>NC_086176.1:7496506-12296506 GCF_023053635.1 Elgaria multicarinata webbii
CAGCATCAGCTAAGGATAGTGTGTCTCCTCTGAACGAATGCTTGGAGGCCGTAATGGGCTGGATGAGGAAAAACAAACTGAAGCTGAATCCAGACAAAACAGAGGTGCTTGCTGTCAAGGTCCTCTGCAGAGAACTTACTTCAGTCAGCTAAAACTAGGCTGACATCAGTTTCCCAGAGGACCGTTTCTTCTGTCGCCCCCAGATTGTGGAATGGCCTGCCGGAGGAGATTCGTAAAATTAACTCTCTGTGTGATTTTAAGGCAGCTTTAAAGACTAGCCTTTTCCGGCAGGCCTATCCAGATCAATGTAAAATCAAGAATTTTTAAGATGTATTGATGTATTGATTCTGTATTAACGTTGTTCCCCGCCTCGATCCAAAGGGAGAGGCGGGTAAGAAATTATTGTTGTTGTTGTTGTTGTTCGTTTAGGTCAAATCGCGCTCGGCAGAGAATGACACGTGTCTGTGTCGTGTCCTCTCCTGTAGGTGCGTGTATTTGCCTGGAGGAGTTATTTTGTTTCAAGGGCAGCCAGCGGCGCGAAATTGTACTTCGACGGCCCTCTGCTCACAGGTCCCTTCCCTTGCACCAAGCAATCGCGCCGGACTTGAACTCAAGTGTTCTTGTTTTGTTTTTTTGGAATGGTGCTTATATTATTGATCCAGAGGCAGCCAACATTGATTTCAATGAAGCTCTGGATATAAAGGCGCATAACAGCTGGGCCCTGGATTTTGGAGGTCGCCTACTAGAGCTCAAACCCGCAACTCTTAAACGCCCTGAACTTCGCAGCCTTTCAAGAAAGCCCCAGGACAGGGTCACGAGGAGAGGTTCCGGCGAATTTATGTATTTATTGCATTCCTATACTGGCCAATCGCCGAAGCTCTCTGGGCGGTTCACAAAAATCCACATAGGGCCCCTGCCACTACCCAGTTCAATCGAAACGGCTAGACTGTAAATGGCGCAGAGGGCGCGTTTACTGAGAAATAAGGTTCACAGAGGTCAGTCAGTGGATCTGACTTCCCCTTCACTATATGCCTTAGAGCCGGCCCCAGGCATCTTCCGAGCTCGGTGCGCCTCCCCCCCGCCCCGCACCCGCAGTAAGTGGGCCTAGGCTTGCAGCCTTCATTAGGATTGAGATGCCTGCGGTTTACTTCTAAGTAGACACGCATAGGGTTCCCAAGAAAGTGTGGACAGGATTGCAGGCATAGTTCCCTTGAAATCGGCGGGGTAAGTGGGTTTAGGGTTGCCAGGCTAGTAGGGTTAGAATCCCAGCCATTTAATCGAATCTGTTTAAGGATCGCATTGGGGGCAGAATCACATAGGAGAAGGTTTCCTCCGGCACAGAGCGACGCTTTTCATTCCGGGAAATAAACGCTTGCGGCAGGACCGGTTGTGGAGCCGGGAAGTTCCTCGGCTGTCTGGATAAAGGGAGCAACGCGGGTTTTCTCAATTTGTTCGTTCGGTGGAAGCTTAAATCCCGCTCTCCCGCCTCAGAAAACAGACACGTTTGTGTGTAGCCTCTTTACTGGCAACAGCCTCGAGGGGACCATTGCAAAGCTCCGGAAAGGAAGGAAGGAAGGAAGGAAGGAAGGAAGGAAGGAAGGAAGGAAGGAAGAAAGAAAGAAAGAAAGAAAGAAAGAAAGAAAGAAAGAAAGAAAGAAAGAAAGAAATTAATTCATGGCACCCTAAAGACTCCGGGTTATTCTGGCAGACGATTCCGTGGGCTCGATGCCCCGTCACCTGAGACAAGGGCAGGGCGAGGCGAGGCAATGCTCATCATCATCATCATCATCTTCTATTGCTTACCCGCCTCTCCAATTGGATCGAGGCGGGGAACAACATCAAGCATAAAATACACAAAGTACTGATTAAAAACATGGTATACACTTAAAAACAATAATAATACAACAACAATAATAATTGTATTATTATGATAGTTAGATTATCTAATTGAGAAGAGCCTAAGTTTTTCTGTTTGTCGAAATATAAATGCCCCGAATGCCTAACCGTAAAATAAGTTCAGTCAAGAGACGGGCGCCTATGCATTTTATAAAAAAGGTCCTTTTTAAAATATATATATATGGTTCAACTCGCCTTGAGCCTCGCCAGGCGATTACGGGCCAATCTCTTCCTCTGGGCCTCTCCTGCGTGAGGGTAACTAATGGGTAGAGCAGGAAAGAATCACGTGCCCCACCCGAAGCTCCTTGGAGAAGAGCGGAATAAGAGAGGCCGGGGCAGCCGGTTATCAAAGCAGTCCGCAGTAAATGTCTTGCACTTCCTTCGCAGTGTCAACAACACCGGAAAGTTCACCAGGCCTGTGCGCAGGAGAACTTCTCCTGGGGGAGGCGGGTCACTTTAAATCCAAGTGATTAAACAAAACTCGTCCACACAGGCAAGTATATGATCTCTTTGCCGAAATCCTTTGCAATTAATTAATTTGTGATGTCATATGGGAGGCCTGCAGTTCCTCAAGACGATTGCAGTAATCAAGAAATGAGCTTGCGTGATGCAGCCCCCGACCCTGCGCGTGTTTAGGAACTCCCAAGTAACTGAAGGTTCCATTCTGTTCTTTAAAAATGGCAAAATAAATAAACAAACGTACATTCACCAATCTAAGCAGCTCTCATTTAAAACATTCCAGTACTTCTTTTCTAGGGTGATGGGCAGTGCTGAAATATGCCCACGAAATTCGCCCATTCGAAGGGAACTTTTAATGCCATAGATTCAATGGGATGATTGATGCGATTGATGTTTTGGAATCCTGCTGGTACACTTGCAAACGGATGACTTCCTTTATTAATTTCGTTTTCGTGTATGGTATTTATTTTTACCCGGTTAAGTTTCTTATGTAACTCTTAAAAAAAAAAAGCAAGGTAACAAACAAACACAAACGCCATGGACTTAAAGTTTCAGGTTTGTTTTTTTTAAAAAAAAACTTTACTCAAATTTGGTTTGATTGCTTTCTCAGTCACAACTTTCCTAAATAAATTTCATTGGAAATAAATGATGAAATGAATTTTTACATTTCAGACAAGCTAATTTGAACTCCCCCCCCACCCCCCGCCAAATGCTCAATAGTTATGCAGATCAAAAATAGGTTTCAAGTCAACCAGAAGCAGGATCCGTTCCGAGGGAAGAAGAAGAGGCGGCTCTCGAGCGCCACGTGGCGGACTCGGCTGAGTCGGTTCCAAAGCCCGAAGCAGCTCAGCTGGCCAACACCCCCACCCGAACACCACAGACCTCTGGCCTGGCCCTGCTGGGGCATAGGAAGGAGAAAGTATCCCCACCACCACCACCACCATCATCATCGGATTGGTAGGAAACCAGACCGGGGGAATTTCTTTATAACATTTCTAGACGGATTTATTGGTATTAAAAAAATCTCGATTACAATATACCCGGATTAAAAACATGTTTTAAAAATCGGCAGCAACCAAATCTCAAGGTCTTAAAATGTGGCAATTCGGACTTTTTAACGGATCCCCCCCCCCCTCCCAAGATGCAGGGGAGACGGACGAGCGAGGAGCTGATGGCGGCACTTCGCCCTCCTGGACGGCTCGCCGCGTTCTTCCAGAGGCGCAGAGCTGCTCCAAGGCCGCCTCGCGCCGGGTTTGCCCCTACCTAACGTGCAGCCCGGGCCTGGGCTTCAAGGCCTGGGCCTGCTCGGGGGCAGGGGGCGGAAGGGCGGTCTCTTGCGCCCCGCCCTCCTCGCGGCCCTCGCGTATTCGCGTACGTCCCCTGCACCGCACCTCGCGCTGGCCTTTGCCCACCCCCGCCCCCCGGGAGGGGTCTGGCTCCCCTGCTCGCCTGGAGGGACGGAGACCCAGCATCCGCAGAGGCTCGAGGCTTAGAAGCCCCCTCCCGGAGGTCTCCCCTCTCCGCGCCCCCTCCCCCCCCCGGCACCCCAGGGACCTCATCACTTGCACAGTTGCCGTTGGACACTCCGCTCCGCAGCCATCTCTCCTCCCCCCAGTTAAATGAAAACGAATCGCTGTTTTCTGAGATCAAAGCCGTGATGTCTCTCCGGGCATCTGGAGACCCAAGTGGGGCCGGGCTGAATGGGAGTTGCAACAGTCGCGGAACTTCAAAGCGGTTTCCACAATGACGGCCTCCCCGCCCCCGCCCCCAGCATCCTTCGCCGAGCATGGACTCGGTGGCTGCCCTCCGAGGGAAGGACCTGCCCCCCAGAGAAAGGAAGGGCCTGCGGGGGGCGGGCGGGGCAGGCTTGCCTTTCGGCTTTGCACCGGAGCTGCTCGACAGCGGTATGGAAGCAGGATCTAAGAGGCAGGAGCCGCACGGCCGCTCCGTCGCGGTGTTGCAGGGCACGGGCAGCTGGGCGGGGGGGGGGAGGGGCTGGGCGCAGACCAGAGCTTGCTTTCATGGGGCCATAGCCTGCTTGGTGTAGCTGTGCATGGGCCCCCACAGCCGTCAGTGCGCTTCAAGACCGCTCTCAAGCCGTCGTGTGGCTCCTGCCTCTTACAGCCTGCTTTCTTTCATACCGCTTCCGCAGGGCAGTATCCTGCTTGGTGTAGAGGGCGCTTTGAAGGAGGCGCTGGGGGCGGTGCTCGCGGCGGCGGCGGCGTGTGTTCCGGGCCCGCGCTCCCTTGCATGTCCTCGCGCTCCCTTGCATTTCCAACTCCCCGCCGGTTTTCAAAACGCGCCTGGCTGCTCTCCACCACTTTCTGCTCGACCAGGAACGGGGGTGGGGTGTGTGTGTGTGTGTGGGTGTGTGTGGGTGTGTGTGTGTTGGTGTCCGTTCCAAAAGGCGAGCGGATCCGGTGCGCCAAAGAGGTGTGCGCGCGAGGGAGGCCCGGCCCAGCCCGCAGGACGGCAGCGCCTGTCTTCTGCCGTGGCCGGGGCGAAGGGGGATCGATGGACCCGTCGCCTGGCCTTGGCCTTCCCTCCTGGCTGTGCCAACTGTGCCCGCTCTGCCAACTGCCTGAAGGGCCCTTATGTACAAATTCACCATCTGGAGCCAGGCAGAGCACTGCCAGAGCCGCCAGGAGGCGCCACGAGAGCCCTGGAGGACCTACAGAAGGGAGCTACTGGGGAGGGGGGGGCAGAGAGGGAGTCCCGGTGCAGCGCCAGCTCCTTTAGAGTTCTGGGTGGTTCTGGCTGAAACCAGGAGCAGATTCACAGCCCCACCGAAAACGGAGCCACCAGCCTCCAATGTTCAGTCCCAGCTCCTTTGAACTGGTACAAATGCATGTGAGGGGTGGGGGTGGGGGTGGAGGGGCTTCAGTCCTGGGCGCCCTCACCCACTTTGGATCGCCTGCCAAGGACTGGAAACGGGGGGGGGGGGGGCAAACCCTAAACCACCTGAGCAGCACTGCCCAATGGCTTTCTAGTGTACTCTGTGGACGCAAGCCCAACACACCCTGCAAATCTCCCCAAACTCGACTTAGTTGTCACTCTGATAATCCCAAGGAGTGGTTCAAAAGCAAATCTAACACCTCCACAGCTACTCACAGCATCAACATTGTTCTAGTAACCCAGGGGTGGGCAGGGCACAGACCCACTGCCCTGTTTCTGGTGGACCAGCTGCTGGCTTCTGATAGATGGTGAATGCGCCAAAGAGATGATCTTGCTTTGGAAGCACATGGATGGGCTTTGGGAGAGGACCCTCTAGGCATGCAGCAGGCCCCAGACTCAAGCCCTGGCATTACTAGTTAAACGTGGAGGGGAGGGGAGGGGAGCCGAGGGAGGGCTGGTGGACATCCAGAAGCATCTGGCTGGCCTCTTCTTTTGATTGGATCCAGCCAGGAGCTTGTTAGCCATAACTACATGGAACCTGCAAGTTCAGAAGTCATAGATTCCTGAGAATCAGATGCTGGCAACAGACAACAGAGGCAGGGCCAAGCCAGCCAGCATCACCTTAAATCTGACTTGTGGCTGCTGCTGGTGGTCTATATGTCTCCTTGGTTTGTTTCATCAAGACAAAGATCTCGCCCTGCCTGCTCCCTTTTGCAAAGGCTACAACAGGGGAAGGCCATTGCCTTCTTTACACTCTGCTTCTACACTTCCCAGAGGCATCTGGCTGGCCCTATTGACAACAGGATACTGGATGAGGTGGACATAGGGTTATATGCAGCAAAGGGATCTTGCAGTGTTCTAGTAAGAAAGACAGACGGACCACAAACAGAGCGGAGCCAGTCCACCAACCCTGGCAAGAATTCAGATACCGCCTTCACCCATTTATGGGGTCATTTCCCATCTGCTTGTTCATCACCTGAGGACAGCAACATTTAATGGTGACTTGCATATGTGAATGAGCCATTGTAGATGTAATCAGCCACATATCACACTGGGGAAATTTTACCAAAGATGGAAGGGTTATTATGCTATGGTAGGACATGGGAGAGGGCGTTCTCTGTTGTGGCACCCCGGCTGTGGAATGCCCTCCCACTGGAGGCCTGGCTGGTGCTGGCACTGGCTTTATTTTGGTGCCAGGTTAAGACATGGCCTTTTAACAAAGCCTTTGATGACTAAATCCACCACCCTGCACACTGTCTTGTTTTAATTGGATTTTACCAGTTTAAAATTTCATGTTGGTTTTAACGTATAATGGTTTAATTTGTTTTAGAATGATATGTTCTATTTTATATGTATGATTTTATCTGTACACCACCCTGATATCCTTGTGATATAGAGCGGGATATAAATGTTTTAATAAATAAATAAATAAATTATTATTATTATTATTATTATTATTATTATTATTATTATTATTATTATTATTATACCACTCCCATAGCCAAAGCTCTCTGGGTGGTTTGCAGTGTTCCCTTAAAAGTGCATTGTCATGTCCACCACAAGGCCATGATAACCCCCCAGTCATCATGCCACCACACACACACACCGGTTATCTGGAGCCAAATGATCTGCCTGAACCAGATCTGCAGCAGCTTTGCTTAAGGAGCATCTTTAGGGAGAGCTGCCTTCCCAACTTTTCACTATTCATATGCATTTGATTTATATACACTAAATCACAACCTGATAATCTCTACCCAAATGTAAGTCTGATTGAGTTCATGGGCGTGGGGGGGAGAGGGGGAGCTTACTTCCAGGTAAGTGTGCATAGGATTCCAGCCTCAGAGTTTCTTTGGCCTTGGGATTTGCCCGACTCCAGTCTTCATGTCTCCCATGTGCTTTGCTTGGCAGAATTTTAAAAAGAAAAGAAAAAAGAAACAGATTGTCAGTGCTTTTTTACTTATATACTGATGATGTTAACCAATGTATCAAAACCTCAAATACTGAACAGAGAAACTGCAATGTGGTGAACTTTGCAAAGTGGTGAACTTTGCAAAGTGCTTTATAGCAAACTTGCATTTAAGGGCTTCATTGTTTTGAAGAAATATCAGGTCTCAGTTAGCTAATTTCCCCAAA
Source organism: Elgaria multicarinata webbii (assembly GCF_023053635.1). Taxonomy (NCBI): domain Eukaryota; kingdom Metazoa; phylum Chordata; class Lepidosauria; order Squamata; family Anguidae; genus Elgaria; species Elgaria multicarinata. The sequence continues at coordinate 7,503,890 of NC_086176.1, forward strand.
GGTTCCCTTTGTTTGGGTTCTAGTCTGAAACCGTTCTGGAATCATAGTCAGACAGGCTCTCTTTTGGCTTTCCACTGCCTATGCTTGACCAAGGATGCAGCCCAGGAAAACAGAGTGTCTCTCTTGCATTTGGCTTGACACAGTTCTGCACCAAGAAAATCCTGGAATCTGCAGTTTAGGCAGAGCTGCACAAATGTGCCAATTTAGTAAAATTCTGGTTCTGTTTGTTAGGAGACAGGACAGGGCCTGGCCTGGCTGTCTGCTCCTATCCTTCGGCCACTAGCAATATTCACCCAGCTTCTCAAATGGCCCCAGGCATAAACCCTTCACGTTTCTCCGCTCACTGGAGTCTGTTCATAGAATAGCAGAGTTGGAAGGGGCCTACAAGGCCATCGAGTCCAACCCCCTGCTCAATGCAGGAATCCACCCTAAAGCATCCCCAACAGATGCTTGTCCAGCTGCCTCTTGAAGGCCTCTAGTGTGGGAGAGCCCACAACCTCCCTAGGTAACTGATTCCATTGTCGCACTACTCTAACAGTCAGGAAGTTTTTCCTGATGTCCAGCTGGAATCTGGCTTCCTTTAACTTGAGCCCGTTATTCCGTGTCCTGCACTCTGGGAGGATCGAGAAGAGATCCTGGCCCTCCTCTGTGTGACAACCTTTTAAGTATTTGAAGAGTGCTATCATGTCTCCCCTCAATCTTCTCTTCTCCAGGCTAAACATGCCCAGTTCTCTTAGTCTCTCTTCATAGGGCTTTGTTTCCAGACCCCTGATCATCCTGGTTGCCCTTCTCTGAACACGCCCCAGCTTGTCTGCGTCCTTCTTGAATTGTGGAGCCCAGAACTGGATGCAATACTCTAGATGAGGCCTAACCAGGGCCAAATAGAGAGGAACCAGTACCTCACATGATTTGGAAGCTATACTTCTATTAATGCAGCCCAAAATAGCATTGGCCTTTCTTGCAGCCAAATCGCACTGTTGGCTCATATTCAGCTTGCAATCTACAACAATTCCAAGATCCTTCTCGTTCGTAGTATTGCTGAGCCAAGTATCCCCCATCTTGTAACTGTGCCTTTGGTTTCTATTCCCTAAATGTAGAACTTGGCATTTATCCCTATTAAATTTCATCCTGTGTTTTCAGCCCAGCACTCCAGCCTATCAAGATCACTTTGAAGTTTGTTTCTGTCTTCCAGGGTATTAGCTATCCCACCCAATTTTGTGTCATTTGCAAATTTGATCAGCGTTCCCTGCACCTCCTCGTCCAAATCATTAATAAAAATGTTGAAGAGCACTGGGCCCAGGACTGAGCCCTGCGGTACCCCACTCGTTGCCTCTCCCCAGTTTGAGAAGGTTCTATTGATAAGTACTCTTTGAGTCCGATTCTGTAGCCAACTGTGAATCCACCTAATAGTTGTTCCATCTAGCCCACTTTTAGCTAGTTTGTTAATCAGAATGTCATGTGGTACTTTGTCAAAAGCTTTGCTGAAGTCAAGATATATGACGTCCACAGCATTCCCACAGTCCACAAGGGAGGTTACCCTATCAAAAAATGATTTCAAATTTGTCTGACAGGACTTGTTCTTAACAAATCCATGTTGGCTTCTAGTGATCACCGCATTGATTTCAAGGTGTTTACAGATTGACTTCTTTCTAATCTGCTCCAGAATTTTCCCAGGGATGGATGTCAGACTGACTGGTCTGTAGTTCCCAGGTTCTTCCTTTTTGCCCTTTTTGAAGATAGGGACAACGCTAGCCCTCCTCCAGTCGTCCGGCACCTCACCCGTCTTCCATGATTTTGCAAAGATAATAGACAAAGGTTCTGAGAGTTCTTCCGCTAGCTCCTTCATTACTCTAGGATGCAGTTCATCGGGCCCTGGAGATTTGAACTCATTCAAGGAAATTAGGTGTTCTTTGACCATTTGTTTATCAATCTCAAACTATAATCCTGCCCCCTCAACTTCTGCTTCACTTTTTCCAGGGGGGTCATAGACCCGCTTTTGGGAGAAGACTGAGGCAAAGTAGGAATTGAGCACTTCAGCCTTTTCTTTGTCATCTGTTATCAATTTGCCATCCTCATTAAGCAGTTGAACCACCATTTCTTTCCTCTGTCTTTTACTACTCATATATCTGAAGAAAGCCTTTTTATTGCTTTTAGCATCCCTCGCTAATCTCAGCTCATTCTGAGCTTTAGCCTTCCTGACGCCATTTCGGCACTTCTGTGCCACTTGTCTGTACTCTTCTTTTGTAACCTGGCCTTCCTTCCACTTCCTATATGTATCCCTTTTTGTTTTCAGGTCATCTCTAAGCTTTTTGTGGAGCCACATTGGTTTCCTCTGTTGTCTTCTATCTTTTCTCCTTGTTGGAATTGTGCCTTTAAAATTTCCTTTTTAAAATACTCCCACCCATCCTGCACTCCTTTTCTCATTAGGCTCATTTGCCATGGGACCTTACTTATCATAGTTCTGAGTTTATTAAAATCAGCTTTCCTAAAATCCAGAGTACATGTATGGCTATGCTCGACTTTTGTCTCCTTCATAATCAAGAATTCAAGTATGACGTGGTCACTTTCCCCCAGAGTTCCCGTAACTGCCACTTTATGCACTAAGTCATCCCTATTGGTCAATATCAAGTCAAGGATTGCCGATCCTCTAGTTCCTTCCTCCACTTTCTGTAGGAGAAAGTTATCACCCACGCATGTCAGGAATTTCTTGGAAGGGCCGCTTTTGGCAGTATTGGTCTCCCAACAGATATCAGGGTAATTGATGTCCCCCATCACTACTACATCACACTTCCTTGAAACACTGGCAATTTGTTTCTCAAAAGTTTCATCCTCGTCTTCTCCTTGATTGGGTGGTCAATAGTAGACTCCGATTATCATGTTCTTTTTATTCCTTGCCCCATTTATTTTAATCCAGGTGCTCTCGATGGAGCTCCCAGTCTGATCTGCCTGTATTTCTGTGCAGGAATAGGTATTTTTAACATATAGTGCAACTCCATCTCCCTTTCTATTTCTTCTGTTCTTTTTGAACAAGTTATATCCTTCAATTGCTATATTCCAGTCATGGGAGTCATCCCACCAAGTTACCTATCAAGTCGTATTTGCCTTCATGTAATAAGAGTTCAAGTTCATTCTGTTTGTTTCCCATGCTCTGGGCATTAGTATATAGACATCGAAGACCATGTGTTTTATAGTCTGGCTTTGTTCCTACATTGTTGTGGACACTATTTTGGGGCACTATTGGAGCTGTTCTCTGTACTGTGGTGCCTTGGCCTTCATCCATTGTTACCTCGAGGTTTACGTCTCCCGCCCCTGTAAGATTCAGTTTAAAGCCCTCCTGATCAAGTTCTTCATGCTGTGGCCGAACACATTATTTCCAGCTCTTGTGAGGTGCAACCCATCCCTTGCCAGCAGTCCATGTTCCAAGTAGCGTAGCCCGTGGTCCCAGAATCCAAAATTCTCATGTCGGCACCACTTTTGTAGCCAGTCGTTCATCCGAGTATTTTTTTCCCCTTTCCAATCCTCTTCCAAGAACCGGGAGGATGGATGAGAAAACTACCTGGGCCCCAAAGTTCTTCAGTTTCCTTCCCAGAGCTTCATAGTCTGAAATGATTTCTTTGTAGCTCTGCTTGGCGACATCATTTGTTCCCACATGGATGAGAAGAAAGGGGTATGTGTCCGTGGACTTTATGTGTTTCGGTAACCCTTCAGTCACATCTCTAATCTGTGCTCCAGGGAGACAGCACACGTGGCGAGTCCATGGGTCTTCATGACATACTTGGGTTTCAATCCCACGCAGCAGGGAGTCTCCCACAACGACTACTCTACTCTTCTTCTTGGTTGATCTACCTTCTGCCTCTTGTTCATTGTTGCACAGTGTCTCCTGTACTTCTTCCTCTGCAAACTGTCCTTCAGACTCATCCTCCAGAAGCTGAAAGCGGTTGCTTAACTCTAATGGTTCCACTGGTGCAGAATGCCTTCTAGTTCTTCTGCTCCTAACTGTCACTCTTTTCCAGAGAGTTTCCTCTTCATTGGCTTTCCTCCCTTCAGCATACTCCACTTCTGCTTCAGCTGGCCGTTGCTCTTCAATCTCGTGTGCTTCTTGTTGCTGTTGCAGTTCCACCGTTCGGTCTAAGAACTCCTCGTCTTCTCTTATTGTTTGGAGGGTGGATACTCGCCGCTCAAGTCCTCTCACTTTTTCTTCCAAAAGTGCCACCAGCTTGCACTTGTTGCAGGTATATGCCATGTTGAGCTCAGGCAGAAACACGAACATTGCACACCCTTTGCAGTTCACCACCTCTAGGGGCTCCTTTCCATCCATATTGTCTATTTCTGCTTTGTTTTTTCCTTTCTGATTATAGTGGAATTGCCTTTACTTTGTCCTGTCCTCTCTGAAGGTACACAACTATATGAGTATGTCTTAAGGGAAAATAAGATTTTTTGGTTGGTTTTTGGGTGTGTGTGTGTGTGGGTGGGTTTCTTTCTGTTTTTCTTTGTTTCCCCCCCCCTCTTTTTTTTTCTTAGAGGCCTCCCCCTTGGCCTCCCCTGTCAAACTCCTGTTCGCTCTCTCTCTGGGAACTGGCTTACTTTTGTAGCTTCTACTTGAGCTGGGCCAGCTGCTCTTCCCTGCTTCTGCTCAGCTCCAAGTCAGGAAACAGAATGAGCAATGACTGCCACCTGACTGTTCACACAGTCAGGTGGCAGTCATCAAAGATACAGCAATCAGGAGTGGAGGACACAAGTGACCTATGTGAAACCGGGCTGCAAATATTCACACTTGCCTTTACAAGCATCCTATGGAAAACTGGGGGTGGGGGTTGCTCCCCTTCTTCAAACCTGTGTAAGTAGCACCGAAGGCAGGTGACCCTGCTCCCTAAAGCAGTACAGAATACCATTAGAGAGGCAGTGTGATGAGTCAAGTGTCAGGCTTGCAGGGAGACCTGGGTTCGAAACTCCACTTGGCCATGAAGACTTTGGCTCAGCCACCAGCTCTTAGCCTCGCCTACCACCCAGGGTTGCTCAGAGGGCAACTCATGGGCACAACGACCCTGGCCTTGCTGAACACAGGGCCAGCTCCAGTTTAATTCTTTGGGTTTGTTTTTTTTAGAGGGGTGACATATGAAGCATCCCCACTGCCACCACAGGGAATGGCAGCCTCCCCCCACCCCCACCCCATCAAGCAGCCATCTAAGGAAGAGTGCTGACAACAGCTCTTCCACGGGTTGCTGCATTTCTTCCCAGCCTGGGCAAGTGAGCCAGCGGCAAGGGCAATGGCAGGTGCTACCACGGCCTTCCTGGTGCACCTGCCCACCTGTCAGGACGGCTACTGCAGCTCCTACTGCCCGTTCGGCAAGCAGATGGAGGCAGTGCACTGCACACATACTGAGGGATGGATTGCATGGATCCTGACCACCGTGAAGGGTGGCGGTGGCAGCCGCATCACCACTAGAGAAAAGAGCAAGGCGCAGTGGCGGCTGCCTCACAAGGGATCGGAGGGCAGTGGCGGACTCTCCTAGGAGTGTAGCAGCTGGCCAGCCTCAGACCAATGATGTCGACCCAAGGCCACCCTAGTCAAGAGATTCACATCAGTTACCTGCATTAATCAAGCGGATGAGCTGGGTGGCATAAACCTGCTCCAAACCATGTTTTAAAAATCGTTAAGAAGGCCGCAGGCTGACTCTTGTCAAAAGCGACCAGCTACAGTCACAAACTCAGAGCCCACCTGCTTCCCTTAAGCCCGGAACGTCAAGTAGAAAGAGAAGTTGACTCCAACTGAGAAGTTGACACTCAGGCGCACACCCTCAGACTAAACCCCTCCCATACAAATTCCCTGAAACTGTCTGGGAATGCCCTGCGGCAATTTCAATGGCAGGGGAGACATTGGCGTTGGAGAACACCAAAGCATGTATCCTCAGAGAATCATCTCCCCACACAGGACACTTCCTGCCTGAAGCAGAGCTGTCTCCAGAGCCCACCCCGGCCCCATGGAGTCATCCTTACAATTTTGTATGTTTGAATTGTTCTATTTGATATAATTATATAAAATAGAAGACTGCAGCAGTGGCAGAGCCAGGTAAGCCCCCCCCCCCCACTTACCTGTGTCCATCGCGGTCCGTCGCAGGCTTCAACTGAGGCCTAGGCCTCAGTTGAAGCCTGTGACGGACCATGACGGACACAGGTAAGCCCCCCTCCCCCCTTATCTTGCTCCACCGCCGTACGGACTGCGGCGGCAGTGGCACCAGGTGAGCCCCCTCCCCCCTTACCTGCGTTCGGAGCTCCGGATGGAGGTGAACTGCTTCACCTCAATCCATGAGTCACACATTAGGGGCTCAGTCACACATTGCCATTTCAGTATGTACACCTTAAAGCGGAAAGTGTCAATGTGACAAGCAGGTGCTTTGAAAATATGCACATCATCCATACTTGAGAAAACCAGGAGTTGGTCGCAGCTCTCTGTTGATCATACACTCAGTGGCAACCCTGTGTTTGCGGTTATGTAATGTGGGAAGCAGTGCTGAGTTCTGAGCAATCGTGAGCAATTCTACAGCTAGTAGTGGTTCCTCTGCTGTGGGGGTGAGCTTCAGGGTTGCTGGACCTATTTGTTTGTTTTTTACTAGAACCCCCAAATCCACCAACCAGAGATCTACTAGTAGATCCTAACTGGCCTTCTGCCCATCCACTTTCCCGTTTTATCAGAAAGCTCTGCATTTCAGACTATACCGCCACCTGGTGGTCACTGCAAGCAAAAGTTCACCTCTCCTGCAGTGCAACCAATGCATTCTGACCAAACACATAAGGCTAACATTACAGAAGATCAGGGGCTGTAGCCTGAGGGAACAGTCCCTTAGTATAAGAGAAACTTCTAGAAGGTGGGGAAAAGAGGAAATTTCCCCTCATCTTTGTATCAACATGCAGCATGAGAGAGTTCCAAATGCAATGCTAGAAAGCTGGTGTGTGTAATTTGGGATATGTGTTTAGAGTTTCAGTATATGAAAAAGGTGGTATCCTATTATAATACAAGAGGCAGCTGAACAACCATCTGTCAGGGATGCTTTAGGGTGGATTCCTGCATTGAGCAGGGGGTTGGACTCGATGTCCTTATAGCCCCCTTCCAACTCTACTATGATTCTATGATAATGGTAGGCAGGTGAACACAGCTGCAGAGAGCATGCAGGGCTTCCACCAATACATCAGCACAACATATACAAAGACTAGCCACTGTTCATTACATGGACAAGGCCTTAAGTAGGGCAAATGGGTAGGCTGCAACTCCATAGAAGCACAGAATAAGGCAGTGGATTCAGAAGTCAGGGTCCTGAGAACCAGAGCAGTCATCAAAACAACAAAGACAAGAACTTCTTTGTGCTTATGGATGCAAGATATGCTTCTCAGTATGTGGGTATTGAGCCTGTTGAAATCTCAGAAGATGGTAGTTGAGCTCCACTGTTTTTGACCACATATGAATACCAGAACTAGTAGTATCCCAAAATTGCCAAAACAGGAGCATTATGCAAAAAGAAATTATGCACATTTATATAATGCAATTATAAGGAATGCCAACAGGCACACAACTGCATAACAAGTTTAACAGTTAAATCAGACAGTAGTAGTATAGAGTCAAAATAATGACTTCTATTTTATATAATTATATCAAATAGAACAATTCAAACATACAAAATTGTAAGGATGACAAGACATAGGCAAATAGTTGCTTTTTTATGATGCCTTGACAATAAAATTATAACAACACCCTGTTCAGTTATGTGTCCACCTGCTGGTGGAAATCATAAGTTTCACAGGAAGCTATACTGATTCCCAGCAGCCCCACTGCCGTGGACCATCACAGCAATGCCGTCCGTACATTTTATGCCATCGCCTTCCACAGTTATGTTGCTTTGAAAGTCTGCAATAAATATTTCCTTCCATCACACACGTATCAATCCATTATTTATTCAATTTTCACCCTACCCTCTTCCAAAGTATAGAACAGGATACAACATCTGCTCTTCTCAATTCCAAGCAATGCAAATCTACACTAGTATACCCTGCACTATTCCCCCATTCAGCCACAGTTTGGCTTGCCCAACTAGTGCTTCAAATAGTCAGGCACAACCTTCAATGCTCCTATGTCAAGGTGACAACCCTATTTGGGTGGAGGGTGGTTGGGGAATCCTTTGACAGCTGCACATTGGTGGTTGGGGAATCCTTTGACAGCTGCACAGGTAGGCAAGGGCAGGATGGGGGTGGCACACATATTCCCTCTCTATATACATACACACACAGATCTTGCAGAGTAATTTTTCTCATAAGTCACCACTGTGCCCCTCCTTTACCCACTAGGATGTTGCCACAGTTTGCTGAGCAGTCTGCACTGCAGCTGGCCCATCCCTTTGGGCAGGACCTCTTTGCACTTCAACTACGGACACTCAACAGTCTGCTCTCCCTCCAGGACAAGGCTGCTCTCTTGGCAGAAACATGCAGCAGTGGAATGATTGAAGACATAGGCTGTTGACTGCCTAAAGCAAGGTTAAACTAAGAGGGATGCATGTCAGTAGAAGGGGATGAGATGCAGCACGCTCAGCCAGTATCTGTGCCACAGGTGTGGAAGAAGAGTTCTCTATTGGGGGAAAGGAGGCTACAGGATGTTCTGCACTTTGCATCACCATTGCAGAATGGAGAAGCACAGCCTTTGGCATACGCTCCACAGCACTGCTAGGAGTTATAGAGGTATCTAAGCAGAATACTCGTGCCCCAATGGTAACCACCTACTGTTGAACTCCAATATTTGACACCATCTCTGCACAATTAGCAATGGTGAGGTTTGCCTGCAGAATACTCGCCTCCCAAGTACTCTGTCATTGAGTATTTACATATTATATCTTCAGCTGGTCTTACGATACCAGTTATGTTTTAAAATGATTACTTTCAAACTTATTTCCCTGCTCCAATTTTGCTCCTCTGCTTCTTTAGATTCTTGCCAAATGTCAATTGAATGTTTCCAAACTAATACCTTCCTTCCACTTGTTATTTGTAGCTAATTTGTTCTTACGGAGTTGTATCTCTTCACTCCAAATCTCGGATTGTCTATCAATCAGTTATCACAAAATTATTAGAGAATATGCAAATACACATTCTTATTATGGAAATAATGGGCTACATCACATTACAGCAGAATGTAAGATACATAATTTAAACTCCTACTTCTGTAATTAAATTTGGAGGCAACGAGCACTTACCTTTTTGCCATATGGCAATAAAGGATTTGAACTCATACCTCTTGCTTTCAATCATCACACAAAATTTAAACAATTTTATTAGTTTCTATCGTTTCATCAGTTCAGTGATTGGTTCTGCTGATTGAGCAGCAGAAGGTTGCCACGGTTTCATGATTATTTCCGTTTTCACAGCATCCCTAGAAAGAGGAATCAGGTACACTGGCTCTCCCTCCACTGTGCTCTATAGCTGTCAATCTCTAGCATGACATTTATATGAAAACGCAACAGGTGCAAAGGCAGCGTGTGAAGACCACGCAGTACAGGCAAAGCTCTGATTTGTTTCTAACACATTGCCAACGGACCCTTAGCCTTTCTGCAAGAGCACATCTCATCTGGCTTTCGAGATTTGAGACTGTTGAAGTGAATCTATGGAAGTTGATCATGAGAGGGATCCTCTTTCTACAGAGGATCCCTGACCACAACTGTAGCTCTTGTGTTCAAGTTGGCCAGCCAGCCAGCCAGAAGTATCATTCTATTCTTTGCAGGAAGCTGTGAAAGTTCATCCTCCTCTCACAGAACAAGAGTTCAAACCCCCTGCCCTCCAACACACACTTTAGTGAGCCTGAATAAAGACGCTGCTTATCTTTGGGATGGAGGCAGCCCTATGTGAGTAGGAGTTGCCAGAAGAACCAATGGAGAGCAGATGGGAGGAACTGCAGCTACTTCATTTCCCATTTCATCTGGGATTGTGAAGGTTCACATACATTCCTCAGGTTATGACCTAGCATTGCTAAATGTGAGGATCTGAGTGCAAAGGGTCCCAGGGTTGGTGGGGAAGCGTGCGCACGTGAAGGCTCAGCATTCCTTTGTGAAACATCCAGAGGCATGGAGCTGATCCTTTCCCTGCTGGCACTTCTGTGTATTTCACAGGGAGGAGTTATGGGGCACATCCATGCATTTCCTACATGCCTGTGCTCTCTAGAACACCGAGATGGGATGCATTTTGTTCCCAAGAAACTGCACTTGAGTACAAAATGTAGCGTGAGAAGCTACCTTACACTGCCAGTGGGGGAAGCCAACACCGGTGGTAGGGGATGGCACCTGGACTTCAGACAGCCTGATCAACCGCTCGGGTTCACACAGGAGCTGCTGAGAAGTCTACGCGGCCTTTGACTGGACATGAACTGGTGACTGGTATTTGTATACATTCATTTTAGAGAAAAAAACAGATCCCCAAAGCAGCATATTGGATTAAGCAGAAGTCCTGTTTTTGAGCCAGCTGAGTGGATGGAGAGCACATAGGGTTGGTTCCTTCACTTGGAGTTTCTGCCTTGTTTGGCTCTCTGGAATTTCCCAGCCGTCTCCATCAATTTAATGTATGTGAGTGAATGATTTGGCTACAAACTAGAAGCAAGATAGCAGTCTCAAGCAAACCAAAACGGGACTCAAATAATGAAAGGCGCCAGCTGCTTTTCCTTAGGGCTAAAGCAATCCCACCAGTCTTTTGACTTCCCAGTACACAGGGGCTGCAAGTTCTTTGGCTTTTTCTGCTCCAGTCCACAGAACCTTCTCCAGGTAAGATCTGTCTGCTCTGAGTCTCTTGAATTCATTCCTGATCGGTGCCAGTTTTTCAATTACTGCCTCTGCTACCACTAGCTTGTACCGAGCAGTATCAAGGCCAATACTCTGGTGTACCACTTCCTCTTTGCTGAGCCCCGTTATGGCAGAGTGAATGGCCACAAGGTTGGAGACGCCAGGCCGGTGATCTGGGTCATAGGTCACCTCCGAGGTGAAGTCTGTGACAGCCTTACGAAATTTCAGCTTTATTTCATCAGGGGTATCTGTTATGCCCACTGTGGCTAAGTTCTGAGGATCTGACTTTGACATCTTGGATGTAGGATCTCTGAGGGACCTCACCTTCTTTGTTGCAGCTAAAATCAAGAGAGAAGGGAAATACACCAGTGAGCGGAGCAATGTAGTGGCTAAGAGACAAGCTGATGTAGCAGGAATCCCATGCGCCAAATCTCACCTCTACCATGAATTCACCAGGTGGCCCTTATTCAAGCCACACTCTCGCAACTCCATCCCCACCCTCACGTTGCCATATGGAGATAATATTCCTTCTACTGAACTCCTTTCCACGTGCGTTGTAAGGATCACATGATAATGTGTGAAGCGCTTTGCACACTTGAAAGCACTACACCAATGTTACATATTATGATTATTAATATATTATGGTTCATTAAGCACCTCTCACTTTAATTCACCTTTGCATTCCTGAATATCCAGCTCCTACAGCCTTCAGTCTCTTTTATGAAGGCACCATAGCCATTTCTCCTCCCATGTACAATTACCTACACAGATCGCAAGCCTCACCTTTCCTTTTCTCACTTGACCACAGAGGAGACGTAGTGAGAGACAGGGCTGAGTTTTCTCTAGAACAAAGTATCGGCCAGACCAGCTCCTGCTTGGCAGAACACAGTCTTATCAGGCAGGCCAGGTTTTAAATATAAAAAGCCAGTTTCTTAAGAGTGACTGGAACAGGTGAGCTGATATCTATCTTTAGGGCAGACTCCAATAACTCCCAAATGTTTCCACCACATTTGCTTACTTATATCTGTGCTGCATCTACCAGCTTTGCTTTCTTCAGCAAGAGTTTTAGAACTTATTTTCATATAATTTTTAAATATAAATTACACATAATAAGAGTGATACAATATTATTTACAACTAACAATAATTTACGACTTCTCTGCTTTTCTAGAATACAGTATAAGCATTTTACCAATAAAAAAAGTCTTCCCCTCGTATACATACAATTTATAATAACTAATTCAGGTTACTGAAAAACAAAGTCGAGTATTTTGATATATTGTTTTACTTCAGCAAACACTAACAAAACAGGCTGGGGTTTCTGCAAACGAGTCCCCTCTTTGTTCTTTTTCTGCTGTTCTGTGTTAATTTTGCAATAATAGCAAAATCCCATATTTTATCCAACCATTCGTCCCTTGAAGGTATTAACTTTCTGTACATTTTTTGCATAAAATGTTCTTGCTGCAGCCAACATATAAGATGTTAATGCCTTATGTTGTTGACTAACAAATCCATCCATACAATTAAGATGATGAAGCAAGGGAACTAATAGCATTTTGTAATAGTTTTGTTAATCATTCTCCAATACTTTTTTTTTGCCAAAGGACATTCCCACCATAAATAAGAAAATCTCCTATTTGTTTCTGGCATTATCAATAATTAGATAATTCTTTTTTATTTATTTTAACTGGTCTTATATACTACCTTGCCATTCACCTTGTACAGATTTTCTCTGATTGTCACGTTTAATGAAAAACGGTGACTCCATGTGTTCTCCCATAGCCCAGGTGGGGAACTCATTGTCATCAGCTCTTGAAGAGACCTCCAATGGGCCCGAGAGAAATGTATTCTGATGGGTTTGGGGGGGGGGGGGGTAGTAACATTTTGCCTGTTTCTGTATTTAAAAATTGTAAACTGCCTTGGTAGAAAGGCAACATAGAAATGTATTAAACAAATAAATATTTCCATTGGGAAATATTTTATGCCCACTTAACCATGCAATCTTTAACCTGTTCTGATTCTGTTCCATATTTTAAAAGTTAAATTATAGAGCTCAGATAATAAATGTTCTTTCTGTCTTATTATTAGTCTTTCAAACTGTTATTTACCCTATTTCTTCGATTCTAAGACGCACTTTTTCCCCCATATAAACATCTCTAAAAATGGGGTGCGTCTTAGAATCGCGGGTGTGTCTTAGGGTTTTTTTTGTGTTGGTGGTACTGAAATTAGTGTGCGTCTTACAATCGATGGCGTCTTAAAATCGAAGAAATATGGTAGCAAGATTTTATTTTATCCACAAACACTTATTCCTTAATAAATTTGTTCATCCTTTAGGTGCCACAAGTTTATTAACTATTTTTGAAGATTCTCTCAAAAATGTTAAGTCAGATATCTAAGGCAACATATTCTGCAAGGACATATGTTCTGAGCATAGTTTTGGATCTTAAGGAAATAGACGGTAGAATTGTGTTTCCATCAGCAAAATATATGTTTTCTTTATATAGCTTTCATGTACCATACAAAATTTTCACAACTGGCTCAGTGAAAAACACAGTATTCTTGAAGAGCTGTGAATGCTGATGAAAAGTCTCAAAGAGAGTAGAAGAAGCAGGGGCTATGTCTAATACTAGAAGAGAAAAATATGACGTATCTTTCTAAAATCTCAATTTCATAGAATCATAGAATAGTAGAGTTGGAAGGGGCCCAAAAGGCCATCAAGTCCAACCCCCTGCTCAATGCAGGGATCCCATCCCCCTCCTCCTCATTTACTTGATACTTGGTTAATCCCCTCTGCTCTTCCTTTATCTGCTTTCCAAGCAAGTTCAGTTTATCCAAGTTCCAGCCATTTGTGATGGGTTTTCTTACTCACTCAAAATGGCTTTGGGCACAGGAAAGAATTCCCCATATTTCTTGTTGAAGCGCCGGGCGGCATCCTGGGTCAGCTCCAAGTGAAGGACTTGATCTTCTCCAACAGGAACGTGTGTTGACCTTCCAGTAAAGAACAGAGATAGGTGCGTAGTCACATCTTCCCCACTCAAACTATTTCCAAAGTGAGCGACTGGATTCGATGGTAGTTTACACAATACAAGCTACACTAGCTATGACCATAGCTACGTCGTGCAAGCAGAACCTCAGCAATCCATCCCCTTTTACAAATGAATGAAAAGTGCATCCTTACTTGTAAAGAAGAATATCCGCAGCTTGCAGAACAGGATAGGTGAACAGGCCAACTGATCCTTCATTCATTTGGTTTGCATTCTTTATCTATTTGCAGAGGGAAAAGAAACCATATATACTTGGCTAATTCTTTTCTTTTCTTTTTAATTCTGGACAAAATAATTACAATCAGGCTAAACTATTCTTTTATAAACTCTGATAAGTTGCATGTGGAGTTAAAAAAAAGTCACCCAAGCAAACAGTTCAAACGGCAACATATACAGCATACAAGAAAGGCTCGATACCCCATTCCCAGGCAATATGATTATTAAACAAATGCAGGATGGTTTGTAAATACAGGATAGTGTCATATTGTGTCCATACACCAGTGGGACCCATTACTAGAACAACAGGGAGCAACAAAATGAGAGGGAGTCTGGCAGCTGTATTGGACACTAACCTGATCATTTTACTAGGGATGTGCTCCGCTCCGATTAGAATCGGAGAATCAGAAGCGAATTGGCCTGCTCCGCCTTGTCCAGAGGCGGAGTAGAAGCGGACCGCGGACCCTTAGAAGCACGGTGAAGAGAAGCGGCCATAGGCGGAGCGCTTCTTTTGCAGAGCGCTCCGATTGCCATTTTGGAAAATTTCGCCCATAGGATTGCATTGCGGAAAAGAATAGGGGATAACTGTGTTGTTTTTTAAGCTATCTTTCTGAAACTTCTTGTGCTTAGAGAGTCGCGGCTGGGGGTCATTTTGAGCCTACTCTCAGCTCTCTGCGTGGTGCGGTTCGCTTGCTATAATTTTTGGAAAAATATATGTAAAAAAACCGGGAAAGGGTAAAGCGGCGTTTTTTTGGTTTGTTTTTAGCGATGACAGGCACATTCAGCTCCCAATCCTGATGAGAATTGATCACCTCATGAAGCATCCTCCAATCCCAGCGTTGGAGGGGGGACTAAGGCAGAGCCACCCTGAGACGTTTCTCCTTTCAGCCTCTTTGTGGGTTGTCTTTCGTGGGGAGAGGAGTTAGTTAGTTATAGGTGCTGCTGCTGTGTTTGTTGGAGGAGATAGATTAGGATTTAGCTTGGGCTGTGTGTGTGTTTGTTTGCTTCTTTCTGACTTTTTGCTTAGTTTGCTCTGTGTTTTTCCCTTACTTTGATTTAATATAAACTTTATTTTTAAATTTTGGAGTGTTTGGTTGGTTGGTTGGTTCCCCCCCCTTCCAAAGCCTGACTGTGTTTCATCTTCCTTCTTTCTTCTATATAAAAAATAATTTAAAAAATACACAAAAAAAATTATTCTCTATTTCTTCTCTCTCTGTGTGTGTGTTACTTGGACTATGTGTGTGACTGTGTTATTGTGTGAGTGTGCTGTGTGCACTGCTTGTGAAGTGCAACAGCCACAGATTGAGCATTTCAAATCCTGTTTGGGCAAAGCATACACACTTCTTGTCCCATTTCCCTAAATACATATTATTAGTAGTATTAGTATTATATTATTATACATATTAGTATTAGTATTATATTATTATACATATTAGTATTAGTATATTATTATACACATATTATTAGTAGTATTAGCATTATTTAGTATTATATTATTATCATCATGAGAAGAGGGAGCAGGCGCACATCTGTGGCTGGCGTGCTGAAAACAGTGGTGGTCAAGGGAAGGCTCAGGCTGGCACCAGTAAGCAGGCCGCCTCTCCTGCTGTGAAAATCAAACGGGCAACTCCTTGGCTGGCTGCTCCTCAACTGAAGCAGGACAAGCAGCATGCAGAGGCACTCTCTTCTCCAACTTGCGCCCGGTGTTCTCTTTTTGAGGGTAGGAATGGGAAAAGTGCCCCTTTGCAAGAGGCAGGCGGCAGCAGTGCCATTAGAGGAGAAGGAGGAGTATGCCCACCTCCTTCATTATTGTTTGAAGCCACAAGCCCGCTGATGGACCTGTCTCCAGACCTCATAAACAAGGTCCTCAGCACAGTGGAGGGGCAGAGGCGGTGGTCCTCCAGGATGTGGGTGCTGAGGAGGAGCAGCAGTAGGCCGAGGCTCTCTCCCCAGTCTCATCCCACACCTCTTCCGCTGTAACCCATTTCTGTGGCGACACCAGAGAGCTCAGGCGGGCAATTGGTGTCGCCACGGAAGCGAAAGACCAGCAAAGTGTGGGACCACTATGACGTGGGAGTGGATCCCCGCTTTGCTGTCTGTCGCCACTGCAAAGTCACTCTAAGCAGGGGTTCAGCTACAGGGCATTATGGAACCAGCAGCCTGAAGATGCATCTTTAGAGGCAGCACCAGTCGATCTTGCTGGGGAAAGAGGCGGGCACTTCCAAGGCGACTGGTTCCAGGGGAAAGCCGAAGGCTGCTGCTGCTGCTGCTGGTGGCACTGCCACTCTAAGCTCTCCATCTCCCATCCCCACGAGGGTTAGGCAGGCATCCCTGCAGGACATGGGTAGGGGGAAGTATGGACCCACAAGATGGCGTTTTCCAACGCCCACCCAGATCACCACCTGCATCGGTGAGATGGTGGCGTTGGACGACCAGCCATTCAGCCTCGTCGACAACGCAGGCTTCAAGAGACTGATGGCGCTTGTGGTGCCATACTATAAGCTGCCGTGTCGCACCACCCTGAGCAGGCGGGTGGTGCCTTCCCTGTACCGTTCCTGCAGGGAGTTAGTGCTGGGTCGTCTGTGCCAGGCAGAGGCACGGATGGTGCACTTCACCTCAGACATTTGGTCCAGCGAGGGCAGAGTGCACGCTTACCTGTCCCTGACGGCTCACTGGTGGGCAGGAAGCATCATCCAGCACTAGAGGGACTGGTAAGGAGGGCTACTGCTGGGCCCTCCTCCACGCGCAAGTGATGGACCAGTCCCACACGGCAGGGGAGATTACGGAGGCCATGAACCGCATGGTGGATGGGTGGCTAGCTGGGCAGAAGCTCACCCGCGGTTACATGGTCATGGACGGGGGAGCCAACATGGTGAAGGCGGTGCGCGACGGCGGATTCTAGGGCGTCCGCTGCATCACGCACGTCTTGAACCTGGTGGTGAGGGATGGCCTTGGGACGGGCAGCAAGGCCAACCTCGGTCTCCTGGCCGGTATCTGTAACCTCCTGGAGAGCTGCAGAAAGGTGGCAGGGCATTTCCACCACAACGTCAAGGGCAGTCGCTTGCTGCGGGAGAAGCAGGAGGAGTTGAATCTCCCGCAGCACAGGCTAGTGCAAGACGTGGTGACACGCTGGAACTCCACCTCCCTCATGCTGGAGCGTATGGTGGAGCAACAGCGTGCCATCCACGACTTGTTCAGGATCAGGGACATGGGCGTCCACCCAGCCCTGGGCAAGCAGCAGTGGGACGCCATGTCCCAGCTGGTGGCGGTCCTCAAGCCATTCCTTGAGGCCACCGAGACCCTGAGCACTAGCTCTGCCCTCCTCAGCCAGGTGATCCCTGTATGCAGGCATCTCCAGAAACAGATGGGCGAGTTTCTGGAGTACAAGGATCCCGTCACCGGCAGGCGCTTCGAGCCCGAGGTACGCGAAGCGGTGACTAGGCTGAGGGATGGCCTGACGCGGAGGCTGGAGCCCATCCAAACAGAGAGGGTCTACATGTTGGCAGCCATGTGTGACCCTCGTGTGAAGGATGGGCTTTGTGGGCCAAATACCAGGCAGCAGTGGGTGGAAATGCTGGTGGGTGGAGTGCGGGCAGCACGGGCCAAGAGGGTGGGGCACAGTAAGGCAGAGGAGCAGGCCACCACTCCCTGCAGCAGCAGCACCAGCAGCAGCCTCACCTGCATCCCTCCCAGCAGGAGCACAGGCCAGGGGTTTTGGGCACAGGCTCTGCACGCCGTGGTTGGGCAGAGACCCTCCCCAGCCACCGGCCAGGATGATGCTGCAACCGCCATGCAGCATTACCTGGCAGAGCCCATGGAGGACTGCTCCATGGACCCCCTGGCCTACTGGTTATCCCGCCGCCAGATTTGGCCGGACCTGGCACGGGTGGCCATGGATCGACTCAGCTGCCCACCCACCAGTGTTCCAAGCGAGAGGGTCTTCTCTATGGCGGGCGACATAGTGACCCCTCACCGCTCTCGCTTGGAGCCGGACTTGGTGGAGCAGCTGGTCTTTCTGAAGAGCTATCTGCCCCTGCTGGGATACCCCACCCTCAAGCCCTCGTGGGAGTGACAGGCAGGCTCCCCTCCCTTTAATTCCACCCCTCCTTCGGTTGGCAGGCAGACTACAGTTCAGGCAGGCAGGCTTTTTCTTTTTAAAAGCTGTTGTAATTATTATTATTATTATTAGCATTTCATTATTTAGTGGCTGCGTTTCAGTTCACAAAATCAACTCTGAATCATTCGATTCATCTCTCTCAGTAAAGTCATGCCTTCTTCGTCTTACATACAGGCAGGCAGGCTGTAGTACTTCTACAATTCAGTTCACTAAGTCAAATTCAGGCTATCTTCCTTACTACCACAGTAGACGTAGCAGGCACTGCCAGGCTGAATCTTCCCCTAAAGGAGAATACTTCATGCCTGGTGGGCATCATGAGCCTCTGCAAAAGCTGTAGGCAGAGTTCGTCACTGTGTGTGTGTGTGACTGTGGCTGCCTCTCTCGCTGTGAAAATGAAACGGGCTAGTCCTCGCCTCACTCACCACAATGAGTTAAGTGTTGGCTTTGAGAAGCTACCTCACACTGCAACTCATGGAAGTCATTGACTTCAGCACAGCCACTACTTTGGAGGCGGTGGTCCTCCAGGATGTGGGTGATGAGGAGCAGCAGCAGCTAGCCAAGGCTCTCTCTGCAGTTTCATCCAACCCCTCTTCCTCGGTAACATTCATGGCTTTGAGAAGCAAGCTGACACTTTAATTCATTGACTTCACCTATGTGCGGGAGGTAAACTCCAGCAGTCCACGGGTCGCCCTTTGGAGTGCTCTCTTGAGAGTAGATGAAGTGCACAGGATCCAGAACGATGGTTTTGAGAAGCAACCTTCCCCTATGTGCAGGAGGTAAACTCCAGCAGTCCACGGGTCGCCCTTTGGAGCGCTCTCTTCAGAGTAGATGAAGTGCACGTGATCCAGTAAGATGGTTTTGAGAAGCAACCTGTCACTTCAACTCATTGACTTCCCCTGTGAGAAGAAGCTAAGCTCCAGCAGTGCACTGGTCGCCCTTGGGACAGCTCTCTTAGGAGAAGCTGCAGTGCATACAAACCAGCGCCATGGCTTTGAGAAGCAACCTGACAGTTTAATTCATTGACTTCGCCTATGTGCGGGAGGTAAACTCCAGCAGTGCCCCGGTCGCCCTTGGGACAGCTCTCTTAAGAGAAGCTGCAGTGCATATGAACCAGTGCTATGGCTTTGAGAAGCAACCTGACACTTCAATTCATGCAACCCATTGCCTTCACCTGTGCTTTGGCAGTGGGCTGCATCACCTGTATCCCTCCCAGCAGGAGCACAGGCCAGGGGTATTTTGGGCACAGGCTCTGTCTGTCTGCACGCCATAGTTGGGCAGAGACCCGTCCCAGCCACCGGGAACAGGAGGAAAACTCTAGCAGTCCACTGGTTCCCCTTTGGAAGGTTCTGGCTGAGGATTGGTTTTTCCATGTCATCCGACACTTCCACTTTGCATCCAGCAGCAACGTTAATGCTCCAAGCCTGCATCATCTTCCACACTCAAAGTAACTGCTTCAATAAGTACTAGCTCCTTTGTGCCCACCGGCACATGCCTGCCCGCCTGCCCATGCCCGCCTGCCTGGGAGCCGTCCTTGTGAGGTAGCTGGATCTGCTGGGACTGACTCCCCCAGAGATCTATGGCTTACTTGTGCAAGGTACCAGCTCCTTTGTGCCCACCGGCCCATGCCTGCCTGCCTGCCTGCCTGCCCATGCCCGCCTGCCTGGGAGCCGTCCTTGTGAGGTAGCTGGATCTGCTGGGACTCACTCCCCCAGAGATCTATGGCTTACTTGTGCAAGGTACCAGCTCCTTTGTGCCCACCGGCCCATGCCTACCCGCCTGCCCACCTGCCTGCCCATGCCCACCTGCCTGGGAGCCATCCTTGTGAGGTAGCTGGATCTGCTGGGACTGACTCCCCCAGAGATCTATGGCTTACTTGTGCAAGGTACCAGCTCCTCTGGGCCCGCCAACCCATGCCTGCCTGCCTGCCTTCCCCCACCCATGGTGCTACTGTGGTGGGGCATCTGCCAAGACTGACTCCTCCCCAATACTAGATCTATGACATGTCTCTGCCTGCCTCTCTGCTAACCAGTCCTCCTCCTCGGTGGCCGACTCGCTGGGATGGTTTGCGTTTTGCAATGCGTGACTAACTGCTGGCTTAGAAACCAGCCATCCTTGCCTCACTTCCTTGTGCCCCCAGAAATGCCTGCTGCCTGCCTGCCCTCCCTCCCTCCTCCCCCTGGGAGCTGTACTAGATGATGGGCTTTGTGGTTCAGGCCCAGCAGCCTCGAGCATGCTGGCTGCCAGTCATCCTCCTCTGTGCCCGCCCGGCCCGCCTCAATGTGTTACTGGCTGCTGGCTTAGAAAGAAACAAGCCATTCTTTGCTCACTCCTTGCACCCGCCTCGCAATGCGTTACTGCTGGATTAGAAAGAAACAACCAGCCATCCTTGCCGCACTTCCTTGTGCCCCCAGAAATGTCTGCTGCCTGCCTGCCTTCCCTCCCTCCTCCCCTGCCCGCCTCGCAGGGATGGTTTGTGTGTGTCTTGCTTTGACTCAGGGGATAAGTCCTTCCTGCGCTCACTTAGACTTTTGGAAGTTCCAAATAAATTTTTCAAGTGTGGAAGAAGATTCATATTTAGGTTTATCTACTCCCCAATTCATGGCATGTTGGAATTTCCTTTGAAATGGCCCCATTGAGCTGTCTGCAGCTTTAAATCCCTGAGATACTGGGGTGTCCAATTTTCATAAATTCCCCCAAAATCAGGGGATGATGGGATTGGCTTGAGTCTTGGCATGCATGTGTATACATACATGAGATGTCATGGTGCCTAATTTGAGGTTTCTTACGTGAAAATTGACGTAGTTCTAGCATGGGACTTGATTTGGGGTGAGTTAAAAGGTTAAAGCCCCGCCAAAAATCAGGGGATGATGGGATTTGCTTGAAACTCGGCATGAATGTGGATCTAGATGGCATCTGTGAGGGTGCCCGCTTCAATTTTTTTTATCTGTAAAAATGTCAGAGCAATTACCATGTTTGAAAATGGGGTGTCCGATTTTCATAAATTCCCCAAAAATCAGGGGATGATGGGATTGGCTTGAGTCTTGACATGCATGTGTATCCATGGATAAGCTATCATGGTGCTGAGTTTGAGGTTTCTTACGTGAAAATTGATGGAGATATCGAAAGGGGTGTAAATTGGGGTTATGGGTGGTGCGTTAGAGGTTAAAGCCCCGCCAAAAATTAGGGGATGATGGGATTTGCTTGAAACTTGGCATGATTGTGAATCTAGATGGCATCTGTGAGGGTGCCCACTTCAAATTTTTTTATCTGTCAAAATGTTGGAGAGCAGTTCATGTCTGAAAATGGGGTGTCCGATTTTCAAAAATTCCCCAAAAATCAGGGGAAGCTTGGATTGGCTTTAGGCTTGGCAAGCATGTATGGATAAGCTATTATGGTGCCTAACTTGAGGTTTCTAACATGAAAATTGACGGAGATATAGAAAAGGGGTGTTTGAACTGGGGTTAGGGTTGCTGCGTTGGAGGTTAAAGGCACCCCCCCCAAATCAGGGGATGATGGAATCTGCTTGAAACTTGCCATGAATGTGGATGTGCCTGCTTCCAAGTTTTTATCTGTCAAAATGTCAGAGTAAATCCCATGTCTGAAAATGGGGTGTCCGATTTTCATAAATTCCCCAAAAATCAGGGGATGATAGGATTGGCTTGAGTCTTGGCATGCATGTGTATACATACATGAGGTGTCATGGTGCCTAATTTGAGGTTTCTTATGTGAAAATTGACGTAGTTCTAGCATGGGACTTGATTTGGGGTGAGTTAAAAGGTTAAAGCCCCGCCAAAAATCAGGGGATGATGTGATTTGCTTGAAACTCGGCATGAATGTGGATCTAGATGGCATCTGTGAGGGTGCCCGCTTCAATTTTTTTTATCTGTCAAAATGTCAGAGCAATTCCCATGTTTGAAAATGGGGTGTCCAATTTTCATAAATTCCCCAAAAATCAGGGGATGATGGGATTGGCTCGAGTCTTGGGATGGGATTGGCTTGATCCATGTGTATCCATGGATAAGCTATCATGGTGCTGAGTTTGAGGTTTCTAACGTGAAAATTGACGGAGATATCGAAAGGGGTGTGAATTGGGGTTATGGGTGGTGCGTTAGAGGTTAAAGCCCCGCCAAAAATCAGGGGATGATGGGATTTGCTTGAAACTTGGCATGATTGTGGATCTAGATGGCATCTGTGAGGGTGACCACTTCAATTTTTTTATCTGTCAAAATGTCGGAGAACAGTCCATGTCTGAAAATGGGGTGTCCGATTTTCAAAAATTCCCCCAAAATCAGGGGACGCTTGGATTGGCTTGAGGCTTGGCATGTGTGTGTATACGTCCATGAGGTGTCATGGTGCCAAACTTGAGGTTTCTAACTTTAACAGAAAAAAAGTTGTATACTTTTTTGGATTTCAATGCAAGCCTATGGGGGGAAAAGCAGAGCTCCGATCCGGATCCGGATCTTCGCAGCGAAGCGGAGCAGACCATAGGCGGAGCGGGGTGGAGCGGACCCGATCCGCAATTTGCGGATCTGGAAGAGAAGCGGATCGGGGGGTCCGTGCACACCCCTACATTTTACTCTAGCAGTATTGTATATTATATAACGTTTAGGCTTCGACCCACCCTTGAGCCTAAGCAGATAGGCAGGGGCCCAATTTTTAAAAAATAAAATAAATTCTGACTACAATTGCAGCATGCAAATACTGGCATATGCTTCTGTGTCCTGATTAGAAAGCTCTACATTGGTACTACATCAAGAACTAGGAGCGGGATATGACAGTCAGCTTATGGGAGCCAAGTCCTGCAATGAGGGAGGAAGGGCGAGTAAAGCAAGGCTGCCCTTTAGCTCCCCCAGCTTTTAAGGGCCACCATTTCAGTTCTCTGCGCCGTGGGGAGATTTCCGTGGGTGCCGTGGCCATGTTACCACAGAAGCAGCCAACTCAATCCAGCACCAGAAGGGATGTGCACGTGCAGCCCTCTGAACATTTCACAGAAAGATGCCAAGATTATATTTGGAACTTTGTTTTGGCAAACGATGAGATACTATCTAGTCCTGCACAAGGAACATTTTATGGTTCCATGGAGCCCTGCTCATCCACCCACTCCCCCCATCTTTGCTCACGTATGTGTACAAGCAGCACAGTGGGCCACTGGGGGCAAGGGGAGATCTGGGGACAAGGGGAGCACTCTGGGAGGATCTCTTCTCAATCCTCCCAGAATGCAGGACACGGAATAATGGGCTCAAGTTAAAGGAAGCCCGATTCCGGTTAGACATCAGGAAAAACTTCCTGACTGTTAGAGCAGTCCGACAATGGAATCAGTTACCTAGGGAGGTTGTGGGCTCTCCCACACTAGAGGCCTTCAAGAGGCAGCTGGACAACCATCTGTCAGAGATGCTTTGAGGTGGAGTCGTGCATTGAGCAGGGGGTTGGACTCGATGGTCTTGTAGGTTCCTTCCAACTCTGCTATGCTATGATTCTATGTGTGTCTCCTAACTCTTATCTAGCTCTCTATTTATTGCATTTATATACCGCCCCATAGCCAAAGCTCTCTGGGTGGCTACTCATGCTCTAATCATGAATAAGGAGGGCAAGGCTAGGATGTGAGAAAGACCTCCCTGGACAGTCTAGCTGTGACCTGCTCACTAGAACGTTACCTTCCACTGTGGAAAGTGCTGCAGACGGGGCAAGCTTGTAAAACAACCCAGAATCCAGCTGAGCTCTGTATGTTCAGGCACCTGAAAGAAATAATATATGAAATTATGTGCAGTGTGTTTTCACACAAACACAACACTAGTAGAGAGCCCCAATTCCAAACAAGGCCAAAAAAAAAAAGTGTACGAACATATGAAGTTACCTTATAGGCCTAATTTGGCTATCAGGAACATGCTATGTCTCCACTTCCTGCTTTGTGGTAATCATAGTTTGCTTGATTCAGACATCCCAGCTACTGCAAACCAGAAAGTGAAGGAGGGAATCAGCATGCACAAGGAGGCACGCAAGTCCACAACATGATCCTCACAACCAAACCAGGATTCATCCATGACATCGAAATCAAGCCACCGCTCCATCTAGCCCAGAAGTCTACTCAGACTAAAAGCAGCTCCCCAAGGTCTTTTCTGATCATACTACCCATGAGGCTGTTTAAGTGGAAGTGCCAGGGATTAAATCTTACTGCACTCAAAGCATGAGCTGCACCATTGACCTACGGACCTGTCCCAAGAGTAGTATATGCCATTTGGAACAGGGAAGTCATTTGAAGTTCCAAACTACAGCTTGTCTTATTTTTTCCCAAACTACGCACAGTCCTGCTATTCTGGCTCAAGGTGACAATGATACTTAACCTTCCAGACAACACTTTGAAGCACCCATATGGAGCATCAATTGTTGAAGCACCCGCATGGTGCCAACAAAGCAAGTTTCAGACATGGCAGAAGTCAGGATAGGCATAGGGAGATAAAAAAGCCAGGGCAATTTTACAGCTTAGAAGCCAGACAAGGAACTTAACCAGGGCAAAGGTAACATGTTCAAAAAGAAGGGTCAAGACAAGAGCAGGGATCACACACACCTCTTTCCTGCCGGTGTTCTGAATAGACCCAGGGACTCATGAAGTGAACCATGCATGACTAGTCAGTTAGGTGTCTTGGCCTTTCAATTCACATGTTATATTATTTTGAAACCCGCCCAGTACACCAAATCTTTAAAGCCAAGAAACCCTCCAAACAGTGGAAAGTGAGACACAAGACCATGACATACGCACTCCTGTACTGTAAAGTCAGTTCTTCATTCCCTTTTCCCCAGTCATGGTCTGTCTCATTATTGTAAAAGTCCCTCCTTGCCTTTATCTTAAGAGAAAGGTAAAGGATATGTTTTATGTTTCAAAAGCCACTGTAAAATTGCATTCTAGTCTACCAAACTAACTAGGATGTTGATCTCAAATGCATAAGATTCAAATCTAGTTGGAACAATTGCATCATTTTCTCTCTTAGAACACACACCTCCTAAGAGTTGGTCATGCTGCCCAGAACCACTACTCAATAGATAATCTCCACCAAAAAGAATGCTTCTAGCATCATGCTTCATACAAGCACTGAACACCACTTCCTGACAGCTGGTCCACGTGAAAGATACAACTCAAACTACAGCAGTTTATCACTTAGGCCCACAAAACATGAAGTCATTGGTAGAGGCCAATTGAAGAGATGCTTCACCTTCATTAAGGAGCAGCATTAGTGCCGGAGACTGGTTTTTCCAGACAGTGGGAGGCAGTGGAGTGAGCGCGCATCAGCCTCAGGGGCGCACACTGATCCTACGTGTGTATCAGTTCAGACTTTTTCAGTTTTTTTGTAGAGTGTCAAATACTTGTAAAACCTGTTTGAACGCAGCAGCAATGGGACAGTTTTGCCAAGCAAGACACCCGCTTACTTTCAGAAGGATGGGCACTTTGGCTAGGGAATTATGATGCTTGCAAACCAGTTTCTTTTTAAATATATATACAGCGAAGCCCGGTGGCACTGGAAGAATGGCCATCTCACAGTCCCATCCTCGCCCTCCTCCAAAGCATGGCAATTGGACTCCCTGGTAAAATGTACTCAACGAGTAGAAGGTGGACCTGTCAGTCTCTCAACTTCCCTCCCTACTCCCACACACCATTTTAGAGAAGCAAAACTTAAATACACTGTATGATAAGCAGAAATTTTAAAAATCTCTGCAGCTCTCATGCCATTGCCCCATAAGCCACTAACAACGCCTCGTTCTGGACTGGCTTCCGTTCCACTAGCTTTGGAAGAAGCCCACTTTGCCTCAAAACGCAACAGAACCAGACTGAAGTACCCCGATTCTGCTTAGGTTTTGGGCTTCCTCGGAAACTGACACAAGGCCCTACTGATCAGTCTTTTCAACAGAATGGAAACAAATACGAATACCACATAGCATGGCAACAGTAATAAAAGAGAAGAATTACATTTACAAGTTCACAGCTGGACCTCACTATCATTCTGGTGTGAGAATATCAGGTTTCATACTAGTGGCTCTAATGTTAACCACCAACCAAGTAAACACGGCAGCATTATAGATAACAGACTGGACTTCCTCACTTGATAAAACATAAGACTTAATAAGAATTTCAATGCCTAGTGGTTTTGGTGTTTTCTGGGGAATACAAGTCGGAGGGTGCTATTGCACTCATGTCCTACAGGCATCTGACAGGACACTGTGTGAATAGAGCGCTGGGCGCATATTGGCCTTTGGCTCGATCCAGATGGCTCCTCTTATGTTCTTCAAAACCATGGACATTCATTTTATTTTTTCATCTCATGTAAATGGCTCCATCCAGCCTAACTACTAGCTCTTGTTTCATGACAGTCCCAGGCTTTTGGTTTCTGTTTTTGCGATTATAGTCACATGTGCAAAGAACAGGCCGCTTAGGACGGTTTTCTGTGCGCATGTGGTGGTGGAGCTGGGCCAAGCAAGGCAGAGGATTAGTTAAGACAGAATTGGATATTTTTTTTAAAAAAAAGAAATTCTAAATTTCACTTAAATAATAATTAGTTTAACATTAAATAATCTGAATATAAGCATATTCGTTGTATAGTTATTTTCTGAACTAAATCAATACCTGAACCACATGCACTGAGTTAAAGGAGGCTTTTCTATCCGAATGAAGAAACAATTTGACTATTTTCAAATATGAATATTTATACTCTACCTGAACTTAAGCATTTCACTTTCACCTGAAGAAAATAAACTGAACTAGTCTGCCCAGTAATTATCGAATTTTGCTTCAACCTATCATCATAGCCATTTCATTTTTGTTGTTTCCTACTTATTTATTTATTAATTACATTTCTATACCGCCCAATAGCCGGAGCTCTCTGGGCGGTTCACAAAAATTAAAAACATTCAAAGTATGAAACAACAGTATAAAACCATAATATAAAATAGGGTGGGCCAAGACAGAGTGAAGCAAAAAAGAGCAACACTGTAAAGAAAAAGGAGGCAAAAATGTCCTGTGTGCATCTTCCTGTATTCCCATTCTGAGGCTGCAATCCTATAACTACCTGAAGGTGAATAAACCCCGTTGAACTCAATGGAACATATTTCTGAGTGGACGTGTACAAGATTGCACTGTTAACCTCAAATTCTCATGGGTCCTTGTCATAAGAATATGTGTTAAAAACATTTCCTCCATAGGTTAAAAAAAACAAAGCATGCAAAATATATACAGTGAGACAAAGAGATGCAAAGCCTCTTTGTAGGAATGAAACAATGAAAATAATACTCTAGTTAGTTGTAAATTAACATGGTTTAGTAGCTAGATTCTGCAGGAAATATGGAAACATTTCAAGGGAAGGCCCAATTTAAATCAGCCTTTTTTCTTGCTGATTTAAATTGCTTTGACTTAAATCAATCCGTCCAGCTTCGGAAGACGCCCCACTAAACTCAATGGGATTTACTTCTGAGTAGATGTATAGGGTTGCACTGTAAAAGATGCTGATGGTAGCATACTAACTAAAACAAATTCTTCATTAGAAACCTGGACCAGGGCAGTGATCTAATATGTAACATCTCAAATTCTTTTGTGTCTCCTGATGGAAGAACCTGTTTTCTGCATAGATATTATCTTCCTCTGAAAATGTTTCCTGGAGCATAGCTAAAAATACTTGGAAGAACATCAGCATTACAAATCCACTATTTATTGTTTCCCATAGGAAGCTAGTTATGTCCATTAGCTGATCACATTTCCCCAAAGATGTGATCATCCAGTATGTTGCATCAACCTACTGGTCTCCAGAGCTCTTACTGGGCATCAATTCAATGTCTGCTGTTCAGATTCCAGGGTTGGGTTTTGTTTCTCCTATTCAGAACATCTCTTTCCTACATCCATTCAGCTATTCCAAAAATTCTCAATTTCAACTTTTGAAAATATTAAAACTATTAATATTTTTAATAGTTTCAACTATTAAAAATATTTAATAGTTAATAAAATAGTAAACCTCCTGTCCAATCTCTGTGTTTCTCTTCTCAGCTATCTATGAAATCAGCATCACAGTGGACGGGTTTTGCACAATCAATTTAAGCCACCTTGGCTTGTGGCACGTGCCAGGCGGCCATTCCATTACCCAACCCCAACCCCACTTGTAAGTTTTTTGTGTCATCTGTACTGGGCAAGAATGCATTGTTGGCATGGTTAACAAACCACCCCAAAACCTGAAAGAGTCCATGAGTTCTGTACGGTGTGTTAACTACGCCAACACCCCAGCCGCCCCACTCATCCAAGTTGTATGTGTCTAAACAAGGAAGCAACAAGGGGGACCCCAAACACAGCTAACTGAGCTGCAAGTAGATTAAATGATACATTAAAAAAAAGCTTCCCATCCTTTTTTGCCCTTGACAAAAAAATAATTATTTAATTATTAATAATAATAATATTGATATCATTTTACAATAATTTAATTTTTTTAACTCTTACAGTGCAATCCCCCACATGTCTACTCAGAAAAGGCCACTGAGGTCAATGGGACTTACTCCCAGGTAAATGTGTACAGAATGCAACCTTACTGTATGGTAGCATTTGTGAAGTCAGGCACCAAATGGCTGCAAAAACGCCCACTGAATTCAACATACTTACTCCCATAGGACTGCAGCCTAAAACTACCAACAAGAAATTAAAGTGAAACGGGACAAAAGCAATGATATACTTCCATATCCCCCCCCCCCCTTCCACCCCAGCCTCACCCACTGCTGTTTTGTCTCTGTTGGTTGCAGTCACACTTTTCTTTTTTTGGACGGACCACTGAGCAAGGTGATTTTTATGCTGTTTTCAAGAAGGCGACGTTGCCCTCCCAGTCCACTTGTCTAGCCTGAGAGTCAGCTTAGCTTGTTGGTTTCATAAGGGAAGGGGATATAGCTCAGTACAGGCAGACGTACATGTGTGCTTTGCATTGTGATTCCGAGGTTCAATCCCTGGCATCTCCAGCTAGGAGAGGAAAGAACCCTGCT
Source organism: Elgaria multicarinata webbii (assembly GCF_023053635.1). Classification (NCBI taxonomy): domain Eukaryota; kingdom Metazoa; phylum Chordata; class Lepidosauria; order Squamata; family Anguidae; genus Elgaria; species Elgaria multicarinata. The sequence continues at coordinate 7,533,069 of NC_086176.1, forward strand.
TGAAACCCCGGAGGGCTGTTGCCAGTTTGTGTCAACAATACTGGGCTAGCTGGTCTGACTCAGTATAAGGCAGCTTCCTGTGTACCTTGTGTTCCTATGATCTCAAATGAGTACTTCTGAAAGAACTATATTGGTTTTGCCCATTGTTGTCTTCATTGGATAGATCAATTTGTGACTACAAGTTTGTGCAATCTTATGAGGAGGGCGACCAGGATGATCAGGGGTCTGGAAACAAAGCCGTATGAAGAGAGACTGAAAGAACTGGAAATGTTTAGCCTGGAGAAGAGGAGATGGAGGGGAGACATGAGAGCACTCTTCAAATACTTAAAAGGTGGTCACACAGAAGAGGGCCAGGATCTCTTCTCGATCCTCCCAGAGTGCAGGACACGGAATAACGGGATCAAGTTAAAGGAAGCCAGATTCTGGCTGGACATCAGGAAAAACTTCCTGACTGTTAGAGCAGTACGATAATGGAATCAGTTACCTAGGGAGGTTGTGGGCTCTCCCACACTAGAGGCCTTCAAGAGGCAACTGGACCACCATCTGTCAGGGATGCTTTAGGGTGGATTCCTGCATTGAGCAGTGGGTTAGACTCGATGGCCTTATAGGCCCCTTCTAACTCTGCTATTCTATGATTCTATGAGTAATTTGCAACGTGATTCCAATGCGTTTCACTGAATGCATGTTTACAATCTGGCATATTTGTGGACATCCGTCCCTCTCTGTTGCTCCTGCTGGGACAACTGATCACTGTGCCAGCTGTCTCTCCTTAGAGGTAAGGTAAAGGGACGTTCCAGTGGGCAGGGAGGGGACTGAGGGGGCCGCCCTATGAGGGATCTTCTGACCTTCCCAGCCTCCTTCCCCCCCCTCCCCAATGCCTCCAATAGATGGGTGAAAAAGCCCATCCAGCTGAAACGCAGTATGGAAGAAGCAAGTTCGGAGGCTTATGGAACTGTGCCCTTAACCCTAAGGGATAAAAGCTTCCCAGGCATTCAATAAATAAAAACAAACAAACAGAAACTTTTATAAGTTTCCCAATGTGTTTTTGTGTATGCGTTCAATTTTTTCTTCCCTCTTAATTTTCTTTCACACATCTTCATTCATATACCGTATTTCCTCAATTGTAAGACGCCATCGATTGTAAGACGCACACTAATTTCAGTACCACCAACAGAAAAAAAGCTTTGATTCTAAGAATAATAATCGCACCCGCGATTCTAAGACGCACCCCGTTTTTAGAGATGTTTATATGGGGGGAAAAGTGTGTCTTAGAATCGAAGAAATACGGTACTATTCATACAGACACATATACACAGTCTAACTATTTATGAACATTATAATAGCGCTACCTCCTTACTTATCTGATTCACACCTTTCCATTAACATTACCCATTGGCACTGCGTGTTAACTTAAAAAACAGAGGCAATTCTGAGCAGTCAGAATGCCCATACACATTTCAAAACACATCAGCTGAGTGAATGGAATAATTTCATAGAACTCCTCATAAAATTTCATAATACTGAAGCCAGTGCTCTTTCAGCCAATAAAAGGGGGCAATTTTCAAAACTGCAGCCAACATTTACTTCAGGATTTTCGCTTTTGCAGAAGTTACGTGTGTGTGTGTGTGTGTGTGTGTGTGTGTGTGTTGACGCGGAAATAAATTGGCAAATACTGTATTTTAGTTTCTCACCTCATTCATCTACGAGAGGGATGGGTGTCAACAAACATGCCAGGGCTTCATAGCCAGCCACTGTTTTCTTTTACAGAAAAAGACCATTTTTTTTACAGATTTTTACTGTTTTATTGTACTGTTTCTTTTGTTATGAGGCTTTTCCATCTTGAAGGCAGCCTAATGTTAAAAAAATAAATAAAATGCAACCACAATACTACCATAACAATGAGTTAATTTCTAGAGTAATTGGACTTTACACACAGAACTGGAAAGCAATGTTTAAAACTTAATTTTACTTGTGGTGGGGGAACTGTAGACAACTGGAGTTTGGATTCAGCAAGTAGGATTTAGTTCCAGTGATGTGGGTTTTCTGTGAAATTTTGAACTGAAAAAATAACTCCCTATGCAAGTTTTCAATTTGTATCAGAAAAAAAATCAGGTTGGATTGGATAATCATTAAAGAGTGGTCTAATTCAGCATGTTTACTGAATACAAATCAAATAAACACAGTTACAAAAGTACCCCACTTCATCTGATTTAAATGTTGCATTATGTAGAGATTTTTACCTGAATGCTTGTGAACATTTAAAGGTAATGGCATGTTGTTTAAATGTAAGAAAGAAATGAAGGTACTGAAAACTGTTGGTGCGCTAATCCAGCTTTTTCCAATCTGGTGTCCTCCAGATATATTGGACTACAACTCTCAGGATCCTTCAATCAGAATGAAGACACCCAGCTCTGTCTCTCCATTCCATCTGAATCAGGAGAGCCAATACAAGTTCTGGATCAGTAGTACCTCGAGGCAGTGGTGGACTGGATGAAATCTGAAACTGAATCCTGATAAGAAGGGGGCTCTGTGAGTAGGCAGTTCCTGGGCCCAAAATTTAGGGGAAAGGTCCATTCTGACTGAGGAACAGGTATGTAGTTTGGGAGTACTCTTTGTTTCAATGCTGTTGCTTGAGGCCCATTTAGCCTGTGACAAGGAGTGCTTATGCCAGGTACAGCCTTTCATGGACCCGGATAATCTGGTGACAGTAGTGGTCCACACGCTGAGGACATCCTGACTGGATTATTGCAGTGCTCTCTACACATGGCTCCCCCTAGAAACAACCTGGAAACTGCAGCTGGTGCAAAATGATGCTCCGTGTGTGCTGACAGGGGCAGTGAGATGTGAGCATATCACAACAGCGTTGAAATCTCTATACTGGCTGCTGGTGAGCTACTGGGCCCACGTCAGGGTGTTAGCATTAATGTACAAAATCCTAAATGGCTCAGGACCACCTTCCCCACTATCAACAAGTAACCAGCTTCAGCATTTTATTAAAAGCTGACTTGACTTCTAAAGTAAATATATAGGTAACAGCAGAAAAAAAATGGCCTTCTCTGGAGCTATATTTTGCCCGGTGAAAGACGTGGGCATCTCAAAAGGGCTTAGTAAATCAGACACATACTGACCTGAGATTGCTGGAAAAGGAAGCACCGCTGTGGATTAATGCCGCAGGCGAGGAGAGCTGCAGTGATGTCTAGGATGCTTGCGCGTAAAACAGCTGGCTCTCTTGGTACTGTCAGGGAGTGGAGGTCTACAATGCTGTATAACACAGAGCTGCATTCTTCCTGTAACTTCACCCAACTTGTGATAGCACCAAGGTAATTTCCCAGATGAGGGATCCCAGTTGGTTGAATACCTGAGAAAATCCTTTTCAGGCCTTTATTCTGTAACCAAACCATAATTTAATATCATTTGTGTATTAATTAAGTGCTGGTAATGTACACACCTTTGCCCTTCTGTGAACAAATATAGGTCGTAGAGACACCTGGGCACATAACAAAGAATACTGTTGACAATGAAACATAATTCCACAATAAAGGCATTTACTCTTTAATGCATCACAGTACTTTTAGTGCTCATGAGCAACTGTTCATTTCAATCTGACAATGTCCTAAGGGCTTGCGTCTTCATAGCTACCCTTCTACAAGTTGATCAACTTCTGATATATTTTTCTAGGGTTTAGTTAAAGTCTTAGGGCAGTTCCACACTTTTACATGACTACTGAACACAGTATGGACTGGCACAGAACGCCAAACAGCCACACATAACTGTATGGTAGGGAATATTAATTAATTAATTAATTAATTATTATTATTATTGGAGGGAATGCCAGTAGTAATGAAACCTCCACATAAACCACATTCTGGTACCTATTCCAGGCAATAAATGGTATCCAAGGAAACTGGCCCAGTACACGAAGTGACGAGTGAGAAAAGCCAAGAAAATTTACCAGGCGTAGCTGACTGGATGGGAGTGATGCAATCAGCCACAAAACATTCACAGAAATCATGTTCAGATATCTGTTCTGTACTATAAATAGTATTCCAGGAAAAATGGTCTGCAACACCAACCAACCAAATTTATACACTGGGCTAGACTGAAAATTATCTATAATTTTAAATAAAGTTGTTCTGGGAAATAGGCAGTGTAGGAGGTCAGAACACCTTTTCCTATGGCTCCTTATCATGACAATCAACATGCTATATTAAATCAAATGGGAATAAGCAGCCTGAAATGTTCAGGTTTAAAGCCTCTGAAACAATTGAGCATGCCACTATCCTTCACAGAAACATCAGGACAACTTGCTGCAATTGTTTTTAGTGATAGAGAAATATTACTTCAGTTGGTTTAATAGACAAATTTAAACTGATGATACCAAAAGTTACTTGATAGGGCTAAGAGTTAAAGCCACAATTCTGCAATTTTTTAAAGACAGTTTTGATTCTGTTTTATTATTATAATAGACATTAAAATAGCTTTACATTTTAACAATGAGTGATTGTGTTTGTTGGTGGCTTATTGCATCACCCCCATCTAGTCATGTCGATGTGGCTGGTTGGCTCACTTGGAAGTTGGCGCTCCAGGCCGTTTCCCAAAATACAGACTATTGCCTGGAACAGGTACTGGAATGTGGGTTTTGTGGATGTTTTGTGGCTGATTGCATCACTCTCAACTAGTCATGTGTGTACAGTTGTTCCGGATACATTTTGGGCTTTATGAGGTTGAATGAATGAAATCTTTACTGCTAAAAGCAATAAGCCATCACAATTTGACATAATAAAAACAAATAAAAAGATAAGCTAAAATAAGTAAGTTAAGTAACTTAAAAATGGATAATATAGAAAAATCACATTAACATACATTTAAGAACTCGTGAGTGTGGAACTAGATCAGTACATATACCAGAACGAAATCTCCGGCACTCTATTATAAAACTTGTTGGTTAAATAATAACATCATATTGCAAGGGTTTCAGCCGTAAAAAAAATTGTTCGGAAGTGTCTCTAACACTTTGTTTTTCGCATGGCGTTTTTAAATAAAGCAGTTGTTCTGTCCTGTTCTGTTCCCGCATTTAATACCGTCCCAGTTCTGCAGGAGGCCCAGCTAGATGATCTCTAGGCACCATAAAGTTCACACTTTGGGGTGGGCAGGCTCAGTTTTGCTGCAAAACTGTACCTGCTGCATGAAATGTAGAGCCGCTCTAGTTACTCCGACAGATGAGAATATGCCCATCAGAGGCAGGTTTTTTATTAGATGGAGAGCAGTGCTCCCCCCACCCCACCCCACCCCACCCCACCCCAGAACCTGCAGCTATATCCCACCACACACACACTCTCCCATCCCCCAAGCACCTGCCCTGGCTTCTTCATCTGCTGAGGGCAGCTGTGCTGCACACAAATCTCCTCAAAGGCTACATCACCAACCTGGGAAAACACACCTCCCTTAAATATCTATCTATCTATCCAGGGAGGGTGCCCCTGCCAGATCCTCCTGTTTATCCCATTCCGCTGGGGTTGCCAGAAAAAAAGGAAACACGTAGCCTTTCAGTGTGCAGTGGGGCACTGATGACCAAGGCCCTCAGCCAATTGTGTTTCCTCCTGGGCATCTGCACTCTTAGAGAAATTGTAAGTTGAACAGTAGCAAGGTCAGTCAGACTAGCAGCTGGCCAGCAATGGGAGGGACTCAGGATTGGAGGCCGAGAGAAAGGTCTGCTGCAGGGGACATGACCTGGTAAAGAGAAAGCGTTAAACTACACACTGCAATAAGCGTGCTGTGTGTAGGTGATCATAACGTTATTTTACTTTTGTGTAAGCACACAGAGCCCCAATCTAGAGGCAGAACTTGCAACTAAGCCACTTTTTTCCCCCTTTAAAATCCCCACCACCACCACTGCAGGGGCTTAAGTATGAAAAATCCCAATAGCGTTTTCTTTCTTTTTTGCATTTTTAATGCTTTCTTCTTCTTTTTAAAATTAAATTTTAAAATTTATACTGTTAGTTTTACTCTCCCCTGTGCCTGTTTGGTGCATTCTCTTCCCCTTCTTATTGTTTTATTATGATTCTATTAGAATGTAAGCCTATGCGGCAGGGTTTTGCTATTTTATTGTTTTACTCTGTACAGCACCATGTACACTGATGGTGCTAAATAAATAAATAATAATAAAATAATAATATTCTGTCAGCTGAGAAGTGCTGAAAAGGGACAGAGAGAAAAAAAGGTGGAGTCAGAGAACAAAAACTGGGTGGAGCAAGGTAAGACATTCTGAATGGGGTGCGGGGGTACCCTTCTCTTTCTTCCAGCTGGCTGCAACAAATGCAAGTCTGATTCAGGCTTTGCTAATGCTTTTTTAAAAATAATAATAATAAAGACCCATTGTGGGCTTTATATTTATTTATTTATTACATTTCTGTACCGCCCAATAGCCGGAGCTCTCTGGGCGGTTCACAAAAATTAAAACCATTCAAAGTATAAAACAACAGTATAAAACCATAATATAAAATACAAGATAAAAGCTCATCTTTTATATTCCCTTTTGTTGTAAGGGAATATCTTCCCTTATAACAAAAAATGCCAGAGTTTGTTTGCAGAGTGGGAGGAAACTCACATGATTGCATTTGGGTGAAATGCTTTCCAGTGGACTTCTTTCCATACAGGATTCTTTATTTGGGGGGGGGGGGGGCTATTTCTTCCACCCAGCAGAACCCCTTTACTCACCAGTCAGAGAATTCTCCAATCCCTCTTTGAATGTCTGCTCAGAAGCAAGCCCCATTGAATTCAATAGGACTTACTGCCAAGGATTGCGGCCTTACTCATTTCCTGGTTACCAGTGGGGGGTTTTTTGCTCTGAGAAACTTTTTTTACTGCCCCAGGTCTTAGTGATCCCATCTCCCAAACAGATAAAGCCCAAGTTAGTGAATGTGATGTGTGTGTGGTGATGGGGAGATATTCAGAGCAATTCTGTGTAGCTTTGTTTAAAGTAAGTTCCATTAAATATGCATAGGGCTGCAGCTGAAGGAAAGAAATAAAAAGGAAAAAATGGATTAGAACTGGATTGTTAATCAGAAAATCCTGATGGCATCACATGCCAGGAGGGGGAAAAGCTGATAGAGGAAGCCAGCCCACAGGAAGCATTGTCCTACCAAAGTGAAGCTTGCTCAATACATTTTTAAAACCTTTGTTTGCTTTGTGCATTTCTCCATCCTTTCAGCCTTGCACCATTCTGCAAAATGTTGATGTACCTAATTATTCTCAGGGGCATTTCGAGTTTAAAGAGACACTACGTGCTGGCAACTTTCTCTTTTGACCAGCTCCACTCTGCCCCCAACTGAAAGGGCTTGCTTAACAGGCTTGCTAAAAGGGCACATCTGGCAGAGCAGCATTTTGAATTTAACGTATAACGCACCACTGGATGGGGGGTGGGGCTTGTGCTTTTTCAGGAGTGGATTGCACATAAGTACAAGATTACATTTCAGACATTTACCTCTTCACATCCATTACATGATCTCTCTCTCTCTCTCTCTCTCTCTCTCTCTCTCTCTCTCTCTCTCTCTCTCTCTCTCTCAAAACCACAGTTCAAACCCCATTTCTTCCTGAAACTAAATAAACAAGGACAATTCATAATCAACGCCAACATTTCTACAACAAAAGCTTTGGCTCAACCATACATACTCTCATCTTCAACTGAAACAAAGCCTAAATGCAGCTGCATTTGCTAATTTCCATCGTTTGTTTATCTAAATTCCTCTAAATTTAGACTGTAAGGTCTTTGGGGCAGCAACCTGTCGTTTTGTTTAAATTATACTATAAAAGACCATCACGGTGCTATTTAAAGTAATATGGACATTGTATTTTAGAACATTATTTATTTATTTATTTAACTAATTTATACCCCACCAAGGAACCCAAGGTGGCGTACATAATCCTCCTTCTCTCCATTTTATCCTCACAACAACAACAACCCTGTGAGGAAGGTTGGGCTAAGAGTGTGTGACTGGCCCAAAGTCACCCATTGGTTTCCATGGCTGAGTGGGGACTAGAACTCGGATCTCCCAACTCCCAGTCCAACACCTTATCCACTACACCACACTGGCTCACATTAGATTTTTTTTAAAAATCTCTTAAGTGAGCAATCCTATGCATGTTTACACTGGGAGATGCGGGCCTTTTTCTGTTTAAACATGCATACAATTATCCCCTAGTCATCTTTATATGGTAACAATTTGTGATTTTTTAAAAAAAACACCACCAGATTTGAGCAAAAAATAAGTAGGTGGGAACAGGAACATAATTCCTAGGCTCTTAATACAAAAATATGCAGCACTCACATTTCTGAATGGTACATTTTGAAAGCATGGTAAAATACAAAATACGTGTTGCTGTTCAAAGACTGCAAATGTAAACATGGTTACTTGTGTGTCAACCCTGATGATGATAATGGAACTTTCTTCTGAGCAAACTTGCACAGTATCAAACAGTTCAGCCTCCAAAATAGCTGAGGAGGTTATCTGTCTAAAACCATCAGAGAAAATAGGGTTAAAATTCAAGAGAGAATGTTGTAAGGTCTTTAACAAACTATAAATACTGGTAGCATCATCATTTCCACCTCTGGTTATTCAATTTCTTTTTACTAAACTTTTCACTCTCTGGTTGCTAGAATGTTTTTCAGACATTATCCACCTCCCTTACTCCCAGGAGAAACAAGTATTCTTGTTGATACAAGAAGGAAACACTAAAGTATGATTGTCCAAACAGAGTTAGGGTATTTGGTAAGGCTTAAAAAAGAAACCTCGGATATTATCCAGTATTAGGCATTTTAGAGAATCAGCTTAAATCATCAATCATAAGTAAGCTTTGACAGTTTCATCTCTAAAGAAGCAAGCGACTTTCTGGGTGGCCCCTTTAACTCTACGCTCCACATTAAATTCTTAACCAAAGCTCACATTCAAATTAAACATTTCTTCTGCTAAAATCGTGTTGCTGAAAAAACATCCACAAAATCCAGGGAGATCCATTTCTCACTGTAACTATAGAAACTATGGACAAAACTACACATTGTCAAAAAGCATTGGGCAGCTGCCCAAACCTGCATCCCAGGGTCATGTTTACCCACTCCATAACACAGTTAAAAAGTACCTCATGCTCTTCCAACACCATCAGCATGTGGTACCCTACCCACAACCATCTGCCTATGATGCAGAACGGGGGACAGGTAGCAATTGCACACACAATGACCTCAGGACAGGAGGAAATTTTTTCTAGATGTTATGGAGAGGGGAGGATTCAACTCAGGATTGTCCTTTGTGGCAGTAGCCCTGGGTTTCTCCAAACATGTAGGCTCAGCCCTGAAGGTGTGTCGTAGGGCTTTCACAGAATTGGTTCCTACTTTTTTTCTTCTTTGAGCCACACATGCCGTGCAAGATCGCAAACTGCTTTGAAACTCCACTCCGCAGTGGGCTGTTGTTGGAAGGGCCACAGCTCAGTGATAAAGCACATGCTTCGCATGCAGAAATTCAGACCCAGGAATTTCTACTTAAAAGGTTTGCAGGTGTAAGGGCTGGGAAAAGCCACTTTCTGCCTGATAACCCTTGCTAGGCAAAGGAAACAGCAATGATCTAGAGATCAATGGACTGACTTAGCTAACACATGAAGGTGCCTTATACTAATATACACGCTCTTTCTCACTAGAAAAAAATATTGTTCATCATATTTATTCATAAACTGCATTTCCACAATACATTTTGCTCAAAGTGCCTCATAAAACAAACACATTTATGGTACATTACAATACAACATTAACTCTTTTTACAGTTCATTTAAAACATACCAAAATTTAAATAAGTGCAAGTGTTTTAACAGAAACCTGAGCTTTTGAATTAAAAAAAACGGTTTCATTAAATTGTACAACAGTTGCACTGGAGCAATTTGTTACCGGTGCAATATGACATAAAGCTTAACTAAAAAGGAAAAAAAGATCAAAGAGCGATCACATTAAGTACACAATCAAAAACTACACCTAAAATACTGTGACTCATTATGGGTACCTCAACAACAAAAATACCTTGACAGTCTGGAGAGAGTTCAGAGAGAAACAACTTAAATGATTAAATGCTTGGGAACAACTAGCTTATGGGGGAGAAAGATTTTTAAAAATTGCATGTGTATAGCTTAGCGAAATTACAACATCTTGGAAAGTTTGCTTTCTTCCCTCCCAGTCTCTCAGCAACTTAGGCTGTCAGGGTTTGATCTATTACACTTCAAACATTTCCATAGAGCCTGAAATCAACTGGAAATATTTTTATTTTAAATATTTTCCACGTGCCAATGTTTGAGGCTGCGAAGAGCGGGTGTTACTATTAGGTCTTCTAATCAGAATTTATTTTTTTTCTAGTAATCTCATCCATATTATCATTACTATCTCAGCCCCATTCGGACCTCTGCATCTGAGAAACAATTTGTCCGCCCACTAAAGATTGTGGCCGGGAAGCTTCATAAATGCAAGTGGTTTCAGTGTAAGCTGAATTACAAACAAACTTTTCCATACATCTGCAGCAAAGGTGTCCCTTCTCCCCACCCCAATATTCTTTATAAAAATTGTGAGCTCAAACTGGATACTGATGAAAGAAACTTCATATTTCTCAACACAACACCATTGCAAGCCCCATTTCCTGACCATTAAATGATAAGAGAACTATGAAGAAGAAATTACTTTTGCTTTAAACACAACTCATTAACTGTGTCAGTTTATAATGTGAATAATGAAAAGCTCCAAGAAAAATAAATGAAAATGACAACATTTTTTTAGGAACTAGCCATCAAGTTGGAGGCAACAGATTGAATGACACACTGACTAACTCATCAACAGGGCAACCCTACACATGTCTACACAGGGCATATAGGATTACATCCTAAAATGTCCAACTAGAATGGAGTTCAATAAAAGTACTAGAATTAAAACCTATTTACCAATATAAAACTATCAACATTAAAAATATGTGTGCCTTTTAATATATGTAAGTACTTAAAACTGACACATACATTATAGTTCAGAGAAGATGGAATGAAGCATACTTCCAAGTACTAAGAAAGGAACAGTATTCTCCGATTAAACAATTGGGTTGATATCATAATACAATGGGTAAGTATATGTTTTAAATTATTAATACTTTTGGTAAACTGCTGAGATGACTGATAATGATGTTTGTGATTGGACTGATTGCTTTTAACTATTTTCAGAGTGTCTCTTCATTACTGTTGTATAGTATTTTTCTGCTTTTGATGCTGCGTTCATAAAAAAAGCAGGAATAATTTCGTTTGACAAATTCTTTCATTAAAAATGGAAATTCTGGAATTATAGTACTAAAAACCACACATAGAAGTCCTACAAGCATTGCTCACTGTTTATTCATCCTGCAAGAGTCAGAAGGCAGCATAGCAGGGAGTTCAGCCTGGTGTCATGAAATCATGGGGCTGGAATGTGCTTCAGTGAAAGTTTTGAGGTCAGGACATCAGAGCTGAATGCTCAAAAGATCTGGAGTTAGTAAAGGATTAAAAGAGAGAGAGTGAAGAACTCCCAGTGGGGAGAAACATAAGTCACAAGAGATGCAAACTGAGACTAGAGCCACTCAAGACTTCGCAGTTTTTGTCCAGTGAAAATGTCTTATGAATTCTAGAATTCTATACAATGTTCTTTTAAGAGTAATTCCTCTATCTTTGCTGCAAATAATTTGATAAAAATATACACTATGGGCTTAGTAGAAAATAGCAACAAATTCCACAAGCTATTTCTGCAGTGTGAGAACAAGCGCAATATTGTCATCCTCACATTAAACCAGGGGCATGTCTACACGAACAGTCTGCCCCCCAGGGTGGCTTCGCGGTAGCGGTACATCATCTACATGACACAGCCACCACTGCAAAGCCATCCGGGGGGCAAACCCTGGAAACTCCGCTCCCAAAAACTCAGGCACTTACCCAGACTTTTTTAGCAGCCCGATTGGTCGCCATGGGTGGCCCTGCACCTCTGGAAAAGTAAAAAAAAAAAAAAAAAAAAAACTGGGGGGGGAGGAGGAAAGGGCCGTTCCTCCCCCACCTTTTTTAATTTTATTATCTATATCTGCGGAGCTCCACAGATACAAAGAAAAAGAAATGGGGGCAGGTGGGGAGGAACGTGGTTCTCCCAGTCCCTCTCGCGTCCTCCTCTGGCTGCCTCGTTCCTTCCCTCGCCCCCCGGTTTATTTTTATTATCTGCATCTGTGGAGCTCCGCAGTTACAGATTATAAAATTAGAAAAAACAAAAAGGGGGGGAGGACCGCAGGGCCAGAAAATTCGCACTTGCCTTCCTTCCAGTGCAGATGCCAGGAAGGAACGCTAGTGGGGGTGCAAGGCGCCTCGTGGCGCCATAAAGACGGGGCCTGCTGTGAGACAGAAGAAGCTAGCACCTTTCCAAAGACACCCAGTAAGCTTCAGGACTGAGTAAATGCAACGTCCATTGAGTCAAACTTTTCAGATGTATTTGATGTGGTTTTACTGGACAGCTTCCTAATCCTTGGATAGGGCTTCCAACTCAACCGCTCCTGCTCCTCTGCCTTCAACTATCCAATGCAGAGATAGCTTTGACAGTTGAAGCTTTCCTCGACTTTCTAATCTCTATGCCATGAAAGCTTTGGCTGTTATATTTCTATGTCAGGATACAGATAAGACGAAGGAGCAGGAATAGTAAAACAAAAACAAAACAATACAGGTGACAATTCCATTCAAGTTTTTACATGGTGCTTATTTATTCATCCCATCTAGGAAACAAACAAAAGCTATCAATGATGGAGAATGTAACTGGAAATGCTAGGGAGAAAACTTGCAAATTTAAAGAACCTTAGTATTACTAATCAGCTTTAGCAACATACAACATATCGGCATTTCTACAAACAAATTTGGAACACTGTCAAAACTGCATGTGTGGTGCATGCAAATTAAATAAGCTGTTCCAGTCTAATTTTGTTAACATAATGTTATAAGTACAGTGATGGTACTCTGTTAATTGTCAAGATAATCTGAAGTCAGCATTATGTGGTTGGATTGTGCAGGCTTCCCTTTGCAGAGGCATGTTCATCAAAATTCTGTACACCATTGAACTGCCGTGTGTTTTGGAATAGCAGGCTCCAGTTTACAAATATTTCTCTGGAACAAAGCAGGTGAGGAAACGGCAAGGTCAGAAAAACTAATTATAAATACAGGTGGTGTGTGCATGTGCATGCGCATGTATGTGTACGAGCGAGCGAGAAAAGAGAGCGAACACAGGAAGAGAGGAGCGGATCACTGTTGACATGTGTGACAAGAAAGATTGATGGTTTCCCTCTCTAGTTTTCCCTACTGTGAAGGCACACAGGGGGTGGGGAAAGGGACGAAGAAGCTGCTGTGCCAGCGACAAAGCAAGCTGCTGCCTTTATGCCATTCGAGCACTGATTAATGAGGCGGCAGCAACTCAGGAAATGGAGAAGAATCATGCTTAGACTTCCCCCTTATTTTTACTTAATTATAATTTGATCCATAGAATTCCACATAGCTTCAGTTATTTGCTACTTAGGTTTTTTTAAAAGCTGGTACAACAAAGAGAAACAGCGAAGACAGAAACAGAAGAACAGAAAGAGAACTGCCTACAAGATCTTACTTTGAACTGAAGAATGAATAGTCTAAACCTGTTAGCAAACACATTTCGAATAAATCAGGCATACAAGCACCGCACACTTAGGGTTCACTGCTTTTTACATGCACTCCTCTAACAGAGCTTGGAAAGAACCTAAGCATGACATTAAGCAGTCCATTCTGCTAGAATCTGAGAGGGGAGAAATCCCTCCACATGAAAAATGTATTGGCTTCAAAAAATAATAATCCCAATTGTCATCTTAGGGCCTAGACTTAAGCACATTTTCCAAATCTTAAATTCTAGATAGATACCGTATTTCTTCGATTCTAAGACACACTTCCCCCTCCCCCATATAAAAATCTCTAAAAACAGGGTGCGTCTTAGAATCGCGGGTGCGATTATTATTCTTAGAATCAAAGCTTTTTTTCTGTTGGTGGTACTGAAATTAGTGTGTGTCTTACAATCGCTGGTGTCTTACAGTCGAATTAATAATGCCACCATCAGTATGATGAATGCCTCTTCACATAAGACCATTTCAACTGAAATCCAGTTAAGGCAGAAACCTAATAGTATAAGATTTACACCCACTTACTTGGGAGAAAGTAAGTCCTATAAATTATTTCCCCCTGCTCCAGAATCTGATGAGGAAGGGGTATAAAAATGTTGTAAAATAAATAAATAATTCAATCAGACTTACTTTTGAATAGGCACATGTAGGATTGTACTTAAACCTGTAGTTAAACTGCATCAAGTTATGCATTAAAACTATATATTCTAGAAATATAATAATGTTATTTATAAAATATTTATATGACGTATCACTATTGTCAGGGCTGGTGTCAAAGGCAGACAGTGTGGGGGCCCTGCTGAGGGCCCCCAGGGCCCCCCTGACAAGAGTCCCCTGGATTTGCGCCTTCTCCTCGCAGCCTGCTTGCTCACCTGCCTCTCACTCCAGCCCAAACAATGGCGGTGCAGGGGATGCCACTGCCTGCTTGCTCACTGCCTCTCGACCAATGAAGAGGTGGCCATGGTGAGACACAGAGGATGAGAAACAATAGCAGCTGCTGTTGACAATGGTGGAGAGGAGGCAGACTTCATAGGGGCGGGGGGGGGTGCACTGAGGGTGGAGTTTTACGTAAGGGCATTCAAAAACCTGGAGCCAATACTGACTACTCTGTACTTTTAAAAAGCCATTTCAGTTAGTACAGATTGCATTGACTGAGAGCAAAGAGTGAGTAAAGTGACACTAGAGTAATCACCTCCAACATTTTCAAGTATGATGTTCATCTTTAGCCCTAACCTAAAACATGGCTTTATTTTTTTTTAAAATACCATATGTCCACCTTTCTTTCTTTCTTTCTCTCCAAGTCCTTCCCCACCCCACTTTCCTACTCATTCCTCCTATTGTTCTTCTCTTTCTCCCTTTGTCTTAAAACCACTATAAATAAGGGAAGAAACTAGTGATGGTGCTGCTGGTGAGACCCACCTTTGGTAGGAATGTTTCAACCCGCCAGCTGAAGACCAACACACTAAAAAGGAATTCATTAGAGAAGATCCCTAATAATACCAGAACAGAATATCCTATCCATTAAAAGTTACAAGACCTTCAAAAATACAAAAATCTTAAGTAGAGAGTTTAAAGCTCTAGTCACTTGCAAATACATTCAAAGTGTGTGTTTCCGTGTTAAAAGATGCTACAAACTCTGAAAAAATCAGCTTCAGACTAATGGTTAATTTTGGTAGACATGGTCAACATTTCTACACAAATGCTAACTTTTTTCCTTAGCACAATTAAGATTTGTGTGCATTCACAACAAGCCATAAAAGTGTGTTAAAGATTAAACTTATGAAAATGCATATGGAAATATTTCTGTGTAAGGTTAAATTGCCACAAACATAAAAACTGAAAACAAGCAAAACTCCGGAAATTGTAGGATTGGTTCACACAATACTATTTTTGTATGAGTCTCAGTCATGTATATATTGCAGTTGGGAAATGCAATGCGTGAACTAGATATCACCAACAGACCCTGCTGCCCCAGCAGCTGAACAGTCCAGTGCAATCACGGAAATTGCCACCAGCTGTAGCCACGCTCCACATGGGTGCATGACTGAGGATGGTCATGACAGCTCCTGTGTAGGAAAGATACAGTGTGAACCAGACCTTAGAATGATGGACATCTGGAGGATCGAACTTTTACTCCTCACCTTGAGCAACAGTGAGACTGTCTTCTATGATGGCATTTGCCGGATTTGTATGATGGCATTTGTTGGTTTAAATATTTGAGCTCTGAAATCTTGTTGGTTTAAATATTTGAACTCTGAAATCTTGTTGGTTTAAATATTTGAACTCTGAAATCTTGTTGCATTAACAATGACATGTACTGGGGCATTTTAGGCATACTAATAAACTTGCTAAATCAGGCCTGGTTAGCAAGCATATTTTCTAATAAGTAGAAATAAGTCGACATAGAAGTCAATAAATAAGTAGTTTAAATACACCAGAATATCATAACTCATGAAACAATTTTGCTTGCTACATGAAGTATAGACACAGTATTTCAAATTTCTGGAGCATTTGTAGCCCTACTGATGTTGGAGCAAATCTGAATCATGACTGACAGCACACAAGTAAAGAGACAAATAAGAATTTGCTACATTCTAAATTTTTTTTATACATTATGATCAATTGCCTCCGAATATTTGAGGATCGCAATACCATGGTACAATCTGGAGTCTTCTGTTGAAAGCGTTCAGCCCCTAGCCACCTTTGTCCAAGCCTGTTAAACAGATTGCAAAGCCAGCAAGGCCGACTGACCTGATCTCAGTGAGAGTAAATTTATATGGACAGAGGTAATGTATCTCAGTCACAGGCCATGCAAAGCTATAAAACTAGCACCCTGAATTGGGCCCAGGAGGACACAGATAACCACTGTAACTGATCACAGCCCTGATTGAATGCATGTACGCTCCCACTACCTACTACCCTGTGGGAAGGAACAGGAGAGTGAGGGAGGCAGTCAAAGCAGATATATACTCCCTTCTACTCCATCTAGACTGTCCCCACATCCCCTCTCAGGACTATGTATCACTAGCTCTCCAGTGGAAACAAATAGGAGAAAAAGTTAAAACAAAATACATCAACCCCTATTCATGCTGCCCATGCGTGTTTGTAAGGCAACGTTTTGAAAAGGGGAGCGCACTTACTCTGTACTGGCAGACCCCCCTGGTGATGGCAGAACCCTGATCATGCAGAATTCTATATCACAAGGGCAGCCTATGTGCCATAGAGCAAGTTCCCCTCTTCAGATGTTCCCACATACACATGGAAGGTGAGACCAGTGGAGACACGCTTGCCCTGATCTCCCCCTCTCACAATTATATTGTAGTATTGTATTTTACTTGTAAACCAACATGGGAAGATTTGTATCCTAAAATATGGGGATTAAAAACATAGAAAACTATTATAATAAATAAATCTTAGCTTACACTTTCAGTTTGGGGTATTTAACTCCCTTGTTTTTGTCAATATGTGAGTACCTTCTACATTGCATAGTCTAGTCTAATAAGCTTCAGCAGCATCTCCATTTAACTGACTGCCAAAGGGAAAACTCTCAGAATCAACATTGATTTATATATAGATAACTGTGTAGCACTGAACTTCACTTTTTAAAAATCCTAGTGGCACTCAGTCTTTAGTTTATGAGTAGACTGAGAGAGAAAGCGAGATAAAAGTGGACTACTGTCTTCCAGTCACAGGGAAGGGGTGCTGAACAGATGAAAAGAAAAACAAGAGAAAGGATGCTCTGGCATTCAGAGGCACCAAAGCTAGCTTTGTCAACCCCTTAATAACTTATATCATTGAATGTTCTTCCATAAAATAAGCTAAAATATCCCTGCATGTAGAAAACTAGTATGGCAGGGAGAAGGCTAGACTACAACTCTTTATTTTTCTTTGTGTCTTCCACATACCAAAACCACTTTCCTTTTATTCGTTTCCAGAAAGGTAGCTACGCGTGTCTGCTGCACCAGAAACAACAAATACGCTTGTCGCACCTTAAAGACTAATGAATGCATTATGGCAAAAGTTTGCTAGTCTTTAATATGCCATAAGAGTCTGCTTTCTTTATTAGCGACATTTTTATCCCAACCTTATACCAAGGACCTCAAAACAAGTGTTAATTATACCTCCTTTTTATCCTGATAACATTGTTCTGGGATGGGTTAGGGCGGTTGTAAGATAGTGGACGAGTTCGGGCGACACGCTAATCAACGGTTGTTTCCCATTCTGTTCCATTTACCCCTCTCCTCCCCCGTTGATTAGCGTGTCGTCCGAACTCAGCCAGTGAGTAGCCCAAGTTCTCCAGCTAGCCACAACACTTACTGGGTATTTCAACCCACTCAGTTTAGCCTCTTCTCAGCCAGGAAATCAAGCCGTT
Source organism: Elgaria multicarinata webbii (assembly GCF_023053635.1). Classification (NCBI taxonomy): domain Eukaryota; kingdom Metazoa; phylum Chordata; class Lepidosauria; order Squamata; family Anguidae; genus Elgaria; species Elgaria multicarinata. The sequence goes on from NC_086176.1 coordinate 7,551,150, forward strand.
AAGGGCAGGAGAATAAAATAACGGAACTGGCGCCATAGGACAAGTCACAGGAACAGGGCCGGCAAGGAGGCGCCCGCAGCAGCCCCACGACCAGGTGAGCTGCCGTCTAGCTGAAGGCGCCCGACGCCCTCGCTTGTGCTCGCGCCGCATCAGGCCAGGGGGCGGAAACTGCGGGGCAAGGCGCCATCTCTCCCCTCCCCTCCCCGCGAGGGCCTCGCCGCCGCCGCCGCCCCCCCCCCTGCCCTCCCACCCGAAGCTCCCGGGACCGGGCTACCTGCGCCAGGTGGAGCGTCCGAATGGAAGAGCTGGGCGCCGCCATTTTGGGAGGAGCCGGGGCCGCGCCTGCGCACGAGAACGGCTTTCTCACGGGAAGCGGTTCCTCTGTGCGCTAAAGCGGAGGGGCTGGAAAAGCCCGGGGAGGAAATGGCGTCTCCTTTGCGCGGCGCTTTCCGCAGCCGTCCTTCCAACGCTTTTGTTTAGCCTTACTTGTACGGCGCCGGGTGGAATTCGTATACACAATGCTTAATCATAGCGGATGGGGCCTGCGATGCAAAGCAACAGTGTGGAGTGTGCCTGTTTAAAGTGCCAGCTAGCCAGCCAGCCAGCCAGGGCCCTTTTCAGGCTACTCCATTCTCTCCCCTCCCCCTTCTCAAAGGCCAGTCGGCATTAATTCAGTGACCACCGAGCAGGCACTGTCGGCCTCAGGCTCTTTGGGGTGTCCCCACCCCGGGGATTTCCCCCTAAAGATGTTCTTTTAATTTGGCAAAAGTTGGAGTTTCCCTGAATTTACTGATATCTCCCGTGTGTGTGTGTGTCTGTTGCAGCTTTGGCTACTTAAGGACCCACTCTCCAGAGCAGAGCTTTCCAAACTTTTCATGTTAGTGACACACTTTTTAGACATCCATCATTTCGCGACACAGTAATTCAGTTTTATTAGCAAACCGGAGGTTAAACTAATCCCTTATAAGAGATACGGACACATACATAAATTGTAATAATGAAATTTATGGGGACACAACATATCTCATGAAAACCTTTCATTTATATTTTTAAAAATATATGATTTGCAAGATAATAACATACATTTCCAAGACTTTTCACATTGAACCAATTTTGTCGAGCTGCGATCGAGCGGCAGTTGAGACGGTGTTCTATCAAAAAACTGGACCCATGGAATTTCTGGAATGTGTCACTTCAGGTGCAGCCGCGTGATGCGGAATCAGCTGTTTCCAACCAATTATGCATACTGCGCATGTGCAGTACCTGTATGATCCCTCGACCGTGGTGTGCATACACAGATACAACGGAAGGGGAATATACTAGTGCACCATACTAATCATACAGGTGACACACAGGGGATCCAGTGCTCAGGCAGGGGCGAACCCTGGATGATCCCAGGATAAACCTTAGGTCTAGCTGTGGCCAGAGTGGAGCAAGGGTGCACCTGTTTTTCCTATCTATGCAGGGACAGCCTGTCTGAATTTGGTCAACATAGGCCACATTGAGTTCCATTTTCCTAATTGAAAGGAGGACTACAAATCAGATAAATTTCAATGTGTATGGGTTTCAATATATGGAGAATTGGCTTTGTGATAGAAGCCTACACATGTTAACAGGAGAAGCTTATATTGGCTTCCAATTTACTACAGAATCCAATATAAGCTTCTCCTGTTGATTTTCAAAGTTTGTCATGGTCTAGTTCCTTCCTATCTTTCTTCTCTTATCTAACATTATTGCCCCCTTTGCTCTCTTCGCTCATCGAATGTTGCCCAAGGGTTTCTACTTCTCTTGCTCGGCTTTGTCCATTTTCTCTTGCTGCCCACCCTATGCCTAGAATTCTCTTCCAGAGCATTTGCGGACCACGAGTTCAATTACTTTTAAAGCTCAGCTGGAAAAAAAAATCCCAAAGCTTTTAGAACTTTAGTTTGATCTTACTGTTTTATAATACTGTTTTTAGAAAGTTGCTTTCAGAAGAGAAAAGTTGGTGATATAAATAAAGGTATTTATCCTTAAGTCAACAACATGCCCACATGAGGATGGTATGTCCAAAGTCAGCCATGTATTTATATATATATATATAGGACCATCAATGCATATGGTGCTGTACATAGTAAAATAATAAAACAGCAACACCCTGCCACATAGGCTTACATTCTGATGAAATCACAATAAAACAACAAGAAAGGGAAGGGAATGCACCACACAGGTATAGAGGACAATAAAACTAACAACGTTACAAAGCAGTAAGATCAAACTAAAGTAATATCAGTAATATCTAACAAACAGATTAAAAAGAATGTAAACAAACACAAAGCTGCTGCAAAGAGGACAATAAAATCAGTGTGTGGGCAAACACCAGCCATTCACACGCCCCCTGTCACATGCACAGCCAGTCCAGCTTTGTGTTTGCTGCTGCAGCAGCAGCAGAGAAACAAGAGCTACTCCTTCAGGATCTGCAGCTTCTCTCAGCAAAGGTAGCTTGAAGCTGACAGGAAAGCTTAGTGTGGCATGGAGCCACCAGATGTTCTAGCCACCAGGCATCTCCACTTCAAGGTGCCTAGAACATCTGGAAGGAGCAGGTCTCAAGGACACTCTGCATGCACCCAGCTCTGCTGCTTCAAGGTGTCCAGGCAGCAAAGAGGGAGCTGCTGCTGGTGGGGTGTGTGTGTGTGTGTTAATTGTATATGTTTTGATCTTGTAAACCGCCTTGAATTTTCCAGTATTGGGGAAAAGGTGGGAAACAGCAACATCACTGAGCCATGGCCCCTCCCCAAGAGCTGCTGCCCTTGAAACAGCTGCAATGGGTTCCTATTAGTTCCTGGGCAGAATTCAAAGTGCCTAGTGCTGGTGATGACTTTAAAGGCCTTGAATGGTTTGCGATTGTGACACTTGAAGGACCGCCTTCTCCTTTATGAGCCTGCCCAGTCATTTGAGATAATCTTCAGAGGACGTGTCTGTGTCCCAGCATCCCAAGAAACGCACGTAGTTGGGACTAAGGAGAGGGCCTTTTCAGGGGCTGTGCTGAAGTGGAAACTCCCTTCCAATGGAAGCCTTCCTGGTCTTCTGTCTAATGACCTTCTAAAAGAAAACTTCCTTTTTAAGAAGGCATTTGGGCTTGAACTGCTGTTGTACTGAATTTGTTTTTTTAACTGTTTGTTTAAATAATTTTACTACTGTATTCTGTTCAGCCTTTTATTGTAAGGATCATTTTACGTTGTTAAATTATGTTTTTATCGTTGTTTGCTGCCTTGAGCTCTTCATAGCAAAGGCACGGTATAAATGTTTTATACAAGCTGCATAATAGCAGTATAACGTTTATAATCAGTGATAAAATGCTAAATAAAAAGTCAATCAACTGCTTATTTTTACCTTTCCTTTCCTATGGAGTTCTTCCCCACCACAGTCACCAATATGTTTTTCAGGTTAGTTTGAATTACACAGTCTGAATTTCCATTTTTAAATAACCTATCTTGAAACAAAGGCTCTTTTGATTGCACACATATGGAGGCTTTCATACAGCAACATCTTCAAACCACATTCGGGTAGCAGACGCCAGCTTCAAATTACAGGCAACCTACCGTGATGGGTCCTTTCCTTCATTTTTAGGCTCTACCTCAAGTTTTCTTTAAATGCTCTAGAAAAAGCTGTCGCCCCCTCCCCAGCCATCTTAAGCCTTTAGTCAGGGGCACCAAGTCCTCTTCCCCCAAAGCACCTGAAAACATCCACCTTAAGGATGAAGCACATTTGCGTCTGAAACACATTTCCCCTGCTCCCTTAGATATTATTTATTTTATTTTAATATCCAGCCTCAAGAAATCTTCCGTATAATTTGAAAGCTTGCATACTAAATTGTAAACTGTAATTGTTCCTAATAAATATATTGGTTTAATGACCCTGAAATCTCAGAAGCTGTTCTGTAGAAACGTCATCCAGACAATAGTCAATATGTGTCACTACAATAAGTACCTTACCCAGAAAATCTAGTTGAGGTACAAGATGTGGGAGGATTAGAGTAGTTCACCATTCCAGTTGGCTGCCGTACAGAAGTTTATAGATGTGGGTGCAGTGCTGTTGTCCTTGAATGTGCTATCTATAATAATTCAAGGAAATCCTGTCCAGATTTTATTATTCAGTGATCCTGCTGCTCGCTTTTCTCCTGCTCATGTCGTCTCTCCCTCATATACCTACCTTCAGGTGCCACTTCATGGTTTGCATATCCTGTGTTCCCAATTTGATTCTGCATTAACAGAGGCTGGCCAGCATATGGCTGGAGCTCAGCAGATGTTCAACCACTCAAAACCTTCTGCCTGAAATTCAAGGAAGGCGAGAGCAAAAGAAGGCCACATGTTAACCATCTACTTGAAGCATTTTCAAATCTGCTGTTCCATCACTTTCCTCCTTTTTACTCTGCCTATCTTTTGTCTTCTTTCTTGACCGTTATTTGTAGAATGCAAGTGACACAACAAAGGATGGAGACAGATAATAGGTTTTAAGAGAGTTGAAAGTAGGATGAAGGAAGCAAGGTTGCTGGTGATGTACATCCATTTCTTTTGTCCTCTAGTCACAAATATTGTAGGTTTTTGAAACACAACGAAAATCTGAAAAACATGTTTACCAGAGGCAATACTGGGATGATGTATGCATCATAGACAGTAGTATTCAGAACTGAGTATCCCCTTATTTCTGTTTTGTGTAACCCCTTCCCCCCTTCATATGTTTTAATGTGATTTTAGACTGTAAGCCTCTAGCCAGGGTATTGCTGTTTTATTTGTATATTCTGTACAGCACCAAGTACATTGTTGTTGCAATAATAATAATAATAATAAGAAGAAGAAGAAGAAGAAGAAGAAGAAGAAGAAGAAGAAGTAGTATCAGATGATGACCTTAGAGAATGGGCAAGATCATATGAGAGTCAGTGTCCCTTTGGATGCCCTGGGTACACAACCGTTTAGAGCTTTATAAGTGTTAAAATGAGCACTTCCAATTTAGCCAGGAAACAACCTAGAAGCCAGTGAAACTTCTTAATCATTGATGGTAAAATATGTTCATTTAAACAAGTCCAAGTTAGCAACCTGACTGCCATATTCTGAATAAATCAAAGTTTCTGAACATTCTTCAAAGGCACATATGTATAACACATAGCAATAATCTAACCTGACTATGACCGGGGTATGATGGGCTCAAGTTACAGGAAACCAGATTCTGGCTAGACAGCAGTAAAAACTTCCTGACTGTTAGAGCAGTACGACAATGGAACCAATGACCTAGGGAGGTTGTGGGCTCTCCCACACTAGAGGCATTCAAGAGACAGGTGGACAACCAACTTTCAGGTATGCTTTAAGGTGGATTCCTGCATTGAGCAGGGGGTTGGACTCGATCGCCTTATAGGCCCCTTCCAACTCTTCATACTATTCTATGATTCTATGAATAAATATGGCAATGCTATCTCTATCAAGGGAGGGTTGCAATTGGTGTGCCTACAGAACTTGTTAAATGGTGCTTTGTCCTATAGTGGCCGCCTGGGCATCCAAAGTAAGGGCTGAATTTAATAGCACTCCAAACCAATGATCTTTCAAATGCAAGGCAGATCATTGCCCTCACACAGCATTACATCCTGGGTGTTGTTGTTTTTGAATGTATCAACCTGGTATTAAGCAACAGCACCTGGATTATCCTAGCTTGGAGAAGAATAGGAAGAAGAGATAGTCCTCACTTATTTCGCCTCTTTTCACTAATCACCCTGTCCAGCCCCACCTCTATTTCTCCCCTTTCTCTAGAGGAATCCCCAAGACATATGATAAAAATATATTTTTTTAAATAGACCCATAGAATTGTTATCTAAATGGCTATTGTTATGAATGGGTCTTTGTATCGCAAAGAGACAAATCCCTTTAATTAAAAGTGTGACCTTTTGATGTGCTGTTACCATACTGTTTATTGTAACTATAAAGAAGTGTGAAAAAGTAGCTGCAAGAAAACATCTTAAAATACACAGATATATGTATGTATGTATGTATGTATGTACAGGAAGTGGCAATAGCAACAATAAGAGTTATCTAAACGCTGTTGCCATTTGTGATGAAATACCTCTGATGCAGTATGGTGTATCTTGATATTTGAAGGTATGTAGACTCATAGGATTGTCAGACATTCTTTCTGATCAGATATGATCTTAATATAATAAGAAATTAATTTAAAGCAGTTGGCTTTATAATTAAATTATAGATGTACCACAGTATTTATACAGGATATGTGGTGTTCTTCATGCCCTGGATATAATAATACACACTGTTCTTCATGGTGATAGAAAGTGTTTCACAAAGGCAAATGATAACAATTCTAGCATTTAATTGGTTAACTAATGGTTTATTTTCACAACATAACAATTGGATATTCCTGGAATCCAGGACAAGCTGTTGCTGCTTCTTCTTCTGGTTCTTCTTCTCACATTTAATGTAAGCACTGGCTTTTGAATAGACCAAAATAATGTAGGTATTATTTTGCTAATATTAACTATCACAAAATATCTAGGTAGTCATAAGTTTCTCAAACTGCCATTGATTGGGGCCAGGTCTACACCTCATGTCATATCAATATGATCCCATCATGGTAAGAACATAAGTGTCAAAATGGATCAGACCAAGGGTCCATCTAGTCCAGCACTCTGTTCACACAGTGCACAACCAGCCATCGGCCAGGGATGAACAAACAGGACATGGTGCAACAGCACCCTCCCACCCATGTTCCCCAGCAACTTTGTGCACACAGGCTTACTGCCTTGAATACTGGAGATAGCACATAACCATCAGGGCTAGTAGCCATTGATAGCCTTCTCCTCCAGGAATTTATCCAACCCCCTTTTAAAGCCATCCAAATTGGTGGCCATCACTACATCTTGTGGTAGTGAGTTCCATAATTTAACTATGCGCTATGTGAAGAAGTACTTCCTTTTATTTGTCCTGGATCTCCCACCAGTCAGCTTCATGGGATGACCCCAGGTTCTAGTATTTTGAGAGAGGGAGAAAAATGTCTCCCTATCCACATTCTCCATACCATGCATAATTTTGTACACCTCTAGCATGTCTCCCCTTAGCCTCCTTTTTCCAAGCTAAACAATCCCCGTTGATGTAACCTTCCTTCATAGGGGAGATGCTCCAGCCCCCTAATCATTTTAGTTGCCCTTTTCTACACTTTTTCAAGCACTATAATATCCTTTTTTAGATGTGGTGACCAGAACTGTACACAGTATTCTAAGTGTGGTCGCACCATAGATTTGTATAAGGGCAGTATGATACTGGCAGTTTTATTCCCAATTCCTTTTCTTATCATGCCTAACATGGAGTTTGCCTTCTTTACAGTGGCTGCACACTGGGTGGACATTTTCATCAAGCTGTGCACCACAATCCCAAGATCTCTTTCTTGTTCGGTCACCACCAGCTCAGATCCCATTAGGTTATACTTGAAGCTGGGTTTTTTTTTTTTTTTTTTGCCCCAACTTGCATCACCTTACACTTGCTTACATTGAGATGCATCTGCCATTTGGATGCCCACTCTCCGAGCTTGGAGAGATCCCTTTGGAGCTCCTCACAATCCCTTCTTGTTTTAACCACCTTAAATAATTTGGCGTCATCAGCAAACTTGGCTACTTCACTGCTCACTCCTAATTCCAGATCATTGATGAAGAAGTTGAAAAGAATTGGTCCCAGTACCGATCCCTGTGGGACGCCGCTATTTACTTCCCTCCATCGGGAGAATTGACCATTTATTCCTACTCATGGTAACACTATCCCCCTTGCACATTAATAACTTGTAGCACACACAATGACACCTGTTGCAGAACTTTGGATAATAGGAAGTAAATCACGGGAAATAATGCTAGAAAAGTGGTATACGGAATACAGTGCACTTCAATACCAATTAAAAGCACTAGTGCAGATTTAGCCTGGGTAACTCTGGCTGAAGTTTCGCTTCCATTAATTTCCACTGGCGAAGCTAATCTGTTCCTAAGAGGCTCTGGCTAAACATTGGCTGTATTGTTCTGGCCCTAGAGAGAGCACATAGAGGGTCTTAGGAAAAGGTGGGTAGAAGAAACGGGGGCCTCGGAAAAAGGCATTGATTCTGAGGAATGAGGCCAGGAGGAGGAGTTATAGGGTCAAACTACATAAGGCATTAGAGAACTGTGATCAGATCTCCTGATGCCCTTTTCCTAAAAGTAGCTCTCTATCTGTGGCATTTTTTATTGGGACTACAGTATGGGGCAAGGTATGCGTGTTTTTCCAACCCTTTCCCCCACGTTGATTCCCCAGTGCAAATCTACCTGTCCTGGGAAGACTATTGCATTGGGGAACTTGCACAGGGTAAAGAGTTAAAAAAAACACCCACCTTTCTCCACGCTGTGATCCCAATCCAATTTTTTTACCCTTCCTCACAGTTACTTTTAGGAAAAGAATAAGGCCAGATCTACACTATTGCTTTATAACAGTTTTATAGCGCTTTAAAGCAGTTAAAGCGCTTTATAACTGTTATAAAGCGCTTTAAAGCAGTAGTGTAGATCCGGCCTAAGACACTGATCACAGATCTCGCATCACTTATTGGTCTTACACCCCACCCGCACCCCTCTTTGGATGGCCCTGTCTATTACTTCAGTTGAAAAGCATAAATAACATTTCTCTTCTCCCACCCCCAACACCATTCATGCTATACAACTGTCTCTATATTTCTAATTATGAAAGTGTAAAACAAAAATCAAACTAGAAAACTCTGATGAAAATGAAATAATCTGACCATGTGCAGTTTTTGCATTTTAAATTCACTTAAATCATAAAGCCACCACAGCACCAGGAATAAACTGGCATTTGTTTCTGGCTGCTGCCCCTAGCCTAAAAATGTGTACTTTGAAATAAGCACTATCTTGTTGTAGAAAAGGATAAGATATTTCTAATGTAAGGTAATAAAAATACAAATCTGGGTAACTACAGATCAAGGATTCTAACAACAAACCCTAAAAATGCAGTGAGAGAGCTGCCCAAATGCCTGATCAAGGACAACAAAGAACCCAATTAATGCCAAAGTTTTACAGATGAGGAACACTGAGCCTGATACCAAGGCCTAATCTACACCTGGAGGCCTTCTGGGAGTGGAAAGGAATGATCACGCAGTTTTGTGCTTTCAGGACCGTCCCTCAGGAGCCACACCGCCTGTGGACCTTGGGATTTTCCCAAGACCAGGGAAAAAAATGGGACAAAAGCAGTCCCAGGTATAACAGGAGAACTGAGTGGTCATCCACGGTTCACCACAGGATCAGCTATACATCATTTGTACCCACAGGGATGACCTCTAGTCCACCCTGGGTGGCAGGTGTAGATTAGGCGCAAATAGTGTAGTTTGGTATCACCAAACCACACAATTACCAGCACATTTATCTTAGTGGGAAGGTGCAACTGTAACTTGAATTAACCAGCTGCAAGCACGAATGGAAAAAAGGGATGAAGAGATAGGTGGGGAGATGAGATGCTATCTCTGAGCATCCTCAGACGAGTGTTTTATCGCACGCGTGCTACTGCCCACTTACGGATGTTCACATGTCCTTTAGACAACGACGTCTGCCTCCCGTGTGCCTCCCACTCCGTCTGCTCATTTTTCCGGTGCAAAATAGACCCCCTTTAAAAATAAATAAATAGAATGTGCCTCCATTTCCTGCTGTGTGCAGGAAAAGCCGTGCAATAAAAACGGCCCCTGAATGGGCCATGTGGTTGTTGCTGCTTTCTCTTTCTCTCCCCATGTAAGGAGATCATTGCTATTGTGGGACAGCAGCAGGAGGCCATAGAGACCGACAGGGAACGCAAAAATCCACCCATCTGATGACCCTCTCTTATCATCAAGGGAAAGGGGAGTTCTGCACATTTGCCTGTATTCAGTGGGATTTACTTCTGAGTAAACATGCAGAGGCTGGAGCTGCAGCATTTCAGTAGGACAATAGAAGAAAAAGTGCCTAGGAAACAGAGGAACGATAATATTAATAACCTTAAGGAAGGGAATAGGGTGGGATGCTGCTGAAACTGATGCGTTTACAGTGGATGACTGAGAAAGATGACTCTGTGGGGCTATATTCCAACAAGCAGATGGGGCAGCCTATTTGGGTAGCGGATGGATTAAGGGCTGCTCCTCTCTCATTTAGCCCTCTCTCAACAAACACACCTTGGGGAAGGGAAGGAAATGGGGCCTGCCCATTCTGTTATTTCCTTTGCAGAACTGTTGGCAACAACATAGCTCCACCCCACAATGCTCAAACCCTTTTCTGCCTCCTGCCTTCTAGGAGAAGAGCTCCTAGTTTCCCTGATGTGGAAGGGAGCTCAGTCAAGCAAAGACTGTATTTTTGCTGCTGCTGCTAGATCTGTGTTGGCAATGCAATTGAAACTACATGGGCTCAGTTTTACAGGAGCACAAAGCAAAAGCAGCAGAGGTGAAACTTCTGTCCTCAGCTGGGCCTCATCTTCACAAGCACAAAGCACATATTGTTGATATTCTCCACAGTATGCTGAAATCGGCTCCATTCTGTCATTGTTACACAGCGGAGCCAGCCGTCCCTAAAACCCGGCTTTTCAGTGCTGGAAAAGTCATACTTCCAGGGGAAGGGGGATAGAACCCACATCCTCCAAAGAGAGGCTTGTTCCCTGACCCTCTCCAATTTCCCCCTGCCACTACAGTTTAATAAACGGGAACGGAGAGTAGCTAACCCACAATACTGGCTCCCCATGAAAGCATCCTACCAGCACAAATAAACCCAAAAAGTATCACATCTGCCTCTACATCAGAGAACCCAACTCTGAAGCTGCACGGCTCTGGAGCTAACACCACATCACAGAAGCGAATTAACAGTCCCTTTGCAACTCGAGCTGCACAGCTCCGGAGCTAACAACGCATTAAAAAAGTAAATTAACAAAGTTCCAGAGTTAATTAATGCAAAAAGCATAGATATCTCTCCATGATAACTCTAAAGGAGTGAATGGGGATTTAATGTGGAGGCACATTGCAGATCAAACACCTGAGAGCCATTTTAACTAGAAAGAACAGAGTAAAGGGACTCTTGGATACTGTAGCTTTTCCAGGCAGCAGCAGCTGGTTGGGAGCACGCTGGCCGTGACATCATGTACCACAAAGGAAAAACCCCGTGCAGACAGCCCCCAGCTCTCACAGCTGCTGGTTGGGGGGTTTCTTAATTGATGCTCCTGTTGCACAGTGTTTGGGGGCCATCCTGCTGGCCTGAAAGTCATTTGCCATTAGGTCTGGTGGGAATGGCCAATGTACACAGGCTTGGGTTTGGTTTAAGCCTGAAGGCCCAAAAATCTCCTGATGGGAGGGAGCAGTCCTTGAGTTTCATTTTCCCCCTAAAGAAGTTAAGTTTCATTTCCCCAGTTTTAGGTTACCTAATTGTTTGGTTTCAGTTCTGGGGGTGGGTGGGTTATAAAAAGGGGTGGAGTTAACTATACAAGAGAGAGAGGAAGAACTACAGAGAGAGACTCTGAGGAAGAACAGCCAGGAGAAGGTTGGAAGGGACTCTAGGCCAAAGCCTACAGGTGAAAGAGTAGCTAGGCTAGAGGAAATTGCCTTTTTATTTATTTTATGCCTTTTAAAGTCTTACAGCTCTGGTTGAGTAATTGCCTTAAGTTTATGTGCCTTATATAATCTAGTAAATATTTCTTGTTAAAACCTGGTGTTCAGGAGCATCATTTACACTACGCCTGAAGCCTAAACCCCATGTTACTAAGAGGGGAAGGTAAAAACTTGATGTCAGATGAGAAGGGCTCTTAAAGAGGCAAAATACCTTTAAGGAGCAGATCAAGGGGTCCAGGTGAAGAAGGAACCTTGACAGCCTCACTGGATGGGCAGAAGGTAGAATGGGATCTACTATTAGATCTGCGGGTTATTTGTTGTAGATCATCACAGGTTTCTGACTCCTAGTTGCTGAACAGCAGCAATAACAAAGATTTCCCCGTCCTTTTCTAAATTAAACTGCTGAGTTGTTAGGAAATGGGCAGGGCAGGGAACCATGAAGGGATTCTTGTGTGACTGGACTGTGGGCTCAGTTCCGGTGCTGAAAATAAATGCCTTGACTGAGCATGTGCTCAGAGTCACCCTTGCTCCTAAATTTACCCTTGCACACATGCCTGGCTTGGCTCTGGCTGGTTGACCTCAAGGTTCTGTAATAAAAAACACAAAGAAATTCCTGCAAGCTTGAAGTCTACCCTCCCTTGCTATGGGGATTAGCTTTGGGGCTTGCTGCCAGTCCAACGCTGAGCGTTTTATTGCTATATAATGGCTCTGGAGTGGGAAAGGCAAAATATGTCCTTTTCCATTTGCCTCTTCCTGCAATTTCACCACATAGCACAGGGAGGAGAGTTTTGAAGTTTGTGGCATGCTTTTCCCCAGCACGACCCACCCTCCCCTTATATATGTTCTTCTATTAGCTGTTAGGAGCTTGAGTGAGCCAATTTCTCCTCTCCCTCACCATCCATTTTCCTTTCTCTTCCTCAATTGAAACATATACCATGCCCCAAATGCTCTCAGCTATAGACTCACATGATCTATGAAACTTCTGAGTCTTTTTATTTTTCACTCCCAAGCTGGAAGTGATAGCTGCCCATACAAAACAAACAAGTAATACCGGACTTCAGCATAACTATGATTGAGCTTCTGCCCCTCCTATAAACCTATGAAAAATTGTAGTGAAGACGGGAGCCCCTCTCTTTGATGTTCCATGTGAACCTAGACATTTTCTCTCCAGGCAGTGAGATGTGTTCCTCTATAAATGTCCTACCTCTATGCCCTCAAGATTCCATAAATCCTGGAAGTAGACAGGTCCTTGTTTGGGATTTATAAAAGTATCTCTTTTATTTTATAAACTGACATACCTCTGCATACCTAGGGAATCCCCCAAGTACATAGAAAGTAGTCACTTATATTTGGTTTGCACATTTCACTTCTGATAGGCACTTGATCACTCGAGTTAGAGGAAATTAAGATAATATAGATGATCATCACATTTACATAGACCAGGGGTGGGCAATTAGAGGCCCTCCAGTAGTTGCTGGACTGCAACTCCCATCAGCCCTAGCCAGCATAGCCAGTGATGCTGGATGATGGGAACTTCAGTCCAACCACATGTGGAAAGCCACAAGTTGCCACCCGTGACACCAGTAATGATTCCGAAGGAGCTCACAGATCGACCTTAAATGCTTCAAAGATTCTAGAGAATTAAATGCATCAGTTCTTGAAAAACATTTCATACAATTACACAACAGTGCGCAACAGTTTGTTGTTGCTGGCAAAGAAACCAAGCCATACTGGGCCGATGAACCCAACCAGTTGGCTGTTACTGTTATCTCTGTATTTTCCATCTGGTTTTTTTTTGGGGGGGGGGTTTGTGGTGGAGGGAGTGAAGTAAGGAAAGACATCTTTCCTACATGCTGTTGTTTTATCATCCATTATGCTTTCTCTGTTCTTTCTATTCATTTCAAATCTGTGTTTCCTGTCATATGTAGATTGGAAACAGAGCATTGCTGGGTAAAAGTTCTCTATTGCAAACATCTGTGCCTGAATAAGGATTGTATTTCCATGTCCTGGAACATCAAGGGAATTTTTCCCCCCAGATGCACACCTTCAGTCTAAGGGAACTGAGAATTTAGAAAGAAAAAATAAGTAGTGGGAACAAAATGGATAACAATGTATGTTAGACATATTTGTATTCATCAACAATAGTGTGGTGGTGGTTCCATAACAATAATACCAAGCTTTCATTTTCTCTGCGTCAGATGCTATAAAGCTGGTGATGTATCTGCATGGGAGGTAGAGTGTTCTGGACCTCGGTTTTCTCAGATGGTTAGATTAGATTACCTATGCCTATATATAGAATACACTCACACATCTTCCAAATGCATTCATGGCTACAAATCTAAGAACAATGAGTGTAGGCCATTCTTACATCCTAATCGTATCCTTAAGGGCAGTGGCACAGGAAAGACCTTAGAGGTGAATGATGGACAGATAATAATTTCTGTGTATGATACTCTTATGGAAGGTGGCAAATAATCTATTGTTAGGCCAATGGCTTGCAAGTGCAGGATGATCACCTTAGTGTTTTTTTTATCAACTAGCTGTACCCGACGTAACATACACCGTTGTAGCATATCTTAAAGGTTATTAATTAAATATCATTGCATTTTATTTCTTTATTCATTCATATATTTCATTGTAAACAAAATTAACAATCTTGTTCTTCTCAGATACAACACTTAATGAGCTCAATGATCAAACTCTTGAGAGAGCAACAGAGGAATCTTAGCAACGCTGGAATCTTCACGGAAACATACCTGCATACCCAAGCGTTTTATAGATAGATAGGAATAGAGAAATGTGTTAGTTCCAGTTTCTTCCACATTCAAATTTTTAAAATCTCAAGTTCTTTCTGTCCTAAATATAAAACATTGGTAAATTTTGGTAAATTCTTACCAAAATTGAACTGAAATTCTCACCCAACTACCCTGACCAAATTCAATATACAGCAATTCCCAGGATAAAGAGGAGCATGTTGTGCCTGTCTTGCAATTGTTAATGAGGAGGCAGGCAGAGAAAAGAAGTCGTGTTCCCAATTCAGCACCACAAGCCTGGTTGAATAAACAAGGGTTCATAATCAGACTTTCAAGAACTAAGCGCTCAAAGCCCTGGCCTGCGTGGATGAATCTATCAGTTTTCTTTTCTTTCACATTTTGAGATCAGGTTCTTTCTATCTGAAGATGAGGAAATATTCATAAACAACCCTCACATAACCGTAAAACAACCCTTGCATTACCCGTGCTCACCAGGTTCACACAACACGCTAACCCCTCACACTGGGCTGTCATGTCATGTGAACAGTCCCTGTGAGAAGGTGATACTTTCAACCTACAATAAGGAGGCATATAAATAGTTTTAAACAATTTACAGTTTGAATTTGAAGAGAAAGAGAGAGCTGGGGTTTGGCTGGCAGTGAAACCCCTTAGAGGACGAGAGGCTACTGCCAGAATCTGATGAAGGGGTAACAGCTATGTTGTCTACTTACAGGAGTGATTTTGCATCTAATGTGTTCTGCATGCATTTCCCATCAGCCAGCTTTATAGGATTCCCCATCAATCAGCTTCATGGAATGACCCCCCAACTTCTAGTATTACAAGAGAGGAAGAAAATGTCTCCTTGCCCACTATCTCCACTCAATTTTCTCCACATAATTTTGTAGACCTCTGTCATGTGTCCTGTTATTTGCCTTTTTTCTAAACTTAAAAAGTCCTTTCCTCACAGGAGAGATGCTGCATCTCCATTTCTGCACTTTTTCCAACTCTACAATATCCTCCCCCCACTTTTTCTTTTTTAGGTATAGTGATCAGAACTTACACACTGTTTCAAGTGTGGTTGCACAATAGATTTGTAGAAGGGCAGAATGGTATTGACAGTTTTATTTTCAATTCCTGGCATAATTATGCGTAACATGGATTTTGCCTTTTTCACAGCAGCTGCGCACTGGGTTGAGATTTTCATCAAACTAATTATGCGTAACATGGATTTTGCCTTTTTCACAGCAGCTGCGCACTGGGTTGAGATTTTCATCAAACTATCCACCACAACCCCAAGACCTCCTTCCTGCTCTGTTACTGCTAATTCAGATCCCATCAGCATATATGTGAAGTTGGGATTTTTTTGTCCCAATATGCATTATTTGCTTGTATAGGATCTCATTTGCCATTTTGATGCCAGTTTGGAGAGATCCATTTGGCGCTCTGTGCCATCCATTTTTGTTTTAACTACCATAAATATTTCGGTGTCATCAGCAAACCTGGCACCGCTGTGGTCTCTCCTAACTCCAGATCGTTTAAGAACAATTTTAAAAGCACCTTTTCCAATCCAGATGCATGTGGGGCTTCACTGCTTACCCCTCTCCATTACACATTTTCCATTTATTCCTACTATCGGCTTTTTGTCCCTTAACTGATTGCTGATCATACATCATGACTGCTAAGTTTGTTTTTGGTGAGGGGCTTCATCAAAAGACTTTCAGAAGTCATTCTGGCCCCCGTCTTTAGGGTGGTACTTTGCTGCCGCGAGGCATCTTGCTCCCGCACTTGCATTCCTTCTTGGCATCCGCATGGGAAGGAACACAAGTGCGAACTTTCACTGTCTTTAAAAGTAAAAAAAAAAAAAAGCAGGGGAGGAAGGAGAGGAACGGGGCCATCCCTCCCCTTTTTAATTTTATTGTCTGTATCTGCGCAGCTGCGTGGATACAGATAATAAAAATAACAAATGTGGGAGAGGAATGAGGCAGCCAGAGGAGGATGCAAGGGTGCAGGGACTCGGGGCGAACCACCTTTCCTCCCTCTGGCTGCCCGTTCACACACACACACACACACACACACACACACTTAAATTTGTTTTATTACCAGCATCTGCACAGGAAGGAACGCAAACTTTCCTGGTCTTTAAAAGTAAAAAATAAAAATGGGGGGGGGGAGGAGAGGAATGGGGCAGTTCCTCCCTTTTTTTATTTTATTGTGTCTCTGCGCAGCTACGCAGACACTCTCCCCCCCCCCCGTTTTTATTTTTTTTACTTTTCTAGAGGCACGGGGCCACCCATGGCGACCAATCAGGGGGCGTCATGGGCTCCATTGCCAAAAAAGTCTGGGTAAGTGCCTGACTTTTGGGGAGCGGCATTTCCAGGGTTTGCCCCCGGATGGCTGCATCATGTAGATGACGTGCCGCTATTGCAAAGCCACCCCAGGACAAACCTTCATGTAGACGTGCCCCAGATCATCCCTGTTCACATGTTTATTGACACTCTGAAAGAACTGTAAAAGTTTACTGAGCAGACTTACCTTTGCAGAAGCCATGTTCATTATTTTTCAGCAGAGCGTGTCTTTCTGTATACTTACTAATGACATTGGCCATTCTCCAGTCTTCTGGTACAGAGGTTAATATTAAAGAGGGACATATTGCATATTTTTATTAGAAGATTGACAATTTCACAATTGAGTTTTTTAAGAACTCTAGGATGGATACCATTTGAACTCAGTGATTGATTAGCTTTCAGTTTGCCAATAAGGTCAAGAACTTCACCTTTTGTCACCACTTTTTGCCTCAGTTCCTCAGAATCTCATCCTGAAAACAGCAGCTCAGGCACAGATATATGTCCTATCTCTTCTGCACTGAAGACAGATGAAAATAATTCATTTATAATCTGCTTTTAAAAATATTGTTGCTGCTGCTGCTGCTTTAACTGCGTTTGTGTTTAAGTTATGTTGCTGTTTTATGGTGTGTTCCTATTATATATGCCACCCTGAGAGCTTTGGCTATAGGGCAACTCAAACCTTGAAGGCAGGAAGGCAGGGCAGTACTACCGTATTTCTTCGACTCTAAGATGCACTTTTCCCCCCATATAAACATCTCTAAAAACGGGGTGCATCTTAAAATTGTGGGTGCATTTATTATTTCTTAGAATCAAAGCTTTTTCTTCTGTTGGTGGTACTGAAATTAGTGTGCGTCTTACAATCGATGGCGCCTTGGAATCGAAGAAATATGGTAATAGGCAGAGCTGGGGGCGCAGGCAGGCGGGTGGGCAGGCAGGCGGGCATTCTCTCTCTCTCTCTCTCTCTCTCTCTCTCTCTCTCTCTCCCATCCAGGCATACTGAGAAAATACTGTTCGAAGCTGGAGGCTGGCACTTGGCTCTACAGGGTGCCTTGTTTGTCAAGTTATAAAAAAAAATGAACAAAATAAAAACATCTTCAAAAAGTTCAAAAAAGAACAAAACAAATAGCAAGAGGTCACTCACTCACTGGCTCCTTGTCTGCTTCCCCTCCTGTCCTCTGGAATCACGGAGCAAAAGCTCCAACTCTCTCCTGCATTGCTGGCAGGCTGGGAGTCAGCCTCTCTCACTCACCACTCACTGCAGCAATATTATTGGCTGGGGCACTTTCATGAACACCCATTAAGTTAATTAACAAAGAATTGCTGTCTCATAATTGGCTTGAGGAAACCAACCAGGACAAAACCAGGCCACTGTGGAGTGCTCTGCCTGCCTTAAAGTCTATGGAAGATGTCTAGAAGTCACTCTAATGTACAATCCTGAGCATGTGCTCTACACAGTGGGGAACGTGCTGGCACGACTGCAGGCACAACAGCCAGCAGCTGACAACAGAGAGGCTGATTATTTGACTGAGTGACTTCTTGGGGAGGGGATCTGGGGACAGGAGAGCGAATGTGAGGGGCTCTGGGGGATGCTACCTCTCATTAGGAGATGTGAGAGTATTTAATCCATGACTATTTCTGTCTGTTTTCCCTCCAACTAGGTGGAGACTGGTTGCTGAAGAGCATTAATTAATGACACATCAATTCACAATAAGATTTCCATCATCCATGGTTTGACCATGAATGAGAAAGCCGACTGGTGTGCATTACTGAGACTTGGGTGGAGTTAGTTAATCTCAGCTGTGCCCACTCGGGTATTTGGTGCAGCACCAGCGTAGCCTTGGGGGTTGTTGAGGTTGTCGTTGTTATTGCTGTTTTGCCATATTCTATAAAAGTTCCATCTCCTTCTCTAGAATTTCTGTCCAGGTGAGCCTCAGTCTGGAATTCCTGTAGCTGGTGTTGGGTTCTTGGGACAGATCAGAGCTTCTGTTCGTGTACCAGCCACCCCACTGCCCAATAGTCTCCCTGCCTGAGATGATGGATGTGGTCTCAGACATGGTGTTGAGGACACCCAGGCTGTTGGTCCTGGGAGACTTCAAATTCCATGCTGAGGCTGTGATTTCCAGGGATGACTCAGGACTTCAAGGCTGCCATGACAACCATCAGGCTGTCCCAAGATATCATCATCCCAACACATGTGACAGGACAATATACTCTTGATTTGCTCTTCAATACTGGGCAGGAGGATGGTGATCTGGAAGTGGGGGACCCTTCATTTCCCAATGGGATTCAGAGGTTGACCCAAGAGCTCCTGACCACATTCTTCCCTTTCTCCCAGCCTGTTCAGTACCATAGTATACCATGGAGCTGAGGGCTATAAAGTGAAGGAAACACAGCTTGATGGAGGAAGACTTGTGCTGAACCTGACCAAACAGAAGTTAGAGCCCATTATGAAGCCTACTATGTGACAGTAATAGTGACAAAGAAGGATTTCTTTTTCACTATCATTGCATCCTCTCAGTGTTGCCCTGCAAAGGTTTTTTGGGTGGTTTGTAACCTTTTACAGGTGATCAGAAGAAAGTTCTAACTGAACCCTTGACTGTTTGTTATGATCCATTTTCAGTACATTTTCAGAATAAAAGTGTTCAGATCTCCTAGGGATGGGAGAAGCAAGGATATTCAAGCTCAGTAAAATTCTCCAAACTTCACTTCAAAGCTCAGTTCAGCTCACTCCCGTGCCTGTTTGCAACCTGTTCTTTCAGTTCATTTGAATGGGAGAAGTGCACATTTTTCAAAAGCACACAATCCCCTTCCATTGACTAAAGTATGAATTGAAATGTATGAGGAATGCGAAAGAAGTTGACCTTTCCATTATTAACAGCCTTTTCTGGATGTAACCCCACAACTTCGGTATTGATTTGTTTAAGGGATGTGTCCTCCCATATTACTGAAAGGGTCTCTAAGTTTCTTATGACCTCAATGCAAATTAGAAAAATAACATTGCAATCCTCCTGAGAGAAGGAACTTCGTCATGCTGTATTCTGTTTTATGTCACTTTTAATCTATCCTTTGCATGTTTTATATTGATTTTGCAGGTCTGCGACCATAATAAATAACAATTGATTGAACTGAATTGAAATGTGAATTTTAAAAGTGTGCATTTCTTCATGTGTCATTTTTAAAAGTGTGATTCCCTCCCCCCCCCCAAAGTGCACATTTTATAAATGCTAACACAAGTTCAGGAATTTGCTAATATTTTGGGAGAAAATGAACTATTTGTGGTCATGTTTGGGGTTGCAAAATTCTTGTACATCTCTAAGGACCTCCATGACTTGGACTCCATACGTCATGGAAACCAGATGTGTGGAGGTATCCAGTGCACTGTCTTGTCGAGTTGTATTAGATGGGCTTCAGTTGTTAAGGCCTGATGATGTGGATAGAGTGTTTGGATCTATCTGTCTGACCAGCATCTGTGCTCTTGATCCCTGCCCTTCTTGGCTGATTATGGATAGTAGACCTGGCCAGAGGACTTAGATCCAGGAAGTAATCAAAGTTTCCTTGAGAGATGGCGAACTACTGACCACTTTAAAAGAGATGGTGGTTTGGCTTCTCTAGAAGCAGCCAGGGTTGGATCCAGAAGCCCTTAATAATTTTAGATCAATAGCTAATCTTCCATTTTTGTGCAAGGTGATTGAGTGAATGGTTGCTGTCCAACTTCAAGCATTTCTGGATGATACTGATTATCTGGACCCATTTCAGATGGGTTTTAGGCCTGGTTTTGGGGTGGAGACTGCTTTGGTCACTCTGTAGGATGACCTTTGCTGGGAAAAATACAGGTCCCTGTTGGTTTTCCTAGACCTCTCAGGAGATTTCAATACCACCGACCCTTTGAGGAGTCTATCTGAATTGGGCATCGTAGCCACTGTTTTACAATGGTTCTGTTCCTACTTGGTGGCTAGTTCCAGAAGGTGGTGCTGGTAGGCTGTAGTTCTACCTCATGGAGACTCTGCAAGGAGACTCCATTGTGGCATCTCTCTGGCTCTATTTTGTTCCCGTGCTTCTTAACTTCTATATGAAGCCACTGGAAGAGAGTGTCTGGAAGGATGGAGTGAAGCATCATCAATATGCAGATGGAACCTAACTCTACCTTTTCTTTTCATCAAATGCAGGTGAGGAAGTGTCTATTCTAAACTGGTGCTTCATCTCAGCCAGTAAATCGAGACTCAGGCCAAACACGATTAGGTTCTGTTAGTAGATAGTGTTCATCTGTCCAGGTAAGTGGCACTCAACCTGTCCTAAATGAGGTTGCATTCCTTCAGAGGCAATAAATTCATATTATGGGGTGCTTAGAGCCCCAACCCTGTTAAGGCCCAAGTGGTCTCAGTGTCACAAAGTGCCTTTTATCAGCTGCTGCAATATGACTGGGAAACAGACACTACTTGATCTCAATGGGGCGGCCCCACCCCTTAACCAGGTCACAGAAATAGGCACCCCCTATTTACAGGCATTGGAATGAAGGAAGGATTTTCACTTAATACTCTCCAGGGGAGGCCCTGAAATTTTCTGACAGTTCAGAGGGAGCCCCAAAATGAACGTCTTCAAAAATGTCTAAGAAAATAATTCCATAACATAGATTTGAGATGCTGTCATACATAAATGGTACAATTCTGCATTCCCCCAAGTGTTTAGCTTTGAAAAGATCAGCTCAAAGAATGTAATAATTCTGTGTGTATAGGTAGGAGGGGTATTATTGGCTCTCTTTTAAAAGTGACATAAGAATTTAAATTTGTAGGAAATTGTTTTTAAGAACAGCATAAAAATGGAAATGAATGCGAGAGAGTCTCCAGCCTTACGTCACGAGAATGAATGACAGACACATTCTGAAGCAATGTGTCTGGTCTCTTGGGCAACATTCTCTGGGGGAAAAGGGCCCTGTAATATCACCTTCCCAAACCTGGTGCCCTCCAGATCTGTTGGACTGCAACTCCCATCATTCCCAACAATGGCCATGCTGCCTGGGAATCGTGAGAGCTGCTATCTACTATGTCCGGAGGGCGCTAGCTTGGGGAAGCTGCCATAACAGACCTTTACATGCCGTTTTTGCAGGAAGACTTTCCCTTCCTTTCTCCTCCCTGTCGTGTTGTCTTTACTGAGACTTTAGCAACACAAAGCAAGAAATAGAGGAGTGGGATTGCAAGACACGGAAAGCTACTGCCTGTTTGCAGCACACGCCAGCTCTATCCACATCTGTAGGACATTTAGCAGCCTGCATCTGGTTGTGTTTGTGCAAATACAGTTCCATATTCACCAATAATTCCTGAGGCTAAAGGCCCCTCTCCTGTAACCTTGTTAATATTCTCACCAGGCCTGGTGTGAATGCCTCACCGCATTGGAGTAGAATTCAATCTGGTGAGACTTTTTTCCATCCTCGTGTCTCTTGCTTTCTCTCTTTCTCGTATTAGGGTGGCCTCTAGTTTCCTGGCCACCCACACGACGAGACATTCTCCCTCCCTCCCCTTTCTCAGTTTCAAGGAATTTCCTTTTGTCAAAGGCAAACTGTGATTGACATATTTTCCTCCTCTTAAAGTGCAACCTTCTTAATACTTGATTTAACTATATCCGTATGGAGTTCATAGAATGATTGCCTAGGTGCAAAGCAGACGCCCTCCTGCTCAGCCAACACCATCCAGTATGTGTCCTTAAAAACAACAACAGACTTTGCACTTTCTGGATTTTTAAAAGGCGTTTACCAAGCTAGTATTAGTACTTGGAAGTGACTCCAGATTGACATCCTTGGAAGTGAAGGCTTTTATACAGCTCAGAAACAAAAAACCAGCCATTGCGTATGAGAATCTGTGTAACATAGTGGCTAGAAGTATGAGTCTTGAGATGATGATGTTTCTAAATGTCACCTTCACCATTAACTTGCCAGTTGGCCTTAGTCAAGCTTGGGCTTGTCTATACTCTCCAGATACTCTGTTGTGGCTGCACAGTTGCACCCCGTTGTTTACATGTACCACATGACATTCTGATTAACAAACTAGCTAAAAGTGGGCTAGATGGAACAACTATTAGATGGATTCACAGTTGGCTACAGAATCGGACTCAAAGAGTACTTACCAATGGAACCTTCTCAAACTGGGGAGAGGCAACGAGTGGGGTACCACAGGGCTCAGTCCTGGGCCCAGTGCTCTTCAACATTTTTATTCATAATTTAAACGAGGAGGTGCAGGGAACGCTGATCAAATTAGCAGATGGCGCAAAATTGGGTGGGATAGCTAATACCCTGGAAGACAGAAACAACCTTCAAAGTGATCTTGATAGGCTGGAGCACTGGCTGAAAACAACAGAATGAAATTTAATAGGGATAAATGCCAAGTTCTACATCTAGGAAATAGAAACCAAATGCACAGTTACAAGATGGGGGATACTTGGCTCAGCAATACTACAGACAAGAAGGATCTTGGAATTGTTGTAGATCACAAGCTGAATATGAGCCAACAGTGCGATATGGCTGCAAGAAAGGCAAATGCTATTTTGGGCTGCATTAATAGAAGTATAGCTTCCAAATCACATGAGGTACTGGTTCCTCTCTATTCGGCCCTGGTTAGGCCTCATCTAGAGTATTGCGTCCAGTTCTGGGCTCCACAATTCAAGAAGGACACAGACAAGCTGGAGTGTGTTCAGAGGAGGGCAACCAGGATGATCAGGGGTCTAGAAACAAAGCCCTATGAAGAGAGACTGAGAGAACTGGGCATGGTTAGCCTGGAGAAGAGAAGATTGAGGGGAGACATGATAGCACTCTTCAAATACTTGAAAGGTTGTCACACAGAGGAGGGCCAGGATCTCTTCTCGATCCTCCCAGAGTGCAGGACACGGAATAACGGGCTCAAGTTAAAGGAAGCCAGATTCCAGCTGGACATCAGGAAAAACTTCCTGGCTGTTAGAGCAGTACGACAATGGAACCAGTGACCTGGGGAGGGGGGGTTGTGGGCTCTCCCACACTAGAGGCCTTCAAGAGGCAGCTGGACAACCCTCTGTCAGGGATGCTTTAGGGTGGATTCCTGCATTGAGCAGGGGGTTGGACTCGATGGCCTTGTAGGCCCCTTCCAACACTGCTATTCTATGATTCTATGACTCACCCACCAACTCACAGCCACATTGGGCTATTCCCTGTGAAGCTGTGCATATTAGATGCGGCATTTTATTGCGGATTTTTACTTTGCTCCGATGTCACCTCAGTTGTTTGTGCATCTGCCAGTGGTGGCTTCAGTTCACATTAAGTGGGCGTAGTTGGGGGGGGGGGATCCCAGTGCAGGACAAGTGCAAGAATACAGGGCAGGCTGCAGCTGAGTGTTTAGTAATGCCCAGCATGGTGACATTAATGTCTCGTTCCGGAACAAAAGTAAGGACAGTTATTAAGCATAAATTCAATGAACTGTAGTAGCACAGATGTGCAGCTACAGGCTTTCAAAGCTACAATGTTGTGCAGAGTTGCCAGAAAGCAGCAACCATAAAAGGTTTGGGCGGTTTTCAGTCACTCGTGTTTTGCTGCCCGCTACAGCTGTCTGACCGTGGCACTGCGAATTTTCCTGGCACCCCTCACTCCTGCCATGTGACCCCATTGATGGGGTTTGGGGAGAAACAGTAGGTAAAGCAGCACCGTATAGATGCCCCCAGTCCTCCTCCCACCATTAGCAACATCTGGATAATATCTCTGGCCTTCCTTTCAGGACTCTTGTATGGATTCATGAGATAATGTAGGTGAAGTTGTTGAAACAAACGAACAAACGACTTTGCAGGCTTTCAACTCTTTTTGGCAACCAATGATTGGCACTTGCTGGCTTTGGGGGAATCTGTTCTATTCTGGAAGGAAGGGAACTAAGTCCCCTCTGCCCAGTCCTGATTCCTCTCCCTCCCCCCACCCCCACCCCACTGCTCCACACTTAACTAATGAAACTGTCAACAATCAGCACAGTTAAAGGCCATTTTAGCTGCCGCATCTTGATATACTTTCACCACATCATGGAAATTGCCCAGCACTGGGACTATCTGGACTGGTTTTGTGAAATGCAGAACAAATAAACAGTGGGCATGATGGAATTCAGGTGCTGGGCAGGTGTCTAGATTTGCTGTCTGATTTTTCAGCCAACGGTGCATGACCTTATAAAATAGCATACACTCTGTGCTTAAAGAGCGCCTCTGCCCCATCTGTCAGAGTCCTCCTAGTGCTTCGTAGGTTTCTACAGGTCCCAATCAATGATGGCAAAACCATGAGACAGACAGGGCCATTCTATTGTGCATTGAGGGCTTCTGAAGCACACCCACACCCACACACGGGTTTTGTTTGGGTTGGGGGTTTGCCTCAGGTCTACTGGGGCAAGGAACAAGGCAGCAGCTCACTACTAAGGTAGTTTTCATCTTTGACCCTGACTTCCGTAGCAGTGCCTTTAACAGACGTTTGATCTGCAGCAATTAGCAGGTGATGATGTTTGTCTCTTGCATATCAAGCTGCTTCTAAATGTAAAGAAGCAAAACAGGCTGATGTGTGTGTTTTTTGGCCAGTGAGTCGCTCTCTGCTCCTGACCAGATATACCATAGTTCATTGCTACCTGTACAAAAAGTGACAGTTATTGGCCAATAATACTATAAAGTAATGGCCATGGTAATGAAATGAATCATTAAGACGTAAAATCAAAGATATGGTGATCACAAGTATTTAATCCACCACAGTTCAGATCTGGATTGTCGTGCAGTTTAGGGCGTGCAATGTACTGAAAGATGGGGTTGTGATTCTGGATTATAGACAAGCAGAAACCTCTGTGGTTTGATTTAAAACAGGTCTCGCTTACTAATATTTTTAGTATTCCAGACTTTACTTAACACTTCATGTTATAACTCTGCACACACATCCCTGAGAGTAAGTCCCGCTGAATAATCTGAGACTTCTGACAAATGTGAATAGGATGGAGCAAACATTGTGAATTATAGTCATCTTCCACCAACTGCAGCCATTGTAGACAGGCATGATCTGTAACCAGGGAGAAGGAGAGCAGACGTAATGGTGAAGAACTTGACCACTAGGGCTTTCCTCTTAGGCCTAATCTACACCAAGCAGGATATTGCACTATGAAAGTGGTATATAAAAGGCAGGAGCCACACTACTGCTTTATAGCAGTATTGACATGCATTGACAACTGCTGTGGTCCATTCACACATACCATATACCACTTTCATGCTTGCTATAGCCTGCTTGGTGTGGCTCCTGCTTTTTATATACCACTTTCATAATGCAGTGGAGAGCCTCATGTGGCGCAGAGCGGTAAAGCAGCAGTTTCTGCAGCTGAAATTCTCTCCACAGCCTGAGTTCGATCCCAGCGGAAGCTGGTTTCAGGCAGCCGGCTCAGGTCAATTCAGCCTTCCATCCTCCCGAGGTCAGTGAAATGAGTACCCAGTTAGCTGGGGGAAAGGTAATAACGGCCAGGGAAGGCAACGGCAAACCACCCCGCTATAAGGCCTGCCAAGAAAACGTCAGTGGAAGCTGGCATCCCTCCAAGAGTCAGTAATGACTCAGTGCTTGCATGAGAGGTTCCTTTCCTTTCATAATGCAATATACTGCTTGGTGTAGATTAGGCCTCAGTCATGGAATACTTCTGCTCCTGGACTGTGTGAGTTTATGGCTCAAGTACAGGACTGGGTGCTCAGCTGTTCCATCATGTTGGACTAATATGTAAACAGATGCCTAAAATGGTGGCGGGGTGGCTACCCTAAATGACTACACAAGTAGTCATTTAGGGTTAGAAAGGCCTCTCCTATAGCTGCTGACTATGGGACATTGCAGGATAGATTTTTCTTAATCTGTTCCATCAACAGAGTAAATATGGAGTCAAAATGTGGAATAAAATATCTGTAATAGTTGGCCAAGTGTAAAAATTATTCAATGTCCTTTTTGAACATTGCAGACACACAGCAACACGGGTGGGGGGGATAGGCACTGTGTCAAAAATGCACTCCTGCACATTGATATGTTTGTGTAAAAAAGAAAGAAAAAGTAACACTCAGCGATGAAACACACTGACGCCCATGACCCGACAGCAGATTGGCTGTTCTCTGGGTCAGGAGCTCGTGCCGAACAGCAACAGCTTTGCGAAGTGGGGAGGGGCACACCGGCCACAGACTTCAGGGTTGTAGTGAGAGAGCTGGAAAAGCTGCTCCAGATCCAGGCAGTGATATTCCTGCATAACTGAGTGCTCGACCCAAGATCAGTAGGCGAACGTCATGTGGCCCGGAAGGGATGACTTCAATATAATCCCTGAATAAACAGCTGATGTAGACAAGGCCCGTGTGTGTGTGTGTGTGTGTGTGTGTGTGTGTGTGTGTGTGTATAAGGCAGTCTTTTCTTTGGATGAGGCATAAAAGCAGTCACATCATGTCGTTCCCTGGTTTAGCCTTCCCCAACTTAGGGCCCTCCCTGATGTTTCGGACTTTAACTCCCATCAGCCCAGCCATCATGGCCCATGATCAGGAATGGTAGTTGTACTCAAAGACATAGGGTTGGGGAAGGCTGGCCTAGTTTTTCAAACAACTCCTCCGTTCATGGCATTGGGGGGGGTGCCAAATTTTGACATGGCATTGACATGTCTGGGTCAATGGGTGCCGTGGGTGCTCTCACAAAATGGCTGCCACTGAAGTCATGGCCCATTATTTTCCAGAAGGCAAACTGAAAGGAAAATCAAATTTGCCTAATGACAAAGTGGAGGTGGGATCCGAGCTCCAGAACATAAACCCACTCCTTTATACTGCCTTGGCAGTCACCAAGAGAAGTACTCCGGGCACATTTGGGCCTAGGGGCACTATGTTGGAGACCCATGAACTACACAAAATCTAACACTATAATCTGGTTTAGGAACCAACACAGGCTGACTCAAAAAATCAAAGAAGAAATAGCACAACAGAATACCAACATGCAGATCATAAAATATACTGGGACAGAACAATTCATACTGAGTAAACAATGAGTGGGAAGATCACTTTAGGAATCTATTTAATAATTCTGTCTTTTCTGGACTCCCTGTTGATGATTGTTTGGACTGTAATTGTGAATGTGATTGGGGTAACATCTCAGTCGAAAGAGCCAAATCTTTAATTTTAACATTAAAAAATGGGAAAGCTCCGGGTGGAGATGGACTCCCACCTGATCTTTTTACTACCTTCCCCAACTGGTGGGTGCTGATTTTCGCATTGCTCTTTTCCCAAATTAATAATTCAGGTATCACACCGTCCAGTTGGTCGTCTGCTATAGTGGTCCTGATTTATAAGAAAGGCTCGAGAAACAACCCATCCAATTACAGGCCAATAAGCCTTCTTGATGTACCAGGGAAGATTTATGCTCGATTTCTCCTTGATAAATTGGAGATTGGGTTGAGGAACATGCTTTGCTGGCCCCCAAACAGGCAGGCTTTCGCACCGGCAGATCCACCCTTGATAATTGTTTTATGCTGAAGCATGTTGTGGATAAGTACTTGGCCGGTATTGTAAAGCATGTTTATGTGGCGTTCATTGATCTTAAAGCTGCCTTGACTCTATCCCACGGAACGCCTCTGGACCAAACTACAGTCTCTGGGTATTGACCAGAAACATTTAAAATGTATAAAGGCTCTTTATTCTAATACATCTTTGAAAATCAGATTAGATAGAGGACACCTAACAGACTCGATTCCAGTCACAAAAGGTGTGAGGCAGGGATGCTTGCTTGCACCCCTCCTCTTTAACCTCTATGTAAATGATGTCGTTGAGTTTTTAAGAGGCGATAAGTATTTCCCAGTTAAAATCGGTAGTCAGAAGTTTTCTATCCTTCTATACGCAGATGATGCTGTGTTGATCTCCTATACCCAAATTGGCCTTCGCAGATTGCTGAATCAATTTAGTAGCTATTGCAAGAACGAACTTCTCTCCATCAATTATGAAAAGACAAAAACTATGATATTTGGTAAATCCCAAAAAATCTGCAATTGGCAACTTGATGGGAATAAACTAGAGCAAGACCTGCCGGCTTATCCCGGCAGGGAGGCGGGGCCAAGACATGCTAACGTTAGCGTGCCTCGCCCAGGGTTCCACACGCCGGACGCGCAGGGACGACGCAAGCCCTGCAGCGTCCGGCATTTTTTTTTTTTTAGTTTAAACTTTATAAGCTTAGGGTTTTGCCCATGTTGTTATATGGAGCCCCCTTGTGCGCGCTTACAAATTTAGATCAACTTGAAAAAGCGCAAAACAATTTTTTGCGCAGACTCTTGGCAGCGCCTAGCTCTATAAAGTTGGCACTCCTGCGTGCAGAAGCAGGAGTTATGCCAATTAGAGCGGAAGCTCTTAGATTAGCCATGCTCTTTTGGTTAAAATCCATCTTCCAACAATTGTCAGAGATTCTTCTGATGACATTGGCAGAGGAGGGCTCAGACTCATGGATGCATAGAATGCAAGGGGTTATAATGAGTCTTGGATTTTCAGTACCCTTTCTCTTATCCCAGGGCCTTGATAAAGCTAAAACCCTGCTATTGCAAAGATTAAAGGATATAGAGATGCAGTCTCAGTCAGAAGAGCTTAAGTCCTGTAAAACTAACCCTTTCTATAATTCTTTCACGCCATTTTATTTATCTCTACCAAGTTATCTGGTGGATATACCCAACATTAAATTGAGGATAATCTTTACACAGGCAAGATTAAATGTTCTCCCTTTAGCAGTTCAGCTAGGACGATATAAGAGATTACCAATTAAAGATAGAGTATGTGGATGTAATGCAGTCTCTATCAAAGACTTAATTCATGTTTTGCTTTGTCCTATGTATAACGATCTTAGAAATATTTACATTTCTCCCTTGCTAAAATCGGTGAAGGGCTCCTCATCACATGTTAAAGTCTGTCATTTGTTATCAGATGCAAAAAAAAATGTTTCTTTTAGAGTGTCGAAATTTTTCGCTAAGTCTATGCAGATACGTTCTTCACAGTGCATGAAGGGTTTGGGTAATGACCCCTTTTATGATGCTCAATTATTTTTATTGTAAACTGTTCTCTTTTATAACTTGTGTATAATGGCTAACTGCTTGTAACACAGTAAACTGACTCTGACTCTGACTCTGACTAAACAATGCCTTGCAACCGACCAGACATAACGGTCATAAACAAAAAAGAAAAAAAACACATACTTCATCGATATAGCAATACCGAATGACAAAAATGTTGTTGAAAAGGAAGACAAAAAGAGAGAAAAATATACACCACTGGCCATGGAAGTCAAAGAACTATGGCAATAGGAAAAGGTCACAATTATTCCATTAGTCACATCAGTCACTGGCATCACATCAAAAAACTATACAGAAAAACTTCAGACACTGGGCCTACCAAAATACATCCACACCAACATCCAGAAAGCAGTCATACTTAAAACATGCTCAATTGTCATGAAATTCCTGAATCTGTAAAAGACAGCTGGACTTGGCAATGCCCGTCAAGCCCGTCTAGAAATACTGCCATTAGAGAGAAACAGAGAAGAAGAAGAAGAAGAAGAAGAAGAAGAAGAAGAAGAAGAAGAAGAAGAAGAAGAAGAAGAAGAAGAAGAAGAAGATTTGATTTGGGACTTAAACTATGAAATGAAAAATTCCGCAGTTCGAATGAGCTCACTCCAGCTACAACCCAGTGCATCCTTATTGGGATGGGAAATAAAGCCCTATTGAACTCATTAGGATATATTTTTTGAATAAGTGAGCAAGCTCAGATTTCCACCTGCAATATTGGGATAATGAGAATACAGAACTATGTTGTAGGGTTGTTGCAAGGATTACATGGATAATGTATGTGGAAAGCTTTGAACAGATGAAAACACTATATTTAAGGTTAATCGTTCTTTTTTCAAAAATCAATGAAAAAGTTAATTTTTGAAGGAGCAGGTTCGTAGTTTGGGGGTCCTCCTAAAACCATCTCTGTCCCTTGAGGCTCAGGTGGCCTCGGTGGCACAGTGTGCCTTCTACCAACTTTGGTTGGTGGCCTAGCTAAGCCACTATCTGGACAAGGCTAACCTAGCTTCAGTTGTCCATGCTCTGGTAACCTCCAAATTAGATTACTACAATGCCCTCTATGTGGGGCTGCTTTAGAAGACAGTTCGGAAGCTGCAGCTTGTGCAAAATGCAGCGGCCAGATTGATAACTGGAACCAGGTTCGAGCACATAAGACCGACTCTGGCTGCCTATATGTTTCCGAGCACAATTCAAGGTGCTGGTTTTAACCTTTAAAGCCTTACATGGCTTGGGACCACAATACCTGACGGAACGCCTCTCCCAACATGAACCTTCCCGTACACTACGCTCAACATCTAAGGTCCTCCTCTGGGTGCCTACTCCGAGGGAAGCTCAGAGGATGGCAACAAGGGAGAGGGCACCATGCTTCAAGAAGGATGCAAAGAAGCTAGAGCGTGTTCAGAGGAGGGCAACCAGGATGATCAGGGGTCTGGAAACAAAGCCCTGTGAAGAGAGACTGAATGAACTGGGCATGTTTAGCCTTGAGAAGAGAAGACTGAGGGGAGACATGATAGCACTCTTCAAATAACTTGAAAGGTTGTCTCACAGAGAATGGCCGGGATCTCTTCTCGATCATCCCAAGAGTGCAGGACATGGAGTAACCGGCACAAGTTACCAAAAGCCAGATTCCGCCTGGGCAACAGGAAAAACTTCCTAACTGTTAGAGCAGTACGACAATGGAACCAATTGCCTAGGGAGGTTGTGGGCTCTCCCACACTAGGGGCCTTCAAGAGGCAGCTGGACAGCCACCTTTCAGGTATGCTTTAGGGTGGATTCCTGCATTGAGCAGGGGGTTGGACTCAATAGGCCCCTTCCAACTCTGCTATTCTATAATTCTATGAATCCCTTTAGCCATAAGATGATTTTCCTCTTTCTGCACCTCAAATTTCCTGCTGCAGGGGAATGAGGAAGAGGATGACAATGATGACAGTCTTGCAAACAAGACCCAGCCAGAAAAAGAGAAGTACATAATTTGCAAGACATAACCTCAAGCTGGAGGAGTGTTATGGCCATTTAAGCATTAGGCCTCTTTTCCTTATTTCTGGGGAAGCAAACTCCTGTAAACCTTACTTTCCTGGCTGCCCAAAGCCCCCCTCTTTCAGCCAATGGACAGAAATAGGGAAGTGTCTCATTAGGGGAGCTTAAATTTAATTTATATTGCACAGGAGAGCAGTTTCCTCCAACCATGCATGAACGGGATCTGGATCATAGGTAATCTGTTTGTTCTTTCCCTCTTTGTCAGCCCTTCCTTCCTTCCTTCCTTTCTTTCTTTCTTTCTTTCTTTATTTCTTTCTTTCTTTCTTTCTTTCTTTTTCTTCCTTTCTTCTAAACAAATGAAGAAGAGCTTATCTGCCTCCAATATGCAGGTAAATTCTCTCATTGGTGAATGCCAAGCACGCTACTCTAATGGTTCTACTTTGCTGCTTCTTGCACCAGGGAAGGTGTAGAATGGAGTAGAATCAGGAGGAGGCAAGTGCAGAGGCAGCCCCAATAGCAATAGCTGCTGAGCATCAAGGCTGGTGAGGTTGGTGAATCTGGATCTCCTTCTCCTCCCTGGTTATAGCTCAAAAAGGCCTCCACCATCAGCCACTGGCCAGAAGCACCCACAGCCAAATGGCATCCTGGTTTCCCTTTGACTGAAGCGCCGGTAGAGTCAGCATGCTGACGCGGGTTTGCTCAGCTGCTCTCCCAGTCTGCCACCTGAGCTAAGAGGCTCACCTTACCTCATGGTCAGGTGAGCCCTGCCTCCCACAAGCAGGTAAGCTCTCTCACTGGGGAACTCCAGGCATCCCATTCCAATGGTTACTACCAGCCAAACACTCACGAGCACTTTTGCCTTCCAAGATCAAAGCCTGGATACATAAAGCAGAAAATGATCAGGGGTCTGGAAACAAAGCCCTATGAAGAGAGACGGAAAGAACTGGGCATGTTTAGCCTGAAGAAGAGAAGATTGAGGGGAGACATGAGAGCACTCTTCAAATACTTGAAAGGTTGTCACACAGAGGAGGGCCAGAATCTCTTCTCGATCCTCCCAGAGTGCAGGACATGGAATAACGGGCTCAAGTTAAAGGAAGCCAGATTCCAGCTGGACATCAGGAAAAACTTCCTGACTGTTAGAGTAGTACGACAATGGAATCAGTTACCAAGGGAGGTTGTGGGCTCTCCCACACTAGAGGCTTTCAAGAGGCAGCTGGACAAGCATCTGTCAGGGATGCTTTAGGGTGGATTCCTGCATTGAGCAGGGGGTTGGACTCGATGGCCTTGTAGGCCCCTTCCAACTCTGCTATTCTATGATTCTATGAAAACAAACTCTCACTGCACACAGAATCCCAGTATTCATATGTATCATTTAAAGCTGCCTCATCATAATGTGCAAGATTATTGGGATCTCCATGAGTGAGTGGTCCAGTAGAATCCGTTGCTTAGCTCTGATGGAGGTTGAGAGGCACAAAGGGGAATCACTTTGTTATCTCAGATCCAAAGATAACATATAGATTACTCCCCCCACAGGGGGTAGGGCTCGAGGAGGGGGAGGGACTTGGGAAAGAAGGGGATGAGGCCCAATCTGAGCCAGATTGGGTTCACACCATCCTGCAGGCTAGAGGCTGCCCTCCTCTGGTTTAAACAAAACATGGGTTGTTGTGAATGAACTGAAGCAACATGTGTGCTGCTCTCCCGCCCATCCACCCCGCAATCCATCCCTGGTTTGTTTAGCATGATGTGTGAACTGGTGCAGCAGCCTTATCTCAAGATAAGGAAGATCCAGCTGCTATCATCTCATTGGATACAGAGGAATCCTTGGATAAGGTAGATTGTTTTTTTCTATCCTGTATTTTGACTAAATATGGATTTCATCAAAGTTTTGTATTTTGGATAAGTATTTTATATACAGCCCCTTAATCAGATGTATAAATTGGATTAAATCAGATTTTATGCATTGGGTTCTAATTGCACTGCTGACATGTTTAGGACTTGGAGTTTTGGGTGGTGTTCAGATCCTTTTGTTTATCTTGGTATAACAGTCCCTAGGAAGTCCCGTCCCCTGCTAACCTCCTTTTTTCTTAATTATTATTATTTAACCCAATTTGTTAATTTTAACAAGGGGGCTAATTGTCAAACAATCGCAGATCATAAGACACTTACAAATCATAACCAGTAGTTTGCATAAACAAACTTTGTAAACCGCCCAGAGAGCTTCGACTGTTGCATTAAAGAAATAATATTAGGAATATAAACTTCTGTCTTTTCAATAAAACATACAGTGTTGTCTGCATTCAAAACCATCTAATACTCAGCCTCACCTAATGTTATCCCTTTAAGATTTTCAGAGTTCCTCACAGCACAAGCAAAGTATATGATAAAGAAAGGGGGTAAGGGACACCTTTGACGTGTACTGGTTACACAGCTTAATTGAAGGAGACAATTAGTATGTTGGAATATGCAATTTTCGTTTTTCTATTTCTTATGAAAATACTTTAACCACGTTGATAACTCAAGTCCAAGAATCTATTATATGTGCAGGAAACAAGAGGAAAACATCTAGCAGTGTAGGCAGGGCCAGGCAAAGCTGGTAGTAGGCCCCGGCCAGATGGGAAATGTAGGCCCCATTTCAAACTGCTCATTAAGTATTTTTAAATCAGTTCTAAATACATATGAACTAGAACGATTTATAAAAAAAGGTAATGGCAAGCGCTTTTATTCAAGATGTATATAAGACATCACTTCTTCACATTCAGAAATGCTTTACATGCTTTTCTTTGGGCAAATTCATCATCAACAACAGAAAAATCAAGCAACTTTGCCCAAGGGGACTCGGAGTAGCCCCCCTCAAAATCGTAGGCCCATGCCAACTGGCCCCACTGCCTGCCCCCCCCCCCCTGCCCAGCCCTGAGTGTAGCTGTTTGGTAAGTCACCATTTTATCCCATTTGGAAGGAAGCAGCACCAACCTCAGCAAACCACCTACCCTATACTTTGTCCACAAATATTAAGGAAAGAGAAGCGGCGTGGCTATAATTTAATTAGCACTAATGAGAC
Organism: Elgaria multicarinata webbii; assembly: GCF_023053635.1. Lineage (NCBI taxonomy): Eukaryota > Metazoa > Chordata > Lepidosauria > Squamata > Anguidae > Elgaria > Elgaria multicarinata. Next base: position 7,585,960 of record NC_086176.1, read on the forward strand.
CTATATGACTATGCTGAGGACATACGAAAAGACTCTCCTATAGAAAGAATACCCCCACACCCAGTTCTATTGTGAAGGGGTTATCCTATAATAAGTAAGGAACTCATGCAAAGTTCTGGGACTTAACACTACTGAGTATTATTTGACTGAAACACAAATACCATGGTAGCTCTGAAGAAGGCACAACACTCCCAAATCCCTGTTTATTTTCTCCAGAGACAGAAAGTGGGATTGTGGGTCAGCAGGACTCGCACGTTTTGACTGGTATTTATTGACTCAGAAGTTCATGCTGACAGACAGATGGACAGGCAGACAACAGTTCCTGTTATAGTGACTTCATTCCCTTAGCTTTCTTTGCACCAAAGCTCTGACACCTCTGACATCCTTTCCACACACAGCCCCAGCTTCTGCAGAATGGCAGCTGCCTCTCACCCACTGATGCTGGAAAATCAATGGATGGTGTGGAATGCCATCGGCCTTCACAGCTGAATGCAATGCAGAGAAGAAAATAATCTGGCACACCTACCCAGGTATCATAACACAGTGCAGTGGGGCTCAATATTTCCAGCGTGATCTAGCCAAGGACATAGAGATGAGTTCATGGGCGATTCCTCAGTTTGTGGTGCACATGGCTTCATGATAGTGATGTGCTTCTTACCGACAGAAGGGTAGCAGTATTTGTGTATTATGTGAGCCCACAAAACCTGACATTACAATAAATTGGTTAGTCTTTAAATGTGTCAGAAGTTGTTTATTTCTAATGTCAGCCGCTCTTCCTTGATTAATTGTTTTGTACACAAACTATAGACAGCAAAAAATAATATCTCAGACTGAAAATCCTTTGCGACATGAGGAACAGTCTTAGACATGAGCCAAAGACACTGCAATCCTGGAAGTAGAGTGTGCTTTACTGCGCCCTAGTGGCAAGAGGACCATTAATTTAAAATAAAACCCAGAATGTTTCATAGCGATCTATATCCTTGAATTGGAGGGGTGGGGGGGTGCATTCTGCTTACATTCATCTAGCAGACCAGTCAACAATGATATATTTAGCTGCTCCTTGTTACATGCAGGGCTGCCTGTAACGGCAGGTGTCGACTGCAATGGTTCTTCATTCTGTATTAGAACGGAAGGTTTTCTGAAAGCCATCAGTAACCATCTGCTGCACACATTTTTATTATTGTCTTTTCCCTTGACTGAAAAGAAGTGTAAATTGGGGACGGACATCAGTTTTGGATGAAGCCTGAAGCCCACGTAGAATCCAAGGCCCTTGGGAGCATTTCTGGTGCTTTCCGAGGCAAAGTCGGCTTCCCTCCAAAACCACCACGAATGAAGCTGGGCCAGAACAAGGTTTCATTACCGATTCACGTGCAGAGATACAGACATTCTGGGCACACTTGCACATCATGATAAGGCCACCCTGAAAACAAACTTGTTTAATCCAACGCACGATCAGCTGCTCCTTGGTTTCCCATGGTTTGTTTCCCCCTTGGTGCACCCACCTGCTCCTGGCATGTATCCCAGTGTCCTCTGTGGCACCACTTCTTGTTAAATCTGGGGGGAATCTACACTACTGCTTTTAAAGCACTTTAAAGCACTTTGAAAATGTTTTGAAAACTATATGCAGTGTGTCCTGGGCCCCAACAGTTGTCAAAACTGTTATAAAGCGCTTTAAAGCAGTAGTGTAGATCCCGCCCCTTGTTCATCTGTATTTTGTGAATTGTCAGGCTTCTTTAAAAAGAAACACTTTCCAGAATTGTACACAAATTTAGTTGGGAGGAAAAAACAGAGACCCAAAATATGTATTCCTCCCATAGCTATGGGGAGGATTTGCACTTTCATAGAATCATAGAATAGCAGAGTTGGAAGGGGCCTAAAAGGCCATCGAGTCCAACCCCCTGCTCAATGCAGGAATCCACCCTAAAGCATCCCTGACAGAGGGTTGTCCAGCTGCCTCTTGAAGGACTCTAGTGTGGGAGAGCCCACCACCTTCCTAGGTAACTAATTCCATTGTCGTACTGCTCTAACAGTAAGGAAGTTTTTCCTGATGTCCAGCTGGAATCTGGCTTCCTTTAACTTGAGCCCGTTATTCCATGTCCTGCACTCTGGGAGGATCAAGAAGAGATCCTGGCCCTCCTCTCTGTGACAAAGTATTTGAAGAGTGCTATCATGTCTCCCCTCCATCTTCTCTTCTCCAGGCTAAACATGCCCAGTTCTTTCAGTCTCTCTTCACAGGGCTTTGTTTCCAGACCCCTGATCATCTAGGGGTGGATCCGCACGTCGGCCCCAGAGCGCATTTATGCGACCCCAGGGCACCCCGAAAACGATAGTCTGTACTTGCCTGTAAAAAGAAACGAGGAAGAGACGCCGACGATGACGCCGCCGCTGCCGACGCCACCCAGCTTCCTGCTCCCCGGCCGGCTCGGAGAGCTCTTTTTGAAGAAGGCGGGGTAGAGAGCTTTTTCCACTCTCCACCCAGCTCTCCGTCCCAGCCGGGGAGCAGGAAGCTGGGTGGCGTCGGCGTCGGCGGCGTCATCGGCGGCGTCTCTTCCTCGTTTCTTTTTACAGGCAAGTACAGACTATCGTTTTCGGGGTGCCCTGGGGTCGCATAAATGCGCTCTGGGGCCGACGTGCGGATCCGCCCCTGGTTGCCCTCCTCTGAACACGCTCCAGCTTTTCTGCATCCTTCTTGAATTGTGGAGCCCAGAACTGGACGCAATACTCTAGATGAGGCCTAACCTTATTTTAAACCTTATTTTCACATTTGGGGAGTTTTGTGCACATTTGCATTAACTAGTAAAAAAATCCATATTTTTGGTCTTTGGTACCTACACCCACCTAGTGGGGAGGGGTGTTACTATAAATCTCTAGTGTAAACCAACCATATTTTCTAAATCTGTACCCCCACCAAGTAGAATAGACGTGTGGAGCATGTCAAGGGCTAAATAGATGATCTATCACCTTGAAGGTAGAGGAAATACCTTTTGTGCCTCCAAGCTGTGACCCTTCTCCAAGACTTTGCCAGTAGCAAGGCTGTGAGCCTGGCATCTGCTGATGTGCGGCACTCTTATTACTCAAAGGTGCGGAGGTACAAATCTTCTGCCAAATATGTAGCAAGATTTATTAATGGGACAAAGGCGTATCCCATTTGCATTCCTTTCGGTATCTCTTAATCCCTTCATGATTTGTTTACAGGCCTTATGTTATTGGCATATCATTGTACTTTGGCCTGCACCTTTGTACAGAGACTTTTTTTGTGTTCATTTTTCATTTTACTCCAATTTGCAATTAATTCTGGTTGTTTAATTATATTTGACTTTTTTGGCATTAAAAAAAACTTTTGTAGTACATTGTTTAATAATAATAATAATAATAATAATAATAATAATAATAATAATAGCTTTATGGACATGAATAAACTCCCAACTTTGAATTATTATTTATTTAGTTACAATATTTATATACCGCTCCCCATTGAAAATTTTGGAGCAGTGTACAAGATAAAATGAAAATAAAAACAGAATAAAACACTTATATTGAAAAACACAATACATGGAATCTCTGTGTCAAGAACTTTCCAATGAAGTATGTTCCATGAGAATTGGTCAACAGGAAAGCAGTAAAAAAGGGATGACCAAGTAACTCCCAACTTATATTATATGATACACACGCACACACAACTAAAAATCTTGAAAAGCTGCACATGCCTAATGACAGGTTGTTGCTTCAGAGGAAGATGTTCTGGATGTTATATAGATATAGATTTGTTTTACAGGATACTGACTGGGGAAATGTTCTGAGCCTGCAGAGTTAGCTATTTATACTTGTGCAAGGCACTTTCACAAAGCATTACAATTTCCTGATGTTAAGAGTTATATTTTTTTTGATAAGATACACCTGTGTACTTTCAGCGTGCAACTGGTGCAAGGCAAACGCTACTTCAAAAACAAACACCACTGCCTTTGGGAGTTCATAACTCTGTTTCTTTCTGACAGAAAAAGTTGAGTGCAGCCACTATGATTACACCATTCAGAAGAGCAACACTTACTACCAATGACGGAGGAGGAGGAAGTAAAAGCCTGAGAGTTGCAATGTACAATTAAGGGTAGTCACAAGAAGAAACTAGTGGCAGAAGAAAAGAAGTTCCCTTTTGCCTATCGCCTTTCACCAGCTTTACTCCAATACATTACACCAAGTGCTGCACTAGTTGTTCCAGTAACATTTGCACAACAACTTGTGTAATAATGCTACCCTTCATACTTTTTGCACTGATATGATGTTGGATACAATCCCGTGTACGAACTTTACATTACAGTTGCTGCTCATGGAGAACTAGGAGGGCAGTTTCAGCCTTCTCAGGGGGCAGAAACGAGGTGGTGTTTCTACTACTTCCGGAACGTACAGAATCAGCACTACGAACTCTCAAACCTCCTGTTTGAGCCCACATAACTCTGAAGAAAATCTTAGGAATATACATGATTACTGTAGCATTTATGTTATCCCCTTAACAGTTTATATATGCTAGCAGGGTATATGTTTAATCCCTTTATCTAAAGACGCCGTTTCCAACTTTCCAAAAAGCTGTACTTCTGAAAAGGATTTTTTAAAAAATACATATATGCATTACTCCAATCGGAGCCTATGTGGATCTAGTCTAAATATAGGCGTTGCAAACATGCACCATTTAAATCTGAGATAATTTAGACTACAATCAGCCAGAGAGAAAAAAGGAAATGGGATAGTTCAGTCAGACCTAATTATGTCCACCTGAAAATAAGAGGGATGGTTGTAGGTAGGTGCTTCCAGACGAGGCTTTTGTCCTAATATCACACCCTGCTTCATTCACAGAATTTCATTTGGGGGGGGGTGTTTCCAAATGATGCCATTTGGGGTTTTGTTGTTGTTGTTAACCACAGAAAACCTGTTAAGGAGAAAAGGATGCCTTCTCATGGGTAGCATTAGAAGCCCTCCATCTGGAAGCACCCAAACATCTGGAAAGAAGTGAGATGACATCCCAATCCTTTCCACTCCAACTAAAACACAGGTTTCAATCCTATGCAGACTTCCTTCACATTGGCACTTAGTTCTGGCTTATAAACCTGCATAGGACTGGGCTGTTGAATATTTATTTATTTAAAGCATTTGTTCAAAATCCTTCTTCCTTTCTTCCTGAGGAAAAGAGGGTGAGAAGGCATTCTTCAATGGATTGATCTAGATTTTAGAATGAGCTCATTGCATTACACAAAGAACTATTAAAGGAGTAGTTAGGGCTGAACTCTAGTACGAGAGAACTGGGAGATACAATTTTGGGTATGTTTGTGGGGCAAGAAAGCTTTCAGAGTTGCAAGCCTGAACATCCTTTTTTGTCTAATGACACTGTCCATTTCATGTTTGTGATACAGTGAGATCACAAATGCTGGTAGCTCAAATAATTGACTTTGAAAGCTTAGCTGCACACCCAACCTTATATTAACAATATTTATTCTTGGTTTTATAATACAATATTCTATGAGTGTTTCATGATTGTTTTGGGCTGCACAACTGTATTCAGGTGGCAAACAAATTGTGAGGTTTTTCTGAAGGGACTTCCCTTCTCCCAATACTTCTCCAAACAGGTGTTGGCCATCAGAAGATTTGTGTAGGGCTTTGTGCTGTGAAACTCCCTTTTCAAATATGATACTAGAAAAATACAGCTTAGCAGCTCCTGCCTGCATATTTTTCAGATGCTAAATCTGAATTAAATTTCCTGCCACCTAGAGAATGTGTGAAATTCAAAACAGAGACCTGCAGGCTATATCGCTTAGCTCCCCCGTGCTGGAAATCTGAGATGAAATTTAAAACAACAACAACAAAATAGTAGCAATAAAGGAAAAGAATAAAGGAGGAATCCAGGCATCACGCTATTATTCTTCCTGAATGCAGTAGAATCCATGATAGGCCAAATAAGTGCTCAATAGGTGTTCAGGTAATGAGGTTACCAAATGCAAACAGATGCGGGGGCAGAGTTAAAGTTACTTTTTCTTTGAACATAACTTTGGGATGGCCAAACAGTTAATATTCTCTTCAACACACCTTTTGTGTGCTTTTGGCATTTCACTTGGCCTTTTTTCTGCTTTCTTTTTAAGCTAAGATCAATGAAGAGCAGTTAGAAGGACAGAATTTGTGCACAAAATGATTTAAATCAGACAGTACAGGCTAGAAAGGGGCCTATACCAGCTTTCAGAAATGTTTACTTTCTCAAAATATCAGAAGCAAAAGGTCTGCCAGGAAATAGAATCTGCAACACCAGGAACGTTTCAGAGAATTAAGAAACACCGAGGGATCCAAGGAGTCAAAAGAGACAAACACATGATCAACGCTACTGAAAATTACATGGTCAATACTACAAGCATGAAGTGGTGATGTGCATAAATGATGGATGGGTGATACTTAAGAAACTGCCTTCCACTGCGTCAGACTATTTTGTCCACCAAGCTCAGAACTACACATAGCAGCAGCACTTCAGGGTCAGGCAGGGAGCAATCCCTACCTTCATATGCCAGGGATGCTCTCCTATTTTATTCTTCCTGATGTAAGGTAGCTTAGGATGAGAGACAGTGACTGGTCCAAGGGAAGCCCAGTGAGCTTCATGACTGAGTGGGGCTTTGGACCTGGGTCTTCCCAACCTTAGGCCATTGCTCTACCCATGACACCACTCAGGCTCCAGTAGAACTGACCTTGCCCACTGTCTTCATGCAAAATGACATTGTGAGCATCAGCACTTGCTGACTGTGGCTTTATTACATCAAAGGATCTTAGGGACAGAGAACATGCCACTTGATTTCTCATCACTTAAAGATTTGCAGCTGAATATGTGGAGTATAAAAGGATTCTAATAGTGTAAAAATTCTAAGAATATGAGCAGTAGTTTTGTAACCATGCAATCCTTTTTGGGGCAAAGAGTTTAGTGAGAATTGCCTTTTAAGACAATACAGCCAAATATCCAAATATAAAAAGGAGTTTATTTGGGAGGGTAAGGGAAAGCATCACACACAGAGAGAGAATTCCAAAGAAAACAAAAAAGTCAACATAATTTAGCTAGTTGTATGTAACCTACTTGGTTGGGTCTTGGGTTCCAGGGCACAGGCAGAGTTCATTGCAAAGAGCATGGTCTGAGAGAGCGCACCATGGCCTCCAGTTAGAGCAGAACTTTCCAAACTGTGTCGCGACACGTTAGTGTGTCAGCTGCAGTGCGTAGGTGTGTCATGCGAACGTAACAAGAAACCTCTGAGCCTATGTGAAATAAGCAATACCAACTTGCATGCATTTTTACGCAGCAAAGGTTCCGATCAGAATGGTGCACTAGTATATTCCCCTTCCGTCGTATCTGTGTATGCACACCATGGTCGAGGGATCATACAGGTACTGCACATGCGCAATATGCATAATCAGAAACAGCTGATTTCAGCACCTGAAGTGATGCATTCGAGAAATTCCATGGGTCCAGTTTTTTGATATAACACCGTCTCAACCACTGCTCGATCGCAGCTCGACAAAATTGGTTCAATGTGAAAAGTCTTAGAAATGTATGTTATTATCTTGCAAATCATATATTTTTAAAAATATAAATGAAAGGTTTTCATGAGATATGTTGTGTCCCCATACATTTCGTTATTACAGTTTATGTATGTGTCCGTATCTCTTTAAGGGGTTAGTTTAACCTTCGGTTTGCTAGTAAAACTGAATTACTGTGTCGCGAAATGATGCATGTCTAAAAAGTGTGTCACCAACATGAAAAGTTTGGAAAGCTCTGAGTTAGAGAGTATAAGGAAGGGGCTTAAGGAGTGATCAAACACTTAGTTTTATGGGAATCTGAGTTCAATAAAAGCCAGCCCTTTAGCAGAGACCGAGAGGAGCTACGGACATGAAACAAAACAAAAAGAGATTATCCTCAGCTACACACTACTCATTTAATGTAATATGCAGTTTGAACATCAGTTGACATCTTACCATAATGACCTCTTCTCTGGACTCCTGCTGCAACTGCTACCTCCTGTTCTAGCCAAAGGTCATGAGGGATACAATACATGACAGGTCTTGGACCCTAAGGCCATAGCTAGATGGGCCGAAATCCCAGGGCGATCCCTGGGATCGTCCCTGTACATTCACATGATGCACAGGGGATCCCGGGATCAGAGAGAGATGATCCCTCCCTTGCCCCGGGATCTCGCCCTACCCTTCGAGCCCAGTTTTTCTGCAGTCCCAGGCTGATACCAAGACCACAAAATTTGTAGCTGGGCATCGCGGTTTGTCTCAGTTCCTCATGGTTCCTTGCGAGGAGCCGGGACCTGCGCATGGGCACAGAGCTCCTCAGGAGCACTGCGCCCATTGGGGGTGGGGTGAGTGGGGAAATATTTTTTTTAACTTACCTTTTGCACACGAGCTCTTGTGCGCATCTTCTCCTTTAAGGAAAAAATGGCAGGCGCAACACCTCCCTCTCTGAGGTCATCACACCCATGTGTGAACAGAGCGGGAGATCTCGCGATAAAAATATTGCAAGATCTTCATCCCTCCATCCCGCTAGACCCGTAGCTCTAGCTAGGGCCTAAGAAGATCCAGAGCTGACAACACTACCTCATCAATTAGGAAGTCTTTGGTCCTGATGATCGTTCCTGACAGCCTGCAGAAAATGTTCATGCTCCAGCTTCCAGTGAAGGTCTGCACATTCCATCATCCCTACTCCGATTAACCAGACATGTACAGGTGTGGTACACCCTACCCTTGGGTTAGTGAGATGAGTACAGGCAAGAATTGCTAACCACTGCCCCATGTGGTGAACCAAATAATGCAGTCTCTCAAGGAAGCACCTTCCAGATCTGGGTTAGATCTACACTACTTCTTTATAGTGGCATTGACATACACTGATAACTGTTGGGGCACAATCCACATTCCATATACCGCTTTCATAGTGTTATATACTGCTTTTTATTCCACCACTATTGGTTCCTCCTGGCAGGAAGGAGTATAACAGATTTCTTTTTACAGCTGAGCCTTACTTGGGCAGCAAGGTCTACCTGAGCTCTTTTTTTTTTTTTTTAATATTTTTTATTTATTTTCTACACTATATAAACATACAACATTACAACAATAATAATAATAATAATAATAATAATAATAATAATAATAATAAAAAAAAAACATCAAACAACTGCTACATACATATTGAATAAATGTTGAGTACATATATGTTGAATAAGTATTACCTATACATTATCCTACTACAACATCATCATTCTTAACATAAACGTGCACCCTCCACCTCGGGATCTATTCCTGAGTCCAAAATCTGATCATTTCTTCTGCTGGCGGTTTCCCACTTCCCTTAGTAAACACAAATATTAGGAACTGTTTCCAGATTCCTTCAAACTCATTTATTTTAGTTACGCCTTTTCTCCACTTAATATTACATGTCAGTTTATCATTAATGGCTATATCCCATACTTCTTTATACCATTCTTCAATAGAATATTCCCCTTGAATCTTCCAGTTCCTAGCTATCATCAATCGTGCTGCAACCAGCAAACTCGATATCAGCTCTATAGTTTCTTTTCCACACTTTATATCTTCAAATAGTGACAGCAATGCAATCTTTGGCGTTTGTTCTATTTTCATTCCCACTATTTCTTCAATTTCTGAAAACACCATCTTCCATATTCTTTGTACATATTTGCATTGCCACCACATATGTAAATACGTTCCTTTTTCCCCACAACCTCTCCAACAATTTGCTGAATGCTGATCATTTATCTTATTCAAAATTTTAAAATAGTTCTCCTTTATTCTCACTGATAAACTTCTCAACACTCTTTGTTTCCATAGTCCCTCCCAACTCTGTCGCCCTATTTGTACCTTCAAATCTGACTCCCATACCTGAGCTCTAGTGTGTCTTCTATCCCCGGTCTTGCACTCAGTCCTGACTTGTTCTCCAGTTGAAAGGCCCTGTGCAGCTATTCCACCTTTTCCTCCTTAACAGATTTTCTTGGGTAAGAAAAAGGATGGAAGAACTAGTGGGAAAACATGCGAGGGTTTAAAAGCAAGATGATGTCATTTGGTCCCTCCACAAAATTCTAAGAATAAGGCAGGGCAGTTACACAATAAAAGCCTTGTATGAAACACCTCTGTGGTTTCACAACTTCCTTCTTCAGGACCACCAAAACTATCCTGTACCATTGGACACTTCTGATATTCATACTGTAAGCCCAGCCTTGGTAGACTTCATTACACCGGATGGGCATGGATTTAAAGAGCAGGTGGGTCTCAGTCCTCCAAGGAGTTTGTCAAAATTATTATTATTATTATTATTATTATTATTATTATTATTATTATTATTTTTCTTACCTGCCTCTCCATTTTGATCGAGGTGGAGAACAACAGTAAATATAAAATACATAAAACTGAATTGAGAATATAATATACATTCTTAAAACATCCTAAAAACATCCTATAATTCCACTGGATAGGCCTGCCGGAAGAGCCTATCAGGCTCTACAAACTGAAAACTATCCATAATAACAGGATCAAATTATGCCATGGCTACATCCATCTTCAATTCAGTCAAAACTGTGGCATCCAACTCGGAGCAGTTATGAGCAATGTTTACATCTGAAAAATGTAAAACTAATTGATCTCAATGGGCTTTCAAAGGTTCCAATTAATAAAGAATAATAACTGAGCAAAGATTAAGTGATAGGCAAACTCAGCACACAAAGCATTGTAGAATAAAGTCAGTAGTGACTTCTAAGGGATTCTGCATGTCAGAATTCTGTGCACCTGATACATGCATACTGCTAGTTGTGGGCCATCAAATTATATACTCAATGGCTTCCCTGTCCAACTGGGTTCAAGGCACCCAGAGGTGCTAAAGCCATCAAGGCACACGTAGGCATGGATTTAACAAGTCAGGTTAGGTCCAGTCCAGTCAAGGCAAGTTAAGGCAAGGCAAGTCCAGTTTAGGTTGCTGAACAGCCAGGCAAGTTAGACTAGGCAGGGTCTTCCAGGACCTTGGCCAGTTCCAAGTTAGCTAAGACTCAAGCAAAAGGAGCTGCTGACTCAGCAGAAGGTAAAGGCTTCCTGAAGCCTTATAAGGGCCAGCAGCTCAAGACTTGCAGCTAACTTCACTGCCTGATTTGTAGCCACTGGCTCCTACAGGGTGGGAGTGGTGAAGGCTGAGATTGGGGGATGGTCCTCTGCATCTGAGGAGTCAGGTACAGGCACATCCTGTAGTTTGGACAGCCCCGGCATAGCAGGGATTGGATTAAAGAAGGAAGTCTCCTTCAGAGTCAGAAGATAGTCCAAGGATGGGGAATATGACAGTGGTTATCAAACCACAGATTTTCAGCTCTATCAGTGAAGTATTGTGTGATTTCTGACAATTTCTGGCATCCTTTCCATGAGTCAGCTTCAGATGCCTGGTATAATTGTATATACCAGAACATGGTAATATTACATCAGATTCATTAGTACTGTGTTTTCTCAGTCTCAGATGTAGCATACTCTTTGAAATCCAATACATGACCCATATGAGAGTGGTGGATCACAGACAGCACATCACAGCAAGTGCTCTAAAATTTGCATTGTCCTCCTATTACCGCCTGTTTCCAATTAGAGATTTTTTAAATATATATATATATATATATATATATATATATATGGTAAGTGGTATATAAATCTATTAAATAAAATAAATAAAGTTCTTCATGCTCTTAACTCCCAAATTCTATAAACCTGGGGCTAAATTAGGCATGATACACATTTGTTTGCATATTTCCCTAATGCTTTTAAAAAAACAAGGAATAGAATCAATCTTGGAAGCCTGTGAGTTTGCATGGAGAAACCTTGGAAAGATTTTAACCCATCCCTAGAAAGTTTTTCTCTGTTTTTCTTCCATCTGTGCATCTGAACAAATTATTGTGCTCTGATCATTTGAGTGATAAACTCTGGACATAGGTTTTGCATGGGGAAGAGCTATTGTTCAGGTCAGTCAATCTAACACCAGCAAATTCTCCTGTGTGAACTCCACCAAATTAGAACTGTGCAAATCAGTGGAGGTGGGGGAACAGTACTTGAGCCTTCTTGTGGTGAGGAGGTGGGTCCCAACTGCATCTATACCACCCTTTGTGTAGTGTGATTATGAGCATGGTCCATAATGCAATTTAACATTGCACTTCCTTAAAAATAATAGAGGGAGAGTTTTATTATGGAGCCAAGCCTGCTGTGAGGGGCTGACAAGGAGTAGCAGAATAAAAGGTGTCCTTTATCCAATTACTGCTGCTTCTCCCTGGCTACCTGTATTTCATACAATCCATCTTTTGAAATGCTGTTTGAGGTGATTCCCAAGATAACATTGTTAAAAGTCTAAACTTGGCATGGATGTTTCTCTATTTAGACGTATTCCCAAGTGTTCAATTTTTAAATCTCATCAAATCCTCTATTTTGTTCCAAATTAAAAATGTTTAGCACGATCCAGCCAAAGTTAAGTCCTTTTCGGTCCCATTGTGCCCCAAGTGATGAGACACTGCGTTTTACACACTTCACATCCACAACTTGTGAGGGCCCCTTTATGCTGACAATAAAGGGGATAAAGTTTAAATGCTGGCCTCTGGTACCCAACCCAGTCCATGAAGTAAACCTACCAAATTGCCCACCTAATGTTGTAAAGACTGCAAGGTCAGTCTCCAGATCAAAACTAATCAAGTGATGGACAGTGAAGGCAAGACACCATTGCCTGGGAAACCAAATAAATAGAAGCACAAAGCCATCCATCAGTGCCATCTGGAAGAGATTGGCCTGGATGTCTTTCTGTCAGGCTCTGCTACAGTATTTATTTGTGTAGCTGGGCTTTGGCTTTAGGGATTTCAGCAAAATATTTTTGTCGGCGATGATTTGGTGAGAACATCATCCAAGTTGATTGTCAAGCTACAATTAAATACCCTGTTCTTGTAGACTCACAATTACAAGTGAAGCTTACTTTCCATTTTAGACATACCTGGGGGACAACATATGTGGGATGATCTCACTTTGGACTCTGTACACATACTATTTTTTTAAACAGTAAAAAACATGGATGATCATTAGCTAGTGACATGCACACATGTAAAGAACGAGTGCTGGGTGGTGATTATGAATGATGTATATGTAACGTTCAGCAAAAGTTGTTGTTTCTGCTAAAGACAAATAATCGTGCAGGTTCTCCCAGTGCCATCCATAGAGAACAGAAAAGGAAAAGTAAGGAAAGAATGACCATATCAAAAAGCATCTGTGTGCACAAGCAAGAAGCTTAAAGAACAAACAAAACAGATTAGAAAGGATGTCATAACAAATGATGCATGTTATGATGTCATGGAAACAACCCTCACAAATTGATGGAGTCGTGTGAGGCACAGCATTTGGACAGGGGGGATCTGGGAATGAGATGTGTAGATAAGCTTCGTTTAAGCAAGCCTGTATATGTGGCAAATTTCTGTAGGTCATTGGGCAAGCAATCTTTTCACCCAACGACCACCTGCAGCAGTGAGTGGCAACCTGAGGGCTGCACTCCCGTACACACATGTGTATCTCTCTCTCTCACACACACACAGGCACACACACGCACCCTCTTACCCATCCTCCAGTATTGCTGAGGGGAAGGGGGAGGCTTTAACCTTGTGCCCCCCAGTAATCCTCATCAAGATCGTTGCTTCTGTGCTGCTAACAGCAGCAGAAAAACAGCTCCTGATGAGGATTGCTGGGAGGAGGGAGAGACCCTAATCTCACTCACTACATGCCCAGCACTACTATTGACCTAAAATGTGTACAGATTTCATCCGCAGCCTGCAACCTCACTACAGCCCCACCTCCCACCAGTGGTCTTCCTAGGGTTAGAGCCTCTCCTCTCCGGATGATCCTGATCAGGATTGCTGGAAGAATGATCGTTCTTACTTGAAATTTAAAGCAGCCAACGCTGGTGGAGCACAAGTAAAGAAATACATTACAGGTGATTGCACAATATACTTGGACCATAGATAAGATCATCCACCATTCAGAACCACAAATGCCAGGAGTACTCTTGATAAAAACTGTTTTAATCATTCTCTCCACACTGATACCCACCTTCCAAAATTGTTCTGTTTTTCTTTGGTTTGGTTTTAAATGAATGGCATCTAGAGAGCATCCAAGCTAATTTTGATCCTTGAGGCACTCCATAGCCACTCCAGATGCCATGTTTAAAATTTTAATTTTTCAGCACCATGGGGGGTGATGGTGGTGTGGCCTGCCAGGGAGAGGAGTGTTGGGGAGGGGAATGACCCCCCCAGACCTCCTGAAGCTGCTCACTCGTGCTCTATGGACAGGTCTTATTATACACGCACACACACACACACACACTATATATATATATATATATATATATATATATATATATATATGTTGCGGTTCAAGCTGCAACAATTGTGCGAGTGGCTTGGTCTGTTTATTTTTATTTATTTGAATTATTTAGACCCCATTCTTCAGTCCTGGGCCCAGTGCTCTTCAACATTTTTATTAATGATTTGGACGAGGAGGTGCAGGGGACACTTATCAAATTTGCAGATGACACAAAATTGGGTGGGATAGCTAATACCCTGGAAGACAGAAACAAACTTCAAAGTGATTTTGATAGGCTGGAGCGCTGGGCTGAAAACAACAGAATGAAATTTAATAGGGATAAATGCCAAGTTCTACACCTAGGAAAAAGAAACCAAATGCAGAGTTACAAGATAGGGGATACTTGGCTCAGCAATACTTCAAGCAAAAAGAATTTTGGAATTGTTGTAGATCACAAGCTGAATGTGAGCCAACACTGTGATATGGCTGCAAAAGAGGCAAATGCTATTTTGGGCTGCATTAATAGTAGTATAGCTTCCAAATCGCATGAGGTACTGGTTCCTCTCTATTCGGCCCTGGTTAGGCCTCATCTTGAGAATTGTGTCCAGTTCTGGGCACCACACTTCAAGAAGGATGCAGACAAGATGGGGTGTGTTCAGAGGAGGGCAACGAGGATGATCAGGGGTCTGGAAACAAAGCCCTATGAAGAGAGACTGAAAGAACCGGGCATGTTTAGCCTGGAGAAGAGAAGATTGAGGGGAGACATGATAGCACTCTTTAAATACTTGAAAGGTTGTCACACAGAGGAGGGCCAGAATCTCTTCTCGATCCTCCCAGAGTGCAGAACATGGAATAATGGGCTCAAGTTACAGGAAGCCAGATTCCAGCTGGACATCAGAAAAAACTTCCTGACTGTTAGAGCAGTATGACAATGGAACCAGTTACCTAGGGAGGTTGTGGGCTCTCCCACACTAGAGGTCTTCAAGAGGCAGCTGGACAAGCATCTGTCAGGGATGCTTTAGGGTGGATTCCTGCATTGATCGGGGGGGGGTTGGACTCGATGGCCTTGTAGGCCCCTTCCAACTCTACTATTCTATGATTCTATGATTCATCCAAACACACCTGGAAATCACTTATATAGCAGTGGTCACTTTGAGCCTATTCAATGAGACTTTGGCAATTATGTTAAAATGGACTTCCTGTGCACCCCGATACAGGTGCCCTGGTCCCCTCAGTCCCCCCCCCAGGATGCTGCTGCCACCACTAGCCAATTCTTCTAGAAAACAGGGCACGTAGGCATGGTTCTCCTAACATGCCCTGTTCTCCAGCAAAATCAGGCTTTTTAGCCAGCTGGTGGGAGCATAATTCTGCTGGGGAAAAGGGGCATGCAAGGAGAACTATCGCCATGCTTACACACACACACACACACACACACACACACACACACACATACAGAGCAATCCTGATCAAGATTGTAGTGTATGGGTGTGTGGAGAGGCTTGAGCCTCTTCCTGTTCCCTCCCTCTGATCCTGATTGGCAGGGGCGGGAGCAAGCTTAAAACTTCTCTCAGTCCCTCAGCAATCCTCTGTGTGTGTGTGTGTGTGTGTGTGTGTGTGTGTGTGTGTGTGTGTGTGAGAGAGAGAGAGAGAGAGAGAGAGAGAGAGAGAGAGAGAGAGAGAGTTGTCACCATGCCCGCTTTTTTAGCCACCAAAGGAGTCTGTGGGGACCCCCTGACTTAAAATCCACTACCTTAGTAGCTAAGGGCACAGAGCTTTTCTAAATGAGCAATTTTTAGCACGCTCATCATTGGCCACTTGCAGAATTTTGCAGGTTCAATTCTTATGGACTTGGGCAAGACAGGATGCATTTGACCAGCTAAAGGCTGCCTTTACTTCTGCACCCACCTTGGGCCTTCTGAACTGAATTGCCTGTTTGTGATAGAAGCTGGCATATCCAGTCAGGCAGTGAGGGCTATCCTGTCACACAATACGAAGAGCTCACAACCTTCTCCATCACAGCCTTTTACTCTCAGCAACTAACCCCTGCTGAAAGTACCTACATGGTCTGCAACTGGGAGCCGTTAACCATCAAGGTGGTCTTTGTGGAATAGTGGCACCACTTTAAAGAGGCTTAAGATCTCATCTGGGGGCTCCCTCGTCTTAGGAATCTGGAATATACATCTGAACTACAAAGTGCCAGTCAAGCTTATTGGACATTATTTTCACCAGTTTCCAGTTTATAGCCGCATACCAAGCTGGTATCACAAATGACAAGGCAGACAACTTATCACACAAGAGCAAGCTTTTCTAGGGGGAAATCCCCCTAGATCTAATGCCAATTCCAGATCATATCCTCAATGGGACAAATGACATGGACTTCCTTTCCCAAGCCCAAAGAGCCCTAGTAATAACCAAGCCATACACTGCTGAACTTCAGGCAAGGTCATAGACAGAGGATGATTCATTTTTGGTTAATTGTTTATTTATTTTCTTTGGCTGAATAAGTGGGCCTTTCAGTTGGTATTGAAAGCTTATAAGACTTGATGCCAACCAGATCTGAAAGGTAGAGAGGAATCCACAATTGGGGCACCTGTACTGAGAATGCCATCCCTCGGGTTGCCACATGCTGAATCTCTGGCCAGCTGGCATATCCAGTCAGGCAGTGGGGTCTGTCCTCTTACAGTCAAGTGGACATCTGTGGCGATACCCACCTTTCTGCCCCTTAGGTATGTCTGGGTTTGTATGTCTAGCGAGTACGGAATATTTGACTGAGTGGGTGTGGCTAGTGATGCAGTGAGAGACGGGGAGGGAGGAGTATAAATAGGTTGGCTGAGGGGGTTGTGGTCTAGTTTGGTCTAGTCTTGTCTTGCCTGAGTCTGATTCTGATTATTATTCTTGTGGAGTGTCTGAGGCTTGTGCTTCTTGAGAGTGTTTGGTGTGTGAGGAGTGAGAAGAGATAGGACTTTAAGGGACTTGGGTTTGTTTTAAATATAAAAATAAGCAGGTTTGACCTAAATTGAAATACCAAAGATCTGTTCAATTTCAATGAACTTTACTTTGTGTTCTGTTACCACAAACCACGTGTCAGCTCGGATTTATTACCTGCTATTTTACACAGTGTAAAAACATCTACCAATACACCTGCAGTTCAGTACCTCAACAATAGAACCTATTTTCCAAAACCTTTTACCTTGTTCCCTCACATACAGGGGGAAGGTTGTGTTGTTTTTACCCTTTCCTCAGGCTTTTCAAGAGGTGGCGCTTGGCTTGAGAAGGGTGTGCCAGGCAAGGCCTTCTGGGTGAGGTTGGTGTCATCACAACGTCCCTCCTAATTCTTAATATTGGGCACTCCGTCAGTCAACTCTGTCCTAATTTGTGTACAGTAGAGTCTTATATGTCAACACCAACACCTTGAGCTTGATGTGGTAGCATATTGGCAGGCAGTGCAACTTAACTCCTCCAGAACTCATGTAACACAGTCTCAGAAAGCTGTCCTATTTAGCAGCCTTGGCATTTTGCACTAGCTTCAATTTCAGCCAGTCACAAAGGCGGCCCAATTGCAATGATCCAACCTTGAGGTTTAAAGTACATGGATCACTGTGGTCAGGCTATCTATGTCCATGAACAGCAGTTGTTGGCATACCAGCTGAAGCTGGAAAAAAGTGCTCTTTGCTGTGGAGGTCACTTACGTATGTATGTATTTACATTTATAAACTGCCTTATTTGCTAAAAAGCCACTTGTGCCTCCATTAATGGTGATAGATTTAGGAGCTCCCCCAGACTATACACCTGATTTTTCAGAGGGAGTGCAACCCTGTCCAGAACAGGCAACTTGCCTAATTCCTGGGCAAGGGAAACATCTATCCACAGTGGCTCTCTCTTGTCATGATTCAATATCAGATAATTTGCCCTCATGTAACCCACCACTGCATCCAGACACTGATCCTGGACATGCACAGACTTTCCTGAACTAGATAATACTGAGAAATTGAGTTGGGTATCCTCAGCATATTGATAACACTTTACTCCATATCTCCTAATTACCACCACCAATGGCTTCATATAGATGTTGACAGTGGAAGCTGGTGGCTCCAATGCCAGTGGGGCTATGAATCCATTCTGGATTTCAGTCAGAACGCTAAACGAGATGTCCATGGTGCTGAATCCTAGCCCCCAAATGGGCTCAGAACCTTGGATAACTCCTTTAGCATTCCGACTGGTTCTGACTGAAACCCAGATCAGATTTACAGTTCCATTGACATAGGAGCCACTCGCCACCACTGGTTGTTAATAGCATTGGGGAGAAAATGGAACCCTGGAGAACCCCACAGCTTAACTTCTATGGGCCCAAGGTGTGGTCACCCAGTACTATCCTCTGAACATGGGCCTGCCAATAGGAGCAGAACCTGTGTCATCACGCCCCCAACTCCCAACCCACAGAACCAGACCAGAAGGATACCATGGCCAGTGGTATCAAAAGCCATCAAGAGGTCAAGAATCTACAGGCTTGCACTTCTCCTGTCTCTCTCTTGATAAATCTCATCCACCAGGGCACTATGCTTCAAGTGAATTGCTTGTATCCTTGGACATCAAAAGCTGAACCTGATCCCACAAACCTCACCAGATGGAGCACTTCATCTGGACACTTCATTGGGGCTCTGTTAACTTGGAACCCCGCAACCTAGAATCTTTTCCAAACATATGCCAAACTTTTGTGCTAGTTTTGTGCCATTTTGTGCCGCAAAACCCGAGTTTTGTACCGCCACCAACAGCTGTGTATTGATACTTCAAGCGGGGGTTCGTAGTTAACACACCAAAAAATGAACTTTGTCATAGAACCTCCAAACTGGTGCCAAAGTTTTGTGCTAGTTTTGTGCCATTTTGTGCCACAAACCCCGAGTTTTGTGCTGCTCCATGAAGCCGGGAAACGACATGCCCTTAGGTGTGGTCTGGTGAATGAGAAAAATTTCACATTCTCAGATCCACTCCAAACTGGTGCCAAAAATTAGTGCTAGTTTTGTACTGTTTTGTGCAGTAAACCCCGAGTTTTGTGCCGCCCCAGGAAGCCAGGAAAAGACATGCCCTTAGGTGTGGTCTGGCGAATGAGAAAAAAATCACGTGAAGTCACTGTATAGAAAACAAATATTTATGTTAACATTGAATAAAGCAATCCATTGTAATTCTCCAACCTGAGTAAAGATAAGTCTTCTAGAAACTGACATATTTTACTATTGACAACTAAGTCAAAACATAGATGTGTGATTTCATCCACTCAGTGCCTGGCAAATATGTCACAACCGGTGTCTGTCAGCTCCAATACACCATTTGCCGAGGTAGATGTTAAAAGATCTCTGCTCACATGAAACAACTCTGCCCAATGGCTACTCAAGGATGCAATGAAAGCAGCAAAGAAATCGCTGCCCTCACTGCCACACGATGGACATGATTATTGGCTTCAGCTGGTCTTTGCAGGGAGATTTCCACCAGCCATTGCCCAATTTGCCTCATTTGAAAACTGGGTGCAGTGGGGTGGGACCCAGACCACACAGAAGAAGAGAGGACACTTAGAAGCAATCATGTCAATGGCTTATCTGATCTTGCCATCCAATAGCATGAGTTTGGTATTGAGTAACAGCATCGCCAGTCCTTTCGCCTGAGAAAGCCCTCTGCGCATTTAGAAATCCTTTTAATTCCTTAAATCTCTTAATGCAAGAGGGCAAATCAGCTCTCAATCCAAACTTGACCAGGAAGTGGTCAAGATGACTTCCAAATATCACCCCTCATCTTTCTTCATCTGTCCAGCCTAGCTCCCGTGAATTCTCTCGCCCCGCAGACCACAGCTGGAATTTCTGCACTCCCAAAGCTCTGCTTCTAGTATTATCATCACACAGGCATGTTTCACTGAATGGCAGTATTGCCACTACACAAAGAAACCAATTGGGAAGTGCAAAGACGTCCATGCAGGTTGGTTAGATTTTAATATAGTGCAGGTCATATAAACCCAAACAGAAATCAGCAACAAATATTTAATATTATCAGGAATCACCCCCATTCCTGTCCAGATTTGGAACCCATGTATGGATTGACCCTTCCCTTGTATTCAGAACCATGGACATGGCAGCAGGGAAACAAAGTTGATGGGCATCTCAGTCACAGTAGTAGTGACTAGTAGTAGTGACCAAGCACAATAAGGGTGATAACACTCAACCACAAAAATTCACTTAGAGATGTAAAATAGACGCAATATATTAGAGATATAACTGATATATACAACATATATACAATTTGTAATCAATCTACAGAACAACTTCTCCTAGTTGGTACATGTTCTTAAATCCCTTTAAAGAAGTCCAACAGTGCAAAACCTCCACAATAAAAATTAATAAAGAAAAACAGAAACAAAAAAATGTCCAATGTCACCAGCACTGAAGTTCACAGTAGCATTTTACGTTTTTACAAAACTGCCAAAGAGCAAAACTTTTAGATAATAATAGTTCAGAAGTATATCACTCCACACATGCACTATGTCAGGTGTCTAGATGACATTCATAAGGTGTCTATTAAACATTCATAATGAAGCATCTAATAAATAAAGCATCTATTAAACATTCATAATAAAGCATCTAATAAATTCATAATAAGGCGTCTACTAAAACAGTTGTCCAGTACATGCCTTATTATGAATTTATTAGATACTTTATTATGACTGTTTACTTACTTCTAAGGGCATTTTTTACATGAGGCATTTAGTGTGCGCACATGATTGTTCACTCATGGAAGTTTGCGGGTCCTTTTCATAATGTCATCAACAACCAGTTCTTCTTTCTTCATTTTTTAAAGTTTATTCCACCATTTAAACATTGCCAAAAATACAGTAACAAAAAGACAACCCCCCCCCAAAAAAAGGCAAAAAAAGGCCATCAAAGAGCTGGTGTAGTTCAAGAATCACACCTTATTTTAGAAATCTTGCAGTGCCATCTGCTGGCTGTATAAATGAAACATCTGGAACATTATGGAACATGCCCACAAAGGAACCAGAAAAAGTACGGGGGAGGGAAGTACGTATAAGGTGCCCGTTGTAAACGCACAAAGATTCTGGAAGCACTGGTAAGGCTGTGAGATTTTTCCTTAATGTCAAGAAGCCATAAATCACACCCCACAGATTTAGCCCTAAATCACACCCCTGCCCTGCTTTCTTCTTTTTCCACTTTATATCAAAATTCTTGACTATTTATTTATTTTGATTCCAATATTCCAGCATTTTCCTGTTGCAAGGAACCCCAAGGCAGCTTATGTGGCCTTCCCGCTCTCCAGTTTATCATCCCAACAGGTTATCATCACTAACCTATGAGGTAGGTTAGGCTGGGAGTCAGTGATTGGGTCAAAGTCACCCAGTGAGCTTCATGGCTGAGTGGGGACTAGAACCTGGATCTCTCAAGTCCCAGTCCAACACTCTAACCCAGAGCTTTCCAAACTTTTCATGTTGGTGACACACTTTTTAGACAGGCACCATTTCGCGACACAGTAATTCAGTTTTACGAGCGAACCGGAGGTTAAACTAACCCCTCATAAGAGATATGGACACATACATAAATTGTAATAACGAAATGTATGGGGACACAACATATCTCATGAAAACCTTTCATTTATATTTTTAAAAACATATGATTTGCAAGATAATAACATACATTTCCAAGACTTTTTACATTGAACCAATTTTGTCGAGCTGCGATCGAGCGGCGGTTGAGACTGTGTTCTAACAAAAAACTGGACCCATGGAATTTCTCAAATGCGTCACTTCAGGTGCAGCCGCGTCACCGGAAGTGACGCAGAATCAGCTGTTTCAACCCGATTATGCTTACTGCGCATGCGCAGTACCTGTATGATCCCTCGACCGTGGTGTGCATACACAGATACGACGGAAGGGGAATATACTAGTGCACCATACTGATCGGCACCTTTGCTGCGTAAAAATGCATGCAAGTTGGTGTTGCTTATTTCACATAGGCTCAGAGGTTTCTCATTACGTTCACATGACACACCTACACACTGCAGCTGACACACTAACGTGTCGCGACACACAGTTTGGAAAGCTCTGTGCGAACCATTACATCACACTGGCTTCTTTCTTGCTTCCTCTTTCTTTCTTTCCCCATTACACACATATACTTTTCTCAAGGTGTCCTCTTGCTTTCCAGGCCAATGCCTGCAGTTCAGTGATCTAGAAGAAAAGGAAGAATTGGTGGGGTGACACAGAAGCAGTAGGAGCACATAATTTTTGCCTTGAAAAAGAGGAGGATGCAGGGTGGTGTGGTGTCATGCAGCAGCGGCAGCAGCAGCAGTGCCTTCTCCATGGATTTCCTTCCTGTATCCTCCAGGCAGGAAGCAGCCTATTTGGTAGCCGATGCCCAGGGGCTCCCTTATGCTTCCCCTGACAAAACTGTATTTCCATAGGCACTCGTCAGAGAAGTTAGGGGCCTGTGGAAACGGACTTTGCGGAGGATGAAAGGAGCATGCCTATTTTCCTTGTTGTCCTTTCCTTCCTCCAAGTTGATCACTGTCAATGCTACTGCTCAATCCCATCAGGACACTACTGTGGCCAAGCGCTCACTGAGGTGGTAGACATATTTCTGGGCTGCACCACTTCAGATTTCAGATGGGATTTCACGTGATGGGTGCTCCTCCACACAAGAAAAACCTCTGCATAGAAAAGAAGAATGTTAGCAAGAAGAGAAGGCTGCCAGTTTTCTATGTGAAGCAAATGGAGAGCATTCCATCATATAAAGGGATTCATGCCACCTTAGTGACAACTAGGGCTACACTGTTCTCTAATGACCACTGTCACCTTCTCATCTGGCCTCCTCTTCTTTTTAATGTTGATTGTGCTGTGGTAAATGAATGGAGCAAACCCAGGCCATAGCTAGACCTAAGGTTTATCCCTGGATCGTCCAGGGGTCAAACCTGTTCCTCTAGGTGACACACAGGGGATCCAGTGCTCAGGCAGGGGCGAACCCTGGATGATCTCAGGATAAACCTTAGGTCTAGCTGTGGCCCCAGAATACTTCCAGGACTTTCCTCTCCCGTAATGTGTATGCTAGCCCAATGCATGCATCTGCGAAAGAGAGAAAGAAGGAAATGCGGGGCGGGGGGGAGCCAGAGTAGAGGGGGGGAACTAGTCTGAGGAGGAGGTAGAGGCATCTGTCTCTAACACCCCAACCCCCAAATTGGCCAAGCCTCCCAAGTGTCAGTCAACCCTCTTTGGGAGGAGTGTGAGGGGTTTGGGCCTACACTAGATTTTGGAAAGTCTTAAGGCTCTCCACACTCAGTAGGGAGTCCATCAGGTTGTGTTCATGAACCCCTCCCACAGCTTTCCATGTTGTTCACATGTGGGCTGTCAAGGCAAATAACAGAATGATTCTTGTGTCTCTGTTATGAACAGCTGTGCTTTGGAAAGCCAGCATTGAGTCATGGAAATAGATGTTAGTGGGAAGAATCATTGGGCAATCTGAAAAATTATCATGAATGGTTTGAATAATAAACTTTTGAAAATATTCATCTGGTATATATTCCATAGACTATAAGACATTATATAAATTTCATTTATACACACTTTTTGGTTGTATGTATGTTTTCCCCAACATTTTTTTAATGAATAATAGTTTCCGGGGTGGGTGGGTATAGTATTGAGCTGAAGACCAGTGGCGAGGAGGGACTGCTTAACACTCTCTGGTATTTTTTCCATTCAAAACCCCCAATTCCCTTTCTCTGCATGGGGATATTCATAACTTTTCCTCTGTATGTGGAAAAGCAGGTTGGAGTGGAACAATTTTGAATGCAAAAATAGCTAAAGAAGAAAGGGGTAAAAGCAGCCCTCCCATTCCAAATCCTCCACTCAGCTTTGGAGCCCTGCATGGCTGCTTTTGTTTATTTTTAAAATAACTTTAGGAGAAACATGCACTCAACTGCATGTCACATGTAGTTTCTGCCTTCATCTCCCTTCAGAGTAATAGAAGATGTCACATATGTACAGTTAAAAATCTGGAATAAATAGTGACAGTAGAAATAACTGCATTGTGGTGATGAGGTAATTATTTATCTGCTGTTAACCTGTGAGACTTTAAAAGACTATGGAAAGGTAAGATATAAAGTATCACATTATGATGTAGCTATGACAAATTAAATTGGGAATAAAAATAACATTAACAAGTGTGGATAAAAGCCAGCCTTTGAAATTCTGAAGAGGTTGTAAGAACATGCGTGCACGCATGCACACACGCATAAAATATTCATCTAGGAATGAAACGTGAATAAAAGCTTCATTTGAACTGCTCTGTCTATGGCTGTGGGCTCACCACAAGCATGTTAAGGCAGCATTTATCTTCTCTGTAAAACATTTGCTGGTCCACAGGAAGAGTTTGTTGCATTAAGTAATTTATAGAGTGCTAAGAAGTTCCTTAAGCTATTATTAAAAACATACAAAATCTTCTCTGGTTAGGTTTCTAGTAACTCAGACTTCTAACTAAGCAGAACTGATAGAGCCGCCTTTTGATGTTTAATGAGTTCTGAGGCAGATGTGAGATGTGATAGACAGGGGAGCGATGGTGATTTAGTGCTCATGAAAAGAAACGATCTGCCCCCCTCCTGAAAAAAGAAAATGTAGCTAAAAAGGACCCCCCCTTTCCCCCTCCCCCTCCCCCTCCTCCTCCTTCTTTTGCAGCCCATGTGGTTTTGATTTCCTCATCTAGTGCCTCTCAGTGCTGGCTCGTTTCCATTCAAACACACACAGAACACTGAAAACTAATTAGCCTTGGATGCCGACACAGGAAGTTAGGCTGCCAAGATCCTTTCCCCCCACAATTCCTCAACTTTCTCAGCTTCCCTCAGGCCAAGGGGCTTGTGCTGGGCCTCTCTGTGAAGGTTGCCAGGTCTAATTTTACAATTTCCCTTCACCTTATCAAGTATGCCCCAGGCCCAACCAGGGAGAAAGGATCAGAGCCAGGTTGTGTTGCGAGCTTTTCATCCCTACACTCTTTCTTTTCTTTTCTGCCTCAGTTTGAGGAATCTTGCTCATCTCCAGTTTCAGTGTTGACTTGTTAATCTGACCTTTGCTAATACTTTTTAGGGGAACCAAAGGAAACTTCACCATCTTGTAAAACTTGAAAGTATTCCTCTCTCCCAGCCTTCTCTTGGAAGGTTAACAAATTTTCCCAAGAGCCAAAGCACCACAAGTGTCAACCACTCTCCGGCATCTGATTTCAAAGTAGGATCCATTGCTATGTTAACTGGCAGGAACCCAGCCTTGATGGCCAGAAGAAAAAGTAGGCTATCAGGTAATATTATGATGGCACCAACACCACAGTGCAGTTGTCAGAAACACAACATACTCAAATGAGCACCCAAGGGAATGCTTTTCTGCCTTTGCTGGCAATAGTGAAAAGAAGATCTGAAGTGCCCTGTAGACCAAAATGGCCACCCTCTATATTCTCAGCACCTGCTATATTTTCCATACATTAATTGGGGGCAGGAACAATTCAGTCTCCCCATGGACACTCGAGTACTACAATAAAGTTGGCAGAATCACCTATGGATAGAGCACACGTGTTTAGGCTGTATGAGGCCATTGACTAGGAAGCTGGAGCAATAGATGAGCTTCTTTCTGAAAGTTCCTCTTAAGAGACAGATTGGCAGTGGCCTGTGGCCTTTCCAGAACAGAGGTGAGATAACAATAAAAACAATTTATATGACGTACTTCTGGATACTCATTGCTTTGTGGGGTAGAGGGAGGGCAGGGACACATTTTAACTAAATTTTACTGGGGAAACTGGCCAATCCCATCCTGGGGGTGTCAGTTAGCCATCTTGGTTCTAGACATTCAAACCTGTCTTTTGTGACTGTTGTCTGTTAGTTGGAAAAAGAAGAGCAACTCCATTTGGATAAAGTCCTCCTAGCTGCTACACACCTATCGAAATAGGACACACACAAGCGAAAAATGGATTATGGATTTGGGTGATGTAGCACCATATTGCTAGAAGCACCCACAGCATGTCTGCTGAAGCACGTAGAGATCTGCAAAAGCTGCCTTGCTTTGAAACTGAAAGGTTATGTTCCCATGTGTTGTTCTTAATGGAAACGGAAGCTGTTTATCATCCTACCTGTGCATGCTGAAGGTGAGAGTAGAATCTGTTGGGGCATGGAATTTCAAGTGACTGCTTCACCCCTGGAATTCATTGGCAAAGAGGAAAGTTATAGATAGTGCTGCTGTTTTGGCAAATTAGAGCCAGTTATGTTATAGAAGTGGGAAGGTAGTTGGTTCTGTATAGTTCTATGCCACGTGGCTCTGGTGAATTTGGGGCTGATATTGTACACACACCCCGCCCCAGAAACTGGTTCTGATATGTTTGATTATTATTTATTTATATAGCACCATAAATGTACATGGTGCTGTACAGAGTAAAACAGTAAATAGCAAGACCCTGCCGCATAGGCTTACATTCTAATAAAATCATAATAAAACAATAAGGAGTGCTGGAAATAAAACTAAAATTATCAGCATTATCCAGGAAGTGATTTCCATTCCAGATCCAGATACTGTATTGTTGATGGATCTCACTTAATTTGTTGACTATTAGCCATTATGAGAGCCTCATGTGGTGCAGAGCGGTAAAGCAGCAGTTTCTGCAGCTGAAACTCTCCCCACGGCCTGAGTTCGATCCCAGCGGAAGCTGGTTGCAGGCAGCTGGCGTGGGTCGACTCAGCCTTCCATCCTCCCGAGGTTGGTAAAATGAGTACCCAGTTAGCTGGGGGAAAGGTAATAACGGCCAGGGAAGGCAACTGCAAACCACCCCACTATAAGGCCTGCCAAGAAAACGTCAGCGAAAGCTGGCGTCCCTCCAAGAATCAGTAATGACTCAGTGCTTGCACAAGAGGTTCCTTTCCTTCCTAGCCATTATGACCAGAGCCCGGAAGTGTATTTTCATGGAGCCTTCTGCTGGAACCTAGCCAAGAATGACAGAAAATGCATATATGATATCATATGTTTGGAACTTGCTTGCAATGTGCCTTAAATAAGCAGTTCATTAAACTTGCTTGCAATATGCTGGGCAGGTTTCCAGAAAGCCTTTACAATAAGAGCATGACATACTTGCCAGTAATCTCCTATCAGTCAAGCTATACCAAGAGTTCCAAGTCTGGGGGCAACAGCTCTGCTGATACCCATAGGTTTGGGTTGCTAGTGTGCCAAACATGTAACAGAAATTTGGAGAGCAGCAGCTTAAAAAACCATAGGAAAGGAAAGGAACCTCTCGTGGGGAGAGTTTCAGCTGCAGAAACTGCTGCTTTACCACTCTGTACCACACGAGGCTCTAAAAAAACCAAACCATAAGTGAGAGGCTGTTGGCAGTGCAAGGGGACAAAACAGACTTCCAGGAATCTAGGGAAAGCCCCTTGAAATGATACAAGGCTATGCTTTCACCCACAAGACTACTCTTTATTAACACGCAGATCAACTCATCAGCAAGTAACCTAATGTGCAGTTTTCAAGGGGGGGGGAGTTGAAAGGGCATTCTAATGAAGGACACCACCCAGGAGGTGTGGCGTTCACTAGCTGTTCCCAAGATGACCTGATACAGAAGAAAAACAGTTAGAATTGACACACATGCCACATACATGTCATTTCCTGCATGCCTTTTTCTTTATTGTCAACCCAGTTGTCATGATTCTAAGCCCTCCCACCAAAATGTGAAACAAAATGTGAGACAATTAACTGCAATCCACAAAATCTTTATTCAGTAAAAAACAAACAAACAGACGGAGGGCCAGATCATTCAACAAAGGCCTGCCGTACCATTAAGTCCCCCCCCCCATTTTTCCTATAACTATTCTGTACAATGTTTTGATTTAACAACAATGTATATAATTTACTTATCATAGATTTACTGTTAGTTATGGTGACTAAAAACTGTATTGAGGGATTACGGTTAGTTTAGAAAGAATTGTCAGAAGGACATCTGAGGATGTGGACAAACTGCTTGGAGGACTGAGGCCTACTACTTGCCCTTTAGATCCTTGGGTGACCATATGACCGGATTTGCCCGGGGTTTTGATGGCAAATCCAGGAGGGGGGGAAATCCGGAATTTTTTTCAAAGAGCAGTTCTAATGGGAATTAACAAAAATGCTTATAACTCCGTCATTTTTTAAGATAAAGACATGAAACTTGGCACAATGGTAGCTCTTAGGAAGGGCTTTAGTCATACCAAGTTTGAAACAGATCCGTTCATCCATTGATTTTTTAGGATTTTTTTTAAAAACTGAGGTTTTAAAATTATTTTTAATTGTCATTTTTAAAGATAAAGAGATGAAACTTTGCACCATGAAAGGATTTAGGTAGAGCTTTAGCCACACCAAATTTGAAACAGATCCATTCATCCATTGATTTTTTAGGATTTTTTTTTAAAATTGAGGTTTTAAAATTATTATTTTTAAAATTGTCATTTTTAAAGTTAAAGAGATGAAACTTTGTACCATTATAGGATTTAGGTAGAGCTTTAGCTACACCAAATTTGAAACAGATCCGTTCATCCATTGATTTTTTAGGAATTTTTTAGAAATTGAGGTTTTAAATTTTTTTTTAAATGTCATTTTTAAAGATAAAGAGATGAAACTTTGTACCATGATAGGATTTAGGTAGAACTTTAGCCACACTAAATTTGAAACAGATCCGTTCATCCATTGATTTTTTAGGAATTTTTTTTTAAATGAGGTTTTAAAATTATTTTTTAAACTGTCATTTTTAAAGATAAAGAGCTGAAAGTTGGTGCCATGATAGCTTTTAGGTAGAGCTTTAGCCATACCAAATTTGAAACAGATCTGGGGCCAGTAGCAAACCCTGTTAACAACAGCAGCTTGCAATGAGTGAAGATACAGTCAGAAAAGATATTTGAGGGAAGGGGAGAATGTAACACACAGAGTATAGCAAAAGCTTCAAAGTACAGCAAAACCTACAAAAGTAGGAGTGAGTGAAGTTGATTTCAGATACATTGAATCTCTCACTTGTTCTTTATTTCAGTGATTTTAACATTAAGATGTTATGTAGAACAGATTGGTCTTAAATGTGTGCTGTAAAATCAGACATGTGACCAAGGCTATGTTCGGGTGGGCACGCCCCCTTGGTACTGGACACGCCCCCTTGGGGCAACCACATTGTCCTCCTTTTTGGATTCCAAAATATGGTCACCCTAAGCAACAGGAATGGTCAGGATAACAAGCAAGAGGTCAGACATGGTAAATCCATCAGGTATATTACACAATCCAGAAGCAGGGTCATTAAGCAGTCCGAAAGGTCAGGAAACAGGGCATCAATCACAGGCATGGTTCAGCAGACAAGAGCAGGAGCAGATCAAGTTGTCCCTGTATTGGCTGGTTTCTAGTGAAGGTTTTTGGTTTCTAGTGAAGGCTTTTAAGTCCAAAGCCTGCTGGTCCCCACCCAGAGCTCAGCGGTGGGAATCAGAGCTCTCTTTCCAGAGCTCTACTCCTGAGGAGTCCCTTTCTCCTGGGGAGATCTTTTCTGAGGCAAGCACTCCTTCGCACAGGAGCCCTGCTGGCCTGCCACTTGAGGCCATGACGCTCCCAGGGACCAGGGGGTTGCTCAGCCTCTGCCTCAGAGCGAGAGTCCCTTTCTCCTGACAGGGATGGCCCTGATGCTGCATCCACCTCCCCCGAGGTTTCAGGCTCCTGTGGGTCTGGTGGCAGTCCCTGGTCCTGGGTGCTTCTGGGGCCTCTAGCTTTTCCTTTGAGGAGGACTCCTCAAAAAGGGACATGACATGACACATTTTCTTCTTTCATTAACCCTTAAGGTTCTAACAGAATAATCCTAGCGTCAGTTTCGGGGCCAGAGATATGTGGAATGCGCCCATTTTAGGATAGGTGGGGAAGAAGTCATACGTAGAAAATACAAAAACAATAGGAAAATGATAGACGTCGTCCCCAGCGCCCCTGGAAACTCCATTACTGGCAATGAGTCAGGGACTGTGCCAGTCATGGTACTCACAAAAATGAAAGCACTTAAAATTTGTCCATCCCTTGAAAGTCACCAAATATTCTCCCCCTTTCGCATAAGAAGAATGGCCCTGCAAAAGTGGGTTTCTTGGGGGATGAATGGTCCCATAAAAATGTGTGATGAAGGGAAAGATTCAGCCAGCTGTCGTTTTCTATCACCTGAGCTCTTTACAGTTGTGCATCTCCAGTTTAATAATAATAAACTTTATTGCATATTAGCCGCATGGGCCATTCGCAAACAGATGAGACAATAACATACCCGCCGCGAGCTTGCCACTAGCTAGCAGAAGTGGTACAAAAAAGAGAGTTACTAGGATAACAATCATCCAGGTTATAATTACAATGTTAACCAACATATAATATTGGTTATTAGAATTTAATCGTTTGAGTCAATCAATAGTTTCTGGACCTCCATCGCCCGGTGTACAAACTTGGCAGTCCTAAATGATGTATAATAGTCTGTACCAACCAAAAGTGTTTGAACTACACCTTTAGATGACATGAAATTAAACCTGGGAATTAAAGGCTCAAGGTAATGTTTCCTCAGCCTCGCATACCTTGGGCACTCAACTAGGAGATGAATCATATCCTCAGCTTTAGGGCAGCCTGCTGGGCAATCTACATTGGCGCTAGGGTGATTTTTATAGCGTGCCCTCACCTCCATCAGCTGGAGTGAATTTAACCTGCACCAAGTAAATAGCCATCTCAGCTCTTGTGGCATTCCAGAAGTTAAATATAGGGGAGCCTTTCCCGGAGCAGTAATGATACTTTTATAGAGCCCATTTGAGCAGCTCACTTCGACCGCTGCCATAGATGTCTGAGTATCACAGTCATACAGCCTTCTAGAAATCTCATCTTTGGCCCCGTCAAACCCCCTCGTAAGGAGGAATGCTTGCGAGAAGCCCAATTTGGAGACAGAGTATCTCATCCTGTCTGCCCATGAATCCTTCCCCATATCGTCATATGTGGACAGCACCAATGGTGAGGCCAAGTGAAACACTATCTTTAACCAGAAGGATATTGCTGCTTTTAGAGTCAATGTATGGATTGAGTGACATGCAGTTTCCAGTCGGACAATATCCTTAGATGTAGATCTAGGAACTCCAAGGGTCCTAGAAAGAAATTTATGCTGTACTATCGCTAATGGTGTGATATCTGCATGGGCCCAAATGGGTGCTCCATACAGCACCATGTACACTGATGGTGCTATATAAATAAATAAATAATAATAATAAGAATCTGAGGGAATAATTTGCTTTTAAGCAGTTGTAACAGTGGTGCTATCCACTGTCCTCCTGCACCAGCTGTGAAGCAGAAAATGGCGTTAGCTGTTACATTGGCCGCTGAGGCTGCTGCACCCAAATGCTCAGACCAGGATCCGGAGCTTTGAAAAGTTACTCCTAAGTATTTATATTTATTCACCTGATCAAGCGGCGACTATCTAGCTGCCAATGATATACTTTCCTCCTTTCCCCAAAACTAAGATTTTGGTTTTATCATAATTAACCTGAAGGGCTTCATTCTTACAATATACGCTTAGCGCGCTCAACATCCTACGCATCCCCACTTGCGTATGTGAAAGGAGAACAGCGTCGTCTGCATACAATAGCACCAAAATGTTCCTATCCTTTAAGCGGGGTGGATAGAAGTTACGACTAGTTAAGGTAGGGACAATATTATTTAAATATAGATTGAATAAAAGGGGAGCAAGCAGACATCCCTGATGAACTCCTTTATTGGTAGGGATAGGGTCTGATAGATCACCACCCGCGGAGGGTCTCACGCATAAGCTAGAGTTTTGGTGCAGCCTCTGTATTCTCCTGAGTAACCTCTGGTCAATGTTTAAGAGTGATAGCCTCTGCCAAAGGCGGGGACGGTGTATAGAGTCAAAAGCTGCTCTGAAGTCTACAAATGCTGCAAAAAGTGAGTGATAAGGAGGGGCAGTATATTTCCCTACTAGATGTTTTAGTAAGAAGCAATGGTCTATTATAGTCTGCCACTTTGAAAGCCTGCTTGTTCTTCGGCCAGGAGGTTTTCTCCGGCCACCCACAATTCCAACTTATCTGGAAGATGTCTTGCATATAGTTTACTGGAAATATCCAGCAGGCTAATGGGGCGATAATTTTTAGGGTCTGACCTACTCCCTTTTTTATAAATGGGCACCACTATTGCCACTGACCAATCTTTGGGAAATTTGCCAGATCTGTCAATTGCAGTGAATAGGGCTGCCAACACTGGTATCCACCAGTGAGGGTAGTCCATCAGGAAGTCTGGTGGGATACTGTTCCTCCCCGGGGCCTTGCCCCTCTTTAGATTTCTCATCAGGGAGGCTACTTCTTCACAGGTGACGGGGGCCCAGCTATTCGACAGCAGATCTTCCTCCTGCAGAGGGGGTCATAAAGGAGCGATCGGAAGCGGAGTTCCCATTCCTGAATGGTAATAGCGGTATCCATAGTGGGGGTCTCAGAATGTCTTATAGTTGAGATAAGGTGCCAGAATCTGGAGCTGTCGTTGCTTTCAAGTGCTGAAGACAGTTCTGCCCATTTCGTACTAATATATTCCCGTTTCTTATCTCTGACTAGCATTTTGTAGTTCTTACGCAGTGCCAGGTAGGAAGGGGGTAGCGGGACTATATCCATATCTCTTAGAAGTTTATGTTGTTTGTTAATTTCCCTTTTGAGTTGTCTGCAGGCCCCGTCAAACCATGGGTTACCCGCCTTTAGCCTCTGTGTTTTTGGGTAGACTTTCCGTAGTAGCAGTGGCTCAGTTGCCGCTGTGATCTGGGCGTAGGAATCTATTACTATCTCTGGGTCATTAGAACTGAGCAGCGTGTTTCTCAGAACCTGAAGATTCGCAGAGTGCCATAGGTCTTCCAAGGCTCTTAAGTCCACGTTTGCCCATCTTCGACGGCATACATAGCTGCCTGAACTTCGGATTGCAGTTTTATTTCCATTGTTTTCCAAAGCTTTTTTTACGTATCCCAACTGTACAATCAAAGGCTGATGGTCATTACATGGGTAGGTGTCAACCTTAAAGGACATTATCTCTCCTAATGCTGCTGGCGAGGCTGCAACGTAGTCAATAACACTGGTGCCTAAGTGGTTAATGAATGTGAAACCTTTCCTGTCCTCAGGGAAGGAGCCATATAAGTCCAGTTTGAAAAATCATTTGGACAAACCTCTTCCCTTGTATATTTATTGTTGGATCCTTAGAATGTCTGTCATCTATAAATGGGAAGTCGTCCGGTATAAAGTAGGATAGTTGTTTTATTGTGGACCAGTCCGTACCTATCCGAGCATTGAAGTCACCTGCTAAAATCAGTAAAGCTTCAGGAAACTGAATTTGCAAGGACAGTAAATACTCAGGGAGATTCTCCCAAATGTCCTCACTGTAGTGGGCCGATTTCCAGGGGGGGATATAAACATTTACCAGGATATATGATGTAGAGTTGATTTTTAAAAATATGGCCAGTGCCAGAGATTGTAACTTATTAATAAGATAACTTTCACAGTTCAGAACTGATGAGATACAGCAGGCTAGACCCCGCTCCCCCATGGGCGCCCTGTGACTTTACCAGGAGTTGCAGAGATTGCATAAGTTTTATAATTGCTCAGGCAAATATCCCCAACACACCAAGTCTCTTGTAGTGTATCAAAGGATCTGAAGTAGCTACTGAAGGTGGGATTGGTTTTTTTGTTGGCCCATCCTGAGATATTCCAAGAGACACAATTTATTGGGGTTCGGCCAGCTTTATTTTGTCAGGAGGGACAATCAGGTGTTATCCGCTCTATCAAGGGGTCCATTTGTACAGAGCCATTTGAAGAAAAGTGTACTTTTTGTATCGGATTTTCCTTATGTTGGGGTTCTGATTGTCGGGCAAGAAATTGTCAATTTTTAATTGCTTTGAGAAAGGAAATGTTGGGGACTCAGGTTGGTCTCTCCTCCTCTTACTCTTGCCTCTCATTACTAACAGAGTTAGCAGAATCGTTTAACATACAGAGATTGTAGATCTTTTGCGGAGAAGAGATCTAGGCATAAAATTCAAAATGTAAATACGGACTAATAGAATAGCAGCTGTGGTTTCTCAAGGTGCCGGTGTTCTATTGATGGACGTTTGCAATGAGTCAGCTAAATTTGACCTTGAGACAGCCAGCATTCCGCTTCAAAGCACATACGTTAGCTGAAGATAAATATAATATGTGATTTAAAAGCTTGAAGGTTGATAAAACAGTTAAAACAGTTAAAATTTAGTTACGATAAACAGCACAAGGAGTCAGATAGCCAAACAAGTGCGTCCTCTGCCAGCTCCACCGGACGAGTTCTTTACATGACACGGGGACAGAGAGATAGAGCCCTGTGCTCCATGCACTATCATCTGAGTTGTGGTCTCTCTCCCTTTGTAGCCAGAGCTGTCTTTATTTAATACCCTGCCTTTCTTCCAGGAAATGGCACTAAAGTCATTACCATGCCCATAATGCTGTCAGAAAAAAAGTTTTTGTTATCCCAAAACAGCGACAAGAGTGAGGTGATAGCATGTTGCATAGGCCATGGCTAGACCAGGCCTTTATCTCAGGATTGTCCTGGGATCATCCCTGTACATCCAAATGACACACAGGGGATCCCGGGAGCAGGCAGGGACAACCCCTCCGTTTGCCTGGGATAATCCTTAGGTCTAGCTAAGGCCATAGTGAACAGTATCACATGATCATAAAATGTTGCATTTTTTATTTTTCACAATATGGCAGGATGTTTAGTGACTTTGTTTTGCCATGGGGTCACTCTGTCCTGCGTTCCACTCTGCCAGGAGAATTTTGAAAATTAATTCCATAACAGCAGCATGCACAAACAGCTGCTGCTTTTAGTTCCTTCAGTTCATGTGCATAAATTTCCCTTTCGGGGCTATTATTATTATTATTATTATTATTATTATTATTTATTTATTTATATAGCACCATCAATGTACATGGTGCTGTACAGAGTAAAACAATAAAATAGCAAAACCCTGCCGCATAGGCTTACAATCTACTGATGCACATGTATGTATTGACAAAACACTGCAACAAAGCAATCTTGATGCAATATTACATATGTTTGTATCAAGGTCTGTTTGTGCACCTTTTATTTTTATGGATGTGCACATTTATACATGTGCTGTAAAACATCATAAAAAGGGATCTTGTTAGAACCAATTGTACCATCAAATCAACTTTACTTTTTGTGTGGTGTTTTATGAATATGAGCAAAACACCACCCAAAATGAATTTATGCAGTTGTACATCCAGTCATAAGATTGCTCCCCACCACCACCACAGCATATTCTCAATGAGCATATTGGTTATATAGGGAGTGGGGAAATTGACATGAAGTGTGGAGGCCAAAATCTGAACATGCGCAAAGGCACCCTGTCCTGATATTACTGTTTTCTCAGAATCTGGGGGAAGTGCATGTGCAGCCTTTACCCTTAAGATGGAGGGAGGGAGGAAAGGCACTCTGCGCATGCCTAGAGACAGGCCCAATGAAGGGGGGGCAAGTGCCTGGCCCAGCCCAGGCCTTTCAGTACAGGCTCCTGATGGAGCACTTGGTGGGCGAGAAGCGAGGGCTGAGGCAGTCCCAGCAGGACTTGGCCAGAGCTGGGCACATCCACTGACAGCCACTTACCTCTTTTCTTCGGCAATGCTCGTCCTCAATGCTTTATCAAGGAGCAACATCAGCAACAAGAGGAGGGGAGCACCCTGAGGTGGGGAGCAACAAGAGGACACAGGCACCTGCAGGCAGCCAAAGGCATGTGAGAGGTGTAGTACTAGCATGTAGAGCGGCTGATTTGAAATAAGACATGGGTTAGCAAACCAAGGTACTATGTGCAAACCAGTCCTAACTTAGGCCGTAGCTAGACCTAAGGTTTAACCCAGGATCATCCCAGGTTCGTCCCCGCCTGAGCGCTGGATGCCCTGTGTGGCACTTAGATGAACAGGTTTGACCCCAGGACAATCCTAGGATAAACCTTAGGTCTAGCGACAGCCTCAGATCCCACTTCCCTGACCTCTCACTAACTGCCTTTGTTCTCCTTCTACCTGATAGCACTTTTCAAATACTTAAAAGGTTGTCACACAGAGGAGGGCCAGGATCTCTTCTCTAACACCCCAGAGTGCAGGATACGGAATAACAGGCTGAAGTTACATGAAGTCAGATTCTGGCTGGACATGAGGAAAAACTTCCTGACTGTTAGAGCAGTACGACAATGGAACCAGTTACCTAGGGAGGTTGTGGGCTCTCCCATACTAGAAGTCTTCAAGTGGC
Source organism: Elgaria multicarinata webbii (assembly GCF_023053635.1). Taxonomy (NCBI): domain Eukaryota; kingdom Metazoa; phylum Chordata; class Lepidosauria; order Squamata; family Anguidae; genus Elgaria; species Elgaria multicarinata. The sequence continues at coordinate 7,622,690 of NC_086176.1, forward strand.
AGCTGGACAACCATCTGTCAGGGATGCTTTAGGGTGGATTCCTGCATTGGACTTGATGGCCTTATAAGCCCCTTCCAACTCTACTGTTTTATGATTCTAGGATTCTATGACTTTCTCCAACTGCCACTCACCCAACCCACCATTCCATTCTAGCCTCAGCTATCCATCATTCCTGCATTCACTCTTCTGTTTCAATGATACATAAAAATCATAAACTTTATTCAGTAATTCCTGCATCTGTCTTGGAATGATGTGGTTTAGTTACAACAACAACAACAACAAACGCAGCATAAAAAGTCGCATCAAATTAAAAGGCCTTGGGAAAAATTAATTCCTTGGCACTGGAAGGCCATTAATCCCGTCACTAGGCAAGCCTGCCCGGGAAAAAGAAATCCACAAGCAGGGTGCCACAACTAAGAAGGCCCACTCTCCAGTTGTCTCCCACCTCACCTCAGATGGTGCTCAGAGATTAACACGTTATTCAGGGACCTAGGCTTACACCTACAGCTTCCAGCATGCCTTGGGTGGGAGGGAAGACTTTTCGGGCTTTTCGCCCATCATCTGGAAGTGGCTCCCCATCCTGAGCCTGAAGGGAGAGCACCTGAGACCGGCTGCCTCAGTCACTAGGCACCCTTGGGAGCTGGAGGGAAGGAGGGTGTTGCCAACAGCAATGGCCGAGCTAACCATCAGTCGAGCAGCCAGCTCCTTCACTGCCTATGTATTGAAAAGGGAATTTTTCAGGATATATTTGGGTCACATGTCAAAAAAGAGAAAAAACAAAACATGTTATTAATCATTGCATTAGAAGTTTCTCAGTAATGGGAATTCCTTCTGCCTTAAAAACAGATAATGGACCTGCTTATTGCAGTACTTCTTTTGCACAGTTTTGTGAAACCTGGCAGATCACACATACTTTTAGCATTCCATATAATTCCACTAGTCAAGCTATTGTTGAATGCACCAACCGTACCTTGAAAGAGCATTTATATAAACAAAAACAAAAAGCAGGGATCCCCATTGGTTTGGGCTCCCGCCAGGAATGGCTGGCAAAAGTATTGTTCACTATTAACCATTTGAATGTTCTCCTACCAACAAATACTACCCAATTGCAACAACATTTCCAAATGAATACACCTTTGCCGCAGCCGCTGGTTACGTACCAGCAGCTACCTAATCCTGTCTGGCACAACCCTGTCCCCTTGATCACTTCGGGTCGGGGTTATGCTGCTGTACTTACTCCAACAGGACCAGTGTGGGTTCCAGCACGGTGTGTGAAGCCCTGGAAAGAGCATGTCGTGGCATCAAGGATTGACCAACCCGATTCCGGAATTCTCCTTACAACTCCAGGAGGATCCCCTGAAAGCATGTGGCAGGGCACGCGTCCAAAAACATAAACCAACATGGAGAGAGATGAAGGCGTTATCTCTCCAAGCTCAACAGTTATTGGAGCAACAGCATGTCGATCCAACCCCAGAGAATTTTCTAGTTGCTGCATTTGCTTGCTTAAATGCTAATTCTTTGCTGACAATAATTATGCTATTTAGCTGTATAACTTGTCCAGTTATAAGCACTTCACTACATGACAGATTGCAGTACAATGTATGGATACAGTTAGCCAAAATAGTAAACACCACTGATTTCTGTCTTTCTGATGCCCCAGATATGCATGGATTACTTAGTACATGTCTCATTCCCATATGCAAAGCTCTTGGTTCTCTAGGTAACGTTACTGGGTTGAGTAAATTTCTGAACTTTAGTGAAATTCATTATCATACCATGGCCAAATAGAGAATTGCTACATACCAATTGCCCCAAAATGCAATACAGTTATACATCCCATATGTTGTAAACCACAAGAATAACACATGTGCTAGAATGGTAAACTGCTCCATTCACCGTCCACGAAAAAGTTGTTTGTCCTCAGGGCCTTCTTTGTGGAATTGTTCAAAAATAGAAAATATAACAAGTAACTATGGACACATTATATTGCCAATTAGATAGTTTTTCACATGTGGGTCTCGTACTTATAATTATGTATCAGCTAATATAACCTTAACACAGTGTTGTCTTAGTCGCTTGACAGTGATTCTACCACCCCGGCCTACTAAGAGTACTCGACAGCAAAGAGAGACTGAGACTATGAATGCAGTTTGTGATGGCAATGTTACTGTCATGAGTCCAGCAGAGTACATCTCCCTGGCTATGAGTCTTGTCGGGGTTCCTGGATTGGCTGTGAGAAATGCCAAACAAATTGGGCATCTGGCATGTTTACTAGCAAAGGCAATTAACAGTACTTCCATTGCTATTGGACTTTTGATTCAAAAACAACAAGACTTAAGACATGCTATACTAGACAATCGAGCTGCAATAGACTTTCTGTTGCTACAAAGACATCTTGGCTGCGAAGCTGTGAAAAACATGTGCTGTTTCAATCTTACAGACAATAGTAACAGAATTCAACAACAACTGGACTTACTTATAACATATGCACATGCAGTCAAACAAGATATTGCACCTGAATAGTGGAAGTTTTTGTGGTCCTGGTTTCCAACAGGATGGTTCAAAACTATATTTCAATATGCTGTATTGATTGTATTTTTATTAATCACCTTCTGCTGTTTCATACAATGTATCCCAGGATTACTGTCATAGTGTGTTCCCTCTTGCCGTCCCAGAGCTTCAAAACCAAGCAAACGTCAAATTTATTATGCTTACAAAGCTTTGCAATTAAAAGAATAAAAAAAGGGAAGATGTGGGGTTTATTGTTGTTCCTTTCTGTCACACATTCAGTATTGGCAGACCATACTGAATGTGCTGGAACAAGGACAACAATAATAAGATAGGCCTTGCTAAGGAACTTCTTGATACTGGCTAACCATATCAGGAATGTGCTGATGCAAGAGCCACAAAATAGAACAATACAAGCACTGAAGGCACCATAAACACGCGCTTCCTTAGATCCTTGTATGGTATATTCATGCTGAACACACACTAACAAACACCTTCTGCACACGAGGCAGCCAGCAACTAACATGATGTAATCAACAACCAATCATAGCTTGTGAACAAAGAATGTAACCAAGTAGCTCTTAATAAAACCAGGACGGGGTAACCAGAAAGGGATGCCTCCCCTTCATACAGTTTGAACTCCTTGCTTGTTATTTACCACACACTCAAATACAGGAGCCCAGTGACTTGATGTCAAATTATTTTGATTGACTTGTACCCTACCCTGAGATGTTTTACATAGGGAGGAGGGTGGTCAGAAATATTCAAAGAATAAATTGCTGATCTTCCCCATTCCTTCTCAATGATATGGGCGGGGTAGGGGGGAGGTATGTGAGTTTTTCTCTGAATATCTGGATCTTTTATAGAAAACCCCACCAGAAGAAGGAGACCACTAGGGAGCATGTTGAACAATGATCAGACAAGAATGCAGAAGCTGCTAAGAAATTATACTTACATGTCTCACACTCTTTCTCTCTGTTAAGATATCGAAAACCGATGAGCTAACCAACTGTGGTCCGAAAGCATTCAGCCTTTCTCACACTGAGCAACTCTGCCCTCCTGGCTCATGAAGAAGTGGAGGACATGTCACAATGACCTTAGCAACGTCGTAACCATGGGCATTATTGCTGTTCAGTGGCACTAGTCTTGGCTTGGCCTTTCATCCATGTTGAGCCTTTAACTCTTACACATGCGTTTGCTTCTCATTCAAGCTAGATTTGCACATGTGCTTCCTTGGAATAGTCTACTTCAGAAATCAACATTCTTATTTAACCCAAAGCCCCCTATCATTAAATTTTCATAACGCTAATAAAAGTATAACATGAATATGGGTGTTGGAATTTTTCTTAAGGCCAACACAAGGGCTACAGCTGTGTGTGTTTTGTGATATAGAATGTTAAAGTGTACTTTTGGACCTATGGGGTGCAGGCCAGGCAGAGTTGTTTTGACAGTGGAACTGCAGTGCAACCCAAGGCATGCTGGTTTTTATTGGTCAAAAGAAAAAAGAGTTGTTTTTGGTTGTTTTAGATGCCTCAGAAAAGAACAGTTGTGTGAAGGTGAAGGTGTCAACCTTTTGATAAAAGACTATTTGAATAATTTTATGTGAAGCTGTGCCCTCCCAGACCCCTTCAAAACTATTATTTTTAAGGAAAATCTTGAAAAATGTTAGGACCGTCTTCTTTATCTGCCTTTCTGGCCTCTAGCCTTGCTCTTCCGCCTCCCTCTTTAGCTCTCTTTTGACTAGCTAGGCCTCCATGGCAGCCATTTTGTGACTAGCCACATCTAGTTTTGTGGTGGTGCCCAGAGCAGTTTCTCACATTCCCAAATGTGCCCACAGGTCCAAAACATTTTGGGTCCATGTTCTAATCAGTATGATGTTGTTGTGGTCCTTTACATTAAAAGTCTTCAATTTCATATATGCTAAGTAAGAAATCATGAGGCATTTTCATGTAAACACATATAGGATTACCCCAACACTGTATACATTTTGTGTAGAATATCAGAATTAATGTTTCATTGCAAACTACATTGCTACTTCCATTAAGTTCCAATCTCTGTAATTGCTCTTGTGTTTCTATAAATTAAGTCTGCTTCATATATGTTAATTAAGAAATCATAAGGTTTTTTGATAATACAATTAAAGCTTTTTGCAAGAAATTATGTTTTATTTCGTTGGTTTTCATTGCATCTTTGCCTATGTAGATATGCAAATATAATGGTTTACCGTTTACTTTTTCATTACCCTTTCCATTATAATGTAAGACATTTTTTCTCTCTCCATTTTTTTATGGCATGAAAAAAGCCCTCTGAATCCTGATCTAGGGTCTCAACATCTGCCCTGGTGTGTGAACCAGCTTTGTGTGTGTGTAGAGAGAGAGAAAGCTAGGGAGGGGATACTGCACCACAGACAGGCAACCTTTTGAGCAGTGAACCCAACACCCCTGAGCAATATACAAACTGAACACCAAGAAAAGGCACCATCAGCTGCTGCCTGTCCCACCACCACCACCCCCTCCTCTCCTTCCCCCTCCTGAAGACAGAGCTACTGTGCTGCATGGGGGGCAGGGCAGCAGCTGACCCTCTTCCTGGGTGGGCGACACGGCAGCTGCTCCACTTCAGTTGCAAGAGGGGAGAAGCTCACTCCTGCTCTAGCCGGGAATGTGGGCCATGGAATGGCAGCCAGACAACGGTTCTGGATTAAAGCTGCTGGTGGTGAGTTGGTGGGTGGGGGCTGATATCCACAATCTGCTGCCCCTCCCAGCCAGCTGCCTGAACACGTTATTTCAGTCTGCCTAATAGGAGGGCTGGCCCTGCATACATATTTTTTATGTTTGTAGAGCTTCTCTAAATCAGTGATAAAACCCGCTCCCTTGCTGGGCTTTCTTCTTGCAGAGCCATTCTGGGAATACAATGGACATAATAAACATGCCTCCTACTTTCCTCCCCACAATTTTTTTTGACAGTTCCCATGGTGGGGAAGTCCCATATATTCCATTTGAACAGCCAGCAGATGGCGCTGCAACATTACAGGAATATCCCGCTATCTAGGAAATACACCAGCTCTTTGATAGCGGAGAATGTGAGTTAAATCTCAGTGGAATAAACCTCAGTATCAGGGGAAGAGGCCATTGGAGGATGACAATGCCATGAAAAGAACTCAGAAACATCCGTGCATATCCAATCTTGACTGCATTGCATAAGCTTCATGTGAAGGAGCCCAAAACTCCTTCACGTTTATTAAAAACATTCAAAGTTGTAATTGAAAAGCAACAGAAGTAACATGTCACAAATTATCAAATTCCATGATACGTCCCTCAGAACAACGGAGGAAGCTTTACACTTAGTAACAGTCTGTTTAACTTTCCTAAATGTTCTGAACAATTCCAACTCTTGTTCAAGCTGATTTTCTTTAGCTCTCCCTTTACCAAGCTCAATAGATATGAATTCTTTATTACATAATATCCAGTTGCTTACCCATGTCATCAAGCTCCAGGGCCTCTCCCATGTTTTCTGATCTTTATCCCATTTTTTTAAAAAAAAAAAATATTGTGGCTAATGACGAGCTATATAAATACCACAAGTTGTTTTTTCCTGTGAAAAGAGGAAGTGGTGCTATAAAACAACACCATCTAGTGGTTGTATAATAAAACATATAGAGCTTATAGATAAAAAGCAGAAGTGTGTGAAAACAGACAATCTTAATCCTACAAAGAATATGGAGCAGAAGTCCTGGTAAAATTTTGGGATAAAAAGTCTGGTGTGGAGAAGCCCTGAGATAAAAGTGAGATAATTTTGAAGTCAGGGAGGGGATCTAACTAGTCTGGTTAGAACGTGTCTTACCGTTTTTAAGTGTGCGTTTGGTAGTATTTCGCCACATGTCGTATAGTTTGTGATGTTTTATTGTTGTCTGTTCTCCGGGTTTTATTTTGAACTTCTCTGAAATAAGTCATTCTGTTTGGTATGATGTGGCTGATTTCATCGTATTAAATGGGTTTCCTGTAGTTCTTAATTAGCCAATCGCATTCCGGGGGGGGCATGTTTATGTAATTTCTGCGCCCAAAGTTGGAGCCGTTTTTTCTTTCAAGCCTCTTTTTTGCAGCCACTTCCGGTTTCACTTTTGGGAGGCTGCAGGCTGGTGGAGGATTGTCTTGGAGAGAAGAGGAAGTGGGAGGGGGAATTACAAATGGATTTATTTTCTTAGTGTGGCCAAAAGGAATGCACTTCCATGGAAAGAGAAAAGTAAGTAAACGTTTTAAAAATGGCTACATTTTAAATTGTTCGAAAACAAAACATTCAATGACTGTAAAAACAACATTTCATATACTAGTGTAGATCCCCTCTGAGAGAATCATTCATACTGATTGACAGATCACTGATGAAGAGGGTGAGGAAAATGAAAAAGCTATGCTGGAATCCTGTGCAGGCTTAATCAGAAGTAAGGTATTCTGAACATACATTAAGAAGTACAGGACATATCTATTCATTTGTACACATCTACTTAGTTAATGAAACCAGGAAAATTCAATGGTAGATTGAAAAAAAGAATCCATTCTGTGGATGTTGTTTGTGGAGCTGAAAACCATGTTGTCCACTGGCTTGGAAATAGCTTATGCATTCAAAAAGAGTTGAAGCTTTTCTGGCTAGTTTGATTAATCTCTGAAAGTAGAGTAGGTTTTCAACTTTGGGAGATTCGAGAAAGAGAGAGAGAGAGAGAGAGAGAGAGAGAGACTCTATGTAACTCAGGAGTGGACTTTTTAAGCCCTGTATACACAGTGGATCCAATCCTACAAAGTTCAGTGATGACTAAATCCCACAGAAAGCAACAATCCCACTAAAAGCATCAGGACATAAGATCCTTATGTAATCAGGTGGATCAGTCCAGCATTCTGTTCACACAGTGGCCAAGCAGTTGTTGACCAGGAGCCCACAAGCAAGACACAGTGCAACAGCACCCTCCCACCCATGTTCCCTAGCAACTGGTGCATATAGGTTTACTGCCTCTGATACTGGAAGTAGCACATAACCATCAGAACTTGTAGTTATTGATAGCCTTCTCAAGGAACATCTGCTATACAGCAGGCAGCTACATCATGGTTCTCTCCATACCTATTGAATTTGGGTGTTGCAGATGGGAGGATTTTTGTTTTAGTTCATTTTTATAAGGATTTTGTACAATTAGAACAAGATTTTCATATTCAGAAGAGAAATAATTTGAGATTTCAAACAATTTGAATGTGGGATACAGAATACCACCATCAATCGGTTGAAAAGTATTGTTTGGTTTTTAAAAAAATAACCATATTACATCTGTCTTGAAACATCTACATTTACAATTGGTTTGATTATGGGCCCAGCAATTCCTTTCCTTCAGCATGCAGGTTATATTTCCTTTTATATTTCCTATAAAAGCTGCTTGCTATCCCAGCTTTTAAATTACAAAACGAGATGGAGTTTTCTTTGTTTCATATGCATAAAAATGTATGTAAAAGCCCGAGCTGTGTAAATGCACTGGCTAGGAAAGAACCAGTCTATGAAATCTTAATAGTTGTTGTTGCTGCTGTTGCTGTTTTTAAAATGAGACCCATTTTTGTTTTGACTTTCACAATCCTTGGCTGTGGGTTTATTTTGTACATAGGGATGCACAATAAGTCTGCCTAGGGTAGTCACTTACACCTTGCCAAAAAAATGCATCACAAAGAAAAGCAAACGAAACAGGACGCAGGTTTGCATGCCATTTGCATATGCTAATTTGCATCTATAGATGCCAATGCATACATCATTACGGTAATTTAAATAGAAATACAAATTATATCTCACCATAGTTGTTAAGAGAGTGTGAACAAGGGCACTGTGTGAACATAGGACCTTAGGAAGCTCCCTTATGCTGAGTCAGACCCTTGGTCCACCTAGCCCAGTATTGTCGACACTGACAGGCAGCAATGGCTCTCCAGGGTTTCAGGCAGAATCCTTTCCTAGCCCTACCTGGAGATGCCGGGAATTGAACTTGGGACCTTCTCATGCAAAAGCAGGTGCTCTACCCCTGAGCTATGGACCTTCCCTGTGCCTCCTCAAGTCTGATGTCCAGGTGTTGACTATGGATGGGTAACTTCAAGGCCCCGACTCTCCCATTTTAGAGTTCTTTCTCTCTCAGACTTGGACTGGGCAGTCTTTCCAAAAGAGGACACCTTCAAATCGAAGACAGTCTTCTGACATCCTTTCTTCTGGAGGACATGGCCACCTTAAGCGCTATGTGTTAAATTTGTAAGTTAACTTAGTTATAAGAAGAACCTTATTTGTAAGGTGGTTTTTCTCTTTTACAGGGAAGAAAATTGGCCAATGATGACCCACCTCCTCTTATTGCAACTTCACCCTTTTGTTAGCAGCATTTCCAGGCCCACTGGCAAATCTTTTCTTCATATTTACAGGCTCGGGTCTATTGTAAATTGCTTTTAGTTACCCAACCCATTAACTATGGCAAAACATACAGTGGTGTAGCTTATTATGTCTGAATGGGATGCCTGGTTGTTTGACTGAATGAATGCATGTGCATGTTTGTAATGGGGGTGGCTGTAGTTTTCTGTGCGTTTGGGGGATGATTTGGAGGTGATGTTCCTATTAAAAAATGCATTTTAGACTCATAGACCTTTCTTTCCAATTTGTTTGCTATAATTGGCATGACGTATATTTTGTAACAGTGGCTGACAATTGTTCATCCTTCTTAAAGAAACTTTGAAAAATTAACAGGGTTTGCTATTATCATCATCATCATCATCTCTCTCTCTCTCTCTCTCTCTCTCTCTCTCTCTCTTGCTTGTGGTGGTTTTTCTAGATGAACATGATGGGCTTTGCCAAGTCATGCTGTCTTTTACTGATTCAGAAATGTCCTGACTATTGAACAGTTAAGTATGACTGCTTTCTAGATGTTGGCGTGCATGTATTTTGGTAGGCCTAACTTCTGACGGTTTTCTGTAAAAAAAAACAATGATGTCATGCTGGTGACTGATGTGACTAACAAATAATTGTAAGTTTTTCCTGTTGCCATAGTTCTTTAACTTCCATAGCCAGTGGTCTATATTTCTCTCTCTTTTCCTCTTCCTTTTCTGCAACATTTTTGTCATTAGGTATTGCAATTTCAATGAAGTAGGTGTGTTTTTCTCGGTTGTTTTTGACTGTTATGTCTAGTTGAAGTTGAAACAAGCTAAGAGGTGGTAGCCTTTAGTCCATTTTGTTCCATGGCTAACATTTGCAGGCTAATAGTAGTTTATACTGTTTCTGAATGCTTGGTTGTTTGTTTGTTGTATACTTGTCAACTGCTTCATTTGTTCAGTGGTAGCAGTATGCAGTAAGGTGGTGGGGAAACAGTGTTAAATGTTAGGAAAGGTTAGACTATGGTAGAGAAAAGCCAGGAGCCACACTACTGCTTTGTAGCAGTATTGAAGTGTACTGACAACTGTTGGGGCCCATGACACATACTATATACTGCTTTCATACCACTTTCATAGTGTTATATCCTGCTTGGTGTAGATGTGTCATGGGCCCCAACAGTTGTCAATGCACTTCAGTACCACTATAAAGCAGTAGTGTAGATCCTGCAGTGCAGTTCAATCCCTCTGTAAAGTAATAGTGTGGCTCCTGTCTTTTATATACCGCTTTCATAGTGGAATACCCTGCTTGGTGTAGCTGAGCACACAGTATAGCAAAAGCTTCAACGTACAGCAAAAGCTACAGAAGTAGGAATGAGTGAAGTTAATTTCAGATACATTGAATGTCTCACTTTATTCCAGTGATTTTAACATTAAGATGTTACGTAGAACAGGTTTGTCTTAATTGTGTACTGTGAAATCAGACCTGTGACCAAGGCCATGTTTGGGTGGGCACACCCCTTTGGGGGATGGACATGTTGGTGGGCACCTCCTCATAGGGCAGCCATGTTGTCCTCCTTTTTGGTTTCCAAAATATGGTCACCCTATCCTTGCCCATCCTGGATTGTGAAATTTTGCCAGAGCTGGGCTGGTTATCTGGACTTCTGAGGTGGTAAATGCCTGCTTGAGGTCTGGTGAGGTCCCCACAGCTTTGAAAGAAGCTTTGTTGAAGAAACCAAATTTAGATGCTTTGGTTTCAAATAAATTTGTGTGAAATTTGTAGTCAGTGTTGAAGCGTGTGGTGGCCTCACAACTCCAAGCTGTTTTGGATGAAACTGATTACCTAGATCCATTCCAATCAGGTTACAGGCCTGATTCATCCTAGTTGATGACTTACACTAGGGAATGGATGGGGGAGTGCAACCTGGACCTCTCAGCAGCTTTTGATACCATCAACCATGGTATCCTTCTGGATCACTTATCTGGATTGGGATTGGGAGTCATGGTTTTAAAGTGGTTCTGATCCATTCTGGAGGAGCAGTCTCAGAAGGTGGTGCTAGGGGACATTTATTCCACCCCATGGCCATTGCTCTGTGGGGGTGCTGCAAGATTTTGTCCCCCATGCTGCAGCCCTATCTGGAGAGGATGGACTGGTTTTGACCTTTAAAAACTTAAACAGTTGGGATCAAGTTACTTGGAGGACCACCTCAACCCATATCAGCCTGGACGCACTTTAAGGTCAGAAAGAGGGACCTTTCTCATTTGCCCAGCCATGAGATCAATCAGGTGGGTGATCACGCACGAGAGGGCCCTTCTCTGCAGTCGCCCCACACCTTTGGAACAAGCTGCCATCAGAAGCCCATCCATCATTGCAGGCTTTTAAGAAGGCCCTGAAAACATATTATGTATCGCGGTCTTCTCTTGGTTTCATTGTTGGCTTTTATTGTTTTCATTGATATTTCATTGTGTTTATGTTTTTACTATTTTTAATATTTTAACTGCTTTAGTGTATTTTATTGCCATATGCTTCCTTGGGAGGGCTTCTGCCCTGAAATGCGACCAAGAATTTTTAAAAATAAATTAAATAAATACATTTCTGACCTGGAAGAACTGATCTACTCTGTATGACCTCTTCATAGAGCAGGGCTGGGAAACATGTAGCCCTCCAGATGTTGCGAGACTGCAGCTCCAGTCAGTGCTCGCCAGCGTAGCAAATGGTAAGGGATGCTGTGGGTTGCAGTCCAACCACCTCTGGAGGGCCAAATGTTCCCCATCCTTCTCATAGAGCCAATCAATATGTTGGCTTTCATACCCAGCATTGGGGCATTAGTGCGGGGGTAGGGAGGCTTTAACTGTTTACCCTCTGCTGTGGTAACAATTCAGATTGGGGGACCCAATGTCTAGAGTTTGCATAGCAAAGAAGCCTCCCTTGAAGGAAATGCAATTGCATGCTGTGTGTTAAAAGTAAGATGGTCACATACACACACACAAGTGCATATTCTCCACAGTTCATTGTCAAGAGACATTTACAGGGACAGTCCCAGATTTCTCAACTTTTGGACCAATTAGGCCATTTACTGTTCTAACTCTAGTATACTTGACACCATATTTGTTCTGTTAAATTACACCCTGGAGCTCATTCTGCTAGTGTTATTTTATATGGGTTTAACCAACTGTGCTGTACAGCCAACTTGGCTGCAAGATAATAAAGAGAAATATTAGAACTCCAAGTCTACCTTGAGTTTACTTTTGATTGTTTTGGTACTACTGTTGGGGCTTATTTCTGCCATGAATTCAAAATTGTTGTACTGATCTGGAAGGGAATGCTTATAAATAAAAACATAATGTGGGGCAGAATTCATACAGCTGCAATTCTACTAGCCAAGAAAGACCTAGAGTAGACTAAAGGACTATTCTTTTCAGACCTCGGTCAATAATAATAACAACAACAACAACAACAACAACAATAAATTTATTTATTTATTTGTTACCCGCCTCTCCCTCTGGATTGAGGCGGGGTACAACACAAATGTAATTTGTGATTGGTGTGCTTGCTGTTCTTTCCATGGAATCTATATCTTATGATATTTTAGATTTACTTTTTCCACAGATACATGACTAAGAACAATGCTGAACAATTGCAAATCTCCTCCTTCAAGGCTGAAGGCAGAGCTCTGACCTCAGAAGAGGAGAGTCAACTGTGGATCTGCCATCCAACTCCCTCCCAGCCCCCACAGAAAGCTCCACAGCATCTCCCTCTCCCAAAGTCAGGGCTTGAACCTTAGAAAGGGCGGAAAGGGGAGTGTTGGGGGAAGGCCAGTAGGTGGGGAGGGGAGGCTATAGATTGCCCAGATCCAAAGACCTCTTAGCCCCAGCCCTGGCAGAGAGAGCAAGTTGGATAGGCTCAGAGGCTCGTCTAACAAAAATTGCTCTACCAGAAGACAGAGAGGTTTTTAAAAGCCTCTCTTGCTCCTCCCATCTGGCCGGGCACACGATGGGCAGAGAGGCTTCCATCGTTTGGATGTCTAACCCATAGGATTGCACAACTAAATGATTTAAGACTATCCAATAGATGTTTCAGGCTTTATCAAGATTAGGTCACAAAGGAGAGAAACATGTTCTCAGGATGCAAAATAGATGTATTGACGAGATGCCCGATGCATTTCAGCCTGTCCTTTATTTTAAGGCATTCTTTGCGAGTTGTAACATGGACCATTCACATTTATTTATTTATTTATTCCATTTCTATACCGCCCAATAGCCGAAGCTTTCTGGGCGGTTCACAAAAATTAAAACCACGAAAAGCATAATAAAACAACCAACAGTCTAAAAACACAAATACAAAATACAATATAAAAAGCACAACCAGGATAAAACCACACAGCAGAAATTGATATAGGTTAAAATATGGAATTAAAACAGCAAAGTTTAAATTTAAGTTAAATTAGGTGTTAAAATACTGAGAAAATAAAAAGATCTTCAGCTGGCAACGGAAGGAGTACAGTGTAGGCGCCAGGCGAATCTCTCTGGGGAGCTTGTTCCACAGCTAGGGTGCCACAGCAGAGAAAGCCCTCCTCCTAGTAGCCACCTGCCTCACTTCCTTTGGCAGGGGCTCACGGAGAAGGGCCCCTGTAGATGATCTTAAGGTCTGGGCAGGTACATATGGGAGGAGGCGTTCCTTCAAATAACCTGGCCCCAAACCATTTAGGTCTTTGAATGTCAATACCAGCACTTTAAATTGGGCCTGGACCTGGACTGGCAGCCAATGAAGTTGTAAAAGGACTGGCATGATGTCGTCTCACCTGCCAGTCCCTGTTAGTAAACAGGCTTCCCTGTTTTGTACCAGCTGAAGTTTCTGGAGCGTTTTCAAAGGCAGCCCCACATATAACGCATTGCAGTAATCCAAATGAGAGGTTATCAGAGCATGGATAACTGTAGCTAGGCTATCTCTATCCAGATAAGGGCGCAATTGGTATATCAGCGTAAGCTGATAAAAGGTGCTCTTTGCCACTGAGTTCACCTGTGCCTCAAGTGACAGTTCTGGATCCAAGAGCACCCCCAAACTACAGACCCTATCCTTTAGGGGGAGTGCAACCCCGTCCAGGACAGGGCAAACATCACCTCGCCGGACAGATGAACCACCCACTAACAGTACGTCCGTCTTGTCTGGATTGAGTTTCAGTTTATTAGCCCTCATCCAGTCCATTACCGTGCCCAGGCACTGGTTCAGAACAGCCACTGCCTCACCTGGGTTTGATAAAAAGGAAAGGTAGAGCTGGGTATCATCCGCATATTGATGACACCTCAGTCCACATCTCCGGATAATCTCCTCCAGCGGCTTCATGTATATGTTAAACAGCATAGGGGATAAGATAGAGCCCTGTGGAACCCCATGGCTTAGGAGCCATGGCACAGAGCAATAATCCCCCAGTACCACCTTCTGGAATTGTCCATCCAAGTAGGAGCGGAACCACTGCAGCGCAGTATCTCCAACTCCCAGCCCAGACAACCTATCCAGAAGGATACCATGGTCGATAGTATCGAAAGCCGCTGAGAGGCCCAGGAGAACCAACAGGAGAGGTCCAGGGGCCCTTCCACACGCCATACTGAAGGTGCATGCATGCACCCCAAGTACGGCCCCAAAACAATAGTGTGTACAACAGCCAAAAGAGACGGAGGAGGCGGCGGCTGGGGAATCCGGACGCGTCTGCTGCCGCCGCCGCCTCCCCGCCGGCCTCCTGCTGCCTGGGTAAGAGCGACCCGGGTCGGAGAGCTCGGCTTCCGCCTCCGCCGCTGCTGCTGCCTCCTCCTCCTCGTCATCCTCGTCCTCGTCCTCCCTGCCGGCAGTCAGCCGCCTTTGCTCGCTTGCTCGCCACGCCTCTCTCCTCGGCTGCACCTGGGCGGGATCATGACTCCTCGGGCGCCGCTTTCGCTGCCCCTGCCGCCTCCTTCCTCCCCCTACTCCTCCTCCTCCTCCCTTGGGCGCCAGCAAGCACCGAGCTCTCCGACCCAGGTCGCTCTTACCCAGGCAGCAGGAGGCCGGCGGGGAGGCGGCGGCAGCGGCGGCGGCAGACACGCCCGGATTCCCCAGCCGCCGCCTCCTCCGTCTCTTTGGGCTGTTGTACACACTATCGTTTTGGGGCCGTACTTGGGGCGCATGCATGCGCCTTCAGTACGGCGTGTGGAGGGGCCCCAGGAGAACCATTCACACCTGTAATGTTGCATAAATGGCCCCTTTACACCCTTCACTTTACACCCAACATTAAATTTACAGAAAAGCACGAACTGCCGTTTCTACACAAGCTCGGGTGAGTGGGTCCACAAGCCCCCCATGGCTCAGCAAGCAGGATCCGGGAGGCTGAATGGAGGGAGTCCATTGGACTCCACACAGCCTGCGGACTCTCAAAATATCTCTAGTAAAGGATCTGCAAACCACTGTGAGTGACCAATCAGGAGCTCACAATAAAAGCATCGTGTAGAGAAACTCTTGACAAGAGAGAAGCTGTGTCTGTTCCTGAAAGAACCAAAGAGCTCTGCTGTGTGTCAGGCCTCCCCGAAGCTGAAGGAGTGACTTTTAGAGATTTCTGTTTTCTAAAGGGTTACCTTTGGAGGTGGGTAGAAGGAGAGACTAATATAGACTCACTGTGGTATAAGTGCTACTTTTTTTGGAACTGTATTAAGTATACCTGGTAAATATTTTCAACAACTTAATGCTCTGTTTCATCAATCCTTACATTTTGTGGGGCACATTACATAGCTAACGAGACATATTTCCTTCAGTGTATTTATTGTTAATTGCAATATACAGAAAGAAAAACGAGTGACGAGGAAGGGGGCAACACTTTTAGGAGCAGGAGATGGTGTGCCTCCCCCTCAGCTAGGGTGCCTCAGCCAATATTTAATCCTCCACCACACAGTGGAGAAAATCAAGAATGGGTTGACTGGTTACAGCAGTTTGAAATAGCTGGGTTAAATGGGAGGGGTGAAGCTACCAAGTTAAAAATTCCTAAATGTGTTGCTGGTGGTGAAGGTTAGGAGAGTGTACCATGGGCTCAGCAGAAATTTAAGACAGGATTATAAACAACTGGTTGAAGTATTGAAAACTTCTCTTGGGCCAGCTGGATATACAGAACAGGATTGAGATGTTTTCTTTAATTATAAGAGACAGAATCCTTGCAAGAACTTGGAATTACTCTCAGAGAGCTGGCTGCAAAACCTTTTCCTGAAACAAGTTTAGAGGTCCAGGATATGGCAGCCTAGGATCAATTCACTAACCATGCTTTCACTGCAGAGATGCACGTTCAACCTCGATTAAGAAAACCTCAGCATCTGGATGATGCCATTAAACTGGCCACAGAAATGGAAATGGCTAGAAAATAAGAAAGCAAGAATGTTCAGGCTGTTGAAACCAGGATAAATGCCCATGCAGCCAGTAAGACAGGGTCCATTTCTTATAAATTGATGGATATGTAAATGTTAGTAGGTCTTACAGGATAATCTGAGTGAAGTTGCCCATCTTAAAAAGGCTGTGAAATTTACAATATTGGGGCGGGGGGGAGGAATATAGAGAAAAAATGGGTCTGGGATTGTCTCCACTTACATCATGTTATGACAATTCCTAGACCTAGGAATTATCAAAAGAAATGGGGAGAGAATCTGGGTATTTCCATCACAGAAAAGGTGTGGAGAAGGCTCGGAGAAAACATAGGGAAAATTATTAATTGTAACAAATTTGAATGAGAACTTCTATAAGTCAGTGCATCAATGGTATTTTACACTGCATAAATTGAAGGTAATTTACAATTTATCCCAAGACAATTGCTGAAGATGTGGAAAACCTAATGCAAATGATATGCATACATTTTGGAGCTGTGATAAAATTAAAAGCTTTGGGTATTTACTATTGTATTATATTGAATAAATTACAAACAATAATATTCCAAAGGAACCATTAAGAGGATTATTAAATTATTTGGAAGGATGCATTGATATTGCTGATGTTCACGTGATTGCAAACATTAATCACAGCTAAAATGTCAATTGCTAAGTATTGGAAAAAGGAAGTGGCACCACGTCTCTCAGATGGATTCTATAGGATTTGGGTTAGAGCTGTAATTCTTAAATTCACATGCTATGTTAGGGCTCATAAAAATCAAATGTATAAAAATCAATCCATAAGAAAGTGGAAAAATTTTATTAGTTTTTGGAATGATAAACTTGAAGATACCGTAAGTTTCTACTCATTGTTTATATTCGTATAAGGAATCAATTTCCTCTGTAGTTTCTTTGTATTGTATTGTATTGTATTGTATTGTATTGTATTGTATTGTATTGTATTGTTTTAAGGACACACAGCCATTTCAAAAGGGGACAGGTTCCACCATTGAAAAGAGGAATTGGGTGGGTTGGTCATTCTAACCTTAAAGCTGCAGGAGACCTGCCCTCTTTTGCATCTGGTCTACACTAGAGTGACCAGTTAGAAAAGAGGGCAGGGTTCCTGCAGATTTAACTGTTGTGATGATGATGATGGAATTTCTCTAGGTGCTGCATGCATACAAATGACACCTGCTGAAATTCCCTTGTCTGTACAGTTGTTAAAGATACAGAAGCCCTGTCATTCTTTCCATATGGTCATCCTAATATAACACTATTCCTCCTATACCTAGGGAGTAAATCCTAGTGAACTCAGTTGCAATGACGCCTGAGAAGACATGTATAGGATTCAAGTGTAAACCAACCTTCCCCAGCCTGGTGCTCCCCAGATGTGTTGCACTGCAACTCATATGTTATGTGTTATGTGGAAGACAAAAATCATTTTCATCATTAATTTTAAAATAATCTTTACACATGAAAGTATTAGTGTTAGCTCTGCCTTTGATCTCACACTGCTGAACACTTAAGAAAAATCCTCTGTGTTAGTTCCCCAACACCTTATATCTGATATTCAATAAAACAAGAAAACCTATACCAGGTGTTGAAAACTAATTTTAACGTCTGAAGAACTATTCAAGATTCATTCATTGTTGCTTCATTTGGTTTAAGACAGCCTTTTTAAAGTGATGCACCTCTTTTGGAGTTCCTTGGTGGATCACATATCTTAATGCTGGAAAACATCATACTTTAGAACAGATATGGGCAGAAAATAGAAATATCCTGATGTTTTAGACATCAGCTCCCAACATCAGTCCAAGCTGGTAGGGGCTTTTATGAGCTGAACTCCAAAATATCTGGAGATTTACATTATGCCTGCCCTTGCTCTAGAACAGTGTTCCCCAAACTATGGCAGTTGTAAAGGGGAAATGGCTGTTTATGGCTGCCGTAGTTTGCAGTCATAGAGATATTCTAAAAGTAAAGAGCCCCTACAATTACTTTAAATCACAGCCTGGCTCTCAGGAGGAGGACACATTTACAGGTAAGTCCCGCCAGCACCTCCGGGTTGGATTGGCACTGGGTTGGCAAGGGGGTGATATAGGGCGGCAAGGGGGAGTGGGGAGTCAGGAGTCCAATGGACTCCCAGTCGGCCTTGCTCCCAGCTTTCCTGGTTGCCACACAGCCAGCACTTGGGAAGGCCGACCTACTTTAAGGAGCCAAATTTCACCTCAGCTTTGGTGCCGAGGTGAGGCGGGCTCCCCCCAAAGCACCCTGAGTCAAATCAGGGCCCTTTTGGAGACTCCAACAAAGCCTCTGAGGCGAGTCAGGGGTGCTGTGCACAGCCCTAGAATGTAAGCTGCTTGAAAAAGAGGGCATTTGAAAGCGGTTCCATGCCTCTGGATAGAGGACAGAAAGCCCTCCTGTTGTCAGGGCTGGCGCTGCCATAGAGGCAGCTCAGGTGGCGGCCTAGAACGCCAAAGAAAGGGGGCGCCGAACGGTGCGCCTGGAAGCCGCTCTCCCACAGTGGCTCTGAGAGGACGGCTTCCAGGTACCCCGTTCCGAAGCCGCCCGCCCACCCCCCAACCCCAGCGTCCTGGCTTTGAAGCCAGGAGCGGCTTCCGGCCTGGCGCTGGCTTCAAAGCCAGGACACTGGGGAGGGGGGCAGCTTCAGAACGGCGCGCCCAGCTGGAAGCCGCTCACCTGCCTAGGGCACAAAATAGTCTGGCACCAGCCCTGCCTGTTGTGCATGCCAATAGAGAGTGTATGCTTACATCCTAGGCTGCCATACATTGCCAGTCCTGTACTTGCTCACCTTTTAAACAACACAGAAATCTTCAGAGTCAAGATGCAAGGGAAACACTTTAAAAATAGCATGGAACCTGGTTCCTTGGTTGCACTTAATAGAATATTTACGCTATTAGTTACCCATTCGATTTCCAGGCACACTTCAAAGTGCTGGTTATGGCTGTTAAAGCCCTAAAGAATGTTTTCCTCCTATATGAGCTTTCCCGTTTATTGAGGTCAGCTGAGGAGGCTCTTCATGTCTTTCCAGTAGCTAAAGCAAGGGATTCTGGAGACGGCTTTCCTTCCCCGTGGCTTCACCTACACCCTGCTACTCCCTGCCAAGGAAGGTGCTCATCTTGCTATTTATTACCTGGCCGAAATCTTCCTGTTTTAGGCAAGCATTTGGCCTGGGATGTTGAAAATACATGAGTTGAAATATTCACTGGAAAGTGAAATTATATTGATGCACTTTGCTGCCACCTCCATTCTCATCTTGATTTTTTGTATTGATGGTTGATTACTTACTTACTGGATGTACTATTTTCATCCGTTTGAACCTGCCCTGGTCCTGAGTTCAGCTACAGAGATCCACCTGTAGAATCAGTTTGGCATGGGCAAGAGACAGAGCCCCCGTCTATACGACAGCGGGTTTGCTTCTCATTTAATTTTAACCTGAATTTTAGTTGATTCGAATCAGGCCAACAAGTGTCACACTGCAGCAGCAACAGCGATTTATCTCCTGATTATTATTATTATTTTGTAGTGCAGTTATTAATGCTCACGTGCGCATTATCATATATACAATACTGTGGGGTGGAGATGAATGACGCTATAAAGCTTATATAAAGCTCCGCAGATCCATAGAAGAAGAAAACTGAGTGGGGAAAGGAACAAGACAGCAGAGGATGCGAGCGGGGGATTGAACAGGTCTCAATCCCTCCTCTTTGTTTTCATTTGAAAAGCTGTAGCTGCCCGCTCCCCATAGAAGAGGAAAACCGAGTGGGGAAAGGAACGAGGCTTCAGAGGAGGATGCAAACAGGGGACTGAACAGGTCTCCTCTCTCTCGCTGCCCATTCCCCTCTCTTTGTTTTAATTTGAAAAGCTCCATCTTAATTCAACATCAAAAGGGCAGGAAGGATCGAGGCAGTCAGAGGACACAATAGGTGAGAAGCCGGGGAATCAGCCAATCACGTTGTCCTACCCTCAAAGGTCCACCCACGTGTCAACACGCGATTTAACTCCCCCAAAGACACATAACCATGACATGGTGCAAACTGGGACACGATCTAAAAGTCGTGGTAAATCGCGAACGCTAATATGCGCATTATCGCATTAAAAAACGGTGCTACAGCGAATGGATGGCTGCGTCTTGTGTCCTGAAATGTGAATATGCACATTTAGGTCAGGGTAAACAAGCCGTATAGACAAGCCCAGAGCTTTTTGGTGGTGGGCGCATGTTTGTGAAATTCCCCCCCCCCAAGTGGTTTCAAAATGGCCCCATCAGCATGCAGGTTTTTAAACAGGCCTTTAAAACCTATTTATCTGGGCTGCTTTTTTAAAAAAGGATTTTTAGTGCTGCTAATCTGAAACTGTTTTCAGTTGTTTAATTAATTTTAATAGCATGTCACTATTCTGTATATTGTTTTAAGTATTTATTTTAAACAATTGTTTTATTGAAATACAATACTGTATTTTATGGTTGTTTTTTGTATGCCAGTTTTATGAGAGTTTTGCCCTAAAAGATGTCCTGGAAATACTTAAGAAATAAAAATGAATTTTAATATTGCATTGTTAGCCACCTTGGTCATTTTCTTTTCAATCAAAAAGTGGGATACAAGATTACCTTTTGCTGCATTAATGTCTTTTTCTATGATAAAATCAAAACTCCAGGCAGATTTTCCTTTGGTGGTGTTATAGTGGGGAGTTCACAAGCAGTACAAGTGATGAACTTTCCTGTCATGTTCTGTAACTGAGAAACGCCTTTATTTTGCTTGTACCAGACCTAAAACTCGGATGTGCTGAGAAGGGTGCTCTTTGGATTGCATGAATAAAGAGAGATTTATCTTAGGTTTTCACTATAATTTGGTACATGGAGGGGGGAGTTAATAGGATCTTTAAAAAGAAGTGCTAATTACTCTTCACACCCAGTAGACATGTTATTGATTTAGGAAAAGCTATTAAAAGAAACAGAGGTTTGAAGAGAATATGGTGTATATAAAAATTTGACTGTGAAAAAGATCTTCTAAGGAGTCTCCTGACTTTCATTATAACCCGATATTGTTCATGTAATTCAAACAGCATCCAAATGTGTGGTTGTATTTATGAAGGCCATTTATAGCTCTAAATTAATCAAAATGCAAAGCGTTAGAAGATGATAACAGCACCTAGCATTTATACAGCACTTTCAAGAGCGGAGGGTGCTCGCTCCAATGTCAGTGGGGCTGTGAATCCACTGGCAACTTGGATTGGTCTGACTAAAGAGAACTTTAGAGCTCTGAAAGGCTCCGACTGAAACCCAGAGCAGATTCACTACCCCACTGACATCAGAGCCACCAGCCTCCAATGCTTCACATGCATCTTGTTGCTAGACTGTAAAACAACCTTGTAAGGCAGAGATGGGCAGGGCCGGTGCCAGACTATTTTGCGCCCTAGGCAAAGTGAGCTACTTTCACACACACACACACACACACACACACACACACACACACACACGCCAACTTTGATTTTTAAGAACAGATGTTTCCTGGAAAAAATAAGAAGCACAAAACTTGAAACTGCTAAGTTTATTTTAAAGTGCAAGAAATACGTCATGCCAATTATAGCAAACAAAATGGAAAGGAACATCTATGAGTCTAAAATGCATTATTTAATAGGAATATCACCTCCAAATCATCCCCCCCAACTTACACACACACACACACACACACACACACACACACTCAGCATCACTCACTCCAAACAAACACACGCAAGAACACATGCATTCACTCAAAGACCCCCTGCACCCATACATTCATTCTCTCTCTCTCTCTCTTCCGGGCGCGTTCCGAACGTGGAGCTGCCCCACCCCCACCCCAGCATCCCTGGCTTCGCTTTGGCTGGGTGGGCGCGGGGCGCCATCTTGCCCGCCCAGGCCCAGCTGAATCCTGGGGCCGGGCCAGTTTACAGCCGACACACGTGAGTGCTGCACTGTGCCTGGCGCCCCTCTTAGCTTGGCGCTCTAGGTGGCCCCTGAGTGGCCTCTATGGTAGCACCAGCCCTGGGGATGGGCAATACGTGGCCTGTGGGTTGCATGCACACACACCCAGTCTCTAGTGCGCCCTCTGCTGCCACGTTGCCACATTGGTGGTTTACAACTTTTGGCTGCAATGTGCGATGGAGGCCTTTTAAGCTTCTATTTATTTATTTATTTATTTATATCTGTTGAGGTTTGTCACTGAAATTTGGCATCAAACCACTAGGTTTTGTTTTTTGCTGCCTCCGCACCTCCAAATTTTGGTGGCAGGAGTGCAGCCCACAGGGATGGGGGGGGGGAGAAGTAGGAAATCCCCCCCTCCAAGTTGCTCACCCATGCCATGTGATATAATTATCGTCATTTTGGAAAGGGGGTGGGTTGGGTTGAGGGCTTACCTAAGGCCAACTGGAGAGTTCATGGTTTTTTACAGTTACATGACTCACAGAAATTCAGCCCTAGAACTTTTTCTATCACTGCCTGGGTTTCAAGCCTAGTCTAGAAACAGCACATGAGGCAAAGCGTAGAGCTGTCTGGTGATGTCTTCAGGCCTTGCTAGGTCTCAGTTAACAAATGCCAAGGAATCTCTGCGCTGAGGAGTTGATGACGTCATCGCTCCTTTGATGTGGCAGAAACCTTTAAGTCCTAAACAAGAACTGTTTCAGAGAACAGAACGGATGGTGGAATCTGGAATGGGTTTTTTTTTGGGGGGGGGGCAGACTGAAATACATCGTTGCAGCATCTGCCACATCTTTTTGAAGCAGGGCCCAATGGTTCCGTATGGGCTGCAATCAAGTGAGCATCCTGACAGCCATTTGGTACTGCGGACGTAGCATCATGTTGCTAGAAGACAAAACACAATGCAACATGTTGCTAGGATCTCACAGCATGTTATCATGCTAGGAAATACTTCAACTTTGTCTTCTGCGCCTGAGATAAGTTAATTAGTGAATATTATTAAAATCGGTGGATAGCTATTTCGTCTGTTCATCTGGGAAGTCCGCCCTTTGTTTTCCTCCGGCATCCTCAACCCATCTTTGCTTCCTTGCTCATTCCTTCCCCCCCTTCCCATCACCACTTCCTTTCACGGGGATCAAGGGTTGGAAGATGACAAACCAATTGATTAATAGACACAAAATGTCTCCTGTAATTTATTTGCTTTCCGCACCTGACTAGACTCACTAGGTCTATTTGGAAAAGAAAATATATTGTCCTTCCTGACTCCAAGTGGCAGCAGAGAGCGCTGAGCATGTGGATATCAAGCTGAGTATGGAAAGAAAACAAAACGCCATTTCTGTATATTGTAAGCATCTCAGGTCATAAAAGTGTCAGCACGCCATATTTCTTGCCAGCGTCCTCTCCGTTTTATTATTTGAGCCCTTTTCCATTGTGTTCAGTGTTCAAGGAGAGTCTCTAAAGTGCTCAACATCTGTTTCCCAATCATGCTTTTGATTATCAGTGCCAGATTGCTTGCGATTTTCTTGCTCGGATAATCTGATCAAATTCTGGCGAGGCTACAACAGCTGGGATGCACTCTCTCTTCCCCCACTTAGCCAAACCCCAATTCATCATTTTCACAAGCTAACTTGTGGAATTTCTAATAGAAATTCTGGTATTTTTTTTTACTCTTACACAAAAATATGTAATTAATACATTAGAAGCATTGGAAAGGTTTTTCTTGAAGTGTAGCTAATTCAACTCCAAATAGGCTGAACATGAACGCTTGTGGTGGAAACACAAAACAAGATAGTGGTCATAAGGTGGCACACAGATGGCAGAGTTCTATTGCTACATATTAGTCTGAATTTCTAAACAAGCAATTTATTGCACACTCGTGATTGGCCATACAGAGATGTTTTCAGGTCCATTACATGACATCGTCAACGACCAGGGCATCTCCTGCAATATCCCCTGGATATCCCACTATGAAAAGAAACACTTTTCATGTAGTAATATCTGGGGAAGGGATCTTCCACCACAAGATAGTACTGTCTCAACAGAAGTGAAGGAAGGGGAAGTATTCAATACAAAGCACATGGTCACTCCTCTCTGCACAAAGCCCCAGGTAAGTAACATGGAGCAGAGAAATGTGGGCTCAAAGAAGTGTGTAAAGGGGTTGTGGGTATCAGACCCAAATTCTTCCTTGCAACCATGATCTGCCTTGCCTATTTGACTCAGTTTGCCTCGGCGTAACAGGCTGTTACACTGTGGAGTGTTTCTGTTTAGTTTTCCAGACAGTCAGGCAAGCCTTTTTCAAGGATAACACATCCTGGGGTGTGTCTATATGCTCCATATACCCTATAGTGGCAGTGGAGTGGCGCTACATCGTTTATATGACACAGCAGCCAACTTGCACCAACCACAGGGGTTTCCAGTGAAATTGTGTGGCTTTTCCATCTAATGCGAGGTCACCACCTTCTTCGCACTGACTGTTGGTGGTGTCCTCGTTGAGCCTCAAAGCTGCTGGCATTCCGGGGGCAGATCAAGCCTCACAGTAGGTCGAGGGGTTGTGTGGGAGGGCCAGGGGGAGGGCAGGGGGCTGGCTCCAAGAGTACATTGGCTGCCAGCCCTGCCTGGAAGCTGGAGGGGGGGTTTCCACAAGCAGCGAAACCCCGGGTTTTTTCCAAAGCTGTGAAGGCAACCCCTGGAAGGCAGAAGAAGAAAAAGACACGGCAAACTTCTACCTTATAACTCCCAATGGGGATCTGAAGAGTGAAATATAAATGTTTTGAATAAACAAACAAACTGCTGTGAACCACTCGCAGAATCTCAGCTATTAGTCAGTATAGAAATTTTTAAAATAAAATAGACAAATTCCAAAGAGATGGCAAGGCTAGAACCCTTCCTGCTGGAGCAGAAACATTCACTTTCCCTTCTTAATTGAGATGGCCAGATCTACACCAAGTAGGATATAACGCTTTGAAAGTGGTTTGAATGCGTTGTGGGTCTGAACAGTTGTCAAAAACATTATAAACCATTATAAAGCAGTGGTGTAGATCCTACCCTGATTAGAAAATCAAGATGAAGGAGCAGTGGTCAAATGCAGGAGAGCTGCAAATGGAAGAAGAAGAAGAAGAAGAAGAAGAAGAAGAAGAAGAAGAAGAAGAAGAAGAAGAAGAAGAAGAAGAAGAAGAAGAAGAAGAAGATATTTATTTGTATCCCGCATTTTGCCCAATACTGGGCCTCAAGGCGGCCAACATCTGGAATCTTCCTAAAACTGTGAATGAACCAGGGTGATTGCACAATAAAAGTCTTATCTGGAAGCACATCTGCAAATCAACAAAACATAATCCCGCAATCAAGAAAGCAAGATCCTGAAAACTCACCATGAACAGAATTACAAAATACTACTTTATTTTGCTAATTTTCTTAGAAGATATGTTCTCATAATTGATTACATGTCAATTCCATGCATCAGAAGTAATATCAGTTTTGATGCGATAGTACCACCTAAGCTTAATTTCTCTGTCGTAATTACAAAATATGGCAACCGTAAAGGTGGGATGGCAAATAGAACTAAAAAGGGGGCTGGGTATAAAAGCTATGAAAGGGAGTTATTTTTGCACTGTCTGTTGTTAACATTTATATTCCCTTATATTCCTTTCTTAACTAAGTTGAACTTGTCACGGCTGAACTCTGAAGCCATTCATATAAACAGGCCAGATCAATTTGAAAATGGTATATGGAATGTGTCCTGGGCCCCAACACTTGTCAATACCATTATAAACCATTATAAGGCAGTAATGCAGTTCCTGCCTCAGTTTACCACTGGTATAGCTGAACAAAGAGCTGCCAGAATACTACTAGGCCTGGAAATGTAGATATTCCCAAAACCAATTAACCTTCATTATGTGTTGTTCAGTTAAAGTATCACAATGTATTGGGAACCCTTAAAAATGCAATCTATGCTTGGAATAAGCTTCACTAAACACAGTGCAAGTTACTTACATGTAATCATACATATCACATCAATTATATTATCTACAGGAGTCTATTTTTTAAAGATCAATAAGAATTTGAAAATAAAAGTCATAGCAATCAAACAGATGGGAGAGGAGGAGGGAATAGCCAAGAATATTTGCCTAGGTAAAAGGTAAATGGCAAGTTTCAGACTACATCATGCATCATCTCTGGCAAACAGAGTCAAACAGAAGAAAAAAGGAAAGCCATTACAGGAAGGCACTTAGGAGAAAGAGATACGTACACACACCAAAGAAAAATGCTTTGATATTTAAAATATTTATGACTTTAAAAGGCATGAAAAATGATACTGGCTATTAACTAATAGACTTTCTGCCTTTGTGATGCAGTTTAAAACTTTAACTAGAAACACATCTTTGCTTGACGTTGTCTCAAGCCAGATGTAAACATGATTAATTCGGAGGTGCAACGGAGGAGGGTCCCTACCTCCCATCCGTGACTGTACATCATTAATGCTCAAGAGGCCCCATGAAACGTTGACGGGATGCTATTTGCACGTTCTCTTGAGCCTCATGTTGAGAAAAATGGTCTAGGGGACAATTCTTTGAAATCAGTAAGCATAACATAATGAATGTCTGAATGAAAAGTTTCTCCCATCATAATTAAAAAAAAATACAGGATCGTTTGACTGCCATCAACACTGAAATGTAAGATACAAAAGTCTCTGTAGTTCTCAGGAGACACTTCCATGTGAAAGCCAACATGCGTTTTTCACTCCAGAGGCATTCTCCAGAAGCATCCAGCAATTTCTACTGAATTGCAGTAGCAGGAGAAATATCTCCTTAATGAGAGGTCTTTCTACATTGAGGGAGTTGTTCATTTTGTTTAAGGGTTTTTAGGCTGCCCTTCAGTAAAACTATCAGAGATGTCCCCAACCTTTTATTTACAGCCTGGAACAGCTGTTGGTTCCATCTAAGGATTTTCCTCTGGCCCGCTGAATTCATCCAAGGCAGGCGCCTGTTGCTGAAATAAATCAGTCTCCCAGCAGGATTGCAAACATGTTCCAGGGGTGGGGGAGCAGGGGGACCTCCGAGTTCCAAGGACTTCTGGGGCCTAGTGGGCGTGCTTACATTAAGGGGAAATCGAGTTGCTTACCCGTGGCATTTGTGCTTCCTGCTTTTTCCCGCCACCCCCTTTTTTTCTCCTTTTCTGTCTTCTCTGCCACTACATAACCTCTAGCTGGCACTGTGGGATACCAGAATTGCACAATAGAGTTTCATTCCACTATTCCCCCAAATACCAGACTTTCCTAGATCAAAAATCCCCCGTGAAAATGCTTGGAAAGCACGAGAGAAGCCCTGAAGGATGACAATGGCATTTAAAGCACCCACAAACTACTATGAATGAGGAATCACAAGCACACAATAAATGTCTCATGTAGAAACATTCAGAGTCTGGATGCCAGGATTAGTCTTGATGTACAACCTGCTTTCTCATCTAAATCCCTGCACAATCCTTATCTCCTCCTCTCTTGAAAACCCACCCCGTGAATCTTTCTCTTCCTCTTCCCATGAGCATTAGGGCTCCCATTTGCCTTTCTCTGATCCCTGCAACTCCTCCTAGAACCATAAGCCCAAACCAGTCCAACCTAGGCAATCCACACATGCCCATGACCTAGTCTGTGCATCACAGCCCTCTGCTTAACCACTGAGAGAATTATCAAAAAAAATTCCCCACCATTCAAATCCAGTGTTTCAACTTTCACATCATCCATTTCTTAGTAGTTTGCGCTGTATATTTCTGTTCATCATATATGAATTATTCACTCATATTCTTGTATTCTGTAACAACAGCTCTACAAGAAAATTTCTCCCAAAGGAATGATTGAATATTTTAGATTCTTGTGTGCTTAATAAATTCTCCTTTTTCTAAGAAACCTGTTGGTGTGTGTGTGTGATCATTTGGCCCCTCCTGCCAAGATGCGTTATTGCCAAGGTTAAAAAGTCCCTTAACAGATGCTTGTCTTGAGAACTTGCACAAGCCTGTCCACATGTCCAGAGAGTAGATCCAATAATGGGGGCCAAAAGGAGTTGGGAACAGGGTGGTGACTGCTGCTGCCAAGTGTGATGCTTCTTTTCTCAGCACTAGGCTTTGATTTTTATATATATATATATATATATATATATATATATATATATATATATAATTATATTAAGGAGGGGGTGCCACTGTCAGCTATGGTGCACCCTCCAGGGTCTGAGCAACAACAATGAAGCTCCCAGTACAGATGGCTTTACTGGAGAATATTACAAAACTTGTTAACAATTGTGAAGCAAAGAACATATATTTCAGAATCTGAGACTCACAGACCTATCGCTCTTTTCAATCGTTAAGGGTGCAATCCTGTGTGGATAGTTGACAGCCTCCGAAATCAGAGGCTGGCAGCTGCTACTCAGTGCAGGGTGATCCTCACCTCCGTGCTCCAGGCTCCCTGCATTTGGGGGCTATACGGGGGGGGGGGGGCGGTTGCCTGTCTAGCCAGGGAGCTTCGAAGTGGTGGGGGGGAAGGGGGTCATCTAGGAAGCCACATAAAGAAGCTTCTGCTGTCTCCTCCCCTCTCCACCCCCGGGACCACCCCTTCTCGCCTTCTCCGCACTCTATTTCCAAGTGGAGTCGTATTCCGCAGGACAAGAACCACACCGACTACGAGGAGGCAGGAAGTGTGGTTTCTGGGAGACGAGGCCAAAGTCCTAGCTCCAATCTTGGTTTCCGGAAACTGAAAGATCCAATGGCCATTTAGTAGACAGTGTCTAGAAGGGCTTCCACACACAGTCTTCGGGGCACCCCGAAAGCGCTTCAGGGCGCCCCGAAAGTCCTAGTGTAGCTACCTGGTCAGAAGAGACGAAGGAAGAGGCGGCGGCGGTGAAAAGTTCCCAGGGCTCGGCGGCTTCCTTGACGCCGAGCCCAACTCCCCGCCGGCCTCCTGCTGCCGGCAAAAGAGCCACCCGGGTTGGAGAGCTCGGCGGAAGAAGTTTTCGCCAATGCTGCCGCCACCTCTTCCTCCTTCTCTTCTGACCAGGTAGCTACACTAGGAGTTTCGGGGCACCCTGAAGCGCTTTCGGGGCGCCCCGAAGACTGTGTGTGGAAGCCCCCTAGGATTGCACTCACAAATGTCTTTGAAATGTGCTATACTGCCAATATATTTCTCAAAGACTGGAGATAAATCAATAAAGGCTGCAAATAACCTATTAGAAAGTCCAGTAGTATATTTATGAATCAATACAAAAATCTGGTCCACCATTCTATAGCCTTTTCTAAACCCAGCTTTCTCTTGGTATAAGATATTATTTTCCTCCTCCCAATTAGATAACTTCTAAAGAAGAAAACAACTATAAATCTTAAAGCTGATATTCCTGGAATTCTAAGGCATAGATTTATTTCCCTTCTTATAAATTGGAAATATTATACACCACTTCTATCCATTTGGGAAACTTCCCATATTATTGATATGAGTAATTAATTTTGCTAACCAGGGGGTCTACCATTATAGATTACTCTTAAAATCTTCCAGCATGGTCAAAACTTCTCCAAGTGCTTTACCCGCTGCCAAGACTTTACCCACCTCTTGTTCTGTAACTGGGGGCCATTCTGGCTGTGCCACCAAAACCTGGATGGAGACTGAACTCCCAGGATTTAATTCATTTCCAAAAAGAAAAAAAATGTTATTAAAGTAAGTATATCAAGTACTAGCTGGAATACATGGCTCTAATGCAGGATTTAATCCGTTAGCTTTCATAGTACTGTAATTGTCCCAAAACATTCTCTCATTCCATTCCATAGCTGCAAGACACCACCTCCTTCCACTGAGCCATAACAGGCTTCGCTCTTTTCTGCTTCAGCAGGTTATGTTTTCAGATCTGCTTCCCTTTTCAACTACTTTACCCTCCTACACGTTAATTGAGCCAGGTTCTTTTTCACTTGTCTGCATTCTATATCATACCGCCTGACCTTGTGAGAAGCCAAGTATATGATATGTGCTTGTTAGAAATGACTTTAAGAAAGGAATGGGAAGAAGGCACATCTCCAGATATTTGGGGATTCAAGTCCCAGAAGTCCTTGTCAGCATGGCTAGTGGTGAGGAATGCTGGGAGTTGAAGTCCAAAGCATCTGGAGGTATATTTTCTGCTCCTACCTTAAGACACAGGCTATAATCAAACAACCATCATTATGATCTACATGACCTTCAGCAATATTTGATGTCCTTAAAACAGCGGTCCCCAACCTTTTTGGCACCAGGGACCGGTTTCATGGAAGACAATTTTTCCATGGACTGGGGGGTTGAGGGGATGGTTTGGGGAAGCCCCCCGCCCGCCCCCGCCCCCACTCCAGCGTCCTGGCTTCGCTTCGGCTGGGTGGGCACTCAGCTGAAGCGAAGCCAGGACACTGGGGTGGGCAGCTTTGGAATGGCGCGCCCAGAAGTCACTCTCCCAGAGCAGCTTCCAGCCAGGTGCGCCATTCCAAAGCTGCCCCACCCCACCCCAGCATCCTGGCTTCACTTCGGCTGGGCAGGCAAGATGGCGCCCCATGCCCAGATACGCTGGGGTGGGGGTGGGTGGGTGAAAGCAGCTCACCTGCGTGGCCTGGTTCCTAACAGGCTATGGACTGGTACCGGTCCGTGGCCCAGTGGTTGGGGACCCCTGCCTTAAAACATAAGAACTATTCAAATCATCCCAGAGCTGATCTACATGGAAACAGGTTTTGAGTCGGTTCTGTTTAAATATCGATTTTTATGAAATTGGTTTAGCTCCTCCTGGAGGAAACAGTAGCCAGTAATGGGGTGTATGCATTCTTTAAAGATGTTTGCATGGGCAAATGGCACCTGATACCACATTACTTTGGGGGGTTGGGGTGGCAGAGTCCCATGAGTAGAACTGAACTTTATCACATGGGTAGGTTCAGGGAAGCGAGGAGGGGCTGCTCCCCCTTCTCCTCCCTCCCACGCTCAGTGAAGCTTTTAAAACCAGCAAGGCTCTGCGTATCTTTGCACTTCCACAGGTAAGAGGCTCCTTGCGCTCCCCTCCCCACTCCTGCGCTCAGTGAATATTTAAAGGGGCAGGCAGCAATTGAGCGCAGGTTCAAAACAGCATCCTTTCAGAGCAGCAGAGCGGACTCCCATCCCCAAGGCAAGGAGTTACTTCCAGGTAGACACAACCCCGCCCCCGCCCCATGCAACTCTTCCCTTCCACAAGTCAGCATCACTTCCACCAGCTGAGGTCATCTGGACTCCCAAACTGCATTGAAGCCATTGTGACTGGAAACCCTGCCGCAAATAGAGGGGTTTAAAAAACAAGACGGGTTTAGGGCAAGAAATGCCACATTAGCTAGATGGAGGGTCATGCATCATCTGACATGATCCACTTGGGGGCAAAATAGAAACAAGAGTAAAAGCCCCGTGTAGATGAGCTCCTGCACTTAGCCAGCCATCTTAAATGTTTGCTGGTTATATGGGTGGGCCATCATTTAGAGCAAGGATCAGAGCCCCACTACTATCCTCATGTAAAAAATTGTGTTGCTGCTGTTATTATTTTGTGTGACTGTATAGATTTCTCTTTCCCTGCTGTTTTGCCCTTATGATCTTAAAGTCACTTGATTCTCTGTGCTATGCTGTTAGAACTTGAGAATTTGGGTCCAAAGAAATACTTTGTACTCATGATCTTAAAGTTCATGTACTTCAGTTTACCCTTTCTGTGATATGGATTACTGAACTACTAGGAGTCAAAAGACTACTCTACTTCTGGTGATCCCTTGGCTCCTCTTCTGGTAGAGCCCCCATGGGGACCAGCTGCCATGGACTGTTCTCTCTGTTATGTTCAACAATGAAAGACTCAAATGGATAAGCTGTATAGAGATGGACAACAGCATAGGTTGATGAATACTTTCTCGATGATCTATAACATTATAGATCACCTTATGGGTCAGTAAATTCTGTGACCAAAAGATATAATCAATAACACTACTTGATCTGCTATTAAGAAACGTAAAATCCCCATTAGACTTATGTTATTGTTGTGAAGGCATGTCAGCCAGAACCAAGACATAGGCCCCATCTACACCAAGCAGGATATAACTCTTTAAAAACATTATATGTAATGTGTCCTGGGCCTGAACAGTTGTCATAACCATTATAAACCATTATAAGCAATAGTGTAAATCCTGCCATAAACAGTGCAATTTAATTGGAGTTACTCAGAAGTAACTCCAATTGAATTCGATGGAGCTTACTCCCAGGTATGTGTGTATAGGATAACAGCCTAACTCAAATAAACTCAGACTCTGTCCATGTTTTTAGTTGTTATATCCTATGAAAAGTGATCATGCAGAAAAATATCACTAGTCCAGCCCAAAAATGTTTCAATTTTCATTAGCTCCTGAGCCAAAACAAGCATTAAAGTCATCATAGACCACAATCCTTGCTTCAGGAAACGGTGCTTCACAAAGGGTACAATACTTCCACCAATTCGTCCCATAAAACCTTTGAATTCAATGAAGATTTATCAGGTAGAAAATATATGCTCTTCCTTTCTGATAGCATTTCATTGCAGGAAGTAGAAAAGAAATGAACCACTGCAGCAAAGGAGCTGAGATTTCTGTTAATCAAGCAAAGAATATCATGAGATAGAAGAAATTTATTAAACTCTTGGTCTACTGGCTTATTCTACCAGTTAGTAATATTCCACATTAAAATAGAAAAGATATGTAGCCAAGACATCTAGTCAAGGGAAGCGCCTGGAAATAATGCTGGGCTTCAGATGTATAGCTTCATCTCATGTACCTGTTTCCCTCCATTTATCCCCTACAGCGCTAAGCTGGCATTGTTGTTGTTGCTGCTAAATCACACCCCGGGCGGCAGCGTTCCCAAGATCCTTTGCAAAGGATTTAAGGGGGAAATGTAAAAAAATCATAAAAAATCAACAGATGACCCAATCCGATTCAAATGTGATATGCTTAAAGCTCTCCTTAATATCTATTACTGTGCCAATTTTGATGTCTTTATCTTTAAAGATTACGTAGATATAAGCATTTGTTTGATTTTTCTTTAAACATATCAAATCCTGCTCCTGCGCTCCAGTGGCCGCTCAGAAAACAACAAATGATACGCTCGAAAACTACTAGCAAAATAGGGCGCGTCTTTTCCCTTTATAGCACAATTAAAGCAGGATGCATGGGAGTACTTCACAGTCAAAGCCGATTATAAACTGGAAAACTTCAGAGTCCTTCACAATAAAAGCAGATTATAAGCTGGAAAACTTTTGGAGTCCTTTGCACGCAATTCGCAATGATTGCACAGTATAACGCTGGTGTGATAAAGCTCGTAGTCAGTTGTATTTTCTCTCTTTTTTTCTCTCTTAGGCCAGTGCTCATCTCCCAAATTTATTTTATTTAATTATTTTATTTTATTTTATTATTTTATTTCTTACATGGCCCGCATATATTTCTGCCAACATCATGATTTCCCTGGGCTCTTCTAACATGATTTCTGGGAGGAGCCAGGTCCAGACTTTCCTCTTCTCCCAGGCATTTAAAGGCATTGAACAATGCTAAGTTTGTTTTTTAATGGACCCCAGAATTGTTGTTTTAAATGGATGCTTCTGTTTTTATACTGTTGTTTTTATGTCTCTGGTGGTCTTTAAATTTTGTATATTTTTAATGTTTACTGTTTTTAGCTTTTGTGAACCGCCCAGAGAGCTTCAGCTGTGGGGCGGTATATAAATGTAATAAATAAATAAATAAATAAATAAATAAATAAATAAATAAATAAATAAGTGTTATGTATGCAGTCTGCCATGAATCAGGAATCTTTCCACTCTTCA
Organism: Elgaria multicarinata webbii; assembly: GCF_023053635.1. NCBI lineage: Eukaryota > Metazoa > Chordata > Lepidosauria > Squamata > Anguidae > Elgaria > Elgaria multicarinata. The sequence goes on from NC_086176.1 coordinate 7,656,739, forward strand.
ATATAGAGTTCATTGTGGCTTCTAGCAGTTGCAATAATTCCTCCTCAAACATCTTATAGTAGAGATCAGGACCTGGAGATTTGCCGAGTTTGTTCTTTTTTATTTTCTCGACCATTTCACATATCGTCATAGGCTCATTCATTCTTTGTTTTTGTTCTTTCATTATTCTTGGTAGGTTTTGTTTCTTTAGATATTTGTCCATTAACTCTGCTGAGACCTCCTGTCCTTTGTAGAGGCTTGTATAATATTGTTGAAAGGCCTTTTGGATAGCCCTGGCATCTGTAAGTTTCACTCCACTCTCTTTTATTTTAATTATCGTCTTCTCTCAGCCTGTATGCTAACCATTTTCCTGGTTTGTTTGCTGATTCAAAATCTCTTTGCTTCATGCAGTTTAGCTTTATTTGCATTTCTCTTGTTGTTAACATAGATAGCTGTTGCTGAAGCATTTCAATTTGTTGCAAAATACTCGTCTTTCCTGGGGCGTGCTTTAATTCTTGCTCTCTTTTTTTTATCTCTTCCAGTATATTCTATGTCTTTTCTTCTCTTTTCTTTTTGAGTTGGCAGTTTTGTTGAATAAATGGGCCCCACACAAATGCCTTACTCGCATCCCAGACCATGCTCATCTCCATTCCTTTGTCCAGGTTCCGTTCAAAATATCGTTTTAGTTTCTTTTTAATTTTATCGACCGTAATTTAATTGTGTAATAACATTTCGTTAAGTCTCCATCTGAAAGTGGTGCCTTTCCTACTGCATTCCATTTTTATGGGATGATTTGAAAAAGATTTAGGTAGAATCTCTATTTTCTTGACTTGGGTGAAGAGTTCTCTAGTTGTCAGGGTCATATCTATTCTTGAGAGAGACTTGAGCCTTTCTAAAAAGAATGTATACTCTTTGGAGTTGCCATTTCGTAATCTCCAAACGTCCACTAGTCCCTCTCTCAAAATACTAGAACCCGGGGTCATCCCATGAAACTGATTGATGGGAAATCCAGGAGAAATAAAAGGAAGTACTTCTTCACACAGCACATAGTTAAATTATGGAACTCACTACCACAAGATGTAGTGATGGCCACCAATCTGGATGGCTTTAAAAGGGGGTTGGATAAATTCCTGAAGGCAAAGGCTATCAATGGCTACTAGCCCTGATAGTTGTGTACTATCTCCAGTATTCGAGGCAGTAAGCCTGTGTGCACCAGTTGCTGGGGAACATGGGTGGGAGGGTGCTTTTTATTTATTTATTTATTTATTACATTTTTATACTGCCCAATAGCCAAAGCTCTCTGGGTGGTTCACAAAAAACTGTTGCACCATGTCCTGCCTTGTTCATCCCTGGCCGATGGCTGGTTGGCCACTGTGCAAACAGAGTGCTGGACTAGATGGACCCTTGGTCTGATCCAGCAGGGCTCTTCTGATGTTCTTATGACTAATGGACTTCTTTCATTGAACCACTTCTTGGCATGAATCTCTGTATCTGCATATCCCTTTTTAACAATACAGTATGGTTCGAAATGGGGAAAGCAAATTCCAAAATGCTTCACAGCAATCCAGATAAGTAATGGTCAGTTCAATAACAGCTCTTGTTTCCTTACATCCCAAGTACTATAAATATGAGCTGGTCAAATTCCCTTTATCCTCCCATAAAGACCCAACTGAGCATAGTAAAACTGGTAACACCTCCACACCTTCTTTCCATGAACTATCTTGTCATTTCGATGGCCAATTATAGATGGAGGTGCAGAAATCAGAGCTCACCAGAAAATCCACTATCGGGAGTGCCATTTCGAAGTCTAATACACAATCTTTTAGTTCCATCCCTGTTTTCCCATACACCCCTTCTAACCTTTTCAGTCCCATAATGTTATCTGACACACTAATTTCTATAAGTTAAGCCTCTTGCCCTCATCTATAATTAGGTCAGGGTCAGAGAAAGTAAGATTTGATATTACAGTAATATTATCCTGGCTCTCTTTTTCATCTGGCTGCACCTCACCCTGTTCTTCCCAGTCCAACAGAAAATCACTCATATAGCCCCTAAACCCATCTAATGGTGAGAAGAGTATCAGCCCGCACCTGTCACAAGTCAGAAAAACCATTGGTTGTTTCCCGACAAAGTAGTTGTGGAGCACGAGCTACTGCCAAAATCCCAGTCTCAATTAGGACCACTATAAATTGCATATTGGTCCTAAGACCAAAAAGTTCCTTCCTTGATCAGTTTAGACTATTAAACAATTCTTATTAACTTGGACTACGAGGAAGCAGCATTGCTCTCTTTTAAAAAAAGTACACTTTTCTACATTTTATCCATTGAATTTTCCTGCTGTACTTGAATATGCCAGGTTCCTCGAAGAACAGTAAGAAAGAGATTTCACACAAAACTAAAAAGTATGTTAAAACTATAAGACTCATACGTTAAGAGTGAAACATGAATTAATTTGAGCTAAAATCACCCCAGCCATGTAAACTAAGCCCAAGTAGCCAGCTGAATATGATAAACCAAGTCCAATAGACTTTTCAACAGTCACCACCAGCCATGATCCTCTGCCTGGGAACCCCAAGTTGAGAGCTACTTTGCCTTTGCCCTATGACCTGGCTCCTGCCAAAGCTCACATCTCTGGAGAGCTCTAGCTTGATACACTTGCAGAAGTGGGGGGCTAAAACCATTAAGGTAATCATCGCTGCCTTTACTTTTTGCATTTCAAGTCCCTCTTACAACACAGTTTACATCGCTCCCCTTCCCCGCCCCATGTGTATATAAACCTGCCAGTTTGAGATTAACTCTTCATGCATCTGATGAAGTGGATATGCTCGTCAACCAGGGTGATGAAGGCTGTTTCCATCCCATAACCAAGTCTGAAACCTGATTGCAATGGATCTAAATAATCAGTATCGTCCAACACTGCTTGGAGTTGTGAAGCTTCAAAGTCATCCTGTTCCTTCCCCAGGTGCCGACCAGAAGAAGGAGCATTGTCCCATAATGCCTGCAGCACAAAAGGATTTGTGGAACCATGCTGACATCTACTGGGGAGAGAATGTAAACCCTAATTTTTCCTAATATTTTCTCTTTAACAATGTGGGAAATTAAACAAACCAGCGGTGGTGGGCCACAACCCCACAGCCCCTCCAGCAGCCCTCATGACTCCCCATTACCCTTTCTTCAGATGAATGCCATGATCCATTAGCACGGCACATTTGAGCTGATTGTTGCTGCACTTCATTTTGCAAATGGTGCACACATGATCAGGCAACCCTGGACTAGGGATGTGAATGGGGGACCCTGCTTCAACTTGGCCCAGATTGTGCTTCAGAAAATGGCACACTTCTGCTTCAACCAATTCACAGTTGATCCATTTCAACTTGGTACTGAGCTTCAGGAATTCGATGCTTTGTGATGTCCATTGACTACCATAGGAAATCCAAAAATGACAATAATGTTGTTGTTGTTTTCCTTTGTCAGAATTGGATGATATTTGCAGGCATTGTAGCCCCTTAGGAGTTTGAAAGGATAGAGGCAGCTGTTCAAGTGGAAGTGGAGCTCTCCAATTTCTCCTTCCCTTTCCACTCTTGTGTTATTTAGGCAGACACGAGTCTCGGGTGCCTGGGTGCTCCTCAAGAAGGAGGGAGAACCCTGAAAATAATGCAGGTCCAGCCCAAGGCAGGTCACTGCCTGAAGTGGAAACCCGCCATGCCTCCCTCCCTTCCCCTCCCCTCCCTCAGCCACACGATGTCCTGCCCCCCTCGGCCTTTCTGCCTTCAGGATCCACTTTGTGGGGATCCTATGCAGAAAGACCTTACAGAGAGAGGCAGCATGCTGGTGATGCAGGTGTGTGTGTCCCTGCTAAGGAAAATAAAGTAAGCTGGCTGGCTGGCAGGGTCAGGAGGCAAGGCACAGTGCCCGCTTCGTTCCTGTTAAGGCCAGTCCTGGAAAGTGTGCCAATTGCAGCAGTGGGGGTAGGGGTGGGGTGGGGTGGGGTGAAAGCAGAGCTCCCCATGAAGATATTAGGGTGTGCCTGGGCACACCAGGCACACCCTTTGCACACATCTATGGAGCTGCCCACCCCAGGCAAGGAACCTGCAAAGTCTCAGAAGAATAGGTGCAGGAGTTAAGGAGGTATGAAGCTTGAAAACCATGTTCAGGCCTTTTTCATGGTGAAGCCTAATGGTGTTGGAAGAATGGCCATTTCATGGTTCCAGCCTTGTCTTCGTACAAACAAACTGTAGGTAGGCTCAAGCTGGATATTGAAGAGCTCTGCTGTTATTGATGGAACTATGAGATGGTCATTGTAGCATCTGCATTACTAGCATTTGTCTGTTGATAATTTGCAGTAGGGAAAACAATTTCAGGGAAAGAAGAATGGTGTCCAGAATTCCACAAGAGCAGTTTAGGAATTGGGTTTCTGTTTTCTTGTCTATACTTGCTTTGGAGATAAAAGGTTGCCTATGCCTGAGTGCATGTTCTAGACTTGGAAAAGTGACACTTTTCCCACAGGTTGGTGAAGAAGATCCTGTACACTATTTTTTTAAAAGGTCAGACTATTGTTTTATTTGTCTTCTGTCCTTACTGTAAGCAAGGTTCTACAAAAGTAAATAGGTTGTATTCAGAACTTCATAATTGCTATAACCATTTGCCTGCTGACCAATTGGAGAAAATCTGTGTTGCTACGTGCTTGAAACTTGGGACTCCAAAGGTCAGGCCAGCAAGTCACAGGAGAGTAGCTTTGAGAGGAGTCTTTTGTTGTGCAATCACCCTGCCTCCTTCACAGAATTTTACGGGGGGGGGGGGGGGTGTCCGGACAATGTCATCTTCCATTCCATTTCAGCAGGTGTCATTAGTATGCATGCAGCACCTGGTGAAATTCCCTCTTCATCACAGTACAAACTGCAGGAGCCCTGCCCTCTTTTGGATCTGGTCACACCAGGCTCCTGCAGCTTTAATTGTTGTGATGAAGAGGGAAATTCATCAGGTGCTGCATGCATACTAATGACATCTGCTGAAATTCCCTTTTCTATACAACTGTTAAAGATACAGGAACCCTGTCCTCCTTTTCATATGGTCACCCTATTGGAGTCTTAACAAACCACAGTGCAAACCTACAACAGGCCATGCGATCTGGGTGGTTTGTTAACAGCACGAGAAGCTGTGCCTGGCAAAGGTAATTAGGGAAATGAGCCTGCACATGCCAGCATGGTAACAAGCCACCATCTAGAGTATTGCGTCCAGTTCTGGGCTCCACAATTCAAGAAGGACGCAGACAAGCTGGAGCGTGTTCAGAGGAGGGAAACCAGCATGATCAGGGGTCTAGAAACAAAGCCCTATGAAGAGAGACGGAAAGAACTGGGCATGGTTAGCCTGGAGAAGAGAAGATTGAGGGGAGACATGATAACACTCTTCAAATACTTAAAAGGTTGTCACACAGAGGAGGGCCAGGATCTCTTCTCGATCCTCCCAGAGTGCAGGACACAGAATAACGGGCTCAAGTTAAAGTAAGCCAGATTCCAGCTGGACATCAGGAAAAACTTCCTGACAGTTAGAGTAGTATGACAATGGAACCAGTTACCTAGGGAGGTTGTGGGCTCTCTCACACTAGAGGCCTTCAAGAGGCAGCTGGACAGCCCTCTGTCAGGGATGCTTTAAGGTGGATTCGTGCATTGAGCAGGGGGTTGGACTCGATGGCCTTGTAGGCCCCTTCCAACTCTGCTATTCTATGATTTTATGATTCTGTGATTCTGTTAACCACCCTCATGCCATGAGAACAGGGCCATTGCTTCAAGGCACCCACATTGATAGCTCTACTTACAGAAATCTTCAGGGCTGCTTAATTTGAAGGGATCTCTTTGTAATTATGGTATGGGGCTGTAAAGGATCCTTGAAATGTCATCCAGAGAAGTCAACCCCCAAAGACAGCAATAGAGCTGTTATGGAGCTGATCCTATGTTGGTGTTTGCTTATGAACAAGAACGCTGTGTTTTTAAAACCAGTTTCATGTAACACTGCCTACTCTGTTAACGATTTACCATACAGCTTCTAAGAAAGGAGATTTGCCAGATGCTAATAAATTTGCTTTACAGTGAACTTTGGAGAAATCCCACCCAGCTCCTAATATGTACTGCTGGGATTTTAGAGACGATTGTAAGGCACCTGCCCAGGTCTATACCAAGCAGTGAACATAGTACATGGAAGGTGTCCCAGGCTCCAACAGTTGTCAAACTGTTATAAAGCAGTAGTATCAATCCTGCCCAGCTCCCTCCAGACTACTTTCTGGCACACGGCTTTTATGTTCCCTGCAAAGCTAAACCTTTTAGAGCAATGAAATGTGCAACTGGTGTGTTGATTGGCAGGACTGTTTCATCATCAGAGCACATTCAGAACAGCACGGACAGTACAAAGTTTACTGGAAAGTTAAGCTTTAATCTCTTGCAGTAATTTGTTGAATTTCTTACGGTCATCTCCCCCCCCCCCCCCCGCAAAAAAAAACACTAATCAAGGAGCAGGAGCTGTTCTCATACGGGGCTTTTTGCCTTCATTTTGAAATCCACACTGAGACAAAGTGCATTAGCTGGTGTTGTTCATTCTTCAGTATTAAAAGTAAGTTCATTTTGTGACCGGGTGCGGGGGTTAAGTGAATAGAGTAGGTAAACCCAAATCAGGAAAGAAAGGAACTAGGACAGGCAGCAGGCATGTCCCCAAGGGCAGGTGGCTACCAGGAGGAGGGCCTTCTCTGCTGTGGCACCCGGGCTGTGGAATTAGCTCCCTAAGGAGGTTCGCCTGGCACCTACATTATATTCTTTTAGACGCCAGGTGAAGACCTTTTTATCCTCCCAATATTTTAACAGTCTATAAATTAATTTGAACTTACTGTTTTAAATTTGTATTTTAAATTTGTATTTTTGCATTGCTGCTGTTTTTATTTGGGTTGTGCTTTTATATTGTATTTTATATTATGGTTTTATACTGTTGTTTTATACTTTGAATTGTCTTAATTTTGTAAACTGCCCAGAGAGCTTCGGCTATTGGGCAGTATAGAAATGCAATAAATAAATAAATAAATAAATAAATAAATAAATAAATAAATAAATAAATAAAGGCAGCATGTCTAATCACCTTTGAGTCCAGGGGAAGGGGAAGAAGGCTGTGCTGAAGCTGGGTGTGGGGGCTCAAGGCGTGGGCACACACCTACTCAATCAGTGAGTGCCTCTTTTGGATTACTTGTAACTTCCCTAAGCGAGAGAGCTTCTCTTCGTGAGTGATTCATTCTTTTTAAAATCTCACTTTTAAAAAGATCAGAGAGAATGCACAATTTAAAATTATCTTGGGATATCATGTGCCACTAGAAAGCACTGTTTTATTTAACTTTATGAGGCATTGCCAAGAAGGGAAGTTTTCAGTTACAAATCGCATGGTCAACACTGGTCGCCATCTAAAGAATCCGTAATAAATGTGGAAAGCCTGGTAAGGATGCGGGGATGGGTGGGTCTTTATTGTAGAGCTGCTCTTAGTGGGGCTGTGGGTGCAGCATCTGTTTGTTCTGCACCATGTGGGAGGGCTGACATCCCACAAGGCAAAAAGGGGATCATGAGTGTTTGACCAGCAGAGTCAATGGGCTGGAACCGGACTTAGTCAGAGTAGACCCATTGAAATCAATGGGAAGACTGGATCCAACACAGTGGTTGCAGTGGAGTGCTTGTTGCTGACCCATGAAGTTGAGTGTGTTCCCTGTTGCATTCCCCAGTGCAGGATGAGAGCTTGAGGTTCCTGAGTGTGAGGTTCCTGGCCAATGGAAGCTTGTTCTGCACAGTGCATACTTATCATACAATTGCCCCTCCTCCTTCCAGTTGTCCTCTAAGCCCATTGCTTCCTTCATCCACCAGTATGAACTAACAATGGAGTTTCATTCAGGATTAGCTGGCCAACATTTCTCAGAATTTCCTTTCTTGACTGTTGGAGAATTCCTACACACACACACACACACACACACACATACACAGAGAATATTTGGTGAAATGGTCCCCCAAATATGCACCATTAGTTAGAATGGAGAATTTGGGGAAGGCATTTTCACAAAACCCAGGTTGACCCAAAACACAACTGGCAATATTGCAATGTAGTAGGGAGAGAGATGAGAGACATTTGAGGAAGCCATACTTGAGGCACGGTTTCCCCCACCTGCTTTGGCTGCCTGTGTGGGACGTTGGGGGGTGAATCTGGATTCTTGAGGGGTGTTTGGGATTTGGGAGGGGCAGTTGCTTGCCAAGCCTGAGCAATCTGCTGAACTCGTCTATATTTGTTCTGAGGCTAATCTGTGCTGATTGCCTTTTCAGTGGTGCCTCTTGCTATCACCCCTACTCCTGTGGTCAAAGTGTGCTTACTGGGAGCCCCATGCCCAAGCCTCATCAACTGAGTCATGGGCTTCCTGACAAGAGTCTATGGACTGATGTTCATCTGTATTGATGTGACTATGCAGGGAGCTTGTCCAGTTCTGGGCACCACAATGCAAGAAGGATGCAGAGAAGCTGGAGCGTGTTCAGAGGAGGGCAACCAGGATGATCAGGGGTTTGGAAACAAAGCCCTATGAGGAGAGACTGAAGGAACTGGGCATGTTTAGCCTGGAGCAGAGAAGATTGAGGGGAGACATGAGAGCACTCTTCAAATCCCAGAGTGCAGGACATGGAATAATGGGCTCAAGTTACAGGAAGCCAGATTCCATCTGGACATCAGGAAAAACTTCCTGACAGTTAGAGCAGTATGACAATGGAACCAGTTACCTAGGGAGGTTGTGGGCTCCCTCACACTAGAGGCATTGAAGAGGCAGCTGGACAGCCCTCTGTCAGGGATGCTTTAAGGTGGATTCGTGCATTGAGCTGGGGGTTGGACTTGATGGCCTTATAGGCCCCTTCCAACTCTTCTGTTCTAGGGCGATGGAAGGAGAGACACATTATCAAGGAGGAGTACAATAGAGTTGCCCAAACCTGTAAGGATGGGGTCAGGAAAGTGAAGGCCCAGAATGGGCTGAGGCTGGCGAGAGGTGCCAAAAATAAGAAAAGGGGGTTAAGACCAAGTAGGGGGTAAGTCATCTGCTTAGGGAAGATGGTGAATCCTTAACAGTGATAATAGGGGGGGGGATGATTTCACCACATTTCTCCAGGGGGAGGAGAAATTCTCCAACAGTTTCTCACTAGTAGGGCTTCCCATTTGCAAGAGTAGTCCTAGAGCCCCTTTCTTCTTTTCCTAAGGGTTTCTGGTTTTATGACCTGCCGCTGTAAGCAACTGTGCTACCAGCCTGAACCAAATTTTGCATCCTCCATGACACTAGGCATTGCGGGGAACAAGACCACACACACAGACACATTAGCATTATCCAACACTACCAAGAGACGATTACCCCAGTAGGAAGGGAAGCGGAAGGAAGGAGCAGAGCCTCAGCAGCAAAAAATCTTGGGAGAAAGGTAAGGGGTAAAAGATTTCATCAACTGTGAAAGCTAAGAGGCAACAGGCATATATTGTGGCAACAAATTCTATCATTGGGATACAGCCTGCAAATAGGAGGCAAATGAGAAACCCAGGAGGCAATACTGAAGAAAACATTCTTGATGCTCTGTATGAGATTTGAAACACAATCCCTATTGAAGTTGAGCATATACTTTCCACATCTCAGGTATCACGTTGGAACAGGGGGCATTTTTCATATCTGGTGGGTGTTGACTTGTGATGGTTTTATTTTTCTTGAAACCCTTTTTGGGTGAAAAAGTGGTAATAATAATAATAATAATAATAATAATAATAATAATAATAATAATAATTTTATTTCTTGCCCGCTTCTCCATTTTGATCGAGACGGAGAACAACAGTAAAAATACATAAAACTGAATTAAAATATAATATACATTGTTAAAACATCCTAAAAACATTCCAAAAACATCTTAAAATTCCACTGGATAGGCCTGCCGGAAGAGATCAGTCTTTATAGCTTTCTTGAATGCTAATAGACTGTTAAGTTGACGAGTCTCCTCCTCTGGTACATAAATCCATATAAGAATAACTATTCCAGGTAACTCTAGGAATTAAACGGCTGAGTTCTGTTTAATTGACATTTCTGAAACAATCCATCTGAAATCCAAGGGGTTTTGAGAAGATCTCATTTGGTATGAAATATCTTGTTCAACCCTTGGATGCTACACCTCAGAGGAATCCCCTTCATAGCTTTAGAAAGCATTTCTCCATTAAGACTGCTTCAGAACTCTCATTTGAAGTCTGCACTTCTCATATTTAACCTCTCTCTCTCTCTCTCTCTCTCTCTCTCTCTCTCTCTCTCTCTCCTTCACAGGTTTCTTTCATTTTGCTCTGAAATGCCCCTGGTCTGTTTGTCTGATTTTGAGGAGTATGCTAAAAGTCATCTTCCCAAGGCTGTCTGGGAGTTTTTTGCAGCTGGTGCTGATGAATGCTGCACCCGGGATGAAAACCTCTTGGCATATAAAAGGTATTATAGTCTTTAGGGAGCAGATGGTTGGCATTCCTGTTAGGACGGACATTCACAATGCACCATATATTGGCCAAGTTGGACCACATTGAAATATAACACTGAAGACACTAGAAGTGAGTTATTTATATACAACTTTCTTTAAAAAAAATGACCACTAAACTCATCTCGGAGAGGCTGACCTACCAGGACAGAAATCTGATCTAGAAAATGGAAATTATTATGGTAATATCAATTACCATATCCAATTTCTACCAAATTGATAGCAATTACAATTACCATAATCAGTTTATTTATTGCATTTGTATCCCAGCGTTTTTCTTCCAAGGAATCCAAGGCAGCATACATAATCCTCCTCTTCTCCATTTTATTCTCACAACAACCCTGTGAGGTTGGTTGGGCTTAGAGTCAGTGACTGGCCCAAAGTCATCCAGTGAGCTTCCATGGCTGAGTGAGGACTAGAACCCGGTTCTCCTGACTCTTAGTCCAACACTCTAACCACTACACCACACTGGCTTTCTCAATTCTACCAAATTGGTAGAAATCTACCAAAACCTGTATTCCTCTAGTTTTGGTAGATGCTATCTGCCACATCTCATGAAAGTGTGGCACAGTCCAGCTATAATAATAGTGAGCCAAGTGTTGCTACTGTGTTGCTACGCTCATAGCTTTACTAGGGTGATCATATTTTGGAAACCTAAAAGGTGGACACCCCAACATGGCCATCCCCCAAGGGGATGTGCCCACCCCATTATGTCCTTGGTCACATGTCTGATTCTACAGCTCACAATTAAGGGCCTTGCTAGATGAGGTCTTAGCGCGCTGTGAGGCCCGGGTTCCCTGCTGTGCGTCCAGATGACGCACAGGGGAATCCGAGGTCAGGCCGCGCTAAAACCTCCCCTAACACGCCATAAGCGAAGTTGCTTATGGCGCGCCTTTTCCGCAGCCCCGGCCTGAGGCCGGGGCTGCGGAACGTCTAGCAAGGTCCGTGGCTTTTTGCGGCTACTCGCTTACTCGCGAGTAGCCGGGAAAAGCCACAGACTGGGCACAGCGCTCATATGAGCGCTGTGCCCATCGGGCCAGGGGGATCTCGGGGGGTGAGATAGGGGGGGAAGGCCAGACCGGCAGAAGAGGGGGATGGCGGAGGGTGGCACAGATCGGGGAGGGATGGTGGAGTGCGGCACAGATCGGGAATGGGGAGGGATGGCGGAGGGCAGCACAGATCGGGGACGAGGAGAGAGGGCGGAGGGCGACACAGATCGGGGACGGGGAGGGAGGGCGGAGGGTGGCACAGATCGGGGAGGGATGGCGGAGCGCGGCACAGATCGGGGACAGGGAGGGAGGGTGGGGAAAGAGTGGGCAGGAGGCATGGGAGGGGATCAGGAGCGGATGGGGGGACTTAAGTAAAAAAAACCACTTACCTTCTCCGGAGTCTTCGGGGCGCACGTGGCCCCTTTAACAACAACAACAACAAAAAGGCCGACGCTGCAGGTCATATATAAAACATATAAAACTAAAACATTATTAAAATAACAGCCTAGCATTCAAAAAGAGTATAAAATATTAACTTGCAAAAGTTAGCCATGGGACAAAATGGACTAAAGGCTTGTTGCAGTCACTTCTCACTAGCACCTCTTAGCTTGTTTCAACATCTGGTTTACCAATGAGAAACTATCACAATGCTAGACAATATCTCCTGAATTTTCACTGCTTCAGTATGTAGAGAACAGAAATCCCATTCAGAGAATGTAATGCTTGGCCCAAAGAAAAATGGCCAAAGAAAACTCAGAAATAAGTCCCATTGGTTTCAATAAAGCTTACTTCCAGATAAAAGTACATGGGATTGCAGCTCTGAGGATCAGCTGGAAACATCTGGCATTTGTGTACCAAAGGTACCTAGAGAAGTATTCTTGGTGGCTGCCAGACAATTCAGAAAGTTGACAGTCAGAGCCTGAACATCTTTCTGGAAGTTGAAAGACAATGGGAAATGCCTTAAACTGGTTTTCAAACATAAATCCCTCCCCTCTCCATCAGGTTTCAGCAGAACAGAGCGCCAGGCAGCCATGTTACTCACTAGCGTCCAAGAGTGAGTGAGCAGTGAATGAGCGGCAGGTCCTCTGTCTCTCCCGTAAGTCTCGCATCTCACAAGACTTCTGGAATGAGGTTCTGTCATCTCGTGAGACGTCAGACCCTTCATCCCAGAAGTCTCACAAGACGCGAGACTTCTGGGAGAAGCTGGGACATCGGGATTTCCCCGGAATTTTCCTGGACATAGAATCATAGAATCATAGAATAGCAGAGTTGGAAGGAGCCTACAAGGCCATCGAGTCCAACCCCCTGCTCAATGCAGGAATCCACCCTAAAGCATCCCTGACAATTGGTTGTCCAGCTGCCTCTTGAAGGCCTCTAGTGTGGGAGAGCCCACAACCTCCCTAGGTAACTGATTCCATTGTCGTACTGCTCTAACAGTCAGGACGTTTTTCCTGATGTCCAGCTGGAATCTGGCTTCCTTTAACTTGAGCCCGTTATTCCGTGTCCTGCATTCTGGGAGGATCGAGAAGAGATCCTGGCCCTCCTCTGTGTGACAACATTTCAAGTCCTTGAAGAGTGCTATCATGTCTCCCCTCAATCTTCTCTTCTCCAGGCTAAACATGCCCAGTTCTTTCAGTCTCTCTTCATAGGGCTTTGTTTCCAGACCCCTGATCATCCTGGTTAAAAGACATCATTTAAAAATATTTTTAAATCCCCCTGGACCTTCCAGTAGGGAGCAAAAAGTGAACAGTTGGTCAGCCTAGCTGTATCAGAGTTTCTGCAGGCAGGGCCAGTGCCAGGCTATTTTGTGCCCTAGGCAAGGTGAGCTGCTTTCACCCCCCCACCCCCACCCCAGGTAGGCGGAGACAGGCGGGGATGGAGGCCACGTTACCTTTCCCTCGCCTCGCGGGATGTACCCAGAAGTGCAACACGAGGCGACGGGTGGGGCTGTCGACTGGGGTGGGGGCTCTGCTAGAGCAGCTCTGACTGGGAGGGTGGTGTTATGAACTGTGAGTTATCTGACGATGAGGAGTCTGGGGATGAAGAGCCGCAGGCTGGACCCAGTACCAGCATGGCTGGGCAGCAGCCAGCGGAGGCTCCCTCCAGCTCAGCCTTAGAGGAAGAGCAAACAAACATCTTACCGGTGCCATCGTTCAAACAACAAAGGACGGAGAAGGAGGCATTACGCAGATCCAAGCGTATTGCTACTAAACGCCAGATAAACCGGGAACAGCTGTGATGCTGGGCTTGGGTGTTTAAGTAACAGTGCGCAGGCCAGGATCTTGTCAGACTTAATCTGGTTTGCCTGAGAAAGCTCTGGACCTTGAAACCTCGGCCTTGTCGTGTTTCTGCTATACCGGTTGGACTACGGACTTCTTGGATTCTGTGACTCTCTCCTGCCCTTTGGAACTCAGACTGGCTTTGTGGACCTTCGTGACCCTCTCTCCCGTGCCCTTTATGACAACTGGATTGATTTATGGACGGGCTTTGACTTCTTCATAAGCACAGAAAGACTGTTCTGTTTATTTACGTTTGAGCGGTGTTTAGCTTATTCTCGACCAGAGAAATACAAGTTAAGTCTTATCTCTTCATTTGGTGTGTTTGCTGTTACCTGGCAGCGTTCCCAAACTGGGCACACAGCCCATTTAGATAATTTGAAAAGTGGCTGGTTGCTAAGCCGCTTCTCAGGACAGGTGGCTCCAGGCATTCCGGACGTCAGAATGTGGAGCCATCCGCCTGCACCCTCCCCACAGCATCCCGGCTTGGCTTCGGCTGGGCGTGCCAGAAGTCAGAACGTGGAGCCATCCACACACACACACACACCAGCATCTCGGCTTGGCTTCAGCTGGGTGGGCGCCCAGCCGAAGCCAAGCCAGGGACTCTAGGGGGGGGGGCAGAAGGGCGGCTTCGGAACAGTGCGCCCAGAAGCTGCCCTCGCTCAGCTAGAGCAGCTCTGGGAGTGGGAGGGCGACTTTCGGGTGCAGCGTTCAGTGCCCCCTTACCTTGGCGCTCTAGGCGGCCACTTGACTGGCCTCTATGGCAGTGCCGGCAGGCCCTAATTTATGACTAGCCAGGTTCAAGTTCCACTTCTGCTATAACAGAAAATGTCAACCTTTTGAAAATTCAATGATAAAAAAACACCTGTTGATTTAAGACTGGAATTAAGGCTTGGTTTGGCTCAAGCTCCAGAAAGCCAGGAAAATGGAAGCTAAGGCTGATGCTTTATGAAGTGGTGGGAGGAAGGAGGAAATCCCGAGCAGGGATTTGGGTTGTGTGGGGAAAGTAGGAGGGAGCACAAGGGGGACTGGCGGGCATGCTTAGGGGTCCGGGTGGGTATCAGTGTGTCTGTGAGCATCACATTGGTGACCCCTGATGGAGAGGGTAGGGGTTTATGTTTGAAAACCAGTTTAAAGCTTTTCCCATCATGAAGCCGAATGGAATTGGAAGAATGGCCACCTCACAGTCCCATCCACCAAAGCACATGCCTGTGGATTAGAAGATGGACTTGCCGGTCACTCAACTGCACTCCATCCTGCCTCCCCACCACCACCGCCTGCTCATAATCAGCCACAGGCTCCTGTGCACCCTTGGACACCTTTCTTGGCATCCGATTTCTTGCCCTGTCCCCACCCACCCCACACACACACGCGCACACACACACATTTCACATTGGCACTTGGGATGACATCAAAGCAACATGAGGGCCTCCAGCTGCTCCCTTCATTCCCCATAAGTGCCTCTGGGCCACATGTGGGGGTCAGAGACATTCACGGGGTTGAAGGTGGTGCGCAGCTGCAGGCTGACGCTTTCCTCTGCAGTGTGGCTATTGTGTGGTGGTACCTAGGACAGTTCCTCGAATTACCAAATGTGCCCACAGGGCCCCCAAAAGTCTCCACTACCATGAACAAATGTGCCAGAAGATGAAGTGTGAGCAGACGAAGACATGTTTGCCCACATCCTCCCCAGATGTGAGTGTACACATGCGCACCATCTGTAACAGTGAGCTTTTATCCTGGACTGCAGCATGACTTAGCAGTTTGTCCCAGTGATCAGCACAGGCAGAGGTTCTGTTCCCAAGGGGCTTTGGCTTATTACTGTATTTCTTCGATTCTAAGACGTACTTTTTTCCCCATATAAACATCTCTAAAAACGGGGTGCGTCTTAGAATCGCGGGTCATTTATTATTCCTTAGAATCAAAGCTTTTTTTCTGTTGGTGGTACTGAAATTAGTGTGCGTCTTACAATCGATGGCGTCTTACAATCGAAGAAATACGGTAGTTGCCCAAGAATCGAAATGTTACACAGTGATCACATTGGGAATTGGCAGTTTGTAATAAGCACTGTATGAACTCTAATAGAGAATTTATTAGCTCAGATAACAATCATCCTATGCACCCTATACTAGCAATGTATGGACTGTGTAAAATGTTCTGTCTGTGTTTCATGGAGTATCAGGCACCTTTCTGCCGTCTGAGTAATCAGATTTTTTTAGTTTCTGAATTTGCACAAATTTGCATGTGCGCAAATGCTCAAATCCCCCCCAAATTGTGCAAATTCACCCAAGATGTGCATTTTTACAATTTAGCCTATGGGGGAAATGCATATTTTGGGTCAGGTTTGGTTTTTTGGGATGTGGGGATGTATTTTTCTACGACAAAATTTGAGCAAAATTTCTGAACTTTAAAAAAGATGTTCTCCAAGTCTGCGTAATCCACCAAACACAGAAAAAGGCAGAATGCTGCAGAATCTGAATTCATAAAAATCTGGACTCATTTGGTTCTCATTAGGTTTATGGGGCAGAAGATCAAATAAAATCCTGTTCTGTATTGGCTGGACTATAATTCTGGAGTGCTGTTGGGATTGAAGCCAAGCAAATAGGGTCTCTTCATGCATTTACCACAGGAAAGTGGGTACAGAGATGGAGGCTGCAATTTGTAGATGAAGTACCTGCACAGGCTAGGACAGAATTCAAAATATACCTTTCCAGAGATCCCAGTGAATCATTCTAAAGACAAAGCTGTGTGGTGTAGTAGTTTCTGTGGAAGACCTTAGAGAAGGCTCCTAGCTCCTTCATATTGGTCCTCCATAGAATCATGGAATGCTTGTGCATTGCAGGTTATTGTGGCATTTGTACCATTGCAATGGGTTGATTGGCGATTTACATAGCCGGCTACTGTAGGGATGTCGTCAGCGTACAATGTTGTTTTTTGTAGGTGGCATCAGAATTGCAGGGATTCTGTGCGAGCAGCTGGCAGTATTACCATTTCGTATTTTGCTGCCGCAGCTATTCTTGTACTTTCTGTTTTGCTACTGAGGCCATAGCTAGATGGGGTGATATCCCAGGGCAATCCCCAGGATCAGCACAGGGGATCCCAGGAGCAGGGAGAGATGGTCCCTCCCTTTCCCAGGGATCTCGCCCTACCCTTTGAGCCCACTTTTTCCACGGTCTCGGAACGTGTGTGCAGGCGTCACGGTTACTCGCGAGGAACCAGGACCTGGGCACAGAGCTCCTCAAGAGCTCTGCACCCATCGGGGGTGGGGTGGGGTGAGTGGGAAAACTTGTAAAAAAAAAAAGCACACCAACTTACTTTTTGTGCACGAGCGCTTGTGTGCTCGTCTCCTTTAAGGAAAAAAACCAAAATGGCGGGCGGACATCTCCGTCCGAGGTGTTCGCGCGCCGCGTGTAAACAGAGAGGGAGATCTTGCGATAAAAATATTGTGAGATCTTCACCCCTCTGTCACGCTAGACCAGGTAGGTCTAGCTGAGGCCTGAGAGTGCACTGGATTGTAATTATGTTATGCCAGTCTGGCTGAGCAGCAGCCTTCAATATAGGGGAGGGGGCATGGAATTGAGCTGCATATATCAAAGGCTCTAGAAATAACACACACACAACTACATAGTTCACATAAACTTATTAAGGCAAAGGATATTTTGCAAAGGTACAGACTTCATATTCCACATACCCCTGCGTTTTCCTTTAAGTTTTCTCCTTTTGAATGCTGTATTGTAGTTATATTTTATATTCTTCTGTCTTAGATCTACACCAAGCAGGATATAACGCCCTGAAGGCAGTGTGAAAATGTTATGCGGCATGTGCCATGGGGCCCAACAGTTGTCAGTGCACTTCAATACCATTATAAAGCAGTAGTGTAGATCCTGCCCCACCCCCAATAATTTTGCATTTTTCAAATGGAACAGAACTCATCATGCGGTTGATTTGTTGCTAGATGATGGTGATGATGATTCAGAGACAGAAAGAGAGATTGTTTTGAACAGTCTTTTCCCTTCACTTTGCTTTAAAAAAATCCTCCCACCAAACACGGTAAGTCCCCCATGAAACGGGAACCCTGAGGGAGAACCTGATGAATTTCCATAGATGAATTTCCTTTGGAGCTCCTTTGCGTTTCGACAGAAGTCCTGGCTCCCACTCACCATCTATTTCCTCCCACAGAATCTACTTCCGGCCACGCGTGCTGCGGGATATGTCTGCCATGGAGACCAAGACCACGATCCTCGGCAATGAGATCAGCTTCCCTGTGGGGATTGCTCCCACTGGCTTCCACAAGCTGGCTTGCCCTGATGGAGAGCAAAGTACGGCTAGAGGTATGTCATGGATGGATGGAAGGAAGGAAGGAAGGAAGATTTTAATTTATAGTAGGAACTTCAGGTGGTGTCTGGTCTGCAACTGTGGCTGGTTCATGGGGTAATTAGGGGGTATAAAATAAATACAGAACTGTTGTAAATATAGAATGAGACTCTTTGCACATGCGCACACGCAAACCCTGCCATTTTCTCCTTCTGCCATGAAACCAGCTGAACTGCCTTCCAGTTTGGAGTATTGCAGTGTGTTAGATGTGGAGCTGCTTTTGAAAATGGCCCAGAAACAAGCGAGTCCAAAACAGGGTGGCAAGTTAATGGCCAAGTTGGATCACAAGATGCTGATACTTCACCATCTGCGCTGGCTATCAGTCCATATCTGGTCCCAGTTCAAAGTGCTCATTTTCACTTTTAAAGCCAAGTTACCTGAAAGAGCACCAGGGGCGGATCCGCACGTCAGTCCCAGAGCGCATTTATGCGACTCTAGGGCACCCCAGAAACGATAGTCTGTACTTGCCTGTAAAAAGAAAATAGGAAGAGACGGAGACGCCGCTGACGCCGCCACCACCCAGCTCTCCCCGGCCGGCTCGGAGAGCAATTTTTGAAGAAGGCGGGGGTAGAGAGCTTCTTCCGCTGTCCACCCAACCTTCTTCTGCCGAGCTCTCCGTCCCGGTCGAGGAGCCGGCAGGGGAGAGCTGGGCGGCGGCGGCAGCGGCGGCGGCGGCTCCATCTCTTCCTAGTTTCTTTTTACAGGCAAGTACAGACTATCGTTTCTGGGGTGCCCTAGAGTCGCATAAATGCGCTCTGGGGCCGACGTGCGGATCCGCCCCTGGTCTCATATTTACCTACCTGGCCCATAAGGTCATCAGCTGAGGCCCTTCTCCTGGTGTCCCCAGCAAATAAGGAGAGGCGGGTGGCTATAGGAGAGATGGCCTTTTCAGTGGTGGTGCCCCATCTGTAGAATCTTCTCCCCAGAGAGGCTCACCTGGCACCTACGTTATGCTCTTTTTGGACCAGTTGAAGATCCTTTTCCCCTCCAGGAATGTTAGGAACCATTTTAGTATTTTTACATCTTTGCACCATAGGGGTGTGCAAGTGGGTGTGCTGGGTGTGCCCAGGCACACCCTAATGTCTCAAGCAATAAGAGCAGAATTGGGGGTCCACTGACTAGGGTTCCAGAGGGGGATCCAGATGCAGCAGAAATGGTCCTCCAGCTGCACTCTGGCTGCTCCACTGTCCTGCCCCAACGGTGTACCATTCCTCCCAGCAACAGGAGGGAAAAGGAATCACTCACTGGGAGCGTCTCTGCAGTGAGCCACACTTCAAAGAGGCCAGGAGGAGTGACCACAAAGGCTCATATAGCCTTTTAAGCCCCTCCTCTGGCCAGTGTCACCACAAAGCCCCACCAGTCCTGGGGCTTGAGGAGCATCTCTTCATTCTCCCCCCACACACACACACACCTGCAACAGCCCTCCTGCAATTCTGGCAAGCTGAACGCAGAGTAGGGCACCAGTGCCTACAGTGTTTAATAAATAACTGAATAAAAATTATGCCCTCTATGACTGAGCATTCAATAAATGTTCACCTTTTTAAAAAAATCCCTGGGTGCAGGGAAAATGAAATGTGTTGCACACACCTATGCTTTGCACCATTTTACCCATGCTGCTGTTTTTATATTATTTTTATTTTATTTTTATCGGGCTCGTGTGGCGCAGAGCGGTAAAGCAGCAGTTTCTGCAGCTGAAACTCTCCCCACAGCCTGAGTTCGATCCCAGCAGAAGCTGGTTTCAGGCAGCCGGCTCGGGTCGACTCAGCTTTCCCGAGGTCGGTAAAATGAGTACCCAGTTAGCTGGGGGAAGGTAATAACGGCCGGGGAAGGCAACGGCAAACCACCCCACTATAAGGCCTGCCAAGAAAACGTCAGCGAAAGCTGGCGTCCCTCCAACAGTCAGTAAGGACTTAGTGCTTGCACGAGAGGTTCCTTTCCTTTCTTATTGCTCTTCTATTGTTTCTTTGCAGGTTTTCATGTATGTGTTTTTAAGTTGTACAGCCCCCCGCCCTGAGAACTAAGGTTATTGGGTGGTTTTAAAATGTAATGAATAAGTTCGCATAGAGAATCCATCAGGCTAACACCACTAGATGTCACTTCTCTCTCCGGGGTATCCCTGTGTGGGCGCAGCTCCCAGTCTTCTCTAGTGAGGGCTTGAAGTTGGACATTCCTGCATGTACTACCTCTACTGTTCCAAAGGGAACAGGCCCCTTATGCAACCTATGTTGTCCTGGGGTACACAGCTATGATCTGGGGGATAACGAATGCCATGATGTGCCTTTCCCTGGTCTGCTGCTGCAGCTGCTTTTTGGAGGGTGAAGCAGCTGTTCTAGTTCTGTCTTTTCCTACCACCATTGATGTTGTTGGGCAGGCGAGCGAAAGGTGAGTTTGGCCTTAATTCTACCATTCCTCCTGGCTTGCTTCCCATCCTAGTGCTCAGTTTATCTATTCTAAAATGAAAAACGACAACAACCATTTGGTTAAGGCACTTAAAATTTTCACTCATGCTCCAAAAAGCATCAGGGACACATCTTAACATCCACCCCACATAAGCAGTCAAGACCCCAGATTGCCTTGTTCTTTCAATTCATCATTAAGCAGAAGGGGATGAATACAGGCAGAAATTCTACCGGTGCAGCTTCTCAATCACTTGCTACAGCTACAACTTATGAATTTCTGCCTGATGCATCTGCACAAGGCCCAGTGCTCCTTCCACACATCAATAAGGGCAGTGCATGTCCAGGCATTTTGACTTCACAGGGCACTCTCCAAGTGGGGCATTCATGCAAATAATAGAAAGGAAGGAAGAAAAGAATAAGAAATTGGTGGTACAAGGTGGCATTGAGTTGTACCCAGCTGCCTATCAAGCACACCCATGAGCACCAAACATATGAAGAGGAAAACAGGAGCATGTGGGGCTCATCCTGCCCCCTTGATGACACACATGCCCCAGCCAATGTGTTATTAGCTCAGTTTGAAGAGGGCTGCCCTACGTGTGTAGAGTCTCCAAGAGAGGGACAGGAGCACCCTGGTCAGTCGGGGTTCCTGTCCCTGTGGAGGAAACCCTGCGCATGTAGAAGGTGGACCCTCTTCCAACGGAGCAGATCACACATCAGCCAGGAAGGGTGGCCAAGTGTGCACAGCATCATTGAGGGGGGTGGGGTGGGGCTAGCCCATGCATTCTGCTTGTCCCTTTACACATTCACCTGAGCAGGGCTTGTCTTACCATAACCAGCTGCATGCAGTTGGGCCCAGCTCTGGCTGTCTTCCAATCTCCCTTTCCCCTTTACTGTGTCTACGACATGAAAGGCCGGGTTCTGTAAAGCAGAGGTCTGCAATCTGGTGCCTACCAGGACTCCCGAGTGTGTCCGCCAGGCCCCCATTGTCAGACCCTCACTCGCCCCCATTGTTCCCCACCCCAATAGTAATTCATCTTCACCCCAGCTTCTACCTCTCCTGCCAGGCTCACCTCAGCAGCAAGAAAATGAAGTCTTATCACCCGATCTGCTGACTTCCTGCTTCGTCACTGCGGGGGTCAGCACGCCGGGAGGCAGACGCAGTGGCAGGTGTAGGGGGGGTGAGTGAGGTGAAAATGGAAGTAGCAGGGGCAGGAATAAGAAAGAAGAGGCGGCAGGGAAAGGAAACCCTGAGTGGCTTCCAGGTGTGCCATTCTGAAGCCGCCGCCCTGCCCCCCAACCCCAGCATCCTGGCTTCGAAGCCAGGAGCAGCTTCTGGCTGTGTGCTGTCTTCAAAGCCAGGATGCTGGGGTTGGGGGGGCGACCGGGACGGCGGCTTTGGAACAGAGTGCCCGGCAGCTTCCAGGTGCGCCGTTCGGCACCCTCCTTTGCTTGGCGCTCTAGGCCGCCACCTGAGCTGCCTCTATGGCAGTGCCGGCCCTGCGACTATGTCCTGCTGTGATTGCGGTTCTTTCCCCCTTTATAGTGGATTATTTTGGTGCCGGGAATGTCTGGTTCTTCCCAGCATGCGAAAGCACATCGCTCAAATTTCAACATATGTTTTCATACATCATTTTCAATGCACTGTACTGTGGGCGTGTTTTCAAGGGGCGGTATTGCTGACGTAAGAGAGGGGTGTGAAGTTCTTCCTTTCCAGGGCTGAGCTTTTCTCAGCAGTATGGGAAATGCACTTTGCAGTCGCTCAGAAACATTGCTTTTTATGAAGTTTGTATTTTCTAGAGCTGAGCTTTTCTCTTCATCTATGGGCTGACAATCAGGTTCTTCCTCAGGATTCCCTTTTTATGGAGGACTGAAGGCCTTCAAGAGGCAGCTGGACAGCCATCTGTCAGGGATGCTTTAGGGTGGATTCCTGTGTTGAGCAGGGGGTTGGATTCGATGCCTTAGAGGTCCCTTCCAACTCTACTATCCTAGGATTCTATGATGCCCTGCTGGAAATAAACAACAGGAATTCGTTCTAGACCCAAGACAGGCAAATGCCAATACATTGAGCTCAGACCTTTCTCCCCACCAACCCCACCCCATATTTTCTGAAGCGGCAGAAACCATGAAAACCTGCTACATTGCCAGCACTTACTCCAATTGCTCTGTGGAAGAAATTGTTGCTGCTGCACCTTCGGGTTTACGGTGGTTCCAGCTCTATATTCACCGGAAGAGGACATTCTCAGAGCAGCTGGTGCGGCGGGTGGAATCGCTGGGCTTCCAGGCCCTGGTGCTCACAGCTGATCTGCCGTACACTGGGAAGAGACGCGACGACATACGCAACAGCTTCCAATTCTTGTCTTCTACGTCACTCAAGAACTTCGAAGGTGTCTTTGAGGTTTGTAAATTTTGTGTAGCAAAAGCCCATACAAAAGCCTATGAGGGAATGGATGGAGGAAGCATGGGTGCAATTTGCAACAGGAAGCCATGAATTGGAGTTGCAGGCCTATTTTCAGTGTTTGTTAGGGTGACCAGATGAAAAGGAGGACCGGGCTCCTGTATCCTTAACAGTTGTATAGGAAAGGGAATTTCAGCAGGTGTCATTGGTACGCAGGCAGCACCTGGTGAAATTCCCTCTTCATCACAACAGTTCAAGCTGCAGAAGCCCTGCCTTCTTGACCAGATCCAAAAGAGGGCAGGGCTCCTGCAGCTTGAACTGTTGTGATGAAGAGGGAATTTCACCAGGTGCTGCCTGCGTACCAATGACACCTGCTGAAATTCCCTTTTCTACATAACTGTTAAAGATATAGGAGCCCGGTCCTCCTTTCCATAGGGTCACCCTAGTATTGTCGCAACATTCATCTTCATAAGTTCACTCCCAACTTTGTAGTGCAAGCTTTCTAGGTGCTGAGCGATGAATGTAACTATGGTTTGACCATTCAGACATCATGCCAAGGCATCGTAAGCACAAACCAGGTTTTGGAAACCTGTATTTGACATTTAATGATATTTGAATTCCACATTTGATATATCACAGTTATATTTAAAATATAATATGCAATGATATTTAATATATAATTTTTGATTCCTTTGTTATCACTTTTACCACCCACCCTTTTTCCTCCAAGGAAGCCAATGAGCCTTACATTATCCTCCTCTTCTCCGTTTTATCCTCACAGCAACCCGAAACCACCCAGTTAGCTTCATAGTTAAGTGGGGACTAGAACCCGGATCTTCTGAGTCCCAGTCCAGAACTCTAACCACTACACCA
Source organism: Elgaria multicarinata webbii (assembly GCF_023053635.1). Classification (NCBI taxonomy): domain Eukaryota; kingdom Metazoa; phylum Chordata; class Lepidosauria; order Squamata; family Anguidae; genus Elgaria; species Elgaria multicarinata. The sequence continues at coordinate 7,680,556 of NC_086176.1, forward strand.
CACTGGCTATCTATTTATTCATTTATTACATTTATATACCGCCTCATAGTGGTATGGAAGATATTATTTTTATTTTATATTTACACAAACACAGCAAATCAGGCTTTGCTAATGGTTGCCACCTTCAAGCATTTAAGAGGCTTCAACGTGGGTAGTGGGATGGGCCTACATTTCTGGGTGCATGGGCCCCGCCATCCTCAGTTCCGACATTGCTGTGCTCAACTGGCAAGGTCTGAAAGGGAGCCTGCCACGACACAGGCTCTGAACAACAGACCCGGCCGAGGCTACTCCCTGCTCAAGCCAAGCACCACCGCTTGATACGCCTGAGGCGAGGGATAATACCCACCTTCCTCCAAACTATGTGGAGAAAGGGGTTTAAAACGGAGAAGGGTTTTAATATATATAATAATGCGCTGTGAGTTATAGCTGCTAGGTGAATTTTTTTTAATTTATTTTTTTAATTTTGAAATACTAAATAAAACATCTACAAATACAACAATAAACATACATAAAGAAACTATCATAATTCTTAACAAATTACTTGAAAATGACATTCTTAACATATAGTACTTAATAACCATAAACACAATTCGACAATCCAACAAGTGCTCCCCACACCTTACGGGATCATTCCTGTTTCCAAAATCTTAACAGTTCTTCTGCTGGTGGTTTCCCACTTCCTTTTGAGAACACAAATATTAGGAACTGTTCCCAAATCCCATCAAATTCATTCACTTTTGCTATACCTCTTCTTACTTAAATATAACATGTCAATTTATCATTAATAGCAATATCCCAAACTTCTTTATACCATTCTTCTATATGATAATCACCTTGAATCTTCCAGTTCCTAGATACCATTAACCTTGCTGCAGTCAGCAAATTTGTTATCAATTCTTTAGTTTCTTTTTTACACTTTAGATCTTCCAATAGTGAGAGTAAAGCTACTTTTGGTGTCTCTTCTAGCTTCATTCCAACAATTTCTTCAATCTCATAAAACACCATCTTCCACAATTTTTTCACAAATTTACATTCCCACCACATATGTAAATACGTTCCTTTCTCCCCACAACCTCTCCAACAATTTGCTGAGTGCTGATTATTCATCTTGTTTAATCTAACCGGAGTTAAGTACCACCTCCATATAATTTTATAATAATTCTCTTTTATTCTCACTGACATATTTCTTAACACTCTTTGTCTCCATAATCCTTCCCAACTCTGTTGCCCTATTTGTATCTACAAATCTGTCTCCCACACCATCTTTCCTGGATATTCCAACACCTCTTCCCCAAGCAATATTCTATAAATTTCGCTCATTATACCTTTTATCCCTTTATTTCCTGCCTTATCAGTTTCTTTTTTAATAATTATTTCCTCAAATTGTGATAACTCCCTACACTCTCCATCCTCTCTTATCCAATTTTTAGTCCATTGTTCTAATTGCCAATAATTTAACCAAGGGGGCTTCCACACACAGTCTTCGGGGCGCCTCGAAAACGCTTCAGGGCGCCCCGAAACTCCTATTGTTAAAGAATAGGAAGAGCCCGCCTTCTTCCGCTGAGCTCTCCAACCCGGGTGGCTCTTTTGCCGGCAGCAGGAGGCCGGCGGGGAGTTGGGCTCGGTGGCAAGGAAGCCGCCGAGCCCTGGGAACTTTTCGCCGCCGCCGCCACCGCTTCTTCCTCCGTCTCTTCTGACCAGGTAGCTACACTAGGAGTTTCGGGGTGCCCTGAAGCGCTTTCAGGGTGCCCCGAAGACTGTGTGTGGAAGCCCCGCTAGTTAACTTTTTTTCTCCTAGAACCTCCTCTAGTTCCATACGTGTTTTCATTCCTCTTAACCAGTCCCTTAATTTCCTTTTTTTTTCTCCCATAAAATTTTATTCAAAATATTCTTTCAATTCCCAGGGAAATTCTTTAACAATATTACCGGTGTTAAGGGAGAGTTACTCGAAGGCAACCCCCCTTTGTATTTACTCCAAATTTCCCAATGAAACTTCAAAAGGGGATTATCTATACTCTCAGCCCATTTTTTACCCCCTTCATTAAAATTATATATTTTCCAAATTCCAATCTAGATTGATTTTAGTTTTATCTTCCAACCATTCTAAATCTCCTATTCCTAAAATTGCTTCCACAACATGCCTGAGCCTATTGGCAACATAATATAATTTAATATTCGGGAGTCCCAATCCACCTTTTTTTTTACTTAAATACCATTTATTTTTATTTATCCTCGCTTTCTTGTCTCCATTACAATAATTATTTATTATATTCTGCCAGCTTTTTAACTCTATCTCTAATATTCTTATTGATAGCATCCTAAAAATAAAATTAATCTTAGCTAATATCTTCATTTTTACTAATGCTATTCTTCCAAACCATAACAAATTCAACCTTTTATATTTATTCAACCTGTCCATAATCTCCTTCTTCAATCTAATTAAATTCTCTTTCTCTAAATTCTCTATTTTTTTTGTAATTCTAACCCCTAAATATTTAATCTGTTCTTTAATACTCATTTCCGCTTCCTTTCCTTCCCAATCCTTCTGTTCCTTTTTAGTATAACTAAACATCAACTCCGATTTTGACCAGTTTATTCTTAAACCCGTCATTTCTTCAAAATCTTTCAGATGCTGTTCAATTCTTCCCATCTTATCCATTAAATTTTTAACAATTAACAATGTATCATCTGCAAACAAATTCAACTTTATTTTTTTAGTTCTACCTATCCCTTCTATCTCCCCATCATCTCTTAACACATTTGCCAGTAGTTCCATGACCAATACAAACAGGACAGGCAAGAGTGGGCATCCTTGTCTTGTTCCCCTGGCTAGTCGTATTTTATCCGTAACTCCATCATTAATCACCACTGAGGCAGTATTATGGGAGTATAATTGTTCTATTATAGCTTTAAATTTATTTCCAAATCCCATTCTATTTATTACCATCTTTAATGCTTGCCAACTCACACAATCAAAGGCTTTAAATATATCCAACGTTAATATTCCCGCTTTAATCTTCAACTTTTTTACCTCCTGTATTACATTCATGGTGTCCCAGACAACTCTCATTGTAGTTCCTCCCTTTTCATTAATTTCCCAAATTTCTGACAATTCCTTCTGCATTTTCTCCACCACTTTATCATTTTTAAGGATCCTTGTATTCAGTTTCCATCTAAACGCTTCTCTATAATCCTTTTTAACTGAAAAATCTAAACTTACCGTGGCATGATCTGATACTTTAATTACCCCCAATTCCATTTTACACAACTTTGTTGAAAACTCCTTAGAGACAAAAACATGATCTATTCTGGAATAAGATTTATAAACTGGAGAATAATAAGTAAAGCCAGGCTCCCCCCTCGAAGTAAACGCCATCGGTCCACATAATCCTTTTCTTTTATCATTTTATTTAAAATAGTAATGTTATTCCTCTTTTCAACACTCGTGCGGTTAGACCTGTCCAGTCTATTATTCATAACCATATTAAAATCTCCAGCTAAAATAACATATCCTTCTTTAAATTCTTCTATTACCTTAAACAGTTCAGTAAAAAATTCTCTATGCCTCACATTAGGGACATAAACATTAATCAACGTGTATGCTTTACCTTCAATTTGACCCTTGATCAGAATATATCTACCTTGCCCATCTTTTTTAATATTCTCCATAATAAATCCACTCCTTTTAGAAATCAAAATGGCCACTCCATTTTTTTTAGAGGTCCACAATGACTTCTCATAATGGAGTGACCACTTCAAACGAACTTCATTTACCTCATCCTTAGCTTGGTGAGTTTCCTGCAAAAAGATAATGTCAGATCCTTCTTTATTTAACAGCTGTTCAATTCTCCTCCTTTTCATGACTGCCCCCAGTCCTTTGATGTTGAGTGTTGTAAATCTTATATTTTTATCCATATTCACTTTGTACAAATTCTTTCCGATCCCTTGTGGTCACCAATTCACATCCACATACATAAAAACACAAAACCCCATTCAAAGCCCTCCCTCCCAACCCACAATATCCCTCTAACCTTTTTCCCCCTAATCCTATCCCACAGCCCCCCCTCCCTGTCTCCTTCCCATCCCCCCCTCTCCCTCCTACCTCTTTTCCCCCCACTAAATCCCTGCGAGTCTAATACTCCGGCCATTATTTTACCTTTGGGGGGGAGATGAAGCCCACAGCCCCGAACCAGTAAGCCTTCTGTTTAAAATTACTTCTATATTATCATCTTTATAAATGAACAGAGTCTACTTCAGATCCCACCGCTGCCACCACTTAATATGCCATGAGACAGGCTCTGAACACCAGACCCGGCCGAGGCTACTCCCTGCTCAAACCAAGCACCACCGCTTGATACGCCTGAGGCAAGGGATAAAAACCACCTTCCTCCAAACTATGTGGAGAAAGGGGTTTAAATTGGAGAAGGATTTTAATATATATAATAATGCGCTGTGAGTTATATCTGCTTAGGTGAATGATTGTCAGAGTGGGTGTTAAATGAGTAAACTTTAGATGATAAATGCCAAACAGACACGTGGGATTTTTGTGGTAGTTTAAAAACAAAACAATCCAAATTTATTTTTAAAAGTTCACAAGCTTTGTTTCAAATAAAACAATTAAAAACCTTTTTGAAACCTTTCATACAATCCTGTCACTCATTCACGTACGCACGTTCCTTTTTCTCACACAATCACTCTTGAACTTTCTTTATTATCAGTATTGATTGATATACCTCAACTACGTGCACACCACACTCTAAAGACACCACTCACTACACTGATCCTCAAATTTCCCAGAACTTAAGTACCATAAACACAGAGAGCACTACAGACTCTAAGAGTACCTAACAAGTCCCCCCGAAAAGTTTCTCTCAATCCCCTCAGTCATTCCCTTATATATCACTCCTCCCCCCTCCCAAGACATTCTAACTCCGCCCACTAGGCCAACATTCTAAAAACCACAGACTTACAAACTGCAGACATAACTTTGGAATTGACTTGTGGGGTGTAACGCCACAGAGCCCTCCTCGCCTTCGACAGTAAACCGCAGAGGCTTTTGTGCCTGAGCCTAAATCCCACTGAAACAGCTTTTTTGGTAGGGTGACCATATGAAAAGGAGGACAGGGCTCCTGTATCTTTAACAGTTGTATTGAAAAGGATATTTCAGCAGGTGTCATTTGTATATATGGGGAACCTGGGGAAATTCCCACTTCATCACAACAGTTAAAGCTGCAGGAGCCCTACCCTCTTTTAAATCTGGTCAATCTAGTATAGCTCCTGCAGCTTTAACTGTTTTGATGAAGAGGGAATTTCACCAGGGTCTCCATATATACAAATGACATCTGCTGAAATTCCCTTTTCTATGCAACTGTTAAAGATACAGGAGCCCTGTCCTCCTTTTCATAGGGTCACCCTATTTTTCAGCCTGACTGTAGATTGATTTTAAGGGCCAACAACCCAACCAAAGCTTTGGCTGCCTCATGAAGGGAACTTTCTATCAGTATTCATGGTTTAAATATCATGAGTTTCTCTACATAAGCGATTTATTGCATGCTCATGATTGGCCACTTATGGAAGTTTTGTGGGTCCTTTACATGAAGCCATCAACCTCCAGGACGTCTTCTGTGCTTTTCCCCAGTAATCTCCCATTTTTAAAAAACAAAAAACAAAACAAAAATAATGCAGTATTTAAAATGATCATGGCATTAATTACACTGGGCAACATCTGTCAGGCAAGCTTTAGGGTGGATTCTGCATTGAGCAGGGGGTTGGACTCGGCCTTCCAACTCTAGTATTCTATGATTCTATTTAACTTTATGGAGCATGGCCGAGAGGGGGACTTTTCAATTACAAATCATGTGGTCCCTCTTGATCGCCATCTAAAAGAGCCTGTAGTGAATGTGAAAAGTCCCAAGGGGGGGGAAAAGCCTGGTAAGGATGCAGAGTTTTTCCTTAATGTGGAGACGCCCTGTTTTTCTTCTTCCACACCATGGTTTGAGGTGAGATGCAGCAAATCTCCCCAGAAGTCTCACACCCTTACACATCAGCTGGCTATCTCCGACCTAATAGGAGACCCTGCACCGGGATGTTCAAAATGAAATATCCCTCAGAATAAATGTCAGGCAAGAAGAAGCAGCTGGCAGATGGGTTGGGGTATGTGAATGAGGCAGTGTGGTTGTGCAATGAAAACCTTGTTGGGAAATACTCCTAGGGCCTTGCTAGACCTACCTTTGAATCCGGCCTTCAGGCACGGCAAACCCGTGCTACAATTAGCACGGGCCGTCGCACCTATCCAGACATCAGACGCGATGGGGAAAGGAAAGCCCTGTCGCATCGCCCATTTTTAAAAAATCTTAAAGGGGCCATGTGCGCGGGAGCGCACCAACGAAGAGGTAAGTGTTTTTTTAAAAAATAAAGGGTTCCCCGCTCCCCCTGCCCCCGATTCCCCCCGCAATGTCTGATGCCCCCCGCTTGCCAGTCTGCCCCCTCCCCACTCCCCCCCCCCCGCTCGCCTGCTTGTTCACTCACTCGCCTCGCCTGCCTGCTCGCCAGGTCCAATCCCCCTTCCGCCCCCCCAGCCACAATCTCCCCACCCTGGCTCCACTCTTCCCCCCCATCTCTCCTGCCGGGTCCGCTCTTTCCCCCCTGGCCCCCATCACTCCCCCCTCCCCTAGATTCCCTCGCCCCCGGCCCAATGGGCACAGCGATGGGCACAGCGCAAGTAAGCAAGCAGCCGGGAAAAGCCGCGGAACCTGCTAGACTTTCCACAGCCCCGTTCTTAGCCTGGGGCTGCGGAAAAACCAGCCCCAAAGTGGGGCCGGTTTCCCAGGCCAAGGGAGGGTTTAGGCCGGCCTGACCCCAGGACCCCCTGTGCGTCATCTGCATGCACAGCAGGGAGCCCGGGCCTTGCACCAGGCTAAACCCTCGTCTAGGAAGGCCCCTAGCAATAAGAAGGCTTGCAGTTACTACACTCCCATCAGTATCCACCAGGGGGCAGACAAAGACAAGAAAAATAAAATTACTGGTCTTTAATGGAGGGGCGGCGGCAGAAGGATCTGGAATTACTTGGTTCCAAGGTTGCAATCCCACCCCTCCCTGTGCCTTGCGCTCTGGCTCTCTCTTCAAGGGAGGGGAGCTCACACTTCCATGCCTTTCCAACTTCTTTCTTCCTGGGACTCTCTACTTCCTTCCCAGCTTGTGTAGCGCCTTCCTTCCTTGGGTAGCAAACAGAGTATGTTTAAAATGGACCCTCATCCTCCCTCCCTCCCTCCCACTCCTGCGCACTTCTGGCTGCAGCTGACTTTTGAGAGACTGTTGCAACAGGGAGGGGGTACTCCGTTCAGCAGCCTGAGGCAGGTCTGAAGGCATTCCATTACAGCATGTACTGTCACAACCTTGGAGAACTTTCAGTGGTATTCAGACTGTTTGGTTCATCGGACAAGCATTTTATCGCACGCTTGCTACTGCCCACTTACAGATGTGTGCACGTCCTTTATATGATATTGTCCGCTTCCCACTCCTTCTGTTCATTTTTCCATCGCAAAATAGACACCCCCCAAAAAAATCCAGCTTTTTTTTTCTTAAATGGAATGTGCCACGAATTCCTGCTGTGTGGAGGAGAAGCAGCATGATCAAAACACCCCCTGAATCGGCCACGTGGTCTTTGTTTACTTCCTCTTTCCCGGCCAGGAAGGGAGAGGAAGTAATGAGGGACAGAAGCAGAGGCGGAGAAGTGGCAGAAAAGCAACACAATTCCACCCCACCCCCGTGTGATGACGCTGTGTGTTCTGCAGAGCCTTTGGGTTCCTTCAAAGCATGTGAGGAGTTCCTCATGACAAAACCAGTAATGGTGGACATGTGTTCTTGAAAGGCAGCTTGCCTGCCACCAGTCCCTCATGAGCAAGCGAGTGTTGTGTTGCGTGTTCATCCACATTCGCTGTTCATGGATCTTGGCCATCATTCTGTCAAATGGACCAATAGATGTGCAAAGCATCATTGAAAGTAGCAGGACTAGAAACCGCTTCTCTGAGGGAAAAGGAATTACTCTAACAATGGAGAAAAACAAATGAAGCCCAAAGAGGAAATAGGGAATTTATCCAAGCTTGACCTCACTACAGGAGAGATGATAAAGGACAATGCAGAGAAAAGTTCCCTAAACCAAAATTTAGGGAAATGTTTGAGAGACGTACTAACAGTGTAAGCAACCGTTGCTTTTCCTTCCGCCCCTCTGCTTCAGGGTGAAGACCGCTCTGAATATGGGCTGCCTTCTGGGTCCATAGACCCCTCTGTCAATTGGGATGATATCTCCTGGCTACAGAGTTTGACCCGCCTGCCTCTCATCATCAAGGGTATTCTGACAAAGGAAGATGCTGAGCTGGCTGTGAGACATGGCGTTCAAGGGATTATCGTATCCAACCATGGAGGGAGACAGCTCGATGGGGTACCTGCAAGTGTAAGTGATAGGCCGTTCTCTACCATGCCTACAGGTATAGAGGTGGCCATGGCCACAGCTGTGGCTTCTTTCCTGATGTGCGCGCACACAGGGCAGGAAGAAAAAGGTGAAAAGGAAGGATATGGGTCTGTGCAATAGGAAGGTAGGAAACACGCTCCATGTTTACCAAGCACGTTCAAGGCAGACGGGGCTGTAGAGAACAGTGGGTGCTTCCCAAAGAGGCTTTCTCTGTGCAATTGCACGGCCTCATTCACCGAACTTGTGAGTCCCTGGTCGACAGCTGGTTGGCCACTGTGAGAACAAATGATGCCTGACAATCCGCGAAACACAGACAGGATGGATTTAACAAAATCCATACATTCCTAGTGATAAGGTGAAGGTACCATGCAGTCCACAGTTCGCCACTTCACATGAGACACCTAGTGAGATCCATTTTAAACTTGTTACCTACATATGGGTGGTGGAGGTGGGAGTGAAGGGGAGTTGTAATTCACCGCATTGACACAATTCATATTTCTAGACAAATCAAGCTAATTCACTGAGCTACTGTACAAAGATTACATATTCAATATACCTGGTGGATCCTACATTGCTTGTAAACGATCCTCAAGGGAGCATATTATATTTCTCATACTATTTTTAAAAGATGTCATGAATACAACTTTCTAATAGTCTGGGTAATTCTTATACTGACTATGGTGTTTACATAACATTTAACTTACTAATTTGACTGCATCCAAAAGAAGCAAGACACTTGCATAATTATAATTAAATCCAGTCAGATTTTGTGGTATCAATGGGGTCATATCATCACATCAAATGACATGGTGGGTGTTCTTACAGAATGGTAATGATGGCTTTTATCATTTATAAATATTGATTAAAGTTCAGGTCAATATGTTACTATACCTGTAACTCATTGAATGAAGAGTAACTAAGTCTTGTCTATTCCTGCTGTTTGTTCACCTAGAACAAATAGAAGGTTTTGATCAATGGAACCCTTTAGGGTCCAACTGCCCCTTGCAGTTAGCCAACCTTAGGATACAGAACTTTCATAGGCAAAGAATAGAAAAAGAAGTTAGGAGATATAGGGAGAAAGGTAGGGAATGGGTGCCCCCTTGGCTTTGAAGTGGGTGCGTGGCAGGCTAGTGCAGTGTCAATGGAAGCAGTGTGCAGTAGGTGAAATGGGACCGTCATTCATGTATACACAGGGGCTCAGACAGTGATCCACGTTACAAGTGTGACTGTGAAATGTTGGAGGCTGTGACTTTGTTCTCACCCACATTTATGGCCCCCTTTCCGTGAGTTTCTCATTTGTGGCTTCTTTGCAGATTGAAGCGCTGGTGGAAGTTGCAGCTGCAGTGCAAGGCAAAGCTGAAGTTTACCTGGACGGTGGGATTCGAACAGGAAGCGACGTATTGAAAGCATTGGCCCTTGGAGCAAAATGTGTCTTTGTTGGAAGGCCTGCCATCTGGGGTCTGGCCTATAAGGTAAACAGATGTTCAGGCAATCTCTTGAGCGAAGCACCCTTTCTCCATTTCGTTTAGACTAAAGCTCACGGCTGTTGGCTAAGTTGTGCGAGGGAGATTCATTTGCGAAGTGGGTGGTTTTAAAACTAGCTTGCAAAACAGCACAGGAAGAGCAGCTTGCATTCAAAAAGCAAAGACCTCACCATTGTATATGAAAGCTTTTGCTTAGGTGTAAAAGGGCTTGCTGGGTTGGGGTCTTAGTCTCCGGGGGTACCATTGCACATCTCTATATTTTTAGAGAGCGTTTCACTTTTTGCTCATATTATTATTATTATTATTATTATTATTATTATTATTATTATTATTAGCAGCAGCAGCAGCAGCAGCAGCAACAACAACAACAAAAATAATATGCTTTCATTGATCCATTCCCTATTGGGAGTTGTTGAAGTATAAGAAAATGTGGGGAAGCTATTGTCAAGCTGTTCTCAAGGTCAAGATAACATTAGTGGGTCCTTCAATAAAGTGTGGGAAGTGTAACAGATAAGAGCCATTGTGCTGGAGAAAATTAGACGCCTTGCACACAGAGCCCATTGATAGGATATTGTCTTTGTTCCACAATCACATTGTAGTTGTATCATCCCACAACCTGGAATTCAATCTGCTCCACTCTTTTGTCATACTGGTTTGACGTTTTGCTACTAACAAGCTTAGACAGAGGAAGTGGCTCTTACAACAACTCTCCCTCCTATGTGTGTCTGTTTTGGTCCTTGGCAAGGTGGAACATTCAAGATGCCCATGATCCCTTGGCCATGATCCACCACTTAGGATTCATTTGCCCCTGGACATACCTTTGTGTCAGCCCAAATACCTGCAGACAGGTAATCATTTTTTCAGAGAGCTGAAAGTGGAATGAAAGAGAAGGTGGAATTGTTTCCACTCAACAGTCATTCATGACCATCTTCTGCAGACAGATATTGTCGTTTTTCACAGTGCTTCGAAAGTTGGCAATATGATCAGTGTGAAAAAAGAACCGAAACTGTATATCATGGGAACACAATGCTTCTTTTAAAAACAACACCTTATTGTCTATTTTCAGTCTATGCTGGCTTCATAATTTAAAATCTCACTCTTTGTTGGATCAGGGTGAAGAAGGACTTCAAGAAGTGTTGAAGGTTTTAAAAGATGAATTTCGTTTGTCAATGGCTCTTGCTGGTAAGCACTCTCCCCACCCCCCATTTACGACTACTTTTTATTCCTTTTTGCGAGGTCCTGATTAGGGATGTGCTCCGCTCCGATTAGGAGCGTAGAAGCAGTAGCGGATTGGCCTGCTCCGCCTTACCCAGAGGCGGAGTAGGAGCGGACCGCGGACCCCCTAGAAGCAAGGCGAAGAGAAGCGACCATTTTTCGGAGCTCCGAGTTCAGTCGGAGCGCTCCGGTCGCCATCTTGAAAACATTTCGCCATAGGATTGCATTGCGGCAAATAATCGCGCATAACTACGTTGTTTTTGAAGCTATCGTTCTGGAAATTCTTGTGCACAGAGAGTCGTGGATGGGGGTCATTTTGAGACCACTCTCACCTCTCTGCGTGCTGTGGTTCACGTGCAATATTTTTTTAAAAATCGGGTCAACCGCGGGGCTCAAACTGCGTTTCGGCTTTTCGCCCATAGGATTGCATTGAGGGAAAGAATCGGGGATAACTGGGGGGGGGTTTAAGCTATCGTTCTGAAAATTCTTGTGCACAGAGAGTCGTGGATGGGGGTCATTTTGAGACCACTCTCAACTTTCTGCGTGCTGTGGTTCACGTGCAATATTTTTTTAAAAATCGGGGTTTGGGTTTTTTTTATTTATTTTTTTATTTTTTTGGAAGCGATGACAGGCACATTCAACTCCCAATCCTGATGAGAATTGATCTCCTCAGAAAGCATCCTCCTCCAATCCCAGCGTTGGAGGGGGGACTAAGGCAGACCCACCCTGAGAACTTTCTGTTTTGTGTCTCTTTGTGGGTTGGCGTTCGTGGAGGGAACACTTAGTTAGTTAGTGCTCCTGCTTTGGACTTTGGAGATAGATTAGGATAGGTTTAGTTTGGCGCGTGTGTGTGTTTGTTTGCTTCTTTCTGACTTGTAGCTTAGTTTGCCCTGTGTTTTCCCCTTACTTTGATTTAATATAAACTTTATTTTTGAATTTTGGAGTGTGTGGTTGGGTTGGTTGCCCCCCCCTTCCCTGTATTAAAGCCTGACTGTTCTGCTTTTGTGAAAGCTTTCTTTTGAAAGCATACACACACTTTTTGTCCCATTTCCCTACATTTATATTCTTAAACATATTTTATTATATTCTTTCACATAGTCCATTAGTATATATTCTCATACATATTATATTAGTATTCATATTTTGTTCTTCTTATAGTAGTGGTTGGTTCTTTTTCCCCCTCCCCTCTCTTAAATCCTGATTGTGTTTCCTTCTATCTTCTATATACCAAATATACCAAAAAAATTGGATTCTCTTTTTCTTCTCTGTGTAACTTCGACGGAGTGGGCTGCTTTTGTCAAGTTCAACAGGCAGCCACAGATTGAGCATTTTGGGGAAAGCATACGCACACCATTTCCCTATTCTTAAACATATTATTATTATATTCTTTGACATAGTCTTAGTAGTCTATTAGTATACATTCTCATACATATTAGTAGTAGTATTCATATTTTGTTCTTCTTATAGTAGTGGTTGGTTCTTTTCCCCCCTCCCCTCTCTTAAATCCTGATTGTGTTTCCTTCTATCTTCTATATACCAAATATACCAAAAAAATTGGATTCTCTTTTTCTTCTCTGTGTAACTTCGACGGAGTGGGCTGCTTTTGTCAAGTTCAACAGGCAGCCACAGATTGAGCATTTTGGGGAAAGCATACGCACACCATTTCCCTATTCTTAAACATATTATTATTATATTCTTTGACATAGTCTTAGTAGTCTATTAGTATACATTCTCATACATATTAGTAGTAGTATTCATATTTTGTTCTTCTTATAGTAGTGGTTGTCCCATTTCTTGTCCCATTTCCCTACATTTATTAGTAATATTCTAAAACATATTATTATATTCTTGTAGATATTCTTAGTAGTATATATATATATATATATATATATATATATATTAGTATATTCTCATACATATTAGTAGTAGTATATTTTATTGTTCTTGTCCCATTTCCCTACATTTAAACATATTATATTCTTCTTATACATATTCTTAGTAGTACCTTATACATAGTATTAGTAGTATTAATATTTTGTTAGTCATCATGAAAAGAGGAAGCAGGCGTGCTGAAAGCAGCAAGGCTCAGTCTGCCAGCAGTAAGCAGGCTTCCTCTCCTCCTGTGAAACTCAAACGGGCAACTCCTTGGCTGACTGCTCCAAAACAGAAGCAGGACAAGCAGCAGGCAGAGCCACTCTCTTCTGCAACTTGTGCCCGGCGTTCTCTTTTTGAGGGTGGGAATGGGAAAAGTGCCCGTTTGCAAGAGGCACGTGGCAGCAGTGCCATTAGAGGAGGAGGAGTATCCCCAACTCCTTCATTCTCCTTTCAGCCCACGAGCCCGCTGATGGACCTAGACGAGGTCCTCAGCACAGTGGAGGGGGGGGAGGAGGAGGAGGCGGTGGGCCTCCAGGATGTGGGGGCTGAGGAGGAGCAGCAGCAGGCCGAGGCTCTCTCCCCAGTCTCATCCCACACCCCTGTTTCTGTGGCAACACCAGAGAGCTCAGGCGGGCAATTGGTGGTGTCACCACGGAAACGAAAGACAAGCATCGTGTGGGACCACTTTGAGTTGGGAGCGGATCCCCGCTTTGCTGTCTGTCGCCACTGCAAACTCAGCCTAAGCAGGGGTTCATCGACAGGGCATTATGGAACCAGCAGCATGAAGATGCATCTTCATAGGCAGCACCAGGCGATCTTGCTGGGGAAAGAGGCGGGCAAGGCGACTGGTTCCAGGGGAAAGCCGAAGGCTGCTGCTGGCACTGCCACTCTAAGCTCTCCATCTCCCATCCCCACAAGGGTTAGGCAGGCAACCCTGCAGGACATGGGGTGGGGGAAGTATTGACCCACAAGATGGCGTTTTCCAATGCCCACCCAGGGTGCTACTGTGTTGGGGCATCTGCCGGGACTGACTCCTCCCCAATACTAGATCTATGACATGTCACTCTGCCTGCCCCTCTGCTAGCCTGTCCTCCTCGGTGACCGACTCGCTGGGATGGTTTGCGTTTGCAATGCGTGACTAACTGCAATGCTGGCTTAGAAACCAGCCATCACTTCCTTGTGCCCCCAGAAATGCCCGCAGCCTGCCTGCCTGCCTGCCTGCCTGCCCGCCTCCCCCGGGGTGCTGCTGTGGTGGGGCATCTGCCAGGACTGACTCCTCGCCTACTCTGCCTGCCTCTCTGCCCGCCTGGTACCTGGTTTGCTCCCAATCGTCCTCCTCTGTGCCCCTCAAGGCGTAACTGCTGGCTTAGAAAGAAACAACCAGCCATCTTTGCCTCACTTTGCGCCCACTTATGGGTTGGTTTGCTATGCGTTAGTGCTCAAGCCATCCTTGCGGCACTACAATGCATGCTGCTTGCCTGCTTTCCCTCCCTTCTCCCCTTCCCGCCTTGCAGCGATGGTGTATGTGTCTTGCTTTGACTAAGGGGAGAAGTCCTTCCTGCGCTCACTTAGACTTTATCAAATTCAATAATCCCTTTTTCAAATGTGCCAGAAGATTTAGGGTTATCTCGTGGCATGTTGGGATTGCCTTGGAACTGGCCCCATTGAGCTGTCTGCAATTGCAACTTTAAATCCCTGACATACTGGAGTGTTCAAATTTCAAAAGTTCCCCTAACATCAGGGGATGATGGGATTGCCTTGAAACTTGGTGTCCATGGGGACACATGGGTAAGCTGTCATGGGACCAAAGGATAGGTTTCTAACGTGCAAATTGACGTAGTTGTAGAATGGGACTTGATTTGGGGTGAGTTAAAAAGTTTAAGCCGCGCCAAAAATCAGGGGATGATGGGATTTGCTTGCAACTTGGCGTGCATGTGGACACATGGATAAGCTCTCATGGTGCCGAGTTTGAGGTTTCTAACATGCAAATTGACGGAGCTATCCCAAGGGGTGTGAATGGGGTGCCCGATTTTCATAAATTCCCCAAAAGTCAGGGGATGATGGGATTGCCTTGCAACTTGGCGTCCATGTGGACACGTGGATAAGCTATCATGGTGCCGACTTTGGGGTTTCAAACATGCAAATTGACGTAGTTGTAGAATGGGACAATTTGGGGTGAGTTAAGCCATGCCAAAAATCAGGGGATGATGGGATTTGCTTGCAACTTGGCGTGCATGTGGACACATGGATAAGCTCTCATGGTGCCGAGTTTGAGGTTTCTAACATGCAAATTGACGGAGCTATCCCAAGGGGTGTGAATGGGGTGCCCGATTTTCATAAATTCCCCAAAAATCAGGGGATGATGGGATTGCCTTGAAACTTGGCGTGCATGTGGACACGTGGATAAGCTATCATGGTGCTGAGTTTGAGGTTTCTAACGTGCAAATTGACGGAGCTATCTAAAGGGGTGTGAATTAGGGTTATGGGAGGTGCGTTAGAGGGTAGAGCCGCGCCAAAAATCAGGGGATGATGGGATTTGCTTGCAACTTGGCGTGCATGTGGACACATGGATAAGCTGCCCTGGTGCCGAGTTTGAGGTTTCTAACATGCAAATTGACGGAGCTATCCCAAGGGGTGTGAATGGGGTGCCCGATTTTCAAAAATTCGCCAAAAATCAGGAGATGATGGGATTGCCTTGAAACTTGGCGTGTGTGTGTATACGCCCATGAGGTGTCATGGTGCCAAACGTGAGGTTTCTAACTTCAACGGAAAAAAAGTTGTTTACTTTTTTAGCTTTCAATGCAACCCTATGGGGGGGCAAAAACGGAGCTCCGGATCCGGATCCGGATCTCCGAGCGGAGCGGAGCGGAAGTGGGCGGAGCGGGGGCGGGGCGGAGCGACCCGCTCCGAAAAATGGCAGATCTGCAAGTGAAGCGGAGCGGGGGGTCCGTGCACACCCCTAGTCCTGATGTACTCTTTATGTCGGGGGGGGGCAGCATGCATGTCTCCCCACCACCACTGCCCCAAAATTACTAAATGATGTGAGGAATGTCAAGTCTAGATTGGATCTCATAGACATTTCCACTGGATTATACCCTCTTTTTTGGTTATTAAACAAATCAAGGGTGTTGAACTTTTTTTAGCTTATGGTTCGAATTCGAATTCGGAGGTCATTTTGGGGGCCACATTCCGATGGAGAAATGGGGGGGCTTACAATTTGAAGCAGTTCAGTACAGTGCCTACCTGCTAGAAGTAAGCACAAGCATTAGGTTGAAGCAGCAAAGCAGAGTGTTTTAAAAATACATACTCACCCCCTCCTCTTACAACGCAAAACAGCAAAGTGGGGGCTTCTCTCTGACTTTATATACTTACTGGCAAAAAACTTTATTAAAGATGTTTTCCACCAACCTCTCTCCTTTTCAATCACCATCACTCAAGGAGCAAAGCAGGGCATTTTAAAAGGGACTTTATTGTTGTTGGCATTACATTTCTAAAGAGAAATATCTTCAAAGCCTGCTAATTGAACATTGTGCTTCACATAGCAATCCGTTTGTTTTGGGAAGCCCTGACTGCACTCTTTGTGAGATTTTGTGGATGGGCTGAAACCATGAGCATTATCACCCCAGCGTTATACTGTGCAATCACTGTGAATTGCATGCAAAGGAAGTTTTCCAGTTTATAATCTGCTTTTATTGTGAAGTTCTCCCATGCATCCTGCTTTAATTGCGCTTCTTAGCCAAAAGAAGTGAAATGTTTTGGTGTGCAGAAAGTACGGTTCTTCCGGTCATGTGAAAGCATATCGCTCAAACGGCAACGTGTACTTTCATCCCTCATTTTGAATCCAGTGTTCTGTGGGTGTGTTTTCAAGGAGCAGAATTGCTGACGAAAGAAAGGAGTGTGTCTTGTCTCTGTCAGGTGTTTTTAATTGCCAATTCAAATCCTTCCTCCTCCTGCTTCCTCTATCTTAACTGGTCCATTTACACTTTAAAAGAAATATGGGAAATGCACCCTCCTTGCCAGCAGCACCCTCATTTTTAAAAAAACAAAGAGATCATAGAATCATAGAATCATAGAATAGAAGAGTTGGAAGGGGCCTACAAGGCCATCGAGTCCAACCCCCTGCTCATTGTAGGAATCCACCCTAAAGCATCCCTGACAGATGGTTGTCCAGCTGCCTCTTGAAGGCCTCTAGTGTGGGAGAGCCCACAACCTCCCTAGGTAACTGATTCCATTGTCACACTGCTCTAACAGTCAAGAAGTTTTTCCTGATGTCCAGCTGGAATCTGGCTTCCTTTAACTTGAGCCCATTATTCCGTGTCCTGCACTCTGGGAGGATCGAGAAGAGATCCTGGCCCTCCTCTGTGTGACAACCTTTCAAGTATTTGAAGAGTGCTCTCATGTCTCCCCTCAATCTTCTCTTCCCCAGGCTAAACATGCCCAGTTCTTTCAGTCTCTCTTCATAGGGCTTTGTTTCCAGACCCCTGATCATCCTGGTTGCCCTCCTCTGAACATGCTCCAGCTTATCTGCATCCTTCTTGAATTGTGGAGCCCAGAACTGGATGCAATACTCTAGATGAGGCCTAACCAAGGCCGAATAGAGAGGAACCAGTACCTCACGTGATTTGGAAGCTATACTTCTATTAATGCAGCCCAAAATAGCATTTGCCTTTCTTGCAGCCATATCGCACTGTTGGCTCATATTCAGCTTGCGATCTACAACAATTCCAAGATCCTTCTTGTTTGTAGTATTGCTGATCCAAGTATCCCCCATTTGTAACTGTGCCTTTGGTTTCTATTTCCTAAATGTAGAACTTGGCATTTATCCCTATTAAATTTCATCCTGTTGTTTTCAGCCCAGCACTCCAGCCTATCAAGATCACTTTGAAGTTTGTTTCTATCTTCCAGGGTATTAGCTATCCCACCCAATTTGGTGTCATCTGCAAATTTGATCAGCGTTCCCTGCACCTCCTCGTCCAAATCATTAATAAAAATGTTGAAGAGCACTGGGCCCAGGACTGAGCCCTGCGGTACCCCACTCGTTGCCTCTCCCCAGTTTGAGAAGGTTCCATTGATAAGTACTCTTTGAGTCCGATTCTGTAGCCAACTGTGAATCCACCTAATAGTTGTTCCATCTAGCCCACTTTTAGCTAGTTTGTTAATCAGAATGTCATGTGGTACTTTGTCAAAAGCTTTGCTGAAGTCAAGATATATGACGTCTGTAAAGGAAGAGTGCCCAGCACCCAGCTGGCTTTTTTACTGGATTTAGCACGGATCCCCAGGCACAGACACTCTCAGCCCACAACGTGAGTTTTAAGACCTTTTATTTAGGAAAAAGGTAGGAATACATGGAATAAGCAGAGTAAAAGACAATAAAAGCATGCATATATATGAACCCAGTACAGGAAATCTAAAACTAACTCTAATAATTTCTTACGTCACCCCGGACCGCTTGCAGCCAATAACCACCCTGTTACCTTCACAGGGGAATCTTTATACCATTCTTTTCACTCCTTTCCCCCCTCCCTCCAACTTTGATGCGTGGCGTGTCTTCACACCTTTCGCCCGGGATGCTTAATCACTCAAGGCCAGTGACACATATGGCCGGTCTGGCTCCGGTCTCTTCTCCCCCAGACAGCTGGCCTGGCATCCTTATCTTCCTACGGAACCATAAAACACAATTAAAAAACATTCCAGTCCCAGATCCCAGTTAACCCTTACCCTTACCTTTCAACGTCCACAGCATTCCCACGGTCCACAAGGGAGGTTACCTTATCAAAAAATGAGATCAAATTTGTCTGACAGGACTTGTTCTTGAGAAATCCATGTTGGCTTCTAGTGATCACCGCATTGATTTCAAGGTGTTTACAAATTGACTTCTTTACAATCTGCTCCAGAATTTTCCCAGGGATGGATGTCAGACTGACTGGTCTGTAGTTCCCAGGTTCCTCCTTTTTGCCCTTTTTGAAGATAGGGACAACGTTAGCCCTCCTCCAGTTGTCCGGCACCTCACCTGTCTTCCATGATTTTGCAAAGATAATAGACAAAGGTTCTGAGAGTTCTTCCACTAGCTCCTTCATTACTCTAGGATGCAGTTCTTCGGGCCCTGGAGATTTGAACTCATTCAAGGAAATTAGGTGTTCTTTGACCATTTGTTTATCAATCTCAAACTGTAACCCTGCCCCCTCAACTTCTGCTTCACTTTTTCCAGTGGGGTCATAGACCCGCTTTTGGGAGAAGACTGAGGCAAAGTAGGAATTGAGCACTTCAGCCTTTTCTTTGTCATCTGTTATCAATTTGCCATCCTCATTAAGCAGTTGAACCACCATTTCTTTCCTCTGTCTTTTACTACTCACGTATCTGAAGAAAGCCTTTTTATTGCTTTTAGCATCCCTCGCTAATCTCAGCTCATTCTGAGCTTTAGCCTTCCTGATGCCATTTCGGCACTTCTGCGCCACTTGTCTGTACTCTTCATTTGTAGCCTGGCCTTCCTTCCACTTCCTATATGTATCCCTTTTTGTTTTCAGGTCATCTCTAAGCTTATTATTATTATTATTATTATTATTATTATTATTTATTTATTTATTTATATAGCACCATCAATGTACATGGTGCTGTACAGAGTAAAACATTAAAACAGTAAATAGCAAGATTTTGTGGAGCCACATTGGTTTCCTCTGTTGTCTTCTATCTTTTCTCCTTGTTGGAATTGTTTGTAACTGTGCCTTTAAAATTTCCTTTTTTAAATACTCCCACCCATCCTGCACTCCTTTTCTCATTAGGCTCATTTGCCATGGGACCTTACTTATCATAGTTCTGAGTTTATTAAAATCAGCTTTACTAAAATCCAGAGTACATGTATGGCTACACTCAACTTTTGTCTCCTTCATAATCAAGAATTCAAGTATGACGTGGTCACTTTCCCCCAGAGTTCCCGTAACTTTATCCACTAAGTCATCCCTATTGGTCAATATCAAGTCAAGGATTGCCGATCCTCTAGTTCCTTCCTCCATTTTCTGTAGGAGAAAGTTATCACCCGCCCATGTCAGGAATTTCTTGGAAGGGCCACTTTTGGCAGTATTGGTCTCCCAACAGATATCAGGGTAAACTACCTGGGCCCCAAAGTTCTTCAGTTTCCTTCCCAGAGCTTCATAGTCTGAAATGATTTCTTTGCAGCTCTGCCTGGCGACATCATTTGTTCCCACATGGATGAGAAGAAAGGGGTATGTGTCCATGGACTTTATCCAAATTGGTTTAGTGGTAGGTCTTAAGGAGAGCTTTCAGCATGCCGAATTTGAACCAGATTGGGTCAACCGTTGATTTTTTATGATTTTTTACATTTCCTCCCTCAAATCCAATGGAGCTTATAATCTGCTAGTGCGGAGAAAAGTAGAATCGCATTTTCATTCCTTTGAACATCCGAAGCTGTGCATCTTCAATGGGATTTACTTTACTCAAAAGTAAATCCCATTGATTTCAACTGCTAACATGACATGCTGCCCCTTGGTCTGTGCTTGGAGGGAAGAGAAAGAGAGGGAAGGGGGGCTGGAAAGATTTCCCCTCTTTCTGCACCCTTTTCCTAAGGAGGAGCTACAGAGGAAGGGAGCCTCCAGGCAGGGTTAGGGATTTACTTTACTCAAAAGTAAATCCCACTGATTTCAACTGCTAACACTCAGCCACAAAGCACGTGGTGTTAAACCGGTCGTGGCTCCTTCTCTTGGAGAAACGGGAAAGAAAGTGAGCGGGTGAAGTGGTGGTGGTGGTGTGCGTGTGTGCTTGCTTGCATCTCCAAGATCATGAACTACAGATGTGCTGGTTCCCTTACTCAAAAGTAAATCCCATTGATTTCAACTGCTAAAATCACATGCTGGCTTACCTTTGAGGAAAGCCCATTGGACAGAGAGAGTCTTACTTCTGAGTAAACACATATAGAACAATGCCTATACACATACAGATCATGGAAGGGGGAGGGAGGTTTTCAGGCAGCATGAATGGAGGGGGAGTTGTCCAACTTATAACAACCAATAAACTGTAAGGGGAGGTACAAAGGAGATCAATGGGCGAGGCCACACACCTCACATCTCACACCTCACCTCAACAAGGTGTGAGAGTGAACCTCAGCAGGGTAACGGCAATGCGCTACAGGAGAGGTGTAAGTTTGCAAGTTTTCATACAGTATATAACCACTATATAAATGAAGTAGGATAATTCGAGAGAGAACCACAATAAAAGGGTAGGTGGGATGAAGGCCTATAGCTCATCTTTTCTCAGGCTGCCTGATCTATCGTACAGAATGGGGCTTTCTTATTAATGAGCTTCAGAGCTTGAGGGTAGAAGGTGTTTCTTTGGAGTCTGATCTCCCACTGAAGCATCTTAAAAGCAGGGTCCTTAACACGCTATGGAGACTCATTAAAGTTACAGGCGTTTAATACTTGTTTGTAAGAATCAGTCGTACGTTTTTCCAGTTTTCAGTAGGTGGTGACAATGGGGACTTTTTTTGCCTTGATCGTCCGCTAAATCCCAAAATAATAAGAAAGCCCGCTAACAAGCAGGCACAGGAGGACTAAGTTGTCATCCACGGACGCTACAGGGGGACAAGGGCACGCAAATACAGCGTTCCCTCCTCACCCCCCTTCCCCAATCAGGATAGAAGGAAGCCAGGAAGAAGTTGATCTGAGGAGAAAGAAGCCATTGTCTTGCCAGTCACCTCCAGGACCAAAACAAAGGCTAAAAAAAATTCAGATGATCAGCAACTCTGGAGGGAAAAATGGCGGGGAACTCAGGGAAACACCTGGTGAGGATGACACAGTGATGGATTGGTGAGGGGCATGGCCACCTGTGGACGCCTGACAGCCTGGATTAGGACAATGGGCTGGAGGTTCAGCACCGTTGGTTTATATTAAAGTGTTAATTGTTTTAAAAGAAATGTAATATATCACTGCCATCGCTGCTGTTATTAACCATTCACTGCATCAACCTCTTCCTAATATCCTTCCCCACTTATTTGTAGATTGTCCCCAATCCTGCAAAAGCCAGCCATGAGTCAACGTCCCACTGAAAGTAATGGACTGGGTTGATGGTAACTCATTTAAGCCCTATTGCTTTCACATGTAACTAGCTAGACTGCAGTTCATCATTGTTTGAACTGAATGAAAACAATGACCTTGTTTGCATGTAATGACAAACCATGGTTTAACTGACCATTGTTTGTTGCTACATGTGAACCTGGAACTATGGGTTAACTATGGGTTGTTAACTACGAACAACCCACAAGGAGAACCTATGGTTTATTGTTGGGTTGTTTAAACTGTGGATCGTCATTATGTGCAAAGCCAGAATCGTGGGTTGTTCATGGGTTGTGAGTTGTTCATAGGTTGTTTTACCAGGCTACAGAGGCAGCAGAAGAGCAGTTTAAAAAACCCAACAGCCTCTTTACGTGCCAATACTTCAGTGCTACAAAGGCAGTTGGAATACAGGGAGGGAGTGGCAGAAGGAGCAAAGCAAGAAGCAACCCAGGGACTGAGACATCTTTCCAAGTAATGCCACATACACCATCCCAGAGTTCTCGTTCTCACTTGACTTAATATCAGAATAAACAAACCATTGGCTAGCGATATGTGTGAACTAGGCCATTGAACTGCTGCTGAGTTTCAACAAATGATTTGTCAAATTGAAGTGTTTTCTCTGTTATCTCTCCTGCGATTTATTCATGGCTATTTTTTAATGTTATTGCTGGAATTAAGTTAAACATGTTGATTAGATTGTAGGCCACTTGAGCATTTTAATGCCATTTAATAATTTTAATAAATACATAAATAAATACTGTCCATACCTGATAATACACATAAGTCATTATTCATTCTTTGCAGCAAAAGATCCCTGAAACTTCATTGGAAAAACATGTCTGAGATTTAGATATGTAACAATCGCCACAAGGACTTCCCAAAGCTCTCATCAAAGCTCCTGATTCTAACCTTGATTTTGCCATTTTGTGGCCTTGGATAAATAACCATTTTTTGGCCTCTATCTGGTTTGCTCTTTGTAAAAAGGAGCCAAATACTCAAACTTTATTCCTAATATTCACCTGAATTTTCAACAGCTAGCAAACATCTGGATAGAAGCATTTATTCTTACAGATCTCAAAATCCATAGGATGAATTTATATGGTCATTAATGTTTTTATAGAGGAAATTCTTTAATTTTCAGCTGTCAAAATCCATGAGTATTCACCATATGAGGGTTACTTCAGAAAAATATGGAGGGCTTACAGATTTCCCTCTTAAACATTACTGTTGACATTTACCTCAATTTACCTGCCATAATGAGGAATGGTTTCCTAGATTTTTGCTTGAGGTGTTGAATAGTTATCTTTCCTTTTTGACCATTTATCTATTTTTATTCCACTCAGGCTGTAGAAATATCTCAGAAATTGGCCAACATCTTGTTCAGTACTCCAAGTTGTAAAGGGTCCTCCTGCAGCAGAAAATGACCACAGAACTGGTGAAGGCTTTAGCTACCAACAGTAGATTTGTTTATAATAATTTTCTTGCAAATTAACACAGATTGAGTTGGTCATTTCTCTTGTGAAAATTGTTCTCCCTTCTTCTTTATTAATTTTTGCATCTATCATTAACTCATCATTATGAAAATTCTATCTATTTGATAGTAAATTTATTAGATGTTAATATGTGTGTTATGTTGGGTGATTTTGTTGAGTAGTTGAAATAATTGACAGTGCATAATAAATATGTTGTATAACAGTATGTTAATATTTTTTGTTAAAATAAATAAAGCATTCAAAAATTAAAAAAAGGAAAAAAGAAGAGCTAACAGTATACACAGAAACATATCACTGTGTCAAAATGAAAAATAAACAGGAAACAATAAATCAAGCAAGTTCAGCCGCGGCAAAGTGGAAAACTTAGGGAAGTACACTACAGACCAACAAAATTATAATAAATAATAACCATAGAGAAAAAGCATGCTTAAACAAAAACATTGTTGCTTAAGTAATTGTTGTCTAAACACATGCCATGAGAGACCTCTCATGGCAGTGAATGCTACAGAAAATGCCCAGTCTTGTGCCTCCAACCTTGTAAAGGCAGCAACATACACAGCAGGGGCTCTCCTAATATGATACGGAAGACAGTCCTTCCAAAACCCTGGTTCCAAATGATGTAGAACTTTGAAGGTGATAATGTGCACTAAGAATTGGGCCTGGAAGCAAACAGGAAGTCAGTGCAGTGATATAAAAAAACTGTGGTGCCTTGGCCGTCATCCATTGTTGCCTCGAGGTTTACGTCTCCCGCCCCCGTAAGATTCAGTTTAAAGCCCTCCTGATCAAGTTCTTCATGCTGTGGCCGAACACATTCTTTCCAGCCCTTGTGAGGTGCAACCCATCCCTTGCCAGCAGTCCATGTTCCAAGTAGCGTAGCCCGTGGTCCCAGAATCCAAAATTCTCACGTCGGCACCACCTTCGTAGCCAGTCGTTCATCCGGAGTATTTTTCTTTCCCTTTCTAATCCTCTTCCAAGAACCGGGAGGATGGATGAGAAAACTACCTGGGCCCCAAAGTTCTTCAGTTTCCTTTCCAGAGCTTCATAGTCTGAAATGATTTCTTTGTAGCTCTGCCTGGCGACATCATTTGTTCCCACATGGATGAGAAGAAAGGGGTATGCGTCCGTGGACTTTATCCAAATTGGTTTAGTGGTAGGTCTTAAGGAGAGCTTTCAGCATGCCGAATTTGAACCAGATTGGGTCATCCGTTGATTTTTTATGATTTTTTACATTTCCTCCCTCAAATCCATTAAGGCTACAGTGCTATAACCATTTACCTAGGAGTAAGCCCCATTGACCTCAATGGTGCTTACATTTAAGTAGTCATGCATTGGCTTGCACTGTAATTGAATGAAAGCTGAACAACAAGATCAAAAAAGGGCTACTAAAGTCTCAGCTCTTTTGCAAGTTAATTAACAGAGCACACAATCCACTAATACGTTCTCCTTTGTGGCCCTTATTGATACAGATGGGCACAGCAATGCTCCTGTGCAGCTATGCTCATACCAATGAGGATTGTGCGGGACAATTTTCTGATGGACTGTGGCTATACGCTTTGCTAGACCTTAGCTGCTAAATTGTTCATTTGCCAGCAAATGGTGCAAGGGATGCCAAGACTAGAATGTATAAGCAGAGTAGAATAATGAAGAGTTCAATATGTTGTTCAGCATCAAAACATCTTAATGTGTGTTTGTTGTAATGTGCTCTGAATAAATGAAAATATTTATCTATTTCAACCCCATTATTCAAGAGGCAGCTGGACAACTATCTGTCAGGTATGCTTTAGGGTGGATTCCTGCATTGAGCAGGGGGTTGGACTTGATGGCCTTATAGGCCCCTTCCAACTCTACAATTCTATGATTCTATGTTTTGTTCTTATTTTCATGATGGGTCACAGTGGTGATCAAGGGAAGAGGCTGAAACCTCCCTTTTCAAGTTTCAAACATTGGTTGGTAGGCATGTGCTGCCATAGCTGGGCCTTACTCAGTGTTTTGAAGATATTAAGGAGACAGCAAATAAGTTGTTACACAGATTAATGTTTTATTCCTCTCCCACAGTAGAGGCCTTCAAGAGGCAGCTGGACAAGCATCTGTCAGGGATGCTTTAGGGTGGATTCCTGCATTGAGCAGGGGGTTGGACTCGATGGCCTTGTAGGCCCCTTCCAACTCTGCTGTTCTATGATTCTATGATTCTATTAAATGGCTTGAAGTCAAAATCCACCCACTGTTCTTGGGAGCTTGCCCTGTTTAGACAGAGGTTCGCTCTGAGATAAGCATATCTGTACTGAGCCTCTCTGTGTCCTTCACTTGAGGTCTTACATGTTCCATTGATAACAGACCTTGTTGGAAGAGTTATACTTCTTAGATAAGACATAAAAATAACACCACATCAGTCAGAATGATAGATTTCAAGGGTGTTCACTCAGAGTGTAGCAGCAATACGTGACAATGATCAAAACGTCCTGCTGTGGCTCCACAGAGGCTATGTGGGTTAAGTACGTCAGAAGGGCCCTGAGGCTGGGTCAGACCAAGGGTCCATCTAGTCCAGCATTCTGTTCACACAGTGGCCAACTAGATGCCCACAGGAAACCCACAAGCAGAACATAACGAGGAGGAGGAGGAGGAGGAGGAGGAGGAGGAGGAGATGACGACGCAGCAGCAGCTGGAAATGGGGAGAAGGATTCTAGAGGTCAACAGGCTGTCCCTGGCTGTCCCTGGTAGTTCAGGGATGGAGCCCCATGAGCAAGGTGTAGAGCTCATAGCAAAAACACTGAAGCCAAGCAAAGAAGATCCTGCTCCCTTTACTTCCAGCTACTCGCCCTGAGATCTAACTCACGTGATTCTGAGAAGGGACTAAAAGCCACTGAAGCTACTGAGCCCTGGCAATATACAACCAGCTCTAGGGGCCTGGATAAGTATTGTGCTGCAGATGGGGATTTGTACCTGGATTGGAGGGAACATTGGGCCCCAAGGGACATGGGATGACTCTCTCTGCTGTTTCTAAGCCAAATCTTCCCAGTCAATCACTGTATACACAATATCACACCAGTTCATGGGTGAATGGAGCACTTTAGTTGGGCCATACAAGAGGGACGATAGGAGAAGAGGACATTGCCTTGTCCCGTCAGAACGTTGGTCCATCTAGCTCAGTATTGTCTGTGCTGACTGTAGTGAAATGTGATCCCCAGTAGAGTTTGAGAGATGCCTAATATGGAAAAGTGGAACAAAAAGCACAAGGAAATGAAGCCTGCACTAGTGAGTTTGTTGGGACTGTTCTCTGGTTTGAAGACAATAAAAGCACTATTGCTAATACATTGCCGTCTCTGCCATGCATTAAAGACCAATTGCAGCAGCTCTCCTGGGTCTCAGACAAGAGTTTTCCCCAGCCCTACCTAGAAATGCCAGGGATTGAACCTAGAATCTTTTGCATGGAGCGCATATCCTCTGCGATGGAGCCATGGCCCTCCCACACTTGCACACCCTCTCCAGCACAAGCCGCATTGAAACGGATAAGCAGCCACCATGCTCCTGTCCTGTGTAGGCTGACCATATTTTGGAAATCAAAAAGGAGGACAATATGGCTGCCCTCAAGGAGGCGTGCCCACCCCAACATGCCCACCCCCAAGGCAGAACCATCTTGGCTTGACCATCCCCCAAGGGGGTGTGACCTTGGTCACATATCTAATTCTACACCTCACAATTTAGACAAACCTGTTCTACATAATATGTTAATGTTAAAATCACTGAAATAAAGAACAAGTGAGACCTTCAGTGTATCAGAAATTAACATTTATTTTTAGTTGCTGTACAAATTTTAAGACTCTGCTTCCTCCCGATGTGTCCAGGAATACTTTTCAGTGGATCTTATTTTTCTTAAAAGGGGCAGGGTGTTAGACAGAAAGCAGTGGAATTCCTTACAAGTCATTTTCTTATCATTATTTGCACCAGTAAAATCCCTTTCAGTGTCTCCACAGACATCTGGCTCCTTTCTTTTGTCCACTGTGTTTGCATCATGGAGAAAACACACTCCACATTAGTATTGTGGGAGGGAACCGCAAAAAAGAACTGTGCAATCTGCAGCAGTTCTGAGTGGTAGTCCATGCTTTTGGAACTCTCAAAAAACTTAGTCCACTTCTGGTGTGCCATCAATTTTTTGAAGTCTTAATTGTCATACATACTTTCTGCAAATTTCCTCAGAGTTGCAAACTGATCAAAGCACTTCACCACATCAATAAAAACTCCCTTCTCTCTCAAGTATTGAATGGTAGGCTCCACATCAGGCCAGTTTGGTGTCTCAGTCAGGGCAATCCACGTGAATATTGAGAACTCTTCCAGGGTCTCATCCACATCTCCAGATATTTAATGCACATGGTGTACTGACATTCCACTTGCACACAGAATGAGTCACACTGTTCAGCAAGTCCCTCCTTCCAATTTTTCCCCAGGAGTCCCTTGACTTTCAGGGACATGAAGCTGTTCATGCAGCATGTTGCGTACAGAGTTCAGGCATTTCAGCACTCCCACCACAGAGTTGTTTTCTTGTTGAATCTCTTCGATATGTGTTTGGAACACACTCATGCGTGAGGGCATATACCACAGGTAGTTCTCACTGAAGTCATCCTCAAAGAGAAAGAAGGACTTCAAGGCTTGAAACATCTGCAGTAGCCTTGTGATTCCAGGGAATACGGACAGCCACTGTGTCCTGTTGTGGGAAAGCATCTTTCTGTATTCAATGTCCACAAACTCCCAGTACTCCTTCAGACTCTCAGTTCTCACAGTGTAAATGCTGAAGTATTGGTATATTTTAAAAATAATAGTTTCCACATCCACATCAAATGTATGTCCCCTGCAATGTACACAATGGTTCAAAATGTGGGCTGGGCAACCCACACCAACCAGAGTAGTCCTCTTCAACAGCCTTTACAAGATTGTGAAGACATTATTCCCTTCCTCATCACGCCATAGTCCACCAAACATGGTATTGCAGTTGTCACCTGTGAAGGCAATGCACTTCTTCAACAAGCCATTCTTCTCCAGAGTGTCCTTCACATCATGGGCAACTGTATCCGTTGTCTCGTTAGGTGTGTTCCTTACTTCAATGAGCTTGGACTGCAAACCACCATTCTTCCAGTCAGCGTATTGGACTAATACTGGAAATATTTTCACTGTACCATGGTTGCTTCCATCCGTTGAGACCCCGCAGTATGGGATGTTGTAGTCTTTCATTGCTTGCAGGGCACTTTCCACAGACTACGGTGCAAGCACAGAGTTCACAATTGCAATCAGTCTCTTTAGCGGAAGAGCTCTCTCCTCAAACAGCGCTCCTGTGCTTCGCTGACTCAACTTGGTGCTGCAAATCTGTAGCACCTTTATGTGCCACATAAACGAAAGTACCAAGCTTGCATATGGTGCACTCAGCCTCGTTCTCATCACGACCCTTCTTAAAGCAGGGAAATTTGGCCTTTAACTGCGGTGTGAACTTGCACTTAGTTTCTGGCATTCTGATTTATTCATGCAGAGTGTTAATTAACTTGTAAATCAGAATCTAAAAGACAAGAAAGTAAGACATCACTGAGCATCTCTGAATCCTACAATTCACAGGACAACTGTTGTTATCACATGGAAGTGAAACGATCCAAAGTTATTCCCTTGTCTGAAAAGCTATGTAGAAACAGTGAGTAGCTCTAAAGATGCAGAGCAAATGTTAGACATAAAGACGTTGTACATTTTATATATACATGAAAATGCTTTCAGGCAACATGTATAGAAAATGGAATTTCAGCAGGTGTCATTTGTATACCTGCAGGTCTTAACAATGCTATCTTTTAGCCAGAAGTAGCCGTGTGTGTTTCTTCCTATAGCCTTGCACCAGTTACACGGTGCAAGGTGTAACTTTATTCAAACAAAACATAACTCTAATAGGAAGAAGGGCGGGAACAAGCCCGTGAAGTCAAAGCCCAGCCGGCGTTGGCTGCGCCAAAACTCGGCCGGGAGGGAAGAAGGGAACAAGCCTGGGCAAGGGAGGCACGATGCGGTCACAGCTGTAGGCCCTGGCAAGAGGGAAGAAAGGAGGAAGCAAGCCCATAGAGGCCCCAACTGGTGCCGGCTGCACTGCAACTCAGGAGGGAGGGAGGAAGGCAGCAAGGGAGCCCACTACCCAGCTGCCACCATGTAACTATTTCGCGCCCCGATGGCCGCCTCCTCCTCTGCTGTCATCTGCCTCCTCCTCCAATGCCACTGCCACCTCGGCCGCGTCTTCAAAGCCACCACTGCCGCTGCTGCCTCTTCAAAGTCTCCGACGGTGCCTCGTCCACCGTTGCTGCCTCGTCTGCCGCCGCCTCTTCAAAGCCGCTTCCTCCTCCTCCAAAACTGCAGCCTCCTCACCCGCCATGTCTGCTGTGTCCTCCCGGAAGTGGAAGTCTCACGAGAGTCGGGACTTCCTGGGGAAAATAAGCCGGAACGGCGCTTGAACATGAGCCATGAGGGCATCCATTTCCCAGTAAATGGACCCTGAGCCCCGGTTGCTCTGGACTCGCACCATTTCAGCGGATATCTCCAGAAATTTCCGGGTGGTTTGGTCACCCGAATCATACAAAGCCTTACTGAAAAAGAAGAAGGCCATGTTTATCAGACAAAAGTGGAATGAGTTGGTCCTGGCAGTGAGAGAGAATTTTGGAATATGGTCTACTCTGGAACTACATGACAACAGTACTTTGAGGGTATTTGTCATGGTCCTGAGCCAGCTGAGGAAAGTACACTGAGCAGAGACCTTCTGATCTGGGAAGCAGTGACAACTCAGGAGATCAGCTGTCTATCAAAGAACTTATTAACAGGTAGAGACCCTCTCTTGAACTATTTATTAAAATTATAATCTTAGAAACTTGGAATTAAGAATGTCATATAGCAAAAGTATATCTTTTTGGAGCCAGGTCAAGACTTGTTTCAGGGTCAGGTCAAGACTTTTCTCTTTTCCTAGGCAGTTAACAACATATGCTGAATTTGTTTGCCCCCAGAATAGATGTTTTTAAAAGGATATTGTTGTTTTTATGTTCATGGTGGTTTTAAATTTTGTATACTTGTTGTTTTTAATGTTCACTGTTTTTAACTTCTGTAAACTGCCCAGAGAGCTTCAGCTATGGGGCGGTATATAAATGTAACAAAATAAAAATAAATAAATAAATATCTGTAAAAATGAATGATAAGGAAATCTAGCAGTTAGCTGTTCTTAAATTATTTCAGGAATGGTAGACATAAGAATTTTAGACTGGGCACTTGTTGCTTATTGAAGTAGCAGGACTAGGGGTACCTCAGTTTTTACCAAGGGGTGGAGAAGGGCTGAAAGTTCAATTAGTTGAAGGAAAAGGAACAAAGAACTGGCTGAATTTGAGAGAGAGAGAAATAGACTTTGGAACATGCTCTAACTAAAGTATAATTATTGGGGGGTGGGGGGAAGGAACAGGAAAAATAATGAACTGTTTTCTAAAAAGCCAGCTGCAGAAAGAAAATAATCTATTAAACAAGGAAGGGAGGCTGTTTGTAAGAAGCAGGCAGGAGCGCCTGGGCTGAGACTGTTGCTGCTGCTTGGCTTGGGAAAGGTTTGCAGGGGAGGAGGCGCGAATGTGCACTGCAGCTCGGGTACCAGACACACCAGTGCCTTGCTCCATTTCTAAAAAAAAAACTGCAAAGCTTCGCAGTTCTAGGGAGGTGCGGGGATGAACCACCACCACTCCTGTCCCAGTGCATTTTCCGCATTTCTTTTAAGGTGAAAATATACCCCTGATTATGCCTACTCAGGGAGAAGACCATATTTATTTATTTATTTATTTATTACATTTCTATACCGCCCAATAGCCAAAGCTCTCTGGGCGGTTCACAAAAATTAATCAGGTGGACAACCAACAGGTTAAAAGCACAAATACAAAATACAATATAAAAAGCACAACCAGAATAAAAACCACGCAGCAAAACTAACATAATATTAAAATACAGAGTTAAAACAGTAAAATTTAAATTTAAGTTAAAATTAAGTGTTAAAATACTGAGAGAATAAAAAGGTCTTCAACTGGCGACGAAAGGAGTACAGTGTAGGCGCCAGGCAGACCTCTCTGGGGAGCTCATTCCACAGCCAGGGTGCCACAAAGCCCTCCTGCTAGTAGCCACCTGCCTCACTTCCTTTGGCAGGGGCTCACGGAGAAGGGCCCCTGTGGATGATCTTAAGGTCCGGGCAGGTACATATGGGAGGAGGCGTTCCTTCAGATAACCTGGCCCCAAGCCGTTTAAGGCTT
Source organism: Elgaria multicarinata webbii (assembly GCF_023053635.1). Taxonomy (NCBI): domain Eukaryota; kingdom Metazoa; phylum Chordata; class Lepidosauria; order Squamata; family Anguidae; genus Elgaria; species Elgaria multicarinata. Next base: position 7,712,437 of record NC_086176.1, read on the forward strand.
TAAATGTTAATACCAGCACTTTGAATCGGGCCCGGACCTGGACTGGCAGCCAATGAAGTTGTAAAAGGACTGGCGTAATGTGGTCTCGCCAGCCAGTCCCTGTTAGTAAACGGGCTGCCCTGTTTTGTACCAGCTGAAGCTTCCAGACCGTTTTCAAAGGCAGCCCCACGTATAACGCATTGCAGTAATCCAAACGAGAGGTTATCAGAGCATGGATAACTGTAGCTAGGCTATCTCTGTCCAGATAAGGGCGCAGCTGGTATATCAGCCTAAGCTGGTAAAAGGTGCTCTTTGCCACTGAGTTCACCTGTGCCTCAAGTGACAGTTCTGGATCCAAGAGCACCCCCAAACTACGGACCCGATCCTTTAGGGAGAGTGCAACTCCGTCCAGGACAGGGCAAACATCACCACGCAGGAGAGATGAACCACCCGCTAACAGTACCTCTGTCTTGTCTGGATTGAGTCTCAGTTTGTTAGCCCTCATCCAGTCCATTACCGTGCCCAGGCACTGGTTCAGAACAGCCACTGCCTCACCTGGGTTTGATGAAAAGGAAAGGTAGAGCTGGGTATCATCCGCATATTGATGACACCTCAGTCCACATCTCTGGATAACCTCCCCCAGCGGCTTCATGTATATGTTAAACAGCATAGGGAATAAGATAGAGCCCTGTGGAACCCCATGGCTTAGGAGCCACGGCACAGAGCAATAATCCCCCAGCACCACCTTCTGGAATCGGCCATCCAAGTAGGAGCGGAACCACTGCAGCGCAGTATCTCCAACTCCCAGCTCAGACAACCTATCCAGAAGGATACCATGGTCGATGGTATCAAAGGCCGCTGAGAACCAACAGGGTCGCACTCCCCCTGTCTCTCTCCCGACAGAGGTCATCCCACAGGGGGACCAAGGCAGTTTCCGTTCCAAAACCAGGCCTGAAACCCGATTGAAATGGATCTAGATAATCCGTTTCATTCAAGAGTGCCTGGAGTTGTCCTGCAACCACCCGCTCAAGCACCTTGCCCAGGAAGGGGATATTAGCCACCGGCCTGTAGTTGTTAACATCCTCCGGGTCCAGGTTAGGCTTCTTCAGGAGTGGTCTAATTACCGCCTCTTTTAAAGAGGCCGGCACCACTCCCTCTCTCAAGGAGGCATTTACAACCTCCTGGACCCAGCCGGCGATCCCCTCCTTATTTGATGTAATGAGCCACAAGGGGCGAGGGTCAAGCACACAGGTGGTCGACCGGACTTGGCCAAGCACCTTGTCCACATCCTCAGGCCTCAATAACTGAAACTCATCCAATAAAGCTGAACCGGACGGCGCTCTGAACGCCTCTACTTGTGGCGCTGCATTAAGCGTGGTGTCCGATTCATGACGAATATGAGCGACTTTATCTTCAAAGTGCCGTGCAAACTCGTCACAGCATGCTACCGAGGGTTCAACTATCTCATGCCCTGGCCCAGAGTGTAACAGGCCGCGAACCACTCGTAAAAGCTCCGCCGGACGACACTGAGAAGACGCAATGCTGGTGGAAAAGAACGGCCTCTTTGCCGCCCTCACCGCCACAGAGTAGGCTTGATAGTGAGCTCTAACCCGTGTTCGATCAGACCCAGCACGAGTTTTCCTCCACCTGCGTTCTAGCTGTCTGCCCTCTTTATTATTATTATTATTATTATTATTTATTTATATAGCACCATCAATGTACATGGTGCTGTACAGATAACACAGTACATAGCAAGACCCTGCCGCATAGGCTTACAATCTAATAAGTTGTAGTTAACAATAAAGAGGGAAGGAGAATGCAAACAGGCACAGGGAAGTGTAAACAGGCACCGAGTAGGGTAAAGCTAATAGTATAGAGTCAGAACAAACTCAATATTTGAAGGCTATAGGGAAAAGAAAAGTTTTTAGCTGAGTTTTAAAAGCAGTGATTGAGTTTGTAGTTCTCAAGTGTTCTGGAAGAGCGTTCCAGGCGTAAGGGGCAGCAGAAGAAAAAGGACGAAGCCGAGTAAGGGAAGTGGAGGTCCTTGGGCAGGCGAGAAGCATGGCATCAGAGGAGCGGAGAGCCCGAGCGGGGCGATAGTGTGAGATGAGAGAGGAGAGATAGGGAGGAGCTAGACCGTGAAGAGCCTTGAAGGTCAGCAGGAGAAGTTTATATTGGATTCTGGAGTGAATTGGAAGCCAATGAAGAGATTTCAGAAGTGGAGTGACATGGTCAGAGCGGCGGGCCAGGAAGATGATCTTAGCGGCAGAGTGGTGGACAGAGACCAGCGGACTGATGTGAGACGAAGGAAGGCCAGAGAGAAGAAGGTTGCAGTAGTCCAGCCGAGAGATAACCAGTGCGTGAACGAGAGTCTTGGCAGAAGAGACAGACAAAAATGGTCGAATCCTGGCAATATTATATAGGAAGAAACGACAGGATTTAGCTACAGCCTCGATGTGAGGAGTAAAGGAGAGCGAGGAGTCAAATATAAAGCCAAGACTACGAGCTTCCTTGACCGGAGTAAGCGTGACATCGTTGACAGTAAGAGAGAATGAGAGGTGAGGAGAAGGTTTAGGAGGAAAAACAAGCAATTCAGTCTTTGCCATGTTAAGTTTCAAACGACGATGAAGCAGCCAGGCTGAGATATCTGAAAGACATGCTGAGATACGATCGTGAACATCTGGAGAAAGTTCCGGAGATGAAAGATATAATTGTGTATCATCGGCATACAGGTGATATTGGAGGCCGTGAGATTGAATAAGCTTGCCCAAGGGCAGCATGTATAGAGAGAACAACAACGGGCCAAGCACCGAGCCTTGCGGAACCCCAACTGAAAGGGGAAAAGAGGAGGACGAGCTGCCGTTAGCCGACACGCTGAAAGAGCGACCCTCTAGATAGGAGGCGAACCAGTTATAGACAGAGCCACAGAGTCCAAGGTCATGGAGGGAATCTAAGAGAAGATCGTGATCAACCGTGTCAAAGGCTGCGGTTAGATCAAGGAGAATAAGAATGGAATAATGGCCTTTAGACTTGGCAGTAAGGAGATCATTGGTGATCTTGGTAAGGGCTGTTTCAGTGGAATGCAAAGGACGGAAGCCAGATTGAAAGGGATCCAGAGCAGAGTTATTAGAGAGAAAGTCAAGACAACGAGAGTAGACCAGACGTTCCAGGATCTTTGAGACAAAGGGCAGGAGGGAGACAGGTTCTTGCTTCATTGCCCTCAGCTCAGGTTCACAGTTGAGTGGAGAACTGCCCTGCCCTCCTCTTTTGTTAGCACATAAGCACACACAACTGAGAACAGGTTGTGTACACAGGAGGGATGAGTGCATTTATTTCACGGGGGGGGGGGGGGAAGCAGACTTTCCCTGCTCCAAAATAATATGAAAAAGGGAGAGGAAGAATCAAAGTGAGTGCAGGACAGGGACGAAGTCATGTAAGTTCCAGGCTGCGATACCAGGGATGGTGAGTGTGTGACAAACCGCTGGTGTGATGGAGGACATGGAAGTGTGGGTTGTTGTGGGTGCACACACCCTGTTTCCAATCCTTTATGACATGTGTTGGCTTCACGGTGTTTTGTGCCCAAACAAAGCTTTGGGCAGATGTGATTCAGTGCCATCTCATAGAGGACACAATTGTGCATAGATGGGGATATGATTTTGGGAGGACCAAAGCCTGTTGTGAGGTTCACGCACCCCATTCCATATTGGGTTTTTTTACTTATTTGTGGTATGATTAATATAGACACACACAAATGACACTGTCTTGTATGCCCAAAGAAAGCCATCTCATAGAGGATATTCTCCTGGACGTGTGGGTGTCTGATTTGGGGTGGCCTGAGGTGCATACTGGAGTGCTCAAGTGCAGTTCCTTATTCTTTTCCATGTATTTTTGGTCATTATTGTCACTAGGTCTCATGCTTCATAGTGTCCTGTGCCCCAATGAAGCACTGGGGTGCATGTGGGTCAGTGCTATCACACAGAGGATACTTACCTGGAGTTGTGAATGTATCATTTGGATCGGCCCACAGCATACCCCAGGGTGCACACACCCAGTTCCTCATTTGTATTTGTCATTTGGTGTCATCATGCATTCATGTACATGGTACACAAATGACAGTTTTGATTGGAGAGACAGTGGCCACCAGATCTACACCAAGCAGGATGTGGCACTTTGAAAACAGTTTGAAAACTCTACATGGAGCTCTGTGTCCTGGGCCCCAACAGTTGTCACCACTGTTATAAACCATTTTAAAGCACTACTGTAGATCCTGCCAGTTTCTTTATCTTGAAGGCCACAGTACCCGAATCATGGAGACGTATGCCATCTCATCAGACAAAGCTTATTTTGTCCAAAGATTATTTTGTGGGTCAGGGAGTATTAACTTCAGGTCATTATTCAGTTTAGTTATTGAGTTATGTTCCAAACTTTCACACAAATAAAGAACTGGAAACTAAAAAACAACTTCAGCATTGTAGAATCATAGAGTTAGAAGGAACCATGCAGTCGGCTTAAATACCTTCAGCGAAGGAGAACCTGTCACTTCCTTGTCGTTCTGCGAAGAAGGAAGTTTTCACAGCACATGTCATGGGGTACATCTACACGGCTTCTTTAACACGACCTAAATGCGCATATTTGCGTTTAAGGACACATGACACAGCCGCCCACTCACCACAGCGCCGTTTTTTAAAACGATAATGCCCATATTAGCAACAGGCGATTTACCGTGACTTTTAGTTAATGTTCGACTGCAGATCACATTATGCTTATGTGTCCCCGTGTGAGTTAAATCGCATTTTGACAGGTGGGCAGAGCTCTGACGCTAGTAGAACATGATTCTCCAATCTCCCGTTTACCCACCTATCCGCTGCTTCGTTCCTTTGTGCCATTTTTAGGCTAAATTATGTGCTCCTGCGGAGCTCCGGATGGATAGCGTCTTAAAAGAAGGAGGGGGGGAATGGGCAGTCTCTGCTTGAATGTCTTGAGGAGCAAAGAAAAAGAAGAGCGAGGAGCAGGCGGGGGGGGGAGGATGATCAGTGGGGGTTGGCAAGGCTTAGGCAGCGTGGGCACCTGTGCTTTGATCCTTTGCTTTCTGCGCTTACAGAGAGAGAGAGAGAGAGAGCGTGGATCTATAGGAATGAAGGAGGGGATGGCGATCCCAGGAGCTGAGAGGTAGCAGGAAAGGAAACGATGGATTCCCTTTGTGCTGGTATCATGTTCTGATCCCGGCTGCAGCGGGCGTCTGTCAATATCTCCCCTCCCCTAACAAGGAAATATTTACAATTTCACCCCCATCCGCTTCGCCACATCTCCCTCGTTCCTCTACTTCCCCCCTCCTGGAGCTCCACAGATGAAATTTATAGCTTCTCTCGTCTATAAATTAGTAACTGCACTAAATAAATAAATAATCAGGAGATAAATCGCTGTTGCTGCTGCAGTGTGACACCTCACCTACATTTGAATCCACAAAAAATCGGGTTAATATCTAATGAGGTGCAATCCTGTTGTCGTATAGATGACTGCATGGTCAATAGCAGAGGAACTGCAAATAACCATGACGGACAAGAGCCCTCAAGTTATGTTATTCTAAACACAAATAACCTTGGACCCAGTCATCACAGAATGCCTTGCAATATTAAGGAATTCTTTGGCCAGCACAGAAAACATAATGTTAACTAAAAGTCAAGGACACTGGGGAAATCCTCCAATTCTTTGCAAAATCCTCCAATTCTCTCCATCATGGTTGAGTCCATCTACAGCTGAGAACCCCCTCCCTCCTGCTAACAACTGTCGCTGCTGAGGCCATCAGAGGGAAAGGAACCTGAAGCCAAGCATCCCTCCATCATGAGGCTATTAGAGGGAGAGAGAAAGAAAGCAGTTGGTGAACTTTGCAGCTAAGACTCTTGTGCCTGAATTTTCTGCTGCTGCTTCCCCCCCCCCTCCAGATCCCCTTTCCTTTTGTGTCATTTTTTTTAGATTGCAAGCCTGTGGGCAGGGACTGTCTTAAGAAATATTTTTATAAGCCTCCTTGAGAGCCTTTTTGGCTAAAGGGCAGGATAAAAGTGCTATAATAAATAAATAAATAAATAAATGGGATGGTGAGCAATGAGCAAATAATTAAACTATTTACAGGGGAGAGTTCCGTGATTCTTTCTCCTGCAGCTTTGTTTGATTGATGGAAAGATATGTGGAAAGAAGTCATTTAATTCTTTGGGCATGTCTACATTAAGGCATCTTTACCAGGCTTTTTTCCCCCTTGGTCTTCCCATGTTCACTACTAGTTTCTATAGATGCCAACTAAAAGTGTCCATGTGATTTGTAATTGACAACTTCGCCTTTGGCCATAAAGTTAGATGAAACAGCACCATCTAGTGGCAGTAATATAGCACATTGCTGACTTTACACACTGGGGATATCCCGCAATATCCTGCAATAATTTTAAATAGTGCATTATCTCTAATCTTTTTAAAGCAAGATTACCAGGGGAAGAAGTTGATGGCATCATGTAAAGGACCTGCAAACTTCCATGAGTGGCTAACCATGAGCATGCAATAAATCACTTGTGTAGAGAAGCTCTTTCTCCTCCACTTTTTTCTTTCTCTTTTCTTTTTTTCTTTTAGTTTAAGCTCATGTCTTTCCCACTGTGAATGTAAAACGCAGCTTATTTTAAAATGAGAAAATGCTAATTTGGGGAGGGGAAAATAGGATAGCAATTTCAGCCCATTAATGTGTGTGTGTGTGTGTGTGACATAGCTCTAACAATACAGTATTATCAACTTATTTATTTATTTATTACATTTCTATACCGCCCAATAGCCGGAGCTCTCTGGGTGGTTCACAAAAATTAAAAACATTCAAAGTATAAAACAACAGTATAAAACCATAATATAAAATACAATATAAAAGCTCAACCAGATAAAAACAGCAGCAATGCAAAATTACAAATTTAAAACACCAAGTTAAAATTTATTTATAGACTGTTAAAATGCTGGGAGAATAAAAGGGTCTTCACCTGGCGTCTAAAAGCATATAATGTAGGTGCCACGCAAACCTCCTTAGGGAGCTCATTCCACAGCCACGGTGCCACAGCAGAGAAGGCCCTCTTCCTGGTAGACACTAAACTTCCTAAACATGTTCAGAATCAAATTCCTCATTTCCCATTACTTGTAATTAACATAGCCATTGTCAGGCTGGGGGCACAAAGAGCACCTTAGGGCACCTTCTCTATAAGGAAAGACTAAAGCCTTGAGAATTTTTTAGTTTAGAAAAAATCAAAAGGAAGACATGATAAAGGTTTGTAAAATTATGGATGATTTAGAGAAAGTGGATAGAGTTTTTTCTCCCCTTTTCTCCCATTGTTCAGCGATACTGATAATGCAGAGATTCGGGAAAGATCAAAGGAAGGACTACTCACACAGTATAGAATTAATTTGCGGAATTTTCTGCCACAACATGTGCAGATGGCCAATAGATTGGATGAAATAAGGATCAGGCAAATCCATGGAGGATAAGGCTAGCATTGTCTACTAGTCATGGTGGCTACCTGCTACCTCCAGTTACTCTTGGGGGCAGGCTGGTAGGGTGACGATGTAGCAGTAGTGCAGGTGGGAAATTGCCTTCGTGCCCCAAGGGTGGGCTTCCCAGAGGCATCTGCTTGGACGGTGTGGGAAGCAGCAAGGACTCCTGCCCTGATCCTGCAGGGCTCTTCTCATGTTCGCAATGTGAGCGAGATCGCACAAGGAAACTGGGGACTACTCACAGACTAGGTTAAACAACGTCAGGGTCAAGTGAGGTCCTGGTTCCTCCCTATTCAGCCCGGGTTAGGCCTCATCTAGAGTATTGCGTCCAGTTCTGGGCTCCACAATTCAAGAGGGACACAGACAAGCTGGAGCATGTTCAGAGGAGGGCAACCAGGATGATCAGGGGTCTGGAAACAAAGCCCTATGAAGAGAGACTGAAAGAACTGGGCATGTTGAGCCTGGAGAAGAGAAGATGGAGGGGAGACATGATAGCCCTCTTCAAGGACTTGAAAGGTTGTCAATAAAATTTTCAGTGTGATTCCTAATTCCCATCATGTTCTCACTGGGTTTCCTGACTAGAGCATCAAATAAAGGGGCCAAAGGGGCCTGATTTTCAAAAAATCTTGCTAAAACTAAATTACTTACTAAAAATGCCCTTTTTGCTCTATAAATACAACTTACGATGCCCCGGTCACTAAATGTAACAACAGCACGTGCTCTTATTCCATCATGACATAAGTATTCTATATTCACAATATTGTTAGTGCAATGCACCTGGCATAACTCTGTTCACCATATGCAAAAAATGTGAGACAGAACTGACTGGGCAAGATAGCCCCACGGTTTGGGATAGTTCACAAACACCAGCTTATAAGGGATCATCACCAAATTCCAATTGGCTCTTAATGTTGAGACCAGCACTGGTTCAGACTGAAAAGTAGCAATACCCTGCTTAATACCTTGAACATCCTCCTCCAACTTTACCTGAGCTCTACAAAGAACATCTTCCCAGGGATCTTGCAACAGTTCCAAACCCTGATCACTGGACACATTGCTCAAAGCAAGATCTGCTTCCCCCCACATTGTTTAGTATGGGCTTTAAATGACCCTTTGCCATTTAAAAAAGGCTCTTTGTCCTTTTTTTCCATTCCCCCTGCTCTTTCTGTCGAGGCTTGATAGGGTTGGCTTTTGTAGATACGTCCAGCAAATCAAACAACCTCTGGAAATCCTTTCTCAGGCAACACCCACTTTCCCCCCCTGCTTTTTAGATGTTTTCATATTTTTGCTTTTCTTTTGTTTCTGATGCACCCCGTTTTGAGCCACTTTTTTGTCTCCTTTAGACTGGTTCTTTCTGGAATTGCATGTCTTCTTGTTTGACGGCTCTGTTTGAGCTTTGCTATCATCATTACCTTTTACCAGCTGGTTCCTCTCCTGCGAATTAAAGCATTCAGTCAGAGTTGTTAACAACCTGTTACTTTCTGCCAAAAAGTTTTTAATGAGGGCTAGTTCTTTAGATATCATAAGTAAGTGTCCTTCCATCTGAAGAAATTCCTTCCCTGTATCCTCTGTTTGCAAGGAGATTGTGTTGTAATTCTTTCTTGAGATATTAGCTACGCAATTAAATGGTTGATTCTGCGCAGGTTCTTCCTCAACTTCTACATTAATTACTTCTTCTCCCTCTCCCTCGACGACTCGCTGTGCTCCGAGTAAGGAGTCATGGATCTCAGCCAGGGCCAGCTGTGATGCCAGATCTAACGTAGACATCACAGATCTGGGCTCTTGTAAGGCCCCTTTAAGATCTCTTCTCGATCCTCCCAAAGTGCAGGACACAGAATAACGGGCCCAAGTTAAAGGAAGCCAGATTCCAGCTGGACATCAGGAAAAACTTTCTGACTGTTAGAGCAGTACAACAATGGACTCAGTTACCTAGGGAGGTTGTGGGCTCTCCCACACTGGAGGCCTTCAAGAGGCAGCTGGACAACCATCTGTCAGGGATGCTTTAGGGTGGATTCCTGTATTGAGCAGGGGGTTGGACTCGATGGCCTTGTAGGCCCCTTCCAGCTCTGCTATTCTATGATTCTATGATTCTAAGCGAAAGAGAGCAGACTTGCCCTTTTAGTCAACACCCCACCATCAGCTTCTTCATAGCTGAAGAAGTTAACCAGAGAAGCTAAACAAGCTAGCAGATAACCCAACAACAAACCATTGGGCCGCTCTCTCCCACTCCTTGTTTACTCATGGGCTGTCGTGTCCCACAAACTAGGACTGTGAGGTGTTCTTTCAAAAACTATACAAAAAAACCTCCCATGTCAGGGAGAAAGTTAGGACAAGCTTTTCAGCATGCTAGTCCAGTTAGGGCCTTTTGAAAGCAGGTGAGGGGGCATTCCTAATACAAACAAACTCTGTCCTTAGTTTAAAGGAGAAAGCACCTCCCCACTCTTCCCCCGACTCTTCCCCTCACTCCAGCTAGATGCGTGGGCTCATTATCTGCTCTCAAGGCTGCCACGTCCCTTCTGGGGAACTCTGAAGCAATTTTACTCAGGACATACGGCTTTCCTATGGATCCAACTAAACATGAAGTGATTTCTCGAAAGGAATGGAGTGTGCTGATCCAACTAAACATGAAGTGATTTCTCGAAAGGAATGGAGTGTGCTGATCGTCTTCTACTACAGCCCCATCCCAAGGGATACCGTTTGTGCATGCTTCAAGAAACCTATCATGTCAAGGATATTATTCAAATTGGTGGCAGAGATGAGAGAATTGTCTCTGTTGGGCGGAACCTCACTAGCAGCCTGACCAATCCCAGGGAGAGGACAAGAACGAGACAAATAAAAGGGGGGCCAGATGGGAAGGCAGTATGTAAATACCAAGAGCCCTCAGCTGCCATCTCAGTCCTGAGGAATTTACACCAGGGCCAGAGGCAGAAGACTGTACGGCTCATTCATATTCATTGTCTCATTTATTCAGCAGTTAACTAGAGATTCAGGTTATTGTTAATCTCAAAGTTTGTTAGTAATGTTGGCTGGAAGAGGAGGGGGCAGCCTTGGCTATCCAGACTCCCCCACTTGGTAAAGCCGTGGCTGCTCAAACCAGCCAGCCTACTCTCTCACCCCTTTTCCCTTCTGTTTCAGAAAGAAGAGCTGCCCTCACAAGCTGCGTCCGCTTGCCGCCATGTCCTTGGCAGGAATGAGGTGCCTGGTGACAGGAGCTGGTGGGTTTCTTGGTCAAAGGATAGTTTGCCAGTTGCTGGAGGAAGAAGAGAGCCTAGCTGAGGTCCGAGGTCTGGACAAAGCAGTCAGCTCTGAGGCACTCCAGAATTTTGGAAGTAAGCAAACACTCTGTGGTTCTTTCTGAAGGGAGAGGGGGGCGCAGACCCCAGAGAAGAAGTGTGGGAATCCACATTGGAAGGGTTTCTCATCAGAGGGATCTCCATTCTGAGGACATGCCTCATTCTCACTGAGGTGGCAAACCTGTGTGGGAACTTCAGAGTGAGGGGGGGTCACAGAGGATGAAATAACCCTCTGTAAGGTAACTTTTCCTGCCCTTTCCCCTCTGCTAGTGCTGGGCCTGGGGGAAAACAGTAGCTCTGAACTGCTGCAGCTTGGAGTTCAGCCCACCGCCGAGGAAGGGAGAAAGACTTGGCTCTGTCTGCTGCAGGTCAGAAATAAGCCCTTTCCCCCCTTGCTTCAGCACTGCATGTCTACACGAAGGGTTTGCCCCAGGGTGGTTTCACATCTACATGACGCAGCCGCCATTGCGAAGCCATCTGGGGGCAAACCCTGGAAACTCCGCTCCAAAAGAGTCTGGCACATAACCCAACCTTTTTTGGCAGCGGAGCCCATGGCGCCCCCTGATTGATCACCAGGGGCCACCCTGTGCCTGTAAAAGTTTTTTAAAAGGGGGGGAGGAACAGGGCTGTTCCTCCCCCCCTTTTTAAAGATTTTATCTGTATCTCTGCAGCTGCGCAAATACAGATAAGAAAAATAAAAAGAAATGGGAGGGGGAGGAATGGGCAGCCAGAGGGAGTAGAGGTGGTTTGCCCTGAGGCCCTGCCTCCTCTCTTCACGTCCTCCTCTGGCTGCCTCGTTCCCCCCCCCATTTTTTTTAATTTTTATTATCTGTATCTGCACAGCTGCAGAGATACAGACAAAAAAATTAAATTAAAAAGGGAGAGGAATTAGCCTGGTTCATCTCCTCCACCCCATTTTTATTTATTTATTACTTTTAAAGAGTGGAGAAGTTTGCATTTGCATTCCTTCCCGTGCAAGGGGCAAGGACTATTTTTGTGAATGGTCTGTGGATGGTGTGTGGGTGTGTTTGTGGGTGTGGGTGTGTGAGAGAGAGAATGAGAATGGGGGAGGTCTGTGTGTGGTCAAAAATATGTGTAGGGGAAAGTGGCCACAGCCATTTTGGCATGTGACATTTTGGCCCATGGGGTGAAAATAGTTCTCCATCTTTGTGGTGCAGCCTAGGTTCAGGCATATCACTTCAATGAGGGCCAAACCAGATATTATACACTCCTGACATTTTAGTTTTAGCTTTAAAAGCAGTCACACATGGTGTGCCTTTGCCTGTGTGCGCACGCATGCAGGCATAAGGTATTCGCTTGAATCATGGTACTGACTCCATGGAAAGTGATACCTTTTCCACATGTCATTTTTCTCGTCTACATCAACCCCACCCCCTCCCGCCACTGCTGCTGCCTTATGCAAGCCACAGGGTGACATTCTGTTGTGGGGCTCTGTGGGACCTCAGAATGCTGATGGCAGAGGAAGATGGGTCTGTTTGATGGAGCGCAGGTGGTTGGGGGACATTCATTCATGCTATGGAACAGGAAGATTCTGAAGCAAGGCAGCCACTGTTTCCTACAAGAGACAGGCATCTGCAGCCTCTCAAAAAGTCCATGCACGTGAGGGATGTGCCGCCACAGGACGGAAGCTGCCACTTGGGGCCAAACTAGACATTACGTCAAATGCGTTGTTGCATTTAACGTGACTAGATTTTAAAACAAAAATAGCAGGCGTTGCAGGGGCCAACACAACTCAAATACAATACGTGGCTACAATATATATTGATAACGACGTCACTATAAATGGTACCATTCTTCCCCGTGGAGGCAGATTGCCCCCAAAAAGAGTGGCCTCTGCTGTTCCAGCATCTCCTCCACCTACCTTGGTAGAGGCACAGCAGGTGCAGGCAGGCAGTGCAGCATAAGGTGGGGGGGATGGATAAGAGATCATCAGCACATACACACACACACACACACACACACACACACAGCCCTCTCCCTCCTCTTGGACAAGTGAGGAGAGCGTGGGAGCTTGCAAAGCGAGAGGGGCTGCAGGCACTCACAGACCTCGCCTTCCCTGCAAGGACTTCCCCGACCATTTTCTGGGGGGGTGGGGGAGGGCTAGTGAAAGGACAGGGCCACAAATCCCTTGGGATGGGTTGCATCAAGGTCCTGCAATTTTAAGGGAAAAGTAGCTGTGTCTCCTTGACGGTGGCTGGTTGCACACAACACACTAACCCACAGTGGATTATTGTGTTGTCTGAATGCAGCATGTTTTCTGCTGGGTGATTTATCATGTTATCTGAACACAGTGCATTTTCCATGGGGCGGTTTTTTAGCCGTGCAGTGTGGTTTATTTTTCTCCAATAAATCACCTTGAGAACCCACAGCTTGTTGATGAGTCGGTCAGCGTGATTAACAAGCTACACTGCATGGTTAAGGGACAACACTACAGAACAAGGGCTGCATTCAGACAACATGATAACCCATGGTTCAAAAACAACACATGCAGGGTAGGGTTAGTGTGCTGTTGAATCCAGCCAGAACGTGTCTCCTTTGCCACTTCTTCTGCCCATTTTAACCCTGGGAACAGTGAAGAGGTTTTGTTGGTGCATGTGGTCCTTCTATAGAGGCTTCTGGTAATGCAGTGAAGGCATCTCCAGAGCTCACACTTGGGGCCTGGACAACTGATGTTTTGAGGTATGAATCAAAAGAGGCTTCTTCTCCCCGTCCCCCACCCTGCCCCCGCCTCTTCTATATAGGATTGTGCCCACACACCCTGGACTCTCCTCAGAGGCCATTTCAGAACCTTCAAAATGGCCCTGATTTGACTCAGGACATTTTGGGGGATGCCCACCTCACCTTGGCACTGAAACCAAAGCAAAATTCACCCTCCACATGCACACACTGAAGCAGGTTGGCCTTGTATGTTCCGGGTGCCAACCACGTGGCCGGCACCCAGGAAAGCCAGGTGCAAGGCTGATTGGGAGTCCATGGGGCTCCTGACTTCCTGCTCACCAGTCACAGCCCTTTTGCCCACACCCCGTCCCCTCCTTGACCCTGCCCAACCCAGAGCTGCCACAACTTACCTTAAATCACGTCCTCTTCCCTGAGAGCCAAGCTGCGATTTAAGTCACCACTGGGACACAGTAGTTTTCTGCCATAGATATATTAAAAACAGAGAGCCCCCATGGTAACTTAAATTGTGGCTCAGCTTGCGATTTAAAGTAAGTCTTAGCGGCGGCAGTACAAGCAGGAGGTGACTGGGGAGGGAGAGGGAGGTGAGTCCAATGGATTCACCTGGACTCATAGTCCAATGGATTCACCTGTGCTGGCTTTCCCAGGTGAGCAGCCAGGACAGGAGGAGCAGCCCTGAGGCACCCCAGGCTTCAGTGCTAATCTGCTTTGGGCGCTCAGGCAAACCCGGTACCACCTCAGATCTGGGGATTCGACCCGTGGCGGTGCACAACCCTACTTCTATGGACCCCTGCCAGCTTTATCCTGCTGCTTCCTCCAGTGTCCAGTAGAGGGAATTAAGATATAGTAGACCAGTGTTTGGATACATTGACCTGGTTTGCACGACATGACAAGCCACCGTGGGTTGCCAATCTTGTTTGTTTCAGCGTGGCTTGTCGTGCCATCTACAACTGGCACAGTGGCTTCACCGTGGTTTGTTAATTTGTTCCAGAAGTGAAAACTAAAACTCTCTTGACGATCATGCAAGGGGATATCCGGAATGAGGCATTTCTTCACAAAGCTGTCCAAGGTGTCTCTCTCGTCATCCACGCAGCTTCCATCATCGACACTGTGGGACTTGTAGACAAACAGATGCTCTGGGATGTCAATGTCAGAGGTAAGATTGGATGGCTTTGAGGCAAAAGCAGCCTTGATACCCTTGTTAAGAGATACAGGCAAGAGGTTTTAAATTACCTCCAGACCGGTGGGATGGGCAGCCAAAGGGGGGGGCAGCTAACTCCACCCAACTCTCCATGGGCCAAACACAAGCAGCTCAGTGAAACCACTGCCTGCGTGTGAAGCGCTGAGGCTGCCCCCCCCCCGAAGGCACTCGCTCTGTGCTTCACCCATTTCACCAGCCCCCCTGCTTTTCTCTACCAGGAAGCGCATGGGATGGGCGAAGCGCTGACTGAGCCTACGCTCAGAAGAGGTGCTCCGTCCTGGTGAGGGTGAGGCGGGTGAAGCACTGAGCGCTCGCTCCTCAACACTACGTGACTCATTTGGGACCCTTTCCCCCTCCACCACCACATCTGATTGGGAAAAGCAAGGGGGGAGCGAAGCACTGGCTGTACTGCGTGGGCTTCAAGGAGACCCCCCTTCCTTTCCCTCTCCCTCTCCCCATAGAGCCAAGGGAGAAAGCAAGGCTTGCGGATGAAGGCCTTTCTTCCTGGAGCACCTCATACGCCAGACTGGGGAACCTCGCGTGGCAGATTAGATTTGATTTGTGGGCCAAAGATTCACCCCCACTGCAACACCGGATAGCCCTGGTGGCTACCATTCCCTAGGCCTGACAGGGGTCAGCCTCCAGCCTGTCAGAGCTGTTCTGCAAAACTGGATGTGCACAGATGGGATGAGACTGAAGGGGTCCATGACTGACTCACTTCACCCTGCCCATGTCAGTGGCAAAGCGAATGCATGTGATCAGTGCCTTTAAAGGTGGCTGAACACAGTGGGGCTCCCATGACACAAATCCTCCAGCTTTCCCGGCTGTGAATGACATTGTTTTCTACACATGCCTTCTCTCTTCTGCTCAGCCGTAGAGGCAGCTCCAGGGATTGGCAGTGTAATTAGGACCAGTTTGTTCACTGGACAGTCTGCTCTTCAAGGCACATGGTGAAGGAAGGCAGGCGGACCCCATGCAAAGGAAGGTAGCAGGCTTTGAATGTGCCGTGTACCATGGTGGGAGGTGGGGTGAGAACCTGTTGTCGTTCCCTCTGCTACACCAGCGGTCCCCAACCTTTTTGGCACCAGGGACCGGTTTCGTAGAAGACAATTTTTCCATGGACCGGGGGGGGAGTTGAGGGATGGTTTTGGGAAGCCACACCCGCCCGCCCCCCCACACACACACACACTCCAGCGTCCTAGCTTCGCTTCAGCTGAGTGGGTGCCCAGCCAAAGCGAAGCCAGGACACTGGGGCGGGCGGGTGGCTTCGGAACAACGTGCCTGGAAATTGCTCTCCCAGAGCGGCTTCTGGTCGGGGCATGCTGTTCTGGAGCCGCTGCCCCCACCCCAGCGTCCTGGCTTCGCTTCGGCTGGGCAGGCAAGATGGTGCCCCACGCTCAGGTACACTGGGGGGGGGGTGTGTGAAAGCAGCTCACCTGCACGGCCCGGTTCCTAACAGGCCATGGACTGGTACCGGTCCGTGGCCGGGGGTTGGGGACCCCTGCGCTACACAACTGTCAAAGGGATCCATCTCAGCGCCTGCTCTCCTTTCCTTTGCATCTGATCTCCCTAAGCAGGAATAACACCAACATGGATTGTGGTGTCATAGCCCATGTTCTCTGGCTTCCATTATAGTCTGTTAAGGGAGGTTTTATCTTGCCTTAGTTCAACATGTTGGACTACCTGATTCCTGCATCATCATCATAAGAACATACGAAGTGCCCTGATGCTGGATCAGACCAAGGGTCCATCTAGTCCAGCACTCTGTTCACACAGTGGCCAACCAGCCGTCAGCCAGAGACCAACAAGGCAGGACATGGTGCAACAGCGCTCTCCCACCCATGTATCCCAGCAACTGGTGCACACAGGCTTACGGCCTCAAATACTGGAGGTAGCACACAACCATCAGGGCTAGTAGCCATTGAGAGCCTTCGCCTCCAGGAATGTATCCAACCCCCTTTTAAAGCCATCATCATCATCATCATCATTTAGGACGAATCCCACTTTCCCACTGTTCTGCAAGAAAGGTCATGAAGCCATTGCCCTAATGGGCGGCCTTGGTCAACGCTGGTCTGTAGCTTGTGGTGCCATTGGTCCTGCAACAGTTCCTCTTAAACGGAACTAGAAGAGCTGCTGACCTCAAATGTTCGGCCTTTATCAGAGGCTGCCTGACGTGCCAACAGTCAGGCCGGCAGGGGCCTGTCCAGATGCACAGCAACGCAACTGGCTTGGCCCTATATAAACATGACTGGGCCGGAAGTCGCCTGGTGCTCGGACATCCTACCACTATCATTGTGAGAGCAAGGGGGGCAGAAGGAGCTATTAGTAGAGCCTGAGTGGGCTGAGAGGAGTGGAGGAAACGTGGCTCTCACCCCCCACTCCCACCCCATCACGCCTTGGAAACAATCCTGAGGCTCCCAGCCTCCATGTGGCCGGGTCAAACAGGAAGGCACCCAAAAAGAAAAAGAGGGCTCAGCCACAGGTTGCAATAACGCAGCTGGACACCAGAGGGCGAGACACTAAAGGCAAGGCGTAGGAGGAAATCCTGGAGCCTCTTTCAATTATATAGGGATTAGGGAACATAGAGGCTATACTCTGAAATGAACCCCAGGCACAGACCTTATGGTTTTTCAGCTGCTACAATGCTGAGAGTTCATGAGGCAGGTGCATGTTCACATCCCGGGCCCTTTTTCCAATGATGTTGAAATTGGGCTTTGCATGCACCAGATCTGTAGATCAACTGAAAAGGACGCATTGGCAGGAACGTAGATTTGAATCAAAAATTGTTCCCTTCCATTAACTGCGTATTATCCTCATTCAGACTCCTTGGAGACTAAAGCCATGTGTTGAGTCACTTGTGACAACATCTCCGGTGTAAATAAGGCAGGAATATATCATTATTACCTGTATTAGAGATCCTCTCTCAGGAAATTTTTGCTCTTCCTTGGCAAAGTAATAATATTTAGAATATATCATCTCCATTTTAAATAACTCCTCTTTCTACAGCTTATTCATTTGCCAATAAATGTTAGCAGAAATTCTGACACCATATTTCTCCAAAAAGGGGTTTTCTTTTCCCAGTGATGTTTAAATGTCTATTTTAATCTTTTGCTCCCCTTCCCTTTATAAATAATTATGTGCCATTGAGTTAGTTATTCCAGACAACTTAGAGTACAGTTCAAGGGAAAACAATCCTTCAGAAATAGAATAAGCTGGTTGGGGTATATTTGTGCCTGCAAAGGAGCAAGGGAATGATCCCAGCCTCCCATGTGCTTAAATAACTGCAAATAAAAAGATGCTTGAAACTGACATCAAAGTCCAATTTGCATGTTACAGGAGTGATGGTCCCAGAGTTCTTTTTTGTAACACGTGAAGATACGCAACATATACACAAGCATGCAGGAAACCCTCACTTGGGTGTGTTTCCCATGTATACAGAAAAGCACCCATACATGATTGGCTTGCCATGGGAATGTGAGAGGACCCACTGTTGTCAGGAATACGTTAGAGAGGAAACGCTATTCTACTCTTGCCATTCATTCGTTGTAAAAACTGTGTACTATATTCTGTGCCACCAAAGGAGCACCTAAAGCGCATTACATGAAAATGAAGCAACACTAAATCACAGCAATAGAACAATTTAAAAAAAAACTCCTGAGCATTTCAATTCAAACAGCAGCTGGAAAAGAAACTGCCCAGAGAGCTTCGGTTATTGGGCGGTATAAAAATGTAATAAATAAATAAATAAACTAAGTGCAGTATGAGCCAATATGAAATTAAGTAAATGAAGCATTTCTCCCCCATCATATTCTCCACTATGCCCAGGAAAATATACATGTCTGGCAGGAAAACTCCACGCAATGGCAGAGGTTTTTTGGAAAACACTCCATGTAGAATATCTACGTTGTACAGAGGAGAGTTTCTGCACAACCGTTGTGTTGCGTGTTGTGTGGCAAGCTCCGTGGAGTTTTCCATTGCATTGAGTTGAATTTTCCCACTGGCTACAGAGTTCCCTGGCAGGAGCGGCAAAAGGAGCAAGTGCCGCTCTAGGAGAGCAGCTGGGATTGCGGGGAGGGGGGCGTTGTTGGGTTTTTTCCCCCAGCAATGGCTGATGGGATACCATTGGGAGGACCGGGGAGAAGAAAGGGTAGAGGAACTGTCAATCAAACAACGTGATGGATTTTACTCAACTCCACAGTAGTCCACAGTCACACAATGGTGGAGTTACAACATGTTGTGTGGGGAGAACCCCCTAAAAACTCAACCTTTTTTACACTGCATTGACTAAAGTGTTTTCTGAACTGAGGCAATATCTTTTTCAAACTTGTGAGAAAGCCCTGGGCAGCAGGGTGGGTGGGTTGTATATTAATCCCACTATCAACTTTGGTAAACAGGTTCTGTAGTTTCTGTAGTGCTGATAAAGCCTCCAGCACCTGTTTGACCAAAGACTACAGTGGGGCAAAAGAAAGGAGGCACACAGAACTGATGCTTCTGCCTTACCACCTGTTATTTTCTTTTAAAACTATTGTTTTTGAAGACAACCTGTTCTAGAAGAGATTGCACTCCCTCCCCCCACCAAAGGATTAGGTTTATAATTTGGATCTAGCTCTGTCACTCGATGCACAGATGGCCTTGTGGTACAGGGCATCCTTTATCAGCTCAGGCTGATATAGCAATTATGTCCTCATCTGGGCAGAGATAGCCTGGCTACAGTTATCAATGCTCTGGTAATCTCTTGTTCTATTACTACCAGGTGTTATATTTCTGCGTTTGAAAATGGTCCAAAAACTTCAGCTGATGCAAAATAGGACAGTGAGATTGTTAACAGGGCCCTGTCCAATATGGTCATATCCTGTTAGTGTTTTATTATCTGCACTGGCAGTCAGTCCATTTCTGGGCCAAATTCAAAGTGCTGTTGTTAACCTACAAAACCCTAAACTACTTGTGGCCAGGATTACATGGAAGATCATAGCCATACATACCTGCCCAGACCCTAAAATCATCCTCAAAGGCCCTTCCCTAGGTGCCCCTGCTGAATGAGGTGAGGCGGGTGGCATCCCCGCTTGTGGCATGACCTCCCCGGAGGCTCACTTGGTGCCTACATTGTGGTTTTTCTGATGTCACGTGAAGACTTTTTATTTATTTTTCTAGGCTTTGTAGTTCTTTAGTTTTAAAACTTGTGATAGTGTGTTTTAAAACCTTTCCACTACTGCTGGCTTTATCTTGGTTTCTACTTTGGTTTTATTATGTTTGAAACTTATGGTTTGATATTATGTTTTACTACATTATTTTATTTTATGGTTTTAAGCTTTGCCTTGTAATCCACCCAGACAACCTCAGCTAATGCCCAATATAGAAATGTAATAAATAAATGAAAAATTATTCAGCCATAGGAAAGACTTGAGGGATTTTAAATAGGAGAATCTGTTCAGTGAACAGAGAGCAGGAGCTATTTTAGACCAGTGGAGCAGCTAAAGCAACACCTTGGGGCCAAAGTTGAGGTCCCACAGCCCCAGGAGGGGCAGGGGCAGGGGCACACATGACCACCCAAGAGTGACAGGTGATAAGGGCAAATTCCATTGTATCTCTGTAGTTATGATGGTGCTCTGATTTAAGTGAGCTTAAAATGCTAAGCCCCATATGCTCAGGGGTGCATGGCAGACGTTCTAATATAAGGAATGCAGAAGCCGTTGTAAAGCATGGAGTGGTAGTTGAGGGGAAAGAAAAACTTTAATTGTCTGCTTCATAATATAAAGGGAGCACCATGAGGTCCAGGCGTACAATGACTTGGCTGCCCCGGTGTTTCAGACATCAGGAGTCATATCGTGGAAGACCCCAAGGCAGCTTAGGAGGAAAGAATGGGAGTGTCCTTTCAGCATTCCAAGGCAAGACCCTTACAGGTTCTGGGCCAAAACCCTTCTGAGTCCTAGATCAAATTAAAACCAACGGGTGGGTTGGGTGGATCCCTCCTGGGTGGATAACTAATTGCATTTTCCACCTGTAGCAGCAAAATGTCTTGGGCTGGCCTTGCTGACATATCAATTTTTGTGAAGGTACACAGCTGCTGCTGGAGACCTGCCTTCGCAATGATGTCCCATATTTTATCTATACCAGCAGCATTGAAGTGACAGGTCCAAACAACAGAGGTGACCCCATCTATGATGGCAATGAAGACACCGTGTATCAGATCACCGAAGGATTTCACTACGGCAATAGTAAGAAAGAGGCAGAGAAATTTGTGCTAGGGATGGATAACCAACCACTGAAGGATGGCAACAGCTTTGTGACGTGTGCTTTGAGGCCCATGTACATCTATGGAGAAGGGAGTCCTTTCTTTCTGAATCACCTGGACGAAAGCATCCTAAACAATCGTGTCTTTTTGAGGATCTCTAGGAAGGAGGCCCTTGTAAATCCCGTCTATGTGGGGAACGTCGCTTGGGCTCATATTCAAGTGGCTAAAGCCATGAGGGATCCAACAAAAGTCAAGCAGATCCGAGGACACTTCTATTACATCTCTGATGATACTCCCCATCTGAGTTATTCAGATCTGAATTATGAGCTGACCAAAGAGCTGGGATTTGGCATTGAAGCCAAGCAAGCCATGCCCCTGATGATGCTCTACTGCTATGCTTTCTTGCTGGAGATTGTGAGCTTCTTGCTCCAGCCTTTTGTCAGATTTGTCCCTACTGTCACGTGTCACCTTCTGACCATGCTCAATACCCCGTTCAGCTTTTCTTACAGGAAAGCCCAAAGGGATTTTGGCTACATGCCTAGGTACAAATGGGAAGAGGCCAAGCAGCACACCAGCCAGTGGGTTGCTAAGATAACTCCACTGAGGACAGCATCCCTGAAAACCCACACTGTGTAATGCTGACCACTGTGGCAGGATAAACAGGCCCTAGGAGCCAGAGTGGGTGGGTGGGGCGTGACAGGAGGAGGCAGTAGAGCACAGGCGGTAGGAAACCCATGTTCTGAAATACCTGATTAAAAGATAATGCGCCTTTAACACAGGTTGAAGAAGCTGTATAGATGAGCGCCTTGGTTGTAGATAGAGAAACTTACACAGCTTTCTCCTGGATTGTTCACCCTTTCCTATCAGCTCCTGTCATCAGTCAAAACCCTGATTCTGGGGTATCCAAAGATGATGGTAGTGATTTGTCAGGATATTTATTCCCCTGTGAGGAGTAAATAAAGGGGGAGCAACTGCTGCAGCTTTTTCAGGATTCTTGAAGCCCATGTGCAATACCTCAGCATACGGGCTCAGTTCCTCAAAGCAATTCCCACTTATGAGGCAGAGGTATAAACCATCTAACATGGAGCAATCCCCCAACTGTGTTTTTGAAGATCAACGTGTAAATGTTGCTCTCCAAAAACACAGTCTGGGGACTACGCTGTTGCTTTTTATTTCAATGGAAAAGTTTGCTCAAGAACCTTCTAACCTTCACAGCATCTAGGCAAAGATCACCTGCAACCACTTTCTAGCTAGCCCTAATGCGTGGTTTTACATATAAAGGCACACAAGAAACCATTAAGGAATAAAGAGGCAGGAGGCTTCATGTCCTCAGAAAAAGAATCTTACAAGAATGGAGACTAGGACCCATATCTGAAAAAGAAGTATTTTAGTTTCTTAAGGTGCAGGCTTCAAAGCATCTGTTCTGCACTGCTCTTGCTAAACTCCTGTTAATTTAAGTAAAAGATAGTCATGTTAGCTATGATCACATAATTCATCTGCTTTGCTTTGCCTTGCCTGATAACATAAATAAAAGATGATCATGATCAACTTCCTGACTGTTAGAGCAGTACGACAATGGAACCAGTTCCCTAGGGAGGTGGTGGGCTCTCCCACACTGGAGGCCTTCAAGAGGCAGCTGGACAAGCATCTGTCGGGGATGCTTTAGGGTGGATTCCTGCATTGAGCAGGGGGTTGGACTCGATGGCCTTGTAGGCCCCTTCCAACTCTGCTATTCTATGATTCTATGATCCCAATCCCCCTCCATTCTTGGAAGCTTGGGCATACCAGTGGGGAACTAGGGGGTGGGCTGGGTTTAATCTAATGGAGAGTTATAGGAGACCAGGGCTAGGCTCGGTGTGACCCAATGGGGTGGGGAGACTGAAGCTGGGTGAAGACTTAGGAAGTGATTTGACATCGGGGAGGAGGATGTAAGGAGGTCTGTGCTGTGGAAAGCAATAGGAGGGTGTGTGTGTGTGTGTGTGTGTGTGTGTGTGTGTGTGTGTGTGTGTGTGTGTGTATTGTATATGTACAACAAGGGACTGTCTTGATGGGGTTTTCCTGCAGCTTGGGTGCATATTCAACCAGCTGCTTCTGCCTCAAAAAAATCACATTTTACTGCCGCCTTTTTCATTGAAGCAGCTCTTTTGCGCTTGTTCTCGAATGTGCCCCTGTTCCTCCACATGAAACCCTGGGTGTGCCTGTGACCTGGCCATGATGTGGTCAAGGGATGGAGCTGCCCATTCCCGCCATCACTCCTTTGCCTGTTCCATTGAAAGCCATGAGTGGGTGCTTCCTCATTGCTGTTTACTTTGCTTCTCTAATGTTGTGTTAATTAGCATGAAGTAAATAGGGTAGGAAGCTATAACTCAGTGACAATTTGCTGCAAATTGGGCGGAATTCAGGTGATGGGGTGCTCTCAAAGTGTGGGGCTGCCCCTTCACACACACACACACACACACACACACACACACACCTTTTCCTAAGCTGTTCCATTGCTGTTTAGCTCTGAAGCTGCCTTACTTTGCTTCTCTGCTGCATTAGTTCACCCTAAACCAGTGGTTCCCAAAGTGGGCGGTACTGCCCCCTTGGGGGTGGTGGGATTGCACAGGGGGGGTGTTAAGAGGCAAGTGGGCAGCAGGGGAGTGCAAAGAGGTGGCAGGGGGGCGCTCGAGGTGGTCTTTTCTGAGAGGCGCCTCTCCGGAAGGTCTTAAAACCCAGGGACATTTTTATGGGAGAAGGTAGTTTGGTCCCAAGCCATATAGGGGAATAATCCACACATGTATTAATACCGTTTAAGAAGAGTCCTTTTAACGGTGAATTGAAATGATTCAAAAGCACCAAAACGCTAATGAAGAGACATATTCTGCTTGGTGTGCCCTGCCAAGCTGGCTGCAAAACGGAGGCTTTTGCTCTCTTTTCCCTCCCTCGGCAAGCCTGCAGTGGGTGCTTACCATTTAAAGGGGTCACGCGCAGGAGGCACTGGGCATGAGTTTGTGGAACCAAGGGGGCAGTTACCTGAAAAAGTTTAGGAACCACTGCCCTAAACCATATCCCAAACTGTGTATTTCTGGAAAGAGCTTCTATTTTTACTTTGTTCTTGCACAGCTGCGCATTTCTGGTTTATAAAAACTGCATTTTTGGAGCGAGCTTTTATATTTTACTTTACCATTACACAGCTGCGCACCTCCAGTTTGTAAAACTAGAGATCTGCTGCATTACTTCCTTCCCATTCCCATTCATAGAATGTAGCAGGAACCTGGAAAAGGGCAGGTAACAAGCCTCTCTCTTATTGATGATGTTGGTTCTAACCCACCTCATCCTTCCCCAACAAAATATGTTTTTCCCAGCACTGAAAAACCAGGTTTTATGGGCAGCGGACTCCGCTATGTAACAACCGAGAGATAACCAGTGCGTGAACGAGAGTCTTGGCAGAAGAGACAGACAAAAATGGTCGAATCCTGGCAATATTATACATTTAAACTTGCACATTAAACTTGCACATTTTTTATCACCTTTCAGTTAATCCAATATGGATTATGGAGTAATTCAACAGGACATCCATGGTTTATGCAGCAATTGTGTGTGCGTTTAAATATTTTTGAGGGACATTTTATAGAATCAATACAATAACGCTGCTATCTTTCCAGCGCCAGGTTAAGACTTTCCTCTTTGCCCAGGCATATGGCAGCACATCTTAATCACCCACATGTTTAGTTTTAATGGTTTGTAATGCTTTATGTGTGTATGTTCTGTGTTTCAGAATGTTAAATTTTGTATACTCGTTTTTATCTCAATTTTTGAATTTCTGTAAACCGCCCAGAGAGCTCTGGCTATGGGGGCGGCATATAAGTGTAATAAGGCCATCGAGTCCAACCCCCTGCATTGAGCAGGGGGTTGGACTCGATGGCCTTGTAGGCCCCTTCCAACTCTGCTATTCTATGAAATAAATAAATAAATAAATAAAGTGTCAATGATTTTCATACAGTGCGACACTTCTTGATACCATCGGGGGTGATACTAGTACGTACACACACACACGTGCATAGGGTGTATGGAAAGGAGAAGTATTGGGCCTAGCTTTCTTCCCAATATACTCCGAAATGTTTATCACTTGATTCTGTTGATTCTATAAACTGGTGCCTAAGTGACATAAGCTAATAGACCAGCTATCCGCCTCCCTTCATTCTAGACTGCACAGGCTACAATCCGATTTTCCTTGTTTGCTGAGTGCCTCTGAAAAGTTGCCAAATACCCATAAGGAATTTCAACCAAGAAACCAGCCACAGGGATTAAAAATTGGATAACATTTTTAATTAGGTTTTTATTTCTAAGTAAAGGATATTTAATATATTGTCATATCCCAAAATGGCTATATTTCAACCCACCTTCCTCACTGGCCCACATGAGATATTTTTACAACCCAATACAATAATTGGAGATTCTGTATTAAAGAACCAGAAGAATTTTCCTCCAGCAGATGAAAAAGGAAGGCATTTCCAAAAACAGTATTTGAGATCAACCCCACAACAGCACACTTTCTGTTGCCTGAAAAAGACATGATATAAAACCTGTTTCACCAACTGTACTTAAATCAATGTGTCCTCCTAGCAAACAAGTTCCTAAAGAATCCAGGTTCCCATTCGTTGTCTACCCAACTCCTTCCCCAACCTAAGTCATCAATCCATAAACTACATTCACCTCTCACCCAGGTGATGTGACCTGCGGCCTTCCTTCTTGTTGCTCAAGGAGTCACACAAGTGTTTCCTGCTGCAGGCACAT
This sequence comes from Elgaria multicarinata webbii, assembly GCF_023053635.1. NCBI lineage: Eukaryota > Metazoa > Chordata > Lepidosauria > Squamata > Anguidae > Elgaria > Elgaria multicarinata. The sequence goes on from NC_086176.1 coordinate 7,738,132, forward strand.
AAATTGTACACAACGTCCACATGTCTACATGTAGACATACATCTGGGAAGCAATCTGGTCAGTGTTGCTAGACACGGGTACATAGGTCTATATCATCCATAGTTTAAAATGGAGGTGGGCAATTGGTGGTCCTCCAGATATTTTGGCCTATATTTCCCATCATCCGTCACCATTGGCTGTGCTGGATAGGGGCTGATATGAGCTGCAGGCCAAAACATCTGGAGGGCCACAAGTTGCTGACCCTGTTTTAAACATTTGCTTTGGCAAACACTGTAATACACTCAGGAAACATATGTTTGCTACATAAAACATTAGTACTGGCCTCTGTTCACTACAGTGAAGGACACTTTTCTTTACTTCTTTGGCCCACATAACTGTATCATTCATCAGCTCTTTTGGGCAAGGAAGCAACCCTCCTCCTGCTTTCTTATCCTATGTGAAGTCTGTGATGTTGTACAAGATGGGTTTTGTATCGGAAGCCTTTGCCACACTCAGCACACTTATAGGGTTTCTCTCCCATGTGAGTTTTCCGGTGTCTTATGAGATGTGAACTCTGTATAAAGCCTTTTCCACATTCAACACATTTATAGGGCTTTTCACCTGTGTGGGTTCTCTGGTGTTGCGTAAGTGTTGAGAAATCGCTGAAACGTTTCCCACACTCACTACATTCAAAGGGCTTCTCTCCAGTGTGGGTTCTCTGGTGGTTAACAAGATGCGAGTTCCGACTGAAGCATTTCCCACACTCAGTACAAAGGAAAGGTTTCTCTCCTGTATGGATCCTCTTATGTGTAAAAAGGTGAGAGCTCACAGTGAAGTTTTCCCCACATTCACTACATATGTAGGGTTTTTCTCCTGTGTGAATTCTTTGATGTTTAATAAGGTCCGAGCGCCAGCTAAAACTCTTGCTGCATTCAGTACATTTATGAGGCTTCTCTCCCACTGGAGATATCTCACACTGCACATTAAGGATTGAATTCTTTTGGATGGTTTCCCCACAGTCAGTGTAACTAAAAGCTTCTATTTCCAAAGGAATCCCAGGTTGGGGGAGGATGTCTTGAAGGATCCCCAAACTGCCTGCTGGATCAATGGATTCATCCTGTGCCTGATCAATGTCTTGTCCTTGCTGAACCTCAAAGGCTTCTGCCTCACTGAGACTCTGAGAAGCATTTTGTTCAACTTGCAGGAAAATCTCATCCTGCTGCACATTCCCTGGATCATCACCTTGAGAAATCTCCTCCTCATACTCAGCTGGGATCTCATCGTTTCCTAGAACAGAGAAATGTCAGATATGAGACTTTAGAAAAATATGAATCCCACTAAATGCACCTGAAATGTAGGTTATCCTGCTTATTGCCAATAGTTCCTCTGACTTGGAAAACATACATCTTTATAAGTACACAGTCAATGTACAAAAACATTACATGAGCAATGTCAACTTGGCCTATACTATGAATTTTACTCCAGAGATCGCTTTGAGAGATCAACGGACTGTCCTAGGAACTGTGAGTTCAAGACAGATGATCCAGTTGTATTAAAAAGCTATCGATCTGCCCAAAAGGGAGACATGAGGCTCCTTTTGGACAAGGGAATTTTCCAGTCATAATAATCTTCCCCAAATGAAGAGTGGTTTCAGCTCCAAAACATGCTGGGACTCAATAAATGGTCTTGTAGCGTAACAAAGAATTATGCTGCACCTAGTTAAATTACTTCTGCTGTGTTTAAGGAAGGCAACTCAAGAGATACTTGTTTTACTCAGTAAACTCTGTCTCCTAGAGCGAAGAAATTAGGTGGGTTTTTTATCAGCCTTGTTGGAGTTTGACTTCAGATGAGGTGGGGAGGAACAAACATTTAGAAGCGACCTGGGCCTGGGGGCCTGGGTCTCCACCGAAAACCTGAAAAATAGTCAGGAGGTGGTGAGAAGGTGCCATTTGAAGCAGAGGTACAGATGGTGCAAGTGAGATGCTCAACCCATTCCCTTCCTCTGCTTCTCCCTTGCACCTTCCTCCCCACATAGCCCCTTTCCTCTGAGTCAGGTCCCCGAAATATACCACTACATAAAGAAAAGCAGAAGCAGCATGGGGAAAGGTGGATGCATGGGGGAAATGGGAATTATACTATATTAAGACTGCAGAATGCTGTATCTTTTGCAAATTGTTTCTTCGTATCGTGGTTGAGAGCAAGGCAGAGTTGAGGACCAGTGGTCCATAGGGTTTGGCTGCCTTGCAGACCAGTTACCTCTCCCCATGCCACCCTATCAAGTTCTCCAACCTAATGAAAAGGCTTAGCTGGCAGGGACCACAAAGGTACCACTGTCTGAAAGCACCTAAATGCCTTCAGGCAGCACTGTCCAACATTCCCACCACCATCCAATAAGGAAAATGCAACTGTCAGCAGGAAGGGGGAGAAAATGTTTACAAAGAGGACACTTATGAACCTGTTCTTAGTGATGACGATCAGCAGGGACCTGCAAGAAATGGTGACCAGACTTGCTATGGAGAAGGCAAGACCAGGAGGGTCTTTGATGAAAACCACTTTCTTTCTGAGCTGATCAAATCTGTCTCTTACCTATGAAGTCAGAGGGGACTTCTCTTTCAGTAGAGTCTCGCAGCACAGATGCACACAATTCCTCTTCTGCTTCCATCCACGGATGTCAGGTACAGGAATCTTGCTAATTGCAAGACAGACAGTAAAGTAACGCTGGAGTACAACAAACATATATCTATACAGTGGTGAAACCTTCCTTCAGCTGAGTGGCAGAAATTATCTCCCCAGCAGAAATGAACTCTGTTGACCTGCCCCGTTCTGGAAACTAACATTTCTATTCATTTTCAGTTGCTTTCAGAAGTGCTGGAACCCTGTGGGGTCCTGCTGGCAGGGTAGGATACTGCCTCCTGAGTATGCCTCTTCCAAATATCCTCCCCTTTGCCACGAAATCTATTTCAAACAAGGCATGTAATGTAATAAGAAAAGAACCTTTAATACATAGCCAATGCACAATTCTATTATCCATCACTAAATTCCATGACAACAAACCACAAGGAGTGTACTCCTTACACTTCTCAACCAGAGCTTTTTTTCTTTTAAACTAGCTCAGACGACATGAAAATGCCTGTCAACTTACATCCAATTAATGCTTGATAACAATTGGTTCTACAATAACTGTAGTTCAAGGACTTCCGCAGGAATTTTTCCAGAGACAGGCAAAACGCACAACAGGTCGTGGTTGCCGTGCGCCAGCATCACAGCGTGCACCGCCACAACTCGCCTGTGCGCTTCCCTGGTGTGGCTCTTTGTTGCTTAGCGTCACATTCCAGGCCATTTAGAACAGAGTGGTGGAAGATTCTGAGAACTGAACAGCACTAATGTTGAAGAGTGTTGTGTTCAAGAAGCACTATGAGCTCCAACAAAACTTCTTTTGGAGTGAAGGATTAATAAAAGCAAAAAAGGAACATGAGAAAAACACCAAAACGCAAAAACACAAAGTACTGCTGTCTTAAGAATGTCATATTGTACATTCTATGGCATCACTGCCCCTGCCTTAACATTGACAACTTCACATTACTCCTCCAAGAATAATTTCCTTCACCTTGGAAACTTTGGTGAACACTCTTTAGAACAGTTTTCCTCAACCCGATAACCTCCAGACATTTTGGGCTTCAGCCCCAGCATTCCAGACAATTGACCAGGCTGGCTGGGACTGATCCGAAGTCCAAAACCTCTGACAAGCACCAGGTTGGGAAAGACAGCTTTGGGCAGCAGTGGAGCCTGTGGGGAGCGTTTTTCTCAGTGGAATAAGAAATAGGCAAAGCTCGATCAGGTTTTAGGGTTCCAGAAGAGATTTTACTTTTCACATGGTTATCAATTTTGACATCAGCTAGCAATATAACTTTTGCATGGCTTGAATTTTGAACCACATACATAAAAAAGAATGATACTTTTATGAGCAAACTAAGTTATACATAAAATAACTTAAGGAACAGAAAGTCTGCTCCTAGCCTGGTGCCCTCTGAATGTTTTGGACAACAGTGCCCAGCATTTCTGACCATTAGCCATGCTGCTTGAAGCTGAAGCCCAAAATATCTGGAGGTCACCAGGTTGGGGAAGGGTGTCTTAAAGCAATGTGACTTTAGATCTGTAAAGAGTGCAAAAAAGAGTGCAAGTATTGCTTACTTTTCAATTTTCCCTAAATGTTTTTTTCATAAGAACATAAGAAGTGCCCTGATGCTGGATCAGACCAAGGGTCCATCTAGTCCAGCACTCTGTTCACACAGTGGCCAACCAGCCATCAGCCAGGGACCATCAAGCAAGACATGGTGCAACAGCACCCTCCCACCCATGTTCCCCAGCAACTGGTGCACACAGGTTTACTGCCTCAGATACTGGAGGTAGCACTTAACCATCAGGACTAGTAGCCATGGATAGCCTTCACCTCCAGGAATTTACCCAACCCCCTTTTAAAGCCATCCAGATTGGTGGCCATCACTGCATCTTGTGGTAGTGAGTTCCATAATTTAACTATGCACTGTGTGAAGAAGTGCTTCCTTTTATTTGTCCCGGCTCTCCCACCACTCAGCTTCAAGGGATGGCCCCGGGTTCTAGTATTTTGAGAGTAGGAGAATAATGTCTCCCTATCCATATTCTGGAAATTTTGCATCTTGACTTACAAAAGAGTTGCCGTATTCACAGCATTTATTATTTGAGGGAATAAACACAGGTTCAGCCAGTCTAGAAGTTCAAATCAACTTATTTTATTGGCGCTTTCATACACATCATTGAAGAATGCTATTTTAACGCTGTTCAGCTCAAGCACACCCTAGGGCTGGGTTCATAAGTGAAGACATGATAGATGGTCACTTGCTTCTCTCGGGGAGAGAGCCCACGTTGCCCAATGCAGAAGTAAAGCGGAAGAAGAAGGGGAGGGAGTTGGAGAAAGGAACCAATCAAGTTGCAGGATGAGAAAAGGATGAACAAGGCAAACGGCAATTGATACCACATGTTCTCCCCAGTGTTTGGAAACACGTGGAGTCATTCCTCACAGCAATTGTGAGTATATAATGAAGGCCAGTGGACACCTGGATACTGCCCTATGTATCCAGGCCAAGATGAACTTCTAATTAATATTACAGATTCACTTACTTTGCTCTTGCAGGCCACACAGGCTTTAGTCAGGATGTCATGCTGCTGTGCGTCCCCTGTACTCCAGGATTATTGAACCAGGCCACACTGCACGTGAAGGAATAATAATTTTACTAGTGGCATCCCCCAAAATTTCACAGTAGGGTTGAAGTGGCCTACCTTTCTCTCTCTCCCCCCCCCCACACTTTCCCCCCTCCACCCCACTGCACTTTCTCCTTCCCTTATCACTTCCCTTGAAGCCTTATATCAGGAACTGAGAGTAGTTAGCAAGGGAGGAAGGAGTATGCTAGAAGGCATGTCCTCTCAGTCCCCAGTGGAGAAAGAAGTTGCAGCGAAGAGGAAGCCAGGCAAGGTAAGATGTAGGTTGCTTGACTTGAACCAGAACCTTGTGCTACCTATCCTCCCATCCATCCAGATCCCTGCCACCCACCCCTCTCCTGTACCGTTATTCACACCTTGGGGTAGGAGCTTGGCTCAACTGTAGAGCCCCATGTTTAACTGGAGGGAAGTCAGTGCCTCAACTGGTCTGACTCAGGCCACAGCTAGACCTAAGGTTTATCCTGGGATCATCCAGCGTTCGCCCCTGCCTGAGCACTGGATCCCCTGTATGTCACCTAGATGAACAGGTTTGACCCCTGGACGATCCAGGGATAAGCCTTAGGTCTAGCTATGGCCTCAGTGTAAGGCCACTTCATATGATCAGGCCCCCTGAACCTCTACCAAATATTTCTTTGGTTGAATATCTGGTTCCAAGCAGTATGGTGTGAAGGGAGAAATATCACAATCAGACAATGGCCACACTAGCCTGATAGGGTGAAACAGAAGTTGGACATCATTTCCTTATGCAGCAATCAGCCATCTCCTCTTCCAATTTATCAATTTAACTGACAATGGGGCCATTCAGATAATACACCAGCCCACACTCAGTGGTTGAATGTGGGTTGTTGTTGAACTGTAGACTCCTAAACCATAGGTTAGCATGTTATCTGAATGTCCTCAAGGTGGTTTGTTAACCATGCGGAGTGTTTTGTTATCCACCCTGAACAACCCAACAGCAAATCATGGATTCTCAAGATGGCTTGTTCAAGAAAAATGCAAATACTGGTTATGCACGTGACAATGGGCTGAGCAACCACAATGGCTTCCTCCCCTGCTGTAATTGCTCAAAAGCACCCTGAGTGTGGTGCTTTTGTGTGCTGAACCCCCCCCCAATGTTTCTGATTGTAGCTTATTTTGCAAGTGTTTGCTGCAGATTTTCCTAAATATGAATGAATATTTTATTTATTTATTTAGTTATTTATTACATTTTTATACCGCCCAATAGCCGAAGCTCTCTGGGCAGTTCACAAAACCGCCCATTCATATGTTGGATATTCATATGAATATGAATGGATATTCATATGAATATCCAACAGAGTTGTATTCATGTGTAAAAGATTTTTATGTATTAACTTTGTGAATTTGTGCTCCAACTTCTGGTTTTGTTATGCAAATATCATTTAAAGAAATACAATTTTTGCATAATTCATTGAAATGGAAATCTAACATTGTTCTGTTCCTCCTCTGTCATTACCTGAACATTTTGCTAATTTAATCTGCTAGCAGAATAAAAATGAACCCGGCAACGAAATTTTCAATCCCATCTCAAGCACACAAACACATTTTTTGTTTTTGCCTCTTCCAAAACATAATGCATTTTGTTTATCAGGATAGACATGGCCTGAATCGAGATAATGGGCTTTTATCCCACTACTAATGTTAATTAATTTACCAATTCCACGATGTTTGTGTTGTTATGAGCACTGCTTTGAGAATATCTAGTATGTTTATTTTACATACATTTATGTTTTAATGTAATTCTCAGTCTGTATGTTTTACATTTCATTTCAGCTTGACCTCACTGTTAACATTTCTTCCCCTCAATAATCATGCATATATACCTGACAACGTATGATAATACTTCATGCATCTGATGAAGTGGACTCTAGTCTATGAAAGCTTACGTCATAACAAGTATTAGTTTTTAAGTAAATGCACTGTGCAAATCCAGCATTAAGAAAATCATCACCACCACCATCCCTTTTCCCTGTAGTTCATTAGCGGAGTAACAGCAAACATACAAGGGACCCATAAAGCAGTACCTTTGGTATGGTGCAGGCCAGAAGTGGGAAGATTACTGATGTGGGTTTTCCAGGAAATTTTGAATTTGGATAATTAACATAAGGTAATATGCATCATAACATGTTCTGATGCCCTAGCGCAGCGTTCCCCAACCTGGCACCCTCCAGAGGTTTTCGATTTTATCTCCCATCAGTACTACTAGTGTCATCAGAGGCCAGGGATGCTGGGACTTGTATTCTAAAGCATCAGGAGGGCACCAGATTGCCAAAGGCTGTCCTAGAGAGTAATCTAATTTTAGTATGTTTATTTTATTTTAGTAAAAAAAAAAAAAAAGTGAAAAGGTACCCCATGTTAATTTTTTGTCCCAATACACCACAGGTGGGCAGAAAGTAGATCATCGGGTATTTGGGACTTCAACCCCTATAAGCTCCCATTAGCATAGCCAATACTCATCTCCCACAATATGAATCTAGCCAGACACTATAATCAACATCTGAAGTTCTCCTCTGAGTATCTCTTCCAAGGGAATCATAGAATCATAGCTGAGTTGGAAGGGGCCTACTTCCAACCCCCTGCTCAATGCAGGAATCCACCCTAAAGCATCCCTGACAGGTGGCTGTCCAGCTGCCTCTTGAAGGCCTCTAGTGTGGGAGAGCCCACAACCTCCCTAGGTAACTGATTCCATTGTCGTACTGCTCTAACCGTCAAGAAGTTTTTCCTGATGTCCAGCTGGAATCTGGCTTCCTTTAACTTGAGCCCGTTATTCCGTGTCCTGCACTCTGGGAGGATCGAGAAGAGATCCTGGCCCTCCTCTGTGTGACCTTTTAAGTATTTGAAGAGTGCTATCATGTCTCCCCTCCATCTTCTCTTCACCAGGCTAAACATGCCCAGTTCTTTCAGTCTCTCCTCATAGGGCTTTGTTGGCAACAAAGGACAGGGCCTTGTCGGTGGTAGCCCCTGCCAATTGTGGAACACTCTCCCCACTGAGATCTGTCTAACGCCAACATTGTCAACTTTTCAGCACCATTTTAAGACTTTCCTCTACTCCTAGGCATTTGACGGCATATGAAGGGGTTTGTGATGTCAGTTGTTTTCCCAGGTCTTGTTGTAACTGTTGTTTAGAAGTTTTAAATTATTTTTAAGTTCTGTATGTTAAAGATTTTATATTATGTTTTTAGTATGTTGTATTTTTGGTTTGAAATGTTTGTGAATGGCTGAGAGTGCTTTGGCTATTGTGCAGTGTACAAATGAAATAAGTTGAAATCCAAAACACCTGGAGATCTACTTTCTACCCCCCCCTACAAAACACCACACCACATCTTTTTAATCTGAAATATTGGAGGGCAAAAATTAAAGCATACGCTCTGTGAGTCAAGTGTTATGTCGAAATTGTTTTGGAGAATGCTTGTAAACATTTAATTTATTTATTTATTTATTTAAAGCATTTTTATAGCGCCACCTCACCATTTCTGGTATCATGGCGCTTTACAATCACATATAAAACAATTCCATTAAAAACCCTCAACACACATTAAGACAATTCCATTAAAAACCCTCATCCTCAATCCATTAAAAGCCCTCAACCCAGTTTAAACCATCCCTCCCCAAACTCTTGTGAAAATAAAAACGCCTTACAAAGGTGTTTGAAAGAATTGAGAGTGGGAGCCTGTCTAATCTCCAGTGGCACCAGGGAAGGGGGGGCAGCCACTGAAAAAGCCCTGGCCCCGGCACATTCCAATTTGTAGCAGGGGACCATCAGGGCGCCCTGCTCCTGAAAGCGAGTCTGCCAATGGTGAGACACAGGAGAAAGACGACAGCGCATATACCCCTTAATTGAAATTTAAGGGAAAAGGCCAAAGTTAGAGGAAAGTGTTGACACACTAATAAATTTAAGCAACCCAAAGAAGTGCGTATGATATACTGACAACCACACATCTATTTCAACTTGTACATGCATAATCATTTTAAAAAAACCAACCTGAATACAATACATAATCATTCCTGATGACCAGTTTGTGGCTTTTATTCCCCACCATACTAAGTTAGACCAGTGGTCCCTCTAGTGCAGGATTATTGACGCTGAGGCCCAGCATGGTTTAGCGTGTTGTCTAAACGGAGCCAGGGTTTCAGGCAGGATTCTTTTCAGCCCTACCCTGGAGGATGCTGGGATTGAACCTGGGACCCTCTGTGTGCAAAGTATGTGCTCTTACCACTGAGCCACAGACCCTTCCCTTTTTATTAGCAGGAGCACTGATGTCACTTGTTACTCCCTCAGCGTTACAGAGGAATCATAGAATAGCAGAGTTGGAAGGGGCCTACAAGGCCATCGAGTCCAACCCCGTCTCAGTATCGAGACAGTATTGTCAACACTGACTGGAAGCAGCTCTTTGGGCAAGAGTTTTTCCAGCCCTGCCTGGATCAAACCTGGGAACTTTGCCCTGAAAAATATTAATTGCAACTTCTGAACTACCAGGCTCACTTAATATTGTATTTTCAAATAAAGCACTGGTAAATTCTCTAGGGGAAAAACCCCATTTCTATTTATTTATATATTTACATTTATATACCGCCCCACAGCCGAAGCTCTCTGGGCGGTTTACAACAATTTCTAGGGGTGGGGGGATGCGTCATTGGATAAGATTGGTTTGTTTGGCAAAAGATGAATACTCAGGAGAGCCTGGCCTGTGCTGCACTCCGCCCGGCGCGGTGCCTCATGGCATTCGGGGCAGCGGCTGCCGAGTCTCCTACGGGTCTCATCCTGAGAAGGCGGGGGATGATGAGCCTGAGTTATTGGGGCGCGTGTGTGTGTGTGTACTGGAAATCGAAACCCCACCCCCCACCCCGCGGCTGAGTCCGGTGTGCGTCGGGATGGCGCCCGGCGAAAAAGGGTGAGGAAGAGGAGGAGCGACGAAGGCAAACCCTCACGCACGCCCCTCCGGTGCTGCCCCCGGCTTCATCCCTTCCGCCGGAGACCCTGAGGCGGCCAAAATCCTCCCTGCGCCTTCAACCCAGAGGTGTGCACGTGTGCGTGTGTCGCTTCCTCTCCGTTTGGCAATGCTGCGGTCCGCCTCCCTCCCGCCTCCCCATCCCATTTAAGAGCCCTGGCCGAAGCCCAGCGAAAGGAAAGGAAACGCCTGCCCGCCGGCTGCTCCCTCCTCCGAGCCCTGTGATTTACGGGGGAGGCGGATGGCCTCGGGCGGAGACCCGGCGAGGCGGCCCGCCTGCTGCAGATGCAGACAAAGCGCCTGGGAAAGAGCGCGCGCGGGCAGCCGGCAGCTCCGGCCCAGCGCGGGGACGCGCGGCGGGCGGTTCCGTTCGCTGGGCGAGCAAAAGCGCCCCCGCCACCAGCCCCCCCACCCCCGGCTTCAGTCCCCGAGGGGGGGGGGGGTCGTTTTCTGCGTCCCGAAGCGGAGCTCTCCGGCTCCCCTGCGCCGTGGCCGCCCGGCGAGCCCTGCGTGCTGCCCTCCTACCTCTTCCTCCTGCTCGGCTCCGCCCCGCCGCAGCAGGCCCCGAGGAGAGGCGAAGGCCGCGCCGGTCCGTCCTCGGCGCCCCCCTCCCCGGCCCCGAGGGAAACGGCGCCCGCCGTCTAGGCCACCCGAGAACCTGCTCGCCCGAGGAGGCGTCCTCAGCCGCCCGACGACGGGCTTGTGACGCCGCCAGAAATGGCCCCGCACGTCGGCAATTGCAGGGACACCCGCCGCGGGCTTCGGGCGCCGCTTTATTGGTGGGGGCGGCTCCGGGGCCTCGTCCCTCAGGTCCGTCCGACGTGGGCGCTTCGCCTCCCCTCCGCGCGCCCCGGTCATTCATTCATCCGCGGGGACAGAGCCCCGTTTCTCCCCGTGCAGGAGTTCGCGCAACACGTTTTGCGTGCTGGAAAGCTCCCCGTCTGAAGGAGCCGCATCCAGGCAGATACCGCTGCGAACGCGGGAGAAATACCCCCGGGCGGCACCGCGAGCCGCCGCGGGAGCAGCCGGGTCCCCTCCGCCGCGCGCGGCCGTGGAGACACAACGAGGACGGGAGCAGACGCCGCGGCCTTGAAACCGGCTGAACGGAGCTGCTGGCGCGGCGCCCTGTGGCTCGCCCTTGCCTCCGAAATGCCCCTTTGACGCCTCGACGCCTCCCCCCGTCCCCGCCTCATGAAACGCCTGCGAACCGAAGCCACGGCGACCAGCCTCGCCACGAGCCCCGCTCGGCAAACCCACGCAGAGGCAGGCGGGGGGCGAGTTTGGCCGCTTCGTGCGCGCGTGGTTTTCGCCCAAAGCCTTGACGGGGAAGGGTCGCCGGCTACGACCTGGAGATGTACCTAGTGGACCTCTTCTTAATTTCCACGGCTGCTTTCCCAAATGGGCAATTTTAACTGCAAAGTCGCCGTCCGAGACCTCCGCGCTCTGCAGTGGTTTATATTAAACCTCAGCTGGTTTGCAGTGTGAACCCGCCTAGCGCCAAACGTTAATTTATTTATTATTTATTTATTACATTTTTATACCGCCCAATAGCCAAAGCTCTCTGGGCAGTTCACAAAAATTAAAACCATGAAGCGCATAAGAACAACCAACAAATTTAAAACACACATACATATCATAGAATAGCAGAGTTGGAAGGGGCCTACAAGGCCATCGAGTCCAACTCCCTGCTCAATGCAGGAATCCACCCTAAAGCATCCCCGACAGATGCTTGTCCAGCTGCCTCTTGAAGGCCTCTAGTGTGGGAGAGCCCACAACCTCACTAGGTAACTGATTCCATTGTCAAGTGGGAGAGCATCTGCCTCCTGCCAAGCCCCCCACATCTAGGGTTATTTCTAAGCCCATATTTATTGTGTGTACACAGCCTAGAACCCTGACTGCCTCCATTTGTCCCATAACCTGGAAATGTTGCTCACTGCCCTGTGAGCAGAAGAATGAGATATAAATATTAAATGATAATTTGTCCTAAACAGTGTGGTTTAAGAACTGCTGGGAGGTTGTTTATTTTACGTATAGTATTGGATTAGGGTTCACCATTTGATCATCCAAAATATTGTCCAAAAATAGTCAGGTATCTATATAGCATTTATGTTGTCAAAACAACGACAAAATACTTCAAAATGTTAAATAAATTAAGTATTGTGAAACAATTAAATTAAAACAAGTGATGACTATATAACTTTTAAGAATATAAAGTTAGGTCTCTATTATTGACAACAATTTATGTTCCTGTTTGTAGATTCAATTTAATTTGCAATTTAATTTACTATGTTTATATCCCCCCCTTCAAAATGCTCAAGGCAGTATACATGGCTTCCCATCCCAACTTTTATTATAATAAACCTGTGAGGTAGGTTATGCTGAGGGAGGGATTGGCAAAAGCCATACAGTGAATTTTATGACTGTGTTTGGACGTGGTTTTGAACCAGGGTCTCCTGGTCCAACACTGTTTGGTGGTGGCCTGTGGAGAGGAGCTTTACTATCCTGTTTGATTTGCCTTCTGAGTGCTACAGGGCATAGAATCATAGAATAGCAGAGTTGGAAGGGACCTACAAGGCCATCGAGTCCAACCCCCTGCTCAATGCAGGAATCCACCCTAAATTATACATGACAGGTGGTTGTCCAGCTGCCTCTTGAAGGCCTCTAGTGTGGGAGAGCTCACAACCTCCCTAGGTAACTGGTTCCATTGTCTTACTGCTCTAACAGTCAGGAAGTTTTTCCTGATGTTCAGCTGGAATCTGGCTTCCTGTAACTTGAGCCTGTTATTCCGTGTCCTGCACTCTGGGAGGATCGAGAAGAGATCCTGGCCCTCCTCTGTGTGACAACCTTTTAAGTATTTGAAGAGTGCTATCATGTCTCCCCTCCATCTTCTCTTCTCCAGGCTAAACATGCCCAGTTCTTTCAGTCTCTCTTCATAGGGCTTTGTTTCCAGACCCCTGATCATCCTGGTTGCCCTCCTCTGAACATACAGAATACAATATAAAAAGCACGAGAATAAAACCACACACCAAAAATTAATATAGGTTAAAATATGAGATTAAAACAGCAAAGTTTAAATTTAAGTTAAATTAGGTGTTAAAATACTGAGAAAATAAAAAGGTCTTCAGCTGGCGATGGAAAGAAAACAGTGTAGGTGCCAAGTGAACCTTTCTGGGGAGCTTGTTCCACAGCCGGGTGCCACAGCAGAGAAGGCCCTCCTCCTAGTAGCCACCTGCCTCACTTCCTTTGGCAGGGGCTCGTGGAGAAGGGCCCCTGTGGATGATTTTAAGGTCCGGGCAGGCACATATGGGAGGAGGTGTTCCTTCAAATAACCTGGCCCCAAGCCGTTTAGGGCTTTGAAAGTTAATACCAGCACTTTGAATCAGGCTGGACCTGGACTGGCAGCCAATGAAGTTGTTGAAGGACTGGCAGCCAATGAAGTTGTCAGAGGACTTTAATTAACTCTCCTGTCAGTTTCCTTTTTAAGTGTGGGGAAGTGGCCCTAAAGCCACCGAACATGCACACACCCATTTTTCTGATTAAAATCACTGCAGCAGGGCAACCAGCATAACTCAAGGCAGGGCGTCAACATTGTTGGGTGCTAGGAAGGAACCACAGCCCGGGGGGGTAGCGGTGGGGGGGAGGCCACCCACCCCGAACCCCTCCTAGCCTCGTTGCGCCTCCTTGGTGAGCTGCCTGCTCCCTTGCCCTCGCTGAGCAGGCAAGCAGTGACAAGAGATGGAGACATCGGCTCCAATGTCAGTGGCGCAGTAAATCCGCTCCGGCTTCCAGTTAGAACCCAGCCAGAACTCTTGCAACAAACACTCTTGGTTACTTCCCACCCTCCCACGCATTCTTCAGTCCAGGGGGGGATCTACACTATTGCTTTTAAAGTGCTTTAAAGCACTTTGAAAACGTTTTGAAACCTGTATATGCAGTGTGTCCTGGGCCCCAACAGTTGTCAAAACTGTTATAAAGCGCTTTAAAGCAGTAGTGTAGATTCCCCCCCCCCCCGCCCAGTAGTATAATTTTGGGCAGGGGAGAGTTGTTTTGTTGTTCTACTGACCTCTGCCCTACACAAAACCCATACATGTCTCCCTCCTGCTACCAACTGCCACTGCAGAGGCCATCAGTGGGGGAGGAAGCAGCCACCAGGCCCCTCACCATCGTGCCTGGGTCCAGCTCCAGCTGAGAGCACCCCCTCCCTCCTGCTACCAACTGTCACTGCTGAACTTTTCAACTAAGAATAAAAGAACTCTAACAGAGCGATCCAAGGGGCTGAACCCTATCCCCAAAATGTGTCCAGCCCCTTGGATTGCTCCTTTGCAGTTCTGACTGAAATCCAGAGCTGATTTACTGCTCCACTGAAATAGGGGCCACCGGCCTCCCCTGGATGGACAGAATCTCCCATTTGCCTTGACAGTTGCACAGAACAGGGCCCGGGGGGGGGGGGAGCAAGTGGGCAGCGCAGAGGACATTAGCAAGGAGGAGGCAAGGTCACTCAAACAGGGGCCCAAAGAGGACATTTTGCCCTTTTCCGCACAGCAAAACCCTGAGCTGGCCCTGGATGAAAGGGTTCAACACCTCTTCTCCCTGCTGCAGCTCTGATCAAAGTGCTCCCTTTGCATTTCATTAAAAAAGAAAATCAGGAGAGCCAATTAGGAATCGCCGGTGTCGCATATAGTTGGGCACGAAGAAAATAGCAAGAGCTGGGAGTTAGTGAAGGCTTCCTTAGGTAACAGCTGGTTTTTTGGGAAGCCAGATGCAGGGTTAGTAATAGTACTGCTGAGGGAGTCTATTATCCTCCAAATGCTGTACTTGTATATTTATAAATCAAAGGTAAGTATTGCAGACACTGCTCGTTTTCAGTGCACTTTTCTCCAAATAAAACAACCCCGTGGAACTCCCTTTAGCCTTCTTGCCAGTCCTGGAAGTAGGGTGAGTGTTAGCCAGCTGCTTGGCATAAGGCAGGCACTGTAGGCTCCCACGTGTTGGCAACCAAAAAGGAGATGGTCGCTTTAAAAATCTTTGTTGAAGCCAAAGTGGGAAAAGGTGACAGCATAGTTCCCTTTGCCTGCTAAACCCCAGGAGTTTCAGCCCCTTCAGCTACAGGAATGTGTCACACGGACCCAGGGAGTCCATATCTCTGAAATGCTATTCTATTTTCAGGAGATTCTTTTACAACTTGAAAAGCCTGAGAAAAATAAAAAGATCTTCACCTGGCACCTTATAGATCTCTTTGGGGTGGGCATTCAAGAACCATCTAGGATATTTTGTATATAGGCAGGATATAAACTGAAATAACAACAACAATAATAATGCTTGTGAATAATGCTTTACTTGTTAATGCTTTACTTGAGGACTGTTCAGGTGCACAGAATGCTGTTTATATACATATACTAGGATGTTGTTTACTGAAGTCTAAGTGAAAATCCCCTAATGTTGATTTTGATGTTGCTTCTGCAGCTTATAAAACAAGCCATACCATCTGTGGGAGATATAGGGAGAAGGGGAATAGCTGGCCCTAATGGTTCATATTTTAATCTTTGCTTATCTTAATTTCGCCCTCAGTGCACACAACACTTTGACTTTGGTCTACTGTAAATTAGCTGGCTATAGTATGCTCATTTCTGGCCACTCATGGAAATTTCCAAATCAATTAAAATATGCTGTAAGCAAACAGGATGTCTGCTGTGGTCCCCCTCCCCCTTATTCCATTTTAAAATAAATCGGAGAAAAGCTGGAATAAATCCTTAATGGTGCAAAATTGGCACTGTGTAAAGCTGCTGAGGAAGGACTTTAAACAGAGGAAGGAGAGGGCCAGAAAGGGAAGCAGATTTGATCCCCATGTGTCTACTCAGAAGTAAGTCCCGTTGCATTCAATGGGGCTCACTCCCAAGTAAGTGTGCCAAGGGTTGCAAACTTCAGCCCAAACTTACTTCTACTCAGAAGTAAATCCTGACTTTCCTGAAGGCTGAGAGGAAACAGATGAAAACAAGACTCCCCCCCCCACTGTTTTGCAGACATGCCATGGAGGGAGGGAGGCACTCTCTCTCGATTCAGCTGTGTCTACGATTTAAAGGATCATAGAATCATAGAACAGCAGAGTTGGAAGGGGCCTACAAGGTAGGGTGACCATATGACCAGATTTACCCGGATTTGTCCGGGGTTTTGATGGCAAATCCGGGAGGGGGGGAAATCCGGATTTTTTTTCAAAGAGCAGCTCTAATGGGAATTAACAAAAATGCTCATAACTCTGTCATTTTTAAGATAAAGACATGAAACTTGGCACAATGGTAGCTCTTAGGAAGGGCTTTAGTCACACCAAATTTGAAACAGATCCGTTCATCCATTGATTTTTTAGGATTTTTTTAAAAAATGAGGTTTTAAAATTATTTTTTAAACTGTCATTTTTAAAGATAAAGAGCTGAAAGTTGGCACCATGATAGCTTTTAGGTAGAGCTTTAGCCATACCAAATTTGAAACAGATCTGGGGCCAGTAGAAAACCCTGTTAACAACAACAGCTTGCAATGAGTGAAGATACAGTCAGAAAAGATATTTGAGGGAAGGGGAGAATGTAACACAGAGAGTATAGCAAAAGCTTCAAAGTACAGCAAAACCTACAAAAGTAGGAGTGAGTGAAGTTAATTTCAGATACATTGAATCTCTCACTTGTTCTTTATTTCAGTGATTTTAACATTAAGATGTTATATAGAACAGATTTGTCTTAAACGTGTGCTGTAAAATCAGACATGTGACCAAGGCTATGTTCGGGTGGGCACACCCCCTTGGTACTGGACACGCCCCCTTGGGGGCGACCATTTTGTCCTCCTTTTTGGTTTCCAAAATATGGTCACCCTACTACAAGGCCATCGAGTCCAACCCCCTGCTCAATGCAGGAATCCACCCTATAGCATCCCTGACAGATCCCTGGGAAGCAGCAGGATCTTCCGCCTTGTCACCCCTCTCCTCTTGTGTAATCCAACTCATATCAATCGTGCCAAAGGACCAGGAAACACAACAGCCCTGGGTAAACAATGGGATAACATAGAGATACTCTTTGAGTCTAGGGCAGCTGTAGTTTTTAGAAAGATTGCACTGCTCATTTACCTAACTACCACCAGCAGAGAAAGATCTAAAAAAAACACACACCCCCCACACACACACATTTTAAAACAAGACTGAAGAACTAAAAATCCTGGGAAAATAACGCACAGAATAAATGGTTGCTTTGGACACTCGGTTGTTACACATTGAGTAGTCGTGCTCAGGGACTAAAAGTTCATCTATACCCAAAACCTCCTAATCTCAGAGTGCAAGCAGGTATGTCAGTGTAAAAACTGACTGAAAACCACATTTGTGATTTGTGCTCATGTTGAGCTCATGTGTGAACCCTAACACATTGTGCTAAGAGACCTACAGCACAACACCAATAATGTTAGCTGGTGAGATTGTTTTCCAGGGAATCATGTTGTGCCAGATAATGCTAGAGGTCCCTTACGCTAGCACAACATAATACCATATTTCTTCGATTCTAAGACGTACTTTCCCCCCATATAAACATCTCTAAAAACGGGGTGTGTCTTAGAATCGTGGGTGCGTTTATTATTTCTTAGAATCAAAGCTTTTTTTCTGTTGGTGGTACTGAAATTAGTGTGCGTCTTACAATCAATGGCGTCTTAGAATCGAAGAAATACGGTATACCTAAGCACATGTATCTTAGTTTTTGCCATCTGAAAAGTAGGACAAAATAAAGGTTGAACAGAAACCACAATTTATGTGGTAAATTAAAGAAATAAGTGCCATATAGTCACAGTATTAAGAACTAGCAACATATTTGAATATAACACTGAAAATATTTTGAGTGTATATGTATATTATACATAGGCTCTGTCACTCTCTAATGTTGCAGGTTGTCTCACATAAAAGTCTTCATACTATACATTTTAAATAAAATTTTGTCTTACGAAGCACCTCACTCATCCCAAAAGAAACATTCTTTATTGTTTCACCAATGTTCCCTAAAATTTTAGTTGGAAAAATGGTGGGAAATATCCTGACTTTTTTCCAGGCCTTCACATCTAATTGAACCAAGGGATGTTCATTTTACTGTTCATACCTTCACAAAGGCAGCCACGGCAAGCTGTGACTGATTTGGGGCACCACTGAAGGGGAGACATATCCGAATCAAGGGGATTTACACAAGAGAACATCTTGCAGTTAATGCCCCTAAGAGGTTCATGCATCTTAGGGAATTCTGAGCATGGCAGAAAACGAAGAGGCGCTCTACTAACTGAATGCAGCCACCCTACCCACTGACCACTTTTTTTCTTCCCATATCCTATACAAAAAAAGGAAAAGGTCACAGCAAATACTTTCTTTTAAAGACATTCTTTATTTTTATATACAATACTTTTAAACTTTTAAAAATTACGTATGCAGAATGTCAGGTCAGAGACAGCCAAAGGTTCCCCAGTTTACAAGTCTGACTCTTGCCTTTTTAATATTTCGGAGAGAAAAAAATATAAAGTTTAGGAAAGTGAAATAGAGGCAGGATGACTGGCCAATATCCACTATTAATAACAGTGTTTAAAAGTAGATCCACAGATTCCTAATTACCTAGGAGTAAGCCCTCTTGAACTCAACGGGACTTACTTCTGAGTAGACATGTATAGGCTTGCACCATAAATCAAGTTGAGCTATCATTAGGCCAGTGCTTGTCAAAACCGCACAACCTCATTTGTAAGAATGGACCAGGCCCAATATCATTCAATCTGTAACAGCGATCCAAAAGTCATGGGCTAAAAATATTCACCAACATGATACATGAAAGACTAGCCTTTTAATTGTTCTGTTATTTCCCCATTTTTATTGGGATGAAAAGTACCTGTGAGTTACACAAGCAACGCAAAAAGTATTATTTATATGGAGTGCCCAACACAGCACTAATCCAGCCCCTGCTGATTGGGTCCTTAGATGGATTATGCCCAATATATTTATGGCATTTAAACATAAGAAAGTTTGTGGGGGGAGGGGGTGCATAAATTATTCCAACCGGCTAAATATATTTAAACAAGTAGGAATAGCACATTCCTGCTGAAACAAACATCTATCTTACCAACTCTTACAACTACATGATTAAGAGTAATTAAAAATGAATCACTCCTGGGTCCCTATTTCTTCGTTTAGGCAACATCTACCGGGTGTGCATGTGTCTGTGTAGCCCAAAAGGATTAGAGACTATGTGGTGTTTAAATCACTGTGTGTTCTTGGTCTAGCATAGGAAAAAGACTGCACATCTGTTTTCACAGCAGAGATACTAAGGCGCAATCCAAAACACAATGGGACTCATTGCAAGTAAACATGCATCGCATTGAACTGTAAGTCCTGGCTCACATTTGCACTTGCAGCATAACTGCAACATCAGGTGATTATTTGCACACATAAGTGTGGCATCAGAGATATTACACCACACAGAGCATTTGCATCTCACCTCACATCAACTCAAACAATACTTTCCAATTAAATCAGGTCATATATTCAGTTGCCCGTCAACAAATGCACAGTAGTCTCATGCGAAAAAATATATATAGTGATGTACATGCATGTGTGATCTAGCCGTAATAAACCATACTCTCTAAGGTATTCCGTAGTAATATGTAAGTAGTAGATTGTTAGGAGTTTCTTTGAGGATGTGGAGTGGACATTTTGTAAAGATATGGGATAAACTATTACCTGTGTGTTTGGTTAGAATGTAGGATCTGTAAATAACCAAATGTGAAAAGTGATTTAAAAAGCCTACAGCTATGTATGTAGAATGTCACCAGTACTGAATGATTTTCTTGTACCTTTTTTCTTCTGTAAAACAAGAATTCAGTACAATGATCTACCCTTCTTGCATCTAGATTACAATAGCTAGCTCAATACACTGTTCAAACAATTGTTATGTGCCTCTCATCATATATATGGCCCTAATCGATCTGTAGTGACTTGATACAGGTACTTTTGCATGTTTACATTATCAAATGATAACTATATTCATCATGTGAAAGTAACAGTGCATGAATTCATCCCTCATTTATCTTTATTTTGGAAAAGGAACAAGAAAATGAGTCAACTGAAAGCTATAGTTGGAGCAACACTTCACAGCTGTGATCACAAGGAAGCACAGTCTATTTAATGGCGTCCTTGTCTCTGTAGCATATATAATTTGAGAGGGAGAGCAGGAATGCCAGTATTTATTTATTTATTTATTTATTTTATTAATTACATTTCTATACCGCCCAATAGCCGGAGCTCTAAAACTAATAAGTGCTACAATAAACTAGATGATCAAGCAACTATTTGCAATTTGTTAAATGACTGAACAAGAGAGAAATGACATTGCATCTGATTAATGAAAATCTCTATTGCTTTACTTTGAAGTAGCTCAGGAACTAAAACCAACCCTTTCCGTGTTATAGAAGTAACTCTTTGTATAAATTTAGAGAAAATGAGTGTAAGCAGTTTTGTAACTCAAGCCACAGCAATGGGAAAGCAAGTACTGATGGGCATGAGGAGTTTGGGCTATTCTGGCTTGTTATAATTCTGTCACTGAACTCTTAGGGCAAGGATTTTATGTTTTGTATGTTCAGAAAAAGAATAAGAACAAACTTGGATTGATTATAGTGTTTTCCCCTCAGTTCTCTTGATGCAAAAGATGCTTGCAAGAGCAAGTAACCAAGGGCAAAGCTCAGATTACTAGCAATTATAACAAGAGTGGAAAATCTAATTTTAAACCACTCCTTTAAAATGGAACAAAAGTACTTGCCTAAAGTCATTAAATACTAATTAGATAATTAGTTTTAATGATGCTAGGAAAGCAATTGTAGCAATTTCATTCATCTTCTGGTTTCCAGTCAATACCAATGCAAGCCAGAATTAACTTGAGCAACTATTATTTGTAGCAGTAATTATTTTGAACTACAACTTTTATTTTTGTAATGTTAACTATAGCAATGGATTCACATGTACCATAGGAGAGATCACTACAGATGTTCTTCAGACCCTTTCCCTTTGGAGCAAAACATTTTTTCACAGAGTATAAGCATTTTAGAGAATAATTACATTCACCCAGTTCACACGTAATGTTAACCCATGGTTTATTTAACCCATAGGTTGAATTCTGGGTTGTCATGTGTGAACACAGGCACGTTAACAAACCATGGTCAACCACAAACAACCCAGAAAGAGAACCTATTGTTATGTTGTGAACTCTGGGTTGTTTAAGCCATGAGTTGTAATTATGCTCAATTAAGAACTCTGGGTTATTTATGGGTGTGTGTGTCCCGGCTACAGAGGTGGCAAGCAAGAGTGATAAATGAACCCAGCCCCGCCAGTACTACTGCAAAGGCATTTAGGATACAGTGAGGGAACGGGTAAAGAAGGACATTGACGAACAACCCAGAGATCAAGAAAACAAAACATGGTTTCTTTTTCTGACAAGTAAACACTAAATAGGGCAACAAACCATGGGTTAACCATGGGTCAAATAAGCAGGACTTGTGACAGGCACTGGGATGCTGCTGAAAATGGCACCCGTTTGTCTGTTCTTCATGTCCTTCTAACTAAGTTACAATATCATGGCCTGTCCCCATTCCATGTCACTGACTGGTGGTGGTGGTGGTGGTGGGGAACCATATCATGACTAAAGATAAACAAAGGCATTGTCAGCTCCAGGCTTTTTAAAGTGGGGAGGGGGGAGCTCTCATGCGAAAGGCTCTCAAGGTGATCTACCCCTTAAGTAGTCCCACCGCTTCCTCATTATTGCTGCTACTCATTCACTTGGCTATAGGACCAATCCACAGTGCTGCCCAGTGGGTGAGTGGAGGCTGCTGACCTGCTGTTCATTCTCCTCAACTTGGAGAGGGCAGGTGAACAGATGTCAGCAACAAGCAGGATCAGGGAGTTCTGGGGATGGCAGTGAGGCCCTGAAGGGAAGTTAGCCTCAGCACCTGCCCATTGACACTGGCCTGAGAAGGCGTCCAGTGCAGTACATGTGTGTGTGTGTGTGTTTTCCATAGGTTGGCTCTGCCTTATCTGCTCTGACAGCTAGTTTAATCTGAAGCATGTTTAATATTAATTTTTGCATTTACGTATGCATATTTCGCCACAGCTGTTTGCATATTTTTTCTGCTCTTTCCCCCACCCCATATACAAGTTATCTATGCGTCTGAGTACATTAATTCACCATGCAAAAAAGAATGTAGATGTGATCCATGGTCACTTCAGGATTCCTTTTTGTACTGTGATTTCATTATTGGACATGAATATTCCTTTTTGCAGATGGTTTTATTTAGGGGCAGACAAATCAGCCTTCTGGAATCTTTATTATTTTTTTAAGAATCCATTCAGAACCCAGTGCAAAACAGTCCTGTGGGGCTGGGATGGACATACACTTGCAATTAAGGAAAAATGAGCCTCTGAGCACTTGGCTTTAGCGCAGGAATTTGTTTTCATTACCAGATTTGAGATCATAGTCCTTTCACACAAAAATCCACTCCTAGTTCCCTTTAAGCTTTCTTTGTTTCAGCAGCCTGATTAAGAAAATGGTTGGGGAGCACCAGTTAGCTGTTACTTATTGCTTAGAGCTACTGCCCACCTATATTAATCAATGTACATATGCACTCATGCACACTGCTAACCAGTAAGGGAAAGAGGGAAAGGAGCAAACAGGAAAGTGTGGCAAACTGCATACACAGTGGTCTGAATATAAGGGTGGTCAGAACAGAAGGACCATAGAGCACCAGCACCATCATTGCTACTCTGCAAGCAAGATCAGATAATCCCTGCAAGTATTCTTAGACATAACATTGTCGTGCGTAGTTCTTCTCTAAAATGGAAAAGGAAAAAATATTAGTCCTCGTATTAATAGATTTAAGGGACAGACAAATTTAGCAGTACTGCGATATGTCTAAGCACATAGATCCAAGATTATATGTCCTATGCAGTTTCCATATGCATGAGGTAGCTGAAAAAAATTCAGCTTAATTCCAAACCCAATTCAATTCTATATAAGTTGAGAACAATTTTAGCCACCCCTTGTATATTGTTTTTAAGCAAAACACTTTGGACATAAGCAGTAATGGCAGCTTCTGGAGAGAGATTTCTGACTTTAAACCCTGTACTAGACACAACAGTTCTAGATTTCTATGTTAAATATACCAAATTCTACAAGTGGACTGTAGAATTGAAAGAACTTGGGACTAAAGTATCCAAAATTGTACAGGGTCTTATTCAAATACTTTGCTTTTTTCATGCAGAATTTAGGATTTCAAGCTTATTGAGAGACTGGGAAAGGAAAACAGCCGAAGGGAAATGGTAGGGTATAGAAATGTGAAAAACAGATCTGGAGGGACAGTAAAACATGGCCTAGAGGCTGGGTGTGTGTCTGGTAACTGCTGAGGAAATCTCAACTTCCTGAGGCCTAAAATTCCACCTAGACTATGTTTTAAATATACCATAAATACTCCCAGTATTTTCTTAGGTTTATCTCTGCAACTATGTGGACTAGAAGCATTCATAAGACACTGGATTTCTCATTAGAATGCAGCATGATCCTGGCCAGATAGATTCCCAGATCCTCAGCTGTAGATAATGTGCCAGTGCAAACTGGGTACAATGATCTCCAGCAAAGGGATTGCAATATGCGAAATACATTTAACTTAGATTTCACTATAATTGGATCATGTGTTTGTTAACAGTTACCTAATTAAATGGTTTACTGAGTTGCAGATCTGTTATGTCCTTGGGGCATGGTAAGATTCCAATAGGATAACTTGGTCAACACAGGTTCTTTTTGACCAGACTTTTGAATTTCAGCACTCTCCTTAAAAGGTATGCATACAGCAAAAAATAAAGGTTTGTTATCTGTATTCACCAGGATATCAGATTCCAATATACATGAACAATATTCACATGAAACGTTTAAATATCCTGCTCAGAAAAACATGCCCAAAGCTTCCCTTTAATTGAAGCTGACAAGCCCATTTGTATAAATCAAAGAAGCAGTTTCTAACCCAAATTGTTGTCAATAGCATTTATAATGACAAGAATGCACTGCAAAGTAAAAAAAAAATCCCTTTCAAATTCCTTTTGATCTGTTCTCTAATATGACAGACACCAATAGGTGTTATGTTTCCAATTACCTGGAGATCAAATGGTAGGACTGCTATTGTGTACGTGACGAATGACAACTCCTTCTCAGACTCCAACTTTTACCAAAAAAATCCAGAAAGCAACCACTATTATACCCAGGCAAGTCTTACTCAGAGGACTTTAGATTGGTAAAAAAACATCTCTTAAAGAACAGTTCTTCAACTTTTGAATACCGTACAAATAAAAAGAGTGAGATCTGAATGAAACTCCAAGCTTCATAGACAAAGTTATTGCAACTCAGTTGAAGGGAATCTTGACCAAGTGGTAGACCGCACTAGTGATTTTGTCACGATGGTGTAAGGAACAACTCTGCAAGGAATGAGGCTTCCCAAATCATAAAATGAACGATTGAGAGAAAATGCCAATCCTTTCCATATCCCATTTACTGATGAACAAGAACACATGGTTGGTCATTATTCTTTTTATTATTATTATTATTATTATTTTATTATTATTATTATTATTATTATTATTATTATTATTATTAATAAGGAGGCAAGGGTCTCAAGAGGCACTGGGAATGGCTGCCAGTCTGGATAGACTGATGAAGAGTAGAAAATTCAAACCAAGTAGAGCAGCTTCAAATCTGGGTGCTATTAGTGCACTTTTGTTGCCTGTCATTGTTTTGCTCATGCCGTCACCGAAAGAAAAAGCAAATGACAAAATATCAGGAAGCCACATCATCTGGGCAGAAGACAGATCACCACAAAGATCAAGAGTACCAGTTGTAGCTCATTCCTCTCATTGGGCAGGAAGGATGTTCCCTTAGCCTTTGAATCCTTCATCACCATGCTCCACCTTCTCAGTTGCAAATATACAAGGTCTCTTTCTGACACACGCTGCACTAGATTCGTTTTGGTCAGGTATAAAATGGAATTTTAAAATTTATCTACATGCGTAAGAGTGCAGTTTTGATCCTCTCTCTTGATTCAATGTTCTCGATTAATTAAACTCACATCAGTCTTCTCTCAAGCCTTAAGTCTGAAGTGGTCCATGTAAACAAAACACAGTTAAAATAAAGTATTTTGTCCTTGTCCTGGAACAGTTTCTATCGATATGCATGGTTTCCTGAAAGTGTTGTGTTGGCTAGATGTAAAACAGGCAGGGGATGAGCTTCTGTGTTAAAAACCCAGTGATCTAAAGGTAGGAGATCATCATTGGAGAACAGCAAATACAAATACCTGCAAAGTCAAAGAAAGAAAACAAGTTCAAATGAGCAATGGAAAGTTTGTCACCATGTCTGGTCTAAACAATATAACCTCAGTAATTATGAATTACAGGGTTTAAAGAAGGTATATTGCAGGTTAGATTTCACTCCTTGCAACACTCTGGAGAATACAGCTTCTTAAATCCTATTCAGGAAGGTAAAAGGGGTCTTTTACCTCAGTAAACAACTTGTTAAAATTGCTATCCTCTGTAGCAATACTTCAAATCCTTTCCTCCACCTAGAATGTCCATTCAACCACGGTTGTTAGAGTTTACAGCGCATTTGATTATGTCATGACTCTTTAATGGAAATCAAAACATTTCTTTGCTGAGGAAGTCTGAAACAGTTCCACAATCCGGAGTCACCGTTTAGACAGACGTAGATGTGTTTGTTAGACAGACGTGTGTTCAGGTTCATGTATTTTACGATATTGTTTAAAAGTGGCTATTTGCATTCATGCTCTTCTAATGAGTGTTTGTTCAATGACCTGTGTAATATATTTCAGTGTACAGATTATGAGCCTCGTATTTATGTAATGGGTATTATATATTATACATATATAATATGGTATTACATATTATATATGTAATTGGTATTATATTTCAAACTGGTGTTATATTTCAATGTGTGTTGACTATTTACATTTTGTTCACTTATTACTTATTGTATAACGTGAATGAATTTTTGCATATGTTTACATATATGGGTATTCTTACATCCCTGATAATATAGAATCAATCATTATCAATTTGTATACAGTTCTATTTATCATATTTTGGGATCCTTTTGTTTCTTCTTGTTTCTTCAGTGAGGGCTCCTCTCTTTTGTGTTAAACTTACTTTAAAAAAAACATAATTCAAAGTCGGCTGCCTGATTAACTGAGGGAACTGTTTTAATAGTTTAACAGATTCTAGTTCAAATACATTTTTTTCATAATTTATATTTTTCAAGAAAGCTACTAATACTGCTGTAAAATATAAAATATGAATCTAGGTTGAGCCATAGATTATCGTCTTTGACTTCTGTTCTTTATAATGAACAAACTATCACAGTAAGAGAACAGCTGAGTGATATCTTCAGTTGGACAAATTCTGGAATGGTCTCAAGAATATTTTTAATAATGGAGTACTCCATTTTTAATAATGGAGTTGGAAGAAATTTGTGAGATTAGATGGAAATAGGTCCCCATCGTTTCATGTTTTTTTGTGTGTTTTTTCAAATGAAGCATGTTGGAACTTTAATTAGAAAATATGGGGACTTGAGAGAAGAGACTCTGTGGATCTGGAAAAAAGGTCCATCTAGATTGACTTCAGTTGACCTAAAGGAGTGTTTTTATAAAGTTCAGTACTAATAGTATCTTACCCCCACCCCCACCCCCACCCATAGGATATCTGCAATATGGGAGATGATGTGGGTTCTGTGCTCTGCATCACATGTTGATTTGATTCATATTTTTTGGACATGTCTGGTTATTAAGCGATTTTGGAGAGAAGGTAATTAGGATAATTGAAGCAATTCCAGGCTACTTTTTATCAGTGGTTCCAAAAGTACATTTATTATGTTATTTGAAGAATACAGTGCCAGAATTCAACTTGGGGTTAATACCTTATTTACTGGCAACAGCAAGGATATGTATTAAAAAAGTAATGCTCATCTTATTTCAGAATGTTATTTAAAGATATAGCATATTGCTGTCATGACTAAGGTGACATTATAAGAGAAATCAAAGGGTGTGTGGAATTTATAAGAAAGTGGATTCTGTTTGTAGAGTTTTAGAATAATAATTTTCAGTATGCCATTAAATGTTTCATATTTTTCTTTCTTTCTTGTGAATAATTGTGATCGTTTTTCATACTGTGAAGACTTTTAGTGAATTATTTATACTAAAATTGTATGGTTTGTTATAATTAAAAATAGTGCTATGAGTGTCCAAAGTATTCTCTTTGAAATAAATTCTATGTTCATTTTGTTACAACGTGAACACAAGAAAATTCCTGATGAAACCTGTGATGTTGTCCTGCAAGCCTCAATGTATTCCAATAAAATGAATTTTTCCTTTTCAGACCCCAAGGAGTCCTCATTAGATAATATACTGCCATATCCACAGTCCGTCCATCCCCCACGTATCCATATAGTTTCACTGGATCACAGTCAGAGAAGGCAAATGCAGCAACTGGGTTTTAAATCAAAACCCTTTCAAGTTTCCTCCTATGAACCAGAACAGTGACCCTCAATACAGCAAAGTTTAAGGAATACTGTTCTAGTATAAAAGTGTGCCATAGTAATAAGACTAAAATACTGTGTGTCTAACACCTCAGAGCGTGTGCGTGTGTGCGTGCGCGTGCGTGTGTAAGAACATGACATCGCAAAAGTTACTATCAGAGAACAACTCCTTAAGGTAACCCAACTCTGAAAGACCAAATGATATGCTTAGCAACCAATAGGCAGATTTACTGTAAGCAAAAATCATATTTCTCAGGCATCTCAGGATTCTTCACTCCAGACAAGGGGTGGGGAACTACTTTAAGGCAGGGGGTTGAACTGCTGTCCCCTACGCTCTCTGCAGGCTGAATGACAACAGCGGCTGTGGCCACACCCACTGATGTCATGAGACCACCCCACGTATTTTGCCTTCCTCTGAACTGGAAGGCATGAAACTCCATGCCTCCCTCACAGCACAGAGAAATGAATTTGGCTAATGTGAGGAGAAGCTGCTCTATCTCGCACGTTGGGAGCCTCTCTGTCCCCCTTGGGGGTGGTGAGAGGTGCACAAAGTAGGACTCAGTTGATGCTGAGAGGAACAGATCCTGGCTTCAGTCCCTGGCTTCATGCGCTGCTTGTCAAACATCTAACAGCAAAAATGATAATTAAGAACCCGGAAAGTATTGCAGTTTCAGAATCTCAGAAACATTGGTTCTGAAAATGTGCAACTTTTGCCTGGTCACTAATTAATACATGATTTATTAATATTCTTCTTATACTTTCACTACATTGTGCCTTTATGTTAGTCGGTTTGTTTTGTTACATCCTATGTATTCCACTGTGGTTTACCCTCCCCCATAAATAGGTCATTTGTTGACTCAGAATATTATATTTATTCATTTAAAACATTTTATACTGCCTTTCATTTTCCAGTGTAGTTTACAAAAAATAAATTAAAAAAGACAATAATTAAATGAACAACAACCCTATAAGAATTGGGTATCATTCTATGTTCTTCACTGTTCCAAGGTTAGACAAATACAAAGAAGAAAAACCTGCTTACTTGAGTGTTTCAGCAAGAAAGAAGCTTTGCTGTACATCATCATATGTAGGAGCTGAGGAATAGACATCCTTCACACCAGAAAATCCACCACTCACTCGGCAGTACTTGTCAATGGCCTGTACGAAACGGGGAAACACAACAAAGCCTTTACCAGACAGTTCTTCACAACTGGGTCTAGAAAAACAAGACTAACCCCAGGACTTTGTAACTTCAAGAAAAGGTAGCAGTTGTACAGGGGATATGAACATGGCCCCTTATGAAAATGATAGCAATCCTCAGAATATTATAGCCAAAAAGTTTGTTTAATCTGTTCTCACAAACCAGTAGAAATATGGAACCCTATTCCTAAATTCCTCTTTTAAAAGATTTTGTACCCAACTGTTTTTGCATGTTTAACGGAACGATCTTGAGATCAGAGACAGCATATTAAGATTAGCACAAATGTTTAGCATAAGTTAAGGGATGCCTCTTGTTCTTATGATTATTTCACCAGTAATTAAACTCTGCTATTACATTTGATTGCCCAGCTCCATCTCTAACATGACATACATGACGTCTTGATAATATAGCCACACCTAGGTCTATATGTAACACAAAATATGACTTAGAACTAGAATACAAAATAAAGAGAATTAATTTCATGGACTGCACCAAATCCGACTGCACTTGGAATATCTAAATCATACATAAGTTCCTTCTCCACATGTCATGTCAGACGCTCCCTAACACCCTACATTTTTGGTTGTGGGGAGATTCTTATATGGGGCATCATTCAGACAGGTGGCACCCCCAAAGTCTGAAATGGTGTAATCCAGTGGGGTGATACTATTGTCTTGTGTTTTAGCTCTCATGGTGTGTTCCAACAAGCTCCAACTGAAAAAAAAAATGGCCCAATTTTCAATTGTATGAATGTACAGAATTCATTTTATTCCAATGTTCATTTTACAGCTCAATTTTATTACTTGTAGAGCAGGTCTTTACAATAGCACTTTTTATCATAATGTAATTTTCTATGTAAGTAAAGTTTTTATGACCAATTGATAGGAAAAGGAACTAGGAATCAAAACTCTTGATGTTTCATCCTTAGTACTAGTTTGATGTGTAGTTAATTCATTTCCCCATTTTTTTTAGTTTCAACACCTGTGAAGGAGGCAACTATCCAGAAACACAATGTTTTTACACTTGAGACAGATTGTCAGTAAACATTTTGACTTCCGTAAGGAAAAGCAGTCTATAGTTACCTGTGCTGCCTCCCAGCCCCATTGCCTGTATTTGGGATCATGTGTGAATCGCCACATATACCAATAGGTTTCTATCACCTCGGGCCTTAAAATGTAGTATTTTTCATTCTGTCGCACTGCTACTGCCTCCACACCACCATCAAACTTGAAAGCTTCAGGGCCCAGTTTTAATGCTGCAGAGGAAACGGGGGGGGAAATGTAAACCATCAAAACTTTATGGAATTTCTATATCACGTATGCTAGTTAGAGAAAAATATTAACCTATGTTTGTTTTTAATGGTCACAAGTATTTTGTGCTACTAATATCTGTAACAGTCCCTGCAATTTTGACCTGGCCTTTTCTAATCTGAGAGAAATCTAAAACTTGCTGAAGTTTAGAGAAATGTACACCCACAGAGGGTTTTATGTTCCCGTTCGGCCTGTCAATTTTCAGCCCCAGCATTGGAGAAGCCTTGGATCCACAGAAGAATGAACACTGAAGCAAAATGTTTTAAATTCTGTCTGGACTACTTCTAGTGATGAGTGAGTAGCAAGGTGCTTATCCAAAAATAAACTGGGCCCAATAGGGTTGGGGCCACGTAAGGTGAACCATATCCCCTCCTTCCTCCCCACGCTGCTCAATCTATTCCTATTATGTCCTAGCAGCCAGTTCCACCCCACAAGGGGCAAAAGGCTACCTTGTGGGCCAGGTGGCTGTTGGGATGTGAGAAGCCCACCCCCACCCCACATACCCTGCACTTTGTTCAAAAGTGAAAGGAGATTCAGCTAGCATCTTGATGCTGTGACATTATCCTCTGCTTGAGATCGTGGGAGTTGAAGTCCATGAGAAGACATTCCAGAGCCCACCCTTCCGAGGTCGGAGCAGTGTCTATGGCTTTGGAGGGGAGACTCTAAAGAATCCTATGATCCCTGGGACACTCTCCAGGGACCATAAGGATTACTCTCCTCTCTTGCTTCTAGACATTCTGGACCATTGTTAACACTTCTATTCTATAAATGTTTACTCAGAGGCAAGTCTCATTTTGTTCAATAGGACTTATTTATAAACAAATATGCATGTGATTTTATATTTAGTCTTCAAATAAGCTAGTTGGTGTTGTGGTTAGAGGGTTGGACTGGGAGTCGGGAAATCCGGGTTCCCACTCAGCCGTGGAAGCTCACTGGGTGGTCTTGGGCCAGTCACAAACTCTCAGCCCAACATACCTCACAGGGTTGTTTTTATTGTTGGATTTAATAGCCTCATCTTCTAGTTTCCCACAATTAATGAGTCCCAGAAACCTATGGTGTTTATGCAGTTTCTCTTGTCAAAATACACATAGCACACTCTCCATTCAAGCCAAATATCAGAGTCATGAGCTAAAAACAAATCTCTTGTGAAACTGACACCCTCTCCCCACTTTCTGTCTACATTCGACTGCTCCAAATTAGTCCCATTACAATTGGCAAGGGCAAATATTAAGGAAAAGACAACAGTCAAAACCCAAGACAGGCAAGAACGCGTACTTGTCCTGTCATATGATTCATGACACGTATGTGCAATCTCTGCTCCAAGTTGAAGGTAGTGTCCGGCCTTATCTTCTCGGGACCCATCTGCTCCAAGCGCAAACATTCCCCCAGCGAAGCAGGTAAGATGGCCCATCTTTCTCTCAAGATGTCCATTCTTCCACTCCCCAATAAACGTGAGGCCTCCATTGGACTTTCTGATAAGATGCTTCTCTATGGCCTGCAGGGAGAAAATCAATACACTTCATTTACTTAAAGTGCCGAAATATTCCATATCATAAGTGCGTTTTAATGCTTTGTATTAAAATGTTTCCCAAGATTTTTCTCTCTTGCTAGGCACCAAAGAACTACATACTTATTCATACAAATGGATAAGCACAATAAGCTTACAGAAGAGAGGGTTTGGGACCTAAGGAGCTGCTCTTCTTCTTCCCTCTCTGCCAAAGGGAGTGGTGAGAAAGGAAGCAAAGTTATGTAGTTCTTGCTCTGTCATATAGGATGGGAGCTAAACACCTACTCCCCTTCATCCTTCCCACAGAAAAGTTGGGAAGAGTTATACCTTTGAGTGTTCCCAGAAACAGTTTTCTCTTTCCCCCAGAAACTGTTTGGTGTGGTATGGGTTGGTTAGAATTCATCTGGGTGCAGGTTCCTTCTAAAGCAGTGTAGGCAATTTGTGGCTCTCCAGCCATTTGGCCTTCAATTCCCACCATTCCTCACTATTGGCTATGCTGGCTAAGGCTGGTGGGACTTATAGGACAGGACATTCTGTCCCCTCTGCCTAACCGTTTATCAGTACTGTGGTCAAGTACTCCCAATGAAACCCACAGACCTTTGATCCATAGGACCTTGTGCCAACAGTTGAACTCTTGCACAGTTAAGAGGTCAGAGCTTTGGCTTCTGTTACACTGCAGCACTTCAGCCAACAGCCATGAAGATCTCCAAGACTAAAGCCTGCATTTACTTGAGGTTGCTTCCGTTTCTTTCCTAGATTGTTGTTTTTATGTTTTTTAAAATTTTGTATACTTTTAATGTTTACTATTTTTAATTGTTGTAAACTGCCCAGAGAGCTTCGGCTGTGGGGCGGTATATAAACGTAATAAAATAAATAAATAAAATAAATAAATAGATTACTGTAAAAATGTGTGTCTTGATTTTTGCATTAACTGGCAAGATTACTGCTCCTGTACGTCTGTTTAGCTTTATTACTGGTCAAATATTATCATTTGGCCAACTATTCTTTAACTGTAGTAAAATATTGCATAAAACTAAGAATGCTTCTATGTAGGCAGCAGCTAACCTTTTAAATTTTAATACAGTGCCATTTAGTGACAAGCTCATGAGTGAAGGCTATTTGCCTTCACTCTACAAGTTCTACATCTAGGAAATAGAAACCGAAGGCACAGTTACAAGATGAGGGATACTTGGCTCAGCAATACTACAAACGAGAAGGATCTTGGAATTGTTGTAGATCACAAGCTGAATACGAGCCAACAGTGCGATATGGCTGCAAGAAAGGCAAATGCTATTTTGGGCTGCATTAATAGAAATATAGCTTCCAAATCACATGAGGTACTGGTTCCTCTCTATTCGGCCCAGGTTAGGCCTCATCTAGAGTATTGCGTCCAGTTCTGGGCTCCACAATTCAAGAAGGACGCAGACAAGCTGGAGCGTGTTCAGAGGAGGGCAACCAGGATGGTCAGGGGTCTGGAAACAAAGCCCTATGAAGAGAGACTGAAAGAACTGGGCAGGTTTAGCCTGGAGAAGAGAAGATGGAGGGGAGACATGATAGCACTCTTCAAATACTTAAAAGGTTGTCACACAGAGGAGGGCCAGGATCTCTTCTTGATCCTCCCAGAGTGCAAGACACGGAATAACGGGCTCAAGTTAAAGGAAACCAGATTCCAGCTGAACATCAGGAAAAACGTCCTGACTGTTAGAGCAGTAAGACAATGGAATCAGTTACCTAGGGAGGTTGTGGGCTCTCCCACACTAGAGGCCTTCAAGAGGTAGCTGGACAACCATCTGTCAGGGATGCTTTAGGGTGGATTCCTGCATTGAGCAGGGGGTTGGACTCGATGGCCTTGTAGGTCCCTTCCAACTCTGCTATTCTATGATTCTATGCCCTGTAGCACTCAGAAGGCAAATCAAACAGGATAGTAAAGCTCCTCTCCACAGGCCACCACCAAACAGTGTTGGACCAGGAGACCCTGGTTCAAAACCACGTCCAAACACAGTCATAAAATTCACTGTATGGCTTTTGCCAATCCCTCCCTCAGCATAACCTACCTCACAGGTTTATTATAATAAAAGATGGGATGGGAAGCCATGTATACTGCCCTGAGCATTTTGAAGGGGGGGATATAAACATAGTAAATTAAATTGCAAATTAAATTGAATCTACAAACAGGAACATAAATTGTTGTCAATAATAGAGACCTAACTTTATATTCTTAAAAGTTATATAGTCATCACTTGTTTTAATTTAATTGTTTCACAATGCTTAATTTATTTAACTTTTTGAAGTATTTTGTCGTTGTTTTGACAACATAAATGCTATATAGATACCTGACTATTTTTGGACAATATTTTGGATGATCAAATGGTGAACCCTAATCTAATACTATACGTAAAATAAACAACCTCCCAGCAGTTCTTAAACCACACTGTTTAGGACAAATTATCATTTAATATTTATATCTCATTCTTCTGCTCACAGGGCAGTGAGCAACATTTCCAGGTTATGGGACAAATGGAGGCAGTCAGGGTTCTAGGCTGTGTACACACAATAAATATGGGCTTAGAAATAACCCTAGAAGTGGGGGGCTTGGCAGGAGGCAGATGCTCTCCCACTTCCAAGGTACGACAATGGAATCAGTTACCTAGTGAGGTGGTGGGCTCTCCCACACTAGAGGCCTTCAAGAGGCAGCTGGACAACCACCTGTCAGGGATGCTTTAGGGTGGATTTCTGCATTGAGCAGGGGGTTGGACTCGATGGCCTTGTAGGCCCCTTCCAACTCTGCTATTCTATGATTCTATGATTTGTGTTTTCGTTCTTGGCAGCAAACCACCCCTCTTCCTGCCCCCAATTTTCTTTCCTGTTGCTTTCAACAGGCAATAAAATACCGATGCCGGTCTGAGGCTGGTGTAGACAAAAAGCCTGATCCTGGACCTCCTCAGTTGGAAACCTAGGCTCTGCCTTTGGAATGACCCATCTAGGAGAACCTACAGTAGATTTACACCTGCAGACCCTTTTCTCAAGCTTCTCGGGCTGATGTGCTCCCCTCACTGGCAGACCTCCTCTCTGAAGCGGCGGAGCTGATCTGGCCCCATCTTACCCTCTTCCAGTCAGCAGATCTGGGGGTGAGGATTGCTTTGTCAGTCACTAACTCCAAATATACAAGCCCTGTGCACTTCAAGCAAGGGTGATGGGAGGAGAACAGTAACTTGTTTGTGAACATTTAAGAAGTCTACAATCACAAAAAGCAACACAAACCTGTCAATGGTGCTCTTGAATTTAAAAGCATAAATAATTCTTAGAATTATGTTGAAGCTGCTAAATAAAATGCACCTTCTATAACCCATCATAACAACAAAAACGTAGGATGAAACTTCGATCAGTGCTGATTAACTGAGAAATTCCATTTGTTCTTCCAGAAGTCAGAGGACAGCTAAAAGATTGGCAAAGCAGACTCTTTACTGGAGTTGAGTCAGCCAGTAGAAGGCAAACTTAATCAATCATTTAAGTTTGGCACTTAAGTGCCAAAGTTTAAGTTTGGCACTTGGCACCTACATTATATGCTTTTAGACGCCAAGTGAAGACCTTTTTATTCTCCCAGTATTTTAACAGTCTATAAATATATTTTAACTTGGTGTTTTAAATTTGTAATTTTGCATTGCTGCTGTTTTTATCTGGTTGAGCTTTTATATTGTATTTTATATTACGGTTTTATACTGTTGTTTTATACTTTGAATGTTTTTAATTTTTGTGAACCGCCCAGAGAGCTCCGGCTATTGGGCGGTATAGAAATGTAATAAATAAATAAATAAATAAATAAAACAGGAATCAAACCAAGAAATTACAACAAAAATATAGGGACAACTGTTCTAGAACCTGTAGCTTCATTAAGAGAAGACCACTACACAACCGAACAGGAAGTAGCTTGGAAGTCTGGGCTCAGGGCCAGTTCCAAGGTTTCTCTTTACTCACAGAATTGTACAGTTAATTGACTCCTTTTAATTACTTTAATTTATTCAAATGGGGCAGCCGTGTTAGTCTGTAGTACAAGAAGCAACAGAGTCTGTGGCACCTTTAATCATAAAATACCTTTAGTCTTTAAGGTGCCACAGACTCTTTTTACTTCACATTATGAAGTTTTATCTCCATGTATGCACAAAATATCTGTCACAAGATCTGGAAACAGCAAACATTTTATTTATGATTCAGAGATAGATATAAATCCTGTCCAAAAAAAAATTAAAATAATAATCATAAGAATGGCTGCAAAAGGAAGCAGACCCTTGGTATTTCTGTCTGCAAATGACTTAAGGCTAATTCTTGCAAATGATGTTCTTTGGAGCTCTCTAATTCAACAGCTATTCTGAGACTGCAGTGCTTGTAGGAACCAAAAGAACTACAATACTTCGCTCAAATCTAACATTTAGGGGGCAATTACATATCCAATTGCACATGCTTAGCCATTAAAATGAAGAGCCTAGAAAGTCACGTTCAGGAGGGCAGCAAATATTTGTCCAGCTATAATACTGTTGAAACAGTTCAGAGTGGGAAGTCACAACCCAGTCCCTACTATATTCACAGAATCTATGTAGCTGGTCATTGATGGCGACTATCGACCCAACTGCAACCTACTAGGCGAGTGTTGTGGCCTGTAGGAACTTGATGAACCTTCTGCTTTTCATGGCTGTCTGAGACTGCAAAAACAGGGATAGGTGGAGAAGGGAGTCGAGTTTATCAAACATCTGGTAAGTCACAATATGTCGTCAGCAGGATGTATTCAGTTTGGTCAACTTCATATTTTCACACCAGTTTCAAACATTAATCAAAACACAGAGAAATCATTAAATAAAAACTATCAACATTTTTATTGTTGGGGGGAATCCGTGCACTATAATCACCTCAATAGCATCATCATACATTTTCCTTGCCTCCATGTCCATCTTATCTGACATCAACCAGGCTTTCAGCAAGTACTCATAGAAACTGTCTCCCAAACCACCCATGGATGTGTGATCTGCAACAAAGAAGGAGAGAGAGTATGTATACTATGGTTTTAATTGTAAATTGCCCAGAGAGCCTTGGCTGCTGGGCAGTATAAATATGTAATAAATAAATAAAGTTTGAAAGTGAGTGAATGCAATACTACCTGTACTTGCAAAGGCAAAGGCCTCAGTCTGGATAAATCAACTAATGATTTAAACATATTTCACCCCACTCCAGCAATATATTTAAAAGGACCAAGGTTCCCCTTGTTCTCATTTTCTTGGAACCTACATCCACAATCCTTGTAGTTCAAATATTTAGTATTCTGAATACTAAATCTTTTATCACTAATAGAAGAAAGCAAGTCCACCTCTCATAGATTAGTTTACCAATGCTTTGGCCCTGTAAGACAGAACTTAAATGTAATAGTTCCCTAATATCTAATAAAATAGACAAAAATCCTTAATCTCTGATCCAGCAGCAAACACTCAGACTGAATAAATTTCCACACAGGGAGAGAATGAACTTTTTTCTACGATTTTTCACAATTGCTATGAAAATGCTATGGTTGTTGTTGTTGTTGTTGTTGTTTTAGCATTTTCACACTTTTAGGCATTAGGGGAAAGTGCACACGAATGTACCAAAGAAGCAGATTGCAAACAAGAATGGCAGTGAGCTGAACTGAGCTTTGAATAACATTTGGAGAATTTCAAGCATCCCTGAATCTATCCTTCCTAAAAAATAAGGGGGGGAGTATTGGTGAACACTGGCAATGTGACCTCAATATAGTTATGACTAAGCATTGATTGGTATCAGGTAGCTAGCTAAATGAGGAAAAATTTGGCTTATAATACACCAAAGACATCTTGGCCTTTATAAACAATGGTATCTTGAAGTGAATCTAAAAAAAACAAGATATTTCCATTTTTTACATACAGATTTTGCACTGTGTATTCTGCATCTTTTCAGTTATGCTCCCAAAAATTATTTCAAAACGTTATAGATTCTGTCTGGTCAATTTGAGCCTTTATGTGTCAAACCTATTTTTCTTGGTAGAAAGGTGGGGAACCAATCAAGTAAACAAATAACATATTTTATGTATTTTTGTCTATTGTTTTACACAATTAAGATGTTTTCCCAGTGAAAGCCGAAGCAGTCATCACGGCTACTAATTTTCCTACGGTCACTGGCTATCAAAAAAGGCCCGCCTCCTTTCTATTCAAGGGCTAGGGTTTAGCTCTGTACTCTGCGCTATTTCAGGTTTCAGGTTTAGAGCATTAGAGTGTAATCCTATGCAAGTCGCTCTCTGTTCAATAGGGCTTACTCTAGGGCGTGTGTGCATAGGATTGCAAAGTGTCCCATTTTTAGACTCTTCTAGTTGTGGGGAATGTATTTCCCAAATGTTACTTTTCAAGCAAAAACTGAAGTATTTAACTAACTTGGGGGTATATTTCATCCTTCTGCCCAGAAGGCAGAGCGGAAAATGTAAAATTGCTGTTTTACATATGTAAATTTCACATGTGTATGAAATATATTACTTATTAAAGTGAAAGTTCCTTAACAGTTTAGAGCACATCTGAATACCTACATTTTGAGCAAGAGATAGAGAAGAATCCTATTTTCAGACATCAGACTGTCTTGCACTAGAGCTCTACTAAATTTCAGCTTTCCTCAAATCACTGTTTCCTTCCAAACTAGAACTGTAAACCATGGTGGTTTGAACTTGATTTCCAATTCTACTTTAGAAGTGAACAATGTTTCAGGTAGCCATGGGGCACCAGCCTTGGACATCACGTCAAATTGCAATTACCATTAACCAGGAAGCGAGGGACAAAACTGGGGCATGCAAAGAGAGAGCAGAATGGCTAAAAAATGGTTTGGCTGTGATGCTCGAACTGTTTTCTTCATTTGTATATGCTGTACGCGCAAAGGAAATACTCACGCTGCCCCCAACGGCCAGTCCTTGGATTCAAGTAGTTTGGATAAAGCCCATTGGGGCGGTCCATTTTTTGAAGTAGTTTACGAATATGCATGACCTAAATGAAAGAAAAAAGTCATCACCACAGCACATCTACTTAGAAGTATGTACATTTTAATATTAGTGCATTGCATCTATATTATCACGCCAGTGTCATGAAAAATCTTAAAACACACTTGAAAGAAAGTACAAAACTAACCTTTTCATAGTAGACCGGGTTGCCAGTTAGGTAGCTCAGGTGTACAAATTCCATGTGAAGTGTACCAAACTCTGACAGGATGCTGCTGCCAGCAGAAGCCCAGCCCCAATTGCGACCGACCCCACTGATAAGAAAAAGAACTAATTAGAAAATGAAAGGAAAAGACACAGAAAAAGTAATTGAAATATTTTTTTAAAAAGCAATGAGGTAGCACCAACAGGGAAAGTTATCACTTGAATAGTGTAGACAGCTTAACATGACACTATAACTATTATGAAAGAAAGACATCACACCATGTATATACTGAATATGCAGAGAATCCCTCAGCAACCCTTGAGCAGTCCAAATCTACTAGGAGTTGCCAAACGTATGTTTTCCACTACTCCTGATTACTAGTATAATCCTCTCCCTAAATCTCATACCTTTTCAGATTCACCATTGCCCAAGGAATCCCTGTGGGCGTGTTGAAGGCTGGAAGCAGTTTTCCTGCTAACTGCACTGCTTTTGTTTTGAATACCTGTAACAGAAGAAAGGTTGTTGAACCACTGTCCCTTATTTACAATCCAATCCTATACATGCCTCTTCATGAGTAAGCCCTACTCAGTTCAATGTGTGTATACATTCATAACCCTTTCTTGGGACTGATGGAATACCCCCCCCCACACACACACACCTGTCCATACACAGCTATACCTGGTCCTTAAGGGAAAGAGACACTCTTCTACAAACGGCCGCTTAGCACTCCCCTCCTTACCTCTTCACTGATAGGAAGGAGAGCACATACAGAGGTCCTGCTAATTTACATATACCCAACCATGGCAATACTGACAACATTGCACTCCAAGCCACTGGACAATTCTCTCAGCAAGTATATTATTTAAACAGATATTAAATAATATCCATGCCAACAGGAACCTGAGAAACTCCCTATGAAATTCTCTGGATTCTCCAAGGAGCTGTTTTACAATCTTTTTACACATTGCAGGTTTCAGTAATAATACATTACTAACAATACCTATTAACATAAGCTTGGAACCAGCCTACGATGAGACATTTTGGGGCCAAGCAACACATTCATTCATTCTGAAGCAGAAAAGGCAAAGTGATTTCTAATGTAGGATGCAGACAGACCTTAAGAAGTCTATGCACACTGGCCTAGGTATGCCATACTTTTCTCTATGGGTGCAAAAAGCCTGGAGAACAATCTGCTGCCGCCTAGAGAAAGAGGAGCTCACCTTAAGTAGGAAACCAAGGTCCAGCTATAATGGCAACCAGAAAGGTCAACATGATGGGAGAAACATTAAGGAAGAAAACTGAATCCAGAAGCACAAAAGGCCAGGTCAGGAATCAGTGGCCCTCAGACAATGAATGTGAAGAGGCCCAAAAATCCTGGGTGACTTACTCAAAGCAGACTACTTAATCCTTTCCACTTTGGCTTTCTCACTCAAAATCCCCCTTTGCTGTTTTGCTATACTATTCACCAGTGGAAACAAAGCTTTGGGAAGGGGGGTAGGAAACAGTAAGTAGCTTGGGAGTACTCTCTGATCCTATGTTGTTGCTGGGTCTTTAGGTGGAAGTGGTAGCAAGGAGTGCATCTGCAGAATTATCCAGGCCTTGCTTATGCTACGTTTAGACTATGGCAATGCACTCTATGGCTCAGTTCAGACAACACATTAGTCAATGCAGTGTGAAAACTCCACTCAATGGTTGAGTTTTTAGGGGGTACTCCCCACACAGCATGTTCTACCTCCACCATTGTGTGAATGTGTGCTACTGCAGAGTTGAGTAAAATCCATCACAACGTTTGATTGACAGATCCTCCACCCTCTCTCCTCCCCGGGTCCTCCCGATGGCATCTCATCAGCCACTGCTGCAAAAAAAACCACGCCAATCCGGGCAGCTCTCCTAGAGCGGCATTCGCTCCTTTCGCTGCTCTTGCCAGGCAACCCTGTAGCCAGTGGAAAAGCCAACTCAATGCAACGGAAAACTCCACGGAGCCCGCCATACAACACGCAACACAACAGTTGTGCAGGAACTCTCCTCTGCACAGCATGGATATTCTGCATGGAGTGTTTCCCCCACCCACCCAAAAAAACTCCACTGTTTTCCTGCCAGACAACACATTTCTCAATGGTGGTATAAAACAACACCGTGGAGTTCTAAAACCACTGTTGAGAAACGTGTTGTTTGAACTGAGCCTATGTGGAGCTATTCTTGAAGAATATCCAGAAGCTACAAACTGCTAACTGGTGCACAGTATCAGGACCATAAAACACCTGCCTTAAAGAAATGCACAGGTAGTAGAGAGCATATGTTATTTTTGAAAGAAATATGTAGTTGGTTTTATTTGATCAGAAATCACCATTAGATACATAATTTCTATGGTGTCACTCTATGGGATGTGGCATGCAGTTTTGATGAAGTCGTCAAGATGGCCACCATCAAAATTCACTAAATCATCAATATCTCCATAACTAGCAGATTTTAATTTATAAGGTATCATTTTAAAGATAAATTGATTGCCAGTTGCTTTCTAGGTTCAATTCAAGGTGTAGGTTTTTAATTTAAAGCCCTAAATGGCTTACGGCCTGGCTATCTAAGGAGCCACCTGTATGAACCTGTCCAGTTATTAAGATCTACAGGAGAGGCTCTTTTGAGGACAACATTATCCACAGAGGCCTGTTTGACAGGCGTGCATGGAAGGTCTTCTTCCTGTGACATTACCCAACTGTGAAACATGCTAGCTCAAGAAGTTTGATTTCCCTCCCACTTGCTTGGCTTTTAGAAAGGGTTGAAGATACGTCTTTTTAATCTACCTTTTAAATGATGTAGTTTTAATGTTCTGATGCTTAACTGTTCTTATTTTTATTGTTTATTGTTTTAAATTGTGGTGCACCGCCTTGATAGCTTTTTAGCAAATAAGGTGGCATATCAATATAAGTAAGTAAATAAATGGGGAAACGGATGGAGAGAAAAGGGCTAAGAACTGTGGCCAAGAACCCAAATAGGATACCAAGGAAAGCTGAATTCTACAACCTGGATGAACTATACAAATTAAGCTAACTTGCATAGATTTTCTGAGTATGCAAGGGAAGGGACAATGTGTTTCTCAGAGAACCAAAGCATCCTCTACCAAATCCTCAATCAGGGATTTCTCTTTAATATCCTGTTTGATCAAAAAGAGAGATTCTCAAGATGCTGATTTCTGTGACCAATACCAAATTCTGTGTTTTTTCTACACTTGTGCTTACTTTCTAAACATAGGTAGGCCATGAGTACATTCATCAGTTCATGATTACTTACCAAGCAGACTATGAAGTGACAAGGAAACAAAACTTTGCTCCCGTTAAGACATTTCCATAAATATATAATAGTTCATTTACCTCCTGTCCTGACAGGTAATAGGCTGCAAGCAAGCCACCAATGAAACGGATGTTGACTTCAAAGACAGATACCTCTGAATTCTTAGAAGAGAAAAAGGGAGATTCTTTAAGCTAGATGCTAGTGCAGTGCATTTACATTTAACAAACATTCTTATGGGCCCCTCTACCAGCTTTTTTGGTTATATTAATCCATGTGACAGGATGGTACAGATTTTGGAGTCAGTGATACCTACTAAATTAATAGCATAATTAACAGCATAACCCTCTGCCTGAAAGCATACAAATGTCATGGTAAATCTGAATCACCTCATGAAAAGCAGAAGCCCAGAATAGTTTTGAGTTCTGAAGACAGTAATGGAAAGTAGGCATTACCCTCATTCGGACATAACAATAAACCATGGTCACTGTTACAAGAACGAGCTTCAGAGAACCTTGTGATTATATCTCCCTCACCCGCTCTCTGATGCAGTTAGGAATATGGAAGCTTTTGCTTCCAGTATAGATTAATAATAGTTAAGCATTATGTCTGAACCTGGGCAGGCTGCAGTTAGTCTTAACCATAGTTTATGAAGCTGGTTTGCTTCAACTAAGCCAAGTTAAGATTAGCAACAGTTCAGTTTGGATGCAACACTAGACTGTGGTTAACTGAAATCAGAAGCAAACACTTCCAATCTTCTCCTTGCAGCCACAGTGGAGGACGGTGGAAGGTGGGAATGCCCAAGTCCAACATTAATTCACATAACAATAAACCATTATTTATTGTAACATCCAAACTAGGGCTTTTGTCATGGGGAAAGAGACATGCTTTAGCAACAGCCGCCTTAACATATGCCTTTACTTCTGCTACAATGGTCCAGTCGAATACATTAAACCATGGTTAAGGAAGTTTAACTATGGGCATGGCTAGACGGGGCGATATCCTGGGGATCGCCCCGGGATTGTCCCTGTGCATTCACATGATGCACAGGAGATCCCGGGAGCAGGGAGGGATGATCCCTCCCTTGGCCTGGGATATCGTCCTACCCTTTTAGCCCGCTTTTTCCACGGTCTCGGGATGATCCCAAGACCGCGGAACGTGTGCCTGGACGTCGCAAGTTGTTCCGGCTCCTCGCGAGTAACTGCAAGGAGCTGGGACCCGGGCTCTGTGCCCATCGGGAGTGGGGAATTTTTTTTTAACTTACATTTTCCATTCGAGCGCTCTTGCGCTCCTTCTCCTTTAAAAAACCAAAACCAAAATGGCGGGCGCGACATCCTCTTCTTCCTGGGACATCGCACGCCACGTGTAGACAGAGAGGGAGATTCCTGATAACCATATCATGAGATCCTCCCCCCTCCGTTGCGCTAGACCCGGTAGGTCTAGCCATGGCCTATGTTTCAGTGGCATGTCTGAACTGACAAATCATCGTTTATTATCAGCCAAAAAAGAGCAAGTGAAAAGGAAAGATTGCCAATTCTCTCTCCAGCTCTTCTGAACAGTTCTCCTTGGTTCTTCCTTCTTCTCCCCCTTGCATTTCTCGTACTCTTTTCCTTCTTTTTTTGGCAAGCTCAGAAGAAAAACAAAAGCTGAGATATAATGGATTTGCTTTCTTTGATAGACCAGGAATAATCTGGGAAGCAAGCGAAAAGCTCTCTTCACTGCTTTAAGACCAGAGTCTGCTTTCCTGGATAGAGAGGAGGGGCCTTTCTCTTTTTCTCGAAGACAAGGGGAGAACACTAATATGTGTGTGTATGTAAGAGTATAAGTGTGTGTAATTTACACAAACATACATACACACAGAA
Organism: Elgaria multicarinata webbii; assembly: GCF_023053635.1. Taxonomy (NCBI): domain Eukaryota; kingdom Metazoa; phylum Chordata; class Lepidosauria; order Squamata; family Anguidae; genus Elgaria; species Elgaria multicarinata. Next base: position 7,782,301 of record NC_086176.1, read on the forward strand.
AATACTTGTGAGTCAAGTGAAGATAAAAATTCACTCTTAAAAGGTTTCCGTCAAAAAAGAGTGCTTGAAACTTGGCCAAACTATGGTCCAAACCTCTTGCCCTTAATCAAAAATAAACTTAATCATCAAGAAAGAGAAAAATAACTTCAAAGTTCTTTCTTTAAGCTTCTCCATACAGGGATTAACAAACTAAATTAAGTCCAACTTACCACACTGAAATCAAGGTGATTGTCAATCCACTCTTGCCCTTCTCTGAATTCATCATGAAGTCCCATAATGTAGAGGGTATCCAGGGCATCTACTATAGTAGCACCTAATTGTGAATTTCCTACAAGTAAAACCAAGAACTTTCATTAGAAGTATGTCACTAATTTCTTCTATTCCAATGTCACTATGATTTTTTCCTAAACTGAAACTATAGTCCCAGTTGACACAGGAGCACATTCGACGGTTGGGGAATGACACAGGACACAGCCCTTTCAAGATAAATGGGGCTCTATGTGTAATGTCTTAACTCTGCAGCTACAGAAACATTGTGTTTGTTTGTTTGTTTGTTTATTTATTTATTATTAATTGCATTTCTACACCGCCCAATAGCCGGAGCTCTCTGGGCGGTTCACAAAAATTAAATACATTCAAAGTATAAAACAACAGTATAAAACCATAATATAAAATACAATATAAAAGCTCAACCAGATAAAAACAGCAGCAATGCAAAATTACAAATTTAAAACACCAAGTTAAAATTTATTTATAGACTGTTAAAATACTGGGAGAATAAAAAGGTCTTCACCTGGCGTCTAAAAGCATATAATGTAGGTGCCAAGCAAACCTCCTTAGGGAGTTCATTCCATAGCCGGGGTGCCACAGCAGAGAAGGCTCTCCTCCTGGTAGCTACCTGCCTCACTTCCTTTGGCAGGGGCTCGCGGAGAAGGACCCCTGAGGATGACCTTAGGGTCCGGGCAGGTACATATGGGAGGAGGCGTTCCTTCAGATAACCTGCCCCCAAGCCGTTTAGGGCTTTAAATGTTAATACCAGCACTTTGAATCGGGCCCGGACCTGGACTGGCAGCCAATGAAGTTGTAAAAGGACTGGCGTAATGTGGTCTCGTCGGCCAGTCCCTGTTAGTAAACGTGCTGCTCTGTTTTGTACCAGTTGAAGTTTCATATAACGCATTGCAGTAATCCAAACGAGAGGTTATCAGCATGGATAACTGTAGCTAGGCTATCTCTGTCCAGATAAGGGCGCAGTTGGTATATCAGCCTAAGCTGATAAAAGGTGCTCTTTGCCACTGAGTTCACCTGTGCCTCAAGTGACAGTTCTGGATCCAAGAGCACTCCCAAACTACAGACCCTATCCTTTAGGGGGAGTGCAACCCCGTCCAGGACAGGGCAAACATCACCTCGCCGGACAGATGAACCACCTGCTAACAGTACCTCCGTCTTGTCTGGATTGAGTTTCAGTTTATTAGCCCTCATCCAGTCCATTACCGTGCCCAGGCACTGGTTCAGAACAGCCACTGCCTCACCTGGCTTTGATGAAAAGGAAAGGTAGAGCTGGGTATCATCCGCATATTGATGACACCTCAGTCCACATCTCCGGATAACCTCCCCCAGCGGCTTCATGTATATGTTAAACAGCATAGGGGATAAGATAGAGCCTTGTGGCTTAGGAGCCATGGCACAGAGCAATAATCCCCCAGCACCACCTTCTGGAATCGGCCATCCAAGTAGGAGCGGAACCACTGCAATGCAGTACCTCCAACTCCTAGCTCAGACAACCTATCCAGAAGGATACCATGGTTGATGGTATCGAAAGCCGCTGAGAGGTCCAGGAGAACCAACAGGGTCGCACTCCCCCTGTCTCTCTCCCGACAGAGGTCATCCCACAGGGCGACCAAGGCAGTTTCCGTTCCAAAACCAGGCCTGAAACCCGATCGAAATGGATCTAGATAATCCATTTCATTCAAGAGTGCCTGGAGTTGTCCTGCAACCACCCGCTCAAGCACCTTGCCCAGGAAGGGGATATTAGCCACCGGCCTGTAGTTGTTAACATCCTCCGGGTCCAGGTTAGGCTTCTTCAGGAGTGGTCTAATTGTAATGCCTCATGCACCTCCATATATCCTGCCCACAGGTGATTTAGCAATAATGTCCATTTTACCTCCAAAAGAAATCTACTGTAAAAAGTTGTCTTATTTTATTTTTTATTTATTGCATTTTTATACCGCCCAATAGCCGAAGCTCTGTATTCTTGGTATAAATGGTTAAAAATGTTCACTTAGTATTTTAAAAGTAACAATGCACTTTAATCTAAAATGTTAAATAACTACTGCAAATTACAGGAGTGGAAGAAATATGTAATATATAAAATAACTGAAAAGATGCAGAATACACAGTGCAAAATCTGTATGTAAAAAATGGAAAAATCTTGTTTTTTTAGATTCACTTCAAGATAACATTGTTTATAAAGGCCAAGATGCCTTTGGTGTATTATAAGCCAAATTTTTACTCATTTAGCCAGTTACCTGATACCAATCAATGCTTAGTCATAACTATATTGAGGTCACATTGCCGGTGTTCACCAGTACTCCCCCCTCATTTTTTAGGAAGGATAGGAGATTCAGGGATGCTTGAAATTCTCCAAATGTTATTCAAAGCTCAGTTCAGCCCTGTATGATAAACTGTAAAATCATACAATCCTGAGAAAGTGGACGTATAACGAGAGATCACTCATAATTCGCTAAGCGTTGGGGTAAACCCCATGTTATTATACATTTTTAATCCTCATTAAAATAAATGCAACTTTTTTGTTCTTGAGTATTCTTTCAAAAGTTGTATAGTTTTTGAGTAAATTATGGTTAAACATCACACATAACCAATGTGAACACTGATTTTATATGTTCAGATGGAATTATCTCAAAAACTAATGGAGTTAACAAAAATGTGTAATTACAAAAAGTATTTGTCATTAAATTTGAAACATTTCAGAAAAAAAATAATCTCTGTAGCATAAACGGGTGAGAAGTTGAGAAGTTATGCATGTTTAAATGTGGCAACTATATAATAGGGTGGCAGCCATATTGATGATGTCATCACGCAGCCCCACCACCACTGGAATTTTGTAAGACTCACTTTCCTGAGACATTTATGTCATATATAAACACAAAATATTCACTAAGCTTTTGCACACTTCAGGTAAATAAATCCTGGTCTGGCTCTGGGACTATCTTAGTCACCCCTGAAACTGGTGAACTGTTGGTTGATGATGAAAAAAAGGTCTGATAGCACCTTCATCTCATTATTCACTATAACCGTCAAGAGGTACATTCTCTCCCTTACCCTCATTATTCCGCTGTTTCCTTCTGTAATTTCAAAGCAATAAATATTTGACATTATATTGGAAACCTTAGAAGAGGGCAAGCTTTATGAAGTGAACTGTTTACATCACAGTTGCCTCTGACAGAGTAACCAGATTATACAAAACATTAAATTATAAAACAGTGCTACAATGCCATTGCCAATGTGTAATTCTGCCTCCATATCCATGGAGGAGGGTCAGGCTCACTATTTAACAAACAGCCTCACTAAGAAGTAGAAGGAACATGCTGCGTAAAAGCAAGAGCTGGAGAAGATGGAGCTGGCAATGCAGTAGACAAGGGTGGGGGCCTGTCTCCATGGTTAGGAAGCTGGGTTATTACATAACAAACAAGGTTAGGGGTTATATCCATGGCGAGGGGATAAGGTTATCAGGAAGATTTTACCATGTAGCAAGCAGTTTGGGACCCAGGACCTCAGCTTCATACTCAAAGGGGGAAAGGAACACACTCCCTTTTACAAGGAGGGAAGAAAGTGGCGCTAAGGATGAAAGAAAAGCGTGGAACGCAAAGAAGTCAAGTGCTGCTGCTGCTGTTAGCCCATTTGCTCCCATTCTTTATTCCACCCGTGCTTGCTCAGAATCCAGGAGTCATCCACATCAACCAAGAAAAAGGAGGAGATTACTGCTTCCTCTTCCCTTCACAATGGATGAAATCTTATCAGGAGGGTAGCAAAAATCACTGGCTCAACCTTGAGCCATTCACTCGGAACCTGACTTACTCAGCTATGTGTTGCCTACCGTCATTCTTTGGGGAGGATGACAACGATGGTGGTGGATTCAGCACAAGAATTGCATCTGTAAGGGAGGGCAACTGTAATCTCTTTGAGAATGCCAGACTCCAACGAATCAATAGAACCCAAGGGCTATTGACTCTTGGTGGAGATGCTCCATATCCCATGAGAAACTGGAGATCTGGATTCAATTGGGGTCACTGTGAGGAGATTACTATCCCAGGAGTTCTGCTCAGTGATGTGGACATTCTCTACTTGCTGTTCAAGAATTTGATCAGGGACTTGCTATACAAAAGTGGGATCATCTACCTTATGTCAATGGGCATAGTCACCATAGGAAGCTACTGGGCAGGAAGCACAGAGAAAAAAAAGCAACAATATATCAAAAGCCAAAGAGAAGATTTTGGTGAGATAATCATTGATACCAATATCTACTTCACGTGTACTTGTGCTCTCATGGCTTCCTTCACACTTCTTGCTCTCTACTGGTTCTATGATTATCTGGTACACGCAATGATCGGCATTTTCTGTCTATATGCATCTTTCAGCCTATACTGTTGTTTGACTCCACTTATGAGCAAGTTCCCATTTGGAAAACATGTAATCCATTTTCCACTTTTTCACACAGGTCTAGAGGTCAGAGCATTGCTTCTGGCAGTGCTGTGTATGTTTGTCAATGCAATCTGGGTTATCTTCAGAAACGAGGATGAGTGGAGCTGGGTTTTGCAAGACATTTTAGGAATCTCTATTGGCATTTACATTCTGAGAACAGTTCATATGCCCACCTTAAAGAACTGTAGCTTATTTCTGTTCACGCATTTGTTTTATGATGTACTCTGTTTGTTCGTCACTCCTTTCCTAACCAAAACAGGAAGAAGTGTCACAGACGTGACAGCTTTCAGGTCATCTGACTCTGATGAGATCCCCTTTCTGTTGAAAGTACCAGTCGTACCCTCAGCATCAATTCTGGATGACAGTTCTTTTACTGCTGTAGGGCTTGGGGATATTGTCCTTCCTGGTTTTCTGGTAGCCTACTGCCACAGATTTGATGTACAAGTCAACTCTTCAGGGATCTATTTTCTAGCATCTACTCTGGCTTATAGTTATGGCCTCTTGGTGACTTTTCTTGCAGCAACATTTTTGCAAGCAAGTCAGTCAACACTCCTATACTTGGTGCCCTGTATACTCATCACTACTCTGGCTGTTGCTGCTTCTCGTAAAGAGGTGATAATTTTTTGGAGAGGTATGAGCTTTGCAGATGGCCCGTCTCAAACTTCTTCGCAAAAAGTCATCAAGCACCCAAATATGCTGAAAGATTCAGAAGGACAACTTGGTCAACAAAGAAGGGGAAAACAAATCGCGAATATCACATTCCACAAGGAGGAGCTTAATATCGACAGTATATTCACAGAAGAGTTATCAGACCTGAAGACAAATACTGAGATGATTAAGTGCATGTCAAGTCATGAAGAGCCAACCAATCAACATGAGGACTACAAAATGGAAGAGACCTGAGAAGCAAAGTAACTACATTCTATGAGGAACAGAAGAAAAACTGCCTCACAGAATATACTACGCAACAATCCAGGCATTTCAGGTTGATCAAATACAAGTCCTTTAAACCTGAGTTGGGAAATAAAGCTACATTGACCCTGTTATTGTGGAAATCAATAATTTAGAATATACTGCTCATCATCCACTCATCCATATAAGCCACTTCCTGACCATTTCTCTCTTTCGCTAACATAACCAAGAAACAGAACCCAAGATAAGACTACGCAATCCAGCGGAGAGCTACACAGATAATCACAGTCTTGATGCTTAATGTCTGGGGTTACCAACATGCTTAGGATACATTAAATGCGCTCAAATGACCAGTTTATATTCTGTCATATATGTGAATGTCTGATATTCATCCCTATGAGGAAAAGTCCAGTCTTAACATTTGGGTATACTGTTGAAAAGTCTGCCATCGATCCCTGATGCTGGATTGCCTAACTCTCACTGAGAGGGATCCCGCAAAGAGATGCAATGTATATCTATTGGCAATCAATTATATAACAATTCTGAAAGGTGTTTGGAACCATTATGTATGTGTTATAAGCTGCTGAGGTGTCTAACTCCTGACTGAGTAGAACATAAAAATCTCCTGCCAAAATTACCTCCACTTCTACCCAGTTATTAAGTTTTGAGATCAAACTTCTATAAACTCTACTAATTCTATATTTGGTTTGTATACACATCCTAAAGTTAATTTAAACCCTTCTAAAATTTAAGGAAAAGTTAATGATCCTCAGGGTCCTTCAATACTGTGCTTATAGAAAAAGGTCATTGCTTCCTGAGCAATCAGTACTCCTTTCATTTCAATAGAATCAGTTCTGTGGTAACAACTCCTTAATTATTGTCCCCAGAAACACCTGTGTGGGATTAAGAGAATGTATATTGTATATTGGCAATTGTGCTGTGGTTTGCCACAAAGCATGATCCTGTCACCAATGCTTTTGGTGTGGTCATTGGGTATGGTCATTAGAAGATATGGGCTGAGGTTTCATCAGTCCTCAGATGACACCCACCTCTACTTCTCTGTTACATCTGAGTCAGATGTGGCCATACATGGCCTGGACTGATGCCTGGATGCAGTGATGGTGGGCTGGATGAGGGTCAACCAACTGAAACTGAATACTGTTCAGATGGAAGATCTGCGGTTAGCCAATTTATATTTAATGGTTAATGGTAAAGGGATAATGATGTATTATTGAGAAAAAGAATTCCTGATTCCTGGATGGATGGACATATCCATACACCAATATCTCTATATAATACAGCTTATAAAATTATGACAGCAATAAGAGTGGGTTTAAGATGGTAAGGGAACTAGGGAATTACTCAGTTTGGTTTGAGGGGGGCTTAGAGAAATGTATACTCTATTAGTACAAAAGAATGTAGATTTGCACCTCCATTTTTTCAATATATGGCAATCAGGAGTAATTCAGGAAGTAACAAGTGGCTAGAAATTATACTGTCTTTCACAAACTATTGATCCTGGGGGACCAGAAAAGATTACTGTCTAAAGCATATAACATAATAAATATTTTATAAACTTTAGATAATAATCCTGGACCTCAGTAATTAAATAACTGAGAGAAGGAGAATTTAATACATCTATCTCAGAGGAGTAATGGAACTATGTGAATAAAGTCTCTTAAAAAAATATTGGATGCAGACTCCATTTTTTTTTAATAAAATTATTTACATCTGGTATTACACACCTGATCAGATATCTAGGACCTTTCTAGCAGTAACAAATATGCATTGGAGGTATGGGAAAAAGGACTTTTGCCCATATATGGTGGCATTGTAATTTGACTAAGGACGATTGGAAAGAGATTACAGGCAGCATCAGAGAAATTATAAAATATGAGTTGCAATTAACTCCAACAACCATACTCTTGGGAGACATTAAAGATCGGATCCCTAGATACTTTGGCATGACAGTGAGATATATGCTAAAAACTGCAAGGATTTAGCTAGCAAAGCTTGGCAATCCTTGTATACCATCTACTGCACAGTAGAAGATTATACAGATTCTTATGTTGATGTATAAGCTGTTATGGGATAGAAAGATGAACTCCATATTCCCCCACAACAAAAATTAGACTCTTTTAATTAATTACTGGAACAGGAAGAGGCCTGGGGATCTAGCACCTTGTTATATTGTACATGTGTTAAACTTATGTACACACACATATGGGTGACTGTTTATGGAACTTCCTTTTCCAAGCCTAACTGCCAGTTGGGGAGGGACGCTTTTCATGAGGGAGACAAAGGACTATCAATACCAGCTCTGGCCTTGCCCACTTCTGGTTTGACCCTATCTACCACCAACTCTGTCCCAGTCTTCTCCAGTATGGGTTCCCTCTCCCAAGATTTCTCCCAAGAGAAGGTGGCCCTCAACAGAAAAAAGGCTCTCCACCCTTGTCCTAGAATACATCTTGGACTTGTCTACAACCTAGCCTCCATACACTTTCCCTTGGTCTTTCCACCACAATCCTCTTCTGCCGATTGGGAAAACAATGAAACTGGGGTCAGAGATAGGTCAAACAACATTTTGTTCTTATATTGTAAACATTTAACTCTGACAAAGTTTATCTCAAAGGTACAGAGCACAACTAAAACCAGTTCACTATTCAAGCTTATGCTCTACTCATAAATGCTAAAGATTTAATTATTTTATTTATTTATTTATTTATTACATTTTTATACCGCCCAATAGCCGAAGCTCTCTGGGCGGTTCACATTTTCCTTTAAAGAGTGCCAATCTGTCCAAAGGCCAACCCTATGCATGCTTACTCATAGATGGAAAGCACACCTCCTCCTTTCTCCTATGCACTTGTTTGTCACCTCACAAAGATTCAGACATCAGCCATAGTGTATCTGTCTGCTCCCAGCCTCATGACCCTTTCTGCATCCCCTATATAGCAACCCTGTTCCCTTCATGACTAACATATGCCATTCTTCCGAACACATATATGGAAAGTATAGGTGGGAAGGAGAGGATGGAGCGCACTTCTGAGGAGCCCCGACAATAATGATTACTCAGTCAAAAGCTTATAGCTTAAGACAGACGTAAACTGCAGAGAGTTCTGGTGGTTTTGCCTATCCTATGCTTTGTCAAGATGCACTCACCAACTCAGGCGATGACTGACTTAAAAACTGAAGAATAACCCAGGGGAAAGATAACTGCACTTATCTAGATTGTCTCTGTTCTTCTAGTTATGCATTACAGTGCAAATGTGGGAGATTTAGAAGCTCCCACATGGATCAACTGTAACTTTCTTTCTTTTTGTTATTCTTCAGGCATTTTGGGGGATAAATACTGCACAAAAAGAAGGACTCACTTAAAGGGCCAGCACTCCTAACCTTCCAGAGCTTTCTAGAAGGTCCCACCTGTCCCCCTGTGATCTATGCAAGTCCATTCCCATATACAAAACTGTACAGAAACCACAAAGAAAATCATATAACAAATCCCATTAAACTGCTTGTTAACAAGCCTTTAAATGCATGGATAGCTCTCTATAACTCATTGTACTCTTTTAGGCTGTGTGTTCTGATGATACTCTGTGATGTAGCTTAGGTTGCAGGGTTCTGCTATGGATCAAATATTAAGCAGGGGCCAGGTTATGTCAGACTTCTCCGAAAGCAAGACAGAAAGCAATCAGCACCACGAAAAGCTCCAAGTGGTGCTGGGGCTGGAAACTAGCCTGTTTTAGCAATCTCAGGCTGCAACCATGTGGGTTATGCTAGTACCCTCATGGCCTGAGTCCTCAGAGTCAAGCCATGAGGATACTATGCAGAGAAACTGACTAATGGAGTCTTTCTGGTGAACTAGATCTTGGGAAGGTGGAAGCTTTGTGATGCTTTTCGATGGCTGAATCATCTCTCTGAGCCATTAACTCTGGAGTCTCCTTCGGAGGACCTGGGGTTGGGATCCTCTGAGAATGAGAGTTTGAGGTCTTGGTCCATGACACTCACTTTATTAAATACCAATGATACAATGGCATAAACAGCAGATGTTTATGTGGAATGTATACCTACCAAATATGTTGGTGGAATGTCCTTTTCTGGCAATGGGTTTCAGTTCATTATGTCCCCATCCATACTGCCGGTAATTATCCCAAGCATGTTTCATCATCTAAGAATTGAAAGCAAATAAAATTTTGGATCAGTTTGGATTAGCATTGTTATGCATCTTCCGCCAAGGTTTTAACCAAAAATATTTGCTTCAGTCATTCCTTTAATGTACATATTTTCTCTCCCCACATATGAACAAGGAAGTACAACTTTTCTTTCCAATGAAAGTTATCATGAAAGCCTGAAAGTATTTCAAACACAAGAGAATGGCAGATTTATTACATTTACTGGGCTACTTCCATTGGATCACAACAAATAGTCTAATGAAGAAAAAATGTTTTTAAACTCAGCTTTGTAAATGCGTTTTGTAACCCTGTAGGGCAGAGCTTTCCAAACTGTGTGTCGTGACACGTTAGTGTGTCAGCTGCAGTGTGTAGGTGTGTCACGCGAACATACCGAGAAAACTCTGAGTCTATGTGAAATAAGCAAGACCAACTTGCATGCATTTTTACGCAGCAAAGGTGCCGATCAGTATGGTGCACTAGTATATTCCCCTTCCGTCGTATCTGTGTATGCACACCACGGTCGAGGGATCATACAGGTACTGCGCATGCGCAGTATGCATAATTGGGTGGAAACAGCTGATTCCGCGTCACTTCCGGTGACGCGGCTGCACCTGAAGTGACACATTCCAGAAATTCCATGGGTCCAGTTTTTTGATAGAACACCGTCTCAACTGCCGCCCGAGCGCAGCTCAACAAAATTGGTTCAGTGTGAAAAGTCTTGGAAATGTATGTTATTATCTTGCAAATCATATATTTTAAAAATATATAAACGAAAGGTTTTCATGAGATATATTGTGTCCCCATACATTTCATTATTACAATTTATGTATGTGTCCGTATCTCTTATAAGGGGTTAGTTTAACCTCCGGTTCGCTAGTAAAACTGAATTACTGTGTCGCGAAATGATGCATGTCTAAAAAGTTTGGAAAGCTCTGCTGCAGGGTAATATCGACACCTAATAAAGCTCATAGTGAAATTAAGAAAAGTAAATATGATAATAGACAAAATATTGTTCTCACTCACACACACACACACACCCTCTATGCTCTTTTCTTACAAGAATATTAAAAAAGCAGATTCTGGAGTAAGTAACTACAGGTATGGTAAGTAATGGATCTGTCGAAACAACATTCTGTGGGTCAACAAGGATAGAATCTATATAAATAAAAATGAAAAAGACCATTCGTTACTGTCGTTATATCTCCGAAAGTTCTTCACCGATTGCTTTGAAATTTTGACACAGCGTTGCGTTCGAATACGCGAGCGTTGTTATGTAACTATGTTCTATATGGGGTCAAAGGTTTGTCTTAAAATCGAAGAAATAGGCCTCCTCAAAACCAGTCCTGCTGATCATTGTGACATCACCAACCAGTAGGCCAATCCGCTGCCTCTGCCTCCTCTCCTATTTGCATGTACTCTCGCAATTGGCTGAGTGAATATAGATGTCACACCTGTGACAGTTACACGTTCTGAAGAAAGGTAACTGCCAGGAGTTTCCAGTAACCTCCTCACCGTAAAAACATGCTTTTATATCTCCGAAAGTTCTTCACCGATTGCTTTGAAATTTTGACACAGCGTTGCGTTCGAATACGCGAGCGTTGTTATGTAACTATGTTCTCTATGGGGTCAAAAGTTTGTCTTAAAATCGAAGAAATAGGCCTCCTCAAAACCAGTCCTGCTGATCATTGTGACATCGCCAACCAGTAGACCAATCCGCTGCCTCTTCCTCCTCTCCTATTTGCATGTACTCTCGCAATTGGCTGAGTGAATATAGATGTCACACCTGTGACAGTTACACGTTCTGAAGAAAGGTAACTGCCAGGAGTTTCCAGTAACCTCCTCACTGTAAAAACATGCTTTTATATCTCCGAAAGTTCTTCACCGATTGCTTTGAAATTTTGACACAGCGTTGCGTTCGAATACGCGAGCGTTGTTATGTAACTATGTTCTCTATGGGGTCAAAAGTTTGTCTTAAAATCGAAGAAATAGGCCTCCTCAAAACCAGTCCTGCTGATCATTGTGACATCACCAACCAGTAGGCCAATCCACTGCCTCTGCCTCCTCTCCTATTTGCATGTTCTCTCCTATTTGCTCTTATAGGTCATTGTGACATCGCCAACCAGTAGACCAATCCACTGCCTCTGCCTTCTCTCCTATTTGCATGTTCTCTCCTATTTGCTCTTATAGGTCATTGTGACATCGCCAACCAGTAGACCAATCCACTGCCTCTGCCTTCTCTCCTATTTGCATGTTCTCTCCTATTTGCTCTTATAAGTCATTGTGACATCGCCAACCAGTAGGCCAATCCACTGCCTCTGCCTTCTCTCCTATTTGCATGTTCTCTCCTATTTGCTCTTATAAGTCATTGTGATATCGCCAACCAGTAGGCCAATCCACTGCCTCTGCCTCCTCTCCTATTTGCATATTCTCTCACAATTGGCTGAGTGAATATAGATGTCACACCTGTGACAGTTACACGTTCTGAAGAAAGGTAACTGCCAGGAGTTTCCACTAACCTCCTCACCGTAAAAACATCCTTTTTTAAAAACCAAACAATCTGCTTTACTTCATCCAAATAATGCCTCGCAGAAGATCATACTTAGGTTGTCGTACTCGCAGAGCGGAAGCACTGTGACGAGAAATTGCAAATCAGACTGAGGAAGAACAGGCATCAGCAAACGAGAAAAAAAGAAAAAGAATGCCTCAAATACGTGCCAAGGAACCAGCCAAGCAACGTTCAGCCAGACTTGAGGATGCACGGTTGCGAGCACAGCAATCGCATTCTACAGCTTCAGATCTGCTTCGTTCTCAACAGAATGAACGCGACAGGCTGAGAGTGGCTGAAAGACGTCAACGAGAAACAGCACATCAGCGTCAAACACAACTCCATGGTAAACAATCACACGATTACAATCGCCTTGCATTCCGGTACAACCCAGCTGATGATTATAGTTTGAGGTGGCATGTTCTCATCGGCACTATGACTGAAGTGTGTCCTTATTGCAAGGCTCTTAAATTTAATGGAGAAACAAAAGGAATGTGTTGCGCTGCTGGAAAAATTAAACTGCCTCAACTTGGAGAACCACCAGAGCCATTACAAACTTTGCTTGCCGGATATACCGCAGAATCAAAGCATTTCCTATCTAACATCAGGAAATACAACTCATGCTTCCAAATGACGTCGTTCGGCACAGAAATCATCACAGCTCCATTTATGCCAACTTTCAAAGTCAAAGGACAAATTTATCATAAAGCCGGCTCCTTCCTTCCGTTTCAAGATAGTCAACATAAATTCCTACAAATGTATTTCATTGGTGATGGCAATGATGAATTGAATGCACGCTGCGGAATTTATACCGGCATAAAAAGGTCCATCGTTTCAAAACTGCAACAGCTACTTCACGAAAAAAACAATTTAGTACATTTGTTCAAAACAGCAATTGACATGATGCCATCTGATACACACAAGATTGTTATTCATGCTGACAAAATGCCTGCTGGAGAACATGTGCGAAGATTCAATGCTCCAACTATAGACGAAGTGGCAATTGTTATAGTCGGAGATCAATCTTGACAGGACCTTTCAAAGGTGAAGATGTCCTCGTTCCTCGCATTCCTATGATTCCAACAGATATGCCATTTCAATTTAAGAGATTGCAATTCCCCATTTGATTGGCGTTTGCAATCACCATCAACGAAGCTCAGGGCCAATCTTTAGAATTGTGAGGTTTAGATCTAGACACAGATTGCTTCTCACATGGACAATTATATGTTGTGTGTTCTAGAGTCGGCAAACCAGACAATCTCTATATCTACACAGACAATGGAACAACTAAAAATATTGTATATCCACAAGCATTGTGAAATTAAACATATTAGAAACATCCGCTTTGTCTTTTTTTTTTTTTCAATTTAACCAGACTGAGCCACAGCAACGCGTGGCAGGGTACAGCTAGTTAGCTATAAAAACTGTACAAATTACATTGATTTTTATTAGCTTTAGAAGGAAAAACCTTAAAACATAATATGGCAATCATCATGATTGAAAAATACCTGCAACATGGAGTTGAAGACTGACACAAAAGATTTTTTTCAGTGTTGCCAGGGTATATTTGACCCTACTTGTCAACAGAGTATTAAATTCTTCAGATTCTCTCCCAAATCCTGCACTTGGTTGCATGCAGAAGCCTTGCACTCCAATGATTTGTATGCAACCATATTGGGGTTTTAAATATTTGAAAACTTTTTTTAAATAAAATCACCCTTTTTCATCTGAAACAAGTCACAAAGAGCACAAAATTCCCTCTTCTTTTTCTGGGTAAACATGGAGATGCCTAATCATAGCTGTGCTAAAAACCCTGGGTTTCTCCACTGTTTTCTATGGGCAGCTCTCATTTCTGTCCCAGGAGAGAAACAGATTCAGGATAAAAAAGCAAGGAAGTTCCATCTGCAGACAATGTGGTGAATTATTCTAGAATACCTTATCTCTCAACTACTAACATCATCCCATAAGTCCCGAAAATTCACAGGTGCTTATGCAGCTGGGGTTTTGGGGGGTGGGGGTGGTAAATTGTAGTTCAATGCTTCAATGTACCCCCACAAGTCAACTCAAGTACATACAAACTACCTTATTGTTTCACTTATTCTCTCTTTCCTAATAATAATTATGTTAGATGAATCTAATCCTTGCTCCATTTTATATCATACTGGTAGATCTGTGAGTAGTCTGAACTAGATCAGCAAACATTTTTAACTCTGATTGTTAACAATTGCAAAATTACTTCCACTCCCCCAATAAATTTTTGAAATGGAAAGCTGGGGCGGTTAACAGGAGTGGATTTGTTTATGGAAGTACAGCTCTGGTACTCGAAAATAAATTTCTGGGCTCAAAATTCTTTAATTCCAAGTGTATGACTACTATACCTGGCTCTAGTTGGTGGATCTCAGAATTCTACTAAAAAAGACAAAGTAGATCCAGAGCCTGAAGCCTGCTTACCCCTCATATATGAGGTGCTGTTTAAGGTCAGTTCCCTTCCCTTCCAGTAAAAGACCAGGGCCTAATCTACGCCAAGCAGGATATTGCACTATGAAAGGGGTATCTGAAAGGCAGGAGCCACACTTTATAGCGGTATTGAAGTGCACTGACAACTGTTGGGGCCCACTGACACATACCATATACCACTTTCATAGTGCTATATCCTGCTTGGTGCGGCTCCTGCCTTTTATATACCACTTTCATAGTGCAATGTCCTGCTTGGTGTAGATTAGGCCCTAGTATAATTTAGAGACAGTGACAATACAGGTAGAGGAATTGTTTGTTGTTGTTGTTTATTCATTCAGTCGCTTCTGACTCTTCGTGACTTCATGGACCAGCCCACGCCAGAGCTTTCTGTCGGCCGTTGCCACCCCTAGCTCCCCAAGGTCGAGTCCGTCACCTCCAGAATATCATCCCTCCATCTTGCCCTTGGTCAGCCCCTCTTCCTTTTGCCTTCCACTTTCCCTAGCATCAGCATCTTCTCCAGGGTGCCCTGTCTAGGAAGCAAGCTCTTTTTAGTAGCCAATATCCTAACCCAGAAATCTTGATATATCATTAACTGCCTCTTTAGATAACCCCTCATGATTATACTGTGCCAATTTTTAAAAATATTGCATAATCCATACCCCTCTATCCTAACTCCTTTGTCTCTCCAAGAACTAGAACACCTAAGAAAAACATTTTCTTATCAATACATTCTATATTAATTCTGATTAATTCATAGCTGTTTAGATTGATCTTATATCCTGGGATTACTATTAGCAGATTACTATATATCCCATTAATGAATGCGAAACTACACAAACCAGAGCAAAGACAACAGGCTCCTGCCCTAGGGAGCTTTACAATCTAAAATTTCATAATGGGGGAGACAACAGTGGAAAACTAGTTAGGGTTAGATAAAAGAGCAGAAAGATATGGTAGGAGAAAGCAATGGAGAACTTGAAAAGCAAAGTCAGGAAGCTAAAGCTGACTGAGATGGGAAACTAGGGAAGGCATTTGAGGAGGGGTCTTGCGTGGCCTGAAGGACAAGAAAGGTGAATGGTTTTGACCGAAGAGTTCTGGACAAAGGAACGGGAACAAAGTGTGTCGAGGGAAGGCCAGAGGGTAGAAGATTGCCAGAGCTGGAACCCAATATTTTAGCTGAAAGGATGGCGACGAATAGGGACAGGAAGGGGGGATTTTGCAGAGTTGCCTAGGGGAAAGTAACAGGCCTTGAGAAAGATGGACTATGAAAAGCACAGGAGAAGTATATAAAAATCCATCCAATGCAACAACTGCAGAACTACAGCGTGTTCATCAGAGACATCCTCCACAGATCCCACCAAGTTCAAATATCACCCTAACGGCATACAGGTGATAAAAAAAACATTCTACATTAAAACCTTTTAACAATGATCACACTTGTTGGTTGCATACACCCCTATCAGATTTTAAAGGCTGGAACAGCAATAAATGCAAGTCGCTTATTGCGTTAAAAGGAAGCAATTATCCCCTCCATTCCTCACAGAGACCACATGACAGGCAGGCAGCACTCTTTACGCCAGATGGCGACTCAGAGAAATTTTCCTCAGTTACAATTCTTAAACTAAATATAGATAAGGCGATAATGTCTGCACTTATGTAGAAGGAAACCCATCAACTGTACAAACATATTCATTCTATACTAATTTAATTGTCATAAATTAAATGACCAAAGAAACTTGGTCATTGTAGTTTAGTGACAGTTTGAGATCTCCTTGCTCTCTCTCAGAACGCCACTTCCTAGGGATCCCTGGGGAGAATTATAGTTTACCCAACTTTTCAAAGTGGCTTATAGCAATGGCAGTCTATCGCAGCAATTCAAAATAAGCATTGAAACATGGGATGTGTGTCAGGCAGAGAAGGAGAGAGGTATAGTGAGGAAGAATGTACTAAACCAATTTGCATCTGTTCTGTTGATATGCTATACTATTTAATTAAAACTACCCTATTTCTTCGATTCTAAGACGCACTTTTCCCCCCATATAAACATCTTAGAATCGCGGGTGTGTTTATTATTTCTTAGAATCAAAGCTTTTTTTCTGTTGGTGGTACTGAAATTAGGGTGCGTCTTACAATCGATGGCGTCTTAGAATCGAAGAAATACGGTAAACAGCTACGAAAGAGAAAAAACTTCCAGATAATACTAATCTATTCTGCTAATACAAGCCTGACAAGCCCAGCCTTTTCCACCTACTGTTAAGATACAGGCAACGCATCTGATAGGGGGTCCCTTGCAACTGCAATCAGACCAGTCTGGGCCTGCCAGATGCCTTCCCTTGCGGTGGCCTCTGCAGATGCAAGCCCACTGCACAGAGACCATGAAAAAGAGGTGATGACACTTACTTCTGGCAACTTGGAATTTGCCTCTATCTTATCACTGCATTGTGTCATCTCAGCAGTTAAGAGTTCAGCTTCTCACAGATCTTTACCAGCACTACGAAATTGGCATGTTTCTTATTGCTTACCCTTAATTTTACAAGAAACGAAAGCAAGAAAAAACACAAAATTGCTCACCTTATAGCGAAGAATAGAGTCCACATGGAAGGGAACGTCTAAAGGTGGGACATGACAAATCAGCAGGGGACAGAAATGAGCATAGCTGCCATTAACTGTATGGTTTCTGAGAGTTTTACAGAAATAATCCTCACACGTGGAAACATACCTAGGTAACAATCAGATAACACAACCCATTACCTCTTTAATTTTGTCTCTTTTTTCCCGGATGTCTGGATCCACCGGATCTCCATTGTTTATCCCTACAAGATTTGGCACCGGAACTGGTGGCAGAGGCTTGCTGCTTTTGTTTTTCAAACCCTTTACAATCTTGTTCTTCTCAGTCTGAATTTCTGCTTGGATCTCATCCCGTGACTTCTTCAATTTCTCTTTTGCTTCCTCTAGAGCTTTTTCATGGTCTGCGCGAATTTTGTTTCTCAAGAGTTCCTCTTCTTCCCTAAAGAAACAAAGAGTAGTCAGATGGTTAATTAGAGTTCTATTTTAAAAAAATATATGTTGGGGATCACATTAGCATGGGCTGACTTTAGCTTGCTATTATACTGCAGGAGTCTATACTTCTTATTCCAACTGTAACCAAAGATGATTAGCCACTATCTACAAATGATACATCTATTGATGTTTGTGGACCTAAGTTACTCAAAAAATGTAAGAAATCATTGGCACTGGAATACTGTAAAAATTCTGGTGATAAATAAACGGACCTTTCCATTTACTCAAGAATTTCACTTAATTATTCAACACGTAATGACTTGCAGGTTGGTCTGTAGTAATATATCCATCCATATTAACAGAAGTGGATGGACTAGAGCTGGGTTGAACCTGTTGGTCCAAATTTTTTCAACCATTTGTGGGGGTGGAGCAGAAATTCCCACCCACACCCACCCTGATTTGAAGAAGTGAACACTGGCAGGCTGCTTTGTGCCAGTGGGTCAGCTTTTTTAAAATAAAATAAAATAAAATAAAAGGGTCTCTGTGCCTCACATGTTATTGGAAATTAAGGTAAGATATCTCTTTAAAAAGTCATTGAAATTGTGTGTGCGTCCCAGATAAATGGAAATCCCCCATTTACACTGGGCCTGGGGCTGGCAGAGCTATAGAACTTTCTATACTAGTGAACCTGTTGCAACACATCCCACAACAATTCTGAGTGAACAGTTGACCACTTATCAAGTGATAACTTAAAACAATGTGCGTGTAACTACTTTATAAGCTGCCAAGGTTCTCATGAGTTTCTGAGGTATAAAGAAAAAGTAGTCCCCTCATACAGTTATAAGGAAACAATGGGTAAACACTAAGGCAGCGGTTCCCAAACTTTTTCAGGTAACTGCTGCCCCCTTGGTTCCACAGACTCATGCCCAGCGCCCCCTACCCTACATTATAAAAATAATTATTCAGAATAGCAGTTTTCAAGAACCCACTAAGGAAGATAACAATAAAATTCAAAACAGTAACAATTAATTGAATATTTATTCAAAATCCAATTACATTTTTTTAGTTTATTCAATTAAACATAATTGATGAACTTGATCCAGTGATATCATCTTTTCAAAGTCTGATAGACATTTATCAAGAATATTAGGTATCACATTTAGTAACTAGGGTAGATAGAGTACCTCACTATTCTGTAAATTCTTAATGTGATGGATGGGCTTGTTGAAGTGATACCAGTTTCCCAATGTCTGGTTTAAAGTCACTTAAAATCACCAAGTTTAGTAATCTGGAGTCGATTTCTTTGCTTGGAGAGAAGTAGGCAGATCACACTAAAACCACATTCCACCAAATATGATGTTGGAAATGCAACCAGGAGCTTCTGAACCACTCTCAATAGTGCAGGATACTGGGGCACACCAAGCAGGGTACGTCTCTTCATTGGCATTTTGGTGCTTTTGAAACATTTCAATTCACCATTAAAAGGACTCTTAAACAGTATTAATACATGTGTGGATTCTTCCCCTATATGGCTTGGGACCAAACTACCTTCTCCCTGGGTTTGAAGACCTTCTGGAGAGGCGCTTCATGGAAAAGACCACCTTGAGCGCCCCCCTGCCACCCCCTTGTCTCTTAACGCCCCCCTATACAATTCCACCGCCCCCAAGGGGGCAATAATGCCCACTTTGGGAACTATTGCACTAAGGCTCAGTTCAGATATCACAGCAAACTATAGTTAAGCAAGTGTGATCATGACTTGTGATCAGTAATCTAAAATCAGAAATCATGGTTTAAAGTAAGTTTACAAATCATGGGCCACAGCTAGACCTAAGGTTTATCCTGGGATCATCCAAGGTTCGCCCCTGCCTGAGCACAGGATCGCCTGTGTGTCACCTAGATGAACAGGTTTGACCCCTGGATGATCCGGGGATAAACCTTAGGTCTAGCTATGGCCATGGTTTGTCCTAACTATGGTTTGTTAAATTCAGAATCACACCAAACCATAGTTACAGCTATAGCTCTACCTCTAGAGGCTGTGCACCAGAAGAGAGAGACTTGAGAAGACAGAAAATGAAAGCAGCCAAGTAGATCTAACCATATTTGGGGTTCTAAACTATGGTTAATGCAAACTATGCAATATCGAATACCTAAACTTTATTTATTTTTGAATATTTCTAATGGTACTATTCAGCTCAAAGGCTCTGAAGAGCAGCTAAGAAATAAAAGCATAACAAAAGAATACAATTCACACACTATTAAGAAACCACTCAGCCAAAAATAAAAACAAAGTTTAAAAGCTAAAAGGCCGGTACATATGCTCTTCATCTGGAGTTGAAAAGACACCAGAACTTGTGCCAGGCAAGCCTCCCTGAGGAAATCAGAACACTTCACCTTCACTAGGGTACTATGAGTGATGTGAGTTTTCTGGAAAGTTTTGAATCAGAACATTTGCTGATGCAAAACATGTCAATTAGGTTACTTTGCATAGGGTCATTTGCATAGGAAATGTTCACAGTGCATCAAAAAAAATTCTGATGCCCTAAGGCAAGGGCAACTTGTGGCCCTCCAGATGTTTTTGCCTACAGCTCCCACCGTCCCTCACCATTGCCTATGCTGGCTAGAGCTAATGGGAGCCATAGGCCAAAATATCTGGAGGGCCACAAGCTGCCCACCCCTGCCCCACAGAGTTCTAAATTAGCATTTTTATTTTATTTTTATTTAGTAAACAAACAAACAAATAAATAATGACAATAGAATGTACCTTCTTTTAAATTGATGAAATTTAAGGGGAGAAGATTCTGAAAAATGTTGACAAAGTAATTAACCCTATCTAGACGGGGATAACCTGGCTTCAGTTGTCCATGCTCTGGTAACCTCCAAGTTAGATTACTACAATGCACTCTATGTAGGGCTGCCTTTGAAGACGGTTCGGAAGCTGCAACTCGTGCAAAATGCAGCGGCCAGATTGATTTCGGGAATCAGAAGGTTCAACCATATAACACCTGCTCTGGTCCACTTGCACTGGCTGCCTGTATGTTTCCGAGCCCAATTCAAGGTGCTGGTTTTGACCTATAAAGCCTTACACGGCTTGGGGCCACAATACCTGACAGAACGCCTCTCCCGACGTGAAAATACCCGGTCACTACGTTCAACATCTAAGGTCCTCCTCCGGGTGCCTACTCCGAGAGAGGCTCGGAGTGTGGCAACGAGGGACAGGGCCTTTTCGGTGGTGGCCCCCAGACTGTGGGACGAGGCTCACCTGGCGCCATCGCTGCTATCTTTCCAGCGCCAGGTTAAGATTTTCCTCTTCGCCCAGGCATATGGCAGCACATCTTAATCACCCACGTTTAGTTTTTTAATGGTTTTTAATGCTTTATGTGTGTATGTTCTGTGTTTTAGAATTTTAAATTTTGTATACTTGTTTTTATCTTAATTTTAGAATTTCTGTAAACCGCCCAGAGAGCCCTGGCTATGGGGGCAGTATATAAGTGCAATAAATAAATAAATAATTTTAGCAATCCAAAGAAATGCGCAAAATGTCCATTCCCCTAGACTTTCAATGCTACTGTTGTTGCTACTACTGCTCTTTGAAAGCAGTAGTTTGTTTGCCATTTGTCCACAATAGTGTCAAGGAAGAACAGTCCCTCTGATGGAAGTATGCTATCTAGCAACCATGGCAAGATTGTACCAGATGTTCCATAATAGTCAGCATTTCCCATAATAGTCGACTGAAGGTGTTGTGTTTACTATGCTGTCATGAGGGCCAACTGCCTTCCTTCCAGAAACTACCCATATGGGTATGCATATCTTAGAAGGGGAGGAATCAGGTTATCCTTTTCGCTGCAGGAGAAGTCAGTCAGAAAGATCCTGACCCAAAACCATGTTTATCTTGTAATACTGAGTTTGTTCTTTTAGTGGGAACCTTGTTTGCCAACTTAGTCCAAAATCAAGGATCAGGTATTTCATAAATGCTATATGAAGAAAACCATCAAAATATTCAAAGCTTTCACTGGATGTTATGTATGTAGGGCACAGCAAGTCAGCTTAAAGCCTTCATGCAATCAACTGATTCATTTCAGCTGTTCATTTATTTTATTTATTTATTTATAAAATCATGTCATTTTTTCCTGTATAATATTGCCAGGATTCGATCATTTTTGTCTGTCTCTTCTGCCAAGACTCTTGTTCATGCATTGGTTATTTCTCGGTTGGACTACTGCAACCTTCTTCTCACTGGCCTTCCTTCTTCTCACATCAGTCCGTTGGTTTCTGTTCACCACTCTGCTGCTAAGATCATCTTCTTGGCTCGCCGCTCTGACCATGTTACTCCACTTCTGAAATCTCTTCACTGGCTTCCAATTCACCTCAGAATCCAATATAAACTTCTCCTGTTGACCTACAAAGCTTTTCACAGTCTAGCTCCTTCCTATCTTTCCTCTCTCATCTTACACTATTGCCCCACTCGTGCTCTTCGCTCCTCTGATAACGCTCTTCCAGAACATTTTTGAACTACAAGTTCAATCGCAGTTTTTAAAGCTCAGCTAAAAACTTTTCTTTTTTCTAAAGCTTTTAAAACTTGATTTTGATCTTACTTTTATACTGTTAGTTTTACTCTACCCTGTGCCTGTTTGGTGCATTCTCTTCCCCTTCTTATTGTTTTATTATGATTCTATTAGAATGTAAGCCTATGCGGCAGGGTTTTGCTATTTTATTGTTTTACTCTGTACAGCACCATGTACACTGATGGTGCTATAAAAATAAATAAATAAATAAATAAATAAAATACCGCCCAATAGCTGAAGCCCTCTGGGCAGTTCACAAAAATTAAAACCATGAAGAACATAAAAACAACCAAACAACAGGGTATCAAAAATATGACTGCTATCATCCTACCTGCTACGGGAAAATGGTGACTCTTGTATAAAATACATGGTGCAACTGCACAATAATAGAAGGTGCACCTACTGTATTTTGCTTTATTTGGGAAGAAAGGTCATCAGGTGCCACCAACTTTAGGAATACTACAATAACATTTTACAGAAGTCTATGAAACTTCATTTGTTGGAAAAGTTCAATAAAAGCAATTCCATCCCTTCCACCAGCGCCTGAACACAGTCTATAGATTGTTACCTACTTCCAATACAACGCATGCATGTTCCAATTCCAGAAACCCTAACACAATTGTGATGGTTTAACTGCAAAATGGGTTGCAGCAGTCATGCACCTATAAATGCATGATCCACTGACAATGCTTAAAAATAATAAATAAATAAAAAGGATGTCTATATTATCATTCAATAACTTGCTGTGAAGGGCCACAGTTAATAAGGTAATTATCATTATTTGTACATTTTGCATTTCATTTCCTATGCCATAATAAATGTATTGGTCTTTAAGGTGTCACAGGATTCTTTGTGTTTTAATTGCTACAATAGAAGCTTCCCACTTGATCTAGATTCAGATTCAGAATAATGTGTGGTCATTTGGGATTCTTGTACAGTGGGGATATTGAATGTTGGTGTCAGGATAAGGCCCAGGCTCCCTGGAGCATATCCCAAAATGGACTTGGAGATAGAAAAAGAAGAGGAGGAGGAGGACCCAAAACAGGAATCGGGGGAGGAAGTTCTCCAAGACTCTCTAGGAGCCAAGGAGGAATCTTCACAGAAGCTTATCGGACAAGAGCCCCAGGCTCAGCTATCATCCTCCCTGCCCCTGGGAACTCAGTCTTTGTCAGAGGGGAAGGGAACATCGGAAATGACAGGTCCCAGAGTCTGTCGCAGGGTCAAGCAGGTGGAGCTGAGAAGAGGTGGGAGGCGGTCTGCTAGTCTAGCTATTCACTAGAGGTTACTACAGAAGACCCTTCCTGAAGGGGGGGGGTTGATAAAAGCCTGCCAAGAACAGTGAGGAACTATCCATTTAGTCGATAGGCAACTGCCTTGCTTTGTTAAGCTAATTAAGCTTAGAGGATAGCTCCTAGCATTCGTCTACTTATTGAATAAAACTTTGTGGATTGCATGGCAGATCTCTTTATTGTCTCGCATCTCGCGGGAGGACTTGGAATCATGACAGTCAGGCGTACAGACCAAATCTGGCCCGCCTAGAGCCCAAATCCTGGCCTCCTGGGTTCCCCAAATGGCCACACCCTTTTCCCCACAACTGCTGATCTTTTAGTGGTTTCCCGGGTTGTCCATGTTTTTTCCACATTGTAAAAGGTTGATATGCCTCTCCTAAGGCAATGAAATATGCTGTTGTTTTTGTATTTTAGCCCCACCCCTTTTGCTCCACCCACCAATGGAATACAATCTGTGAGCTTCTCCAAAAATTGAATTTGGCCCTCAGGCTGAAACACATTTGACATTTCTGTTATACAGCATCCAAAATAAATACAACTTTAAAATAAATAAATAAAATAAAACCATGTCCAGAAAAGCTTTTCATACAAATGATTTTGTGTACACACTACTCACTTGATTTTTCACATTGTCATCTGCCACATTCTATATCAGCTAACATAATACAACTTTTGCATTACTTGAATGTTGATCTACACAGATGTTCTTTTGGAACTGGACCTTTTGTACTTTTTTTTTTTTAAAAAAAAAAGCCCTGATAGCATCAGAGAACAGCATTTCTAGTAGATCCAGTGACTGAACAGCAACAAGACCCAGATCTCCCGAAATAGACAGAACTGGCTTCTGAGAAATTTGTACACTAGATCTACCCTGCTGTCTGGCGTCCAGACAATGTCTTTCCATTTCTTTCACATGGCTCCCTTCACCCTTGTAATGTCACTTGGGTCTGGTTAATAAATAATGGGGGGGGTACCTGCTCCACTTGCAATACACTCCTATGACTCAGGTATATTCACAACAGGGTTCTTTATTAGTACAACACTTCAGAGGAGAAAAATGGCACCCTGCCTCAACTCCGAGGCCTAAATTAGGTGAGGGAGAGGACCTTCCCAGGTCACCAGGAAGAAAGAAAATATTAGAACTTGCAGTATCTCTGAAATGTATATACAGACGTACAGATCACAACTCCTCTATTTGTTAATAAATTGTACTATCACTCAGGGCCAGCCCTACCATTAGGCAGAAGCAGCTATTTTAGGCAGAAGTTGAGGGGGGGGAGAGAGGAGGCAAACAGCTGGAGGACAGAATTGAGTGTGCCATATGGCCTGCCCTGTGCTGCCTAAGCTAGCCTGCTATCCTTAGGTAGAGTGGAAGACACTGCTCTGTTATGAGTTATGGAAGTAAGATTCAACTGCTAGTTAGTCAATTCTTGTCCATAGAATAGGAGTGGGCTTCCACCCTGTCCTTTGCCTCAGGCAGGAAAATGTCTTTGGTTATTGGACGGTATAGAAATGTAATAAATAAGTATCTTAGGCCAACTCAGCTGCTGCTACAATCAACTTCATCCTCCCCTCGCATTTCCCTAAAAATAGGGAGAGGGGAATACATCCAGAGGTTGGATAACACTGGACTACATTACAGGGTTGCCATATACCTCTGATCTCAACCCATCAAAATTGGTATAATACTGGGCTACGCTTCAGGGCTACCATAACCCACAGTCTCTCAGCCACAGCCTACCTCCTGCACTAGAGGTGTAATAATGATGGACTATCTGTATGCATTGGCAGGGTAATTAATTAATTGTTTACACACTCAGAAAATAGCTTTTAAAAAATCAAAACTGAGTTAGAAAGCTGTTCCATTTTGTTTTCGGGTAGACATGCTACTGTCCAATCACAACTACACTAAAATCATAGATTTTTTTTTATGTGGCAGCAATCGCTTTCCGTCAGAGAAGACCCCAAAATGGTTCTAAACAACCCAGGAAATTCCTTCTCCACACAGCAAGTGTGTTACTAGCATTAACACGGTTAACATGGTTTAATTTGTTTTTAACTGTGTATATGTATTGTTTTATACTGTATGTTTTTATCTGTATGCCGCCCTGAGATCTTAGTGATATAGGGCGGGACAGAAATATTTTAAATAAATAAATAAATTACTATAACTTCGTTCATGGATGATTCTGGGCTGAAAACAACAGAATGAAATTTAATAGGGATAAATGCCAAGTTCTACATCCAGGAAATAGAAACCAAATGCACAGTTACAAGATGGGGGATACTACTTGGCTCAGCAATACTACAAACGAGAAAGATCTTGGAATTGTTGTAGATCACAAGCTGAATATGAGCCAACAGTGTGATGTGGCTGCAAAAAAACCCCAAATGCTATTTTGGGCTGTATTAATAGAAGTATAGCTTCCAAATAGCGCGAGATACTGGTTCCTCTCTATTCGGCCCTCGTTAGGCCTCATCTTCAGTATTGCATCCAGTTCTGGGCACCACACTTCAAGAAGGATGCAATCAAGCTGGGGTGTGTTCAGAGGAGGGCAATGAGGATGATCAGAGGTCTGGAAACAAAGTCCTATGAAGAGAGACTGAAAGAACCGGGCATGTTTAGCCGGAGAAGAGAAGATTGAGGGGAGACATGATAGCATTCTTCAAATACTTGAAAGGTTTTCACACAGAGGAGGGCGAGGATCTCTTCTCGATTATCCCAGAGTGCAGGACACGGAATAATGGGCTCAAGTTACAGGAAGCCACATTCCAGCTGGACATCAGGAAAAACTTCCTGACTGTTAATGCAGTACTTCAATGGAACCAGTTACTGAGGGGAGTTTGTGGGCTCTCTCACACGAGAGGTATTCAAGAGGCAGCTGGACAACCATCTGTCAGGGATGCTTTAAGGTTGATTCCTGCATTGACTTGATGGCCTTGTAGGCCCCTTCCAATTCTACTATTTTATGATTCTACGACTAAAAACAGTGAAAAATAAGAAAGGCTAGTTTCTTACAAAATGAACAAGCATGCATATTTTGCCTCATATCTCAGCTTCTACAAGGGCTAAATAATTGCTTTTTGAAGCAAACTGAGAATCTGGGGATTATGGCTTATATGGAGGAGCAACTATTCCCCTCCAGCTCCCTATAGTTTCAGCCATAACTGTCCCCAACTTTACTGACCAGAACAAGTTATTCTAGGTCTGTAGCAGAAGTCCACAAATGTGCTCACAAGCAGCAAGTCTATGGCTGCATTTGGACAACACAATGGTGGGTTACTAGTCAACTCCACAGTTGATTATCAAGGGGGTACTCCCCACACAACATGATTATAATCAGCCATGGTGTGGATTAAGGACAGTGTCGAGTTGACTATTGACTAATGGTGTCTTTGACTTACAGATCTCCTGCCCTCACTCTCCCCCCTCAGTCCTCCCGTTGGTATCCCATCAGCCATTGCGAGTTCTGCTGGCTGGACTAGAGCTAAAGCCGCCACTTTGGTCACTCTTGCCAAGGGACTCTGTAGTCACCGCAAATAACTAACTGCATGCAACAAAATAGTCAACAGTGCCGACACATGACTATGATAACCAACAGTTGTTCAAATAGTCAATTCTGCACAAAGTTCGTTATTTGTGTTTGTTATTTCAGCTGAATAACCAACTATGGTGTGAAAAGACAGATGACACAATAACCAACCATTGACTATTTAACCCATTGTTGGTTAGTGTATCATTCGAACCCAGTCTATATTTCATTCTAGCAAATGCCTGTCCCAGCTCAAAGTATGGGTGGGCTGAGGCCTCATCTCTGAGTTCACACTGGCCTTGGAAGGTACTCAAGGAGCACCTTTGCTGCTTTCAAGTTCCCCTGAAGCTAATAGTCCAAGAGCCAGAGCAGGATTTATTTACCTGAAGAGTGCAAAAGCTTAGTGTATATTTTTTGTTTACATATGACGTAAGTGTCTCAGGAAAGTGAGTCTTACAAAATTCCAGTGGTGGGGGGCTGCGTGATGACATCATCAACATGGCTGCCACACTATTATGTAGTTGCCACATGCTTCCCCCAAGCCCAGAAGGGGAGAATGCAAATGCCTGCACAGCTCAGCCTGATTTCAGAGGCAAAGCCCCACTGCTTTCCAAATTGGAGGGGATTACATTCAGTACTAATTACAAGTTCTGGCTGGCTACCAAGGACTCCTGATTTGTAGGGAATACTACAATCCACCTCAAGCCCAATGCTACATTATTAATGAGATGGGACAAGACAGACAGGGAGATTAGTGATGGAGGGGGCAGAACATTTTCTAGTGTTTTATTTTTCCATGGAATTGTTTCCATTTCATAAGTTCATTAGTAAACATGAATGTGTGTCAATTGCAAATACATTAGGCAACATAGGTAGTTTCAAAGCTGTAATTAATGTTTTTCAGGCAATTATCCCTAGAAAGATTGTGAGAGAATACATATATGTCATTGTCACTGAAATGCATACATGTCTCAGAGCAAAATGGAACTGATAAGTAGTGACAGTAAAAGTTAAGGTGGTCAAACAATAGTAGTGGACGAGAGCTGAACTCGGTTGAAATAGGTAAGTGCTTGTCAGAATATCATGCACAGTTCTTTGGGTTGCTATATCAATAGTTTTCTGTTTCTTCTTAAACTGAGACAATGTAAGGGAAGTACATGCTGTTGTATTTAAATTGCTACAAGTATTCCAACATTTTTTCTTGCATAATAAAACATTTAAAGGAGCAGTCTTATGGTCCCAGACACCACCTGAGGGGGCCATAGGATAGTTTCGATTCCCTGATCCATGTTTGGAGGAAAGAATTGTAAATCTGACCCCTCTCCCCCTTCACTGTGCCAGCTGGCCTGCAAGTCCAGTAACCTGATTTTGGAAAGAGAGAAAAGGGGGTATTTTGGTGGGCGGGGAGGGGAGAGGACTCGAAAGGCCAGGATACTAACTCTTCTGAGCCTATGCCAGCCTCCTCCCCACCCTTCCAAAACAACTTCACTAGATGGGCAAAAAAGCCTGTCTAGCAAGAAATGCAGGGTGGACGGACAGGGAAGTGAAGATCACCTCTGCTCCTGCTGCCCCCTCAAAGCACTGCATCCTAAATCATGTTATGAATACTTTAATTCCCCCCCCCTTAAATATTTTAATAGTGCATTGGGACAAAAATTAACAAGGGATACTTTTTAAAGATTTGTTTACTAAATAGAAGTAAAATATACATGCTAAATTAGATCTCTGGGGGGGGGGCAACTTGCAGCCCTCCAGTTGTTTTGGCCCATGGTTCCCATCAGCTCCACCCAGCATAGCCAATGGAGAGGAACGGTGGGAGCTGTAGGCGAAAACATGTCCTGCTCTAGGACATAAGAACATTTTTCAATGCAAATGACCCTGTGCAAATTAACCTGATTTGCACTGGAAAAATTTCCCATTCAATTTTTCCCAGAAAACCCATAATTGGGCCAATTCACACAATTATGAGGGTGTATGATCATGTGAACCCTATGGGCTGTTTTAAGCTTCTGTAGTGGCTTGTTAACCATGGCAACAAGTCACCATTGCCGGATTTGCACAACATGGTAAGTGGCACTGGTGACGGTAATTATGCAAATCCCCCTGGCAAAAGGATAGTTGTGATTGGGGGAAAGGCAAATGAAAAGGTAGTGAAGTGTGTAGAGAAATCACTAGCTATTTACATTTTTCACATTACTACACCAAACACTAGTTACGCAACATGTTTTTGGCACAAACAGTGCAATGGCAATGACAAAATAAGAAAGATCTATATCTGTGATTGCAAAATTGACACTGACAGTTTAGAGAACTAACTGCACAATCCCTTGCATGTTTAATCAAATCTGAGTCCCTCTATGTTCAATGGGGCTTGCTTGAAAGTATGTGCATTTCAGATTGCAGCCTAAGATTCCCCTGATAAACCTGATTTAAAAGGGATTTAAAATTCATTAGAAACTTGGCATGATGGATCTCAGCTTCCGCTTACCCAACAAGCTTTAAACTGCTCAGCCCTTTTAAAAAGCTCACAAAACATGTGCTGGCAAGTAGAAAATATCATTACCTGATGTCCTAAACTTTTACTACTGGAGATTTTATGTGTAAAACAAAAGACAAAATCATTTAGGGCTCTGTCATTTCTTTGAGGTTCAACAATGATAAATAAGTAATCTCAACATCAGTTTAGCAGTTAGACAGCTCATTTAAAACAAATGATTAGCAACACCTAATGACATTAAACTCAGTGCCCTTAGTTTAGTGCCATGCGTAGTGCTATCCCTAGTACCCATTGCGAGGAGACTGGGAAGTCACTGGCACACTTCAGCCAGAGAATCACAACAATATTGTAACCACTGCACTTTCTTTCCAATTCTTGCTACTGGCAGATTCCACTGGTAGAAGGTAAGATATAGCAAGACAAGTATGTCTGTCTTCCTAGAAGTCACAGCAGCAGCAAAAGCAGTGCCTGGTTGTGCAAACCAAATGGCTGACTTGAAAGATTGGCTGAAAAAGAGTTGAGGGAAGAATTCTGAAGTGTTCTTCCTCCCTCCATTGACCTAGTTCAAGTCATGCTACAGATTTCCTATACTTTTTATAAAACTTCCTGCGGAAAGATCTATCAATTAGTATACAATATACTGCTGGTTATATTACAACATGTAATTTTATGCTGGATTAACCTGAACCACCAGATCTCAGAGTTATTAATTAGCCGTGTGCACTCTGCCCTGGAATTATCTGGTACCACGAACATCCATGGAGCATTCGATCTTCCAGAGCAGAGATTGGCCGCTTCCAAACCCAATGATTAAGATCAGAGTGGAGAAGGCTGGAGCGGGGAAGGTTTTTTTAAAAAATCCTTTAAAAATTCAGGCACAAATGGATCCGATTCAAACTTGGCGCAGCTAAAGCCTTCCTTAGAGCTATTACCTTGCCATGTTTCATCTCTTTATCCTTAAAAATTATGCAGATGCAAGCATTTTTGTTAATTTCCATTTTAAAAATTCCTAAAAAGCAAAGCATGAACCGATCTGATTCAAACCTGGCAGGGCTAAATCCCTCCTTAAGTGGTATCACTGTGTCAAGTTTTATCTCTTTATCTTTAAAAATGAGGGAGCTGTAAGCATTTCTGTTAATACCAGTTACCAGAATACTGAACAGTTCTTCAACGGGTAATTTGATGAGGCAAAAAGAGGGACCCGCCCCGGAAACTGAGGCAGAGAAACACCTCTGCTTTCATTCACACAAGGCAAATCAAAATACAGGTGAAGTATGCAGTCTTCTTTAAGTAAGAGTGCAGCTTCATATTCTTCTTTGTTCATTTGTCTGTGCTAGCTCATGAGAACCAATTAGGAGTGCTGTTACTCTACAATACCATGAGAGTAGTGTAGAAGTACTTACTCCTCAGAAACAATGACTAATTGCAGGAGTTCCTAATAGCCCAATTTTGATGGACCTTATCTCTTGGCCACTCAAATATATAAAAGTCTCGTAATCTCGTATCCAAGTACTCTGATCTTGCACTGCCCCTTTCCCACTCCTGTCTCCCCATGCCATGACTAAAGGCTTCCAGGATTAAGTGACAACCACTTCCCATTAAGGCTGAACTGGGAAACTCTGATTACCAGGTTTGAAACAAACCAGGATTTGAAATCAACTTCAAACCATAGCTTCAGATCCTGGTTTGTTTCAAATCCATCTACCCAGAGAAAATTACAGTGACTTTAGACTACCGGGTAAGAAATAAATTATTATTATTATTATTATTATTATTATTATTATTATTATTATTATGGTAAAGCTTTTTGTAGGACTACTTACATGTCTAATTAAGAAGCTACAGAATAAGCTGAAGAGTCTTTCTTAAACAAATGTTTAATATGCATGTTTACTCAGAAGTAAGCACCACTGAGTTCAGCAATACTTACTCCTAGGTAAGTACACATAGGGCTGCAGTCTTAGAATCAAAGTAAGTAGCTGGAAACAACTGGAAGTTAGGCAGTATTTTACAGTTGGAATACAATAAATTTCTGCTATCTACCTCATGTTTTAAATAGAGAACATTATCCAATTTTAAAAGAAATAAACTTTTTTCAGCTTATGGAAGTATTAATAAACTCTTACAATTTATGTAAATAAGCTTGCTTATATTTTGCCAAGTTTGGGTTTTCTCCCTGGCATTAAGAGCATTATGGTATCTACTTGTGATAGCATGATTGTATCAGATCAGTTGTCATGCAGGCTGTTAAAGGAGGAAACAAATGAACATTCTGAAGGGCCTAAACGAATAAGCTTGTATGCCAAAAATCTAGTTTGCGCACGAATTCTGATCTCTAAATAAACAGACTCCAATATGGCTCTTCTAGACCCTATGGGCAGAGAGTTTCAGTGATTCAGCTTGGAAAAAACTTGCATCTGAGAAGTAGATTAGTCTAGCTTATGAAAAATCAGTCATGCCACGAAGAAGTTTAATCTTTAAGGTGCCAATGTCCCCCTCTTGAAAATGTGGTAGAAACTAACACTTGGCTACCAAGCTCAGCCATAATTTATAGACTCCTGCCAGGTAACCACAGTTTCCCAGGCAGGAAACTGTGTTTGATTAAGTCAGGAAGTTTTCAATTATGGAGTGCAAAGAAAATGGGGAGGGCTACAGACTGGATGAAAGTGTTTTCACCTGGTGCTTTTTACAGTGCAATTGTACTGCTGGTTCTTCCCCTACCAAGTAACTTACTCAAGCCTCACAGCTCATTGGAGATGATGCAGGCCTCTGGCAAGAGCATGTTATTATTACTGTTGTTGTTATATCCTGCCTTTCTCAAGGCAGCTTCACAAATTAAATCATATAGTTAAAACAGATAGAGGTATACAAAAATATAAAAATAATTAAACATCCTACAATATTAAAACCTTTTAAAATATTTAAAATACAAATATTTTTTTTAAAAAACACCAATATATAAACAATGCATAAACAGAAGTCCAGACTACCCCCAAAGGCCAGCTGGAACAGAAAAGTTTTAGCCTGCATTCGAAAATACACCAGGGAGGGAGCCAGTCCAGCTTCCCTGAGAAGGGAGTTCCAGAGCCTTGGAGCAGCCACCGAGAAGGCCCTCTCCCACATTCCCACCAGGTGTGCCTGTGATGGTGAAACCGAGAGAAGGGCCTCCCCTGAAGATCTCAGACGACGAGCAGGCTCATAAGAGAGAATACTGTCTTTCAGATAACCTGGACCTGAGACGTATAGGGCTTTACAGGTCATAACCAGCACTTTGAATTGTGCCCGAAAACAGACCGGAAACCAGTGGAGCTGTTTTAACAGGGGAGTTGTCTGCTCCCTGTAACCAAGCGCAGTCAACAATCAGGCTCCAGCTCTTTGAACCAGCTAACGTTTCCGAACATTCTTCAAAGGCAGCCTCATGTAGAGTGCATTACAGAAATCCAAACAGGATATAACTAAGGCATGTGTCACCATGGCCAGGTCAAACATCTCTAGGAACGGGCGCAGCTGGCACACTAGCTTTAACTGTGCAAATGCACTCCTGGCCACCGCTGAAACCTGGGCATCCAGGCTCAGGGCTGAATCCAGGAGTACACCCAAGCTGCGAACTTGCATCTTCAGGGAGAATGTAACCTCATCCAGCACAAGCTGAATCCCTGATCTGCCTTTTGACTGACAAAGAGCACCTCTGACTTGTCTGGATTAAGCTTCAATTTGTTTGCCCTCATCCAGTCCATTACTGCCGACAGACACCGGTTTGGAACTGAAACAGCTTCCTTTGAATCAGGTGGAAAGGAGAAGTAGAGTTGGCTGTCATCAGCGGACTGGTGGCACCGCACCCCAACCTCTCTGAATGGTTGCATGTATAACTTAAATAGAATGGAGAACAAAACAGAAGCCTGAGGGACTCCACAGGCCAATGGCCAAGGAGTCAAATAGAAGGTCCATTCCTCCAGGAAGGAATGGAACCACTGTAAAACAGTACCTCCAAGTCCCATCCCAGCGAGGCGGCCAAGAAGGATACCATGGTCGATGGTATTGAATGCTGCTGAGCGGTCCAGCAGAAACTACAGGGACACACTCCCCGTCCTGTTCCCGGCGTAGGTCATCTACCGAGGCAACCAAAGCTGTTTCCATCCCATAACCAGGTCTGAAGCCAGATTAAAACGGATCTAGATAATCCATCTCATCCAGGAATCCCTGGAGTTGGGAGGCCACCACACGCTCCGATACTTTGCCCAGAAATGGAATATTGGAGACTGGCTGGTAACTGTGTAATACATTGGTGTTCAAGGAGGGCTTTTTCAACATAGGTAGCACTATCACTTCCTTCAGGCAGGGAGGCATTAACCACTCCACTTACCCACTCAGCCAGTCCCCCTCTGGCTGCTTTTATGAGCCAGGAAGGACAAGGACCTAGCATACATGTGGTGACTCTTACCTCTCTAAGGATCCTGTCCACATCCTCAGGTTGTACAAATTGAAAAGTATCCAATAACACTGGACAAGCAGGTGCCAAAGTTACATCAACTGGGTCTGTATCAACTATAGCGTTCAAGTCAGAGCAGATCCAAGTGAGGACTCTTGGCTTCTGATTCTCAGCCAGAAGCAAGTAGCTGAGGGCCTATCCATGGTTGAGAGACTTAGAGCTAACTGCTCTGTGTTCCAGAGCTGAGGAACAGGGGGCCGCTACGGGCCTGTTCAACATCACAACAGGCCACCATGGCTTAATTTACCCACACAAGCTGTTGGGTCATGCCAGATGCCTGCAGATGCCATTTTTGGCTTGCCATGACTTGTTGTCATGCAAATCCAGGTGGTAGGAATTGTTTGAGAATTAGACAACCCTCAAATAACCCTAAAACAAGCCACTTGTTTTTTGAGGGATGTTTAACCCTCAAACAAGCTCTACCGCCTGGATTTGAATGACATGACAAGTGACAGCAAACTGGGCACTCGTGAACACTTGGCACAACACAACAGCCCCCATGGGTAAATTAAGCCATGGTGTACTGTCATGTCATGCAAATTAGGAGTATAAGTCTAGTGCATGACAGAGGATGCTTTGGTGATGGAAGGCAATGCTGCCAAGGAAGGTGACTGAAACATCTATGTGCTGTTTTTCCTTCTGGCTTGCTTTCCAGCCTTAGTAACATTGGGGGATTGCCTCGAGTGTGTGGGTGCTACTGATGAATGCATAGTCAGACAATGGAAAAGGGTGTCTTATTTCAAACCTAATTCTGGAACAGCATGCCGACCTAGCTTGCATCACTAGGATCTAGTTGGATGAAGAGGTGGGGCCAGCTCTCACAATTGTATACAATAGGGTTTGTGGTGAAACACAAAGTTTGACTCTGGTCTATAGGGAATCCATCTCCCTCATCAGCCAGCTTTGTATGTCTATACCTGGTGTTGGGATCTCAAGACAGGATTGGGATTCTGTTGGTGTGCCAACAGAACCCAGCTGTGTAACAGTCTCCCTGCCTGAGCTGACGGAGGCGATCTGCCTAGTGTTGAGGATGCAGATGTTGGTGGTCTTGGGGGACTTTAATGAGGCAGTCTTAACAGAATGGCTCGGAATTTCATGTCCTCCATGTCAACCATGGATTGTCCTGTCACAGTTAATAGCAAGCCAAACATGTGGCAAGACATATTTTATATTTGGTTTTCTGTACAGGATTAAGGGACAACGAACTGTGGGTGGAGGAGCAGTTAATGACTCTGTTGGCATAGACAGATACCTGATCAGTTTTATCTTTCAAACTGTCTGTAACCATTACATGGGTGGTCCACTCCAGAAAGCTGATGAATCCAGATGTTTTTCTGAGGTCTCATGGAGACTTTCCTGCAAGTTTAGCTAGAAGTACTATCAAGGCCCTGGTCTCCACTTAGAACAAGGGGATGACCCAGACTCTTCACATGATCATTCCAAAATATCCTCAACCTAGTGGTAGAGCTACCTCAGCATTCTGGTGAGCAAAGGGCAATGAAGCAACAGGGCCGACAACTACAGTGCAAACGGCAAAAGATTTCTAACAAGTATGACTGGACAGTTAAGGACCCATCTTAAAGCCTATTCAGTGGCAGAATAAGGAATGAAAAAGCTGTATTTCCCTGCCAACACTGCATATGCTCAATGTGGCCCAGCAGAGCTTTTTCGGGTGGTGATAGGGCTTTTTGGAGTAGGCCATAGAAAGCAACAACCTCTGCCCTCAAACATTCACTGTGATCAATTTGCTGGGTGTTTTTCAGACATTTTCAGACAAAGTCACTCATATCCATGCCAATTTAGATGCCACTGTTTAAGAGTTCAGGCATTCAAAGGAGGTAATGTGGGCAGTGAAACTGACTAACCTGGATAGATTACATCTGGTCTTAGATGGGGTTGCACTTTTCCCCCTGAAAGACCAAGTGCACAGTTTGGGAATGCTCCTGGATTTGGTGCTAACTGGGAAAGTTCAGGTGGCAACACTGGCAGGAATACTGCCAACCCTATCGGAAAAGCGAGGCTCTTGCCCCAGTTATACATGCTCTGATGACATCCAGGCTGGACTACTGTTAACCTCTGTGCACAGGGCTGCCTTAAAGACAGAATATGGTGCTGAATATAGCCATCCAATATTGGTGGAATCTTGCATTTCTAAGCCCCAAAGGGTGTGAGCCCAAGGTACTAAAAGGACTGCCTTTTCCCATACCAAACAGTCTATACTCCACAGTCATCAGCACAGGCCCTTCTCAGTTGCCTGCTGCTAGGGAAAGGGCCTTCACAGTGGTAACCCCACACTTCTGGAATCAGCTTCCATCAGGAGTTCATCAAGCCCCTTCTTTGCAGGTCTTCAGGAAAGCTCTGAAAGCCCACCTGTTTTCGCTGGCTTTTTCATAAGGTCTTTGGCTGCTGGTTTAGACAACTTCTGCTTTTTTATCAGTAATCTCTTTTTATTGAGCTTTTAATGAATATGTAATGATAGAATTTTATTCTACCTGTTTTGTAAGGGTTTTATCTTTTATCTTGAAAGGCTTTTACCCTTAAGGCAGCTTAAAAATAATATTTAATAAATAAAAGCAGCAGCATGAGGGTAGAAGAACATAGGAAGCTGCCTTCTACTGAGTCCATCTAGCCCCAGTGTTGTTGACAATGACTGGCAGTAATGGCTCCCCAGGGTTTCAGGCAGGATTCTTTCCTTGCCCTACCTGGATAATCCAGGGATCAAACCTGTGACCTTCTGCATGCAAAACAGGTGCTCTATCACACTGAGCTATGGTCCCTAACCGTTCGTAAAGCACACAGGCACAGGCCTCATGCATGTTATTAAGCACAGATGTGCTATGTCCAAAGCGATCCAATATTATTTTGCTTTGTTCAACTAAATGCAATGTCCAAAGCGATCCAATATTATTTTGCTTTGTTCAACTAAATGCAATCAGGGAAGGCACAGAATGGAAGGTACAAGAGGCAAGGCAATTCTATAGACATAAGAGATAGAGCAAATATCATTTTCACTCTCTTCTACACAGAAAGTTTTACCATGTTCCAAAATGCTTCGTCTGTACATTTCAGTTTCCTCTCCTCTTCTGCAGCCCCACATGCCATCTCCCATGCTATTTCAAAGGGTCACTCCACTCTCCAGAACAGATTTTGGAGAAGCTCAAGAGGAGGGGGAATGCTAAAAATCACGTTCATCCCTGTTCGGCTATTGGAAGCCTCCACTAGATCAGGGAGCCTCCTGTCAACAGCAGGACACCAATTAGATACAACTCTAAGAGTAGACTGTGAATTCTGTTATTTTACATGTGCTATTTTATGGCGCAATCTGTGCATGTTTAGACAGAAAAATGTCTTACAACTCTCAGCATTCCTCAGCCAGCCATACTAGGTGGGGAATGCTGGGAGATGTAGGACTTTTTTTCTATCTAAACACGCATAGGACTGTGCCCTTATAGTTTTAAAGTTAAATACAGCATAATAAGTTGCCATTGTAATGTTGATGAATTTGGTTATTATTGTTGTTGTTGTTGTTATAGATTGTGTCAAAGAATAAGGGGATAAAATTTAAATTAAATGAGGAGCCTGTCATTGTGTGCTTTTCCTTGCACAATTCCATACACCTTAAAAAATAAGGCAAGAAGGGGGAAGTCAAGCTCAGAAGGAGGTTTGCTATGGTACTCCCAATGGGATTTATCTAATAATGTAAAATATCCTTGCCACTGAAGAAGACTCTGGTATTCCTGCAGAGGGAAGGTGTGGGGGGATCCTTTTGGTCCTGCCTCTCTTTTTCCTGTTCCATACAGACTGGGCAGTGAAAAGAAACCGCCCAGAGAGCTTCGGCTATTGGGCGGTATAAAAATGTAATAAATAAATAAAATAAAGAAAGAAAGAAAGAAACCTTAAATCAATAAAACTTTCAGTTCCATAAATAATAAACCAAATCTAGTTATAGTTCAGTTGAAATGCATATGAAGTACATTATAAATGTTCATATAGTTCCACCAAGGTATATAGTACAAGTTGCTGCCCTGAGGACCTTTAAATATTCTTTTTCCAAGTTATTTAGGGACTATCTACATAAGTCCCTGGCACAATCCAGACACAGCAAAGTTTTAGCCCACACAATTCCCACAGAGCCTACATGCCCAATACAGAGAGACAACAGAACAGCACCTTCAAATTCCCAATCACTCAACGCCATATTCCAGGGGGAAAAGGCACCTGCCTTCTTTCCCTTAGACATTCCTTACATTACAGCACAGAACGGCACCAGACTGGTACGCACATGGCTTTCAGAAGTCCAAATGGTGTGGCTTGCCTTCATTGAGAGGAATCACTGCTAGCACAGATAGGGAAAGGAAAGGAAAGACAAGGAAGTCATATCAACACATCAAGTCTCTGTTCACATCTCTAAGCAAATCAACTGCTACTTTTTCTGGAGCCCTAAGACTGAGACCTAGGCCAAAGCTAGACCTAAGGTTTATCCCTTGATTGTCCAGGGGTCAAACCTGTTCATCTAGGTGACACACAGGGGATCCAGTGCTCAGGCAGGGGCGAACCCTGGATGATCCCAGGATAAACCTTAGGTCTAGCTGTGGCCCTAGAAGGCCCTTTCTACACCTAAGGATAATCCCAGGCAAATGGAGGGATCATCCCTGCCTGCTCCCGGGATCCCCTGTGTGTCATTTGCGTGCACAGGGATGATGGGGGGGGGGGGGGGCAGGTGTAGAAAGGGACCCTAATATCACATACTGATTCCTCAACACGTTATGGCCCCACCTGTTTCTCTTCCTTCCTTCGCCAAGATGGAGCGCGACTCCCCGGCCGAGCCGTGATGGTGCAGACCTACCTGTGCCGGCGTGGGTCTCGGCCTTGCCCATGGATCAAGTAGCTGCCTGCGTTCTTCCCGCCGTCGCCGGCGTCCACGTGAGGGATCAAGACGTCCTCCAAGCCCAGGTCGAAGCGTTTGTGCTTCGACGAGTCCGGCAGGAAGAAGAAAGCCCCGAAACACAGCGTGATGAAGGCACTGAGAATCAGCAGCAGGATGAACTTTTCCGAGAGTCTCAAGGTAGCCCGGTGGTGGGGGAAGGAGGCGGCGGACGGGCCCACGCTGCGCGGCGGGATGCGGCGCCCGGAGAGAGGCAGCAGGGCCGGGGTGGTCATCGCGCCCGGCAGCGGCGGGAGCGGCGCGGAGGGGCAGGAGGAGCAGCCGCCGCCGCCGCTGCCGCCGCCGCCGCCGAGGAGGAGGGGACGCGGGCGGGTCGAGCCGGCGGGTCGTGACGGCGCCTGACGTGGCTGCTTCACCAGGGCCGCCGCGGGCCGCGTAGGGACGCCGTCATCACAGCGGCTCCCGCCCGGGCGGGGCACACGCGAGCGCCGCGGCCTGAGGCGGAGCCGGCCCGGCCGCGCTCATTCGGGGGCAGGGCAGCCCGGGAGGCCCAAGCGCGGCAGGGGAGCCGGCCAAGTCCGGGCTGGAGCGGGCTCTCCGTCACCGCGGCCCGCTCCCCACAGCGCGGCCGGGCTTATGGCAGGCGGCGGCGCCCAGGGGCCCGTGGGGCCGGGCTCGCCACTTCAGTCCGCTGAGGCACAGCTGCTCCCGTTGCCCCGGCGACGGCCGCCTCGGCCTCCTTCCCTGCCGAGAAACACCGGGCCAGGCCACCGCCGACTCCCGAGCGAGCGAGGCAGGCCCCCAGTGCGCCTGCGTGCGCTCGGCAAACGGCCGCGCTCGCCCCTCCCTCCTACCCTCCCATAGACTTGTAATGGAAGACTACTCCACGGAGCCGGTTCCGGGTTCAACGTTTATTTTATTTTATTATTTTATTTCATTTCATTTCTATACCGCCCAATAGCCAAAGCTCTCTGGGCGGTTCACAAAAGTTAAAACCAAGACGAGCATAATAAAACAACCAACAATTTAAAAACACAAATAAAAAAATGCAATATAAAAAGCACGACCAGGATAAAACTACACAGCAGAAATTGATATACCCGTATTTCTTCGATTGTAAGACGCACACTAATTTCAGTACCACCAACAGAAAAAAAAAAACCTAAGACACACCTGCAATTCTAAGACGCACCCCGTTTTTAGAGATGATTATATGGGGCGGGGGAAGAGTGTCTTAGAATCGAAGAAATAGGGTAGGTTAAAATATGAAATTAAAACAGCAGAGTTTAAATTTAAGTTAAATTAGGTGTTAAAATACTGAGAAAATAAAAAGGTCTTCAGCTGGCGACAGAAGGAAAATAATGTAGGCACCAAACGAATCTCTCTGGGGAGCTCATGCCACAGCCAAGGTGCCACAGCAGAGAGGGCCCTCCTCCTAGTAGCCCCATGCCTCACTTCCTTTGGCAGGGGCTCAGGAAGAAGGGCCCCTGTGGATGATCCAGGCAGGCACATATGGGAGGAGGCGTTCCTTCAAATAACCTGGCCCCAAGCCATTTAGGGCTTTGAATGTCAATACCAGCACTTTGAATCGGGCCCGGACCTGGACTGGCAGCCAATAAAGTTGTAGAAGGACTGGCGTAATATGATCACGTCGGCCAGTCCAGTTTTGCTTAATTTATTTATTTATTTTATTTTATTTTCCTCCCTCATGGCGGAAATTGGGAGCTCCCATAGAAGTTAACAGGGAGACGCTGAAATTCTGGCTTAGCGGCGATTGGATACCAAAGTGTCCAAGTCCACTCCGACAAAGAGGAGCAGCCAAGCATAGGCTGCCGCCTCTTTCTTTACCACATCTGAAATTTAAACAAAATTTTTCCGTTTTTAAGCATTTGAAAATAGCCCTGTCAATGCAGATTCCAGTATAAATGCAGCTCATTATCCCCATATCGAGCCTCGTGTGGCACAGAGAGGTAAAGCAGCAGTTTCTGCAGCCGAAACTCTCATTGAATCATAGAATAGCAGAGTTGGAAGGGGCCTACAATGCCATCCAGTCCAATCCCCTGCTCAATGCAGGAGTCCACCCTAAAGCATCCCTGACAGATGGTTGTCCAGCTGCCTCTTGAATGACTCTAGTGAGGGAGAGCCCACAATATAAACTGCCCGGAGAGCTTTGGCTATGGGGTGGCATATAAATTTAATAAATAAATAAACTTCCCTAGGTAACTGGTTCCATTGTCATACTGTACTAACATTCAGGATGTTTTTCCTGATGTCCAGCCGGAATCTGGCTTCCTGTAACTTGAGCCTATTATTCCGTGTTCTGCACTCTGGGAAGATCAAGAAGAGATCCTGGCCCTCCTCTGTGTGACAACCTTTTAAGTATTTAAAAAGCCCCATGGCCTGAGTTCGATCCCAGCGGAAGCTGGTTCTCAGGCAGCTGGTTCAGGTCGACTCAGCCTTCCATCCTCCCGAGGTCGGTAAAATGAGTACCCGGTTAGCTGGGGGAAAGGTAATAACGGCCGGGGAAGGCAACGGCAAACCACCCCGCTATAAGGCCTGCCAAGAAAACGTCAGCAAAAGCTGGCTTCCCTCCAAGAGTCAGCTGGCTTCCCTTTCCTATCCCCATATTGCAGACTGTGGATTAGAGAATAGGAGGTGGAGCAGTCAACTTTGCAGGTTGAGGGGTCGGACTGCAATGTAGCCCCATTGTGTGTCACAGACAACTTGTATCTGATGGGGCGAGTACTGATAGGCATTGCATATCTATAATTTTCATGCTTCAAGTCTATGGTTTCAAGAGACCTATATACTTCCTGTTGCCTACACCATAGACTTATAAAGATAGCACCAGAGGCAGGATTGATATCTTCTTTACAGAACTGTTCCTTTCCTTTTTCTCTTTTGGGACTGAAGTGAGAGTTAGTTACAGAAATCAAGGAGAAATCAGGGATTTTAACACAGCTGTGACTGGATACCAGCCTGTACATCTAGAAACAAAAGGTATAAGCAAAAACAGGGGTTCCTGGTTTAATTCTGTGTAAAAAAATTAATACATTTGAGCAAGGGGAAGAGACCTTTAAAAGTGCAACGTGGCTGCATGCAAGTCACTGGCGCACAAGCTTTCTATGTGCAACTGAGGGCAGGACTGGGGCTTGGAGGAGGAGCGAAGGGGTAATTTAATAGAACTGAGTTTTCTCCGGAGGTATCTTTGGTGTGAGGGTTTTTGGGCGGGAAACCCAAGCCAGCTTCAGCCCCACCTCTGATCTGCAACATTAACACTGGACTATTTTACAGGGTTGTCATTTGTTGTTCTCTCTCTCTTTCAGCCTCAGTTCCTCACAATGTGCAACGTGGAGTGTTGGAATTTGGAGTCATGGCTATTTTAAAATATTTCAAAACCCTCCAAAGTTACGTGTTTTGCAAAAAGTAAGGCTGGATTTAGAAAAAGCAGTAATTCCTCTTTTTGCTAGAAGAAGAAGAAGAAGAAGAAGAAGAAGAAGAAGAAGAAGAAGAAGAAGAAGAAGAAATTTGTTTATTTCTTATCCGCCTCTCCCGTTGGATCGAGGCGGGGAACAACATTAGAACAGGAATCAATACATCTTAAAAATTCTTGATTTTACATTGATCTGGATAGGCCTGCCGGAAAAGGCTAGTCTTTAAAGCTGCCTTAAAATCACACAGAGAGTTAATTTTACGAATCTCCTCTGGCAGGCCATTCCACAATCTGTGGGCGACAGAAGAAAAGGTCCTCTAGGAAACTGATGTCAGCCTAGTTTTAGCTGACTGAAGTAAGTTCACCCCACAGGACCTGAGTGTGCGGGGCGGACTGTATCCTTTGGTCAT
The DNA here is from genome assembly GCF_023053635.1 of Elgaria multicarinata webbii. Lineage (NCBI taxonomy): Eukaryota > Metazoa > Chordata > Lepidosauria > Squamata > Anguidae > Elgaria > Elgaria multicarinata. The sequence continues at coordinate 7,825,204 of NC_086176.1, forward strand.
TCTTATTTTGGGGGGGAGGTATACTACCATAGTACATAATTGTGGCTATAGTAAAATCTCGGATTTCTCTATTCTTTGCTTTGGGCAGCTCTCAGTTCCACCCTGGGTGTCATTTGAAAATGGCTTCTCCAATGTGAACTCAGATATTACTGTGTGGGAGGTCATTAAGGAAGGGCACATTGAACCACCATCATCCTAGGTCCTTAGGTCCCATAACAAGATTGATGCCTTAGTGTGGATGAAAAATGGCTTTTGATGATTATCACTGGCTTTCTGTATTCGTTAGGGTAGCTCGACAAGGATACTACCTTGCCCCCTTCCCCCACCCAATTTATGGCAAGGAACCTCTTTGGCTTTCTGTCTCCTGGGCAAGCGTCTCTTCTACCCACTCCTCTCTAGGTGTGTTAGCCCATATTTATTTTTATTTTATTTTTATTTATTTAAGGATTTTTATGCCGCCATTCAGCCAAAAAAGGCTCTCACAGCGGCTTACAAAAGTATTTCTTGACAGTCCCTGCCCACAGGCTTACAATCTAAAAGACATGACACAAAAGGAAAGGGGATTGGGAGGGAGGAGGAGGAGGGGGAAAAGGAAAGCAAATTCAGGCACTACAATCTTAGTTGGAAAGTTCAGCAGTTACAGGTGACAGCAGGAGGGAGGGGGCTCTCAGCTGGAGCTGGACCCAGGCACAGTGGAGAGGTGCCTGGCTGCTGCTTCCTCCCTCACTGGTGGCCTCTCCAGAGACAGTTGGTAGCAGGAGGGAGGGGGCTCTGAGCTGGACCCAGGCACAGTGGAGAGGTGCCTGGCTGCTGCTTCCTCCCTCACTGGTGGCCTCTCCAGAGACAGTTGGTAGCAGGAGGGAGGGGGCTCTGAGCTGGAGCTGGATCCAGGCACGGTGGAGAGGTGCCTGGCTGCTGCTTCCTCCCTCACTGGTGGCCTCTCCAGAGACAGTTGGTAGCAGGAGGGAGGGGGCTCTCAGCTGGAGCTGGATCCAGGCACGGTGGAGAGGTGCCTGGCTGCTGCTTCCTCCCTCACTGGTGGCCTCTGCAGAGACAGTTGACAGCAGGAGGGAGGGGGCTCTCAGCTGGAGCTGGACCCAGGCACGGTGGAGAGGTGCCTGGCTGCTGCTTCCTCCCTCACTGGTGGCCTCTCCACGAGTTCCTTCTCTTTGAGTTCACCATAGTCTTTCGCTTCAAGGAGACTACTGCTGCCAAGTTGCTATTGCCTCCAACATTAACTAGCAAAAGTTTAGAGCCCGAAGGTGGAGATTTAAGTTTCCCGGGAAGGGGTCATGGTTGGTGTTCCTTTGCTACCTTCCAGATAATAAGTTATAACAAAACTCCAACTGCTCGGGATGATTTTTAAAAACATGGCCCCTTTCCCCCAACAGTGAGGGTGTGTCTCATAATAGCCAGCTTAATGAACAGTAAGTGTTGCTCCCTCCTCCTCCTCCCGCTCCTTTCAGTGTTTCCCCCTCCTCTGTTTCTCTCCACTGATTTGCTGCCCTCCTGTCCTCAGTGATAGCTGGTGCCCCATGGAGCTGGTGAGGCAAACAGCAGGTTCACCAGAGACGAAGCAGACTTTTGAATCCACAGCAGCCACCAACCCATACCACAGAATGCGGGAACGAAGGCACATTAACTTTAAGATCAGGAGTGCAAAGCAGGAGGGAATTCACACAGGCACACAACCAAGGTACTTCTTTGGACCTATTTTCTCGTGTTCACCAGCAACTCCCAGTGCAGAGAAAAAAGTGACTTTAAGATCATGATTGCAAAGTGGGGGTGGGGGTACCCACACAGCCACAGAAGACGATGAGGATGGATTTAGATATTTACAGAGCCACATAAAGAAGTCTTTGGAACTCAGCAGCAATTTCTGAGAGCATCCAGTGTGTTGTAGTGGCTAGAGTGTCTGGATTCTGAGAGTCAGGAGGTCTGGGTTCTAGTCTCCACTTGGCCATGGAAGCTCACTGGGTGACTTTGGACCAGTCACAGACTCTCAGCCCACCCTACCTCACAGGGTTGTTGTGAGGATAAAATGGAGAGGAGGAGGATTATGTATGCCGCCTTGGGTTCCTTGGAGAAAAAAAGGCGGGATATAAATGCAATAAAAATAAAATAGTAAAATCCACTGCTTTGTCTGTTGTATTATTATTAATCCTCAGATGCAAACAACAAAAAAGCAGTCTTTGGAACCAAATTGCCACCCATCATCTGCACTGAGAAGAGATGATGATATAATAATATTTTTAAGAATACATTAGTGTAAGGCTTATTACTACAGATCTATCAGACTGATTTCGTGCATTTTATATTTATAAAAAAAATGGAAGGTTGAGCAGTGTAGACATACAGAAAATTTTGAAACTTCAAGAGTTCAAAGCTTGAGCTTGTATAGCAAAACAGTAGGGCTGTGCTCCACTTCGCTTCTGAGAAGCGATAGTGAGGCGGCCTGATTCGCCTCCGACAAAGGTGGAGACGGGTCAAGTCGGGGGAGCTGCAGATCGAGACCAAGTGGATCCTTCACCTCGATCAGAGCTCCGAAAAATAGTTAAGTGGGGCCTTACCTGGTGGTGCCGCAGTCCATGCAGCGACAGCAGCAGAGCCAGGTGAGGGGCAGCAGGTAGGGCGGCTTACCTGGCTCCATCGCGGTCCGCCGGCGGCTTCAACTGAGGCCGAGGACTCAGACAGGAAGGGGGGACTTACCTGGTGGCGGCGGTGCAGTCCATGCAGTGACGGCAGCGGAGCCAGGTAAGGGGCAGGGCAGTTTACCTGGCTCCATCGCAGTCCGGCTGAGGTTATCAATGGTACCTTCTCAAACCGGGGGGAGGTAATGAGCGGGGTACTGTAGGCAGGGCCGGTGCCAGGCTTTTTTGCGTCCTAGGCAAGGTGACCTGCTTTCACCCCCTCCCACCCCACCGTATCCCCCACCACCCCAGGTAGACAGAGACAGGTTACCTGTCCCTCTCCCAAAGTCCTCCTGGCTTGGCAGGACACTGCGGTGGGGTGGGTGGGTGGGCAGCTCCACTTCCGTCCGTTCCCGCCCCCCGCCCAGCTTGGCTTTGGCTGGGAGGGCCCAGCCGAAACCAAACCAGGATGCTGGGGGAGGGGAGTCAGACGGCTCCACGTCCTGACTTCCAGCGCGTGCCAGAAGTCAGAACATGGAGCCGTTCCTCCCCCCCACCCACCCACCCCAGCGTCCCGGCTTGGCTTTGGCTGGGAGCGCTCAGCCGAAACCAAGCCGGGAAGTTGCGGGAGGGCAGTCAGACGGCTCCACGTTCTGACTTCCGTTCCTTCCCCCCCCCCTCGGTGTCTCGGCTTGGCTCTGGCTAGGAGCGCCCAGCCGGGAAGCTGGGGGAGGGCGGTCAGACGGCTCCACGTTCTGACATCCAACGCGCGCCGAAAGTCAGAACGTGGAGCCGCCCAACCCCGCCCCCGCCCCCCAGTGTCCCGGGTTGGCTTCAGCTGCTGGGCAGACGCCCAGCTGAAGCCAAGCCAGGGACTCTGGGGCGGGGGGGGGGAAGGCTTCGGAACGGCGCACCCAGAAGCTGCCCTCACTCAGCCAGAGAGGCTCTGGGAGTGGGAGGGCGACTTCCGGGCGCGCTGTTCGGCGCCCCCTTACCACGGCACTCTAGGCGGCCACCTAACTGGCCTCTATGGAAGGACTGGACCTGACTGTAGGGCTCAGTCCTTTGCCCAGTGCTCTTCAACATTTTTATTAATGATTTAAATGAGGTGCAGAGAATGCTTATCCGAGTTGCAGATGACACCAAATTGGGTGGGATAGCTAATACCCTGGAAGACAGAAGCAAACTTCAAAGTGATCTTGATAGGCTGGAGTGCTGGGATGAAAACAACAAAATGAAATTTAATAGAGATACATGTCAAGTTTTACACCTAAGAAAAAGAAACCAAATGAACAGTTACAAGATGGGGGCTACCTGGCTCAGCGATACTACAAGTGAGAAGGATCTTGGAACTGTTGTAGATCATAAGATGAATATGAGCCAATGGTGTAATATGGCTGGGGGGGAAAGCAAATGGGCTGGTACTGGTTCCCCTCTATTTAGCACTGGTTAGTCCTCATCTTGAGTATTATGTCCAGTTCTGGGCTCCACACTTCAAGAACGATGCAGACAAGCTGTAGGGGTTCAGAGGAAGGCAACGAAAACCATCAGAGGTCTTTAAACAAAGCCCTATGAGGACAGACTGAAAGAACCAAGCATGTTTAGCCTGGAGAAAAGAAGACTGAGGGGAGACATGAGAGCACTCTTCAAATACTTGAAAGGCTGTCACACAGAGGAGGGCCAGGATCTCTTCTCGATCCTCCCAGAGCGCAGGACATGGACTAATGTGCTCAATTTACTAGAAGCCAGATTCCGGTTGTACCCTGAGGGGACAGGACACGGAATAACGGGCTCAAGTTAAAGGAAGCCAGATTCCAGCTGGACATCAGGAAAAACTTCCTGACTGTTAGAGCAGTACAACAATGGAACCAGTTACCTAGGGAGGTTGTGGGCTCTCCCACACTAGAGGCATTCAAGAGGCAGCTGGACAGCCATATGTCAGGGATGCTTTAAGGTGGATTCCTGCATTGAGCAGGGGGTTGGACTCGATGGCCTTATAAGCTCCTTCCAACTCACACAATCAAACGCTTTAAATATGTCTAAAGCTATTATTCCTGCTTTTATCTTTGTCTTCTTTATCTCATGTATTATATTTAGAGCTCTTCCCACCAAATTATGCATTTGTCTTCCCGCTACAAAGCCACACTGATCCTTCCCAATATAATTACCTATAAATGTGTTCATTCGCTTCGCCATTATAGCTGATAAAATGTTTGCATCTTGATTTATTAATGAGATAGGTCTGAAGGAATCTGGGACTGTTAAGTCCTTGTCCGGCTTTGGAATTAATATAGTTACTGATTGTTCCCACGATGGTGGTATCTTATCTCCTTCTATTATCCCATTATACAATTTCATTAATTTCGGCACTAATATTTTTTAAATGTTCTATAATACTCCGATCCCAGTCCATCTATACCGGGGGATTTTCCCCCTTTTAATTTATCTATAGCTTCTTCTATTTCTCTTTGAGTAATATATCTTTCCATTAAATCTTTATCTTCCCTTTTCAGACCTGTCTTTATATGTTTTTCTATATAGCTTCCCATCCTTGTCTTCAGTGTGACTCTTTCCTTATATAGTTCCTGATAAAATTCTTGGAAAATCTTTATTTTTCCTTTCATAGTATTACATGGCTTCCCCAATTTATCTTTAACTATCCCTATCAAGTTCTTTGTCTTTTTCATTTGTGTGGCCCTAGCCAACACCTTAAGAGTTCTTATAACTATTCTCAAAATACTCTCTTTTTAAATAAATCAAGTTCTTCTGTACTTCTTCTAAATTTCTATTTTCTAATTCCTTCTTTTCTGCTTGTAATTTTGTCAAGATTTGTTTATTTCTGCTTTGCTGATACTCTCTTTCAAGCTTCTTAACTTCATCCTCTAATTTTTTCTTTATCTCCTCTTGTTGTCTCCTTAATTTACACATTTCTCTAATATAAATCCCCCTAGCTACTGCCTTCATTGTATCCCATAATACTGATGGGGGACATTCCCCATTCTCGTTAATTTCCCATATTTCTTGTAATTCCTTCTCCATTTTCTCCACTACCTTTTCATATTTTAGTATTCTGGTGTTTAACGTCCATCTATTAGCTTCTCTGTAGTCCTTTTTCACTTTAAAATCCTTGTTTACCAATGCGTGGTCAGTTACTTTAATTACTCCTAGTTGTGTGTTACATACCTTTATTGCTAATTAGGTGGATCGGGGCTGCTTCGGGGCCTCCGGATCAGCCTCCAAGGCGGATCGGGGGTCGGCTGCACAGCACTAATCCAAAGTAGTTGGTTTCCGAATCCATAATACCTCCATCTTGTCTGGATTAAGTTTCATCTTGCTCACCCTCATCCATCCCTAAACAGCCTTCAGACACTGGTTCATCCTCCCTGGGATGTGCAGATGGAAACAAGAGGTAAAGCCGAGTATCATCCGCATATTGATGACACTTCTGCCTAAACCTCCTGATGACTTCCCCCAGCAGTTTCATGTAGATGTTAAAAAGCATGAGGGACAAGACAGAACCTTGCATCACCCCACAAACAGCCATGGGGTAGAATAAAAGTCCCTCAGCACTACCTTCTGAGACTGCTCCTCCAGAAAGGACTGGAACCACTTTAAAACTGTGCCTCCCAAGCCCAATCCGGATAAACGATTTAAAAGGATACCATGGTTGATGGTATAGAAAGCCACTGAAACGTCCAGGAGAACCAACAGGATTGCACTCCCCCTATCCATTCCCCGCCGTAAGTCATCAACCAGGGCAACCAAGGCTGTTTCCATCCCATAACAAGCGATTTTATCTGAAATGTCCCGCAAATTGCTCACAGCAGCCGTTGAGGGTTCAGGTTGTCATGTTTCAAGGCCTAAACCTAAGAGGCCTTTAACCACATGAAAGAGCTCCGCTGGACGACACTGAGTGGAAAAGTAGGATTTCTTTGCCGCCATCACCGCCACAGAGTAAGTGGTCCAATCCGTCTAGCTCTGGTCTTGAGCTTCAGGTTGTTTTCAGACTCAAGGTTTTCTTACAAGGAGACAATCTTCACTGGAATAGTTTTGAGCACATACAGGCATATTCCAATAAAAGTGGACCAGCCAGCGAAAGCTTCCTGCACAAAAGACCCTTCGGCCAAACCCCCCAACCCTGGGCACTAGAACAATTACTGAACTTGGCATTGCTGCTAAGTTAAGCAAGTGATAGATTGCATAGCTACTAATAACAAAGCAGTTCTTCTCATCATAGGAATCTATAGCATAAGTCTACATTGTTGTGATAAACGCAGCATTTCTTTGGCACGGATAAAATAGTTAAAAGCAGAGACACCACACTGACAACAAAGGTCCGCATAGTTAAAGCAATGGTATTCCCTGTAGTAACCTATGGCTGCAAGAGCTGGACCATAAGGAAAGCTGAGTGAAGGAAGATAGATGCTTTTGAACTGTGGTGTTGGAAGAAAATTCTGAGAGTGCTTTGGACTGCAAGAAGATCAAACCAGTCCATACTCCAGGAAATAAAGCCAGATTGCTCACTTGAGGGAATGGTATTAAAGGCAAAACTGAAGTACTTTGGCCACATAATGAGAAGACAGGATCCCCTGGAGAAGAGGCTGATGCTAGGGAAAGTGGAAGGCAAAAGGAAGAGGGGCCGACCAAGGGCAAGATGGATGGGTGATATTCTGGAGGTGACAGACTTTGGGGGAGCTAGGGGTGGCAACGGCCGACAGAAAGCTCTGGCGTGGGTTGGTCCATGAAGTCACGAAGAGTCAGAAACGACTGAATGAATAAACAACAACAAACAAGACCCACTAATTGGGTTTCCATGGGTGTTATGGCCAGCTTTTCGACTGAACCACAGTGGAATGTCAGCTCATTAGAGCCTCCAGATAAGACACCTGAGGTTCTCATGAGATCACTAATTGTGCCTCTGACCCATCTTTCCCATAACACAAAGGAATGTTGCTGACTGGTACAGAAGGAAAATAACAGTTTGCTACTTAGAAGCAGAAGCAGCCATTCACCCAGAAGCCCTTGAGGGCAGCCATGGTTTGCAAGCCTCCAGGCCATACAGTAAGATATGTTCGGATGTAGTCTTCCCAAATCTTCCGCCATTTGCGCTCTAATCGTCGACACAGTTATTTCATCACCCTCAGCTCCTCAGAATCCCAAGAGCTGACACAGTTCTAGGACTAGGTCGAGGACGTTTGGGAGCGATTGTATTGTTAGCCTGGGTTATCTCCTCATTCCAAGCAGTGACCAGGACCTCAGCAGGACCACTGGCTAAGCCTGCAGGAAAATCCCCTGAGGCCAATTGCTTACCAAATGCAGGATGTTTGCATTATCAGCAACAACTGTTTTGTGAATGACAACTGTTAAAATTATAACTATGACAATTCTGCATTTCACAAAAGTCATAATTTTGTGACTTTCTGCATTTTATTTCCCCTCTGACCTTGTGGCTTACAACTCCCCACCATTTATCTATGTATGCATGGTATATATAAATTCCTGTAACTCAGGATAACATTGCATGCATCTGATGAAAAGCATATTTACATCTACAAAAGCTAACGCCACAATACATTTTTTAGTTTTTAAGGTGCCATAAAACTCTTTTTTGTTTTTACTGCAACAGACTAACGCAACTATTCCTCTAGAAATTGTGCTTATCTTGCATAAATTTAAGCTTTATAGTACTGTCAACTATTTGCATTTTTATGACCATTTGGTCTTACTGTTAACATTTCCCCCTCTGTACTCTATACCTGGGGTCCCCAATATGGGTAACAAGGTGTCCTTGGATATCTTTCTTATACTCTATTTTTTAAAAACAAATATCCTTACAGTCAGGAAACAATTCAAAGCCAAGTTGCTGGCCTCCACTCATCAGTTATTCTTGCAGTCATCAGTTTAATTTCCCCGAAATGCTTCCATTCCCCCACCCCAGAATTTAAAGTGCGACAACTGCACCCCCTAGTTACAGAATCATAGAATAGCAGAGTTGGAAGGGGCCTACAAGGCCATCAAGTCCAACCCCCTGCTCAATGCAGGAATCCACCCTAAAGCATCCCTGAAAGCTGACTGTCCAGCTGCCTCTTGAAGGCCTCTTGTGTGGGAGAGCCCACAACCTCCCTAGGTAACTGATTCCATTGTCGTACTGCTCTAACAGTCAGGAAGTTTTTCCTGATGCCCAGCTGGAATCTGGCTTCCTTTAACTTGAGCCCGTTATTCCATGTCCTGCACTCTGGGAGGATCGAGAAGAGATCCTGGCCCGCCTCTGTGTGACAACCTTTTAAATAAGAATATTTGAAGAATACTTTTAAGTGTTTGAATAATAGTAAAAGTTGGAAGGGGCCTAGAAGGCCATGGAGTCCAACCCCCTGCTCAGTGCAGGAATCCACCTTAAAGCGTACCTGACCAATGGCTATCCAACTTCATCACAAATGCCTCTAGTGTGGGAGAGCCCAGGAGTTTGTTGTTGTTCGTTTTAACTTGCAGGAACCTGATAGATAGATAGATAGATAGATAGATAGATAGATAGATAGATATGGGGCATTTTAAAATGCATCTGAGGACTCAACCTGTTTCTATAAAAGGGTAGAGCCTTTCCATTCATTACTTACACTGAGGTCCTAGTATTCTGGCTAATATTAATTCAGAATGAAAGTGGCTCATATTTTGTAAAGATGATGATGATGATGATGATTTTAAAACGTTTTTGGGGCGCCTTTCAAGGCAGAAGCCCTAGCAAGGCCGCTTGGCATGTGTAGTAAACTATCACAGCAGTCAAGTTCGCCGCATGCTTGGAGCGTTCCATCCATTCCGAAATGCACGAAGCCCTAGGAAGAGCCTGCCGGATCAGGCCGAAGGCCTACCCGGCCCAAAGGCCTTTGTTTGCCCAGCGGCCCATCCCGAAGCAGGGCAGGCGGGCAACCGCATCCTGCCGCGGGCTCGGGGTCTCACAGCTGGCCTCCTGCCCTGGCTGCTACTGGAGGAGGCCACAGGTCGCCATGCCGGCCAGGAGCCGTCGACGGCCTCCTCTTCCTCCGCAGGAGACCCCTCCACTGGCTGCGGTGGCACAGTCCGCCCCACCGCCGCGGCCTAATGCCTGCGTAGCCCGGTTGCGCACTTTCGCCGGCCTCAGCCAAGCGAGGCGGGCCCCGCTGCGGGACGGGAGAGCCCCTTCCCGATGCCGCCGCCGCCCGCCCTAGGGTGGAGCAAGAGCCCTTCGCGCGCCCCGGATGCCTCCGCCGCGCGCAGCGTCCGTCCTACGCGGAGGTGGCGGTCAAGCCGGGCTCCCCTGGTCGTGGCCCGCCCTCCTCCCCTCTCCGCAGGCTCGCCGACGGTAGCTCGGGGAAGCCCCGCCGCCGTCTTTGGCTCGCAAGGTCAACGCGGGCTCGTCATGGAGGCGAGCAGGCGAAGCGCCTCGCAGGCAGGCAGGTGGGCTCGGGGCGCGCAGGCAGGCAGGCAGGTGGGCTCGGGGCGCGCTGCCGGGGGGGCTGGGCTGGGCAGGGCTGGGCGTCTGGCCGGCCCTGGGTCTCCTCGCGGGATCGTTAGACGGTCGGCAGTGAAGGGGCCCCGTGCGCCTGCCTGCCTCCCTCCGGCCGTCGCAGGTCTCGCTTCGCTTCTCTCTAAGCAAGCTGGAATAGGGCACCCGAGGCTTCGCGAGGCCGGGCGGGCAGTGCTTTCTGCTGCGCGGTGCGGGCTGGCTGGAAGCGGCCGTTTTCAGCGGCTAGTTGTGTTTCGCTGCTGCTGCTGCTAGGGCCACCCCCGCGGCAAATTTGTGCGCCTTTTCACGCAGCTGCCCGGTTAATTTCTGGGATGCAGAGCTTAATGGAACAGGTACTTGCGTTGCGCGCGCGAGGGGTCTGTTGCCTGTTTTAAGTATATTAAGGAGTCTCGTTCTTTGAACGTGTTTTGGATCCTTTCGTTAAAAAAATCGCCTGGAAGCTTTGGAAGGTGCCCGGAGTGGGTGGGACTGCGGCCGCAATCCTGCGTACACTTACTTGAGAGCAAGTTCCATCGGATGAAATGGAACTTGCTGTTGAGTCAACGGGCTGAGGATCTCGTTCCCCGGCTGGTCCTGCGCATTTGTATATCAGCTCTATTCTGTGCAGGTTTACTGGGAAATAAATCCCATTGTGTTCAGTGGGGATTACTTCCAGGGAAGTGTGCATAAGGTAACAGCCTGAGTTTCCTAAACATCGATGGAGTCTGTTGGCAACTGCGTCCTGGATAGGTCGCCAGTATAGTAAAGCTTCTGCAGTCCTTAGTAGTCATGTATATAGCAAATCAAGAAGAGACAAAGAGGATCAGAATGGCTGTTTTTCACGGGAGTTACAGCTGGAACAAAATATTATATTGGTGCAGCTTGAAAAAGAAAGTGTTCTAGTAATAGAAGTATAATTTCAAGCAGGTGGGATGTGTGTTATGGTCTGGAAGTGGTTGTTGGGTTTGTTTGTTTGTAAAGCAAGCGGAAGGTTGAGTGGCTACAATCCATATGGAAGTTCTCTTGCACAAGCTGCATTGAAATAAAGGGGTTCTGCTCCAGAATGTGATGCTTTCGTTCGTTTCAACCGAGCAGGCTCAGGAGTATTTTTGTGTGTGTGTGAATTGTGCGCTGGGGCTGCAGTCCTGGGCACACTTACTTGAGACTAAGCCCCACTGAATATAACAGGACCTCCTTCTGAGTAAACATGCGGGGGAATGAACTTTAAGACAATGAACATGTATTCTATTCTTTGCATGCTAACTGAGTAGTAAGCCCAAGGGGGCTTACACCCAAGTAGGTGTGCCAAAAATTGCAAGTCCTAAGCATGCAGAGGCTCCCTCTGTCAAAGACCTTAAATGAAGGTATTTTAAAGTTAGATATCAATGTGAAATTGCTGAAATACAATTTGTCAAGAAATTCAGCTCTGTTTCCTGTGGTTTGATAGGGACAAAGGGTTTTTTAAAAATCATATTACATATGTTAATTGGCTGTCTATGTTATCACCCAACAACATTTTGGAAATGGCAGCTGTTAAGATAATCATCACTGTCTGTGCTTTTGACATTTCAGTTCCCTCTGACAACATAGTTTATACCTCTCCGTACCTATGTATAATGTAAAATAAATTGAAGTTAATGTTTTATTCATCAAATGAAGTGGACAGTGTCTACGGAAGCTTATACCTGAATAAATTTGTTAGTCTTTAAGGTGCCACAAGTCTCTTGGTTATTTGTAGAAAAGTATCACTTGATACCACTTGTTCTCAAGTTTTAGTGTTTAAAAAGAGAAATACCCCACTAATATCTTGACCCTTTAAAAATGGTTTTGGCCCCTTTTCTGGTTTCAAGAGTAGTCAAACCTCTTTGAAGATTCGTGGTATTATTTTCTGATATGGATATGTTCTTGGTTTCTTGGGCTAGATTTGTACATCAGTGCAGAGTTGTTTGTAATGGGATGGGCTATTGCCAGACATAAGTAGGTTTGCCAAAATGGATGCAGTAAGGAAAGAAGTAAAATGGGGGGTGGGTGTATCTCTTAAAACACTGAAGCAACTTAACTCCTATCTCTAAAACAGGGATGTGGAGCCTCTGGCTCATGGGCCTAGTCCAGCCCACTGAGTATTTACATCCAGCACACAGAGCCTCCTTTGGGTCCTCCAGGGGGTGGGGCTTGCTCTCCAAGCCCCACCCCCTGGAGGAACCATCCTTGCAGGAATTCCCGCTGTTATCGCCGATCTCAGATATTGAGCTGTGCGGGTTGGGGGGCTTGGATGGCACTGGGAACAGCAACTGTGGGGACAGTGTGTGGTGTGCAAAACTACTTGGGACTTGGCCAGCACTGGAAGGAGCTCCTCCTGGCTTCGCCTGAGTCCCTTTCTCTTTGTTGAGAGAGACATGGAGAAAGGCAAAATGGGTGGAGGACATGGCCATGCTCACTGAAGTAATCTGATCCACGGAGGGTCTGGTTAGCACCCCACCCTGGATGTGTTCTGTATCCCAGTACTAAAACCCCGAAACTCACACGTGTCATCTTGGGCCTTTCTGAATAGGGAAATCAGTCTTGAGCGCCATGGCACCACTTGAGATCTGATATTGTTCCTACTTTTGATTGTTGCTATGTCTGCATAACTTGATTTCACAGTGTGTAGGATGTGTGTGATGTGGGAACAGTTACGCATAGGGGTGGATTCCAGTCTTATGATTCATGATTCTCTGCAGTTTTGAAACATCTGCTAGTATCTCCAGCACTAGCACCATGGCATTTCACTTAAAATTGATTCAGATGGACTAAGTTTTGGTGGCCACATGGCGTGCTCCTAGTATTCCTATCAAAAGACATTGTGCAGCTATTCTCTTTCCTTCCATAACAAATTTCCTTTGGTTTAAAAAAGAAAGAAAGATGGAAGCAGCAGTGGGAAAATACAGTATGCTTATAAATGGAAAATGACATAATAATCTGAACCTCCGTAAAATTCCATGAATGAGGCATGGCAATTGCACAATAAAGCTTCATCTGGAAGCACCTGCAGTGAATAAAACTGGCTTGTAAATAGTCACTCACCTGGTTGAGTACGGCAAGTAAGAATTGCCTTTCAGGCATCCAGGCAGATAAATTGGTTATTTTGGTCTCTGTGCCTTAAATCACAGATTATCTGAGCAATTGAGCATATGTGAGCAGTTGAACAACTAAATATCACTGTGGCTTAGTAACCTTTATCAGCTTATTTGCATGGCTGGAGTAAAAGCATATTTTGGGTGCTTCCAGATACCTATCAGAAGGCTTCGTGCAGCAATTCCTTTTCTTCTTTTTTTCTTTAATGGATTTTCTGCCGTAGGAAAAAACACTGAAGAAGCAGTGGTAAAATACAGGCAGGGATTACAAGTGGCAGATGGCATCACTTGGCCCTCTTTACAATTCTGTGAATGAGGCAGGGTTATCATTGCTATAAAACCCTCATCTGGAAGCACCCGTTGTTGATTGGCTATGTTAAAAAAGTGTTGTGATTACTAAAAGTGAAACAACGTATGTATTTACTCCAAAACGTATGTAGCAAAGTAGTACTCTTTCTAAAGTACCCAGTGAAGTGCATCCAACTGACGCATGCATCTCTCTATAAATAAAAAAAATCTCTCTCTCCTTCTCCCTACACATGCTAGCAAGGCATATACTTCCCGTCTCTCCTTCTATCCAATTATGTGTACCTACTACTCATTTGTTTCCTTTTCTCTCTCTTCATTACAAAGGCATCTATATCCCACACACACACACACATTTACAGGCAAACACACATGCCTCTCTTCACTATCAACTTCTGCTTAATTGTGATAGTTAATTCTGCTTAACTTAAGTGATAGTGATTGCACTGCATGCTTCATCACTTGCAGGATTCCTACAAATCTTCCTGTGAAAACTCACAGAATCATCGCTGAGCTTTTCAGGGAAATTAGAGTTGAAGCAAAGGTTATATTGGAACAGTGTGTGAAATCAAGTGTTCTTCCAATAAAATTGAAACCTCAAGTATGCAAAATGTGTGTGATAGTTCTTGTTATTCACAAACGTTTACAGTGCGTTCCTATAAATATCTACCCAGAAGTAACCCTCATTGAGTTCAATGAGACTCTTCCAGGTAAGCGTGTATAGGATTGCAGCCTTAAGAAGCATAATGGGTAAAAATCCACCTGGAAGCTTTGGGGCAGAAGCTAGAAGCTGTGTTGAAATAAAAGGGGTCTGCCCCAGAGCATGACGCTCCTATTAAATTCAATGGGACATGGTCAGAAGTATTTTTAGTGAACTGGACTGTGAGTTTAACTCACGTTTTCTGAAATTCTGAGAGAAATTGGTGGAGAGGATCTGGGTGTTCTGCTGGGTGTTCTGCCTTGCCAGAGGCATTCACACCTGATTATCTGAGTTTTGGATTTCTCTTTAAAGCAGCCACAGAAATAATGTCATGGAAATAACAAATGATCAAATGGAATGAATAACTAGAAACAGGCCAATGGGTTATGTCAGTGAATGTTTTTCCTATATGGTGCAGGCAAGTACGGCTACAAATCATTGAAAGGGTTTTTGCCATATGGACAGGAGACCTTCAGTAGCCCTTAAAATGGTTGAGCATCACATGAGGAAGATCACAAGAGGGAGCTGGACAAGCATCTGTCAGGGATGCTTTAGGGTGGATTCCTGCATTGAGCAGAGGGTTGGACTCGATGGCCTTGTAGGCCCCTTCCAACTCTGCTATTCTATGATTCTATGACTACCTAAGGCTTATACAGTAGTTTAGATCTAAATGTCAGAGATATGACAATGCTACTGCTGCTGCAAGTGGCCTAATGCCATTTTCAACTACTGTAAGAAAATGTGTGATATTCTACTTGTCACTGATTAAATTTCAGAATACAGCGTCCACTTTTGGTGATCTTATTTTAAGAAAGATGCTAAAGAACAGGAGAAGATGCAGAGAACTTAGATGGGCAAAGGATTGTTGAAAGATTTTTAAGGCTCATGTAGACCACGGGTGGGGCATCTTTTTCAATCCAGGAGATGGATGATCACCCAGAAACCTTCCTGAGGTGGCATGCCAGCAGTGAGTGTGGCCACCCTCTCTTACACATTGCCCCATTTCTACGCACATGCACAACTCATCTACATGCATTCACATACATACACACCCTTCGCACCTCCCCTCCTCAACCAATCCATGCCTTGAATTATGCACATTTGTCCTGGTTTTTGAATGGATATCGATTCAAACACAACAAAAGAGGAATGTAGAGAGAGCTAATATATTGGCCCATGCATTCCAGACATGTAATGCTGCTAATAAAAAAGTGTTTCTTAGAGTCACTGGGGTGGGGGGGTCTCTTCAAGGTCTCCCCCAGCCCCACACTTTTGCTCCTGCGGGGTTGTGCCCCGTTATCCCCATGCAAAGGAGCAAGCGTGGGGTTTAAATGGATCAAGGGAGGGGGTGCCTGCTGCCACTGCCATCCCTCCCTGGCTTCCCCCCCCCCCATACCTTGTGGGGTTTGAAGCCAGGGGAAGGGAGAACCTTCCACCCAACAAAAGGGAGACTCTTCTCCCCACAGATGCAGTGCAGGGCGTTCCAGCGGCCATTTGGCTCACCACCTCTGTGCCCAGGAGGACGGCAACCAATCAGGGGTCGCCTCAGATGTGACCCCAGAACAGCTGCGACAGACAGCGATGCGCTGTCCTTGCCACGCCTCAGACAAAAAAGTCAGGGTCAATCCCCAACTTTTTTGCTTCGGAGCTTTGGGGGAAAGCCCCAGGATGCTTGCAAGGTGGTTTCTGCATCATGTAATTGACCCTGAGCTACTGCGCACCCACTCTGGGGCTTTTGTCACATATAGACAGCAATGTTTCATTGAAAGTATAGATTAGGAGTTCTTCCACAGGATCTTCCATTGAGATCCATGCTATTTCTTTGTTTTGTTAATCATATGCATTAACTGATTCAGTTGGAATGGTTTATCATGCAATGTAAAATTGGAGGTTCCAAAACCGCCCTTCTTTGTCTATGTAGTGTGGATTTATTTCCTCTGGAATGTCTAGCCTTCTGACATAATTCGTCTAGGTTTTTTTAAATTATTATTATTTTTTTATTATTATTATCAATCAATCCTTTATTTACATTCAATAGACCAGAAAAAGAAAGGTACAGTTATTCCAAGCAAAAGGTCAATAAGATAACCTAAGCATATAAAACATATCATTAGTAATACATTTTAATACATAAAAATCAAGGGTAAAAGGGAGTAAGATCAGAGCAAGAATGGGACATGTGTTAACATTAGATCTTGAACAGAACATAGGAGGCAGAGCCAGCCAGGGACTTTGCGTATTGATTTCTACTGCTCTTGATTTTAAGATCATTAATCTCCCCTGCAGAGATTCATTTATACAGGCCCTGATTCTGGAACTGAAGGCTTGTAGGATATCTATATTATTGATAAACATTTATATTATCCCACTAGCGTGCAAAGAAGAAATTTTGGCAACATGGCTTAAATTTGATTGTCTCTATTCCGGCTGGACAACAAAATATCCGAATGCATATCCAATTATCGCAGGTGACTTAAATGCTAGGACAGGCAGCTACCTGGTAGATCCAGCTACCTGCGGTAATAGTTTGATTGCACTCAAAACAAACCTAAGAGTTAACTCTCGAATTTCAAAGGACTCCTATATTAACCCTGCTGGACTATGCTTACTACAATTTGCTGCAAGGAATGACCTATTAATTTTAAATGGCCATGGTACTGTTGATGAACAAGGAGAGTTTACCTACATTTCCTCCAAAGGATCCAGTGTGATTGACTATTTTTTAATCCATAAGGAACTGGAATTATTGGGTTGTAATCTTAAAATAGCTGAGCGGCTCGACAGCGATCATTTGCCCTTGGAGCTCTATCTTACTTTGCCAGGGAATATAAAGACAACAGTGCAATATCCCTTCCTTTCTAATATGAACTATGCGCCAACTATTAAAAGAATAAGATGGTCAAAAGACTCTGAATACCAGTTCAAGACCATTACCTCTGCTCCATCTACTCTAAACATCTTTAATCGTATCCTTGAAGCTACGTCCCCTGAAAGTGGTATACTTGCTTATGAGGAGCTGTCTCAAACGCTGTACTCTATACTTTATAGAAATGTCATCAAACTAAATGGTACAAGAGACCAGTCTAAAAAGTGGTTTGACAGAGAATGTGCCCAACTAAGAAGAGAAATTCAGGGGGTTTACCGTTCATATCGAGAGAACAACGATCCCCGATTACCTAGATTATATTATGAACTAAAAAAGGATTATAAAAAACTTCTTCAACAGAAGAAAAATGAGGCAGACAAAGAAATCTGGCAAATGCTGATAGCGGCCTCTATTTCCAATAACACGAACTCTTTTTGGCAAATAGTGTCAGGCGCCCTAGGTAACTGTAATGGAAGTGGCGACTGTCAAATTCCCCCTGAGATCTGGGAGTCTCACTTCCGAGTGGTCTGTGGGAACTGTGATACACCAAACCTTGCTCCCACTCTGCCTCCAGACACTCCTGAATGGCCAAACGTGGACTATACCACGGTAGAGGATCTAATTATACGGCTAAAGCCAGGCAAGGCGCCAGGACCTGACGTCATCCCCCCTGAAATGCTGAAATGTAACATTGGATAGTGGTCAGCTCTTTTATCATCTCTCTTCTCCCTAATAAACAAAACCGGAGTAGTTCCAGTGACCTGGCTGAAAGCATTTGTTGTTCCAATACACAAAAAGGGCCCTAAAGATGACCCACATAACTATCGTCCCATCAGCCTACTATCCATTGTGGGGAAAATTTATGCGAGTTTCCTAAATGATAAATTAAAAGCCCGGATTAGTGAAAAGAATATCTTGGGAAGAGAACAGATTGGATTTAAATCTGGATGCTCATCTCTTGACCACTGTCAAGTCCTGGCCCACATGGCATATAAATTATTATTATTATTTGCCACTTTTCATTCCTCCAGTTTTTTTTATGATTTTATTTTTTATTGAATTTATGTAACAAATCTCAAACAATCAATTCATCAAAAAACAACCAACAGTAATTAAAAAATAATTCTAGGAGTGCTGTCAATGTTCACCTTTAAAACCAGCAAAAGGGTAGTTCTTTAGTTTAGCAAGTGTTTCCATAAGGTACCATGAGTTACTGTTGTACTAATTACATTTTTATTTGTATTGGCGAACTCAATAAAAGGATGCCACAAGTTGTAAAAGTTATTTTCAGTTGGACAGAGTTGTGTGCTCATGATTTTCTCTGTTAATTTCTCCATCCATGCAAGATTCCATAATCTATTAGACCAAAGGGAAAGAGCCAATGGTTGGTCTTGCTTCCATGACACCACAGTTTTCAGTGGCTGCCAGCAACATAAACGTCACTAATTCTTTGTGTAGTAGTTTTGTTTCTCCCCTTGTAGATCGCCAAAAGATATTCTTCAACATTTTGAGATTTTTATCCCCCAATCCATTAGCTGATGCCCTAGAGTGCTTGTTTCCAAATTCATAATGTTGTCTTTTAAGCCAGGTGACAGAGGTTTGGATTTTTCTGATGTCAAGAACTTGAAATTCAGCCCTTACTTCTTCTACTGCCTAATACACCTTTTTAGCAATTTCTTGTGTTCATTTTCTAAGAGCTATATTTTTCAGTCCATTTTTTTATAATGAGAATTTTGTTTCAGTTCATTCTTTTTTATAAGAACTTACCAAATTTGCAAATTTCTTCATATTCAGGACCGAAAGCATGAGTAAAAAAAACCCAAAACACTCTGAAAGTTGTCACTTCTTTTCTCTGAAAGGTTCCTTATCTTTAACAGCTATATGGCAGGGAGGTGGCCCACTCCATGAGAATAGCTATACTTATTACATTTGGTTTTGCTAGATGGGTTAGGATGTAGTTACAGTTTGCTTTGCTTTTCCCAAAATCTGAAAATTTCTTCAAGATGGAAAGAACTTGAGATCTAAAAAAACTGAATTTAACAGGGTTTCCTTGGCAGCCTCTCTCAACCTCTCTCTCTCTCTCTCTCTCTCTGTGTGTGTGTGTACTAGCTTCCTTGATTAGTACTCCTCTAATTACCACTTTCATTCCATCCCAAAGGGTAACTTGCTCAATATCTAGGTCAAGTTAGTACCAAAATATTGTTTAACGTCTAAGCAGCTCTGCTTGTAGTTTCTCTTAACAATAGATGCAGATAGGCATGATGTATGGGTATACCTATATTTGAGGCTCACTTAGAGCTATAACTATTGATACTGATGTACCATGAGATTGTGAGGGTGCCTGTTTGAATTTCTTTTACTTTAGTTAGTTAGGGTGACCATATGAAAAGGAGGTCAGGGCTCCTGTATCTTTAACAGTTGTATTGAAAATGGAATTTCAGCAGGTGTCATTTGTATATATGGAACACCTGGTGAAATTCCCTCTTCATCACACCAGTTAAACTGCAGGTGCCCTGCCCTCTTTTAAATCTGGTCACTCTAGTATAGCTCCTGCAGCTTTAACTGTTGTGATGAAGAGGGAATTTCACCAGGTTCCCCATATATACAAATGACACCTGCTGAAATTCCCTTTTCTATGCAACTGTTAAAGATACAGGAGCCCTGTCCTCCTTTTCATATGGTCACCCTAAGTTAGTAGTTCTTGGGATATAAACAGGTAGTCAAACCTAGAATAAGATTTCTGTTGGAGATAGTAAAAGTAATACTCTTGGAATGATCAGCATATGAGAGCTTCTATCAAGAACAGGGTTTAGAGTCCTACTGAGATATCCTCTTGATATTATTCCATGTTTGAATGTATCACATTGCTATAAAATCTTGTGTACGAAGGCTGACCGATGTACTTTAAGGGTACAGAAGGAGCCTAAAGTTAATGGGGTTTCCCCTAGTTTACCGTTTATTAAAATGTATCAAACTCTTTGATCTTTCAGCACCTTGTGTACTACCAAAGGCAATACATATATAATTATTCTTGCTTATAATTCTAGACCTTGATGTTCTGGGAATACGACAGTGTTCTGTGAAGCAAGGATGCTTTAATATTCAATTCACATACCATAACATACATGTCCTGGAGAAATATGAGATTAGAGCCTTCTTTTTTCCTGTCCTTTTTTTAGTGGTGACTCCACCCTTGCTTTTTAATCACATTTCCCAACCCGTTTACATTATAAGTGGTTATTTTGATATTTTCCATTTCCATATAGCTTTAAATTTTGTTTATTTTTCATTGCAACAGAGGCTGCATATTTAAAAATCCACTGAATTTGGAGGGCTCTGTGAAGATATTATGGTATAAAGCCAGGGGATCAATAGAAATAATATAAAATCCCCAACAGGAGAGGGTTCCATATGGTGGAATCTTCACAATTTGGTCCATTGGACCATTGCAGCCTGTGGAGAAAGCTTGAGGGTTCAGCCATACTCTATTGTTACTATCATCTAATCTAAAATCTTGTATCTCAGAATAATTTCGGCGTACTAATCTTCTGGTATGAATGAATAAAATACTGGCAGTGTGTGCTGTTCATATCCATTCCATTTCTTTGTTGTTCCTTTCTCCCCCTTGTTTTCCTTCCCCTTCTTTCTCACCCTATCCCTGTTTTTCCTTCTTTTTTTAAAAAAATATTTCCCCTCCCCTTCCCCCAAGCTAAATGTGGATTTTTAAAATGTATATTCTTTTATCAATCACTTGATTTGTTCTTCATACCTGCCCACACTCTCTTCCCATTTTCCCCTTTCATCATTCCTGAATTAGAATATTTCTTTGTTTCTCCCTCTTTTTGAAATAAATGTTAACAGAAATTCCCCAAAGAACCATAGCAGCATGGTTTGGCTGTTTTGTGCATGTGTGCGTGGTTGTGTGTTAAAGTTACTGAAAGGGAGCATCTGCTGAAATGTTTACTGATTAAGCTGTAATCATAGCCCATAAAAGGATATAATGTAGTTTCAATTTAGCACAGGCCCTCTTGTTGCTCGTTGGGTTCATTTGTTCCTCATCTTTATCTATTGATTTGCAATATTTATATACCGTTCCTCATTCAAGAAGTTCGGAGCAGTGGACAAATAGCATAAAAGGAATAATAAAAGAATAAAGACACATTAAAAGTACATTTTATATCTTTATTGAGGTAGATCAGAGCCTACCTTTGATACGTGTTGGGTTCCCCCCCCCCTTGGGCGTTTTAAGAGTCTGTTTGTGGGAGGAGGATTCTTGGATCTTCTGCTTCATCTCCATTGCCCTCATGGTCTGAAGGAAATTCTGGAGCAGTCCCATCTAGCTCCACCAATAGATCTGCAACCTGACATTTTGTTGATGCTATCAGAAACTTCCCTTTGTATTTCACCATCAATTTAAAGGGTAATCCCAAAGAATATGCTCCCCAGAGCTTTTCAGTGAATGGTTGGAGTTCTCCGGGGGCCTTCGCAGTGTCATTAAAGACTTGCACTTTTAGTCCTTGAAATTCCAGGTTCTGGAGGTTGCTAAAAGCTCAAAATACTTTCCCCCACTTTGGGAATCTTGCAAATCTAGTTAGATATGCAAGGTTCCTGGAGCAGGAAAAGGTTAGAGGTCACCTCTTTTGATGGTCCCAGTCTCAAGGAACAATGAGCTTGTTCTATGCTGTTCTTTGTTAAGTTCATATCAGGGTATATGCCTTTAATCCATCCATCCAATAATTTAACCATGTCTTTCCCCCCACGGCCTTTTCTACCATCCCATGGACACAGAAATTCAGGCAATGATTCCTGTTTTCTATGTCTTCTACTGCGTGTGTGTGTTGGACATGCTCTGAAGCTCTGATCTCTACTCAGTGACATTCTTTGCTGCATCATTTAGATTTTACTGTACCGGCAGGATCTACACTACTGCTTTAAAATGGTTTATAACAGTAGTGACAACTGTTGGGGCCCAGGACACACTCCAGATACAGTTTTCAAAATGTTTTCAAAGTGTCATATCTTGCTTGGTGTAGACAGAGAGGTGGATTATGAAATATTTTCTTTTAGAATTTAAGACAAAGCATTTATATATTGTTGCCCAGCTTTTATTCCCCCATGTCCTGCTTGTGAGTCTCTGGTTGACAACTAGTTGGCTACTCTGTGAACAGAATACTGGACTAGCATGGAACTTTACTAAACTGTTTCTTTGAACTGACAGTTTTCAGCACCAACATATTTCAAAGAAAGTAAATTCTTTTTCTCTCCACTCTCTCCCCACCATCTGCCTGTCAACTCATTACCCCCCCTCTCTCACACACACACCCCATCCCATCTATCCATCCTCTATGCATTCACATACACACTATGTTTTGAAGGGATCCTAGTGTCTGGTAAAAAATTTTGTTAATTTAAAAAATAAAAAATGGGAGGGATAGCACACCTTGATGGTCACTAAGGAAGGTGTCTGAGGGTGCACTGGTGCCCATGGGCACCATATTGCTTACATGGATTCACATCAATCACAGTTTAGAGTTTGGACATAAACTGAACTATGGTGCATTAGAAACAGAAGAGAAAGCTTCCAATGTTCTCATAGCTACGCTGGAATAAGAGGAGGGGAGACCACAAGCCCAGGATTCATTACTCTTGCAATAAACTATGCTTTATAATTACATCTGAACTGACACATAGAATTGCTCAGATAAAAAGTGTAGCCACAGGGCTGCTTGACAATTTTAGCCACTTCAATCTATTCTTGAGTGATTCTGTGGACCAGTTTGAAAGTCACATTAAATCACAGTGTAATTGCTAGACAAATGTACTACCCGAATGCTTATGTCATTAGAAGGAAATGGAAATTAGAAAGAATATCAGACATCATCTGCACCCCAGGACAGGAAAGGAAAACAATTATTCTCTATTAAAGGCAATCTGGCTTGATAATTTCCAGATCCAAATGATCCAATCATTTCGTCTTAATTAAGTATTTTAGAGGATCAAGAGTTCAATCTGTGGGAGAGGGGCTGACATCATCCTTATTTGAGGCACCACACTGGTTTTCATCTTGGAGTAAGAAGGCACACCGACCACAAGATTCAGCTTGGACCTTGAGTTGGCAGTTTGGAAACAGCCCAGTTCAGCGCACTCCTGCTTCAACTCGGGTCTGAATCTGAATTTTGGTATGGAAATCCAAATCATTATGCCTTCCATGGACAATCATTGGAAATAAACAAATTGCTATAACACCCCCCTTTTTTTCATTAGTATTGAATCATAGAATCATAGAATAGCAGAGTTGGAAGGGGCCTACAAGGCCATCAAGTCCAACCCCCTGCTCAATGCAGGAATCCACCCTAAAGCATCCCTGACGGATGGTTGTCCAGCTGCCTCTTGAAGCCTCTAGTGTGGGAGAGCCCACAACCTCCCTAGGTAACTGATTCCATTGTCGCACTGCTCTAACAGTCAGGAAGCTTTTCCTGATGTCCAGCTGGAATCTGGCTTCCTTTAACTTGAGTCCATTATTCCATGTCCTGTACTCTGGGAGGATTGAGAAGAGATCCTGGCCCTCCTCTGTGTGACAACCTTTTAAGTATTTGAAGAGTGCTATCATGTCTCCCCTCAATCTTCTCTTCTCCAGGCTAAACATGCCCAGTTCTTTCAGTCTCTCTTCATAGAGCTTTATTTCCAGACCCCTGATCATCCTGGCTGCCCTCCTCTGAACACGCTCCAGCTTGTCTGCGTCCTTCTTGAATTGTGGAGCCCAGAACTGGACGCAATACTCTAGATGAGGCCTAACCAGGGCCGAATAGAGAGGAACCAGTACCTCCCGTGATTTGGAAGCTATACTTCCATTAATGCAGCCCCAAAATAGCATTTGCCTTTCTTGCAGCCATATTGCACTGTTGGCTCATATTCAGCTTGCAATCTACAACAATTCCAAGATCCTTCTTGTATGTAGTATTGCTAAGCCAAGAATCCCCCATCTTGTAACTGTGCCTTTGGTTTCTATTTTCTAAATGTAGAACTTGGCATTTATCCCTATTAAATTTCATCCTGTTGTTTTCAGCCCAGCACTCCAGCCTATCAAGATCACTTTGAAGTTTGTTTCTGTCTTCCAGGGTATTAGCTATCCCACCCAATTTGGTGTCATCTGCAAATTTGATAAGCGTTCCCTGCACCTCCTCGCCCAAATCATTAGTAAAAATGTTGAAGAGCACTGGGCCCAGGACTGAGCCCTGCGGTACCCCACTCGTTGCCTCTCCCCAGTTTGAGAAGGTTCCATTGATAAGTACTCTTTGAGTCCGATTCTGTAGCCAACTGTGAATCCACCGAATAGTTGTTCCATCTAGCCCACTTTTAGCTAGTTTGTTAATCAGAATGTCATGTGGTACTTTGTCAAAAGCTTTGCTGAAGTCAAGATATATGACGTCCACAGCGTTCCACGGTCCACAAGAGAGGTTACCTTATCAAAAAATGAGATCAAATTAGTCTGACAGGACTTGTTCTTGACAAATCCATGTTGGCTTCTAGTGATCACCACATTGATTTCAAGGTGTTTACAGATTGACTTCTTTATAATCTGCTCCAGAATTTTCCCAGGGATGGATGTCAGACTGACTGGTCTGTAGTTCCTAGGTTCCTCCTTTTTGCCCTTTTTGAAGATAGGGACAATGTTAGCCCTCCTCCAGTCGTCCGGCACCTCACCCGTCTTCCATGATTTTGCAAAGATAATAGACAAAGGTTCTGAGAGTTCTTCCGCTAGCTCCTTCATTACTCTAGGATGCAGTTCATCGGGCCCTGGAGATTTGACCTCATTCAAGGAAATTAGGTGTTCTTTGACCATTTGTTTATCAATCTCAAACTGTAATCCTGCCCCCTCAACTTCTGCTTCACTTTTTCCAGGAGGGTCATAGACCCGCTTTTGGGAGAAGACTGAGGCAAAGTAGGAATTGAGCACTTCAGCCTTTACTTTGTCATCTGTTATCAAGTTGCCATCCTCATTAAGCAGTTGAACCACCCTTTCTTTCCTCTGTCTTTTACTACTTACATATCTGAAGAAAGCCTTTTTATTGCTTTTAGCATCCCTCGCTAATCTCAGCTCATTCTGAGCTTTAGCCTTCCTGACGCCATTTCAGCACTTCTGCGCCACTTGTCTGTACTTCTTTTGTAGCCTGGCCTTCCTTCCACTTCCTATATGTATCCCTTTTTGTTTTCAAGTCATCTCTAAGCTTTTTGTGGAGCCACATTGGTTTCCTCTGTTGTCTTCTATCTTTCTCCTTCTTGGAATTGTTTGTAACTGTGCCTTTAAAATTTCCTTTTTTAAATACTCCCACTCATCCTGCACTCCTTTTCTCATTAGGCTCATTTGCCATGGGACCTTACTTATCATAGTTCTGAGTTTATTAAAATCAGCTTTCCTAAAATCCAGAGTACGTGTATGCCTATACTCAACTTTTGTCTCCTTCATAATCAAGAATTCAAGTATGACGTGGTCACTTTCCCCCAGAGTTCCCATAACTGCCACTTTATGCACTAAGTCATCCCTATTGGTCAATATCAAGTCAAGGATTGCCGATCCTCTAGTTCCTTCCACCACTTTCTGTAGGAGAAAGTTATCACCTACAAATGTCAGGAATTTCTTGGAAGGGCCACTTTTGGCAGTATTGGTCTCCCAACAGATATCAGGGTAATTGAAGTCCCCCATCACTACTACATCACACTTCCTTGAAACACTGGCAATTTGTTTCTCAAAAGTTTCGTCCTCGTCTTCTCCTTGATTGGGTGGTCGGTAGTAGACTCCGATTATCAAGTTCTTTTTATTTCTTGCCCCATTTATTTTAATCCAGATGCTCTCGATGGGGCTCCCAGTCTGATCCGCCTGTATTTCTGTGCAGGGATAGGTATTTTTAACATATAGTGCAACTCCACCTCCCTTTCTATTTCTTCTGTTCTTTTTGAACAAGTTATATCCTTCAATTGCTATATTCCAGTCATGGGAGTCATCCCACCAAGTTACCTATCAAGTCGTATTTGCCTTCATGTAATAAGAGTTCAAGTTTGTTCTGTTTGTTTCCCATGCTCTGGGCATTAGTATATAGACATCGAAGACCATGTGTTTTATAGTCTGGCTTTGTTCCTACATTGTTGCAGACACTATTTTGGGGCACTATTGGAGCTGTTCTCTGTACTGTGGTGCCTTGGCCGTCATCCATTGTTGTCTCAAGGTTTACATCTCCCGCCCCTGTAAGATTCAGTTTAAAGCCCTCCTGATCAAGTGTCTCCTGTACTTCTTCCTCTGCAAACTGTCCTTCAGACTCATCCTCCAGAAGCTGAAAGCGGTTGCTTAACTCTAATGGTTCCACCGGTGCAGAATGCCTTCTAGTTCTTCTGCTCCTAACTGTCACTCTTTTCCAGAGAGTTTCCTCTTCATTGGCTTTCCTCCCCTCAGCATACTCCACTTCTGCTTCAGCTGGCTGTTGCTCTTCAATCTCGTGTGCTTCTTGTTGCTGTTGCAGTTCCACCATTCGGTCTAAGAACTCCTCGTCTTCTCTTATTCCTTGGAGGGTGGACACTTGCCGCTCAAGTCCTCTCACTTTTTCTTCCAAAAATGCCACCAGCTTGCACTTGTTGCAGGTATACGCCATGTTGAGCTCAGGCAGAAACACGAACATTGCACACCCTTTGCAGGTCACCACCTCTAGGGGCTCCTTTCCATCCATATTGTCTATTTCTGCTTTGTTATTTCCTTTCTGATTATAGTGGAATTGCCTTTACTTTGTCCTGTCCTCTCTGAAGGTACACAACTATATGAGTATGTCTTAAGGGAAAATAAGATTTTTTGGTTGGTTTTTGGGGTGGGTGGGTTGTGGGTGGGTGGGTTTCTCTCTCTGTTTTTCTTTGTTCCCCCCCTTTTTTTTCTTAGAGACCTCCCCCTTGGCCTCCCCTGCCGAACTCCCCCTGTCAAACTCCTGTTTGCTCTTCCTGTTTGCTCTCTCTCTGTTTGCTCGTTCTCTGGGAACTGGCTTACTTTTGTAGCTTCTACTTGAGCTGGGCCAGCTGCTCTTCCCTGCTTCTGCTCAGCTCCAAGTCAGGAAACAGAATGAGGTCACCAGGAGGCCAACAACAATCAACAGCAATCAGGCCACTGATTGCTGAGTACAAAGTACAATCAGCAATCAGGCCACACACCCTTCAGGTCCTGCAGCAACTCTCCACACCGACCCTCTTCATTCAGCACTCAGGAGCACATGGCAAGCACACGGCCTCTTTGAATTGGCAGCCTCTTGGATTTCCTTGAGGCTTCTCTTGTTCCCCTTTCCTTGGTCTCCTCTTCCCCTACACTCCCCCTGTCAAACTCCTGTTTGCTCTTCCTGTTCGCTCGCTCTCTGTTCGCGAATGGACTTTGCGGTCATAGTATGAGTGGATTGCACCCTCCAAACTGCGGACAAATAGGTGTTGTTGTTTTTTGTTATTGTTTTTGCCGTGGGAAGCGATAAAAGGGGGGAAGGGACTGTAAAGGAAGCACGCCCCAACAAAGCTGGCCTTTCCACTGGATTTTGCACAGATCCCCAGAACAAACGCACACGGCTCCCAGTTTGGAGGGTTAAGCCCAATTTTATTCAGGATAAGGGTAGGATATACAGGATTAGCATTCCAAACTATCAAAACATGCAGATATATATAAGAACCCAGACCAAGCAAACTAAAAACTATATTGCAAATCATACATCACCCAGCCATGATGTCAGCCAGCTCAGAACAAAACCCCTTTTCAAAGAATACTCTTTATAGATACTTTCCTCGCTCCTTCCCCCCTCCCTTCGAAGATCTTTCACACCTTCCCCAAAGATGTTAATTTTTGCTCAAGGCCAGTCGGCCTTGCCCCAAGCGGTTCCAGGATGTACCAGAACGCCCCCATGCAGCTGGCCGCTTATCTGTTTCGCTCCTAAAACCATAACAATAAAATAATTTAACATATTAAAAACAGCCATTCCCAGTATGATTTTACCCCTTCCTTACAGGGACCACTTCAGTTGCATCCGGAAAATGCAGGCAGAAATTCAACAGGGAAAGGTGGTAGTCTCACCTCTGCATGAGATGTTTGGGATGAGCGGTGCCGGCACAAGCCCTCCTGCCGCAGGAGGATGTGTCTCTGCCACCACCTGGGAAAGAGAGGAGCACGAACTGCTGCATGGAGGGAGTGTGAGCCGCCACTGCTGTGTGGGGGAAGACTGCGAACTGCTGCACCTCCACTTGCGGGGAGAGGGGCAGGAGCCACCGCCATGCAGTGGGGTGAGAAGAGAAGCACAAGCTGCTGCAGGGCAGAGGAGCACGTGCTTCTGCATGTGGGGTGCTGAGAGGAGTGTGAGCCACTTCTGCCCGTGGGCACCATGCCTGTGTGGGGGGGTGTCACCTGGGATGGTGGATGGGGCTTGCAACGACAGCCTCTGATGTCGTCAGTGCTGGGCGGCACAGGGGTGGGGGTGGCAGCGGCTCCCTCTTACCCTCTATTTGGACGGCGACACCTTGGAGGCATCCCAGCGCAGAACCTTGACCGGGGTGCCTCCCAGGACGAGGGGCCGGAAGCAGGGAAGAAGTGCAGGAGAATGAAGGTGCAGGCATGATCCAAGACCAAAGTGGGAGTCTTCATCGCATTTTGGGGCAGCCCCGAGGCCCAGGGCATCCTCAGTGCCATCAAGCACAAAAACCTCTTCCCGTGGTTTTCCAAACCGTTGCTGAAGAGCAGCTAGTCCTGCACCCTACAGAAGTGCAAAGAAAAACTACATGGGCTCTCCCACACTGCAGCAGCTGGACAACCACCTGTCAGGGATGCTTTAGAGTGGATTCCTGCATTGAGCAGGGGGTTGGACTCGATGGCCTTGTAGGCCCCTTCCAACTCTGCTATTCTATGATTCTATGATAAGAAGGGTGTTTAGGGTGGAGGCTGGTTAGGCAGTGGTTAGGGTAACCACTCTGTGGTTCTAAACAACCCTATAGATCTCTGTAGAATTGAGCTTGAATATAAGCGTTTGTAGTTAAAAGCGAAAAACTTAACAATAAATCGTTGGAGAGAGGAGAGGGGGACATGGAGCGCCAAAGGCAATCAAAACAAAAAGAGCACAGCCGCAAATAATAGCAAGGCAAAACCCCATCCCAGTGATAAAGACAACAGAAGAAATAAATGAAAAGGGTCATAGTCCCGTCACAGCAGCAGGAAGAACAAAATTACAAAACAAAAATGGACAAGTGGCAAAATGCTAAGGGTAGGTCAAATAAGGATTGACTGATTAAAAAATGCCAAAATTGGATAGCCCTTCATCAGTCCAACACCCATCTTTCAATAACAATTACTTCCCTGATGTTGCTCATACCAGAACTCTCACGTATTTTGGGTCTTTCCTCACCTTGGTAGATGTGAGCTGAACCAACAGTGAGGGTAACTTAAGGTGCACGATACAGATGTGCAGGTGCTGAAAAATATGCACAACCATCAGTACACTAAGAGGAAAATATAAAGGAGTAATAAAAGAGTTTTTTCAGGAGGGAGCTATAATATCAAAAAGAAATAGTGAGGTATAAGCATTTTGAAATATTTCTGGAATAACAGCAGCTTAACCAATTAACAATGAAAGGGATGACTGAAAGGCCCGTTTCCTTCACAACAGTTAATGTTTTACTTTCTTGACTCTTGCAATGTATGTCATCACTTTATTAGCTGTGCAGGTACCATAGAATTGTTCATTGTAGACAAATCCTACAAATGGCAAATCTCTTTCTACATCGTTGAGGCAATAGCATGTGGACATTTCCCCTGCCCCAATGATTTGCAACTCAATTTTAAACTTTTGTTTTTTCCTCTTTTTTTAACTTGTGAGATACGGTAATCATTTCTGAATATATTGAACTCTGGCCCAGGGTACTGTGGGCCTGTTTTTTTTTAATGCGGGTGCAATCTGATGGTTCAGCCACTGTTGTTATTATTGACTGAAAAGGTAAGTTTTGTGGTATCTGAAATGTGAAGCCCAGGTATGGCTGGAGAACACATGTGCGGCATGAACTGTGCTAGAAATGTAAAGCTAAAGGCAAGCCCCTTTCTATGCCCTAATTATTCCTTCTTCAGTGTGTTTGGCCTTTGTTTCGCTTAGCTTTTGAGTGCGAATAAGATTTCCTCTTTGCTGACAATGCAGCCTCAAGCCTGTTATCTGGAAATCAACCTCGGCTTGTTCTGCTCCACCACAGTATCTCCCATAACATTACGAAGTTAGCATTTGAACTCATCTGGGTCTTTTGATACAAACACAGGTGCCACCATCTCATAGTGCTGACATAAAGGGAAAGTTTTGCTTTAGTGCAGTTGAGTTTTAAAAAAAACATAGGAAACAGATATGGGCAGGAGTCTTTTTTTTAAGAATTACTTTATTAGAATGTACAGAAGAAGACAATGAAAGATGATGATGATGATGATGATGATGATGATGATGATTATTATTATTTATTACCCGCCTCTCCTTCTGGATCGAGGTGGGGTACAACACAAATAAAAACACCATAAAATACATACAACTAATTCAAACATTTAAAACCAGTGCATCATTAAAAGCAGCACACCATTAAAAAAGGCATCTTAAAATTCAACTGGGTAGGCCTGCCAGAAGATCAGTCTTTATGGCTTTCTTAAATTCTGGAAGACTGTTAAGTTGATGAATCTCTCCCGGCAAGCCATTCCACAAACTGGGAGTGGCAGAAGAAAAGGTCCTCTGGGTTTTTTAATTTTTAATTGTTGTAAACCGCCCAGAGAGCTTCGGCTGTGGGGCGGTATATAAATGTAATAAAATAAAATAAAATAAAATAAATAATAATAGTTGTCAGCCTTGTTTTTGTTGGCTTGTTTTTGTTGCCTTCTTCCCAGAGGACCTGAGTGTGTGGGGCGGATTGTATGGGAGAAGGCGATCCCGCAGGTAGCCTGGACCCAAACCATGTAGGGCTTTAAAGGTGATAACCAACACTTTATACTTCGCCCAGAAACTAATTGGCAGCCAGTGAAGAGGTTTTAAAGCTGGTGTAATGTGGTCACCCCTCGGTGTACCGGTGACCAACCTGGCTGCCATATTTTGAACTAGTTGAAGTTTCCGATCTAGGCACAAAGTTAGCCAAATGGATGGCTATTTACAAAGATGAAATGTCCATTACTGCTATAGTCAGTAGAAGTAGCATTCGGCATAACAATGCTCGCCCCGCCCCGGATGTGTGTGTGCGTGTGCATGCGTGTGCACTTCACACTCATTAAATAAGTTCTATCCTCTACAGTCTCAGGCCACACAAAAATGTAATCTTTAAAGTGCTGCAAAGAGCCTCTCCTTTTTGCTGCAACAGACAGTTTCTCTTCTAGAATTATATAACTATATTATGGGATAACCATGTAAATCTTCTGTTTATAAATTCAATGATTAAGTGTAGTACACATATAGACTAAGTGTTTCAGTTTGTTTGTCTTCCAGAATCGTAACTTCTGCAAACCAGGTAGGGATTCAATTTCGGACAGAGCATTTTCCACGGCTGGAAATTTGGCAGGCAAATAGCTGATGATTCACATAACATGATACATAATATGTTCATAATCCTACATTCATCATCCTATACATTTATAATACTACATAATATGCTCATAATCTGTTTATTTGTATGCTGCTCTTCCAGCTGCATTTGCATGTTAAGTCAGAATCACTGAAAATTCTGATTTACTGTTTGATCACTCCTGCTTGACCAATCCTTCCAGCAAAGCAGCTGCATAACCCAGGGAACCTCTTAGGACAGCAACAAGCCAGACATCCCGGTTTGAACATAGTAGTAAATAGAGGTTCCCTGACATGTGTAGCCTCTCCTGCTCACAGGAGAGGCCAAGCAGGGGTGATCAAATAACAAATTTGCTTGCTCAATTCTGGCTTCCTATACTGTCCAAACTGGCAGCAAAGCAGATTACAGTGCCCAAGAAAACAACACTGAAAACAGTACATGGCAAAATATCAGTACTAACAATTCAAAACAGTTCAATAGTAATTTTATGTCAATAATAACAGCACAATATCAGCAGTACATTAAATCCCCCAGCAGCCAGTTCAAGAGATATAAAATACCATTTCCTATTATTGCAGTAGTGGAATGCCTTAGGCTGGCTTGCCAACTCTGGCCTTTCCTGGAGGAGACATGGGTAGCTGCAGTCGTCCATGCCTATGTAGTATCCAGGTTGAACTATTGTAATGTGTGCTCTATGGGGCTGCCTTCAAAAAGTGCCCAGAAATTTCAGTTAGTACAGAATGCAGATGACCGTTCTGAGATTAATACAAGTTTAAGGCTCTGAACAGCCTGGGAGCAGGATATTTTAAGGATCACCTCCATTTTTATGCAAGCCAGTGTGTGTAGTATTTAGAGTGTTGGACTGGGAGTTGGAAGATCTGGGTTCATAGAATCATAGAATAGCAGAATTGGAAGGGGTCTACAAGGCCATCAAGTCCAACCCCCTGCTCAATGCAGGAATCCACCCTAAAGCATCCCTGACAGATGGTTGTCCAGCTGCCTCTTGAATGACTCTAGTGTGGGAGAGCCCACAACCTCACTAGGTTCTAGTCCCCACTCAGCCTTGAACCTCATGGGGTGATTTTGGGCCAGTCTGACTCAACCTAACCTGCCTCAGAGGTATAATTGTTTGGATTTTTAAAAAAAATTGTTGGCAGCCATGCTGCTCTGGGCTCTCTCTTTGGTTCCTGGCCAAGCCAATCTGGATTCTATACCTTTCATGAATTAATGCAAATGCATGCATATATACATTTTTTTAGTTTGCCCAATTTATTTTGGTTTTGTTGATCATGGAGAGAGAGACTGAAGCCCTGCCTTTCAAGAGCTAGAAATTTTCAGGGCCCTCTTTGGCTTCCAGCAGGCATTGCCCTGTTTGAGTATACCTTCACAGCCATAAGGGCTAGAAAGCTAGAGGCTGAGGGCAACCTCCAGACTACAGGATTAATCCGGCCCACACTGGGGCCCAGTCAGGCCCTGCCCTCCCCAAGCCTTGGCCCATCAGGTGAGCAGAGCCAAGGGGAATCCCTCTCTTATCTCCAGTCAGAGATCTGAGATAAGCTGGGGCTTCCCCTGCACCACTTCTTGTACCACTCATGCTCTGATTGGGATGTGTGAGGCGTGGGACTCCGTTGCGGCTTGCAGAAGTTGGTTCCTTCAAGTTCCAGCCAAGCCTTTCTCCCAACTTGAGATGCGTGCAGTGTGGGGAGGAGCAGCCATGAAAGCTGGGATTTTTGGGAAGCTTGATTCTATGCCCCCATGAACCTCCCCATGTGTTCAGCATTCTCTCTAGCCCTCTACAGATGTGCCTCCATGCACACTATAAACATGTGGAAGGATGCAGACCACACCCCATCTCTTAACATCCATCTGTTGAACAGGCCATGTGAAAAGGAGCACACATAGTGGTACAAGCTGCATGCAGTCAGAACTCTTGGTGGTTGAAGGATCTTAATCAGATGTAGTACCCATTCATGTACAACCCTGCACATAAAGGCGATCCTTTTCACGCATCCTGTTCAATGCATGGATGCTGAGAGCATGGGCAATGCTGGGGGAGGATCCAAGTCCCAACCTCCTCCAGGTTTAGTGTACCTGTGGAGGCATGCCTGTATGTTTGTAATTCTGGGATCTTTCCTCCAGGTAATATTCCATCATATTTTTTTAAAAAAAGGATGGCTAATATTGAAGTTTTGGAATACTCTGCTGGGAATCCCTGCAGTCTCAGAGATTTCTCTCCCCCACCCCATTTCCCCCCTTCATTTCTATTACACTTGAAATCTATCTAAATTGCTCTTGCCATTTTTACCTTTTGAAAGAAAGCATCAAATTCTTTACATGCTTTCCATTCATTCCCAGCATTTTCTTCCTTTCCTTTTTATCACTGGATTATTGTTATTATTGGTTATTTCTTATTGAGTGTCTATAGCTGATTTCCCCACTGAAATTATTAAGAGTTCTTTCTGTGCCAGGAATCGTGTTGATTGTGACATACTGGGGGCTTTATCCCATCAGCTGCTTCTTCTAATGAAATGGCTTCCATCAGTGGAATGAGCAGGGGGCAATTCCATGCCCCCCTAGGGCTGCTTGCACACCCTGGGGGTGTTCGAGGATCCTCCAGAGCAGGTGGGGGGGGCAGGGAGGGAGAGGAGGAGAAAGTCCTGTCACGCGAGTGGATATTAACAGTTATTTATTTATCTATTTATTTATTTCCAGCGTTTTTACCCTGCTCTTTAGCTAAAATGGCTCCCAGAACAGCTTACATCAGGGTGGATAAAAATCAATGATTTTTTTTATTTAAATTGGATTTTTTTATTATTTAAATTGGATTTTTTTTTATTTAAATTGGATTTTTTTAAGATAATGCTTTTTGAGGAAAAATCTATCTAAAGATAGTTTTCTATTTAAGATACATTATAGTCCAAAGGTTATTCATCATGAAATAAGGATTAGTTTTTAGTTATGTAGCATGAGGCTGTTTACATTTTTTGGTAAATGAATTCCATTAATCCATTCATAATGTCATGCTCTTCCAGAGGTTTCTGTAAGATTATTTTTCTCCTTCCAATAAAGTACAGCAGAAAAGTTGTCCAAATATGAATGATTAATCTATTAAACTGGAGACAATTCACCTCACAATAATTTCATAATTATCTATCTATGATGTGTTTCTAATAGTATAACCAAATCAGTATTTTTTTGATATAACTGTAAAACTAATCTGAAAAGTTGCTATTCTAAAAAATGAAACCTTCATCTGGTTGTAAATATTAAGATTATACCAGCAAGAATGAGTCTTTAGTAACTCTGAGTTGTGTAAAATATAGCGAGGAAGAGTGCCCTTTTTGGGGGCAGGGAAGTCACTTGATTAAATGGAGTCTTTCTGAGTAGTGATTTCAATCATGATTTCAATCAAATTGATTTAAATCAAATCCACCCTGGCTTACATTAGATCAATAACAATCAGGCACAAAAGGAAAGCGAAAGAGGGAAACAAGCAACTTAACGCAATCCTTTACATGTCTACTCAGAAGGAAGTCCCATTGATTTCAATGGGATTTACTCTCAGATAAGTGTGTATAGCATTGAAACAGTTCACAGAGGGCAGGAACCAAAAGGCAGCGGGATTCTCAGCTGAGCTGATGGAGTAGATCCTGCTTGTAAAGAATACTACGTAGGTGTGAAAAGTGTATAATGGAGCAGTAAGCTGGCCAGACTGATGTGTTTTGAATGAATGGCAGCGCTTGTCACTCAAATTTCCCTATGTCACTTTCCTGCTCACCAGGTGAAATCATCTATTAACTCTGGAGTAACTGCAATCCATTCAGACAACTGAAGGCAATGTCTTTGGGTTGGGAATGGAGTGGGGGGGTAGTTGTTGTTGTTTTTTAAAGTGCAGGAAACTTTGCAGAGATGATGTGTATGTTTCATACTGTCCCTCTTTGCACTTTTAGTGACAATACCCACAACCTTGTAGGTAGCATTGGTCTTCATTAAATCCAAAGATGTGCTATTAAATGCTTGTTTAAAGTAAAAAATCTTTTTTAAAAAACGTTTCTTCCTTTCTTCACTTTCTTTCCGATGGCTTAAATAAGCACCACAAAGCTGGTTTTTAATCACACTCCTGCCCCTGCATTTTTCCAACACAATTAGGCCATTACCAGGACTAAATGAGGCATAGAACCTCCAAAAGTCACACCGTCGTCCCGGAGATGGAACGTGTATTGCTGTGGACTTGGCAGGGCGGTGAGCTGGCTGATGTTCATTGAAGGGTGACCCTCAGTGTTTGTGCATTCCAGCTTGTGCAGAAAGATCACCTTCACAGAGAGAAAATGTAAAAGATATTTTGGATTGTATCCAATGTTAATCTAACATAAGTCCTATTCATTACAATGGGTCTACTCTAAGAAGGATTAACATGGGATACACCCCTTTGCTTGCTTTTTTTTTAAAAAAAATAAAAGACCCACAAACTATTTTAAGGGACATAGTGTGTTACCCGGTGCTGATACTGTTATTGTCTATTAGTGGATATCCCAAGTAGTGGATGCTCTAGTTGATGCTGCGATCACTTAAACTGCAGTTGGGGTTACTACAGTCACCATGCTGCACAGTTTCTTCTATCAGATTTATGCTCTCTTCTTCTCCGAGCTGTGGATCTCTCTGCATGGAGGGTCACATGAGTATGCACATTTCTGTCCTGCTTCACTGATATAACATCATGTGTAGTTGCCATTCACATGGCTGCCTGGCACCAGGGGCAGATTACAATTAATGCTGGTTCCCTGTGTTACAGAGAAATGGGAAGAAAGAAGCAGTGCAAGGAAATCATAGAATCATAGAATAGCAGAGTTGGAAGGGGCCCCTCTTCCAGCACTGTGTGAAGAGACCAGCTCATTGCCACTTAGCTACTTGCTAATCTCTGTCTCAGCTCCTCCACGTTTCTCAGCCTCAGTGAATTTTTATCCTACTGTTGTAGAAAGGGCTTGCATGGCTGAAGTCACAGCCCAGTACTGAAGCCTCCAGTGACAGTGACTCTGGGGAGGCAAAATAACCAGTTCCCGAGGCTTCAGAAGTGGGGTCCACTGCCTCAGACCCCATGTCTCGTCCACGCAACCCCCAGGAAGTGCCACTACCCTCTGACTCTGAGAGGCGGACTTTGGACTCCTCCAGTGAACAGGGAGACCCCGGGGAGCAGTCCCCAACTGGCTCCTCCCTTCTCTCACCTTCTTTCCTAGGAGAAGTCAGTGCCTGCAGAGAAAGGCTGCTGACCCTTTAACAGCCATATCCAGTATCTGAAGGGGTGGAGTTTCCAGAGAAATTCCCTTGGCCTGCCTATAAAGGCCTGCCAGTCGCTCCCAGATCCTGCTGGAATAACTAGTTGGTTCTCTAGCTCCAAGAGTGCTGACCAAGGTCCTTAAACCTAAAGTTAGTTCCAGATGTGACCCAGCCATCTTGACCACATCAAGTCTCCTCACCAGCGCCATCTCTTAAGATGGATCATGGATTTCCTGGCATCAGCAGAGACAACATCCTGTTCCTAGAAAGTGATCAGTCAGTCTGCCCTCAGTGCAGTTGTAGGGCAATTTAATAGACCACTAATGAATCAAGCGTCACATCCTCAATTAGTTTTTATTTTATTTTAAAAGAAGTTGCAAGTGCTTCTTGTGGGCATTAGTGGCTAGAAAACGAAAGGCTAGAGGCTGCTAATTTTTTATCTGTTGGGGAGGGGTGATTGTTTCTGTCATAATTACTTTGTGTAAGCCACCTTGAACAGCAAGAGAGGCAGGATAAAAATGGTTTTAAATAAATAGATTTGTTAAGATCAGCAGTTGTTTGTGAGGGTCTACTTCAGAGCTTTCCAAACTGTGTGTCGCGACACGTTAGTGTGTCCACTGCAGTGTGTAGGTGTGTCACACGAACAGAACACCAAACCTCTGAGTCTATGTGAAATAAGCAAGACCAACTTGCATGCATTTTTACGCAGCAGAGGTGCCGATCAGTATGGTGCACTAGTATATTCCCCTTCCGTCGTATCCGTGTATGCACACCGCGGTCGAGGGATCATACAGGTACTGTGCATGCGCAGTATGCATAATCGGGTCGAAACAGCTGATTCCGCATCACTTCCGGTGACGCAGCTGCACCTGAAGTGACGCATTCGAGAAATTCCATGAGTCCAGTTTTTTTATCGCAGCTCGACAAAATTGGTTCAGTGTGAAAAGTCTTGGAAATGTATGTTATTATCTTGCAAATCGTATATTTTAAAAAATATAAATGAAAGGTTTTCATGAGATATGTTGTGTCCCCATACATTTCGTTATTACAATTTATGTATGTGTCCGTATCTCTTACAAGGGATTAGTTTAACCTCCGGTTTGCTAGTAAAACTGAATTACTGTGTCGCGAAATGATGCATGGCTAAAACGTGTGTCACCAACATGAAAAGTTTGGAAAGCTCTGGTCTACTTGTTTCATTTTTCTTTCTGGTTCCAAGGCGCAACCAAGAGCAGGGTTAGGATAGCAGGGGGCATCTGGTCATATCCCATGTCTTGGCCTGATGGCCATAGATTAGTAACATGGCCTTGGCGAGTCACTTTCTCTCAGCCTCAGTTCCTAATGGATAGAAAAAACTGTAATAGTGATGGCCTACATCTTAGGGATGTTTTTTAGCCGAACATGAGGAGGACTGGAGGGACACGTACAATTCAAAGTGCTGGCGGTTTCCTTTAAAGCTCTGCATGACTTAGGTCTGAAAGACAACTTTCTACCACAGAGACCTGTCCAAATTCACATGTTATCAGCATAAGCCCTCCTCCAGGTCCCTCCACTCTCTGAAGTTAGGCAGGTGGAGCCTGGGGAGGGAGCTTTCTCAGTTGTGCCCCTTATATGAAATGCCCTCCTTAGTCTGCCTCCAAATTTGATGTCATTTCAGCCTAGGAATTCCAGTATGCTTGTTTGCAGGTTTCAATGGTTGTTTTTACTGTTCTGCGGTATTTTATTGATTTGTGCCTTGATTCCAAGCCCTCCCACTAAGATGTGAGACAATAAAGAGGTCTGTTGTGCAATCCACAAAGCTTTAGTCAATAAACAGACGTCTCTTCACACCTGAAGGAAGTGTTAATGCTAGGAGCTATCCTCTAAGCTTAATTAACCTAACAAACTAAGGCCTATCAATTCAATGTAGAGTTTCCATTGCAGTGCCCAACAGACTTTTACTGAATACCTCCCTCAGGACGGGTTTTCAAGGTGAGGCCTCTGCCATGTGGCCAACCTCGTGGGCCACCTCTCACCCCCTTTCAACTCTGCCTGCTTGACCCTGTGGTGGACTCTGGGGTCCACTGGTTCCGATGTTCCCTCTCCCTCCAACAGACTGAGCTCCCAGGGGAGAGGGGGGGTGATTTCTGAGCCTGGGCATCCTGTCCGATAAGTTCCTGGGAAGATTCCTCCTGAACTCCTGAAGAGTCTTGGAAAATTTCCTTCCCAGCTTCCTGGTGTACATCTGCTTCTGCTTCTTCAGTCTCTGAGTCTGTCTGGGGCTCCGAAACCCACTCCATCACACTGGAGAGATCAAGCCTGATCCTGACAATTTGTCATGTTTTGCTGTTTCTGTGACTTTTAATATTCATCTTATTTAATTTGATCTTTTTGCTATATTAATGTGAGCTGCTCAAGCTGTTTTATACTGAAGGGGAATATATAAATAGACAGAATAAGTACATAATTAAGATGTTTGAGATCTGAGATGTGAGTTGTGGACATCGTGGTGAGAAGCCTGACTTTGGATGCGTTTCTGTTGACACGTGTTATTAAAATACCCAGGTTCATACCAAAGGGTGGTATAGGGTAAATCTGCAAGCTGTATAATGCATTCTGGTATTCTTGGAGTGAATTATAGACTCACTCTGTGGACAGTTCAGAGCTATCTATTTGAGCACCTGAGGTAACTTTTTTACTTCTCCCAATTTGTTTTAGGAGGTCTTAAAGATGGACTCCATTTAACACACTAGTGGTCCCGAAGAAGCAAGGAACTGCTGCATTAGGTAAACTGCAATGGGGAAGACCGCTGAGGAGACACCAGAGCTACGGCTACTACCCTGTGGCTTACCATACGCCAGACATGCCCACCAAAGCCACAGTGTGCAGCATTCAGAAGAGAAAAAACTTGTCTAAGTTTATTAGGCCTCCTTGTCTTACGTATCCATCCTGAAGTTTGTGACATAATCCTTTTGGTAAAAGGAGGAACAATGACTTTTTATAGTTTTTGTTTGCTCCTTTTTGCATTTACTTGGAATACGTCTGCCTATGGACCAAATCAAAGGGCACAAAAGAAAGGAGACATTATTCTCGGAGGCCTGTTCCCCATTCATTTTGGAGTGGCTGCTAAACACCAGGATCTGAAATCTAGGCCAGAATCTGTTGAGTGCATAAGGTAAGCCCAAGTGAAAATGTGTAACAGCCTTTCACCCCACAAACCCAGTACCCATCTTGGTCAAATGTAATTAAGTACTGTATTTGTAAATGGTCTATGGCTTATCCTGATGATATTTGAATCATCGAGTTCTCTAAACACAACACTCAATTTAGACATGGCTTGCCACGGCAGTCAATAGCGCTGTCCATCCATTTACATTTGACGCTACATTATACTGAGTCAGACCATTGGTCCAATATTATATATGCCAGTGTTTCTCAAATAATGG
Organism: Elgaria multicarinata webbii; assembly: GCF_023053635.1. Taxonomy (NCBI): domain Eukaryota; kingdom Metazoa; phylum Chordata; class Lepidosauria; order Squamata; family Anguidae; genus Elgaria; species Elgaria multicarinata. The sequence continues at coordinate 7,865,572 of NC_086176.1, forward strand.
GTCGGGACCCACCGGTGGCTCTCAGCCAACTTTTAGGTGGATCTCAATGCCACAGACTGCCTAGTGCTTCGTTGCTTGACTGTCCATGTACACTGTGTAGGCAGGTGTGGCATCAGGAGTTAGGTAAAGAACAAGGCTAATATTTTTATCGTAATAATGATGACGATGATATTTTTTTTAAAAAGTGGGAATAAAGAGGAAGGTCTTCCTGATCACTCCTGGATCCTGCACAACCTCCTCATCCTTACCTTCAAAGCCCTTCCTGGCTTCCCCGCCCCCCATCTATACTCATATACCAACGCATCCATCTAACCTTCGCACATTCCCCACCCTCAGTCGTCTGATGTTCACTCCAGAGAGGTGGCACTACACCAGGTGCTCTGGAGAGCAAAAGTGGCTGCTCTTCCACTGTGGAATAGGCAACACCCTGGCATTTTTTGGCCAATGCAGTTCTTCAGAGAGCCAGCCCACTCTCTGGCTTACTTTGAGAGGGTTTCCTCAGAGTGAGCTAGAGGGCAGCTGACAGGGTGCAGGGAGGGGCGAAGCAATGGGGGACAGTGGTAGCAATGGGTTGCCCTCCTCTGAACACGCTCCAGCTTGTCTGCATCCTTCTTGAATTGTGGAGCCCAGAACTGGACGCAATACTCTAGATGAGGCCTAACCAGGGCCAAATAGAGAGCAACCAGTACCTCACGCAATTTGGAAGCTATACTTCTATTAATGCAGCCCAAAATAGCATTTGGCTGCAAGAAAGGCAAATGCTATTTTGGGCTGCATTAATAGAAGTATAGCTTCCAAATCACGTGAGGTACTGGTTCCTCTCTATTCGGCCCTGGTTAGGCCTCATCTAGAGTATTGCGTCCAGTTCTGGGCTCCACAATTCAAGAAGGACGCAGACAAGTTGGAGCGTGTTCAGAGGAGGGCAACCAGGATGATCAGGGGTCTGGAAACAAAGCCCTATGAAGACAGACTGAAAGAACTGGGCATGTTTAGCCTGGAGAAGAGAAGATTGAGGGGAGACATGATAGCACTCTTCCAGTACTTAAAAGGTTGTCACACAGAGGAGGGCCAGGATCTCTTCTCGATCCTCCCAGAGTGCAGGACACGGAATAACGGGCTCAAGTTAAAGGAAGCCAGATTCCGGCTGGACATCAGAAAAAACTTCCTGACTGTTAGAGCAGTACGACAATGGAATCAGTTACCGGGGGGGGGGGTTGTGGGCTCTCCCACACTACAGGCCTTCAAGAAACAGTTGGACAACCATCTGTCAGGGATGCTTTAGGGTGGATTCCTGCACTGAGCAGGGGGTTGGACTCGATGGCCTTGTAGGCCCCTTCCAACTCTGCTATTCTATGATTCTATGGCAATGGGGTGGGGCAACACAACAGCAGCACTGGGGATGACGTGCCTCAGGTGGCAAGTAAGTGCTGCGGGGTGGAATGGAATGAATCTCTCCCTGCTTTATCCACCAGCACCAGCAGTAGCAAGCAAGCAAGACCCGGGAGGCAGCATGGCAGTGGTCTATTCTTATTCTGACCAGGTGCGCTGCATTCTTCCAGCTTTGAGTGTGGGTATCTGAACATGGGTGCTCAGGACAGAATTGGAATTTTGGTGGTGTGCTGCTTAGCAGTGTCCGTTCCTGAGCAAGCTAGGGTGACCTTGGGGTATAGTGAGGATATGCTGAGGGATTGCAATATCAATTCTAAGACCACCCTTCATGGCATCTATGGGTCTGTCCAAATTGTTATCTCGCCCCACTCATTCCGCCGGGCACACTCTGGACCAGTTTTTCTGTGTTGGGTGGGATGATGCTGATCTGGAGGAATTTTCTATACTTTTGTTGATATAGACAGATCATTACCTAGGGGCTGTCTTCATGACCCCGGGTTGGCACCACTTCCCGCGGTTTCTCTTTCCCAGGGCAGCATCAGGTAATCCCAATGCCAAAGAGGGAGTGCGAGGTTTCCAAGTAGCCATCCCGGAGCCGCCCCTGACCTCTTCCTGGTAGAAGGTGACCAATTGCTGGTCGCCTTCCACCAGGCTCCACCTCTTGTTTTGCCCCGGATTAGCCATGGAGCAACATTACACGGTAGAAGCCTGTGTTGACGTCTCTCCCTTTGAAAAAGTCAGGGTAAATGCCCGACTTTTTCAAAAAGCAGCATTGTGGGGAAGTCTCGTGGGGGCTGAGAACCTTTGCTGTCTAACTGATGGGGTGCAGATACACAGCCACAAAATAGACAGCTCCCTGGTTGGGTTTAAAGTTAGTGAGACTCAGAGCTCCATCACACCTACACATTTGCCCTCGAATTATCCACCTTCATTTCCATAGCATATGAAAGCCTGAGCACTTACACCTTTGTGCTTTTACGTTTCATTTATATTTACACCTCTCCTCTCCTGTGCACCAGCGTGTCGCTGTTGTTCCATTGAAATGCACTCCCAGATCTCCTTTGTACCTCCCCCTACAGTTCATTGGTTGGTGGTAGATGGATACCTCACCCTCCCTAGTAATCGACAGGGGGCACTCCTGATCTTGCACTGCTTTTTTCCTAGAAAGTAGCTTCTCTAGTTACTGAACTCACTTCGGGAAAACTGTCTCTCTCCTACGTGCTTTCATGGTTATTCCCTGTTGCCTAGGCTAGGCCCATTCCCCTCACCCTGCCTGGAGGCTTTGGAGCGGTGAACTGGAGAGGGTTGCAGGGTTGTGTAAATCCCATTGATTTCAACTGCATTTACATCCAATTCATACTAAAATCCCATGCAAGCTTACCTTTGAGTAAACCCCATTGAACAGAGACAGACTTACTAAAATGGGGTTTACTCAAAAGTAAGCATGCATGGGATTTTAGGATGAATTGGATGTAAATGCAGTTTATATCAGTGGGATTTACTGTTGAGTAAGGGAACCAGCAGATCTCTATTTTATAAACTTGGAAATGCACACCTTAGCATGATCAAAGGATCGATCCTTCACACTTGCGGACTACCAAGAAAGGGGTTTAAGGGGGGGAATTTTAAAAATCCTAAAAAATCAAGGGATGGACCAATCTCATTCAAACCTGTCATGCTGAAAACTCTACTTAAGAGCTATCACTGTGGCAATTTTGATTTCTTAACTTTAAAAATGAGGGAGCTGTGGGCAAGGAGGGTGCATTTTCCTCAGGTAATAATGTACCCCTGGCCATGCCTACTCAGGAGTAAGAACATAGAGTTAAATGGGACCTCTCTCCTTCCCCCTTCATGGTTGAGTGGAGAATCGCACCACCCTCCTCTTTTGTTAGCGAGACCCCCCTTAGCGAGACATGACTCGCCCTTAGCGAGACATGCCCCCAACAGAGAATGGGATGGTTGATAGAATGCAACCACAGAAATACATGGGAGGGAGGAGAGCATTTATTTCGCAAGGAGGGAAAATAATCCAGACTTTCTGCGCTCCAAAAAGAAATGAAACATGGAGGATAAGAGCCGGAATGAGTGCAGAACGTGGACGACATCATGTGGGTATCGGGCTGCAAAACTGCATACCAGGCAGAGGGAGTGTGGGATAAATCGCTGGTGTGGTGGAGCCCTCAGAGTCTCTGCAGGGGAAGGAGACCAATTAAAAAGGTCTGCCCCAAGAGACTAATGCATCTGAATGGTTTTCTGATGGCTCTTTAGGGATTTTCCTGTTACCTCAGCAGGTGATTCTATCAAAGCCCTGATTGGCCTCTAGAATGGGGAAATGGCTGGGGTGGTAAATAGCTTTTATATGCACCTGACCCTGAGAATCTAGCCAGTTCAAGAAAACCACAAGCAATGGGATATAAGGTCAAAACTAAACATCTGTAGTATTTTCCTCTTCTTTCCTGTTCAATGTTCATTGATATATTAATAAAGATATGAAACTATTGGTGAATGGTTCTTTTGTTAGGGAACTAGCTGATTAATAGTACGTAATGATTTGGTGTTTCCTTTACAGTTAGTAGATCGTGTCTTGATATCTAGAGATCTCTCTTGCGTGTTAGCGTGGAGAAGGTGACCCCCTAGCTGTGGGAAGGCGGTTTATGTAAGATTTGTCTTAACAGATGGGATGTTGCAGTATGTCAGAAGCAAGGAAGGGCACAGACAGTTAGCTGGAAGCATCATGGTGGGAGGGGGTACAGGGTCTTTCTCTGGGGATGTAGCCGATGTAATATGGGGTAGCCGATCACCTACCTCCACTGAAGCTGTACTGCTACTTGGATATTAGTGAATAAAGCAAACATTACAAAAATGCCATGAATCTCCAGCGTGCAACTCTTGCCCAAAAGAAAATCAAATGTGAGCAATTGGAACTATCTAGGGAAGTGGGGAATGTGCTACAGTAAAAAAAAAGTTCTAGTCTTTGACATCAAACACACACCAAGAAAGGCAGTTGAGGAATATTTTGGGTGTGATTGCGCCACTTTAATCAAAGTGTGTGATTTATAAACCACTTTTATCAAATAAAAATAATAAAGCAGCAATAAAACCTATAAGTTGGAAACGTTTTGTCTTGTATTGGATATTTTGACCCCTGGTTCCACAAACAGGTTAGCCTGCTGATGTTTGAATGCTGCTAATGCTTGCCTCGTCTGCTGGCAGCCGTAATCCACCTGGGACACGGGTGGGTGGCCTGGGGGCTGCTTGCAGCCCTTGACCACCTTCTATGCCCTCCACGGAGCCCCAGGAAGCCCTGCTCACTCATCCCTACTGCCCAGCTGATCTGTCATCAGCTGGGAGGTGGGCATTAAGACTGCTGTTCCCCTGCTCCTAATAGCGCTGAGCAAATAGCTCTCTGGCCTGCAGAAATTGCTGGCAGGGGCGGGACAGGAGAGGTTTGTGCTCAGCAACCCCTGCAGCTGTGGTTGGGTGTGTTAGGATGACCATATGACAAGAAATACCCGGATTTGTTAGGATTTTTGGTAACAAATCCAGGAAGGGGGAATTAAGAAATTTCAAGAAAAATCCAGATTTTTCCCATCCTCCCCACCCAAAGGGCAGCTCTACTTTAATGGGAATTAACAAAAGATGCTTACAGCTCTGTCATTGTTAAAGTGATGAAACTTAGCACCATGATAGCTCTTAAGAAGGTCTTTAGCCATGCCAAGTTTGAAGCAGATCTGTTGATCTGTTGGTTTTTAGGAATTTTTTGAAGTTTGAGGTTTTAAACATTTTTTTCAAACAAAACCCATCATTTTTAAAGGTAAAGAGATGAAACCTGGCACCGTGATAGTTCTTAAGCAGGGCTTTAATCGTGCCAAGTTTGAAGCAGATCTGTTCATCCACTGATTTTTCCGATTTTTAAAAAAAGTTTGGGATTTTAAAATTATTATTTTTAAACACCACTGGAGCCATATCATTCAAAGTCAGGTTGTTAAACCTCCTCTTTGGGGTCTTGCACCTTGAGCAGTTTCAGCCCTTGGCATCAAATGGATCTCCAGTTTTTAGCTAAGTGCTGAGCGAGCAGGGCACCTTTCCTGTTGCAAATTTGATGGGCGGTCGAGCATCTGGAGCTCAGCAGAGATGAGATGTCCACAGATCACAGCATCCACAGCTCTGAGAGGCTGGTGTGCCACACAGAACCTTTTAAGAGCGTCTCAGAGTCCAGTGTTGGTGCAGGCAGAGGCGGCTGGCAGTGGAGTTTTTTTAAAACGAGTCACCAGATGCGACCAAGCTATAAGCTGGCCCCCTATGCCTGGCCACAGGGTACCACAGGGTACAAGTGCACAGTCTTGGGAGACTTTTTCAGAGAGTGGGGGGATTGTTTGAAGCTGGAGACATTGGCTGGCTGGCATAAGGCAGAGAGAAGCTGAAGGCAACCCAGATGCACCTGTAGCTTGGCCCTGAGAGGCTGGCTTGCCACCCAGAGTGTTTTAAGAGTGCATCAGAGTTGAGCAGTTGTGCGAGAGGAGAGGAGGTGGAGGCGGCTGGCAGTGGAGGTTTTTTTTAAAAAGAATCACCAGACCAAGCAATAAGCTGCAATAAGCAATACCCCCGGCCACAAGTGCACAGCCTGGCTGGACCATCAGGAGACTTTGGCAGAGAGGGAGTGGGAGGGAGATTGTTTGAGGCTGGAGGCTTTGGTTTGGCTGCAATGACTTAGAGAGAGAGAGAGAGACAACAGAGGCTGCACAGACAACCCAGAGACACCCATTGTAACTTAGCCCCACTGTGCTGGCATGCAACGCAGGGCATTAGGAAGAGGGTCTCAGAGTCACGTGTTTGTGCAGGAAGTAGACAGGAGTTCAAAATGTATTTCAGATACATTGAATCTCTCACTTGCTCTTTATTTCAGTGATTTTAACATTAAGATGTTATGTAGAACAGCTTTGTCTTAATTGTGTGCTGTAAAATCAGACATGTGACCAAGGCTATGTTCGGGTGGGCACGCCCCCTTGGTGCTGGGCACGCCCCCTGGGGCCGGACATGTTGGTGGGCACGCCCCCTTGGGGGGGCGACCATGTTGTCCTCCTTTTTGGTTTCCAAAATATGGTCACCCTAGGGTGTGTATCGTCCTGGTCTCATCCACTGCTGCACCACTCAGCACCAGCCCTGTCCATCCATGTCATCCCCGAAAGGTACTGCAGCCACCAGTGTGGCCCTTTCCCTCAAGAGGTTGCCTGCTCCTTGTCTAGAACATGCTGTCCAATTCCTCTTCAAGACAAAAGACACTTGCGTTCCACTCCAGGCCTTTTCTCCATATCCACAGGCTCTCCTCCATCTCCCTGGGTTTTTCAATGTGTTGTTTGTTGCTTCCAATATCATTTTCCTGCCAGACTGGTCAATCCAGTGAAGTTCTGTCTTCCTGCACACCTTCTAACACTGATAGTGTTCATGTGTTCTACTTTAACCCTACACATGAGCAAGGCCTTCACTTGGGGCCACTTAAGCAAACTATATTTTTTGCTGTCTCCATCTAACAGAAGTTTTATATATTTATTTAGTTTAGCACTTTTATCCCACCCTTTAGCTTAGAAAGGCTCTCAAGGCAGCTTACAAAATTAATTCTTAAGACCTGCCCACAGGCTTACAATCTTAAAAAAATGACACAAAAGGAAAGAGAATTGGGTGGGCAGAGGAAAAACGCAAATTAAGATGTTTTAAGTGTATGCCTAAACATGTAAATGCAACAAAGTATATGGATGCAAGTGCATTCATCAGGAAGTTGTGATTATTTGCAACTTCCTGCTGAGTGGACATTGGATGGCAAACTCAAGTTTGGCTTTGTATAATCAGGATCAGAGGTAAGGTGACCATATGAAAAGGATGACAGATCTGGTGACCAGATACAAAAGAGGGCAGGGCTCCTGCAGCTTTACCTGTTGCGATGAAGAGGGAATTTCACCAGGTGCTGCATGCATTGCAATGGCACCTGCTGAAATTCGCTTTTCTATACAACTGTTAAAGATACAGGAGCCCGGTCCTCCTTTTCACATGGTCACCCTAATCAGAGGTAGTATGCCTGTGAATAGCAGTTGTTGGAAGGGCTATGCCCTTCATGCTTGCCGAGTGTTCATGGACAAGGGCAGACACGTCTCTCGAAGGTGGGCAGGCTGAGGGTCTTGAGACAGGCTAGCTGGCCAGTACTGTGTGGCACAGAGGAAAAGACTGTAGCAACAAGTTCTCCAGACTGAGGAAATCCATAGTCGTGAGAGCTTTTATATTTGTTAGGGGCTGGGTTGGCCCTGCAGTGCCACTGAACTTTTCAGGCCAGGAGGTTTATGGGCTGTTGTGTGACTCTTGAGGCTGGAATGGCTTGACATTTCCCTGTCTCATACACAAGCCTCCATGGCTCAGGTGGGTGAGGTTTCAGATCTGCAGGGCTGCTGGCTACTTGAGCCCTGCAGCGTCTGCGACACCCTGCTTGTGTACTTTCTGGAAGCATTTGGTAGCAGCTGTTGAAAGCAGGTAAGTATGGTGTAGTGGCTAAGGTGTTGGACTGGGAGTCGGGAGATCTGGGTTCTAGTCCCCACTTGGCCATGGAGACCCCCTGGGTGACTCTGGGCCTATCACAGACTCTCAGCCCAACCCTACCTCACAGGGTTGTTGTGGTGAGGATAACATGGAGGGGAGGAGGAGGATTATCTACGCCGCCTTGGGTTCCTTGGAGGAAAAAAGGTGGGATATAAATGTAATAAATAAATAAATAATTTGAATTAGAATACATATGCAGGTATGTATATGCAGCTTTTCAAAAATAATTTACGAAGTGGATTAGAATATAAAAACATAATAGTACAACAACTAAACCTGAAAAATCAAGTAATAAAACAAATCAGCATCAGTCAGGAAGCAGTTTTTCAAATGGCATCCTCAACTGCCAGGCAAAGCAGATGAGTTAATGGTTGTGGTTGTTTTTAACACAGTGGCCAATAATTGTCTAAGCTTGCCTTGCAGGGGAGGGCATTGGGGTGACTACTGATAAAGCCCTTCTGTTAATAAATATCAATCTTGCATCGCTAAACAATGGAATCCTGAGCCAAGGCTTCTCGTGCAGATCTATGAGCATGGAGGAAGGCTAGAGAAAGAGATGCTCCCCTAAGATTCTCCAGACCCCTTGGGAATTATAGGTAAAGAAGTTCACCTTGAATTGGGCCCAAAAATATATTAGTGACAAGTGCAGTTGTTGAGGCGCAAGTATAATATCTCAGTCAAAAGACAAGCAGCAGTATTTCGGACTAATTGAAGTTTCCAGATAGCCTTCAAGGGCAGCCCCATTTAGAGTGCACTATGATAGTCTAATCTGGAAATCGGAAAGGTGTGAATGATGGTAATTAAGTGTTCTAGTAATAGGCCCAGCTGGCAAATCAGTTAAAGCTGAAAAAGGCACTCCAAGCCAAAGCTGTTCAGAGGGAATCCAGAACAGTGCTGGAATCCAGTGTTGGTCAAGCTACAAACCTAATCCTTCAAAGCATGAACAGTCCTGTCCAGAACATGCATTTTCCCATCCAGTGTCTGCTGAGTCGTCGTCTCCGTTTTATCTGGATTGAGTTTAGGTACATCCACCTTCATCGAGCCCATTACTGGGTCTCACCAGCTGTTTAGGGACATTATCAGTTCCATTTGTATCCGATGAAAAGGAGAAAAGATGGTTATCATCAGCAGACTTATGACACTACATCTAGGCTCATCTCAGGGTGATCTGATCCCACATTTTTCGTGTGGATGTTAAAAAATACAGGAGACAAAATTGAACTCTGAACAATATCAAAGGACAACCCTTAATGTAGTTAGGAGTTGTTCCAGAACACTAGCTGGAACACTTGTTTCTGGAACTCATTTCCCAAGGAGGTCTGTAACCACTGCCAAGCAGTGCCCCACATCCTATCCCTGAGAGGCGGTCTAGAAAAATACCTTGGTTGAAGGTATCAAGAAGCATTGAGAGGTCTAGGAGAATTAACAGGTTCACACATCTTCTGGGATTATCAATATGGAGTTTAATCTAATATAGCAGGGCTCTTTTTTGTGTAACAGTTTTTCATCTTCAGCAGGAGAGACTGTGGATGTGTTGAACCGGTGCCTGGCTGCGACAATGGACTGGATGAGGGCTAATAAACTGAAACTCAATCCAGACAAGACTGAGATGCTGTTAGTAGGTGATTCCGCTGACAGGATGGGGGCTGTTCTACTGGTTCTGGATGGGATTGCACTCACCCTGAAGGAGCAGGTTCATAGCTTGGGGGTACTTTTAGACCCATCATTGTTACTTGAGGCTCAGGTGACCTCAGTGGCACGGAGTGCCTTCTACAAACTCTGGTTGGTGGCCCAGCTACGCCCCTATCTAGACAGGGATAACCTGGCTTCAGTTGTCCATGCTCTGGTAACCTCCAAGTTAGATTACTGCAATGCACTCTACATAGGGCTGCCTTTGAAGACGTTTTGGAAGCTGCAGCTCGTGCAAAATGCAGCGGCCAGATTGATTTCGGGAACCAGAAGGTTCGACCATATAACACCTGCTCTGGTCTGCTTGCACTGGCTGCCTGTATGTTTCCAAGCCCAATTCAAGGTGCAGGTTTTGACCTATAAAGCCTTAAATGGCTTGGGACCACAATACCTGATGGAACGCCTCTCCCGACATGAATATACCTGGTCACTACGTTCAACATCTAAGGTCTTCCTCTGGGTGCCTACTCCGAGAGAGGCTCGGAGTGTGGCAACGAGGGATAAGGCCTTTTCGGTGGTGGCCCCCAGTCTATGGAACAATCTTCCTGGCGAGGCTCGCCTGGCACCAACACTGCTATCTTTCCAGCGCCTGGTTAAGACTTTCCTCTTTGCCCAGGCATATGGCGACACATCTTAATTACCCACATGTTTTAGTTTTTTTAATGGTTTTTAATGCTTTATGAGTGTATGTTCTGTGTTTTAGAATTTTAAATTTTGTATACTTGTTTTAATCTTAATTTTAGAATTTCTGTAAACCGCCCAGAGAGCCCTGGCTATGGGGGCGGTATATAAGTTCAATCAATCAATCAAGTTTCTGTTTTGGGTTCACTACTTTGAAATGAGGCACTAAACGTCTCTTTCAAGGAAGGTGCCACGCTCTTTTATTTACTCAGGTGCACCTCACCTTTTCATTATCTCTTCCCCCACCCCTGCACCAGCTTTACTTATTCTAATGTCTTTCTTGTTTTGTAGGTATAATTTCCGTGGTTTCCGTTGGCTTCAGGCGATGATCTTTGCCATTGAGGAGATTAATAACAGCCCAATTCTTCTTCCCAACCTGACCCTTGGATACAGCATATTTGACACCTGCAACACGGTCTCCAAAGCCCTGGAAGCCACGCTGAGTTTTGTGGCCCAAAACAAGATAGACTCCCTGAATCTGGATGAGTTCTGCAACTGCTCAGAGCACATTCCATCCACGATTGCGGTGGTCGGAGCTACTGGCTCTGGGATCTCCACAGCAGTGGCCAATCTTCTGGGTCTCTTTTACATACCTCAGGTATTGAATATATGTCATGATTTGGAGTAGTCAGAAACAGGATGGGATGTGTAGGGTGGGGGCGTTTTAGGTCTGCCCTAGGGGGGTAGTCAGCCCACAACTCAAATTCAAAGACGATGGTTGTCTCATTCATTCATTCATTCATTCATTCATACAAACATTTATATGCTGCAAGGTTGGTTGCAACAGTTAAAACACTAATTTAATCCGGAGAACATTAATGAATGACCCAGGTTCAAAATCCCACTCAGCCATGAATTAAGCTCACTACCTTTTAGCTCAGCTTTCCCTGCAGACTACACCTCCCATTATCCCCAGACATTGGCTAGAGATGATCAGAGTTCTAGTCCAGGACATCTGGAGGTCACTGCGTTGGGGAAGGCTGCCTTAGCCTAACCTACTTCACTGGGTTGTTTTTAAGGCTAAAATGGGGAGAGGTAGAACTATATATTCTTCTTGCAGCTCCAAGGAAAGGCAGGATATAAATGTAATAAATAAATAAATAAATAAATAAATAAATAAAAATCAATTTAAAACCAGGCAGAATAGTAGTATTTTAATTGCCTGTTTTAAATGTCGCATTCCCAGAAAAACATTAATAGTTATGTGCTTAGTCTCATTTATACATCGTTTTACATCTATCCATGGTATATAGTCTGCCTAAATCCTGTCTCTATGTTAACCATTTATGCTGGGGTTCTGCAGAGTTCTACCTTGCCTCCCATGCTGTCTAACATTCTCATGAAACCACTGGAGGAGATCATAGAGAATTTTGGAGTTTGCAATCATCAATATGCTGAAAACATGCAGCTTTATCTCTCCTCTCCATCATAATCCAGGGAAGTTGTCAAGATCCCAAACTGTTGATTAGAATTGATAATGAGCTGGATATGGGTAAACAAACTGAAACTCATAGCTTTATACCACATACCTGTTTCCTCGAATTATCCCCTACAGCACTAAGCTGTTGACGTAGTTGTTGTTGTTGCTACCGGGCGGCAAGATCCTTTGCATACCAGGAAATGGGTTTAAGGGGGGAAGTGTAAAAAAAAAATCATAAAAAATCAACGGATGACCCAATCCAATTCAAATCTGGTATGCTTAAAGCTCTCCTTAATATCTATTACTGTGCCAGTTTTGATGTCTTTATCTTTAAAGCTTAAGCAGATGTAAGCATTTGTTTAATTTTTTCTTCAAATCCTGCTCCTGCGCCCCAGTGGCTGCTCGGATGATATGCTCGAAAACTAGTATCAAAATACAGTGAGGCTTTTGCCTCTGAAGCACAATTAAAGCAGGATGCATGGGAGTACTTCACAATAAAAGCAGATTATAAGATGGAAAACTTCAGAGTCCTTTGCACGCAATTCGCAGTGATTGCACAGTATAACGCTGGTGTGATAAAGTTCTTAATCCAAATAGATCAGAAGGGCTTGGGTCAGTAGGAATGAAGAACAGGGATTCAGCTTCTCCCCCCCCCCCCCCCAATTGAAATAGTACTCCCCATGAAAAATCAGGTTCTCAGGTTGGAGGTGCTCTTGGATATAACATTATGTCTAGTGGTGGTGATGACTTGGTGTGTCACATGAGCCTGTTCCTGGAAAAGGCAAACCTGGCCACAGCCATGCATGCTTTCATCACACCAAGACGGAATTTCTATAATGCACTTATATGTGGGGCTGACTTTAAAGAGTGTTTGAACAGTTGATTCTAATGCAGTTGCCAGGATTTTAACCAAAGTGATTTCCAGAGCATTTTGTTCCTTGTTGACTGGCTACTGGTTCAAAATGCTGGTCATCCACCATCTGAGACACAATTGGTAGAACAAGACAATGGCGATTCTCTGTAGCGGTGTTCTCTGTCAGCATTGCAAGATATTCAGTAAGCCCCTCCTTGAATGATCTTTGGCAGGCCTTTGGCTTGCCTCTGTTTCATTTTTCTTCATCTCTCCTTTGCAGTTTAGTCCTTTCAATGCTGTTTGAGATGTTTGGTTTTACTATGATTGTATGAATGTTTTCCTCTATCTGATGTATGCCTCTTGAGAGTTCAATTGGAAGTGGAAAGGTGAGGCAAACTTTTTCAAAGACATAATGATCCAAGTCAGAGGGCTACTTGCATACTTTAGATTTTTACAAAACTGGATTTTTTCTGCAAAGAATTCCACAGCTCAGGTCCCAAGCAGGGAGGAGAGTATCCTATACTGGGGCCCAGAGACATAAGGGGCATAACTCAGGCTTCAGTCTTGTTACCAGGCAGAAAAAAAAGTTAAGCTACAGGTTTCTTTAGCTCATGCTTGAGGATGCATGTATAGGAAACTCTAAAACTTGTAGTCCCAGGGCCATCCTAGATGTCATGCTTATCACATGTGTGGCTGATGTTTTTTTTAAACAAATAGCTTGTATGCCTCCCTCCAAGTTAGATTGGGATGACGGTGTGGCGGAAGTTGTTAAAGTCTTGATTTTCTACCCTTTGTACGAAATCCATTTGTATGTGAAATGGGAGGGAGTGCCATTTTGTTCTTTGCCTAAGGCAGCAATATGTCTTGGGCCATCCCTGATCTGTGGCAATTAGGGAGGCATCCCTAAAACATCTACACAAGTGGCACCTGACACTTGTAAGAAGGCATTATTTTAAGAGAACTTTATCACCCCTATGTCGGAGAGGATTAAGGGGCAGGGCTGGTTTTGCTATATGTGGTGGACACGTTCCCATATATTTTGGGAATCAGTTCCCAGTACAGCCTCGGAGTCTGAACCAGAAAGTGCAGTTAAACTCTCCCCCCCCCTCTTTTTATTGTGAATAGCAACAAACAACAGAAAATACATCGTGAAAACGGAGGGGAGGGGAGCCCATAGATTGTGTATATAAAATTATCATAATTTTCCATAGTATGTACCATTAAAAAACAAACAAAAAAAGGGGAGAGAGTTATACAAAGGTTTCAAGAAAAGCAGACCAGATATCCATATGTTTATCCATTTGCAAGTTCTGCCAATATAACACTCGTTCAAAAGTTGATAATGTTATTAGATCCTCAATTATGGGAGGTGTGAATTTGTCCTTGCAATGTGATAGTATAAGTCTTTTGGCTGTCATAAGGGTTCTGAAGAAGTGCAGTTAAACTCAAGTTTAGCCCTGTTGTCTATTTTCTCTGGCCTGCATGAAGAATTGCTGCATAAAAATTTAATTCTCTTTCTAATAGTAGCAGTGAGCCTGGATATTGCTAAATGTTGGGGACATGCCATTGGGTTATAACATCCACAGATGGCTGTCTAGAACATGGCAAGTTGCTTTGGCAGAGAAATTAACACAACAAGACAGGCAAGTTAGAGGGTTGTCAAAACAAGATTCATTTATGGAAACTTGGTTCACGTTAATATCTTATATAAACAAAGACCTTTCTGCGTTGATACCATTGATGCATCACCTTTCATTTTGGAGAGACAGCATTACTTGAAAAGAGAATTATGACATAAATAACATGTAACTGATGCAACGTATAGTAGAATAAAGACTGATAATTTTTTTAAGGAGTGTGTATTTGTTACAATATGTTATTGCTTATTGTTTTGTCTAGTCAGATACTAAATTTTGAAAAGGACTCCTGGATGGATACCATCTGGACCCAGTGATTTATTTATTTTTCAATCTGCCAATAAGGTCTTGAACTTCATCTCTTGTCACGACTATTTCTCTCAGCTCCTCTGACGCCTTTCCTGAACATATCAGTTCAGGCATGGGTTATATGCCCTACATATTCTGCAGTGAAGAAAGATTGGGGTGGGAATCACTCATTGTCTCTGCAATCTCTTTGTCCTACTTTAGTATTCCTTTCAATGATACAATCCTATGGACCCTTACTGCTTGGAAGCCCCTGAACCTGGAGGCTTCTTAAATTTCTATGCCCTGTCAGGCTGAAGTCACCTGGGCGGAGGACTGGCAGAGGTGATCCTTGCGTCCCCATACTCTGATCTCCTTTATTTTCACTAGATGGGCTTTTTAGCTTGTCTAGCAAGGACTCTTTGGAGGGTGAGGGAAAGAGGCTAGAGGAAGTGCAGGATAAATTGTAGTCTGGCCTCTTCAGTCTACTCTCTTTGGGGTTGATTTTTCTGAGCTTGGAGAGGCAGCTGGCATGGTTCTCTCCATGCTGGTTGCAAGAGGGTAGGGTTGGGGGTCAGATCTCTGACTCCCTCTTCTGAGGTCAGAGCTCCTACCTAAGAAGGGTTTTTCCAAGCCCCATCCTATGGTCTGTGGTGCTCATCCAGGGACCATGAGATTGCCCTCTTACATTATGATATTTGTTATGATTTATTCAGTCTGTATGAGGGTAATTAAAGTCACCCACTAGTGTACCACTTTCTCATTTCGATGCCTCCCTGATTTCAAACTTTAGCTCAAGTTCACCCGGAGCATTTTGGTTGGGGGAATGATATCATGTTCCTGGTACTAAATTTCTTTGGGGGCAGTGGTCCTGTGGAGGAGTCTGCCCCTTCTGACATACTTTACATGCAATGCAACACTGTCCCCAGTACACCCTTCCATGTCCTTCCTATGGAGTTTATATCCCAAAATGACAGTATTCCATTGGTTGTTTCCATTCGACTAGGATTTTGTTATGCCCAATATATCTATGCTCTCCTTTAAAACCAAGCATTCCAAATCTCCCATCCTGGCTCAGATGCTTCTAGCATTAGAATATGAACACTTCTACATGGTCACTCTACATGTTCATTTTCCCCAATGGCCTTTGGGCTTCTTTGAAGTATGGTGGCTCTCATGTCTTAAAGTACATTCATTGCATATTTCTTCCCCATCCTTACTTGGATGATGATGATGAATGTTTTGCTCCTCATCCCCTAAGAGGGATTCATCCTGAACAGGATGCTCCCCAGTTCCTGCCAGGTTTCTCCTAGGAGTCACTTTAAAAGATACTCTGCACCTTTTTGATATGAAGCACCAGAAGACTGGTTCCATTTCAGATCATGTGAAGACCATTCCTTTGTACAGGGCTGGCTTATGCCAAAAACTTAGCTATTACCTAAGAAATTTAAACCCCTTCTCCTGATGCCACCAAGTCATCTAGACAATGAAGCCCCACAGCTTTGCTCATTCCCCAGGCCCTGTGCATGGTGCAGGTAGCATTTCTGAGAAAACTAGAGGTCCTGGATTTCAGCTTCCTACCTAGCAACGGAAAATTTATCTCCACAGTTTACTCCTCCTCAGCACTACCTTCTAGGCTACATAGGTAGACAAAGCCTGAGATCTTCAAACTTTGTCCAATGCAAAAAAGTTATCCTACAACGATGTGGACATAATATAACTTGACTTCACCAAGGCATTTGACAGAGTGCCCCTTGATATTGTGATTAGCGAGCTGGTTACGTGTAGGCTGGATGGCACTGCTTACTACTGCAAGATAGAGCCACAGCTGGCTGGAGAACTGCACTCAAAGAGTGCATCTCAGTGGTTCCTCATCAAACTGGAGGGACGTGATTGAATGGGATGCTACAGGTGTTGTTCCTGGGCCCTGCACCTGTCTACATTTGCATCAATGACTTGGGGAAAGAATGGGGGGAGGTGCTTATCAGATTTACAGATGACACAAAATTAGGTAGGAGACAGAAACAAAATTCAAAATGTTCTTGAGAGGTTAAAAACTGGGCAGAAAAAAACAAAATGAAAATTAATGGATACAAGTACAACTGAAGCAGAGCGCTATCGCTGAGCCTTTTAGATAGGGTGACCATATGAAAAGGAGGACAGGGCTCTTGTATCTTTAAAGTTGTATAGAAAAGGGAATTTTCAGCAAGTGTCATTTGAATGCATGTAGCAGCTGGTGAAATTTTGTCTTCATCTTAAGAGTTAAAGCTGCAGGAGCCCTGCCCTCTTGACCGGATACAAAAGAGAGGAGGGCACCTGCACCTTTAACTATTGCTATGAAAAGGGAATTTCATCAGATGCTGTCTGCATACAAATGACACCTGCTGAAAATCCTTTTTCTCTACAATTGTTAAAGCTACAGGAGCCCTGTCCTCCTTTTCATATGGTCACCCTACTTTTAGAGAACTTCAGGCACATTAGAGATTTAAGCAGCTCCCTGCGAGGCTGGTGTGGTTAGGAAGTGCTTTGCTCCAGGGCTCCATCTGCCCCCCCCCCCCGTTTTTCTTTTTTCTTTTTTTACCTAAAGTTGCTTTACAAGCAACATTTGAAAGAGTGGTATATAGGCACCATTCACAAATGGACTTAAATTTGGATATTTAGTCCAGCTTTATTGAAGTTTGTGTAATTTATTCATTTCTCCCTTTTCCTTTTTTTAGAACATAGTAATATTTGAAACTGAGGCCTTTAAAGTATGTAGTTACACTTGCATTTTTTGGTTTTCGTTTTTTGTTTTGCTCTGTTGAAATTTACAATAAAAATTGATTATCTTTTTAAAAAAGAGATTGTTTTTCAATTCCGTTTAAACCAACACAGTGTATTAGGTACACAATTAGTCATGGTTGGAGTAGAGCCATTGAAATCAATGGGACAAGTTAGCCATGACTAATTTAAGTCCCATTGATTTCAATGGGTCTACTCAAAGCATGACTAAATTTGGATCCAACTCAGACCTAGGATGAATAAGAAAGAGCTCTACATGTTTTCAATGTCAGGAGAGATGTTTTATGTAAAAACGATTCAAGAATACTTGATTCTCAACTGTTTTATTGTTTTGTATTGTAAAACCAAGGCCACCCTTACTGAAAGATACTTTGCAGGCTTTAGTACAGTTGCATAATGAGAATAACAACTCCGTTCTCCTTCACCACCACCAACACCCCAGGGCTGGTCTCTCCTTCTCTCCTGTGCAGCGCCATTGACTACACAAGCCCAAGTGGTTGAACATCTCTGTGGCATGCACGCTGATGCTGCCACCACCACACTGTCCAGCTCCACCACCGTTCTGCACCACTTCATGTTCTCTTGTGCTTTGCACCTTCGATCGCTCCTTTAGAGATTTGACTGAAACCTGTAACAAATTCACTGCCCCACCGGCGTTGGAGCCACCAGCCTGCACTGCTCAACTGATTGCTTCAGGAGATGGTGGGCTCTCCTTCACTAGAGATATTTAAGCAGACGTTGATGGCTGTAGTGCACCTCATGCATTGAGCAGGGGCTGGATTAGATAACCTCTATGGACCCTTCCAATCTATGATTTATAAATAGGAGGAAAGACAGAAAATGATACATATTTTTAAATGATTGAGTTTAATGTTTTATTTCCATCATATTGTATGAAATTACAACATGGTGAAAGCAAAGGAAAAAAATTCAGAATTGTTTTTGCTTACCTTCGCATTGCTGTTTGTCCACTCTCCCCTCTCCCAGGTTAGTTATGCGTCATCCAGCCGGCTCTTAAGCAACAGAAATGAGTATAAATCTTTCCTGCGTACCATCCCCAATGATGAGCACCAGGCCACTGCCATGGCAGACATTGTTGAGTACTTTCGCTGGAACTGGGTGGGCACCATTGCAGCAGATGACAACTACGGCCGTCCAGGAATTGAAAAGTTCAGGGAAGAGACAGAGGAGAGAAACATCTGCATTGACTTCAGTGAGCTCATTGCCCAGTACTTACCTGAAGACCAGATCCAGCAGGTGGTGAAAGTCATCGAGAATTCCACAGCTAAGGTAATTGTGGTCTTCTCTAGTGGCCCAGACCTGGAACCCCTGATCAAAGAGATCGTCACGCGTAACATCACTGGTAGGATTTGGCTGGCAAGTGAAGCCTGGGCCAGCTCTTCACTGATAGCTATGCCACAATTCTTTCATGTCATGGGTGGCACCATTGGATTTGCTCTGAAGGCAGGA
The DNA here is from genome assembly GCF_023053635.1 of Elgaria multicarinata webbii. Taxonomy (NCBI): domain Eukaryota; kingdom Metazoa; phylum Chordata; class Lepidosauria; order Squamata; family Anguidae; genus Elgaria; species Elgaria multicarinata. The sequence continues at coordinate 7,884,362 of NC_086176.1, forward strand.
CAGATCCATGGCTTTCGTCGATTTCTGCAAAAGGTGCATCCTAAGAAGTCCGCTAACAATGGATTTATCAAAGAGTTTTGGGAGGAGACTTTTAACTGTTACTTGCCAGATGGTAACAAGAATTATCCAGGCTCTGCTTCTTTTCACAAGGGCCATGAAGAAGCTACAAAAGCTGGAAATGGCACTGCTGCCTTCCGTCCCCCATGTACAGAGGAAGAAAACATTACCAGTGTGGAGACTCCATACATGGATTATACTCACCTGCGGATATCTTACAATGTGTACTTGGCAGTATACTCAATTGCTAATGCTTTGCAGAATATATACACTTGTACCCCTGGGAAAGGGCTGTTCACAAATGGATCGTGTGCAGATATCAAGAAGGTGGAGGCATGGCAGGTAAGGGTTTTTTTTGCTTTTGTCTTTTTACTATAATACAGAATGTCTCTATGGTGTTTTTACAGAACAGAGAGCAAACTGAACGGGATCTCTCAATGGCTAAACGCAAATGTTCTTCAGTGTTTTTAGCAAGAGTATAACTAGGGCAAGGATAAATAGCACATTCCGCTCTTGATTCAGAGACCCGTACCATATAGAGCATTCTAGACCACTCCCTGTTTCCAGGGGCAATTCCCGTGGATCATTTTGGCATGCAGGAAGGGCGATTTGCCTCTCCACAGGGGCCAAGATAGAGGAAGCCAAAATCCTCTTTGTTTACATTTTGTGTCAGTTCTGTCATTCTGCCACCACACCATGTATCTTTTCATAGGATCATATAATAGCACAGTTGGAAGAAGCCTACAAGGCCATCGAGTCCAACCCCCTGCTCAATGCAGGAATCCACCCTAAAGCATCCCTGACAGATGCTTGTCCAGCTGCCTCCTGAATGCCTCTAGTGTAGGAGAGCCCACAACCTCCCTAGGGAACTGATTCCATTGTCGTACTGCTCTAACAGTCAGGAAGTTTTTCTTGATGTCCAGCTGGAATCTGGCTTCCTTTAACTTGAGCCCGTTATTCCGTGTCCTGCACTCTGGGAGGATCAAGAAGAGATCCTGGCCCTCCTCTGTGTGACAACATTTTAAGTATTTGAAGAGTGCTCTCATGTCTCCCCTCAATCTTCTCTTCCCCAGGCTAAACATGCCCAGTTCTTTCAGTCTCTCTTCATAGGGCTTTGTTTCCAGACCCCTGATCATCCTGGTTGCCCTCCTCTGAACACGCTCCAGCTTGTCTGCATCCTTCTTGAATTGTGGAGCCCAGAACTGGACGTAATACTCTAGATGAGGCCTAACCAGGGCCGAATAGAGAGGAACCAGTACCTCACGTGATTTGGAAGCTATACTTCTATTAATGCAGCCCAAAATAGCATTTGCCTTTCTTGCAGCCATATCGCACTGTTGGCTCATATTCAGCTTGTGATCTACAACAATTCCAAGATCCTTCTCGTTTGTAGTATCGCTGAGCCAAGTATCCCCCATCTTGTAACTGTGCCTTTGGTTTCTATTTTCTAAATGTAGAACTTGGCATTTATCCCTATGAAATTTCATTCTGTTGTTTTCAGCCCAGCACTCCAGCCTATCAAGATCACTTTGAAGTTTGTTTCTGTCTTCCAGGGTATTAGCTATCCCACCCAATTTGGTGTCATCTGCAAATTTGATAAGCGTTCCCTGCACCTCCTCATCCATACACATAATTTCTGCCATTTCCTTCCTTCATATTCTCCATCTCATTTTATTATTTATTCATTACCTTTCCAAACCACCAATAGGGAAAGCTCTCTCATGCCACACTCTGGCTCTCTTCCGCCTCTTTATCCTCTACAAGCTTTCTCATTCGCTCTGCTCTCTTCTCACTGTTCTCTTAGGGCCCATAGAAGCTTTCTAAATGCGTGATTCAGCACTTTAGGGTACAAGAAGACATCGGGGAAAGGGAAGCCACAGTGTGGCAGGTGAAGGGTGCCTTTTCCAACATCACACCATAAATCGTTCAACCTGCCCTGCTCCCATCTCTTCCATTCTCTCCCACCACTGGAAAAACGGATGGGTTGGGAGCTCAGCAGGCTGCATGTGAAGGAGCTCGGCACCTTGTAGAGATCAAATATAGTGAAGAAGCACACCTAATCCTGAAAATCGCCATCTAGGCTACTCTTATTTTCAGTGATTTGCCTCTTCCACATTTATTCTTCCTCTCTAACTAATCTATGGCTGGATTTAAATGCCGACACATCATGCTAAATGCTGGGGATGCGGTGGGGTGGGGCCTTTGTGTGGAGATGTGCCCCAAACGTACAAACTCATACCAGAATCTTAGTAGCATGGTATCATATGTCTCTCCCAAAATGACCCAGTTAGAGGTGTGACACTGCTGCAGGGTGAGGAACTATTTAGCACCCGGGGGCGGGTGGCTGTCTAGCTTACCCCCCACCCACCCCACAAGGGCCAGATGATGTTGGAGTGGACCCTACTCCTCCCCCACAAAGCCATCCCACGACATCGTAGCAGAATTCCTCCATGCACAGAAAAGACAAGAGTGGCTTCTTCTGTGTCTCTGCATGGGCAAATGGCAAATGCTCCTGCCTCTCTCTCCGTGGAGAAAAAAGCAATTGCTCAGTGGTAGAAAAGCTTTCTCTACCAGGGGCAGAGGAAACACCCTTTGTTATCTCCCATCAGTGACCAAAGAAAGAGCAGGGGTTCCTCTACCCCTGCTGGAAAAAAGCCAGGCTTTCTTTACTGTTGGGAGAGAGGATGGGGCTTGGGAGAGAAGGTGGGCCTCTCCAAACTCCACAGAACCTCTGCTGGCCAGATGGGTAACCTCCGCCGGCCAGAGTAGACCCATGGGCCAGAGGATCTGCATCCCTGCTGTATTGCATGTAAAAACCTCTGCACTGAATGTGGTGTACGAGCACGCAACCCCCTCCAAGAGCCAAACAAGATGTGACATGGGGCATTCCTGATTAGGATCTCCCACATTTGGGGGGGGGCACTTGGGGAGAAATGGTTGTATCCCTTTCTCCCTATATCTTTTCCCCAATTTAAATCTATCCCTCCCCCAACCCCAAAGCTGCTCTTACCTCATAGGGGGAATGATAGGTACAGATATCTTTGTGTCTTTACCCCATTGAACTAATAGTAGCTTTGGGGGATGGGCAATTTGGTGAAACGGTTTGGTTGGAAGGGGTTAAAACCAGGAGTGGCAGTTCAGGGGCTCTGGAGGCTAATTTCAACCCCCTGGCAATACCCCCCCCCAAGGGCTGCATCCCCATCGACACCACATCTGCATCTGCATGCGCTCATCTATCCACACTGATATGTATAAACACACACACTTCCTCCCCTCCACACACACACAGCTGTGAGAAAAATGAGATTAAAGCCCTTTTCCTGCTCCCAGCCATCATTATCCACTTCGCTGGGATTTATCGGGGTGCTGTTAACTCATGATCACTGGGAGGAGGAAAAGGATTAGCCCTTGCCCTCCTCCCGGCAAGGAGGACTTTCCTCAGGCATCTGTTAACGAGCAGGTTCACACACCCACATGCACACCCACCCACACATGTGCACACACACACACCACTGTGAATCTGCTGGAAAGTCCTCCTCGCATGCCTGATTTCCAGCGGAATTCGGCTCCTGCCAGCCCTCTAAGCAGTGGATGGTTTAGGGAGCCTGATGTTGCTGCTATGCAGGGCACAGGGGATGACTCTCTTCATGTGACCTGTGTAGCAGTGGGGAATGAAGGGGCAAGTTGCCCACCCCTGGTTAAAACCCTCTTCCAGAGTGTTACTTCCCTTCTCTTCAAAGCAGCTGCGTGTGGATCCTAATTAGTAATAAATAAATTTTAAAAAACCCAATGCCATAGAAGATGTGTCCTAACAAATTGAAACTTAGTACAAACAAGACAGATGTGCTCTCCGTCAGGAGGCCTGTTGAGTCAGTCATAGGCGCTTCAATGTGTTTTGGTGGGGGTTTCTCTCCCCTTGAGAAATGAGGTTTTGAAGTTTGGGAGCGCTTTCATCCATGTACATTGAGATTGGATTACTGCAATATGCTCTATGTGCCATTCAAAACTGGAAACTGCAGCTAGTAGACAGCTGAGCAGGGCCAGCTTTGTTGAAAAATGTGACTCTTTTTATATCAACTACTAGCTGTAACCGGCGTAACATACGCCATTGTAGCATATCTTAAAGTTTATTAATTACATATCATCGCGGGGGCGCGGGCTGCTTGGAGGCCACCGATACAGCGCCGTCTGGCAGACCTGGGGGGCAGGGAGGTCGAGGGAGCAGGTGTTCCTGTCAGCCTTGGGCCGCCCACCCAGCTTGCATGAGATTGCGAGCGGCCTCCCACCTGGCCACCAAGGGTCCTGGCTGTGCCTCGCTCATGTTCTGGATCATGGCGCTGCCCCCTTCTTGGAGGGGGGGAGCAAAGAGGCAGAAAGGAAGGTAGGATTACCTTGGAAAGCCCAGAGGAGTTGGGCGAAGGGCTTAGCAACCTGTATCAGCTGACATTACACATTATTGTTGCTTAGCAACCTGTATCAGCTGAAGCCTTTATGGAAACATACCTAAGCATTTTATATAGAGAGATAATTGTTCCTGGTCCATTTTCAGACAATTATCGTCTGTAAGTTTTGGGACTAGGATATGTAAAGAACTATCTCATCACCTGTGACCCTGTCTGTCCACTCAGGTGATTGGAAGAGGCCCTCCTGCAATGTCAAGGCACAGTTGACATTGACATGGGAGAGGGCTTTTTCATCTAGGGAATCCCTGCTTGGAATTCCCTTCCTTGGGAGATCTGATCGCATTGCTTCTTGAGCCCTTTGGCCTGTTTTGGTTGGGGGGATTCATAGTTATTGGTCTTATAGTTTTATCAGCTGGTTGTGTTTTATGACGTTTTCCAATGTGATTTGAATTCTCTGTCTTAGGCACCTTGAGAAGTTTGAGTTCTGAACTAGGAAGGTGGGATATAAGAATTCTTAATTAATAAATAAAACGTTCGCATCAAAATCCTACAAAAAACAATTAAGCCAATTAAACCAAATGTTAATAATATGTCAAAATTAAAACAATTAAAACAACAGAGAAGATAAAATACATAAGCACAAAATAAAAACAATATTGGGTAGCATTCTAAAAGGCCTGGGAAAACAGAAAGGACTTTGCTTGGCTCAAAGATGACGCACATTTACTTTTCAAAACCATCTAAATTATTAGAATTTTTCATGGCCTTTTTTTTTAAAGCTTGGGGCCAGTCTATACTAGCATTTTATTCTAATGTCTGGTTGGCACGCAGGATGCATGATACACACACTGTTGTGCACTGGTGCTATTTCTCCTTCAATATTCCATTGTTTTCCAAATGTCTGTGACGATTTTTCTGGTGCTTGCGGTTTCTGGTGCGGTATGAGGACACGTGTGGTATATCTACTGGTATAAGTCTTACTGGTAGGAGTGGCTTTAAAGCTGTAGAACCTGTTTTGCAACATTTTCCTCCACTTTCTTTGCTCCCTTCTCTTTCCTCACTGATTTTCATAGTATTAGTGGGCAGGAAAACACACATAAAAATAATCAACACACACGCCAGTCACCTTTCTTTTCTTTTCTTCCTCTTCTCTCTCTGTGTGTGTTTATTGCTACTATGTACTTATGGAGCTGCACAGTTGTGAATAACCATGCAATCTATATATATAAAATGCTTAGGTATGTTTCCGTAAAGGCTTCAGCTGATACATGTTGCTAAGCAACAGTAACAATGTGTAACATCAGCTGATACAGGTTGCTAAGCACCTCGCCCGACTCCTCTGGGCTTTCCATCCTACCCCCCTTTCTGCCTCTTTGCTCCCACCCCCCACGAAGGGGGCAGCGCCATGGTCTGGAGCATGAGCGAGGCACGGCCGGGGCCCTTGGTGGCCGGGAGGGAGCCCCGGCCCCAGCCTAATCTCATGCGAGCTGGGTGGGCGGCCCAAGGCTGATAGGAACCCCTGGTAGAGGGGGACACCTGCTCCCCCTCCCCCCTCCCTGCCCTCCAGGTCTTCCAGACGGCGCTGTATCGGCAGCCTCCAAGCAGCCCCCGCCCCCGCGATGATATTTAATTAATAAACTTTAAGATATGCTACAACAGCGTATGTTACGCCGGGTACAGCTAGTTTATTTTTAAACCTCTATTTCTATGCAGTATCAAAGGTGCGCATTCAGATAATGGACTCAGCAACCCATCATGCCATCAATGAGCAGGGCCACAGGCCAAAGCAGGGCCACCCCCACTTCTGGCATGGAGCCCACTCCATGCTTACGTGGAAACACACACACACACTTCATTCACCCCATTATCACGTGCACGTGCACACACAGAGTCCATTCATACTCATGTACATACCCACCCACTCACACTTACCCACACTCCTCCCATGCTGCTGTTAGGCTTTTAATGGAGCCTTTCCCAAAGCATAATTTCAGCAAGGGGCAATTTTGTGAGGGTTGGGTTTTGGGGTGGGGGGTGTTACAAGACTGGACAACCTATCAAGAGACTATAAACTCCCAGCATGCCCCAGCCAGCACTGCTGGCTAAGGAATGCTGGAGTTGTAGGACCTTTTTCTGTCTGGACGTAGGATTGTGCCCTTAATATCATTTAGGGTGTCTGTCGTGCTTCATATATGTTATCCCAGTACAACAGTCCGGCACAACAGGCCTATATTATTTTCCCCATGTTTCAGATAGGGTGAGCCTGAGAGAGAAGGGCCAGACTTTGGCTACCTAGTGACTAAGTTATTATTTATTCATTAGTGATATCTATAAAACTGTATTAAATACATTAATTAAAACAACATTTAAAGCCACTTGGTAGCAGAGACCAGATCTGACATACACACACACCAGGAATTCTTGGTTCATAGCTGTTATTCATCCACTGTGCTACAACTAACGATTACCCCAACTCTGTCGGACAGATTTTGATTTGTGGAATTTGCAATGATTGAACGTTCTTCCACGTTAAAAGTTCTTTGCCGTAGAAAACTATGATTTTAGGAAGAAGAGCTCTAGCGTAGCCCCTTTTTTCCCTAGCATTGGGAAGGTTATTCTCACATCAGAGGGAACTCGTGGTCCTTAGTTTCATTCTGAACTATCATCCCAGGAAAACTCTCTTCCGAAATCCCTGGAAATGTGTCACTTTTAACTTAATTTCCAAACAAAATTAACATCAAATTTCAAAGTGCTTGTGGGGTAAAATATTACCTTGGAAGGTCTGATTTTAAAGTCCTGGAATTAGCAAAAATACAAGGAAGAGCAGGTCCAACATTTACAATGAAAATAAGATAAAAGTTCCTTGAACCCAATGTACAGATTTGGGGTTGGGTCCAGATTTATGCTGGACCAACTCCTCTGAAGAAATTGGGCTTCCCCTCTTCCTTCTTCCCACAGCAGCCACTCCAGCCTCCTGGAAATGCTACAAAGAGCCAGAAGTCCCTCGGGCTGTCTTGATGATGATGCATTGGCACCACAACACCCCCCCCCCCCCCAAACCCTGCACTTTCGCTCCTGCAGGGTTGCACCAGGCAATCCCCATGCCAAGTAGTGAGTGCGGGGTTCACATTGCTCTTCGACGCCACTGCCATTGCCTGTCCCACCCTGGCTTTTTCACCCTTTCCCCACATATTGACAGTCAGCTCATAAAGGGAACGGAGAACTTCCCAGCAAAAGAGAAACTCGTCTCCCCATGCTGAAAGCAGTGTGGGGCATTCTGGCAGCCATTCAACTTACTGGACAACCTTCCCCCCTGCCCAGGCAGATGTTGCCAAATCAGGGGTTGCTATCCATGTTTCCTCAACCCCCATTATTTACACATAAGCAACCCCAGTATTGCGTCCAGTTCTGGGCTCCACAATTCAAGAAGGACGCAGACAAGCTGGAGCGTTTTCAGAGGAGGGCAACCAGGATGATCGGGGGTCTGGAAACAAAGCCCTATGAAGAGAGACTGAAAGAACTGGGCATGTTTAGCCTGGAGAAGAGAAGATTGAGGGGAGACATGAGAGCACTCTTCAAATACTTAAAAGGTTGTCACACAGAGGAGGGCCAGGATCTCTTCTTGATCCTCCCAGAGTGCAGGACACGGAATAACGGGCTCAAGTTAAAGGAAGCCAGATTCCAGCTGGACATCAGGAAAAACTTCCTGACTGTTAGAGCAGTATGACAATGGAATCAGTTCCCTAGGGAGGTTGTGGGCTCTCCCACACTAGAGGCCTTCAAGAGGCAGCTGGACAAGCATCTGTCAGGGATGCTTTAGGGTGGATTCCAGCATTGAGCAGGGGGTTGGACTCGATGGCCTTGTAGGTCCCTTCGATTCTATGAAATGGGACATAATTATGTGCAACTGTTCACTACGCTGGTTGCCGACTGTTGAGCAATACTGGAGGAAGACTCGACCTTTTTCTTTTTTGAAATTAATTCTTTTCTTTTTAAAATTAAGTGCTTATTGACCATTGTTATATCTTCTGAACAGGAGAACAAGAGGCCTCTCACCTTGTGCAGGCCATCCATTCCTGAAGTTGCTATGAGGAGGAGTAGAAAGAGAGAATGTCAGGAAACTCCCTCCCTATGTGCATGTGTCTTGTGGGGATAGGGATGTTGGAGGGATCTGTTTGGGTGTGTAGCTCAGCAAGCTTTCACTAGGTCGTCCACCCACCCCACCCAGACTCTGTTCTGACAACCGCGAGCTGGCCCGACTTGGCTCACACTGAGTTGGGCCAGCTGGTGGTTTATCCACCTCTGCATGATGACACACGGGGGCGGGGAGGATGAGAGGGGATCAACGCTCCCCTCTCATCCTCTATTGTATGCAGTGGGGTCACTGTGCACATGTGTCTCTTTCCTCCCAGCCCCAGGAGGGGGAGAAGAAGCCATTTGCACACAGTAAGGTTGCTGTACACAAGTTTCTCCTTCTCTTCCCGAGGCCGAGGAGGAGAAGACTTGAGCATAGCAAAGGAACTGTCCCCGATGGAGTGGGACGGCGCTGTTAGGTCCCTGAAGGTCTCATCTATCAACTTCTGTGCCTCTCTTAGCTTCTCCAGGTCAGCAACCTTGGCCTCAAGGGAACGAGCTTGTTCCCTGGGAGCCAGGAGCACACACCCATGACTTCTGTCCAGCAGGCAGGTAGTCATACATGTGGCACTCAGTGCAATACACTGGGAAGGCCCCACACCCCTGCTGGCTTTCTACCTTCATAAGTGTTTTTTTATTGTTATTATTGATGTTCTAGGGTTGTTTACTAGGAGTTTGTTACTGGGAGAAGGTAGGGAGTTTATTTAAAGCTTAGTGTTTGTTTTAACTTCAAGCTACTTACTGTGAGTAGGGAAGGGAAGAGTTTTCTGCCCTGGCTTCCTCACCCTGCTACTAAACTTACCCAGTTGCTTAACTTGCATGTGTCCTGACACTTTGTCACTGGGGCTTCCCGTGCTTGGACAGCTAGGTCCTCACTAGTGTGCCTGTTTTTATAGATGGGGTCAACTGCTGCTGCAGTGAACCTGATTGGAGGGCCTCCTTTGAAAAGCAAGGGAAGCTGCATGTAAATTCCTGGTCAGCAGTAGCTTCCAGTAGTTGCCCCCCCCCCCCCCCCCAGGGAATGGTGATTCCTATTTACAAAGGAGGACTATCCAGGGGAAATCCTCTACTCAATGGGTCCTTGACAGGGACAGCAGACAAAGGGTAGGTGAATTGAGATTCCTATGGAGATGATTTTTATTGAGGACAGAGGACTATTCAATGGGTTGTTGAATTGAAAAGGATGTGGCTTGCAAGGTGTGAGTTTTATGTTGCTGGTGTTGTTATTTTATTTGTGTGTGTGTGTGTGTGTGTTTAAAACTAAGTGATAGACTGATTTCTTAAACTTTAAGAATTTTAGGGTGACCATATGAAAAGGAGGACAGGGCTCCTGTATCTTTAACAGTTGTATTGAAAAGGGAATTTCAGCAGGTGCCATTTGTATATATGGAGAACCTGGTGACATTCCCTCTTCACCACAGCAGTTAAAGCTGCAGGTGCCCTGCCCTCTTTTAAATCTGGTCACGCTAGTGTAGCTCCTGCAGCTTTAACTGTTGTGATGAAGAGGGAATGTCACCAGGTCCTGTGTTTGTGGGGAGCCCCGTAGTGAACAATTCCCACTAAAGTTCCTCCATGTGATTGTGTACCAGGCAGCATACATGATCGTGTGCAGAAAATAAGTGCCACATCTCTCTGAACTGGCCATTTTGTTCTGATGGTTAAATTCTGGGGAATTAAACAAATGACTTTGCAACTCATCCATGAAATATCACATAAAGAGGCAGTCAGCATGCTGGTAGCTTGGCTCTGTGTCATTGGGTTCATCTAATGAGAAACTCCAGGGCTTCACAGAAACAATTATTTACTTTAACACATTAATCTCAGTAAAACACTGTGCTGTGCTTCACGTACTGCCATTTGTCATTTTACACATCAATAGATGGGTTTTACTAGGTGATGTATTTTAATACAATTTTATATTCATATTGTTTTCAGTCTCAAGGTTAGGACAGGTGGGGCCAATAGCTTAGTTGCAGAGCCCATGGTTTGCCTGCCGGAGGTCACAGGTTTATTCCCCTGTTGTCTCCATCTAGAACTCAGGTGGGCAAGGCTGGGTGAGGCCCCTGCTCAAGAACTCGAGGAGACAGTGGGCTAGTTCGCACATCACAGTAAGCCACGCTGAAAACAAGGCTTTCTGCAGCTTGCCATGGCTTGTTCCTTCATAGCCTTCCCAGCACATGTGGCCTTTGCAGCACAACCTCAGCAACCTACTCTGCTAAGGAGCACAAATGAGCTCCTTAGTGGAGCTCCGGCTATTGGGCGGTATAGAAATGTAATAAATAAATAAATAAAATTATTATCCCAATTTTGTGTAGAATTTTTCATTGATATATATATATATATATATATATATATATATAAATAAATAAAATGCATAGTTTTCTAGCAAATATGCATAGGCTTCAACAAAAGTAGACCAAATATCTAAATAAGTATCCATTTGAAATTGATGTCTCTATGCCACCCATACAAATACTGAAAGCATTGTAAGGTCCTCCATCCATTGCATTATAGGTGGTGAGTGTTTATCCTTCCACTGTTCTAATATTCATCTTTTAGCTGTCAATAAGGTCCAGAGAATCCACTTACACTGCCGATTTGTTAATTTTCATGAAGCAGATAAATAATTTAAGAGTGTGCACATCAGTGAACATTAAAGGCTGTTCCAGTACAATAACCTCCCCCTCAAAAAGAAGCAACTACTGGACAGTGCCAAAACATATGTTTAAAAAAAGTATTAGCTGTATTGCACCGCCAACAATTAGCTGAATTAGGCAATCCCATTTTAAAGAGATGTGGTGGTGACCAATGGACATGAAACAAAATGTTTTGCTGAATAAGATGCAGCCTAAGATCCATAGATGTAACAGATAGACATCAAAGCAATGATCCACTGATTAGGCGTTTTGTGGAAGTGGCCACAGCAGTTTCCTCAAATTTCCAAATGGGTCCAAAAATGTTGGTGACCCCTGGTCTAGGGAGTGGAGGTGTAAATTGGCAAGTGCCATTTGCAGGGGGCAGATGGCAAAGGAGAATGATAGCAAGGAGCAAAAAAAACCTTTTAACCTGTTACAGTTTTTAATTTTTTTAATATGTTTTTAATTTTACTGTAGGTTTAATTCTGTTTTAACTTTTGTAACTTATATTTATATGTTTTAATTGTACATTTTTTAATCTTGTAAACCGCCTTGAGTCCCAGCACTGTGAAAAAAGTGGGATAATAATAATAATAATGATGTTTTCCGCTGCTCTTGCCAAGCTGCTCTGTAGTCCTTTCTGACAAGCCATGCACTACCCTCTCTGGCGGCTTGTGTATGGTTAACAAACCATGCCGGGTTTGAATGTCATGAAAAGTCACTCTGAAGCAAGCAACTCATCGTGGGTTGCTGTGTCTTGCGAACGTGGTCAGTATTAGGTTGGATGGGCTGTTGGGCTGACTCTACCCTACCAAGCTTCATGTATTTAAAGCTATCCTACTGGATACGTTGGCATATACAGTGCCGGCACTTGGGCAAGACACACTCATGGGCTTTCTCCCTCAGTGAGTCTACTTTTTCACTGCCATGGTCACCAGTTGCTCTTGCTCCTCCTCCTCTCGTGCATCATTGCTGCCACTTGTTTGCTTGACAGGCAGAAAGCCAATGAGCAAGTAGGCAGTAGCACCTACTGCTGCTCCTCACCACCACCACTGTTGTCTGGACCAGACCAAGAGGCAGGTTGCAGTGTTGGATAGGAAGAGCAAAACCAGGGGGGATGGGTTCTTGTCATTGGACCTGTGCTGGCATGTGGGCTTCGGCAGGTGCCCAACCACGCCAACCCTTGATGCTGGCCCTCGGTGTATAAAGCAGCAGGGTGTGTATTCACTCCAGCAATAAAGTTAAGTAAATTCTTTATACAAAAGGAGAGAAGTTAGAGAATTAGACTGAAAGAACTGGGCATGTTTAGCCTGGAGAAGAGAAGATTGAGGGGAGACATGATAGCACTCTTCAAATACTTGAAAGGTTGTCACACAGAGGAGGGCCAGGATCTCTTCTCGATCCTCCCAGAGTGCAGGACACGGAATAACAGGCTCAAGTTAAAGGAAACCAGATTCCAGCTGGACATCAGGAAAAACTTCCTGACTGTTAGAGCCGTATGACAATGGAACCCGTTCCCTAAGGAGGTTGTGGGCTCTTCCACACTAGAGGCCTTCAGGAGGCAGCTGGACAAGCATCTGTCAGGGATGCTTTAGGGTGGATTCCTGCATTGAGCAGGGGGTTGGACTCAATGGCCTTGTAGGCCCCTTCCAACTCTACTACTCTATGATTCTATCATTTGTTTGTACAGAATAATAGGGAACATCCTTTCTGAAAACACAGAGAATAGAAAACCGCAGAGGGAACTGCTGAGGGTAAAGAATTATTCAACTGGATGCATTCTATTTTTGACATTTATAGCCGGACTTTCCTCCAAGGAGCTCCAGGCAGAGTACATGGTTTGAGCCTCACCACCACAAACACACCATTTTATCCTCACAACCACCCTGCAATATAGGCTAGGCTGAGAGGTAGTGAGTGGTCCAAGGTCACCCAGTGAACTGCATGGAGATATGAACCTGGATCTTCCTGCTCCTAGCCTAATGCTGTAACCATTACACTGAAACATGTAAATATGTATTCATTTATTGCTGTATGCTGTTTTTATTTTGGTTTTATATTGTATTTTATGTATTTTATCTTCGTATATCAAGCAGTATGAAAGTAGTTTAAATAAATAAACGAGATCATTCTTAGACCACCTTGAAGATACCCGTTCCCCAAAACAGCGCACTGTAGAGGGCCCCCCCACATTGTGGTCTGTTTTCCATTGGATATGAGTTCAGATTTCTAAGTTCCCTTTCTCTGTATTTTCTGCTACTGCCACTCTGTCTGGAAAGAAATACTTCAAATTAAAAATGGCACACAGCTGCAGCCTTTACCCAAACTGTACAATCTCGTGGAGGTTTTTAGAATTCACTTATGGATAAAATTGTTCATAGTGGTCTGTCACCAGCATATTATACAGCAAGAATTTCCCCCATTTAGCCCTGTTATCTGACACTGAGCAATGGTTGGTCATAACTCTGTTGCGTTGTGGTAACTTTCAGGATGGACAACACACACACGTATAAATACACACACATTTGTCACCACACTTCAGTCCAAATACATAGGTCTTTAAATGGAGTGATTGGAACCAATTTGAAGGATTCAACTGGATAGCTTCGGCTGTTGGGGGGTATAGAAATGTAATAAATAAATAAATAAAATACTGTTTTTCTTAAATAATCTATGACAGATACCTGCTGGTAATAAGTAGCTTTTACTGGAAAACCACCTTTGTTGTAGGGGAAAATAATTGTATTATACTCAAACTTGAGCACAAGTTGACAAAACAAATAGACAAAAGCAACATATTCTAGGTGAACTAAATGCTAAAGACATGGAGCGATTTATCACCAGCGATTTATCACACTATCGCCATGCCTGGTATGTGTTTTTGCAGCGCGGTACTCACATGATGTTGTCCCTGTCCTGTGCTCATGTTGCCTCTTCCCCTCCCTTTTCTGTCTTATTTTGGAGCGGGGAAAGTCCATTTCCCCCCCCCCCCCTCTGTGCATAATAAAGGCACTTCTCCACCCGTGTATTGCTGTCCTTTTGCTATATCGGACCATCCTGGTTTTTGTTGGGAGTGTGTGTCAAAAGGTGGTCTTGCTGACAAAAGAGGAGGGGGCGGTTCTCCGCTCAACTGTGAAGGGGGAGGGAGAGAGGGCACCCGAACACCCCATCTATAACCAAGATATAGGGGGAATCCATAGTCTGCTTGGACTTTTTCTTTGTAATTCTTCACCATAACTAATTCAATTTAGTTTCTTTTCCATAGTCTGAAGAAAAACTTTGACAAATACTGCTGTAAATATCCCCAATATATATAAAATAAAATCATGCCATCTTTTATAAAAGGCAAATGTTTTGACTTTCCTTTAGTTAGCTTCTGTTAGTACGTTAATTTTTCTGCCATGGTACTTGCCGCAGTTCCGTATACCAAAATTTTAGTGTTAGAGGTTCTACAGTTTTTCAACTTTTGGCTATGAGTCTTTGGGCTGCCATCAACATGAATGCAATTAGGTCCTTAGATGTCACGTTTGCATTTTGTTCTTCTCATATTGTTAATAGGGACAGTGCAGATGTAACATGTATGGTTTGATGTGTGATATTTGCCATTTCCGAGAATATGATGTTCCAAAAATGTGACACAACCGGTCATGCCGACCACATCTGGATATGTAAACCTCATGTTCCATCACCGCAACTTCTATCACTGCAGCTTCCAATCTTTTTTCTTCCTACAAACAAAAATCTATTAACGAAGAAAATATGGAATAGCCGCACAAAGATTATTGATTGGTAGTGACAGAAGCCATCCCTGGAGAGATTGTACAGTTCTTCTATTGTGTGTAAAAAGTTAGATTTCTGACGGGAAATCTAACTTTTTACACACAATAGAAGAACTGTATAATCTCTCCAGGGATGGCTTCTGTCACTACCAATCAATAATCTTTGTGCGGCTATTCCATATTTTCCATAGTCCTATTCCAGGCGAGTGGGTGGCGGCGGAAGCCTTTAAGCTTAAGGAGGAAAACATGGGAGGCGGATGTTTTGCGCACAACATCAAGCATATGCCCCATAAATGGTGAACAAAGCACGACTATTCCACATTAAAGCCCCCGTGTGGAAGGAGCCTCAGGCATGATGCAGTACTGGAGTTCTCCATGATACCACCATTACATGACACGTAATTTCCGATGCCCTGGAAACTTTGACCCCCTACAGAGGGTATGGAGTGGATGTGCAAGGTCAGTTCTGCATTTGACCTGTAGGCTTTCAGTTGTGCCGGCTTCACTATTTTATTACCTGAAAAGGAACTCCCCCTTCTTTTTTTAAAGTTGCCATCTAAGACAGCTCTCTAATAACCAGAGCCTAAGGTGGCAGTTGTTTACAGCACAATGCTATGTATGTCTTCTGTGATTTACAGCAAGACTTACTCTGAGAAAAGCGATCTCAGGTTTCTTCTGAGAAAACATGGTTAGGATTTTGCCGTAATTCGTCACTGTGCTCTCTCCAGTGTCCTAGGGGGTACTATATTTGCTTGACCTTTGTAACCTGGATTCTGCCTTTATCTCTGGCCTTAGCATCTAGGTTACATCTGGGCTATCGACTGGGCTATTGTCATCCACTTTCTCCCTCTTGTTTCCGGAGCACAGCAAACCAATGGAAAAAAGTCAAAGCAGTGAGGTAGAATTTCCTTCATTACTTAGTAAATAGCATCCCATCTCCTTTGCATCAGCTGTCCTATAATCCCTATTCCTGGGTGTGATAAATGATGACGACCCTTTCTACTATCAGGACTTACAAGTGGGCTCAACAGGTGGTCTATTTAGGGAGCACATTCTGGCAGCAGAACAGAAGGCCAAGAGGAGTTCAGCTCCTCTCGATTGGAAGCAGGTGCGTCGGCTGCAGAGTGATCGGATTATTTGCCCTCTATGAGCATCATTACAATCAGTTATCATCAGCAACTTACTCCTATGGACCCTTAAAAAATAAAACTCTTTGTTTCATATTACTAGCCTAATATCCTAATTTAACTGTCCCTTTAGACACCCTGCTCAGACTTGCCCTGAATGAACTGGGCTTCTTTTAAATGCTGCTGAATTGATTCTTTGGCATTTATGTTTCTATCTTTAGTTACAAAACATACATGACAAGCTCTTAACAGTGAACTGTTTTGGCTAATCATTGACAGTTTGTAACCTATAAAAAGCTGCAAAAGTCACACAGTGATAAGGGCAGAGGATGCAGACTTTTCGAAATGCTTAAAAAACGTTCTAGAGGAAGTTAGACATAATTTATTATTAAGTAGAAAATGCTCCATCAATATGACATGCTGGTTGCAGTATATAGTGTGTCCTGGTGCAGTATCTACCCGTGGGATCTGGCAGGATTTCCTCACAGTGTTCTCAAGTGCAGCATTTTGTTATTTCCCCATGGAAGAAACTAGGAGAAAAGGATGTACAATGGGGTATCACTGGGGTGGAGGCTACACCCACAGACCTGAGCTATTTCCTTCAGGCAGTGTGTCCCACTGTAGCTGGTCCCATAGAATGTAATAGCAACTACCAAAAATCAATCCTGCTTTGCTATGATAACTCCTCTCCATCATAACCCTATTTTGGGTTCAATTTATTGGCCATACTAAAGCGTGGCTGGTGTATGTATGTGACAAAAACCTGCCAGGTTAAAAGCAGGAGTTAGAACGATCTCATTGCTCAAGTTTCAGAAAGCCAAAAAATTGTAAGCAAAGGTTGATGCCTTAGCAGATGTGTCCTGTGAACCGTAATGATGTTGTGCAATATATTGGGGGATATTATGATGTTCCTACCCCACCCTCACACTGAAACAAATCCCTTGCCATGGCACACATCCCAGCCCTAACCATTGTTCTCTCCTTAGCATGAGGTAATAATTTGATTTTCCCCAAATATTTTCTCAGCACAATTTGCTGCAATGGACTCTTGCTTCTGAGTGTTCCCCACCCCATTCTAGGAATCATCCACTCAGCATTATTATAACTGGGCATTACCATCGCCGCCACCCCCCAAAAAAAAACATTTGGAGAAAGATCGCAAATCAATAAGCCCAAATTACCTCCCCCACCCCGCAACCTTCACCCAGGAATTACATATTTTCCCCATTTTAGCATGGTAGGGTGGGGTAATCCTTCAGTCACCACTATGCTCCCCACCCAAGTTTTGTACAAGGAGACAACACAAACCTTTCAGAGAAGAGAATAAGTAAATCAAATGATTGTTTTGATATTATAGTTAAGCTGGAGAAAATGTGTGAGACATGTTCAAAGTTGGTCACTAGCTGACAATGAGATGGTGGCATTTAGCAGATTCTACAGATTTTGTTGCTATGCACAACTTAGATAGCACTCTAGTTATCTCTCTTGTTCCTTCGTCCTGTTGCTTAATTTCCACAAGTGCCATTACAGTACAACTTCAACAGTAATGAGAGCTATACAATACTGGAAGTTGGTATTGTGGTAATAAAGGAATCCTAATTTTAAATGTCACAAGCTTTCAGATCAGGGCATTCATGATCAGAGACTTGGGGCTTCTTGTATTTTACATTTTTATCAATGGTGGTAAACCACCCAGAGAGCTTCAGCTATAGGGTGGTATGGAAAATAAATAAATATTTCTTTTGTTAATCAAAAATCCCACAGCCTTACTGGGGCTTTGTCTTCTGGAATCTTTGCAACTTTATGATCATCACAATACACACACAATACACACACTCCCACCCCCACCCCCTTGCAGCAGATGGTATTTTTCACTTAGCCTCCTTGTAAAGGTGGGATTTGTTTATGGGTTTTTAGACAGTTCTAACCAATCCAAGGGTGCTTCCAGGTGAGCCCTTTATTGTGAGGTTACAGTGTTCATTAAGGAAGGAAAGATGGAATGACTGTGCTACGTTTTTTGTTTGTTAGTGCTAGGAGCTGCCTCCTGTCCAAATGGTTTACAGAACATAGAATAAATACAATCAAAACATAAACAGCAATTAAAAGTAGTATTAAAATAGGATTGGCAGTGACATAACCTCCACTACTAAAGCAAGTTTGCTTGGGCACCCACATTTACCTTGTGACTTGAGATCTCTGAAATCAACTTTTGTTGCAAGACGATAAAGCTACACCTCCTGTAATGGTAGCCAATCCCAATAGAAATGAGTACAAGGAATAAAGTCAATGTTGTCTTAAGTTCTCACTGGAGTCAAACTTCAAAATACATGTTGGGTAGAATCCAACTTGTCCTACTTAGAGTAGACACATTTGAATGAATAACTTCAGGCCCATTTATTTCAACGGGTCTGCTCTAAGTAGGCCTTGTTATTAGTTTTTATCCCTTGTAATATAATTTGTTATGTAATTTGTCAATGAATCATAATGATCAGAACTCATCTCTAGATCTGGGTGGAAACAGCCAGGTTAAAGAATTGCATAATGCAGTTTATTTGACCCAAATGTATTTTTGTATAATGATTTTTGTACAGCATTTTTCCTATTTGGAATAATGTTCTTGGACCATTAGTTTGTTTTACTAGCTAGTGTTCTTGGAACATTTGGCAGTATTGTAGCAAACCACAGGGCTCCAGAGTTGCTGTTGTGAGTTTCCGTGGGGTGCGGGAGCCCTCCAATTGCTTCCAAGCTACTGGGCAGGCTGGCTGCCCTTTTCTTCAGTGACCTCTCAGCAGCCATTTGTGGCATTCCAGTCGAAACTGGCAGAGGGTGCAAGAAGAGCCTTTGCAACTAACTGCCCAGGGCTTTGCTTCCTCCACTAGAATAACCAGCGCAGTAATTTGGTAAGAGTTAAAAAGTGTGGTCGTTCATAGGTCCTACTTTG
The DNA here is from genome assembly GCF_023053635.1 of Elgaria multicarinata webbii. Taxonomy (NCBI): domain Eukaryota; kingdom Metazoa; phylum Chordata; class Lepidosauria; order Squamata; family Anguidae; genus Elgaria; species Elgaria multicarinata. The sequence goes on from NC_086176.1 coordinate 7,903,439, forward strand.
TCTTTGATTCTTTTTTTTATATGGCAACATATCCACATAAATCTGTATTGCATCTTTGCTGTGTATAAATACTTTTTTGGGATGTTGGAATGATAGCTTTCATAAGATCAGCGTCCTCTGATGGAAACATGGCCAGGATGGGACAGGGTTGCAAATGCAATTATTATCATGGGGCAAAGAGGTCGGAGGAAGTAATACAGCTGTATGATCAGGAGAATTGCCAATTTACCTGTGCACACTTCAAGCAAAGAACAAAGACAAGATGAGAACAGGCCTTCTGGTTAGCTGGATCACTGCCTGGCCTTTTAATGTGACTTCTAATTTCCAGGATCAGTGCAAACTACTGATACATCGTGATCGGCTCCATGCTCTAGTAACCTCCAGACAAAACTACTTGAAGATGTAGCAGTTAATCCGAAATACAACTGTTTGGTTTTTAACTGGTACAGCCAAATGTAACGTGTTGTGTCAGTCCTTCCGTTTCACTGGCTGCTAGTCTGTTTCTGGGCATAACTCGAATTTCTTTGACTTATGTTGTAGGTAGCAGGCAATCATAGACGGGTGAGGCATTTGGGGCTTGGATGTGGAACAGCAATGGGGGCAATTGTGAGGTTGGCAGGGTGATTGTGGGGCATCAGCAAGGTAGCAAGGCAACTGTGGGGCAGAAGTGTGTGTGTATGTTTTCTGTGTATGGGTGGGTTGATGTGTTTTCCATGTGATTGCCACGTGGGGGGGGACGTCTGGGGAGAATTGATTTGGAGTGATCTTCCTATTTATTTATTTATTTATTAATTTATTTATTTAATTTATATACTGCCCCATAGCCGAAGCTCTCTGGGCTGTTTACAAAAGTTAAAAACAGTGAACATTAAAACAGTATACAAAATTTAAAACCATCAAAATTATAAAAACAACAGTATAAAACAACAGTATCCATTAAAGTGGGTTCAAAGTGAAGAAGCTTGTATTTGACATTTTGACCCACACACACACACACACTCTCGTATTGTGACTCTCCCACATCATTATGAATGATGAAGTTGTCAATATACATCAGTTTGAAAATGGAAGGATAATTAACTTTGTGAAAAGACTAACATGTGAACAGGATTTCACAAGCAGAAATATTCCAGTAGCTGCTCATTCTGTTTCTACCTTATTTCAGACACTTTACGGCTTTTGCTTTTGGCACAGAAGGTTTTGTCCTCTTCAAGTGATGCCATTATCGCAGTGATGGTAGTTTTTAGCATGTCTCTGTATCTCCCTCTCTAGGTACTGAAGCATCTGCGGCATTTGAATTTCCGTAGTAATATGGGGGAGCAAGTGGATTTTGATGAATCTGATGGCCCAATAGGGAATTACTCAATTATCAATTGGCACCTGTCACCAGAGGATGGCTCCATTGTATTTGAGGAGGTTGGACATTATAATATTTCTGCCAAGAAAGGAGAGAGGCTGTTTATCAATGAAAACAAGATTCTGTGGAGTGGCTTCTCCAAGGAGGTAAGAGACACCACTCACCTGGAACCTAAATCAATATTTGTCATCCTTTTCCACAGGGATCCACAAACTTTGGCAGATTTTATTCCCCCATAGCCAGTGAGGCTCTGCTTACTTATTCCCAATGCAAACACACCCTTCTTGTCAGGGTATTTTATAGTCAGTGCTGTCTCCAGGTTTTGGAAGGCCTTTGGGCAAGGCACCCCCAAAAGGAGACAAGTGAAGCTTGTATCTGTGCCATTTAAGCTTGTTAGATTCTGTGCCCTTCCTCTCAATCTCATCAATGCTTTCAATGGAACACACACACGTTGTTGTTGTTTCCTTGTCATTTATTATGTAATTAAAGTCACAATCATAACTTTGCGTCAGAGCACTCTAATGTTTGCTAAGCCCATCTGAGTTCCTGCTGGCAGGGTGGAAATGAGCACGGAGTGGTGTTTGCCACTCTCCTTCCAGTTTTCCCCCTCCCATTTCTGGTTGCCCTCCTCTGGAGCGTGTTCAGAGGAGGGCAACCAGGATGATCAGGGGTCTGGAAACAAAGCCCTATGAAGAGAGACTGAAAGAACTGGGCATGTTTAGCCTGGAGAAGAGAAGTTGGAGGGGAGACATGATAGCACTCTTCAAATACTTAAAAGGTTGTCACACAGAGGAGGGCCAGGATCTCTTCTCGATCCTCCCAGAGTGCAGGACACGGAATAACAGGCTCAAGTTAAAGGAAGCCAGATTCCGGCTGCACATCAGGAAAAACTTCCTGACTGTTAGAGCAGTACGACAATGGAATCAGTTACCTAGGGAGGTTGTGGGCTCTCCCACACTAGAGGCCTTCAAGAAGCAGCTGGGCAGCCATCTGTCAGGGATGCTTTAGGGTGGATTCCTGCCTTGAGCAGGGGGTTGGACTCGATGGCCTTGTAGGCCCCTTCCAACTCTGCTATTCTACAATTCTGTGATTTCCCTCCCATTGTGAGCAATGGGAGGTAAATAATTTAGACGAGCACCAGGGCTGGTCTAAATGTTTCCTTGGGTTGTGGGTGTAGTTGGGGATTAGGAGAGCGCCTCCCCTGCTCCAACCATGCCACGCCCACAATCCTCCACATTCCCTCCCCCCTCTGATGTTGGGCTCCAGAGGTGGAGAGGGGAGGGGTCTGAATCTCTCCACAGGGACAGGGATTGAATCTTCTCCGAGATCAAAGAGTTCTGATATATCCAATGGCCTCTAGGACACAGTACAGGGACCTTAGGATTGCCCAAGCTAGGACTTATATTTGTTATACATGATTGACAAATTTTCACAGCATTTGAAAGGAAGGAGCTCGAAGGGATTTTCAAATGCTAAGTACTGTCACCCACTACACCACCAGGTCAAAAGTCCGAAATTTTGACTTCTGCCTCCATCTTGTGGCTGTTTAGTAGATGTGCAATATCTGCCATTAATTCGTCAGTTCCCTTCAGGGATTACTGGAATGGTGCACACCATGGATTTTAAATTTGTTCACCTTCAAATGCATCGTCAGAGGTGCATGTTGAATATGGTCAACCTGATACTGTCTTTGAGAGCTATATCATCATGGAATTTTCTTGCCGCTAATAGTAAAAAAAAAACCAAAAACCTTTCCACTGTTAGATGTTGACAGAATATGCACCATTATTCTAAGCCCAAATTCACATCAACACTATCCTTGCATTTAATCATCCAAATCAATTTGAGACTCTAAGGTCTTCCCCAGTGGCGAGACCCCTCATATACTGAAGGAGAGGGCACACACACTTCCATTCTCCCCCCACACCCTTCTCCACTCAGACGCCCCTATGTGCATAACCCTGATCAGTGCAGTCTGTCTCCCATTTTTGGAGACAGCTTCTTGGTGGGCCAGAAGGGACCATCCCAGACCCACCTTTTCTGAGTAGCAGCAGCCACTGCCCTGGCTCCTTCTCTTTGGCTAGGTTCTCCAAAATAGTGACCATGGGCAATGGGGGAGGGTGATTGTGGGGGTTGCAAGGTGATGGAACTCACTGCCACAGGGTGTGGTGATGGCCACCAATCTGGATGGCTTCAAAAGGGGGTTGGATAAATCCCCGGAGGCTAAGGCTATCAATGGCTACTAGCCCTGATGGCTGTGTGCTATCTCCAGTATTCGAGGCAATAAGCCTGTGAGCACCAGTTGCTGGGGAACATGGGTGGGAGGGTGCTGTTGCACCATGTCCTGCTTTGTTGGTCCCTGGCCGATGGCTGGTTGGCCACAGTGTGAACAGAGTGCTGGACTAGATGGACCCTTGGTCTGATCCAGCATCAAGGCTCTTCTTATGTTCTTATGATTGGGGGGATTGGGCAGAGTGACAGGGCATTGTGACAGGAGAACAACCCCACACCTGTCTTGTGCTCAGATTCTGGGGCAAGGTATTTGTCTTTCAGCTTCACTGTTTTGCCTTCAGTGAAATGGGTGTTTTGAAACTGACCATGCTTACCAAAGAGCCATTTTGTGAATAGTCTCTCTCTCTCTCTCTCTCTCTCTCACACACACACACACATACAGAGGGAGAGAGAGAACAGTCATTATATGATGGCGCCCACAGCACAAAAAATCCTAATTTGCCCATTGACCTAGAAAGGTTAGGGAACCTGGGCTAGTGGCAAGGACTGAGCACCCTTTGATGGGTTTCCCTCATTGACACTATGCCACCACCTGCACCAGCAGCAATTCCTCCTCACCTCCACTGTACAGAGGGAGTGGCAGCAACAGTAGCTGCTCCAGGTCCTTACTGCAGCCTGGGCTAGCCGGCCAGCGGCCAGATATGCACAGAGCACCCCCTGCTCGCTTGTCTGCCCTCTGTCCTCTCCCTCTGGGTGGCCGAGGGTTGCTGCTGGAGGACAATCACTACTGGACTTGGTATGAACTAGACCTGAGCACCTTTATCTAGGATTTAATACTCTGATCATGCCTGCCCTGATTTAACGGAATTGTTTTTATTCCTTCAGGTGCCGTTCTCTAATTGCAGAAGTGACTGCCTGCCAGGCACAAGGAAAGGCATCATTGAGGGAGAGCCCACGTGTTGCTTTGAATGTGTAAAATGCACCGATGGGGAGATCAGTGATGAGACAGGTATGGTTTGATACTGAGAAGAAAAGAAAAAGCTGTGCTCTCTTCTGCTTAGAGACATTTCCCAGGACGGAGAGAGAAATCACATTTTGGAATTCCTGCTCATAAGGGACCACAGTGAGCATGTTTTAGGAAACTGCTGCATACTTACACCGCCCACAATTCTCAATTCTGGCAAAGAAGAGAAATTCAGCCTCTGGGGAAATTGAGTTGCCTCCTTGAGAGACGTTCGTTAATTTCACATTACACAGCAGCAAAATAGGAAAGAGAAGGCTTCTTTGTAAAAGTAGAGACTATGGTACATCACCAACTCTTGGGCGTTTTGTTTGCAGTGCCTTCACCTGAAGGCCTAGTTCTTACTGAGGTGGTAGCCTGTTTTTTGGGGGGATGTACACCTCCAGACTGCAAGTAAGGACTTGCATGATGAAATGCCTCCCCCTGAAAAAGAGATCTTGCAAATAGGAAACTAGCATGTCAGGTAACATTCTAGTTAGAACCCTTTCTTCTTAACATGCTAGTTTACTAGGGGAAGGGAGGGGGAATTATTTGTAGGCAAAGATCTACTACCTCAATGAGAAAGCCAGGAACTGCCTTGCAGCTCATTGGGATTCCAACTCCATATTTGTGGTTTCAAGTAGGTAAGGAAGGGGAACAATAAATAAAAGAATTAAATAAAAGAATTACTACCTAAAACCAGTAAGAGAGTCCTGAACTGCAGTATGAATGAGATTTCTATTCACATCACAAAGTACACATGATAAGTTCTGCTGATAGAGATTTGTGACCCTCCATCATGTCAGCTTGGGAAAGGGAGGTGACAGTGTGTGTGTGTGTGTGTGTGTGTGTGTGTGTGTGTGTCAGAATCCAAGAGTCACGGGGGGGGGGGGGGACTTCATTCCTTACATACAGCAGTAAGGAAGGCCGAGAGGATAAAAGGACAAGCACAGGTCAAAAGCTACAGAGAGGCAGGAGATCTGCAAAGGCCCCCAAACCATCCCTGTATGTAGCAAGAGTGGGGAAGCACAGTTCAGGGGCATGCTGGCCCTGAAACGGGAAGACCAAAATCTGGCTCCATACAGGTGAGGAAAGTAGAGTGCAACCTCGGAAAAGGTGCTCATTTTGACATGTTCAGCTGGAGTCTGGTATGTTGATGACCCTTTTGGCCTCACGAAGGAGATTGTGCGCATTGCTGTTGATGTTCATACATCTTTTTTTTTTTAATGGAATGTCTTGTCTCTTTCAGATGCCAGCGCATGTGAGAAGTGTGATAAAAACTTCTGGTCCAATGAAAACCACACATTCTGCATTCCCAAGCAAATAGAATTTTTGTCTTGGACAGAGCCGTTTGGGATTGCTCTCACCCTTTTCGCTGTACTGGGCATCTTCCTGACCTCGTTTGTCCTGGGCGTCTTTACCAGATTTCGCAACACGCCCATCGTCAAGGCCACAAACCGTGAGCTCTCTTACCTCCTCCTCTTCTCCTTGCTGTGCTGCTTCTCTAGTTCCCTCTTCTTCATTGGAGAGCCTCAGGATTGGAATTGCCGCTTGCGGCAGCCGGCCTTCGGCATTAGCTTTGTCCTCTGTATCTCCTGCATTCTGGTGAAGACCAACCGTGTCCTGCTGGTCTTTGAGGCCAAGATACCGACAAGCCTCCATCGCAAGTGGTGGGGTCTTAACCTCCAGTTCCTCCTGGTCTTCCTATGCACTTTTGTGCAGATCGTCATCTGTGTCATCTGGCTCTATACAGCTCCCCCTTCTAGCTTTCGGAATCATGAGCTGGAGGATGAGATCATCTTTATCACCTGCAACGAGGGCTCCCTGATGGCACTGGGCTTCCTGATTGGCTATACTTGCCTCCTGGCTGCTATCTGCTTCTTCTTTGCTTTCAAATCCCGCAAGCTGCCCGAGAACTTCAATGAGGCCAAATTCATCACCTTCAGCATGCTGATTTTCTTCATTGTTTGGATCTCTTTCATTCCAGCCTATGCCAGCACCTATGGCAAGTTTGTCTCAGCTGTGGAGGTGATCGCAATACTAGCTGCCAGCTTTGGACTCCTGGCTTGCATCTTCTTCAACAAGGTCTACATCATTCTCTTTAAGCCCTCGCGCAACACCATTGAGGAGGTGCGCTGTAGTACTGCTGCGCATGCCTTTAAGGTGGCAGCCAGGGCTACACTGCGACGCAGCAATGTGTCTCGCAAGAGATCCAACAGTCTTGGAGGCTCCACAGGCTCTACCCCATCCTCATCCATTAGTAGCAAAAGCAACCACGAAGATCCCTTTTCGCTACCGACTCCTACGGAGCAACAGCAACAACATGGATGCAAGCAAAAAGTGAGTTTTGGTGGTGGGACTGTCACCTTATCGCTGAGCTTTGAGGAGCACCAGAAAAATGCAGTAGCCAACAGAAATGCAAAGCACAGGAACTCCTTGGAAGCCCAAAACAGTGATGATAGCCTCATGCGGCACAAGGCCCTGCTTCCTCTCCAGTCCAATGAACCACTAGGTATTGAGCCCAATTTCCAGACACCCTCAACTCAAGACCCACAGGAGTCAGTAATGGCAGAAACCAAGCAAGAAGGCCAAAAGTTAGAAGAGCAACCTCCTTTGTCAGCTGCATACTTGCGGGATTTTGTAGGCAATGACACCATCATAGAGAATGCCATCCATTCATAATGAAAGAAAGAGGAACCAATTCTTGAGAAAAGGACTTCTCACTGTTAGAATCTGCAGGGTAGACTGGCCTCCAAAGAAGAGATGAGGGGAAAGGTCCATCAGCATGCATCTAGTGATCATTTTGGTGAAACTCTGTTGTCTGGAAGATAGGAGGAGAAGAAAATCTTTGGAAGGACCAGGGAAGCTCTTTTCCAGCTGGGTTTTAACAGACTTGTTTTTGTTACTGCTATTCCACTGTAGTGGCCCAAGGCCACCAACTTGCTGGTTAATGAACATGTCTGGGCAGTTCCAATAATATGCTCTGCTGTATAATATTGATGTATATTATCCTTTTTCTTCATAATGTATAATACGTTTCCCTTTATATGTAAAATTGCTTAGCCATATTTCAACAAGGAGAATGTGCTGCTTTACAGAAAACAGGACATGCAATTTGACTTAGGGAAATGTCATTCTCCAATCCCCATGGAAATATATTCAATAAAGTTCAAGTCAGTGGCTTAAATTTGTAAGGTATTTAAAAATGATAGATATTGGTCCTTGTATTTCCATAAGAACATAGGCCAGTTGATGCTGTTTGAGATGTTGCATATATGAGGAATAATATACTACAATCTTGAGAGACATCACCACATTACACAGGCACTGTTTGCCCAGAGATTTGTAGCAGTTAGAGCGCCCAGGGCTGGCTCAATTTGTAGTTAGGAAGGACAGTTTGCTCTCTTGGGGAATATACAGAGAGGTCAGTGAGATGAGTCTGTTACTTAATTTAGACCTCCGTTGATTGTATCTCTGCTATTAACTTCTCTTAAATCCACAGTCAATTATGTGATTACTCCAAGATATTGTCAGGCGTAAATGAACAAGCAGATACATGTTAAGGGAGGAGGAGTTGAAAAAGAATGGCCCTGAAAAGTGGAGAAAAACATCCCCAAGGAAAGATCGGACTTTTTGCTGCTATAAAACCTACATTTTCCTGTTATATCTGGAGGAGAGAAGGCTTAAGAAGTTCTGTATCCAGCTAATACCTGCAACAACAACCACCCAGAGTTGTTTTTTTTTAAAAAATAATAATATGGGTCTTTATGAATAAACCAGGTTAGAGGAAAATGTACAGGTGTGTAAATCGTATTCTTTGAGTTTAGGAAGAATTAAAGGAAGTGGCTAGTAAATGATAGCTGTGCCTAATGGTACTTTTTGCCATGGGCAGAATGAATTGTAATGAAGTTCATAGTCCTCTAGCTTCCTAATGTCTGCACTTGCTGACTTCCCAAATGTATCTTATTGATAGCAGAAGTTGCCACAGCTGAGAACTATGAATTCCTGGCTATTTAAACTAACAGGTGACTCCTGCAAGTAGAGGGAAAAGCCAGAAGTAACACTGGCCCTGGCCCTGGCCCTAAGAGACAAAATGAAGAAATTAAAAGAGTTTCCAAGTGTTTGCAGCCCATGAAATGGATACTTCTTTCTGCAGAATATCTTTACGTGATCCTATGCAGTGTGCATGAAATTTGAGGGCAATAGTCCATCAAGTCATCACTAGCCTAGAAGATGCTGCACAGAAAGAGCCGGGGGGCGGGGGGGACCACCTGTGTTTTATTTCCACGGAGAGACGCAAAGGGAAACGCACAGCTCTGCAAACCTGTACTTGACCAGTGGCAGTGGGTGCTCCAGTCTTTTGGATTGTGAGCACCTAGCCTGGGGTGGGGGCAGCCTGACTAGACCAGTTCCAGGCAGCTGCTGAAGGGCCCTGGCTGTTGTATGGACATCCCTTTTTTAATGGGCATTTTATGGAATGTCCTTCAGTGCTTTGGAACTTACTCTTCTCAGTTTTCACCATCGATTGTTCTAAAATCATGATTTGCTGTTATACTTGCAGTTGCATTTAACCAATTTAGTTGAGTTGTGATCCATGACAATTGCAAGACCTGTGAGATCCATAACCAGCTCTCGATACCTTTTTCTTTGATGCAAGGGGGATTGGATGAAGGGCATAGATCTGGGAGTGTAATCTCCCACACACACACATGCCAGTTCCCCAGTCCCCTTCTTCAAAGCCACTATTAGCTCAGATACATATTATACATGCACGTGCCCTTTTTCATTTCTATGAATCAAAGGAACTTTAGGGTGGATTTCATAGAATCATAGAATCACAGAATAGGAGAGTTGGAAGGGGCCTACAAGCCCATTGAGTCCAACCCCCTGCTCAATGCAGGAATCCACTCTAAAGCATCCGTGACAGATGGTTGTCCAGCTGCCTCTTGAAGGCCTCTAGTGTGGGAGAGGCCACAACCTCACCAGGCAACTGATTCCATTGTCGTACTACTTTAACAGTCAGGAAGTTTTTCCTGATGTCCAGCTGGAATCTGGCTTCCTTTAAGTTGAGCCCGTTATTCCGTGTCCTGCACTCTGGGAGGATCGAGAAGAGATCCTGGCCCTCCTCTGTGTGACAACCTTTTAAGTATTTGAAGAGTGCTCTCATGTCTCCCCTCAATCTTCTCTTCCCCAGGCTAAACATGCCCAGTTCTTTCAGTCTCTCTTCATAGGGCTGTTTCCAGACCCCTGATCATTCTGGTTGCCCTCCTCTGAACATGCTCCAGCTTGTCTGCGTCCTTCTTGAATTGTGGAGCCCAGAACTAGACGCAATACTCTAGATGAGGCCTAACCAGGGCCGAATAGAGAGGAACCAGTACCTCCCGTGATTTGGAAGCTATACTTCTATTAATGCAGCCCAAAATAGCATTTGCCTTTCTTGCAGCCATATCGCACTGTTGGCTCATATTCAGCTTGTGATCTACAACAATTCCAAGATCCTTCTCGTTTGTAGTATTGCTGAGCCAAGTATCCCCCATCTTGTAACTGTGCCTTTGGTTTCTATTTCCTAAATGTAGAACTTGGCATTTATCCCTATTAAATTTCATCCTGTTGTTTTCAGCCCAGCACTCCAGCCTATCAAGATCACTTTGAAGTTTGTTTCTGTCTTCCAGGGTATTAGCTATCCCACCCAATTTGGTGTCATCTGCAAATTTGATAAGCGTTCCCTGCACCTCCTCATCCAAATCATTAATAAAAATGTTGAAGAGCACTGGGCCCTGCGGTACCCCACTCGTTGCCTCTCCCCAGTTTGAGAAGGTTCCATTGATAAGTACTCTTTGAGTCCGATTTTGTAGCCAACTGTGAATCCACCTAATAGTTGTTCCATCTAGCCCACTTTTAGCTAGTTTGTTAATCAGAATATCATGGGGCACTTTGTCAAAAGCTTTGCTGAAGTCAAGATATATGACATCCACAGCATTCCCACAGTCCACAAGAGAGGTTACCTTATCAAAAAATGAGATAAAATTAGTCTGACAGGACTTGTTCCTGACAAATCCATGTTGGCTTCTAGTGATCACCACATTGATTTCAAGGTGTTTACAGATTGACTTCTTTATAATTTGCTCCAGAATTCTTCCAGGGATGGATGTCAGACTGACTGGTCTGTAGTTCCCAGGTTCCTCCTTTTTGCCCTTTTTGAAGATAGGGACAACGCTAGCCCTCCTCCAGTCATCCGGCACCTCACCCGTCTTCCATGATTTTGCAAAGATAATAGACAAAGGTTCTGAGAGTTCTTCCGCTAGCTCCGTCATTACTCTAGGATGCAATTCATCGGGCCCTGGAGATTTGAACTCATTCAAGGAAATTAGGTGTTCTTTGACCATTTGTTTATCTCAAATTGTAATCCTGCCCCCTCAACTTCTGCTTCACTTTCTCCAGGGGGATCATAGACCCGCTTTTGGGAGAAGACTGAGGCAAAGTAAGAATTGAGCACTTCAGCCTTTAAATTGGGGAAATGCCATGGGGAGAAAGTGTTAACCCCACAAGCCTCATGGCCCTGTTCCAATCTAACAGCCTCAGCAACTGCCACTTTTGAGCAAAGAAAAACATCCCCAAGTGGGCGATCTAATCACGGTTCTCCCCCATCACGTCTAGTTTAGTCCCAAGCTGGCAACTTTCAATGCAGTTATGAAAACACTGCTACCCAAGTGGCTAACATAATTATTTGCTACGTAATGACAGTATTGTCACAGGTATATGTCCCCCCCCCACCATCAGTTTCGTTCGAAATCCTGGTACAGTGGACTCTCCTGCCCATCAAGCATCTACTGTAGATATGGATCTAGACCACCCAAATCTTACTCCTCATATTGAGGTTATAGTCATGGCATTGAGCCTATTCCCCCTGATATTTAAATCTTGTACTAGGAGTTCACTTCTTCTCTAGACTTAATTATAGTAATGGTTTTGTACTGGCAGTGTACACATACACTGGAAAGGAGTATGTACTTTTATCTGTTGGGATCACTGGGTTATCATTTATGGTTAACTTGTTTGAGGTTAATTTGTTGTGGACTTGTTTCTATTTATGTACAGTCTTTCACTGGGGGAACAATGCTGGCTCTCTCAAAAACCATGTTGTGTTCAAATCTAGTCTTCTGAGTTTGCAGAATGCCCAACCACACTCATTAGCACTGAACCCTAAGATGGCCTTTCTTCTGATGTAAGAAAAAAGGAGATGCTGGTAGGGCAAAGCCAGCTTACCAAATTCATTTAGCTATGCAATGGGTTGAATGATTGCAAGCTGGGTTCAATCCATGATGAAGACATCATACACACTCTCTCCATCACGCATTTAGCATGAAGTGCAACCAACTTCGGTTTGGTTTTGTCATCACACAGTGAATGTGAGTTGAGCTGCAGGACTGTTTTATCAAATGCCACTAAACCAAATTAAAATGGTGACAACTGCTTCTCTTCGCTGCTGCAACGTACCCAGGCCCCCCCTCTGGTATGTTCATGCAGGAAGGGTCACCAAAGTGGCCCTGGAGTCCTCCCAAACACGACATCAGCCCTGAAAGCTCAGCTGGGAAAGGGGAGCTCTGCCCTATGAAACCCTAGCATTTCTTACATTTCGTTCCAGTGTCAGGATACCTTTTTGGAATTTCTGATTTAATTACTGTTGTCTGTGCACAATGGTTCTGTAATAGTCAAGGACCATGTCAGGGGAAGTACTGATAGGAATAGTTCTTCACACAGCTCATACTTAACATATGGAGTTTGCTACCATCAGATGATATGGCAGAGATGTCTTTAAAAAGGGGTCAGATACATTCATGGAAGAGAAGGGTCTTATATGTCATTGCCCATCATAGCTGCATGGAGCATCCAGGATCAGAGGCAGTATACCTCTGGATAGCAGTTGCTGGAGGACAAACAGAGGATAGGAGTTGTTTCATCTTGTGGGTTTCTTGGGCTGGCAACAGTTACAAAAGAATAGTGACCTGGATCCGCCTTCCCTAACTTTTAGGAAGACATGCCTTCAGTTCACTCTTTTTACAATGTGCCTCCTCTGTGCCTCCTCTGGCACACACATACAGAGATGTGCATACCCTGGAGTCATGCAAAACTGTCCCGATTCTCAAACCTCTGAAAAGCAGGGGATGGTCGGCCTTGCTGTCAAATCTACCTTTTCTGCCTGATAGGCATACTTAAGATGGTGACCATTCTGGGGATATTAAGATGGCGGTGGCCTTATAATTTAAAAAATCAAAACATGCAAAGAGAGAGGCCAGCACCAGCCACAGCAGGCAACATGGGGACTGTGGATATGTGCTGATGCCAGGCCTACCCAGCTTAATAGAATACAGAAAGCTTCACTAAAGTTTGTATAAATGGCGTATTAACTCATATTATTGTACACTGCAGTTATCTTTAACATTTGTATTGCTTCCAATATTTATGTGCGGCTGAACATCTTGTCTTCAATTCCAAAGCAGTACAGTTGCCTTCTGTACTTTGCAGCTGTTTCTGACGTCTGTTTTCAGCTGATAATGTGTGTCTTTTTGGAGCTTAAGTAAAAGAAGGCCTGTCCCGGTGTTTCAAGCCTGCCTGCTTTCATGTAGTCCTTGCTTGCAAATCCTTCAAAACAGAGTCATTCAATTACCCAGTAGCTATGAAGTTGGCCTTGAAAGGTCAAACATTTGTCCTAGGTTATGTGCCATGATGCTGCAGACAACAGAACTCATTAGAATATCGAGGAAGCCTTAGAATTAGGCTCTTAAAAGGCATTTCCTTGGCAATTTTATTCAATGTTTGAAGGAAAACTCAGTTAGAAAAACCCTAGGCATTTATATGGTGCTTTCTCAATGTTCGTATCATGTCTTAGTAACCCTTACACCATTTCTTAGAATCATAGAATAGCAGAGTTGGAAGGGGCCTACAAGGCCATCGAGTCCAACCCCCTGCTCAAGGCAAGGCAAGGCAAGTCAGTAAATATTGCCAGGTTGCCTGCAGAATGAATAGCAGCCAGAAGCAAGATTTGACCCTGGGACTTCCTGTGTTGGGGCTCTTATCTCTTTGGCTGCAATCCTATGCATATTAACCTGGGCATATTAAGCTCTACTAAATGTAGTGGGACCTATTCCGATTAAACATGTACAGGATTGCAACGACAGGCACTATGCTGGGACAATCCCCTTCTGCAACAACAGGAACCCCTAAAAGCTGCCAGTCTTTAGAATTGTCCCAATTCCCACTGCAAAGCAGGAGATTAAGTCAGGCACCTCCAGGAGGCAGGCTGTTGTTCCATGAGCTGCAGAATCATGCAAGGGGCCTGGAAAACTGCCGCGGCTTTAGATTCTAATGTTTAGATTAAAACTGCAGTACTTATGGAACCCACGTGGTGTCCTCCAAAATTAGTAGCCCCATCTCTCTCTCCCCCAGTTGTGTCCACTGCTATAAAAGGCACGGCGCTGGTGTTATATTGCCAGCTCCCCTGCCCTGGCACATGGCAGCTAACAAGATTGAGCAGGGAACATTTGCAATGCAATGACGGCACAGCTTGCTTAATGCTAATTTGTCACAAGACAGAGTGACAAAAGAAACCCAGGAGCCACCTTGACGAAGTCCTGACTGCTCAACACAGGTGACAGAATTAAGGTGGCCATGTGTGTGTCCTCTTTTGCAGAGGGCCATTCTTTATTGGAAGGTCTGCCAGAGGACTGTGCTCTATTTCTATCTGAAGGGCTGTCCGGTAAGCCTCAGAAGGAAGAGCTAAAGGGCCATGAAGTTGCTCATCAACAGCACCTGGACACCAGACTGAGCCAAGGCACGCCACTGGTCCCCTGGTCATAGTCTTCAACAGGAGGGGGCGATGGCCTGTATTCCTATATAAATTATACTTCAATTTGCATCCATACATATAATTAGTTTATGGAAATAGATGTCTTCATTCAAGTTCTCTTTTGGCAATTCACAAGCGGCCATCCAAAGCAGAATTAGGCAACAGAGGATAAGGATAATGGGCTTTTCCTGGGGACAGGGGGGAATGTTTTGAAAAAAATAACAATACTCTCTGCAAGTAGAAAATTAGCGTAACGGCCATGCTGGGCTAGAAACTTTCTCCCCACATACAAACATTCAGAGGGAATATTTTACATGGAGAACCTTAAAAATGGGATCTATCAATTGCAACAGATGATGCGATCGCCCAGCTCTACAACTGAATCCATATGTTTAGACCAAGACCAAGTCAAGCCCTGCCGAGAAGCAACTTGCTGCGGCAGAGAAATAGCGGAGGTGCAGCTGAATGGCCCCATGATGCCGAAATGAGTTGGCTGTCCTACATTGGAACTAGGTGTGTCAGTTGCTGGGACTTCTGGCCCTTCTTGGCTTCGCCGGATTCCCACTGAGCCTCCCCTGACTCAGCTTGCATTTGCAACCGCAGCAAGGGGTTTCTTTCAAAATCTGTACACTTCTTTTTTTTAAAAAGATTTGCATAAAATGCAATTTGTGCAAATTATGGAAATTAGTCACAATTTGTGCAATTTACAACCAAAATTTGCATAACTTGCATGAATTATAGCTGCAATTCGTGTAAATTGTCTTTTACACGAATAAGAAAACCAACCCAGAAATCCAAAAATAGGCCCAACTCAATGCAGATTGAGTCAAGCCAGCTCACTGGAAAGTGAGCCAAAGTCCAGGGGGCATAGCTTGCCCCCACCCCACCCCCGGGGCAGATTCCCCCGACATCCCTAATTATCACCACCACTTAACACAAGCTGAAATTTTGTGAACTCTGGCAGGAATGAACCTGATATGTTCTAACTTCTACACAGAGCGAAACTTCTCTTCTCCTCCCCCCACCCTGCAAAAGACGAAAACACACACAGGACCTCAACACCCCTCCCTGGACTTCAGACTCTGAATAGTTCCAGTGCAGCTACCAAAGCCAACCTCTCTCCCAAGTCCCATTGAAGTTGCCAACTGGTTCGTTGCCCTTTTCCCTTGCTTTTTATGTCAGCGTAACATGGAGACATTTAGAAGCTGAAGATTATCTTGTCAGAGAGATAAAATGATGGGGAAAGTTTCATTTGCTTCAAAACACTGCGTGACATGTTAAAAGTAGGGGAGCAAGGGCAATTTTAAAAATGGAGGTTCACCAAGTGCAAAGGAGACCGAGCCTCTTGTCTGTTGAACATGTACATAAAGAATTTCAACAGCAGCATTTCCACACACACCTTTAGGCTTCCAGAATGCAGGATTTTTAAAAAACAAACACTTGAATACTCTTTTGCAGCAGTCTCAATGTATGATCTTCTCTGCTAAAGGAACTAGTGCTAAGAATTGCATGTACCAAGAAGTTACATCAGGTGACTGAGCTTGCGTTTAAGCTGCCATCGCTCAGGTGACCAGTTGCCAGAAAGAACCGCCCAGAGAGCTCTGGCTATTGGGCGGTATAGAAATGTAATAAATAAACATGTTCCTGCCCCCTTTTAACAGTCATGACTAAGAGAACATTCCAGCAGATGGGAGGAAAGCGAAGACATGAGGCCTCCCCAACGTTACTCTCACATACACCCCAAGTAAAGATCCCTTATATAACAATCTTGTCTTTAATTTTATACCTGTTTTAATGAGAATTCACAGAACGGTGTTCAGCAGAAAACACCTAGAAGAACTCAGGAATTTAAGGCCATTAACAAGTAAAAGTTTAACAAGGGCCTGTTCTTTCTGCCTCGTTAACGCACATCTTCACCATCTGCAATGTGGGAGCAATGATCCTGGCCTTTGCCATAAGGATTACTGAGGATGCGTTTGGCGACCCAAAGCATGATATAAATGCTAAGTACGAGCATGGACTTCCGATGACAGTTTAGTTTCATCTGCTATGTGAATCAGAAAATTTAAGAGCAAAACCTCACAGACATTAAATACAACCAGAAGTACTTTTGTCTCAAGTAAAAACCTTACTTTTGGAAAAGCATTTTGCTGAAGAATCTATAAAATTAAACTAACCTTGTAAAGACTGCGCTGCCCCATCCAACAAGGTTGGATTTTATGTGCAGAGACACACATACAAAACTACTGCTTTGCTCTAAAAATAGACAAAATGACATCTTTTTATTTAGAAACGGTAGCTGGGGAAAATCAGCAGCAGGCAGCGCCTGTTTTGTGCACTGAGTAGGACTTTTACTATCAAGAAAAGTGGAGCAGCTTATTACAGGTTTTCAAATAAATGCAGCTATAAGGGTGGGGAGGTAGCTGACTAGGAAGGAATCGTGCACAAAGTGAAAAGCAGACTGCATAATTTGGCAGCTTTAATTCTTTTAGCTTCTATTATACAAAATACTTTACAATTTAAAAACATTTCCCCAACAAAAAAATCATATACAGATACTTAAAGAGCCAATTACACAGAAGGGGGAGAATCATATGCACAGCGATAACCAGTCCCCTTTTATTTTACAAGAACAAAATGGCAGAAGGATCATTAAGACATAGGCCCGGTGGCCCGGCAAGTTCGAGGCGCCTCCGTTAAATCCCAACTCTGCCCCACCCCACCCCAGAAGCATTCTTAAGTGAAGAAGTACAGAGCGGGGGTGGGGGGAGCAACTCCTTCCCCCACCTCTTGGGAGTTGAGAAACAAACATTGCAGAGCGTATGCTATGCTGGTGCTCAGTGAGATATTTTCAGTCGCTTCGTGTTGCACCTTTAATGTGTCAGTAGCACCTTGGAAGGCGAGAGCCCAAAATTCCAGCTCTTTGAAAACCACTTTTAAATAATATCATGTCAAAAGATGTAGTGAGGACACTACTACTCAGTCTCTGCCATTTTCGCACACAGATCTAGTTTCTTTTCTCTATGCCCAGAGGGTTGTTGTTGTTCGCTGTAGCTCAGGGTTCTAGGAGCAGTTTGCCACTTTAAATATTTCCCCAGTTGACACCACTGCAGGCTAAAGCAAACACTTCTCCTACTCAAAGGATTAGTGTCCCTTGTAGCCCAAAAATCTAGCAGACTAAGGCAGGCACACAACCAGTTAATGGTTCTTCCTGGATGTTACAAGAAGCTAATTCTGCAGTGGATCCAACACAAAACGTGAGCAAGTGGCCCTGCCCTAGACCAAAGAGGCTGAAAACACAAAGTACGTTTACCTCTCTGAGACAGTTTGAGGGGAAGAAAGAGGCGGCTGCCTGGCTGAGGTGTGCGTGTGTTCGGGGGGAGGAGAGAGAAGAGGTCGGTGTGGGTGAGGGCTCATCCTGCACTCACAGGGGAGCCCATCCAGGAGTCACTGCTGGATGCCAAACGCCTGTAGAAGGGTGGGGAGGTCCCGCGCATCCGCCGCCCCATAGAGATCACTCTGGCCCAGCATGGAGAGCGCCATACGGAGGGTGCTCCAAATGTTGTCAGACATGGCGCCCTGCTGGCCTCGTGGGCCCCGGCTCTTCTGCTGCATGTGCAAGGCCTCCAGGAAGTGCTCCACAGCCTCTCTGTCAAGACAGCAGTGCAAGGTAAGGGAGGAAGGCAGGGAACAGCGCATGAACGCGTTGTGCTCCCAACATTAGGCACAGCGAGGGAGGTGACGTTCCAAGGCTTCCCCCGAGCACACCTCTGCCTCTTAGGCACAACGAACCTGAAGCTGTAGAGCTGAGATACCCAGCGCAGGGCTGCAGGTCAGAATGCACCCAGGGAGATATTCCCCGGGGTCGGCACACAGCTCTCTGCTCCCTTCCCCGCTGCAAGCCTCCTGCTCAGGCTCTCACCCACTACTGCTGGGGCAACAGCACAGCCCCATAGGAAGATCGCTCTGCAGCCTCTGACCGACTAGCATATCCACCAGTAATGATGCGGAAGCAATGGGGATGTCTCGCGCTCCTGTTTTTTCAACGAAGTCAACTCACTTCAAGGGAAACTTTTTCCTGCTGCCTCTACTGCTGAGCACTTCCTTTCCCCAGCCTCTGCACCACCCACTTTCTCTGCCTCCCCCAGCTTTCCCCCTGAAACTTTGCCCCCTCAGTCCCCTTTCCTCAGTCTTTCTCTGGCCTCCCAACCCCTTCCTGGGCAGCAGCTTTGACAGCAGCAAAGAAGGCTGAAAGAAATAGCAGTCGCCAAGCCTGAGGAAGAGTTGTGGGGACAAATAGGAAGAGCCCTTTCTTTCCTTTTGGGGCACACCCACACTGCTCCCTCCCTTTGCACCAACGGACTGAATCCAGGCTCTAAAAGGCGTGGATATCTCCTTCCTTTCACCATTCAAGCGAGGAACACCAGGGATCAGTGACCGCGGACACTTCGATATGATGGGGACACGGTTCAAGGCACACTTAGGCAGGATCTACACTACTGCTTTAGAAGGGTTTATAACAGTATTGGCAACTGTTGGACCCCAGGGAACACTCCAGATACCGTTTTCAAACCGCTTTCAACATGTCCACATCCTGCTTGGTGTAGATCTAGCCCTAGTCAGCTTCTGTGGTCACTCCTCCCGGGAATGCTTTCATGATGCAGGCAGGGAAGCATCACTGACAACGGCCTGGTTCAACCTATATTCTAAAACACCAACCTGTCTCGAGGGGGTGGGTGGGGAGAGAGAGCTGTGATCCTCCAGTATTCACAAGCACAGGCTCACCACCACAGGAGTGGGTTCATGATGGTTTTGTCAAAAGGAAAAAAAAAGACTTTTGGATTGAGCCGAGTGCCTGGTCGATAGCCTGGGGTAGAAGCAATCTGCCTTGCCTTTCCCCTCCCTGCTCCTGGAAGGCCCCAACTCACCTATGGGCCCCGAGGTTGATACAGCTAATGCCCAGGTTGTAGCGGGAGCGGATGTAGCCTGGCTGCAGTTCCAGGGCCCGCCGGTAAGCTGCCACGGCTTCTTCACTCCTGTTTCCATTGGCCAAAGTGGCTCCTAGCTTGTTCCAGAGGAGATGGTCCTAGGAGAGAGAACCAGGCAGTCGGACTTGGTGGAATTATTCAGGGGGTTCAGAGACACACACGGACACAGTATTCTTTCTCAAGCTTCCCAAGGCTCCCCATGTTTCCACTTCCCCTAGTTTTTATCAGGCTCACCAGTATTGGGGTAACACAGAGGCCAAGAGTGTGAGCTATCAGCAGCTGGGAAAGCCCTCATCTCTGCTACAAACTTACTAGGTGGGGCCTCTCTCAGCTTCAAGACCTTCATCGGCACTATGGAAGGCAGGAGAGCACTGACCTACCTTGCGGCATTGCGACAGAGGCTGACTGAGAAAACGTTGGAGAAGCCTGTCAGGGACAGCAGAGGTGCTGTATAAACGCTCGTTATTATTAGTTTCCCACTTTTCATTTTGATTGCGATGGTTGCCCTGAGGGATGACCTGCATTATGAAACTAATTTGGGGCAATGCAGACCTGCTGGTTCTCCTGGACTTCTCAGTGGCGCTCAATACCCATTGGCCACAGCAGCTTCCTGGAAAGGACTTGTGGCACGCTGTTTGTGTGGTGGTGCCGTTTGTTCCTCAAGGATCCATCTCAGAAGGTGGGGCTGGGAGGCCTCTGCTCC
This sequence comes from Elgaria multicarinata webbii, assembly GCF_023053635.1. Lineage (NCBI taxonomy): Eukaryota > Metazoa > Chordata > Lepidosauria > Squamata > Anguidae > Elgaria > Elgaria multicarinata. The sequence goes on from NC_086176.1 coordinate 7,923,566, forward strand.
ACCCCAGGGCCTTTGGCTTGCAGGAGGCCGTGGAGTCCACGCAACCTTCCAAGCTTCTCAACATCTACATGAAACTGCTGCCCAGGGGCGGGGAGGCTTATTCAGAGGTTTGGCTGAAGTGTTGCCAGTATGCCAATCACTCACAGCTCTACCTCTCGCTTCTCTCCGCTGGTCCCAAGGTGGGGTGGGCTAGGGGCCCCCTAAAAAAACTGCCAGGCACCAAATTGGAAGAGATGGACAAGCTGAAGCACAATCCAGACATGACTGGGGACTGTGCTGACTGGAAGGCAGCTGTACAACTTGTCCTAGTTGGAGTTGCATCGTGGGGGCTCCTGGGCGGTCAGGTATCAGTGGTAGCCAGGAGAACTTCTTATTATCTTCAGCGGGCTCATCAACTGCAGCCTTTCCCGAAGAAATCAAATCTGGGCCTGCATCATTTAGACCCAAACTACCTCCAGATTAGACTGCTGTAGCACTCTCTAGATGGGGCTTAGCTTTGAAGACCATCCAGAAACTTCAGTGGGCCTAAAATCCAGTTGAAAGAAGGGGGGAAGGTGCAAAGACAGAGACAAGCTCTGGTGCTTATAAAAATATTCTTTCTTTAATTCTTCTTAGATAAGCTCGACACACTTTGGATAAAACTCCTTCCTCAGCAGCTAAAAAGCCCCCCCCCCCGCTTTTTTCTTTGGGGCATCCCGGTCGAGAGCGGCGCTTTCAAAATCACTCCCGCTCTCGCTGCGAGTTTCATAAGCACCATTTCTATTAGATCGTCTATGAGTACTTGTCCTTTTAATAGTTAAATATATGCTCAGTCCTTTTGTATGTAACTTTTGCTGGAATGGTCTATTGACTGCAATAAAACTGCTGTCGTCAAAAAAAACACGCACAAAGAAAACGCCAGCGCTCGCCTCTCCTTGCGCACGGACACCCAGTTGCCAGAGACTTGATCGGAGCCACCACATTCAGATCATGTGACACCGTTCCTATGCTCCCTCTTTGCTTCTGGGCCCAGTTCAAAGCGCTGGCATTTGTAGCTTGAACGCCTTAAAGAGCCTCGGATCTGGGTGCCTGCAGAAGCGCCTTTCCCCTTTTGGGCCTGCCTTTGCCTTAAGATGGGACGTTGGAGGCCCTGCTTAGTATCCTGCCTCCGCTGGAGAGATGTGATGGGCAGGCTTGAGAGTCAGCGCCTTTCAGATGGTGCTGGCAAGACTCTGGAATGCCGCCCTTGGGAGACCGGCTGGGCTCCCTTCCCTTCCCGTGTTTAGGCAGGCATTATAAAAAACAACAACAACACGTATGTCCAAAGTGGCTTTGAATGTCAGCAATGACCATTCCGACGGTTTTGTTTTATTATCTGTTCTTATGCTAGCCCCTTAGCTTGTAATAGGCATTTCTTTTTATATCTAATTAATGATGATTTTAATATTTGACATTTTATGCTTTTGTGTATAAAAATCCAAAAAATGTATTAGCTTCTTTGGATACGGTCACCACAGTAAAGCAGATTTAATCTTTATTAAATGAAAATAAACCTGTGCCTGGAACCTGGGCCACGTCGATTGCTGCTGGGGTCCCCCATGCCTCAGTCCACCCCCTCCGTATTACAAAACCCACAACAACCCATCCCTCCCCGACAAACGCCAGTACAACCAAGAAGGGCCTGGATATAGAGCTTGCAAGGTGAGTTCACACAATGATTAGTTCCCAAATGGTTTGCAAAATCCTGTAAATAAGCCCTTGGTTAAAGTCCTCAAAACAAACATTTCTTAGACATTATTTCTCTCTAGGTAGATTTGAGCAGCATGTTAGCCATCCATGAGCCATTGTTGTACTGCTATTAAGATGACGAAAATACTATGGCCTGATTCTGGTGGGGAGAGAATCCCTGCACATAGAAATCCTCCCAGAGTGCAGGACACGGAATAACGGGCTCAAGTTAAAGGAAGCCAGATTCCAGCTGGACATCAGGAAAAACTTCCTGTTAGAGCAGTACGACAATGGAACCAGTTACCTAGGGAGGTGGTGGGCTCTCCCACACTAGAGGCCTTCAAGAGGCAGCTGGACAACCATCTGTCAGGGATGCTTTAGGGTGGATTCCTGCATTGAGCAGGGGGGTGGACTCGATGGCCTTGTAGGTCCCTTCCAACTCTGCTATTCTATGATTCTATGAGGATGTAAAGGAGAAGGCTAGGCCTGAATCCTTCTTTCTGACAGGCTAGTTTTCTAAGCATGTGCATGTTTGTGTGTGTGTATGGAGAACTATTCAGTTATGTAATCACCACCTGCAGCCTGAAGCGGTACATGCCAGACGCAGGCTCACCAGCTCCGTGAGAACAAGGCCCAACTTCACGAACTTCCTCGCACCCTTCCCCCCTTCCCTCTCTCAGCCCTGCTTGCTCCTTACATTTGGGTGCGCACTCAGCGCAGCAGTGAAGCAATCCACAGCCTTCTCATACTCGCCACTCAGGTTGAAGAGGACACCGAGGCCACACTGCACATCAGGGTCCACGGCAGAGGTGTTGCTGTGCACCGCCGCCAAGAACAGCTCCTTGACTTCAACAAAGAGGGAGCTGGGGATGGAGAGAAGAAAGAGACACACCGTGTAACGAAGCACTGCCCCAACTCCAGTCTTGCCACCCACCTTCCCACACACACTTTCCCAGGGACCGCCCATCCTTTCCCGGACTCACTCAGTCAATAGAGAACCCAGGAGGCGCTTGGAGGGCCCAAGGCCTGGGCCAGGGTTGTCCGCTTCAGCCTCCTTCGCCACCAGGTGAGCATAGGCTGGGGTGTGCCGCAACCAGTCACGCAGGGTTTCACAGGCCTGCTTCTGCAGCGACTCATTGGTGAAACTGACTGCCAAAGCCATGAGTGCGGTGAGGTTCCCAGGCTGCAACTCCAGGCACCTACAAAAGGTGAGGCAAAAGCCGATAAGCTCAAAACCAAAGGGAGACGCTTGGTGTGTCCTCGGGAGGCAAGGGGACAAGAGCAGACTCATGAGCAGACTTGCTGGCTAAGAGGGCCCAGCGTCTCTCTGGAAAAGCAACCCCTTCCCAGCTGGTAGATCAAATATACCGGCAGGAGAAAAGTCCAAAATACAATGGAGCCCACACCCACCCACACACCCCTGCAGCTTTGTAGCAGATCCGTCAGAGAGAGCAAGCGAGATGAGAGAGCACGCTCTGTTTCAAGCAGTTGCAGATACTTAAGACTTTGCTTCAGTTCAGAGGTGAACTGAAGGCTTAACTTCAAGCCAAAGGCATCACAAAACATCAAGATTTTAAATTGTAGCACACGAGTCATTCGGCGTCAAAATCCATGTTGGGGCAGGGAAAAGTGCCAAGACACTGCTCTTCTAGAACCCTTGGTAAATCCAATGTGTTACTACACCAGGCAGGCTACTCACCGCCTGAGCGCGCTGATGGCTGCAAGCTCCTGCTCATTCTCTGCTTGTGTCGTTCCCAGGTACTGCCAGGCCTAAGACAGAGACACGAGACAGACCAGGAGTACATGCGGCTTTCATACTGCATAGAGCTGGCTGAACACTATATAGAAATATAAACATTTTCTTCTCCCACCACCACCTGCCCCCCAGGGTTCATCTTCTCAGTGACTGGAGAGACAAAATCGTTTGTGAGGGCGAGAAAGAATAGGTCCACTCACTGCCAAGGCAATCAGGCTGCTGTTTCCTACTGGGCAGGCCAATAAAACTGCAGCCAAACTGTGGCCGTTGACATGGTTGTCTAAGCACAAAGCCGATGCCCTTCCTTTCCCGCACTGCCTCCATGCCTTCTGTGATAGGGCCACAAATTCGTTTGCTTCTGGGGGCCATGAAGTCATCATGTTGACGCTACTGCAACCGTCTAAGATATCTGAGGCAACTAGATACTAAAGTAGGAGTGTAGACGGAAGCAGTTCAGTGGAATTGTTATCCCTTCCAACTTTATGGAAGTCTCCCTCTTCCAGTTCCCTAAGGCAATGGTCTTCAACTAATCAAGAGCTGGGACCCCTTGGAAGCCCAATTTACAATAACAGAGCACCCACTTTCAAGACAACCATCTAGGGAGGTTGTGGACTCTCCCACACTAGAAGCCTTCAAGAGGCAGCTGGACAACCGTCTGTCAGGGATGCTTTAAGGTGGATTCCTGCATTGAGCAGGGGGTTGGATTCGATGGCCTTGTAGGCCCCTTCCAACTCTGCTATTCTATGATTCTAAGAGCCCATGCATCCAAGCAGTGGAACCCAGCGGTAAAATGGTGGATCCCATCCTCTACACAAAACAAAATAGTGGCGATGGCAGCACTGTTGTGACAAACCTGAAGATGGCTTTGCCACCCACTTGAGAACGCCCGTCCACCTGTGGAAGACTACTGCCTGAGACAATTGTCTTCTCAAGAAGAATGGAAAGCCCTTTCCCAAGATACATTAACTTCAGAGTTCTGAGGCAGCTTCTGACGGCATGCCAGCTGGGCAGACTTTCTCTCACCTTCCTTTAGCTACGCCCATTTTAGTCTGCAGCGTACTCTAAGATCAGCTAACCTCTCCGCGCTCTCCCCCTCGGAAGAATATTAGCTTCTCACTGACTGTGTATTATTTACTCTTGACAAGATAAGCTCTAGAGAGAGTTTACTCCCAGCTGGTGAAGAGCCTATAAGAGCTTTCTCCCCCACTAGTACAAGCTAGCCTGTTTGTACCACCAACTCCTCTACTTCAAAGTCGAATTCTGATTGATCACTTGAAACAGCTTCTTCCAATTCAAGAAGAGCAGAGCTAGACATAGCAATTGGGTCCTTAAGCAAAATCCGACTGTTTGGTAGCAGAGAGAAAAGCCGTATGAGATTGCAAGAGCCCTGACACTGTGCCGGCCGTTCTTCATGGTCTGCGTGGCCATAGCTGGAAGCCGCCTCTGCAGCTCAACAGAACCCCACCCACTTCCCCACCCGCTTAACGGAAGAGCAGCGTGGAGAGCTGCTCTCCCTCCTGCACTTACCTCCATGTGTTCAGGGTTCTGCTGCACAGCAGCCTCAAAGAATAAGACTGCATTGGGGAGGTCACCCTCCTCCAGGCATCTCAGCCCTTCTTCAAAAGCATGGGGGTGGTCCCGCACAGGGTTTTCTTCTTCAAACTGGTATCCCTATCAAGGCAGAAGAGTAAAGCTATTGGTGTTGCTTTTAAAGAACCCCTCCCCAATGTGTTATGAAAGAGATGCCTCACCCACCCACCCACCCACTCACAGCATTTGCTATTTTATTCAACGGGTGGGGTGAGGACACAAACCAGTTACCACTTCTCTTCCTCCTGTAAACTCATAAAATGCCTGTCATTCTTCCAAAATCCATATTAGGGCAATATCTTTCTCAGGCCAACTCAAAAGATCACAAAATAACATGCAAGTGTTTGAGTTTTCCAGACACTTCTCCAGGCTAGTGGGTGGGGGCGGTGGGGGCTAATGTTGACACACTGGCATCGGCATTTACTCACAGGCCGTGGGTTGTAGGGTGGGTATGAAGCCACCGCTGCCGCACCACATTCAGATGACACACCAGCCCACAGTCAGTGCGGGTAATTAGGTAAACAACAGGCACAGGGTGGGGTGGGGAAAGAAGCCACGATAGCTTCTTTCACCCCCACGATCATGCTCACCCATCTTAAGAAAGAATGTGCGGGGAGGCTGCAGACAGTCAAGATTGACTCTACTGAGATTGCCCCTACGACTATTGGGATGAAGAAACAAACAAAACAATGGCTGATCCCACATTTCAGAAAATATAAAATCCAGCTATTACTCAAAACTGCCTCCATCCTTAGGCAAAGCACACAGATTGCTTGGTAGATGGAAAACAGAAAGAGAGAGAGAATCTAAACGGTTTTGTGTTGACAAAGCTGGATATAATGCAGGTGGTGTCTGTGTATAGATGTTGTGGGCTGAAAACTGGGGAGCTGAGGAGACAGCCCCTTCTATCAACCTAGCTACCCTCCCCATGCATGCAAAAATTATGGCAGCTCAGCACACAGACACATCCCTCTGCCCCCCAAACCCTAAAAATCACGGTGGTGAGAAGGTAACGCCTGCACGGAAGGCAGTGGGCACTTGGCCAACTGGGGAAAGGAACTGGCGGAGCGCTTGCTCACAGGATTCCATTGGTCTCCGGGCCAGAGCCTGGACAAGGGTGCATTCAAGCCTCAGCTCTGTGGGCAGTGGCAGGAGCACCGGGGAGCTCGCGCAGAAGCCGCCGCAGCAGCAGCAGCCCAGCAGCGCTCCCCCTCCTCTGCCCACGACAAACCTCTGCTGCTCTTTCTAGGATCACTCAGCCGAGTGCAAAACTAATCCTAGTACCGGAGTGGAGGGACGGGTCTTCCAACCCACCAGATCCCAAAGGCAGGCAGGCAGGCAGGCAGGCAGGCAGGCAGCAGGCCTCCCACCCACTCTTTAGCTCAGGAATGGGCAATGGGCCGCCCACAGTTCCCATTTTCCCTCACCACTGACTATGCTGGCTAGGGCCTGACGGGAGTTGTAGGCCCAAACATCTGGAGGGCCACAAGCTGCCCACCCTTGACTTTAGCTCCTTGGATGCACTTGGGCAGTCAGCTGGAATCACCCTTTCGGTGCTGGCTGCTTTCCTCCTCCATCGAGTCTGGGGGAAGGAGAGAGAGGAGGAGGAAGTGCACAGCGAAAGGTGGGGAAGGAGGCAGCAGTTAAGGGGGCAAGGGGAGGGGTGGAAGAGGCAAAGGCCTTTGCTCCTCACTCCGAGGTTTCTGATAGTGTTTTTTAAAGGGAGAATTCTGTGCCCACTTGCTCACCATCTAAAGTTGCACAGCCAATAGGGAATGTGAGGGATGAGGAAGCGGGAGGGGAGGGGAGAACCCTCGGAACGGCCTCCCCTTTGCACCAGTTACCTTGTCGTAAGTAGAGCTGGCAAGATCCTCATAGTCCGTCAGCCACGGATGGGCCTCTGCATCTCGCTTGGCCATCTCCTCCCACTCAGCCTGCAGCTTGTCCCAGAAATCCACATCTGACTAGGGAAGAGTGGGGAAACAGCTAAAGCAGGCCCCCTCCAGCTTCCTCGAGGCTCTGCTCCAGAGGTGTCCCTCCAGGCGTGGGGTTAGGGGCTGCTTTATGCCCCACCTCCACAGCGGTGCATTACCTCCACAGCGGTCTTGGCCTGCTCAAATTCTGGATCCAGGCCCAGCGTGTCCCCGGAGTGTGCAAACTGGTCTACCCAGGCTTCGGATGTGTTCTAGGAAGAGAACACAGCAGGAAGAGACTTTGATTCCCTCACAGACAGATAAGCTGTGCAACCCTGTCCCTCAGTGAGCGATACGGAGAGGGCAAAACCATCGTCAGAGTAAAAACTAGCAGGCCTCCAAGACCGAATTACGACTGGAATGGCCCTTTCCTGCTCCTAGACTACAGACTGCCCTGCATCAGTTCACGCTTCCGGTCTCCAATTCTGCGCCAACGTCAGGAGGGCAGAGGTATGTTGGCTCCACAGAGCCGGCTGCGAGGTGACTCACAGCCCCTGAGCAGCAGGGAGTCCTGTCCTACCTGCTGCTGCATAAACTCAGTTGCCCATTGCTCTGCCTGATCCTGGTCTCTGGGGGCAATGGTCACCTGATTTGCCTCGATGGACACCCTCCCATCTCCAATCTGGCGGACAAACTTTAGGAACTGCATGAAGAAAGAAGACACAGGGAGAGACCATCACTATTCAGCGCTATTCAGATACTCTCACAGGCTCTTGTATCTGCACTCGCCTGGAACCCAGACTCAGCAGAGAGAGCAGGAGACACTGCAGCTTCCCTGGGGCACGGCTCACTCACAAGGTGGTAGCCTCCAGAGAAGGCTGGTGGCTCCTGTTTCTGTGGAGATGCGAATCCTCTCTGGATTCACTCAGAACTCTAAGGAGAGATCCAAGGTGCTGGACCCATTTGGGGGACCCATTGCAAAGCTCCCGGCTGACATCCAGAGCACACTTACTGCCCCACTGAAATAGGAGTCACCAGCCTCCACTGGTAGCCACGTAAAATAATTGCATAGGAGCAGCAACGCGTTTCCAGGAAGGCAATTCCAAGAATAAGATCAGAGTGGAAGACCCAGGCCCACCCCCTAAGTTCAGTTGCTACTCCTTTACACCCCCATTTCCTCCTAGATTGGCAACAGGAAAGTCAGGGGGGCAGATCTGTCTTGGAGGCACCCAATTCCTAATCTTTAGAATACAACTGTCATCCTACAATTAATGAGTGCAAAGAAGGGGAAGGCAAAAGGGTAGTGGTGAGTGCATGTGCGCGCATCCACACGCGTGTAGATGCGTGGCACAGTCGCATTTCAAACCCATGCTTCCTTCCTTCACAGTTCTCAGGACAATACATGCGAGGATTATTTTACTCCCAAAACCACCCAGCTGGCTGGCCTAAGATTACCCCATGGGCTTCATGCCTGAGCAGTGATTTGAATCCAGATCTCACTGTCCTAAGATTACCCCATGGGCTTCATGTCTGAGCAGTGATTTGAATCCAGATCTCACTGTCCTAAGATTACCCCATGGGCTTCATGCCTGAGCAGTGATTTGAATCCAGATCTCACTGTCCTAAGATTACCCCATGGGCTTCATGCCTGAGCAGTGATTTGAATCCAGATCTCACTGGCCTAAGATTACCCCATGGGCTTCATGCCTGAGCAGTGATTTGAATCCAGATCTCACTGTCCTAAGATTACCCCATGGGCTTCATGCCTGAGCAGTGATTTGAATCCAGATCTCACTGGCCTAAGATTACCCCATGGGCTTCATGCCTGAGCAGTGATTTGAATCCAGATCTCACTGGTTCAAGTCCAAAACTCTATCCACTACATCACACTGGTGGACAGTCAAGTACCCATATTCTAGGAAAACCAAGAGATTTACAACATTAATCAGTCCCCTCCTCATAAGGCAACTCGGAGGCTAAATGAACCCAACTCACACTGGGCCCTCATCTAACACTGTCAATGCAGACCAAGAGGCTTGACTTCTGTCACCAGCTGCAATATGGGAACAGGTTTTACACTCTGCCCTCACCTAGTGATTTTTACCATTTCATTTTTCCTCACAATGATGCCCGAGAGAGAGAGAGCACTTTACATTGAAAAACCCAACGTTTATATACTCAAAAGGGGGGCGGGGAGCTTAAAAACAAATCACACCCTAAAAAATGTCATACTTGTTATTTTTACTTTAAGGAATAACATATTTAAGACTTTGCCGTGTGAAAACAACGTGGCAACATAACCACATGAGGACTGGCTCTCAATCAAAGAGGAAGAAAAATAATCTGTGGGCCAAGCTAACTATGAACAGGGGAAGCACAGAAATAGGGAAATACATCCCCTCACACTCACACACTCACTAATTGCCACAGCATACCAGTTTAACCAGTGTGCCCACTTCCCCGTGATGAGAACTCCAGCTTTCTTTTTACCTCAGAGTCATTCAGTTTCGGATCATCCACTTTTGCAAGAAAATCATTGGCCGTTTTCTTGAGGTCATCTTCAGGCTGATATTCCTCATACCTATGATTAGAAAGGGAAAAAAGGTGGTACAGGAACAAGCTAAAAGGATGCCGTATTTTTAAAGAGGGGGGAGGAAATGTAATTTGACACATTTGATGCTTACTTATTACATTTATTTTCTGCCCTAAAGTTTGCAGTGCAGCTCCCAGAGCGGCTTACAAAATAAAACAAAGCACAACAATTTCAGTAACAGCAGTAAAAAAATAACTCAGCAAAAACCAGCCTAAAATCAGCATCAAGAACAGATTAAAACAAGTTATAAAGGAATTAAAAGGCCTGGGTAAACAAAACAAAAACAGTCTTCTGCACATACAACTGAGAGGATGGAAGTCTCTTGTCCAGGCAAGCCTATCTGGGGAGAGTTTTCCGGAGGCAGAGCAGCAGCAGCACTCAAAAGCCTCTCCAGAAAAGATATTTTAAGCGCTGCCAAAATATATTCCATTTGTCTGATCCAAATCAACAGTTAGCAGCTAAATTCTGCAGCCCTTGAGAATTCTGAGTAGCCTTTAATTCCAGCTCCAAATATAAGACATTGCACTGGTGAAACCTAGAGGTTACCAGAGTACGGATAACAGTGCCAGCGATCTCTGGTGCATCCACCTAAGCTGATGGGAGACTTTGTGCCACAGAAGCCACTTTGGCATCAAAAGATAAGGCTGGATTTAACAGAACACCTGACCCCCAGATCCAGCTGAGCACCACTGTCTAGATCAGGTGAACCACCTAACATCAGTTATCTCCATCTGGACTGCGCTTCAATTTATAGCCCCTCATCTGGTCCAATACTGATCTCAGACACCATATCCACTGCCACACCTGTATCTGATCAAAAGAGCCCAAGAGATGGGTGCCATCAGCCTACTGATGACAGCTCGTTCCAAATCCCTGGACTTTGCTCAGTTGTTTCATGTAGATGCCAAACAGGGTGAGAGGCAGGATGGAGCCCTGTGGAACACCACAGTAAAAAAAAAAATCCATGGGGCAACACCTTATGGAAACAGAGCCTCAACTAGGAACGGAGTCTCTACACCATAGTGCCCCCAGTCACCATCCCACCGAGCTGTTGCGAAAGGATATCATGGTGGACAATATCAAAAGCTATGGAGAGGACCAGGGGAATTAGCAGTCACAGTTTCCCTGGCCTCCTCCCAAAACTGTTTGCAACCAGCCGGTAATTGGTACAGTCTTACACCTCCCAAGAGGCTTAGGTCTCATAATCTAATCCTACAAGGCATCTGGGACCACTCCCTCTCTTAAGGAGGCATTAAGGCTCCTCCCAAATCCAGCCACTCACGAGATCTTATAAACCAGGAAGGGCAAAGGTCAAGCAAACAGGTGGCAAAACACATTCCTTCAAGTACTTAATCCACATCTTCAATCCTCAATAACTGAAATTAATCCAACAGAACTGGACTCAACAGTGCCACAATCACTAGCACTGCCCAAGGCAAGGCAGGGGCAAAGAACGTTATCCTTAAAGTGTTTAGCAAATGAGCAATGACAGCTGGCCCCTGATATTCAGGAGGTCATTTTGCAGCCTAAGTTGAAGGCGCCCCTTCACCATTCAAAAAAAAAAAGCTCCACCAAATAGGAAAAGAGCCCACCTGGATGGCCTGAAGCAGGGAGTAGTGCACCGAAGGTAGTCCAAAAGATGGCTGTGACGCAAGACTCAGGTTACTTATTTCCAACTCACACTCCAATTTCATAATCCGCTTCTTCAGAAGCTTAGTGGCAGAAGGGGGGGGGGGGTCCAGGACACATTGCATATCAGCCCTAACATTTTAGCTTTACTCCCAATGGGGATGAGGAGAAAACAAGGAGGAGACTCCAAGGAGGAGCTGCAATCCTTCCCATTGGACAACCAGGGCAAGATTGCACTAAAGCGGTCCAGCTTCCAACCAAAGACTGGTTCAAAAATGGACCAAATTGCTACAAATTTACAGAAGCGAGGAGAAGGCTTGAAAGTCACTTTTCCTGGGATCTTGTTAGAAACTTCCTGCAGATGGTCGTGGGGTGTCAGCACAAAGAAAGAATCCTCAAATGAGGCAGTAAGCAGGTCACCCAAGTGAGTAACTGGGTGGCCACAGCAGATGCTCTGGAGAAAGAGGGATCCAATAAGGCTGGGATAGAGCCCCACGTTCTATGGCATAGAGCGATTTCAGCAGAGCAGGGGCCAACGGACACCAGCAGGACTCCCTGAGCTTGTCACACAGCCAAGTGATTTCAGTAAAAGGTGCCTGCCTTGGGTAGCCAGGACCTGAGTGATTTCAGTAGCAAAGTGGTACCTTGCAACATTGTGGAACTGAAGGTTCTTATAGGGTTTGAACAAAGGCTACAAAGGGACAAAAGGCTCTGGGTTAGATGAAGACAAGAAAACAAAGGAGGGGAGAAGACTCTAGGGCAGTCAAAAGTGGTTTCAGACTAACAAATTGAGATGACTTGTTGCTAAAGCCATCAGATGTCCTGAAAAGGCTAACTTGGAATTATAGAATCATAGAATAGCAGAGTTGGAAAGGGCCTATAAGGCCACCTAGTCCAACCCCCCGCTCAATGCAGGAATCCACCTTAAAGCATCCCTGACAGATGGTGGTCCAGCTGCCTCTTGAAGGCCTCTAGTATGGGAGAGCCCACCACCTCCCTAGGCAATTGGTTCTATTTGGTACTTTGTCAAAAGCTTTGCTAAAGTCAAGATATATTATATCCACAGCATTCCCACAGTCCTCAAAGAATGAGATCAGATTAGTCTGGCAAAAGCTACTCAAGAAATGGATGTGCCCAAAGTTGTGGTGCTTAATATTGGAGAAATCCCTGTCCACATACTGTGCTTATTAATGACTATGCCCCACCTGGATGGAATTCACTCTGTGCCTGGGATGCAGGCATATCTACGTTCCTGAAGGCTGTGTCCCATCTAATTATGAGGTATGTAACATAATGCAGCTTGATTGAGTGGTGTTGCTAAATCTCGACCTGGGTATATGACTAAATGTTGATACCCTCATGGCAAAATTGTTTACTAAATTGTCCTGTGATGTCTCCAAGCCTTGACGTCCTCCATTCTAGGCTGAGTCCACTAAAGTGAATGCACCATACTCTGCCAAATACCGGGGAGGGGGGCTGTCAGTACATGCTCCTTGCCAACTTCAGAGCCTCCTTCCCTCACCCATGTACTCTACTGAAATGCACACCCATGTAGTGTTAAAAAAGTCTGTAGTGTTAAAAAGTACAGCAACACTTCCATTGTGCAACCAATGAATTCTGGCAGTCAGGGGTCATGCAATTTAGACACAGCATTTCAGGTGGGGAATTGGTGTCTTAGGCCCAAACTAGATGAGGGATCACTGCCACAACAACACAGGCTCTGACACCAGGCCTGGCTGCGGCTACTTCCTGCTCAAGCCAAGCACCTGATACGCCTGAGGCGAGGGACAAACACCGCCTTTCTCCAAACTACGTGGAGAAAGGGGTTTTAAATGGAGAAGGATTTCAATAATAAAATAATGTGCTGTGAATTATATGTGCTGAGGTGAATTATTGTCACAGTGGGTGCTAAATGTATAAACGTCAGATGATAAATGCCAAACAGACATGTGGGATTTTTGTGGTAGTTAAAACAAAATAATTAAAATTTATTTTGAAAGTTCACAAGCTTTGTTTCAAATAAAACATTTAAAAACCTTTTTGAAACCTTTCATCCAATCCTTTCACCCATTCACATACACACTTTCCTGTCACACAGACATTCACTCTTGAGCTTTCTTTATTATCAGTATTGTTTAATATACATCAACTATGTGCACACCACACTCCAAAGACACCACTCTCTACCCTGAACCTCAAACTCTCCAGACCCAAGTACTCTAAACACCAAGAGCTAACACAGAGAGAGCCCTGACAACTCTAAGAGTCCCTAAAAGTCCTCTAACAATCCCCTCAGTCCTTCCCTTATATATCACTCCTCCCCCTCCCCAGACATTCTAACTCCGCCCACTCAGGCCAACATTCTAAAAACCACAGACTTACAAACTCCTGACATACATTTGGGAACTGACTTGTGGGGTGTAACGCCACAATCACCTTTTGCAAACCGTGGGTTTTTTCTTCAGTAAACAGCAGACACAGTGAGGAGCAATCTTAATCATGGCATTGGGGGGGGGGTATCTTTTGCCCCTATGTCAGTCCCAACCTAGACCCACAAACACACGGCTGCTTTTTAGTCAATTCACTTCTCTTCTAGTCCCGTTCTCATGCTTCCATGACACTACGATACAAGATCAGGAGAAACCCCTGTGCTACCGCAGTGCCCTGTGGCCTCGGACTCAGCTGACTGAAACCACTTCCTGGAGAAGTCAAGAGGGATCCAAAACACTGATCCTTAGAGCCAGAGTTATGCTTTAGCCACCCACACCCAAAGGAGCAGAAACAGTTCACCCTCAGCTTTGATTACAACGTCCCCTTTCGTAGAGAGCTCTATAGACTAAACTTTATACAAAGAGAGAGGAGAGAGAGAAAATAATAATAATAATAATAATAATAATAATAATATAGTAAAAGATGGATAGGGGACCCACAATGGGAGGGCACAGTTCTGAAGGAAACATTGTAACAACCCAGAGAGCTGTGTAGTACAGGAAACCTCTCTCAACCCAAAAGTCATTTCAACCTTTAAAAACATATTGAACTGAAGACCACTTGTGTACTTGAAGCCCACCGTTGGGACTGCAGGAGGATATCGCTTCTTCGTTTAAAAAAAAAAGGGGGGGGGCTGTGAACTCCGAACTTGCAAAGTGCTACTTCAGGTGACAGAGATTCAGTAAAATTTGAAACTGCACCCATCTTACTATAGGAAGGAACTACAGAGATACTCACCATTTATCAGCCAGTGTTTGATCTTCTGATTCACCCAGCCACAACTTCTCCTCTGACTGCTCCAAATATTCTTCTGCCCACTTGGCAGGAGACACGGACAAGGGATCTTTGCAGAAGTGGAATGAAAAGACACCTTAAAACCTACGTGTTATTGACCTTTCTGACAGAGGGAAGATGATCATTGAGCATCACTGAGAAGTATCAACAGTCATTGAGGATCATTACATAGGAAAGCATGAACCTGTCTTATAGCAACAGTGCTTCTAGAAAAGGCTTTCATCTTGACATTACCCTGCCTCATTCACTGATTTTTACAGAGGGTCTGGATGAGAACATCTTCCACGCATAACACTCCCAGGTTTCCCCAATGCTTCTTCCAACTTTTTTCTTACTGCAGAAAATCCAGTAAGAAGGAAAAAGTGGAATAGGTGCACAAAGCCTTCTAAATTAGTAGCACCAGGAGGCCTCCATATGAACGCACCCCAAGTCAGGACACTGGCCTAGCTAGCCAGTACTGCAATAGCCCTGCAAGCCCTCAGGCAGGGGTTTTCCCCGGTCCAACGATCTGGGGGGTTCTCTTAACTAGAGATGCTGAGGATTAAACCTGGGGTCTGCTGCGTGCCAAGCAGGTGCTCCATTACTGAGCCCAAGCCCTCGCCATCAAAAATATGAGAGAGAGAGAGAGAGAGAGTGAGAGAGAGAGAGAGAGAGAGAGAGAGAGAGAGAGAGAGATGCACATTCTATTTTGGTTAGCTTTAGGAAAAACATTTGCCCTGACCTAATTCATAGAATCATAGAATTGGAAGGGACCTACAAGGCCATCGAGTCCAACCCCCTGCTCAGTGCAGGAATCCACCCTAAAGCATCCCTGACAGATGGTTGTCCAGCTGCCTCTTGAAGGCCTCTAGTGTGGGAGAGCCCACCACCTCCCTAGGTAACTGGTTCCATTGTCGTACTGCTCTAACAGTCAGGAAGTTTTTCCTGATGTTCAGCTGGAATCTGGCTTCCTGTAACTTGAGCCCGTTATTCCGGGTCCTGCACTCTGGGAGGATCGAGAAGAGATCCTGGCCCTCCTCTGTGTGACAACCTTTTAAGTATTTGAAGAGTGCTATCATGTTTCCCCTCAATCTTCTCTTCTCCAGGCTAAACATGCCCAGTTCTTTCAGTCTCTCTTCATAGGGCTTTGCTTCCAGACCCCTGATCATCCTGGTTGCCCTCCAGCTTGTCTGCGTCCTTCTTGAATTGTGGAGCCCAGAACTGGACACAATACTCTAGATGAGGCCTAACCAGAGCCAAATAGAGGCCCTGGTTAGGCCTCATCTAGAGTATTGCATCCAGTTCTGGGCTCCACAATTCAAGTCATGCTTAAGGCTCACTAAAATCAATGGGACTTAAATGTTTATGTGGTTATTTGGACTGGAGCCAGTGAACCTAAGTCAACGTAGTAAAGCTATAAGTAGACTCCACTAGCACCCACCCATGAGCTGGGAAATTCTCCCATTCCCTGCACTTGTAAGGCAGAGACAGAAAAGCAACAGACACTTTCTACCAGATTTGGAATAACAGGCTGAAGAAATTCAGGAGCACACAGAGACAGCGATTAAAGGAGAGTTGCAATGGCAAGTTTGACTTGTCTTCAAGACTGCCATAACAAACAAAAGAAACAACTCGTTCACCGCAGTTATTGAGGAAGGACAAAAAGAAACTAGTTCAAGCTGCACCCAGAATATATTTAAGAGGGCTATGAGGGAGGAAGGGGGGGACTCACACTACCCGTCTGGCAGTAAGAATTGCTGGAAAAGGGAGCAAAGTCTTAGGAAACTCATTAAAAAGGGAGGCTATATGATCATATTTCATCAGCAATGGCTTAAAAACTACACATGCCAGCTGAGGATAACCCTTTATAGATTTGATGAAATAAGAACTGGTAAGCAAACGCTTATTTGTAGCCAGAAAATGGTGGAATGTCCATTATGAATTCTATTGTTATCTGTATAATTCCTTTAGGGACAGGTTTCTGAAAGAAACCTTTGAGAGTGTTCCTTTTATGAACAGTAAGATTTGTTACCTATGAGGTGATAGGGACAAATATATTATATATAAAGTCTCTGTATTTGTTCTTGCATCACTACAGATTAGATACAAATTTATTACACAGAATTGGGTCCAAAATGTACTGGGGAGCATTCCACTGAAACAGGGACAAAACACATGAAATTTCAAAATGAAAAATTAGTTAATATTTTGTATTGTATTAGTTATATATAGTGGAAAGAGGGTATTTTGATGATGAAAGATTTTTTTTTGCTATTATTATTGCACAACCTGGTTTTCAAAATGGCTACCATTGTCAAGATCAGTCACATGCTAAATGAGGTTACATTTGATTAAGTGTTAGCATTGTATTGTACAGTGAATTAAGTGTTGTTTTCATTCTGATAGCAAAGGTAAGGTCCTAAAGTAGCGGCCTACATGTTAAAACATTAGAAACTGTGTGTTTATTAGCAGATATATAGCTAATTATGCATATAGTTTTGCTGTCCCATACGTGACATGAAAAAGTGCACTTTTTAGGTTATATATGTCATTTGTAGCATTTAAAATGTAGTAAAGCAGATTTAAAACAAAGATAATGTTGTCCACAATGAAATACTTTCTTAATGTTAATTTTGTATTTTAAATAGTTTATACGTCCGTTTATTTATTGTCCCATACGTGACACTTATTATGCAGATAATGCACAATGAATGTGTCAACTGAAAATAAAAAGAGCACTAGTGCTGAAAGAATGAAGAAAATGAGACTAAAGAAGAAGATGGAGGATCCAGAATTTCAAAAAAAGGAAAAGGAAAGGTTAAAAGAACCGAGAAGAAAGAAAAATATGTCTATGAGTAGCAGAGAGAAGTTGCAGAGGAAGACGTATGAAAGAGTTCGAAAGAGGTTGCAGAGAGCACACAAGAAAAAACTAAATACATGTGAAAAATGTTCCAGTGGAAAAATATTCCATTTCCTGAAGAGCCAGCAAAGCACGTCACATGGAAGCAGTGGGAAAAGGATGCTGATGGAAGACTAGTGTTAAGCATGAAAGATGGTTGTGCTGGTGAATTACACGAAGATATTGTTTCAAGTTATGAAAACTTTCTGGGTCATGTTCACATAAAAAGAATACAAGCAAATGCTTTCTTAAGTGATCAAAAACTGGAAGATGTAAGAGTGCTGCAAATTGATTTTGCTATGTCTTATAGCTGTGAGTATCGGAACGAGATTCAGAGTGCCCTTTGGTCTCAAGCAAGTGTAACGCTTTTCACTGCAGCTGTCTTCTTAAATGGATCTTGTAGAACCTTCCTCTTGTGCTCAGATATAACACAGAAGGACAAACACACTGTGTATGTAATGCTGAAGAAACTCTATGAGATAATGAGTGAAGAAACTGGTGTTACTCAGGACATCAATTGGAGTGATGGACCTGCATCTGAGTTCAAGAACAAATACATGGTGCACGTGCTGAAGCTTCTAGCAAAAAAATACCAAAGAAAGTTCAGTTGGAAATATTTTGCCAGCTCACATGGCAAAGGAATAGTTGATGGTGTGGGAGGCAATGTGAAAAGGCTTGTACGACAAAAGACCATGAGCCAAGGCAATGTCAGTGTCGTACAGAATGCAGTGGAGTTTTCACAGTTAGCAAATGAACTTGCTCCCTCGACATGCACTCTGTACATTTCCCAGAGTGAAATACATTCCCAAGTAGAGAAAGACAAGCCTTGGGAAGGAGCTATCACTGTGCCTGGGATAGCATCATATCATATTGTGCAGGCTAAACCAAATGGTCTAATTTCCTTCAAACACCATGCCCTGGAGAGTGAAGAATCTGTTCCTGTTACTAGGCCTACTTCAAATGTGAAACTCAATATAGGTGCTTGGTGCTTCTTTAGTTATAATAAGGTGGCCTACCCAGGCAGTGTTATGGAAGTCTGTGGCATGGATGGAGTTAAAGTGAGTGTAATGGTTCCTGCCAACAAACATCATTATAAGTGGCCCACACTCCTGATTGTATTATATACTCCTTTAAGGACCCACCAACTGTGGCCTTGAACTCTCGTCGCTGCACCATGTATAAATTTTCAGAATTATTCTAATGTAAAGGAACTTTTCAAATATCAATGCTTAAATGCTCTAACTACATTATTTGTTGATGCTAGTGTCTTAAATTAATTTAGTAATTCATATTTAGTAGTCCTAAGTGAGTTTTTATATTGTAGTGCAGACAGTGTCCCATACGTGACAGAGAATGTCCCATACGTGACATCAAAAAAACATTTTTCTGACTGAGCTAAAATGTAAAAATTGAGTCTAACATGGATATAAATGTGAGGTGATATCTTAGGAATTATCAGAAAAAAGTTGAATTAGTTTCAAGTTCACAGTTCACAGAAATATTTAATTGAAGATAACCATATGCACGAAGATGGAAATTCTTGTGTCCCATACGTGACACAATATTAATAGTATCTAAGATAATTGTTTCTTGCTGAATTTAAAGTTACTAACCCTGTTCTGCTAGTAATGACCATTGTATTCATATGCTGCAAAATAAATTGTTTCACTTTAAAGATTAGTAGTATATGCAAAATATTCTTTGTCCTGAACTTGAGTATAAATGTCCCATACGTGACAATGGAATGCTCCTGGGGGTCTCAGTTTGATTGTATTTCATATTTTTGATGACCAACATTTTTAACAAATAAATCTGACTGACTGACTGCATCATAATTACTGTAATCCTCAGGTGCTAGAAGCCAGTGTTGTTTTTGCCACAACGTATTAATACACCTCCCCCACCGAAGTGCTTGAATCTAGGTAACCTTGGTATTCGGAGGGGATTAGAATAACTCAGGTTTCTCCCCCCCCCAAAAAAAACTGACTGCCAAAGAAAAGTTAAGCAGAGGTTTCCAGAAGAAGAACAATATGGTGCAGGAAAACGTACTTATTCCACCAATACTGGAACTCAACATACAGCCCTGCCTACCAAAGCCGTACTTTTTCCATAGATACCAGCCTACTTCATCAGATGAACGAAAAGTACACTGAAAAGGTAAAGGTATGTAGCTCTGAGGCAAAATATACTGGAGGATAAGCCTGCTTAATCAGTGAGAAATAAAGACACCAAGAAAGAGCTGCAGGGTAAGATTTGAGCCCTCCCTCATAACACCCCACTCACCTGTAACCTCTGCAATGAACTCTTGGGACCAGTCAGCTTCATTATAATCCGCTGAAACATCATCCGTCCTGTCAGCAGCATCAAGGAACTCTTGCGCCCAGTTCTCAGACAGTGCCAGGGCGGCCACCCCTGGAGCTGAGGAACAGGAAGAAGTCAGAAAAGGTGCCCAAGTGCCAGCATCCCACTAGCCACAAGGAACTGCTAGCACACAGAATGATCTGTTTCCCTCCACTTCCTCCCAAATTCTCTAAAGCGACCCATCCCCTTCTCAGGGGACACATTCTTCTCAACAAGATACAATGGTTGCAACCCTCACCCTCATTTGCTTGGCAGAGGTTTTGCTGCCCCCTATTCGTACTTACCTCTCTGTGGGGCCTGACGGAAACTGGATTGTTCGATTTCCTGCATCTCAGCCAACAGATCATCCATCTTGAATGTCTGTGGGGCACGAGACAGCACAGCGCCATTCTGCTCTTGAAGGAACTCTGCCAACAGCTGTCAGAGAACATACAGGTGAATTGGGCAGGTCAGGGAAGGGGAGGAAGACAGAAAAAAGGGACGTGCAAAGACTTACTTCATCTTCAGAGGCTCTTCCAAGAGGTTTGGATACCTATAGAAGAGGAAGGACCATTATCTAGAGACAGGACAATGATCCCAAAACATAAAAAATCATTTCAACAAATTGACTTGCAAAACACCTCCCTTCACTGGCGAATCCATGTTCATAGCAATGTCAGGCCTTGCCTGTTTGGATGAGGTCTCTTGCAAAGAGATTAGGATTCTCATCCAACTTGTTTTTTAAATTTGCCTAAATGGTACCTGATTTCCAAAATGAGCAATGGCCAATTTCTCCAACCCAGGGGCGGGGGTGGAGTTAGACAGACCCTCCCCAGCTAAGTTGCTTGGAGAGCACAGTCACTCCCACCACCAGACCGCCCTCTCCAGCATCCTGGCCTACCAAATGCCGATGGAAATCCCACCATCAGGAGATGAGCACGACAGTTTCCTCTGGTTTGTGCACTCTGCCACCTGGTATTCAAAGCCATAATGCTGCTGATCCTGAAGCTAGTATATATTTGTCTAATCCCCTTTCAAAGCCATTCAAATTGTGGGTCATCGCTACATCTTGAAGTACTGAATTCCATAGCTGTGTGAAGAAGCACTTCCTTTTATCTCTCCTGAATCTCCCACCATTCAGATTCATGAGATGACCCCGGGGTTCTAGTATTTTGAGGGAGTATAATCCATTTTCTCCACATCATACACTATTATCATGGCCTCTTTTAGTTGCCTTTCCCCCCTAAACTACAAGCCCCAAATGTTGCAGGCTTTCCTCATAGGGGAGTTACTACAGCCCCCTGATCACTCTGGTTGCCCTTTTCTGCATTTGTGTCCCCAGTAAGCACTTCTGCCACCCACCCACCCCCAGACACCACAGAGCAAAGGACACCTCAAAAACCAACCTTCCAGCTTCATTATTACAGTGGAATTTTAAGATGTTTTTAAAAAGTTTTTAGGATGTATTTTAGGATGTTCTTAACAATGTATATTATGTTTTAATTGAGTATTATGTATTTTATTGTTTATTGTTGTTCCCCGCCTCGATTAAAATGGAGAGGCAGGTAAGAAATAAATTTATTACCGTATTTCTTTGATTGTAAGACGCCATCGATTGTAAGATGCACACTAATTTCAGTACCACCAACAGAAAACAAAACCTAAGACACACCCGCGACTCTAAGACGCACCCCATTTTTAGAGATGTTTATATTGGGGGAAAAGTGTGTCTTAGAATCGAAGAAATAGGTTATTATTATTATTATTATTAAACTTACCACCTCAGCCACTGGACCAGTGGGAGGCCAAGCCAGGGTCCCCCGAAGCCCCTCCTGCTGCAGGCCCTTGTCCTGAGTGAAGTGGCCGGCCAGCTTCATCAGAGGATTGGAGCCTCCACATTCTGGCTCCACCAGCTCCCTCATGGCCATGGCAGGCGGTAGGGGAACACTGTGCCCACACGACCCTCACCTGTACAAAGGAAAAGCAAGGGCAAGATATGCAAGTTCCTCTCACAGCTGCAGGGTGGATTTCCAAAAGCCACCATCCAGCAGACTGTGGGAGGCAGAGCACAGATGTCCATCCCCCTACCCATTGCTGTGCATTCTGGATAAATACGTTAAATTATACGCTGCATTAATTAATCCAGAATAACCAACACCCCCTTTATTACACAAACACTAGCAGCAATAAGAAAAAAGTTCAAGTTGCAAGACTGGGGGCCGCTTCACACACTACATTTGTATACATACAAAGTGCTGGTATTAACATTTAAAGCCCTAAACAGCTTTGGGCCAGGCTATCTGAAGGAACGCCTCTTCCCGTATGTGCCTGCCCGGACCCTAAGGTCATCCTCAGGGGCCCTTCTCCGTGAGCCCCTGCCAAAGGAAGTGAGGCAGGTGGCTACCAGGAGGAGGGCCTTCTCTGCTGTGGCACCCCAGGTATGGAATGAGCTCCCTAAGGAGGTTCACTTGGCACCTACATTATATGCCTTTAGATGCATTTTAACAGTCTCTAAATAAATTTTAACTTGGTGTTTTAAATTTGTAATTTTGCATTGCTGCTGTTTTTATCTGGTTGAGCTTTTATATTGTATTTTATTTTATGGTTTTATACTGTTGTTTTATACTTTGAATGTTTTTAATTTTTGTGAACCGCCCAGAGAGCTCTGGCTATTGGGTGGTATAGAAATGTAATAAATAAATAAATAAATAAATAAAACAATACAAATTAAAGCTGTGTGCATGTAGCACACGCAGGTATCATGCTGGCAGATTCTTCAGGGCGTTGGGGGTTTGCCTGCAATCCCCGTTCTCAGCACCCAGTCAGTAGCTTCAAAGCCCAGTTTGGCGCTCATCTCCCAATCCCTGATATATTGGGCCGGGCTGGGCTTTCTCAGCGGGGAGTGAAGCGCAACCCCGTACACGTTCAGACGTGATCTCTTCATAGGGACTTTACACAAGTCCAGGGCCGGCTTTGGCACTGAAACAGGCTCCGGGGCTTCCCCGGGGGCTCAAGCGAAGTCCCAAGGTCGCCCACTTCCACCGTGCATTAGCAAGAAGCACTGAGAGGAGGGGAGGGAGGAGGGGAGGGAGCACCACGGCGCCCAGGGTCTGGATTCCCGGATCCGCCTTGCTGCTGCTCGTCTCAGCTGCACGTCGCTGCGCCCAGCTGGGCTCCCACTCGCCTCGCCTCGCCTCCCACGCCCGGCTGGCTGGCTGGCAGTGGCCCCCTTCTCTCGCAAGCTTTGGGGAAGATGAAACCAACCAACTCACTAGGCTTGCAAGGCCTCGGTCCCCTCCCGCTGCTGCTGCTGCTGCTGCTGCAAAACCCGGATTTCCCGGCCTCTGTGCGGAGCCACTTTCTCGGCCGGCTTTCTGGGTGGGGGAGGAGGGGAGGGAGAGGGGTTCCGATGTCCTCCCCCACGGAGGGAGGCGGCGACCAGGCGCGCGATCCGGGGGTGGCAGGAGGGGACCCCTAACAGCCTGCTCCCTCTCTCCCATGCGATGCCTACCTGCACAGTCCTGCCTGCCTTGATCTTGCAACATTCGCAAAGGAGGCGGGGGAGAGGAGGCGGAGCCTGCTCTTAAAGGTCCAGGAAGGCTTTCAGCCGAAAGGCAACGCTTGCAAGGGGCTCTGTTTGCAAGGGAAGTGCGCGTACGCAGCGCCGGTGCCAGACTATTTTGCGCCCTAGGCAAGGTGAGCTACTGTCACCACCACCACCACCCCAAAAAAATGCCAACTTTGATTTTTATTTTTTTCCTGGAAAAAAATAAGAATCACAAAACTTGAAACTGCTAAATTTGTTTTACGTGGGGCTGCCTTTGAAAACGGTCCGGAAGCTTCAGCTGGTACAAAACAGGGCAGCCCGTTTACTAACAGAGACTGGCCGGCGAGATCACATCACGCCAGTCGTTTTACAACTTTATTGGCTGCCATTCCAGGGCCGGGCCCGATTCAAAGTGCTGGTATTGACATTTAAAGCCCTAAACAGCTTGGGGCCAGGTTATCTGAAGGAACGCCTCCTTCCATATGTGCCTGCCCGGACCTTAAGATCATCTACAGAGATCCTTCTCCATGAGCCCCTGACAAAGGAAGTGAGGCAGGTGGCTACTAGGAGCAGGGCCTTCTCCGCTGTGGTACCCCGGCTGTGGAATGAGCTCCCGGGAGAGGTCCGCCTGGCGCCTACACTGTACTCTTTTTGTCGCCAGCTGAAGACCTTTTTATTCTCTCAGTATTTTAACACTTAATTTTAACTTAAATTTAAATTTTACTGTTCTAACTCTGTATTTTAATCTTACATCAATTTTGCTGCGTGGTTTTATCCTGTTTGTGCTTTTTATACTGTATTTTGTACTCGTGCTTTTAACCTGTTGGTTGTTTTATTATGGTTTTAATTTTTGTGAACCGCCCAGAGAGCTTCGGCTATTGGGTGGTATAAAAATGTAATAAATAAATAAATAAATTTTAAAGTGCAAGAAAGACATCATGCCAATTATAGCAAACAAATTGGAAAGGAACGTCTATGTGTCTAAAATGCTTTATTTAATAGGAATATCACTTCCAAATCATCCCCCCCAACTCACACACGCTTACACACACACACTCAGCATCACTCACTCCAAACAAACACACGCATGAACACATGCATTCACTCAATGCACCCCATTCACCCATACATTCCCTCTCACTCTCTCTCTCTCTTCCGGGCGCGTTCCAGAAGTCCAAACGTGGAGCCGCCCATCCCCACCCCAGCGTCCCTGGCTTTGCTTTGGCTGGGCGGGCGCAAGCCATCTCACCCACCCAGGCCCAGCTGAATCCTCGGGCCGGCTCACAGCCAACGCGCGTGAGTGCTGCGCTGTGCCTGGCGCCCCTCTTAGCTTGGAACTCTACGCGGCCGCCTGAGTGGCCTCTATGGTAGCACCCGCCCTGCGGTTACGATCCTATGTCATGCCGACTTGGGAGTAAAAGCAAAATGAATCCAATAGCCGAGTCAGCCTAGGCTGCAGCTTTGCTTGAAAACCAGTCCCATGGAAGTGAATGGAGGAGGGGTCTCCTGAGTAAGCACGCCCGCGCCCTCGATGCAGTTGCAGCAAAAACCACCCAGAGGCAGGCAGCACTTTCTTTCATCTAAAGCAGTGGTTCCCAAAGTGGGCGGTCCTGCCCCCTTGGGGGCAGTGGGATTGCATAGGGGGGCGCTAAGAGGCAAGGGGGCGGCAGGGGGGTGCTTGAGGTGGGCTTTTCTGTACCAGTAGTTTTGGTTACAGAAGGAAATTTCTGATTGCTATCCTGCACTATGGAGAATGGTTCAGAAGCTCCTGGTTGCATTTCCAACATCATATTTGGTGAAATGTGGTTTTAGTGTGGTCTGCCTACTTCTCTCCAAGAAAAGAAATCGACTCCAGATTACTAAACTTGGTGATTTTAAGTGACTTTAAACCAGACATTGGGAAATTGGTATCACTTCAACAAGCCCATCCATCACATTAAAAATTTACAGAATAGTGAGGTACTCTGTCTACCCTAGTTACTAAACATGATATCTAATATTCTTGCTAAATGACTATCAGACTTTGAAAAGATTATATCACTGGATCAAGTTCATCAATTAGGTTTAATTGAATAAACTAAAAAAATGCAATTGGATTTTGAATAAATATTCAATTAATTGTTACTGTTTTGAATTTTGTAGTTATTATCTTCCTTAGCGGGTCGTTGAAAACCGCTATTCTGAATAATTATTTTTATAGGGTAGGGGGCACTGGGCATGAGTTTGTGGAACCAAGGGGGGGGGTTACCTGAAAAAGTTTGGGAACCACTGATCTAAAGGCTAAAACACGTTTATTATTATGCCACACACAGCCTTTCGTGGACTCGAGGCTTTGTCATCACATGCGTGAAATGTTATCCTCAGTGACAGCACCAGAAAAAATAAAATGGGGTGGGCATAGAATAGGCAAAGTATATTTCTAGCTGGGCAAGATGTGTCCCATATTGTAAGTTCTCTGAAAGACAAGTAATGGTTATAAAACAGGAGGCTTTCCTTATGCAGCCTTGAGTCTCTGTATTTGCTTCTTTTCAAATTTGTTTTAAATGTTTTATTCTGTTTTTATTTTCATTTTATCTTGTACACTGCTCCGAAATTTTTCAATGGGGAGCAGTATATAAATATTCTAAATAAATAAATAACATCGTGATTCCTATATCATACTGAAGAGTTCATGACAAACCGAAAATACGAATCTCATATAACCATATTCCACAAGGCAAAGAACAGTAAAGAATGAGCTGTCAGGGAGCGGAATAACACAGCTGCAGTGGCCTTACTGGCTAGGTATGGCTGCCACCTTTTCAGGTGATAATTCAAGAACATGAATGGAAAAGGCAGTAATTCCCTCATAAACATCTATAACCCCATCACCAAACCTAAATGTCTTGTGTATTTAAAGTTACAGTGCTAAATTTTTGAGTAACCTTATTGAAATAGTGGGACTTGCTTTTGAGTAAACATACAAGATTCCACTGTATCAATGGGTTGTTTCCCAGGTTAGTCCTACTTAGTCCATTGAAATGAATGGGACCTCAGTTAGTCAACAGATCTACTCTAAGTAGGACTAACATTGGATGCAACCTATGAATTATTAGCATCAGAAAAATATAATGAGCTATTTTAAAGTTCATGTACAGAAGCTTTCACCTATTTATAATAAACACCTTCCTTAAATAAATAATATCCTTAAACAACCGCTTACCCCATTTAAGCCCACTGCCATGTTCACACTCATAGTAGCTAAACTCTGTGTGTGTATTCATCATTTATGGGTGTGACAGAAAGAGATCTGTATGTTCATTATTCCACCCATATAGGAAATTTCAGATAGTTGAAGGTCTTAAGTTACCTCAATGAGGACAATTCGGGTTGGGGAACGCTTGGAGTTGTAGGCCTTTATTCTGTTTAAACATGTATAGGATTGTGCCTTAAGATTGTAACTGGACAGGTAAAAACTTGTTACAGAGATCTTTTTCTTTTTATTCATGTCTGTAGGCTGAATCATGATTAATCCATTTTGCCCTCTTATTTGAGTCCAAGGTCAAAGCAAGCTAGTCTTTCATAGAATGATAGAATCATAGCATAGTAGAGTTGGAAGGGGCCTATAAGGCCATCGAGTCCAACTCCCTAGTCAATGCAGGAATCCACCCTAAAGCATCCCTGACAGATGCTTGTCCAGCTGCCTCTTGAAGGCCTCTAATGTGGGAGAGCCCACAACCTCCCTAGGTAACTAGTTCCATTGTCGTACTGCTTCTAACAGTCAGGAAGTTTTTCCTGATGTCCAGCCAGAATCTGGCTTCCTGTAACTTGAGCCCGTTATTCTGTGTCCTGCACTCTGGGAGGATCGAGAAGAGATCCTGGCCCTCCTCTGTGTGACAACCTTTCAAGTATTTGAAGAGTGCTATCATGTCTCCCCTCAATCTTCTCTTCTCCAGACTAAACATGCCCAGTTCATTCGGTCTCTCCTCACAGGGCTTTGTTTCCAGACCCCTGAACTTCTTCATTGCCCTCCTTTAACCCCTTCCAGCTTCTGCTTCTTCTTCTTATTATCATCATCATCATCATCATCATCATTATTATTATTATTATTATTATTTGTATCCCACCTTTTGCCCAATGCTGGGCCTCAAGGCAGCCTTACAAAGTTTAAAACATACATGGGGGTTGGGGAACAAAACCATAAACGTTTAAAATACACAACAAAATTATATGACATTAACATAGATGGAGGGCCAGATTATTCTCCAAAGGCCTGCTGGAACAAAAAAGTTTTAGCCTGCTTCCGAAAGCCCCCCCAAAAAAGCTTGTCTGCATCCTTCATGAAGTGTGGTGCCCAGAAGTGGACACAATACTCAAAATGAGGTCTAACTAGTGCCATATAAAGGGGAACCAGTACCTCATGTGATTTGGAAGTTATACTTCTATTAATACATCCCAAAATAGCATTTGCTTTTTTTGCAGCCACATCGCACTGTTGGTTCATATTCAGCTTGTGATCTTCAACAATTCCAAGATCCTTCTCATTTGTAGTATTGCTGAGCCAAGAATCCCCCATCTTGTAACTGTGCATTTGGTTTTTGTCAGGTGTAGGTACAAGGCCGGCCTTGTACCTAGTGGGTAGTTTTATTAGGAAATGATTTGAGAATGTCAGATGTTCTCTGCAAGCTTATCTCTGTAAGAAGTTCCCACGGGAGTAGCTGGTTCACTCCCTTTTTCGGCCTTGAAGCTGCTGGTTCTCTGGGAACTTCAGAGTGTTTTGGAAAAGGTGGGGCCGCTCTTCGAAGTGGGTTGTAACATCCCGCCCTCTTGGCACGTGGGCATGGTTCACAGGTCAGACAACCTCTCAGTCAAGTGGCTTTGAATAGGCCTTAAATGCTGGTGCAAAGCTGAAAATCCTTTGCTAGGTTTCATCTCTCGACGCAATGCCTGACCTCTCTCCTGCTTTGGATTCCCTCTCTGCTTGGGACTTTGAAAGCACTCTGCACATGGACACTTTGCTATTTGGACTTTGGATATCTAAGAACTGTGCCATGAAAAGCAGTGAGGCTTTTCATAGACTTGGACTTGCATATGCTGTGGATTCTGTGTTTATGCCCAGACTCAGGTGGCAGGGAGTTCCCAGTCCTTAGCAGAAGGATGGGACTCCTGGGCCTGAGGTTTAATCTTACCGGAAGTCATGGTAACGGGGTCAGCTCAGTAGTGGTAGGCTGAGACTGACAAGTGCATGACGGATCTCTCTGCCCGGCTGTGGTGGCTCAGAGCAGCCTTTCCTGGGACTTTGTTTTAGGAGATTGGCCTTGTTTCTTTGAGGTGCCAGCGTATGTGGCATCTGGAGAAGCTCAAAGCGGTTACTGGCATTCCCTCTCTGAGTGTTTGCCTTAAGGATTGTTCCAGAAAAAAGAGCCTAAAGCTTTCTAACCATTGTTCAGCTTTAAGTGTGTTTTGGAGACTCTGTAACCATTAATCTTGTCTACCGTGTGATTCCCTCAATAAAAGAAGTCTCACTAATGTGAGTGTTTCATGTCAACAGTAGCCCCACTTGAGCTATACTAGCGTGACCAGATTTAAAAGAGGGCAGGGCACCTGCAGCTTTAATGGTTGTGATGAAGAGGGAATTTCACCAGGTTCTCCATATCTACAAATGACACCTGCTGAAATCCCATTTTCAATACAACTGTTAAAGATACAGGAGCCCTGCCCTCCTTTTCATAGGGTCACCCTAACTTAGATGGGGCAAATCAATGTTCCAGGTGTTTCAATGCACTCACTGGTTCCACTCAGGTTACCACTTTTACATGAACAAAACATTGCAGCATGATTGCTTGAAAAATATTATATTGACACACCAGAAGGAAAACATATAATTTGCATTTTAAATTTGTATTTTTGCATTGCTGCTGTTTTTATCTTGGTTGTGCTTTTATATTGTATTTTATATTATGGTTTTATACTGTTGTTTTATACTTTGAATTGTCTTAATTTTATAA
This sequence comes from Elgaria multicarinata webbii, assembly GCF_023053635.1. Lineage (NCBI taxonomy): Eukaryota > Metazoa > Chordata > Lepidosauria > Squamata > Anguidae > Elgaria > Elgaria multicarinata. The sequence goes on from NC_086176.1 coordinate 7,952,791, forward strand.
ACTGCCCAGAGAGCTTCGGCTATTGGGTGGTATAGAAATGCAATAAATAAATAAATATAGACTGTGCACAACATCAGAGTGATAAACATTTATTTCACTTTAAATGATTCTGCAGGTGGGCGCAGAGTCTTCTCTGTACTGGCAATTCCACGTATCTATTTGCCAGAAACACATCTCTTATACATATCCAACAGACCCACATCTGAAGCAACATGAGAGACCTATGGAGGATCAGGAAGTTGAAGATTCCTTCTGTCAGAACTGCAGCAATGGACATGCAACAGCTGTGCACTTTTCCAAGGCTGCTGTAAGGTTTATATCAGCTCTCATAAAGAAGCCTTTCTTTTGAGAAATAGGGGAAATGGGCGATGAGTGGCAGCCAGCTGAATGATTTTAAAAAATGGTAAGAAAATCTGTGCCAGATTGATCCCACATTTACTGCTAGTTTTGTTCCCTTTGCCAGCTCCATTGTGATCCCATCTGTGACATGGGATTAATAATACTGGCCTATCTTGTAGGGCAGTTTCAAAGATTACTACAATAATGCACATAAATGCTTTCAATGCTCCAAGTTATTATATAAATAGTACCTATCATTGTAAGGAATCAGATCATAGGGTAAAGGCAAATGTAATTGTCTAAGAATGGTAGGAGTCTGAATGCATCTTCACTCTATGAGCAGTGTGGGATATTCTTTCCTGAAAACAGCGGCCTGGGAATGTTGCAAATGTATGTTCTTCAAGCTACTCCTGAAGCCATATTCTAGAAGGCCTTTCTTACTGCCTCCTCGTGACCTGGGCTCTCAGTACCCACATAACCATTGGTGACAGCAGTGGGGCAGGGCCGTCATCATGAAGTAAGGTGTTGAGATGCTCACTAAAGATCCAAGCAGGCCAGACTGCTCTGGAGGTGAAAGTAGACCCCAGCCAGGCTCCCTGGAGGAAAAGGTCAAATCCAGTCAGCTGAAAATAAAGTCTTTGCTGCTCGATCAGCAGTTATAAAAGAGAGTCCAGCTGCAAAGACTCAGCAAGAGCTTAGCCAACTCAGGAACACAGGCTGATATAGCAGCCAGCTGCATTTGATTCTGTTGGACCCTATCTATTCCTGTGCAACGGTATATGTTTGAATAAATTGCTTGGGAGAAACAATCACATTGCTGAGACATTGCTTTTCCTCAGTCAGCTGGAACTAAAATGGTGGTTCCACGTGGGTACTTAATATAGTGTCATATTATCTGGCATTGCCAGCATCCATGGCAAAGATTCTCAGCAAACATCTCTTGCAACTTTAATTAGATGTTACCTTCTTGTGGCTTCTGCTTTATTTGCTTCTTATGTAGCATTACTGATAAATTCCCCCTTAATTAAAGCCCAGTTCACGCACATGGGCTAAAACTGCATAGAGCAGGGATGCAGGAGAGCTTCTCTTGAGATCTTTGAAATCCTATATATGTCTACCTAGAAGTAGGCCCCATTGAGCTCTCAGGTAAGTTGGTATAGGATTGTAGCCTAAAGGCATAATTCTATGCATATTTAGGCAGGAAAAAGTCCTGCAATTCCCAGCATTCCATGGGAAATGCATCCTAAGCGTGTTTGACGGAAGTGTTTAGAAACCTCCATGCAGTGGGAAACCTCGCCTTGTCATGGTGCCTGATTGCACAGAAGCAGGTTCAATTGAAATGCCAATCTCAAAAGGAGCCTTTGCTCGTGGTGACATTGGGGGTGGGGTTTGCACGCACTCCCCTGTCCCCTATAGATTTTGCCCTCATGTGTTCAGGCAAATACAGAACAGGGCTTACTTTGCCCAGAATTGCTCAGGTTGTGTTCCAAGGGTGGGCTTTAATTACGGGTTTCCTCTCATAATTTTTTCCCCTCTTTCACACTAAAATAATGCTGGGATCCAGTCAGTAGTGTTTCTCTTTACAATAATATATCAGGTTAACTTGATGTCTAGCAGAGAGCTGGTTTGCTGGAAACAGATTGTCCTGGATCCTAGTCATGAAATTATTGCACCAATAAAACGTGTGGGAAGTTTCCTCCCCGAGGAAAGATGAGCGAGCTGTTGAAACCTGCTCAGTCAGGCAGGGACTGGAAAGTTTTCTTGCTGCAAAGATCTAGAAGACTTTACCGTCAGACTTCCAAATATCTCAGATAAGCCTTATGAAAAGGGGATTACAGTCGCAAGGCACAAGTCCGCAAGTATTGTTGAATTTGTTGCCATTACAGGTTCAGTAGAAGGGCAGATTGAACCGAGTCCTATGAGTACTGCTGGGAATTGTTTCAACATCGTTCTAAAGATAGATAGATGCCATATTACTCCCAAACAAAGCTTTTATCCTGAAATCGCTCTTCCTTAAACATGGAATTTCCATTTCCAATCCTGTTTTTCCCCGCCATATCTTCCATCTTTTTTTCTTAACAGAAAAGGTGGTATAGGTGAACAGTGCCGTTTGATTGGCAGCTCCAGAAGCCCTCTGTCTGGAAGCACCCATAGGAAGGGGCAAGAGGGTGCAGCCTCCACCCATTGTGTCATAATCTCCAGATCCCCAGCTTTTAGTTAAAAAAGCATGTCACTAGATCTTGTTGAACCTGAGCTATGAGGCAAAATGTGGAGGCACTATTCTGTCCATTTGTTTTATGAGGAAACCAGCCTGCTCCCACTTTTAGTCAATGAATGAAGTCACCACTCCTCCCCTGTGCCACCCAGATCCTGCCTATTACTCTGCCATTTTAGCCAATCCACCAGCACATCTTCGTCAGTGGAGCAGCTTTGCTGGTGGAGTATGGATCAAGGTGTTCTGCTGGTGAATCTGTTGTGGTGGTGTATTTTGCATTCCACCAGAATAGCAGGGCTTCCAATGGAACGTATGGCTCCTCAGCTGATGCATCTCCAATACAGGATTGTGCCCTTCATCCCAAGACTCTAGGAAAGGCTCTGAAACCTCAAGAAAAACAAGTCAACTGCACATCTTTGCCCATTAAACTTTTTGAAAGATCTACTCGAAATGTCCCTCTAAGTTCCCCACCTGGCTCCCTCCATGTTTTGAACTTCAGCCCCCCACCTCAGCCCCAGCCAGCATGGCCAATAGTCAGTCCAAAATGTCTAGAGGTCACCAGGCTGGAAAAGACTGTTCTAGAGAATGTTCACCAACGTTACCAAGATGAAGGAAATCATTCCAGGCAACTCATGTGAAGTGGTCAGTGTCATGATAAGCCATGCCCTAAAATATCTGATATGATATTCTTAAGGCAGCTGTACTGTATTTGTGCATTTGGGTGTTTTCTTCTTCTTCTTCCTCAGTTGTACGCATTTTATCCCTCACTCCACATAAAGTTTTGTTGGAGTGAGGGTTGCTTCTTGAATATGACACTCTTCTGCGTTAGTGTTGTTCAATTCCCAAGAACTTCTACTAGTTTAGTCTTCTAAATGTCATGGGACATGACACTGTGCACACGGAAGAAAAGTGAGCAGAGGCAGTAAACCTATCTACACCAGTTGCTGAGGAACATGGGTGGGAGAGTGCTGTTGGGAGACTGCTGTTGCACTTGTGTCCTGCTCCAGGGTTCCTGGTCAACAGCTGGTTGGCCACTGTGTGAACAGAATGCACATTTTTGGCTCTTCATGGCTCTTCTTTTGTTCTTATAACCGCAACTGCTGCGCACTGCAGCTTTGCCTCCACACACCCCAGAAAAATTCCTGCAGACACCGATGAAAGCATTTTAATAGCATTTGAGCCAGAACTGCACCTGCAGAGTAAGAGAAGTGTGGTTATATGGGCACTAAGTTGTGAGCACAGTTTGTCTGGGTGTTTTAAATAAAATAGCTATACAGGTTAAGTTTATTTATTTTAAAAGCTTATACCTCTGCCTATAGAATAAAAACAAAAACCTATTTACCAATTGTGATAAAAGAGGGGAAAAACTTTTTTTTGAGAATGTGCAGTTTCACATTTTGAGCTCACAAATCATAGCCCTGTCATGAATTCAGGGATGAATTGAGTTTGTTTCTGCTACCCAGATGCTAAAGTTGTTTACTTAGAATAAGCACCCTACTGTTGAGAATGAGGAGGTATATTAAAGTAAAAATAATAGCACGAGCATCTGTAGCCATATATCAAAAAAAATAAGGAAGGATCCTGTGGTGAGCAGCGCCAGTGTGGGGGAGGAAGCAGCTGCCAGGCACCTCTCCATCATGCCTGGGTCCAGCTCCAGCTCCAGCTGAGAGACCCCTCCCTCCTGCTACCAACTATCTCTGCAGAGGCCACCAGTGAGGGAGGAAGCAGCAGCCAGGCCCCTCTCCATCGTACCTGGGTCCAGCTCCAGCTGAGAGCCCCCTCTCTCCTACTACCAACTTTCAACCATCACTGCTGAACTTTGAAACTAAGAATGTGGTGCCTGAATTTGCTTTTCTTCCCCCCCTCCTCCCCCCTCCCAATCCCCTTTCCTTTTGTGTCATGTCTTTTAGATTGTAAGCCTGTGGGCAGGGACTGTCAAGAAGTATTTTTGTAAGCTGCCGCCAGAGCCTTTTTTTGGCTGAATGGCGGCATAAAAATCCTTAAATAAATAAATAAATAAATTGGGCACTGGTACGCCCAGGCTGGCCAGGTGATGAAGCCGGGCCTCTTTGCCCCTGCCTCTGCCACCTACGGCTCTCTGGGTGGTCATTTGAGGCCCTGCCGGGACTTCTGCCTCCTTTCCACGAATGTACATCTCTCCAGATGCGCCACGCCAAGAGGGGCGCGAACCAGGACGCCCGAAGGTAGCTTTCCTTCCCGAGCCAAGCAGGCGTCGGCGAGAGCGCTGGACAAAGACTCGGATCCGGCGGAAAGAGGAGGAACGAGGTCGCCCAGCCCGCCGCCGCCGCCGCCTTCCTGTGGGCCCCGCGGAGTTGCTATTGGTTTGCAGGGAGGGAGGAGCTGCTCCCCGGCCAGCCGGGAGGAAGGCTGCGGAGAGGCGCACCCTCGGCCCGCCCCTGGCGCACGGGGAAGGGCGCACGGGCTGCGCGCAAAGGTCTCCGCCGGGCCTTGCGGGGCACAGAGATTGCGCGCGCTCCGGATCCGACGTCCCCGCCGGAGAGAGCCTCCCGGAGGACGGAGAGCCACGGGAACAGGAGCCCGGCCCTGCACGCCCATGCGCGAGGAGGGCCGAGAGATGCGTCGTGGGAGCACGGCGCTGCACCTCCTGGCCGGCGGGTGAGTGGCAGCAGCGGGGCAGCTCCGGATCGGGAGGCCAGCAGCGCGCTCCGTGAGGGGCGATTTGGAAGTGGGTCCCGGTGTGTTCAGTGTGGGTGGGACTCCCCTTCCCGTAAGCATGCGTGGGGCTGCAGCGACGGCACGTGCAGGCAGGGCCTGATCCACAGTTGAGCTGCCGCTAAATGGTAGAGGCAGAGCACATGCTTGTTTCGCAGGCGATCCCAGGCAGGGCCGGTGCCAGACTATTTTGCGCCCTAGGCAAGGCGAGCCACTTGCACACCCCCAAATTGCACGGAAGTCCGAACGTGTGCGCCGAGTGGAGAGCTGGGACTGGCTCACTTCGATTTGGGACCCAGCCGTCTGGAATTCAGCTTGTGATCTTCAACAATTCCGGACTTACTTCCGGGCGAACACAACCCGCTATGCATCCTGGCTTCCCGATCCCCTCTGCACGTTTACTCAGGGGAATAAGGCTTCCGAGTAAAGAGGCACAGGCAGATTGGGCTGCACTGGTGCCTCCTGGTGCAACACTTTCTCGGATGCAAGTCCCGTTGATCCACATGCGCAGGATCGGGAAGCAGGAGAGTTTGCCTTGCGAGGAGTCCACAAGTCTCTATCTTTCCTGGGGGAAGGGAGAGGGAGTCCCGCTTGCTCGCCTGCCTGGACAACGCGGCCTGTTTGAGGAGAGAGGCGAGGCGATCCGGTGCCCTTTCCTCGGGAGTAGGGCAGAGGCTGGCTTGGGCCAGGGTTGAGCTCGCCATGTGCTTTTTCTTCTTCTTCTTCTGGCAGCGGCCTCCAGGCTCTGGGAGGGCAGCTTCTGGGCAGCTAGAGTGGCTCTGGGAGGGCGGCTTCCAGGCGGAAGTCCGGAAGTTCCATAGTTTAGCTATGCACTGCATAGCTTCTCTCCCTTCCCCTTTCCCTCTTGATTGGAAGTGCATGACAAGGGATATGAGTTTTAGTTGATTAATCAATTGAACTTTGTGGGATTTTTTAAATGGAAATTAAACAAATGCTTACATCTGAGTAAGTTTTAAAGATAAAGAGATCAAAATCAGCACAGTAATAGCTATTAAGGAGGGTTTGCAGCATACCAAATTTGAATCAGATTGGGTCATCCCTTCATTTTTTTTGATTTTTTAAAATTTCCTCCCTCAAACCCTTTGGAGCTTATAGTCCCCCAGTGCGAAGGATCGTAGTAGGAACCGTAGGAGCGCTCTTCCATTACTTTGATGATGCGAAGCTGGGCATCTTTAAGTTCATGAAGATTTTTCAGAAACTGGGAGGTGGCAGGAGAGGCGATACACAAACGGGGAAGCAGGGGAGGAAAGTCATAGAATTGGGGCACAACGATACAGAAATAGGGGCAAAGAGAAGAAAATCCTGGTGGTGATGGGGCAGAAGGATACCCAACTCAGGGTGGGGGGGAAGGAGAGGAGAGCAAAACCCGGTAAACGTTGCAGAATGAAACCCAATTGCCCGGGGGGGGGGGGCGGTGGAGAGGGAAATGGGCCGGAAGGTTTAAAAACTTTGAACAGAGAGAGTCTTTCTTCTGAGTTAACACATATTCCAGTTCTAGAGAGCTACGGAGGGCTTGTGTGAGTGTGTGTGTGTGTGTTTGACAGATGAAGCGTGTATGACACCGTGGGAGGCGGGAGAGGAAGGGGGCGAGGGGAACCGGGTTTGCCTGGTGCCCTTTCCACAAGGCTTGGACACCAGTTGTCTCCGCATTTGGCTGAGGACACCAATCCTGGGAGGGCTGCAGCAGCAGCTTCTTTTTTTATTGCCCCCCCCCTTGTTTTGCATCAAGGGGAGGCAGAGAGGCAACCTTGAGTCAAGCGGCGGGGAAGCAAGTGCCATCTTTCCATCCAGTTGGGCACTTTACTGAAGTGGGATTCTGTCTCTCCCTCTCCCTATACACACCCACACACCCCTTTCCTCTCTTTCCAGGCAGTGTTCAGTGCACCTAGTAGCCCCATGTCCATCACAGTCAGTGCAGGGGGGTGGGGTGTTGTCTAACCTCTAATAACCAATAAAGTGTAGTGGGAGGTACGAAGGCGATCCGCCGGTGGATGCAATAGCCAATGCGCAGGAGAGGAGAGGTGTAAAGATGCATGAACCCTAAAAGTGCACAGGTGTAAGTGATCATCAGGGCTTCACACACTACAGAAACGATACTACAGGGCGAAAGTGTCCGTGTGACGGAGCTCTTAGTTCGTGCCTCAGGTGAGCTTTGATCGAAGGATTCCTCAGCTCTTTTAACAACTATTCCACACCAGTCCTTTTCATTTTCATTTCAGACAGTAAAGACTTTGCCCTGCCCTGCTTCAAAGGCAGGGGGCAAAGAAATGGCGAGAAGAAGCCCCCAGGTAGGAAGCCTTCTGCAATGGCCCTTCCTCCCCTGAGCCATGGAGGATTCAGCCTGTACTGTTGTCTGGAGAGAAATTCAAAGCGCCTGCCTGCCTGCCTGCCCCCTCTTTCCTCCTGGGTGGAGCAGCAAAGGTGGCTGGCCATGGAAGGAACAGCTGTCTTGCTCCTCTGGGTGGCCACTCTGGTATAGCTCCTGCCCCTTTAACTGCTGTGATGAAGAGGGAATTTCGCCAGGTTCTCCGTATATACAAATGACACCTGCTGAAATTCCTTTTTCTATGCAACTGTTAAAGATACAGGAGCCCTGTCCTCCTTTTCATATGGTCACCTTACTCTGGGTGGCCCATTGGACCCAATCTTTCCTGCTACAGCACCCAAAGAGAGGCAGAGTATTAGCACAGTGGAGCCTTCCAGCTGGAGAGGGCAGGTGAGCAATTAGAAGTAGGTGCAACGATCTCTTGCCCAATCTTTGCTGCTGAGGAAAGGTACGGCTGAGCAATCGTGTAGAAGAGGGATGGAGAATTTCCAGCCTGTGGGCCTTATGTGGCCCACTGGGGTTCCCAATCCAGTTTACAAAGGTTCCCAGGGTGGGCCACGCCCTCTTCCCGATGCCACACCCACTCACCTTTGATTAGTGCTTTGATCCGCTTTTGTTTGCCAGCGCTAGGGAAGGCTGGAGGTGTATCGGGCATCTATTCCCTCCTCCCCTGTGCCGCCCACATCCTGCCTGCCTCTCTGCCATTTTAGCCAATCCACCATCACATCTTCATCTGTGGCACAGCACTGCTGGTGGAGTGTAACTTCTCCCACCAGATCCAAGATGTTCTACTGGCGAATCTGTTGTGGTCTAGGTGTCTCGCGCATTCTAGCAGTAGAGCAGAGCTTCCGATGGAACTTAAAGCAACTGCACATGTTCACCCACTAAACATTTTTGAAAGGTACCTCCAGAATGTCCCCCTATGGCAACCTTTCTCAACTTGGTGCCCTCTAGATGTTTTGGACTACAATTCCCAGGATTCCTCACCATTGGCTGTGCTGGCTGGAGCTGATGGGAGTTGAAGTCCAAAACACCTCAAAGGCATCAGGTTGAGGAAAGCTGATTCTCTAGACAGAAGTGGGTAACCTTTGGCCCTCTAATGTTTTCACCTACAACTCCCATGATCCTTAGCAATTAGCTATGCTGGTTGGGGCTGATGGGAGTTGAAGTCCAAAACACCTCAAAGGCATCAGGTTGAGGAAGGCTGCCCTAAGGCAAGATAAGGACAATGTATTACCAGGAATAGGTATCAAGAAGTAGGGCGTGTCCCTGGTTAGCAGGGACAGTTGGAGCCTATGGATTTGGGTTATTCACTTTCTGTGCCACAGCCCACTCAGCGAGTTAGACTGCTTATGGAAGGGGTCCCCAATGCACCACCCATGGGCCCCTCCAATGGCACTGATGAAGGTCTGCCCTCCCTGCCCCTTTCAGAAAGATTGTGTCAAGAAAACCTTGGAAAATGTTGAGGGACTCATGGCACCTCTACAAAATTAAAACATAGAAATAGAAATATACAGAAGCGACCACTTTGCCCTCTCTCTCCCAGGCGCAAGCCTCACTATATCTCTCCCCTGCCCCTTGAGCTCACTTTTGACTAGCCAGTCCCTTTGTGGGAACCATTTTGTGATGGTGCCCACAACAGTTTCTCAAATTCCGACATCTGCCTGCAGGTCCAAAAAGGTTTGGGAACCCTGACTTATGGCATGCATCCAGTTGTCCTTCTTCCTTGCAGCGTCCCTTCAGAATGACCGGTGGAAGTTTGGTTGCATTTATTTGTGGCCCAGCCTTTCAACACCCCCCAATCAACAGTCCTTCTCCACCCCACAGCCCTTCTGCTCTTCCAGGCTTGGCATCATCACACATATTTGCAGCCCATGTGGGGACGGGCAGGGCTGTATTGGCAAAAGGCCTCCTGTCGGCCTTCATTTGCCCAGGCGCAGTTAGATAGGGAGAGACGCTGGGGACCAGGGCCAAGTTTCCAACTGATGCTCTCTGAATGGGGAAGGACAGTTCAATTATGGACATTTCACCTCCTCTCAGCAAACAACCCCTCTGAAGAGAAGAACAAAAAACTGCTTTCTTTCTGCCAAGGAACGGTATCCAAGGAAACCGTTTCTATGGTGCATTTAATACCAGCTTTTTGAGGAAATTGTCCCTCTGCTTTGTTGTTTTAATTTTATGTATGTATTTAAAAGATTTATATATTCAGCAGAGCTCCCGCTGCAGTTTACAAACACATGTCATAAAGGAAAGCAGGTGGGAGTTGAGAAGAGAGGAAGGTGGGCTGGAGCGAAGAGTCCAGACCCTCTTGGCCGTGTTGGGAGTGCGTCTTAGCCCAAACAGCAGATAAGACAGTAGCCTCTTTCTGGACAGTTGTGTTTGAGGTGGGGGGGCTCTCAAGACTGAGGGCTCCTCCCTTTAAAAGGATTTATTTAAATTACTGTATGTAGAAAACAGGCATCTCAGGGAGAAGCCTAGGTTGAAACCCTTTCCCCTGATGTAGAATGTTTTGTACAGAGGGTCTTTTAAATCTTTGTATGGAGGAGGATTCAGTCACGTCAGCTCCAACCTGCGTTCTGACGTTGTGCTGGCCTGACACAGGCCCTGTTGTTTTGAGAACTATGTCTTAGATGTAGTACGTGAATGTCAGTATCTAGTAGGGCTGTGCACGGACCCCCCGATCCGCTTCGCACCTGATCCGCAAATTGTGGATCGGGCCCGCTCCACCCCGCGTTGATCCGCCTATGCTCCGCTCCACTGCGGAGCTCCGGATCCGAATTGGAGCTCTGCAGCAGCGGCAGCAGGTAAGGCCTCCTCCCTCCTCCCCCCTTACCTGTGTCCGTCCACGGTCCGGCGGCTGCTTCAATTGAGCCCAAGGACTCAAACCGGAAGACCAGGCCGCAGCCTGGTCTTCCGGTTTGAGTCCTCGGGCTCAGTTGAAGCCACTGCCGGACCATGGACAGATGCAGGTAAGACCCTTCCCCCTGCCCCCTTACCTGGCTCCGCCGATGGTGCCGCACGGATTGTGGTGCTGGCACCAGCGCCAGGTAAGGCCCCCCCTCCTCCCCCTTACCTGCGTCCGTCGTGTTCTGGCAGCAGCTTCACCTGAGGCCAAGGCTCAAAGCGTAAGGGCAGGCCGCGGTTGTGGCCTGGTCTTCCGGTTTGAGCCTCAGCCTCAGTTGAAGCCACCGCCCTCCCCTCTGCCCCCTTACCTGGCTCTGCCACCATCGCCACATGGACTGCGGCAGCACCAGGTAAGCCCCCACTTGCCCTTTTTTCAGAGCTCCGGATCAAGGCGAAGGATCCGCCTTCATCTCGATCCGCTCCGTGATGCTCTGCTGCCCCCCCCCCCCCCGGGATCCTCTTCTCCTCTGCCTTAAGGGGAGGCAAAGTACCCTGATCTGCTTCTGCTTCTCTGACCCAAAGTGAAGTGGAGCACAGGCCTAGTATCTCGCTACTGATTAGTGACATCATTTCTCCCACTGACTCACTGAGTAACTTTGAGCACGTCTTTTGGTGAACCACAAGAATAACCAAAACTATTTGTTTGATCTCAAAGAAAGATTTTGTTATCTGTGTGGAGGAACCCCTCTAGTCACACATTTATTTTAAACTAGACTTCAAGTCTCCATGACAACAAGTGGGGACAATGTATGACCCAATAAAAGCTGAAAAGGCATCAAAACGAGTATAGAGTATTTCCAAATTCTGGTTGAAGCGTGGCCTTCTTTGAAATTCTTGAGTTCTTAAGAAACTGCTTTGCACTCTGGGTCATGATTTTAAAGGGTATTGAAGAAGTCATTCCTGGGACATAATGGCAAGTTCTGTTTCTTTGCAGGTGTTATTCCTTATTTAGGAAATGTAAAAATTGTTTATGCTTTAGGACTAGAGTGAAATATAAATTTCATCTATAATAGTAAAAGGGATTTGTGTCAGCCCATCTGTCCTAGACTTGACATGTATACTAAAGAGGCTCTAGGGATATGCAATTCCGGTTTTTTGTTGTTTTAAATACATAAATTGTAATTAATTTAAATATGTCTGTGTGGTTGAAGTCTGCAATAATATCTTTAACCAGTAGGAACAGACTTCCCTAAACAGCAGATAGTTTTGCAGTCCATACAGTTTGTAGTCCAGGGGTGGTGATTAGGCTGAGCAACGGATACCATTGCCCCCTCAGCGGAATGGAATGGATCGACCCCTTCCTTCATGGGCTACGGCACTGAAAATAGTCAAATCAGATTTAAGGGCTTCTATGAGGGAGGATTTGGCAGAAGCAATTCTGTTTCTAAGAGCAATATGTTAGTCTTCAATCTTCTACAACATGTTTATTTCATTAAAAGTATATTCACTTGAATTTTATATTCAAACGATACTTTAATCTCGAAAAAGGGTTATGTTACTTATGTACCTGAGTTCATTTCTTTTAAAATGGTCATTTGTTAAGTTGTTTTAGGTGTTCAAATTTTTTTTAACTTTTTTGTAGTTTTGACTTTGATATCAAAGTATATACTTTAGATTTTTGAACTAGTAGAGAAAGTTGTTCCTGATTTTATTTTATAGTTTCTTTCTTTTATATCCTATGACTTTATACTCTATACTCTTTTGATAAACCGCCCAGAGAACTTCAGCTATGTGGCGATATGAATGCAATTAAATAAATAAATAAAAATATAACCTCATTGTTTTCATTTTTGGGCTTCTTTAATAAATAATTTTTTTAAAAAAACCCAGAATGTCTTAGCTATAGCCTTTAGACCTGGGCTTTAACAGGTTAGGGTTCTAAAAAGTTGCGTGCTTGCAGTCGATGTAGGAAATATATAGGTAATTTATTTCCTATATCGATATATAATTAAAGGAGTTGGAGTCGGCATGAATAAAGGAGTCAGAGGTTTTATGTGCCGACTCCACAGCCCTGATTCCAACCCATGTGAAGCCGGGTCCTTTCCTTAGTAATTAAACAAATTAGCTGTGACTTTTGAACAGGAAGCTCCAATGTCCAAATGAAGAAGAATGGCACAGTCTAAGTCAAGTAGAAGTCTATGAATGTTTGGTAGTGTTTATGGATGCCCTGAGGAAATAGGAAAATCTTCTAAGGGGGAGGGTCATAGTTCTAGCTCTTATTTGCATCAAAATTGGCTGTATGCTTCTGTGATTCAGAACTCCGAGTCACAGAAGAGCACATATTTGACTTCTATGTAATTCTGTAATGAGAGTCCCAAGGTGTTTCTCAATTGATTTATATTCTGACATAACTGTGAAACATACCTCTTGGTTTTGTCATATTTGCTTTTTAGACTGGCAGAACTGTTTGCTGATCCTCCACAGTGATGAACATCCCCCCTTTTCCCCCCTGCATACCTACTACTAGAATAATAGAACCATAGAATAGCAGAGTTGGAAGGGGCCTACAAGGCCATCGAGTCCAACCCCCTGCTCAATGCAGGAATCCACCCTAAAGCATCCCCGACAGACGCTTGTCCAGCTGCCTCTTGAAGGCCTCTAGTGTGGGAGAGCCCACAACCTCCCTAGGTAACTGATTCCATTGTCGCACTGCTCTAACAGTCAGGAAGTTTTTCCTGATGTCCAGCTGGATTCTGGCTTCCTTTACTTGAGTCCATTCTTCCGTGTTCTGCACTCTGGGAGGATCGAGAAGAGATCCTGGCCCTCCTCTGTGTGACAACCTTTTAAGTATTTGAAGAGTGCTCTCATGTCTCCCCTCCATCTTCTCTTCTCCAGGCTAACCATGCCCAGTTCTTTCAGTCTCTCTTCATAGGGCTTTGTTTCCAGACCCCTGAACATCCTGGTTGCCTTCCTCTGAACACGCTCCAACTTGTCTGTGTCCTTCTTGAATTGTGGAGCCCGGAACTGGACACAATACTCTAGATGAGGCCTAACCAGGGCCAAATAGGGAGGAACCAGTACCTCACGTGATTTTGAAGCTATACTTCTTTTAATGCAGCCCAAAATAGCATTTGCCTTTCTTGCAACTAATATTGATGTGGGATACTTCAACCTGAAGAATACAGATTCTTCCTTAAAATGTGTATTCCGGTATCAAGGTGTAGCCTTCTCTTGGTTTTACTGAACTGTCCCGAGCCATTCAACCCGGGATTCCAAGCTGGTTTCTCAGTGTTTTTTATCTTAGGCTGCCTTTTGGACTTGACGCAGTCTTTGTTCAAACTGCTGCCGGCAGCAATACTTTACCACTGACTGTCAAGAGACTCTGACTGATGACACTGAAAGGCTAGACACACACGCACCCTTCCCTGGGCATGTGCTGTAAGCCATGCCAAAAATAATAGAGGAGAAGAGAGTTACAACGCACTCCCCCTTGGAGACACTTGCTGCTGGTGTTACATCACAAACCTGTATCTCTTCCAGCCAATAATGAGAGCCAAAATGTGATAACAAGTGGAATCACATGGATTTCATTCATTATAGGTTTATTCACACCTGTTGCTGCTTGTACACATGGGGATGCATACATGTTCACACCTGCGTTGCTTCCTTCCTACAGCTCTATGTCTCTTAAGGTGTACATTCACGTATGAAAAAAAAAGCAGCCACAAGCAGTGTGGGTGGTGCAACAATTGAGTCTTTGACCAGTTGCACAGAGTATTTTTGAAGAGCTGAAAGACCTTTGGTTTTCCTTATCTGGACATGGAACTGGCTGGCAAAAGGGTGTCTGAGAATGAATCAGAGGAGTAACCTTGCTAAAAACCAAACATTTGGTGGTTGTTTTAATTTGGTACATGAGCTACAGCCCTTTCTTGCAGATAACGACAACCCAGAGTATGGACTCAGTGGCCCTGCTCAGAAGACACCTTAAACCATGGCTTTAACCATGGTGGATAAGGTGTCTTCTGAACAGGGCCATTATGGGTTGTTTGTGGTTAACAACCCATAGTTAAATCATAGGGCAGGATTTTTATGTAACCACAGCTCACGATTCAACAGCAACCTGTGTGAATGAGGTCAATTCCTTCAGTTCATTGGCCAACCCCTCTCTCTCCAGTTTGGCCCTACTGTTCCCTCTGGTTGTACCCTGAGGGGACAGGACATGGAATAACGGGCTCAAGTTAAAGGAAGCCAGATTCCAGCTGGACATCAGGAAAAACTTCCTGACTGTTAGAGCAGTACGACAATGGAATCAGTTACCTAGGGAGGTTGTGGGCTCTCCCACCCTAGAGGCCTTCAAGAGGCAGCTGGACAACCATCTGTCAGGGATGCTTTAGGGTATTCCTGCATTGAGCAGGGGGTTGGACTCGATGGCCTTGCAGGCCCCTTCCAACTCTGCTATTCTATGATTCTACCACAAAACCCATTCTGTCCCTCTGTGAGTTTTCCACATCCCTGCTTGGACTTCCCATCCTCTTGGCCCCCATTCTGCTTCAGTACATGACCTCAGCTGTCTCTAAACTCCAGGTTCAGTTATTCCTCAGATCAAATTGATCGCCCACTTCCCTCACAGCAGGTGCATTGGTTGCCACCATTCCGTGGCTGGCCACCCTCCCCTCATTAATCGGCAATGCTGGGTCCGGATTTCATAGGGCTATTGAGGAAAATCCCTTCAGTGGGCTCATGCTGCTGCCTGTTCATTCACTCTCCCTCTGAGCCTCATCCACACTACTGCCCAGATGGTGAATGCAAGGCAAGTGGACACCGCTGCTCCTTCTCCTTGCTGTTGTGACAGGCACAATTTGAAGTGCTGCTGGTTATCACCTATAAAGCCCTTTACGGCTCGGGTCCAGGTTATCTGAAAGCGCGTATTCCCCCCTATGAGCCTGCCCGTGCTCTGTGATCTTCTGGGGAGGGCTTTCTCTCAGTCCCACTATCATCTCAGGCACGCCTGATGGGTATGCGGGAGAGGGCCTTCTCGGTGGCTGCTCCAGGGCTCTGGAACTCCCATCCCAGGGAGGCTAGGCTGGTTCCCTCTGTGCTACACTTTCGGAGGCAGGCAAAAACGTTTCTGTTTCAGCAGGCTTTTGGAGCTACTCTGGACCTGTGTGAATCTGTTACTGCTTTTAATTTTTTAAACATGTTTTAAACTTTACTGTAGGTTTAATTCTATTTTAACTTTTGTAAATTTATATTTACATGTTTTAGTTGTACATGTTTTAATCCTGTAAACTGCCCTGAGTCCCAGTACTGGGGAAAAGGCGGGACATAACTAAATATAATAATAATAATAACTGCTCGCCTGGCTTGGGAAGGGCAAGTGAACAGGCAGTGACAGCCAAGAGGAGGAGAAATGGGGGGGGGGGGCAGCAGGGCCCCCATGCTGGGGCTTGTGCCTCAGCAAGTGCCCAATGACACCGATGCCTGGCACTGGCTCTCTTAATTAGAAAGTTCATGGACATGCTGTGACACAGTAGATGCCATAGATTTCCATGCCAGAAGCAAGCGACCCAAATATAATATCACCCAATTGCCAAGCAGCCTTTCCTTTAAGTTATGTTGGATGATAGCCCAGGAACTGCAAGATGGAAAGTGCTGTCCCCGACTTGCCTGAACCCCAACATGGTGCACTCAGCCAAGGGACTGACACAGAGATATTTTTTTCCAGAACTAGGTGAGGCAGGTGAGCTAGAGATCATAGAATCATAGAAAAGTAGAGTTAGAAGGGGCCTACAAGGCCATCGAGTCCAACCCCCTGCTCAATGCAGGAATCCACCCTAAAGCATCCCTGACAGATGCTTGTCCAGCTGCCTCTTGAAGGCCTCTAGTGTGGGAGAGCCCACAACCTCCCTAGGGAACGGGTTCCATTGTCGTACTGCTCTAACAGTCAGGAAGTTTTTCCTGATGTCCAGCTGGAATCTGGCTTCCTTTAACTTGAGCCCGTTATTCCGTGTCCTGCACTCTGGGAGGATCGAGAAGAGATCCTGGCCCTCCTCTGTGTGACAACCTTTTAAGTATTTGAAGAGTGCTATCATGTCTCCCCTCAATCTTCTCTTCTCCAGGCTAAACATGCCCAGTTCTTTCAGTCTCTCTTCATAGGGCTTTGTTTCCAGACCCCTGATCATCCTGGTTGCCCTCCTCTGAACACGCTCCAGCTTGTCTGCGTCCTTCTTGAATTGTGGAGCCCAGAACTGGACGCAGTACTCTAGATGAGGCCTAACCAGGGCCGAATAGAGAGGAACCAGTACCTCACGTGATTTGGAAGCTATACTTCTATTAATGCAGCCCAAAATAGCATTAATGGATCTAAGCTCTGTCTACATGGGGGCATCAGGGGTGGGCAGACACTAGTGGATAGCTCCCAGGCTGCAAAGATAGCACTTGCTGTGGTGTCATGGGAGAGGCGGGAGCAAAGCATATTGGGCAACTCCAGTGTGCAGAGTTCACACTGTTTGGGCCTCCTTCCCACTTGGACTTTAGAGCCCCAGCCAACGCTGCTCAGAACAAGCTGGAGCCAAGACGTCAGCACGTTAATCAGTGGCAAATCCAGAGGGTGTATCTGTGACGCACTTCCATACCTTGGGGCACTGCATGGAGAAAGCAGGGCGGGGGGGGGGAGGGGTGGTGATGGAGGTGGTGAGAGCTGCTTCCCCCGTTCGGGGGGTGGTACACAGTAACCCTCTCCTACTTCACACAATATGGTTTCCTGTGGTAACAGCAGCTTTTGATGTGACTTGTTCAAAGAGCGAACCGGAAATCGACGTGAGTGGAGTTAGCAGACCTTGGCAAGTTGACAGGGTTCTGGGCTCACTTGCCCTCCATGTCAAGGTCACTAATCGCGTAAAGTGTATTATCCACTGGGAAAACATATTATTCCATTGGGAAACCCACCAATCTCTGAATGATCCAAAAGAGCCAGGTGGGTGTGTCCGAGGAATTGCAGAGCAAGCACCTTTTTTGCCACAGTATCTGTTCAGCAGGGAGCCAGTCCGGTTCTCTGACATGTGTAGCTGCACGATACTTGTCGGATAGTTACCTATTTAGCCGTTTCCTTTACAATGTAATGGGTGAAGAGCCTCTGAAACATCATAGAATGAGCTATTCATGTAGACAAGGGTTGTAATCACAGAATAGCAACCCTGAAGATAGCTGCTGAAACGTGATTGGTTAAACGGGCACTGACTCTGCTCTTCTTCTCTGCCCAGGTTTGGTGGCACAGCTGGAGCCATCCTGACCTGCCCGTTGGAGGTAGTGAAGACCCGCCTGCAGTCCTCCTCATGGGCCTTGAGGCCCCTTTGCCTGCCTGCAGTACAGCTGCAGGGGGTGAATGGAGCACTGATCCGCCCTGGACTCCCTTCTATAGGACCCCTTGAGCTGTTGAGGTGAGTAGTGGAGGCAGGAGGAGATTTAGGCTTTGTGAGAATTGCTGGGCGGGGGCCGCAGTCCTTTGTACCTCCATTTGTAGCAATGGCTTCTCCTCCACCCGCTCGCTCAGGAGAAGAGCACAGACAGTAATCCACTCATTCATTCCCTCCTTTCACAGAACCATCCTAGAGAAGGAAGGTGTCCGCTCCCTCTTCCGAGGCCTGGGGCCTAATCTTATTGGAGTTGCCCCTTCCAGGTAAAATTACCATCTCAGGACAGATTCCCTGACCCTTTTGCCCGAACCAGATCTTTCACAAGGATTCTCACTGCAACCAAAGCTGTATGCTCAAAGGGTCCAGCCCCTTACCCCACCCCCACACTGAAGCATGAGCATCCAGTGGGGGTGAGGAAAGTGGTGCAGAATTGGCACCCGCGGTTTTGGATGGGCAGCCACGCAATGGGGTTGTAGAGAATATCTGAGTGCTCTATTTTTCCATAAGCACTTTCATACAAGGTTTAAATAGCCTCCTATTTCTGCAAACATCATTGTTTGTGGAGAGGCATATTTAATGCCAGTGAGCATTTTGGCCATTGTAAAATTCACATTAACATTATAAACCAGTCGAAGCAAGAACCCCTGAATCTGAGCAAGGGCACAAGCTCTGCTTTATTAAACTAGGTTTCTTATCGTTAAGAGCCTCGTGTGACGCAGAGTGGTAAGCGGCAGTTACTGCAGCCGAAACTCTCCCCACGGCCTGAGTTCGATTCCAGTGGAAGCTGGTTCTCAGGCAGCTGGCTCAGGTCGACTCAGCCTTCCATCCTTCCAAGGTCGGTAAAATGATTACCCAGCTAGCTGGGGGAAAGGTAATCACGGCCGGGGAAGGCAACGGCAAACCACCCCGCTACGAAGTCTGCCAAGAAAACGTCAGCGAAAGCAGGCGTCCCTCTAGGAGTCAGCAATGACTCAAGTGCTTTGCACAAGAGGTTCCTTTCCTTTCTTTCCTTATTGTTGCTTTGGTTGGAAAAAGTAGGTTAAATATGAACAATCCCCCTTCTCTTTTAGGGCCATTTATTTTGCTGCGTATTCAGGGGCTAAAGAGAAACTCAACATGGTATTTGTGCCAGAATCGAAGAAAGTTCACATGCTCTCAGCAGCTTGTGCAGGTAAATACATGTCATATAGATAAATGCAAGTTAGGGTACCCTCAGGCCACTTTACATGTTGTGCCCCAAGTTTTAGTGAAACATAAACCAATATATATCGACTTAGAGAGCTAAGGGAATAAACCAGGGCTCCTGACTACATTGTGATTTATGAAGATTTGACAGGTATTATTCCTCTTTTGGAAGCTGTAGGTTCCCATGCTAAAGAGGTGTGTGTGAGAGAGAGTGTCAGTCACCTTCACATATGAGTGCAAAGAGGGATGCATGTGTTTTTTCTTCCCTAAACCTGTGTAGGAAACGAAATCTTGTTTGAAGCAGCCCATACTTTTCTCCTTTTCTGCTTCGAGTGCCAAAAAAATGAAAGTGGTGAGGGAGTTTCAACAAGAGAAAGGCAAAACTAGAATTCTTAGGTGCAGTTCAGCACATTGAGGTGTCCCTGAAACCCATGGAGGAATTAAGCCTGTGATTTTCAACCACTGAAATGAACTGGTTATGAAAGCATGTGACTTTGGCTGGATTTGGGCCCTAGAAAACCTCCGAAGTGGTCACTAAATGAGTAAGCGTCCTCCACAAACCACGAAGTTTCACATCAGTACCTTTGGCCCCTTTTCCAGGAGTCACGTCTGCCACCTTGACCAACCCCATATGGCTGGTGAAGACCAGAATGCAACTGGAAGCTAGGTAAGGAAAGCAGGCTGTGCCTCTGTCCATACCATCGTTTTGAGGCACCTGGACTCTGGCGGAACTTCATTGGCAGGATTAGTTTCCAGGCATAATGGAAAACTAGCAGACCAAACAAGTCTTCATAGAATCGTAGAATAGTAGAGTTGGAAGGGGCCTATAAGGCCATCAAGTCCAACCCCCTGCTCACCTTAAAGCGTCCCTGGCAGATGGTTGTCACTTCCTGCACATGTGGGAGGTGGGTCATTGGCAAACTGTGAATATGCTGCAATTCCCCATGAGTATAGAATTCAGAAGCTAATGCCCCAGTGCAGCTCAGAAGCCTGACAAAGACTGGATAAGATTTTTCATGGTTAGATGGCAGGGCTCCAGTGCCCCTCTTGATGACTAGAAGCAGGATAAATTATGCAAAATAGTAAAAAGTGCAGAATAAAGTATGCAAAATAAGTAACAATTACATAAAGTTACTTGATCTGCATGATTTATACAGTGTGCAGAGTTGAGTTTGGGTGTCTGTGTGCAAAATTCACATTTGGGGCAGAAGGTTTTGATAATGGGTTAGATCCAGGATCTGCCTTCTGCAAGAGGAAAGGCTGCTCTCATGGGAAGGCCCTCTTTGGGGGATCCCCCCTCCCTACACCCCTCTCAACAGAGTCTCCCATTTTCGGTGGGCTGGAGGGAGCAGGGAAGCCCATGTCCTCCAGTGCTGTTGATCCAGCTTAAATATGGACCCAACCATCTATATTTTTAGCCCAGAGAACCCACAGCTGTGGCTATTGGCAGATCCAGGCAAGAATGTCCCTGTTTCATGCTTTGTCTTTCTGCAGGTCCAAAGGCGAGAGGTCCACTGGTGGCCTTCGGTGTGCCATGCACATCTACTACGCAGAGGGCCTGCGAGGCTTTTACCGCGGGATCACTGCCTCGTATGCGGGTGTCTCTGAAACCATCATCCATTTTGTTATCTACGAAGCGCTGAAGCAACGGCTCAAGGAGCATCGGCAATTCCTGACCCCGGCACTTACCTTTTCACCCAACATCCAGGACTTCTGTGGACTGATGGCTGCAGCTGCCACCTCCAAAACGTGTGCCTCGTGCATTGCCTACCCACATGGTGAGTTGCAGGGTGGGTTCCATGCTCTTGTCCAAACCGATCTGGCCTCGCCTGGAGGAGCAGGGCGTTTCCTGCCTGCCAGCCAGAGGATGGGACGGTCAATGGGCTCATCTCCTTCTTCTTTTCTTCCTGTGTTCTGTAGAGGTCATCCGGACCCGGCTACGAGAGGAGGGCTCTCGGTATCGCTCCTTTGTGCAGACCCTGCAGCTCGTGGTCAGAGAAGAGGGTCCCTCGGCTCTTTACCGTGGGCTACTGACCCATCTGATTCGGCAGATCCCCAATGCAGCTATTGTCATGGTCACCTATGAACTTACCATTCATTTGGCAACAAAAATGTGAGATTCTCCCCTTCCTGACGACTAACTGCATATAGGGATATGTGGCCTTAATAAAGGGCACAGTTCCCTATTCCAAGGTTGAGGACCAACTGTCCTAGGAAAGCCTGAAGGCTAGTAGCCTAATGCTTTGTTTTCAAGAATGGATAACTGAAGGAGGTCTTCTGGTGCACTAGGACTCTGGGACCAGAGGTGGAGTTGGACAGATGCAGAAGTTAACAGTGCTGAAATGAATCCCTGAGGAAGCTACTAGAACTCTTGTTTGTGAAGCGAACCATCTTTCCGGTATCTGTCGCTGAAACCGTCTTCCCAGGGTTCCAGGGTCCAATGTGAGAAAGTCTTATGCTCCACTTCTCCTGGGGCCTGACTCAGGCTAGCCAGTTGGCTGAGTGGATACCGCGGTTGTAAGGAAAGCACGTCAAAGGGAAACAGTGGGAAATTCTTTCGGAAGCAGGCGAATGTATAAATGTTAGCCTCCAAGGCTGACCTGCATCACCCCGTGATCAGAATTTGACACCCCGTTATCATGGCAGAGAATGGGATTCCCTTTCCTCTCTCCTTTTGAACTGCAACTGGGAACTTGCCCTCTTCTGAGGAAATTTTGCTTCCTGTTGCCGAGAGCAGACTTGCTATAGCCCACTTTTGTTCTTACCTTCCAAAGCCTTGTTTACAGGTGTTCGCTTGCAGATTTTGCCTTCCTGATCAAGTGAAGGAGGGTGACATGCAGGCAGCTAGTATATGGGATATCCTCCAACGGGTGGGTGGGTGGGTGGGAGGGGTGTGCAGAGCAGGCTGAAACTGAAACCCAGCAGTTCCTCCTTTGCAAACCTTTGCGCATTTGTGCTTGGCGTTCTGGCTCCATTTGGTGCATAGGAATAAGGATGCAACACACATTTAGATTCACTGAAATTCTCGGTTTTAAGTTAATAAAGTTTTCATATTTTATTAATAAAACCCCAACGCTGAGGCATTGCTCCTCTCTCAGGACACCACTGTATCATGACTCAGACAGGTTCACCGGAGGAGAGCAGCCCTGGAACATGGGCGGGAGGGGGCACAACTCTCTCCCTGGACCCTCTCAGGAAGCAGTCCTAAAGGCAACCCCTCTGCTACAGATTTTCCACATGTGAGAAAGCGGTTCCTCATCTACGTCCTCAGATACCAGCAGCTCCTCCCCAAAACGCACCCACCTCTGGGAATCCTGCCTTCACCACCCTGTTAGCCACAGAGGCAGCTGGAGCCGTCACAGCCTCACCAGGGTGCCAACCTCAGGAAGGGAGTCAGGCCCTGTCAACTGAGCTTCCCCAGGGCCTAGTTTGGACTTGCGCTCACCTCCCAGCAGGACTATTTCAGCCCCCAGTAGCCTCCCAAGCAATGCTGGAGTAACACTGCTACCCGAAAGAGGTTCTGTGGGTTCACCAGACCTTGGCTTTGGGTCCTACAGTGCACTGACTAAGATTCTGGCTTTAGGCTTCCTCTAATGCCAGCCTGGTCAGTCCATGGCTGAGTGGGGCAGCCATCCCCCTCCACCCTGGGCAGTGGATTCTCCGAGAGAGTCCGGTGTGAACACGAAGTTGGCTGGGATCCAGGAAGGAGCAGCGTAGCCTTTCCCACTATTTCCCCTCTCTCGTTTCTCTCTTGCCAAGAAGGACGTTGGCGAGAGACTAAAGCTCCCGTCTCCAAAGTCAGAGTCTCCCAACATGCCAGACCACACATCTTTTTTTAAAACCCTTTTTTAAATTTATTTTAAAAGCTGATCCATTCCCTTCTCCACATCACTTGTTTGAATATTATTGACAATTTTACAAAGCGACACAAGCTGCAGGCTTTTTGTTTCTTTGCATCAAACAAGAAAACAAGAAGAAACCTCAAACAACAACATTGAAAAAATATACAATATATATATATATAGTATCTTGGGGCCTCTGTTGCACCCCATTTGTCATCCCCCCCAAGGTCCCCTCTCACTTCTCTGTATTTCTGCTGCACAGCATGCCAGTCCAGCCTCCCCTTCTTTGTCAGGGTGGGGAACGTAGGCTGGAGATCAAAGAGAGAGGGCCCAGCCCCACTTGAGTTCAAGCAAGCAGCTGGAGAGTTAGGAGGAGCCAGGAATCTGGGGAAAGAGAGGGGCTCCTCCCCTGGGCAACGCTACAGAAAGACGGGGGCCAGAAGTGAGCCCCGCTATGAGGCAAGGTGAAGCAGAACACCTCAAGAGGCAGAATTGTGGGCAGACCAATCTGAGCCGCAGGGCGGATCTATCGCACTGCCACCCTCATGCGCAGCTCCTGATGGTTTCGAAGAGGCTTGCGCTAGAGGACTTCCCGTCAGATGGCACCCTGTGTTAAATGAGTGGAAGGGGAAGGCCCCGATTAGGTTTTCTGCCCCACGCCCCAAAGTGCCGCGTCTCAGGCCCATCTCTGTGCAAACGAGGTCTGGAGAAAGCAGGAGGGAAACGGGGGGAGGAGAAAGGAAAGAAGAAACGCGGGGGCAGGCTGTGCCACCCCCCCCCCCACATACGAGACACACGCAGGACCTCCCTCCGGTTGGTGTCCCCCTCCCCCTGCTCCCTCCACGTGGCTCTAGTAGTGGCAGGGGGCATCGTGCTTGCCCACAATGCGCTGGTCATCAGCTGCATCGCTGCCCGGGCTGCCTGGTGACTCAGAGTCTCTGCTGTCTTCCTCTTCCTCCTCCTCCTCTTCAGCTGCCTCTCTGGCTTTGGACTCCGCACTCTCCGCTGCTCTCTCCTGGCAGCTCTGGTATGACTGTTAGGGTGTGGGGGAGAGAAGGAGGGAGGATGTGGGGAATGAACAAAGCTGAGCTCTCCACTGCGGCTCCATGTGGCCTCTTCCCAGCCCTCCCATTTCTCCCTCAACTCACCTCCATGGGGTTGACGATGATGGTGAGGGCAGAGTCATCCCAGAACATCTCATTCTCCTTGGCCTGGGCACTCCCTTGGCCCTCGGCGGATTCCCCTGGGCACTCGCGCTCACCCCCTCGCCTGTGCAAGGAGTGGATGCGCAGGACGCCCAGGATCACCATCAGGGCCAGGAAGCCCACGCACACCACAATAATGATGGTGGCAGCGCTGGGGACCACTGCAGAAAAGAGAAGGGCGGGCACAAACTTAAGCCTGTCCTAGCTGTTGTCAGTGCCAGCTAAGGAATTGGGGTGTGGCGTTGGTGGGCAACCCCTTCGGCGCATGGGATGCCTACACAACGCAGCTAGGGAATGTTAGACCCTGGGCTTAATGGTCTTATGGGGGAAGGGGGGAGACCTTGAGGCAGCCCATGTGAATCACTTCAGTCGTGAACAACTAACGTCTCTCCCTCCCAACCACCATTTACAACTGCTTCTACCTTTCTGATCCCTGAGAGGAAAATAAATAGTTTGCCAATCCTTACTGAAGAAGAAGAAATACCTTGAGTATGCACAGTGTTGGATTACTTAAGCCATCACTTAAACCAGGGGTTCCCAACCCCCGGACCGGTACTGGTCCGTGGCCTGTTAGGAACTGGGCCACGCAGGTGAGCTGCTTTCACCCCACCCCCACCCCCACCCCAGCGTACCTGGGCCCGGGGCACCATCTCGCCTGCCCAGCCAAAGCGAAGCCAGGATGCTGGGGTGGGGGTGGGGCGGCTTTGGAATGGCACGCCCGGCCAGAAGCCACTCTGGGAGAGCAACTTCCGGGCGTGCCGTTCCAAAGCCGCCTGCCTGCTCCAGCGTCATGGCTTCGCTTCAGCTGGGCGCCCACCCAGCCGAAGCAAAGCCAGGACGCTGGAGGGGGGGCAGGGGGGGCTTCCCAAAACCATCCCCTCACCCACCCACCCTGGTCCGTGGAAAAATTGTCTTCCACAAAACCGGTCCCTGGTGCCAAAAAGGTTGGGAACCACTGACTTAAACCATCATGAAAACAGGGTTAAAATGGAGTTTGCTTCAGCAGCCCTAATATTAAAGACATTCACTTGGGAATAACCACGATCCTGTTATAGAGTTTATATATTTTTAAAGTAGAAATAATAAAATGAGCACCGCTACCCGTGGGCGTGCTCAGATGGCTGCCCCTTAACTATAAAATGTTAAGAACATAAATAAGAACATAAGAGCCATGCTGGATCAGACCAGTGTTAACACACTGACCAGGGACCCACAAGCAGGACACGAGTGCAACAGCATCCCTCCCATATTCCCCAGCAACTGGTGTACATAGATATACTGCCTCTGATACTAGAGGTGGCACAAGAAGAAGGAAAGGATGCTGTGGTGAGCCGTGTCAACCTCTGTGGGCCATGGCATATGCCCATTTGCCACAGCCCCAATCAATTGCTGCTCTTTGGGTTGTCCTGGCAGTGTGGTGCCGTGGGGAGCCCTGCATCACAGCCCAGAGGTCCAGCCACTGGAGGAGGGACTCCCAAGTATCCTGGGACCTACCATTCAGGGCTGGCGCTACCATAGAGGCCACTCAGGCGGCCGCCTAGAGCGCCAAGGTAAGGGGGGAGCTGAACACCGCACCCGGAAGCGTCCTGGCTTTGCTTCAGCTGGGTGGGCGCCCAGCCGGAGCAAAGCCAGGACGCTGGGGGGGTGGTCGGGCGGCTTCGGAACGGCACGCCCGGAAGTTGCTCTCCCAGAGCAGCTTCCAGCCGGGCATGCCGTTCCAGGTGAGCTGCTTTCACCCACCCACCCCCACTCCCAAGGGGCGAAGCCACCCCCCACCCCAGAATTCTGGCTTCACTTCGGCTGGGGGGGCCCCCCAGCCGAAGAGAAGCCAGGATGCTGTGGGGGCGGGCGGGCGGGCGGCTTCGGAACGGCGCGCCCGGAAGTTGCTCTCCCAGAGCGGCTTCCGGCCGGGCGTGCTGTTCCAAAGCCCGCCGGCCCCACCCCCCCAGCGTCCTGGCTTCGCTTCGGCTGGGGGGCCCCCCCAGCCGAAGTGAAGCCAGAATTCTGGGGTGGGGGGTGGCTTCGCCCCTTGGGAGTGGGGGTGGGTGAAAGCAGCTCACCTGCCTAGGGCACAAAATAGTCTGGCCTGGCCCTGCTACCATTCCAGGATGCGGAACTGGCCCGTGACTGAGATGTGTTTTGAGTAGGAGTAGACCACGGAAAACAGGTCTATCAACAGCCATTAACTATGAGAGCTAAATGGAACTTACAGGTTCAGAGGCAGTATAGTTCCAAACAAGAGTTGGGAGGGCTATGCACGTTTCCTGCTTCTTGGAAAGCAGGCTGGCCATCATTAAAGAGATCGCGGGGCAAGATGGAGTCTGGATTAGATTTAGCAAAGCACGTCTCACTACTATTCTGCTCTTCAGATGTTTTCTGTTTGCAGATGCCACCTCACACGTTCAGAGTATCCCAACAGACCTTTTTCCTGACTACTGAAGGAGCTGTCTTATCAGCTCTCATTGCAACAGTCCCTGGATTCCCCCTTTATGTATTTCTTTATATTGCCGTTTTGTCCTTTCCTGAAAGCTCAAGCATATTAAAAACAGATTAGTTGCTCGGGAAAGGGCACAAAGCCATTTAGGGCTTTGCAAGTAAAAATAGCATCTTAAATCTTCGGATTCCCTGCTGAGGGAAATATGACAAGCTACCTCACTGATAGCATTTAGCTGAAAACCTCATTGTTTAAGAAAGCTTATCTGGTTGTCAGTAGTGAAAGCGTGAAGACAGCTATACTATCCAAAGAGAACTCACGGCAGTCCCTTGGTATCATTTCAGTCTGAATGATAGGCAGGCCTCCGGGCGAACCAAACACTGGCTCAGCCATAAGTCTTGATCTTTACCCCATACTTCAATCAGGTTGACTGCCATTGTTTTAGGCACACATATACGTGTATCTATTCATTCATCATACACACACACAAAGCCACATCCTAGATCCATCTCAGTATTGTCTACAGCGACAGACAGCCTGACCCTGGAGAGGAGAAGTTCATTTGGACCGAACAAAGTGAGGGCAATTACAGGGGCCTCCCTGCCGTAAAGACATTTCCTCTATCTTCACACCACATTCTATAGATCAGGCAATTATACCCTGCACAGACTTTAGCCTTCAAGGACACCCCACCCAGAGAGCACTGCAATAGTTAAGCCTTGAGATATGAAGGTCTGCGCAACAATTGCTAGGCCCAAAACTGAAGAAAACTCACAGCCTCCACACCAGGTGATTTCGGTGTAAAGAGAGCTTTCTGGGCAAAAACTCACTGAAGAGGCTTTTCCAGTCTTCTCTCTCCTTGCCACAGGATCTGAAGATTGATTATAACTGGTTCAATTTTGCCCACGTGTATTCTGAATGCAGTATTTGTCTCTCCCTGGGATCTGGGCAGATTGGCGGTGGCACGGAAGACCAAAACCGAGAATATTTTGCAAACAGCCCTGCTCATTTGCCCTCTCCATTCTGTTCCATTTCTTTCCCACAAGGCGAATAAGAATCTCCTCCCCTATGGCCCCTTCTCTGATTAGAGAATGGCCCCAATCCAAGAGAGTAGCCCGTCCCTTCCTGTGGCTGCTTTGAAGAAAAGAAAATAGGTTGCCAGAGCCACCTGTTTGGGGTCCTAAAACTGTGTGTGCCATCCCACCCTTTCTCATCACCATTTCACAGTCTGTGCGTCGGGAAGCAAACGATACATACTGGAGTTACGGTGCACATTAGCCAGGCTGTGGCCAGAGAGTTCTGGTGGCAGATGGTGGCCTCGATGCATGAACTGCTGGGCACTCATAACGTGGTTGGGGTGAGCGGCACGGTTCATGTTATGAAGCACGTTCACCTGCAAAGAGAAATTCGCACTCCGAACTCAAGCCACTTGACTTCAGAATGGCCCCACGGATTTCAGCCGGAGCCACAATCGCAAGAGTTTTGAATTTCGCGCAGGTCTCTTGGGACAGACGTACCTCGACAGTAAACTCATTGCTGGAGTAGCGCCCATTCATCTCGGTGCAAGACAGACGGAACTTCCTCTCATAAAGGGCAGCACCACGACGGATGCAATATGAGACCTGGCGAAGGATCTCTTCATACACGGCAATACTCTCCACGCCTACAAATGGGGAAAGGGACATGAAAACTGGGGGTCGGGGGGAGAGGGAAAGGGTGCCAAGCCGGCTGAACTCAGCCCTGGTTATGGGGACACAAATTGACCCTGGGTATAAATCAACTTTACATGCAAATGCAGCTCATAAAAGCTGCTGCTTAACCTTTCCCTTGCCCTGATGTTTCCCACTCTGGCCCCACTGCCACTTTCTCATTGAAAGGTCCCAGACATGTTCCAGACCGCACAAACTAGCCTCTGGAATCCTGGGGCAGGGAAGGAGCCCTGGGGGAGACGCAACGGGTGGGGAGGATTTAAGCACTGCCCCCACTGCAAACCACTCCAAATCACCCACTTCCCCTGCCCTTTTATAGCGGCCTCCATCACCTATGTTTGCATGTCAGGTTTATTGAGATAAATCATGTTGACAGGCCGAGAGTGGGCTTAAATCAACGGCCTGGTTCAGACAACACACTAAACCATGCTGCTTAACCACAAAATGGTTAAGGGAATGCATTAACCTTAATGCATTCCTTTATTTATTTATTTATTTATTTATTTATAGTATTTATATCCCGCCCTATATCACTAAGATCTCAGGGCGGCGTACAGATAAAAACATACAGTATGAAACAATAAATATACACTGTTAAAAACAAATTAAACCATGATCCAAGTTAAAACAATATATTATTTAAAAGCAATAGATGCAGTTAAAACAGTTAAAACAATGTGCCAGTGAGTTTAACTATCAAAGGAAAGCCATGTTTTTACTTGGCGTCAAAATGCAATCAATGTTGGCGCCAATTGGGCCTCCAAGGGGAGGGCATTCCACAGTCGGGGTGCCACCACAGAGAAGCCCTCTCCCTTGTCCCATCATAATGTATATGTTGCATTGGTGGGATGTGGAGAGGGGCTCCTCCAACAGATCTAAGGTCTCGGGCAGGCATATATAAGGAGAGGCGCTCTCTCAAGTATCGAGGTCCTAAGCTGTTTAGGGCTTTAAACGTCATTACCAGCACCTTGAATTTTGACCGGAAGCATATAGGCAGCCAGTGCAGCTCCTTTAAGACCGGTGTTATGTAGGCTTTGTAAGATGTACCCGCCAGCAGTCTAGCTGCTGCATTTTGCACTAGCTGCAATTTCCGCGTCATCTTCAAAGGCAGCCCCACTTAGAGTGCATTGCAGTAGTCTAATCGGGAAGTTACCAGTGCATGCACTACCGTGGCTAGGTTGTCCCTGTCCAGGAAAGGCCGCAGCTGGCAGATCAGCTGAAGCTGACCCCAAGCACTCTGTGCCACCTCCAGTGACAATGATGGATCAAGGAGTACTCCCAAGCTACGTACCTGCTTCTTCAGAGGGAGCGCCACCTCATCCAGAACAGGCCGCTTACCCAATTCCCGGATTCGGGAACCACCAACCCACAGAGCTTCCGTCTTATCCGGATTTAGCTTCAGTTTATTGGCCCTCATCCAGCCCATTACAGCTTCCAGGCACTGGTCCAGCCCCAGCTGACTCCGACGACAAGGAGAAGTAGAGCAGTGTATCATCAGCATACTGATGGCACCCAACCCCAACCCCATTTTGTGGTTAAGCAGCATGGTTTAGCGTGTTGTCTGAACCAAGCCAATAGGAGGCCGAAGAGCTTCTGGTGTTTCAACTTGAGTGGTTCGTGGATTCTTTTTCCTGCCAACCCTAATGGCATGTGTGCACAGGGGCAACTGAGCCTTCTGTTTTCTTAGATGTGCCATGCCAACCCACAAGGCATCCGAAGAGGGTGCTTCTCTCTGGCAGCCCACCTGGTTTTGGTGCTCGGCTGAGAGAGGATGGACAAGCCCCCTCATCACCGGCATACAACTCCTTGTCTCTTGTGGCGACCAGGCTGGGACTTAAAGACCAGGCTGCTTTAATGCCCCCAAACATTTCGAAAATACTTTCCTCAGGAATGCTACAATTTAATAGGTAACAATGTAGATATTAAATATATAGCCAATGAATCCAAAGAAAATAGCCAAATAGCCAATATCAAAACCAAACCCTTATAGCGATAGTACTGAAAATCAAAAAGGACAACGAATATGAAAACCATGCAGAAAAACATACAAATGTGTGAAATAATCAACAGGGATACAAAGAAAACGTTTGTTTGTTTTTTTTTAAAAAAACCTGCCTCATTTTAATGAGACACACTTTGCATAAGACAGTGGCCCCGTTCAGACAACACGCTAAACCAAGCTGCTTAACCACAAAATGGCTAACGTTAGCCATTTTGTGGTTAAGCAGCTTGGTTTAGCGTGTTGTCTGAACGGGGCCTCAGTGTCCGCAACTGTGCTATGTAACCAAATGATTCCAGGGTATAGCTCCAAAGAGACTCAACTAGCCTACTTTGGATGGTTTTCATTATATATGTGTTGCCCCTTTCCCTTTTTAATGTTATTATACGTGTGTGTGTGTGTAGATATATATAATTACTGCTTGCATGTTTTAATAATATTTACCTATGGGATATGTCTAACCGTGGTGCCCCTGAGGAAGACACTGAGCTAGCGAGCCTCAAGGAGACGTAGGAACTAGTGATGCAGGTGGGGGTTCGAGGCCAAAGGGAGAAAAGACTCAGGGTTTAAACAGTGGGAAGTCATCAAAGGGTTCAGAGCGGTGGAGCCAGAGGAGTGGAATAAAACTGAAAGTATGGCAAAGAGTTTGTGTTAGATACAATAGGGGTGGGGAGTGAGTGCTTCGAGGAAAGGTGTTCTGTGGTCGGAGTGACGAAAGAGGCAAATTATTTTGGTAGCAGAGTTTGGGGAAGAAGTGAAGGGACTGAAATTAGTTGATGAGTGCTAATTCTCCACTAAGCAAGAGAAGGGTTCTCTTGCATGGTGGCAGGAATCGTTTTCCATACCAGTTCTAGATACCACAAAAGTATCTAGTTGGGCAGAGGAATTCACTACCTCCCCAAGGATTTCACTAAGAACAAGGCAAGAGCCTACTCATGTCCAAGGCAGCAGGAGCTCTTACAACTAAGAGCTTTATCACACCTACTTTTTTTGCTCCGCTTTGAGTCTGCAATTTCCCCCTCCGTTTCCTTTAGCAAGTCCAGTACCGGGCACTTTCACGTCTGTGTGTTGTTGCGCTATTTCAGCTCGTGTATCTTTTCACCTATATTGCTACTCGGCTGGTGAAATCTCCCGCCCTGCCCCCTACGTTCTCCTTCCCCCTGCAAATATATAATTTCTGCACAAATACAATAGTATGGCAGCCTGAAACTGGGCAATTATGGTAAAACAACACACAATGCTTTCCCCTAAGATCATATTAAACAATATAAGTGAAGAGAAAGTATTACAATTCGTTTTTGGAGAAGTTTGAGGTCAATGTTGGCATGGCAACGGGAAGCCGACATTGTTCTGGTCTGGAAACCTAGACATGCCTACTCAGGAGTAAGAACCATAGAGTTGAATGGGACCGAGGGGGTGTTTGGGAGCCTTCTCTCTCTCCCCCTTCATGGTTGAGCAGTTGAGCGGGGACCACCCTTCGACACACACGTCGCCAACAAAAAATGGGATGGGCCGATATAGCACAAGGACAGCAATACACGGGACGGAGGAGCAGCTTTATTGCGCACGGAGGGGGGGAAACGGGCTTTCCCCACTCCAAAATAAGACAGAAAAGGGAGGGGAAGAGGTGAGATGAGCGCAGGACAGGGACGACGTCATGTGAGTATCGTGCTGCAAAAACGCATCCAGGCACGGCGAGAGTGTGATAAATCGCTAGTATGATGGAGCTCTAAGAATCAAAACTTTGAGTCACTGTAGCCTAAATGCTACATACGGAAAGAAGCCTTCTGCAGTCTGTATAAACCACACAAACTTATATACAATGTGCTCCATTTTCTGACATTGTTGGCCAGCTTTCAAACCTAACCCTTGCAACATTGCAGGTTAGAAACTTGCTTTCTAAAAAAAAAACAATTGAAGCTGAGATTCTCAAGATGCTAAATTCTACATCCAATACCAAATGCGTTTTTTTCTGCACTTCCATGGACCTACTAATAAACACTGAAAGAAAAGTAAAGAAGCTCAAGAGCCATCAAAAGCATGGGGCTAGATTTGATGATGGCACCTGGTGGGCACACAGGTGCCCGTGCTAACCCTCCCCCTCCACACACAGGCCCCTTTGTGGCTTTACCTTCCAACTGTCTTCCCAGGTGCTATTCCCTTAACCAGAAGTCACTTCCAGTATCAGAGCTCAGCTAAGGAGAAAAACACCGGCAGAGGTAGACTATAAGGAGGTAAAATGCAGGCAGGAGAAGTACACACACTCCACCTGCATAGCCCTTTTGCTGTTAAATTCTGAGGGACCCACCCCTGTTTCTATGTGATCGGGGCAGATATGGCTTTAACACATGGATCGGCTGCAAATATATGAACGCCATCAGTTGGGTGAACAGGACTCTATAGTGCCAAGGATTCTAGCATTTCTGGATAGTGCAGGTTGGAGATGGA
The DNA here is from genome assembly GCF_023053635.1 of Elgaria multicarinata webbii. Lineage (NCBI taxonomy): Eukaryota > Metazoa > Chordata > Lepidosauria > Squamata > Anguidae > Elgaria > Elgaria multicarinata. Next base: position 7,985,467 of record NC_086176.1, read on the forward strand.
TGGTGTCAGAAAAGGAAGAGGTGCCCAGAAGGTGCCCACCTGTGACAGTGAGATAGGCAGAGGTGTTGATGAGCTCCAGGCCTCGCTGCTGCAGAGAGGCTCCATCCAAGAGCAGATATTCTCTCTCAGGATCCAGTTCCTCTCCAACCAGGGAGATCTCGCAACCATCCAGATTGTGAACAATCTCATCTGACATCCGTGTATCTGCCACTGCAAGGAAGAGAAAATAGGGCGCCTATGAGGGAAGGTAATACAAGCAACATCTCACTGGTTCATTTGTTACATCCACACCCCACCCTTCTTCCAATTTGCTCAGAGCAATATTCTAGCTTCACAACAAGCCTGAGGGGCAGTTTGCATTTTTTTTTGTATTAGCCAAAGGCCAGGATAAAATGCCTCAGCATCAAGATGCACATTTGCCTAACGATTGCACGTCGCTAACAGAGACATGACTAATTGAATGAAAACCTTGTAACTACATTTCTCGAATTTTATCAGCAGATAAAGCAAAACATGTTACTTTTAAAATACAATCCTATCTTTGTGTCAGAGCACTCTGTAATTTCCAAAGCTCTACTGGGCTCCTGCCAGCGCAACAGAAGTGTAGGAGTGGTCTTTGCTGCTCTGCCTCTGCAGTCATTTTTTTTCCTTCCCCACCCCTGTAAAATTTCCCTCCCATTGTAAGAATTTAGACCAAGGCTGGGTTAAAGTTCTCCCTGTGGTGGGGGCTGGGAGGGCTTTAGATCATAGAATTATAGAATAGTAGAGTTGGAAGGTGCCTACAAGGCCATCAAGTCCAACCCCCTGCTCAATGCAGGAATCCATCCTAAAGCATCCCTGACAGATGGTTGTCCAGCTGCCTCTTGAAGGCCTCTAGTGTGGGAGAGCCCACAACCTCCCTAGGTAACTGATTCCATTGTTGTACTGCTCTAACAGTCAGGAAGTTTTTCCTGATGTCCAGACGGAATCTGGCTTCCTTTAACTTGAGCCCATTATTCCGTATCCTGAACTCTGGGAGGATCGAGAAGAGATCCTGGCTCTCCTCTGTGTGACAACCTTTTAAGTATTTGAAGAGTGCTATCATGTCACCCCTCAATTGCCTCTTCTCCAGGCTAACCATGCCCAGGTCTTTCAGTCTCTCTTCATAGGGCTTTGTTTCCAGACTCCTTATCATCCTGGTTGCCCTCCTCTGAACACGCTCCAGCTTGTCTGCGTCCTTCTTGAATTGTGGAGCCCAGAACTGGACGCAATACTCTAGATGAGGCCTAACCAGGGCCAAATAGAGAGGAACCAATACCTCACATGATTTGGAAGCTATACTTCAATTAATGCAGTCCAAAATAGCATTTGCCTTTTTTGCAGCCATGTCGCACTGTTGGCTCACATTCAGCTTGTGATCTACAACAATTCCAAGATCCTTCTCGTTTGTAGTATTGCTGAGCCAAGTATCCCCCATCTTGTAACTGTGCAGGGCCTTCCCCACTCCACCCACCTCACAACAATGATATTCCCCTTTTTCCTCCTCTCAGACGTCAGAGCTCTGACGTCAAGAGAGGTGAGGGACATGGATTTTTTTCTTCAGGTAGGGAGGCTCTGAGAGGAGGAGGGCCATGTAAGCCACCTTGAGTTCCTGGCAAGAGGGGGAAAGCAAGATATAAATGTAATAATAAATTACATGAAATAAATAAATCTCCTCCTCTGAGATCAGAGTTCCATCTATCCTAAAGATTCTGGGATGCTACTTCGGGGACCGTAGGACTTCTCTGCCCAATTTACTAATGCACCCAAATAGCCAAGCACAGGTTTAGCTACAATCCATTGCTGCACAGTCCATTCCAAACACTCGTCACACTCATTTTCTACACACAGAGATCCATTGCTATATCAGAAAAATAATACACTTGATGTGCGAATAGCGGAGTGTCTACTTCACACAAAAGTACAGAGAGCTACGCTAGTTCTTTTCCAAGACGTTCCCAGTTCAGATCTCACCATAGAAGTGCATTGGGTGGTCTGAGACAAGTAAATCACTCTCAAATTTACCTCCACCTTGACACGCACCATCTGCAATCTGGGGACAACAGTCTTTTAACTTGCTGTTTTAAATCTGTATTTTAAAGCTCTGCATTGCTGCTTGGTTTTATTCTGGTTGTACTTTTATATTGTGGCTTAAGTTTTATACTTATGTTGTATTTTATGGTTTTAATTTTTGTGAACCGCCCGGAGAGCTTCATTTATTGAGCTTTATGGAAATGCAGTAAGTAAATAAATAAATAAAATAATAATTCTTTCAAGCCTGTTGCAAAGATCACTGTGATAAGAAATGCAAAATGCACGAAGCATCAGCATACGCATTTGTTTCACAGGACATTGGTCAAAACGCTTTGCGGCAGGGTCTTGCTATTTACTGTGTTATCTGTACAGCACCATGTACATTGATGGTGCTATATAAATAAATAATAATAATAATAATAATAATCTTTCTGACATGAAAATTAATCTCCCTTAGAGTTACCTGCTTCTTCCCTCTCCTTGGTGGCTTCCCTCAGGGTCTTCAGTTTAAATGACTGCTAATTTTAAATCTCTCCATGCTTTCGCCCTGGCCGGCCTCTTCTCTCACCCATCTCCTCACGCTCCTTCCTACTTTTTACACCAGTTGATTAAGGGTCACATCCTCCCTATTGCCTCTTTCCCACCTCCGTTTCTCTCGCTGCTCCTTCGGATAAAGGAAGCAAATGCAATAGACAGCAGGTTGCTCAGCTGTGAGGTTGGAACAGCTTTCAGAAGGGAAATGACAGCCTTGCGCACAAGTGAATCATACACTGCCTCAGCCTCGTCCCCATCTCCCCATGCTGCAGATGGGCTCCCCAGTTTTGTACACACATGCAGACATTTATTCATGCACTCATTGTCAGGACATAAAGTGAAAAACCGCTCCAGGGACTGAAGAACGGCTGGGAGACATTGCAGGGCAGCCGTTCGTCACCGTGCACAGCGTACTTCCACTTCACAATTGCAGAATCGTTGTTGTTTTTCATAATGGGTACATTTGAGTTGAGCACAGCGTGTTCTAAAAATATTTCATCTGTCTTTGTCCTTATTTTTGGAATGCACACTCATTCCACATTTGCCTCTCTTCAAATGTCTCATCTCTTCTCCCAAGATCTTAACTAATGCGTCTCCTAGCTGCTGCCTCTTTTGCCCTTCTCTCTCTTTCCCTTCCCACTTTCTCATGTTATTCCTGGCCTTCCAGGGCAAAGCTTCCCAACAGACCTAGGCTGGTGGAGTCAGACCACGAGATGAGTCCTGTTGGATCAGACCAAAGGTCCATCTTGTGCAGTAGCTGTTCCCCACAGTGCCCAGCCAGCTCTATCAGCAGAACTGGGAGCAGGACAATTCCCCCTTCTGCCACGCACCCTCAAAACCTGCTCCAGAGGGCTGGGAAACCCTCCAAAGCAGATTTTAGGGTGGCACAAAGGGCAGAAGGAAGGAGAAACTCCTATCATGCTAGGGGATGTCTATTAGCACAACGTTGGACGTAACTCATTGAAGACAATACAGAGCAAACACAATTGGAAGCCATTGATAGCATTATCCTCCCCTTTAAAAGTTGTTTCAGTTGATAATAGCCTCTTCCCAAAGAACAGTAGTTCTCTGAAGGAGGCTTGGGATCGCTTAGCACTCAAACCACAATTCCTAGGATTTTGGGGGGATCTCACATTAACAATAAAACAGGTAAAAGCCAATAGATGCTGCCTTAGGCATGTCTACACCAGCCCTATATCCCGGGATCGTTCCTGTGCATCCAAATGCCACACCGGGGATCCCGGGAGCAGGCAGGGATGATTCCTCCATTTTCCTGGGAGAACCCTTTGGTGTAGAAAGGGCCTTAGATCATGGCTGTCTTGACAGGGACTGTCTTTACAGGATTGCTTTTCTGTACCACACAGAAATTCTGTATTGTTTCTGGTGCAGAATAAACGCAATTATTACTGTCTAAATAATAATAATAATAATAATAATAATAATAATAATAATAATAATAATAATATGCATTTCTTTACCACCCAACAGCGGACGCTCCCTGGGTGGCCTACAAAAACCAAAACCATTCAAAGCACAAAACAAGCAGTACAAAAACATGATACAAAATACACATTAAAAACTGATTAAAAACATACCATACATACATGATTAAAACATCTTTAAAACATCCTTAAAACATCCTAAAATTTCACCGGACAGGCCTGCTGGAATAGATCAGTCTTTATTGCTTTTTTAAATTCTAAAAGACTGTCAAGTTGATGAATTTCCTCCAGCAGGCCATTCCACAGTCTGGAAGCAACACAGTCTGTTACCCAGAGGTCTGGGTCCTCTGGGTAACAGTTGTTAATCTAGTTTGTGCTAGCTGAAATAGATTCTTCCCAGAGGACCTGAGTGTGTGAGGCAGATTGTACGGGAGAAGGTGATCCCACAGGTAGCCTGGACCCAAACCATGTAGGGCTTTAAAGGTAATAACCAACTCTTTATACTTTGCCCAGAAACTAATCGGCAGCCAGTGAAGAGGTTTTAAAACTGGTGTAATGTGGTCACCTCTAGGTGTACCAGTGACCAGCCTGGCTGCCATATTTTGGACTAATTGAAGTTTCCAGACAAAGTAATATGTTAAATGGCATCAGATTAGGGATGTACAGATTTGGTAAAATCAGTTCTGCCTGTGTTTCACAGATTGTCACGTTCTGTCATCCAATTAGATTTGTACCAATTTCATGAATTTGCACAAATTCGCAAAAATGTGCAAAAAAAACCATGTGCATTTTCGTGCTTTAGTTTTTAGAGGAAATTAGCATTTTCAGTCAATGTCCCCCACATTTTACATATTTTTATTTGACATATTTTTCTATGAATAAATTTGCATCAAAATCCAAAAAGTAAAAATGACCAAAAAATAAAACCACAAGTCCACGAAATCTGCGTGACTCAGGAAAAAGCTGGTCTTCGCGGGTCAGAGCCATAGAAATCCAAACTCATTTGATTCCATTGCAAATCTCTCCAACATCCCTACCTCAGTCATGGCTCGCTGGCAGCAAATATGAGCAAATATGGCCCGGCACTGATGCATCAAGGCTGCATTTTTCCATGACAGTCCTGTTCTGAGCTCTCAGTCTGTGGCTTTGCAACAAAAGTAAGCAATTGCTGCCGCTGCAGCTTCATTCACAGTCGCTCTCTTAACGCCCAAGACCACAGGCACGGCTGAAGGCTGCATCTGCACACAGCAGGCCCGAAGGCTCTCCCGTTTGCTCCACAGCAGGAGCCTGATGGCTGCTCACTCAGCAGCCAAGAGAGGGGTGGGCCTTTAAGGACGAGGGTGGAGCCTATGCCAGCTGAGCTGCTCATATAGCTGAGCCTCAACTCTGGCCATGCAGTGGCTGGTGTTGGTTGCTGCTGCAGGCCATTGCCATCCAGCCAGCTGCACCACCGGGGCCCACACAAGGGAGTGGCACAGGACTGCAGCTCTAGAGTTGCATTCCACACCAGTTAGCCACCCAGTCACCCCTCAAGTCATGTGCATCAGGAAGTGAGAGAACAGAGGCTACACACCAGGCCAGCCCTGAAGCAAGCCATCCAAGTGAGGAGGGTACCCAGGGAAGAAGTAACATGGAGGGCAGAGGTTCCACCCATCAGGCTCTGTGTATCCATACACATGAAAGAGAGGCGGAGGAAGAAGGGGTGTGTCAACAGCAAAAGGCACCAGAAACAGCTGATGAACTGCAAGTAGAGTAAGTGATGCATTGTTTAAAATGAACATTTTCCACTCCTTTTGCCCCATGGTCTCTGACCACAGTCCACTTGTCTGGCTTGAGCTTAAGAATTAGTTTGGCTTGTTTGATCTCAAGTGAGCACATCTGTAGCAACGACATGGATTTTGCTCCTGTAGTGCTTTTGGATTTTGTTTGTCTTGGAGGGAACAGTTTGTAACTGCAAGTCTGCAAAATTTGCAATGCAATTCCAAAGTGTTTCACTGAAAGCTCAATTTCAGTGCATCATGTCTCTCACCAGTGCTCCTGATGGCACATCTTTGTTAAAGTTTATATTTGATATTAGATGCTTCAGAAAGATCCTAGCTTGTACAAAACGTATATGTTCAGTTGTAGTAATTCTAAAAGAAGATGTAACTTCTCCATGTAGGGAAATATTGCATTCTAACCTTCATGGAGCAGGATTACAGCCTTGATATCTTGTCATATCTCTAAGTTATATATTCACACAAAAAATTAAAAAGTGGAATTCTGAAGTGTGTATTGTTTTCCTTTGACAATAAGGTTTGTGAACCGCCCAAAGAGCTTCGGCTATTGGGCGGTATAGAAATGTTATAAATAAATAATAAATAAATAAATTGTTAGTCAAGACTTGCTCTGGATTTAAAGGGTGGAGCCAAAGAGGGAATGCTGTACTTTGATTAAGGGCAAATGGGCCACTGATACCCTGGTGCCCAAGGGCCCATAAAAACATGGAGCCAGCCCTGGCCTCAGGGGATTTTTGTTCACATAAGCAGTGTTGGGAAGGAAACGTTCACCCAGGAGCAGATGGGTGGAGGGTGACACTTTCTCCTTCTAGGGAGATCGTCCTCAGCTTCTGCTCCTTGGGCTGTGCCTTCTCCTGCTCCTCTGCCATAGCATCTGTGTTAGAATACACAACTCACCTGTGCCGTGCCAGCTCTCATCTTTCTTGGCCTCCACTTGATGTGAAATGGAGCAAGAAATCTGGAGATCGGGAAAGAGAGGGACTCCCTCAGGGCCTTCGAAGTCAGAGGCAGGCCGGGCAAAGTGAGAACTGCCACTCAGAGAGATTTGAGGTGCATCGGGCTGAAGCACGACCACATAACCTTCCACATCTGGGATGGAGACACAGGATTCCTCACTGAAGCATCTAGTGGAAGAAGGGATGAAGAATCACCCAACCTTGGAGAAGGCAGGCCCCTTTTCTAACTGTGCATCAAGGAACAAATTCATGAAAGGGGTGTGCGTGCGCGTCTTTTACGACAATTTATATCCAACCCCTCCCATTGCTCTGGGCAGGACTGAAGGCAAACGAGACGGGGCTAAAAGACCCCAAAATCACAGCACAGTTTAGCGTAAAGCTCTCGTTGCCAGCAACTAGACCTTAGGGGAGGCATTTTCACCTTTGTGGCCGGGAGACCACAAAGTGATTGGTGGCTGAGGGAAAGGGATGTGGCCTTCTGTGGTCCTCCAGGGCAGTGGATCGGGACCCCTAGAATGCCAAATTTGGCCCCCAGGCCTGAGGTTTTGCACCCTACTACACAGTTTCTAGTTTTCCCTGCAGGCCGAACAGCAACTTTGGAAGGATGATTTAGATCAGGAAAATAGTAAGTGGAGGGAAAGGTTTAAGCATCTCTGTGCTACTCACACAATCCAATTCTCCCCCCTACTCCGGCATCCGCTTTGAACTTTAAAAAACTCACCATATATACAAAGGTGTTTTTTTTTTTTTAAAAAAAAAAACTTTTATTTTATTTATTTATTTATTGCATTTATATACCGCTCCCATAGCCAGGGCTCTCTGGGCGGTTTATTTATTTATTTATTTAAAATGTTTATATCCCGCCCTATATCAATAAGATCTCAGGGCAGCATACGTTTTAAAAAGTTGGAGATCCAATAAGGTATCTCCCAGAATTTCAATAGTTTGGCAAGTCACTAACTGTTTCAGCCTTGGAATATGGGGATAATAATTCTTACCTACTTTACAAAATAAGTAAACATTACAACAAGACTGTGTGACTCTGTAATAATTAATTCATCAGTCCTCTGGACCAACAAGGAATAGTTGCATAGAGCAAAGGAAGGAAATTGCATTTAGCTTTGCCTCCGTCCTCCCTTTCTCTGCTGCAGGAGAGGAGAGCTTTATTTGTATGGTGGGACAGATGACACACCCACACTCACACCCACTGAGAGAGACACATCAGCAGGCTGGGGGAGCTATGGGGAACTCCTCAAGTGTAGAGTGACCCTATGAAAAGGAGGACAGGGCTCCTGTATCTTTAAAAGTTGCATAGAAAAGGGAATTTCAGCAGGTGTCATTTGTATATATGGGAAACCTTGTGAAATTCCCTCTTCATCACAACAGTTAAAGCTGCAGGTGCCCTGCCCTCTTTTAAATCTGGTCACTCTAGTATAGCTCCTGCAGCTTTAACTGTGGTGATGAAGAGGGAGTTTCACCAGGCTCTCCATATATACAAAGGACACCTGCTGAACTTCCTTTTTCCATGCAACTGTTAAAGATACAGGAGCCCTGTCCTCCTTTTCATAGGGTCACCCTACACAAGTGGGCACCTTGGACAGGATGTGGGCTTTCCGGGAAGAATACAAGGAGGGCAAGGCACTTAGCAGGCCGTTCACTCTCCCAACTGGGAGATGGCAAATCCTTGCTGCTATCTCTAGTTGGGAGGGGGGAGCAGTTCGTAGGGGCACTCCTACTGTTATCTCCCATCACGGACCATGTAGGGGTGGGGATTCCTCTCCCTGCCAGCCCCCAGGGGAGGGGCTAGGGGAGGAGGCCCCCAAGGACCAGAGAGTCACTCTACTGCTTCTGCATTACTGACATTGGCATTGTCCGCTCCTGGTTTTGCCTCTGTAAAGCAACATGCTTGCCACTGCTACTGTACAAATAAACGAAATAGTAATTTGTACGGCAGAATCGTTTCTGCCCCCAAATGTAAGAGGAACAGCAACACGCCGATTATAACACAGGTGGGGTTTTGTTACTCACTTGACAGTAGTGGTAAGCTTGAGGGGTCGGACACCGGGAGTAGCAAAGCGCAGGGAATTCATGTAGGCGACGTGCTGGATTGCATGGTTGAAGGTTTCGACATCGTCGCCCTCCAATGTGAGAAGAGACTGAGAGGGATTCACGTGTACCTGCAGCGAAAGGAGGAGAAAGGCTTTGAGGTTGGTTTTCCCACCAGTCCTAAAGTTAGCAGTCGAGAAACACACAGGAAGACACAAGGAGATTCTGCACTAGGCAGGAGCAGGCACAATCCTGGGAAGCGAAGCCGAGGTGCTAGCCAAGGGAAGGCAGGGTCATGCCGTCAGAGGGCAGGAGGAGGGTGTACCTTCATCCCTTTGCCAAGGCTGTCAAAGTCGCTGTAGTCCAGCCCCTCGCGGCAGGCATAGAGACACTCTATCACCTCCCGGCTCTCAAGGCCGCCGGGGCGCGCAGTGAAGCCAGCCAGGTAACCGTGGAAGTAGTGGTGAATCGGCAGAGGGTCTCCTAAGGGGGATACAGGAGGAGGGATGGTGTGAGAGACAGATGGAGAGAGAGAAGGGGAGGAAGAGAAGAGAACGAAGACAACAGAAAAGGAGGCAGATAATGTGAATGGGAGGAAGGAGACTGAGAAAGACGGAAGGGGAGGGGGGGAAGTCTTGGATGTGCAGCCAGCTGAGAACAGAGAGACCACAGCATAGAGGCCGGAGGGTGGGAGTGAAGTGTGCAGACCCCGTTTTCTCTTTGTGGTTTCAGAGAAGAAGAAAAACCCTTACAAGGCAATCTGGGAAAAGGTAATAGTGAAAGGCAAATGGTGGGGCACCTCGAAGGTAACGCTGGTTTTAACTCGACTTCTCTCATAAACCAGCTCTGATGCAAATGTTAACAGCGTTGTGTCCCAGCCTCAAGCCCTCTCACAAACCACAGAGATTAAACCACCATCCTGCCCAGAAGGAGCTTTATTGCTACATTTTCATGGTCTTCCTAGCAGTGAGGGAAGGGAAAGGGTCGTGGGGAATGTCATGCGTGAAGACGGGGAGTGAGAGCATGCTTGGTGACAAAGAATGCCGTGTACCTTGCCCCAGATCTGTGGAGTTCTCGTTCACTTTTATTTTTTCTTTGTTTCTCTCCTCTGCAAAAGAAAATGCAATTTCAGAGCATTGAACAAGAGTCTGTCTTTGCAAAGTGCCTGTGAGCTAAGGAGGCCTGCACCCCTGGGGTTCTCATGCCAGGGGGTTTTCTTTCACATACACAACTTTCACATACACATACAGGAAGCCAGATTCCGGCTGGACATCAGGAAAAACTTTCTGACTGTTAGAGCAATACGACAATGGAACCAGTTACCAAGGAAGGTCGTGGGCTCTCCCACACTAGAGGCCTTCAAGAGGCAGCTGGACAGCCATCTGTCAGGGATGCTTCAAGATGGATTCCTGCAATGAGCAGGGGGTTGGACTCGATGGCCTTAGAGGCCCCTTCCAACTCTTACTATTCTATGATTCTAACTCTCTGGAGAAGGAGGCAGTCAAACAGTCAGACTCAGAGGCTCCACCTGGGATTTGGGGGATGAGATAGGAGACTTTGCACTACTAAGCTGATGAAGAGGAACTGGGAGGCACTGGAGGGTTGAAGAAAGGGATAATGAAGCCTTTCCAGGGTTCCCCCAGTTCCAAGCTAGGTTTCTGGAACCCTGAAACCCATTCTGGTTAAACTAACAGAACACTGATTGCTCCGACCATCCCATAGCCAGATTATATGAAGATGCCTCTCTAAATCCAGTTCCAAACAATAAATTGAGCCCTCATTGATTGAAACAAGCCTGGCATTCACCAAAAGCTCTGGTCAGCCAGCGCCCATTGGCTTGCTAGACTGGGTGTGAAGCACCCTGGCACTACTGCTGGCAGCATCTCATCCAACTATCCGTTGGAATTGATCCTTCCTTCATAAACATGGGAAGGCCCTGCAGGGAAAAAGCCCCCTCCCCATTTTTTTTCCTGTGACCTGATATAGAAAAAATCAAAATGTGTAGGACAAGGAGAGAAACTGGGAGAAGTTATTGTTCGGAACCCTCCATGAAATTACGTTAGTTGCTTTAGAAAGATACTAGTACAGTGGTTCCCAATTGGTGGTCAGTGGACCCCAGGGGGTCCACGTAACCCACCCAGGGGGTCCGTTGCACCATTCACATATTAGCTCTGCAAGGTCTGCATTTTAATAAAAGAAAATACGCCATCTCCCGTGCTCCGTTTGCTTAGACGGTGACAACATGCGCAAAAGCACCTATATGATTTAGCAACTAGCTTCAGAGATTACTTCCCTGCACCTAATCCTGAAAACTCATGGAGAAGGAATCCTTTTGAATGTGGTGATGTACAACTAACAACACTGTCTGCGGAAGAGCAAGATGCACTTGTTGACGTGACTTGTGATGGTTCATTGAAATAATTTTTCAAAGAATATAGACTGGACCAATTCTGGGTGAAGGTTTTTCCTGATCATAAGAAGCTAGGTGAAAAGGCTTTGAAACATCTAGTTCCCTTTCGTTCCACATATCGTTGTGAACAAACATTTTCAACATTTTGTTATATGAAGAACAAGCATAGAAATCGGCGTGATGTTGATCCAGATTTGAGATTAAAAGTAGGAAATATTGAACTGGATGGGGAAGGGATTGTTCGGGACAAAAAGAGCCATGATTTCTCCCATCACGTTTAGGTTTAGTAGCTGCTCAACAGGTCACAATTTGTTCAATTGTAAACTAGACGTTAGTAAAATTAAATTTGGCTTTATATTCCTATCTAAATCATTGTCATTTTTGCGTGGTAATATCACAAATTTTATGGTCTGATTTTTAGAATACCTAAAATCCTTCACTTATTAGGGGCTACCCCTTATTTTCTCCAAAATATTGCTTCGCACAGGTAACTACCATAGACATAACATTTTTTTCAAAAGGAGGAAATCCATGGCTTGGCATTTGAAAAACAAAGGGTCCGCAGTACTTCGCTAATTGGGAACCACTGTACTAGTGCATTAGCCCAGATTTGCACGGTTGGAATAGCCCTATGTTTCATACAGTGAAGCCGTCAAGCAAAGTTCCACTATGGTCAGCACTGGAGACATTGTGCCCACCCCACCTGAGCGAAGCCATGCCTGCTGGCACTCACTCCTGGGCACGGCTCCTGCACTAGTGAAGCCCTAGAGCCGCCCGAGGGAGGGGTCTGGCCACTGCATTCCAATGAGGGCTGGCTGCCCCACAGTAGGCGACCAGCTTATCAGCGCCTCTAGCTTCCAAGTGCATAGACTGTACTAGAGGTGCGCCAGGGAAGGTTGCCCCAGTGGCTGAAGATGTTACTGCAGGCTTCAATCATACTGATACATTAACATTAATTAACATTTCTTAGGGTGAAATCCTATGCATGTTTAGACTGAAAAAAGTCCTACAATTCCCTATATTCCTCAGCCATTCCCCAGTTGTAGGACTTTTTTCGACCTAAACATGCATAGGCTTTTACCCTCAATGAATTTAAAAAGCAAAATAACCCCAAGATGCCCACCCCTAGGGTTCCCTCAGCACGCATGCCAAGTTTGAGATTATTCGGTGTAACGGTCCTGGTGCCATGGCACTGACAGATTATTGTTATTATTATTATTTATTTATTTATATAGCACCATCAATGTACATGGTGCTGTACAGAGTAAAACAGTAAATAGCAAGACCCTGCCGCATAGGCTTACATTCTAATAAAATCATAGTAAAGCAATAAGGAGGGGAAGAGAATGCAAACAGGCACAGGGTAGGGTAAACAGGCACTGGGTAGGGTAAAACTAACAGTATAGAGTCCAAACAACATCAGGTATTAAAAGCTTTAGGAAAAAGAAAAGTTTTTAGCTGAGCTTTAAAAGCTGCGGTTGAACTTGTAGTTCTCAAATGTTCTGGAAGAGCGTTACAGGCGTAAGGGGCAGCAGAAGAAAAGTCAGACAGACACACATCCTCGTTTGTTATTAATTTCTGAGCATTTCCGCCACAGAAAAAAATACTGCTGTTTCTGCAACGGTAATACTGAGGTCTACGTGGTATTTCTAAACCTAAGTAATATAGTCTTCCTTTTTAACCACACTGGTAGTTAAAAGCACCTTTTTTCAGCTTAGGCTGATATACCAACTGCGCCCTTTTCCGGACGGAGATAGCCTAGCTACAGTGATCCATGCTCTGGTAACCTCTCGTTTGGATTACTGCAGTGCGTTATACGTGGGGCTGCCTTTGAAAACAGTCCGGAAGCTTCAGCTGGTACAAAACAGGGCAGCCCGTTTACTAACAGGGACTGGCCGGCGAGATCATATTACGCCAGTCCTTTTCCAGCTTCATTGGCTGCCAGTCCAGGTCCGATTCAAAGTGCTGGTATTAACGTTTAAAGCCCTAAACGGCTTGGGGCCAGGCTATCTGAAGGAACGCCTCCTCCCTTTTGTACCTGCCCGGACCCTAAGGTCATCCTCAGGGGTCCTTCTCCGCAAGCCCCTGCCAAAGGAAGTGAGGCAGGTGGCTAGCAGGAGGAGGGCCTTCTCTGCTGTGGCACCCCAGGTATGGAATGAGCTCCCTAAGGAGGTTCGCTTGGCACCTACATTATATGCTTTTAGACGCCAGGTGAAGACCTTTTTATTCTCCCAGCATTTTAACAGTCTATAAATAAATTTTAACTTGGTGTTTTAAATTTGTAATTTTGCATTGCTGCTGTTTTTATCTGGTTGAGCTTTTATATTGTATTTTATAGTATGGTTTTATACTGTTGTTTTATACTTTGAATGTTTTTAAATTTTGTGAACCGCCCAGAGAGCTCTGGCTATTGGATGGTACAGAAATGTAATAAATAAATAAATACCACACTGTTGTTTTTATACTGTTGTTTTTATGTTTTTGATGGTTTTTAAATTTTGTCTACTTTTTAATGTTTACCATTTTTAACTGTTATAAACCACCCAGAGAGCTTCAACTAGTGGGGCGGTATCTAAATGTAATTAAATAAATACAAAAATTCTTTTCTCAACTTTTATTTTCCCCAGTTACTAAATGGCAAAAAGGTATGCTTTGCTGCTTACTAGAGCACTACTGTTTGCAGACCCATCTCTTACACCGGGTGCATTTGTATTTTTTAAAAATTAAACATGAGGATGTATTTCACACCGTATCAAATAATACTATTTCATATGCTAGCTGCTGGCAAAACTATACACAGTTTTTTATGCTCTTAACACAGCAAATAATGTTTAGGTTTGAAAACTGAGTCAGTATTCAGGAGATTCGGGAGATCCAAGTTCTAGTCCCCACTTAGCTGTGACATTCACTGGGTGGTTTTGGGCCAGTCACTGACTCTCAGCCTAAACTACCTTGCAGGGTTGTTTTGAGGATAAAATGGAAAGAAGGACTAAGTCACCTTGGGTTCCTCACAAGCAGAAAAAAGGCAGGATATAAATGTAATTAATAATAATTCCCGTTTTTCCAAAGTATCTGGTTGTGTTTAAGGAGAAACGTTTTTCCCCTGTGGTTTCCAAATTTTAACAATGCCAGATGATCCTGAACCACCAATTGCCCTGCCTACATTGCCAGTCTGCAATCTCCAGGGAATGCTCACCAGCCCAGCAGGCTCCAATCATGAGGGAAGATTCACGCCGTGGGGGGTGGATGAGGCCATTGTCATGGATCAGTGCAGGGTCATAGGAGACGCCGTCTACGTAAAGGGTGACAGTGGGGAACTCCAAGTTGAGGGCATAATGGTGCCACTCATCATCACACACCTGCAGTCAGAGAAAAAGGCAACTCAGTACATAAGAACTTAAGAAGAGCCCTGATGCTGGATCAGACTGAGGGTCCATCTAGTCCAGCACTCTGTTCACACAGTGGCCAACAAAGCAGCATGTGGGTGCACCCTCCCACCCATGTTCCCCAGCAACTGGTGCACACAGGCTTACTGCCTCGAATACTGGAGATAGCACACAACCATCAGGGCTCGTAGCCATGGATAGCCTTTGCCTCCAGGAATTTATCCAACCCCCTTTTAAAGCCATCCAAATTGGTGGCCATCACTATGGTAGTGAGTTCCATAATTTAACTATGTGCTGTGTGAAGAAGTCCTCCCTTTGATTTACCCTGAATCTCCCACCAATCAGCTTCATGGGATGACCCCACTGGGTTCTAGTATTTTGAGAGAGGGAGAAAAGTGTCTTCCTATCCACATTCTCCAAACCATGCATAATTCTGTACACCTCTATCATGTCTCCTCTTAGCCTCCCGTTTTCCAAGCTAAACAATCCCCGTTGATGTAACCTTCCCTCGTAGGGGAGATGCTCCAGCCCCTTAATCATTTTAGTTGCCTTTTCCTGCACTTTTTCCAGCTCTATAATATCCTTTTTTCTAGGTGTGGTGACCAGAACTGTACACATTATTCGAAGTGTGGTCGCACCATAGATTTGTATAAGGGAAGTACGATACTGGCCGTTTTATTCTCAATTCCTTTTGCCTAACATGGAGTGCCTTCTTTACAGTGGCCACACACTGGGTGGACATTTGGGCTGTCCACCACAACCCTAAGATCTCTTTCTTGTTTGGTTTCTTGTTTGGTAACGGCTCAGATCCCATTAGGTTATACTTGAAGTTGGGGTTTTTTTTTGCCCCAACGTACGTCATCCTACTCTCTGCTTTCTGTTCTTTAACCAGTTATTGATCCATAAGAGGACCTCTCCTCTTATTCCATGACTACTAAGTTTGTTCAGGAGTCTTTGGTGGGGGACTTTATCAAAAGCCTTTTGGAAGTCCAAGTAAACAGTGTCCACCGGATCACCCCTGTCTACATGTTTGTTGACACGCTCAAAGAATTCTAGAAGATTAGTGAGACAGGACTTGTCTTTGGGGAAGCCATGTTGATTCTTCTTCAGCAGGATCTGCCCTTCTATATGCTTACTAATTTTGTCTTTAATAATGCTTTCAACCAATTTACCTGGAACAGATGTCAAGCTAACCAGCCTGTAATTTCCCGGTTCCCCCCTGGATCCTTTTTTTAAAAAATGATGTTACATTGGCCATCTTCCAGTTCTCTGGTACAGAGGCTGAGCTTAGGGACACACTGCATATTTTTATTAGAAGGTCCGCAATTTCATATTTGAGTTCTTTGAGGACTCTAGGATGGATGCCATCCAGGCCTGGTGATTTATTTGCTTTCAGTTTGTCAATAAGGTTGAGAACTTCATCTTTTGTCACCTGTATTTGCCTCAGTTCCTCAGACACCCTCCCTGAAAACATCAGTTCAGGCACAGGCATCTGTCCTGTATCTTCTGCAGTGAACACCGATGCAAAGATTTCATTCAGCTCCTCTGCAATCTCCCTGTCCTCCTTTAGTACTCCCTTAGCTCCATTGTCATCCAGCAGTCCAACTGCTTCCCTTGCTGGTTTCCTGCTTCTGATATATTTAAAGAATTCTTTATTGTTGGCCTTGGTGTTATTAGCGATGTGCGTGCAAGCAAGAAAAAGAGGGCCATTGAGAAAAGAACAAGGGGAAGGCAGCTATGTTCTCACCTGCTCCAGTTTCCAGAGGAACTTGACAGGTCTTGCACTCTCCAGCAGCGGCCAGTACAGGAAAGCTATGCGGCAGCCATGCACAGCGAGGGAATAATGGGAGAACCCGTCCTCTGCAGATGGACAGAGAGGGGACAAATTAACTGCAGCAGAATTCTAACCAGTCTATCCTAATTTACTTGAGATAATTCTGCTCTCTCATATGCTCCAGCTGGTCCTGTTTACCAAGAATAGTCCCTTTTTTCTGGTGCCTGTGTCCAGTAAAACACACACTGGCTGTGTTCACTTGCAACAATAAGCCAGAATGCTGAGAACTCTGGCTTATTGTCAGGGCTGGATCAAGATATTTTGCTGCCTGAGACAAAAGGTAATGTAGCGCCCGCTTCTGTTCCACATACAGGAGCCAGCTAGAATGATAGCTGAATCTTGCTTCAACGCTGTCAATGGGACAGTATCCTCCACCATACCTGAGCTTAGGGGTGCAAGACAGGCCTCTTAGCACCCACAGCTCTCTCCTCCAATGCCTCACTGCTGCCCCTCCCTCCAGCATCTGCTACCTGAGGCAGCCACCTCATTCTACCTAATTGGAGGGCTGGCCCTGCTTATCAATCACTCCCTGCTCATCACCAGTGGGAGTGGCTAAACTAACCAGGAGCGCACTAAGTAGCAAAAGCTTAGTGTTACGTCCGAACCAGATCGGTCACTTCCCCAACAAGCCAGAATTGCAAACCAGAGTTAGTCATTGGTTCCTGATTTATTTGGGAGCAACAAGTCAAGAGTCGCAGTTTGGCCAAAATGCTAACTTCATTCATTTCGTTTGTTATATTTCTATACCACCCCGTAGCTGAAGCTCTCTGGGCGGTACATAAAAATTGAAAACCATTACAGTACATTATATAAACTATAAAGCCATTCACATACGGACATAAGACAGATAACACATATAACAGAATATATCTAAAACCATTTAAAACCATCAGCCAGAGCCAATCCAGGACCTGATCAAGAAGACTCATTATATGCTGTCAAATGCCTAAGAGAAGAGGGCAATTTTAACCTGCCACCAAAAAGATCCTAATGCTGGTGCCAGGTGGGCCTCATCAGGAGATCATTCCATAAATGGGGCACCACCACCAAGAAGACCCTTGTTGCTGACCTCTGGGCCTCTGAATTATTGCTACCTGGTGAGTTTCCGGTTAGTTTAGCCCTTCCTACTGGCGGGAAGAGCCAAGCATGAGCTACTGAGCAGCAAGCACCAAAATTCCCAGCAATTAACACATTCATTGTGTTCACACAAGACAAGAAGCCAGAATTCTCAGCAATTCGGACTTATTGTTTTCCTTATTGCACTGCTTTCCTTCCATGTGCACTCCTAAAAGCTACCAATATGGATAATAAACACAGCTGAGATGCAAGTATTGTATAATAAATACTAGCAGATTCTTTTCATGGTGGATTTTAGGTTTTTTTCTAAACAGTGATGGTCAGTTTAACATACCTACACTCAACATCTAAGGTCCTCCTCCAGGTGCCTACCCTGAGAGAAGCTTGGAGAATGGCAACAAAGGAGAGGGCCTTTTCATGGTGACCCCTCAATTATGGAATGATCTCCCCGATGAGACTTGCCTGGCGCCAACATTGTTATCTTTTTGGCGCCAGGTCAAGACTTTTCTCTTCTCCCAGGCATTAAACAACATATGTTCACTGTCTTTAACTTTTGTAAACCACCTAGAGAGCTTCGGCTATGGGGCGGTATGTCAATGTAATTAATAATAATAATACCTGCTTCAGAAGCTAGTGCAAAGCGAGTTGTTTAACTGAAAAGTAAATGAACAGATGGAGAACAATCTTCAGCAATGACTCTAGACTAGAGGAACCCGGCCTGTGCCCACCCACCCCCAAGGCCTGCCAGAAACAGCCATCTGTATCAGACTGTTGGGGGATGGGCTCCCTGATAGGTCGTCGTCATACTGATCACGTCTCTCTATGTGCACATCGGTGCCTGCAGCCCTCAAGCTCCAAGCCACTGTGAAACCCTGCTCTAGATCCTATAGAAGTCTTGAAAAGAAATGCAGAAAAGCAGCCCAACTCATTTTTCACTAGTTGCCTGCCTGCTCAGAACACAGCGGCTGTCAGTCGTTTGCATAGACCAACTGCTTGAGTCTAACCCAATTTACAAAAACTTTTATGCTTGCTCATCAGGAAACAATTCTGTCTTGACACAAGTAAGTTGGCAAGTAGCTATTTTGAAGGCTGCATTTCACAATTATGCACAAGTTCAGAAAACCCACCAAGGGGGGGTGGGGATTAGTTTCCCGGTAATCTCATCTTTCATTAAAAAAAAAAAACAGCAACAAAGAGCTACAGAAACAGGCATGGTGGCATACAGAAAATGCCTGGTAAAATCAGGAAAACCAAACTATACATTCTGCAGGACAGCCTTAAAAATAGCCACAAGGGAGGAGTAAACTGGATTGGGGCCATGGTGCTGGGGATACTGGGATATTTAGCCCTTTCCTTCTCCTTCTTCTTACAAAGCCACAGTGAGGAGCAGAGCAAAACACAGCAGAACAAAAGCAATATCCAGACGCAGTTTGGGCGGGCCACTTGTGGAGTCTGCAGGCACTTCTACCATAAATCCAAATGCCAACCACAGATGGCTAGATGGAGATGCAAAAAAGGCACAGAATCGGCTGAGCCCACGGAGCGTCGCCTGTGCGGGGGCGTCCCACCAAGCAGCAGGGGGTTCTAATCCAAAGGAGCATCCATGCGCTGCCCGTGCTCGCCCAGGCCAAGTTTTCCCAATGGTGCTTTGAAGACACAGAGCAGCTCATACACGAAGCTGCCCATGGAATCCGTAATTCAACAGGGTGGGATTCATCCTTTCCTAAAGGATCCGGAAACCTGATCACCCCAGAGCCCATTTGTCGAGTTCAGTCTGGCCCAAAGGACAATCTATTTAGATGTGAGTCTGGGGCAGCGAAAGGGGTCTTACCACTCTGCATGGTGCTGCAGATCACGGTCTCCTCCTCCCTCTTGCCCTTGCTTGGTGTCACACTATGTTTCATCCACAGAGACAAGGTAAAATGGTCGCTCATTCCTTCGAGGGCCCCAGTCCCACTGCCCATAGGCACCTGGGTCGCCTGGCTGCCATTGAACCAGTAGATAAGACTGCTGTCCTGGCTGTAATGGACCGAGAGTCGTGCCGTCCAGTTGGCCATGGGACTAGGGACAGGCAGCAGGTCTACTTCACCTGTGGCAGCACCTGTTTGGGGCAGGATAAGAGAATCAGAACAGAGGACATCCATCTGCAGACTTCTGAATGGCACCTCACTAGATACAAGGCTTTGGTGCCTGTCGTGGAAAATTTGCGTGGCAATCCCCCCTTCCACTAATTAACATGGGAAGCAATCTACCAGAAAGATTTCCTGAGCAGTCTCCATTGAAATGAACAGGTGTGAAACAAAGGCATCCCTACAGTACACCTCCCATTCATTTCAATGGAGCCTGTACAGGAGAACGTCCCATTGGATTTTCCTCCTTGGTGCAGGTCTATTTGTCCACCATTCTATGCTCCTAATGAGGCCCCAAATCTGCCATCTGATCTTTGCCCTATGGTAGGACTGCCTGTGAGCACATAAAATCTAAGAAGTTCCACCCCCAGTCTTCCTGGGAGAATCATGGTCAGGGCACTGACCCATTCCCCCACTTTGCGCTCCTTCTCCCAGCATAGTTTGGGGTTAAGAGAATACACACCACAGAGTTTACGCAGTGACTTCTCAGAGTAATTGTCACGATCACAACCTTTGGCTACGTGGTTTGTCTGCAGTTCCACAGTGGCTTGGATGTTCCACAGGGGCTCATCACATGTCTCCAGGTGGATGCTGGGGAAAAGAGCAAGGCTGCCCGTACCTGGAGTGTACTCTATCCTCTTATTCCAACCTGTTGGAGATTTTGAAATAGAAAATGAAATCAGGACCAGGAGCTAGAAAATTTCCAGGCCAGTGCAGCTAGCGCACACTTGAAAGACCTCCCAGTCTCCCTGAGAGTTTTATGGAAAACCAATCCATAAACAATATTAATGATGTATTGCATTTTTATCCCATCCGTCTTCCAAAGAGGTTAAAATGGCATGCATGATTTCAAACCCCCACCCCCATTTTATCCTCACAACTGGACCACAGCAATTTGACCCAAGGTTGTTGGGTCTGCTCGTGCTAGGACCAGAACACTGAATTCAGGAAATATAAGAACCGTTATGATAGATCAGCAATGAAAAAATCTAGGTGTGTGTTTGGAATTTTGCTGAATCTTAGTGACAGTCAGTGTGAGACCTTGGCATCTAAGTTGATTATAAAAACCTGATAAGGCAGAAGCATCGTATCTAACAAGATACTAACAACAGAAGGCCACAACAGGCTAACAGAGAACATGGAATCATAGCATTTTCAGAAGGTTTGGAAGAATGTGCTGAAAATATGTGCAAATGTAGGATGTGCCAAAGAGACCTATGCAACAATCTGCAGAAAAGCAAGGTTACACTTCCCCCTATGTAGGGCTGACAGATCTGGGTTTCCTTACAGCAGCACACTGCCTCTGGGATCAAAGGTGTGACCCCCTGCCTCCTTGCTTAACACATTCCTCTCTTATCACATTCCTTTGTTCCTTTCTTATCACCCAGGAACAAACGTCTTGTTTACCCCTAGCAAACGTCCTGTTTACTTCTGACCTCACACGGGAGCAAGGTGATAATTAAAAGGCTCCACATAGAAGGAGGGGGGAAGAGAAAGGGGGAGAAAAGATCTCTATATAACCACACTGGAGATATACAATAAATCAGATTCAGATTCTGCCCTCACACGGTGTACGAGTCTCCTTCACCCCTAGGTTCACACAAGTGAGGAAATTGATGTAAAAGATGGAAGGAGTGGAATCTGCTCCTGTCTCTGATCAATATAAAAGATGTTCTGGGCATATACAACTGCTACTTCATTCACTACTACTTCTCCCTCCTTCTCTGAGATACTTTGGGATATTTTCCGTTTCCTTTCCCCCTGGTTTGGCTTGACTGAAGACAATTGGAGCAATTGCCTCACTGCCTTGACTGGTTCTCATGGAGATGGAAGGCTCCGTGAACACCTGCATGGGAATCGTAGATATGAATTTTGACTATTATAATGAAACATTGTATTGATTACAATAGTAATCAATGTATGGGCTGGAGGGAGATGTAGGCCTAAGATTACTATTCAAATTGCTTTGACTGCATTGCTAATGACAGTTCAATACCGTTGTTATGCCACTTCTAAACTATGTATGTTGTTTTGTTGATTTCTTTTTTATGGCCTTCTTTGAGCATTTATAATATTTTCCATGTACTAATGTTACTATGTCTGTTTGCGAGTTAACAATACTATTTTCTGTTAGCAGAACTCAGGCTACAGGTCATTGAACCTGGAGCTAAAGAGTTAATGTGTACCTGAACAAGGTGAGAGGGGGTTGCTGGGATGTTTGTTTTCCCCTTTCCTGTCTCCACCCCTCTACTTCCTCCTCCTTCTTGTTCCCTGCCTCATGGGTTGCTGACCACATGGCTGAACTTAGCCATCCTACCCTAGAATGGAAAGTTACTTATTCCTAAAGTAAAGTTTCTCTCAAGCCACGTGGCTACTCACAAAGATCTGGTTCGGACAACAATATTTTCTGTATGAATATATTAGGCATTGTGTATCCCTAAACTAATAGATCCTATATGTGTCTACTCAGAAGTAAATCACATTGCTTTCAATGGGGCTTAGTCCCAGAAAAGTGAGCATGAATTACTGTAATGTATTACATGGGGCTTGGAGTCATACCTTGCTGGTATTTAAAGGAGTATCAATTTGTTTCCAGGCACAATTCAAGGTGCTGGTCTTAACCTCTCATGCCCTCAACAGCTTGGGCCCAGGGCACCTGAGAAAGCACCTGCTCTAGGGTGACCATATGAAAAGGAGGACAGGGCTCTTGTATCTTTAACAGATGTAGAGAAAAGGGATTTTCAGCAGGTGTCATTTGTATGCATGCAGCATCTGGTGAAATTCCCTCTTCATCGCAATAGTTAAAGCTGCAGGTGCCCTCCTCTCTTTTGTGTCTGGTCAAGAGGGCAGGACTCCTGCAGCTTTAACTATTATGATGAAGACAAAATTTCACCAGGTGCTACATACACTCAAATGACACTTGCTGAAATTCCCTTTTCTCTACAACTTTAAAGATACAGGAGCCCTGTCCTCCTTTTCATATGGTCACCCTACCTGCTCCCACTTGAGCCTGCTCAGGCTCAGCCTTCAGGCTCTCCTAGAGCAGCCTTCCTCAACCTGGGGCGCTCCAGATGTGTTGGACTGCATCTCCCAGAATGGCTGGGGCATTCTGGGAGTTGTAGTCCAATACATCTGGATTGCCCCAGGTTGAGGAAGGCTGTCCTAGAGAGACCCTGCTTAGAGTGCTCCCCACTTCTGGAGTGGGGTGGGTGTCAAAAGGAACGCAGAGGTCTTGATTGGGGCCCTTGCCTCCGGAACGCCCTTCCTCTCCCTCCAGGAAAGACCCTGTGCTGGTTGACTTTTTAAAAGAATCCAAACAGAGGGCCCTTTGTGCTGGTTTTTAAATGTGTTTTGATGCTCTTGCTGCATTTCATTTGATTTTGTTGCTGATTACATTTTATATTTGTTAGCCGCCATGTCAATCATTATGATTAAAACGTGGAGCATAAATATTTTAAGCAAACGATGAACACTATCCATTAAGTGGTCTTACTGTGCTGAAATCAGCATATGTGGTTAATTTGAGGTGGTCAAAGGCCAGGTTGTAGGTGCCATAAGCATCAATGTGTGGACTCCATGTGGGCCATTTCCCATTATATTCATGCAGGGCTCCTGCGTTCCCTGACCCTTGTCAGTTGCAGCTGGACTCAATGAGGCGCAGCCCCTGGGAGGCCCATTATGCATCTCAGCCACAGCACTTCAGAGCTGTGATTCAATATGGCACTTGGAGCTTACCCAAACTGAGAGCAGCAATCTTTACGCACTGAAATATGCAACCCCATGG
The DNA here is from genome assembly GCF_023053635.1 of Elgaria multicarinata webbii. NCBI lineage: Eukaryota > Metazoa > Chordata > Lepidosauria > Squamata > Anguidae > Elgaria > Elgaria multicarinata. The sequence continues at coordinate 8,008,895 of NC_086176.1, forward strand.
CTTTGTAAGAGGATGAAAACCACAGGCACCATTTTAGATTTCAGTAGGAGGGAGGTGAGAGCCAGCAAGATCCAAAGCCCTTCAAGCTTAAATTGCAGGGAGCATCCCCCCTCCCACTATCTAACAATAACTAAGGGTGCAATCCTATGGCCCCTAGATATTGTCTGAGGCTATAGATAGAGCTACGACCTCAGAGGTGAAAATTCCCACTTGGACCTTCACCTCTGCCTTCCTCCCAGCCACCACAAAAAGCTTCATAGTGGCTCCATTGCCAAGGACGAGAACGGAAGGGTGTGTGCACTGGGTGAGGAGGGGATGGAGCAGGAGAGGCTAGGATGAGCTGTTTCTTGCAGCCTCTCCAACCCCACCAGGGCGACTCCATTACATGGGCTTGGAGCCTTGTCTAGTGGAAAAATCAGAAGAGGAGGACGGAGAGGTGAAAATGCCAGCAGTCTGGCAGAGCACAGGACTCTTGGAAGCCTCTGTCTTGGAGGCTTCCCTCTAGCAAGCGGCAACCCAGTAGCGCTGTACCCTTAAGAAACGTTATCAACGTTATCCCCTTCCTTTTTCTTAAGCATGCTTATGGCATGCGCAGCATGAAACATACATCTTCTATGTATTATTTTAAACTTTATTTTATGGGGGGGATTGTATTAATCATACTTGCAGACTTGTTAAAGGCATAAATTGAATACATTTAACAAAACCAGAAACACCCCAAGACATTCTGCTTGAACTGCCAGCACCTCAATCCCAGATGGTTCTCTTGCCAGATGAAGGGCTACTCCAACCCGTGTGAAGCCAAGTCTGTTGGCTATTTTAAAAGGAGGAGGAGGGGAGCTTTAGGGCGGATTCCTGTATTGAGCCGGGGGTTGGACTCGATAGCCTTGTAGGCCCCTTCCAACTCTGCTATTCTATGATTCTGTGATTCTATGATTCATGTTATAGAGGATGCAAGGCTTACAACACACACACACACACACACACACCATCTTCAGTAATGCTCCAAAGGGCCCCTCCTACTACAACTAGCTTCCAGTTGAAGAAAAGGTGCCTCCAACGAATCAGGCGACCGGTTTTTGTAAAACAGTAACAATTTTAAATTCAGTACAGAATGCTAAGATGGTACCTGCTACTATGACACATATGTATGTCATTAAAAGAAAGAGAAATGATATATGAGCGTATACCAGACAGATTAGGGTGAGAGGGAAAACAAAAGGCAAGGAAGGGAGAAGTGTTAAAAATAAAAAAACAAAGGATTCAAATAATACTTTGATGAACACAAGGGATGAAAGAGGAAGGCATATGCATGTGAATTAGGGCCACATACCTTGCCAGCTGGGTTTACAGGTAGGCTTCACCTGAATCTCTACCTCAGCGTCATCAGAGGCCCGTTTCTTGCCACAATCATAGGCCGTCACTGTGAACCTATAGAGGCGTTCACCACTGTATTGCAGTTTCTCTGTGTTCTCAATATTTCCTGACAGAAACAGGAAGATCCCAGGGTTAGAGGAACAAAAGACAACAGAGCACAGCATGGAAAGTGAAAGAAATGTACACCGAGTGAGTGCCACAGCGAGCTTTTCTTGTAAAAGCCACGTGTGCATGTTACATATCCATCCATCCATGCATCCATGCACATATAAATATATTCAATAATCCAAAACTCTGCCAGTCCAAGACTCCACCAGTCTAAGGCTCTCTCATATTAGCACAAACCCCAGAAAGCCAAGAAATCAGAAGCTAAGGTTAATGCTTTAACCACTGCCCCATGGGATCAGGAATGATGTTGTGCGATTTTTCTTGTTAACCGCTTAGAGATACTTTAAAATATGATCGGTGGTATATAAATGTATTAAATAAATAAATAAATAAATAAATAAAATTGTGCTTTCTTACAACTTACCCCCATGCACCAAGACTTCCCTTAGTCTTTCAGGCCCAAATCCAGATGGGGAGCATAGAGTTCCTTGGACCAGCAAAAATCCGATCCTGCGTTCTTTTATGAAGTATCTGGCACCTTACAGTATTGCTAAAGGAAACCTGATGGTGACTCCCCAGAAAGTGCCCATGGTATGTTTAGGGGGTCCGAATCTGCCCTTCAAACACCAGAGTAACACAACACATGGCAAAGTACCGAAAAAATGTGATATAGCACACTTTACATTTTTAGGTGTACACTTAAAACATATAGTGTGGGTGTGACAAACAGTACACTCATCAGTGATCCAGGATTAGCAGAAGTTCCTCTGTGTATGTCCAGTCAGTAGCTAAGCCAGCCTTGCTGCTATGTGTCCCATGGGTTAGTAACAACATAAGAATTAGAGTCAACTTTCACAGATGTAACTTGCCTGAGTCTTCTCCTGAATAAACTTCAAGGGGCAAAATTGCTAGAGTCTCTGCTAATTTTCATACACACAGAGTGGCAATCGGGTTCCTGTAATGCAGTATTGAGTCTTGGAAAGCGTATGGAAGCACGGACGCACACACACACACACAGTTATAATCATTTGCCATACAGTAGAACGCAACGGCCAAACTAGACGATATGTTGGAGATGAGTGAACAGTCTCCTCCTCTTTAGAGTCTTTTCTTTACTGCAGCGAAGCAAAAGCTGGGATTAGGAGCGGAAGAGTCACAGTGGGTTTGAGGGATGCTTAACCTTTTCCCTTCCTGCTGCTTTCCCACTCAGAATTGAGACCACTAAGCTGCTTTCCCATCTGGGGGTGGTGCTGCGGTGGGGGAAAGATAGGGGGTCTATGTATCTTTTCATCTTGGGAGGTGGGGCTGGCAAACAGCTTGTCAAGGGCCATTTTAAGCAGGCATCTGGTGAGAGGGAGAAGAGTGAAGCCATTCTCCCACCCACTTGCCTGTTGAAATTGGCGGCCTCCCTCAGCTGCTTTTCAGTTTAAAAAACCCCAACGACACCTGGAGACTGTACACACGTCTCCCAAAGTATTGTCTAGCTTGCCCTCGAAACACAGTCATTTGAGAGTTCCTACACCCATCTGCTCTACAGCATTGCTCTGCATTTCCTGGGGCAATTCGGCAGCCAGAGGCCGGTTCAGGTTCTCACCGTCATTGTCAATCAGGAAGGGGACATTGGGAGTCAGGATCTCATAGTAGCAGATCTGGCTGTACTGAGGCGAGCAATCCCCATCAATGGCTTCCACGCGCAGGATGCGATCATAGAGCTTCCCTTCTGTCACCGCCACATGGTAAAGCTTATCCACAAAGACTGGAGCAAACTCGTTGACGTCATTCACCCGCACGTGCACCGTGGCCCTGAACAAAGGGGGGGGAGGGAGGGGCAATTAGTAGCTGAGCCCAGAAGGTCATTTCCAAAGGAGAGAGATGCTGAGACTCAAGACTGCCTGGAATGCTGAACTCTCTCTATCTTAAGAACGTAAGAAGAGCCACATTGGTTCAGACACCGAGGGTCCATCTAGTCCAGCACTCTGGTCCCACAGTGACCAACCAGCTGTCAACCAGCATGACAAGGTGCAACAGCACCCTCCCACTCATGTTCCCCAGCAACTGATGTATGTCAGCCCACTGCCTCAGCTAATGGAGGTAGCACACAGCCATCAGGACTAGTAGCCACTGATAGCCTTTTATGGCTGGCCCACAGCATGTAAAGGTTCCAGGGCTGAGTTGTGAGAACACTTGGCTCAAATGTATGTCTTGGCTGAGTCATGTGCCACCGGCAAGAAGAACCCTAAACAACACACGCCTTACTTCAGAGTAGGAATACTAGGCTCACACTTTCCCAGATTCTCCAGAAATGAAGGAACAGAACAGGAGAGATCATAGAATAGTAGAGTTGGCCTAGAAGGCCATCGAGCCCAACCCCCTGCTCATTGCAGGATCCAAACTTGTCAATGCCAATAGAAGTGTCCTGGACAGTAGCTGCCAGGGCAGAAGGCAAGAAAAAGTGAGCACTGGCTAAACTCCCAAAGAAACCTATGAAAGCTTGTGTGGCACAGTGCTTAAGCGAATGAGCTGCAAGTCAAAATGGGGGCGGGCTGTAGCAGTTCTTTAGCCAGTGGAGAAGCACATGTGTTTCATGCAGAGCAGGAATACTAGGCTCATGCTGATTTCAGGCTCAGGCTCCAGCATCTCCAAGCTGGGCCAGGAAAGATCCCATCTGGAACCCTGCAGAGCCACTGCCAGTCAGCGTAGAGTGAGCAATACTGGGCGAAATGGTCTGATTCTATGGAAGGCAGCATCCCATGTTCCTATCCCCACTTCAGATGTCACCTTGGCTCTGGATTACTTGGGTGGCTTTAGACAGTCCACTATCTGTCAGCGTCAGCTCCTACACCCTGGTGCAATATCTGGATAAAAATTCCAAATCTACGTTACAGGTCTATTGTAAGGAGTACTAAAGCCAGAATTGCACTTGGGGGGCGGGGAGAGTTCCCAACTCAATGTTTTCTCCAGAATGCTACTGAGGGGGGGGGGCATTTTCTGCAGAAGAGGAGGTTCTTAACTCTTCCCCTGCACCTCAGTTCTCCCCTAGAATGGCTTCCCAGGCAATTTTAAGCTTATTTTCTATAACCATGCTTTGAAGTAAGCCAGTCTTAGAGGGCGGCATTTGCAGAGCAAAACCAATGGGCGCAGCAGAGGGTGAGCACTCCTGTTGTGGCCGCTACCATCTGCTCCACAGCACTTGCATTTTCTGGGGCAACTCGGCAGCCAGAGTTCTCTCATGCAAATGTCCCATCCCCACATTCACATTACCTTAGGAAATGTACGAAGATAACATGTCATTTGAAGTGTTTAGAGGACAAAGAAAAGTTCTACATTCACGTTAATCGTTATAGTTACTGCTCTGACACTGACCACATTAAGTAAATTTACGGACAGCAGAAGGAAATTACCACTAAAGGGATGCTAGATGTAAACAATTGTCTACACTGTATACATTTAACCATCCCACAGCAATCCAAGGTATTGCACCTTTCCTAAATGAAGAGTAATTTTTCAGGGCTCAGTCTGGGACATGGTCCGTGGCAGGCTCAGGGGGAAGGAACACCAGCCCCCCGAACCCTGTACACCTTCAGCCTTACTTGTGGGATTTCTTGGTGTTGGCACCATCCGGTCCTTCACCACAGTCATAGGCCTGGATGGTGAAAGTGTGCTCCTTGTGAGCTTCACAGTCCACTGGCTCTTTGGCCCGGATCAGTCCCTCCCCCGTGGCCTTGTCCAGGATCACAGCTTCAAAAGGCACCCCGGCCCCATGGATCCGGAATCCACATATTTCACCTGGTTCCCCAGAGGTAAGAAGTAGAAAGAGGGAAAAAGAGGAATAGGAAGAAAAGAGTAATACAGGAAGCAAGCATTCCCCTCGCCCTGTCAGCCTCCCCTCCTCCCCTCCACACTCCCGTGTTGGCAAGAGTCACGGCGAGGCAGCGGCCTCAAGCAGTACATTCTGGATGCCGTTCAAACAGCAAAGCGGAAGGCTGAGGGATGTGACCCAGGGCCAGCCCAAGACATTTTGCAAAGGAGAAGATGGGCCCCCTCTCCATTCCATGCACTGGCACCAGCTGGACTGGCCGTTGAATCGTACATCAACACTGGTGATGGATAATGTCCCTCAGCACACAAGAGGCAGCAGGCTGGGTTAAGGGCTCGGGACAGGTTGCGTTGCATATGCAGCTCTGTCCTCCAAGAGAAGAAAACAAGGAATTGCAGGATAAATTCTCAGCAGATTGTGCTTCGCTTCAGTACCACCTCAAACACCAAAATGTCTTAGGCCAGCCTGGCTTCTCAACACATTCTGGTTTTCTGCCACGCTGGACCACCTCACACAAAATGGCTACCATGCAGATACTGTTTGAAACTGCATCCATGAGGCAGCTGCTCGATGTAGCAATCTGTTTGTGTGAAGCAATTTACCACATGAATAGGTCACTGGCACATGAATTTCCCCCAGCGCCACTTATGAAATATTTCTGTTGGTGGTTCATTGCTAGTATACAGAAAAATCTTATAGGAAGCTCCCTGCGTGAAATGGGCACCGTACCGTCCTACTTAGGTCCTAGTACTTCTCCCGTGTACAACGAGCTACGCTTTTGCAAGCGCTGAGCATGTGCATTGCTGCAGACAGACAACAGGCTGGATCTTGCCCGCATTCTCTGGAGCTTGTAGGGTCAAACGAGGCATGACGTTAAGCATGTGCTTGGCCCTTGCCTCCGTGCTTTGGGTTTATTAATAGCAGCCAAAAAGGGAAGGATCCAGACTGCGACCCTCTCTCCCCAATCCAATCACAATCTGGACTGGGGCCTCTGCACCTGCTATTTAGTGAACAAACAGAAACCACACAAGAGCTAATCACTTGCTTAATGTCAAAACCAGTGGTGTAGGGGGGTAATTTTTGGACTGCAGGCACTCAGGTTGACAGTCCCCACAGCCTCCCTGCTCCTCACCTAGGAGGCTGTTGTGTTTATCCAGTTCAACAAACCAAATCTAGCAGTTTTATGTCTACCTGGTAAAGCTAATGGGTCTTAATTGCCTATTCAAGAGAAAGCCACCTGAAAATACTTTGCATTACAGTAAAGTATTATTGCTGGGAAATGTATATTGCTTGGGAAATTTTATTATTTCCCCAGCAATTTATTTTATTTCCGCCCAGCTATTGTGAGGATTGCAGCTAAACTCAGAGGGAACAAGAGAGTCTTTGGCAGAGATGGGACGGCAGGTGATGGCAGGGTCCCTCCTGTGAGCCATGGCTCTGCTACAGCACTGGTCACATCTAGTTTGGCCCTTATGCAAAATATAATGAAAAAAATGCACCAGCAGGATGACACCCAATTTCTCAATAAGAAACGAGGCCTGGTCCTGCCTTCTGGCCAATGAATGTAAAGGCACTGGGATGACTGACAGGCAGGGCCGTTTGCACTTATTTTTTTAAAAAATGTATTACAACTTTATTTGATTACACTAACAGCATGGATTAAATCAAATAACTGTAAAGTCAACATATGCTAGCCGCATCCAAATTACAATATCTCCCCACCCTCTCCATCTACCCTTAGTATCTCCACCACCACCAATTTCTCATAGCAGACGTAGGCCTGGATCAGAGTAGGGCTGCAGAAATAAGACTTCATCCTGGAATGACCCTGCTCCTCTCCCTCCTCCCACTCTCTGCCTCTTCCAGCACATACCTGCATAGTGCAAGGGAGCATCCTTGTCCAGAGCAAAGAGCGGAGGGTTTAGCAGAACTGTGTTGTCATTCTCCATTACGATGCCCTGATATTCAGCCTCAATCCAGGGCTTGTGCTTGTTGGCTGAGAGAATTTGGAGTGAAAAAGAGAGTGGTAAACAGGATTAAAACCAGTCACATTTATGTATGTGTTGACATTCATTATCTCTCTCCTCACACCTTACTGGTAATATTGCATCCTCCTTGTACCTTTCCTCAGGAAACATTTCTATTGAATGTTTCTTGTGGGGGATTCATCCCCCTTCCCCTGCCTCCCAATCCAGCTAAGGTTATGGCTCTGTGCACAATTAATTGGGAGTGTATCAAACCAAAACCAGTGGGACTTACGTCTGAGTAAACATGGATGGGACTGGGATGCACAACCAATTGAAACCAATGGGACGTAAATTTCTAGTACCGTATTTCTTCGATTGTAAGATGCCATCGATTGTAAGACGCACACTAATTTCAGTACCACCAACAGAAAAAAAAATCCCTAAGACACACTCGAGATTCTAAGATGCAACTCATTTTTAGAGATGTTTATATGGGGGGAAAAGTGTGTCTTAGAATCGAAGAAATAGGGTAACTAACAAAAGGCTGACTTTAGTTGGACTAGGGGATCAGAGTGAGGGCTGGCACACTAGCTAATCGACTGGTCAAACATTGTTAAATGTGCCAAGACTGCACGGTGTCATTGCCAGCTTACTGTTTAGATTTTATTACGCTGTCAATGGTTACCAATGGCAGGAGGAAGCACAGCAGCAGTCAGGGGCAAAGCCAGCAGCACCGCAAAGCTGCCCCCCCTGCCCCCCCCATGGCTATCTGCTAACTGCAGATATCTCTAAACATGAACTTACATTGATTTATTAATTTATTGATTTGAATGAAATGATTTGTACCCCGTTTTTCTATCACAAAAACAGCACTGAAGCTAAACATATAATTATCATCAATGGCAAAGACCACTGTCTTAGACACTAGGCCTAGGGGTCCGCAACTTGTTTTGGCCTACAACTCTTACCATCCCTCACCATTGGCTGTGTTAGCTTAGGCTGATGGAACTTGTAGGCCCAAACATCTGGAGGGCCACAAGTTTCCCACCCCCATCTTAGATGACAGAGTGTCAGACTGGGCCAAGGAGAACCAGAGGTGTTTCCAGATGAGTGAAAGAACTGGGCATGTTTAGCCTGGAGAAGAGAAGATTGAGGGGAGACGTGATAGCACTCTTCAAATACTTAAAAGGTTGTCACACAGAGGAGGGCCAGGATCTCTTCTCGATCCTCCCAGAGTGCAGGACACGGAATAATGGGCTCAAGGTAAAGGAAGCCAGATTCCAGCTGGACATCAGGAAAAAATTCCTGTTAGAGCAGTACGACAATGGAATCAGTTACCTAGGGAGGTTGTGGGCTCTCCTACACTAGAGGCCTTCAAGAGGCAGCCGGACAACCATCTGTCAGGGATGCTTTAGGGTGGATTCCTGCATTGAACAGGGGGTTGAACTCGATGGCCTTATAGGCCCCTTCCAACTCTGCTATTCTATGGTTCTATGATGGATGAGTGTATAACTATTCCATTTTTCCCCTCCTTAACAGATTTTCTCAGCTAGAGGGTTACAAGTAGAAGATGAGGGTCTGCCCCTGCCCCCTGTAAAATTCTGCATGATCAAAAGCATCATCTTGAGTGTTACTAAGTACTTAAAAGATCCAGAGTACAGGCCCAATAATCATTTCGCAGGTGTCTTTGTAGGCTGAAGCCTGGTCCAGGATCTGTCATCAATGGACCAAAGGGCTGCTCATGGAAGGTGCTTCTGCCTGATTTACAGAGGGTTCCCCTCCCCACTGCACCACATTTCAGTCCATTCAGCAGGGGGCCCTGACCCTCTGGTGTAGCATTTTGAGGGTGATGGAGGGGCTCCCATGGGGAGGAGGGGGTGGGGAAGCGTGCTTCTCCCAGCCCGGTTGCATACAGCTAAATCTGGATGCAATTGATTATATATGTGTGTGAATGCATATATGCAAATTTAGAGTGACTACAATTTACTTAAATTTCAACAAAGTTAGCAATATCACAGCAAAATAAATAGGGAGCTGCCATCCCATTTTTTGTAAACCGCCCAGAGAGCCTCGGTATATAAATGCAATAAATAATAACACAATTGTAATGGCATGTATCCCACACACATTAAAGCCTCAGCATTCTTTTTGAAGAGATTAGGCACTGAACACACCTGTGGCAAGAAAACTACATCACATACACTGGCTGAGTTCACACAATCGCTACAGCCTAAACAAGCCCTGGGTGCCATTTGCAGAGTGCCGTTTGCCTAATCACCTGCTCGGGCTCAGCATATCATATTATTAGAACCTGAGCAGCATTGCTTGTTGGAGGAGGAAACAACCCTGAAGGAATATATTTGGGAAATTAATTGGGGGTGACCTGTGACTTGCTCTTGGCTTGCTTTAGATTAACACTCTTTGTTTGCATTTTTCACACAATTGAAAATTAGTTGCAATTTAAGAGGAAATGTTGGTTTTAGATGATCTGGGGGTGGGGTGCAAATTAAATGAAGCTATTTGGTGTGTTTTTAGGTGATTTGAATGAGAAATGCATTAGTTGGCTTTGTCCTTCTGTGAAATTTAAATGAATCCTAAGAATTAATTCTAAATCCACATACAGGGATATAATTTAACACATGTAAATTTTTATGCAGATTTGTGTCTTATGGACCCTGGTTGTAAACAGAGACAGGACAGAAAGAATTCCTGAGGCCAACGGGCTCCTTTCAGAGGGAGCTGACTTCAGAGGAAAACGGGGTGAAGGGCTGGGAGGGTTGCACATAGCTCAATTAACTTTATGAGGTGAGATGGCTGAGAACTTTTCTTTCCTTCTAAACTTTTTTTTTAAAAAAATAACTAACAGTTATTTTACTGCCCTAAAACTTCTGGCAGCACCAGGAGACATTCTGCAAGCAGCCTCCCCAGAACTTCCAGGAACATGAGGTCACATGGTTCAAACCCTCCATTTGATATAATCAGCTGCCTGCAGCTATACGAGAGAATTTAAAGGGGGGGATTTTGTGGAGGCTAATTAAATCTTTTGCTGTGCAGAAGCCACTGAGCTCTTCAAATTTTCATTGCAAGCAAGTTCCTAGCAGAGAGCAGACTACAATAAAAATATCTAGTTTGCTTGTAACACTGAAGCTCTTACATGGAATATTCAGAAGGGGAGAAACTGGCAGACACATTAGAATAATACTTTTTGCCAATTTCTTTGTTTGCCCCAATGAGAACTACGCAAGTTAAATTAAAATTACCGGGGTGGGTGGGTTTGTGACACCATAATCAGGATGGTTTCCACGCTACAGCATATATACCTCTTTACTAGCCATTTAACTTGTTATTCTTGTATATTAGGATTTCACATTAGCTAAGGGGTGAGCAACTTGTGGCCTTCTAGATTTTTATTTTGGCCCTCAACTCCCATCAGGCCTAGCCAGCATTGCCAATTGTGAGGGATGATGGGAAATGTAGGCGAAAACATCTGGAGGGCCAAAAGCTGCCACCTGTTCTTTAGATGCTAAGCCATGTATGGCAGGGGGAAAAGTCGAAAGGGAGAGATGGAGAGGTGTGGGGGGGGGGAGAGAAAGAGAGAGAGAGAAAGAGAGAGAGAGAGAGAGAGAGAGAGAGAGAGAACGAGCAAAACATGGAAGCAAAGGTACCAGTGTCTCCTAAAGTTTAAAAGGCTGCTGCCTTTATGCTATACATCCCTACTGGTCTGCCAAGGCAGTGAGTCCTAGGGTCTCCTAGGCCATAGCTAGATGGGACGAAATCCCGGGGTGATCCCTGGGATCGTCCCTGTGCATCCACATGATGCACATGGGATCCTGGGATCAGGGAGGGATGATCCCTCCCTTGTCCCGGGATCTCGCCCTCGCCTTTGAGCCTGCTTTTTTCACGGTCTTGGGATGATCCCGAGACCGCGGAACATGCGGGCAGGCATTGTGGGTTGTCCTGGCTCTTCGCGAGGAGCCAGGACCTGCACACGGGGTGCAGAGCTCCTCAGGAGCTCTGTGCCCATCAGGGGTGGGGTGGGGTGGGGAAATTACATTTAAATTAAAAAAAACCCTACCTTTCTGCACACAAGCGTTCGTGCGCGCTTCTTCTTTAATATTTTTTTTTAAATGGCAGCTGTGACGTTCTCACCTTCCAACATTGTCGCACGCCGCGTGTAAACAGAGGGGGTAATCGCGCAATAAAAATATCGCAAGATCTTCACCCCTCCATCCTGCTAGGTCTAACTGAGGCCCTAGTCAGTGCTAAGCTACTGAGCTCAGAAGGAAGAGGCAGGAGGAGACTATACATTTGGAGTACCTCAGAAGATTTGGCACATATGCCCTGGGTGTGCAGTTTCTAACAATGCCTGTGTCTAGTTCAGCCATGAAACTCAGTAGGTAATGTTGAGCCAGTCACTCACTCGCAGCTTAACCTACTTCACAGGGTTCTTGAGAGGATAAATGGAGAGGGGAACAGCACGTTTCAGGGCCTTACACTAGCTCTTGCTGGTAGAAACACTGCCGGTGGTAGCTCTCCACCCACTGAGCACTCAGCTGCAAGGTGGTGGCCTCCATGGCAACAGAAGACCCCTGCCAGCAGAGCTCCTGTCTGCCATATCCTAATCACCACCAGGCAATGTTTAGGATTGCACTCTTAATTGTTATATTTTTTCCTTAAATTTAATTATATTATTTCACAATAGCAGCGATCTAATTTGTTTTGGGATTTTGTTGTAGTAGTTGTAATTAGCACAAATATGAAACCTATTGATGATTCAATGTTGTTCTCACAATGTCAAATCTTTAAAAATGTTTGACCATTATTTGACCAGCAAAATGAATAAACCGACTCAGAAACTAGATAGCATTAAAAGATCCCAATATTTTATTTGATTTTACACACACACACACGAGCCAGCCTTAGGAGTGGTGAATTGAAGGGGGGATGGACGTTGGGCTTGAGGCTCCATGTTTGACAAATATATTGCCTGTAGTGAGCGAGGACCAAAAAAAGTGCTCCCTCACCGAAAACTTCCATCTACTAGCTTTAAAGTATGCTTCTTTTTCTATTTCCAATTTGATCTCATTCGTTTTACATAAACATCAGTGAAGCACAGCTTTACTTTGGTAGGTTTGCAATTATATACACCCAAACGACAACTATGATCCTCAGAGGTGGCCCTCGGCAGCAGGGCCTTCTCTGTGGAGGCCCCCACCCTCTGGAGAACCCTCCCTCGTGCAGTTTGGGTAGCAGGAAATGTAATATCTTTTAAACGCCTCCTGAAGACGTACCTTTTTACATAGGCTTTCCCTGGTTTTTAATGTAGCTAGTTTTATATTGCCTTTTTAACCTTTTAATGTTTTAAATTTGTACTTGTTATATTTTATGGGCTTTGGTTGTGCACTGCCCAGAGAGCTTCAGCTGATGGGCAGTATAAAAATGTAATAATAGATAAATAAAATTCTGCACAAACCACACAACTTGACAACACTACAAAACTGACTAGAGACTAGCCCTGCACATACCATTTCTGCCCAGAAAGAACCTCAAACTGCCTCATATAACATAAAATAAAAGCAGTTTCATGAAATTAGTATTAAAATAACATCATCATGCCCCATACATTTCACTAAATTTTAAATCCCATAATTTGAAAACCTGAGGATTTTAACCTTGCATTCAGATAAAATGTTTAAGGAGTGACAAGAGGTCAAATCTGGGGAAAGCTATGAAGAACACAGCCCGTTTGCATTGACACAATAAAAGGACGGAAAATGGCCTTTAATCGCTCCATAAAAGACATCCCTCAGCTTCACCTCAGCAGTGCCATCAATATACACACATTTTCTCTTTATAAGGTTGTATCCAATGTTAATTGTAGTCCCATTCATTTCAAAGTAGATCCTTTGAAATGAATGGGACTTCAGTTAAACAAACATTGGATATAGCCCATAGAGTTTCATAAGCAAACTGTCAGGCCCCTGCCCCCAATAAGCTTACAATTTCAATAGTGGAAGGCACAAAGACCAAGGGGCAAATATAAGAACAGGTGAATATAGTTAGGCACCCCTTGCTCTGTCCTGACATGTGCCCTATTCCCTTTGCCCCTTCCTCATTGCCCAAAGTGCTAATCTGGTTGGCTGGAGCCAGTCCAAACTCAACACTGAGGCAGCAGCCAGCAGGAGGCTCCGAAAAATGTCACAGGCCCAGAAATAGCAAATTAATCTTTATCACACAACCTCCAGGGCAGGGAAAACAGAGGAGGGTGGGGGTAGAGAAAGCAAGCAAGGGGGGGAAGCCATTATAAATTAATACTCCCTCCCCACCAACCAATCCCTGATAAATTGGGTCTCTGGGATTAGATCACAATGGCCTAGTTACAACCCCCATCTCTCCACGCTTATCCTCCACAGAGACGTGGCTCCGTCCATTCACAACAGAGCAACCCGCTGGCAATCGTGGCAACTTTCAGAATGGGGCCTGGCTGGTTCTAGAAAGCACCTTGGGTCGAGTGGCCCCACATCAGAGCCCAGGCCTTGCCGCAGAGCACCCTCTCAGCTTATGCAGGTGATCTTCCTGGTAGGTGATCATTTCATGGGAAGGGAATGTCGTCTGGATTTTTCACCTCAAGTACCAATACGCCAGTCCTGGTGCCATTGGGCTTACAACCAAACAATGCAGCAAGGCCGTACTCACGGGAGAGAAGCGGTTGTGTGGTGCGATACCTCCAAGCAGTGGTGGCTGGTGGCTCTGATTTCAGTGGGGTTGAATTCTGGGTTTCAGTCGGAACCAGCCAGAACTCTCAAAGAGCTATCCAAAATGCTGAGCCCAATCCCACCCCCAAAAAGGGCTTCACCACATTTATAGTTCTAGCTGGTTCTGACTTGAAACCCAGCATGGACTCACAGCCCCACTGAAATTGGAGCCTCCATCTTCCATTGCCTCCAAGGGATCGCATTTGTTGAACAGCTCAGCTCAAAACATGTCATTAGAATCACAGACGTGGCAGCAGCCAGCCATATACACAGGCCCCGTGCGGCAGTGCATGCACTAGACAGTAAATAGGACATCCAGGAGAATCCGCTCTCCCAGATAGTATTGAATCACATCCAGCCCAAAGCTTTCTGTGGGTAAGAGCTCAGCCTCTCTAACCACTAGGCTGGGCTCAGGGTCAGCTTTGGATGATTCCATAGCTAAAGAAAAAAGGTGGTTGGTTTTTTAAAAAAAGAAAAAGAAAAAGGATAGTGCTTTCTGAAAGCACAACCAGGCGTTGTCAGATAAGGCACCCCATGCAGTAATAGCCAAAATTTGTAGAAAAGAATACGGGTGTATGGTAAGGGTAGCCCAAACCTTAATTTGGGTTGCAAGTTATTCTTTTCTATATAACTTGTCTGTAGTTGGCATGGGGCCCATGCTTGACTGCCCTGAATGTACAGAAAGTTTTGGGTCAGGCAGGAACCAGTGTTATCTGGAAGAAAACACTTTCTTTGATGTTTGGTTTTAGGATTTGGGGTGTCCTAAAGCTTATTGCAGGGTTCCGACCTCCATTTATTTATTTGTAATTGTCATCTGGAGTCATCACACATTGAACTCCACTGCATAAAAATGATGCTTTTGATTGGAGAAAAATATTGTTTATCTTGAAGGGGATCTCTCCCAATGATGATATGAGGAAATCCTTAGCTTAGTTTGCAGTGCAGGGGCATGTAATGATTAGGCCTTCACGGAGTGCCATTTCAAAGTGTCATAAACGTTTCACAAAAATAAAGAACTGGGACCTAACTGCTTCTGTTAAAGCTCTATGTCCATAGATAGGCAATTTCTATGGCCCCCCCGAAAGCTACATGAGGTGTTGGTTGGTGGCTGAGGACCCCCCGCCCTCTCTCTCTCTCTCTCTCTCACACACACACACACACACATATGTAAATAGTGCATGCACTGACTGTTAGCAGAATGTGGGCCCTGAATCTCCCATGGGGCTCTCATGAGGTGCCACCCACAAGTGAAATCCAGCCTACTGACCTATGTCAATTCCAGGTTTATTGAACAGGATGGAGACAATTAGAAATTAAATATTCTCTCTCACACACAGCACTAGGACTTGTCACCTAGTGAAACCAACCTGCAGGGGCATTCAGGGCAGAGAAAGAAAGGTTTTCTTCACAGAACATAGAAGTCATTTTATGGAGTTCATTCCCCCAAAGAGATGGGGCTGGCCATTAGCTTTCATGGTTTTCAAAAGGGCTTAGGCTGATTTGATAGGATAGACAGAATGACCACATCAAGAGCTATTGACACCGATGGCTGACTTTGAGTACCAGTCACTGGGGACAAAAAAAAAAAAAAAAACAGGGGCAGGCCATCATCTTCATGCCCTCTTGGAGAACTGAGAGGCCAGAGGCCTCCAGTTTGCCATTACTGGAAACAGCATGCTGGACTCGATGGCCTGATCCAGCAAGCCAGTTCTTCTTATCCACCTCTGGGCTTTTAGAATGAGACACTGAAGGGCACCGTTGAGTGGGAAATTTGCCTAGAAAGGCTGCAGTTTGGGACCATGGAGCATTGGTAGGTCTTTGCAGTCAGCCGAGGGTGGAACAGCAGGAAAGATGCAGGTCAGGTCTACAAAACCCGAGGCCAAATAGCATAGGGGTCTAATGATTTGGATCAAGGGGCAGAAGGTGTCTCAAAGCGGGGTTCAATTCCAGGGTTGATGTACAAAAAATCCAGGCAATAAATAAATAAATCTACAGCCTCTCCTTTCTTGCCAGTATGTAGCTAGGGCACCTTGCCTTGCTGGCATGACGTGCCCTTCGTTCTCCGGGACACCCTGTAATGCAAAGCCCCACCCCCACCCCAAGCCCCATTTTTCACCCTTGTTTTCGACATGAAAAAGGGGGTTGTTCCAATGCAAGACACCCCTGTTGCCGGGAGCAACAACAGGGCGGTGGAGGAACAAACCCCTTCCCGGTTTCCATCAGCCACTTGAAGAGCCCTTGGTGATTTCTTCAGAAGAGGCTCTTTATCGGAAGGCACAAACAGATTCTTACCATGAGCCAGCAGTGGTTGCACGATGTGTTCGGAATCGGTTATCAGAGAGAGAAGAGGCAGAATATCTCTTGCTCTCCATCTGCAACACCACCAGGCACACGCAGAATCCTAATGCAGCCGCAGAGCTCTCCCCCTCCCGCACACACCCAATTCGGAAGGCAGGAGAGCAGTGGCAAGAGAAACCAAGGGCGCGTTCCCACCGCCCTGCCCTCCTCCTTGCTGGAGGCGGCAAGCAAGGGTCTTCTCCACCTCCCCAGAAGGTGCAGGGCGAGTTTCACCACCACCACCACCACCCCACTTCCCTCCATTCACACAGTTCTCTATTCCCCAAGAAGACTTTATGTTGCGCCGGTGCCTACAGCCATAGGGTCTACTAACTAACCTGCAGCTCCCTTTGCTTCACACACAGAGGTGTGTGTGTGTGTGTGTGTGTGTGTGTGTGAGAATGCGCACTCCACGTCCGTGCTTGGAATGGTGAAGGCGCCTCCCCCGCGTTCAGGAGTCCTCCCCCCACCCCGTATATGTGCGACGCTGGCCCTCCCCTTTGCCCCATAGATTATAGATTTCTCCATAATTAATCAGACAGACGGGCGAGCAAACCGAGACCTGGGGCTGCCAGGAGACAATGCCCAGAGACGGGGATGTCGGCGGAGGGGCCGGCGAAAGCCGCTCCGGGAGCCCCAGCACGTCTCGATCCATCCGGACGGGGAATTCGGGGAAACGTGGGGCACGGCTGGGCGTGGGCCGAGGGAGGGAGGGAGGGACGGAGGGAGGGGAGGAGAAGGACAGGAGCCGCAGCGACGCGGGTGCGCCTAGCGAAGCAGCGCAGGGGGCCGGGGCCGGGGGCTGGACGCTCCCGGAGGAGCGGCGAAGGTGAGAAGGGGCGGCGCGGCGGGGGCCGGGGGCCTCGTGCCAAGCCCCGTCTCTGCCGCTCCTCGCCCGCCCCGGCGGGTATGGGACGGGGGATTAGAAGCCAGCAGAACAGCTGCGCGCCACATCCGACCAGATGGCCGGCCGGGATCAGGCAGGCAGGCGCGGCTGCAGCTCGACCGCTCCGCCCGCCGCCGCCCTCCTCCTCCTCCTCCGGGCCGTCGGGGCGCCTCCACTCACTCACCTTTGTTGCCGAAGGCGCAGGAGAGCAGGAGGACGAGGAGAGGCAGCGAGGCGCGGGGCTGCTCCCTGCCCATCTTGCCGGAGCCCCGACGAGCGCGCCGGGCGGCTGCTGGAGGGCTGGGCTGGGCTGGGCCGGAGGGCTGGCGCTGCCCCGAGCTCCGCTCCCGCTCGGCTGCAGCAGGGGCGACCAGCCGGAGCCCTGCGCGCCGCAGCCGCCTGCTGCTGGAGAGCTTTCTGGCGCCGAGCAGCTCAAGGCAGGGCTGGTGCTCCTCGCCGCTTCCTCGCGCTGGCTGCTCTGCCCCAGCCCAGCCCCTGTACTGCAGCATGATGTCAGCAGCGCCCGACGCTGATTGATGGGCGCTCGCAGCCAATGCGCGTGGCGCCGGAGCCAGGTGCTGCAGGAGAGGGAGGGGACCAGGATTTGGGGAGGGGGGGAGGATGGAGGAGGGCTTGAGCGGGGCGGGGGGCTCTATGGGGAGATTTGGGCCTGCGGGGGGGGGGGGAGGTTGCCTGTGCTTGCGCGCTGCTAGATGACGAGGCTGGCAGGATAAGAACTTTTGAGGAACTTTGGCAGAGTTGGGATAGCAAGCGCGCCTCCTCCTCCTTCTTCTTCCCCCGCCGCCGCCGCCGCCGTTTCTCCTCTCTACCGCTGGTGCGGCGCTCAGGGCGGGGGGAGAAACCCAGCTCGCGTGCCGTCTACTGGAATCGAGGGATGCGGGGCACTGCCAGGAGGAAGCCCCCACGCCCGGGGTCTTTCTTGAGCTGGATAGACAGCATCAACGCGCTGCTCTGGCGAGTGCAACGGGTATTAACGCCGTTTCTTGTGTTTCGCCTACCCAGGGGAGGCTGGTGGCTCCTATGTCAGTAGGGCAGTAAATCCACTCTGGGCTTCAGTCCAAACTCAAAGGAGCTCTCCAAGGGGTTGAACCCGTTTTGGGGATTGGGTTCAGCCCCTTGGCTAACTCCTTTAGCGTTCTGGCTGGTTCTGACTGAAACCCAGAATGGATTCTCTGCCCCACTGACACAGGAGCCACCAGCCTCCACTGCTCATACCCTTCTTTAGGACAGTGGTCTTCAACTGGTCCAGACCTGAGACCCACCTCGAACTCCCAACCTGCAAAATCAGACCCATTTCCACAGCTTTGCCGCAACCCATCTGGCCTGATCTCGTGATTCAGTTTTGGGTCGTGACCCACCAGTTGAAGACCACTGCTTTAGGGTCAGTGGTAGGCATTAGCCTGAGGAAGTTCACAGCAGCAAATCGAGGTGTCTTCCCATCACGACCGAGGCAAATCGTCACATTGTTATCATACAGTGCCACCAAGTGCTAGGTGCTGTATGAAACAAAGGACATACGTGGCTTGATCTCTCATCCACCAAATACCCAGCACTTGCTGTCTGGCAGATGAATGTATGAACTGTTTCCACTTGAAAAATATCCCTATGATATCAGGTGAGATGAAAATTCCTATCTGTAATTGTTCGTTAATGCAAGACACAACACGACATCTGCTGTCGTCAAGTGAACAACATGAATGTGTGAATCAGCCCATAGACACGACATGGTTCCAGTGATGGCAGTCAACATGGCCCAAGACATTTGGCTTTGCCAAGCAGCTGCACTGAAATCCAGGACCTCTTTGACTGTTGTAGAGGATCCTAGGGTGCACACCTGAAGCCTGGTCTGATATGGAAAGCTCTGCCTGGTGCATGTTCCTGGATGTGCTGAATTGCAACAATGGACTGGATGAGGGCTAATAAACTGAAACTCAATCCAAACAAGATTGAGATGCTGTTAGTGGCTGGTTCCTCTGACCAGATGGTGAGTGTTTAACCTGTTCTGGATGGGGTTGCACTCTCTGAAGGAGCAGGTTCATAGCTTGGGGGTTCTCCTAGAACCTTCTTTGTCCCTTGAGGCTCAGGTGGCCTTGGTGGCACAGAGTGCCTTCTACCAACTTCGGTTGGTGGCCCAGCTACGCCCCTATCTGGACAGAGATAACCTAGCTTCAGTCGTCCATGCTCTGGTAACCTCCAATTAGATTACTGCAATGTGCTGTACATGGGGCTGCCTTTGAAGATGGTTCGGAAGCTGCAGCTTGTGCAAAATGCAGTAGCGAGATTGATAACCGGAACCAGAAGGTTCAAACATATAAGACCGATTCTGGCCCACTTGCATTGGCTGCCTATATATTTCTGATCCCAATTCAAGGTGCTGGTTTTAACCTATAAAGCCTTACATGGCTTGGGGCCACCATACCTGATGGAACACCTTTCCCAACATGAACCTACCCGTACACTGCGTTCAACATCTAAGGTCCTCCTCCGAGTGCCTACTCCAAGGAAATCTTGGGAAATGGCAACAAGGGAGTTGGCCTTTTCAGTGGTGCCCCCCCCAATTATGGAATGATCTCCCCAACGAGGCTCGCCTGGCGCCAACATTGTTATCTTTCACCAGGTCAAGACTTTTCTCTTCTCCCAGGCATTTAACAGCATATGCTGAATTTTTAACTGACCTGAGAATAGTTGTTTAAATGGATATTGTTGTTTTTATACTTTTGGTGGTTTTAAATTTTGTATATCTGTTTTTAATGTTCATTGTTTTTAACTTTTGTAAACCACCCAGGGAGCTTTGGCTATGGGGCGGTATATAAATGAAATAAATAAATAAATAAATAAATAAATGTTACGTCTATAATGATTCTTTCATACATGCAACCACCAAATGCTGTGAATATGCATGTGTGAATCAGCCAGAAGAAGGGGTTGGGTTGGTAAATGGGGGAAGGCCTATGAGGCAGAATGGAAGAAGGTCCACAGAGGCAGCCTCTATGACAGGTGTGCACAGATGAGCTAGTGGAGTAGAATGGTTCCCCTCTCCATTGCGCATTCACCAGGTGGCCTTAGGTAGGGTGACCCTATGAAAAGGAGGACAGGGCTCCTGTATCTTTAGCAGTTGCATAGAAAAGGGTATTTCAGCAGGTGTCACTTGTATATATGAAGAACCAGGTGAAATTCCCTCTTCATCACCACAGTTAAAGGTGCAGGACCAGATTTAAAAGAGGGCAGTGCACCTGCAGCTTGAAGTGTGATGATGAAGAGGGCATTTCACCAGGTTCCCCATATATACAAATGACACCTGCTGAAATGTCCTTTTCTGTACAACTGTTAAAGATACAGGAGCCCTGTCCTCCTTTTCATAGGGTCACCCTACCTTAGGCAAGCTGCTGCTGCCTTAGCCTCCTGTTTGCAATATGGAGATAATGTTGGCCTACCTTACCAGTGTGTTGGAAGGATTTCTGAAATAATGCATTTGAGCAAAGTGCTTTGAAAACTCGGGGTGGGGAAACATATATAACTTTGAGCCATACAAGGCTCAGCCATGGAATCTGTTTCCAGTGCCAGGACTCGAGAAATTATAGAACAGTGCCTCTGGGTATATGCAGAGTGGATTGTCCACATCCTTGGTGACTCTTGCCACCAGATATTTGGGGTTATAGGGAAAAGACCTTGGGATGATTTTGTAGCACATCTCTTTTTACTGGGGAGCCAGCTCCATTTCTCAACAGGTTGACAGTGGCAAAGGTGGGCGAAGGAGCAAGACCTCATCAACCCCCTACTCCCTTACTAGGTCGTAAGAACTGGGTGGGGCCTACTTCTGAGTAAGCACGGATAGCCTGGGGCTGCATGACTGTGAGCCGGGAAGTCCCCGGTTCTCTGGAACAGGCCAACGACTCTTCAAAGAAAGGGCTCCTCGTCCATGGTGACGAGGGTGAGACGGCGCCGCCTTCCATGGCGCCTGCAAGGACCTGCCGCCTTGACGAGCGCGGCGTGAGCGCTGAATTGTTCGGCGTTATTAGAGCATAATCACCGGGCATATCTGAATAAAGTTTAAAGCTGTGCGCGCGGGGGGTTTTCCCCCTGTTTGTTCGTTTTTAATCCCAGTCTGAAGGAGAAAGAAAGGGGAGGGAGAAAGTCCCCCTGGCTCCTCCCGCCGCGCCCCCCAGCCCCGGGGGCCGGAGCTCAGGGACTCTTACGGCAGTGGGGCTCTGTAGCGCAGCTGCGCTATATAAACCCGGGCAGGGGAGCACCAAGCGGGAACCGGAGGTTGAGGCAATTATAACAAAGTAGCCCGCCGGGTCCGGAAGGCCAAGACCCGCTGCCGCGCCCCTCGCCGCCTTTCGGTCACACGCGCCTCTTGTAGCGCTTCGGAGCCCTTCGCCCGCCGCCGCTGCTCTTCCTTTCGCGTCCCTCCTCCTATTCTCCGATGTCTCCCAATCTCACCGGCTACTACCGTTTCGTCTCTCAGGACAACATGGAGAATTATCTCCGAGCCTTGGGTAAGTACGCCTGGCCGGTTTACCTCTCTGTTTTATCCTCACCCCACGACCTGCTAAGACTTTTCTCTGTGACTTCAGCCCCCGAAGCCTGAGAACAAATGCCTGAGTCCAGTTTAGTAACGTGTAAAGGTAATGTTTTTAAACACTGGCTTGGGGCATGTGCAGAGTGCCTTCCAAGCCTGAAATAAATTAGTGCAGCTGGAGGCAAATATACAATCTGGGATTATGAAAGCAGATAACCCAGGTTAGAGAGAGCTGCTTCCTGGCAGAATTAGGCTCTGGGGCTTCTCTTTTCTTTCCTAAAAGTCCATTTTAATCCATCTGGGCATTTATCATCAACATCTTGTTGCATTACTATGTAATGTTGATGTCGCACAATAAATAAATACAATATTTTGTTGTACTGCAGCCTTGTAAAGCAGGTCTTTGTTCCTGTATGCCAGAGGAGGAAGCGTGATTTGCTTAAACCCACCTAAGACATGAGATTCAAATGGAGACCTCCTGATAGGTAGCTCATCTTTTAGCCAGAGAAACATTTCCTAGGGCAAGTTGTTGAGGAAAATGCATATTTATTAAAAAGAAAGAAAAAGCCCACACATTTGTGTTTAATGTTTTATGTCCAATTTTAATATGTGTGTTTTACTATGTTGTGCCATCTTCTACTGTCTCACCCCCTGGCTGGGATAAAGGGAGTTAGGGTATAAATTTAGGTCTCTGAGATTATTGCATCCTTGTTTTTATCCCCCTTCCTTACCAAAGGCCAGTCAAGATATGGTAAATATTGGGCAGTACACACACACACACACACACACACACACACACACACGTCCTTACCAAGTCCTACCTTTGTTCTTTTACCATCCTGCGTAGACATCAATGTCGCTCTGAGGAAACTGGTTTGTCTCCTGAAACCAGACAAAGAGATAATCCACACTGGGGACCACATGACCATCCGCACACTAACTTCGCTTCGGAACTATAACATGGACTTTGACTTGGGAGTTGAGTTTGAAGAAGACTTGGGGCCGGTGGATGGTCGTAAGTGCCAGGTAAGAGGTTGAACTTATGACTTACAAAGTAGAACTAGGGTTGTGCGTTGTTTCCAGTGCCCGTGTCTTGCCCCTGAGTTGTGCTGGATCAGCAGTATTCAAACCTGGATTTCTGTCTGTCTGGCAGAAAGGAAGAAGGGCATTCACATGTTATGAAATAGCTCTGATTTGTGTGTACTGATCAGTCATATTTGTGTGAATTGGAGTCTGGGAAAACCCAGTGGCAACTTCTGTGGGTTGGAGGTGCAGGGATCCCTGTTCGTGAGAACATCAAGTGTGTTTTGTCCCATGTTACGTTGCTCACTGTTTACAAAGTTGTTACTGCAAATTGGGGCGTACTATGCAAATAGGCTTCATGTTAGGTCTACACAACCTATAGCTGTGTAGACCTACAGACCCATATTGTGTGCTGCCACAAGCTTGGCAACCACACCCACGTCCACACCTACCGCCAGCATTCCTTCTTGCAATCCCAGGCAGACAGCAAAACAGGAAAGTTCTGGAACCCCTGGGAGGCTGCCGTATGTAGCTCTGGGCTGTATTCAGCTTGGTGGGTCATCAGTTAATTGGTTGTGTTCTAACTGAGAATAGTTCTAACACCAATAACATGATCCCAACTCCATATCCAAGTCATCCTTCACTCAGCACTTCTGTTCCAGATTCACTTAAAGTAGATTGTACTTTACCTGAAACTGGAGGTTGTCATTATGGCTTGCATTTTGTTCTGTTTTTGTATTTTTCCTTCCTAACATTAATATATTTTTCTAAATATCCACTGCTCTGAACTGTGGGCTCTTCTTTAAAATTGAAATGTAGAGATGGATATTATAGGCTGGATATAGGCCGGAAAATTGCCTATCACCTCTCCTCGTAAGTTGCTGCCTGAAGCAACTGCTTCACAGTGCATTGCAGTAAAGCTAACCTTGGGTCAGGGTGGATAAAAATCAATGATTATTTTTTTAAAAAAATTGATTTTTTAAATTTAAATCGGATTTTTTATCTAAATCTGATTTTTTTTAATAACACGCTTTTTGAGGAAAAATCTATCTAAAGATTTCTATTTAAGATACATTATAGTCCATCATGAAATAAGGATTCATTTTTAATTATGTAGCATGAGGCTGTATATTCACGCAATGTTTAATTTTTTTGGTAAATGAATTTCATTAATCCATTCACAATGCCATGCTATTCCAGAGATTTCTGTAAGAGTATTGGGCAATTTTTCTATCTAGAAGATATTATCGCAGATGCTTGGTTTTACAGTTCTCAAAACTGTGAATTTGTGTCTGCAGAGATCACCATCCCATTGTTCCTTTGCAAATCTGTGTACACAGAATCAACCCCTTACCTCTTAAGTGCTAAGTTTCAAAAAATTCAATGAATAGAGTGCACTTTTGGGGAGGGGGGGAACTCACATGATTAAATCACGATTTTCTGAGTAGTGATTTAAATCATGAATTAAATCAAACCCACCTGGCCCTGGTTACTTTCAAAATAAAACAACTACCCATATATGAGTGCTGTACCTCTATGGAAGCAAACAGGCAGAGCACACAGTCACAGAAGTGTGCGTGCTTTTCTGTTGTTTTTTGCAAGTAACATTTCTAACCTAGGCTGGTTTTTCCCGCTGACATACTATTCCAGTGATGGGCACAGAAATCTATTCTGTACATTCTTTTTTCCCAGTATAAGAAAAACAAATAATGTGGGATATCTTACACTGCTTCTTTGCCACAAACATATTAGTGTCTTCAGTTATATAGGAAGCAGCAATTATTGCCCATGTAAAGCAGCAGAGGGCATTCAGTTTGAAATCTTAGCCATGTAAAAGCCTCCCGTAGTCACATCTGGGCAATCTAGGGCAGGGGTGGGCAATACGTAGTCCTCATATGGCCCTTGATGGCCGTTTGTGTGCATCCCTTTGTGTTCTCCCTGTT
Source organism: Elgaria multicarinata webbii (assembly GCF_023053635.1). Lineage (NCBI taxonomy): Eukaryota > Metazoa > Chordata > Lepidosauria > Squamata > Anguidae > Elgaria > Elgaria multicarinata. The sequence continues at coordinate 8,033,651 of NC_086176.1, forward strand.
GCCGGAAGTGCCAGTGAGTGGCGGGTGGGTGGGTGGGGTGGAGGTAGAGCCAGTGCTGCCCCCTCCTCCCTCCATCTCCCCTCCAACATGAAGGTGGTGTGGAAACCATCGCAAAAAGGGCCGCTGCTTTTGACACTTCTCCTCCCAACGCACTGCCAGAATCACTGTGAAAAGCAGCCGAATCTTGGCCTCGCTTCCCTGAGAAAGACAGCGTGTGGTCAGTGACCTCACAGGGCTCTGCTGCGCCCTGGAGTTGCCTGGCCTTGCTGCTCCTGCCGCTGCTTGGAGTTACAGGCACAGGACAAAGTTTCCAAAGTAAGAAGCAGAATGGGCGAGGGAGGAGGTGGGAAAAGGAGGGAGGTTACAGAAATTACAATGAACATTAGACAATGAAAAAATAGTGAAAGACAAAAAGTGAAACAAAGAGCTCCATCACACCAGAGATTTAATGCACTCCCCCCATGTCTGGTATCTGGTTTTGCAGCACAGGAAGCACAGGACGTCATCCCTGTCTTACACCCTCTCTCCCTCTTTTTTGCATATTATTTTGGTGTGGGGAAAATCTGGATTATTTTTCCCAAGCAGATTTAACATGCCCTTAAGCTTCCATCTATTGCTGTCCTCTTGTTTTTTCCTTTGTTGTGTGTGTGCTTTGAATGGAGTCTTGCTGATGAAAGGGGAGGGTGGGGCAGTTCTTGTGCTTAGTTAGTTGAATGGACTTTTTACTGCTCCAACCCCACTCTCACTGCCCCTCAGAAACGGAGCCCAGTTGATGAAATATTAAATCAGTAATTCACTAGACAACACAGCCAGAGCAAGGGGAAGAAGGAGCCCACGCTCATCAAAGTCCCACATCCAATGAACTGGAGGCAAAAGGTGAAGGGGTGGGGTGGAGAAGAAGGGGCCACAAGTGAAAGGGAGGTTTCACGGTGCAGTGCAATACTACAAACCCACGTGAAAGGGACCATTACCTTGACGCGCTTATGAAACGGAGGTAAAAAACGAGGAGGCAAACCAGGGGAAAATAGGTGTGATGGAGCCCTGAGTGAGTGAGTGAGTGAGTGAGTGAGTGAGTGAGTGTGTGTGTGAGTGAGTGAGTGTGTGTGTGTGTGTGAGTGAGTGTGTGTGTGTGTGTGTGTGTGTGTGTGTGTGTGTGTGAGTGAGTGAGTGTGAGAGAGAGAGAGAGAGAGAGAGAGAGAGGGAGAGGGAGGGAGAGAGAGAGAGAGAGAGAGAGAGAGAGAGAGAGAGAGAGAGAGAGTGTTCAATGTGTGATGACTCCAGATGACAATTACAAATAAATAAATGGAGGTCGGAGCCCTGCAATAAGCTTTAGGTCACCCCAAATCCTAAAACCATACATCAAGGAAAGTGTCTTCTTCCAAATAATATTGGTTCCTGTCTGGCCCAAAACTTTTGTGAACCGCCCAGAGAGCTTTGGCTATTAGGCGGTATAAAAATGTAATAAATAAATAAAACTTTCTGTACATTCAGGGCAGTCAAGCATGGCCCCATGCCAACTACAGACAAGTTATATAGAAAAGAATAACTTGCAACCCAAATTAAGGTTTGGGCTACCCTTACCATACACCCGTATTCTTTTCTACAAAATTTGGCTATTACTGCATGGGGCGCCTTATCTGACAACGCCTGGTTGTGCTTTCAGAAAGCACTGTCCTTTTTCTTTTCTTTTTTTTTTAAAAAAAACAAGCCACCTTTTTTCTTTAGCTATGGAATCATCCAAAGCTGACCCTGAGCCAAGCCTAGTGGTTAGAGAGGCTGAGCTCTTACCCACAGAAAGCTTTGGGCTAGATGCGATTCAATACTATCTGGGAGAGAGTATTCTCCTGGATGTACTATTTACTGTATTTATATCCTCCCGTTCCTCCAAGGAACTGAAGGTGGCATACACGGCCTCTCCCCCTGCCCCATTTTACCCTCACAACAACTTTGTGGGATAGGTTAGTGAGAGAGAGAGAGAGAGAGAGAGAGAGAGAGAGAGAGAGAGAAGAGAGAGAGAGCACCCAGGGAGTTTCATGGCTGAGAGGGGATGTGAATTTAGGTCTTCCTAGCACTAATCCAACATTTTAAGAGTTCTGCCACACTAGCTTACATATCAAACCCTTCAAAATAATTTAAAGAAAAGCCATAGAATTGAAACAACTGAACTCTCTCTGAGCCCAAGTAAGCAGTTTTGGGTGAACAAAATGCCCACTGCTCATGAAGACAAATTTTTGAAATCTTATTTTCTGCCATATGCATTATTTACTTATTTACAGTAATTTCCCATTGCTCTTCAGCAAAAAAAAAAAAAAAAGGCACCCAGAGGGCTTACAAAGATGAGTAATGAGACAATCCCTGCACTCAGGCTTAGACTCTAAAAGAAGTAACAGAAAAGGAAAGAGTATTTGGAAGGAGGGAAGAAAAAAGCAAAACTCAGGCACCTTAGTTTCAAAGTTCTTATAGGTTTTCCTTGTGGCAAGGAGGGGTAAATCCAGTCTCTGCAGCTGCTCCCTCCCTGACGGGTGAGTGGGACCCAGTTGGTCTCCCCCTTTGCCATGATTTTTACCTTGGGAGGCAGATGGTGCCCGGTGGGCCCTGGTTTTCCTGCCGATGGATGAGTGGTTTGTTTAATGGTTCGTCTGGGTTAGTTGTTATATCACTTCCCTGCCAAAATGGTTCCTCGAATGATTTTCAAACAAGAGAGAGGGGAGCATGTTTTAATCTCTGCTGAATTGTCATCTCCCATTTTAGCTCAGAATAAACCTAAATGCCCCCTCGGGGTGGCAAAAATAGCATTTAGAACATTGTTCTGAAAGGAGTCCAGCTCTGACCATAAAAACCCAAGACTTTAGAGCCATGTAGAAGCGGTGGCAATAATTTTGTTTAGATTTTTAAAATTGGAATCACTTATTATCCCCAGTAGGTCTTACACAGTTTCAGGACCACAGTAATACTATTCTATTTTTAGTCCAAATGGCCTTTCCAGAAAACAAAATTCTGAGATATTGGTAAGATTTGATAATACACAGCAATTATACTGTGCTATTGAGTGTTCAGATTTCTTCACATACATACACTACCTTATAATCTTTACAATAATCCCTCAAGGTAATGCAGTATTACCCCACATTCCAGTTTGAGGAGTGGGCTGAGGTGTGCGGCTTGCCTAAGGCTTCCTGTTGAGTTCATAGCAAAGATGAGATTCAAACTAGGGACATGTCATAAGACTATCAGAAGAGCCCTGCTGGATCAGACCAAGGGTCCATCTAGTCCAGCACTCTGTTCGCACAGTGGACAACCAGCCATTGGCCAGGGATGAACAAGCAGGGCATGGTGCAACAGCACCCTCCCACCCATGTTCCCCAGCAACTTTGTGCACACAGGCTTACTGCCTTGAATACTGGAGATAGCACACAACTATCAGGGCTAGTAGCCATTGATAGCCTTTGCCTCCAAGAATTTATCCGTCTCTTACAGTGTAATTTTATGCATATCGACTAAGAAGTAAGCCCCATTGAGGTTAAATGTGTATAGGATTGCAGCCAGAGAAACTATGTGTACTAGTTTTAATTGGTTCCATTTTATAGCAACTGACACCTTATGTTATTCTGTGACTGATGGCCTCTTCCCCTTTAGCTAATTCTGTTGCCTGTCTTCACCCCTTTACTCCCCTTTCAGACGACTGTTTTTTGGGATGGAGATCAGCTGGTCTGTGAACAGCAAGGAGAGAAAAAGAACCGGGGCTGGAGACACTGGCTAGAAGGGGACCAGCTGCATCTGGTGAGGAAGGGGGTCCCTAACCAGCTTCTCACCACCACTGCTGCTGCTGCTGCTGGGGAAGTCTTTAGGAATTGCATGTGGGGGGTGGTGGAAGCTCAGAAGGGCTCTATTCCCCCACCTCCAGTCTTGAAAAGTCAAAGCTAGGCCCCATGAGTTATGTGTGCCTCTTCTGAAGGCAATGGCCCCTTGACAAAAACATCCTTCCCAAGAGTTCAAAAGTTGACTTGGCTGAGCTCCGTGGGAGCCACCCATTGTCCTGTCTTCCCCTTGTAATTTGACCAGAGCTCATAGGGCGCACAGTGCAAGGAAGAGAGAAGCGATTAAATCAAAACACAACATTCCTGTGTGTGAGACTCCTTAAAATCTTAGAATCAGTGCTGCCAAACACTGTGCATGTCTACACTTGAGTTTCTTAGTCACCAGTTAATCAACACCGCTAAGCAGTTTCTGGGGGAAATCTGTGTCGTGTTGCATAAGGTGGGGGTTGGCACATCTTTCTGAGGGATGCATTGTCTATGCATGTCCCACTCCCACCCCCTCTGTCGTGTTGGGTATGTATGTCCATGCGGGGAGCAGCTGTGCAGAATAATAGTTGGGGTGGGGAATCAGTTGCAGATGCTTTTGTGTTTTGATTCCTTGCAGTTTGAGAGTAGACTTTTGAATTTTGAAGTGAATCTTCCCCACTCCCCAATATCTTAAATTTCTTCCCACCATTGGCCTAATAGACCATCTTCTCCTGGATAGGCAACTCTGGTCTTGATGTGCTGAGTGGGGGCCCTTGCTTACCATATCATGGCCTATTGATGTTCACTTGTTCATGGTGTAGAGGAGGACCTTCTCCACTGTGGTGCCCACAATGTGGAATCATCTCCCCAAAGAAATCAAGTAGGCTCCTAGTGTGGAATGTTTCAACTGACAATTAAAAGATGTTGTTTGCCTAGGCATTTTCCAGACAGCTAGCATTGCCAGTTACCCTTAGAAACATTGATGAAATGTTTTGCTGTTTTATGATTTTATTGATTTAGCTTTACTGTATTTTATTATTTTATTTTATGAGCTTCTCTGGGATTTTTTTAAAGATGAAACGTTGTGTGTGTGTGTATAATCATAGAACAGTAGAGTTGGAAGGGGAAGGGGCCATTAAGGCCATTGTGTCCAACCCCCTGCTCAATGCAGGAATCCACCCTAAAGCATCCCTGACAGATGGCTGTCCAGCTGCCTCTTGAAGGCCTCCAGTGTGGGAGAGCCCACAACCTCCCTAGGTCACTGGTTCCATTGTCGTACTGCTCTAACAGTCAGGAAGTTTTTCCTGATGTCCAGCCGGAATCTGGCTTCCTGTAACTTGAGCCCGTTATTCCGTGTCCTGCACTCTGGGATGATTGAGAAGAGATCCTGGCCCCCCTCTGTGTGACAACCTTTTTATATTCAAAGAAAATGCTCTCAAGGTTGCAGCCATAATGGTGCTTTGTTTTCCTCACTCTCCTTTTCTCTTCTCCTAGCGCATGACAGCAGAGGATGAGGTTTGTGTCCAAGTTTTCCAGAAAGTGAAGTGATCTCCAGCATAGCATCTGCCTAGTACCAAATGCTAACTTCTGGATGAAGCAGGCCTTAGAGCCCAAAACCAGGACCTGAATCAAACAATCAACATTTCATACCTTGTCCTAAACTTTCCCTTTTGCATTAAAATAACACAGTAACTAACATGTCCGGGTAAATGTGTTCTTGTTAAATGTTGTCTATGCTGGCTTTTGTAACTGAGTAACAAGACAGGTAAGCAATGTACTTCAGATCAGCTTCCCCCTTCCACTCAGAGATTTTCTACCTGAGGCATTTCTTCTATGCTCATCATTCCCTACTCATGGTTGTTTAAAGGTTAATTAGATGATGCCATGACCTTCTAGTTTTGCTTCTGTTTGTAAAGAGCTCTTTCAGCGAGTTTTCTTAGAGCAGGAAAAATGGGGTATTATTTCTGTTGGCAGAAAGAAAGCAGAGTTTCTACTTATTTATTTATTTATTACACTTATATACCGCTCCCATAGCCAGGGCTCTCTGGGCGGTTTACTTGTGTATTTGCACTATTCTGCTATAACACAGTGCCACCTAGAGGGACCGTAAGTAGGGAATGACAAGTGCACAATAAACGCCTCCTGTAGAAAAGGCCTATGTAGCAGAAAAGGTGGAAAGAAAACACTCCTTGTGTAGTGCTCAGATCTCAGATCTGCAATGAAAAGCCCTCTATAGGTCCCATGTCTCAGGCCGTACTGTGGCTGCTGTCTCCTTGAGATGGCACATCTGGATCTTGGTTGGATTATTTCAGGCTCACATGATTTATTGTTCCTCCATAACAATAATGATAATAAATCACAAAACTGGCATGCCAGGAGAAGGGTTGTGGCCTGTCTTTCCCCCTGACATTTAGTTTTTATGTGCAGGGATTTTTTTTAGATGGAGGAACATTCAGTCTGAGTCCCCACCTGGGTACAGCCTAAACACAGATTGGCCATCTCAGGAAGAACAAGAGCTCTGTCTACTGTGCCAAAAACATTTTTTAAAAATCATTTGATTCTTATCTGCTAACCCTTCGTCTCCCCAGAGGTGTTTTTACAATACCAGGGCTAGTGCTGGGATTAGACAGCATTCCACATGAACTTTGGAAGGGATGGGAGTCTAATTGTCTTTGCACAGAAGGAAAATGAAAGTGGAGGCAGATTCTTGCAGCCAAAAGTACTCTGTGGATGGACATGTGCTAGGGGGAGGAAGGGGATAAATTGGAATGAGAGAATTGGGGCAGGCAGTAAAGAGGGAAGGGGGTTTCAAGTTTCAGACAGTGAAATCTTTTCAGAATAAGAGTTTCAGAATCCCAGGCAGAGGGGAGGAGCAATTTGTCACAAAGGAGGTTCTCTGCATGAGAAAGTTAGTAAAAGGTTCTCTATTGCTCAGCTATGAACTCGGCAGTGAAATCCTTTCATCTTACAAAGTTTAGGTGGTAGTAAGGCTGATGCAGAGTGAATCTGGGATGGAAACATCATGTGCCCTGAGGACCCCTTAACACTCTGCTTAGGCTAGTAGCCAAAAGCTTGTGCACAGTTAAAGGAAAGCATTCAACAGTCGGCATATTTAATTTCTCTACCTGCTGAGAACAGAAGTGCAGCCACCTCGCTTTGCTCTCTGTGATGCCAAGTTGCTAAAACCTTCCTTTCCCTGGCTGCCTTTTTCAATATGGATACAGTTGTGCAGGTTTGCTCTGGTGTTTAATAGGAGTAGACTGTGCACACAAATCTTTGCCAAAGCTGGATTTGCACCCTTTCCCCAGCTTTTTAGTCGTAAAGCTAATACTTTGCAAAAGATGTACTAAGCATTTAGCTTTATCACACCAGGGTTATACTGTGCAATCACTGCGAATTGTGTGCAAAGGACTCTGAAGTTTTCCACCTTATAATCTGCTTTGACTGTGAAGTACTCCCATGCATCCTGCTTTAATTGTGCTATAAAGGGAAAAGCCTCGCTGTATTTAGCCACTAGTTTTCGAGCGTATCTTCTGAGCGGCCACTGGGGTGCAGGAGCAGGATTTGAAAAAAATTAAACAAATGTTTACATCTGCGTAAGCTTTGAAGATAGAAATATCAAAATTGGCACAGTAATAGATATTAAGGAGAGCTTTAAGCATACCAAATTTGAATCGGATTGGGTCATCCGTTGATTTTTTAATTTTTTTTTTACATTTCCCCCCATAAACCCTCTTCCTGGTAGGCAAAGCGCAGCCGCCTGGGGTACAACAACAACAACAACAACGAAAGCTAAACGCTGTAGGGGATAATTTGAAGGAAACAGGTACGTGGGATGACGCTCTTAGAGTGTCATCACACAGAGGAAAATCGCATTTGTTTACCATTGCTTCTCTGCCCGCGTGTTTGTCTCTCATTACTTCCTTTTGAAAGAGGAAGTAAACAATGTGCACATGGCCCATTCTGTGGGCCATTTTGTTCGCGCTGCTTCTCCTGCACTTTACAGGAGATAGCAGCAAAGTCTGTTTTTAAAAGTAAGTCAGACTTACTGGGGTGTTTTTTGTGGTTGTGCAAAGAAGGCTAGAAGGGCCGGGAGGCTCTCAGGAGGCAGAGGATGTCGTGAGAGGGACCAGCGAAAACCCATGAGTGCCCAGTAACGATAGTGCAATAAAACGCTCCTCTGGTGGAGCTCTTAGTATGATCTCCCGAAACGAATGGTTGTTGTGGAAAAACCTTTCATCCTAGCCAGCCAGTCCAAAGTTCTGCCTTCTTCTTGTCCATCATTTTAACATCATTGTGCACACACTGTCAGGAATTGACTTAGCAGAGATTAAGCAGCAACACAGCAGCTTCAGCGTTTGATTCTTCTGCTTAGTTTTTGAGCTCTGTCCCTTCAGGAAGAAAATATACTCACGACACGTATAGCTTTCTTCAGCAAAGAGCCGTATAATGTCTTCTGTACAAAATACATCCAGCATACACAATATCACCAACCAGCATCCACCCACACCACTATTACATCTGTACAACTTTATATACATTTCATACATGGTATTGCACAGTTTCATCAGCCAATTATGCAATTAACAGATGAATCCACCTCCCTTGTCCTTGACATTTTACAGTCCAGTACTGATGTATAACACCTGTAGAGAATCGAGGATCCACAGATTGTGCCAAAGTCCATTTTTCTTCTTCCAGGGCTTAACCCTCTGTGGGTAAATTTTCCACACACCCCTCTCCATTTACCAAATATCCCCAGCAACATTTTCCAGCACACTTACCAGCGCATCTTGTAAAACCCCACAACCTCCTCCTACCTTTTAAAAACATTACACACTTCAGCATAGTCAACAGTATTTAAGGGCATACCTGTGGCTGCATCTAGTTTTTAAAAAAACTTTACCCACCACAACTCAAAATTCGCAGAACAGCTCAATGCAAATGGACTCTAGTAGTAGCACAAAGCACTGAAGATGGACAAATGGCTAGAGGTGTGGAAGGGCACTGGGGCAAAGCCTAAATGTAAGGTGGTTTTTACTGTTGTTTCAGAACTGCATTTCTTGCGCTTTCTGAATGCAAAATATGAGCGTACATTTTGTGACAGTTAAAGGTTTCATCAAGGCTATACGTCTGCTGAAATACTGCCAGAACACAGAAAAGGGTGCAAAATCCACCATTGTGAGAATCTGGACTTTTATATGCTGCTGCTGCTGCTGCTTCTGAAGATATACTAAAGTGTGGAGCAATGCCTGGCGAATTTTTAGAAGTTAGAGAAGCTGCTGAATAATACCTCTAGTAGTTGGGGGTAGGGATTCGGTGTCCTTGGTGGTACCTTACTCTCCTCTCCTTGACTCACAAAACTAGAACAAATTATGCAATAGGGTAAACATTGCAAAATAAAATAAACTACACAAATTCAGTTTGCATATTTCATAAATAAATGCATACAGTGTAGTGAATCTCTCATGGAAAGAAGCACTTAAACACAGACTACGCTGTGGCCTTGCAACAGAGATCCAGCTAGGCAGAAAGCATCCTGGCTAGTAAACTGAGAGCAATCATTCCAACAGTTGACAATGGGGAGGGTGGGTGGTTGTTGCAACACTTCCTTTTCTCTACTGCAGTCTGGAGGGTTTTTGGGGGGGGGAACCCCTCAAAAAAAGAAAAAAAATCAAGAGTTCACACATAGAAGTACCTTGTCATGGACGCTGCTAGTTTGAATGCACAGTGGTTGAAGAAACGGTGACCAAGGCCATTTTTAAAGTTATGCTTAACTTGGTTTTTGTCCTTCTAGGGTCTGGTAGATTTAGTGAAAAACCTTTATTTGTGTTTGGTTTTCATGTATGTTGCCTTCAGTACCAGGCAGAAAACTGACAGATAAATAGAGTTAAAAATAAATCAGTATTATATTGTGCCTGTGGCAATAAAGGTAGAACAAAATAACAGAATGTTCACAAATATTCCAGCTACTCAAGGAACAAAGGTGTTGGAATATTTGCAGTTGGGATTTTGGGAGGGAAAAGAAAGTTGTCTGTCTGGGATTAAAACCTCTCTCAGGTTCGAAGGATAGGAATAGCATTGTGGGGCCAACTGAGGACTGGAAAGCTTTGGTAGAAGGTCTCAGAAGGAACTGAAACTAAAGGACAGAGGGAGGGAGGGAGGCTGAAGGACAGAACATGAGTATAGGGCCATAAAAAATCAGAGGGGCAGGCAGATTGAGAAATCAAAGGTCTGAGAAAAAGACTGGGGGGAAAGAGTCATGAGGTCATGGAGCTGGCAGCTCCAGCCAAGGACAGAGCTATTGTGCCTTTAAGAGGCGCATACAAGGGAGAATTCTTGTCTCAACTTTTTAATGATTTGTAAACTGCTCTGGGAGCTTGTTCAGCTGAAGAGTGGGAAAGAAATGCTTTCAATAAATAAATAGAATTCTGAAAAGTGTTACTTCTACCATCATTGACAATTCTAAGGACTAATAAGTAGAGAGATTTTGAATTTTGAAATGTGTTGAATTTCACATTTGAACTAACTAGCCTTTTCTTTGGCCACAGGTTTCTAGTACAAATAGTAGTCTGAGTTTTTAAAAGGTTCTGTTCCACGCTCTCTCCTGTATTAACATTTTCAAGTAGCACATTCCAGGCTAAACAATGTGTGGGAAGAGCAATGACCTCAGTGCCGTCCGCTTCATTTGATCCGTTTTCCGTCAGTCTCCCTCACTGGGGCAGGAGGCAGCTGGGATTATGCAGGCAACCATTTCCAAACTGGACTTATGTCTATGTCAGCTGATGGAAGTGAGCTTTAACAAAATCTGAATAAGAAACAAAAAATGCACACGAGCCCTACTGTTGCAAGCAATAGGGGGGAATCTACAATATTGCTTTTAAAGCACTTTAAAAACCTGTATATGCAGTGTGTCCTGGGCCCCAACAGTTGTCAAAACTGTTATAAAGCGCTTTAAAGCAGTAGTGTAGATCCCCCCCTAGGAAAGCATGGGATTGTCCCTCACTCCTCGATTCTCTTACACAACATATTGCCAAATAGGGCATGGCTCTGTTGAGCTCAAGCGGTGGTCCCTCAAGGTGCAGCAGTGACATCCCACCACAGAAGACAACGTCCAGCTCATCTTCTGATGCGCTCTCTCTTCTCATCACCTGTATTAGACTGCCTAGAGAAGAGGTGGACAATTTGTGGTCCTCCAAATGTTTTGGCCTGCAATGCCTGCCAGCCCCAGCCAGCATAGTCAGGGGTGAGGGAGTTGTAGGCCAAAATATCTGGAGCGGCCACCCCTGGTCTTTTTGTTTGTTTGTTTGTTTGTTTGTTTTTTCACCCCTGGTCTAGAGAAAACAATTGCTACAAAAGCATGTTGACAAACACAATATTCTCCAGTGAGGAAGAAGGTCCACATAAACATCAGAACTAGAGCAAGGACTTACTTAGGCATTTGTGGCTAGGTTTCCTGATTTTGGATTAACAACAGCAGTCACAATCCAACACAGGAAGAAAGTCTTCAGCTCAGTGGTAGAGCATTTGCTTTGAATGACCGAGGCCCGTGGTTTAATCCCTATCATCTCCAGTTTCAAAAAGGCTCTCGAGGAACAGGCATTGGAAAAAGACCCCTTCCGAGACTCTGAAGAGCCACAGCCAGCCAGAAAAGATTGTTCTGGACTAGACGGACCACTGGTCTGACTCAGGATAAGGTGGCTCCCTACATCCCCTATGAATGCAAAGGGCTAAGCATGTTAAAATGTCCAATGCAGGTATTAGTATTGTTACATCACCCTGATTTCCTGGGGTGGTGAAGAATTCCAGGGGCAGTGCTACCCAGGCTTTGCCTTCCTTTAGAGGAGAGAATACTGAGGACGCATATGCCATTTTGGTAATATTTGGTGTGTGTTTTAAAGCATATGCGGAGGCAAATATGGGTTCTCCTCCCAAGCTGCAGATCCATCATCTCACATCAGATACCCAGAGAAAATATCTTGCACCACAAAAACTCTCTCTACTTTTGGCTCTTTACACACAGGAGCAATCCCATGCCTTACTGTGGCTTTCATCCTCGCAGTCATCCCACCATTGCAACGCACTCCTTCACATGTGACCACATGATTTGTTCTCTGCTTGGAAAGGCATTATAATGTATTTTAATGAGGTAGCACCATCTAGTGGCAGAGAGAGATGGCCACCAGACTTGACTATGAAAAAAGCTCTAAACTGGTTTGCAAGCATCATAGCAACCTGTACCTATCCTTTTGTGAACCGCCCAGAGAGCTTCGGCTATTGGGCGGTATAGAAATGTAATAAATAAATAAATAAATAAATTTGGATACTTTACAGGTTTCTTGGCTGGGGACACCTCTAGGATATGTACCATGTTCATATAAAATCCCCCCCCCCAAAAAAAAATCCACCAGGGGAGAGGAAAAATGAACCCTCCACAATTGTAGCTGTATCACTGTAGCACTACTGCAAAATACTACAACTATAGACTACCGCTACAGTCTCCCCTTTCTCCTTCCACTCGTTGTATTCTTTTTATTGAGCATATGCCCCCTGATCATCCTGGTTGCCCTCCTCTGAACACGCTGTACAGACGTATAGCTTCCAAATCACATGAGGTACTGGTTCCCCTCTATTCGGCCCTGGTTAGGCCTCATCTAGAGTATTGCGTCCGGTTCTGGGCTCCACAATTCAAGAAGGACGCAGACAAGCTGGAACGTGTTCAGAGGAGGGCAGCCAGGATGATCAGGGGTCTGGAAACAAAGCCCTATGAAGAGAGACTGAAAGAACTGGGCATGTTTAGCCTGGAGAAGAGAAGATGGAGGGGAGACATGATAGCACTCTTCAAATACTTGAAAGGTTGTCACACCGAGGAGGGCCAGGATCTCTTCTCGATCCTCCCAGAGTGCAGGACATGGAATAACGGGCTCAAAGGAAGCCAGATTCCAGCTGGACATCAGGAAAAACTTCCTGACTGTTAGAGCAGTATGACAATGGAATCAGTTACCTATTTATTTATTTATTTATTTATTTATTTATTTATTACATTTTTATACCGCCCAATAGCCGAAGCTCTCTGGGCGGTTCACAAAAATTAAAACCACAGTAAAACACCTAGGGAGGTTGTGGGCTCTCCCACACTAGAGGCCTCCAAGACAACCATCTGTCAGGGATGCTTTAGGGTGGATTCCTGCATTGAGCAGGGGGTTGGACTCGATGGCCTTGTAGGTCCCTTCCAACTCTGCTATTCTATGATTCTATGAAGGTGCCTCACCACACCTGCCGTTGATGCTGGCCCTGGAAGGCTCAAAATCTTATTTATCAACATCTTGATTTCAGTTCAGTATCCAAGTCCGGGCCAGCGCTACCATTAGGCCAACTAGGCAGCCGCCTAGGGCGCAGACCTCAGAGGTTTCACAGTTTTATACAAATTAGCTGTTTTAATGTTGTGTTGCCAATGGTGGAGGTATGCATTATACCATGTGCCCTTTAGTTCAAAATGATTTGTGTGCCAAAGTATTTTCTTTTGTATTTGCGAAAGATTAACAAAGATTGATTATTACTTATTCTTGCAATTTAAAATAAATTTAGCAGTTTCAAGTTTTGTGCTTTTTTATTTTTTCTACAAAACATCTGTTCTTAAAAATCGAATTTGGCAATTTTGTGTGTGTGTGTGTGTGCATGTACCTCGCCTTGCCTAGGGCGCAAAATAGTCTGGCACCAGCCCTGTCAAAGTACAGGGCCTCTGAATCAGTCCGAGCAGGACTGGGCCGTTTTCAGAACCATCAAATTGGATTCCTTTCAAACCTTGTGGTCAGTGCACCCCTCTAAAAGAGAGAGAGAGAGAGAGAGAGAGAGAGAGAGAGAGAGAGAGAGAGAGAGAGACAGCAGGGGGCAGCAAAATACAAGGGAAAGAAAACTACATTATTGCCTAATTGACTGTGGAAACCAGCTCGCTGTCTCTCCCCTCCCCTTAGCATGGTCTGCCCCAACCCCACTGAATCACAGCTAACAGGGGTAAGAGTTTATTGAAATCTGTTTGCAGCTTCCAAGCACAGACTACAAGGACTGGGGGGGAGAAAAGAAGAGAGAGTTTAAGTCAAGACTACGAACATGTGAGTGTTGATGCTTGTTGTGGGAAAGGGTCGGGGAGGGTGGCAGAGACACCTACTTGGCAAAGTTTAGCTTTACTCCTTACGGTTAGTGTTACTCTGACAAAGGCTGGGATTAAATCTATATCCTGTAACTCTTTTACCTTGCCTCCTTTATCAAACTATAGCGTTGTGTTTAGCCTTTACAGGACTGTAGTCTATAGTCCAACCTGCCACATTCTTGGTCTGACCTTGCAGCCCCCTAAAGCAGAAACGGTTAGCAACTATGGTCTAGAAGCATCTTGGACAGCTCCTTTAGAGTTTTGACTGGTTCTGACTGAAAACCGGGCAGATTCACTGCCTCACTGACATTGGAGCCACCAGCCTCCACTGTTAGAACCGACCCCCTGTGATGCCTCTCTCCTCTGAACTAATCAGATCTACACCTTGCGACAAACCATTATGAATGTGGAATAAAAAGCAGGACATAACTCTAGATGGAATGCGGATTGCACCCCCAACAGTGATCAGTGCACTTCCATATCACTATAAAGCAGTAGTATAGACCTAGCCCAAGGCTCTCTTCAAGGCTCTTGAAGTGTCTCTTAGCACAAACCCAAAGCAGGGTTGGGCATTTCTCTTGTAGATCCTTCCGCAGGAACTTTGTGATCTTCAGGTCCAACAAACTCTGCCTGGAGGAAGCTGGGAGCAATAACAAACGAAACGCAGTGGCTCTTGGCCCCAGTAAGAAATGAAAGCAAAACCAAGAGCAAAAGGCGGCTGGGCCTCGCTGATGCTTGGGTCCCCTTCTTCACTGGCTGCAGGGCCTATGCGCAGGTTTTGTGTACACGGTGGTGCATAGCCAGGAGGGACCACCATGTCAATGACACTCCGCTGCTATTGCTGCCAGTTCTGAGGATCCAAGCCTTTAGTGCTGCCACACAGACAACCCGCATATCGGGTGCTAATTTCCCTCCTTGTCTAAAAGAAATAGGGAGCTGTTTAACACAGGTGATCAGTTCTCTCAACACACCCGTGTTTCCACCACACGCATCAGGCCCCGTGGCAGAGAGAGTCCATAGGAAGGCATGTGTGAATGCTGTGGTTCTGTTACGGTTACTGCACAAATATAATAGATTGCCTCAGGGTTCAGAATTCACCATTCTGAATATCATTATTATTATTATTATTATTATTATTATTATTATTATTATTATTATTACATTTATATACTGCCCCATAGCCGAAGCTCTCTGGGCGGTTTACAAAAATTAAAAACTGAATATTAAAAAGAAATATACAAAATTTAAAACCTTAAAAAGCATAAAATACAAACAAAAACAGACAATATCCACTTAAAAACAACTATTCTGGGGTTAGTTAAAAAACTCAGCATATGCTGTTAAATGCCTGGGAGAAGAGAAAAGTCTTGACCTGGCGCCGAAAAGATAACAATGTTGGCACCAGGCAAGCCTCGTCAGGGAGATCATTCCATAATTGAGGGGCCACCACTGAAAAGGCCCTCTCCCTATCTAAGCTTCTATTTACAAAACCAAGATGTTTCTAGCCCTTAAGGCTGGACATGAAGGCTTAAAAGTACATAGGCAATGCCTGGTGAAATCTTAAAACCTGGACTGGCAACGGCGTCGGATATTCACTATGGCTTGAACAGCACGGCCTTGCTTCTTTCCCCTTTTCATGACTAGCAGGAAGGGATCCAAAAATGATACACAATAAGCAGATACGTGTAAGTGGATTTAAGTTGCATGGGTTCCCAACTCAGCTTTTTGTGGTGCAGAATATGAGAGTCTTAAGCGCGGAATGCTTTACCTACTGTTCGTTTGGCAATGTCTTTCATCCGCTCAATCTGTGTATTTTGGGTTTACAGGTTCCTCCCACTCCTCCTCCTGCAGGGAGTTTTCCTCTTTGGAGTGGTCAATTCCATTCCAATCTCAAGAAAGCTTTATGGAGAAGTCATGTCCCCCAATTATCCTAAGCCATACCCAAACAACAATATCAGTACCTGGGACATTTCAGTGCCAAAGGGCTACAGAGTGAAGCTGAATTTCTGGCAATTCGATTTAGAGCCATCCGAGGCCTGCCAGTATGACTATGTCAAGGTATGTGAACAGAGGCTGGGGTACAAGATGGGTTTGGAAGGGGGCACCTGGAGTCCACTCCTGCCAAAGAGGATCAAAGAAGAGGTTGACTTTCCATTTTCCATGGCATGGTATCGCCTCTGCTTTATGATTATCTTTTTCCATATGCCCCTTCACTTCTCAATCATCATTATTATTATTATTTTAGCAAAGAATCTACTTTAGGTGCAACCAAGAGCTAGCTCTCTCTCTCTCTCTCTCTCTCTCTCTCTCTCTCTTTCTCTGGGAATGTTGATTTTTCTTTCTTTCTTTGAACGGCAGGCCGACTTACTCAGTGACAAACTGATCTTCAAATCCCCCCCAGTTTAAATAAGTTTGCCATGTGGCATACTCATCATGGACACTGTTGCTTAGGAAAAGGTAGCCCAAAGCCCCATGAGTATGTGAAACTCGTTGTGAGGTTCTGTGGATCTTCGCCGATGGGCTCCACAATGTCTAACGTTTTCCCCATCTATCCCTGGGATCTGGCAGATCAAAGCAGATAAGAAAGACTTGGGCCGGTACTGTGGCCAAGTGGACTCAACCACTGGCAACCACCCCAGAGGAAGAGAGTTTTTGTCCACTGGGAACCGAATGCAGCTCTTGTTCCACTCTGACTTCTCCAATGAGGAAAATGGCATTGTGGTCTCCTACAAGGGATTCCAAGCATATTATCAAGCGGTGGGTGAGTATGGAGCCTCCATGCCCTGCACGAGGGGGCAGACTGGGTTGATCTATATAGAATTGTAGCCTAACTATAGGCAGAAGCCTGACAATAAGGCAGTGATGGATGGAGCCCAAGAACTATACCGAGTAGGCAGCAGAGGTCTCTGGAAATTGACCCTGCTGTGATTCAGGAAACTGACTTCGGTCCTGCTACCTGAAGCAAGCAGGCAAATGGCAGTCAGGCACAGTGGGATAGGGTCCCTTAGCAACTAAGGGAATATTGCAAATCACAAGTTGAATATGAGCCAACAGTGTGATGCAACTGCAAAAAAGGCAAATGCTATTTTGGGCTGCATTAAGAGAAGTATAGGTTCCAAATTGCGCGAGGTACTGGTTCCCCTCTATTCGGCCCTGGTTAGGCCTCATCTAGAGTATTGCATCCAGTTCTGGGCACCACACTTCAAGAAGGATGCAGACAAGCTGGAGGGGGTTCAGAGGAGGGCAATCAGGGGTCTGGAAACAAAGTCCTATGAGGAGAGACTGAAACAACTGGCCATGTTTAGTCTGGAGTAGAGAAGAATGAGGGGAGACATGATAGCGCTCTTTAAATACTTGAAAGGTTGTCACACAGAGGAGGGCCAGGATCTCTTCTCGATCATCCCAGAGTGCAGGACACGGAATAATGGGCTCAAGTTACAAGAAGCCAGATTTGCCAATATTTCGAGATTAGAATTTACAAACGTGGCAGAGACCTATTTTTCAATTTTAAAGAGTAGTCCTATGAAACATGCTAATGTCTTTGCTTTTACTAAACAATATGATTTGAGTTAATGAAAATATACAAAAGAGTACTCTTTTTTTGTATTATCTATGTTATTGTGTTTATTCAAGACATTTATATCACCCTTTATACAATTCAGGGTGGTGTATAACCAATATATATCACAATAAAAGCAATCATAATAACCATAATAAAACATCAGATATAATGGAACTAAGGAAAGGAAAGGAACCTCTCGTGCAAGCACTTGAGTCATTGCTGACTCCCAGAGGGACGCCTGCTTTCGCTGACGTTTTCTTGGCAGACTTTGTAGCGGGGTGGTTTGCCATGGCCTTCCCCAGTCGCGGTTACCTTTCCCCCAGGTAGCTGGGTACTCATTTTACCGACCTCGGATTGATGGAAGGCTGAGTTAACCTGAGCCGGCTGCAAAATATAACTAAACTTTTAACAAATCTAGGCTGCAGTCCTATGATCTTTGGGATGGCAGAGCTCCGTGGGGAAGAGGGCTTGTCATGGATTCTCCCCACCTAAATCCTGTGGAAAAATCCACACACACCCTCACCTATCTGAAGTGGGAACTCCAGTGTTGAGGGGGGGAAGGAGAGGATGGGGCACGGTGTGAGCCGGAGGGGGAGGCTCTGGATCTGGAGGGTCCAACACCTTCCCAGCCCACAACCATGCCCCTAGCCAGGCCAGCAATTTAACTTCATCCCCTAGCAATGGGAGGGCAGTTGCTTTTTTAAAAACGCCATTCCTCCCTCCGGTCTCTTCTGGCCCCCGTCTATACAAGTTTGTTTAATGCTGTGCCCGGGTGGCGCAGCTGCATTGATGCTCCTTCCCAGCGTCTACATGGGAAGGAGCACAGTTGAGGGTTTCCCACCACCGCCCGAGCGCTCACGAGGCGCCTGGGAGCATCTGCGTCCCCTCTGCTCTGGTAAGCATGGGAAAATGGGGCTGACGTGTTTTGTTTAGCTATAAGTGTGAAGGATCACATTTCCAGCTAATGGAGGGGGGAAACAAGAGGGGAGGAATGGGGTGCTCCCTCCCTGGAGGGATTTCCAACCTCCCCCCCACTTTAAATTTTAGTTATTTTTCCTTAACAAGGCTCCGCAGAGGCACGGAGCCTTCCTCCAATCTAAAAAAGTCAGGGTAAGTCCCTGACGTTTTTAGTGCAGCGCTTCGGGGCTTTGCCCCTGGATTGATTCGGAGTGGCAGCGGCTGCGTCATGTAGATCACCTGCCACCATTCTGAAGCAATCCAGGGGCAAAGCGCCTGTGTGGACAAGCCCCTGGACATTGGATGCATTAGACGCGCTGACCTTGGAGCACTCCAAGGCCATCTATAGGATTGTCGTGTTGAGATGCCTGCATGAATAAGAATGTTTTGACAGAAAGATTGCAATGTAAGTACCAGGCAAGCTACTTTGGGAAGGACATTCTAGAACCAGGACATTGCAGCTGAGAAACCTCTTCCTTGTTATTAGATTGCATACTTTTGATATAGGAAGCACTTGGAGAAGGGCCTCAGCAAAACATCTTAAGCCTAGGCTACATATGGGAAGAATCTCTCCCTCAGGTATCTTGGTTTCAGGCCGTTTAGGGGTTTAAAAGTAAGAACCAGCACCAGGAATTGGGCCTGGAAGCAAACCGGGAACCAATGACATTCTTTAAAAATAGACATAACATGGATAGACCTGGCCGTCCCCAGCCAAAATTCTGGCAGCCATATTCTGCACTAACTGAAGTTTCCAAGTCATAGAATCATATAATAGCAGAGTTGGAAGGGGCCTACAAGGCCATCGAGTCCAACCCCCTGCTCAATGCAGGAATCCACCCTAAAGCATCCCTGACAGGTGGTTGTCCAGTCATCTTCAAGGGCTGCCCCACATACAGCACTAGCTACTGGGGTGGGGTGGGCTTTGGGGAGGTAGAGTGACAGGACATTCAGAGCTCTAAGAAACAGAATCAGGGCTTGCACTCCTTATTACAGTCTTCTATGTCCAGGGAAGGTTTCCTAAGGAGAGGCCGCCTCCCTTCAAGGCAGCTGGGATCACTCCCTCCAGTTTGGAGGCAATGAATCCCCTCCTGGACCCGCCCATTCAGTCCCTTCTGGTTAGATGCAAATAATCAAGGTGGGCAAGGGTTGGGTACACAGGCAGCCAGTCAAAGTCCTCCAAGCCATTGTCCATTGCGATCTTCACTCTACAACAAATATGCACAATAAATAACCATCAATGACACATCCAATTTATAAAAAGAAAAATGTATAAACAGATTTAAAATGTGGACATTTTTGGCAACAAAAACGCCCATTTCCCCCACCAATGTGAGTATGCTGTGATGCCGCTTATAAACTGAGCCAGAGGCCATTAGGAACAGGCCAAATCGCAAAGGGAAACGGTGCTCAGGCCAAGGATATTGTGATGGCGGTGCAACCTTGAGAGCATTTTTTGATTTAAGGGTGGGCTACAAATGTTACATATAAAATAAATTAAGTAAAGCAAAGCCTTTAAGCCAGATTCAGCTACAAGCCTTCCCTGTCTCTGCTTATCGGAAATCCCCAGATTTGGATGAGTGTGCCGTTGAACATGGCATTGACGATGGACCTCGGTGCCAGCACTCCTGCCACAATTACGTGGGTGGCTACTTCTGCTCCTGCCGGCCGGGCTACCGACTCCAGAGCGATCGGCATTCCTGTCGAGGTGAGAGGACGAGGACCTACCCAAAGAGAAGAGACGTGGGGAGAGCAGAGAGCGGGTGTAGCACAGTGCCTATGGCGACGAGCTGTGATCCAAGAGGTCACCAGTCCGAACCTAATCACATATACTGTCCTAGGAGAAGCCATGGTTTTTCAGCCCCAGTCTCTCATGGGCAACATATGGATGACAATATTGGTTTTCTCTATAGGGCCGATGTAAAAATTACTGTCATAATGCACGTGAAGTGCCTTGACCATTGCAAGTGGTATACAACTGCTAAATATTACTGTTTTAGCCACGGTCTCCATTTTTAAGATGGCGCAGTGTGAATTAGCTATTCCCATGCCCCCCTTTAATCTGCTATATTCACCATCTGAGTGGTCACAAGGTGGCATTTCCTACAGTCCCTTTATGAGTGAAATGGGGACTCACTTCCATGTTAGAAACTGTGAAGGCAGAATCACAAGGGGCAATAGTTATCTCAGATTAATTAATGGTGTGGTTATAGAGGGAAGGGTTCCAGAGAATGGGCCACCTACAAGGGAAGGATGCTTCAAAGATGTCCTACAATGTACCTGGCTATCAGTAAACCTTCTCCTCATTCCTTGCTCTTCAGTGGATTGCAGCAATGAGCTATTTACGGAGCTCTCTGGGTATCTGTCAAGCCCTGGATATCCTCAGCCCTACCCAGCTGACCTGCAGTGTAACTACAGCATACGAGTGGAAAAGGGGCTGACCATCACTCTCAAGTTTCTGGAGCCCTTTGAAATTGATGACCACCAGCAAGTCCGCTGCCCTTACGACCAACTCAAGGTACTGCAAATCAATATAGCCCTGGCTGGGGCTGTTATGCTCAGTCCTGCTTCCCTGTAATGGATCATAAATAAGGCAAGGGGGGAGGTTCTGAGCACCCAAGAATCCCTGCAGTCCGTCCTTCAGGTGTTTAGTTCTCAGTGTGTAGAACACAGTCCCATGTGGTCATGCATTTTTGAGATTACATTGTTATGTGCTTTCCACTTTCCTGACTGGTGAGACGTTCTAGTGGAGCCTACCTGGTCTTGGCTTCCTTTGGAAAAAGAAGTCACAGAATGGTGTTCTTGTAATATTTGATTTATTTACAGATACACAAGCAGAGCATAAGTGGAGACCAAGAGCTTCCATGCTTGTACAATCAGCAAATCCACTGCCCCACTTTAGATCCCAGAGAGATGTACCTGTGCCTCCCACCAAATGCGCTTTTCAGACTACACTTCATAGCTCAACACTTCTGTTTGCTTCTCTGTCTCAGTGTCCCTAAAATGCCTCAGAAATGCCCCAAACGGAGAGAAGTTTCCATCAACCCTTCCCCTCAGCCAGGGTGTGGGCCAGTTCACACAATCGAGGGTGGGGTGCTGCCAAAGTTCACGAATGCCCCCAGAACCCTAGGTTATTAACAAGGGCAGCAACCCACCCTTGCCAGGATTGGGCAATAGGGTAAGTTGCGCCGGCAAGGGTAATTAAGCAAATTGGGCAATAAAATCTCGATCGAGATGCATCCTAAGAGCTCATAGCATGATCAGAAGGCATTATGAAGCAATTCCATGTTTTTTTCCTTCACGGATTTTCTGCAGTAAGGAAAAAGCTGGAAGGAGTGGTGGGAAAACCCTTTGGCTTTGCCCCCTCCCCGTGCCTTCCCCCATTGGGATGGATGCCTGGTAGCGAAGGGCAGCAGGCCCAGTCTGAAGCAGCCAAGAAGGTTGGGGCAGTTTGGCTGTGCTCTGTCTGGGGAATCCTTGTGGGGAGGAGAGATAACAGTGCGGATTCCTCTCCCCACTTCCTCCCCAAGACTCCAGGGGCAGGAGTTGGGAGGGGGATTGTGGAGGGAGCAGACGCCCCTGTTATTCAGGTTCAACTATTTTTCTCTCTCTGTACAACATGTACAATAGACACCACTGACACACATATATTTTTAAAAAGCAGCTACCACATCTACACACTTCAGAAAAAGGAGAGAGATTCAGCGTCTAGGCAAGTACGCCAGGAGACAACTGTTTAGTAGGCAACGTATTCTAAAAATCAATTCAAGTTCCCCCGCCCCCAACGTTTGTAAAGCTGGTCTTTAGTAATAAAGGTCTCTTATAAGCCAGTGTAAGCATCTCTGCCGCTGAGATTTGGACTGGGGGTGGGGAGGGGGCGTCCTTGCTTTTGAAGCTTGCAGACTTTGGCCTGCTGAGACCCCACTTTCTGAGAGCCAGTCAGTGCCCACTCTTGCGGAATATAGCAAATTATTAAGGCTATGCATGTCAACAAACAAGGAAAGCTCATAGTAAAATTAATAAGTATTTCTGACCAAAATTCCCCCAAACTCTTATGGAACCATCATATGAATGAAACGAGCATTACTTTCATGACCGCCCCAGGTAGGGTTGCCATATTCTGAATCCACAAAACCGGGACAATTTTTTTGGGGGGGGGAGGGGAGGTGCAGGATTTTTTTAAAAAAAACTGGACAATACGTAAAGGTCTAGGGAAAGGAAGAAAGCTATCTAAGCTTTAGTTAGCTAACACTGCAATCCTATGTGTGTCTACTCAGAAACAAATCCTATTAAGTTAAATAGGACTTATTCCCAGGTAAGTATGCATAGGATTGCAGCCTAAAGCACTTAAGCACCTGCAAATGAATAATAGGCAAAGAACAGTTTAAGCAAACAAACAGGAAAAAATGACACTAAATTACATTTTTCTACTAGTTCCCAAAAGCTAGAGGAGACTTCAGTATGGAGACTCAAGGCACCATTTCGGAGGTTGGAATTCCTCCGGCCGGCTGGAACAGGAATCCGGGATTCTTGACTGAGTGGCCGGGATATTTTGGAACTGCTTGGGAACTGGGACATTCCCGGTTTTCCGGGACATATGGTAGGGTGACCATATGAAAAGGAGGACAGGGCTCCTGTATCTTTAATAGTTGTATTGAAAAGGAAATTTCAGCAGGTGTCATTTGTATATATGGGGAACCTGATGAAATTTCCTCTTCATCACAACAGTTAAAGCTGCAGGTGCCCTGCCCTCTTTTAAATCTGGTTACTCTAGTATAGCTTCTGCGGCTTTAACTGTGGTGATGAAGAGGGAATTTCACCAGGTTCCCCATATATACAAAGGACACCTGCTGAAATTCTCTTTTCAATACAACTGTTAAAGATACAGGAGCCCTGTCCATCTTTTCATATGGTCACCCTAACATATGGCAACCCTAGCCCCAGGACCTTGAGCTAGCAGAACAGTTTGGCTGAACAGGAGCCATAAGGGCCTGGTGTATGCGCAATAGTGTTTTGTTGTTGTTGTATCAACTTGCTGGTCTCTTGAAAGGAATCAAGGAGATTAAGCTGGCTGGCCTGAGGGACCTGCACGCTGGTGTAGAGGAGGGGAGGATATTAAGGTGTGAATTCCGGCACTTGCACTGCCGAACCCTACATTTCTCACTAGGTCCAAGTTGGGAGAAAAGTGATCCATGAGTTCTGTGGCACGGTGTCTCCAGGGAGTGTCGAAACCAACAGCCCTTCCGTAGACATCCTTTTCCTCACAGACGAGTCAGGATTCAGCCGTGGGTGGAAGATCAAGTACAGCACAGAAAGTAACGTATCCCTCATCCCACAGATGAAGATAGAAAGGGCCCAACCATCTTCCAATGCCTTTTTCATCCCCCTTTTAAATCTCCAACAGGAATCCGTTGCCCACAGCCTGTGCCAAATGATGAGTTCACTGTCATCAAAGACCTACAGCCCCTGTATCAATTTGAAGACTACTTCATTGTCAAATGCAAGACTGGATATAACCTGATGGTGGTGAGATTCATTTATTTGGCTACTTCATTACTTCCTCTCTTTCCGCCGTCTGGTTTCCCCCCTCCAGTGACCTCTTGATCCCACAAACCCCATCCCTAAATACTTCCCTTCCCTGTCTCTCAGCTTTTCTCACAGGAACGGATTACATGCATGCTTTCAACAAAATCTCTCCCCCGCAAAAGCAAGTAAGAGTCACACTGGGCTTGAGGTTCTGATTAAAGGCAGAAAGAGATTTGGTGATTGCACAATTTGGGGGCTGTTACAAAAAGCCTAATGAAGAAGTGAGGAAACCGAAAGTAGAGTGCAGCTGGCAAACAGGGCTAAAATTAATTCAGAGCTCAGCCTTTGAATTTGTTTTGTGCATCAGGGCTCAGCTCTGCTAGGATCTAAGCTAACAACGGTGAGCTTCTCTTTTTTTATATATATATAATTTTTATTTGTTTTCTACACTATATAAACATACATAAAACATTACAATAATAATAATAATAACAAAAAGAAAAACATCAAACAACTGCTACATACATATTGAATAAATGTTGAGTACATATATGTTGAATAACTATTACCTATACCTTATCATACTACAACAACATCATTCTTAACATAAAAGTGCACCCCCCACCTCGGGATCATTCCTGAGTCCAAAATCTAATCGTTCCTTCTGCTGGCGGTTTCCCACTTCCCTTAGTAAACACAAATATTAGGAACTGTTTCCAGATTCCCTCAAACTCATTTATTTTAGTTACGCCTTTTCTCCACTTAATATTACATGTCAATTTATCATTAATGGCTATATCCCATACTTCTTTATACCATTCTTCAATAGAATATTCCCCTTGAATCTTCCAGTTCCTAGCTACCATCAATCGCGCTGCAACCAGCAAACTCGATATCAGCTCTATAGTTTCTTTTCCACACTTTATATCTTCAAATAGTGACAGCAATGCAATCTTTGGTGTTTGTTCTATTTTCATTCCCACTATTTCTTCAATTTCTGAAAACACCATCTTCCATAATCTTTGTACATATTTGCATTGCCACCACATATGTAAATACGTTCCTTTTTCCCCACAACCTCTCCAACAATTTGCTGAATGCTGATCATTTATCTTATTCAATCTAATCGGGGTTAGGTACCACCTCCATAAAATTTTAAAATAGTTCTCCTTTATTCTCACTGATAAACTTCTCAACACTCTTTGTTTCCATAGTCCCTCCCAGCTCTGTCGCCCTATTTGTACCTTCAAATCTGATTCCCATACCATTTTCTCTGGGTTCTCTCTAAACTCCTTCTCTAAAAGTAATTTATATATTTCACTCATTAACCCTTTTAAAACTATACTACCTCCTTTCCCTTTTTCCTTATTTACTATTAACTCTTCAAACTTCGTCATCTTTCTACAAACTTTATTATCTTTAATCCACTTTTTATTCCATTGCTCTAATTGCCTATATTCTAACCAAGATAATTTTTTCTCCTTTAACAATTTTTCCATATCTTCTCTTGTTTTTATATCTCTTAACCAATCCTTTAATTTCATTTTACTTTTCTCTTTTAATATTTTACATAATCTACCCTTCAGATCCTCTGGGAAATTCTTTAACATTATTATCGGCGCTAAGGGAGAGTTGCTCAGAAGCAGCTTCCCTTTAAATTTACTCCAAATTTCCCATTGAGTCCTCAGGAGTGGATTATCTATACTTCCAACCCACTTTCTCCCTCCATCTTTAAAAAAGACATTGTCCAAGTTCATCTCTACGTTACTTATAGTTTTTTCCTCCATCCAATATAAATCTCCTACTCCTATAATTGCTTCTACGATATGTCTTAATCTATTTGCTACGTAGTATAATTTTATATTTGGGAGACCCAATCCACCCTTTTTCTGGCTTAGATACCAATTATTTTTATTCACTCTTGCTCTCTTTTCTCCGTTACAATATTTATTAATAATATTTTGCCAACTTTTTATCTCAGTTTCTGATATTTTTATTGGTAACATCCTAAACACAAAATTAATTTTAGCTAATATCTTCATTTTTATTAAAGCTATTCTTCCAAACCAAGATAAATTTAATCTTTTATATTTCTCCAATTTCTCTAATACCTCCTTCTTTAACCTCGTTAAATTTTCCCTTTCAAGATTCTCTAGATTTTTTGTAATTTTAATTCCCAAATATTTAATCTCCTCCTTAACTTTCATTTCTATTCCCTTATGTTCCCAATCCTTTTCTTCCTTCTTAGTATAATTAAACAACATCATCTCTGATTTAGACCAATTTATTTTTAACCCTGTAATTTCCTCAAATTCCCTCAACTGATATTTAATTCTTTCTAATTTTCTTATTGGGTTCTTAATGGTCAATAAAGTATCATCTGCAAACATGTTTAACTTTATTTCCCTTACCTCTCCAATTCCTTCTAACTCTTCATCCTCCCTTAGTGCCTTCGCCAAAACTTCCATAACCATTACAAACAGGACCGGCGAGAGCAGACATCCTTGTCTTGTTCCTCTGGCTAGTCGTATCTTTTCAGTGAGTCCGTCATTTACCACCACTACAGCTGTGTTTTGGGAATATAACTGTTCTATTACACTTTTAAATTTATTTCCAAATCCCAATTTATCTATAATAATCTTCAATGCCTGCCAGCTCACACAATCGAAAGCTTTAAAAATGTCCAATGCCATAATTCCTGCCTTGATATTTGATTTTTTTATTAGATTTATTACATTTAAAACTCTTCCCACTAGATTATGCATCTGCCTTCCTACCACAAACCCACATTGATCTTCTCCTATATATTCTGATATAAATTTATTTAACCGTTTAGCCATAATACATGTGAAAATTTTAGCATCCTGATTTATTAACGAAATAGGTCTATAAGAATCGGGATTAGTCAAATCTTTATCTGGTTTTGGGATCAGAATTATCAATGAATGTTCCCATGATTCAGGTATCTTCTCTCCTAATAATATCCTATTATAAAGTTCCATTAATTTTGGAACTAAAAATTCTTTGAAGACCTTATAATATTCTGGTCCCAAACCATCTGCTCCCGGTGATTTACCAACTTTTAAATTATCAATAACCTCTTCAACTTCTCTTTGAGTTATTACTTTCTCCATTAACTCCTTATATTCTAGTTTTATTCCATTCTTTATAAACCTTCCAATATACTCCTCCACCTTTTCTTGTTGAATTTCTTTACCCTTATATAGTTCCTGATAAAATTCCTGGAAAATTTTTATTTTATCTTTCATTATATGACAATAAATCCCTCGATTATCTTTCAATGTTTCTATCCCATTCCTCCCTTTTTCTTTTTGTGTGAGTCTGGCAAGCAACCTAGAATTCTTATTATTATTTTCAAAATATTCCCTTTTCATATACATTAAATTCTTTTGAACCTCCTCTATGTTTAAATATTCTAATTGTTTCTTCTTAGCTTGTATTTCTACTAATTTATATTTATCTTTACCTCGCCAATATTCTTCCTCCAAGTTTTTAATTTCTATCTCTAACTTTTCCTGCTCTGCACGTTGTTGTCTTTTTAAGCTATACGTTTCTCTAATACAAATTCCTCTTACTACAGCCTTCATGGTGTCCCAAACGACTGACCCAACTGTTCCTCCCTTTTCGTTAATTTCCCATGACTCCGACAGTTCCTTCTGAATTTTCTCTACCACTTTATTATATTTCAATATTTTTGTATTTAACTTCCATCTATATGCCTCTTTATAATTCTTCTTAACTGTAAATTCTAAGCTTAACAAGGCATGATCAGTTACTTTTATTACCCCCCTTTCCATTTTACAAATCTTCGTTGCAAAATCTTTTGAAACAAATATATAATCTATCCTGGAGTATGTATGATGAACTGGGGAAAAATATGAGAATCCAGGCTTAGTCCCATTGAGTAAACGCCACGAATCTGAATAACCATTTTCTTTTACTAATTTATTCAATATAGTTATATTATTCCTCCTTTCAACATTAGTGGGATTTGACCTGTCCCATCTATTATCCATAACCATATTAAAGTCCCCAGCTAATATGACATACCCCTCCTTAAATTCTTCTATTTCTTTAAATAATTTTATAAAAAACTCTCTATGCCTCTCATTTGGGGCATACACATTAATTAGCGTATATACCTTTCCTTCAATTTTACCTTTTAACATAAGATATCTGCCATTATCATCCTTTTTTATTTCTTCTAATATAAACCCACTTTTTTTTGAAATCAAAGTGGCCACTCCATTTTTTTTTGATGTCCCTAATGACTTTTCATAATAGGCTAACTACTTTAATTTTATCATATTCGAATTCTCGGAGCCTTGGTGTGTTTCTTGGACCATTATAATATCCGATCCTTCTTTATTAAACATTTGTTCTATTCTCTTCCTTTTCACGACTGCCCCCAAACCTTTAACATTGAGTGTTGATACTTTTATCTTTTTATCCATATTCACCCTTTTGAAATCTCTTCCGATCCCTTGTGCTCTGCAACTCAAATTTACTTACATAAAAACACAAACTCCATACAACAATCCCCCACCCTCCTACCCCAACCCCTCCCCTCCTACCTTCACCCCCTCCCCACCCCCCCACTCTGATCCCCCCCCATATCCCCGTGAGTCTAATACTCCAGCAATCTACTTTAAAGGTGAGGGGGGGAGGCAGTGCTGCGCCTGGCCGGCAAGCTTCTATGTTGGCATTTCTATTTGCAATTATCTCAAAACATAATTAACAATTCTATTACTCCCCAGATGTCCCAGCCTCATTCCCCCCCCACGCACTCCAGTCCCACTTGCTTCCCCATACAGACCCAGCCTCTTCAGCAACTCTTTACCTTGATCCAGTGAGGTTACTCTGTGTTCCCCCCTCCCATATGTAAATCTTAGAAAAACAGGGTAACCCCATGCATAAGGAATTTTGTTCTTCATTAATGTTTCAGTTATTGGTTTAATACTACGTCTCCAATTTAATGTGTGTTGAGAGAGATCATTATAAATTTGCACTGCTTTGCCTTTGTACTGCAACTGAGCCATAGATCTCAATTCTTTCATAACTTGCTCTTTTTTATAATAGTTACCAAATTTCACCAAGATGTCTCTAGTCCCTTTGTAGTTTTGCCCCCCCCCACGGTGGACTCGATCCAAATCCGATCCGTCTATTGGTATGTCAGGCATCAGCTCCTTGAACCAATTCAGAATGATTTCTCTAAGATCTTCTCCTTGTATCTGCTTCAGCTGTTTTATTCGAAGTGAAGATCTACGAGATTGATCCTCCAAGGCTATCAGTCTTATTTCATGTTCTTTAAATTGAATATTAGTTGATTTTTCAAAAGCCTCTTGCTTCTTCTGGTCCAAATCCGCTTTTGCCTCCAAATCTTTGATCTTATCTGAATTTTGAGATGTCTTATCAGCCAAAATACGCATTTGTTGTCTAAAAACATCCATTTGCTGATCCATTTTTTTAAAAAATAATGATATTATTCTCGGCTATTGCTGCTTTAATTTCCACTAAAGAGGGAGGCTGACTGCCAATTGCTTCTCCCCCTTCAGCCATGTTTTTTTCTTTATTTGGTACTGTATCTAAGAAAACTGGGCCTATATCTTCGTCTTCCTGTTCTGCTTCAGGGACTGTACTTTCCAGGTGGGAGAGATTATGATTGGATGGTTTCTTTTTATGCGTAATTAACCTTTCCCACTTCTTCTTAAATCTCCTTTTAGACATAGGACGCTTCTGGGCAGGGCATAAATCTTAGAGTCCAGCTCACTTTCTTGGTGGCTTTTACTAGCTTGTCTTCTGTGTGTTAA
Organism: Elgaria multicarinata webbii; assembly: GCF_023053635.1. Classification (NCBI taxonomy): domain Eukaryota; kingdom Metazoa; phylum Chordata; class Lepidosauria; order Squamata; family Anguidae; genus Elgaria; species Elgaria multicarinata. Next base: position 8,063,459 of record NC_086176.1, read on the forward strand.
ACACTCTTCCTTCTTCCCAAGGGGGGGGGGATATATCCGATTCACAACAGCATTCACTAGAGGGGATCAGAACTAATCATACACAGTCTATCAATGTCTCACTTCGCCCCTCACCGAATGCTGTTTTCTTCCACCCCTACACCCCCCCTTCTCGCCACAACGATAATTACAGCAAACAGCTTCCACTTTACAAAGCCAGTATTTCAGTCTTTTCCATTTAAGATAGAAGATGAAAGGTGAGAATCGCTATAAATCAAGCCAACGTCTAACAAAAACAAATTCTTTCTTTCCAAACTGCGCCACACCAACAGGCAGACCAGTCAGTCCGATTTACTTTCACTTTTGCAATCGCAGCTTATACAAACATTCCATCTGTCCCACCTTATCTCTTCAGTTTTTTCCAACACCGGCGGCATTTATAGTCCTTTTTCCATCATTTGCTCAAAGATTTATGCCCATTAAAAGAGAGATAATTGCTTTTCCCGATGAAGCCGATCAGAGCCTCAAAAGAAACCCGCCGTCTCCATGGCCGCCAAGCTCCGCCCCCCAATGGTGAGCTTCTCTGAGCATATAAGGTGACTTTTCCTCACTGCTGAGTAACCAAACCCGCTAACACTCTGCTCCCCAAAAAACTAAGGTAAGGATGGCAGCACATTCAAGGCAGAGGATGTGGTTTCCATGCAAATCTCAGCCCCACCAGCTTCCAATTCATTTTAAAAATAAATCTATGACCATCTTTCAGGAAAAATGTCCTGACTGTTAGAGCAGTATGACAATGGAACCAGTTCCCTAGGGAGGTTGTGGGCTCTCCCACACTAGAGGCCTTCAAGAGGCAGCTGGACAACCATCTGTCAGGAATGCTTTAGGGTGGATTCCTGCATTGAGCGGGGGGTTGGACTCGATGGCCTTATAGCCCCTTCCAACTCTACTATTCTATGATTCTTCCCCCTGCCAGAAATGAAGTATGCTTTTTCATAGATCTATTTAATTGTTTTTTTTAATTGTTAGCTTTGACTACTGGGCAGTATAGAAATGAAATAAAAATTATTATTATTATTATTATTATTATTATTATTATTATTATTATTATTTTCTTTATAATCTTCAGTGCATGCTAAAACTTGCTACTTCAGAGTTCTTTTTATTTTTCTTTCCTGCATATGAAATCTTTTATTTTGATTATAAAGTTAAAAAGAAGAGTTTAAAAAGAAATTAACTACTCAGCAAGCAGGAGGAGCCAAATAACTGGAGGCAATTTGGAATATATAAGATGCCAAGGCATGACACTTCCTTCAGGCTGCCTGTCAGTTTAGTTTTTTTTTAATTAATTGCAGGGCCAAGTGGTGGGCGTTTTTCATCATAACCCACAGTGAAAGGTTTAATGCTTTTCTCTGCCACCATGGTCCACCATGAAAATTCTCTTTCAGCTCCGGCAACAGGACCGGGAGTGAATAGCAGGCACAGGGCTTTTCATTGGGACTATGGGGGTGGGGGAAAGCGTTGATTCCTCCCTCCCTCCCTCTGCGCTGCAGCACTATGATGAAAATTGTTGTGCCCACCCAACTTCATATGTATTTAATTTGTTTTTCTTAACTGAAAGACTTCCTAATAGAGCATTTAGTGCAGACATGGAGAACCTCTGGGCTTGCTAGACAAATATGGCCTGAGGGGGGTCCTCAATCGGCCCACCGAGCTTCCCTCCAGGTCCTTCCCTTTTCCCCTGCCACAGTGGAATGAGAGGGGCAAGGACTTAGTTCCATTCTGCAGCAGATCTGAAATAAAGCCCTTTCTTATCTTGGAAGGATATGTGTGAATTGGGCTGTGTGCATGTGTGGATGGGAAATGTGGGAGGGGCCTATGCCAACAGTGGCTCCACCCACATTGAGCAGTGGCCCCACCCACCGCTGGCATGGGGCCCTTAAGGGCTCTCTGGCTGAAAAAGGTCCCCCCCCCCAAGTTAGTATCACTTCTACTTGATTCTGTCAGTAGGAACGGAGATGGGAGACCACAGGTACCTGATACCCAGGTAAGGGGCCTGGGCAGGGTTAGGGACTTGACTAATTCTCAGCTCCTTTGTTTTGAGCAGGGTGACGAGCACTTGAAATCCTTCACCTCCGTCTGCCAAGATGACGGGACGTGGCACCGCCCGATGCCCCGGTGTGAAAGTGAGTAGCTGACCCCTCCCTTTCATTGCTTGCAATGGGGCCCAAGCAAAACTGACCCTACCGTGAGCCAGGGTCAGGCAGATTTTGAGTCCCAGTATTGGGTCCCAGTACTGAGAAAAAGGCACCGTGTGTCCCAGTATTGGGGAAAAGGCAGGATTCAAATAAATATAACCATAATATAATATAATAATACCATTAAAGGGTGGCAAGTTGTCAACGATTCGATTCATTTTTATTTCTTTGGATTCTTCGCTGCTTCGTTTCCTGTGGGGAATGGACAGGTGCGCGTGCAGGTGCCATTTGGGTTGCCTTCCCCAGCTCCCAGGAGATAGGAGCCTTCAGATCTGTGTGGCGAATCAGCCTTGGGGCTGCTGCTGAGAAAGTTCCCTGGGTTATGACGTGCTCTGAGGCTCAGCCCACCCAGACGTCTCCTTGGCTGCCCCTAACCTGGCAGTGATATAAATCTTCAGGGTCGGGCTAGGACTTTGCTGCTCAGGCCCTGCTCCCAGAAACTTGGACCTCCTTCCACGTAGCACTTGGTTTTCCTCTGGAGGCTGCATGTGGCCTGCCTTGTGACAGGCCCCGGATATAGGGCAGTCCGGAGAATGCTTTCGAGCCAAACTACGTCCATTGCATGAGTGTGGTTATTTTTTAAGTGATTATATTTAAAGTCACCTCCCTAAGGCGCTGCTCTCCTTGTGGGAGAAAAGCTCGGAGATTCCATTTCCTTTCCCCTGGGATGAAAAGCAGCTTAAGGGGTCTGATTTGGAGTGCACCACGAGCAGGAGGGGTAACACAGGTGTGTGCAGCACATTTCATTAGGGTGTGCGCCCAGGAATATTTATTTTAAAGGCAACGTTTATTGTATACTGAATCATAAAGGACATTATTTGTATTCGTTTATTTATTAAACACTCTAGACACCGATGTCCTACTCCAAGCTTGGCTTGCCTGACCACGGGAGGTCTGTTGCAGGTGGTGGTGGTGGGAATGAGGAGTCATTGGTGGGGCTTTATGGTAACACTGGCTGGAGGAGGGGCTTACAAGGAGATGTTAGCCTTCAGGGGCCCTCCCCTGCTGGCCGCTTTGAAGTGTGGCTCTCAGCAGAGCATTCCAGAGGGCAGCGAGAGGACTGCTCCCACTGCGTCTGAATCCCTCTCTGGGTCCCTACTCAGTTTGGCACTTATTGCTTGAGACATTAGGGTGTGCCTGGGCACACCCGGCACACCCCTTGCACACCCCTATGAGGGGTAAAGTCCTTCCACTGCTGTTTTTCACACTCTTGATCACAGCCTCTGAGGCTGCTTTTCATTTTTGTAAAGAAACTAAACTGGCAACAATATCACACTGCTGTACATCATGTGCAGTCTCTTTTGTTAAAGAGATTGTCCTTTTGGGACATGGATTGAGATGCTCCACAGCCATCACCACCACTTGCCAAGCAACTACTGAATGTTTGGGACAGTTGAGCTCTGATAGCCTCTGATCCCAGAAGAGTGCCTGAAAGAAATACTCCTTTCCCATTCCTAGGTGGAATCAGCTACCTAGGGAGGTTGTGGGCTCCCCCACACTAGAGGCATTCAAGAGGCAGCTGGACAACCATCTGTCAGGGATGCTTTAGGGTGGATTCCTGCATTGAGCAGGGGGTTGGACTCGATGGCCTTGTAGGCCCCTTCCAACTCTGCTATTCTATGATTCTATGATCTCACCCGTAACTTGTTTTGTCTTGTAGTTGTGAGCTGTGGTGAACCTGCAAAGCTGCTCAATGGGGCTTTTGAGTATGTGACCCAGCCAGATAGTAACAACTACGAGTCATCTGTCCGGTACCGCTGCAAAGAACCCTATTACCGCATGGTGACTAATACAGGGAGAGGTAAGTACCACGCCCTCTCAGTTCCACTCTTACCCCATTCAGCAAACACTCAGATGGGAACTCTCCCTCAATTCTATGAAGGGTGTCTCAGCAACCCAAACAAAAGTTTCAATAGGACATTCCCATTTTGGTGACATCTATCCCTGGAAAACAATTGCAGCCTAGTCACATCAGGATAGCACGGGCCGTGGCTCCAGCACATCTTGCCGCTGGGCAGGAGCTGCAAAAGTAGCAACTGAGTTTTCCCTCCCTTTAGTTTGAGTGCATTTCTGCACTAAAGGCACAAAGTGAGCAGATGCAATTGTAGTTAATGCATGGGGAAAGTGGCAAAGAGGAAACAGTAGCTGCCTCTTCCTGCTTTTTTTTCTTTTTGGGGGGGGCGCCTTGTTAATAGGGCTGTGCACCGCCTCAGGCCGAGGCACCGAATCTGAGCCAAGGCAGGGCGATTCGGCCCACCTTGGCGCGATTCCGCCTCAACCCAAGGTGCCCCGAAGCCGATTGGCTCCAAAGCTTCAGGTTGCTTTGGGCTGATTCAGAGTGGCACCGGGCGGGCCTTACCTGCTGCCTCCACCACCTCCACCTCACTTCTGCTGGCTTCCATCGCTGCAGGTAAAAATAACCAGGCCGCACGTGATTTTAAGATATCGCGGGCCCTCTGAGTTTATTTATTTATTTATTACATTTTTATACCACCCAATAGCCGAAGCTGTCTGGGCGGTTCACAAAAAACTGTAGTTTGTGACCATAGAGGTACTAATAAGGCCCTGCGATATCTTAAAATTGCACACAGCCTAGTTATTTTTACCTGCGGCGACAGAAGCCGGCAGAAGGGAGGCAGAGGAGGTGAAGGCAGCAGATAAGTGGGGAAAGGGAGGCTTTTCTGGGTGCCAGCTGCATAGCCGGCACCTAGAAGAGTCCGAGTTGCCTCGGAGGGCCTGAATCTTGCCTTGGCTTCGGCGGCGAGGTGATTCGGGCAACCCCCGAAGCAGCCCTGAAGCGGATCGGGCTGCTTCAGGGGCTGCGAACTGTCCTCAGAGGTGGATCGGGGGGTCCCTGCACAGCCCTACTTGTTAACAAGATGTTGCCGTGTGTGTGCATATTTTATTGAAATGGCTCAGGCATGTGGCTGAATTAACTAAAGGAGCTTCAGCCCTTGGCTCATCATCTGAAGAGGCCCACCAGCTAGCTCAGATTCCCAACTTTCAAATAAAAACAGAGCAAGTCTCTAGACAATATGTGAAGTCAAGGTTATTACTGACACTTGGCCATAGCGGTAAGTCTAGAATGTCTGCAGAAGGAATGTCCTGGTTCATTTTGAACCCGTTTTGAACTCTACCGCTGTGGAGTAGTGATGGTTGTCCATAAAAACAATGGAGACATCTAGAGTTTTAGCATAGGTATAATTGGGCAGTAGTATATCCAGCCCCAAAACAATAGGTAGGAGGAACGACAGGTATTCATCTAGGTCCAATCTTACTTTATGCCCCCCACCCATTTTTTTTTTTAAATGCATTTGTCAACATTAAAAAAATTAACCTGCTAATGCAAATTAAATCTACCATTATACTCGTGTGTGTGTGTGTGTGTGTGGGACACTGTGGCTGAGTATGGTTTACATCAGCCCTGCAAAGTAGTCCATCGTTACAATAACCATATTGACATAAGGAGAAATAATGTACGACGTCACTATGGTGCAGTCCAGTGTTGTCAACAACAGTGTTGTTGTTGTTGTTAGGAAAATACAGTCAAGGGGAGGGGTTGTGAGGTTAAGGGCTAGGAGATTATATGCACAAAATTTAGTAAGAGTGCAATCTTCTGATATTAGCTATGAGAAGTAGGTCTCATTAAGCTAAGAGAGCCTTTGTCCCAGATAAGAGGGTACAGGATATATCCTCTTACCTCATTTACGTCAGGAACATACTTCTCTGAATAGAGAAAAGAGAATACTCTCTCTCTCTCTCTCTCCCCTGCCTGTTCGTTCCCTCTGAGCTCAGCTCTACCGCTCCATCTTAATTAATCCATTTTACCAGTATCCTCTGGCTATCCCACTGGCAACTCCTATTACTAATAACAAGTCTGGGCTTCTCATTGACCATTCAGCATTGCCATCCCTTTTCAGAAAGCTCTGGGTTTGGGCATGCGAGGGATCAGAAGTAGAATCATAGAATCATAGAATAGCAGAGTTGGAAGGGGCCTACAAGGCCATCGAGTCCAACCCCCTGCTCAATGCAGGAATCCGCCCTAAAGCATCCCTGACAGATGCTTGTCCAGCTGCCTCTTGAAGGCCTCTAGTGTGGGAGAGCCCACAACCTCCCTAGGTAACTGGTTCCATTCCACCACCAAGTAGTGGTGACAGGTGACTCAATCAGTCTTTGTGAGCCTTTTGCTGGCTCAGCTATTGATGATGGCAGAGGTGTCCCCCTGCCCAGTATGTCTGCCAGTTACCACATCCCTGGATATTCGCCCTCTCCCATTCATTGCAGCAGGAGATCAGCGACACACCAGCTCCCAGTGTTTGGTATTTCAGCCCAAGTTTCTTTATCCCTTGAGTTCTTTCTATGCCTTACAGTAACCTGAGAAGAAGTTCGGAGAAAGACTGGGGGTGACAAGAGAAGAGATTTAAGCTGCAATTCTATGCAAACTTACTACAGCATAAATCTTATTAAAGATAATGAGAGGGTGCTTCCAGACAGAGGGCGCCTAGCGCTACTAAGAGCTTCTCTAAACGAGTGATTTATTGCAAGTTTGTGATTGGCCATTCACAGAAGTTTGCAGGTCCATTACACAATGTAGTTAACAGCCAGGATGTCTCTCACGCTATTCCCTAGAAATCATACATTTTAAGAAAAACAACAGAGCTAATGTGGTATTATCCGGAATATTGTGGCATCTCCCTGCCACTAGATGGTGCTGTCTCATTAAAACACAATGGGGCCTTTCGGAGAAGGAAAGTTTTCAATTCCAGGTCACATGGTCGCATGTGAAGGAGCATGTCACAATAGTGGGAATACTGTGAGGATGGAAACCCTGGTAAGGCTGTGGGTGTGGCTGTGTGTCGGTGCACTCCAATTCCGCTATAAAGCAGTAGTGTGGCTCCTGCCTTTTATATACCGCTTTCATACCACTTTCACAGTGCAATATCCTGCTTGGTGTAGATTAAGCAGTATCTTTCTTGAGTGTGAGTGAGAGTGTTTCTGTGTTTGCTTGTTTTCTGTGTCTGTAAAAGGGGAAGCTTGAGTTAGTATTTGAGTTACCTATGATTGGTGAGCTGTGAGCCTTTTGGTTTCTGGAAAGCACGGGAGATTATTTTCACTAAAATACGTAGTAAACTAGTTTTTGTGTTTTTGTTGTGCATGAAATAGCTTTTTTTGACTGTGTATGTGGGTGTTCACAAACATCATGTGTGAGTTCACTATTTGGGGTAGAGTAGGTCCCCCACTTCAGATGGTTAGCCCCAGGCGCCATCATGGCCTTAATCCGGCCCTGCCCAAACAAGCGCTTTCCCTTGATGGATGCGGGCCAACAACTGGGTTATTATTATTATTAATAATAATAATAATAATAATTAATTAATTAAGTTGCCTACTTGCCCTGGAGGAAGGTAGAGAGATAGCGAAGGCAGGGCAATTTGTAGAGGTGATAGCAACTGCAGCAGTAGCAGAACTGCTGCCCTGTAGCCTGGAGCAAGGTCGCCTGCTACCAGTAGCCACACCTGTCTACACCTCTGTCAATAGTGTCAGGCAAGCCAGTCACCAGCGCTGCCTGGGGTTTTTCTTTCCTCAGCCTTTTTATAGTTGCCCTCCTGGTCCCCTCCTTCGTTCTGGCACTCTTGTCATCCACCTATTCCAATTTCATGAGTGAGGCCCAAGCAAGTACAAACTATGGCTTTGTCCTCTCCCTCCCACTTTCCTTCTGTCTGCTTCCCTTCCGTGGCCTGCCCAGCTACATTCTGCCTTTTCACGTTATTTCTGGCCTTCATCCTCTCTCTTCCTGTCTCACTGTCTTCTTCCTACCACTTCTGCCAAAACATCTACGTAGCAGAAAAGAACCATAGCCAGGCCAATTACGACCTCCACTTTCTGCACAAATCACAGTTTGGTATCAGCAGAGGACTTTCTCACAACATACCTCCATATTTGGGCAGCTCCTCAAGAGCTCCTGCTTTGCTGTGGAAGCTCTGGACTGGGAACCAGAGGAGATGGCTCTGTGCAGATGCGCCCTTCCAAAGCTGAAAAATCCAGGGGTTCAATCGGGTGGAGTTTCTGCAAACTCTGCTCCCACTATTCTTATTTTCTCCCTCAGATACTTATCACTGCTCCGCTCAGGGTTCCTGGAAGAATCAAGATGACCACAAGGACATCCCTGTCTGCCTGCCAGGTTAGTAGGATCCATAGACTATGCTCCAACTTTACTTCCCCGAATTGTCTTAAGATGCTTCCAGATGGAAGGTTTCTAGCATTACCAAGTTGAAGAAATTATGCAGCTATTCTGTTTTTTTTCTTCCTTAATGGATTTTCTGCCATAATGGTGAGGATGGGAGAAGTAGTGGGAAAAGATGGGAGAGTACAACGGAAGGCAATGACATATTTCCATGAATGAGATAGGGCAGTTGCAGAATAAAAGCTTCATCTGGACGCTGCCTAAGAGAGAGGAAGGAGAAAAGAAGGGATCAAAAATGGAGGGACAATAACTGTTTGGTGGAGCACGTGCTTTGCACACAGAGGTTATGAGGTTCAAACAATCCCTGCTTCTCTGGTTAGGAGGAATTTCACTAGGGATGGAAATCACCATTGCCCGAGACTTTTGAGAGCAGTGACATGCGCTCATTACCTTTTTGCTCAGAGTTAGGCCCCATCATCTAGACAGGCTGCAGATGGCTAGAAGCAGAGGTATGAGCAAGGGTGGAGTCCACCACAGCCCAAATGGGAAGCCAAATCGGAGGTTCCAGTTTATGGTTGAGGGACACCACTGAGGATGCAGGAGGGATGGACAACTGATTTGTAGGCACGTATGGGAGTCAATAGGCGTGAGGGAGATGGACAGCAGCCAGAGAACAATTCTGGGGCCTAGTGGGTTGACCAGGCTGAGGGACTACAGCAGGACTCAGAACTTATAGCTGACCATGGAGAGGCATTGGCTGTCCTGTATCATCTGATTTTCAGGTACGGTAGGATTCTGGCCACTGAAATATCTTCCGTTCTCCTAATGAGAAGGAAATCAACACCTGATATGTTGGCAGAAAGCGTGGACAGTACTGGGCTAGGTGTACCGATAAGAACAAAAGACAAGACATAACATGGGAAGGGGCTGACATACCGTTAAGAAATAATGGAAAGAGTACAGAACAATGAAACTTTGCTTGGGGTGTGGGAAGCACAGGGAGGTAGGATGCAGCAGCCTTTCTGAGCATTGTCTTCCTTCGCAGTGTGTGGACGGCCAGACAATCCCATCGCAGAATTCCAGCGGATTATTGGTGGCAGCGATGCCAAACCACGCAGCTTCCCATGGCAAGCCCTGACTGTCATCTCTGGGCGTTCAGGTGGGGCGTTGCTGGGCGACCGCTGGATCCTGACAGCTGCTCACACTCTGTATCCAAAGAGGCAAGGAAAATCGGAGGCAACTCAGAGCCCTGAGCAGGTGGCCGAGAAGGTTGACGTCTTCATGGGGCACACGGTGGTGACCCAACTCTTCGAGCTGGGCAATCGGCCTGTGAGCAAGGTGTTTGTACATCCAGACTACAACGCAACAGAGGAACTGAACTTTGATGGGGACATTGCGCTCATTGAGCTGCAGGACCCAGTGACCCTCGGCCCTGACATGCTGCCCATCTGCCTTCCAGAGTTAGGGAGTGTTGAGTTTTACCGTCCAGGGTGGATGGGTTATGCCAGTGGCTTTGGCGTAGAGAAGAACATCCTCGCTAACAAGCTGAAATATGCACCAATCCCCATCGCTGACCGGATACTCTGTGAGAAGTGGTTGGAGACAAGGAAGAGGAATGAGGCACCGGCCTTCACAGACAACATGTTCTGTGCAGGTTCCCCTATGGAAGGAAAAGACACCTGCCAAGGTGACAGTGGAGGGGCCTTGACTGTGCGTGACCCAGTGACTCAGCGTTGGGTGGCCACAGGCATTGTGTCCTGGGGCATCGATTGCGGCAAAGGATATGGCTTTTATACCAAAGTCATCAACTATCTGGATTGGATCAAGGACGTAGTGGGGAAGGATTGGGCCTCAATGCAGGTGCTTAATTAACGTATTGAAGGGAGTGTAAGCCAAATTATGGTTTAATGAATGAAAGCTACCACTCGTTGAAAGAACTTGCATCTTTTTTTTCTTTTTCATTTCTCTTACCAGAACTAAGATAGCCATCCTCCTGAATAAACAAGCCACCCCCTGAATAAACAAGTATTGCCTTAACTTGCAGCACCACTTATTAAAATCCCCCTAATCAATCAATCAACACTTTAGTTGTTTGATATACCAATTAAACCAAAAATAGCAAATTTGAACCCATATTGATGTTATAAACTCCAAAAGATTTCTGTGCTTTAACAACGGTCACATGGAAACTTGTTATATTCCTGTAGGTGCTTCCAGATGAGGCTTTTACTGTGCCATGTCACTGCATCATTAACTGAATTTTATGAGAAGTCCAGACAATGTTGTCTTCAATTCGTAGGCCTCCCTTATTTTCCCACTGCTTCTTCCATCTTTTGTCTTACCAGGAAAAAAAAACTCTTAAGAAAAAAAGATGCAAGATGGAAGAACCAGGGCTTTTGAGCGTCAGCACGGGGACCCCCCTGGAAGCAGCCTGTGTCACAATGATCAGGAAGAATTTTATTTTTTGGTGGTTAAGAACAAGTTATCAATTAATCAAAATATGTCAGGCAATGCTGATTTTCTGGCAGGGACGGTCATACGCAGTATTCTTGGGATCAACCTTATTCTCCCCAAAGTGGTTCAAGAGCACAGTCTCCCAGTTCTCAATCTCTAGAATAAAATGGATGCCACTTAGCACATCAACTGATGAAAAAAGTGGCTGGCCTGCTTTTGTGCCTTTGACAGGAGCTTTCCCCACAGAAACGAGCAGGCGAAGCTTGTCACAGCACAGAGGAAGTTACCACATCCTAATATCTGCGCCTCAAACTGCTGCTAGAGACACAGCTATAGTAGTTACTTCAAAAGCTGCCAACCCTACTTCAGTCTTGCAGAACTGACCCGGGTGGTGACGCTCAGGCTATTGCACTGAAAGCTCCAAAGGAGATTTGATTAACTTTTAGTAGGTTGTCTGAAAATTAGTTCAAATTGCTTTACAGGCCAGGTTTGGTGATCGGGTTATGAGTGGATTATTGCTGGTTTGAGGATAATTAAGGGTGGGTTCACACATGCATATTTCTCACTTGCTGACAACAGGATCCAATCCTGAATGATTTAATGGGCCACCCCAGATCTAACACCATAGATGGAACATTCATATCCTGATGCTTTTTGGTGGTGGCTGGTCAGAACGTCATCATGTGCACAGAAATCAAGTGTTGAGAAATCAAGTAAGAGATGTGTATAAACTGGTTTTAATCCAAATTGGTCTTTTCATATTCATTTTTTCCTGTACATTTTTATGATTTGCCACATTTCATCAAAGCCATTTTATTGCTAGCCTTATTCTCTGCTGATGTTTTCCTAATGCAGTCTCTACTAGGTAAAGTATGTCAGTGTAATACTATTGCCAAACATATCCAGACTTCTAAAATATGCCCCATGATTAACTGAGAGCTCCTTTGCCTCTTCTTAAATGGTCCCCAGCGAATTCTTTCTGTATAGCTGTAACATCTCTCTGCACAATGACATTCTACAAATATTAAAATCACTGCTACACAAAGTTCTGTTTTATTTTAACATTTCTCCTATATTTCTCTGTTTTATGATATATAAAGTGTGCTCTCACACTTGAGTGACCAAGAGGGGACCTACGCTAGTCAAGTTAGAATGTGTCTTACCGTTTTTAAGTGTGCGTTTGGTAGTATTTCGCCAAAATGTTCAGTTTGTGACATTTTATTGTTGTCTGTTCTCCGGTTTTTATTTTGAACTTCTCTGAAATAAGTCGTTCTATTTGTTATGATGTGGCCGATTTCATCGTATTAAATGGGTTTCCTGTAGTTCTTAATTAGCTAATCGCATTCCTGGGGGGCATGTTTATGTAATTTCCGTGCCCAAAGTTGGAGCCGTTTTTTCTTTCAAGCCTCTTTTTGAAGCCACTTTTAGTTTCACTTTTGGGAGGCTGCTGGCTGGATCGTTTGTAAGTGGGGGATTCTCAGAGAGAAGAGGAAGTGGGAGGGGAAATTGGCAGCTGGGGAAAAAGAATAAACAGATTTCTTTTCTTAGTGTGGCCAAAAGGAATGCATTCCCACGGAAAGAGAAAAGTAAGTAAACGTTTTAAAAACTGCTACATTTTAAATCGTTCAAAAACAAAACGTTCAATGACTGTAAAAACAACGTTTCATATACTAGTGTAGATCCCCTCCAAGAGGCTGTCTACAAACATGTTTTGCCCTGCGGTGGCTGCATGGTGATGCTGCATTAGTTATACAACACTGCAACAACTCACAGCCACCATAGGACTTTTACCCGAAGGTGTGGATTTAAAAAGTCAGGGACTTAACCCAGCTTTTTGCTATGAAGCGAGATCATCACAGTCCCTCCACTGTGTGACCTTACTTTGGCGTCAAACTGGGGGCATTCCGAGGCAGATGGTGGCCGCTGAAAGGTCACCGGAAGAGCAGGAAGGCCTGGCAGAGAGCCCAATGAGGGCCTATGCAACGTCTTTCTCTGGGAGCAGAGCACTCAAAGATGAGTGGCACTTCCCAGATATTTTTGCATACACCCCAAATGCCAAGCTTATTTGTGATAGTTTATAATAAAAAATGCTTTTCCTCCACTAAAAGTCTCAGTGCAGCTCAGCTGGATTATGGACAGCTTGTCATTCAGTTCTGAATCACAGACAAACCTCTGAAGTGACATGTGGCAACTTCCAAAGACCCCGGGTTTTGGTGGAAAGTGCAGTGTGACTTATGCAGAATTGTCTTATACAAAGAGAACATAGTAACACCGCATTTAGTATTAGAGGGAACAAATGCAGGCCAGAGCCAGCTTAGAAGCCCAAATCAACTTTCTTTATTATTGCTTTTATCCATACTTGAAGGAGATTATCTCATTGTCGAAGGGGGGAAATTACAAACCTTGCACATAAGGAACTTCTTGCTTTCAGGTGGCTGGCTGCTAGCATCTTCATGGAAAAGCAGAAGGCTATCTAGCACTGTTTTGCCACAAGGACAACCTAAAGCTGGGTGTCTGAGGGTAATGAAGCAAAGGCATGAGATGTGGTTACTTGCTTCCTTCTGTTGCTAGTTGCAGAGGTAAAGAGACAGGTGAGGAAGTAGGAGAAAGGAACAGATTAATTTATGGGACAACAAGGGGAATGAACAAGGTTGTTTCTACACAAGGCATTTTTCGTGCGCTCGTGATTGTCCACTCCCAGAGGTTTGTGGGTCCTTGTCACGACGTTGTCAACCTCCAGTGCCTCTCCTGTCATTTTTAAGTTTCATTCCACAATTTTATAAATCGCTGAAAACACAGTAAGAAATATAAACCACTATCAAAGATGTGGTGGACTTCCGGAATCATGCAATATCACAGTGCCAGCTACTGACTATGTAAATGAAACATACGGAACTTGTTCACAAAGGAAACAGGGTGGGGGAAGGGTGGGGGAAGGGGGAAGGCATCGTGCTGAACGTAATTCTGCAAAGACTCTGGAAGACGAAGCCCCAGTAAGGACGCAGGATTTTTGCTTCAATGTAGAGAAGCCCCAAAACAAGCAGCTGCTGATGCAGATGCTCTCTATTGCCCCCTAGTGTCCAAAAGCATTTGGAGTTGTTCCTAGTATCCAACAGGTTTCATGTGGAATCATACACATTTCAGACTCTGTGCCAGCTCCAGGTTTTTAAGGGCCTTTGGTCAATGCCCCCTCCCTTAGCCCCTCTCTCACTTCCAGTGTCACCCTCAGCCCCTTTCTCCTCATTGCTGCCGCTTGCTTGCTTGATAGGCAGAGAGCCGGGGAGTGAGCAGGCCGTGGCAAACTCCTGCTCACGGCCACCGTTGCCTGGGCCAGAATGAGAGGCAGGTGAACAAGCAGTTTGCAATGCTGAAGAAGAGGAGCAAATCCAGGGGGTGATGTCAGTGGGCCCCTGCTGGGATGTGGGTCCTGAGCAGGTGCCCAACCACGCCTAGCATTGACACCAGTCCTGTTCAGACTGCATTGTCCTGACCCAAACCTTTTGCATTACATGCAAAGGAAACCAGGAGGGGATCTACACAGCGTCATGAAGGCGCTTGCGTGCGCCTGCAGTGCGCCCCGAAAATCATTGTGTAGATCCTGCCTACCTGCCAGAAGAGGCGGAGGAGGAGGCAGCGGCGGCCCCGCATCGCCCCTCTTAGGGACGGGGCGAAAAGTTTCCGCGAAGCCGCCGAGCCTGGAAACTTTTCGCCCCGTCCCCGCGAGGGGCGATACGGGGTCTCCTCCTCCTCCTCCTCCTCCCCCTCCTCCTCTTCTGACAGGATCTACACAATGATTTTCAGGGCGCACTGCAGGCGCACGCGAGCGCCTTCACGACGCTGTGTAGATCCTCCCCTGGAAGAGGCTGGCATTGGCCTTGTCAGGGAAATTCCGTGCAAGGAAGATTTGACCATGAACCTGATCTCCTAGAAGCACCGCCTGTCCTTAGCCTAACATTTGGTTCTGGTTGATCTGCATCTACTTCTTGCTGTGCTCCTGTCTTAAGCAGCAATTTATCAATATGCAGATATTCAAAAACAACGACAACAACTCAGGATACTTATTTGAGGATATTAATCTCAAACAAACCAAGAATCCCAGGATGCCTCAGCTTTACACACACCTTATTGGGGTAATTAAATTATTGTGTTTTCTCTACAGAATTTTGGACTTCACGCAACAGAACTAACAGAATCAAACTAACAGATCAAACAGAACTTTGATCAATTTCTCTCCCACTTTTCAGCCTACGCCAAGCCCCAAGGTTGTTCTAGAACAAAAACCCCCACAAGTTCTGTTTACATAATAATGATTCATTTATCCCAGAATGAAGAGGTGACAGGGTGGATCAGAAGCCCTTGATGTTACTGGGGGTAAGGCCTATTTGCAACTTTCAGTTTCTAGCCTTTATGATGCTCCAAAAAGTCTGAAAGCAAATGGACAGGAGGAAGGATGGGAGCTTCGTTGCCCCACATTTTTCTCTTAATCTGCTCATGATCTTTCCATTTTCCTCTACAAAATCTCCGATTTCTTGCTCTCCTTTTTTCTTTGCCACACACTACTTTCTCCCTCTCCTTACGTGCAAGTTAGGAAGTATTCTAATTTGGCAGTCAGACAGAAGGACAGTGTTTACACGGCGCTGCTTTCACTGCAAAAAAAACCACCCTGCAGCGTCATAATTGGGACGCGACAACCACCAGGTTACATGGACAGGATTAAATGTGGAATATCCTGCCCCAAAACTTTGCAGGATTGGTTACACGGCTGTATTTGCGCAGCAAATAAAGACTAAAGTATTTTCTCTTCTGCTCAACTCTGTAGCAGTGAAAGGATGCCTCCATGCACCTAAGAATCTTGTAGCTCCGAATCAACAGGCGCCCACCTGTGCTCCTTAGTAGTTGCAAAGCTTTGAATCAACAGGATTTCCGCCCCCACTCACATGCTCATAAAGTAACTCATAGAGTTACTTCTGAGTCGATATGCAAACATCCACCCTTGTGCCCCTCTCGCTCCCTGCGGTGGGAGGGGTGCCACTAAGCCTGATATTAAAGCTGCAGGAGCCCTGCCCTCTTTGTAGAGTGACCAGATACAAAAGAGGGCAGGGCTCCTGCAGCTTTAACTGTTGTGATGAAGAGGGAATTTCACCAGGTGCTGCATACATACAAATGGACACCTGCTGAAATTCCCTTTTCTATACAACTGTTAAAGATACAGCAGCCAGGTCCTCCTTTCCATATGGTCACCCTAGCTCCTCCTCCTCATCTCAGACCCATGGCTGCTCTTACATTCTCCTTTCCTCTCCTTGCCGCCTTTAGAGTACACTGGCGCCTACAGTGTACTCCTTTCGTCGCCAGCTGAAGAACTTTTTATTTTCTCAGCATTTTAACACTTAATTTAACTTAAATTTAAACTTTGCTGTTTTAATTCCATATTTTAACCTATAACAGTTTTTGCTGTGTGGTTTTAATCCTGGTTGTGCTTTTTATATTGTATTTTGTATTCGTGTTTTTAAATTGTTGGTTGTTTTTATGCTCTTCATGGTTTTCATTTTCGTGAACCGCCCAGAGAGCTTCGGCTATTGGGAGGTATAAAAATGTAATAAAATAAATAAATAAATAAATAAATGTGGCTGTCTGAAGGAGGGGCAGGAAAGGAAGAGGAGAGAGAGAGATACTTACAAAGCATGGATCCTTCCTACGAATAATAATGGGCTCCATCACACCAGCGATTTATCGCACACTCCCCATGCCTGGTATGCAGTTTTGCATGACGTCGTCCACATCCTGCACACATTTCAGCTCTTATCCTCCATGTTTCATTTCTTTTTGGAGCACAGAAAGTCTGGATTATTTTCCCTCCCTGAAAAATAAATGCTCTCCTCCCTCCTGTGTATTTCGGAGGTTGTGTTCTATCGACCATCCTGTTCTTTGTTGGGGGCTTGTGTGTCTAAGGGCAGTCTCGCTAACGAAAGAGGAGGGTGAAGCAGTTCTCCACTCAACCAGGAAGGGAGAGAGGTCCCATTGAACTCTAAGTTCTTACTCCTGAGTAGGCATTTTCACCTTAAAAGAAATGGGTTAAATGCACCCTCCTTGCCCACAGCGCCCTCATTTTTAAAGATAAAGAGATCAAAATTGGCACCATGATAGCTCTTAAGGAGGGCTTTCAACATGCCAAGCTTGAATCAGATTGGGCCATCCCTTGATTTTTTATGATTTTTTAAAAATTCCCCCTTAAACCCTTTTCCTGGTAGTCCGCAAGTGCGAAGGATCAAAGGATTGATCTTCCATTCCTTTGATCCTGCAAAGCTGTGCATCTTCAAGTTCATAAACTACAGATCTGCTGGTTCTCTTACTCAAAAGTAAATCTTATTGATTTCAACTGCATTTACATCCCAGTCGTACTAAAATCCGATGCAGGCTTACCTTTGAGTAAACCCCATTGAACAGAGAGAGACTTACTTCTGAGTAAACACATATAGAACTGACTTTTAATAGTGTGGTCACTCAGAAGCTTTTTTTAAAAAAGGTCAAAACAGCAAACTGGAAAGAAGTGCTCTGCAACCCCATGTTTACTTCTGAGGTCTTACTTCTGTTTACTCCAAAGTAAGTCTTTCTCTGTTCAATGGGGTTTACTCAAAGGTAACCCTGCATCTGATGTTAGCATGTTCACGTTCCAAAGCCTCCAGGCAGAGTGAGACAACAGTGAATAACCGAGTAGGAGAGAGACAGAGTTTTCCTGAAGTGAGTTCAGTGGCAAGAGAAGCTACTTGCTAGGAAAAAGCAGTGCAAGACCAGGAGTGCCCCATGTCAATTACTAGGGAGGGCGAAGTGCCCAACTACCACCAACCAATGAACTGTAAGGGGAGGTACAAAGGAGTTCTGAGAGTAAACATGATTACCCAGAGTTAAACTAATATTTAAAGCAAGAGGCAGCGATTGATCCCAGGTTCCCAACACAGCAGTTTTTAACGAAAAAGGGCTGGCAAAGGAATTTTCCAGACCCTTCTGCTCCTGTGCTCACCAAAGTACCAATTGAAGGCAGTGACTTACTTCTGAGTAGACATGGTTAAACCTTTGCTTGCCCCATACCGCCACCCCACATGACTTTCCCTTATGCTGTAAGGTGGATTCCTGCATGGAGCAGGGGGTTGGACTCGATGGCCTTTTAGGCCCCTTCTAACTCTACTAGTCTATGATTCTGCCAATCAGCACCTGAAGTACACCCATCGTCGTAAGCCACATTCACCCCACCAATGACACACGCACAGAGAACCATGGCGACAGCGGAGCAAAGTTAAAATACGCAGTGAAACAGGACTGGGAAAATGCACAGCTTCAGGACGGAAACCACACTGGAACTGCAAATTGGCGGCTGCATCATCTAAACAAAGATACACGATTTCGCAGCCACAATGGAGTAAATACCCCATGTAGACGTGTCCTAGGTTAGATTTAGTGGACAGATCTATTAATTGATTTCATATCCTGTCTGTCAGCCCAGCAAAGGCCCATGACATGGCTTACAGTTAATCCTCAGAACATACAGTTATAGGAACAATGTGAAAATAATATGATAATAAGATAAAACAGCAATAAACACAAAAATAATATATTAAAACAAGCATATCTTTTTATATATGAAACCCAAAGGCCTAGAAACAGAAAAGAGGAAGTTGTCTTAAATTCCTGCCAGAATGGGCCTGGCAGACAGCCCTAGACAACCCCTAAATGCAGTCCTTTGGGACTACTCTACTATTCCAAAGGAATTTCCAAAAGGCAGAAATCTCGGGTTTTTGTCATGTGGAAAGAATTTTGCCGTTTTCATCATAAAGGCCTTGGACAAAGATGCTGTGTGTGAATGTTTCTATTCATTGAGCCCAGATGTGGGAAAACCTAACCTGCTTAGTCATTCCTGAGAATGCTGGTGCTGAGATTTATTCAACCTTCTGCTGCTGACGCTGTCTGTGTTTCATACAAGCAGAATTCAATATGTAACAGAATTGCATAATCCTAGCTTTCTTAGATTTATTTTTTTAAAGCACCCTAAGTCACAATCCGATGCATGTTTAGACAGGAAAACACCATACAACTCCCAGCACCTCTCCAGCCAGGTTCCCCCCCCCCCCGTTTTAACATGCATAAGGTTGCACCCTTAGAGAACTGGTAGCCCTAGTAAGAGAGCAAGAGTAGGATTCAAATATGACAAGGATGCTTTCATCTTCGTAGCGCCATGCCTTCCCTTACAATTTGTTATCTTACCACCTCACCCCACTTCACTCCAAAATAATTCCTGCATAAGTTGTACCCTGCTATCATGAGGGCTAGAAATTTGCACTTTAAAAAACCTCTCAAATTTAAAGTTTTGATTTAAGCACCTCACTGTTGCCAGTCACAACAATATTCTGCTGATTTTGACATACAAAGGAAGGTTTCATTCCAGCTTCGAAAAGCATAGAAGAAGTCTGCCATTCTAAAAGCGAGGCCTGACACTCAAAGCAGAAGGGTGTATATATGATCATAGAATCATAGAATAGCAGAGTTGGAAGGGGCCTACAAGGCCATCGAGTCCAACCCCCTGCTCAATGCAGGAATCCACCCTAAAGCATCCCTGACAGGTGGTTGTCCAGCTGCCTCTTGAAGGCCTCTAGTGTGGGAGAGCCCACAACCTCCCTAGATAACTGATTCCATTGCCATACTACTCTAACAGTCAGGAAGTTTTTCCTGATGTCCAGAGGGAATCTGGCTTCCTTTAACTTGAGCCCGTTATTCTGTGTCCTGCACTCTGGGAGGATCGAGAAGAGATCCTGGCCCTCCTCTGTGTGACAACCTTTTAAGTATTTGAAGAGTGCTATCATGTCTCCCCTCCATCTTCTCTTCTCCAGGCTAAACATGCCCAGTTCTTTCAGTCTCTCTTCATAGGGCTTTGTTTCCAGACCCCTGATCATCCTGGTTGCCCTCCTCTGAACACGCTCCAGCTTGTCTGCGTCCTTCTTGAATTGTGGAGCCCAGAACTGGACGCAATACTCTAGATGAGGCCTAACCAGGGCCGAATAGAGAGGAACCAGTACCTCATGTGATTTGGAAGCTATACTTCTATTAATGCAGCCCAAAATAGCATTTGCCTTTCTTGCAGCCATATCACACTGTTGGCTCATATTATTATTATTATTATTATTATTATTATTATTATTATATTTATTTATTTATTTATTTATATAGCACCATCAGTGTACATTCAGCTTGCGAACTACAACAATTCCAAGATCCTTCTCGTTTGTAGTATTGCTGAGCCAAGTATCCCCCATCATGTAATTGTGCATTTGGTTTCTATTTCCTAAATGTAGAACTTGGCATTTATCCCTATTAAATTTCATTCTGTTGTTTTCAGCCCAGCACTCCAACAGCAATAGGGACGAAACCATCCCCCGACATGACCATGATTCTTCAGATTTGACTTCTTGACCTCTTACCCTCGGTAGGGTGCGGCAACTGTGTCCAGCTTGTGGGTTCCTGGTGCAAACCCTGGGTCCGATCCAGCATGGGTCTTCTCATGTTCTTATCTTCCTTTGAACATATTTTCAATTTACATTAAAGCTCCAGAATGTCAGCCCAAAAGAGTCACCGGGAAAATGTACTCATCCAGTGTTAATATTTAGCTGTTTGTTTGAGCTCAGAGGAAGGAAAGATAGTAAGTTTGATTCCTAGCTAGTATGCATTTTTGTTTCAATGAGCCAGTAGAGGCAGGATTCTAGCCATTGTTTGAGTTTTAATTACTAAACTCAAATTTTGGAGCGTATAGCCAGCTCCTAGACAGCCCAATGGTTAGGTCTCTGTGACCCAAAAGAAGCCTCACTCTTTGAGCTTCTCTACATGAGCAATTTATTGCACACTTATGATTGGTCACTCACAGAAGTTTACAGAACCTTTTCATGATGTCGTCAACCTCTGATCCTGCTATTATGTATTATGCTGATCGTTACACCCATGAAGACTCCGGAAGACAAAGCCCGGAAATGCTGTAAATTTTTTGCTGAAGAGGAATCCTGTGAAACTCCCCTTCTTTCTCCCTCTCCCCCTTTCTTTCTCTCCTTGTTGCTGTAGGGGCACCCCACTGCCTCCAATTTCATGACCCCCCAACTGTGTAGATATGGAGAGATACCAAACCTTTTAATATCTTCTTCCCAGCATTTTTTTTTAACTTTCCAGAACTTCTTCTCTTCTCTTATTGCACCTACTTTGCTGGAGAACCCATCAACTTCCCTGCTTCTTTTCAATAAATTCCTCAGACTTATTGTGTGTCATCAGGGCTAGGCAACTTGCTAGCTGCTCCTCTTTGCTCACAAGCTCTGCTACCAGCCTGCTTCCTTCCCCTGTCATTACCTGTATCCATTTCTTCCCCCATCCCCACTAGTCACTTACACCAAGCCATTACGCACAACAGGGACACCTGCTAACACCAGATTGTGTAGCAAAGTCTGAATTTCACAATGTTGTGGTGGGCGGCTATCCTTGTTTATGGAGGCAAAGAGGGTTGGGTTCAGGTTTTTGTTTTTTGTATAATATATGGAAAGAGAGGAGGAGTGGGAAATTGCGCTGACGAGGATGTTTGCACTGCGGGAGGAGGAACCAAGGAAATGCTTGCTGCATCAGACTGACTATTCGTTCTGTTTCCAACAGTGTCCCGCAAAAGAGCCTCCAGGAAGCTTATCAGCAGGGCATGAAGGCTGTCTTTGTTGCTAGCCTGCAGTGTCTGGTATGGAGGCTCCATGTGGCTTTCATAGGGAATAGCTGCGGATAGACCTGCCTTCCAAGAATTTGCCTAATCCCCCATTAGGCAAGAATTTGCCTAATCCCCAGTCGCCTGGGGGGGATCCGCACGTCGTACCCAGAGCGCTTCTATGTGACCCCAGTGCACCCCGAAAACGATCGTCTAACTCGCCTGTAAAAGAAACGAGGAAGAAGCGTCCTTGCCGGCTCTGGCACTGCCGGCACCACCCACCTCCCTCCTCGCCAGCCGGCGAGGAGAGCTCGGCGGAAGAAAGCGGGGTGGAGAGTGGAAGAAGCTCTCCACCCCGCCTTCTTTCGCCAAGCTCTCCTCGCCAGCCGGCAAGGAGGGAGGTGGGTGGCAGCGGCAGTGCCGGAGCCGGCAAGGACGCTTCTTCCTCGTTTCTTTTACAGGCGAGTTAGACGATCGTTTTCGGGGTGCACTGGGGTCACATAGAAGCGCTCTGGGTACGACGTGCGGATCCCCAGATTCATTAAGAGGAACAAAGGATGCTTCTTGCCTAGTCTGTCAGACAAGAACAAGGCAACACTCCTGATTCTGCATTTGGTGCCCTTTTTAATGTATTCAGGGTATGTGTTACAAAGAATTTAAAATAGTTCTTTCCTGCCCTTCTTTGTAAAACCGGGACAGCTTTGAACATGCAAATAGAAACTATAGAGATTCAGCAGCAGCAGTGAGGGCTTGTTTCCAGGATATCAGCAGCTTGTCTTCTTGTTCCACACAATTCAGATGCATTTTTTTCCAGTTGTACTTCAGTGATAGCAAACCACATTTTTAAAGTTCTTTTGGCACCAAGAGCACTCCAGCCTCCCACCCTCCAGGAAGAAAACCTATTGCAACAGAGAGGTGTACATTTTGTCTGTGACTGTCATGATCCTATATTGGATTGTGCTTGTAACATCAGTGATGATGAAAAACACAGAATCAAAATGTTGGAAAGCACCATTTAGGCCATCAGGTCCAAGCCCCTTCACAGTGCAGGAATCCAGTTTAAAGCATCCCTGACAGATGGCTGTCCAATCTCTGCTTGAACACCTCTAGTGACGGAGAGCCCACCACCACCCTAGGCAGATGGTTCCATGGTCTGGCTGCTCTGACAGAAAGGTTTTCCTGCTGTTATATTTTCTGTCCAGTTTTCTACCTTATTAGGATCATTTTGAATTTTGTTTCGGTCTTCTAAGCTATTAGCAATCCCACTTAATTTTGTGTTATTTGCAAATTTGATAAACATTCTCACATCTCTTCCTCGAAGTAATTAATAAAAGTGTTGACGAGTACAGGGCCCAGGACTGAGCCCTGATCTCTGCATTAGTGTTACGGTACCAACAGGTCAAGCACTTTAGAATCTACTTTAGAATCTCCCCAGACATTGATGTCAGACTAACTGGCCAATATTTCCCTGGATCTTCCTTTTTGAAACTAGGGACAACATTTCCACTATTCCAGTCCTCTGATACTTCACCCATTCTCCAGTATTTCTCCAAGGCCTAATCCACACCAAGCAGGATATACCACTATGAAAGCAGTATGAAAGCAGTATATGGTTTGTGTCAATGGGCCCCAACAGTTGTCAGTGCACTTCAGTACCACTATAAAGCAGTCGTGTGGCTCCTGCCTTTTATATACCTCTTTTATAGTGCAATATCCTGCTTGGTGTGAATTAGGCCTAAGATAATAGAGGGCCCAAGAGTCCTTCAACGACCTGGGGACTTTCATTCATTTAAGGTGCTCAGATATTCCTTCACTATCTCTCTGTCAGCTTAATACTGCACTCCTGGCCCTTCAGCCTGTTTGTCACATATGCCAGATGGTACACAGATCCTCTTTTAGGAGAAGAACAAGACATAACAGGAGTTGAGGAGTTCCGCCTTATCTTCGTTACCTGTCAACATTTTGTCATTTTTACTGAGCAGCTGATCTACCATTACCTTTGTCCATCTTTTACTTAGAATATTTCAGAAGAAGCCCTTCTCCCACCATGCCTATGCAGCTTTTGGAACGATTTTTAAAGGGATTATTATTATTATTATTATTATTATTATTATTATTATTATTATTAGGTTTGGTAAAGGATGTGCACTTACCCACTTTTGCCATATGAATGCTCATGTAGTCCTTTAAAAAAAACCATAGTACCCCTTCCCTACAGTAATGTCTCACCATTTCAAAAACTTTAATTTATTTATTTTCCCTGTTTTTAACGGGTCGCCAACCCATGGCACAGTTGCCAGAAGTGGCCCACACATCTGAAGTCTGTGGCATGAAGGAACAGGAGCAGGAGGTACACAGGCCTGGCTGTGGCCTAGATTCAGGCACTAGCTCTTTACTGCTTCTCCAACAGCATTCTGCTGCCTGAGCCCTGCTCAGTAGACTCCAGAGGCTAAACTACTCTAAGACATGCAGGCACTGGGTGTGCTGGAGTGGCACTATTGCAGCATTTTGTACTTGACTTATGTCACAATTACCAGAAATGTTGCCTGCTGCTGTGTTAGAAGGATGTGTGCTCCTGCCTTATTCAAGGTTAGAATGCACAAGCCCTGTTGCCATTGACAATCACTGCCCATGAAGACTACCATTAACTGCAATGGGGCTGATGCAGGAAAATTAAATGGTCTTCCATCAGTTACCTGTCGCCTGAAATGGCCACCTCACCTAATCTCCTGGTAGGGCTAGCTATGCCTTGCCCAACTGGTTGAAACCCTGGGAGACTACAAATGCAATACTCTTATCCTATTAACTGGGATTGATGTAAATTTACTGGTCATGCAGGTGGAAAACGGCAGTTTCCAAAGATCAAAAAATAAATGAAGGACTTGGAACCAAGAAAGAGACAGAAAGGCGCTTGGTGGCTGCTATTTTGCTGTTCGTGAAGACGGAGGAAACCAACAGTGTGAAGCAGGTTGCAATAATACGGACATGAACGCCAAACTTCCCTCTCTTGCGTTAGCCCTTTGGATTGAAGAAAACGTCAAGGTAGCTGTGGGTGCCTACAGAGACAGGTCCCTGGCATGGGGTGCATCTATTCTTCTGATTCTTCATACTGGTTTATGACCCCTGTAATCCAATCCACATATTTGGCCACCTTCGTGTAAAGGCCATAGGTGCCACATTTTGGCCCCCAAGAGACTAGGCCAGCAACATAGTACCGCTCCTCATTACGGGGATCTAGGATGGCATACGCCCCACCACTGTCCCCATTACAGCTGTCCTGCCGCCCATCCCCAGCGCAAATCATATTTTCTGTGAAAATGTAAGAGAAAGAACCGGCAGCTTCACCGTTGGGCACATCTGGCTTCACTCTTTCGCACCTCTCCATGCTCTCCACGGGGATCTTGGCCGCTCTGAGCTGTGCCGAGAGTCTACCGATCTCTGTCTTGCCCCAGCCAGCGATAAAGCCTATAGTCCCAACTTGTGGATCATATTCTGGAGATGTACCTGGTAGGCAAATGGTTGAAATGGTGGGGCCCATCGTCAAGCGTTCCTTCAATCTCAACAGAGCAATGTCATTATCAAAGTTTGTCCGGGGTTCGGTCACAGTCTCGGTCCAGTTTGGGTGAATGATGGTAGCATCTACCTCTAGTGGCTTAGCAGTCTGCATGGACATTTTGCCAACGATGAGCCGCCCAGCATAGATGGTTGGGCTTGAGTGTCCATCCAGCACATGAGCTGCAGTAAGTATCCAGCGGTCTGAAATAAGAGCCCCGCCACCTCGTGGCTGTTCAAAGTAGATCTGCCAGGGGAAGTTTCCTTCTTTAGCCAATACACCTCCAAAAATCCTCCCTGCTCCTTCGATGCGGCTACGGGGAACTCCACAGACTACACAGCAAGAAAGTCAAGGAAACAAACAAACAAGTGTTTTCAAGCAGTAGGATGACAAGATTCCTGTAGATTAAATAACTTCAATCGGTTATATTCACGTGCATTGGAAGAAAGCCAAAACACTGTCCTCTAGAATAGCTTTAGGTTATGGGAAAAACTGGAACCAGTTCCTTGGCAGGGGGCCGCCGCCAATGGTCTTTTTGATAGCATCATTCTTACTTTACCTCATATAATGTACCAAGTGCCACTGAGAAGTGAGCAGTTACATGTTCATCCCTATGCTATGATGCTAGAGTGTGGCAAAGAGACATTGCCTTGACGAAGGGTTTGCCCCGGCGCGGATTCCCAGTAGCGAAGCCATCCGGGGCAAACCCCAAAAACTCCACTGAAAAAAGTTGGGCGCTTACCCTGACTTTTTTGGCTGTGGAGGCGTGTCACAGCCGATGGCGCCCCCTGATTGGTCACCATTGGCTGGACAGGGAAGCAGGTGGACCTCCGGGACCTCAGGAGAGCCCCACACGTGTCCCTGTAAATAAAATAAATGAAAAGGTGGGAGGAGAGGAACGGGCCCCGTTCCTATCCCCCCCCAGGGGTTTTTTAATCTGTATATGCGAAACTGCGAAGATACAGATAAAAAAGGGGGTGGGGAAGGAACGCACAGCCAGATGGATGTCAGAGGGAGGAGAAGTGGTTCGGGCACCATGCATCCCTCTCTTTGTCCCCCTCTGGCTGCCTCGTTCCTCCCCCAGCCCCCCGCCCAGTGCTCAGCATGGCGGCAGTGGCAGCGGCAACCCTGCACTTGCATTCCTTCCCGTGCAGATGCCAGGAAGGAGCACAAATGCAGGAGCCCGAGGCCTCGTGGCGCCAAAGCACTGCCGTCAAAACAGGGGCCTGGAATTTGAGAGAATGTTGTATGTGCTGTCACAAAACGACCACTAGAGGGGCTTGCCCATTCACACAATGGCTGCCATGGTGGGCACAGTCAGTCACAAAACACCCCCTTCGGAAGGCAAACTGGTGAGGTTAAAACCCTCCCAGCTGAAAAATTAATTGAAGAAAACAATTTAAAAAATCAGGATCATGAGGCTGGCAGATGCTAAGAGAGATGTCTATGGGCACCACATTGGGGTACCCCAATCTAAGAAATGGTTTTTAGATATATGGTGTTAGTACAAGAAATCAGTATGGCCAACTGAGCATCTGTGTGGGGCATTTGGGCATTCAGAACCTACAGAAGCCCAGCAGAACTCCATCCCTAGTATTGTTGCAAGGCAAGGTGACCCTATAAAAAAGAGGACTGGGCTCCTGTACCTTTAACAGTTGCATAAAAACAGGTATTTCAGCAGGTGTCATTTGTATGCATGCAGCACCTGGTGAAATCCCCTCTTCATTGCAACAGTTAAAGCTGCAGGAGCCCTGCCCTATTTTGTATCTGGTCACTCTAGTATAGCTCCTGCAGCTTTTACTGTTATGATAAAGAGGGAATTTCACCAGGTGCTGCATGCATACAAATGACACCTGCTGAAATTCCCTTTTTATGCAACTGTTAAAGATATAGGGGCCCTGTCCTCCTTTCCATATGGTCACCCTATGCTAGGAGCCTTGGACTACTGCATAGTGGTCAGCACTGATAGTAGATTAGGGCCAAGTGCAAAGCCAAAAGACACGGGAATCCTCAGGCTATTTCAGGGTCCTGCTTCCGTGCCCCTTTTTCCTGTGGTTTGGTGCTGTCTCCCCTTACACTCCATGGCTTCTTTGGCCCCACCATTCAAATCCACAAGCTCAACAAAATGGTTAGCAAGAAGGACTCCCCAAATATGGTCCACTGGCACTCCCAGTAGGGCTTGTGCTGTAGTGAGGCCTCCCTGAGGACTTGAATCCGAAGTGATTTAAACAAGGGTGCTTCCAGATGGAGGACTCCTAGCACCCACCAAGGGGAAGGCAGTGTGCAGTGATTCCCTCTTTTTTTTCTTTAATGGGTTATCTGTGATAACAAAACAAAAACAAACTCCAGCAGAAGTGGTGGGAAAACACAGGGGGGTTATGAGTGAAAGAAATAAGCCTAGAACTCCCACGCCAATAAATTTGGTGAATGAGGCAGAGTAAAATCCTTGGCCAGATCTACACCAGGCAGATTCTAGCACTATGAAAGCGGTCTATGGTCTCTGTCAATGGGCCCCAACAGTGGTCAGTGCACTTCAATACCACTACAAAGCAATCGTGTGGCTCCTGCCTCTTATATCCTGCTTCCATACCGCTTTCATAGTGCTATATCCTTCTTGGTGTACTTCTGGCCCCTTGTCTGGAAGCACCCAAATGAGATGCAGAGCTTTGCAAACTACTGACATTGATTTTTAAAAACCGTTCTGAATTACTGAAGTAGTTTAAAGAAAGTTCCCTGTTGGGAGGAAGTAAGAATTTCAAAATACTCATAGGATCTTCTAGAGCAGCCTTCCTCAACCTGGGGCGCTCCAGATGTGTTGGACTGCATCTCCCAGAATGCCCCAGCCAGCTGGCTGGGGCATTCTGGGAGTTGTAGTCCAACACATCTGGAGCGCCCCAGGTTGAGGAAGGCTGTTCTAGAGGGAGGCAGTGGAGAGGAATATTATTTTGAAATAGTACCTTGATCACAATATCACATTAAAAAAGTATCTGTATCTTTACTGACAGCTTCTCCATGGGGCTTATATCGTGTGATCAAGATTGGTTGCTCACGGAGGTTAGCGGTTCCTTTAAACTACATCCTCAATCTCCAGGGCCCCTCCTGTGGTTTATGACTTGTATCCCTCTTTCAAAAAGATTGGAGATAACATGATAAAGGATGCTAAATGACAGCACTGTGCTATAATCACAGCACCATTTAGTGGCTGTAAAACTAACATATAGAAACCTGGAACTTTCCTCGACTCAAATCATGTATCTGTCTATGTAAAGGAGCCAATCTTAATCCCACAAAGAATCCGGAAGCAGAAAGCCCCGGTAAGGATACAGGGTTTCAGCCTTGTGTGATGAACCCCTGAGATACAAACATACATAGTTACACATTGTACCTGGGATGCAAACCGGAAGGTCTGTTTTCTCTTCTTTATTCACCCATTTCCCGCTGGCGGAACATCGATAAACTCCTTTGAAAACAAAGAAATGTAGCAGGGAGTTTAATTGTTTGTTTTTAATCGGATAGTTGCATAGCCAAACACAAGGCTGGCCACAAGACAATCATGGGCCACTGGTGGCCCCCTGGCGAGTTTTCTGCTGGCTCAAGAGATTCCTGCGAAGAATGCTGCTCCTTGCTTTGACCCAGCAAAGTACTCAAGGAAGGAAAGGAACCTCTCGTGCAAGCACTGAGTCATTACCGACTCTTGGAGGGACGCCTGCTTTCGCTGACGTTTTCTTGGCAGACTCTGTAGCGGGGTGGTTTGCCGTTGCCTTCCCCAGTCATGGTTACCTTTCCCCCAGCTAGCTGGGTACTCATTTTACCGACCTCAGGAGGATGGAAGGCTGAGTTGACCAGAGCCAGCTGCCTGAAACCAGCTTCCGCTGGGATCGAACTCAGGCCGTGGGGAGAGTTTCAGCTGCAAAAACTGCTGCTTTACCGCTCTGCGCCACACGAGGCTAAAAGTACTCCAAAGTACTCCAATATTCCAAAATAAGAGCATTCTCAGAAGCATTCTCAGTTATGCCTTAACTGTTACAGGATGCAAAACAGAAGGATCCATTTCTGTGATTGTAATTCATCAAATTCTGTACTGAGTCTGCCAATAAGAGAAAAGCTTCCGCTTGCAGTGGTGTTACATTTATGGAAGCAAAGTGGGTGAAATCTCACCCCAAAGGTTCACAAAGACAGTTGGAATGGCAGAGAGATAAGACACTTGTTTTATCTTTGTAGTTCTAGGCACTTCCTTGTTTTAAGTTGTGGAAAAGTTTGTCCCTAAGGAGAGCGAGTAGAAAAAGGGAGAGGTAAGAGAAGAGCGGGGGGAAGTGAGTGGAAGGAGAAATGTGACAAAAAGGAGTCAACAAATAAAGTGAAGGTCTGTTTACGTGCCAAGTTCCCCGCTGAACGGGGAGCAGTGAATTGTGAGGCGTGCTGGCCGGCAGCAAAGGGAGAAAGGCTGGTGGAGAGCGGTGTGGTGGTCCAGCCACTGCAGCAGCACAGGCCCAGCAGCAGCATCTTCTTCCCAGGAGGGGACTACTGAGCCCATCAGCACGACAGTGGGGTGTGGCCAAAGAGGCAGGCCCGGCAGAGTGAGATGTCACCTTTGTTCTGCCTCCAGTGCCACCTCAGGCAGCCCTCCCAGGCGGCTCCAGGATTGCAGCGGCTGGCTTCCCCACCCACCTACTCATGGTAGTAAGATGTCTTGCAGTGGCAGAAGTCATCGCCAGTTCATGGGGCCGGGAAGGAGTTTTACCTGCAGAGCAATTGGCAAAGGCTGTGCAAGGTTTTTGCCTTCCCCACTGCAAGATTAACTCCATTGTAAATAACTTGATCTGGACTCTCAGTATGTTCTGTGTGGATGCTGCATTTTATAACATTTGTCACAACTTGTGTAGACGTGATAGGCACTGGGCTGGATCCATTGGTGAGGGGGAGCAGGATTGGCCTCCCTGCTCCCCCATAGCGAGGATTCCCAGGAGGGATCTCGGGGACGTAGCGCCAAGATCAGACCAGCATGGGGGCTGCGAGCTGGCCACGTTCGGGAAGGTGGAAAGGGGTTCACAGTAGCGGTCCATGCCGTGGTGTGTCCCTGGCCTTACCATCCACCACCAGTGCCCCTGGCATGTGGGCCAGGAAGGGGAATCGGTCAGCAGGCGGGCTGGTCCATTACAGGATCCACGCCCTATGCTGCTGCCAAGCCTATGCAAGTGAGTCAATAAAGTTGTGTCCAATTTATTACCCAGTTATGCCTGTGTGTCTAATTTGTTCTCGTCCCTTTGCCAACCGGACCCAATAAGCGCTGCTCTCACAATCAAACCTTTCTTGGTACTCCTTACTGAGAAGAAAATACAAAGAATACTCTTTGACAGGGCCGGTCATAACAATCCTATCCCTAACTCTACCCCTGAGAGGGCAGTCACCACAAGCTGGGCAGAACAATGGCCTTTTTAAGCCCTGAATCAGATGCTACTTAGAAAGGACAGGGGGACACACCGTCTCCTTCGCCCTTCAGTGTATAATAGGGCTGATGGCATGCATAGCGGATAGTGGCTTGATACCCGGTCTCCTCAGATCCTGACAGGAAAGTGACATCTCCATTTCGAAGATGATCAGGCAGGCCACAGTCTACAGCTGCAAGGAAAAGAAAAGATGGGGGTTAGAATAGCATCCTCACGCACACACACACCCCACCTGCTCGACCTGAACACTATCAGGACTGCACATAGCTTTCCATTTTCTCCTTCTTCCACCTATTATGCCACTTTTCTGTCTCCATCCCCTTCTCCAATTAAGAGCATCATCTGACGAGTGTTTTATCACACACTCGCTACTGCCCACTTACGGATATTCATGCAGCCTTTAGATAGCAGTCTTTAGACAATGATGTCTACCTCCTGCACGCCTTCCGCACAATTTTCCATCGCAAAATAGACCCCATTTAGTCCGTCTTTTTTTTTTAAAAAATGGAATGTGGCTCCATTTCCTGCTGGGCACAGGAAAAGCTGCACAATAAAAACAGTCCCTGAATGGGCCACGGCCACGTGGTTGTTGCTGCCTCCTTTTTCTCTCCCCATGTAAAGAGATCGTCGCTACTGTGAGACAACAGGAGGAGGCCTTAGCGACGGTAGGGAAACGCAAAGATCCCCCCCGTCTGATGACGCTCAATGTGTCTATGTCTAAAATGGGATTGATACACCCACATCTTCCCTTGGCCCCCGGAAAATCCCTTGTGTCAATACTTCGGGTCACCTGGGCCATAGTTTTTAAGCTTTGTTGTTTTTAAATGGATACTGTCTTTATACTGTTTTTATGTTTTTGTTGGTTTTTAAATTTTGTATACTTTTTAATGTTTATCATTTTTAACTGTTGTAAACCGCCCAGAGAGCTTCAGCTGTGGGGCGGTATATAAATGTAATAAATAAATAAATATTTCGGATTGTTTATTCTTTGTGGTACCCCGTATATATTTTTTACCTGACAACCCCCACAAAAGAGGTCACTTCATCCTTTGTGATTGTGATACAAAACAGCTAATTGGAGAACACACCCATAGCAAGACGTTTCTTTGAAGTTTCCGCTGCATCTGCCTACACTTCTGAAGAGGCAAGGTGCTTTCTATTTAAATTTAGAACTGAAAGGTGGCTTGCTTCCTCAGAATGTCCTTAAAACGTCAGAGAGCTCACCTACCTGCCAAGTATTTTTCTCTATAGTCATTGTGGTCTCAGGACCACCTGAAAGTGTGCTACGGATCATTGGTGGATCACACAAAACCAATGTAGCGAATCCACACTTACGAACACATCTTTGCTCAGAGTTGCTCCACTTGCCGTTGCTTTGACAGCTAGAGTGGAAGGATCTAAGGCTGCCTTGTGGCTGAAGGAAAAATAAATCCAAGATACCATAGTTAATTCCCCAAATGAGAACTGCATCACAATTACCATCTCTCCCCGTCCCCACTTTCTTTCCTCCGTCCTTCCCTTGTTGCACTATCTTGTAGACAGTGGATGGCGAGGATGGGGACATGTCAGTGAAGGAGGCCGAGTGCCACACTTGCTAAACAAGGCTGCTGGCATTTCATTCCCAATCACAACAAAGCCTAAATTTCTATAATTGCATTTTTTTCACCCATGTTTCTTCTTGTTCTTCCCATCTCCATTCCTGTCCTCTCTCACTTGTCACCCTGGCTTCCCCTTTCCTTCGCCTATGCTGATTTCCTATGCTGTTGACATCTAGATTGTAAGTTCCTTGCAGGTGGGGACGGGCTAGAAGTGCCCCTCCTCCAGCCACTACAAAGCCAATCGCCAGGCACTTCAAGAAGAAAGGAAGGGACTCAAATCAGCAACAATGTGGCTACCTGCTATCTGGATCACAGAGACTGCTGGCCAGAGAGGCAAAATACAGGCAGTTACAGCTGAGAAATGGATATAGCAGCCCATAATCCTCTTCATATGGGAGATCAGGTGAAATGGGGGCAGGGGGCAAATCTGGTGCTACCAGCAAGTCTGAAAACTCTCAATGAGGGAGGCCATCTGGTTCTCGTTCCGTGATGTAAGCCACTAACTGCCCTCAGCCTATTTCTAGCTGGCTGACCAACCAATCTGTCTGTAGCTGCCTTAGGCCTACCCATCTTCAAGGAACCCCGTCTGCCTTCTAGTCTGAGCACCCAACATCAATGAATGCTTCCTCAGTCCTATGGAATATGAGAGGCTCAGAGGTTGTTGATTTGGGAAAGAGTGCACAGCACCAGGGTTATATGACATCGCAGGGATGCACAGTAGAGCCAGCAGGATTCTCAATAAGGTTTACAGAGAGCCTTCACATGGTGAGAGTGGACTTACCATCACAATCTCATAGCCTTCAACACAAGTCACCATCACAGAATCCTTAAAGACGTAATGGTCTCTTATGGGCTCTAGAACAGAGTTCGGAGTGACATCCTGGGGACAGGGCATTGCTTTGGAAATAGGAAATGACGTCAGTAACCAATCACTGAATCATGACACACACACAATTAGTTATACACTTCCCATTTTCTATCCACAAAAGTCACAGTCAAGTCTGATCAACAAACATTTAATGGTCATCCTCCTTCATAGAATCATAGAATAGCAGAGTAGGAAGGGGCCTACAAGGCCATTGAGTCCAACCCCCTGCTCAATGCAGGAATCCACCCTAAAGCATCCCTGACAGATGGTTGTCCAGCTGCCTCTTGAAGGCCTCTAGTGTGGGAGAGCCCACAACCTCCCTAGGTAACTTCCTTCTGTGAGGTTACTCAGCCTCTTCTGCCCTAACTTTTGCCAGCAAGAGAAAGAAAGGGTTGCTTCCCCATCTGCTCAGACATAGCCGGCCACAGCTTGCAGGGCTTTCAGCTGGAGCACTTTCGCCTCTAACCCCAGTCTCTGAAGACACTCTCTCTCCATACAATGCCATCACTCACCCACTCACCCTCTTCCAGTGAGATTGAGGAGATTGCCTGGACTCCCCTGGATTCTATTTCTGCCCCTAATGTCAGTTCTCCTGGGGATGAATGCCAGCCAGGGAGCCAGTTGTCAATTGCCCCACATCAGCTACTAACTCAAAAGTTCTCCTCCCAGCAGCAAAAGAGATTTTCTATCTTCTCCCATATCCATTGTTACACAGCACCTCTGAATTCAGTTGTGTTTTGGGAAGAGGTCGCCTGCCTCTCGGAAAAGGCTGTCTTCTGGCCTTGAAAAAGGGCAGAACAGCAACCTCCATTAGGATGATTTAAGTCCTGCACGTCCCTAGTGAAATTATGGCCACAGCTAGACCTAAGGTTTATCCTGGGATCATCCAGGGTTCGCCCCTGCCTGAGCGCTGGATCCCCTGTGTGTCACCTAGATGAACAGGTTTGACCCCTGGACGATCCAGGGATAAACCTTCGGTCTAGCTATGGCCTGTGTACATGATTTGCAAATACCTTTCAGAAGAGCCTGTTGTGTCCTGACCATTTATTCCTCCATGTTAACATGTAGCCATTGTTAGCTGTATCCTCCCATGAATTTCATAGAATCATAGAATAGCAGAGTTGGAAGGGGCCTAAAAGGCCATCAAGTCCAACCCCCTGCTCAATTTGTCTAATCCTCCTTTAAAGTCATCCTAATTAGTAGCCATCACTTCTGGTAGTGAATTCCATAGTTTAAGTATGTGCTGTGTGACTAAGTACTTCCTTTTATCGGTCCTGAATCTCCTACCAATCGGCTTCATGCGATCACCCCAGGTTCTGGTATTACGAGAGAGGGAGAGAAAAAAATCTCCCTAGCCACTTTCTCCACAACATGCATAATTTTGTACACCTCTAATCTAAACACGTTGAATGATTCTGTAGAATGGAATACAGTGAGATATTAAAGGGTTAAGTGTGGATAAAAGATTGCAATTAGGAAAAAGAGGTTCCCAGCCCAGCAAGAGTAGAGAGGGGTGATAAAATGTCGCATAAAAAGGTGTGTGGGGTGCAGTATAATTACAGAAGTTAATAACAGTTGAGGGGGTATGTAAAAACGTGAGAACGTCTACGGCAGAGAAAGAACGAGAAAACTACTGCATTTAGCTGTTTTAGCTTACTGTATCTGGACTTGTGGATCACGGATGTTATTTTGTTTCAGAAGCTCCTGGAGAAGGATCGGGAGATCCGAAACGTTGAGCTTTTTATACAATAAGTCCTTTTACAACAATACAATTTTTAAAGATTGAAGATATATGTAGCAAAAAAATAAAACCCTTTTTCTATTTTCCAACACTAGAGACTATCTCTTTTTTCCCATTGTTCCACTAGCAACCATTTCTCTGTCCCATAATATGTCAAAATGATGAGGGGGAAACACTAGGTAGAAGCAATAGAAAGAGAGGTAGACTCTAGTGTTGAAGAGTGGAAAAGTTTTTAATCTCTTTACACGAATGTCTGGACTGTTTAAAAATATTTTTGTAATAGAGAAACGTTTGCTGCAGAGTCAACAGGCAACAAGAACGTGAAGAAGGCTTTTAACGGCTCCATTTTAATTCTTTGTTTTTTCATGTTATTCTGTCTAATCAGCTCCTGAGGAAGGATCGCCAGATCCGAAACGTCGAGCTCCTTTTTCAAACAGTTTTTTACAAAAGTATTTTTAAACAGTCCAGACATTCGTGTAAAGAGATTAAAAACTTTCCCACTCTTCAGCACTAGAGTCTACCTCTCTTTCTATTGGTTGTATCTGTCCCATAGTACGCCACATGTTTTCCTCAAGGGATATCTACTACTCACGGTCCCCATAGTAGCGGATTTTCCAGCCTTTGCCTTGTGTCGTTTGGTCTGTTTGGAAGAAAATGTCAAGAACATTGCTTCTAGTCTTGATTTCTGGAGGACCGATGAACGTATTG
The DNA here is from genome assembly GCF_023053635.1 of Elgaria multicarinata webbii. Taxonomy (NCBI): domain Eukaryota; kingdom Metazoa; phylum Chordata; class Lepidosauria; order Squamata; family Anguidae; genus Elgaria; species Elgaria multicarinata. The sequence goes on from NC_086176.1 coordinate 8,098,960, forward strand.
CCACAGTAGGGACCAAAATGCTGCTCCCCTGCCGAGAACTACAAGAACAACCAACAAGAGTATTGGGCAAATATAGAGGAAAACAGAGAGGCATATATCACTGTCCAAAGGATAGGAAATGTACCCAACCTTTGGACTGAATTAGGAGAACAAGGCCTGTGTTTAGCAGACATTTGGTGGCTGAGGGATTAGGAGTACACCTGAGGGGCCTTTCTGCAGCGCTGCAAAGCAACAAAACTCCAAGGGTCCTTCAATACGCTATTGAAACACTCAAATGCATGTAATGAAGGAAAGCTTGAGAATGGGCTGAATGCTTGCTAGTCATCAAAGTGATTGGCAGGCACTCATTGGAAAGAATACTGGAAGCTCAGAGAAGATTTACCTCTTTCTGGCCAATGGGGTGTGAAGTGCTGCCTCCAGGGGAGGCTTCCACATGAGGCTCTTATCATGCCATTGCCCTGCGTCATTCGTGGAACGCTCTGGGGGTCCAGGTGACGACATCTTCCCCTAGCGACCATCTCATGTGCTCCTGCAACTTCTTCCACCTTGTCTCTTAGTGCAGGAAATCCATTAGAGTGAGAAAGGCAGAACAGATGCACAATGCCTGGGCAGTCTGGAAGCAGACACCGGTTGTTGTCCCCCCCCTTTTCTTATTTCTTGTAAAAGGGCTAGAGGTTGCCTTAATGGTGCTACTTTGCCACTGCTTTAGAGGAAACCTCGCCGTTTCACTGTTGAGGGGCGGCGGGGGAAATCCCCATGGCAGGGGGGAGCACGGGGGGTTCCAGTGGCCATCTGGGTACTCAAGCCCACCCCCTGACCTCTGCCTGGTTTCCAGTGACCAATCAGGCGTCGCCATCTGCCTGGAAATGCCCCCAGCTCAACGCCAGAGCAAAGTCACATGGTAGAAGGACCGTGGTGACCTCGCTTCAAGGAGAAAACTCAGGTTAAGTCCCCGACTTTTTAAATACAGAGCTTTGAGGGAAAGCCCTGCAGTGGTACAAGTTGGCAGTAGCCTCATATATCTGGTGCTGTACCACCACATAGCCAACATGGGGCAAATAACCCATAGAGAGAGACCCTAAGTGTAAAAGGACCCCCCCCTCTCACACACACACTTTGGTCTTGACTTGAAACATGCGCTTGAAAGGTTGGCCTCTGCTGCCCTAGGAGTTCCGATTCCCTGCAAACACAATATTCATCTGTCCTCTTCATTGTTTCTTCTAGTCTTGCCCCATTAGAAAATCTTCTTTCATATATGACATGAAAAACATCCTTTGGGGCCCTCTTCAAGAGCAAACAAAGTATAGTAGAAGCAGATAAGGACTCCTACAGACGGCAGCAAATGCACTATCTAAACTCCCAGAGAGCCACGTTGCAGCTCCCTCACCAGCAAGGTTCCACCCCAGTTGAGTTCATTTCAGCTAAAGAGCTGTTCTACACAAGGCTATTAATCCGCTGTATCTACTTTTGGTTTCATCATGGAATTGAGATCCGAGCAATACAGAAGGAGCATTTCCTTTCCTGCTTTTCCACTACATAAACTCTAGGTGGCACTGTGGTGTAGAGGAATAGCACAATGCACATGGGGAAATTATACTTTCTTTCACTTTCACAATTAAATGCCACATTTTCCCGGCTTCAAAAAGTCTCACCGAAAGTGCTATTTAAGCACAGAAGCAAAACTGGAGGGTCAAGACCTCATCTAAAGAACCCATGAACAGCCATGAGTAGGGAACATCATGTGCATGATAAAAGCCTCATGTAGAAAAGCCCCAACTCTCATCTCCTCGTCTCCAAATTCAAAACTGCTTGTTTTTCTTAAGGCACTGATCTTAGACCTCACACCCTCCTGGGGAAGGGGGTGCTCATTCAGAAGAACATCCACAACCATTACAGAAATATTAAGTTCTGACTCTCATCAAGTGACACTATAGGCAAAACCATAATAATAGGCACATTCACAGCAACCAGGCATTGCTTTCTAGCTGATGTAGGGTTTACATTAAAGGCTGATTTAAGCTAAAATCAATTTAAACCTCAGGTCTGAAAATGCCTTTAATTCCTAGTGCTGCCCTAGTGATCTCACTCCTCCACATTCCAAGGATTCCAGTTTCCTCTCTTTACGCCCGTGCTGTGGCCTATGTGGGCCTGTGGCACCCTTCAACCCCCTTCAATATATTTTCAACTTAAAACAACACACACACACACACAAAGTCTTTTGGGGGTACTTATGCAGCCCTCTTCCATGTGCTTCTCTCCTTTCCCTTTGTTGACTAAAGCCCCCCACATGGCTAAGATGCATCCAGAACAGGAGTGGGGAGACCCCAAACGTTCAGGAACCCCTCCTGCCTCCAAGCCGTCACCTACTCTTAAGGCATCAAGGCAGTTTCCTTCTGAGTCAGCTGGCTCTACGTCAAAGTCGTTCCTCCCGATAGTCAAGGCCACGCGGTAGCCTGGCTCCAGGGCTACACGGTAATCACAGTGCGAGTTCTCAGGATACAGGCTGGGGTAGTTGGGGCTGGTGATTTCCCCAGACAGTTCAGTAAAAACGTTCCCAGAGCAGTTCACTAGAGTTTGGGGAAGAGCAATGAACAGGAGATCAGTAGGAAAATTAACAGACATCTTTCCCTTGAAGTTGGCACTATTGCTGAAAGCTCCTCCATCCTTTATCCCATCCATCAAGACCCTATTCAGCAAGCACAAAAGAGCAGCAAAGAGTCAATCATACTTTTACCACCAGGTGCATGTAGGGGTCTTCACTTGCCGTTCAGGGTTTCTGCACCAAAATCTCGTGGGCTTCTTTTGGCCAAGACTTTGCCTCAGTGGAAGCGCAAGTATTTCAGCCGCAGTGACTAGTTTATGGCATTGGTTCCCTGGGTTAACTCTCACTATTTTTTCCTCATTTTTGTTTCAGGCACAAAAATCTGCATCCTTCTTTTATAATACAGGCTCATATCGGAATGTACAAATAGTACAAATAATTATGTTCACTTAATAGTATTAGTTGCATGATTTTATGATTGAAAACATGTGGGGGGTTTTATGCAGCCTTTTCTAAATAGTAAAGAAATCTCTCTTCCTTTTCCATCCTGCTTCCTATAAACGGCCTCCCTTCCTTGGAGTTTGTTTAACATGATCTTAGGGGGAAGTATAGTGTGTTGTTTTGCCGTAATTGTGCAATTTCAGGCTGCTGTACTATGGCATTTGGCAGAAATAAAGATTATTATTTTTTAAATTAACTGCAAGGGAAAGGAGAACGTAGGGGGCAGGGTGGGAGATTTCGCCGGCATAGTAGCGCTCCAGGTGAAAAGATACAGGAGCTGAAGGAGCACAACAATGCATAGACGTGAAAGTGCTTTCTAGCTAAGGAAATGGAGGGGGAAACTGCGGATGGAAATCAGGGTGGGGGGAGGTGGAGGTGTGATGGGGCCCATTCCCAGGAAGCTGAATTCTAGGCCTAGTGCCACATTGTGTGGTTTTTTGTGAGATGGCACAGAACTGCAGCATATACTAAGTTCTGACTTCAAACTTCTTTGTTATTTGCCTGTGCTTATCCCATTCCAGCAATTTGAAACTTTGTCATTGTGTTTCTTTTCTTCCATGTTGACTTTGTGTGTGTTGTTTCTTTAAACCTGATCTCCTGTGTTATAATTTTTTTAAGCTGAGTAATAGCAAGTTTAAATAATACAAAAATCAGGTCCATCAGTGCCAAGAATTGACACATAGCTCTCTGAACTCTTGTTTTCACTGGGCTTGGCAGAATTCCATGCCCACACGAGCAATTTGTGTGCCTCTGCCTTTTGAACAACCCTCCTCCCGCACCAATTCATATTTCTAAGATTCAAGGACTTGGAACAAAGTTCTGAAAACTTAGTGGTGTCTCCCTAGGTTACCTGTCACTGTTCCTCAAAGCTACCATATGACACATAGTCTATACAATCATTCTTCAGCTGATATATACACACACACACACACACACACACACACACTTAAACTTTTTCAGGTTCCTAATTTTAAGTCTTTTTCAGATTCCTAACTTTATTCCTAATTTTAAATTTAGAAGGATCTTGGCTTCCACTCTACTTCTCAAATGATTTAATTATATTTCTTAATTATTTGATGCTGGTTTATTTTTCCGTTTTTGTGAATAACTGCAATTCCTTCCAATTTATCTGCTTCTATGGATTTTCATATTTTCAGAGAATGCTGTGGAAGTTCTTGCTAGTGCAAGTAAGGATTGCTGTTATTGGGGGTAGACGCTAGACTCCTACCTCCACATGTCTTCTCATCCTCATGTAAGAAATATTCAGGCGGGCAAGAGCAAAAGTAACCACCAATGTAATTATTGCAGTAATGACTGCAGGCCTCTTCCACAAAATCTGTGCACTCATTCACATCTGCAAGAAATGAAGAGATGTAGATAAGAATCATTGTGGAATAACAAAAAAGAAAGGACAAACATGTTGGAGATGATAGGGTTAAAGAGAGAGAGAGGAGGCCCTTCATTTGCCGTCAAGTCCTAGCTAGTCCTACCTGGCTGCCACCATCATCTGCCCTTTTGGGCTTCTCTACATTGAAGTAGCAATCCTGCACCCTTACTGGGTCTCTTTCTTTCAGAGTCTTTGTGGGATCATGATCAGAATAATACACATGCTTCCCCCTCCTCTACCCACCATATATTCCATTTATACAGCCAGTAGATGGGGCTGCGATATTGTGTGATTTCAGAAATATTACTGCATTTTATGTGAGTAAAAAACTGGCGGAATAAAGCTTTAAAAGGATGGGAGAGACACCGGAGGTTGATGACATCATGAAAAGGACCCATAAACTTCCATGAGCCCAACCACGAGCGCATAATAAAAGCCTTATGTGAAAAGGGCCTTTGATAGCCAACTTCAAGTGAGCCCTGCTACTTCACATAAACTTCCACACTTGCCTTCTTTTAGGTAAGGACCCTGACTCCAGATGATACTTAAATACACAGTGGTTTCTTATGGGATCCACACAAAAAATTGTAGTACCAGTCTGTGAATAGGACATTGCTTTGAAAAGGGAAAAGGACACTAACCCACACAACTAATAATGTGGATCTACCAACCTGGCTTTACTCCCAGGGGAATCAACTCAATGCCTTTCAGTGTGCATTAGTATTCAGCATTTTGTCAAAATGAGAGATGCCAGATGGTCTCCAAATCTCGTGTTCTATTGCACTCAAGAGACCTTTTTAACAATTAAATTTTGAATATATCTAAGAGCAGGCCTTTGAACTGTACTGGGAATCTAGCTTTCCCACTTAGTGAAATTCAAAATGGTGCCTCCTGTAGACATCCCTTCCCAAGGCACTGCTGGAAGGAAACTCATGTCTACAAAGGCCACAGCTAGACCTAAGGTTTATTCTGGGATCATCCAGGGTTCACCCCTGCCTGAGCACTGGATCCCCTGTGTGTCACCTAGATAAACAGATTTGACTCCTGGATGATCCAAGGATAAACCTTAGGTCTAGCTATGGCCAAAGTTGAAAGAGGTGGGCAAGAGCTCACCCTTTGCAATGTAATAGGCAGCAAACCCAGTAAATCTCTCTTCATTGGAAAAGTCAGACTGGAAGGTGACAGTCAAGGTATTGTAAAGGACGTGGAACTCCTCCAGGATATGAGTGCCAGGAGGTTGGCTTATCTTCTGTCCACAGAGTTGTCCCTCAACATGGTCACCAGACAGGACCTGAAAGGGACAAACAGAAGTATCTTGCACTTTGCTGTCAAAATGCATTATAGTTGGTTGTGAACAATATTCTTGGCTGACATAATGCACATTCATCCATACACCCATTCCCTGCTCCCACCCACCCCCACACAGATTGACCTCTGTGCACACTTCAACATCAACAACACACCTCAGTTCTACACGCACTCCTCCAAAGTTTCTCAAAGCCATTTTTCACTGGGTGATTGAGGAAAGGAATTTTTTTAAGTAGGGTAAGATAGAGGTCATGCTTGCCTCCGACACCCATGGGCCATTGCCAGGGCCTCAGTATATTGGGCTGCCCTTTCCTAACTGTTCATGCTACCTCAAAAAAAAAAAAAGCATCACTACCTTACAGTGGCAGCAGTAGACCTCTCCATAGCTCCTGCAGCTTTCCCCCCCACCCTTAAACTCAGCTTGGCAGCCCTCCAGTCACCATCTTGGTACATTGTGGGAAAACTAAAATGGCAGCCAAATAGCAGTTGGAGTGAGGGCTCAGTGTCTGTTGCCATTGCTGCTTCCAATTGCCCCAAATTTTATTTATTTATTTTAAAAAAACGTGTGGGGGAACCATGGAAAAGTTTAGACCATGGTCAAGTTTGTTGCTTCCACAATAAAGCAGCAGTTTAAATAAATAAATAAATAAATAAATAAATAAATAAATAAATAAAATGGACAGCTAGGAAAGGGGGACCCAGAGCAGAAAAGAGGGGGCATGTAGAAGGGCCCCCCCATTGGCATCAGAATGGGGAGAGACATATCTGAACCATAGGCAAAATCCACCAGGACATTCTCTTGCAGAAGTCTTCATGGGAGCTGTGGAAGAGTACCACTACTGTGCTCTGGCATATAACTTCCACTTATTTCCAGTGAGGTTTGCACAGGAGGAGAAAAACCCAATGGATTTTGCCATATACTTATTAGGGAGGGAGAGGCCATTTGGATTTTCAACCTTATCTGTACACCGTCCTAAGATCCCAGTGATATAGGGAGGGATACAAATGTTTTAATAAATAAATAAACAAACCTATATTTGCATAGCCCTTCAATAAAGGCTTTGTAGGACAGCATCATTTAGGCCAGTGGTTCCCAAAGTGGGCGGTACTGCCCCCTTGGAGGCGGTGGGATTGCATAGGGGGGCGTTAAGAGTCAAGGGGGCAGCAGGGGGGTGCTCAAGGTGGTCTTTTCCAAAAAGCGCCTCTCCAGAAGGTCTTAAAACCCAGGGACAATTTTATGGGAGAAGGTAGTTTGGTCCCAAGCCATATAGGGGAAGAATCTACACATGTATTAATACCGTTTAAGAAGAGTCCTTTTAACGGTGAACTGAAATGTTTCAAAAGCACCAAAATGCTAATGAAGAGGTATACTCTGCTTGGTGTGCCCTGCCACGCTGGCTGCAAAACAGAGGTGTTCGCTCTCTTTTCCCTCCCTCCCTCGGCAAGCCTGCGGTGGGTGCTTTGGATTTTGAATAAATATTCAATTAATTGTTACTGTTTTGAATTTTATTGTTGTTATCTTCCTTAGTGGGTTGTTGAAAACTGCTATTCTGAATAATGGTTTTTATAGGGTAGGGTAGGGGGCACTGGGTAAGGGGCACTGGTTTGTGGAACCAAGGGGGTGGTTACCTGAAAACGTTTGGGAACCACTGATTTAGGCAAAAATATTACCACACTGCAGGCTTATATAGCTGTAATTTTTTTTAATCAGGATGCCTAAGGGAGCAGTGAATTGTTGCAGAAGAGCCAGAATATAAATACAGGAAGCCTGGTATGCTTACATTTATTTAAACACCCTATCCTAAATCCTAAACACACTTACTAGAGACTTGTACACCCCATTGAATACAGTGGGACTTCTCAGTAAAAACTCAAAGGATTGCACTGTTAATTACATCACTTCATAGTGAGCAATTGGGTGACATACCCACTATACTTTACATCTCTGCAAGTGAAAGGGACTAAAAGCCTATCTTTTTTATTACGAGCTGAACATTTTGGGAAGAGACTGGGATATCTCTAAGAGAAGCAGGACCTCTCGGTGGCTAAATTCTTGACTTAAAGATATACTAGGGCAGGCAAATCAGTGCAAAACAGCCAGTACGTAAACACAGGTAGCACCCGAAAATGCCAAATTATTTAACTCCATTAAGTACTAATAATATTAAAATTAGTGTTATTTTGGTTAGGGGTTAAGTCTTGTCAATAATTTCAGTGCCATTGTATTGAGGGCGATGTGGAGGGCAGGGGCCTGAATTAAGTTTCACAGCTGGACATTATTTTTAAAACTGAATAGTCAGTCCATGGCATGTATGTGACCAAGATGACGGTGGGACAAAAGAAAAGTGTGTATACATCACGGACAATGAGGGTCAACTCCCTTAAAAACTGTCAGCTGTCTCTAACCAGGGGAGTAGCATTCACACCCTGCATTGTGTAGCTTCTCTCTTGTGCTCCTATGCACCACGATACAGCTTTGGTGCAAACCTCAGTTCAACAGATATCCCCACCACTCAGTTCTCAGTTCCCCCTCTTTCAACCCCTGGCCGCAGCAGAGTGACGTGACCCCTGTACCTTCACGAAGTCATACTCGCAGTTTTGAGATGGCTCTATATCCAAATGGATGAAGTAGAGATGGATGCCATATCCGGGAGGAACTCTGATTTCCCAGGATTTCAGAGCATCATTGGGATATGCCTGAGGATAGTTTGGAGACAGGATTTCTCCATACATGGAGGTTGCTTCTGTACAAGCCAGGAGGAAGCAGGTGATGAAGTGCCTAGAGAAGAAAGAAGAAAATTGAGAGAGGCTCCAATTCAACCCTCAGCCAGCCTCCATCTGCCTATGCCCTAAGGCAGTGGTTCCCAAACTTTTTCAGGTCACTGCCCCCTTGGTTCCACAAACTCATGCCCAGCACCCCCTACCCTACACTATAAAAACCATTTTTCAGAATAGCAGTTTTCAACGACCCACTACGGGAGAGAATAACAATAAAATTCAAAACAGTAACAATTAATTGAATATTTATTCAAAATCCAATTACATTCTTTTAGTTTATTCGATTAAACCTAATTGATGAACTTGATCCAGTGATATCATCTTTTCAAAGTCTGATAGTCATTTAGCAAGAATATTAGATATCATGTTTAGTAACTAGGGTAGACAGAGTACCTCACTATTCTGTAAATTCTTAATGTGATGGATGGGCTTGATGAAGTGATGCCAGTTTCCCAATGTCTGGTTTAAAGTCACTTAACATGAGTCTTAAATCACCACGTTTAGTAATCTGGAGTCGATTTCTTTGCTTGGAGAGAAGTAGGCAGACCACACTAAAACTACATTCCACCAAATATGATGTTGGAAATGCAACCAGGAGCTTCTGAAACACTCTCCATAATGCAGGATAGCAATCAGAAATTTCCTTCTGTAACCAAAACTCCTGGTACGGAAAAGCCCACCTCAAGCGCCCCCCTGCCGCCCCCTTGCCTCTTAAGGCCCCCCTATGCAATCCCACTGCCCCCAAGGGGGCAGGACCACCCACTTTGGGAACCACAGCCCTAAGGGCTGCAAAAACACCTCAGCACCCCTTAACAATGAGCGTCATCACACGGGGGACAATCACATTTCCTTACCGTCACTTCTCCACACTTCCTCATTCTTCCCAGGGGGAAAGAGGAAGTAAACAAAGACGATGTGGCCCATTTAGAGGCTGTTTTTTTATTGCGCCGCTTTTCCTGCACACAGCAGGAGATTGAAGCACATTCTGTGGTGTTGTTTTTTTTAAAAAAAAGTCGGATTAAAAGGGGTCTATTATGCTACGGAAAAACAAGCAGAGGGAGCGGGAAGTGGACGTCATCATCTAAAGGATGCGTGCACATTCGTAAGTGGGCATTAGCAAGTGTGCGATAAAACGCTCGTCTGATGAACCTCAATATAGACTATCTTGGCTTCCTCTATTAACCCCCAGCATATAGGAGTGGAGCGTTTCTGAACAATGCAAGACCGAAGCAATGCGGAATAGTCACTAGGTTTGAGGTGAGCAGCTGGGCCCCCCTGGCCAGATGCTGTTCTCTGAGGGGTCCTATACAGCCCTGTAGTTACCCAGAGGCAAAGGAGGACAGCAGGTGAGCGTTATCTCTTTATAAATATGCCATAGCAGCAAGCCACCCCCACTCCCTTCTGGAAGTGGCCCTCCACCAAGTAGTTGCTGACCAGAGCCCCACGTGAGTAGCTCAGCTTTCCTCCGAGTGTTCAGTAACTTACCACATCTGCCAAAGCTCCATTTAGGGTTCTTCCTCAAAGCCACAGTGGATGGACTTCAGCAGATTTAGATCAATGGAACGCACCGCTCGGTAGATGGGTCAATTGCTTCCTCCCCTGAAGTAGAACTGGCTGCAAGACAATGAAGTTATAATCCAGCTCACAGAGAGTGGTGGAACCAGGCACTCGATACTTAAGTATTACTTCGCACGTAGAACCAATTTTTGTGGTAGAGTATTCTGTAACACGGTGCCCACATGCCCACAAAGTATCAAGGGGCTTTGTAACACCACAGAAGCCATTGGGCAAGGTACTGACCAAGGAAATTGACAACTAAGATAACTACACCACACACACAACTAAAAAACTAGCACAATTTTGTGAAAGAAGTATCATTATCCTTCCCAATGTAAGGAAACGACTGATCGTCATCAAGAATCATTTAACCCATATCCCAAAATTCAGAAATATCTGCTTCTAAAAGGGTTTTGAGGGAGGGTTACCTTTTACTCCTTGTCTCTGCAACTGTTTCTCTCTGGGTCTCTTCTATCTCCGCCTTCACATCCCTGAGCAACACATACCCACTTTCCAAACTGTTAGAACATTAGTTAACTGCAGAACTCCATCGCCCTCTGCTGTTTGAATGTTGCCTCCTCCACTTCACCAAGCCCAAAATACCCCAAAGAAAATGCAGCGTTCAAACCATTGAGTTGCACAATCCTCATTTTTGGCCAGGCTCAGGTCCTTAATATGGGGAAAGCTGGACCCTTCCAAACTGGGTTTTTTTTCCGGAGAAGTCAGGTGACTTCTAGGAAGAGAGCTGTTGAGGGAAATTCCAAATTCCAGTCTGAAAACAAGTTAAAACATTACACAATCACAATGGATGACTGCCTTAGTTTAAATCATTGAATTTATCATCTGTTGACCTTCAGTTTAGGTTTATTACACACACATGTATGCACACAGACAGACACACACACACACACACACACACAAACAGTGTTTCATTTGTAAACAACTTTCCAGAGAGGCAGCAAAATGAATAAACAGAAACTCTTAGCAGCCGAAACACTAAAACAGATGATTGTAGCATATATTTGTTTCAGATGCACTATGTATTCACATCTATCTATCTATCTATCTATCTCCTGGGTACAGAGAGAAGGAATATTTGTTGTTGTTGTTTACAAAGTAAGGCCAAAAGATCAAACAATGCAATGGACAGCAGAAGGTGTGACATAGCACGATATGCAGCACAGATGCAGGATTCAATCCAGTGAATGAGAACCTGGGCTTCTTTAAACGAGCGATTTATTTACTTATTTATTTATTTATTACATTTTTATACCGCCCAATAGCCGAAGCTCTCTGGGCGGTTCACAAAAATTAAAACCACAGTAAAACACCCAACAGTTTAAAACACAATTACGAAATACAGTATAAAAAGCGCAACCAGGATAAAACCACACAGCAAAGTTGATATAGGATTAAAATACAGAGTTAAAACAGTAAAATTTAAATTTAAGTTAAAATTAAGTGTCATCTTAAGTGTCATCTTAACATCTCAAACATTAAGTGTTAAAATACTGAGTATTTTATAGCACACTCATGACCGGCTACTCACAATCATTTTGACAATGTCATCAGATTCCTTCACATCTCCCACTCCTTCCTCCAGTTAATCCATTATTTAAAAAAAGATTTGATATCTCGATTCTTGTGAAATATCTCAGGATTTCCCTCCACGTGCAGCTGAAGTTGCGCTACAAAACACCCACTAGAGGGCGCTGTCCCATTCAAGTACTGTATTTTCTGGCGTATAAGACTACTTTTTAACCCAGGAAAATCTTCTCAAAAGTTGGGGGTCGTCTTATACGCCCAGTCGTCTTATACGCCGGAAAATACGGTATATAAGCAGGGAAGTTGTCAGTTACAGACCACCTGGTCGCGCCTCTCCTCCTGTGTAATTCAGCTCATTACAATTGAGGAAGAGAAGCAGGAAGCAAAGCGCCAGTAAGCAAACGGAATTTCTTTTTCATCTAAAGAAGCCCCCAGTCAGAATGGGTATCTCCCACTCACAACTAGCATTGCAAGATCAGTACTATAAGTACTTATTATAATACTCTCTCTCTCTCTCTCTCCCACACACACACACACACACACACACACACACGATTACTGAAATTCTATAGGCTGTCTTTCAGGGCCATTCCCTTGAAAATCGGCACACACAATAAAGAACATAATAAATTAAAAAATACTTCAACATTGGTATAAATTATTAGGAGACAACACTTTGGCATTGTAGGTTTAAATAAAACCATTGAATTTTGACACGGGTTGTGGGAACAACATTTTCAAATAAAAATGCTGAGACCAAATTTCAAATTTGCTAATGTTCCAAGTTAAGAGACTTTGTTAGGATATAACTTTTAAATACAGGCATGAATGTTGATGGCATAAGAAGCTACTGTGTAGACCAAGTCAGACCCTTGGTCCACCAAACCCTGCAGCTCTCCAGGGTTTCAGGCAGGAGTTTCTCCAGCCCCGTCTGGCAGCCTGGACCGTTCTGCATGCAGAGCAGGTGCCCCACCACTGAGCCTTGCCCCCTTCCCAATATGATTGTTCATATGGATATGATTGATCCACAGGCAGCTAGATGTGGCATAGAGCAGCCTCCTACCCCTGACTGCCATGACATTTATTTTATTTAAATTATTTGAAGATTTCCCTTTTGCTCTCTTATCCACAGTAGCACTCATCAAGACAGGCTTTTTAAGGGGAGGGGAGATATGATGCAGCCTAGGATCTTTTTCCTCCCCCACTCCTCGCATCCAGCAAAACTGCAGGGAGGGTACCGCTATTGTCACTGGGTCAGGGCTTGTGGGGGTAATGCAGCCGGAGCACACCTTGGGCCAGGAAGCATCAGCATGTCCACCTGTCAATGACTGCAAGCTCAAGTGGTTAATTTTATCTGTGAATGGACACTCGCAGGTATAACATCTCAAACATTCATATCATCTCACATAACCTCAGAGGCAACTTTTTTTCCCCCAGTTCACACATTCGTGGCTCAAGAAATCACATGCTATACATTCATGTGTGGAAGAAATCATTATTTATTTATTTATTACACTTATATACCGCCCCTATAGCTAGAGCTCTCTGGGCGGTTTACAGAAATTCTAAAATTGAGATAAAAACGAGTATACAAAATTTAAAGTTCTAAGACGCAGAACATACATACGTAAAGCATTAAAAACCATTAAAAATAAACATGTGGGTGATTAAGATGTGCTGCCATATGCCTGGGCAAAGAGGAAGGTCTTATTTATTTATTTATTACATTTTTATACTTCCCAATAGCCAAAGCTCTCTGGGCAGTTCACAAAAATTAAAACCATTAAGAACATAATAAAACATCCAACAATCTAAAAACCCAAATACAAAATACAATATAAAACGCACAACCAGGATAAAACCACACAGCAGAAATTGATACAGGATTAAAATACGGAATTAAAACAGCAAAGTTTAAATTTAGGTGTTAAAATACTGAGAAAATAAAAAGGTCTTCAGCTGGCGACGAAAAGAATACAGTGTAGGTGCCAGGCGGACCTCTCTGGGGAGCTCATGCCACAGCCAAGGTGCCACAGCGGAGAAAGCCCTCCTCCTAGTAGCCACCTGCCTCACTTCCTTTGGCAGGGGCTCATGGAGAAGGGCCCCTGTGGATGATCTTAATGTCTAAACCTGGTGCCGGAAAGATAGCAGTGTTGGCGGCAGGTAAGCCTCGTCAGGGAGATCGTTTCATAGTCTGGGGGCCACCACCGAAAAGGCCCTGTCCCTCGTTGCCACACTCTGAGCCTCTCTCGGAGTAGGCACCTGGAGGAGGACCTTAGATGTTGAACGTAGTGATCGGGTATATTCACGTCGAGAGAGGCATTCCTTCAGGTATTGTAGTCCCAAGCCGTGTAAGGCTTTATAGGTCAAAACCAGCACCTTGAATTGGGCTCGGAAACATACAGGCAGCCAATGCAAGCGGACTAGAGCAGATGTTATATGGTCGAAACTCCTGGTTCCCGAAATCAATCTGGCCGCTGCATTTTGCAGAAGCTGCAGCTTCCGAACCGTGGTGGTGTATCCGAATCATGTGATGTACAAAGAAAAAGCCAGGTATGACATGGCTGTTGAGCCTCCGGCCCCGCCATATTTCAATCAAAGGATCAGCCCACGACCACTATATAGTGGTCCACGACCACTATATAGGAGTGCTACTGCTTTGCCATGATGGGGAAAAAAAGCCACAGCAAAGCAGCAGTGGTGGCCCTACCCAGTTGTCTCATAGCAGCTCGCCCTGAGGAAGGAAAACAACAGAATGAAATTTAATAGGGATAAATGCCAAATTCTACATTTAGGAAATAGAAACCAAATGTTACAAGATAGGGGATACTTGGCTCAGCAATACTACAAATGAGAAGGATCTTGGAATTGTTGTAGATTGCAAGCTGAATATGAGCCAACAGTGAGATATGGGTGCAAGAAACGCAAATGCTATTTTGGGCTGCATTAATAGAAGTATAGCTTCCAAATCACGTGAGGTACTGGTTCCTCTCTATTCGGCCCTGGTTAGGCCTCATCTAGAGTATTGCGTCCGGTTCTGGGCTCCACAATTCAAGAAGGACGCAGACAAGCTGGAGCGTGTTCAGAGAAGGGCAACCAGGATGATCAGGGGTCTGGAAACAAAGCCCTATGAAGAGAGACTGAGAGAACTGGGCATGTTTAGCCTGGAGAAGAGAAGATTGAGGGGAGACATGATAGCACTCTTCAAATACTTGAAAGGTTTCCACACAGAGTAGGGCCAGGATCTCTTCTCAATCATCCCAGAGTGCAGGACACGGAATAATGGGCTCAAGTTACAGGAAGCCAGATTCTAGCTGGACATCAGGAAAAATTTCCTGACTGTTAGAGCAGTACTCTGCTATTCTATGATTCTATAAGGATGCTATGAGCATCATCAGACAGGTGGATTTTTGCATTTCCCTACCGTCGCTACGGCCTCCTGCTGCTGTCCCACAATAGCGACGGTCTCTTTACATGGGCAGAGAAAGAGGAAGCAGCAACAACCACATGACCCTTTCAGGGGCTGCATATATAGCACTGCTTTTCCTGCACACAGCAGGAAATGGAGGCACATTCCGTTGTTGTTTTTAAAAAGAATGGATTAAAAGTGGCCTATATTGCAACAGAAAAACTAGCGGAAGGGGCCAGTGGCATAGCGTGTAGTTGTCTTTAAAAAAAGCAGACACAAAAACTGACTCTTGAGGTGCAATCCGATGAAAGTGATGAAAGTTGCTGTTAGTTCTTTATATAAAAAACTAAAATGCTAAACCCCTGAAAATATACATCTTCAAATGGCAGCAACAGAAAAGGAAATGCTAAATGTGTGCTCACTTCAAATCCCTGAAAATGTCAAATCCGTGCCTCTACGAGAGTGCTGTAGACTGCAAGAAGATCAAACCAGTCCAGTCCAGGAAATAAAGCCAGACTGCTCACTTGAAGGAATGATATTAAAGGAAAAACTGAAGTACTTTGGACACATAATGAGAAGACAGGACACCCTGGAGAAGAGGCTGATGCTAGGGAAAGTGGAAGGAAAAAGGAAGAGGGGCCGACCAAGGGCAAGAGGGATGGATGATATTCTGGAGGTGACGGACTTGACCTTGGGGGAGCTGGGGGTGGCGACAGCCGACAGAAAGCTCTGGCGTGGGCTGGTCCATGAAGTCACGAAGAGTCGGAAGCGACTGAACAAATAAACAACAATGCTGCAGAGCTTGCACTGCTATGCTGTTTTTGTTTTTCTAAATCGGTTTATTCTGCGGCCTGAAAAAAGTTGGAAGCTCAGTGGAGCAACAATTTAATGATGACAAGTGAGTCGACAAAGCATGGCAATGCCACAGTACTTGCCAAGGGTAGATTCTGGACTCTTAACTGTAAACATCTATGCCACTCCTTAAATATTGGGACAGCAGGGGGCAGCAGAATACAACTTTTTTTTAAAAAAAAAAACTATATTGTTGTTGCCTAATGGCTTTGGAAACCAGCTATTTCTCCTCACTCTCTCTCAGCATGGTCTACGCCAACATCAATGAATCACAGATGACAGGCTTAAGCATCTACTGAAATCTGTTTGCAACTTCCAATCACAGACTAGGAGAACTGGAGGGAGGGAGAAAGAGTGAGATTAAGTCAAGAGGGAATCTACACTTCGTACTGAAGGCGCCTGTGTGCGCCTCCAGTCCGCCCTCAAAACGATGGTGTAGACGGAGAAAGAAGAGACGGAGGAAGAGGCGGAGGAGGCGGCAGCTGGGGAACCGGCCGCGTCCTTGCCGCCACCGCCACTGCTACCTCCCCGCCGGCCTCCTGCTGCCGGGGTAAGAGCCACCTGGGTCGGAGAGCTCAGCGGAAGCGGAAGCCAAGCTCTCCGACCCGGGTGGCTCTTACCCCAGCAGCAGGAGGCCGGCGGGGAGGCGGCGGTGGCGGCAAGGACTCGGCCGGTTCCCCAGCCGCCTCCTCCTCCGCCTCTTCCTCCGTCTCTTCTTTCTCCGTCTACACCATCGTTTTGAGGGCGCACTGGAGGCGCACGCAAGCGCCTTCAGTACGAAGTGTAGATTCTCTCCAAGTCAATGGCAGGGTCAATGCACACCTCTAATGTGTGTGTGTGTCCTTAGCTAGACCTAAGGATTATCCCAGGCAAATGGAAGGGTCGTCCCTGCCTGCTCCCGGGATCTCCTGTGTGTCATTTGGATGCACAGGGATGATCCTGGGACAATTCCAGGATATAGGCCTGGTCTAGCCATGGCCTCTCTGTGTGTGCGTACACATATATACATACATTAGGAATGTGCACTGATACCCAAACCCACACATACCAATTCAGGCCCTGATTCAGCTTTTGCTCGGGCCAGTTTGGAGTCGGTCCACTTCAGCTCAACCTGCGTCAAGGTTTGGAAAACTGAGTCTTTATATTTCCTGTTGACTATCATGAAAAATTAAACACACACACACATATAGTAACATTTTTCTCTTGGTCAGAATTGATGATAACTGCAGGTATAGCAGCCCCTTAGGAGGGGATTACAACTGCCTGTTGTCAGAAAAATAGGTCCAGTGTTTCTTGCTATGTACCATTATATTTTGATGAACTTTTAAAAGAAACTGCCAATAACATTTTTCTTCCTTGGCAGAACTGGAGGAAAATTTCAGGATTCGTTGCCCCATCAGAGATCATGGGCCTTGCTAGACCTACTGCTGAATCCGGCGGTGAGAAGGGGCCAGGCTCCACTAGAAGTAGCGCAGCCTGTCGGCCCCGTCTACACCTGAGGCGTGACGGGGCCAAGGGAAGTCCCGTCGCGTCTGCCATCCCCCCCCTTAAAGTGGCCGCATGCGCAGGAGCGCACCAACGGCCAGGTAAGTGTGTGTGTGTGTGTGTGTGTGTGTGTGTGTGTGTGTGTATATATATATATATATATATATATATATATATATATATATTTAAAAAGCCCCCCCACCTCCCCTGGCCTCCGATCCCCCCTCTCCCCCCCCATGTCCCCACCTGCTGTTTGCCGCCGCTGCCAATGTCCCAAGTCGCTCTGTGCCGCCGCCGATGACGCCGATGTCCCCAGCCAGCGTTTCCTGCGATGCCTGCAGGCCTGGGGACATGACAAAAGCAGGAAAAGCCGGCTGGGGACATCGTCGTCATCGGTGGCGGCATAGAGCGGCTTGGGACATCAGTGGCGGTGGCACAGAGCGGCTTGGGACATCAGTGGCGGCAGCGGCAAACAGCAAGTGGGGATATGGGGGGGAGGGGGGATCGGAGGCCAGGGGAGGTGGGGGCAGGTGGGGGGAAATCGGGGGGCAGGGGGGCAGGAGCGCTGTGGCCTGTCCGCCGCTTTCCCCGGCTACTCGCACGTAAGTCCACACGCCCACGGTTCCGGCCTCAGCCCGACTTAAGGCTGGGGCCGCAGGAAAAACCGGGCTAAAAGGGGTTTCAATTATACCGGGCCCAGGGAGGTTTCACCCCTGCCTGACCCCGGGATCCCCTGTGCATCATCTGGATGCACAGGGGCGAGCCCGGGGCGAGCACCAGGCTAACCCTCCGTCTAGCAAGGCCCCATGTCTGCCAAATTGCACAATGACAGCCACAGGGCTGGGTTGTACAAGGGAAGCCTTGACATTTTGAGGGTCCCCAAAA
This sequence comes from Elgaria multicarinata webbii, assembly GCF_023053635.1. Taxonomy (NCBI): domain Eukaryota; kingdom Metazoa; phylum Chordata; class Lepidosauria; order Squamata; family Anguidae; genus Elgaria; species Elgaria multicarinata. Next base: position 8,117,209 of record NC_086176.1, read on the forward strand.
GAGGACATACTTACTGTATCTTCCTATGTTCCTTGTGGACCATTGTTCTGAAAATTAAAGACAGCCTAGAGGTGTCCCTAAATAACAAATCAGCAAAGGTTCAGAGGGATAGGTGCAGCATTTCATGTGGAAGGGGAGTTCTCCAATTTGGGGAGTGATTTGCTTTTCTTTCCCTTCACACACACCCATTTTTGGGGGGTAAATTTGTATGAAAATGTACAGGTCATTAGAGGTGTCTCCAGGCAAGAAACTTGCGAAGTGTCAGAAGGATAGGAGCAGGGGTTAGGGAATTATGATGTTTGAAATCCAGTTTAAGGTATTTCCATAGCAAAGTGTGCTGACACAGGAAGGCTGGCCATGTCATAGGGGCTGTCTAAACGCACAGAAAGCCCCGGGGTGGGTGCGCAGTGGCACTGCGTGGATTATACAACACAACAGCCACTGCGCACCCACCCCAGGGCATCCCAGCAAAGCTGTGGAGAAAAAAAAGTCAAGGACGCATTTTCATGCTTCTGTAGAAACAGCCGGAGACGTGGTGGGATGAGGTTCATGCTTGGAATATAGCCATTGAGGGGTTTTCCTTGTTCAAAGGGAATAGATCCCAAGAAGGGAGGGGGAGTAGTGTTATATGTAAGGGATGTATATAGCTGTGTGGAAATTCATGATTGTGAGAGTGGAAGCTCTGCTGACAGCATTTGGGGACAGAGAAGCTACAGGTCTTGTGGCTACAGGTCTGCCAGCCATTTGGATGATATGATGGATGATGGTTTCCTGGAACAGATAACAAAATTTTCACAGAGACAAGCAATGATAATAATGGGGGGTACAACTGTCCTGACATCTGCTGGAAGTCTAACTCTGCAAAGAATGAATCATCCAATGTTTTTTTGCAGAGTGGTAAAGCAGCAGTTTCTGCAGCTGAAACTCTCCCCACGGCCTGAGTTCGATCCCAGTGGAAGCTGGTTTCTGGCAGCCGGCTTGGGTCGACTCAGCCTTCCATCCTCCTGAGGTCGGTAAAATGAGTACCCAGCTAGCTGGGGGAAAGGTAATCACGGCCGGGGAAGGCAACGGCAAACCACCCCGCTATAAGGCCTGCCAAGAAAACGTCAACGAAAGCTGGCGTCCCTCCAAGAGTCAGTAATGACTCAGTGCTTGCACGAGAGGTTCCTTTCCATTTTTCCTCAGACAATACGCTAACACACTGTGGGTTGCATTCAGGAGTGACCCACAAGGCGTTAACATGTTGTGTGTGTGTGTGCATGTGGAGTTTTTCACATCCACAGTAGATACATTACCCACCCTCATTACCCACTCCCTGTAGAGTGGGTACGGGCCCTGGGGTGGCTTACTGCCTCATCTATCAGGCTCCCTGTGGATAAATCCAGGTGACCATAGAGATGGCCTCCTAGAGCTGTCATGGATCTGCCACAAAAAGTCCTCAAATTGGCTGAAATGATTACTGAAGAAAACGACTATTTAGGAATGTTTAACAACAATGAGATAATTAAGATTGTGAGCTCTAATTTATGGGACAGTTGATAATAGGCATGTGCTCCGCTCCGATTAGAAGCGCAGAAGCAGGAGCGAATTGGCCTGCTCCGCCTTGCCCAGAGGCGGAGTAGAAGCGGACCGCGGACCCCTAGAAGCAAGACGAAGAGAAGCGCCCATTTTCGAAGCGCTCCGGTTTCCGCGTTCCGCTTCTATCGCCATCTTGAAACATTTCGCCCATAGGATTGCATTGCGGAAAAGAAAGGGGGATAACTGTGTTGTTTTTGAAGCTATCTTTCTAAAAATTCTTGTGCTTGGAGAGTCGTGGATGGGGGTCATTTTGAGACTACTCTCAGCTCTCTGCGTGGTGCAGGTCGCGTGCTAGAATTTTTAAAAAAACCGGCGGGAAAAATACCTTTTCCGAAGGGCTGAGGGGCAGAGTCAACTCCCGGTCATGATCACATGATCCCAAAGTTGGAGGAGGGGATAGGCAAAACGGGTAACTTGGGATTCTGGGAACTTCTCTTTCTTAGTCTGAACGGACTTTTCCCAGTGTTTTTTAAAACAGTAGCCCCACCAAATGCACAAACACAACCTGTGAAATCATATACTAAGCCAATAATTAGAGATAGAAACACAGCACTGCTACCCACCCTAACTTTGGGGAACAACTGAAAAGATGTGGTGCAAGGGGATGAGCTCCCCTAGGGCATCCCATGTGGACGTGCCCCCACTCTCTCCTGTACTTGGAGGGCCATTAGAGCCTTCCAAAGAGAGTAACCCAGTGGAGCAATGCCTATCATGAGTTGAAGTGAGCTCTCGTGGTGGAGCAATGGCTTTCATGAGTTGAACTGACAGCCTTGCTTCTTAAAAGACTGGTTGACCAGTCAAATTGGCAGCTGCTGCTTCCCCCTCCCCTGGGCATGTCCCCCTATTGCTGGTAAAAGACAGATATAGCCTTTTTTAAAAAGTTCTTCTTGTTGTTTATTCAGCAACACTGCTGCTTTTAATTCCACCCCTCCTTTGTTTATTTATTTATTCCATTTTATATGCATTACTGGCTTAAACTTGGCTCACTTCCTTATGCCCCCAGAAATGTCTGCTGCCTGCCTGCCTGCCTTCCCTCTCTCCTCCCCTGCCCGCCTCGCAGGGATGTTGTGTGTGTCTGGCTTTGACTCAGGGGAGAAGTCCTTCCTGCGCTCACTTGGAGTTTTGGAAGTTCCAAATCCATTTTTCAAGTGTGGAAGAAGATTCATACTCCCCAATTCATGGCATGTTGGGATTTCCTTTGAAATGGCCCCATTGAGATGTCTGCAGGTTTAAGCCCCGCCAAAATACAGGGAATGATGGGACTGCCTTGAGTCTGGGCGTGCATCTGTATCCCTGGATAAGCTATCATGGTGGCGAGTTTGAGATTTCTAACGTGCAAATTGACGGAGCTATTGGAAAGGGGTGTGAATGCGTGTTGGATTTTCATAAATTCCCCAAAAATCAGGGGATGATGGGACTGCCTTGAGTCTTGGCATGCATGTGTATCCCTGGATAAGCTGTCATGGTGGCGAGTTTGAGGTTTCTAATGTGCAAATTGACGGAGCTATCAAAAGGTGTGTGAATGGGGTGCCCGATTTTCATAAATTCCCCAAAAATCAGGGGATGATGGGATTGCCTTGAGTCTTGGCGTGCATGTGTATACCTCTATGAGGTGTCATGGTGCCAAACTTGAGGTTTCTAACTTTCACAGAAAAAAAGTTGTATACTTTTTTAGCTTAATGCAAGCCTATGGGGGGGGGAGGGAAATGGAGCTCCGATCCGGATCCGGAGCTCTGAGCGGAGCGGAGCGGACATGGGCGGAGCGGGGGCGGAGTGAAGCGTCCCGATCCGCAAATCGCGGATCTGGAAGTGAAGCGGAGCGGGGGGTCCGTGCATACCCCTAGTTGATAATATCAGTTATGAGGTAATTTCTACACAAAACAGTATGGGTATGTGCTGATTTTAGAATGCGAGAGCTTCTTCTTAGAAGCTCCTCCTGTCAGCTGAATGGCCTATTCAGTATTGAATATGGAACTTGGTACTTAGAATGAGAGCTCTCCTTTTTAGAGGGTTAGGACTAGGACTCTAAGAACAAGGAACAGTTGAAATTCTATTTCTTTGTTATTAAGGTAAGGTGGTAAACAAGGAGCGAAATGCTTCCAAACTTTTGAACTATAGACAGATAGCACAAAAAAAGTTCCTCGTCCATAGCAGAGCGCCTGATGGAAACACATTTGATGATCTGTATGGTCGTAATCACCTAGCAATGCTGGGGTGGCCAGCGGGACCCCATTCCTGCCACGATGGCCACGGGGATGTGTGGATTCAATGGCGGGAAGATGATTGTGGGACTGTGGGAAGGAGAGAGATAAAGGAACCACACTGCCTGGTGTAGTTCCATGAACATGAGTACTAGAATTCTCCCTTGTGCACTTTAAGAGCCCGAATGATATACTCTCATGGAACACATCCTGTTATCTGAGTTATGGGCTTCTGGTCTGGGGTTTATAAAAGGGTGTTGGTGTGTTGAGAGAGGGTGCAGGCAGAGTTCCACCAAGTCCTATACTTTGTTGTGGTGATATGAGCAGGGCGGCTGGCGATGGGAGTGATTTTGGGGTATTTCCCCCTTCTCCATTTAGACAAATGGGAAGGATTCCCCCCAATGTCTGATGCCCCCTGCTCGCCCCTCCACTCGCCCGCTTGCTTGCCCGTCCGCTCGCCCCCCCACTCGCCTGCTTGCTCGCCCGTCCACTCGTCCCTCCTGGCCCCCATCTCTCCCCCCCCCGCGATTCCCTCGCCCCCAGCCCGATGGGCACAGCGCTCCATAGGAGCACTGTGCCCAGTGCGTGGCTTCTACTGGCTACTCGCGAGTAAGCCGTGGAACCTGCTAGACTTTCTGCAGCCCCGGGCTCAGCATGGGGCTGTGGAAAAACCGGGCCAAAAGTGGATCTAGTTATCCCGGGTCAAGGGTGGGTTTAGCCCGCCCTGACCCTGGGATCCCCCGTGCGTCATCTGCATGCACAGGGGTGAGCCCGGGTTTCAGCCCGGGCTAAACCCTCGTTTAGCAACGACCCAAGGGTCCATCTAGTCCAGCACTCTGTTCACACAGCAGCCAACCCGCCGTCGGCCAGGGATGAACATGCAGGACGTGGTGCAACAGCACCCTCCTACCCATGTTCCCCAGCAACTGGTGCACACAGGCTTACTGCCTCGAATACTGGAGATAGCACACAACCACCAGGGCTAGTAGCCATTGATAGCCTTCTTCTCCAGGAACTTATCCAATCCCCTTTTAAAGCCATCCAAATGGGTGGCCGTCACTACATCTTGTGGTAGTGAGTTCCATAATTTAACTATGCGCTGTGTGAAGAAGTGCTTCCTTTTATTTGTCCTGAATCTCCCACCACTCAGCTTCATGGGACAACCCCACTGGGTTCTAGTATTTTAAGAGAGGGAGAAAAATGTCTCCCTGTCCACATTCTCCACACCAGGCATAATTCTGTACACCTCTATCCTGTCTCCCCCTCACCCTCCTTTTTCCCAGGCTAAACAATCCCCGTTGATGTTACCTTCCCTTGCAGGGGAGGTGCTCCAGCCCCTTTATCATTTGAGTTGCCTTTTTCCCAGCTCCATCATAACCCTTTTTAGGTGTGGTGACCAGAACTACACACAGTATTCTAAGCATGGCGGCCCCATAGATTAAATTTTGTTTTAACTGTTTTATTCTGTTTTTATTTTCATTTTATCTTGTACACCGCTCTGAAATTTTTCAGTGGGGAGTGGTATATAAATATTCTAAATAAATAAATAATAAATAGATTGGTATAAAGCAGCCTTCCTCAACCTGGGGCGCTCCAGATGTGTTGGACTACAACTCCCAGAATGCCCCAGCTGTCCAAAACATCTGGAGCGCCCCAGGTTGAGGAAGGCTGGATAAAGGCAGTATGATACTGGCAGTTTCATTCTCCGTTCATGCCTAACATGGAGTTCGCCTTCTTTGCAGCGGCTGCGGGGTGGGGGCGGGGCATTCTCGCCGTCGAGCCGCAGGGGCGTTCGGTGTATTTAATATTCATGAGGTGGGCGGCGCCACAGCGCAGGGGCGGCGACGGCGTGGCCGCGAAGCCACACCCACCCGTCCTTTCTGCCTCGTGCCCGATAGTAACCCCGGCCACGCCTCCTCCTCCTCCTCCTCCCGCCCCCCTCCCTGCCTGGCTCTCGCCTGTCTTCGGACAGCCAATGGAAAGCCGCGAGCCGCCTCACGCGCCGGGCGCCGCCCTTCTTTCCCAATAGGAAATGGCTTCCCTTCACTCTCGCTCAGCCCGGCAGGGGCCGCCCTCGCGTGTGCTGCGTGAGGGAGGGAGGAAGGGACGGCGGCAGAGGGTGTGGATAACCTTTGCCTCAGTGAAGCGTTGGAGTCCTGGCTCCACCCTTGGGCCACCTGTTAGCCAATGGGCGGCGGGAGCCGGGAATTTCGGGGCCAATCGCCCTGAGAGGGGAGCCGCCGGGGGCGGGGTCTAGATGCGGGGGCCGCCGCGGCGGTGCTGCTGCTACTGCTGCTGCCGGGCTCGAAGCGGGTCCGGCTGGGTGGCCTGGCGGAGAACATGGCGGAGGGCGCCGGGACGGGGTTCCGAATAGGCGTCAGCCTGGCGGAGGTGGCGGAGTCGGTGGGCTCTTCGGAGCAGGCGCTTCGCCTCATGCTGTCCATCTTCCTGGGTGGGTAAACGGGAGCGCGGCGGGGCGGAGCGGTGACGGCAGGGAGCGGAGCGGAGGCTGCTGCTGCCGCTGCCAGCCTGGCGCCCGCGGCACGCGGCAGGGCCCGGCGTGAAGGGCAGCCCTGCAAGGGGACCTTCTGCAGGCGGCTCCCTTGTGGCTCGTGTGGCCCCAGGGAAAAGCTGCGCCTGCCGAAGTCTCCCCCGCCGTGGAAATGGAGCCTCCACGTTCCTAAGCAGTCTACCTCGGAACGAGGCTTCTTGAATCAGGGAGGGCTTTCCTGTATGTGGCACAACACGTGCTCAGCGGACAGAAGGACACAAGCCTGCTTCCTGGCGTGTGGAGGATGTCTGGGAGCAGGTGCTGGGGAACACCTCTGCCAGACACCTGCTGGGCCCGCTCCCTGCTTCTTCTCTCAGAGGACAGGACTGGGCTAGATGGTCTGATTCGGAATAAGGCCGCTTCCTTTGAACAGAAGTTGCTGAAGAAGGAGGAGGGGTGAGGGGAGATGAAAAACAGGAGTTGGGCGGGTGCCTTCATGCCCTTCAGAAGCATCCGGCTGGCTACTGTTGCAAAGAGGATACTGAGCTAGATGGTCCTTCAGTCTGATCCAGCAAGCAGATTGTTATGTACCGACTCCTTTGCATTTAGGGTCATCCTTCGTCTGCTTGCCTTAGTTACAGGCGTCTGGCGTTAATACTGGTCTGCCATAAAGGTCTTGAGCAGCGAAATCAGAGGGACTTGTCTGCAAAGGAGGGGACTGCAGGGCTCCTGTATGGTTGTGTAGGAGAAGGGATTTGAGTAAACCCAGCAGCCTTTCTCAGCCCTATATGACAAGTTGCATGTACCAACACTTTTTTTTCTCTTACATTCTTTTAGAGGCATCCACAAAATCTTATGGCATAATAAAGTTGTTAAAGGTGCTGCAGTCCATCTCTGTGGTCACCCACTGGTTATGGATATCTGAAATCATCACTGATCTGCCATTAAGGTGTAGCACAATCAACTGTGAGTGAAAAGTTGCAAAGAAGAGGACAGCAGGGCTCTTTTGCATTTTCATGAGTATACAGAAGAGGGAAGCAGCAGGTGCAGCAACTTTTCTCACTCTTGCAAAATTCCTCTTCTTCACAGTTCTTAAAGATGCACTGGCTCTTCTGGCTCCCTCTTGCATCAGTAGTCATTTCCTGGATACAGTTGCTTGAAACTGGGAACGATCAGTCAGTACCACAGGTGTAGAGCAGTAAGCATACAGGTGACTAGATGCAAAAGAGGACAGCCATGGTGCCGTACATGCACATCATTAATGGTGGTGGTGTGGAGTCCAGTGGTGCAGTTCTAAGCACACCTATTTGAAAGTCGGACTTGGTTAGGATTGGGGTGGTTTTATTCTATTTGTGATTCACACCAGCGTTGGTACAATTCTAGAAATGACAGGATAGTTTCCTATGTAATTTAAAATGCAAGAATATATGGAGTTCACTGCTATGTACATAAGGATCTGTAAGTTGGGGCACTGATCCAATTTGGCATTACAAGAAAACTGGTACAGGCAACTCTGATTCCTTCCTAAAGCCCCATTAGCCAGGAAAGAGGGCAGCGAGGGAAGGAAGAGCCGTGACAGGAACTTGCTTATGTTTTGGTGGCCCATAGCTAGACCTGAGGTGCCAAAAGGGAAGCATCTCTGGCTGCTGCAGGATGTTTTCCTTTCTTGGAATATTCTGTTTCCCTCCGGCGGGTGCGGGGGACGGATAGGGGCAGGTATCCTACAATTTGAGAGCAATTGGCATATGGCTTTTAGATGTTTGTGGGATGCATGTCCAGAAAAAGAGAGAGATGGTTGTGTTCAATTTTAGTGTAATGTATCTAAATTGTGAAAAGGAAAACTAGATCTAGGTATATGAAATGATTTCTGATGTTTACACTTGAAAAGGTGATAGTAACACTTCCACATGGAACCACTGCTGCATAGGATGCTTTGAAACAGGACTCTGTAATATATTTTTTTGGTGAGGTAGTAGTACTTGCAATAGATATGTCACTTTGAACAAAATCACTTTATCAAAGCACCTTTTTATATTGCCTTTGTCTAAATTGAGACAAAGCATAATTGTGTGTATTTTCTCAGAAGTAAGTCTTTCTATGTTCAGTGGGACTTGCATATTTGCTAGAAAGTTAGTCCCATTGAACTTGTAACAAATAAAGTGATAATGATCCTATATATAAGTACATGGCAGTAAATTCTGTTTAATCATTGGGATGTTAGAGAATATCTTACAATGCTGTTGGGATCCTTTAAACATTAATACTTAACATTTATATGTTCACCTGTTTCCCCATGAGAGTCCACATGTCTATACAAGCAAAATGTGTGTTACACAAACACTATAAAAACCTGAAACAGAATTCACCACCAAGGCGTGGCTGTCTTAATAGTAGAAGAGCGTGGGAATCCTGGAACATAGTTAATTACTGTGGGGGTGAGAGAAATTTACTGGTTTTGCTCATTGGTGTGGTGCTATCACGTGAGAAATATTGTGTAGACATTCTGCATTCTAAGGGTCAGGCACTGTCAAAATGCAACATGTCTTGCTGAGGGAGTGTTATATATATTGAAGCACATAGTTCCTTCTGCTTGCTGTTCTTGATGGTCAAGAACATTTTCACTGATTTTAGGATCTTCCTCATAAAATTGATTGATTCTTGATCTTCACTTGCAGGTACTCTGGGATCTCTTTGTTTCTGAAATTGGAATCCATGTTTATGAAGCTGGGTCCCCGTGTCTTTTACCCTTTAGGTTTTCACATTCTTCCCTTAGTTTTTTATCCAAGGGAATCCTCCTCTTCCATTCTTCCACATCACTCCAAGCTTCTACCCACTTCTTGCCTGAACAGAATTCTTTTCTTCTTGCCATTCTTACTGGGGTACTAAACCTCTACTAACCTCCCCAGTACCTGCCCCCAGTTTCTTTCCCTATAAGTCCGGATGGAAAGCACTTCATCTGTGAGCAATTCACTTCCTCTCAATGCTGAACCCACCAATCCCACAATATCTTGCGCCATCTTTAATTGGGCTTTACATTTCTGAAACTACTGGGGAGAGGAAAGAGAAAGAGAACAGAAGAAATCTTAAATGAGGGTTTAGGTGTGTTTTAGACCTAAACATTTAAACTTATTTCTAGTTTTGTTCTTACCTGTTTTGAAATGCAGGAACTACTCTTGACAAAGATAAGAGTGTGCCTATCTGAGATGATCCTGGTGCTTACATGCACTACTTCCACCAACCTTATGGCTTGTGTACTGGGGGCGTGGCTGCCCATTCTTTTCTCCCATCCTGCTCCTCTTCTTTCGGTTCCTACTCCACCCCAATGGGTGGCTGCCTTAAAACTATGCTAAGGTGACTTCTATGCCAGGCTAGCGTGTGTGGGATGCTGGCTAATTCCATATCTAGGCAGACAATGTTCTGTATCTTTGCCAGGCAAGGAGGGGTTGGGGAAAAATGCAGGCTTAGCGGCCACCATGCACATGGAACTCCTCGTGTGCTGCTGTACTGTGCAAACCATGTTTACCACAGCTATTGCTCTCATGCTATAAATGCAACTGCCCAGTTACCTTATACTGTATAAGTTACATTGTAATTGGATTTTGCCAGTTTGTGAGGGTATTTTCCCAACTGCATTTATTTATTTGTTACATTTATATCGCACCTTTTCTTCAAGGAGCCCAAGGCAGTGTACATGATCCTCCTCCTTCTCCATCTTCCTCTCCATTTTATCCTCACAACAACAGCTTTGTGAGGTAGGTGAGGCTGACAGTTAGTGATTGGCCCAAAGTCATCCAAAGAGCTTCATAGCTGAGTGGGGACTAGAACCCGTGTCTCCAAAATCCCAGTCCAACACCCTTATCCACTACACTACACTGATTCTACATCTTTGTGCTTTCAGCAGTACAGCCACACCTGATGGCTGGAAGTAGCTTTGCTCACTTCGGGTGAGTGCCTAATTACAGGAGTCCTTGCATCCAAGCGTGTTGTGCAACACCTCCAAAATTATAGCACTTTGAATTTGTATCCAGCACTACCTTGTCATGATTCTCAAGTTTTAATAGAATTGATTTCCATGGTTATAGCACAGCCTTCCCCAATCTGGTGTCCTCCAGATGTTTTGGACTTCAACTCCCATCAGCCCCAACCAACATGGGCAATGGACAGGAATCCTTTGAGTTATCTCCAAACCATCTGGAGGGTATCAGGTTGGGCAAGGCTTATATAGCGCTTCTCGTTTTTCCATGCCAGCTCTCTCATTTTTATTTTAACGAGATCATCTTTGGTCTTCTGGTACTTTTTCAGTATTAAAGAAGAAAGTTGATGTCAGCATCTTGGGCATGCAGTATCATTAAGTGGTCTTAAGATTTAGTCTTCTGTGCCTTTCCTTATTACTAGATGCATTGATTTAGATGGATATTGACTTTAATTGGGGCCCATAAAGTCTGCTATACCTCACTTGTCACTGTGTACTGAACCCTCTTCCACAACCTGGCTCTGAGAGAGCTGTCAATCCTATTTCTAAGTCAGACCATTATTTCATCTAGCCCATTACTAACCATTCTGAATGGCAGGAACTCTTCAAGGCCTTGAGGAGAAAGAAATCTTTCCTCAGCACTGCTGAGTTTCTGCAACTAGGAATGCCAGGGATAGATCTGCCACTGACCTGTGGCCCTTTCTAGGTGAACATTGGAGGTCCCAGGCTGTAGACAGACTGAAATGATGTATTATTCAATTTATGAATCACCCTATAGCCAAAGCTCTCAGGGTGACATCATAAATAATGCCTCTGGTCTACTCTTGCTAACGTTGGATGATATAGCTATCTCAAAGACAGGATGCTGGTTCGTTAGAATACTAGTGGAGGGCAGGGTTGGCCTTACCATGGGACAAGCTGAGAGAGACACTTCAGGGGAGTAGTTTGGGGGCACTTATTACAGGAGCCAGGTAGGAGATGGACAAATCTGATGCATGGGGTGCAGCCCATCAGTTCTGTGCAAACCACATTGACACATAGTACTTTGTGCAGCTCCTGTTCATATCAATAGGGCTTGCACAAAAGCCCTTCCCAGTCAATTGCAACCTATGTGGGTCCCCCCCTCTTTTATTACAGGAATTTCTACCTAGACCCTCAAAACAATCCTAGGGTGGCTTGCAGTGCCAAAATCCAAAGTATAATGAGAAACATTAAAACATATAAAAGTACTCTAAAAGGTTCAGAATCTTTGACAGCAGCATAAAATCATAAGCAGAGTTAAAACAGACTAGGAGATGTGGAGACAAGAGATGAAAACTAAGTGTGTGTGTGGGCTGCCAATTGGCTCAGACTCTAGGCAGTGTTCTGGGTGAAGGCTACCTGCTTCTTATATTGAGCACATATGCAAATCCTCTGGCACTATCAGGGTTCTGAAGGGTTGGGTTTGTGATTGGAAATCTCATGGTGTTCAGAGCTGTTAAGTCATGGCTGCAATTCTGCCAAGAACTACATGTATCCCCTACAATCTGCCCCATTTGCCTTTCTGAGAATCAGCCTTTTTCTTTTGCAGTTCCTTGCTTGTGTAGCTGTGAAGATAAGCGTGGGAATATAGTGGACTATACTGAAAAGGCAATGAGCGTTACAAGCACAATAAAACACATTATAATGTATCAGAATGGTTGTGTGAATTTGGCCCTTAAAATGACCTGTTTGTCTTGAAGGTAGATCACAAGAGACTGTTTGAGAGAGGAGTATAGGCTCCCTAAGGTTGGAGACGGGATATTATTTTCTGTCTTCTGTTATCCAGAAAGTTAAAGTTGCATGATACACAGCCAGGGGCAATGGTGTGTGTGTGTGTGTGTGTGTGTGTGTACACACACACATGGTTCTTTTGTCCCATATTATTATTGGGAAATAAGTTTTATAGATTTTTGTTATGCTTCAAAAATCTGTTTGGCCAGAGGCCTGAGTAGGACAAAAGAAATGAGTGCAAACCACAGGAAATGATTCTAGTGTGTCTACTTCCTTCAACTCCCTTCCTTAAAATCTAGTGAATTTCCAGCCTAATGTTCTCAAAATTCTGGGCTGCTGCTAAGATTAGGAAGATTAGGCAGGACAGAGCAAGACTGATGGCTTTAAACCTTTGATTCCATCAGTAAATCATTAAACCTGATATTCTGAGTGGCTCATTGGTAGTATGGATTTGAACCTTGGAGCTGCCTTGAAGCCTTTGGGCCATAAACACAGTGATTTCTCAAAGGCATTTCTTCAATGTTCAAACTTAAAGCAGAGCCCCAAGTTTGTTGTGAAGATGAATGAGCATTGGAAACGTTGTAGCTTTGCTATAAATCGAATATTAAAATAACACAGAAAGCTTTGTGAAAGAGAAGGCACGTGGACTCAGAAATAAACCACTTCAGGGGAAAGGAGTGTGAGATCTGATTACAAAGTTACTTCTTCGGTATATGGCAATTGGGTGGTCATATTTATAGCGTGACTGATTGTACTGGAGAGCAGTTGGTCTCGTAAAACGTAGCTTTACGCGATGCTGGAGTTCAATGTACAATAGGCTAAAGGAGCTAAAGTTAGTCATGAACAAGGGGGGAAAAAGACGAGGAGAAGTGAATTGAGTTGGCTCTTAGGCGGAGGGAGTCATGCTCCAATTTAGAGTATAGAAATGTAAAAAGAGCTTCCTGATGGATTACAAAATGTTACAGATGGGAGTGGGGAAACTTGTGTGATCAGTTGAACAAATAACTGCCTTAACAGATTTTATATTGTAAGGAAGTGATGCAGGAAAGCCTGTGTGGTTTTAATAATAACTTCATTGTGGACATTTTGCAGTGAGATGTGCAAGAAATAAAGATTTTATATTAAAAGGGCCTTTAGGGGACAGGACCTATCATTTCGATGCACTCTGTGTATTGGGATACATTGCATTTCTCTACAGGATCCCTGTCAATGAAGTCAGGCCATCTCACAGCAGCGAGGGGATATTTTGCCACCTTTACCACTGTCCCAAGTGGCCCTTATCAGCCCAAGTCTTTCCTAGCCCCCTCTTCCTAGTTTTTATTTCTTGGTCACATGATGAAAATAGAGAGAGATAATCAACACAGTGAGACTTGGCTCAATCAATATAAATCATTATATTAACAATATAAAATAATAAACGTTAAAAACAACCATTTTACTACAGAAAGATCACTATAAATTGTGTTAACAGGTTTTGCCTGGGGTTTGTGTGTGTTGTGCTGTGCTTGTTTTACTTGGGGCTGTGTTTTGAGTGGGTGGAGGCAGTGTTGGTGTGGGTGGGAGATTTGTCTTGTGTTTGTGCACGCATGTTTTTCTGAGGATCAACAGTTTGCCTTCTATAAAATGGGTATTTCGTTTTTTTTAGTACAAATGTTTGATTTGGCACTGGGGGCTCAGACCTCATCTCTTGGCCAAGTTATGTGTCTCTGAGGCTCATCAGTTTGGCTTTGGAGAAAAACACTACAGGATGAAGAAAGCGTTTTTGTATTTTGGTGCCCAGACTGCACCTCTGCCTTGTACTTAGGTTCTTCAGTAAGCTATTTTGCTTTAGGCCTCATCAGTTTGCCGCCTGGGAAATGGGCATGTTTTGACTGGTCACATCCACCATAGCGGCCATTTTGTGAATAAGCAACTCCCACCTCTTTCATGGCAAACATTATGTGAGAAGAGTGCCTACAGCACACTCTCAAAATTCTAAATGTGCTCTCAAGCCCCAAAAGCTTGGGTACCTCTAGAATAATCATTACCAGAGAAATAGCCTTCTTAATTTGTGTGATATAACCATTGGTATTCAGAATAGTATTTGGAGGAACAGGGAAACCCATACTACCCAGCCGTTTCCAACAGCTTAATTAAGAGGTGTTGAACTTGGCTTGGTCTGGGGACCAGATTTCTCTCCCACCCCCAATCAGTCCAGCCCTCAGTGATGTTATTTGGTACTGGTCCTTACCCACCCCGTCCAAATTTGGCTTTTCTTTGTGCCTCTTTCTTCATAGCCATCAGTGCTTGCAGTCTCTGACTTTGTGCATTGCTTATCTTTCCGATTGGAGCAGTGCATGGACTCGGCCAGCATTTGGAGAAGAGGCTCCTCTAAATGCCAGTTGAGTCTTTGGCTTTGCACACTGCTCTTTATTTAGGATTTATACTTTTCGGGTTATTAAATTTGTCCCCTACATGCGCTGGCTTTCCCCTTGTTTCAGGTTTTATTGGAGTGGGACTAATACCAGTATAATAAATGTTTATACAGTTCTCCCCCACTCCAAACCCCCCACCCCAATCCTTACAACCATATAAAATAGGCCAGTGTAAACACCTCTGCCCCATCCTCCTTACAGATTGGGCTTATGAGATAGCTCTGTAAGGCCATCCAGTGAGTTCATGAGATCTGAACAGGGGACTTAGAGGTCCATCTGTGTTCCGTGAGTACTGGAATCATCAAAGGGTTGGGTGGGTAAGGTCCAGCTTTTATAGAATCCCTTTTGTCTTTGTCAAGACTAATTTGTGTTCCCATTCTCTCTCTTTAGGATACCCTTTTGCCTTGTTCCAGCGTTATTTCCTTTTCCAGAAAGAGCTCTACCTCATTCACCTGTACAACACGTTAACCGGGCTCTCAATTGCTTACTTCAACTTTGGTAAGGGGGCTGAGAAGATGGCTGCCCAACTAGTGAGTACCAGTGTGTGGGAGGGAGGGTGATGTTGCTTCTTTGTGTGCTTTCTAATCACCTTCCTTTGTCTTTTCAGGGACACAGTTCTGCCACTCCTTCCTATGTGTCTTCATTCAGTTTCTTATACTGAGACTCATGGGCCGTACAGTCACTGCCGTTGTCACTTCTTTCTGCTTCCAGATGGTAAATATGTCCTCTCTGTGTTTCTCTGTGGTTTTCTTCTCTAACCTAGTGCCTTTCAGAAATATTGGACTTCAACTTCCATCATGGCCAGTGGTCAGGAAGGCTGAGACTGTCCTCTACAACAACTGGATGACACCAGTTTAGGGAAGGTTGCTCTATATAGGATTCTTTTTGCCCACTACTGTTCTACTCAGCAAGTACTATGCAGGAGCCTGGGGCAGATAGAGGAGACAGAGAGCCTAGGGAGTAATGTACCATTATGACTAATGTTTTTCAGGCATATCTGATGTCCGGCTATTACTTCACTGCCACAGAGAACTATGACATCAAATGGACCATGCCACACTGTGTCTTGGCTCTCAAACTGATTGGTAAGCAATTCTGTTTCTGAATCCCTTTTACCACTCAAACAATCTTGCTTATTTACAGTGCAATCCTATATGTGTCTACACAGAAATAAGTCCCACTGAGTTCAATGGGGCTTTAAACCCAAGTAAGTGGCTATAGAATT
Source organism: Elgaria multicarinata webbii (assembly GCF_023053635.1). Taxonomy (NCBI): domain Eukaryota; kingdom Metazoa; phylum Chordata; class Lepidosauria; order Squamata; family Anguidae; genus Elgaria; species Elgaria multicarinata. The sequence continues at coordinate 8,132,843 of NC_086176.1, forward strand.
ACTGGTATACAAGTACCTTTCTCTCTTGGTTCTTTTAAAAATATGTATTTATTTGTATCTTCTTCTTGGTGGAATATCAGGGCAGCTGACCTGGGGCTTATAAACAAACAGTGACCAGATCCACGTCAACTGAGCTCCAACAGTAATGCTCACAGACCATTCATCACCTCTTGTTTATTTATTTATTTATTATTTATTTATTTATTACATTTTTATACCGCCCAATAGCCGAAGCTCTCTGGGCGGTTCACAAAAATTAAAACCACAGTAAAACACCCAACAGTTTAAAACACAATTACGAAATACAGTATAAAAAGCGCAACCAGGATAAAACCACACAGCAAAGTTGATATAGGATTAAAATACAGAGTTAAAACAGTAAAATTTAAATTTAAGTTAAAATTAAGTGTTAAAATACTGAGTGAATAAAAAGGTCTTCAGCTGGCGACGAAAGCAGTATAGTGTAGGCGCCAAGCGGACCTCTCTGGGGAGCTCGTTCCACAACCGGGGTGCCACAGCGGAGAAAGCCCTCCTCCTAGTAGCCACCTGCCTCACTTCCTTTGGCAGGGGCTCACGGAGAAGGCCCCCTGTAGATGATCTTAAGGTCCGGGTAGGTACATATGGGAGGAGGCGTTCCTTCAGATAACCTGGCCCCAAACCGTTTAGGGCTTTAAATGTCAATACCAGCACTTTGAATTGGGCCCGGACCTGGACTGGCAGCCAATGAAGTTGTAAAAGGACTGGCGTAATGTGATCTCGCCGGCCAGTCCCTGTTAATAACCTTGCTGCCCTGTTTTGCACCAGTTGAAGTTTCCGGACCGTTTTCAAAGGCAGCCCCACGTATAACGCATTGCAGTAATCCAAACGAGAGGTTATCAGAGCATGGATAACTGTTTGGTCTGGAACTTCTTGATCATATTGTCATGTGTTTCTCTCTAGGTTTGGCCATTGATTACTATGATGGCAGAAAAGAAGTGGTGAGTAAAATTCAATTATTTCTCTCCCCCCACCCGGTCCCTCTGTTATCAGGAATTAGGTTCAGAGCAGTGATTGGAGACCAAACTTGTAGTTATTAGGAAAGAGCCCTATGACACATCCTGGGTCATCTATGAACTTAGGAATCCCTCCCCAGAATGCTTATCGGGTAGAAACACACACACCCCTTTAAAAAAAATAGAGGTTCTGGCGGAATCTCAGAATTGAGTTTCAAAACCTTGCTGGGTATTAACAGACAAGTAGAAAGGAACCTCTTGTAACTACAGAAGATTGCCAGATCCTAGTAGCATAAGCTGAGCTACAAGTAGGGGTAGAGAGAAGACTTAAAACCCCTTTAGACACAAGTGTCTGGTATAAAAAGTTTTAAAAGGTGGGTTTATTAAAGGAATCTGAATCTTAAAGGCATTTATTTTATAGTCCCCATCTTTCAAAAGGTTCAAGAAGCAAAGGAAAAGGAAAGGAACCTCTCATGCAAGAACTGAGTCATTACTGACTCTTGGAGGGACGCCAGCTTTCGCTGACGTTTTCTTGGCAGGCCTTATAGTGGGGTGGTTTGCCATTGCCTTCCCTGGCCGTTATTACCTTTCCCCCAGCTAACTGGGTACTCATTTTACCGACCTCGGGAGGATGGAAGGCTGAGTCGACCCGAGCCGGCTGCCTGAAACCAGCTTCCGTAATGACTCTGTAATGAGAGTCAGTAATGACTCTGTGCTTGCATGAGAGGTTCCTTTCCGTTCCTTTCCTTTCCTTTCCTTTCCAGACAAGAAAAGGCATTTTATTGGCAAACTAGGCCAATGAGTTTGAACCTCCAATCCAAGGGAGCAGTAATGTCTTCTATGTTAATTCGTCTTCTATACCAAAGCTCTTGTGAAGTATTAACCCCATTCACACCTGTGGGCAGGAGATTTCCAACGAACTAGAAGGGAGAGTGTGAGACTCCTAATCATGCATTTGCTCACTTGTGCTCTGGACTCGGCCAAGAGCTGCTGGGAAGAAGGCCAGAAAAAAAATAGAATTCTAAGCCAAGTTTATTTCAAATATGAATCTGTGATCCTTTACAGGCCCATCTCCAAGTGTCTGGGCAAAGAGTAGCAGATAGTATTAGGATGGCATAAGGTGGGGGGGAAGAAATACTGTAAATTCTCTCTGATGACCTTCTCTTGTTCCAGGCAGTCTCTCTGTGGGTGGGTGTATCAATGTGTGCAGGGAGTCAGGGTTGGGATTAATCTAATCTCCTTGGAGAGTGTAATTTGTTGATATGAATGTTTGAGGAATCATGTGTTGGAGGATTGGGTAGAGTGATACTCTGTTACCAAAGTAGAATCTTATCAAAGTTTATACTGTACCAATCTCTGCCCCCAGTATCTGTAGCTCCAGGGAACAAAGTGAGAAAGTCTTGCAGTTGGCAAGCACTCAAATAAAGTAAGTCCATTATTAAGATTGCTGATGTGACATCATGCCATCGGGCTGGAGTCTCTGTATGGCTGACAGTGGGGAAGAGACTGCTTTTGGAATTCTTGTCAGTGGACCCTCTTGCTCAGGCGATGTGGAACTACTGAGATAGGGAGCTTGAAGGCTAACTCAAATCTCATGCAGCTAGGAAACGTCTAACTTAGGGATGCTAATGTTGGTGTTTTTATTGTTACAATGCAGGAGTCCCTCACCCATGAACAACAGCAATTTGCTGTTCTGGGAGTTCCTACTTTACTAGAGGTCTCTGGCTTCTCCTATTTCTATGGTGCCTTCATGGTGGGGCCTCAGTTCTCCATGATACAATATCAGAAGCTGGTAAAAGGCGAGATGACAGATGTCCCAGGCCAAAGACCCAACAGGTAATCCTCCATGTCGAGGTCCCCTATCAATCAGCTCCCAAAGTACCTCTGTTTTGAGGGTGCATCTTTGCTGTTCCTTGTGCGTTAGTAAGTAGTACTTCTAATCAAATGTGTTGCACTTTGGGAGGCATTTTGGCATTCCAACTTCGTAAAGGTAATTGCATCAGTGAAATACATAAGACTTGATTGATATGAGACACACACACACATACTGTTCTGAAATAATAAGAGTACAGGATCTCTAGGTTTTTTTTCTTGACACTTATTTCAATTTCAGCTTTGTGCCTGCTCTTAAGCGCTTGATCCTGGGCCTCTTCTTCATGGTAGTCTACGTGAAAGCAGCCCCCTACTACTCTGAGGAATATCTTATCTCTGATGCTTATCTGGTAAGTAGCGCTAGAGGGAATGGAATGCTAACTCCAGGTTATTTGAAGGAACGCCTCCTCCCATATGTGCCTGTCTGGACCTTAAGATCATCCACAGGGGTCCTTCTCCGTGAGCCCCTGCCAAAGGAAGTGAGGCAGTTGGCTACTAGGAGGAGGGCTTTCTCTGCTGTGGCATCCTGGCTGTGGAACAAGCTCCCCAGAGAGGTTCGCTTGGCGCCTACATTGTTTTCCTTTCGTCGCCAGCTGAAGACCTTTTTATTTTCTCAGTATTTTAACACCTAATTTAACTTAAATTTAAACTCTGCTGTTTTAATCTCATATTTTAACCTATATCAATTTTTGCTGTGTGGTTTTATTCTGGTCGTGCTTTTTATATTGTATTTTGTATTTGTGTTTTTAAATGGTTGGTTGTTTTATTATGCTCCTCATGGTTTTAATTTTTGTGAACCGCCCAGAGAGCTTCGGCTATTGGGCGGCATAGAAAATAAATAAATAAATAAAAATAAACTCCAGAACAGGAAGAATAAACTTAGAGATAAGAACTTTTAAAATCTGAGTGATTATGATAAGGAAGGATTAAACTTTTCACTCCTGGCCATTTTTAACAGCAAACGTGCTGAACTGAAAGGAGGAGCAAAGTTTGGTGTACAGGCTCCCAACTTTCCTGCTATTGGTTCTTTTGCTTCAGTTCAACCAGTACTGAGTTCAGTTCTTTGGGCTGCCCCAGTGCCCCACATCTCCATGTATTTCCCTTCATGAAGCACCATAAAAACGTGCAAGAGAACCTTTAATTCGCTAGGAGAAATGAAAACCTACACTTTATAACCAAAACTACATGAGAAATCACACCTTTTTAGTATCAGAAATCCACCATAGACACTACGTGGTTTCGAAATAATCCTTCTCTTTTATTTATATGCTACATTTCTTTAGAAAGTTTAAGGGAGCGATCCTGTGCCCTCCCCTTCCAAGACAGCTTTTCGGAGGCCATAGGGTTGTTCAGTTTCCTGGCTCCAAACTGGTGCCAGGAAACCACACTGCCCTCCTTCTCATAGCCGGCACAGAGAGAACCATGCCCACTACCTCTCTGCACTTGCAAAACAGATATGGAGATGGTGGGTAGGGGAGAGCCATTCTCAGGGGCGGGGAAAGAACCAGATGGGTATCCCCAGCCCCCTCCCCTCCCCTCCCCTCCCCAGAGCCTCTGCTGGATGGACATGTCTGTCTAGCTAAAATGCAGAGCAGGAGACGTGAGGCGCCTTCTGCTCTGCATTGGATACTCGTAAGCCTCCACGTTTGGAGGCTTACGAGTACTGAGAGCACATCCCATAGGACTGGCTTTAAGTAGCATATCCAGTATACCCATTGTAGCACTGAGAATATATGTGTGTGTGTATCTGTGTCTGCCTGCTGCTATCTAGGCTAGGAAAATTCACCTTAAGCTGCCTGGAATACTCAGTTCTTGGGTATGTGACTGACTGAGCCTCTTGCTTGGCACGGCCTTGTCTTTGTGCCGGTCTCTGTATTGTTGCAACTTTGCGACTAGCGCTCTTATATAGCTCTCGTTTTCCCAGAGTGCTATATTTGATACACCATCAGATTCTGAGATTGGTTATGTTGGAGCCAAGCTAAATTACCAATGCTACAAATTGGGTTTTTAAACATACTGGTTCTTTCTGGGGGTGGGGTGGGGGTTTAACTGGAAAGGTCTTAATGGTATCTGCAGCTATTAAGATCTTTGAAATTCTATTTTATTGTAATTGGGATTGTTTAAAGTTGTTTAAACTTAAAAGCGTTTTCATAATTTGTGATATTGAATTCTATTATTCTTATATTGTAAGCAGCCTAGGGAAGTTAATGGTCTCGAAAGGCAGCTAAAAATAGATAAAATAAATAATTGATTATCACTAGAATGCTTTCATACAAATCCTGTCTCTGGTTTCTGATACAAATCACAGATTTCCTGTCTTCCTGCAGGAAGAGACCTTCTGGTTCCGCTGCCTTTATATATTGATCTGGGGCAAGATAATACTCTACAAGTATGTTACATGCTGGCTGGTCACGGTAAGCCTGGAAGCTAAACATAGTCTGCAAAACCACTTCCGCCACTTGGGTAAGGTTGGGTGATTCAGGACAACTGAATCTTGTGAATCTCTGTGACTTTCATTGCAGGAAGGAGTCTGCATCCTAACTGGTCTTGGATACGATGGAAAAGATGAAAAAGGGATGCCAAAGTGGGATGCTTGTGCCAACATGAAAGTGTGGCTCTTTGAGACAACTCCTTATTTCACAGGGACCATTGCCTCCTTCAACACGAACACCAACGCCTGGGTAGCCCGGTGAGCAATGCTGACAGACTTCTGCAGAACAGTTTTAGCAGTACCTGGACAGGCAGGAGATGGCCTTGCTGTGAGAAAAGCTCTGTAGATTTTGTACCTGAGAGTGGCAGTGGGGTTTTTGGGGGGTTTTTTTTGTTTGTTTGTTTAAAAAAGGCACATTTCTAGCTTTGAACAGTTCAGAAGCGTGAACAACTTCTGGTGAAACCTGCAGAGCTGAAAGGAGTTCAGTATGGAATTCCAGCAGACAGAAAAAAATCTTCAGTGCTCTGCAGAGCTCCGTGCTCTTCACACTAGTTAAAAGTCTAATAACAGCTACTAGAGCAGGAGTCAGCAAAGGCATCCCAAGACCCCTGAGGTGCCCATTGGACCCCTTCCATCCACTCCCTGGCACTTTCCCTTATCTCTGCAGCTGGGAAACAGGAAGTCTCCCAATTACCTGAACCTGGTAATTACTCAGAAGCGATGGCAGTGGCAGGTGGAACAGCTGGCCAGCCAGTCAGAAGCAGTAGAAGGTGGGGGAGAGGAGCCAGTCATATAAGAGATGGGGCAAGAAATGTGCCCACAGCCTGCCCCCAAGAGTAGAAGCTGCCTGGGGTGGGTGGGAAATTGCCGCGTGATGCCTGCCAGACTTTTAGTAAATTCATTAGGATTTTCTTCTGAGTAAACATGCCTATTTTAGTCAGTACATTTATATCTGTTTTTCTTCCATTATGGAACTCAAGGTAGTGTACATGGAGCTCCTAGGTCAGCCTTCCTCAACCTGGGGCGCTCCAGATGTGTTGGACTACAACTCCCAGAATGCCCCAGCCATCTGGCTGGGGCATTCTGGGAGATGCAGTCCAACACATCTGGAGCGCCCCAGGTTGAGGAAGGCTGTCCTAGGTGGTCTGACCAGAGTCCTCTTAGGAAGCTGTGCCCTCACACTAAGCATGCAAACTTCTTCTAATGTCTGTGGGCACAATCTAGCCACCCCTCGTTAGGTTCATATGGCCACCTCCTCAAAGGCTAAATGTTCTTCACCACGCGCACCATTTTTAAAAACTTGGTAGCCACCTAGCAGTGGCCATGGGCGCACATATTAACTTGTGAACAGGCTGAACACAATCCTCACTATAAGTCTTTATTTATCCTTATTGAAAGCCATGACAGTTGGTGAGTTTTGAAAATGATAGGACTGCAATGTAACACCGCATCCTTTCCCTCCTCTGGAACCTGTAAGGAAAACGAATTGGCCGAAGGTTTCACGGTATTTCTACTCAGAAATATCAACTATTCCCTGTACATCTATGGATAGTGGGGATGGCTTCCATGCAATAGTCTATGAGCATGACTTGTAGATAGAACCTTACGTTTAGAAATTGAGTCACTGCAGTTCTCACACTTATGCATATTCTTAGGAGAATGCCAACACATCTGTTGCCCCAAACTGAAACATCATCAGAATGTTTAGAAGACAGGAAACACTTGCACCGATCAAAGTCGTCGGAGGGGAAAATGAAAACTGACCATAGCAAAATAAAATTGAAGTGAAGCTTGGCAAAACAAATCCTAGTTGTGATCTAGAGTCTAATTTGCATTATACATCTTAGCATCATTTACAGCAGGAGTGCATGACTTTTTCGGCCCCGAGGGCTGCACACGCCGGCAGCCTTCTCTACCTCCTCTCCCCCCCCACCCCCAGTGATCCTGATACAGGTTGCTCTTTTCAAGCTGGTAGACCTGAATCTCCACTCGCTCCCCATGCAGACCGTGCGTTCCTCATAGAAAAGAATGGTCTATATCGCAGATAGCAAAAGTGCCATCAGGGGAAGATTCGGGAGCAGTAATGGTGAAAGGCCGCAAGGCCTTTGGGGCCCAGGGTTGTGCACCTCTGATGAACAGGATTGCTCTACACCACGTGATCACCTTGACAGGTTGTAACAATAGATTTGACATACCTCTAATTTTCTCCGCTGCTCAAATACAAAAAGCGGCAATATGTCAGTAGCAACGGATATGCTTCCAAGCATCAAGCTTCAGGTTATATTCCTAGCATCTCCAATTGCATAGTTTTCCCCAAAACATCCAACTAAACCACTTCTTTCCCTAAAATTTGAAAGAACGAATCATTTCACCACAGGGGTAAAAATTAGGGTTTAATTTGAGCCGGGGGTGGGGCTAATTTTAACTGCAGATTTAAAAGTCTTTCCTTTTGCTCTTTGATCTTCCTGAAGCAAAAAAAATAAAAATAAAACCTCCTTGACCTTTTTCTGGACCTTCTGGTTAATGTTTCTTTCTGGACACAATAAAAACAGTGATTGTCTTTTAAGTTGCCAACCGACACTGTTACTTTTTGTTCTTCATCTGCAGCTATATCTATAAACGACTAAAATTCCTGGGAAACAAGTTAATGTCACAAGCCATCTCTTTACTGTTTCTGGCTGTCTGGCATGGGCTGCACTCTGGCTACTTGGTGTGCTTCCAAATGGAGTTCCTTATTGTCACCGTCGAGAGACAGGTAAGCTTTTAAAGGAGTCATTCTAGTAATTGTCTTGCTAAAGTTTAGTATCTGGATGTTCTGGTTTTTCTAGAAAACCCTCCATCAGATTAGGTGAATTGTGTGTAGAGACACTATATTCTCTGGATGTTCTGGTTTTTCTAGAAAACCCTCCATCAGATTAGGTGAATTGTGTGTAGAGACACTATATTCTCTGGATGTGAGAGCAGCACTGTGAATCACTAAGGGCAGTTAATTGTGACCTCATTTGTGTGTTTCACCAGCAACATAACCAGCATCAGTTTAAAGAAGTCTGTTTGGGTGTTTTTTAGCCCATTTTGTTTGTATTCGTTAAATATAAAATGTAAGCCATTCCTGTGCTTCAGTATTCCAAAGGCTGTAGTAAACGCCAATCTATTTAAAATGTATTAATTGAACTAATGCAGATGATTAAATTCTGTAAACTAAGGCAGCATCTACACTACTGCTATAAAATGGTTCATAACCGTAGTGACAACTGTTGGGGCCCAGGACAGACTTCACAGACTGTTTTCAAATCATTTTCAAAGCGTCGTATGCTGCTTGCTGTAGATCTCGCCTAAGACGTCAAGGCAAAGCTGTTGCAAATGATATCCTACGAAAATGCCAGGAAGGCATAATGCAAACCTATGGCTTACTTTAATGTCCGAACACAGGCCTGCCCACAAAGTGATTTGTTCTGGGTTGGCTAATTGTGGCCTGCTCCTTTTTACTGAATTTTACTGAACCATTAACAAACCACAGTTGGGGCTGTTGCTCTGCCTCAAGAAGTAGCTGCACCATGGAAATGGGAGTGGGCTTGCAAACTTGAATCATGAGCAGATTGGAAACAAAAGCAGACAAACTGCTCAAACTCTGCTGTGGGTTCTTGACTATTAAAAAGCATGATTTTGTTACATCTCAATCCAGCCACTGAGTAGTTCTTTTTGTTGCAGCTCATTAGCCTGGTACAAAGCAGTCCACCTCTGACTACCCTGGCCTCCATCACCATCTTACGGCCAATCTTCTATGTGCTTCAGCAAGCTGTTCACTGGATGTTCATGGGATATTCTCTGGTGCCGTTTTGCCTCTTAAGTTGGGAAAAGTGGATTAAGGTACTGAAGAAGTATAAACTCTCTAAAAGGAGGATGGCCTCCTCTCCACACTTACTGGCAGGAGGAAGTAAGAGTGAGCTACCTTAACACTGACCTCTGCATTTTCTCCTTCACAGGTGTACAAGTCTATTTATTTCCTAGGTCACGTGTTGTTCTTCACATTACTGTTTGTATTGCCTTACATCCGAAAAGTACTTGTGCCACGAAAAGGAAAGTTAAAGAAAGCTGAGTAACAACCAAAAGGTGAGAAAATCCCTCTGGTCTGCTATTGCTTAAGAATAATGGTCTTAGAAGGCAAGCAGCTAAGTAGTTTTGTTTTTTCTCTTTCAGATTGTACCACGTGTGCATTTATTATGGGGATGGTTGAAGCATCACCTGCCAAACTTCTGTGGTCAAACCCTTGCAGGGTGACCAGGGGCAAAAAGAGCACAGGGGCCAAGACCCCAAAATTAGGGGAACTGGCTGCAAACTCCTCCATCCCGTCTACAGGTTGCCTTATCTTTTAATGTCTCCCCACGAACACTCCTGTCTCTGGAAATGTCAGATGATTGTAAAGCACTTGATGCAGCTGCCATCTGGGAATGGAGCCACAGCCTGACTTTTTTACTTTCCAATTCTGCTAGATAAAATTGGTCCCAGTTGGTTTTTCATTCATGCTTGAGATGCTTTTTTCCACTCATTTTTGGAGCTGGAACTGTTTCTCTACTGTATCCTGGCTTTCTTGGCATGGGCAAAGACTAGTGTTGTATGTAGGCTAAAGCAAAGTATGAGGGATATACTTAATGCAGTGTTTTATGTGATTCTTCAAAGGATGTTCCTCTCCCCTCTAAGGCACACGAAGTTTACCAATTATTTTCAGGCCTTGCTCCTGTCTTCAATAGTACTGTACACCACAGCAACTGAACTGATGAAGCTATTTCCTAGCAGAGATGAAAAGATTGTAACCCAGTTGCAGCAGGAAGCATTTATTAAGATAGCAGTCCCACCACCACCACTGCTGCTACAGTGGTGGACACTTTATTAGCTACAGTGACTGCTCTGAAAGTTCCATTTGAGAAGGTAAGGGATAGAACCGTGGTACTAGTGGTTCTTGGCAGGGTACTTGCCTGAGGACATATAGAAAACTGATACCCTACAAGAACATAAGAGCCATGCTAAATTAGACCAAGGTCCAGCATTCAGCTCTCATATGCTGCAAGATAGTAGAGGTAGCAATATAGCCATCGGGACATATAGCCACTGTTATCCTTCTCTTTCAGAAATTTGTCTAATCCCCTTTTAAAGCCGTTCAAGTTGGTGGCCATCACTACATCCTGTGGTACCAAGTTCTAGGCTGTGTTCAGACAACAGTGAGGTAATAATCACCTTGACAGTTGTTTATCTAGGGGGTACTTCCCCCCCCCTCAAATCCAGCTGGACGAGAGCGGCAGCCACCACTTTGACCACTTTTGCCTTGTGACTTTGTAGCTGAAGAAATATCCAACGGTGGTTCAAATAGCCAACTCTGCACAGCATTATGTTAAAAACTCCCTCCACACAACATAACCCATGATGGGTTAAATAACCAACTGTCAGCTTTTTAACTTGCCATTGGTTATTGTGTTGTCTGAACCCAGTCCGAGTTTGACTATGTGTTGTGTGAAGAAATGCTTCCTATTATCTACTCTGAATCTCCCATCATTGAGTTTCATGGGATGACCTTCGATTCTACTAGTATACGAGAGGGAGAAAAAATGCCTCCCTATCCATCCCCCACACACCATGCATAATTTTGTACACCTCTATCACGTCTCCCTTCACTCGCCTTTATTCCAGGATGTTGTAACAGTTCCTCATAGGGGAGGGGCTCTAGCCCCTTGATCATTTTGGTTGCACTTTCAGTGCCTTGTCCAACTCTACGGTATCCTTGTTGAGGTGTGGTGATCAGAATTGTATGCAGTATTCCAAGTGTAGTCACACCAGATTTATATAAAGGGAGTATGATATTGGTAGCTTTGGTTTCAATTCCTACTTATGCCCAACATGGAATTCACCTTTTTCTTAGCAGCCATGCAGTGTGTCAACATTTATCTAGCTGTCACCACTCAGATCCCATGAGCATATACGTGAAGTTACCATACGTTAGCCTGCCTATGCATAGCTCTATATGCAAGGACACTTCCACTTCATTAAGACAGTTTTTATTTGTTACAAAAGAGAACAAAGGAATTTAAGCATCTATTACTTCCATTGAAGAAAGAACGCAATAGGTAGAACCCTGCAATATACATAATCACTCCAGAATGTTGCGCTAGCAGGTGATGTCAAAATTAGCATTAATAAGCTTACACCACTCCCCACGCTTCTTCAAAAGCTGTAGTGATCTTGGCACAAGTCAAAGCAGCAGAGAGTGGATAGTTGCTGATAGAAATACTCTTCTCTGAGTAGTCAACATTAACCTAGAAGAGAAAAACAGCGATCAACATTTCAGTCAGCTTCCATATTCTATTTCTGGTACAAATTGTTATGTAGACAAAGGTGGGCAGCTTTTGGCCCATTATCCCTCACCAGTGGCTATGTTGGCTAGGGCTTCTGGGAGTTGTAGGCCAAATCAGCAGGGGGGACACAAGTTCCCCACCCCTAATCTAAACACTTCTTTTGCTTGCCAATGTAGACAATACAATGCTGGATGGACAAATGTTCAGACTTGATGTTAGACAGCTTAACAGCATCATGAACCAGTCAAGCTATATTTATTTTTAAAGCTCCACTCAATGGTCAAAAACGGAGATAAATTACTTCTACTGTTGTAGGAGATATTCCCCTCTCCTTTCTACAAAAGCAACTTACCAATAATACCATATTTCTTCAATTCTAAGACGCGCTTTCCCCCCATATAAACATATTTAAAAATGGGGTGCGTCTTAGAATCGCAGGCGTGTCTTAGGGGTTTTTTTTTTCTGTTGGTGGTACTGAAATTAGTGTGCGTCTTACAATCGAAGAAATACGGTACAACACACTACAGTTCTTGAAAGAGTTCCACAGACACAGCCCTTACAATATGCCTGTAATACAGGCAATTATCCTACAGGATGTGTGCCTAAGTATAATGTGCCCATCATAACTGAGCAGTGTCTTGTCCTAAGGCCTTCTATTATTATATTTATTTATATCCCGCCTTTTACCCAATACTTAATAGGTAAGAAAACACATATTTACACCTCTTACCGAACCATGAGCAAAAGCTCCCACAATGATAGCTATAGGGTCTGCAGTAGGGACTAGGTCACGCACGTCTGTCACAGTAGGGGCTGAAAAGGATGTGTCGATTTTTGTGCAGCCTACGGGGAGGTGATCAGTCACTGGATTCTTAATAACCTACAAGGGGGGGGGAATGAATTAATGTGGAAGTAGAAACAAGAACCAAAGCACATAGAACCACATAATACACTAGCAGAGTTATTACCTTTAATAATTTCTGTGGCCCATCAGCAGCTCTGACACTGAATTTATGCAGCAACTGAACTAAGGAGACAGAGAGAAAGAGTTTTACATTGGAGATACAAGACTAAGGTAGATGCCATTGCATTTATCTGTTTTGGAGTTCCTTTTCCTGCCCTGTTACTTTCTGACTAGTGATCCAAGGACCCCTTTCCCTTAGAACACACTTGCATAGTGAACCATTAAATCAGCCGTTTACGCAGTATGGCCAGCCAGGCAGTAACCATTCTGATATTCCAGGGAGGCAGGCAGGCAAAAGAGGAGGCTGAATTGCTGTAGAAAAGGTAGGGAATCTGACCTTCCAGATGCTGGACAATTCCCTGACCACTGAAAATGCTGGCTGATGGGATTTGAAGTCCAACAACTGGCTGACCACAGGTTCCCCACACCTGTGTTAGAAGAGCTCATGGATTTAATAAGATATTCACACTGATGTGCAGCTGATGCTACAAACCGTCTGGAAGAGCTGCATTGCAGTTAATTTGTGCTCTTCCGAAGTTTAGTAGCCTGTACCATTCAGCTACAAAGTAATTACCACAGGGCCAGTAGAACGGAGTGGCTGGGGACTACAAATGGGCAGTTTTTCATCTAGTTTAGGGCGCCAGGAGACCATTTCCTTCCTGCCACCCCAAGGCTGCAGTCCCAGAAAAGAATGTAAAACTAAATTGGGGGGTGGGGGGGAAATGGTGTCCATAGTGCAAAGAGGGCCAAATTTAGCTTACTTACAAGCTAAATTGGACCGTTTTAGCGTTCTAGCCCCCCAAAAAAAACATTTTTAGAGGGTGCTCTGTGAATTTGGAGAGGGGGGGGAGGGAACCTGCAGGTTGCCCACCTTGATGTAGGTAGAACCACCCCATGGTATGCTTAAAAATCATGTCACTAATGTTATTTAGCATTTTCCTTGACCTTATGATTCCACTATTATTTTTATTCCCTTGAGTACTGTAGCCCAAAGCTTGACATGAACAACAACAACAAAAGATCTATGTGTACATCCCCCACCCACCCCCCACACTTTTAGTTCCCAAAGCTACTTCCACAGAACCCCATGAGGTGGATGAACCCCAGTTCATCCACCTGTGCCCTCCGTTTTTCCATCCAGCCGAAGGTTCTGGTTTTTTAGTCCACTGCCTGATCCCCTAGTTTTTATAGGCGGTTTTTCTATTCATCCTGCCTTCACTCTGAACTTTAGGTCCTGCATAATTATTTTCTGCTACACAAATTCACCTTTCATTACCTTCAATGAAGCTACACCATTTTTTAATATTCTTTCTCCAGCTGCAACACTGTTTGCATCCCGTCTACTGTGTGACGTGGCAATGCAAACTAAGAAAATGCAACACCCATATTTATTTATTAACACTTATCTACCACTCTATATCTAAACTGATTCCAGAGTGATGAACTATAACGGTTAAAAGAAAAAACCCCACCATATTAAAAAGGTTTTTTTTGAAATACCAATAAAAACCATGGCTGGCCAATCAAGGAAGGTTTCTTGAAATGAAGATATTTTCAGCAGGCACCAAAAAACCCGCAACGTTGGTGCCTGCCTGAGCTCCAGGGGCAGCCAGAACACTGAAGGCTCTTTTGCGGGTGGACTCCAACCGAACCATAGAGGTTCACAGAACCAGCAGGGACATGCCCCTGACCAGGCAGGTTTATAAGATAGGCGTTCTCTCGGGTATTCTGGTCCCCCTGTGACAAATAGGCAGCCAGGGCAGTCCCTTCAGAAAAGGAGTTGCACGCTGAAAAGCTCCTGACGCAACAGCTGGCCAGCTACATTCTGCACTAGCTCCAGCGGCCCAGCCCCAAGGGCCGTCCCACAGAGTGCACTGCAGTAATCCAGTCTTGAGGATGCTAGTGCCTGTAACACTGTTGCCAAGCTATCCCTGTCCATGAGATGCTGAAGCTAGTAAAAGGCATTCCATCACTGGCCACTGGGCCTCCAGCAACAGTGATGGATCTAGGACGGTGATGGATCCAGACTACGAACCTGATCTTTCAAAGGGAGCGCAACCCCATCCAGAACAGGCAATGAGCCTACCTTCCAGATTTGGAACCCCCTCACCCACAGGCTTCCATCTTGCCAGCCCATCAGTGAGTTTAGGCACTGATCCGGGACTTGCACAGCCTCACCTTATTCAGATGCCACAGGGAAAGAGAGCTGTGAGCCATCAGCATACTGATGGCACTTGGCTCCAAATCCCATAATGACTGCTCCCAGCAGATTCATATAGATGTTGAACAACACTGGGACAAAATTCTACCCTGCAGAACCCCATAGCTCACTTGCCAAGGAATGGTCACCCAATGTTACTCTCTGAAATTGACCCCTCAGTTAAGACAGGAACCACTATAACAGAGTGCCCACAGAGTTGATCCAGGAGAATACCATGGCCGACAATATCAAAATCCAGTGAAAGATCGAGCAGAATTAACAGGGTTGCACTCCCCGTCTCTCTCCCAATAAAGGTCATTCTGCAGGGTGACCAAGGCTGATTCGGTGCCATAACCTGTTTGAAACCCAGACTAGAATGGGTCTAGATAATCAACATCCTTCAAGAGTGTCTGCAGTTGCTCCACCACAGCCCTCTCAAGAACCTCTGCTAAGGAAAGAGTTACTGCGCCTGGGCAGTAATTGTCAAATACCATTGGGTCTAGAGTGGGGGTTCCTTCAGGAGAGGTTGCACTACTGCCTCCTTAAGGAAAAAAAGGAACCACCCCCTTCACGCCAAGATGCATTTATCACTCACTGGACCCACACAGTCATATCCCTTCAGCTAGCTTTTATTAGCCAGGAGGGGCAAGGATTGAGACGCCACGTGGTTGTTTGCATTGCTGCAAGCACCTTGTCCACAACATCATGCTACAGCGACTGAAATTGATCCCACAAAATCGGGCAGAGGGTGGCATCAGGAACCTCAACTGGAGCTGAACTAACAAAAGCATCAAGTTTGCTGCAGAGACAAGCGCGATGCACAAAGGCCACAGCGGATCCTTGAGGGGACCAGGGCTCCATTTGCTATGGAGAGTTAGTCACTGGAACACCTGAAAGAACTTTGTGGGATGGCTACTCGAGGCTTACTCTGCTGCCTGCACTGCCATGCGATAGGCACAATTATGTGCTCTAGCACGTAATCTGTCTAGCTAACATCCTGCATGTTTCATTGACCACAGCCCCCCAGTATACCAAGAAGCAGAGTGGGCACTAGAGCGCCAGAGAGGGCACTCGGGTGCAATCAAGTCCATTTAGGTTATTATACATGCATAACACTGGCAAGTGATGCGTAACTGTAAATATTAGTAAAATAGACCTGCCAACCTATGGTGGAATCCAATAAAGCTCCAATAAAGTTGGAGGAGGACTATTCTCCCTTGCCCCCCCCCCCTCAAAAACTGCTTCAGAGGACTGGGGAACCCCTTGGAGCACGCTGAGGGACTGCAGGCAAGAAGCAAGGAGGAGAAAGTCTCGTAGCTGGATTCTGGCCATAGCCCGTTCTTACCAGCCTTTGGACACATAACCCTTTTCTCACTCAGGGCATGATATTTTAAGAGGAGAAATGAATCTTACCCATGAGGCCACAAAAACGATCAAAAGTCCGAGGAATTCTTGTCTGGGGGTTGACTTCAATTAGGACATTCTTTTCTGTATGGATATATACCTGGAGAAGACCAGCTCGGTTCAAAGGACTGTCCATGAGCATCAGGAGGCTCTGTGATGAAAAATGAGAGACACAATCTTAGGGAACAATCCTATGGAGATAGTTGACAGCCTCCCCTCCCCCAGAACCACCCCTCCCCCCCCATCTCCATGTGTGGAAACATAGCCAGAACCATGCTGGGTCTAAGGAAGGGGGGGGTAGGGGAGCACAATTTCCGGGCTCCATGGTCTGAGCCCTGTTTCCTATGTATCCCCCGCCAAAATTTTTGTCTAGGGGGCACAGGATTGATCTCTTACATCTATTTTAAAAAAGGAAATAATTTTTATTGTATTAACATCTGTCCAAAGATTTCAGTAACATTTTAGAGAAAAGGCTGTATCTAAAGGAAATACCATTTTATAGGTATGTTTCTGTAAAGGCTTCAGCTGATACAGGTTGCTAAGCAACAGTAACAACGTGTAACATCAGCTGATACAGGTTGCTAAGCCCCTCGCCTGACTCCTCCGGGCTTTCCAAGGTAATCCTACCCCCTTTTCTGCCTCTTCGCTCCCCCCCCCCCCACAAAGGGGGCAGTGCCACGGTCCGGAGCATGAGCGAGGCACAGCCGGGGCCCTTGGTGGTCGGGTGGGAGGCCGCTCGCCTGCTGTGAGCCCCAGCCCCATCTCATGTGAGCTGGGCGGGCGGCCCAAGGCTGACAGGAATCCCGGGGAGAGGGGGACACCTGCTCCCCCTCCCCGCAACCTCCCTGCCCCCTCCCCCAGGTCTGCCAGACGGCACTGTATCGGCGGCCTCCAAGCAGCCCGTGCCCCTGCGATGATATTTAATTAATAAACTTTAAGATATGCTACAACGGCGTATGTTACACTGAGTACAGCTAGTTACAAGACATATGAGTTAGGAATAGAAAATATTTGACATATGAGTTAGGAATAGAAAATATTTGGGAACATTTGTGGTTTTAATCAAAACTAGAATTAACAGTGCTATTTTTATGGCTTTTCCATGACAATTAACCAATCAATATTTCAGGACTAGACACAAGTCATAGGCTGGACATACGATCTTTATTGTATGTTAGACATATGAACATACCTGGTGGGTGATGTCAGGTCGAACCTTTCCAGGGTCCCGGCCACTCCGCAGAAGCAATGATTTATGCTTGTCACAGTTCAAAAGTTCATATGTTTTCCCAACCTGGAACCATGAATTAATTCATTCATTATCTTCCATCCCACATTGCCCATTGGTGTAATCAAAATGGCTTATAATTTTATTAAAAAAATAAAATACAAAATCATTGAACAAAAAGGTAAAAAGCAGTAGTTAAAAAAACATTTGGCAGATTAAGAAAATACTTATTGGAATAAAATTGCCTTCAGCATGCCTCCCCAGGTAGGCTCTTCACCATCTGAGCGCCACAACTAAATAATAATGTAACTGTGGCTCAGAAAAAGCAAACAGTATAGAATCTTAGGTTGCACAAAATCACCGCATAGGCAGAGCAGGGCTCTCCAACACGGCACCTGCGGTTGCCATTGCTCATGTAAGGCCAGACTGAGGCACCCTCCGAGCTATTTTCATCCTCTGCAAGTGAATGGCTTGGTCCATTGGCTTTAATAGGGGTAGAAAAACCAGCCCTAATGAAAAACAACTGGAGGGGAGCAAAGTCCACACCCCACCAAGGACCACTGAGGCAGTAAGAAAGAAGGAGCAGCCAGAGAGAGAGAGAGAAAAGAGCCAGTGTGAGTAGCACACACATAGGGCGCACATTCATATGCACACACACAAGTAAGCAGGGGAGTGCTCTCAACTTTTTGTGATTGGTCCTCCACTTCACCCCACAGTGTGCCTAATTTGTGGTGGTGCCCTGGCACTTTCACAAAATGCCAAATGTGCCCATACTCCAAAATGGTTAGAGACCACTGCAGTAGGGGATGCCCCTATGCAAGTTTCGGCCAGAAAAACAAAGAACCATCCTGTTGGATCAGACTGAAGGTCCAAAATCCTCACTCCAACAACAGGCAATCTTATGCTGCTGATATTCAGTGGCATACTGCCTTTAAATATGGAAGTTCCATTTAGCCTATCAGAGGCCGCCACCACCAATTAGGCACTCCATTTATCTGCCTAATCTCTTTTGAAGGCATCAAAACTACTAGCTGTAACCACATTTTACAACAGTGAACACCACGTGTCATGTAAGGAATGAAACACTTATAACGAAACTAATTGAGAAGAACATAAGAATTGCCTTGCTAGATCATGATTTTGGAAAGGACATGAACAGGCCGTTAAGGCCAAAGCTCCAATCTGTTTATCCCATGCCCTAATAACCAATATTTAGAACATGTACAGGCAACCTGGTACCCGCAGAGATGTTTTTACTACAACTTCCATCAGCCCCAGCCTGCATTATCAATGGTCAGGGTTGATGGGAGCTGCAGTCCATCAGCTTGCCTACCTGATTTAGAGGTTTGCTGCCTCTGACAATGGAGACTCCATGCAGTTATAATGGCTCTTAGCTGTGTTTAGATCTTCCACCCTTCATGAACCAAATCATTTTTCAAAAGCCATCAGAGGCTCAATCTACACGTGCACTAGCGGAATGAGGAGGCAGAGTGGCCACTTTCGCTGGAGGGATGCTGCTCTGGCTCCACCTGCGACATCCTCCACGAATTATTTATTTAAAATATTTATACCCTGCCCTATATCACTAACACCTCAGGGCGGTGTACAGATAAAAACATACAGTATAAAACAATAAATATACACAGTTAAAAACAAATTAAACCATGAACCAAGTAAAAACAATATATAATTTAAAAGCAATACAATTAAAACAATGTGAGTTTAATCATCAAAGGCTTTGTTAAAAAGCTATGTTTTTACTTGGCATCGAAATGCAATCAATGTTGGCCCCAATCGGACAATTCCACAGTCCGGGTGCCACCACAAAGAAGGCCCTCTCCCATATAGCGTATATGTTGCATTGGTGGGATGAGGAGAAGGGCTCCTCCAACAGATCTAAGGTCTCGGGCGGGCGTATATAAGGAGAGGCGCTTTCTCAAGTGTCGAGGTCCCAAGCCATTTAGGGCTTTAAACGTCGTTTCCAGCACGAGTGAACACGCAAACCCGGCGGAGCGAAAGGAGCTGAACTCCGGTAGCTTTCCGCTTGCAAGAA
The DNA here is from genome assembly GCF_023053635.1 of Elgaria multicarinata webbii. Classification (NCBI taxonomy): domain Eukaryota; kingdom Metazoa; phylum Chordata; class Lepidosauria; order Squamata; family Anguidae; genus Elgaria; species Elgaria multicarinata. The sequence goes on from NC_086176.1 coordinate 8,152,331, forward strand.
GGCTTGGGGTGTTTCCACGCGAGGCCCCAACACCGGCCCGCCTTCTCCCCCAACACCGGCCAGCCTCCCTTAGGAGGAGGGACGGGGCTCGCTCGCCATCGGCGTTTCCCCCCGCACCTTCACCGTCTCCAGCGACGCCCCCTCCAGCACCACCAGCAGCCGCCGCCTCCCCGCGCGGCCAGGCTCCGGGCCCCCGGCGTCGCCTGCGGGGCGCTTCCGCGCGGAGCCCACGGCCGCCGCCATCTTGGAGCCAGGCGAGTCGCATCGCCACCACGCCGCCCGGCAGGCGTCTCGGTTTTTGAACCCACGGAGTTACTTCCGGGCCAAGGGTCAAAGCTAAACCGCTCCCGAAAATCGCACTTCCGTTCCAAAGCTCACGGACGGTAGAACTTATGTCGCGATTTAAGCAACAGGCGGCCGTGTCTGTATCCAGCACGCCGCCGCCATCCGTTTTTCCTTGCCGTAAAGGAGGGGAGGGGAGGGCCGGGCCGAACGCGGCTCAGGCGGAAACCGTTCCGGAAGTAATACCTGCCGCGGAAGTTGCATATCCGGCACCGTAGGGCAAAGGGGAAGAGGTCGTCCCCGAGGCGCCCGCCTTGCTCCGAAGGCCGTCACTTCCGGTGCCCTTCTCTCTCTGGAGCAGCGGCGTGGTAGGCAGGCAGGGAGAGCCGTTGGGAGAGGCTTTTTGGGGGTGGGGAGGGAGAGGCTTTTGTGGGTTGAGAGCGGCGGAGGCTCTCCGGAGCCCTTAGTGCGCTTACTTAGCAATAAGCCCCATTGAGTTCAGCGGCACCGCTCTCGAGGGCGCTGGCCTCGTGGGAGTGGTGCAGGGCAGAGGGCGTCGCAGGGGCTGCTTGCTTGCCAGGGTTTGGGCTGCCAATTTTTTGAGTTAAAAATGCTAGCACCCTAGATCTTGAACATGTGCAGACTGCCTTCCTCTGATGAAAATGAAAAGCAGCTAATGGCACAGTTCTTTGAGCATGTGCAGAGAGTGCTTTTCTGTGATGAGAATGGTTTCTAAAAGCTTGTGACATAACTTGATGGGCATGACCTTTCCCCCCCCCCCCCCAAAGCCTGTGATGCAGTGGTTCTGAGCAGGTGCAGAGTGCTATTCTGTATAAAGGAGAACAGGCCAGCTTCTGTTCTCTGATTTCAGGTTAAAAGTGTCCAACATCTGAGGAATGATCGTCTCGAAATTATATTCAGTTTAAAAAAGCAAATGGAAAGTAGAGAATGTCAGGGATGCTTTAGGGTGGATTCCTGCATTGAGCAGGGAAGGCCCCTTCCAACTCTGCTATTCTATGATTCTATTCAGCTCAGGGGTCCCTTTGGTGTAGCTCTTATAGTTTTTATAAGAGCCACACCTTTTATCTGACTCAATCACTTTTCATTCTCCTGGTAGCAGGAGAATGAAACCATGAGGCAGGGTTTAAGCGTTTGGGTAGGGAAATTTGTAGGTATGCATAGAATGCAACATTTTGATTTCTCATTTTATGGCTCTTTTCCCATACGAAGGTGACTATGGCTCAGAGCCTGAAGGACTTCGCTGGGCGCTTGCCCACTGGCCCACGTGGGATGGGCACTGCTTTAAAGTTCCTGTTAGGTGCTGGTGCTGCTGCCTATGGTATCCGTGAGTCTGTCTTTACCGGTAAGGCGTTTCTGTGACTTTTGCATGCTTTTATCTCTGTTTTCTGTACAAATATGGTAGCCTCTGACTGCTTTTGTCTCTATTTCAACAGTGGAGGGTGGGCAGAGAGCAATATTCTTCAACCGCATTGGCGGAGTTCAGCAGGACACCATTCTTTCTGAAGGACTGCATTTCAGGTACCTAACTGCATTTCAGGTCTGCGCAGTATAGGAAGAATGTTTAGAACCTACTAGGGATTCCCAAGATGGTGTCATCCCTACACCAATATTTTCCAGTAGTATCCCATCTCCATGGAGATTTCCTATTGAAAAAAGAGCCTGAATTTAATTTGAAGTGCCAAGACTTTTTTCCTTTTCACAACCCCCTCAAGGACCTATCCAGGTCAATGTGAAATCATTTTTTAAAAGATGTATTGATTCTGTACTAATGTTGTTCCCCACCTCAATCCAAAGGGAGAGGCGGGTAAGAAATAAATAGATGATGATGATGGAGATGGACCTCTTGTTAGTCACTAAGAAGGAAAAGGTTCTGTTTCTGCTAAAGATCACATTCTGAAATCTTCAAGAGGTATCTACCTACTTGTAAGAAGGTAAGCCCTAAAACCTGGGCCAAAACACTGAGGATTGTTTGTTATTTTAGTGCATTACTACAAGTAGGAATCAAATAATACAGGTTATTTATAACCCATTATCAAGAGAATGCATTGTTTGGGAAGGCACTGTAGCATGTTTTTTCCTCTTGCCAAATGAGAAGAGAGAGAGGGTTTCCTTTTTTCCAAATACTTGTGACACACATGGTTTGTTTTTTTCTTACACCTCATATTTCGTTTTAACCTATCTCTATTTTTACCTCTCCAGAATACCCTGGTTCCAGTATCCAGTAATTTATGATATTCGAGCTCGGCCTCGCAAAATCTCCTCTCCAACAGGCTCCAAAGGTGAGGGCGTAGAGGCACACAGTTTTGGGGGTTTTTTTTTGGTTTTCTATCCCAGCCTTCAAGAAACTCAAATTTTTACAATAATCCTCTGATGGGTGGAAAAAGGGGTAACTGTTCCAAGGTCATCAAATGAACTTCATTTAAGACTTGAGATTGAATGTAGGTTTCCTCCATCTGAGTTCAACACTCCACTGCATAGGCCCCTACATCCTTCTGTTATGGAAGGACATATGGTTATGTAGCTAGGATGTGAAGGGAGGTATTTAGAGAAACCTGTACAAAGGAGTACAACCTGAGACAATCTGGGTCAGAGCTAGAAAGAGAAAGATGAACCTCTGGACTCTGATTGATTTGATTCTCACTCTAGATCTGCAGATGGTGAACATCTCCTTGCGTGTTCTGTCACGGCCCAATGCTGCAGAATTGCCCAGCTTATACCAACGCCTTGGCCTAGACTATGAAGAACGGGTCCTGCCTTCCATTGTCAATGAAGTGCTCAAAAGTGTGGTGGCGAAGTTCAATGCCTCGCAACTCATTACCCAACGAGCGCAGGTCTGTTCCCTTCTCCTGCAGGAGACCCAGTTCCGCTTTTCACAGGAGGTGGGTTAAAAACTGGGGGCAGAGTGGGGCTCAGCCGTCGGGCTGTGGGGCACAAACGTGGATGCTTCCAGGACATGAGTGGTTATGGATACTTTAAGGGAATTTCCAGGGGATGGATGGAATGGGTTACAGTGCTGCTTCGGACTCTTAAAACTTTGTGACCCCTGGCTGAAGGAAATTGCTACTTCCTAGAGGTAGATGCTGAGTCAGACTTATGGGGTCATTATTTCAGGTATCTCTGCTTATCCGTCGGGAGCTCACAGAGCGGGCAAAAGATTTCAGCCTTATTCTGGATGACGTTGCCATCACAGAGCTGAGCTTTAGTCGGGAGTACACCGCAGCAGTTGAGTCCAAGCAAGTGGGTGAGTTGCTACTCAATTCCAGGGGAAGGGTTAGGGCTTGTCTTTCATTGTCTGTTGTTTTAAATAAAGAACCAAGCGGTGGTTTTTGGTCCAGGATAATACTAATACTGCAGGATTACTAGTAAAAGGTCTGAGAGAATGTGGATTTACAGATTGATTTGCTGTATTAAAAAATCTGGTGGTGTAATGACTTGTAGAAACTATTTGGTCTCAAAGCAGCCAGCATAAGGAAAAAAGAATTAGAAAAAATGGCTTAATAAGTAGATTTTATTAAATCTCGCAACACAAGGGGTTTTGTTAACTGTTAGTCTTAAATGATATATCATATAGGAACTGTATATTGTTTTAAATTGTAAGTTTTAATTAATGCCTGTATGTTTTTAAGGATGACGTGATCTTTTGAAATGGTAGGAAGACTTATTCAATAAAGTTTTATTCATATTCGACTTGTAGAAACTATTTGGCTGTGTCTTGACATTCCCACTGGAGTATTACACAGGCCTACTTCTCAGCAGTGTAGCCTGAGTCTGGACTATACTGCTCTGGATTGCACATGGGGACTGACATGATGAACATGTGGTTCACTGCCTTGGGTTTTGTTTTTTGTTTTTTGCAAAAAGGCGGTATATTAATAAGTAATGTTCCTCCATAATTTTTTTAAAAAAGAAACACATAGAAAATTAGCATGCCAGGGAGAAGTGTAGCCTAGAACTGTTTTCCTGTAGGGGTTATTTTTAAAACTTATAGAAGAACATTCAGTCATGTCAGCCTCCATCTGCTGTCTGAAGTGGTACAGCCCACCTCAAGTTCTGTTTCCTTACCTAAATTTGTAACAACATAAAATAAGAGTGCTAAGATGGCTGCACCATGCACAAATGCCTGGGAGTAAACTGTGTTGAACATAGTAGGACTGTTCTTGAATAAATACGCATAGAATTGCCCTTGGAAGGAGCTGGTACTGAGAATTTTGGGTAGATGATCCCAAGGAAGTTGCCCTTGATTCCCAAAGACACTGGTTTGCTTTCCTTTCTTCTCTAGCCCAGCAAGAGGCACAGCGCGCTCAGTTCCTGGTGGAGAAGGCTAAGCAGGAACAAAGGCAAAAGATTGTTCAAGCAGAGGGAGAAGCTTCAGCTGCCAAGATGATATCCTTCCTTTGCTGTGAAGAGACAGGCTGCTGCAGTTTCCAAAGAAAACAGACTCTCCCAGAACTGCCAAATTGCGGGCTTTTGAGTTTGGACTGACCTGAATGGCATCACCTTGTACCTGTGAAGTGAACGGCATCTGTTCTCGGCTGTTAGGAGGCATTGATGATTCAAAAAGCAAAGGCAGGGGGCGTCACGCACATAGCAGGGCGTGCAAGACGGCAAGCACTGAGATTTGGGGAGGTTCCACAGCTGCCAAAAGACCAGCAGCAGCTGGAGGTTACTCCCTCCCAAGAGTATTTTCCCCTCTTTCTGGGAACCCCTCTCTATCTTATCCAGAAACAAGCCAGGTGTGCTCCGTGGAGGAGAGATTTGGAGAGGCGGTATACGGAAGGGGGAGCACTCCTGCTCAAATAACGTCCCCCCTTCCTGGTTTATATGCTTTTTGTGCAGCAACACGGTGGAGGCATTTACTCGGCCGTGTAGGTTTATCCCAAATCTCCAGGTTCTGGAAGGTGGCAAAAGGTTAGGACAGGGTAGGTAACGTGTGGCCCATGTGTGTTGTCCCTTGCTGTGCCTATTTGTTTTTTTTAATTATTATTATTATTATTTATTTATTTATTTAGCACCATCAATTTAGTGGCAGACCATTGCAAAGGCTTAGAATGGATCGATTTAGCGTGCTTTCAAGCTAAATTTGTCCTTTCGAAGCCTCCGTAGTGGCAAACTGAAACTTTGTTTTTACTCTCTGCCCCCCCCTCCCCATTTTCCAGTGCTGGGAGGGAATGCTGCCCTTGGTGGGTTAGGGTGGTGGGGAATTGGCCCCTGGACTGCTCAGAGTTGCCTGTCCCTCAGTTAGAAAGTGGGGCTGAAATTCCAAAACTTTTGAGAAATGCTGCCTTGACCAATTCTTCACATTGGTGAAGCTCTCAGCAAGAATCCAGGTTACATCAAGCTGCGCAAGATCCGTGCTGCCCAGAACATCTCCAAGACGGTGAGTTTTGGGATGATGCGTTTGCTCTCATGCCCAGGCTTCCCCCCTCAGGCGCTCCTCCTTCACAATGCCAGGCCAAGTGATGAAGCGAAGGCGAATATGATAACGCTTCTCCTGCTGATGCCTCTGTCCACTTCTGGTGCTTGCTTATTTATGTCAGTCTCTTAACAGGGGGGCTGGAAGCCTTTGGTCCTTGTTTTAAGAGCAGGCCCACATCATGTTCAATGTGCCACACCTAGCCATGGCCACTCGCAGACCACAGTGTGCCACAGGCCAGGGAAAGGCTCACAGGAAATATCAGATGAGAAGCAAAATGAAATGCCTGAGTGGAAAGACTGATGGACCTGGCTTGAAAGGAATCGGTGATAGAGCAGGATTAAAGCACGTCGTGTTCAGAGTTAAGCTGAATTTGGAATTCAACTTTTAGAGCTTCAAATCACTGCAGCCATTCGTTATTTTCTAGTTTCTGGGACCTAATAAAACCCTACCCTTAACTGTTTGTCTTTTCCACCCCACTATAGGCTTTGGCAGCCACCTTGGTTAAAAGTTTACAGCTCAGTGGTATATTTTAACTCCAAAGAAATGGTCATTAATTTATCCTCTCCCCCCCCCCCCCCAATTTTAGTGAAACCTTGTGCTCTGGTGGGAGTTTTGCTAACTCCCTTCCTCTTGTGTTTCACAGATCGCTGCATCTCAGAACCGTGTGTATCTCACAGCAGACAACTTAGTACTGAATCTACAGGATGAAGGTTTTACTAGGTGAGCTGCTTTGTAGAGATGCAAATAGGCTCCCTTCAAGGCTTTTCGTTTTCTTCTGCGATGGAACTTATGAGCTATATTCCCAAATATGATTTAGGGAGTGTTAATCTGAATGTTGACCACCTGGGAAGCCTTTATTTCAGCTGCTTTGAGTTCTTTGGAGGAAGAGCAGAGTATATACAAATTAGAGAGAGAGAAATGCACACCCATACACAGCTCTATTTACCTTGATTTCTGGGTGTTATATAAATGCACATATACTGTTAGTTCTCCAAGCTGTCTGGGTGTGTCTCACTTGCAGGCGCGCAGGTAGGTATAACAGGCTCCACAGATATTTCTAACCAGTCCTTTTTTCTCTGTTCCTTTTCCCTCCACCACCATCTTTTTGATTCTCCGGAACCAGAGGAAGGTAAGACTCCGTATTCTAACTTTATTTTTATGTCTTATGGCATGTTGTAAACCGCCCAGAGAGCTTCGGCTGTGGGGCGGTATATAAATCTAAATAAATAAATAAATAAATAAATAAATGAGAGTGGAATAGTAGGGCTGTAGGCTGACTAAAAAGACAATCCCGGTTGATTAGGGCCACTCATCTAAGCAAAAGTTGCTTTTAATAAAACTTCTTACGGTGCTAGCAGGTGGCAGATGTGGCAGCAGGCGCTCTCTTAGAATGGCCATTCCCTCCTTCGCTATGAGAGTGAAAGGGGAACGCCTCTTCTGAGACGATCCCTGTTGTGACATGTGTACCATCTAAAAACACCAGCTGCGGTAATGCGAAAAAAAGGAATAATGTTATTAAAAGACTTACTATGATGGGACTATTGGTTGTGGGGAGGATGAGGACTGGAGAAGCGGATTGGATTTAGCTTGTCCTGAGCAGAATACCTGAAAGGCAGTTAATCATTAGGGAAAGATGCTGCATAGAAATAACATTTCTAGTCATTTTATGCCCACCGTTGCAGTTTTGTGGGAGAGCCTGTGTGCCAGACTAGGTAGGCCTAGTTATGAGCCAGACTAGGCATGAATTCTAGTGCGCACTCTCCCAACAGTGAGTTCTGTTTGTTTTAATTGAAGTTTAGCCACAGGGGCTATGAATTTGTAGGCTGGGGCAGTTGCTTATTACCACGTTCAAAATACTGGCACCTTGAAGGTGGCCGTAGCTGTGCAGGGCCAATTTCACTGCTTGCACAGTTACTTTTGAACTGCTCTCACCAGAGCATACACATAGAAAGTGAAACACGTGGGTGATCTACCAAGATAAGACTTTCTAGAGAACCTTAACTATGGCTGTAATCCTATATACATTTTCCTGGAAGTACATCCCATTGAACTCAGAGGTGCTCATTTCTGATGTAGGGGTGTGGCTTTTGGTGCAGGCATGAACTTCTTGATTACCCCAGAAAGGAAGTAATTGTACAGATAGGAAATGTTAGTTGAAACCAAGCCTGTACAGATGAGTCGCAATTCCTATCACAGGTCCCCCTGCCTGTGCTGTGTGTCTCATAATCAGGGATGATTTAGGGTGGATCCTGCATTGAGCAGGGGGTTGGACTCGATGGCCTTGTAGGCCCCTTCCAACTCTGCTATTCTATGATTCTATGATAATCCTGTGATACCTCTTTCTTTCTCTCCCAGTGACAGCCTCCTGTTTAAACAGGTGAAGAAATGAAGTACCGATTGCCTCCTAGAACCACCCAAATGACTGGCAGCCTGGGAGTTATGGATAGCCTTGGTAGTGCCTGGCACATCACTTCTGCCCATATGTATTCTCCTTGGCCTTCCTTTCAGTTGTCATTTCCCACTTGTGTCATCTTCTCTGCCCACTGCTAAAAAGCCCTTTCTGGCTCATCTGATTCCTTTTTTCGAGAACTGTCAACTATGGGAACCAGCTATAGAATCCAGCTTCGCGATGAAGTGGTGGGTCGAGTCTTTGCCCCCTTGAGCACTGATCACATCCTTCTCGGCCTGAAGCCTTGGGCAAGCGGAGAGGTTGCATTGTGCTGTCTTCAATTTTGTGTCGATTCTTCCTGCTGAGTCTGGGTGAGGCATTATGCATTTAATAGCCTGTCGCTGTCTCGCTCTCTCTGAACCCCATTGAGCACCTAATCTCAGGAATGGATGGGTCAAGGGGCTTCTGCAAGTGCTGTGATCTCCATTTATGTAACTTCTATTCGCCTTGTGATTCACATCTTTATAAAAATAAAATCAGGTCCAAAACTCTTCCAAAATCACTGTAAGAGTTGTAGAGTTGACCAATGGAACTTTGCAAGCTGGTCCTGGGCCTCCTTCAGTCTGTTCAGCCAAACGATGCTCGATAATGTCTATATCAGAGAGCTTTGACTATTGGGTGGTCTAGAAATATAATAAAGAAACATAAACCTTAAAAGCATGCTATGACTTAAGCAATCTGAGGATAAAACCATGGTGACGGACTCCATCTCATAGGCAGTTCTGTTGGTTGTATCATACAGGGCACCATCTCTTATGGTCTGGGATGACTGAGTTATTGAGAGCCATAGCTGTAGGCATGGTGTTCGGAGGGCAGGCTCCCTCCTGGGCGTTCACCCTTTTTAGGTCATGACATCAAGCAGGGCGAAGTTGAGAGGCGGGCTTCAGAAGTATTAAATGCCTTGTGAGAGGAGTGTTTCTAGCCAACCTGAAGTAGGGGGCTGTGAAATTACACCTAAATAGAGCCTCCTTGAAGCCCCAGGATGATTCCAAATATTGGACAGTCACAAACCTACGCTTTTGGGGCAAGATGCTCAAGCAAGTGGTGGTTCTACAACTCCAAGCACTTTTGGATGACCCTAATTATTTGGATCTATTTCCATCTGGTTTCCAGCCTTGCTTTGGCACAGAAATTACTGCCATCCTGATGATCTATGCCAGGAGAAGGAAACTCAATCCTGATCATTTTCCTGGAGCTTTCGGTGGCTTTCAATACCATTAATTCCTGTGTCTTTTTTTAAAAAAATGGCTGTTGGGGTGTGTATTGGGGGCGCTGTGTTTGAGTGATTCCATTCCTACATGGATGGCCAGTTTGAGAAGGTGCCCAGCCCTGGGCCACTGTGCTATGGTTTGCTGCAGGGCTCTATTTTGTTCAACATTTACATTAAACTTCTGAGTGAGGCCATCTGGAGTTACAGTGTGAATTCAGGTGACGCACAGAGGTGCTGAACTGGTTTCTGGAGTTAATAATGGAATGGCTGAGGTCTAATAGTAACTGAACTTTGTTCCTCGACAGATGGGTATGTTGTGGGAAGATGGTTCAGCTGGGCCAGGAGGTGGTGTTGGGCCTGTTTTGCGTGGAGTTGTACTCTCTTGAAGTACATGTTTGTAGTCTGGGGATGTTATTTCATCAAGCCTTATCTTTGGTGGCTCAAGTGGCCTCTGGGGAATGAAGTGCCTTCACCAGCGAAGACTGGTGTGTTGGTCACATCCCACTTGGATCACTGCACTGTAGGCCTGCCAGTTCCAAACACAGATGGGAAACTAGATAGTACAAAATACAACAGCTAATCTACAGCCTGGTCTATAAGGCATATAAATATGCTTGAAATTAGTTGCATTTGTTCCCAGTCCATTTCTGGGCTCAATTCAAAGTGCAGGTTTCAGGTTTTAAAGCTTTTAATGACTTGAACCAGAATACCTTAAGGACTACTTCTTTAAGGGAATCATTTTAATGCTTCCAAGTATTCAGGCCCTTCTCCCAAGCCGTCTTCATAAGTAAGGCAGGGGCAGATCTGCAAGGATGCCTTTTCTATGGTGCCTTAACTTGGAAGGCTCTCTGGACAGGAGGGTGGGGAAGTACCCTTGCATGAAGTCCGATGTCTCTTTGGTGCCAGGCAAAGGCCTCTTTATTCGCCCAGATCGTTTAGACGTGGAGTTTTTGTGCAACGATTCAATCTGGTTATTATTTTCTGGTGCCACTTTCTTACTCTGTTTTGAAGCACATAATGGTTTTGATTTAAGTTTCTTAGCCACTCAGAGGTTATAGCCTGAAGAGTGGGATAAATGTCTTTCAAATGAAATAAATGTTGGCCGTCCCTGGGACAACTACTAGATAGTTGTGTAATACAATGGTTTGGCACAAGAGGGCAGTGCTCTGTCAAAAAACAGTACAGCCTACCCAAAAGGGTATGGGGGAGGGGACTGCTGCTCTCCACCTGTAGGATTGGGGGGGGGGGCAAATTCTGTCCCAAAGGCCTTTCCACCAGTGGCATGCTATTGTGGCGGGATACAGGGCCACAATAGTTTTAAATGTTTTAATTAGTTATATGATGCTTGCGTTTGTATTGTACCCTGCCTCACTCCAGAGGGAGAGGCGGGTAACAATTACTATTATTATTATTATTATTATTATTATTATTATTATTATTAAGATTCCCAGCCACTCATGGAAGAAGGATATTTTCCGAAGACCTTCCCACCCAGGGCTTGGGTACACCCAAGTCGAGAGCCCCATAAAAGTAACCATCCAGAAGGATTTCTAGTTATTTCCTGGAATGAGCTCCTCAAACATTCCACGGGGTTGGGTGACATGAAAAAAGAGTACCACATTTCAGTCTGTTCTGTCAGGGATAGTCAACCAGCAACCTGAATCTGGCCCCCGAGGCAATTTTTCTGGTCCTTGTCAGCTTCTAGCCAATTTTAGACAAGATATCAAAATATTTTTGCTCACGGTCATAAGACAAAGAAAACTCTCAGAACATACTAAAAGGTGGGGATATTTCACATTTTAATATTGCATCTTTTAGGTTTGGGGCAGCCCTGGGCATCTGCCCCTTAACTTGGAACCATTTCCTGGATGGAATACCCATTCACATAGAATCAGAATAGCAGAGTTGGAAGGGGCCTACAAGGCCATCAAGTCCATCCCCCTGCTCAAAGCAGGAATCCACCCTGAAGCATCCCTGACAGATGGTAGTCCAGCTGCCTCTTGAATGCCTCTAGTGTGGGAGAGCCCACCACCTCCCTAGGTAACTGATTCCATTGTCGTACTGCTCTAACAGGAAGTTTTTCCTGATGTCCAGCTGGAATCTGGCTTCCTGTAACTTGAGCCCGTTATTCCGTGTCCTGCACTCTGAGAGGATGGAGAAGAGATCCTGGCCCTCCTCTGTGTGACAGCCTTTTAAGTATTTGAAGAGTGCTATCATATCATGCTAATGTACTCCAATCCTTTGTTCACAGGCAGGAACTGCCCTCAACATTTAAGAGTTTTACGTAGCAATTATATCTTTGTCATGCAGGCATGATATCAATGCTTTTGTTGAAACTCAAAAACTCAAGGGGTGTTTTTTTTTACCATAAGATGTGCCATTTTGTTTATGGGTGCCAGCCATGGCTTGTACAGCATTTTCTACTCACTTTTGCCACAGGATGCTTAATCTCTGGGTTCCTTCAGGTTCTGTCGCTTGAGTCGTGGATGATCCCTCCTGGGGAAGGCAAACTCCGGTATCCTACTCACCCTTGGACAACCCCAGATAGAGAAGGGCTCCCACAAAAGGGTACAGGATATTGGGCTTCTGTGCCTCTCACACTCCTTAAGTTTACCCAAGTTTAGTGTTTGCCTGGTTGTTTTGGACCATGCCCTGCCATAGGCCCCAGTCCCTCTCAAGCCTCATTTTAAGAAGGACATACTTTTCCTGTCCCAACTCGGACCAGGAGGTTTAATGCATCCTAATTCATTGGTCTACAAGGACAGGGTTCAATCCTAGGAGAGGTATCTAAAAGGTCCCCATCTATTTTTCTGCACGTGTAGCCTCCAAATGCCCCCTCTTGCGTGTGTGTTCATTGGTTCCATCTCCTTGGCCAGAACCTCCGCTTTGAGTGTGTCCTTCCCTGGTTTGCTTGTGGATGGAATTGCAACTGGCACTCCTTTTGCTCCTCCTTGCTCACTCAAGATTTGGGTGGTGTTGCAGTCAGCCCACGCTTCTTGCAGAGATGGCTAACACTAGGTTTAGTCGGGCATTCATAACAATCAGGGCATTCAGAACAATCAGCCCTGGAGGAGGAGCACTCCAGCTTGCCCCTCTCATCGTTTGTCAACCTCAGCTCGTGTGTGTGTGTGTGTGTGTGTGTGTGACAATCTGAAGGGAACCACCTCTTCTACCTGCGGAGGCTCTCCAGGTGAGCACAAATGCTAGAACATCGGCATTCTTGCTCCAGTGGACGGGATACAGGAGGTTCTCTTCTCCGGACTGAGGGAAAGGCCGTTGATTTTAACCCCTTTTGGAATGCCTGAATAGGGCTCAGGCAATTCCACAAATAGGGGAATGGTGACTGAACAAGGCTTGCGTAAAAAAGAAGGTAAGCTCATAAAATGCTTTCAAACTGACCAGGCAGGTATGCAGTTTTGGACTGGACCCCTTCTCTCTTCCCTTTTAGTTAACGGCAACTTGGAGGAAAGAAGGTGGGATATAAATGTAATAAATAAATAATCTGGGCCTGGGTAACTAGTGTGGTGTAGTGGCTAGAGTGTCAGACTGGGAGTCAGGAGATCCAGGTTCTAATCCCCACTCGGCCATGGAAACCTACTGGGTGACTCTGGGCCAGTCACAAACTCTCAGCCCAACCTACCTCACAGGGTGGTTGTTGTGAGGATAAAGTGGAGAGGAGGAGGATTATGTACGCCGCCTTGGGTTCCTTGCAGGAAAAAAGGCAGGATATAAATGCAATAATAAATAATAACTAGCTCCATTGCACCTCAGCACAAGTCCCTTGCTTTTCCTCTTACTTTGCTTTCTACACTTAACCTCGACCGTTCCTTTTCCTTCCAAAGAGTGTTAGTGACTCCCAGCCTTCCTATGCCCCGTCTGTAGGTGGGTGGGAGCCCTGCGGTGGCTGTGGATCTGCGCCATGTCGGTTAGAAGATGCAATCGCAGCTTCACAGCCACCGTGGGGCTTCCCCGTGACGCTGCGATTTCGAACAGAGCAGCGTCAATACACCATTTGCGTTGCCTGACGTTGCTCTCCAGGGCCAATCTAGAATGGGAGCTCTTGGACAGAAGCAGCAGCGAATGGCCAATGCCCCTCTAGCATGTGCCGCCCACTGAATTTTGCTTCACAGTAACACCCCTAACCTGTGAGCAGCTTTGAATCACTCCCAGGGAGCCAATAGTCTTTCTCCACCAGGATTTGTGCCCTGCCCTCAAATCTGAGATTGAAAACCCAATTAATAGTAAAGCAAAAATTAAGAAATCCAGAAATGAAACAAATAAAAAAAACACTGATTGAGTTCCAGAGTAAAGAAAACCAGCTCATTAGATGAGAAAGGAAAGGGAAAGGCGCCTCTCATGCAAGCACTGAGCCATTACTGACTCTTGGAGGGATGCCAGCTTTCGCTGACGTTTTCTTGGCAGGCCGGTTTGCCGTTGCCTTCCCTGGCTAGTTGAGAAAATCACCCAATTATTTCCAGAGAACAGTGAGAAGGTTGGGTTGCTAATCAGAGTTTGGCATTGAAGTTATGGTTCTCAGTTGTTGACAGAAGATTCAAACACATAATGGAAAGAAATTAGACCAGGAAGAAAGTGAAGCTATAGAAGCAACATTTAATCAAAGGCAGTGTATCTGATGTCTTGATATGGCAGGGTCTGGTGCCTGGAATGGCTGAGAGGTCATGAGGAACAGAAGAATCTGGAGCCCATGTCTTAGGAAAAAGTAGCCTGAAATAACATGGGGGAATGTTTCGAACTCTCAATGGATTTACTGGGATATGTGGAAATCGAAGGGGTATTGGAGGAGGATGGTCATGTCACAGTTGTTGAGTACCACAGTCTGCACATGTGCTGGAAATGTGTGTCAGAGATTCTGCCCCCCCCCCAAAAAAAAACAAGCCCATACAAACATGCCCACAGTCAGCTAAACATAACATGGATGTGTCATAAGAGGGAGAGGACCGCGTTCGAGAAGGTGCCATTTGCATCTTCCATCTGAGACCCTGAAATGCCTTGGGCTGTTTCTCCATAGTTCAGTCAACCTCTGGGGGAAGTTCTTAGCAGAGAACAAGAAAGTGCCTGCTGTGAATGGAGACATTGAGGCAGCCTCACTGGAAACAGCGTGGCATTACTTTTTCTTCAGGGAGCCCTTTGGTTTCTTCTCCTTTCCTGAAGGCCATGGTGTTTTCCTTTTCTCCTCATTCTTCCCTTTGGTATTTTCTAAATTCTCATAGAGGATTGGTTCCTCCTTCTGCCTGTACAGAAGAAAAGGAGCAAAGAAAGATGAGACAGAGAGTAAAGGGGAAAATGGGGGTGGTTCAGATGTAATACCAAACCATGGCTTGGTGTTCTATGAACCAGCTTCATCATAGCACCCCCCCCTTCCCCTCTAATGTGGGTATCCCTTCCTTTCCTGTTGTGAGGCAAAGCATAGTTTGCCATTTTGTCTTCGCTGGTAGACTAGACTGGAAACCAACAATCAAGCCTTGGTTTCCAATCCTGGTTCTCTGAGTAAGGACAAACCATAGTCTGCCAATTCGCTGTTTTGTCCCAAGCCAATGAAGAAGGTATTCACCATGCATGGAGGGGAGAGGGAGGGAGGAAGAAGAGTGAGTACCTGAGGCTGAAGGTCCAGCCAGGCTTATTCACAAAATGTCAAACCACACACCTGAGAGATGAGCTCAAGTTAAAGGAAGCCAGATTCCAGCTGGACATCAGGAAAAACGTCCTGACTGTTAGAGCAGTACGACAATGGAATCAGTTACCTAGAGAGGTTGTGGGCTCTCCCACACTAGAGGCCTTCAAGAGGCAGCTGGACAACCATCTGTCAGGGATGCTTTAGGGTGGATTCCTGCATTGAGCAGAGGGTTGGACTCGATGGCCTTGTAGGTCCCTTCCAACTGCTGTTCTATGATTCTATGACTCCAAGGTAAGAACCATTACATCGGGTTCTGGTGTAAACCCAGTTTTGCATTTGTGGTATACTAATAAGTCACTGGATCAACAAGTCGCTTCCCATGCTATGGAAAAGTATTGGCCCTTAATCTTATAATCATAGAATAGCAGAGTTGGAAGGGGCCTACAGGCCATCAAGTCCAACCCCCTGCTCAATGCAGGAATCCACCCTAAAGCATCCCTGATAGATGGTTGTCCAGCTGCCTCTTGAAGGCCTCCAGTGTGGGAGAGCCCACAACCTCCCTAGGTAACTGATTCCGTTGTTGTACTGCTCGAACAGTCAGGAAGTTTTTCCTAATGTCCAGCTGGAATCTGGCTTCCTTTAACTTGAGCCCGTTATTCCATGTCCTGCACTTTGGGAGGATCGAGAAGAGATCCTGGCCCTTCTCTGTGTGGCAACCTTTTAAGTATTTGAAGAGTGCTAGCATGTCTCCCCTCAATCTTCTCGTCTCCAGGCTAAACACGCCCAATTCTTTCAGTCTCTCTTCATAGGGCTTTGTTTCCTGACCCCTGATCATCCTGGTTGCCCTCCTCTGAACACGCTCCAGCTTGTCTGCGTCCTTCTTGAATTGTGGAGCCCAGAACCGGACGCAATACTCTAGATGAGGCCTAACCAGGGCCGAATAGAGAGGAACCAGTACCTCACGTGATTTGGAAGCTATACTTCTATTAATGCAGCCCAAAATAGCATTTGCCTTTCTTGCAGCCATAGCGCACTGTTGGCTGATATTCAGCTTGCGATCTACAACAATTCCAAGATCCTTCTCGTTTGTAGTACTGCTGAGCCAAGTATCCCCCATCTTGTAACTGTGCCTTTGGTTTCTATTTCCTAGATGTAGAACTTAGCATTTATCCCTATTAAATTTCAGCCTATCAAGATCTTGCCCCAACCCTCATGCATAAAGGGGTCTATTTAACTTTTATTTTAAGCAGCCTGCACATTATAGAACCGTCAGAATTGGCAGTGATTTTGGAGGCTATCTAGTCGAACCTTCTGCTCAAGGTAGGATCTGCAGTGGAACTACACCTTTCCATCAACAGATGTGAATGTCCAGCCTCTGTTTAAATACCACCATTAAAGGAGAGCCTCCCCCTTCCCCCAGCATTCATTCCACGATCGAATGGCTCCTACCATTAGGAAGCTGCCTCTAATGTTTAGCTGGGACCTTTCCTACAATTTCTACCTGTTGGAAGTTTTAGTCCTCTGTTCTGCAGCAACAGAGAACAAATCTAATTCATCTGTTGCAAGACAACCCTTCAGGTACTTGTAGACTGTTATCATGACTCCCCTTAATCTTATCAAGAGTAAACATACCTCTCTTTCAACTGTTCCTCAGAATTTGGTTTTCAGACCCCTATTCATATATAGGTTTATCTCCCATCTTAGCAGTAAAAAGATTTCAGAAACATTTTGAAAATTGATAGAAGGGGTTGAGGGTAGGACATTCACTGCAGCTGTCTCCCTCCACCCAAATCAAATTCAAACTGAACAATGCTGGAACTTAATTGTGTGTGTATGTTTTAGAGTTTGCCCCAGGAGAGAGCAATGTTAGTATGTTTGGAGGAGAGCCATGCCACCATCGAATTGCCGCTCTCAAAATGTCACATTGGTCTCCACCGTAAGATGGCTTAAGAAAAGACGCTGTAGCCATTTGCACTCTTACTTGGAGGATTTCCGCGAAACCTTTGTGTGCGACGCCTTCTGTGCCGGTGGGTAGGTTATATTCCCATATTCGGACTCGTTTGGTCTTCCTTTCTGAGACTATAGCAGAAAAAAAGAATTTACAGAGTGGGGTGCTGTGTAGCTGAACTGTTGCATGTGTAGATGGACTAATTGAGTTGATGTGCACCCAGCCTTTCTACCAAGAAAAAAGTCACTCAAGACAGCATGTAATCAAATACAAACAAACAGAAGGCAGTAGTTTTAAAATGACTAATATATATAGGGTGCCAAAGCTGCTTTCTGCGTTTTTCTTCAGACCATAAACAGACAGGCTGCCTTCAATTGGAGGGGTTTTCTCCCCCACAAGAAAGTTTTTTGAGGATGAATATCCTATAATTGACGGTTTAACCTGATATGGCGTTTGTTCCGAGGAAGCTTGAGCAGTGAAAACGGGAAGTTTATTGCAAAATCCTGTCAACATCTTACAACGCTAGAAAGAATAAAATATAATAAGAGCAAACCTTATTTATAATATATCCGTGAACATATGTTTATGTACTGATGTATAGCCAAATGTGTTTAATAGACTAAAGTGTGTTAGTGTGTCTTTGTTGGGCTATATTATAGACTTGCATTGTCTTATAGTAGGAATAGCATTCTAATTATTGGTTTATTGTATTATAGTACCCAACACCGCTATTGTCCAATAACTATGGGATACATCAGCTTTTTTGTAATTTTTGTATAATAATGAATGGGTTTCTTGTTAATCATCCTTCTCCACTAGTGGTTCGAGTAGTTTTGGCACCCTATATATATTAAGCATGTAATCAAATAACATTTCATTAAAACCATAAACAATAAAAACAGAGCAATAACAGAATAAAAACAGCATCCAACCCAACAGTCCTACTTACTCAAGATCAGCTTGAGTAAAAGCATCTTTGGCTGCCAGCAGAAGGACAGTAAAGAGGGAGCAAACCTAGCCCCCCCCCCCCCCGCCTGGAGGTTCCACCGCCTGGGAGCAGCTGCCCAGAAGGCTGTCTCACCTATGCACACGCACACGGTAGTGAGTGCACTAGAACCTGGAAGTATTTCGCCAGTAGCAGAAGAGGAACATGAGCTGGCCAGCTCCATAACCGACTTCTCCCACAGATAATATACCAACCATGCACAGCGACTGAGTGGCAACTGCACTTAGTCTCCCATACCTGCATAACATCCAGCTTCTTCTTCGTGATCTCTATAAACTGGCAAATGGCCATGTAGATGAACTTGTACTGAGCTTCGGTTTGCACCATTCCGGAGCGCTGGGCCCGAACCATCTGGATGGCCTTTGGGATGTCGATGTCACAGTCCAGCCCTGGGCCACAATGAGAAAGACAAAGGAGAAGAAGACCAGCAGTTAGCAACATGTTTACGCAGCAGTCTCACTGAGTGCAATGGGGCTCACCCCAACTCAGCACAGGCGGGTTATCCATTAGCAGCAGAGCCCTGGCTCCCTGCCTGACCTCAAACGGATGTGTTGCCCCCTGCTTTTTTCCTGCTTACCGCTGTGCTCCTGAGTCCACTGAGTGATCTAATGCAGGACTCCCTGTTTTATTTTGGAGTGGAGTTGCACAAGTGCAAATATAGCAGAGCGCTGCGCATGCTCTGATCTCTCTACAGGCATCTGGGCAGGCAGTTCATCAGAGAAGGCCATGCTGCCTGGATGCCATATGTGGACGTACCAGGCCCACCCAATCAGGGGGATCAAGGGTTGAGTGGTGGAATGGGCCTCAAGGAGGATGGCCCCAGCTGATTGGAGTGTGCAGTCCACAGCTGAAAGGGGTTGCCCTGCTTGCACAGAGGAAGCGAGCAGCTGATTGGGGGAGATTGAGGGGCGACATGAGAGCACTCTTCAAATACTTAAAAGGTTGTCACACAGAGGAGGGTCAGGATCTCTTCTTGATCATCCCAGAGTGCAGGACACGGAATAACGGGCTCAAGTTAAAGGAAGCCAGATTCTGGCTGGACATCAGGAAAAACTTCCTGACTGTTAGAGCAGTGCGACGGTGGAATCAGTTACCTAGGGAGGTGGTGGGCTCTCCCACACTAGAGGCCTTCAAGAGGCAGCTGGACAACTATCTGTCAGGGATGCTTTAGGGTGGATTCCTGCATTGAGCAGGGGGTTGGACTCAATGGCCTTGTAGGCCCCTTCCAACTCTGCTATTCTATGGCTCTATGACTTGCACTGGTCTTCCTCCCTCCTCCGCCATGCGAGCAGCAGTCAGCAGAGTAAGTTTTATATTCCAGAAGCTGGGGGAAAGAACCTTAGTCTCTATGTAGTTAGCAGCAGGGACAGTGAGTGCATGTTACTTCAGTCACTTGTGAATTCTTCAGAGGTCTCTGAAGCCTGCCTGCTTGGAAGGAGCGTCCCAAGGGTGGAAGCAGTCCAGGGACACAGAACAGAAGTGACCTCACCTTTTGTGGAGATCATGTCCACGATCATATCAATGACAATGATGGTCCCAGTCCGACCGATCCCAGCACTGCAGGGAGAGGCACAAATGAAGGTTAGGGAGATGGCAGTGCATTCAACACACCAGGTAAGACTGGCCTTGCTGGTTTATACCAAGGTGTAGTTAGCCCAGGGCTGTGTTTCCAATAGCCACCCCCCCAGAGGCCTCTGGAAAGCCTCCAAGTAGGGCATGGTCTTTGGCAAGAGGGTTGTTTGGTATGCAGAGGTATATTTCATCTACACATGGAGGTCCCATTGAGTGGTTATGCCTAAAAGTTGTGGAAAGATTCACTGCCCTCTATGAAGTTGTCAAATCCCTTTTTAAAGGCATCTGAAGCAGCTGTCATCACCACTTCCTGCGGGAGTGAATTCCAGAAGTTAAATGTGCACTGCATGAAGAATAAGCCCTTTTCCTTGGGCCGGAGCCCCACTTGAAGCTGGCATGGTACAGGCACCACACACAATATTTGCAGCGCTGCGCAGGGGAGCCACTATATTCCCCCGGCACAGAAGCCCACTTTACACAGGGTTGGGAGTATGCGGCAGAGCCTGGAAGTGGAAGGCTCAACATTTAGTAGGAACAAGGGCCGATCTACACAAGCAGGTGTGGCTGGAGAGGGTGCATAAGCTCAAGGATTGCTCCTGAGCCCCTCTGAATGCTGCTGCTACTGCTGCCGCTGCCGCTGCCACCATCACCATCATGTGTGAACTACGGTAGCTCTGGGATGTTGTGTCTTTTAGCAGCAGTTGTGTCTTTTAGCAGGGGCAAGGTCTCTCAGCAGGGGGGCTCCCCTGGGAGGGGCTATAGCTCAGGGGCAAAGTGCATGTTTTGGGTGGAGAAGGTCCAGATTCTATCCCCAACATCCCCAGCTGTAAGGGTTTTTTTATCAGCAGTGCTGGTGGAAGACACCTTCCACCACTTGCGGTAGACAGTCCTGACTTGTTAATGTTTTAGAGACTGCTGCCGCCAGGCAGAGTAGGGAGAACTGGGCTGGACAGACCAACTGCCTGCTTTAGTATAAAGTTACTTCCTATCTTCCTATACCCAACAGACAGGCTGTCTATACACAGTGGAAGCCGCATAGTGGCTGCGGATCTGCGCTGCATCAGTTATAGGATGCAGCCACAGCTTCGCAGCCACAGCAGGGCTTTCCTGCGACACTGCGCACTGAAAATGTCAGGGACTTGCACACACCCTCTTTTCAATGGGAGAGATGTCAATACGGCTTTTCCACTGTCTGGGGTCAGGCCGTGGTGGAAGGCGACTGGTGATTGATCACCTTCCACCAGGAAGGGGATGGTAGTGCTCCAGTACCTGGATGGTCGCCGAAAACCCTGTGCTCCCTCTTCGATGTCAGAATTACCTGATGCCATGCTGGGAGAGGAAAACCACGGGGATTTAGGGGGAGGCGGAGCCAACTAGGTGCTGTCAAGACAGCCTCAGAGTCCAAGGGTTGATACAAATGTTAGCACTATCAGATTGTCATGGACAGGTGAGTGGAACTACCATGTGAGCTTATGCTGCTGCTCCTCACCTCTCTCACACACATTTCTTCTTCTTTCCTTTCAGCTCCAACAACGGCTAGTGTTGTATGTGCACCACACCATAGTTTGCAGACATTAGAAGGCGATTTACAAGCTGTGATTGCTTCTGAGAAAGGATGGGTGTGCATGCCCCCCTGCTACACCTCATCTCCTAACCGTGGCTAAGTGCAGCCTGTTGCAGGCATGGGACCTATGGGGTGATGGAGAACCGGGGCTCTGCTTGTTTTAGTTGGGCACAAGTGCTTCTCCAGACACGTTCATTCTCACCCTGCACCACTAAGGACATAACCATTAAATCTTTCGATCAGAGTTGCTTGTGGCACACTGAAATTGCATACGCACCACTGGTTTTCAGGAGGGCACTGTGATATTGTCTGGATTAGGTTCCTAAGCATTGGCATGCAGCCTTCCATTGGTTGCTTATTCACCCTTGAGCTAACTGGAGACAGCTCACTCACCTGCAGTGCACTACGATGGGTCCAGCCCCTGGCACACTCTCCTGCTTCAGATTGATTTGGGCAAGGAAGCCAAGAACTCCTCCAGGCTCACTTGGGACGCCATGGTCAGGCCAGCTCAGGTACTGGTAATGCCAGATGTCTCTCACATCCTTGTCCTAGCAGGCAACGACAACAACACACCTTCATGTGACTCATGTCTGTTGCCCCTCTTCGGTCCTCCCTCCTACCCACCCCCCGTGCTCTCCCCATCAAGCTTACAATCTGCCCCCCGAACTCCGGCAGCAATGGCTGGAGGAAGGAGATTAGAGTGTAGCTTTGCCAGAGTTGTCGGACACATTCACAAGGAAGATCTCCTATAAGAAGACAGCTGTGCTCTTCTGCAGCTTGCAGTTATTTCAAATGGTGGATGTAGCCCATAGCCATTATTCATTCATAGCAGAGGAAGCTGCCATTTGGATTCTCTGCCTCAGGCACCAAAAATGTTTTAGTCCACCCCAACTGCTCTGAATCTATCCAGTCTCTCAACCAGCCAGTAGAATCCCATCTTAAGAGCTGCGCTTTCTATCCACTGGCTATTACGGAGCTTGGGTTTTGTCCATCTGCTGTAAATGTCCTGGAGCCAATTAGTAATACTGTGAGAATTGCATAGCCTTTGTGATTCCAGGTAAACCATGAAACTTGCAGACGAACAAGGCCAGGCCAGAAAACTGAATCTCCGGAGTGACTGGATGCTTCCAGACAGAGGCTTCTATGAATTAATTAATTAATTAATTATCACATATATTCCACCTTTGTTGCTCTTGCAAGGAACCCAAAGCGGCTAACATGACCCGCCTCTCTGTTTTATCCTCACCACAACTGTGTGAGGTATGTTAGAGTCAGTGACTGGCCCAAAGTCGCCCAATGAGCTTCATGGCTGAGTGGGGATTAGATCTTGGATCCTCTCAGTCCCAACACTCTAATTGTTACACCACACAGGCTCCTGTCTGCTAGCATTAGCAGACGGCCTTTCTATGTGATGGTCTAATCATGTCCTGGCTCTACTGTTCAGAGGAGGGCAACCAGGAGGATCAGGGGTCTGGAAACAAAGCCCTATGAAGAGAGACTGAAAGAACTGGGCATGTTTAGCCTGGAGAGGAGAAGATTGAGGGGAGACATGATAGCAATCTTCAAATACTTAAAAGGTTGTCACACAGAGGAGGGCCAGGATCTCTTCTCGATCCTCCCAGAGTGCAGGACATGGAATAACGGGCTCAAGTTAAGGGAAGCCAGATTCCAGCTGGACATCAGGAAAAACTTCCTGACTGTTAGAGCAGTATGACAATGGAATCAGTTACCTAGGGAGGTTGTGGACTATAGTCAGGCTGCATAGAATCATAGAATAGCAGAGTTGGAAGGGGCCTACAAGGCCATCGAGTCCAACCCCCTGATCAATGCAGGAATCCACCCTAAAGCATCCCTGACAGATGGATGTCCAGCTGCCTCTTGAATGCCTCTAGGGTGGGAGAGCCCACAACCTCCCTAGGTAACTGATTCCATTGTCGTACTGCTCTAACAGTCAGGAAGTTTTTCCTGATGTCCTTGATTAGATATCCCAGGTTCTCAATAGTGAGGTAAGGGAATTATAAAATCACAGAATCATAGAATAGCAGAGTTGGAAGGAGCCTACAAGGCCGTCGAGTCCAACCCCCTGCTCAATGCAGGAATCCACCCTAAAGCATCCCTGACAGATGGTTGTCCAGCTGCTTCTTGAAGGCCTTTAGTGTGAAAGAGCCCACAACCTCCCTAGATAACTGATTCCACTGTCGTACTGCTCTAACAGTCAGGAAGTTTTTCCTGATGTCCAGCTGGAATCTGGCTTCCTTTAACTTGAGCCCGTTATTCCATGTCGTGCACTCTGGGAGGATCGAGAAGAGACTTTTTTCTTTCCCATCTAGAAACGTCTCTGATACGACTGCAGCATAACTTCTCGTGGCGACATGGCCAATGTGAGCAACCTCCTCCCACGGTAGGCCCATGGTTATGATGATATATCATTATCTTGCTTGCCATAAACAATTGCCACCATTTTGCTCACAAACCGTGGCTTCTTCTAGTGGCAAAGCGGTTGTTCCAATAGGACTTATTTGGTACAACCACAAGCCACAAGCCGAGGCAGAAGTTGGCCAACAAGGGCAGTGCAGCTGTGTGCATCATCCCTCAGATAAAATCATTCAAACTTTCCCAGTTACCTATCACATTTCCACCGGCAAGCCAACGAGGTTCTCGTTGTTGCTTTTCCTGGGCCCTTCTTTCAAGCATCACTAAGATTCCAAAATGCTGGGATCAATTTTCCTGGAGATCTTACTTCTGCAACAGTTCCCCAGGTACTCACGTTATTGACCCACGAAAGGTGAAGCTGGCGGAGTTTATACTCCAGGGCATCGTGTTCTCCTGTGTTTTCCACGATGTATGGCCCATACTCTTTGCTGCTTCCCACCTCTGGCCAGTAGGGGACACATTTGTTCTGTCAGGGAACAGGAAAAAAAGGTTTGTATGGGGCGATTGCGGTGGGTGGGTGGGGGAAAATGGAAGAAGAAGAAGAAGAAAGAGGAGGAGGAGGAGGAGGAGGAGGAGGAGGAGGAGGAGGAGGAGGAGGATCAGAGCTGCCGCTAAAGTGAAACTTGAAGCAAATGTATGCATTCCGCCTCAGGTGAAATGTCTGAAGGATTTTTAGGGAAGCCAAATGAGTTTTAATGAGAGTCCAACAAAAGCGGATCTACGCTGGAGCCCCTTTCGTCTGTGAGGCACAGCTGGGCCAGTAATTTCTTCAAAGGCCATTACCGTTCAGTGGGCCACGCTCCAATGGAATACAGCGCAGTACCTGCTGGGTTTATAACGCAGTCAAGTGCCGTAGCCCAACACATCACGTTGTAATTGCAAGGGAAGTATTATTAAATTATTAAGTATTTTTATCAAATTATTATTCATTTGATGTGTGAACAAGCAGACATCAAATGAAAGGAAGCCAGATTCCAGCTGGACATCAGGAAAAACTTCCTGACTGTTAGAGCAGTACGACAATGGAACCAGTTTCCTAGGGAGGTGGTGGACTCTCTCACACTGGAGGCCTTCAAGAGGCAGCTGGACAGCCATCTGTCAGGGATGCTTTAGGGTGGATTCCTGCATTGAGCAGGGGGTTGGACTCGATGGCCTTGTAGGCCCCTTCCAACTCTGCTATTCTATGATTCTATGATTCTATGTTTTACCATTTGAGTTTATAGCACAGCCACAGCAGAGTGGTGCAATTGCGGGAGAAGGGAGAAGTCATGTTGCTGTTTTAGGTTGCTTTAAAAAGAAAAAGAAAAAAGTCCGGTAACTGCATGCACGCCTTTGCAGCTGTGCAGGAATGTGGGTTTGACCATAAATTGTGTGCTATTCACAACTGTATATACGTAGGGGAGAAAATAGCCTAAAAATATCACCAATTGCCTGTCCACAAGTCACATCAAAATCGGTGTTGGGAAAGAGCAGGGATGGGAAAAAGGGTAGAAGATAAAGTTGTGGGGTGGCAGGGAAGTTGAATATTACAAAATTCTACAGCTGTGAAGCCACTCCCACCAGCAAGAGTGATAATACTGCTATTGGAACAGACATAGGGCCTTGCCCGGTCCGAGCCCCGGGCTCGCCCCAGTGCGTCCAGATGATGCACAGGGGATCCCGGGCTCAGTCAGGGGTAACCCTCCCTTCGCCTGGGATAACCGGCACCGCTTGTGGCCCGGTATCTCCTGTGGTCTCGGGCTGAGCCCATTCCGCCGCTTTTCCCGGCTACTGCATTTACTCGCGAGTAGCCAGGAAAAGCGGTGGGCGACGCACAGTGCTCCACAGGAGCACTGCGGCCATCAGAGCAGGGTGGGGAGATTGGGGAGAAACCAGAGCTGGGGAAGATGGGGGGGGGGGGAACCGGAGCCAGGGGGATGGGGGGAATCGGAGATCGTGGGGGATGGGGGGATCGGAGATCATGGGCGGGGGGGGGATCACGGCCAGAGGGAGGAAATCAGGGACTGGGGGGGAGTGGGGAACCCTTTATTTTTTTAAAAGAAAACTACCTTTATCATTGGTGCGCTCCTGCGCACATGGCCCCTTTAAGGAAGAAACAAAATGGCCGATGTGATGGGCCATTATGCCGTCGCCTTGACGTGTGAATAGGAGCAACAGCCCGTGCTACTTCTAGCTCAGGCTGGCCCCTCCACACGCCCGGATTTTAAGGTAGGTCTAGCAAGGCCCTTAGTGTTCCAACAGCATAGCTTACTCCAGAACTGCACAGAAAGTGCAGCCCCTGGGTGGGGAGGATGTCACTGAAGTAGCTTGTGGGAGGGGGAATGAAACATTGAGGGGGAAATAGGCATCAGGAGAATGGGTTGGGGTGTGTGCATTGAGTCCTGGTGGTCATCTATAAGTCGCCAGGATTGCGCTTCATTCTTTTTTAACCTGCATTTTCTGGGATAAAGCAGGGAAAACGCGAAGGTTTTGGGAAAAGTCGTTGTATAATTAAAGGTACAAATATGCGCATTTTGGGGGCTACACATCGGCACTGCAGCAACTTTGTGGCTGCGTCATGTGTTGAACAACGGGAAAATTAGGAGGTAAAGCCGATTCAAAGAGCCCGTTTAGATGAGCTCCTGCAAACGAGCGAGACATTACAGTACCAGGATAAAACGCTTGCACAGACTGGCTCCAACTAACCCAGTGGTTCTCAACCTGGGGCACTCCAGATGTGTTGGACTGCATCTCCCAGAATGCCCCAGCCAGCAGAGCTGGCTGGGGCATTCTGGGAGTTGTAGTCCAACACATCTGGAGCACCCCAGGTTGAGAAAGGCTGAACTAACCCATCTGAACAGTTGTGGCTGGTGGGCAGTTTTCAGCACGGAAGAACGAAGACCCACGGCTTCAAGCACTTCTGCGCTCCCACTGATCCCAACCCTACACTGCTTTGCAGCACAGAAATGCCATGGAACACTTGGCTAGTACACACCCAGACTACTAACATTTCCAGGAGAGTGTTTCACATCCCTAACCTCAGAGAAGAACACTGAAGCAAAAGATACGGCATACTGAGAAGGCGGAGATCTGGATGGAGAGTCATGGGCCCAACTTACCCTTCCTTTCTCCACCTCCCGGGTGGTCATCACGATGATGCGGGAGTTCTCTTGCCACACCATTTGCCAGAAATCATTGACCGTCGCGTCCAAGCAACCTTGGCTAGCAATGTACGTTTTACTGCATTCCTCAGGACTGAACAGCTTGTTCTGTAAAGGAATGAGCAGGCAAAATAAATTTGAAACGGCCAGGAGCAAATCCACCCCACTCCATCTTCCTTCCTGCGAGGCACGGCTGGAGACGCTTCCTCACCTTGATATAGTTGGCATTGATATAATCAGACCCAGAAACATTTACATCTCTGTCTTGGAGGATCACCCGGGAGTGGTCAACTAGAACAACAGACAAAGTTAATACATCACCAAGGAAATGCTTTTTGTAAAAGGGGCGTTTGCAGCCCACTCCTCCGTGGCCTGAGTTAGGCATAGTAACCCAGGCACTGTAAAAAAAAAAAAAGCTATGCAAATCAGCTCTCTCTCCTTGCTGAAAAGCAGGGGTGCAGAACCTCCAGCCCATCTCTGCCTCCCGGCATTTCTAGATTCCCCCAGTGGGGAACAGTTTATCCTCCCCCAGTGAAGCCCACTTTTGGAGCACATGCAATAGAATGAGTAGATAGAGATCTACTGGAATGAACTACTTTGAATTGTAGGTGGGTGGAGATATTATCATATTTCTTCGATTCTAAGATGCACTTTTTCCCCATATAAACATCTCTAAAAACGCCTTAGAATCACAGGTGTGATTATTATTCTTAGAATCAAAGCTTTCTTTCTGTTGGTGGTACTGAAATTAGTGTGCGTCTTACAATCGATGGCGTCTTAGAATCAAAGAAATACGGTATCGTTGAATATTTGTTGGGTGTGGGGGAACCCTCCTTCTAAGTAGAAAATCGGCACCAGTGGCTGGAGAGAGGAAGAGTCTAACTAGCCTTTGCTTTGTGCTAAGTTTCTGCTTTTTAAAAAATAGGGGAACATATAAACATATGATCCTCCCCAAGTGGCTGAAATGGTACACTTTATTCTGTCACCTGAGGACTTCCTATCACCTGAGGAAAGAGAGGTGGAGTTCCAGACTTACATGGCAAGATATTCTTATAGCGATTCTTGCTCTTGTTTTCCAGTCGTTGGCCTTCATGCCGATCATACAAGTTCTTTGTCTCTTGTTTCTGCAGGCTCTGAAAGAGGGACAAAGTGAAGAGGGGTGAATGAAGGGCATGGTGAACAGCTGGAGGAGGGGACACATCACAGACAGACAGACAGACAGACCTAGGGAGGTGGTGGGCTCTCCCACACTAGAGGCCTTCAAGAGGCAGCTGGACAACCATATGTCAGGGATGCTTTAGGATGGATTCCTGCATTGAGCAGGGGGTTGGACTCGATGGCTTTGTAGGCCCCTTCCAACTCTGCTATTCTATGATTCTATGACATGACAGAACTCTACACACTTGAATTCATGGGGATGCTGTATTTCACAGAGGTACTGTTAAGTGCTCGGCTGTGGATTATGGGCCCTCTGGGTCAGGAAATGTCCAACAGGGGAGGAGAAGTTCTAGGCTAAGGAGATCCAGCTCTGCTTGAGGCATCCCTCACCCCATCTTCCTTTCCTCCCTCTGTTGCTCAAATTTTAAGTCCTACATGCCTCAAGGCAGGCCTTTTTTAATGTAAAGTGAATGGAGGTGGTGCAAGCATGTCCACCCTTAGTAGGAGTTAGGCTAGAAACAGGGCAGGAGCCCTTGGGCCATGGGTTAGGGTCCAGACCCTCCCACCCGTCACAAAGAAGAGCAAGCTCCACAAGTCTCCACTCACATCAAATTCCTCCCAGAAACCACCTTTGGCTGCCTCTTCCATTTGGCTTCTCTTGTTGAGCATCTGCACCCTGTTCTCGATGTCAGCAGCGTTCACTCGGGTGGCATTGAAAGGCTAGGGAAAGGAAGACAGAACAAACAGATTACTTCCCTCAAGTCTGGCATAAAAAGTAGGGCCAGAGAGCCAAGCCATCCAGCGTCTCAGCATCTAGACTGGTTTGTCCATGCATGTGCATTACTTAACACCTGCCTACATGCTGCACTCATGACATGAGAGGGAGCCTCTTGAGAATTCTAAAGGCTTCTCCAAAGACAGGCAGAGGAAGCTGGAGGGGATCTTAGGGCTGCCGACCCACTTTCTCCCTCCATTGCTGATCTGTGTTTATCTCTCTGCTTAGCAGCTACTTTTCCTTCTGCATTAGGAGAGGGGGGAGCAAGGAAAATTATCCGCGAAGAGAGAGAGAGAAAAGCAGAGATGAACAATGGAGAAAGGCTATCCAGGAGAGCCGTCAGAACTCTTAACAGGCAGAACCTGGCTTGCATCGGGTTACTTTTCATTTGGTGAACGTAACGCATAGCCAGGCAACAGAAAATACAAACCGCCGTGAAAAGTATTGTATTTGAAGTGATGTAATGTTGGATGATCTATGATGTTAGATTTAAGGCTGTGCACAAAGGCAACTTGTCCATCCTTGAACAATTTTTATTAGCAACATGCATTTTCATTCAGGAAAGCTTTTTAGAAGAATCACCAAAACTCTTGAGTTGGAGTGTTTGCTTGCTTACACTTCACACATCATATAGCAGCACAACCACATGTGATCCTGTGCAGTCATAAGGGTGGGTGGGGAGTCCTCGCCAGTCTGGCACAGGTACCTGTGTATGCTGCAGGGGTTTGCAAACACATTTCTTGCATGCATTCATGATATATGTATTATTTTATTTTATTTATTACATTTCTATACCGCCCAATAGCTGGAGCTCTCTGGGCGGTTCACAAAATTTAAAACCATTCAAAGTATAAAGGGAAAAGGAAAGGATCCTCTCATGCAAAGCTCTTGTGTCATTGCTGACTCCTAGAGGGCGCCTGCTTCCGCTGACATTTCCTTGGCAGACTTCGTAGCGGGGTGGTTTGCCGTTGCCTTCCCCAGTCGTGGCTACCTTTCCCCCAGCTAGCTGGGTACTCATTTTATCGACCTTAGAAGGATGGAAGGCTGAGTCGACCTGAGCCGGCTGCCTGAGAACCACTCTGCGCCACACGAGGCTCATTCAAAGTATAAAACAACAGTATAAAAATATGATATAAAATACAATATAAAAGCTCAACCAGATAAAAACAGCAGCAATGCAAAATTATGTATAACATAATATGTTATACATAATACATTGTATCTTGTAAGATCATACACTGTATTAAATCCATTTATAAATATGTCCAGAGTCTCCCCAAAAACAAATTAATTCAAAATCTGATTATCACTAATCCTAGGTTTAATATCAACTGTATTTCTCTTCCTGATTAAGGCTACATCCCATCTCTTCATCAACGATAAGTCCAGATTTACACCTTGTGTCAAAGCATTACAATCCCATCATGGTAACACCATTATCCCTCTTGCACATTTTTACCTCGCAGGACACACAATGACACTTGTTGCAGCATTTTGGGTAACGTGGCATAAAAAGCAGGAAACTGTAAAGGTGGTAAGGTGGAACATGTCACCTGCCCCAACAGTTATCAATGCACTTCAATACTGCCATAAAGTAGTAGTGTGGATCTAGCCCAGCTCTTCTTAACTGTTGGAATATCTATGCCCTTACACATGTTCACCCAGCAGATCTTGAGCACCATCACACGGGAGGGGAAATCGCATTTCCTTACCATTGCTTCTCTGCCCCTGCTTTGGAGCATCATCACTCCTTACTCTGCCCAGAGGGGAAAGAGGAAGAAAACAAAGACTGGGTGGCTCACGCAGGGGCCGTTTTAATCGCACTGCTTTTCCTGCACAAGTTGGATTAAAAAGGGGCCTATTTTGAGACGGGAGGTGTGCGAGAGGCACACAAAGTCATAGAATCATAGAATAGCAGAGTTGGAAGGGGCCTACAAGGCCATCGAGTCCAACCCCCTGATCAATGCAGGAATCCACCCTAAAGCATCCCTGACAGAGGGTTGTCCAGCTGCCTCTTGAAGGCCTCTAGTGTGGGAGAGCCCACAACCTCCCTAGGTAACTGATTCCATTGTCGTACTGCTCTAACAGTCAGGAAGTTTTTCCTGATGTCCAGCCGGAATATGGCTTCCTTTAACTTGAGCCCGTTATTCCGTGTCCTGCACTCTGGGAGGATCGAGAAGAGATCCTGGCCCTCCTCTGTGTGACAACCTTTTAAGTATTTGAAGAGTGCTCTCAGGTCTCCCCTCAATCTTCTCTTCTCCAGGCTAGCCATGCCCAGTTCTTTCAGTCTCTCTTCATAGGGCTTTGTTTCCAGACCCCTGATCAACCTGGTTGTCATCTAAAAGACATGGGCACATCCATAAGTGGGCAGTAGCCTCCGTGCGATAAAACTCTCGTCTGATGAAATGCCTTGTCTGCTACCGACAACTGCATCAGGCTATGTTGTTCACTGCTTATGTATGTTGGAATATACCCTAATAACATTACTTTAGGAGTATCCAATAATGTGTGGCCGCTTCTAATATTGGAAATCCATAACATTTTTTGCCTACAGATTCTTAAACAGGAGTATCCCACCAAGCATGTAAGTAGGTACCTTAATTACCTCAGTCCTTCCCCTCTCTCCACCCACCCCAGCAGATCAGCGCCTCTGCTTCTACACTACAAAGGGCAGAGGGGAAGCAGCAGTCCCGAAACAGCCTCCACCCCCTCCCACCCCTCAATGATCTTGCACAGGATCGTCGAGATGGGGGCAAGGTCAACTCCACACTCCAGAAAGAGAGAGCGAGAGAGAGGTGCACATGCAAGTGTGGCCCCCAGCTAACACTGGAGCCCTGAGGGCCAAAAAGATTGTGCACTACAAATCTTCAGGAATATCATGATAGCTCAGAAAGTTTTTGTAAGTCCATCCATCTCACTGAAAGAAGTTTACGTTTCCCAATATTGCTCTCCAATCAAAATCTTCAGTAAAAATTATCCCAGCTAAAGAAAATATTTCTGGGCCCCATCCTCCACATTTAGAAAAAGTAAGTTATCTTACATTTTGTACATGCATTGTACTTTCTGTAGGCCATGTCATATAACACAGAGCTTCTGTACACACAGGAAAAATTGCTCAGACTTACCAAGGCTTTTGTCTTCTGCAGTATTTCCACCTTCATGCACCCATGTGATTTTGAATTGAAAACATCCCATCCTCAGAAAGGCTCCATTGTTTTTAGTGGTGGGATTATAGCGCGATGCTGACTTTATAAACTGGGGAGATCCTGCCATATCCCAACACTAACTTTAAATACCACTTTAAAAGTGAGATTACCGGGGGATAGTGCAGGAGACATCCTGGACATTGACAACATCATGTAATGGACCCGTTTGTTTAAAGAAGCTCATAATGGGATACAAAAAGTCTGAAGTTGAGTTTAAATTGTATGTTTAATGGATGCTGGCCTTTTTTTTTTTTAACAAATACATTGTTCACAATATTATTTTTCTTTAGCTCTCTTTCTCTTGGATGTCTCTTTAGGTATTTTAAAGCGAAGCACTTAATAAGTGGTATAAGTAAATATAATGGGATGAACAAACATATGGGTGAAATAGACTTCTTTGTGTGCATCCCCATTTACCTGTCTCAAATGTACATAGGATCCAGAAGCCTCCTCAATACCTGTCTTCTTAAAATGCTCCACCAGGTCAGCCAAACTTCCAAACTTTTCTGCACCCCCAATTGTGTACTGCCCCTTCTGGAGGAAACAGAAAGTGTTGTTATTCAGATCCCTTACATACGTAACACCCTGCTCCCATATCTTCTTTGTGCTGAGCCACATCTGGTTATGAGGGACAAATTAATGACTTACTTGGCCTCTCTGTTCTGCATCTGACCAACTAAATGCTTCATGACTGGCTTCTAGGAACTTGGTCTGCCTGGTCATATCAGTCCACTAATCTGGGTCGCTAATTCCAGTTGCTGTCCATAATAGCTGGATAGCTGTAGTTTCTTGTGGAAACCTACACACTGTTCTTATTTCACTCTCACATATGTCATGGATGCATTCAGCTCAGCAGCTGATCCCCAAAGCATGTTGAGGGAGCTATGGCAGCCAGTCCATCTCTGTATACCACCCAGATAATCTGTAGCTGCTTAAGTACAGGTGCTGTTAGACATTACAATTATCAAGATTTTTTTTTTAAAAAAATTATTATTATTATTATTATTATTATTATTATTATTATTATTATTATTATATTTATTTGTATCCCGCCTTTTGCCCAATGCTGGGCCTCAAGGCGGCCTTACAAAGTTTAAAGCATACATTGGGGGGGGGGGGAACAAAACCATAAATGTTTAAAATACACAACAAAATTATAAGACATTAACATAGACGGAGGGCCAGATTATTCTCCAAAGGCCTGCTGGAACAAACAAGTTTTAGCCTGCTTCCGAAAGCCCGTCAAGGAGGGAGCCAGCCTAGCTTCCCCGGGAAGAGAGTTCCAGAGCACCGGAGCAGCCAACGAGAAGGCCCTCTCCCATGTTCCCACCAAGCGTGCCTGTGAAGATGGTGGGACTGAAAGAAGGGCTTCTCCAGAAGATCTCAAAGCACGGGCAGGCTCATAAAGGAGAATACGGTCTTTCAAATAACCTGGACCCGAGCCATATAGGGGAAAAATGGGACATTTGCCCCAATTACATTAATATCAGACCAGATTTTGGGCCATCCAGCGTCTGTGTCTGAATTGAATCTGGATCAGCGGCAATTCTAATCATTCTAATTATTCCATTTAATTTTCTAATCATTCCATTTAATTTATTTACAGTATTTATATACTGTATACTATGTACAGGGGAATACATCCCCAAGGTGATTTACAATAATAAATATTAAAATAACAATTTAAAGGGTAGACATCTAAATATATATATATATATATATATCAAAAACTATATATCAAGCAAAAATAAGAGCTATAACAGCAGACTGTCAAGTTTTTTACAAATATATCAACTTCCAAAAGCTCAACAGAATGCATTCATTTTCATTTGTCTTCAAAAAGAGACAGAGAATTAAGCTATTTGAGTCTCATGAGTGAGGGAATTTCACAATTTAGGGGCTGAAAATAAATTATCTGAAATGAACCTGCTCCTATGAACCTCTAAAAATTATGATTACTGGAGAACAGCCTCATAAACGCCTTAGGGTTGGGCTCATAAATTTGTAAATGGGCTTGCCTAGAGGTGTCCAACCCTCCCAATGACTCCTTCTTACTCCATGTTTATCAGCCATTCATAATGCGAAGGAAGCTCGTCTCATGGAGGCCTTGGACATTCTTGGGGTGGCTGGACATTATGGAAACTCTAACTCCCATGACCCCCACCCATTCTGAATGCACAGTTTTATATTATTTATTATTATTATTATTATTATTATTATTTATTTATTTATTTATATAGCGCCATCTATGTACATGGTGCTGTACAGAGTAAAACAGTAAATAGCAAGACCCTGCCGCATAGGCTTACATTCTATTAAAATCATAGTAAAGCAATAAGGAGGGGAAGAGAATGCAAACAGGCACAGGGTAGGGTAAAACTAACAGTATAAAGTCCAAACAGCATTAAGTTTTAAAAGCTTTAGGAAAAAGAAAAGTTTTTAGCTGAGCTTTAAAAGCTGCGATTGAACTTGTGGATCTCAGATGTTCTGGAAGAGCGTTCCAGGCGTAAGGGGCAGCAGAAGAAAATGGACAAAGCCGAGCAAGGGAAGTAGAGGCCCTTGGGCAGGCGAGAAACATGGCGTCAGTGGAGCGAAGAGCACGAGTGGGGCAATAGTGTGAGATGAGAGAGGTGAGATATTCAGGGGTGTCCAAAGTCTCACAAACCTGGTGCAAATCAGATGGATCATCCTCGCTGCTCCTACTTTGCATCAGCTTCCAGAGAGAGGACAGAGTGGAGAAGGCCATGTTTTCTACTAGTTTTATACTTTAAGTTGTTGTTGTTGTTGTTATTCAGACCTACCTTTGCCTATGTCACTCCGTAAAACCATAAATAATAATGGTGCTATATAAATAACCAACCCCAATCAATTTAATTAATTATGAATCTGACTGGGGAGAATTTGGTCATCTCTGCTTTTAAAAAGTAATTCTTTACCATTGTTAGGGTTGCAAAGTCTCAGATTTTCACTGAACGTTTCAGTGTTTTAGCTCCCTTCTAATAGAGCTAAAACTGCCCAAAGGTTTAAATTGTTGCTACAGCAGATCCACGGACAGATATAACATCCAGTGTGCGCCATTGCTAGAGCACTGGATTTCAGATTGGAGAGACCACGGTCCAAATCCCCACTCAGCCACAAAGCTTTACTGGCTGCCCTTGGCTCAGTCACCGTTACCACACCTTAACCTATCCCACACGGGTGCTGTGAAGATAAAATGGGAGGAACCTGCCTCAAGAAGGGTGGGATATAAATACGACAAAGGAAATCACAATCAATACATACATTAGACTCGAAGGGTTCTTGCTGGTTTCTTAATCTGAGATCACAAGAGATGGCAACTGAGAGTGCTTTGAACACTGTCCTATAGGAACAAAAAAGTATTCTGTCTCCCCCCTCCCCTCTCTACTCAGCTTCTCACCTCACAGATGACCTTGACATGGGTGACTTTGAATCGCACTTTGGGGTTGCTGGTGGCTCCAGTCAGAGTAGCATCAGTCCCAGTTTTAGGCTGGTCAGTCAGGACAGACAGCACAAAATCGCCAGGCTTGCTAAGGCTTTCACGCACCAAGAAGGTCCATGGCGCAGCCTTGGTTTGGAGTAAGGTCTCAGCTGCTGGGCCAGAAAGATGCCCATGGTACCATCTAGGAGAAGGAGAGGAGAAAAGAAGTAGGCTTTGCAAAAGGAGGGTAACAGTGTCTGGAGCATGACTGGGGTAATGGAAACAGTGTGGGACGTACAGTACATGGCCCAGGAACAGGAAGGAAAAGACGGAGCATCAGATGATCTGGCAAGCCTTGTGCCATCCCAAAAGTCACCTGCGCCAACAGTTTGAGATAGAAGTTGGATTCTTTCTTTCTTTCTTTCTTTTGCATGGGCAGTAAAACTTTTTGGGATGCCTCTGTCCATAGCCCTTATTCGTCACTAATTGCCCTCCACCATTATCTGATTTTGTGCGCATGCACGTATTTAGTGAGCTCTGCTATCAGAGGCTTCTTTGTCTGGCCTTTTCCATTTTTATTGCAAGCTCTTACATGGTCAGCATTTTAAAAGAATGTGCACATTTGACTACACAAACCCCATTGAATTACAAAGGAAAAAGCCTGTCTATGGAAAAAGTAGGACAATGTTTTATTATTGCCAGTGCATCTCCATTTCAATAACAATATTCTTAATAGTAATATTAAATACTTATATCACACTCTTCAACCTAGAAGCACCCAAAATGGGTTACAAAAACAAAAGAAAACAAAAAACAGTAATACATTAAAAATAAACATGCAATATTAACACCTAAGAATGAAAAAAAAATTAAAATCCTTAGAAGTGGCAGAGTTAGATAATAAAATCTTGTTTGCTGAAAGATACCCTGCTCACCATAGCAATGACAATATTAGTAAATAACTGTTATTGATAATAATGTACAGAGCAGCATCCTATTGTATCTTGTACATGATCTCAGCAATCCTTATAACAATACTGTATGCTAAGTCAGTTCTGTTCTGCTATTGCAGAGGCCAAAGTTCCCAAACCCACGTTTGCCTAGACAATACATCAGCATAACTAAGACTGGATCCTATGCAGTCTCAACAATGCACGGAAGATGAGGCAAAAGCACTCCAGGAAACATAGAAGGTTACAACAGCCGTGGAGTCCACTGGAGACACCACTGGCATAACCAATCATGCAGTCGCGTGCCAACACCCACCCACCCCAACCTCAGATGCCAGGTTCAGAAGGTTCCAACAGACATGCAATGCTGCTGTAGGGCGACTGACTATATTTTGGAAACCAAAAAGGAGGACAACATGGTCAGGCCCCAAGGGGGCGTGCCCACCAACATGTCCAGCCCCAGGGGGCGTGTACTCTCCAGAACATATCATTTGTCACATATTTGATTTCACAGCACGCAATTAAGACAAACTTGTTCTACATAACATCTTAACATTAAAATCACTGAAATGAACAAGTGAGACATTCAACATATCTGAAATTCACTCACTCTTACTTTTGTCGCTTTTGCTGTACTTTGAAGCTTTTGCTATACTCTGTGTGTGATACATTCTGCCCTTCCCTCAAATATCTTTTTTGTTTGTATTGTCACTCCTCTGCAAGCTGCTGCTGTTAATGGGGCTTGCAGCTGGCTGGCTGTTTTATTTTTAAATTTCAATTTTTTAAAAAAAACTTCTATATGATTATCACAAGTTTCTCTACTCTAACATTAGGGTTTGACAACCTGAACTTGAAGGATATGGCTCCAGCGGTTTTTAAAAATAATAATTTTAAAACCTTGAACATTAAAAAAATCCTCAAAAATCAACGGATGAATGGATCTGCTTCAAACTTGGCATGGCTAAAGCCATACTTAACAGCTATCATGGTGCCAAGTTTCATCTCTTTAACTTTAAATATGACATTTAAAAATAATACTAATAATTTTAAAACCTCAAACTTTAAAACATTCGTAAAAATCAACGGATGAACAGAGCTGATTCAAACTTGGCATGGCTAAAGCCCTACCTAAGAGCTATCATGGTGCCAAGTTTCATCTCTTTATCTTTAAAAATGACAGAGCTGTAAGCATTTTTGTTAAATCCCATTGAAGTAGAGCTGGCCTTTGGGTGGGAAGGATGGGGAAAATCAGGATTTTTCTTCAAATTTCATATTTTCCCCCTTCCTGGATTTGTTACCAAAAATCCTGACAAATCTGGGTTTTTCCTGTCATATGGTCACCCTGGGGAGACAGCCACAATTTTTATTTATTTATTTATTTATTTATTTATTTATTTATTCAAAACATTTCTTGGCCGCCTTTCAGGGCAGAAGTCCTCAGAATGTGGTTTACAACAATAAAATACATATGGTCCCCATCCTTATGGAGGTGCTTTGGCGCTGCAAGGTGCCTTGCACCCACACTTGCCTTCCTTTCCGGAATCTGCACGGGAAGGAAGGCAAGTGCTATTTTTCTAGCCTGCACTTCTGGAAAAGAAAAACAAACAAAAGCGGGGAGGAAAGGAACAAGGCAGCAGAGGAGGACGCAAGAGGGCCTGGGAGAACCACTTCTCCTCCCTCTGGTTGCCTCATTCCTCCCCCCCCCCCGTTTTTATTTTTTATTATATATTTCTGCGGAGCTCCGCAGATAGAGATTAGAAAATTTTAAAAAGAAGGGGAGGAACAGGCAGCCAGAGGGAGGAGAAGTGGTTCTCCCAGTCCCTCTCGCATCCTCTTCTGCTGCCTCGTTCCTTCCCCCACCCTGCATTTTTATTTTTATTATATGTTTCTGTGAAGTTCCGTAGATAGAGATTACAAAATTAAAAAAGGGGGAGAAGGAATGGCCCTGTTCCTCTCCTCCCCCCCCCCATTTTTATTTTTTGTACTTTTCTAGAGGTGCGGGGCCAACCATGGCAACCAATCAGCCGTCGCCATCAGCTGTGGCATGCCTCCCTGTCCAAAAAAGTCAGGGTAAGTGCCTGACTTTTTTGGAGTAGAGTTTCCAGGATTTGCCCCTGGACAGCTTCTCAATGGTGGCTGGGTCATGTAGATGATTTGCCGCTACTGTGAAGCAACCCCAGGACAAACCCTTTGTGTAGATGTGCCCATGAACAGTTAAAATATTAAAAGCAATAAAATATAAACACAATAAAATAGCAACTAAAAACAATAAAAGACAGCAATGAAACCAGCAAGAACAACAATGGCAAGAAGATGGGAGATTGTTCCAAAGGGGTAGTGCTGGTGCCGAGAAGGCCCTCTCCCACATGACCACCCACCTAATTGTTCTCACGGGTGCACAAATGAGAAGGGCCTCTCTGTCCGATGTTAATGGACCAGTAACCAGTGCAGCTGGCACAATATCCACCACCCTTTCGGAACCCCTCTGCCAACAGAGATGTGCCAGCAGTGGGATTGTGCCGGTGTAATGCTGGGGGTGCCCAATGGTGGTGTATCTTATTAACGAATCTTTGGTACTCAGGATTTTCATTCAGGAAGTCAGAAAGGATCATTCTGTCGCATGCTCAGGGACTATCCAGATGTGACACAAAAAGCTTTGGAAGCTGCAGCATGTGCAAAATGCAGCAGCCAGATTGATAACAGGGACCAGAAGGGTTGAGCGTATAAGACTGACTCTCGCCCGCTTGCATTGGCTGCTTGTATGTTTCCAAGCCCGATTCAAGGTGCTGGTTTTAACCTAGAAAGCCTTACACGGCTTGGGGCCACAATACCTGATGGAACGCCTCTCCCAACATGAACCTACCAGAACACTACGCTCAACATCTAAGGTCCTCCTCTGGGTGCCCACTCCGAGGGAAGCTTAGAGGATGGCAACAAGAGAGACGGCCTTCTCTGTGGTGGCCCCCCAACTGTAGAACAATCTCCCTGACAAGGCCTGCCTGGCACCAACTTTGTTATCTTTTCGGTGCCAGGTTAAGACTTTTCTCTTCTCCCAGGCATTTAGCAATATGTGATTAGCCTGGGTCTGTTCTTTTAGGCTCATATTTTTTTAAGTTGTTATAGCAGTTTTAAATGTATGTGTATATTGTATGT
This sequence comes from Elgaria multicarinata webbii, assembly GCF_023053635.1. Classification (NCBI taxonomy): domain Eukaryota; kingdom Metazoa; phylum Chordata; class Lepidosauria; order Squamata; family Anguidae; genus Elgaria; species Elgaria multicarinata. The sequence goes on from NC_086176.1 coordinate 8,191,688, forward strand.
TTTTGTGGTTTTTAATTTTTGTATATTGTTTTTAAGTGTCTTAATCTTATGTAAAACCGCACAGAGAGCTTCGGCTATGGGGCAGTATACAAATGCAAATAATAATAATAATAATAATAATAATTCCATTTGTACTCTTTGCAAAGAAAAGCTGCTTGCAGGGGAAGGATTTGGAGCAGAGTGGTTGTGAGTGAAGTCAGGCTTCTCACCTCCCACCCCAGGCTTCTTCTCTCAAAGTTTTGGCCGAACAAATGACTACTCTGACACCTGGCCAGCAGTGAAGTGTCTTCACTTTAAGGGGTGCCATGTTATATTTAGATAATGGAGGGTGGGGGAGAGTAAGACATATATTCTTAGTTATATTCAAGATTATGCAGTTTGAAATAGAAAAACAACGGATATCACTCTCCTTAAATAGCATTCCTAATTCACTTCCCCTGAAGTCTCTATCACCAATGTCATGTGAAACGGCTTAAATAGAAGGCAGAGTATGTTACCTATTTAACCCAAAGCACTGCAATTTAATTATATCCTTTGACCACATTTTGTTTAAAAAGTACAGCTAACCGCCTCATTGATTGATACACACACGCACACACACACACACACACACACTTCATAATTACTTCTGAGCAAGCTCCTAACTTTGTTGTTTCCAGACAATACATTTAAAACCAACGCAGAACTTTACTTATATATGTATCACCCTATAACAAAAACGATCAGTTTACAGTAAAAGTTAAATCAGTAAAATATACAAATAAAACATAGACAATAGTAGAATAAAACTGCAATAAAATCAGAATGGGGAATAACGCTTGTACAAAAGCTCTAAAAACCACTAAATGGTGTGTGTTTTTAAGACTGAAAGTCCTGCAAAACACACCATGTAGATGCCAGGTGAGCCTCGCCGTGTATTCCATGCCTGGGATGCCACCATTGAAAAGACCCTTTCTCTAGTAGCCACCTGCTTCACTTTATTTGGCAGAGGTACCCAAGAAGAATCTCTGAAGGTGCCTTGTCTGGACGGAGATTGATTGGGCCTCCACCAGTCCATTGCTACCCCCAGGCACTGATTCAGAACATCCACTGCCTCACCTGGATTTGATGAAAAGGAGAGATAGAGTTGGGTTCATTCCAGTATTGACGACACCTAGGGCTCCATCACACCTACGTTTTTTATCCAGGCCCCTGTTTTGATGGCTGTGCTTTGGCGGCGCAAGGCCCCCAGCTCCCGCACTTGCATGCCTTCCCGGCAAGGAATGCAAGTACGAACTTTCTGCTGCGGCACTGAGCACCAGGAGGGATCGAGGAAGAACAAGGCTGCCAAAGGAGGTCAAGGAGAGAAACGCAGGGTGCCCTTAACCACCTGTCCTGCTTCTGACCTCCCTTTGGCTGCTCGTTCCTCCCCCCCCCCGGTTTTTTATCTGTATTTGCAAAGCTGCGCAGATATAGATAATAAAATTTTAAAAAAAACCCCGGGGGGGGGGGAATGGGCCCTGTTCCTGTCCTCCCCCCCAATGTTTTTATTTTTTTTATTTACTACAGGGCACGGGGCTCTCCTAAGCTCCTGGAGGTCTGCCCCCTTCCTTGTCACAGCCAATGGCAACCAATCAGGGGGCGTCATTGGCTGTGACACACCTCCGCAGAAAAAAAGTCAGGGTAAGTACCTGACTCCTTTTCAGTGGAGTTTCTGGTGTTTGCCCCTGGATGGCTTCGCAATGGAGGCTGCATCATGTAGATGACCTGCCACTACTGTGAATCGACCCTGGGGCAAACCCTTCATCAAGACAAGCCCCAGTTTTCATCCACGGTTTCCTCCTCCGTTTCCTTAGCAAGTTGAGGGCTGGGCACTTTCACATCTGTGCATTGTTGCACCCTTTCAGCTCATGTATTTTTTCACCTGGAATGCTACGATGCCGGTGAAATCTCAAACCCCGCCACTTGGGAAAGGTTTACAGGGAGAGAGGAACAAAGGTTTGTTTTGCTCATTTCAAAGGGTGGGCAGATGAACAATCATTTTAATTTCTTTTATAAAGATGGTCAGGTCCCCTCCTTTGCTCCAAGGTAACCAAAATGCTTACATCTGTGTAAGTTTTAAAGATAAAGAGTTCAAACTTGGCATGGTGATAGTTCTTAAGGAGTGCTTTAGCATGCCAAGTCTGAGTCAGATTGGTTCATCCCTTGATTTTTTAATGATTTTTAAATCCCCCCCAAACCCATTTTCCTGGTAGTCCACAAGTGTGAAGGATTGATCTTCCTTTCCTTTGATTATGAGAAGCTGTGCATCTCCAGGTTCATAAACCACAGATCTGCTGGTTCCCTTACTCAGGAGTAAATCCCATTGATTTCAACTGCATTTGCATCCAAGTCATACTAAAATCCGATGAATGCTTACTTTTGAATAAACCCCATTGAACAGAGAGAGACTTACTTCTGAGTAAACACATATAGAACTGACTTTTAATAGTATGGTCACTCAGAAGCTTTTTGAGCAAACTGGAAAGACGTTCTCTGCAACCCTATGCTTTCTTCTGAGGTCTTATTTCTGTTTACTCAGAAGTAAGTCTCTATTTAATGTGGTTTACTCAAAGGTAAGAAGCCTTCATCTGATTTTAGTATGTTCACGCTCCAAAGCCTCCAGGAAGGGTGAGGGAAATGGGCATAGCCTAGGCAACAATAACAAGAGAAGCTACTCCCAGTGCAACACTGTCCGACAGGATGAATGGAGGGGGAGTTGTCCAACTTCCAACAACCAATAAACTGTAGGGGGAGGTACAAAGGAGATCAATGGGCTGAGGTGATGGCGAAAACAACAAGGTGTGAGAGTGAACCTCAGCAGGGTAACAGCAAGCGCTACAGGAGAGGTGTAAAGACGCTTGGGACGTACAAGCGCACAAGTGTAAGTTTGCAAGCTTTCATACGCTATGGAAACGAAGTGGGATAATTCAAGGGAAAACCAGGACAAATGTGTAGGTGTGATGGAGCTTTTTCACACACCTTGCCCTCTTTGCCCCCTCAGTCCTCCCGCTGGTATCCCATCAGCCATTATGAGTTCTGCCAGCTGGAGTAGAGCGGCAGCCACCACTTTGGTCACTCTGGCCAAGGGACTCTGTAATTGCCAAAAAATAATCAACTGCATGCACTGATATAGTCAAAGGTGCCCGACGCACAACACGATAACCAGCGGTTGTTCAAATAATAAACTCAGCACAGCATTGGTTATTTGCATTGATTATTTCCGCCGAATAACTAACCGTGGTGTGAAAAAGACCTGACACATGATACAATAACCAACCCTTGACTATTTAACCCACCATTGGTTATTGTGTTCTCCGAACCCAGTCTGTGTAGGCCAAATCAATATGTGTTGATTTTCACATCTTTTTCAGACATGTTAACAATAAACATGGACTATTTTAACTGTAATTAAGGATGCCAGTGAGTTCCAAAATATAAGCTGCAGAAGGTCTGCCCTTTTTTATATCTGGTCACTCAAGTATAGCTAGCATAGTATAGTATAGCTTTAACTGTTATGATGATGAGGGAATTTCATCAGGTGCTGAATGTATAAAAATGATACCTGCTGAAATTCCCTTTTCTATGCAACTGTTAAAGATACAGGAGCCCTGTCCTCCTTTTCAGATGGTCACCCTACAAATACTTGCTCCTTGAACAGGGCCAAAGGGTGGAGCCAGAACCATCAGAGCCAAGGCAAAACCTGGTGGGTCATAGATGGAGCCTGAAGGGGTGAAACCAGAGCAGAATTCCTCCCTGGCTTTGGAAGTCAGGCAGGCGTCAACATTGTGTTGCATCCCGCACCTCCAGAAAGTATTGTCTCAGGAAGCCTTCCTTGAGTTCTATCAGAACTTGGTTTTATCAGAACTCTGTTTGGGTTTTTTAATTGTAATTATTTTAACATGGTGTTTTTATTCTTTTATCCTATCTGCTGTTCATCACCTTAAATTAATTTTTTATTTATTTATTTAAAACATTTCTTGGCCACCTTTCAGGGCAGAAGTCCTCGCAAGGTGACTTACATCAATAAAATACATAAAAAGTTAAAATCTTAAAAGCAATAAAAACATAAACACAATAAAATAGCAATTAAAAACAATAAAATCTAACAGTAAAACCAGCAGCAACAACGGCAACTCGTATCACAAGGAGGCCACGGTAAAATAATGTTTTCAAGGCCTTCTTAAAAACTGCAAGGACCTCTGATGGGAGCTTGTTCCAAAGTCGTGGGGCCACTGCAGAGAAGACCCTCTCCCGTGTGGACACCCACCTAATGGCTCTCAAGGGTGGGCAAATAAGAAGGGCCTCTGTTTCTGATCTTAAAGTGCAGGCAGGCCAATATGGGTGAAGGTAGTCATTCAAGTAACTTGGTCCCAAACTGTTTCAAATAAATTAAAGTCTGACAATATCTGGAGTTTACCAGTTTCTCAGACTCCAATCCTGGTTTCTTGTCAAATTCAATAAAATAATAGCTGGCTAGCAACACTGTTTGCAGTTTTTGTCACTGAACATCTTTCAGTTTCCTCCAAAGGTGAGTCTATAATTCTGGTGTCCATACATGTGTCTCTGTGTTTAAAAATATTGTAGGTCTAATACAAATCAAATTCTGTGGAGTCTAATTATGCATTACTTTCATATTTAAGAAAGGAAACAAAAAATTGTATGCAGCATGCAGTAATAAGTAAGAGGCCTTGACAATGTCCATTTGTAAACCGCCCAGAGAGCTTCAGCTATGGGGCGGTATATAAATGTAACAAATAAATATAAATCTATATTACACTTCTATCATGCAGAGCTAGATCATATGGAAAAATAAATGAAATAAAGGTGAATAATATGGGCCAGAACTGAGAGAAATTACCTCATCCCAGCCCAAAGATGAGGATTTTATTTTCGTTTTTCAGGGCCCTTCTCATTTCAGGAGCCATCTGAACCTGCTGAAAAGTCATGAGGGTTAGATCAGGCCTGTACAATGTGTGAACCACCTTGGCCCATGTGAGCGGCAGCCCACCAGGAGGTTGGCAAATGGACTTGGGGGGTTTCTGCCTAACCAGGGCTGGGAAAACCTGAGTAGCTGTCAAAGCACCTGGCTGGCTTCACTTGGTTTATGTGGGCCTGGTTTGAATGAATTTGAATAAAGGGCAGGGAATGAATCCCTGTAATACATGAAACAAATGAGGTGCGTGTTTAAATAACTATTTGAGGACTTTTAGGGCTCTTCCTGCCTTTACTTTTGAACCTTTTCTTGAAGAAACAACGATGCCCAGAAATTACTATTGTCACCATTTTAAATGTTAGGAATGACCAGGACTGGCAGTTGCTGAGTGGGCCTCTCTCCTCTGCAGGGAGGAAACAGTTAAGCTCAAGGGACCTAGATGGGAGGAAGCCACGTGATGGAAAATCTTGGGGGCGGGGAGGGAGAAGAGCTTTCGTAAGTGCCTGGAGGGCAGAACTTTCCAACCGCAAGGGAGGAAGCAGCAGGTTCCCTGACCAACTGCTGCATTTTGGATGCAAACACACACACACACACACACACACACACACACACACACACACACACACACCACACACACACCACACACCATGCAAAGAGAATAAACATAATTATCCCTTGCAAGGGAACACCAGCCTGTCCCGCCGGAGGACAGACCTGGCCCCACCATGTGAGCTGTCAAAGCACTTTGACTCCATTCCTGCTCCTGATTACAAAGCAGAGTGAACTTACGGGAAAAAAACACATGTTCTGACATTTACGCCCTGTGCTACAGACATGACACACAAACTTGCAACAGAGGCGGAAAGGGATGTTGGATAAGGTTGCCTAGAGAAAGAGCAACACATATCCCCGTAAAGATTAATTGCTCTTTGCTGCGTATTTCATGCACAAACTCTGAATCTTAGACACATCACAACTTTCTTGTTTAACGATGTGTCAAAAATAGCAAATCAGTGAGACAGAGGAAATCCAGTTCCAAATATAAGTCAGACCGATCTTGAAAGTTCATCACATGGCAATAGGCAGATTGTGAATCTCTCCAGATAAGAACGATTAAAGAATAAAAAGGGAACAATGGGCGTTGAGGGAAGAGAGAAGGGGCATTTACACATTACACTGAATGTGTGTGTTCATATGGTCTACATGCATCTACACAAATACTAGAGTCCTACTTAACCCTGGGTACAGATCACACATACAGCTGTACCTGGGTTGAATGAATGCATGTATAGTTGTGTGAATATATGTTGGGGTTGTTCACGCAACACGATAATCCACCGTGGGTTATTTAACCCATGGTGAGGCTGGGGCGCATGCTGCCACCATTTTGAATATGCATCCCCCGCTCAGAGGTTGTCATGTCAGGCAAACTTGGGAAGTGTGGCTTATGCAAGGATTAAACAACCCTCACATAATCCATGGTCTATTTTAGGGTATGTGAGGGTTGTTTAATCCTTGCATAAGCCACACTCACTGGGTTTGCACAGCACGATAACCCCAGAAGGTGGGTTGGATATGCAGTTTAGCGCCCACAGACACCATGGCTCATTGTGGGTTAAATTTTATGTGACCACGTAAAGTGTACCCCCTGCCCCCCGCAGGATCCTTGAACGACAACTGGTTTTGGCCCTGAGAAATTTCTACATAGGATGATTCTGGCGATGGTTTTTTATAGGAGTTCCAGGGGGTGTTTTTTTGTGAGACAATTCTGAGGGAGTGTGGAAGCTTTGAAAGAGGGAAGAGACTGGGGAGTCTACAAGGAATAACAAAGCACCAGCTAGAGAACATAGCGGAGGAGAGGACTACAGACTAATATCGTGACACCGCATTCACGCAGCAGCAGGCAGGCTGAGTCCTGCAGCTGTATTCTATTATTATTATTTATTTATTTATTTATTTATTTATTTATTTATTTATTTATATAGCACATATTCCAGCCCAGGGTGGTGTGGCAGCAGGCCGACCTGACACGGGAGACCCTAAGCCAGCCTTGTCCAACTAGGTGCCCTCCAGATGTTGTGGCCTGCAACTCCGAGCTTTCCTGACTATTGCTCATCCTGGCTGGGCCTTATGCAGCAGAGGTTGCGCCAGTGGAGCAGTGAATCTGCTCCAAGTTTCAGTCAGAACCAGACAGAACTGGGAGATGGTCCAATACATCTGGAGAGGCTCACTCGTGGATAACAAATTTATTGGACTCCATCCCCTCCTAATTATTTTTTTTAGAAACGTTTGTTTGTTTGGAAATGAACCTTAAATTGTATAGTTATCTGAATTGTTCCTATCGCTTCCTTCTAATTTTTACCCTCTTTATTAAACAAATTCTTGTCAGTGAACATTTTGGACTTTCATTAGCAATTTGATTCCATTTTCAAAGTTTCATCACATTGCTTTGAGTGGGTAGATAATTTCTTTTTAAAAAAAAAACCCCACAACATTACAAAATTAAACTACTTATATTTATAATGGTTTAGGTAGAAATAGTAACTTTTCCAGAGAGCGCAACCCTACTGAACGCACTAAGGGCTTTTTCCTGTGTAGAGAAGCAGCACCACTTTGATGAGCAGCCTGCCTGTAGTTTTGTTTTTTAATCCATTTACTTATCCAAAAAATATTAACAACTCATTTCTACTGTTTGTTAATCAGGTTGCTTGAATATGGCAGCAGCAACGCATTCACTCACCCTTTGGTGAGCAAAAGGATCCTGGGTCATCATCCAGACATCCCTTTATGAATACATGTACACTGAATTACATGTGAATAATTGTACATGTGTACAGATGGGCAATCGGTATACGTTGTACATGTATTGTACATATGTTGAATTTTACATGTGAAGAACTACACGTATTCAGATCAATCTGCAGTGTATGTGCGTCGAATGTAATGTGGAAACAGCCCTAGGGCGAGAGTGGAGGGAGAAAGGGGAGGGGGAAACGCTGCTCAGTTACAGGCATAAGCAGGCCTGTCTTGTCCGTACCTCTCTGTCGTGGGATCAGAGCAGTTCAGCGGATACCTCAAGTCTATGATGGTTCCATCTTTATCTTGCAAGGATCCCTGCTGCTGTGTGTAATATTCCACCAATTCTGACAAAGTGGCAAACTTTTCTCCTCCATAGAGGTCATAAAAATCTCCTGTATTCTGGATACGAATGTGGGTTACCTGGTCACCAACTCTGTAGGAAGAGGCAAAAGCATCTAGTCAAGAAAGGTTGGTAGCCTTAGGAAATGGGGAGAAGAGCACGGCAAGGCAAGATAGGACAAATCCCCCTCCTCCACCCCCTTCCCATTCCATGAGCTCAAGAAATGTCAGCCAAGAGAACGGGAAAAGGTTAAGCAGAGCTTGTGCTCACTGGGCTTAGCCTCATATTAAATGCCAGGGCTCAATCCCAGAAGATGTTATGTAACAGAATCGGAGCCTTTCTTTCAAAAACTTCAGCTATTGGGCAGCGTAGAAATGCAATAAATAAATAAATAAATTGGAAGGAGCACCAGACAAAATGTCATGGTAAAGAAACTAAAAGGTGGGGTGCCCGGGAAAGTATAAATGGTTGCCATTAAGGTTCCCCTTCACACGTTTTCATTTGCTCTATAAGCAGTAAACAATTTCCCCACCTAAGTGCCCAAGGTGGGCAGGGACCGCAGCATTGGAATTGCCACTGATATTTTCACTCCGTGTAAATTCCCAAACAAGCTTTTAGGTCCTTCCTCAAATGAAACTTCTGAAGAATTTTGTAGGAAGCCAAAGGAGTTTTGTCAGACAAGTGACGTTCTCAGGCAGTGGGATTTGAACATCTAGCTAGCTGGCAAAAGTGGAGGGAGAGAGAAGAACGAGGCTCAGAACTGGCACAGAAGCAGGAAGCTACTGGAGGAAGACCCTGAGGGAAGGTCCGCAGCCTCCACCAAATGCCAGGAAAGGGTCTTCCTGCTCAAATTTCTGATGACTTCCCGGAAACAGTGAAGCAGCAGAAGTGTTTGGAAATTGGGAGAGAAATGGCGTTGCTACCAACTCTGGCCTGGAAACTTGTTTGTTGGTTTTTGTTTTGGGGCTAGTTGTCAGGAAAGCGGTGAGCTTTCCTTTCCTTCATTTTTTATTTTTGGTAGGTTTTTTCACTGGACTCCACCCCTGGACTTACCCAAAAAATTCTCTCCCAGACCCACAAAGAAAAAAAAAAAGGAAACCCCCATACCTACACCCCCAGACAGAGGGGTCCTAGGGCCAGAAGGCATTGTGGAGCTATTCCAACTTTTTTCTTAATGGATTTGCCATAGTAAGAAAGAAGATGGAAGAAGTTGTGGGAAAACACAGCAGGGTTCCAAGAGGAAGACCACGTTGTCTGGAGCCCCCATAAAATTCCATGCATGATTCAGGGCAATGGCACAAATGCAATGGCATTTGGCTGGCCACAAGTTGAAGAGAATGCTTGACTAGACAGGCCTTTGGTCTGACTGAGCACAGCCCTTCTTAACGTTCATATATTTATTTATTTTATTTATTTATTGCATTTTTATACTGCTCAACAGCCGAAGCAGCCTGGGTGGTTCACAAAAATATAGAGTAGGCAGCAGGCTCCCAAATGTCCACCGCCACCACCACCGCCACCCTTTGGTTCACCATGTCCACTCTCTAATCCCCTTCTCCCTTCCAATCTGGCCCTTGGATCCTCTATTCCAATTTGCTGCAGAGTTTTCTGGATATCATTTTAAAATTAAGACATGGATAATTTCCCCCATAAATTTCAGAGAAACATCTTTGGGTACTGTTAGGCCAGGGCTGTTTATGGGAAGTGTACACAGAAGGACTAGCAGAGAACAAATAGTCCCATGGATAGGACTGGGATACCACCAATGGGGATGGAGACTTACAGCTGGAAAATTACCTGACAGAAAGGGAAAAATCCCCCTTGTTCTTCCGGCTGGGACGAGCCAGAAAACTGCCATGAACTCCTCGTGCTTTGAGCAAGGCTTCTGCATCTATGCCACTTAGGTCACGATGGAACCACCTGGTAGCGGGAGAGAAAAGGAGGACATCATAAATTGGGAGAGAAGAGAGGCAGATGGATGAAGGGTAGAGCACAGTCCAGTGCTCCTGAGGAGGAGGCCTCAAGGCTCTCCCACAATCCACGGAGGGTCACCTTTGCATCCCCCCACCCCACTTCGCCTAAGTTCCAGCCAAGCGCTGGTTTACACATGCATGTCCGTCATTTAGGAATGAGTATCAACTGGAAACTTGCATAGGTAAATTAACCAGCCCAGATAAAACACCACAAACACAACCTTCGCCTCACCTTAAACACAATGCTTTTAAATGGAGCCAGTTTACACGTTCAATTGCCGTTATTAAATATTGAATAATCAAGTGATGAGAAATGAAATGATCTACATGTATGGAGGGGTGTGTGACGCTTTTATTTCTTTTCCTTTCCTTTTTTATGGGCCTTACACCTGTCAAAGTAACACGGAAGTCATAACCTTTGCAAACCGCCCAGAGCGCTTCAGCTATGGGGCGTTATATAAATGTAATAAATAAATAAATGTAGCTCTTGGACCTTTTCCCAGCCTAGAGAGAAAATGGCTACATTACTACTAAATTCTAAAGGCATAGTAGCAGATCCAGGATTATTATTTTTTTAAGTGTTACATTATTCATATGGGAACTGGCCTTACTTCAGGAAGGAAAAAGTGTGAGGCATCGAAAGCAAAGGCTCTTAACTCTATCTCAGCCCCAACACCAAAACCCTTAAGACCAGATGTAACTAACACAATGGTTTCTCTCTACCACCACCATACTGTCTTTCTCTCAGACACACACACACACACACGGAACATAGGACCCTCCCAGCTCCAGTCCCAGGAGGAGCTTTTTCAAAGCCTGGGAAAGAGATGATTGATCCCCCACTTGCATTCCCAGCACTTTCCTTACCTCATTATTATCAGGGGACAGCAGGCAAAATCCAAAGTACAGTAAAAATAAAAATTAAATGGAGAAGCGCCCTCTAAGATGCCGATAAAGGAGAAGTGAGTGTCTAATGTTTTGATGCGACTTCCCAGCTTCAACTACGCCTTCCTTGCTTCTGTCCATCTACCTCAAACACTCCCTCTGCCCATTAGGCTTTCATGGTCTATTCTCCAGTCTGTCTGTCTTGGTAGGTATGGGCAGACAGACAGAACTGAAGCCAGTACACAACTCAGAGTTGCTGTTTGCTATTACAGGAACAGGAAGCCTATCTAACATCGCTGCTCTTCACTGCAAGCTGCTACGCGTGCACTTCTGCTTCTCCTTTTGGGTCTCTCTCCTTCCGTCCCCTCCTGCATGTACACATCATTATTTCTGAGTTTGTTTGTGGGGGTTTATAATACATATATAATGACTGAGATGAGTGCAATGCTGCTCATTTAATTGCCACCGCTGGAAAACCAACACCACCAACAAATGTAGACTGATTCAAAGGCAACGGTATCCCAAAGGTGTGTGGTACGGGATGAATACAAAACACTGGCTGGAGGAATGATGCTTAGAACTTGATCAAAGTCAGGCCAGGAACCAACCTCGGCCATTTCAAATGTGAAATTAATACTAAAATTAGAAGCCTCTTGGTTGCCCTTTGAGAGAACTGCCAGCCAATGTCCACAATACAATCTGACAATTTTCAAGTTGCACAGAACTCTACTTCAGGTTGGATGTTAAATTGAGAAAAATTAAAAAGGGGGGGATGTTTCCAATATTTCCCTCAAAGCACCTTCATTCCCCAATTAATTTCACAATGTATGTATGCATTTAAATTTTGTGATGTATGCATGCTTTCAAGTTACACAGAATCCTTCTTCAGGCTGGCTAGCAAAATAAATGTTTTTTTAAAACAGGAAAAGAAAGAAAGAAGGGCTAGTCAAACACACACACACCCTTTGTGTTTGTATATGTTTGGACTAGGAGTTGAGAGATCCAGTTTCTAGTCCCCACTCAGCCATGGAAACCCACTGGGTGACTTTGGGCCAGTCACAGACTCTCAGCCCAACCTACCTCACAGGGTTGTTGTTGTGAGAATAAAATGGATCGCAGGAGGATTATGTATGCCGTTTTGGAGGGGGGAAAGGTGGGATAAAAATGTAATAAATATAAATAAAGAAAATTCAGCCTTGGGATGCAGGGATTTTGTAAAATCCATTCCATCCACATTTCACGGATTGCCCCGGTGCCCTTTGTCCTATCGTCTGCTCATTGATGGAATCAGATTTTTTTTTCAATTTCCCAGATTTGCACAAATTCACATGTGTGGAAATTCACATTGTGAAAAATGCACAACCCCGATGCACAAATTCCACCAAAAGTGCATGTTTATGCTTTAGCCTATGGGGAAAATGTGCATTTTCCACTGATTTTCTAAAAATGTATTTTTCTGTGACTAAATTTGGATAAAATTCCAGAAAGTAAAAAAAATTGGTCCACAAGTCTGTGGAATCCATGCAACTCAGGAAAAGCTGGTCCACTGTAGAATGAATGGGTCCGATTCATAGAAATTCAGACTTATTTGATCCTCTTGTTTTATCCAACATCCCTAATCCAGCCTGAATGGTATTTCTGTTGAAATTCAAAACTTGTACTGTAATCTTTGATTGGTCCTAATAAAGGTAATATTTTACTCCCCCGGGGATATTTTTAGTGGTGCCAGTGCAGCTGTGTGAGATCTGAGTGGTTTGTCCCAAGACTTCCTCCAAAGTTGCAGAGGACGCTGGGGCTGCAATTCTCAGGTCATATACAGCCCATGCACGATCCCAGAGTTACACATCTGCAATGTTGGAACAAGTGCTAGGACAGCTCCTTGCCACAGCAAAATATTTTGGATTGACCTAAGAGAAACAATTGCAAAGAGTTAATTGCACATCTTCCACCTCTACTTTGTGGGCTGGTTCACATGATCATAGAATCACAGAATAGTAGAGTTGGAAGGGGCCTACAAGGCCCTGCTCAATGCAGGAATCCACCCTAAAGCATCCCTGACAGATGTTGTCCAGCTGCCTCTTGAAAGCCTCTAGTGTGGGAGAGCCCACAACCTCCCTAGATAACTGGTTCCATTGTCGCACTGCTCTAACAGTCAGGAAGTTTTTCCTGATGTCCAGCTGGAATCTGGTTTCCTTTAACTTGAGCCCGTTATTCCGTGTCCTGCACTCTGGGAGGATCGAGAAGAGATCCTGGCCCTCCTCTGTGTGACAACCTTTTAAGTATTTGAAGAGTGCTCTCATGTCTCCCCTCAATCTTCTCTTCTCCAGGCTAAACATGCCCAGTTCTTTCAGTCTCTCTTCATAATCAACATTGCTTAAATAAGCCACAGCGGCTTGTATAAGCCATAGTGAATGCCCAGCGCAATTTGAAAAATCACTGCCCAGGGGCAGCTTGTTGGGTCATCTAAACCTGGGTGGCATGGCTTGTTGGAGGATTAAACAACTCTCCAATATAACCCTCGAACAAACTATGCCTCCTTGGTTTGGATGACACAACAAGCTGCACCTGGACGGTGGTTATTTGAATTGTGCTGAGCACATTGTTTAAGCCATGAACAAAGTGATTGTGTGAACAAGACCACTGCCTTGAAAGCTGAAACTTCATTGAAGGCTTCTCTGCAGAGTGGTGTGGAGAGGGGGAAATCTGAAAGAGGAAAGCAAACAGAAGATGGGGTGATGCAAGGATGCCTACCCTTGTCCCTGCCCTTTGTTTTTTCTCTTCCTCAGCTGGAGTGAACTCTTTGTTACAAGGAAGAAGGCAGTAAAGAAAGATTAAAGCAATTGATGGACCTATGAACCTGCCTGGTACCAAATCATACTATGTGCTCAGTCAAGAAGGGTGCAGACAAGCTGGAGCGTGTTCAGAGGAGGGCAACCAGGAGGATCAGGGGCCTGGAAACAAAGCCCTATGAAGAGAGACTGAAAGAACTGGGCATGTTTAGCCTGGAAGAGAAGATTGAGGGGAGACATGATAGCACTCTTCAAATACTTAAAAGGTTGTCACACAGAGAAGGGCCAGGATCTCTTCTCGATCCTCCCAGAGTGCAGGACACAGAATAACGGACTCAAGTTAAAGGAAGCCAGATTCCAGCTGGACATCAGGAAAAACTTCCTGACTGTTAGAGCAGTACGACAATGGAACCTGTTCCCTAGGGAGGTTGTGGGCTCTCCCACACTAGAGGCCTTCAAGAGGCAGCTGGACAAGCATCTGTCAGGGATGCTTTAGGGTGGATTCCTGCATTGAGCAGGGGGTTGGAGTCGATGGCCTTGTAGGCGCCTTCCAACTCTGCTATTCTATGGTTCTATGATTCTATGCCTACTCTGGCAGCAGTGCACCATGACCTCAGGCAAGAGTCTTTGCCAGCCCTGCGACCTGATACCCTTTTTACTGGAGATGCTAGGGGAGGAACCAGTGGCCTTCTGCATCCAAAGTATGTGCTCTACCACAGAGGCAGCCAAAACTCAACAAGGACTCATTATTGCTTGTGATGGACAATATAAAAAGAACATTTGGGAGGACATTGAAATATCAGAATCCTTATCATCGCCCTTATCAGGAGTGGGCAATTTCCAGCACTTGGGGGCTATAATCAGCATCTGCCATTGCTCAATTTGTTGTGGTGGCAGCAGCCAAAATTGAAGTGATTTTACTGGGAAACCAGCCTAGTGGGGAGCATGTGCCTTGTTTCTAAACAGAATCGCTCTTCCAGGAGGCTTTGGGGAGGGCAATTCTGCTTGAGAACAAGGCAGGCGCTAGCCGCAAATCATGTTCCCCTGAAAAATTGCGAAGTGGTTTTGGCAGCATGATTTCGGCAGCAGGGGAACCCAGCAGGAGCTACATGCAGCCCATGGCCCATGTGTTGCCCAGCCCTGATTTAGACCTACCCCATGCCGCAGGCGACCAGGTGTATTTCCACTCAACAGAGATACCCAGGAAGAGGAGAAAAGGGCAACCTGGACAAAATTTCCAGATCCAGTTTCCTTTCACACACACACACACACACTCTCCAGTGAAGAATTCTGTCCCCAACTCTCCTAGGCAAAAGGTAGGCACCACTGCCGGGTGAGACATACCTGCAGGATGGCATCAGGACCCCAAACTCTGGGGTTGCCACTAAGAAAGCCTGAGAAGGCCAGGTACCAACTTACAGTCCTTCTGGAAAAAAAGCAAAACCAGAAACAATACAGACAATGTCCAGTGAGCACAAAGAAGGATCTAATAGTGCCAAGAGCAGGCAAAGCACCATTTATATTAATTATTTTAAAATATACACAAAACAAATATTGTTTACATTCAATGTATTTTATTATTTTTGTTGTTAGCCAACTTGAACTATATAAGGGAAGGCAGGATATAAATATTTTAAATAAATAACAATATTGCATAGTATTATTTTTATTATTATACAAATCCTCTGTTCTTATAGTCTTTTAATACATTACAGTGTTGGCAGTAATCTTGTATTTATTTACATTTTAATAGATTGTAACATTGTAAAAATTCAAGACATCTCTCTCTTGCTCTCTTCGTGCCCCTTCCTCATTTAAGATCTAGTAAAGCTATTTAATTTGCACATTATTGTGACATTCCAGATCATCACAAGCCATTCCTTGTTATCCACTTTTTTGTTACGTCAATTTAAGTAGCTACTTACAGATGACCCACCATAAAAGTCAGGACATCTCCTGTGATTGGTGTGATCTCGTTGAGAGTACAATCCTATACCTGGCTACTTAGATGTATGTATTGATACATTCAATTGCACTTACTCTCAGGAAAGTGGGTACATGATTACAGCCTTAGAGTATCTTTCCATATGACTGACATTATAATATATTGCCACCAGATGTGTAAAAACTAAAAAGCCAACACCTGTGCTTCGACATTGCCAGCATCTAAGGAAGAGCTACATATATTCTTAATTCTTACTGCAGTTATGGATATAGAGAAGGCCCAAAGCAAGCGAACCTTTCTCTGGTGCATGCGCTTGAAATCCAAACAGAAAAGGTGCAGAACTGAAGTTTACCTGCCCAGGTTAGCAGCCTCTTCCTGAATGGCACAGGTATGGCAGAAGTAGAAGAAACCCCAGTTCAAATGGCTGGTCCCAGGACACAAGGCTCCATTCTTTTCTCTGGCAAACGTCTCCCTGAGCTGTAGTTAATAAACACACAGGAGGGTGTTGGGAGGGGAAGAGGCTAAACCTGTGGGGAGCAGCAGGTAACCAGGGGAGGGGCCGCCTGCTCTCTCCGCCCCATCCACCATCAGCGGGGCCCTCACTAGGTGGGTCTGTGAGCGATTTGCAGCTGAAACACACAGAAAGCAAAAATAGATTTAGGCTCACCCCCAGCCAGATCTCTCTGTCAAATGCCACTTGCCTCTCACTTGTGACCATTTTCGGCTGACTTTTCACAGTGCTTGACTTAGCAACCTAGCTGTCCTGAGCTTTGCCTCCCCACCCCTCAAAAAAACACCCAATATATAGCCCCTTCACTGCTGTTTTAGCCTCATTACCACAGGTATCCACCACTTTTAAAAAAGAAAATAAAAAAGTATGAATCATTTTAGACCCAAACTCATTCGTGGGCTGTAAATGTGACCTCTTTTGTTAGTTACATCTTATCTCTAGAAATGTTAATATGCTGTGGAGCCACCTTAAAGCATTTTTGTTTGTTTGTTTCATGCAGGAGTTAATTGTATTTTTGCACTCACCATTTTGAATCTTTGTCAGCTCATAAACCTTCTCTTGCACAAAATGTGCCCAGGATATGCTGAGCTGCAAATGGAACACTTTTCAAAATGTGTTCCTTTCGGACCTATTTCTCACTGAGGTGGTAAACCACGTTGGACTGCAGGTGAGGTGAAATGCAACTCCATGCACATGTTAATGTAGCCACATAGAAGTCATAGAATCCTCCCGTTCTTCCTACCGTTCTTCTGTGTGGAAGGAATTAAAGCAAACTTTTTTTAGAGAAGCATTTAGCGATATGTGGCCATTCTGTCATGCATTGAACATACTGTAATTGGCAGTAGGGCCTTCTCCCATATGAAGGATACTGCTCCCCAGAAAGCAGGGACTAAAAGGGTGGCAGGAGTTGAAAGGGTCAAAAATTCGATATATTTCAGTTACTCAGTAACTCAGTATGGTGTTACCTCCCCCCACCAAAAAAAAGCTTAGGCCACAGCTAGACCTAAGGTTTATCCTGGGATCATCCAGGGTTCGCCCCTGCCTGAGCACTGGATCTCCTGTGTGTCACCTAGATGAACAGGTTTGACCCCTGGACGATCCAGGGATAAACCTTAGGTCTAGCTATGGCCTTAGTTATGTGATCATGTATCACTGATCAGTATTGACTGTAGTAACAACTTGAGTATCAAAGACTTCTTTTCCTTCTATTGCCCTTTACAATCAATAAATTATTGAATAAAGAAGGTTCATCTTCTAAAAGCGTAAGATAGATTTGTTTTTAAGACATGGTCCAAGAGGTAATGGCATGATTTTGGGCGGAAATACTCATCTAAAGGAAATAAGTTGTTTTTGCTCATAATCATTCTTGTGCCAGTTCATATGAGATCTGAAGTGACTGGAAATATGTAAACAGCTTCCATTTTATCTAATGCAGAGTGAATTCTGCCCGTCAATAAGGGATTCAAGAGCATAAACAGTCCATGGCCCAACATTTGTTCCCACGTGTGGCTTGGCTGCTCTATACAAGAGGGACGCCAAATGTCGCATCCTGGGTGTTCACTGTCCCGTTTTCAGACATTTCAGGTTTCTAACTCATAGAGAAAGGTGCTAACTATTTTTATATGGCCATCAGGGAGTACTAAGCATCTTTTTTTCTGTACTAGTGTTGTTTTCTGCAAGCATAGATTGCACATTTCTGACTACAATGGAATTCCTCCACCCACCCCCCACGTGCATTCTCACCATGTGTAATTTATGTGCCTCAAAGAGCAATAGAACCCTACAGCCCAACATTGCTTCCCTTCCCTTGGATTGCTTCTCTGTATTGTGACATAAAATTATGTGAGGGAAAAGGTTGTCCCTTGTTTTTAGGGAAGAGATGAACAAAACCGCTGTTCCTTCCCCTACCTTTTCTCTGGTACTTGATTTTGTAGTCAGCATGGCAGAACTGTAACCATTTTGAGATACACTGGAGTCCTGTTTAGGCATTTGCCTGAATGCATGACAGCTTGAAGGGTGTACTGGGATGAGTTGTGCGTGCTGCCTCCACCCTCTGGGTCTCTGAGTGCACCCCCCCAGTCCAGACCTTGCCTGATCAGGGTTCCACATCATGCTGAGAGTTCTACTTCCACTCAAGTGAACACAAGTGGAGCTCCCTTTCAGACCTTGACAGTTTAGCATTGCAAGGACTGCACTGAAGGGAGCAGGGGCGGAGCACCTGGAGATGCTGGGGATGGGGCCAGTAGGCACAACCCTGTCCTAGGGCACACTTTAAGACCTCACATGTTCAGTCAGGGCTTTGGGCTATAAGGGTACCAAATTTCAGTTCTAATAATATTGATACCACCATAACTGAATCTGGACTGTACCATACTAAGAAGAAAGTGCAGGGAATTTGTGGGGTGTGGAGAGAGAGAGAGAACGAGAACAAACAGGAATGGAGTGTGACAAAGTCTGGCCTCTTCTGTCTCACATAGAATCATAGAATAGCAGAGTTGGAAGAGGCCTACAAGGCCATCGAGTCCAACCCCCTGCTCAATGCAGGAATCCACCCTAAAGCATCCCTGACAGATGCTTGTCCAGCTGCCTCTTGAAGGCCTCTAGTGTGGGAGAGCCCACCACCTCCCTAGGTAACTGGTTACATTGTCGTACTGTTCTAACAGTCAGGAAATTTTTCCTGATGTCCAGCTAGAATCTGGCTTCCTGTAACTTGAGCCCATTATTCCGTGTCCTGCACTCTGGGATGATTGAGAAGAGATCCTGGCCCTACTCTGTGTGGAAACCTTTCAAGTATTTGAAGAGTGCTATCATGTCTCCAGGCTAAACATCTTCTCTTCTCCAGGCAAAACATGCCCAGTTCTTTGGGTCTCTCTTCATAGGGCTTTGTTTCCAGACCCCTGATCATCCTGGTTTCCCTCCTCTGAACATGCTCCAGCTTGTCTGCGTCCTTGAATTGTGGAGCCCAGAACTGGACGCAATACTCTAGATGATGCCTGACCATCTAGATGAAGCCTGACCATTCATCCAAAATGGTTTCCCACCATGGGCAGAATTTAGGAGGACTGGCACAGACAGCTTCAGTCAAAAATACACTGTAAGATATTAACAAAGAAGTTTTTATTCACAAGCACAAAAGGAATTCACACAAAATACGAAACAAGTACTACGCACCAAAGTCAAAAACATCTCCCATGACAATGAAAGAAAGAAAAAATGCCCCCAAATCCGCTTAACCCATGCTGTTGCAGGGATTGTAACATGAACTACACAGGCAAATGCAGCAGAGGCTGCCTGCTTCATGACGCTGCAACACCCCCTGTTCCAACCCCATGTGGAGGCAGCGTCATTGGAGGCAGGAACATGGATTTTAGCTTCCCAGACATGCTTGCAATTTCGGGGTCCTGAGACTCATAAGATTTTATCAATCGGGCAAACTTTAGGACTCCTAGAAAAGAAATAAGGGTAAATTCTGTGATAATAAATCTATCCATCATAATAACCCTGACATCTTAGTTTTTCTTAAAAATCTCACTTGGCATAACCTGAACAATCATTGCATCCGTGTGTGTGTTCATTGCTCCCGGCTAAGACACAATTTGCATTTTGTGCTCCCATAGACATAAGAGACCTATATAACCCCTTCACCTCCATTTCAAATAATGAAACACTTGGAACCCACCTTCCCCATCATTACTGAAGCCATAGGCTTTGATCACATCCTGTTGGATCTGGGTGGCCACGGGCAGCAGGAACTGCAACATTTTGCCCATGTCATTGCAGGCATTGTCCCTCGCCTCCTCCATGCGCTGGGCGTTTTCTGGTGAACCAAATGCCTTGATCACTTCTGCCAGAACCACTAAAGGAAGAGAGCAGAAAGGCCTAAGGCTAGTCCCACAAGCAGTCGCAACTTGTGTATGCAGTGTACACAGCAAGTACAGGAAAGAGGCTAGTAGTGCCACCTGCTACTCGCCCTAGGAAGGTGGAGGAGAAGCACCATGGTCAAATAATTACACCATCATCCCAAACTGCCGGGGATGAGCAGCACCAAGCCCTGGGTGCGCCCAGCCAGGAAGGGGCGTTGAAATGAGGCCAGGCCGCCTCCAAGTTCCCGGAATAAGGCAGCTGAATGAGAGACCCTTCCCCTCCACAAATAAGGGCCCCAGCCCCGCCACAAACGCTGCGTGTGCCTTTCACTGTGCGTCCTCCCCCCGCAGGAGGCATTTTGAGAGTTGCCGGGCATCATTTCCGAGGCGCTCTATTTGCGCCCGCCTGCGCCGTTCCTGCCTTTCGGCCTCCTCCTCGTTTTGCCCACCCCTGCCTTAAGCCTGGGCTGGCCTCTAAGGAGAGCGCGCCTCTGAGCAGACGCAGGCGGCGTCCCTGTCGTCGCCCCCTCGGCAACCGAGAAGCGCAGCGGCCCGGCGGGGCTTCCGCGTGCGGAAAAGCGGCCTACCCTGCTGCGAACGTCGCCCTGGGCACCGCGGTGGTTGCAGCTGCTGCTGCAGTTTTTTAGAGAGAAACTCAGCTCCGCCACCCCACCCCACCCCATGCAGTCCCGGCTCCGCCACCCCGGAGAGCGAGTGGGCGGGCAGCCTCCGTGCCTCTCGGCAGCGCCTCCCCGCTCTAACGCCGCCAGGCACACGGGTTCCGCCGGGCGAGCCTCCGGGCCCGCCGCCCCGCTCACCTTTGGCCTGCTCTGCGCTGAGGGAGACGGGCTGGGCCGGGGCCGGGGCCGGCACGGGGCGCTGCAGGCTCGACATGCCGCGGGATGGAGGCGGGCTGCAAGAGGCGAGCCTGAAGACCGGGCAGGGAACAAGCGGGGCGGCGCGCGGCGCTTCCTGCGCTTCTCCCCGCCCGCGGAGCGCGGCGCTTTCAGGGGCGGGAAGGCCCCAGCGCCGACACAGAGCGGAGCCTGGTCCGCCCTCCGCGGAGAAACGGCAGCGGCCTCCCGCAAGCCGCCCCGCTCCTCTCCGCTCCCGACCCGGGTGACGCGCCTTCCCCCGACCGCCTCCCTGCTTCTGGGAGCCGGAGGGTCGCCTCGCTGCCGCGCTTGGGTCACGCGCCGCAGCCTCCCCGGCGCACCACCTCCCCGGCCCTCAGAGGGGTTTTTAGCCAAACTCGCGATCAGGCAGAGCTCGCCGAAGAGGTTCAGGGGCGGCGGCTGGGCCCTCACCGTCGGGGGGACGGCAAGCCACGCGGGGAGGGCTCGCTCGCTCGCTGCCTTAACCCACCCACCCCTCCGGTCCTGCCAGAAGGCTTTCCAGGAGCACCTGGAAAGAGGTCGTCCCATGAAGCAGAGTGGTGGGAGAGCCGGGACAAATAAAAGGAAGGACTTCTTCGCCCAGCGCATAGTTAAACTATGGAACTCTCTACCACAAGAAGTGGTGATGGCCACCCATTTGGATGGCTTTAAAAGGGGGCTGGATAAATTCCCCGAGGAGAAGGCTACCGAGGGCTACTAGCCCTGATGGTGGTGTGCCATCTCCAGTAATCGAGGGAACATGGGTGGGAAGGTGCTGTTGCGGTTTTTAATGCTTTATGTGTGTATGTTCTGTGTTTTAGAATTTTAAATTTTGTATACTCGTTTTTATCTCAATTTTAGAATTTCTGTAAACCGCCCAGAGAGCCCTGGCTATGGGAGCGGTATAGAAGTGTAATTAATTAATTAATTAATTAATGTCCTACTTTGTTGGTTGGCCACTGTGTGAACAAAGTGCTGGACTAGACGGACCCTTGGTCTGATCCAGCATCAGGGCACTTCTTATGTTCATCTGGGTGGCCACTGATGAAAACAGGTTGCCGGCCGGATCCGGAGTGTTTCCTGCCCCCCACATTTTCCCCTTCCTGATGCGTAGCAGTTTTCCTTCTCTCGCTTTTCCTTCTCCCTCCGGCCGAGCACAAGGGCCTTCTCGCCCCTGGGTGACTGCATGCAAGGGTCTCCAAAGTACCAAAGTCTGCTTGACCCGTGCAGTGAGATTGAAATTCCAAATAGAGCCGATTAGTTCGCTGCTCATCGTGAAAATTATGGGCTGAATCTATATGCAAAAAAGAAAAATCCGGTTTGCTTCCGGTAATATGGTACGCTCACTATACCCAACAATAACATACGTACACATTAAAACTCCGTATTCAAAGCACGCATGTTTCTCAATCTATTAGTAAACCAACTTCAGTGAGGCTCTCCGCTAAAGCAGAAAGCCTGCTAGACAAATACAAAAAGAGCTGAAATCACTGAAGCGAGAGAAGCGATCGGCATTGACCCAAGAAGAGCAGAAGACGTTTCAGGTGATGGTGAACAAAATTCTAATACATGCACCGTCTCGCTGGCAGTACGACCCAAATTATTAATTATACAGCCCCCTTCCCCGTAATTCTTTATCTTTTGCAGGAGTTATGTATTTAGTCTTTCAAATAAGGTTCGGACACCAGAGTGCTCATATGCTAAAGAGATGGCTCTCATTGGTTGCAATGACTAAAGACTCCGCCCTGCCGGTGACGAAGCCCGGGAGAGCGGCTGGGGGAAAGGGTTCCGAATTTTGAAGCGAAAAGGGAGGGGGAAGGACCGCCTCTTAAAGAGACAGGGCTTCGCTCTTTCTCTGGGAATATTGCGCCTCTGCGCTTAAGTTTTTTTCCTCTCCGGGGCCAGGTTCAAAAGGCGGTGCAGCCTCGTGGAGAGAGGAACTAACTATATCAATGTAATTATTATTATTAATAATAATAATAATACCATATTTCTTAGATTCTAAGATGCCATCGATTGTAAGACGCACACTAATTTCAGTACCACCAACAGAAAAAAAGGTTTGATTCTAAGAATAATAATCGCACCCGCGATTCTAAGATGCACCCGTTTTTAGAGATGTTTATATGGCGAAAAAGTACATCTTAGAATCGAAGAAATATGGTAATAATAATCCGTTAGAGATTTGAACGACTGCCCCAGGCCCTTAAAATAGGGTGGCCATATGAAAAAGAGGACAGGGCTCCTGTATCTTTAACAGTTGTATTGAAAGGGGAATTTCAGCAGGTGTCATTTGTATATATGGAGAACCTGGTGAAATTCCCTCCATCATACCAGTTAAAGCTGCAGGTGCCCTGCCCTCTTTTAAAATGGTCACTCTAGCATAGCTCCTGCAGCTTTAACTGTTGTGATGAAGAGGAAATTTCCCCAGGTTCCCCATATCTACAAGTGAAACCTGCTGAAATTCCCTTTTCTATGCAACTGTTGAAGATACAGGAGCCTGGTCCTCCTTTTCATAGGGTCACCCTACTTAAAAACTGCCACCTTTACAAAAAGCATGCCTACCCCTCCAGGGTGCTTCACAATAGATACACAATCCCTTGTGTTTAGGCTGGTTTTACCTCTGGGGCGCTTCCAGACAGGAGGGTTCTAGTGCTAATAATCTGAAGGCATCATGTAGCCATCCTGCCCTCTTTTCCCCCATGGTAAGAAAACAGGTGGAAGAAAATAGGGAAACTGCGGAGGGATACATGAGAGCTTCGGCTGCTGGGCAGTATGGAACTGTAATACAGATAAGGAGGGGACGACGTCTCTGCCCTCATTGAAGTGAGGCAGGGGGAGGACGCCATAAGAGCCTCACCTGGAAGCACCCCATATCTGCAAGTTTTCTTCCCTGGATCACCCTAAAACATGTTACCCTGGACGTGTTTGTTCCTGCCAACAAAGCTTTGCCTTGTTCTGTGGTGCTGCTGGGCCTTGGTACAGAAGGGGCTGCCTTTTGCTGTCCAAACCATGTCATCATTCCAAGTAAATATCACGGAGGCACCCTGAGATTTAGGCCATGGCTAGACCAGGCCTATATCCCGGGATCATCCCTGTACATCTAAAGGCTTCATCCCACGTACCTGTTTCCCTCGAATTATCCCCTACAGCAGTGGTTCCCAATTGGTGGTCCGTGGACCCCAGGGGGTCCATGTAACCCACCCAGGGGGTCCATGGCACCATTCACATATTAGCTCTGCATTCTAATAAAAGAAAATACGCCATCTCCCCGCTCCGTTTGCTTTGACAGTGGCATCATGCGCAAACGCACCTGCATGCTTCAGAGATTACTTCCCTGCACCTAATCCTGAAAACTCATGGAGAAGGAATCCTTTTGAATGTGGTGATGTACAACTAACAACTCTATCTGCGGAAGAGCAAGATGCACTTGTTGACGTGACTTGTGATGGTTCAGTGAAATAATTTTTCAAAGAATATAGACTGGACCAATTCTGGGCGAAGATTTTCCTGATTATAAGAAGTTAGGTGAAAAAGCTTTGAAACATCTAGTTCCCTTTTGTTCCACATATCTTTGTGAACAAACATTTTTGACATTTTGTTCTATGAAGAACAAACATAGAAATTGGCTCGATGTTGATCCAGATTTGAGATTAAAAGTAGGAAATATTGAGCTGGATGTGGAAGGGATTGTTCGGGACAAAAAAAGGCATGATTTATCCCATCACATTTAGGTTTAGTAGCTGCTCAACAGGTCACAATTTGTTCAATTGTAAACTAGACGTCAGTAAAATTAAATTTGTCTTTATATTCCTAACTAAATCAATGTCATTTTTGCATGGTAATATCACAAATTTTATGGTCTGTTTTTTAGTATACCTAAAATAATTTGCTTATTAGGGGCTACTCCTTATTTTCTCAAAAAAAATTGCTTTGCACAGGTAACTACCATAGAGATAACAAAATTTTCAAAAGTAGGGTGGTCCTTGGCTTGGCATTTGAAAAACAAGGGGTCCGCAGTACTTAGCTAATTGGGAACCACTGCCCTTCTGCGCAAAGCTGTTGTTGTTGTTGCTAGCTAAATCACACCCTGGGTGGCAGCACTCCTAAGATCCTTTGAATACCAGGAAAAAGGTTTAAGGGGGGAAACGTAAAAAAAAAAAAAAAAAAAAAAAACAGATGACCCAATCCAATTCAAATTTGGTATGCTTAAAGCGCTCCTTAATATCTATTACTGTGCCAATTTTGATGTCTTTATCTTTAAAATTTACATAGATGTAAGCATTTGTTTAATTTGAACCTTAAGAGTATCAAATCCTGCTCCTGCACCCTCAGTGGCTGCTTGGAAAACAACAAATGATTCGCTCCAAAAGTAGTAGCAAAATAGGTCGGGTCTTTAGGCTTTATAGCACAATTAAAGCAGGATGCATGGGAGTACTGCACAGTCAAAGCAGATTATGAACTGGAAAACTTCAGAGTCCTTTGCACGCAATTCAGTGATTACACTGGTGTGATAAAGCTCTAAATGATACACAGGGTCGACCCCTTCATTTCCCTGGGATAATCCTTAGGTCTAGCTAAGGCCTAAGAGTACTGCAGTCTATAGTATGACTCTGCTAGTGGTGGAAAAATATCCTATTTTGTATCTTATGCTAAGGGCACAGTAAGCCAGGCCAATGCTCCCCCACCACCCGCCCTGTATTCAGCTCAATGCCAGGGCTGTCACCCTGCCTCCATTACAATTAGAATAAGAACGTAAGAGCCCGGCTGGATCAGACCAAGGGTCCATTTAGTTCAGCATTCTGTTCACAGAGTAGCCAATCTGCTGTCGACCAGAAACCCACAAGCAGGACATGAGTGCAGTAGCACTCCCCCACCCATGTTCCCCAGGAACTGGTGTACATATTGCCAATACTGGAGGTAGCACAAGGACTAGTAGCCATGGATAGCCTTCTCCAGGAATTTATCCAACCCCCTTTTAAGCCATCCAAATAGATGTCCATCACTACATCTTGTGGTAGTGAGTCCCATAGTTTAACTTTGCACTGTGTGAAAAAGATTGTTCATGCAAGAGGTGCTATCTGGATGGATGGTGGTCATTCATTTAAGGCAAGTAGTAGGACTTCTTATCTATCCCTTCTGACAGTTCACAAACTCAAGCAAGGATTTTCTCTGCAGATGTATGCCCTCTCCCTGTGTGCATAAATCACTGTATTCTGGTGTGCAAGTCTGATTCAGAAAGGGGAAGAGAGATCACACAGATTAAACTTTGCACGGGTCATGCTGTCTCACACATGCATATGTCCACCTGTTCATTCCTCCACTACACAGAATAAATCCTTGGTGAACCCAATGGTTTTAATAATTGCTCCCCATCACCAGGGATGTAATACAAAGTGAGAACAGAGGGGGAAATGTTCCCTGCCTAAACCCCATTTTTCTAAAGTGGAAGCCTTTAGCTCTGTTTCTCGGATCTGGGGCTTCTGCTGATATAAGCACAAACCATCTTCCTCCAGTCTTTGCTTGCTCTTGAAGCATCATCATCATAAAAACAGAACCAAAAAGAGCATTATCCAAGGTGCTAGATTAGGATTCATCCACCCAGTTACCTAAGCACATCAGGAAACACAGGAGACCCAAGAGCAGTGGAGAAAGGAGACCTACCGACATACACAACCCACTCTAGACTAGAGCAACATACTCTGTTTTCAGAGGTGTCCTGTTCCACTTCCATACTTTGCAACAAGATACAGTGGATACAATTTCAAAATCTTGATCTCTTTGATAATAATAGACCCTGGCTGTGCAAACCAAAACAGTTTCCAGAAGGCCATTTTTTGTTGCTGCTTGGCTGCTTTTTTCTTTAAGAGCTGCATTTATATATAAATTATTAGAATTAGGGGAGGGGGTGGAATTGAGTGTGTAGGGAGATACTTCTCCCATAGTTGGGTATCTTTTAATGTTCTTATGTAAATATATATGAGGACAGATCAAGATATACAACCGTGAGATTAGACACACACACGGGGAGATCAAGGAATCACAAATTGCTACGCAAAACTGCCACGTCTAACGGGATGTGCATGAGTTAAAGTACATCAACTGGAATTGGGCGAAGGGGAAAGGGGCAGCTGCCATTGCGGAAAGTCCCACCATGCTCTGCATTGCTTGGTCACATTAATCTCCCCCGGCCAGTGAAATGGGAGGGGAAAGGCCATCTTGAAAATAGTCCCACAGCAGTCTAGTCCTGCACCACCAGTGTTCCCTCGAGGCATGGATAATAAGGCAGCTGCCCTCTTGAAACAGTCCTGTGGTGCTATGCACCTCTCGACTCGGCCCAGACTCTCAAGAGCTGAGCAAGACCATGGCAATGCCTTCTTGAAAAGTCCCATGATGCATTGTTCCTCTGGACTGTCTTGTGTGTCAAGGTGTGGAGGAAGGTGGTTGGATGGAGTCCCATCATGCTTTGATTTCCTGTTGATTAGCCACATCTGCCCAAGGATGGGCAGAGAATAGATGCTTGATGGTTTATGCAATGATGGTTTATGCCTCCACCTTCCAAAATCCTTGTTGGTGTTTCACACCCCCTGGTCCTTCCCTCTTGCCCCCCCTCCCCCCCCATGTGGTTGTTCTGGTTTCTTCACTCTTCCGTTGAACGACATTAGGAGTTGTGTCATTGTGCAGCTTCCCCCTTGCCCAGGGTTTGGTTGGTCGATTTCCTCTCAAAGAAGAAGAAGCAAGAGGGGGTAATGAAGTCATCATGGGGAATGGGTTCCACTTAAAGGGGCTTGTCACTTTCCTTTTTCAGGTGACTGGGAGAAAGAACCAGGAAAAATGTAGAAGTAAGAGTCAGCTAACTTATACATTTAAAAAATTCATTTCAAGTCAGCCTAATTGCTTTCAAAAGAACTAGCTTATATCAGTCTTACCTGGGGGCTTGGTGCTCAGCAAATCTCAGGAAGGGCCTGAGGAAGGAACTTTTGATGCCAGAGGTAAAAACAATCCAATGGACACACCCCTTCTACTAATCTATCTGGAAATTTTGCTATACAACCCCTTTATTGAAACAAATGGAAGCCGTGAGCATCAACTGCTGCACCTATTCGCTCAGTTAAAATGTGTTTTTTGCAGGAATACTTTGTAAGATTGTGTATCACAGGTCAGAGGTATATGCCACCCACTTTGCCAGCCTTAATGATGCTGCAAATCTCTAGCCTTTTCATGCAGTAGCTACTGCCAACTACTAAGCAGTCTTGCCCTTTCTAGTCTTAAGACAGCCGCTTAGTAGGACGGAGAGGATTAAAGGCCCTTTAAAGACAGACATACTGCCCAGGGAGCTTCAGCTATTGGGCGGGATAAAAAGGCAATAAATAAATAAATAAATAATAAATAAATATCTCAGCTTTACTGGTTTGTTTACTGTGTATTTATCTGATTTATGCCCTGTCCCTGGAACAGGCTCCCATGATGAATAACCAAAAGTTAAAATTACCGTAAAACATATTAAAACACCACAATATTTTATTTACAGATATACACCCTCCCTTTTGACAAGTACCCTCAAGGCTGCTTATGAAACAAATCCACATAAAAACATAATAAAATTATTAAAACTAAAAATAAAATAAAAATAAAAATAAAATAAAATTAATAAAGCAGCTAATTAGAAGCAAGATTTTAAAAAAGCAGCTAAAACCAGTAAAGAGATCCTAAATATCACTAAAAGTCCATGAGAACAGGATGGACCTTGGTGCCTAAAACACAGCAATGAAGTCACCAGGTGAACATGTCTAGGGAGAGTTTCTGATTCTGGGCATCAAAAGAAAAAAGTCCCAATCTGGGAGCCACCTGCCTAGCTTCCAAAGGTGGGGCACACAAAGAGGGGCTTCTGAGGAAGGTGTCAAGTGACTGGTAGGTTCATATAGGAAAAGTGAGTCCTCTGAGACACCCGGTTGTTTAGGGCTTCAAAGATCAAAACTAGCACTCTGAACTAGCCCAGAATAACTTGGGAGCCAGTGAACTTATGTTAGAATTGGAGTGATACGGTACTAGTTTACCACCTGGCCATCGCATTCTGCACCCGTGGGTTTCCACACACTTTGTAGCCCCACATACAGTAGGCTGCCTTCTTTCTGGGCGGAAGAATTAGAGCAAGGCCTTAAAAAGGATTCCATGTAATGGCCAGCGAACAAGAGTTCTAGAAAAACACAGCAGATCCTTCAAGACTAAAGTCTGCCCAATCCTCACTTAGGGCACACTCCTGCACATTGTGTGGGAGACTAATAATGGTGGTGGACATTGGCTCAGCTCCCTTTCAGAGAAGTTTGTCTTCTGATTAAGGAATTCCTGAGAAGCTAACAAGGAATCCCACAACATTCGAGAGCACAATTTGAAAACCATGTCTCTGATCTCCAGTCCTTGCAGTTTGGCAGGAGACTAGAAGCTGGGCCGTGAAACATGCCCTGTCTTCACATTCAACTCCTGGATCCCTCTTACACATGGGTGGGGAAAAAAAACCTAATTTGCCACCCCCAGCGGTGCACAGAAAGCCACAAACCTGTAGTAATCCTCCTGCGTGGGGAGTGGCACTCCATGCAGAGGGTGATGGGCGTGTAGCCATTGCTGTTGTTCCAGGGCCAAACGCTGCAGCTCTGCTGACTGTGCATGCATGGCTTGGAGCTGATGTGCTGCAGACATCGGGGCAGAGAGTGAGCCGGGCAGATCTCTGTAGGGGGCAGCTGCAGCCAAAGGGGGAAAGAAAAGAAAACAAACTGACAAGGAATCCAAAGATCAGGCCTGCTTGGGGTGGGGGGACACTAGAGCCTCGGGGGTGGGGGGCACTGCAGTGGCACAGAAGAGGCGACTGGTCATGGAAGGGTGCGCCTGCCCAAATGCCCTCCTCTGCACCCCTATCCAGCCCTGATACCCCCTCTGCATCTCCCCCACCCCCTCACTCCTGACCCTTGCTCTTCCCTCATTTCTTTGTACTGGACTAAGGCCGTAGCTAGACCTAAGGTTTATCCCAGGATCATCCTGGGTTCGTCCCTGCCTGAGCACTGGGTGCCCTGTGTGGCACTTCGATGAACAGGTTTTTTCCCCAGGACAATCCTGGGATAAACCTTAGGTCCAGCTACGGCCTAAGTGACATCAAGGCCCCAACGCAGACCCGGGTCTCCTCATTTGTACTTGCCTCCCATTAGAACCATTGATACAAGTGGACTCGCACGTTTAAAGCGATTTACTTCATTTTAATAAAATAAAGTTTAATGCAATTAAAACTAAGCTCCTGAGTACTTGTCTGTCATCTCAGCGCTTTTGCACTCCTTGACCTGAACATTGGAAGCCGGGAGCAGGTTTAATTCTCAGTAAGCGATTGGGATAATAATAATAATAATAATAATAATAATAATAATAATAATAATAATAATAATACTGCCTGCCCATTTTTCCAGGCATTTGTTTGCCTACGCATAAGGGCTAGAGTAATTTATGTTTTAACAAAGTGAAGCAGAAAATGTGGTGAAGGAGCACGTTCTGTCCCTGAGAAGTGCAGCCCCCCAGAACCTTTCCACCTCCACCACACAGTCCTTGCCCTGTTTCCCACTCAGGGCCTCTTCTCTGACCCCGGGTTGTTTCGCTGCTCCAGACCTGGGCCCCCAACCCAGGCTCTCTCCACCCGCCGCTTCCCCAACGTTCATTCTGCCCTGGCCCGTCTCTCTTCACAGCCCCCCAGGCTCTCCTGTCCTTGCTTACACCCCCCCCCCCACACACACCCTCCCAGCCACCCATTGCAAAGCTCTTACCAAAAAGCTGGTGGCGCAACACCTCATTTTCATGGAGTGGGTGCGGAAGAAGTGGATTAGGGATAGTACCAGCTGGGTAGGGTATCCGGGTGAGATGTGACCCAGAAGCCAGGGGATCAATAAGAGGGTGGACAGAGGCTGAAGCTGCACAGAGGGGAGAGGAAAACAGATCTTGACGTAGGAGGAGCAGCAACAGAATAAAAAGTGCTGTGTGATATGCAACGAATTGAGTATATTGTGCTCCTGGTTTCATGCATTCACGCTAATTATGTGTAGCATTTAAGTAGCCTTTTCCTCCATGCTAAATATATGTAGCATTTAAGTACGTACCAGTGGTACACAAAAGGGCCGGTTTCAGTTACTTGGAGACAAAATGTAGGGCTGGGCATACTCGCTGGGAGCGAATGCTGCATTGTTGGGGTGAGACTGGACCGAGGACTTCCTTGCTTAATACACAAGCTCTCATGAAGAGGTTTGGCAGATGTAAAGGTGTGCCTGAGAATCTCAATAAGTTTCTAGCTCTTATGGATCCCCAAACCTATGCCTAGTGAAATCACAAAACCCAAAGGAATGACTGAAGAAGGCTTCCAGCGGTTATGGGGTAGGATTTCAATAACCTGCCTAGCTCATGACCCCTCCCTCACTAGCAGAAGCAGAATAAATTATGCAAGGTCAGCAACTGTGTTACATAAAACTGCTTAATTTGCATACATTATGGAGGTGGCAGAAGTAAGCATTTTTTTGGATTACAATTTGAATTACCTTAGTGAAGAATTTTGACTAATTTATTTATTTATTTATTTAGATACAGGACACACATACCCCTGGCCATGACCTCACCAGGAGCAAAGAGGGATGGAAGGTGCAGCTAAGAAACTGTCCAGAGATAGCAGAGAGGCCCCTGGAAATCCTCTCCAAGTAATCAGAGTTTAGTTTTTAACTTGCCGTCATGCCCCTAATGGGTCAAAAATACAGTGATTAGTAATTAATTGCCCCTTCCAGATCAATAGGAACAGCACGGTTGCTAAGGCTTAATTCTCGCTGTTGAGCTGTACCACATCAGACAGCAGGTGGGGGTTCAGATAACTGAAGGCTGCTGTGTCGCCAAATATTCCCTGTTCATAGAAAATGTGTATGTCAGGGAGAATGGTCCTACTCTAGATCTTTCCTTGACATGCTAGTTTTCTCATGTGCCGGGATATTGTTTGTTTGGAGGAGCATCCACTCCCACCTGGTACAGCCCTTGCACAGGCCCACCACATGAGTAAGACCAAGGCCTAAAGGTCAGACGGCACTGAAACCAAGACACCTCTGGAGAGACGTCTGCGACACACTTACAGACTGTGCTGGAAGCAGTGGGCTCTCCTCACCTGCATGGATGGCATCCTGCTGGTGGAGATGAAGGTGGGAGTGGATGTGGGAGTGCTGGTGGTGATGGGGGGTCACGTTGAGCATCTGCAGCCGAGCCAAGGGATCGTTGCTCAGAGCAGCGACTCTCTCTGCATGCTGCCGCTCAGCCGCTAATCGCTCGGCATAAGACATGTCGGGGCGCAAGGCTGGGCCGCCCGCCAGCGCTAGCCGCTCCCGCTCCAGGTGGCCCAGCCCTGGATGGAAGGGGAAAGCCGGGTGCAGGCCTGGGCCGGCCTGCAGAGCGAGCCCCCCGTGTCGTGGGAAAGGATCCATGGCGGCGCTGGGCACGGCGTGGAGCTGCTCCAATTCCGCCGGCTTCACTTCAAAGCCAGGCTTAAGGCGTTCGCGCAGGTCCCGGTCCCTGAGGTCTCGCTCACGGGCTTCCCGTTCTCGCAGCTCTCTCTCCCGTGTGGCCGGGTCGCTGCTGTAGATGGCTGGCACATTGTAGCCCAGCAGTCCAGGGTCAACTGCTCCCAGTGGCACGTAGAAGGGGTGGTTGCGGTTACTTGGAGACATAACGTGGGGCCGGGCATACTCGCTGAGGGTGCGGAGCGCCGGTGTGTCAGGGCCCAGGTACGGTGGGACCGTGGCTACTGCGCTGCCTTGCTCAAAAGACGGGCGGTGAGGGACGGGGCCAAGAGACGGGCACTCCACTGGTCTGCCCTCTTGTGCCACCTTCTGCAAGAAACCAGAGAGATGATGTTCAGTGGGAGATACTCTGACGGCAAGGGGTCGTATGCACAGCTGAAGTTGCCCTGTGCCAAGCCAGGGCAGGGATTCACCTTCCCGGGACTCTAGCCTGACGGGCAGAGGCACTCCAAAGTTGTGGCAGAGAGGGTTCCCAGTTCTGCTCACCTGATACCATTTTAACTAGAAATGCCAGGAGCTAAGAATGGGCGCGTCTGCCTGCACTTACCACGCTCCTTTCCAGTTCTCTTTCCTTCTCCCTCTCACGCTCCTTCTCCCGTTCTCTCTCCCTCTCACGCTCCTTCTCCTCCCGAGCCTTCTGCTCCGCTTCTCTGCGCACCTTCTCAACTAGATCTGCCCGTTTCTTGGCCAGTTTGGAGCCATCCAGGGGCACAAAGTAGAGGTCAGTCCGTGAGCAGGAGTTGAAGCCACGATCCAGATGTTTGTTGAACCTGTGAACAGAAGAACTAGGACATCAGCCTCCAGATAAGGAGGGGAAGACCAGAAGTGATGAGGCCAACTGAGAAGTACCCTACACAGGAGGTGTAGCTCTACCTCCAGTGCCAACACCTTCTCTTCTAATACCCCTGAGGAATACACTAAAAAAAATACACAGTTCTGCTCTGGGGAACCACATTCTCCAAGAACTGCAAAACCTCTTTGATTTGCATGAATTAAACCAACCAACGCTACATGTTGCATCATTTATTCTGCTTCCACTAGTTGGGCTGGGAGGTGGGGAAGAGGTTAGGGGGCTTCTACAGGGCACTGAAGACTGCTGCCCGTGGGCCCACTGGAAATCTTCTTCAGCGACTTTTCTGGTTTTCGAGGTTTTGCCAGGCACTGCCACTCACTTAGCCAGAGGCTTGTCTGTCCTCGCAAGGATAGTCCAGGCCCATTATTTTCAGCCTTCTTTAAAACAAAACTAAGGCCATAGCTAGACCTAAGGTTTATCCCTGGATCGTCCAGGGGTCAAACCTGTTCCTCTAGGTGACACACAGGGGATCCAGTGCTCAGGCAGGGGCGAACCCTGGATGATCCCAGGATAAACCTTAGATCTAGCTGTGGCCTAAGTCTCTAGCCCCTTTATACTTTCAGAGATATAAGGGGAAAAACAGGCAGGCATCGCTCGACCCAGGAAGAAGGAAACCTGTTCTATTGTTTTACATTTTATAAAATTAAATTTTATTTTTAAAATATTAAAAACCGTTACACATGTTTAAAGTTGTTTTATTTTCTGGCTATTCTGCCCTATTTCCCCCTTCACCTCCCCTGTCCACAGTGTAGCCTTGTTTGCTCCTACCCACAAAATTTCTGATTATGTTCTGCATACTTTAAAGCAAATTTTGGCAGATATTTGGATTTGCTTCTTTTTTAAAAAAAAAGAAAAAAGAAAGAAAGCCAAGATTCTCAGGAAGCTGAATTCTTCACCGAATACCATATCCTTTAACATGGATATAGGCCATGAATCCTAGCACCTCTCCCCATCCATGCAGAATTAAATCCTTTCCTCAGTCCAGACTCTGCGTGCCTCTGTGTGATGCAAGTAAACGGGCAAAAGAAATCTTCTGGGTAGAGTGAAGAAGGGGCATGTCCGTGAAGGGTGGTCCGTGCTCCATAGCCATTCCTGGCTCAGCAGTATTGCAGCATCAATATTTTTCTGCTTAATGTTGGAGGTCCAATAGTCAAGGGACGTAGAAGTGGGGGTCCCCACTTGCCAATGGGGAAAGTACAGCAAGGCTATCCAGCCATTTTGCCTTTACTGAACTAGGGTGACCTTATGGAAAGGAGGACAGGGCTCCTGTATCTTTAACAGTTGCGAAGAAATGGGAATTTCAGCAGGTGTCATTTGTAGATATGGAGAACCTGGTGAAATTCCCTCTTCATCACCACAGTTAAAGGTGCAGGAGCTATATTAGAGTGACCAGATTTAAAAGAGGGCAGAGCTCCTGCAGCTTTAACTGTTGTGATGAAGAGGGAATTTCACCAGGTTCCCCATATACATCTGACATCTATTGAAATTTCCTTTTCAATATAACTGTTAAAGATACAGGAGCCCTGTCCTCCTTTTCATAGGGTCACCCTATACTGAACGGTCACATTAGAGGTTACAGTGAAACTCTTTGACTCTAACCCAGGCCTGCACAATCCATGACCAGCCGAGATTCACACAACCCACTTCATCATAAAGCTGTGTGTCTGCTGTCTGCCAAGGACAGCAAAAACTGCAATGTTAGATGTCAATCACCCAGCAAGCCACAACACCTGGCTGACGTGCTCAGCTTGGGTTGGTGGGTCACAGGCTGTGCAACTCTGGTGGAATGGGGTTTCTTCCATTCTTTCTGACTTCTCAGCCTCCCCCCATCCGCACCCCCCCCCCAAATCCACTCCCTCTCATTCCTCACCTGGCTGATTGGCTGGCATGACTTGGTACGTCCACCACTTTGGGAGCTGGTGAAGGACTCCGGACTGGAGGCATGGGGCTCTCTGGCGGCTCATATTCTTCTGAAGGCTCTTGCTTGATCTGTGCTGCACTGAGGGGCAGTGGGGGCAATGGTGGAGGAGGGGCAGCCATATTCCCAGAGGCTGGGGAAGCCATGGGGGCGGGCGAGGGGGCCTTGTAGCCACTCGCCGCAGGGGAAGAGGTCAGCCTGTACCCCGGTGGCGTGGCTGCGCGGAACGAGGACGTGGAGGAGGAAGGAGGAGAGCCTGGCTTGTAGGGGGCAGGGGGCTGGAAGGTGGGCGATGGCGAAGCGGTTCGCTTCCCGTAGGGGGCCACAGCAGGGGGGGGCACTGGAGGGGACACCGTCTTGTAGGGGGCTGAAGAGGAGGAGGCCATTGTGGTTATGACAGTGGATAGGGTAACTGAGGCTGAGGTGACAGGGGGCCCAGCCCCATGTGCAGGCGAAGGTGGAGGTGGTGGAGGGAAGGCATAGGTGGCAGTGCTCTGCCCCTGGGGATGACTGCAGACCCCTGGGTATGTTCCCTGGGACGAGGAGGAGGAGGAGGACGAGGAGGAGGACGAGGAAGAGGAGGAGGAGGAAGAGGAGGAGGAGGAAGAAGAAGATGCAGAGGGGGCCTGGCTGTACGTGGCATGGCTGTGGGGTGGGTAGAGGCGTAGCCCATAGGCAGCGTGGGAGGGGTGGTGGGGACCTGGCTCCAGTGGGTGGGCGTACCCGCCAGATGTCTGAGGAGTGGCAGCTGCTGACGGGGAGAGCCCCGTGCCACTGCTGTGGTTGTGGTGGTGCTGTGGCTGAGTGGCCGGGCCAGGAAAAGAGGCAGGAGGGTGGGAGCTGGTGTTCCCTAGAGGGCGGCTATACGGTGGTGGGCCTTGGCTCCACACAGGCTGGGAGGGCATGGAGGGCTGGGTGTACTTGGGGGGCTGGCTGGAAACCGAGAGGCTGCTGGGTGGGGGGAAGGAGTGGCCGTAAGAGGAGCTGTAGCTGGGCAGGGCCTGGGAAGGGGGAGGCAGGGGGTACTGGGCGGAGGAGCTGGGCGGGGGCGGTGGAGGGGCATAGGGGTAACGGGAAGGGACCGGGGACTTGTCCTGCCCCATCCCATGGGGCGACGGAAGGTGTCCACTCAATGCCTGCCCCACCATTCCTGGTGAGTTGGAGGTGGCAGCCATGTTGTTTAGAGGGCGCAGAGCTGGTGGCGGAGGCAGGTTGGCCAAAACATGGGGGAAGGTGGCGGCAGCAGCAGCAGAAGGAAGCACAGCCGGGGCATTGTTTGGAGGCGTCTTCTGAGGGGGCAGGCCTCCTGCCACAGAAGCGAGAGAAATCGGGGTAGTTGGGGGCGGGTTGTGCTTGGCACTGAGGGACTGCTCACGCCCACCTGGTGGCGCTGGGATGCCCGCGCCTGCACTCACGGCTTTGGGGCCCATCTGGACCACGTTAGCATTAGGATAGTGAGGAGCATGGGTCGTGCAGGAGGTGGGGGGTGAGGAAGAGCTGGAGGATGGAGTAGGAGCTGGTTGGGGGGCTTGGGCCTGAAAGATCCTTGAGGCCTGGGCTTCAAGTTGAGACTGGTAGCCACTTGTGGGGCCCTGAGGATGAACCTCCCCTGTTAAGCTGAAGTTTGGTTCTGGCGGCCGGGCCAGGCCCTCCACCAAGGGAGCAGGGGAGGGGCTCTGGGGGAAGAGTGGGGGGTGATGGTAAGACCGGGACGGTCCTTGTGACAATACAGAGGAGGAATCAGAATCGTTCTCCACACTGCCAGGGCTGTAGACGCTGGGAGAGGTGCTCCGGTTATCCTGGTCAATGTCACGTGGGTCACTGCTGGTCTCATCGTTGAAGCTATGACCATCGAGGCTGTCGACATCTGAGGGAGACTGAGGCCTCGGCAGCTCCTGGATTGCAGAGATTGAGCAGAGATTAAAAGAGCCTCGCTTTAGGAAGAGTTCTAGAGCTAAGCAAAAAGGAGAGTTCCAGGGCCTGCTGGCTTGTGTCAGAATAATCAGCAGCAGAACATGCGCGGGCTCTAGGCTAGCTGAGCAAAGGAAAGGCAGAGACAGTTTCCAAAGCCCGTGTTGCAGGATAGTTCTGCAGGTGCTTGGGGCATGCAGAGAGAGAAGGACCGTGACCACGGAAAACCAACCTCTGTTTTCGTTTTCTTTGGGGCATTGGTGTCCTCTCCTTCGCTCTCGGAAATCTCCTCCGGTCGGCTTTGCTTGCTTCCTTTAGGGGCCATTGACTCCTCCACACGACCTTTCTGCAAAGCAAAGAAAGAAAAGGGAGAGGCATACTTCAAGGCAAGTCCCCTTTTGAAATCCTACGATATAAATTCCCCATCTCCTACTAGCTGCTGGAAATGTAACATAACACAACATGCAAGTGAGAGTAGCTGAAACTGCTTCCTGCCATTAGTCACATGGTTGATCTTATTGTGTCAGAAATCATACCGTGAATGGGAATACATCACCGTGCTATTCAGCCAATCGGATTTTGCTACTTGGTACAGATTTTGCTGCAGAGAGTGAGAGCAATGAAAATTAATAAGTGAACTATGGCCTCATCTACACCAACCAGGATATTGCACTATGAAAGCGGTCTACGGTATAAGTCAATGGGCCCCAACAGTTGTCAGTGCACTTCAATACTGCTATAAACCAGTAGTGTGGCTCCTGCCTTTTATATACCACTTTCATTGTGCAATATCCTGCTTGGTGTAGATGAGGCCTATAACTGTCCCCAAAGAGGAAGCACTTTCCAGCACAGCTGATTTTTTGTGTGTGCAAAGAATTGTGAATGCTGGAAAGCACAACCTTTTAGGGGTAGTTATTCTTTACTTATTCATTCCCTCACTCTCAATTGCCCTCACTTGCTTTCTGCGATGTCATCAAGCAGCAAAATCTGGTTGATTGCATTACATGGTGATGTTTTCCCATTCACTGCATGATATCTTAACTTGGTGGGATCACCCAGGAGGGAGGAAGAAGCCACAGCTTGAGGATGGGGGGTGGCACCAAAGGATAAGCTGCAGGGGGGTGGGGGAATGTTGTCACTATACAGGATAAAACAAAAGGTGAATATTTGCATTATCCAAACTTTTTTCAGGAGAAATTTCTGCACCATTAAAACTACTGGGTTTTGTCCCAAACTAAAAATGGGACTATTTGGTGCAGTTCTAAGTAAGTGTGTGTTGTGTACTATAACATCATTCTAATTCTCGGCTGCACCCAAGACTGACTACACGTTGGTTAATAGCTAAGATATAGGTATGATGCTCTACCTTGGTTGTTTGCCGGGATTTCTCAGCTTTGCCATCACTGCTGGAAGTGCTGACACCACCTGGAGAGGCTCGGCCCCGTGTCCTGAGCTCCTCTCGGGGGCCTGGAGTCTCCTTCTTCCGACCACTCCGCATTGACATCTTTGGCAAAATAAAGGGAAAGACGACAAGTTATTTCAGCTATTCTGCAGCTCTTCCTGGCTCTTTCAAGTCTGGCTCCAGCCCCGCATGCTCCGACAAGCATTCTCAGGGTCGATTCACACGATCACTTTGATGTGCGGAGCTGTCAAAAAATCTAACACTTTACGTTGCAGTCTCTAGAGGCAGCAATGCGATACGTCTCCCAGCCTGCTTTGACTCTGTCCCCAAAGATATTTGCCAATCTAAGTTAGTCTTTGCGGGGACAAGGCAGGTGGGGGCATAGAATTTAGACTCTGCATTAATAAAAGACAAATGTCACGTGTCGAGTTTCCTGAGACTTAGAATAATATTATCTGCATGGGATTTTGCAGCTCCACTTTTTATCAAACAAATGCAATATGTCCTCCTTTCCTGTAAACCACCACTTCCTCTCTTAACATTCTTTCATTGACCCAAAGTGGGAGGAGCAGGGCGTTGTTGTTTTTTTAATGTCCTGTACTTTCCTTTCTCTGCATCAGTGAAACACAATATGTGATCTACCAAACTGGGCAGATACGGTTACCAATCATGTGCGATGGCTCACCGGGGGGCTCAGTCAATCTCCAGGTTTAGCTGCCTGCTTGGGATTGCAAAAATGGTGGTGGGTGTCAAGCGCCCAGCAGACCCAGCTACACCGTGAGTGGGCAGTGTTCAGCGTGGCAAACTAGGAGTTGTGCAGGCCTTCCTTCAAACAGTCAGTAACGGTGAGCAGCTTTCTTGAAAAGTATCATTCACCGCTGCTGATCTGGAACCAGTTACCTAGGGAGGTGGTGGGCTCGCCCACACTAGAGGCATTCAAGAGGCAGCTGGACAACCACCAGTCAGGGATGCTTTAGGGTGGATCCCTGCATTGAGCAGGGGGTTGGACTCGATGGCCTTGTAGGCCCCTTCCAACTCTGCTATTCTATGATTCTATGATTCTTGTAATGTCCAGCTGGAGGGCTCTGACGATTCAGTGAACCAGAACGTTCGGAGGGCCCTGCCTTAAAGCTTCCAATCCTTAAAATCCAGGGGTGGGCAACATGTGGCCCTCCAGATGTTTTGGCCCTCAACTCCCCTCAGCTCTAGCCAGCATAGCCAATGGTGAGGGATGATGGGAGTTGTAGGCCAAAACATCTGGAGGGCCACATGCTGCCCATTAACAAGTGAAGCCCTGTTTTAATTCAATAGGGGCTGACAATTAAGGGCACAACTTATTTCTTCTTTTTTGAGGCAATTTTCGTTCTGGTTTGGCACTGTAATAGGGAATAAAAAATATTCCGAGTTCTGCCTTTCCTTCTAAGAGTGATAGTAACTTTCATTAAATTGTTAGTTATCTATCACTACTTTTCGTACTTCAAAAATGCATCTATCCTGACATTTTGATGATAAGCACATTTAAAATATCATCAATTAATACATGAGTTAAAAGGCAGATAGTTAATCAACTTAAAAAGAAATCATCACCCTATTTGTTTTTTATTTCTACTTGTTGTTGTGGTTGCTGCTAATGCTTTTCTTCCCCCCCCCTATTGTAGAGGTGAAAGGGGTGGAACACTTCAGCCCTTGTATCTATTTGGGATGTGTAAAGCACTCACAACCGGCCTAAGTTGCATGCCATGTGTGGATGGCTCACAACTTACGTCAAGAAATTCCTAAGCATTTCCTGTTTCCTTCGTCTTCTCTACCGTTCCCACCCCTAGGCCTTAGCTAGATGGGGTGAAATCCCAGGGCAATTCCCGGGATCAGGGAGGGATGATCCCTCCTTTGCCCTGGGATCTCGCTCTACCCTTTAGGCCCGGTTTTTCTGTAGTCCCGGGCTGAGCCAAAGACTACATAACGTGTGGCCAGGCACCACGGGTTGTCCTGGCTCCTCGCGGTTCCTCGTGAGGAGGCGGGACCCGCGCACAGGGTGCAGAGCTCCTCAGGAGCTTTGTGCCCATTGGGGGTGGGGTGGGGGGAGTGGGGGAATTTTTTTTACAAAGTACTTACGATTTGCGCATGAGCAAATAATTTTAAAATGGCAGGCGCGACACCTCTCCCTCTGAGGTCATCATGCGCTGTGTGTGAACAAAGGGGGAGATCTTGCAATAAAAAAATCACGAGATCTTCACCCCTCTATCCCGCTGGACTGCTAGGTCTAGCTAAGGCCCTAGTCTTTCTCCCTCATTGTCCCACAAACATCCACCACAGTTCATGTAAGCCCACTCCTGGGTACTTTTCCCTGGTCTGGACATATGCTTTACTTCTGGTCTCAGGGTCTCCTCCTTTCTCAACCTCTTGATCCTTTTCTTCCAGACATTTTTCACTTACGGAGTCTTTATTTTGTCGAGTCTTCATTCTTTTGGGTGTAGGGTCCCCATTCTCCTTCGTCCGGGTGGATGAAAACATTAACTTTTATTCCTTCCCCCACACTGCTATTCCTTGGGAGACTGAGGTGGGAGCCTCAAGGAACTACACAAACTCCTCAGGAAAAGGGCAGCAAAAGGCAGGGAGAACTTTGTCCACGGATATTATGGGTTTCCGGCAATTTCTAAAAGAGATAAATTTGTTAGCAGAGAGAATAATAGGCCTCGAAGTGCTGGTATGTGAATCAGAGTTAGAACTTTTCCTTAGTAAGCCCCCAGATATATGGAGGCGCCTTGCACCCGCATTTGCCTTTCTTCCCGGGGGTTGCACAGGAAGGAAGGCAAGTGCAATTTTTCAGATAGGGGTTGACCTGTCCTCCAAGCTCATCCTGCCTCTTGAAGACTTAAAAAAAAAAATTGGGGGGGGGGAGCAATGGGGCCATTCCCCCCCCCCTTTTAATTTAAAGATCCCAATATGCGGAGCTCCACATATTCAGATGAGGGTTGACCGGTCGTCCCATTTATATTTATATTTGTTTTTGTGGAGCTCTGCAGATTTAGATTATAAAAAAAAGGGTGGAGGGGGAGACGAACAGCACTACTCCTCTACTCTCTCCCCCCCCTTTATGTTTTTTTAGTTTTTAAGAGCCTCAGAGCTGCCTTCACTGCCCAAAAAAGTTGAGGTAAATGCCCGACTTTTTCGGAGCGGATTTTCCAGGGTTTGCCCCTGTATGGCTTCACATTTGCAGCTGCATCATCTGTCTGAAAATGGAAAGATGCTCATTTATTGCAGCGTAAAGAGCCATATGGACAAGCCCTAAATCTCAGCTCCTTTCAATGAATCTACCAATACTATTTAAAACTCAATGAACTGATAGCATTTAAAGCTGATCCCTGGAAATTACCCAAAGGAACATCTACCTACCGCAGTGGAGAGAAATTTACATATGTATTGAGTCCAGCCTCTGTGTGCTGGATTAGGCACCCAGGCCAGAGGTTCCTCATCTGGCCCAAGAGTCGTAGGCCCCCTCCATGCCCCCCCTCCTTAAGCCCTGCCAAGTGGCCTGAGGCCTACTGGGGCTTGGGAACGAGGCAGGGAGAGGAATACCTGCGATCAGAACTAACGAGGAGATTCCCCTGGGGAAGCAGCCGGCCGGCCCTTGTAGGAGATCCTGAAAGCGGGAGCCGAGTCCCTTCCTTTCACGTGCTGCTTGCCACCCCAACTGGGGCAGTGTGCAGCATGCAAGTGCTCAGCCGACTCACCTCTGCCTGCCCCGCATCCTCACCCAATGGGAGAAGGCGCAGGACGGGTGAAGCCACCCAGCACTTGGCTAGGGCTTCACAGTGTGTCGGCCTTTCTCCAAAGTGGGTAGCCCATGCAAAGTGAAGCCAGGTCCCAGGCCAAAGCACGGGGGACCAAATGATGTCGGGGGATGTGGCCGTGCCCCCTGATATCTTTTGACCCAAGGTGGGGGTTCAGCCCATCCCCCCTGAAACTAGTTCCCCATCCCTGATTTAGGCTGTACCTTCTCCAAAACTGGTAAGAACAACAAAAATATACAAAATCAATTAATGACATAAATTACAATAAAAGAATGCACCATAGCTGCCTCTTATTGTTCCTGTATCACCATTTCGTTGTTTTTAACTGTGATGGCTCTGCTTGCACTTTAACAGTGATACTGTCTCCCTTATTATATTTCTATGAAGACAGAATACAAGAAAAAGCAATTGCTTTATCATTTGCATAGTTCATAACCATGCTACTTCTTTCCTTTAAAGCTCCTTCAAAATACTGAGTCCCTCACCAACAAGTCAGTACTGCATCGGAAATAACAGTAAATGATATTCACACGGTGCACATTTACCTGCACCCAAAGTTGTCACACATATGACTCATAACGTAAAGCAAGACATTGGGGGCTCCACCGGTATTTGTCAAGGCCCGGTCTTTGCAGCCTCCCAGAGTATTTGTGTCTCTTTTCTGACTCCAGTTATCTTTCTTGGTCCAGTGCAATCTGGCTGCCACTGAAATGTGAGTCATGTGGTTGCTACTCAACGTGGTACACTGTTTATGAGAAGTGCTGCCTACACAGCTTGGGCCAATTCCAACAGTGCCAGTGAAACTGCACACACAGGCCACAGCTAGATGGGGTGATATCCCAAGGCGATCCCCGGGGATATCATCCCACATGACGCACAGGGGATCCCGGGGCAAGATCCCTTGCCCCGGGATCATGCCCTGCCCTTTGAGCCCGCTTTTTCTGTGGTCTTGGGCTGATCCCGAGACTGCAGAACATGTGTGTGGGCGTCGCGGTTTGTCCCGGCTCCTCATGCTTACTCGTGAGGAGCCAGGACCCGCATACTTTCTGCGGCCATCGAGGGTGGGATAGGGGGAGTGGGGAAATTGTTTTTTTTAAAAAAAACAACAACAACCCACCTACCTTTGAGCGTGCGAGTGCTCGTGCGCATCTTCTGTGTTTTTTTAAAAAAGAAATGGCGGGCGCAACATCCTCTCCCTCCGAAGTAGTTGTGCACCGCGTGTAAACAGAGGAGAGATATCTTGATAAAAATATTGTGAGAACTTCACCCCTCCGTTGCGCAATACCAGATAGGTCTAGTTGAGGCTGCAGTTTAAGTTGGCCCACATGGTATGGCCCTTTTCACACATGCAGCTCCCTGAGTAGCAACTACACTGCCCCAGTAACATGTGAAAATGGCCTGAAGATCCCAGTATTCTGAGCACAGTATTAGAAGAGCTCAATTATCTAAACTGGAGGCACTGTGCTCCAATTTCTTGCCCCTAAACCACAACACAATTTTTCAAAATCTCCCATCACATTCCTTCCACCCCAACTGTTGGCACTGACTAGCATCTATTCATGTTCTGATTTGTTACATGTGACTGCTTCTTTGATTTTTAAAGTTTTGACTGGAAAGTGGCTATCTATTTAAAGAACCTCCAGTTTTAGGTTTGAGGAGATGCCCACAATGGCACCACCATGCAGGCCTTTGCAGGGGACCAATGAAGGTGGTCCTCATCAAGAGATTGATTGATCCAGATTAATTTCTGGTGGTTCTTGGAGATTTTGTTGTCACCTCAGCAGTTGATTCAGTCAGATCCCTGGTTGATCTCTGGAATATGGAAATAGCTTGGGTGGTTGACACTATCATTCCTGAATATCTTCTCCCACTGAGTAGAGCCAAATGAGTTCCCTGCTTTTTTTGTTGTTGCTGGAAGTGATGAAATGAGCAGGATATGACTAAAATGGCATTTGTGGAAAACTTAGAATGAGTCCGACTGAACATGGGCAAGAGTACATTTGAAAGCCTACTCTGTGGTGATGACAGCAGTGAAGAAAGTGTTCTTTGCCACCATTGCCTCTACCCCAAGTTGCTCAACAGAGCTTTTTGAGGTGGCCAAAAGCTTATTATACTCTCACCCACAAGAAGAAAATGGGGACCACTCCATAACACATTGTAACTAATTTGCGCAATACTTTACTGTTAAAATCACTTGTATCCATGCCATCTTAGACGTCATAATTGATAAAGGTCTGGTGGATGTTGTTTTGGCCCCTGCTTGTCCAGCTATAATGTTCAGTTTGTGCAGCCTGAAGATGTTGAAAAATGTGGCCCGACTATGTCTGTGCCTTTGCCCTTCCTAGCTTATAGAAGTGACCGGGAACGGACAGAGTGAATGAGTGGGA
The DNA here is from genome assembly GCF_023053635.1 of Elgaria multicarinata webbii. NCBI lineage: Eukaryota > Metazoa > Chordata > Lepidosauria > Squamata > Anguidae > Elgaria > Elgaria multicarinata. The sequence continues at coordinate 8,236,466 of NC_086176.1, forward strand.
AACTTGGTGGGAGTTTTACTTGATTGGGTGCTATCTATTTCTTTTATTATTGTGTTTTAACGGGTGTCTTTAGGTCATGTTAATAAAGATTTTGTTTTTAATCTGTATTTTATTATTGTTAACCACCTCCAGTGCCATATTGGTGGGAAAGCAGGATATAAATTAAATTAAATTAAATTAAATTAAATAAATAAATAAATAAATAGCCCTCTTTGCCAACTGAAATGAAGCTTAAGTCTGTATAACTGAATTTACTCATATTAGTCCCCTGGCATCCTGCCCTTTCCCTCCTCTCCCCCTTGTCATCTTTCTCACTGTCAGTATGTAAATTTTGAGCACCTTAGGACCCCAACCTTTTGCGGGGTGGTGGTGGCTTATGTAACTATGTATAGTACCATTTACATTAATGGCATAATGATAAGAATAACTGTCAGTTAGAGAAACTGAGGTTTAAAACAACTGTTAAACTTTTCCTTAATGGAATCCTATAATCCCACTTAATTCTTATCATTCTATCTCACAAACACTGGCAAGACAAATTTATGGATCCTATTGCTATCAGTGTTATTAACTTCTCTCCTGGACTTTGGAGCAGACAAATTTCTCTCTTGCTTTTTTCCAGCTTTGATTATGCAGATAGAAAAGGATACTGACCAGCCTCTCAGGACGGCCATTAATTCAATTCCTGCAGGTTGCTTTGTGTACCCTGGAGAGAAGTCATTTTAAAAAGTGAAGTATTATTCATTTAAACTGAATTACATGTAAATTATTGGTCCCTAATATTTACAACTTCATGGAACCCATAGAACAAACCAGCAATAAAGAGCATAATCCACTGGGGAGTTCTCCTGCACAAGCCCCATTGAGGACAAAGGCTGGGGGAAAAATTGCTCTTGAACAGCTCCTGCCTGTTACCTTTAATGAGGCTTGCTCAGAAAAACGTCCTGGTGGATGGAATACAAAGGGATGTCCAGTGTCTGGCACTCTGGCAAATTTAGAGGTATTAATTCCTTCACTTAAAAACTAATTATTAGGTTGCAATCCTCTGCCCAGTACCTGGGAGCAAGCCCCACTGAACTCAGTTGGACTTACTTCTGCATAAACATGTATAACGTTGGACTGTAAGAAACTAGGAACAGCTTTCATCATGCTTTTGAGAGATAAAAACAGACATATGTGTTGGGTTACTGATGATGGTGCTTAATGGTACTGAAACAAAACCGGAACAGGAGACACATGCACAACTCCTTTTTTTTACACAGAAAATATTCACCCCCAGAAGTTCATAACTTGAGTACTAAGCAAGAAAGTTTGCATCAAACACACTTTGAGCTATTTGAGGATGATGTGTAGAACGCTTTCTTACACAATAACTCTGATAACCTCTCGTTTGGATTACTGCAATGTGTTATACGTGGGGCTGCCTTTGAAAACGGTCCAGAAACTTCAGCTGATACAAAACAGGACAGCCCACCTACTAACAGGGACTGGCCGACGAGATCATATTACGCCAGTCCTTCTACAACTTCATTGGCTGCCAGTCCAGGTCCAGGCCCGATTCAAAGTGCTGGTATTATTATTATTATTATTATTATTATTATTATTATTTATTTATATAGCACCATTAATGTACATGGTGCTGTACAGAGTAAAACAGTAAATAGCAAGGCCCTGCCGCATAGGCTTACAATCTAATAAAATCATAGTAAAACAATAAGGAGGGGAAGAGAAAACAGCTTGGGGCCAGGTTATTTGAAGGAATGCCTCCTCCCATATGTGCCTGTCCGGACCTTAAGATCGTCCACAGGGGTCCTTCTCCTTGAGCCCCTGCTGAAGGAAGTGAGGCAGGAGGCTACTAGGAGGAGGGCCTTCTCTGCTGTGGCACCCCGGCTGTGGAACGAGCTCCCCAGAGAGGTTCGCTTGGCGCCTACATTGTTTTCCTTTCATCGCCAGCTGAAGACCTTTTTATTTTCTCAGTATTTTAACACCTAATTTAACTTAAATTTAAACTCTGCTGTTTTAATTTCATATTTTAACCTATATCAATTTTTGCTGTGTGGTTTTATCCTGGTCGTGCTTTTTATATTGTATTTTGTATTTGTGTTTTTAAATTGTTGGTTGTTTTATTATGCTCTTCATGGTTTTAATTTTTGTGAACCGCCCAGAGAGCTTCAGCTATTGGGCGGTATAGAAATGGAATAAATAAATAAATAAATAAACGAACAATATTACAAATCATCTACTCTGTTTAAGATTTGCCTTTGGAATCATGGGGCTCTGTAGTTCAGTATAAAAGAGGGGCTTTGTTAAGGATGCTTGCTTGTTGACACCAGTAGCAGTGATACAAACCACCAACTCAATGCAAACAAGGAACCTACTAGCATAGCAGAGGGAAACAGACGCTACTGAACGGTGGAGCTGGTGGAGCCTACTGTGGTTTAGCAGCTGTGAGTAGAGAAGTTCCTGACTTGTCTGTGCCACATCTACTTACTACGCGATCTTAGACAAGCCATGAGGACATATTTGCAATACGATGATGATATTGCTCTTCTGCCTTACCTTTATCAGGATTACAGAGGGGTATATGAATGCTTTAAACACTCAAAGGTGCTGTTAATTATTATTAGAACTTATTAAATTTGAATAACTGCAAAAAAAACCCCACCCATTTTAGGAGTTTCAAAAGGTTATTAATTATTTATTCTTAGAGAGAGCTTTTCTTATTTTGGAACTTCAGCTATCTCCTATGCCCTGTCCACTGTCATAAAACACAAAAACTGCTTTGATGTTAGAGACCAAGAGCCACCTAGTCCAGCACTAGGCTTCCAGGACCAGCTAGCTATGCATCTCTGCAAATGGGCAGGCCTTCTGCTGCTGTTTGACTTCAGCATCTAGGGTTTGGAAGTGCCCATGGACATTCCACTGAGCTATAATTGCTAACAATCATTGATAGACTTGTATTCCATTGAATTTGCCTGGCCCCCTTGAAAAAGCCTTCTATGCTAGAGGTCACTGCCACATCTTTAGATAGTGGAATACAAAAGTGGAGAAACAAGTAAGATGTGCTTCCTAACTTTATTTGCTTTGAAGAGAAGGGATACCTGGATTTGAACCAGGGGCCTCTTGAGGTGCAGTCAAATGCTCTGCCATTGTGCTATAGTTCCAGGTAGTCACGTGAAAAATATCAAACTCTTTCCCAAATTTGTAGAATGACGGACTACTCCTAACAACGAAAACATCCCCTCCTGGTTAGAGACAGGGGAGAAATTTGTTTGCTTCACATATTAATATGAAATGACCCAATCTACAGTTTCTGGACAAACCAGAACACAATGATCCAATGATTTTCCCTTTTCCATATTTTGGGTTGCTGCTATTCAATCAAAAATTGTGTTCACAAATGTGTATTTTAGAGAAAGCTGCATACAAAAAGGCATGTAAAAAAAGAAAAGAATCCTTAACAGTCTGTTCTACTTTTAAACACAGTTGAATTTATAAATAAATAAATGATTTTGGGGGAAATAGTTTGCAAAAAAATATATGCAAATATTTGGTGGAAAATCTGTACAAAAATCTGTACAGATTTTCATGCAGATTTTCAAAATAAAATTCGTAGGCTGATGTGGAAATAGGACAGAACAAATATGCTTTAAAAAGTGAACATTCTAGAAAGTGAAACAGATGTAATATAACCAATGTAATGTGGCCACGACATGAAGCATTGCTGTCCTTGGGAAATCAATGCTTTTCAATAGCAATGGAAGACAACCAGCCCAAAACATAGCATAAACTTGTGAACAACCCACACGCACCCATATAACAGTTTGTGGAACTACTGGCAGACATACAGCCAGAAATATTGTGGTGGGAGGTTCAAGGGTATACTTGTCAGCAGGAGGCATCATAAGGTTATGAACAAGAAGGTTATGAGCCAACACATATCAAACAACTCAGAAAGATTTCACATCTCAATTCAGTGGGAGTCCTGTTCTGTTGTGGGCCATCCAGATTTGAATAATTAAGTGATATTACACATTCATGCAGGACCTTAGAGCCAGATGCTACTAAAATGGAAAGAGCTACAAATCTGATTTAAAAGTAGCTCAAAATAACATGGAATATCCAAAAAACTTGACAGGTTAATCCTGCTTACCTACTTTGGCTAAACACCGGCTAAAGCAGAATCCAATACTTGACAAATTATTTGTGGCTTACTCCAAGAAAGACATGGCACAGGCTTTTGCCAGCCTCAAATCATAGAGTTAGAAGGGGCTTTGGAGATAATGTAATCCAACCCCTTACTTAATGCAGTGGAAAAAGAGACCCAACGCCTCTTCGAATTCACCACAACTAGAATTATATCATAGGAGAGTAGCAAGATGCAACCAGCAGCATAGAAATGTCTCAAACATAGAAATGCACAGAGGCAATGAGACCCTAACACCAAATCCTGTGAGATGCTTGGCTCACGCAGAGCTGGGCCATGAATTTGATCAAATCCAAAAGGCAAGAAGGGGTGAGGAAACCTGCAACCTAGTTTCTGTGGCCAAAAATACACATGACAGCAACACGTCTAAAGTGAGGGGGGGCATGACTGAAAGTGCCAAAGGGATATACTAGCAAAGGATATTGAATCTCCCCCCCCCCCAAAAAAAAATCAGTTTTATCCCAGCTACGTTCCAGTACTGCAATGAGGCTTCCTTGAAGAAAAGTGTCATGTCACGAAGTTCACTAGGTGACCTTGGGCCAGTAACCATTCCAGAGAATAAAACAGATCAGCACTATATATGTTATATACAGTCAGATCCTTATAGAAATGACAGGATTCAATATAATAAATGTAGAAAATAAATACAATTTACTTCCATTATTTTTCTATCTAATCTATAGATAGTACGGTATGTTGTTTTCATGACACTCATTTTGTTTTTTAAAAACTGTGATTTTAACATTGTTTTGCTTTGATGCTTTGCAAGACGTCTTGAGAATTCCATTGAGACTATAAGGTGGAACAAAAATGTTAATAATAAATAAATAGATCCATTATAAAACTCTCTTTTCCTTCAAGAAGACACAGTATCATATATTTTGGCATCCTAAAAGGGAAGAGTGGCTACTCTGCCACTTGAACATTCCCTCCACTAATTCCCCTAACTATCCGCAGCAAAACGGAAAATATAGAGAGAGAGAAATCCAAGAGGCATCTCTAATTAGAGAAGGAACAGCCTGACAGACATAACAGCAATAAAATAAAAATAAAGCAACAATGGGATTGCAAAGTATTTTTCTAAAACTGGTTTCAAGAAAATAGAAGAAGATAGGGAAAACCTCATGAAACCTATTTATGAGCCAATGGCTGCAGGGGCATCTGTTCAGCCACAGGCAGGCAAAATAAGTCTCCCTCTCCTCTGAAGTAATCTTGCCTCTTCTTTTCCTGGCAATATGGATGAGGAAAAAAGTCCATAGACCTTATACTGCCTACACCTGTAGTAAACATTGGAATTATTCCAACTTGAGTTACCTGGAGTCAGGCCATGACTCAGCATTATCAGTGGCTCTTTAGGGTTTCAGGCAGAAATGTTCCCTATTTTGTTAGATTCTCTAAACTAGAGACGATGGACACTGTCAGCACATGTGCTGACAGAAATGTATCACCAATCCCTATTATTATCAATAATGAAATAAGCCTAACAGTGGCCCCAGTGCTGTTGTGTACAAATGGCCTCTCAGAATTCTCCACCCTATTTGTGGGTAAAGAAACTGGTGGACCACTTCATCAAATTTCTCTAGGAAGAGAAATTCTCCAAACGTTTCTCAGGGCTGGGGCTTGCCATTAGCATTTGCAGTAGTGACTTTTCTGACATTCTTTCCTGCCACTGCAAGTGGCAGCAAAAGCTTGGCAGCCTAGCCACCATTTTGCATTCACCACAATGCCCCAGACCTAAGATTATTCTTGGGCCTTGTGGGAAGGAAATGGCAGCTGCCAGGAAAAAAATAGTGCAGAATATTCAGGGGAAAATTAGTGAAGAGGCCTCTTCTTTCTAGAAAAAGAAAAATCTCAGAAAAATGTTTTCTGAAAAAATTCAGCTAAAGTATAAAATATAAATTTTAAAAATCCCCAGCATTATTACAGGGAAGCAGACCAAATGAGGCCAAGTGAAGCCACCAAAAAAATTACCAGAAATGAAGGCATGTTCACTTTCATCTTTACAAAGAACCCACCCTGGCAAAGCCATGGAAACTGTCCCATGTCACGGGATAGGGAAGAGAGAAATCTTCCCTAAATATCCATGGAGTTCCTGAGTCAAAACAACTACAATAGTGTGTCATCATCAGATACAGAGGCCTTAAAATCTCTTGGCAGCTTGCTCAGTTCTTGGTCTGATCAAAGGAATGAAAGTTTCCCCCTTACAATTTAACCCAAATCTCCTTCCTCTAGTACAGACCTGCTTGACAACGCTTCCTGTTTTCATAGTCCAAGTCAAGCAGCAAAGAGATTTATGGGTTACTACATATGAGTGATGGACAAACTGTGTTTGGTTTGGCGGGTCAGAAGTCGTGTAAGGGCAGTTCTAGTTGAAGACATTGCCTCAGTCAGCGTGGATCTTGATGGGCATTTTTTCACCCTCTTCTGGTCATTCTTTTGAATTTTAAAAAACTGAGGTCCAAACAGCTAATATCAAATAGGTTCTTGCCCAGATTCCACTTGCTTACAGAATTCAAGATGGGCACTGACAAAGCCCATATATTGATGCTTCTCGTGGTACTGGAAGGGATTATATGAAGCAACCAACAGAAATAAGATCATCCCGTTTCTAGAGATGTCGGACCTGGCCACGGTGACACATGCCTTAGTTACATCCCGATTGGATTACTGTAACGCGCTCTACGTGGGGCTGCCTTTGAAGAGTGTTCGGAAACTCCAGCTGGTTCAAAGAGCTGCAGCCAGATTGTTGACCGGGGCTGGTTACAGGGAGCACACAACTCCCCTGTTAAAACAGCTCCACTGGCTTCCAGTCTGTTTCCGGGCACAATTCAAAGTGCTGGTTATGACCTATAAAGCTCTATATGGTTCGGGTCCAGGTTATTTGAAAGAACGTATTCTCTCTTATGAGCCTGCCCGTGCTTTGAGATCTTCTGGAGAAGCCCTTCTTTCAGTCCCACCTTCTTCGCAGGCACGCTTGGTGGAAACATGGGAGAGGGCCTTCTCGGTGGCTGCTCTGGAACTCTCTTCCTGGGGAAGCTAGGCTGGCTCCCTCCTTGATGGGCTTTCGGAAGCAGGCTAAAACTTTTTTGTTCAAGCAGGCCTTTGGAGAATAATCCAGCCCTCCATCTATGTTAATGTCTAATAATTTTGTTGTGTATTTTTTAATTGTTTATGGTTTTGTTTCCCTCCCCCCCCCCATGTATATTTTAAACTTTGTAAGGTCGCCTTGAGGCCCAGCATTGGGCAAAAGGCGGGATACAAATAAATATAATAATAATAATAATAAATAAATAAATAAATAAATAAATAAAACAAAAACAACCCTGGGCTGTTTCAAGGAGATGATTTTATGGGGTAGAAAAATTGAGGAAATCAGAATGGTATCTTTTCTATCAGGGCAATCCCAAGGTATTTTGATGCACAGGGCAGAAAGCCCCAAAGGCCGCCTCCCTCTCATTAATGAACAAGGGGGCGCGACGTCTCCTGAACAAGATCCCATTCGTGTCAATAAAAGTTATGAAGGGTCATTTCTCACAGGATTGTGCCCCATGAGTTGGATCTGTCTCTCTTCTCAACATTCGAGGCAAATCCACTGGCTAAACTTTTGCCTTATGACAGAGATGAGTCTGGGAACATCAGTAACAGTAGCCAGTCCTTTTACAACTTCATTGGCTGCCAGTCTGATGGGCCTGATTCATGCTGGTACTGACATTCAAAGCCCTAAATGGTTTGGGGCCAGGATATTTGAAGGAACGCCTCCTCCCATATGTTCCTGCCGGGACCTTAAGATCATCTACAGGTGTCCTTCTCCGTGAGCCCCTGCCAAAGGAAGTGAGGCAGATGACTACCAGGAGGAGGGCCTTCTCTGCTGTGGCACCCCAGCTGTGGAATAAGCTCTCCAGAGAGGTCCGCCTGGCGCCTACACTGTACTCCTTTCGTCGCCAGCTAAAGACCTTTTTATTCTCTCAGTATTTTAACACAATTTTAACTTAAATTTAAACTTTACTGTTCTAACTCTGTATTTTAATCTTATATCAATTTCTGCTGTGTGGTTTGATCCTGGTTGTGCTTTTTATACTGTATTTTGTATTTGTGTTTTTAAAACTGTTGGTTGTTTTATTATGGTTTTAATTTTTGCGAACCGCCCAGAGAGCTTCAGCTATTGGGCGGTATAAAAATGTAATAAATAAATAAATAAATAACACCAGCTTAGCTCATTTCCCCATTACCTCTAGTTTTGGTTCCAAAAAGACCATTCTATCTATACACAGAGAGACATATATATATATATATATATATATATGCAGGAAAAGAGAACATACAATGGTATTAGACAAGCACACAAACTGACGGATACTATAATTTAGTAGAGGATTTGCTTTCTCCAGCTGGGGTTGTCAACACTGTTCATATTTTGTGTGGAATATGAAGGCACTCAAGGCACCCCAAAGGGGGAGGGAGGGCTGCCTTTTCCCGGGGCCATGTGGACTGGGTGGAGATAGGAGTCTCTTCTTTGGGGGTCTGCAGAGGTGACTCTTCCATGAGTCTGTAGGATGGTGGGAGCAGCCACAACTGGTGCAGGAGCCCCTCTCTTTCCTATTGCATGATGGAGCTCTACTTGTGTGGAATAGCCAGGAAGCCCACCATTCAATTTTTTACCTCAGCCAGGAATTCACTAGGCAAAGTATTATTATCTCAGCCAGCGATATGGAATAAAACTGGCCTACTCTGCTGGATTGCTTTCTGTGAAGCCATCTGAACACCGTAACGCACTATATAAATGTTAAGTTATCTTCGGGTTGAGAAGTCATCTGCTTAGCTAGGCTCTCAGCAGGCACATGAAGTGGAGAGATGTGGCAGGGGACCGGCTTTAGGAAGCCGCAGAATCAGCTTGATGCTCCACTGCCCTGTGGCCCTACAGGGTGGGCGGGTGGGTTTGTGTCTGGCTGTTCTACGAAACAAGAAACCTTCCTCTGAGCCTTGGAGTCTAAGGGGAGGGACTGAGAGGTCAGTCGGCTCTCATGCAGCTCCTAGAGGAAGCCACCTTCCGAGAAAAGCGCACAAATGGACACCCAGATGTGAATAATGCCCCGTGCTCTCTTTCTCTCTCCTTCACTCAAGTCCCCATTTATTTATACAAATACATCTACTCCATGTTTAGGTTTCTGCAAGTCCCATCTAGCCTAGGGGCTTGTGAGATGCCCAACCTTGCTCTTCAAACCAGGTATCTTCACTGCCCTCCTCCCCCACAAGGCCACCATCACCTCCACGGGTAGCAGGGGCTACTAGGACACAATTCTTAGGGAAGACACTCTGGAATGCCCCCGGTTCCTGGCTCTGTGGAGGCGCAGGAATCTGCTCGGGGGGGGGGGGCTGACGGAGCAGTGGGGTTTTCTAGCTACACGGGGGCGGGGGGCGCCTCTCTGTTATGGCAGAATGCAGCTGAGGGGTGTAAACGCTCTTTCTCCGCGGGGTTCTCTTGTTTGAGGTTCAGACGGGAGGCGTCTGATTCTGCAAGGCCCCGTGGATGTAGCGCAGGGATGGTCTTGTTCTATGGAGTTCCACGGAGTTGGCCATCTCTGGCTTCGTGAAGCGATTCGTTAGGCGTTCTTTGGGGTTCTCTAAACCTCTTGTATCTCTTCTGCAGAGCGCTCTATGGGGACGGGGAGGGTCGTTAATATCCTAGGCAGAAGTAGGGGTGGGTGGGTGCGTGAGAGGGGGGGGATGCTCTTAAAACACGACCTCCGGGGGGTGGGGAGGAGAACAAACATTCTCAACGGCGCGTGGGGTTCATTAAGCCCGATCCGTCCTGCTTTCTGACAACCCCCCTTTCCCTCTTCGCACCCACCCCTTCCTCCCCTAAGCCTCACATACAGAGAATGCGAATAGACGGCCAGGCGGCGCCTCCCCCCAGCCCCATCGCGTCCAAAAATGCACGCTCCGTGGGCCGGAGAGAATGGATGCCAAGCAGGCGAGAGATGGGGCACCAGTAGGAATCGCACTTACCGGGCTCCGGAAGGGAGGTCGAATGAAGGGGGGGGGGGTTTGAAGGAGAAGGAGCGCAGGAGAGCTCCTTCTGCGAGCCAGTCGTAGCAGCGGCGGCGGCGGCAGCGGCAACTCCTTCTTCCCTCCCTCCGCCTCTTCCTTTTTCTCCCCGGGACTTCAAAGATGGGGGAGCTGAGAAATAGAAGACCCCCCCTCCAGTCTCCAAGTGGCGTCTGTCGGCGGCGCCCCCCCCCCCCGCGCCCCCGGGTTCAGGCGCCGCCGCCCGTGCCTGCGCGCTCGCCCATCGCAGCGCCCGCCCGCCGCCCGCCGTCTTGGCCACCTCCCATTTCCGAAGAGCCCAGAACGCATAAGCAGCCCCCACCCTCTCTTGCCAACAACCCTCCCTCGCTGCCCCCCCCCCTGCACGCGCGCGCGCGCAAGAGCTCGTCCAAGGGGAAAAAATGTTTGCGCCGTAAAGCAAAACTATGGGGAGGGCGCAGAAATCAGGAGACGTTATATAACGCTTTTTAAAAGACGGCGGCGGGGTGGGGGGAGGCTGTGCGCGTGTGACTGTGGAGGACCAAAGGCAAGAACGCGGGAGAGCAATGGAGGCGGCCGGGGGGCAGGGAAGGGGGCTGCGGGAGGCGAAGGCGAGGATGGGGCCGCCGCTCGGGCCTTCGCCTCCATGAAGAATCGGGATTGCGCGCAACGTAAACCCGGACACCACGAGTTTTTTTCGTGCTGGGGGTGAGAGTGGCGCGAGTGGGTGTGTTCCTTACAACCCTGTGTACATTTACGTGGGGGAGTAAACCCCCCTTGGACTCAACAGGGCTTATTGTCAAATCTTTGGGAGATGTAGAAGATCCGGGCTGCACGAGACTCGCCCCCCCCCACACCCACCCACACCTTCTAGGCTTTGAATGGCCCGTGTCCATCTCCCACTCCCCGCGGCACATACGTTCAAATCGGGGAGGTGGGTGTTTAGAGAGGCCCCGCCAGGCCCTTAAAAATAATGTCTGAGAACGAGAGAGAAAGAAGGCGCTCGCCAAGGCGAGCAGACCAACAAAATGGGTTAGACTATTAATCCGTCTCCGGCGAGCTACAGCCGCTCAGAGATGACAGTGGTTTGGGTGGAGGGCTCGGCCCCCTCCCCTCCAGCCCCTTGCCCCTCCGTCCACCCCCTTTCCCTTCCCAGCTTTCCTGCAATTCCTCCTCCCCTCTCAGTCCCCAGTACAAAGGAATGGGAGATGCCTGGAGCTTTTTTTGGCAAGGCAAGACTCAGGAGCAACAGAATCTAGGAAGGGAAGAAATGAAGGAAGAGACGGATCGGATCCCGCAGGAACTGGATTCCCGAACAAGCTCTCCGTTCTTTAAAAAAAAAAAATACAGGGGAAAGGAGAGGAGGCGAACGAGGAAGGCAGCCTCTACTGAAGTGACAATGGCTCGCACGAAAGAGTTGGTGGGTGTGTATGTGTGTGTTTTAAACTGAGCTAATTCAGCCATGTATTCAGAAAGTACCACTGATGTCTCATTTGGTCTCTGTGCCTACTATTAAGATTCGGAGATACAGTTCATCTAAGTGGCAAAGGATGTGGACATTTTGAGACTTAGTTGCAACCGGTTCTGGGAATTCATCATTCAGATAATCAACAATCGGAGCTGGCTCAAGCTATTTTGCTTCCCTAGGTTAAAATTAATTTAAACCTGTCCTCTGCAAGAGGTTTTAGGGCTGCAATCTCTTTTCCTGTTCCATGCATGTGAATGGGCAGCCCTAAATCAGAAAAACCATGGGACACAAGGACACACTCCTTGGAACAATTTGCCCTCAAACATGGAATAAGACCAAAGGGACTTACAGCTGCAAAGAAGAGCATGGGAGGAGAGGAGAGGAGACAAAACAAAGTTGATCCCACACTCCAGATCCTGTCATCCAGAAGGTCTAGGGTGAAGGAATTGCCACCTTCCACCTAGGCCATAGCTAGACCTAAGGTTTATCCCTGGATCGTCCAGGGGTCAAACCTGTTCATCTAGGTGACACATAGGGGATCCAGTGCTCAGGCAGGGGCGAACCCTGGATGATCCCAGGATACACCTTAGGTCTAGCTGTGGCCCTAGTCACCATCTATAATGTCAGTTAGGTTGGGCCAGTCCTGCCAGCTATTATACTAAGGGCCTTCCTTGATTATTATTACACACACACACACACTGGCCCTGTTCAGACAACACGCTAAACCATGCTGCTTAACCACAAAATGGTTAACGGAATGCAATGCATTCCATTAACCCTTTGGGGGGTTAAGCAGCATTATACTTGCACAAGCCCCCATCAAGTACAGGCAGTGAGATACCCTGTCCTGATGCAGTCTTTCTGCAAGGGCCCTTCATGACCAATGTACATGCGGAATTGTTCAACATCTTCAAACTGACAGGACACTTACACTTTAGTGCTGGAGAGAGAGAAAGTGCACAGTGTATAAATAACACACACACACACACACACATTAGAACGCACAGATTCATTAAATGTTAGGGTATTACTATGGTTAGCATTTTTGGTGAGGAGGGGGTACTCATCCATAAATAAATAGAAAAAGAAGAAAAATTAAGCTTTTAAAGTTTAATTTTAAAATGCTACAAAATGTGTCTCTCATCACTAGTGACGTTGTATGTACTGTCCAATAGATACCCAGATCGATCACACTCTGCCTATTAGTCACAAAAACAATATATTTGCTAGTTGCAGGAAGAATAGCATTTCCCCCGTGACAGAACACAGTCAATTGAGTGCTAGGAAAAAGGAATAACCAGACAACAGAAGTGCTTCCTAGTGGGAAGTTGTCAGGATCCTGCACAATACATGAATAACAATTGTACATTTATTGTACAAAAAAGTGACTGTCTGGAAAGTCCCTAGAAAAACTTGGGGAGGAAGGTGCAGATTCTCCAGGTGAAATATAGGCAAAATAGAATGGTTGAGGGAAAGTTACAAGATACTTGAGGTCATTGCAAGTATAGGGAGGAAAAGGTTAAACCTTTGCTCTAAGGAACACACATAAACAAACAGAAACGGATAGAAATCTTTTGCATAGCTAATGATCTTCAATTGCTGGGCTAGGTCTCCTAACTAGTTGCAGCCTGAGATAGGTCGCAACAGCAGCAAATATTAAAAAATTAAGAAGTGAGACCCCAAATGCATGTTTAGGCTAAAAGTATGTTCTAGACCCGAAAAGGTTGTTTAGTTGGTTTCTTGAGGGAAGCTGGTTGGCCACTGCATGAACAGAATGCTGGACTAGATGGACCTTGGTCTATTCCAGCACAGTTGTTCTTATTATAATACATCCCTGATACAAAGCAAAATGGAGTGCTTGGGGACAGATACTACTTGCATTTGGTCAGTAGCTAGACAAGTTCTACACATGCAACAGAATAAAACGGTGAAATCTTGAGGTTAGAGTGGATTGTATCACTTTAAGCTGAAAATAGGATGTGACTTTTTTTTTTTTTTAATGTTCCAGTACATTAAAAAGACTCTACAAAACTATCAGTATGGAGAAAATTGGGCAAGGCACTTTCTCCCAGGCCATTTCTACACCTCCCCACCCCCCACCCCCCGGGATTGTCCCGGGATCATCCCTTTGCATCCCAGGAGCAGGCAGGGATGATCCCTCCATTTTCCTGGGATAATCCTTAGGTGTAGAAAGGGCCCCAGATGTGCCAGTTATTTTTCTTACAAGGAAATTGCTTGCAGTAGTTGTTTGTGTGGTGCAGGAAGGAGCCACTGCAGCAGTTCCGATGCCACAACAGAAAAGGAAAAAGTAGCCATTTAGATTACTCTTTGGTACCAAATCAACATTAACCTTAATGCATTCCATTAACCATTTTGTGGTTAAGCAGCATGGTTTAGTGTGTTGTCTGAATGGAGCTATAGATAGCTTCAGCCCAGACAGAAAAATACCTGCAGTCTTAGGAACATTTTCTCAAGCACAACCATTATTATGTGGTAATAATACTAAGTTTAAGGATTTGGTCGTGGACCATCCTGTTTGGACTACTGTAATGCACCTTATACGGGGCTGCCTTTGAAAACTGTTCAGAAACTTCTGCTGATCCAGAATGCTGTGTCCAGACTGTTGACCAGGGGTGGTTATAGGGAGCAGCTGATTCCCTTTATACAACAGCTTCACTGGATGCCGGTCCATTTCCGGGCATAATTCAAAGTGCTGGTTGTGACCTATAAAGCCCTGTATAACTTGGTGATTAGGCTACCTGAAAGACTGCCTTCTGTTATATGAGCCTGCCCAGGTTTTAGGAGCTTCTCTTGGTACTGCTACCATCAGAGGCAAGTTTGGTGAGTAGAGGAAAAAGAGGATTGTTATTCTGGCAGGCTATTGGCTTATGAACTGGTATATTGCAGAGGGGGGGCTGTTAATTAGTTGGGTGCTGTTTATTATATTTATTGTTTTTAATTGTGTTTTACTATATTTGCTTTTATGTTGTTTTAATTAAGATATTGTTTTTAATCTGTTTTTTATTGTTCGCTACCATGAGCATCGTTCTTTGGGGGAAAGGCGGAATATTAAATAAATAAATAAAACATGATTGATAGAAGTTAAGAAGGTCTATAAATTGTGTTAAAATTACAAACAACACCCATGGGCATGTATATGAAGTATATGAAGCCATAGGGTAGAAATAAAACTTTTTTAAAATACTGATATCTTTTGCTATAAATTGTGTCTGAATTCTCAATATTTAAATTGTTGATTGTACTATATTGTACTACACATTGTACTACACATACTACATTCAACATTTTCTTTTGATCATGCTGGAAATTAAAATTTCTTTTAATGTGGAAAGTACTTTACGGTAATTCATCCTCACAATAAATAAATACATAAATAACCAAGGGCAGGAGATTGTTAATACACCCATTTTACAGATGGAGAAGCTGAAATTGCCTCTCTCAGTTGAAGTCCAATATCAGTACTTTAATTTCACAGTATGTGGTTTAGTAATTATAATGCTTCACTTGATGTGTCCATGACTAATCCTAGCTCCTGAAATACTTTAAGAAATGTACAAAATCTGATATAATGACATACAGATTGCAAAATTCTGGACTGAGATTAGACTTCTGACCAGAATTTACATTGCATAATTGTGAAAAGCATGACACTTGTTTGCACAGTTGCTTTGGATACCAAAATGAAGTAAATCACAAGTCCAGTCTTTATTTTAACATCATGTGAGAAAACATGAGAGTTTAATAGTAACATCTACCATTTCTGTAGTCCTCTACAGAGTTCAAAGTAGTTCTCATAAATTATCTCAATCATTCCTACAACATCCCTTTAAGGTAGATCAGTATTATTTTCTCTATATTTCAAGGGAAACTGAGAGATACTGGCTGGCCTATGGCTGAGGTTCATGATGGCAGATTTGAACTGAGGATGTCTTCTTTCATAGCAAAATTTAATGAACGTTTACCTAGGCCTTAGCTAGACCTAAGGACTATCCCAGGGAAATGGAGGGGTCGTCCCTGCCTGCTCCTGGTATCCACTGTGTGTCATTTGGATGCACAGGGATAATCCCGGGATATAGGCCTGCTCTAGCCACGGCCCCAGATGTAAGTCCAACTGAACTTAATGTGAATTGTAGCCTTAGCCATTGAGCTGCTATGCTAGCTCTTAATTATTAGTTGGAGATTATATAATATTTATTTATCTATTGTAACCTTCCCAGAGAACTTTATATTATGGGGTTGCATACAAATGCCATAAAAAATGGCATTTATGAAACACAGGAATGGGTGAACTTTTCAGCCCTGCATGTGGTGGATTGGGGCCTGCACACACCCACACTCAGAGAATGGGATTGCTGGGGGGACGGGGGAGCTAAAGCCCCTTCCTCCTCAGTGACCTTGGTTGTTTCAGGGTCACTGAGAAACCTCTCAGCACACCAGTTCGTGATCACTGTTCTTGTTGTTTATTCGTTCAGTCGTTTCCAACTCTTCGTGACTTCATGGACCAGCCCACGCCAGAGCTTTCTGTCAGCTGTCGCCACCCCCAGCTTCCCCAGGTCAAGTCTGTCACCTTGAGAATATCATCCATCCATCTTGCCCTTGGTCGGCCCCTCTTCCTTTTGCCTTCCACTTTCCCCAGCATCAGCCTCTTCTCCAGGGTATCCTGTCTTCTCATTATGTGGCCAAAGTACTTCAGTTTTGCCTTTAATACCATTCCCTCAAGTGAGCAGTCTGGCTTTATTTCCTGGAGTATGGACTGGTTTGATCTTCTTGCAGTCCACGGCACTCTCAGAATTTTCCTCCAACACCACAGTTCAAAAATCACTGTTCTAGCAGTGCCAGAACTGTGGCCTTTTCCTTGTTTTTCCTTGGGATCATGCAGGCTGCATGGGGCTACAGATTGCTCATCCCTAACATAACACATTTGATTGTTGTATAGCACTTCCAACTATTCAAAGTACTTCACATGCATTGTATTTTAAAATCCTTACAAGATACCTGCAAGGAAGATACATGCAACCTTTTCCCCATCAAGTACTGCATTCCCTCCAAGACAATCGCATGGGAGGTCAAATGCTGGCACCACAACTCTCCCTTAGGCAGGAATCTCAAGATTAAGATCATAACTACCCTACATACTTTCTCTCTTTCTCCTACTATTCATCCATCCATCCATCCATCCAGTCACAGACATATGTCCATCCATTCCATTCTCTCTTCCACTTGCCCCCTTCTCTCTCTCTCTCTCTCTCTGCGCCACCCTACTTTTGCCTCTCTCTCCCACCAAGGCCTTTTCAGGCACTTCCAGGCCATAGTGATCTAGCTGCCACAAAAGGCCACCAGGCAAGCAGACACGCAAGTAAGCTTGGAGGCCCAACCATGGAGTGTGGTGACTAGATTGCTCTAGTCATGTAATTTTACTGTGATGCTAATATGATGATGATGATGATGATTTAAATTGTAAAATACCTAGAGAAATTTATTTTGTGATGCATTCAATACATTTAAAGAAATAAAAAATAAATAGCCAATGGCCTAATCTACACCAAGCAGGATATTGCACTATGAATATATTTTTATTTTTATATTTATTACATTTATATACCACCCCACAGCCGAAGCTCTCTGGGCGGTGGTATATAAAAGGCAGGAGCCACACCAAGCAGGATATAGCTGCATGAAAGCGGTCTATGGTCTGTGTCCATGGGCCCCAACAGTTGTCAGTGCACTAAAAGGCAGTGTGGCTCCTGCCTTTTATATACCACTTTCATGCCGCTTTCAGAGTGGTGTCCTGCTTGGTGTAGATTAGGCCATTGTCACTTTGTGCTTGGGTGTCCAAGCTCACACATGTGTGTGCTTGCCAGTCTTTCTCTTGTTCTTTTTACAGCAGGAACAGGGGCTGATATGAAAAGGAAAGGGAGGTGATGAGAGGGGCCAGAGGCCACATAAAATAAGGCCAGAGGTTGAATGCAGTCTGTGAGCCACAGGTTGCCCACGTCTGCTGTAAGGTGTCATCATCAACATCATCCCATATGATAAGGGGTTGGATAAATTCCTGGAGCAAAGGCTATCAATGGCTACTAGCCCTGATGGTTGTGTGCTATCTCCAGTATTCGAGGCAGTAAGCCTGGGTGCACCAGTTGCTGGGGAACATGGGTGGGAGGGTGCTGTTGCACCATGTCCTGCTTTGTTGGTCCCTGGCCGATGGCTGGTTGGCCACAGTGTGAACAGAGTGCTGGACCAAATGGACCCTTGGTCTGATCCAGCATCAGGGCACTTCTTATGTTCTTATTGCAGATGGATGGACTGAGAGAGTGTGGCTTGCTTAAAGCCATCTAAGGAGTTCATGGCTCACTACAACAGCCCTGCACAGCAGGCCAATATCATTATCCCTACACTGCAGAAACCAAGAGAATATTGGTTTTGCTGCCTAAGATCACCTATTGGGTTCTCACCACAGCCACAAACCCAATAGGTGATCTTAGGCAGCAAAACCAACAATTCACACGGTTACACAAAATTAAACTCAACTTTCAAGTGGTGGTTTACTCCCAACATAGTCCAAGCCTAAGGGTGCTTACTCAGAAATACATCCCACAGAGTTTAATGAGATTTACTCGCTTATAAGTCTGTTTAGTTCTTTGCAGCCTCATGTCATGTCACTGTGCTACACCAAAAGTTGCCATACGTTAGGGGGTCAGCAACTGAACGTTCCTGGGCCAAATCTCCCCCTGCCCCCGGTGGTTTCGTTTGGCCGCCAAGTGCCAGCTAGAGAGGCAAAAGGAGGTAGCTGATGAGCAGCATTTGTGGCTCTAGGATTGGCAACAGGTCATGGTGGGGCTGGGGGCAGACGTCTTGTAGTCTTGTCCCACCAACCTACCAAATCCTTTCTTAAAGCGGCAAAAGTAGTTGCTGTCCAAGGATATGTGTGTGATCTCTCTCTCTTTTCGTGTGTGTGTGCGCGCGCGCGCGTGTGTGTAAATAAGCGCATGTGAGCTGGCCCTAACTGAACTCTATCCAGAGCAGTGCCTCAAGCCCCATCATGGCGGAGGCAGCAGGAGCCAACCTGGTTTTTCAGGGGAGAGAGTGCCCCCTACTGAGGCATCTGCAGCACTGCCTGCCTTATTGCGCGTGTTCTTCACGTGTCATTCCCCCAAACGCTTTGTGTGTGTGTGTGTGTGTGCGCGCGCGCGCGCGCGCGCTTTGCAAGTCTTTTCAGTGAAGCAGGTCAGGGCTCCATGCCTGGTCTTTGGTTTTGCCGGCCTGCAACTAATCAACATGCAGAGCCTTGCCTGAAGGATTACACAAACCGCACACACTTCAATGGCGTTCTCCCGCCTCCTCCTCCCCCGCCCCCATCCCACTTTGCCTCTCTCCATCTTTCCCTCCTGGAGCCTGTCCCATCCCCCCTTTTTTTCCCAGTTACCAGGCAACGGCACAAAGGGAGAGAACTAGTGCGGAGGCCGAGAGAGGGCCCTGAGCCCTTGCAAGAATGGAGGAGAATGTGATGTAACCCATTTGGAGCCTCCGTACCTGGGAAGCCAGCAAGGAACAATTTGAGAGCCAAACCTATTGAAAGACGAAGGGATGGCGGCGGGGTGGGGGAGAGGAACACACAGTGATCGTGATATATATCCATGGTGGATGCTGCTGCTGCTGCCTTGTTATTTTCTGCTGCATTTGGGTTACTTGCCCTAGGCAGGGCAAGTAACCCAAATGCAGCAGAAAATAACAAGGCAGCAGCAGCAGCATCCACCATGCAGACTAAACCGGGGGTAGGGGGGATAAAAAATGTAACAGTCGGGGAAAGCTTGACTTTATGGAAAGATGGCTGGCAGTACGCGTCAGGAAAGTATTTTGACTACAGGCTCTAGTTGTAGCTTCTCTGTAATTTGGCCAGGAACAGCTCTAACAATTTAATTTATATTATTGCATTTTTTTAAAAAAACACAACACCATTCAAGGCCACAGTAGTCCCTTTTAAAAAGAAAGGTATATGATGTACCATTATTCAATAAATAAAAGCACATCTGAGCATGTATAGAGTGCTTTTATTTATTTATTTATTTATTACACTTATATACTGCCCCCATAGCCAGAGCTCTCTGGGTGGTTTACAGAAATTCTAAAATTGAGCTAAAAACAAGGATACAAAATTTAAAATTTTAAAACACAGAACATACACACACAAAGCATTAAAAACTGTTAAAAAAACTAAACATGTGGGTGATTATATCACCAATGAACAACTACAACCCCTATACCAACGTACTGCCTGCGTGTTTATTACATTGAAAGCTGGGTGCTCATAGACACCATGGACAATTGGTGCCCAGCAGGATGCAACAGGCGTCATGCATAAATTCAGCCATAGTGGGCTGTCGTATTGTGCAAACCAGGTTACTGAGACTCAAGGAGAAGGCTTTCATAGAATCATTGAATAGCAGAGTTGGAAGGGGCCTACAAGGCCATCGAGTCCAACCCCCTGCTCAATGCAGGAATCCACCCTAAAGCATCCCCGACAGATGACAGGGCTCCCATGTCATCTAAATCCCTAATAGCAACCATCTTCTTTAAAAGACTGTCTCCCTCCTCCCCTGGCAGAATTCTGAAAACATAGTCCAAATAAACATTGGTGTAACTTTTAATTTTTATCATTTACAGTGGAACACTTATTCCTCTATTAGATTTTACGTTGGGGGTTGCCCCCTAAACCCCAAGGTTCTGCTCTTGCGAGGTTGGACTGGGTAATCCCCATGCCAAGGCAGGAGCCTGGGGTTTCCGGCAGTCATCCAGGTACTGGAGGGGGGACCCCCTGCCCTCTTCCTGGATTCCAGCATCCAATTGCCAGGTGCCATCCATCCGGACCGCCCCCTGGATCGACCTCGGAAGGAGGTCAGACGGCGGAAGAGCCGGGGTGACCTTGCTCCCAATGAGAAAGTCAGGATAAGTCCCCAACTTTTTAACCGTGCAGCTTCGTGGAAAAGCCCCATGATGCTGTGAATCTGCGTCTGCGCCATATAACTGATGCAGCGCTGATTCACAACCACTGTGGGACTTAGGAGCTGGATAAATAGCCCCTTGGTTACAGGCCATCTGAAAATATGTTGCAAAAATGTGTGTGTGTGTTTTTAAAAGTGGCTGGATTGATTTTGCTTTGAAAGTTCTAGTGCCAAGCATACAGAGGTGTGGATGCAAGAGGAGGAGGAAGACAGTTTTTCTGCCTTCTATTGCCTGGTTCAGGTTAATAAGATGGTAAGACAAAAGGTGACACTTTCACACTGTTAAGCATAAATGGCACAATCCTTCAGAATTCTCCTACACAAGTCCCATTGGAATGAATAGGAGTTTTCGTTTCAATAGACCTCTTGCAGAAAAACTTTCTGGGGAATTGTATGCTCTGTCTGTAGAATGAAAGTCCTTTTCAGATTATTAGTAAATAACCCGCACTAGATTGTTATGGGTTGGTATACTGACCTTTCAGGGTCCCATATAGCTCAGTGCCTAGATTCCGTCCAACTACTCTTAAGATTTCTGTAAGTAAAGCTATCAGTGTGGGTGTCTTGGGGCATTGCCTCTTAAAAAGCAGGGGTAATGTTCTGGTGATGTATTTCAGTGGGAGCTCAGATGGCCCAAGAAAGCTTAACTGATGGGCGAAGAGGACTCATCCTTCTTCCTCCCACCAAACTCGGAGAGGGGGTGAAATGTTTGTCTGTAGCATGAAGTCAGTCTGTACTCGAATTAGATCTGAAACAAAGGCAGAGCGATGGCTTTGCTTTCTGCAGGAAATCCTATGGCAGTGTGTCAGACGTCTGTCTGCCCAAAGGTCAAATTCAATTTTGGAGGTGCTTTGGGGGGGGGGGCACATTCCAGTAGTAGGTGGGGCTGAAGGCAAAAGTGGTGGGGCTGAAAATTCCAAAAATAACAAAGTGTTTTTAGTATAAGATTCTTATTGCCAGTAACTAAGCCTTAGTTAGGAGAGGCATTTCAACATTTAGAATGGGGGAAAACCTGCAAAAGCCAGGAAACCACCCAATGACTGACATTCAGGGGGAAAGGGGTGGGGTTAGGGGAAGGGGGTGGGGTCACCTGGGGATCCCAAAAGGCCATTTTTGGACCCTGAGCCTGAGCTTCAAAAGCTCTGGGCCAGAGATTCTCCTAGGCATCTGATGAGGAGCACAAATCTGTTGGAGTGGAGAAATAATGCTGTGAGTCCCTATCTTATACTGAGCTTGTATATGTGAGTAAATAAAGCCGATATCACAGAAATGCCAGAGGTCTCTCCAACAACAACTTCCTAAGGAAACTGAATCCTGGGCATATGCTGGGGCCCCTGAGACTTCTCACCACGCAGCAATATTCGTATTAGTCACAGCCCAGTTCCAGGGCGGAGATCCCAGTCCATGTGAAGCCCTGCTCTAGTGCAGGGATGCAAAACCACAGGCCCGGATGTGGGGGGGAGAAATACTGCCAGAGGCCCCACTCCCTTCCCCCAAACACAGATCGGTGGTTTCTTGACTTTGCGTAGTTTACTTCTCCATTCTAAAACGTTGAAATTCCTCTCCTAAGTCTTAGGCCATAGCTAGACCTAAGGCTTATCCCTGGATCGTCCAGGGGTCAAACCTGTTCATCTAGGTGACACACAGGGGATCCAGTGCTCAAGCAGGGGCGAACCCTGGATGATCCCAGGATAAACCTTAGGTCTAGCTGTGGCCTTAGTTACTGGCAGAAAGAGCCCTAAGGGCATGATCCTTATCCATGTTTAGGCAGAAAAAAAGCATGGTTGGCTGAGGCCTGCTGGGAGTCGTAAGACTTTTTTTTCTGCCTAAAACACCCTGAATGGAATTCCGCCCTCGGGCGAAAGGAGGTTCAGCACCCCTGGTGTGTGTTGGCCTGCATGGAAGGACACAGCCTCGCTGCTTAGCTAATAGCCATGCTACTGTTTGCTGCTTTTTAAAAAAGGTCTATAACCTTTCCTAACATACTGGTTTTAGGACGGGGCTTTGCTACTGCTGCTGCTACTGCTTGCCCTCCACCACCTCTACGTCCTCCTCTTCTCTTCTCCTTTTCCAGGAGTACATAATCATTGAGAACTTTTTTTTAAAAAAAGCCAGGAATTAAAAACAGAACAGAACAAAACACAAACTGGCACAAACATAGAGGAAGGGAGTTGGGTTTCTTGTGATCAATGAGGTCACAGGCATTATTCAGTGGTTGTCCATAATATTTGTGCAACCATATTCCATCTGTCTGTTGCAAAAGCCAAAGGATGTACTACCTATGGGGAAAATTGCATATTCCCTGATGCAAATTATTGTGGTCTGAGAGCTAGGAAGTAGCCCCATGATCAAAGTGCTAATTTGAGGGAGACGATCTAGATATTATCTGAGAAAAAATGGCTGCAATATTGGGGTGTGTGGAGACTAGTATGAGAAATCCAGTATCACAATGGGGTTGAGGGCATCCTTCCCACATTAAACATTTGCTTGTCATTTGGTGCTAAAGGACCCGCTTTTGTGAAGATAACTGGGCACAATCTAGCACAGTGATGACTTCCAGGGCTTGGGGAGGGCACATTGTCCCCCTTTGAACCCTGTGGGAGCCACCCCCTCCCTTGCTGCTGTTGCAAGTGGCTGCCATCACCCGAATCCCCGTGATTCTTCTGGGAAGCAAGGTGTGTGGCGAGTACACACCTTCCTTCCCAACAGCCCAGTGTGGTCTGAGCTCTGGTCTAGGCTACTTCCCAGCTGTCACCACAAGCAGCTGTTTGGTGGTCTGTTGGGAGCCTGATACTACTGGGAACCAAGGTTTGTTTCCTAGGAGAATCACTGGGAAATGGCAATGGGGGTAGGGGCAAGTGGGGACCACACAAATAACCATGGCCCACCTGGTAGAAAATTCTCCTGTGAAAGCCCTATAGAAATGAATGGGAGCTCTTCTCAGGCATCTCTCCCGTCTGGGGCTCTTCCAGACAAGGCCTTTATCATGCAATCTCCCTGCCTCGTTCATGGGATTTTACCGGGAGTGGGTATTGCCAGATGAGCGTGTGTTCCATTTGTAACCTATCCATTTTCCTCCCATTCTACCACCTTTTTCCTTTCCACAAAAAAAAAAAGAAAAGAAAGAAAAACAGTTAAGGAGGAAAATATGGAATAGCTACACAATGACCCAGTTCACAGGTAATGGCAATTCATGGGTTGTTTAAGCATGCAGGAGGCCGTGTGCATTCCAGCGCAGCCACATCTATCTATGGCTTATTTAATTAGACATTCCAGTGTATTTCGATTGGTATTGCTAAGAGCCCCCTGCCTGGAAGCACTCTTCCGTCCAGTGGAGTGTGCATAGGAGGAAACCCTCCTCCTTGGCGGTGTCCCATGTTAAACACTGAAGGGAAGGGCTCCATTTGGGGGTTTTTGCCTCAGGGTTCAGATGGCCTTCCTGGGCATTCAAGGAACACATGAGTGGTTATGGTTACTGGGGCATGCATGCTAGCTCCACACCCACAGCATACTTGGTGATTTCACCCCCTGCTTTCTGTACATGGAACTTATGCCCATGAGGAGGGATTCAGATTGGGTGAGGATCCCCTTCATGGGGTGTATCGCTACATGTAGGGTGACCCTATGAAAAGGAGGACAGGGCTCCTGTACCTTTAACAGTTGCATAGAAAAGGGAATTTCACCAGGTGTCATTTGTATATATGGAGAACCTGGTGAAATTTCCTCTTTATCACAACAGTTAAAGCTGCAGGAGCTATACTAGAGTGACCAGATTTAAAAGAGGGCAGGGCACCTGCAGCTTTAACTGTTGTGATGAAGAAGACATTTCACCAGGTTCCCCATATATACAAATGACACCTGCAGAAATTCCCTTTTCAATACAACTCTTAAAGATACAGGAGCCCTGTCCTCCTTTTCATTTGGTTACCCTAGCTACATGTATATGTTAGTATGCATGTAGAGCACCTTCTCATATGTGCTGGATAGCAGGGGAGGCTGACTGCCAGGTGTGTTGCTGGCAGGGGGTGGGGTTCACCCGTGCAAATCTGCAGCACCTTCACACATGCCTTGAGCCAACTCTGCTTCTGCAGAAATCTCACTGTGTCTAAACTCAAACTTGTGATTCTGAAGCAGGAATTTTGTTGTCACCCAAAGCACAATATTTTGCACCCAAGGAAATGTAACGCTTACCCCAGTTAGCTCAGTCATTGCTATTGCTGTTACCGTGTGAAATGTGATGGCATGAGTGTCACAAGCACCAATTAAATAGTTTTTATAATGTATTAAATTAGTTCCAGACACCAGCTATCCCAGCAATGATAACTCCAGTTCCTGAAGTGCAACAGGACTGGAGATTTGGAGCCACTATGGCTGGGTTTGCTGTTCAAGCTGAGACATTTTAGCATTTGACATGGAACACCCAAGTGGTGTACTGTTCCCCAGTTAAGAAGAACATTAAATAACTGACCATTTGCTTCCATTCAACGACATCTAAACCTTGCTGCTTGAAGCAGCGTCTCACTGTAATTCATGGCAGAATTAATGTAATTCTGTGGTTGCTGTTTCCCCCACGTTAAATCCTCATCACCAACGTATTTGTATGTCTAGCCACCAATACGTCCAAAGGAAGTCTGACATGCATACATGACTCCATGCACGTTCCTATCCATTTGCTAGTCCACCATAACTTTTGGGCTGTGGGCAACCTAATGGTCCCAGAAAGCAGATTGCCTGCTTATGTCAGCGTAATGTTGATGTAACTTATTCAAAATACTATATACTCGCAGCCCAAAAAACTGAGAACAAAGCACAACAAAACCACACAGAATAAAGCAGCTCTGCCAGCCACGCCTCCCGGGATCCCTGCCCACTCAGTCGCAGTAGCAGACATTGCAGGACATCTGTCAAACCCCAGGTGCCTCCCAGAAACCCATCTATTTACACCAGGACCATTGAGGTTGCATAAGAAGACCTAGTCCTGTGGAACAAAGCAACAGCAACAGCCTCCAGCTTCAAGCCCAGGCAGGGCTGGGAAGAGTCCACACAAACACACCCATGCTCCTAGTTGAGAGGAATGTCATAGAATTATAGAATAGTAGAGTTGGAAGTAGCCTACAAGGCCATCGAGTCCAACCCCCTGCTCAGTGCAGGGATCCACCTTAAAGCATCCCTGGCAGAGGACTGTCCAGCTGCCTCTTGAAGGCCCCTAGTGTGGGAGAGCAATTGCCTGGTTCCTGCATAGGCCTTTTGGGTCACCACTCCACTGCCCTGCCTCCCTCATCCTGTTTCATTTGACTGGCTGGTCCCACTGGTCATTGGCCCAATAGGCCTTCTTGTCCTTCCTTCTCTCACCCTCCCCACTCAATGGTCTCATTCAGCATGGCAGTATCCATTCTGTTCTTGAGCTCAGAGGGGCTTTGCCTCCTTAGTCTCCCTGCAGCCAGTCACCACTGCCTCCTGAGGCCAGCTGGGTAGCGTAGGCGGAAGGGATCCCTATCTGCTAACCCCTAGTAAGAAAGAATCAACAGCTGTGGCAAAGTGAAGCTTTTTATTGAACAGCACTAGAGAGGTAGTGGGGTCCTGAAATAAAATACACACAGCTGGGTTTGTCAGTCTTTTCACCTCAGCAAGCTGTTGTGGTGTTCCCTGACAAACATCAGAGTAGTAGCGGTGGGGTTCCCCACAGCTCCACGCTGCTCATTCCTTGACCTCTTATATAATTGTCAGTCATGGGGCTTCCAAAGGTGCAGGAGCCTGTATTGAACAAGGCGGTTGGCTAGGGTGACCATACGAAAAGGAGGACAGGGCTCCTGTATCTTTAACAGTTGCACAGAAAAGGAAATTTCAGTAGGTGTCATTTGTATATATCAGAGCTTTCCAAACTGTGTGTTGCAACACGTTAAGTGTGTCGGCTGCAGTGTATAGGTGTGTCACGCGAACGTAACGAAGTCTGTTAATGATGTATGAAGAGGGTGACTTAGACAGCTTTTGGATTCACGTTTCAAAAATGCATCCAAACATATGTAAAAAAAGAGTTAAAAATTCTTCTGCAGTTTTCTACTACATACATTTGTGAAGTATCCTTTTCAACGATGACAAACTTAAAAACACTGAAACGTCGAAGCTTAAAAATGCTTGATGATGAAATGCGAGTGTCTTTATCTAATATTCCACCAAATATTCAAAAGCTGCGTTCATCCTATTTCATCCAGTTTGCTAGTAAAACTGAATTACTGTGTTGCGAAATGATGCATGTCTAAAAAGTATGTCAACAACATGAAAAGTTTGGAAAGCTCTGGTATATATGGAGAACCTGGTGAAATTCCCTCTTCATCACAACAGCTAAAGTGCAGGAGCTATACTATTTAAAAGAGGGCAGGGCACCTGCAGCTTTAACTGTTGTGAAAGAGGAAATTTCATCAGGTTCCCCATATATACAAATGACAGCTACTGAAATTCCTTTATCAATACAACTGTTAAAGATACAGGAGCCCTGTCCTCCTTTTCATAGGGTCACCCTACGGTTGGCAACCTCAACGGAGGAACAGCTGCTGAAAGTGCTCTGCTCACCAGTGCTGTTCATGCTGTGGGCCTCCCATGTGGCCTGCTGGGAACTGGGCATGTGGGAGGCTTATGCACCTATCGTTGAGCTGCCTGTGGAGAGCAAATGTGACACAGAGAGTATCATGAGTCATGGTCAGCACCTGTTCACATAGTCCCTGGACCTGGATGTTGGTGTTTATGAGGAAGAGATAGGGTGATTCCAGGCGGACGGCTCCTAGCACCACCAGTCAAAAGGCTTGGTGCAGCTATTCTTTCTTTCCCTCCTTAATGGATTTGCTGTGGCAAGAAAAAAAAGAATAAAAGAAGTGCTGGGAAGCACTGCAAGGTTACAAATGGAGGATGAATCCCCCATAAAATTCCATGAAATTCCGATTGCACAATAAAAGCCCCATCTGGAAGCACTCCCTTTGGAAGAAAGAATGCTGTGACTGGGAGTCGGGAGATCCAGGTTCTAGTCCCCACTCAGCCATCGAAACTAACTGGGTGACTTTGGGCCAGTCCCAGACTCTTAGTCCATCCTACCTCACAGGGTTGTTGTTGTGAGGATAGAATGGAGGAGAGGAGGATTATGTACGCCGCCTTGGGTTCCTTGGAGGAAAAAAGGCGGGATATAAATGCAATAAATAAAAAAATAATTATTACCCCTTACCTTGTAGGGAGTTGCAGTGGAAGTAAGTGTGTGTGTGTGAGAGAGAGAGAGACACACACACACACACAGAGAAAACACTCCTTTTTCTGTTCCATGTGGCCAGGCTGTGACCAAATCAAATTTTATTTGCACCAAGCCATTGGCCATTGCAAGCCAGGCTGTGATTCTGCAAGGCAAAAGTGCTCACAAGTGTTTGGCCAAAACTCAGAGTAAAGTGTGTGGCGTCAAGAACATGAGAAGAGCCCTGATGCTGGATCAGGCCAAAGGTCCATCTAGCCCAGCATTCTGTTCACACAGTGGCCAACCAGCTGCCCACAAAAAAACCTCACAAACAGAACATGAGTGCAATTCCACCCTCCCACCCATCTTCCCCAGCAGCTCGGGCACACAGGCCTACTGCCTCTGATACTGGAGGTAGAACACAGCCATCAGGACTAGTAGCCATTGATACCCTTTTCCTCCAGGAATTTGTCCAATACCCTTTTAAAGCCATCCGAAGTGATGGCCATCATTACATCTTATGGTAGCAAATTCCATAGTTTATATGCACAGTGTGTATTTAAACTATAAGCTTCATCCCACGTACCTGCTTCCCTCGGATTATCCCTGTAGCGCTAAGCTTTCATGGTTGTTGTTGTTTTCGCTACCAGGCGACAGCGAACCTTTGCATACCAGGAAGTGTTTAAGGGGAAATGTAAAAAAATCATTAGGAAATCAACGGATGACCCAATTCAATTCAAATTTGGTGTGCTTAAAGCTCTCCCTAATATCTATTACTGTGCCAATTTTGGTGTCTCTATCTTTAAAGCTTATGCAGATGAAAGCATTTCTTTAAAATCCTGCTCCTGCACCCCAGCGGCGGCTCGGAAGATACGCTAAAAATGTAGGGGCTAAATACGGCAAATCTTTTGGCTTTATAGCACAATTAAGGCAGGTTGCATGGGAGTACACAATCAAAGCAGATTATAAGGTGGAAAACTTCGGAGTCCTTTGCATGCAATTCGCAGTGATTGCACAGTATAACGCTGCTGTGATAAAGCTCTATCTCCCACCAATCAGTTTCGTGCGATGACTCCAGATTCTGGTATTATGAGAGGGGGGAAAGGTTCTCCCTGTCCACTTTCTCCACACCATGCATACTTTTGCACACCTCTATCATGTCTCACCTCAGTCACCATTTTTCTAAGTTAAAAATTACCAGACATTGTAACCTTTCCTCACAGGGGAGTTGTTCCCGTTTTTTGTATTTCATTTTAGGGGCCCTTTTCTGCTCTTGTTTTCCAACTCTACCAACAAGAGCGCTTACCCTCACATAGGAATGCAAACTTACCTTTACACCTCCTGTGTGGGAAATACTGTTCCTAGACGCTATTGGAGAAAGGATTACTTCTTTAATAAAGTTTAACATTGTTTTTTCTGTAATGGCAGAGGCAGGACACAAGCAACATTTGCATCTGTTATCCTTTATAGTATGGATTTCCCCCTTCCTTTCTTTACCTGTGCCAGTTGTTCTATGCTTGCATTCCCAGCTGGGGTAACAGAGTAGGAGTTTCTGTTGTGTGTTTGAGTCTGGAGACATGAGGTACCTGGAGATGTCCTAAGGAGAGACGTCTTTGCTGTATGCTCTTTCTATAGGTGTCCTGAGGCCAGTCTGTTTTATCCAGAGTTCCATAGTTACTATCACCAAAGTTCCCTTTTTGTAAGTGTGTACAACATGAGGCTAGAGAGATATAAAGCTCCATCCGACAAGCATTTTACTGCACGCCCGTTACTGGGCACTCACAGATTACTCACATGACATCGTATGCCTCTCGTGCTTCTTCCGCCCCTCCTGGCCTTCGTTGTGCCGCAACCCACCGACCCATCCCCACAAAAAGTCCGGTTGCTGCTCTCTCCTACCAGACTGAATGGGCCTCGTTACTTCCTGTTTTCAGGAAGCGACATCGGAGCGATGACGGAGAAGTGATGGGAGTTACACGTTTCTACCTAGATGTGATGGGGCTCATAGCCCCAAGTTACAATGCCCTTTTATCCTGTCAGGGATTCATATATTATTGGTGGTGTAAATCAAGGGTGAGCAGCATATGACCCACAGGCTGCATGTGGGTCCCCAGCCTTTCTGGGGGGGTCTCTGCTGCCCCCCCCCAAGTTGCTGCTGTTGAATTGCCACTAAATTTGGGGGTGAAGCAGCAGCAAGAAAAAGCCACCTTTTCACTTTAAAACAAGGTACACAGGCCCTTCTGGAGTGCAATTATGCTTTAAAACAAGGTGTGCACTCCCCTGTGCACCTGCTTTTAGAGGGAAATGTGGCTTTTTTGTTACCACTGAATTGGGTACAGCCCAAGGTGGGTTCTGGGGCTGGGAAACTTTCCCTAGATCCTCCAAAGCTGTCCACTCCTGGCATATATAATGCTGATAGGGTTGGCGATCGGTACAGCGTTAGTCTGAAACCTTTATGTCCTGCTGTGGCAGAAGGGGCAAAGCAAGAGGAGGTGGGTAGCTGCGATTTTTCACTCCGATTTGAGTTCAATGGGAGAGTTTTAACTTACACTACTCTGCAGTCAGTGTAATGTTACGCTAGCAAAGAGGCCAGAAGAGGGGTCTGAGGAAGTATGGAATATTTAGTATAAGCCTGTATCCCCTGTCATCGGGCCCTGCACCAGGGGCTTGTTTACCCCAACTTAAATGCGCATATTCGTGTTTCAGGACACATGACGCAGCCATCCATTCGCCGTAGCGCCGGGTTTTTAAAGTGATAATGCGCATATTTGTATTCACAGCTTACTGCAACTTTTCGATCGCGTCTGAGTTTGCACTGCGTTATGGTTATGTGTCTTTGGGGGAGTTAAATAGCATTTTGACATGTGGGCGGAACTTTGAGGGTAGGACAACTTGATTGGCTGATTTCCCAATGTCCCACCAATCGGCTGCCTCGTTCCTTCGTGCCGTTTTTAGTTTGAATTCTCTGATTCTGCGGAGCACCGCAAAGAAAGCTTATTAAAACAAAGACTGGGAACGGGCATCCTTCTCTGCTGCCTTGTTCCTCTCCCCCCCCCCCCGCTTTCTCTGTTATATTTATTTATTTATTTATTTATTACATTTCTATATCGCCCAATAGCCAGAGCTCTCTGGGCGGTTCACAAAAATTAAAAACATTCAAAGTATAAAACAACAGTATAAAACCATAATATAAAATACAATATAAAAGCTCAACCAGATAAAAACAGCAGCAATGCAAAATTACAAATTTAAAACACCAAGTTAAAATTTATTTATAAACTGTTAAAATGCTGGGAGAATAAAAAGGTCTTCACCTGGCGTCTAAAAGCATACAATGTAGGTGCCAAGCGAATCTCCTTAGGGAGCTCATTCCACAGCCGGGATGCCACAGCAGAGAAGGTGTGAATTATATGAATCTGCAGAACTCCGCATATAAAATTGATAGTTTCCATCGTCTCTACTCCATAGCATCGTATATGCGCATGTGCACATTAATAACTGCACTCTAAAAAAATATCAGGAAATAAATCGCTGTTGCTGCTGCAGTGTGACATTCTTTACCCACATTCGAATCAATGAAAAATCAGGTTTATATTTAATGAGGAGCAATCCCATTGTTGTATAGATGGGTTCTTTATTTCAGTGATTTTAATATTAAGACGTTATGTAGGACAACTTTGTCTTAATTGTGTGCTATAAAATCAGACATGCGACCCAAGGCTATATTCGGTGCTGGACACCCTCCCGTCCCGGGGGCTGACTAGAAGTCCCATCACATCTAGGTCGAAATGCACAGCTCTCGTCGCTTCTCTGTCGTCACTCCAACGTCGCTTCCTGAAAACAGGAAGTAATGAGGCCGATTCAGTCTGATAGGAGACAGCAGTAACCGGACATTTTCTGGGATGGTGGTGGTTTGTGGCACAACGAAGGCCAGAAAGGGTGGAAGACGTGCGAGAGGTGGACAACATCATGTGAGCAATCCGTGTGTGCCCAGTAACGAGCGGGCAGTAAAATGCTCGTCGGATGGAGGTTTATGTTGCTGTTTTTGGTTTACAAAATATGGTCACCCTACTTATGCACACACTGTGCTAAGGAACCCAGATTTTGAACAAAGAAAAGCTGCATTCTGCAACCTGTATACATTAAGTAAATTGAGAAAATCCACATATTAATTATTATTATGCATGATTTATTTGGTTTCTGCTAGCTATAGGGAGAGGTGAAGAACTATGCAGAGTGCTGAAACTCCCCCCCCCCCCCCGCCCATCACTGATTCAGCCACTCTGCTGTCATCACCTACAGACTGGCTTGGTTTGCAGGTAAGGACAATTCCTGGCTCGTTACTTGAAAGTGAAAGGGCCCCCAGGCGGAAGGCAGCGCCCTCCAATGTGCCTCCTCCAAGTCCCGCATTAAGCAATGCCAGTGAACACCGCCCCAAGGGCTATCCACAGACATGGAAGCAGACAGAGCAGATGGCAGGGCTGCCGGACCTCTGGCCCGCCGGCCAAAGCCAGTCCTCTGAGGACCCCCATTTTGCCCTATGTAGTTCATAGAATCATAGAATAGCAGAGTTAGAAGGGGCCTACAAGGCCATTGAGTCCAACCCCCTGCTCAATGCAGGAATCCACCCTAAAGCATCCCTGACAGATGCTTGTCCAGCTGCCTCTTGAAGGCCTCTAGTGTGGGAGAGCCCACAACCCACCCACCCCAGGTCACTGGTTCCACTGTCGTACTGCTCTAACAGCCAGGAAGTTTTTCCTGATGTCCAGCCGGAATCTGGCTTCCTTTAACTTGAGCCCGTTATTCCGTGTCCTGCACTCTGGGAGGATCGAGAAGAGATCCTGGCCCTCCTCTGTGTGACAACCTTTTAAGTATTTGAAGAGTGCAATCATGTTTCCCCTCAATGTTCTCTTCTCCAGGCTAAACATGCCCAGTTCTTTCAGTCTCTCTTCATAGGGCTTTGTTTCTAGACCTCTGATCATCCTGGTTGCCCTCCTCTGAATACGCTCCAGCTTGTCTGCGTCCTTCTTGAATTGTGGAGCCCAGAACTGGATGCAATACTCTAGATCAGGTCTAACCAGGGCCGAATAGAGAGGAACCAGTAAGCTATACTTCTATTAATGCAGCCCAAAATAGCATTTGCCTTTCTTGCAGCCATATCACACCATTGGCTCATATTCAGGTTGCAATCTACAACAATTCCAAGATCCTTCTCGTTTGTAGTATTGCTGAGCCAAGTATCCCCCATCTTGTAACTGTGCCTTTGGTTTCTATTTCCTAAATGTAGAACCTGGCATTTATCCCTATTAAATTTCATCCTGTTGTTTTCAGCCCAGCACTCCAGCCTATCAAGATCACTTTGAAGTTTGTTTCTGCCTTCCAGGGTATTAGCTATCCCACTCAATTTTGTGTCATCTGCAAATTTGATAAGCGTTCCCTTCACCTCCTCGTCCAAATCATTAATAAAAATGTTGAAGAGCACTGGGCCCAGGACTGAGCCCTGCGGTACCCCACTCGTTGCCTCTCCCCAGTTTGAGAAAGTTCCATTGATAAGTACTCTTTGAGTCCGATTCTGAAGCCAACTGTGAATCCACCTAATAGTTGTTCCATCTAGCCCACTTTTAGCTAGTTTGTTAATCAGAATGTCATGTGGTACTTTGTCAAAAGCTCTGCTGAAGTCTAGACATATGACGTCCACAGCGTTCCCACGGTCCACAAGGGAGGTTACCTTATCAAAAAATGAGATCAAATTTGTCTGACAGGACTTGTTCTTGACAAATCCATGTTGGCTTCTAGTGATCACTGCATTGATTTCAAGGTGTTTACAGATTGACTTCTTTATAATCTGCTCCAGAATTTTCCCAGGGATGGATGTCAGACTGATTGGTCTGTAGTTCCCAGGTCCCTCCTTTTTGCCCTTTTTGAAGATAGGACAACATTAGCCCTCCTCCAGTCATCCGGCACCTCACCCATCTTCCATGATTTTGCAAAGATAATAGACAAAGGTTCTGAGAGTTCTTCCGCTAGCTCCTTCAATACTCTAGGATGCAGTTCATCGGGCCCTGGAGATTTGAACTCATTCAAGGAAATTAGGTGTTCTTTCACCATTTGTTTATCAATCTCAAACTGTAATCCTGCCCCCTCAACTTCTGCTTCACTTTTTCCAGGGGGGGGTCATATACCCGCTTTTGGGAGAAGCAGGAATTGAGCACTTCAGCCTTTTCTTTGTCATCTGTTATCAATTTGCCATCCTCATTAAGCAGTTGAACCATCATTTCTTTCCTCTGTCTTTTACTACTCACATATCTGAAGAAAGCCTTTTTATTGCTTTTAGCATCCCTCGCTAATCTCAGCTCATTCTGAACTTTAGCCTTCCTGACGCCATTTCGGCACTTCTGCGCCACTTCTCTGTACTCTTCTTTTGTAGCCTGGCCTTCCTTCCACTTCCTATATGTATCCCTTTTTGTTTTCAAGTCATCTCTAAACTTTTTGTGGAGCCACATTGGTTTCCTCTGTTGTCTTCTATCTTTTCACCTTGTTGGAATTGTTTGTAACTGTGCCTTTAAAAATTCCTTTTTTAAATACTCCCACCCATCCTGCACTCATTTTCTCATTAGGCTCATTTGCCATGGGACCTTACTTATCATAGTTCTGAGTTTATTAAAATCAGCTTTCCTAAAATCCAGAGTACATGTATGCCTACACTCAACTTTTGTCTCCTTCATAATCAAGAATTCAAGTATGACGTGGTCACTTTCCCCCAGAGTTCCCTTAACTGCGACTTTATCCATTAAGTCATCCCTATTGGTCAATATCAAGTCAAGGATTGCCGATCCTCTAGTTCCTTCCTCCACTTCTGTAGGAGAAAGTTATCACCCACACATGTCAGGAATTTCCTGGAGGGGCCACTTTTGGCAGTATTGGTCTCCCAACAGATATCAGGGTAATTGAAGTCCCCCATCACTACTACATCACACTTCCTTGAAACGCTGGCAATTTGTTTCTCAAAAGTTTCATCCTCGTCTTCTCTTTGATTGGGTGGTCTGTAGTAGACTCCGATTATCATGTTCTTTTTATTCCTTGCCCCATTTATTTTAATCCAGATGCTCTCGATGGGGCTCCCAGTCTGATCCGCCTGTATTTCTGTGCAGGGATAGGTATTTTTAACATATAGTGCAACTCCACCTCCCTTTCTATTTCTTCTGTTCTTTTTGAACAAGTTATATCCTTCAATTGCTATATTCCAAGTCATGGGAGTCATCCCACCAAGTTTCAGGTATACCTATCAAGTCATATTTGCCTTCATGTAATAAGAGTTCAAGTTCATTCTGTTTATTTATTTATTTATTTATTACATTTTTATACCGCCCAATAGCCGAAGCTTTCTGGGCGGTTCACAAAAATTAAAACCACAATAAAACAACCAACAGGTTAAAACCAACAGGTTTCCCATGCTCTGGGCATTAGTATATAGACATCGAAGACCATGTGTTTTATAGTCTGGCTTTGTTCCTACATTGTTGCGGACACTATTTTGGGGCACTATTGGAGCTGTTCTCTGTACTGTGGTGCCTTGGCCTTCATCCATTGTTGCCTTGAGGTTTATGTCTCCCGCCCCCGTAAGATTCAGTTTAAAGCCCTCCTGATCAAGTTCTTCATGCTGTGGCCGAACACATTCTTTCCAGCCCTTGTGAGGTGCAACCCATCCCTTGCCAGCAGTCCATGTTCCAAGTAGCTTAGCCCGTGGTCCCAGAATCCAAAACTCTCACATCGGCACGTTCCTTAGAAGGCCACGCCCCTTCCCCTGGCCCCTCCCCTTTGCCCAACCACCAATCATTTGGTGGTTTCCCGGTTTTGTGCACTTTTTCTGCCCATTCTAAAAGGTGGAAGTGCCTCTCCTGAGGCTTAGCTACTGCCACTAAGAGCTGGCAGCTAAAATATGCTGGTATTTTATTTTATTGAATTTTGGTTTTGGGCCCCAATCCGCCTTCAGCCCTGTTTCAAAGTCCTGCATCCCACAGACTCTTGTCTTCCAAAGAATGCTGAGTTTTATTTAAACAAAGCCTTTCTTCTACTGAGCTCTCTCGGAGTGGGCCTTAGGCCAAAATTACTGGGTGTTGCCCTCAACCACTTCCTGGTTCCTCCTAGGAAGCACAAGTCCCTCAGGCTGAATCCAGCTTGGGGCGGGGGGGGGGGATTAGTGTGCAGTTGGCCGCAAAATGTGCAGTTGAGGAAAAATGTGCAGTTGGAAATCTGATAATATGCAGGTGAAAAAAATAAGACATGTGTTATGTGTTTATTAAGAACTTAACAATAAACAAGTCAGGGATGGCATGCAACGCAAATTATATAAGGATGCAGGTGAAAGAGCCCTTGATGGTGTGACTGATGTTGTTGGGTCATGTGAGAGTGTTGCCTGAATAGATGTGGGGGCAGAGTTGGCACTTGGGTCCATTGCATGGTCTGGTCCCTCTGTCTGTGTCTCTGTCCTGTGTACTGTTGCTGGTTAGCATCCACTTCAGGTTGGGAGGTTGTCTGAAGGCCAGGCCTGGTCTGCCTCCCAAGGCTTGTGTGAGAGGAGTGTCTGTGCTGATGATGGGTTGGAGTTCACTGATGAACCATTGCAGTGGTTTCAATTGGGGGCTGTAGGTGACAACCAGTGATGTACTTCTCTTGGTCTGTTGTCCTTCCTGGGTCTCCACATGGCCCTGTCATTCTGTCTTTAAGTCTAAGGTGCTACTAGTGTTGGGGGGAATCCGCACGTCGTTCTCAGGGCGCTTCCATCTGCCCCCAGTGCACTCCGAAAACGATCATGTAACTCGCCTGTAAAAGAGCCGAGGAAGAAGCATCCTTGCCGGCGCCGCCAGCGCCACCCAACTCCCTCCTCGCTGGCTGGGACGGAGAGCTCGGCAGAAGAAGGCGGGGTGGAGAGTCTTCCCCCGAGCTCTCCGTTCCAGCCGGCGAGGAGGGAGTTGGGTGGCGGCGGCGGCACCGGCAAGGACGCTTCTTCCTAGGCTCTTTTACAGGCGAGTTACACAATCGTTTTCGGGGTGCACTGGGGGCAGATGGAAGCGCCCTGAGAACGACGTGCGGATTCCCCTTTGGTGATAATCTGTCCAGTCATGAAAGAGAAATATTGTGTTTGGCTTGGGTGGGGGTGGGGGGTCTGACAAAGCATTTGTGCAGTCGGAAAATTTGCTTTAAAAACCCCATGGAATCCAGTACTTTTTCACATTGGTACAAGCCCCACCCATGTGACCTCCTGAGGACTTCTCCAGAATGGAATCCAGTCCTCCGACTGAAAGTTCTGCCCCCACCACCCCAGGCTACGGATTTTCCCGAAAGCCTTCAGAAAAGAAAAAGTGCTGCTCCTGTGTGACCCTGAAGCAGCATCCTGCCAAGTCCTACGCTTGCATGTTTTTAAAGACATGCTCTTTCTCTAGCAAGGGAAGGTTTCAGGGGCAGCGTTTTACAAGGTCAGCTGTTGGGAAGAGAGAACTACGGGAGACTAAGGTTGCTTCCAGACAGAAGGCTTCTAGTGTTACCAGTCCAAAGGCACTGTGCACCTTTCCTCCTTAAAATGTTTGTTTTTTCTGGTAAGATAAAAACCTAGAAGATGTGGTGGGAAAACACAGGAAGGTTATAAATGGAAGATGACAATGGCTGAATCCTCATATCATTTTGTTTTTAAGGCAGGGCAACTGCAGGATAAAAGCCTCATGCTTATAATGTCTTTAGAATACATTAATTAGAAATGTACAGGTTGAGCAGATGGGAAGAAAGAAAGCATGGCCACAGGCTATATACACCAGTTGCTGGGGAACATAGGTGAGGTGGTGCTGTTGCACCATGTCCTGCTTGTGGGCCCTGGTCGACAGCTGGGTGGCCACTGTGTGACCAGTGTGCTGGACTAGAGGGACCCTTGGTCTGATCCAGCCTCAGGGCTCTCACAAAGTGCCCATGATATTCTGATTAACAAACTAGCTAAAAGTGGGCTAGATGGAACAACTATTAGGTGGATTCACAGTTGGCTACAGAATCGGACTCAAAAAGTACTTATCAATGGAACCTTCTCAAACTGGGGAGAGGCAACAAGTGTCGTACCGCAGGGCTCAGTCCTGGGCCCAGTGCTCTTCAACATTTTTATTAATGATTTGGACGAGGAGGTGCAGGGAACGCTTATCAAATTTGCAGATGACACAAAATCGGGTGGGATAGATAGCCAAGATGGGGAATACTTGGCTCAGCAATACTACAAACGAGAAGGATCTTGAAATTGTTGTAGATCACAAGCTGAATATGAGCCAACAGTGTGATATGGCTGCAAGAAAGGCAAATTCTATTCTGGGCTGCATTAATAGAAGTATAGCTTCCAAATCACATGAGGTACTGGTTCCTCTCTATTCGGCCCTGGTTAGGCCTCATCTAGAGTATTGCGTCCAGTTCTGGGCTCCATAATTCAAGAGGGACGCAGACAAGCTGGAGCGGGTTCAGAGGAGGGCAACCAGGATGATCAGGGGTCTGGAAACAAAGCCCTATGAAGAGAGACTGAAAGAACTGGGCATGTTTAGCCTGGAGAAGAGAAGATTGAGGGGAGACATGATAGCCCTCTTCAAATACTTAAAAGGTTGTCACACAGAGGAGGGCCAGGATCTCTTCTCGATCCTCCCAGAGTGCAGGACACGGAATAATGGGCTCAAGTTACAGGAAGCCAGATTCCAGCTGGACATCAGGAAAAACCTCCTGACTGTTAGAGCAGTACGACAATGGAATCAGTTACCTAGGGAGGTTATGGGCTCTCCCACACTAGAGGCATTCAAGAGGCAGCTGGACAACCATCTGTCAGGGATGCTTTAGGGTGGATTCCTGCGTTGAGCAGGGGGTTGGATTCAATGGCCTTGTAGGCCCCTTACAACTCTGCTATTCTATGATTCTATGATGTTCAAAACAG
The DNA here is from genome assembly GCF_023053635.1 of Elgaria multicarinata webbii. Taxonomy (NCBI): domain Eukaryota; kingdom Metazoa; phylum Chordata; class Lepidosauria; order Squamata; family Anguidae; genus Elgaria; species Elgaria multicarinata. The sequence continues at coordinate 8,275,346 of NC_086176.1, forward strand.
TACTAGTCCCCCCATCAAAGCAACAGCAGACTCCCTCCAAGACTGCTTCTTATTAGCCAGATGCAAAAAAAAAAAAAAAAAAATCACGTTTCTCTGGCTGAATTCAACCTGCCTCCCTTCATACCTTTTCTCATCCCTTCCCCCCTTTCTTGGCAAACGTCCCTCCCAGGCAAAACCCTCATCTCAACCCCCACACTGTCAAATAGCTGTTTCCTTAGTTACCCTTGTTGCCCATTAACGGGTATTAATTATTAGTGGCTAAACTACTAAGCAGGACAGCGTGATTCGTGACAATGCTACACCGTGCAGCGCAGTCCGTTCTGTATGCAGTCATTTGATTTTGGCTCTCCCTCTATTGGAATACGCACACATACAAGACATACAAGCTGAGATTTTCAGGGCTAGCAGTCTGATGGTCGTGAGATTTTCTGCTCTAGCAAATAAGCATCTAGGCTATTACAAAACGTTATACTACCATGAAGTTGTAGCATTACAGGCAGGTTTAGGATTAGGGCACAAGTCTCATAGACATCGTAGTTTTTTCTAAATTCATTGAATAATAAATACGTTGGCACTAGCAAATTTACAAAGATCTATTCTGCTTGACAAAGAACCTACGTACAATTCATTGGTAAGTTCTCCTGTGCAACCAAGTCTCACTGACAGCAATGGCCATACTCCGGAAGCTCCATCACACCAGGGGTTAACACGCTCCCTACCTTCGCTCCTCTGCCCGTGTTTTCGTTCCTCAGTTATTTCCTCTTTTCAAAAGAGGAAGTACACAACGAGCACGAGGCCCATTGAGTCCACTGTTCTAATGGCGCTGCATCTCCTGCACACAGCAGGAGAGAGCAGCGATTCCGAGTTTTTTTAAAAAATGGACTTAATGAGGGTTTTTTTTGTCATGTGAGGAAGGCCAGAAGGGCCGGGAGGTAACGAGTAGGTAAACTCTGTGAGTACCAGGTAACGAGCGTGCAATAAAACGCTCATCGGATGGAGCTTTTACACAGCTCCCACTCGTTTCAAAGATGCTTATGCAGGAGATCTTTCCACCAGGTTATCCCAGTATGTGACTCAAAAACATGAGTCCTTTGCCAACATCACTTGGTCCAATATAAGCTGTCACCAAACAATTAGCATCTCTCAAACATACATTGTGAAGAGGCCATGTTCATCAGATGGATTGCCTAGAAAAATCATTATCTTCTCTACCCACAGGACACACATGGTACTTCAAAATCACCTTGCCAATGGGAAGTGGCCTATTCAGCTAATGAGCGCTTAATAAACTACAAGGGCAATTTCCCCAATGAGGTAAAACAGGAATGCCAAAGCAACTTAAACCCTGTGCACGAGCAAATGTTCGGAGTCCAGTTCTTTTGCAAATCCTGATGTCAAATACCATTCTACTAAGAACTGTTGTCTTTGGATGGTTGTAAAGGCCTCAGACCTTTAAACCCACACATTTATACTAGCATATCTGCCTGTGTTTACAGCAGAATCAACTAAACCAGTGGTTCCCAAACTTTTTCAGGTAACCGCCCCCTTGGTTCCACAAACTCATGCCCAGCGCCCCCTACCCTACACTATAAAAATCATTATTCAGAATAGCAGTTATCAATGACCCACTAAGGAAGATAATAACACTAAAATTCAAAACTGTAACAATTAATTGAATATTTATTCAAAATCCAAAGCACCCGCCGAGGGAGGGAAAAGAGAGCAAACGCCTCTGTTTTGCAGCTGGCATGGCGGGGCACACCAAGCAGAGTATGTCTCTTCATTAGCGTTTTGGTGCTTTTGAAACATTTCAATTCACCGTTAAAAGGACTCTTCTTAAATGGTATTAATACATGTGTGGATTCTTCCCCTATATGGCTTGGGACCAAACTACCTTCTCCCATAAAAATGTCCTGGGGTTTTAAGACCTTCTGGAGAGGCGCTTCTCGGAAAAGGCCACCTTTGCCTCTTAGCACCCCGCTGCCGCCCCCTTGCCTCTTAACGCCCTCCTATGCAATCCCTCCCCACGGGGGCAGTAATGCCCACTTTGGGAATCACTGAACTATACTATAACAGTGGTGTAACACTGGAAAGTAATGCCAGTTGTTTATGTTGCACTGACATTGCTTTTCCTGTCTTGCTGTAATGTGGCAGGTCTTAGGGTCAGGCAACTAGACATAGTGTGGCGAAAAAGATTTTTTTTTGCCTTGAAGCTTTGTACTCAGTCCATCAGTTCCAGAAGAGAACTCAAGCATTTCAGACCCTACATGTTTTTATTAATTAATCTGTTTCCTATGAGGAAAGGCTAAACCATTTGGGTCTTTTTAATTTAGGAAAAAACAAAGGATTACTGTGGTGGGGAAAATGTGTTTATAACATTAAAAATGGTATGGAGAGGAGAATTGTTTTTCCCTTTCTCATAATAATAGAACTTGGGTTTACCCAATTAAATGGATTGGCAGTAGATTCAAGTCAGGTGAAAGCAAGTATGAGCTCCATCACACCAGTGATTTATCGCACGCTCGCCATGCCTGGTATGCATTTTTTCAGCCTGGTACTCATATGATGTTGTCCATGTCCTGCACTCATTTCGCCTCTTACCCTCCATGTTTGGTTTCTTTTTGGAGCAGGGAAAGTTTGGATTTTTTTCTCTGCCTGCGAAACAAATGTGCACCTCCCTCGTGTACTGCTGTCCTTGCATTATATCCCACCATCCCATTCTTTGTTGGGGGCGTGTGTGTCTGAGGGCGGTCTCGCTAACAAAAGAGGAAAGTGGGGCGGTTCTCTACTCAACTGTGAAGGAGGAGGGAGAGAGGTCCCATTTAACTCTATGTTCTTACTCCTGAGTAGGCATTTTCACCTTGAAAAAAGTGCTGGAAATGCACATCCTTGCCTGCAGCTCTCTCATTTTTAAAGATAAAGAGATAGCTTTTAAGGAGGGCTTTAGCCACCCCAAGTTTGAATCAGATTGGGTCATCCCTTGACTTTAAGGAATTTTTAAAATGGAAATTAAATGCTTACATCTGCATAAGTTTTAAAGATAAATAGATCAAAATTGGCACAGTGATAGCACTTAAGGAAGGCTTTCAGCATGCCAAGATCCGTCCATCCCTTGATTTTTTAAATCTCAACCCCTTAAATGCTTTTCTGGAAGTTCACAAGTATGAAAGAACACTTTTTCTTTTCACTGATCCTGCGAAGCTGTGCATCTCCAAGTTTGTTCCCTTGCTCAAGAGTAAATCCCATTGATTTCAACTGTATTTGCATCCAAGTCATACTAAAATCCCATACATGCTTACCTTGGAGTAAACCCCATTGAACAGAGACAGGCTTACTAAGGAAAGGAAAAGCAATCCCTTGTACTTGTGAACTTCCAGGAAAAGGGTTTAAGTTTAAAAAAAAAAAAATCAAGGGATGGACCAATCTCATTCAAACTTGGCATGCTGAAAACTCTACTTAAGAGCTATCACTGTGCCAACACTTCACAGTTGACTTCTAGGTAGTTTATGAAACTCACTACTACAAGAGTGAGGGCCACCAGCTCAGATCCTATGCTATTAGTCATGTGACCTAAATGCTCGATCTTCGGGAGCAGTATGCATCTGAGTATAAGGGGCTGGGGACAACCTGCAAGGTACGTGAAATCACTTTCATGGCTAATTGTCTGGAGCCCTCTGTAAAATCCTATGAATGAGGAAGGCCAATGGCTGGATAAAAGGTCCAGCTTGAAGCACCATAACTGTCAGTACCAGAATGGCCTTCTGATAATTTGTGGTGTGCTTTCATTGAACAGTGATTTCCTTCCCCTTTTCACCGCAGAAGCGTTGGTACAGGGCACCTTAACTAACAGTTTATTTTAAGAACTGCTGCAACCCTAGGAGAACTTCACTAATGTCATTATCTCATAGTATTCTAGATTCTGGACTCATAACATTGATTTAAATTCTTGATATGCCCACCACCTTAATTCAGTTTTCATGTGATTATTTATTTATTTTACAATTGCATCCCACAAAGTGCTTAGAAAGTGTAAATGGGGTGAATCTAATTTTATCCACATGGAAAAACCTTTGAGTTGCATTGAGATGAAGGATGGCAACTCTTCAAAAACCCTTTAGTGAGCTTTCAGCAGGGATTTGAATGACCATCTTCTTGCTCTACCTGCTTTACCACAGTTGTTATCTGTGCAATGCTCCACCCATCCACAGCACGAACAACAGTAGAAGAAAATGAAGTGTGTGTGTGTGTAATTTTAGGACCAAACGTAGGAAGGTGCAAAGTTTAAGAAATTTTATGTCAAGAGTTCATGTTTAAGGTATCCCATCAGCTTTGAAGTTTGGAGTGAATAGCTGTGGAAAGATCATAGAATCATAGAATAGCAGAGTTGGAAGGGGCCTACAAGGCCATTGAGTCCAGCCCCCTGCTCAATGCAGGAATCCACCCTAAAGCATCCCTGACAGATGGTTGTCCAGCTGCCTCTTGAAGGCCTCTATTGTGGGAGAGCCCACAACCTCCCTAGGTAACTGGTTCCATTGTCGTACTGCTCTAACAGTCAGGAAGTTTTTCCTGATGTCCAGCTGGAATCTGGCTTCCTTTAACTTGAGCCCGTTATTCCGTGTCCTGCACTCTGGGAGGATCGAGAAGAGATCCTGGCCGTCCTCTGTGTGACAAACTTTTATGTATTTGAAGAGTGCTCTCATGTCTCCCCTCCATCTTCTCTTCTCCAGGCTAAACATGCCCAGTTCTTTCAGTCTCTCTTCATAGGGCTTTGGAGGAATAGCTCTGATATTCAGGACATAGAGTTACAGGGAGCCACTACAGAAAACTGATCATGTCTGTAATAATTATTATGTCCTTAAAAGTCACCTCTAAGTATGTGGCAACACTAATTTAGACCACAGACAATGTGATAAGCATGCTATAAAAGTTCCCTCTGGTGACACACCAATACTAAAGTTATAACACATTCATCTATTCTTGTGCAAATACAAATACATTTGACAACCAATCCACTACCTATTTCAGGATGTATTTTATGGACGTGCTTACCAATGCACATGCAACAAAATGTCTGTATGCTTTGCACACTTATTGAAGGATAAGGGTCTTCTAGAGGGCAGGCTTCTAGTGCTATCAAATCATTGCTTCTTCCGACCTATGCTGAAATCAGAATTGCAGTGAACTTGACACACATGAGTAGTTTCACTCTGGTACATTCTGTCCAGACCAGTCTGGGGGGGGGGGGGGGGGCTAGCTGTGTGGGCGGGGAAACAGCGACCCCTCCTCCTCCTCCTCCTCTTCTTTTCCCTAATACCTTGCCTTGCTCAGTGCTTTGAACTGTGATTTTTTCCTCCCTGCCCACCTCTGGCAATTGCAGTTTAAAATAGCCATTTTTCCTTATTTTAAAATGAGCGCGGGGACTTCCCATTGCTGCTGCAGGGCAGCAAAGAGACTCTTGTCTCCCATATTCTCAGCAAGAAGAAATTAAGAACTGAGCAGATTTCCCCCCATGGGCATCACCGTCTCTTGATCTCTTGCAGTTTTGCAGCTGCATGTATCTGGAGAGGGAATTCCCAGTATTACGGACAGTTCCTTCTGGGACCATACAAATTCAGGAAACCACTAATTAAGGGGCAGCTAATATCCAATGCAGAGAACCAGAAGCAAAGCCGCTTTAGATCAACCAGATACAAAAGAGGGCAGGGCACCTGCAGCTTTAACTGTGGTGAGGAAGAGGGAATTTCACCAGGTTCCCCATATATACAAATGACACCTGCTGAAATTTCCTTTTCAGTACAACTGTTAAAGATACAGGAGTCCTGTCCTCCTTTTCATATGGTCACCCTACTTCAACCCCTGTTTGCCAACTACTAAAGAGGGGTGAGCATACACACAAAGAGCGGTAATCCCTCTTTCAAGCCACTCTCAATTTATGAAACTATCTCTCCCATCATCATTTCTAAAGTTGCCACAACTTTTTGGTCAGAATCAGACAGAAACTTTTCAGTGCCTTTTTCATTTTGAAAGAAGAATTGCCACTCCCGGTGCGTTCACTCATCCCACTTTTGATCACTCACTCTGATCAAACAGGTCTTGCATGTTTTTGTCTTGTTAAAACCTGTTTGACCATAATGAGGCAAATGAGATATGCACGGACATGTACTTCATAGGAAAGAAGGTCTCTTTCAAACCACATTCTGTTGTTTTAAAAACTGTTCCCCTCCCTCTAAACTTTGCTGCTTTGTGCTACTAGAAAGACAATTGCCAGCAAGACAGAATACAAAATTACAGCAAGATATTAAAATACTACACTATAAGAATGGTAAAAAAAAATCCTGTGACATCATGCAAGCCTTTACCACTGTACCTCACCATAACTTAATTTCTTCTAAACTTTATGGCCATTAGCCTTTCATTCATCTGCTGGAGCTCTTCAAGTTTGGCCTATTGGCCCAAAATGTTAGGAATGCAATATGGGACAACATCTCCACTTCAGGTTTGTAAATTACAAGGCAAACCAAAACCATTTATTAACTTCTTCACCTTTTTATTATGCCATGATTAAGCCCTTGTCTTTACATGCCTCTGCCCTCTAGTGGAAGTCACACAACCTAATGCCTTCTGCAATTGTATCCCCTCCGTTTCCTTACCTGTTGAAAGGATCACATTTTGAAGAGTGGAGACTGAGACAGGAAATAAAATGGAGTTTTATACAATAGTCTCTGAACTACAATTCCCAGAATGCTCCTTGTTATTATCCTTCATAAAGCCCAGGAAACAGCCAACTTGCCCACTGCATTAGCCCAATGAAGAGTCAGCCATGACTCTATATCAGAGCTTTCCAAACTGTGTGTCGCGACACGTTAGTGTGTCGGCTGCAGTGTGTAGGTGTGTCACGTGAATGTATTACAATTTATGTATGTGTCCGTATCTCTTATAAGGGGTTAGTTTAACCTCCGGTTTGCTAGTAAAACTGAATTACTGTGTTGCGAAATGATGCATGGCTAAAAAGTGTGTCAGCAACATGAAAAGTTTGGAAAGCTCTGCTCTATATGAAGCCATGTGGCTCTGGGAACCCGAGATCCGGAGCATATGAAAAACAGTGGCTTTAAAACACACGCACACTGAAAAGGCCACATGGTGTGGACTATACCATAGTAGGCTTTGCACTGCTGGTTGTTTTCACTTTTAAAATATGTTTTAAATAGCAGGAATATCAACATATCCTTCAATGCATTATTGATGAAAATAGGGACTATATTTCTAATGCCTGTATTCTGACAATAAGGAAAACTGCCCAAACACTTCTTTTTATTGCACATTGCTGAAGATTATTCTCCATCTGCTGTATAAATGCATTCAACAATATTTACATTCACTTCCTGGATGTAGGTGGTGGGCAGTAGTGGATGGGAGGAGGTGAAAGAGAAGCAGCACACCAGCATTTTGTTTTTTGATAACCAAGAAAGAATCCACAGCCGCAATCTTGATCCAGCTGCATGATGTAAAGGCAAAGGGGATGCTTGACTTCTCATGAAAGATACACTGGAAAAACATAATTGTCCTATAATCATACTTAGCAGTACAAAGTGAACTTTGCTGGTGACAGCATATGAAATGGAAGGCTATGCCCTACATGGTATATAGGGTACTTCCAGAAAACGCTTTCCTCATGCCATTGTTAGCTTTCAATTTGTCGGTGAGTTTGAGAACTTCATCTCTAGTCACCACTATTTGCTTCAGTTCCTCTCTTCCTGAAAACATCCGTTCAAGTGCAGGTATCTGCCCTACATATTCTGCATTAAAGACAGATGAAAAGGATTCATTCAGCTTCTCAGCAATCTCTTTATCCTCCTTTGGTACTCCATTATCATCCAATGGTCCAACTGCCTCCCTAGCGGGTTTCCTGCTTCTGATATATTTAAGTAATTCTTTCTTGCCCTTGATGATGTTAGTGATGTGCTCCTTGAAATGCTTTTTTGAGAAGAGAAGATTGAGGGGAGACATGATAGCACTCTTCAAATACTTGAAAGGTTGTAACACAGAGGAGGGCCAAGATCTCTTCTCGATCCTCCCAGAGTGCAGGACACAGAATAATGGGCTCAAGTTACAGGAAGCCAGATTCCAGCTGGACACCAGGAAAAACTTCCCGACTGTTAGAGCAGTACAACAATGGAACCAGTTACCTAGGGAAGTTGTGGGCTCTCCCACACTAGAGGAATTCAAGAGACAGCTGGACAACCATCTGTCAGGGATGCTTTAGGGTGGATTCTTGCATTGAGCAGGGGGCTGGACTCAATGGCCTTGTAGGCCCCCTTCCAACTCTGCTATTCTATGATTCTATTTCTTTTTATCTGTTTGCATTTCCTTTATGCAAGTTTGTGTTCCTTTTTGTTCTCATTTGGGGAAGACTTCCATTTTTTGAAGCAAACCTTTTCTTCAATAACTTCCTCACTGCTAATTTGACAGTTATTGTCTGTTTTCTTTCTCATGGGTTTTGCTGGGGTTAATGAATCAATTTCTCTGTTTGTACACTATCTTTCAGAAAATTGTTGTGTCTGGTCCTGGGGAGGGTCTAGTATATATTGTGTCCTAGTAGTATTGTACATAGTTGTAGTTTTATTAAAAATGTGATATTCTCCCCCGCCCTCTCATTCCAGCCCATTTTATCCTATCAGAGTTCATAAGGTTCTTCTTTGGGCATGTCCAGAATGATCCTGCAGGAGGGAGAGGGTAGAATGCGAGAGTGTGTGGCTGGTTATTAGAGAGGAAGAATAGAAGAGGAGACAGGGAATGTAAGGACCGAGTGATTATATCAGGTAAGACTTTAGGTAGGTGGGCAGACAGGGAGGTTTGGTGGAAAATAGGAGCTGCAGCATTCATTCTACTGTAAACATATACGTTATTTATGCTGTTGCTATTGTATAGCAGAGGTGGCGAACCAAACTGTGGGCCTTTAAAAAAGTTTAACTTAAAAGTTAACACATTCTGAAATTCATCTTTCCCAGAGTTTTCCCTGACATAGCCACTTTCTAGGACTGCACATGGAGCAAAATTTCCTTATTGAAACTCCAGGATCTCTTGTTTGAGAGAGAGGGAGAGAGTAGTGTGTATAAGATATGGTCTCTTAAAAATTTATACCCTAGAGTTCCCCAGAAAGCCCCAAAAGAAAAGTCCCAAGATTTACAGGCCCCAAAAGAAGAAAAATCTTATTTTTGGTCCAGAAGACATGTGAGTAAATTAGCTGTCCTTAATTTACAGGGTTATTAGCCTATCCACAGTGTATGCTACTGGGGTTTTGTGATAATTGCTCTCTCAGAAGTTTGGACATTTATAGAATAGTGCTAAATTTCCTGAAATAATAATGAGCAATTTATATTGAAATGCATGCATCATGATATTTGTTTATTCTTATAAATCTATGTTTTGAAAATATATGCCAAAGTACCTCTATGTGGATTCTTACATTTCTAAATAGAGTGTGAGGGCCAAAACCAGACACGACTTTAAAGACGTACACAGCTTTTTGAATTCAGTTTTACTCTAGATTAGGAGCATTATCCCTGATCTGGATAGGAACTCGTGCAGGGGAAATAGAAGGGCTTTAACCCTTTCACTCTGCTGTGGGCCTAGTCTGGACCAGGCTTCCCTCCATGCATGCATTTCTATTGCAAAAGAGTCATCTATATCAGCAGTCCCCAACCTTTTTGGCACCAGGGACCGGTTTCGTGGAAGACAATTTTTCCATGGACCCGGGGTGGGGGGGCGTTGAGGGTATGGTTTTAGGAAGCTCCCCCGCCCCCTACTCCAGCGTCCTGGCTTTGCTTCGGCTGGATGGGCGAGATGGCGCCCTCCCAGGTACGCTGGGGTGGGGGGGGGGGGGGTGAAAGCAGCTCACCTGCGCGGCCCAGTTCCTAACAGTCCACAGACTCAGACCAGTCCGTGGCCCAGGGGTTGGGGACCCCTGATCTATATAAAGCAAATTGCAGGCACAATTCGGGCCCATATCTAGGGTGGGAGGGATCAGCCAGCATAGCAGAGGGAAAGATTGATGCCCTCCTAGCCCCCATGGTAGGGCCCTGGTCTGGATTGGAGCACCTGGGCCTAAAAAATTTGATCTCATTTTTTGATAAGGTAACCCTTGTGGACTGTGGGAACGCTGTGGACGTCATATATCTTGACTTCAGCAAAGCTTTTGACAAAGTACCAAATGACATTCTGATTAACAAACTAGCTAAAAGTGGGCTAAATGGAACAACTATTAGGTGGATTCACAGTTGACTACAGAATCGGACTCAAAGAGTACTTATCAATGGAACCTTCTCAAACTGGGGAGAGGCAATGAGTGTGGTACCGCAGGGCTCAGTCCTGGGCCCAGTGCTCTTCAACATTTTTATTAATGATTTGGACGAGGAGGTGCAGCTGATCAAATTTGCAGATGACACCTAATTGGGTGGGATAGCTAATACCCTGGAAGACAGAAACAAACTTCAAAGTGATCTTGATAGGCTGGAGTGCTGGGCTGAAAACAACAGGATGAAATTTAATAGGGATAAATGCCAAGTTCTACATTTAGGAAATAGAAACCAAATGCACAGTTACAAGATGGGGGATACTTGGCTCAGCAATACTACAAACAAGAAGGATCTTGGAATTGTTGTAGATCACAAGCTGAATATGAGCCAACAGTGTGATATGGCTGCAAGAAAGGCAAATTCTATTCTGGGCTGCATTAATAGAAGTATAGCTTCCAAATCACGTGAGGTACTGGTTCTTCTCTATTCGGCCCTGGTTAGGCCTCATCTAGAGTATTGCGTCCAGTTCTGGGCTCCATAATTCAAGAAGGACGCAGACAAGCTGGAGCGGGTTCAGAGGAGGGCAACCAGGATGATCAAAGCCCTATTAAGAGAGACTGAAAGAGCCCTATTAAGCCCTATTAAGAGAGACTGAAAGAACTGGGCATGTTTAGCCTGGAGAAGAGAAGATTGTGGGGAGAAATGATAGCACTCTTCAAATACTTAAAAGGTTGTCACACAGAGGAGGGCCAGGATCTCTTCTCAATCCTCCAAGAGTGCAGGACACGGAATAACGGGCTCAAGTTAAAGGAAACCAGATTCCAGCTGGACATCAAGAAAAACTTCCTGACTGTTAGAGCAGTGCGACAATGGAATCAGTTACCTAGGGAGGTTGTGGGCTCTCCCACACTAGAGGCCTTCAAGAGGCAGCTGGACAACCATCTGTCAGGGATGCTTTAGGGTGGATTCCTGCATTGAGCAGGGGGTTGGACTCGATGGCCTTGTAGGCCCCTTACAACTCTGCTATTCTATGATTCTATGATTCTATAATCTAGAGTAAAAGTGAGTAACCTGTGGCTAGTTCCAGTTTCATCATTACCTTGGGGCTGGATGGCTGTTCATAGCAGAGTGCTGAACCCAACTCCCAGATTTATCTTTTCATTGGAATAGACACATGGACACCAGAATAGCCGTTTTAAATGGATATTGCTGTTTTTATGCTTTTAAATTTTTGTATATTTGTTTTTAATGTTCATTGTTTTTAACTTTTGTAAACCGCCCAGAGCGCTTCGGCTATGGGGCGGTATATAAATGTAATAAATAAATAAATAAATTCAACTGAAGCTACCATTCCATGCCACAAGTACACAGCTGGCATCCACGTAGAATGACCGGACTCGATACATTAAAAGGCTTCCTGTTTTGTGGATTGGTAATCCTGTACTGGGGAAGACGTGCATTATTTCAAGAGGGCTTTTGGATGCCAGCACCCTGGTCAAAAGGATAAATTGTTTTAAACGACTCTGGGAAATGAGGCAAACAACAATGTACAATTCTGTATTGACTGTGATCAACCTTGGGGGTGTTCTAGTTTACATGCTGATGTTCCTGGTGGTGGTGAATCACTTGAGCCAGTAACGTGAAGGAATAGTATGGTAGCGTTGCTCTTTCAGGACTCCGGCATGGCTCTACCCCAATTTCCACTCCATACCCCCATTGGTTCCCCATACGAGGCCTGACTATAAATATTTCCAAGCTAGTCCTGGGTTTTTCTACTGGCCTGGGGCTCAAGAGCCTGCTCCATGCTTCCGAGCCTGTGATCCCTGTGCCTCACCACAGTTCTTCCCCCTACCCCTCTAATATTTGTCACTCTGATTTACTTCTTATCCAATTCCTGACCTTCAGTTGCAGTTGCCTCTGCCTCGCCTTCCTAAGGATCTCCCCAGCTTTCCTTTCAGCTCTGGTCCCTCCAGTTCAAATTAAGAGATGTCTCTTACACGCGTTTCCAGAGGCCCTGGGAGCCTGGCCTTCCACCTTTGTCTGGTCAACATAACAATACCTACACTTCAAGTTCAAGCCGTTGGCCTTCAGGGACTCTGAGCTGGAAAATGTGGCCTTCCAGGTCTGGATTGGGTATAGCTGCCCATGACCCTAGCCTGGCTCTGGTAGAGAGAAAGGATTAACAGACTTGCATTTCCCTTCAGCTTTCTTCTGAGCTTGGGGGTGGGGGTGGGGGTGGGGAATGGTGCTTAGAGGAAAATGTCTAGCTATGCCATTGCAAATTACTAGATATATATATATATATATATATATATATATATATATATTTGCATGCATTGAAAACCTGTCATAATTTCAGGGTTTAAATTTGACCTTCGAGAATATTCACATTTTACTTTGGAAGTTTGACCCTAAAGGATAGCCTGGAGAAGAGAAGATTGAGGGGAGACATGCTAGCACTCTTCAAATACTTAAAAGGTTGTCACACAGAGGAGGGCCAGGATCTCTTCTCGATCCTCCCAGAGTGCAGGACACGGAATAACAGGCTCAAGTTAAAGGAAGCCAGATTCCAGCTGGACATCAGGAAAAACTTCCTGACTGCTAGAGCAGTACGACAATGGAATCAGTTACCTAGGGAGGTGGTGGACTCTCCCACACTAGAGGCCTTCAAAAGGCAGCTGGACAGCCATCTGTCAGGGATGCTTTAGGGTGGATTCCTGCATTGAGCAGGGGGTTGGACTCGATGGCCTTGTAGGCCCCTTCCAACTCTGCTGTTCTATGATTCTATGATACGTTTTTGAAAATAAACTGATGACTTTTAAGGCAGCGGTGGCCTCCTAAATTCCGTACTTTATCACCTTGTAATGGCTTACAGCCCTTAAAATTAAATCACTGTTAATTTTGAAGGAGGGAAACTGTATTAGACTAGTATAACTTCATTCAAACTAGAAGGATTTGCTTAGGATCTCCTCATGAAGACTTTGCAATTGGTTTCAGCTCTATAAACCAGACAGGGCAGTGAGCAGTATGTAGTTATAGAAGGGAAAGTCAGTGGCAACACAAAACAGAAAAGGACCCTTTCTTTTTGCTCTCTCAGCTTCCTTTAGTGGGATTTCCCCCTCAAGGGTTACCATTTCTCAGGGGTTGAGCTGTCATATCAGAGATTTAACCTCTTTTTCATCTGTTTCCAGGAGAAAGAATAAAATCTTAGGGTCAAGGGGCAGAATATTCTCTTTGCATAAACAACTTGGGACCAGGATACCTGAGAGAGCGCCTTCTCGCTTACCAACCTGCCCGATCACTGAAGTTGTCCAAGGGCATGCTCCTGTGGTTCCTTGTGGACCTGTGGGCCGACTGGAATCCACCAGGAGAATAGCCTTTAGTGTGGTGGCCCCTTCTCTGGGGAATTCTCTGCCCCTGGAGGTCAGGTAGTCACCAACTCTAGGCTGCTTCCGGCGCCTCCTGAAAACAACTCTGTTTTGAGAAGACTTCCTCAACTGACTAGCCACTGTTTTCCTGTTTCTTTTGTTTTTAAATTGAACAATTTTAATTTGCTTTTTTAATCTTTTTTACTTTTTATACCTATGTTCAGTGCTCTGGAATCTGTGTTAAATAACTGAGTGGTATATAAATACTGTAAATAATAATAATAATCTCTGATGTACAGCTGCAGCTACGGGCGTACAGATTTAGTTAAATGTGTTTCCGTCTGTGTTCCATGGATTGTGAGGCATCTTTCGTTTTGTCATCAACTTATTGAGAGAATCAGTTGGGTGTTTTTTTTAAGGAATGTGCAATAATTTTTTTTTCTGTTTGCAAATGCACATTTATGCTAAAGTGCATTTGTGCAACTGCACGTTTGCACAAATCCCCCCCAAGTAAAAAAAACTGGTCTGCATGTCTGCAGAATCTGCAGGACTTGGAAAAAGCTGGTCCGTTGCAGAATCCCCTGGTCAGATTCATAGAAATCCAACCTCCTTTGACATCCCCAGGTGTAGCTGGGCTCTTCCCCACCAGGGCCCACCTGTATCATCATCATCAGGCTACACCTTGAGGATCCTGACACCAAGCAGGCCTCTGGCCCTCTCACCCACAGAGCTCTTCGGCCTCCCACAAGAGAAGCCAAATAGACAGTCAGGCAGAGGCAGGAGGCTCAGGTGTGAAAGAGAATTTAATTGAGTTAAGGATTTGTCTGTTGGTAGATTTTTTCTGGGAGGGTGTTGTTGTTTTTCCATTACTTGTCACTGTTGCTCAGTTAAGGGTGAAACTTCTGGAGGTCAAAGCAGAAATGATAGGAGAGCAAGAGGGGAAACAGGTGAAGAGGAAGAGAGTGCCAGGTGACCAAACATCCAGAGGGGAACGGGAGGGAGAGCGGTCTGAGCGGGGTGCTGATTGCTACAACACGCCCACATTACACTGACCCACAACACCTCACGAAGCATGGCACAATGACACTGGCCCCCCTCCCCCCATGTATTCAAGCAGCACACCTTGCCCTTGTGTTTCAGAAAAACACAAATCAGTGCAACATTCAGATAAATGCAACCGAAACTCCGATCCAGGTACTGTACCACATACAGACACTCCATGCTTGAATCTAAAAAGAGTACTCGGGGGCTAGCTAGGACACACACACACGTACACACACACCAACCAGCTGTTGATATTGTGCAGCACACAGGTTTAAACACAAACTCATACCGAGGAGCAAAATACAGACCCTGACATTCCAAGTGGCAACAACAACGCTGAAACACACAATCTCGCCTCAATAAGCAAACATGGCCTGCGCTCCCGTCTAAGAGGGCAATCTTCAAATGCGCGCACACTTGCCACATAGTCTGGAAAACATGCTCACACCACTTTACACTGGGGTATAACAATGATTCAAGCAGGCCCAGAGAGCAGAAAGCTGGTTTGCAGCACTGCACCGTGATGGGTAGAAGGAAGCGTCATTCCCGACATATTGTGGGTTAATTCCAGTGAAGGGGCATGAGGTGAATGGGCAGACCAAGTAGCTGGAGTGGGAGCAGGAGAGAGAGGGACGGGGAAGATGGAGGACGTGGTCTAAGGGGCACTCAGAGTCTGTGTACTGGGAATTAGCAGGCAAGCCAGAGTGTGCCGAGGGCAGTGTTTATAGGACACTCGGGTTACGGAAGTTGTGCCCAGCAAAGCGGGCTTCATCGCCAAGCTCCTCCTCAATCCTGTGGAAGACAGACATAGAGACAGTTAGTGACGGAGCTCACATCACGGGCCCTGGTCCAGAGGAAGTTAACCCAGAGAGGTTCACTTGGCGCCTACATTGTTTTTCTTCAGTCGCCAGCTGAAGACCTTTTTATTTTCTCAATATTTTAAAATCTAACTTAAATTAAATTTAAACTCTGCTGTTTTAATCTCATATTTTAACCTATATCAATTTTTGCTGTGTGGTTTTATCCTTGTCGTGCTTTTTATATTGTATTTTGTATTTTGTGTTTTTAAATTGTTGGTTGTTTTATTATGCTCTTCGTGGTTTTAATTTTTGTGAACCGCCCAGAGAGCTTCGGCTATTGGGCAGTATAGAAATGAAATAAATAAATAAAACTTCCTCTCAAATTTAAGCCTAAAATTTAACGCCCTATTGCAAATTGCTGAACCATAGTGGTTAAGTGTACAAACAATGATTTTGGAAAACCCCAGTTTTATTTTATTTTATTTATTTATTTATTTCATTTCTATACTGCCCAATAGCTGAAGCTCTCTGGGCGGTTCACAAAAATTAAAGTCATGAAGATCATAATAAAACAACCAACAATTTAAAAACACAAATACAAAATACAATATAAAAAGCGCGACCAGGATAAAACCAAAAGTTTAAATTGTACCTCTGTCATGGAGTCACTTGCTGGTCCCAGGCAAACCCCTGTTCTTTCAGCTCATTCTGGAATATGAGGATAATATGTGCCTACCTTACAGAGTTGTTGTAGGGATTACTAACACAGTATACGTGAAAAGGTTTTCTAAGCATTGTTTCAGTCTGCATCCAGCGATGTTAAAATCTAGATAAGCCTGTTTTTTTCATATGCCATTCTAATACAAAAAGCTGCTTTTCCAGGTACTGTGTACTTTGTTTGGAATCTATGGAATCTTCTTTTATGGACAGCTTTAGGAAGGCCGCACCTTGGAGACCAATACCAAGAGCAGCTCATCAATTTTTGCTGCCTTTGATGAGATAAGGCAAAAAAATCTTTGTTTAAACTGAGAATGTGCCCCAGCATGATAGAAGCAGAAAGAAATCCTAAAATTTGCATGCTGTTGTAAGTGGCTCTTAAACAATTGTCTGTCTACCACCTTGTGAGGGCTTTGAATCCTGAAAGGCAGTTTTAAAAACTGGCCAATAAATAAAACAAACAAACAAACGGTGTGCCTAGACAATCAGTCCTCCCTTGGAGTACAATAAGTTTCGCAGTATCATTTGGCTCCAGGAAGTCTTCAGAAATGGGAGGTCCCCTCAACCCACCCACCCATTCTCCATCAATGGGGGGCCTTAAAGGCCCTGTTAAGGCCTCCATCTGCGATGGGGAGAGAAACACGTAATTCCCCCAAGGCTGGGGATATTGCGCATTTCCCCCCTCTGCCATTAATGCAGTGGTGGTGGGTGGGAGGGAATGGGGCAAAGGGCATGCCGTGACCTGGAAGTCAAGACAGACCCGTGCTCGAGTGCTCTCAAAGGCTGGTGAGCACTCAGCCACAAGTCCCTCCTAGCGCCAGGTGGGTCCATCTGGGCCTGTGAGGGTCGGTCATGGGAGCATTTGCAGGCCTAGTCAGATATTCCCAGCAATGGTAACTGAAGCACCCTGCCTCTGACTGGCGGATGGGCTGATGGGCTTGGGACATTTCCTCCACCTTCCCTTGCACTTACCTCATTAGCTGATTGTATTTTGCCAGTCGCTCTGACCTGCAGGGAGCTCCAGTCTTTATCTGTAAAAGCCAATCTCAAGTCAGGCATATTTTATGGAGGTCCACACAAGTAGGTCACAGAGACCCATCAGTTGGCTTTGTGGCTCTAAAACTCAGCAGCTCAACTGAGGTATGCCATATCCAAGGCCTACGGATATGGTAGGGGAAGAATAGGAATCACGCTAACTTATGGCACTTTTTCACCCAACTCCAGACCTCTGCAAAAAAGAATAAGAAAAAAGAAAGAAAGAGGGACCCGTTCCCTTCTCACCGCAGCTCTGGTCATTTGCTCTCTTCCTCTCCAGCAGAGGAAAGAACAGACTGCTTCCTCGCCCCTAAGAATGTGGCGTGCGTGTTTTGTCAGAGGCTGGGTGACCAGGCGCACTGCGCAGTAAATATCAGGCCTCCGTCTTCATTTCTCTTGAAAAGCCTGGGCCGGGAGAGGCATTTGGGGGGAAATGAAGATGGTGGGACCAGCTGGCGCTTCACTGTGCAGTGTGTCATAGTGTCCAGCTTCGGTATCAAAACTAATAATAATAATAATAATAATAATAATAATAATAATAATAATAATAATAACAATCAAATAAAAAGGGATGTTGTACAACTAGCGTCAGCCATGGTTTTCCCATGCAAAGTATTGACGCTGGGCTGTTTGCTGCTATGCAGCTGCCCCCATCATCTGCCGCTGTCTCTGGTGGTCATTTGCCCCCCACCCTTGGGCTGCAGTGGCCTAGGACATAAAACCCAACGTTCAATCCTAATGGTGCCATTACCGCTTCCCCTTCCAGTTTGTTGACTTCCTTATTACTTTGCATATCCATATACTCATTCCATCTCTCTCTGGACTAACTTGGCTTGCACTTGACTCTGACCAAATATTGACTCTCTGGTAGATCTACCACCAGGCTTCACCCAACTTCATCCATGCTCCATCCAGTCCTGATGGGGCTATAGCACTCGAGTACCCAACGTTCCCAGCTGCTTGCAGCGTAAGATTGACCATCTGGTAGCTCATGTGGAAGAGGCACCAGACCGATCTCAACCATGTCTGTGCAGAGTCCAGGCTCAGT
The DNA here is from genome assembly GCF_023053635.1 of Elgaria multicarinata webbii. Taxonomy (NCBI): domain Eukaryota; kingdom Metazoa; phylum Chordata; class Lepidosauria; order Squamata; family Anguidae; genus Elgaria; species Elgaria multicarinata. The sequence goes on from NC_086176.1 coordinate 8,293,653, forward strand.
TTCTTTGGGAGGAGGGAATGGTGGCAGTGGAGAATGTCCTGCTCTTATCTGAAGGGAAATGGGCAATTGCCGCAGGCTCACAAAAGGATGGGCTGGAACTGTACGTGTTGGGTCCTGATCCATCCACTGCTCAATTCCTATCTTGTGGCAGTCTGCAGCTGAATACAGAGCTCTGCCAACCCTCTCTTTCTTCTTTTAGGATCTCATTGTTTCTCCTAAGTGTGTGTGTGCACGTGTGTGTATGTGTTGTGTACACAATATCTGGTTTTTTAAAAGTGTCTTATGTTTTACACACACACACCTTTTTTTCTTGTCCATCCTGATGTCATCCCACCATGGGACATTAAGTCAGCTCTTATTGTCATCTCCTTCTGTGTTAAAAATGTCACTGTCCCAGCCTTCACTTGTTTCTTCCCAAGAAGGCAGCCAACACAGGAGTTCCACCCAGCCAGAACTTACCTGCCCAGTACAGAGCCCCACCACCAGGTCAGCAATGAAGGTGTCTTCAGTCTCTCCCGATCGGTGACTCACCATCACCCCCCAGCCATTCTCCTGGGCCAGTTTACAGCTGTGGGGACATAAAATAAACTTAGTTGATTCGCCTCAGAGCTGTATCACACCCACTTTCCCCCCCTGATATGCATCTGCGATTTTGACTTCTGTTTCATCAGTGCAGCAAGTGCTGGACACTTTCAGGTGTGCATGTTGTGTTATTTCACCTCGTTCGCTCTCCCACTCCACCCCGCCCCGCCCCTTCTCCTTCCCCCTCCAGTTCATTGGTTCTTGTCATTGATGAATAACCACCTTCCCCCCCCCCCCAGGCTTTGTTCTCTACTAGGGGTGTGCAGAGCAGGTCTGCTCCACCCCAAACCGTTCCATTTTTGGATAACCACTCTATTATAGCCTATGGGAATGAACCAAAATGCTTACAGCTCTGTCATTTTTAAAGATGATGGCTCTTTAGGGCTTCTGGCATGCCAAGATTGAAGCAAATCAGTTCATCCCTTGTTTTTTTTTTTAGGAATTTTGTACATTCTTCTCCCTTCAAACCATCCCCCCCATAAACACACACAAAAGAAACTGAAAAATAGAATCAGGTGTACATCTGCAAAGTAAAGAATAAAAGCTCCAAGCATAAATGTGCTGGGATGAATTAATGCAGAATCAGAGGTGTGGGTGTGTCTTTATGGGGGGGGGGGGAATGGTTTGAGGGGAGACTTTTAAAAAATCCCTTTAAAAATCAAAGGATAAACCAATCTGCTTCAAACTTGGCATGCCTAAAGCCCTACTTAAGAGATATCACAGTGCCAGGTTTCATCACTTTATCTTTAAAAATGATGGAGATGTAAGCTTTTTTGTTAATTCCCATAGGCGGGGTGGAGTTGGAACAGCGAAAGTCCATTCAACCGACTCAGCACAAGCCCATTCATTTAACACAGTGTGCTGGAGAAGGAGATCCATCCTGTCCTGCATTTTTGTCAGCAAGGCCTCCCTTAAAAGCACACGCCCGTAACAAAGGACATAGGTTAGCAACACACGGGGCAAAGGAGTGCTTTAATCCCTTGTGGAGGAAATAAGCTGGACTTTCCCCACTCTAAGAAAACACAAAAATGGAGGGGAAGAGGTGGGGTGACTGCAGGACAGGCACAACGTCATGTGGGTACTGCACTGCAAAACAGGCATGTCGAGAGTGCAATAAAACGCTGGTGTGAGGAAGCCCTCAGTCTCAGCAGTTTGGAAGTCCTTGAGGCTAGAACTGGGTAAACTACAGCCCGTGAGCTCTTGCGAAACTGAGAACTTACGCTTGAATGGCTTCAGTGACTGATCCAATCTGGTTGACCTTAAGCAGGAGACAATTGCAGGCCTTTTCTTCAACAGCTCGCTCAATGCGTTTGGGGTTGGTCACTGTCAGGTCATCCCCCACAATCTGAATTCCTACATTTGCCGTGAACTTAGACCAGGCCTCCCAGTCATCCTGGTCAAAAGGATCTTCAATTGACACCACTGCAGAGGGAGATGAGAGAATTACAACAACCCTGTGCCACAGCTCCCAGTCTGCAAACGGTGGAAACTCCCTGCATCTTTAGAGCTGAGGCTTTGGGCGCAGGAGCTCACCTGGGTAGTCCCGCACAAAGCTCTGGTAGAGGTCACCCAGTTCGTCAGCAGAGATATAGCGGCTGGGGTCATCGGGGGATTTGAAGTCCAGGTCATATTTGCCATCTCTGTAGAACTCTGAGGCAGCCACGTCCATGCCGATCACGATCTTATCGGTATAGCCAGCTTTCTCTAGGGCTTCCTTGAGGAGTTCTAAAGCTGAGAGGGATGGGAAGGGAAACATGGCACATTTAAACATCAAAAACGCCTTCTAAGACTCTGAAGTATTCCCTTCAAACAGAGATTTCCAAAGGGCAAAAAAAAAAAGCATTTCCTGTTTGGCTCACGATCAAACTGAATCGTGCACATTGACCATGTAGTAATGGCTGCTGCTTCTCCTCAGCAAAGGAGGAGGGAACTTGCACTTGAGAAGGGGTGTGTGTGTGAGAGAGAAGATGCTCACTCTTCCCCAACTACCACTTTGTCCCTCAATCTGCCTCCCAGTAGCTTCCAAATAAGCCCAGTGGCCGTGTGTCCTCTTTCACAGGGAATAGTCCCCTATTTGAAGGGCTACCAGAGGACTATTTCAAAGATGTCCTCCGTTTGAAGGGCTGTCCAGTCCAAGTCCAGTATAAAAATAAAGAAGGAAGCCTTGAAGTTGCCCACGAACAGCACCAGCAGACTGAGCAAAGCATACCAGTCATGGCCTTCTACATGACTGTATTTCTATTTCAATTGTAATAATTATTAATAAATTTGTATCCTGGTTGTGCTTTTTATACTGTATTTTGTATTTGTGTTTTTAACCTGTTGGTTGTTTTATGATGGTTTTAATTTTTGTGAACCGCCCAGAGAGCTTCGGCTATTGGGCGGTATAAAAATGTAATAAATAAATAAATAAATAAATAAATACATATACATGTAAACCAGCATACACAATTTATGCAAATTGGTGTCATATTTTTTTAAATGACGCACATCTTTTTGGGTGATTCACAAGTGGCTACCCTGTCCTCAGGGATCCAAGTTTACCTCAGAAACACATATCCGAAACCCCACAAAGGGAAAAATAAAATGAGAGATGAGAGAAGGGTTAAGCACACAGTTCCCATGGCCTGTCTGGTGCAAACCATCCCTTCCTGAAGCTGCTTTGCCTAGAACAGGGGTGGGCCCTCCAGATATTTTGGCCTACAACTTCCATCACCCCTCGCCATTGACTATGCTAGCTAGGGCTGATGGGAATTGTAGGCTAAAACATCTGGAGGGCCATAGGTTGTCCACCCCTGGCCTAGAAGAAACAGCCATTAAGGCTTTATTACACATGTTGTGTGTAACATGGTCTGGCTCTCACGCCCCAGTCAAGATAAAAGGAGTTGAAGAAAATATTCAAGGCGAAGTCTTAGGTAGGGTGACCATATGAAAAGGAGGACAGGGCTCCTGTATCTTTAACAATTGCCTAGAAAAGGGAATTTCAGCTGCTGTCATTTGTATGCATGTCGCACCTGGTGAAATTTCATCACAACAGTTAAAACTGCAGGAGCTATACTGCAGCTATACTGTGACCAGATTTAAAAGAGGGCAGGGCACCTGCAGCTTTAACTGTTGTGATGAAGAGGGAATTTCACCAGGTTCTCAATATATACAAATGACACCTGCTGAAATTCCCTTTTCAATACAACTGTTAAAGATACAGGAACCCTGTCCTCCTTTTCATATGGTCACCCTATCTTAGGTCCAGACCAAACATTACATCAAACTTTTTTTTAAAAAAGTGTAATTATGTTGACCACTTTTATTTTGAAGAAGCAGCAGCACAGGGATCCAACCTGGATCATGTTCCCATTTTGGATCAGGGAGGAGCAGGGTGTTTGCTCTAGTGGCCCCAGAACCACAAACTACTCTCCCTCAGCAATTTGTGATGAAGAGGGAATTTCACCAGGTGCTACATGCATACAAATGACACCTGCTGAAATTTCCTTTTCTATACTGTTAAAGATACAGGAGCCCTGTCCTCCTTTCCATATGGTCACCCTAGTATTAGATCCTTGCCCTTCCTGGCTCATAAAAGCAGCAGATTGGGTGGGGGGACAGGACTGGCTGAGTGGTTAAGTGGAGTGATCAATGCCTCCCTTCACCAAGGCAGGGTGCCAGCGTGCTTGAAGGAGGCGGTGGTAAGACCCACATTGAAAAAGTCCTCCTTGAACCCCACCATATTGGATAATTACCAGCCAGTCTCCAATATTCCATTTCTGGGCAAGGTATTGGCGCGCGTGGTGGCCTCCCAACTCCAGGGATTCCTGGATGAGGTGGATTATCTAGATCCATTTCAACCAGGCTTCAAACCTGATTATGGGACAGAAACAGCTTTGGTCGCCTTGGTGGATGTCCTACGCTGGGAACTGGACAGGTGGAGTGTGTCCCTGTTGGTTCTGCTGGACCTCTGTGGCATTTGATACCATTGACCATGGTATCCTGGGCTGCGGAGGTACTGTTTTACAGCGACTCCATTCCTTCCTGGAAGGGCGGACCCAGAAGGTGCTGCTGCTGAGGGACTTCTCCTTGACTCCATGGTTTTTGGCCTGTGGAGTTCCTCAGGGTTCAGTTTTGTCCCCCATTCTATTTATCATATATATGAAACTGTTGGGAGAGGTTGTCTAGAGTTTTGTATTTCAATGCGACCAGTATGCTGAGGATACCCAACTCTACTTCTCCTTTCCACCCGATTTCAAGGAAGCTGTTTCAGTGATAAACCAGTGTCTATCAGCAGTAATGGACTAGATGAGGGCAAACTAATTGAAGCTTAATCCAGACAAGACAGAGGTGCTCCTGGTCAGTCAAAGCGCAGATCAGGGAATAGGGATTCAGCTTGTGCTGGGTGGGGTTACACTCTCCCTGAAGACACAGGTTCGCAGCTTGGGTGTACCTGGATTCAGCCCTGAGTCTGGATGCCCAGGTTTCAGTGGTGGCCAGAAGTGCATTTGCGCAGTTAAAGCTAGTGTGCCAGCTGCACCAGTTCCTAGAGATTTGACCTGGCCATGGTGACACATGCCTTAGTTACATCCTGTTTGCCTTTGAAGAGTGTTCAGAAACTTCAGCTGGTTCAAAGAGCTGGAGCCTGATTGTTGACTGCGCTTGGTTACAGGGAGCAGACAACTCCCCTGTTAAAACAGCTCCACTGGCTTCTGGTCTGTTTCCAGGCACAATTTAAAGTGCTGATTATGACCTATAAAGCCCTATATGGCTCAGGTCCAGATTACCTGAAAGACCATATTATCCCATATGAGCCTGTGCATGCTGTGAGATCTTCAGGGGAGGAGTTTCTCTCAGTCCCACAATCATCTCAGGCACGCCTGATGGGTACGCAGAAGAGGACCTTCTCAGTGGCTGCTCCATAGCTCTGGAACTCCCTTCCTAGGGAAGCTAAACTGGCTCTCTCCTTGTTATATTTTTGGAGGCAGGTAAAAACGCTTGTGTTCTGGCAGGTGTTTGGGAATACTCTGGACCTGTGTTACTGTGTTGGATTTTTTAATTGTGATTTGCTTTTTATTTATTTTTTTAAACGTTTTTGATATTACAGTGGTTTAATTCTATTTTATTTTTTGTAAATTTATATTTATATGTTTTAATTGTGTTTGTTTTAATCTTGAGTCCCAGTATTGGGGAAAAGGTGGGATATAAAAAATTATAATATTATAATAATAATTTAGGGCCTGAACGGCCTGGGGTCAGGATATCTCAGGAATTGCTTCCTCCTATATCAGCCTCCCTCAACCTGGGGCGCTCCAGATGTGTTCGACTACAACTCCCAGGCTGGGGCATTCTGGGAGATGCAGTCCAACACATCTGGAGCGCCCCAGGTTGAGGAAGGCTGTCCTATATGAATCAGCCCAAGAACTTTACTCTGTTTCTGAGGTTGCTCTCTCTCCACTCATGGATGTGTTATGGGTGGGGACAGGAGACATGGCTGTTTTGGGTGTGGCACCTATAATGTGGAACTAGCTCTCACGACGCCCCATTATTGCCTGCCTTAGGAAAGCTTTGTTTTGTTTCAGCGTTTTAACATAGGGCCTTCTTGTGTTTTATCCTGTTGGCATTTTTTATGGTTTTTTAAAAATATTATTTTACTCTCCTTAGTCTCTTATTGTCATAGGCGTGCGCAGCACATTTCATTAGGTGGTTCGGCCAGGGATTTTTTTTTTAAGGTAAACATTGATTGAATATACAGTAATAAAGGACTTTTTTTTCATTCATCAAACAAACGAAATAAACAAAAACTGAAGTAAACTGTATTTTTTTAATTAACAAGTAATCTGTACTGCACTGTTGTAATTATTTGATTGGGACTGAAGTAGAGGAGCACTAATTTTACTGTACTTATTGTCTTTAAATATGGTTAAATATCCCACAGTTACCTTGCGATTCTATTTCTACAATTCTTTTTCTCCTGTCTTTTTTTCATCCTCTCTTCATTTTCAGGCTGCATCCTATGCACGTGTACCTCAGAGTAAGTTCGATTGATCTCAGTGGGGCTTACTTCTGAGTAGACGTACATAGGATTGTGCTGCAGCTCTGTTTTAAAGTGACACAAGATACACACATACCATGTTTACCCAAAGAACAGCTTGAAAAAAGGGGGTTGGACACCCTAAAATAAGCAAAGGCAGATAGGAATTGTTTTAGCAAGCATTCTGATAAAGGTGCTGCTGAATGAACCCTCATTAGCTAGGAGGTCCTGGGGGACATTGCAGTTCTCCCCCCTTTTTTTTCTCTTGCTGGAGTCCAGACTGGGGTGGGCGGTGGGGCAGCGATGAGGAGAGAAGGCACGTAAACAGACAGCTTCTCTCTCTCTCTCTTTCTCCAAACATTACAGTACCTGCAGGCTGATGATGAGAGGAGGGCAGCAGCTCCGAAGGGGGGAGGGCCCCAATCCGCAGCTCCAGGCAATCTTACTCCTTACAGAAACAGTCACCTCCTCGGCTCCACCATGTGCTGCTTCCTGGCCCCAGCATGGCTGCTGTTCCCTCCTTGTCCAGCAACTGTCGGGAGAGGTCAGGCAGAGCAGCTGGGAGCAGGGAGCGGCTGAGTGAGAGAGTGAATGAAAGAGCAAGCGAGCGAGCTGGGGTGTGTGTGTGCAGAGGCTGCACCAGTGAAAAAAGCCTTCCGGAGGAGGAGCTGGGTGGGGAGCAGCTGAATTTGTCGCTCTTTCCTACAGCTAGCACCGGCCCTGCTACTGCAACATGGCGGCAGTGGATTAGGGTGCTCAACTGAACCCTTTCAGCCTGTTGTCCACACGCCAATGCTTATTGTATTGTTTTATCACTTTAAGCCAGCCTATCTATCTATCTGTATAGGAAAGGAAAGGAACCTCTCGTGCAAGCACTTGAGTCATTGCTGACTCCCAGAGGGACGCCTGCTTTCGCTGACGTTGTCTTGGCAGACTTTGTAGCGGGGTGGTTTGCCATTGCCTTCCCCAGTCACGGTTACCTTTCCCCCAGCTAGCTGGGTACTCATTTTACCGACCTCAGGAGGGTGGAAGGCTGAGTCGACCCGAGCCAGCTGCCTGAAACCAGCTTCCACTGGGATCGAACTCAGGCCGTGGGGAGAGTTTCAGCTGCAGAAACTGCTGCTTTATCGCTCTGCGCCACACGAGGCTCTGTATATATCTGTATAAAGGGACATAATATAAATCTGAAGTCAAAGAAATTATGTTCTTGGTCAGAAGGACACTAGCAAATAAACAAAATAAAACCAAAACCAAAGAAAGATAAGAAAGTTCCATCTTGGAACAGGCTAGAAACGTGGGTCTGTAGAAACCCCCAACAGAAAACGTCTGCTCTGTGGAGGCTACAGGAACAGCAGTGACTTTCCACTCTGTTCTTTTCTCACCTTCGCTGTTCTCCAGGATGTTAGGGGCAAAGCCTCCTTCATCTCCCACATTGGTGGCGTCTTTACCATACTTGTCCTTGATCACGCTCTTGAGGTTGTGATAGACCTCAGCACCGATGCGCATGGCCTCTCGGAAGCTCTCAGCGCCAACAGGCAAGATCATGAACTCCTGCATGGCCAGCTTGTTTCCAGCGTGGGAGCCGCCATTGATCACGTTGAAGGCCTGGAAGAGTTCCACAAGAAGAGAGGAACGAGGTGAAATTCCATACTACAACTCAGAGCACACGTACACGACCAGTTTACGCTGGTTCGAACTTAGTTTAACCATCATGGCCTAGGAACTGAGGTTTCACGCGGGTACTGTGAATATTTTATTGGCAATCCCATGTTTTCACACAGAACAAATAAACCAAGTTTCCTTTGATTGACAGCCATGACAGTTAAGCAGGTTGGAAACTGGTTTACATTTGTAGTGTGGACATAAAATTGGCATGTGCATATGAATGATTGTGTAGTAGGCATGACCTCTGTTCTGGTATTATGGAAATTCACTTCCCTTGTACATTCATCCAAATTTCTCTACTGTCCCCTCATCCCCTTGCATTCTGTGTGAAATCAGGCGCGTTCAGATATTTACAGGTACTGGCAGAATGAGATCTGAATTTCCAGCCAGGTCAGCAATATGTCGGTACAGGGGGACGTCCTTCTCTGCAGCCGCTGCTTTGCACACAGCCAGGGAAACACCCAGGATGGCGTTGGCTCCAAACTTAGCTGTGAACATTTAAAAATTAGATAGAGCAAAACAAAACTTAACATAATGTAATAGATAGGACCCTGCCCCTAAGATCTTACAATCATCTTTTTGCCCCACAGCAGATGTTGCTAGTCTAGCTCAGAGTTCCCTACACAACTCTGCTAGTATCTTTTAATGCTGCCAAAAAGCTCTTCATTGCTCTTCCAACCCAACGATACTCTCCAATCCCCCCGCCCCCACCGGCCCGCATCTCATGATTTTTCCATTTTCTTACGAATAGAGTAACTGAGATTACATTTATTCTCTGTCCCGTCCAGCTCCAGCATGAGGTTGTCTATTTTCTCTTGCTCCACAACAGAGAAGCCCTGGAGAAAGAAACATCTCTTAAATGTAGGAAGCCAAGGTAAAAACGTCACAGTGCTGTAGAAGGAATTTGCCACAAACTCCTGTTGCCTGCTGCTGTAGTTATTGCACTGACGCTCTACCACACGCCACACTGCCTTCCACTCTCAGGGAAATCTAGACTCTATATGCAGCGCTGGCCATATAATTGGCCTCTAGAATGTCCTCCATTGGAAAAGATGCTCCTCCGTCCTTTGCACACTTTTGTGCACACACACACACACACACACACACACACACACGGTACGCCTGGGTATCCAGAAAATAAAAGTAGGGTGGAATAAAGAGACAGAGAGAATGAGAGAGAGAATACACATGCAGAGCCTATGACAAAATGAAGAACAAAGCGGGACCCTTACAGAGCTCACGAGAGCAGGGGCGATAGTGCTGTTGATGTGTTCCACTGCCTGCAGGACTCCTGCAGGAAAGAAGAAGACACAGACTGTCACACAAAGGCAGGAAGGAAGAGAGGCAGAGAAAGGCACACAAGACCATCAGCTCATCCCTGGGACTGAAGCCTGTGGAATGTCACTGGCACACATCTGCTGTTACTGCCAGTCCAAAAGCAGGCCACATTACACACACAGTCACACACACACACACACACACACACACACACACAGAGAGAGAGAGAGAGTCACAGTCTCACACACACACACACACACAGAGTCACACACAGCTCTCTGCAATAATTAATTATTTTGGGATGAATGGAAGCAGGAATGCTCCTACCTTTTCCAAGGAATCGGGATTTATCGTTGTCACGCAGCTCCAGGGCTTCATAGATACCAGTGGAAGCACCGCTTGGAACAGCTGCCCGGAACATTCCTGAGGAAGAGTGGAACCCAGAAGCGGAAAATGACAAGGGAAAGGAAGATTTAAATGATCTAAGCACAAAACTCTGGCCTGATGATACAACAGTCTTTTTAAAACAATTTAATTTCAAGTACGTCACTAGTTCTTGTACTTCTAAATTTATAATAAAAAACATGCAGTCGGCATTTTCTGGTCAACTGCTCCATAGGAAGTCACTTTTCTTTCACTGTCCAATGTTATGGCCAATGGCACAAGGATGATTGACAAGCACTCAGCAAATGGCTACTATTTTGTGACAATTTAATGTCATTAATATATATATATTAAAAAAAAACACATTAAACATATCAAACTATATGTATTTAGGTTTTATTTTAAAACTTTACTTGAGAATACTCTCCAAATTTCACTAAGCACAAAGTTTCTGGCTTTGGCTCTGCTTAAACTGCTGCCCAAGTTTTGCAATCCTTGTGGATTATTATTATTATTATTATTATTATTATTATTATTATTATTATTATTATTTTAGGTCATTGCTAACTAGAGGCCTGCTTCTGCAATGGTCACTGTCCACCTTGTGGATCAGCATGGGATCTGACTTCAGGGATTTCATTTCCCCACCCCTCTTCTAAGTTCATTCATACCCATGCTTATTTTTCTTCTTCTACTGATTTGGCCTCAACTCTCCCTCCTCCCTCCTTACCTTTTCCTTTTATTGTTTCTTTTTTGTTGTATCAGTTTTCCTTCCTTTATCCCTGTTTCCAATTTAAGTTTTCTTCTGCCCTTCAGTATATTAAACCTACTATTTGCTCCAGTCATATGCCACCACCTTCCTTGGCAGGACCATCCTAGAACTGGATGAGGTCTCAGAGGAAGTCATATAACTGACCTTAGTGACAGCAGGGGTCAAGGGAGTCAGACAATGTTGATATCCCTACCAAGACCACCATGCAGGGGGACGTTCCATTCAAGGAGGCCGTGGCATTGGAAAAACGAAACTGCCCTGACTAGTCCCAGCTCCCTGCTCCAGGATCTCCTCCAAGAACAGCCCAAAGCCTGAGGTGCAGCATGCCAAATAACCTTTAACCCTACTCATGAGGAGGAACTATGCTCTGGATCCAAACCCCAGTGGCAAGCCAGAAATGAGTGGGGTACAGTATCTCCTATAAGGCTGCTGTGTTGGAGGTTAGCTATTGCTGAAACAACATCTCTCTTGTGTTCCATGCTGGACAGCTCCGTGGCCAACCGGAATGTCCTTATCCTTGGCCGGAAAGACTGCTCCTGGTAAGGCAAGATTTGAGTCACATGGCAGGCTTGGCAGAAATAGGAAATCTCACTACATTTTATTAATCACAGTGGGATTTATACCTGAGAATTGTTATCATTGGTTTATCATATTCTTCTCCCTTTCTTCCTATCAAATAACCTATTCCTACCTACCAAAACTTTCTGTAGACTCTTCTGATCTTTCTGTTGTTCTACTAACTACTTCCTTTCCTTTCCAAAAATCTAGGTTATGGTTCTTTCTTACGGTTCTTTTCTTTCTGCTAGTTCACTTTTTGAGCTATTCCAGTCTGGGTTTTGTCACCATCACTTTACTTAATCTGATGTAATTCATACTTCTAATTATTTACTTCCCTCTTTTTTCTGTGCTTCTTTTAAAATTTAGTCTCAGGTTTTCATTCTGTACATAATTCTTTTCTTATTGCTTCTTTATATGAACTTAGATTTTATATCATTGTGTTGTTGTGGCTTAATTCTGATCATTCAGGTTGCTTCTTCTCTGTTTCTGGTTCTCATTCCTCTTTTCTTTCGATGTTGGGTCCTCCAAGTTAGTTCTTGATCCCTTTCTGTTTCCAGTCTCTCTTTCTTTAGCTTCTCTTATATTCTCTTTCAAATATTCACTTTCAAATTTAACTATCGTTTTTACGCAGCTTTATATTTCTGTTTGGTATCTTTCATCTTCTTCTCTTTCTGCCTCTAGATCATAGAATCATATTATCATAGAATCATAGAATAGTAGAGTTGGAAGGGGCCTACAAGGCCATCGAGTCCAACCCCCTGCTCAATGCAGGAATCCACCCTAAAGCATCCCTGACGGAATAGAATCATAGTTTTGTGTCATGTTTCGTGTCTCCTTGGCTTTCATCTAATGTTTCTAAAACTGAACTCCTAGGGCAGTGTCCAGTGCGACATGAGCACTAACATAAGTTACGTTGCGCTAGTGCAAGGGACTCTAGTGGAACACCAACAGCATTAGCTGGCACAATGGATTTTCAGGGAATTCTGTCGCAACAACAAATACTATTGGTGTTGCACTCGAGATTCCTTATGCTAGTGCAACATAATTTACTTTAGCACTCGTGTCGCATTGGAGACTGCCCCATTTTTGTCCTCTGACCCAATGAACTTGAAATTGCTCAGATGTTTTCTCTGTGGAAAATTTGGTAGAGAGACATTGAAGTGCATCTCCACTCTCAGGCCATCTTCACTTGGCACCTCCTGCCCTTCCCAGCTCACTGCCCTTGGACAGAGATAATTTACGAGCACTCTGTACTGGGCTGCAGAGGAGGCAGCCCGGGCAGATGTCTATGGTTTGCAGTCCCCCCACGTCAGTACATACCTTTTGCTGTGTACAAATCCACCTCGGTGGTGGGATTCCCACGAGAGTCCAAGATCTCGCGGGCGTGAATCTTTTCAATAGACATCGTGGAAATGGTCTTTTCTGGAAGAGAACAAAAAGAGCATGGAAGTCCAAGAGATGAAGAGTCCAAGAAGAGGAAGAAGGAGGGAGACTTAGTCACAAGGTCCCTAAGCCTCAAATTGGACTGAACACTAAAAAGCTTCAGGCGAGTGGAAGAAAAGGTGGCTTTGTGGTTGGCTGCCACCTAGTTAAAATTTTGCTGGTTCAACCAGATGTTTACCCTCTGGGGAAGTTGTCAGAACCTGAAGTAGGAAAGCTAGAACATGTCCATTGAGCTGCTATTCTTATGACTGTGCACACATGCATTGCCATAGCACACTTATGAGCTATGGCAGTACACCCCAAGGCATCACAGCAGACTGGAGGAGGGGATGAATTTGTAGCATAGTATACATGTACATGATCTGAAGGTTTGGGTTGTGAACACAAATATATCATGTAGCTTTAGAATTTGGAGGTGGCTGGTGCAATTTAGCAGGGTGCATTTGGTGAGACTGATACATATAGATTGGTCCTGCAGCTGCCAGGCAGTTGAGTCAGCTAGGGCAAGGCAGATATACAAGGGCTCTGAACTCTCTTGGTGCTCCTCAGAGGCACCTGTTCCAAGGTTGAGCCCCTGGCTGAGTCCTAATATAAGCAGCTCAGCAATAGCAGCTACTTCAGGCCAGCAGGTAGACCAGGAAGTGGCACATGCACACCAGCAATCATCCTCCCTGGACAAGAATGGAGCATTCCTTTCGCAAAGGAAAGACACTCTACACATACTCAGGGACACTTTGGCTTTAGGGTTTTTTTAATGTCTTTCCCTGGGAGGGGGAGAAGGAACTGTGCACATGCTCAGAGGCACTAAGGCCCAGGTGCCCAACATTTTTGTGATAAAAAAATAGCAGTTGCAGACCTGTTCAAGAGACACACACCACACCCTAGCTTGCAACAGCTTGTCTCCACAATATGTGGTGACCTATGCTGAAAGCTTCAGCCCCATAGAAGTTTGCAATAATCCACAGGCCGGAGCTCAGCAGATAGAAGCCTGCTCCAAATCAGACTGCATTATATGGAGTAACGCACACCCAGGGCCGGTGCCAGACTATTTTGTGCCCTAGGCAAGGCGAGCTACTTGCACATCCCCAAATTGCACGGAAGTCCAAATGTGTGCACCGAGTGGAGAGCTGGGACTGGCTCACTTCGATTTGGGACCGAGCCATCTGGAATTCACTGGGACTTACTTCCGGGCGAACGCAACCCACTATGCAGTCTGGCGTCCCGATCCCTTCCGCACGTTTACTCAGGGGAATAAGGCTTCCGAGTAAGGAGGCATAGGGGGTTCGGGCCACACTGGTGCCTCCCGGTGCAACGCTTCCTCGGATGCAAGTCCTGTTGATCCACGCGTGCAGGATCAGGAAGCAGGAGAGTTTGCCTTGTGAGGAGTCCACAAGCCTCTAGCTTTCCTGGGGGAAGGGAGAGGGAGTCCCACTTGCCCGCCTGCTTGGACATCACGGCCTGTTTGAGGAGAGAGGCAAGGCGACCCAGTGCCCTTTCCTCAGGAGTAAGGCAGAGGCTGGCTTGAGCCAGGGTCGAGCTCGCCATGTGCTTTTTCTTCTGGCGGTGGCCTCCCAGCTCTGGGAGGGTGGCTTCCAGTCAGAAGTCCGAACGTGGAGCTGCCCCGCCCCACCCCAGCGTCCCTGGCTTTGCTTCGGCTGGGCGGGCGCGGGGTGCCATCTCACCCGCCCAGGCCCAGCTGAATCCTCGGGCCGGGCCGGCTCACAGCCAACAACACGCATGTGCTGCGGCGCCCGGCGCCCCTCTTAGCTTGGTGCTCTAGGCGGCCACCTGAGTGGCCTCTATGGTAGCACCGGCCCTGTGCGCACCCCCTCTCTCCCACAGCTGCCATTGCGAGTCCCAGTTCCCTCTGACCAGAGGTCTGCCGTGGCCTGTGGAGAAGAGGTTACACTCCCCACAGTGAAATGTGACTGCCAGAAAGCGAATGTCTCTGCCTGAGAGTGTAAGCCATAAGGGTGGAAATCTCCAGTTCAGATGTCACCTCAATCACAAACCTGCTGGCATGTCACTTGTCCTCTCTGGTTGTCATACAGGCGGAATAATCCTGGCCTACCTTATAGAGTTATTCTATATGCGCTTAGGTGTGTATTAGATATATACCTGCTTTTCAGCCAAGACTAGCTCACAAAGTGATTGATGAGGATGATGAAGATACTCAAAACATGTTCAATAGAAGGAAGTTTCCGAGTCAGTAAAGGACAGCATGACTTGGCAAAGCCCGTCATGTCCGTCTAGAAAAACTGCCACAAGTGAGAAAAGAGAGAGAACGATAACGACGACGGGCCTCCGAAGTTAATGTGCAAGAGGCACATTAATTCCCACCCATTGCTATTTCCTTGCGTGTCGTGTCCTTTTAGACTGTAAGCCTGTGTGCTGGGATAGTCTTGTATAACTGATTATTCATAAGCTGCTCCAACAGGGTTTTTTTTTTTTGGCTCAGAAGTGGGATAAAAATACTTCAAATAAATAAATAAATAGGGCAGTGTAGACATTTCTGTGTTGGAGCAATTCATTGGCTGCAAAGATAGGGGGTGAGGATACATATGACTTCCCAGGTTGTGCGTCTGTTAGAGAGAACCCAGCACTTAAGCTGCTGGTGAAAATCTAGCACCTCCATTGCCATGAAGATTTCTCTGAAATGGTTGTGCATCTGTCATGGGTGTTTACTGGAGTCACCCCTTAACCAGCTGTGTGTACTCTGCACTAAAATAACCTTACAGTTCTGCTCCCAGGCAATTCAAGAGTTTTATGAGTGCATAAATTATGCAGATGGCTCAAAATTGAATAATTTCAGGTTTAGCATATATTACTCTGCAGTTTTAGCACTTCGCACACTTGGTCCGAGTTCTGCTAGTCATTGAGAGGGTAAAGAGCTATGTGGGACATGGAAGCCCTGTCCCCTGACCTCTGGAAATCTTATTCCTGGCTTCTCCGATTCACAGGGCATTGCCCCACACTTTCAAGCGCACCTTCACAACTACAAGGGCTAGAAGGTGGCTTTCTTAAATGAAAGCTGAACGTTGCAAGAAGCTGAATTCTGTGCCCTTGCTTTGGCACCAATAGAGAATGGATAGATGTGCACAACCTTGCCTATGACATCACTGCTGACAAGGGATAAATTTCCTCCTTCCCTTTTTGTGCAATTTTGCGCGGGGGGCTTTAACAGCCTATTTCCCGTGTATCACATAGGTTTTCTGTTCAGCCATTTAACACTGCAGCCCTATATACACCTAACTGGGAGTTATTCTTATTGAACCCAATGGGATTTACTTCAGAGTAGACAAGTATAGGATTGGACTGTAGAAGTGGCAGGTGAGCTCCTGCGGGAGCAGTGGTGTTGGTGGGGGAAATGCAAATGTGGTTTAATAAATAGGTGCGAATAAACAGCCAGCAATGCTACTATGAAGAAATATTTTCCTTGTTTTAATTTAAGTCCTTGCTAGATGTGTACTTAAGCGCATATTACCAATTTTTTAAAACAAAAATGGGAGCAGACCAGCACTCGCAACCTCCATTTTATAGGACAATAGGTACTGTTGCTAAAGGTGCTGGGCAATGGTACTGGTGACCCTAGGGAGGTCTTCCTGATGTTCCTAAAAATACTGCATTTATTTCACAGAACCACTGCTCTTCCTCCAAGGATCTCAGACCATCTTCCAAATCATTTGCAGGCAGTCTCCCATCCAGGCAGCATACAAGGCTAGACCTGCTAAGATACAGCTGAAGAACTCTGTGTCATATACCTTCGGATTATTATTTTATCTGTAGCCTTGTCGCCTTAAAGTTCTTATTTTAATTTAACAAATATTTTAGCATATTCTTATTTTAACATTTATTTCGTGTCTGCTTCTTGGCTTGCAGAGAGGCTGCCCAGATTGGCCAATGTTTTCTGACCGAAAGCTGTAGCAGCAGAAGATGGCAGAAAGGGGGTTAGCGGAGGTCCAGGAGACTTTGGCCATCCCATCCTCCCTTCCAGCAGGCAGTTAACTTGTCTTCTTGTTCAGCTGCCCCCTCCTTAATCACTGTTAAGCCCAAATTGGCTAGCAACAGCTATAATCTGGAAGGAATAAGAACAGCAATGCTGGGTTGACCTTATGCTATGTCAGGAAGAGATCTCTGGACACCCTCCCACCTGCATTGTGTGTGACGCAGGGGGCAGGCTACGAAAGGGAGGAGCAGAACGGAGAAGGCCGCAGCGCTACAGTTGGGAGGAGAAATGAAGCTGGGGATGGCGCCTGACACAATACGGAACAGACAAGACAGAGTCAAGGCATAAGGCACAGTAAGGTTTTTAGTCTCCCATTGGCCAAATCCATAAAATCTACCAGTAGCATCTCAGCAAAAAATCTCCTTCATCTGGGAGTTTCAGCCAGCAAGGCTGGGATTTTCTGGAGCCCACGCAGGTCTGAATTCCCCTCCCACTCCCTTCTGCAGCACCTTCTGGGCTGGTTTCCCCCATCAGCTGCTTCAACAGCTGAACAGCTGCTCTGCATACTGAAACGGCTTGCACAGTCTGTCACATATCACAGACACTCCCTGCAGGGTGCCAAGACGTCACCCAGGACCACAGAAACTTCTCTGCCCCAGCATCAGAGTTTCTTTACGCTATAGCACCCTGGTGCATGTGCACGTGCATATGTGTGTGTGTGTTGTGTGCGCGCGAGTGCGTGCACAGACACACATGTCTTGTGTCAACATTTCTGCAGCAGAGTCCAAATCTTAAGCAATCGAGACCAAATTATTCCTAGGCACCCCTCAGCTCTGGTGCCAGTTTTGCCTTTGATTCATTTGTTTTAAGAGTGGTAAGGCTTTTTGCCTGTTCTGCTTTTACCCAGACTTTCCAAGGGTGCTTGGATCTAAAGGAGGCAGGACTTCCCCGGGCTCCCTTTCAGTCCCTCCAAGCGTACCAGTCCTCATTCTCTCTCTCCCTCCATTTCTGTCCTCTCTCTTTTCCTTTCTTCCCCCTTCTACAAGAATTTTCCAAACCGGCAGAGGGAAAAGCAGAGGCATCAGCAGTAGCAATGCCCTGAAAGGAGGTCAGGGCCAGATAAAGCAGGGATAAGGGACGGGGCAGGAGTGTGCATGTGGGTGGGTGGAGAGGAACAGCTGGGACCCACAGGCAACCATTGGAATCAAGCATATACGAAGGGTTGTGGCGTTCTTCCCAGGGCAGTGCCCTGGAGGCCCCTAAGAGACATGAAGAAGATGCAGGGTGGCGCATCTTCTTCATGTCTCTTAGGGGCCTCCAGGGCACTGCCCTGGGAAGAACGCCACAACCCTAAAATCGCCTGGCGCCCATTCCTTTCCCTTCAGGAGCCGACCTTTTCACGACTGTTCGCTTCTTGGGCAGCAGCAGTGCGACTCACACGCCGCCCAGCTGCTTGTAGAATTGGCAGGTGGTGGCGATGAGAGAACACGGCTTGATCCCTGAGAGGGTGAACCTCAGCGCCTGCTCGTTCCCCAAGCGCTCCATCAAAACACCCACAGAGAGGGGTGTTTGCAAAAGCCAACTGTGGGGCAGGAAGCCTGGAAGCCAATCAACATGAAGTAAAGGGGGAGAACAGGACGATACCGTGAAAAATAATAATCGGGGTGGTCTAGAGAGTATTTTGCAACACCCCTTGGAAGCTCAGCCTTGCGGGGGCGGGGGGGGGGGGGAGAAGCCACTTACCTTCCTAGTGCAGCAGTAGGAAGGCTGGCCAAGGCAGCACCGCTAAGAGGTGCTGGATGGTGAGATCAGGGATGCAGGACTTGAAGGGGAGCTGCTCTGTCCTCTGAGCCAGTGGCAGGAGGAGCAGCAGCAACAGCAGCAGCAGCGGCGGCGGGATGGAGCTGCCCCTGATAGGGCCTGGCTAGCAGCATGTGACCCAGAGCTGCGATGAGTCAGGATTTCAAGGGAGCTTTGCAAACAGCACGTAGAGGATGGAGAGAAGGGAGAAGGGAGGGGTGGGTGGTTGCTGCAGGAATGGGACGCCAGAAGCAACACACTCAGTCCCGTTTCATCAGACTTTTTTTTTTTTAATTCACATGCATCAAATCACAATCCATTCAAAGCATGGAGTCATCCCTCTCCTTTTACCATCCCACTGGAGCCTCTGGCTCTGTGCAAGAACAGCACAGCCGCCTTCTGTTCTTGCATACCGGGGGCATAGCGCTGTCTGGGTTGGCGCTGTACCACACCGGAAAGAAGGCTCTGGAAGGCAGCCTGAGGCTCTCACTCCTCCAACCGGGGGACAGACAGCTCCACATCAGTCTTCCGGTATCTCCTCCTGGGTACCATCCTCCATGTCCTGAAAAACAGGGTGGAGAAGACAGACAGACAGAGAGAGACAGAGAGCGCACACAAGCTTAGTGTATTTTCAGATGAGGACCTTTCCGGTGGCAGGAGGCAGACCAATTTGACACATCTTACATCCACAAGCCACACCGAAAGTGCGCTGATACTCCCCTGCCCCTCCACCTCGACAGCCCAGATAGTACAAGACGGAGAAAATCCACAGGAAGGTCTTCCTGTGCAAGCTCTGTTGAAATGAATGGGAGTGTGTAGCTCCCAACAATTTTGGTGGAAGAAATGTGGAAGACATTCCAGTAAATTATGTCCTGGAAAATTAAGGCTGCAGTCCCACGCGCACCTACCCCAGAGTTAGTCTCCTTGAAACTTAGAGGCCTTTCTTCACTGTAGATGTGCACGGGATTCCACTGTCAAGTGCAACAACGTTGGCACAACGTTTCCCCTTTCCCTCTAACTACCTTCTGCTTTTGTCTATACCTTTTAAGCAGTGAGCCTGCAGGCAAGGACATTTCATTCAGTACGGAGCACATATTAGGGGCTTTATAAATGATGGTAATCTGTTGTGGTGGGGGGGGTTGCAGGAATGGTTTCACACGTCTTTGGGTTGAGCCCTCAATACTGTTTGTTAAGGTTCTATTTAAGCCATCAGGGCTAATGCTTGACCTGTCTAACATGCATTTGTCTCAAGATCATTTCAAAGCTATCTGATGTAGTGACAGTCTACATATCTCGTTGAAGTGAATTCAGAAAACTTCGGCCATTGGATGTTATAGGAATGTAATAAATAAAACAATTATGCATTGAATAATGAAGATTTCCCTTTTTTCTGTCTTGTCCTCTTAATTTGCTTCATTGGGGGCCCTCTAGTCTCCACTTTCACCACTACTAATTTTGTAAAAAAAAAAAAAAAAGGACTTTTTTTCCCTAAAAGAAAAAAGCCCCCAATACTTTCTTCATAGGAAAGATGGCCCAAACCCTTGCTCACGTCGGTTGCCCTTTTCTGTTTTAGATCTTTTGGTGAAGGAACCAGAACTGTGCACAATATTCTAAATGTGTATGCAGCATAGATTAATGCAATTATATTATTACTACTTCATTTTAATCCCTTTTCTAATGCTGAACGCTTAGTTGGCTTCTCTCACTCTTTCTCCCCCCCCCCCCCCGGTACACCTCATGCTGTGCAGTGTTGATACCTCGACTGGAGACATTCCTTTTTGACATTTCTTTTAATTTGTAGAGGTTTTGAACCTACTATATGCTACAACTGTCATCTGAGGTCCTTCGCTAAGTGCCTCCTCTGATGTGCCCCCACCCCATCTCCCCAATTGTGGAACGTTCTCCTGTCTGAGATCTGCCTGGTGCCAACATGGCCATATTTCTGGGGCCAAGTTAAGACCTTCCTCTACTCCCAGGCATTAGATGACATATGACGAGGCTTTATGTCTGTGTTTTATCAGGTCCCAATATTTTGGCCTTAGCTAGACCTACCTGAAAGTCCGGGGGAGAGGAGGGGAGACCTTGCGTTGTGATTAACGTGAGATTTCACCCTCATTAACATGTAAGGCATGACGACTTCAGGAAGAGAGGCATCTTGCCCGCCATTTTTAAAATTTTCTTAAAGGGAGAGGAGTGCACGAAAGGTCGTGCACAAAGGTAAGTGTTTTTTTAAATTTCATTTCATTTCCCCGCTCACCCCACCCAAACCTGCTCAGGAGTGCTGCACCCTGTGCGCAGCTCCGCGTGAGTCAACCCGCGGAAACGGGCCACATGTTGCCCTGTCTCGGGCTCAGCTCGAGACCGTGGAAAAAGCGGGCCCAAAGTGTAGGGCTGTATCCTGGGACAAGGGAGGGATGATCCTTCCCTGATGGATCATGGGGATGCACAGGGATGATCCCGGGATTCACCCCGGGATATATTTATTTATTTATTTATTTATTACACTTATATACCGCCCCCATAGCCAGAGCTCTCTGGGCGGTTTACAGAAATTCTCTGGTCTAGCTAAGGCCTTTGTTGTGACGTCTCTTTTTTTTGCTATTAAAGCATTTTTAATTTTTTGTATGTTAAAATTTTTATCTTATGTATTTTGTATTGTGATTTGTGTGGTTCACAAAGAGAGCTTTGGCTATTGAGGCCCAGCATTGGGCAAAAGGCGGGATACAAATAAATAATAATAATAATAATAATAATAATAATAATAATAATGGATGATATAGAACTGAAATAAAAGAATCGAAAATGAAAGGGTGATACTGAAAACCACAAGCTCCGCCCCCTGACTCTCCCCACTTATAACCATCACGATAGCCTTTAAAAACTAGTAATTAAGTCATTAGTCCTTCAGGTTTTAAAATTATGTCAGTGGATTTTTATATCTGGCTTTGGTTTTATTCCATTTTAAATGTAAGGTTTTATATTATGTTTTACTATGTGTTTTAAGTTTTGTTTTGCGAACTGCCCAGAGAGCTTTGGCTAGTGGGTGGTATAGAAATGAAACGGATAATGGGAGACTGTCACAAAAGGGGAGGAGGCTCCCAGGGGGTTTGATCATTGCTGCCCTCCTCCAGCATTTCCCCCCGCGTCTCACTTCAAGCTCCTTTTCTCTCTCTTTTTCTCTCTCTAGTTCCAGCTCTTCTTCCCGCCGTCGCTGACGTATGTCTTCCGCTTCCGCCCGCTCTTCCTCCTCAAAGAAATCTTTATCGAGGCGTTCAAGACGTGGGAGCAGCACCAGGGCTTCTATACGGTAGTCGCCCTCATCAGAACAAGGATTGTCTAGCAAGACCAGGGCTCTTAACATGGGCAGCACGTTCAACTTCGTCAGCTCCTGTAGCTGCTCAATGGCATTCCCCCTGCAGCAATGGGAAAGGGACATTTTTTTCCTTATAAAACACCCCCCTTTAGATGATGATGATGATGATGATGACGACGACAACAGAATACTAACATAAAAAGTGAAGAACAGATGTCATAAAATGAGTAAGTAGGCCTGCATGCGGAGGTTTGCTTCCAGGCACTATTTAAAATCTTCCCTCTGAGGGCCTGCACTATTCATAGATCGCATTTTGGTGTCAGCGAAGGTGTACAACCTACAGTCCCTCCAAGGCCTTTACTATGCTCACCCAAGGGTGCCCTGACCAGACCCAGCATCAGGGCAGCATGGCAGGGCAGCGATCGAGGGCCCACAAGCTCAGAAGGGCCCATCCCTGACCATGTCAACCCTCATGGCAGACTGAAGCAAGGGCCACACACCCCCTCACCCCCTTGAAAGGGGGTGTTCTTGCATTGGAGCCAAGATGAGGCATGGCCTGACAAGCAGGAAAGAGCTGCCCCCTGGAGTCATGGGAGGGGAGTGAGCTGGTGACGGCAGTGGTGGTGGGTGGAATGCAGGACGAGAGGAGGTGGTGGAGGGTGGCAACAGTGGAGGAAGAGGCAGGGAGGCCATTGGCAGCACCATGCTTGAGGGCCCCCCGAAGTCCACCATCAGCCCTGGCCCTGCACCACCACTAGCTCCCACCAATTTCCCAGCTGCATCAACTCTCCACTCTCTCTGCCAGAGAACTTCATGTAGGTGTCTCTTTTCCTACCACTGCTAGCAGCAAGAGAAGAACAATCTTTATCCAGCTCACCGGGATATGTGTGTGTGTGTGTGTGCGTTGTGCATCTGTGTGTGTCTGTGTGCATGAGCTCCCCAAGTCAGCATTCACCCTTGAGGCATAAGAAAGTTGCGCAGCCCCTGTTTTACAGCCAGTGTCATAACTATGCATTTCTGTGCACAGAACGGGTGGTCTACTTCTGTGCACACATATACTCTGGAACTAGCATCAGGGAGAACGAAGAATAAATGAGCCTTTAAGCTCCTTTGAGCCTCTTTCAGCCCGAGGGCCAAATTCCATTTCAGAGTGGGGTGAGGGCGTTCCTATGGTGGGTGGAGCTAAAGGCAAAAGGGGGCAGGCCAAAACACCAAACATACCAGCAGATTTTAGCTCTAAGGTTTTGTCCCCTTCTCCAGGTTGTTCCCAGGGCAGGTGTCGCTACTGCCCTATGCTAGCTACACTGCTACTCACAGCAAATGCTGCAGGGAGTAAGGTGCTGGGATCAGGTGCAGGCTTTTACCAAAGAGTGGCATTTACAGTTTAGGCAGCTGCACGTGGCCCAGACACCAGTCGCAGGGGCTGTTTCCTCTACTTATCCAGGACCTCTGAGAGAGATTCTGTATGAAGCGCAACTCACCGTACATTGAGGTACTGAAGAGATTTCAGGCTCTCTGAGAAGCCATCCAAAGTTTCAAGCTGGTTGTCACGCAGATGGAGGGTTGTGAGTTGCCCCAGTCCTTCCAGGCCCTCGAGATGGGTAATGGCATTCTGGGCCTAGGGTGTGATGCAGGGTAAGAGATGGAGAATTGACTGCTGGTCCACAATACATTAAGCAGGGATAAAAGAACCTAGTCATTAGAAATCTGTTGCAACTCATTAGATCTGTGGGTATATCTATGCCGCTAACCTATATTAGTTTTATACCAGTTTAACTGCCGTGATGTCTCCCAGAAAACCTTGGGAATTGTAGCTTGGTGGGAGTGCTGAGAAGACTTTGTTACAGAACTTTCTAATAGCCCAATTCAAAGTGCTGGTATTAACACTGAACGTCCTAAATGGCAGGAGCCAGGTTATCTGAAGGATCGCCTCCTCCCATATGTGCCTGCCTGGACCCGAAGATCATCTTCAGCAGTCCTTCTCTGAGAGCCCCTGTCGAGGGAAGTGAGGTGAGTGGCTACCAGAGAGAGGGCCTTTTCTGCTGTGGCACCCTGGCTATGGAATGAGCTCCCTAGAGAGGTTAGGGTGCCTAAGTTGTGCTCTTTCCGACGCCAGGTAAAGATCCCCCTGCTCCAGGAATTTTAGTATTCTAGTCTTTTTAGCTCTGCTGTTTTAAAATTGTTGCCGTATTTTAAACCTCTGCATTGCTACTTGGTTATATTCAGGTTGTACTTTTATACTGTAGTTTTAAATTTTTATATTTTATATTGTTTCTACGCTGCACTTGTGGTTTTAATTTTTGTGAACTGCCCAGAGAACGTTGGCTATTAAGCTATATAGAAATGTAATAAACAATAAACAAACAAACTAACTACAGTCCCCAGGTTCTGTAGAAGTTAGCTGGAGAACAGCACACCTAAAAGCTTATTTCAATTCCATCTGGACACATGCAACCTTCTGTGCTGCTAGGGTTACTGAATACAGAACTATAGAATCCAGCTTGGCAACATCTGTGCTTACTGGGGCCGAGGGTTGTCAGAGGAATCACAACACTTCTGCTAATTAAACAAAATATGTAGGCAAGGGGACTGTCATATTTTTGGTCCTTGAATCGTCATGAATCTGGTCATCACTCATTTTCGACCCCAGCTGTCAGGGTTTGAATCTGACCAGTAGTTTTTAATGCTGTCTTATTTTTTCCCATTTATATCCTAACGTCTTTCAAGGAGCTCAGTGTTTTCCTAATTTTCTGGGGGTTTCCTATTTTATCCCCACTGCAACACGATGAGATAGCTTAGGCTGCTTGAAATGTGACAGACTCAGGATCATCCAGTGAGATTTATGGGAACCCAGAATGGATTTCCAGGTCTTCCATATCCTAGGCTAGTTTAGCTCCCTTTTGGACTTGTTGTCAAATCATTACAATGAATAAATAGAAAACGTTTATAAAACGATGTATAGATGGTATATGTCTCCTTATAAACTGTTTAAAATGTATAAATATGTACAGGGAATCTGCTGGAAATGTGAAGAGTAAGAAGGAACATTTTATCAGAGAAAAGGTAACATCTAGGTTTATAACTGAATGGAAACCTTTTATAGGCTTTTTGCAGGGACTAGAAAAAATAGCTTATCTGTGGATTCAGTGAATGAGAAGAAAATGTTAAAATAGACGAAAGAGAGAAATTCTTTTTAATTATCGAGTAAGAGAAAATATTGTTACATATTTTTTGCTGTGGAGGGAATCGGAAGTCCATCTTAATTGTGTATGTTTTTTATGTTCGCTATGTTGATGTTTGATTTTATGTTCTGCAATGTTTATGTGTTTGTTTGTGTATTAGAAAATAATAAAACATTTATACTAAAAAAAAGTAAAGAAAAAAATCATTACACTGAATAAATCTGAGACTTAGTGGACTGAATCACCTCCAGCTTGAAACACAACAGTGCAAAACCATATATCAGGGGCAGGCAACCTGATGCACTCTAGAGGTTTTGGACTACAACTCTCATCAGACTGAGCTAGCATGGCCAATGGTCAGGGATTATGGGAGTTGTAGTCCAAATATCTGGAAGGCTCCTAGTTGCCTACTCTTGCTACAGTGGTGTTACTTGCATTCATTTGCATGCATGCAATTAATATGCATGTGTTTGTTATGTAAGTAGCAGCTGGTGGAGCTTAAGCAGCCTGGGGACCATGGAGGGCGAGGACAGTGACTTTCTTGTCACAGCCCAAACAAAAATTGCCTCCCTGAAGCTGCTATTTGCACTTGGAGAGAAAATTCTATTGGCTTCAATGGGAGCTACTGTTGAAAGGCAAATAGTAGCATCAGAGAGGTGATTTTTTATCAGGAGCATGGCAGAAGAAGAAAGAGTTGAATTTATCCTCCCCACCTTCCATTGGCTGAGGCTGCTTAAGCTTCACCATGTGCTATTTACATAAGCATGTGCACATTAATTTCACTCACACAATTAGCATCACATCTAGTTTGGCCCACAGGCACCACCGTGCGAGAGGCACGTTCTCTTACCAGGTACAGATTTTTGAGCTTGGGCAAGCAAAGTCCAGCTGTAGACTGTAGGCTGTTACCCCGCAACTCTAGCGTGTGCAGGTTTGACAACTTGTCTGGATCCAATCCTGATATTACCTCAATCTCATTTCCTGGATGTCAGAGGAATACATAGCAATGAAAGGATTAATTGTCTCAGGATTCCTTTCCCAGGAGGTACAGACTAAGAAGTTTCCCTCAAAGAAGTAGGTTTAGAGGAAATCTGGAGTGATGCCCACCTACCTTTCAGCGTGAGGCTGGTCAGGCGGGGATGGCTAATGCCATGGGTGTCCTTGATGTGGTTGTTCGCGAAGCTGGCAACCTGCAGATATGGCAGCTCATCCATGCTGGCGCTGGTTAGGCGATTGCCGTCCACTTTCAACCACAGCAGGTGTGTGAGGCAGGACAACGGAGACAAATCTCGGAGCAGGTTGTCTGACAGGTCTACATAACGTAAGTGGATGAAACTTTGGATGACGGTGATGTCTGTCAGTTCCCTGCCACAGAATGAGGGTGAGAAAGACTATTATTCACTAGTTGCAGCTTTCCAGTGCTTCTCTCTAACAGCTCCATTTCCCCAGGAAGTTGGATGAAGGAATTACATCCCTCTGAAGCCAGACGGAAGGCTTGGGAGTTTGGAGAGGGGGGAATTGGGGCAGGTGTTGACTTGGGCATGTTTGTACACTCACTTTTCTTTGGCCTCTAATTTCACAAAGGCATGAGCCAGGCCATTGCCAGTTTTACATAAAAGCGAGAGGCCTTCCTTTATGATATCCTCAGTGAGAGGGTTTGAGACTTGTTGCTATGAAAGAAAGCACAGACAGAAAAAGAAAACAGGTAACATTGACGTTGTCAGGTTGCAGAGTTTTGCCATGGAAGTGGGAGAGGAAGCAGTTGTTATTCATTCCCCGCAGTCCCTCACGTCATCCTGTCAGCTTCTCCTCTTGTGTGTGACACCTGGAGTCCTGTTCACTATAGCAGGCAGGATGGAGGGGGGGGGCAGACAAAAGGGTAGGAGAGGGGTGAGCAAAATCATCATTGCTTTGCCCCTAATTCAGTGGCAAAGCATAAAGAACAAGGCAACCTCTAGGTTGCAATCTGGCTATTTTAGATAAAATCAGGCTCCGTTATCCTGCCCCACTCCCATTCTCTCCCTCACACATACATTATTCCGAATAGGATTCTTCCCTATTCCTTTCTTTTTCTCAATTGTTTCTTCTGCTTCCAATTTGTTTCTAGACTCCTAAATTGCAAGCTGATTTAGGCTCTCCGTTATAAAGCACCCAATACAGGCACTATTCAGCTAGAGTTAAGTCCTTTGAAGTCCCATTGATTTCATTGGGGACAGAGATACATGAGCTTACATTGGGCCCACTGTCGTTAATGGGAGGGAGGCCTATCATTAAAGGAGATCTGACATTAAAAGGGCCTAAACGCTGGCTGGATTGTGCCCTACATTTTTAGGCATAATCGAATAAAATCAGTTTGTTACCTCTTCCTCTTCCTCCTCCCCCACTTCCTTCTCCTCCTCCCCCTCATCTCCCCCTTTCTCATCAATATCTTCCTTCTGTTCTTCAGCATCATTGTCATCTTCAAGCTCCTCATCTGACATCTGCAAAAGCTGGAACTTCTAGTCTAAACAACAAACAGATTGAAAGTAGATTTTAGTCACTAGCAGAGTCACCTAATTCCTATGGACGATGGTGTGTGTGGGTGTGGGTGTGGGTATGCAATTCTGTGTTAGTGCTGGTGGCAGACGTTTCTCAGGAAACGTGGGGAGCTCCTTTTAGGGAACACTTTGCATTCCGACTGGTCCTTGGCTTAAGAACATCAGAAGAGCCCTGAGGCTGGATCAGACCAAGGGTCCATCTAGTCCAGCACTCTGTTCACACAGTGGCCAAACAGCTGTTGACCAGGGACCCAAAAGCAAGACACGGTGTGCTTATGGGTTAGCCTCTCAGGGTCATTTTTTTAAAAATCAGGGTCCTTGCTGTCTGGTTGGTGCCATATGGACTAAAATCTCCTCCCTGCCCTGGTCACAAATATCTCAAAGACATCTATCAGAGAGCAAACAGGGTCTCCAAACTGACAAATCAGCCCCTGCATGGCCAGATGCAACGAAGGAGTGCAGTCCTTGTAACAAAAACAGAAACACAAAGCACATTAAGAACATTCTGACATGTTTTTAACCAGAGCTAAAGCAAAAGTCCATTTAAAGCAGTGGTTCCCAAACTTTTTCAGGTAACTGCCCCCTTGGTTCCACAAACTCATGCCCAGTGCCCCCTACCCTACCCTATAAAAATCATTATTCAGAATAGTGGTTTTCAACTACCCACTACGGAAGATAATAACAATAAAATTCAAAACAGTAAAAATTAATTTAGTATTTATTCAAAATCCAATTATATTCTTTTAGTTTATTCAATTAAACATAATTGATGAACTTGATCCAGTGATATCATCTTTTCAAAGTCTGATAGTCATTCAGCAAGAATATTAGATATCACATTTAGTAACTAGGATAGATAGAGTACCTCACTCTTCTGTAAATTCTTAATGTGATGGATGGGCTTGATGAAGGGATACCAGTTTCCCAGTGTCCGGTTTAAAGTCACTTAATGTGAGTCTTAAATCACCATGTTTAGTAACCTGGAGTCGATTTCTTTGCTTGGAGCAAAATAGGCAGACCACACTAAAACCACATTCCACCAAATAGGATGTTGGAAATGCAACCAGGGCCAGATCTACACCAAGCAGGATAAAACACTTTGAAAACGTTTTGGAAACTGTATATGTTGTGTGTCCCGGGCCCTAACAGTTGTCAAAACTGTTATAAACCATTTTAAAGCAGTAGTGTAGCTCCTGCCCAGGAGCTCCTGAACCACTCTCCATAGTGCAGGATAGCGATCAGAACTTTCCTTCTGTAACCAAAACTCCTGGTACGGAAAAGACCACCTCGAGCGCCCCCCCCGCCGCCGCCCCCTTGCCTCTTAGCGCCCCCTGGCGCCCCCTTACCTCTAAGCGCCCCCTGCCGCCCCCTTGCCTCTTAGCGCCCCCTTGCCTCTTAGCGCCCCCTGCCGCCCCCTTGCCTCTTAGCGCCCCCTGCCGCCCCCTTGCCTCTTAGCGCCCCCCTATGCAATCCCACCGCCCCCAAGGGGGCAGGACCGCCCACTTTGGGAACCACTGATTTAAAGGGACAAGAGGCTTGTCTCTGTTCACTCTCAGGGTGTGGGGTGGAAGAGAGCAAGTGCAGCTTGTCACATATGGCTGAGAGAAGCTGCACTTGGTGAACTTCTTCCTTGCACTGTTTCCCACCTGTGCAGCTGGTGACCTCGTTACCTTTTGCTCTCCTAAAACAGCCCAACCGCAGACCTGTGGACAAACTCGGGCTCAAACCAGCCCTCCCACTACCAAACTCCTTCCCATTAAGCGCCCTTCTCCGTTTTGTGGGCGGAAGCAGCAGCAGCAGCAACTACCCACATCCAGGCTCGGAGCTGCTGCAGGAGTTTTGCCCCAGCGGGAGGGGCGGGTTTTTTGTTGTTGTAGCCGTTGCTATGGTCCCCGGAGGAAGGCGCGGAGGTGGGAACTGTTGCCAGGGTCGTTCATCTCCAGGCAACGGCGAAATGATTGGCAGATGGGGGAGCCTGGAATGAGATTGAGGGGGAAGAACGCGGCGTGGAAGCTGATTGGATCAGTCATGCGCATGATTTGCATAAAGAGGAACTATTGGGGTAGAAGGTGGCTTAAAGCTGGTTTAAAGCCACAGGAGCGAAATAGAGGCCGGGTAGGCAGGAGCAACTCCGAGCTTTATCGCACCAGCGTCATACTGCGCAATCACTGCGAATTGCATGCAAAGGACTCCGAAGTTTCCCACCTTATAATCCACTTTGATTGTGAAGGACTCCCAGGCATCCTGCCTTAATTGTGCTATAAAGCCAAAAGATTCGCCATATTTAGCCCCTACTTTTTGAGCGTTTCTTCCAAGCCGCCGCTGGGCCACAGGAGCAGAATTTTAAAGAAATGCTTACATCTGTGTAAGCTTTAAAGATACAGACACCAAAATTGGCACAGTAATAGATAGTAGGGAGCGCTTTAAGCATACCAAATTTGAATTTAATTGGATCATCCTTTGATTTTTAATGATTTTTTTTACATTTCCCCCCTTAAACTCACTTCCTGGTATGCAAAGGATCGCTGCCTCCCGGTAGCAAAAGCAACAACAACGGCGAAAGTTTAGCGCTATGGGGATAATCCGAAGGAAGCAGGTAGGTGGGATGAAGCTCAGACACACAGACAGAGAGGCGGAGGGAGCACCTTTCCTAATGGAGTGGATGGCCAACCGAACAGATGCCAAGAAGGGCAGTAAGAGTCACATGCCTTGGATAAATGTGTGCCTTCAGTAAGGAACTTGGGCACGTGCAGTTTTCATAAAACTGGGTCAGAAAAGCTGTATCTGCCCCAAAAGTCTCTGTACCTATTCCAGGTACCATACAGAGCCTCTTCCCCTTCGCATCTCTGGCATCCTGGGGAAATGTGACCCCTGTAACCTGTTCTTAATGTAGGGCAATGATTTTCCAAATTTCCATGCATAGGCAACCGTGTCCTTACTGACTTCTCCACCACGGAACTCCCGCAGATTATTATTTCTTGCATTTGTACACCGCCCCATAGGCGAAGCTCTCTGGGCAAAGCCAAGGTGGAAGCAGTTATCACCTCTCACTACTATTGTGAAGGGTCACTGAGCTGATTTTACAGACGTTCAAGTTCCAATTGAATTGCCACTATCCATAGTTTTTGCATTTCATTTCCTTCTGTCCTCACTGCCTACAATGTCTTGAACCCCATCATTCCTGTCAACTGAGGATAACCCTTCACACCTCTGATGGCATCTGGCCCAGCTGCTCTGTTTCTGGTCTAACACTGCTGTCCCCTGAAACTTGTGTCCATAAACAGAGGAGTCCGAGGCACATTGTAAGGCTGGCCCACACTCAGCAAGTGTTTTTAGGTTCCACGTAGAACGCTGCAAAAGGAGATTGTCCAGCCACTAACAGTGTCTTTTAGGGCAACTTGTCTGCTATTAGTGATCTTACTGAGGAACCCTTAATAAGTTTCTAAGGTTCCACATAGTTTCTTGGTAAACCATTTGAGAACTACTAATTTAGAGTGGTTGGCATGCAGGAGTGAAGTGTATGTAAGTGCGGGAAACCCAGGACAAAATAATTCGGGATGACTAGACACAGATGTCTGATCTCGCTTCATAGTATTTTGCCTTAATTCTGATTAAAATACATCATAAAATCATAGAATAGCAGAGTTGGAAGGGGCCATCGAGTCCAACCCCCTGCTCAATGCAGGGAGATGAGCAGGGGGTTAGACTCGATGGCCTTGTAGGCCCCTTCCAACTCTGCTATTCTGATTCTATGAATGCAGGAATCCACCTTGAAGCATCCCTGACAGATGGTTGTCCAGCTGCCTCTTGAAGGTCTCTAGTGTGGGAGAGCCCACAACCTCCCCTGGTAACAGGTTCCATTGATCCAGCTTTAATTAGTTACACGCAACAATTTGTATGCAACTGAAGAAGTTTTATAATTTTAATAGTTCATAGTAAACAATTGCGTGTAAACCCTTAATTTTATTTTTTTACTCTAACCCTCTGAGTAAAGTGTAGATTTTGGTGTTTTAAGAATTTACTATTGACTGCTATTCTGTTTTATGTTTATCAGTTGCCTTGGCTTTTCTTTAAGGGAAGTAAAGAGGAAAAAAACTTTAAAATAATATGGAATGTCAAATGTAGTTCTGTCTAGGGGGGATTGGGTGCTTCCAAATGAGGCATTTACTCGAGGATAGCCGTGATTTATTCACTAAGTTTTTAATTAAGCATCCCTGTATGTTATGGAGCGGTCAGAACTCAACAAGAGTCTGGATATAACTGGCGGATTATTTTTCTTATATTCTGTAGTTGGACACATGAGGGAGCTCTGAGACAGGTGATCGTCAGCACCCCTTGTTCTGGGCAGTAGGAAGACAAGTCAGTTCCTCTCCCTACCCCCATTTTGAATATATGCTCTTTTTTCTGGTGCTCAAACAGATCCAGCACCAATAACATGATACTCTTTGTCTCCAGGTAACGGGAAAAAGGATTCACACACACTCACACACACACACACGCATGCCACTGTCAGGAATACCAGTATTTGTGTGTGTATATATATACATTTGAGTTTTTAGGTGGCATTCCCCACACAATGGTTGTGTTTTGATGACACAAAAACCACCAACATTTTTAGGAATCATTTGTCAGTTGAGTTGTCAACGGTTGCTATTTGTGTCATCTGTTGGGCAATTTCCACCCCACGGATGACTTTTTCATCAAGAAAACAACTGAAGAAACACAACTGCCTGCATTGAGGACTTCTCACACAACGGGTGGTTTTTGTGTCATCCAAACCGAGCCAGTAAAGTTTTTCACCCGTTGAGTTTATTTTTTTCACCCGGCTACAGAGTTCCCAGGCAAGAGTGGCCAAAACTGCACCAGCTGCTCTGCTGCAGTCGGCACAAGTCACAATGGCTCCTGGGATAGCATGTGGAGGACTGAAGGAGGAGGGAGGTTGTGGAAAGGGGCAGGCGTTCTGTCAGTCAAATGCTAGGTTGCGTAGGAATATACTTGACTGGAGCCTCAACCGGTCCACGGGGGCGTGGGAACACGTCGTCTGGGGAGTACCCCCCGAACCCCCAACTGTGAATTGACTTGTCAACCCTCCATTGACTAAAGTGTTGTCCGAAAGCAACCAACATGTCCTAACTCCACCATTGTGTGACTGTGGGCTACTGTGGAGTTGAGTACAATCTATCACATTTGGTTTGACAGTTCCTCCGTCCTCTCTCCTCCCCTGGTCCTCCCAATGGCATCCCATCAGGCATTGCTGGAAAAATATATATCCCAGCAGCTCTCCTAGAGGGGTATTTGCTCCTTTCTCCACGCTTGCCAGGGAATTCCGTAGCCAGTGGGAAAAGCCAATGTAATGGAAAACTCCACGAAGCCTGCCACACAACAGTTGTGCAGGAACTCTCCTCTGCACAGTGTGAATATTTTGCATGGCATGTTTTCCAAAAAAAACCTCCACTGTTGTGAGGAGTTTTCCCGCCAGACAATGCGGGAAATGGTGGTGTCAAAACTCCACCGTGGAATTCTAAAACCACTCTTGAGAAACGTGTTGCCTGAACTGAGCCATTGTCTTCTATTTGGAACCCTCCTGTGTTTTCCCACCACAGCAACTATCTTTTTTCTTAGGGGTATGGCTGCACAATACCGTTTGATTGATAGTGCTAGAAGCTGACTTGTCTGGAAGCGCCCACAGTGTAGTCTGGAGCAGTTGTGCGCCTCCTCCTCTTCAGTTATGTCTTAGGTGGAACTCCCAATAGGTGCCATGATTGAATGCAATGTATTACTCTTTTGCACAGACTCTTTGCAAAGTGGTGTGACTTCAAGAGGGATGGAGACAAGCTGGAGGAGGGCAAGGGTTGTTTTACCCTCAAATGACCCCCACCTCTCGGGTTCATACAACGCAAGCCACGGCAACCCCCAGCTGAGGCTTGCATAGTCAAAATGCCCTGTTTTGGTGTTATGCATCCTCCACACCCCACTGTGGGTAGAATAACTCACACTGGACTGTTGTGTCTAAGCGTTTAATAAATAAATGAATAAAAATAATGTCCTTTATGGCCGAATACTCAATAAATGTTCATCTTTTTTTAAAAAAATCCCTGGGTGCACACGCTAATGAAATGTGCTTGCGCACGCCTATGACTGGCAATTGGATCTCCATTGGGCCAGTTCACACAATGCAAAAACCCATTGTGGGTTAATTTACCCATTGGAAGCTGCACTGCGTGCTGGCCATTATGAATATGCAAGCGACAGCCCAGGGTTGCTGTAGCGTGTCATGTGAACCCAGCCAGCAGGGGTTATTTGAGAGTTAAACAGAAGTGTGTTACCCTGAACTGGATTCAGTACTCAAGATGAGGCCTAACCAGTGTCGAATAGAGGGGAACCAGTACCTTACACAATTTGGAAGCTACTTCTATTAATGCAGCTGAAAATAGCATTTGCTTTTTTTTTTTTTTGCAGCCACACCGTTGCCTCATCTTCAGCTTGTGATCTACAACAATTCCAAGGTCCTTCTCACTTGTAGTAGTGCTGAGCCAAGTGTTCCCCAATCTTGTAACGGGAATATACCAAGTATACAATTTGGACTGTAGGCGCCTTGTGGCCAGGGACGTGTCTTTTTAGCTCATGAAATTCTGCGATGAGCCATGTACATTACTGGCATTGTACAAATTCTGAATTCATCATGCAATTCCATTTAATAATCAATCTGGTCACTGGGAATATGGACACATCTCGGGAAGAGAGGTAGTATGCACATGCTTCCCCTTCAGCAACAACGTAATGTCCAAGGCTGAAACAGCTGAGGAATCCTAGCTGTAGGCATGTCTAGATTCTAGAAGACTTTTATCCTTGCCATAATCCTGGGCTTCAGCAGAAGGCAACACTGCTATGCCTCCAGTCTGGATCCCTATTTTAAAGATAGGGAGTTACATATGTAGAAGCATTAATTCAAGTTGCATGTCAGTATTTTAGGTTGTTTGCTCATTTAAATTTGTGCCTGCATTTCCTTTCTCTTTTTAAAAGATAGCTTCTGGTTGTCTCCAGTTCCAGCAGCATATTCCTAATCCAGCCCATTCAATTATCGCCTGGATAAGCATAGCGATGTGAATGTAAGTCTATATTCACATCGGCAGTAAGCATAGAAGGCTTTCATGCAAAGGTCTCCCTGGCATCAGAATGGGCACTTGGGTTAAATTACTTCTGGCATTTTGGTTCTAGGTCTGCTCTACATCTCCTTAAAATAGCGCTGGTATTAAGAGTACTGGGTGTCTTTAAAGCATTTAAGGGAAGTGGAGTCTTGAGGGTAAAGGAACGAAGTGAGAACTCTAGACCAGGGTTCCCCAACGTGGCAGCCGTGACTAGTGCCCACAAGGCTCTTCCCTCCCTGCCACCTTCATTTTAAAAAAACCAAAAACCTTGACTTCCAACCTCCTTCACCCACACAGACCTTTCCCCTTTGCTTTCTCCCCAGTCTCCTGTCTCCAGCCTTCTTTCTCTCCCCTGAACCACTTTCCTCATGGTTTCTCTCCCTTTCTAGCCTGGCTTTCTTTCCCATCTATCATTTTGCCAGTTTCTCCACCCTCACCTTAGTTCACGATTTCTCCCGCAACCGGCCTTGCTCTACCTCCACCCCGTTGCATTGTTTCCGCCCCCTCCATTCTCTCCCCACCACTTCACCTTGCTCTTTCCTCCACCCCACCTTCTAGCCTTGCCCCTTCTCTCCCCTCTGCCTTGCTCTTTCCCCCGCCCTCCCAGCATCAAGCCTCACTATTTCTCCCCCTCCTCCCATTTATTTATTTTATTTATTACATTTATATCCCACCTTTTTTCCTCCAAGGAACCCAAGGCGGCGTACATAATCTCCTCTCCATTTCATCCTCATAACAACAACCCTGTGAGGTAGATTGGGCAGAGAGCCTGTGACTGACCCAATGAGTTTCCATGGCCGAGTGGGGGACTAGAACCCGGATCTCCCGACTCTCAGTCCAACACTCTAGCCACTACACCACTCTGGCTCTCAGAAGCATCCTCAGTTAATATCCTTGAGAGTCGGCTAGGCCAGGGGTGGGCAGGAAATAGATCTCCAGATGTTTCAGAGTCCAACTCCCAGAAACCCTTTCCAGCATGACCTATGCTCAGCAATGCTGGGAGCTGAAGTCCCAACATCCAGAGATTTATTTTCTACCCACCCCTGGGTTGGACTATGCCACATTTGACCAAAGGAGGCAACTGGAAGCTAAATAGATATGAAACGGAAGGGGGGACCCTATTGACTGCTGCATGTATATAGCAATGAAATTTAGCTCCCGTTTTACTAGCCAGGGCCCCCAAGGCAGCCGCTCCGTGACTAGCCACATCCTCCACGAGAGCGGTTTTGTGGTGGTGCCCATAGCAATTTCTCAACTCCCCCAATGTGCCCACAGGTCCAAATCTGGAGCAGATTTTGGGGGTGCCCAAAATTGTTGTGAAAGTGAGCTTCCATTCACACAATGTTGTATTCCAGCTTTTGTAAATAACCCATGATTCTAGGGTCGAAGTCTGAGGGGAGATGAACAAAGAACTCCTGCAGATGAGCTTTAGGCCAAAGTTAGACCTAAGGTTTATCCCTGGATCGTCCAGGGGTCAAACCTGTTCCTCTAGGTGACACACAGGGGATCCAGTGCTCAGGCAGGGGCGAACCCTGGATGATCCCAGAATAAACCTTAGGTCTAGCTGTGGCCTTAGTCTCATCACAGGGAGAGGAGCATCATCATCATAATCACAACGTTGCTTGTTCCAGTCCTGCCAATAATGCAGCAACAAGGGGGGAAATGCCGGTGTGGGGCAAGGAACTCCACAATATGCTTAGTTTCCTGGGGTTCAGGGGGCAGAGTATGGCAGGTCAGGGAGTGAAAAATGGGTCTCTGGTGGTGCAGAGGATGGCCCCTAGCTAGGAAGGGAAGAGCTACACGGATATGTCAGGAAAGGTGAAGTGACTGTTAAAAGCTCTCAAGCCAAGCTGCGGATAGCCGGCCCTCTGGCTCCCGGCCCCCTAGGCAAAGTAGACATCCTGAAGAGACAACTCTCAAAAGCTCATTTTAAAACCTGAGACATGGAAACCTTACTAGCACATCTCCCTTGAGCAAGGTTGATATACTCCAGGGTTAGGCCATCTGGTGTGTTTGACTACAACTACCACCAACCCAAGCTGGCCTGGCCAATTGTCAGGGATTATGATCACCGCAGTCCAGAATATCTGGAGGGCAGCAGCTATACTTCATCGTCTTACCCACAACTCTTAAGCTTTGCAGAACAGATTCCGTGAGACAGAGGCAGGTCAAGGTCAGTACTGTCCAATTCCAACTTTGCCAGGGGTGGGGAGTGGGCAGAAGGCCACCAACAGTGCCACGAAGTCAGTCGTCTGCAGGCATTTGCGTATCTTCCGCCTGTAAACTACACCTCATTTAAGACCCTCGGGGTGGCACAGTAGTTCTATTCCCACATAATAGCTCTCAGTCAAACATTCTACTTTCCCTTTGTTTATTTCTGTTCTTTGTTGCCTTACAGAACGTTGGACAGACCTTACAAACAATACAAGCCACTGGGTACTGACTCCAAATCCGCGGAAACAAGGAGACGCTGCTCCCTCAGCAAGGCAGGTGGCCCTAGAGCAACACTATAGACTGGTCAGAAAGCGAGCCTCTGACTAGCCTATGGGGCGGGGGGGGGGGGGGAGAACAAGGCAGGAGATCCCACCCACAAGTACAGGGGAAGTGGACGAAGCCTCACCTTTACAAAGGCTCTCAGCTAACCAGTTAAGTGTCTTGGCAATTGTTGTGTTTAGCAGCAGAGTTGAACAATTAACAGCAAGTGTGGGAGAAAGGATTTGAGGGCAAGACCATTTTACTTCAGTGCAGAGGGTGGGCGTATCGTTTTACAGTATTTATCTCCAGACCATGATGGGTCCCCCCCCCCTGCTATTCCAAACCACCCCCACACTTCAGACTCTGCAGAGTAGGTCTCAGTGCTTGGCGTTGATGATATCCACAAATTCAGGCTTGAGGGAGGCGCCACCGACAAGGAAACCATCCAGGTCATGCTGGGAGGCCAGTTCTTTGCAGTTGCCACCAGTGACGGAACCTGCAAGGAATACAGTACCGTTGTTTGTTTGTTTCGGTCAAAGAAGAAGAATACAGCACACAAGAGTGAGAAAATGCAAGGCCTTCTGCTATGTGGTATCTCCAAGGCTGATTTTTGTAGCAGCATAGAATCATAGAATAGCAAAGTTGGAAGGGGCCTACAAGGCCATCGAGTCCAACCCCCTGCTCAATGCAGGAATCCACCCTAAAGCATCCCTGACAGATGGCTGTCCAGCTGCCTCTTGAAGGCCTCTAGTGTGGGAGAGCCCACAACCTCCCTAGGTAACTGGTTCCATCGTCGTACTGCTCCAACCGTCAGGAAGGTTTTCCTGATGTCCAGCTGGAATCTGGCTTCCTTTAACTTGAGCCCGTTATTCCGCGTCCTGCTTTAAAAAGTGCTTTTTAACCCCAATGCTTTTTAAAGTGAGGCCATTTGGGGAAGAATGAAATTTACAGTGCAGTTCTACACATGTCTATTGAGAAGTAGGACCCACTGAGTTCAATGGGTCTTACTCCCAGGTAAGTGTGTACTGAATTGCAGCCTTAGAGTGAAGAGGCAACAGGGGATGGAGCGCTTAACCCATTCGCTGCCTGGTGTTTTTCTACTGCAGAACGGCCCCTCTGGCATGGAAGGGGTTAAGCACCACTACTTTCTCTTGCTTCTCTGCTCTGAATTCCCTTCCCTCGGAGCAACTTTGCTTTTGAAATAAGGCGGCACAGCACAGTTAAATATAGTAGCAATGCAGAACATTGCAGTTATGTGGGAAAGGTGGGTTATAAATCCTCTTACATAAATCAAACTAGTGTGCAATGTGTAATTAACCTCTACGACAGCAGAGGTAGAACTCTGTTGGCCCCGAGGGCTGCAACAGGAACCTGCTGCAGTGGCAGAGGCTGCACGTGTAAATGCACGCAAGCCCACATCCAACTCTCTCTCACATCCCCTGCTCATCCAGCTCCTGCCCCAGGAGCATTTCAGAGGCTTGGCACCTTCTTTCTTTGGATAAAACCAAGGCCACAGCTAGACCTAAGGTTTATCCTGGGATCATCCAGGGTTCGCCCCTGCCTGAGCACTGGATCCCCTGTGTGTCACCTAGATGAACAGGTTTGACCCCTGGACGATCCAGGGATAAACCTTTGGTCTAGCTATGGCCTAACACTCCTCGAAGAAACCTCAATTCTCAAGCTACCCACCAGTCATCCAGGGATCCTGGCTCCTAGCCCTTCTGCCTCTTTCTAATCTGCTTTCTTGCTGAAGAACCCTGAGATGCCACCCTCTCTTACAGGGAACCTTTTCAGAACAAAAAGAAAGAAAAAGGGAGAAACACTCTAGGAACAGGCTCTATGGTTCCTGCCACTGAAGCCCCAATTCCTACAGCATCCTAGGAAGCAAGAAGCAGACTTTGAGCACTGCTTTCTAGAATGCTCCAGAAACAGGCTTCCCTGGCAGGAATCATAGAGACTGTTCCTAGAGCATTTTTCCTCCCTACCTTCTTTTTTCTGGGGGGTTGGGGGGGGGGGCAGCCCGCAGCCTGCACTTTTTACACCTCTGCTCTACGAGTTTGTCTCTACCAGCCAATTATCAGAAGGTGCGAAGTAGTACCATGTGCAGTCTACACTTCAAGTTGTGTCCTTTTTCAATCCATGTTTCAAAATGCTAAATCCAGTACCTAATTGCTTATTTAGTTCCCTTTTTAAAAGTTATTAATACTAAATTTAGTATTTAGAAACATAAATAAGTAACATAAGTTGGGAATTTACCATGACATCATTTTGTACTTACACTGTCTTGTGTATCACTTATTCAAACCACCTTTCCTTTCAGGTACTTTTCCGCCTTATTATTAATTTATTTATGTGCTTTGTGCCCAAAAACGGCACTCCAGCCAGAGAATCATGGGAACTTCTTTCTTCCCAATCAAAATCCTGTTTTGCAGACACCAGAAACCTGATGTTTGCTAGGCAGCCAACAGGCAAAAGGGCAAATTCTTGCCATAGTTGCTTTCTCCATTGGGAAGGAAGGACTCCATTTACCTCCATAGATGATTCGTGTTGATTGTGAAACAGCATCAGACACATGGCTCTTCAGCCAGCCTCTCAACTTCTCATGAACTTCCTGGGCCTGTAGCAATGCAAGGACAGCGTTACTGCCACTAGTAAGGGCCATCAGTCCTGTTTAATATGATACACGCGGCATGTCTCTGGAAGTGGAGCACAGGGATATCTTTTCCACTCTTCAGTACAAACCATCTCACAAAAGGGAAACAAAATTTGGAAATATGATTCCTCTCTAACCCGTGTCCATACCTGCTGGGGAGTTGCAGTTTTACCAGTTCCAATGGCCCAAACTGGTTCATAGGCAAGAACTACTTTGCTCCAGTCTTTCACATTATCTGGGAACAAGAGAGGAGACAGGAGACATTATTTAGGAGGTCAAGTGCAATACCCCTACTGGGAAGGGCATATACATGGCAGTTTGAGGGGGAAACTGGAGCATACGGGTCTTTAATATACCATTTTTAACCTTCATTTAAAAAAATAAAAATACCCAGACTTTAAAAATACTAAACTATCATTCATACAAAAGGTCCCTGTAGCTCTGAAGCCCTTTCAGTCAGTGATATTAATGTACCCAGAAGCCAAAGTAATGATGGCTAGGATCTGATTCACTTAAATTGGCTGCTAACATTCAGTAATGTCATGAAAACTTATGCTTGGACATCTGGGTTTACAGATGCCCAAGCATAAGTTTTCATGACATTACTGAATCATTTGTCTAACTATTTCAAAGTACAACAGCTGAGTTTTGGAAATCAATGTTTTGTTTTGCTCACATGAAACCCCCAAAAGCTGATGTTTTACTGGAATTTACATAATTTTGTAGGCTCTTTTGATGCAATGAGGAATCGTGGGCAGGCTACTGAGATATGTGAGCCTCCTCTCCACTACAAGATTTAAAACCAACGAAACTATCTGCAACAGCTGCCAGAGAGTTCTCCAGCGCCCTCTTACCAGCGATGGCCTTGGTCTGTTCAAACACCACCTTCTCTGTGATGCCAGCCTCTCGCTCATCCAATTTCTCACCAATGCAAGCAATGACACCAAGACCTTCAGCCAAGGCGTGGGCCACCTTCTGCCCGATGAGCTGGGAAAGGTGCAGAAATACCGCGTCAGGCCCACGAAGGCCACACAGACTTAGCACCTGCTGTAGCCCAATCCCCAACCTTCCACAGGCAGCAGCGGAGAAGGGGGAAAACTCTGAAGAAACAAACCCACAGGATCACCCACCTCATCCGATTCGCCAAAGACATGCCTTCGCTCAGAGTGTCCCAAGATCACCCAGGTGACACCGACATCCTTGATCATGGCTGGGCTGGAAGAGAAGGAGAGAGTCCACGCTATCTGAGCTGCTACAAGACACCTCCAGCAGTAACCAGTTCTTTATGGCCACCAGACCCACGGTCCCAGCAGGCTCACCTGATTTCTCCCGTGAAAGCGCCCTTGGATAACTTGTAACAATTCTGTGCAGCCAGGCCAATCTTGGCATCAAGCTTCTGGCGGGCAAAGTCGAGGTAGATGGAGGGGGCCCCACAAACCACCTCTGGGGGGAGAGAGAAAAGAGCAGCAGGGATGAAGCAGACCCTCTCCCAGCGTGCTCTCAGCTACAAATCCTTCCCACCCCAAGCCCAACTCACCATTCACTTGCTTCATAAGGTACAGTTATGCCCCCAATCTCCTGCTCATCTGTGAAGTTCACAGGGTAACCATGGCCAAGCGAACCCCAGCCCACCGCCCTGTACCTGCCTTTAGGGCTTACGGAACTCCATACAACACCATGATGTGAAGCAGCCCCAGGCCAACACACTGTTGCTGCTGTACGTGTCAGTTAATTAAAGCAGTGGCGGGGAAAGGCCACGTTTCCTCAGTGGCAATCTACCTCACAAAGCAAGCGTACAGATAAATCGAGGCAAAGGACATATCGTAACCCAGCAAGGGTCTTTGGGACACTGCCAGAAAACCCAAAATAATGAAGGAAAAGCTTTGGTACACAACATTTTTATTCCATTTTTATTTATTATTATAATATTTATTTGTATCCCACCTTTTGCCCAATACTGGGCCATATCTCCTCAAGTGCCATCTAACTTTGTCTAGAGCTCAACTGTGGCTGCATTTGTCTTTCCAGTGCCCATGTGCATTGCTGCTGTTTTTATCTGGTTGTGAGCTTTTATATTGTATTTTACATTATGGTTTTATACTGTTGTTTTATACTTTGAATGTTTTTAATTTTTGTGACCCGCCCAGAGAGCTCCAGCTATTGGGCGGTATAGAAATGCAATAAATAAATAAATAAATAATAAATCCCCACCCCCAGTTTTAGTCAGTGTGTGGGTTTTTTTTTCCTAGTTTAAAAACAGTCCCCTCAAAGTTTGATCAGCAAACGGATTGGCTGACTTTTCTAACTAATAGATTTGATTTATTTAAACTTCAACCAACCCTACCCCATAGGGTCATGGCAGCTTACGACGTTTTAATATTACTTCTCCCGTGGCTTCTCCCTGCCAATGCCCTATCGCTGACAAACCCACATGTGGGGCCCAGCTGCCTTGAGTCCCTAGGCAGAGGGCAACAGGATAGCAGGGCAGACCCTGCTGCTGCTGCTGCTCCATTGATGACACCTTCCTTTTCCTAACGCAACTCGAATTGGCTGCCCCACGGCCTCCCCCTCAACGGCCAGGCTTCTCCAGTGACACAAAGGGTATTTGGGACCAAGGAAGGCCCCGAGTAGTGGACACTCGAAGCCCAGCATCCCTGTGGAAGAGGCACAAGGCTTGATGGGAAGACACAGAGCTGCCTTCCCCATGCATGCCAGCCTCTGAGCCTGCAGCCCTCATTCCCATTAAGAGGTCATAGCCCTCATCACCCAATCTGGGTTTTCATTGGCCTAGTTAGTTTGCTTTGCCCCTGCTAAGAA
Source organism: Elgaria multicarinata webbii (assembly GCF_023053635.1). NCBI lineage: Eukaryota > Metazoa > Chordata > Lepidosauria > Squamata > Anguidae > Elgaria > Elgaria multicarinata. Next base: position 8,336,222 of record NC_086176.1, read on the forward strand.
CGCAAGAGCTACGCTGGGTCAGTCTGCAGGTTTATCTAGTCCAGTGTTCTGTTCACACAGCGACCAACCAGACGCCAATGAGAAGCCCAAGACATGAGTGCAGCCGCACCCTCCCACTGGGGTTCCCCAGCAACTATATTCAGAGTTACACCGCCTCCGACACTGAATATAAAGCCATCATAACTAGTAGCCATTGATAAATTCATGAAGGCTGCCTATGAAACTAACCCCTTTCAAAGTATACCAACTGCTCCCTTATCTGGACAAAGATAGCTTAGCTACAGTTATCCACGCTCTGATAACCTCTCGTTTGGATTACTGCAATGCGTTATACGTGGGGCTTCCTTTGAAAACGGTACGGAAACTTCAACTGGTACAAAACAGAGCAGCATGGTTACTAACAGGGACTGGCCGGCGAGACCACATCACACCAGTCCTTTTACAACTTCATTGGCTGCCAGTCCAGGTCCGGCCCGATTCAAAGTGCTGGTATTGACATTTAAAGCCCTAAACGGCTTGGGGCCAGGCTATCTGAAGGAACGCCTCCTCCCGTATGTACCTGCCCTGACCCTAAGGTCATCCTCAGGGGTCCTTCTCCGCGAGCCCCTGCCAAAGGAAGCGAGGCAGGTGGCTACCAGAAGGAGGGCCTTCTCTGCTGTGGCATCTCGGCTGTGGAATGAGCTCCCTAAGGAGGTTCGCTTGGCACCTACATTATATGCTTTTAGACGCCAGGTGAAGACCTTTTTATTCTCCCAGCATTTTAACAGTCTATAAATAAATTTTAACTTGGTGTTTTAAATTTGTAATTTTGCATTGCTGCTGTTTTTATCTGGTTGAGCTTTTATATTGTATTTTATAGTATGGTTTTATACTGTTGTTTTATACTTTGAATGTTTTAATTTTTGTGAACCGCCCAGAGAGCTCCAGCTATTGGGCAGTATAGAAATGTAATAAATAAATAAATAAAATAAAATAAAATAAAGCCATTCACTACATCTTATGGTAATTTATGCACTGTGTGAAGAAGGACTTCCATTTATCTGTCCTGAATCTCTCAACATTTAGCTTCATTGGAGAACCTTGACTGCCAGTATTTTGAGGACCACTTCCTCCACACCATGCATAATTTTATATGCCTTTACCATATGCCTTACTTGCCTTTCCCCCCTAAGCTGAAGAGCCCCAAGTGTTGTAACCTTTCCTCACAGAGGGGCTGCCCCACCCCCTTGATTGTGGGGGACCACTCCAAGACTGTGGCCATATTTACACTATAAACGTAAGTCAGTTTTACAGCATTTTAACTGTCATGGCTTCTCCCAGGGACCATGAAATAGGGGATAACTGTTCAATTTATCTGTAGTACATATTATTTAATTATCATCATCATCATTTATATACCGCCCCATAGCCGAAGCTCTCTGGGCGGTTTACCAAAGTTATGCCTATAATGTATTTGCAATGCTGCACTGGCATCCCTTCCAATAAGTGACATTATTTATTTTATTTATTACATTTATATCCCGCCTTTTTTCCTCCAAGGAACCCAAGGCGGCATACATAATCTTCCTCCTTCTCTCCATTTTATCCTCATAACAACAACCCTGTGAGGTGGGTTGGGCTGAGAGTCTGTGACTGGCCCAAAGTCACCCATTGGGTTTCCATGGCTGAGTGGGGGCTAGAACCCAGATCTCCCAACTCCCAGCCCAACACCCTAGCCACTACACCACACATTACTCCCAAACCAATGCACAGAGAGGTTCCAACTGTGGATACAGGGGATGCAGCTGGGATGGAGGCACAGACTGTGGAAGAAAGGCGTTCAGAATAAATAGGGCAAGATAGAATGAGGTGGACATGGGGAAGATTTCAGGAAGCTGAAAGAGAAGCAGTGTGGAAGAGGTTTGCCTCATATCCCAGTGGGTCTGATCTCTACCCATGGTTCTCTCTTCAGTCCACCTATTCTATCCTGAGAACCTGATAAAATTTTGGGTGTGACCACATTGCATGGAGTGCCTGCTTCTCTGGAGCTCAGGAAAAAAAAAAAAGCCCCCAAAAGCAAGCGTAGCCCACTTGGTCTGAAGACATCATCAGGTGATACTTATCACATCATGGAGAGCTAATACCTACATACAAAATCTGCTGTTACAAGACAGGCAAAGTAGTCAGTTAAAATGTGATGGGAAAGCCTCTAGAGACAAAGAGGCAATAAGGCCAGACATTAATCAGCCAGTTCTAGGCACTGTTCACCCTGGATTCCAAAAATCTTTTCACAAGGTTGGACGGTGTGACGCCTTTAGAGATTAGGGCAAAAATCTTATCTGGGGCCTGAATGCAGTGTATAGGAGCCATCCATCTGTCCTTGGTGTTGCCATGGCTGAAGCTTCCAAAAATTTGAAACTGGCAACTAACCTTCCCTAGTCAGCACAGAGGGAGTAGAAAGGAAAAAGGAGGGTAGATAGACAGGTAACACTGGCCTGGTTCAGACAACACACAAAACCATGCTCCTTAACCACAAAATGGCATTCCCTTAAGGGAATGCCATTTTGTGGTTAAGCAGCATGGTTTAGCATGTTGTCTGAAGCAGGCCATTGTATGGTGTAGGACAGGGATGGGGAACCTTTTTCGGCCTAAGGCACATGTTCCCTTGTGGCTAACCAATAATGGCTAGGGCAAAAGTGGGCGGGGCCACCAGCGCGCGCACACACACACACACACACACGCACACTCTCACACATAAGCCTAATTGCAATGTGTTGGGAGGCCTGTGGGCTGAAGATTCCCATTTACCGGCTGTAGGAGAAGCCAACCTATATTGCATCAAACATAGGAGGAGTTAAGTCCAATCACAACGTTACATTCTACTGATTTTATGATCAGTCAGTTTGGGCAGCTAAAAAGATGTATTTATCCTGCTGCCCATAACCGGATGAGAATGACACAGCATCACGGTTTCTGGACTGTCTAGAAATTGTACAAGTGGCATCTTTGGTTGGCGTGTGGCAAGTTCCTTCCTGTCCTGTATGGCTCTGGTTGCCAGTTCTAATCCTAAAATAAAATCTGCTTGAGGGTCATTGGCTCAGCAATAGGCCAAGGATGCAACGCTTACAAATGGAAAAGATTCTGCCATGGCTGGGAAAAGATCTCTTTCTGTCCAAGATCCCAGAAAGCTACGGCTAGTCAAAATAGATAGTACTGAACCAATGGTGTGATTCAGTACAAAATAACTTCATATATAATTATTTCAATTATTTATATCTGGCCTTTCAAGATAAAAACTGTTCCAATGAGACTTACAATTAAGACAATACATCAATATTGAGGCACTAATTATTGCCTAAAATAAAAATGGAGGGAAACTTATAAAAATGGAGGGAAACACAATGAGTGGGCACTGGCAAAGGTCACGAATGTGAAAGCAGAGCCCATGGGGTCAGAGTACAGATGGGGTGAAGAGCAAATCCATTCCCTACAACCAGAAATTTTGCAGGGTGAGGACTTTAGTGTCCGGTCAGCAACATCATTCTAAATGCTATACAAGACGTTCTATGGTTGGAAATTTTGTTTAACTGATTGGTAAGTTATGGAAAAGGGCAAAAGAGATCCGTGTTTGTGATACTGCAGCGGCATTTCCTCCAATAAGTGACGTTAGTATCAGAGACAGGAGACCCAAAGATGCTTTACTGCTCACCCTCCTTTAAGCAAGCAGAATATATATAGGGGGAGTATCTGGGGCAATAAACTAGATCACCTCCCCCCTGTGCTTCATTTGGAGGCCTGTCTCCTGACCTTTAGGTGGCCACAGGGATAACATTTCCAACTCCAAGTACAGTAGCTGGTATTTTTAGGCAGCTACGCCACCACCTATATTTAGGGTCCCTTCTCCTCCAGACCCTTTGACATTTCTTCAGGGTACCACTTCAGAAACAGCAGCCGTCTTTCAACCCGCCTTTGCCCTTTGATTTGATAGGGACAGCAGAGGACCTGCCAACTGAACCATTTGAGCTCTGACATACTTTTTCTCTACCGCTGGCACTGCCAGCTCCGTGCCAGGGAAGGAACGTCTGCTGGCAGTTATGCCAAGCAGAACAAAGAGAAACAGACGGATTGTCTTCATTGCCTGGGAACTGGGCATCAAACAGACAAAGAAGGGGTCTGTGGACAGGAGGAGGAGGTTGGTCACCAACTGCGTCCCCTTCCTCAGTATCGCTCACTAATAAAATCTGTGCATGGCTGTCGGGAGAGTTGGTCAAACCATTTTGCTCGGCATCACACTCGCCATTAATAGCCATGCCTTGGGGCGGTTCATCAATAAGGCATCTTGGTAATCTCCATCCCCTTTTGTTTGACCTGAGCAAGATGGCCTCTAAACATGGAAGTTGCCAGGTTCAGGATAGAGCTGTGGCTACATTCAGGCCTGGTCTCCAGACATCTGTCATTATTGGGGGAAGGGAAGGAGAGGAAGTTCCCCCAAGGATGTTCCGGACTTCTTCCTTGCATTCTCACCATTCATTTTTTTTTTTTAAAAAAAAAGTCTGTATTCCTTTTAGTTACAGAGAGATAAGGGGAAATTCAGACAGGATTTTATCCAATGGCACCTAAGAAAAACCCCAAACCGATTTTTACGTTATTAACATAATTTTTACTTTACTGCAAGTTTGTTGTTTAGGTTTTTGCTATTTGTGGTGCCTTCCCCGCTGCCCTAGTATTTTTAGCTTCAGGCTGAGGTCTGCCAGTACAGTGGATCCAGGGTTCACACAATTTGGTGCTGCAGAGCCGCGATGGAAAGGTTTTGGCGACCTGTGCCCAGTGAGAGCCAGACAGACGGCAGCCTGCTTCAACCCACCCTCAGACATTTTCAAGGGCGAAATCAAAGCAATCTGTAAATGGCTACTGATGACTCACGCCGCTCTGTTTTATTACTACTTGTAATGAATTCGTGTGATGGCTAAAAAAGAAATGGATTTTTTTTAATTATTTATTTTTTTGCAGGGTAGGTTTTCCCTGCACGGCCGGAGAATACCGTAGTTGGGAAAACTTCACCTGCCAGCCTTTTCTGAGGGCCGAGAAGCTGTTTAGCGCAGGCCCAGAATTTGGGGGCCGAAATGCGCCCCAGTCCTGTGAAGTTTTGCAACCTTTCGCAGGAGGCGGCGGCGGCGGCGGCAGCCAGGCTCGCCGGCCAAGCCTTGGACTACGTGCAGGCGGGCAGGCGGCAGGGGGAGGAGGAGGAGGAGGAGGAGGAGGAGCCCGGCCAGCCCTGGAGCGCGGCGGGCAGAAGCGGGGTCCTCCTCCCCCTCCGCATACCGCCGCAGCTCGCCGCCCCCAAGGCGGAAGGGGTCGAGCTACCGGAGGCCTCCGCGCGGGCATGCAGGTGGCGCGGGCCCCTTCCTCAAGCCGACCCCCATGGGCGGCAGCTGCGGCTCAGCCTCGGACGGGGGCAGGCGGGGGCCGCTCCCCACGGCCTGCCCCCCCTCCCGCAGCGTGCCCTACTGGCCTCCGACAGCAGCAGCAGCAGCAGCCCTGCGCCTCCCGGCTCCCCGCGTTCCCCAGCTCGTGCGCCCCAGCCAGCTGCCGCGCGCCCCAGCCGGCGCGGCCGCCCCTCACCCGTCTCTGCAGGGATCTTGGCGCCGTTGAGGGTCTGGATCAGCTCCCCCAGGCTCTTCTTGTCCCCGTTCATCTTCCAGTTCCCGCCCACGAAGAATTTCCTGGGTGCCATGATGGTGGTGGTGGTGGTGGTGGTGGCGGCGGCGCTGGTGCCCGGGCCGCTGCGTCGCTGGATGCAGAGGAGACTAGAAGGTCAAAGAGCGCAGCAGCGGCGCAGCCCTTTCCCAGCCCTCTTTATAGACATGCGGAGGAAACGCGCCCCCTACCGTGTCGACGTCACACAGGCCCCGCCTGCCTTTCCATCCCCCCTCCCGCCACCCAGCCAAGGGAGCGGATCGGGCGCCCGCGGACAGGCAACAGCAAGGCTGTTACGCGTGCGCCTATCATCTGCTTGGGTACCTCCACAGCTCGGTGCTTGGCAGCAGAGCGTTCTTCAGATTAAGAAAAATCAGCCAAATTTAATCTATTTTGAGGACTGAGAACCTGCTTTACATACATCAGCCCCAAATCCAGCCCCCTTCAACCCTACAGCTGGGACAGGCCCCTGCACGAAATCTTCGGAAACTGCTGCCAGTCAGGCGAGGGAACAATGTGCAAATCTTAGAATCGTAGAATATTAGAGTTGGCCATCGAGTCCACCTATAAGGCTCAATGCAGGAATCCACCTTAAAGCATCCCTGACAGGTGGTTGTCCAGCTGCCTCTGAGAGTCACTGGTTCCATTGTGGTACTGCTCTAACGGTCAGGAAGTTTTTCCTGATGTCCAGCCGGAATCTGGCTTCCTTTAACTTGAGCCCGTTATTCCATGTCCTGCACTCTGGGGGGATCGAGAAGAGATCCTGGCCCTCCTCAGTGTGACAACCTTCCAAGTAATTGAAAAGTGCTATCATTCAGGCTATTTTGCCTGAATGTGTGCTTGCAATGCCTGCTGAAGTCCCAGCTGCATGCATCTCTTGAGGATTGGAGCATGGAGTTCTCAGGGCCCTGCCCAGCTCAGAACTGCTACAATCTGGAGAGGTATCAGTTGAAGACATTTCCGTGCATACCCAGAGGCAGGCAAAGAGCCTGCTCCAGCTGGACTGCCCTTCCCTCCCCCCATCCTCGGGGCCTTTTATGACCAACTGCCCTGGGGGAAGGATCCTAGGCGGGAGCAGGAGGCAGGGAAGAGCAACCACCCTAGCTCCCCTCCCCCCACTCCCAAGGCCCCACGGAGAGAATTCTTATATTTTAATACTGCTTACTGTATTTTGCTTTTTGTAAGACTTGTTGGGAGGACTGATATCCTGAAAGGCAGGATATAAATAATTGTAATAAGCAACAAATAACTTAAAACCGAAGAGACTGGAAGCCGTACGAACAGACCATTGCTGGAGAGGGGGTACAAGGTTTTTATTTGATCCTGTGTGTTTGGCATTTAAGGAGCACATCGAGAACAGGTGCTACTTTACGATCCAGTTTATTTCCTGCAAAGGTTCCAGGGGGTGAGGGAAGCCCACCCTAGATGGTACATAAAGCCACACATACCCAAGGGCTCCCTCCTGCCCCCACCCCCTTCTCAACTGTCCAAAGATGTTAGAATTTCATCAAGCTGTAGCAGTGTGCGAGGATGTTTCCTGGAGTGGCCGGGGCAGTGAGACTCGTTCTTCCTACTTTTACACAGAGGTTCAAATTCCCGCCCACCCCCAACCCCCATCAGTGTCCACAGCTGGGGCACCAGACCCCAGCTTCCATCTGGAGGAATCCTGTCTCTGGGGCTGCAGCAGTGGCACACGGACACGAAAGGGTTGAGAGCCGGCCCTCTGCGTTGCATTCATCACCGCCATTCCCTCTCCTCCTGCCATCAGCTGGCTCTTGCGCCACACCCAGAAGGAGAGCCACCTAGCTGGGAATCCTCCGGTAGAAGTAGATGTAACCAAGATCCTTTGGAGGCTTCTCAGAGGCGCAGACTTTCTGGTCGTTATAGATCACCCATCTGAAACCAGCGGGAGGGGGAAGAACACAGTTAAAGAAAGAGCCACAATGAAAGACCAAAATAATCTGTGACCAGCAATTCTGCAGAAGTGTATAAATAAAGAACAAGACAAAGCACTAGGTACAAAAATCAGCTTATTAAATGTCAAAGTTTAGGGGGGGGGGGTTGTTTAAAAAAATGAACACGTTTCTAGTCGCTCTGGTTACGATGGTATGGTCAGAAGTGTTGAAATCTCAGAACACAGAGAAAGTGAGGTGGTCTAAATAAGAATACCTTTAACCCCCCCCCTCCTCAAACAAAAATGTAATAGATTATGCTAAATAATATATAGTTAAAATGGCTCAATTATTCAAAACAAAAAATAATCAAGTAGGCTTACATAATGCAGATTACAGAGTTAGGGCTTACTTGGTGCAGAAATTTGGTCTTAGAAGCAAAGAATACAGATACTCTGCTTACTGACACTCCCAGGAGCCAATCTGCCACTCCCCAGTGACAGGTCAAGAGGGTTACAGCACTTCCTCCTACCTTCAAAATCCAACAACATATTCGACTAAAGACAGAGGAACGGTAACTGTTGCTAAGTGGCTTCATCCAGAATCCTTCCCTGCCTTTTTCTCTGAAGGCCCGTGTTTCTCCCTTACCTGCTATCCTTCTTGATATGACAGACATAATGGCCGCACATAGTCGATGTGCCCATGTGGCTGACGAAGGCAAAAAGCTGGTATTCTGAAGGTGTAAAAGAAAGAGAGTCACATATGTTTCTTACCCTCTGTGCAGAGCCCTCATCCATAGCCCATGGGGGCGGGGAGAGAGCTCAGACCTATTTCTATGGCTTTCTGGAAGGAAAAACCCTCAGAGGATCTGGTGCTCCTGTTGACTAACCAGGCAGCATGAAGTATACTGAAGAACAGATCCACTGACATGTTCAAATTAGAGGCAATTCTCAGTTAAAGCTATATACAGACATGAGAATGTCCCAAAATATCCAAGGCTCCACTGTTTGTCCACCGGCAGCAAGAATTCACAGGTGCTTTGCCTCAGAATATGGCTGTTCCAGATAAAAATCATGGCTACGAACCTTTGATAGATTCATAGAATCATAGAATAGCAGAGTTGGAAGGGGCCTACAAGACCATCGAGTCCATCCCCCTGCTCAATGCAGGAATCCACCCTAAAGCATCCCTGACAGATGGTTGTCCAGCTGCCTCTTGAAGGCCTCTAGTGTGGGAGAGCCCACAACCTCCCTAGGTAACTGATTCCATTGTCGTACTGTTCTAACAGGAAGTTTTTCCTGATGTCCAGCTGGAATCTGGCTTCCTTTAACTTGAGCCCGTTATTCCGTGTCCTGCACTCTGGGAGGATCGAGAAGAGATCCTGGCCCTCCTCTGTGACAACCTTTTAAGTATTTGAAGAGTGCTATCATGTCTCCCCTCAATCTTCTCTTCTCCAGGCTAAACATGCCCAGTTCTTTCAGTCTCTCTTCATAAGGCTTTGTTTCCAGACCCCTGACCATCCTGGTTGCCCTCCTCTGAACACGCTCCAGCTTGTCTGCGTCCTTCTTGAATTGTGGAGCCCAGAACTGGACACAATACTCTAGATGAGGCCTAACCAGGGCCGAATAGAGAGGAACCAGTACCTCACGTGATTTGGAAGCTATACTTCTATTAATGCAGCCCAAAATAGCATTTGCCTTTCTTGCAGCCATATCACACTGTTGGCTCATATTCAGCTTGCGATCTACAACAATTCCAAGATCCTTCTCGTTTGTAGTATTGCTGAGCCAAGTATCCCCATCTTGTAACTGTGCATTTTGTTTCTATTTCCTAAATGTAGAACTTGGCATTTATCCCTATTAAATTTCATCCTGTTGTTTTCAGCCCAGCACTCCAGCCTATCAAGATCACTTTGAAGTTTGTTTCTGTCTTCCAGGGTATTAGCTATCCCACCCAATTTGGTGTCATCTGCAAATTTGATCAGCGTTCCCTGTACCTCCTCGTCCAAATCATTAATAAAAATGTTGAAGAGCACTGGGCCCAGGACTGAGCCCTGCGGCACCCCACTCGTTGCCTCTCCCCAGTTTGAGAAGGTTCTATTGATAAGTACTCTTTGAGTCCGATTCTGTAGCCAACTGTGAATCCACCTAATAGTTGTTCCATCTAGCCCACTTTTAGCTAGTTTGTTAATCAGAATATCATGGGGCACTTTGTCGAAAGCTTTGCTGAAGTCAAGATATATGACGTCCACAGCATTCCCACAGTCCACAAGGGAGGTTACCCGATCAAAAAATGAGATCAAATTAGTCTGACAGGATTTGTTCCTGACAAATCCATGTTGGCTTCTAGTAATCACTGCATTGAATTGTCCATGAATTGTCTAATCCCCGTTTTAAGGTAATCTAAATGACTGGCCATAAATTAATTATGCTGTCCTTTTGAGCTATGGCACCTCCCTGACACTCATATGGTTTGTTTTTAACTTTGTATATTTATTGTTTTATACCGTATGTTTTTATCTGTACACCGCCCTGAGGTCTTAGTGATATAGGGCGGGATATAAATATTTTAAATAAATATCCCTCCATCAGACCACCACGCCCCAATCTTGAGAGCATGATCCAGGTTTGGGGGGTGGGAGAAAGAGACGGATGGGTGGGGCACTCTCAGCTCAGACAATTGCAGCGCAGGGTTCTAAAAACCAAGCCAGAAGTTTAAAGCAGCAAAAAGGCTTAGGGAGCAAAGCCATTCAGCCGTCCAAAGCTCTGGGTTCCAGACTCACTTCCAGGTCCATCGCGCACTTTTGGCCCCGCAGGGACGGATTCAGAGATGGATTCTGCCGCTGAACGCCCCTCTGAGACATCCATGGCAGCTTCTGCATCCAGGTCATCAATATGGCTGAAGATCCAGTCCACAGCCCTCTCAAGACTGTTATTCTACAGACGAGAGGATGGGAACAGTCATGTTAGGAGCTGTGTTTTCAAAGTGGGGGGAATTTAAGGAGCAGCAGGAGAGGAACCTTCTGTTCATCTTTCACCCTGGACCCACCGTAGCTCTCAGTGCTTTCATAGCCTGATCCCGGGAGAAACCCATGGAGACTATGGTTGCCACGCTATCTTCAGATGGGGGATCTGGACAGGTGATAGTGGAACCTGGCCCACTTGACCCTGGAAGAATCAGAGGATTTGCAAAATCTAAAGAAGAGAGGAACAAAGCGTTAAACAGTCTTGCTCCACGGATACAATTACATTTTTGCCTGCCACCTTGTCTGAATCCCAGCGGGAGGCACAAGACAGTGACCTGGATATGGAGCTCCACTTTGTTGACCTACCTGGATCATCCATGTGCGACATGACCCAGTTCATGGCAGCCTCAACCCCGCTGTTCCCAGTGTAATACACGGCTTTGCGGCAGGCATCCACTGGAAAACCCATCTCCACCAGTTGAGTAATCACAGACTCATCCAACATGGGGGCTGCAGCGGAAAGGAAAAGGGTCAGATGTTCTCAGGGAGCAGCAGCACTTCTGGCCAACTCTCAACGTGACCGTGCCTCCCCCCAGCTCCGCCAATCCCCTCTCGCTCTCTCCACGCATCGGCCAATACCATGCCTGCAATCCAGGGGTCTCAAAGCAGGGTGGTAGCCCCCTATACAGAGGCAACAACCAGATGGTAGGGGAGGTGCAGCCATCACCACAATTCTAAGAGGGCTCAGAGGTACAGACTGGCCCCTCTCCGCACCTACGTCGTCTGCAAATACAAACACCCTAGCAGGGCTGTGTGAACTTGTCACCCATCAAGCCCAAAATGCAGACCCCCCCAGCCATATGCGGAGGCCCTCCTAGCAGCATAATCAGCTGCTTGTTTTTGCTCTCTCCAAAAAGATAAAAAACCCAGGCTCAACGCCACAAGAATATTTAACAGGAATGGGAGGAGGGGGAACATCCCACTAGGGCAGGGATAGGGAACAGGGGGGCCTCCAGATGCTGCTGGGCAGCAACCCCCAGCCTCCCACACTATTGGCTCAGCTGGCCAGGGCCAAAGGGAGTTGTAGCCTAGCCCACAGCCCCCCAACCCTGCACCAGGGTTTCACCTTTGACCCACTATAGTTCTTTGTGCATGCCTAACCTGACCTTGAGAGGAGGCTATGGGGGCTACACTACCGTCACTAAATGGTAGGCAGCTGCTACATATCACTATTATTACTAGAAACTGTGTGGGTGGTTCTACGACTGAGTTTACAGGTTGGGGGGGGGGATGTTTCTCTTGAAAAAAGGCTTAAGGTACACTACAGCCCATCCATTTTCCTTTTCACCTATCTGGGCCCCTGCCTGGAAGTTAGATCTGCCAGTCAAATCATCTCTGCAGGATACACTTGAGGATGCCTAAACTGTCCATTTCTTGACCTGGAAGGCTCACTTGGACAACATTTAAGGAAGGGTCAGGGTTTTTTTTTTATGCTGTAACAGTAATGACACTGGCTGTAATGTTCCATTCTCCTAATATCATAAAGGCACATACAGTCAAGGTCTTGGCTTGATGAAAGATTCAGAAATTTGCAGGGTACCACCGGCCTCTTTCGCTAGCGTTAACCGGGAAGGTAGGTGTGACAGAAAACATGGTTTTTAAATGATCTAATTTAACTCTCCAGACAAGAATTGCAAGTTACCAAACCTGGCTAAAGTGGAACAGCATGCAGTACAAATGCTCTGGAAACACATTTTACGAGCTTCCACTTTACAGTCCCCACCACCAAAGCCCGATTCAATAACAGCTCTGTTGAGAACATCCAGAGACACAGGGTGTAAAGGCCAGCTGGCCACTCAGTAGTAAGGAGACAGGAAGACAGACTGAGCAAAGGGGAAAGGCACTAACACAGGTAACAGGACACGAGGAGAGAGAGAGAGAGAGAGAGAGAAGCAGGGAGTGAGTAAGTAAGGCTCAAGGAAGAAAGGAGAGGAGAAGAGTCACTAACATGTTGGAGAGGAGAAGTGAGGGGAGCAGAAGGAGTCGTCGTCCTCGTTGCCATAGAAACCCAGGCTACCTTTGGGCTCATCTGGCGTCACTAGCGGGGGGGCTATATCGGGCATCTCCTCTTCCTCAGGCTGCAGTCCAGTCCCCTGAAGTGCAGAGATATCCAGCTCGTCTGGCATTTCAATGGAGACGTCTGAGAACACGGTGAAGAACACAAGTATTTGTATGAGTAACACAACTGTCTCTGCAGAGGCCACCAGTGAGGGAGGAAGCAGCCGCCAGGCACCTCTCCATCATGCCTGGGTCCAACTCCAGCTGAGAGCCCCCTCCGTCCTGCTACAAACTGTCACTGCAGAAGCCACCAGTGAGGGAGGAAGCAGCCGCGAGGCACCTCTCCATCCTGCCTGGGTCCAGCTCCAGCTGAGAGCCCCCTCCCTCCTGCTGCCAGCTGCCAACTCTCACTGCTGAACTCTGCAACTAAGAATGTGGTGCCTGAATTTGCTTTTCTTTCCCCCCTCCTCCCTCCCAATTCCCTTTCCTTTTGTGTCATGACTTTTAGATTGTAAGCTTGTGGGCAGGGACTGTCAAGAAATATTTTTGTAAGTTGCTGTCATAAAAATGCTTAAATAAGTAAATAATAAATAAATGTAAGTAACCCATCAAGGGGAAAAACAAGAAGTGTGTCCAAGCCGAGAGGAAACTGGCTGGCAACTTCATGCAGGCCAGGCCACGTGGAAACAAGTAAGCAGAAAGGTGTACATAGCGTGACAACGCAGGATGTCACGATGCATTCTGGGATTCCGAACTACTGCTCCCAAGATGCATTTGGATATGGAACATGCTTCAAATCCTGTATACACAGAATGCGATCTTGAATTAAAGACGAACTCTCATCCAAGATTACATGAATGAATTTGTTAATTTCCAAGGAAATCATGAATGCACGTGGGGGAAGTTCACCCATTGCTAGGCCTGGGCTGTAATAAGCACAGGATAACACTGACTGACCACACAAGGCAATTTTGAGGATTACTAAAACAGCTGAACACTCTAAAGCGTTATATACATTTGCTGTGTCAACATTGTTCATGTTAACCAGTGCAGAATTTGCTGCTGCAACAGAAGTTGCCATGATTGAATTAGGGGAGGTCACGCCAGACTCTGAGACATCATGCCTCTTAGCACCCCTCTTACCGAGCTTTTTGGGAACCCAATCTAGGCCAAAAGTGAATTTCTTGATCTGGATCACTAGATAATCTGGGAAGGAGGCAAATCGAGTTGTTCTGGAAAAGTAAAAGAAAAAGAAAAAAGGAACCAGTGAAGCATCACATTTCAACTGTTCAAGAACAACCGAGGGAGGAGAAGACGGATTCCAAGATAGGACTGACAAACCCATGAAGGATAGAAACTACCAATGGCTACTAGTTTATTAGTCAATCTGGGGAGTTCCTATGCTTTAAACCAACCTCTTCTGCCATGCTTGAAGTTTTTTTTCCTACTAGTTTAGATCAGGAGAGGGCAGATATCAGGCTTTTGGGAACTACTTAGTTTTTTATTCGAATCTCATGGTCCACCAGTGGAAGGCAGATGCAAAGGAGTGGTTCAGGGCAGACATACACCTAGCAGAATTAAGGAAAAGGGTGACTGTCTCTCAGCACATGCCTCAGACCAAGCAGTTGTTTTAATATAATCTCGTATAAGAATACAGTAGTGTAAGGCTTATTACTCGAGGATGTTGAAAGCTCGAGGACATTGAGAAGGTGCTTGGACAGGTCCGCGCAACCACCTCGGTACTGGATCCTTGCCCCTCTTGGCTAATAAAAGCTAGTAGGGATGGAACAGCCGGCTGGGCCAAGGAGGTTTTTAATGCTTCTCTATGAGAGGGAGTGGTCCCAGACCGTCTGAAAGAGGCGGTAGTGAGACCACTCCTGAAGAAAACTTCCCTGGACCTGGAAAATCTTAGTAACTACAGGCCGGTGGCAAATGTTCCATTCCTGGGCAAGGTCCTTGAGCGGGTGGTGGCGGGACAGCTCCAGACACTTTTGGATGAGACTGATTATCTGGATCCATTTCAGTCGGGTTTCAGGCCTGGTTTTGGCACGGAAACAGCCTTGGTCGCCCTGTATGATGACCTATGACGGGAGAAAGACAGGGGGAGTGTGACTCTGTTGATTCTCCTTGATCTCTCAGCAGCTTTCGATACCATCGACTTCTGGGACGACTCGCTGAGTGGGAGGGCACTGCATTGCAGTGGTTCCACTCCTACTTGGTGGGTCGGCTCCAGAAGGTGGTGCTTGGGGGACATTGCTCGGCCCCGTGGACTCTCCAGTATGGGGTTCCGCAGGGGTCGGTCTTGTCCCCCATGCTGTTTAACATGTACATGAAACCGTTGGGTGCGGTCATCCGGAGTTTTGGAGTGCGCTGTCATCAGTATGCTGATGATACATAGCTCTACTTCTCCATTTCATCTTCATCAGGTGAGGCTGTGGATGTGCTGAACCGGTGCCTCGCTGCGACGATGGACTGAATGAGGGCTAATAAACTGAAACTCAATCCAGACAAGACTGAGATACTGGTGGTGGGTGGTTCTTCTGGCCAGATGGGGGCTGTTCAACCGGTTCTGGATGGGGTTGCACTCCCTCTGAAGGAGCAGGTTCGTAGCTTGAGGGTTCTCCTAGAACCATCTCTGTCACTTGAGGCTCAGGTGGCCTCGGTGGCACAGAGTGCTTTCTACCAACTTCGGTTAGCGGCCCAGCTATGCCCCTATAGTTGTCCATACTCTGGTAACCTCCAAATTAGATTACTGCAATGCCCTCTACATGGGGCAGCCTTTGAAGATGGTTCGGAAGCTGCAGCTTGTGCAAAATGAAGTGGCCAGATTGATAACTGGAACAAGGAGGTTCGAATATATAACACCAATTCTGGCCCGCTTGCATTGGCTGCCTATACATTTCCGAGCCCAATTCAAGGTGCTGGTTTTAACCTATAAAGCTCTACATAGCTTGGGACCACAATACCTGATGGAACACCTCTCCCGACATGAACCTACCCGTACACTGCGCTCTACATCTAAGATCCTCCTCCAAGTGCCTACTCCGAGGGAAGCTTGGAGGACGGCAACAAGGGAGGGGGCCTTTTCGGTGGTGGCCCCCCGACTGTGGAATGATCTCCCTGAGGCGGCTCGCCTGGCGCCAACACTGTTATCTTTCAGGCGCCAGGTCAAGACTTTTCTCTTCCCCAAGGCATTTAACACCGTTTAACAATGCTACGTTTGTTTTTTAATGGACCCCAGAACTGTTGTTTTTAAATGGATACTGTTGTTTTTGTTTTTAAATTTTGTATACTTTTAATGTTTACTGTTTTTAACTTTTGTAAACCGCCCAGAGAGCTTCGGCTATGGGGCGATATATAAATGTAATAAATAAATACTAGAGATCTATCAGACTGATTTTGCTCATTTTTGTTTTAAACTGGAGCTTGAGCAATTACACGGAGAAAATTGTGGAACGTCGTTAAAAGTTCAAGGCTTGAGCTTTGGGCCGTCTGGGAAGGGAGAGGGATGAGGCAAATAGGAGATTAATGCATATTAATCCTCCCTCCCAATCCCTTTTCCTTTTGTGTCATGTCTTTTAGATTGTAAGCCTGTGGGCAGGGACTGTCAAGAAATACTTTTGTAAGCCGCCGTGAGAGCCTTTTTTGGCTAAATGGCGGCATAAAAATCCTTAAATAAATAAATAAATAAATATGCTCTACACTGTGCATGTAATGTAACATGTGACACAATGTGGGTCTGCACGTGTTATGATGCTTACTTCCTGTAAGCTCTTAGGGAGCTGGGCCAGGGAGGGACAGGCACAGAATGTTGGGAAAGGGACTGAAGGAAAGACAATCAGCAATAGTTAGAGGAGGAGGAGGAGGAAAAGAAGCTGAAGAGAAAGAACTAAAAGGACACCAGAGGGAAAAGAGTGAGAGAAAAAATTACATGGCATATTTTATATCTCAGGCTTCAAGAAAAGGTAAACAATCTGATAAAGAACTTTTTTGTTTTGTTTTCACCATTGCCAGTTTATTTATAGTACATTTATTTTAAAAGTGTAAAGTTGTTCCAGGAGCAAGGGAAAAGGGCAAACATATTTTTATCCAATCACTCCAACACTACTAGCCCCCGTGGTGACATGGGATTTACATTAGCTGATTCAAGACTAAGTTTGCAGTCCTTTCACACAAAAATCTACTCCTGGTTTTCCCCATCAGCAGTCTAATTTAGGTCTAATCTCACTTGAACACTGAGAATATGAAACTCTTGCAGATCTACAGCAAATCACCCAGAGATCTACCAGTAGGATCACAGAATAGCAGAGTTGGAAGGGGCCTACAAGGCCATCGAGTCCAACCCCCTGCTCAATGCAGGAATCCACCCTAAAGCATCCCTGACAGATGGCTGTCCAGCTGCCTCTTGAAGGCCTCTAGTGTGGGAGAGCCCACAACCTCCCTAGGTAACTGATTCCATTGTCATACTGCTCTAACAGTCAGGAAGTTTTTCCTAATGTCCAGCCGGAATCTGGCTTCCTTTAACTTGAGCCCATTATTCTGTGTCCTGCACTCTGGGAGGATCGAGAAGAGATCCTGGCCCTCCTCTGTGTGACAACCTTTTAAGTATTTGAAGAGTGCTATCATGTCTCCCCTCAATCTTCTCTTCTCCAGGCTAACCATGCCCAGTTCTTTCAGTCTCTCTTCACAGGGCTTTGTTTCCAGACCCCTGATCATCCTGGTTGCCCTCCTCTGAACAGTAGACCTTGATCTACTTCCTGCCTACCCTCTGCTTTAGTTAGCCCATGCCTTTTGCCTCCTAAAGAACTGCCCATAAAACAGAACACTTTTTTCCTATCTGTCTGAAATTTGGCAACGTCTGATCAATTTGGATGAACAGTGGAACGGAAGCCAACCAAGTTATAGGCAGCAGCAGTGCAGCTAGGTCCCCCAATGAAATTAAAATAAATGGGAGTAATAAAAACAGACAAAATTGATTATGAAAAATTGATTATGAAACAACTATGATTCTAACGAGGAGGTTTAAACAGCAATGAAAATAAATGGAACTTGCCCCCTTGCCCACCCGCCCCTCTTCTTCCTAGCCAGCCCCATCTACCCGCTCTCTCACTCACTTGAGTGCCACAGACTTGGCCTGCAAGGCTGTGCTCCAGAAGTCATCCACTTGTTCTGGGGCTCCATAGGCCTCAAGGCAAGAGCTGAAAGGCACCTTGGCACGGACCAGCTCAGGCAGCGGCTGCTTTTCTTCCTCCGCCTGCCGCTTCTTTTCCTCATATTCCAGCAATTCATCTGGAGGAAACAGCACGGAAGAGCAAGCTCTGGCTCGTCAGGCTTTTGTAGGGAGAGTTATATCAGGTGGAACAGGGGCAAGTGTGGCGATAGGACACAGGACTGGGACCGGGCAAAGCCTCACTCCCATTCTAATACGCACAGCAGGCCAATCCTGCACTTGTGTCAGCCGCCAGGCTTGGGTAAGGGAACGGCGGAATCTCCGCGGAAGCCTCACTCGAATCAATTCTCACTGCATGGTGTACAGCCAAGATGTGAGAACAGAGGGAGGCCGTGGCAGCCACCACGACGGACGTCTTAGTTTTGTCAAGGCCTCAGAGCAAGTCTGAGTGGAGCCAGAGAAAAGCTGCCCTCATTGACTTGCAATTGCCAAGAGATGATGCCAGTTTTGCTTATTTTTAACACATGAGCACAGAATCGTGTTTGAAAAGGAAAGGGGGGGGGCGGGACCAGCTCCTGCCCTTCAAAGCGCCCCACCTTTGTTCAGCGCCGCGTCCATGGGCACCGGCAGCTGCATAATGTAGTCCACCCGCTGTGTGTATTTCACTTTCTCCGTGGCCAAGCACTTGAGCTTCTCCTCCACCAAGAAGCGGAAGACCTCATTTGGGTTTTCGGAGCTACGGCAGTTCCTCTGGGGAAGGACGAGATTTTAAAAGGAAGGATGATCAGCAGAACATACACAAATGCGACGCAGGAGGAAATAACTTAGGGGCGAGGCAATTTCAAAGCAAAAAACACCCCACACTCCCCTTCTAACCGTCTAAAAAGCACAGAAGTGGTTTTCAAGCTTCTCAGCCAGGGAAACCTTTCTCCACGTATCATGGCTGCTGAAGACAGCCCCTCCCCGCACCCATTGCACAAGATCCTGGAGAGCCTTTTAGGCCTAGCAAGTGCCTGACCACGGAGCCAACATTTCTCTGCAGATGTATATTCAGGAGGAGTCTGAGTAGGGGTGGGCAAGCTAGCTTTTAGGGAAGCTTGTCTGTCATTGGTGGTCTCCTCCCTGAGAAAGCCCAGGGCTCCCTGGAATACTACGAAAACCACCTGCTGACACTCCGCCCCTCTCCAAGGGTTCCGTCACCTTAGCCGTCATTCACAAGCTACAGCTTAGTGATCTCCTCCAGAATAAGGTGGACTGCAGGATGCTTGTACTTCCTTCAGGCCTCTCCTGATTGGAGTCAGAGGGGTCCCTCAAGCAGGCGCTCCTGCCAACGAACCACCCTCGTATCACACTCCCCGCAATGTTGCCCATGGCCTTCTCTCTGCAGCGGCAGCACTCAGTGAGGTTCTGCAGGCTTTGCCTCCCATACAAGTTCAGGTCAACACTTTCAGCCCTTCCCTACTACTTCCATCTAGGAGTCAACACACAAAACATCCAACCACCCCCCAAAAAGCCAACTTCCTAAGGGCCCTGGAGCCATTACCTCCACCATGTTGATGAAGTGCAGGAAGAACTCCTGAGCATCTTGCTGCCGATTGGTTGAAAACTCTGGATGACCTTTGCCAACGAGAGATTTGAACATACGTGGTGCAATGCCATCTTGAATGCCCTGCAAGGAGACGGGACAAAGTGTGCACACCAATAAGGAACATACTCCCATAAACTACTAAACAGCAGCTAGTGCCTTCTTCCAGCCTCAAGGATAATGGGTCTCTGCCCACCCATCCCGCCTACCTTCTGGTCTAGTTGCTGTTCTCCATCTGAAGGAGCAGGTTTGGAATATTCCCCAGAGAGTAGTCCATGGCCCAGCTTGGCTCTGGAAAAGCAGATTAAATTTTGTCAGTTCCGAGATAGGCAGAATTAAGGCCTTGCAATCCATTGAAGTCTTGATGGGAGTCTTCCATTCCCCACACAGGGTCAAAGCTGAGCTCTATTAGCTTGAGAGCTTCAGCAGGTCTCCATCAGCTTTCCAAAGGGACCTCAAGGGATTGTCAAGCAGTGCACCAAGGAACAAAACCCTCTGAATCACGGGCATGCAGCTTTCGCTTGGGCTGGGTTGGCTTTTTTCTTTCGAGGAACAAAAATTGAGCGTGCAACTCAGATTAAAAATAATAAAAATCCTCAAAGCCACAGGCTTCATTTCAACAGTTAAATTCCTAAACCCGTAAGAAAACATGAAAACCCCAATCAGCACATGGCATTGCAAGGAATGTTTTTCAAGTTGTGACGGTTTCTGCTCAGCGAGCGTACTCTGTTCACTAGCAAACTATGACAGATAGGGATGGGCCTGGAATGCAGAAGAAAGGCACATATAATAATAAAGAACAAACAAACGAAGTGAATAACTAGAAAAAGGGGGAGTAGCAGAGAAACATCAATGTGGGAAACACAGGGACAGCTGAGGGTACTTGACTGGTTAGGGGCAGCGGTCAGCAGGGCAAGAGTCCAGAAGCAACGGAGCATTTACTGGGGAACTTCACTTTTTTAAAAAACACACCAAACCAGGTGGAAAACACACATAAGAAGATGTTGTTTTAACTGCTAGCATACAAGAAAACATTTTCATAGGCAATGTTCAGCAATAGTCAGCCTTTCCCTGCATATTTTGCTGGATTCAAATATCTGGGACAACTTGAACTCCTTAGCAGTAACAACACGCCAGGGCTACGCGGGGAGCCCTCTACGCCAAGGAGCCTCTCCAGTCACTTCAGGGGCAGCCCCATGAACGACAGCAGCCGAGGCAAGAGGCCCCGTGTTCACAACCCCTGACCACGTCCCCCTTTAGAGCACTACGTACACTTGCGTGCTGAAGTCCTGCGTAGGATCGGAGGGAGCATTTCGGAATATTTTCTCGAGCTTGTCTACATATCTAGAAAGCAAACAGAAGGGACAATTTCTTAAGTTTATCATGTGATTTGTACTCCAGCGTTCTAAAAGCAGTAAGCAAATTCATTTGAAACAACTAAGGAAAAACAGCAGTGTAAAAACAGTATCCCACTCAACAGACCTGCTTACTCAACAAAGGCCTGCTTGAAGAAAGCAGTCTTTGCCTGTCAGCAGAAGGGCAACAGGGAGGTTTTTTTTAAAAAAAATCTATTTTAATGTGGTTTTATTTTATCTTGCAGACCGCTCCGAAATTTTGAATGGGGAGCGGTATATAAATATTATAAGTAAATAAATGGATAAGTGAACAAACTCAGGGAACCAAGATCACCGCTTTAAGAAAACTCCTCGTGCCCGCAGACTCTGCCCTTGTCACAGTGGCAAAGTGGAGCATCTGCCTCGTTACCTGTTCTAATGCCCAACCTATTCCCAAATTCATTCTAAGTATTTAGATCTATTTCCTGAAGAAAAGTCTGCCTGGCCCGATTTGGAGGGAATCAAATTTCTGTTTACATGTGCCAAAGGAAGTGAGGCAGGTGGCTACTAGGAGGAGGGCTTTCTCCGCTGTGGCACCCCGGTTGTGGAACGAGCTCCCCAGAGAGGTCCGCCTGGCGTCTACACTGTACTGCTTTCGTCGCCAGCTGAAGACCTTTTTATTCACTCAGTATTTTAACACTTAATTTTAACTGAAATTTAAATTTTACTGTTTTAACTCTGTATTTTAATCTTATATCAACTTTGCTGTGTGGTTTTATCCTGGTTGCGCTTTTTATACTGTATTTCGTAATTGTGTTTTTAACCTGTTGGATGTTTTATTGTGGTTTTAATTTTTGTGAACCGCCTAGAGAGCTTCGGCTATTGGGCGGTATAAAAATGTAATAAATAAATAAATAAATGTGATGACGAGACAATCACCCTGGCACTGGCCAACTTTGCTCTTGGCATAGTGTAAATTTTCTGACTTCACAGAACGTTAAAAATGTGTAAGATTTGTTTTAAACATTTGTAAGTTTTGTTTTATTGATTTTACCTATGTATGTTTCTTGTATGCATGTTGTAAACATTGGCTAAAATACTGAAAGCTTTATCTAAACTATTACAACTGACAGAGCCAGCATTGTTATCTATTCAGAGCTTGGGACCCAAATAATCTCACACACATTTAGGCCTCAGAATAGTACAGAAATATTGGCTTCTTGTCTTGCATGTCTTGACTGGGAAGGCCCTCTGAAGCTTACTAAATCATGGACACAGAGAAATGGTTGCTCCCCAGATCTGGAATTGCCTTCCACAAGCAACATATACTGTATTTTGTAATTGTGTTTTTAACCTGTTGGTTGTTTTATTATGGTTTTAATTTCTGTGAACCGCCCAGAGAGCTTCGGCTATTGGGCGGTATAAAAATGTAATAAATAAATAAATAAATAAATAAACAAACATGACATTTTTTTCTTTAAAACTGGCTTCAGTGGCCAGGGTTATGGCAAGATGGGGTTTAATCGAATGGCTGCAACAGATTTTGGTCATTAACGTACCGGGGCTGTTCACACAACACAACATCCCATCGTGGGTTATTTAATCCATGGTGAGGCTGCAGTGTCTGTGGCCACCATTCTTAACATGCAACACTCCCTTGGGTGTCTGCCTTACGGTTACACAAGGTTGTTTAACCCTCATATAACCCACGCTCGCCAGGTTCGCATGACACAACCACCCCCTGAGCAGGGGTTGCATATGCAACTCAGTGCCTATGAACGCCGTGGATTGCTGTGGGTTAAATCCCAACCCAGTCATTGGTACCCACTCCATGCACTTGAGGGGAGGCAGAGCATAAAGTTGAACAAAACCAACAAAACTCACTCAACCCCCCCCCCCCCCCAAAAATCCTATTGAACCAGAATTATGCAGTTCCACCCAGTTTGCAAAGATTTAGTGTTTCCCATTATTTCTCTTGGACCTTTCTGGCGATGCAATCGTGGACAATACCCCTGACCTCTCCAGCGAAGGCCGCTATTTCCCCCACAGCTACAGAGACGGAGGCCTGACTTTGCTGCTCACTTACTTCCGCTGGAAGTCCGGTATGCTGAACAGCACTTGCACTACCGAGTTGAGGTAGCAGCTGTTCCCCAGGTTGCGGATGCCCGTGTAGCCAGGGCCATAGAGGGGCTTGAGCTGCACTCCAGACTCCTGGATCAGCTCCCACTCGCCAATCCGCTGGTTCATATCAATTTCTAGCTCCGTCATGGTCTTGTCAGTCTGGTGAGGAAGAGACACAGACAACCTTCAGGGCAGCACCTGAGGGAGGTTCTCAACAGAAAAATCCAGCCTGCTGGAGTAAGTCACGACAAGGGCAGTGAGCAATGCCTTTACGACTCTGAAGGCACGGAGGAGGCCTCAAGAGCCATCTCCCCGCCCTCTTCTGCTTGGAAGCTCACCATCCTAAAGAAAGCGCCTAGAATGCAGAAGCAAGGACAGAAGAAGCATTCTGACCTCATGAGAGATGGGAAATAGCTGAGTCACTCTCCAGTAGGAATTTCACATCCTACCCAGAGAGCGAGTGTGAACAGCTCAATGCCACAGTGGCGATGAGGATCTCAGAGCAGGAAGAACAGCGTTCCTTTCATTGCCCCTTCTCACCTTCTGCATTTTGAGCATGTCGATCCCAAAATGAGCCAGGTGCTCAGCCAGGTTGGGGTCCAAAACCATGTCATCCTCATCATAAGAGTAAACATCTACAGAGGAAGGGGAGAAACCAGGCACATCTCAGAGGGCAGGAATGACCAACTGGTGCCTTGAGGCTGAACGTAAATTTGCAAAAACAGATTCTATCTACCCCCCCCCCCCCAAATTTAAATCTATGAGAGAAACTATTAGCAAATCTTTTGACTATACCTTAAAAAGCGGGTGCAAGAGCAATATTAGAGATAGGACATCTTTTTTGAGGGGGATTTGCATGCAATATCCTGGCCCATAACTACTCAAAGGCTGGGAGGGTTCTCTGGCAAGGTAAGTTCCCAACTCACTGTGAAGAGCAAAGGATGGCCAGCCAGTAGCAAATGGGACAGATCCAGCCCCTGAAGAGATTCCACTTAGCCCCTGAAGGCCAGGCCAGGTTTAACCAAAGTTATGATCAAGACATCTCCTTGCTAAGAACAGTGGCTGAAACGTTTTGTTTTCAAGGTATTAGAAATAGAGATACTCCACATTTCCATTTTACCTCGCCTTTGAGTGCAAGATATACATAGTGTGAGAGTACATTTGGGCCGTAACTGTGAAACATCACAAGAGCAGCTTTACTGTCTGTGTGTAAAGGGGTGTCTCTGTAGCAAATTTACTTTGGACCTCTCTGCCCCAAGAACAGATTGTGAATTCTGACACAGCAAAGTAGGCTTCTATGGCCTGGTTCAGACAACACGCTAACCCACGCTGCTTAACCACAAAATGCATTCTCTTAACCATTTTGTGGTTAAGCAGCATGGTTTAGCGTGTTGTCTGAACCAGGCCTATGATGGTTAGTGCAGCAACTGCTCTAGCAAACCTTCTGCTCATCACATGCTAGAATAGTCACACTCCCTTGAAACTGGGGGAGGAGAGAGCAGTCAAACTGACCCAGGTCAGGAAGACGGTCCTTGTGCCATTCTTCCCTATGAACTGCAAGTGCTTCATATCTGAACACAAAGAACCGAGCCTTTCCGGGGCCACAGATCCCAAAGCGGAAGGCCGGGTTCCAGCAGGAACTGGAGGACAAGAAACCGGCTGCCCCGGTCTCTCTTACCAGCTCCATCAGGAGTGATGGTTCCCAGCTTCACAGCCAACGGATAGCCCGTCTCCCGGTAATGTTCTACAGCATGGTTGTTGCCCCCGCTGCCATCAAAATAGCGCCGCCCACACAGGATGGAGCCGTCTGTCATATTGAGCCATAGGTTCTCACGCATGTCACACTTGGTGCACTTCCAGCCACTGGCAAGGGAAGCCATTTGAAGACACTTATCTCACCTCTCAGCCACCTGCAGTTTTACCCCCCCCCCCCCATGAAGCAGGCATGCACTGAGCCCATCTCAACCCTGCGCCCTTTCTGAAGGACTCACTGGCTGGCAGTGTCCACCCTAAAAAGGAGTGCATGTGCCTCTGTTGACACGGGGAGGGAAATTAAACCGGAACTCCCCGCTGCCTCAGCAGGTGGAGAGGAGAGAGAGGCTGAGGGGAGGCAGCCCAGCTCACCAAGGAGGGATCCGCACGCCATTCGGGAGCTGCTGGAGTGAGAAGGCATGCCGGGACACACGCCGAACCTCCCCATCCCAAGCTTGCACTTCCTGTTTCCGTGAGGCAGAATCTGCTGTCAGAATAGCTTCAATTGCACTGGAGATCTGGAACACAGGGAGCAGCAAGGAAAGGGTCGCGTTTCCGCCACCTGGCACCTATCACCAACACAGGCTCGGAGTCACACAGAATTCACCTGCGTGCTGCCCCACTCCACAGGCTCAGGCCTGCTCCCTCTCCTTAACTCAGCCCCCAAGCAAAGCATTCCAGACCAGGCTGATGAAACCAAGAGCTTACCCGGTCCTTGACCATGTCTGGCAGTCCTTCCAGCCCATCCCGAGGAATATCCAAGTGGTCTGGCAGAATTACGATTTTGACATGTTCATCATATTCGTATTTCTCCTCAGGGATGTCAAACCCCCCTTCCACACCTACCAAAAGAGAAGCACAACCGTAGCAACTGAGAAGTGCAGGACACAACTCTGGGAGTGCAGAAATTTGAACAAATGGAAACCCTAAATCCCACCACCTCAGACCCCAGTTCAGTACAGAGATGATCTCAGAGGAAATGTGAAATATTTGAAACCAAACCTTCATGTAGTCTTCACTGCTAGGAATCTACTGCACCACCAATGTGCGAGGACTTCTTCCTCAGCATAATAGGAAATCTGGTCTAGATCCTTACCAATAGCTAGACGGGTTGGTTTCTTCCTCGGAGGATCGCCGGCGCTGGAGTTGCTATCTTCTTCTTTCTGAATCAGAGCCAAGAGAGAGCCAATTAAGTGGCCATCCACTCACAAAAGCCCAAAGACTGGCTAGTAGGGCAAAGACCGCAGAAGCGCAAAGCACACGGCAGCCTCCATTTGCATCTGGACTTCCTTCCCCTGCTCCGAAATTTAAATAGATGGATCCCACTTTTCAGCTCCAGGAGTGAAGTGCAATAAGGTAGAAACGGCTACCTTTCTTACCAATTTGCGTGTCTTCTTAAGATGCAGATAGACCCGTTGGCCTGTTTTTCCATAATGTTTCTCCACATATTGCTTTCCAAAGCCCAAGAATGTGTTCATGCAAATATACAAGCCTCCATCAGACTCCTGTAAAATAAGGAAGAGATCCATTCAATGGAGAAGGGGTGAGGAAGCTGCCAACCCTGCAGGGTTGCATGCAATCCATTTGGTGGTGGTGGGGAAGCGATTAAGATCCTGTGCCAGGCAAAGCTCAATTCTACAGGCTAAATTATTCAATTTGCAAAAATCTCATGTGATTTTCTGTCACTGGGAGAGACAGCGAGATCTACTGACACTGAAACCCTCCCCTATCCAACAGGAATCCTATTCAGCCACACCTCTGGCTTCCGAGGCTTCAAATGGCGCATTGCCCATACACCTTCAAGCATTTCTTTACAGCCATAGGGTCTAGAAACTTGCACTTCCTTTCAAAATTCTAGACCCAATATCACATCGTTTGTCTTTTCTGTACTCTTCAGCATAAAGACAGCCCCAATACGGAGCCTTCCATTTCTAATACCAATTCCAATCCTAGAGCCAAGATATATATTCAGCATCCTCTATGCAATATTATCTATTGCTGGAGTAGACCAATTCAGATTCTGAAATAGGAGAGTCAAACATCTGCATGTCTCCAAGTTTTTTTTTTTTTTAAATATATCCCTGCACGTTCAAAGCTAGCATTTCTGTGAGAAGGGCAGGCAAGAACCTTCTCTCCAAGGTGCTAGCTTTGCATTTGCATGGGAGATTTTAAGTGGGGCACCAAATAAAGTCTGAAGTAGCCTAAGGCAACAAGAGATTCATTACTTGGGAGCTGCTGAGAGTGTCCCTAATTTTATTCATGTAATTAATTCCCCACTAGTCTGTAATTTAGTGAAACATGATATGGCTCCTCAGCACCTTGCAGGTCTAGAACTGTCTCCATTCTCTGTTCCACCTTGCATTCAAAATATGTGCCTCAGGCTTAAGCCAGGGCCAACCCAAGGGCTGATTCAGATTCACACGGCTAAGGAGCCTTTTCATGAAATAAGTTACAGAGCCCTAAGAGGGCCATATATAACACACTACATTTCACCTTCATTGTCACTCCCCAGTGCTCTGGGTGGTTTTTTGTAGATTTTCGAAAACCTTTTTTCAGGGTGTGGAAGGTAGCATGTGCTGCAGATTGAGGATTAGTAATGCCAGCCTTAGAACTACATTGACAGAAGAGACTGGGGGTGGGGTGGGGAAGTATCACAATGACTGGATGAAGTCCGCTGGCTCTTTCCTAGACACAGAGGTACTCTGAACATTTTTGTGAGGTCCGACCATATTATGTACAGCACTACCAAATCACAGCTTATGCAGCAGCACGCCATGTGTTAGAGAGCACCCCGATACTTGTCCAAAATCACTCCAGAGCATAGCCTTCTTTATTGAGGTGGCTATCAACTACTGATCAACAAGTGTGCATTTGCTATATTTGTTGTGAGGGAGTCAGAAGTCTGTTGCAGAATTCAACGTTTTGGATCAAAATGCAAAATATTGTTTCTAGAAAACTGGCATTCTTCCTCCAGCAAGCCGAGGCATTGCTTGAGATATCACAAGAATCTCTAACGAGTGCATCCCTCTGCCCCAACTGCTAATGACTGCAACAGAAGAGCCCCCCCCTTCTATTAGGCAGATGCCATAAAACCAAGTTGCTTAGCTTGCTAAAAAAAAAGGAAGGGTGGGTGGGGTGGGGGAGCTAGCTGAAAGAAACCAGTCTCAAGAAAGGTGAAACGGAGAACTTCGTTGTCGCTTTCTTTCTAGCAGCAAATCTTCAGACCTTACTGCCCCCCCCAAAACACCAACCCTGACAAGCACATCCTCCTGTAGAGAAGAAAAACATATTCTCCAAGCCCTTTTTAATAAATTAAAAAGTGGGGCAGGAGCTGGACCGCTAACCCCACCCCCGATACATGGTCTAGATAGCTTCTATTGTCTTTGAATTGGCATTTGCTCCACTGCAGTCTAACATCTGGGAGGAGCAGCATGTTTTAAAGGGAGTGCTTGGAGCAGGAATCGACACATCCATTTGCCAGCATCCCAAGATCAAATATTCTTCTCACCGGAACTTTGGTTTGTGCTGAAGTTTGAAGATTTTTATTTTTTAAAAAAAGGAGAGACACCTGCTCTTACCTTTTCCACACCTCAGCACAAAATAGTAAGAGACCATTTAGAGTGAGGGATGATAAGAAGCAGAAATAAATGAACAAGCCCAGCAAACGGTAGGCGTGGAAGCCGGGACTCGTGCAAGGTCTAGGCCAGTGGTTCCCAAAGTGGGCGGTCCTGCCCCCTTGGGGGCAGTGGGATTGCATAGGGGGGCACTAAGAAGCAAGGTGGCGGCAGGGGGGCGCTCGAGGTGGTCTTTTCCATACCAGGAGTTTTGGTTACAGAAGGAAATTTCTGATCGCTATCCTGCACTATGGAGAGTGGTTCAGAAGCTCCTGGTTGCATTTCCAACATCATATTTGGTGGGATGTGGTTTTAGTGTAGTCTGCCTACTTCTCTCCAAGCAAAGACATGAACTCCAGATTACTAAACGTGGTTATTTAGGACTCACATTAAGTGACTTTAAACCAGACATTGGGAAACTGGTATCCCTTCATCACATTAAGAATAGTGAGGTACTTTACCCTAGTTACTAAACGGGATATCTAATAATCTTGCTAAATGACTATCAGACTTTGAAAAGATATCACTGGATCAAGTCCATCAATTACCGTATTTCTTCAATTCTAAGACGCACTTTCCCCCCCATTTAAAAGACGGGGTGCGTGTTAGAATTGCAGGCGTGTCTTAGGGTTTTTTTTCTTCTGTTGGTGGTACTGAAATTAGCGTGCGTCTTACAATCGATGGTGTCGTACAATCGAAGAAATATGGTAGGTTTAATTGAATAAACTAAAAAAATGCAGTTGGATTTTGAATAACTATTCAATTAATTGTTACTGTTTTGAATTTTATTGTTATTATCTTCCTTAGTGGGTCGTTGAAAACCGCTATCCTGACTAATGGTTTTTATAGGGCAGGGTAGGGGGCACTGAGCAGGAGTTTGTGGGACCGGGGGGGGGGGGCGGCGACCTGGAAAGGTTGGGGAGCCAGCCGCAGCCCCGGCCTCCCTCGCTTCGTCCCACGGCAAAGGCGTGGCAGCCGCCGGGCTCCCGCCTCCCGCCACCGGGGCGCTGCGGCTGCGGGGCGTATAATCAGCCCGGCAAAATGGGGGCGATTCCCACGTCCCGGCTGGCCGGAGCAGGGCGGGGAGGCGCGTCCCACACCCGCAGAACGAAGAGGGAAGGGAGCCGCCGGGGGACTGGGAGGCGCCTCGGTGGTGATGCAGCCCATGTGCGGCTTCGAGCCGGCCCAGCCCTTCTCCCTGAGGGCTTCGGGATTCGCAGTCCTTCAGCCCCAGCGCCGGCACCGGCGGGCGAGGGAGGCGGACTCCGATTTCCAGCATGCCCCGCGAGGCACGCCTGGATCGTTCCAGAGGCTTCAGTAGTCCGGCGAGGCGCAGCCGCTCGGAGGACCACGTAGCTGCAGCCGGGCGCGAGAACTACGGTGCCCGGCATGCCCTGCGCGCCCGCTCGCCTCGCACCCCCGGCCTTGTCCTGGTTAAAAGTACTCCGGCAACTGTCATGGGCCAGGCTGCCATACCCAAGGATGCCTCAGGGCCAGGCCCGCGGACGACGCAACGAGGAGACAAGAGGACCGCGCGGCCTTCCCACAGATCTGCGGTGCCAGCCGGCGTAACTACAACCCCCAATAAGCACAGCATTTTTCAAAAGACCGACCGGGCCGCTGAGCCTATTGGGACTTGTAGTGCTCCCTCTGCTCTTCACCGGCGGGTTTGCAGAGGGCGCCCGCCCTGGGAAGACTACAAGCCCCATGGTGCCTTGCGCGGGCGACGCCAGCCTCTCCCTGCCCCCCACCCGCAAGCCCGAGTAGTCGGAGCCTGTGGCGGCCACGGAGACCCCACCAGGGCTCAGGCCTCAATCCTGGCAGCTTACCGGGGTATCGAAGGAGAAGGCGCACTCATCCTTGTGAACGCGGTCTCCGGCCTTGGGCACCCGGATAGACGGCAGCACAGAGAGTAGCGCTTCGCTCAGCTCCGCCATGACAGCTGCTTTCTCCGACACCGCCCACAGCCAGCTCCTACCAATCAGAGAGCGGCGTACACAAGTCCCCTCCAGCCAATGAGGGCGGCACAAAAACAAGGCGGAGTCTACTTCTTCAGCCCCTGAGACCGGAGGCACTTTGTTTGGCGCGTCCTCCCTGCCTCCCTCCCTCCCTGCACTATCTTCTTAAACGGACAGACGCATGATCCAATTAGGGCTGCAGATGTGCGTTCCGGCAAATAGAAACTGCCGATTTGGACCTTGGCACCGCCCCAATGTTATTGGACGTCAAAACGTACTATTGGGTGCTGGGGGTTTGTACGTAGCCTAAACTAGCCAATAAGAGAGAGTCACGAGTGTGGGCCGTTTAATTGTTTAACTGACCAAACTCTAAACCAATAGAAGGCCAAAGAGAGGGGCGGACGTTTATTTTTCAGCCAATTGAAAGAGGATAGACAGAGAGAGAAAGGGAGAAAACGGGATTCGACGCGCTCAAATGGGATTCAAAGACAGGTTGGTGTGAGTGACTGAGGCTTGCTCCAATCAGAACTCTAGCGCAGGGCTGGTGGGAGAAGGCGGGAGATTTGAATTGGAAGTAGGCGAGCGAGGAAGGGGGAGGGGCAGGCGAGGCGAGGCGAGGCGAGGCAAGGCAAGTGGGGCGGCTTTCGAGGAGCGGGGTTCGTGTGGATCTCTCCGAGTGGGGAGAGAGCGGGACGGAGGGGCAGTGGGAAGGGGGATGTGGTGGGCCGCGCCGGCTTCCTTCCCGTTACGGTTCCGGCCTTGTTCTCGTGGCCTCTCAAGGAGGCGGTCTGGGCTGCGCCACCTCAGGCGACGGGGGTGGGGGGTGGGTTGCGTGCCGAAAGGAAAGCTTCCTCCCCAGGGAGGTCAGGGCGAAGGCGGAGGTGGAGCCCTGTTCCCAAGCAGCTTGGTTTCTACGTGCAGGTAGCTGCGTGTCACGGGAGAGCGGTCCCATCGCATGCGCCCCCGTCGCCCCCTGCTAGTCTGAAGTGGTCTAGGCCAGGCCCATCGTGAGGACGCTGGACGCAGCACAGCGCCATCTTCAGAACCGGGCAGCCGCCTGGTCCGCCTTCCTTGGAGAGTAGAATCACAGCAGAGTTGGAAGGGGCCCACAAGGCCATCGAGTCCAACCCCCTGCTCAATGCAGGAATCCACCCTAAAGCATCCCTGACAGATGCTTGTCCAGCTGCCTCTTGAAGGCCTCTAGTGTGGGAGAGCCCACAACCTCCCTAGGTAACTGGTTCCATCGTCGTACTGCTCTAACAGTCAGGAAGTTTTTTCCTGATGTCCAGCTGGAATCTGGCTTCCTTTAACTTGAGCCCGTTATTCCGTGTCCTGCACTCTGGGAGGATTGAGAAGAGATCCTGGCCCTCCTCTGTGTGACAACCTTTTAAGTATTTGAAGAGTGCTATCATGTCTCCCCTCAATCTTCTCTTCTCCAGGCTGAACATGCCCAATTCTTTCAGTCTCTAAGTCCCATTGAACCAGCAGTTCTTCCTTCTCAAGGGACACGTGCAGGAATACCCTGCAAATGTTGGACTTGGACCTTGTAACTTGGGAATAGATGTAAGCCAGACCCCCAATAACTATGGAGATAGTGGTTTGCCAGCCACACTGTCTGGCTAGCCAGGTGGCAAGGTTAGAAGCTGGTCAGGCTGAGCTAGAAGTTAGTCATCTGTTGGTCTTGCTGAGCTTCCCTGCTTGTAGGCATGTGCCCCCCAAGGGAGGCAGAGGCTGCCCTGGTTTCTCAAATGACTGGCCTTTAACTTACTTTCCCCAGGCAACCCTGCAGCCACAGCTGCTTGCTTGAAGCACCTGAGGGGTAGAGGAGTAGGATGATTGTGGAGAACTGAGATGAGCCGTGATTGCAGCTCCCACCTGGAAAAGACCCCAGAGTGGAGATGGGCAGATGGCAATATGTGGGATTGGCCCACTAGGTTGGTGCCTATTGACCTGTCAGGATATCTCTCCTTCCTTCCCATCCCACGCTCAGTCTAGAGCAGCACTCCTAGGCCTGGTTTGCATGTAACAACAACCAGAGAATGGTTGAGACATGATTGTTGTTGAATTGTGGGTTGTTGTTATGTGTGAACCCTGCACTGTGGTTTAACTATGGGTAGTTAACCACAAACAGTGCAAAGTTCACAACCCAACAACAAACAATGGCCTGGTTCAGACAACACACTAAACCATGCTGCTTAACCACAAAATGGTTAAGGAAAGGCATTAAGGTTAATTGGCTTCTCTTCCTGGGCTGCTTGTAGTTAACAATTCAGAATTAAACCATAGTTAAGGATTCACACATAATGACAAGCCATGATTCAATGACAGCCCATACTCAACCCGTACTCTGTGTTGCCATTATGGGTGAATGAGGCCTTCATGTAGCGGGCATGGGAGGTTATATTGCAGCCAATCCTGGCACAACTACTTTTGGTGCAATGTGGGCATCTGTTTATTACTAGTCTTTCGGTGGCTGTACAGTGATACATTGGAATCCTCATTCCAGCCTACCTCTATTTGAATTTCAATAGCATGCTAAGCAGTATAGAAGGCTGCATCCTGCCAGCATCCTGCAGATCAATCTAATTGGGTACTTCCTCTTTTCCATCCTATTCCCATTGACCCCTAGAGTAAGGCTCTATGCTGAACATATTTAAAGATCCAGTGTTGGATTGTATGTTAGCAAAAAGGAGATGGAAAATCTCTGTCCACTAAAATCTGCTAAATGAGATGGTGATTTTGCTAGTATATGTATAATAGATAAATGAGATGGCGATTTTGCTAGTACATGTATAATAGACTAACATCCGGTTTTAGCCTTTGAAGCCTTGTCAGTACCTTTAATTGAATTACTGTAGTATAATAGAATGTTTCTAAACGTTCTAACTCTGGGGTTCCAGTGTGATGCAAACAAGCACTTCCTGTGGTGCCTGCCAGCCTCCCTACCCCTGCTGATTTTTAAACACTGTGTGTGTGTGAGTGAGTGTGTGTGTGTGTGTGAGAGAGAGAGAGAGAGAGAGAGAGAGACTTAATAACTGGGAGGCTGGCATACAAATGAGGAATGTTTGTGGTAGCTGGCTTCTTTTATTTTGGTGTGGTGTGTGTTTTGCCTGCTGTGTGTTTTGCGTGGAGGTTTGGGCAGGGTGTTTTTAAGGTGTGGGTTTTGCCTGTCTGCTGCTTGTTTGGTATGGGTGTGCAATGTGGTTAGGTGTTTTGTTTGTGTGTGTGTGTGTGTGTGGTTGGGCATCGCTACGTTGCCTTCTGTGAAATGGGTATTTTGCTGTGCTTTGTGAGGACAAATATGTGGTTTTGCATTTGGGGCTCAGATCCCACCTCTGCCGTGTATTCAGTGCCTTAGGCAAGTTACTCATCTTGAGTCTTCTCAATTTACCTTCTGTGATACAGGTACTGAAGGAGAAAACTGGAGGTTCAAATGAATGATTTCTGGGCAGGTCTCAGCAGTTAAGCCTTCTGAGAAACTGCCACTATGGCGATACCCTCCAGGCAGTCATTTTGTGAGAGTACCACAGCAGGCTCTCAAAATTCCAAATGTGGCCACTGGTCCAAAAAGGTTGGAGACCGCTTTTGGCATTTTCACCCTCATTGCTTAGAAGTTTGACAGCTCAAATCAGCAATTGTATACCGTGACAGAAATAATGCAGCTCAGTGAAATAAAAATATTGCAAAAATACCACACAAGTAATTATCACATACTAGCAGAAAACTAACAGGTCATTATATTAGGGGTTCAAGTTCCTCTTCTCCACTGCTTCTGCTACTCGGTTAATCAGGGAGCATATTTAGCAGGCAAAACTGAGATACTAGTTGGTAGATCTTCATGAAAACTGAGGGGTTTCTATTGGCACAGCTGTTAGCTGGGGGTGGCAAGGGAATACTAACCTCCTACTCAGTGTTCCACTCCCCACCCCCTTGATAACTGCTGGGTGGTAATCTAGAAACCCATTAAGGGAGACAGCATCAGGATTGCATCGTGGCTTCTGCTCTTTGAGGATGTACTAAGATGCATCACAAGATGCATCATCATTGTAGTGGCTGTTCTTATATATTCTGAAGTTGCAGGTAATCTTTGTCCAGTAAATGTTCATGTAAGAAGACAGTTCTTTGCTGACTTGGTGCCTTTTTTTCTTGGATTGTAAGGCTACGTGTGGAGCGATTCTTCTTCCTGCAGAGCTCCTGGTCAGTGGACGCATCACTCTGAGGAATTGTTACCTGCTGCCATGGGGGCTTCTGAGAGCTACCCAGCAACACCCACCTGCAAGCCTTTGCTTAATAAACACCTGGCGCATGTCAGAGACCCACGATCACCCACCGCTGGGATCTTGAGAACTCCCATTGAGGTACAGGGACACCTCTACACCTGTCCTTCCAGCCAAAGGACTTACCTGTCTCTACAGTCTTGCAGCCGGGCACTTCCTCCTCTTCCAAGCTGTCATTTGTTTTAATTTACAGGTAGACAGCTCCGCCCAGGGGAGTCCCATATCGCTTTTGAAAGAAAATGAATTGGTGGCCAATAACCAGAATCTGAACTGCGACCCACGCTCCCCAACACCCGGTATCTCGCGTACCCCCATGAAAGCTGTGGTGGCTGGTAAGTGGGGATATGACATTCCCAGCCCAGTCCAATTTAGACTCTGAAGGTCACAAGGCAAAGGAACTCTGTGACTTTCTCAGGTTTACAACTGCCTCAGTGCAAATGAGTTCTGACTCGTTTTTCCCAAGATCCGAGAAGTTGTTGGCTGCTTTTCCCCTATCTTTCTGCTGTGTTGAGTGGACTCCTCAAAAGTCATAGTTTCCCCAAATGTGTTGATGGATCTAACATGAGTTGCCTCCTTCAGGATGTTTCCCAGTCTTGGAGGAACCTCTTCTAAACTTGGTTTCTACTCTGCTTTTCCCACCCAGAAGAATCCCCACCCAGCTTATATAAGATTCATTTAAATGCTGGCTGTTTCCTTTCTCTCAAGATACATAGCATTACGCCCCAACTACTTTTCCACCCCAAAATCTCAATTCTCCTTAGGTAGTTATGCCTGCTTCCATCTCCTTTTATCCCATTTCACTCTTCCC
Source organism: Elgaria multicarinata webbii (assembly GCF_023053635.1). Taxonomy (NCBI): domain Eukaryota; kingdom Metazoa; phylum Chordata; class Lepidosauria; order Squamata; family Anguidae; genus Elgaria; species Elgaria multicarinata. The sequence goes on from NC_086176.1 coordinate 8,371,432, forward strand.
AGCTATTGACAGTTGGGTTGTCATACCCCTTACTCCTTTGCCCCTAGGACAGAGAGGGGTAAGCTAGCAGCTCTGGCCCGGATGAGCTACTGAGCGGTGGCAATTGGAGGGACACTTCATCGGGTGAGTGTGTAGAGTTCCTCGCATGCAGCAGCCTGAACTTTGCAACTGTGTGTGAGAGTCTGTGGTTGTCTGTGGCAAATGGATTATTTTAGTGGGGCTGCTGCCCTCGCCTTTCATTCCACCTCTCATTGCCTCTTGCTTGGCTGTTGAGCACACTGTGCTTCTCTAGGCATTGACCAAAAGGGCAGGAACTAGGCAGCTCCTTCCTTAAGTTACGCCTGGCAATGTTTCCACTCAGGAAGAGAAAGTGGACGGGGCCACCAACTGTTTCCAGCAGCAGTCGATCGCTCCCAAAGACCTAACCACAACTCTCCTGCATGTGACTCATGACATCTGAGAGAGCCCCTAGCTCACCATGTCAGACACCACCCAGAAGTAGAGCTCGGGGACTCCCCTTCTCTAGGGTGCCTCTCCTGGCATGAGATGTCGCATGAGTCCTTAGTCCTGCAATTTGCCTCCCTTCCAGACACCCTAAACTGCCCGGTGAAGCAGCTCAGCGAAGTCTTTATGGCAGTGAATATGGACGAAGAGCTGCTTCTTCAGGAGCCTGACTGCTGCGAAGGCCAGAAGCCTGGAGTCGCCGATGTGATGGAGGAGGCCTCAGGGGGAAAAGCTGCTTCTGGAGAATCATCCCAGGAGAGTCCCTTGTGGGCAGAGGAGGAGAGAATTGGGCAGCTGCCCTCCCTTGCGTCTATTGCAGCGGCTACAAGACCAGCTCACCTTGCCAGTGTCCTTTATCCTACAGGTGTGGCTTGCTTAGAGGGAAGTATCAGCAGTTTCCTGAGTAAAGAAAGGAAGTTGGATGGGAAGCATGTATGGAAACATAGACTTGGGCAGGGCTGGGGATATGTTTCCAGCAGCACAAAGTGGTGACTGCTGTGGCAGGAGTTATAGAAGCTAGTGCTGGCACCCCATTATATTAAATATAATGCTGTCCATGCTGTACAGACCCCAAGGATGTAACAATATACCTAAACGGCTAGTGTAACGCCTCCCTGTAGCTCCTTAGTGTGAGAGCTGTGTCCAATGGAGAAAAACGGACGCAATGCAAGCTGCAGGTTCATTGGAGCTGCAGGTTCATTGGAGCTGCAAAATGTGCCTGATCCTTCTGGCTGCATGTGGCAGAGGGGAGGGGAGGGCTGCATGGCTAGGGGATTGGGGCAGGCAGCCTCCGTGCTCTTGGGCCTCCGCTTTGAGTAAGCTGTGATTAATCTGCACTCTTGTCTTGTCTTTTCAAGGGAGCAAGCCCACAAGGCGCAGGGTGAATAGCAAAATTCTGGCAAAGTCAATGGGTGCTGGACGTTCGCCTCTTAGTATCCTGCCGGATGACAACTCCCCAAATTCCCTTGCTTCTCATCAGGTGACGCATTGTATGGGGAAGGGAGTCCCTGCTATTTCACTGGTTGCAAAGCTAAGTGCTGCCACACAGCTCTGCTTTATTTTGGGGGCTCTTGGCATGTTAACTTGAAAATCTGCAGGTGTTCCTTCGAAAACGTAGGACAGCCACCTTCAGCACAGGTAGGGCTCATTGTTTGGTTCCTTCCATTCTATTTCTTCTGTTACAGTCACCCCATCTTCCAGCTTTGCTCTACCTTCGTTATGGCTGCTTTGCTTGCCGATACCTCTTACACGGGTGCTTCCAGTGCTCACTTTGCAGGCATTCTTTGTGTGAAGCGTGTGACTTTGATATGTCAAGGTTCAAGCCTTTAGTGACATGTGCCAATTTGGTGCCAGCAACACGCTCCCAGCTTTGACTTAGCAGACTCTGCCCCAATCATGTTCAATTTTGCTCAAAGTTGATTGTTTTTAGCCCTTTGTGTTCTTAGAAGCTAGAAAGACCTGGAGACTTGTTAGGCTTAAAACGATTGTATTTGCTTACTGGATACTTTTTTATTCCACCTTCCAAAGAGCTTTGGGCGGTGTACTCTGTATGTTTAAATAGAGAACAATCCTTCAGGCCTGCTGCAGGCTCTGGTAAACCTTCCTCAGCAGTAAGGGCAGCCGTTTTTGCAGGCCCTTTCAGTAGCTCATGGGTGTGCAACTTGTTGCCTCTGGATGTTGTTGGACTACAGTTCAGTTATGTTCACTAGGGCTTATGAGAGTTGGAAGCCAAACCGTCCAGTGTAGCTGAAGAGAGGGAAATGGGCAGCAGCTGCTTTTTGGGTCTCCTCACCTGGTCTCCCTTCCCTTGGCAGCATTTCTTAAGGGTTGCTGCTGCAGAGAAGAAGAGCCAGGGAACCGAAGCTTCTCGCTATGGTACTGCCTGGCCTCACTAACCCACCCTGGTGCTTTCGACCATAGAAATGACTGGGGCCAAATTATTTCTATGGCAGAAAGTAAATCCCTGCTGTCAAGGGCACATTAAAATGAAATCTGCTCCTTGCCCAGCCTCTGGGATCCACTTTGTGAATGAGAAGGGGCACGTTTTGCCACGTGAGAATTGTCGGACTGCAGGGGTAGTTTTCTTCTGTTCAAGCAGTCCATTGCATGTATTGGGCAATCATTTGGGGGAGAGGAAATGCTGGCCGCCCACTCACAGGGAAGTCACTTGGGGCGTGTGGCAGATGACCCTTTCTCCCAAGTGAAGCCTTTTATTTTCTCCATAAATCTCAATGAGTTCTAAGGCACAGAGTAATAAGCACCATTGATATGCGGATCGAGACTTGGCACCACCTGCCTAGACACTGGGGTGCTCGGTCTCTTCTGACAGGAACCAAATCGCAGGGGAGAGACTAAGTCTGTGGGCACGTGCACACATTCCCACACGCACAGAGCGATACTCTATCATCTCGACTTTTCCTCCCTGATGGGCATTTTTCTAAGGGGGGGGGGGAAGACTTGTAAAATCCTCTCCTCACTTTTGGTTGTCCTGGACTGACTGAGGGCCCCCAAGATGAAGAAGTTGAATGCATTTGCTTTCCCTCATCCTGACATGGCAATTTTCTTCTCTCTTCAGAGTAAGAGGTGTCTGCCGGTGGCAGATAACCAACGAGAGCGCAAGGAGGGCGGGTTAAGCTCTGGCCGAAGCCTCAAATCAAGCAGCTGCAGCTGGGATTCCTTAGACAAGGAGAATCAACGGTGTCGTTTGGTGGACAATTAGTCTCCTTCAGATTCTCCATGGATTACTGGCCTCTGGCAGGGAGGCTTCAAAGACTCTAGTGGAGGCATGTGGTGGCAGCGGCATGGTCTTTGCCTCCCTGGCAGCTTGTTTCCTGTGTGCCACATCTGTCCTAGGCAAGAGAGGGAGACACCTTCATATATTTCCCCCTCTCTAGTTCTCATATTTATGTTTTATCATGTACAGATCCTTGAATGTTCACTACTACCAAATTTCTGTGTTGTCTGTCTGGAAAATAAACTTCACTTTAGAATGATGCAATGGCTTTTGTAATCTTCATCTGGGCTAATGAAGTGTTTGTCAGTTGTGGTTGGTTATTGCCAGGACAAGTCTTCTGGGGAGTTCTAGTCCTTTGTAGAAGTTAATACTGGCCTTTGAGGTGCAGCGGGAGAGTGGAATAGGCTAAAATCCTAGGTACACTTAAATACCAGTAGCGTGTCCCATTGATTGAAATGGGGTTTGCTTTGGGGGAAATATGTATAGGATTGTAAGGCTCGCATGTTCAATTAAAAGGATCCTGAGTAGCAGAATCGCTGCTGAGGCCTTGGACAGTCACTTTCAACCAGAGGAACTAGATGGACCAATGGTCTGAAGGGGTACAGCAGACACCACGCCAGTCCTGGAATCCCCTGTAGGCCCTTTCAAGCAACAGGAGGAATCAAACTTTCTTGTCACTTGTACTAACAGCATGGTGTGTGATAGTCTGTGTTCCTATCACGCGTGATGGCAGGGGATTTGGTGCAGGGCTAATACACACTTCAGCAATGGAGTGAACCAGGACCACATTTCCTGCAAGGCACTTAAACCAATGAGTAAAACAGAGCTTCCTTCAAATGAGTTTTTCTTATGAAGAGACCCAAATCTATGTTTCCTTGAGATGTGTGTTTTCCTCCAGCTATGCATAGAAGAACTGAAGGAGATGAATTTCTTCTAGCTGGCTATAAAGGAGGTAGCCAAACCATTTTATCTCCCCTAAACCTGTGCTCAGTTCTTTATTACTTGGCTTAGAAATATTGCTTACATTGTGTTTTGTGGCTCTACTGCATGAATGACTTGGCATACATGCAGTTACATAGTCTGTAACCTCATTTCTGGTGCATTTTGAGAAGCATGGCAGAAAGAAGAGAGAAAAGGGCTCCTAATATGTACATGGGCTTTTGGTTCCTGCTTCTGAGATGAGCTGTGAAGTAACTATTCAACTCTTACCTAGGTCAAACTAGTTAGGTGACCTTAGGCAAGCCACTAACTGCTTGAAGCCCCACCCAATCCCCATCACAACAGGAGTAATACTGATCTATCTTGAAAATATTGCTGAAATGGTGGCTCAGTTCAGGTTTTACACAAAACTAGTTAAGGAAGTTTATATTTTGGTGTAAGGTCTGGAATGACAAACCATTGTCAGCTGGCAAGCCAACTTTGCTTTCCCCTAAGATTCTATTAAACAATATAAGTGAAGAGAAAGTATTTCAATTAGTTTTTGGAGAAGTTTGTGGTCAGTATTGGCATGGCAACAACGGGAAGCTGACATTGTTCTGGTCAGGAAACCTAGACATGCCTACTCAGGAGTAAGAACCATAGAGTTGAATGTGTCAGGGCATGGGTGGTAGCAGCCCCCTCGCCTTCTCCGCAGGATGTTTGGGCGCCCTCCTTCACCTTCACGGTTGAACAGTTGAGTGGAGAACCGCCCCGCCCTGCTCTTTTGTCAGCGAGACCACCCTTCAACACACACTCCCCCAACAAAAAACAGGATGGTCTGATATAGTGCAAGGAGAGCAATACACGGGATAGAGGAGCGGTTTTATTGCCCACGGAGGGGGGGAAAACAGACTTTCCCTGCTCCAAAATAAGATGGAAAAGGAGGGGAAGAGGTGAGATGAGCGCAGGACAGGTGGACAGCTCGATGAAAATGTCCACCCAGTGTGCAGCTGCTATAAAGAAGGCAAACACCATGTTGGGCATTAAAAGGAAAGGAATCAAGAATAAAAAGGCCAGTATCATACTGCCTTTATACAAATCTATGGTGCAACCACACTTAGAATACTGTGTACAGTTCTGGTCACCACACCTAATAAAGGATATTACAGTAAACCTGTGTGCACCAGTTGCTGGGGAACATGGGTAGGAAGGTGCTGTTGCACCCATGTCCTGCTTCATAGAATCAGAAAGCAGAGTTGGAAGGGGCCTACAAGGCCATCGAGTCCAACCCCCTGCTCAATGCAGGAATCCACCCTAAAGCATCCCTGACAGGTGGTTGTCCAGCTGCCTCTTGAATGCCTCTAGGGTGGGAGAGCCCACCACCTCCCTAGGTCATTGGTTCCATTGTCGTACTGCTGTAACAGACAGGAAGTTTTTCCTGATGTCCAGCCTGAATCTGGCTTCCTTTAACTTGAAACCATTATTCCGTGTCCTGCACTATGGGAGGATTGAGAAGTGATCCTGACCCTCCTCTGTGTGACAACCCTTCAAGTATTTGAAAAATGCTTTCATGTCTCCCATTATTATTATTATTATTATTATTATTATTATTATTATTATTATATTTATTTGTATCCCGCCTTTTGCCCAATGCTGGGCCTCAATCTTCTCTTCTCCAGACTAAACATGCCCAGTTATTTCAGTCTCTTCTCAAAGGGTTTTGTTTCCAGACCCCTGATCATCCTGGTTGCCCTCCTCTGAACACGCTCCAGCTTGTCTGCATCCTTCTTGAATTGTGGAGCCCAGAATTGGACGCAATACTCTAAATGAGGCCTAACCAGGGCCGAATAGAGAGGAACCAGTACCTCACGTGATTTGGAAGCTATACTTCTATTAATGCAGCCCCAAATAGCATTTGCCTTTCTTGCAGCCATATCGCACTGTTGGCTCATATTCAGCTTGCGAACTACAACAATTCCTAGATCCTTCTCGTTTGTAGTATTGCTGAGCCAAGTATCCCCCATCTTGTAACTGTGCCTTTAGTTTCTATTTCCTAAATGTAGAACTTGGCATTTATCCCTATGAAATTTCATTCTGTTGTTTTCAGCCCAGTACTCCAGCCTATCAAGATCACTTTGGAGTTTGTTTCTGTCTTCCAGGGTATTAGCTATCCCACCCAATTTTGTGTCATCTGCAAATTTGATAAACGTTCCCTGCACCTCCTCGTCCAAATCATTAATAAAAATGTTGAAGACCACTGGGCCCAGGAGTGAGACCTGCAGTACCCCACTCGTTGCCTCTCCCCAGTTTGAGAAGGTTCCATTGATAAGTACTCTTTGAGTCCGATTCTGTAGCCAACTGTGAATCCATCTAATAGTTGTTCCATCTAGCCCACTTTTAGCTAGTTTGTTAATCAGAATATCATGGGGCACTTCATCAAAAGCTTTACTGAAGTCAAGATATATGACTTCCACAGCATTCCCACAGTCCACAAGGAAGGTTATCCTATCAAAAAATGAGATCAAATTAGTCTGACAGGACTTGTTCCTGACAAATCCACGTTGGCTTCTAGTAATCACTACATTGATTTCAAGGTGTTTACAGATTGACTTCTTTATAATCTGCTCCAGAATTTTCCCAGGGATGGATGTCAGACTGATTGGTCTGTAGTTCCCAGGTCCCTCCTTTTTGCCCTTTTTGAAGATAGGGACAACGTTAGCCCTCCTCCAGTCGTCCGGCACCTCACCCGTCTTCCCTGATTTCACAAAGATAATAGACAAAGGTTCTGAGAGTTTTTCCGCAGGCTCCTTCATTACTCTAGGATGCAGTTCATCGGGCCCTGGAGATTTGAACTCATTCAAGGAAATTAGGTGTTCTTAGACCATTTGTTTATCAATCTCAAATTGCAATCCTGCCCCCTCAACTTCTGCTTCACTTTTTCCAGGGAAGTCATGGACCCGCTTCTGGGAGAAGACTGAGGCAAAGTAGGAATTGAGCACTTCAGCCTTTTCTTTGTCATCTGTTATCAATTTGCCATCCTCATTAAGCAGTTGAACCACCATTTCTTTCCTCTGTCTTTTACTACTCACGTATCTGAAGAAAGCCTTTTTATTGCTTTTAGCATCCCTCGCTAATCTCAGCTCATTCTGAGCTTTAGACTTCCTGACGCCATTTCGGCACTTCTGTGCCACCTGTCTGTACTCTTCTTTTGTAGCCTGGCCTTCCTTCCACTTCCTAGATGTATCCTTTTTTGTTTTCAAGTCGTCTCTAAGCTTTATGTGGAGCCACATTGGTTTCCTCTGTTGTCTTCTATCTTTTCTCCTTGTTGGAATTGTTTGTAATTGTGCCTTTAAAAATTCCTTTTTTAAATACTCCCACCCATCCTGCACTCCTTTTCTCATTAGGCTCACTTGCCACGGGACCTTACTTTTCATAGTTCTGAGTTTATTAAAATCAGCTTTCCTAAAATTCAGAGTACGTGTATGGCTACACTCCACTTTTGTCTCCTTTATAATCAAGAATTCAAGTATGACGTGGTCACTTTCCCCCAGAGTTCCCGTAACTGCCACTTTATCCACTAAGTCATCCCTATTGGTCAATATGAAGTCAAAGATTGCCGATCCTCTAGTTCCTTCCTCCACTTTCTGTAGGAGAAAGTTATCACCCACACGTCAGGAATTTCTTGGAAGGGCCGCTTTTGGCAGTATTGGTCTCCCAACAGATATCAGGGTAATTGAAGTCCCCCATCCCTACTACATCACACTTCCTTGAAACACTGGCAATTTGTTTCTCAAAAGTTTCATCCTCGTCATCTCCTTGATTGGGTGGTCGATAGTAGACTCCGATTATCATGTTCTTTTTATTCCTTGCCCCATTTATTTTCATCCAGATGCTCTCGATGGGGCTCCCAGTCTGATCCGCCTGTATTTCTGTGCAGGGATAGGTATTTTTAACATATAGTGCAACTCCGCCTCCCTTTCTATTTCTTCTGTTCTTTTTGAACAAGTTATATCCTTCAATTGCTATATTCTAGTCATGGGAGTCATCCCACCAAGTTTCAGTTATACCTATCAAGTCGTATTTGCCTTCATGTAATAAGAGTTCAAGTTCGTTCTGTTTGTTTCCCATGCTCTGGGCATTAGTATATAGACATCGAAGACCATGTGTTTTATAGTCTGGCTTTGTTCCTACATTGTTGTGGACACTATTTTGGGGCACTATTGGAGCTGTTCTCTGTACTGTGGTGCCTTGGCCTTCATCCATTGTTGCCTCGAGGTTTACGTCTCCCGCCCCCGTAAGATTCAGTTTAAAGCCCTCCTGATCAAGTTCTTCATGCTGTGGCCGAACACATTCTTTCCAGCTCTTGTGAGGTGCAACCCATCCCTTGCCAGCAGTCCATGTTCCAAGTAGCGTAGCCCGTGGTCCCAGAATCCAAAACTCTCACGTCGGCACCACGTTCGTAGCCAGTTGTTCATCCGGAGTATTCTTCTTTTTCCTTTTCTAATCCTCTTCCAAGAACTGTGAGGATGCTTGTTCATCCCTGGCCGATGGCTGGTTGACCACTGCGTGAACAGAGTGCTGGACTAGATGGACCCTTGGTCTGATCCAGCCTCAGGGCACTTCTGATGTTCTTAACGACGTCATGTGAGTACCGCGCTGCAAAAACACATACCAGGCATGGCGAGAGTGCGATCAATCACTGGTGTGATGGAGCTCTACAACTCTTGAAATGTGGCAATCATCAGAACTTGGAGAAGGCGACACCCCTCCAATGGAGGGTAGAGCCCACAAAGAAACAGCTAAAAGAAAAGGCAACTTTACATGGATGTGTGGAGGAGAGGGCAGAGATTTTTTAGCTGGAAACCCAAATGCAGCCTTGGGCGGGGTGGGGGGCGCGGGGCAAATTGCCCTTTGAGGATCTGATGCAGACTGCTCTCACAACAGTGTATTTTTCCCTACTATGCTCTTGCATTTCTTTATCTAAGAAAAATGAAAGAGCCACAATAAATCTCCAGTGTTCCCTGACCCAAAGGAAGCAGAACCCCGCCACACTGCCCTGGAGATTTCTACCTCTCAGGGCAGCGTGGAGCACACGCGCGTCTTTTCCAGCAACCCTTAAAATGACCCAGTGCCCTGCTGTTTGAAGCACTGGGACCGTGGGGAACAGGCGCGTCAGCCTGAGCCCAGGATGTCGGCCTCCAATGATGCAGCTTGAGCTGATCCATCTGATGTGTCACTTTTATTTTGCTTGGGCTATAAAACCCCTGTATGATACAGTTACATCTCAAAGCAGTGGCTAAGGGGCGCCTGAAGGATGATGGAGTGGGAAGGGGATGCAGTACATAATGGGAAAGGAATTGTGGGGAAGGGGTGGCTACAGGAAAACAGCAAACAGGGTTACATTAAACATTTCCTGGCTCTGGTGCCCAAGACGGGCGCAGCAAACTCTCCCCCATACAATGCATAGATTAAAGCAGCGAGAGCTAACTTACTTTCCCTTCCTTATTTGAGAGAAAAGTGAATAAAGATCAACGCAGAATCCTTGGTGTGATAAACTTCTCAAGGAGGTGTATCCCAGATTTGCAGTGTAGTGTAAAACTATGGTTAGGGGGTGGCTAAGGGCCTGGTGGGTGGAGAGGTGAGATGAAAATGGAAAATAAATTAAAAATTGGGGCTATCCCCCAAGGGGATGCCTTAGGTACTACCTGAGGGCCTCTGATCCATGGGCCTTGGAAAGCTATTGGGATCCCATTAGGGTGTTCTGTGGCTTCAAGGGAAAAAAGCTGGCAGAGTGGGTTGTTGGTAGCCTCTCACTGAGGGGTATCCCTGAAGCCATCGCAGTAAGAACCCCTGAGCCTGGGGAAGGGCAAGAAAGGGCGTTGGGGGAATTGGCCTGTGTGGGCCCTTTCCCTGAGCTTCTCCTTTAGATAGGGAAGTGTCACGTGGATCAATAAGTCTGCACAGAACAAGCAGAAATGCCAGTAGTCATAATAAATGATATGCCTGGGGGAGGGGGCTCCCCACAGTCTCCCTCCCCCCACAGGTGGGTTTCATCTTCAGTTCCAGATTTTCAGGAAGCTGTCCCAGGAGCCAGTAGATACAGCCATGCCGTCTGCGGTGACCCCCAAACAGCTCACCCTGTTGTCATGACCAGACAGGATTCCTGCGGGGGGGGGGGGGGAGGAAAGGGAAATAATTTTGAACATATTTAGTTTCCACTCTTTGTTTCCTGACTTTCTATCACAGTAACTGATGGAGCTAAGATCGTGATTAAGACCTAATATAAGATAACCTAAGGGCTGCAATAGAAACCAAAAATAAATACAAACTGAAAACAGTAGCCGGGTCAAAGTAATAAACTTCGTGCAAAGGTCCTGCTTCCCTCCTCTTCAAAGCTCAAAGCGATTTAGGGCGCAATTCTATGCATGCTTAGACAAAAAAGTCCTACAACGCCCAGCATTTCCCAGCCAGCCTGATCGTCGCAGACCTCTCTGGGTGGGGAATTCCAACATCTGGGCAGCACTGTGGAAAAAGCTTTGTCTCTGGTGGCCATCCACCTTAGCCAGAGCAAAGATTTGGTTTCACACTGTGGTCTGAGCAGTAGGTTGTCGTGGGAAAAGGCAGCCCTTCACGAATGCTATAGGACTCACTCAGCCTACATGTGTTACGTGGGAATGTGGCCGAGGCACAAGGTGGTCCTGCGATACACGAAGAATCTACCTGTCAAACCCAGAGTGTGCATTTCCACGCCTCAGTCTACGCAAACAGCAGATCCGGTAAAACTAGACTGTACCACTTGAGACTGAAGGGCAGGGGGTGGCACATTTGTATGGCTCCTCAAAGGAAGAAGAAAACAACCACAACAACATTGCTGCATATAGAAAACTGGCATGTTGTGCAGAAGTGCCCTTCTCCCTGCTGCCTCATTTTGCATGTGTGGAGAGCTTTTTATTATGAGGAAATGCTCAATCTTGAAATTCTTTATATACACTGACACATACTGTGATACAGTCCAAGAACAATATGACCACATGACATGCTGAATGTGTAAACCAGCCCTCAGCCAGAAGGCAGCATGTCCGCCTTCGAAGAGGGGAGCTCTGCCCTCCACATTGGAGAACAGAACCTAGTTCCTCATCTTACTCTTCGGGGAAAGCCTTGGCTTTCTTCCCTCAGAGGAAGCAGCCTAGAGGCTGTCTACATGCCCTATTTATCCCATGGTGGCTGCACAGTGGCACTGCATCAGTTATATGACGCAGTCTCCATGGGGCTTTTCCCTGAAGCTGCGGGTTTTAAAAGTTGGGGACTTACTGTGACTTTTTGCTTCGCTTCGGCTTCGAGCCAGGGGCAGATCGTGACCACTCGTAGGCCACTGGAAGAGCAGGAAGGTCGGGCAGAGGGCAGGAGTTGGGCATGACCCGAATGGCCGCCAGAAAGCCTGAACTCCTTCCCGTCATGAGGATTAACTGTCCCACCCCACAGCTGCGATGCCACGGGGTTTTAAGGGAATGCAGGGCCAAAGTGGTGCCGTGAAGACACCCCCCTGCTTAGAGGGCAGCAGGCAAGACTAAAGCGGTGGAGCTCAGACCACTCACCCACACGCTCTGCTTTTAGAGTATCCCAGATGTTGCAGTTAAAATCATCGTATCCAGCCAGGAGGAGGCGCCCACTGCGGGAGAATGCGACTGAGGTAATTCCGCAGATGATGCTCTCGTGAGAGTAGACAATGAGCTCCTGATCTGCCCGGAGGTCAAAGAGGCGGCAGGTGGCATCATCAGAACCAGTGCAGATGGCTTCGCCGCTGGGGAAGAACTGGGCACAGGCAGACAAACAGTAATCTCATCACCTGCTGCTCTCTTCCGCACGGCCCTTATTCCTGCCTTAGTCTTTCCCAAAGTTTGCTGCTCTTTATTCCTCCCCGGCTACTTCCCCCTTATCTTGGCTCTAAGGTCAGCACCCCACCCCACACCCTCCGTTCTGGTGATGGCTCCTGGCCACCGGCCACCTCAGGAAACATACGGAGATGGCGTTGATATCCGACTCATGTCCTTGGAACGTCTGACGGCAAGTTCCCTCCCGGACGTCCCATAGCTTGGCAGTGGCGTCGCAGGCTCCAGAGATGAAAAGCTTGAAGTCTGGGGAGACAGCCAGGCTCATGCAGTCTCCAGTGTGACCCACGAAAGTGGTCTTCGGCTGCCCTGTTTCAATATCCCAGAGGACGCTGTAGAGGGAGGAGTAAGTCAGGAGCTAGTTGGCCATGGACCCATCTAGTACAGACTAGGATTGCTTCTATTTTGCCTTTCCTCGAAGTAAAGCTCAAGGCGGCTAACAATAAATTAAAAGCAAATATTTATATCGATATACCAGTCCATATCTAAAATAGATTCCAGAACAGCGAACATAGGAATAAAGCAGTTAAAAGATTAAAACAGCATATTTAAATTGTTCAATTTAAAACAGAATACCAAGAAAAACAGTGGCTGGTCACTTTAGGAATACTTCCTGGAAAAGAGCCGCTTTCATGAGGGAGACATGAGAGCACTCTTCAAATACTTCAAAGGTTGTCACACAGAGGAGGGCCAGGATCTTGTCTCGATCCTCCCAGAGTGCAGGACACGGAATAACGGGCTCAAGTGACAGGAAGCCAGATTCTGGCTGGTCATCAGGAAAAACTTCCTGACTGTTAGAGCAGTACAACAATGGAATCAGTTACCTAGGGAGGTTGTGGGCTCTCCCACACTAGAGGCCTTCAAGAGGCTGCTGGACAACCATCTGTCAGGGATGCTTTAGGGTGGATTCCTGCATTGAGCAGGGGGTTGGACTCGATGGCCTTGTAGGCCCCTTCCAACTCTGCTATTCTATGATTCTATGAGGTGCTGGAAGCCTACCTGACTTCCAGGGGCAGGGAGTTCCAAAAAAAAAGGGGCCACCACACTAAAGCCTCTTCTCCTGGTGGCTTCCAATTGGCCCATAGGTTGATGTGGAACCACCAGGAGCAGGCCTTCCAATGACCCCAGTGATCGAGCAGGTTGGTAAGGGAGAAGGCACTCTCTCAGGCATCATGGGCCCAAATATAACACAATTGCTAAGAACAGGAATAGAGAGAGAGAGAGAGAGAGAATACAGTAGGCATTCTCTCTGTTGGCCTGAAAAGTCGATCCCAGTCTCCTAACCTCAAAAGCCCCTCTTGTTAGGCACCTCACCCACTTTGTAATAGACACAGAAGTTGGCAAAGTGCTCTTTCACCCCCTCTTCCAGTCTGAAGAGCAACACATCTTGTCAGGTTTGACACTTCATGCACCATTGACAGAGGCAGATGGGAGGGAGGACTCTAGTGAAGCCTCTGCTGCTCACACCTCTTTCTCAGCCCATGTGGGAATGGGGAGGTGAAGCAGGCCCTTCTGCAAGATATGGACTGTGTTGAGTGTTGCTCGGTCCCCTGTGCCCCAGGCTCTGAGACTCAGGGGGAACCACTCGGGAGATAAGAGTGCCTGGCAGGATGGGGCTGGAGGTGCCTGGTAGGGTAGACGCAAGGTGTACTGGGAATTGGTGGGAGCAGGGGGTCAGTTAGCAGAGCCTGGTCACATAGGCCAAGCTCTGAACAAATCAAGCAGCAAATCTTGTTAGTTGCTGGCAGGTGGGAGAGTGTATATGGGTGATGAAATAACATCTGGGTTACTTGTGTCCAGGGTTAAAAACAACAACAACACTTAGTAATTTCACATGCTTGTCTTGTAAGAGTAGAGTCTTACAGCAGAAGGAAGGAAAGGAAAGGAACCTCTCGTGCAAGCACTGAGTCATTACTGACTCTTGGAGGGACGCCAGCCTTCGCTGACATTTTCTTGGCAGGCCTTATAGCGGGGTGGTTTGCCGTTGCCTTCCCTGGCCGTTATTGCCTTTCCCCCAGCTAACTGGGTACTCATTTTACCGACCTTGGGAGGATGGAAGGCTGAGTCGACCCGAGCTGGCTGCCTGCAACCAGCTTCCGCTGGGATCGAACTCCGGCCGTGGGGAGAGTTTCGGCTGCAGAAACTGCTGCTTTACAGCAAAAATACATGACGGCTGGGAACAGGAGCCTTTGTAGCCTATGCATGCTGTTGCAGTGCTGGTCAGCTCACACGCAAGGGGAGCTAGACATACTCACCATGTGGTGTCCCCAGAACTGGTCACAATGTCATTGTCGTCCAGGAATCGACAGCAGGAGAGATAGCCTTCAGGGAAGGGAAAACAGAAGGTGAATACCTCGAAAAGGAAGGATGGGGCTAAGACTAACAATGCTGGTATTTTATACTTTAGGCAGATGCACCCAAACACACACGAATCACTTTTTATGCCAAGAAAAGCTGAATCTTGCAACCTCGATAAATTATGCAGATTAAGAAATCACGCATCGTTTTCTTATTTTGCACAACTGTGAACTTGGTACTTTAATAATTATAATGTATTCTGCTACTCATGGGGAGGATTGAGAACACCAGTCCTACATGAACACCATTGGAAATAATATTGAGCAACTTCTGTGGCTCTCTGCAATTTTACCGTTACTTGGGAGTCCTAGGAAGTTGAATTCTGCACCTGGTGCAACCCCTTCCCTGTGCTAGTGATGGAGAGTAGATTATGCACAGCAAACGTAGGAAAAGGGCACCTGTATGGGCTGACAGCTCCCGGCTCACTTTCACGGTCCCTTCGCGACTCTTGAGGTTGTAGATGGAGCACATGTTGTCAAGACCTCCGCAGGCCACAAAATTCCCTGATGGGGCATAGGAACAGGTCATGACCCAGGAGGAGCGGAGAGGGATGGCATGAACCTGGGGTCAGGGTAGAAATCCAAAGTGAGTTTCAGACTCTTCTGTCAGGAGTGAGCGAGGACCAGGTGAAGGACCGGGGCTGCCGTGGGGGGTGACTTCAGCAGCAGTGCCGGATCAGGAATGAACTGTGAGTCACTCTCAGGGGAGTTCCCATCTTTTCATTCCTGGTCATGCTGACAGCTGATGTTTCTACCTACGTATATATGCCCCCTTACCTTGTTGGTTGTGTACGTGTCCCACACAATGAGCTTCCCATCTTGTGAAGCACTGACCATGAGCCTAAGAGAAAGGACCAGAATTGTATTAATATGGCTGCATCAACTGGGATCTGAAGGCTCCATCCCGGCCTCATCCTCCATCTGCATCTGCCAGCCCCCTCCTTGTGGCTACCACACTTCTGAGTGCTTCACTCTGTGCACTCAAGGCAGGTGAGTGATCCCTGAGCACCTTTCTACCAAATTGTCAGTTGATTAGGGGATTGCAGAAGGGTAGATAGACATTTTCATAAGCACTTATACTCCTAAGGTTTATTACTTATTTAGTCATTCATTCTATTTTAAATCAACCCAATAACAAAACTTCTCTGGGCAGCCAACATAAAGCTACAAAAATAAAAATACAATATAAAACCGAATGTATTCCGACACCGGGAAAAAAGCCTAAGGACGGGAGGA
Organism: Elgaria multicarinata webbii; assembly: GCF_023053635.1. Classification (NCBI taxonomy): domain Eukaryota; kingdom Metazoa; phylum Chordata; class Lepidosauria; order Squamata; family Anguidae; genus Elgaria; species Elgaria multicarinata. The sequence goes on from NC_086176.1 coordinate 8,387,070, forward strand.
GCCGGTTGGGTTTGAGTGAGCGCCATGATTTTGCTTACATATTTTCTATTTTGTACATGTTTTTTCTTCCCACCCTATTTACTCTCAACTATTCTATTTTATGGGCTTGTTACCTTGAGCGACTCCCACTGAAAACTGAGATAAGCCATCGTTTTTAACGTGTATAAATAATTTTTACCTTGGTGCCCTTGGCAGCAAGGAAATGGAAGGGCCATCTGCTGCTGCCCTTGGAAGGTTTTTGCCTTTTGTTTTTAATATTTTGATTTTTAATTTTTGGTTTTCTATTTTTTTAAACTTCTTTTAACTTTTTTAACTCGAACTCTTAATCTTCGATTTTAACCGGCAAGTTTGCTTTCTATTTACTGAGTTGCACTTAATTGCTTTCCATTGAGTCTAAATACTTCACAGTTGCTTTTGATTTCCTTAACCAATCAAGCACAGAACAAATACAGCTGCTCTGGCAAATTCCGAGGTTGACTTTGTATTCCAAAGGATAATTATTCGGCTATCTCTTCTGCTTTGATCTATTCCCTTCTATCTCCCTCCTCTTGATTGTTATAGAGGAGGTTGAATTTACAAACCGGCACTGCAATAAATCTCCCGTTCTTAACAGAATATTTAAGGGACTAATGTAAAAAATATCACTTTCTGAGAGTAAAAGAAGTGAGTCTCCCTGCCTTTAGTATTGCACAAGGAACTGTGTGCTGGATATTTTATCTTTTAGTCCAATGGTTTCTGTTGTTGTTTATTCGTTCAGTCGCTTCCGACTCTTCGTGACTTCATGGACCAGCCCACGCCAGAGCTTTCTGTCGGCTGTCGCCACCCCCAGCTCCCCCAAGGTCAAGTCTGTCACCTCCAGAATATCAGCCATCCCTCTTGCCCTTGGTCGGCCCCTCTTCCTTTTGCCTTCCACTTTCCCTAGCATCAGCCTCTTCTGGTTTCTACAAGAAGTATTTATAGAAGCCAGGGGATGGTGCCAGTCCCTCCCCTTGACCAAAGGGTACGTAAATGTGCCAAACAAATGAAAATCACACCGTTTTGTATCTCTAGTGGGACGAAGAACAAATATAAGGAGACAAGAGAAGAAATGTCTGAGTCTTTGAACTCTTCATCTGATTGCACAATAGAAATAATATAAAACCAGCACAGGGAAAATATAAAATACATAAAAATAGCCATCAAATCTAAAATGCTTGGGAGAAAAGAACGATTTTTGCCCGATGCCAAAAAGATGAACAGTGTAGGCGCCAGGTGAGCCTCCTTGGGGAGGGCCTTCCATAAACAGGGTGCCACAACTGAGAAGGCCTCTTCTATGTAGAAACCTGCCTAACAGTCTCTGGCAGGGGCACCATAAGAGGGCTTTGAAAATGTCCTCAGGGTCTGAGCAGGTACATGCAGGAGGAAACATCCCTTTAGACTGGGATGCACAACCATCAACTGCTTCCAATGGGGCCTGCGGAGCTGCAATTCTCTCTGCATGGAGAAAGGCAATATGGACGACGTAGGGCAGATGATTCCTGCATTGAGCAGGGCGTTGGACTCGATGGCCTTGTAGGCCCCTTCCAACTCTGCTATTCCATGATTCTATGATTCTATGATGCCCCTGACATCATCCAACCTACCTCATTGGTCCAGGGTGATGATGGTGTAATTTGACCCCTGGACCAAAATAGGTCATCCAGCCCTGATGTAAATATAACAAACAAACTTTCTTTCAGTTGCAGCTGAGAACTAAAATTAAGCCAAAGGTTTTATGGAAAATATGTTGGCCCAAAATGTATTGCTACAAATTAAAAGCCCTTTCCCATTTTGTCGTATGCCAAACCGCAGAACAACAGTACATTAAATTATCAAGTATCGACTGATATACTATTTTCTTATTTTCATTTCCAATTTCACACTCACACAGACGGTGAGTTTGAACTTAATTGGTGGGCACCATCACTAGCAGATGGCTCATTTTGCACGGAAAAAGTCGATCAATCGTCAAGTACAGGCAGGAGCTTTTGTCTCCAAAACTTCCTCATTCCAGAGATAAGAATGCCTATCTTGCGTAGTTTGCCGGTTTGGCTGGATTTGCAGAAACAGAAGTAGCATCATGGCGGCGTGCCGGGAAGCAGTCCCCAGCATAAGGGGCAGCAAGCAAAAATGGGTGCGATCCTTTTTTATGTGGCCATCACTTACTTGGAATCTGTGGACCAGTGACAAGCATAGATCTTGGCCAGGTGCCCACGCAGGGTCCGCCGTGTACGCATTTGTATGCGCCCAACCACCTCAACCCCGGAACAAAGCTGTGTAGAAAAGAGGAGTTTTAGCCCCTGCCCCCAAAGGTGTGGGGGGAGAGAAATAGCCCCCCCCTCCCGTGTCTATTTCAGATGGTTTGGGGAACCCCACTCTTCTCTTGGGATTTATGCTAGATTCTTTCTCTCAGAAAACTAAAAACCTGTCTAGACCAGGTGATTTATTATCAGCCCTTCCTACCTGAGCAAGTGTCGTATCAGCACAAGCTTTTCGAGCTTCCTGCAATGGAGAGAGAGAGAGAGAGAGAGTTGGGGTGAAATTATAAGAAGAGAAAGGAAGGCAGCACGGATGGAGATCTCCTTGAATCTTTGGTGAAGTTGGGTCCCAAATTCTCTGGCCCTCAGCCAGGATTTGAACCCCCCTGTTGCTTAGCCTTCTTGAAAAGACATCCTGGGATAGACTCATAGCCAAATATGGCATTTCTTTATTACATCTGTCCTCCAAGGTCCAAGGAGCTCTGAGGTCTTATCCTCACGACAGCCCTGTGAAGTAGGTTGAGTTGAGAGAGTGTAACTGGCCCAAACTCACCAGTAAATGTCTGGACTGGGTGAAGATTTGCACATAACTCCAGCAAACCCAGAACTCCTATCTTTTACACCAGGGGTCCCCGGGCCACGGACTGGTACCGGTCCGTGGCCTGTTAGGAACCGGTCCGCGCAGGTGAGCTGCTTTCACCCCACCCCCACCCCAGAATACCTGGGCGCAGGGCGCCATCTCGCCTGCCCAGCCGAAGCGAAGCCAGGACGCTGGGGTGGGGTGGGGCGGCTTTGGAATGGCGCGCCCAGCCGGAAGCCACTTTGGGAGAGCGACTTCTGGGCGCGCCGTTCCGAAGCTGCCCGCCCACCCCAGTGTCCTGGCTTTGCTTCGGCTGGGCGCCCACCCAGCTGGAGCAAAGCCAGGATGCTGGAGTGGGGGGGGCAGGGGGGGCTTCCCAAAAATTGTCTTCCACGAAACCGGTCCCTGGTGCCAAAAAGGTTGGGGACTGCTGTTCTACACTATGCCAACTCTTTTTGTGGTCATGGGGCTTTGTTCGTTGGAGAAAGCAATGGAACACAACACAGAACTGCAAAAACGTGAAGTACAGGCAGTTTTATGTTTAAATTAAAAGTTAATCTATTCAATAAATCTTTCTAATAAAAATGTTTATAATTTACGTCCCCACCTTCTTTTCGGTCATCCGAGTGCTTGTGCACTGATTGGCCAAAACATGGAAAGATGTGGACAGGGTTACCTCTTACGGAGCAGTTGGGTTGAAATGCTGCCTGCATTTTTTCCTATTGCAACTCCATTTAGTAAAAAGATTATTTCCTTTCCCCCAGTTGAATATTTAGAGGACAAGCGTGGTGAGGGAGGCAAGTCTTCACCAAACTACAACTCTACCAAGCGGGTAGGTCACTCCATTTCCAGAACGCTAACTGGAAAGGGAGCAAGTGATCTCTTAGAGCAGCCTTCCTCAACCTGGGGCGCTCCAGATGTGTTGGACTGCATCTCCCAGAATGCCCCAGCTGGGGCATTCTGGGAGATCCAGTCCAACACATCTGGAGCACCCCAGGTTGAGGAAGGCTGTCTTAGAGTGATTTCTAAACCTAAGTCAGAAGGCTCTGCACCTTCACCAAACTACAGTTCCCAATAATTCGATGGGCGAACATGAGCCAGTGAAATTGCTTTAAAATTTGTAAAAATGCAGTGAAAATATGACCTGACAATTCCATTCTTAAGACTGTGATCATGCAGACATTATGACTTCAACAATAAGTCAGCTCTGCCTTTCTTTTATCTTCCTCCCCTTCTTTTTTCTTGCCTGGTAAAAAGAAACCTCAAGATCCCAAAAGCTTGCACAAGTATGGATTTTGGAAATTTCCGTTGTTATCTTTCAAGGAGCAATTGTAGGGAGCCAGAAAAAAAATGCAACTCTAGTAAAGTGGGAGATGATGAGGAGAGATCAAAATAATAACATAAAATCCTTAATGTGTTATCTAGTTATAGCCCTTACAGGAACTCTGTATGATAAGCCAGTATTATGACCCCCCATTTTACAGATGGGTAGACTGAGAGAAAGTGGTTTGCCTAAGGCCATCTACGGGTGAGATGCAAAAAGAGGGGGACCAGGGGGGGGGGGGCGGTAGCAGCTTCGCTTTTATGAGACAGGGAAAGGGCCCAATCTAGGCAGCTTCTCCGTTGCAGCCAGCATTACCTCAATCTGCTTCTTCAGCTGCTCAGTCTCCTGCTTCATCTGCTCTATTTCACCCATCTTGGCAGACTAGCTTCGGTCCTCCCACTCGGGGTCACCTGTAGCAATTGAAAGAGAGTGATTGAGGTTGTGACATTCCAGCTCTTCTATGTCTTCAGTACCTCCTCTCCTTGTAGGGTGCCATCAGACGAGCGTTTTATTTCATGCTCGTTACTGGGCATTCCCGGATTTTCGTGGGTCCCTCTCACAATGTCATCTGCCTCCTACCCCTTCTAGCCTTTTTCACGTGACAAAAAAAGCCCCCGGTAAGTCCGTATTATTTTTAAAGACGGAAGTTGTCGCTATCTCTTGCTGTGTGCAGGAGAAGCGGCGGGATAAAAACAGCCCCTGAATGGGCCACGTGCATTTTTTAACTTCCTCTTTCCTCTCCCTGAGAGAAAGAGGAAGTATCGAGCAACAAAAGGGGTGGTGGAGAAGTGACGGTAGGCAAGTGTGCCTCCCGCCCCATCTTGCCTTCTTCGCACCACAAGAAAACACCCCAGTAAGTCCAATTTAAAATAAAGATGGAAGTTGCCACAATCTGCTGTGTGCAGAAGCAGTGACATCAAAACAGCCCGTTGAATGGGCCACGTTTACTTCCTTTTTCAAAAGAGGAAGTAATGAGGGACAAACGCACATGCAGAGAAGCGACGGTAAGCAAACACGATTTCCCCTCGTGTGAACTATTTCCCCTTAGTTTAACTATTTATGACAAGCAGCAGCACTCATATTGATAGAAGAGATGTGACAGAATGTTACAGCAAGCCATTCTGCAAAGCTAGGTCTGGCCCCAAAGAAACCAGTGACCTCCACAGCATCACCCTGCCGCAGATCAATAGGAAAGTTCACTAGGCAAAATGTGGGGCAAGGGAGGGGGTTTCTGTGAATGTTTGTGCCTCTTTTGCCGTGGCAGCGGCTGCCACCACCACTTTTTATACTGAGTGTTGGATGTGCAAGGAAGCGAGGTGGTTCAGTAAGTGAACCATGTGATTCAGCCGCAGGATGCAATACTGCCAGCCTCAGTCTAAGCAGTCACCCGGCTACAACAAATGGAATCCATTTAGAGGCAGGCAGCCCAAGCTGTAACATTTCCAAACAGCATCCCTGGGCGGGCAGCAAATTCCCTGGTAGACACCTATCTAATGCCAGGAGACTACATTTGGTGGTGAAGGGTGGGAGCAGGCAGCGTTGCAAGTTGTGCATGTTTAAACTGGGGTGAGCAGAAAACTAGATGGGTGTGCACATCGAATGGCTGGATTCCACATGAGTTAAGAGTAGATTTTTGAGACATAAAAGATAGTGGAGCAAGTAGCTTGAAGAAGAGAAGACTGTCTCATGGAAAAAGAAAGTCAAGAAGCTCTCACATTACAGGATGTGATGGAGATTCCCTTCCTTGTTGACTTACAAAAACCACATGCACAACTTTGGTGAGTAAATATGTTGTGAATCTGGAATGAAGGGGTTCAAAGCAAAGACAATAGGTGTAATCCAGCTATGCAAAATTTAAATCCTGTTGAATCCAATGGGCATCACTGAAGTCAAACACACATTAAAAAGCTCAACTTTAACTGGGCTGGGTCCAGTAGACGCACGTTTTGCAAACTCTGAAGTGTCAATTTGAATTCCAAAATCTCAATATGTTTGAACATTTGCATAGGAAGTCCTTAAAGGGGTTGTCAAAGTTGTCATCACTTCGATTAATTATAGTCTATTAAATCCTATTCAACAGTTTTCTTTTTGTTCCTCTTGTTAAATCTAAACTGTCCCAAGCTCTGTGGTAGTGCAGGATATCATAGCTATAAAATAAAGCTGCTAATCAAAGTATTTTTACATTGTTTTGGCATTTTTGTAATCTGTAATAATTACAGCTCATACAAATGAGAACAGTATAAATACACTTGGAATGACCTGTGACCAATTCCTGCACCAGTAAATCCACAGCTCTTACGCAGTCCCCCTCTCCACAACTTTCTGCTCCTCTAACCCCTTCAGTCACAGTTTCTGCCCATTCAGGCAGTATCAGTTTTCATACATCCCTTCACCTCTCAAGCTTCTAGACAATTGGCAACCCTAGGGTGAACACATGAAAAGGAGGACAGGGCTCCTGTGTCTTTAACAGTTGCATAGAAAAGGGAATTTCAGCAGGTGTCATTTGTATATATGGAGAACCTGGTGAAATTCCCTCTTCATCACCACAGTTAAAGCTGCAGGAGCTATACTAGAGTGACCAGATTTAAAAGAGGGCAGGGCACCTGCGGCTTTAACTGTTGTGATGAAGAGGGAATTTCACCAGGTTCTCTATATATACAAATGACACCTGCTGAAATTCCCTTTTCAATACAACTGTTAAAGGTACAAGAGCCCTGTCCTCCTTTTCATATGGTCACCCTAGGCAATCCTATTCCCATCACTGCCATTAACCAGCTCGTAAAATTACAGATAAGAAAGGAATGCCGCCCCCTACCCATAATTTTAAAACAGGAATGCCTTTGCTGCATTTTAAACTAAATAGAGATATGCATAGTGGCATTATAAATTGTATAGCACTATACCCTTGCAATGTTGTAATGCTACTTTAAAGAAAAATATATAGCATTGCATTGTGCTATACTCCTATAGTGCTATGTTAAACACACACACACACACACACACACACACACACACACTTTCTGGCCACCACCATTAACCACCTTGGTAAAGTGGTTAAGTGGGCAATGGCTGGAAAATGGGTTTTCTCATATTATATGTGTATTATTAGCATTATAGAGGTATAGCACTACAAAACTATAATTTAAGCGGTATTTTGCTAAGAGCTTTGGCTATTGGACTGCATAGAAATGCAATAAATAAATAAATATTTTAAAATATCGCTGGAAAATGGTTAGTGGTACTTACAGTAAAAGATCATTTTAAAACACTAATCAGAGATAGTGCGGAGTTAGACAACATGGTAGCCGTGGCCCTTCCAGGACCTCTTTTGGTGTCAATTGACACACACTCCTCCTCCCAACCTCTATTTAGAAAATAGTTTTGTATATTTTTTTTATACCACCCAATTGCCGAAGCTCCCTGTGCGGTTCACACTCAAAAAAATTCTTCTTGGCAGCTGGGATTGCTTCAAAGCAAAGTGGAAATCTCTGCTGTCTCAATTTCCCATGAATGCATTTGGGCGGGTTACTAGTCCTTTGTGACCATTTTATCATTGTGCTCAGGACAGTTTCTTAAATTTCCAGTCGTGTCCATGGGCCCAAAACGTGGGTAAAGTAAATACATGCTGAGCTCTGATACGTTCAGGCTAGGGTGACCCTATGAAAAGGAGGACAGGGCTCCTGTATCTTTAAGTTGCATAGAAAAGGGAATTTCAGCAGGTGTCATTTGTATATATGGGGATTCCCTCTTCATCACAACAGTTAAAGCTGCAGGAGCTATTCTAGAGTGACCAGATTTAAAAGAGGGCAGGGCACCTGCAGCTTTAACTGTGGTGATGAAGAGGGAATTTCACCAGGTTCCCCATATATACAAATGACATCTGCTGAAATTCCCTTTTCAATACAACTGTTGAAGATACAGGAGCCCTGTCCTCCTTTTCATATGGTCACCCAAGTTCAGGCTCAGCTAGCTGATAAGTTGCTACCCACATCAAAACCACAGCCCTTAAAAAATATGGGAAAGTAGTGTTTAGGGCAAAGGTGTGGATGGATCATAGCGGGACAGTGAACACAGAAAATGCACAATACCAACAGCATTGAAAGTCAATTGCAATTTTGTTTGTAGCTTACAGTGGAACAACAATGATTGATTACCACTAGGAGGCTGTCTATCTGGAAGCAAACACACACACACACACACACCAGTTTTTAGAGCCCAAACTGGAAGGAAGGACAGAGCTGGATGCTAAAAGCACAGCTTTGCCCTCTGGTGGTGTTTAAGAAGTACTGCTCAAGAAAGTTGCGTTCCCCCCCCCCTCCCCATATTGACTTTGCAGTAAGCAATAGGGCTGTGCTTCACCTCAGACTGAGGCAGGCTGATTTGGCCCACCTCGGCTCGGTTCCAAGGTGGTTCTGGCAAAGCCCGAGGCAGCCCGAAGCCGAAGCCAATTGGCTCTGACACTTCGGGCTGCTTCGGCGCATTGGAGCCGGCTCTCAATAGGTCCCTTAACGGCTGCCGTCCGCCGTTGCCACCTTGATTCTGGTCTGCTTCTGGTGCCACCAACGCAAATGACAAGAAGTAGGCTGCGTGGTTTTAAGACATCGCGGGGCCTCTGAGTGATCAGCACCTCTATGGCCACCATAGTGATTTTGCAGCTTGGTGAGGCGACTCCCTTGCACCGACGAGAGAAACCGTCAGTACAGTTGTGTGATAAAACAGCTTATCACGGTTGTTTACCAGCTAATACCTCAAAACAGCCCCTGAAGAAGGATTCCCTACATCTTTTTTTTTTACAAAAAAAAAAATCTTTTAAACAAAAAAAGTTTTTTAAAACAAGAAAAATAAAGAATCCTTTCACCAGCACCAGAGCTAGTCTCTTCCCCTTTTTGCTTACACCATAGTTTATGGCCGTAGAGGTACCTCGGCTTCGGCGCTGAGGTGGGTCGGGCAACCCCCGAAGCCGAACAGGGGCTGCTTCGGGAGCTCCGAGCTGGCCTCCGAGGCCGATCAGGGGGTGGGTGCACAGCCCTCGTAAGCAACACTAGAGCTGGGGAAGGAAGGATGGTGCCAAGTTGGCGCCGCGTTCCCCCTAAACCCCATGGTTTCGTTTAACCAGGGTGGCGTTGGGTAATCCCCACACCAAGGAGAGAGTGTGAGGTTTCCGATGGACGTCCAGGTACTGGAGCCGACCCCTCCCCCATCCTCTTCCTGGCTTCTGGTGACAAGTTGCCAGTCACCTTCTGCCCCCTGAATTGGCCATGGAGTGAGGTCAGACAGCGGAGGAGCCGGGGTCACCTCACTCCCACTGAAAATGTTGGGTAAGTCCCCAACTTTTGTTTACTGCGCAGCTTCGTGGGAAAACCCTGTGGTGGCTGCAAATCTGTGGCTGCGGCATATAACTGATGCAGCACAGATCTGCAGCTACCACAGGGTTTTGAGCACGTATAGACAGCTCCCTGGTTATCATTTTGCCTGTTGTCACCAATGAGAGCAGCAACAATGTCAAAACATTCTCAGGCATCCATACAAATCCCTCATTGACTTCTCGCAGTGTTTCAGACATATATTGCATATGAGACAGTCTTCCAATGTGAATGAAGATCTCCTAATTAACACGTAGAGTGCAGCACTTCAGAAATCCTAAACCCATGTTCTCCACCTCCCGTCTTTCTGGCATTGCTACTAGGGTCAAATAAGTGAATCAGGTAGGGAAGCTTTCTTTGGCAGCACGGATGTTCAGAAACAGGAGGGAATTCAAAGGAAGGAAGGGAGAAATCATGCTGTATGGGGGCGTTCAATGCATTACATGGCCAAACTTCACACAATGTTCATATCACTGAGTCACCTCCAGTTCTTTAGGATTTTGCAAACTGTGTAAATTTGTTTTGCACCGACTTCCTATAATTTCACAAATTTAGATTTTAAGGAAATTCTTGGTGGATATAGACAACCATTTAAACCAGTACCACACACCTGTATCTGAGCAATAGATATATAATACCTCCTGATCACTTGGCAGGGTGATACGGGCATTGAAACTACCCCAAGGTGACACAGTTCAGATTGATCAGGAAGCCAGATTCTGGCTGGACATCAGGAAAAACTTCCTGACTGTTAGAGAAGTATGACAATGGAACCAGTGACCTAGGGAGGTTGTGGGCTCTCCCACACTAGAGGCATTCAAGAGGCAGCTGAACAACCATCTGTCAGGGATGCTTTAGGGTGGATTCCTTCATTGAGCAGGGGGTTGGACTCGATGGCTTTATAGGCCTCTTCCAACTCTACTATTCTATGATCATCCATTTACACCCCCCTGAGGCTAATTCATCAAATTCAAACATCTCTGGGAAGTTTCTCTGGAAAGTGTTCAGCCTAAGTGTAAATAGTTGGAGATGTGAAGGGGCAGAAACAGTTATTTTGGAATTGGTTCTGCCAGGCACTTGAAGGATTTGAGGCACAGCCCCATAGGATAGAAATCTGTGTAAAATTTGCAAATTCTAATTTATAACTATATATGCAAATTCAGAAATAATTACTAAGACTTCACAGAAAGCAAAGCCACCCTGTTAATTTCTCATCCAAAGAATCTCAAATAAAATAAATTCTTTCATTAATTTGCACCCAACGCTGCAGTCCCTCTGCAATTGCAATTAATTTGAAATGACGGAAGGTGGGATGCAGAACAGAAAGTGGCTGATGCTTCTTCATGAGCCCTTTCCTCTCTCTTTCATACACACATACTTAAAAATGGCACCCAAATGGACAGAATTCTAGTCCAAAAGCAAAAAAGGGCAAATCGCAGGATCACCCCCCGCCCCCCCCGCCCCATTAATTTTCCAATTCCCAGCCAAATCCTGCTCTATTCTCTTGCAATTAATTACCCCATTTATTAATCATCATTACCTCCATGTATTACATTCAAATAAAAGTTCAAGATGCTGGTTGAGAGGTGGAGGCCTGGAAGGTAGAGGAAAGGGAGCAGGGGAGGAAGGAGATTAGGAATGAGAGTAGAAGGGGAAGTTTGGAAGGAAGGAAGGAAGGAAGGAAGGAAGGAAGGAAGGAAGGCGTTGAAAATACCCCTGCATGGCAATTAAGCTTAGTAAAATGCCCCATTGGCATAGGGGCATCGCAGCAGATGGGGAGAAGAGTATTAACTCTCCCCAGCTGCAGTCCCCCTTGAAAATAATCTCCTGTGTTGTAATGAAGCTGAGGGCGGGGGGAACTTTCCTTTGGTCCCACTGGACACATAGAGCTGAGGGGAATATACTCAGGGACCTGGGAACTAGATTCGTAGCCAGGGTCCCATGGCCCCAGGCCTAATAATGCTCCTTTTGGATGCTACATTTTTTAAATAAGCTGGCCCTGGATGCCTGGAACACTCCAGATAGAATTTTAAAGCTGCCTCTCCCTCACCCCGCCACCCCTCACGATCAGTCGGGGAGGGGGGGCTCCCTTTAGTATCACGAATGCTTCCACCTCCATTCCACTTCTTTTGGTCCATTCTGGTCATGGCCTACTTCTTAATCTTTCCCCGGTGACCGTCTCCACTGTCTTGTCTTCTCTTTGACCACATAAGGACAACCACCCTCATTTCTGCTCTGCTGTTACAGAACAGTAGCAAGACATTGGCCGTACAGAGAGAGAGAGAGAGAAGCCAGCTGCCACCCAAAGCAGCTGTCAACAGGAGCCTGATGGCAACGTGGAGACCACATCCAGGGCGCTTCACTCACCGCCAGGCCAGGTTCAAGCACCTCTGCATGTTGATTTGGCAAATGTCAATCTGCTGTGCTGCCCTGCTGTCATCCAGTTTAAAAAACCTTAGTTAAATTATTTTAACAGAAGCATTAACAGATTCAGTTTGCCAATTTGACTGGTTTCTCTTGTGGTTTTTAGGCTTTTTCTACATTAGGATGTTGTTTTATGCTGAATTTGTAGTTTAATTATTGTTGTAAACTGCCTTAGGATGCTTTTAAGCCAAAAAGTGGAACATAAAAGATTTAAATAAACACACAAATAAATCAATATATGCACAAGACTTAATAGTTCTGACAAAAACAGCTTATTTTCCTCCTCTTCTTTTTTTTTAATATACATGTTGCAACAGGCAAGATATCTTAGGAGAGATATTCCTTGGTGTGTGAGAGGGAAGGGAGGAAGGCATATTCTAAGATGCTGCCTGACACTTGCATTTTTTAAAATAAGTACTTATATTTAAAATAATGTAACTTTAAAAATGTACTGCTCAGTTAATTGGGGGTGCCTTTTTAGCCAATTTTGAATGTCTTGATTCATTGATTAAAGGTTGAAGACATGCACAGCGTGTGTGTTTTTAACAAGGCACGTGAGGTGTGGTCTTGAAACTATAGCAAGGAATAATAGAATGGTTAAGGCTGCAGTCTGATACACACTTGGGAGAGACTCCCACAGAATATAATGGGACTTATGCCTGAGTCGAGGCATACAGGATTGCACAGTAAGAGGGTAAGGATCAAAAGACTTTGTTTGACCTTAATAGACCAGTATGTGCAAATCGTCCGGATGCATCACAAAATGGACTTAGAGGGGGGCATTCCTTATTTCCACTCCGTACACATCCCTGTAACTTCAAACTCCCTTGCACCTGCTCTGTGATGATCCAAGGTAAGTGTCAGATTTCAGAATGTTCTCTGGCTGTTTTGCATCTCACCTGATGGACCCGGGTAAGGCTATTTGATGGTAGAAATCATAATATTTGAGTGATTCAGGGAGGGGCTGGTTCAGAGAGGAGAACCACACAAAGGCCTTTGCTGGTCTAGAAAAGCCAGTGAAAAGCTCATGCCGCGACCCCCCAGGCTTCCTCCTTTCTCACATTTGGGCTTCCCCATTTCCCCAAGTACTGAGAACTTTTGGAGCAAGTGCTATAAGGTTCTGTTTTCTTTGGATGAGAGAGAGACATAGAGTATAAGCACGGTTGCATTTGCCCCCACAGGACAATAGCAACTTCTTGGGGTGTGTGTGGTAATTACAAAAAAAAAAGTGGTGCAAAGGCTTAATCCCCCCTCCACCAGCTCCATGGGCCTGATCAAAATCTCTTCCCAAACTTTTAAATAAATAAATACATCCCATAGGAGACCCTGTTCACAGATCACCTGCATCATGTGTAGTTTGGTTCCTGATCAAGCCAGTCAAACTCAGTGCAAACCTGCATTTCATACATGTGGCATTTAAAAACAAGCAAACCTGAAAGCAGCTCTGAGGTAACCAAAAAGGATCAAAGCAGCAGTATTGGGAGGGAGGTTTCAATTCTTCTCACCCTGCTGTGTCCCGGTGTGAAATCTTGATACACACACACACACACACGGGCAAAAGTTCCTATTGTTTGTTTACTAGAGATGTCATGAACTGGCAAGCTTCCTCCACTTTACAAAACCACTCAGGCCACAGCTAGACCTAAGGTTTATCCTGGGATCATCCAGAGTTCGCCCCTGCCTGAGCACTGGATCCCCTGTGTGTCACCTAGATGAACAGGTTTGACCCCTGGACGATCCAGGGATAAACCTTAGGTCTAGCTATGGCCCTAGTCTCCCTCTCTTTTGTGGTCTAGAAAACGCAACAAGACGACCACTCTGAAGAGGAGCTTTTCCCCATGATGTACCAGAGAGCCTTTTGGGTCCATAGATGCTCCAGCCACAAATGGTTCTTCATGAGCCAACTGTGGCTGTTGTAAGGGTCAGAATCTCACGTGGTCATCAAGCGATTACTCAAGGGGAGCAAACCACCTTCTGTCTTCCCTTCCTTACTTTGGGTTCCTGGTTTCAGTGACCAGCAGCTCATTAGCAGAGGTACTGATCAAATTGAGCACACCCCACGTTTAGGACCTTCAGTCAAGAGCCTTCTTTGGGTGATCCCACCACCTGAGACATGGCAGGTGTTTACCAACGGGAGGGTTTTCTCAGCAATGGAATGCTCTCCCCAGAGAGGTCCAGCTAAAACCTACTTTGGAGTTCTCCAAAGCAAGCAAATAACTTCTTTATTTTCACAGGCCTTTCAGACCTATTTTTTGCCTTGCTTTGGCTTTCAGGATCTTGCTTCCTATTAGTCTTTTGTTTTGTGGTGGTTATGCATATTTTAGTTGTTTCATATTGTTCTTTTATGTATAGTATCCTGGAAATTTCAATTGAATGATATTATTATTATTATTGATAATAATATCTCCATCTTTCTCCACATCACACACCGTTGTCTTCCTTTGAAGTCTCTGTGGCCTTAGCTAGACCTAAGGGTTATCCCAGGCAAATCCCTGCCTGCTCCCGGGATCCCCTGTGTGTCATTTGGATGCACAGGGATGATCCTGGGACAATCCCGGGACATAGGCCTGGTCTAGCCATGGCCTCTGTGAATTTAGGCCATATATAATATTTTACCTGACTGAACCTTATTGCAGCTGTACCAGCAGTGGAAGCACTTACAGTTCTATCTGTGCGTGTATGTTGCTTGCACTTGTGAAGATTTTGGTGTTTTTCTTATAGAAGCACACACAGCTACATGCAAGACTCACATACAGTGTCTAACTCTTAGGAGGTGGTCCTAGCTGGAGTGTCCAAGTAGGGGAATTAGCAGAATCTTTCTTAGGTCTCCTGTGCCAGCAACATCATCCATACTTTGGGCTGATTCCTAAAGCCACACTCAAAAGAACCAAGAATATTTATAGTGCGTTTTAAAGCTCCAACCTCTGGGATCATTTAATTTGGGGGATGAAAGCATGGGGTTTTGTGGGAAGAAGAAAAAAGGAAGGAAAAGGCAACACTGCATTGCAAAAGGTATTCGTTATACTTGCTGGTTTGGCAATCGGACTTGGATATTTACTATTGTTTCTGCAGGGCTGGCCCCAAGACATGTTGAAGCCTGAGGTGAAGAACCCAAATAGCATCCTCTTCTGTAAATAAACATATGGCAGTATCCACCCAGGAGATTCTCCTCCACAGTCTCCTCATCTTAAGTCTTGTATGGCTCCCAGCCATTTCAATGAGGCTAGCACAGGAAAAATGTCCCATTACGCTATGCCACTAGTACCTAAGGTGACTGCCTCAACTCATCTCATATTACAGCCACTTGTATCTTATTGTGCCATCAAAGGCTCTGATTCAGGGATTTCTTCAAAGTTGATATAACATAGTGGGTAAAAGTATAAATTCTGAACAAGAACGCCCCTGGTTCAAATTTTACCATGCCTATTAATTCACTAGGTAGCCTTAGGCAAGCCACTCTTTCTCAGCTTGGCCTTCCAGTAACAATAAGGAATGCTGGCATAATCTATGTAAAAGACATTGTACCCTCTACAACAGGGGTGGGCAACTTGTGGGCCTCCAGGTTTTTGGCCTACAAACCCCAAACGCCCTAGCCAGCATAGCCAATGGTGAGGGATGATGGAATTATTTTATTGTATTATTGTATTCTTCCGTATCTTTTGTTAGTCATGTGAACACCATTAGGATCAATGAAGAGACTTGTAACACCTTAAAGATTAAGGCTAAAATTCTAGGTGTGCCTTTTGGGGAGTAGGTGCCACGTAATTTAATGGGACTTACTTCCAAGTAAACATGCATATGATTGGTCTTCAACAGATTTATTGTGGCATATGTACTAATAGACTGGTGCCCACATCACCAGATTAATAACGTCTTATCCATAACAGACTATGGCCTAATCTACACCAAGCAGGATATTGCAGTATGAAAGCGGTATGTAAAAGGCAGGAGCCACACTACTGCTTTATGGCAGTATTGCAGTGCACTGACAGCTGCTGGGGCCCATTGACACAGACCATAGACCGCTTTCATCCCACTATATCCTGCTTTCATGCTGTTTTCATAGTGCAATATCCTGCTTGGTGTAGAGGCTGAGCAGGTCTGTGACATTTCAATGCAAAGCCCAAAGGTATTAAATTAGGGTGACCATATGAAAAGGAGGACAGGGCTCCTGTATCTTTAACAGTTGTAGAGAAAAGGGATTTTCAGCAGGTATCATTTGTATGCATGCAGAATCTGGTGAAATTCCCTCTTCATCACAATAGTTAAAGCAGCAGGTGCCCTCCTCTCTTTTGTATCTGGTCAAGAGGGCAGGACTCCTGCAGCTTTAACTCTTCTGATGAAGACAAAATTTCACCAGGTGCTACATGCATTCAAATGACACTTGCTGAAATTCCCTTTTCTCTACAACTTTAAAGATACAGGAGTCCTGTCCTCCTTTTCATATGGTCACCCTAATTAAATGTTAGAACAAGCTAATGAGTTATTAAAATGTGATAAGTGATTGTGAGTACAGGGCAATTGTTGCTTCACTTGTATTTAAACATCAGCTTTGTGGAACTCAGGGCAGTGTACATGGGGGCACTGTATCCTCACAACAACCCTATGAGGTAGGTTAGGCCAGGAGAAAGTGAGTTTCCCAAGGCTGTCCAGTTAATGGTACTTTGAAACCACACATTTCCAATCCAAAGCGTTAACCACTGCAGTAAACTGGGTCCCTCTTCTCATATCTTGGCCGCTATATTAGTGCATTTGTCCACCAGCTTGTTCTGCAAGGGTTGCCTAACGGAGCATACTGTAAATTGCATGCTGGACCATAACATGTTCTCTCTTTTTCCGGAAGACAACTTCCCTTTCCTATCTGCAGCTCCTGTCCAGGCCAGAATTCCAGGATAGCCTCCACCATTCCTAGCCCCAATATCAGAACCACCATAGCCTCTGCTGCCTTGCTGATCGCTTCTCCATCTGCTCGCGTTATCCTTGTCCTATTTCCAAATCATAGCTGTCTATAACATTTCCCACCTCCCCACACTTCACTTCTCTTTCTCTTTAGCTGTCTATTTTTAAGTTTGAATGTTCATTTGGGGAGAGAGGCTTGATTGGCTGGGGCTTCCTGCGTGCAGTGAAGTTGCACTATAAAGGTGGAGGGGTTACTAAGCCGGCAGAAGAATCCTAGTCTAGGGCAGAGGCTCACTTATAAGGAGGGATAGGAAGAGCTAAATATAGCAGAAGGGAGAGATGGAACAGCTTACGCTCAAGTCTCCAGTGGAACCTTTAAATCTCTCAAAGGGAACAATCTAAACGAAGGCTGGGAATTGTTCCCAACTTCAGAAAGACTCAGTTAGGGATAAGAATAACTTTATATTCCCCTGAAGCCTCTGCCCCACAATAAATTGCAGAAAGTGAGTTTTGGCCTGGAAATGTAACTGCCTCTGGGAAATAACTCAGTGGACATACAATAGAACATTGCCCATCAAGCAGGGCCAGAAGCAGACGTGGCAGTGACTGGCCAAATATTTATATATTAGAGGACAGAGTGGCCCAGTGCCCTATAGAAAGGCCTCTTGTATGTAAACTGGACTAAACTGCCGGTGGAATACAATCCATATTCTAATCCCTGTAAGTATGTCTACATTTATAGGATATACAACGTTGGACAAACTCCAGGCAAGAACAATGTCAAAATACCTTTATTAGGACCAACTAAAAATAATGAAGTAATACAGGAGCTTTATAGTACCATAGGGGTCTTGCTCAGTCTCTTCGGTTGGAAAAGAAAAGAAAAAGTAGTGGGACAAAGAGCAGGCCATGGTACAAGCTTGATTTGAAATATACTAATCGTACAGTGATGATTCACTAAGAGCACAATCCTATGCATGGTTAGAAGGAAAAAAAGTCCTTCTACATCCAGCATTCCTCCTCAGCCAGACATGCTGGTTCGGGAAAGCCGGGAGCTGTAGGACTTTTTTCTGTCTAACCATGCATAGGATTGTGCCCTAATGAGCTCTTTCAGCAACATCTTTTACTCCATCTTTTTCTCTCTCTTCTTTATCAAGCCTGAAAAGGAGTCTTTTATTTATTTACCACATTTATATCCTGCTCCACATCTAAACAGATACCGGAGTGGTGAACAATAAAAGATAAAAGGAACTCCATATTAAATTTTTTTTGGGTGTTTTTTAAAAAAAAACAGAATACCAATCAAAGCCATGGCTGGTCAATCAAGGACGGCTTCTTGAAATAAAGATGTTTTCAGACATTTGTGAAATTCAAAAGCTAACTCATTGCTTTCTGATTTTTAGTAGTTCCTAATGAATATATTATGACACTATTATTGTTTGGATTCCCCCCCCCCCCTTAAGTGTCCACCATGGCTGCCTTCATTTCTTTATCTAAAGCCCTGGGTAGGAGCATGTATTTTGGTCGTGCACATATTCCAGAACGTTTCATGGCTCTCTGATTTTAAGTTAACTCTATTTTATTTTATTTATTTATTTAATTATTATATATTTATTACATTTCTAAACCGCCCAATAGCCGGAGCTCTCTGGGCGGTTCACAAAAATTAAAACCATTCAAAGTATAAAACAACAGTATAAAGACTTATAAAGACTTTTAAAGACTTATATTCATTATATTTGTATTTGGCCTTTCCTCTGTGCGTTTCAACCCACCATACAGGCGTATCCCATTTTATCCTCACAACCCTGGACTTGATATGTCACACTTAGGCCAGATCTACACCAAGCAGAATATGACACTTTGAAAATGGTTTGAAAACTGTCTATGGAGTGTGTCCTGAGCCCCAGCAGTTGTCACTACTGTTATAAACCGTTTTAAAGCAGTAGGGTAGATCCTGCCTTAGAGAGTGTCGTGGTTGAGTAGGGAATTGAATCCAGGTCTCCTCAATCCAAATCCAAACCACAGTCCATTATCCAAATCAACACACTTCAAACGAACAAAATATCTAGCTGGTTTTCACTGCTTGTTCCATTGTGCCTGAAAAAGCTGACTTCTAACAGTTCCTGAGGAAGCAAAACGTATTAATCCCTTTGACAAAGTTCTTCATGGATTGTCAGTGAACCAAGGGGCCTGAGGAGTCAAAAGGAGGAACCTTCCCTCAATACCTAAATACAGATGCTCATGAGGTTTCTAGATACTAGCAGGAAAAGCAATTTCACAGTGTTCCATTGTCATCCATAAATCGGGAAGATATTTGCTCTGACCGTATTTCCTCAATGTTCTTTTTCATTGACTGTGGTGAACACAATTATGGCTGCCTTTCTGATGTTTGAAATGTGTGTGTGTGTGGGGAGGGACCCCATAAGTTCCCTTAACAAAAAAGAAAAGAAAAAAGAGTTCCCTTAACATTCTTAGCTCTCAGGTGAACCTGCCTAGGTCCCTCAGTCACATTAAAAGCCCTTTATCACTATCTGAAAAATTTTCTAGTGTTTTTTTTTGGTGTGTTTTTTTAAACTTAGTGAACAGAATAGTATTTCACATGCTGCTTAATTGGTGTGGAGCATAGGGTCATTATTATTTTGATGTCCTGTATGTGGTGCTTTTGTTATTGAAATCCATGATGGAAGTTGCCTTTTTTGAAACCTCTCCACATTGACCATTTCTGGCTTGAGCCATTATATATTATAGCCTTCCCCATCTGGACTACAACTCCCACCATCTCTGGACACAGGCCATACTGGCTTGGACTGATGGCAGTTGTAGTCCAAAACATCTGTAGGCACCAGGTTGAGCAAGGCTGTGCCAGGTCCTTCACAACAGTTATAGAGACCTTAATCTATGATATTTCTGGGGTGTGTGTGTGTGTGTGTGTGAATGAATTCTGCTTTATTGCTAAAGATTAGAGTTTGCATTTGTTGCAATAAATTTGATATTCCTCTATCCTCTATAATGTTTGAGTTTTATAGTCTTCAATGCCAACACACAAGGCAGCTCAGCCAGCCTATTGGGCCCTTCATATTGGTTCCTATGGCCTCAAGTCATTATATTCAAGGTGCCTGCCTTACCTTCAAGGCCCTCTGCTACTCTAGCTTCCTCCCTTTGAATTGTTTAGCTTTCCCAGCACTTGTTCACTCACTTGCAATAACCAAACACTGCTCCTGTTTCCAGAAAGAGCAAATACAAATGAAGCCTCTAGTCCCCATGCAATAGATCTCACCAGAGGTAAGCAAATCTTAACCTGGAGTTAAACAACTGCGTGAGCGTGTCCCTTATAAAATATACTAGCAAATTACGTTGTCTGAAGAGTGACATCTACATAGCACTTTTCTGTATACAGGAAACTGAACACCTTTTCTTTATTAAAAAATATTATTTGATTAATCTGCTTTACGTTCTCCACACTTCATCGACGTTATGAGGACAAGCAGTTTGGGGTAGGATCTTTCCTTTTCTAGGGAGGGGCAGTAATGTTGCTGTGTTTGTAACTATCTGTCCACTTCATACTCAAGCATTATGTAGGCCCAAATAATAATTCAGAGGGACGTGCTCAGTGCAATCCAGACCACTACAGGAGGTCACGCCCTGAAACCACTTATCTTAGAAGAATGTTTTTTACTTAAACCAGACGACATTACACCCTCTGCACTGGAAGGGGCTGGACAAGATGGCAGGGGACACGGCAGACAGGCCAGGTACCCCCCCCCCCGAGTTCATAGCTCCCCAGAATTCCCTCTTGAGGGGAGAACTGTAAATAGAAAAGAGAAAGGTATGGAAGGACGGGAGATTAATAGATGGCTTGGGGCTCCATGTAATCCCTGGGCGGGCAGTACTTGCTCGCCCTGTTGACCCTGAGCTCCTTCAGAACCGGATAGAGAGCTGATCCACTACCTCCTGCCAGAAGAGATCAAAGGGCAGGATAAAATTACCCTGATCTCTTTTTCTTGTACTGCAGCCCTTCTTTCTATTCCTTCGCCAAAGAAAACAAGGGGTTTGGTGTGACAGCAGATACCTGGGCAGCATATCTACCAAATACTTGCATGATGGGATCCCTCAAAGAACATTGTGTACTGAAGCCGGAATCTCCTTTTCTGGAGGAAGCACGACACCTGCGTGATTTGCAACTCTCTCTTAAACTAGGAAAATGGATTCTAGTCTACCTACCTCTGAGGTCCCACTTCGTGCAAGGTGTATTTCCTACGTGAAAGCAGAAGTGTCGAGAAAAGCATGTGTACCATCATTTGTGAAGCAAAGCGTGAGTGTTTATTTTGCAAGAAGTTCATCAGCTGGGAAGCTGATCTAAAACAGAAACACTTCACAAGTGACATTGTGCATGTTATTCCCCTCTATAGAGATTATAGATTGGAAAGTGTAGTGTGTGAAGGCAGCCCGGAGAAAGAAAACCGTTGTAATGCAATGGCCTATTCAATAACCTTCTTACCTGGGCTTTCCCTTCCAAAGGGGCACCCACCAGTCTGTTTCCACACGCACCAGAGAACAGACAGAATTCATAGTCCACATCCAAGAGAAGCAAAGAATACAGCCACCAGATCCTCAAAAGAGGGGGACGGGAGAAGCACAACAGCGGGTACGTTCTTACCGTACTCTATGGGCTGACCCCTCCTGCTCAGGACCCCCGGGCTCCCTGGAGGTGGGCTCCCTCAGGCCAGGAGACGCAGGCTGCACCGCTAGCACGCTTCAGCTGCTCCTTTTCCGGCACCAGCCGTCAGTCCACACACTTTGTATCGCTCACTCCCTCTCAGTGTCTCATCCTCTCCCAGGATAGATCTCCCTGTGGGGCGCTGGGATACTGTAAAGGGAGGGGTGGGGGCTTGGGGGAGGGCCAATTCCAGGAGCAGCATCAGGCAAATTAAATCAGACACCAGCGAGTTGGGGAAATCGGATTGGGACTTAATGCAAAGCAGGTGGATTGGAAGGGGACAGAGAGGGAGAGTAATGTGCTTTTTGAAAAAGAAAACACACACACACACAACCAGAGAGTTTGATAGGATGTATTTGTGCGTATTAATGCTGCTCTAATAAAACAAAGATAATCTAGAAAAGAAAATCTACATACAATTTAACATTTTATGGGGAATGAGTCTGGGACAGCATCTGTAAGGAGAAGGCAGGCAGGTATGGTAGGATGAACCCCATTTTAGATAACAGTGTTGGGTTTTTAAAGGCAGGATAGGGATCACAATTCCTTAGAGCAGCCATTGAGGCAATTCCTAATTTTTACAACTACGGGAAGAAGGTGTACCGCGGGCTGACAAATGCATTTGATCGAAGGCCTTTTGGCAGCTGTGCGTTTTGGGATACTGCTGTAGAAGGATTATCTTGGCCTCAATCTCTTTTAATCTCTCCTGCAGCTTTGGCCCAAGCCTGAGATAAATACCTTTTAACGGATCGCATCTGACGTCAGGAAGCCATCAATCTAATCAGCTGGGCCACTTCTGGGCCAGAGGTAGCCACCACACTGCTGCAAGGGCCAGGCACCTCACATGTACCTGGGTCCTGACAGAGAGCCTGGTAATTTCCCTCCTCCTACAGAAAGAACACCATTCGCAGCTAGATTTGAAATTAGCTCTGAAGGTTTGGGAAAAGGCACTTGGATGCGGGAACACTTGATGTTGCAAAAAGGAAAGGGGCAAACTTGAAACACATTTAGTTTTCCTATCTCTGCTCTTCCCTTTTAGAGTATGATACTAGGAGTTAGCATTTATATAGGTCATTTCACACATTCTAGGTTCTCAACATATACTGCTTCAGCCCTGTATGGTCTCCCCGCAAATGTCTAATTGCCTTAACATGCTAACATATTTAAGTTATTGAAGTAATCACACAATAGTATTTAAACAAAAAAGCACTTTAGAGCAAATTAGAAAATTGGTTTTAAATGATTTTATATGTGTGTGTGTGTGTGTTTTTAAATTAGCATGCTCAGGTGAATTGTTCCTTTCCTCCCACACGACTGTGTCATGTCCACTAATGTGGACCATGTACAGCAGAATGTACACAGTTAATAAAGCGCCAGGCCCCCTGAAGTGTGGAAAGTCATGTAGCTTACAGTGATACATCAATGCTTGGAGCCACGAGCCTGGAAGTACCCTCTCCCAGCCAAGGCCTAAACCATCCCAGGAATGGGGTCATTGTTACTCTTCCCTCTTGACTTCTGTTTGGTTACAATATAATCCCGTCGCTGAATGCTAATCCCCCTGGGCAGTAACAGTGGATTGTTTTTATCCCAGCCAGGAAACTTGTAAACTATCCAGAAACCCGTGTCCTTCCTACCGTTTGGCTGTATGATCTAAAACAGAGAGTGCGAAAAGAAGGAAACCCCGTAGGGGAGTAAAAACTAAGTCGAAGGCAAGGGCGGAACCAAGGAATCTTCTACATTAATATTATTAGTAAAAGATTTATTATACTGCCAGGTGCCTACGCATTTCAAACGCGGTTGCATCCTTCCTCAGGGCTTTAAGCCCTGAGGAAGAATGCAACCACATTCGAAACGCGTAGGCACCTGGCACTTTAATATCATTTTACTACCTTTTACTAATCATTTTAATACCTTTTACTAATAATATCATTGCAGAAGATTCCTTGGTTCCGCCCTTGCCTTTGGCTTATTTTTTACTGATCTAAAACAAATACAGGGCTGTGGAAATCTGAATAACTCTCAGTTCAAAAACTTTGCTAAGTCAAGCTTTGTTACCTACAACTCTCTTCCTAATTTCACCCAATTTGGAGTTCCTGAGGGAAGGGCTATTCATCTGTTTTCCCTTTTTCCGGACCTCTGTCTCCCACAATCATTTGTTAATTAAATCTTTTCTTCCATCAGTAACACTGATGCCTCACTGCTTCCTCTGCTTTTTTCAG
This sequence comes from Elgaria multicarinata webbii, assembly GCF_023053635.1. Taxonomy (NCBI): domain Eukaryota; kingdom Metazoa; phylum Chordata; class Lepidosauria; order Squamata; family Anguidae; genus Elgaria; species Elgaria multicarinata. The sequence goes on from NC_086176.1 coordinate 8,410,875, forward strand.
TTGTGACAGGCTCCTAGCAGGACAGTAACCCTCATCAAGTTGGACCTGTTGGGTTTCCACCAGGCCTCAGGAAGAGATGGGTTGTTTTTCCCCTCACAGCCACATTTAGCACTAGCAAGCCTGTAGTTTCCTGCTTTGCTGCTGAAAGTGGCAAAATGCCTCAAGCGCCTTGTAGGCCACTCCAGCTAAGCTGCTAGTAGTAAAGTGTGACACTGTGGCTTAGGAACTTGCATGTTGTTTGCGCTGGCTGGCTGTGTCTTGTGTGCGTGGCATTGTGAGTTCCCAGCGCAATGATTCAGGTGATTCCTATACTCCTAGCCATTTTCTTTTGCTTGAGACACAATTCACACAACCACATTCTGGGGCTCACATTCAGTCTGTAATGAAGTGGGTTTTGTTTGTTTTTTGCAGGGTGTGTGTGCTATTAGCCTAGAAAAGCGGATTTCTGGTTGCTCCACACTAGACCCACAGTAGACACTACCACATAGGAAAGACCTGTCATGATAGGGAAATAAATGCCTATTGCAGCAATCAGACACCATCTATATCCGGATCCAGACTGCCATGTCTTTGTGTACTCAGTCAATGGGGGAGGGCAACTAAGCAAGAGGCTTGCTGCTCCCTATGGCAGGTAGGCGGGCATCTGTGGATGGACAGGGTTGGTGAGCATTCCAGGGCACCAAATGGTGATGGGTAATGCCTGAGGCTCAGCAGCTCCAAGCCCTGCAGCCCAGCTGCTGAGATAAGGGTTACCCTTGAGGCCAACCTTTCTCACCCACTCAGAGCTGGGCGGCATGAGGAGGGGTGACACCGGAAGGCCTACCACCCCAAAAGGGGGAGCCAGGGGGTGGTGACAGTTAGCTGCTACCCCCAAATCTTGGAATGTCTCGCCCTACTGAACAACAGCTTATGCCGTGTAAAAAAGATGCCCATTTAGGTTTCCCCTCTGCAAATCCATAAAATAAATGTTGGCCCTGTTTAAACCCCAAATTACTTGGGTCGCCTCTTTATTTCCGCACTACACCTTCCGCAGTGGGAAAGCTTTTGTCTGTGCAGGACATATACGTGTGCATCAAAGCTTCCCCAAGCACCATGAATCTCTGGATAAGGCTTTATGTTTATTTGCTGAACACTGTAATAGTTTTTTAGTTAAGGATAGCATGAAGGAGTGATTCCTACATTCATCTTGATTTTAAAGGAAGCAAAAGCTAAGTGTAGCCATACGCGTACTCTGGATTTTAGGAAAGATGATTTTAATAAACTCAGAACTATAATAAGTAAGTTCCCATGGCAAGTGGCCCTAATGAAAAAAGGAGTTCAAGATGGAAAGGAGGTTTTTTTTTAGTTTTTTTTTAAAGGAAATTTTAAAGGCACAATTACAAATAATTGTATTTTATGGTGTTTTGCATTTGTGTTGTACTCTGCCTCGATCCAGAGGGAGAGGCAGGTAACAAATAAATAAATAATTTAATTCCAACTAGGAAAAAAGATAGAAGACAACAGAAGAAACCAATGTGGCTCCACAAAAAGCTTAGAGATGACCAGAAAACAAAAAAAAAGGACACATATAGGAAGCAGAAGGAAGGCCAGGGGCTTGTCTATACGGTTTGTTTACCCCGATGTAAATGTGCATATTCACGTTTCAGGACACATGACGCAGCCATCCATTCACTGTAGCGCCGGGTTTTTCATGTGATAATGCGCATATTCGCATTTGCAATTAACTGCAACTTTTGGATCACCGAGCTTGCACCATGTTATGGTTATATGTCTTTGGGGAAGTTAAATCACATTTTGACATGTGGGCAAAGCTTAGAGGGTAGAACAACTTGGTTGGCCAATTTCCCACCTATTGGCTGCTTCGTTCCTTCACACCATTTTTAGTTTGAATTCTGATTCTGCTGCCTTGTTCCTTTCCTCCCTTCCTGGTTTGTCTGTTATATGAATCTGCAGAGCACAACATATAAAATGTATAGCTTCCATTGTCTCTGCTCTGTAGCGTCGTACCATTGTATATGCGTATATGCGCATTTATAACTGTACTCTAAAGAAAATTTCAGGAAATAAATCGTTGTTGCTGCTGCAGTGTGATGCTCTTTACCTAGATTCGAATCAATGAAAATTCAGGTTTATATTTAATGAGGAATAATCCTGTTGTTGTATAGACGGGGGCCAGGCTACAAAAGAAAAGTAGACAGGCAGCACAGAAGTGCAGGAATGGCATCAGGAAGGATAAAGCTGAGAATGAGCTGAGGCTAGCAAGGAATGTTAAAAGCAACAAAAAAACTTTCTTCAGGTATGTGCATAGTAAAAGAGGAATGAAATTGTTGTTCAACTGCTTAATGAGGATGGAAAATTGATAACAGATGGCAAAGAAAAGGCCGAAGTGCTCAATTCGAACTGCAGGATTGCAGTTTGAGACTGATAAACAAATGAGTTCAAATCTCCAGGGCCCGATGAACTGCACCCTAGAGTAATAAAGGAGCTGGCAGAAGAATTCTCAGAACCACTGCCCATTATCTTTGTGAAATCATGGAAGACAGGTGACGTGCCCGACAACTGGAGGGGGGCTAATGTTGTCCTAGTCTTCAAAAAGGAGGAACCTGGGAACTACAGGCCAGTTAGTCTGACATCAATCCCTGGGAAAATTTTGGAGCAGATTATAAAGAAATCAATCTGTAAGCACCTAGAAAACAATGCAATCATTACTAGAAGCCAGCATGGATTTGTCAAGAACAAATCCTGCCAGACTAATCTCATCTCATTCTTTGATCAGGTAACCTCTCTTGTCGACTGTGGGAATGCTGTGGATGTCATATATCTTGACTTCAGCAAAGCTTTTGACAAAGTACCACATGACATTCTGATCAGCAAACAAGCTAAAAGTGGGCTAGATGGAACAACTATTAGGCGGATCCACAATTGGCCTCAAAGAGTGGTTATCAATGGTACCTTCTCAAAGTGTGGGGAGGTAACGAGCCGGGTACCGCAGGGCTCAGTCCTGGGCCCAGTGCTCTTCAACATTTTTATTAATGGCTTGGATCAGGAGGTGCAAGGAATGCTTATCAAATTTGCAGATGACACAAAATTGGGTGGGATCGTTAATACACTGGACAACAGAAACAAACTTCAAAGTGATCTTGATAAGCTGGAGTGCTGGGCTGAAAACAACAGAATGAAATTTAATAGGGATAAATGGCAAGTTCTATACCTAGGAAAAAGAAACCAAATGCACAGTTACAAGATGGGGGATACTTGGCACAGCAATACTTCAAGTGAGAAGGATCTCGGAATTGTTGTAGATCAAACTGAATATGAACCTACAGTGTGATGTGGCTACAAAAAAAGCAAATGCTATTTTGGGATGCATTAATAGTGAACCGCCCAGAGTGCTCCGGCTATTGGGCGGTATAGAAATGTAATAGATAAATAAATAAATGAATAAATAAATAAATAAATAATAGTATAGCTTCTAAATCGTGCGAGGTACTGGTTCCCCTCTATTCAGCACTGGTTAGGCCTCATCTTGAGTATTGCATCCAGTTCTGGGCACCACAACTCAAGAAGGATGCAGACAAGCTGGAGTGTGTTCAGAGGAGGGCAACCAGGAAGATCAGGGGTCTGGAAACAAAGCTCTATATGGAGAAACTGAAAGAACTGGGCATGTTTAGCCTGGAGAAGAGAAGATTGAGGGGAGACTTGAAAGCACTCTTCAAATACTTGAAAGGTTGTCACACAGAGGAGGGCCAGGATCACTTCTCAATCCTCCCAGAGTGCAGGACACGGAATAATGTATTCAAGTTACAGGAAGCCAGATTCCAGCTTGACATCAGGGAAAACTTCCTGTTAGAGCTGTACGACAATGGAACCAATAACCTAGGGAGGTTGTGGGCTCTCCCACCCTAGAGGCATTCAAGAGGCAGCTGGACAGCCATCTGTCAGGTATACTTTAAGGTGGATTCCTGCATTGAGCAGGAATGGATGGCTAGATAGAATGGAGGACTAGATGGCCTTATAGGCACCTTCCAATTCTATTATTCTATGATCCTATTTTTGGTACACTGCTTTTGCAGTGTTTCAAAAGAAGTGTGAGAAGACTTCCAAAGTGGTCTTTTCTGACTGCATCAGAGCACTCTGCTAGATGCCCAGTATCAGAAAGAGAACTCTGTGTTCCTGTCCTCCAACTTCCAAGTCTTTCACTTCCTACCTCCCCATTGGTTTTGGTTCTCATGTCCGTGGATATTATTCCTTCACTAGTGAGAAATTAGGGCATGGGTCTGGGAACTGAATCATCATCAAACAGACCAAAAAGCCAGGGTGGGGGTGGTTTACAGAAGAGAAGTGGCATGGACGAAGTGGGTCTTCTACCCTCCTCTACCTATCGTTGACACGCACACCCCGGTCACTTCTCTGCTGCAACTCCAGATGTGTTTGTTGTGTCACAGGAAAAATTAGCTGCAGCAACAGATGATTGCAAGGGGAAAGCAGTGAGGGGTGGGTGGTGGAAGAGTAAAGCACACTTTCAACCTGTTGCATTTCCACTGCAAATCACTATTCTGTAGAATAACTTTGTGCTATTTGGCAGCAAGCCAAAGTTCCAAACCTGGGTTTGCTCCCAAACATCTCCTTTGACTTGGGGTGCTTCCAGATGAGAATTGTATTGTGCAACTGCTCTGACTCATACGTGAAATGTTTCAGGGGGTCCAAACATCATCCTCAATTTGTAGCCCTCCTGTGTTTTCCCACAGCTTCTTCCTTCTTTTTCTTCCCATAAATAATCCGTGACGGAGGAAAAGACGCAATGCCTTTTGATTGATGGGACTAGGGGCAGAATCCAGTGGGGCGCTTCCACCCCTGCCAATTCTCTTTCATCCTGCTGACTGCATGGCACAAGCGGCCTCCACCACTTGGGCAAAGGTGATTTAGTGCTTTGGGGGCAACCTGAAATGAGCGGAAACGCTCAGGGTGTCCCCTAAGGAGGGCTAAATCTGCCTTGCATAACAGTGGGTTCTGCTTCTACAATGCAATCAGTTGGACCCACTGCTTGAGGAAGGGAATTGGCAGGGCAGAAAAGAACCAGCGGGGACGTAAGCAACCCATTGGATTCTGCCCTAGGAGCCCTCCATTTGGAAGCACCCTCAGAGCCCCGCTTCATTGAGTAGAACTTCCCTCCTTTTGTATTCACTTACTATCACGGTTCTTGTAAAAACAGAATAAAAACGGAAATCCCATATTCCTTGGAAATACCACTTTCAAAGCCAATACTGTACAGTGCAAATAAATGCAGATTTATGTAATTTGTGATACCAATGGTGACTTATATTTTCTGTAAATCCATGTAACTACAGAAAAAGAGAAGAATGTAATATTGGAGGCAGAATCAAAACCCCAAGAATTAAAGCGTTTATGGGTTTTAAAATTATATTACTAAATCTTATGGATGAAGCAACCTGCAACCTGCAAGAGGAGGGCAACCAGGATGATCAGGGGTCTGGAAACAAAACCCTATGAAGAGAGACTGAGAGAACTGGGCATGTTTAGCCTAGAGAAGAGAAGATGGAGGGGAGACACGAGAGCACTCTTCAAATACTTAAAAGGTGGTCACACAGAGGAGGGCCAGGATCTCTTCTCGATCCTCCCAGAGTGCAGGACACGGAATAACGGGCTCAAGTTAAAGGAAACCAAATTCCAGCTGGACATCAGGAAAAACTTCCTGGCTGTTAGAGCAGTACGACAATGGAACCAGTGACCTAGGGAGGTTGTGGGCTCTCCCACACTAGAGGCCTTCAAGAGGCAGCTGGACAGGGATGCTTTAGGGTGGATTCCTGCATTGAGCAGGGGGTTGGACTCGATGGCCTTGTAGGTCCCTTCCAACTCTGCTATTCTGTGATTCTATGATTCTATGAAGTAGAGCACTGATCTACTCAGGATCTGGTGCAGACGTCATGAATTGTTCCTGAGATATATACCAAAGAATTATCTGGTACAAACCCATTCTTAGCATCCCTCTTTCTTCTGCCTTTGATACCTTCATATGAGCATGCCAAAAGTACTAGTAAAATAATATTTAACATTTATTCAGTTAACAACAACAAAAATCTGACACGTTAAGAGCTTTCCATGTTCACTCAAGTTCCAAAATGGTGGGGAAATTGCAGCTGTTAAGGGCCATGCAATTATTCAGGCAATATGGATACAGTATAGTTAGTTGCAGCTTTATCATTACCTTGAAGTTGGATTGGCTTTGGTGCTTATGCTGAGACATTTTGACATTTCTGTAATGTAATTCAAGTAAAATCTTGTTATATTGCCACTCAATTGCTCCCTTGGCCACTTATTTAAATGCAGATTTTTGGTGTTCCTCTTAGGATACATTCCTATGCCTACTTACCTGTGAGTAAGCCCCACTGAAGTCGGTGGGACTTATTTCTGAGTAGCACTGTTACTCCTTCTTCAGAGATGTACACAACCCAAACTGAGGATGTATGTTACTTTCAACCGGGCTGCACAAGGTTTTTGGTCAGAGGGTCACACAGGGGGTCTGCTGGGGTTGTAGGGACCACACAGGTGTGCACCCCCCCTCCTACATGCTTTCATACACACTGCAGCAGAAACAGATCTTGGTCTTGCAGCAAACAGCATCTGTTCTACATCACAGTATCAAAGAAAGAAAAGAAATGCTGAGCACTTCTGGAAACAGGATACTGGTCTAGATGTCCTTTGGTGTGACCCAGACAGGTAATTTCTTACTGTCTCGTTTATAAATAGTTAGAAGAACCTTCATGTTCAGATGCAGTGTACCTCTTAATACCAGTTGCTATGGGGCAGTCAGTCTGGTCACCCACAGTTTGAAAACAGGGTGCTGCACAAAATGCCAACACACTTTGGTATGATCCAGCAGGAGTTTTCTGGTGTAGAAGTAAATTCCCTTTATTTCTTCCTAGTGAATGTTTGCAGGACAGTGCAGAACACCCTGACACCAATCTGTGCTGGAAGTCAGTTCTACCATGTTCAAATGCAGCTTACAGACTGAGAGAGTGTGACTCACTCAAGATGTATTGGTTACTTTTTCTCTTTTCTTTTTTGGAGTCTGCCATCAGAGAAAAGCTAAGGCCATGGCTAGACCCTGGTGATCACCCTGGGATCATCCCTGTATGTCCACATGACTCCCAGGGCATCCCGGGAGCAGGGAGGGATGATCCCTCCCTTGGCCCGGGGTATCGCCCTACCCTTCCCCCTCCCCGCTTTTTCCGCGGTCTCGGGATGACCCCGAGACCGCAGAAAGTGTGGTGAGGCATTGTGGGTTGTCCCAGCTCTTAGCGAGTAACTGTGAGGAGCCGGGAACCAGGCACAGAGCTCCTCAGAAGCACTGTGCCCATCGGGGGGGGGGAGGGTTTTTTGGTGTTTTTTTTTTTAAAAAACAACACCTTAGCTTTCGTTCAAGTGCTCGTGTGCTCCTTTTCCTTGAAAAAAAAAATCCAAAATGGCAGCCGCAATGCCGCGTGTAGATGAGGGCAACGATCTCGTGATCATAAAATCGCGAGATCATTGCCCTCCAACCCCCTCATCTAGCCATGGCCTATGACAGCTAGATAGTAGAAGGAACCTCCATCTTCCAATGCAATCTACCATGCAACTGTGTATGCGGAGGCAGGCTTGCATCTGAAGCTGGATGTTCTGTTATCTCACGGTCATTGCTTATCTCTGGTGGTGCATCTCTGACGCCAACCTTGCTCTCACAAGGTTTTACACAAACACACATATGAATGTTAGGTGACTGAATTATTGTGCAACAAGCACATCCATATATATTAAAAAGTGTTGTGTGTTTTTAACCTCTCAGGGAAAAAGTCTCCACAAGAAAGAAGCCAAGAACGGAAGATTTAAAAAAGAAATGAAAAAGATCTCCATGTTCAGTAGCTGTCTACCAGTCAAACATGTTTGCAGCAGTAGACTGCAGCTGAATGTAGTGGTTCTACTGTCTAGCTGTCTTGGCTTCTTCCCCCACTTCACCCCTCTGGAAATATTAAATTAAAATGTAATTTTGTGTGTGTGTGTGTGTGTGTGTGTGTAATACACTCTCTCACTTATGCACACACAAGTATATATTTTTCCTGATTTATAGTGACTGCCTGATTGGCTGGGCAAGTAAATAAATATTACTTCTCTATATTTATTTTAGTACTCAGAAGTATTTCCTTTAAGAAGAACATCTATATTCAGATACAGCCTACCATACAACCTAATTCTGAAGCTGACTGTGGCTAAGTTTCAAAATAGAAGCCCGACGTACTGCCTCCATCCCCACATTGTCTAGTAACTTTAACCTGTTGCTAGGCCACACAGGTTTGTTCTGGACAAGCCTAACAGGACACCTTATGAGCTCCCATAGGATAAAATGAGCTGGGTCGGGGGGAAACCATAAAACTACAAACCCCTTATACTAATACTAGGACACAGCATATAGCGGACATTCTCACTGACCTAACACACACACACAAAATAGAAAGAAGAGAAATTGGCCGGTACAATCTAACTACAGCAATGTCTATGGCGGGACGGGACACGACCCATTACAAAACCAGTAAAACGGCTGGAAGTCACTTGTTGAAATTTAAACCCCTATAAATACACATCACAGCTTTTCTACTTCAAAATTGACATAGATCCTCCTCAAACACACCTCTCCAATACTCCCAAGTTTCAGCTCAATCCGCTGAGCTGTTTTCTGCTTATAAGTTTTCTTCTGTTTTCTGCTCACCTACCTCTTGCTCGATTTCTGGTGATAATGGCGCAATGCAATTCATCCAACTCAGACTAAACATGTAATAAAGCTCCTTAGAATGTCCAAAGCATTTCTCATAGTAACTCAGTTAGTCTTACAACAAGCCAGTAGGCCAGTATTTATTATTCCAGTATTGTAGATGAAGGGCTATGGCAGATTTGAACTGGGATTTCCTGATTCACAGGTCAGTCTCCTTTAGCAATTATTCTACACTGGTTTACAAACCTGGCATCCTTGCTGGGGTAAAATTATTCTCAGGCTAATGTGGTCCAAAGTCACCTTCTGCTGTCATTTCTTGCGACGTCGCAAAGAAACAGGGGCAGACCTTTTGAGCTCATTGTACAAAGTCCAGCAGTTATAAATACGCCCAAGTCATTCACTTGTGTGAGCCCCTTACAAGAGCTGGTGCAGGCCCAATATGCTCAGAACTCATCCCTGGCACGCAGCCCCACAGACTGCACCCCAGACTCCGAATTCGATTTGGTCCTTCGGCTAGTGGATCTGGCTCTTCCCTTAGGAGCAGGAGGCTCCGGTGCGTTTCCACTGCTATGTTCAGGGCTTGTATTCTCCCTGTCAACTGCATGTGACGGTTCCTGTTCGCTCTCTTTCCGCCTCATCAGCTCTTCTGCCTGGGCCCGTTCCTACAACCAGAAAGAGTGCGCATGATTGAGAAAAGGGAAGGAGTCTTGTAGGACAGCACTTCGACATTTTGGCCTCCTTCTTGCCAAAACCCAAAGAAAGTTAAGTCATTTCCCAATGTATTTTCAAGCCGTTCCTGAAGCAGCAAAAAACCATTCCCTTCTCTGGGAATCCATATAGTGCTAAATGTGTTGTTGCTTGTACGCTCCCCAGACCGGCTCTCCACACCATTTTACCCAAATATATGCCTCTCCCACCTCTTGCCTTCCTTTGTTACCTGCTCTGCATGCTCTGGAGAGAGGGTGTACCAGAGGGCAACGGCACAGCGCCTTCCACGCGTCACTGCCCACACACCATGGGGGTTCTCCCCACCAGAGCTGAAGGCCACCAGTCTTCCACATTTAGGGCGCACCTGGGCCTGACAGAGAGAGAGAGAAAGAGAAAATGCTATGTCAACATTCATCCCTGCCTTGTAATTATTTTCTCCTGGTGTCCCATTTTGAGTGGCAGCTCTCTGAACAACTGAGGATGGGGCAATGTCAAAGACAAACAGGGAGCTGAGCATGTCAGCAATAGAGGATTTGATATCTGTTGCACAGTGAACTTTGGCTGAATTTGCCTTTGACTGCCCAGTTTGAATCTCCAGTTTGCCTGGAGGGGGAAGGGCACAGTCCCAACCACAGCTGCCCTCCTGTCTCCCTTATTCTCACACTCAGTCCTTGACCCAAACTCACTGTCATGGTCACAGCATCTGTCTCAGTGAAAAAGAGGTTCCCCCCTTGGAAATCATCATTCAGGTAGAGGATTGCACTGCAGAGAAATGGGAGAGCAATTAAGGTTGTGGATATCTGGGCACGGTCCATTAATCCTCACTCATTCTGAATAGCTAAGATACACAATAAAGCTGCCACAGAGGCTGACATCCCTGGGGCTGAATGTTCTACACGCAGATGCTACAGCCATAACAATGTTCAGTGTGTGAATCAGGGCCATATGGACCAAGGTCCATCTAGCCAAATGCTGGTTTGCACAATCAAACACGCTGAGCTGCGGTGTGTGCTGGTGGCCGTTTTGAATAGGCAAGCTGTGACCATGGCTTGTCGTATAGTCCGAGCCCAGGGACTGTGGGTTATGCAAGGGTTAAACAAGCTTGGCAGAACCCTAAAACTGTCCTAAACAGCCGTTTAGCCTTCGCAGCCCCTGGGTTTGGATGACACAGAAAACTGCAGGTGCACCTTGAATAATCAGGATGGCACTTGCAAGCACCACTGCTTGTTGTGGCTTAAATAAGCCACAACAAGTCGCTGTGGTCAGACAAACTCAGGCCACAGCTAGTCCTCAGGTTTATCCTGGGATCATCCCGGGTTCGCCCCTGCCTGAGCACTGGATCCCCTGTGTGTCACCTAGAGGAACAGGTCTGACCCCTGGACGATCCAGGGATAAACCTTAGGTCTAGCTGTGGCCTCAGTTATTCTGTTTCTAACAGTTGGCGGTGAGATTCTTCTGGGAAACAGGTCATAAAGGCAACATCTAAAGCCATCTGAGCCAGTGAACCAGCCACATCTTTGGCAGCAAATTCAGTAAGATAATTAAGAATAGCGTGAAGCATTCGGCCTGTCTTGACACTCCTGCTGTTCAGTTTTTTCGGGTAATCATGTGATCTAGTGTTATGCGAAAGAACAAATGTTTTCTCTTCTACTCTCTGTGCATCACTCATCTACTTCCATCAACTGAGGCTGCATGGGTTAATAAGCTACCCACAATAGCTTCGGCTATTGGGTGGTATAAAAATGTGATAAATAAATAAATAAATAAATAAATAGCCCACGATCCCCCGCCTCACGAGTGGACTAATAAACGACCGTGAGTAGCTTAATAAACTACTGTGTGTAATTTGACTCATCCCCCTGTGTTGCTGCAGTCCTCCTGCCTGAGTAGTGATGCTGTTCACCTCTGAAGTGCTGGAAGTTTGCAGGATTGGGACAAAACTTAATACGCCGCCTCCCCCAGTCAGAAGGCACCCGATCCACCATCAACCCCCTGCACGATAACTCACCAAGGGGGGAAATTCCCAAGTGCCCCCAAAAGGGGAAGTTGCTAGAAAACCTTGAGGATTTGCAGGATTGGGACCAAACACAAATGACCTTTCATACTCCGACTACTTCTCCCAAGTTTTATTTTATTATTTATTTATTTCATTTTTATACCACCCAATAGCCGAAGCTCTCTGGGCGGTTCACAACAAAGTTTACAACACCATGCATTGGTGTGTGGCCCTTGATCGCATTATGAAACAGTAGATACTGTGCTGCATTCATTCAATGTGTGCCCACAGAGCAGCAAGTGCATGTTTTAAAAATACCTTCACAGCGGAGCCTCACAAACAATAAAAGCTCCAGTGTAGAATCTACCCTAGGCACTATGGGGTGTGAGTCAGCAACAAGGAATAGGGAGGCAGCCGACACAAGGAACGGGGTAAGGTGAGCAGCAGCATGTACTTCCTACAGTTAAAAATGCTCCTACTTCTGACCATTCGCTTATTCTCCCGGCTGCTCCTCTGGGCAGCGGGTCACGAGAAACAGTAGCAGCAGCAGCAGTTGATGCCAGAGAAGGAGTCAAAGACAGCAATGGCAGCTGTCCCTCCTCGGCACAGTACAAAGAAAAAGAGTGGGAGAGCAAACTGACAATGAGGGCAGAAAGAAGGGCAGAGAGCCGCCTGCAGCAGCTGTTGTGTGACTTCTTTTCCTCACCATTGACTCAGTCCCCCAACCTGTTCCTTTGAGTGGCATCAGGAAGCAGCAGGAGCCCTTCCTTCCTGTGGAGGAGGGAAGCGGAGGCAGGAGAAGATTTTGTGCAAAATGGTGGCATTCTGTCTGCAATGGGCTCTTTACTGGTGTGTGGGCCCCAGCAGATGCCTGATTTGTGCTGAAATGTGACATCGGACCTGAGTGTACAACATTTCTGCAGCGAGAGTGGCAAAGACAGTTTTGTTACTTTGTCAGCAGAAGTACTTCCATTCCAAAGCAAGTTTTTAAAAAGAGCTTGGTGGTTGTTGTTTAAAGGCAAGCTTTTTAATAATAATAATAATAATAATAATAATAATAATAATAATAATAATAACCTGCTTGTGCAGGTTTTGGTGAAGTTTGAATGGGGCAGAACCATCTATTGGTTGGTGTTAGCGATCAGCAGCCTCTCTACCCTCCCCAAAACCAACAGCACTTTTGCAACTCTTTTAAAAATGTTTGTAGAGTTATTGTTGTTTTTAAATAAGGTGAAGAATGAATATACATGTCGTTCTTTAAAAACTACGTATTATATCAGTCTTCACCCCCAGCCTCTCACCTGAAGTCTCTGTATACGTAGGCAGGAGGCTCCCTCCAACATGAGTTTCCCTCTGGATCCAAGAGGCAGTTGTCAGCATGGACTGGGTGACTGAGGTCCATCCGGCCTTCTTGTTTGCCTGAAGGAAGACCAGAGAGAGCTGTAACTATCTTACTCCTGACACCAGCCTATGATCGCTCAAAAGTCACAAGAAAAGCAAATGTTCACGCCTCATTTCCTTCCATAGAATGAAGGAAGTGAAGACCGGGGCTTTTAGTCATAAGAACTGCATCTGGGTGACTGTGGTACAATTCTGCTAAGACAGAGCTGGCCCATTTTGGTGCTTGACACGGAAAATCCAAATTGCTCCCCTGCCCCCCTGCACAGCTAAATTCTCCTGTCATTCCCATTCATTTCAGTGGGAACTGCACAAAAGAGGTGTCATGACCCCAGCTACAAGCAGAGACTCCGACGAGGAAGTGTCAGAGAACTTGTGGGGTGGGAGGCACGCATCCCCCTTAATACTGCAGGAAAGGCAAAACAACAATTTGAGCATTGCCTCATTAGAAAAGGTCTTAAACAGCAGCTACCTCTAACAGACGTCAATATTAGGGACTCCTCTTGCTGCTGTATTGGTACACAAGAAACAATACCACTCACCCCCGAAAACACAGCTACCAATGTTACACTGAATTTTGTGTAAAACTTAAAGGATTCCTCTCCTGAAACTTTCCCCTCCAAATTCCCCTCTATGCACTTTGATTTTCAATATTTACATAGAATATTCTCTGAACATCATAATCTTTGTCAAGTGTCAAGAGCCGGTGTTGTGTAGCGGACAGAGTATTGGCTGTAGACTAGGGCTGAGGCCTGTTCCTAATGCTCTTGCTTTGTGTTACCAAGGCCATTGTTGTATTTATCTTGCTTAGCTAGCAAGATAAATAAATGTATTTAGCAATTATCTTATTGGGAATATTATACACCTATTGGGAATATAATACAGGGAGACCAAAATACAAATCCCTGTTCATCTGTGAAGCTCACCTTGGCCCAGTTACTCTTTCTCAGCCTAAACTATCTTGGTTGCAAGGCTAAACATTGTGGGGGACCAAGACCATGTATGCTGCCTGGAAGACGAAGATAACAAAATGAAATGAAATAAAACAAATATCCATGAAATATTTTATATCTGTATTTGATATCCAATTTTATTTCAGTATTTTATTATATTTGATAGTATGCAATGATGTTTAATCCATAATCCAGCTATACCCACGGGCATAATGAGTCATGCATAACGGTGGGCATCCAGACACTACAGTGGGGCCCAGATCATAGAATCATAGAATAGCAGAGTTGGAAGGGGCCAACAAGGCCATCGAGTCCAACCCCTTGCTCGATGCAGGAATCCACCCTAAAGCATCCCTGACAAATGGTTGTCCAGCTGCCTCTTGAAGGCCTCTAGTGTGGGAGAGCCTACAACCTCCCTAGGGAACAGATTCCATTGTCGTACTGCTCTAACAGTCAGGAAGTTTTTCCTGATGTCCAGCCGGAATCTGGCTTCCTTTAACTTGAGCCCGTTATTCCTTGTCCTGCACTCTGGGAGGATCGAGAAGAGATCCTGGCCCTCCTCTGTGGGACAACCTTTCCAGTAGTTGAAGAGTGCTATCATGTCTCCCCTCAATCTTCTCTTCTCCAGGCAAAACATGCCCAGTTCTTTCAGTCTCTCTTCATAGGGCTTTGTTTCCAGACCCCTGATCATCCTGGTTGCCCTCCTCTGAACACACTCCAGAGGAGGGCAACCTGAATGAACATCACTGTGCCAATGGGGGCTGCCTATTCAGAACACTGATGAAGCACAGGGAAGGCTGCTTTATGTATGCGGGTCTCTCTTGTTGGAGTAAGACAGTTTATGAGATTGAAACAACTGGGCATGTTTAGCCTGGAGAAGAGAAGATTGAGGGGAGATTGAGGCCTTCTCTGCTGTGGCACCCTGACTGTGGAATGCCCTCCCCTTGGAGGCCCGATTGGCGCCAACATTGATTTCATTTCGACGCCAAGTAAAAACATGGCTTTTTAACAAAGCCTTTGATGGTGAAACTCACTGGCACATTGTTTTAACTGCTTTTATTGCTTTTAAATTATATATTGTTTTAACTTGGAGCATGGTTTAATTTGTTTTTAACTGTGTATATTTCTTGTTTTATACTGTATGTTTTTATCTGTACACCACTCTGAGATCTTAATGATATAGGGCAGGATATAAATGTTTTAAATAATAAAATAAATAAATAAATAATAAAATGATAGCACTCTTCAAACACTTAAAAGGTTGTCACACAGAGGAGGGCCAGGATCTCTTCTCGATCATCCCAGAGTGCAGGATATGGAATAACGGGCTCAAGTTATAGGAAGTCAGATTCCGGCTGGACATCAGAAAAAACTTCCTGACTGTTACAGCAGTATGACAATGGAACCAGTGACCTAGGGAGGTGGTGGACTCTCCCACACTAGAGGCATTCAAGAGGCAGCTGGACAACCATCTGTCAGGTATGCTTTAGGGTGGATTCCTGCATTGAGCAGGGGGTTGGACTCAATGGCCTTATAGGCCCCTTCCAACTCTACTATTCTATGATTTCATGGTTGATACATGCCTCAAAATCATAACATTCAAGAAGATGTGATGTGAATGTCCAGAACCTTTGGATTTTGATTTGACATTTCACAGCTGTTTCCGGTGTGAAGTTCATATTTTTTTTAACAAAATTCAGATGTACTGTATATTCAGCAATGTTATGTAACCATATACTTGTCCTGTTCCATATGAATTGTTTGTATCATAACATTGTTTACCTTGCAGTAGTACATTTATCAACAGTATTGTATTACGGACGGAGATTGTAGAGTCTACACAGTAGATAATAAATGCTAATTGTCAATGGGGAGGATTCCTGATCAGCTGGAACATTATGGCTACAGCTAGACCTAAGGTTTATCCTGGGATCATCCAGGGTTCGCCCCTGCCTGAGCAGTGGATCCCCAGTGTGTCACCTAGAGGAACAGGTTTGACCCCTGGCCGATCCAGGGATAAACCTTAGGGCTAGCTATGGCCTATGTTGCAGATCCCAAGTGTGCAAGGAGAGGCGTCAAGAGTTCCTTACCTTCTGTAGCTGTGCGACACACAAGGTGTGTGAATGAAAAGTAGAGGCTTTTCCCTGGGGTGAAATAGGATTCCACAATTTTCCGAGATTTTTCACTAGCTTGCAGGAGTAGTTTAGCATCCCTCCAGTTCACAGCACTTTCCTCAGCCAGCTAGAAGATGAAAACACATTGGTGAAATGCCTCACATACAGAAAAGTTTAATTTGTATGAAGGTCCAGGAACATGTGTATGTTAAGAGAAAAATGACAAAAACGACACGTATTTTATTTATTATATCTTTATTTATTTGTGACACGTGTATACCAAAGAATATAATAAAATGTTGGTTCTCCTGTTGGTTCTCCTGGACCTCTCAGCGGCTTTCGATACCATCGACCATGGTATCCTTCTGGATAGGTTGTCTGAGCTGGGAGTTGGAGGTACTGCGTTGCAGTGGTTCCGCTCCTACTTGGATGGCCGATTCCAGAAGGTGGTGCTGGGGGATTATTGCTCTGTGCCGTGGCTCCTAAGCCATGGGGTTCCGCAGGGCTCTATCTTATCCCCTATGCTGTTTAACATATACATGAAGCCGCTGGGGGAGGTTATCCGGAGATGTGGACTGAGGTGTCATCAATATGCGGATGATACCCAGCTCTACCTTTCCTTTTCATCAAACCCAGGTGAGGCAGTGACTGTTCTGAACCAGTGCTTGGGCACGGTAATGGACTGGATGAGGGCTAATAAACTGAGACTCAATCCAGACAAGATGGAGGTACTGTTAGCAGGTGGTTCATCTGTCCGGCGAGGTGGTGTTTGCCCTGTCCTGGACAGGGTTGCACTCTCCCTAAAGGATCGGGTCCGTAGTTTGGGAGTGCTCTTGGATCCAGAACTGTCACTTGAGGCACAGGTGAACTCAGTGGCAAAGAGTACCTTTTATCAGCTTAGGTTGATATACCAACTATGCCCTTATCTGGACAGAGATAGCCTAGCTACAGTTATCCATGCTCTGTAATCGTTTGCAGTAATCGTTTGGATTACTGCAATGCGTTATACGTAGGGCTGCCTTTGAAAACGGTCCAGAAACTTCAGCTGGTACAAAAAAGGGCAGCCCGCCTACTAATAGGGACTGGCCGTCGAGATCACGTTACGCCAGTCCTTTCACAACTTCATTGGCTGCAGTCCAGGTCCGGGCCCGATTCAAAGTGCTGGTATTGACATTCAAAGCCCTAAAAGGTTTGGGGCCAGGTTATTTGAAGGAACGCCTCCTCCCATATGTACCTGCCCGGACCTTAAGATCATCTACAGAGGTCCTTCTCCGTGAGCCCCTGACAAAGGAAGTGAGGCAAGTGGCTACTAGGAGGAGGGCCTTCTCCGCTGTGGCACCCCGGCTGTGGAATGAGCTCCCCAAAGAGGTCCGTATGGCATCTACACTGTACTCTTTTCATCGCCAGCTGAAGACCTTTTTATTCTCTCAGTATTTTAACACTTAATTTTAACTTAAATTTAAATTTTACTGTTCTAACTCTGTATTTTAATATTACATCAATTTTGCTGCATGGTTTTATCCTGGTTGTGCTTTTTATACTGTATTTTGTATCTGTGTTTTTAACCTGTTGGTTGTTTTATTATGGTTTTAATTGTTGTGAACCGCCCAGAGAACTTCGGCTATTGGGCAGTATAAAAATGTAATAAATAAAATAAATAAAATAAATTAAAAATAAATAAATAAATAAAATCCCTCAGTGGTTCACAATAAATAAGAGTACTCCAAGTGCCAGTACCCTTAACAAAATGCTTTTGTAACTCCTTCAGGTTGCCAGATTAATGTGTGTTTAACTTTCTAGACCTCAAAAAAGTGGGAGAAGAAAATGCTGTTGCTTCTTCTTCCCTGGTTTCTTCAATGTCCTGCTTCAACTAGGTTGAGGTCTTTGCTATGCAAACGCAGAGTAAATTACAATCAGTTTAGCAAGCCAAAACTCAAGCATGGTTTTACTAGGCAAATATGGATTTTCCAGAGAGAGGAGGACCCAAGGTCAAATGCACAAGCTATCAGTCAAGTAAAATCATAATCCAAAAAGGCAGCATCAGGAAGCAGTCCAAAGATCAATAACACTGGGGTCGGAACACAAGCCGAGGTCCAAGTTATTGGAGCCGAAGAAATGGTGTTGCTTTCATTAATTGCTAGACTGATATGGAAGAGTTGTATTGGAAATTAAGATGGTATTGGGGGACAGCTTTTCGCTTTGCAGCATGCTAGCCTCCCAGTTAAAATAAAAAAATAAAAATCTAATAAAATAAAATACAAGTCAGAAGGAGAAAGAGGCTGACGGGTGGCAAGAGGGGTGTCCATAGGCACAATGTGCCCGTGGGCACCACACTGTGCACCTCAGATCTAGTATTTTAAATTAATTTGAAAGCACAGGTGTCTATTGAATGAGGTAATAAGGTGAAGATGGTATGAGGGAGCAATCACTGCCCATAAAGTAGACTCATGTTCCCTCCCATCTCATCTCACTTTGGATAATAGGCATTTGCAGTGGTGCGCACTGGCATCATAATGACTGGGTTTAGGAAACATCAGACTTTTAACGATCTGCAATGGGAGCAAAACTAATAATTGTTCTGGGGATGGGAAGAAGGGGAGCATCTAATGGGCTAAATCCAAGCTGTAGGGTATGCTGAAGGATGGATTCCTGCATTGAGCAGGGGGTTGCACTCTATGGCCTTGTAGGCCCCTTCCAACTCTGCTATTCTATGATTCTAAGCTATGAAGCCACATGCAAGAATGGCTATGGCTAGACCTGTGGGTCTAGCGCGACGGAGGAGGGAGGATCTCGCAATATGGTTATCGCGAGATCTCCCCCTCTGTCTACACGCGGTGCGCGACATCCTAGGAAGAAGAGGACATCGCGCCCGCCATTTTGTTTTGTTTTTCTTAAAGGAGGAGTACAGGAGCGCTCAGTTGGAAAATGTATTTTTTTAAAAAAAAAAAAAATCCCCGCTCCCTCCACCCCACCCCCGTTGGGCACAGAGCTCCTGAAGATCTCTGTGCCCCATGCCCAGCTCCTCGCAGTTACTCGCGAGGAGCCGGGACAACCCGTGACGCCCGCCCACATGTTCCGCAGTCTCGGGATCATCCCAAGACTGCGGAAAAAGCAAGCTAAAAGGCTATGCCGATATCCCGGGGAAAGGGAGGGATCATTCCTCCCTGCTCCTGGGATCCCTCCTTGTGTGTCATGTGAACACATAGGGATGATCCCAGGGCGATCAGCAGGTCTAGACATGGCCAATGTCTATACATTCCATGTTCTTGAATAAATTAAAAAGTAAATGCAAGAGTTTTTTTGTAGTGTTTCAAAAACCTGAAAAATCTCTTTGGTGAGGGATGGTGGGAGAAAAGGAATAAATACGTACATCACAGGCCTATTGAATATGTAAAGGAATAAATATGTACTCTTGAGGCCTAACTATACATTACATGCAAATGTGTTTAAGAGAACCCTTTTTTTTTTTTTAAACCAGGAAAATTCTTTTCCAGAACAGGTGGCTTGGAGTCAAGAACAACTTGTTAGATTGTAAGCCTATGCGGCAGGGTCTTGCTATTTACTGTGTTATCTGTACAGCACCATGTAGATTGATGGTGCTATATAAATAAATAATAATAATAATAATAATAATAAGAAGAAGAAGAAGCACGTTTCTGGGTATTCAATAGTTTTCCTGTCCATCACTTCTCTGAGCCAAATCACACCCACCCACCTGATTCTCCCATGTAGAGCTCCAAACATGTGTTTACCATTGTATGAATGGATTGCGCACCTTACGGGAGAAAAATGTATCTGCTGGGATGTTTTGGAGTGGAGAAGCAATGGGCAGGGGAAGGGTTAAGCACTGCCTTGCCCCCTCTCAGTTGAAAATCGCCCCCTCCTGAAATGCCTTTTCTCTAGAAGAAACAATTGTGTCCCCCCCCCCCACACATTTTCAAGTAATATGCAGTTCCACCCACGGTGGGAGAAAACATGTGTTCAACACTGCCTTACATGCTGCCTTCAGCCCTCTTAAAAGACCCAAGTATTATATTATTATTATATTTATTTGTATCCCGCCTTTTGCCCAATACTGGGCAAATACTGCCCAATACCTTTGAACTTGGCTGTGAGAACCAGAGGCCACAGCCATTGCCCAGTTTGGGGTTTTCTCACTAGTTTCTGAGAAGTTCCAGTGAAGAAACCCACAATGTAGGACTAGGAACGCAGCCCTCCTAAAACCACCAAGAGATTTACCTGCAAAGCTTTTAACACTGTTAAGCCTTCAAATCTCTCGTGCGGGGTGTGAGGCGAACGCCTTCCACGATAGCCATCTCCTGTACCTCCAGCTGCCTGAAACATGCATGAACATATGAGGGACTCAGTATTGCTCTTGGCTCTGCTCCCTTGCCCAGCTCCAAACTTTTCCTACCGGAGTGGGTAACACGGCCCTAAAGTCTCCTCACCGTAGCCAGGCGGAGGATGTCTTTGCATTCAGATTCAGTCAGTACTCTGTCCAAGACAACTCTTTGGGAGCCATTGAGTTGTTGGGAATCCATGGTGATGGTGAGGCCCTCAAACGGTAGTGGTGCTGGGAAAATGAGACGAGCAAAATGCTGCAGAAGTCCACCTATGAGGAGAGTCTGTCCAGCATCATGTGCAAATAAAAAGAGATGAAATCTGCTCTTCCTACAACGCCCAGTCAAGTGTGTGTGGTTTCCCTAACCTGTAAGCAGCACACCTGTAAGGCTTTTGTTCGAAACCCAACAGTATAAACACACTTTGGTGCTGTATAATTTGATACGCTATTGCCCACCGAGCTCCGAATTCAGACGCAAATTCCCCATTGCTACTTTGCATCTGGTCCAAGGCTCGCAAATCCTTGTGTTACATCAAAGCAGCTGGGTCGATAGGAGTCAGAAGGACCACGACACCTGGGACCTATGTGGTTTCTCTTTATTTTATTTAAAACCTTTGAACTTTGCCTCTTTACGGCTCAAGATGGTTTCCAACAGAAAGTTAAAGTTAAAAACAATAATAAAAAGTCTGACACAGTCCACATCAGCAGCTGTCCCAAGGCCACAGGGCATACTTAAGCAACCACAGGGCTTTTGGAAGAGGTAGGTTTTGCATTCTCACCAAAAAACCTGCAAGAGCAAAACAGTTCCAAATCTCATTGGTGGTGCCATTCCAAAGCCCTGGAGCCATTGAGGTAAAGGCCTTGTTCTTTGCCACAGATGTCTGCATATAGAGCAGGGAGTACCGTGCAAAACCCGCAAAGATCTCTTAAAGGGTGCAAGCCAATCTCAGGGCCCAGTTACCAACTCATTTGCAAAAGTGCAAAAGCCCACGATACAGAAAAACAGTCTAGTCAATGGTATCAAAAGTGGAAGACGGGAGTGCAAGATCGTCAGGAGGGAAGTTCAACAACACTCAAATCCTGTCATATATGTAGGTCCTAAGTTGGTATATTTCATTCATGTTTAGTAATCCAAAAAACAATGTGTTGCATATTCCTGATACCTTTAATTCTCACCTGCAAACTTGGTTTAACCTCTAGTTTAAGAATCAATTACATTAACAAATACCTGCCCACTTCACTTCATCTGTCAGTGGGCTATTACCTATGAATGCATATAGTACACTACATGAGATAGTCACTTTTCTCCCTTCTGATTCAATAGTTTGGCACCTAACTGAAACTAGAGGAAGAACTGTCCTAACAGGGGACAAGATTTGGTGTTCAAGAGCACTGCTCTTCGGGTCATGGAGGCAGGCCATAGTGCTTGCTTTAGAACAAATCTAGAGCCTTAAGCTGGGCTCAACGATAGGGTGACCCTATGAAAAGGAGGACAGGGCTCCTGTATCTTTAACAGTTGCATAGAAAAGGAATGTCAGCAGGTGTCATTTGTATGCATGTCTCACCTGGTGAAATTCCCTCTTCATCACAACAGTTGAAGCGGCAGGAGCTATGCTGTGACCAGATTTAAAAGAGGGCAGGGCACCTGCAGCTTTAACTGGTGTGATGAAGAGGGGATTTCACCAGGTTCCCCATATATACAAATGACACCTGCTGAAATTCCCTCTGCAATACAACTGTTAAAGATACAGGAGCCCTGTCCTCCTTTTCATAGGGTCAGCCTACTCAACGAAGACCCCCCCCTCCCCAAAAGGCAGGATCTTGTTCTGACTGTATGTTCATCTCTGAAATGTAGCATGAGATCAGGGGAAGATTTCCAGCCTGGATCTTGAAAGCAAAGGAGAAGACATATAATGCCCCCTACAGTTCAGAGCTGGGGGGTGGGGGAGGGGAGCGGAAGTCAGCTCTGCCTCTGCAAGTCTGCCTCTTCAGTTTGGAACCAGAAGGGAGAGGTGACAGGGTGTTGCGTTGTCTTGCCCTGCCTCTGAACCCGATGGGTACTCTAAGCACGTGTCAGGTACAGAGGAAAGGCCACTTGCCACTGTCTCCTCGCTCCAGGTCCCAGAAGGAGACAGCGGCTTGTTATGGCTCTGTCCTTGTGCCTGGCAAGCGAAGAGCCAAAACAAATCCTGGCCTCTAGCTGAAGCGTGGGGCTGGAGAAGCTCATCCCCCTCTCCTCTTCAGCCCCAGGTTTGAAGAAAGCCCCAAACTCATCTCGCCACGATGAAGGGGGCAAATAAAGATGCCTGAACTCTAGCCTTTCCCCTTGCACATTACTCTTTCACTGCTACTCACCACTGTGTTCTTCTTGTCCCTTATCTGAGGCTTTTAGGCTTAGCTTCTGCTGATCTTCTCTTGGGATTGACAAAGACAGAACAGACCATCAATAGCAGGATTGTAGGACATGAGGCTCTCTCCACACTGAAGAAGCTCAACAATACACCAAAACTAGCATGAGCCTGCCTTTATAGCACCGCTTTATAGCACCGCTTTTTGTGAACCGCCCAGAGAGCTTCGGCTATTGGGCGGTATAAAAATGAAATAAATAAATAAATAAATAAATTTGGCACCGCTCTACTGCTAAACCCTGAGGTTTCTCTGCTGCGGGGTGGTGGCAGGTAATCCCCATGATGGAGGCAGCCAAGGCTTTCAGGCGGCCGTATGGCTTGCTGGGCCCGCCCCCTGCCCCTTGCGCAGCTTCTGGTGACCAATCAGAAGTCGCCTTCCATCCGGGAATGCCCCCACCTCGAGGACAGTCAGCCGAAGAGCCGTGCTGACCTCACTTCAGTGAGAAAAGTCAGGGTCTGTCCCCAACTTTTCTAATGCACAGCTTTGTCGATTTGCCTCGTGGTGGCCGCGAATCGGCAGCTCCATCATATAACCGACACAGCACCGATTCGCAGCTGCCACAGGGCAAAGGCGAAGTTTAGACAGCCCCTCTATTCTTTGTTCCTCTCTACACAGATTTTGAAGCACTGCCCTCCCTCAAGCCATCCCAAAATTCCCTCTACATCCTAAGTTGCTGCTTTGGATCTTACCTGTGTTTTTCCTTCATGTTTTCAGGGAACAGTTCCTCAGGAGTCCACAATTCCTAAAGAAACAAACTCAGGGACTTAGGCCATAGCTAGACCTAAGGTTTATCCCTGGATCGTCCAGGGGTCAAACCTGTTCCTCTAGGTGACACACAGGGGATCCAGTGCTCAGGCCGGGGCGAACTCTGGATGATCCCAGGATAAACCTTAGGTCTAGCTGTGGCCTTAGTTGCACAACAAGATTCTTTCATAATGTGGCATACCCACCATCCTCTTTAGTCCAGTACCCCACCTCCTTCTGCATATCATAGTATTGTATGTGTGTGTGGGGAATGAGCTCTTCTCCTCTACACACATTCACGAATTCACCTCCTAGCTAGTCCACATTACAAGGATCTTTGTGGAAACACAGCAGGCTGAGAAGTCTCACTAGCTGGCTTCTTTTGCTGACCATGGGGGGTGTCTGGTATCTGGTGTCAGTAAGCAGGACATTTTGTTCTTTAGGTCATCTCCGCACTCCTGGCTTTAGGAATTTATCACCTAACAGGCAAGAGCTGCATGGAATCATCCTTTCTTTGACACCCGTAACTGGAACGTCCTTGGTGATCGCACCCTGTCTTTGGAATACCCTCCCCACAGAAGCTCACTTAGCACTGAATGTTATCAATTTGGCATCAGGGTAAAACGAATTTATTTGCCCAGGAATTTTAAAAAGTTTTATCCTGTTTCGTCTTTAGTTTGCTGTGCAGTTTTTATGCCTCAATTTTTTAAATGTGATTTGGTTTATGGTTTTATTATAGTGTAGCCTATTTTGGTTTTTATGTCTCTTATATTGTCTCTTATATGCCACCCTGATATTCTAGAATTAAGAGCAATTTAAAATATGTTTAATAAATAAACAAACAATTGATTTACTATGCAGCAGTAAATCAATGAACAATTGTCCTTAAAATAAGGAGTTCTTCCCTCTTCTCACTTATCTCAGGCACTTGGTACAAAAGGAAAGAAAGAGGTTCCCCACATAACATTTTGTCAAGTTGAGTTTCACAGATGAATAACATGAATAAATCCCTCTGATGCAATGAGGCCATGAAAAACCTACCTCCAGAGTAGACTATGGCTACTTACAGGGTCATCAAAAGTCTCCCCGAGGTGCTCCATTGCATAGTAAATCAGTTTTTTCTCCATGAGAGACCTCTGCACATAATGGCGGATGATCTGTGGATGAAATGAAGCTGTTAAAATTGGACAAAAACATATACTACTAAATAGTCCTGGCTTTGCTTGCTAGACAATGCAGACCCTGCCGCTAAAGATGCACAGTCTCCTTCAAGGTGGGTCACAGATGTGCCTTAAGGTTGACGTACGTATTGTATGAAATGTGGTTTGCACGTGTGTTTTGTTTATATTTATAAATAGTAAGGGATGGGTGGGGCTGATTCAGATGATGTCAAGGACAGAGAGGGATTTAAGTCTTTCACCCCATGTTGCTGACCTGATGAGAAGTACCCCACAAACTACTACTTGCCCCAGAGGGAAGCTGCTAGCCAATATTTTAGGTAGCTGGGGTGGGTGGGTGCTTTTCATTGGGACTGAAATGCAAGGGGGAAAGTTACCTTCCTCCGTGGCTCTGATCCGGATTGTACCTAGCCGCTCAAGTGCAAATCATGTATTTAACGTAATATGTAGTGTGGCCTTTCATGGTGCATGCTCCTCTCTCTCTCTCTCTCTCACGCACACTCACAGAGTAAATGTTAGAATTTTGCAGGTGACAGTAACTGATAAATTTGAAAGCCAACGAAATTGCTTTAGTACAGCCTTCCCCCAAACAATGCCTGTAGAAACACATAAAGTTCTCTGTGCCCCTGCCACAATCACGCCCCTGCCCAGTGCTGTGTTTCCACTCCCATGAGGGCCCCTATCCAGTGCTGCTGCTGCTGCCTCCAGTTACTCACCCCCCACCCTGGCCAGATTTACCTTTCGAGAAGCCCATTGTGTGTAGACCTGATTCAAATCAGGGAAGGTTTTTTCTTCTGAATTTCCACACATATGCCCACAAGGATGGGGAGTGTGTATGTTAAAAAACAAAAAAAAAGTCTCCAATGACTTCGATGGAAGTACATTGATTGAATTAATGGGAAGTTCATTGATTGAAAAATTGTTTTGCATGGGAAATTACTTGGGGCCTTGCTAGACCAGGGGTTAGCGTGGTGCGAAGCCCATGCTCGTCCCTGTGCATCCAAATGATGCACAGGGGATCCCAGCCTCAGCCGGGGCTCGAGCCGCCCTGGCACCGCGCTAACCAAAACCGCCTGTAGCGTGGTTCTTCCCATGGTCCCGGCCTCAGGTCGGGCTGAGGCCGGGACCGCGTGCGTGTGGACCAGTCCGCCGCTTTTCCTGGCTACCGCACTTACGCGCAAGTAGCTGGGAAAAGCGGCGGACGGGCCGCAGTGCTCTCGCTGCCGCCGAGTCCCCGGCCTGTGTTGGCCTTCTGCCGCCGAGTCCCTGGCCTGTGTTGGCCTCCGCCGCTGAGTGCCCAGCCGGGGGACATGGCAGCGCTGGCCATCACAGGCCGGGGACTTGGCGGCAGAGGCCAACACAGGCTGGGGACATGGGGGGGCAGGAAACGGAGGCCGGGGACATGGGGTGGGGGTGGGAAACAGAGGCTGGGGACATGGGGGGCGGGAAACGGAGGCCGGGGACATGGGGGGCAGGAAACGGAGGCCAGGGACATCAGGGGGGAAATTGCGGGCTGGGGGTTCGGACATCGCGGGGGGGACAGGGGGGAAGGAGAACGGGCCGGGGAGGGGAGAAGGAGACTTTCTTAAAAAACAAAAACCCTACTTACCTGTCCTGGCTCCTGCGCTGAAGCTGCCTCTTTAAAAATTAAAAAAAAGGCGGCCGCGACGGCTCTCCTCCAGAGCTCGTCGCGGCTCCTGTCTGAATAAGGGCGAGATCTCGCGTTATTCTTAACGCGAGATCTCCCCTCCACTCCTCCGGATTATCACACAGGTCTAGCAAGGCCCTTCGTTTGCATTTTGTGCAATTGGTGGGTTGTTACAGTAGCAAATGTGGGGTTAAATATGTGGCTTGGTGTTCTGGGGCTCAGAGCTCACCTCTGCCTAGTACTCAATTTGTGGTCTTAAGTAACTCGCTTGTCTCCATTTAGTCCAGCACTCTGTTTGCAGTAGCGGCCAGCCAAATGCCTCTGGGAAAGCTTAAAAGCAGCAAAGCACGAGGTTAACAGCATTCCCCGCTATGGGTTTGTGTGTGTGTGTATTTCTCTTTAAATGTTGTGAATGATCATGCCCCCTACAGCAGCCGTTTTGTGACTAGCCATGCCCCGATGGCAAGGTACAAAAAGTCATGCCCTGAGCGCAAGTCATTTTGTGGTGGTGTGCGCAACACTTTCTTAAAACTCCGAATGTGCCCACAGGTTCAAAAAGCTTGGGAACCCCTGTCTTAGTAAATGAACACATCTCACCCCACAGTTCCTTCTGCTTTTGTCCTTGTCCCAAAGAGCTGGGAGTTACATGGAACTCATTTTCATTGTTGAAGAACTCTACTGGTAGAGTGAACTTGGAGGAATAATTCACTTACACTGATACTGTACAAGCCTGGCATGCAACACAGAGCCAGTGTGGTGTAGTGGCTAAAGTGTTGGACTGAGAGTCAGGAGATCCGGGTTCTAGTCCCCACTCGGCCATGGAAACCCACTGGGTGACTTTGGGCCAGTCACAGATTCTCAGCCCAACCCACCTCACAGGGTTGTTGTTGTGAGGATAAAATGGAGAGAAGGAGGATTTTGTATGCCGCCTTGGGTTCCTTGCAGGAAAAGAGGCGGGATATAAATGCAATAAATAAATAAATAAATAAAGTTAGGGTACAATCCTATTCATGTTTAGACAGAAGTCCTATATCTCCCAGCCTGCCCTAGCCAGTCATGCTGGGAGTTGTGAGACTTTTTCTATCTAAACATGCATAGAGTTGCACCCTTAGCGTATTAGGCACTTCGGCACTTCTCTTGAGTTATTTTCAATGGAGGCATAGTGTACCTAATCTTATTTATTTATTAACATTTATATACCGCCTTATCTGCTTAAAGCCATCAAGGTGATGTAAAAAACAGTAAAACCTTAAAATAATAAAAACAGGAACATTAATTCTCTCTGGATTGCACCTGATGTGAAAAAAGTTAGATTAATTTGTATAGCGAGAACCAGGTAGGGGAAACATTGCTCGTACCTCTCTGGCTGCAACCGGTGTTTGTTCTCCCAGCTCCGCTTGATGCCGTTTCAGCTTCTCTAGCATCGCCTCATCCGACGGATAGAACAGCAAGTACGTAGCTGCACATTCAGCAGCAGCGGCCACATTTCCAACTGAAGCAGAGAAGGCTGACTTAGGCCTTAGCTAGATGATGGGTTAGCCCGGGCTGATACCTGGGATCGCCCCTTTGCATCCAGATGACGCACAGGGGATCCTGGGCTCAGGCAGGGGTCAACCCTCCCTTGCCCCAGGGTAACAGGCACCACTTTTGGACCGGTATTTCCCACGGCCTCGGGCTGAGCCCAAGACCACAAGCGTGTAGACCGTTCCGCCGCTTTTCCTGGCTACCACAATTACTCGTGAGTAGCTGGGAAAAGCGGCGGGCGGGGCGCAGCACTCCTCAGGAGCGCTGCGGCCATCAGGGCTACGGTGCGGCGAGCTGGGAAAGCCATTAATTTTTTTTAAAAAAACACTTACCTGAGCACACGAGCGTTCGTGCGCATGGCCCCTTTAAGACGAAAAAATGGCGGGCGCGACAGGGTCCTTTCCTGACCTCGTCGCGCCTGAGGTGTAGACTATGTCGAGAGCCCTCGATAGTTGCATCGCAGGCTCTCCCCTCCTCACCACCGGATTATCAGGTAGGTCTTGCAAAGGCCTTAGTCATGGTGGCTCGATCCGCCATTCCAGGAATGCCCCATAAGCAGAGCAGAGCGGGGCAGGCCAGCGCTCCCTCTCCACAGAGCCTTCCCTGCTTACCTCTTCCATAGGCAAACTGCAGCAAATCAAAATGAGACGGGATGAAGTCTTCTGTGGAAGACACCCTGCCTGGTTTGGTGGCAACATGAAGAATGCATTTCTGCCTGCACTTCAAGACCTGGATGTAGTGAGCTGGAAGGCAGAGAGAGAGAGACAGAGAGAGAGAGAGAGAGAGAGAGAGAGAGAGAGGGCCTCCAGCACCTCCTCTGGATTGTCTACTTCTACAAACTGGGGTGCTTAAAAGGCTGAGGCCTTAGCTAGACCTAAGGTTTATCCCGGGATCGTCCCGGGGTCATCCCTGTTCTTGTAAATGACACACAGGGGATCCCAGGAGCAGGCAGGGACGACCCCGGGATAAACCTTAGGTCTAGCTAAGGCCAGAAGGTGTCGCTAGAAGTTGCCTATTCCAAAGGAACTCTTTTTTCTCTCAGGACACACGACAGAAGACAACAGTTGAAACAAATATCACTAATGTTCAAAATGCCCCCAAATCACCATTCAATTTCTGAATACAAAATTTCAAATTTGAATTTTGAATGTGAAATTTCACTAAAACACTTGATATCTGAGTGCTTTAGAATCACAGAATCATAGAATAGCAGAGTTGGAAGGGGCCTACAAGGCCATCGAGTCCAACCCCCTGCTCAATGCAGGAATCCACCCTAAAGCATCCCTGACAGATGGTTGTCCAGCTGCCTCTTGAAGGCCTCTAGTGTGGGAGAGGCCACAACCTCCCTAGGTAACTGATTCCATTGTCGTACTGATCTAACAGTCAGGAAGTCTTTCCTGATGTCCAGCTGGAATCTGGCTTCCTTTACCTTGAGCCCGTTATTCCGTGTCCTGCACTCTGGGAGGATCGAGAAGAGATCCTGGCCGTCCTGTGTGACAACCTTTTATGTATTTGAAGAGTGCTATCATGTCTCCCCTCAATCTTCTCTTCTCCAGGCTAACCATGCCCAGGTCTTTCAGTCTCTCTTCATAGGGCTTTGTTTCCAGATCCCTGATCATCCTGGTTGCATCCTGCTTTAGGGAAATCCTACACATGTTTAGACAGAAAAACGTTCTACCTCTTCAGTTGTAGGAATTTTTTTTGGTCTAAACATGCACAGGATTATGCTCTTAGCTGGCATCCCTTGTTCTGACTTTGACAAGCATCATGTGACCAGATACGAAAGAGGGCTTTAACTGCAGCTTTAACTGTTGCGATGAAGAGGGAATTTCACCAGGTGCTGCATGCATACAAATGACACCTGCTGAAATTCCCTTTTTAATACAACTGTTGAAGATAAGGGAGCCCCGTCCTCCTTTTCCTATGGTCACCCTACTCAACATTAAAATAAGAAGAGTATTCTTTTAAGTACATGCATTTCCTTGAGATGTTCCATAATTCAGTCCCTTTTGGCCTTCGTAAACCATGCGTACACAACTCTACAGCGTTCACAATACTGAGTGCTGCTTCAGAGTTTTGGTGCTACCTGCAATGGATTCATAGAGGCCAAGTTGCATCTCCTCCTCTTTATCCTCATCCTCTTGGGGCCCTTCACAAAGGGCTCTGCAGTCCTCCAGTGCCAGCAGCCCTTCTCTGAGTGATTCCTCCAGCTTTGTCACCGCCTGCTGGTACTCATCCATACTGTAATGATGCACTCCAGCTTCATATGCCACCTGCAGGACCACAAAGCCATGACGCCTCATTAAAAGTTTGAAGGCTGTGACTCTCTCATAGGGTGGTCGTGCCATCAAGAAGCTCCGTTCTCAGGCCAAGCTGCATATGGCATGCAAGATCCATGCCAAGATGAAGTCCCAAGGCCTTTGTAAAAATGTTAAAACAATTAACCTTTAGTGTCCAGGTTCGGATATCAACATAGCGACCCCCAATTGGGGTTTGAATATTCAAAAAGGCTGTGGAATATGCCTGGCTTCCACCATGGCAAATCATGGGTTAATTAGCCCACGATTTGCCACCATTAAGTGCAAACAGCTCCATGCAACTCCCACCTTCCTAGCATCACAGTTCTGATCCAATCTCACCGTGTGGCTGCTTTGAAGAAGAAGTAAAGAACATGTCATGAGATCCAACTGTAGATCTCATAAACCTTGTCTAGTTTGGTTCTAAATCGATGTAGGATTTTACAAAATGCATGAAACCATGATTTTCATTTTTTAAGGTAGCATCATCAGAATAAGTTCTAGAAAAAAGCACATCTACCCCAGATGTAATTTAATATTACTAGATAAATAATTAAAATGTAATGAATCATAGAATCATAGAATCATAGAATAGCAGAGTTGGAAGGGGCCTACAAGGCCATCGAGTCCAACCCCCTGCTCAATGCAGGAATCCACCCTAAAGCATCCCTGACAGATGGTTGTCCAGCTGCCTCTTGAAATACATTATACATGCAAAATACATTAATTACAAATAAGTTTAAAAAAAACACAGTTCAGCCCATAATGTATTTATCAGTGTAGTCTTCAGAGGTGAACAAGCTGCCTATGTCTTTTTTAGTTTATCAGGAGCCCTGCTGTCATCAGAGGGGTTTTCCAGATTGCTGGTTCTTAGAGAGCTATTGAATCATTGCTCTCCACTGTAACGTACAAGCAGAATTGCAAATGACTTTCTACACTTGAGTGTGTGTCTTTGTATCCTGCTACGTTCTGTCCATACTAGACAAAATAACATAACCATGTGAGTTATGTGTTTTGTTTGTTTTGTTTTTTAAATGATTTTTTAAATTTGTTACACTTTTTTATTTAAGCACTATTGCACAAATATATTCGTATTTAAAAAAAATAAGGCAAAAGAGAGCAAATTAAAACAATGATTAAAATAATATGGGGTTGAAATAGAACTGGCTAGAAAAGTAATAGTAAACGTGTGCTAAGGTATAGAATTGTGACTCCAAGCTCACCTATGATCGCATGTCAAAACCACATCTCCTAAAACATGCTAGAAAAGTAGCACTGAGGTGATCTACACCTGGTGATGTAGTGCTACTGTTCCTTTCTTTCCCAACAAGCCAGATTTTATGAGGTTGTAGAAAAGACGGAAGAAGCATGAGGAAAACAAGGGGATAACAAATTGATGACAATATCATGTAGGTGCCTCTAAAAAGTGAATGAAAAAACCATGGCTATTTCACAGTATACAACCATTTTAATCTGCCCTATAGCATCCCGACTTCCACAAATGTCTCACCCAGTGTGGCATGGCCTCAAGATCCCGAAAGCTTTCTGATTTCACCCCAGCCATGCGATGGTATTTTTCCATATCCTCACGCATTTGTAGGTGCTGTGGATTGGCCACGAAGAACGTGTAAGCTGAGGAGACCGCTTCATCCAGTTTCTTCAGCTGCAGAAATAAACAGTTCCATTTAGAAGCAAGTGTAGGCCACAATGGCACCATCTCAGATTGAAGTGGTGCAGGTAGGTGATTTTAGATAGAGCTGTGCTCAAAGGGCATCCCAAAAATTTCCACCCTATTTGCGGGCAGAGAAAATTGTCAAATTTCTCTAAAAGAAAGAGCAATTCTCCAGCAGTTTCTCACAGGTAGGGAACACCATTGGCAAATTTCTTTCTTTTTTCTTAAGGGTGTTTTGTGTTTGTGTGTGCGCTGCAACTACAAATGGCAACAGCAGCAACTGAGTTGGTAAACTGTGTTGGCCATTTTGCATCTTCTACAATGCAGGTGTTATGGGGGCAGTGTTGTGCCTAGCCTCAGGGAAGAGGTGGAGCAAGTGCTGTGCCAAAATCTCTTCTCCCAATTTCCTGAAAGTCTCTTCTCCCATGAAAAAGGCTTCCATTTTTACTCTCCAAAGCTCAAGGAATTTTATAATTTACTTTAAATTTATTTTGGTAGCATTTTTGATCTTACCTAATCCCTACGAGATGGCTGAGGGTGTTGCGTATGATTTTTCTTTCTATTATACATCTCTCCATTGCTCTGTAGCCTCCCAGACTGCCTGCACTTCCTGATCTGAAAAAGACTGATAAGATGAATTGCCTGATGTTGTCCCCTGGGCTGTAACTGAAATTCAGGAAGCTGAGGAAGCTACAAGGTGCTATAGAGGTGACTGCATAATGAAAGACAAGGACATCCATGCACACTCCTCTGTGACCTCACAAATACCCTGAACCGAACCCATGAGAATTTCTCTGAAATGCTCTCCTCTGAATTTCTCTCCTCCCTTCCCCACCTATTATGTACTTTACAACTGCTTCTACATTCCTGATATGTTAGAGTGGGGAGGGGGGAGAACTATTTGCTAATGCTGATTTTAAAAACAGAATATAGGCAGTTTTGCATGTAAACTCATGCACATCATAGCACCATTAGCAGTGCTGTAACAAACGCTCTTCTTGCACACTACTTATTTTGCCATTAAATTCAAGAGGGGGCTTGCTAAGGTCTCATCTGTCCCCTTCCTCGCCCCCCTCCCTGTGCAGCTAGGGTTGGACCTTGGGGTAGAAGTCCAGGGTCTCACAGCCCAGCCCCCCCAATGACCACCAAAAGCAGCAAGTAATGTGGTCAGCGGCAAACAGGCCCAGCGTCTCCAACTGGGTGGCATGAACATGCCAAGGCCACCGGAGTTGATGCTACTCGATCACCACAGTATCCTTTCTTCTAGTTTTTCTAATCATTTAATAGTCTGAGGCAACCTGATGCATATGTTTATTACTTTTATTTTAAAAATATATTGATTTTTTCTACAACAAAGTGGAGTAAATGTGTTTAGCATCAGAGCAGCAGAAGCAAACTCCATGTTATTTTTAAGGAAAGGGGATTTCTGCCTTTGGCACATAGGGGCAGCTACATTTTTAAAAACAATAGTTACTCAGCATTAGAGTATGGAAACGTAAGTAGCACTGGGCAGAGTAGGCCCGAGACAGGAGGGCAACTAGGATGATCAGGGGTCTGGAAACAAAGCCCTATGAAGAGAGACTGAAAGAACTGGGACTGGAGAAGATTGAGGGGAGACATGATAGCACTCTTCAAATACTTAAAAGGTTGTCACAGAGGAGGGTCAGGATCTCTTCTCGATCCTCCCAGAGTGCAGGACACGGAATAACGGGCTCTAGTTAAAGGAAGCCAGATTCCAGCTGGACATCAGGAAAAACTTCCTGACTGTTAGAGCAGTACGACAATGGAATCAGTTACCTAGGGAGGTTGTGGGCTCTCCCACACTAGAGGCCTTCAAGAGGCAGCTGGACAACCATCTGCCAGGTATGCTTTAGGGTAGATTCCTGCATTGAGTTGGACTCGATGGCCTTGTAGGCCCCTTCCAACTCTGCTATTCTATGATCCTATGACTGGCTGAGATGGAGCAACAAATCTCTCCCAAGACAAAATGCATAATACCCAAGGCCGGAAACTCTGAGAAGCGCCTCTCCCCCTTCCGGGCCATAAAAATACGATAATATTAATTTAAATAAATAATAATTTGCTGCCCTTTCATGACACCTCAGATCAGCTGCCTACAGCTCTGAAGTTTGGGGTATGTGCTTGTGTGCACAACTACTTCTCCCCTTCCCATTCTTGCCCAGTAGACCCCCCCCCCCACTTTTCCTAGCTTTTAAAACTCTGCTCCTTAGACCACCACCCTGCTGCATACCAAATTATTACAATCCAAGAATTAATCAGAGAAACGCTGACTTCAAGTGAAAATCATAATAAGAGCCTGTTAGGGAAAAAGTAAATGCCACCAGGTATGTGGGGTGTGTATGTGTGGTGTGGTGAGGGGTTTTGGGGGAATATGTTGAGCGGTATGGTTCGGGAAGTGGTCGTGGCAGCTGCTCTGCGCTTTCTGCTGTGCTCTAAGCCAGCTCAGGCACGGGAGAGGCCGGGCCGGGAGAGGCGGCCACATCAGCAGCAGCTGCTGGGCCCAGCCCTGGGCTGTCACTCACTTACCTTGAAGAAGACAACTTGCAGGTAATTGTAGGGCTCCCTCTCCACAAAGTCCTGCTGGATCTCTCTGCTGGCCCTGTGGCGGGACGGCTGGCCGCCCAGCCTGCGCGCCAGACACTCCTCTAGGCACTCTGCCCGCTGCAGCACCCGGTCGAAGAAGCCCATCTCCCAAGGCCGGGGAGGCGGCCGCCCCGCAAAGCTGGCCTCGTCCTGGCATGTGCCCTGGCACTCCCGGCGCACCCCCAACACCTGCGAGTAGCTGTGCAGGGAGCGCTGCAGGAGCTCGGCCGCCCGCGGCCAGTCCTGGGCGAAATACGCGCGCACCCCGTCAGCGTAGAGCAAGTCGTGAGGGGTCGGCTGGCTGGACCCCGGGGAGAGCTGGCATCTGCTCCGGCCGGGGAGGAGGAGGAGGAGGAGGAGGAGGAGGAGGAAAGCGGCGGAGGGCATGGCGGAGGCGAAGGAGGAGGGCGAGGGAAGGAGGGGGGATGCTTGCCGCGGAGTTGGAACCGGGACGGGAGGAGGCGCTGAAGTGGAGGCGCAGCGCGCGGCGGAAGCGAAGTACAAGAAAGAAGGGGCGAAGGAGGGGAAGGCAGCGAGGAGACGTCGGCTCTGGAAGGGAAGCGCGGGCGCGGGGGTGGGGGAAGAGAGGTCCCGGCTCTTCTCCTCTCTTCTGTGTGGCTGGAGGAGGAAAGGGGCCTGCGCGGCTGGCGGAGGGGGAGACGAAGGCGGGCACCAAAAACAGCAGCAGCAACAACGAAAAAGGCTCCAGAGCTGCTGCCCGAGCCTAGGAAATCCTCCCCAGAAGCCGAGCAAGGGCAGAGGCGGGCAAGCACAAGCGAGCCGTCGAGGAACACCGCTTGGGGAGGGGCAGGGCCGGTGCCAGACTATTTTGCGCCCTAGGCAAGGTGAGCTACTTTCACACACACACACACACACACACACACACACACACACACACACTCTGCCACCTTTGATTTTTAAGAACAGATGTTTCTTGGAAAAAATAAGAAGCACAAAACATGAAACTGCTAAATTTATTTTAAAGTGCAAGAAATACGTCATGCCAATTATAGCAAACAAATGGGAAAGGAACGTCTATGGGTCTAAAATGCATTGTTTAATAGGAATATCACCACCAAATCGTCCCCCCCAACTCATGCGCACGCACATGCGCACACACACACACACACACAGCATCACTCCAAACAAACACACGCATGAACACATGCATTCACTCAGTGCACCCCATTCACCCATACGTTCTCTCTCTCTCTCTCACTTTCTTCCAGGCGCGTTCCAGAAGTCCAAACATGGAGCCGCCCCACCCCCACCCCAGCATCCCTGGCTTCGCTTCGGCTGGGTGGGCGCAGGGCGCCATCTTGCCCGCCCAGGCCCAGCTGAATCCTCGGGTTGGCCCTGCTCACAGCCAACGTGCGTGAGTGCTGCGCTGTGCCTGGCGCCCCTCTTAGCTTGGCGCTCTAGGCGGCCCCTGAGTGGCCTCTATGGTAGCACCGGCCCTGGGGAGGGGGCAGGTAGTGCTGGTTTGGACCCCCCTCCCCAGTTGGCGTCAGCAGGAGCCTGAGAAGCTTTGCCTGGCTTGTGGATAGTAAAAAGTAATGGGGGGGGGGGGAAGCTTCGCCTGTTTGACTATGGCCATAGCTAGACCTAAGGTTTATCCCTGGATCGTCCAGGAGTCAAACCTGTTCACCTAGGTGACACACAGGGGATCCAGTGCTCAGGCAGGGGTGAACCCTGGATGATCCCAGGATAAACCTTAGGTCTAGCTGTGGCCTGTGTCTTAGGGCTGTTTCACACATGGCGGTTTTAGGTATGGCCATAAATGCAGAGTTTGAACGCAACACACAGATGTTTAAAAATGTATTGCCCTGGTTCAGACAACACGCTAAACCATGCTGCTTAACCACAAAATGGTTAATGGAACGCATTAAGGTACATGGACTCTTTCAGCAAGATTGGCTGCAACTTTCCATCGAATGTAAGGGTTGCTGCTCCACTGGGGTTTGTTACTGATTAATGCATGAAATGGCCCTCTGGCTGCTCTTTAAATGTATAAAAGGAGAATCAATTGAATATATTATTAGTATTATAAAATATTAACTACCTTATTTCTTCGATTCTAAGACACACTTTTCCCCCCATATAAACATCTCTAAAAATGGGGTGCATCTTAGAATCGCAGGTGTGTCTTAGGTTTTTTTTTTCTGTTGGTGGTACTGAAATTAGTGTGCGTCTTACAATCGAAGAAATACGGTATTAAATAATAATAAATAAATAAATGTTTTTCTGCCCACCAGAGCTAATGAAGAAAGAGTGGCACCAGATGCTCCTGGCCTAGATGTCCTCAGACATATGAAGCTTCTTATTGACCTTGGGTCAATAACTCTCAGGCTAGCCTACATCACAGGGTTGTTCTGAGGAGAACTTCTTGGATGTAATTCTGATTTTAAAATGTTTCTACGGTAAGGAAAAAGATAGAAGAAGCAGAGGGGAAAACATGGGAGAGTTAAAAGTGGAAGGTATAGTCTGGACCCCCTGCTGCCTGCATGTTGGCTCCCAATGTGAACCCCACCACCAGCAACAAAAGGCCAGTAAGGATGCAATGGCAGGGGTGGGGGCAGTGGGTACAGGCCTGCTCTCCCCTGCACACACACTTGCTAATAGCATGAGGGAGAAGGCCGAAATGTGGCGTCTGTGCCTTTAAATTACATCTATGGTTGAGAGCGTAAGAGATGGAATGTTGGGATGTCAATTGAAAGCAACCCAAAGAAACCTGGAGCATGAAGAAAGAGGAAGTTTGCCTGCTCCAACCCCGTATTGAGGGGAGGGGGGATGTGCTGTATGCCATGAGATTAAAAACATCCTCCTGTGCACTGTACAGGGATAGATCGATTTACATCTCCCCAATTTCCTGCTATATACAGTGGCCAAAATTGTGGACGCTTTTTGAAATTTTAATGTTTTGCAACTTTGCATGCTTATAGAAAATGTTCTGTTTCACGAAATTCAAATGTTTATATAGCAATTGAAAGAGGATTTAATGCTGGATTCAATACAAAAAACAGAACGCAAATATCTGCAGTACAAAAAAAGTTATGCTTACTTTAGTCTAAAAACAAACAGGTGTGATTGAGTGAAGAAGTGATTGGAATTGCAAACCCTACAGGCCAATCACAGTCCTTGTTCTAGGGACCAATCACATGTCAGTAGCTGCTATACATCATGTTTCAAGTTGAGGAAAGTCAGTTTTGCTGTTTGTTCTGTAACTAAAGCGCAATTGGACATTGTGTGAATATTTGAAGTATTTCTCAAATTAAAAGTGTACATATGTACATCATAAATAGAACAGTGGCACCAAAGAAAAGAGTTGATTGGACATCCAGGATGATGATGATGATGATGATGATGATAATAATAATAATAATAATAATTTGTTACCCGCCTCTCCCTCTGGTGCTTCCAAACCAAAAGACATTAAGCAGCTTCTCCATCTTTTCCTCCTTAAGAGATTTTCTTGTGGAAAGCAAAAGTGGTGAGAAAATGCAGAAGGGTCACAAGTGGAAGCCAACATCATATGGACACCCACCATGCCATAGAATTCCACGAATGAACCAGCATCCTTGCACAATAAAAGCTTTTTCTGGCAGCTCTCACGCTGCAGCCTTGCGTTGCAGGCCCTACTTGTTAACATACGGTTACCTAGCCTGAACCTTTGAGATGGAAGTGTGCTGTAGGTCCAATGAAATAAGTGCATAATGATATTTCAATGCCTATGTCTGCAAGAGAAATGCATGAGATCCAGCAGGAACTCAAAATATTGAGAACTGAAATGAAGTTACACGAAGGAAAATTAATTTGGAATTACTGGCCTGAGGTCTGAATGAATTCTACAGCCCTTACCTTTATACAATACATACTTTCAGTTTCAGCAAGAATTTTGGCTTTAGTACAGGAATGGCTGAGTGAATTTCTGTGCTCTGGGTTATGTAAAAAGGCAGACTACATCAGACTAATGGTTCCCTCTGGCTTTAAAATCAATGAGAATTACACATTACTAGCACAAATAATCTGATAATGTTACATTAAGGATTAAAGGAAAGTCTAAGCTCTCATATATTCTAAGGTGTTTGAACTAAAGTACAGTTTGGGCTGAGGCAATAGCCGTTTCAGGCAAAAGAGAGAGATGGAGAGAAAGCAGCGAAAAACATGAGCCCTGAGCCAAAATGTCTGCTGTTCAAGAGACTAAAATATGAATTTAAAATACGAGGCTCCCATGGCTCTGTGGGTGATTGGGGAGCTCAGATTAGGCTCCTAGACCAGGGGTTTTGCATTCCTGTTTTGATCAAACCTTCAATGTTTGATATGTGGAAGTGTTTATATTCAGGGTATTAGCACACTAAAAGGGAACTAGTTGAGAATATAAGCTAGCAAAGGCTATTAGTGAAGTTGAGGCTGTTTTGCCTATGACAAATTCCTAGTTCTCATTGAGGCGGTTAATCTGTGTCTGTGTTACTTCAGATTGCATTGGGTTGTTGTTGTTTTTTGCATGATTGAATGCTTCCTCATACAAGAATTGCTAGATATGGGTTTGCCCCTGCCGCTTTTGTTTTTCTCAAAAGTTTCTTAGCTGTTTTTACTGGGGATTCTATTTTGCCATTACTTTGAGAATTCCAGGTGATGAAGTGGTGTGTTCAAAATCCCAGTCTTCCTGAATTTCTGGAATTCTGCTGCAGCAAACTGGGGTCTATTATCTGAACACATAGTGCGTGGTATCCCATATCGTGCAATGTGCTTCTAACATGTATGAATGTCCTGGCAGAGTAGTCTCTCTCCCCAAAATTTGAAAAATAAGCTACAATATATTCCTTGTCTGCCAAGCTAAACAAATCCACACCTACTTTTGTCCAAGCTCTCTCTGGAATGTCATGCTATAATTGTGCTTCTTTGGGTTGGTGGTCTTCCCAAAATCTACACACTTCATATTTCCCAAGAATGTCTTCAATTACTCATTCATTCCTGGCCAGTAGACTGCTTCTCTGGCCAGTCATAGACATCCTTCAATTCCCAGATGTGATGTTGGGTTTTGAGCAACTAGGAAGAAGATGCAGGTAACAACAAGTAACTTGTCTAACAGTGATGAATGCACTTTGTGCATGAAACCTGTCCAAAGGACTTCTGGAGTAACTGCTTTATCCCCAGAAGATGATGCCATTCTGTACACAAAGTTCATCTTTTATCTGCAAGAATGTTGCTATCTCTTGTGATACATGATCTTTTGTTTCTGGCCAATACTGTAATATCATGAATTTTAGTCTTTGGAGGATGTGTCTTCCTGTGTTCATTGCTGAATCTCTCTCAGGGCTTAATTAAATTAGGCTTTTATTGCATGCTTATGATTGGTAACTCATGGAAGTTTGTTGATCCTTTATACAATGTCGTCAACCTCCAGGGCATCTCCCGTACTTTTGAGCTTTATCTCACTTTCAAAAAGATCAGGGAAAACCCAATAAGAAGACTTCAAAACACAGTTCTTTCCTGTGAAATTCAGGAGTTGCATTATAACCACATCACCATCTAGTGGCTATAAAATGAAAAATATAGAAAGGTAGTCCCTGAATTGAAGCACATGTCTGC
Organism: Elgaria multicarinata webbii; assembly: GCF_023053635.1. NCBI lineage: Eukaryota > Metazoa > Chordata > Lepidosauria > Squamata > Anguidae > Elgaria > Elgaria multicarinata. The sequence continues at coordinate 8,450,818 of NC_086176.1, forward strand.
CCGTGTAAATGTACCCATCTTATTCCTCCAAAGAATCCAGAAACAGAAGTCCTGGTAAGGATGTGGGGTTTTAGCTACATCTGTTGAAGGTCACAGTCTTTCCTTAGATATGGGTAAGTACTGTACCATATTGATAATTTCTACTTCAGCTTCTGTTGATAGCACTAAGGGCATCTACACCTGTAGATTGTGCTTCTCTTTCATCCTTCTCAAAAAAAGTTGGACTTTCTGCGGTAAGAAAAAACAAACATGGAGGAAGTGCTGAGAAGGGATGGGAAGATTACAGGTGAATGGCTATATTATGTGGACACCATCACCCTTCAAAACTTGAGTGAATCAGGCCTGGAGTTTCCACCCGAAATCCCTGCTGTAAAAGCAGCACAAGGCTCTACTTTCCATTGAATTAGGAAAGGGAAAGGAACCTCTCGTGCAAGCACTGTCATTACTGACTCTTGGAGGGACGCCAGCTTTCGCTGACGTTTTCTTGGCAGGCCTTATAGCGGGGTGGTTTGCCGTTGCCTTCCCCGGCCGTGATTACCTTTCCCTCAGCTAACTGGGTACTCCTTTTACCGAACTTGGGAGGATGGAAGGCTGAGTTGACCCGAGCCAGCTGCCTGAAACCAGCTTCCGCTGGGATTGAACACAGGCCATGGGGAGAGTTTCAGCTGCAGAAACTGCTGCTTTACCGTTCTGTGCCACACGAGGCTCCCATTGAATTAACTGCTGCCTTTTTGGGATGCATCTGGTATAGGGAGAAGATTTGAACACAGACTCAGCAGCTTGTAGTGCCCTTCCTGCCGCTTTCTGACACTAGCTCAGTTCATGTTGGCATTCCTTGGGCTAGTGGTGGATACTTTCCACTTTGCCCCTTGAAAACCTCTTTTAGGTATCTTCCATCATTCCCCTCATTTGTAATATGTGGATAATACTGGCCTACCTTAACAGGTCTGTGGTAAGGATGACTGAGGTAATAATGTATGTGACGCATTCTGAATAGGGTTAGCATCTAGTGCACTGTATTGATAGGTAGGATTAGCCATGGCTGATCCTTACATTCTCCTTTCCCACTTGGCTCTAAGGCTCATTAAATACTACTGGCAGCTAATCCTACACATACTAAATACTAATCCTATACATTTCGAATATGCCCCATTGTTTTCAGTGGCGCTTACACCCAAGTATGTATAAGATTGCAACCTGAATCACTTCTATGGCATAAAACCATAATTAACACATTAAAAAAGAAAAGAAAAAGCCAGACACATGTGACACTCCAAATATAGATTTTCTTTAATACCTTTCTTTCCCACACTTGGCAACCAATGAGGGTTTCTCATAATAGATTGAACTAAGGAAGGGCAGGATGGGTGGCACTAACTGCTACCAAAGGAATGGAGCTGACTAAAAGTGCCCTTGATGGACTGTGGTGGTCTGTGGTCATATTTGTCATCTGAGAGCAGGGCGCTGTGGCTCCCTCCAACAATGCCATGCCTCCTTCCCCCTACACGCACTTCTTTCCTGCCCACCACATCAGGACCCACAATGGACACCATTCCCCCTCCCTGCCAACATGGTGAGAAACATGAGGACCTAAATTATCCCTTGGGTCCTGGGATTGGGGAAACATGTAAAGTTTTACTTTAAAATCCAGAGAACAGCAAATGCTTCAGTGCCATCTCATAGGCTGAGCTCCTGGAAGGTCTGTGCCTCATGAGCTGCCATGGTCCATTTGCAGGGCTCCTGTTCTCCACTGAAGAGGTATAGGGTTTTGCCACCAGTCAGTGAACACCGTCGATCCCTGCTAGGGCCTTCTTCCTGCTCAGCCCCACTAAGGGAGTGGCGCCTCTCACGCTGCACTGTGAATGCAAGGCGTGAGTGGCGTGGACTGCTGAGTGGAGAGGGCACCGGGGTTTCATCAATGAAGGTGGTGATCTCATCACGGAAGAAGCAAGCGTTAGAGCCCAGTCCAGTTCCCTGGGAGGCCAGTCCAGCTTCCAGAAACTGACGAAGTGTGGTGAACTCATCTTCAGGAGGCCGTCGACGATGATGGTAGTTACGGAATTCAGGAGGCAGAAAGCCAGAGGCTCCTCCAGCTTTGTGGGGGACGGCTATCCGGATGTCATCAGATGAGGACCACTTGTGAAGGAAGGAAGGACTAGAGCGGTGGGAGGAGAAGATGTTGGTTTCATCATGGGACATCCTCCGAGAAATAGGGACCTAAAAGGAAAGAAGGTGGAGAGAAAGAGAGTGCTAGTAGAAAGTGGATTGTTTGCCACATTAAGGTTTATGAGAATAAATGAAAGCGAAAACTGGCCAATGTACTACAAGTTCCTCTCCCACATTTACATAACAAGTGTAAGATGACCCATAGCCAGAGGTACATAATGTAAAGTGTGTAAAGTTAGTAAACTTATTGAATAATTTTAACTAAGTGCTAATGCTATTAACATTACTGTCTGATATATTGAATTTAGCCCCTTAACAGTAGGACTCTACAGTGATGGAAGAGGATTTTATTCCACCTGAAGCTGGAACTTTATTCTCTGAGGATTTATCACCTCCAACTAGTTGGTAAAGCTACCTAATTTGGCTTCTATTGGTGTTTTTTTTTAAACTCCATAGAGCATTCAAAATCATCTCGGTTTGAGATGATTAACTAGATGATTAACCCTTAACTAGAAAACAGTAGACTAAATGCATTCACACCCAGCCTTTGCAAGGTGAGAAAATACAGGCAAAGGCAATAGGCTCAGCAGTTCTGTTATGCACACAAGACTAGGCTGAACATCATACAATTGAAAATGAGTACAAATGTTGTACTCAATAAACATGCCAAGTGAAGTTACCTAGGGTGACCCTATGAAAAGGAGGACAGGGCTCCTGTATCTTTAACAGTTGTAATGAAAAGGGAATTTCAGCAGGTGTCATTTGTATATATGGGGAACCTGGTGAAATTTCCTCTTCATCACCACAGTTAAAGCTGCAGGTGCCCTGCCCTCTTTTAAATCTGGTCACTCTAGAATAGCTCCTGCAGCTTTAACTGTTGTGATGAAGAGGGAATCCCCATATATACAAATGACACCTGCTGAAATTCCCTTTTCTATGCAACTTAAAGATACAGGAGCCCTGTCCTCCTTTTCATAGGGTCACCCTAAGTTACCCCCAGATCTTGGGTGGGTATGGATTTTTGACTAGGGACTGCCTTCTTAGCCACTGATGCTCTGTTGCTAATGTCAAAAAAAGTTCCTTTAGTGAATGCATGTCTCATGAGAATGTGCAGAGGTTTGTACATGTGTCTAGATGGGCAGCATATTTGGTAACACTCACCTTCCCCCCTGCTCCCAGCACCCATATGGTGAAATCTGAATCCACCACATCACCTGCCAGAGCCTTATTTGAATGTCTCCAAACTCTTCCTTCCCATTCTATCTCCAGATGTGATCATGCAGGCACTGTGACTTCAACATCAAGTCACCTCCAACCCCTGCCCCACCCACAACATGCTTTCTGTAACATCTTGCTTGGTCTGGATCTCTGAACAGCTGGCACATTTTTGTGATCTTTTGGTTGGCCTAATAGAGGTATTACTAGGGTGACCCTATGAAAAGGAGGACAGGGCTCCTGTATTTTTAACAGTTGTATTGGAAAGGAAATTTCATCAGGTGTCATCTGTATATATGGGGAACCTGGTGAAATTCACTCTTCATCACCACAGTTAAAGCTGCAGGTGCTCTGCCCTCTTTTAAATCTGGTCACAGCATAGCTCCTGCCGCTTCAACTGTTGTGATGAAGAGGGAAATTCACCAGGTGCTGCACGCATAGAAATGACACCTGCGGACATTCCCGTTTCTATGCAACTGTTAAAGATACAGGAGCCCTGTCCTCCTTTTCATAGGGTCACCCTATCGTTGAGCCCAGCTTAAGGCTCTAGATTTGTTCTAGAGCAAGCGCTATGGCCTGCCTGCATGACCAAGGGAAGGGGGAAAGAGTGAATTTCGCCCACCCTCAACTCTGCAAATTTTATCCCATTCCCCATTCTCACTTTACCCCACCCTGCTTTAGTGGCTGCTTCTAAAAAACAATAATGCCAAGAATGGATATCTGATCATGGCTATCTAAGTAGGGTGACCCTATGGAAAGGAGGACAGGGCTCCTGTATCTTTAACAGTTGTATTGAAAAGGGAATTTCAGCAGGTGTCATTGGTATGCATGCAGCACCTGGTGCAATTCCCTCTTCATCACCACAGTGAAAGCTGCAGGTACCCTGCCCTCTTTTAAATCTAGTCACTCTAGTACAGCTCCTGCAGCTTTAACTGTTATGACAAAGAGGGAATTTCACAAGGTTCTCCATATATACAAACGACACCTGCTGAAATTCCCCTTTTTATGCAAGTGTTAAAGATACAGGAGCCCTGTCCTCCTTTTCATATGGTCACCCTAGGTATTACACTAATATGGATTTTTGAATTTTTTTATGGCCAACTCAAGCTACCTTTGCAGTTTGCCCAGCAGTAATGGTATTCACAGTGTGTGTGTATATGCACACACATACACACACACACTAATATGAGAATGGCATATTGTTCAATTAGCTGCTTGCAGGAATACTGTGCAATATTCCTGCAAGAAATGTGCAAATTGGACTGCAGAGTATGAAGGAAAAACAGCTGTAGATTTATTATACTCCCCCCCCTCAAATGATAGTTGAAGAAAAGTCCATAATTGCACAGATGGGAGTTTGACATCAAATTGGGGATACACTGTTATTTTTAATATGGTAGTATAACTCTCTTAGCCTAGTGTTTGCAAATTCAAGACTGAAGTGCAGCATACACATAAACTAACTGTTTTAGTTGTTCAGATATTTTAATAAATTAGCAAGAGCTTTCGTGGGTTACAGCCCACTTCATCAGAGGCTATATCTGTTCCACTTATAGCCTCTGATGAAGTGGGATGTAACCCATGAAAGCTCAACTCTAATAAATTAAAATATGTGTGCTACACTTCACTCTTGATCTGTTAGTTTTGTTAGAAATTAATATGTGTTTATTAAACCAACAAAACTATTCTTTTGCTCAGCTTAGAAAACTGGGTTGACAATGGTAGTATGACTTAATGTACACACAACTGTGGCCGTTGCTAGACCAGGGTTTAGCCCGGGGTGAACACCGGGCTCGCCCCTGTGCGTCCAGATGACGCACAGGGGATCCCGGGGTCAGGCAGGGGTAACCCTCCCTTGCCCCGGGGTATTTGGCTACAGTTGTAGCCCGGTATTTCCCGTGGTCTTGGGCTGAGCCCGAGACCACGAGTGTGTAGACTGGTCCGCCGCTTTTCCTGGCTACCGCAATTACTCGCGAGTAGCCGGGAAAAGTGGCGGACAGGGCGCAGCGCTCTACAGGAGCGCTGCGGCCATCAGGGCAGGGCAGGGAGATCGGAGCTGGGAGGGGGCAGGGAGATCAGAGCCGGGGGGGGGGGAAGCGGGGAGAATGATTTTTTTTTAAAAAAAAAAACTTACCTTTGCCACTGGTCGCTCCTGCACACCTGGCCCTTTAACACTACAAACAAAATGGCGGATGCGACACGGATTTCCTGCAGCCCACCATGTCTGACGTGGATTCGAGCGACAGTCCGCACTACTTCTAGTGTGGGCTGGCCCCTCCTCACCACCGGATTATCAGGTAGGTCTAGCAATGGCCTGTATTCCCATTTGGTCTAAAGCACCTGCATGCCTGCAGCATGTTGCAGAATATGTCATCAAGTACAGAAACCAGTGTTGGACCTGAGAGCCATTGCTATGCATTAGTTAAAGCATTGGACTTCGAACAAAGAGAGTTAAAATCTCTAGTCAGCTATTGTGCAAAAGTGTCAAATGCAATTGGGGCATGCATTCATTTAGGTCCAAGTGAGTTATCATGGCTAGTGCAAATGCATATCCCTTTCCTGTGTTTCTCTAATAACCTCTAATGAAAGAAGATGTGTGCCAGCAGCAAATGAAGTGAAGCAGGAACAGGGAAATACAGAGCACTAGGGATGTGCATCGGATTCAGCTGAATTCCGGGCCAAATCAGGCTGTTTCAGATTGGTTTGGGGGCTTTCCAAGGGGAACTGGGCTTGCCTCTGAAGTGACCAGAACTTAACGCAAACTCACATGAAGCCTTGTACGATTTGGGAATTTAGAAAGATGAACAGTCTGCAAAAAACACCCCCTTTTTAAATTTAGTTCCCCTGAAAACAGCCAGGATGTAGGAAAGCGGGCAAGAGAGCTGAGTGACTGACTGGCATGATTTACCAGGGGTCTCCAATCACTGTGCTTTGTGGGAGGAATTGTGAGTCTCGTACAACTGTTGCCCTCAGCTTCCTGTGCTCTGCTTGCTGCCTCTTCCATCACTGCCCCATCTCATCACTCCCCGAGTCTTCCAGCCACCACCACCTGCCAGCTTCTGCCTGCTCTCTTGGTGCAACCAGTCTAGCCAGAGTTGGCATATCATCTTTTGCAACCCAGGTAGCGTTGTTGTTTCAATCAATGCTTCCTGACTGTGCCACAACTACTTTCCACCGCTACACCACATCACTTAGATATGGTGTAGCGTTGTAATTCTAAGTGTTAGGCCTCTAGTAGTCCTGTCTTGTTATTTTATGTTACTACCTGTTGGTCACTTTGATAACATAGCAGTTCACTTAATCTCCCAATCATCCTGCCTTTCCATGGCTCCTTTACTGGCTGTAGTACACCTGTGTTCACTCCCCGTTCCTTGCTGCACTTTTAAGTAACAAAAATGATGAAAACAAAACAACTAGTAAACCTTCCAAGTACGTTGCCTTTGCGTGGCTCCTGTCCTGGCTGTGGTATGCCTGCGGGGTTCTCCCCACCTTCCTTGCTGCACCTTCAAGTAACAAAAACAATAAAAAACAAAATATTCCAAGTACGTTTTCTTTGTGTGACTCCTATCTATTAGTAAAACTTCCAAAGTTCATTGCATTTGCATGGCTTTTGTCTAGTAGCAAAACCTTTGAAGTATGTTATGCTTGCATGGCCCATTTGCAAATCAGTCTTTCTTTCTTCCAGTGCTCCTTAAACTATTTGAACTCTGATCCTAGCATCCTGTACAACTGTGCTGTGGGTCTTCTTCGTTGTTTAGAGCTTACATAGGCAATTAATCATCTTCCCTTTCCCCTAAAAGAAAGTTGCTTTTGTGCGGCTCTTTTGAATGGCTCCTGGCTCAAGTCCAGAAGTAGTAAACCATCGAAGTATGTTGCCTTTGTGTGGCTCCTGGCTCGAAAAATACAACCTAAAACTTGTTAATTCTCCCTTTGCAAGACTGGTATTGCTGTGGAATTATAGAGAGAGCTCAACAGTTCATTGGAAACTTGGCAGTCAGGATTCCCTCAGAAGAAGCAACAATGCCTGCGAATTTTTGCCAGTAATGAGCATTTCTACACAAGGCTTTTATTCCATGCTTATGACTGGTCATTCATGGAAGTTTATGAGTCCTTTACATGATGTTATCAACTTCCAGGACATCTCCTGCACATTTTGACCTTTATCCTGCTTTTTAAAAGATTAGAGATAATGTGGCAAGGCGTGTTAATCTGATATATTGGCTGTGTGTAATTATGGAGTTGCGCTATATGGCACCACCATCTAGCAGCTGTATAATGAAACATATGGAACTTGCAGACAAATGAATTCCCAGAATCAAAGCACGAGTCCTCCCATGTAAAGGAGCCAATCATAATCCTGCAAAGAATCCAGGAGCAAAATGAATGAAACGACTGGTGTGATGGCAGCCAATAAAATGAAGTTAATAGCAGTGTTGTTGTTGTTTTAAAAAATCTACAGAAAACCCACTGACCATTCTGTGTGAAATTTGGCAGGCTTCATTCCCTCATCAGGATCTACGAAACCTGCACATTTCATCCCATTCTGTCAAAGAGCAAAATTCTATGGCTGTTTGAGGATTTCCTATGATAGTCAATGGGAGGCATGAAACATTGATTTCTAAGTTTTGCTTCAAGTTCGGGGCCGAAATCAAATTGGGCAGCCTCCAGTTTGGTCCGGTTCTAATCAAGCCATTTTCTGAATTGGAGTCTGAAACAAGCCTTGTGCTTCAATGCATCTCCCTACAATGTACAATGATGTCAGATTATGCATCTTCTTTCACTAGACATTAAAGAGGAGATGTTGGGAGGAAACCAACTGGTGGTCCATGTCCCCAAAACATCTAGTTTGGATTTACCCTTTCTCCTTGCGCAAGTCCTAAATTCTCCCTTTGGGGAGGGGGCATAACTTAGTGGTAGAGCACATGCTTCACATGCAGAGGATCCCAAGTTCAGACCCCTGGCAGCTCTAGTCTCAGGAATCTCAGGGAGCAGGCCTGGGAAAGACTTCTGCCTGGGCTAGTGAGCCTGATTCGGTATAAATAAGGCAGCATCGTATGTTTGTACATATGAATTCATATGCTTCAAATGTTGATCGGCACGACCAGGAACTGTTTCAGACCAGTGACGAAGCCCTCTCGGAGGGTACTTCCCAAGCACAGACAGCTTACCTGCAGGTAGTGCACCCTGTCATGGGGCAACAGCATGTGATGCACCGGCAGCAGCTTAGCGTCCCTGGGATCCCGTTTCATAGCTGCAGCACCATTGGCATCGAATCGCACCTTGCAGATCCTCCCATCGCCATAATCATCACCAGTGCCATCTAGAGGAGGACGGAGAGTTAACAATGCCTTCCCCCACCCCATTTCTCTCTCTCTCTCTCCAGGCCACCCTCCCCACACAGACAGAGGACAGACCTGCACAACCATACTGGCATGATAGCATCTGGACTCTTGTGCTTTTAGGTGGTTACCATGTTTATTTGGGATGATTTTCCTGAGCAGTTCACCACAACTCGGCACCGATTGCTGCAACACTGTCCTGAGCTGGTCCTGCACATCAAATTTCCAACAATGCAGGCTTGCTTGTAATCTATACTTTTACAGTGAATGCTATGACCTATTCACTTGTATGCACAAGTAACACCACAAGCGCAACCACACAGATTTGACCATGCCAAAGTGGTTGTGTGGATCGGACGTCCCATTTCGTGGTGTTTTAAAGGCACTACTAGGCAGTTTTGGGGCAGGGATTCTACAACCACTGGGTAGGTTGTCTAGGGGTATGGCAATGGGCAAAACTGGTGCATTGGATTTTGTCTGACCCCATGATTGTGTCTTTATGGAAGAGGAAATGGGACAGACGGAATATTTTTAGAACAGTGGAAGGCATCTTGAAAGTGTCCTCACATACAGTCCAAATGTGCAGTTTTCTCTATTAGAAAGTGAGCTCTGAAAACTCTATTCTTCATGTTTACAGTGTGGTCAGTGTGAATGGAGGAAGAGCCAGGATAGCACCGTGACATCTTCAGTCCACACACACAATCCAACAGGATTACAACTGTCTTTTGTTGATGTTTTGTGTGTGGTGGTTTTTTGGTAAGGTATAAACAAATGGAGGCGTAAACAAATATATCTATGTGCTGCTTTAACAAACAAGGGTAGGTGTATGAGGGTAGGTGCAAAACTGATGTCTGATCCAGCATTTCACTAGCTGTGATGAAAAGTGTGAAACCCGGCTCACATCTATGCCTGCTGTTAGAATCTTAAATGGGCTTCTCCTTTAATTTAATATTAGATAATGAAGGCACATTCACAGCCGTTCTCTCCTGGGTGTTCTTTTGAGAGATTGGCTGATATATTCCAATCAGTTAACCTATTATTTCATTTCAGTAACATGTTTTAATATATTTTTGAAAGCTAGGAATGCCACTTGCAAGGCAGCTGGCTTTTTTAAATTGTCTCTTAGCACAGGTTTGTTAGCAAGTGCAGAAATTAGGACGCCGTGTGCCTGTCTCCAGCCTTAAAGGAATCCAGCCTTTCTCTCCAATGCTACCACCTGCGTTGCCCCTGTAAACATAGAGCACAACTCTCTGGGACATTCTTCTGTGCAAGCCTGATTGAAAGAAACGGGAACCCTAAAACTCAGATGTGCTCTTGCAAAACTCAGTTTATTTCCATGGGGCTTCTGCAGAAAAACTGCCAAAAGAAGACGCCCATAAGTACCAGATTTTCTTTGCCTAGATATGTAGTTTCATCTGCCTACTGGTTTTGGTGGTATTTAACCTGCTTGTTGCTTTTAATATTTTATGCTGCTTGAATTGCTACTAGGTGGCTACCAGGAGGAGGGCTTTCTCCGCTGTGGCACCCCGGCTATGGAACGAGCTCTCCAGAGAGGTCCGCCTGGCGCCTACACTGTACTCTTTTCATTGCCAGCTGAAGACCTTTTTATTCTCTCAGTATTTTAACACTTAATTTTAACTTAAATTTAAATGTTACTGTTATAACTCTGTATTTTAATCTTACATCAATTTTGCTGCGTGGTTTTATCCTGATTGTGCTTTTTATACGGTATTTTGTATTTGTGTTTTTAGACTGTTGGTTGTTTTATTATGGTTTTAATTTTTGTGAACCGCCCAGAGAGCTTCGGCTATTGGGTGGTATAAAAATATAATAAATATACTATCACCATGATTGAATGTTAATTTAGCTAAGGGTTAAAACTAGATGTGATATCAGAAGGGCTTTTTGAGATGTGATGTCGTGTTGTTGTTTTTCAAGATAAATACAGTGGGGGGGAGGATATGGAATGTCTATGTGTGGTAAATAGCAACTTCAGGGGTGACTGAATTTGGGAAAATGGCGCAGAGGGAAAGAATTAACCCCCCCTCTCCCAGCACCACAGCCATAACCTGATTCACACACCCTGCTGCCCATGTTTATCTGAAGATCCGAGCATGAATCTGTATCTCAGATCTAGTTTGAGTCTAATTCCAGATGCTATCCCACATCCCCAAAAGTTTAACTATTGTTCTTGTTTCAAGGCTGGTGACTTTTCCACCCGTTCCACAGTTTGGTGCCTCCTCTTTTATACACATTCTACAGCAGGGGTGGGGGGCTTCTTTCAGCCTGAGGGCTGGATTCAATTTTGGAAAAGCTCTTGGGGGCCGCATTCCAGGGGTGGGTGTGGCCAGAGGCAAAGGGGTGGGGCCAAAACAGTAAGCACGTTGTAGCTTAACGCGCTTAGTGCCAATAACGGAGGCTTAATTTTGTAATTTTGCATTGCTGCTGTTTTTATCTGGTTGAGCTTTTATATTTTATTTTATATTATGGTTTTATACTGTTGTTTTATACTTTGAATGGTTTTAATTTTTGTGAATCGCCCAGAGAGCTCCGGCTATTGTAATTAATTAATAAATGTAATTAATTAATAAATAATAAATAAATTAAGAGAGCCATTTCAGCCTTTTAGAGTGGGGCAAAACTACACAAAAGCTGAGAAGTCACCAAAAGCTGAGAAGCCTAGCTACAGTTATCCATGCTCTGATAACCTCTCGTTTGGATTACTGCGATGCGTTATATGTGGGGCTGCCTTTGAAAACGGTCCAGAAACTTCAGCGGGTACAAAACAGGGCAGCACGGTTACTAACAGGGACTGGCAAGCGAGACCACATCACGCCAGTCCTTTTCCAGCTTCATTGGCTGCCAGTCCAGGTCTGGGCCCGATTCAAAGTGCTGGTATGAACATTCAAAGACCTAAACGGCTTGGGGCCAGGCTATCTGAAGGAACGCCTCCTCCCATATGTACCTGTCCAGACCCTAAGATCATCCACAGGGGTCCTTCTCCGTGAGCCCCTGCCGAAGGAAGTGAGGCAGGGGGCTACCAGGAATAGGGCCTTCTCTGCTGTGGCACCCCGGCTATGGAATGAGGTCCCTAGAGAGGTTCGCCTCATACCTACGTTTTTTCGACACAAGGTATTTTAACAGTTTATCATAGTCTTTTAACCTTGCTGTTTTAAATCAGTATTTTAAATCTGTATAACTCTCTTTATCGCTGCTCGGTTTTACCCTGGTTGTGCTTTTATATAGTATTTTTATTGCGCTTTTATACTGTTTTGTTTTATATTGTTTTTTATTTTATACTTTGATTCGTGTCTGATGGTTTTAACTTTTGTGATCTGCCCAAGAGAGCTTTGGCTATTGGGTGGTATAAAAATGAAATAAAGAAAGAAATGATCAGTGTTTGCAGGAAAAGGGTGGGACTTAGGGGAAAGGGGGTGGGGCCATCTAGGGAACTCCAGAGGAGCCTGAGGATCCCCAGCCCTGAGGGAACGTGGGGTTGGAGGGCCTCACCATCATCTCCATCCTCCTCTGACATTATTGCCACACATTGTTCCCACACAGTACGGACGTCAGCCCGGTAACGTTCGCAGGACCAGATGAAGGATGGCAGTAGCAGGGTCTGCACCATGGAGCACCAAAGCACAGCCAGCACCATCCAGGTGGGAGCAGTGTCATAGCGCAGGCTGAAGAAGCTCACCACCTAAAAAGAGGGGAGACAAAGCAGGTGAAGACGGTGTGAGTAACACAGCACAATCAGGGTCTCTGTGCAGTTTCGGAGAACTGAAAGATGGATTGTCAAACATATTTACGTTCACCCAGTTGATAAAGGGGTTTTGCAAGTTGTATGCTCTTTCAAAACCTTGTCAGACCTGTTTGATGAGTGGCAGCAGTGAGACAAAATAAATACATGTATACATCATGGGAAATGAAGCCGTCCTCAAACTACTTTCAAATCTCTGAAAACGAATTGCTTTGTTTCCAGTCCAAGCACTGTCACGGACAGAAAAACACTCTTGGAGGGTGGGTTTCCGTTTGTTTGTTTTTGCCCTCTCTACAGGGAACAGGACATAAGACAGATACTTTATCCTGTGCTGTGGCAGTAGCCCCTGCTCATAATAAACAGGTCATCTGACTAGTTCACCATGAGCAGAAGCTGAAATTGTGTATGTCACGCAATCAAGCTGGCTTGCAGAAGCGAAGCTTCTGCTTGTAGTAAGAATAACACAACCTAATTCATTGCAAACACACACTAAAGCATTTTTTTTCCATTTGGTTTACTAATGCTGATAACTGTTGAAGACATGTAAAGAGCAATGGTTCAGCAGGAAAGGCACAAGCGAAACGCCATTGCCGTATTGGAACGCTCCATAGCCCACCCACAATTGCAACTGGAGTTAGGGCCTTTTCCCTGCAACTATTTTCCCCATGAAATAAATGTGTAGTTGTAATTTGTTGTGCCAGATTCAAGATATTGCATTTTCCCAGCAGTTAAACAGCAATTCAGCTGTTGAGTCCATTGTAGCCACAAGCGCTGCAAGTGCATGCACAAAGGGCTGCAAGCCCCAAATCGTGCCCGTGTGACCGTCACAGGATCACCGGTGCCTCAAAAGCAAAATGCCCACAGAGCGCCGTGACTTTCTTTTAAAGCCTCTTTTTATTGGCAAGTTGTTTCTGTTCTTAAATCATTGCTGTCTGTACACACTGCTGCTGCACTAGACCACTGCAGACGTATTTTAAATGCTAAAGATGTGACCCCCTGAGTAATGCTCCACAGTTTGCTAACATTTTCTGGTATGAATCATTACTGGCCAGCTTTGCGCTTCCGCTCTCCTTTGCTGGAGTGCACATCTAGGAGGACTTAACACCCCATCTGCAATGTGATCTGTGGTTGAAACTGACAAGCTTTCCAGGTAGCTTTATTGAAAGGGACAATTCTCTCCTTGCCACCCACATCCATAGCCATACCTTACAGATTCCCCCCTGCCATCAGAATACTGGGTAGAGAATTATTCTGATCTATATTCACTCAAAAGGGACCTGAAAGAGCATTGTGTGAAAGATTGTGCGGAAAAGCCCTGAAGCTATAGAAATGGAATGATTCTCCACGCTCCTTTCTTAATGCATGTTAGAATTTCTGGAAAAGTGACAATGAAGGCCATTTGGGGACAAACATTGAGAACCTGATTTTCTACCATGATTTAGGCACGCTGCATTAAAACGACAACTTCTCATGTTGACAGTATTACTGCATTGTGTGTGTATGTGTGCGCGGATATGTGGATAATGATTTGGACAAGGAGGTGCAGGGAACGCTTATCAAATATGCAGATGACACAAAATTGGGTGGGATAGCTAATACCCTGGAAGACAGAAACAAACTTCAAAGTGATCTTGATAAGCTGGAGTGCTGGGCTGAAAACAGAATGAAATTTAATAGGGATAAATGCCAAGTTCTACATCTAGGAAATAGAAACCAAATGCACAGTTACAAGATGGGGGATACTTGGCTCAGCAATACTAAAAACGAGAAGGATCTTGGAATTGTTGTAGATCGCAAGCTGAATATGAGCCAACAGTGCGATGTGGCTGCAAGAAAGGCCAATGCTATTTGGGGCTGCATTAATAGTATAGCTTCCAAATCATGTGAGGTACTGGTTCCTCTCTATTCGGCCCTGGTTAGGCCTCATCTAGAGTATTGTGTCCAGTTCTGGGCTCCACAATTCAAGAAGGACGCAGACAAGCTGGAGCGTGTTCAGAGGAGGGCAACCAGGATGATCAGGGGTCTGGAAACAAAGCCCTGTGAAGAGAGACTGAAACAACTGGGCATGTTTAGCCTGGAGAAGAGAAGATTGAGGGGAGACATGATAGCACTCTTCAAATACTTAAAAGGTTGTCACACAGAGGAGGGCCAGGATCTCTTCTCGATCCTCCCAGAGTGCAGGACACAGAATAACGGGCTCAAGTTAAAGGAAGCCAGATTCCAGCTGGACATCAGGAAAAACTTCCTGACTGTTAGAGCAGTACGACAATGGAACCAGTTACCTAGGGAGGTTGTGGGCTCTCCCACACTAGAGGCCTTCAAGAGGCAGCTGGACAGCCATCTGTCAGGGATGCTTTAGGGTGGATTCCTGCATTGAGAAAGGGGTTGGACTGGATGGCCTTGTAGGCCCCTTCCAACTCTACTATTCTATGATCCTATGTTTGTGTATTGCAAGGCTGGACAGACTTCAAACTTGCAGGATCAACTTGGTATTTACTCCTCTAACTGGAGTCAGGTGAAAATAAGTGGGGAGGGGAGAGTCTGAATTAGAATTCTTAAAAGACTTAGAATTAAGAAACAGGATGTCTTTTTGTACCAGAACAGAGCTCACAGTTCTCTCCCACAAAAACCCACTCCTTCGTTTTAGCAGCCTAGTTTAGCATGAAGGAAGCCTTATTGTTAGGACCACTGTAAAACGATTGGGAGTCAGAAACTCTTGGAGATCTACCATAAATCACCCAGAGATCTGCCAGTAGCTTCCGAACTACCCTCTGCACACTCCTGGTGTATAACACAAATAAGTCAATCCCTTAGATTCAATCATAATCCAACCCCCCAAAAATCAAATTCACAATGAGGCTGTACACATGAGGAGGCTGGGCTGGGCAACGTCAATAAGTGAACCTCAATGCTTCCATGAAGTTCTATGGGACAAAGTAAATGGGCTGCACGCTGGAACTCAGTTCAGAGGGGGCCATAACTGCCTCTTGCCTTTAAGACTGGGATCACTGAGTAAGTTTAGCATCCTCCCCCAAGCGCATGTCTTTTCCTTCTCTCAGACAATGCTTCTCCCATCCACTCCTACAGGGAAAGGGGAAGTGCTACACTTGGGGACACAGTGGTGGTCAAAGCATCCATCCAATGCCAGGTGAACGGCCTACCATGGACAAGAACCTTGCAGGATCTCTCACCATAATTGTCTCCCACTGCGTCCCCCAATGTCCTCTGCGATATGTACAGAACAGGTCATTCCACCATATACATAATGTAGTTTGCCAGTGAATAAAAACAGATCCTTTTGAAATATAACTATGGCACATGGTAACTGCTTGGTACACTGGATCCAGTAGCTGGGCCAGGGGACAGCATGTGCATGATTGTGTGTGACATGTGCATAGTCATTGAACCATGTAAATTAATTGTCAAGGAGTGCCAAAAGAGATAGACATCAAAGCTTAAAGAAGCTGAACAGGTGGAAAAAATGGTTTAGGTACCCAAGATTTAATCCACTAGGCTCTTGGGTTGCCAAATACCTGTTATTTTGAAATACTTTATTTCAGAATATCAAAGGTCCATATTTCAGAAAAAAATCTTCATCTCACAGCTCTATGAGTGTGTGTAAGTGTGCATGCCTCTGTGTGTGTGTGCATACACACTTTTGCACATTACTTTCTTGAAGTGATTTTGATCTGCCACTCTTAACAGGAATTCAGAAGTCAAGATAAAGATTATGCCCTTTAGAGGCTATCCAGAGAAGCATGCCAATGCAATCTGAAGCTAGAAATAGGTAAGAGGTTTGTTCAGAATCTTAAAGATTGTATGCTAGATGCACTATTGCTTGTGATTGTGCATGCTTTCTTGGTAAACAGTTTTTGTCCATTTCTGTAGTGCTTCAAGCCCCTGAAAATAGTGTTTGATCAGAAACAATGGTGGCACACAAGAACCGTGTATATACATCAGGGGTGAGGAACCACTGCCAGACCGCCGCCATCCAGTCTACCAGCTTCTATCCAAGCCCTGTCCACTCTCCTAACCACCACCACCTGCCCTACAGCCTGTTTTCCCCTATGTTATTTAACATTTACATGAAACTGTTGGGTTGATGGATCTTGAGATTCTAGCACCGAAAACACAAAGTAGATCCTACAGGACTGGCCACCCCTGTTCTAGGATAATGATGGAGGAAGAGGAGGAGGAGGTATTTCTTACCAAAATGGGCACCCCAGTCAGTGTATCATAGAGGAAAACAATGGCGCTGATGAGGTTGGTCATCTGCATGGAGGTCTTGGCAGATTCAGATCCATCCAGAGACGACCGTCGTTTGCCTCGGACATCCTCTACCACAATGGCTGGCACATTGAAGGTGTTGTGAGCTGAAGAAGGACAAGAGGAGGCGTCTTCTGTTCTCTGGTGGTGGCATCTGTGGTGCCTTCGGTGTGCCCACAAAGTCTGGTAGAAAGTGATGCCCACACACACCAAGCCCATGACTATGCCTCCCAGGAGAAGCAAGCTGAAACATACACCAAAACCCAGACCTATCTTGCTGACAATGAACTGGCAGCCACTGGCATAGTAACGCTCCCCATTGTTGTGCCAGCCAATGGAAGGCAATGTAGAGAGGATGAAGGACACCATCCAGATGCCCATCACGGCATGCAGGGCCTGCTTCTTGGCATTGCTGAGGCGGTAGTTGACAGGCCATCTTACCATCCACATACGGTGATAAGACAAGGAGGCCACAGTGAAGCACGTGGCCAAGGCCAATGTATAATAGGTAGAGACAAAGACCTTGCAAATGCTCTCATTCCAGTCATAGTCAGAGGATTCGCGTCGCAACTGCACCACCGCGTAGGTAGTCAGTGGCACGGCAGCCATAAGGATGTGTGTCCCTGCCAGGAAGCACAGCAGCAGCTCCAGGGGCTTGTGCTTCTGTTGCTTGGCTGTGATGCTCAAGATTATCCAGGAGTTGGCTAGCAGGGCAAGGAGCCCACAAGCCAGCCACCACAGTGAATTATTGTGCAGGGTAGCCTTTGAGGGTTCCTCCATGGGGCTGCTGCCTCCCCCACGATTCATTGTGCCGCCGCCGCCGCTTCCTCCTCCGGGTTTGGAAACAGCCACAGATCATGCACAGAGGAGCCTGTGATTGCTCCCTCATCTACTTCCAAAAGGAAATAGGACAGAGATGTAGAAGCTCCTGTGAGGTGTTGCCATTAGGAGGAGTGCCCTACCTTCCTCATTCCATCTTCCTCCCGCTTTTACTCTCTGTTTTCTTCACTTTCACTCTTTTGAGCCATACCTTGTATTTTTTATTTTCCCCTCGTTTGTTTTCTTAGATGTTTTTATTATATTTTATTCCAGGAAAAAGATGGATTTGTACAGAACATACAAAAGCTAGGGGAACAAAAAGAAAACTGAACTTCTGCACCCTCTTATGAGCAACCTTCCTGCCTTTTAATAGGGTCCTGCTTTTTTTTTTATATGTTAAGTTAACGTCTAAAAGTGGATACCAGGATACTTACATCTCAATACAGCGGTAAGCCTGATGCTATTGAACAACTTCCCAGAGGAAGTTAGCCCTATATAAATCGCTCCTGGATTTTTGGAGAAAATTTAAGGCCTGTTCTTTCGCGCTTTTGGTCAGTATATGTTGTGTCTGCTAGTTTATGTAATTACTCGTTTGCTGCTGGTTTGAATGAATTATAGTTGTGGGGGAAAGAGATTCTATTTTTCAGCTGCTGTTTTTTTTTGGGGGAGGGGTTGTATATTTGTGCTTCTGGCTTTCTATTTTTTAATGTAATGTTTTGATTTATTTTATTCTTGTATTTTAGATTATTGTTATTGTAATTAGCTTTTTAAAAGCTTGCCTCAAGGGCGCAGAGGGGCGGGGTATGTAAGTTTAAAATAATATTTCTAAACGAAAACCAGACTAAAATAAAGGTGGAAGTATCTTCTTTTACTGTTGCTACATCTCAAAAAACTGTTACCTTCCCTTAACAACCCCACTCTGCTCTGCCTCTCCTGTGAATAAAGGCTATGAAGGGTTCTCTGGGGAGTTGGGCTGGTGGAATTGTGAGCAGAATTAAAGGTTCGCTTCTCACAGGGCACAAAACTAGGCTTCTGTCACCAAACACATGAGCTGTTGACCAGTGAGCTCTTCAGCGTTTAAGGAGACTAACATCTCTTCTGGTTTTCTGCCAGGCTCCTGGGCTCACTATCCCCCAGAACTTTCGCCTCTGGTTTGGAATCTGTAGATAGCCAATCAACAACTGCATGAAAGATTAATTCTTTTTCCAGAGTTTCTTGGTAACTCAGGGTTTAGAGAACCCTTCTTGCTGTAGAGGGGAAAAAAAAGAAGAAAACGTAAGAAAACAGCTCTATCTCTTCCAGCCTCCTCCTCACCCCCCCTCCCGCCCCACTCACGGAAGTCATTCCAATTCACCAACCCCCACGACAGGCAGTTAAGGGAGTGTGTACGCTATTGTGCCGCATCACTGGATCAGCACAACTGTGAACTACATGGAATACATAAAACCAAATCCCTGGCACACGGCCCCACCCCACTTGTTGGCTGCTCTTTTGCAGCCTACGAGAGTTCAGGCCAGAACAATTTCAGGAAAGATTAAAGCTGAGGGTAGGAAGGTGATCCTAGTTTCCTCTCTATGTCTTAGGCATTTCTGTACCTCTTTTTCTTCTAACACTGCCTCTCTGATCTGCCCTGCTGTCAGAGGCCATCCTACCATGAGGCAAAGCGAGCCAGTGCCTCAGGCAGCACGTTTTATGCATTAATGGGGGTGGGGGCAGCATGGGAGAGATAAAATTCTGGCCCATAGGATACAGCTCACAGGGACACTCCCCTGTGCAAACCCCATTGGCACGAATGGGATCACAGCCTGTGCCAAGGGGCTTAGGCACGAGAATGTTTCTGGGGAATTGTGCCCAATGCTAATTAGCATATATGTGGAGAAAGGGATGCCATTTGGATGTTCTGCCTTGGGCACCAAAATGTCTTGGATTTGTTTTTCATGCCACTTCCTGTTCAAGCACTGGAATAGAATCATAGAATAGCAGAGTTGGAAGGGGCCTACAAGGCCACCGAGTCCAACCCCCTGCTCAATGCAGGAATCCACCCTAAAGCATCCCTGACAGATGCTTGTCCAGCTGCTTCTTGAAGGCCTCTAGTGTGGGAGAGCCCACAACCTCCCTAGGTACTTTACAGCACCCTTACCCAGCCTGGTGTCATCCAGATACAGCTTTGCCAATTCACTTATCTCCTGAAAAACAAGCTGCTACAGTCTTTCCTTTCTCCCACCCTTAATCCCCATGTGCTATTCCAAGTCCTGAGCATCCACCACGGTTCTGCTCCTGCTCCTCCATCTTGCTGTACATCCCTTCGCTGCTCTTGCAGTCCTGGATTCCCCACTGGACCCTGCCCCTCCTACCCTCCAAATCATCACCCACTGCAGACTCGTCTCACTATGTGCAACAACTTGCTGACGAAGCTCTAACCCTTCTGATCCAGGCCTCCTCATTTTGCCCAGAGCTGGCTGATGACTGGCTGGAAAAGATTCTTCAGCTGTGCACTCTTTCCCTACCAGCAAGTTTCTAGCTGCACATGCAGCCCATCAGACTACTTCCACAACTAAAGACCACCCAGGAGACTGGATATTGACTGGAGAGGGAGGTTATTGGGTGTTAGAAAATATATTCCTAGGGATACCACCTAACTTGACCTTTTAAAAAAAGCGAATTGCTGCTATGCCATTCTGTTTCCTCTGAGACAGGTGGCAATTCCACCCCCAGCCCATGTATGCAAATGCACATCACCAACAACTCGTGATCAACAGTATCAAAGGCTGATGAAAGATCAGCTGCCTTTGATTTGTCTTCCTGACTCTGACTGCTAGTCCTGTCTGGAATCCTGCCTGCTTATGGTAGGTTTTCTGTACAGACCCTGGTTTGTCAGAGTCTTGCAAGCATTGCTGCCTATTGCAAAGGTGCTCATTTTCTTCCTCTCCTGCTATGGTCTCTGGCTTTTGCAGGTTTTTGAAACGCTTCAGTGTCCTGCCATCTTCAAATGCCTACAGGAATTATTGGCTGTACACAGCCTATGTCTCAGGCAGGCTGATTCTGTGTACCTGTCACCCACAAGCCATCCCAGGACATGCTGATGCCAGTTCTGGTACCTGCTAGTCGAAACGGCATACTGAGGTCTAGCACAATGATAATACTAAATGCAACACTGGTTGCTCCACTTTGTTGCATACCTTTCCCACAACTTCTGGTCAAGCCCCACAACACTGAAACGGTTGTGGGTAAGCTGATGGCTTGGATACGCCCTGATTTCTGCTGCCATCTCCTGCTTCTTACACTCCGGGGCGTAGGCCTGCATGGCTCTTGGTTCTTTCTCAGCAAGCCTTTTGCTGGCACATTCCCACCCCACCCCATGCTTCCTGTTAAATGCCACCTCCCACTAGCCTAGTCGTCTTTCCAGATGGGAAGTTCTGCCTGGCTAGGGAAACAAGTTAACTCACAGGCTTGTGACTGAAGGGAAAGAGACAGAAACACACACACACACACACACACACACGGGGGGGGGGGGAGGGGAGACAAGATGACCCCGAAATATAATGAAATAAAAATGTGAGGTTGACATGAAGGATCTGCTGCTGCTTCTCAGGGCTTGGGGGAAAGGAAGGTAAACTGAAGAGAGGGGGCGGTCTGCCCAACTGACCCCTCACTACCACCCCCACCCCCACCCCTTGGGTCTTCAGCTTAAGCAAATCGCAGCTGGCAGTGGCCTCCAGGAGTTGCTATGGTTATTGCTGAGGGGACAGGCCTGGGGTGGGGGAGGTGGAGAGGGGCGAAGGTCGTGGCGAGGGAGGGACGGAGGCTGGGGGAAGCAGCCCAGGCTTCTCTTGCCCTCTCTTTCCTGCAGAGGTGGGGGGAGAAGGGAGGTGGGAGGAGAGCGGGGCGGAGGGGGAGGAGGAGGAGGGGGGAGCAGCCTGTGACTATACGCCTACAGCCGGGGTCCGGGAGTCAGGTCCGTGGGGCAGGCGGGATCCTCGATGGGAAGTGGGCAGCAGTGTCCCCGTCCCCCCACCCCGACCAGGCCAAGAGCTGCCCCGTCTGCACGGAAAAGCGGGCGGCCAGGAAAGCAGCGGGAGGGGAAATGGGGGTGGGAGGCGAGCGGCGCACGGACGCCCAGGCGAGCAGGAGGAGCCGGCGAGGGCGCCGTGGGCGGCCAGGCGAGCCCAGGCCGCCAGCGGCAGCAGCAGCCGCCCCTTCCCGCGCTTGGCCTGGGCCCCCGGAGGGAGGAGGGCGCCGAGCCGGGGGACCCATCTTACCTCCTGCTGCCGCCGCCGCTGCCATGGCGACCGGAGCATCCTCTGCCGCCGCCGCTGCTGCTGCCGCCGCCGGGTGCGTGCGTGCGTGTCTGCCCGCCTGCCCGCCCGCGGGAGCGGCTCCCGCGCTTGCCCTCTACGCCGCTCGCTGCCCGCATCCCACCCTGAAGCCACGGCGACCGAATCAGGGCTGGCGAGAGGCAGCCCGCGGCGGGCGAGCGTCGGTGGCTGGCGTGGCGCGCGTCCGGCTGGCCATCGCCTCCGGCTACTCCGCGGGCGGCCGAGGGAAAGGGGCCCCGGCCCAAGGCGGCGGCGGCGGCTGGCTGGCTGGCTGGCTGGGTTCAAGGGCTCCGGCCCGGCCGCCTCGGCTGCTGCGCCCCTCCCCGCCCCCGTGTCCCCGAGGGAGCCGGCAGCACCGTCGCCACTCCGCGCTGCTCGGGGATTGGCGTCTTTCCCGGGGGGAAGCGGCGCGGGAGGAGGAGGAGGAGCCGCGCCGTCCAGGCGTGGAGTGGAGGGGGCGGAGGGACGGGGGGGCGTTGCGCGGCCGCTTCTTCGCGGGCACCAGGCGGGACAGACGGAGGAGGAGGAGGAGGAGGAGGATGCAGCCTGCTTGGGGGGGGGGCGGATAACAGGTGCGGCGGCGTGGGGGGGGGGCAACGGCGGGGCCGACAGGCGAACGTTGTGCAAGGGGCGGAGGGGGGGGACCAGCCAGCGCAGAAGCCGGGGAGCCGGCCTTCACGAGGGTGCAGTGCGGGGTGGATGGGCGGCACTGTAAGTAGTACACACGGAAGGCATTATAAAATGAAATGTGGGCTCCGATGTTTTCTCCGGAAGGGAGAAGAGCAGCTTAGGGAGAGCAATTTTGACCCGCGGAGAAAGGGTTAAGCACCGCCCCACACATACACATACATACACACGCGCACTTGTTCCGATCAAAGCCCCACCCCTCCGCATTTCTGTTTTTAAGACGCTTCTTCACGTGTCTCCTGCGTATGCTCCTGGCAAAAAGGACGGGTAGCTGCAAACGCGTGTGCCATACGGTATACTTCTCAGGGAGCCAGGATTGGCT
This sequence comes from Elgaria multicarinata webbii, assembly GCF_023053635.1. NCBI lineage: Eukaryota > Metazoa > Chordata > Lepidosauria > Squamata > Anguidae > Elgaria > Elgaria multicarinata. The sequence goes on from NC_086176.1 coordinate 8,473,708, forward strand.
GAAGCTTTCTGTTAAGCGTACAGTGGGAGGCAATGGACCCGGATTTGCCATCGTGTGAGTGCACGTGCACGCTTGCTGACAGTTCCCTTGTCTTTGGCCACTGCCTACCAGACATAGGCACGCTCATACAGTTTGCCCCATTCTGCTCTCTAGTCAAGCAGGTTTTGCAGATTAGGAAGCACTACGAAATCCTGCGGGCACAGACAGTAGTGCACTTAGCGTGCACGTCAGGACACCGCTTCACACTACCTTCAGTTCTCTGTAAACAAAGAAACAAACTTAGAAAAACTTTGCTGTGAGAACACAATGGTGGCAGCAAAGAATAGTGTTACCATTGCCGCAGAGTAGGCTCGATGATGAGTTTTTACTTGTCACAAGTCTTTCTTCATTCTAGCCATGACCCAGCCGCTTCACTGCTCAGCTATGGTTTATATCAAGGGGCTGGACAGGCTCTTCTTACCCTAGAGAGGGCTCTTGGGAGCCGACATGATAGCTGCCCAAGGCATCTCTGCATTCCACAGAGCAACCAGGACTTCAACATGAGTACCAGCCATACCAGCTGGAAAATCAAGGTCCTAAGGAATCCATCAAATTCCATTCAACCCCAGAGTGGACAACATTAATAGGTCCCTCAGCCCTGCAGAGCAGCAAGGCTACTGTTTTATTATTGCGTTTATATCTTGCCTTTTTTCCTCCAAGGAACCCATAAACCTCCTCTTCTCCATTTTATCCTTACAACAACCCTGTGAGGTAGGTTGGGCTGAGAGTCTGTGACTAGCCCAAAGTCACCTAGTGGGTTTCCATGGCCAAGTGGGAACTAGAACCCAGATCTCCCTACTCTTTCTGACACTTTAGCCACTACACCACACTGCTTGCCTCAACAGGAAGTGATACAACATGATAAAGGAGTTATCAAAAAATCATCCCCAGACCACCATCCTTCTGTCCAACTGAAATAACCAAGTCAAGAGCGTACATTGGGCCAATGACATGTTGGAACAGCCCCATGGTTGACATGGGGGCCATGAGGTCCTGAGCTAGCCCAGACAAGGTGGCCTCCTCATGGATGTTGAGGTCACCCAGGATAGGTCCTTAATAATTGAGAATGCCTCTAAATCAGGCGAGGGGAGAAGGCAGGGAAGGAAAGAATGTGACAGATGATGGCTTGACTGGTATCTAAAAGAGAAAAAATTGAATGAAGTGATGTCACCTGGGTTAAAACGTCTGCACAGGACAATAGCTTTTCTGGACTTTCCTTCTCCAGAGCTAACCCAGGCCATTTCTCTTTCAACAGGAAGAAGGCTTGGATAAGCTCTGCTGAGAGATTAGGTTGATGTCTTGCTAATAGTCAAGGATGATGAGATTATGGTGTCACCGATGGGAGAAATTATCCTGAAAGTTATCCTGTCTAGAACTTTAAAGTCCCTGAATCATACTGTAAGTTTTGACCCAGAGAGGGCAAATTAACAGCTATCCTAATGATGCAGGGTGGTGGTTAAATGTTCCCTCCCCAGCACCCCTGCTCTGATAAAATCCAGAGACCTCCCCGACCCCATGCAGCTCTTTTAAAGTAAAAATAAAAATAATCTCCCATTTAATGTGTAGGCTGGCCCTGAGAAATAACCCCAGGGACCATGAACAGATTTGAAGTAATAGGCAGCATTGGGCAGAATTGATTCAAATTAATTAATAAGCACAATTGTTACATTGTATGTTATTTTAATTAAAGGCAAATAGTAGTTGATATTTGTATCTAGATCATCTAATGAACAGAAAGTTTGAAAAGCAAAACTAATATGCAAAGGCATCTTATGAGAGAGAGAGAGAGAGAGAGAGAGAGAGAAGGTGCTGTGGCACCCCGGTTGTGGAATGATCTCCCCAGAGAGGTCCGCCTGGCACCTACACTGTACTCCTTTCGTCGCCAGCTGAAGACCTTTTTATTCTCTCAGTATTTTAACACTTAATTTTAATTTAAATTTAAATGTTACTGTTCTAACTCTGTATTTTAATCTTATATCAATTTCTGCTGTGTGGTTTTATCCTGGTTGTGCTTTTTATACTGTATTTTGTATTTGTGCTTTTAACCTGTTGGTTGTTTTATTATGGTTTTAATTTTTGTGAACCGCCCAGAGAACTATTGGGCGGTATAAAAATGTAATAAAATAAATAAATAAATAAGAAGGGGGCCATCATCGCTTTCCTTCCTGAATCTCCATTTTCCTTTTTTTAAAAACCCAAAATTTAAACCTGTTTGTTTCCATTTTTAATTAATATATATCATACAATAAGGAAAAGGGAAAAAATGTTTTCAAGTTGTAAGAAATAGGGAAATTTACCAGTTTAGTTAACATCTCTTTTGAATTTTAAATGCAACAACCAAATGTTTGGCAGTGAAGACCATATTTATGAAAGTTACTGTGAAAAATTCCAATAAAAGAAAATATATTGGCTCAAATCCAAATAGCTATATAAGCAAAACCCAGTAGAATTTTTGACTTTTTAAAATCTGTGAACAATTGACCCCAATGTCATAGCACAAGATACTTTAAAAACTCCCTTCAGTTTCAAAAGTCACTTGCTACGGGTCACAGAGCCTGCTGTTCAAGAAAAACAAATATAAAACATCTGGAACTAGATCCATAGTTCTTTGAATCCTGGCCTTTATGTGGATAGAATTCCAGCTAGAGCAACTTTGAAGTAGAATCTAGCCAAACCTTTCACTATTCATTGTACATACAAAAAGATATTAGCTTCTGATTCGCCTTCCATTTATGCAGGAAATGTACTTTCTATGAGAAAAGGCGCATCCTTGCGCCATCACCCTGCCTTATTCATGGAATTCTATGGAGGGTTCAAATATTATTTATTATATTGTTATTTATTTATTCTAATCAAATATTGGTCTTCTACTTGTAACTGTCCTGTATTTTCCCACCACTTCTTCTATCTTTTTTCTTATGGGAGAAAATCTGTGAAGGAGGAAAAGACACAACAGCCGCACAATGTCTTCTGACTGTTAGTGCTAGGAGCCCTCTGTTTGGAAGCAAAGTGTCAGGGTAAACAAACCTGTACTGGAAAGTAAGTCACTTCTCATGATCACCAACTCAGCACTGCAAACAAGTGGAGCAAATAGCCTTAAATGAAAGGCACTTAAAATGCTAGACAAGAAATATAAATAGCCATAAATATGAGTCACGGAGTGAACAAGCACAAGAGAGTGAGAGCGATGGATGAATGTCTCCACTGCAGACAACCAAACTACCTTACAGCAGTGAAATGTGCAAAACTAAGGTGGATTTCCAGCAATGACATAGTCGATGATAACAAACAACCCTTGGAACTGATAAAACAAGAAATGTCTCCACCACTAATCTTCTTGGGAGACCCAGTTTTAGTTCTTTACTGAGCATTGAACTTGCTGCTTGGTCCTGTGCAAATCTCTCTGAATGGCTCAATTTATTCTCTGTTGAATAAACATATTTTATGACTCATCTTGCAAGATTGTTCTGATGTTGAATGAGAGGAGCATTACAAGATACTTTTCACAAAAAAGTGTGACTGAAATTCGTAATAATATTCCGACTGTGCTTAAACACACAACAATAAAAGAAATTGAATGCATCCATACCATCTTACATGCCAAAGGCCTGCCTGAATGAAATGTCCTTGCCTGCTGGCAAAACGTGCCAACCTTGGCAGGGAGTTCCAGAGCAGGGAAGCAGCTACTAAAAGCTTCATCACACCTAGTCAAATGTGCGGCTCCCGTAGCTTCTTCTGCCGCCGCTTCCACGTCGCTTCCTGAAAACAGGAAGTAATTAGCAGGGCCGGTGCCAGGCTATTTTGCGCCCTAGGCAAGGCGAGCAATTTGCACACACACCCCAAATTGCGCGGAAGTCCGAACGTGTGCGCCGAGTAGAGAGCTGGGACTGGCTCACTTCGATTTGGGACCGAGCCGACTGGAATTCACCAGGACTGACTTCTGTGCGAACGCAACCCGCTATGCAGCCTGGCGTCCCGATCCCCTCCGCACATTTACTCGGGGGAATAAGGCTTCCGAGTAAAGAGGCATAGGCAGATCAGGCTGCACTGGTACCTCCCGGTGCAACACTTTTTCGGATGCAAGTCCCGTTGATCCATGCGCACAGGAATAGGAAGCAGGAGAATTTGCCTTGCGAGGAGTCCACAGGTCCCTAGCTTTCCTGGGGGAAGGGAGAGGGAGTCCCGCTTGCCTGGACATTGCAGCCTGTTTGAGGGGAGAGGTGAGGCGACCCGGTGCCCTTTCCTCAGGAGTAAGGCAGAGGCTGGCTTGAGCCAGGGTCGAGCTCGCCACGTGCTTTTTCTTCTTCTGGCTGCGGCGGCCTCCCAGTTCTGGGAGGGCGGCTTCCGGGTGAAAGTCTGAATGTGGAGCTGCCCCCCACCCCAGCCTGAATCCTCGGGCTGGCCTGGGCTGGCCTGGCTTACAGCCAACAACGCGCATGAGTGCTGCGCGGCGCGGCGCCCCTCTTAGCTTGGCGCTCTAGGCAGCCACCTAAGTGGCCTCTATGGTAGCACCGGCCCTGGTAATTAGCCCCATTCAGTCTGGTAGGAGAGAGCAGCAACCGGACTTAATGAGGGTTTTTTTGCAGCACAATAATGGGCAGAAGGGGCGGAAGATGGGCGAGAGGCAGACGCCGTCCTGTGAGTAATTTGCAAGTGCCCAGTAACGAGCGTGCAGTAAAACGCTCGTCGGATGAAGCTTTAAGAAGGCCCTCTCTTGCATCCCAATGGTGATGGTAACAAGAAAAGGGCCTCTCCAAAAGTTCTTCAAACCCAGGCAAGCTCATATGGGAGAAAGTAGCCTTTCAGGTAGCCTGATCCCAAGATATATAGAGTTTTTAAGTGATAACCAGCACATGGAGTTTTGTCCAGAAATAGACCAACAGCCAGTCAGCTGCTCCCTGTAATCAGCCCTGGTCAACAGTTTGGCTACAGCATTCTAGACCAGCGGAAGTTTTTGAACAGTTTTCAAAGGCAGCCCCACACAGAGTGTGTTACAGTAGTCCAAATGGGTTATAACTAAGGCCTGTGTGACTGGCCAGATTAGACATCTCTAGGAACAGGTGCAGTTTGTGCATTAGCCTCAGCTGTGCAAACACACGTGTGGTTACTGTCGAAATCCTGGTCTCAAAGTTCAGCGTTGTATCCAGAAGTACACCTAAACTCCGAAACGGAGTCTTGAGTGGGAGTGTAACCCCATCCAGCACAGGTTGAATCCCTGTTCCCTGCTATGCCTTTCAGCTAACTAGGAGCACCTCTGTCTTCTCTGAGTTAAACTTCATAAAAATACCACATTTTCCCTGCTCTAAAAAGAATTTGCTGAAAGTGCTCTTTAAAAGTAGAAGTGAAACTGGAGAGTCACATCGTTGTCTAAAGAACAATAAACAATAGTGAGTAGCGAATGACAAGCACACAATAAATGCCTTGTGTATTATTTAAAGAAAGTGAAAGAAAACACTATTTCCATTTGTATATTTGCACTATTCCACTATACCACAGTGCCACCTAGAAGTTATATAATGAAAAAGCAGGAAAGGAAATGCTCTTCCTATTGTGCTTGGATCTCAACTTTGCAACAAAACTGGAAGTATATGCAACAGATTAACAGCCTTGTGGGGGTGGGGAAAGCTCCAAGGCTTTTGAGAAAATTTAAGGGGCCCAAAGTAAACATGACTGTGCCCCCTGTCCAAGTTGGAAACTGACCAGCATTTTTTCTGCATCCCTTCTAAGTCTGCTCCCTGCTACATGACCACCTAGATCCAGTGGCAACATCTGGAAACAGCTTTAGGTAGAACTCCTGGTTCTCCACTGACTACTCTTATCATCAGGTGGGCATGTTTATTTTATCACTGATGGATTCCAAAGCCTGTTCCAGCCCAACAATGGCCAAGTTAACTTTCCTCTAGACCAGTGGTTCCCAATTGGTGGTCCGTGGACCCCAGGGGGTCCGCATAACCCACCCAGGAGGTCCATGGCACCATTCACATACAGTATTCACCATTCATTTCTGGAGTCCACTGACAACGAATTCCTACCAGAAGTAAAATATACCATCACTGAGCACCTGCATGATTTTGCAACTAGCTTCAGAGATTCCTTCCTTGCACCTAATTCTGAAAACTCATGGAGGAAGAATCCTTTTGAATGTGGTGATGTACAACTCACAACTCTGTCTGCGGAAGAGCAAGGTGCACTTATGGACGTGACTTGTGATGGTTCATTGAAATCATTTTTCAAAGAATATAGACTGGACCAAATCTGGGTGAAGGTTTTTCCTGATTATAAGAAGCTAGGTGAAAAGGCTTTGAAACATCTAGTTCCCTTTTGTTCCACATATCTTTGTGAACAAACATTTTCGACATTTTGTTATATGAAGAACAAGCATAGAAATCGGCTTGATGTTGATCCAGATCTGAGATTAAAAGTTGGAAATATTGAACCGGATGTGGAAGGGATTGTTCGGGACAAAAAGAGGCATGATTTCTCCCATCACATTTAGGTTTAGTAGTTGCTAGACATGTCACAATTTGTTCAATTGTAAACTAGACGTTAGTAAAATTAAATTCAGCTTCATATTCCTAACTAAATCATTGCCTTTTTTGTGTGGTAATATCACAAATATCACAAATTTTATGGTCTGTTTTTTTAGTTTACCCAAAATCCTTTGCTTATTAGGGGCTAGCCCTTATTTTCTCCAAAAAATTGGTTTGCACAGGTAACTACCGTAGAGATAACATTTTTTTCAAAAGTAGGGGGTCCCTGGCTTGGCATTTGAAAACCAAGGGGTCCGCAGTACTTAGCTAATTGGGAACCACTGGCCTAGACCTCTGTTCTGTGGTCTTCTACAACCCAGCAAATTTTACAACGTTCCCTATCTTTGGAGTATTGGGAATGGAGGGCCCCCGAACTGCTCCTATGCCCACACCAACCTCAACAATGCTGGACCCTTATGAAAACAGCTGCCTTACCCTATTAATCTGAACTATTCTTTCACTCCCTTATTTTGCTTTTCCCCATTCTACTCATTACACTTGAGGGTGAAAGTGGGAACGACAGCCTGCATTGGTGCAAAACCTGGTTATAACACAAGTAAATTGAAAAGGAACAACTGTAGTAATTTTCACTGTAAAAATGAAAACAAGAGGAAGGAGGATGAGGCATCTAGCCTGCTCTCCCTCCCCCCATTTCCCCAAGGCTTTGGGAGTGTAAGTCGGGGGGGGGGGAATCCATCCATGGTCATTCAGACATCACTGACTCAGAGGGACAATGTGAAGCTCTTCCCTTGAGGAAGATGAGTCACTGGGGGGTGGGGGATTGAGTGGATTGGGTCATCACAGCTTTCCACTCACTAGCAGAAATAAGCTTGGCATTAGAAGAGACCCCCCTCCTTTCAGGCCTTTTATCTGATTCTAAGCTAAGCTCATTAAGATTGCCACTTTATGGGTTTCATTCTCCCCCCCCCCCCCCCGTTAGCCCTTTGGTTCAGCATTAGGAAATGGAACAATTTGTAGAAGCATTTAAAAATGTAAATGGAAACTTGCATTAGGATCAGGACACCGGCTGTGACTTGTATTTATCATATATGTGGGGCTCCAGGTGCCCATAAGCCAGTGTTATTTGAGTTCGTTGTTAACCTTGCCTGAAATATGCAGTCATGGGAGGGTTTTTGGGAGCTCAGTCAAATGGTAGCCTTTCTATGGTTGTGGGTCATCAGTTGACACCTTTTTTAAAAAATGCAGAATTATGCAGCATTTATATGTTCTTTTCCACCCTGCAGAAGGTAAGTTCTAGGTCCCATTCTCAAGGCAATGGTGAAGCCCAATAGAACTGATCTGGGCCCACCTGAGTTAAACATGCACCATTGAACATCCCCTCTGCCCACTCCTCTACAACACACTGGGGGGTTGTGGCAGATGTGGATAAAGTGGCAGTTACGGGAACTCTGGGGGAAAGTGACCACGTCATACTTGAATTCTTCATTATGAAGGAGACAAAAGTCGAGCGTAGCCATACACGTACTCTGGATTTTAGGAAAGCTGATTTTAATAAACTCAGAACTATAATAAGTAAAGTCCCGTGGCAAGGGAGCCTAAAAAGAAAAGGAGTGCAGGATGGGTGGGAGTATTTAAAAAAGGAAATTTTAAAGGCACAGTTACAAACAATTCCAACAAGGAGAAAAGATAGAAGACAACAGAGGAAACCAATGTGGCTCCACAAAAAGCTTAGGGATGACCTGAAAACAAAAAGGGATACATCTAGGAAGTGGAAGGAAGGCCAGGCTACAAAAGAAGAGTACAGACAGGTGGCGCAGAAGTGCCGAAATGGCGTCAGGAAGGCTAAAGCTGTGAATGAGCTGAGATTAGCGAGGGATGCTAAAAGCAATAAAAAGGCTTTCTTCAGATATGTGAGTAGTAAAAGACAGAGGAAAGAAAATGTGGTTGAACTGCTTAATGAGGATGGCAAATTGATAACAGATGACAAAGAAAAGGCTGAAGTGCTCAATTCCTACTTTGCCTCAGTCTTCTCCCAAAAGCGGGTCTATGACCCCCCCTGGAAAAAGTGAAGCAGAAGTTGAGGGGGAAGGATTACAGTTTGAGATTGATAAACAAATGGTCAAAGAACACCTAATTTCCTTGAATGAGTTCAAATCTCCAGGGCCCGAAGAACTGCATCCTAGAGTAATGAAGGAGCTAGCAGAAGAACTCTCAGAACCTTTGTCTATTATTTTTGCAAAATCATGGAAGACGGGTGAGGTGCCGGACGACTGGAGGAGGGCTAATGTTGTCCCTATCTTCAAAAAGGGCAAAAAGGAGGAACCTGGGAACTACAGACCAGTCAGTCTGACATCCATCCCTGGGAAAATTCTGGAACAGATTATAAAGAAGTCAATCTGTAAACACTTTGAAATCAATGCAGTGATCACTAGAAGCCAACATGGATTTGTCAAGAACAAGTCCTGTCAGACAAATTTGATCTCATTTTTTGATAAGGTAACCTCACTTGTGGACCGTGGGAACGCTGTGGACGTCATATATCTTGACTTTAGCAGATGCACAGTTACAAGATGGGGGATACTTGGCTCAGCAATACTACAAACGAGGAGGATCTCGGAATTGTTGTAGATCACAAGCTGAATATGAGCCAACAGTGCGATATGGCTGCAAGAAAGGCAAATGCTATTTTGGGCTGCATTAATAGAAGTATAGCTTCCAAATCACATGAGGTACTGGTTCCTCTCTATTCGGCCCTGGTTAGGCCTCATCTAGAGTATTGCGTCCAGTTCTGGGCTCCACAATTCAAGAAGGACGCAGACAAGCTGGAGCGTGTTCAGAGGAGGGCAACCAGGATGATCAGGGGTCTGGAAACAAAGCCCTATGAAGAGAGACTGAAAGAACTGGGCATGTTTAGCCTGGAGAAGAGAAGATTGAGGGGGAGACATGATAGCACTCTTCAAATACTTGAAAGGTTGTCACACAGAGGAGGGCCAGGATCTCTTCTAGATCCTCCCAGAGTGCAGGACACGGAATAACGGGCTCAAGTTAAAGGAAGCCAGATTCCAGCTGGACATCAGGAAAAACTTCCTGACTGTTAGAGCAGTACTACAATGGAATCAGTTACCTAGGGAGGTTGTGGGCTCTCCCACACTAGAGGCCTTCAAGAGGCAGCTGGACAAGCATCTGTCAGGGATGCTTTGGGGTGGATTCCTGCATTAAGCAGGGGGTTGGACTCGATGGCCCTATAGGCCCCTTCCAACTCTGCTATTCTATGATTCTATGTGTGTGGATTTCCTCAGCAGACAAATCAACGAGAAAAAGCTTACCAGAAGACTTCCCAGATGAGTAAGGAAGGTGTGATGCAAGCAGCAAGAAGTGGAACTAGTATGTTTGGGGAATCAGGAGAAGATTTGCAAAGCTGAAAGGGCTTTTCTACACAAGGTTGTTAATCCATTGCACCTACTTTCAGTTTCATCACAGCACTGTGATCCAAGTACTACATGAGGATCCAAGTACTACATTGAGATCCAAGTACTACATGTTTCAGCTACATAACCTCTAGGTGGCACTGTGGTATAGTAAAATAATTCATAAATACAAGTAGAAAAAGCATTTTCTTTCACTTTCAAAAATAATACCCCATTCCCCAAGCTTTAATATAAGGCATTTATTGTATACTCATCATTCCCTACTCACAGTTGTTTATGAATTCTTAAGATGATGTTGTGATCCTCCAGTTTTGTTTCTGCATCTAAAGAGCTCTTTCGGCAAGTTTTTTTAGAGCAGGGGAAATACAGTGTTTATTTGTAAAAGCAAAAGCTTTTCCCCTATATCACAGTACCACCTAGAGGTTATGCAGTGGGAAAACAAAAAAGGAAACACTTGTCATGTAGTATTCAGATCTCAATTCTGTGGTGAAACCAAAAGTAAATAGAGTAGATTAATAGCGTCATGTAGAAATGCTCTCCCTGCTCTAAAAAAACCCGCATGGAACGTGCTGTTTACAAACAGAAGCAACACTGGAGCGTCAAGATGTAACCTAAAGACTCTGTGAACGATGGTGAGTAGAGAATGATGAGTGCACGAAATGCCTTGTGTAGAAAAGCTCAAAGAAGTGCAGTGGGAACAGGCAGGGGCAGACCAAGGAGCAGAAATTGTGAACTGCACATAGCGGGTGATTTTTGGCACCAATAAAAAGTGTATACGCATGGCCATGCTTTGCCAAGTGATATTTTGCCACAGTGTGCATGCAATCAGTTCGTATTGTCCTGCCAAGTGGTGAGAATCTTACCACTTCCCCTGGGTTTCTGATCAGATGCAGCAGTGTGCTAAGAGCCTCTTCATCACTTGGCTGCACAATATATACTAACAGAGTGGTTGCATGCACACCATGGGCATGCACCACTTGGTGATTGGTTATTTACCCACAGTCTGCTAACAAGAAGAGGAATTTAGAGAGGGAAGGGTAGGGACCAATCACAGGGTGGAATAAAGCAAAGAACCCATAAAGCTATTTGGGCCCAAGAAGGTCTATGGCTTTCCAAAGAGATGAAGTGACTCCAGAAACAGTGAGGAGCATGTTCTGGGGGATGGGGTGCACACTTAGTTCAGTCTCCACTCCAGATCCTGGAAGGGATGTGGTTCAAGTCCACCCATGGCTGATCAGCCTGACAGAGTCAAGATTAACCGTTGTGGGGGGTGCTTCCAGACTAGGTTTTTATTACACAATTACACTACATCTTTTACAGAATTTTAAGGGGAGTCCAGACAACATTGTCTTCAATTTCAAGTCCACCTGCACATTCCCAAAATTTCTTCCATCTTTTTTCTTGCCAGGAAAAAAAGACCGGTTAAGGAAGAAAAAGATGGAACAACTGCAGAATCCCTTTGGATTGCTAGTCTTCCCTCTGGAAGCCCTCTGAGTGGCAGCTGTGGCACCCAGAAAACCCTCTGTGTGAAGGCACCTTGACTAAATAGTCGAGTGGTTTCTGACACTCTCGGTCAGGATCAAACAATAACGTGACTGCCTAAAGTGAGAGATATTTGTGGAGCCATTTTGGAGTGATTCCACCTATTCCTGGCAGTTTGGTCAGAAAGAAACGTTATATGTTTTTGCTTCCCTCTCCTTGAGACCTTCCTATCATATTGTGCCTTGTGCTCTGACACCCCAAATCCACCTTGCCTCATGGTAGATTCTCCTCTAGGGAAGCAGAGGGAATAAAGAGTTGTGGAAATAGCTAGGAACTCAGAGAGGTTGTTTTGGAGAGATGTTGAGAAAGTGGGAACATTAAGGTGAACACAGAGGAACTTCTCTGTTTTGGAGCCCAGTTTATTTGTGAAGCTAGCAAGCATGGCATCATACGTCTGAATAAACATGCCCTGCTATTGCCGGGACCTAGAAGGAAGAGTGGAACGGTGGAGGGGGGGAAGTAATTGGGAGGCCTGGTGGTGATGGGTCAGGAGGAAGTACAGGGGTGAGGAGGGGAGTGAAATTACGCCAAAGTATTCAAGACAGGAACATTGAAAAAGAGGTTGTGAAAAGCTGTAGTTGAATATCTCCTACTGGATGACTGAGCAACAAAATGAAAGATGAATTTCAGTGTAGAAAACAGCAAATTAATAGCCATTGGGATGAATAATCCCAACTATACACATGTATGCTGATGGCTTCTGAATGAGCTTTAACGATTTATGAAATAAATCCTGGGGTCAAACTAGAACGCTCACTGAAAATGTCATCTTGGTGTTCAGCAGCACTGAACAAGGCAAATGCAATGTTCGGAAGGGACCAGACATAAAAAGCAAGTGTCACAATGCCGTTATATAATTCTACAGTGTTTTCATATTAAGAATATTTTGTGTGATTCTAGTTTTCTTATTTCAATCAGGGTTGTGGTGGTGGAAGGTCATTTTCCTTATGGAAAAATAGCTTAAGAAGTTGGGGTATTATAGCTTAGAAAGGAAAGATGGACTAAAAAGGGATATCATTAAGGCTAAAACAACCACGCGTGGTATATTGATAGTCGATGTGCAACCTTATTTATTTATTTATTACATTTTTATACCGCCAAATAGCCGAAGCTCTCTGGGCGGTTCTCAAAAATTAAAACCATAACAAAACAACCAACAGGTTAAAAACACAAATACAAAATACAATATAAAAAGCACAACCAGGATAAAACCATGCAGCAAAATAGATATGAGATTAAAATACAGAGTTAGAACTGTAAAATTTAAATTTAAGTTAAAATTAAGTGTTAAAATACTGAGAGAATAAAAAGGTCTTCAGCTGGCGACGAAAGGAGTACAGTGTAGGTGCCAGGTGGACCTCTCTGGCGAGCTCGTTCCACAACCGGGGTGCCACAGCAGAGAAAGCCCTCCTCCTAGTAGCCACCTGCCTCACTTCCTTTGGCAGGGGCTCACGGAGAAGGGCCCCTGTAGTTGATCTTAACTTCCCACTTTAGAAACAGATACTTCTAAGTGAGCAATCCTACGTCCCCTAGACTGTGTCTGGGTGGGTGGGTAGGTTTCTGAACTCATAGACAGGGCTCCAGTCCTACATATGCTTAACTGGGAGTAAATCCCACTGAATTCATTTCTGAGAAAATATGTTTAGGATTACACAGGAAGTTTGATGTAATCCTGTTACCTGATGCAGAGCAGCAAATGGCACCTTTCCTTCCAAGCCCAGTCAAGTTATTTTGGCTCCTGAGGCTGCAAGCACCTCTCCCATTCCTTGGCAGTGAAAACACAATAATATGTAATAAATTAAATAATGAAAAAAATGGCTGCTTTTTCATGAAGTCTCAAATCAGCTGCCCCAGGCTCTAAAATGTGTGTGTGTGTGTGTGTGTGTGTGTGTGTGTGTGTGTGTGTGAGAGAGAGAGAGAGAGAGAGAGAGAGAGAGAGAGAGAGAGAGAGAATCCATTTTGTAAAAAGGGATATATGGGCAGGAGAGAGGAGAGCATTTGATTTCAGGGGGGAAAAAACCCTCAGGCAGAAAATCTAGGCAGCAGGAGAGGAAGCAAATGTGGGCAAATAGCCAGCTGGTCCATGGGGATCAGATGCCACAGAAATGATCAGGGCTAATGTGCCTTTATTTCAGCAAGTGCCATGAAAGCTTATTATGCCACAGTCAATTTTTGAGGGCTTGTATTAAGGCAGATGATGGCAATTGGGGCAGCTCTAAAGATCCTGGGGCACAGCTCAAAAAAGATCTGGGCACAGTGCCCAGGTGAACCTTCCTAATACTGGCCATGGCCCAGTCTATTTGGGGCTCCATCACACCAGTGTTTTATCACACTCTCTTCATGCCTGGTTTGTGGTTTTGCAGCACAGCACTCAGACGACGTCGTGCCTGTCCGGCAGACAACCCCGCCATTTCTCCTCCCCTTTTCGTGTTTTCCTAGAGTGGGGAAAGTCTGGATTATTTTCCCCAAACAGAATTAAAGCCGCCTTCAGCCCCCGGGTAGTGCCCTCATCTCACTATTGCCTTTGTTGGGGGAATCAGCTTTGAAGGGAGAGCTTGCTGATGGGGCAGTTCTCCTCCTCCATGCCCGTGTCAAACCGGGCTTGTGCTGAGCTGGTCTAACATACTTTTGCTGCTCCAACCCCACTCTCCTTGCCTGCAGCTCCCTCATTTTTAAAGATAAAGAGATGAAACTTGGGACCATGAGAGCTCTTAAGTAGGGCTCCTCTAATTCTGTCTTAAACCATCCCTGCGCAGAATCGGAGGGGTGTGTGTGTGTGTCAATGGAAGGTATGATTTAGGGGGAAATTAAAAATTCCCCAAAAATCAAGGAATGAACTGATCTGATTCAAACTGATCACTACCTGGGTGCTGTCTTCTCGAAGAAGTGCCTGACAAGCTGTTTTTCTAAAATGATCCTTGAGAGTGGTTTGCATTAACTCTCTCGGTCCAGAAGGCAATAGCAAGACTGCAGCCATCTTGGCCAATCTTCACACGGTATACTGAGGATTGTGAAAGGGAGGAGCACTTGCTGCGCTTATGAAACAGAGGTAAAAACGTGGAGGCAAACTGGGGGGGGGAAATAGGTGCGATGAAGCTCTAGAGGGTTTCCCCCCATTATTGTAATTCCCAGTTCATTTGCACAGCACACAGCACATTTCTCAACCCAGCCTCCTCATGCTATTCATGCCTTTATATCCTAGATTTAGTCAGATGTGTTTTATCACGGTATTTTTTTCTGGTTTGCGGTTTCCATGTGACATAAATTCTGTTGCGTGCTAATGCCGCAGTAATCTTATTTATCCTGTTGGCTTCAGACTACAGAACTGCTTCAGCGGGTTTGTCCTTCATTTGCTGACCATCGTTGGAAAAGCATTTTCAACCATTTAATTTTTTTTAAAATAAATCTTTGCCAGTGTGCACCTACAGAGCCCTGCATCTGTGAATAATACATTTATTTTCTCATTAAACTGTACCTGTGTATGTATAGAGCTTTGTAGGTGCACATTGGAAAAAAATATTTTAAATAAATAAATGGCAGACCACGCACCTTTGTGGTCACAGCAGCAGTTTGGGGGAGGGGAGGGATCCACGTTTCTTAACACCTTTCCTGCCCGCCGTGTCCCCGTGAAGGATTTCCCCCCTCCCCCCTTCCTCCTCCTCTCTCTCTCTGCCTTGGCCTGTGAAATGGAGAGAGAGAGAGAGAGAGACCAATGTTGCATTCCCACCTCCTTTGAAAAAACAAGTTTAGAACCTCTTTCAAGGCCTCCCAATTATCTCCCTTTTCATTTCCTCACCTCAAAAAACTCCGAGCTGCTGTCAACATGATGTACATGTCTATTCAGATGAAAGTCGCATTGATGCCAGTGGTGTTTACTCCTGGGTAAGAGGAGCTCCAAGAGGAAGCTGTGCTTGAGGGTATAACAACAGGGGCTGTATGGAAAAGGGCCATATTGGCTTTTGTGTTGGTTTGCAGAAGGGGTTGGAGAATTAGAACATAAAGAACGTAAGAAGTGCCCTGATGCTGGGTCAGACAAGGGTCCATCTAGTCCAGCACTCTGTTCGCACAGTGGCCAACCAGCCATTGGCCAGAGACCAACAAGGCAGGACATGGTGCAACAGCACCCTCCCACCCATGTTCCCCAGCAACTGGTGCACCCAGGCTTACTGCCTCGAATACTGGAGATAGCACACAACCATCAGGCCTAGTAGCCAAGGATGGCCTTTGCCCCCAGGAATTCATCCAACCCCCTTTTAAAGCCATCCAGATTGGTGGCCATCACTACATCTTGTGGTAGTGAGTGCCATAATTTAACTATGCACTGTGTGAGGAAGTCCTTCCTTTTATTTTTCCTGGATCTCCCACCAATCAGTTTCATGGGATGACCCCAGGTTCTAATATTTTGAGAGAGGGAGAAAAATGTCTCCCTATCCACATTCTCCAGACTAATTGTGAGTCCGCATAATTTTGTACACCTCTATCATGTCTCCCCTTAGCCTCCTTTTTTCCAAGCTAAACAATCCCAGCTGTAGGGGCGATGCCCCAGCCCCTTAATCATTTTAGTTGCCCTTTTCTGCACTTTTTCCAGCTTCATAATATCCTTTTTTAGGTGTGGTGACCAGAACTGGACACAGTATTCTAAGGCCGTTGCTAGACCTATCTGGTGATCCGTGTAGGAGTAGGGGCAAGCCCGCACTACAAATAGCGTGGGCCGTTGCCCCAGTCTACTCATCAGACGCGACGGGCTATAGGAAAGCCCTGTCACATCCACCATTTTTTTGTCTTAAAGGGTCGGGTGCGCAGGAGCGCACCAGCGACAAAGGTAAGTGTGGTTTTTAATTTTTTTAAAAGGGTTCCCCGCTACCCCCACCCCCGATTTCCCCACCCTGGCCGTGATCCCCCCTGATCTCTGCTTTCCCCCCTGATCTCTGCTTCCCCTGCGATCTCCGCTTCCCCCCGTGATCTCCGCTTTCCCCCCCACGATCTCCACAGCTCCCAATCTCTCCCCCTGCCCCGATGGGCCCAGCACTCCTGCGGAGCGCTTCGCCCCGTCCACCACTTTTCCTGGCTACTCATAATTGCGGTAGCCGGGAAAAGTGGTGGACTGGTCTACCCGCCCGCGGTCTCCCGAGACCCTGGGAAATACCAGGCCACAAGCAGTTCCAGTTTCTCCGGACCAAAGGAGGGTTGACCCCTGCCTGAGCCCAGGATCCCCTATGTGTCATCTGGACGCACAGGGGCTCGCACCGGGCTAAACCCTGGTCTAGCAACGGCCTAAGTGTGGTCACACCATAGGTTTGTATAAGAGCAGTATGATACTGGCCGTTTTAGTCTCAATTCCTTTTCTTATCATGCCTAACATGGAGTTTGCCTTCTTTACAGCGGCCGCACACTGGGTGGACATTTTCATCGAGCTTTTCCACCACAATCCCACAGAATGTTTTGTTGTTGGAGAGGGAGAGAGAAGTATAGGGGTGGACTTTATGCAGTCACTGTGTTAAAACACCTGTTTTCTCTGGTTAAAGTAATGTGGTTGTTTGCTGTTGTGCATGCGCGAAACATTTCTTTTAAAGCCCTGACACAGCAGTGCTCACCTGGCAACCAGCCCTTCCACTTCTAACGGAACGTGAGCACTACGAAGCGACAAGTACCACAAATCTTGTGTGACAAAGTGGCGCCACTCTGTTGCCAGGACCTTTCAAACTCCCCTTTCTTCTCCTGCAATCGCAACACCCTGCATTGGGTGCATGGAACTTGATCGCCTTCTAAGCACAGCAGAGGCGGCACTGGGTCCATTGATGTGTACCCACTGTGCAGCAATTTCATTTCGAAACAGCACCAGCCCAGCAGGGCTTCACAAACAGGGCCGTTGCCAGACTGTTTTGCACCCTAGGCAAGGCGAGCTGCTTCCACCAACCCCAACCCTGGGCGGCTGCCTAGTAGGCCTAACGGTAGCGCCGGCCCTGCTCACAAACAAAAGGGGATCTAATGTAGATCCTTCCTATTTTCCTCTCAACATTTCATTTCCCCCTAAACTACCTTCATGGTGGGATTTTTATTTTTTGGCAATTGCGTCTTACATGCATTACCAAGTCATGTCTGTCCCAATATGGCGCTTTCCTACATGAGGCTTTTAACCCACACCTTCTGCTTCGGGATTCTTTTGCAGGTTTGAGATCTGTTCCTTTACACGTCTTTCTTTCCGTGTGTTTTTCTTTCTTTGCCTTTCTATATGTCCCATTATAGTAGAAAGGGCTGTGGTATAGCAGCATTGTGCAAATATATGAGGCTTCTATAATGCCATTCAGAAAAATACTAGACTTTCCTCGTTAGAAAAAAACAAAAACAAAATGCGGTAATAGTTGCAAAGCACCAGAGAGGCACTGAAGGATGACAACATTGTGTAAAGGATCCACAAACTACCATGAGTGAAGAATCACTAGCACACGATAAAAGCTTCATGTAGAAAGGCTCCAAGTAGTATTATAACTCTTACCAGTGGGAACAGCTTAAAGCTGTAAAACCTCCATCTTTCTATTCCTTCTCCTTCCTCTCGCTGCTCTATCACAAATGGATTTTGATGGGGTTTGCAGGCGGGAAATCCATAGGGCTTTGTTTTACACTAGACACCTACACAGCTGTGAATAACTATGCAATTTATCTTGAAATCTGCATTCTTGCACAGCTGCAAAGGTGCACATGCTGCTATTTTTTTTTAAAAAAATAACAACTCTGAAATGGTGGCATGACTGCCTACTTCTCCTGCAATTGCACCACTAACTATTGTTTGTGACACATCCTTGCGCTATAAAGACACATGATAAAACTCTCATAACCTTTCACTCCCCTACTTCTCCCACGATTACCATGCTATACATTGGTGCATGGCAATTCCAGTAGAAAAACTGGAATTCCAAGGTCTGTGAGCAACTTTTATTAACAGAAAAACATACAATGGTTGTCTGCACACGTTGGGACTTTGAATAACACCACATGTTGAACAGATCTTGAATTGTGGAGCCCAGAACTGGACGCCTCATCTAAGTACTGCGTCCAGTTCTGGGCTGCACAATTCAAGAAGGACGCAGACAAGCTGGAGTGTGTTCAGAGGAGGGCAACCAGGATGATCAGGGGTCTGGAAACAAAGCCCTATGAAGAGAGACTGAAAGAACTGGGCATGTTTAGCCTGGAGAAGAGAAGATGGAGGGGAGACATGAGAGCACTCTTCAAATACTTAAAAGGTTGTCACACAGAGGAGGGCCAGGATCTCTTCTCGATCCTCCCAGAGTGCAGGACACAGAATAACAGGCTCAAGATAAAGGAAGCCAGATTCCAGCTGGACATCAGGAAAAACTTCCTGACTGTTAAAGCAGTACGACAATGGAACCAGTTACCTAGGGAGGTTGTGGGCTCTCCCACACTAGAGGCCTTCAAGAGGCAGCTGGACAACCACCTGTCAGGGTTGCTTTAGGGTGGATTCCTGCACTGAGCAGGGGGTTGGACTCGATGGCCTTGTAGGCCCCTTCCAACTCTGCTATTCTATGATTCTATGATTCTATGATTCTATGATTCTTTCACTTGCTGCTTATATAGGCAAATATTAATAAATCACTTTGGAGAATATTAAAACAAGCATCCAAGCGAGCAGCATCTGTGTTCACGCTGACATTCTGCATGTGTCCTAGAGCTGTAGTGGGAATACATGTCAAGATAGGGAAGAAAGCTAAAAAAATTGATCAAAGGAAAGCAATAAAATAAGCCAGTATGGATCAGATGTCAATGGCACCTTTGCCTTTCTGTCTCAATCATGGTAGTAATCATTTGTCAGCTCCCTGTAAGAGAAAGAAAATTAAAATATTTAAAATATTTCTTTCCTGAAATCTAGCACCAGAGGTGGCTTTTACAATGAGAAAAATGAAAAGTCTCACATGTTTGTAATTTCAGGTGGCCTTGGTTTAGCAATGTGAACTGCACAACTTGTCTGATACAGTTAAAAGACTAAACGTGAATTGCAATAGAGTGGTCTAACGGAAAAGCACTGAATTTTTAAAATTTTATTTGAACAGAAATAACTTCCTCTCGTATTTTGGTAGGTTTGCAAAGTCTGTTTGGTTTAACTGGCAAAGCAGTCTAATCAACCAGAGAACTGTAGTTGGTTAGGGCGTGTCTTGACAAAGGGTTTGCCCTGGAGTGGATTCGGAGTGGAAGCAGGCCATCGACATGACGCAGCCGCCATCCTGAAGCCATCCAGGGGCAAACCACCTAAACTCTGCTCCAAAGAAGTCGGGCACTTACCCTGACTTTTTTGGACACGGAGGCGTGCCACAGCCAATGGCGCCCCCCTCCTCCCCCCTCCCTGGTGCTCAGTGGTGGCAACTCCACACTCGCGCCTCTTCTGGTGCAGATGCCAGGAAGGAGCAGGAGTGCAGGAGCCCGAGGCCTCCCAGCACCAATGTGATGCTGTCAAGATGGGGCCCTAGTGTGTAAAGGGCAAATTGCAATAGGTGAAGCTGAAAGCTAAAAGCACTCTTCTTGTTGTTTGAGAGTATTTTGGCTTTGGCCTGTTACAGTTATATGGAATGAAGAAGACCCTTACGGAGGGTATTTCTTCCTAATAAACAGTAATAGCCCTGCTCTCTTTAATCTGCCTTGCCTCTGGGCAGAGAATGAGAGCCACTCTCTCAGCTGGAGTGTTGTCGATTTTTTGTGAACCGCCCAGTCTAATCATCTCCTTCTCCTTCTCCTTCTCCTTCTCCTTCTCCTTCTCCTTCTCCTTCTCCTTCTCCTTCTCCTTCTCCTCCTCCTCCTCCTCCTCCTCTTCCTCTTTCTCCTTCTCCTCTTCCTCCTCCTCCTCGGTGGCTGGTAGGTGAGCTCCTCCTGTCCCGATCCCACGCTTGGCCAGGAAGGCTTAGAGAAATACATGGCAAGCAACTCTCCTATGGCTATCTAGGATGTCTTCCACTTTGCTGAGTGTTTTGGTTCTTACCTCTGACACTGACAAGTCCTCTTTACAAGCAAGTGTTGCTTGGCTTGGGTCATCCTCTTCGCTGTTTGCTGCCAAAAGACAAAGGAGAGTTTCTTCCATTCTATGTTCTTCCACATTTTCTTCCACTGGCTACTGTGTTTCACCCTCCCCTTTCCATTTATGGACACATAGAGCATCAACAGATGGGGGGTGGGGACAGGAATTGCAGTTCCCTACTGTCGCTTCTCCTCCCCCGCTCCTGTCTCACATTACTTCATCTTTCTTCTGGGGAAAAAAAAGAGGAAGTAAACAAAGACCACGTGACCCATTCAGGGTCTGTTTTTTGCGCTGCTTTTCCTGCACACAGCAGGAAACAGTGGCACATTCCCAGGGCCAGGGCCAGGGCCAGGGCCAGACTATTTTGCGCCCTAGGCAGGTGAGCTGCTTTCACCCACCCACTCCCATCCCAGTATACCTGGACACGGGGTGCCATCGCGCCCGCCCAGCCAAAGCGAAGCCAGGATGCTGGGGTGGGGGTGGGCAGCTTCAGAATGGCGTAACCGGCTGGAAGCCGCTCTGGGAGAGCGACTTCCGGGCGCACCATTCCGAAGCCGCCCACCCCAGCGTCCACCCAACCAAAGTGAAGCCACACCCGCCCCCCCACCCCAGCGTGTCCTGGCTTCACTTTGGCTGGGTGCCCACCCAGCCGAAGTGAAGCCAGGACGCTTGGGTGGGGGCGGGCATGGCTTCACTTCGGCTGAGTGGGCGCCCAGCCAAAGCGAAGCCAGGACACGCTCGGGGGCGGGTGTGGCTTCACTTCGGTTGGGTGGGTGCCCAGCCGAAGTGAAGCCAGTATGCTGGGGCAGGAGGGCGGCTTCAGAACGGCGCCCGGAAGCTGCCCTCTCAGAGCCACTGTGGGAGAGCAGCTTCCGGGTGCGGCGTTTGGCACCCCCCCTTACTTTGGCGCTCTAGGCGGCTGTCTGAGTGGCCTCTATGGTAGCATCGGCCCTGCACATTCTGTTTCCCCCAAAAAAGTCAGATTAAAAGGAGTCCATTTTGTGATGGAAAAAGGGAAGGAAGGAGCGGGAGGCACGCAGGAGGTGGACGGCACGAAAGGACGCACGAAAAACCGTGAGTGGGCAGTAGTGAGTGTGTGATAAAATGCTCGTCTGATGAACTCCACAGAGACTCACCCTTTTCCGCTTAATTGTTTTGCAAGTGGGCACACATGCTAACGCAACGATAAACAGTAGCAGCATTGCACCAGCTCCAGTGGCTACTTCTATCTGTGGGAATTTATTCTGTATAGCGGCCTCCGCTGTGGGGGGAAAAAGGAAGAGGTGGAGTTGAGAAAAGAGGGAAGGTATCTAGGGACACAGGACAAGAGAAGAGATGCTTGGGTCGCTGATTGCTACGTGGTGTGCTGTAGCCATGAAAACATATGCTATGCTAAAGCTGTTAAGGGTTTAGACAGCAACAAATCCTACACCTCCCAGCGTTCTGCCCGAGAATGTTGGGAATTACAGGACTTGCTTCTGTCTAAATATGCACAGGTTTGCCTCCTAAGTATTTAAAAAATTCTACAAGAGTTTGTTGGTTCTGTTGCAACAGACAAATGCAGCGACCATCTCTGGGACATACCCACAGTGTAGTTCATACTGAGCTCCACACGGTTGTTCACTTTGAGATCACACCTCCAAGGTCCGCCGGTTGTGTTCGTGTGACAGAATTTGTTTTCTAGAAGGTTAGAATCACATGCGGTCCCGTGACTCACAGAAACCCAGCACAATTGAGCCATGGGAGGGGCCGGCGCAGAGATGTGGCAGCACAAGGTCACCGTTGGTTCTTTGGAGGGGAGCTCCAGGCGGCCAGCAGAGACTGCAGGAAGGAGAAGAAAAGGAAATCAATGGGGGCACAATTCCCCCAGGGCTCAGGACGGAAGACTCTTATGACCCAAGGCTCTAGGCTGCCCGACTCGCCACGGAAGGCAGTCAGACAGAAACCTCAGGTGGTGCAGCCTGATCAGATTTATATAGAGTGTTCCATTGCAGAGAAAGGCAAGACAGACTTCCCCATGTTTCTGGCACCAAAATATTTAATTTGGGGGTTGCATATTCATAGGCGAGCTTGCAGAAAGTAACCAATGCAGAGAACAAGAATGAGCAAATGCTTGTGACTGATGAGCATTTCTTTGAGCCAAAAATGTACCCATGATACCATGTTGACCAAACTATTAAAGCACTCCCTCTGCAAATGCTGTTTCTCCAATCCAAAGTCAGAGCCCCTTGCAGTGGCTTTAAATTTAAAAAAAAAAGGAAAGGAAAAGAAGAAGAATCAAGTGATCTGGTCACAGTTTTCCACCTTGCATCTATTTTGGCCTTTAGTTTAGTGCTTACGAGCAATTGTCCCTGTTTCTCAGCCAATAGTTTCATCAGCTCCAGTAGGTTTTGCAAGTGTGACATATGTGAGTTTATTTTTAAGCAGCTCATTTCCTGCCCCCCATGAGTCTCTCTGGGGTGTGGCTTCTCCCTCCCTGATTGACTGTCTCAAGGTCAACTGAGATGTGTTGGTAACTGTGTGAAAGAAATTTTGTTAGGTAAATTGCCACCTCTGCTGGTAGAGGTGTGGAGGATTTTTAACTCATTCTCTTCCTGTCCCTCAGCCAGCTATTTTCTAGGCTTGTTATAGTTGGAATAAGAGTCGTTCTTCTGTTAAGTTACTGCATCTGCCTGATTCCTGACTCTAAGGGTGTCTCTACATTAAGGAAAACACTCCCCTCCTTACCGGGCTTTCTTTTTCTCAGCTCTTTCACTAGGGGCTTCTTTAGACGGTGACCAATGGTGACCACGTGATTTTGAATTGAAAACTTCCGCTCTGGGCAATGCTATTCTGCTAAATGAAACAGCACCATCTAGTGGTGGAATCAGCCCACAATAATTTAAATACTGCATTATCTCTGCGTGTTTTTTAAAAGCAAGATTACTGGGGGAAACTGGGGGAGACGTCCTGGAGGATGACAGCATCTTGTAAACCTCCAGGAGTGGCCAATTGCTCATGTAAAGAAGCTCCGAGGACAGAGCTTCTGGAAGTTGAACTGCCTTAATATGTATATGCCCCTGAACCCACATACAAGTGAGAATGTTATACGGTGTCATAAGGAGGCCTGCTTTCTCAGTGAGTCAGCAATAGCCAGAAGAAAAAGTTTGCAGGCCATATTGACCGTAGTAAAACAAGGAACCGTTTAAGCTGCTGACAGAGTGATTTAACAAACAAACTTGGTAAAAATTGAAGAAAGTGGGAGTGGAAGCTTCAGTCTACCTAACAGTCGCCAAAGCCAATTCTCTGCTTGAAGAATTTACAATTGCTATTATGTAGGGTGACCATATGAAAAGGAGGACTGGGCACCTATATCTTTAACAGTTGCATAGAAAAGGGAATTTCAGCAGGTGTCATTTGTATATATGGAGAACCTGGTGAAATTTCCTCTTCATCAAACCAGTTAAAGCTGCAGGTGCCCTGCCCTCTTTTAAATCTGGTCACTCTAGTATAGCTCCTGCAGCTTTAACTGTGGTGATGAAGAGGGAATTTCACCAGGTGCTGCATGCATACAAATGACACCTGCTGAAATTCTCTTTTCTATGCAACTGTTAAAGATACAGGAGCCCGGTCCTCCTTTTCATAGGGTCACCCTACTATTATGCTCCACTGCTCTGAAGAGACTTGGGATGTATAACAGTATGCAGAATATTTGTACTGATCCTGCAAATAAAACACTTGTAAAGTAGTCTTAAAAGTATTTGATTACAGTGAACTAAGAAACCCATGTTTTGAGAGGTAACAGTTTTGTCAGCATGTTTGATGAGGCAACAAAAATAGGTAACATTATAACAAAGCTAAGCCAAAGCCTTTGAAAACAGCAACCTAACACTTACCCAGTTTATTGCTATTTGCATAGCTAAAGCACTGACCCGAGAACAGGCAAAAGCAATAGTTACAGAGCTAAATGAAACCTGCTTTGACCAACAGGAAAAGCACCCAGGTCTACATTAGGGTATGTCTACAGCAGAATAATCCCGGAGGAACCCGTGGATGTGTTCCTGGGCCCAGAGCCTGCCCAACATATGGTACCAGATGCCACAATATGCTCTAGAGCCAATCTGTGCTAAACAAATGAATTTAATTTGTTTAAAGGTTAACTCACAGGCCTAGCACCAGCCTGCTACTTTAAGATAGTGGATGCACTTATTTATTTATTTATTACATTTATATACCGCCCCACAGCCGAAGCTCTCTGGGCGGTTCACAAAAGTTTAAACAGTAAACATTAAAAAGTACACAAAATTTAAAAACCATCAGAAACATAAAAACAACAGTATCAATTTATAAAACAGCAGTTCTGGGGTCCGTTAAAAAACAAACTTAATGTTGTTAAATGCTGTTAATGCCTGGGAGAAGAGAAAAGTCTTGACCTGGCGCCTGAAAGATAACAGTGTTGGCGCCAGGCGAGACTCATCAGGGAGATCATTCCACAGTCGGGGGGCCACCACCGAAAAGGCCCTCTCCCTTGTTGCCATCCTCTGAGCTTCCCTCGGGGTAGGCACTCGGAGGAGGACCTTAGATGTTGAGCGCAGTGTACGGGTAGGTTCATGTCGGGAGAGGCGCTCCATCAGGTATTGCAGTCCCAAGCCATGTAGGGCTTTATAGGTTAAAGTCAACACCTTGAATCGGGCTCGGAAACGTATAGGCAGCCAATGCAAGCGGGCCAGAATCGGTGTTATATGCTCAAACCCCCCCTGTTCCAGCTATCAATCCCATTCTATGCAAGCGGGCCAGTAACCCATTCTATGATTAATGCCATAAAATTAGAAATTCATGACATGCAGAAAAATCGCAGGCCGAAGTTAGGCTAACCAGGGCTGTCCTTAGGAGTGGAAGAGATGGGTGCTCACCCTGGCACCAATTTGAAGGAGCAAGAAGTTGAGCTTGAAGAGTTGGTGTTTGTTGAGCGCACTGTCTGCACTGAGCTACAGTAGGCTGAAAAAAGCAGCAAGTGTCTTTAACCTTTTTTCAATGTTCTACAAGTCACAGTGTATTTACTACAAAATAGACTTCCACCAATTAGTTTTAAAGTATGTTTCTTTTTCAGTTTTCAATTTGATTAGGGTGACCATATTTTGGAAACCAAAAAGGAGGACAACATGATCGCCCCCAAGGGGGCGTGTCCAGTACCAAGGGGGTGTGCCCACCCGAACATAGCCTTGGTCACATGACTGATTTTACAGCACACATTTAAGACAAATCTGTTCTACATAACATCTTAATGTTAAAATCACTGAAATAAAGAACAAGTGAGAGATTCAATGTATCTGAAATTAACTTCACTCACTCCTACTTTTGTAGGTTTTGCTGTACTTTGAAGCTTTTGCTATACTCTGTGTGTTACATTCCCCCCTTCCCTCAAATATCTTTTCTGACTGTATCTTCACTCATTGCAAGCTGCTGTTGTTGTTAACAGGATTTGCTACTGGCCCCAGATCTGTTTCAAATTTGGTATGGCTAAAGCTCTACCTAAAAGCTATCATGGTGCCAACTTTCAGCTCTTTATCTTTAAAAATGACAGTTTAAAAAATAATATTTTTAAAACCTCATTTTTTAAAAAATCCCTAAAAAATCAATGGATGAATGGATCTATTTCAAATTTTGTGTGGCTAAAGCTCTACCTAAATCCTATTATGGTACAAAGTTTCATCTCTTTATCTTTAAAAATGACGATTTTAAAAATAATAATTTTAAAACCTCAATTTTTAAAAAAATTCCTAAAAAAAATCAATGGATGAACAGATCTGTTTCAAATTTGGTGTGGCTAAAGCTCTACCTAAATCCTATCATGGTACAAAGTTTCATCTCTTTAACTTTAAAAATGACGATTTTAAAAATAATAATTTTAAAACCTCAATTTTTAAAAAATTCCTAAAAAATCAATGGATGAACGGATCTGTT
This sequence comes from Elgaria multicarinata webbii, assembly GCF_023053635.1. NCBI lineage: Eukaryota > Metazoa > Chordata > Lepidosauria > Squamata > Anguidae > Elgaria > Elgaria multicarinata. Next base: position 8,500,173 of record NC_086176.1, read on the forward strand.
TCAAATTTGGTGTGATTAAAGCTCTACCTAAATACTTTCATGGTGCAAAGTTTAATCTCTTTATATTTAAAAATGATGATTTTAAAAATAATAATTGTAAAACCCCAATTATTTAAAAATTCCTAATAAATCAATGGATGAACGGATCTGTTTCAAATTGGGTATGACTAAAGCCCTTCCTAAGAGCTATCATTGTGCCAAGTTTCATGTCTTTACCTTAAAAAATGATGGAGTTATAAGTATTTTTGTTAATTCCCATTAGAGCTGCTCTTAGTAAAAAAAATCCGGATTTCCCCTCCCCTCCCGGATTTGTCATCAAAACCCCGGGCAAATCCGGGCAAATCCGGTCATATGGTCACCCTAAATTTGATGTCATTTATTCTAGATAAAAATCAGTAGAATGTGATTTTACTTTGAGGTTACTTTGACATTACCAGGCATTAGAACTGCTGTAAAGACTATAAACAGTAGAAGCACTAGACATATTTTTAAATGAAAGCTATGAACTCACAGACGTGTGCTGAAGGTGCTATTGATGCTACTCTATCATGACAGGAAGAGATTGCAACTTATTCTTACCTTTCATTACTACCAAGTGGATGGTCTTTTTCAAATTCCTATGTGGAAATGTGAGAATGCACTGGTGCCTTCCAGCATCCTCAAACTGGACCTTAGGTATCTTTCGGACAGGAAAGGAGCTGTTGGAATTGATTGGGATGAGATTTTCCACAAGGATCATATTATTCTTCATCCATTTCCAAGCCTGGACTCCTGGGATGCCCGGTTCCTTCTGAAGGTCAGTGTTCAATGGGCATGAAAGGACCGTGCTGCTATTAAGAGCAGCAAAAGCCATGTCATCGGATGCATTGGAAAAACCTAGTTTTGTGGCAGAGAAGACAGGAGTAAATAATTCACCCTGGGCTAATTCATACCTTCCTCACTACAGAACAGGGAGAAACCTGGGAGGGGCTGTAGCTCAGTGTGATAGAGCCCCTGCGTTGCATGCTGAAGGTCCAAGGTCCAATCCCCAATCTCTCCAGGTAAGGCTGAGAAGGAATCCTTGCCTGAAACCCTGGAGAGCTGCTGCCAGTCAGTGTTGACAATACTGGGCTACATGGATCAAAGGTCTGAGTCAATCTAAAGCAGTTTCTTATGTTCCTGTGAAAAGACATTTTCTTTACCACCCAAAGCTCTAGACAGGTTTTACCCGTGTTATAATATTTATCCCACTTCTAGGCTATTTAAACAAATCAAGATGACAACACATAAACTCTGGAAAGTAAAGGCACGAAAATTAGAAAGGGATTGAATCACCCTCCATCATCATGGACTCAAAGATCTCATCTCCAAAGTTTGGCAAAGCCGCACTTTCAAGACAAGACCTTTTCAAAAGTGTAGAACATAAGAGAAGTCCCACTGCTGGATCAGACCAAAGGGCCATTTCATCAAGCATCCTTCCTTCCAGCTGTTTTCAGGAAGCCCACAAACAGGACATGGGCAAGAGACCTTCCCTGCTGTTTTCTTCTGGCAACTGGTATTCAGTGGCATACTTCCTATGAACACAGATCTTCTGTTTAGCTATCATGATCAATAGCTATTTACAAATCTTACCAGAGGATTTAGACAGTTGTAATTGGCGCCTCCAAAAGGTGAGGGAGCTACAAGTCTCACCCACTCTGCCAAGTCACCCCAATTGGACACTCCCTCAGCTCCACCCACTCAAAGCTTTCCTTACCTGCTCTGTCCCAATTCTGCCCATAGAAGTTCCTCCCATCAGCCGTGAAAATGAAATAAAACCTCCATGCTCAGAGACTCTTTAGAATACTACATGCAGTGGAAACAAAAATCAGGGAAATGCTGTTCCTCACATGTCCTATTTGTAAGCTCTCCAGGAGCAAGGAGCAATGGCCATTTTGGGAAACAAAACATTGCACACGATGGGGATATGTGACTTACCTAAGACAACATACTGAGTACTATTTATTTATTGCATTTCTATACTACTCAATAGCCGAAGCTCTCTGGGCAGTTCACAGTACAAGGGAGAAGTAAGGTATGAACCCCCTAATTATTAGTCTTTTGACCCAAGATTTGCTGCAGTGTCATAGCATGTTCTGGTATGACATGTTCTGAATTCCACCCCCACCCCCTAATAAACTCCCATTCCAAAAATTAAATTTCTGAATGGAGCACTCCTTCACCTGGCCACTGCCATACGTGTCTTGGTGGCATCTAGGCCAGGCTCTGTGTGGGCTGCCTTGGAAGAGTATTCCTAGAGTGCAGCTGATGCAGAATGCTGTTGCCAACACGCCAATGGGGACTGCTTTTTTTGTTTATTCGTTCAGTCACTTCTGACTCTTCATGACTTCATGGACCAGCCCACGCCAGAGCTTTCTGTCGCCCGCCGCCACCCCTAGCTCCCCCAAGGTCGAGTCCGTCACCTCCAGAATATCATCCCTCCATCTTGCCCTTGGTCGGCCCCTCTTCCTTTTGCCTTCCACTTTCCCTAGCATCAGCCTCTTCTCCAGGGGATCCTGTCTTCTCATTATGTGGCCAAAGTACTTCAGTTTTGCCTTTAATACCATTCCCTCAAGTGAGCAGTCTGGCTTTATTTCCTGGAGTATGGACTAGTTTGATCTTCTTGCAGTCCAAGGCACTCTCAGAATTTTCCTCCAACACCACAGTTCAAAAGCATCTATCTTCTTTCGCTCAGCTTTCCTTATGGTCCAGCTCTCGCACTATGCGGACCTTTGTTGTCAGTGTGGTGTCTCTGCTCTTAACTATTTTATCAAGATTTGTCATTGCTCTCCTCCCAAGAAGTAAACATCTTCTGATTTCCTGGCTGCAGTCAGCGTCTGCAGTAATCTTTGCGCCCAGAAATACAAAGTCTGTCACTGCCTCCACGTTTTCTCCCTCTATTTGCTACTCTGGTATTATTTGATCCACATTGGCCCCCAGTGCCATGGTCCCAACTGTCATGCCGCCACTGGAGTCACCTTCAGAGGAGAAGCCCAAACCTTCCGAGCTCGCTGGCCTCTCAGAAGACCCCTGGCACTAGGAGGGATGCCTTTGAACCTGCCTCCTGGAGAGGCAGAGAACTCAGCTTCTGAGGCAGAGAGGGTCACCACCCAGCCCCCAAGATCCACAATAGGATGGTAGCCAGGCACAGGAGTGCTTGCTTACTGAAGAGTCAAGCTCTCCTCGTGAGGAGGTCATCTGACAAACCTCTAAGGTGATGCAGCTGAGCACGGAGTGGAGCTCTAGCAGTTCTAGCTATTTCAGGTCTCACTTGCACCTGAGAACTGGTGGGAAATAATGCTGTTCTTTCACCTCCACTGTCTTCTAATTTGGCCTCATCTTCACAAGCATGAGAGGAGTGCACATTATTGTTATCCTCCGTAGTATGTTGCAATCGGGTCCACTCCATCACTGTTATATGGCAGAGTGAGCCATCTAAAACCCACCTTTTCAGTGCCAGAAAAGACATACTTCCAGAGACCAGGGTGGGTGGGGTGGAGTAGAACCAACGTCAGCCGGAGAGAGGCTTGTTACCACCCCTCTCCAGGTTCCCCCTGCCACTACAGTTTAATGAATGGAAATGGAGAGTAACTAATGCACAATACTGGCTCCCTATGTGAGCACCCCACCAGCACAAATAAACCCCACTCCAAAAAAGTATCACACCACTGCATCAGAGAACCTAACTCTGGAGCTGCGCAGCTCTGGAGCTAACACCACACCACAGAACTGAATGAACACAGTCTTAGGGTGACCCTATGGAAAGGAGGACAGGGCTCCTGTATCTTTAAAGTTGTATAGAAAAGGGAATTTCAGCAGGTGTCATTTGAATGCATGTAGCAGCTGGTGAAATTTTGTCTTCATCAGAAGACCTGCCGCTTTAACTATTGCAATGAAGAGGGAATTTCACCAGGTGCTGCATGCATACAAAAGATACCTGCTGAAAATCCCTTTTCTCTACAACTGTTAAAGATACAGGAGCCCTGTCCTCCTTTTCATATGGTCACCCTACACAGTTTATTTGCAACTCTGGAGCTTCACAGCTAACAACACATCAGAGAAGCGAATTAACACTGTTCCGGATAGACATCTCTCAATGGGAACGTTAAAGGAGTGAATGGGGGAAAGGCCAGCCCACGTCACAGCCACCTCACAGGCATGCACAGGTTTAATGAGGAAGCACAGGGGCATGTTGCAGATCAAGTATCTGGGAGCCGCTTTAACTAAAAAGAACAGAGTAAAAGGACTCTCTGATCCTGCAGCTTTTCCAGGTGGATGCGGCTGGTTGGAAGCACGCTAGCCATGACTTCATGTGCCACAAAGGGACTCACAACACAGCCAAGCCTGGGGGGGGGGGGGCGTGAACGACACATTAATAGGGTGAACCTATGAAAAGCAGGACAGGGATACTGTATCTCTAACAGTTGTATTGAAAAGGGAATTTCAGCAGGTGTCATTTGTATGCATGCAGTACCTGGTGAAATTCCCTCTCCATCACAACAGTTAAAGCTGAAAAACCCTGTCCTCTTTTACATCTGGTCACTCTGTAAATGCAGCTTTAACTCTTTAACATTGTTATCTTTTCGGTGCCAGGTCAAGACCTTTCTCTTCTCCCAGGCATTTTAACAGCATTTAACAACGTTAAGTTTGTTTTTAATGGACCCCAGAATTGTTGTTTTTTAAATGGATACTGTTGTTTTTATACTGTTTTTATATTTTTTAAAATTTTTGTATACTTTTAATGTTTACTATTTTTAATTGTTGTAAACCACCCAGAGAGCTTCGGCTGGGGGTCGGTATATAAATGTAATAAATAAATAAATAAATAAATTGACCAGATGCAATAGAGGGCAGGGCTCCTGCAGCTTTAACTCCTTGATGAAGAGGGAATTTCACCAGGTGCTGCATGCATACCAATGGCACCTGCTGAAATTTCCTTTACTATACAACTGTTAAAGATATAGGAGTAGGGTGACCACATGAAAAGTTATAGGAGCCCAGTCCTCCTTTTCATATGATTACCTAGAGTAAGCGTGATTACCCAGCGCTTAATGAATATTTAAAGCAAGAGTCAGTGACTGAGCTCACATTCCCAATAGAGCAGTTTTTAACAAAAAGAACTGGACAACCACCTGTCAGGGATGCTTTAGGGTGGATTCCTGCCTTGAGCAGGGGGTTGGACTCAATGGCCTTATAGGCCCCTTCCAACTCTACTATTCTATGATTCTAGATGGGTGCACTTAGGACCACAGCCTTAAGTGTGGTGATGACTGCATCTCTAGTATTTCCATCCATCATGTGGTAGCTGTGTCGTTATTTCACCACACAACTGGACTGCAGCTTACGATGAGTTTAGTACATCGCTGCTTATCCAGATTTAAAATTTTGCAGCGGAGTGCTTGAATGCTACAATTTGGCCAGGTGAAGACCTTTTCGTTTTCTCAGCATTTTAACAGTCTATCAGCTTGATTTTAACTTTGCTGTTTTAGATTTGTATTTTAACTCTGTATTATTTTCTGCATTGCTGCTGGGTTTTATCCTGGTTGTGTTTTTATATTGCATTTTATACTATGCTTTTATACTGTTGGTTTTATATTTTCAATGATTTTTATGGTTTTCATTTTTGTAAACTGCCCAGAGAGCTTTGGCTGTTGGGCAGTATAAAAATGCAATAAATAAATAAATAAAGGAATTCTCCAGATCCCTTGCCAAAGTGCCAATTGAAGGCTATGACTTACTTCTGGGTAGACATGGTTAGACCTCTGCTCTCTCCACACCCCTGCCCCATGTGACTTTCCTTTCCTCCAATCAGTGCCCAAAGCATGCCCACTGCCCTAAATTGCACTCACCCCACCAGTGACACATGCACAGAGAAACATAGCGACGACAGCAGAGAAAATTTATAATGCATGGTAAAATGGCACTGTGACAGCCCCCCACCTGAAAATTCCATTGCCCTGGGCCCCCAGATTCCAGATAGAAATGGGGGGAGTCTCTCTCTCTCTCTCTCTCTCTCTCTCTCTCTCTCTCTCTCTCTCTCTCTCTCGTTCACACACAATGCATGTCGGGGGCCCAGAGAAAATTGCCCCTCTCCCCTGCTTTGGCCAGGCCTATGTAAACCCATGGGTTAACAGCCCAAAACATGAGCAGTGACTTCTCCTACCTATGACTTTGACATTATAGGTGATTCGGGGCCCATTAGGCAGGATGCGACATTCCCAGGTCCCATGGTCCTCCTGAACTGTCAGATTCATTATCTCCAGCTTCTGGTTATTGCTTTTCAGCTTCCATCGTGGCTCCTTGCCTGTAACTTTGGCTTTGCTGGGGCCAAACCACTCGATGCTTACGCCACTCATGTTGGAGGAATGGAGTTCTAATAGCAAGGTCTCTCCCTGCAGGAGGTATCCACTTGGGGATTGTGTCACTGTGAAGGGGAAAAGGGCAGATCTAGTGAGTTCTTTTCCTATTCTCCTTCTCAGGATTTGATGGGACAACGAAAGAGACTTGAGATTTCCTTTCCGTTCCTTCCTCATTTTACATCACTCACATTTCCATACTTTCAGGTCAAAAGTAATGGGTTGTTGTCCTTCCACTTCACAGGCGTAGTAACCTCCTTCCTTTGCATCTGGTAGCACTAAAGAGAAATTGCCCTTGTCTGTATCCCCAAATCTGTATTGTACCAACTTGCCGCCTTTGAAGAAAGTGGAAATGCCAGAAGTTACAGCTCCTTACGAACAGTAAAGGCCCCCCTTCCCTCCTGGATATGTGATAAATGGAACAGGTTTTACCTGTATAGACCTTTCCAGACACGAAATTAATTATAACTGTATTTTTATGTCTCCAGGTAACTTTTTTCATATGTTGTATATTTGTACCGTGAAGTTCACAGGGAAGGACAACAGAGGTGCCAGCAATAACATTGATGTTCATCACTGCAAGAACAGGAAGTGTTGCCCCTAAAAGATGCACTGGCTCAAAACAAACAAACAAACAAACAGAGCAAAGAAAGGTCAGCATTGGGGACAGGATCAAATTCTGGAGAATTCCAGGCCCAAACCTCAAAATCTTCGAGCTTTTCTGCATGAGGCATTTATTATGGATTCACAGTTGTTTATGGATTCTTTAGACAACATTGTGACCCTCCAAGTTTGCATCGGTTTTAAAACAGCACTTTCTGCACGCTTTTTTTTTAAGAGTAGATAATGTAGTATTTGTGAAAGTAAAAGAAAATGCTTTTTCCACTTATGTAATAGTGCTATGCTGCTATATCACAGGGCCACCTAATGGTTATTTAACGGAAAAGCAGGAAAAGGAATGTTCTTTGTGTAGTGCTCGAAACTCAATTCTGTGCCAAAACCTAAAGTAGATACAGCGGATTAACAACCTCGTGTAGGAAAGCCCCCATAAAAGCCTGCTGCCCCTGGGACATGCGTTAATTTTCAATGAATACTGAGGAGTGATGAGCAGCCCAAGAGAAAAATAAGGAGAGATGTTCATAGAGTTACATGGTCCCGTCCCCCCACAAAACAAAACTATTGTGGAAGCCTCTTATGCCTGGTTTTGAATTGAAAATACTGCAGCAGGTTTTATATACCAAACCTATTGCCAGTGTGAAAACAGGCTGGCCTCTTCTTGCTTGTTCTGTTCCTACTCCTCAGATGAGCTCTGATACTGGAAGTGAGCTGGGTTGGGAGGTAATCCTTGTGCTTCCCTCACCTGTGCACCCATTTGCTCTAAAATTGGATCCCTTAGCATAGGGCCTGTCTATACGCCCTGTATGCCCTGCAGTAGCTGTGCAGTGGTGCTGCATAGTTTATACGACGCAGCCGCCACCTTGCAGCCACTATGGGCTTTCCCAAAAAAACCTGTGCACTTAAGTAGTTACTGTCTTACTGCATTTTTGTGGGCATTTTGTGGGCATGTGCAAATCTGTGGGCATTGCAAAAAAGCTCCAATCTGGACAATTCTTTCAAAGGAAAGGAACCTCTCATACAAGCACTGAGTCATTACTGACTCTTGGAGGGACGCCAGCTTTCGCTGACGTTTTCTTGGCAGGCCTTATAGCGGGGTGGTTTGCCGTTGCCTTCCCTGGCCGTTATTACCTTTCCCCCAGCTCTCTTCTGATCTGCGGGGTTTAACGGAAGGATCAGCCATTGGCCTGGTTCAGACCACACGCTAAACCATGCTGCTTAACCACAAAATGGTTCCATTAACCATTTTGTGGATAAGCAGCATGCTGCTTAACCACAAAATGGTTCCATTAACCATTTTGTGGATAAGCAGCATGGTTTAGCGTGTGGTCTGAATGGGGCTACTCAGGGAGAAACTGCAGGATGTACTAAGTCCAGCAGAAGAATATTACAAACTTACCAGTTTATGGCCCAGTGAAAACAACTGTGCAGCCTCCAGGGTTGTTTCCAGGCAGAGGGTTCCTTGTGCTAACAATCAAAAGGTATGTCCTTGACAGATTTTTTTGTGGACACACACACACACAAATGGAAGATATGGCTGGAAAACATGGGGGGGGGGGCACAAACAGAAGACAACAGATTCTGGACCCCCTGTAAAATTCTTCTGAAGGAGGCAACGAATGTGATTGCATAGCAAAAGCCTTGCCTGGAATCAGCCGTGGTCACAGAGCCACGGGGTCGCTGCGTGGATTCAGTTTTGCTAGCATCGTTCCACAATCTGATACTAAGGCCATAGCTAGCCCTAAGGTTTATCCCTGGATCGTCCAGGGGTCAAACCTGTTCCTCTAGGTGACACACAGGGGATCCAGTGCTCAGGCAGGGGCAAACCCTGGATGATCCCGGGATAAACCTTAGGTCTAGTTGTGGCCTAAGTGAATCTGAGCATTACATGTAGGTTCTCTCCAGCCTAAAGATATATTTAGATATTTAGAGATAAGTATTTAGAGAGTGGAGGAGTGTCAGCTCAAAACAAGGAGGTTGATTGCCAATCATGGCTTCAGTTTCTGTCTCCTTGGGCCACAGCTAGACCTAAGGTTTATCCTGGGATCATCCAGGGTTCTCCCCTGCCTGAGCAAAGGATCCCCTGTGTGTCACCTAGATGAACAGGTTTGACCCCTGGACGATCCAGGGATAAACCTTAGGTCTAGCTATGGCCTTGGTCTCCTTCTGGGCTACAGGTGCAACTTGGAACCCGCTTCCCCCATGGCAAGCAAGGCACCAGGACTCCTTCTCTGCAGATCTCTAGCTTCTGGTTGTCCTACTCCTCTACTGCTGGAGTTTGGAAAGCCTGACCTCCATCTCCCCTGCAGAACCTTCGTGGTCGAGCTTCCAAAATCAGTGCTCCCCCCACCCCCGTCTGGGACCAGCATCCAATAAATGGCCTCTTTTCCCCAAGAGAAGGCTCTTCCTCTCACTGCAAATGCTCTGTTTGGAGCACAAACAGTTTGGAGCATTTCCAAATGCTGCCTGCTCTGCTAGGCTTTTCCTCCAGCCGGTTTTCCTTCCAGCATGGTTCTCTTCCTGGCATTTCTCTCTGACTTTACCAGGGGGGCATGGAAGACCCCAAAGTTGCCAGCTCTAAGACAGTGCTGGGGGGACCTTTTTTCTGATGAGGACCCACATTCCCTCAGGAGTTATCGGTCAGGGGCCATATGCTGGTGGTGAGCAGGGCCAGATCAAATAAATGGGTAGGACCAACCCTTCTCCCCACCCCCAGTGGTCTGAACTGATTGTTCGCAGAAAGCTTTTGAAATTAGGCCAAGGGCATCATAAGATCAGGCCTGGGGCCATGGGTTGACCACCCACGCTTTGGCGGCTTGCAGATAATTTCTTTGCTGTTTCTGCCGCTGGTGTTCATATTGGCCATTACTGGAGCACCCAAGCCCTTGTCCTGATAGACCTATAGATCATATGAGCAGCCTTAGGACCTCTTCAACTATTGATAGCTGAAACCAGTGGTGTAGCAGAGCAAGAACATTGCGGACCAACTCTGATCCTTTTCTTGCAGCGGGGAGCGATGGCATCCTCTGCCATAGTGATATTTGCCAGTATTGTAAGCTGGGGTCGGGGACAGGTCTGGCCTGACACGTGATGCACAGGACTGGCCCAAGGTCACCCAGTGAACGTTTTGGACTCTTCTTAGGGTGAGGTTACAGGTGCTGTCATTATATGCAGGTCCTGCACTTCCAAATTTAACATGACCCCCCCCAAAACACACACACACACACAAAGACATCCGTGTTGGCAACTCTGCCATTGTGCCATACATGCCTCTTGAAGAAAACTCACCCAGGAGAAAAGCAAAGAGAGCAAGAATGCTGTTCGGGGCCATATCCACTGGTGCTCCCTTTCCTCTGTAGGAACTGAAGACTGGGAATTCTGTCCAAGAAATCCTAACAGGGGAAGGCCAAAACCATATATCAGTAAAGTCAGCAGTGATTTAATTCCAGTATGTCTTGTATTACGAAATGTATTGCGGGGGGACAGACAACCATATACTGAGTTATAATTTCCCTTGGGACGCAGTTAAACATTTGGTGCACTGGTCCTCTCTATCAATTAGTCATAAAGGTACATACGTGGCTGTCACCCACCTCCGTTCCCAATAACATCTAGTAGATGAACTGTACGACATGACTTCATCATATCCCTTTCCCCTTCCTCCTGCAAGTGCCAGCTGCAGCCAATGAGCTGGGGGCAGGCAAGGAATAATGGCAAAGAAATGGTTCATTCTCTAAGCACACCCCTTCTCCCTTTGATCCTTCTCTTTTGTCTCTTCTTCCACTTAATTCAGTACAAAGGAACGAGGCAGCAGAATCAGAGAATGCAAACTAAAAACGGTGCGTGGACAAACGAGGCAGCCGATAGGTGGGAAATCGGCCAATCACATTGTCCTACCCTCAAAGCGCCACTCACATGTCAAAATGCGATTTAACTCCCCCAAAGACACATAACCATAACGCAGTGCAAAGTCGGATGTGATCTAAAAGTTGCGGTAAATTGTAAATGCAAAGATGCGCATTATCACGTTAAAAAACCCAGCGCTACAGTGAATGGACGCCTGCATCATCTGAAACGTGAATATGTGCATTTAGGTCGGGGTAAACAAGATGTATAGACAAGCCCCTTGTCTAATGTGATACCCCCACTTTGCAATACAAACTTTTGAACTACACTGGTTGCCTTTCATAAGGGTTTATACAAAAATATTACTAGGGTGACCATATGAAAAGGAGGACAGGGCTCCTGTATCTTTAATAGTTGTATTGAAAAGGAAATTTCAGCAGGTGTCACTTGTATATATGGAGAACCAGGTGAAATTTCCTCTTCACCACAGCAGTTAAAGCTGCAGGTGCCCTGCCCTCTTTTAAATCTAGTCACTCTAGTATAGCTCCTGCAGCTTTAACTGTTGCGATGAAGAGGGCATTTCACCAGGTTCTCCATACATACAAATGACACCTGCTGAAATTCCTTTTTCTATGCAAGTGTTAAAGATACAGAAGCCCTGTCCTCCTTTTCATATGGTCACCCTAATATAACAGATACAAGCAAAAAACATACACATCAAAATGCAAATCTCTCTCCATACAAACAGTTAAAGGAAAAATGCACCAACAGCAAGCAATTCATACAAAATGTGTATCTGTCCGTCTGATTTCAAGCTAGAGTCAATACAAAAAGGTAAAAACATCCCAACAGCAAATAATCTATACAGGGTTTTTTTTAATCTACTAGCAATCTGATTTCAAGTTAGAGATACCAATTGATTACATATGCACAGAACTGGCTGAAAGGTAGGGTGACCATATGAAAAGGAGGACAGGGCTCCTGTATCTTTAACAGTTGCACAGAAAAAGGGATTTCAGCAGGTGTCATTTGTATATATGGAGAACCTGGTGACATTCCCTCTTCATCACCACAGTTAAAGCTGCAGGAGCTATACTAGAGTGACCAGATTTAAAAGAGGGCAGGGCACCTGCAGCTTTAACTGTTGGGATGAAGAGGAAATTTCACCAGGTATTGCATGCATACAAATGACACCTGCTGCAATTTCCTTTTGCATACAACTGTTAAAGATACAGGAGCCCTGTCCTCCTTTTCATATGGTCACCCTATAAAGGTGAGCGAGGTCAGTGGAGTTGAATGGAGTGGGCAGTTTGAACCTGGGCCAGATCTACACCAAGCAGAATATGACACTTTGAAAATGGTTTGAAAACTGTTTATGGAGTGTGTCCTGGGCCTCAACAGTTGTCACTACTGTATAAACCGTTTTAAAGCAGTACTGTAGATCCTGTCCTATGCTTACATTTCAGCCAAGTTTAAGTCTGAGTAAACATATATATGGTCAGGATTCAAGCCTCCCTCAAAAAATAGCAATGCAATCCTCTACATCTTTAATAAAAATAAGTCCATTGAGTTCAAAGGTGCTTACTCCCAAGTAAATGGATACCCTTGACCAACTTATCCAGGAGTAGGCCTCACTGAACTCACTGGGACTTACTTATGTAGACACATATACACTTGCAATGTAAGGCTGCAATCCTATGTATGCTTTCTTTACTCCCAGGGTAGACATGTAGAGGATTACACTGCTAGAGACATGCAATGCAGTAGTAGTACTTTTCCTGGTTTATACTACTTAAATGGTTTCCCATTTAAAACATTCCTGCACAGAGAAAACTAGCACGCCAAGAAAAGATTTCAGTCTAGCCTTCTTAGCATATTGTATTTATATACGAGGAAGTTGTATAGGGTGACCATATGAAAAGGAGGACAGGGCTCCTGTATCTTTAACAGTTGTATTGAAAAGGGAATTTCAGCAGGTGTCATTTGTATGCATGCAATTCCTGGTGAAATTTCCTCTTCATCCCAACAGTTAAAGCTGCAGGTGCCCTGCCCTCTTTTAAATCTGGTCACTCTAGTATAGCTCCTGCACTTTAACTGTGGTGATGAAGAGGGAATTTCATCAGGTTCTCCATATATACAAATGACACCTGCTACTGTTAAAGATGCAGGAGCCCTGTCCTCCTTTTCATAGGGTCACCCTAAAGTTGTACTCTTTTTTTATCGTTTTAGGGTTTTGGGTGAGGGGGATATTCCACTTTGCCCACACCCCCAATGGCACTTTGAGCTCCATCACACCAGCGATTTAGTGCACTCTTGCCATGCCTGGTGTGTGAATTTGCAGCACGGTACTCACATGACACTGTGGCCTTAGCTAGACCTAAGGATTATCCCTGGATCGTCCAGGGGTCAAACCTGTTCATCTAGATGACACCCAGGGGATCCAGTGCTCAGGCAGGGGCAAACCCGGGATGATCCCAGGATAAACCGCAGGTCTAGCTGTGGCCTGTGTCTGTGCTGCTGACAGCCCGCCTCTTCCCCAGCCTTTTCCGTCTTTCTAGAATGCCTAAAGCCTGGATTATTTTCCCTAGGTGCATTTAATGTGCCCTTAAGGTTCTGTGTAGTGCTGTACTCTTATATTTTCCTTTGTTGGGGGTGTGTGCTGTGACCGGAGCCTTGCTGTTGGCTTGAATGGATTTGTATCAGGTCCTTTCAGGGAAAAGCGATCTCTCCCAGCAGCTGGCTCCAAGCCTCAATATAAAAACCAAACCTTGCATCCCAGGCTTGAAAGTGTTTTTTAAAATCATACAATGTCTGAATCTCTGCAGAGACAGGATTGTACCCCGTCGGTGCCCCCAAAGAGCCAGACTAAAGGGTTGTTCTATTTTTGCCAGGCAGAAAGGCAGTCTGGTTGAAGTACTCAGCTGACAGGACCTGTATGTCTTGTTAAAAGGGGGGGGGAGGAGCAACCAATGAACTAAAGGGAGAAAGACAAGGGGCAGGCTAGGCTAGGCTGGGCTGCAGTGGAAGAGCAAACAAGCGCAAGAGCAGCGTATTCAGGTGAAAGGGACCTTAAGCTTGACACACTTATGCATCGGAGGTAAAAAATACGGAGGCAAAGCAGGAAAAAATATGTGTTTTTGTTACTACTAGCAAATGGAAATCTCCAAAGCAAAAATGCTGATATTTTGTTTCTTTTCAAATAAAACATATGTCTGCTTCTCATTCCCTCCTGCCCAGTGCTTAACAATAGATGCCTAGCAAAGATTTCATGTTTGCTAGTGGTTTATTTTCTCATTGTTATATGTCCGTGATTAAGACTTTGATCATGTGCACACTTACCAGGGAGTAAACCCCACTGAATATTGCATGGGACTTACTTTTGAATAGAGAACTTCCTGAGGAATGTACTATAAGTGAGCAGTATTAAAATATTTGGCTGATTTCTTTGCTCATAACTTCCCATATAAATTATTACAAGAAGTACAAGACTGGGTGGGGTGGTAGGAGTAGCAGAAAATACATTTTGAGAGGTAGAAAGGAGAGTTCTTCTTTTATTTAGGTAAGGCAACCCAGGAGCTTCTAATTATTTTATTTTTATTCGATGTGATAACAACCCTACTCATGGGCCAGGAGCAGTGGTACAGTTAGGGCTAGACCAGGGCCCTTCTGTCCACCTAACCCCAAAGGTCCACCCAGAGTGCGACAGGTGACTGGGGGAGGAGTCCACAGGCCTCCCTTCAGCACCTGGGCTGGCATGGGCACTACCAGAGCTGATGCTAGTCACCATAGCGTCCTTCCTTTCTTAAAAGAAACATGTAATAGTTAGGGGGAGGCCATCCGGGCATGCACATGGTTTCAGGTGCTCATTTTATTATTTTTTCTTTAAATCATAGAATCATAGAATAGTAGAGTTGGAAGGGGCCTACAAGGCCATCGAGTCCAACCCCCTGCTCAGTGCAGGAATCCACGCTAAAGCATCCCTGCAGGGCCGGTGCCAGGCTTTTTTGCACCCTAGGCACGGTAAGCTGCTTTCACCCCCGCCACCCTCCCCACCCCAGGTAAGCTGAAACAGGCGGGGATGAGGCCATGTTACCTATCCCTCGCCCGAAGTCCTCCTGGCTTGGCTGGACGCTGCGGTGGGGTAAGTGGGCAGGCGGCTCCACGTTCTGACTTCCGGCGTGCCCGGAAGTCAGAACGTGAGCCGTCCGTCCCCACCCTGAGGGCGGTCAGAGGGCAGTTGGACGCTGGGGTGGGGGGGCGGAAGGCTTCAGAACACTGCGCCCGGAAGCTGCTCTCACTCGGCCAGAGCGGCTCTGGGAGTGGGAGTGTGACTTCCGGGCGCGCCGTTCAGCACCCCCTTACCTTGGCGCTCTAGGCGGCCGCCTAACTGGCCTCTATGGCAGCACCAGCCCTGCATCCCTGACAGATGGTATATTATCTTTTTCTGTAACAAAATGGCGCTAACTCCAGGGCCAATGTGTTTTGCATTAGGACTGCAGAGGCATATTGGGTTTTATTCCCGTAGGCAGTCATGATGGTGCTATGATTTAAGTGAACTAAAAATGTAAAACCACCCAACAACCATAGAAACAGCCAGAAACAGGTGACCTGTATTGAAACAGTTCACCATGCTTTCGCGTGCCTTTAAGGAGCGGGCGAGGTTCCCCACACTATCGATGTGGTGAGTTGGTTGTCTGTATTCACCCACAGTTTGCTGTGATTGTGTGGCCTGTCCCAGAAGAAGTGGAGGCAAATCTTTCTATAGACTGCTGCTATTTCAAGGGAATTGACATGAGCCATTCTCTCAAATTCTGCCCTAAAAGGTTGCAGTACGCCGGTTGGCAGGGACTCTCCATTGTCTCCACAAGAAGTCCAGCTGCTTCTTGAATGCCTCCAGTGTGGGAGAGCCCACCACCTCCCTAGGTAACTGGTTCCATTGTCGTCCTGCTCTAACAGTCAGGAAGTTTTTCCTGATGTCCTTGATTAGATATCCCAGGTTCTCAATAGTGAGGACCCAATGGCCCTTGGAGATGTACTTCCATTAGTCTAGGGCCCAATCTACATGGCTGATTTAGTGCAGAGTGACAGCCTTCAAGAGGCAGCTGGACAACCACCTGTCAAGGGTGCTTTAACGTGGATTCCTGCATTGAACAGGGCGTTGGACTCGATAGCCTTATAGGCCCCTTCCAACTCTACTATTCTGATTCTATTATCACACCAGCGTTTTAACGCACTCTCGACATGCCTGGTGTCTGGTTTTGCAGCATGGCACTCACATGATGCCATACCAATCCTGCTGTGAACGCGCCATTTCCCCCTCCTCTTCTGTTTTACTTTTGTACGGAGAAAGTCCGTTTCTTTTTTGCCATTGCGCAATAGCATTGCTGTTCTGTTTCCGTGTAATTTTCTTTTCGATGCTGTTTTGGATTGTCCCGATTTTTCTGCTGGGTGTGTGTCTGTGGAATGGTGTGTGTGTAGGGCGGTGTCACTGACAAAAGCAGAGGGCGGGGCAATTTTCCTCCAGCAAACGCGCCATTTCAATTTCCTTTAATCATTCTCCTTGGGAATGCCTGCTGGATTGTTGGTACAGAGCTCGCTGAGTCAACCCTTCATACTTTCGGTCCTCCAATTTGGTTTATAAGGATCCTAGGGAAAACATTGTGTGTTCTTTTTCTCCCACCCACCCCTTCTCCTAAGTTTTACGGTGTAACAATACTTCATTGAAACGAGGAAAGGTAGACCAGTCCATGGACATGCAAGGGGTTGACTTTCCCTAATCCCTTAAATACACCATTGTATCATTATTATTATTATTATTATTATTATTATTATTATTATTATTAATATAGCACCATCAATGTACATGGTGCTGTACAGAGTAAAACAGTAAATAGCAAGACCCTGCCGCATAGCAGAATTACATTCAATTGCATTTGTGCAGAAATAAATAAAAAAATTAAAAAAGGGAAAACCAGAATTAGGGTAGGGGAAGGGACCCACGTCCATCTCAAAGTCCTTCCCAGCCGCAACAACCAATGAACTGCAAGGGGAAGGAAAAGGGAGGAGACGGGGCAGCATGTTAGCAATGTGAGCCCCCACACGTGAAAGGATGCACGCGCTGAAATGGCGCTGAAATCGCACAACAACGCACACACGTGAAAGTGATCAGCGCTTGATGCGCTGTCGGAACGGAAGCAGATAGTGTGGGGACAACCCAGGGGGAAAAAAAGTGTGGTGATGGAGTTCATTGATTTCCTGCTTTTTATTCCACATCCGTAATGATCGGACACAAGGTGTAGATCTGGCCCAGTAAGACATGATAGGTAATGCTGCTTTCAGTGCCCATTTCCACAATAATCCCTTGCGCTGAGAAAAGCAATGACTACAGGACTGCTTAAATCATTGCTGGTGGGGACAACATCTAAGTTGTGTTCCCCTTCTAAGTAGGGAAGGCAAAGCATGACCTATAAAGCCGCAGGTATGCAACTTCCTTTGTATTTTGTGGAGAAATACCGTGCAGGATTCATAACTGCTTCTTTGTGTGGTGGGGTTATATAAACTAGGTCTTTTGTTATGTTTGTGTGTGTGTGTGTGTACGCATCCCTTCCTCTGTTTCTCTTGGCCCTCCCCTTGGCCTTGTGGTTTTCTTGTTCTGCTTTTGCTCTTGTTTGTGGCTGAGGGTTTGTTCAGAAGCCTGCTGAGAGGTGATAAAAGCAGCTTTTCTTACATAGCCCAGGTCTCTCTGTGGGTGCCCTATCCCACACCCCTCCAGCACAGGATGAGAACCAGCTAGTTGCTATTTCAACAACATTAATTTGAAACTTGAAGCCCAGTGATTTTAGAGCCATCACCAATGTCACCTGGAAAACCCATGATCTGATCTCCTGATATTTTCATTTCTGCCTAAAAGCAGCTGCTGGGGGCTCCACTTTTTATCAGCATCAGGTGGGGTTGGGGGGTGTATTAACCCTTTCCACATGCTCTTGGGTAGAAAAGTCTAAGAGCTTTTCTACCCAAGGCTGTTAATCTGCTGAATCTACTTTCGGTTTCGTGGCAGAACTGCAATCTGAGCCCTACATAAAGAACTTTTTCTTTCTTGATTTTCTGCTACATTTCTTCTAGATGGCTATAGCAGAAATACTACAATTATGCAAGTAGGGAAATATGTTTTCTTCTGCTTACAGAAATAATACTCCATTTTCTCTACTCTGACATAGAAAATGGAAACGTGCTCTTAAAAAAACAGAAGCAAAACTGGAGTGTCATGACATTAGGAGTTGAGCAGTTCTACCTTATCTTCGTTACCTGTCAACATTTTGCCATCTTTGCTGAGCAGCTGGTCTACCATTACATTTGTCCTCCTTTTACTTTGGCAGATGTTTGAAAAGGTTGAATAAGCAACACACGGCTGTCCTGCCACACATAGGCGTGCGCAGCACATTTCATTACGGTGTGTCCCCAGGGAATTTTATTTATTTATTTATTTTTGAAGGTAAACATTTATTGAATGCTCAATCAAAAAGGGCATTGTTTTTTTTCATTTATTTATTAAACATTGTAGACACTGATTCCTACTCTGCGTTCAGCTTGCCTGACCATGGGAGGGTCGGGGTTGCAGGTGGTGGTGAGGTAATGAGGAGACACTCCTCAAGTCCCAGCATTGGTGGAGCTTTGTGTTGGCACTGGCTGGAGGAGGATCTTACGAGGTGATCCCCTCCTGGCCTCTTTGAAACGTAGCTCCTGGCAGAGAGGTTCCCAGCAGAGCAATTCCTTTTCCCCACTGGGGTGGGGTGGGGTGGGGGGCAATTGAGCAGCCATAGGGCCATTTCCGCAGCATTTAGAGCCCCCTATGATCCTCCTATGGACCCCTCAAATTGGCGCTTATTGCTTGAGACATTAGGGTATGCCTGGACACACCTGGCACACCACTTGCGCACATCTATGCTACCACAGCAAGATAGAGTTGCCTGCTGACCAGAAAAAAAAATCCAGCCTGGCCTGCTCTTTTGCCTTTACTAGCAGCTATATATGCAGAAATCAGCAGGGGAAGCTTTTCATGGTATGGGAATTGCTCAAGGGTTTTCACACACATTAACAGACTTTTTCTTCAATTGATTCTAAAGCAAATGTTAACCCAATACTGGCCACAGTGTGTATGCAATTTTTCTTGCACATTCTGGGCCGTACAGTTTCACATGTGGCAGAAATAAGAGGAAAGAAGTTGAGAAAGATGCTTTGTAGTGTCTTCTATGAAAATGTCTTGGAATGATCATAGGGAAAGGCCCTAGGCCAACTTTCCTCGACCTGGAACCCTCTATATGTGTTGGTGGTGTACAAGTAGGGATGTATGAGAAATCCATTTCAGTTTGTTTTCAATGGGAATTCACCCCATTCGCACCGCACCTCCTGAACCTGAACACAAACCCAAGCACCATCTGTGGTGAAAGCTTGTAAATTCCCAGGAGGCGAGGGTGGGGATTTGTTTGGAAAATGCATATACTAGAAAAAATGCATGAAAAAATGCACACTTTTTAAAAAGTGCACACAAAGACACTTTCATTAATGGGAGAAAACTGCGTACTTTTGAATGTGATCCCAAAATACTTTGGGATTTTCACACAAAATGAAAAACAAAGCTCTCACTCTGATATGGACATTAGTTGGGCCGAGCTTCAAAGTAGAACTCAAAGAATTGCCACGAATTTGCGGTTTGCTGGTTTTCACATCCATCATTACGATTCCCATAATCCCCCATTCAGCTATATAAAACTATTACCGGGAAATCACTGCGAAGAGAAGGCTTACAAGAACTGTGGAAAAAATGATTTAGTTTATGCCTGAGAGAAGCTACATTATTATCAATTTTCTTGTTTACATAAGATAACTAAAGATTGTGACTGATGGTTTATACTATGAATAGATTTTAATCATAATGAAAGGTTTACAGTGATAATGAAACTCCTTGTTGATGCTATATATATATTTCCATATGTGGTAAAGGTTAAGAATTTTTAAATGTAACATTGCAATATATCTTGAGTGTTGAAGCAAGAAAGTTTTTCTCTTTGTTATCTTCCTAGCCATTACGTAGTTATTGACATTATTTCTCAACTTTACACCCAAGAAGGCAATGCTTCTATCAACAACATAATTCAAAGCTGAGACTGCAATTCTATGCCCTGTTGGGAGTAAGTCCCATTGAACTTAGTGGAACATACATCTGAGCGCTAAGTGGAACTTACCTTTAATAGCACAGCTATTAAAACAGATTCACATTTTAACAGCTTCCAGATGGTAGTAGTTTTAGTCTGTTGCTATTTTTTTTTTTTTTGTGGGGGTTCTGCAAAGAGTCTTGCAGCACTTTAAAGACCAACATATGTGTTATGGCATAAGCTTTTGTGGGCTCAGGTCCACTTCATCAAGTGCAGGAAGTGATATCCTCAAAAATGTAAACCAGTGGTTCCCAATTAGCTAACTACTGCGGACCCCTTGTTTTTCAAATGCCAAGCCAAGGACCCCCTACTTTGGAAAAAATTGTTATCTCTATGGTAGTTACCTGTGCAAAGCAATTTTTTGGAAAAAATAAGGGGTAGCCCCTAATAAGCAAAGGATTTTAGTTATACTGAAAAACAGACCATAAAATTTGTGATATTACCACGCAAAAATGACAATGATTTAGTTAGGAATATGAAGACAAATTTAATTTTACTAACATCTAGGGCGTTACTAGACGAGGCTCTAGCGCGCGTTACCTTCCGCAGTCACGTCGAGGCTTCCAGATGACGTTCACGAGGATCCGCCGTTATCCCGCGGTGAAGCCTCTTTCTCCCGACTTTAAAAAAGTGAGTTTTAGGACGCCTTTTCCTGCTGTCCCGCGGTAATTCGGAGTACGTGTGGGAGGATGTGAGGTCACTGCGGTCCGGACTGGGCAGGAAAAGGCGTGCTAAGGGGGAGTGGTCAGCGGCTTCGGTCAAGCCGCCTCCGCCATTTGCGCGCAGTCCGGCAGCTGGGGCAGCGCGGCGGAGCGGCTTTTTTTTTTTATTTCCCCAGTGACAGTTTGCGCAGGAACGGAGGACCGCAAAAGTGGCTGGTGACTCCTTGCGGTGGGCAGCTACCGTGGCCGCATAATGGCGGTGCTGTACGCTGCCTGTTAGTGTGGGTACCAGGCTGGCAGAGGGCAGAGCTGTTTGTGGGCTGCTGCCATGGCTACGGCCAGATGTGGGTTGGCTCCTTGGGATGGGGCACAGGGCACAGAGGCGGTCATCGCCGCCGACACCTCAGAGGCATGATGGGAGATGTAGGCACAGAGTGGCCATGCAGACGATTGACCTCGGGTCATATGACACCCACCACGACCCCCATCAGGAAGTGAGCGCATCAATGTTGACCCTCAACAGCACCAGCAGCACTTCGGCTGGCACTGGCACTGCCGCCGCTGCCGCCGCCAGGGCCGGCGGCGGCATCGCTGACGGCTGCGCAAGTTTGCGGTCTTTCGGACGTGCGCAAACCGTGCAGCGAGCGAAAAAAAAAGCCGCGGCAATCAGGCCGGTGTGGCTGCGCAACCGTTCTCGCGGCGGCAGCAGCACAACCGGCGCAAACTTCCGCCACAAATCGAAGGCAGGTGTGGATGATGAGGCGTCACGGCTGAACGGGAAAAGCCGCTTTCACCGCTCCTCAACGACGGAACACCCGGTACGTCTAGCAACGCCCCTAGTTTACAATTGAACAAATTATGGCATGTCTAGCAGCTACTAAACCTAAACGTGATGGGAGAAATCATGCCTCTTTTTCTCCCGAACAATCCCTTCCACATCCAGTTCAATATTTCCTACTTTTAATCTCAAATCTGGATCAACATCGAGCCGATTTCTATGCTTGTTCTTCATATAACAAAATGTCAAAAATGTTTGTTCACAAAGATATGTGGAACGAAAGGGAACTAGATGTTTCAAAGCCTTTTCGCCTAACTTCTTATAATCAGGAAAAACCTTCACCCAGATTTGGTCCAGTCTATATTCTTTGAAAAATGATTTCAGTGAAGCATCACAAGTCACGTCAACAAGTGCACCTTGCTCTTCCGCAGATAGAGTTGTGAGTTGTACATCACCACATTCAAAAGGATTCCTTCTCGGATTAGGTGCAGGGAAGTAATCTCTGAAGCTAGTCGCAAAATCACGCAGGTGCTTTCGCGCATGACATTACCGTCGAAGCAAATGGAGCATGGGAGACGGCGTATTTTCTTTTATTAAAATGTGGACCTTGCAGAGCTAATAGGTGAATGGTGCCACGGACCCCCTGGGTGGGTTACATGGACCCACTGGGGTCCACGGACCACCAATTGGAAACCACTGATGTAAACCATGAGGTTAGATGAAAATAGCTGCCTGCCAACTGAGGATAACTGTGCATGCATCTGATTAAGTAGACTTGAGTCCACAAAAGCTTATGCCATCATAAATATATTGCTTCATCTTTAAGTACCAAGAGACTTTGCTGATTGTTACAGAACGATAAAAGTCCCTGCGAGTTCAATAGCTCTTATTCTCTAGTAAATGTGCTTAGGATTGCAGCCGTATTTGGTAAATACTAACTGGGAAATATTTACAAAATACCTTTTTGTGAACTAAAATACATGAACAGGTTCATATCAACACCAAAGATACAGAGCGTTTTAACAGTCAGTGCTAGTCCTTCCATTGCAAGGGTGACGTAGGAACTTTATTGAAGAATACTCCACGCCATCATTCCCAAGGCACTTTAGGGTACCTTGGAGGCTTCCGGATGGAGTGTTCAAAGCACTACTGATCAAAAGGCATTATGCAGTTATTCTGCCTTTCCCTCCTGAATTTTTTATTTTTTATTTTTTGTGGTACAGTAAAAGATAGAAGTGATGGGAAAACATGAGAGGGTTACAAGTGGTAGATATATCTGCAATTGCACAATAAAAGTGTTATCCGGAAGCACCCAAAGTGATATAAATCAATTGAAGTTTATAGTGTACATCTGCCTTTGGAATTACTAGTTACAGCTTTCCTTTTAAATTGTGGCAACAATGAACTATGAATACTTCTGAAACGCACTTCTGATCATAATACTGAAATTCTTCACTGAAGAGGTGAAACTCTTCAGTTTCTCAGCTCCTTCCCTGCTTTCGACATTCCTTCCTTTCTTTCACACCCTCCCACACCCCTGCCCTGAAACTCTAAACAGCAGTCTTTCTTAGAGATCAGAACTGAGGACTGCTTCATATATGACTTCTTGCAGAACAGGTATACAGCAGTAAAAGGAAAAAAATGTACACCTTTGTACATCATCATATGTATAAATCATACAGGTGTCTAATTTTCTGAGCGTATACACGCACACACACGTGATTATTGGTAGCAGGCTCTCAAAGGAGGTGCATGTGGCGAAACGACAGCTGGGATTCACAAAAAAGGATATCTATATTTTAGACCCCTTCTTTCCCCACCCCAATGCAGTTAGGAAAGACTGTGGGCCCTGGTGCAGCTATAGGAGGAGGGCCTTCTCCACTGTGGCATCCCGGCTATGGAACGAGCTCCCCAGAAAGGTCCAGCTGGCGCCTACACTGTATTCTCTTTGTTGCCAGCTGAAGACCTTTTTATTTTCTCAGTATTTTAACACCTAAATTTAAACTTTTCTGTTTTAATTCTGTATTTTAATCCTATATCAATTTCTGCTGTGTGGTTTTATCCTGGTTGTGCTTTTTATATTGTATTTTGTATTTGGGTTTTTAGATTGTTGGATGTTTTATTATGTTCTTAATGGTTTTAATTTTTGTGAACTGCCCAGAGAGCTTTGGCAATAGCCAAAGTATAAAAAAAGGCAGTATAAAAATGTAATGAATATAAATAAATAAATAAATAAATATTGTGGGCAATGAGTTAATGGGTGGCCCTTGGGTTTGCCTGGTGTCAGGGTTTGATTTTTAGATCCAGGCTTTTAGCCTTCTTTACACCCTTACCAAATATATTTTTCTTTACCTCCACTCCCCTTGTATGAACAAGATGCTACCATCTTGATCATACATCATAAGAATCACCTACACAGCAGCATAAAATACAAATCCATACAAAAACAAATAAATCGAATTATCAAAAGAGTCAAGTATGCGTGGAGCATTGTATCATGCAAATGTTCATAAAATTTGTCTAGACTTTTCTGCTGCCAATACAAAAGGCGTTTTACATGACCAACCTGCCTTTATTGGCAAATGTACTTTTTGCAGATTGGTGCCTGGGTCAATAGGGAACTGAAGGAAGAACGTTCGTATTCATGGATAGCACACTCCAACAGATAATGAGGTATATCATCTACAGCCTCTGGTTCACAAATGCAATATGTCTGAGTATATAAAATGTTTTTGACAAAGCATTGAGATGTATGATGTTTCCAGATAAAGCTTTTAATGCGCAATTGCCCTGCCTCATGCATGGAATTTTAGGAGAGGCGCAGATAAAGTTGTCATCCACCTGTAACCCTCCCTTGTTTTCACAACACCTGTTGCATCTTCCTGCAGAGGTTCAGCAAGTCTATACCCCACCAGGTAGTGATCTGTCCATGACAATGAGACTATAGAAAGTTCCTCCACACTAGGTTTGTCGGACAAATCTGCAAGGCAATCAAATTAATTTGGATTTCTATGAATCTGACCCATGGATTCTGCAGCGAACTGGTTTTTCCTGGGTTGCATGGATTGTGCAGACTTGTGGGACATTATTTCACTTTCTACAATTTTATGCAAATTTAGTCATGGAAAAATACACAAAATAAATTAAAAAAAAAACACTGGCTGAAAATGTGCATTTCCCCCATAAGCTAAAAGCATGAACATGTGCATTTGGGGGAGGGGTTGGGGTTTGCACAATCTTGCAAGTGCAAATTTGCACAAATGGAAATTTGTGCAAATTCAGAAAAATTGGGGAGAAAATCCAGTTCCATCAATGAGCAGACGAGAGAAGGAAAGGCACAGGGCAATTCATGAAATGCACACGGAACAGAATTTACAAAATCCGTAAGTCCGTACTCCACCCCCAGATCACCAGCGTCCCACCCGAAACAGAAAACCCGATCCTACTGAATGAGTGGGGCCAGATACTAATTGAGACATACCCATGGAGGCTATGAAGTCCTGAGCCATTCCCAACAAGGAGGGTTCACCATGTATGCTGCAGCCCACCAGCAAAACAAGCCATGGCCCAGCTACGCCCCTATCTGGACAGGGATAACCTGACTTCAGTTGTCCATGCTCTGGTAACTTCCAAGTTAGATTACTCCAATGCACTGTACGTAGGGCTGCCTTTGAAGACGGTTCGGAAGCTGCAGCTCGTGCAAAATGCAGCAGCCAGATTGATTTCGGGAACCAGAAGGTTCGACCATATAACACCTGCTCTGGTCTGATTGCACTGGCTGCCTGTATGTTTCTGAGCCCAATTCAAGGTGCTGGTTTTGACCTATAAAGCCTTACACGGCTTGGGACCACAATACCTGATGGAACGCCTCTCCCAACGTGAATATACCTGGTCACTACGTTCAACATCTAAGGTCCTCCTCCGGGTGCCTACTCCGAGAGAGGCTCAGAGTGTGGCAACGAGGGACAGGGCCTTTTCGGTGGTGGCCCCCAGACTGGCGCCAACGCTGCTATCTTTCCGGCACCAAGTTAAGACTTTCCTCTTTGCCCAGGCATATGGCGGCACATCTTAATCACCCACATGTTTAGTTTTTTAATGGTTTTTAATGCTTTATGTGTGTATGTTCTATGTTTTAGAATTTTAAAATTTGTATACTTGTTTTTATCTCAATTTTAGAATTTCTGTAAACTGCCCAGAGAGCTCTGGCTACGGGGGTGGTATATAAGTGTAATAAATAAATAAATGGCGATTCCAGCACCAAATCCGAGACTGCCTTGGCTAGCTCAGGAAGAGAGCAGTCGGGGCAGGCAGTACATCAAGAGAATCCCTATTCTGTCCCACACCCCCACAAGATACACACACACTCAAAACTGGAAGACTTTGGGATGAGGTGATACAATCATAAAGATTATTGTGACTCTGCCTCCCCGTCTCCCTCGGTCTTGCCTACTGCGACACTGAATGGGTAAAGCTGGGAGAGATTCATTCTCCCAGTCTCATCCAAAAAGGTCTCCAGGATACAGGCCAGATCAGCATGCCCATCATGGATAGATGTTGTTTTCTCGATCCTCCCAGAGTGCAGGACACAGAATAACGGGCTCAAGTTAAAGGAAGCCAGATTCCAGCTGGACATCAGGAAAAATGTTAGAGCAGTACAACAATGGAATCAGTTACCTAGGGCAGTTGTGGGCTCTCTCTATGATTAGAACGCTCCTGTTGTAGCTTACTCTTGATATTCTACTAGTGGGTTATTCTTGATTTTTAAACCTTTTCTTGTTAATTGGTGGCAGGAAGCATAACAACAGTAGAAGTGGCTTAGTGAAAAAAATGAATGTACATAATGTACATAAATGTACATAAATTGCAATATGGCCACAAAAATAAGGGTTAAATAAAAACAGTTTACAATTTTGCCTTCAAAGGCCTGCAGACCTAAACTGTTGACCTACTTTTTGGTCTCACACACACACACACATTTATCCTGGTTGTGCTTTTTATACTGTATTTTGTATTTGTGTTTTTAAACTGTTGGTTGTTTTATTATGGTTTTGATTTTTGTGAACCGCCCAGACAGCTTCAGCTATTGGGCGGTATAAAAATGTAATAAATAAATAATAAAATAAATAAATAAATTAGGCTGGCTATGAGCATGCCGTGGTATAGAGGAATACCACAAATATATAAGAGGAAATTGCACTTTCTTTCACTTTCACAATTAAATGCCACATTTTTTCCTGCTTTATAGGAACTCACCCCCCAAAACCAGCTAGACATAGAAATGAAACTGGAGGGTCATAATGTTATGTAAAGAACCTATCAACAACCATGAGTAGGGAATGATGTGCACATGATAACCTCCTTATGTAGAAAAGCTCTCAGGTTTACTTGTTTTATTGCGCTCTTCCTTGCTTGTATTTTTGTGGCTCAACTTGCAGATATAGTTTAGAATATGCAGATCCATCAGGGCCTTATACAGGACTTCTATCGAAGTATACATTTATTTGAACTATGTAACATTAAGTCTCAGTTTTAATGTTTTAAGGGCCCCCAATTTTTATGACAGCAGTTTTTGGTGACAGGAGGTTTAACCCAACAAAAAAAACCTTCTGCTGCCATATCAGTAGCAAGCATGAACATCAGGAGAGGGGAGTAGGTGGCAGCCTATCTAGTCAGCAGTGCCTTTTTAGGGTCAAATAAATTGTTTTATTTGACCCTAATTTTTGCAGGCATACCGCAATGTATATACATTAAAAAAAAAGTTCACTAAGCACCGTACAGTTTTTGCCACCAATTAACAAAAAAGGTTGAAAAAGAATCAAGAATAAGCTACAACAGGAGTGTTCCAATTATAGAATCACAGAGTTGGAAGGGGCCATTTAGGCCACTGCGTCCAACCCTCTGCGCAGCGCAAGGCTCCAGTTTGAAGCAGGCCCAGTCTTCACTCGGATACCTCCAGTGATGGAGACCCCACCAGCTCCCTACGCAGTTCTTAGAATCATAGAATAGCAGAGTTGGAAGGGACCTACAAGGCCATCGAGTCCAACCCCCTGCTCAATGCAGGAATCCACCCTAAAGCATCCCTGACAGATGGTTGTCCAGCTGCCTTTTGAATGCCTCTAGCGTTGGCTCCATTGTCTGACTGCTCTAACCATTATGTGGTGTTTTTTTTCTGATGTTCAACTGAAACCTGCTTTCCTGTAACTTCAGCCTGTTATTGTGTGTCCTATGGTCTTGGATAACAGAGAACAGATTATGTCTCTCTTCGGTGTGCAACCTTTAGTTACTTGAAAAGTATCCCTCCTCAGTCTTCTCAAGGCTAAACATCCCCAGTTCCTTCAATTTTTCCTTGTAGGACTTAATTTCTAGTCCCCTGATCACCCTTCTTGTCCTTATCAGAATCCTTTTTAAAGTGTCCTGCCCAAGATCTGAGGTGAGGTCTGCCCAGCGCAGGTTAGAGTGGAACTATTATTTCCCATGATTTTGAAACAATACTTGATGCAACCTAAAATCGCCTTTGCCGTTTTTGTAGCCTCATAACACTGCTGACTCATATTCAGCTGGCTGGCCCCTGTGCGAACAGAGTGCTGGACTAGATGGACCCTCGGCCTGATCCAGCATCAGGGCACTTCTGATGTTCTTATGCTTCAAAAGTGTTGCTGAAAACGGTATTAGTTTGCATTTCTTGCATCCGCCTCCCAACACAATCAACAGGTTTCAGTGCTGCCTCCAGCTTTTTTGGCTGCAGCAGCGATGTTACAGGTTTAAAATATCCAGTACTTTTATCATAATATCAGTAAGAAAGGGAAAGGAATGCCTACTGGTCTGATTGAGTGATCCAATAGCTCAGTTTTTCACAGAAGGAATGCACTGATTCATTTGAGTGTGGAAAGAATGAATCCTTCGCCTGAATGCATAGCCATAACTGAATCCAAGTGTCCATCATTGAACCAACAGGCATTTAAAAGAACTGCCTTTACAAATCTGAGCAATATGCCCCTTCTTATAAATATTATTTTTATTTTATTTTATTTTAAATATTATTTTATTCTTTATTTTTATTTTATTTTATTTTATTTTTATTTTATTTTCTCAGTATTTTAACACCTAATTTAACTTAAATTTAAACTTTGCTGTTTTAATCTCATATTTTAACCTATATTAATTTTTGCTGTGTGGTTTTATTCTGGTTGTGCTTTTTAATATTGTATTTTGTATGTGTGTTTTAAATTTGTTGGTTGTTTTTATGCTCTTCATGGCTTTAATTTTTGTGAACCGCCCAGAGAGCTTCAGCTATTGGGCGGTATAGAAATGAAATGAAATAAATAAATAAATAAATAAGTACAACTGTCCACATACATCATAATATTCCTTCATCTCAGTTATACCATCAATTGCATGTACTATTACGAATATATGGGAAGATTCCACTGCAGCACTGCTCCAAAATAATAGCACCTGCACCTTTAAAAAGAAAAACTTAGGCCTTCTTATTGGTTTTCTAAAATTTCCATAATAAATTTAATTATTTGTTTATAAAAAAAAATAATCTAGGGGGCCAGGGAAAACTTGGGGGGGGTAGGGTGCCCACCCACCCCCACCCATGTCACCTGCTGCAATTTTGCCTTAGGAAGAAAAAAAATCTCTTACTGGCATCATTTATGGATGTTGCAGTTTGAGATCATTTTGAAACATGCAGCTTTAAGGTTTTCTTGTGACTGACTAACAAAGTTTCATATATGCCAGAATTCAGTTTTGAATTCAATTAATGTGTGTGCAGAAAAGTGGATTTCCAATCACATTTCAACCTTAATACACTTTTGATGTTACTTGTTTACGGAGTTTGGTATAGCATCAAGTGTACCGCAGTGACCATTTCAAGCGGCAGATCCTGGGTGCCCTTTAAGAGCAGCAGACTGAGTAACGCAATGAATTCATGAGATGAGTTGCACAAAAATTAGGAGTTGAGTAAGAACAACAGTCCTCCCATTTTCATGTGGAATGCATAGGAGAGCTTTGTGGTAGGTGATGCTTCCATGTTTTATTCCACATTATATGGTGGGTGGGTGGGGGATCATTTGGGTTTTCTATTGCAGGCACCAAAATGTCCCAAGTGGCCCCTGTGCGTTTGTCAGAGCTGTGGAATTTCAGGCTATTCTACTAGCTAGAAGGAAGTTTGGGAATCCAAAACATGGGAGAAACCTTCCCTTGTGAATGAAGGAAATGTGAATGAGCTGAAGCAGTGATTTCCTCTGGCTGATGATTAAAGCAATATTCAGAGTAAGTGGAAACAAATTCCCTGAGAAAATCTGAATAATATTTTTCAGGGATCCATGTTCTGTTGCAGAAGATGGAGTAAAGGACATTACAAGAAAATGATTATGTGAAATGAATAATAAAAGAAGGTGGATATTGTATACAGAAATGAGTCGTTCAGAAAAAGCGAAGATAGAGAAAAATCCTAGATTTTTTAGAAAAATCTAGAGCAGAGATGAGGAGATAGAGCAGCTCTGAACAGCTGCTCAATGAATATGAAGGGCAGTCAACAAGAGGCTTGCTGCCTCCATTCTCAACCTCACATGTGTTCATCCAAAGGTGTGAACAGAGCCTATGGAGGGTGCAACTGTTTCGTGCATTGGCTCTGTACACATGATCGGGGGCCCTGCTTTTTGCAAAGTTACCCAATTGTGTGGAAAAAGTTTTCTGATGATGAATGAGTGGAGGTTGGGAGTTGAGACGGCAAACACAACCCTCTTGCCCTGAGAGGGATGGGAGAGGGAGCAGAAAGTGCTTGGTGCGCATCCACTGTCCAGCCCCCGGGGGCAGGGCTGGGCAGAGGTGGGGCGGGCGGGGCGGGGGCCAGTTGGCATGGGCCTACGATTCTGAGGGGGCCTACTCCGAGTCCCCCTGGTAATGGCAAAGGGGGACCCTTTGGTAAAGATTTGTTACAAAGTAGCTCTCCTGTGAGTGAGCAGTACTACTACTAACATTGACAAGGCAAAGTTGCTTGATTTTTCTGTTGTTGGTGATGAATTTGCCCAAAGAAAAGCACGTAAAGCATTTCTGAATGTGAAGAAGTGATGTCTTATATACATCTTGAATAAAAGTGCTTGCCATTACCTTTTTATATAAATCGTTCTAGTTCATATGTATTTAGAACTGATTAAAAATACTTAATGAGCAGTTTGAAACGGGGCCGACATTTCCCATCTGGCCGGGGCCTACTACCAGCTTTGCCCGGCCCTGCCCGGGGGTGCCCCCTCCTGCCTTGACGGCGCCCAGAAGGGCATCTGAGGGACCATCTTGCCCAGAGGGGAGAAGAGAAGAAGCACATTAAGCTTCTACTCATGGACAGAAAATACCAGGAGAAGAGAAACAGTAGAAGAGAAGAACGAAAATTGGGACAGGCCGTCAAAGAACATGTCAGCCAAGAAGGATAACAGATGCCATGCAGCACTGATTCTTAAGAGGGATACAATCAGACCCAGAATGACAGTTTCCCTGCACCTCTTCCATGTGACCCCTAAACAGAACTAGCAGGACTACTGAAATTAGAGGGAAAGAAATGATGTTTTAATTAAAAAGGTGTAGCCAGACTTAACATCCTTCCCTCTAAACTTTTAGATGGCAGATACAACAAAACCCCACTGCTCAACAGATGCTGTCCCTGTAACAATACTGAGGTGGAAACCGTATCACACGTGTTACTGTTCTGTAGATTTTACCAAGGGGCTAGGAATGATCTTCTGAACCCCATTTTACAATCTTTTCCTGGTCACCCAACTGAATTCTTAATGTCCCTTTTACTTCGGAACTCAGACAAATCAATCACCAAGCAAGTGGCCAAGTTTTTGAACCTGGCCATTTCTATTAGATCCTCTATGATTACTTGTCTTTTTAATAGCTAATTGTATGCTCAGTCCTTTTGTATGTAATTTTTGTTGGACTGCAATAAACTGTTGTTGTTGTTGAAAAAAAAAATTTAAAAGGTGAAAATTAATCCCCACCCAATCCAGTAAAAGTTAGTCTCATTAACATACTAAAGAGACTAGCACAGTTTTTGCGTCAGTGAGCAGGAAAAAATCCTTCTAGAGAGAAAGTGTCTAAAATAGGATGATTATCTTCCATAAACAAAAGAGAGAATGGGCATTCTTTCACATCCCCAGAAAATAACTTATAAAAGGGCAAGAAAAGGATGGTGCAAACGTGTCAGATTATTAAGTAAACTAACCCAAAAAATATTCTGCTATAGGTGAATTAAAGGACAGGTTTGTAAAACAGTGAAATTGTGCCTTTACCTCTTTTTCTCTTGGCCTCTGCTTCTCCTCTGCCTTTTCCCTCTGCATGGGTTCCTCGCCAGGTGTGAACTGAACTACGAGCGACAACAACTGAGGGAAGAAGGGGAAACAACCCTTCCTCTTGCATTCAAAATATTGAGACTGAAAACATCAGCAATGTGAAAAAAGCCACTCAGCATTTCGAGGTGCTCCGTCCCCTCCCTCCCCCAAAAAAAACCACGATCACAAGTTTCTTGTCTGCCATGTCAACTTCATTTAGTACGGTTGGCATCGGTGAGCGCAGCACCTTTCATTAGGGTGTGCACTCAGGAATATTTTTTTAAAGAAGTCGGACATTTATTAAATGCTCAGTCCCAAAGGGCATTATTTTTATTTGAATCGGGCCCGATTCAAAGTGCTGGTACTAACATACAAAGCCCTAAACGGCTTGGGGCCAGGTCATTCTATGGGTGGATTCCTGCATTGAGCAGGGGTTTGGACTTGATGGCCTTGTAGGCCCCTTCCAACTCTGCTATTCTATGATTCTATGATTCTATGATTCTATTTGAAGGAACACCTCCTCCCATATGTACCTGCCTGGACATTAAGATCATCTACAGGGGCCCTTCTTCGTGAGCCCCTGCCAAAGGAAGTAAGGCAGGTGGCTACTAGGAGGAGGGCTTTCTCCACTGTGGCACCCCGGCTGTGGAATGAGCTCCCCAGAGAGGTCTGCCTGGCACCTACACTATACTCATTTCATCACCAGCTGAAGACCTTTTTATTCTCTCAGTATTTTAACACTTAATTTTAACTTAAATTTAAATTTTACTGTTCTCATTTTGCATTTTAACCTTATATCAATTTCTGCTGCGTGTTTTTATCCTGGTTGTGCTTTTTATACGGTATTTTGTATTTGTGTTTTTAGACTATTGGTTGTTTTATTATGGTTTTAATTTTTGTGAACCGCCCAGAGAACTATTGGGCGGTATAAAAATGTAATAAATAAAATAAAAATAAAATAAAAGTATTGCTTGAGTCATTAGGGTGTGCCTGGGCACACCCGGCACACCACTTGTGCATGGCTATAATGGTTGAGAGCCTCGTTCCTGGAAGTGGAAGTTGGCTGACATGGAAGTGATATCAGTGTCATGATGGACTAAGTATTGTGTTTATCCGTTTGCTCTCTCTGTTTTCTCAAACTTCTAAAACTGCAGACATTGGGAAAATGGCAAGGCCCCATTAGTTTGGTAACTGGTGACTGAGAGTCTGGGAAAGCAGAGACATACAGAAAGAAGAAAAGATGGAAGGAGAGGTCAGAGAGGCTCTTACTTTCTACACTATATGCTCCATCCGACGAATGTTTTATTGCACGCTCCTTACTGGGCACTCACAGAGTTTGCTCAGGTCCCTCACATGACGTCGTCTGCCTCCCGCACGCCTTCCGCCCCTTCTGGTCTTCCTTGCATGACAAAAAAAACCCGCATTAAGTCCGATGTATTTTTAAACTCTGAATCATAGAATCATAGAATCATAGAAAAGCAGAGTTGGAAGGGGCCTACAAGGCCATCGAGTCCAACCCTCTGCTCAATGCTGCTCTCTCCTGCGAGTGCAGAAGCAGCGCCATTAGAGCAGCGGACTCAATGGGCCTCGTGCTCGTTGTGTACTTCCTCTTTTGAAAAGAGGAAGTAACTGAGGAACGAAAACACGAAGGTGGGGAGCGTGTTAACCCCCGGTGTGATGGAGCTTTATGTCCCTACGTTTTGCGCCAGTGGGAAATAATAGAGAGTGAGGGATATTGGGGTTTGTGCTGTGATTCATTTTTATTATTTCATTATTTATATTACTTTTTATAGAGATGATATTCTATTTTTGTAAATAGTGTAACAAAGTCAGCTTATGATTCATGTATCTTGAAGAGCAGCTCCTCGTAGGCCAGCTGTCTGTGGAGAGGCAGGCCCAGGAAGCCAGGGTGGGTTCCGGAAGTAAGAGGGAGTTTCAAGGATGGAGGCTTAGTTTGTGTTACAGAAGAAGAGCAAATAAAGCATCTGTTGTGTTCCTAAACTGGATCGCTGCCATTTTTGAAAAATAACCTGCTTGGCTAAGCTGTTGGAATAAGCCAAAATGCTACATAACTACAGGATAAGTGAGAGAAAAGTGTCCTGTTCTAAGGTGGGTAAATGCCCTGGGCAGAGTCCTGTGAGCAATCAGTCCAAGTCGTCTCGGGGAATTCCAGGAGTGCAGCAGAAGAGAAGAGTGAAGTCAGAACAGTCTGCCTGTCAAGCTTGCCCCTTGCTGTGCGTTTCCACCCTTACTGTTCAACACCCACTTCCTTAATCTGAACTGAGACCACCACTGACAGACAAAGAAACGATGTGGTAACCTTGGAGCAACTGCAAAAGGCATGGTAAAACGACACTGTGAAAAAGCGCAGTTTCAGGGGTGGGTGCAATGTGGCTGCAAGTTGGCGGCTGCATCATATAAACAATGCAGCACCAGTGAATCGAGTCCAACCCCCTGCTCAGTGCAGGAATCCACCCTAAAGCATCCCTGACAGATGGCTGTCCAGCTGCCTCTTGAAGGCCTCTAGTGTGGGAGAGCCCACAACCTCCCTAGGTAACTGATTCCATTGTCATACTGCTCTAACAGTCAGGAAGTTTTTCCTGATGTCCAGCTGGAACCTGGCTTCCTTTAACTTGAGCCCGTTATTCTGTGTCCTGCACTCTGGGAGGATTGAGAAGAGATCCTGGCCCTCCTCTGTGTGACAACCTTTTAAGTATTTGAAGAGTGCTCTCATGTCTCCCCTCAATCTTCTCTTCTCCAGGCTAAACATGCCCAGAGCTCTCAGTTATCCAGGGACTGGATTTTCCCCAGTTTTTCCCAAGGTCTCAGGACAACACCGAGGTCCGTGGGCGGTGTGGTGCTCACTACCGGGGTCATCCTTCCTCCCTGTGAGTAGTGGGGCTCACCAAACGGGCATGGAGCTCTGTGGGGGGAGTCCGTACCCATCGGGGGTGAAAGGGCAGCATTTTTGCCATCCCTGGGATGGATCACAGCAGTTTTCGGCACCAAGTTTGCAGTTTGTTTGTTTTAAATTCTGGGACGACATGCTGGTGTTTGGACCCTGGGGGATGATCCAGGAAGCTGGAAAGCCCGAGATCCTCCCGAGTCCCCATCACGGAAGGCCTGCAGGTGTTGACTAGGCCTGAGTCTTCACTGCCCAGCCAGGAGGATTGAGGCACATCAAAATCTAGACGCGTTTGCTCTCCATAGCACTATCTGTTTGTTCAGATGTAAATAAATGCATCTCATGATGATGTTGAATTTCAGTGATTTCTCCTCTTTGGAGGAATAAGGGAGGGGTTGCTGAGGTTTCGCACCCACACTTTGTTGGTCGCTTTCTATGAATCCCAGCCTTAGGTAATACAGCGGAAATCCGCAGAGCCCCCAGGCATTGCTGAGATTTCATCTCTCTGCCGCCCACGTGTTCCTCATAACTTGCACCCCTTTCTATGGTGGAGGGCACAGCCTTGGTTACAGGAGAGAAGACAGACATATATGCATTGTGGGTGAGACAGTAAATACCACAAGCATCGCAGAGCTGTGTTGGGAATTGATGTACAGCATGTGGCATATCTTTCATGTTTATTGTAACTCCTGAGGCGGCCTTAACATGAAGCAAGGCATTAAGGTGTATGGTTGTGATGACAAAGTTCAATAAAAATCGTAAGAAATCTTTCGCACAAACAAACACACCATAAAGCAACGTAAGGCAGCTTCAGGCAATAGTAACCGTGTTGGGTGAACCAACCAAAGAATAACTCTTCTCACAATAGACAGGGCTGTAGGAACCAGATTACCATGTGCACATAGATGAGGAGCAGTAAAGCAGCAGTTTCTACAGCCAAAACTCTCCCCACGGCCTGAGTTTGATCCCAGCAGAAGCTGGTTCTCAGGCAGCCGGCTTGGGTCGACTCAGCCTTCCATCCTCCCGAGGTCGGTAAAATGAGTACCCAGCTAGCTGGGGGAAAGGTAATAATGGCCGGGGAAGGCAACGGCAAACCACCCCGCTCTAAGGCCTGCCAAGAAAACATCAGCGAAAGCTGGTGCCCCTCCAAGAGTCAGTAATGACTCAGTGCTTGCACGAGAGGTTACTTTCCTTTCCTAAGTTTAAAGAGCCCAAATAGATTTTTTGACCAAATTATTTCTCCTTGTAGCCAGGTGTCATCTGCTTACTGATGGCAGCTCATTCCAAATTTCCAAATGACCTCATCCAGTGACTTTATATAGATGTTAAAAATAATTTTGGGTAAACTAGAACCCTGTGGAACTGAACAGCTGAAAT
This sequence comes from Elgaria multicarinata webbii, assembly GCF_023053635.1. Lineage (NCBI taxonomy): Eukaryota > Metazoa > Chordata > Lepidosauria > Squamata > Anguidae > Elgaria > Elgaria multicarinata. The sequence goes on from NC_086176.1 coordinate 8,536,276, forward strand.
GCTAACGGGTCAAGCAGAAATTCCCCAATACAACAGTATGAAAGCGACCCTGCAGGTAAGAGTGGAACCATGTCTCCCAACCCAACCACAGACCTGATACAGCAAGATACCATGGCCAATGGTATCAAGAGCCACTGACCAAGGAAAATCAATGGAGTCACACTGCCCGTGTCTCTCTTTGGACAGAAACCATCCACCAGAATGATCTGGGCTGTTTCAGTGCCCAACTCCAGTCTAATCACAGATTGAAATGGGTCTAGATAATGCCCTGGTTCAGCTCCCTTTCATTTTCATGAATTCTGACCTTGGCTCCATGGTAATTAGTGGGAGAGCAGGTGCTATTTGGATTGCGTGCATTAGGCAGACTTACTTGCTTATGGATGAGTGAAAGGCCAAACATCCTTTGTGAAATGCCTGAACTAGTCTGTATGTGACAACTTGGGTGAGATGCCATCAGGGCAGGGCAGGGAGATCGTAGCCAGGGGAGGCAGGGAGATTGGAGCGGGGGGGCAGGGAGATCGGACCCGGGGGGTGGGCAGGGAGATCGGAGCCAGGGGGGCAGGGAGATCAGAGCTAGGAGGGCAGGGACATCGGAGCCGGGGGGGGGGGGCAGGGAGATCGGAGCCAGGGGGGGCAGGGAGATCGGAGCCAGGGGGGGCAGGGAGATCGGAGCCAGGGGGGCAGGGAGATTGGCGCTAGGAGGGCAGGGAGATTGGAGCCGGGGGGGGGCAGGGAGATCGGAGCTAGGAGAACAGGGAGATCGGAGCCAGGGGGGGGGGGGCAGGGACTTGTTAACCCCTGGCGCTTTGTCCCTAAATCTGCCCTGGAGTGGGGCTGACATTTGGCTGCCCAATGGAAAGAGCAAAATTCTCGGTCACACAGAGTATTTCACTGCCGTTTATTGTCAACAGCTTCAAAGACAAGACGCTTCTCTGTCTGCAGCCTGAACACCTGACAGCTGTGGCGGTTTGCAGGCAGAGCTTCACTTGGTGTGTAGAGGCTCACTGAGAGCAACGTAAAAATCTAACGAAAAGCTTTGCAAATTAGCTGCCTATTATTTCCCCTATTGTGACGAGATCCACAGTGAAAAACAACCCTCACAGGATCAGGCAGAAGCCAGGCAAAATGCTGTGCCAGGCCCAATCTCAAAGCACGAGGGAGTGTGGAATAAACTGGAGTGGCCACTTTTACAACACAACCAGAATCAACTGCAACTCTCAAAACAAACCCTATACTAGGGTTGTGCAGGGACGTCCGATCTGCCTCAGAGGCGGATCTGGAGCCCCCAAAGCAGCCTGGGGCTACCTCGGGGGATTCCTGATCTGCCTCGGTGCCAAAGCTGAGGTGAAATTCAGGCCCTCCAAGGCGACTCAGACTTTTCTGGGTGCCAGATGTGCATCCAGCACCCAGAAAACTCTCCCCACTTGCCTGGTGCCTCCGCCGTCCCCTGTCGTAGATGGCGGAGGCAGCAGGTAAGCCTCCTCCCCCTTTCCCACTTACCTGCGTCCGCTGTCCGCCGCCGCTGGCTTGCGTCTGGCAGCTTCCACTCTGAGGATGCTGAAACCCAGAATTATGCTGTGGGCTTCAGCGTCCTTGGAGTGGAAGCCGCTGGACGCAAGCTGGCGGCGGCAGTGGCGGACCCAGGTAAGGGGGGAGGGGGCTTATCTAGGTCCGCTGCTGCTGGCTTGCATCCGGTGGTGGCAGCTGACGGAGGTAAGTGGGAAGAATGGAGGGCGGCTTACCTGCTGCCTCCATCGCCGCTGCCATCTTCTTCTGGCAGCTTCTGGTGCTGCCGCTGGAAATGAAAGGGAGTAGGCCACGCAATAAGTTTAAAATCCAGCGGCCTACTCCCTTTCATTTCCAGCAGCGGCACTGGAAGCCGCCAGAAGAAAGATGGCAGCAGCGACGGAGGCAGCAGGTAAGGAGACTGGGGGGGGGGGGGCTCCGAAGCGCAGAGGCGGCCCGAAGCTTCAGAGCCAATTGGCTTTGGCTTTGGGCCGCCTAAGCCTTCGCCCGAACCACCTCGGATCCAGTTCGGAAGGGTCCGAACCACCCCAATCCGCTTTGGATTCGGGGTTTCGATCCAAAGCTGTGCACAGCCCTAGCCTATATGGTGCCACTTTACCTAGTGATTCCCCCCAAACCTTGCAGCATTGCTGCTGCAGAGCCATATTGCTGGGAGTGACATGGCAGGAATGAGTGTGGGCTTATCCAGCCAAGAAAATTTGCAGCGCCTTTGTCAGATGGCAGTAATGGGCAGCAAATATTGAGAGACCGAAAAACCATGTCAATACTTTATGTTTTTGTTTTCTAGCAATTCTGTGCAACATTGTAACTTTGAAAGCTTGTAGCTGCACAGCTGTGCTGCTACAATTCATTGAATTTATGCGTTATACCTAATAACGTCCGTTTCCCAAACTTTAATATCGCCAGGGGGGCCATTACTAAACGCTCACCTGTCGCTTGTTGAGGCCGCCCCCTGCCCTGTATTCCCACTCCTATCCTACACTAGGATCTATCCCCTAAGTACCACCACTCTCTTAATCCAAACTGAAGCCACCACTGAAATACGAACAAATGACTGTGGTGACATCAGAGCCATGTTAACAGTCATGATAAAATGACAAATCGAAGATGTGCAACTTCGCAGGGAAGAGCACGATGTGGCTGCGAATTGGCAGCCGCATCATATAAACAACGGGGCGCAACTGCACAGCCACAACAGAGTATATAGAGCGTATGGATGAGCCCCAGGTTGGGTCCGCTTCAGTCACTTGTAAGAAAGGGCTTGGGTTGCCAACCAATCCAATTAAGCGAACTATTTTCCTGACAGAGCAAGGGGTAGACAAGCTGTTACCCTCCGGATGTTTTGCCCAAAAGAGCCAAAGGCAAAGGGGTAGGGAAAAAAGGATGTTTTTAATACAATAAAAGAACTCCGATGTGTTTCGGGCCCTTAGGTCCTTCCTCAGGGTAATTTGATAGAATGTAAGGGATATCGTCTGTGTCATAACCCCCAGTCTCGTATGCTATGCAAACCAAAATGCTCAATCAGTAACTTAGCATGTTAAGACAGGGGGGACAACCTATACATGCAACTGACCAGTTGTGGTGACCACTGGATCAGAGCCGGGACATTACAACTTTAGAAAACTGAAACCTGGGCCAGATCTACACCAAGCAGCATATGACACTTTGAAAACATTTTGAAAACTGTATATGCAGTGCATCCTGGGCCCCAACCGTTCTCACTACTGTTATAAACCATTTTAAAGCAGTAGGGTAGATCCTGCCCTGTTCTATATCCTAAGACCAGAAGCAGGCTTTTGCTACATGCATGCTGCCTGGGCACCTGAATTTAGAACTGGCTGCCCTGATGACGAGAGGTTTTGGACCCAAGGCTGTTCTCCTGGTTGCTAGACCTACCTTTAAATCTGGGCATGTGGAGGGACCAGCCTGCACTAGAAGTAGCATGGGCAGTCGCTCCTGTCTACACGTAACACATGATGGGGTAAAGGAAAGCCCCGTCGCGTCGGCCATTTTTTTTCAAGCTTAAAGGGCCCATGTGTGTAGGAGCGCACCAATGATAAGGTAGGCTTTGGTTTTTTTAAAAAAAGCATTCCCCGCTCCCCCGTCCCCGATTTCCTCCACCGCCATGTCCGATGCCCCCCCATCTCTCCCGCCGGGTCCGCTCTTCCCCCCCGACCCCCATCTCTCCCCCCCTGCGAGTTCCCCCCCTAGCCCCGATCTCCCTCCCCACCGTGTTTCCCCCCCCCCGGCCCGATGGGCACAGCGCTCCTGTGGAGCGCTGTGCTACGTGTGTGGCTTCACCTGGCTACTCACAAGTAAGCCGCATAGCCGGGAACAGCTGCAGAACGGGCTAGACCTTCCGCAGCCTGGGGCTCAGCCCGGGGCTGCGAAAATACCGGGCCACAACCGGTGCCAGTTATCCCGGGCCTAGGGAAGGTTTAGCTCGGGCTGACCCCAGGATCCCCTGTGCGTCATCTGGAAGCGCAGGGGTGAGCCCGGGTATCAGCCCGGGCTAAACCCTCATCTAGCAACGGCCTTAGGTGCACTAAGATGCTCCTAGTGCTACCCACATGGGTGTCCACAGAAATAATTCTAATGCGGAGCAAGATCTATGACTTGTAACTACAGGTTGTTAAGTTGACAAGGAACTTTTCTATACAAGGCTGTTTATTCGCTGTATCTACTTTTGGGTTTGTTTCAGAATTAAGCTCTGAGCACCACACGAAGAACGTTTCCTTCAAGCTTTTCTGCTGCATAACCGTGAACTAGGGATGAGCGAACTCACCCACATCCAACCCATCGGCCACTCGTGCTGCTGCTGCTGCGCACCCCCAGTCATCGGGCCGTGTGAGCTTCCTTTGAGGCTTGACGAGACCCAACGAGTGTTTAGCAGCCATCTGCACTCACTCCAGAAATCCCGCATTTCCCCATTGCGTAAATGGGGCCTTTACAGACACCATTTGTGCAACGGCGGAAATGTGCAATTTGCACAGCCTCCATTATGCACACAATAGAGACTCTGGACATGGGCAGACAGGTGCTGAGCACTCGTCAGGCTGTGTGGGCGTTTGGAATTCTGGTCCACGAGCGACTGGAACCAGCACCCGACTGGTTCCGGGGGGATGGACATGGGCAGTCCATTGGCCTCTTGGCTCAATCAGGTGCCCCCAATATCCTTACCTCTAACTGGCACTGCGGTATAGCAGAATAGCACAAATACACAAGTGAAAATGTGTTTTCTTTTGCTTTTACTTATTATTATTATTATTATTATTATTATTATTATTATTATTATATTTATTTGTATCCCTCCTTTTGCCCAATGCTGGTCCTCAAGGTGGCCTTACAAAGTTTAAAACATACATTGGGGGCGGGGGAACAAAACCATAAACATTTAAAATACACAACAAAATTATAAGACATTAACATAGTGCTCTCTGTATTTATGGTACTTAAGTTCTGGGAAATTTGAGGGTCAGTGTAGTGAGTGGTGTCTTTAGAGTGTGGTGTACACGTAGTTGAGGTATATCAATCAATACTGATAATAAAGAAAGTTCAAGAGTGATTGTGTGAGAAAAAGGAAAGCGCGAATGTGAATGAGTGACCGGATTGTATGAAAGGTTTCAAAAAGGTTTTTAAATGTTGTTATTTGAAACAAAGCTTATGAACTTTTAAAAATAAATTTTGATTGTTTTGTTTTTAAACTACCACAAAAGTCCCACGTGTCTGTTTGGCATTTATCATCTTAAGTTTACACATTCAGCACCCACTCTGACAATCATTCACCTAAGCAGATATAACTCACAGCGCATTATTATATATATTAAAATCCTTCTCCATTTTAAACCCCTTTCTCCACATAGTTTGGAGGAAGGTGGGCTTTATCCCTTGCCTCGGGCGTATCAAGTGGTGGTGCTTGGCTTGAGCAGGGAGTAGCCTCGGCCGGGTCTGGTGTTCAGAGCCTGTGTCGCCCCATAATAAGTGGTGGCAGACGGGAGGTCTGGTGTTCAGAGCCTGTGTCGTGGCATAATAAGTTTATTATTATTATTAAGATTATTCTCCAAAGGCCTGCTGGAACAAAAAAGTTTTCGCCTGCTTCCGAAAGCCCATCAAGGAGGGAGCCAGCCTAGCTTCCTCGGGAAGAGAGTTCCAGAGCACCGGAGCAGCCACCGAGAAGGCCCTCTCCCATGTTCCCACCAAGCGCGCCTGTGAAGATGGTGGGACTGAAAGAAGGGCCTCTCCAGAAGATCTCAAAGCACGGGCAGGCTCATAAGGGAGAATACAGTCTTTCAGATAACCTGGATCCGAGCCATATAGGGCTTTATAGGTCATAACCAGCACTTTGAATTGTGCCCGGAAACAGACTGGAAGCCAGTGGAGCTGTTTTAACAGGGGAGTTGTCTGCTCCCTGTAACCAGCCCCGGTCAACAATCTGGCTGCAGCTCTTTGAACCAGCTGGAGTTTCCGAACACTCTTCAAAGGCAGCCCCACGTAGAGCGCGTTACAGTAATCCAATCGGGATGTAACTAAGGCATGTGTCCCCATGGCCAGGTCCGACATCTCTAGGAACAAATACATGCCGCATTTCCCATGATCTAAAAAGACTTACTGACTGTGTTCTTTAGACACAGAAACTAAACAAGAGGGTTCCAATGTCATCTAAGAATCCTAAGAATGACAAGCGCACAATAAATGTCTTGTGTAGAAAAGCTTCTTTTGCATCATTTGACAGAGTACGTGCTTCCCTTCTTCCAGTCCAAAGAAAGACACAGAGTCTGCTGGTCCAATTAATCATAAATATATTTTCTAACAACCATCCACCACCGACTACATCAACTACCCAACCACAACATGAACATTACCTACAGAATATATACACAGGGTTTTCAGCCTGACCAGCAACATCCCAGGTGCTGCTAATCAGCACACCCTGGCTGATGCAATTAGCTCTCTTCATTTCAGGAGCTTGGTTAACCCTTACCATTCAGGTCTGTAAAATCCTTCTTACTTAGAGTGAATACACTGAGTGGTGTATTCAGTGGTGCTGAAGAGAAGCAATGAGAGACAATGGTGGGCTGTGCCTGTTGGTGATTTACAATATTATATGACCACACAATTTTAATTCATTCTGTGTTCTTGCAGGTTGTACTTAGCATTACCTATCCCAGTTTTCTTTTTTTAAATAATAAAACACGTTGCAACATGAGTTCTCTGTGTTGTTGAATAAAGCAATTGGCGGGCGAGCGCTACCTGAGTCATGTCTAGTCTCTTGACCATGTACAGAATTCCATTCCATTACTTATTTAATTAATTATTCAGTTAATTAATTACATTTCTATACTGCTCAATACTGCTCAATAGCCAAAGTTCTCTGGGTGCTTGACAAAAATTAAAACCTCAAAATACAGCATAAAATGTGATATAAATTATAGTGGCTTAAAAGTGCAGTATAAAAATGCAATGAGAAATGTAGAGATTTAGAGCATCGTCACATGGAGGAAAACTGCATTTGCTTACCGTCGCTTCTCTGCCTGTGTGTTTGTCCTTCATTACTTCCTCTTTTGAAAGAAGAAGTAAACAACATGCACATGGCCCATTCAGTGGGCCATCTTGACCGCACTGCTTCTCCTGCACACAGCAGGAGATAGCAGCCACTTCCATCTTTAAAAATAAGTCGGGCTTACTAGGGTGGGGTTTTTTTTTGTGGCACAAAAAAGGCTAGAAGGGGCGGAAGGTGTGTGGAAGGCAGACAACGTTGTGAGAGGGACACACAAAAACCTGTGAGTGCCCAGTAATGAGTGTGCAATAAAACACTCGTCTGATGGAGCTCTTTAAATGCAATGGCATTAAAAACAGCAGAGCTAAAAACTGAAAAGCTAAGAGTGCTTGGGAAAATTAAAAGGTCTTCACCTGGCACCGGAAAGAGCACAGTGTAGGCACCAGGTGAACCAATCTAGGAAGCTCATTCCATAATCGTGGTGCCGCAGCAGAAAAAAGGCATATAGCATTAAAATCTTGGAAGGTCCTTAGATTTACCACGTTTCCTTTTTCCCCTGTATATTTTGTGGAGTAGACTCTAGGTGGCATTGTAACCTTAGCAGAACTTTCCAATACCTACCTAGATACTGAAAAATTGTGCTGCGGGGCTTGCAATCCACCAACATTACTCAGAGGTTATGCCTACACCTAAAATAATCACGACAGATTTTTATGCCAGTATTACCATCAAATCAGTTTCCGCTTTCAGCTGTGGGTTTGCAGTTAAGACAACCATCTTCCGGCTTAATCACTCAGTTGCCATCTTACCCTCTGATTTCTTAGGCTTGTAGCTTAAGGCTGCTAAAGGCACAGTCCTAGCGATTGTACTCTCAATGCTTGGAAGCCCCTGAACTCAGGAGCTTAGGGGATTCCTATGCCCTGCCAGGCTGAAGCTAGCAGGGCAGAAGGAGCAGTGGAAGCGTGACCTGGAAAGGTGTGTGTGTGAGGGCGAGATTAGCAGGTCTGGGGAATTTCACTAATAAGGAGACCCTGCACGTACGGAGTTTAACATTTGTCAAAGCAGGAAGCTAGGAAGGAGATCCTAGATAAGCACAGAAGTAGGAAAGGAAAGGAACCTCTCGTGCAAAGCACTTGAGTCATTGCTGACTCCTAGAGGGACGCCTGCTTTCACTGACGTTTTCTTGGCAGACTTTTTGTAGCGGGGTGGTTTGCTGTTGCCTTCCCCAGTCGTGGCTCCCTTTCCCCCAGCTAGCTGGGTACTCATTTTACCGACCTCGGAAGGCTGGAAGGCTGAGTCGACCCGAGCCGGCTGCCTGAGAACCAGCTTCCGCTGGGATCGAACTCAGGCCGTGGGGACAGTTTCAGCTGCAGTAACTGCCGCTTCCCACTCTGCGCCACACGAGGCTCCAGCATGGAAGTAAAGATACCATTATACCAAAATGGATATACTTTCTCGGTTCTGCTTGCTAGACTGAACTTGGGTATTTGACTGTTTGCTTGTGGACCTGACTCGCTAACTCCTAGGGAATAGAGTCTGTGGTTTATGCAGAGTTCCTTCAAATGTACCTGATGAAGTGGGCTCTGGCCCATGAAAGCTCATGACGGAATAAACATTTTAGGGCGCAATCCTATGGGTTGCACCCAGATACACATGCAGGGGTGCTGCAGCACAGAAGAGATCCTCTCCACCTGGCTTTTTCAGCTAGACGGGTGGATTTGCCTGTCCAGTTGGGGGTCTCAGAGCAGGAGAAAGATGCCTAATCCAGCTTCTGCGGTCTCCTCCCCTCCCCCGGGACCGCCCCCTTTTCGCTCTCTCCATGCTCCGTAGCTGCCATCCCTCAATCCACACTGGCTGGGGGGGAGGGGCGAGAAGTGGGGTTTCCTGGTTCCCAACTCAGGCCGCTGTCTATGAGCTTGGAGGCAGAAAACCAAAAACCCCTATGAGCCCCCAAATGCTGTCTAGAGGATATGAGATTGCTGTCTTAGGCCATAGCTAGCCCTAAGGTTTATCCCTGGATCGGCCAGGGGTCAAACCTGTTCCTCTAGGTGACACACAGGGGATCCAGTGCTCAGGCAGGGGCGAACCCTGGATGATCCCAGGATAAACCTTAGGTCTAGCTTTGGCCTTAGTCTTTAAGGTGACCCAAGATTCTTTCTTGTTTTTAAAAGGTGTAACCGCAGAATGTTACCTTGAGTAGAGCACTACCTCATACCATCCCCTTAGAGGTTGTTTTTTGTGTGGGGTGGGGCGGCATTACCCCCCACAAGTCAGTTCCCTAATGTATGTCTCAAATTGGTAAGTCTGTGGTGCTTAGAATGTTGACCTGAGTGGGTGGAGATTAAATATCTTAGGAGGCGGTGGGGTGGGGGGGGGAGTGATATATAAGGGAAGGACTGACTTTTAGGTACTCTTAGAGTCTTCAGCCTTTAGTGCTTGAGCTCTCTGTGTGTAGAGTACTTGGGTTCTGGAGAGTTTGAGGTTCAGTATAGAGAGTGGTGTCTTTTGAGTGGGGTGTGCACATAGTCAGCTGATGTATATTAAACCATACTGATAACAAAGAAAGCTCAAGAGTGATTGTGTGAGAGAAAGGAAAGCGTGTATGTGAAGAGAGAAAGGATTGGATGAGAGGTTTTAAAACGGTTTTGAAAAGTTTTATTTTGAAACAAAGTTTGTGAACCGTAAAATAATTTTTTATTCAGTTTGTTTTAACTACCACAAAAATCCCACATGTTTCTTTGGCATTTATCATCTGCAGTTATATACATTTAACACCCACTCTGACATTAAATCATCATCAGCACATTTAATTCACAGCGCTTTGATTCATTACTGAAATCCTTCCAATGTAACCCCTTTCTCCACATAGTTTGGAGAAAGGCGGTGTTTGTCCCTCGCCTCAGGCTCCTCAAGTGGTATGGTTTAGCTTGAGCCGAGAATGTCCACGGCCAGGCCTGTTGTTCAGAGCCTGTGTCGTGGCAGGGAGTATTTCTGCAATCCTGCTGGTAACTCCCTCTTGAGTGTGGATGGTGCCATTTTGGCTAAATAAGGACCAGCACCCACCTCTGAACTTTGGAAAAAAGAGGAATTATTGTTTTATATTGTCTGGTTGTGTTTTACGTTAGTTAGGGTGACCATATGAAAAGGAGGACAGGGCTCCTGTATCTTTAACAGTTGTATTGAAAAGGAAATTGCAGCAGGTGTCATTTGTATGGGGGAACCTGGTGAAATTCCTTCTCCATCACAACACTTAAAGCTGCAGGTGCCCTGCCCTCTTTTAAATCTGGTCACTCTAGTATAGCTCCTGCAGCTTTAACTGTTGTGATGAAGAGGGAATTTCACCAGGTTCCCCATATATACAAATGACACCTGCTGAAATTCCCTTTTCTATGCAACTGTTAAAGATACAGGAGCTCTGTCCTCCTTTCCATAGGGTCACCCTAACATTAGTATTAATTTATTTTATGATATATGGTTATAAGCTGTCATGAGGGCCCATGTTAGCCCAAAAGCTGAGTATATTTTGAAAATAAATCAATTACATTAAACACCAAGTAGCATACATAGCAGTAGAGCTGAGTGGTAGAGTCAAGCAAGCTCAGTATGTGAAAAAGAGGTGGGGGCTTCTTTAAATTATTGATTTATAGCACACTCATGACTGGCCACTCACGGAGATTTGTGGGTCATTTTGACAATAACGTGAACCTCTCCATGACTCCTGCTCCTTCCCCCGGTTAGTCCGTTTAAAACAAAAACAAAAATATCCCGATTCTTCTGAAATATCTTGGGATTTCCTATTGTGTGCACCCAAAATTGCACTACAAAACACCTACTAGAGGGTGCTGTCCCATTAGATACTATAAGCACAGAGAGGAGAAATTTTCATTTACAGACACGTGGTCGCCCCTCTTCTCCCATGTAATTCAGCTCCCATGTAATTCAGCTTACCATTGCGCAAGAGAATCAGGAAGCAAAGCACCAGTAAGCAAATGTGATTTCTCTTTAATCTAAAGAAGCCCTAGGTCTAAGACTATGCATAAATTATAAGGGGAAAGAGCCTCTCTCTTATCTTTCGTGACAGCCCCTTTTGCTACTGTTCTTAGAAAGTCTTGGTAGTGAAATATAGCTAAAATTGGGGGGAGTTAGGGGTGGGGCTTGTAGATTTAATTAAGTTCCCCCCCCACCTCCCGTGATACTTTAAGCACTGGCCTGAGAGTATTATTCTGGTTGGCCTGTCATCTTCCCATCACTGTTTAGGTCTTGATACAGTTGCATTTTAAAAATCTATATAAAATAATAATAATAATAATAATAATAATAATAATAATAATAAATGGTGCAAATGCCATTTGCCGTAAATTGCACAACCTTGCTAGGATTAGATTCTAGGATGTAAGCATTTTACCTAAACAGCGAGAGGAAGAAGAATATTTCTGAAATACAGGTGGTAGAGTAGCCACTGAGGTTACATGGTGGATGCACTTCTTGAGCTCCTTCTGTTGGGGGGGGGGGGATTGCGTTCCCTTACTGTGACTCTGCTTTCTGCTTTTCTTCCGCTTCTGCAATGAGCTGTAATTACATGAGAGCTGCGACCACATGGCTTGTACAGCCTTAATGAAGTTGAATGGAACAGCGCCCTCTAGTGAGCATTTTATAGCACAACTTTGCCTGCCCATGGCAGGAAAGCCCGACAAATATCGATATATTCCAGAAGAGTTGGGTTTTCTGAAGGTTGTTTTTTAGTGCTAAAACTGGAAAATGGAGCGAGAGGTGCACAGGATGCTGACGTGAGTGGCCAGTAACCAGTGGGCTATAAAACACTTGTTTAAAGACTCCTTGAGCAGCAGCAATCATACAGTTTTTAATTTCTCGCCATGTGACAACTTGAGCTATATTTGGTCAGTTGCGCAAAGTTCATCAACATACTATTTAAGTGTTCATGGGCACCAGATGAATGTGTCAAATGCTGCTGTCCTACTCAGCAGGAAGCCATGGGTGTCTGAAACTCTTTGTTGGAGGAGGAGTTGCTGGCAAGTTTGCCTTTGTGTGACATGTGACATGGCCTTTAGTTGCAAAATAACATTTAAAAAGTTGAAATGGCCAAAACAAAAGTGAAGACTGGGGCTTCAAAGAGGGGTGGAAGGAAGAGGTGGGTGGGGTGGGTGGGATCATGGGGGTCTCCCTCTTGAAGAGAAAGAGGCCAGAAGTGTGAGGCCTTCCAGTTGTATTGAAATGAATGAGACTTAAATTAGTCACGACTAATAAGTTCCATTTATTTCAATAGGTCTACTCTAAGTAGGATTTATGTTGAATTTTGCCCAGAATGCCTTGTACCTAGACCAGACACTTTGTCAGTTTTGACAATATACCTGATGGCCAACTTGAGGGTGGGTGGAACTTGAGGGCACATACAGGTATAGTGTCCCACTGAGAACATCTTGCCCAAGGGCAACCCCAAAACCTGGTATCGACACTGGTTTTGAATGCCTATAGAAGATGCCATTTGTGGAAGCAGCTACTGACAACATAAATTGTCTATATCAATTACTTTTCTATTCATCCCTACTACCAAGGAATACAGAGTGGTGCACCATGAAAGTGGCCTTCTCCTGTGAGCAGTGTAATATGGAAGTCACTAAATCATGTAAAATTTTGATTCCTCTTCTGTGAAAAGAAGAAAATGGCAACAGTTGTCCTTGTCCCTGAATGGGAGTTGTGAACTTGTGCAAGTTTGCCGTTTCCACTCATGCAAATAGCTATTCATGCTCCCCCCTTTACACCTTTAAATCAATTTCAAACTGGTCATGGGTTTCTAAACAAAGCACTTAGGAGCTTTCATTTTGCAAATGGGCTAGAAATAAAGAAATATCATCACATTTACAAAAGTCCAATTCCCAGAGTTCTTTGCCACTTAAAGTGGTTTCAAACTGCTTTAGTACCTGTACTGTAAATATAAGCTATAGTCCCCACTCAACTGGGATCACTGGTCTTCTGTTAATTTCTTCTGTATGAGTACTTGTGATTATAAAGTATGATTATATATGGCGAAAATGTAGTGAGTTTTACAGTTCGTACAAATTTTGTAATGTTTAGACACAGAGCTACATCACACCTACCTTTTTTTCCAGGTGTGCATCCGCAATTTCCACCTCCATTTCATTAATGCATCAAGCTCTGGTCACTTTCATGTGCATGCGTTCTTGCACTATTTCGCCTTGTTTACTTTTTCACCTGCGCCGGCTCATGCTTCCTGGTATTGCCACTGCACTTGCCCCCCCTGCCCATTTTCCTCCCCCCCCCAGTTCTTGTGGTTGATAGACATTCTGATGGAGGTGGGTGCCCCCCCTCCCGCTCTGGTTTTGTTATCTAAAGTTTCGTGATTTAGCGTTTCATCGGCTGGGCACCTCATACAGCAGGCAAAAACAAAAAAAAGAGGGAAGTTGAAATGGGTGGATGATAGAACAATAAGAGTAGGGTTGGAGCAGCGGAAGTCTGTTTGATTGACTTGGCACGCTGGAGGAGAACTGCCCCTGCCTTCCTCTTTTGTCAGCCAAACTGCCCTTCAACGCACGTGCCCCCAAGAAGGGACATTCTGCGACATGGTGTGAGGATGGCAACGCACGGGGATGGAAGGGCAGTTTCATTCCACATGGAGAAAAAAATACTGCACTTTCCCCGCCCCAGAAAATCATGTAAAATGCAGGGGAAGGGACGAAATGACTTTAGGACAGGGACGATGTCTTGTGAGGGTCACGGAGCAAAACGGTAAACAAGGCAGGACGAAAGTGCAATAAAACGCTGGTGTGATGGTGCTCACAGAGCTTATGGGTGTTGCTTCTCTGTTACCATTTCATCCTCACCCTTCTCTCCTTGGAAGCTCAGTTGTGTGAATTAAAGAAATAAAGGAGAAAGGGAAACTAGCAAAGAGGGCAGATTTATGGAAAGTAGATCTGTCCAACTATAGTCGTAGAGACTCAAGAGGCCAAGGCTTGACAGGTTATGGTTCTTTATAGTTTAATAACAATAAAAAATAATACATGATGAAACATGTTTAGAAGCCACTTTCAACAGACATGGGCTCCATTGTAAAAATGAAAATATTATTCAGTAAAGAGGAACAAGCAACAGGGGAGCATGTTGTAAAATATCTGGAGTCAAGAGACCTCTGGTCTCATCAGGGACAAGTATCCATTCAGTCTTGCACCCCTCTTCTGAATATACCGAGAAGGTAGGAGATTCCACGACACAAACAGGCTGATTTTAAAAGAAGTTGAAGCAGAAGCACTGAAATACAAACGGTTCCATCCTCTCCAGAAGTGATGCCCACCTCAACCTCACATTTTGTCCTTAGACTTCTAGCATCTGGTTGAAGCTAGGGTTTGGTCCATCCAATGTTTTTCAAAATGTTTGAGCCTGCCCACCCCCTTTTCTAAGTCTTTTCTATCTTCTGCACACACACGCCAACACACAGCGGAACGTGCAGAGCTCTCATTGGATGTGCATGCAAGCTGTGCAAAGATCTGTGGATCAAGACACTAATCTGATAGTGACATCAGGAAGAAGAGGGAGGGGAACAAGACACCCCTAATCCCTGTAAAACCCACAGATGTAGGCGTGTGCACAGCACTTTTCATTAGGGTGCGCACTCAGGGATTTTTTTAAAGGTGAACATTTCTTGAATGTTCAGTCATAAAGGACATTATTTTTATTCGTTTATTTATTAAACACTGATGCTCTACTCTGCGTTTGGCTTGCTTTGTGGTGACACTGGCTGGAGAAGGGGCTTGCGAGGCGATATGAGCCTTCGGGGTCCCTCCTCCTGGACTCTTTGAAGTGTGGCTCCTGGCAGAGAGGCTCCTAGCAGGGCAATTCCCTTTTGCTCCTGCTGCCAGGAGAAACAGGGTGCCGTCAGGGGGAGGGGGCGTCAGCAGAGCAGTCAGAGGATTGTTCTCACTGCATCTCGACCCTCCTCTGGGTCCCTACTCAATGCCCCCTTAATTTGGTGCTTATTGCTTGAGATATTAGGGTGTGCCTGGGCACACCTGGCACACCCCTTGCGCATGCCTATGCCCACAGATGGGGGAAACCCACGTATAGAGAAACACAAAGCAATAGCTGTTCCCAAACCGGGGGGGAGAGTGGGGGAGCCCCCACCCCTTCAAAACTGAATGTGAATCAATTAGGACCTTCTTGCCTTGCCTGGTATAGGGAGAAATAGCTGAGAATCTGATCTCTCGGTGTAATATTGCACCCCCTTCCAGGTGTTTTACACACTCAAAGAGGAAGCACCTCACAGTTTGAGAACCACTGTGTTTGCCATGCGCCTGGCTGTACCCACAGAAATCCGCACTTCATGGGGCCAACTCTGGCAGCTATCCTGTCATGACCTTCTTGCTTCTTTTCCATCAGCATTCCGTCTGGAGGGCCTTCTCCTCCTGGACTCCATCCTTTATTCCTTTTCCTGGCAAAGCAGCAGCTACCATCCTATCCAGGGCTGGGAAGTTTGTTGGGGATATCTAAAAGAAAAAGAAAGAAGGAAATGGAGTTAGATCCTGTCTGCTGCTTTAACACTTCATAAGCTGTGCAGCAGGGCCCTTCAGGGAACTTTTCTACAAGAGGCTGCTAATTGACTGTTAATCCACTCTGTCTACTTTTGGTTTTGCAGCAGAATTGAGATCCTTTCCTGCTTTTCCACTACATAACGTCTAGGTGGCACTGCGTTATAGTGGAATACCACAAATACACGAAAGGAAATCCAGCTTTCTGTTGCTTTCACAATTAAATATTTTATAGTATTTTTATATTTTATGTTGTTCCCTGCATTGGTCCAGAGGGAGAGATGGGTAATAAATAAATAAATAATAATAATAATTAGCTGCATTTTCCCTGCTCTAAAAATCTCACTAAAAGTGCAGGTTAGACACCAAAGAGAAACTGGGGGTCACGTCATTGACTAAATCGGAATTATGAAATGACAAGCGTAGGATACATGCCTTGTGCAGAAAAGCCCAAGGTAATCACAAAGGAAGCCCAGTGGCTCAGGTTTTCACTACATCCTTATCAAGTAGGCCTGCTGCTACCAAGGCCCCAAGACAAGACCTCCATGTATTGGTGTGAGGACTGTCTGCAGTGAAGAAGCCCACACGTAAGCAGGCGCAAGCTTCCACCCAATTGGGATCTTTGTGCAGTCGGTCTGTTAGGCTGACTAGTGCCTTGGTGGTTTGGAAAAGAAAACACACCGAGTGCCACCAAGCCATGTAGGGCAGGCAGGGGGCAAAAGCCAGGCGATGACCTACCTTTTTTCTCAGACGGATGAAAACAAAGACAGAGACCACAAGAACAAGAAGGAAAATGATCAGTCCAAAAATGATCTTCTCAGTTTTTGCGGGTTGCAAACTGGCAATCTGGGCACCTGCAAGGCAAAGCTGCAATTTAAAAACTTGGAATGGAGCAAAGGGTATCAGAACATGTCTGGCGGGGCCACTCCTTGGCTGGACAAAGAGGTGGACAAATAATTTAAGGACAGTTGAAAGTGCTATGAAACAACCATTGTTCCACATGCTTATTTTTCTGTCCAACTTTCATCCCTAATTTTTTTTTTTTTTTTAGATTTTTGAAGCACTATGAAAGCCTGTTTATCAAAAATGACAGTGGGGTAAGTGTGTATACCAAGAGTAACGATGGCTACATCATACCACGTTTTCCACCTTATGGAAAAACAATGCTCTGTCTTCAGCTAATGATGATTTTTGGGTGACATGTAAAGTCTTATATTGCCAAGAAAGAATACAGCATGTTTGGATTTGATGAGGGCACTCAAACTATATAATTGGATCAAGCAATAAAATATGGACGGATTGGGGCATGTGTGTTTAACAGCCACAGCCCCAAGTTTACTCAGTCCCACTGAATGCCATGGGACGTATCCCTGTGCAGGCTATATTAGTAACGTATTTTATTTGTATGAAAGAGTATTATCTGGATCCATTTCAGCTGGGCTTTAGGCCTCGTTCCAATGCCATCAACCATAGTGTCCTTCTGGATAGGCTGTCTAGATGGGGGATGGGAGGCACCATTTCCATACCTGCATGGCTGGTTCCAGAAGGTCGTCTGGTTTTCAAGTGATGCTGCACAGATCCCAGCATCCCATTTGGGCCATGGACACTGCATTCCCAGGTACCTGCATCGTTAGGCAACACCTGAGAGAACTCCAGGGTCGAGCCCTGGCTCAAGCCCGCAAAACTCCTGGAAGTCACCTCAGGCCAAGGCCTGTTTGTGGGCATCAGACCCAAGTGCTTCCACTGAAAATGCTCATTTCCTGTGTGGTAACTGAGGTTGCAGATGAGCAGCAAGTGAGATTCCTCCGTGACTGCTTGAGTGACTGAAGAAAGGAAAGAAGCAGAAATCAGACATTTCCCTACAAACATTCATCACCAATGCATTACTCAGAGAAGATGTGACCATTGTTATGAGTTCCTTTGTTCACATCTTTTATCTTTTACTATTAGGGCTGCCAGTCAACTTTTAGCTCATGAGTCATCTGCCTTTTAACCCATTAACTCTTAAAAGTTGATTACGTTTAAATCATTTTTTCACAATTTAGTGTGGAAGTATGAGACAATTTAGAAGGAAATGTGAGACAACTTAGAATTTAAGGAGCAAAAGCAACCCCCTGGTTATTAGAAGTAAAGGCCAGCTTTAATACTATCTTTTTCAGTTTTTTGGTGTAACACATCAACTTCCAAATGGGTGGTTCCAAGTTCTCTTCAGTCATTGCTCTTTCTTTGTAAACTAGGGGCGGAATTATAGCTGATTTTCCACACTATTGCCTGATAGCTCTTAGCTATGCATATATTCCTCAATGTTCTGCCCACACCAGTAGACATGACATCGCTGTTTGAACAACAGCATACAGCCATTATGTGAACCGACCAGAGAGCTTCAGTTATGGGGCAGTATAAAAAAGCAATTAAACAAATAAAGAAATATAACCGTTTCAGTGGGTGCCATTTTAAGACCCAATCTTTTAATCATTTCCAAAACACTTTTCCAGTTAGTTAGTTTTAAAAAAACAAAACACACAACTTTGAAAGAGAAGTATAATGTTAATTTTCAAAAGTAACAAAATATGTTTTAAAAACCCTTTCTGGTCATGACCAGATTTTTTTTAAAAAAAAACCTTTATTATTCTTAATGTAGGGTGACCATATGAAAAGGAGGACAGGGCTCCTGTATCTTTAACAGTTGTATTGAAAAAGGAATTTCAGCAGATGTCATTTGTATATACGGAGAACCCGGTGAAATTTCCTCTTCATCCCAACAGTTAAAGCTGCAGGTGCCCTGCCCTCTTTTGGATTTGGTCACAGTATACCTGCAGTATAGCTCCTGCAGCTTCAACTGTTGTGATGAAGAGGAAATTTCACCAGGTGCGACATGCATACAAATGACCCTTTTCTATGCAACTGTTAAAGATACAGGAGCCCTGTCCTCCTTTTCATAGGGTCACCCTACTTAATGGTTTTATTGTTATCTTCTCCCCACTGCACCCACCATACTATGCTTTACAACTGCTTCTACATTCCTGAAATGTTAGAACAAAAACAAAACAAAAACTTCTTTGGCAACCTTGATTTAAATCACAGCACCATCATGATTAGAGGAATACATTTAGTTTGGTTCTTGTGCCCAGATTCTAAGCATATTTATTTGGGAATAAGTGCTGTTTTGCAGTAGAAAACAATAATATATTTTTAAAGTAAAAATAATATAATGAACATCTGTGGTCATGTAAATGTTTGGCCAGCCACTGACTATAAAATGTTTTTTTTAAAAAATAATAATAATAAGGAGAGAGAAAAGATACTGCAGCAAGTGGCATCAGCCCTGAGTGGGGTGGTGGAGCTGGGCATTTCTGCCATTGCCCCGCCAAGGTCTGAGTGGTCATTTGGGGGGCTGTGAGCTGTAGGGCTTTGGCCCCCAAGTTCAAATCTAGGTGCACTACTGCACTCCTGCTTCTTGGGATATGATGGCAGTTTTCAAGTACTTAAAGGTTTCTCACACAGAAGACACCCACAAATCTATTCTCTGTCATCCGAGACTGTAGGGCCTGAAGAAACAGGCTTAAGTTACAGGAAGGCAGATTTCAGTTCAATATCAGGAAAAACATCCTAGTGGTGAAAGCAGTCGGACAATGGAACCAACGGCCATGGGCGGTGGGACGCTCCCAGTGTGTTTCGCTCACAAATTGTACAGGAAAAACGGGAAACACACAACCCAAAGCTCACATTGAATGAAAAGTATTACGGAAACACATCTTGTAAAGTTGAAATTGTATAGGAAATTGATAGTATAAGTCAGCTGTAAATACAGAGTACCAAATGACTTCAAGTCAATATTGTGGATCAATTGTCTTAAAAAAAGGTACACAACCTCTCTGGGAATTTTAATTCCAAAGTGGATGAACTATAAATGAACCTTTTACTTATACCATTTAACAGCACAAACCTTTACATGGCTACTCAGGTGTGTGTGAGTCCCATGTGAGTAGATTTGTGCCCTAACAGCACAGTCCTATGAACATTTGCTCAGAAGTAAACCCCACTGGGTTCAATAGGGCACAGCCCCAGGGAAGTCCCAGTTATTATTTTTTAAAAACAGTAAAGAATATATCGACATTTTAAATTTACATTGAAGGATTTGACATAGCTTTTTAGATTTGACCCCCGGCTTTTTCTTGCCCTAGGGGCTGTCTTTACATGATAAAAGCCCCGTGGTGGCTGTGTGGTGGCACTGAATTGGTTATACGACGCAGCAGCCACCTCGAAATCACCGCGGGGCTTTCCTGCAAGGTTCCGCATTTAAAAAATTGGGGATTTACCTCCACTTTTTATACTGGAGCGAGGCGAACACAGCCCTTACACTGTACCTGGGCGGAAGGCGACCCCAGGGCAGAAGAAGGGCCAGTGAGCCAAATGGCCGGGAGAAATCCTGCAGTGCCCTTCTACGTGGGGATTAGCAGCTGCCACCCTGCCAGTAGCAAAAGGGTGAGGTTTTATTTCTTTTTGCAAAAGTGGCAGCAACCCAGCACCATCAAGGCAACACCCCCCCTATACACACACCAGCCGCAGTCTCTGCCCGTGTGTGTGTTTAGACAATTCCCAACAGCTAAGTCTTCTGATGTGACTTGCTTTCTCTTCTCAAAGGGAACACGCTGAACAGACAAACTCACCAGACTGATGCTGGGGACAGCTATCTTCCCTAAGCCCTTGATGGAAAATCCTTAAGAGAGGAAGAGGAAGAGGAAGAAGAAGGAGGAGGAGGAGGAGGAGAAGGAGAAGGAAGGAAGGAAGGAAGGAAGGCCGACCGACCTGCAGCCTTCGCTTGCCACAGTGTGCCTCCTCACCTGTCATTACTGCCAGCGTGACATTCTTAGTGATGGTGGTACTTCGGATGGAGATCTCACAGAGGTACTGGCCTGCATCATCAGGTACCACTGCAGGGAGATGGAGGGTGAAATCCCTACTGTTTCCGCGAGTGGGGGTCAGCTTTGCCTTTGATTTTCTCCTTGTCATGTAGCTCCAATGGACAGCCAACCTTGAAATGGGACCGTGGTTCAGGACACAGGGCAGGTAAGTGTTAGATCCTGCTGCAGCATAGACTACGGAAATGGTTGGCTCAGCAAATCCTGGAAGAGGGAGCAAGGAAAACCCCACACAGCATTAGGAAATGTGGATCCTAAAGTAAAAGGGCGAGGCAGGGATATGAAAGAAGCAGGAACGTAGAGAGATGAAAGTGGGTTTTTTTTATTTATTACATTTTTGACCCTAGAGAAGGCAACCTATGGCTGGGGAAACTTGAAGAATGCTGAGATGGCAGCTGATCTCACCTATCACTTGTAGGTTGTATGTAGCCGAAATTCTCTCTCCATCTGCAAAGATGAGTTCACAGGCCCAGGGCCCAGAGTCGCTCTTGACCGACCGGGAGATAAACAGAGATTGATCCAGAGAGGAAAAGCGACCAGAGTTGGGGATGAGGAGACCTGCATGGACCCAGTTCGTTTCTGTGGGGGTTTCTGGACGTGTGGAGTTACAGGTCAGCCTGATAGCTTCAGACTCAACCAGGGGACCAGGAGGGTTAGCAGTCACTGCGAGAAAAGGAAAATTGGTATTTATATCACAGGACATGAGACCTGACCTATGTTTAGCAACATCGTCAGTTCCTTTCTGGGGAAAGCAGTTAGGTCAACGGGGCAGACTAGACCTGATGGGTGTCTTACATCTGTCTATTTGCCTGCCTGCCTCGTTCATGTATAAAATGGAGGCCCCTATTTTGTACATGATATTGAGCAGTTGGGCGAGGGGGACCCACCCAACTGCCCCTCCCCTGCCACACCCCACTGCACTCCATTTCATGAAACATTTTTCCTCCAGCCAGCTCTGATACTGGAAGTGAGCAGGGCTTGGGGGGCAGAGGGAATGCTTAAAGCAAGGGAGGGCGGGAAGTTAAAATAAGGAAAGGGGGGAGGGATTCATGTTAAAAAACCACACACACCCAGAACCCCCACCCCTTGCTCTCTGTGTGGGCCCCTTTTTTTGGCAGCTATCAAATGCACTTACCTGACACCACACCAAGCTCCAACTGGCAGCGCCACACCTCGCTGCCAAATTTCACCCACGCCTCATAGGTCCCAGCATCGTCTTTCAGCAGCGGCTCAATCTGGAGTGAAAAATTGCCGCTGAGAAAGCCGGTGTCCCAGACCGTTGCTCGGTGCATCACGGAACGGGCCAGTTTCTTGAGTCCACTGGGCTCCACCTTTAGCACCATGCGGCGCTTCTTGTAGGAGCTAGGAACAAGGACACAAGGATACAAGGAAACGAGATGAGCAGGTCAGTAGCTGGGAAAGAGGCGACAGGAGAGAGGACGGCAAGAAGGCGGCAGGTGGAATGGAGGGGCTGGGTGAGAGATAATAAATAAACAAAACAGGAAAGCCCCCCCCCCTCAAAAATGCCATATGAGGTAGACATTGATATATGAGGTCTTGCCATCTTACCTGCCTTCATGCCGTACCCAGTGAACAGACAGTCCTTTGTACAGCTGCCTTCTGCTGCTGGCCAACTTCTGAGGACTCAGGTCACAGGGCAGCGTAGCTCGGGCTCCTTCTTCAGCCCACACCCTGCAGCTGTCTCCAGGTGCAAAGGAAACATGTCTGGCTGCAACACGGACATAGATCCAAACCCAAAAAAAAGGAAGGGGGGTGAAGTTACAACTATGGCTATGGCCTGACCTATCTCGTGGCTTTGTGGTGAGGATAAAATGGAGGAGGAGGAAACAGAGTTGGGAAGGGGCGCCCGTTGCTTAAAAGCATGGAGGAGAGATGGATGGAGAACCTCAAGTTTTCCAGCAAGGGCTGAAGTGCAAAACATGAAGCAAAGCCTACAACCACTAGAGCCCCCAAATAGTTTTGGCCACGATACCTTTTTTCCTATCCTTACCATTGGTCAACTGGAGATTGAGGGCAATAGTCCAGAACAGGAACAGCCAAGTCATGATGGCATCAAAGAGAGGAGGAATTATTCAGCGCCCAGGCTCACCGTTCCCTTGCCAGTCAGAGTGGGGAGGGTTTGGAAGGGAAGGACAGAGAGGTGGGCTCTGCAAAAGGCTCAGGCTAGAGAGGCAGAGGCGGGTCTCTGATCAAAGGAGATCTTTGTGGTCACTTTTATATTGAAGGTGGGCTGTTGGTTTCCTGAGAGCGCCGAAGTGAGAAACGTCACAGCCGAGAAACCAGCCCTAACCTGAAACAAAACATGTGCAGGAAGACAAGTGAAGGGAGTTCTGAAAAGCATCTTGCAATGGAAACTGTTTCTGTCTCATTCAGGCCACTCAGTAACTGATGTTTTTCTTCATGGTTTTACTTGCAGTGGAAAATGTATATCAGGCTAATTTCTCAGGAAGTACCCTTGGTGTTTTTCTTTGATCTTTTCCCTTTTATGACATTATTTCTTTATCTCAATGAATTTATCACTGTTTAAAATAATAATATGATGATGATGATAATAATAATAATAATAATAATAATAATAATAATAATAATAATAATAATAATGCTTTAAGATGTTCAAAGGGCTTCACATATTCTGGTTTCATCTAGCAGCCAGAGCTGGGCTGGTTGAAAATGTTTTGCTGCCTGAGGTGGTGGAGCAGGGAGTATCAGCAAATGGTGCTGCCGCCTGGCCCACCCACCCCGACTCAAGGTGCAGTGTACCCCTGAACATGCACAGAAAGGGCTTTAAAGGGAACTTCTTATTTCCAACTGGTAGATAGAGTAAACGTAACCTGCACAACTATGCCGCCTTCCTGCTTTTCCCATAGGGCCAAAAATATGGGCTACCAGACCCCAAAGAACTGGTACGGAACCAGAGATAAATATTTGACATAAAGTACAATATATCCTATAGGGTTTATGGCTGCCCCCATTTTTTGGCTGCATTTATCCATAAGAGATGACTTGTTCCTCATGTAAGGGGAGGGGGTTCAGGGGGATAACTGCTGCTACCCCACCCCCACCCCCAGCCTCTGTCACCTGAGGTGGTTACCTCGCTTTGCCTAATGGTAGGGCTGGCTGTGCATCATTGCAGGAATTCCTAGAGCACATCCACTTGGACAGAATGAGGTATTTATCTGGAGGCAGATTAACCGTGTCCTTTGCCATTCAGGAATCTGCTTGAGAGGCAATATAAATGCTACTAGTGTAAAGCCAGTGTTGCAATGGGCACCGGTGGTTTGAGAATGATTAGATGAAAATATGTTTAGCTGTTTCCCTTGTGAATGGAACAACTTTACACAAGATCCACTGAAGCATTTTTTAAAAAATTACTGGCCAAAACATCTGAAAGGACACAAGTCGCCCATCCATCATCATCATCATCATCATTTTATTATGTGAGAAAATTGCTTGAAGGGATGGATCCACCTTTGACCTAAGGGAGTGCCTTGATTTTCATAACGAGTTCTATCACACCACGTTTTTTTCTCCGGGTTGTCCCTGCACTATCCACCTCCGTTTCGAGAGCGTGTCAAGCACTGATCGCTTTCACGATTTCAGCACATGCATCCTTTCACCAGTCCGGGCTCTCCTTCCCCTTGCAGTTCATTGGTTGTTGTGGCTCGGAAGGAATTTGAGATGGATGTGGGATGTGGGTTCCTTCCCCCACCCTAATTCTTATTTTCCCATGTTTTATTATGTTTTTTTTTTATTTCTGCGCAAATGCAATTGAATACAATACTGATACGCTGAAATGGTGTAATGATGCAATGGTGTATTTAAGGGATTAAGGGATTAGGGAAAGTCAACCCCTTGCATATCCACAGAAGTATTGTTGCACTGTAAAATTTAGGAGAATGGGGGAGAGAGAGGGAGAGAGAGAGAGAGAGAGAGAGAGAGAGAGAGAGAGAGAGAGAGAGAGAGTAAACACAGTGCTTTCCCTAGGATCCTTATAAACCAACTTGAAGGACCGAAAGTACAAACAGCGAACTCTGTACCAAGGATGCAGCAGGCGTTCCCAAGAAGAATGATGAGGAAAGGAAACTGAAATGGCACGCAGGAGAACCACCCTGCCCTCTGCTTTTGTCAGCAACACTGCCCTACACACACGCCCTTCCACAGACACACCCTCAGCAGAAGAATCTGGATGATCCAAAATAGCATCGAAAAGGAAATTACATGGAAATGGAATAGCAATGTTATCGCGTATGAAGAAAAGAACCGGACTTTCCCCCCCCACAAAAATAAAACGGAAGAGGAGGGGGAAACAGCATGATCACAGCAAGATCGCAGGATGGGTACGGTATCATGTGAGTGTCGCGCTGCAAAACCGGACACCAGGCATGTCGAGAGTGTGTTTAAACGCTGGTGTGATGGAACTGAACGTAATGCTAAGGCCCAAGGCAGAACTTGTGGTGACAAAGATCACCAACAATATAATTCATAACGATGTTTATAGAAAGTGGTTGAATTTTGGGGGAAGCAGCTGGGTACAGCATATAAAAGAAGAAGATGGAGAGACAGACAATGTGAAGAGTGGGATATGAAAGAAAGAACGTTTTTTTCAAAGACCAGCAGGGCTGATTCCCTCTCTCCCTTGACAGGAGCAGGTGACCTAAATACCCATTTATAATCAAAAGAAATTCCAATTATATGTCCTAACAATGCATTGATTTTGCATAATGTTCATGTAAAATTCACATTGCATTCACATTAAATTGCTAGGATTTGTGGGATGATTTTGAGATATCAATGTTGGATGAGTCATTAAGAACTTATCACATACTGCAGGCAGCAAATGTTGTTTGATGGCTTTCATCTATAGGTTCTGCAAGCAACACGACCAATTATTGAAATCTGTTCAAAATTTCTATCGCAAGCTGGATTCCCAGGCTGAGTATGCTGTTCATTTATGTGCTGATCACTATTGAAATTAAACATTTTCCTCCACAATTATGAATCAAAAGTATTTGTTTCTGTTATCTTACAGTTGGCTTATATCTGACACTATTCTAATTACTATTTACTTTATTTCAGAACCTCAAACCATTTCATAGAGTTAGATATAGTTCTGGCTTACACTTCTTTGATGGGACCTGTAAAAATTATAGAACCAATTTGGGATTCATAATGTGTTCTGTATTTTATGCATATGATATACGTAAGCTATTACATATCTTCCACTGACTTTAGACTGTGTTTAGCAACTGCCCAGCATCCTAAGATTATAGGTTTGTTTGCAGTGTCCTTTTGGATCAAGGCAAGAACTCAAGGGTCATCTCTTTGTTCTGCTGCAAAAGCCTGAACAGGGATAGAGAGATTCAGCCATGCACAGCATCTGAGTCCCCCTCCTGACCTCACAGGCTGAATCCAGAGGAAAGTCAGCCACATATAATTGGAGCTAGTGTATGATTGCAGGTGTTTGCTGGAAGGTGTGTGGAGTGTTGTCCTCCTACCTGATGGGGACCTCATGCTTTTTTGTCCCTTATAGAATCATAGAATAGCAGAGTTGGAAGGGGCCTACAAGGCCATCGAGTCCAACCTCCTGCTCAAGGCAGGAATCCACCCTAAAGCATCCCTGACAGATGGTGGTCCAGCTGCCTCTTGAAGGCCTCTAGTGTGGGAGAGCCCACCACCTCCCTAGGTAACTGATTCCATTGTCGCACTGCTCTAACAGTCAGGAAGTTTTTCCTGATGTCCAGCCGGAATCTGGCTTCCTTTAACTTGAGCCCGTTATTCCTTGTCCTGCACTCTGGGAAGATCAAGAAGAGATCCTGGCCCTCCTCTGTGTGACAACCTTTTAAGTATTTGAAGAGTGCTCTCATGTCTCCCCTCCATCTTCTCTTCTCTGGGCTAAACATGCCCAGTTCTTTCAGTCTCTCCTCATAGGGCTTTGTTTCCAGACCCCTGATCATCCTGGTTGCCCTCCTCTGAACACGCTCCATCTTATTAGCTTCTATTCTCCTGAGATTAGTCCTCAAGGTCAGGAGAGCAGCAGTCTTCTTGATACAGGTCTACGCTTCTTACCATGACACAGAGCAATCAGAAGGCAATATGGATACTCAGCATAGGCCCAGTTCTCACAGGAATGACGTGCCTGTGCTTCAGACTGCAGGTGGGGACTCCAATGCATTTACACACACCCTACACTCCCACACACCCTACACATACAGAGAGAGTAAAAATAAAAATCCTAAATATAGAAAGCAAGCATTTTGAGGAGAAGAGTAAGTGAGAACCTTCTCTCAAACTTCTAATTTTCTCTCTCTCTCTGTGTTTAATCTAGAACAGGAGAGTTAATGATGAGGAGTAATGGAATTCCTGGCCAAAACATCTGGAAGGCCATAAGTTGCCCATCCCTGGACCAGAACATTCAGTCCCCAGCTGCAGTCTGATGTAATACAGCCCAGACATCCATTTGCTACCTAACTGAAAACTCAGCCTAAGGGCATGTCTACACCTTGCCTTATCCTGGGGATCGCCCCGGGATCATCCCTGTGCGTCCACATTTATCGTGGTTTTATCCTGGTTGTGCTTTTTATACTGTATTTTGTATTTGCGTTTTTAACCTGTTGGTTGTTTTATTATGGTTTTAATTTTTGTGAACTGCCCAGAGAGCTTCGGCTATTGGGCGGTATAAAAATGAAATAATAAATAAATAAATCCCGGGGGAAGGGAAGGATAATCCCTTCATTTCCCCTGGATTACCGGGATGGCTTTTAGCCCAATTTTTCCCATGGTCTTGGGATCGTCCTGAGACCGCTGGAGGTGTGTGCAGCCATCCTAGTTTCATCCTGGCTCTTCGCGAGTAAATCTGAGGAGCCGGGAACAGGGCATGGGGCACGGAGCTCTTCAGGAGGGATCTTCTTTTTTTAAAAAAACCCAACACCTAACCTTTTTGTTGGAGCGCTCATCTTCAATAAAAAAAGGGGCAGGCACGACGTTCTCCTTCCTCCCAGGATGTCGTGCGCCGCGTGTGGACTGAGGGGGAGGATCTCGCAATCATTATATCGTGAGATCCTCCCCCCTCCGCCGGGAGGTGTAAACATGCCGTAAGATAACTAGACCTCATAGTTATAGGTAACTCTGTAAGCTTGTAACTCTGTCTGTGGGTTTGGAGGAGATCCACAGCTTCCTTTGGCACCCAAGATCCCAAAAGGGGGCCTACGATTGCTCTCTGCATCTTCATCCTAGCAAGATGGAAGTGCTGTACATGGGTCGTTCATCTGATCAGCGAGGTGGTGTCCATTCTGGGCTGTGTCTATAGGACTCTGCTTTGCCTCCTGGTTCCCCTCCTCCAAACCCACAGCATCGCTGCTAAAAGCAGAATCGAAAGAGTTACACGGCAGCAGTGAGCACAGGCTATCCGGCCCAGGAAAAATTGCAGCATCGTTATTAGACAGCAGGAATGGGGAGCAAATATCGAAGGACTGGGGAAACCACGAAAAGCATCTTTTCATGGCAACTCTGCACAACTTGGAAGCCTGTAGCCACGCAGATGCACTGCTACAGTTCATTTAATGTATGCATCATACATCTTAAGTGCCCTGACTTTTGTTCCCGACTTTTATATCGCCGTGGCGGCCATTACGAGGCTTGCCAAACTGACCCCTTTGCCCTGCATTCCCCGCACCAACCCCGCGCTGGGAACTGCCCTTAGGTACGCCCACTTTCTAACCCTAAACCGAAGCCACCACTGACAGATGGAGAAACAACTGTGGTGACGTTGGAGCAATGGAAAAAGTGACACTTAGAAAAGGGGCAGTTTTGCAAGGAAAAGCCCGATGTGGCTGCATCATATCAATGACAGGGCGCAACTGCACAGCCATGACGGTGTATTTAGAGCATATAGACAAGGCCTGGATAGAGCTGCACTCCCGCCATAAGCATCAGGTATGCAGTTTGGTGGTGCTGATAGATCCAGTTTTGTCACCGGTGGCCCAAGTGTCTTCTTTGGCACAAAGTACATTTCATCCAGCGAATGTTGGTGCACCAGCGGTAACCCATCCTGGACAGAGGTAGTCTGTCCATGATTATCTGTGGTCTCTTTAGAGGCAAGCAATGTACCACACATTGAAGCAGCCTGCAAAATGTTATAAGTGGTCTGCCTTTCTGTCTGTTTTTAATCCAGTGATCTTTTATTGTTTTCTGCTCATATTGTGGTTTTGTATGTTTCTGCACTGTTCTTGTATATTTAAGGCTGCATCCAATGTCGCCCGAGTGGTCTTTTGCTCACGCGATGGCGTTTCCCTTTCTTCCCCCAATCTGCTCCAGAAGGACCCCCCAGCCCTCCAGACCAGATGTGGGGCTTTCACTCTGCCAGCAGGGTCTATTCCACCGGCAGATAGATACCATTGGATAAAACCCTTCATTTTAAATACTGTTTTTACTATCTTGTGAGTCTTCTGGAAAGGTTTTCAGCTGAAGTGCTGCATATAATTTTAATAAAATAAATAAGTAAACAGACGATGCTGCCAACCAATCACAACATTCCAGTATTGGTGTTGCAGGTCAATAACAGCCATCTCCTTATTTTGTATTTTTTATAGCCAAGGGTACATTCTGCTCTCTGCGGCCAGTAAACAGGCTTGGGAGAAGAGTCAGCTTGCACTGGCATTTGACAGTTTGGGAACAAAGGCTGAGGCGCTATGTGTGGAACTGGGAGCTTTCCGTCTAGAGAAGGCATTTCTGGTTGAGAGGCTTTTATGCTGAGTGAGTGCTGAGAAATTATGGCTCCATCCGGAGGCTCTGTTTTACTCAGCAAGTGACTCTATCTTTAGAATTGATGTCTCCACTGTCTCTCTGCTTCAACCCATTTCAAATGCTGACTCTACTACATGGCTTCTTGTTTATCATTTCTAGCACCAAGGTGGCTGAAGTAAGTGTGTGGAAAAAAAACTGACTACCACCAAGATGCCTGAAGTAATGTCAGGCAAAGGAAAGCAGTAGGTGAAACTCTCAGAAAGTACTGAAAAGATTCAATCGTCAGAGAAATTAAGACGAAACTGCATGTAGATCAAGTGGACTCACTTTATTTATTTATTTATTTATTTATTTATTTATTTATTTATTTTAGACTACTTCCATGCTGCTTAATATTCTAAAATTTCTAACTGCTTTACATTGAGTGTCATCACACGGGGGGGGAAATCACATTTCCTTACCATTGCTTCTCCATCCCTGCGTTTGTCCCTCATTACTTCTTCTTCTGCCCGGAGGGGAAAGAGGAAGTAAACAAAGACCACGTGGCCCGTTCAGGGGCCATTTTAATTGCATCGCTTTTCCTGCACACAGCAGGAGGTCGGGGCACGTTCTGTTTTAAAAGTCGGATTAAAAGGGGTCTTTTTTGTGATGGAAAAACGAGCGGAAGGAGCGGGAGGCAGACAATGTCGTCTAAAGGACGCATGCACATCCATAAGTGGGCAGTAGCGAGTGATAAACCACTCGTCTGGTGAACCTCATTATCAGTATATATAGAAAGGAAAGGAACCTCTCGTGCAAGCACTGAGTCATTACTGACTCTTGGAGGGACCCCAGCTTTCACTGACGTTTTCTTGGCAGGCCTTATAGCGGGGTGGTTTGCCTTTCCCCCAGCTAACTGGGTACTCATTTTACCGACCTCGGGAGGATGGAAGGCTGAGTCGACCCAAGCCGGCTGCCTGAAACCAGCTTCTGCTGGGATCGAACTCAGGCTGTGGGGAGAGTTTCAGTTGCAGAAACTGCTGCTTTACTGCTCTGCGCCACACGAGGCTCCATCAGTATATATAATATGATATAAAAACCCAATGTAAAAGTAATATAAAGTAATAAATACATTAAATAGTTACAACAAAAGCAACAGTAGAACAGAGCGTAATTGATCACAAGTCAGAGAAAACGTGAGTCAACAGATAACACGCTCCATCCAATGAGCGTTTTATTGCACGCTCGTTCCTGGGCACTCACGGAGTTTGCCCAGGACGGTCCCTCACATACGTCGTCTGCCTCCCACGCCACTTCCGCCCCTTATTATATGTATTTTATGGTGTTTGCATTGGTAGCCCTACCATGAGGCAAAGTAAAAGAAAAGAGTAAAAGAAAGCTGATAATCCACACGTGAATTCTTGCATGGAACCTCCATTGAAATCAATGGGGGCTGCTCAAGAATCCAGTATTATATGACACAAATTATGCACTTTTCTCATATCAAGAGCCATCTTTGGTCTAAAAATGATAACCAACTGGCTTAATGTCTGTTTGATTGCAGGTCATTTGCCCTTGCTTGCAGGAAGCTGATAACACGAAACCCCATAAGAAAAAGAAATTCCAGGGGATGTGTTAAAACGTTTTCAAAATTCCTTAGACCAAGTGATGAATATGTTTAGAGATGGAGAAGCAATGGAAGGAAATGGGGTGCAAATGGCTACTTTGGCAGATCTTCCAATGATTATATTGCATTGTTGAAGGGATTTAAAAAAATAATTGGTTCATGAAAAGAGACTTCAGTATGGAATTGGAGGGTCTCTTCATTATAAAGGAATTTGGATGAAAATGAATACTGAAAATGAAGAAAGAGAATTTATGACGGATTTTTTTTTGAGCAAGTAGCAGCAGGGTGAAAGAAAGATCGTTTCCCCCCCCCCTAAAAATCAGAACTCCTGCTCTGTTGCAGTACAGCCTCTTGTTATTTTTCATGCCGTTAGAGTGACTCGTTCCTCATATTGTATTTCTTGTTTCTCATTATTTGTCCCTCGCTTTGTGGCTTTCCTGAGGGTGGCCCAGTGCCAGCAAACTGGGGCCTGAACAATACATGTCTCCCAGTAGTGTTCCGCTGTTTTCCCCTGACCTTGCGTTTTGCCTTTCTCAGAGTTCAGCCAGAGCGGCTGCAATCTGGTTCATGCTTTTTAATCCTTCCCCTTCTGATCCTTTTTCTGCTAAAGGTCGTCCTCATCACGCTGATTTTCCTCTGGTGGGGAAAGGGTACAGATACTTATATCTTTTTCCCTGTGGCACAAAAATCAGTTTGGAGAAATTGATTTTTCAAAGAAAAAGAGGTGGAGGGTTAAGGGGTTCACCTGCCCACATGCCAGCCCTTCTGCTGCAGATTGTAACTTCCAAGGAAAAAGAGACATGTAAATTATAGCATCACGTATAATTTTACCCTAAAGCACATGCTTGTTCATCACTTGATGGCTTACAACAAGGATGGTGGATCTCCGGCTCCTGAACCTAATACGACCCCTGGAAATGCTGTATCCAACCCACAGCCTCATCCACCTCCCTCCACCACACCAGCCCCCCTCCGTCTTTATGGTGGCACTGTGGCACCACAAGGCGCCTTGTGCCCACACTTGCATTCCTTCCCAACATCTGCACAGAAAGGAACACAAGTGCGAACTTTCTCAGTCCCCTCTCCTCATGTCCTCCCTCTGGCTGCCCGTTCCTCCTCCCTGTAAAAAAAAATTATCTGTATCTCCGCAGCTGCACAGATACAGATAATAACAAGACAAAGAAATGGGGGGACAAATGGGCAGCCAGAGGGAGGACACGAGGAGAGGGAGCAGGGACTTGGGAAAAACTACGTCTCCTCTCCTCCCTCTGGCTGCTCATTTCTCTCCCCCATTTCTTTTTTTTACTATCTGTATCTGCGCAGCTGCAGAGATACAGATAATAAAATTTTAAAAGGGGGGGGTGAACGGCCCTGTTCCTCTCCTCCCCTCCATTAATTTTTTTTTCACTTGTACAGGTGCAGGGCCACCCATGAAGTAGATGCCTGGCTTTTTTGGAGCAGAATTTCCAGGCTTTGCCCCCGGATGGCTTTGCAATGGCAGCTGCATCATGTAGATGACGTGCCACTACAGTGAAGCCACCCCAGGGCAAAGCCTGTGTGTAGATATGCTCCAGTCTTTTTATCCTGCAACTTACTGGGGCTTCCACTTCCAGGTTCTTTGCGGGATTTAAATCGTTTCTTTACACAGCCAATTTTTCTTTTACTGCATTGTTATTTCTCGGTTGGACTACTGCAACCTTCTTCTCACTGGCCTTCCTTCTTTTCACATCAGTTCGTTGGTTTCTGTTCACCACTCTGCTGCTAAGATCATCTTCTTGGCTCGCCGCTCTGACCATGTTACTCCACTTCTGAAATCCCTTCATTGGCTTCCAATTCACTTCAGAATCCAATATAAACTTCTCCTGTTGACCTACAAAGCTTTTCACTGTCTAGCTCCTTCCTATCTCTCCTCTCTCCTCTCACACTATTGCCCCGCTCGTGCTCTTCGCTCCTCTGATGCCATGTTTCTCACCTGCCCAAGGGTCTCCACTTCCCTTGCTCGGCTTCGTCCATTTTCTTCCGCTGCCCCTTACGCTTGGAACGCTCTTCCAGAACATTTGCGAACTACAAGTTCAATCGCAGTTTTAAAAGCTCAGCTAAAAACTTTTTTTTCTAAAGCTTTTAAAACTTGATTTTGTTCTGACTTTTTATACTGTTAGTTTTACTCTCCCCTGTGCCTGTTTGGTGCCTTCTCTTCCCCTTCTTATTGTTTTATGATGATTCTATTAGAATATAAGCCTATGCAGCAGGGTCTTGCTATTTTATTGTTTTACTCTGTACAGCATCATGTACACTGATGGTGCTATATAAATAAAATAATAATAATAATAATAATAATAATAATAATAATAATAATAATAATATCGCTACCTGCCATTTACGCTGGTGGGTGAAGCCTGGCAGGATGTTATCAGATGTCAACAGCCTTGTATGCCCACTGTCCACCCCCACCCCTCTTCATGAACTTTTCCATTTCAACTTCCTTGCCTCCCCTTTTCATTTCCACTGCTTCCCATCCCTTTCCTCGGCAACAAAGCCAAAAGTTATCATTTTTCTCATTTGGGTATATACTGGGAGAGGGGGTTGCAATTAATTGCGGGCATTTGGAGCAGCAGCGGCGGCAGCCTCTGCCACGCTGTACTAGTCAAACTGCAGTATTCTGCACTTCTGAAGTTCCCAGCGTTGTTCCCAGGAGCGGAATGGCGGAGGGGCTGGAGGTCAAGGGGAAGGGTGACATTCCCATCTGATTGTCATTGCTAGCTGATGTCAACACCACACTGCCCAACACCCGCCTGCACAAAGTGTGTCATAGTGTGATGTCAGCAATAGATGGGTGGGAGATAGCGGATCTGCTGCACAGCTGCAAATAATACTGCATTTTCCACGTACAGAAATATTATGGGGAAAACAGGGAGAAGGCATGGGACAGCTGCTGAGGGACAATGACGTTGTGTATTGCACATGGGAAATACCATGAATGAAAAACGACAATTACACTGAAGCAGCTCCCTATATCCCTACAGTGATTTGTGATCCAAGATAGCAGAAGGGATTATTTATTTATTTATTTATTTATTTATTTATTTATTTATTTCATTTTTATACCGCCCAATAGCCGAAGCTCTCCCCCTCCCAACTGGGAACATTAAAACTTACAGCATCTATTGATGCATATGTGCATAGACCATCATTTATATCACCGCAAACACAATGCTTTTCAATGGAGGAAGTTTGCATAGCGTGTCATCAAATTTAGAGGAACCATCTTGAATGTGTGAAATCGCTCTGTGTTGCCCTTCATTGCATAAGGGAATGGCCTGACATGCACATACTGCTAATACATAGTGCAGTTTGTTGAAATCGGGGTTGTTATTACATGTGAACCTGTGTTCATTGATATACTGTGGTTTGTTACCCAGCCACAAATCACAAATAGAACCCAGGCTTTGTTGTTGGGTTGTGAACTCTAGCTTGTTTAAATCATGGGTTATTGTTGCATCTGAACCCAAAACCATTGGTTGTCTCTGGGTTGTTCTTCCTGTTCACTCCCACGAACCAGAGGCAGGTGGAAAGAATGGTCTCAGAAGTAAACTGCTTGCCTGGCTGCTTTGCTCTTGCTAGCTGTTTTCCTGAACTAGCTCTTCTACTGAAGTCTGTCTGACAACATCAATCAGTCTCCCACTATAACCAGAGAGCTGAATCTCACAGCTGCTACTGAGAGCACAGTGTGGGAGTTTTCTAGGCCTAGTTCTGATGAAAAAACATCGGTTCCAAAATACAGGTACCAAGAACAGCCTTAATTATTTGTTTCTGGGATCCAATTGTTTATTGGTTTGTGGAATCCAATTGACTCACACTGGTGCAGATCATTGAGCTGCACTTGTGAATAACCCTAGTGATGTTTATCTTCCCTCTTGGGATGCTACTATCTCTCTGGTGATCTTTCTGGGAACCTGCACAGAAGCACCACCTCCAATTATCAAAGAATTAACCCTGGAGCGAGAGCTCTAACCCTCTGGTCTTCATAAGTGACCCATCACCAGTGTGTTCCTTTTGGTTCATTGCTCCCACCACCTCCCCAACCCACCAGAACTCAAGCAGTTAAGACCTCCAGAGTTCTCCCAGGAGGAGGAGGAGGAGGAATAGGAATTCTCAGGGAACATCCTACTTGACTGGGATGATTCCCTATTGAGGTGCATTGTGGAATCCAGGGAACTTGCGCCATAGAAAAAGCTGCCCATTGACCCCATGCTGCTACCTGAGATGGAGGTGCATGGAAGACGTGGTGAAGATGACCCGACCCCCCCCCCGCCCATTACTGCTGGAATGGGTCATGTCTTTGATTAGTGGAGCAGATCAACTTTCTATGGCTTTCTCCAAAGTGTACAAGAACAGGATTGAGCTCTGAGCACTCTCAAAAGTAAATTTTAGAAACTCCCCTGTCCCCCAGGAAGACTTTCATTTCCATGTATTGTTCTATGTGCACTGTTATGCTTAATGTGTTTCCAGGCTATAGAGCTGGCCGGTGTTTTTACACAATGCTCTGGTGAGGGCTTTTATTAACCTAGCTTAAAGAGCTACTTGTGTTAGCACAACCACTAATTTAACATAGCTTTGTGTCACTCATCAAGAAGACAAAACTCAGAAGAGTGTGGCGGCATCTAACGCCATTCATTCTGATCCGAAGAATGATCAGAGGCTGTGTTAACATCACACATACAGATTTCTAAGAATTCTTGGGACAGAAAAAATATGCTTTCTAAAGAAATATGTTATGCACTAGCAGCAATTATTGCTTAGATTGATGCACCCCTTTGCAAATAAATAACAGAGTACCGCATGTACTTATCAACCATATCTTCACTTACAGCTAGTGTATGGTGTGATTGAGACTGTAGTTTAAAAGAGTGGACTTTTTAAAATAAAATTAGATAGAGGAAGCTTTGCTGTCAAAACTTGCTAAGCACACTTTACCTTCAAAATTAACAGCTGAGGGACCCATCATTGGGAAGGATGAATGTGAGGGAGATGGGATTTCCGTCCCCATGTATTGCTGTCCTTGCTCTGTGTCACAGAACATCCCTTCTTGGGGGCATGTGGGTTGAAGGGCGGTCTTGCTAATGAAAGAGGAGGGCAGGCTGAGTTGCTCGAATGACAGGGCTTGTGCTGAGTCGCTCAAACATAATTTCACTGCTCCAACCCCACTCTCATTGCTCTCTCATTGCTATTCTGCCCCCCCCCCTCTTGAAAGGAAGAAACGGCGCCTAATCAATCAAATACTCAATCATTAAAACAGTAGAGCTTTGTGCTCCACTTCAAAAATTGTCAAATACCCACAGAGCGGAGAGGAGCCCCCTTGGAGCTTTGATCCATGTTTGGATAACTGCTCCATTCTAGTCTATGGAAATTATCAAAAATGCTTACAGCTCTGTCATTTTTAAAGATACAGAGATGAAACTTGGCACCGTGATAGCTCTTAAGTAACCAGACAGAGGGCAGGGTTGTATTAATTGACTCCTCTAATGCTGTGTTAATTCACCCCAATTTATATCCCAAACTTCACATTTAGGGGATCTTTTATCCTTTACTTTGCTGATGCACAGTGGTGCATCTCCAGTTTATAAAAAATAGAGATCTGCTGCATTCCCTGACTATTTGCTCTAATGGGGTGAAATTGGGGTGGGAGTGCTCCCATTTCACCCCATTAGAGCAAACTGTCAGGGAATGCAGCAGATCTCTATCTTTATAAACTGAAGATGCACAGCTAGCTGAGCATCAGCAAAGTAAAGGATAAAAGCTCCCTCCACAAATGCTCAGATTCTTCCTTCAAATCCTGCCCTGGATAACTTGGAGTTTTTTATTCTTCTCAGAACAGTGGGCATAATGGGGAGAGGGGGGAAGCTATTACTTCTGCCACCCCCACCCAGAAATATGTTTTTCCAGGATTTAGGAACAGCCAGCTCTGCAGTATAAACACTGAAGGAGCAGAGCCAATTTAATCATACTGCAGAAAATAAGAGCAATGTGTTTTCCTCCCATGCTTGTCAAGATGAAGCCCAAGTTTCATCTCTTTATCTTTAAAAATGACAGAGACGTAAGCATTTTTGTTAATTTCTATTGACTACAATGGAGCAGTTATTCCAACTTTTAAAAATTCCTAAAAAATCAAGGGATGAACAGATCTGCTTCAAACTTAGCAGTGCTGAAGCCCTAGGTAAGAGCTATCATGGTTCCATTTCATCTCTTTAGCTTTAAAAGTGACAGAACTGTAAGCATTTTTGTTAATTCCCATAGACTATAATGAAGTTATCCAAAACTGGATTGGCGCTCCAATGAAGGTTTGACAGAGTAGAGAGATAGAGCTGCTTCCAAAATCAGAGTGAAGCATCCCCTCAATGGAGCTCCGCTTCAATTTTCCAAGTGGAGCAGAACCGCTCCACACAGCCCTATAAAACAGTAGACAACAAAACCAGTGGGAGGGGGGCCGAAGGTGCCCGTGTCCATCACAATGTCTATTAACCAAAATAACCAATGAACTGGAGGGGGAAGGAAAAGGGGCGGGGAGGGGCAAGCGCTTTGGTGATACCAGGAAATGTGAGCTGGCACAGGTGAAAAGGTAAACAAGGCGAAATAGTGCAAGAATGCACACGCATGAATGGGACCAACACTTGACGCACTAACGAAAGGAGGTAGAAACCGCGGATGCATACCAGGGGGAAAAAGTAGGCGTGATGGCGCTCTGAGAGTGAAGCCACAAGATGAACTGGAGCGGGATGCGCCACTTACTTGTGCACAGAGAGCGTCCAGGCTAAGAAGAAGAAAAAGAAAGAGTGATGGAACACAGCTTGCAAAGCACTTGGTGGGGGCAGCCCAGCAGGCAACAGAACAGTCACCACAGCATCACCTACAGCATCCCCTTTGCAACCACCTGCGTCACTAGTCTTAGAACAACAACATTTCCTATCATGAGTACTACATCCCCCAGCTCCAATGCCATTGCACCACTCTTCTGTACAGCTCCCAGCTCAACCACATTTCCTTGCACTATTCCATCCCCAAATTCCTGCTCAAGAGCCCCTGCCCCATCCTCTCTGCAAGAGTCAAATTGCAGACTTTGAGGTTCATCAGACAAGCGTTTTATTGCGCTATCGCTGCTGCCCACTTACGGACGTGCGTGCGTCCTTTAGGCAACGATGTCTGGCTGCCGCAGGCCTCCTGCTCCTTCCGCTCATTTTTTCGTAGTAAAATAGACCCCTTTTAATCCAACTTTGCTTTTAAAATAAAATGTGCCGCAGGAAAAGTGACGCAATAGAAACAGCCCCTGAGTGGGCCACGTGGTCTTTGTTTACTTCCTCTTTCCCCTCCAGGAAGAATGAGGAAGTGCAGAGAAGCGATGGTAAGGAAACGCGATTCCCCACCCCTATGTGATTGTGCCCAATCCGGGAGATTGGGGAGGGAACGCTAAGTAGGAGTCCAGCAACGACACAGTCCTTTGCAAGCTGTTATCACTTTAACAGTTTTTCTGAACTGCTTCACTTGTTTATGCAATGTTACATGGGAATGAATGTCAGTGTGGTGTAGTGGTTAGAGTGTGGACTGGGACTTGGGAGATCTGGGTTCTAGTCCCCACTCAGCCATGAAGCTCACCGGGAGATTTTGGGCCAGTCACTGACTCTCAGCCTAAACTACTTCATAGGATAATACTAAAATAAATAAACGTAAAAGTTGTGTAGGTTGAGAACTGAAAGCAAAGTACTCCCACAGTGGAATACAGTAAGTTGCATTCTTGTGCCTTAAAAATAATTGCTTTGAAGGTATTTTAATTTGGAGCCGTTAATAACCTTTGTTGCACTCCTTCTTTGTTCAGCACAGGTTGAAATTGCAATTTTTAAAAGCATTTTCTCTTATTAATAAAGTTCTTTTTGGAGTTTTTTTTAAAAAAATACATCTGTAAGATCTGTCATCAGGGTCCCACAAAGAAAGGAGTATTATTTCTCCCAATTTCAACATCATTAGTGTTCTAGGGACTATCTATACTTAGGGAAAGCCCCACAGTGGCTGTGGATCTGTGCTCTGTCGGTTAGACAACGCAGGCACAGGTTCACAGCCACCGCGGGGCTTCCTCGCAATGCTGTGTTTAGAAAAAATAGGGGATTTTCCCTGACTTTTTCAAAGGGAGCAACATCAACATGGCACCTCTGCTGTGTAATGTTGCTTCACGGCCAGTCTGGAGACAGAAATTGGCCGCCTTCCATCAGGAAGGAGGGGGGGTGGCTCCAAGAAACCCCACACTCCCTTCTTGGTGTCAGGATTACCCAACACCCCACTCCCCCCGGGAGAGGGAAAGCACAAAGTTGAAGAGGGAGGCAGCGCCATCCTGGTGCCGTGAAGACAGCCCCCCCCCAGTCACAATAACTTCTTCATTCACCGTTGTTAGCCAAGGAATCTCTCAGACCAAATCTAGTACTGGCCCCCAGTACTGATGCTCCAGATTCTGCAAACCACGGATAACCAGCCAAACCCATTGGACTGTAGAATTAGGATCTTTGAACCAAGAATAATCGGGGTGAAATGCAATGGTGTGTTTTATCTGTAAATGGGATTTGGGTCATGGAGGAGTTGTGTAAGCAGCCATGGCACTTTACCTAATTACATTTTAATTCAGGGGCGGGTGGGATATGTCGGCAAAGAGTAGTGACTTATAGGTGGTGCCACTGCTTGTTGGCACCTCTATGCATAGAACAGAGAGGGAGTTTTGCACACTCACGCCTTTCCTACAAAATAGTACTGGATATCATTGGTGTACGGACAACAGGTTCAAAGGGTTCAGCTGAAAACCCTAATCCGCCGCTGCCGCCATGTTGCTGTAGCAGGGTTGGTGCTAGCTGTAGGAAAGAGTGACAAATTCAGCTGCTCCCCACCCCGCTCCTCCTCTGGAAGGCTTTTCTCACCGGTGCAGCCACTGCGCCCCCCCCCCCCCAGCTCACTTGCTCGCTCTTTCACTTACTCACTCGCTCTTTCACTCACTCACTCAGCCCTCCCTGCTTCCAGCTGCTCTGCCTGACCTCTCTGGGGCCAGGAAGCAGCACTTGGTGGAGCCGAAGAGGGGACTGTTTCTGTAAGGAGTAAGATTGCCTGGAGCTGTGGATTGGGGCCCTCCCCCCTTTGGAGCTGCTGCCCTCCTCTCCTCTCATCAGCCCTGCAGGTACTGTAATGTTTGGGAGAGAGAGAGAGAGAGAGAGAAGCTGTCTGTTTACGTGCCTTCTCTCCTCTTCGCTGCCCCACCGCCCAGCCCAGTCTGGACTCCAGCAAGAGAAAAGGCAGGGGGAAGTGGGGAGAACTGCAATGCCCCCCCCCCAGGACCTCCTGGCTAAGGAGGGTTCATTCAGCAGCACCTTTTTCAGAATGCTTGCTAAAACAATTCCTATCTGCCCTTGCTTATTTTAGGGTGTCCAACCCCCTTTTTTCAAGCCGTTCTTTTGGTAAACATGGTATGTCTGTATCTTGTGTCACTTTAAAACAGAGCTGCAGCACAATCCTATGTATGTCTACTCAGAAGTAAGCCCCACTGAGATCAATCAAACTTACTCTGAGGTAAACATGCATAGGATGCAGCCTGAAAATGAAGAGAGGATGAAAAAAAGACAGGAGAAAAAGAATTGTAGAAATAGAATAGCAAGGTAACTGTGGGATACTTAACCATATTTAAAGACAATAAGTACAGTAAAATTAGTGCTCCTCTACTTCAGTCCCAATCAAATAATTACAACAGTGCAGTACAGATTACTTGTTAATTAAAAAAATACAGTTTACTTCAGTTTTTGTTTATTTCGTTTGTTTGATGAATGAAAAAAAAGTCCTTTATTACTGTATATTCAATCAATGTTTACCTTAAAAAAAATAATCCCTGGCCGAACCACCTAATGAAATGTGCTGCGCACGCCTATGCGTGGATGTTCTAGATCTATTCTACTTCTTTCTTGTTTCCTCTTCCCTTTCTTTCCTAAACCATTTGCCAACAACAACAGCAAAAACCCCACCCCACCAAGCAGTAAAGGTGTTTTGCATATGGTGATACATTCTCAAGGGAACTATTTCCAAGTTTGCTAAGCAAAGTGAGGGAATGGAAAATGGCCTCCAGGGCTGGGCTTGGAGACTATTAAATTAGGATGAGAAAAGTACCCAGAAACTGAAGGCAAGTTAAAGGTAGTGGAGGAGGGGAATTGGATGGCAAAATTCAAGAGGGAATCACATTTTGCAAGGAAGTGGGGGAAGAATAGAAGTGGCCTAGAGCCCCATGAATCTAGTGGAGGCCGGTGGCCCTGATATCAGTGAGGTGATGAAGCCACTCCAGGTTTCTGCAAAAACCAGTCAGAATTCTAAAGGAGCTATCCAAGGAAAAGGGACGGGGTGGTGTGGCGATACCAGGAAGCATGAGCCGGCGCAGGTGAAAAGGTAAACAAGGTGAAATAGGGCAACAACCCATGCATGTGGCAACAATCCATGCATGTGGAAGTGACCAGTGCTTGACGCGCTAATGAAACGGAGGTGGAAATTGCAGGTGCATACAAGGAAAAAAAGTAGGTGTGATGGAGCTCTAAGAAATACCAAACCAACACAAATGCATGCACACATTTTGGGTACCACTGCACTAGAGGAACAACACCAAAGAAAGGGAAGGGGGAATCCCAAATCTTATAGCTGACACAAAAACTATGCATTTGACAAGCACTAGATATACACAAAATTACAATGAATTTAAATTAAACTAATCAAAAAATCTTCTCATTTGGGAGTAAAAAATCTAAATTACTGGTGATGTAATTTTCATCATTTTCAGTGATGAAAAAGAACAAAGGACCAGATATACTCCATTAAAAATTCACAAGGAGACAAAGTTTTTCACATCACTCAGATTAATGAACTATTTCATATTTTTTTTCAAAGGTCTATATGTTTCAAAAATCTAGATGCCAATGAAATTAAGGGGTTTTGATTTTTTTAAAAAAAGCAGCCAATGTTAAAACAAATTAACACCAGAGCATCCACATTCCCTAAATCAAAATATTACAAAAGAACTTCAGGAGGCTATTAAGAAATTAAAGAACTACAATACTGCAAGCACAGATAGATTTAATGGATGCTCTTACAAAATGTTTAAAGATCAATTGGTTTCCTTTTTACTAATGCTATTAAGAATATTCTGGACAAAAAACACAATCTGGACACTTGGAAAGTTTCCTGGATTTTTAAAATACCCAAACCAGGTAAAAGTTTAGAAGAATTTGATAGTTATAGATCTCTCTCATTACTAAACCAGGATCTCATGCTCTTTATCAGCATATTGGCTTCTCGATTAAACAAATTGGCTCCCACTTAAACAAAACCAGATCTATTTGGGGTCTCTGCCTTTAGGCAGAGAAATAGCAGACCCAATCAACAGACTTCTGGATGTTACACACTTCTGCTCAAAAAATAATAAGAATGTCTCACTGGACACTTCAAATACCTTTGACAAATTTAAATGGGGGTCGGGTGGGGTGGCGTTGTACTTGATCTCAGTGAGGCAGTGGGGTTAGACTCAAAAATAACTAAGTATATAAGTTTAGTATAGATCCCACAGTCTCTATACTAAACCAAGCCCTGATCAGAACAAATGACCTGGTCTCCCAACCTATTCCCATCTGGAGAGGGGAAAAGCAGGGCTGCCCCGTCTCCTCTACTATTCTCCCTTTCAGTAAAAAACATTGGCAAACCTTGTAAGAAAACAGCAAACAATTCATAGTGAATATAAATGGTCAGAAAATGGTCATAAACTTGTTTTGCAGATGGCAGAGCACTTATGCTCACAGATCCTAAGAAGAACCTCCCAAAAATTCTGTCCATAATTTTGAATTTGGGGTAAACGTGAGGATTAACAATAAATTATAAAAACCCAATAGATTGTTTTTTTCATAACCATAATGATACATTATTTTCTTATATCATATCCTCCCAGTTTATCTCACAGACAAATATATTGGTAAACGGCAAAAATTCATAATGATCTATTTACCTGAAAATAAAGCAAGACTTGCTAATAGCGGTTTATATAAGCACAATAAAAATGTGTGGGTGTGGGTGTCTACACATTCCTAATTTGCAATTATGCTTTGATGCATATCAAATTAAACAAATTATGAACAATAAAAAATAAAATAATTCGGATCTGGCTGAAACGAGTGTCTGCCGTTTAGAACAGATACATAGGGGTGAAGGGGAGGGAGGGGGAACTAGCTGCAGCCCTTTCCTCTGTACAGCAATGTCTGCATGGAGAAAGTAGGTCAAAAGGGCGCTTCAGAGCTGTCCCCGATAAGCCCGTTTCTGTGCCACAGTTTATTTATGATAAGGTCAAATTCAAACATTAACAACACTGCAAAGGGATATATAGATTATTAGATCTATTCATTGGTATAACCCCTAAAACAGGCCAGCAAATAGCACATAAACAACAAAGAAGCTGGATCAACATAGAACATGAGATTCGTTTTAGGATTAATTTAAATGGATGATTTGTAGAATGCTCGTGACTGGCCACTCACGGACGTTTCCGGGTCATTTTGACGATGATGTGAGACTTCCGCTCACCCCCTTCTTCCCCTGGTTATTCCAGTTGTTGTTTTTTAAAATTGGATATCCTCATTCTTCTGAAATATCTCGGGATTTCCTGGCATGTGCAGCCAAAGTTGCAGTACAAAACACCCACTAGAGGGAGCTGTCCCATTCAAGTACATGAGCACGGAAATTTTCAGTTACAGACCATGTGGTCACCCCTCTCCTCCCATGTAATTCAGCTCGTTACAATTGCAGAACAGAAGCAGAAAGCAAAATGCCAGTAAGTGAACATGATTTCCCTTTAATCTAGAAAAGCCTTTTATCACAAGTCCAATGGTGAAAGCACAAATAGCAGGCCCTCTGACCTAATTTGAGAAAACTATTAGACAAAATTATTATGCAATAAAGGGACTAGCTTCAAAAAGATGTAGGATATTGCTAGAAATGAGTAATGGTTCCACAAAAGGGCTGAAATATAGAAACCTCAAGATGGAATGCAAGTGTGGTTTAGTGGCTAAAGTGTTGGACTGGGAGTCGGGAGGTCTGGGTTCTAGTCCTCTCTCACATGGAAACCCACTGGATGATTTTGGGCCAGTCACGGACTCTCAGCCGAACCTACCTCACAGGGTTGTTGTGGTGAAGATAAAATGGAGAGGAGGAGGAGGATTATGTACGCTGCCTTGGGTTCCTTGGAGGAAAAAAAGGTGGGATATAAATGTAATAATAATAAATATGGACAAAAGCCCCACTGAAATTAATGTCTTCTAAAATGAGAGAAAATAGTTTAAAAATAATACATAGGTGGGTATTTAAATTATCAGAATGCTGAAGAAACTGTGAAAAAAATGGAACTCAGTTACACATGTGGTGGTCATGTCCAATAATATCTCAGTTCTTTAGCAATACAGAAAGTATAGTTATAGAACTAACTCTTATTGTTCATATGTGAAGGGAATAATTGTTATCTTTTCGGCGCCAGGTCAAGACCTTTCTCTTCTCCCAGGCATTTTTAACAGCATTTTAACAGCATTTAACAACGTTAAGTTTGTTTTTAATGGACCCCACAATTGTTGTTTTTAAATGGATACTGTTGTTTTTATACTGTTTTTTATGTGTGTGTGTGTGTGTGTGTGTGTTTTAAATTGTATACTTTTAATGTTTACTATTTTTAAATGTTGTAAACCGCCCAGAG
The DNA here is from genome assembly GCF_023053635.1 of Elgaria multicarinata webbii. Classification (NCBI taxonomy): domain Eukaryota; kingdom Metazoa; phylum Chordata; class Lepidosauria; order Squamata; family Anguidae; genus Elgaria; species Elgaria multicarinata. Next base: position 8,580,935 of record NC_086176.1, read on the forward strand.
AGCTTCGGCTGTGGGGCGGTATATAAATGTAATTAAATAAATAAATAAATAAATAAATAATCAAAATTGGCTTTACAAAGAAATACTTATTTTTCCTGGGGAGCAGCATGACTGGAAACTAAAGCAGCTTGAAAAAAAGAACAAGGAATAGCAGCCAACGGAGAAACAGACTTAAGCCTTAATAGAAAAACTAACAAAACAATCAAAGTATCAGGATTGAGCTAAAACTAGGACAATTTCAATGGAATTTGGCATATGTTTATCACATACTCAAACCAAAACAAGGGCAAAGTAGTCTCATGGGACAAATCACAGAACACCATGGAAAGATCTGTGCGCCCACAAATTAACTGAAGGAACAATTAAAGATTTTAACAACAAACTTTACTAAATTCTTGTATGGGTCTTAAAAATTTGAGAGAAAAGATAATAATTGATACTATTACATCCCACAAATGGTCTGATATGAGATGTTGATTGTTTTACTTTATATATATATATATTATTTGTAATGATTTTTTTTAATGAAAACCGATAAAATATTTTTAAAGAAGAAACCAACTAGGCACTTTAAAAGAAAGTGAAAGAAGGAAACTTCTAATTAATGAGACAGTGGCCCTGAAAAAATTGCAAAGCACTTTCCCTGCTGGCACTGAGCAGATTGGTACGGCAACTTAGTTTTAAAATGTGGAACTAAGACAAATTAGGTCTAGGAGGGGGTGGAAATAGACAGGATATCAACACAGAAAACAATGGAATGCAAAGGCTGGCATTTACATTGTCTCGATTGTCTGCAAAAACTGAGTGAATGAATCATAGAATCATAGAATAGCAGAGTTGGAAGGGGCCTACAAGGCCATCGAGTCCAACCCCCTGCTCAGTGCAGGAATCCACCCTAAAGCATCCCTGACAGGTGGTTGTCCAGCTGCCTCTTGAAGGCCTCTAGTGTGGGAGAGCCCACAACCTCCCTAGGTAACTGATTCCATTATCGTACTGCTCTAACAGTCAGGAAGTTTTTCCTGAAGTCCAGCCGGAATCTGGCTTCCTGTAACTTGAAGTGTGGTACCCAGAACTGGATGCAATTATAACTGTTCTCCGCAAAAAGGCAAGTGTGGAAGCAACCAGAACTCCATGGCAAGAAGCAAAGTCTTAGGATAATAGCCAGCATCAAGGAGGCAGAATATTTTCTGTTTTGCTTCAGAGGTTTTGCCATTCACTCCCACAACTCATGCCAAGTCAAGCCAGATTAATCTGCGTGAAAGCATTAGTCATTGCAAACCTAGGAAAATAACACGCTCTTTACACAAATGGCACAATATAAAGAGGAACATATTACAGGTGATCCGAAATGAACGGTGCCCAGTAGATAATACCATATTTTATGACGCAGCTTCCTATCCCATTGTCTGAGCACCCCTGTCCCTCCTGTGCCATTAGTCACAGACGGGCTCTTTCCCTGAGCAGCCCACTTGCCATTGTTTGCTCCAACTCAAGCACTACAAAACTCACTTTTATTCTGCTAGGGCCCCACTCTCTGCCCTGCCTGACAGGGTCCCTTCGTTCTCGGGCTTCGCCCATTGCATCTGAGCGTCAGAAGACAACCATTTCAACCAGGGGTGGCGGGGAGACAACTTGTGTGTGTGTCCCCAAATGTTGTTGGACTGCAATTCCCATCAGCCCTAGCTATCCTAGCCAATAGGGAAGGAAGCTGAGAGTTAAGAAGAGCCACATTGAATCAGACCAAGCAGTTACAGTTCAACTGCTTGAAGATGTTATTATATAAAATAAAAGCCATATTTATATAATTTATTTATTTATTGCATTTCTGTACCACCCAATAGCCGAAGCTCTCTGGGCAGTTCACAATATATAAGTATTACAAATATTAAAGAAATAAACATCCCATTATCTATTCCTGATTTAAATGTATGGGGGCTATGCAAAAGCACACCCTTACTCTCATTTATCTCCTGTGAGGCTAGCCATGACAGGAGCATTCCCTGGTCCACCTTGTCTTCTAGTGGGAAAGGAAAATATTATTTGGATTTGTCTGTAGACCCTTAGAACTTTTCTACATGAGACCTTTATTGTGCGTTCATGATTCCTTCTCACTCATGGTAGTTTGTGGGTCCTTTACAAGCTACCATCCTCCTCCTGGGCTTCTCCAGTGCTTTGCAGCCATTATCACAGGGTTATTTTTTCCTAATGAGGAAAGTCTGGCATTATTTAGAAATGGCGCAATGAAAGTCTCCTGTAATTGTGCAATTCTGCTATATCACAGCGCCATCTAATGGTTGTATAATGAAACCTAGAGAAAGGCAGAGAAAGAACCCCACCAGAAAAAAAGCACTTGTAAAGGAGCCAATCTTAATCCCTCAAAGAATCTGGAAGCAGAAGCCTCGGTAAAGGTCTGGGATAAAAGCCTCCTGTAGAAATGCTCTTAGGGCCCTGCTAGACCTACCTGATAATCCGGTGGGGAGTCGGGGCGAGGCCGCGCTGCAGCTAGCGCGCGCCATCGCCCCTAGCTAGACGTAACACGCGACGGGGTAAGGGAAAGCCCCGTCGCGTCCTCCAGTTTTTTTTTATTTTAAAGGGCCATGTGCGCAGGAGCACACCAATGGAAAAGTAAGTAGTTTTTATAAAAAATAAAGGGTTCCCCACTCCCCCTGCCCCTGATTTCCCCCCCACAATGTCTGATGCCGCCCCCTGCCCGCTCACTCACCCGTCCTCCCCCCGCTCGCCATGCCCGTCCCCGTTCTTCTTCCCCCCGTCCGCCATGCCTGTCCCCGCTCGCCATGCCCGTCCCCGTTCTTCTTCCCCCCGTCCGCCATGCCTGTCCCCGCTCGCCATGCCTGTCCCCGTTCTTCTTCCACCCCATCCGACATGTCTGATGCTCCCCTTCCCGCTCGCCAGCCCACTCGCCATGCCCACCCGATCACCCGCCTGCCATGTCCGATGCCACCTCCGTGCCCCCCCTCTGTGATCTCCCCACCATGTCTCCACTCTTTCCCCCGGCCCCCATCTTCCCCCCCCCGTGATTCCCCCCCCCCGGCCCGATGAGCACAGTGCTCCTATGGAATGCTGTGCCCAGTGTGCGGCTTCTCCCGGCTACTCGAGAGTAAGCGAGCAGCCGGGAAAAGCCACAGAAGTTGCTAGACCTTCCGCAGCCCCGGCCTCAGCCCGGGGCTGCGGAAAAGCCGGGCCATAAGCGGATCCGGTTATCCCGCGTCAAGGGAGGACTTAGCCCGGCCTGACCCTGGGATCCCCTGTGCGTCATCTGGATGCACAGCAGGGAGCCCGGGCCTCACACCGGGCTAACTCCTCGTCTAGCAATGGCCTTAAACTAGGGCCTTAGCTAGACCTAAGGTTTATCCCGGGGTCATCCCTGCCTGCTCGCGGGATATCCTGTGTGTCATTTACATGACCAGGGATGACCCCAGGACGATCCCGGGATAAACCTTAGGTCTAGCTAAATCCTTTGAGTGTTTTTACCTTCAAAGATGTCACAAATAGCACTGTCTCCTGTTTTTGCCATGTTTGAAAAGAAAAACTCTTATTTTATGCATGCTTTCATGTTTAGCAGTTACTAGCAGTGGAAAATTATTTCCCCCACCCCTCATGTCTGCTCATAGCAATACTGTCTCTGTGGTATAGCTTGGAACTTCCTGAAAACTGAACGTTTTATTTGAATGTTGTGTGGCACCAGCAAATGGCTGGGTTTTTAAAGGAAGTGCTTTATGGTTTTGCTTTTCCTGGAAGGGAATCCCGCAGAACTTCGCTCATGGCAGTGCAATATGAAAACAATACTTTTGGTTATGAGAAGGCAGAAAAAGTATAAAGTCTACTCCAGTAGTTACTTACACCAGTTTTAAAATTTCTTCACTGGCTGCCGATTAGTTTCTGGGTGAAGTACAAAGTGTTGGTTATCACCTTTAGAGCTCTAGTCTACATGGTTTGGGTCCAGGCTACCTGCGGGATCGCCTTCTCCTGTACAATCCGCCCCGCACACTCAGGTCCTCTGGGAAGAATCTACTTCAGTCAGCAAAAACTAGATTAACAACGGTTACTCAGAGGACCTTCTCTTCTGCTGCTCCCAGACTGTGGAATGGCCTGCCGGAGGAAATTCGTCAACTTGACAGTCTTTTAGAATTTAAAAAAGCAATAAAGTCTGATCTATTCTGGCAGGCCTATCCAGTGAAATTTTAGAAGGTTTTTAGGATGTTTTAAAGATGTTTTAAGGATGTTTTAATCATGTATGGTATGTTTTTAATCAGTTTTTAATGTGTATTTTATATCATGTTTTTATACAGTTTGTTTTATACTTTGAACGGTTTTAGTTTTGTGAACCGCCCAGGGAGCTTTGGCTGTTGGGGCGGTATAAAAAGGCAATAAATAAGATAAATAAAATAAAATACAGGAGAGGGTAGATATGCAGTTAGATAAGGCAAAGGGCCCAAGTTTCACAGTGGCAGAGAGAGAGAGAGAAAGCACAGGGCCAGGGATAATAGGAAGGAAAGCATGACCACTGCTGAAGCTAAGAAGACTTGGGCCAGATCTACACCAGGCAGGATATAACACTTTGAAAGCGGTTTGAAAATGGTGTTCATTAAAGGAAAAACCTACGGTTTACAAAACAACGTTAAGGCTCTACAGCTTTCAACCAAGCACCAAAAAGCAGGGAAATTGGGAGTGAAGGCTCACAAGCCTTAATGCCACTTCCTCTCTAAGGAGGCAGAAAGTGCCAGTGAAATTCTCATTCTCCCAAAGCAGATAAACCATGGGCATGGCTAGATGGGGCGATATCCTGGGGATCGTCCTGGGATTGTCTCTGTGCACAGGGCGGAATGATTCCTCCTTTTCCCTGGGATATCGCCCTACCCATGAATTTTGATTTTTCTGCAGTCTCGGGATGATCCTGAGACTGTGGAATGTGCGGCCCGCCGTCACAGGGGGTGGGGGAGGGGGGCACGAGGTTTTGGTGGTTTTATTTTTAACTTACAATTTCAGTGGAGCGCTTGTGCACTCCTTCTCCTTTAAGAAAAATAAATCCAAAATGGCAGCCACGATGTTGTGCACCACGTATAGATGAGGGCAATGATCTCGTGGTCATAAAATTGCGAGATAGTCACCTTCCACCCCTCTCATCTAGCCATGCCCCATGAGGACAGGATGGAGAATAGAATATGCAGAGGTGACTGTGGGGTTGTGGAAAACTGATGACAAACAACTTAGGGCCACCTACTCCTTTTTTGTTTTTTGTTTAGAGCAGCCCTTCCCCAACCTGGTGCCCTCCAAAGGTATTGGACTACAACTCCCATCATTGTAAGTCAGTATTTCCCATAGTTAGGAATGCTCAGATTTGTAATCTCAAACATCTGGAGGGCAGCAGTTTAAGATATGCAATGTGATATGCAGAGGTGACAGTGGGGTTGTGGAAAACGTAAAAGAAAAGAGAAGTAGGTGGTCCTACGTGTTCATCATCAGTTTCCCACAACTGCACAGTCAACTCTGCATATCCTATTCTCCATCCTGGAGCCTGTCTTGACGAGGGATTTTCCCCAGGGTGGATTCGGAGTGGTGGGAGGTCATCTCTATGACGCAGCCACCACCCCGAAGCCATCCAGGGGCAAACCTCCTAAACTCCACTCCAAAAAAAATTACTTACCCGGACTTTTTTGGACACGGAGGCAGGCCACAGCTGATGGCAACCGCTGATTGGTCGCCATCAACTGGAGGAGGGCCAGTTTGGGCGCTGCGCAACCCTCTCTTCCTCCCCCTCTGGCTGTCCTGTTCCTTCCCACTTCACTTTCATTTTTATCTGTAGATGCGATCTTCGCATCTATAGATAAAAAACTAAAAACAGTGTGTGTGGAAGGAAAGGGGCAGCAAGAGGGAGGTCAGAGGGAGGAGAGCCAGTTCGCGTCCCTCTCTTCCTTCCCCTCTGGCTGCCCTGTTTCTCTCCCCCACCCCACCCCATTTTTTAAAAAATCTCTAGATGTGAAGGATTGCATCTATAGATAAAAAAATAAACAGGTGGGGGGGGAGAGGAACCAGGTAGCTGATTGGTCACCATCAGCTGGAGGAGGGCAGGTTCGGGCACCATGCATCCCTCTCTTCCTCCCCCTCTGGTTGCCCTGTTCCTTCCCTTTTAAATTTTTTTTAATCTGTAGTTGTGATCCTTCGCATCTATAGATTAAAAAAATGGGACTGGGAAGGAAAGGGACAGCGAGAGGGAGGTCAGAGGGAGGAGAACAGGTTTGCGTCTCTGTCTTCCTCCCCGTCTGGCTGCCCGGTTCCTCCCCCCTCCCTGGTACTCGGTGGTGGCAACTCCGCAGATGCAGATGCCAGGAAGGAGCGTGGGTGCAGTAGCCTGAGGCCTCCCAGTGTCAACGCACTGCTGTCAAGACGGGGCCCTGTCCTCATGGTTTATCTGCTTTGGGAGAATGAGAATTTCACTTGCACTTTCAGTCTCCTTAGGGAGGATGTGGCATTAAGGCTTGTGAGCCTTTACTCCCAATTTCCCTGCTTTTTGGTGCTTGGTTGAAAGCTGTAGAGCCTTAACATTGTTAAGGCTCTACAGCTCATGGCTCAAGATAAAAAAAAAAAAACCCAAGGGGATTTTTTTTAAAAGAACAACTATTCTATCAAATATAAGATAAAACAAAGAGGAAATAATCAAAATTATTTCATGAGGAGAGGAGAGTAAAAGGCAAGATGACTTTTTAGCTAAATGACAGAACTGAACTCATGTCGGATTAAACCCATCAGCATCCAAGGATGATAGCCAGTCTTTTGGTCATAGCACCACACACCGTGTCGTTTCTTTCCCCACCTTGGCATCAATGGGCATTTTCATGAGTGTCTGGAATGTGCATTATTAATGCAGACTGGAAAGTGGGATGGAGTTACTTTAAAATCAAATGAATGTTCTGGTCAGTACTGGTTTTTCATTTGCTAGGGAGATGCAGTATATTAAACTCTCATTTACGGTCTTCACCCACCGCCATGGAGCTAATGGACTGGGAGAGATTCAGATGGAGAGAAACTGTGGGAGGAAAGGCATGAACACCCCCACACCCATGTTCAAACTAGCATAAAGGAAGAGGAGAGAAACCCTAATCATAACTATTCCATGTAATGTCCTCTTCATGACAAGTAGTTGTAGCATCTGAGTACTTGCTGCATTTGCTCAATAGTTAGGGAAAGTACTTTTTTCTTACACGTTGCTTCACATTTGTCTTTCTACAGCAAGGGTTGTCCAAGGAAAATGGAGGGATCATCCCTGCCTGCTCCTGGGATCCCGTGTGTGGCATTTGGATGCACAGGGACGATCCTGGGATATAGGGTTGGTGTAGACATGCTGTAAGAGAACTTTAAGATATTTGTTTTATCCCCATGGGGTATCCAAACACAGGCTCTCCCCACGTGCATTCTGAGGGGGTGTAGCCCCCTTCCGGAAGAATTGAATCCGCTCTGTAAGTCATGTATGGTTTGTCACGCTCTGGCCACAACACACAAGCCACAACTACCTCCCACACGCTCGTATTTATCTGCTATCAGGAGCAAGATTTTCCTAGCCACATACTTGGGCAATGGTGATATCACTCTTCTGGACTCCTTGAATCACTCCAACAAATTGCTTCAAAAATATTTCTGTTCAAACTCAGGACAGGGCTTGTGTTTGAGAGGTACGTGGCGAGGCGACACAGTGATCACTCATTAACAAAAGCTCCCTCTTCTGATGAAGTACAGAAACAACCATAAATCCCAGAATAGTCATTATCATCTGCTTAACAGTATCGCTCTTGAACTAAATCCTGTTATATATGGGTACACCTCTACTTTTGTATGAGTAGTTTAGCTCTTGTTTACACGAAGAACTAATTTTTGTGAACCGCCCAGAGAACTTCGGCTATTGGGCGGTATAGAAATGAAATGAAATGAAATGAAATAAATAAATAAATAACATTTTGAATTGTAATCCCTTGCAAGGATTACGACTCACCACTGCTTATTATCACTTTCATCTGTTTAACGGTATCACTCATGAATTCATTCATTCTTGTACCTGTATTTGTGCCATTGTAAATACTAAGAGTCATGGTGAATTGTAATTACTTGCAAGATATACTTCTACCCATTTAAGCCAGTTACTTGTTGTGTATACTTCATTTTTTAAAAATATATTTCAACCATATTCCCATTTTTGTCATATTGAGGGTCCACTGATTTGTTTGGTGCTGGCCACGGCAGAACCATAAAAAAAGCATATATGCATTCTTCATAACTGATGAATTATTGACTGTTTGTCATGAGACACCTGTAGCTCAAACCCTGAAAAAAACCTCAAATCTACAGGAATTAAACATTGCAACGGTACAAGCGGTGCTAAACTTGGCCACCAGAGGGAGCAGACACACCACTTCCAGTTTCTACTGGTGGTCTCATTCATGGAATTTTATCCCTATGTGGGGGGTGTGTGGGGGGGGGTGTCCAGAGACTGGATTCATTTGTAACTCTTCCTTGTTTTCCTATCACTTCTTGTGTCTTTTCACACACACACCCCACAAAACCCACAGCAAAGTCGGAATAGCTCCACAATATCTTTGACTGATAGTGGTATGAACCATCTAGTAGCATCCTAGGAGGGCACCAAATATGATGAGCACACCCAAAGGTTCCCAGAGAAACTCACAGAATATGTAACAGAAAAGGGAATAATTCAGAAAAGGAACAGATTTGAAGGATATAGGTTCTCAGATAGCCACTGAAGGAATTGGAGGCAGGAATTCAGCTTCATATACATAGCAAAACATCAGTGTAACATTCCTAAAAACATTAATAATTACAATAGTGATACTGTTAATAGTAGGTGTGAACATCAGTCATGTTCTAACCAGAAGTGTTTCATATCCCAGCATTCCATTCTCCAAGATGTATGCACAACAGCAGAGAGGAGCCCGCACAGTTAACAAGCACAAAACTAGAGACCATTACACTAATGCCATATTTCTTCGATTCTAAGACACACTATTTCCCCCATATAAACATCTCTAAAAACGGGGTGTGTCTTAGAATCGCGGGTGCGTTTATTATTTCTTAGAATCAAAGCTTTTTCCTGTTGGTGGTACTGAAATTAGTGTGCGTCTTACAATCGATGGAGTCTTAGAATTGAAGAAATACGGTAATATGAATACAAACTGTGCAACTAGTTAAATACATTAGCTAAACATTCAATTCTTTATTGTTACACTTACAATATATATAAAACCATAGAATGTTATAGAATTTTTTATATATATTTATATATTTCTAGCAAAAAAGTAGCTCTGACTTTTCATATATAAAAAATTCTATAACATTCTATGGTTTTCTATATATTGTAAGTGTTGTAACAATGAAGAATTGAATGTTTAGCTAATGTAGTTATCTAGTTGCACAGTTTGTATTCATATTATTAGTGTAATGGTCTCTTGTTTTGTGATTCTCCAAGATGTAACCATTTTATTCTAACACAGCCATGCCAAGGTGCAAAATGAGATAGGATTAAATGTCAGAGGGCCGATCACCTCACACAGTGCAGCCTCTTGGGGATGGATCTTGTGTTTGAATGTTCCTCTGCATATAAGACAACACCAGACTCCCTGCATATAGAAAACTAGCACAGCACACCTATTCCCTTCTTATGAGTTTCCGGGGTGACAAGTGGAGATGGGCCATTTCATCAGTGACAGCCCATGACCCCAATTGTGGAAGCAGCTTCCAGAAAGAGTCTTGCCAGGGGCTCAGCCCTTTTCAGGGCTGAGTGAAGACCGTTCCCCACCTCCCAGGCCTTTAGAAATCTGCCTTATAGCATAATCCTTTGAATGTCAATTCAGAAGTAAGTCAAACTAAGTTCAATTAAAACACAGGTGGGTGTGCATACTAAATACTCCATGCTTTGTCCCACAGCACTTTTCATATGGTTCTCAGAGGGAGTCTCCCATCCAGGTAGTTTAAGAGTCAAACCAGCTTAGCAGAACTACACAACATCCTTGTCAGTAAGCCATGGGTCACTAATAAACACCCCAAAAAAATACATAAGAGAAGCCTACACATCATCCCAAATATTTCAAAGGACAATCCTGCATGAAAGCATTTAACTAGAAGTTAACAAAATTGATTCTATCCTATTCAGGTTTTATTGAAACCACGGGTTCTTTACCCACTACATGTATTAAATTAGTACAGGATAATCTAGAACAATGTTATCACCCATTACTATTACTTTGAACAGATCACTAATTTTACATACATTTGGGGTCTGCATAGAAATATCAGGTCTTAAGACTTTATTTATGGTGTGGATTAAGGGCACAGTGATGATTTTTCCTCGTTCTTTCACAATTCTAGAACCTACGTACATAACGAAGTTGAATAATGGGAGATGCAGCAAGGACGAAAAGAAGTACTTCACGCAGCACATAATTAAACTGTGGAATTTGCTAACAAACTGTCGGTGATGGCCACCAACTTGGGACAGCTTTAAAAAGAGATTAGTTAAATTCACGGGGGAGAAGGCTATCACTTCCTGGTATCCATGATGGTTATATACTACTTCTAGTACCAGAGGCAGCTGCAGGCCCATGTGCACAACTGGGAGAGTGCTGTTACGTCCGTGTCCTACTTGTGGGCTCCCCATAGTTGTCTGGCTAATGAAGATTTGCTGTGATGAACTAGGCCTGAGCAGATTGCATGCTGATGTGTCTCAGAATTAAGATACACCACAGACAAGCACAGATTTCTTGAAATCTTTTTGAAAGGTTTTTATTTACAGTGCTAAACAATATATAATTTATATTTCTCATCCTCATAATGTTTGTGCCATAGAAAATACTGCAGATGGGTCTGCTTTAATTTACAAAGGAAAACAACCAAAGAACCTGAAGGGAACAAGGGAGAAATCAAAATTTGGTCCCTAATTAAGAAACACACACACGCACACCCAAATGGGGAGAACACACTGGATCACATAGTACACATTAAAAACAAGCTGTGTCTTCTGGAAGAAAAGAAGTTTACCAGATCCAGCTTGCTGCCATGTAAATTTGTACAAAATGTTATCAATTAAAAACTGTCAATTTTATTTAAACACGTCACTGCATTTTTAATATATATTTTTGCCTTTTCCCAGCTATGGAAAGGAAGAAGGCACAGGACAGGAACACATCACTGTAAGATTCCGTGCCCCTCAACTTCCTGTACCCCAGATTTGATTTAACCCTTTCAGCACCATAAATTTTCCACTTTTGTGGAATTCTGTAAAGAGTTGAAGAAAGAAGGGGAAAAGGGGGGGAAGCTTGTCTAGGGCAGAAGAGGTGCTGAAAGCAGAGGCATGTGAAGATCTCAGGCAGCAAGTGCAAGAGGGTGCTTGAGAACAGGAAGGAGGAAGCAATGTTTCTAGGTATTGGGGTTATTTAAAATGGAGGGTGGAAGGAGAATCAGCAGTTTGGGACTTATGAAACCACAGGGAGCACTGTAATATGGAACAGATTTGGGGGCTGGAGGAAAGCTTTCTTCAGCTTCCTCTGCTTTTGCCAGAAAGCACATTTAACTCCTTCTCTTCCTCATCTGCAGCTGGTAGCACTGAAACAGGTGCTTGTACTGATGGAGGAATGAAGGTATGAGGACAAAGGGACGGTAGCAAACAAGGTGGGGGTGAAGGGGAAGAAATCAAGCTGAAGAGCCATTTTCTGTTTTCTTTCTCTTTGGGTCCACTTCATCCTGCACAGGGGGGGAAATGGGCACCTTTGGTCAGATATTCATCAGCATAGTGGAAGGTGTTGATGTGTTGTGCTGGTTTCACAAAATTACAGATGTTGAGTAGAAGAATTGGTACATGGGCAAAGACGTTGTCTAGATATTGTGCACATCGTTCAATGCCACAGGTTTCTTTTGAGGGGCAACAACTCAAACAATGAAATAGAATCACAGAATCATAGAATCATAGAATAGCAGAGTTGGAAGGGGCCTACAAGGCCATCGAGTCCAACCCCCTGCTCAATGCAGGAATCCTCCCTAAAGCATCCCTGACAGAGGGTTGTCCAGCTGCCTCTTGAAGGCCTCTAGTGTGGGAGAGCCCACAACCTGCCTAGGTAACTGATTCCATTTTCATACTGCTCTAACAGTAAGGAAGTTTTTCCTGATGCCCAGCTGGAATCTGGCTTCCTTTAACTTGAGCCTGTTATTCCGTGTCCTGCACTCTGGGAGGATCGAGAAGAGATCCTGGCCCTCCTCTGTGTGACAACCTTTTAAGTATCTGAAGAGTGCTATCATGTCTCCCCTCCATCTTCTCTTCTCCAGGCTAAACATGCCCAGTTCTTTCAGTCTCTCTTCATAGGGCTTTGTTTCCAGACCCCTGATCATCCTGGTTGCCCTCCTCTGAACACGCTCCAGCTTGTCTGCATCCTTCTTGAATTGTGGAGCCCAGAACTGGATGCAATACTCTAGATGAGGCCTAACCAGGGCCGAATAGAGAGGAACCAGTACCTCACGTGATTTGGAAGCTATACTTCTATTAATGCAGCCCAAAATAGCATTTGCCTTTCTTGCAGCCATATCACACTGTTGGTTCATATTCAGCTAGACTTTGCTAGAGTTCCAGGAGAATGGGAAAAACCACACAGCAAGAGTCAAGACCTGAATTTCTGTAAATCCTAGAGCAGAGGGCAGCAATTTAGATTTTATTTCTATGTGCCTTGTCCTACTTTTCTTTAGGGCCCATCCAGAAAAATCAGTCAATGCATACAATGAAATGGGCAGAGCGGTGGGGAGGTTTTCTCCAGAAAAATAACATACTGCCATATTTTCTATAGTATAAGAACACTGCTATTTGCATAGAAAATGCAATATAGATAGGGTTCTATCTTCTGTGATATTTTTAGTGAAGACAATAACTGTGTCTCTCAGTTGCACTTTGAAGGGTGAGGATGGTGGAAATATTGTGTAGAAATGATCGTAGTGACAGCACATCAGTTGTCATCACTGTGCTATCTGAACCGTTGTCCCAACTCCAATGATGAACGCCATCCTACATATGCATGAAGTCATGACATCATGCTATGTGCAAAGGGGGGGGGGACACGTTCTGAAAGAACTCTAGTCCAATGTATGCACTGAGGAGGTTGGAGGGGAAAAAACTTTTAAGTTCAAACCTTGCACTATTGGCAAAAAAGTAGGAAAAATCTTGAGTCTCTGCTTCTCAAGTCAGTTGCTGCCACACTCACTAGCAGAGCCTTCTCCAAACTGGTGCCCTGCAGATGTGTGGGACTACAACTCCCATCACCCCTCCCAATTGCCATGCAAGCCGAGAATGATGGGTGTTGTAGTCCAGCACCCCTGGAGGCACCAGGTTGGGGGAGGCTGCACTGACAATGTATATATGCAATTGTGAGTGAATCTGGAATGTCGCTTCCCCTATTCATGCTTATACCACTTACGGTCCGGACTATGCAGCAACCTTCCCATCTCTCATTTAAATTGCTAACCACCTTGCAAAACAGGTGCCTATTATTAAAAGTTCTGCATTGGGGGGGGGGGGAAGTGATCTGTTCGAAACCATACAGTGCGTTTGTAGGTGAACTGAGAATGTAGGAGGACGATAAAGTGCATAAGGGCAGCTGCCCCCAAGTGTGAACTAACAACTCCCATTCCATGGAGGACGTTGCCTTTGGTTTGTGACAACAACATTACCAATTGTCCAGACCTGCTCTATCCTTGACTTAGTTAGTGGCCATTCAGTGAGTAAAGTCTCAGCAGTTCTGGAAACCAATATTAAGAACTTGAACTTAAGATGCTTTAGGGTGGATTCCTGCATTGAGCAGGGGGTTGGACTCGATGGCCTTGTAGGCCCCTTCCAACTCTGCTATTCTATGATTCTAACTTGCACCAAATATCCAACTTGGCATCCATCAGTTCACATCCAGGATCTCAATTTCAGATATGGATCCTCCCAATGAATCCCAGGAATTGCCTGCAAATACTTATATCCCTAATCCACCTCAAGAGGAAGACGCCATGATTAATTCTGCAGAAAAGTTATCCCTGTTCACCACATCCAGTTTGTTTACGAAGCCGTGAAACGAAGCTGTTGTGGCGATCACAGCCCCAGCCACTGCTGATGTGATCGTAATACTGCACAGTGGTGCGACAGCCCAGCGACACAGTTCCTCCCAGGGATTCCCAGCCAGGCAATACGGAACCCTCCTCCCACACGTGCTTTTCTTAACCATTGTTTCTACTAACCTCTTCCTGCTTCTTCTCTGCAGATCGTTTTACGGCATGTGAGTCTGGTTCCTGTTCATTCTCATCATCTTGGGATTAATGGGGAGGAAATAAATGGTAAACCAGAGTCAAACAAACATGACATTCAGTGGGGTGTTGGGGTGTTCACTTACAGTACAGCTCACAAACTACGTAAGGTGCTCATTCTCACCTTCATCTTCTTCATCGTCTTCATCATCTTCCTCAGGATTTGCATCTTCGTCATCCTCCTCCTCCTCGGCTCCATTTTCATCATCCTGCATAAGGCAAACCCACAGAAGTGAGTAGCGGCGGCCTGCCAGCCAAGATCTCAAACCGTTATCCTCATACACCCAACTCCACATTACATGGAATCTGCTCTCCCCATCGCTTCTCTCCTTCTGTTTCCATTGCTCCACAAACCTGCTCTATTTTATGTATCGACACATATAAAATGCTACAGCAACGCATGGCACACTTGAGGTTCTGAGCTATGAGAAGAACTTGGGTTGCATTGCTAAGCAACACGATAAACACAGCTGATACAGCTGGCACTGAAACTTATCAATGTTTCAATGTTATCATTGGTTCAATGATGGGAGGGGGAGCATCTGGGAGAGGAGAGTCCAATGGACACCCGGTTGGCCTTGCGCCCAGAAAACCACAGCTGCCACCCCTTTACCCCACACCTTCTCCAGAGATGCTCAGAGGGCCCTATGTGATGTGGCTGCAAAAAGAGCAAATGCTATTTTGGGCTGCGTTAATAGAAATATAGCTTCCAAATCGCACGAGGTACTGGTTCCCCTCTATTTGGCAGTGGTTAGGCCTCATCTTGAGCATTGCATCCAGTTCTGGGCACCACACTTCAAGGATGCAGACAAGCTGGAAGGGGTTCAGAGGAGGGCAACCAGGATGATCAGGGGTCTGGAAACAAAGCCCTAGGAGGAAAGACTGAAAGAACAGGGCATGTTTAGCCTGGAGAAGAGAAGATTGAGGGGAGACATGATAACATTCTTCAAATACTTGAAAGGTTGTCACACAGAGGAGGGCCAGGATCTCTTCTTGATCATCCCAGGACACAAAATCATGGGCTCAAATTACGGGAAACCAGATTCCGGCTGGACATCAGGAAAAACGTCCTGACTGTTAGAGCAGTACGACAATGGAACCAGTTACCTAGGGAAGTTGTGGGCTCTCCCATCCTAGGGGCCTTCAAGAGGCAGCTGGACAACCACCTGTCAGGGATGCTTTGATTCCTACATTGAGCAGGGGGTTGGACTCGATGGCCTTATAGGCCCCTTCCAACTCTACTATTCTATGATTCCCACACAGGCAACATACAAGGCCAGAGCTGCTCAGCTTCAGCAGTAGAACTTGCTATGTCCTTTCAGACTATTTTCTTATGTGTTTTATTTTCACTGTTGTTCCCCGCCTCCCTTGGTTTCCGTTCTTCCTGGGGCTGCTTTGAAGATTGGGAAAGTGGCATTCTGGGGGAGGGTTTCAACCCTTGCCCAAATCTAAATCCCCTGAAACTGCCATTAGCTAGGCAGCTGGAAGAAGGATGGGGTGAGGTGGAGGAGAGAGAGGTACAGAGACTCAAGCAACTGGAGGGCCACTGTTGGAAACAGAATGCTGTATTGAATGGTCCTTGAGCTTATCTAGCAGGGCACTTTTAGGGTCTCATGAAAACTCAATCTCACATAGAATCATAGAATAGTAGAGTTGGAAGGGACCTACAAGGCCATCAAGTCCAACCCCCTGCTCAATGCAGGAATCCACCCTAAAGCATCCCTGACAGATGGTTGTCCGGCTGCATCTTGAAGGCCTCTAGTGTGGGAGAGCCCACAACCTCCCTAAGTAACTGATTCCATTGTCATACTGCTCTAACACTCAGGAAGTTTTTCCTGAAGTCCTGTCACTTGAGCCTGTTATTGCCTCCTTTTTGCTTTAGGGACTTCTTCATTCCCATCTGGTTTTAGTTAATGTCGAGGGTACAGTCTTGCAGTCACGCTGCCAAGAATTCTACTTTTACTCACCATCTTGGAATGTATATATCATGTCCACCACCACCCCATTCTGCATACTAGAGGCCTCTGAGAGGTACTTTGGGTTCTAAAGAAGAAAACATGAGCTTCGTATTCTAATCCTTAGTGCCGTCAAGTCAACCCTGCAAGTTCTACGATCCCTGCCAGGTTGCCCTCTCGCCATCAGAAGCTCTTAGCGGTGGTAAACTGCAGCAATTCCTACGTGCCATATTGTGGTTCTCCAATACAGCTAGGATTGTGGCCTATTTCCCTCGCTACAGGGCAGACGAAAATAACAACAAAAATAACCACAGCAGATGGAATTCCCCCGCCCACTCTCCCACTTCATCACTGCAACATCATGCAAAGAAAAGCCTGTTGGAACATCTGCCTGCCATGCAGCTGTTAACGGCAGGGAGCCTTTGCCAGGAAAAAAGACAGCAACCCTAAGAAGACTTGATTCCAGTATACAGAAGTTGTACAGGCTTCCCTTTCTTCTTCCCCTGCCAAATTATTTCATACAGGAGAGAAAAAGAGGAATCCCTGCTCCCCTTTCCTATCCCTATAATTTTACTCATAGTTGGGATCCCTAGAGAATCGTCCCTGCCCCTCTCTAGCCTTTCACTGGCCTTTCTAGTCTCTAGTGTAGCCCAAGTCTTTTCTTCAGTCTTTCCCCCACCTCAAACAGCTTCCAGGGTCTAATTCCTGAAATCACAGCTGCGGGACACTCCTTTGCGTCTTCTGCTTCACCCAGCCTGGATCAACTGTTGCTGGTAGACTGTACTTGTCACCTTTTCACTTCCATCTGGGAAACTGCACTCACCACTCTGTTCTCAGAAGGATTTTCTCTTGAGTATCAAAGCTCAGGAGGAATGAGTTCTGCCGGTCTGAAGCAGAAGCTGTGCAGAGGAATGCTGACTAGCTGGGTGCTTGAAGGGAAAGCAGAGGGAAGGGACATGGGACATGGACACACACACATATCCTCGATGCTGGCTCCTGTTGTAAAGGCTTTTACCTGTACATCTTCATCTTCCTTTTAGGTCTCATTCTTGCATTGCCCTTTCACCCCTCCCCTTCTCCACCAAATCCATGCCCGATTACCTCTATTATCTCTTTCTTTTCTTTGTGGACAGACTTCTCCTCATGTTTCTCCTTCTTTTCTTTCAAGTCCTAAAAGATGGTATGAGAAATATATTAGCTTAATATTGAAGGGACTGAAAGAAGAGCTAGTAAGAGAAGACTTAATGGCAAAATAGTAAAACTGGTGAAGAAGAAGAAGCCACTCAAGTAATTGCATTTGGAGAACAGATAATGAAACGCAGCCTAGTCAAAATATTTAAAACTAAACATTCCTCCTACAATTGTATTATGAATTTATTTATTTTTTTAACTACTAAGATCAAGAACCTGCCACTTTGAGACAAATAAGGAAATACGGACAAGACATAGAATCATAGAATAGCAGAGTTGGAAGGGGCCTACAAGGCCACTGAGTCCAACCCCCTGCTCAATGCAGGAAACATTAAAGCCATGAAAGCCTCAATGTGGAGGACTAACTAAAGCCTTGCCAACGTTACAGCAGTTGTGGCAAAATTTACCTTTAGCCCAAGAATGATCATCCAAATGGCAGCTTCTCCCACGAATTAACATGTAGCACAAGCTACCAGTCCATTGCCATGCAGCTCTCATTAATTTTATTGGGGCTTGCACAAAAGGGTTTCCCAGGGGATCACGTCCTATGGATTAGATCTGTCTGTCTCCCACTCTGCCAACCAAATCTACCACCCCAATGCAACCTACAGCCCCCACCCACTCACATTGCTGGATAATAGGATGATCTCTGAATGTCCTGTGTGGGTTTTTTAGGCTACAATTTAGCGCATTCTAAATAAGGAAACCCTGAACATGAAAAGAATGCCTTTATACAGACCGACATGTTATCTACTAATGCAGGTGTGTCTACACTACTGGTCACTGCACTTCATTATAGTGTAGATCTAGTTCTTGTGGTCTACAGCTTATTTGTCTTTAGCCACCTATATTCATGTTGTGTTATTAAGGTAACTAGGCTTTCCTCAGGGAGAAAGTTTAGAGTTCCTTTGCCTATGGCTGCTTCCCTTTTAGATAAGAACAATACTCAATATCTATACAATGTGTTTTCTAAGAGTTCAAAGTATTTCATATTCATTATTTCTATAGCCCTTCCAACAACTCTGTAAGGTAGTATTATCCCCATGCTGCAGATGGGAAGTTGTGGTTCAGAGACTGGTAGCTTTAGTTCACAATTGAAATGAGAGTTAAATGTCAGGTCTTATTCTCTTAACTCTGATATCTCTAACATGGTGGTGCCCATAATTTCTCTTGGTAGCTGCCTGGCGCTCCTGATTTTTATTTTATTTATAAAGTAGTAGTATTCATAAATTAACTGGAATGCTGCTAGTCAAAGCACCATATTTATTTGGGTTCAAAAAAAATTGTTTCGGAGCTGGTTTTGGGGCTCAGACACCACCTCTTGAAAACTTTTCTTTTAGACTCACCAGTTTGCTTTCTTGGAAAGGATTGTTTTGTGACCAATCATGCCAACCACGGCAGCCATTTTATAACTGGATGATCCGTCCCTCATGGCAGCCATTTTGTGAGAGTGCTCACAAAATTCACTCAAAACTCTCATGTGACCCATCTACCAAAAAGGTTGGAGACCCCTTCCTTAATTACTATGCTTCTTTAAAACACATATTGCGAAAGTATGCAATGGCATATTCCCAACTAACAAGAAGGTCTTACAAAACAAGTATAAAAGAAGGGCCCTGCCCCACTGAATTTGCCACCACTGGAGGGGGCAGGAACAGTGATTTTGCAAAGAAACCTGGGAGTGCAATTCTGCTTGCAACAAGTTACGGGCGTGATTGTTTCCTTGCAAAAATCATTGCTTCTTTGATGCTACTGCTGTGCCAACAATTTCAGCAGCAGCAGAGATGGGAGTGCAGCCCTTGGTGGGTTCCATGGGGACGGTGTGGTTGTCCACCCATGGAAAGCACTCACCACTGCTTTATGAGATGAAACATCCTTTCTAGAATGGAGTATCCCACAACCTTCCTCTAGAGGGCATCATGTGCTTTCCTGAGGTATGAGGCTTCCCTGAGCCACAGACGGATCCGCAACCAGTGGCACACTGGCCTACGTACATCGAGTCTCATCTAGATTGGCCATTTCGGTGTCATATCAGCATCTGAATTTCCACTGCTGATCCTTTAAACAGAACCTTATTCTACACATCCAGACTCAAATAAGGTTCCCCTACAAAAAAAAAAAAAAAAAAAAAAGAGGGGGAAAAAGACCCAGAACTTTTTCTCAGCTGATTCACATGCTCCCCATTCTTCAAAGCCAGAGACATTAGGTGCTTCAGAGGAGGGTTTTGATTATGCAAGCACATGGCCTTATGATGGACCTTTACAGAAAAGTCCAGGTCAGAGGTGGGTAACCTGTAGCTCCCAGCCTCATTGTATGCCGTCCTTGGCAGAGTTTCAAGAATCCTCTCCAGTGAAAGTTCAAATCTCTAGCATGTGTGATCTGTGCCTTCCCTGGCAGCCCACTCCGTGGGAAGAGGGGTGGCAGAAAGAGAAGTTGACTGGCGCACCCGCTTTTGGCTTTGGCCCTGGTCACTGGCAGCACGCAGCCCCCAACAGATCATGCAAGAGGGACTACAACCCTCAGCTGGAAAAAAATGCAGGTTGCCCATCCTGTTCCAAATGATGTTGTCTTCAACTTGTAGCTCTCCCGTGTTTTTCCACTACTACTTGAAATATGGCCAAGTGTGGATCCAATCCAATGAATTGAAATTGACATATAACTGGGTCTTTTTTATAAGCACCTTACAGGTCTTCCTCCGCCCCAACACACACACACACACACACACACACTATTTGTGGTCATTTTCTGAACTCCCAGCTGGAAGGGTGGTGTTCTGGCATTGGTCCTAACCAATAACTGATATGGGATGCAAGGTCTGTCACTTCACCATCTTAACACAGTCTTCCTCAACCTGAGGCGCTCCAGATGTGTTGGACTACAACTCCCAGAATGCCCCAGCCAGCTGCTGGCTGGGGAATTCTGGGAGATGCAGTCCAACACATCTGGAGCGCCCCAGGTTGAGGAAGGCTGATCTTAACAGGAACATACTCCAGAATGTAAAACAGCCAAAATACAAAACCCAAAAAACTCTACTGAGGAAAGTGGTATGACCCATCCACCCCTGCTGATGACATAGCATACTTGGGGAAAGGGAGGCCAGGAATCACCACGGAGCAAGGCTTTGCTTCTGTACACAATTACTAGGCACATGGTTCGGCCCTGTCAAAAGAACAGCCCTGCCCTGTGTGTAGATTATTTTTCCAAGCTTTGATTCTATCTTTGGTTTTCTGATTCAAATCAAGAAAATGAAGCAGAGGAAGGCTGAGCTGCCTGCAATATTTAACCTTTATCCCCGTGTCCCTGGCTGCCCTTTGGGTTGCTGCAATTAATAATTTCCCCTGCAGGGGAAGGGACCTGCACAACTAGTATGAAAACATTGTGCAAGCCCCAAGCCCTGGGACACAGATTATTTATTACCTGCTTTCCCTATGTATTTCCCCCACTTTTCTGACACAAAAGAGGCTTCTCCCCACCCACACAGGAGCATGCAATGCAATCCTATGCATGTTTACTCCAAAAAAAGTTCTACTTTGCTCAATGGGGTTTACTCTCCCACATAAACATGCACAGGATTGCAGCTTTAAATGTAGGTGTTCCATTCCCAATACTGTTGAGGGAAGCAGCTAAATGAAGAACTCTTGTTAATGGCAGTGGATTCCTATTTATTTATGTTCCCCTTCTCACATCCCACCCCCGCGCTTCAACTACCATTTTCAACCCAGTCTCAGTCTTTAAAACTAGTTTGCCATACGCAAATCCAACTCGCCGCTACCTCCCCCTCCTCCATTTAAGGAGTTGTGTGGCTTTCTGCAGGTTGTGTTGTCTTACACCGTGTGTGTGTGGGGGGGGGGGGGGTTGACCTTGGTCACAAGGAGCAAAGCAACCCACTTTCCCCATTCACTCAACGCCAACGTTCGAAGCCTAGCGAGCAGCCTTTTCGCAAGACCCCAGCTATCGTTCCCACGACGCGCACGACACGTGCGCCCGCTGTGACACGCACGTGCACACAGAACCGCCTGCCCAAGTCAGGAACAAAGCAACAAATACAGGAGACCTGACGCCTTCGGAGACGAGAAACATGGTTGCTGAGAGGAACCCATATGTTCGCACCCTGGCAGACGCGCGCGCGCGCGCGCCCATTAATTGCCTTCCATGTTTTCCTGGCTTTGTGTTGCTCGCCGCCGCCGCCGCCGCCGCCTTACTGCTCGTTTCCTAATAAAGCGAACCCGTTTCGATGCCTCTCCTCTATACTCCGAAACAGCCGGACGGGAGTACCAGCTCCCCTCTTTGCAGCTGCCTGCTGCGCCCTTCCTCGCGTTCAGCCTAGGAGGGCGCGACCGCAAGGATGGACCCCCATTATAGCCAGTGGGACGCCAGAGAACGCGCGCGGGAGACCGATCATCTCGGTGGGGTCGTAATTTCAGCCTTCCCCAGCGCCGGGGCCGCCCCTCGGCCAAGGGCAACCCCCGCACCCACCCCGCACCTTCCCCCCAACCTCAACATCATGAGACCTTGGCGAAAATCAACGCGCGCTTGGGGCGAACGCCCCCCGAAGCGCTTGGCCCGAGGACGCAATGCCCCCCACGCGGCTCTGCCGGCGGGCGCTTCCCTGACCCGAGCCGGGCGGTTCTTTTCCAGGGGAGCAAGGGAGGAAGACGAAGCAGGCGACGAGGAGGGGAGGGGGCCGGGCGGGCGCAAACAACCCCCGCCGAGCCGTCTGGGCCCTCCGCAGCTGCCTCCTCGCAAGGCGCCGGGCAGCGGGGAGCCATCCCTCAGTTTGGGACCGCCCGGCGCTCCTGTGGCGGCAGCGGGCTTGCCCCGGGGTCTTCTCGGTCTGACCTTCTCACCTTGGCCCCGACCTCTACCGGAGCCTCCTTCTCGGGCTTCTTCGACATCCTGGGGGCGGCGGGAGAAGGAACAAAGAGAGGGCGCGTGCAGCGGGGGCGGGGGCCGGCGCTCGGCGGAGAGGGACCAGGGGCAGCTCCGAGCGAGGCGCGCCACAAGCCGGGCAGCTGCTGCGGCTCTAGTCCCGGGCGCCACAGACCAGGTCCTCGTCTCCCGCGATGAGGCTTTGCCAGAGAAAAGGATTTATACGCCGCTCGGTGACGAAGGAGGCAAGGAGGGAGGGACCTTCCGAGAGGGAGGAGGCAGGCAGGCAGGCAGGCAGGGAGGAATGCTTGGCGAGAGCCTCAGGCAGGCGGGGAGGAAGCGACGGGGCGACGGCTGGCCTGGCCGGGGGACGCCGCGAAGCATCTGCGCCAGCGCCTGTGATCTATGGCAGGAGGGGCTGGGGAGGTGGCGGGGTCCCGCGCTGGGACTGAACGAGGTCAGGCGCCCGCGCTGTGCCCTGGAGGGGAGCGCCGCTTGGGGCTTTGTCCTTGCTTCCTTTGTTCGCCCTGCCCTTCGCCCGCGCCGCCTCCGCCAGAAGCTCCACGCACGCCCCTCCGGAGTGCGCCGTTGTTATTCGAGCTGGACCAACGCGCGTCCAAACGCCCTAGCGCAGATTCGTTGCGAGTCTTCATTCGGCGAGCTTGGAAAGAACGGTCCGCCGCGACGGTCGGTTGGGGCAGAAAGCAGGAACGGGTCAGGGTGCGCCCAGACCCAGGACCTGCCACGCTCCAGTGGATTCTGGAAGAGCATGAAAACTGGGCCAGGCCCTCCTCACGCAGGGTCCCTGCACATACTGAGTGGATTGGAGAATCCAGGTTCCAGAACGCAGTCCAGAGTTTTGCTGGAACAGGATGGATTCATCCTTGGTTCTGCCCAATGTTTTTCCTGATTTTTCACCCGTTCCTACTGTCAAAGGGTCGCTGAGCCATGTTATGTGATCTTGATCCTGTGCCCTTGGAATCCACTTAACATCTATTAGTACCACTGTGCTTGTCACGCAAAGGTGGGGCTTCCATTCCAGTCCAACTGAATGTTTTGTACTGAAGCAGAGGATAGTAGTGCTTTTAAACTGATTGATTAATCTGGAGTGAAAGGGAAACATCTTCTCTGCCTTAGATGTACGAACTTCATGTCGTGAATGGGACAGGTGTTTTCAACCATAGGAACAAAACCCAGCCCGCCCCCGCCCCGCTTCCCCCCCCCCGCCCGCTCTTCTGTCTCCCTCCCCACCACACTCCCAACAGATCCACAATTACCTAGGAATGATGGCTACTGGGGGTACTTGAAAGCTGTGGAGGCTGGGACTGCGAGATGAATTTATAGTCCAATGTAAGGCTTCTCCAGAGGAATCAGGAAATAGGACACGGGGTCTTTTTTTAACAAGTAGGTGTGTGTTACCGTTAATTATAGCATCATGTGAAAGACCTACTTGGTGGTGGCACACCAAATGTTGAATGCTTTCCCTAGGGAGGCGTTCTGCTGCACCTACACGGATGCAATTTCAGCTCTAGGCAAAGACTTCTTAATTTTTGTAGGCTTTTTTTTTTAATCCCATGTACATTGCTTTAATGCTACTAGGTGTTCATTTTTAATTATTATTACGTCTGTCACTAAGTAAGTTGAGGCCCAACTGCCACATTGTGTGGATAAATTGAACTGTTTCGTTTAAATAAGGGGATCAAGCGGGAATCATAGGGAGGTTTGTGAAGACTAACTGATTCCTCATTAAAAGTAGGGTAGACTGGATTTTTCCACGCGGCACACTGGTCATGTTATTTAGTGCCTGTTTATCTACATTATCTACTACTATAGGTTCTGTTTGAGATGAACTATTTTGTATCCTGTACGACTCTTCCCTCTGGCACCTTGCTTGTTTATCCTTTCCACTGGTATCCTTTTTTAGGCTATTTCTGTCACCTTTCTTGTTACTTTCCTGTTTCTCATCCAATAATTTGAATAGTGGGTTGTAATTTAAGCCCTTTCCTTTCTTCTTTGTGGTATCCTTATTCACCTGTGCTTGCCCACTCTCAACCCCTGCTCCTTTACGTAACCCTTTTTTACCCCCAATCCTTTTCCTCCCTTTTGGGATTTTCTTCCCTTTGCCTAAACCTTGCCTATTCTTCCGACACCTCTTCCCTAATCTTTTCTGGTCAGAGGTAACCTTTATGTCTGTCTTCTCAGCCTGTACCCCTAACTCCTCTGCTATGAAGTCCAAATTGGGAAGCAGAGGAGCGATTTCATTTAGGCATGACGGCACCTCATCTGCTGAGAGCTCCAGATCTGAGTACAATTCCTCCTTCTCTACTGGTATTGTCTTCGAACCAGCAGCTAGAACCTTAGATTTAATTAGATCTATCAAAAAACCCACTTGGCCTTTCAAGCCAATTATTTCTTGCTTTATTTTACTCAATTCTAAGAAAGTTTTAACGCATGATTCCCCATTCAGGAAGCAATATTTGGCTAGAAGTTCTGGTGTACTATCACTAGGATAGCTATTCCACTTAGGTGACAAGACTCTCCTTGGGCAGCTCTTCCTGTGAGTGTGTATCTATTTCTAGCAAGTCTATTACCTCTTTATTTGGGCTATCAATGACTGTTGGAGGTGCCTTTTCGCCCCTGACAGGTTCGATTTGTACAATCCCCTCATGATGACTTGAGTCCCAGGGGCGCATAGACTTTAATTGCGGGGGTGTGAAATCCTGTCTATGACCATCTGTACCACCTAACATGTTGGCCGAGGGGCTTTCCCATGTCAAATGGGTCCACACAGGGTTCCCCCCAAATCCTAAGTCTATGGAAGACTTGGCCGTTAGGCTGTCCGCTTCGGCTAACTCCCATGCTAGATTTTGCCCCCCAATCTCCATTGATAATTCCAGTTTATTCCATGTCTTATCTAGTGACCAATCCAAGCCCTGAGGAGCATTGCTACCTATTTCACTCTCCTTTTTTGTTACCTTTTTCTGCTCAGCCTTTGAATGAAAAAAGGATGATATTTTTGTTTGTCTCTTTCTTGGTGGTAAGTCAAGCACATAAATCGCTTCTCAGCCTTTTGGCTAAGATCAAGTGTAGTATCATTTTTAATTATGCTGACTGCTTTTATACTGTGGTGTTTAAACATTTTGTTGTCCAGTTTCCATTCCACACTATGAACTAGGAAAAGACTTCTTGCCACATCTGTCCCTCTTCTGATGCCTTAGCGTCTACAAAGATATTGCAGATCTCCTGGGGCTGGTCCACCCATGTGTGTACATCACGTGATCATCCTTCACAAGTGAATAAAGATTGTGTTTGAGTTGACAGTAGGTGATACGGAAGTTCTGTTTGTGGCAATGAATTTGAAATAGCCTGTTTCCTGTAACCACCTGCTGTACCTCAGATGGTGGGGGCACCTGAACAAGGGACTCTGTTGAAGATCTTGGTGCATTGGCAGGCACAAAGGGAAACAAGAGTCATTCAGCTACCATGGTCCCAAGCCATTAAGGCTTTAATAGTAAAACCTAGCATTTTTAATTGAGGATAGAAATGAACCAGAAGCCTGTGCATCATAACATCCAGTCCCAGAAAACCACTTCATAGCTGTATTTTGAATGAATTGCAATTTCTGAACCATCTTCAAAGGCAGCCCCATGTCGAATGCATTACAGTAGTCTATAATGTGGAGATGATCAGGGCATGGATCAGTAAGGCCAGGCTATTTCTGTCATAGAATCATAGAATAGCAGAGTTGGAAGGGGCCTACAAGGCCATCGAGTCCAACCCCCTGCTCAATGCAGGAATCCACCCTAAAGCATCCCTGACAGATGGTTGTCCAGCTGCCTCTTGAAGGCCTCTAGTGTGGGAGAGCCCACAACCTCCCTAGGTAACTGATTCCATTGTCGTACTGCTCTAGTAGCTGATGCACCAGGCTAATATGGTATGAGACATTCCATGCCATGGAGGCAACCTGCTATTCCAAGGATAAAGATGAATCGATGAGCACCCCCAAGCTACGAACATGTCCCTTTGGGAGAGTGCAGCCCCACCCAGTTCAGGAGAACGCCACTGACTATCTACTACATGACTTCAGTCTTGTCTGGATTGAGCTGGTTGGCCACTGTGTGAACAGAATGCTGAACTAAGTAGACCTTGGTCTGATCCAGCACGGCTCTTCTCATGTCAGTTTCAGCTTAATGGGCCACATCCAGCCCATTATTACACTCACCCTGACACTGGTTTAACACTATCTCTGCCTTATTTGAATCAGAGAAAGGAGTTGGATGTCATCTGCACATGACACCCCACCCTAAACCTCCAGATGACTTGACCTAAACCTAATCTAATTCATGTAGATGACAAAAAGCATGAGGGACCAAATAGAACCATGTAGGACTCCACAGCATAGCCCTCAAACATCACTTACTGAAATTAACTGCCCAAGTTGAAATGTGCACTTTACTGTCTTTTATTTTATTTTATTTATTTATTACATTTATATACCACCCCACAGCTGACGCTTTCTGGGCGGTTTACAACAGTAAAAACAGTAAACATTAAATAAAGTATACAAAAATTTTAAAAACCCCATCAGAAACATATAGACAACAATATAAAAACAACATTATCCATTTAAAAACAACAGTTCTGGGGTCTGTTAAAAACAAACTTAGCGTTGTTACATGCTACTAAATGCCTGGGAGAAGAGAAAAGTCTTGACCTGGTGCCTGAAAGATAACAGTGTTGGTGCCAGGCAAGCCTCATCGGGGAGATCATTCCACAGTTGGGGGGCCACCACCGAAAAGGCCCTCTCCCTTGTTGCCATCCTTTGCGCTTCCCTCGGAGTAGGCACTTGGAGGAGGACCTTAGATGTTGAGCGCAGTGTACGGGTAGGTTCATGTTGGGAGAGGCGTTCTATCAGGTATTGCGGTCCCAAGCCATGTAGGGCTTTATAGGTTAAAACCAGCACCTTGAATTGGGCTCGGAAACGTATAGGCAGCCAATGCAAGTGGGCCAGAATTAGTGTTATATGCTCAAACCTCTCTGTTCCAGCTATCAATCTGGCTGCTGCATTTTGCACAAGCTGCAGCTTCCGAACTGCTGCTTTTAAGCAGAACCCAGTTCTTTTTTGCATTCCCTATATCAGGCTTTGCCTTGTCCCCTCCCCCACCATATCCTCATGATGCAGATGGGGCAGCCTGGCTGCATCACACAGTCCAGTCCCACTGTTCAGTCCTCGGCTATTGGCCAGCTTATTTGGACTCCTCGCTGTGTTTTATTACCAGAACTTGACACGTCTCAGTATTGTGGGAAGAGAAGCATGAGTGGGCAATTGCTCCTTTGAATTAAATGGCATCAGATAAACAATAGAATCAAACTAATATTTCTGTTCTGCCTTCTGCATCTTCCTCAAACAGGAGTGCCAGATCAGAATATCAAGATTGGAAAATGTTGTGGACTCCAGGGACAAATATGGATTGGCTGCTATTCTGAAATAAGGCACATTTAATTATTTAATTGGTCCAGATTTCTCAAGGTGTGATGACAGACCACCTAGGGAGATGCAAACAATTGTTTGTTGAGGCACAGCTTTTACCTGGTCCCTCCCGGTCCACTCTAACTGCTCATAACATGACTGACCCATTTGGGCAGTCTTTCCTGGGCAAAGTGCAGGCAACGCTGAGGGTCATTAGGAGTGCTCTATATTTGTCGCTGCCCTTTTGCTTCTCTGACTTTTACACTTCAGGGACTGTAAAGCATGTAACAAATACCTATGGTCATTTCCTGTGATTTCTGCCCACTGGATCTGGTAGTATTTTATCTTCGTTATGTTCAGGGTGCCTGGGCATTTTTGAGTTAGAGAGACTGAAATTATATCATACAAATATGTCAGAACTGTGCAACTGAATAAGTCAAATTCCATGCCTTCTGTAAGCATGTACCCCTATTGTCCTGAAACATCTGCCACAAGCAGAGAAGGATAAATCAAGACACAGCTTGTCATTAGTGTTCCTATTATGGAAGAGGGATACACACTTTTTAAATAAGGCTGCAATTCTATGCACAACAAAATGGATCTTACTTCTGAGTAACCACACATAGGATTACACATCATGTGCCTTAATAAATAAATAAAATAAATAAATATATTTAGGAATAAATTGACAAAGCCATCTTATATTCAAGTCCTGCCAACTGAGTGGCTCTAGGATTGGCAGAAGCCTTCTACACAAGTGGAACCTGAGATACAATGCCAACACAAAATATATTCTGACAAAACATTCAGAAATATCCCGTCTGGGAGATAGGCTCATTGCCTGTTCTGGGTGGGTTTGCACTCTCTGAAATATCAGGTTTGTAGCTTGAGGGTACTCTTAGATCCATCTCTGTCGCTGGAGGCTCAAGTGGACACAGCGGCTCGGAGTGCCTTTTACCAGCTTCAGCTGGTTCACCAGCTACAGTCATTCCTCAGCTTGGCCATAGTAGTACAGGCATTAGTAACCTCAAGATTGGATTACTGCAATGCGCACTATGTGGGGCTGCCCTTAAAGCTGTTCCGGAAGCTGGAGCTAGTGCAGAATGCTGCAGTTCGGCTGTTGTCGGGAGCTGACCCTTTCCAGAATGTAATTCCTTTGCTGAGGGAACTGCACTGGCTGCCTTTCAGTACTGGCCCAGGTTTAAGGTTCTTGTACTACTGTACAAAGCCCTAAACAACTTGGGACCAGGATACCTGACAGAGCACCTTCTTCCCTACCAACTTGCCCGGTCACTGAGGTCATCCGAGGGCATGCTCCTGGTGGTTCCACATAGACCTATCGTCCGATTGGAGTCAGACAACCAGGGGAAGAGCCTTCAGTGTGGCAGCCCCCCTTCTGTGGAATGCTCTGCCTCTGGAGGTCAGGCAGGCACCAACTTGGTATTCCTTCCGGAGCCTCCTGAAAACGTCGTTGCTCCAGGAAACCTTCCCTTAATGACCAGCCACAGTTTATTTCTTTTAAAAATGTACTTTTAATGTGTTTTTATTCTGTTTTATTTTGCCCACCACTCCAAAATTCTGAATGGGGAGCAGTATATAAATATTGTAAATAAATAAATATGCCAGTGGAGCATGACTCCAGTGTAGTTGTTTTGCTATCAAGTATACTCCGGCAGACCACCTAAAAGAGGGTGGAGTCACATGGGAAGGGCAGGGATGAGACAGAGGAGGAGCACACTGACACTATTTCCTATACTCCTCCGAACTACAGCCACACACCCCAGCAATGGCAGAACTTTACACCAGCTCTGGACCTGGCACAAAGAATTCCTCTTTCATGGACTTCACTCAGAGGGAGAATAAGTATAGCCCTCCTCCCCTTGTAGACAATTACCCTGTCCCCATCATAACAGAGCATAGAACATGATGTAATTCCCAATTCCATCACACCATCAGTGTATAAACCCCACAAAGGGAGATTCTAATTCAGCTGGCAGAGCACATGGCATCAGGTTGAGTCTTTCTGACCTCATGTTGCGTACCCTTTGAGCTCCCAAGGGTGAACTTTGGTGAGGGAAACTATGGAGAAAGGGCACTGTACAAAACAGCCTGGTTTTACAACAAACATGAGAATGTCAGTCCATTGCAAATGCTGCTCTAACTTAGAACCTTAACTTTGCCTTCGGAATCTAGACACAAGTGCAAAAGCAACCCCCACCCCAACAATGGGGGTTGCAGGAACAGAGCACCCCACACAAGTAAGTAAAGAAAGGGGGCAACCATGTTACAAAAGATGACTGCTGTTCTGTGCAGACCATGAGGAAGGTCCATCTCATGTCCAACAGCAGTAACTAAAATGCTCCTGGAAGTTCTTCCAAGACAGGGATAGGCAACAAGAAAATCTGAACCCTTGCTTGTAAGGATACCTGGATTGACAGTAGCGGGATTGTTGCTGGCTGTGCCACTGGGTGGGGCAAATCTGCTGTCGTTATGTGTTGTCATGGAATGTGGTGTGTGCTGGGGTGAGGTCCTTGTCATTGTGAGCAGACCCTCTCCATGCATGGGCAGCATGTTGGTGTTGTTGCCAGCACAGTCCAAACTGGTGGGCTTTGGCAGTGTTTCCAGTGAGAACAAGGGGGTGGGGGTTGTCTTGCCAGTTCTATTCCATTTTGAGATCTTCCAAGGAGAGTGCTTTTCTCTCCCCTCTCAGGCTGAGCACATATAGTAGAGGTAGGCAACATGGTGCCTATGGGCACCGATGCACCCCCAGACACCTTTTTGTGCTCACCAAGGTGTCCTACACCTTCCACTCTCTCTTTTTTAATTAACACATTTTCTTACCTGCAGTTGGGGTCACTTCAAAGCAAAGTGAGGGCTTCCACCCACCCACCATTTCCCACGAATGCATCAGAGCCTAAATGGTGGAGCTCAAAGACATTCTTAGGAAATGAAGATGGTGGGCAACTAGAGGCCAATGCTTTTGTCTGCAAGGGTGCTCAACCACAAAAAAAGTGGGGAGGGACCCCTGTCATAGTTGCCTGGTAAGCTGGAAGGAGGGCTACAGAGAACAATGGGACTAAGGAGGGTAGTGGGAGGCCTAGGAAGGGCAGTGGTAAGCCAGGTAAAGATTCAGGGAAACCAGCAGCAAGCCAGCGGGGGCTGGTGGAGCCACATGGGATCATCATGGGTTGCTGAGGGGGGGTAACATGGGTCCGATAAAGCCAAAGGTTTAAAATAACCTCCAAGACCACTAGCTAATCTTAGCTACGGAAATATTCCTGCCAATACACAGAACAGAACTTTCATGTTATAGAATAAGGTACATTGATGTTTGTTTGTGTAATTTATATCCCGCTCTTCAAAATTTTCTCCAGGGAGGCAGATTATGCAACATAAACAATAACACAAAAACACTAATAAAATACAAATAAGGAAATGCTTACAAGAACTAAAGCAGCAATAAAATGACAACAAACCAGCATTAAAGTTAAAACTTAATTAAAGGGCCTCAGAATTTTATTAAAGCATTTGCCTGGTAACAAAATGACAACAGGGTAGGTGTCAAGCAAATGTAGGAAGAGTCTTCCATAAATAATTGGCCACTACAGAAGCTGCCCATTTTCTGGTTGCAATGGCAGGGGAACCTAAAGAAGGGCCTCTGACCATTATTTCAGGGAACTGGTAGGCTCACCTGGAACTGGGAATTACTTCAGGCACCTCCATTCCTAGCCTGTAATATTTCTGAGGTCTATTATCAGGATGAGGAGGGGCAGATTAGTAATCACTGAGGTGTCAAATTAAATATATTTTAAAATATTTAGTTTTAATATCTTCAATGAGTAGCAATATAACTAAATAAAAAAGAACTATACAGACCCAATAAATCGAAACCACCATTAATTACAACTACAGCCTCGCAGCTCTTCAGGCAGGGGCTGTTACTTTCGGTCTCCTGGACTCCTGTCACTGAGCAGCTGGCCTCGGCTGTGGAGTTTCCCCATCTCTCACTTCCTGAGGACAACTCTTTCTGTTTCATTTGTCTTCACCGCTCCTCTGCTTTCCTTTATCTTTCTCCCTGCACTATTATTGCAATAGCAGACCCATCCCCAACCTTTGCTATTTGGTCCTTATAATCTTTAAATCCTTGCCCACAGGCTTACAAAATCCAAAAAGACACGATACACAACAAAATAGGAATGGGAAAGAAGGGAAGGAGCGGGGGGAATTAGTCTTTCAGTAGCGCTGGTAGAAAGGTCCTGTTTTCCCGCTCATCTCCCTCTGTACAACCTGCTAGAATGGCTAGTGGTGGCAACAACTGAGGGATGAGCAGCCTTCATGGGGGTAGTCTTTCAGCAGGGCTGGAGGAATGGTCCTGCATCCCCTCTCATCTAAACGTAGTAGGGGATCAAGGGTGCTGCAGCACCCCTTATAGCACCCAACCCTTCTGAACCAAGATAACCTGAATGTTCCATTTAGTTATGCTATATAACTGTAATGCATTGCTTTAGGGTACTTAGGATCTTTGTAAGGATGGGGAGAAAACTAGATCTAGTTGACCCTGCCTACAGTGGCTCCTAGGATATTCCTACAATTAGCTGCCTTATCTGTTGTCCCACCAGAGAGCACCAATAACCACTGTATGAGTGCTCCCTCATTCAAAATCTTTGGATGACTTCACTCAGTGGCTGGATGTGTAGTAGCATGGGGACCCAACAGAACATGTGGGACCCTATAATGCAAATGCTATGGGGTTGAACAGAGGTTCCCCAGCATGAACTTTGGGAATTGACCATCCAAGTAGGAAAGGAACCACCCCAATGCAGTCTACCCCAATTCCCAACCCAGACAGCCTATCTAGAAGTTTAACACGGTTCATGGGATCAAACACCACTAAAAGGTCCAGGATAATCAATAGCATCTTACTTGCCATGTCTTTCTGCCAGATCAGAGCTAATAATGTGGTCTCTGTGTCAAATTTCAGGTTTAAAGCCCAAACAGATCTATGTAATTGCTCTCATGCAAAAGTCTCTAGAGTTGCACTACCATTATATACTCAAGACCTTGCCCAGGAAAGGAATATTTGCAACTGGTCGATAATTAAAATCTTCTGAGTCCAAGGAGGGTTTCTTAAGGTATGGTCACACAGCTGTCTTGTTCATGACAGTGGGACTGCTCCCTCTCCAAGAAAGCATTCACCACTTCCTGGACCAAACAGCAAATCCATCCCTGTTCAATGCTATGAATCAGCACAGCAAGGATTGAGCACACAAGTGGTAAGCCATTCAAGCCTCAACACCTGAAATTTATCCCATAATACTGGACCAGATGATGCTATGAACATGTCTAAAGATTAAACTGTTTCAGTAGTAACAATCCAAGCTGCAGAAGTTGTTAGTGATTTTATCCTTAAACTAATTATTTATTGCATTTCTATACCGCCCAATAGCTGAAGCTCTCTGAGCAGTTTACAAAAACTTAGCAAACTTGTTATAGTGGACTTCTCTCACATCGTCAACTGGGCCATGATGAGGAAGACTCAAACCAACTCTCCTGAATGGCATTACTCCTGACTGGTTCATCTCTTCACTGCAGCGATAGAGTAGCAGGGGCTGGCTGGAAAATGTCTCCCTGCTCCTGTGCTGGTCCAGCTGTCAAATACTGCCTTTGCCAAAAGGAATGTTTCACAAGGATGTAAAATGGCAATCTTACCTTGGCTATATAGGCAAAGAAATCCCCCTGTTCACAGGAAAGCCACATACCAAAAGGTATTAAATTATATCTAATAAATTAAATTACTTTCAAAATGACCAAGTCGCAACCAGTTTTATTCTCACCTCCTATAAAAATATTCTCCATTCATGAGCTGCTGCTCCTCAAAACAGGACAGGTCATATGTTCTCATGATTATATTACCTGGCTTTTCTATCACTGCCCTCTTAGAACTGTGGAGACATTAGTTTCTTATAGAAAAAGCTGCCATAAAATAATGTGAAAATGAGTTAGTTCTCTTTGCAAATCTTCCATTTGGTATTCCAGCATTTTGTTGCTGCAGAAAGCAAATGACAGAATAACAGCAAAGGGATTGGATACTGTAGTGAGATGACAAACACATTATTTCAACAGGAGTTGGTAACACTATATATTTACACTCAATAGTGAGGTGGCAGGGAATGTATCTTTTTGCCATAAATATGCATGTTCTATAGGCTTTGAAATACGGAGCAGGCAAACTTTGTGGTGGTTTTTTTTATGGGTTGTTTGTTTTGTTTTAAATAGAGCTGAGTGGCAACAGCTGCCCCCATGAATGGCTTGTCTAAATTTCTGGAATGTCTGTATTCCTGGGTTCCAAGGATGGGACTGGAAATAGCTATGTACCAAATCTGTATGTGCTAAATCTGTGGAGATTTGGGCTGCAATCCCATGCACCTTTACTCTGGGGTTCACTTCTCATGAGAGGTATATAGGATTATGCTATTACCCTCTCACTGAGTTAGTCAACCTGCGTTCAGAGTGTACTTCAGACTTCACACAGTTGTAGTCCATCCCCTCCAAAATAAATACCTCCAGATAGAAAACCACCATATTAAAGAGGGGGGGAAGTGGTCTTAACCTTCTCTGTAACATCAGGGTATAATAACTTATCATCATGGACGGAAGAGCAATCACTAATACATACGAACATAGGAAGTGCCATGCTGGATCAGACCAAGGGTCCATCTAGTCCAGCACTCTGTTCACACAGTGGCCAACCAGCCATCGGCCAGGGATGAACAAGCAGCACATGGTGCAACAGCACCCTCCTACTCATGTTCCCCAGCAACTGGTGCACACAAGCTTATTGCCTTGAATACTGGAGATAGTACACAACCATCAGGGCTAGTAGCCATTGATAGCCTTCTTCTCCAGGAATGTACCCAACCCCCTTTTAAAGCCATCCAAATTGGTGGCCATCACTACATCTTGTGGTAGTGAGTTCCATAATTTAACTATGCGCTGTGTGAAGAAGTCCTTCCTTTTATTTATCCTGGATCTCCCACCATTCAGTTTCATGAGAGGACCTCATTATGTTCTAGTATTTTAAGAGAAGGAGAAAAATGTCTCCCTGTCCACATTCTCCATACCATGCATAATTTTGTACACCTCTATCATGTCTCCCCTTAGCCTTCTTTTTTCCAAGCTAAACAATCCCAGTTGATGTAACCTTCCCTCGTAGGGAGATGCTCCAGCCCCTTAATCATTTTAGTTGCACTTTTTCCAGCTCTATAATATAGGGTGACCATATGAAAAGGAGGACAGGGCTCCTGTATCTTTAACAGTTGTATTGAAAAGGGAATTTCAGCAGGTGTCATTTGTATATATGGGAACCTGGTGAATTTTTCTCTTCATCACAACAGTTAAAGCTGCAAGTGCCCTGCCCTCTTTTAAATCTGGTCACTCTAGTATAACTCCTGCACCTTTAACTGTGGTGTTGAAGAGGGGATTTCACCAGGTTCTCCATATATACAAATGACACCTGCTGAAATCCCCTTTACTATGCAACTGTTAAAGATACAGGAGCCTTGTCCTCCTTTTCATATGGTCACCCTACTATAAAATCCTTTTTTAGGTGTGGTGACCAGAACTGTACAGTATTCTAAGCGTGGAGGCACCATAGATTTGTATAAAGGCAGTACGATACTGGCAGTTTTATTCTCAATTCCTTTTCTTATCATGCCTAACATGGAGTTTGCCTTCTTTACAGCGGCCGCACACTGGGTGGACATTTTCATCGAACTCTTCCACCACAATCCCAAGATCTCTTTCTTGCTCAGTCTCTGGCAGCTCAGATCCCATCAGGTTACACTTGGAAGTTGGGAGTTTTTTGCCCCCACGTGCATCACTTTACACTTGCTTACATTGAACCACATCTGCCATTTGGACGCCCACTGGAGCAGGTCTACCTCAGTGAGAACTATGTCTATGGTCTATTATTAAACTATTAAATTGCTATGAGCCCCTCGCACAGAAGCGCCAGGCAGCCCCGAAGGCTGGGGGTGTGCGTGTATCTCATTAACTCAGGAAAATGAGACTCTAAAGAAACAATACGGCGAGACGACCAGCCCTCAGTCCAGTCCATC
The DNA here is from genome assembly GCF_023053635.1 of Elgaria multicarinata webbii. Taxonomy (NCBI): domain Eukaryota; kingdom Metazoa; phylum Chordata; class Lepidosauria; order Squamata; family Anguidae; genus Elgaria; species Elgaria multicarinata. The sequence continues at coordinate 8,616,886 of NC_086176.1, forward strand.
TACGCGGGAAAGATTTCAGGTCGGAGACGGCGCTGGAAATTTCCACTCCGGCTGCCTCCCTTCCCCCCCCCCTCGCCCTCCCGCCCGGGTGGGCAAATCCTCCGCCCTCAAACCCCTCCCTGATCTCCTTCTCCGCCCTCCCGCCCATATTTACAAAGGGGCGGGGCTAATTTGCATGCCCGCGCGAGGCAGCCGTGGCGTGGGAGGGGGAGAAGGATACTTTTTTCCGCGCTTCTAATCGGAGGCAGGGAAGCTCATGTGGGCAAAGAGGGAGACGCTTGGCTCCCCTTATAAGGAGAAGACAGTGACAGCATGTGATTGGCTAATTCAAATGACCAGGAGGCTTAGCAACAGGGTTCGTATTGGCTGCCAGTAGGGGGAAAAAAAACTGTACTATGGAAGAAATGGAGGGAACGGGAATGAGGCCATGGGGGGAGGGAGTTAGATATTGGGCGGCAGTTGCCGTGGCAACAAAGGGGAGGATTTCCCCTAACGAAAACGATGGGGTGAAATGTTCCCTGAGGGGATGGAAAATTGGGGCTCCTCTCAGCTCTTGGCTTTGGAAAGAGGAGGGCCACAATCCAGAATATTTTTTTAAAAACTAACCTGACCACATTTGTCAAAGTGATGGGGAAGATAGGGGCAAAAAAGTAGGACTACACAACATCTGAGATTTGTTGTACCACAACGGACCACAATTTCTTTTATTAAAAGCATAAGAATCTCTGCTTCCAAAAACATAGGGGTGATCTTCAAATGTTGCGCAATTACAACCTCGATAACAGAGCTTGCCCTAAACTAGATGAGTCCCTAAGCATCAACCACTTCCATCATGCAGTAACTGCAGTCTGAGAGAACTCCTTTGGCGGATTAGAAAGATTCCTGGGATGGTCCACACATGTGAGCTCCAGGTACAGGAGCGCTGTACATTAATTTTTAGAAAGTTTATGCAGTTAAAATAGAATATGTATCCTGCCTTTTGAGCCAAACAGACCTCTATGAGGTAACTCATATTATAATATAGTATAATTAATATAATACCAAAACAAACAGTCAGTGGTAACTCACCTGCAATAAGCAAAACCCAGCAAGAAAAACTCAATGACAGAGAGAGATCCTAGAAGCTTTCTGGAAAAGTGCCTTGTGTCAGAACCAAGTCTCAAATTTTTATTTTGCAAAACTATTTAATTCTATACCATTCAGATGTTTAAAAGAATCATTGGGAGTTACTTTGGCTTCAATAGCCAGTGCTAAAGTGAGAGGCCAACAAGAGAACTATAAACTTAAGGCTCCCTGATCAAGTCTTTCTACATTCAATTGGTGGGCCCCAATATTAGCCAAATCATTTACATATGTGAACTAGATAGGTTAAATTTCCTGTACTGAAAAAATAGTTATAGTTCCAATTTTAAAAAAATGAAACAGAATTGGGTTTTAACAAATCAATCAATCTCCTGTATATGTTGGGGAAGCTATATTCCAAATTTCTGTTATCTAAGCAAATAATAGTGAAAATATGGAAAAGAGCCCAACAGGGATCTGTATCGGGACCAATGTTTTTCTACTTGTTCATAAATGATCTGAAATGAGAAGTGAGCAGTGAGTTAGCCAAGTTTTCTGATAATGCTAAAAAGGGTTGTGAAGAGCTCCAAAAGGATCTCTCCAAACTGAGAGAATGGGCACCAACATGGCAAACACGGTTCAATCTAAGGAAGTGTAAAGTAATGCATGTTGGGCAAAAAAATCCCAACTTCACATATAAGCTGATGGGATCTGAGCTAGTGGTGACTGACCAAGAAAAAGATCCAGGGCTCAATGAAAATGTAGAACTAGTGTGTGGCATAAAATGCCACATTAGGCATAATTAGGAAAGGCATCACAAATAAAACTGTTAATATGCTGCCCATATACATATCTATGGTGTGACCACACTTGGAATATGGTACATAGTTCTGGTCACCACACCTAAAAAGGGATAATGTAGAGTTGGAAAAAGAGCAGAAAAGGTTCACAAAAATGATCAAGGAGCTGAGGCAGTGTTAAAACATCTGGGATGGTTTAGCTTAGAGAAAAAGCAAGTGATGGGGAGACAAGACAGAGGTGTACAAAATCTTGCATGGTGTGTAAAAAGTGGATAGGGATACATTTTTCTCATAATATCAGAACCCAGGCTATCCCATCTTGCTGATTGGTGGAAGATTCAGAGCAGTTAAAAGGAAGTACTTCTGCATATAGCACATAGTAAAACTATGAAATTCACTACCACAAAATGTGATGGGTACGAATTTGGATGGCTTTAAAGGGTGTTAGACACATTTATGGAAGATAGGACTATCAAATGCTACTACTCCAGATGGCTATATGCTACCTCCAGTATCAGAGGCACTAGGGAATCTGAAAGGGATAGTGCTATCGAACTTATGTCCTATTTGTGGGTTTCCCAGAGATAGCTGCTTGGCCACTTTGTGAACAGAATACTGGACTAGATGGATCTTGGTTTAATCCAGTGCAGCTCTTCTTATGACAGGGTCTTCTTATTACATTTAAATCCTATCTTCCCCCTCCCCCTTACAAGGAACCTGATGGCTTATGTGGTGCTCATTCTCTCCATTTTATCCTCACAATAACCCTGTGAGGTAGGTTAGGCTGAGAGTCATTCATTTCCCCAAAGTAACTAAATGAGCTTCATGACCGAGTGGAGACAAGAACCCGGATCTCCCGAGTCCCAGTCCAACACTGTAACCACTACATCACACTACTTCTCAGGATTTATGCCTGGAAGAGCTACCAGAGACATTATTCCATTCAAACTAGGGTGGCAAGGTGCAAGTACCTTTAATAATACCATTAATAATTGTGTTATGGTGGTTATATATCTGCTGAAATTCTATCTTCTGCATAAGTATTAAAGGTACAGGTGCCCTGTCCTTTTTTGCATCTGGCCACTCTTAATTCTGATGCAACATCATATTTCCTTGGGCCTTTATTGTTAAAATATAACATGTATTTCCATCAGACATCATAAATTGAATCCCAGATTTAAGAAGCTCAGACTAGATCTTACACTCTGTCATATCTTAGGCTGTGAGCGTACGCTCACTTATGTGGAAATACATCCATTTAAATTTAGTGGGATTTCCTTCTGATTAAGCATCCACAGGATTGCTCTATAAAGAGTACTGTATATGCCTCAGCTAACAATGTACAAGGCTTTTCAGTTAACCTCTAGTGTTCAACAAAGATATTTTTTAGCATATTTTTAATCCCCTTTCTGAGTGGTAACATTTTAAAATCAGGGTTGTTTCACTCTGCCACAGACTGAGGGAAGGAAAATATTACTCTTGTTTTACACAGGCTATAGTTACTTCATGAACTCATAATGGCCTCCAATGATTACTTAACTTGGGAAGTACTGGGGATATACTGCTGAGAAAATGGACCTATGGGTAGAGAGTACAGACATTGACTGAATTCAAATCTCCCCTCAGCAATTGTGCTTACTGGATGTCGTCCCCACCTCTGCTCCAGCTGTTGTTGGCTGGAGGGGTTAGGACATAATGAAGGTGGCCTCCTGTCAGGTTCACCTTTGTAGAGAAACTCTGCTGGGAGGGGCTCCACCACAGCATTGGCTCCAGCCATGCCCATGTGCGGAGAAAACCCTCAAAGGATCTGTTTCATGAGTGGTCCGGTGATGGGATGGCAGTGGCTTTGGATCTGTTGAATCCAAAACCCTGTTAATTCCCTGAAGGCCCCAATGCTCAGGCTCTTCAGCTGTGCCAACCTGGAACTGGAATTGTGGACGGGGGATAAAGCTACCACCCATCTTCCAACAGGTGCTTGTACCCAGACCCACTTTGGATTGCTGTATCCAATGGAAATGATGGCTACAGATAGAAATCCAGTCTAGCACAGAAGAATTTTGGATGCATTATAAGTGAGAAAATTATCCCAACAAAATGGGAGTAAAATTTCATTGCTCTGATAATAGCCTTTGCAAGTGAAAATGTTCAACTAAAAGCTTGTAGAGCACATAGGGTCCCCATATTTACATGCACTGTTGGAAAGGATAAAGTGCTTCAGACTAGCAAAATATTAAATGTTAAGTTGGCCTCTCAACCTTTATATGGAATGCAGCATTGCCTATTGGTTCAATTCATTTACTATGCAATACTATGCATGTCTATTCAGAAGTAAGTGCCATTGAGTTAAATGGAAATTAATCCCAGGTAAATGTGTATACAATTGCAGCCTTAGAGCTCCATCACACCTACCTTTTTTTCCTGGTATGCACCTGCAATTTCCACCTCTGTTTCATTAGCGGGTCAAGCGCTGGTCAGTTTCACGTGCATGCGTTATTGGGCTATTTCACCTTGTTTACCTTTTCACGTGCGCCGGCTCATGCGTCCTGCTATCGCCACTGTGCTCGCCCCACCCCGCCCCTTTTCCTTCCCCCTCCAGTCCATTGGTTCTTGTGGTTGATGGTCATTGTGATGGATGTGGGCACCTTCCCCCCTCGCTCTGGTTTTGTTGTCTACTGTTTTAACGATTTAGCATTTGATCGATTAGGTGCCATTTCTGCCTTTCGAGGGGGAGAAATAGCAATGAGAATGGGGTTGGAGCAGCGGAAGTACATTTGAGTAACTCAGCACAAGCCTGATTGTTCGAGCAACTCAACATGCCCTCTTCTTTTGTCAGCAAGACCACCCTTTTTATTTATTTATTGCATTTATATACCGCCCCATAGCCAAAGCTCTCTGGGGGGTTTACACAGACACCCCCAAGAAGAGAGGTTCTGCAACATAGCGATACACAGTGACGGAAGGGCTGTTTTATCCTGCATGGAGAAAAAATGCACTTTCTCCGCCCTAGAAAAACATGGAAAATGGTGAGGAAGGGGCGAGATGACTGCAGGACGGGGACAACGATGTATGAGTGTCGCAGGGCAAAACGGTAAACAAAGCAGTATGAAAGTGTGATAAAATACTGGTGTGATGGAGCCCATAGTTAGCAATTTAGAGGTAGGGCAAAATGATTATTTTGCAGAAATTTTTTTTACATAAGAAAACTTAGTTTCTAATTGTAATAGTATTTCAATTAGAAATGCTATTACAATTGCATCTGTTAGAAATAGGATAACTATGGCTATTCTTCCATTCCATTTTGTAACCTCCTACATTTAACAGATGTTTGGAAAATAGACAATTTCTGTTGATATAATTATCATGTTTTCTGTTTTACAGTGTTTAGTTCCGTTCTTGTTAACTAAGTGCAATCCTATACTCCACTTAAGCCAACCTGGAGGGATATAGGATACTGACTAATCACATTAGGCTGGTAGTGTCAGTGGTGTGGCAGGGGAGAAATGGCATTTAGTATCCTAAGCTCCCTCCGTTCTTTCTCCATTTCCAGTAATGGCATTACATAATGCCAACAAAATAAATGGTGTAAGTTAAACGTTCCCACCAAAAACAACTGAGGCCTGTGGTACTTCAAAAACTAACTGATTTATTATGCAGTGGTATAGAGGAGGAGGCATATGAAGTGTATGGGTATGGAGTGGAGAGAGGGAATAAATAATGAAGTCAAGTGGCAATAACGTAAAAAAGCAATAAATGATCTACTTTTTGTTGGCACTCCTTCATGGGCTTTTGTGATTAACAGGTATAAAGAGTAGTGCATTTTAATCGGAGAGATCTGAAACCCAATCTTATTCATATTTATTAGCAAGATCCACTGAGTTCAATTGGAATCTACAGCCAAGGAACTGTGGATAGAGTTGCAACTTTTAAAAACAATAAAATCAATGGGACATAAACACACCTAACTTTGGCTGGCTCAAAGACTAAAAAGAAATCTCCAACTGGACAATGCTTTTTTTAAAAAAAAAAAAAAGTTAATTATTTTAATATAAACACTTTCAAAAACTCAGGTGGCAGGCACTATCTTAAAAGAGGCATTACCCTTTCATTCACAAAGAGGTAATGTCTCTTCTAAGATGGCATGCATCGACATGTACATGCATATATGTGATTAATTTTATTGATTAAAACTCATTTAACTAATCAAGTATGTTCTTTTTAAAGTCGTCCCTATCCAGCTTAAATAATTATTTAATTTATTTATATAATTTCTATACTGCCTAACAGCCGAAGGATGCTAAAACGCTAAAATATTAGGAAAATAAAAAGGTCGTTACCTGGTGCTGAAAGGAGTTCAACATAGGCGTCAGGTGAACCACCCTAAGGAACTCATTCCACAGCCAGGGTGCCACAGCAGAAAAGGCCCTCTTCCTGGTAGCCACACATCTTACTTCCTTTGGCAGGGGCTCATGGAGTAGGACCCCTGAAGATGACCTTACAGTCCAGGCAGGCACATTGGGAGGAGGTGATTCTTCAGATAACCTGGCCTCAAACTGTTTAGGGCTTTGAATGTTAATAACAGCACTTTGAATCAGGCCCGGACATTGACTGACAGCCAGAGCAACTGGAAAAATACTAGTGTAATGTGGACCTGGTGGTCAGTCCCTGTTAACAATCTTGCTGTCCTGTTTAGGACCAGCTGAAGTTTCCAGAACATTTTTAAAGGCAGACCCATGTATAACACATTGCAGTAATCCAGACAAGAGGTTATTAGAGCAAGACTAACTGTAGCTAGGCTATTTCTGTCCAGGTAATGGTGTAGTTGGTATATCAGCCTAAGCTGATAAAAGGTGCTCCTTGACACCGAGTCTACCTGTGCCTCAAGTGGCAGTTCTGGGTCCAAGAGCACTCCCAAACTATGAACCTGACCCATTAGGGGGGCGTGCAATCCCCTCCAGAACAGGTTGAACATCACCTAATCGGGCAGATGAACCACCCACTAACAGTACCTCCATCTTATCTGGATTGAGTCTGTTTGTTGGCCCTCATCCATTCCATCACTGTGCCCATGCACTGATTCAGAACAGCCACTGCCTCACCTGGGTTTGATGAAAAAGAGAGGTAGAGCTGGCTGTCATCCACATATTGATGACACCTAAGCCCATACCTCTGAATAACCTCTCGTGGAGGTTTCATGTAGATGTGAACAACATAGTGGATAAAATAGAGCCCTGTGGAACCCCATGGCATAGTTGCCAAGGCACAGAGTAATAATATGCCAGCACTACCTTCTGGAATCAGCCATCCAAGTAGGAGCGAAACCACTGCAACACAGTGCCTCCAACCCCAAGAGCAGACAAGCTATCCAGAAGGATACTATAGTTGATGGTATCAAAACCTGCTGAGAGGTCCAGGAGAATCAACAGAGTCACGCTCTCCCTGTCCCTCTCCTGGCAAAAGTCATACCACAGGGTGACCAAGGAAGATTCCGTTCCAAAACGGCCTGAAGCCCGAATGAAATGGATCTAGACCATCCATTTCATTAAAGAATGTCTTGAGTTGGCCTGCAACCACCCACTCAAACAACTTGCCTAGGAAGGGGATATTAGCCACTGGCCTATAGTTGTTAACATCCTCCTGGTCTTTCGACAAAATACATTGGAAGTTTATGCTTGCTACACGGAGTCATTTTGGCTTTCCAATATAATTTTTGAAGTGGGTTAGAATTTTATATTCGACTCCAAGAGCAAGAGTTATGACCAATGGTTGGTTGTCAGCGTTTTTCATGCTTGAGCAAGGTACTAGGCAAGGATGTCCGCTTTCCCCATTGATTTTTGATCTATGTCTGGAACCCCTGGCTTGTGAAATTAGACAGAATAGTAGTATTCACGGGTTTGTACATGCTGACCTAGAATTTAAAATTATTCTTTATGATGATGATCTTTTTTTGTTTATTTCTAAACTCCAGACATATATTCCTGCTTTGATGGAATTGATTAACACCTTCGATGATCTTTCCGGTTACTCAATTAATTGGTCAAAGTCAGAGTTGATGCCAGTTGGAGATAGTATTTTTCTTAGTGTGTTGGCTAATGGCCAATTTTGGTGGTGCCCTGATTTTATCACCTATCTGGGAATATCTCAATTGAACAAAATAAACTGATTAGTGAGATTACATGAGATATAGACAGATGGGCACCGTTAAAGTTGAGTCTGTGGAGTAAAGTCAACACACTTATTAAGATGAACGTTATACTTCAAATTCTTTATGTTATGCGTGGGATTCCTTTACTTATACATGGCAAATATTTCCAACAACTTAATGCTTTGTTTCATAAATTCTTCTGGGGTTCTTCCCCACCTTGAATATCTTTGAAACGGATGCAGCTTCCAATTAAAGAAAGTGGGTTTGGTTTTCCAGACCTAGCTTTGTACCATCGGGCTTACCTATTGGCTTCTACTAAGTTTTGGTCTTCTTCTGCTTCCTCAGCTTCTTCTGTCACCATGGTCAGTTCTGGAAGCCTTATGGTTAGAACCTCTTCCCAAATGGATAGCACTCGATTCTCGTCATATCAGAATAAGTAACCCCCCCTCTTACAATTCTGTCTGCTAGAGAGACGTGGCGTGTAATATCACATCAATTACGGTTTGATCCATTCTCTCATGCAAAATTGACTATATGGGGAAACCCAGATTTAAGATTTGGAAGGAAAGCATTTCTGTGGAGGACATGGACGAATAAGATAATTTTTACTTTGGATCAATTAATAGGCTCAGACTATGAGTTTTTGTCCTTTTCAGACTTGTGTGTTAAATACAATTTACCTGCTACGGCTCAATGGCAATACTTACAATTGCAACACCTGCTGAAATCTAGGTTTGGCCCAGCTGCTTTTACAGCTTCATAGCCTCCAGCACTGTTAGAAACACTTATAACAGCTGAACTGACTCGTCGATCCACGACCCATATATATTGTTGTTTTTATACTGTTTTTATGTTTTTTAAATTTTTTGTATACTTTTAATGTTTACTATTTTTAATTGTTGTAAACCGCCCAGAGAGCTTCGGCTGGGGTGCGGTATATAAATGTAATAAAATAAATAAATAAATAAATAAATATATGAAAGTATTTAGTAACAGTAAGTAAATATGATACCCATAGTTTAAGGATGGATTGGAATAGAGAATTGGAGTGCCCTATCTTGCCTAATCAATGTACGGTTGCCCTAGCATCTGTCTCTGAAGCTTCTATGGATCTCAGATTTTGACAATGCCCTGTAGTTGCCCCTTTTGGGGAGGAGGTTATAATAAGGATAAACTTTGTACTGAAACAATCTTTAATATGGAATGATGTGCATGTCCTTCAGCTGTGGGGTGGTATATAAATTTAATAAATAAATAAATAATAATAAATAAGTAAATTACCTACCGGCTTCTTGGAAGTTAACACATGGTCAGTGCAGGTGGGTTTTCAGAGCCCTTATAACAGCCAAAAGACTTATACTATCATGTTGGAAGGACAAATGCTCACCTCTCATAATGCAATAGATAGAGGACCTAATAACATTATCAACTTTTGAATGGGTCTTATATAGGCGCAACTTGCAAGTGGATAAATATATGGATATCTGGTCTGCTTTTCCTGAAACCTTTCCATTTGGAAAATGACGATAATGTTTTATACATAATGTATGGGTGTGGTTTCCCCCCCCCCCCGTTTTCATAATGTATTTTCTGTTCTGTTTTGTTGATATTCACAATAAAAAATTTAAAATAATAATTGCAATTATTATTTAAAATAATAATTGCATTGTGAAAACGGGGAAAAAAACCCACACCCATACACTATGTATAAAACATTATAATTTTTCCATTAAAAAAAAAGGGGGGGGAGAATTATACAAAGGTTTCAAGAAAAGCAGACCAGATATCCATATATTTACAAATTTACAACCTCCTAGATATGCTAGATTGGACAAAAGGGTACAGAGAAGCATTTTTCACTATAACTTTTTTATGAAGTATTCATAGGAACAAACTAGATGTGACACTAAATGCTTCACTGAGAATCATAGCATTGTTCTTTTAAAATAGTAGTAGTAGTAATAATAATAATAATAATTTTAAAAAAAACTATACCAGGGGGTGGATTTTTACCAGGTCTGCAGCATGCAGGGATTTTTCCAAACTGGAAAAATTTGTTACTGAAAAATCTCATATTAATCCTGAGCTAGAATTCTATACAAAGTTTATGTTACCGATTCATAATTAAGGTTCAACTGTTCAAAAAAATGCAGGGGAAAACTCTCTCCAGTCCCAACCAGAATAAATTATGACTGAACAAAGAAAATCATTACCAAGATGATTTCAATACATTCTGGATTTCTCCTGGCTTTGGTACTTTGCCATCTTCATGAGCTAGGAATTATGAGGCAGGATTGAACTGTGCTTAATTGTAGGCTGACTGTAACAGACTCTCAAGATATATAGGTGGAAGAAGGAGGAAAGGGGAGCTCTGCAGTGCTTGACAATGTAGTTCTGTGGTGCTTGACAAATCCCTATGCCTGTTAAAGCTATTCAAACTTTTTCTTTCTAATCTTTGGCCTAAACTAAAGGAATATCCATTTACTGTCCATTAAAAAGTGATCAACCCTCCCTCTCCAAGGTAACCTTCCCTTTTCTTTTGTCATATAAATGATCAAGAGTTCACCAGGGCAGTTTTCTGATTTTCATTTTCCCCACATCCCAGTGCCTTTTCTCTGGCCATCCAGGAACAGTCAGAAATATAAAATATATTGCCTATTTGAGCTGCTAAGCTGTGCACCTCCTCCAAAGATGCTGGCAGTAGCTCTCTTTGCTAGACATTTGTACAGCTGAGGAAAGCTCTCTGGAATGTTGGTACTTCAGACAATTGCTCCTGTGGTTTAGCTGGGACTCAGGGTACCATGTACCCATGCAAATCTCAAATGAGAAATGTGTGATGCATAACACAAGTGGGGGAAGAGACAATTAAAAACCAGGTTGTAACAATTTTGGCTGTGGGCCCTGGTATTGTGGACATGTATGTAAGCTATCTATTTTGAGGGCAGAATGAGAACTGACAATATTGCCCATGACTGTAATTTGCGTATAGAACTTGCGTTGGCTAAAATACAGCATCTTGTAACACCTTAAAGACTAACAAATTTATTCTGGCATAAGCTTTTGTGAAGTACAGCCCACTTCCTCAGAGGTTATAGTCCACGAAAAGCTTATTCTAGAATACATGTTAGTCTTTAAGGTGCTACAAGACTGTTGTTTTAGCTGCAATAAACTAAAAAAAGCTACCCTCTGGAATTTGGCTAAAATGTACATGTGGTTTAAAACTGTCTTCTTTCTGCATTCTAGTATACATTTGCAGCAAGAGAAAGTCTCAGTAGACTGTCTTTTTCTTCTTTTTAACAAGGGAGAGGGGGAAGTTTAACTCTCCAAGCCCAGAGCACATTGAATCTAAATTGGAGCTGTGTATGCTGATACCAGAATAAAAAAAAAAAACCTGACAAGCCTCAGCGACACACTGCGTGATTAGTGCAACATGTCGTTTGTCTCTCAAACATGCTTTATATGTCTGATGCGTGAAAACTGTAGCTTAAAACCAGCAACAGGAGTAGCTTTATATTCTGCAGACCCAGGAGATTCCCTGGTGTCATTCTGTGAAGGTACAGTGACCTCTAGTGTTCCCACGTGCACACTGCAGATTTGGCAACTACTGGCAACTTCCCTATGGTGACAAGGAACAGGGCATTCTCCCTCCATTCATATGAGTGAAACTGAAGCTGGACTGCCAGCAACCATTTCCTTAGCATCAAAAAATTTCAAGATTCCCTTCAGAGTTAAAATCACTGTACAGTCATTGCTGGATTAAATCGGGGACTATCAGGGCTTCAGCCCCCAAACCACCATCTCAGGGGGGCACTAAGCCAGGTCAGATTCCCAGGAATTTTGTTCTTTTGTAGAATCCAAGGTACAAGACAAAATGTTCCGGCAGTATTCTGTCTAGTCATCTTTTGTGAGAAAGGAGTCTGCTACTACCTTTCTGTGTGTTTAGCCAATGAAGGTAAAATCATGATGGGCATTTTAGCAGTAGAACTAGTCATAGAGACAAGGACAGAGTGATCATTTATCTGCAGAAGGAACTTCCTGATTCATTTTGAACGTGTTGTTGTTCTACCTTGTTGAAGCAGTGATTACTTCCCATAGAAAACAATTGGGAAATGCAGAATTTTAGTGCAGCGGTGATTGAGCAGTAGTACATCCAGCCCAAAATACCAGGTAGCAGCAATGATAGGGGTTCATGCTCTTTCTAGCTCAGGTCTTACTTTATGCATACATACACAAAATTATTTTATAAAAATTGATTAAAAATTTTCTTCCCAATGCAAACGAAGTCCATTATTATACCCATATTGTGTGTGGGAGAGAACTGTAACTGACCATGCATTATGTCAGCCCTGAAAAGTAGATAATTATTGTTTCCCCATATTGCTGAGATGGAGAGACGGTAGCTATGATACCCTTGAAGTGTAGTCCAGTGTTATTATCCAGTCTTCTGGTATGTTAGGTTTTGGTTGGTTGGTTAGTTGGGTTTTGTTTTTGTTTTTTTAAGAAAAATGCAGTTGTGAGGGTGCTATGAAACTAAGGGCTCTACAACAACCTGAATGAAAAGAGAGGTTTAGGATGCAATTTTATGCACACTTATACCAAAATAACTGCATTGACCACAATAAGATTTTCCCCTCAGGAGATATGCAAAAGATTGTGCTGTAAGACTACAATCCTTCATATTCTTCCCCAGGAGGAAGCACCATTGAATTCAATGGTATTTACTTTTGAGTAGACATGTATAGGTTTGTGCTGTTAAGGTTTCTTTGATTGATGATCGTACAAAAGATGGAGGCATGGGGTAGACAAATGAGAAGCAGGACAATGTATTTTTCACATTTTCAATATTTTAACTCATTCAAACATGATGGCTAAACCGAACCCAAGACTGTCACGCACGACTGCACAGAGACACACATAGAGGGCCGGCCTAAGACATTTTGGTGCCTGACCAGCAAAGGCCCTCCATTCTTCACTGGATGCCTGTGGGCAAGTCACTACATCTTAGCATAACTCAAAGGGTTATTACAATTAAAATGCCCCACCTCTAGAGGAGAGGCAGAACACGAATGTAATAAAATTAAGTTTAAAAACACCTATCTGAAAAACATAACGGTCTTACACTGTATTATTATTATTATTACCAGTCCAAAAAAAGCCTCCCTAGCATGTAAAATCGCCTGCGTCCCTTGCATGGTGCCTTAGTGAATGCACATCATATTTACACGCCTCTGCAGTAGATTCAAGATGCCTCCAGTCCCCTACTTGGAAATTTGTATTCTAGAGACCCTGGCGAGGAACCCAAGATGCCAACTCCTACAACCCGTATACCCATCGGTGTGTATTTCTGGGAGTATCCGGCCCTGAGCTGCCCTGAGGTGCTATTTTCTATAAATCAATATTCGCTGCATTCGAAGTCTTTCAGAATACTGCAATTTCCTCTATTGAAACCACTACTAATTAGCTGCGAACGAGAGGGCAGGCCGGGGAACCGAACCCCTTCTGGAAGCCGGTTTATTTCACTGTAAGACAAACCTCGGGCGGGCAAAACCATCATCGCGTTGCATTCAAAACAGCAATCCTGCTATGTAACTCTTTTCTTGAGGGCGGAGCCTAGGTGTGGGGGCGGGCTTTCCGACATCACATCCTGTTTGGGCCTTGTTGTGGGTTTTCTTTGAAAAGGGAAAATATCCTTTTACTGCAAACGGGGTTCACAACAGCATTTGTATTTTTCTAAAAGAAGGGGTTGCAGGGAAGGTGCAACGTGATTTGCCTTTCCTGTGGCCCGAGGGTGGGCGGGCTGGTTGTTGGGGTGGAGGATTGGAACAAAGAGGCTCTCTTCTCCTCTTTCCCCCCACAGCATATTTGCAACAAAGAACATATAGTGGGGGGAGGCAGGCAGGCAGGCAGGCAGGAAGGAAGGAAGAAAGGGAGGAAGGGATGCAGCATTAATCTTCCCCTTTAGGACTCGTGGCTGGAATAAATTCCGGGAGAGCAAGAAGCAGGAGACGACAGCAACAAAGGATCTGGCCAGAGATGTGAGCAGACCTGTTTGGTGCTTGGAGGGTAGGGCAGGGCGGGGTGGGGGGACAGTTGCCCTGACAGCTGGGTAGGGAAGATGGGTAGTCTGTTCACAAAGCTAGGTGTCCCCACCCGCCACCCCGTCTCGGATTTTCGGCCTGGGGCATTTTCCTGGTGGACGCACGCTCCAGGATTTGGAAAAAGGAAGGCGTTGGTTTTGGAAAGAGAAGTTGGGCGATGCAGCAGGCCGGTGCATCTGTATGGGCGGAATGCAGGGCAAGCAAGTGCTATTGATGCGGTGCAATGTAATAAGTGGCTTTTGATGTGATTGCAATGTTATACCATGCTTTTCTAATAATATTTTATGCAGCTATTGCTCCCTGCTCTATTAAAGTAGCAGTGTAATGTCTTATTGCTGTATTCTGTGTTGTTAAATGCAATAATGGGTTGGTTGGTTTGCTTGCTTGCAGGTTAGAGAGTTGTGCTCAACTTCAGGAGTGAAAGAATTTATGCAAGGGAGCTCTCTAGTTGAGGGTGGGGGATGTTACTGGCTTGCATGGGTCCCATGCGTTTGCATCTGCACTGAGGAAGGAGCCAGGTATTTGGAGAACAAACAGGAGGTCTAGCATCTGAGGATACATTGGGGCAAGGGCGGATTTGTGCCTAGAATCTGTTTTTGCCAAAATAGAGTTAGAAAGGACCTCAACAACCCTCTAATCCAGTCTGCCCCAGCGTGTTGCATTCCAGATGTTTTGGACTACAATTCACATTATTGTATTGGTCTTGCTGGCTGGGGCTGATGGGAGTTGTACTCCAACTATGTAAGAGCTGGGGAAGTCTGCAATAGTCCAGCCCCCCTGCTGATGCAGGAAATCCACCTGCTACAGCACACCTGAGAGGTGGCCATTCAACCTCTGCTTAGAAACCTCTAGCGTGGGCAGATGCAAGGAAGAGCAGGACTCCTGTGCTTAGTAGTTATGACGAGAGAATTTGGGCTTGTTGTGAAGGGATGAGAAAAGCAGCTAAACTTGCTAAAGTTTGCCATTGCTCATAGTTATTCAAGGTGCAGAAGCCGGGTCCTCCTTTGCTTTGAGTGCCCTAATATATACATTACAGTGTGAATAAAGAGTAGAGGTTGAAACTTCGAGGGGGAGGGGGCTGGGGGAGAGGGTGGATTGGTTAGTTTAGTGTGAAGGTAATCACACTAAACATGAGTGCTTCTTGGTAATCATCTCATAGCACTTTTTGAGGGCTGTCTCCTTGTTTGCTACTTGGAAAGCAAGTAGTAGCTGTGGGTGCTGGAGGATAGTTGTTGGTATTTATTTATGAACGGCCTAATGTGCTCGGTGCTGCATGTAGTTGCTATAGAAGAGTAAATAGTAGTAATAGACATGGTATGTTGTTTAGTGTGGTTGAGGGACAAGGAGAACAGGAGTGCACAAAGATAACTGTATGAAAAGGGAGGCTGACATGTACATAAAACTCATATTCACCTCTTGTTTACCTTTTGAACAGCCCGCCCTGCATTTGAGGGAATTATGTTCCGGTTCATGAGAGATGGAGAGCCAGAGGATCCAATGTTTGTGATGTGAGTACAGTCCTTAAGCCTTGCCTCTTGGGAGAGAAGCTGGGGGCTAAGTTTGGGATGGACGGCTAACTCCCTTGTGTATCATCTTCTCCTGCTTCAGGGACCCTCTCGCCATCCACCACCAGCATGTGAACCGTGTGCTCTCGGGAGGCTTTGGTTATAGCCCCTTCCTCAGCATCGGCAATGGGACTGTACCCGGAACACGCCAGACTAGTCGAAGAATGCAGGTAATAGAAATCTGAGGGCGATGACTAGGGGTGTGTGCAGTTTTTTCCTTTGCTATGAATGTGAGTAAAGAGAGGTGATACTAACCTTAGTCTCCCTCGTTCTGTGTCATCTTTCAGAAGAAGTTCTATCATGGCTAAAATAACCTGAAGATGTTTTTGGCACACCGAAGAAACATGCAATTTGTATTTTATTTAAAATATATTTTATCATGCCTTGCCACTCAATAAGCCTTCAAAGAGGCTCACAAAAATTGGGGGGAAATGACATATTGAATCCTGAACCGTACTCAAATATGCCTAAAAACATTTTAAAATAAAAAGGACAAGGAGCAGCAGAGAACAGCTCATTCAAATGCTTAGGGGAACATCAACATTTTAATTTGGTACCTAAACGATGGTAAAGTTGGGGCCATGGAATGGCAGCCACCACAGAGAAGACCCTTATGCCTGCTAGGCCCCTGTCTAACTTCTGAAGGCAGGAGCGCCTAAAGTAGTTAACAAGTCCTCTTTTCATCAGTTTCCAGGCAGATACCTCAAGGAATGCAGAAGATGACGGCAATCCTCTGTTACTTGTTCGTAGTCATAGGTTTTGGAGGTTCTGTTGATTAGCCATGATAGCTTCCATCCAGTTTTGCTTCCATCCAGTTATCTAATGCCCTTTCTGAAGCAACCTAATTTAGTGGGCTATCAATATATTGTCTAGTAATATGTTCTGTAAATTATTTTCCTGTTGTGTAAAGACATTTTTTCTTCTCTCTAAACCTATTGCCAGTCAACTCCATTGGACGATCCTGAGTTCTAATTCTCTGAAGGGTGGGAAATTCTCTACTTGTACCGTTCTTAATTTTATAAAGTGCGCTTAGGTCTGCCTGTAGTCATCTGTGTTCCAAACTAAAAACACACACACCAAATACTTTAGCCTTTCCTTGCAAGAGAGTCCTTGATAATTTTGTATGACAATACTGTACAAGTTTACTCAAAAGTAACTGCCTTTGAACTTGTCTGTCTCATTTTTGAATAAACGTATATTAGGGAGTTGCGTTCTTCTGTTCCTTTTCTGGTGCTACAACAGAGTGGCTAGAATGTGATACATTATTCAAATATGGCTGCACCATAGTTATGTTTATAAGATACTATACCAACTGTTTTATTTTCAATCCCTTTTTGAAATTCCCAGCATTTTCAACATGGGAAACTAAATTATACTGAGTCAAATCATGGCTCCATCTAGCCTAATTTGGCTGCCCTCGCTGTCAGTGGCTCCCCAAGGTCTCCCAGCCCTGCTCTCTCTTCACTTGTGATCAGGGGATTAAGTTTTCTGTATGTGAAGAATATGTTGTCCCACTGTGTTTTGGCCTCCTTTCCCCCCACAGCTGTAGTATGCTGAGTTTATTTCACTGGGCTGCTCATTATGACCCCAGAACATTTCTTGAAGTCATAGAGAAGATTAAAGGTCTCCCCCGTTTATGTGAGAGTCAGTCCTGACCCTCACCCCCAGCACTTTGGTTCTGTTATGCAACACAGTGTGCTTACCTCTGCCATTAGGTTGCCCAATCACCCAATTTAGAGAGATTGTTTTGAACTCTTCACAAGCTTGCTTGGAATTTCATCATCCTGAATAAGTTGGTTTTCTCTGCAAACCTGGCTGTTTTATTGTCCTATTGGATAATTGATGAAGAAATTAAATAGCATCACTCCCCGAACAGAGCAGGAGTACTGTTGTTCTGTTCTGGCATTCACACACAACCCTCTTGTTATCTAGTTACTGATATATAAGAGTGCCTGTCATCTTATATCACATGTCTGCTAAGATTCTTTGGGAGCCTTTGGTAAGAGATTTGTCAAAAGTCTTTTGACAGTTTGCATTAATATCTCTCTATGTTTGTAGACGCTCAACAAATTTTAAAAAGTTGTTAAAGCAAGACTGCTACAGATGTCATGCACATTATTCCTTAGCAAGCCTTGATAATTCTCACTTTAATAATGCATTACCTGGAGAAAAAGATTTACCTGGGACAAATGTTAGGCTGACAAGTTTTAGTTTCCTGAAATTACCCAGATTCTTCTTTAAAGTTGGTGTTATATTGATTTTAGTGAACCACCCAGAGAGCTTTGGCTTTTGGGCGGTATAGAAATGCAATAAATAAATAAAATACCTTCCAGACTTCTGGTGAGGAAGTAGTGATAAATTACATACCTTAGTAAAATAGGAACTGCTTCACATTTGAGTACTTTAAGAATGTATCCAACGCTGGTGTATTGTTATTTAATTTGTCAATTTTTTTTAAAAAAAATTGTTACTTGAAGAAAGATGTTAAATTTAAATCTCCCCAAAAATAATGATTCAGGTGGAACTCTCTCCCCACCGCCAAGAGCTTCTGCAGTGAAGACTGATGCAAAAGATTATTTTAGGATCTATGATACCTTCCCTGTCTTTTTTCAGGTTTATGCTTTCTTCCTCTACTAATCCTGCAGCCACTCTGCCTAGTTTCCTGCTTCTGTTTAAAACTTTTTTAAAAATAGTTTTAACAATCAGTTTCTCAAATTTTATTTCACTGTTTGCCTTATTATCAATTTACCCATGTTCTGCCAGAGTTTGGCCACAATACACCAAAGTGTTAGCATGCTTAAGCCCATTGACGTCATTGTACTTAAAGTCCCCTAAGTCTGCTGAACTAAGACTTGCGTCTGTTTAATTTCTTCATTTAGGCACAGGTTCCCATTTTTAAAGGATGCCACTTTGCCTTTGATAGTGTTCTTGTCAGAATGGTTAAATAGTAATCTTTTTGGACTTACATCCTTTCTAACCTGTGGGATATATAGTTCTTTGAGTCTCTCTTAAATGTCATTAAATAATCTCCAAGCTACTTAAAAGAACTTGACTTTACTTTTCAGTTTGTTTTTAATCAGTTGCCCAATTTTTTAGAGATTCCCCATTTTGAAATCAAATATGACTACGTTGCTGGACTTGCTGGGCAGTTTTCTCTGTGAACATATGTTGAATCTAATGATCAAATATCTCTACCACCTTCCAATCTCGTTACTGAATAATGAGCCCCTTTGTCCTTTTCTATTCCAGGACATGGGTAGGTTGAAGAAAATAAGTTTTTTACAGAGGGGAAGAATCTAATTGCTTTGTGTGCCTCTGTCCTTTTACAGGCAGGAACTGTTTCACCCTTTGGGATGGTAGGAATGGTAAGCCCTAATCTTCTCACATATACCTATCTTCTCAAATGTGATTCTCTGACAACTTCTCCTCTAAGTAATATCCCAATTTTCTTCTGTTAAAAGAGTGTTTTATTTTGAAATGATGCAAGTAACAAAGCTTGTAAATTTCAGGAAGGTAGAATGTGAAAGCTTATACTGTTTAGATCAGAGGAGGCCATGATAAAAGGGAGTAGAAGAGTTCTCTCTTTATCGTCTCTTTCCAAGATAGAAATTAGGGGAAGTCAAAGAAGAGGAAACGGTCAGTGAAAAGTTTTTACAGAGCTTGAACTTTCCTGTCTTGGGAGATTTTTGAAATCAAGAGCCTGGCCATGGTGAGAAAAGGCTGCTTATCTGGATAATGAGAGCATCCAGCTAGATTAGTTGAAGAGAAGTAGTTGATGGTGGGGGGACTTAACTCCCTTGTCTTCAGGGCACTTGGCAAAGCCATCTCGGACATCAGGACATAGACCAGGGGGAGGTGGGAGGTGGGCAATGGGCAGTGAAGAGATATTCAGGAGTCTACGGATGTTTGACTTAGCCAATTTTGCTGCACTTGTCAGAAAATTTAGGCAAAGGGAATCTCTCAGATTGTACTATGTTTTGGAGCAGGCAGAATCAGCAAGGCTCACTTGCTGCTTCTGCCTGTTCCAAAGTTTGGGAGTGTGACACAAGACCCCCCTCCTCCTCCTCCTTGTCATCTTTTCCTAAGCAGGGAAGAAATTGTTCTCATGGTACTGACTAGGGGCCCTCGCAGCTGTTAAGTAGGTTTATTGGAGATACATATTTACCATAAAGACTTTGGTGCTGGCTGCTCAGTGCCAGAATACTGAATATATAGGATACTATGCAGATACAGCTGTGCTGACTTTGATATTCCTACGACGAGGACAAGGAATAATTAGTCTAATGTGAATGTTTGTATAACTGAAATGGAATCTGATGCATTAGGGATATGAACTCAAGGCAATTTAATTTGGAGTAGTTGCCCTAAAAATGCATTTAAGAAGTGTTTAAAGTTGGAGAACCAGGCAGAGTTGGGTCCAGATCCCTGCTCAGCCATGAAGCTCACTAGATGACTCTGAGCCACTTGCTCTCTTTGGGTCTAGCTTATCAAACAGAGTAGTTGTGAGGATAAAAGGTATGGGAGCTGCCAAGCGGAGAAACCATGTACACTGCCTTGGACTCCTTGGAGGAAAGGCTTGGGACTAATGTGTTTGCTAAACAGGAGGTGGTAACGCCTTTGAAAGTGATCTAGAGCATGTGCCCTTGGTTTTCAGGCATAGCCATTGCGTCCCCAACTATTTTGAGCTGGTGGGCACATTTGGAATTTTTAGAGTGTTGTGAGCACTCTCACCAAATAGCTGCCATATGGTGGGGCCTTCCCATTCATAGAATGTTTGGCCACACCTACCATGGCAATCACAAAACACCCAACTTCCCAGAAGTCAAACTGGTGAGGCTAAAAGACAAGTTATTTACTCAAGAACAAGGTCTGAGCTACAAAACATGAAACCATTATTTTGAATCACAGTTTTCTGCTCCATTGCCTACACAGAGACAAAACACACACCAAACTCAGGCAAAACACACATCATACCAAAACGAACCAACCAGCTTCACCACCACCACACACACACACACACACACGGGCAAAACACCCCCTCGCGGCCTCCTCCCTCCTCTGACCCCCCACCCCCCAGGATAATACTCCCTGCTATCCCCTTCAGTCCCCCTTGAATACTCTTCTTTTTTCTGGGCACACTTCAAAATGAACTGCTGGGCTACAGCTCTCCATCATTTTAGCAGCTCCACAGGCATTCATTAAAATAAAGGGGGTGCTGGAGGCTGGCACTTCACTTTGTAGCATCCAGTCTCCCAATTAATTTTTTACAATTAATTTTAAAAATATTAAATTGGGCAAGGCAAGGAGCTTGGCAGGTGCCAATAGAGGTTGGGGGTCCCTAGTACTCTGCACTAACGAGAGTTGCCATCAGTCCAGCTTCTGTCAGGAGTGGACACTCAATTCATGCTGCTAGAGCGGGCTTCCCCAGCCTGGTGTGTTCCAGGTGTGTTATACTTCACTGGTCACTCTAGCTCCCAAACCTCAACTCTTTCCCTCTCTTCAGGCAGGTGGCTTTATGGACATGTTTGGAATGATGAACGACATGATTGGAAACATGGTAAGATCCGTCTGTTTGCATCTTTGTTGCCCAGTATTCACTGTTCTGGTATTCTAGAGCTGACCACATGTCGTAGCGATGCAGTATACTGGCCCACTTCATGTGGCCAGAAAGAAGAGGGACGTGGTTCATGGGACGTTTGCCTCTCTTTTTTGTGTGCAAGGAAGGAGGAGACTGATCTACGTTCTCTCTGTTAAGAGAGGAGCAACCCTCCAAGAAGTTGGTTCAAAACTCTAATGTTTTCCTTGTCAGGTCATATTATATGATAACACAGGGATTGAAAAAGCACCTTCTAACTATCAAGGAGTAGGGTGCTTTTTCACACTAAGTGTCTGGAGTGGAATTCGCTGCTTGGGTGGGGGATTTGAAGTGGAGCCTCTGAAGCCCCTCATTTAGTCCCTTTCTGTTTTCGGGTTGTGTTTGATCGTGTGAGACGGAGACGTGGGTGGAGGCACGGTAGCTATGGCTGTGGTTTCGCTGCTTCAGGGTGCACATTCCTGCTTCTCTCCAACCAACCTACTCTCAGTCTTGAGAAGTTTAAGCCGAAGGCTGTGTGTATTCCATCAGAGTGGTGGGGCGGGAAGCACAGAACGTGATATTGGGAACAAATTCTTGAGTATCTTGGCTTTTTTTCCTTTCTATTTTTAAAAGCAAGTTTCTAGCTCTTTGTTGCTTTGTGAAGATATGCTTGAAAATGAGGGGGAAATGCCTGCTAGAATCTCAGCCAGTGGGGTGGCTGAATAAAAGGTTCTGCTGCGGAGCTTCATTACCTCTCCCCTTAATGAGCAAAAACAGCACAGATTATGCAAAGCAGTAAAAAAACCCAAACAGAATAAGATCTATCAAGAGTGCATAATTTATACAAGTTGCAAAGTTGTCCAGTATCAGAGGCAGTAAGCCTACATAACCAGTTGCTGGGGAACATGGGCAGGAGGGTGCTGTTGCCCCCATGTCCCTGCTTGTGGGTTCCTGGTCAACAGGTGGTTGGCCACTGCTGGGCTAGATGGACCCTTGATCTGATCCAGCACGGCTCGTCTTATGTTCTAAAGTTCATCTTGTTTTGGTGCAGAATTTGGGTTTTCCTCTCCCCCATGTGGGACACACACAGCCCTGCTTATACCTTTTTTGGGTGAGATGGAGCAGATGAACTTGGCAGAGCCAGCATCTCTCTTCCTCCAGCTCCAGGAAGGTTTTCCCCCCATTCTCTCCTCTGTAATAGTGCTGGAGGGGGTGAGGTGACAAGTTTATTTATTTGCAATATTCATATACCACTCCATACCTAAAATAGATTCCAGAGCAGTGCACATAGGTATAAAACAGTAAAAAAGAAAGAACATTAAAAACAGCAAATTAAAATTGTTCAGTTTGAAACAAAGGACCAATAAAAACAGTGGCTGGTCAGTTGAGGAATGCTTCTTGGAAAAGAGTTGTTTTCAGGAGGCGCCAGAAGCAGCATAGTATTGGCACCTACCTGACCTCCAGGGGCAGGGAGTTCCAAAGAGAAGGGGCTACCACACTAAAGGTTCTTCTCCTGGTGGATTCCAATTGGGCCAAAGGTCCATGCGGAGCCACAAGGAGCATGACCTTGGTGACCGGGAGAAAGCACTCTCGTAGGTATCCTGGTCCCAAGTTGTTTAGGGCTTTGTACACCAGTACCAAAACCTTAAACCTGGCCTGGTAGCCAATAGGCAGCCAGTGCAGTTCCCTCAGCAGAGAAGTTACATGCTGGAAAGGGGCAGCTCCAGACAACAGCCGAGCTGCTACATTCTGCTCTAGCTCCAGCTTCCAGAGCAGCCTTAAGGGAAGCCCCACATAGAGTGCATTGCAGTAATCCAGTCTTGAGGTTACTAATGCCTGTACCACTGTGGCCAAGCTTTCCCTTTCCAGAAGAGGCCATCGCTGGCAAGTCAGCCAAAGCTGGTAAAAGGCACTCCAGGCCGCTGCTCCTACTTGGGCCTCCAGCAACAATGACGGATCTAGGAGTATCCCCAAACTACGAGCCTGATCTTTCACAGAGAGTGCAACCCCATCCAGAACAGTCAATGTGCTTATCTCCCAGATTCAGGAACCGCTCTCCCACAGGGCTTCCATCTTGCCAGGATTCAGCTTCAGTTTATTGGCTCTCATCCAGCCCATTACTGAGTTTAGGTACTGATCCAGGATTTGCACAGCCTCTCCTGTTTCAGAGTTCATATCCTATCTTGAGGAATGCCAAGAAGAATCTCTCAGGAGGGGCTGAAAGACAGTATATAGGAACTATACTGTTCAGTCCCAAGTGGATGGATAGAGTAAGTTTGCTCACCTCCGTTTGCTCTTTCACACACTTCTAGGAGCACATGACGAGTGGAGCCAACTGCCAGACGTTTACTTCCTCAACCGTCATATCCTATTCGAATCTGGGGGAAGGCCCCAAAGTCTACCAGGAGACCTCGGAGACACGTTCTGCACCTGGTGGGGTGAGAAATAGGCTGCTGTCTCTCACTAGACTTTTAAACAAGTCCCATGGATTGCTGTTTTCCCTGAGAGTATGCAGGCATGAATGCTGGCTTGGGTGCACTGAAGTCAACAGACAAGGTTCAGAGTCTGATGGGGGTGGAGGTTGTTTTCTGGTACGGGATTAATCCATGTAGAGGGCAATGGGTAGAGATAACTTAAGTGCCTACAGTGAAATTGAAACCAATTTATAGGCTTCCACTTAGACCAAACTGAATTTCAAGGGAGTCTTCAGTACAGCTAGCAACATTTTCCCACATCCCTAATGATGACCTGTCCTCAGATCCGGGAGACGAGGCGGACGGTGCGAGACTCAGACAGTGGCCTGGAGCAGATGTCTATTGGGCACCACATCCGGGAACGTGCACACATCATGCAGCGCTCACGTAACCATCGCACAGGGGACCAGGAGGAGAGGCAAGACTACATCAACCTGGATGAGAGTGAGTGTTCCCCACAGCTCCTCCCCTTTCCTGGAGGGAGCCGTCTACTCAGCCTCACGCTGCTCAGTTGCCACCTTCCCATTTTCAGGCGATGCAGCTGCGTTTGACGATGAATGGAGGCGAGAGACGTCCCGCTTCCGGACACAGAGAGGGCTGGATTACAGGCGTCACGAGGGAAGCAATGGCCGTAGGGCCGAGGGGACCCGTCTTGCTATTCAGGGACCCGAGGAATCGCCGACCAGACAGTCGCGCCGGTACGACTGGTGAATCCAGAGCAGACTTAAGGGGGGGTGCAATGCGGCCACCCCCAAATCTACCTTCATGCTCTTGTAAGTCTTAACTGTTGCCCTTCGCATGCACACTCTGCCCCAGTGTACGTTGCCCAAGCTTCTCAGATGAGGGAGGTACAACCTGGTGAGCCAAACCACTTCTGCAGTAGGACGTGGGTCTGTGGCTTACTCTGGTTGCCTGCAGTGGCTGCCCACTTTTTAGTCCTTCCTGGTGTGTGTGTGTGTGTGAGTGTCTACGCGCACAAACGCCAGTTGTCGGGTTTCCCAATCCCTCTGGCAAACTGACATGGGACACCCCAATCAGTGAGACTTCTTTATTGCAAGAAAGCTCATAGCAAAAGCTTAATGGTTACACATTTCGAAACTCATATAGCTGATGGTCAGTAGCTATAGGCCCCCAAGAGCAGTCCAAAGCTAATCACTACTGCTGTGATGAGATTCCCATCAACATGGTTTCCCCATTGCACAGTTCTGAATGCAAGGGAAAGTCAATCCATACACAGGTTTCATACCTGGACAAGGGAGAGGAACAATTCCTCATATGATTCCTCCGGCAATCAAAGGAGCAAATTCTTGAAAAGCCTAACAAACCACCCAAAGAGAGTTAGTCCAACCTTGGATCATATGTTGGTAACTCAGAAGGCAACATGGTCAAGGCCTAAACAAGATCCAGGGAAGGGTAAATCCACAGACACAAGGAGTTCCATGCCACCACTTTTGCATGGGTAACTCCTTGCCACATGAGTCCAGGCATAAGAAAGTCCAAGAGTCATAGATCAAACACAGTCTGCCGATACACTGAACTGACAACAAACAAGGACACATACTCCACAGCAAACAAGAGTTCAAGTCTATGAAAAGCCTTACAGTACTTTTCAAAGCGAGTCCTTAATAATCCAAAGTGCCAATTACGAGGGACCATGCGCAGAGTGCCCCCAGAGTCTCGGACAATGATGGATCCAAACAGGGAGGGGTTTTAGGCATTACAGGTGAGATGTTCCTAGCAAAAGTTCCTCACCTTAGCACTAGCTTAAAAAGGGAGGTGTTGGCCTCTTCCAGACCACTTGACAGACAAGGGCTTTTGGCTTTTCAGCAGTGCCCCTTGTTCAGGCAGGGTGGCACTGCTCAGCCCACCAAGATGACACCTTAATCTGGGTAATCCTTCTGCAAGCCCCCACCCCTTTTCCATCAGGTTTGCACAGACAGCTTCTCTGCCAAGGCCAGGGCAAGCAGGGGGCTGCAGAGAGTAGGGCAACTCCCCAGTCCTGCTCTGCGAATACTGACAGATACCAACTCACACAGATTCCGACATATCATAGACCAAATAGGCCCAAAGCCTTCCAGACTAGTTCTAATTAGGTCTTAGTTCATAACTACAAGGCACCAGGGTAGTGCCAAAACTCTCCCTAACACCAGTTTATATGGAAATGCAGCATACGCTTGTACAGCTGGGCCTTCACGCTGCTTGCAGAGCAGAAGAGAGTGCTTAAGATCCAGGGGGCTTTCTGCAAATAAGTATATGGAGGAGAGGGTCAGTAATAGGAAGAATAGTGCGATTTTTGGAGGGAGCGTTGCTGCTTTTTTGTTGGATGGAGGAAGATTCTGGGAATTAAAGAGGGGTTGTTGCAGGGTGTAGGGAGACACGTTTGTAAAATCTAATAAAACACTTAAACAAAACAGGATGTATGATTCACCTGGCTCCTGGTGTAGTTCTATTTCTGAAACAACTATAAACATGCTGGAGCCTTGTCTGGATCTTGATGGGAGACTACCTGGGAACTCTGAATGCCACTCTGAGCAACATGGAAGAAAGGCTGACTAAAAATAGAACTTCAAAGAGCGTTCTAAAGTTCTAAAAATAGAACTTCCAAGGCCCTTGGAAACAAGTCCAAAAGGTTCTATGCTTTTCCCAGGCAGGAGAGAGTCTCTAAAGCTACTACTCACTGATACTTTCATTTATTGCCCACTTGAGACTTGTATAATATGCCATTTGTCCAAAACATCTCTTCTGCCGCTTCACCATCCGAAAAGGCAACGTTTTCTGTAGCTACAATTATTGGTCACAGAAGAAAGAGAAGGATTGAAGAACGGAATTATATTACAAAATTGCAGCCTAATTCAAGTCACGTTGGGACTTAAATTTCATATTTAGTTCAGTGAGGCTTACTTAAAAGTAAATAATGGTTCAAGTGGTTTGACGTTCCGGTCACTGTCAGTTTTCTCTTTGGGAAGTCTTGTAATTAGGACTTCATTAAGATGTTGAGACTTTTCTCTGAAGAAGCGAATTTCCTACTCCCAAAACCTTGATTCTGAGGGAGGGACGAAGAAAGGCTGCAGTATAGAAAATGCTCTTCTAACCATAGCTGTGTCCATGCACTGTGTCAAAAACTATTTAATAATAAGTCAGACATGGATTTGGTTCCTACTAATAGGTTTGATTTGAATTAAAGCAAATTCTTACTTGGCTCCAGTGGCCGCAAATGCTTACTGCCTTTCGTAAAAACTGACTTGGGCCTAGTTCTTACTGAGGTGATAAACCTCTGCATGGATTATACCCTCTCTAAGTGCAGCTGGGAGATTGCATGATTCTGTGTAACAGCAACTAACTCCTTCCACATAGATGACGTGGAGAAAATCTAGCCTGTCTTCACACTGATACGTCAGTTTTCTGTGTGGAAGAAATGCCTTGTAAGGAGCAAAATTCTAATTTGCAGCTTTAACTTGTACAGCCCAGGCACAAGTCGACGATCTCAGCGAGATCTCAAGTCATGGGGATTTTGCACTGAATTTTCTATTTTTCTCGCTTATTGTTCCTTCTGCATTTCCCTTCTGTTCCCTTTCTGATTTCTATTGTTTCTTTCTCCACCCTTTTACTCAGGTACAGACAGTGAAACTCTGATGGTGAAGCCCCTACAAAACATCTCTTGGACCTTCCTCAAGTTGAATACTAGCCTCCTGCCCCTCTTAAAATTTAAATTAAGTGACTAACTCTCAACACAGTTGTACTCCTTGCATAGAGCAGGTGGCCAAGGGGAATGTGAGGGACCTTGTCCATGAATGAGTGACACATCCGTTTTACTTCCCCCCCCCCTTAACTCCTCCCTCCACTTCACTGAGCTCCCCAACCCCCCTCCCCTTAGTGCTTTTGGGGGGATGCAGGAGTAATCTCCCTGAGTTTTTGCCATCCCCTCTGTATTTCCTGCTCCAAGTTTGGCTGGTTCTGGAGTTTGTGTTGAATCTATCCACCCACCTCAAGTGGCAACCATGTAAAAAAAAGTCTGTTGACCTGCAGTTAGTTTGAAGCACTTGGAAAATAACCTTTGGTCACCTTTGCTCTCGGCCTACCTGCCCTGGAAATTGGGGTATGTATGAAAGGGTGCAAGGGCTCGGGTGAGGTGTGGACAAACCAAACAGGCCCTACCTCTCTGCCCCAATCCTGTCAGCGCCCTATCTTATAAAATTTGATTTTGTGAAACTTGTAACTAGATGTTTACTGAGTTGAATAAAGAAATGGAACCTGTAAAGCAAATGGAGTTGGCCTCCATCTCCATCTTTGTGTCTCGGAATTCTCAGGGGAAGTCGAACAGCTGTTGGCTTTACAGGGTGCTGTTTTCTTCGAACACCT
Organism: Elgaria multicarinata webbii; assembly: GCF_023053635.1. Lineage (NCBI taxonomy): Eukaryota > Metazoa > Chordata > Lepidosauria > Squamata > Anguidae > Elgaria > Elgaria multicarinata. Next base: position 8,644,961 of record NC_086176.1, read on the forward strand.
GGCCTCAGAGTCCACATCTTCTACTGAACTAATCAACCTTGACACGCCAGGTGTATGGATAGTTTTATTAAAAACTTTTACCCTTCCTTCCTTACATGTGTAACTCTTTGCAAGATGGAATCCTTAACAGAACAAGAGGAGCACTAAATCTATTGTAGCCTTAGTCAGTATGAAAATGGAACGTGACCTGTTTTCCTTCTCCTTCACACCATGAGCTCTTGTGGCGAATACTTAAATTTCTGCTTTGACATTGCTCAACACTGGAGGAGACGTTCTTTATAGCTATTGCTTAAAGTCCTATTTCCTCTTAGGCCTCTTTGTTTATTAAAAAGCATCAAGTTCCAGCAGCAGAGCAGTAGTCTCCCATAGCACCACACCTCTGAAACATGGAATGAGCTTTGGCAGATCAGTTGAGTGAGCAACCGCAGACTCCATCCAAGTAGCCAGTGGATCCTTCAAAGCCAGGACCAGACTCCCCAGGACCATTTGGCATAATGGAAACATCTTGTTTTCAGAAGACAACTCTGCTTTGTTTCATCCTCGTTCTAGCCTGGTTGTCCCTTTTTGAGTGAGGCCAAGCCCTGTTATTTCAGCATATCCTTCACCATGGTCTCCACATATGGGTGGTAGCAGCAGGCGAGGTTGGTTGGGTCCAAGGTACATGTAGATGGGGCAACAGCATAGATGTTGGAGAAGGATTTGACCAAGACCCAACGAGGGTGTGGGAGTCTGAAAGAGGAGGCCCTGCTGGCCTCAGTGAAGGAGGAGATGCCCATAGGAAGGAAGGCTGGAGCGAGGGGAGAGGGTGTGCCTTGTGCCGTTGCCAGACCTTGGAAACTGGAGCTGGTGCAGTGGATGTCTTGGTCCCTGGAGCCTCTTCCAAGTGTTGCAGGATCTGAGATGTCATGGCCTGACCGAAAGAGTAGCCAGCTGAGTTCAGGGAATTACTGACCGTTTTGATACAGTGGCAATAACCAGCAGCAAAATTTTGGCTGTCTTGGGAAGGAGAAGGAACAACAGCACCTGGAGGGGAAGGTAAGATCAGGCATGGTTGCTTCCATGATGCTAGTAAGAAAGCAGTAACCCAAATTCTGGCACTTGGCATCTTTTGTGTAGTCCACCTTGGCCCTGTGTCACAGGAGGAAGGGCCTAGCAAAAAATATGTTACCTTGCTGCTTGAGCTGGCGGAGCTGCTGCACAGTCATCTCCAGAATCTCTGCTTTCTCCAAACGTGACAAGGCTCTACCGTTCTAGACAAGGCAAAAACAAGGGGTTACACAATATTTCTTTATTAAACCAAATGCCATATGCCCCTGAGCTGATTGCATTACTGAAGTCTACTCCAGCTTCCCCCAATGTCATGCTTTCCAGATGTTTTAGGCTACAACTCCCAGCATTCCTGACCATGCTGGTGGGGCTGATGGGAGCTGAAGTCCAAAACATCTAGAGGGCACTCGGTTGGGAAAGGGCAGACTACGCCTTATGTGCACAGAGTTGCTTTCACTGCGTTGGTTTCCTTCCTGGTCTTGGCAGGGCACATCACAAAGCCACATCAGTGAAGTATCTGCACCAGTTGTGCAGTCCAGCTTTTCAATTTCAAAGTAGGGGGGAAAGATGCCTTCGCTATGTGCTAAAATTAATTTTTAAAATGTTTCCAAGCAATCCAACATGTATACATTTATGCACATTGATATATAGAATCAGAATAGCAAGAGTTGGAAGGGGCCTACAAGGCCATAGAGTCTATTTGCACAATTTATTCTGCAATATTTTCTATCCTACCTTTTTTTTTCTTGTTTGTCTAATTGTTGAGGGGAATAAAAAACTATGTAGAAGAAGCAGGGGGTTTGGTCCAATGGCCAAATTGGCTGTAGGCAAGCATTTTGAAAGCCACAGCCTACAGTGGATTTAGCCACCCTATTGCTGGAATGTGGCCTGATGTGATTGCCTAGACCCCCATTCACACACATTTGTGTGCGTACGTATGTTAACATTACAGCTACTGATAAGGGTGGAGGCCGAAGTCTGTCATATAATTTATACATATATGGGTGGGTGAGTGTTTGTATATGGATTCCTGCATTGAGCAGGGGGTTGGACTCTATGGCCTTGTAGGCCCCTTCCAACTCTGCTATTCTATGATTCTATGAATAAACTCACACAACACACATCCCTCCTGAAAATGCCCCCTCCCACCTCGTAATTAAGCTTTAAAAAGCCTCCACTGACTCTAATGGAGGCTTTAAAAAGCCGGATTAAAGGCCAGCGGTTTCCCTTCTCTGATGTAGAGCACTAAATTCTATACCTCTGACCGCAGGAAATCTTATTCAGCCACCCCACCCCACCCCACCCCGGCTCTCTAAAGGTTCCCCGCACACTTTCAAGCATGTGCACACCCCAATCTTTCCTGTAGGGCCTGTACAATTTCTAAGTTTTTTTTTTAATTTAGCAGGTGCTTTAACGATGCAGGAAGCTGCTGTTATGATATTCATCCAGGGCTCATCCAGTTGTAATAAAAAATGCATTTGCTGCATCAAGCTAACACCGCTGGAATTGGGGAAGAAGGGGCACTGTGGTGATCAAGTATACAGTTATGTTAAGGTTTGGAGTGCTGGGTGGTTTATAGATAGAACCCAAATGATTGGTGCTTCTGCCCTTGTAAATAGTAGAGCCTCTCAGATGCAAGGAACCCCTTAGGTTTTGGCTGCAGGGGAAGATGGTTCTTCAAGGGGCCTAGCTCCTCACTATGGCACTGCTGAAATTTACCTGCTGGTCCGAGGGCTGCTGCAGTAGCTTCCTCAGCTGTTCCAGACTTGCATTGATGCGGGCCCTGCGCCGTTTCTCAATTAGTGGCTTGACAGACTAGCAAAAGCAAGAGGGAAAAACATCAACTATTGGGGAGGGGAGCATCAAATCGACCTACGTTCCTCCTATAGTGAGATCTTATTGATATAGGGCGAGATATAAATGTTTTAAAGAAATAAATAAAAATAAATCAGTATAAAAATAGTTCTATATAGAGTTAACACAGTTGCTACCTGAGTGCTCTCATGATTGTACTCTACTTTTGGCATCTTTATTTCTGCTGGAGCCTTAGTTTCTGCCGGGGCTTAACCCTGGGACCTATTTTTGATACAAGGATTCAGAATGGGAACTTATCCAATAATTAAAAAGAAAAGAATAGGCTTCAATCCTATACAGAGTGCCTTTCCTTTTCCACTGAATATTTGCTGCTTCCACCGGCGCATCAGAAAGGCTAGAAGGTCCCCCATCTCCGATGGCTTGTTCTCAGCCTAGGCCTGGCTCCCCTGCCCTTCTTGTTTTAGAGATGGCGCATTTCTGAAAAGGCTGGTTTTAATGCTTGCCTGTGATACAACCTGCTGCCCCCCCTCATCAGCAAGACAAAAGCAAGATTTCACCCCCTTTTGGGGGGGGCTCTCTTCTGCTTCCTACCTTTTGGTTAGTTGCTGATCAACAACAGTACAGTGTATGTTAAATAAAAAAAACCCAGCAGCAACTAAATCTGCGCCACTTAGATCTACAAAATCAGGTGATCAACGAAGTAAAATGAAGGACTATTAAAGTTCAATGCCTGAAGAGAAGGTATAGTGTTAGGGTAAAGCCTGGTCCCTGCACCCACTCCTTGCAGTGCCGCATTGTAGATAAGCCAGGAAAACCATGAATGCTGCTACTTGCTAATGTATATATACTGGGCTGCTAGGCCTACTGTCCCTCTAGCCTCCTGGTTTTGCCAAAGCCATGGATAAGGCCATGGATAGGGAGCACCCCAAAGAGAAACGGCCATAAGCAGAACACTTCCTTTTTCAGCCCCAGGGCGCCCTAGGCAAGGTGAGCTACTTTCACACACACACCCCCCAAAATACCAACTTTGATTTTTAAGAAATACGTTTCCTGGAAAAAATAAGAAGCACAAAACTTGAAACTGCTGAATTTATTTTAAAGTGCAAGAAATACGTCATGCCAATTATAGCGAACAAACTGGAAAGGAACGTCTATGGATCTAAAATGCATTATTTAATAGGAACATCACCTCCAAACCATCCCCCCCAGCTCATACACGCACGTGCACACACACACTCAGCATCACTCACTCCAAACAAACACACGCATGAACACATGCATTCACTCAAAGACCCCATTCAACCATACATTCTCTCTCTCTCTTTCTTCCAGGTGTGTTCCGTAAGTCCGAACGTGGAGCACCCCCACCCCAGCGTCCCTGGCTTCGCTTCGGCTGGGCGGGCACGGGGCGCCATCTCACCCACCCAGGCCCAGCTGAATCCTCGGGCCGGGCCGGCTCACAGCCAACGCGCGTGAGTGCTGCGCTGTGCCCGGTGCCCCTCTTAGCTTGGCACTCTAGGCGGTCGCCTGAGTGGTCTCTATGGTAGCACCGGCCCTGTTCAGCCCTCAACGAATGTTGAGTAGATGAAGCGTTACAGTCTAAAATTGCATCCAGGCAAGTCAGCAGTGATGCTGGTGGGAAATATTAGTTCTGAGAATGATTAAGTATTCTGCTGATAGTTGGGAGTAGGTTACCCCACTGATCCAGGCTTGCAGCCCATAGAAAATATGAGAAAACTGGAAAGCATCTAAAATTGAACCAAAAGGAGAAAACTAGTCTCAAGATGCAGAAAAGAGAGTTGTATTCTTCAAGAAGCCCGATCCAAAAAGACAGAAGGGCTTCTTAAAGAATTAATATATATTTTTCAGCATCTTGATTGCAGCCCATGGAGTCGTCATGACCCGTCCCTTGCTTTTTGAGGAGTATGTTCCTGCAGTCTCTAGAACAGTCCTCCCCAACCTGCTGCCCTCCAGATGTTTTGGACTACAACTCCCAGCATTCCTGGCCATTGGTCATGCTAGCTGAGAAGGCTGCCCTAGAACAGCTATTTATCAATTGCATCTGCTGCATAGGCTGCAGCCCTCTTGGAGAATCAGAATCTCAGCATTTCTATCCATGCTTTTGTAACTTCCGGACTTGAGTATTGTGTGGTCTTTTCTTTGGGGCTGCCCTTGAAGACAAAGTGGAAGACACAAGCAGCAGATGGGTTGCAGCACTTTGCACTACCTGCAACTTCTTAATCATCTTCAAGGTCTTCAGCTTCTGGGTGGTATTGTATAGAAATGTAATTAATTAATAAATATAAAGACATTTAACTTTAAATACCTTTACATTTTAGGTATTTATAGAGCAGAGTATTTAAACCAGTCACACAAGGAGAAGGTATGGAAATTGGGGGCATGTGTTTGGAAAAGTCTGGCTTGCCTCTGAACAGAAGTGCACAAAATTGAGCTGTGCTGGGTATACTTAGTGGAGAAATGTCCAAATTGCGAAAATGATGTGTGTGCGTGCACACCTCTGTGCAGACCCCCAAATACTCCAGATGTGTTTCTCCGGGCCAAAAAAGTGCAGCCCTCCCCACCTTAGAGATTCTCTCTCTCTCTCTCTCTCTCTCTTTTTTTTTTTTATTAAAAGTGGGTTTCTTACTTTTTAATGGTTTTTTAATATGATGGTTGCTCTTATTTTTTTTTCTGTTGTTGTAGCATGCTTTGAGTATGCACTGGAAAAGCGACTCGTAAATGCTGAAAGTTGCTAAATGGTTTCTTAGGAAAACATTAAGTTTTCCCTTCCTTTCCCATGTACTTTGGGGAGCTGCAGAAACAGTTTTGAGAGATGGAAGTATGAAGACTTTCTCAGGGTTTTGGAGGAGGAGAGAAGGGCCAGAATGAGGGCGATGGAAATAGAACCTTGGGGTCTTTGTCCTTCACACCAATGGTACATTAATATCTCCAATGTAGAGTTGTACAGCTCTCTGTTGCAGGTATTAATGTATTGGGGGTGGGCAAACTTCAGGCTTGCAGGATCTACTCTAGAACCACAAGGTTCACCAACCTGCTGTGGGTGCAAAATAGTGACTTGTGGGTGTGGATATAGAATTGGGGAGCAGAGTGCATGGTACTAGAATTGAGCTCACAGTCTTTTCACATACAAATTCACTGATAGATTCCTGTCAGTTTTCTTCCTTTCAGCAACCTAAGTTTTGCAAGGAAGCGGGGAGGCCTTTTGCTGCTATTGTTAAATCACTTGGGAGATTTACCAATAGATCTTGATCCATCTCTGTCTATCCATGTTCATAAGCTGAAGAGGATTTGCACTCACTGGATGAACAGACAGTACAGTCTTTTGTTTAAAAATTTTGGATCTAGGGAAAATCACATGTGAATCCTGTGAACTGATGTTTTTACTGTATCGAGTTCAGTGGAGTTCAGAATCTGTCCTTCAGTTTCCAGGCACCTTCAAATTGCTTGGGAAGCCTGGATTGGTCAAAAATGTTCCTACCTTGTATCCCAAAATAATCTATCATTTGTCCCCCTCCAGATCATGCACTGAGAATACTCACTAACAGAGCTAGTTCAAAGGTGGTTATTGAGAAATAACATTTAGAAGCATAGGGGGAAAAGCACTGTAACAACAAAAATGACAAAGACAGAGAGAGCCCAGTTTGATAAAATCATTCCTTTCAATAAATAAATAAATGGGCTGGGGCTTACATTTGGCCTGAGAGCCCAGCCCCCAAAGTGTGGAAGATGGCTGGGCTGCTCACTGGTGAGGGGAAAGCACTTTACAGATGCTCAAAGGCCATTCCTTCCTCCTTGTATCAAATGCCTTGGGGCTGAGTCTGGCACTAAATAAAAGTTCTAAACTCGACCGCAGTGCAAACTAGCAGATTTGGCCCAATTTGAATGCTGTCTCTTCTGCACATATTCGAAGAGAAAATTATGTTATTATTAAAATATTTCTAAACCACCTTTCACCTTTACAGGTACCAGGGTAGGGTAGGGTACACAAGGTTACTTTCTCCTGCTAAATGGTTTTAATGCATTCAACAGGGGTGAGGGATCCTTCCCCCTTGTTTCCTTACCGTGCGGTAGAGACTGCTGGAATTTTTTGAGTTCCTTGCAGAATTGGCCCTCTTCTCCTCCCCCTTTGGCTCTGCCTGGTCCAGTACTAGATCCATGATGGTCCTCTCTTTTGAAGTAACTGGAGAGTTGAAGAAAATATGTCCTTGAGACCTCTTGTACCCCAAATCCTTCTGCTGTTCAGGCGAAGCAAAAATGACTGGCTTGTTTTTGCTTTGTAATGGTCAAATATGACCTCCAGGTTTTCTTTTCTCTTCATTCATCTGGTCCCCTCTGTAAAAGTGATTCACCCCTCACTCAACTCATTCCAAGGTGTGAGTAGCTCCTCCCACTGCTAGTTGAAATGCCTCTTTGGTTAGCAGACCCTTTTCTCTAACCCCCACATCACTTCCCGTCACAGACACTTCAAGCCTTTGTATTCCTCGACGGAAGTATCATATAATATTTATATAAATAAATAAATAATAATAATAATAATAATAATAATAATGATGATGCCTCACTCTAGAGCAGAGGCAGACAGCCTGGTGCCCTCCAGATGTTTGGTACTGCAACTCCCATAATCCCTGGCCATGCTGGCTGCTGTTTATGGGAGCTGTAATCCAAAACATCTGGAGGGCACCTGGTTGCCACCCTCAGAAAGTGCTGCAGCCAGCAGGAGCTTGGAAACAAAGCAGGCATGGTGGCAGCAGCTGGGCATGGACGTCTGTCTGCATTTGTGGTACTTCTGCCCCATTTATTTATTTATTTATTACGTTTTTATACCGCCCAATAGCCGAAGCTCTCTGGGCGGTTCACAAAAATTAAAATCATCATAAAACAACCAACAAGTTAAAAATACAAATACAAAATACAATATAAAAAGCACAACCAGGATAAAACCACGCAGCAAAATTGATATAAGGTTAAAATACAGAGTTAAAACAGTATAATTTAAATTTAAGTTAAAATTAAGTGTTAAAATACTGAGTGAATAAAAAGGTCTTCAGCTGGTGACGAAAGGAGTACAGTGTAGGCGCCAGGCGGACCTCTCTGGGGAGCTCATTCCACAACCGGGGTGCCACAGCGGAGAAAGCCCTCCTCCTAGTAGCCACCTGCCTCACTTCCTTTGGCAGGGGCTCACGGAGAAGGGCCCCTGTAGATGATCTTAAGGTCCGGGTAGGTACATATGGGAGGAGGCGTTCCTTCAAATAACCTGGCCCCAAACCGTTTAGGGCTTTAAATGTCAATACCAGCACTTTGAATCGGGCCCGGACCTGGACTGGCAGCCAATGAAGTTGTAAAAGGACTGGCGTAATGTGATTTCACCAGCCAGTCCCTGTTAGTAAACGGGCTGCCCTGTTTTGTACCAGCTGAAGCTTCCGGACCGTTTTCAAAGGCAGCCCCACGTATAACGCATTGCAGTAATCCAAACGAGAGGTTATCAGAGCATGGATAACTGTAGCTAGGCTATCACTGTCCAGATAAGGGCGCAGTTGGTATATCAGCCTAAGCTGATAAAAGGTGCTCTTTGCCACTGAGTTCACCTGTGCCTCAAGTGACAGTTCTGGATCGAAGAGCACCCCCAAACTACGGACCCGATCCTTTAGGGAGAGTGCAACCCCGTCCAGGACAGGGCAAACATCACCTCGCCGGACAAATGAACCACCCGCTAACAGTACCTCCGTCTTGTCTGGATTGAGTCTCAGTTTGTTAGCCCTCATCCAGTCCATTACCGTGCCCAGGCACTGGTTCAGAACAGTCACTGCCTCACCTGGGTTTGATGAAAAGGAAAGGTAGAGCTGGGTGTCATCCGCATATTGATGACACCTCAGTCCACATCTCCGGATAACCTCCCCCAGCGGCTTCATGTATATGTTAAACAGCATAGGGGATAAAATAGAGCCCTGCGGAACCCCATGGCTTAGGAGCCACGGCACAGAGCAATAATCCCCCAGCACCACTTTCTGGAATCGGCCATCCAAGTAGGAGCGGAACCACTGCAACGCAGTACCTCCAACTCCCAGTTCAGACAACCTATCCAGAAGGATACCATGGTCGAAGGTATCGAAGGCCGCTGAGAGGTCCAGGAGAACCAACAGGGTAGCACTCCCCCTGTCTCTCTCCCGACAGAGGTCATCCCACAGGGCGACCAAGGCAGTTTCTGTTCCAAAACCAGGCCTGAAACCCGATTGAAATGGATCTAGATAATCCGTTTCATTCAAGAGTGCCTGGAGTTGTCCTGCAACCACCCGCTCAAGCACCTTGCCCAGGAAAGGGATATTAGCCACCGGCCTGTAGTTGTTAACATCTTCCGGGTCCAGATTAGGCTTCTTCAGGAGTGGTCTAATTACCGCCTCTTTTAAAGAGGCCGGCACCACTCCCTCTCTCAAGGAGGCATTTACAACCTCCTGGACCCAGCCAGCGATCCCCTCCTTATTTGATGTAATGAGCCACGAGGGGCAAGGGTCAAGCACACAGGTGGTCGACCGGACTTGGCCAAGCACCTTGTCCACATCCTCGGGCCTCAATAACTGAAACTCATCCAATAAAACTGAGCCGGACGGCGCTCTGAACGCCTCTACTAGTGGTGCTGCATTAAGTGTGGTGTCCAATTCATGACGAATCTGAGCGACTTTATCTTCAAAGTGCCGTGCAAACTCGTCACAGCGTGCTACCGAGGGTTCAACTATCTCACGCCCTGGCCCAGAGTGTAACAGGCCACGAACCACTCGGAAAAGCTCCGCCGGACGACACTGAGAAGACGCAATGCTGGTGGAAAAGAACTGCCTCTTTGCCACCCTCACCGCCACAGAGTAGGCTCGATAGTGAGCTCTAGCCCGTGTTCGATCAGACCCAGCACGAGTTTTCCTCCACCTGCGTTCTAGCCGTCTCCCCTCTTGCTTCATCGCCCTCAGCTCAGATGTATACCAAGGAGCTGACCGGGCTCTGCTCAGAGGGAGAGGACGCTTGGGCGCGATCGTGTCAACCGCCCGAGTCATCTCTGTATTCCTCAAAGCGACCTGGGCTTCGACAGGAGCACCGGCCATATCAGCAGGAAAATCCCCCAGAGCCCTCTGGAATCCATCGGAGTCCATTAGCCTCCGGGGGCGGACCATTTTAATAGGCCCCCCACCCTTGCAGAGGGGAAAGGCCGCCGAGAGTCTAAACCTCAGTAGGAAGTGATCCGACCATGACAAAAATAAAAATGGGAGGCAGCCATGTTAGCCTTGATCCTGCCAATAATGCTGTAATTCAGCCTCCCCAACATGGCGCCCTCCAGAAGTTTTGGACTACAACTCACATAAGTGATAATTGGCTGTGCTGGCTGGGGTTGATGGGAGTTGTAGTACAGTTTATTTGGAGGGGTTCAAGTTGGGAAAGGCTACTTTCAGCTATGGGGGGATCTACACTACTGCTTTTAAAGCGCTTTAAAGCACTTTGAAAACGTTTTGAAAACTGTATATGCAGTGTGTCCTGGGCCCAAACAGTTGTCAAAACTGTTATATAGCACTTTAAAGCAGTAGTGTAATTCAGTCTTTATTATTCCGCCTTTTTGCAAAGGTTGGAATTGCAGCTAAGAGTCTGGCTTGCATGGCAATTTCATGCCTAGTCATTGCCTAAGGTCACCAGGCAGGTTCATGCCTCAGCAAAATTAGAACCAGGGACTCTTTGTATATGTAACTGAACTGAATGTATTCTCTCCAACACACACATTTCCTCCTCACCTGCATCTTCACCTCCCTCTAGTGCCACCCCTGTGTGGAATATGAGATTGTAAGCTCCTTTAGGCATGGACCAGCCTTTTTTTGCTGTTGCTTTGTAAAACACCATGTACATCGATGTCAACTAATAATAACAGCCCATGCCTCCAAACGCAGTCCTCCACCCCCCCATGTCAGTTCTATGCTATGTCCCCCAAAACTCAAAAATGTCACTTTTCACTAAATAGTGCTCCTTCTAGGCGCCCCCCCCCCCCCCAGTTAGCAACACTGTAGACTACACTGTAACTGTCCCCATTTACCAGGCATGGTTTCTATTAGGTACCTGTGCCTAAAAAAAGCACTGTCCCTATTCTATGTCTCCTGAGGAGAAAGGGGGGAGGAGGGCAGCTTTTAAAACTTTTTTTACAGTGTGCACTGATGCAATGACTGACCTTCCATCCTCCCATATCTGCCTATCCAGACAGTAAATGTGCTGATTGTGTTACAGATTCCAGTTGTTCAAAGGCAAGTACAACCAGATCCACTATGAGATGAAGCACTCTATTAAAAATTCCTAAGGATTTTTATTGTATTTTTTAAAAGGCCGCTGTTAGGGCCTCTTTGCTCATGCAGCAGCCAGTGCAGAGCAGGCTATTGCAGCATGAACGTTGTGTATAGCAGGCACAGAATAGTCTTCAGCAACGTGTACTAGTGGAGGAGATTATTCTTTATGTGATAAGGGGACACAAAACTGTCCATGTTTCCTCATGTGTGAAAAGTTGAAGGCTATGCAGGCCTCTGCTGACACCAGAAAGGGCAATGAAGATGACACTAAGCCCACAATGGCCCCCACCTACCAGCTGGAATCTCACAGAGGAGGGCCAGGGTCTCTTCTCGATCCTCCCAGAGTGCAGGACACGGAATAATGGGCTCAAGTTACAGGAAGCCAGATTCCGGCTGAACATCAGGAAAAACTTCCTGACTGTTAGAGCAGTATGACAATGGAACCAGTTACCTAGGGAGGTTGTGGGCTCTCCCACACTAGAGGCCTTCAAGAGGCAGCTGGACAACCATCTGTCAGGGATGCTTTAGGGTGGATTCCTGCACTGAGCAGAGGGTTGGACTCGATGGCCTTGTAGGCCCCTTCCAACTCTACTAGTGTATGGTTTTATGATTCCATATACAAATAACCAAATGCTGGACATGGGTGGGTGGGTGGCACAAAAGAAGAGTGGTCACATTCATACCTGCTTCTGGGCTTCCCAGAATTGGCTGTCTGGACAGTGTGGGAAATGATAAATGGACTAGGTAAGATTGCTCTGTTCCATCCGGGCTTTTATAATCTTCAGCCTCTGAAAATGGAGGAACAGTTTGAGCCTCTTCTGAGCCGTCTTATTCATGGGCTTGGGCTGCCTCATTTTCTGGTGAGCCAAGGGAACATACTACAAAGAAGAATTGCAATTTGAAAACATGTGTGTGGTTTGAGAATGCAACCCTATATCCCATATAAAATTACCTTCAAGGAACCTACTGACCGGCATAAAGTTATTCCAGTTCCAATGCGCTGTGTTCGCTCTCCCCATCTCCACCCCCTTCGTACAACCACTTCTGTGGATAACACTATCAGAAAACGACCATATTTTTTAACCTCAGACTGACAATCTGCCCCGTCCCTCCCCTGCTCCTTCCACACCTTAATTCACCTCCTGCGGCTGCTTTTCCCATCCCCTGCAGAGACAGACTGCTACTTGCCTAATGGCTCCTAATGTTCCTTCTCAAAGGAAGTGCATTACTCTAATTGCAGCAAGAGCCAGGCTGATGGTGAAGGGAAGCGGTTTCCACAACGCCCACAGTGAAGGGAGGAAGTTTTATTTGCTAAATAGCCTCATCCCACAGTGGCAATGGCGTGTTCCCACGGAGGTTCGCCAGTGTATAGGAAACTATTCTAACAACAAACAATATAGCATTTTTTCGTGTCCAAAGCTTTGCACATATATAATCTCAGTTATAGAGATTATATTCAAGAAGGACGCAGACAAGCTGGAGTGTGTTCAGAGGAGGGCAACCAGGATGATCAGGGGTCTGGAAACAAAGCCCTATGAAGAGAGACTGAAAGAACTGGGCATGTTTAGCCTGGAGAAGAGAACATTGAGGGGAGACATGAGAGCACTCTTCAAATACTTAAAAGGTTGTCACACAGAGGAGGGCCAGGATCTCTTCTCGATCCTCCCAGAGTGCAGGACACGGAATAACGGGCTCGAGTTAAAGGAAGCCAGATTCCAGCTGGACATCAGGAAAAACTTCCTGACTGTTAGAGCAGTACGACAATGGAACCCGTTCCCTAGAGAGGTTGTGGGCTCTCCCACACTAGAGGCCTTTAAGAGGCAGCTGGACAACCACCTGTCAGGGATGCTTTAGGGCGGATTCCTGCATTGAGCAGGGGGTTGGACTCAATGGCCTTGTAGGCCCCTTCCTCCTCTGCTATTCTATGATTCTATGATTCAGTAATCCTTACAAAAAATCTGTAAAGTGGATCAATTTTATTATTTCCATATTGCAGTTCAGTGGAGACTGCTGCTAACATTCAGCGGCTTACCTAGGCCCAACTAAAAAGGTTAAGTTTACACCTGGGACTTTCAAGCTCACACTTTGGCACCAGCTGCCAATAATATTACGGAATGTTCCCATCCCCAAAATACAAGACATATGAGCGTATGCGTACACACACACACACACACATCCAGAACCACCCTACAAAACATTTCTGGGGCCTCTCAATTTAGTAGCAGAAGTGGCTCCTTAGAAGTGTACAGAAAATGCCAGCATGACTTAAGGTGCTCTGGGATGTGCAATTCTTAAAGAGACATATTGGAAGACATTCTGTTTTTCAAACAAGAAGTCCAGTGTTTCAATAAAGAAATATAGTTCTATACAGTCCTAGAGAAAAACCCTGTCTGGGAAACCAGATTTCAGAATGAGGCAACCTTTTTGGTTCCCCACATCTGCTGTTTGGTTTCCCACCCCTATTTTTTAAAATAGTTATTGTTAAATAACTATCCCCCCCCCCCAAAAAAAACCCTCACTGTCTCCCAATTAGCTCTTAAACCTGACATAAGTTAATTTATTTAATTACATTTTAAAGTTATACTTTTTAAAAAGCTCAGAGTTTGTTCCTGGGTGTCTGCAGTATAATAAAACAGTAGCATGCATAACTTATTAAAGCAGAATCATGCTGTAGCTCCTATTTCCCCTCAAAATCTCACCCAACTGCCTAAAACCTGAACTGACATAACTCCGTCCTCACCTTCCCCACTTGTGGTCCATTTAACCCAACAACGTTCACTCATGTCCTCCGCCCTTCCTCCTGCAGGGTCATTCCAGGTCCAGCTCCAGCTCAGAGCCCCCTCCCTCCTGCTGTCACCTGTAACTGCTGAACTTTCCAACTAAGATTGTAGTGCCTGAATTTGCTTTCCTTTCCCCCCTCTTCCTCCTCCCTCCCAATCCCCTTTCCTTTTGTGTCATGTCTTTTAGATTGTAAGCCTGTGGGCAGGGACTGTCAAGAAATACTTTTGTAAGCCGCCGTGAGAGCCTTTTTTGGCTGAATGGCGGCATAAAAATCCTTAAATAAATAAATAAATAAAAAATTCCGGACATGCCCAGGGAACAGTATTATGAACTCCCACAGAACAAAATGGGCTGGGAGGGGTGGAAATTACCATTTTAATAAAAATGACAACCATGTTATAGTGCTACCAGGGCACAGAAAATACGAGATTTCCTCCCTGATCTGACACAATAAATGGTTTCCTGAAATATGCTGTATAAAGAGAGAAATCAGCCTGTTAAGTTTAACCCCCACAAAGTCTATGGGGAAGGGGGGGACGGACGGACAATGCCTGTCAAACTGCTTGAGATCACTCATCAGCCCTTAAGCTCCTATAAACAAACTATTTCTTATCTTTTCTACTTCAAAATTTGCAAGGTCCATCCTTAAAATGGCCTCGCTTTCACTGCCAAGTTTCAGATCAATCCTTTGAGTCATTTTCTGAGTATAAGTTGTAGGACTTACTGCCCTCACTTTAATTTCTAGTTTTAGTGGCATAATGCAATTTACCCTTAACGTAGAACCACATAACCATGGGCAACAGAAACCAGGTGCTCTGAGGCCTTTTATGCCTCTTTCAAAGAGGCTGGATGTTGTAAGGTAATGTCTGGGTTAAATAGGGTGACCATATGAAAAGGAGGACAGGGCTCCTGTATCTTTAACAGCTGTGTTGAAAAGGGAATTTCAGCAAGTGTCATTTGAATGCATGTAGCAGCTCGTGAAATTTTGTCTTCATCAGAAGAGTTAAAGCTGCAGGAGCCCTGCCCTCTTGACCAGATACAAAAGAGAGGAGGGCACCTGCACCTTTAACTATTGCTATGAAAAGGGAATTTCACCAGATGCTGTCTGCATACAAATGACACCTGCTGAAAATCCTTTTTCTCTACAACTGTTAAAGCTACAGGAGCCCTGTCCTCCTTTTCATATGGTCACCCTAGGTTAAATATTACATTGGAGTAATGCCGTATTTCCATGTCTGAAACCCTCAGACTTTTCTCACCCTACGTTTCTTTCTTTTTTCCTTTTCATTTTTCGGATTCGCAGATCAAAATGTTCAGAGTGCCTGTGAAGTGACCTCAATCTTTCTCTTTGTGGATCTGAAACAGGCCATTGGGTCTCCATCCTGTTGCTTCCCTGCATGTCTTAAGGGCTACTATCACCCTCTCATTAAGGGCTACTATCACCCCTGCCCCCCACTCCCAGTTTTCATGCTAGTTCTGCCTTTCAAAGGCAGGAAGGTGACACTGACTTTTGGCAGGTGCTCAGGGAATATGTGATATCTGACTACCATTAGCACCTCTTTCATGTTCACTTTTCGCCTTGTCCTAGACTCCTCTTAGACCAGATACACACACACAGCATGGTTCTGGCAGTGGGGGGTGGGATGGAAACTTACAGACTCATAATCTTCTTGAAGCAGAACAATATTTAAATGAGTATTTAAATGAGTAAAGCTACAAATCTCCTCTACCCTAAACTCCAAAACTTCAATACAGACATTCATCTGGGGTGGTGGGTGGTGGAAGTGCCTGTAGCTGGGAAAGGGGAATAAATTATTGTTTTATCTTATTGTATTAGTAGTGACGTCAGTGGATCTGGCACTGCACGAACTTGAATCTCAGATTGGTTTGCAGAGTGACTAAGCAACATTTCACAAATATAAAACAAAGGGAAGGTGTGGACAAATTCCAGAAAACAGCTTCAGGGACACTCAAGGCCTATAGGAGGACATAATCAGACCTGGTTTGGCATGGCTGGGGAAGAATATTGATTTACTATAGGTATAAATATAGGTATAATGAAGGGCCCAGAAACTGCAAGGCAGCAGACTCAACCAGTTGGAGGTCAGAGGCCTTTTCAGAATGCCCAAGGTTTGTGATTGACTGCATTACAGGAAGCTGCCTTATACTGAGTTCAGACCATTGGTCCATCTAGCCCAGTATTGTCAACACTGACTGGCAGCCGCTCTCCAGGGTTTCAGGCAGAATTCTTTTCTAGCCCTCTCTGAAGATGCCGGCGACTGAAAATGGGGCCTTCTGCATACAAAGCAGGGGCTCTCTCACCTGGAGCAATGACCCCCCTCCCTCCCTTTTGGATTAAATTGTTTGCCATTGTAACAATATGAAGGAGCTCCTGGGTTCAGCCTGAATGGGTTGTGCTTCCTATGAGGGACATCTTTTTTTTATAAACCTTAAAGAAGTATCCACAAAACCCTTTTTTAAAAAAAATCAATCAATTATAAAGTAAATAAATTAGTTACAACATAAACATGTCAAATATAGTTATATAGGTAATGGGGAGATATACATTTGCCTAATAAAATGACAAAATACTTTAACCAAAATTCTCCCCTGAGTTTTACCCCAACAACTTTAAACCTGGAGCCCCTGCCAGCATGGCCAATGGTCAGGAATGCTGTTCAGGGCAAGTCCAAAACACTTGGGGATCTACATTCTGCCCACCCATATTTTAAACCATGTCACTGTGATATATAGACATGTCTTTTCTTGATTGGATATCTCAGGCAATTATTTTCATAGTTTATTCTGTGTTGTTTTTCAGATATTAGAATAGAACTTTTCCATCTTTGACTCGCAAATATGAAAGTTCTGATCTTGCAGCCGCAGTATAATCCAGAAAATATGGCCTACTTTCTGGCTCTAAATGCAACTGAAGAGATATATATTCAAATTTTGACTCAGGCGGTGTAGTGCAGGAGAATGTTGAAGAAGACTTGCATAGGACCTGTGAGATCCAACATACAGTACATCCACATTGCCTCTGCCTAGCATTTGTAATTTGTAGCATTTGTAAGCATTTGTACCAGTAATTCCTCCTCCCACATAGGAGTATTAGTGCCAGCATTATATGATGTTCTACCAATTTATACCTGACTGAAGAGGATAAATTTCCTCATTGTCTTCAACCAAAGTCACTCCAAGGCATAATAAAAACTAGTAAGATCTGCCCATACTTTTGTCTATCTCTCTGTGTGCATTTTGGATGAAAGTAAGGAAAATATTGTTTTTTGCTCCTCGTTTCTTGAGCAGTAGGAAGTTCAGGTCAGCTTCCCGTGGAAGTTTAATGCCTCCGCTGAGTATTCCTGCAGCTGTGTTTTTGGCTTTGCATCTCTAAGCTCATACATTTTTCATAACTTAGGGCAAGGATCAGCAACCAGTAACCCAGAGGCCCATTCCAGCCCACAGTCATTTCCCGTCTGTTCCCAGCACAGCTCCCAATTCCCATGAACCCCATTTTTAATTAACCTTGGATGCTTTTTATTGTGTGATCTGAGGCACAGGCAGCAGGCTCTCTTGGCGCCCCCTTCTACAGCGTGAACAACAACAGAGGCCTTCACAATACTCTCCCCTTAGCTGTCTCGGGTGCTGACTCCCATAAATTAGCCAGCAAAAGCTGAGCAGAAAAGCGTTCTAATGAGAGGGCTACGTAGAAGTGTTTGTTGCTAGTCATGCTGGAGGGGAGGTTAAAGAGCCCATTGCTTGTGACTTACCTGGCAGTATGTGTGGAGCCAGCTAGGAGGCCAAGCCAGTGTTGCTGGCCTCTTAGGGACTGTTCAGACGACATGTCTTAACATGTCTTAACAAGCCTTGCTAGACCTAAGTGAGAATCCGGGGGAGAGGAGGGGAGACCTCGCGTTATGAATAACGCGAGATCTCGCCCTTATTCAGACGCAAGCCGTGACAAGCTCTGGAGGAGAGCCATTGCAGCTGCCATTTATTTTTATTTTTAAAGTGGCAGGAGGCAGGAAAGGTAAGTAGTTTTTTTTTTTTTTTTAATTCTCCTCCCCCCCCCCCATCCGCGATCTCCCCCCTGGCCCCGTTCTCCTTCCCCTTGTCCGCCCCCCCACTTGCAATGTCCAATCCCCCGCCCGCAATTCCCCCCCACCCGATGTCCCCTGGGCCACGATTCCTCCCGCTCTCCCCGGCCTCCATTTCTTGCCCCCTCCATGTCCCCACCGTAGCCCTGATGGCCGCAGCGCTCCTGTGGAGTGCTGTGGCCTGTCCGCTGCTCTTCCCAGCTACTCGGGAGTAAATCCGGTAGCCGGGAAAAGTGGCGGACCTGGTTACACGCCTGTGGTCTCGGGCTCAGCCCGAGACCACAGCAAAAAACGGGCTTCAAGTGGTGCCGGTTACCCCGGGCCCAGGGAGGGTTCACCCCTGCCTGAGCCTGGGATACCCTGTGCGTATCATCTGGACGCACAGGGGTGAGCCCAGGGCTCGCACCGGGCTAAAGCCCCATCTAAGAAGGCCCTAAGTCATGATTAGGGTGCATGATTAGGGTGTGTTTCAACTAAGTCATGATTAGGGTAGTTATGTAGGCACCAAGGTTAGGAATGGTTCACACAACATGCTAAGTCATGGGTCACATGACATGCTAAGCCATAATGTTTAGCTCAAAATGCTTAACTACCGTGGCTTAGCGTGTCTTCTGAATAGGATCTGATGGTGCTTCCAGACGAAAGGTTCCTGGCACTTGTGCAGCTATTCCCTCTGAACAGATTTCCCACGATAAGAAGGGGGGGAAAAACAGACGCAGCAGTGGGAAAACACAGTGGGGGAGAGGGGGTTACGAAGGGAAGACATTATCATCTGGCCCCGCCATAACATTCTGTGAATGAAGTAGGGCAAGGACAGGATCATAGAACCATAGAATAGCAGAGTTGGAAGCGGCCTATAAGGACATTGAGTCCAACCCCCTGCTCAGTGCAGGAATCCACCCTAAAGCATCCCTGACAGATGGTTGTCCAGCTGCCTCCTGAAGGCCTCTACTGTGGGAGAGGCCACAACCTCACCAGGCAACTGATTCCATTGTTGTTCTGCTCTAACAGTCAGGAAGTCAGGATGAAAGTCTTAGCTGGGTCCACTCTTAGTCCTGACTCACTGCCAAATATGGTTTCGGGCCATACTAAGCTGCAGTGTGTTGGTGACAGACCTGCATTTTGATACAAAAGAAGATCCTAATTACACCTCCCATAGTGATAAAAAAAATTCAGTAAACTAAGTAACTAATAATTTACTGGCCTTTAATTGTACCCTAACTGAGGTGTGCTGTTTTATCCTATTAAATGAGTCCTGCCTGCCACACTTGGAGCATTTAGACAGCTTTAACGTGGGGATTGGGGTCACCGCTTGAGCTGTCCTCTGAGGTGTATTACTGCAGAATGGGGGGGGGGACCTCCATGGGCCACTCTTTTATATATTTGAAATTAAAAGGAAGGAAAAAGAAAAGCCATGTACTCTGTCACAATGATGTGATGTGGCTGGTTTTTAAAATCTCCTACTAGCATGTTAACAACACAAATCAAACAGTAATCCTTCCCACTTTTTCTAAGGCAAAGGATTTATGCCTTTGATACAGAGAGCCACCCAGGACACAGGCTCACTTAATGATCTATATCAATCATTTATAACTCTTCAGTTGGCCAGAAATACAGCTGGGAAGCCGCCCTCCAATATCCACACAGTCCCATACAATCATACAGTAGATCTCCAGGTATTGGCAGACAAGGGCCTCTTTCCTATCACCTGTCACCTGATCCTTTCGCCTGGAGATGACAAAGACTGGGCGATCTGGGACTTGCTGGTATACAAAGCATGTGTTTTATCACCGAGCTATGTGCTGTAGCTGGTTTTTAATATCTCATACTAGCGTTTTAACAACACAGATGAAACAGTAACCCTTCCTACTTTTTCTAAGGCAAAGGATTTATGCCCTTGGTATAGACAGCCTCCCAGTTCATAGGCCCACTAAATGATCTATATAAATCATTTATAACTCTTCAGTTGGTCAGAAATCTAACACTGTTCAACTACAAGCACCACCTAAGATCATCAGAAGAGCCCTGCTGGATCAGACCAAGGGTCCATCTAATCTGGCATTCTATTCACACAGTGGCCAACCAGCTGCCCACTAAAACCCAGAAGCAGGACATGACTGTAACAGCACCTTCCCACCCATGTTCCCCAGCAACTGACTCTGGAGGTAGCATATATCCATCAGGACTAGTAGCCATTGACGCCCTTACCCTCCATGATGTCTAGCCCCTTTAAAGCCACCCAAATTGGTGGCCATCACCCCATCTTGTGGTAGCAAATATAATTATGCGTTGTGTGAAGAAGTCCTTCCTTTTATCTGTCCCGAATCTCCCACCAATCAGCTTTAAGGGAAGAGAGAGGGAGAAAAAAATTGTTTCCCTATCCACTTCCTCCACACCTAAAGCTAGACGTGTGAGTGAAAGTAAGTGAAGGCATGAGATATGGTTACTTGCTACCCTCACAAAAAGAGCACATGTTGTCTGTTGCAGAGGCAAAGAGGAAGGAGAGGGAGTGGGAGAAAGGAACTGATCAAGTTACAGGACAGCAAGGAAGATGAGCAGTACAAGCGGTTGATGATACAACACATTCTCTATCTCCCCCCCCCCCACCATGCATGCAGAGTTGTTCCTTTTATCCAACACATTCCACTGTACTCAGCAAGGATTATTCCTAGGAAAGTATGTTTAGAATTCCAGCCTTGACTAGTGGTTTTAAAACCATTCATCCCAGAGTGCAGGACACAAACTAGTGGACTCAAGTTACAGGAAGCCAGATTCCGGCCAGACATCAGGAAAAACTTCCTGACTGTTAGAGAAGTACCTAGGGAGGTTGTGTGCTCTACCACCCTAGAGACATTCAAGAGGCAGCTGGACAACCATCCGTCAGGGATGCTTTAAGGTGGATCCTGCATTGAGCAGGGGGTTGGACTTGATGGCCTTATAGGCCCCTTCCAACTCTACTATTCTACGATTCTATCTTCAGGGAACCCATTCCACATCCACTGATCTGCCAAAGAACCTAGCACATTGCAGCAACATCAGGGGCATGTTCTAGGGAGCCTATTCCATTTACACAGGGTGTCTATATTTTCTTGGGGTTCACTTTTGCTCCACTTTGATAGTGTGACCTAGGATTCACCAAATGCTCTATGGATATGGGCTGCAGAAGACCGTGATGAGCAAGTTGTTTTTCAAGACAACTTGTCTACTACAACTGATCTCACTGAGGATGCCCAGATAAACTTTCAAAGAAATCCAAGCACAAAGGTTGAAAAACACTGATCTAGAGGCAGGCTTTTCATTGCAAAGAATACAGTAATCATAGCATGCACCTACACACACTTTCCACTGGCTAATATATTTAAATAGGCACCACTTGGGCTGTGTAACAGGGCAGCATCGCTTCTGTTATTAAGCTGGGATATGAGCAAAATCAACAACACTTAACAACAATAAATTAAACTCAACATTCCTTGAAATAGAACAGCTACTCAGAGCTCAGCCAGGGTGTATACTGAGCAACTCGAACATCAATCCTTAATTAACAGCCTGTCATTTGGCTGTGTGGGTATCGTAAGCCTCAAAATGGCTTCCAGTTTGTGAGATGAACATTTTATTCAACAGAGGACAAAAGAGGAAGAGGGAGCAGAGCTTAAGAGCAGCACAGCACAGCCTGAAGGATACAAGTACAAGGAGAGGAGGTTAGAAAGGGAGAATGAGAAGGCACTATTAAGGACAGCAGATGTGGGAGCTAAATGATATCTAGGCCATGAGGCATAACCTGCTGGGAAATTCTTGTGCAGCAGCCGCCGCACTGGAATGAAAGGGAACCGGGCAAGTGTGGAACATCAAAGAGCAGCTTTCTCTAAGATGTGAAGCTGAAGAGAGCTGGGAGAAACAAGCACAGTCTGCATATTGTTTTTCTTAGCACCCCCAAGTTTTGTGGGGAGGAAGGGGAGATGACAGCGGAGGTTGCCAGCCACCAAAGATGACCCTGTAACCTTTCAAGCAAATTGCTTTTTTTAAAAAAAAGCACAATTGATAACTTTGGTTGCAAAGGATCTCAGGCTGAGTGATCCAAAGAGCAGACAAACCCCTGTAGAGGGAAGTGCAAATGTCTCGTCTTCAGGCATTTCACTCCTCCGCACGCATGCCCTCCAGCACGCTGGCATTTACCCCACAGATCCTCGCAGCTGCATGTCTTCCAGCACAAAAACACACATCTGTCCGTCCCCCCCCCAACACACCCTGGTTTGGCATCACCAAGCTAACGTGGGGCCACAAGCCACCTGGTGCACCTGCAGCAGGGGCAGAGCCTCTCTTAGCCAGGTCCCAGGCACAGCTGGAACTAGAAGGCATGAACTAGCAGTCATGTCCTTTATGTCTAGGAGTAGAGGTCAGCTATGAAGATGTGCACGGTCCAGGGGATAAATGGACCTGCTAGTTGAAGAGGCCTTGCGGATGAGTGGTGGATTTTCACATATATAACAGAAAAGACACTTGGATGGGTTCTGATGGGAGGGGGTGTACATGGCATCAAAAGCCGAGGCCACTTTGAATCACTGATAGCAGTTTGAATGAATAGGCACCCAAACAACTGGATGCTAAAGTATACAGCTCCTCCCCTGTTCTCCCCCCTCCCCCCCCATAAAACAAAACAAGGCAGACCTGGTATTATGTGCACATTTCCCTGTAGAAATTCTCAGTGCTGCAGAAATGCCACTTTTAGCCTTTATGACCTTTTCATTATCGGCCCTTCCACAACTCTTCAAACGTTACATTTCTCCCCATTGCATTGGGCTGCAATTCAATTTCCCCTTTGGTTTCTTGTCCCATAGGGTTGCAAGCCTGCAGACAGGCCGGTCCGTCCGAGATGCTGCATCACCAATTATTGTCGCTCCGTCTTACCCTGCTGGGCCAGTTTATTTCCAGGCTGTGGTAGTTCTGCACAGGTTATTAGCCAGTAGCATAATACTGGAGAATTAGGTGTAGGCCTGACTATGTCACACCCCGGTCTTTTTGTTCCTTTCCTTCCTGTGCTCTTTATTGTTGCTGTTGCTGTTATTTACATCTCTCCTCCCCCCCGCCTCTTAACAAATAATGGAACTGCTACATACAGATTCTTTCTCAAATACTCTCTTTTCCATTGCCCTTCCCTGAGTTCCCCATCATGCTTAATTCCTATAATCCACACTCCCCCCTCAGCTTTTGCCCTCCTGAAGGGTAAAGGGAGGGGGACATGGCCGACAAGACCACATCACGCTGGTCCTTTTCCAGCTTCATTGGCTGCCAGTCCAGGCCCAGGCCCAGGCCTGATTCAAAGTGCTGGTATGAACATTTAAAGCCCTAAACGGCTTGCAGCCAGGCTGTCTGAAGGAACGCCTCCTCCCATATGTACCTGCCTGGACCTTAAGATCATCCTCAGGAGTCCTTCTCTGTGAGCCCCTGCCAAAGGAAGTGAGGCAGGTGGCTACCAGGAGGAGGGCCTTCGCCGCCGTGGCACCCCGGCTGTCGAATGAGCTCCCTAGAGAGGTCCGCCTGGCGCCTACACTGTACTCCTTTCATCGCTAGCTGAAGACCTTTTTATTCTCCCAGCATTTTAACAGTCTATAAATAAATTTTAACTTGATGTTTTAAATTTGTAATTTTGCATTGCTGCTGTTTTTATCTGGTTGAGCTTTTATATTGTATTTTATATTATGGTTTTATACTGTTGTTTTATACTTTGAATGTTTTTAATTTTTGTGAACCGCCCAGAGAGCTCTGGCTATTGGGTGGTATAGAAATGTAATAAATAAATAAATAAATAAATAAATACATGGAACAACTGGGCAGTGATGCCACTAGCAGGAGGGGAGGCAGGACATTTTAATCTCCAAAATGGCCTAGGGAATCCTGCCATCTCTTAGTGCTGTTCCTCTTTGCATAACTCACCATTTTCATTGACGCCTGATCCCTGCTCAACATTGGGAAGTAGCTGGTTTTCAGTGCTTGAGGAGACCCATTGTCCAGGTATCATTTCCCATGGACTAGAGATATAGAGCGGATCTACACGTCGTACTGAAGGCACTTGCGTGCGCCTCCAGTGCACCCCCAAAACGATTGTGTAGATCCTGCAGAAGAGACGGAGGAGGAGGAGGAGGCAGCAGCGGCCCCGCATCGCCCCTCGTGAGGAGGAACGGCTCCGAGTGATTGACATCGTTGGGGCCTAGAGCGTCCTTGCTGCCACCGCCCACCTCCCCGCCAGCCTCCTGCTGCCGGCGAAAGAGCCACCCAGGGTGGAGAGCTCGGCAGAAGAAGCCGCCGCCCCGCCTTCTTCCGCCTTGGGTGGCTCTTTCGTCGGCAGCGGGAGGTGGGCGGCGGCGGCGGCGGCAAGGATGCTCTAGGCCCCAACGATCATTCCAGGGGTCATTCCACAAATTGAGTGCCACCACAGTGAAACTCCACTTCTGGTTTGCCACCATGTGGCAATCTGCAGCTTGCAGTACCAATAGCAAGGTCTCGTCTGATGCTCTGTGTGATTGACTGCATCTATATCGGGAGAAGTAATCCATGACATAACCTGGTCTCAAGTTGAACACCAGCGACAAAACCTTGAATCTGATTCAGTAACTAAAAAGCAACCAGTGTAGTTTCTTCAACTGTCAACACTGTTGTAATATGAGTGTGGACGGGTGTCCCGTCTGTGTCGTCCAGATCAGGCACAAGACAAGTCCCAAATAAAGGGCATTACTGTGATCTAAACATGAGGTTACCAATCTCACCCAACTGGGAGAAGGGGCATCAAAATGGCAAATGTGGTTGAATGTAAAGAAGTTTAAAGTGATACACATTGGTGCAAAAAATCCCAGCTTCATGTATATGCTGATGAGATCGGAATTGGCAATGACTAACCAAGAAAGATATCTTGTGGTTGTGGTGGACAGCTCAATGAAAATCCTGATCCTTTGTGAGAAAGGCAAATTTCATGTTAGGCATAATTAGGAAAGAAATTGAAAATAAAACTGCCAAGATCATAGGGCCCTTATACAAACCTATGGTGTGACCACACTTGTACAGTTCGGATTGCTGCACCTAAAAAGGGATATTATACAGCTGGGGGTGGGGGGAGCAAAATAGGGTAATTAAAATGATCAAGTCACTGGAGCAACTCCTCTACAAGGAAAGGTTACATCACCTGGGATTGTTTAGCTTAGCAAAAAGGCACATAAAGGGAGAGGTGTACAAAGTTATGAATAATGTTGAGAATAATATTAGAACTTGGGGTCATCCACTGAAGTTGAATGGTGACAGATGCAATACAGATAAAAGGAATTACTTATTGATGCAGTACATAGTTGAACTATGGATTTAGCTACCACAACATGTAATGAGTGATGTCCACTAACAAGGATGGTTTAAAGAGGGATTAGACAAATTCATGGGGCATAAGGCTATTAATGGCTACTAGTCCTGATGATGATATGATACTGATCAGAAGTGATATGCATATGTACACTAGTTGCTGGGGAACATGGACCGGAGAGTGCTATCGCACTCATGTCCCACTTGTGGTTTCCCATGGGCAGCTGGCTGGTCGCTACATGAACAAGAACACTGGATGAGATGGACCCTTGGTCTGATCCAGCCTGGCTGTTCTTACGAGTTCTAGAGAACCTATAGTCACAGCTAGCCGCTTTAATAGCTGGATAGGAGGGCCTATTTTGGCATTCTATTTCTGGTGCATACCCAGTGGGGTCTGAGCTTTTTCAACATGTGGATATGTAACGAAACTGATTTTTGTGAGGTAAAAGTTTAATGCATTTATATACAGTGTGTGTAAAACTAGGGCAAAGATGAAAGGTTTAACAATGCAAAGGGGGAAAAGTACCTTTTACTTGAAGCTTGAGCCAGAGGAGATACAATATAAACCTACAGTGCTGGTAGTTATGTTGGCTGTTACTGTTACCATTAAAAGGGTAATGTGAAGCTAGGTTCTGGCTTATACGTGGGAAGGTTGGGTCCAAATTGGTACCATCTGATTGGAAGAGAGCAAACCATTCTAAAGATGTCTGTTATGAGTTTGAATAGGAGTGATGTGACATAATACCACACCAAAACTGATATGCTGGAATGTTCCAACTGGAACAAATATAATAATATAGAGAGAGCTGTTACAAAGCATCAGGGGGACTTCGTCTGAATGTGTCATTAGGGAAGAGTGTGTTATTGAATATGTTCAGGAGAGACTGAGGCAAACAGCAAGGCCAGCAAGTACAGAGAAGGCCTTAGCTAGACCTAAGGTTTATCCTGGGATCGTCCCGGGGTCATCCCTGTTCATGTAAATGACACACAGGATATCCCGGGAGCAGGCAGGGACGATCCCAGGATAAACCTTAGGTCTAGCTAAGGCTGAAGACTCCAGAAGCAGCTGTCAAGAAGAACCAAGGCCTTGGGGGAAGAGCTGGTGGAGGTGCAAAGCCAAGAGCAGCTACTGGACCAGATTGAAGACTTCGAAGGAGGTTCCAGGTGGTAGTCAAACCTTACCAGAAGGGGTACATATCAAATCCTCAGTACAAGGTCTATGTTTTAACTCAGATGGAACTTGACAGGGGACTGGGCTTAGGTTTTATTAGGGGTTGGAACCGTAGCTTCCATAAGCTGATTGGTGGTAACAGTAACTACATAAAAGCCTTGATTTAAAGTAACCGTACGTCAAGCTTTTTTATTTGGTTTTTTTTTTAGTAAAACATTTCTTATCTCTGTTTACTTTTCTTATACCGCATGCCTACGTCCATCTCTCTTAGGCAATAGATAAAATATTAAATAAATGAGTGTAGTTTTATGGTGGCAGCAGAAGCGAATGGTGGGAAAATCTACATGGGTCTCTTTCACATTTTGGTGTTTCTAGTGGTAGGCTGCCCTAGTGAAGAGTTGTCCTACCTCAGGATATAATAAAACATAGGCTGATTTATGATGGAAATAGAATGAAAAAACTGCAACAGATTCAGCACTCTGGATGGCTCCTGGGCCAAACAGAACAGCTATACTCCTCTTAAATTGTATGACTTGGCTCATATGTACATCGTCACGCATGAGTGGGAGAGAGCAGGCACACTGCCTCCTTTGTGCCCACCGCTTCCACTTTTAAAAAATAACCTACAATTGGCTTATTAATAGGTTAGTGTGACATCTGAACCCTAAAGTTAACCCATGGTTTGTTCTTAGGTTAACTTTGGGTTGTTTAATGCATGAATAACTCAAAGCGCTGGGTTTGGACATCTTGTTAACAACCTATAAATGTTCGTAGGCTGTTTACAGAAACTGGAAGCGGCAACTCAATAATAGGTCGGTGAGTGCTGCTGCGATGTCTGAAGAGGCCCAAGAAGTCATGCTTGGCCCAGATAACATCAGAGTGCTGAATCTGTGTTTTTTCCAGGCCATTGAGGGAGGAGTTAATTTTATAATTCTCAATATTGTCAGAAACCATTCGTTTCTAGGATGTGCAGTGTGGCCCTCCGAGGCTGCTACAGACTCTTGCTGCCTGTGTTAGTTCTGATATACATTCCAGAGGCTGGCCACCTACCTTATAAAACATGCAAGGGCAAGGCTCCTCCTTCCTGTTTCCAATCTCTCAAGCAGGATGGAAAATGCTGCCATCCCATTCCAACAGCAAGCCTTAGCTGCACACACCAGCTCCCCTCCTGCTTTCCCCACAAAGAAAATGGTCTCCAAGGCTAAACAATAACTATGCATCTACAAACCATCCCAACAGAGAATTAAATGACGTCAAAGAGAAGGCAGCTTCTGTAGATATGTCCATAGATTTATTCTTTTAAATTGCTTTATATATTTATACTATTTTTTAAAAACAACCCACCCCACACACACTCACCCACCCTCCACTCCCCTGATCCCAGCAAAGCAAAAAAAATTGAGATGTCAAGCTGTGTCCCAGTGCAAATGTCCCAGGATTCACGCGCAGAACTCAGTGGCTACTTGGTACCAGATTCATTTCCACCCAGGCTTCCATAATATTTTGTTGGTGCAAATGTAATTGAAGCAGACGTCATTTTATGGCTCTTTAAAATGCCCCCAAGAGGATGGGGATCGGTGGGGGGGGGGGAGACAAAGAGAGACAAGGCAAAAAAGAAATTAAAAAGCTGGTGATAGTCCCAACAGAAAAGGTGTGAAAAGGGTTACATGAGAGAATCAGAGAGTAGCTGAACATACCAGGAGAGAAAAATGTGAAGGAAGAACCCTATGTAAGACACAGAGAGAGAGAGAGAGAGAGAGAGAGAGTGAGAGATGGGGGGTGAGGGGGACGGGTTGTACAGAAGACATCTGGGTTGGAGAAGAAAGCACCAAACATGGGAACACCTGTTCGTCCTCCCCAGTCAGCAATCCTGCTAGTTTGATTTTGACCAGATCTTTGCGCTGCCTCGGAGCCTGCAGAGAAGGAAAAGGTCTCAGAATGAGCATCAGCAGGAGTTTTGCATTATGCCCAAACTATTTTTTTATTTAAAATATTTATATCCCGCCCTATATCGCTAAGATCTCAGAGCGGCGTACAGATAAAAACATACAGTATGAAACAATAAATATACACTGTTAAAAACAAATTAAACCATGCTCCAAGTTAAAACAATATATAATTTAAAAGCAATAGATGCAGTTAAAACAATGTGCCAGTGAGTTTCACCACCAAAGGCTTTGTTAAAAAGCCATGTTTTTACTTGGCGTCGAAATGCAATCAATGTTGGCGCCAGTTGGGCCTCCAAGGGGAGGGCATTCCACAGTCGGGGTGCCACAGCAGAGAAGGCCCTCTCCCTTGTCCCATCATAACATATATGTTGCATTGGTGGGATGCGGAGAAGGGCTCCTCCAACAGATCTAAGGTCTCAGGCAGGCATATATAAGGAGAGGCGCTCTCTCAAGTATCGAGGTCCCAAGCCGTTTAGGGCTTTAAACATTGTTACCAACACCTTGAATTTTGACCGGAATTTCAAACTAGGGGCTTTATAGACTCTACAGGTTAATAACCATTTCCCCAAAGGAAGGGCTAAGCTGTGGGTGAAACACCTGGGGGCGCTCTGCTCTTCTGCCCCAAGTGCCACGAAGCAACAGCCAGCCTCGCCTGGGGTTCCGCCTCACCCTTTGCCCTTGGAAGCCTTTTTGCTGGCCTGGCGCTGGTTGGTACCCGGAGCCGGTTCTCGGAGTTCTGACAGGTGCTGCTCAGGATCCTGGGATGTTGCTGCTGCAGCTGCTGCCGTCGTCACCTTAATTGTCTTCTTCAGATTTGCCACCTGCTTGGGGCAGAAAGGGGGATGGGGGGAGGGGAGAGAAAAAAGAGGAACACAATTAAAGTGCAAAAAAAAAGACAGACTTCATTAACACAAACAATACTAGAAAGACCTCACCAGACATGCCTCCCAGTCCGGCCAAGGTATTTGGTTTAAAGGTCCTTTAAAGAGAGCTCTGTCTCTCTTATTTAGATGTTTATTTTATTGATTTTCTTATGACACAGATGCAAACTATATTCTTTTATTATAAAGAAACAATAATCAATCACTGGGTGAACTGCGTATGATTAAACAATAATACCTAACAATTCATTAGGGGTACAAGGCTCTGTCTCCCGTAAGGCTTGAGAAGTAGCCCTCTGGTGTTCTGAATGGCCAGAACAGGAACATCCCACTGAATGTGAGGTTGTATATTGGGGAGAGGATGTGGGTGAGGATTTACTTCACCATTTGCTCATTTGTCCGACTTAACAGTTGGTAAGACACAGGTATCTGGAACCGGATGTTCTTTAATATTGGTCTGGTCAGCTATCCATGCTCTAAGAACATCCAGGCTGGATTACTGAAATGCACTTATATGAAGGGCTGCCTTTGAAGATGAGTCAGAAACTAAAACTGGAACAGAATGTGGTAGAGAGATTGCTAGCTGGGGCCGGCCACGAGAACATATCATGCCAATATTAAGCGCATGTACTGGCAACTAGCTTGCTTCTGAGTTTAATTCAAAGTCCTGGCCTCAACCTTTAAAGCCCTCAACGGTCTGGATCCCAGGCTTCGAAATGATTACCTTCTTCCACATGAACCTGTCCATCAGTTAAGATAAGCTTCTAGAGCTGAACCATATGCCCATGCTTGCTTTATTTATTTATTATATTTATATATCGCCCCATAGCTGAAGCTCTCTGGGCGGTTTACAACAGTTAAAAATGGTAAACATTAAAGAAGTATACAAAATTTTAAAAACCATCACAAACATAAAAACAACAGCATAAAAACAACAGTATCCATTTAAAAACAAAAATTCTGGGGTCCATTAAAAACAAACTTAACGTTGTTAAATGCTGTTAAAATGTTAAAATGCCTGGGAGAAGAGAAGTCTTGACCTGGCGCCTGAAAGATAACAATGTTGGACCTTTCTGAGGTCCAGTGTGTATGGTGGTTTTTTTTTAACTTTTTAGTGGGGGTGCTCAAATCATGAAACTAGAATCTAGACT
The DNA here is from genome assembly GCF_023053635.1 of Elgaria multicarinata webbii. NCBI lineage: Eukaryota > Metazoa > Chordata > Lepidosauria > Squamata > Anguidae > Elgaria > Elgaria multicarinata. The sequence continues at coordinate 8,675,521 of NC_086176.1, forward strand.
CCTGGGAATCTAGACTCATGCACCTGGCATCTTCTTCACTATCTTTCAAGTTCCAAATGAAGCCTGTCCTAATATTCTGCTTTCCTTTAATAAAGTCTGAGACCGTTTTAATTTCACCTTTAGCGTTTATTGATGTTTTTACTTAGGTTTATCAGCTAGTTTTATTGTTTTATCTGTCGGCTTATGGTTTTCTATTGTTGTTTTCCATTTTAATCTTATTATAAGATGCCTTCAGCTCATCTGGTGATAAATGGAATAACAATCATATCAATAAATAAATATCGGATGTATTCCAGATCATATCCCCAATAAGAACATGCTAGTGTATATGTGTGGTGAGGATGGTATCGTGCTCAGTTAGGAATAGGAAAGAGTTTGCTGGATTCCTAGAGGGGTTTTTTTTTATCTCAGGGGCAGGCAATGCACCCCCACACCCCTTTCTTGGAGCCTGCCAAGATGGCCTACTCTTCCCATGTGGTGTTTAAAAAAAAAAAAAACATGTTTTCTTAGTGGCAGCTGGGATTACTGTGAAACAGTGAAAACCGGGGATTCACGTGAGTTGTTTAGTGTGTCGGGGCCCAGATCCCACCTCTGCCTTGTACCCAGTCTTTGTGCCTACCCACGCCTCCCATGGCAGCCATCTTGTGCTGATGCCCAGGAGCGTTTCTAAAACTGTCAAATGCGCCCATGGCCCCAAAAGGTGGCCCACCCCTGCTTTATCTGTTGCACTGTATTACGCAAAGAGACAACCTGACTTTGCAATTTCCAGCTTGCGGTTACAAGTTGAAAAAATGAAACTGCTGGCCAGAGAGCAAATCTGAAATGCCACCCAGTGTTCCAGGGCTATACACACAGTATGTATAAGCCTAGACGACGCTGGAGGATGACAGGAGGCTGCCAGTTAACCTGGGAGAAGGCAATGCTTTTCAACTCGGCCATCATGTCTGAAGTCAGAGGAGGCTCTGCGGCAGCCCTGCAAACTCACCTCACTCTCAATCTGCTGCTTCAGACCCAGCTGCTGCTCTTTGTGTTGATTGGCTCGGCTAACTTGCTCTTCAATGCTTGAAAGGACAACTTCGCAGCCTTGGCACCTGCAAAGGACAGGCGAAAGCGAACAGTCAGGGCAAAGCCCACAAAGGAGCTGAGAAGGCAAACGCTGGGTAGGAGAAGCACAGGCGCTTGGAAATCTAAAAGATTGAAGGGGAGGTATAAGTGATCGATTCATATAGGAACGACAGTCAGGAAAGAAGTGGGTAAGACAACAGAAGGCAGCCTGATAATCTTGAGGCTGCTTACCCCAAAACACAGGCGCCCTAGTGAGAAAAACTGGATGATGCATACAATGCATACATCAAAGTACCACAAAAGGCATTTTGCTAAAGGTTAGGACCAGGGCTGCATTTATGCCACAATCCTACAAAAGTGCAGAAAAAGCACTAAATGTGATTATAGAAAGGTATCCTAACCCTAAGAATTTTAAGAAGGTGTGATGGTTATTTTAATATTGTATTGGATTTACAGGCTCTTTTAACTAGTTTTATGTATTATATTGCATTTAATGTTGTTCCCCGCCTTGATCTAGCGGGAGAGGCGGGTAAGAAATAAATATATTATTATTATCCAACTGTGTCGTTTCATTACCGCAAACGACGCTGCGCTAGTGGGAACAAAGTTCTGAACTATGTGTAAGAGAAGTTATGTTTGCACAAGCACTTTTGCATAACTTTTGTGCGACCTGCTGAGCAACTCATTCACACGACTGGTTGCTCAAGCGGAATGGCCAATGGCTTGCGCAACAGAAAGATTCAGCGGAGTTCCGTCAATGCTATTTGAGTTTGCAGACTGTCACCTTTGGATACTGGCCATAGAATTCATGTCCCAGAGTATCTCAGTTTTCATTTATAAAAGGAAAAGAGAGGGGGGGGGGGGGAAGCATATTTCTAGCCTTTTTGAAAAATTTTGTTGGCAGGCAATATTTGGTCAAGATTCAGAAGCAGGGCCGGGAGAGAAATTTCGAGAGATCAGAGGAAGGACCTTCAGGGCTCTGCATAATTCCTTGTTCCTCTCTCACAAAACCATAAAAAGAGCCCTGCTAGATCAGACAAAGGTCCATCTAGTCCAGCATTCTGTTCACTCAGTGGCCAACCATTTCCCGGTCCATTTCCCTTTACCTAGTAAAGGCATATCATAATGGTGCATCATAATGTGCACTTTCCTCAAGCAGCCAACAGCATGGAACCACAGCAGGAGAGGAAGAAGAACTCAAACTATTTGCTATTTTTAGCATCAGTGCCATGACGATCTAGCTTCATCCATAGAAAAAGCTCAGGCACAATGTATCACAAGCGTAGCGTGAGTGTTTGTGCTTCTTTGTTATCCTAGAAATGTATTGGGGAAAAGGTGGGATATAAATAAATATAATAATAATGATGATGATGATGATGATGTACTCCCCACCAGCTTGTACAAGCTCGGGGAGTCTCCCTTACCATTCCTGCAGGGTGTGGGTGATGGCGCTGAGCTCTTCCCTGCGGATGTCCCGCCCAATGCTGTAATCCACCTCTAGCCGCTGGTTGCGCTGGTCTAGGCTCCCCCGCAGTACGTCCGCATACACGGCCTCAATCACCAAATCCTCCAGCTGGCGCACGTTCTTCAACTGCAGCTGCTCCAGCAGCACCGAGTACGGGATGCACTGTGAGGACACAAGCCAACATCAGGAGCCACCTCTAGAAGAATGAGGACAGCCGGCCAAAGGACGCGTGCCCTTACCTTGAGCTTGGAAGCCAGCGTGACGACAGACAAATGGCGTAGTTTGTTCTTCTGAGCCTCTGTTAAGGGGGGCAGATTCCCGGCTTCACCTGCTCCCAGGAAACAGAACGCATAACCATGTAGTCACAGCTGGTGAGACAGCTTCGAATTCTCACCCCCAGCTTTGGACGAAGTCCTGCCCTACCCTCTCTTTCCGTATGCGAGAGTTCTCCCAAATCTCTCCTACCCAGTTCTAATATCAGTCTCAGACACCCAACTCCTTATCGTCTTCAGATAAAACTTCACCAAGTGATCAGAATTTATGTACATAGAGCAGACACCTAGAGCACAGAGTGATTTATTCAAGCAACCCGAACTCCTCCAGAATTCCCCCTCTGCTTTTGGGGTCTAGATCCTGAAGGTACAAAGGCCAAACCAGCCGCCTCCCCCCAATTCAAATAATACTCATTTGATGTTATGCGCACTACTTCAGAGCCCAATCAACACCGTTCAATGTGCGTCACATTCCTGCCATACTTTGAAATGTAGCACAGATGTGGTCAAAAAAGTAGCCAAAAGAAGGGGAGGATGAAAAGAACAGACCCAGAGGATGCAAGAAATAGTAGAGATCACAAGCTATTAGATAATATCCAACATACTTCGATATCTAGAGGCCCCAATCCTGTACCCTCAGCTCCTTTTTAATCTGTAGAGCTCTCAGCCCATGTCCTCCTGTGATTCTTGGTCCTAGGGAGGATGGCTTCAGCACTGGTGCTGTCCGCTTCCAAATTTAGAACACAGGAGTTTCTTCCTCTCTATCAGTCAGTTGCCTCCCTTAACCATCCCTATTTTCCAAGGAAAAGCGGAAACATACCCAGGTAATCTGAATACGTCCCATATGCAAAGACTGTAAGCAGGCGGAACACGGGGGAGAACTCACTGTCAGCTAGCTGTAGAGAAGGGGTGGGGTGGAAAAGTAGCAACGTTCAGTACAAACAGTAGAAAAATGGCAAAAATCCTTATTGCTTACACAAAGTAATTCCAATATGTCCCAGAGTCAGTGCTGCCGCGATTTTTGTTTAATTACTAACAAAGCTGAATTTTGCCTTTACTCTTTTGTCACACAGGATTCTCGGAAACATTGCGAGCAACATTATGGGCCCACCCCATGAATGGCACCTACACCCCAGATGGGCAACGAACTTGGGCCTCACTCTCCCTGAAGCGGTAAACCTTTGGACTGTACCACTCCAGGCAAAAGTTGCACGATGGAGTGCTCCACCACCATTAATTAATTTTTTAAAATCCTTGTACGCAGGGATTATTAAAAAAAACACCTATGTATAGGGCAATTTAAAACAAAATCCCTGAACACAGAAAACCCTGCCTCTGGAGGTCAGGCAGGCGCCAACCTTATACTCCTTTCGGCACCTCCTGAAAACATATTTATTCCAAGAAGCCTTTCTTTAACATGCAGCCTTGGATTACTGTTATTGCTTCTTTTAAATTTTGTTTTAACTGTTTTTATTCTGTTTTTATTTTCATTTTACCTTGTACACCACTCTGAAATTTTTCAATGGGGAGCGGTATATAAATATTCTAAATAAATAAATAAATAAAACTACATGACAGGAAAAATGGGTCTAGCCTGGCTTGCTCGTTTTCTACAGGCAGAATTGTTGTTGCTCTTTGGAGGAATATCCTGTCATTCAGGCTAAGCTTTACCACCTCAGTGAGACCTAGCACAGGGTGTGTTTGTTGCACACATAGTCATCACAACTTTCCCCTGTGTAGTGTTCAGGTGGCAGAGGGTGGTGCATTTTACAGGTGCTGACAACAAAACCAATAAAATGCAACTCTTGCTTATTTACAAAGCTTACTGGGTGACCTTGGGCCCGTCACTGTCTCTCAGTCTAACTTAACTTTCCACCTTCCAGATGTTGCAGACTCCAACTCCTATCTGCCTTGGTCAGCACATCCAATTGTTAGGAATGCTGGGAGTTGTAGTCAAAACTTCTGGAGGGCACCAGGTTGGGAAAGACTGGTGTAGTTAATAATAATCTGGTCAGAGTCTTAAGAAGGTTGAGAGTTAAAAGCAGGAGTGATTTTCCCTCCCTGCCACCAAAGCAATCCTTCCTCCTGCCATCTCTTATGTAAAGAGGGGATGCTGAAATACTGCCACCAAAAATGATTTGAAAGAGCATTAAGCAGTAGTTTATGACAGTAGTTTTCAAACTTTCTACCTTAAGGAAATCCTTTCCACATGGATTTTTCTGCAGTTAACCCCTATCGGATCACCGCCATGGATTCTGGGGCTCATTCAAGGGTCTGTACACACACACACACACACACAATATTCCCATGGAGTACTAGCTAGGCCTATTACCTAGTGCAAACTAACAGTATTCCCTAGAACACACACTGATCCTCCCTCGCCCATTGGGATGAAAGGTAAGAAAAGTTTGTCTGTCATTGTTGATAACCTCACTGAAGACTCCCAGATGTCTGTAGAAACTACACAGATCACACTAACTTGTGGCATACTTTTTTTCAGTGACCTCTAATCATTCATTAATGCTACACACCAATTTGTAGCAGGAGGAAGAAACCTACTGAAGCTGCTCACTTAAATATAGAACAAAGAGAGATGTTTGTCATGGTTCACGCACTGAGGCCCTGACTTGGGGAGTGTGTGTGTGTGTGGACACGTGAGGGTTTTAAAATAACCACACTACTAAAATAGTGCTAAGTGACACTACCTTACAGAGTTGAGTTTCCGCTAAACAAAGATTACTAAACAAAGATTATTAGAATGTAAGCCTACGTGGCAGGGTTTTGCTATTTTATTGTTTTACTCTGTACAGCACCATGTACACTGATGGTGCTATATAAATAAATAAATAAATAAATAAATAATAATACTCAGGTGCAGAAGAGAAGGGCCTTTGATTCCTTCAACTATCTACATGGAGTAGTACAGGGTTCCCTGAACCCACCCTCACCCCCAAGTCTCAGGGCTCACCTCTCGAACATTGGGCATGTCAAGAAGCTCCCCGAAAACATAAATGCCGGGGGCTTCCAGTACTTGATGGATGAGGCTGGCCAGGGCGGCTCCACGGGCAGATTTTGCCAGCAGCAGGAACTGCTCCTGGTTCTGCCCAGTCACTTTCACCTCGGTTGCCATGGGGTCACCGAATCAGTCTGCTCCAGGGTGAGGCTGCAGCCCCCACAATCTAAAGGGATAAAAAATTAAAAAGCACGGTATCTGGAGCTTTTCGTCCCATATTTCCCCCTAAAGCAACCAATCTGATAAAGTTGCACCTTTACACATACAATTTTTTAGTTTCTATTCACACAGAGGAGGGCCAGGATCTCTTCTCGATCCTCCCAGAGTGCAGGACACGGAATAACGGGCTCAAGTTAAAGGAAGCCAGATTCCGGCTGGACATCAGGAAAAACGTCCTGACTGTTAGAGCAGTACGACAATGGAATCAGTTACCTAGGGAGGTTGTGGGCTCTCCCACACTGGAGGCCTTCAAGAGGCAGCTGGACAACCATCTGTCAGGGATGCTTTAGGGTGGATTCCTGCATTGAGCAGGAGGTTGGACTCATGGCCTTGTAGGCCCCTTCCAACTCTGCTATTCTATGATTCTATTTATTTATTTATTTATTTATATTTTATAGGCCATCTCATAACAAAAATTTTCTCAAGGATAAAGTAACAAGATAAAACAACAAATTAAAAGTATACAATAAAGCAACCAAAATACAGTTACGATAAAACGCAGCACGAAAACATCAGGGTGCATTTCTGATCCCCTGGCGTATCTACCTACTCAGACAAACCGCAACCAAAGATTAGTTTATATAGGGGGGACCACTTCATGCCTCTCATTTCACCTGACGCCTCCCCTCCTCCACGCTGCGCTTTCGGTAGGCGCGTATCAAGGTCCTTAAGGGAGGCTGCAGTGCCGAGCAGGCGCGCAAAGACGCGGGGCGGCGGCTAATTCAGGGTTACGCCTATAGGCAGCAAAGAAGAGCACCGTGACACGCTTGTACGTGTGAACAGGGCCTGGTCCAGGGATGGGCTGAGAGAGCAAGGGGGCAAGGAATCAGGGGCGGGGGGCGCGACAGCACAGAAGGCAAAGGAAGGCGGGAGAGAGAAAAAGAGCTCCAGCACCCACTTTCTCACCCATCGTCAAGTTGGGGAGGGAGAGGCGGGGTACCCCAAACACGCCCCTCCCCCTCCCCCACCCCACCCCACTGCCTGCAGCAGGTATGGCCAGAGGGGACCTACCCCGACAGCGTCCACAACCCGCCCCCTCTCTGCCCCCTTCCCTCGGCGTACCTGAGGGCTTCCCTTCCCCGCGGGGAGCTGGAGGAGCCTGGGCAAACCTCTTGCCAAGAGACGGAGCGCTTCCGGGTTGGTGGCGTCACAGCTGCCCTTCGGGCGCCGCCTCCTCGCCCTCTCATTGGCCAGCTCCCCCTGGATGGAGCGTCCTCCGGGAAGAGCTCATGCGCAGCAAGGGTTGGCTCCTCCACGCGCGCCAGGCGTCTGCGCCTCTCGCGCAGCAGCGCGCCTCGCTCGGGTCGCGGCGGGCAGCAAAGGGCGCCCCCTGCCGCTGCCGCGACCATGCCGCAGCCTCAGCCCGGGGCGCCCTCTTTTGCCCCCGAAGCGTTTCCTCCCTCGCCGCCTCCTTGGAGAGGGAGCCCCGGTTTAAGCGCTCTGAGCAGGGCAGGCGCCCCGGTCCCGCGTCATGTGGAATTCGCAACCAGCCTTTGTAGCACCCACAGAATGAACCCCGGAGTAAGGGCGGGGAAGAACAACTCAGGGATTCGACCAGCAGCAAAATCCCAGTTTTTAAAAGAAAAGAAAACGCCTTTTCTTTTTTTAAAGTCCGTTTTTGAAACCCTCCTTCAAAAAAAAAAAAAAAAAAAAAGGCTAAAAATGCCCCGTTTTTAAAAGCCTTCGTAAAGAACACCGTCTTCGCCTTCTCTTAAAAACAAACAAAAATTAAAACCAAAGTATAAAACGACAGTATAAAACCATAATATAAAATATAAAACCTCAACCAGATAAAAACAGCAGCAATGCAAAATTACAAATTTAAAACACTGAATTAAAATTTACTTATAGACTGTTAAAATGCTGGGAGAATAAAAAGGTCTTCACCTGGCGTCTAAAAGCATATAATGTAGGTGCCAAGCAAACCTCCTTAGGGAGCTCATTCCATCGCCGGGGTGCCACAGCAGAGAAGGCCCTCCTCCTGGTAGCCACCTGCCTCACTTCCTTTGGCAGGGGCTCACGGAGAAGGACCCCTGACCTTAGGGTCCGGGCAGGTACATATGGGAGGAGGCGTTCCTTCAGATAGCCTGGCCCCAAGCCGTTTAGGGCTTTAAATGTTCATACCAGCACTTGGAATTGGGCCCCAACCTGGACTGGCAGCCAATGAAGCTGGAAAAGGACAAACAAATACATCCACTAGGATGGGTGGGGGTACTATTGGAATATAAATCCCATTGAACCCATCAGGGTTTACTTCTGAGCAAACGTGCTTATGATCGTGCTGCACGGTTTCAAAAATACTGGCACTTTAGGCGGACCATAAAAGCATGCACAGCAGCAGGGCTGGTGCGGAACGTTTTGCAGCAGGAACGCCGAACCGGAGTAGTTGGGGTTGATGTAACTCCTCCAAACGAGGAGGGGGCACAACCACAGCTGGCCCTGCTCTGCTTATTCCCTTGTATGCACTTCCCTTTTGCACACAAACACCGGCACACACTGTGTGCAAATAGCCTCTGAAAATTCTACTTGGGAGCAGGGGGATTTCCCCAAATTTTTCCAGAGGGTGGGAAGATTCTCCCAACAGTTTCTCACAGGTAGGGCTCTCCATAGGCAGGAGCAGTAGTAGCACAGCTTCTATTTGTTTTTTCCTAAAGGTAGGGGTGTGCGTGTGTGCTGCCACTGCAAGTGGCAGCACACACCAAATGCATTTTATTTATCTTTATTTATTTATTTATTTATTTATTTATTACATTTCTATACCACCCAATAGCTGGAGCAATCTGGGCGGTTCACAAAAATTAAAACCAAAGTATAAAGCAACAGTATAAAACCATAATATAAAATATAAAAGCTCAACCAGATAAAAATAGCAGCAACGCAAAATTACAAATTTAAAACACAAGAGTTAAATTTTATTTATAGACTGTTAAAATGCTGGGAGAATAAAAAGGTCTTCACCTGGCGTCTAAAGGCGTGCCAAGCGAACCTCCTTAGGGAGCTCATTCCACAGCCAGGGTGCCACAGCAGAGAAGGCCCTCCTCCTGCTAGCCACCTGCCTCACTTCCTTTGGCAGGGGCTCGCGGAGAAAGACCCCAGAGGTTGACCTCAGGGTCCAGGCAGGCACATATGGGAGGAGGCATTCCTTCAGACAGCCTGGCCCCAAGTCGTTTAGGGCTTTAAATGTTAATACCAGCACTCTGAATCGGGCCCGGACCTGGACTGGCAGCCAATGAAGTTGTAAAAGGACTGGCGTGATGTGGTCTCGTCGGCCAGTCCCTGTTAGTAACTGTGCTGCCCTGTTTTGTACCAGTTGAAGTTTCCAGACCGTTTTCCAAGGCAGCCCCACGTTTAACGCATTGCAGTAATCTAAACGAGAGGTTATCAGAGCACGGATAACTGTAGCTAAGCTATCTCTGTCCAGATAAGGGAGCAGTTGGTATATCAACCTCCCCCCTCCCCCATTTTGCATCCTCAGCCCCCCATACCTTGCATTGTTCCAAGGCATTGTTTGGAGAGAGGGACGGCAGGCACCCCCACACCCACAAAATGTTGAAGAAAATTTGCAGAAAATTCTTCAAAGGGGCCTTTTATTTCCAGGGAGGTCAGAAAAATCTCAGAACCTTTCTGAGAAAAATGCCTTCTGAGAGATTTTGGCTCAGCTGTAGTTATTCCTCAGAGTTCAACACCCAGTTTTTGAGCTTACCTAATCACTGTGAGGTGGCCAAAGGCAGTGTGTGTGTGTGTGTGTGTTTCTTTACATTTATTTATTTATTTATTGCATTTTTTATACCGCCCAATAGCCAAAGCTCTCTGGGCGGTTCACAAAAATTAAAATCATAAAGAGCATAAAAACAACCAACCATCTAAAAACACAAATACAAAATACAATATAAAAAGCACAACCAGGATAAAACCACACAGCAAAAATTGATATAGGTTAAAATATGGAAATAAAACAGCAAAGTTTGACCAATAGGGATGACTTAGTGGATAAAGTGGCAGTTACGGGAACTCTGGGGGAAAGTGACCATGTCATACTTGAATTCTTGATTATGAAGGAGACAAAAGTCGAGCGTAGCCATACACGTACTCTGGATTTTAGGAAAGCTGATTTTAATAAACTCAGAACTATAATAAGTAAGGTCCCGTGGCAAGGGAGCCTAAAAAGAAAAGGAGTGCAGGATGGGTGGGAGTATCTAAAAAATGAAATTTTAAAGGCACAGTTACAAACAATTCCAACAAGAAGAAAAGATAGAAGACAACAGAGGAAACCAATGTGGCTCCACAAAAAGCTTATTGATGAACTGAAAACAAAAAGGGATACATATAGGAAGTGGAAGGAAGGCCAGGCTACAAAAGAAGAGTACAGACAAGTGGCGCAGAAGTGCCGAAATGGCGTCAGGAAGGCTAAAGCTGTGAATGAGCTGAGATTAGCGAGGGATGCTAAAAGCAATAAAAAGGCTTTCTTCAGATACGTGAGTAGTAAAAGACAGAGGAAAGAAATGGTGGTTCAACTGCTTAATGAGGATGGCAAATTGATAACAGACGACAAACAAAAGGCTGAAGTGCTCAATTCCTACTTTGCCTCGGTCTTCTCCCAAAAGCGGGTCTATGACCCCCCTGGAAAAAGTGAAGCAGAAGTTGAGGGGGCAGGATTGCAGTTTGAGATTGATAAACAAATGGTCAAAGAACACCTAATTTCCTTGAATGAGTTCAAATCCCCAGGGCCCGATGAACTGCATCCAAGAGTAATGAAGGAGCTAGCGGAAGAACTCTCAGAACCTTTGTCTATTATCTTTGCAAAATCATGGAAGACGGGTGAGGTGCCGGACGACTGGAGGAGGGCTAACGTTGTCCCTATCTTCAAAAAGGGCAAAAAGGAGGAACCTGGGAACTACAGACCAGTCAGTCTGACATCCATCCCTGGGAAAATTCTGGAGCAGATTATAAAGAAGTCAATCTGTAAACACCTTGAAATCAATGCAGTGATTACTAGAAGCCAACATGGATTTGTCAGGAACAAATCCTGTCAGACTAATTTGATCTCATTTTTTGATAGGATAACCTCCCTTGTGGACTGTGAGAATGCTGTGGATGTCATATATCTTGACTTCAGCAAAGCTTTTGACAAAGTACCACATGACATTCTGATTAACAAACTAGCTAAAAGTGGGCTAGATGGAACAACTATTAGGTGGATCCACAGTTGGCTACAGAATCGGACTCAAAGAGTACTTATCAATGGAACCTTCTCAAACTGGGGAGAGGCAACGAGTGGGGTGCCGCAGGGCTCAGTCCTGGGCCCAGTGCTCTTCAACATTTTTATTAATGATTTGGACGAGGAGGTGCAGGGAACGCTGATCAAATTTGCAGATGACACCAAATTGGGTGGGATAGCTAATACCCTGGAAGACAGAAACAAACTTCAAAGTGATCTTGATAGGCTGGAGTGCTGGGCTGAAAACAACAGAATGAAGTTTAATAGGGATAAATGCCAAGTTCTACATTTAGGGAATAGAAACCAAATGCACAGTTACAAGATGGGGGACACTTGGCTCAGCAATACTACAAACGAGAAAGATCTTGGAATTGTTGTAGATCACAAGCTGAATATGAGCCAACAGTGCGATATGGCTGCAAGAAAGGCAAATGCTATTTTGGGCTTCATTAATAGAAGTATAGCTTCCAAATCACGTGAGGTACTGGTTCCTCTCTATTCGGCCCTGGTTAGGCCTCATCTAGAGTATTGCGTCCAGTTCTGGGCTCCACAATTCAAGAAGGACGCAGACAAGCTGGAGCGTGTTCAGAAGAGGGCAACCAGGATGATCAGAGGTCTAGAAACAAAGCCCTATGAAGAGAGACTGAAAGAACTGGGCATGTTTAGCCTGGAGAAGAGAAGATTGAGGGGAGACATGAGAGCAGTCTTCAAATACTTAAAAAGTTGTCACACAGAGGAGGGCCAGGATCTCTTCTCGATCCTCCCAGAGTGCAGGACACGGAATAACGGGCTCAAGTTAAAGGAAGCCAGATTCCGGCTGGACATCAGGAAAAACTTCCTGACTGTTAGAGCAATGCGACGGTGGAATCAGCTACCCAGGGAGGTTGTGGGCTCTCCCACACTAGAGGCATTCAAGAGGCAGCTGGACAACCATCTGTCATGGATGCTTTAGGGTGGATTCCTGCATTGAGCAGTGGGTTGGACTCGATGGCCTTGTAGGCCCCTTCCAACTCTGCTATTCTATGATTCTATGATTCTATGAAATTTAAGTTAATAGGTGTTAAAATACTGAGAAAATAAAAAGGTCTTCAGCTGGCGACAGAAGGAATACAGTGTAGGTGCCAGCTAAACCTCTCTGGGGAGCTCGTTCCACAGCCGGGGTGCCACAGCAGAAAATCTCTTCATTATTCTGCAGCCTCCCAGGCTGTCTGCACTTCCTGATCTGAAGAAGCCCAATGGGAAGAACTGTGTCATGATGTCTTTCCCTCAGCTTTAACTGAATTGTTGTAAACTGCCCAGAGAGCACTATGACTATGTGGTGGTATTTTTATTTATTACACTTATATACCACCCCCATAGCCAGGGCTCTCTGGGCGGTTTACAGAAATTCTAAAATTAAGATAAAAACAAGTATACAAATTTTAAAATTCTAAAACATAGAACATACACACATAAAGCATTAAAAACCATTAAAAAACTAAACATGTGGGTGATTAAGATGTGCCGCCATATGCCTGGCCAAAGGGGAAAGTCTTAAGCTGGCACCGGACAGATAGCAGCATTGGCGCCAGGTGAGCCTCATCAGGGAGCCACCACCGAAAAGGCCCTGTCCCTCGTTGCCACACTCCAAGCCTCTCTCGGAGTAGGCACCCGGAGGAGGACCTTAGATGTTGAACGTAGTGTATATTCATTACGTATATTCACATCGGGAGAGGCGTTCCGTCAGGTATTGTGGTCCCAAGCCGTGTGAGGCTTTATAGGTCAAAACCAGCACCTTGAATTGGGCTCGGAAACATACAGGCAGCCAGTGCAAGCGGACCAGAGCAGGTGTTATATGGTCAAACCTTCTGGTTCCCGAAATCAATCTGGCCGCTGCATTTTGCACGAGCTGCAGCTTCTGAACTGTCTTCAAAGGCAGCCCTACGTACAGTGCATTGCAGTAATCTAACAATGAAATGAATTTATTTATTTATTTATTTATTTATTTATTTATTTATTTATTACATTTTTATACCGCCCAATAGCCGAAGCTCTCTGGGCGGTTCACAAAAATTAATGAATAATAATTGAAGTGCGAGAAACCACAGAAGCAACAGGCTACTGGAGATTATTATACAATGAAATATTATATAATTTCTTTGAAAAGTTCTCCTTTGAATTTCTTTTAGGTACAAAAGAAACTGCCTTATACCGAGTCAGACCATTGGTGCATCTGGCCAGTATTGTCCGCACTGACTGGCAGCAGCTCTCCAGGATTTCAGGCAGGATTCCTCCTCCTTAGCCCTGTGAGAAATGGAGAGATATGTTACTTTTTCAATGATGTTATATGTATAAGGATGCTAATACTATATGTTATAAAGAAATATAATATAATTAAAAATATGTGGCTGAATAGCAGCCAGCCTAAAGTACTGTTATCTTTACTGAAAGATGGTTAAAGGACAGGGAAGAGCCCAAACAGGTGCAAAGCACCGTTAGACTATTCAGTCGGAGTAAAAAGAACAAAGCGGAATTTGTGGTTAGACTAGTGGTCAGAAAAGGTGATAAATTGAACAAAACTGAAACATACATCTGTTGTTTTTGAACTCATGACTTTTGTGGTTACCTGATGGGTGGAGGGATGATCAAGAGCAATAAAGTGGGTAGGCCCAGACCAATCAAACCCATATTTGGGCATAAGTAAATAGGGGTGGGTGGAATATTAAATGAAATGAAAAAGCAAGTAAACGGAGGCGGGACAAAGCTGCGTGCCGGGATAGGCTGTAACCCCTCAAGTCTCTAACCAATAACGAGATGGGGAGGGACCTCTTCGGCCTGGTGTAGGGTATAAGATGTCTTGACATGTGCTTGGGTGGTGTGCCTACTTTGCTAGAGCACCCAGACTTGCAATTCTGTATCAATAAAAGGAACAGAGTGCTTTCACCATTGTCCTTGAATCTTTATTTCAAATCGCATTTCTAACAGCCCTACCTGGAGGTTGAGCCTGGGACCTTCTGCACACAAAGCAAATGCTCAAGCACTGAACTGTAGCCCCTTCCTCTATTTTCTATCAAACTGAATGAGAATGGTTGAAAAAAATATGGAAGAAATTTTCAGCACAGCACTAACACAGAGAATTTCACACTCTCTCAAAATAGTAGAGGAATCATGGCTCAGTGACGGAACACATTTTTTGTGTTCCCAGGTTCAGGCCCTGACTGGTTGCTACCCTAAGGGGCTTACAATCTAAAACGGACACAGGGAAACAATAGAAGAAATACTTTGGCTTAGATACAATGAAGCATAGGGACTTGGGGGAAATTACAAACTGAGACTCAATCCAGACAAGACGGAGGTACTGTTAGCGGGTGGTTCATTTGTCCGGCGAGGTGATGTTTGCCCTGTCCTGGACGGGGTTGCACTCTCCCTAAAGGATCGGGTCCGTAGTTTGGGGGTGCTCTTCGATCCAGAACTGTCACTTGAGGCACAGGTGAACTCAGTGGCAAAGAGCACCTTTTATCAGCTTAGGCTGATATACCAACTGCGCCCTTATCTGGACAGTGATAGCCTAGCTACAGTTATCCATGCTCTGATAACCTCTCGTTTGGATTACTGCAATGCGTTATACGTGGGGCTGCCTTTGAAAACGGTCCGGAAGCTTCAGCTGGTACAAAACAGGGCAGCCCGTTTACTAACAGGGACTGGCTGGCGAGATCACATTACGCCAGTCCTTTTACAACTTCATTGGCTGCCAGTCCAGGTCCGGGCCCGATTCAAAGTGCTGGTATTGACATTTAAAGCCCTAAACGGTTTGGGGCCAGGTTATTTGAAGGAACGCCTCCTCCCATATGTACCTACCCGGACCTTAAGATCATCTACAGGGGCCCTTCTCCGTGAGCCCCTGCCAAAGGAAGTGAGGCAGGTGGCTACTAGGAGGAGGGCTTTCTCCGCTGTGGCACCCCGGTTGTGGAATGAGCTCCCCAGAGAGGTCCGCCTGGCGCCTACACTGTACTCCTTTCATCGCCAGCTGAAGACCTTTTTATTCACTCAGTATTTTAACACTTAATTTTAACTTAAATTTAAATTATACTGTTTTAACTCTGTATTTTAACCTTATATCAATTTTGCTGCGTGGTTTTATCCTGGTTGTGCTTTTTATATTGTATTTTGTATTTGTATTTTTAACTTGTTGGTTGTTTTATGATGATTTTAATTTTTGTGAACCGCCCAGAGAGCTTCGGCTATTGGGCGGTATAAAAATGTAATAAATAAATAAATAAATAAATAAATAAATTACAGAGGTCGTGTTAACATGGAGGCATTCTGGGAGGCAGTTCCAGGCATAAGAGGGAACAAGGGGAAACGGACAGAAATAATGGGCACGTCTGAAAATAGTGAGACCTTGATTTCTTCTTTAACCACTTGCTACTGATTCTGTGCTTTGTCAAGGTATAACCCATCCTATCCCTGGTTTCAGGGAATACAATATTTTAAAATACACAGAAGTATAAAATAGAATGCAACAATTCTTTTAGTACTTAACATGAATTCAAAATGGCAGAAATCCCAAATTAGTAATATTTGTTATAAAACTGCATTTGCACATTTGTGCAAATAAATAAATAATTATTTGTGCATTTGTCATTATTTCTGATACGTGGATTCTGCCCCATGAATCAGATATGTTAGTCTCCCACCCTGTCACCTTCAACGTTACCCAAAATTTGCTGCCGGAGGTAGCTGTCCTAACTTGCTATGTGATAAGGCATACATTTGGCACAAACCACGAACAAAACTAGAAGACAGAAGAGTTCAGGTTGCAATTTTTTGCCTAAATGCAGCAGTTCTGGCAAATAATCCTTCCAATAACTTCTCTTTCTTTTTCCAGGATGGAAGCCATGTTGGTTTGTTGCAGCAAAAACAACAAAGAGCCCAGTCCCATTTTAAAGACTAACAAAAACGTTGCAGCCTGAGTTTTCAGGAGCCTCCCTCATAATTGCCAAGCAGTTCTAGAGATGGCAGTGTGTGTGTGTGTCACATTACTATGCAGAGCGCAGATTTTTATGATATCACATTAATGAATTCAAGGAAATCCAATACAACAAATAGAAGATCCAATCAGTGGTTGTGACTAGAGCTGTGCACCCCCTCCCCGAACCACTTCGGATCCCAATCTGGACCTTCCGGATCAGGCCCGAACAGCTTCGGGTCGATCTGGACCTCCTGCAATCCGCTCCGGAACCGGAGCAAGATCCGGAGGTCTGGATCAATATTCGGACCCCATTTTGCCCCCCCTTCCCCACTTACTTGCCTCCATGGCAGGTGGTGGAGGCAGGTAGGTGGGGAAGGGGGGACAAAATGGGGGCCGAATAAGCCCCCCTTCCCCCCACTTACCTGGTTCTGTCACAGTCCGGGCAGCAGCTTCAACTGAATCGCTTCGGACCGTTCCAAACCACTTTGAGCTGATCCGGACCTCCCCTAATCCGCTCTTGAACCGGGCTTCTGAGGCCCGCTCTGCTTTGGATCTGGGGATCTGTAATGGAGCTGAGCACACCCCTAGTTGTGACCCTACTCAAAAGTAGCAATCACTGATGGTAATAACATAATGATATAAATACGTAAACAATGAAAGAAGGACAATTATTTTTTGTAGTGAGCCAACCACTCCCAGTGTCTATTGAGTCTAATTTGCTAATGAACTTCAATTTCATGCTGGAATTTCCCTTTGAATTTGTTCTGGAAAAATGGTAACTTTCAGCTGTAATGAAGAGTTTACCGTATCTGAGGTGTTACTAGCTTGGCTGGGACTTCAAGTGATTCTCCATATGGAGTGGAGGAATGTTTCCTTCTTATCGTCCATGGCAATTGCCTGTTAGACGGTGTTGTTAAACTATATTTTGCTGAAAAGCCATTCGCGAAACAGTGAAAATATACCAGATGCCTGTTAACTTTGTAAAAGTCATGTATAATGCCGAAGAAATCTGTTTAACTTTGAAATCTGTTTAACCTTGTCATTTCTTCATAAGACTGTAGACTCAGCTGGTTGCTCTTTAACATTGCTTGATTAACTAATTGTTTCATATATCTTTTAGTCAGCTGTTGTAGCTTGGTAATAAAAATTGTATTACTTTTTCTCACTGTCATAATTATGATATTGTGTGAATATATATGAAAATTGTAATTTAAGAATTTATACACTTTGCATACCCCAGTTTGATACTTTTCCACATAGTAGTTGTGTGCCTTCGGCACTATCTGTTTAACTTTGACCTTGACAACTTCTGCCTTCTCTAATGATTTGATTTTAATGTCACAACATCCTATGAAACGGAAATGTCCTACAAAATTGAAATGCTTTGTATACTGTGCTAAAATCAAACAGTTCTCTCAGTTAGCACATAATTCAGTAACTCTTCACGTATGTTTCCTGTGAAACCCGTAATTTTGAGAAGGAAATTTGGAAAAGAAAGTCACATCCAATCGCCACACATAAACCACATTTAGAACCTTTCCAAGAGGCTTCACATGGCTACTTTTTAATTATATTTCTAGAGAAAGCCTTCACGCGTGACTTGGCAAGGTGAATAGCTGTTGGATAGTGGGCTTTAACAGTATAACGGGACGGGACTTTGGTGTTGCTGTGTATTTGGTTTCTACCATGTGTCCTTAAATAATTTCTTATGCTAGAATATTCATAACTAGTGTATTGTGAAATTAGTGTGATATGGTGAAAAGTGTGTTGGGCTTTGTGTGAAATTCAACGGTAAAACAAAACTACTGGTTTAAGATCATACTTCAGGCTTTTTCACATTGTCTCAAGCTTCACAAAACCAGAAAACTGCCTGATGATTAGTAATGATGTTGTGCAATATCCAAACTGTGTTTGCTTACAATTTACCCTCCGTGCACCCACACTTTTCTTTGGTCTTTCAGGCCCAAATCCAGATGGGGATAACGGAGTGCCTGGCACCAGCAAAGATGCTTCATGTCTTCCTGGTTCTGTATCACCTTATGAAGCCTCAAACTGCACAAGAACAAATATCTAACAGGAACAACGTGAAGTAAAAAAGACCTGCCTCTCCCTCTGGATCAAGGCGGGGAACAACATAGAATACAAAATATTATCAAATACATAAAACTGATTAAAACATATAAAAACTAATACATTATTAAAATAACAGCCAGAATTTGACTGGGTAGACCTGCCGGAAGAGATCAGTCTTTATTGCATTTTTATATTCCGAAAGACTATTGAGTTGACGCATCTCTCCCGTCAGGCCATTCCACAGTCTGGGAGTCGCAGCAGAGAAGGTCCTCTGGGTAACAGTCATTCATCTGGATTTTGCTGGATTCTTCCCACAGGATCTGAGTGTGTGGGGCGGATTGTTAGAGAGAAGACGATCCCACAGGTAACCTGGACCCAAACCATGTAGGGCTTTAAAGGTAACCAACACATTACATTTTGCCTGGAAACTAATTGGCAGCCAGTGTAGTGATTTTAAAGCTGATGTAACATGGTCACCCTTAGATGTACTGGTGACCAGCCTGGCTGCCATATTTTGGATTAGTTGAAGTTTCCGGACTAGGCACAAAAGTAGCCCTATGTAGAGCGCATTGCAGAAGTCGAGCCTTGAAGTTACCAGCATGTGCACTACCAGGTCTTCCAACTCTAGGAAGGGGCGCACCTGGCATATTAGTCGAAGCTGATAGTCGGCACTTCTGGCCTTCGCAACTATCTGAGCTGTCATTTGGAGCAACAGTGGCTGGAGTGGCAGTGACTGGAGACCATCACTTTGCTTTGACATGATCCCAGCTGCGGGTAAGAGAATGGGTTAATTAAGGAGAAGTGGGATAGGCATCAAGAAACCTTTGAGGGTGCACAATGGTGCACACTTGCACCACATTGCTTGCCCTGATATTAAGGCGTGAGCCTTAGCTCCCAATTCCTTGATTTCATGGTATTGAAGCCAACATAGGAGCACCTTAACTCTGGTCTTAAACTGGCAAGTTTCTTGATCATTGAATTTCCCTGGTTTTGGAAAAAGAAATGTATCGTTACAGTGTTGGCAATCCCACCCTCTCCCCAATGCATTTGAATCTGCTTTCTTGCAAGTTGACCTATATGACACATGGGATCATATCTAGTTAACTAATGGTAATCATGATTTCATTTCAAAGTGCACACTTAACTTTTTTAAAAAATGTACACCTCAAACAAGAAATAAATGCAGATAACCATTTTTGCGATTAGCAGGGCAATATTATTATTAGGAATAACTCAAAGTCTCAAACTAGGGAGCCAGCTTTTGAGTTGTCCAGAAGGCTTCTTTGTGCTGAATTATAACAAGGGAACGTCTAGGGCTATTTATTCGAACCTTCTTCCCTACTTCCTGCAGTTTATAATAAAGCAAGGTTTGGCAGCAATGCAATGTTGAGGCTTATAATGCCAAATCTTTCTTTTTGCTACTCAACCTGTGCCCCTTTAACTACCATATTTGCATCTCCACTCAGCTATGAAACTCACTGTGAGCAAATCATCATCCTGCTGTCTATTGTACCTGAGAGGTTACCGGGAGGATGGAACAGGACAGCCCCATGCAAAGCTTTCTGGAGGGAAAGGCAGGAGAGGATCAGGCAGCTGAGTGAGCAACGTGCTTCAGGCAGCACAATTAATTGTTGTCTGAGCCGTGAAGCAAGACTTCTTAAAGTGTTTGCCTTGGTGGGGGTGGGGGTGTTAGCGGTGGCATTTTGGCTGTAAAATGCCTTGGGCTGGCACTGATAGACAGATAATACCTGACAACGTCTTGCTGGTACTCATAAGAGCCCTTTACTTTGTTTAAAAGTAAAACATGGGTGAGTATAATAGATACTAGGCAGCAGTACTGAAATTCAGAGCCTTCCATGTGATCTTTTCAAGGGTACCTAGGCTGAATATTAGTCCATGTGTGATACTACTGTGTTGCCCTCCAGAGACAATAGCTCAGTGCCCTGGGGCACAGGCTTGCTCCAGGACAGCCTGCCTTGTTCAGGGGAAGAGGCTAGGCTGTACTTTTCACACAAGGGCTAAACTTCGCTGACTAAAACCAGAATATCTACTTCGACAAGTCCCAGATGGTTTGTGCATCCTCAACCCAGAAACAACTGGCTCTTCTTCTCCTTCTTCTCCTCCTCCTCTAGAATCATAGAATAGCAGAGTTGGAAGGGGCCTACAAGGCCATCGAGTCCAACCCCCTGCTCAATGCAGGAATCCACTCTAAAACATCCCTGACAGATGGTTGTCCAGCTGCCTCCTGAAGGCCTTTAGTGTGGGAGAGCCCACCACCTCCCTAGGTAACTGGTTCCATTGTCGTACTGCTCTAACAGTCAGGAAGTTTTTCCTGATATCCAGCTGGAATCTGGCTTCCTTTAACTTTAAAAACTTTAAAAAGTTTTTCTATCTAGATATTATATATTTTTACGGCACGGTTACTTGGAAAATGCCTCCAATTGTAAATATTATGATACAAAAGATTTCTTTGTTTTTTAGATAAAGCCCTGAGGAAGAACGCAACCGCGTTCGAAACACGTAGGCACCTGGCACTTTAATAAACCTTTTACTATAATATTATTGCAAAAGATTCCTTGGTTCCGCCCTTGCCTTTGGCTTATTTTTTACTCCCCTACGGGGTTTCCTTCTTTTTGCACACATCCTCTCAGGCCAGGGGAAGAAAGCCAGACTTGTCGTACAGAGTTTCCTACTAGATGGTCTCTGGGTGGGGCAGCTGCTATCACCTTTGCTCTTCCTCTGCTAAAGTGTGTCCCTGGTTGGACTTCTTATGGCAGGCATTAATCCTAGTTCCTCATGGAGTACGAAATACAGGTTTCTATCAGAGAGTTGTGTTTGTTTTCTCCGTCCCTCCGTATGTTTAGGCAGTGGGGCAAAACATCTTGGTGTCCAAAACAGAAAATCCAGATGGTACTCCAGTCCACCAATTAACATGGAGCGCAATATACTGGGACACTCTCCTACAGAATCCCCGTTTTAAGGAATGGGAGCTGCAATAGAGCTCAAGGCTGCCAAGGATCACATCACTTTGCCTTCTACTCGATGGTTTAGAACTGGGACCCTGCCAGCCCCATCACTGGGGCACTGCAGAAGCAACAGGCCGCTTCTTGTTATCTATGTGGAGCGGCTGACCCACAGTCTACCCCCTCACCCTGTTCCAGACGGGATGTGCAGCATCACTATTCAAGTCAATGCATTTTTACCCCCAACAAACATGTGCACTTCCTGGAAAGTAGGAGAGCCCGGCCTTGTTTTTTCTCCCACATCCCTCCTCCCTCTCTAGCCTGCTTCTCCAGCTGCCTTCATCTCAGGTTTTATCTCTCCATCGATCCACTGCTCTCACATTCCCCGACACGCTTGCTGCTTTTCATTAGTCAGATAAAGCCAGGCAGCCTCAACGTCCATTTCAGGCTGCTCTGCCCTTCTCCCGTGACTGGCTCTGCCTCCCTGTGCTCCTTGCAGCTGTTTTGACCTGTGGCCCTTTTCTGGTCCCTTTAGCAGAAGGGTGGGAAACACATTGGGGGGGGCAATAACCCCACCTGGCCCTTCCTGGGTCAGATGACACCAGGGGCTGTGGCTCCTGTGGGTGGTTTGGCCAGGGACTGGCTTCCACGGGATGCAGGCTTCCCCTGGCTGCGGAAAGCTCATGTACAGCCAAACCACCACAACGCATGCAGCCGAAGGAGCGCTCCAGCCACGGCCGGGGTCATGGTGGCTTCATGCGCAGCGCACCCTCCCTCTTGAGGGAAGAGGCAGGGTGAAGGCGCCCTGACCCAGGTGGTGGCTGGAGCACTCCAGCTGCTTCCTAGGCCAGGGGTGCTTCACCTGTACCATCTCCTCCTGATGTGGGAAGGCGTAATGTGGGCAAAGCAGCTCCCATGCAGGTGGAGCACAACGTGGCAACCTAACTCAGCTGGCACTGGCATGGGCTGCTCTTCCCAATTCCAGCTGAGTCGCCCTGCCAGCCTCATTTCCGCTGCTACCTCCCATTCCAAAGGGAATCCCTCCGGGGACAGGGCTTGCAGGTGGAGCCCTGTCCTCTTGGAGGAATCCAAGCAGGCTCCACGGGCCGGATTAGGCTCATAGGCTAGAGGCTCCCCACCCCTGCTTTAGAGCTTGCTACTCATCTTCACTGCAGGAGATATAAAACAGATACCCATTGCCTGTGCTCCTCTAGACACATGTATAAACTTGCACATGTTCTCAGAGCATGTATTCATTAAGGGGCCTTTTTAACTTTGGCAATAGGGCATCTGGAAAAAGGGAACCCAACAACACACATGGCTTCATCAGTAACAGCAATTACTGCAATTAACAGCAATTAACGTCAAGAAACGATGGAATGGGAGGGCGAGTAGCACTCAGCAGTGATCCTCTGTGATCTTCAGTCAGAGATTGGAAACATTGCCCTGGTTCAGACAACACACTAAACCATGCTGCTTAACCACAAAATGGTTAATGGAATACATGAAAAGGTCAATGCCTTCCGTTAACCATTTTGTGGTTAAGCAGCAGGGTTTAGCGTGTTGTCTGAACCAGGGCAATATGGGGTTCTCGTGTAAGAGGTGCTGCTCCTGACTCAGCAGGTGCTTGCAGGAGCTGGTCCTGAAAGCACCTGCTACTCTTGGGAGTACAACGGTGTAGGAAGGACACAGCGCTTGGATCCAGTCCCTTCCCTTGCACCTCAGTTGGGATGCAACCTGCAGAGAGCTTCGGCTATTGGGCGGTATAAAAATGTAATAAATAAATAAATAAATAAATAAATAAATAAATAAATAAAGGGAAGGAGGCATTTGACTTGGTCAGCCCTTGCAGGGGCTCCTTCAAGTACTGGCTGAGTCCCTTTCTCTGTGCGGAGAGAGGCAGAGCGCTCCTTGCCTCTTTCTGCACCAAGAAAGGAAAAGTGGGTGTGGCAGGGCCAGATGACACAATGGTGGGGCGCTGGGGCTTGAGGATCTCTTCTTGATCCTCCCAGAGTGCAGGACACGGAATAACAGGCTCAAGTTAAAGGAAGCCAGATTCCAGCTGGACATCAGGAAAAACGTCCTGACTATTAGAGCAGTACGACAATGGAATCAGTTACCTAGGAAGATGGTTGCCTCTCCCACACTAGAGGCCTTCAAGAGGCAGCTGGACAACCATCTGTCAGGGATGCTTTAGGGTGGATTCCTGCATTGAGCAGGGGGTTGGACTTGATGGCCTTGTAGGCCCCTTCCAACTCTGCTATTCTATGATCCCACTGGCTTGGTCTGGAGGTGGCAACCTGGCCCCTAGACCAAAAGAGCTTGCTTGCACTTATACATGTAGCAGCAGGCACACTGTGAATGCATGGTGGTCTTCTCAGTCAGATGAACCTTTCTCGGTAGAGGTATGATGTTTCACAGGTATCTCACAGGTAACATTTTTTAATATTATTTCTTCAAAAAGTGAGTTGGCTGCAGTTGTAAGTATTCTCCACTTACCCAGAGGAAGCTTCCAAGCTGCAATCTCCATTTCCACCTCCCCATTACTCACCACTTGGCCATGAAACTCATTGGGTGACCTTGGGTTAGTCACCACCTGTCAGCCTAACCTTCTTCACAGGGTTGTTGCGAGGACAAAATTGAGTGAAGGATCATGCATACCTGCCCTGAGATCTTTGGAAAAGAGATGGGATTTTATGTTATTTTTATTTATTGCATTTATATCCCACCATTTTTCTTCCAAGGAACCCGAGGCGTCATATATATTCCTCCGCCTCTCCATTTTATCCTCAAAACAACAACCCTGTGAGGTGGGTTGGGCTGAGAGTCTGTGACTGGCCCAAAGTCACCCAGTGGGTTTCCATGGCCTAGTGGGGACTAGAACACGGATCTCCCGACTCCCATTCCAGTACTTTAGCCACTATGCCACACTGGATATAAATGTAATAAATAAGTAAAAATCTTATGTGAACATCTAAAAAAGCAATATATGAAGAGGCCCTTAATACCATCACAATTCTTCAATGGCAACCTGGGTCCCTCATGCCAAAATTCGTCTTGCATAATTTTCATTCAGTTCAAAGAAAAGCTTTTTGTCCATGCTTTCCAGAATCTTTTCAAATCTTTCCTCTTTAACCTTTTTCCTCTCAGAAGGATTCTCAATGTTTGTATCATTTGGATCCTTGCTCTTTTATTGATCTTTTCCGTGGCTGAATTTTCTCCTCAGCTATGTGCTGTCCCAAATTATAACAAACAGAAGGACCTGAAAAGGACTGAAAATGCCTGAGTGGTGAAAGCCCCCTAAAAGAAAAGAGTTGAACACCAATAGAAGACGGTCTTATACCTTGGCACGGATGGGGGTAACAATAAAGCCGCATGTGTTGGCAACGGCGGTGCCCCTGGACCCATCAGCGGCACAGAGAAGGGAAGAGAGATTTCCTTTGAAGCTGCCGGCAGAAAGAGCCAAGCACAGTATATGGATTAGCAGAGTGTGATTTGTCAATATGGTTTTGTACATGTCTCAAGAGAGCTTGAAATGAAAAGGCTGGAGAAAGGGAAAGCAACCTAGATAATCCACAACATAAAATAGCATGTGTTTGTGAAGTCAAAAGGCTAAAATATACATGTATACATACCCCCCACACAACTGCACCTCCAACAGACAGAAAGAATTCATCAAATTCACAGCAGCATTGCAGTCCATGATTCTGCATAAATGCAGAGAATGCTGAGAATTCAGCTTGCTGAGAATTCTGGATTCCATCTTTTTAAAAAGCAAGTTTTTCATATTTATTAACGGGGTGCGCCATCTTTTCATCCTGAAGTGCCACATTTGGGGGCTACTGGGGGCGCGACTGCGGACCACACATGCTGTTCGCACCCACGCATATTCATACACAAACTCTCACACATTATTCTTACCAGTTTGGACATTTTTACACCAAACATGCAAAGCACAACTCAGTTCTATGCACATCACTCAGAAGCAAGTCACAATGCAATTTCTTTCAGGCACAGATCAATTCTATACATGCCTACTTAAGACATATAGCTTGAAGATCGTTTTGAAAGTGTGCCAAAAATGAGTAAAAACACATAGTGGTGAAGCGAGGGAAAGGGACGGATCGTGTCACTATCCGTACCCACATACTGCAGAGGTAAGTGAGGTTCCTGTTAACAAACAGAAGTACATGAGAGAATACTAGTGCAAATGGTGCTAGCCTTGCTGCAGCCTCATTCCAAATTTTGGATACTAGCTAAAATATAGTAGCCCACTATCCATTCCAAAAGGCAAGCGACTGTAACATCTAGTGGCAATGGCAATTTAAAAATAATTCTTAGCATTTTCATGTGCATATATAGTTCATGTGACTACTGAAGAAGACCTCTGTTGGGTTGAAACGTGTATGGTCTTTAAGTGTTTTGGACTTTAAGTGGTTTGTTCTTTTAGTGTTTTCTAAAAGGTCTTTGAGTACTTGTCTGTGCTTTTTTAATGATATAATATACAGCTTTACAGTGGCTGTAAAGTTGTACATATACAACTTTGGGAACTGGCCGTCGAGATCACATTACGCCAGTCCTTTTACAACTTCATTGGCTGCCAGTCCAGGTCCGGGTCCGATTCAGAGTGCTGGTATTGACATTCAAAGCCCTAAACGGTTTGGGGCCAGGCTATCTGAAGGAACACCTCCTCCCATATGTACCTGCCCGGACCTTAAGATCATCTACAGGGGCCCTTCTCCGTGAGCCCCTGCCAAAGGAAGTGAGGCTGGTGGCTACTAGGAGGAGGGCCTTCTCCGCTGTGGTACCCCGGCTGTGGAATGAGCTCCCCAGAGAGGTCCGTCTGGCGCCTACACTGTACTCTTTTCGTCACCAGCAGAAGACCTTTTTATTTTCTCAGTATTTTAACACTTAATTTTAACTTAAATTTAACAGTTCTAACTCTGTATTTTAAGCTTATATCAATTTTGCTGCATGGTTTTATCCTGGTTGTGCTTTTTATACGGTATTTTGTATTTGTGTTTTTAACCTGTTGGTTGTTTTATTATGGTTTTAATTTTTATGAACTGCCCAGAGAGCTTCGGCTATTGGGTGGTATAAAAATGTAATAAATAAATAAATAAATAAATAACTTATCAGTATATTAAAAAGTTTTTATAATATCTCACTTACCTGTGCAGTACATGTGAGAACGGATAGTGACACGATCCACCCCTTTCCCTCACTTCACTGCCTTGATTTTAAGGGACCTGGATAGGCTTCTCTTTGCTTATCTGTAAAAACACATAATGCCAGGATTGGGTGGCGAGAAGGAGAGAGCAGTATTTCAGCATTCAAATTCCAGGCCATTAGAATGGCTGGACTATCTCTGGTTGGAGAAGCACGTTTCTTGCAATGCCAGGTACTCCACTTTGAGTATTCAGATAATGCAGCATCAGCTCAGCCTCTGAAGCTCTACATTCAAAGAAAGTCTCTGGAATAGGAAAGTCTCTGCAATAGCACCCTATTGTGCGACATTTGTATGACATAGATATTAGAGAAAGATGGAATTTGTGTGGGGGTATTCTGGAGAAGGCCAGCCATCATTTCGGCTGCGTGTGGGGATGTATGACTGTTTCTTGGGGTAATGGCTGGAGACTAGAGCTTTCCCTCACCTTCTTTCCTCACTCCCCTTTCCCTCATCTCCCTTTTCCCTTTCTTCCCTTTCCCGTTTTTAAGAGGCTGTTTTACTGACCAAGGCCTTACGGGTGAGTTTTAGTGATTGCAATAAAATTGCTTTGGTCTCTAAATGTGAGTTTGTGTGTTATTCCCTGAATCTCTGGCTCGTCCTGGTTGTGGACAAGGTTCGGGAGATGGGTTGCTGGGAGTCCAGGATGTTTGGTCCAGGAGCCTACCTTGCAGGGTTGTCAGGTGGATCCTGACATCCGTTACACTTAGTAATTTATATCCTGCTACATAGGATAAGAGTGCCCTCTTCTTTGACTACGTACACAAAGAATTGGTCAAAAATACATGTTTAAATTCATGTTTTATGGAATATACTGTATATTGACACCTGTTTATTTATTGTAGGAATTTAGTAGATATTAAAAATTGAAGATATGATCCAAAAGGGAAAGCAGAACATGTATGTGTGACGGATAAGAAGCTGGGAGCAAAGGAGGGATCATGGGGGAAAGCTGGAAGGGGGGGAACCTCCCTCCCCTCCACTGCACCCCATTGTCACTGACCCCTGAGCTTATGCTCACACAGGTTCCCTCTGCTACTGAACCACATGTTGCATGTGGCAAAAGTGACAGGAGGCGGGGGGGGGGACGACCGGGGGGAGATCAGCTGCCTTGGGATAAAGGGAGTGTTCTTCTGCCTGCCTGCTTGGTCTGTGGCACCTCCTCATGAGAATGAGCTGCTGCAGAAGATGGGCCCACAAAGTTCCTGCTTCCGAGAGAGGCCTGGCAGCGACTCAGCATTTTCTAGCAGCCTCGTTGGACCATTGCTGAGAGTCAGGAATATAACTGAGTTGCTGGCTAGGAAAGGTGAGGACACTGCCAGCGGGGTTGGTGGTGCTGAAAGGGGTTTGCCCCTGAAGGAGGCCATGGGCATCCCCTCTCTTTGCGTGTGTGAGAAGGTGGGCTGAGTAAGTCTGTGGTTGTTGGCCTTTTAGATTTTGAATCCCAAGGAGGCAGCGTTGCTGCAGGCAGCTTTAGTGGGCCTTTGAGACACGCCTTGGAGAGTGGAAAAATGGGATGGGTTCGGGCCGACTATTGGGAGCAGGGGGAGGAGGCCAGGCCATGGATTGGCTTCCCCTCCTTTCAGATAATTGCTATCTAGCCACAGAAGCAGGGGTGACTGCAAAGGCAACGCTTTCCGCCTAAACAGGCAAGTTGCTGGGAAAACGTCAATCACCTGGGATTTGATCTTGGATGAAAACGCTGACCTGGCATGTGTCATGAAGACCTGGCTGAGGGAAGAGGGGGAGTGTGTCTCACCCAGCTCTGTTGCCCAGCGGCTCTGTGGTCCAGCAGGCCAGGGCTGGGAGGTGGAGTGGCAGCAGCCTATAGGAATTCTACCGTGCTAACCAGATCCTCCAAATAGCAGTCTGCTAATCAGAGCGATCTCGGGGCTGGACCACCCCAGGCATCTTGTTCTACAGGGTTTCAACACTCGTGCTGAGGTTGCTTAGTTGGGACTGGCTTGGGATTGTAAGTCCACCACTTCAGCAATGGGGTGTGGCTTTGTGGAGGGGGAGGGGCCTCACAGGATGGGGAAGACAAATTGAACTCATGGGCCAAGGTGCTCATCTGTGCTATGGCCAAAGCATTGCAAAGTGGTGCCTCCTAGCCCTAGCTGGGTGGGTGGTCCAGATGAATACGGTGGTTGACGACGATACTCAATAACTGCTGAGAGGTATAGCTAGGGTGACCCTATGAAAAGGAGGGCAGGGCTCCTGTATCTTTAACAGTTGCATAGAAAAGGGAATTTCAGCAGGTGTCATTTGTATATATGGGGAACCTGGTGAAATTCCCTCTTCATCACAGCAGTTAAAGGTACAGGAGCGACCAGATTTAAAAGAGGGCAGGGCAGCTGCAGCTTTAACTGTTGTGATGAAGAGGGAATTTCACCAGGTTTTTAAAATGAAAGCCTAGATTCTCAGGACACTGAGTTCTGTACCCATTATCAGCTTTGGTGATCTTCCTGCTGCTCACCTCTGCATAGAATCGCATAATACACACAGCCCAAGCGACGTTCAGTCATTATCAACGTCACATGATATTTCTCTATACTGGAGGTTAGGCAGCTAATTACTTTTTACTCACCAGCACCAGGCCACAGCTGTTACATTACATAATTTGTTACACTTCAGGTCACCGCAGAAGTGAAATAACTGCCAATTTAGGCCACTCAGGAACCTCTTTTCTGCCCTCTCTGCATCATGTGTAAAAAATATGATAAATAATTGGGGCAGAATAAGTATTTGGCAGGGATTCATTCTTTGAGTAAATGCTGTTGCATCTTGCGCGCCGTGTACACCCAGTACTGCTATACCTAGGGTGACCCTATGAAAAGGAGGACAGGGCTCCTGTATCTTTAACAGTCGTATTGAAAAGGGAATTTTAGCAGGTGTCATTTGTATATATGGAGAACAACAAGTTCCTATTCCCTGTGACTTTGCTGATGGTCGGTAGGGGAAGAGTGATGAATATCAGAAGCTAATGGTGACTGTATGAGATTTTCAGTGGACAGGGGCACAAGGTTTGGTGGGCTGCATAGCTGCTCCATGTGTAGAGTAAATGATGCTTAAATTGAAACATGTCACAGAATTAAGTTTCTCTTTGTGCAGAATTTAGGGATCAGGGTTAGCACTGAGTAAGACAGCACAGAACAGAGCACTGGATTTAAACCTGTTTCAACCACAGAAAAGAATCTCTTCTAACATTCTGTAAATACAACTTAATGTTACCTTTCCCAATGGGTGCAGCTCAACCCACGGGGACCTCCAGTGGTGCGGGCGAAGCCCCAGCCTTGGCCAATACGTCTTCTATTATGAAAGCATGTTTACTGTGCGACTGAGTAGCCTCAGATCAAAGTCCCAATCAATTTTTAGCCGGTTTTGAAGCAGCCCGACTACCTGGTAAAAATGTTGTTGTTTTTGTTTTGAAAGAAAAAGAGCCTTGCCGTCTGGTTAGTTTATAGGGGAGAATCATAGAATAGTAGAGTTGGAAGGGGCCTATAAGGCCATCGTGTCCAACCCCCTGCTCAA
Organism: Elgaria multicarinata webbii; assembly: GCF_023053635.1. Classification (NCBI taxonomy): domain Eukaryota; kingdom Metazoa; phylum Chordata; class Lepidosauria; order Squamata; family Anguidae; genus Elgaria; species Elgaria multicarinata. The sequence goes on from NC_086176.1 coordinate 8,705,518, forward strand.
TGCAGGAATCTACCCTAAAGCATCCCTGACAAACGGTTGTCCAGCTTCCTTTTGAATGCCTCTAGTGTGGGAGAGCCCACAACCTTCCTAGGTCACTGGTTCCATTGTCGTACTGCTCTAACAGTCAGGAAGTTTCTGATGTCCAGATGGAATCTGGCTTCCTTTAACTTGAGCCCGTTATTCCGTGTCCTGCACTCTGGGAGGATCGAGAAGAGATCCTGGCCCTCCTCTGTGTTACAACCTTTCAAGTATTTGAAGAGTGCTATCATGTCTCCCCTCAATATTCTCTTCTCCAGGCTAAACATGCCCAGTTCTTTCAATCTCTCTTCATGGGGCTTTGTTTCCAGACCCCTGATCATCCTCATTGCCTCCAGCTTATCTGCATCCTTCTTGAAGTGTGGTGCCCAGAACTGGACACAATACTCAAGATGAGGCCTAACCAGTGCCGAACAAAGGGGAACTAGTACCTCACACGATTTGGAAGCTATACTTCTATTAATGCAGCCCAAAATAGCATTCTGTTGTTTTCAGCCCAGCGCTCCAGCCTATCAAGGTCACTTTGAAGTTTGTTTTTGTCTTCCAGGGTATTAGCTGTCCCGCCCAATGTTGTGTCATCTGCAAACTTGATAAGCGTTCCCTGCACCTCCTCGTCCAAATCATTAATACGAATGCAGAGCAAGCAGGGAAGTGGTCGGTGCTGGGAAGAATGGAAAAGGGGTCAGGTGATGGCCTGGGAAACTGAGGAAAGCGCACAAAATGACAAGCAGGGGGGGGAGGGAGAATGCAAGGTGACATGGGAGAAGTGAGGGAGAGGGCTCATTAACCATCCCCATGCATGCAGGTCATGAATCACCTAGTTGGCATAATTACCCTCTCCGAGCACAGGTTGTTGTGATGTCCGAACCCAGCAAGGGTTGTTGGCTGGGGCTGTTTACAAACCACACTGAAATCCTAGAACATGCCATGGTTCAGGCTTATTTTCCTTCCACGATTGTGCAAACCTGGTCACTAAGAGAGAGAGAGAGAGAGAGAGAGCTTCATCCTACATACCTGTTTCCCTCGATTTATCCCCTACAGTGCTAAGCTGTCGCTGTTGTTGTTGTTGTTGCTACTGGGCAGCCAGATCCTTTGCATACCAGGAAATGGGTTTAAGTGGGGGAATGTAAAAAAAATCATTAAAAATCAACAGATGACCCAATCCGATTCCAATTTGGTATGCTTAAAGCTCTCCTTAATATCTATTACTGTGCCAATTTTGATGTCTTCATCTTTAAAGCTTATGCAGATGTAAGCATTTGTTTAATTTTTCTTCAAATCCTGCTCCCGCGCCGCAGTGACTACTCAGAAAACAACAAATGATACGCTTGAAAACTAGTAGCAAAATATTGCACTTCTTTTGGTTAAGAAGCGCAATTAAAGCAGGATGCATGGGAGTACTCCACAATCAAAGCAGGTTATAAGCTGGAAAACTTTGGAGTCCTTTGCATGCAATTCGCAGTGATTGCACAGTATAACCCTGGTGTGATAAAGCTCAGAGAGAGAGAGAGAGAGAGAGAGAGAGAGAGAGAGAGAATGAGAACAAACAGGCCACAATGACTTGTTGCCATTTGCCTAATTATCGGCCTGGGCACAGCTATTCATGTTGTTGGAACCTGGTGGCATAACTTGTTGGTGGACAAAACAATCCTCAAATAACCCAACAACAGGCCATGGGTTATTTGAGAATCGTTTCCCCCTCAAACAAGTCATGCTGCCCGGGTTTGGAGGACACAACAAACTGCACCCAGGCATTTAGGGGTAATTAGGCAAACGGAGCCCACCATGCGCTGCAGCTTAAAACAAGCCACAATGATTGTGTGAATGGGGTCAGACAGTGAGAGCATTTCTACATGAAACTTTCACTGCATGCTTGTGAATGATCACTCACGGATGTTTGCAGGTCCTTTACCTAATATTTATTTATATTTATTTATTTATTACATTTATATACCGCCCCATAGCTGAAGCTCTCTGGGCGGTTTACAAAATTTAAAAACAATGAACATTAAAAACAGATATACAAGATTTAAAAACAACCCAAAGTATAAGCAACAATATCCATTTAAAACACGAGACAGCGTTTCTCTTGGCTCTTCGCTCTCAGTCCTTTTGCCAGTTCCATCTCATCTATCGAAAGGAGCTGGAGAATGGAAAACTAGGGGCTGGAGGAGATGCAAAGCTCGGTCCATTCCGACCGCTCCACGGAAACTCCAGGGCGTCTCCTGTGCCTTTTGAGCTTTATCCCACTTTTAAAAAGTTTGGAAGTAAGCCAATAACAAATATTAATGCAAGATGTCGCTAGTATGTAATGATGGCATTGCACTATAATACAGCCACTATAATGGAACATATAGAACATTGCCAAGAAAGGAAGTTTTCAATTCAAATTATGTGTCCCCCATGTAAAGCAGCCCATCATAATCCCGCAAAGAAACTAGAAGCAGAAAGCTCTGGTAAGATTGCAGGATTTCAGCCTCGTGTGATGAGCCTTATTCTGGTTGTGCTTTTTATATTGTATTGTGTATTTGTGCTTTTAACCTGTTGATTGTCTTAGTATGATTTTAATTTTTGTGAACCACCCAGAGAGCTTCGGCTATTGGGCGGTATAGAAATGTAATAAATAAATAAAATAATAAATAAATAAATAAATAGAGGGAAAGGGCACAGGCAGTGGGGAGAGAAAGAAAATGAGGTGTCAGAGGCAGGATGGGGTGAAAGGGAGAGAGAGGGAAGCACAGAAGACGTGAGCAAGAAGGCGCATATACACTTGTGCACAAACAAGGATGAAAAGTGAATAGAATAAAATGGATCCTCTTGATTTGCATAATTTTTACATCCCTCCAAAGTCACCATCAGACCACATCTGTCTTCATGGACTGAACACTAAAAAATCATGAATCCAGCGGTTTTCAGCACCATCACAGCATAAAAACACGGGTCTGAAGCATGGATCCTCATTTTTACAGGGGACCCCGCCCCCGCCCAAGCCATTATCATGATATGGATTACCTGTGTGTCCAGAGACATGTTCGTTTGATGATGCTTTTGTTGGTATCCCACGTAAAAAGAATCATGCAAATCCATGACGATCTGTGCCTTCGATCCATGTTTTTACACTGCATGATGTTTGCACAGGCTGAATTTGTGGTTTTTACTGTGTAGTCTAAAGACACCAATGTAAGCTTAAATTGGATGGTGGTTTTGGGGTGACTTCATGTAAAAATCATGCAAATTCAAGCAGATCAGATTTAATTCTACTGGATAGGACTTTTATCCAAACTCCATGGAAAAGCAAAGTGTGTGTGTGTGTGTGTGTGTGTGTGTGTGTGTGTGTGTGTCCCCAACCCAGGGGGACAGCAGGGGAAAAAGAGTCAGGGGGGGGGCTGTGCCCACAGCACTTTTCCAAAATTCTAAATGTGACCACAGACCCCCTACGTTTGGGCACCCCTGAACCAACCCTAAATTTACATCTACATAAACGAACGATCATGGAAAAGGTGCAGAAAGGACAATCCAAAAAGATTGAGGGTCTGGAGCAACTCCCCTATTAGGAAAGGTTACAATATTGGAGGTTTTCTTAGCTTAGAAAAAATATGAGTCAGAAAGGACATGATAGAGGCGTATAAAATTACGCATGGTGTGGAAAAAGTGGACGGAGAGAAAACCCTCTCTCATAAACCGAGAACCTTGGGTGATCCAATGAGGGTTTGATCACAGGTTAGCTTTCTTGTGGGCACAGCACATTGTGTTTCATTTTTTCTTTAAATGCAGCATTTGGTGGTACCTATCACACTGCTGAAGTTTCCCTCCTGCCCCCTCCAGTATGTAACCTGATCATCCCACCCACCCCTCCGCTGGGATTTCCCTCCGCTCACTTCTATCATCCTCTGTGGGCAGGTGTGCTAGTGAGTCAATTCACCTGTGAGCACACCTTTTTTTAAAAAAAAAATGATGGTGAATTGTGCAAGACTGTTATGGTGGAAGTTTGGAAATGTGAAATTCTGAAAGAAAGTAACTCCACAAGTGCATAAGTACTATACAATCAAATAAAAATAAAAAATATAGGGAAAAGAGTTTGTAACTATGCAAACGAGAAATGAAATGTCACAAAAGGGAGTGAAATTGTGCTACAGCCATTCAGAAACATCGCAGTAAAAAAAATCACAACCATGCTCCTACAGAAATGCTGCAAGGTCCCGAAATCAGGGCTCACACTAGTGGTTCTTTGCAGTACTATGGTCAGCCAGAAAAAAAATAATGGATTTTCCTCATTGTGAAAAAAATACAGGCAAAGGGGGAGAAATCACAGGGCAGCTGCAAGACCATGACAATGTTGTGTGGACAAGCTTGCAAAATCGCTCAAGTGGGACATATTAAAAGCCTCATCTTCAAGCCCTGAAGCTGAATAGTTAGATACAAAAAGTCTCAAAAGACTGGGAGAAGAGAAATGTCTTCACTTGGCCCTGTAAAGTCAACAGTTTTAAAGCAATGAAAAGTTTGCAGTTGAATAGCTCATATACAGAGATAATTGTATCAAGGAAGAAAACAATTTTTGCAAAAGGTAAATCATCTTCATCATTTTATTTCTTACCCGCCTCTCCGTTTGGATCGAGGTGGGAAACAACCAACAGGATATTCCTATACATGTTTTCAAGAATTTGTCTAATCCCTTTTTTAAGCAGTCTAAGACTGCATTCGGACAGCACAACAGTCAATGTTGGGTTAAGAGTCAACTCCACAGTTGATTATCGAGAGGGTACTCCCCACACAATATGGTTATAATCATGGTTATAAACATGAGGTTTGATTGACACATCCTCTCCCCTCCCCCCATTCCATGCTTTACAATTACTTCTACACTCATGATACGTTAAGAGTAGAAAACCAACCCTGGAATACTCTGAGCATGTGCAGTTTTTCATTTTAAACTAACTTTGCTTAAGGCACCATAAAGACTACAAGAATAAAATGGTGTTTACTTCTGCTGCCCTGATGTTAAACAAGTTTATTGGGGAATAAGCACCATTTTGTTGTAGAAAGAGATAATACATTTTTAAATTAAAGATAGTAAATTGAACATCTATAACTATGTGTTTCGCCAGTGTGGTGTAGCGGTTAGAGTGTTGGACTGGGCGTCGGGAGATCCGGGTTCTAGTCCCCACTCAGCCATTGAAACCCACTGGGTGACTTTGGGCCAGTCACAGCCTCTTGGTCCAACCCACCTCACAGGGTTGTTCTTGTGAGGATAAAATGGAGAGGAGGAGGAGGAGGATTATGTATGCTGCCTTGGGTCCCTTGGAGGAATAAAGGCGGAATATAAATGCAATAATAAATAAATAAATAAATAAATAAATAAATAAATAAAATAAATGTACATGCCTAGCTGCCCAGAACAAGAATGAAAGGATGGTGCAGCAATCTGTGTCAACCTGGGGGTCCCAGCATGTCCATTCCAGCCCTAGTGCTGATGCCAGGCCTGTCTGTCATGCCCCCCCCCACCTGTTGCTCTCATTTGGGACCAGTCCTACCTGCATCACTGGCCACTCTGCAGCTATTCCCTCTTTCCCTCCCATAGGCGTGCGCAGTACATTTCATTAGGGTGTGCACCCAGGGATTATTATTTTTTAAAGGCAAACATTTATCGAATACTCAGTCATAAATGACTTTATTTTTATTCATTTATTTATTAAACACTGATACGCCATTCTGTGTTTGGTTTGCCTGACCACAGCTGCTCAAGCAGAGGGCTAGTGGCTGAGCAGCTGCGGCTCCCAGCAGAGAGGCTCCCAGCAGAACAATTCCTTTTCCTTCCTGCTGCCGGGAGCCAGCTGGAGAGCTGTTCCCACTGCGTCTGGATCCCCCTCTGGATCCCTACTCAATGCCCCCCCCCAATTCAACACTTACTGCTTAAGACATTAGGATGTGCCTGGGCACACCTGGCACACCCCTTGCGCACACCTGTGTTCCCTCTATTCCTTCTCCTTCCCTTCTTCCACCCTTTGATACACTTAGGGCTTTGCTAGACCTACTTTGGAATCCGTGCAGGAGGAGGGGTGACGCCGCTCTACAAGTAGCGTGGGCTGTCGCTCCTTTCCACACCTCGGAGGTTGTAGTTTTAAAGGGGAAGGATGCACACAAGCTCGTGCGATCAGGTAAGTGTGTTGTTTTTTAAAATAAGCGTTTCCCCGCTACCCCCGCCCCAGCTCCCCCCCGCCAGCTCCGAGCTTTACCCCCCGCCCCTGCCCGATCTTGCCCCTGGCTCCGATTGCCCCCCCTGCTTGCCGATTCCCCCTCCCTGCGATCTCTATGTCCCCCCGCCGCTGCAATCTCCATTTCTCCCCCCCCATCTCCCCGGGGGCTCCATTCCCCCCAATCTCTCCCCCCCCAGCCCTGATGGCTGCAGCGCTCCTGGGGAGTGCTGCGCGCCATCTGCCACTTGTCCCAGCTACTCGCGAGTAATTGCAGTAAGCGGTGCTGGTTAGCCTGGGGCCAGGGCGGTTTGAGCCCTGCCTGGGCCCGGGATCCCCTGTGCATCATTTGGACACACAGCGGGGAGCAAGCCCCTATGTGTTTTGGTGTAAAAACACCCATAAATTGGGGGGACACTCAAGGCTTCATCCCACGTACCTGTTTCCCTCAAATTATCCCCTGTAGCGTAAAGCTGTTGTTGTTGCTAGCTAAATCACACCCTGGGTGGCAGCGCTCCTAGGATCCTTTGCATACCAGGAAAAGGGTTCAAGGGGGAGAAATGTGAAAAATCATAAAAAAATCAACGGATGACCACTTTGTTTCAAATTTGGCATGCTTAAAGCTCTCCTTAATATCTATTACTGTGCCAATTTTTATGTCTTTATCTTTAAAGCTTACGCAGAGGTAAGCATTTGTTTAATTTGTACTTTAAATATATCAAATCCTCCTCCTGCTCGGAAAACAACAAATGATTCGCTCCTAAACAGGTAGCAAAATAGGCCGGGTCTTTTGGCTTTAAAACACAATTAAAGCAGGATGCATGGGAGTACTGCACAGTCAAAGCAGATTATAAACTGCAAAACATCGGGGTCCTTTGCACACAGTTCAGAGTGATTGTACAGTCTAACCCTGATCACACACTTAAAGCAGTCCAGAGACTCCCCAAACTCAAAGAATGAGCCAAAGATGCCCATTAGCTGAATTAGGGTGACCATATGACCGGATTTGTCCAGGATTTTGATGGCAAATCTGGGAGGGGGAGGGGAAATCTGGATTTTTTTCCAAAGAGCAGCTCTAATGGGAATTAACAAAAATGCTTATAACTCTGTCATTTTTAAGATAAAGACATGAAACTTGGCATAATGGTAGCTCTTAGGAAGGGCTTTAGTCATACCAAATTTGAAACGGTTCCGTTCATCCATTGAGTTTTTAGGATTTTTTTAAAAAATTGAGGTTTTAAAATTATTATTTTTAAAATCATCATTTTTAAAGATAAAGAGCTGAAAGTTGGCACCATGAAAGCTTTTAGGTAGAGCTTTTGCTGTACCAAATTTGAAACAGGTCTGGGGGCAGTAGCAAACCCTGTTAACAACAACAGCAGCTTGCAATGAGTGAAGATAAAAGATATTTGAGGGAAGGGGAGAATGTAACACACAGAGTATAGCAAAAGCTTCAAAGTACTGCAAAACCTGCAAAAGTAGGAGTGAGTGAAGTTAATTTCAGATACATTGAATCTCTCACTTGTTCTTTATTTCAGTGATTTTAACATTAAGATGTTTTGTAGTACAGATTTGTCTTAAATGTGTGCTGTAAAATCAGACATGTGACCAAGGCTATGTTCGGGTGAGCACGGCCCCTTGGTACTGGACACGCCCCCTTGGGGCAACCATGTTGTCCTCCTTTTTGGTTTCCAAAATATGGCCATCCTAGCTGAATCCCTGGACTCCAGCTAATGACAAAAATTCTACAGTAATCTTATGCGGAGGTGTGGGGGACAACGACGACAAAATCCCAGGCAGAGACACCCAGGGCCAGTGCTATCAGAGAGGCCACTCAGGCGGCTGCCTAGAGCACCAAGCTAAGAGGGGCGCCGGGCACAGCACAGCACTCACACACGTTGGCTGTGAGCCGGCCCGGCCCAAGGATTCAGCTGGGCCTGGGTGGGTGAGATGGCGCCCTGCGCCCACCCAGCCGAAGCAAAGCCAGGGATGCTGGGGTGGGGGTGGGGCAGCTCCATGTTCGGAACGCGCCCGGAAGAGAGAGAGAGAGAATGAGAATGTATGGGTGAATTATTATTATTATTATTATTATTATTATTTATTTATTTATTTATATAGCACCATCAATGTACATGGTGCTGTACAGAGTAAAACAGTAAATAGCAAGACTCTGCCGCATAGGCTTACAATCTAATAAAATCCTAGTAAAACAATAAGGAGGGGAAGAGAATGCAAACAGGTACAGGGTAGGGTAAGCAGGCACAGGGTAGGGTAAAACTAACAGTATAAAGTCCGCACAACATCAAGTTTTAAAAGCTTTAGGAAAAAGAAAAGTTTTTAGTTGAGCTTTAAAAGCTGCGATTGAACTTGTAGTTCTCAAATGTTCTGGAAGAGCATTCCAGGCGTAAGGGGCAGCAGAAGAAAATGGACGGAGCCGAGCAAGGGAAGTAGAGGCCCTTGGGCAGGCGAGAAACATGGCATCAGAGGAGCGAAGAGCACGAGCGGGGCAATAGTGTGAGATGAGAGAGGAGAGATAGGAAGGAGCTAGACCGTGAAAAGCTTTGAAGGTTAACAGGAGAAGTTTATAGTGGATTCTGAAGTGAATTGGAAGCCAATGAAGAGATTTCAGAAGCGGAGTAACATGGTCAGAGCGGCGAGCCAAGAAGATGATCTTTGCGGCAGAGTGGTGAACAGAAACCAACGGACTGATGTGAGAAGAAGGAAGGCCAGAGAGAAGAAGGTTGCAGTAGTCCAACCGTGAAATAACCAGTGCATGAACAAGCGTCTTGGCGGAAGAGACAGACAAAAATGATCGAATCCTGGCAATATTATACAGGAAAAAACGACAAGATTTAGCTACTGCCTCAATATGAGGAATAAAGGAGAGCGAGGAGTCAAATATAAAGCCAAGGCTACGAGCTTCCTTGACCGGAGTAAGCGTAACATCATTGACAGTAAGAGAGAATGAGAGATGAGGAGAAGGTTTAGGAGGAAAAACGAGCAATTCAGTCTTTGCCATATTGAGTTTCAAACGATGATGAAGCAGCCAAGCTGAGATATCTGAAAGACATGCCGCGATACGATCGTGAACATCAGGAGAAAGTTCCGGAGATGACAGATATAGTTGTGTATCATCGGCGTACAGATGATATTGGAGGCCATGAGAATGAATAAGCTTGCCCAAGGGCAACATGTATAAGGAAAACAACAACGGGCCAAGCACTGAGCCTTGTGGAACCCCTACTGAAAGGGGAAAGGAGGAAGACGAGCTGCCATTAGCCAACACGCTGAAAGAGCGACCCGCTAGATAGGAGGCAAACCAGTTATAGACAGAGCCACAAAATCCAAGGTCATGAAGGGAATCTAAGAGAAGATCATGATCAACCGTGTCAAAGGCTGCAGTTAGATCAAGGAGAATAAGAACGGATGGGGTGCATTGAGTGAATGCATGTGTTCATGCGTGTTTGTTTGGAGTGAGTGATGCTGAGTGTGTGTGCGCACGCGTGTGAGTTGGGAGGGTTGATTTGGAGGTGATATTCCTATTAAACAATGCATTTTAGACCCATAGATGTTCCTATCCAATTTGTTTGTTATAATTGGCATGACGTATTTCTTGCACTTTAAAATAAATTTAGCAGTTTCAAATTTTGTGCTTCTTATTTTTTCCAGGAAACATATGTTCTTAAAAATCAAAGTTGGCATTTTTTTGGGGGTGGTGGTGGTAAAAGTAGCTCGCCTTGCCTAGGGCACAAAATAGTCTGGCACCGGCCCTGGAGGCACCAGAGCACGCGCAGGCTGCTAGCCACGAGTGGTCGAAACCTCTCTTATAGCTACTCGCGCGCGCGCGCGCACACACATGCACACACGCGCGCACACACACCCCGCCCGCTCTCGCAGAGCTTCAGAAAGGAAGCCTGCTTGCGGGGCTGCCTGCTTGCCTTCGACAGGGGCGGAGAGGGCGGGCTAGGGAAGGCATCCCCCGGGGCGGAAAGACTGCCCTAGGCACCAAGGCACGTGCCGTTCCAGGCAGACTACAAGCACGGAGCCGGAAGGCGGGTGGTTTAGAAGCAGGCGTGGAGGGAGGGGGTGGTGGTCGGGGGGGGGGTGAGAAAGAGTCATGACGGCGGGACCAAACTGCGGAGGGAACAGCAGCCATGGAAGAGCCGAGTCCCTCTACGAAGGAAAGCGCAACCAGGGGAAAGGATGGACGGAGGAGCAGGCGCCGCGCCGCGCCGCGCCTCCCCGCTCCGGCCCTCTTCCCCAGCGTGCGGGTGGGGGGGGGAGGGCGACGGCGGCGACTCAGCCCCTCTCCCTCCCTCCCCACGAGCTCGGCTGGAGATTCAGCCACAGGTGCTGCCTCGCATGTCCCTTGGAAACGCCTCCCTCCCTAGCAACGCAAGAGGCGCAGGCTGGTCTGGGAGAAGGGGGAGGGGAGGGGAGGGGGCGCAGGGAGAAATCTGCAGGGACAGATGGCGGTGGGGGGGGGGAGATCGGGGAGGGGGGCAGTATGAACACAGCTCCTGCCACCAGAGGTCCCGGGGCTCAAGCCTGCCGGGTGGGAGTCCTCTGCCCTGAATGGATGCAGCCCTCGTTCTCGTAGTGGACACGAACCCCACGCATACGCGGTCGCGAATGAAAGGGGGGGAACACTCTGCACATGACCAGAGGCATCCGCTGAAGAACCCTGTTCTTGATTAAAAAACAAGCACGCGTTTAGCCGAGTGAGCCCTGACGATGAACTTTGGCTCTCTCTTTTTTCCCCTACGTGGGAGAAGCGTAACGTCCCGGGGACGCTGATCTCCGCCACCCCGTCGAAGGGAACGGCAAGCGGCGCCCCTGCGACGTCTGTGACATCGGTCCTTTCCTGCAAGATGGGGCTGGCACACGCGCAGACACGCGCGCAGACACATGCGAGCTCGCCCTCGACGCCTCTCCCCCGCGGCGCACTTTCCCCTCCCCGGGTAGCCCCACCCCAAGCCCCAGAGGGCATCTCCGCTTCCCCCCCCCCGCCCCACCACACCATTCCCTCGCTGGCTGCAGCAGCAGCAGCCGCCCCACGCGCAATCCTGCCGCTCGAGGGGGCGGCCTAGCGTGGCGCGCCGAGCAGGGACTAGCCAGCAGCCCGAGGGTTAACAGCAGCGGCCGGCGAGCGAGCGAGACGGGCGGACGGACGGTCGGTCGGTCGGGCGAGACTGCCGCGGAGCGAGAGCGGAGGCTGGAGCAGCCGGCCCGCCGCCACCGCCTTCGCCTCCCGCCGCCCGGCCATGGAAGACGACGCCGGCTGGGAGAAGAGCCGCGGCAGCCGGAGCCCCGCGAGCCACCGCCCGGAAGGTGAGTTCGCGGCTCGCCCGGAGGAGAGGGGAGCTGAGCTCTCCCGCCGCTGCCCGGAGACGGCGAGTCCGCTCGCTGCCCTTCGCCGCCCGCCCGCCTCCTGCTTCCCACCGGGTGGGTTTCGCTTGGGGAGGGGGCCCGCGGCTGCTCCCGTCCCTGCCAGGTCGGCGTTTCCAAACCTGGGGCGCATATTGGGACTGGGGGAGTGGTGGCGCTTCTGCGGGGGTCAGATGTCTGTAGGGGGGGACTTGGAGGGGGGGCGGCGGCGGCTTGGGGCGGGGGTCGCGCAGCTGCCTGGGGCTGAGGGGCCACGTAGGTTTCGCGAGGGGGGTTGGTGTGGGAAGGGGGCTCCGCTCCTGCGGGGTCTGCTCGGGAGAGCTTTCCCAGTGTGAGTGCGTGTGCGTGTCTGCCTCCTGTGGGCTCAGCGCTTTGGTCTTCTTGTGTGAAGAGGTGTCAGGGGAGAGGAGCTCTGACTGTGTGCCATGGGGCGTCTGGTTTGTGGGGCTTGCTGAACTAAGGGGGGGACGTGCTGTGCTGTGCAGTGTGTGTGTGTGTGTGAGAGAGAGAGAGAGAGAAATCAAGGATGTTTCCTTTGATGAAGGAAAACATATCCCTTAAAAAAGGACAATTTCTTCTTGTCCTTTCCAGCAATCTTTCCCCATCCCTGTGAAGAAGATCCCCTTAAACTCCATCTCTTAGAACACTTACACCAGGACCTGTTGTGCCCAAGAACAACTGTGGCAGGCAAGAAGATAAACAGGCACCATGGGGGGGGGGGATTACTTGAGCCCCCTGCACATTGGTTGAAGCAGGTACCCCATGAAGGGGTTCAGACCAGGCTAGTTATCAGATACACATCAACACATGTGGGGGAACCTAAAGACACCCAGCAGCTTTTGGATGCAGTTGGGAATCCAGTCACCCAGCAGCCTCATTGCTCTGGTTTAGCAGTCGCTGCCTCAACACTAGAAAATGTATTGCGTTTCCAGGGTTTACAGTGCTTACTCAGAAGAAAATCTCAGTCGTTTCAATGGGATTTACTCTCCCAAGTGTGTGTGCACTGGACTGCAGCTTCTCTCTAGCTTTCTCTGGCATTCCTGGATGCCAGCATTAAGATTCTAGGCCAACTGATCCACAGGTAGGTAGCAGCGAGGTTCATTTTGTCAGCCCTTGAATAGCATACTGCTTTCCCCAGCAAGACTGGGATTAACACTTCCCGGCTCCTCCCCAGAACCAGCAGCACCAGCAACGTAGGGTGAGAAACCACTAGACTCCTTTCACAACCTCAGCTGACAAATGCTGTTGAATTTCTGTAAACACTACATTAGCCACCATCAATATGAAGTCACAGCTCAGCTCTGGAACATAGCAGGACTCACACTTTGGATAGCACCAGCATTTGTATTCCCAGTCCCATCTCTCCAGGGTGTGTGTGTGTGTGTGTTAGAGAGAGAGAGAGAATCAGTTTTGTAAAAGAACATAAGAATTGCCTGTCTGGATGAGACCATCTAGTCCAGCATTGTCTCCAACAGTGACCAGAAAAAGGCCTGGGAGTGTGTGTGATGTAACAGCCATGTCCTGTTTGCATTCAGCATCTAGCTATGAGGTATACTGCATCTAATCATGGATGCTCTCTTTGGCTTGCCTTGGCTGGACCTATCTCCCATTAATTTGTCTACACTTTAGAAACATATCTAAGCTAAAGGGAATCTCTCCATTTTGTGGTAATTAATTCTATAAATTAATTTATTATGTATTGTGTGATGAATTACTTCCCTTTGTCTGTTCTGAATCTACTGCCAATCAGCGTCATTGGAAGAAGGAGAAAATGGTCCTGGTTTACTCATACATTGCTCACAATCTTGTACCCCTTTCTCAGGCCCCCTCAACATATTTTTAAACATTTTCTTTTCCTTTCTCTGGTTGGTAGCTGGATCTATTGCAGCAAACCCACAGCCACACATTTTGGCAGCTGGCTTTTAATACTCCCACTGCTCCTGATTAAGGGTAACTGTCTATTCATCTCAGGTCTTGGCCAGTGTGGGATTCAGAACAATGGTACAGAGAATCTCCCCCCTCCCCCCCCCCCACAATCTCTAGACTGCAGGACCAGTTTTCCTTCTGCCCACGTTGCTGTATTTGTATGACTTTGGACATCCTGGCATGCATGTAAAAACCAAGAGAAACAACTTAAATCTAACTCAAGAGATCTCTGGCTAAGCTCAAAGTAACTAGGATCTGCCTAAGACATTTTGGTACCCGAAGCAGAACATCCAAATTGTAGACTTCTTCTTTCTGCTAATTAATACGAGGCACAACTAACCAGAACATTGTCCTGCAAAGGACCCATTGAAAGGAATATGAGGAGCTGTGCAACAGCACTGGGAGTGCCCTTGTGCAGCTTTCATTCATTCAATGGGGCATGCACAAGAAAATGTCCTTGTTGATTGTGCCCCAGAACGTTGTTCACTTTATCAACCTAAATGGTGGCAAAGACCTCATCTTCCCTCACGGTAGGGTCTCCTCTGAGAATAGTTCTCCTAGGATGAGACATAAAATCCTGATTTAAATGTTCAAAATGCGGAATGCAAATCCCAACCTGCTCCCCAGTAAATTATCCCTGTTAATGACACCCCTGATTATTATTTTTAATGACTTTTTGCTTCCCTACTAAATGTGTTTCTTCACATTGGATCTCATGATGTCTTCATCTAATAACTAGACTAAAGATCTGTTTATTGTTGGAAATGCATAGAAATTCTAGGAGCCTAGACGAAAACATGTGAGACTCATAGATAAATATTGTTATGTCAGGGAACAGTCAACTGTGGGATTAATAAGGGAAAGTGACACCTCACTGATCTACCCGAATTCTCTGAGGATGTCAGGCAGCATGTAGAACAGGGCGACCCAGTTGATTTAGTGCAATTGGATTTTCAGAAGCTTTTGACAAAGCCCTTCATCAAAGGCTCTTAAGAAAACAAAGTCATCCTGGAATAACAGGGACAATATTTTTGTGAATCTGTAATGAGTTTTTAAAAGATGAGAATCTGAGCAGTTGTTTTTTCAAAGTGTTGTACTGGCACAAGCCCTGTTTCTTTTGACGGGGTCAACCCTAACATTAGGCAGATTTGGGGAACTTAGAAGAAAGCAGACAGTTAATATAATACATTTTATTACCATTTGGTTTTCTGCCTCAGGCACCAAAATGACTTCTGCTATTACTGTGTTTTGTTGAGACATGCTATGTTGAGGACTAGAATGATGATGAGGTAGGAATAAATGGTCAGTTGTCATATTGAAAAGAGAACTGGGAGGATGGGAGGAAGCCTCTGTACCAGGGAAGCGCTGTTAAACATATTCAGTAGTGATTTCAAATAAGGAGGGGAGGGCTACTGAGGTGGAAACATTTACAGCTGGCAAAGCTTTAAAGTCCAGGGAAGATTGCTGTCTTCTGGAAGGTCATTACACAACTGGGTGACTTTAGCAATAAAACGGCAGATGAAATTCAGTGTCAGGAATTGCAAATTAATGCACGCTTTGGTGGTAGGGAGGTGGGGATCCTTATTATAAGTATTCCAATGAAAGCAGAGCACATATTTTAATGTCGGCATATGAATCAAACATGTATTTGCACTTCAAGTGTTGTGTCCAGTGGTGATCTAATAAGGGAGAGAGGTGCAGAGGAAGGCAGCAAAAACTATCAGCAAGATAGAACAGCTTCTATAAGACTTGAGGCTAAAAAGATTAGGATCTTCCCATTGAATTATATGACAGGAAGAGGGTGCAATGGAAATTAACGTTGTGAAGTTAAGAGGAAGCGATTGTTAATTTGGCTGTAGCTCATAATATTAAAACAGCCGAGCACCTCAAGAGAGACAGACAGGGGGTTTCAGTGCAGTTCAATTATGAATGTGATGGTAGAAATAAAACTGGTTTTTTTTAAGGATTGCCAGTGAAATCCTGCACATGTCTACTCAGAAGTAAGTCCCAGTAATTTCAATGGGGCTTACTCCCAGGAAAGTGGGCATAGGATTGCAGTTCAAAAAAGAAATTTGTAGGAAATAAGAATGTCAGTAGCTATTAGCTAAGACAGTCAGAGAATAAAACTGATGCTCAGGGTGTTTCTAAAATCTCCAACAGCTAGAAGCTCTGGGTAAATGGCAGGACTTCGGTTACTGCTCAGTCGCCTCATAGTTTTCTCTGAAACGTTGAGTCTGGGTGGGTGTCAACTGTTCTGGCCCAAGCAGATGGATTGTTGATTTTGATACCTTCTGTTGCTAAATCTTCTTTTATAAGGATTTCATAAACACTGAGCAATTTACCTCTTAAAATATCTTTAGAAACTGGGAGGATGCAAAGAGCTTCCTTAAAGTGAGTCAGATCTAATCGACCTGGCTTGTAGGGCTGTTAAACCTGATTGGAAGCAAATCTTGGATCGCTAGTGTTCAAAGCACTTCACATAGATTATCTTATTACAATAACCCTGTGAGGTTGATCAGTATTATTTTCTCTGTACTGCAGATTGGTGGCAGTGGGTGGGTGGGTAGCTGAAGGAGTCAAGAGAGTGGTTTGCCTAAAGCCATCTGGTGAGATCATAGCAGAGGAGTGATTCAAACTAGGGACTTTCTGGGTCCTAGCTCAGAAGTTTTGAAGACTGCTATGTCATGCCATGTTCCTATGCCTTGCTGATTTCAATGGGACTCATTTCTGAGTAGACCTTTATTTATAGCATTTTGCTTTTAGCCAATCAGCCACACTGGTTCTCAACTACTGCTCTGATCTGGCGGTGACCGAGCAAGAAAGAGATCTTGGGATTGTGGTGGAAAAGCTCGACAAAAATGTCCACCCAGTGTGCGGCCGCTGTAAAGAAGGCAAACTCCATGTTAGGCATGATAAGAAAAGGAATTGAGAATAAAATGGCCAGTATCGTACTGCCCTTATACAAATCTATGGTGCCACCACAGTTAGAGTACTGTGTGCAGTTCTGGTCACCACACGTAAAAAAGGATATGATAGAGCTGGGAAAAGGGCAGAAAAGGGCAACTAAAACGATTAGGGGGCTGGAGCATCTCCTCTATGAGGGAAGGTTACGTCAACTGGGATTGTTTAGCTTGGAAAAAAGGAGGCTGAGGGGAGACATGACAGAGGTGTACAAAATTATGCCTGGTGTAGAGAATGTGGACAGGGAGACATTTTTCTCCCTCTCTCAAGATACTAGAACCCGGGGTCATCCCATGAAGCTGATTGGTACAAATAAAATGTACCAATCAGAACAAATAAAAGGAAGTAGTTCTTCACACAACGCATAGTTAATTTATGGAACTCATTACCACAAGATGTAGTGATGGCCACTAATTTGGATGGCTTTAAAAAGGGGTTGGATAAATTCCTGGAGGCAAAGGCCCTCAATGGCTACTAGCCCTGATGGTTGTGAGCTATCTCCAGTATTCGAGGCAGTAAGCCTGTGTGCACCAGTTGCTGGGGAACATGGGTGGGAGGAGGTTGTTGTAGCACTCAAGTCCTGCTTGCTCATCCCTGGCCAATGGCTGGTTGGCCGCTGTGTGAACAGAGTGCTGGACTAGATGGACCCTTGGTCTGATCCAGCATCAGGGCACTTCTCATGTTCTTATATGGGACAAGTATGGCTCCTTGCTACTCCCTCTACACAGGCCAAAAGATTTCAGCACCCATTTCTTCTTGACCTCAGATTCTGGGTATGTGTAATCTGGGGCCTCTGAGGAGACCAAACACAATTGATTTCACTAGTTCACCAAAAAAAGGATATTAAACAGAGTGAGCTAATTATTAAACATCTCAATGAAAGACATCTTTCTCAGTAGTTTTATTTGTTTGTTCTTGCAGCCATTTCGTAACTTTCCTCCCATTATTTCTGAAGAGTTAGCTCCAAATGAAGTCATGAAACCACAATATATGGAGAAGCCACTAGTTTAGAGGGCATTTTTAAAAAGCGAGTAGAAAAATTAGTGATATGCATATTGCTGGCTGGTACAGTAGCAAGATGGATCCTCCATTAGGCTAATTCCTGAAGCAGCCAGGCTGACTTCGTTGTCAGGCGAGATAGTAAGGACAGGTGGAGGTGAAGGAAAGGGATCACACTTATGCTAAAATAATCTTTACTATCCCTTCAGCCCAATCACAGACTCTCACATGTGGCAGTGAGATGGATGTCTCTGTGTATAAGAATTTCGATACAGAATGGTGTGGGTTTAGAAGGCAGGTACTGGAAGTTAGGGTAAATTTAGAAGTGGAGCTGTTTTAAAAAAAACACTAGCTCACATCTTGCTTTAAACATCCCTAGAAGACATACTGTATGGAAATATGTGTTAAAAAAAGGATTTCTTTACTGTTCTCCAGTCCCTTCATCCCCTATCCTTAGTTAGATTTTTCTCTGATCTGAAAACTAGGTATCATCTGTGAATCCTTTGTGTAAATGAAAATACAAATAACAAAATAAGGTAGGGTAAGGATAGGAGTGAGTTTTGAATTCACATCTGCATTATGTTTTGAAGGCTTAGAAAAGAGTAGCACTTTCTTTTGTAATTAGGTGTTGGGTTCTGAACACAGTGGGGTCAAAGATTGTCCCTACAGACGGTTTTCGCTGTGGAGTTGCCATACTTCGTTCTCTCACTTTTTCCGGAGCATTTACATGACATCACCATCAAATCGTTATTCTCCTGTATTTCCCTGTGGTTCATCCCTTTTTTTTGAGAGCAGACAAAATCCTTAAAAAGGGAAAGAAAAAAGGAATGAATAAGAACACAGAACAGTAATCCAGTCTCTGAAGGTTTAATTTATCTTAACTCTAGCGTTACATCTTTTTGAAGAGGCATGGTTCTGGTGTGTTGGCGACATTTTGGGTGGTTGACCCTAGGTCCACACACCCACATACACAGCTCCATTTTAGCAGCAGGTTTATTTTTTCAATTAATTAATTTTTCAATTTGTGCTAAAAGACTTTTTCACCTAGGTTACAAAAATTAAAATAAGATGAAGAAAATGAAGAAATAGCGTTTTTAAAAACAAACATATGCCATTTTAGCAACATGGGCTTCTTAGAGAACAGACCTATACATGTTTAAACAGGAAAAAAAGGCCTATTTCTCCCAGCATTTCCCAGCTAACATGGCTGGCTGGAGGAATGCTGGAAATCGTAGGCCTTTATTTTCTGTCTAAATATGTATAGGATTGTATCTTTTAAAAAATCAATTAAGGGCTCAGTCCTTTTCATGTTTAGACAGAAAAAAGCCCTACAATTTCCAGCATGCCCTAGGCAGCATGACTTGCTGTGTGTGGTAGGCATTTTTTCTGTCTAGACCTGCATAGCATTATACTCTAAATTGCGGTAAAACACTTTTTAGCCTATATTTTAAACAAATATTATTGAAATATTTTGCAATAATGTTTTTAATGAAAAGGCGCTTCAGTGCAAATTTAAAAATTGATTAGAAATAAACAGGCTGCTAAAATAGCTTAGAGGCATTGTCAATTGGCCATTCATGTGGCTATGATGCACCCACTAGTGTGGCAGACTGTAGTGTGATGCATTTGCTCACACACACACACAGTGTTATAGCCTTCAACGTGAGAAGGCTATGTGGTGGTTCCACATAGACCCATCCTCCGATTGGAGTCCACCAGGGGAAGAGCCTTCAGCGTGGTGGCCCCCCTCCTATGGAATTCCCTGCCTCTGGAGGTCAGGCAGGCACCAACTTTGTACTCCTTTCGGCACCTCCTAAAAACATCATTATTCCAGGATGGCTTTCCTTAATGACCAGCCACAGTTCACTGTACATTTTGCTTCTTTTAAAATCTATTTTAAAGTGTTTTATTCTGTTTTTATTTTATTTTATCTTGTACAGCGCTCCAAAATTTTCAATGGGGAGCGGTATATAAATATTGTAAATAAATAAAATAAATCAGTTGCAATGACTGTGTAGCAGTAAAAGCTGCTAGTGTAGAAGCACCCAGGGGAGTTGCTTGCACATCCCCCCCCAAAGGAAATGTATGAATTTGCATATGCTAATTTATATGTATATATGAAAAACTAGAAATAATAACTATAATTTACATAGAAATACAATACATTTCTCCATAGTGGGGAAGACGGTGATCCGGTGACGTGTGTGCTTGCTCAGTCTGTTGTTCAGGTGTTAAGTGTTGATGGACAGTTTCAAGGTCCCTGGTCTCCTTTTGATTCTTTCTCTTTAAAGTAAGCTTGGTCTGGACAGCCCATCAAATAGAGGACTGTTCTCTGACAGCTCTCTAAAATAAGAGGGCTATTCTCAGTAAAATAAAAAACCTATCCACCCTAGAAGCATCCCAGCACAGGCCCATGGTTTCTGTGCTCTTGAGAGCCATAGTTCAAGGTCTTGTGCACATTATTTATTTATTTATAACATTTGTATCCTGCCCTATATCATTAGGATCTCAGATAAAAGCATACAGTATAAAACAATAAATATACACAGCTAAAAACAAATTAAACCATGAACCAAGTTAAAACAATATATAATTTAAAAGCAGTGAAAACAATTAAAACAGTTAAAACAATGTGCAAGCCAGGTGAATTTATTATTATTATTATTATTATTATTATTATATTTATTTGTATCCCGCCTTTTGCCCAATGCTGGGCCTCAAGGCGGCCTTACAAAGTTTAAAACATACATGGGGGGGTGGGGGAACAAAACCATAAACGTTTAAAATACACAACAAAATTATAAGACGTTAACATAGATGGAGGGCCAGATTATTCTCCAAAGGCCTGCTGGAACAAAAACGTTTTAACCTGCTTCTGAAAGCCCATCAAGGAGGGAGCCAGCCTAGCTTCCCCGGGAAGAGAGTTCCAGAGCACCGGAGCAGCCACCGAGAAGGCCCTCCCCATGTCCCCACCAAGCACGCCTGTGAAGATGGTGGGACTGAAAGAAGGGCTTCTCCAGAAGATCTTAAAGCACGGGCAGGCTCATAAGGGAGAATACATATTTTTAATTTAAGCATTAAAGACTTTGTTAAAAAGCCATGTTTTTACTTGGCGTCGAAATGAAATCAGCGTTGGTGCCAGTCGGGCCTCCAAGGGGAGGGCATTCCACAGTCAGGGTGCCACAACAGAGAAAGCCCTCTCTCTCGCCCATCATAGTGTATATGTTGTGTTGGTGGGATGTGGAGAAGGGCACCTCCAACAGATCTCAAGTCTCGGGCAGGCACATGTGAAGTGTTAGCACCCTGCATT
The DNA here is from genome assembly GCF_023053635.1 of Elgaria multicarinata webbii. Classification (NCBI taxonomy): domain Eukaryota; kingdom Metazoa; phylum Chordata; class Lepidosauria; order Squamata; family Anguidae; genus Elgaria; species Elgaria multicarinata. The sequence continues at coordinate 8,726,329 of NC_086176.1, forward strand.
CCCCATGCTTGTTGTTTCCACTTTTAATGGAACTGGGTGTTCCTGAGATGTTTCGTGACATGCAAGCCTCATTTGCATATCACAAAAAAACCCAGGCACAGGAAACAGTGCATAGATTGCTTTGCTCATCCCTGGCAATTCCTGGGCTAAACAACCCAGGAATTGCCACTGTGAGATTTGAATAAGGTAATTGAGTAAGAGAACAAAACCAAGGGGGGGATTTAAATCGCTAACATACCTGTATGAAGAACAAAATGTGCCAAGTATTACTTTATTTTCATTTAAAAAAAAGATTTAACGCACGTCTTAGTCACCTTTCAAGACTGCAGTACAGTACAGTGTACTTTCCTTCTTTGACAGGGTGATTGGTTTAGGTGAGACTTGATACAGTCAGTGAACTATAATTTTCCTTTAGGAAAGCCTTTCAGGAAGTTTCTCATAATATAATCAAGCTAGATAAATCTACTCTAGTTCTTCAGTTGGCTGGCAACTCATAATGCCCAGAGAACAGCTGACTTAATGATAAACTGGGAACACTAGGCAATGAGTTAAGTGAGAGATAGTATTGTGTCCTCTTCAACATTTTCATCCACTGCATGTGGTCGCCTGTTTTTCTTTTTAAAGATGATTGCCATTTAACTAGAGACTTAGGGCTGTATGCATTTTACAATTCTGCATGAGACTGTGGTATTGTGCACAGGCTTCAGCTTCCTGTTTTCAGTCAAGGACTAAGGAACATGAAATAAACGTTGGGCTCAGTTATACCATACGCTGCAGTGGACTGAAGAAAAGTACCCAAGTAAGGAAGAGAGGTAGGATGACACCAAACCAAAATATAAACGTCAAGACTTGTTGTAAGGGTTAGAACATTACCACAAAAACAAAAAGAGGTAAGTACCCAAAACTGGCCAAAAAGAAGAGAAACAGTGTTCTCAGGATGCAAAATATCAAACAACTGGGCATGTTTAGCCTGGGGAAGAGAAGATTGAGGGGAGACATGATAGCACTCCTCAAATACTTAAAAGGTTGTCACACACAGGAGGGCCAGGATCTCGTCTCGATCCTCCCAGAGTGCAGGACACGGAATAACGGGCTCAAGTTAAAGGAAGCCAGATTCCAGCTGGACATCAGGAAAAACTTCCTGACTGTTAGAGCAGTACGACAATGGAACCAGTTACCTAGGGAGGTGGTGGGCTCTCCCACACTAGAGGCCTTCAAGAGGCAGCTGGGCAGCCATCTGTCAGGGATGCTTTAGGGTGGATTCCTGCATTGAGCAGGGGGTTGGACTTGATGGCCTTTTAGGCCCCTTCCAACTCTACAATTCTATGATTCTATTTTCAAGAAGCCTGACATGTTTTGGCCTGTTCTTTATTCCAGGCTTATCTTGGGGGGCTGCAACATTAATAACACAATAAAATACATTAAGATAACACATAATATTAAAATATATTATTGCTAGGTTAATTAAGCATATTGCCACAAAGGGCCTATGCATACATGTTACTAGTAGCATTTTTTAAAGGAAGAAACTAACTTTAAAAATATAAAGCTAAGAAAAGACCAGTCACACCTAAAATAAAGTCCCATATCTTCCACCTTATTCTATACCATCCCTGTATAAATCAATGGGTAAGTTCCTCTTTCCATGCTTAAATAAGCCCCATGTCCACCTCTACCTGTCTTTTTGCATTTGGCATTTCTGCCATGTATGCGAGTAGGAAAAGTATATTTGTAGGTGCAGGAAAGGTTTCTTTCTCACTGAACCTTGCTTAAATATTTAGTGATGAACAGCCTATAAATATCCCCACATAGCATTAAGTGTGAGGCTTGCTCTTTCTTTCTTTCTTTCTTTCTTTCTTTCTTTCTTTCTTTCTTTCTTTCTGATGGCCTGTCGTTTTCTACCCGCCCCATCACCTAAGGCTAGTTTGGAAGATTTTTCCCACCCCCAAAGCAAAGGTGACAGATTGCACGTGCAAAGAAGTTTGGAAGAAACAGATTCCACCACCACCACCACCACCACACCCCTCTTGAATTAGATGTTGTGAAAGTCAGGAAAACGCAGCTCCAGTGGCAGTGCGGCATCCCTCAGGCCTCTGCTTCACATGAACAGCAGATGAGGTGTAAAAATCCTTCCTGGACTGTACTGCTGCAAGGTGGGGGGAGTCATGTGACTGGGTGGTCCTCCAAAACAAAACTTCCACATAAGAAAAACTAAATGTAACAAAGAAGTGTAGTCTAGACTCCTCCTTGATATAGTTTTCTTTATGAGGGCATAGATTATCTCTCTGTATGGAAAAAAATTCAACCAGGTGATCTTGCATTCAGGGCCGGTGCTACCATAGAAGCCACTCAGGCGACCGCCTAGAGCGCCGAGCTAAGAGGGGCGCTGGGCGCAGCGCAGCACTCACGCGCGTTGTTGGCTGTGAGCCGGCCCAGGCCGGCCCGAAGATTCAGCTGGGCCTGGGCGGGCAAGATGGCGCCCTGCGCCCGCCCAGCCGAAGTGAAGCCAGGGACGCTGGGGTGAGGGTGGGGCGGCTCCACGTTCAGACTTCTGGAACGCACCCGGAAGAGAGAGAGAGAGAGAATATATGGGTGAATGGGGTCTTTGAGTGAATGCATGTGTTCATGCATGTGTTTGTTTGGAGTGAGTGATGCTGAGTGTGTGTGCGCACGCGTGTGAGTTGGGAGGGATGATTTGGAGGTGATATTCCTATTAAACAATGCATTTTAGACCCATAGACGTTCCTTTCCAATTTGTTTGCTATAATTGGCATGACGTATTTCTTGCATTTTAAAATAAATTTAGCAGTTTCAAGTTTTGTGCTTCTTATTTTTTCCAGGAAACATATGTTCTTAAAAATCAAAGTTGGCATTTTTTGGGGTGTGTGTGTGAAAGTAGCTTTGCCTAGGGTGCAAAATAGTCTGGCACCGGCCCTGCTCGCATTCACAGTCTGAAGTGATGCACTCAAAGAACAATTTACCATTACAGCTGCTGTTTATGGTGAACTAAGGGTGCGATCCTATGCATGTTTAGACAGGAAAAAAAATCCTACAACTCCCAGGATTCCTCAGCAAGTCATGCTGGAGTTATAGGCCTTTTTGCGACTAAGCATGCATAGGCTTGTGCCCTAAGACAGTCACTGGGGCATCAACTACAAGGGGCAAAGCAGGGCCAGGATCAGTAGCAATTGGGAGGAACAGAAATACTTTGGAAAGGTGAATGAGGTGGCTACAGGGGACAGGGATCTGTGATTAGTGTGGGGGGATTTGTTAAATGCTGTTAAGGTTAATTAGCAGGCGATAAAAGAGGTTAACAAAGCAAATGAGAACCCGGACTTCATTGCCTATGGCAGTGAATATAGCACACCAGCTGATAACTAAACACTTGATCAATCGTAGCTGAAAGTATAAATAGCAAGTACGTTGTATTTGAGGTATGATGTGAGGTGTTTCGAAATGTTTGCCTGTGGGGGATCCTTTCCATATGCAACCCAACATTTAATGTTACATTGAACATGGACAGTGAAAATAAACGCTCGAGAAGCTGCTACCTGATTAATCAAGGTAGCCCTTTGGAAGAGGAGATGCAAGTCGATTGAGGCAAGGGGTAGAGGAAACGTAAGACTTTTAAGTGGAAGCTTCTAAGGGCTGCTTTGTACTGCTGGCAACATTGATTATGGAATCGCCAAGTGAGGTTTCTGTTTTCATAACTGGTGTTCTATCTGCTCTAGACAGTATCAGAAAAGTGGGGGAAAGTATGAAAGCAACATTTTCATTATTAAAAGGAGGTGACTTTTCTTCTAAAGAATACCACTCGTTGTACAGTGTTTGTGAAAAAAATGTTAGAAGCTATTAAAACTGATGCGAAGTAATTTATAGGAAACGGTGTCAGCCAACACAATCTCTCTTCTTTCAAATCCTACCTTTTCTGGGAAACCCTACCTAACCCTCCTTCTCCAGCTTTCATCCCCAACTCTGATGTAGTTGACCTCTAAGTGCGTATAAACACATCTGCTCACATTTGTCCTTTTCTCAGCCTTGTCTTTCCCATTTCCCCCCTCCTTCTGTTCTTTCCCCACTTGCTGATCCAGCAAGGGAGATCCCTGTGTAGAAGGTGGCCGAATCTTTTGAGGCAGATGAAAGCTGTGCTTCCCTAATGGGGTGCGGGGGGCTCTAGCTGTGTGAGACAAGAGCTGGATCTAGGCTACTGTTAGGGTTGTACATGCCTTGGGGCAGGTTGCAAGGACCTGCCTTTTTTTGCTTGTGGCACATACAAACCGCCACGTACGTTGATATGATCTTGCCCCAGGGGGCGGTTTTATGGCATTTGGAGTATTTTATGAAATGTGACTGTGTGAATGCTAGAAACATTTGCAGAGCAGGGCCTGTGACATCACTGGTGATGAGAGCACACACTCCCCCCCTTTCTGTGTTTGTGCCATTAAAGTTTTATTTTAATGGGTTTTTAAAGTTTCTGTAGAGACCAAGTGCTTCACCTGCTATTACACTCAAACTGCTGAGTGCTCATGTATCCTTTAAAACAAACCACAAAGGAAGCAAGTCTTCCCCTTTCCCAACAGTATGCCCTGATCTACCATTTTGGGAGCCTGTTTGCCTCTTCCCTGTCTTTTAATTTAGGGATTGACCCAGCCTCCTCATATGCAGTTCTATGCATGTACACTCCGCTCTTGCGTGAGTGTGTGTGTGTGTGTGTGTGTGTGTGTGTGTGTGTGAGAGAGAGAGAGAGAGAGAGAGAGAGAGAGAGAGAGAGTATAGACACTGTGGGGGGAAAGACAGCCATATGTGCTGTTCTACACATGTGAGAGATGAATCATCTTTTTCACTCCCCCCTGCCCCCCCCCCCCGGCAAGGCTGTGTGCTTCCTGCTCTCAAGCATGAAGCACAAGTCTCTCATGATTTTTTAAAAGCTGTAATTGGGCTATCCCCTGCAGCTGAGCCTCTCTCTCTCTCTCTGACACAGCACACACACACACACACACACACACACACACACACACAGAGCTCCCCTTCTCCGTTCAAATTCTGTATGTAGGTACAGGATATCACACCGCTAACTATGTATAGTTAGTATTAGTATTAATGCTAACTATGAGCATTAATACTATGCTAAATATAAAACCCTTTTTAAAATCTTCCGGAATATATCCTGTCTGGAAGTCTGAAGCTGATTGTTGGCCATGAAGAGGAGACTGAATCATCATCATCATCATCATCATAAAAAAAAAACCCGTAAGTGAGCAATGGGGAGGATAAAAACGTCTGAAGGCAAGTTGGAAGGACAAAAATACTGGATACAGTTTGCCAAGAGAAAAGGAGATTAAGAAGTAATATTTAACTATTTAAGAGAATGTTAGAAAGAAGTGGTGACTTAGAGACAGACAGGTAGTTAGAAATAGATGTATAAAGCATTGCATATGCATTATTTCTGTCATGTTTACAACTGCTGTAGTAGGCAGGATCTAGATATTACAGGCAATGCATGGTTCCTATCACTCCCAGCAAACCCTTATCCTGCAACACATCATCATCATCATCATCATAACACACTTCCCTGTCCCTGATCCACTTTATTGGCTACTGCTCTGCTGGGGTAAGGGGTGGGGGAGAAGAGGGGGGGAACACACAGTGCATCATCAGATTTTTACATAACAGAGAAGGGGTAGGGGATGCAAGTTTGCTACTTTTAGCTGCAGCCTCACATGATCCACCATTAATGACAGCTAAGGGGCTAAGATATAGGCTGAGTTCAGACGACACGCTAATCAAGGGTTGTTTCCCATTCTGTTCCTATTACCCCCCCTCCCCCGTTGATTAGCGTGTCGCCTAAACTCAGCCATAGACTGTGTAGCTTTTCCCAGCATCGTCTAGACCAGTGGTCTTTACCCTTTTCAGATATGGAACCCACCTTTAGCCCAAACATGCATTTTGGAACCCATTTATCTATTTTTAACCGTATATTTGTATGTCGGCTAGTGCAACACTACCCCCCCCTACCAGTTGAAGACCAATGATCTAGACCATCTAGGCTGGAGGCTGCATTCAGACAACACTTTAGTCAATGGTGGGTTAATAGTCAACTCACAGTTGGTTATTTTGCAGGTACTCCTCACACAGTGGCTGAGTTTGGACAACATGCTAATCAATGGTTGTTTTCCATTATGTTCCCATTACACACACATCCGCCCCCGGTTGATTAGCATGAACTCAGCCAACATGTGAACTCTGAACTCAGCCAAGATGAGGAGTAGTTCTGTGGAGTAGTTGGGGCTGGCGTTGAGTGGACTAATAGTCAACCCAGCATTTGACTGACACAGCCCCCCCTCCTCCCTCCTGGTGCTATCCCAGAAGCCTCTGCAAATTGTACCGGCTATAGCAGAGCGGCCGGTGCAGTTTGGCCACTGCTGCCCAGGAACTCTGTAGCCAGGTGAAATAGTTCACTCAGTCCTGCAAAATAGTCGGACAGACAACACACTAACCAACAGTTGTGCAGATAGTCAAATCTGCAGAGTGATGGTTATCTCAGTTGGTTATTTTGGTGAAATAGTCAACTGCAGGGTGGTTTTTGCCTGACAGACAATGCAATAACCAACTGTTGCCCACTCAACTGACGGTTGACTACTTAAACCACCATTGGTTATTGTGTTGTCTGAACCCAGCCTATGTGTAGTTGAGGCAAGAATCAAAAGGAGAGAGATCATTCCAGCTCATATTCTTAGCTACTCTCACTGTAGCTATTTCTCAAGGAAAGGGTTAGACGAGATTAGCCCCTAAATTCCTTTAAAACTGACAGCTGAAAATGTTTCTTAAGAAAACATGAATCTGAAAAATTAGAAAAATATGTAGCTGTTTGACTTCAGCAATCTCCCCTCCACAATTTTAACCATGGTTGTACCTATGTTGCCTTACAAATGGAACCCCCCCTTTTATTTCTCCTGTGCTAGAAATCACATTGCTAATGAATCTGTCACTGTTCACATTGTATTTTAACCCCCTTGCAACAGGCGCACACACCCAATCATGATTACCCTACCCTACACTCACTGTCTCCAGACCTAAAGAATCTTCTTAGACAAAGCAACACGGTTTGGGTTACACTAGTCATTACCCTACAGCCCTTTCTTAAATACAGGGCCGGCCCTATTATTAGGCAGACTGAGCTTGCAACAGATGCTGGGTGTCAGCAGCAGCCGCAGCCCCTGGGCCCTGACTGTTCCCCTCAGTTGGAGGACAGTGCTGCGCAGGCCACTTGGAGTTCCTTAAGCCCCAGTGGAAGAAGTCACCGTCACTAGAGTTTAAGTAAGATTCAGCTGCCAGCCCCCTTGGCTTCCATCTGTGGGATGGGGACAGGGAAGTATCTTGACCTTCAGCTCCGGCAGCAACACGTCTTGGGCTGATAGCCCTTCTTAAACAGGAAAAAGAAACACTTCCATCTCTTTCCCCCTGCCTCTTCTCAAGGTTTCAAAGATGTGTTTGTGAGGACATGAATTTAAATACAATATAGGTGTCTAATCACAACTGAATCATATTCTAGGAGAGCATGTTCAAGAGCTTAAAGTAATAAGACTGCAATAAAAGAGCTATTTAACGAGTAGTAAAGATGCAGATCAGTTTTGCCTGAATATAAAATGAAGAGTGAATTTACTTTTTAAGGCAGAAATGTAATCTCTGCATTTTGTGGTTTTCTGAATCTGACCATCTGTTCCAGTGACTTTTTATCTGTCCATTCATCACTCCCCCCTGTTCCCTTGCCCCCACCTCCTGCCTCAGGTGCAGTGGCTTAGTGGAGCCAGGGCTCACAGGCCCCACGCAGCGGGACATCTTGATCGGTAGGGACCATGACGTCACCTGCCACCCCCACTCTGCTCAGGCTTCCCTGTTCCTGCTGAGCTTAGCTGCACACTAGCTAGAGAGCGGTGGTAAATTCTGAAGTGGAGGTGCTCATCATGACAGCCCCTACAGCCATGGCCCCAAGGAGAGTCCAACATTGCAGGCAGCTGTGTTGACCCAGATCAATAAACCAATTCTAGCAGCTTTCATTGGCTAGGAGCAGGGGCTTGTCTATACGGCTTCCTTACCCCGACGTACATGTGCAGATTTGCGTTTTAGGACGCATGACACAGCCGTCCATTCGCCACAGCGCCGGGTTTTTAACACGATAACGCGCATGTTCGCATTTGTGATTTACTGCTACTTTTGGACCGACGTACGAGTTTGCACCACATTAGAGTTATGTGTCCTTGGGGGAGTTAAATCGCATTTTGACATGTGGGCGGAGCTTTCCGGTCAGGACAAAGTGATTGGCCGATTTCCCGCCTTCCCGTTGTTCCTGGCTGCCTCATTCCTTCCTGCCTTTTTCATGTCCGGAGATGGAGCTTTTAAAATTAAAACAAAGAAGGGGGAATGGGCAGCGAGAGGGAGGAGGAGACGTGTTCAATGCCCCGCTCGCATCCCCTGCAGCCTCGTTCCTTTAAGCCCTCGGTTTTCTTCTATGAATCTGCGGAGGTCCGCAGATAAAATTTATAGCTTCACTTGTCTATACTCCATATAAATTTGGGTTTATATTCAGTGAGGAGCAATCCCGTTGTTGTATAGACGGGGGACAGGTCTTAATTGCCCAATAACTTGCATTACAACAGGGAACCATATACTGTTTTTTGGGAAATCCATTTTTGAGTGCAACAGCTACTCAGAGAATTATGCCAAAACTCAGAGGAAAAGGGGAATCATGTCCCTGCTAATAAACACATGCTGACCCTGTAAGTCCTGGCTCCATTACACCAGTGCTGATTTTCCCAGCAACCATATAGGGTTGCGAGCTACCCCTGTTATAATGCAAAATGTTTTAAGGTGAGTGAAGTTGAATGGACCATTAAGGCCCATTAGTTATACAGAAGACTTATAAAATACAGAGAGGAAGACAGAGGGATCAACACAGCTGTCTAAATGTTTGGATCCACCTTGGGGGTGTGGCTGTCATATACTTCAACATTGACTACTACACCACTGCTCAGGGGTAGGCACATAAATAAAAGATAGAGGTTGGGAGAACTCTCCCAGTGTAGAACGTTAACCAGAAATGGTTACGCTAGATTACAGCCTTCCTCAACCTGGGGCGCTCGTAGTCCAACACATCTGGAGCGCCCCAGGTTGAAGAAGGCTGCGCTAGAAGCTGTCTGATAGCCCCTGTGAACAAATTAGTAAAATGTTAGCACGTTTATTTTCCCTAGTTTGCTGAAGGACTTGTGTCTGCGACACCATTGGCTAGGACTTAAAGGAAGATTTCGTAGGGCTCCACTTGGAGGGTATGGGGGAGAGAAAGACAGGCAGAGGCCTTAGCTAGACCTAAGGTTTATCCTGGGATCGTCCCTGCCTGCTCCCGGGATATCCTGAGTGTCATTTACATGAACAGGGATGACCCCGGGACGATCCCAGGATAAACCTTAGGTCTAGCTAAGGCCAGACAGAGACAGAGAAAGGTGGTATCCTGTCCTTGAAAGGACTGCAAGACTTATGCCACCCAGCAGATCTTTGTCTGCAAATCAGCTGTACCAGGGGCCTCTGCAGGATGTACAGTCAGACAGGAATATCTTTGAACTCTTCATCAATGATGAGAAACTAGACTCAGTATGACTGATAGCCTTTCTAGACCAAATATAAACCCGAACATACAATATCAGTACCCCACTTTGCTCTTTTTAAAATACTACATAGACAAATTCTGTATCAAAAAAATATTGTGTGTGACAGAGTGAACAAGGGGAGAGAAAAGGCAGTGATGAAAAGGGCAGAAAGGGAGTGTTGGAAAAGCCATTTTAACTAACCAGAATGTAAAGAATAAATATTTCATGGACTCATTTTTCCTCTCTAAATTCTTAGCCAGGCTTGGATTTTTTCTCGCTGATTCATTCCCTTTTGATATCTCCTGTGTTTATCATTCTAATTTTATTCCTATTCTTTTTCCTGTCTCTATGCACAATTAAAGTGGTTCTTTATATTAAATGGATTACATGCTCCATGCTATAAATACATGCAGGAATTAAGATTCTGTTAACTTGTTTAAGTGATAAGAAATCAGAGGCACCAAATTTTTTCTCTCAGTCCCAGGAGGAGCAGTGCATGTGTTCATGGCAGTGGGCCTTTCTAATATATACATATTCATGGTTTTGTTTGTTTCTTTGTAAGTGCAGAGAGCAAATGTGTGCATGCAATAATAAAGCAGGGATACTTTTTCTCTCTGTCTGTCTGCAGTCTAGAGGCTACTTATGTTTACAGCACATAGTGTGTTTATAAGAATTGAAGGGACCCGGTGGAATGTAGTTGAAGCTGGCAGTCACTGAAGGAATTTGGAAATGGTTTAGGTAACATGTAACTTATATCCCCTTTTTATTCCTGGTTTTAGTGAAGAATATGTGACGGATTTACTGCTGAAAGGAGAAACTGTTGCCTCCAGATATGGAGACTAGTACCTGGTAAGTTCACAGTACTATTTTAGAAAGTAGGACAGAAGTCCATGGGGACAGAACATGCCATGGCACCTAAGTAAGGCAAGAATGGGGACCGTTGCAGGCCAAAGTTGGTCTGCCAAGCTGACCCATGGGGCCCCTCCCTCAGTCCTTTCCTCAGAAGAGGAAGGGGCAGGAGAGTGAGGCTGAGTTCAGATGACACGCTAATCAACTGGGGGTGGGGGAATAGGAACAGAATGAGAAACAACCGTTGATTAGTGTGTCGTCCGAACTCAGCCTGAGTGTTACTCTTATGGAGTGAGTGATACTAGAGGCTAGGTTGCCTTTGCTCTGCCGTATCTGGGGAAAGCCTGGGTAGAGCAAAGCCGGCTCTCCAACAACAGTACTGGCTGGAGGTCTGCTCCTCCAGCTGGCATCTCAGGGGCTGTTCACACAACACGCCAGCCCACACTCAGTGGTTGAGTGTGGGTTGTTGTTGAACCATGGGTTGTTTGTTGAATTGTGGGTTTGCATGTTGTCTGAATCCACCCTTAACAACCCAACAACAAACCATGGGTTCTCATGGTGGCTTGTTCAAGAAAAATAAGTCACGCTGCATGGTTAACAAGCTGTAGCGGGGTTTGGAGTCCAGGGGTCAATCCAGCTCTCAGAAGTAAATAGGTTCCCCACCTCTGCATCTTCAGGATGAGTGAATTAATCCATTAAGACTGGAGCTGGCTGTGAACCATGGTTTATGAAGCTGTGTACAAGCCCTTCCTTTGCTCCTCTCCTCCCATCATATGGCAATTTGGCACTGAGATCCTGGCTTGGATTAAGCCAGAGTTCCCCATTACAATCCAACTGGGGGACTTTGACTTAAAGTTGGTTAACAAACCAGGATGTTAAGCCAGGGCCATTTGCACCAAAGAGAGCACACTGTGGGAAGAGGAGACGGGCAAGCCCATGAACCAGGTCTATGAAGCCACAAACTGTTGTTTAAATGGAGCCATCGGATCTCAAGCGTCCAGAAGCCAATGGGAGGCATGAAGAAAAGGGATCAACCTGTGGAAATCTACAGAAATGGGAGTGAGGAAAATGGAACCTGAGTAGGAAGGCTGCAGATACCCCACTCCTATTTACTTGCAGCTTCAGGTACTCCCACATGTAGCCTTAATTGGAAGGTACTCAATACCGGCTGGAGGAGAATACTCTACAGAGGAGACTCTTTGGATTAGTAACCCGTGTCTTTTTTTCTCCCCCTCAGCAATGTGATGCTCCCCCTTGTTTCCTGCTTCCGTTTGCTGCAGCTCTGGCCATTCCTACTTCTAGCTTCAGCTGTTCCCTCACACAGCGCCTGGTCTCTTCGCACCCGGGGTCTCCTGGCAGCACGGCCCCTCTGCAGCCACCGCAGCCCCTTCACCTCCAGATCTGTTTGTGTCTGGAACAAGAATCTGCCCCCGGAGAAAGGCCCCCACTCTACCTCACAGCGGCAGCAGTCTCTCATTTCCAAAGGAGCTGGCCTGCGTAGTGCGGTACGGCTGAGGCGCCAGGCCCAGGGCACCCGGCCCGCCACCCCATCGGGCTTTGAAGATGGCCTGTCCTCCTCACAGTACCCCTGGGCTATCGTGTGGGGCCCCACCATATCAGTTGAGGATGGAGGCGACGCCAATTCAGCCAACCCAGGTTTCCCGCCTCTGAGTTACACCTTCGTTTCATCAAGTGGGATGGCGACAGCGCAGCCTAATTCCCACTCACTGCTACACAACGAAGGGCTCAACTTGCGCCAGACCCCAGCCACGCTCCGGCCCTTCCTCTTTGGGCCTCGAGGAGAAGGTAACGCTCCTCTGCTTCCTCGCGTTCCTTTAGAAGGGGCAAGGGCGGCCAGCCTCTTTTGGACGGGCTCCTGTGTACCCAGATCAGCCTGAGTGATGCGGGTGTGTGTGTGTGTGTGTGCTTCCAGGCAGAGGGGTCCTAGCGCTAACAGTCAGGAGGCACTGCACCGCTATTTCATCTTGCCTTACTTGGAAGATTTTCCTCAATAAGAAAAAAGACGGAAGAAGGGCTGGGTGGGAAAACATGGGAGGGTTATGAGGGGAAGTCTTTTGGATCCCCGGTGACTTTCTATGAATGAAGCAATGCTGTTGCGCAATTCAAGCTTTGCCTGGAAGCACCCAAACAGACATCTAGCAGGTGAAGCTTCTCACCACGTTGCAATTGCATTCTCTGCCTGCTAGATTTCTGCTTCTTTGCTAAACGCACACAGGAGCTCAGTGAGGAAAAAGGCTGGAAACCCTAAGGGGACTTATGGATTGCCTCGCTCCCCATTCTCACTGGCTCTCCTGGCTCTGTCTATTCCAGGTGTGGACCCTCAGCTCTATGTTACCATTACGATCTCTGTCATCATCGTCCTAGTCGCTATGGGGATCATACTCAAATTCTGGTGAGTAGATTTTAGGTTGGTGCAAAGAGCCGTCCCAAATTACATGTAAAATCAAGGGAAACGCTTACAGGATATTTAGGAAATCACTTTCTATACAAAATATATGAAGTGTTGCACAGTAAAACTAATACAAAAAGGTAAAACCACCAAAAACAATATAACACTGTAGCAGCAATATTCCGAAACTAAAACCGAGAGAAATCTCTCTCCAAACAGCTTTGTTTTAATGAAACAGGAAGTAAAAAGGATAAAGGTGTTGTAAGAAGGGGCTTCTCTAGGCAGGGAGTTCCAAAGAAGCAGAGAAACTACTGCTACTTACCTTTTGCCAAGTCCTTGTCCACCATGACTCCGGAAAGGAGAGGACCCGGAGTCCTGCAGGCACTTCTTTGGGGATACAAGGTGGCAGTTAGCTCTAACAGGCTGAATGGGAAGTAGGACCATTCATCATGATTTCATGGGTCCTATCCAATGGGCACCCATGACACTTCCACAACCTGACTCCATGCAGCATCCAGAATCACAGAAATTGTATGTGGTGGGATGTTTAAGCAGAGAAATCAAGGTCTGGTCACTCTTTCACCTCAACATGGGGTCCATGTTCTCTGTCAACTGTACAGGTGAACACTTTATTTTCCAAATGAAAATTGTTCTTTGAGTGCTAGGAAATAATAATTTCTTTGCAATAGGCGTAAGTCCTGGAGGAAATACATCTGGATATCCTGAAACATCTATGTGAGTGGTGAATGTACAAGACGTGATCCTCTGGAGAGGTCACTCTTGTCACGATGGTAACGCCCTTCCCCAACCTTCTTGCAGCTGGGACCGGAACCAGAAGCGCCGTCACCACTCCAGTCAGCAAAGTGGATTGCAGCAGCAAGGTAGTCAACAGCCCTTAACAGACCTGTCACCTGCCACAGTCAGCATCCTGGGGCCCTATGGCGATTCGCAGCTTCCTACACCAGAGATGGTGGAAACTGGACAGGTACTGGAAGGCGTGGAGAAGCTGGAGGGATCAGCGAAGACCAGTGCTTTCCAGCTCAACAGGTAAATGATACAAATGTGATGATACAAGTGGGAATGGCTTGGCTTGGGGGGAGGAGGAGGAGTGGAAAGGAAAAATTAAATGAACAGCAGAGCAGAAGAAATCAATGGGCTATAAGCAGCCAAGCTGTGCTACAGGGTTGTTGCAAGCCTAGTTGACCAATCCATGCCTTAAACCCACCTTTTAATGCTGCTGCTGCTATCCATTTGCTATATAAAATCTATATCCCTCCATAGGTGTATGTATGTATGTATGTATTATTGCATTTATATCCCACCTTTTTCCCCTCCAAGGAACCCAAGGCAGCGTACATAATCCTTCTCCTCTCCATTTTATCCTCACAACCACCCTGTGAGGTGGGTTGTGCTGAGAGTCTCTGACTGGCCCAAAGTCACCCAGTGGGTTTCCATGGCCGAGCGGGGACTAGAACCCGGATCTCCTGACTCCAAGTCCAACACCTTAGCCACTACACCACACTGGCTCACCACAGGTGACACTACTGTTGCAGGAACATTACCTTTCACAGCACAAGATGTACTATTTTTGTTGTTGTTGTTTCTGGGAAATGCAGTTCTTCACCCAGATAACACAGCCATTATTATCACTATGTGGAACTTGGTTAAAAAAGAGTCGTCAAGGCTGCTCCTTTCCTTGTAAAAAACCCACAAAAACTTCACCATTTCAGGAAGCTTTTCTCATTCTTTTTCCTTTCTGTGTAGTTCTTTAGAGGCTGTGCTGTTCTCTTTTCCAGTAGAAGCCCAATCACCGTTTGAAATTTTTCGGTGGTAACGGTGGTGACGAGTAACCAAATTTGTTAGTCCACCACTATGACTGTCAAAGTTTATTATTTTGGAGGTCTGTGGGGCTCTTCTACTCTCAGCAAAGAGCACGTTTTAAAAGACGCCCCCCGAGTGCAAGGAGTAGCCCCAGTGACAAAGTGTCACGGTCAAAAGAAGTGAAGCGCCCATGCGAGTTTAGCAACAGGGTAAGGGGGCCGGGGCAGTCCTAGTAAATAACGTGGTTTTCCAGGTAAACAACCCAAGTAATAGCAATAAAAGAAACAGTTCTGCAAGCAGAAAGCCAGCAGGGATATGAGCTCGCCACGACCCAGTTTATTGAACTGCGTGTCACACGTACGACTTGCAGCCTGCTGAACAAAGGTCATGGGCGTGTGCTCAGGGTAATGAGCTCCAGACCCTCCGGGAACAAGTTGGTTCCCTCGAAGCCAAGGCTGCTGACCTGGAGAAAGTGAGAAAAGCAGGTCCGTGAATGAGACCTTTGGAGACCTGACAGCGGCGTCCCAATCCCTGGGTGACAGCTTCTCAGAGGTCATAGAGAATGGGGGCTTGGGAAAGATGGGCGTCATTCTAAGGAAGAGGCAAATGATCCCTTAGAAAGGACGCATTTTTTGGAGGACAAACTCATGATGTACTTCTGCGCTTCCCACATGCAGCTGGCCGCTGGGTGAACGAGTGCTGGACTAAATAGGCCTTTGGTCTGCTTCACCATAGCTTTTCTTATGTTCTTAATAAGGTACTGAACACAACAAGGCTGCCAGCAAATTTTCTGGAGGACAAGTAGACTGAGAGTTTCAGCCATTGAATGTGTGCTGTGCTCCGTCCTCATTTTAGTTGCAAGACATTAGCACAACATCTAGTCCCTTACCTGGTGTGATGGCATGGGATGCTGCAACCCTGATGAAGCTAAGCGGGTCTAGGCCTGGTCAGTTTCTGGAAGGGCGACTACCGGGGAACCCCATGTACATTGATTCCTGCATTGAGCAGGGGATGGGACTCGATGGCCTTGTAGGCCCCTTCCAACTCTGCTATTCTGTGATTCTAAGTAATGGATTGTGGGGGAAGGTTTTTGTTGTGTGTGTCACTGAACCGCTCTGAGGGGGAGACAGAAAAAACTAAGAGAGCCGGATGAAAATAATGTAAAAACAAAGGGGAAAGAAGCAGCCTTGTGTTCGCCGTTTTAAACAATGGGCCCTCCCACACTGGAATGATACAGCAGGGATCTCTTGACCTTTAAGGCCTCAAAGGTAATGATGAACTTTAAAAGTCACGGTCATGAAAGAGAGAATGTTGTTATTTGTTGCTGTTCATATCATCAGCAAGGTCCAATGGGTGCCTGTGAGACAGGCACAACCACATTCTGGTCATAATAGCAAGGACTATGTTGCCTAGCTGAACTGCATTTTCTCAGGTACAATATTGTCGTGTTTCTCAGAACACTCCTGGTTTCGATGGGAGGCAAAGTAATCCACAAAGCTTTTATTAAACAACGAACATCTCTTCTACCTGAATAGAGTCTAACCTCTTGGAAATGTCCCCCTACGCAAAACTATGCAAACTAAGCAAGACAATTGTCCACTCAAGAAGAGTAGGAAGCCACTTCGCAAACGCCAGTAACTTCAGAGAGCCTGGTGTGGAGGCAGGTTCTGGCGTAATCAAACTGACTTTCTCATGCCTTCCTTCCACTCCGTGCGTTTGAGCTTCCGGTGGACCCTAGCATCAGCTAGCTTGTTGGGACGCTCACCTCCGGAAGAAGGCTCACTTCCCACCGAGTGTGTAGGATTTGGCCTTGAGCAGATAAGCTCTGGAGAGGGCTGACTCCCAGCTTGGGAATCACCCATGAGAGCTTCCTCCCCCACTGGTACAGGCTGGCTGGTGTCTGGCACTGCGTCTTCTAGATCTGAATCTGATTCTGATCGATTACCTGAAACATCTTCTCCCAAAACAGGGGCAGTAGGGTTAGACATGACAAATATAGACATATAATGAATTAGTCCTCAATGGTGAGTTGAGAACTGCTTCTGCAAGAGTGCTGAGCCTGAAGTCCGTGGGGCAAATCTGGCCTGCCTAGGGGCCCAATTTTCCCTCCAGAGTTCCTCCTATGGCCATGCCTTTCCCCCCTGGCCCCATCCCTTTCCCCTGACCATGGATCATATTTGGTGGTTTCCTGGCTTTTGTGTAGTTTTTCCCCCTTTTCTAAGAGAGCAATCCTATGGCCACTAGACAGATTTTATGTAGGGCTGTGCAGCACCTCAGGCCGAGGCCCCGAATCCGAGGAGGGCTGATTCAGTCCGCCTCGGCTTGGTTCCAAGGTGGTTCGGGTGAAACCCAAAGCCGAAGCCAATTGGCTCCGAAGCTTCCAGGCACCTCAGCGCTTCGGAGTGGCCTTCAGCAGTCCCTTACCTGCTGCCTCTGTCCTTGCGTCTGGTGGCTTATGCTGCCGCCAACGCATATGACTGGAAGTAGGCCGCACAATTTTAAGATATTGCGAGTGCTCAGCTGATTAGTACCTCTATGACCACCGTAGTTTGTGGTCATAGAGGTGGCCAAAGAGGTACTAATCAGCAGAGCCCACGCGAAATCTTAACATTGCGCGGCCTACTTCCGGTCATATGTGTTGGCGGAAGCCACCAGACACAAGGATGGAGGTGGCAGACAGCAGCGGTGGCAGCAGGTAAGTGGGGAAAGGGAGCCTTTTCTGGGTGCCGGCTGCGCAGCCAGCACCCAGAAAAGTCCCGAGTCGCCTCAGAGGGCCCGAATCTTGCTTCAGCGCCGAGCCGAATTGGGGCTGCTTTGGGGGCTCCGAACCGGCCTCCGAGGCGGATCAGGGGGTGGGTGCACAGCCCTCATTTTTTGGTTTCTGGGAACTGACGTCAGAGCCAGCCCATTCCCAGAAACTGCTTGCCAGTTGCTCTCCCCCCTCTCCCCTGCCACCTCATAGCCAGTGCAGTTCTCTCCATGCTTGGTGCTTCTTGGGTACTTAGAAACAGAGCAAGGAGAGGGCAAAAAGGGGGCATGCCTGGTTCGGAGAGGGGGGGGAGACACTGGAAGCTGGTATACGGAGCTTCCAACCAGGTCTCTGGCCTCCTTCCCTCTCCCTCCCCAAATCGAGAGTCTAGTGAAAACCACAGAGCCAACAGAGCACATAGGAGAAGATCCCCTCTGTGCTCCATCCACCCAGTATTGGACAGTCATTGGAAGGAAAGGAACCTCTCGTCCAAGCACTGAGTCATTACTGACTCTTGGAGGGACGCCAGCTTTCGCTGATGTTTTCTTGGCAGGCCTTATAGCGGGGTGGTTTGCCGTTGCCTTCCCTGGCCGTTATTACCTTTCCCCCAGCTAACTGGGTACTCATTTTACCGACCTCAGGAGGACGGAAGGCTGAGCCGGCTGCCTGAAACCAGCTTCCGCTGGGATCGAACTCAGGCCATGGGGAGAGTTTCACCTGCAGAAACTGCTGCTTTACCCCTCTGCACCACATGTCTCTCCTAAGGCTCAGTTACTGGCAGTAAGAGGTTTAAGCTAAAATACGCAGGCATTTTGGCCTTGTCCCTTTTACCATTGGCCCCCACTCACTGCTGGCATGCACCCCACATTTGCTTCTCTGAAACTGAATTTGGTCCTTGGGATGAAAGAGCTTCTCCACCTCTGTGCTACTGGGTCACGGGCTGACCTAAGCTGGGTTGCAGCAGCAGCAGCACTACCGCCATGCAAAGATACGGCAAAAAAAATTAAGTGGGTCCCTAAACGCATGTTGGGCAAAAGCGGGCTCCCGGGTCTGAAATGGTTGGAGACTATCGATATAGTATATCTGATACTGGGAAAGGTGACGTTCCTTCCACAGATGCAACACCCATGAAGGTGTCCCAGCTCCATGCACCAAATGGATGGCAACAGCACTGAAAAGTAGGGTTATAAGTTTTGGTCTATTTTAATCAATAATCGACCAGGACTGCAGTCCTGCACACAGTTGACTTCAATGGTATTTACGCAGCCTTACTGAATGCAGGATTGTAATGTTAAAGTTATGGTTGATTTATCAGTGAGGATCACTGTGTGGCTTTGAGGATATTTTGGATGTGATGTATTACCGAAAAACAGCCTCCACCAACATGGTACTCTCCAGAAGTTTGGGACTTCAGTTCCATTAGTCCCAGCCAGCATGGCCAATGGTCAGGAATGCTGGGAGTTGTAGTCCAAAACATCTGGAAGGTACTAGGTTGGGGAAGGCTGCTGAAAGTGAATATGAGAACGTCTTCTGGCAAGAAATTGCCATTTGGCGTGTTTGAGTTCTTTGAGGTTCTCTCGCCTTCTGTGTCTCAGAAAGGCCACCTGCATTAGCCCTTTTCAGGTGTTCCAGTCCAGGCTATTGTAATCAAGCGGAGGCTCTGCCTGTGCCGAGCCATCCCTGTTGCCCCTGCCCCTTGCACCCGGAGGGGAACGTCTGCTGTTCATGCGTCGGCTGCCCCATGATGGTTCCCACCCAGGACGATTCCCCTCTACAAATGGTCCCTCCTTGAAAACGCGGGGGAGAACAGTGGGTGTGTAGCCCCCTTTCCCCCCTGTGTGTGATTGCAATTGCATGGAGGGAAAAGCCCAAATACGGCTCTTGAAGTGTTGATAATGTGCAAATCCATTTAAATGTAATTAGTTAAAGGGCATTAATCAAGTATCATCAGTTATTGTAAAAGTGATTTGTTGGGAAGTCATTTTGCGGTGGTGAAATGATTTAGGAGCTGCACTCTAATGTGGAGCATTAAGGGAGCCTTAGGAATGGGCTCCTCAAAGCCCAGGTACTCCGTGACAAAACTACCAGCGATCAGCTGAAAAACTCCTCTACCCGGTTTTGTGAACCACCCAGAGAGCTCCGGCTATTGGGCGGTATAGAAATGTAATGTAATGTAATAAATAAATAAATAAATAAATACCCATGCTTCTGAACACTGGGAATACTTTTCATAGCCCCCTTCTCTCTCTCTCTCTCTCTCTCTCTCTCTCTGTCTTTCCCCCATCCCACTCTTGTTTTTTTGCTCAGGATCCCACTGGTAAACCTGTGACCACACTGGGAGAAGCAAGACCTGGCTCCTTTGTGTTGAGACCCAAGGCTGGGTCTCCAAGGGAATCCCAGAGAACGGGCAGCCCTCCCTTTAGCCCCTGTGAGTTTGGTACGGCCACTCCTGACACAGCAGCAGAAGTATTGTGGATCCCTTTGTGTCATGACCTTCCATCACCATTGCAGACCCAACCAAACGAAGGCTGAGCTCCGGTGCTGCCAGGCAGGCTGGGCTTCACAGTGGCGCCGTCTCACGCGAGCCGAGGGTTGTGAGGCAGGGCAAGGACTGTTGGCACCATAAATATGTCCCCAACACACACAATCACATACATACAAATATTTATTTATTTGTTTGTAAGCATGCTTGATATCCAGAGGCAGGATGCTCTGTCTCCCCTCATCCCTCCCAACTCCAGCCCTTTCCTTCATTTTGTGACTTGGAAGTGTCTTCCGAAGAGCCAGACTGAGCATCACTTTTCCTGGGTGATGAAGACCCTTCTGCATAACGGGCAAATAGAGGATATAAGTGCGGTGGTGGAGAATGAGACGCCCAGCATTAGTAGCAAACTGGCCCCTCTCCCGCAACTGACAGCCAGTTCCCCACGGTTGCTTCCAAACTAACTTTTCTTTGGAGTTGCCGTCATTTCCACTCACTTTTTATGTGGGGTGGGAAATTAATAAAGCATCATTGCAACACCACCCTATTCAGTAAGGACGTGGTAGCTGGAACTGAGGATTTTAAGTGCTCTTGTGCCTCTAGTTAAACACTTCTTGGTTGGAGGTGCAGCTCTTTTTACTGCTTCCTAATGAGTGTGGGGGATTAGTGATGGATAACCTACTTGTTTGATTATCCATCACTAATTGTTTAAGTTGTTTAAGTGAACTACTTCTCTTAAATGGACTAATATCAGTGTTAAGAGACACTTAATACCTATTTATTACTAATCCCCTATGCCTGTTCAGCAGTACATGGGCTGGACCTACAAGGAGGAAACATTTAAGCAACATTGCTGGTAACCTTTACTGAATATACTGACTGACTTGTGAATAAAATTATGGGAGATTCTTGGTCGTGGAAAGAGGCATTGCTGGATAATAGAGTTAGAGCAGTACGACAATGGAATCAGTTACCTAGGAAGATGGTTGCCTCTCCCACACTAGAGGCCTTCAAGAGGCAGCTGGACAAGCATCTGTCAGGGATGCTTTAGGGTGGATTCCTGCATTGAGCGGGGGGTTGGACTCGATGGCCTTGTAGGCCCCTTCCAACTCTGCTATTCTATGATTCTATATAGTAAAGTGCTATATTCAGCGCATGTGTGGAACTTCTTTTTAAATTCCACTTGCAACTAACTACAGAAAAGTAATTCCTCAGCAGCACTAAGGACTGTAGTGTAGAAGCAACCCATAGCATATTTTTGTTCCTCTCCCTGCGTTTTCAGCTGTGCCACGCACGCACTCATTCATTCACTCTAGTTGTTGTGATAGAGTTGTGTTTCTCCCTCCTTCAGTGTCACCCTTACCTCTAGTCTTCCATGGCATCTTTCTGGTCTTCTTCCTGAGTTTCCTCCATCCCATCTACTAGGTGACGGTGCAGAGCTGTCATATTTGTTAAACCTGTCTTGTTCTCTGTTCACAGAGATGTCAATTAAATATCTTTTATTATGTTTTTAAAAATAAAAAAATGTAAGTATATAAGCTAATATAAAAGAAAAGAAAATTGTTCCCCAATCAGAGCAGAGGAAGGCCACTTTTGGGGCTGTGGGCACATTTGGCAATTTGAGACACTGTCCTGGGCACCTTCACAAAATGAGAGCACTGCAGGTGAAAGCATCGGCCTGAAGCCCTCTGTCACCTTCATTTCCTAAGAATGTCTCTGAGACTCACCATGTAGCCCAGAGGCACTCGTGGAAAAAGAAGGCTGGAGCAGCTAGAGGCCCTCGCTTAGCTTCGAAGTGATCCAAGTAAGAAACTTTTTATTTAAACAACAATAAAAGGGGGAGGAAGAGAGGTTGGGGCACTTTGGCAGATGCTGCCTGGAAAAGTGTTCAAGGCTGCTCTGGAGCCTGCAGGTGCCACACTGACTATCCCTGCAATAGGAGAACATGTCAGAACCTCACAATGTTTAAAACACTCCAGGGCCTTAGCTTGGCCTAAGGTTTATCCCAGGATCGTCCCGGGGTCGTCCCTGCCTGCTCCCGGGATATCTTGTGTGTCATTTACATGAACAGGGATGACCCCAGGACGATCCCGGGATAAACCTTAGGTCTAGCTAAGGCCCTAGGTTCTCTTAACTATTCATTTAGATTTGGTATCATTGAAACTTATTTCCAGCTCTTTTATATCACTAATTGTGGGTGTCACAATGGCCCAAACCGTACTGTCTGGGTTTGGGCAATCAGCAGGGAAAAGAAGCCACCATGCGTGCTGCTCACCGGCCTACCATGTCTCTAATTACCCTCATCACAGCACTACATGAGTTGCCAGGCCAGCTAAACCCAGCAAAGTGTGCGACAGAGGTGGCTTCCAAACCACCCCACAACCCATGGCTTGTTGTATGGGTTACGGGGCAGTTTGGAAGCCCCCCGCCACACACATCACTGGGTTGAGATGACACAGGAACCCGTGCTGCGGCAAGGGTAACGTGTGTGTGTGGAGTTTGCAATCAGCTTGTTCAGGACGCAAAAAAGAAACCATGGTGACTTCTTTTCCTCTGCTGATCATCTCCACCCTTTTATTGATTTCATCCAGACTTGAAATGTTGATGGCTTCTGTAACTTCTCCATGTAAATTTCTTTTATAATGGGGCTACAGTACTACATACAATTTTATTTTCCTTCCCATCGAGGAAGCATCCTGTTGGTGTTTTCTTCTTCCAGTTTCTGAGAAGGGCTACTTCTTTTTCAGATACCATTCAAAAATTGCATGGGGCTACAGACAGATGGATGTGACGCACACGCCATCCCTTCCAAGATCTTAGATGGTATTTTTATGAGATACCCTGCACAAAACCAAAGTTTACTTCTTCTTCTTCTTCTTCTTCCTTTTTTTAGTTACGTTTTATCATGCTCTTCCTCCAATGAGCTCAAGACAGCACACCTCGTTCTGCACCCCATTTTATCCTCACAGCTCCATCAGGTGGGTTAGACTGTGAGGCTGTTCATACATGAGGACAAACCATCCATTTAAAAACTGATGGATTGTTATGTACGAATGGGCTTGAGCAGGTGCACTGTCTGCAGCACACCCCTCCTCTTCCATTTTTACTCCAACTACCAATTCCTTCATAGGTTGTGGAACGTGATGTCCGAACCCAGCAACAAACCATGGCTCTTTTGTAGGTTGTGGAGCATGACTTCTGGACCGATGGGTTGTTTAGGGGCTAAATAGCCCAGTAGTTAACCCATGGTTTGTTGTTGGGTTAAGCATGGGGTTCAGACGTCACACTCCACAACCTACGAAGGAGTCAATTGTGCAATAAAACAAAAGAGGTGGATGACCTGCAGGCTGTGCGCCCGCTCGTCCGCACTCATACACAACAACCCAT
The DNA here is from genome assembly GCF_023053635.1 of Elgaria multicarinata webbii. Classification (NCBI taxonomy): domain Eukaryota; kingdom Metazoa; phylum Chordata; class Lepidosauria; order Squamata; family Anguidae; genus Elgaria; species Elgaria multicarinata. The sequence continues at coordinate 8,749,668 of NC_086176.1, forward strand.
GGATTGTTCAATCGATCGGTTGTCATTATGTGCAAACAGGTCTGTATGACTGACCCAAGGCATCTTGACTGAGTTGGGGATTTGATCTTGGGTCTCTTGAGTTCAGCACTGACCACTACACATTGCTCACTCTATGTTTTGGAGGAAAAAATGGCTAGGTAGCATTCAGGACTGATTTGACTCACTTTTAAAGATGATTTGCAACACCAACATGTGATCATTTATTCAGAAGTAAGTTCCATTACTTCTGTTTTGGGTTGTAGCCTTTGAAGTGTTCAGAGGTGAACAGGGCCCCTGTACTATTCAAAGGGAGGGAATTTTGGGCAGATCCAGCTGAGAGAAGCTGAAATGCTGTCTATAACTAATTAAAAAGTATACTTGACTACCTCCTCTGTAAAATTCATATTAAACATTTAAAATGTTTATATCCTACCTTTCTTCTTCCTCCCCCTTCAAAGCATTCAAGTAGTTTACAGCAATCTAAAACTCAAACTATAAAATTCAATTTAAAATAACTGCAAGGAGAACAAAAACAACTGTTAAAAGCCTGGAAAATAAAGGTGTTTTGCTTGGCATCTAAAAGCTAAATTAATTGGTGTCAAGCTGATATTTCTGGGGAATGAATTCAACAAGCAAGGTACCACCACTAAGAAAGTTCTAACCCTGGTTACCACCCATATAGTTTTTAAAGGTGGGCACCCAGAGTACTGTTTATATGAGGAAAATTGTAACTGTATAATATTCTTTAAACATATATACAATCTAGACACATGGAAGGCTTAAACTATCTTAATGTGATGTTTGTGCAACTTTATTTATTTGATTTATTAATGCAGTGTGGTCAGTCAATCAAGTATTCCGTTCTACCTTTACATTATTCTTAGATTGTGCACTAAAAGCAACCGTTGTAAGAGATAAATCCTATATCCTCACTAGGCCCCAGTCTTGAGTACACCTGTAGTGATTTATATTACCCCACCCCAGTTCATAGCCTCTGTCAGCTGTGCAGGATTACAACCCGTTGATATTTTATTTATTTTTATTTATTTAATCAATTTATAGACCACATGCATGTTGCAGCCTTATTGTACTGTCCTTTGATTCCTTTTTCTCCCTCCACCACCATAGCAAACATAAGGACGTGATTCAGCCGCAGTTAAATATTTTAAACTCCCATTTATTTAAGTGAAAGAGTTACACATATGTTTAGATCTTTCCCTGCCAGGTGATAATTGCTGTGATCTGACTGGCTGATGGCTTGTTACTCAGGAATAGTAGGCCCTGGAAAAGGTAGTAGTAGGTGATTAATTGCTCTGGATTGTGTGTATAGGGTGTAGGAGGGGAAGTATTGCCTAGTGATTGGAAGGAGCTACAGAACCTCCTTTTGATCAGTTGTCCTAACAGAGTAAAGAATTAGTAACAAGGCTCCAAGTTCATGTCTTCTATAGGGTCAGCTAATTCTCCTCCCTATCCTGCTTTCGTGCTGGTATTAACAGTTTGATCTGCAAAAATCAGCAGGTGAAGCTTTTTGTGGCATTGAGATAAACATTTCCAAATTTATCCCCCAACCCCTCCCCTCAAATTACCAAAAAGTATATAAATACAGAAAACACAATATATAGGCTGAATGTAGAACATTTTATTTCTTTACTTATTTTAATTGTATCTCACCTTTCTATCAAGAAAAGTGGCATTCAAGGCAGCTAAGAATCATAAATAAAAATTCTATGAATGAGGCTGGGCAGTTGTGCAATGAAAGCTTTGTCTGGAAGCATTCTCTATGATACTGGAGAAATTGTGCATTTTTCTGTGTGTACATTCCACTGTGTCCCATCCATATCAATGCCATTAGTGCTACTTTCCTATCTTTTTTAAAGGGTTAGGGTTTCCTCGCTGGTAGTGAGTTTTAAATTTGCCTTTTAATAATGTGTTGCTTTTAATAATGTATTAGTTTTAAATGTTTTATTTAGTTATATGATGCTTGCATTTGTGTTGTACCCCGCCTCGATCCAGAGGGAGAGGCAGGTAACAAATAAAATTATTATTATTATTATTATTATTATTATTATTATTATTATTATTAATCAGGCAACTGAACCTATCACAGCTCACGTTCACTATACTCTTTGTCAGGGATGCCCTCTTTATCATCTATCTTTTAATCAATCTTTTAAGTAGCATTAGAACACTTTTCTGATTATTTATTTCAATAATAATAATGAAAATATTATAGCATACTCCTAAATGTTATAATGTACTGTATAGTTAAAAAAAGTTGCTTTTTTTTAAAAAAAACCAACTAACTTTCTGCTATTTTGGCAAGGTGGTTAATAGCAGTGACTAGAAAGTGTAACTTAATTATTTTTATAATTAGCATCATAGGGGTATAGCATTATACCTTATATTATCCTTTTTTTAAAAAAAATTAAAAATCAACCCCTGCTTTCTTGTCATTGCCATTCTGGTCGTTAACCACCTTGCTAAAGTGGTGGTGAGTGGAAATGTTTTTTTAAATACAAACCACCCCAACCCACATATATCTCTTCACATAATTATATCGTAATAAGGGGTTTAGAACTATAGCATTCGTTCACATATGCAGTATTTCACTATTATTTTAAAAATGCAGCTGGAAAAGCATTTTAGTGCTACTTAAAAGATCAGAGGAAGGAAATAATAACCAAGTGGTAGTACGACACCCACCACAGAGGTTGTACTGAGAGTCTGCTGAGCTGTTATAGGTTCACCTTCTCAATAGGTTGCTTCCCACATCAAAACTATGCCTCTTAAAAAGGGCAGAGGACATGGGCTGAGAGCATTAGGGGTGGAAACTGATGCAAAAGACACTGATCTGGATGGATCATAGCAGTATGTAACCACAGAGAAAATGTACAATATCCCCCAGTCCTGCGGAAAGTCAATTGCAATTCTACTTGTAGCTTACAACTTCTAGGTGCTGTTTCCCTGGAAGCCCCCAGTTTTTAAAAGGTGAAAGTGTTTTGAAGGAGGGTTCACTGCCCATGGGGTGCAAAACCGTGTTCTGCCAAGGGCTCTGTTCCTTTGAGGGCAATGTTTGGGGGCAGCATGCAGTGGTGGACAGGGACAGAGCTGGTGGGAGTGGGGCCACCCCACACACTCTCTCTCTCCCTCCTTTAGGATCATCAGTACCCCACATCTTAAGAAAGAGAGAGAGAGAAAGTTGTGTTTCTCTCTCTCTCTCTCTCTCTCTCTCTCTCTCTCTCACACACACACACACACACACACAGGTGGAGCCACTCTACATGCTTTCTCACCCACCCCTCGCCCCACCCACCCATTCACGCCCCACCCACGCATCCATTCAGACACAGACAACTTGTGTTGCAGTCCACCAAGCCCCTGCTGAACACAAGATGGCGGCAAGGACGTTGATGCCATTACCATGGCAATCTTTTTCACGCTGCCATGCTGGTGAGGAAAAGCACAGCTTGTGCTTCAGCAGTGTAGAAGCGGGCTGCTCAAGGAAGGAAGAAGAGAAGGAATCTCAGACTACTTCCTGTTGGGCCACCCACAGCTTGGTGTCCTTCCTGATGGAGATTCTCGCACCCTTTGCTCTTTCGCCAGGAAAGGTATGGGGAATCATTGAAATCAGGCAGGCAGGTCAGAGGGGCTACCGCAGAGGGATCTCAGGAAAAGGCAGCGGGGCAAGCAGGTGGAAAGAAACCCCGTGTGGACATGGCCCCCCACTTTCCTTTTTGAATCACCATTATTATAGTCAGGTCTGTGTGTATGCCTTTAATCCATGTAAACACAGAAAAAAGAATGGCATGTTGTGCTAAGTGAACTGTTCAGCTCTCAGAGAATCTCAACTGTTTCTCCTATTTTCCATAACGGTGAGATTTTTTTTACTATTGGTGAGATCACTGGGGGGGGGGGGGAAGAAGCCACCATGGTTTCTTTTCTCCACCCCATGTGTAATGCTCATGCAGTTACCTGCACCAAAGCGTGAGTTAGCATGTCATCTGAACTAGGTGAGGTGTGCAGCTGGGGGGGGGGGCTTCTAAACCACCCCATAACACATAGCTTATTGTAGGGGTTGTGGTATGGTTTAGAAGCCACCCCTGCCATGCACCTCACTGGGTTCTGATGACACGCTAACTCACGCTGCATTGTGGGTAACTAGGGAAATGACAGTCACGTGAGCAGCATGTGTGGGGTGGGGTGGGGAAATGCCACGGTAGTTTCTTTTCCCCCTAAGATCGTCCAAACCCGGCTGTTATATTTTTGGTACTTACAGGGATGGGCAAGCAGTTATGCAGGGCACTGGAACCATCTCATTCCCACAACCTCTGGAAATGATCGTCCGCGTTCCCTCTAGCTTCTGAGATGTCAGCAGTCCCTTATATTTTAAAATTAATGTCAAGATGTTCAGGAAACTGAATTCTGCACCTAGAACCATCTTTTGTGTGCCATCCAAAACCCTGAGTATGATCATGCTGCACCATGATGCCAAAGCCTTCTGTCAATTTAGTAGTTTGCAGAGGACAACACAAAGTCACAAGTTTTGCAGGATTTGGTGCAGGGCATTGAAATGCTCCCTCTTGTCATCCTGGAAACGTCCCCATTTTCACCCGCTAAGTGTCCCTTGATGGCTTCTGAATTCTCTACCATTTTCAAGTCTACTGAATTATAGCCTTGTATAAAGGGGGTGAAAATGCACGCCTTTCCCCTTGCTATTCTTTCTGCTGTGACATTATACTTTCATCCATGTTTGTTAGTTCGTTTGCTATTTATTTCAACCATTTGTGTCCAGTTTATATACATATTGGGCCCAGATCTGTTTCCTTTGGAACCAGTCAAACAAACTAATTGAAACTAACATAGATCTTGTGACTTTCATTTATTAAATTTATGCATTTATTTGATCAATTTCTATGACACCCTTCAATATAAATATTCTCAGGATGGCTTACAATGATAATATAATATAATAAACAACTGTTTCAATGAGACTTGGTCACAATTACCTTTAGTTGGACTGGAGCCACAATATTAAACTCCCCTCCCAAAAGTTCCAATTATCACAACCTCGAACCATAGGTGCTTCCAGCTGGGGTTTTTATGGTGCCATTGCCTCCTTCATGAATATTTATGGAAGGGGGTGAGGTCCAGACCACGTCGTCTTCTACTCGGGCCACGTTTTCTCACTTTATCATTTTCGTTAATGTAGAAAATCTGTGAAAGACAAAAAAAGATAGAATAGCTGCACAGTGCCTTTGCTAGGAAGCCCCCTATGTTGATTGAAGTGAGTCAATTAAAGGAAAGGAAAGACGGGGTTGGAGTAGAGAGAGAGGAATGTAGGAAGGAGACTTGGGGAAGGCAAAAGGAATACGGTATTTAGAGGGGCGCAATGGAGTCTGATCGTTATCCGCATAAGACAGGAATTGCTGCCCCTCCATCTTGCTCTGTTTTGTACCCATTTCTCTCCGTCTTTGCCTCCTCCATTTCCAGATCCTGCTCACTGTGGTAATTTCACCTGTAAAAGAATTCCTACACAAATATCACTTCCATATAGGAAAGTGATGTGTACTCAAGTAGTGAACGTGAACTGTCAACGATTAAGTACCAGCATGAGGTTCAGCAATGATACCAGCTGGGTATGAAGCTCAACCATAAGCATTAAAAAAAATTGTCTCTTTAATGGCACAATTTTGCTTGCAGTTTCGACTTAGAAATACAAGGCCATAATACAGATTCACTTTTTCAGTGAAATTGTCTGTTTCTTGAAAGATCAGGCTATTGCCAAACACAGTAAATGTTTAAAGGGGTGAAAACCAAAGCCAAAAATACCTGCAAGAGATTCCAACCACCCACCCACCACATACACCACTGTCAAATGTAATGAATGCCTATTTTGCTGTGCATACATGCCATGGAAACCCACCACCACTTGAGGCTCTTTGTGGCAAAATAGACGTGTGCGCATTTGTGCCAGGTGACAGTGTACATGCTATTTCTCCCATGGAAGTGGTATCTGTATAGAACCCTTGTCGTACATGCAAGGTCTCTGTATGTCTTTTCTCTTTCCTGCCCCTTGTGCACTGTATGATATATTTTTGTAGGATTCTCTTATCGTTGTGGTGAAATTCTTAAATTCTTGTGGGATGTTTAAGTTTCAACATTTTAAAAATAAAACTTTGCAAAAATACTGAAGGCAAAAGGCTGGTGTGCAGTGTTATGGGCTTGGCTGTCAGACTGATGTGGGTAGTCCTATCGCTATGGTTTTGCCTTAAATCAGAGCCTGAGAACTGACAATATAACATTCATGGTTTTAATGGCCCAGGATGGCCAGGGGATGCGTCTCTCCCTGGGAGCTAATTCTTAGAAAATGGATTCTTGATGTAGAGATTTCTATGGAATGTCTGGAACAGGAGAGCCACCATTTTGAGGGAGGTGATACAAAGAGCTTTATCACACCAGGGTTATACCGTGCAATTACTGCAAATTGCGTGCAAAGGACTCCAAAGTTTTCCATCTTATAATCTGCATTTATTTATTTATTAAATTTTTATACCACCCAATAGCCGAAGCTCTGCTTTAATTGTGCTTCAAAGGCAAAACCCTCGCCGTATTTTGCTACTAGTTTTCAAGTGTATCATTTGTTGTTTTCCTAGTGGCCACTGGGGCACATGAGCAGGATTTGAAGAAAAAATTAAATGCTTACATCTGCATAAGTTTTAAAGATAAAGACATCAAAATTGGCACAGTAATAGATATTAAGGAGAGCTTTAAGCATGCCAAATTGGAATCGGATTGGGTCATCAGTTGATTTTTTATGATTTTTTTACATTTCCCCCTTAAACCCATTTCCTGGTATGCAAAGGATCTAGCCGCCCAGTAGCAACAACAACGGTGACAGCTTAGCGCTGTAGGGGATAATTCGAAGTAAACAGGTACGTGGATGAAGCTCACTACCGAGGGGGAGGGGGAGGGGAGCAGTGTGTTAGGAACAAAAAGAAAAGAAAAAAAGAAAAAGAAAAAGCAGGAGAGACTAAGCAGAGGGTTAGCTGCAGGCTGGAAGCATTTTGGGGTGCCTCTCTCTGAAGGTCCGATGTAAGGTAGCGGATCTGCTGCCTGGTAGGTGTATGTATGCTGCTGGCCTCCACTTAAGGCTCTACCTGTATATCTATGAATAAATCAAACATTACAGCAGATCCGTAAGCCTCCCGTGCTCTCTCCTCCAAGGGAAGCCAAACCTGTGCAGGGCTGCTCCTGAACGTCTCACCACCTGGGGAAGTGGGGATTGTTAACAGCACGTTATTTCTTCTCTGAGGAATCTATCAAGAGAAAACGTTAAGACATCGCTTAGCATGAATTAGCATGTTTGCAAAAGGGCGATTTAAAAAATCTGAAATCCTAGATACACTTACCTGGAAGTAGATCTCACTGAATTCAGTTTGGCTTACTTCTGAGTAGGCGTGTATAGGATTGCACTGAAAATCCATCCTCATTGCCACTTTGTGCCTGGCCCTCTTTGCTTTCTCTTCCGGCATATACTGTTTGGACACCCAGAGAAGGAAGGAGAGCCTGTACTGTGCTCAGACTGCCAGACACATCCACAGGGCTGGCCCAAGACAATTGGGTACCTGAGGTGGGGAATCTACTTCTAAATCATCTTCCTTCCTGCCAATTAACAGAGGACTCAACCCATTGGGAAGTTCTCCTGCACAAGCTTCCTGGAACTTCTCCCTGGTGGGTTCGCATTTGACGGTCCCCTGCTCCGAAGCCCTTAGTAGCGTCCAGCCTCTGCCACCTGAAGGGGCTGCCTGCCTCATCTCCTTGTGCTAGGGCTGCCTCTGAATCTCCACGCTCGTTCCTATAATTGCAGCTTTGCCTGCAACATTCAATTTTCCACCCTGAAACCTTGGATTTTGTAACATTTTAATTCCAGGCTGCAGCAGGGAGGGAGGGAGGACAGAAATAACTGAACGAAAGGAAGAGCGAGGCAGGGAGCAGAAAGCTTGCTTGCTCCATTCCCCACGGCTGCCTCCACACTTTCTATTTAAGGCTCTTTCTTCTTCAGCCTCCTCTCCTGTCCATGCTGCTGTTGCTCCTGCTGCCGCCGCCAGAGCTCCTGGGTTCCTCTGCAATTGTGCACCCTCTCATCTTCTTAAAATAAAATCTGCTTAAACTTCGTCAAGCTTGGAAGCCAGTGATGCAGAAAGGAGGGAGATTTTGGAACCAGGGAAAAGAGTTACAGCGACATACTTTATGCCTTGGCTCTCCAGAGGATTAGATTGGGTAGAATGGGGTGGGAGAGTGGCAGGTTAATTAACCCATTTTGGTTGAAATGAAGAGCTCTGTCCAGACACATAGACAAAGAGTTTCAGAGTTCTTTCCGTACTCTGAACATGCGAATATGAAGGAAGGCACTACAATTTAAACTTATTTTCAAACACAACATGCTCAGGGCTGGGCAGAATACCAGCCAACAGCAGTGGAAGCTGATGTCAGTGATGCGGTGAAACCACTCCGGGTTTCAAGTCTGAACTGTGAAGGAGCGATCCAAGGGGCGGAGTTCTGGCTGAAATCCGGACTGGATTCACTGCCTCACAGGCATCGGAGCCACCAGCCTCCCCATGTCAGTGGGATAGTCTCGTTAAAAGTAGGGGTGTGGCAGAGCCCGGTAAGCAGAGCCCGGTAAGGGACCAAGGGGGAGGGGGGCCTTACCTGCGTCCGTCCGCGGTCCCTCGGCTTCTTCAATTGAGCCCGGAAGTCTGGGCCGTGCGGCCTAGACTTCCTGGTTGAGCCGCGGGCTCAATTGAAGAAGCCAAGGGACCATGGACGGACGCAGTAAGGGAGGGGGGGGTTACCGGGCCCTGCTGCTGTCGCCGCATGGGCGACAGCAACAGTGGCAGGGCCCGGTAAACCCCACTTACCTTTCTTGCGGAGCTCCGGATCGAGGCGAAGGATCCGCCTTCACCTCGATCCTCTTCGCAACGCTCCGCCGGCCCCCCAATCCTCTTTGCCTCCGCCTTATGGGTAGGCGAAGCCCCCCGCTCCGCTCCTGCTTCTCCGGTCCGAGGAGAAGCAGAGCACATCCCTAGTTAAAAGTGTGTCATTTTTCCCATGATATAGTTGGGGCATCTGTGTGTCACTCTACCCCTACCCCATTTATACAGTGAAAAAGTATAAATATTTCTGCAGCTCAGCCTAGGCAATTATGGGCAGACATTTGGATAAAAGCCACATAACCGCTTTAGTCTATACAGCGGAAACTGGAAATAGGTGTTTGCAAGGTGGCCTTTTCTGCTTTGGATTGAGCTATGATGAGCTTTAAAAAAAACAACCCCCCAAAAAACCAAACCCATGTCACCATTTTTTGACATATTGGTTTCTCCTCAAAATCCAACCTGGTGTCCACAAATCATATAACAGATGTAATAGCATAGCAGCCTAATGGTGCACCATACCAAAAATTGTGCCCCAAATGTTCAGGGACTTCTATTTCAGAAGAAGCTGGGCTTAAATGTGTCACCGTGGAATATGAAACAAGTTATTGGCTGCGTGATCAAAGAAACAATGAAAATATTTGAAATACTGAAAACATATGAACTGTAATATCGAAAAAGAAGAGAGACATGCATGAAAAATGTAGCACAAGATATTGATCCATGTTTATCAACATTTCTCTGGACTTCGTTGAAATAAATAATGAACTGATTAATCAATCTATTGATCTCTGTTGGCCTTTTGATCTCTGTAGGCCTAAATGCTGGTCCGTTCCTGCACTCAAAAGCTGAACATCCAAGCGGAATAGTACATGATGCCATAGTATGTTGCAACCAACTGTGGGTCATAGTTTTGCAACCTTTCTTAATGTTAGGATTGCTTCTGGTTCAGAAGTGTTGACGCACATTACCAGGACAAGCATACCATTAGATTCAGCAGACTAACTACCATGTTGAGCAGACAAAGGAAGTTGTGGGAGGCTCACAATAGACTGAATTAACAGTCTTGCACTGTGCTCTTTGAATCCTGAGTAGTAACAAAGCAACGTAGCAGTTAAGTTGCTCAGCTTGTGCTTGCAGATTATCATACAGGAACCAGCACAGCTGCTGTACATGTAAGTGGATTTTCTTTCCAGTTCTGCAATCGTTGCATCAAATGGGTGCTCAGTACTTTTTCTCGAACTTGCAAACCATCCACAATTTTTGTCATTGTGCGATAGGACTACACTGAAGCACGGTTCTGTCATCTACCCTTCAAACCTTCCGAAAACAATTCATTCAGTGAATGCATGACTAGCAAGTTTTGCCGCCACTCATTTTTGCCCCACGTACTAAGGCCATTGGCTACTTTTCTATTCCTTCTGTTAACAGTGAAAGTTTTGATGGGATGCTTTGGATGTAGTTGGGCTCATCAGAAATATAACCTCGGCATCTGGGGATTGAATGACCACCTCAGCATTCATACCAATTTGTGTTTGCATGAAGTAACATACTGGTGTCGGCGTCTTCATGATTGTGATGGAACATTATCCTCCCCAGGTGACCAGGCTCCCTTTCCTGGCCACAATGCCTTTCCCCGGACTGCCACACATTTGGTGGCTTTCCACCTTTTGGAAGGTCCTTCGGTTAAGGACCTTTCTAAAAGGTTGAAATACCTTCTCCTACAATATTTATTTATTTTATTTTTATTTTTATTTATTTCATTTCTATACCGCCCAATAGCCAAAGCTCTCTGGGCGGTTCACAAAAATTAAAACCATGAAGAGCGTAATAAAACAACCAACAATTTAAAAACACAACATACAAAATACAATATTAAAAAGCACGACCAGGATAAAACCACACAGCAAAAATTGATATAGGTTAAAATATGAGATCAAAACAGCAGAGTTTAAATTTAAATTAAATTAGGTGTTAAAATACTGAGAGAATAAAAAGGTCTTCAGCTGGCGACGAAAGGAAAACAATGTAGGTGCCAAGCGAACCTCTCTGGGGAGCTCGTTCCACAGCCGGGGTGCCACAGCAAAGAAGGCCCTCCTCCTAGTACAGTATGCTGGGTAGTTGGTTTTTGTTTTTGGTATTTTGGCTCCACCCCTTTTACCTTTGGCACCACCCACCACTAGAACGTACACCTCCCCCCTCCCTGCAAGAGCTTCTCCAACACTGAATTCGTCCCTTGGGCTGAAAGAGGTGCCCCACCCTTGCTTCTCATAGTTTCGCCTGCCATTGACTTGACCTTCGGGTGGTTATCGGACTGACCTTATAATGCCTTGCCAGTTGGATATTCAGTCAATTCTGTTTTGCTGTTTGTAGGAGCAAGCAATTATTTCAAGGACATGTGATGTGTTCGCCTTTTCTCTGAAATGCTGTAGTGAGTTCCTTTCCTGCCAGTTCATTTCAGCTGCAACTTTTCCTTTATGGAATTTTCTGCCTGCCAATCAAGTGCCAGCCTAATTTCATCATAAAGTTATGCCTTTGACGGAGTTTTTGACAAATGCAAACTTATTGCAAGTTAACATGTGGGATGTTTTTGCTACGCTCTGCCTTGACATCAGTGATTACCATGTTCCATGTTGGGTTATTGCTGTTGGCTTACATTTCAAAGCACACGTCCATGTCAGTGGGCCTGTTTGCATGCAACAGCAGCAAATTGTGGGTTAAATAACCCAAATTTTGCCAGGTTGCATGCTGCATGTGAGCTGCTTCCAATTTGAATATGCAACCTCTGATTGGCCCAATCATAGGTTGTTTTGTGACATGTCATCTCAGGCACTATGGGTTATTAATGAGTTATACAATCCAAAGTTAACCTAAGTACTAATCGTAGATTAACTTTGGGTTATTTAACCCATGAACAACCCAAAGTGTCTGGGTTCATATCCCATGAAGCAACCTACAATTGGGCCAATGGGAGGTTACATATTCAAATTGGAAATGGCTTGCATGCAGCACGATTTACTGTTAGGTATGAACCAAGCCTTTATCTATAGTCTTTTGCTGCCTTCCAGTCTGTAATTTTTATGAAGTATGTTGACTTAATTGTATTTGTATTTTGTTTGAATAATTTTATGTGAATTGTACACTGCTCTGGTATCCATTGGATGAAGGGCAGTTTAGAAATATTTTAAATAAATTAATAAATACCATTTGTGACATGTTTTCTCGTGGCTCCTAATATGTGAAGCCCTGTAGCTTTGGCACATGTTAGCAAGAATGTTCCATGTGATACAAATAAGGATGGATGTTAAATTTATACTTCCCAATGCATTCTTTCAGGTGTTTAGGATGGGTTCTTCCTGCAAGAATTTAGAATGTAATTTGTTCCTTTTTTCAAGCATTACTTATTTGGTCAGCACATTGTATAAGTTTGCCTTAGTGTCAATGTGCCATGTACAACAATTACATCTTTAGGTTTTGCAACATTGCACATGGTTCTTTCTAAGTGTTCTCTTGAGATTCCATAATATTTTATTCTTACAGGTTTTTCCATTCATGGGACTAAGCAGGACAATTCTGGTGCAATCAAAAAAGACAAGTGCTTTGCCATTCTGTCAACTCCACAACCTCTCCAGTTTCTGATTTACATGCTCACTGGAAAGATCATTTGTGAAAGATATTGTTTCACTAGTGATAACATTTCTGTCCAGAAATTCTTGCCACATTCTAGGATTTTTTTTCTCCCCAGGTGCTGCTTGGAAACCAAGTACAATGAGAGCAAATGGGCATAATTTCAAAGACTGTGTGCCAATAAATACTTCATGGCAGTATCTGCGCTTGCCAGCTGTAGACATCAAATTATTTTGTCTTTTTGCTCTGATTAACAAAAAGGGTATGAAATTATTTGACGGAATTCTTTATGAACATTCCACATCTTATTGTCATTGCCTTTTATATTGCAACAACTTCTCTGATGTGTTAATCCTGACATCTTATAATGGGTTTTTGGAATGGTTTGGTTGCTATTTTGTCTTATTGTGGAAAAGCTACAGAAACATTTGGGTGATCTGTACTGAAGCGGTCAACATACATGCTGTCATGCAGCTTTCCCAAGCCTTGTACTCTCCAGATGTGTTCAACTACAACTCATCTGTCTAGAGATGATGGTAGTTATGGTCCAACACATCTGGAGGGCACCTGGTTGGAGATGGATGCCATAGTGTGTTAGTATTACTATGTGCACCGTGTGTGTTATTTCTAGCAAGTAGCATTGAAGACAATGGATGGAGAATATAGTCCCGCTTTGATCCAGGCTAGGTTAATGCCACTTCCCTCAATGTCTTTGCCAAGAACAGTGAATGTTCAGAACACTGTGGAAGAGACACCAAGCCAAAATATGAACTGTGTCTTGATAACTTCTCTTAAGACTCACATCTTTGTTACCATAACTTATAGGTGGCTTAGAGTGTTGTCTGAACAGGGTCTGTGACTTATTTGTTTACAATATTTATATACTGCTTCCCATTGAAAATTTTGGAGTGGTGTACAAGATAAAATGAAAATAAAAACAGAATAAAACACTTAAAACAGATTTTGAAAGAAGCAAATACAGTGACTCCTGGCTGGACATTAAGGAAAGGCTTCCTGGAATAAAGATGTTTTCAGGAGGCACCGAAAGGAGTACAAAGTTGGTGCCTGCCTGACCTCCAGAGGCAGGGAATTCCACAGGAGGGGAGCCACCACGCTGAAGGCTCTTCCCCTGGTGGACTCCAATCGGAGGATGGATCTATGTGGAAGCACCAGAAGCAGACCCTCGGATGACCTCAGTGACCAGGCAGGTTGGTAGGGGAGAAGGCGCTCTCTCAGGTATCCTGGTCCCAAGTTGTTTAGGGCTTCTATTTCTCTCTAAAGTGTCATGTATCCCGCAAAAAATAATAAATTTTTAATATTCAACCAGAGTGGAACGCCTAACATTTAACTATTCAGCCTACACTATTTCCTGGGTGTTACTATGTCCTGGTTTGAGTTCCTTTACCATCCGAGGCAAGCAGTGTGGCAAAAAGAAGCAGTTGTGGCTGAGGCACCCAAACCTTGAAGAAGCCCTGGCCTCTTCAGGGCTGTCTTTCTTAGCACTTGCTTTGGAGCCCTTTAGGCAACTGGCAAAACAATTATTTTTAGAAGAGCTTTTATATCCTCTGGGGGCCGACAGTGGCAATTCTGAGGGGAGGGGCAGAGATATTTCTGTAGCAGGGGAAAGAGTCATGCAGCAAGGTTCAAATGCCTCCTCCTCCTCCTCCTCCTCACTATATTCAGGACTAAATTGTAAAAAAAAAAAAGTGGGGAGGAAAGCCACATGAGGTGTGATGAGAGCTTTTGATGAAGTTACTTACTTTTTGATACCTCCTCATAGCCAGTACTAAGGGTGTTCTTGAAGAATATTCACATGAAGTCTGAAACATCAGGTCTGCTCAACTGCTTTGGGATGAATACCAGAAGAATGCAGATAGGTCTAGTGTTAAGGGACTGTAGGGGAAAACTCTGCTGAAGCAACAGGAGCAGCGTGGACATATATCGGAAGAAGAAGAGGAGGAGGAGGAAGAGGAGGAGGAGGTTAGCTGGCATTGGTCAGCTGTTGGGGCCGAATTGCTTACACACTAAAAACTAATGGAAGGTACTCCACATTAAACATTAATGGCAGTATGATACAAACACAATTTAACTCCAGCATCAAGAGTGCAAATACCACTTTGAGCATTGACACTATTAGCAATGTCAATGTGCTAGTAAACATCCTTTGAAGGGGCTGATCAGGGCCTTGAACTTGCAACTTCCAGTGATAAGGAACTGCCCAGTCTTCATAAAACTCCCGCATGCATACAGTATTAAAGATGCTAAGCACAGCTGCATAGAAATGAAATACAATAAACAAAACAAAACATAGCTAATGTGGACACACTGAATCATTTGGACAACAAGCTAGCTATGGAAATCAATTTCATTATAAATTGCATTTAGGGAGAACTAAAGAGACCATCATGCTTAGTTAAAAGAATATGAGGGCTGTAAAGTCAAACACGCGCGAGTTAGGAATTGCAACAACTGAAGCTGTTCGCCCTTACTTCTGCCCCATTTGGCACTAGGTAGGCTCTTTAATTATAATACCACATTCCATTTCTCCAAAGAACCTAACCTCATTTAGAGCTTGAGATGGAGGGAGCTGAATGAATGGTGAGCTCTTCAATTTCCTTTCTCACTCTCATCACTGCATACCTGGCCCCAGGCCTTATTTGTCACACATCATGCAATGAGTGCGCCCTGAATACAAAACAATTCATGGCCTTGTATTCCTTTTATTTCCATGTACAAACCGCTTTCCGTGCCCATGCATTTTCACAGAGGTCCCTTGGATCATAACAATATTTTGGAGAAACAGCATGCTCGGGGACCCTAACTTTACCAGAATGCTTTTGCTTTCAGCTAGGCTCCCACCAGAAGTCATTGCAGGAAGAGTTCGTGCACAAAGTGTCTCTGTCTGAGATTTTGAAGGGCCAAGTGTCTTCAATATATTTTTCAGTCTGTTCTTGTATGTTCGGGTCCCTCAGGGAGAAGCCAGTGAGCCTATATTAGCCGGTTGCTAGTATTTCATTCATTTATTTATTTAGCTGAACTTAGCATACCTAACATTAGACCAGTGGTTCCCAAACTTTTTCAGGTCACCGCCCCCTTGGTTCCACAAACTCATGCCCAGTGCCCCCTACCCTATAAAAATTATTCAGAATAGTGGTTTTCAACGACCCACTAAGGAAGATAATAACAATAAAATTCAAAACAGTAACAATTAATTGAATATTTATTCAAAATCCAATTACATTTTTTAGTTTATTTAATTAAACATAATTGAACTTGATCCAGTGATATCATCTTTTCAAAGTTTGATAGTCATTTAGCAAGAATATCAGACATCTCATTTAGTAACTAGGGTAGATAGGTACCTCACTATTCTGTAAATTCTTAATGTGATGGATGGGCTTTATGAAATGATACCAGTTTCCCAATGTCTGGTTTAAAGTCACTTAACATGAGTCTTAAATCACCACGTTTAGTAATCTGGAGTCGATTTCTTTGCTTGGAGAGAAGTAGGCAGACCTCACTAAAACCACATTCCACCAAATATGATGTTGGAAATGCAAGCAGGAGCTTCTGAACCACTCTCCATAGTGCAGGATAGCGGGGTACACCAAGCAGGGTATGTCTCTTCATTAGCGTTTCGGTGCTTTTGAAACATTTCAATTCACCGTTAAAAGGACTCTTCTTAAACAGTATTATTACATGTGTGGATTCTTCCCCTATATGGCTTGGGACCAAACTAACTTCTCCCATAAAAATGTCCCTGGGTTTTAAGACCTTCTGGAGAGGCGCTTCTTGGAAAAGACCACCTCGAGCGCCCCCCTTGCCTCTTAACGCCCCCCTGTGCAATCCCACCGCCTCCAAGGGGGCAGTACCGCCCACTTTGGGAACCACTGCATTAGACACTAGACAGGCCAGAATCTCAACTCTTTCTTTCCCAATAGGTACTGGGCCTTCCAAGAGGAATTGGCTGCAAGCAACACCCTAAATAACAACATGATTTAACCTGTTGAATGAGTTATTTAAATGATAGTAATATTTTTTAAAAATAAATTGTGTCCAAACATATCAGCATATGCAAATTTCATGCAAATGAAAAGAGAGATCGTATTTTTAGCGCAGTAGAGCCACTCTGCACGTGTCTTTCCTCCGATCAGTCCAAAAGTACCTCTTCGTTTCCACGGTCAAGTTTGGGGCCAGGCGCAGGAGGGATGTGTTATTTCTTGTATAGTTGAAATGTTTGCAACCAGGGGGTCAGCGTAGATGTGGAATGATTTTAGACAGTCTTGCATTGTAAAACAAGTTTGGGGTGGGGGGGCTGTAATTCAACTGAGGCAGAAGTTCCATGGCGGCAGGACAAGGATTTGCTTATAAACCACAAGCGGCGTTAAGGAAAAGCTTAACGGCTCTTTAGTTTGCTTTCCTGAACACACAAACACCCTGCTCCGTGCTCTCACAAAACAGTTTTGGAATAGCTTTGATCGTTAGTGCTGGGCCCTAAATACACCAGAGCGGTTCTGTGAGTTCCAGCAGGATGGGGACCAGCGCTGGATTTTGGGGCAGATGCTGAAGCAGAACCAGTTGCAAGCCAAGGTCAGCAAGCTGACTGACAAGCCATCAAGGAGACAGTCCAAACACAGCAACCGCTGTCAGGAAGAGCCAGAGTGAGGAGAGCCAAGGTGAGGAGGCAGATAAGACTGTCAAAGGAGTGGGCAGGACAGGACACAGGCTGGCAAATAGAAAACCGTGTCAGACCCGGCACACGTACAGTCAAGTAAAGAGGGTAGAGAAAAGGAGGCAAAGGGGAAGGCAAGCCTGCAGACAGCAGGTATTTTTGTTGCTCAGACTAGCAAGGAAATTGCAGTTCCTCAGACAAAGGCCTAACCTTGAATTCTGTAAAAGTAGGTCGGATCAGATGGAACCAAGGGGCTACCAGAATGGTGGGGATGGAGACACGCTGGAGACTGGAAGAACAATATTCTTCTTCAAGCAACTCACCATCGGGGGCACCAATACCCAGATCACAAGGCGACCAATGTGTGTGTTTGTCAATTCTGCCACTGATCAGGCCCTGAGGGCCTGTTCTTGATTTCTTTCAGTTGCATTCCTTTCTTTGGCATGATGTGTCCAAAAGAGCTGCAGGGAGAGATCAGGTCAGAACTCCAGCACTGGAAGAAACCAGAGCATCCTGAATCATCCTCCCTGGAGCAGTGAAGATTTGCATCTTGGGTGGGTTCTGCTTGCTCTTCTGCGGAGTCCTGTTGCTTTAAAAGGAATGTCACCTCCAAGGTTGATCTATCAAGCACAGGAATAAATTACATTAGATGAAGAGTGGGAAAGTGATGAGTTATCATGAATATTCAGGAGGTAATTCAACCAACTCCAATTAACAAGGACATTAATTACCAGAATGATTGGGGATGCCAGTTCCTTTTATTTTAAATACACCAACTTGTCTTCACAGGATCCATCTCACTGGGGAATAAAATACAAAATATGGAAGCTTAAAACCATGATATAAAAAGTACAACCAGAATAAAACCTAGTAGTAATTCAGAGATTTAAAATACAGATTTAAAACAGCAGAGCTAAAAGACTAGTATGATTAAAAAAAAAACACTGGGAAAATAAAAAGGTCTTTACCTGGTGCCAAAAGTTCAGTGTAGGCACCAGGTGAACTTAAGGAACTCATTCCACAACTGGGGTGCAATAACAAAAAAGGCCTTTTTCCTGGCAGCCACTGCCTCATGGAAAAGGACCCCTGAAGATGATCTTATGGGCAGGTATATATGGAAGGAGGCGATCCTTCAGATAACCTGGCCCCAAGCCTTTTAGGGCTTTGAATGTTAATACAAATCTTTGAATCAGGCCTGGATATGGACTGGCAGCCAGTGCAGCTGGAAAAGTACTGGCAAAATGTGGATTTGTTGGCCAGTCCTTAAGACAAAGTTCTCAGCATTTGGGCCTGTTTAGTTTAGAAATAAACATGATTTTGATTGGTTATATTCATGAAATATACATTGTGTGGAGACAGAGTCATTTTTTTCTACCTCATAATATTACAACACTAGCTTATGAGCGATATGGCACCCCCATAGTGAACATTCACGAGGCGAAATTGCTTATTGCACTAATGTGGAGAGAAAATCCTCCCCACTTGGAGGCATCTGAACAAAACCTGGGAATTTTGAGGCTTTGAGACAAAGATTACAAACGGATAATCTGCAGGTAACACTGCTTGTAAACCCTGATCGAAGGGCAAACCTACATCCCACAGATAGATTTATTACTCCTTCTCTCTCACCTGGGCACTGTAGTATTAGAGGAAGAGGGCTAAGAACTGGGATTTCTAACAGATAATTCTCAACACCTCATGAAACTTAAATTCCTAGGTTTCTTTCAGATGGAGCCACAATATCAATTTATAGTGTAGATATGCCCTCAAGTGGATTTTTTCAGAAAAGATATGAAGTGTCATCACCTTTGGCTTCCGCAGAACTTCCCTCAAAGAAAGTCACACAGATGAGGAATGTGACCTAAGTTTTTTCTAAATGCATTTCCCCATGAGAATAATTCCAAACACCTGGATTAAAATTTTATTGATTAGGTTGTCTCAGGAACTGGGGTGGTTGTTCCTGAGACAACCACCCCAGTTCAGGAACTCAGCAACACCGTAACATGTTTCCATAATCCCTACACTGTACTCTTTTCGTCACCAGCTGAAGCCCTTTTTATTCTCTCAGTATTTTAACACTTAATTTTAACTTAAATTTAAATTTTACTGTTCTAACTCTGTATTTTAATCTTATATCAATTTTGCTGCGTGGTTTTATCCTGGTTGTGCTTTTTATACTGTATTTTTGTATTTGTGCTTTTAACCTGTTGGTTGTTTTATTATGGTTTTAATTTTTGCGAACTGCCCAGAGAGCTTCAGCTATTGGGCAGTATAATTCTCTTCCCCTCCTTATTGTTTTATTATGATTTTATTAGAATGTAAGCCTATGCGGCAGGGTCTTGCTATTTTGTTTTACTCTGTACAGCACCATGTACATTGATGGCGCTATATAAATAATAATAATAATAATAATAATAATATAAAAAGGTAATAAATAAATAAATAATAAATAAAATAAAATAAATAACCCCACCCACAAATGGCTGAGGATACAGAGGGCTGCCTCAACTTGTCGGCTTTATTGCAGTAGCTCACAGTATAAGATAAGGTAGTTGTTCCATGGTCCACCCCATTATCTCTTTAGTTTCCATTAGCCAGGTCAAGTTGACACACAGTGCCCCCACATTGTGTGTGTGGAGACAGCATAAATGGAACCAAGAAAATGTTTTCTTATTAATGATTTTGGTTGCCTAGTTTTAGGATTTTCCTTTTATTCCTCCTTTTTGTGAGCTTTTCTCTATTTGGCCTGCTATTCCTCCCACCTCCACCCCACCCGTTCTATCAATAAAGCTTACTTTCTTCATTATGGCCTTCTAAGGAAATCCTCTACCCACGCTTCTTCCTTGATATAGACATTTCCCTAAATAAATCCTTTGCTTGCTTTACAAACTGGCTGTTTCCTGACTCCTCCTCATAAGATCCAAGCCAACTGGGTTGCTCAGGGGTTATTTAAATCCCTTTTTCACAAAGTCTTTTACACTTTGGAATTCCTCCACCTACGTTGTCTCTGGGCCACTTTCTGCCTTAATTCTCCCTGCTGAAGGGCCTCCTTTCAGTCACTCCTGGCCTGGAAACAAAGCGTTCTGTTGAACCTCTCTCCACCTCTGGCTGCTGGTGGAAGCCTAGCTAGTTTCTGCCACTGTGCTCAGTCCAAATAGATTGTGCTCCATGTGAAACAGTGGAAGAAGGGATACTATTTCAATTCTCTGTTAAGGCACCAAAATGAATTGGAATTGTGAATCACTTTGCTTCATTTTAGTGATAATTTGGCTTCCCAAGAGCCTTCTAGATTGTACAATTCAATTCCTTGCACACAACATTTTAACTTTATTATTATTATTATTATTATTATATTTATTTATTTATATAGCACCAACAATGTACTTGGCGCTGTACAAAATATACAACTAAAACAGCGATACCCTGCCTAGAGGCTTACAATCTAAAATCACATTAAAACATACGAAGGGGGGGAAGGGGTTCACAAAGCAGAAATAAGAGAATAATCATAGTAATAAGAACAGTAAATCAAGCTAAAATACCAAAAGATATTGAAAACAAGTGAGTTTTCAAATGCGTTTTAAAATCTACAATGGAACTCATGGTACGTAGTTGCTCAGGAAGAGCATTCCAAGAAAATGGGGCAGCCAGAGAGAACGGGCAAAGCCGGGCAAGAGAGACAGAGACTCTTGTGCAGGAGAGCAACATAACATTTGAAGAAAGGAGGGTACAAGGGGGGTGGCAGAGTGAAATGAGAGAGGAAAGATAAGAAGGTGCAAGACCATGACACGCTTTGAATGTCAGCAAAAGAAGCTTATACTGAATTCTATATGGGATCAGAAGCCAATGAAGAGATTTCAACAAAGGAGAAACATGGTCAAAACGACGAGCCAAGAAAATAATCTTGGCTGCAGAATGGTGAAGAGAGACCAAAGAGGAGAGATGAGCATAAGGAAGACCAGTCAAAAGAAGATTACAGAAGCCCAAACGGGAGATAACCAAAACATGGACAAGGGTCTTAGCAGAAGATTCAGATAAGAACAGACGGATCCTAGCAATGTTTTATAGGAACAGCGTATACATTAAAATGTCTACACTGCTTTTTCGCCTAACCTGAACTCTAATTTTAAAGACAGCACAAGCAATAACCAGTTCAGTAGCGCGCGTGCAGACACACACACACAGGAGAGTACAATCAGCCAGCAGAGCCAAACAGCAAGACTGATCAGGTCACCCAACATTGAAGGCCCATTGAAACAGGACTGTCTTCACCATCTTTCTGAAGGTTACCAGGAAAAAGTATTCAGGTCTGTTTCCAGGCAGAATTCAAAGTGCTGATTTATTAATTTATGTTTATTACATGGCTCTACCGCCCAATAGCCAAAGCCCTCTGGGCGGTTCACAGCCTATAAAGCCCTATACCAGTGACCTTTACTATTTTTCAAGCAGCAGTCACTTTAGCTCTCAGCACCATCACCAGGACCACTTGGAATCCTCTCTTCTTTTTCCTGGTCAAGCAGTGACACTGTGCCCCAGACTTGGCTGAAGGCCTTTTCTGGCTTCTCATCTGCAGCCGCCTCCATGTTGTTCAAGCAAGGTGTCATCAGGCAAATTCCGACAGGCTCACTTGGTCCTTAGATTGGGATGAGTCTTTTCCTTGTCCCCGAGACAGTGCTCTGTTCTATTCAGCGCTGCAAGAACTCCCAGCACAGATCTACATCCCTCTTTCTCTGCACATTCCATTCCTCCTCTAGCACCTGCTCAGTATACTATGGCAGCTAACCAATAACATTTCTCTTTGCCTCTTCGGCTCCTCCAACTCACCTTGCAGCTAATTAGTTAATTCCCCCTTCATTCTCCTCTTCCCCACCCACCACCTTACAGCTGATGAGCAGCTGGTCTTCTGAGTCCCCACCCAGAAGCTCTAGCAGCCTAGATCAGAGCTTTCCAAACTTTTCATGTTGGTGACACACTTTTTAGACATGCATCATTTCGCGACACAGTAATTCAGTTTTACTAGCAAACCGGAGGTTAAGCTAACCCCTTATAAGAGATACGGACACATACATAAATTGTAATAACGAAATGTATGGGGACACAACATATCTCATGAAAACCTTTCATTTATATTTTAAAAAATATATGATTTGCAAGATAATAACATACATTTCCAAGACTTTTCACATTGAACCAATTTTGTCGAGCTGCGATCGAGCGGCGTTTGAGACGGTGTTCTATCAAAAAACTGGACCCACGGAATTTCTCAAATGCGTCACTTCAGGTGCAGCCGCGTCACCGGGAGTGACGCGGAATCAGCTGTTTCGACCCAATTATGCATACTGCACATGCGCAGTACCTGTATGATCCCTCGACCATGGTGTGCATACACGGATACGACGGAAAGGGAATATATTACCGTATTTCTTCGATTGTAAGACGCCATCGATTGTAAGACGCACACTAATTTCAGTACCACCAACAGAAAAAAAACACCCCTAAGACACACCCCCTCCAGCAAAGGAGATCGTTACCTTGTCGTGGTGCTGGAGCTTGAGCACCTCAAGGATGCCATGAGCTAAACTGTGAAGGGACACCCAAGACGAGAAGGTCATGGCAGAGAGGTCAGACTAAATACGATCCCTGGGGAAGGTAATGGCAACCCACCCCAGTACTCTTGCCATGAAAACTAAATGGATCAGTACAAGCAGAGATATGTCGGTATACCATCGGAAGATGGGACCCCTGGTCGGAAGATGGTCAAAATGCTACTGGGGAGGAACAAAGGATAAGTTCAACTAGCCGCAGATGTGATGACGCAGCTAGCTCAAAGCCAAAAGGGCCGATGGTGCTGGTGGTAAATGACGAATCTGATGTTCTAAAGATCAACACACTATAGGAACCTGGAATGTAAGATCTATGAGCCAGGGCAAATTGGATGTGGTTATTGGAGAGATGTCAAGATTAAATATAGATATATTGGGTGTCAGTGAACTGAAATGGACTGGAATGGGCCACTTCACATCAGATCACCACCAGATCTACTACTGTGGACAAGAGGATCACAGAAGAAACGGAGTAGCCTTCATAATTAATAATAAAGTGGCTAAAGCAGTACTTGGATACAATCCAAAAAACGATAGAATGATCTCAATTCGAATTCAGGGTAAGCCATTTAACATCACAGTGATCCAAATATATGCCCCAACCACAGATGCTGAAGAAGCAGAAGTAGATCAGTTCTATGAGGATCTGCAGCACCTACTGGATAATACACCAAAAAGAGATGTTATTTTCGTTACAGGAGACTGGAACGCTAAGGTGGGCAGTCAAATGACATCTGGAATTACAGGTAAGCATGGTCTAGGAGAACAAAATGAAGCGGGACATAGGCTGATAGAATTTTGCCAGGACAACTCACTGTGCATAACAAACACTCTCTTCCAACAACCTAAAAGACGGCTTTATACATGGACTTCACCAGATGGCCGACACCGAAATCAGATTGACTACATCCTTTGCAGCCAAAGGTGGCGGACATCTATACAGACAGTAAAAACAAGACCTGGAGCTGACTGTAGTTCAGATCACGAACTTCTTATTGCACAATTTAGAATCAAACTAAAGAGAATAGGGAAGACCCACAGATCAGTTAGATATGAGCTCACTAATATTCCTAATGAATATGCAGTGGAAGTGAAGAATAGATTTAAGGGACTAGATTTAGTAGATAGGGTCCCGGAAGAACTATGGACAGAAGTTCGCAACATTGTCCAAGAGGTGGCAACAAAAAACGTCCCAAAGAAAAAGAAAACCAAGAAGGCAAGATGGCTGTCTGCTGAGACGCTGGCAGTAGCCCAAGAAAGAAGGAAAGCAAAAGGCAACAGTGATAGGGGGAGATATGCCCGATTAAATGCAAAATTCCAGAGGTTAGCCAGAAGAGATAAGGAATTATTTTTAAACAAGCAATGTGCGGAAGTGGAAGAAGACAATAGAATAGGAAGGACAAGAGACCTCTTCCAGAAAATTAGAAACATCGGAGGTAAATTCCAGGCAAAAATGGGTATGATCAAAAACAAAGATGGCAAGGACCTAACAGAAACAGAAGAGATGAAGAAAAAGGTGGCAAGAATATACGGAAGATCTGTATAGGAAGGATAATAATTTCGGGGATAGCTCAGACGGTGTGGTCAGTGAGTTAGAGCCAGACATCCTGAAGAGTGAGGTTGAATGGGCCTTAAGAAGCATTGCTAATAACAAGGCAGCAGAAGACGACAGTATCCCAGCTGAACTGTTTAAAATCTTGCAAGATGATGCTGTCAAGGTGATGCATGCCATATGCCAGCAAATTTGGAAAACACAAGAATGGCCATCAGACTGGAAAAAATCAACTTATATCCCCATACCAAAAAAGGGAAACACTAAAGAATGTTCAAACTATCAGACAGTGGCACTTATTTCACATGCCAGCAAGGTAATGCTCAAGATCCTGCAAGGTAGACTCCAGCAATTCATGGAGCGAGAATTGCCAGATGTACAAACTGGGTTTAGAAAAGGCAGAGGAACTAGAGACCAAATTGCCAATAGCCGCTGGATAATGGAGAAAGCCAGGGAGTTCCAGAAAAACATCTATTTCTGTTTTATTGACTATTCTAAAGCCTTTGACTGTGTGGATCATAACAAACTGTGGCAAGTTCTTGGTGGTATGGGGATACGAAGTCATCTTGTCTGCCTCCTGAGGAATCTGTATAGCGACCAAGTAGCAACGGTAAGAACAGACCATGGAACAACGGACTGGTTTAAGATTGGGAAAGGAGTATGGCAGGGTTGTATACTCTCACCTTACCTATTCAACTTGTATGCAGAACACATCATGCGACGTGCTGGGCTTGATGAAT
This sequence comes from Elgaria multicarinata webbii, assembly GCF_023053635.1. NCBI lineage: Eukaryota > Metazoa > Chordata > Lepidosauria > Squamata > Anguidae > Elgaria > Elgaria multicarinata. The sequence continues at coordinate 8,774,792 of NC_086176.1, forward strand.
CCAAGGCTGGAGTTAAAATCGCAGGAAGAAATATTAACAATCTCAGATATGCAGATGACACCACTTTGATGGCTGAAAGCGAGGAGGAGCTGAGGAGCCTTATGACAAAGGTGAAAGAAGAAAGTACAAAAGCTGGGTTGCAGTTAAACCTCAAAAAAACCAAGATTATGGCAATCAGCTTGATTGATAACTGGCAAATAGAGGGAGAAAATGTGGAGGCAGTGACAGACTTTGTATTTCTGGGCGCAAAGATTACTGCAGACGCTGACTGCAGCCAGGAAATCAGAAGACGTTTACTTCTTGAAAGGAGAGCAATGACAAATCTTGGTAAAATAGTTAAGAGCAGAGACACCACACTGACAACAAAGGTCCGCATAGTTAAAGCAATGGTATTCCCTGTAGTAACCTATGGCTGCGAGAGCTGGACCATAAGGAAAGCTGAGCGAAGGAAGATAGATGCTTTTGAACTGTGGTGTTGGAGGAAAATTCTGAGAGTGCTTTGGACTGCAAGAAGATTAAACCAGTCCATACTCCAGGAAATAAAGCCAGACTGCTCACTTGAGGGAATGGTATTAAAGGCAAAACTGAAGTACTTTGGCCACATAATGAGAAGACAGGATACCCTGGAGAAGAGGCTGATGCTAGGGAAAGTGGAAGGCAAAAGGAAGAGGGGCCGACCAAGGGCAAGATGGAGGGATGATATTCTGGAGGTGACAGACTTGACCTTGGGGGAGCTAGGGATGGCGACAGCCGACAGAAAGCTCTGGCGTGGGCTGGTCCATGAAGTCACGAAGAGTCGGAAGTGACTGAACGAATAAACAACAAAGATACACCCCATTTTTAGAGATGTTTATATGGGGGGAAAAGTGCGTCTTAGAATCGAAGAAATAGGGTAGTACACCATACTAATAGGCACCTTTGCTGCGTAAAAATGCATGCAAGTTGGTATTGCTTATTTCAGACTCAGAGGTTTCTCGTTACGTTCGCGTGACACACCTACACACTGCAACTGGCACACTAACGTGTCGCAACACAGAGTTTGGAAAGCTCTGGCCTAGATCATAGCAGCCAGCCCATCACTCAAGCAAACAAGGTAAAGCTATTATTATTATTACTATTAATTAATTAATTTATATAGCACCATCAGTGTACATGGTGCTGTACAGAGTAAGTGAATGAGGTGCCCCTATTGAGAGGGAGCAACTACTGAAAAAAGAGAAAGGCGTGAGTGAATGAGAGCCTCTCCAGCCTTGCAGTGAAGAACACTGCCTTACACAACTTGGGTCCACACTATTTGAAAGACCACATTCTTCCTTATGAGGGTTGTAGGGTTTTAAGATCCTTGGGAGAGGTCTTTCTCTGAGGCATAGTGGGCAGGAATATGAGAGGACCTTCTCCGTTAGCACCAGAACAATGATCCCAATCAGGGAAGCTTTAGCCTCCTTCGCTCTCAACAACCTCAAAGCAGTCAGGACTGCTGCTTTCCTGCAGTTAATAGCAACAGGGAAGCAGCAATTCCGATTGGGATTACAAGTGGGAGGGGGGAGGAAGAGAGGAGGCTTTAGCTTCCCTTTCTTTCAAGGATCCTGAAGCAGCCTTCCTCCACTCCAGCAATCTTGTGCAGTTTTGTTGAGATGGGGGCAAGGATTGTGGACAGGCATACTTACACATCACTGTGATCAGAGTGAGAGGTGCGGACAAGCACAGTTATGCATCACTGCATGTCTTGGGGCAAAAAGGTCATGCACCTGTGTTAAAAAAAGTTCCCCAATGACCCATTGATTTCAGTATGTTTACTTCCAAGTAAGCGTCTTTTATATTGGGATGGGACTCGTTTGGCCCAAGGGCCACAATGCCCTGCACCTAACTTTCCATACCAGAGTTGGGCAGGGCCCCCACAAAAGGTGGTGTCAGGTTCCTAGCCAGAAATTTTGTGATGAAGAAGAGGCCTAAGAATAGGGATTCATTGTAGTACAGCCAGACCTAGATTTAATTATCAAAATATTACATTAAATATGAATAATGTAACAATGTGAAAAGAAGTGCCCCAGTATTTGCCAGTCATTTCAATAGAAGGCAAGATTTCATTTGCTTCTTACTGAGCGATTAGGTAGAAATGCCAGCCCTGTGTTTTCCCTTACATCTGCTTTTGATGACTACTAACCTGACAGCTGGATATTCATGGAAAGGGCCTGCAATATCCCCGAGGGAGGTCTCCAAAGGCCTGCCCTGGCTACACCCCAGCTCTGTGGTATCACCCCCAAAGTGCACACTATTATGGCCAAGGATTTCGTGGAGGAGCTGGAAAGGGAACAGCAATACTACAAACAAGAAGTATCTTGGAATTGTTGTAGATCACAAGCTGAATATGAGCCAACAGTGCGATATGGCTGCAAGAAAGGCAAATGCTATTTTGGGCTGCATTAATAGAAGTATAGCTTCCAAATCACGTGAGGTACTGGTTCCTCTCTATTTGGCCCTGGTTAGACCTCATCTTCAGTATTGTGTCCCGTTCTGGGCACCACACTTCAAGAAGGACGCAGACAAGCTGGAGCGTGTTCAGAGGAGGGCAATGAGGATGATCCGTGGTCTGGAAACAAAGCCCTATGAAGAGAGACTGAAAGAACTGGGCATGTTTAGCCCGGAGAAGAGAAGGCTGAGGGGAGACATGATAGCACTCTTCAGATACTTGAAAGGTTGCCACACGGAGGAGAGCCAGGATCTCTTCTCAATCCTCCCAGAGTGCAGGACACGGAATAATGGGCTGAAGTTACAGGAAACCAGATTTCAGCTGGACGTCAGGAAAAACTTCCTGACTGTTAGAGCAGTACGACAGTGGAATCAGTTACCTAGGGAGGTTGTGGGCTCTCTCACACTAGAGGCATTCAAGAGGCAGCTGGACAACCATCTGTCAGGGATGCTTTAGGGTGGATTCCTGCATTGAGCAGGGGGGTTGGACTTGATGGCCTTGTAGACCCCTTCCAACTCTGCTATTCTATGATTCTATTAGGCTGTGCTCTGCTCCATTTCGGGTCATAGAAGCGGGAGCGGGGCGGCCCAATACACCTCTGCAAAAGGCGGATCCGAATCGGGTCAGGGGAGCTGCGGATCGAGGCGAAGTGGTTCGCCTTGACCCAGAGCTCTGGATGCAGGTAAGTGGGGGGGGAGGGGTGGTCACCACACTAGAGGCCTTCAAGAGGCAGCTGGACAACCACCTGTCAGGGATGCTTTAGGGTGGATTCCTGCATTGAACAGGGGGTTGGACTCGATGGCCTTGTAGACCCCTTCCAACTCTGCTATTCTATGGTTCTGTGAGGCCTGGGAGAGAGACCACCACCACAACCGCTCTGCCTGGTCCGGTCACAGATGCCCCCACAGACTCCGTTGCGCGTCTTCCGCAATTGTGGCCCCTGCGGCCCGCCGTCCGCGGCCCTCTTTCGGCGCTCTTCGCTTTCGAAAACCCGCGTCTGGCCGCCAATCACGTCGCCGCCTGGTTGTAAAAGGGACTCGCCCGGCGGCTCCCAGCTGGGCGACCCGGAAGTACTCACTCAAACCCCGCCTCGTGAACCCAGAAGTGACTTCCCGTTCCTTTTTCCGGTGAGGAGTAGGCTGCCGTTACCGCCACTTGGGCCAGAGCCGGGGGGCTGTCTCCGGGGGCCGGGCGGGCGAGGGGAATGGGCAGCGGGCGGGGGAACATGAGCGGCTTTCCTCGGCAAGGAGCACTTCCGGGTTTAGGTCACCAGGAAGCGGAAGAGAAGGGCTGCCTGCTGTCCGCCTGGCTGTCCGGGGGAGCGGCGGTGGCGGCGGCGGGAGGCGGCGGCGGAGGAGGAGCAGGCGGAGGCTCCGGGGCTGCTCCATCTCAGCTGGTGGCCCGTGCGCCGCTGGACTCCGCGTCGGCTCGGCCGCTGTTTCCTGCCTCGGGCCGGGCGGGCCGGAGAGCGAGGGGCCGCGGGCGGGGTCAGTGCCAATGAAAGGACGCGATGTGTGGGGCGGTTGGGCTGGGGGGTGGGCTGGGGTCCCTGAATAGGGCCCAGTCAGGAATGGGGAGGGGGGTTGGCGGCGGCGGCGGCCTTGGTATCCGGCTTCCCTTCTCCTCCTCCACCTCATCTAGGGTGACCCTATGGAAAGGAGGACAGGGCTCCTGCATCTTTATCAGTTGCATAGAAAAGGAGATTTCAGCAGCTGTCATTTGTATATATGGAGAACCTGGTGGAATTCCTTCTTCATCACCACAGTTAAAGTTGCAGGAGACCTGCCCTCTTTTAAATCTGGTCACTCTAGTATAGCTCCTGCAGCTTTAACTGTGGTGATGAAGAGGGAATTTCACCAGGTTCCTCATATATACAAATGACACCTGCTGAAATTCCCATTTCAATACAACTGTGAAAGATACAGGAGCCCTGTCCTCCTTTTCATAGGGTCACCTTGCCTTATCTTCATGCCCCTGGTCATTTAAATGTGGTTCCTCAAAAGCAGGGCTTGGGGTGTCCAACTTCATGAGATGGGTTGGCACTAGGGGTAAGGATGGAGAAATGGAAGCCGTCCTTCACACCATGCATACTTAATTTATGGACTTGGCAGCACAATGCTTGGTGGTGCGCACTGGCATAGATGGGTTTAGACAAGGATTAGGCACATTCATGGAGGATAAGGCCTTCAGTGGCAATTTACTTTGTCAGCTGTGTGGAACCTCCATGTTCAAAGGCAGCATTTCTCTGAATAGCAGGTGCTGAGGCCAAACGAAAGGGGAGAGATGATGCCTTCGTGCTGTTTTGTGGTCTTCCCTGAAGCATCTGGCTGGATGATGTGGGCCTATGCTTTGATGTAACAGAGCTTCTCTTACGATCTTAAATGGTTTGGAGGACTAAATTCTTCATCCCATAGGTTTCATAGAATCATAGAATAGCAGAGTTGGAAGGGGCCTACAAGGCCATCGAGTCCAACCCCCCCCCCCCCCTGTTCAATGCAGGAATCCACCCAAGAGCAATATCTACTATTCCCGCCACGTACACCCGAAATCATCCTTAATTTTAGCTCATAAACTTTATGCTATGCAGTGTTATGGGCTACACTGGGGATGATGATAAGAACTTGCTTGACACTCCTGGTCAGAGCTTAGGCTCTATAACTGGTGAGGGTCCCTGGGGTGGGATTTTAGGATACCTGGAAGGGGGAGGTCATGCATGAAGTTCCAAGAAAGGAGAGATCTTGCAGCATGGAGACCTGTATTGCAATGTAAGATTCGGAGATCACCTACTTCCCACAATCTGAATCATTGGCAGAGTGTTTTAGCATGTTCCCATTTGCAGCTTTATAACTCTTATGCAGGAATCTGCCTAAAAATACTCCTCACCTTGCCCTTTGAGATTTTCAAGGTTGTGGGTCTTGGTTCAGAAACAGTACATCTTGTTTTCCTACCATAAGATGTATTTAGCTGGTCCTCCACAGAAATATGGCTCAGCCACTGAATATTATATTTAATCTAGTGCTGGATAAGCTACTGTCCTTTTCATGGCTTATTGCATTGCTTTGGGTACTTCATGCTCCAGCCTCAAACATGCCTAATATGTTTTGGCTGCTTTAACATGTCAATAAAATCAAGAGTACTTGTTTCTTAATCACTTTATTGCTCCCTATTTATCCTTAGTCAAAAGTCACCCTTGAGAGCTTTATCAGGAGTTGGAGGTGAATGAAATTTGAATAAGTGACAGTAATATGTGTATTTTCAATTTTCTTGCATGTTTAGTAGTGGGTGCAACTCCATCCATATTGCATCTAGAGAGAATTAGATTTGTAGGCTCTTGAAATCTAAAATGTGAAATGGGAGATAGTGTTTGGTAATATAGTTTGGTTAGCGCATACATATTCTGGTCTGGAAGTTGTTTTGCTTAGAGCTACACAGACCTCTTGATTGACTTGAGATGAAAAGAAAATGTGTGGCTTTTCAGTAGAACATTAGATGTTCTCAAGATGAAGACACCCCATGCTTTGTATAATCCCTCCCTAAGCATGCTTACTTGGATGTAACTATTACTGAGTCCTTAATGGGGGTTATAGCCATTATTCATTAGGAGTCATTGGGAGGCTTGAATTAAACTTTCCATTATGGAAGTTGTGCTGAGAACTTGTATAATACTTCATCTGTTCTTCAGGTTTACTTTAGGACATGCTGTAAAATGAGAGGGCAGAAAGTAGATTTTCATCTCCCATGCTGGCAGGGGCTTCTGGAACTTTTAAGTCTAAAACAGCTGGAGTTCTATCTTCTACTATTGTAGATGGTCTTGGACATGGTTTAGAGGAAAGTGAACTGTTCCTGGTATGTCCATCATACTAGGTAAAGGGTGTATGATGAGCAGGAACATGAGGTTTTCCAGGACCCACATCTTGTTTTCCTAACATAAGATCATTGGGTCAAAGTTATATTGTATAAAGATTTGCCCTTGCACCATCTATATGGGAGTTATACTTTTTCTCTACCAATGGGAAAGCATTTTGAGGTTTTTCAAAAGTCTACTCAGGCTTAAAAAAAGAGACTGCATGGCACTAACCAGTTATAATTTTAGAGAGCTGTGTATGGATCTTAACTAAACGGAAGTACTCCAGGTAGGGAAGCTGGACCCAGGACTGTGGCGTCCTGTTGCCACATTTAGGAGAGTGGAATGGTTTGTGTTTTGTTGAGCATAATGACGGTCTGATCTAAGAGAAGTATAATTTGGGCTAGACAAGTTTTCAGCAAATCATTTGAACCACATGTGGTGCAACCTCATTGCATCCCAATGAGCCGAAGCAAATGAGATCTGCTCTTGCAAACTCCCAATATTCAACAATCATTAATAGACCAGAATGACGAAATGTAGGGTTCTTTATCTGCTACCTGAGCTGTTAAGGATTATTCTACAGCCACATCAAAGGTTCTGCACCTGTGAAGGTGCAACTGTTTGTTTTGTTTAAATGCAGAGTCAGACTCTAGTAACCTCTTGCAATCGCATGCTTTTTTGCAACATCCCTTCCTGTTTTTGTTTGGCACCTTGGCACTCTGTCAAGAAGGAAGGGGGGAAACCTGGAAATCCCTATATTCCTGCCATGTTTGGTTTGAATTGCACAAAGCTCTTCTCTTTCTGTGAAGACCAAGACCCTCTGGGTTGCTTAACCCCTAAATAACTGAGATTGCCTGGCCTCACATGTACAAAAGCAATCTACGATTGGGGTGATCATAGGCTGTAAAATGCGAATGAAAGTGAAGAACACTCCAGAGGCAGCACGCTCACTGACACACGCAGAGCCTATCCTCTTGTGGAGGATGACTGGAAAATTTTGCAGACATTTGGCTTCTGAAGCTTTGAACCATTAGAGCATATTAACAGAACTCAGTTTGTTTAACAGGCTGATGAAGTCTCAGAAGTAGAATTAGGGCTGTGTTGACTGAAATAAAAACAGAGGTGTGTTTCAATAATATATCAAAATGATCTGGTTTAACATCAAGCCTTGTCTTTTTCTCCCCCAGCTAGAATGGAAGAATCTCACTTCAACTCCACCCCGTATTTCTGGCCAGCAGTGCCCACAGTCTCAGGACAGGTAAGGAACATCTAACTTCTAATGTGCTTCATGCAAAGCTCTGCTCACAGAGATTCTGAAAACTCTCTCCCACTTTTCTCACTCTAGATTGACAACAGTATGTTCATTAACAAGATGAAGGAGCAACTGTTGCCCTCAGAGAAGGGCTGCGGACTGGCTCCTCCTCATTATCCTACCTTATTGACTGTACCCACCTCTGTGGCCCTTCCCACCAACATTTCTATGGATTCTGACACCAAGCCAGAACAGCTTACCCCACACAGCCAGGCTTCTGTGACGCAGAACATCACTGTGGTACCTGTGCAGTCTGCTGGACTCATGACAACAGGTGAGAGGATTTGGAGTGTGCAGTTATGCATTGTCAGTGGGGCAGTGCAGCTGAAGGGAACAGGGGTTGATCTGTCCTTGGTAAAGGAGCATGGTTAATCCAGATCTTGAAAAAGAAGATATGCAGTATTTTTTGATTGCTGCTGCACCATAATGCTACTTGCTCATTTGCTGGGCCAGTTCATGCATGAGCGGGAGCACTCCTCACTTCCACTTTTAATCAACAAGCCACGATTGGCCAGGTCATAGGTTGTGAGTGTGACGTGCGAACTCGGAGCACTGGGCTGTTTAGGGGCTAAAGAACACAGTGGTTAAGCTATGGTTTGTTGTTGGGTTAATCGCTGGGTTCTTTAGCCGCTAAATAAACCAGTGCTCCAGCTTTGAATGGAGGGCTACAAGTTGCTCACTCCTGCTCTAGATAAATGTGTCAGACGTTTTCAGTTCTGTAGTCTTTGAATATATTTATTGCTCTCCCATTCCACTCTTAAGGATTTCAGGGTAGCATACATGCATGGATCTGCCATTTTTAGCAGGCCTTGCTGGCCAAGCACAGTAGTTGCCAAGTGATTATTTATTTACATGCCCTGTCTTTCCACCAAAAAGCCCAAAGCGGTGTACATGAACTTCCTCTTCATTTTATCCTCACAACAACCCTGTGAAATAGATTAGGCTGAGAGTCAGTGACTGGCCCAAAGTAACTCAGTGAGCTTCATGGTTAGTTCGGACTACAACCTGGATCTCCCAAGCCCCAGTCCAACACTTCACTGACTACAACACAGTAGCTCTCCTTTCCCTCTAGAAAGGGTGTGCAGGGAGCATGGGCTGTTGTTTGCCACTGTCTAAAGGCATCAAGTGTGCCGTCAGGCAGCTGCAACCAGTACTACAGCCTTGCCCAAGGGGAAGGCTACATAAGGGGCATGCACTGTGTGTCTCCAGGCAGTGGAATTAAACGTTTCCCCTCTGTTTTTCCTGCTGTGAAGTAGGAAAGGGCAGCAAGGGCTTGTTAATCTGACCCTGTGTTGCTAAGACTCTGTGGACACATAGCTGCTTGAACAATCCTCAGCTTTCCATCTAATTTTGGAGCTGGTTGGATCACAGGCAAAACATTCTCGCCCACCTTTGCAGCTTGGGCTGGGTGGAAGGTTGGCCTCTCATGCTTGGCAGAGGGCGGCACCACACTTGCCAAGTTAGGCAGGGGTTTTTTGAGGCCTGCATACATGGCTCTTCCTCCCCTCCATTTTATTCTCACAGCAACCCCCTGAGGTAAGTTAGACTGAGAGAATGGCCTAAGGTGAGGTTCATGCCTGGGGATTTTAAGCTGGGTAAACATTAACTATATACAATGTTAGGAACTCATTTTCCTTCCTTTGGCATCTTGAAAGATAGGTAAGTACTCCTTGTGGGGTTGCTATCTGGCCCTTCTTTTCTCTCTCACTGCAGGGCCTGGTCTGGTGATCACTTCTCCCTCAGGGTCTCTGGTGACCACAGCCTCTTCCGTGCAAACCTTTCCCATCTCGGCGCCCATGATTGTCTCGGCACTCCCCCCTGGTTCCCAAGCAACTCTCCAAGTAGTCCCTGACCTCTCCAAGAAGGGGATTACTGCCCTGTCAGAGAGTGGGGCAGTCAGTGGCGCTGGAGGGTTAGCCCCCAAAGCTCCTCGTGGTCGAAAAAAGAAGCGGCTACAGGAATCTGGCCTGCCAGAGATGAGTGATCCTTTTGTATTACCAAATGAGGATGATGAAGACCAGCACAAGGATGGCAAGACGTATAGGTGGGGATATGGTATTTCAAATTGTATATGGGCAGCAAATTCTTGGCTTGAACTGTAGGGGAACTGTTTCCTTCCACTGCATGGTATTCTTGCCTGTTAGTCTTCTTTGGTTCTGGTTTAATCGTGATCTGGGCAGAAGGGAAGTGTGCCGTTATGATAGAGCTAGGTTAGAGACACAGAGGAGGGACCTCTTAGCTTAAGCTTGATGTAGCATTATTGACTCCAGAAGGAGGTGGAATCTAAACACTAATCAGTGTGACCTTATGATTTCCAACTAAACATCTAGCATTGCTAGCAGCGATGTAACTGTGCACGAGATGAAGCTCCTTGGCCATTAATTCCACCTATCAGTAATGCCCCAGCTATATAGAATGCAGTAATCCTTCCGGGCAGCCCTGGAATTTCTCCAGCAATGGGAGCTGGTCCCATGACCCTGACCTTTCAATGCTAGATTGGTCTTCTCCTTGCCAGCCAAGGTGTTGGGACAAGCTACTCGTCTCCTGTTCCCAGGACTTTGTTCCAGTGTTAATTGTTTATCAATGAGTGCATTGGAGTCTTGGTAAACTAGTGAAAATGGTCAAGGCTATAATCTCACGTTGAGTGTGATTTCAACTCTTTGTCTGCTGGAAGTCAGATACAAATAGCAGAATGATCTTATCTTCCTTGTCATGTGGTGGATTCTGAATGTTTGATGCCCACAGTTTCAGTATATTTGCAGAGCTGGACTGTTGGTCTGTCTTCTGCAATTCTAAGGCATGTATGACCCAAATGACAACTCCAGTAGTTCTCTGAACCGAGCTTGGTAATATGTGATGTGGCTGAACAAGTTGGGTGTACTTCATGTGCTTTTTTCACTTAAACCGGACTGTCTCACACACTAAACTTATTTTTATTTAAACAGCATGATATAGTTTATTGGAAACCATCATCTTTATGGTGCAAGCCAGTTCATTTTGCCTTGATCTGGTGATCTTGCATTTGTAGCGACGAAACTTCCTAATTCTGTTGATTTTACAATGTTGATTTTACGATTTTTTGCTACCAGCACCTTAGCCCAGTGGTTCCCAAACTTTTTCAGGTAACCGCCCCCTTGGTTCCACAAACTCATGCCCAGTGCCCCCTACCCAACACTATAAAATCATTATTCAGAATAGTGGTTTTCAACGATCCACTAAGGACGATAATAACAATAAAATTCAAAACAGTGACAATTAATTGATTATTTATTCAAAATCCGAAGCACCCGCCGCAGGCTTGCCAAGGGAGGGAGGGGAAAGAGAGCGAACGCCTCTTTCCCCTCTTCATTAGCGTTTTGGTGCTTTTGAAACATTTCAATTCTTAAATGGTAATACATGTGTGGATTCTTCCCCTATATGGATTGGGACCAAACTACCTTCTCCCATAAAAATGTCCCGGGGTTTTAAGACCTTCTGGAGAGGCGCTTCTCGGAAAAGACCACCTCGAGCGCCCCCCTGCCACCCCTTTGCCTCTTAGCGCCCCCCCCATGCAGTCCCACAGCCCCCAAGGGGACGGTACCGCCCAATTTGGGAACCACTGCCCTAGACTTTTAATCCCATTGTAAATGTCTCCTGTGGGTGAAGCTTGTAGCTGGTTGTATTGAGACCTGCTCTTTTGGTTTGCTTATTATGACATTTCCTTTTTTCTATTATAATGCTGGAAAGGGATTGCCATATAAAAATTGCTGTTTGTCCTTGGCCCCAATCCATCAAAGCTGTATGTGGACATGGCAGATCTGCCCGTGTGTGTATGCATCTTGTATGCAGCCCATAGTTCCTTGAAGTTTTGGCTGAACTGCTGAAGAGACAAGCTGCTTTTCAGATCAAAGTGGATGGCTTCTTAAATATGTTGTAGAAATATCAATGAATCCTCTGACTTTTTGGCATCTATCCTACATTGCAATGAAACCTCTGACACCAACAGCCTGAGCAAGTGTGACGCACATTCTCACAGAACATTCCAGGTGTTCAGGAATCAAAGGTGTTGGAATGTTTTCAATCCAGCTTCTGTAAAACAAGGGCATGTTGCTACTTTAGCTGTGTTTAAAAGTTGTGCCTTTTCCTCTAGGACCTGTACAACTTTGTGAGACAGGCTAAAGGCTGGTGAGAGGTCCCAGGGGCCAAGGGAGATGGGGAACAGAGAACAGGTGGCTGAAGGAAGTGTTTAAAGTAGGTAAGAGGCTGAGAAACAAGAACCTGAGTTGAAGGAAGCTTGACAAAAATAGCAGAGGGCTTTTTGAATTGAGAAAAAAGTGGGTTCTAAATTTCTCAGAACTTCGAGGGACAGTAGGCTTTGAGGGTTGCGGGGGAAGACAGGAGTTGCTGGAGGAAGGCAGCAACTGTGGCAGTTATTATTGGAGGAACATAATGTTTGTGGGAAGAACCAAGGAGAAAGTAGGGTTGAGGAAAACAGTACCCAGGAAGGAAGAAGTAGACCAGCAAATTACATTTGAAGAGCTAAGGACGAAGTAGCAAAGGGGGGAAAGGGTTGCTAGACTTTAATAGGGCTGCTGTATCTCTCAAAGTGCAAACAAGGTGAATTCCTCCAGATTTATTTATTTATTAAAACGTTTGTATCCCGCCCTATATTACTGGGATCTCAGGACGGTGCACAGATAAAATCAGAACAATGTGATTTACTGTCATGGCTAGATGTGGTGGCCTTTAGACTTGTTGGATCTTCACTCCAAATCTTTACTAATTGGATCCAATCTGTACCAGTGAGTCCTCTAACCCAACTTATACATTAGCTTCTAGCAAAGGACACAACTTTCTCCATATATTTGATCTTTCTCGAACTACACACCTTGACTGCTACACTTTAGTTGTGAAAACCCTCCTCTCTATGGCACGGGTGGGTGATGTAGGTGTTTTTTTTCCCCAAGGGGCCACTTTTGAGTCCCTAATATCAACACTCCCGTGCTTCTCTGCCACTGAATTTGTGATGGCAAAAATAATTTTGTTTCCTAAATTTTGATTGGAAATCCCTCCATAGTGGTTTGGTGCTGAAACTTGGTGGCAAACTGTTGATTTTCTTTTGCTACCACCACAAATTCCAGCACTTGTTGGGGGGTGGGGGGCAGGGGCTACATGTAGCTCCTTGGGCAGCATGTTGCCCGCCTCTGGCCTATGGGGACCCCAGAACATCAAGATTTGCATGATGTGCTGACTCTATTAATACTTAATATTGTTACCTGGGCTCGAACTACCTGGCCTTTGCTTTTATTCGCAGAAAACGCTTGCTTGCTTGCTTCTGATATTCAAAAGAGTAGTGTTTTCTGAGAGTTCAAGCAAAAATAAGTGCAAATAATCTGGTTCATATAAAGCGGGGTTCACACGTTGTAAGCCATGATGATTTATAAGCTGGTCACAACAGCTTATTTTGAAAATAAGCTACTTTTATCCCTACACAATCCGACAATTCAGCTAATGTGCATAGCTTATTTTCCCCACCCTCGTCCCTCCTCCCTCTACACAGTCCACCCCCTTGGCTAGGATGGTATCCTAGCTTCCTTTGCGCTGAATAACTAAATCCCAGCAACCCCTGGTTTGCCACTGCATCACGTGCACCTCTCTGGTTGTCCTGTCTTGCACTAGGGGTGTATTCTTCCGTCTTGTCTCTGCCAGATTCCAGCCATTATTGTCACATTGCTGATCATCAGCCAATTCCCCCACCCCACCCCATGCGCCCCTCCAACCAGCAGTGTCTCGATACCAAAGGCATTCCTTCCTGCTCCTGCGCCCTGCTCCCACCACTGCTACCTGCTTCCCAGGTGGTTTTCAAAGGCATTCCCTTATCCCTCCCGACATGCACCAAAAGGGCTGGGGGCTCTAACTCCTTGACAGCTTGCTGAAAGGGGTGGAATTTTATATGCAGAATCATTCAAATGCTTTGCTGTTTAATTGGATCTTTCCTTTTTCACAGAAAAGTGATCAGAAAAGAAAAAAGAGGGTGCAGGCCAATGCTAGGTTAGATGGGATAATAGTTTGATGCTGTGCAAAGCAACACCTCCAATGTGTTTACACCTTTGACTACCTACTACATTGTTCCTCCCACTTTGCCCAGCTTTCGCACTGTTAGTGATGGGTTTTAGGCAGCTACAGGATGAAGAGCCAGATAGGCAGACAATGGAGGCTGCAATTATCTGAATATTTATAGAACCATAGAATAGTAGAGTTGGAAGGGGCCTATAAGGCCATCGAGTCCAACCCCCTGCTCAATGCAGGAATCCACCCTAAAGCATCCCTGACAGATGGTTGTCCAGCTGCCTCTTGAAGGCCTCTAGTGTGGGAGAGCCCACAACCTCCCAAGATAACTGATTCCATTGCCATACTACTCTAACAGTCAGGAAGTTTTTCCTGATGTCCAGAGGGAATCTGGCTTCCTTTAACTTGAGCCCGTTATTCTGTGTCCTGCACTCTGGGAGGATCGAGAAGAGATCCTGGCCCTCTGTGTGACAACCTTTCAAGTACTTGGATTGTGCTGTCATGTGGGATCCATGTTTAAGTGTGTGACGTAAAATAGTGGAAAGTTGACACTTAATTCTATAGTCCAGGAGAGAGATTAAAGTCCTTACTATGAGGAAAGAGGCTTTAGTGGAACAATGTCAGTTGTTGGGAATTCCCTCTGAGGGGGAATTTTTGAATGGGTGAATTAAATGTTTTGTTAATCAAATAACCAAAATTTAGTGGTGCTGGTGAGGTAACCAGAGAAATAATGCCCTCAACACAGCCCTGAGTTTTTATCCTTTCAGCGAGAGAAATGGCAGGCTGAGATGAACCGTAAGGAAAAAGAAATGGAACTTGAGCCTTTAAAATTACAACAAGCTGCCAGACAAAAAGAACAAGACCTGGAACTTCAAAAAGTTCAAAAAGAAAAAGAAATGGAACTTGAATTAGTAAAAATTAAGGAAAGAGAAAAAGGTTGAGAACTCCAACAAATTATAGAAATGGAAAAATTAAAAGACAAAGAAAGAGATAGAGCTTTGGAATTAGAATGTATACAATTAGAAAAGTCTAAACAAGCAGATGAACAGAAAAGAAAAGACAGGGAGGAAAATAAACCTAAAGTTACTCCAAAAGATTTCTCAACCTATGAAGTGGGTGGAGATCCTCAAGTGTTCTTTACCACGTTTGAAAGAAGGCTGGTTTTGTGAATTGGAGCTCAAACCCCACCTCTGCCTTGTACTTATATTCTTGACTTGAGTTTTCTTTTAGCCTTCTCGGAAACGGGTGTTTTGTTGTGACTGGCCATAACAGTCAATTTGTAAGAGTGCCTGCAACACACTCTTAAAATTCCTGTTGGCACAAAAAGGTTGGCAACCCCTACTGTAGTTCAAGAACTCATTGCAGTTGTCTAAGCAACTCATTACATGGTGAAACAATCACAGATCCAAGAGTTCCTGGTTCTAGCTGTAGCCGCTCTTTGTCAAAAGCTTTGCTGAAGTCAAGATATATGTTGTCCACAGCATTCATAAGTCTGTGGAGTTGGTTACCTGATTGTTGGGACCTATCCAGCCCTCCTGTTTGGATAGGCGTGTGGTTAATCATCAGGGAAAGATACAACCAGACCCAATTGCGGCCTAGAGGAGGGCATATCAGCTGCCGGTACAAGTACCCCTCTGTTGGGAATATGTCCAATTGTAGGAGGGAGAAGAGGCTGATGTAGGGTGTGGTACTTGATTGTCTGGTTTCCCCTTCCAGTATTTGCCCTAGATGGGTCATCTACCTGGTTTGAATGTGGTAGGGCATGACAGCCAAATGGTCGTGGATTGTTTTTCAAAATGGTGCTGCCAAAATTCGGCAGCAATTCAGGGCCGGCTAGTTGGGGGTTGGCAGGGGCCACATAACAGGCTGGAGGTCTCATGTTGCCCACCCTGTTGTTTATGTTTCTTGTACTTTTGCAGAGGCAGGCATTGGGACAGCAATGGGGAAACAGGGAGGCCACGAAGTTTGCCACTCACATATGATGCTGCCCTAACCTTAATTGGACCGTTAGTCCTCTTGACTGGTTTTGACACTCCAAACTCTGAAGCAGAGATCTTTCTTAGCCCTGCCGGAAGTTGAACTTGAGACTTCTTGCATGCAATGCATCTGCTTTGCCATTGACCTTCCAGAGGGAGGTGTCCCTTCGAGAGTTTCAGTCCAACTGAACTATGGATTTTATGCACCAAGGAATTGGGAATGCCGTGGCCAACCAGCTGCCTCAGTGGGTCATTGTTCCTTTTATAACAGACCTGAAGTGGTTTCCTTACAGAACCAATGATTGTGTGTAGTAGTGCAGTCAACAACAGATGTAGTTTAATCCTACAGACGTAAGAAACACGACAGTTTTATAAGGGAAAACCTTTCAATTACTTTCACTGTTGATCTTTGTTCTTTCAGTTATGACGTGGATACAGAGACTGGGATTTACTCACTTAAGAGTCTGGGGGTGATCGTCACAATTTTTTTTAATAAAACTCTTTTGAGAACTACACAAAGTATTCTAAATACTGAAGGAAGAAAACTGAAGTTTGAAAATCAGTTTTTATGTAATGGTTAATAAAAATGAGTGCTGGTGGACTTTGGACAAAATCGTCATCTTTCTCAGAGCTAGTAGTTTGGGTCTTCAAGCTTCTTTACCTCTGGAGTAATTCCTGTACAAAATTACCTATATACCAATTTTATTTTAGCTTTTACTGAGGGTTTAAAAGCGGGAAATGTGTTAACAGCTTAGCTATGGCAAGAATTCTCCATAGCAAATCCAGTTTTGAGATCTTTGCACTCAAGCCTGCAGTTCGAGTAGTTTTTCATGTGAGTGCAGAGTCTCCATTTAAAAAAAAATTTTTTTGCTTAATCAAAACCAGCTGTTGAATATTACTAGACACCATAGAACATTTTTAGTCCTACAAACTCAAACCTAGCATTATATCCTGGTGGCAGGGGTGGGGGGAATTACAGCCATCCTTATAAATGTGGGCAGCCCTACTTTAATTGTTTGAGAAAGACAGAGCATCGGAGTTAATAGATTTTAAAGTATTTCAGCTATCTAAAAGGCAAGAAATAGATATTGTTGGCAGAGTAAAATAAGACGTTTGTTCTTTTATTAATGCCATATGCCCATCCTTTGAATACAGTGCCATTCCAATTGTATCCTCTTAAATTATCTGGAAGAAGGAAAGGTTATATTATATATCCCTGCTAATTTGATGATACCGTAACATTGTATTTGGCACATGAGATGACAATTAAATATTTAGGAAGGAGGCATGGAAAAGTAAACAATGAAGGGAATTGCATGAAGTTTACAAAATGGATAGTAATAGTGTCTAGTCTATGCTAAAAATTAAAGTCCTTCACCAAGAAAAGCTGAAAGTGGTTATCCATAAAGTCTTTCCCCAACCCTTGACAGCCCGATCCAACCATGTCTTTGCTTCTGAAATTTCAGTAGAGGTTGGCCACGCACCTCAAAGTATTTTAGAGATGGACTGGCAGAGCACACAACCAGTTCCTCTCCCACATGTGAGCGCGCACACACACACACACACACATATTAGTAGGAGCTGAGCTTGTCCTGAGAATAGAGGGACATGGGGACCTATTGAACTACAAGGACTGGGGTAGGGGTTGAAACACAAGCACATTTTTCTGTAAAGGCACAGGTTCCCTCTTGTACTGCCTTTACTTCCAATTTCCAAGATTCCCCTAGTTTGTCAAGTTTTTTTTTAGCCTTTCTGTTATTTTTATTTATTATTGCATTTATATCCTACCTTTTTTCCTCCAAGAAACCCAAGGCGGTGTACATAACCCTTCTCTCCATTTTATCCTCACAACAACAACCCTGTGAGGTAGGTTGGGCTGAGAGTCTGTGACTGGCTCAAAGTCACCCAGCAGGCTTCCATGGCTGAGCAGAGACTAGAACCCGGATCTCCTGACTTCCAGTCCAAAACTTTAGCCACTACACCACACACACATTATGAACAGAGACTTAGCAGAGCACAGTATATTTAGGATGCCCAGGTGAAAAAGAAGACAGGGTTCCTGAACCTTTAACAGGTTTAGCTTGTATGACATTCTTGCTCATATGAAATTCCATATGCACAATTATTAAAGGTGTGAGAGCCCTGTCTTGTTTTGTACCTGGTCAGCCTAACTATGGCATTATTAATACAATGGCGTAAAAAACTCAATGATGGAGAGAGCAATCCTAAGGCAAGCATGAGCATCAACTCAAAGAAACTTCATTATGAAGAAAAACAGTAAAGAGTTTTGTAGCACCTTGAAGGCTAACAAACTTATTCTGGCATAAGCTTCTGTGGGCTGTAACTTTAGCCCACTTCATCAGATGCATGGAGTATTATGGGGATTTTCAGGTTTATATACAGTACATATGTGGGTGGTGGATGGATTGTAAAAAGTGAGGTCCAAAGGTAAACTAAATGTAGAAAGTATTAATGGATAAGTATTTAATGAATAGGTATCCTTATTTTCATTAAATACTTCACAGCATTTTCCTTAAAAACAAAAACTCTGGACTACACTGCAGTGATGTCTTAACTGTTAAGCAGAGCATTTCACCCAGTTGTTCCTGCATCATTTTTTTTTCCCGCCCCCAAGTTTTGCTCTCAACCTCTGATGGTGCTTCATGTGTTATTTCTATATTAGACCAGATAAAAGTTGCTCATTTAGAAATAAAGTCTAGTAGTCTGACTACTTTCAGGAAAGGACTAATCATGTTCCGTGAGAAAACCAAGGTTAAAACCTCCATCCTTGAATGATTCTAAACTGCTTATTGATCTGGCTTGAACCCATGGAAGGAGCTGCACTCACTTCAGCATGTAATATGCTTAATTTGTGCAAACTAGGTAGACTTTCAGGTAACCTTTCAATCTAGTGTGACAGTAGTAATGATATATCTTTTTTAAAAAGTAGGTGCTATATAAAAAAGACAATCTGATCAAAACAAATTTTAAAATGTGAAGGAGAAGGCCAACAATTTGGTTACTGGCAGACTGAAATAAAGATAGTTTTAAAGCATTTTTAAAAAGAATCAGTTAAATAGTTTATTATTTATTTATTTGTTACATTTTTATACTGCCCAACAGCCGAAGCTCTCTGGGCGGTTCACAAAAATTAAAACCATAATAAAACAACCAACAGGTTAAAAACACAAATACAAAATACAGTTTAAAAGCACAACCAGGATAAAACCACGCAGCAAAATTGATATAAGATTAAAATACAGAGTTCAATACATAAAGAGCCTTAAGAGAGGAGCACACAGTTAAGAAATACAGACAAAATTGACTAGTAACAAAGAAGCAGAAGAATGCAAAGACTTAAGTATGAAAGAAATCAGAAGTAATCTGGAGTCTATGAATTCATACATTTGAAAGTTACCATTCAAATTTAATGTGAAAAGTTGGCAGGTTGCACACTGGTTAACTCTGGCGATGTAAATAAAACACTTCAGTGTTAAACGCTTAACTTTCACATTCCTGTTCTGTTCCCACTGAGTAAGGCATTGCAGTGAAGATTGGCCTAGGGCAGAGCAGGAGGTAGATCTCCAGATGTTCTGGACTGCAGCTCCCAGAAGCCAGCATATCCAGTGGTCATAGAATCATAGAACAGCAGAGTTGGAAGGGGCCTACAAGGTCGTCGAGTCCAACGCCCTGCTCAGTGCAGGAATCCACCCTAAAGCATCCCTGACAGATGGTTGTCCAGCTGCCTCTTGAAGGCCTCTAGTGTGGGAGAGCCCACAACCTCTCTAGGTCACTGGTTCCATTGTCTTACTGCTCTAACAGTTAGAAAGTTTTTTCCTGATGTCCAGCTGGAATCTGGCTTCCTTTAACTTGAGCCCGTTATTCCATGTCCTGCACTCTGGGAGGTATGCTGGGAGTTGAAGTAAAAAATCTGGAGATTTATTTTCTGTCCATCTCTGTTCTAGAGGACAGGTTCCTAATCGAAAGAGGGATATTTTATTACTAGTCCTGAACTAGGGGCCACTTCCTTTCTAGAGACCCCGAATCAATTCTAGAGTGAAAGCAGAATGGGAAGAGAACTCTGGAATATGCTCACATGAGTTCAGTGAACATGACCTTCCTTGTGAGGAATAAACACTTACGTATAAAGTGTATTTTTTGCCTTCATGGAGTGGTGAATCAGGTCCCTGGTTTGAATCTTGTCCTTAACTCTATGTGAATTTAGACCCCCATCTGCAATATGGGGATAATATATATTGACCTGCTTTGCAGGCTTGTTGCAAGTATACAACAGGGTAATTATGTTAAATGCTTTGAACACTCTAAAGCACTATGTAATTGTGATGATATGACAATAGGAAATATGTTCTCCTGAATAATTTCTGTAGGCATGCCTAATGCTTTTATTCATGTCAGTGTAATCTAGTAGAGTCAGTGCAGACATATTCAAGGTTCAGATACCCATAAACATTAGAATATGGGAAGTTGACAGTGAATGACAAAGAATTGCATGCTTAATAATTAATTAGTACTATTGTGTGCTTCCTTTAAAGCAGGTGTAGGCAGCCTCTGACTTGGGCCAGTCTTCAGGGGTTCCCAATTCAGCCCACTAGCTTCCCTAAACACTACTACCTCTAACCAGGTAGGGAAAGGCTGTATCTCTGATCCGCAGCTGATCGGAGATCAGAGCTTTTCCCCAATGATTTTTCATCCTCCTCATGGCTTGTTGGGCCAGCAAGATTAAAGCTGACCACCTATCACCCAATGATGGGGATGAAAATGCCCCCTCCTTAGCTGGCCTGCATGGATCAGTTGAGGAGTTGGGGAGGTTAGAAAGTTTCTGTAAGTAAATGGTGTGGAAGGTTTGTGTATGGCTGTGTGTGAATGGGGGTCTGAGGAAATAAAGTGGCCACGCCCACTTTGCATTTTGGCTGTGCCCATTGCTAGCATGTGTTCTCTAGGAGGTTTCCTGGAGCAGTAATCCGGCCCTAAGGCTGAAAAACCTCGATACTTGCCTGCCCGAGACCTTAGATCTGTTGGAGGAGCCCTTCTCTGCATCCCACCAATGCAACATATGCGTTATGATGGGACAAGGGAGAGGGCTGTGGAATGCCCTCCCCTTGGAGGCCCGATTGGCGCCAACATTGATTGCATTTCGACGCCAAGTAAAAACATGGCTTTTTAACAAAGCCTTTGATGGTTAAACTCTCTGACACATTGTTTTAACTGTTTTAACTGCATCTATTGCTTTTAAATTATATATTGTTTTAACTTGGATTATGGTTTAATTTGTTTTTAACTGTGTATATTTATTGCTGCTAATAACAAGGCAGCAGGAGACGACGGTATCCCAGCTGAACTGTTTAAAATCTTGCAAGATGATGCTGTCAAGGTGATGCATGCCATATGCCAGCAAATCTGGAAAACACAAGAATGGCCATCAGACTGGAAAAAATCAACTTATATCCCCATACCAAAAAAGGGAAACACTAAAGAATGTTCCAACTATCAGACAGTGGCACTTATTTCACATGCCAGCAAGGTAATGCTCAAGATCCTGCAAGGTAGACTCCAGCAATTCATGGAGCGAGAATTGCCAGATGTACAAACTGGGTTTAGAAAAGGCAGAGGAACTAGAGACCAAATTGCCAATATCCGCTGGATAATGGAGAAAGCCAGGGAGTTCCAGAAAAACATCTATTTCTGTTTTATTGACTATTCTAAAGCCTTTGACTGTGTGGATCATAACAAACTGTGGCAAGTTCTTGGTGGTATGGGGATACCAAGTCATCTTGTCTGCCTCCTGAGGAATCTGTATAGCGACCAAGTAGCAACAGTAAGAACAGACCACGGAACAACGGACTGGTTTAAGATTGGGAAAGGAGTACGGCAGGGTTGTATACTCCCACCTTACCTATTCAACTTGTATGCAGAACACATCATGCGACGTGCTGGGCTTGACGAATCCAAGGCTGGAGTTAAAATCGCAGGAAGAAACATTAACAATCTCAGATATGCAGATGACACCACATTGATGGCTGAAAGTGAGGAGGAGCTGAGGAGCCTTATGACAAAGGTGAAAGAAGAAAGTGCAAAAGCCGGGTTGCAGTTAAACCTCAAAAAAACCAAGATTATGGCAATCAGCTTGATTGATAACTGGCAAATAGAGGGAGAAAACGTGGAGGCAGTGACAGACTTTGTATTTCTGGGCGCAAAGATTACTGCAGACGCTGACTGCAGCCAGGAAATCAGAAGACGTTTACTTCTTGGGAGGAGAGCAATGACAAATCTTGATAAAATAGTTAAGAGCAGAGACACCACACTGACAACAAAGGTCCGCATATTTAAAGCAATGGTATTCCCCGTAGTAACCTATGGCTGCGAGAGCTGGACCATAAGGAAGGCTGAGCGAAGGAAGATAGATGCTTTTGAACTGTGGTGTTGGAGGAAAATTCTGAGAGTGCTTTGGACTGCAAGAAGATCAAACCAGTCCATACTCCAGGAAATAAAGCCAGACTGCTCACTTGAGGGAATGGTATTAAAGGCAAAACTGAAGTACTTTGGCCACATAATGAGAAGACAGGACACCCTGGAGAAGATGCTGATGCTAGGGAAAGTGGAAGGCAAAAGGAAGAGGCGCCGACCAAGGGCAAGAGGGATGGATGATATTCTGGAGGTCACAGACTTGAACTTGGGGGATCTAGGGGTGGCAACGGCCGACAGAAAGCTCTGGCGTGGGCTGGTCCATGAAGTCACGAAGAGTCGGAAGCGACTGAACGAATAAACAACAATTTATTGTTTTATACTGTATGTTTTTATCTGTACACCACCCTGAGATCTTAGTGATATAGGGCAGGATATAAATATTTTAAATAATAAATAAATTAAATAAATAAATAAATAAATAAATAAAGGTTCACTACTGCCGTAAAGCATTTTAGGCAGATGTCATAGAAGTAAAGGTGGCAAAGCCAGTTCCCATGGCAAGGGACAAGGCTGTCTTTGAACCCTTTCCCCTATTGTTAAGTCTGGGCAGTGTCATCGTGCTCAACTCTGTATATGCTTTTAAAAAAAGAAAGAAAGCTGCCCCATGCACTTCCAGTTCTGTGCCAAGAAAAGCTGTGTACTGCGACCTGTATAAATTATGCAAATTGAGCAGGTTTATATATTTCTATTTTGCGTCATTCCGCAACTCCCTGTATTTTTGCTTAGTTTATTCTGATTTTACTAGTCATGGGCACAAGCGTAGAAGTCTCTGTACTTGCTCCCTGGATAATCATGCTCATCCCTTCTAACTTCTGAGAGCAGGAATTGCCCACGCCTATATCATCAGGCTTGTTTTCACAATCACAAGGACTAGAATGTGCTTTTAAAAACACTGGGATCTTTAGGGAGCTGAATTCTACGCCCACCATTGCATATTTCACTTTTTCTGCATTCCCATCGCATATGCATAATTCTCAGACATCATACTCTCAGGAACCTGTACATTAGTGCAAGTTTCTCAAGCAATAATATGAAATATGTATGTTCTTTTGAACTTATGTATTTAGGGTTGCAGGTGGACATCTTTAAATAAAAAGGGAATAATTGCACAATTGATCTGTTTCTTGTGAGTGGTGCTCACTTCTCTGAAAGCTGATTGCAACTATGCAAAGGTGAACGAGGTTGAGGTTTAGGGATCGGGGGTTGCCAAGATGCAAATCAAACAGCGGCTATTTCTTATTCACTCCGTTAATATATTTTTTCTGTGCAGGCATGTCTTTGTAAAGAATTTGGAGTACTGGTGTTTACCTTGAGTTAGGAAACAACTAGTTTCCTGAAATCTGCCTCTTTAGCAATCATCCTTCTTCAGCCTATAAATTGGTTTTAGTTTCAAAAATGATGTCAGCGTTCCCTCTGGTGTGTTGGACAAGAAGCAGAATGGTCAATGCCCATGATTGCTGGGGTGATGGGAATTGTATTCCACCATACTCGGAGAGTATCAGGCTGGGGTAGGCTGCCATAAGTTGTCAGTGTTCAGGAATCTCAAAATAACCTTTGGTATGGTGAAAACCTGATACCTCTGCTTCAGATGTACCATCATACTTTACCTTGGATTTCATACCTCCTCTTTCTGTCTGATACGTTATAGTCTCCTAGTTAAAAAAAAATCTCCTGTGTTAGTATCCTGT
Organism: Elgaria multicarinata webbii; assembly: GCF_023053635.1. NCBI lineage: Eukaryota > Metazoa > Chordata > Lepidosauria > Squamata > Anguidae > Elgaria > Elgaria multicarinata. Next base: position 8,798,619 of record NC_086176.1, read on the forward strand.
AATGTGTGACTGAATCTGATTCTTGCTTTAAACCATCTGAAGGAAAAGTCAAGATAATCCCTGCATTCTACACACAATTGTTCTTCTCCGGCCTTATAGGCCCCTTCCAACTCTACTATTCTATGATTCTATGATCTTTTTGTCCCTTACTGAGCCTATCATTCTGATGGGAATTAGTTGGGGATCGTTTACATATACAACATAATCAAGTGGTAAAGCTTTTTCTAGGCTGTACCGATTCGGTGTGCAGGTTCAGTTTGTGTGCATTATTGAATGCTCTACTACTAAGGAAAACACCTAGCATATTGGGGAGAAGGGTTGAGCCTAGGCTTCTCTCTGACACATACTTTTATGAGGGTACAGTCCAGTATCACTTGATTTCTGTACTAACTAGCCCTTGATTTAAATATGTTCTAGACTTTATAAAGGATATCAATATATTCACAAAGAACGTTTATTCCCCTGAAGATCTCTATCATGGGAATGTTGAGGCTTCCTTATTCTTTGAGAAGTATCACCTTGCTGGGGCTTTACAAGTATTACATTGCCAGAATTGGCAGTAATAAGAATAAAAGGTTATACTAATCAAAATGGCCTCCATCAACCCATTTCTTTGGAAGTATGCTAAGACCTCACCGTGGTTTTCTTCTTACTCCCAACAATATAATCAAAAGAGTTTCTACGAATAACTTCTGAAATGAGGTGGGAGGGGAGGAGAATAGGGGGTCCGTGTCTTTTATTTCCCCCACTATTTTTAAAATTAGTATAAATAAAACTATGTCAGATTTAATATATATTTCCATTATACAGTCATTCACAATATTATCCCAGTCAATTGATGATTACTTATTTCCTCATAACTTTATGTAGCCTCTCCTCTTTATAATGTTCCCAAAAGGGTTGCACCCTTTCCTGCATTTTATTATTCTAAACATAAGAAAAACAGACTAGTTTGTTTCCCCATCTACCCTCTCTAATTCTAATAAAATTCCCAAATATTAGTTCCCAGATACTCTTCATTTGCTCTTATTGATGGGACATCTTTTCTTCTACCATTTATAACTGATTGCAATTCTAGCAATTCTTAGTAAATTAATGATCATTTCCCAGTTTCCTTGTGTTACTTCATTCTTGATGATAAGGGGTCTGGAAACAAAGCCCTATGAAGAGAGACTGAAAGAACTGGGCATGTTTAGCCTGGAGAAGAGAAAATTGAGGGGAGACATGATAGCACTCTTCAAATACTTAAAAGGTTGTCACACAGAGGAGGGTCAGGATCTCTTCTCGAGCCTCCCAGAGTGCAGGACACGGAATAACGGGCTCAAGTTAAAAGAAGCCAGATACCAGCTGGACATCAGGAAAAACTTCCTGACTGTTAGAGCAGTACGACAATGGAATCAGTTACCTAGGGAGGTTGTGGGCTCTCCCACACAAGAGGCCTTCAAGAGGCAGCTGGGCAGCCATCTGTCAGGGATGCTTTAGGGTGGATTCCTGCATTGAGCAGGGGGTTGGACTCGATGGCCTTATAGGCCCCTTCCAACTTTGCTATTCTATGATTCACATCTCCAAATTAAACAATTAGTGCATCCTAAATTAATTTATATCCCATTATTGTTCTAATATCTTTTTCCAAAAGATCTTAATATTTGGACAATATCAAACGACATGTAATATATCTGCTCTCATCTGCACCTCTAGCGTATGTAATTTGTACTTGGAATATGCATGACTCGGTCTTTTAAGTAAAGATGAGTTTATAGAAATGCTCCTTTAAATTTAAATGTGGAGTTTATGAGGGAGCATTCTCCCAAATCTATTTCCAGAGTTCCACTGAAATCTCCAGAACTAAATCTCTTTTGGTTTCATTCCATTAAACTTTCTCTAATAAACACTGCATTTGTGAAGCTGGAATTAGTTTCTCAAATTCAAAATAATTCCTTAGGTCTATCTTCAGTTATTAAAGAACAAACAATCTGCCTGACCTAGAAATATTGAATATAAAATCATTTGTATCCACCTATCAATACAGAAATATCATTGTATATCTTTATTATTCCGTTTTGAACCATATCCCCAATTCTGCTAAAATCTGTGTTTTCCCACATCTGAGTGTTACCCATTTATTATCAGTCCTGTATCTCTTTTCTTATAAAATACTGCATTCATTGGTGAAAAGCCTAGAGATAATTTCCTTTTAATGCCTGACCATATTGTATACCGACTCTCTATAATTGGATTATACTTTAATCTTTCTCTTATCGTTTTTTTATACTACTAAATCCTATTTTGTGATGGAATATTTATTTCCTGTTGCTCTAGTAGTATTTCTTTTTGCTACATAAACCAAACATTCAGATGAGTTAATGTGGCTGCATGGTGATGGTTTTTAATATGAGGAAAGCCCAATCTACCTTGTTTGATTGTGCTACACAATATATTAGCTGCTATGCATGGTTTTTTCCTGAACATAAAAAGTCAAGTAATAACTTCTGCTAAAGATTTAATGTTCTTAAAGAAAGAAACAAAAAGAAATATTTAAGGGGGGGAAATAGTCTTGAGAGGAGACCGGATAGACCAGGATACAAGTAGTCCTGTACCTCTTCCAGTCTCCTCCTCCTCTCCCTTTGAAGCGCCATCGCTAGATGGGCAAAAAAGTCCCATCTAGCAAAAAACTCAGCAATTGGAGGAGGATGGGGGTGGGGTGCCCTGCTATTCCTCCCACCCTGCTGGCTTCAGCCTGGTAGAGCATTGGGTACATGGAAGCTCCCAAAGCTTCTGTTTCATAAGAGCGCAAAGCCATCTATAGGATTGCGCCTAAACATGTAGCCTGAAACTATATCAAATTCCTTCTTCGTTAATGACTTTGCAGAAAGATCTCTCTGTGTCTTCAAGAAATAAAGGCAACACCATCAGTGTACAGACTGATTTTAACCTGTTATCCTTTCTGAATTCCTTTAAGCCTGTTCTTAGATCTTACTGTTCATGCCATTGGTTCAATAGACAAAGCAAAAATTAATGGTGATAGGGAACATCACCTTCGTGAACGTATAAGATTAGATTGAACTCAGTTTGCGGAAATAAATAATGTGGAGGGCACCAGGTTGGGGAAAGCTGCCATAGGCTACGGTTTGATTGTTGAGGTAAAGTTTGGTATCTCTCCACTTGCACTTCTTAGGGGCATTTGCCAAAGATATTTTCGCTTATAGCCAGTCCAAACTGTAATAGAATAGTAGCTGTCCTCAACCTAGTTTGTCTACCTAAGCCTCATCAGAACATACTTCGAAAATGGGTGTGAGTCCTAGCATTTGGGGGCAGGATGGTCCCTTCCCTGGGATGATAGAAGCCCTCTGATCAGCTGTAGATGACGTTGGGGACATGCCTGTTTGCCTGCCCTTGTGTGATGCTGTCTCTTTCCCCCTCATCTCGGTCTCAGGTGCCGGATGTGTTCGCTGACATTTTACTCCAAGTCAGAGATGCAGATCCACTCCAAATCGCACACTGAGGCAAAGCCGCACAAGTGCCCTCACTGCTCCAAGAGTTTCGCCAACAGCTCCTACCTGGCCCAGCACATACGCATCCATTCAGGGGCCAAGCCCTACACCTGCAGCTACTGCCAGAAGGCCTTCCGCCAGCTCTCCCATCTACAGCAGCACACGCGGTAAGGGCCAAGGAGGCTGTGGTGGGGGAGGCCTCCGTGATGCATGCCGCCAGCATCTTAGCATGATGCAAGTGCCCTTGGGGAGTCTGCTCAGGGCAGCTCTGCCGTTTACTGCCAGTGGTTCCACATTTAGATTGTGCAGTAAGCAAAGGTGCCCCCCCAGTGTGTGCTTATCTAGTCCTCTGCTGAAGGACAGTCTATGATGAGGGGCTGTTTAGCCATCAGGGATTCATGTTATCCGTGGAAGACAGAAATCTGTAGGTGCAGGACTGACAGCCTCCCCACACCACCAAAACACTTACTGAGCACCCCACCCCACTGCTGTTCCAGGCCTGGGCCTGCCATACACACCCACACACACACACACACCCCGCTGCCACCCCTTCCTCCTCTCGCTGGCCTCCTGGTGTAGCTAGGTCTTGGTCTTTCACTCCCTCTTGTGGAGTTCAGGGCAAGATTCCCACTTGGTTTTCCTTCACTGTAGCCAGACAGCATGGTGCCGCCCCTCCTGTTGTCATTGCTAGCCAGCTGGCGGTCATGTCCAACTGCTGCCCCTGCTCCTCCTCTTCGGCAGGATCCACTCCAAGCTCCACACGGCGATTGTCAAGCCGCACAAGTGCCCTCACTGCTCCAAGAGCTTCGCCAACACGTCCTACCTGGCCCAGCACCTCCGCATCCATTCAGGGGTCAAACCCTACACGTGCCGTTACTGCCAGAAGGCGTTCCGCCAGCTCTCTCACCTACAGCAGCACACACGGTAAGGGCCAAAGAGGCTGGGGGCCCAGCCTGGCCCCCCGTGCCGTCAGCATGCACCCTTTTGGAGCACACATGCCAAGCATGCAGGGGGTGGGCGGGGGATGTGGCCAGCCCTGTTAATTGGAACGACGTGGTCCACCAGCAAGGATGGAGTGGGGGCTGCAGAGGAGACACTGACCGTGCCAGGGCAAAGGGGGGCATGTTCTGGCCCCGGGGAAATCCTTTTTCACTCCCCTTCCCACCCAGAGGGTCACAGACAGAAAGAGAGAGAGAGAGAGAGAGAGAGAGAGAGAGAGAGAGAGAGGCAGACTGGATTCCCAATATACAGGGAAGCAAAGGGGTTGCAAGATTTGGAGATGGAGTGTGTGGGGGTATAAAGGAACACAGTTTTCTCCAGTAAGTTTGGCTAGGCAGTGTGTGTGTGTGTGTGTGCGTGCGTGCGCTTTGAAGAGGGAAGGCAGATGAACGGATCTGTAGACTACCCTTTGGCACTGTAGAGGGCAGAAGAAAAGAACCCACGGACTTCTTGTTCTCCAGTCCCTTGCCCTGGCACTGCCACAGGTGACTGCAGTAACTGTGAGTTTGCCTTTTGCCCACGAGCTGCTTGTCTCTCTCCTTTAGTTCTTGCATGATCTTGCGTGCTTCCCTTTTTAACTTAGCTAGCTCAGTTGGACTAGGAAGGAGGTGGCAAGGAAATTTTAAAAAAAATACGCCTGGTAGAGGGTGGTGCATGTTTTGGTTTTCGAGCTCAGCTATAAGGAACCTTCAGAGCATCTGGGAGTGGGGTTCTGTTTTAGGTTTTATTTTACTAATCTTCCTTTTGTGCTATTCCTTTCTGTGGTAGGATCCATACTGGTGATCGGCCCTATAAATGTGCTCACCCTGGGTGCGAGAAGGCTTTCACACAGCTTTCCAACCTGCAGGTAAGGCTGTAAATTTGCCCCCACAATGATCTCTGAAGTGGGGAAACACCTCCACCCCAGAGCAGACTGGTGAAAAGGGGTCATGATTAAAGAGTGTTAATATTACCAACAGTCTAATATTTAAGCACTCACCTGGTAGACGTATTTATTAATTCAGGCAAGTGAACAGAGTGGCAGAGATGCCCTGCGTAGAAATTCAAGAGCCACTGTGTTGTAGTAGCTAAAGTGTCAGACTGGGAGTCAGGAGATCCGGGTTCTAGTACCTACTCAGCCATGGAAACTCACTGAGTGACCTTGGGCCAGTCACAGACTCTCAGCCCAACCTACCTCACAGGGTTGTTGTGAGGATAAAATGGAGAGAAGGAAGATTATGTATGCCACCTTGGGTTCCTTGGAGGAAAAAAGACAGGATATAAATGTAATAGTAAGTAAGTAGTAAATGCAGCAGGGTGCTGCAGGAAAGCTCCATCCCACCTGTGCCATCTCCAAGTACGGTAGTAACGGGGTTTTTGTTTTGTAAGCTGGTGAGTTTTGTGGACTTATTTGTGAGGCTGTGTTACAAGAGGAGGCACTTCTGGTGCCCTTTGTATCTTGATTTGGACTGTTGAGACGAGATGATTAGGAAGAAAAGGGGCCGGAATGGAATGGAATTCTGAGAAGAAGTGACCAGGATTGTGTGGAGAGCCTCAGAGGAACAAGGAGTTATAATGACCCCGTTTTCATGTAACAGCACCAAGTTGTGAATAGGTTAAACCACAATTTGCCAGCTTGTGTACCATGCACAACCTGCTTCAGATTTGAATATGCATTGTCCAATCGGCCTGATTGTAGGTTGCCTTGTGACATGTGTGAATCCAGACGCCATGGGTTATTTGTGGGTTAAACATCTCAAAGTTAATCTAAAGATTAATCATAGGTTAATTTAGGGTTGTTTAATCCCTGATAACCGATAGTGTCTGAGTTTGCACAATGCAAAACAGCCCACAATTTGAGGTTGTATATTCAAGTTGGAAGTAGACCACAATTTGCTGCCATTACGTGCAAGCGTGGTCGTAATGTAAAAATAAGCTGATCAGGCTTTACTCCAGATGATCAACTGCATAGACAAAGCCTAACTGCAAGGAGATTCCACCCAAAATTATTCCACTTGCACATTGTTCAGGACAGTATTCTATAGTAAATACTGTATTTCTTCGATTGTAAGACACCATTGATTGTAAGATGCACACTAATTTCAGTACCACCAACAGAAAAAAACCCGTAAGACACACCCGTGATTCTAAGACGCACCCCGTTTTTAGAGATGTTTATATGGGGGGAAAAGTGCGTCTTAGAATTGAAGAAATACGGTATCCAAAAACTAGAACTAAGGAATTGGGCCTGAAAAAACTATGACCTTTTTGTTTTTCATATACTTTAATGAAATTCAAACATAAATTGCCTTGATGTTATGAAAACTGGCAAAAGGGTGTTCAACATGAAATATCAATCTATCTACTGTACATCTAATGTCTGCTTATACCAAAATAAAGGCAGACGTAGGTGTTATGTCAATATGTTCATTATCCTACATGGTGAAATTGTCACTGACGTTTAAGCAGTTGACAAGAATTTGTATGCATTAATTTTGCACAACCAGCATTATTGTTTAGTCCTCTTCGTCATTGCTAAGAACTGGTGGTAATGCAATTGTGCAGTTGCTACTACCACAATGCTTACAAACCACAAGTTTCGTTGACGGATTTGGCAGCTCCAGCAAACTTCTCTTTTTTTTTGGTGCTGGTTCTTTATTTCTTGTGGCTCTTGGATGAAAGTATCCATGCAAATGCTGCCCCCTCTATTGTTCTGGGAACACATTGTAAGCTCCGAGTGTTTTCCGTACCAAACATGGCTGATAATTAGCAGCATCAACAGTTGGAGGGAGACATGCAATATCAAGATGTAGAGTTCCTTAATGTATTTCACGTCATGCTAAGCGGCTTGCCGTCCATAAGGCTTGTTGGCTTTCCATTATCGTCCCCCTCCCCACAATGTGTCAACCCTCCTTGGCCTTTTGATGATCATTCTAAGAACATATCTGTCCGTACTCCAGCCCACATTGTGTTCTGACAACTTAATGTGAAATGACTTTTCTGGAATGCTTTGTCTACTTCTTGATCTATTTACCTCTACTTCTACCTACTTGCTTTTAAGTTCTGCATTTGCTGAATGTATAGTCTGGCACACTTGCTATAATTATTATGTTCAGGACTTGAAAAAAACGGAAGCATTGGTTCAACGGTCTGCAAATGTAATTTCCAGTTTCCAGTCCTTTCTGCACAAATAAATGTCTTTGCTATATATCGACCATATGAAGATACATAATCCAAATCTCTGCTGTTCTTTCTCCGAGTTTCTTTAGTTTCTTCAAACCTTTTGGATAATATTTGTCGAACTGTTGAAGAATTTGTCTGCTCCCTAGTGTTCTTACTTTGAGTAATGGATTTCTCAAAGTAAGAAGAGTTCCTTGATTACTGGGTTGTCAAAACTCCGTTGCTTCACTGGATTTAGGGGACAGTTCTTTGTGGTCTTTAGTGGACTTCACTATGGTATGTCTTCGTGTCTGAGGGTGAAGTCAGTGTGCTATTTAGTGGTGACCACCTCTGGAATACTTTAGTGTAGCGTTACTGCTATTAGTAGAGCATTTACTGCTATTGATGCTGGTAAGTTATCACAAGACAGCACATGAGTATGCTTTGCCTGTCATTATATGACCCACAGCATTACTCACATTCACCAGCTCCAGGACTTCATCCACTCATCAAATTCCCAATGGCTTCCAATTCAAAAGGTAGAATCCTCTAAGGTAGAATCCTCTTATTACACTCTGTATCATCTTTATTTGCAGTCAGTTGACCAGAAAGAGAAAAATACAAATCGTTTCAACAGGGAATCAATACATTGAATTAATTACAGAAAACATACCATTAAACCACATATGGAAATAACGCATAGGGATCAAGTGTGGAAGGGAGCAGAATCAAAAGAAGGATACATAAATTAATGTTAGGTCTTGAGCTGAATATATTCAAACAATTATACAATCATACGTGGTCTAGTAAGGATGGCCAGGTTCAAAAACTTGGCGACCTGTATGGTAATTGTTTTATTTTGGCCCTGGAGGAGACTAATCGTCAGGGTCTCCGGGGATCGGCCGGGCAGAGCCTGTGTGATAGGACGTATTAAGCTCTGTAGGCTGGGAAAGAACTGCTTGAATTGCTTTTATCCACACACTTGGACCGAAAGTAACAGTAGGGCACATCCACAACTAATCTCTGTGATTCTGCACATACTGTATGCATGTTAGTATGGTGTTCATGGAACTAGTTCAGTGCAAGTCAGTCGGCAGGAGGAACAATGAGGAACACACACGTAGCTGCACAGAGTCTACATATATCCTGAAATTGTTGTTGCAGTGGTGTTCCATCTGTACCTTGCATGCGCTGTCTGATGAAGTTACACATTCTTTTAAGTGTGGTAAATCCTGGGTAAACAAGATGTTGTCATGGTTTTCAACTCCGGAACAGGACTTGATGGCAACGCTTGTCATAGAACAATTGTTGCTACCCTATTTCTTCGATTCTAAGATGCACTTTTTTCCCCATATAAACATCTCTAAAAATGGGGTGCGTCTTAGAATCGCGGGTGTGTTTTAGGGTGTGTTTTTCTGTTGGTGGTACTGAAATTAGTGTGCGTCTTACAATCAATGGCATCTTACAATCGAAGAAATACAGTATATTGTGATCAACATTCTCCCCTCACCCCCCCCCCCTCTCTCACACACACACAGTGAAGAACTACCTTGGGGTACAGCATAGCATGTGTTGTTCATTGCGGCAAACTGACAAACCATGTACACTTCATCAATAAGCATTTGTTACTCAAAAATTCTATGAACTTCTACACTGAGACCCAGAAGAAGTGAGCATTGACAACATTTCAGTGGAAATGCTTGTACCTCTGTTTGCCTAACTGCCAACTTCTTCATAGTACTTCCCTTGTACGCAATGGCAGCATCAAGAAAAGAACCTCTGGTGTATATTCTCCACTACCGAATTGATTTCTGATGCTGAGGGATAAAAATCCGGGGATCTTGGTAACTGCTGAAATTCCTTTCAAGGTAGTTAAGCTGCAATGGTGTGGAATTTCTCAGTCTCAGGATTATCTATTTTTCAGAGCATATGATAATCTGAAAGGATTTCAGTGATTGGTTTTCCAAGCAGATATGTCTGAATGAGGGCAATCCATCTCCACTTGGGTAACACATTTCTTTGAGTATTTCTCTGACTTCAGTAAGAACTGCACCTCCCTCATTATCTGTTCTTAGTCCATGATAGCTTTGCCACAGAATAAGCAGTTTTTAAAAATTGAATTATGGCACTTCTGAGTGAAGTCCATGAGCATGTGATATTTCTTTCTCTTTTTTCCAAATGTTTGTAGTTTTTGTTGGTATGGCCACTATAGCATGCTTTATGGACTTTCGGCCCACAAGTTTCTAACGCAAATTGTCACCTCTCACCTTTCTTGATTCAATGATGCTTTCCTAAAGGACCACACAGTTTTTATTACCTCTAAGAACACTGTCACACATAATACAGAGCTCAGCATCCATTGTTGTGAAATTGATATGTTAAAACGGAAATGATAGCTGCATTAGTTCATGATCAACATTTTGTGTCTTAAATTGAAACATATATCATGTATGGAAAGAATAAATAGAATTTATATAAATACAAAAAAATAGATAGCATCAGGAAAACAGCCTTTCCCCAGAAGGGAAGAGCTAGATTTTTTAAAATTTTGGCCTTTGCACAAAAATAGACAATCTCAAAAAAGGAAAGGATTTTGGGGTGGAATTGTTTACAGTCAACATGTACTGGACTAAAGTCGGTGGAGTTGGAAAAAACAAAAACTTCACTTCTGTGGGTTAAACCAAGAAATGAAGAAAAAATATTAATATATCAGGAAAAAAACAAAAACAATATCAACAATAATCAGCATAATTCAAATATAAATAATTTCCATAAAATGTAATCTAAAAATGATACACTATAAAAGAGTTCATCTACAAAGCACAAATTCCCGTACCACAACCCTGCCTAGAGTACTCACCACAAAAGCAGCCTACAAGGGTTCAGCCGTTGAAATGCCTGGGAAAATGAGATGGCTTCACCTGGGACAGAAGAGACAGGTGAAAAGAAATGGCTGAGGAGGAGCCATGGGTGTTGCTTTGAGTTTGGAGGAAAGGCAGTACAGTGTGTGTGTGTGTCATAAGTGTAAATATATGCATATGTATTGGCTTTAAATCAACTTTGGGTGCCTTAAGTGCAAAGGCAAATACATGGGCGAATACATGTTCTTTTTGTTAAGAAGTCTACTGTCATGCATCTGGAAAAAAGAATAAATCTGTGACTATAGAGTATGTTACAGATTTAACATGTTACGACAAGTTCAAAATTGCAAATGTATAGGTTTTGGGAGGACTTGTTCCTGATTTCTAAATCCTAAATCCTATCTGAGAGTAGGACTTGAAAAGATATCATTAGAAGCATAGAAGCATAGAATAGCAGAGTTGGAAGGGGCCTACAAGGCCATCAAGTCCAACCCCCTGCTCAATGCAGGAATCCACCCTAAAGCATCCCTGACAGATGGTTGTCCAGCTGCCTCTTGAAGGCCTCTAGTGTGGGAGAGCCCACAACCTCCCTAGGGAACTGATTCCATTGTCGTACTGCTCTAACAGTCAGGAAGTTTTTCCTGATGTCCAGCCGGAATCTGGCTTCCTTTAACTTGAGCCCGTTATTCCGTGTCCTGCACTCTGGGAAGATCGAGAAGAGATCCCGGCCCTCCTCTGTGTGACAACCTTTTAAGTATTTGAAGAGTGCTATCATGTCTCCCCTCCATCTTCTCTTCTCCAGGCTAAACAGGCCCAGTTCTTTCAGTCTCTCTTCATAGGGCTTTGTTTCCAGACCCCTGATCATCCTGGTTGCCCTCCTCTGAACACACTCTAGCTTGTCTGTGTCCTTCTTGAGTAATCTGAATAATTCTTGGTCTGAATAATCTGAATAATTCTTGGTCTACTCTGAATTCACTCCCCTTCTCTCTTACTCCTCCCCCTCTGTAGTCCCACAGACGGCAGCACAACAAAGACAAGCCATTCAAGTGCCACAATTGCCACCGGGCGTACACTGATGCCACCTCGTTAGAGGTCCATCTGGCCACCCACACAGTGAAGCATGCCAAAATCTACAACTGCTCCATGTGCAACCGGGCTTACACCTCGGTAAGAACTAGCCTGCGGTGGGAGAGAGGCAGCTAGAGGAACAGGTGAACACTGCTAAATTGGTACAATGCTCTGGAAACAGATTCATCTGTCTCCAGGTCACCCCCCTGGCTTCTCTGTTGGAATGAAGGAGATGGTCTGTCTGTCTGAATCTGTTCCTCTGATTATATTTTTCTTCTCCCTTTTACTACAGGAAACGTACCTGATGAAACATATGCGGAAACACAACATCCCTGACCCCCAACAGCAGGTGGCCGTAGTCCAAGCCCAAGTGCAAGCCCAGGTCCAGGCTCAAACACAAGCATCACAGCAGCAGCAGCAGCAGCAGCAGCACTTCCAGTCACAGGGTGGTGGGGCAGCAGGGGGCCCATCTGGAGACAACCCTTCAAACCCCCCACCCCAGTGTTCCTTTGACCTTACACCTTACAAGACTTCAGAGCATCACAAAGACATCTGTCTCACGGTTAGCACCAGCACCATCCAAGTGGAGCATCTTTCCAGCTCCTAGAGACCTTGGCAGAGGGGAGTGGAAAACTTCTCATGCATAATCTGTGCCCATGGGGCATTCCTTGTGTGATGGCCGCTCCTCATGCAACAGCCTCTGGCCTCTTCTACTACAGCTTCCCTCTGGGGGAGGGGAATGGGGGTTATGTCCTTTTAACGGCCACTCCTTGGCTTCACCATTAGTGCCTCAAGAGGCGCGATGTCATGCTCTAAATAGGGGGAAGGGGGGAGTGCCCTTCTTGTGAGAGGGATCCTCCCCTTCAGCAAGCCCCGTTGGTTGGTTAAGGGAAAGCCCCCGCGTCTCATAACGTGCAAGGGACACCCTCTGGTACCTGATAGTAAAGCTGATGAAAAATGAGAAGCTAGTGGATGGAAGGAAGGGGCTTCAGGTCAACAGGAGCGTACAGTGAGGAGGCTCTGAAGGGTGGAGAGTGGAGAACCTTTGCTCTGTTTGTCCCCATCTCCCTTCCTATGAGGCGGGGAGGAAGAATTGCTGCTCCAGTTCTAGGTATCTCATGTAAAACCACAAGTATTGCGGATGTTGCTGGGGCTTGACTTGCATCAGCCTCGCCGAGGGCTGTGTGAGGGGTGGCCTGCCCTTCTTCCACCCAGCAGGAGGGAGGTGAGCAGGGTGGGCGGCGGGCGGAGGCTGCAGCTCACAACCTTTTGTGGCTTAACCTCCGTCAGAAGGATTGGCCTGCTGCAGGCGTGAATAGGAAGTCTGAACCCAAACGGCAGCTGGTAGCAAGAGTGCCAAAGTGAGCGTGGTGCCCCTCCTCTCTTACCCCGGTAGCGCAGGCTGCAACCCCCACACGGAAAGGAGACCTGTTTGAGGGGCCAGTGGGAAAAGGGAACTGTTGAGCTGCTCCTCTCTATGCATCATCCAGATGCTTCTTTCACTCTCTTTATTGCCAAGGCAGACTGGAATGAGGTGGCTGTGGTGGTGACCCTCGGAGAGCACGAATCAGAGGCGTCTTCCAGAGGGTGGACAGTGGAGAAGACGATGTGGTGGAAACAGCCACCCCTGCACAGAGAGACCAATGAGAAGGGGGGAATCCCCAGGAATAGACTCAAGCCGCCTCCCCCATCGAATTTACATATAAATATAAATATATATATACAGATAGATAGATATATCTATTCACATCCCAACCCCATCCAGCCTGCTCTGTCCTTGCTGTAACTGTTTCTATCTGTGTTTATAAAATGCATTATCCTTGCACACTTTCTATTTTCAATCCTTGGTTTTTATACCCCTCTTGCTCACTTGCTCTCTTCATCTTCCAAGTTATTTTCTCTTTCTCTCCCTCCCCCCACCTCCCTCCTCTTTTTAATCTTGTGGTTTCCTATGCCATCATTTCAATGTTCTGGTTATCACTGGGATCTCAGAGGCAGAGAAGGAGGCACAACAATGCTATTTGGGATTTAAGTGATAAAACGATCCCTAGCGGGCATGCAAATTTCACAGGAGGGTGGGGTAGGATGGCGGGTGGGGAGGGATTGGAAGGACTGTGGATTTTTAAAATGCTGGAGCATACAAATAAATTGGTTCAGATGCCTTTCTATACAAATGAAGGTGCTGGCGATTATTGGCTGTGGTTCTATGCCCAAGGCAAGAACGTGAGGATTGCATGTTCTTCCCTCATCCATCAGGACGCCAGCTCAGCGGAGCACTGCAGGCTGCCTTGTATGCAAACTGTTCTGCTTCCCTGAGATCAGAAAGTAGCTGTTGTGTGAAGACAGACTCATGAGTGACCTGATAATCCTGCGCACTTGGGATGGACCAGGACTGGTGGACATTTCCTTCCTCTCTCTCACCCCACCCCACCCCACCCCTGGACCGCACACAGCTCCAGTAAATTCAAAAGGGTGCCTAGACATTTCAAGATGTTGGTTTGGCTGCAGGGACTATGGTGAATTTGAGCATGTGTGAGTGTGCGCGTGCTGTTTCTGTGTCAGGCATGGGTATGAACTTGTGTGTGCACGTGTCCCTGCACTTCATGTGTGCATGCATGTCTGTCAGAAACCTGCACTTCTCTCCCCGCAGGGTGTGAATTTTCTGGGCCTGATAATACATGTGTCTGATCATTGCTTCAAGTACTGCAGAAGCAGGGGTTACGTCTCCCTTTCCTTTGCACCAGGCTGAAGTGGAAGAATTGAGAGTGAGCGTCTTGAGAATTGTGTACCAAGTCTCATGTCCCAGCTATGATTTTGAGTGGTAACTAAAGTTGTCATAATGTTAATGTCCATTCAGTGTGTCGGCTGTGTGTTCCCATTGCCTCCAACTTGTGTACACATAGCAGCAGATCCACGTGTCCACAAGAAACATCAGGTGGGGGAGTTGCCAGAATCAGGAGCAAAGGCCTCCCTTTCCTATTTCAGGACAGATGGATGGCTCGATGAACCGTAAAGAATGCAATAGTAGTGGTCTTTCCCTAGCAGGTTAGTGAGGAGTCAAAGGCTGGGTACAGGTGATAACTTCATGGATCTCTGGAAGTTTAATTATGGTCTAAGGTCAAAAAAAAATTGAATGTGCAGAACATGCTTGACAACAGAGAGGTAGAAAAGGGTATATACCATGGGCATCAGTAGTGCTTTCATATCCTTCTTTCGGGTCTCTGAAAAATGGCTGTTTGTGCACCACTGCTTCATTATTTGACACAGGGCTGCCCAATCTGTGGCCTTCGGGGCCCTCATGCAGTTCCCCAAGCCTTTAGTTGTGGCCTCCTATCAGAGCTCCAGCCATCCTGACTGAATCTTTTCTCCCAGTGATCCTGATATAGATTGTTCTTTCCTCACAGCGAGGAAAGAAAGAGAGCTGTAATAGGTGTGTGTGTGTGTGTGCGCGCGCGCGCGTGTATGCATGCCTGTATGTGTGACCCCCGACCCAGCGCTACATGTGGCTCTTGGGATCAAAAAGGGGGTGGGGAAAGTGTGCGCTGTGACTTGGGGATGGGCAGCAGAAGGGTGAGGGAATGTGAGAATGCAAACTCACCGGTTCTAAGCCTTGCGGGGCTTGTGGGAACTGTACATTTCCTGCCTCTTTCGCCAGGAAGAGCTGGGTTTTGAACATGACCCACAAGCAGCTGGGTCTTGAACATGTCCTCATTGCGCACGTTGTAAGGAGTTGGCTATGGGCTGAGAAACTCGTGCTCCAGGCCTAGAAACACAGGATCTTTAATGAGGCCGCTTGGCTTACCAGGTTTGAGACCCACATGTGGCCTCCAGATACTGAACCCTGAGGAAAAAATACAATAATTGCATCTCCCTGTAAGTTTGAATGTGGGAGCGCTGCAGTGCGGAATATAAGAACTGTTTGCCTCTGTGGGAAGAACCTCTTCCTTCGCTGACACCCCTTCTGCCCTCCCCTCTGAAGTCTGCATCCCTGCCTCTGAGCTACACCAGAGAAAAGAGAGATCTGGGAGAAATGGATTGTGGGAGCTGAGGTGAGAACACGAGTTTCTTTATGGTGAATATAAAACACCTCCACAGATGCAGTGTTAAAAGTAGCCAATGGAAGCCCCACCCAAGTCAAGAAACGCCAAATGTTTTCAAGGCACACTGGGCAATGTGTGTGCTTTACTTGAAAATTTTCCATCTTCAGTGGAAAAAAAGAGTACCAGTGGAATTTGGGTCACTATTAAGGAGACTATTTCCTGTTTGCTCATACCTTTTTAAATTACCCCATCAGCTCAGTGTGGGTAACTTTCAGCTACTTAAAGAGCCTTTCATGTTGCATTTCCCAGAGGAGAGGGGTATTTTAAAGTTCCAACATTACTATTGCATTAGAACTTTTTGTATTTAATTTCATTACTTTTTTAAAAAAGAAAGAATAAATTCCAAAAGCCCTCTTAACCTTCACGGAGCTGTGTTTGTGTGTGGTTAAGTTTTCTGTAACATCTGAGCATGGCTAGATGGTGTGTTATAATTGAAGCATTCTCTAGTTTCAACACAGACTGAAAAAGCACAATAAGGATGAAACACTTCCGAATTACACTGTTCAGGCCCATGTATGGTCCTGAACATTAGAATAGCAATGTGTTTATACATATTCATAACCACATCCAGTTTGTCTTCACACTATTCCTGAGTGTCTACATCAGATTAACACAGTAGGGGTGACTACCATTTTGCTGTCTGCAGTCTACATTGTCAGCATGTGTGGATACTCGGAAAAC
Source organism: Elgaria multicarinata webbii (assembly GCF_023053635.1). Taxonomy (NCBI): domain Eukaryota; kingdom Metazoa; phylum Chordata; class Lepidosauria; order Squamata; family Anguidae; genus Elgaria; species Elgaria multicarinata. The sequence continues at coordinate 8,814,957 of NC_086176.1, forward strand.
ACCCTCCAGTCTTCTGGCACTGGGCATGAGTCTCAATTCTTTCCTCCAATTTTTTTTAATGCAAGTGTTTTGCCCACCCACCAAAGAAATAATTATTTGTTGTATTCCCGGCTTCCTGGGCTTTTTGCATCTTCCTAAGAAATACTCAGATTTGTGTGTGTTCCTCTGTGGAATTCATTGCCACAGGAATTGATGCTCGCCACCACTTGGGATAATTAAGTAACTTTGAAGTTCAGAGGCAGTATACTTCTGAATTTAGAATGCTAAGGACATACAATAGGGGAGGGCTCTGACTTCATGCCCTGCATGTCATTTTTCCAGTAGTACCTGCCTGACCATTGCTGGGACAGATGCTGGATTGGTGGACCCTTTGACTGGTCCAGGAAATAGTTCTTATGTTCTCAGATGATTTTCATTCATTCCTGCTGTATGATTCTCTCCTTCCCCAACCATGGATATTGCCTATCCCGTTAAATACTATTTCAAATATACATGCTGCCATTAAATATTTCTTCTCACAGGGTGACTCACAAAATAATCAGTTAATAAAATCCACATATCAAACAAGTAAGTTAAAAACAGCAGAAAATAATAAAAACTAAAGATAGCAACAGGAATGAAACCTGTTCAAGCCATATTTTAAAAGCTCTGAGCAGTTTTAAGAGACATAATAGAAGGAACATGTGTCAGGCAAACCTCTAGGTCTGGAGAGTGTTCCAGAGGTAGGCTACCATAACTGCAAAAGCTCTCTCCCTGCTTACCCCCTGCCTAACCTAAGAATGTAGGCCTAGCTGGAGAAGATCTCCTAAGATTAGGGTGACCACATGAAAAGGAGGACAGCTGTATAAAAGAGGGAATTTCAGCAGGTGTCATTTGTATGTGTGCAGCACCTGGTGAAATTCCCTCTTCATCGCAGCAGTTAAAGCTGCAGGAGCCCTGCCTAGTGTGTCCAGATACAAAAGAGCAGGGCCCATGCAGCTTAAGTGTTGCGTCGAAGAAGGGATTTCACCAGGTGTTGCACGCATACAAATGACACCTGCTGAAATTCCCTCTTCTATACAGCTGTTAGATACAGGAGCTCTGTCCTCCTTTTCATATGGCCATACTGCCTAAGAAATCCATATACTAACAAGTTTGTGTGGGGAAAAGTACTTCCAAGTCCAAAGCCATTTAGGGTGTTAAAGGTGATATTGATTGGGAGCCTGTATAGTTGCATTTAAAACTGGTGATAATCTGTTCTATTTGTCTGGTCCCAGTCAGTAAGTAAGTCACAGTTACTTTAAACGCAACTGCTGTTTCAAAACAATCATAGAATCATAGAATAGCAGAGTTGGAAGGGGCCTCCAAGGCCATCGAGTCCAACCCCCTGCTCAATGCAGGAATCCACCCTAAAGCATAACTGACAAATGGTTGTCCAGCTGCCTCTTGAAGGCCTCTAGTGTGGGAGAGCCCACAACCTCCCTAGATAATTGGTTCCATTGTTGTACTGCTCTAACAGTCAGGAAGTTTTTCCTGATGTCCAGCCGGAATCTGGCTTCCTTTAACTTGAGCCCGTTATTCCGTGTCCTGCACTCTGGGAGGATCGAGAAGAGATCCTGGCCCTCCTCTGTGTGACAACCTTTTAAGTATCTGAAGTGCTATCATGTCTCCCCTCAATCTTCTCTTCTCCAGGCTAAATATGCCCAGTTCTTTCAGTGTCTCTTCATAGGGCTTTGTTTCCAGACCCCTGATCAACCTGGTTGCCCTCCTCTGAACACACTCCAGCTTGTCTGCGTCCTTGAATTGTGGAGCCCAGAACTGGACGCAATACTCTAGATGAGGCCTAACCAGGGCCAAATAGAGGGGAACCAGTACCTCACGTGATTTGGAAGCTATACTTCTATTAACGCAGCCCAAAATAGCATTTGCCTTTCTTGCAGCCATATCACACTGTTGGCTCATCAAAGGCAGCTCAGTGTATTACAGTAATTCAAATAGGTTGTTGCGAAAACATGGATAACTGGCCAGGCTCAGCTGGTGGAAGGTGTTTCATTGTAAAGAGCTCACACATTTTTTCTGGAGGCCCATTGGTATCCCCAAGCTGTGGACCTGATCCTTTAGAGCAGGGTGGGGAACATGTTACACTCCAGATGTGGTTATATTACAACTCCCATCATCCTTACCATTGGTTATGCTGGCTGTGGTTGATGAAAGTTGAACACCATTTCAGTCAGATTCATCCACAATACCTCTTATCAGAATTGAGCTTTTGTTTATTGGCCTCCAGCTTCCGTACACTGATTCAGCACTTCCATTGTCTCACTTGAATCAGATGAAAAATATAGTTATCAGTATATTGATGCCACCATCATCCATATCTCCAAGTGACGTCACTTACAGTTTCATGTAGGAGACAATCACATAAAGCCACAGGACAGAGTGGTGGTCTCCCAGCACCACCTTATAGGAATGGCTGTCCAGATAACAGCAGGACCACGAAAACACCCCAAATTTCCAAGTCATCCTAACTAAAAGGCTACCATGATCAACAGTACTCAAAGTTGGTCCAGGAGAATCAAGGTTACAAGAGCTGGACCTATCCACTCTCACATAATACATTATTTCCTGAGCCCGACCACTCAGTAACTCACCGCAAACATACTTAATAATTAAAAGAGACATTTTAAGAAGTACCCTATTTTGTATAATTTGTATCAAATCTGTTGGGCTGCAAGGGCAAACAGTGATCTAAGATGGAACAACTATTAGGTGGATTCACAGTTGGCTACAGAATCAGACTCAAAGAGTACTTATCAATGGAACCTCAAACTGGGGAGAGGCAACGAGTGGAGTACCGTAGGGCTCAGTCCTGGGCCCAGTGCTCTTCAACATTTTTATTCATGATTTGGATGAGGAGGTGCAGGGAACACTTATCAAATTTGCAGATGACACAAAATTGGGTGGAATAGCTAATACCTTGGAAGACGAAAACAAACTTCAAAGTGCTGGGCTGAAAACAACAGAATGCCAAGTTATACATCTAGGAAATAGAAACCAAATGCACAGTTACAAGATGGATACTTGGCTCAGCAGTACTACAAACGAGAAGGACCTTGGAATCGTTGTAGATCACAAGCTGAATATGAGCCAACAGTGCGATATGGCTGCAAGAAAGGCAAATGCTGTTTTGGGCTGCATTAATAGAAGTATAGCTTCCAAATCACATGAGGTACTGGTTCCTCTCTATTCAGCCCTGGTTAGGCCTCATCTAGAGTATTGCGTCCCGTTCTGGGCTCCACAATTCAAGAAGGACGCAGACAAATGAGCGTGTTCAGAGGAGGGCAACCAGGATGATCAGGGGTCTGGAAACAAAGCCCTATGAAGAGAGACTGAAAGAACTGGATATGTTTAGCCTGGAGAAGAGAAGATGGAGGGGAGACATGATAGCGCTTTTCAAATACTTAAAAGGTTGTCACACAGAGGAGGGCCAGGATCTCTTCTCGATCCTCCCAGAGTGCAGCACATGAAATAACAGGCTCAAGTGACAGGAAGCCAGATTCCAGCTGGACATCAGGAAAAACTTCCTGACTGTTAGAGCAGTACGACAGTGGAATCAGTTACCTAGGGAGGTTGTGGGCTCTCCCACACTAGAGGCCTTCAAGAGGCAGCTGGACAAGCATCTGTCAGTTATGCTTTAAGGTGGATTCCTGCATTGAGCAGGGGGTTGGACTTGATGGCCTTGTAGGCCCCTTCCAACTCTGCTATTCTATGATTCTAGTGTAAGGATTAATTGAGATCTACCAGACCGATTTTGCTCATTTTTCTTTTAAAATCAAGCATGAGCAGTGTGGACATGCAGAAAATTTTTAATGTTCAAAAAAGTTCAAAGCTTAAGCTTCAGTATAATTTCCTCTGCACAGTTTCCATCTGTGAGCGGGAAGACGGACAGCCTGCTTGGCCAATCAGTGTGGCACGAAGGCGGGCCCCAAGCACAGTCATTTGGTTAGGCTATTGCAGCCCATGGGGAGGGGGAGGGGAACAGAGGCGGCCAATCAGTGTTGGGGCCACATGGCATGCAAATTCATGAGCCCCTCTATGGTGAGGACTGAGGGGCGAAAGAGCAGAACTGCTAGTGCCCATAGTGACATTGTCTTTCCACGAGTATGCAATATATTTGTCCCTATCACTCAGTAGGTAACAAATCTATTGTTCAAAAAAGGAACTCTCAAAAATCCCTTTCAGAACGTATCGCTGGAAGAATTATACAGCAAACAGTACAATAAAATACATCATGGACAAGGTCTTCCATCCCTTTCTCGCTACAAATACATGTACAATAGCAATTATTGCTTTGAGATTCCTTACTATGCTTATAGCACGTTTAGAGGGGATGTATGAAACACTTGTAAACATGCTATAGGCAAAATTAGGAACCTCTCAGCATGCTAACATAATTTTAAAAAGTAATCTTCTAGGCCATAACCAGATTTAAGAGAAAGTAAAATATAAAAATTGCATATTTTGACATCTGGTCAGCAAAAAATTCCACTCAGTTTTTAATACACTGTTTTGCAGCTCTAGGAATAGCAGCCTTAAGGGCAGTCCTATCAGAAATTTCCTCCAAATAGCATTATCAGTCAGTACAAAATCAAAGCAATATGAACACTAGGCAATACTAAAGAAAACCTGACATCAAATCTCATCCTGCCAATAGGTAAATTCAAGAGAGACCTCAAAAAAAGTGTTTGGGATAGTTTCTTGTTTAACAGCTTCTGCACCCCACACCGCTTGTGGGATAGCTTTCCCAAAGAAGGCCTTATGTGCAGGAGGTACTAAATTGCTCCTGGAAAGCAAACAAAATATAATGAATTAGAATTGCAGAATAAGAAGTCTTGTAGATTCCCAGTGACCTACCCAAGTATGGTTCTGATTGAACTGAATTCCCAAATCCTGAAATCCTTGATGTGTTCTATATCAGTATGGTTATTGTCCACTTATGGAGCCTAGGCATTTTAGCAAACAAAATAAGCTTAGTTTTAGCATAATGAAGACTAAAATGTTACTTTATATAAAATAACTTAAGGGCTAATAAGATGTTTCATATCAATCAGGATAGTAGAAACAAAAGCAGTATCATCTCCATACAACAATATAAAGAGCTTTCAGTCAAAACCTGTGGGAGAGAAATACTGAAGACCTTGAAGATCCTGAATAATGTTGTTCATAGAAAAAAACAAACCAAAAATGGGGCTAACAGACACCTCTGCCTTACTGCCCTTAGAGTTGGAAACTTATTAGTAAGGTCACAATTTAAGCCCACCCTAACTTAAGGTCAGTACAAGAATAAAGATTTTTAATTAAGGTCAACAGTCACTTGTTAACGTTTTTGTTAAGCAATCTAAATTGAGGGGGGACAAAATATGCACTGTTTTATAGATGCATATTTAACAATCAAATTATTCAAAACAAAATATTGATCTATTATCAAATTTCCTTTACAAGATCCATCTTGTTCTTCCACAATAATTTCTGTTCATCTGTCCAGGTCTCTAATTTAAACAGTAAATAGCAAGTATATATACTGAGATACCATTACAACTGATTTCTAATTAACAACTAGGAAAGTTCAGCTTTGTTAAAAAAAAAAAAAAAACATATCCTGTAAAGCTCATTGTGACTAAGAAAATAAATAAGGATTTATTTAGAGGCCCAGTTTTTTAAAAAATATGCAAATATATTCCCCCCCCCCCCCAATACTTAGGGCATATTCAGATGGGCATTTTTTCATGCGATCATCATGGTTTGGTCACTGGTTTTCCCATGAGCATTACACGACGCTGTCGCCATGCTGTTGTTGTGTCATGTATTACACACCCACACCCACACATACACCGCATGCGCTTTTCACGTGTTATTTTGCTATGGGGCAAGTGTAGTATTTTTGGCAGTCGCATGATGAAACCGCCATCATTTCCCCGTGTAATCCTTCCAATGCGCTTATGTCCTGCTTTGGGTGGCTGTTGGGCAGTGCAGAGTTGACGTCAGTACTGATGAGGATCAGTTTGGAGTGTCTCTTCCCCTGCCCCTCCGCTCCTATTCAGCTCCATATTTCAGGAATGCCCAAACAGGTGGGCATGATGGTTGCAAGGGACGTGAGAACCTGTTTCCATTTAATCCTCCTACTCAAATGAGAAAAGTGTTACTTTTGAACGCAGACTTCTGAACGTGTGAGGAAGTGTTTCATTTCACGCCGAGAGAGGGGAGGGGGCTACGCCAGGGGGGTGGGCAACTGATAACATGCTGCAGGGCTCCACCCACCCTTGCAAACGGCATATAGCGTTATGCATAAAAAGAAGAACCAGCTATATAAACACGCTATTTAAATCCTGAAAAGAATCCAGAACAGGAAGAAGCAGTAAATTGAAGGAGAAAATGTTCCATCTGAAGAAGCCTTTAGATCTCTGAGAACGTCATCAGATGGGGTGGGTGGGTTTGCATTTCCTTACTGTTGTTTTTCCTCCCCCGCTTCTGTCCCACAATACTTCTTCTCCCTTCACATAGGGAAGAGGAAGTAAACAATGACCATGTGACCCATTCAGCGGGCATTTTTTATCACACTGCTTTTCCTGCACACGGCAGGAAATCGCGGCACGTTTTCCTTCCCCCCCAAAAAATTCGGATTTACCGGGGTCTTGTTTTTTTGATGGGAAAAACACCAAAAGGAGCGGGAGAAAAGTCATCGTCAAAGGGACCCAGGAAAAACCATGAGTGGCCAGTAACAAGTGTGCAATAAAATGCTCGTCTGATGACGCTCTGGAAGTACTGCGGACAACCAGCAAACAAACCTAGAAACAAATTTAGAAATATGTGCGGCGTAGAGACTAGAGTCCCATGCGCTACATTCTGTTCTTTACAGTGAATGTGCAGTCACGCATCTTTTTATCTCTCCCTTGTCCCTTTCCAAAATGACAGACATGTTAATATTGGTAGCTGTGTCTGTGAGAGGGGAGGTTGGGCCATTTGGGCGAATGGGCCCTGCCCCACCACTACTGCGTGCCTCCTGCTACCTTCCTCACTTAGCACCACCAGTTCCGGGGGTGTCACTAGCTGTCAGCCTCCTCCTTAGTCTTAGCCTCTGTCTTGTTTTTGCAGAACTGGGAAAGCAAGTTCTTTTTGGATTCCTGCACTGAGCAGGGGGTTGGACTAGATGGCCTTTTAGGACCCTTCCAACTCTCCTATGATTCTCTACAAAGACACACAGGCACAACTTGTTTCCCTGTAAACGTACAGGAAGCCTCCTAACAGGGATAGTAGTAATAATCTTTGCCCATCAAGAAACAGTGGAGGAAGAGGAGCCCCTGGTCACATAAAGAAAGGTGGACATGCCTGGATTTTTACCAATGAGGGGCTCCGAAGGGCATCAGGGGCTGCGTCCTCTGGTTAATGAACTAGTATAGTGGTGCCTGGAATGAGTGAATGGGAGGGTCTGGGCGAAGTTAACTAGGCCTCTCCTGTTCTTGTTTGTTTCCTGCATAAGGAGAAGCTCCTTTCTGCCGGAACAAGAATCCTTCTGCTGCAACTGCACCCGTGTGAGGTGGAGAGAAGAAACTTGGGTTTTGTCCATAGTTTGGCAGAGTTCAGGCTGCTTGAGCAACTTACCAATTTTTGTTTGGGGCGGGGGCGGGGGAAGGTAACAGCACTTTTAATACTGGGATAGAAAGAACCCTTTTGGGGAAGAGAAAAATACATTGTGGGGGGAGATGAAAAGATTCAGAAAAATAAGGTTTTTTAAAATAGGGTGACCATATTTGGGAAACCCAAAAAGAGGACACCTAGTGTGTGTGGGGGGGAAGCAGCTTTCTGAGTCCTGCAGAAAGTACGTTATTCCCCCGCCACCTTAAAGAACCCAATTGGAGTGGAGGAGGGGAAAGGATTTCATTCTGCACCACCACCATCCACTCCAATTGGGGCCTTTTCTATAATGTCCACGAATGACCCACTTTCCCCTTTAAGACCTCAATTGGAGCTCGGGGTGGGGGAATGATGTGCCTCAAGAAAGCATGTCACTCCCTCCTGCCATGCTAATGGCAGCCTTAAAGGGGAAGGTGTGTCATTCCAGGACATTATTGAAAATTATAGAAAATCCCCCGACACCATGGAAAGAGCAAAAACCAGGACAAATCCGGGGAAATCCTGACAGTTGGTCACCCTATTTAAAACAACTACTTAAAATAGAAAAGCTGGTTGTTGCTATATAGGATCTCTGAAGCATGCTGGGAAATGTAGTCCCTCATGTTCCATTGGCCAAGGTGTTGAATACATGGGTGTCCACAGGGGGATGTGGTAGGGTGCTCCCAACCAGAAACACTGAATTTACAAAAATATTTTATTGGGATGATGTATGCAAAGTGTTTTGAACACGTTAAACTTACTATATGAATGCAAAGTATTATTTTCAATTCTACTCTTGATTTATCCTCTTCCACCTCTCAGCCTGTTTGGATCAAGGGAACCAAGAAAGCGGTAGAGTAAAAATGTAAATACAAAGCCATTGGTTACACAACTACATGCCACAATAAAGTGGGACTTTTCTGCACATGTGAGCAGGTCTCCTACTTCTTGCCTCATGCCTGAATGTTGTTCAAAATTCAGGAGAAAAGTAAAGCATGAACACCAGCCAAGGTAGGTTTTACATTTGTTCTAGGGACAGATGTAAAGCAGAAGTGATTTTAAGCCTCTAGCAAAAACTATCAAAGATTTTTCTTTCAAAAATTGTTAAGTCACAGCAATAAACATGCACAGTTAAAAGGTAGGGATTGAATAAAATAAGGAGTTTAAGTTTGTGCAGCTAGTGCAGCACACCCACTGGGTTTCTACCAAAAGAAAACGTGGGCTGAGCTGTGCTCCGAAAGGATGCATAAAACCCTGAAAAATAAATGAACGCCTTACCTCAGCTTTTGCTTCTGATCAAAGAGAAAATCCAGCACCATACCTCAAGAGCAACTGAAACTCGCAGCATAGCGAGCTGCTTTTTGAGTTTTGCAGAGCTCTTTCTCAGGCTAGCGATGAAGTAAAAGGTGGAGCGGAGATGTTGGTTGGTGCAGCGGAGGGCTGGCAGCCATCTATCTGTGACATTCAGCCCTAAGAGGGTGATTCAGAGAGAGAGAGAGAGAGACTAATTAAATTTGTTTATGCCCAGAAAATAAATTTCAAGTTGCATGGAGGCATGCTTCTGAAAACATAAAAGCCAGCAGTTATTCAACGCTGCCTCTGGCAGTAATCATTAACAAGGGTAAAGAACAAAAGAAAAACACAATAATAAAGCTGGAGATCATATCTAATGCATAATCTAAGACTGCATTTATGGTGTGAGCTACTTTGAGAATGTTACAGGTAGGCATTTAATTAATTAAGAGCGCGATCCAATGGCTCCTAGACAGCATCTTGGGGGCGCAGGGCAGTTCAGATTCCTGGATCTGAGGTCGGAGACACTGCTCAGACCTAGGCGTGGAGAGAACCACATTGGCTGCCTCTCTGAGGTTGCAAAGGGTGTGCTGGAGGGCGGGGATGGCTTACTCTCCCCTCCCCAACGCTTCAGCTGGATGGGCAAAAAAGTCCATCTAGCAAAAATGCAAAGCAGGAGAAGCACGGAGGCAACAATCGCCTCTGTGCTGCTTCTGCTCTGCATAGGATGCCCGTGAGGGTTCGAGTTCGGAGCATGACGGGCATCTGGATAGGACTGCACCCTAATTAATTCAATAGAAACCGAATTGGGTAGTTGGAGAGCATGTTGTTTCCCCATTAGGTAAAAGTCCCAACATTAGATGATAGCAGGGCTGGTGCTACCATAGAGGCCACTCAGGCGGCCACCTAGAGCACCAAGATAAGGGGGGCACCAAACGCCGCACCCGGAAGCCGCTCTCCCACAGCGGTTCTGAGAGGGTGGCTTTCAGGCGCGCCGTTCCGAAGCTGCCCGCCCGCCCCAGCATCCTGGCTTCGCTTCAGCTGGGCACCCACCCAGCTGAAGCAAAGCCACGCCCGCCCGCCCCCATTCCAGTGTCCTGGCTTCGCTTCGGCTGGGTGGGCACCCAGGACGAAGCAAAGCCAGGACGCTGGGGCAGGCGGGCAGCTTCGGAACAGCACGCCTGGAAGTCGCTCTCCCAGAGCAGCTTCCGGCCGGGCATGTTGTTCCGAAGCCGCCTACCCCAGTGTCCTGGCTTCGCTTCAGCTGGGTGGGCAAGATGGTGCCCCGTGCCTAGGTACACTGGGATGGGTGTGGGTGGGTGAAAGCAGCTCACCTGCCTAGGGCGCAAAATAGTCTGGCACCAGCCCTGGATGATAGAAGGAGATCTTTCTAGTTATAGGATTTCTCTCTGGGTAGCCAAATTGTCTGCTTAATCAAACGCAGTTTCATAGCACACAAACACTCTTGCCTTAAGCCTATTTCACCAAGTACTCTGATACCATCAGGTCCTTTCAATCAGTGGCTTCATGTCTATGCATAGGCTTCCCAAAATCTAAATAGCATACCATTACGGTAACGCTTGAATAAATAAGCTTATGTTAGAAATATTATAAGAAATTTACATCTTCTAAATACATAACCAACCAGAATAAACATGTGTAGGAGATTTTTTACTAATGATTAAAAAAACAAATCATAGAATCATAGAATAGCCGAGTTGGAAGGGGCCAACAAGGCCATCGAGTCCAACCCCCTGCTCAATGCAGGAATCCACCCTAAAGCATCCCTGACAGATGCTTGTCCTGCTGCCTCTTGAAGGCCTCTAGTGTGGGAGAGCCCACAACCTCCCTAGGTAACTGATTCCATTGTCGTACTGCTCTAATAGGAAGTTTTTCCTGATGTCCAGCCGGAATCTGGTTTCCTTTAACTAGGGTGACCATATTTTGGAAACCAAAAAGGAGGACAACATGGCCGGCCCCCAAGGGGGCATTTCCAGCACCAAATGGGCATGCCCACCCGAACATAGCCTTGGTCACATGTCTGATTTTACAGCACACATTTAAGACAAATCTGTTCTACATAACATCTTAATGTTAAAATCACTGAAATAAAGAACAAGTGAGAAATTCAATGTCATGTTGATTTGTGGATGCCTTGCCTTTGCTGAGCTACAGGTACCCGACTGCCCACCAAATCTGCAACAGGAAAGGTGCCCTGCTTGCCCAAGTCTTCTTACCTAAAGTCTGGAGATCCCCTTAATGCCAAGGGCTGAAACTGCTCAATATGCAACACCCCAAAGAGGAGGTTTGACAACGTGAGTTTGAAGGATATGGCTCCAGCAGTTTTAAAATACAATAATTTTAAAACTTTGAACTTTAAAAAAAAACCTAAAAAAACAATGGATGAACAGATCTGATTCAAACTTGGCATGGCTCAATCTCTCCTTAAGAGCTATCATGGTGCCAATTTTCTGCCCTTTATCTTTAAAAATTTCATTTTTAAAAAATAATTTTAAAACCTCAAACTTTAAAAAAAATCCTAAAACTCAATGAGTGCACAGATCTGTTTCAAACTTGGCATAGCTAAAGTCCTTGTTAAGAGCAATTATGGTGCCAAGTTTCATCTCTTTATCTTTAAAAATATTTTTTTTTAAAAAAAATTAAATCCTCAAATTTTAAAAAAATTCCTAAAAAATCAATGGATGAACAGATCTGTTTCAAATTTGGTGTGGCTAAAGCTCTACCTAAATCCTATCGTGGTGCGAAGTTTAATTTCTTTATCTTTAAAAATGACTATTTTAAAAATAATAATTTTAAAACCTCAATTTAAAAAAAATTAAAATTAACCCTCCTCTGTGTGACAACCTTTTAAGTATTTGAAGAGTGCTATCATGTCTCCCCTCAATCGTCTCTTCTCCAGGCTAAACATGCCCAGTTCTTTCAGTCTCTCTTCATAGGGCTTTGCAGACCCCTGATCATCCTGGTTGCCCTCCTCTGGACACGCTCCAGCTTGTCTGCGTCCTTCTTGAATTGTGGAGCCCAGAACTGGACACAATACTCTAGATGAGGCCTAACCAGGGCCGAATAGAGAGGAACCAGTACCTCACGTGATTTGGAAGCTATACTTCTATTAATGAAGCCCAAAATAGCATTTGCCTTTCTTGCAGCCATATCGCACTGTTGGCTCATATTCAGCTTGTGATCTACAACAATTCCAAGATCCTTCTCGTTTGTAGTACTGCTGAGCCAAGTATCCCCCATCTTGTAACTGTGCATTTGGTTTCTATTTCCTAAATGTAGAACTTGGCATTTATCCCTATTAAATTTCATCCTGTTGTTTTCAGCCCAGCACTCCAGCCTATCAAGATCACTTTGAAGTTTGTTTCTGTCTTCCAGGGTATTAGCTATCCCACCCAATTTTGTGTCATCTGCAAATTTGATAAGCGTTCCCTGCACCTCCTCATCCAAATCATTAATAAAAATGTTGAAGAGCATTTTAAAAATCAAGTTATATTCCCTAGCCCAGGTTCAAAGTGTTAACAAAATATCAAGGAGCAGATGTGAATTATCCCATTTAAAATTCAATTAAAATCCAGTTAATCAACTAATATGTTTACTTGGGTATATTTTCCCTTTCCTCCACCCACCCACTACTACTTACAATACTCCCTCTTCCAAATATTAGGGCTTTCCATCTTTGACAGGAAAATCATTATCTTCCAGATGGTTGTGGATTTTATTTTTATTTTATTTTTCAAAGTTCTGGGAGACATTTTTGGGTTAAGAGGTCCAGAACTATGTTACTGTGAATGTTCCCAAACTGCTGATAGAGGGAACCCTCAGAATTTGTAATACAGGTGTATCAACTATTTTGTAGCTCAACTAGGGGATGTATAGCCATCGTGCCATTGAAATTTGTTTAATTTTCCCTATTGAAAATAGTGGGGCTAGCTTCTTGTATTTCTCACATCCAAATTACAGCCCCCAGAATGTTGTCATGGCAACCTTCTACAGCTGCTGAGTCTTCTAACGGTAGGTGATGGGGTCAGAAGAAGGGTTGGCAGGTGGACAGAAGGGTTGTTGCCACTGCAAATTTCATCTCACCCCAATGAGGATGACTGCAGAGAGGAGAAGCAAAGTACAAAGCAGTTCACAAGGAGCAAATGAAGAGGAACGCAACAAATTGTGGATCAACAAGGGTGCCGTGACGAGTGAGCAGTGTGAGCTTTTCTCCCCATAGCACAATCTTTTTATAGCTAGGTTCATCTCCTTGTTTTCAGGGTTTACTTAAGGCCCATTCACTTATATTTGGGCCCCTGTGCTTGCTACTTATGCCAAAAAAATGGTTCCTGCCAAGATGGTTGTTCAGGGTGCTCCTCCTCCTTTGCCATCCAGCCCTTTCCAGTTTTACCATACTTTTATTTTATTTTCTCTCTTTTACACATCCTGATATCAAAGCCCCACTTTTCTCCCCATTCAATATTTCCCCCATCCATCCCCCTCGTAACCGTTTTTAGACTTGTCCCTTCCCTTTTCCTATACACTCTCTTTTCCTCTTGTTTCTCCAACAGCCTTCATTGGGAGCAGGAGTCAGGTCTTTTCACAGCACAGCTCCAGAACGCCTATGAAGGGACACAACCCTGGAAGCTATGTTCTAGTTAAGTTGTAGTAATAAGAAGATGCTTTTGTGGTCCCCCCCTTTTTGTTTTCATTTGTTATTGTTGTATTTGCAAATACATATTTTCATTGGTGTGCGGACAACAGGTTCAAAAGGTTCAGTTGAACACCCTAATCTGCCATGTTGCAGTAGCAGGGCCGGTGCTAGCTATAGGAAAGAGCAACAAATTCAGCTGCTCCCCACCCCGCTCCTCCTCCGGAAGGCATTTTTCACCTGTGCAGCTGCTGCCCCCCCCCCCCAACTCACTCACTCGCTCGCTCGCTCTTTCATTCACTCACTCAGCCGCTCCCTGCTCCCCGCTGCTCTGCGTGACCTCTCCCGACAGTTGCTGAACAAGGTGGGAGCAGCAGCCATGCTGGGGCCAGGAAGCAGCACGTGGTGGAGCCAAGGAGGGGACTGTTTCTGTAAGGAGTAAGATTGCCTGGAACTGCGGATTGGGGCCCTCCCCCCTTCGGAGCTGCTGCCCTCCTCTCCTCATCAGCCCTGCAGGTACTGTAATGTTTGGGAGAGAGAGAGAGAGAGAGAGAAGCTGTCTGTTTACGTGCCTTCTCTCCTCATCGCTGCCCCACCGCCCAGCCCAGTCTAGACTCCAGCAAGAGAAAAGGAAGGGGGAAGGGGGGAGAACTGCAATGCCCCCCAGGACCTCCTGGCTAAGGAGGGTTCATTCAGCACCACCTTTTTCAGAATGCTTTTTCAGAATTCAGCCCTGAGCCTGGATGCCCAGGAATGCATTTGCACAGTTAAAGCTAGTGCCCCAGCTGCGCCCATTCCTAGAGATGTTGGACCTGGCCATGGTGACACATGCCTTAGTTACATCCCGATTGGATTACTGTAATGCGCTCTACGTGGGGCTGCCTTTGAAGAGTGTTCGGAAACTCCAGCTGGTTCAAAGAGCTGCAGCCAGATTGTTGACTGGGGCTGGTTACAGGGAGCATACAACTCCCCTGTTAAAACAGCTCCACTGGCTTCCAGTCTGTTTCCGGGCACAATTCAAAGTGCTGGTTGTGACCTATAAAGCCCTATATGGCTCGGGTCCAGGTTATTTGAAAGAACGTATTCTCCCTTATGAGCCTGCCCATGCTTTAAGATCTTCTGGAGAAGCCCTTCTTTCAGTCCCACCATCTTCACAGGCACGCTTGGTGGGAACATGGGAGAGGGCCTTCTCGGTGGCTGCTCCGGTGCTCTGGAACTCTCTTCCCGGGGAAGCTAGGCTGGCTCCCTCCTTGATGGGCTTTCGGAAGCAGGCGAAAACTTTTTTGTTCAAGAAGGCCTTTGGAGAATAATCTGGCCCTCCATCTATGTTAATGTCTTATAATTTTGTTGTGTATTCTAAACATTTATGGTTTTGTTCCCCCCCCCCATGTATGTTTTAAACTTTGTAAGGCCGCCTTGAGGCCCAGCATTGGGCAAAAGGCGGGATACTACTACTACTACTAATAATAATAATAATATAACAATTCCTATCTGCCCTTGCTTATTTTAGGGTGTCCAACCCCCTTTTTTCAAGCCGTTCTTTGGGTAAACATGGTATGTGTGTATCTTGTGTCACCTTAAAACAGAGCTGCAGCCCAATCCTATGTATGTCTACTCAGAAGTAAGCCCCACTGAGATCAATCAAACTTACTCTGAGGTAAATGTGCATAGGATGCAGCCTGAAAAATGAAGAAAGGATGAAAAAAAGACAGGAGAAAAAGAATTGTAGAAAAAGACTAGCAAGGTAACTGGGTTATTTAACCATATTTAAAGACAATAAGTACAGTAAAATTAGTGCTCCTCTACTTCAGTCCCAATCAAATAATTACAACAGTGCAGTACAGATTATTTTTTAATTAAAAAAATACAGTTTACTTCAGTTTTCGTTTATTTCGTTTGCTTGATAAATGAAAAAAGTCCTTTATTACTGTATATTCAATCAATGTTTACCTTAAAAAAATAAATCCCTGGCCGAACCACCTAATGAAATGTGCTGCGCACGCCTATGCATATTTTTTGAATAAAAAGAGTGATTATCAGCATATGCAGAATGCTTTTCCACCTCTCCCTTTTCTGAATCTTGCTTCTACTTTTCTTACAAGCGATCAGATCAAGGCATTTTGTTTAGAACCTCAAATGAACCACTGTGAGAAGGAAGAATTGGATCTAAATAAAAATTACTCTGATTATGAAGCAGGACTGGGGAACCTCTTTCAGCATGAGGGCAGAATTCCCATTGTGGGCAGGGCTGCAGGCAAAAAGGGGCAGGACCAAAAATCTATTTTAAAAATACCAACATGTTGTAGCTTAAAGCCACTTTGACACACACACACACACACACACTGCTAAGATAATGCCAAGTACAATTCAGTCAGACTTCCACACATCTATGTACCATTTGCTTTAATAGCAGTGTTAAGCACAAGGAGGCTTAAACTTGGCCAGATCTTACTAGTGTATGTTATAATCATCCTATGATCACCACTTCAAGAACATATGAGGCATAAATAGATTTGGTGGGTATCGAAGTGCAACAGAAACAGTGGTACAGCATCATCTGCTGGGTACAACAGAGATGGCACTTGTCTCTGATAGCCTGCGTCTTGGGACAGATTTGGGGGGTGATCTTAGAACATCATATTGGTGTGTGCTTAAGTGTAATAGCTTCCTTTCCCTCTCATAACTATCTACTTTGTCACATTTAGGTTTGACTTGCAGTTATTCTGTAACAAAGGGGAGTAGCAGCAACAAAAAACATCCCACAAATCAGGCCCCCTGAGAGATGAGATACTCTATTTAAATAATAATAATAATAAAAAACTTCATTATTATTTTAAGGAAGCTGTTATGGTTAGTTACTAATACACATGCTTCAAAAGTCAGTATGGGACTGGAAAATTACAAATAAATACATTGGTCAAGAGGTGGGAAAGGGCTTTAAGCAAATTGTCATAGTATTGTGAAAAAAGCAGATTGCATGTTGGGAATCCTTAGGAAACACACCAAAATAAAACTGCTGATATAATACTGCTTTTATACAAATCTATGGTGTGACCCTTCAAAGGGGATATTTTAGAACTGGAAAAGGTGTGTTATTTAATTTAGAAAATTTGTAAGGAAGAGGGGATATGATAGAGCCGTTTAAAATTATGCATGGTGTGAAGAAAATAATACTAGAACCCAGGGTCATCAAATGAAGCTGAATGTTGGGTGATGTAGGATAGATTTTTTTTTAAGTATGTCACACAGCACATAGTTAAACTATGGAATTCTATGCCACAAGATGTGGTGATGGCCACCAGTTTGGATGGCTTTAAAAGGGGGTTGGACAAATTCTTGGAGGATACAACTAGCAATGGCTTTATCATGATGGCTATATATTACCTTCATTATAGAGACAGCATGTGGCTATCTACCAATTCCAGCTTCATTGGCTGCCAGTCCAGGTCCGGGCCCAATTCAAAGTGCTGGTATTAACATTTAAAGCCCTAAACAGCTTGGGGCCAGGCTATCTGAAGGAACGCCTCCTCCCATATGTACCTGCCCTGACCCTAAGGTCATCCTCAGGGGTCTTTCTCCGCGAGCCCCTGCCAAAGGAAGCGAGGCAGGTGGCTACCAGAAGGAGGGCCTTCTCTGCTGTGGCACCCCGGCTGTGGAATGAGTTCCCTAAGGAGGTTCGCTTGGCACCTACATTATATGCTTTTAGACGCCAGGTGAAGACCTTTTTATTCTCCCAGCATTTTAACAGTCTTTAAATAAATTTTAACTTGGTGTTTTAAATTTGTAATTTTGCATTGCTGCTGTTTTTATCTGGTTGAGCTTTTATATTGTATTTTATATTATGGTTTTATACTGTTGTTTTATACTTTGAATGTTTTTAATTTTTGTGAACCGCCCAGAGAGCTCTGGCTATTGGGCGGTATAGAAATGTAATAAATAATAAAAATAAAACTAATAAGCAGGAGGATGCTGTTACACTCATGTCCTGCTTTTGAACTTGCCAACAAAGCACCGATGTCACCATGGCACTGATTACGTGCTCTGCTAAAATATTAAGAATTTTGCATATTTGTAGCAGGAACTGAGGGGATTTAGACACAGTGCTATAACCTTTTTGTGACTGTGGGCATCTCTGAGGGCCTTTTCATCGGGAGGTAAGTCTACTTGCCTCCCATCAGTCAGCCAAATCTACCTCCCTTTCTCACTAGACATTCTTTACCAATTGCTTATTTTCGCTGTCTGACCCATAATAGCAAGAAGCCAGTTTCATAAGCTGTCTAGCTTCTGCTGCTTTCTATCACTCTACCAGGAGGCTACCAGGAGGAGGGCCTTCTCTGCTGTGGCACCCCGGCTGTGGAATGAGCTCCCTAAGGAGGTTCGCTTGGCACCTACATTATATGCTTTTAGACGCCAGGTGAAGACCTTTTTATTCTCCCAGCATTTTAACAGTCTATAAATAAATTTTAACTTGGTGTTTTAAATTTGTAATTTTGCATTGCTGCTGTTTTTATCTGGTTGAGCTTTTATATTATGGTTTTATACTGTTGTTTTATACTTCGAATGTTTTAATTTTTGTGAACTGCCTAGAGAGCTCCGACTAGGGTGGTATAGAAATGTAATAAATAAATAAATAAATAAATAAATAAATAAATCTCTCTCGCACCATTTTATTTCTACCTGATCCTTTGTCTCTGGTATTAATAAAAAATAGACTGAACATACAATATTTCCTTATAGTGACTCAAACTATTGGTTTGTTTCCCCCCAGAACTGTTTGTTCTAACTGGCATCAGTTCTTTTAGGTCTTAGTCGGAGATCTTTCTAAATCCTGGGGGGTGGGATTGAACCAAGCACACCGGCTTTCATTGAGCTAATCTTCAAGGTAAACTCTACCGATTCTATAGTCGTTCTGTTTGTAAGAGCTATGTGAATATAATGGCATGTTCTATCTCATTTTATATATTTTATATTACAGGGCCTATATGAAAGATTCTGCTTTATACCTATATGGATCCAATGCTCTCAACTTTGTATCTCCTGCTATTTAGAAAAAGAAGATGGGGGTTGAAGTACTTTTCCAGTTCAGGGCCGGCGCTACCATTATGCCAACTAGGCAGCCGCCTAGGGCGCAGACCTCAGAGGGGCGCCGTACTGCCCTTTAAGGCTCACAGTTTTATACAAATTAGCTGTTTTAAGAAAAAACATAATAAAAGGCAAATATAATAGTTCAGAAACTCTTCTTGAACAGCTGAATCGAAGTTGGCAATTTGGGGTGGTGATGGTGGTGGTGCAAGTAGCTCGCCTTGCCTAGGGCGCAAAATTGTCTGGCACCGGCCATGTTGCAGTCCCTACTTTTCTCACAAAACCCTCAGCTGAAGATCCGAGGGCCGCGTTGCATTACCCTGACAACCCTACAAAGCCTAGGTGGAGGGGGGCCTGATTGTTCTGCTTCCACAGAGCTGTGGTGGCATTTGAAACCCTCCGTCTCACCCTGAGCCACAGACACAACGGACCTTCTCCCCTCCTCAAGGCACACACAGGCCGCCGTCTGTCGCTCTAATTTCCATCTCAATAGCTGCCTCCTTCTGCCCCTCGCTCTATTCACCTCCACCGGCCCCCTTCATGCTCTTCTTGGCCTCTTTATCCCTCGTCCCCAGAAGAGCAGCTGGCCAGCCTGAAATAGCCCCCCATTTTAAAATTCCCTCCCTGGCTTCCCTTCCCACTCCGGATTGGAGCAAGAGCAGCTCAGCTCACCGCCACACAAAAAGAACCCTGGAGCTGCTTATTGGCTGCCGTTCTTGGGGGGGGGAGAAAGAGAGGAGGGAGGATGTAGGATTTGCCAACAATGTGACAGCTGTGTCAGGATGTCCTATAAATGGAAGGAAGGAAGGAAAGGAGGGAAATTCGAAAATATACTTGGAGAAAGGAACAGGAGGATGAGCCTTGAGAAAGCGGGCCGCGAGACTTCCCTGGGAAGGACACCACCAGCCCCGAAGGGCGGGAGCTGGAGGAAGTCACATCTGGAACAGCCCAAACGTCTCGTGTACAAAAAGGTACTTTTGAAAAACATTTAAACCACTGCAAACCAAAGTGGGGGTGAGGGATTATCTGCACGGAGGGGGGAAGAGGGCTTAGTATGCTTTGACGGCAGAAGTGCAAGAAGCCGTGCAACAACTGGGAGAAGTAAACTGGGGAAGATGAATATTATTTATTTATTTATGTATTTACCATATTTATCTAGGGTGACCCTATGAAAAGGAGGACAGGGCTCCTGTATATTTAACAGTTGAATTGAAAAGGGAATTTCTGCAGGTGTCATTTGTATATATGAGGAACCTGGTGAAATTCCCTCTTCATCACAACAGTTAAAGCTGCAGGTGCCCTGCCCTCTTTTAAATCTGGTCACTCTAGTATAGCTCCTGCAGCTTTCACTGTTGTGATGAAGAGGAAATTTCACCGGGTTTTCCATATATACAAATGACACCTGCTGAAATTCCCTTTTCTATGCAACTGTTGAAGATACAGGAGCCCTGTCCTCCTTTTCATAGGGTCACCCTAATTTATAGACCGTTCCCCATTGAAAATTTCAGAGCGGTGTACAAGATAAAATAAGAACAAAATAAAGCACGAAAATAGATTTTAAAAGAAGCAAAATGTACAGTGAACCGCGGCTGGTTGTTAAGGAAAGGCTTCCTGGAATAATGACGTTTTCAGGAGGCGCCGAAAGGAATGCAGAGTTGGCGCCTGCCTGGCCTCCAGAGGCAGGGAGTTCCATAGGAGCCTGATAAAAGCAATGTTATCTATACAGGCTACAAACATCCAGTCATTAAACAGCAGTTTATTTACCCCAGTTGCTTTGTTGCGTCTTGGTTTTGGGTTACAGTTCCTGCTTGGTGGCCTTACCATGATGCGGCTGCTAGAAGCGGTTGCTTTTGGGAACTGTTCTGGATGGCAGAGGGGGAGACAGACAGATCTGCCCCATGGGGAACAGTCCCACGGGATGTTCTCCTGAGCAATTGAGCAGTGCCCATTCCTTTCAGTGGGGATTTCTCAGGAGAAAGCCCCACTGCATGGTGCCCTGTATTAATTAGCCCTGAGGTGAGGGGATGATAGTTGGACTTTCTGATTCAGACACCAGGCTGTTCAACTGACCCCATGTTCTCTTTTCCCGTTGTCCTTGTTCAGCATGACAAAGAGCTTCCCAGTCAATTTCTCAATTAATACAAATATTCCTCAAATGCAGATTATCAAACCGCTAATGGAGAAGAAGCGAAGGGATCGAATTGCCCACTCTCTGAATCAGCTGAAGGCTCTCTTGCTAGAGGACACCAGCCAAGGTAACAAGGTAAGGACGACCATACAGTGTCTCCCCATCACTTGGGATAAGAGTGCCTCTGCCATGAACCCTCAGTGTGTCCCCCGTATGTTAAGGTTGCAATTCTATGCATGTTTAGATGGAAAATAGTCCTACAACTCCAGCATTCCCCAGCTAGGCATGCTGGGAGTTGTAGGACTTTCCCCCCTGTCAAAACATGCATTGAATTGTGCCTTCAACCACTTTTCCTCTCTCCAGGGATCTGTGAGCTGGGCTAAGGCTGTAATAGTGCAATCCTATGCATATTGACTCAGAGGTAAGTTCCATTATATCCAGTGGGGCTTATTCCTAAGTAAAGTGTGCGTAGGATTGAAGAATTTGTAGCACCCCCCACCAAACTACAATTCCCAAGATACTTTTGTAAAGCTGTGACAGTTAAACTAGCATTGATATAGGTTTCCTATTCCATCAGCCAGTACCTACTCAAGAGGGCCTTAATCTTTTCCATTTTGGAGACAACTAATTCCTTTAGGTAAGGTGCTAAGATGCTGGTTACCAGTACAGTAAAACGTGTAACCCAAAGTTTCAAGTCTGTTGGGCTGCAGGAATAAAAGAACACATAGGCCATAGCTAGACCTAGGGTTTATCCCAGGATCATCTCGGGTTCGTCCCTGCCTGAGCACTGGGTGCCCTGTGTGGCACTTAGATGAACAGGTTTGACCCCAGGACAATCCTGGGATAAACCTTAGGTCTAGCTACGGCCATAGTCTCTCTCACTCACTCCATCAGATATGTGGGACTCCATCAGATGAGTGGGTAAGGAAGGTGGGAAGACTCAACTGCCATTTGGTTTCTACTCTGCCTCAGCATTCTGATTGTGGTTTTGCAGGGAGAATTGTACTGCAAATAATTTCTGATGCTACCATGCTCAATAGTGAGTCATCAGCTGCCCTTAGAATCATAGAATACTAGAGTTGGAAGGGGCCTATAAGGCCATCGAGTCCAACCCCCCTGCTCAATGCAGGAATCCACCCTAAAGCATCCCTGACAGATGGTTGTCCAGCTGCCTCTTGAAGGCCTCTAGTGTGGGAGAGCCCACAACCTCCCTAGGTAACTGATTCCATTGTCGTACTGCTCTAACAGTCAGGAAGTTTTGCCTGATGTCTAACCGGAATCTGGCTTCCTTTAACTTGAGCCCATTATTATGTGTCCTGCGCTCTGGGAGGATCGAGAAGAGATCCTGGCCCTCCTCTGTGTGACAACCTTTTAACTATTTGAAGAGTGCTCTCATGTCTCCCCTCAATCTTCTCTTCTCCAGGCTAAACATGCCCAGTTCTTTCAGTCTCTCTTCATAGGGCTTTGTTTCCAGACCCCTGATCATCCTGGTTATCTCCACACACAATATATCTCCACACACAATAGATGCAAGCCAATTGGAAGTAATCATCTTTTTTCCTCTCATAAGCCTCTTCCTAACGCTCGTATGGACAAGGCAGCTCTTCTGGAAATGACGGTGCAGCGGATCCAAACATTGCAACTAGCAGGTGAGAGTCAGATCAAGGTTCTAGTCCTCATTCAACCATGAAGCTCACTGGGTGACTTTGAGCCAGTCACTGAGTCTTAGCCTAACCTTCCTCACAGGGTTATTATGAGGATAAAATGGAGAGGAAGGGGACCATGTGGTCCACCTTGGGTTCCTTGTGAGGGAGAAGGGGGGATATAAATGTAATAATAAATAAATAATAATGTAATAATAAGTAAGCAAAAGAGGTTGGATTTTACAGAGGAAACTTTTCCAGTGTGTCTGTCTGTGTTTTCTACTTCTCCTGTGAAACTGGCTCTGCCTTTACCTCTGATGTGGACAAAGCTTTCTTCTGCCTTTCCCTAATCAATTACATTTTGAACAACAACAAAATGAAAGCTCTACTGCTTCCTCAAATAAGGAAAAGAAAATAGAAGGATCAGTCTACACAAAGTGGCAAAGGTTGATGACTACTCTTTCTGGGGAGTAGGACTGGAGAATCCTAAGGCTTCTGACCTTTCACAACAACATTTTTATTCAAAATATATGCATATTTAAAACTACTGAGCTATAATTGCCAAGACTAAAAGTTGCATTTAGTTGGGTCAGGTTAACACTGGTCAGGTAGCAACTCTCAGTGTGTGTGTGTCTCATGTGTACTTGCAAGAGGGGAGGGCTAGTATGGGTTTTCCCCTTCTCCCAAATTGTTGCAGTCCTAGGCAGACTGCAAAAAAGGAGGGTTATGAAGTCCGTGGTGAGCTACCATACATTTTACGAACCACACAGAATTCCAGCTGTTGGGTGGTATGGAAATGTTGTAAATAAATAAATACCTCTTGCAACATCAGACATGGACCTTAAAATCTTTCCACGCAGTGAGACACAAAACTGCAAGTGCTCGTTCTGCCCATTCTCTCTTGGGTCCTGTCATCTAGTGCCAACTCCCATTAGCCACAGTGTAGCATCCTTGGAGTTGTCCTAATCATGGCTGCAGATGATGGAGGGGTGGTGTATAACAGGACAGGGGAGGGAACTGGTGGCTGCTTTGTGTCCTGCCACACTGGAAGACTTAAGTGTTGGTTTGTCTGGTGTTCAGGTTGCAAGATGGCAACCATATTGGTATGCTGAATTTGGCTTGGCGGGTTACAAAACGTGCAGCAGTTGTGGCATCCCAGTGTAAAGGGATTGGCCACAACGACACTCTTCTATGTTTAGCCCTAACCTCTGAGGTCTGGGAAGAAGAGCAAGGCACCTAAAAGAGAGATAGAGAGATGCCTAGACAAGCAGCCAGGCAGCTGGTGAGGTGAGGTGGGAAGGGCCATGTAAGCAATCACTTTGAACAGGTAAGGTTAAATTACGGAACTCACTACCTCAAGGTGTAGTGATGGACACCAAGCTGGATGGCTTCAAAAGGGGTTGGATTGATTCCTGGAGGCAAAGGCTGTCAATGGCTACTAGCCCTGAAGGTTGTGCTATCTCCAGTATTCAAGGCAATAGGCCTGTGTGCACCAGTTGCTGGGGGACATGGGTAAGAGAGTGCTGTTGCACCAGGTCTTGCTTTGTTGGTCCCTGGCCGATGGCTGGTTGGCCGCTGTGTGAACAGAGTGCTGGACTAGATGGACCCTTGGCCTGATCCAGCATCAGGGCTCCTCTTATGTTCTTAAGATTGTGTATACGCTTTGCTAAAAGAATTAAAATTTGCAGCCAGACAAGCTAAATTCTACAATAAGTATAAATTATGAAAATTGTTGGATCTGCACACACACACAAATTTTATCATTTTTTGCTCTATTTTGCGACCTTCTCAGAGAGCTTTGGCTATTGGACAGCATAGCAATTTAATAAATAAATAAATAAACAAACAAAATTAGCACTGATAACCTGCTCCAAACAACCAGAAATCTGATACAGCCATATTCAGCAGGCATTGCCGATATACTTTCAAGCATACTTTCAGAGCGAAGGTTAGAAATCTGATGAAGAAGAAAAAGAAAACAGCAATGGAGGGTTTGTACAGAAGCACCACCACAGAGCAGGGGTCAGTAGGACTACCGTATTTCTTTGATTCTAAGATGCACTTTTTCCCCCATATAAACATCTCTAAAAATGGGGTGTGTCTTAGAATCGCAGGTGCGATTATTCTTAGAATCAAAGCTTTTTTTCTGTTGGTGGTTCTGAAATTAGTGTGTGTCTTACAATCGATGGCGTCTTACAATCGAAGAATTGTAAGGCTTTGTAATTGCAAGGCTTCATAGGGCTTTGTTTCCAGACCCCTGATCATCCTGTTCAGAGGAGGGCAACCAGGATGATCAGGGGTCTGGAAACAAAGCCCTATGAGGAGAGGCTGAAAGAACTGGGCATGTTTAGCCTGGAGAAGAGAAGATTGAGAGGAGACATGATAGCACTCTTCAAATCCTTAAAAGGTTGTCACACAGAGGAGGGCCAGGATCTCGTCTCGATCCTCCCAGAGTGCAGGACACGGAATGACAGGCTCAAGTTACAGGAAGCCAGATTCCGGCTGGACATCAGGAAAAACGTCCTAACTGTTAGAGCAGTGCGACAATGGAATCAGTTACCTAGGGAGGTTGTGGGCTCTCCCACACTAGAGGCCTTCAAGAGGCAGCTGGACAACCGTCTGTCAGGGATGCTTTAAGGTGGATTTCTGCACTTAGCAGGGGGTTGGACTCGATGGCCTTGTAGGCCCCTTCCAACTCTGCTATTCTATGATTCTATGAAATACGGCATTTCGCCTTTGCTTTCACATTGTAAATTACTGTACTGACCTTGAAATGGAAAGCTGGGGGGATTCCACACGTCATACTGAGGGCGCTTCCATGCGCCCCCAAAGCGATCGTGTAGCTTGCCTGGAAGAGACGAGGAAGAAGCGTCCTTGCCGCCGCCACCCACCTACCTCCTCGCCGGCCGGGTCGGAGAGCTCGGCCGAAGAAGGCGGGGTTCTTCCGCTGAGCTCTCCGACCCGGCCGGCGAGGAGGTAGGTGGGTGGCGGCGGCAAGGACGCCTCTTCCTCGTCTCTTCCAGGCAAGCTACACGATCGCTTTGGGGGCGCACTGGGGGCGCCCTCAGTACGACGTGTGGAATCCCCCCTGATTTAATATTTCGTTTTGCCCCTTCCCCACGCTATAGACAAGTCCTCTGGCTTTTTTTATTGTTGAAAGTGCTGTTTAAAAGGTCATTTTGCACTTTATTTTTGTTCGTTTGAACCCAGTCAGTAGATGAACAAAAACATTCCAGAAACTCAGCTGTGTTAGTCTGTTGTAGCAAAAACAACACAGAGCCCTCTTCTACCATTAAATCTTAATCAATTTATTATGTCATAAGCTTTTGCGGCGTCCTATACATCAGACACATCAGTTGTCAGGTTTATACACACATGATTGGAGAAAGGCAGGGGAAGTTGGAGTAATAACAACACAGGGAGGAGTCAGTTTGTGTGCACAGTACCTGCTGCAAAGTGGCAGAAGCTTGATCCCAAAGAGAACATTGTATGCTTGTTATAGTATGGGAAGTATGATTTCACAGCACCCTCACTGTTCAAATTCTATACGTTAGGATGACCTTAAGATAATCTGGAAGCTGAATGTTGTGGTCTTTATTTATTTATTAAATTTATTATGTACCTCATAAAATAAATTGCTCTAGCTGTTTTACAATAATAATAAAAATGCAAATAAAATCAGAATATAAAATGAATCGACATTCCAACACAGCATAAAATACAATATCACATTGCAGGAACCAGGATAATAAAAAACATTGCAGAAACTAAGTTAATAAAACACACACACAAAACTAATGTATTTTAAAAGACTTTGAATGCTTAAAAACATCTGGGAGAATAAGAAATAGCCTGGAGCCAGAAAGATAGGCGTGTGGGCACCAGGCAAACTTCCCTTGGGAGAGCATTTATTACATCCTGGAGTTTTTGGTTCATTTCCATGGAATCGAGGCACACACCCAACTCTTCTTATGACACTCTCTGGCTTCAAC
Organism: Elgaria multicarinata webbii; assembly: GCF_023053635.1. Lineage (NCBI taxonomy): Eukaryota > Metazoa > Chordata > Lepidosauria > Squamata > Anguidae > Elgaria > Elgaria multicarinata. The sequence continues at coordinate 8,841,396 of NC_086176.1, forward strand.
TTTCTCAATCTTGCTTGAGTCCCTTCATCATCCAGTCCTGCTACCACCAGTGAATCTTGCTCTGGACTAGAACATGGAGATGTCACCAATTTGGAAAAAGAATACATTAGCAAAAGAATCCACATGTATTATAATCATGCCCCCTTCTTGTTCACTCCATTCAGATACTCTATGTTTGTTAGATGGATGCCTGTTGGCTTTCTCTTTCCCTAAGATTTGTGGAAGTGCTTTGCATGTGCTCTTTCTCCCTACAGTGGCAGAGGACAGGGGCTTTCAAACAGGATACTCATACTGTGCCTCTCTTGTTCAAGCCTTCTTCATCTCAGAAAGACAACAGTATCTGGAGGCTCCCAGACCATCAAACTCTGCATCCAAACCCACCCATGAGACCACCTCACTAGCAACTCCTCCGACAACATCTATGCCAGTAAAGATCTCAAGCTGGAGTGATAAGTGTCTAGCTTCCCCCGGCCTAAGATATTTTGGAAGATCTGTTCCTTCTGTGATCCTGAGCAAAACAGGGTCTCAGATATTCTGGAGACCCTGGTCTACCTAAGCTTTTTACCCCTATATGAGGGAGGGGGTGCAGAAAGTATCCTGTGAATCTCTAATTTATTTGGCATTGAGAAAATATTTTCAGGAAATGTCATTTGCCTTTATTGCTCCATGGAGGAAAGTATTTGCTCTCTTGTTTTTGCTGTCTCTCATCCTAATATTCATGATTTGTGTGTCTGGTAGGTTTTTCTGTGTATCTTTGTGTGGTACTGCTTTATGCTGTACTTAGTGTTGTTCATGTATTATAAATAAAATTATTTGTAAATAAATTGTTCAAAATTACATAATGATGTACAAGAATTTTCAAAAACTCTCATGTTCAACCCTCTCAATGGGATAAAATTGTCTTAAACAACACATGAGTAGGTTTTTGGGGGTGGGGGTGGGGAAGGAGCTTTGCATGTGGTATTGATGTAGAAAGTGAAATAAGAGGCAATTCCTTATACTTCATAATCTTCTGCATTTCCTTCTCATCTGGAATATAGTTTTTGCTTCCTATCATCAACCTCAGAAAATGTGCAAGCTATCCCTGAATTGAAAACCTGCACATCTCCCTGACAGAGGGATACAAAAGATTGGATGAACCAGTGATGTGGGAGGAATATAGGGTGACCATATTTTGGAAACCAAAAAGGAGGACAACATGGCCGCCCTATGAGGGGGTGCCCACCAACATGTCCAGTCCCCAAAGGGGCGTGCCCACCCAAACATGGTCTTGGTCACAGGTCTGATTTCACAGCACACAAGAGAAACCTGTTCTACATAACATCTTAATGTTAAAATCACTGGAATAAAGTATAAGTGAGACAGTCAATGTATCTGAAATTAACTTCACTCATTCCTACTTCTGTAGCTTTTGCTGTACGTTGAAGCTTTTGCTATACTGTGTGCTCAGCAACACCAAGCAGGGTATTCCACTATGAAAGCGGTATATAAAAGACAGGAGCCACACTATCACTTTATGGAGGGATTGAACTGCACTGCAGGATCTACACTACTGCTTTATAGTGGTACTGAAGTGCACTGACAACTGTTGGGACCCATGACACATCTACACCAAGCAGGATATAACACTTTGAAAGTGGTATGAAAGCAGTATATAGTATGTGTCATGGGCCCCAACAGTTGTCAGTACACTTCAATACTGCTACAAAGCAGTAGTGTAACTCCTGGCTTTTCTCTACCATAGTCTAACCTTTCCTAACATTTAACACTGTTTCCCCATCACCTTACTGCATACTGCTACCACTGAACAAATGAAGCAGTTGACAAGTATACAACAAACAAACAACCAAGCATTCAGAAACAGTATAAACTACTATTAGCCTGCAAATGTTAGCCATGGAACAAAATGGACTAAAGGCTACCACCTCTTAGCTTGTTTCAACTTCAACCAGACATAACAGTCAAAAACAACCGAGAAAAACACACCTACTTCATTGAAATTGCAATACCTAATGACAAAAATGTTGCAGAAAAGGAAGAGGAAAAGAGAGAGAAATATAGACCACTGGCTATGGAAGTTAAAGAACTATGGCAACAGGAAAAACTTACAATTATTTGTTAGTCACATCAGTCACCAGCATGACATCATTGTTTTTTTTACAGAAAACCGTCAGAAGTTAGGCCTACCAAAATACATGCACGCCAACATCTAGAAAGCAGTCATACTTAAATGTTCAATAGTCAGGACATTTCTGAATCAGTAAAAGACAGCATGACTTGGCAAAGCCCATCATGTTCATCTAGAAAAACCACCACAAGCAAGAGAGAGAGAGAGAGAGAGAGAGAGAGAGAGAGAGAGAGAGAGATGATGATGATGATGATGATGATGATGATGATGATGATGATGATAGCAAACCCTGTTAATTTTTCAAAGTTTCTTTAAGAAGGATGAACAATTGTCAGCCACTGTTACAAAATATACGTCATGCCAATTATAGCAAACAAATTGGAAAGAAAGGTCTATGAGTCTAAAATGCATTTTTTAATAGGAACATCACCTCCAAATCATCCCCCAAACGCACAGAAAACTACAGCCACCCCCACTACAAACATGCACATGCATTCATTCAGTCAAACAACCAGGCATCCCATTCAGACATAATAAGCTACACCACTGTATGTTTTGCCATAGTTAATGGGTTGGGTAACTAAAAGCAGTTTACAATAGACCCAAGCCTGTAAATATGAAGAAAAGATTTGCCAGTGGGCCTGGAAATGCTGCTAACAAAAGGGTGAAGTTGCAATAAGAGGAGGTGGGTCATCGTTGGCCAATTTTCTCCCCTGTAAAAGAGAAAAATCACCTTACAAATAAGGTTCTTCTTATAACTATGTTAACTTACAAATTTAACACATAGCGCTTAAGGTGGCCATGTCCTCCAGAAGAAAGGATGTCAGAAGACTGTCTTCGATTTGAAGGTGTCCTCTTTTGGAAAGACTGCCCAGTCCAAGTCTGAGAGATAAAGAACTCTAAAATGGGAGAGTCGGGGCCTTGAAGTTACCCATCCATAGTCAACACCTGGGCATCAGACTTGAGGAGGCACAGGGACGGTCCATAGCTCAGGGGTAGAGCACCTGCTTTTGCATGAGAAGGTTCCAAGTTCAATCCCCGGCATCTCCAGGTAGGGCTAGGAAAGGATTCTGCCTGAAACCCTGGAGAGCCATTGCTGCCAGTCAGTGTCAACAATACTGGGCTAGGTGGACCAAGGGTTTGACTCAGCATAAGGGAGCTTCCTATGGTCCTATGTTCACACAGTGCCCTTGTTCACACTCTCTTAACAGCTATGGTGAGATATAATTTGTATTTCTATCGTAATGATGTATGCATTGGCGTCTATAGATGTAAATTAGCATATGCAAATGGCATGCAAACCTGCATCCTGTTTCATTTGCTTTTCTTTGTGATGCATTTTTTTTGGCAAGGTGTAAGTGACTACCCTAGGCAGACTGATTGTGCATCCCTATGTACAAAATAAACCCACAGCCAAGGATTGTGAAAGGTCAGGTGTGCACATGGGTCTCGTTTTAAAAACAGCAACAGCAGCAACAACAACTATTAAGATTTCATAGACTGGTTCTTTCCTAGCTAGTGCATTACAGCTCGGGCTTTTACATACATTTTTATGCATATGAAACAAAGAAAACTCCATCTCGTTTTGTAATTTAAAAGCTGGGATAGCAAGCAGGATAAGCAGGAAATATAACCTGCATGCTGAAGGAAAGGAATTGCTGGGCCCATAATCAAACCAATTGTAAATGTTGATGTTTCAAGACAGATGTAATATGGTTATTTTTTAAAACAAACAAACAATACTTTTCAACCGATCGATGGTGGTATTCTGTATCCCACATTCAAATTGTTTGAAATCTCAAATTATTTCTCTTCTGAATATGAAAATCTTGTTCTAATTGTACAAAATCCTTATAAAAATGAACTAAAACAAAATTCCTCCCATCTGCAACACCCAAATTCAATAGGTATGGAGAGAACCATGATGTAGCTGCCTGCTGTATAGCAGATGTTCCTTGAGAAGGCTATCAATAACTACAAGTTCTGATGGTTATGTGCTACTTCCAGTATCAGAGGCAGTAAACCTATATGCACCAGTTGCTAGGGAACATGGGTGGGAGGGTGCTGTTGCACTGTGTCTTGCTTGTGGGCTCCTGGTCAACAACTGCTTGGCCACTGTGTGAACAGAATGCTGGACTGATCCACCTGATTACATAAGGATCTTATGTCCTGATGCTTTTAGTGGGATTGTTGCTTTCTGTGGGATTTAGTCATCACTGAACTTTGTAGGATTGGATCCACTGTGTATACAGGGCTTAAAAAGTCCACTCCTGAGTTACATAGAGTCTCTCTCTCTCTCTCTCTCTCTCTCTCTTTCTAGAATCTCCCAAAGTTGAAAACCTACTCTACTTTCAGAGATTAATCAAACTAGCCAGAAAAGCTTCAACTCTTTTTGAATGCATAAGCTATTTCCAAGGGGACGTACTAAAACAAAGGACAATGCTTGCCCATAGGGAAACCATACTTGCCCATAGAAAAACCATACTTGCCCATAGGGATGCATTGAAAAGGGCTTGTCCATACGGAAACATAGGACAGAATTCTCCATAGAGAAACCATACTTGCCCATAGGGATTCATTGCAAATCCCTTGCCCATAGAAAACAATGGGACAGAATTCTCCATAGAAAAACCATACTTGCCCATAGGGATTCATTGCAAATCCCTTGCCCATAGGGATCCATGGGACAGAATTCTCCATAGAAAAACCATACTTGCCCATAGGGATTCATTGCAAATCGCTTGCCCATAGGGATCCATGGGACAGACTTCTCCATAGAAAAACCATACTTGCCCATAGGGATTCATTGCAAATCGCTTGCCCATAGGGATCCATGGGACAGACCTCTCCATAGAAAAACCATACTTGCCCATAGGGATTCATTGCAAATCGCTTGCCCATAGGGATCCATGGGACAGACTTCTCCATAGAAAAACCATACTTGCCCATAGGGATTCATTGCAAATCGCTTGCCCATAGGGAAACATAGGAAAGAATTCTCCATAGAAAAACCATACTTGCCCATAGGGATTCATTGCAAATCGCTTGCCCATAGGGAAACATAGGAAAGAATTCTCCATAGAAAAACCATACTTGCCCATAGGGATTCATTGCAAACCGCTTGCCCATAGGGAAACATAGGAAAGAATTCTCCATAGAAAAACCATACTTGCCCATAGGGATTCATTGCAAATCGCTTGCCCATAGGGAAACATAGGAAAGAATTCTCCATAGAAAAACCATACTTGCCCATAGGGATTCATTGCAAATCCCTTGCCCATAGGGAAACATAGGAAAGAATTCTCCATAGAAAAACCATACTTGCCCATAGGGATTCATTGCAAACCGCTTGCCCATAGGGAAACATAGGAAAGAATTCTCCATAGAAAAACCATACTTGCCCATAGGGATTCATTGCAAATCCCTTGCCCATAGGGATCCATGGGACAGACTTCTCCATAGAAAAACCATACTTGCCCATAGGGATTCATTGCAAATCGCTTGCCCATAGGGAAACATAGGAAAGAATTCTCCATAGAAAAACCATACTTGCCCATAGGGATTCATTGCAAATCCCTTGCCCATAGGGATCCATGGGACAGACTTCTCCATAGAAAAACCATACTTGCCCATAGGGATTCATTGCAAATCGCTTGCCCATAGGGAAACATAGGAAAGAATTCTCCATAGAAAAACCATACTTGCCCATAGGGATTCATTGCAAATCCCTTGCCCATAGGGATCCATGGGACAGAATTCTCCATAGAAAAACCATACTTGCCCATAGGGATTCATTGCAAATCGCTTGCCCATAGGGATCCATGGGACAGACTTCTCCATAGAAAAACCATACTTGCCCATAGGGATTCATTGCAAACCGCTTGCCCATAGGGAAACATAGGAAAGAATTCTCCATAGAAAAACCATACTTGCCCATAGGGATTCATTGCAAATCGCTTGCCCATAGGGATCCATGGGACAGACTTCTCCATAGAAAAACCATACTTGCCCATAGGGATTCATTGCAAATCGCTTGCCCATAGGGATCCATGGGACAGAATTCTCCATAGAAAAACCATACTTGCCCATAGGGATTCATTGCAAATCGCTTGCCCATAGGGATCCATGGGACAGAATTCTCCATAGAAAAACCATACTTGCCCATAGGGATTCATTGCAAATCGCTTGCCCATAGGGAAACATAGGAAAGAATTCTCCATAGAAAAACCATACTTGCCCATAGGGATTCATTGCAAATCCCTTGCCCATAGGGATCCATGGGACAGAATTCTCCATAGAAAAACCATACTTGCCCATAGGGATTCATTGCAAATCGCTTGCCCATAGGGATCCATGGGACAGACTTCTCCATAGAAAAACCATACTTGCCCATAGGGATTCATTGCAAACCGCTTGCCCATAGGGAAACATAGGAAAGAATTCTCCATAGAAAAACCATACTTGCCCATAGGGATTCATTGCAAATCGCTTGCCCATAGGGATCAATGGGACAGACTTCTCCATAGAAAAACCATACTTGCCCATAGGGATTCATTGCAAATCGCTTGCCCATAGGGATCCATGGGACAGACTTCTCCATAGAAAAACCATACTTGCCCATAGGGATTCATTGCAAATCGCTTGCCCATAGGGATCCATGGGACAGACTTCTCCATAGAAAAACCATACTTGCCCATAGGGATTCATTGCAAATCGCTTGCCCATAGTGAAACATAGGAAAGAATTCTCCATAGAAAAACCATACTTGCCCATAGGGATTCATTGCAAACCGCTTGCCCATAGGGAAACATAGGAAAGAATTCTCCATAGAAAAACCATACTTGCCCATAGGGATTCATTGCAAATCCCTTGCCCATAGGGATCCATGGGACAGACTTCTCCATAGAAAAACCATACTTGCCCATAGGGATTCATTGCAAATCGCTTGCCCATAGGGATCCATGGGACAGACTTCTCCATAGAAAAACCATACTTGCCCATAGGGATTCATTGCAAACCGCTTGCCCATAGAGAAACATTGGAAAGAATTCTCCATAGAAAAACCATACTTGCCCATAGGGATTCATTGCAAATCCCTTGCCCATAGGGAAACATAGGAAAGAATTCTCCATAGAAAAACCATACTTGCCCATAGGGATTCATTGCAAATCGCTTGCCCATAGGGATCCATGGGACAGACTTCTCCATAGAAAAACCATACTTGCCCATAGGGATTCATTGCAAACCGCTTGTCCATAGGGAAACATAGGAAAGAATTCTCCATAGAAAAACCATACTTGCCCATAGGGATTCATTGCAAATCCCTTGCCCATAGGGATCCATGGGACAGACTTCTCCATAGAAAAACCATACTTGCCCATAGGGATTCATTGCAAATCGCTTGCCCATAGGGAAACATAGGAAAGAATTCTCCATAGAAAAACCATACTTGCCCATAGGGATTCATTGCAAATCCCTTGCCCATAGGGATCCATGGGACAGACTTCTCCATAGAAAAACCATACTTGCCCATAGGGATTCATTGCAAATCGCTTGCCCATAGGGAAACATAGGAAAGAATTCTCCATAGAAAAACCATACTTGCCCATAGGGATTCATTGCAAATCCCTTGCCCATAGGGATCCATGGGACAGACTTCTCCATAGAAAAACCATACTTGCCCATAGGGATTCATTGCAAATCGCTTGCCCATAGGGATCCATGGGACAGACTTCTCCATAGAAAAACCATACTTGCCCATAGGGATTCATTGCAAATCGCTTGCCCATAGGGATCCATGGGACAGAATTCTCCATAGAAAAACCATACTTGCCCATAGGGATTCATTGCAAATCGCTTGCCCATAGGGATCCATGGGACAGACTTCTCCATAGAAAAACCATACTTGCCCATAGGGATTCATTGCAAACCGCTTGCCCATAGGGAAACATAGGAAAGAATTCTCCATAGAAAAACCATACTTGCCCATAGGGATTCATTGCAAATCGCTTGCCCATAGGGATCAATGGGACAGACTTCTCCATAGAAAAACCATACTTGCCCATAGGGATTCATTGCAAATCGCTTGCCCATAGGGATCCATGGGACAGACTTCTCCATAGAAAAACCATACTTGCCCATAGGGATTCATTGCAAATCGCTTGCCCATAGGGATCCATGGGACAGACTTCTCCATAGAAAAACCATACTTGCCCATAGGGATTCATTGCAAATCGCTTGCCCATAGTGAAACATAGGAAAGAATTCTCCATAGAAAAACCATACTTGCCCATAGGGATTCATTGCAAACCGCTTGCCCATAGGGAAACATAGGAAAGAATTCTCCATAGAAAAACCATACTTGCCCATAGGGATTCATTGCAAATCCCTTGCCCATAGGGATCCATGGGACAGACTTCTCCATAGAAAAACCATACTTGCCCATAGGGATTCATTGCAAATCGCTTGCCCATAGGGATCCATGGGACAGACTTCTCCATAGAAAAACCATACTTGCCCATAGGGATTCATTGCAAACCGCTTGCCCATAGAGAAACATTGGAAAGAATTCTCCATAGAAAAACCATACTTGCCCATAGGGATTCATTGCAAATCCCTTGCCCATAGGGAAACATAGGAAAGAATTCTCCATAGAAAAACCATACTTGCCCATAGGGATTCATTGCAAATCGCTTGCCCATAGGGATCCATGGGACAGACTTCTCCATAGAAAAACCATACTTGCCCATAGGGATTCATTGCAAACCGCTTGTCCATAGGGAAACATAGGAAAGAATTCTCCATAGAAAAACCATACTTGCCCATAGGGATTCATTGCAAATCCCTTGCCCATAGGGATCCATGGGACAGACTTCTCCATAGAAAAACCATACTTGCCCATAGGGATTCATTGCAAATCGCTTGCCCATAGGGAAACATAGGAAAGAATTCTCCATAGAAAAACCATACTTGCCCATAGGGATTCATTGCAAATCCCTTGCCCATAGGGATCCATGGGACAGAATTCTCCATAGAAAAACCATACTTGCCCATAGGGATTCATTGCAAATCGCTTGCCCATAGGGATCCATGGGACAGACTTCTCCATAGAAAAACCATACTTGCCCATAGGGATTCATTGCAAACCGCTTGCCCATAGGGAAACATAGGAAAGAATTCTCCATAGAAAAACCATACTTGCCCATAGGGATTCATTGCAAATCGCTTGCCCATAGGGATCCATGGGACAGACTTCTCCATAGAAAAACCATACTTGCCCATAGGGATTCATTGCAAATCGCTTGCCCATAGGGATCCATGGGACAGAATTCTCCATAGAAAAACCATACTTGCCCATAGGGATTCATTGCAAATCGCTTGCCCATAGGGATCCATGGGACAGACTTCTCCATAGAAAAACCATACTTGCCCATAGGGATTCATTGCAAATCGCTTGCCCATAGGGATCCATGGGACAGAATTCTCCATAGAAAAACCATACTTGCCCATAGGGATTCATTGCAAACCGCTTGCCCATAGAGAAACATTGGAAAGAATTCTCCATAGAAAAACCATACTTGCCCATAGGGATCCAATGCAAACCGCTTGCCCATAGAAAACAATGGGACAGAATTAGCCATAGAGAAACCATACTTGCCCATAGGGATTTATTGCAAATCGCTTTTCCATAGAGAAACATAGGAAAGAATTCTCCATAGAAAAACCATACTTGCCCATAGGGATTCATTGCAAATCCCTTGCCCATAGGGATCCATGGGACAGACTTCTCCATAGAAAAACCATACTTGCCCATAGGGATTCATTGCAAATCGCTTGCCCATAGGGATCCATGGGACAGACTTCTCCATAGAAAAACCATACTTGCCCATAGGGATTCATTGCAAACCGCTTGCCCATAGGGAAACATAGGAAAGAATCCTCCATAGAAAAACCATACTTGCCCATAGGGATTCATTGCAAATCGCTTGCCCATAGGGATCCATGGGACAGACTTCTCCATAGAAAAACCATACGTGCCCATAGGGATTCATTGCAAATCGCTTGCCCATAGGGAAACATAGGAAAGAATTCTCCATAGAAAAACCATACTTGCCCATAGGGATTCATTGCAAATCGCTTGCCCATAGGGATCCATGGGACAGACCTCTCCATAGAAAAACCATACTTGCCCATAGGGATTCATTGCAAATCGCTTGCCCATAGGGATCCATGGGACAGACTTCTCCATAGAAAAACCATACTTGCCCATAGGGATTCATTGTAAATCGCTTGCCCATAGGGAAACATAGGAAAGAATTCTCCATAGAAAAACCATACTTGCCCATAGGGATTCATTGCAAATCCCTTGCCCATAGGGATCCATGGGACAGACTTCTCCATAGAAAAACCATACTTGCCCATAGGGATTCATTGCAAATCGCTTGCCCATAGGGAAACATAGGAAAGAATTCTCCATAGAAAAACCATACTTGCCCATAGGGATTCATTGCAAACCGCTTGCCCATAGGGAAACATAGGAAAGAATTCTCCATAGAAAAACCATACTTGCCCATAGGGATTCATTGCAAATCGCTTGCCCATAGGGAAACATAGGAAAGAATTCTCCATAGAAAAACCATACTTGCCCATAGGGATTCATTGCAAATCCCTTGCCCATAGGGAAACATAGGAAAGAATTCTCCATAGAAAAACCATACTTGCCCATAGGGATTCATTGCAAACCGCTTGCCCATAGGGAAACATAGGAAAGAATTCTCCATAGAAAAACCATACTTGCCCATAGGGATTCATTGCAAATCCCTTGCCCATAGGGATCCATGGGACAGACTTCTCCATAGAAAAACCATACTTGCCCATAGGGATTCATTGCAAATCGCTTGCCCATAGGGAAACATAGGAAAGAATTCTCCATAGAAAAACCATACTTGCCCATAGGGATTCATTGCAAATCCCTTGCCCATAGGGATCCATGGGACAGACTTCTCCATAGAAAAACCATACTTGCCCATAGGGATTCATTGCAAATCGCTTGCCCATAGGGAAACATAGGAAAGAATTCTCCATAGAAAAACCATACTTGCCCATAGGGATTCATTGCAAATCCCTTGCCCATAGGGATCCATGGGACAGAATTCTCCATAGAAAAACCATACTTGCCCATAGGGATTCATTGCAAATCGCTTGCCCATAGGGATCCATGGGACAGACTTCTCCATAGAAAAACCATACTTGCCCATAGGGATTCATTGCAAACCGCTTGCCCATAGGGAAACATAGGAAAGAATTCTCCATAGAAAAACCATACTTGCCCATAGGGATTCATTGCAAATCGCTTGCCCATAGGGATCAATGGGACAGACTTCTCCATAGAAAAACCATACTTGCCCATAGGGATTCATTGCAAATCGCTTGCCCATAGGGATCCATGGGACAGACTTCTCCATAGAAAAACCATACTTGCCCATAGGGATTCATTGCAAATCGCTTGCCCATAGGGATCCATGGGACAGACTTCTCCATAGAAAAACCATACTTGCCCATAGGGATTCATTGCAAATCGCTTGCCCATAGTGAAACATAGGAAAGAATTCTCCATAGAAAAACCATACTTGCCCATAGGGATTCATTGCAAACCGCTTGCCCATAGGGAAACATAGGAAAGAATTCTCCATAGAAAAACCATACTTGCCCATAGGGATTCATTGCAAATCCCTTGCCCATAGGGATCCATGGGACAGACTTCTCCATAGAAAAACCATACTTGCCCATAGGGATTCATTGCAAATCGCTTGCCCATAGGGATCCATGGGACAGACTTCTCCATAGAAAAACCATACTTGCCCATAGGGATTCATTGCAAACCGCTTGCCCATAGAGAAACATTGGAAAGAATTCTCCATAGAAAAACCATACTTGCCCATAGGGATTCATTGCAAATCCCTTGCCCATAGGGAAACATAGGAAAGAATTCTCCATAGAAAAACCATACTTGCCCATAGGGATTCATTGCAAATCGCTTGCCCATAGGGATCCATGGGACAGACTTCTCCATAGAAAAACCATACTTGCCCATAGGGATTCATTGCAAACCGCTTGTCCATAGGGAAACATAGGAAAGAATTCTCCATAGAAAAACCATACTTGCCCATAGGGATTCATTGCAAATCCCTTGCCCATAGGGATCCATGGGACAGACTTCTCCATAGAAAAACCATACTTGCCCATAGGGATTCATTGCAAATCCCTTGCCCATAGGGAAACATAGGAAAGAATTCTCCATAGAAAAACCATACTTGCCCATAGGGATTCATTGCAAATCGCTTGCCCATAGGGATCCATGGGACAGACTTCTCCATAGAAAAACCATACTTGCCCATAGGGATTCATTGCAAATCGCTTGCCCATAGGGAAACATAGGAAAGAATTCTCCATAGAAAAACCATACTTGCCCATAGGGATTCATTGCAAACCGCTTGCCCATAGGGATCCATGGGACAGACTTCTCCATAGAAAAACCATACTTGCCCATAGGGATGCATTGCAAATCCCTTGCCCATAGGGATCCATGGGACAGACTTCTCCATAGAAAAACCATACTTGCCCATAGGGATTCATTGCAAATCCCTTGCCCATAGGGATCCATGGGACAGACTTCTCCATAGAAAAACCATACTTGCCCATAGGGATTCATTGCAAATCGCTTGCCCATAGGGATCCATGGGACAGACTTCTCCATAGAAAAACCATACTTGCCCATAGGGATTCATTGCAAACCGCTTGCCCATAGGGAAACATAGGAAAGAATCCTCCATAGAAAAACCATACTTGCCCATAGGGATTCATTGCAAATCGCTTGCCCATAGGGATCCATGGGACAGACTTCTCCATAGAAAAACCATACGTGCCCATAGGGATTCATTGCAAATCGCTTGCCCATAGGGAAACATAGGAAAGAATTCTCCATAGAAAAACCATACTTGCCCATAGGGATTCATTGCAAATCGCTTGCCCATAGGGATCCATGGGACAGACCTCTCCATAGAAAAACCATACTTGCCCATAGGGATTCATTGCAAATCGCTTGCCCATAGGGATCCATGGGACAGACTTCTCCATAGAAAAACCATACTTGCCCATAGGGATTCATTGCAAATCGCTTGCCCATAGGGAAACATAGGAAAGAATTCTCCATAGAAAAACCATACTTGCCCATAGGGATTCATTGCAAATCCCTTGCCCATAGGGATCCATGGGACAGACTTCTCCATAGAAAAACCATACTTGCCCATAGGGATTCATTGCAAATCGCTTGCCCATAGGGAAACATAGGAAAGAATTCTCCATAGAAAAACCATACTTGCCCATAGGGATTCATTGCAAACCGCTTGCCCATAGGGAAACATAGGAAAGAATTCTCCATAGAAAAACCATACTTGCCCATAGGGATTCATTGCAAATCGCTTGCCCATAGGGAAACATAGGAAAGAATTCTCCATAGAAAAACCATACTTGCCCATAGGGATTCATTGCAAATCCCTTGCCCATAGGGAAACATAGGAAAGAATTCTCCATAGAAAAACCATACTTGCCCATAGGGATTCATCGCAAACCGCTTGCCCATAGGGAAACATAGGAAAGAATTCTCCATAGAAAAACCATACTTGCCCATAGGGATTCATTGCAAATCGCTTGCCCATAGGGATCCATGGGACAGACCTCTCCATAGAAAAACCATACTTGCCCATAGGGATTCATTGCAAATCGCTTGCCCATAGGGATCCATGGGACAGACTTCTCCATAGAAAAACCATACTTGCCCATAGGGATTCATTGCAAATCGCTTGCCCATAGGGAAACATAGGAAAGAATTCTCCATAGAAAAACCATACTTGCCCATAGGGATTCATTGCAAATCCCTTGCCCATAGGGATCCATGGGACAGACTTCTCCATAGAAAAACCATACTTGCCCATAGGGATTCATTGCAAATCGCTTGCCCATAGGGAAACATAGGAAAGAATTCTCCATAGAAAAACCATACTTGCCCATAGGGATTCATTGCAAACCGCTTGCCCATAGGGAAACATAGGAAAGAATTCTCCATAGAAAAACCATACTTGCCCATAGGGATTCATTGCAAATCGCTTGCCCATAGGGAAACATAGGAAAGAATTCTCCATAGAAAAACCATACTTGCCCATAGGGATTCATTGCAAATCCCTTGCCCATAGGGAAACATAGGAAAGAATTCTCCATAGAAAAACCATACTTGCCCATAGGGATTCATTGCAAACCGCTTGCCCATAGGGAAACATAGGAAAGAATTCTCCATAGAAAAACCATACTTGCCCATAGGGATTCATTGCAAATCCCTTGCCCATAGGGATCCATGGGACAGACTTCTCCATAGAAAAACCATACTTGCCCATAGGGATTCATTGCAAATCGCTTGCCCATAGGGAAACATAGGAAAGAATTCTCCATAGAAAAACCATACTTGCCCATAGGGATTCATTGGAAATCCCTTGCCCATAGGGATCCATGGGACAGACTTCTCCATAGAAAAACCATACTTGCCCATAGGGATTCATTGCAAATCGCTTGCCCATAGGGAAACATAGGAAAGAATTCTCCATAGAAAAACCATACTTGCCCATAGGGATTCATTGCAAATCCCTTGCCCATAGGGATCCATGGGACAGAATTCTCCATAGAAAAACCATACTTGCCCATAGGGATTCATTGCAAATCGCTTGCCCATAGGGATCCATGGGACAGACTTCTCCATAGAAAAACCATACTTGCCCATAGGGATTCATTGCAAACCGCTTGCCCATAGGGAAACATAGGAAAGAATTCTCCATAGAAAAACCATACTTGCCCATAGGGATTCATTGCAAATCGCTTGCCCATAGGGATCAATGGGACAGACTTCTCCATAGAAAAACCAGACTTGCCCATAGGGATTCATTGCAAATCGCTTGCCCATAGGGATCCATGGGACAGACTTCTCCATAGAGAAACCATACTTGCCCATAGGGATTCATTGCAAATCGCTTGCCCATAGGGATCCATGGGACAGACTTCTCCATAGAAAAACCATACTTGCCCATAGGGATTCATTGCAAACCGCTTGCCCATAGGGAAACATAGGAAAGAATCCTCCATAGAAAAACCATACTTGCCCATAGGGATTCATTGCAAATCGCTTGCCCATAGGGATCCATGGGACAGACTTCTCCATAGAAAAACCATACGTGCCCATAGGGATTCATTGCAAATCGCTTGCCCATAGGGAAACATAGGAAAGAATTCTCCATAGAAAAACCATACTTGCCCATAGGGATTCATTGCAAATCGCTTGCCCATAGGGATCCATGGGACAGACCTCTCCATAGAAAAACCATACTTGCCCATAGGGATTCATTGCAAATCGCTTGCCCATAGGGATCCATGGGACAGACTTCTCCATAGAAAAACCATACTTGCCCATAGGGATTCATTGCAAATCGCTTGCCCATAGGGAAACATAGGAAAGAATTCTCCATAGAAAAACCATACTTGCCCATAGGGATTCATTGCAAATCCCTTGCCCATAGGGATCCATGGGACAGACTTCTCCATAGAAAAACCATACTTGCCCATAGGGATTCATTGCAAATCGCTTGCCCATAGGGAAACATAGGAAAGAATTCTCCATAGAAAAACCATACTTGCCCATAGGGATTCATTGCAAACCGCTTGCCCATAGGGAAACATAGGAAAGAATTCTCCATAGAAAAACCATACTTGCCCATAGGGATTCATTGCAAATCGCTTGCCCATAGGGAAACATAGGAAAGAATTCTCCATAGAAAAACCATACTTGCCCATAGGGATTCATTGCAAATCCCTTGCCCATAGGGAAACATAGGAAAGAATTCTCCATAGAAAAACCATACTTGCCCATAGGGATTCATCGCAAACCGCTTGCCCATAGGGAAACATAGGAAAGAATTCTCCATAGAAAAACCATACTTGCCCATAGGGATTCATTGCAAATCGCTTGCCCATAGGGATCCATGGGACAGACCTCTCCATAGAAAAACCATACTTGCCCATAGGGATTCATTGCAAATCGCTTGCCCATAGGGATCCATGGGACAGACTTCTCCATAGAAAAACCATACTTGCCCATAGGGATTCATTGCAAATCGCTTGCCCATAGGGAAACATAGGAAAGAATTCTCCATAGAAAAACCATACTTGCCCATAGGGATTCATTGCAAATCCCTTGCCCATAGGGATCCATGGGACAGACTTCTCCATAGAAAAACCATACTTGCCCATAGGGATTCATTGCAAATCGCTTGCCCATAGGGAAACATAGGAAAGAATTCTCCATAGAAAAACCATACTTGCCCATAGGGATTCATTGCAAACCGCTTGCCCATAGGGAAACATAGGAAAGAATTCTCCATAGAAAAACCATACTTGCCCATAGGGATTCATTGCAAATCGCTTGCCCATAGGGATCCATGGGACAGACCTCTCCATAGAAAAACCATACTTGCCCATAGGGATTCATTGCAAATCGCTTGCCCATAGGGATCCATGGGACAGACTTCTCCATAGAAAAACCATACTTGCCCATAGGGATTCATTGTAAATCGCTTGCCCATAGGGAAACATAGGAAAGAATTCTCCATAGAAAAACCATACTTGCCCATAGGGATTCATTGCAAATCCCTTGCCCATAGGGATCCATGGGACAGACTTCTCCATAGAAAAACCATACTTGCCCATAGGGATTCATTGCAAATCGCTTGCCCATAGGGAAACATAGGAAAGAATTCTCCATAGAAAAACCATACTTGCCCATAGGGATTCATTGCAAACCGCTTGCCCATAGGGAAACATAGGAAAGAATTCTCCATAGAAAAACCATACTTGCCCATAGGGATTCATTGCAAATCGCTTGCCCATAGGGAAACATAGGAAAGAATTCTCCATAGAAAAACCATACTTGCCCATAGGGATTCATTGCAAATCCCTTGCCCATAGGGAAACATAGGAAAGAATTCTCCATAGAAAAACCATACTTGCCCATAGGGATTCATCGCAAACCGCTTGCCCATAGGGAAACATAGGAAAGAATTCTCCATAGAAAAACCATACTTGCCCATAGGGATTCATTGCAAATCGCTTGCCCATAGGGATCCATGGGACAGACCTCTCCATAGAAAAACCATACTTGCCCATAGGGATTCATTGCAAATCGCTTGCCCATAGGGATCCATGGGACAGACTTCTCCATAGAAAAACCATACTTGCCCATAGGGATTCATTGCAAATCGCTTGCCCATAGGGAAACATAGGAAAGAATTCTCCATAGAAAAACCATACTTGCCCATAGGGATTCATTGCAAATCCCTTGCCCATAGGGATCCATGGGACAGAATTCTCCATAGAAAAACCATACTTGCCCATAGGGATTCATTGCAAATCGCTTGCCCATAGGGATCCATGGGACAGACTTCTCCATAGAAAAACCATACTTGCCCATAGGGATTCATTGCAAACCGCTTGCCCATAGGGAAACATAGGAAAGAATTCTCCATAGAAAAACCATACTTGCCCATAGGGATTCATTGCAAACCGCTTGCCCATAGGGAAACATAGGAAAGAATTCTCCATAGAAAAACCATACTTGCCCATAGGGATTCATTGCAAATCCCTTGCCCATAGGGATCCATGGGACAGACTTCTCCATAGAAAAACCATACTTGCCCATAGGGATTCATTGCAAATCGCTTGCCCATAGGGATCCATGGGACAGACTTCTCCATAGAAAAACCATACTTGCCCATAGGGATTCATTGCAAACCGCTTGCCCATAGAGAAACATTGGAAAGAATTCTCCATAGAAAAACCATACTTGCCCATAGGGATCCAATGCAAACCGCTTGCCCATAGAAAACAATGGGACAGAATTAGCCATAGAGAAACCATACTTGCCCATAGGGATTTATTGCAAATCGCTTTTCCATAGAGAAACATAGGAAAGAATTCTCCATAGAAAAACCATACTTGCCTTTAGGGATTCATTGCAAATCCCTTGCCCATAGGGATCCATGGGACAGACTTCTCCATAGAAAAACCATACTTGCCCATAGGGATTCATTGCAAATCGCTTGCCCATAGGGATCCATGGGACAGACTTCTCCATAGAAAAACCATACTTGCCCATAGGGATTCATTGCAAACCGCTTGCCCATAGGGAAACATAGGAAAGAATTCTCCATAGAAAAACCATACTTGCCCATAGGGATTCATTGCAAATCGCTTGCCCATAGGGATCAATGGGACAGACTTCTCCATAGAAAAACCATACTTGCCCATAGGGATTCATTGCAAATCGCTTGCCCATAGGGATCCATGGGACAGACTTCTCCATAGAAAAACCATACTTGCCCATAGGGATTCATTGCAAATCCCTTGCCCATAGGGATCCATGGGACAGACTTCTCCATAGAAAAACCATACTTGCCCATAGGGATTCATTGCAAATCCCTTGCCCATAGGGAAACATAGGAAAGAATTCTCCATAGAAAAACCATACTTGCCCATAGGGATTCATTGCAAACCGCTTGCCCATAGGGAAACATAGGAAAGAATTCTCCATAGAAAAACCATACTTGCCCATAGGGATTCATTGCAAATCCCTTGCCCATAGGGATCCATGGGACAGACTTCTCCATAGAAAAACCATACTTGCCCATAGGGATTCATTGCAAATCGCTTGCCCATAGGGATCCATGGGACAGACTTCTCCATAGAAAAACCATACTTGCCCATAGGGATTCATTGCAAACCGCTTGCCCATAGAGAAACATTGGAAAGAATTCTCCATAGAAAAACCATACTTGCCCATAGGGATCCAATGCAAACCGCTTGCCCATAGAAAACAATGGGACAGAATTAGCCATAGAGAAACCATACTTGCCCATAGGGATTTATTGCAAATCGCTTTTCCATAGAGAAACATAGGAAAGAATTCTCCATAGAAAAACCATACTTGCCTTTAGGGATATATAGGACAGTACATTCCCAAATGAAAACTATACTTGCCCATCGGGAAACAGAATAGTGTGCTCATCCACACCAAGCATGATATTCCAGTATCGAAGTGATGTGAAGGTGGTATATAAAAAGCAGGAGACACACCACTGCTTTATAGCAGTATTGAAGTGCACTGCGGTATCTACACTACTGCTTTATAGTGGTACTGAAGTTCATTGACAACTGTTGGGGTCCATAATATATCTACACCAATCAGGATATAACACTATAAAAGTGGTAAGAAAGTGAAATATGGTATGTGTCAATGGGCCCCAACAGTTGTCAGTGTACTTCAATACTGCTAAAAAGCCCTAGTGTGATTCCTCCCTTTGATGTACTGCTTTCATAGTGGAATATTCTTCTTGGTGTTAATGAGCCCAGTGTCTCACCATATGTTCAATATACCTGTCCATAGGTAGACATAGGACAATGTAGCAACCTCTGTAACCTTGGCAAGGAAACATTGTCATAGAAAACTCTTTGCCTATTGGGAAAAGTGTTTTCCTTGTTATTCACTTATTTTACACATTTCCTGTAGACTTTATTTTATTCCTGGAGGCTTAATCTGATAAGCTATGTTTAGCTACTTTGATTCCATTATAATTATATTTAATTATTCTGTTTATTTTATTCTTTGCCCTTCATGGTTTTTCGGTATTTTTCACAGCTCTTATTGAGTGTATTTCTGCTATATATCACATTTTTTTAATGATTAAGTGGGATGTAAGTGTCTTTAAAAAGGAAAGGGAAGGCACAGGCAGGCAGCATAGGTAGTGTTCCATGACAGTGATTCTCAAACTGTGGGTCGGGATTCACCTGTGGGTTCCAACCCACTCTCAGATTGGTCCAGGTGCTACAGCTTGTTCAGAATCTCTTTGTTTGACTACCAACTGCCATGGCAAAACCTCAGCTTTTTCACAAGACTGATGCAGCAGCAGTTCCCCACATACATAGGGGAGTGAGGGAGGCAGCGGCGGCCGGGCACCTCTCCGCCGTGCCTGCGTCCAGCTCCAGCTGAGAGCCCCCTCCCTCCTGCTACCAACTGTCTCTGGAGAGGCCACCAGTGAGGGAGGAAGCAGCAGCCAGGCACCTCTCCACCGTGCCTGGGTCCAGCTCCAGCTGAGAGCCCCCTCCCTCCTGCTGTCACCTGTAACTGCTGAACTTTCCAACTAAGATTGTAGTGCCTGAATTTGCTTTTCTTCCCCCCCCTCCTCCTCCTCCCTCCCAATCCCCTTTCCTTTTGTGTCATGTCTTTTAGATTGTAAGTCTGTGGGCAGGGACTGTCAAGAAATACTTTTGTAAGCCGCCGTGAGAGCCTTTTTTGGCTGAATGGCGGCATAAAAATCCTTAAATAAATAAATAAATAAATAAATAGAAATCCCCAAGTTTGAAAGTGGTATCATAGGACACAAGTTGTGGCAAAGATGGATCTTTATTTGAGAGAGAGAGGAGAGTTTGTGCTTCAGCAATGACATCAGGCTGTCCAAATGAAACAGCGAGACTGGGAATAAAGATAAACTTCATGACAAAATTTTCAAGATGATGTGAGAGTTCCACAAGGTTGAATATTTCATCATTGCCAAGTCGATCCTTCTGGTTCAGTTTGTATGATGCATTTTGCACCTGTTTGAGATTCCGTGGACGATCAATGGCCATATGTCTTTGAGAACTGTTCATTGATGCAATTGATTGTAAATGTTTATAGGCTTTCAATGGCTTTTTGTGTGACTCCAATGCAATGTCCATTTTTTCTAAAACCTGCTTCATAGTGCCAGTAAAAGGCTTCTTTGAATGCTTCCTGTTACCATGACTGGAAGGTTGGTGTAATGTTTCATCACCCAAATAGTGGATAACATATAACTTCCTAGAATCTGTGCACTCCCTGAGGCAGAAGACATATCTCTTGAAACCATGCAGTAAATCTTTCCAGGATCCATCTGGGTCCTTTAGGTAGTAGTACCTTTTCAATACTGCTGGGGGGTGCAACCTTTGTCGATGGAAGTTTGACCCCCTTGCTACCCATCTGTACTGGTCAAAACGATAATCATGCTCATGAACAGGGGAGGAGGAACAGTACACAAACACCTCCCCTCCCTTTGGCAGCACAGGAGGTAATGAAATAATTTTACTTTCATCTAGGTTTTCTCTCCTGAGAATAGCTAGCACTTCTTCCATTGGAAGATCTCTTGTCCGACCAGTCATATATGGGTTGTTGCATGAATCCATACCTGTATCATGACAGTCTCTCATCTCTGTACTTGTTGGCATGCTCTCACAGTGATAATGAGAAGGTCCAAGAATGATGTTAGGTGCTGATAGTTGAAAGGATGGTAGGACTTTGAGAAGAGTAAGATCAGAGGTTCTGCAATGAAGTAGAAACTGCAAACAAGCCTCCAAAGTTTACATTAAGTCTCATCCTGGGTTCCAGAAACTGGTATGATGAAGACTGACTCCACCCAGTAGGGGGAGTAGCACTATGAGTCTGTCTAAAGCTTTGCCTTGTACTGTTAATATGTTTTTTGGGGACGGTGTAAAAGCCGGAACGGAACGGAACAGGCTGGAACAGCCCCATTATATTAAAAAAAATACCAAAAACAGTGGCATGTGTTAGCAACACTTGAGAACAATATTTTAAGACTAAAACCATACCAATATTATATCACTATTAACCCCAGAACTCCCAAAACGACGTCCGGAACAGAATGGGATGGCCGGAACGGTCACTAGGGAACGAGCGATATCAACCAAACTCACCAGACATGCATAACTAAATGGCAGGGATGCAATAAGCCCCAAAAGTTGCCCCGAAACCACGTTCAGACACCTGTTCCGGGCAAAAACGTGTATTGCGCAAAATAGGCCGTAACAGCAGCTTCCCAATGAGATAAGTGAACCAAACTCACCAGATGCACATAACTAGGTGGGACAAATACAGAAAGCTCCAAAAGTTGCCCCGAAACCACGTTCAGATACCCGTTCCGGGCAAAAGTCCGTATTGCTCAAAAAGGACCATAACGATAACTTCCCAATGAGGTAAGTCAACCAAACTCACCAGACGCACATTACTAGGTGGGACACATATTAAAAGCTGCAAAAGTTGCCCCAAAACCACGTTCTGATACCCGTTCTCGGCAAAAACACGTATTGCTCAAAAAGGGCCGTAACGGCAGCTTCCCAATGAGGAAAGTCAACCAAACTCACCGGATACGCATGACAAAGTGGGACAAATATAGAAAGCTCCAAAAGTTGCCCCCAAACCACGTTCAGATACCCGTTCCGGGCAAAAAAGTGTATTGTGCAAAATGGGCCGTAACGACAGCTTCCCAATGAGGTAAGTGAACCAAACTCACGGCCCATTTTGCGCAGTACGCGTTTCCCCCCGGAACGGGTATCTGAACGTGGTTTCGGGGCAACGTTTGGAGCTTTCTATATTTGTCCCAACTTGTCATGTGCATCTGGTGAGTTTGGTTGACTTTCCTCATTGGGAAGCTGCCGTTACGGCCCGTTTTGCGCAGTATGCGTTTTTGCCCGGAACGGGTATCTGAACGTGGTTTGGGGGCAACGTTTGGAGCTTTCTATATTTGTCCCAACTTGTCATGTGCATCTGGTGAGTTTGGTTCACTTATCTCATTGGGAAGCTGCCGTTACGGCCCGTTTTGTGCAATACGCGTTTTTGCCCGGAACGGGTATCTGAACGTGGTTTCGGGGCAACTTTTGGAGCTTTCTATATTTGTCCCACCTAGTCATGTGCATCAG
Source organism: Elgaria multicarinata webbii (assembly GCF_023053635.1). NCBI lineage: Eukaryota > Metazoa > Chordata > Lepidosauria > Squamata > Anguidae > Elgaria > Elgaria multicarinata. The sequence continues at coordinate 8,864,401 of NC_086176.1, forward strand.
TGAGTTTGGTTCACTTACCTCATTGGGAAGCTGCCGTTACAGCCCGTTTTGCGCAGTACACGTTTTTGCCCGGAACGGGTATCTGAACGTGGTTTGGGGGCAACTTTTGGAGCTTTCTATATTTGTCCCACCTTGTCATGTGCATCTGGTGAGTTTGGTTTACTTTCCTAGTTGGGAAGCTGCCGTTACGGCCTATTTTGCGCAACACGTGTTTTTGCCCGGAACAGGTGTCTGAACGTGGTTTCGGGGCAACTTTTGGGGCTTATTGCATCCCTGCCATTTAGTTATGCATGTCTGGTGAGTTTGGTTGATATCGCTCGTTCCCTAGTGGCCGTTCCGGCCATCCCATTCTGTTCCGGACGTCGTTTTGGGAGTTTTGGGGTTTATAGTGATATAATATTGGTATGGTTTTAGTCCTAAAATATTGTTCTCAAGTGTTGCTAACACATGCCACTGTTTTTGGTATGTTTTTTTAATATAATGGGGCTGTTCCGGCCTGTTCCGTTCCGTTCCGGCTTTTACACCGTCCCTGTTTTTTGTTGTTGTTGTTGTTTTAACATTTTTATACCGCCCAATAGCCGAAGCTCTCTGGGCGGTTCACAAAAATGTGTTACTGCCTCTTTAAGAGAAACCAACTGGAACTCTGGGGAAACAAGGTGTGGTTGCCTGTTTAGATCTCTGTTAAGCTGTTGGAGGGGCTTTAGTGTAATAAACATTTGATTTGTTTGTATAACCCTGGATTATTATTATTTATTTATTTATTTATTTATATAGCACCATCAATGTACATGGTGCTGTACAGAGTAAACAGTAAATACCAAGACCCTGCCTCATAGGCTTACAATCTAATAAAATAAAATCATAGTAAAACATAGTAAAACAATACGGAATGTAGCACAATCTATGGAACAACCCAATAAACAACTCTCCATTGCTCTGCAGTTTCCCAGGATGCCTTCACTTCCTTGTTACAAAGTAGCTCTCTTGCGACTCCATATTATACTGACTCCATTTTTAGGCAGCAAAAAAAATAAAGGTGTCTTCATCCCCCCATCTCAAGCAAAGATGGGATAAAGACAAAGGAATTGGGGTTGAGGACAATACAAATGTTACATGGCAAGAATGATACCTGGCAATGGACATGCAATGCGGTCCTATTGTTGAACTCCAACCTGCACCCCTGTTTTTAAAAACAGTAATTAGTATGTAAGGTCATCTTTTGTTAAAAGAATGTTTCTGGCAAGTACAGCCATCATCCCGAAATACTTTCTTGTGTTATGTGTTTCCCGCAAGAGAGGCAGCATCACTTCAACTTCTAATGAGCGGTGATGTCAATGCCTTTCTCTAAATTTCTCCCAAAGATTTGAGAGTCAGTCTCCACCTCTTCCCAGGGGTATGGGGCAAAAAGTTTGCAATGGATCCCTATGGGCAAGTATGGTTTTTCTATGGAGAAGTCTGTCCCATGGATCCCTATGGGCAAGGGATTTGCAATGAATCCCTATGGGCAAGTATGGTTTTTCTATGGAGAATTCTTTCCTATGTTTCCCTATGGGCAAGCGATTTGCAATGAATCCCTATGGGCAAGTATGGTTTTTCTATGGAGAAGTCTGTCCCATGGATCCCTATGGGCAAGGGATTTGCAATGAATCCCTATGGGCAAGTATGGTTTTTCTATGGAGAATTCTTTCCTATGTTTCCCTATGGACAAGCGGTTTGCAATGAATCCCTATGGGCAAGTATGGTTTTTCTATGGAGAATTCTTTCCTATGTTTCCCTATGGGCAAGCGATTTGCAATGAATCCCTATGGGCAAGTATGGTTTTTCTATGGAGAAGTCTGTCCCATGGATCCCTATGGGCAAGCGATTTGCAATGAATCCCTATGGGCAAGTATGGTTTTTCTATGGAGAATTCTTTCCTATGTTTCCCTATGGGCAAGGGATTTGCAATGAATCCCTATGGGCAAGTATGGTTTTTCTATGGAGAATTCTTTCCTATGTTTCCCTATGGGCAAGCGGTTTGCAATGAATCCCTATGGGCAAGTATGGTTTTTCTATGGAGAAGTCTGTCCCATGGATCCCTATGGGCAAGCGATTTGCAATGAATCCCTATGGGCAAGTATGGTTTTTCTATGGAGAAGTCTGTCCCATGTTTCCCTATGGGCAAGGGATTTGCAATGAATCCCTATGGGCAAGTATGGTTTTTCTATGGAGAAGTCTGTCCCATGGATCCCTATGGGCAAGGGATTTGCAATGAATCCCTATGGGCAAGTATGGTTTTTCTATGGAGAAGTCTGTCCCATGGATCCCTATGGGCAAGCGATTTGCAATGAATCCCTATGGGCAAGTATGGTTTTTCTATGGAGAATTCTTTCCTATGTTTCCCTATGGGCAAGGGATTTGCAATGAATCCCTATGGGCAAGTATGGTTTTTCTATGGAGAAGTCTGTCCCATGGATCCCTATGGGCAAGGGATTTGCAATGAATCCCTATGGGCAAGTATGGTTTTTCTATGGAGAAGTCTGTCCCATGGATCCCTATGGGCAAGGGATTTGCAATGAATCCCTATGGGCAAGTCTGGTTTTTCTATGGAGAAGTCTGTCCCATGGATCCCTATGGGCAAGGGATTTGCAATGAATCCCTATGGGCAAGTATGGTTTTTCTATGGAGAATTCTTTCCTATGTTTCCCTATGGGCAAGCGGTTTGCAATGAATCCCTATGGGCAAGTATGGTTTTTCTATGGAGAAGTCTGTCCCATTGATCCCTATGGGCAAGCGATTTGCAATGAATCCCTATGGGCAAGTATGGTTTTTCTATGGAGAATTCTTTCCTATGTTTCCCTATGGGCAAGCGATTTGCAATGAATCCCTATGGGCAAGTATGGTTTTTCTATGGAGAATTCTTTCCTATGTTTCCCTATGGGCAAGGGATTTGCAATGAATCCCTATGGGCAAGTATGGTTTTTCTATGGAGAATTCTTTCCTATGTTTCCCTATGGGCAAGCGGTTTGCAATGAATCCCTATGGGCAAGTATGGTTTTTCTATGGAGAAGTCTGTCCCATGGATCCCTATGGGCAAGCGATTTGCAATGAATCCCTATGGGCAAGTATGGTTTTTCTATGGAGAAGTCTGTCCCATGTTTCCCTATGGGCAAGGGATTTGCAATGAATCCCTATGGGCAAGTATGGTTTTTCTATGGAGAAGTCTGTCCCATGGATCCCTATGGGCAAGGGATTTGCAATGAATCCCTATGGGCAAGTATGGTTTTTCTATGGAGAATTCTTTCCTATGTTTCCCTATGGGCAAGCGGTTTGCAATGAATCCCTATGGGCAAGTATGGTTTTTCTATGGAGAAGTCTGTCCCATTGATCCCTATGGGCAAGCGATTTGCAATGAATCCCTATGGGCAAGTATGGTTTTTCTATGGAGAATTCTTTCCTATGTTTCCCTATGGGCAAGCGGTTTGCAATGAATCCCTATGGGCAAGTATTGTTTTTCTATGGAGAAGTCTGTCCCATGGATCCCTATGGGCAAGCGATTTGCAATGAATCCCTATGGGCAAGTATGGTTTTTCTATGGAGAAGTCTGTCCCATGGATCCCTATGGGCAAGGGATTTGCAATGAATCCCTATGGGCAAGTATGGTTTTTCTATGGAGAAGTCTGTCCCATGGATCCCTATGGGCAAGCGATTTGCAATGAATCCCTATGGGCAAGTATGGTTTTTCTATGGAGGATTCTTTCCTATGTTTCCCTATGGGCAAGCGGTTTGCAATGAATCCCTATGGGCAAGTATGGTTTTTCTATGGAGAATTCTTTCCTATGTTTCCCTATGGGCAAGCGATTTGCAATGAATCCCTATGGGCAAGTATGGTTTTTCTATGGAGAAGTCTGTCCCATGGATCCCTATGGGCAAGCGATTTGCAATGAATCCCTATGGGCAAGTATGGTTTTTCTATGGAGAATTCTTTCCTATGTTTCCCTATGGGCAAGGGATTTGCAATGAATCCCTATGGGCAAGTATGGTTTTTCTATGGAGAATTCTTTCCTATGTTTCCCTATGGGCAAGCGGTTTGCAATGAATCCCTATGGGCAAGTATGGTTTTTCTATGGAGAAGTCTGTCCCATGGATCCCTATGGGCAAGCGATTTGCAATGAATCCCTATGGGCAAGTATGGTTTTTCTATGGAGAAGTCTGTCCCATGGATCCCTATGGGCAAGGGATTTGCAATGAATCCCTATGGGCAAGTCTGGTTTTTCTATGGAGAAGTCTGTCCCATGGATCCCTATGGGCAAGGGATTTGCAATGAATCCCTATGGGCAAGTATGGTTTTTCTATGGAGAATTCTTTCCTATGTTTCCCTATGGGCAAGCGATTTGCAATGAATCCCTATGGGCAAGTATGGTTTTTCTATGGAGAAGTCTGTCCCATGGATCCCTATGGGCAAGGGATTTGCAATGAATCCCTATGGGCAAGTATGGTTTTTCTATGGAGAATTCTTTCCTATGTTTCCCTATGGACAAGCGGTTTGCAATGAATCCCTATGGGCAAGTATGGTTTTTCTATGGAGAATTCTTTCCTATGTTTCCCTATGGGCAAGCGATTTGCAATGAATCCCTATGGGCAAGTATGGTTTTTCTATGGAGAAGTCTGTCCCATGGATCCCTATGGGCAAGCGATTTGCAATGAATCCCTATGGGCAAGTATGGTTTTTCTATGGAGAATTCTTTCCTATGTTTCCCTATGGGCAAGGGATTTGCAATGAATCCCTATGGGCAAGTATGGTTTTTCTATGGAGAATTCTTTCCTATGTTTCCCTATGGGCAAGCGGTTTGCAATGAATCCCTATGGGCAAGTATGGTTTTTCTATGGAGAAGTCTGTCCCATGGATCCCTATGGGCAAGCGATTTGCAATGAATCCCTATGGGCAAGTATGGTTTTTCTATGGAGAAGTCTGTCCCATGGATCCCTATGGGCAAGCGATTTGCAATGAATCCCTATGGGCAAGTATGGTTTTTCTATGGAGAAGTCTGTCCCATGGATCCCTATGGGCAAGGGTTTGCAATGAATCCCTATGGGCAAGTATGGTTTTTCTATGGAGAAGTCTGTCCCATGGATCCCTATGGGCAAGCGATTTGCAATGAATCCCTATGGGCAAGTATGGTTTTTCTATGGAGAATTCTTTCCCATGTTTCCCTATGGGCAAGGGATTTGCAATGAATCCCTATGGGCAAGTATGGTTTTTCTATGGAGAAGTCTGTCCCATGGATCCCTATGGGCAAGCGATTTGCAATGAATCCCTATGGGCAAGCATGGTTTTTCTATGGAGAAGTCTGTCCCATGGATCCCTATGGGCAAGCGATTTGCAATGAATCCCTATGGGCAAGTATGGTTTTTCTATGGAGAAGTCTGTCCCATGGATCCCTATGGGCAAGGGATTTGCAATGAATCCCTATGGGCAAGTATGGTTTTTCTATGGAGAATTCTTTCCTATGTTTCCCTATGGGCAAGCGGTTTGCAATGAATCCCTATGGGCAAGTATGGTTTTTCTATGGAGAAGTCTGTCCCATTGATCCCTATGGGCAAGCGGTTTGCAATGAATCCCTATGGGCAAGTATGGTTTTTCTATGGAGAATTCTTTCCTATGTTTCCCTATGGGCAAGCGATTTGCAATGAATCCCTATGGGCAAGTATGGTTTTTCTATGGAGAATTCTTTCCTATGTTTCCCTATGGGCAAGGGATTTGCAATGAATCCCTATGGGCAAGTATGGTTTTTCTATGGAGAATTCTTTCCTATGTTTCCCTATGGGCAAGCGGTTTGCAATGAATCCCTATGGGCAAGTATGGTTTTTCTATGGAGAAGTCTGTCCCATGGATCCCTATGGGCAAGCGATTTGCAATGAATCCCTATGGGCAAGTATGGTTTTTCTATGGAGAAGTCTGTCCCATGTTTCCCTATGGGCAAGGGATTTGCAATGAATCCCTATGGGCAAGTATGGTTTTTCTATGGAGAAGTCTGTCCCATGGATCCCTATGGGCAAGGGATTTGCAATGAATCCCTATGGGCAAGTATGGTTTTTCTATGGAGAATTCTTTCCTATGTTTCCCTATGGGCAAGCGGTTTGCAATGAATCCCTATGGGCAAGTATGGTTTTTCTATGGAGAAGTCTGTCCCATTGATCCCTATGGGCAAGCGATTTGCAATGAATCCCTATGGGCAAGTATGGTTTTTCTATGGAGAATTCTTTCCTATGTTTCCCTATGGGCAAGCGGTTTGCAATGAATCCCTATGGGCAAGTATTGTTTTTCTATGGAGAAGTCTGTCCCATGGATCCCTATGGGCAAGCGATTTGCAATGAATCCCTATGGGCAAGTATGGTTTTTCTATGGAGAAGTCTGTCCCATGGATCCCTATGGGCAAGGGATTTGCAATGAATCCCTATGGGCAAGTATGGTTTTTCTATGGAGAAGTCTGTCCCATGGATCCCTATGGGCAAGCGATTTGCAATGAATCCCTATGGGCAAGTATGGTTTTTCTATGGAGGATTCTTTCCTATGTTTCCCTATGGGCAAGCGGTTTGCAATGAATCCCTATGGGCAAGTATGGTTTTTCTATGGAGAATTCTTTCCTATGTTTCCCTATGGGCAAGCGATTTGCAATGAATCCCTATGGGCAAGTATGGTTTTTCTATGGAGAAGTCTGTCCCATGGATCCCTATGGGCAAGCGATTTGCAATGAATCCCTATGGGCAAGTATGGTTTTTCTATGGAGAATTCTTTCCTATGTTTCCCTATGGGCAAGGGATTTGCAATGAATCCCTATGGGCAAGTATGGTTTTTCTATGGAGAATTCTTTCCTATGTTTCCCTATGGGCAAGCGGTTTGCAATGAATCCCTATGGGCAAGTATGGTTTTTCTATGGAGAAGTCTGTCCCATGGATCCCTATGGGCAAGCGATTTGCAATGAATCCCTATGGGCAAGTATGTTTTTTCTATGGAGAAGTCTGTCCCATGTTTCCCTATGGGCAAGGGATTTGCAATGAATCCCTATGGGCAAGTATGGTTTTTCTATGGAGAAGTCTGTCCCATGGATCCCTATGGGCAAGGGATTTGCAATGAATCCCTATGGGCAAGTATGGTTTTTCTATGGAGAATTCCTTCCTATGTTTCCCTATGGGCAAGCGGTTTGCAATGAATCCCTATGGGCAAGTATGGTTTTTCTATGGAGAAGTCTGTCCCATTGATCCCTATGGGCAAGCGATTTGCAATGAATCCCTATGGGCAAGTATGGTTTTTCTATGGAGAAGTCTGTCCCATGGATCCCTATGGGCAAGCGATTTGCAATGAATCCCTATGGGCAAGTATGGTTTTTCTATGGAGAATTCTGTCCCATGGATCCCTATGGGCAAGCGATTTGCAATGAATCCCTATGGGCAAGTATGGTTTTTCTATGGAGAAGTCTGTCCCATGGATCCCTATGGGCAAGGGATTTGCAATGAATCCCTATGGGCAAGTATGGTTTTTCTATGGAGAATTCTTTCCTATGTTTCCCTATGGGCAAGCGGTTTGCAATGAATCCCTATGGGCAAGTATGGTTTTTCTATGGAGAATTCTTTCCTATGTTTCCCTATGGGCAAGCGGTTTGCAATGAATCCCTATGGGCAAGTATGGTTTTTCTATGGAGAAGTCTGTCCCATGGATCCCTATGGGCAAGCGATTTGCAATGAATCCCTATGGGCAAGTATGGTTTTTCTATGGAGAAGTCTGTCCCATGGATCCCTATGGGCAAGGGATTTGCAATGCATCCCTATGGGCAAGTATGGTTTTTCTATGGAGAAGTCTGTCCCATGGATCCCTATGGGCAAGCGGTTTGCAATGAATCCCTATGGGCAAGTATGGTTTTTCTATGGAGAATTCTTTCCTATGTTTCCCTATGGGCAAGCGATTTGCAATGAATCCCTATGGGCAAGTATGGTTTTTCTATGGAGAAGTCTGTCCCATGGATCCCTATGGGCAAGCGATTTGCAATGAATCCCTATGGGCAAGTATGGTTTTTCTATGGAGAATTCTTTCCTATGTTTCCCTATGGGCAAGGGATTTGCAATGAATCCCTATGGGCAAGTATGGTTTTTCTATGGAGAAGTCTGTCCCATGGATCCCTATGGGCAAGGGATTTGCAATGAATCCCTATGGGCAAGTATGGTTTTTCTATGGAGAATTCTTTCCTATGTTTCCCTATGGACAAGCGGTTTGCAATGAATCCCTATGGGCAAGTATGGTTTTTCTATGGAGAAGTCTGTCCCATGGATCCCTATGGGCAAGCGATTTGCAATGAATCCCTATGGGCAAGTATGGTTTTTCTATGGAGAATTCTTTCCTATGTTTCCCTATGGGCAAGGGATTTGCAATGAATCCCTATGGGCAAGTATGGTTTTTCTATGGAGAATTCTTTCCTATGTTTCCCTATGGGCAAGCGGTTTGCAATGAATCCCTATGGGCAAGTATGGTTTTTCTATGGAGAAGTCTGTCCCATGGATCCCTATGGGCAAGCGATTTGCAATGAATCCCTATGGGCAAGTATGGTTTTTCTATGGAGAAGTCTGTCCCATGTTTCCCTATGGGCAAGGGATTTGCAATGAATCCCTATGGGCAAGTATGGTTTTTCTATGGAGAAGTCTGTCCCATGGATCCCTATGGGCAAGGGATTTGCAATGAATCCCTATGGGCAAGTATGGTTTTTCTATGGAGAATTCTTTCCTATGTTTCCCTATGGGCAAGCGGTTTGCAATGAATCCCTATGGGCAAGTATGGTTTTTCTATGGAGAAGTCTGTCCCATGGATCCCTATGGGCAAGCGATTTGCAATGAATCCCTATGGGCAAGTATGGTTTTTCTATGGAGAAGTCTGTCCCATGGATCCCTATGGGCAAGCGATTTGCAATGAATCCCTATGGGCAAGTATGGTTTTTCTATGGAGAAGTCTGTCCCATGGATCCCTATGGGCAAGGGATTTGCAATGAATCCCTATGGGCAAGTATGGTTTTTCTATGGAGAATTCTTTCCTATGTTTCCCTATGGGCAAGCGGTTTGCAATGAATCCCTATGGGCAAGTATGGTTTTTCTATGGAGAATTCTTTCCTATGTTTCCCTATGGGCAAGCGGTTTGCAATGAATCCCTATGGGCAAGTATGGTTTTTCTATGGAGAAGTCTGTCCCATGGATCCCTATGGGCAAGCGATTTGCAATGAATCCCTATGGGCAAGTATGGTTTTTCTATGGAGAAGTCTGTCCCATGGATCCCTATGGGCAAGCGATTTGCAATGAATCCCTATGGGCAAGTATGGTTTTTCTATGGAGAAGTCTGTCCCATGGATCCCTATGGGCAAGCGGTTTGCAATGAATCCCTATGGGCAAGTATGGTTTTTCTATGGAGAATTCTTTCCTATGTTTCCCTATGGGCAAGCGATTTGCAATGAATCCCTATGGGCAAGTATGGTTTTTCTATGGAGAAGTCTGTCCCATGGATCCCTATGGGCAAGCGATTTGCAATGAATCCCTATGGGCAAGTATGGTTTTTCTATGGAGAATTCTTTCCTATGTTTCCCTATGGGCAAGGGATTTGCAATGAATCCCTATGGGCAAGTATGGTTTTTCTATGGAGAAGTCTGTCCCATGGATCCCTATGGGCAAGCGATTTGCAATGAATCCCTATGGGCAAGTATGGTTTTTCTATGGAGAAGTCTGTCCCATGGATCCCTATGGGCAAGGGATTTGCAATGAATCCCTATGGGCAAGTATGGTTTTTCTATGGAGAATTCTTTCCTATGTTTTCCTATGGGCAAGCGGTTTGCAATGAATCCCTATGGGCAAGTATGGTTTTTCTATGGAGAAGTCTGTCCCATGGATCCCTATGGGCAAGCGATTTGCAATGAATCCCTATGGGCAAGTATGGTTTTTCTATGGAGGATTCTTTCCTATGTTTCCCTATGGGCAAGCGGTTTGCAATGAATCCCTATGGGCAAGTATGGTTTTTCTATGGAGAAGTCTGTCCCATGGATCCCTATGGGCAAGCGATTTGCAATGAATCCCTATGGGCAAGTATGGTTTTTCTATGGAGAAGTCTGTCCCATGGATCCCTATGGGCAAGCATTTGCAATGAATCCCTATGGGCAAGTATGGTTTTTCTATGGAGAATTCTTTCCTATGTTTCCCTATGGGCAAGCGATTTGCAATGAATCCCTATGGGCAAGTATGGTTTTTCTATGGAGAAGTCTGTCCCATGGATCCCTATGGGCAAGGGATTTGCAATGAATCCCTATGGGCAAGTATGGTTTTTCTATGGAGAATTCTTTCCTATGTTTCCCTATGGGCAAGCGGTTTGCAATGAATCCCTATGGGCAAGTATAGTTTTTCTATGGAGAATTCTTTCCTATGTTTCCCTATGGGCAAGCGGTTTGCAATGAATCCCTATGGGCAAGTATGGTTTTTCTATGGAGAATTCTTTCCTATGTTTCCCTATGGGCAAGCGATTTGCAATGAATCCCTATGGGCAAGTATGTTTTTTCTATGGAGAAGTCTGTCCCATGGATCCCTATGGGCAAGCGATTTGCAATGAATCCCTATGGGCAAGTATGGTTTTTCTATGGAGAAGTCTGTCCCATGGATCCCTATGGGCAAGCGATTTGCAATGAATCCCTATGGGCAAGTATGGTTTTTCTATGGAGAAGTCTGTCCCATGGATCCCTATGGGCAAGCGATTTGCAATGAATCCCTGTGGGCAAGTATGGTTTTTCTATGGAGAAGTCTGTCCCATGGATCCCTATGGGCAAGCGATGTGCAATGAATCCCTATGGGCAAGTATGTTTTTTCTATGGAGAAGTCTGTCCCATGGATCCCTATGGGCAAGGGATTTGCAATGAATCCCTATGGGCAAGTATGGTTTTTCTATGGAGAATTCTGTCCCATTGTTTTCTATGGGCAAGGGATTTGCAATGAATCCCTATGGGCAAGTATGGTTTCTCTATGGAGAATTCTGTCCTATGTTTCCCTATGGACAAGCCCTTTTCAATGCATCCCTATGGGCAAGTATGGTTTCTCTATGGGCAAGCATGGTTTCCCTATGGGCAAGCATTGTCCTTTGTTTTAGTACGTCCCATTTCCAAGCCAGTGGACAACATGGTTTTCAGCTCCACAAACAACATCCACAGAATGGATTCTTTTTTTCAATCTACCATTGAATGTTCCTGGTTTCATTAACTAAGTAGATGTGTACAAATGAATAGATATGTCCCTGTACTTCTTAATGTATGTTCAGAATACCTTACTTCTGATTAAGCCTGCACAGGATTCCAGCATAGCTTTTTCATTTTCCTCACCCTCTTCATCAGTGATCTGTCAATCAGTATGAATGATTCTCTCAGAGGGGATCTACACTAGTATATGAAATGTTGTTTTTACAGTCATTGAACGTTTTGTTTTTGAACAATTTAAAATGTAGCCGTTTTTAAAACGTTTACTTACTTTTCTCTTTCCATGGAAATGCATTCCTTTTGGCCACACTAAGAAAATAAATCCATTTGTAATTTCCCCTCCCACTTCCTCTTCTCTCCAAGACAATCCTCCACCAGCCTGCAGCCTCCCAAAAGTGAAACCGGAAGTGGCTGCAAAAAAGAGGCTTGAAAGAAAAAAATGGCTCCAACTTTGGGCGCGGAAATTACATAAACATGCCCCCCCCCCCGGAATGCGATTGGCTAATTAAGAACTACAGGAAACCCATTTAACACGATGAAATCAGCCACATCATACCAAATAGAATGACTTATTTCAGAGAAGTTCAAAATAAAACCCGGAGAACAGACAACAATAAAACATCACAAACTATACGTCATGTGGCAAAATACTACCAAACGCACACTTAAAAACGGTAAGACACGTTCTAACCAGACTAGTGTAGATCCCCTCCCTGACTTCAAAATTATCTCACTTTTATCTCAGGGCTTCTCCACACCAGGCTTTTTATCCCAAAATTTTACCAGGACTTCTGCTCCATATTCTTTGTAGGATTAAGATTGTCTGTTTTCACACACTTCTGCTTTTTATCTATAAGCTCTATATGTTTTATTATACAACCACTAGATGGTGTTGTTTTATAGCACCACTTCCTCTTTTCACAGGAAAAAACAACTTGTGGTATTTATATAGCTCGTCATTAGCCACGATATTTATTTATTTATTAAAAAATGGGATAAAGATCAGAAAACATGGGAGAGGCCCTGGAGCTTGATGACATGGGTAAGCAACTGGATATTATGTAATAAAGAATTCATATCTATTGAGCTTGGTCAAGGGAGAGCTAAAGAAAATCAGCTTGAACAAGAGTTGGAATTGTTCAGAACATTTAGGAAAGTTAAACAGACTGTTACTAAGTGTAAAGCTTCCTCCTTTGTTCTGAGGGACGTATCATGGAATTTGATAATTTGTGACATGTTACTTCTGTTGCTTTTCAATTACAACTTTGAATGTTTTTAATAAACGTGAAGGAGTTTTGGGCTCCTTCACATGAAGCTTATGCAATGCAGTCAAGATTGGATATGCACGGATGTTTCTGAGTTCTTTTCATGGCATTGTCATCCTCCAGTGGCCTCTTCCCCTGATACTGAGGTTTATTCCACTGAGATTTAACTCACATTCTCCACTATCAAAGAGCTGGTGTATTTCCTAGATAGCGGGATATTCCTGTAATGTTGCAGCGCCATCTGCTGGCTGTTCAAATGGAATCTATGGGACTTCTCCACCATGGGAATTGTCAAAAAAAATTGTGGGGAGGAAAGTAGGAGGCATGTTTATTATGTCCATTGTATTCCCAGCATGGCTCTGCAAGAAGAAAGCCCAGCAAGGGAGCGGGTTTTATCACTGATTTAGAGAAGCTCTACAAACATAAAAAATATGTATGCAGGGCCAGCCCTCCTATTAGGCAGACTGAAATAACGTGTTCAGTCAGCTGGCTGGGAGGGGCAGCAGATTGTGGATATCAGCCCCCACCCACCAACTCACCACCAGCAGCTTTAATCCAGAACCATTGTCTGGCTGCCATTCCATGGCCCACATTCCCGGCTAGAGCAGGAGTGAGCTTCTCCCCTCTTGCAACTGAAGTGCAGCAGCTGCCGTGTCGCCCACCCAGGAAGAGGGTCAGCTGCTGCCCTGCCCCCCATGCAGCACAGTAGCTCTGTCTTCAGGAGGGGGAAGGAGAGGAGGGGGTGGTGGTGGTGGGACAGGCAGCAGCTGATGGTGCCTTTTCTTGGTGTTCAGTTTGTATATTGCTCAGGGGTGTTGGGTTCACTGCTCAAAAGGTTGCCTGTCTGTGGTGCAGTATCCCCTCCCTAGCTTTCTCTCTCTCTCTACACACACACAAAGCTGGTTCACACACCAGGGCAGATTAAGACATGTTGAGGCCCTAGATCAGGATTCAGAGGGCTTTTTTCATGCCATAAAAAATGGAGAGAGAGAAAGTGTCTTACACTTTTAGAAAGGGTAATGAAAAAGTAAACGGTAAACCATTATATTTGCATATCTACATAGGCAAAGATGCAATGAAAACCAACGAAATAAAACATAATTTCTTGCAAAAAGCTTTATTTGTATTATCAAAAAACCTTATGATTTCTTAATTAACATATATGAAGCAGACTTAATTTATAGAAACACAAGAGCAATTACAGAGATTGGAACTTAATGGAAGTAGCAATGTAGTTTGCAATGAAACATTAATTCTGATATTCTACACAAAATGTATACAGTGTTGGGGTAATCCTATATGTGTTTACATGAAAATGCCTCATGATTTCTTACTTAGCATATATGAAATTGAAGACTTTTAATGTAAAGGACCACAACAACATCATACTGATTAGAACATGGACCCAAAATGTTTTGGACCTGTGGGCACATTTGGGAATGTGAGAAACTGCTCTGGGCACCACCACAAAACTAGATGTGGCTAGTCACAAAATGGCTGCCACGGAGGCCTAGCTAGTCAAAAGAGAGCTAAAAAGGGAGGCGGAAGAGCAAGGCTAGAGGCCAGAAAGGCAGATAAAGAAGACGGTCCTAACATTTTTCAAGATTTTCCTTAAAAATAATAGTTTTGAAGGGGTCTGGGAGGGCACAGCTTCACATAAAATTATTCAAATAGTCTTTTATCAAAAGGTTTACACCTTCACTTTCACACAACTGTTCTTTTCTGAGGCATCTAAAACAACCAAAAACAACTCTTTTTTCTTTTGACCAGTAAAAACCAGCATGGCTTGGGTTGCACTGCAGTTCCACTGTCAAAACAACTCTGCCTGGCCTGCGCCCCATAGGTCCAAAAGTACACTTTCCAATTCTATATCCCAAAACACACACAGCTGTAGCCCTTGTGTTGGCCTTAAGAAAAATTCCAACACCCATATTCATGTTATACTTTTATTAGCGTTATGAAAATTTAATGATAGGGGGCTTTGGGTTAAATAAGAATGTTGATTTCTGAAGTAGACTATTCCAAGGAAGCACATGTGCAAATCTAGCTTGAATGAGAAGCAAACGCATGTGTAAGAGTTAAAGGCTCAACATGGATGAAAGGCCAAGCCAAGACTAGTGCCACTGAACAGCAATAATGCCCATGGTTACTACGTTGCTAAGGTCATTGTGACATGTCCTCCACTTCTTCATGAGCCAGGAGGGCAGAGTTGCTCAGTGTGAGAAGAGGCTGAATGCTTTCGGACCACAGTTGGTTAGCTCATTGGTTTTCGATATCTTAACAGAGAGAAAGAGTGTGGGACATGTAAGTGGAATTTCTTAGCAGCTTCTGCATTCTTGTCTGATCATTGTTCAACATGCTCCCTAGTGGGCTCCATCTTCTGGTGGGGTTTTCTATAAAAGATCCAGATATTCAGAGAAAAACTCACATACCTCCCCCCTACCCTGCCCATATCATTGAGAAGGAATGGGGAAGATCAGCAATTTATTCTTTGAATATTTCTGACCACCCTCCTCCCTATGTAAAACATCTCAGGGTAGGGTACAAGTCAATCAAAATAATTTGACTAATCAAGTCACTGGGCTCCTGTATTTGAGTGATTTATAGCACCCTCATGACTGGCTGCTCACGGATGTTCGTGGCTCATGTTGACGCTGCCATGAGCCACCTGTAAGTCTCCTTTTCCCAGTCTTTACATTAAAAAATAAGCCTCAAAAACCCGACTCTTCTAAAATATGTTGGGATTTGTCAGAATTTCCTGCCATGTGCAGGTGAAGCTGTGCTACAAAAGAACCACTAGAGGGTGCTGTCCCATTCTAGGGTGACCATACGACAGGAAAAACCCAGATTTGTTAGGATTTTTGGTAACAATTCTGGGGAGTGGGGGGGGGGATTATGAAATCTAAAGACAAATCTGTATTTTCCCCATCCTCCCAACCCAAAGGGTAGCTCTGCTTTAATGAGAATTAAGCCACAGCAAAATCCCACAATCCAATATAGCATCAACCACAGTAAGCCCCAAACTCAGTTTAGCCCTGCAGCTCAGGAGGCCTCTGCAAGCCCCATTCCTCATGTTCTCCTCACTCTCTTCCAGGCTGTCCAAGCTGCAGCACTTGTTTCACCCCCACCAGTCTACGGTGGACCCCCAAAAAGGAGGAAGCGGCAAAGAACCGGGAACCGCTCCAGCCACATCCTGTGGAAATCGCAGGGGCTGGCAGTTCACCTCTTTCCTGAAGAGGAACAAGATCAGGCCCCTGCCGAAGGATGGTGGGCTGAGCCCAAAGGCGAGATGGTTCCCCCTTTGTCCATGGAAAAATCCATCTTGGTGGACAATGGGGGACAATGCCCTGGAGCCCCCAACATCGTGGCCCAGGGAGATGCATCTGCGCAAGGCAATGAAAAAGGCCGCAACTCACAGAGATGGCCGAGTGCAGGTGAGGAGAAGCCCGGGACTTGGGAGGGGAGGGGGAAGCTCATCAGGAGAGTGCAGCACCGCTGTCTATCCAGCCAGGATAGTCAACTCCGGCTATTCGGCGGAATAAAAATGCAATAAATAATAAATAAATAAAATGACATTACATGGGCTTGGGGGAAATTGTAGGGGTTGAAGAAGTAAAAAGTATTGACGGAAAACCTGAAAAGTGGGAGGGGACGCACGCGCGCACACACACACACACACACACACACACACAACTGTTGGGATTAAATGGAAAACCAGGGGGAGGTGGAAGGGAATAGATAGGCTGCCATCATGAAACGGAAGCACGCCACATCCTGGGAAAGTGCGTGTCAAAAGCCTATGAGCTTAAAGAATGCTGATGGCAGTGGGGCTGGAAGAGAGGGGTGGGAGATCATGTCTGAAGCAGTGGAGGGGTGCAGGATCAGTCCTGGTGATCAGCTTGTCCAACAGTGTCAATCTGGACATCTGGATGATATCGGGGTGGAACAGCTGAAGCCCCACCGCACCCCATCCCTTTTTAAAAATTTTTTTTTTTTATTTTCTACAATACTTAAACATACAGCATTACAATAAAAAGAAACCAACATACTACATAAATGTTGAGTAAATATTGAATACATAATATCATATCTAAATAACATAATCAAACTTAACATGTAAGTGCACCCCCCACCACGGGATCTCATTCCTGATTCCAAAATCTCATACTTTCTTCTGCTGGTGGTTTCCCACTTCCCTTAGAAAACACAAATATTAGGAACTGTTTCCAAATTCCTTCAAAATCATTTGTTTTAGCTATACCTCTTCTCCATTTAATATTACAAGTCAATTTATCATTTATAGCTATGTCCCATACTTCTTTATACCATTCTTCAATAGAATATTCCCCTTGAATCTTCCAGTTCCTAGCTACAATCAATCTTGCTGCCGTCAGCAAATTCGTTATTAATTCCTTAATTTCTTTTTTACATTTTAAATCTTCAAATAGTGACAGTAATGCAACTTTTGGTGTTCGTTCTATCTTCATTCCCACAATTTCTTCAATCTCCAAAAACACCATCCTCCACAATTTTGTACATATTTGCATTCCCACCACATATGTAAATACGTTCCTTTCCCCCCACATCCTCTCCAACAATTTGCTGAATACTGATTATTTATCTTATTTAATCTAACCAGGGTTAGGTACCACCTCCATATAATTTTAAAATAATTCTCTTTTATTCTTACTGACATATTTCTCAACGCTCTCTGCCTCCATAGTCCCTCCCAACTCTGTTGTCCTATTTGTATATTTAAATCTGTCTCCCAAACCATTTTACCTGAACTATCCATCAACCCTTTCTCCACCAATATTCTATATATTTCACTCGTTAACCCTTTCGACACTGTTCTTTTTCCCATATCCTTTTCTTTCTTAACTATTAATTCCTCAAACTTCGTCATTTCTCTACAATCTCCATTTTCTCTTACCCACTTTTTAGTCCCCACCCCATCCCTAAGCCCCACCCCTGGCATCATCTGGACCATTTTGCTTCTCTCCATGCAGAGAGAACTCTGTGCCTACCAACCTAGCAGATTCATATGGGAGGAGGTGGTCCTTCAGCTATCCCAATCCCACGCCATTTAGTACATTACAGTTAGCACCAGCGCCTTCAGTTGTGCCTGGAAACAGATGGGCAACTACTGCAGCTGATACAGGACTAGTGTAATATGGTCGACAAAGGACTTATCAGAAAGCAATCATATAGTGATCTCTAGTATAGCTAGAGTGACCAGATACAAAAGAGGGCAGGGCTCCTGCAGCTTTAACTGTAGTGATGAAGAGGGAGTTTCACCAGGTGCTGCATACATACAAAGGACACCTGATGAAATGCGCTTTTCTATACAATTGTTAAAGATACAGGAGCCCTGTCCTCCTTTCCATATGGTCACCTTAATTCCACGCTAGTTGCAGTTTCTGAATAGTCTTTGATCAATTGCACCTATAACTGAGAAAGGTTGGGGCATGGAAAGTTTAGGTATCATGGGATTTTGGAGAGGATTCCTCCAGGGATCTATGAGTAAGAGAGGAAAGGAAATAGAACTGCCCCCCCCCCAACTCCACTAAGGATAAAAAGAATAGGAAGGGCAAGCCAGGGGGGGCAGGAATGAAGGTGTCCACTCCTATCCCTTCCCCACTCCTGAAACAACCCCCCAAGGGCCTCAAACAAAGGCACTATAGGTTAGTAAGGTAAGGTGGGCTTCCTTGAGAAGGATCTGGCTCTGCCTTTGGTGAAGGAAGGGGATATGACTATGAGCTCCATCCGACAAGCTCGTTCCTGGGCACTCACGGAGTTTGCTCAGGTCCCTCACATGACGTCGTCTGCCCCTTCTGGCCTTCCTTGCGTGACAAAAAAACCCCTCATTAACTCTGATGTTTTTTAAAACTCGGAATTGCTGCTGTCTCTCCTGCTGCGTGCAGAAGAAGCCCTGCCATTATGCCTCGTGCTCCTTGTGTACTTCCTCTTTTGAAAAGAGGAAGTAACTGAGGAACGAAAACACGGGCGGAGAAGCAACCGTAGGGAGAGTGTTAACCCCCGGTGTGATGGAGCTTTATGTCTACATGATCTGTGTGTTCCCTCCCCACCACCACCACCAAGAATCCGCATCACAGACCAAAACTGACATCTACTCCTCAAGCAAAGATGGGACGGTGTAAAAGCTGGAATGGAACGGAACAGGCCGGAACGACCCCATTATATTAAAAAACCATACCAAAAACAGTGGCATGTGTTAGCAACACTTGGGAACAATAATTTAGGACTAAAACCATTGCAATATTATATCACTATTAACCCCAGAACTCCCAAAACAACATCCGGAACAGAATGGGATGGCCGGAACGGCCACTTCTGAATGAGCGATATCAACCAAACTCACCAGTTATGCATAACTCCATGGCAGGGATGCAAAAAGCCACAAAAAGTGCAAAGAAACTGCGTTCCGATACCCGTTCCGCGCATAGTGCATATTGTGCAAAATGGGCCGGGACAACAGCTTCCAAGTAAGGTATGTTAACCAAACTCACCAGATATACATTACTAGGTGAGCCCAATATAATAAGCTCCAAAATTTGCCCCCAAACCACGTTCAGATACCCGTTCCGGGCAAAAGAGCGTATTGCGCAAAACGGGCTGTAACGGGAGCTTCCCGATGAGATAAGTCAACCAAACTCACCAGACGCATATGACAAGGTGGAATATAGAAAGCTCCAAAAGTTGCCCCGAAACCACGTTCTGATACTTGTTCCGGGCAAAAGCCCGTATTGTGCAAAATGGGCCGTAACAGCAGCTTCCCAATGAGGTAAGACAACCAAACTCACCAGACGCACATGACAAGGTGGGACAAATAGAAAAATCTCCAAAAGTTGCCCTGAAACCACGTTCCATTACCTGTTCCAGGCAAAAGCCCATATTGCGCAAAATGGGCCGTAACGGCAGCTTCACAATGAGGTAAGTCAACCAAACTCACCAGACGCATATGTCAAGGTGGGACAAATATAGAAAGCTCCAAAAGTTGCCCCCAAACCACGTTCCGATACCTCTTGGTGAGAGTTATATGTGTTTGGTGAGTTCGGTTGACTTACCTCACTTGGAAGCTGCCGTTACGTCCCGATTTTCACAATACAGACTTTTGCCTGGAACAGGTAACGGAACTTGGTTTCGGGGCAACTTTTGGAGCTTTCTATATCTGTCCCACCTAGTAATGTGCATTTGGTGAGTTTGGTTGATTTACCTCACTGGGAAACTGTAGTTACGGCCCATTTTGCGCAATACGGACTATTGCCCGGAACGGGAAGCGGAACGTGGTTTCGTGGCAATTTTTGGAGCTTTCTATATTTGTCCCACCTTGTCATGTGCATCTGGTGAGTTTGGTTGACTTACCTCACTTGGAAGCTGCCGTTATGGCCCATTTTGCACAATACAGACTTTTGCTCGGAACGCGTATCTGAACGTGGTTTCGGGGCAACTTTTGGAGCTTTTTACATCTGTCCCACCTAGTTATGTGCGTCTGGTGAGTTTGATTGGCTTAACTCATTGGGAAGCTGTCATTACGGCCCATTTTGCGCAATACGGACTTTTGCCCGGAACGGGTATCGGAACGTGGTTTGGGGGCAACTTTTGGAGCTTTCTATATTTGTCCCACCTTGTCATATGCATCTGGTGAGTTTGGTTGACTTACCTCACTTGGAAGCTGCTGTTACGGCCCGTTTTGCATAATACAGACTTTTGCCCGGAACGGGTATCTGAACGTGGTTCCGGGGCAACTTTTGGAGCTTTCTATTTGTGTCCCACCTAGTCATGTGCATCTGTTGAGTTTGGTTGAGTTACCACTTTAGGAAGCTGCTGTTATGTTCCATTTTGCGCAGTAGGGACTTTTGCCCAGAACGGGTATCGGAATGTGGTTTCGGGGCAACTTTTGGAGGTTTCTAACATCTGTCCCACCTAGTTATGTGCGTCTGGTGAGTTTGGTTGACTTAACTCATTGGGAAGCTGTCGTTACGGCCCATTTTGCGCAATACAGACTTTTGCCCGGAACGGGGATCGGAACGTGGTTTTGGGGCAACTTTTGGAGCTTTCTATATTTGTCCCACCTTGTCATGTGCATCTGGTGAGTTTGGTTGAGTTACCTCACTTGGAAGCTGCCATTACGGCCCATTTTGCACAATACAGACTTTTGCCCGGAACGGGTATCTGAACGTGGTTTCGGGGCAACTCTTGGAGCTTTTTACATCTGTCCCACCTAGTTATGTGCGTCTGGTGAGTTTGATTGGCTTAACTCATTGGGAAGCCATCGTTACCGCCCATTTTGCGCAATATGCACTATGCAAGGAACGGGTATCGGAACGCAGTTTCTTTGCAGTTTTTGTGGCTTCTTGCATCCCTGCCATGGAGTTACGCATAACTGGTGAGTTTGGTTGATATCGCTCATTCAGAAGTGGCCGTTCCGGCCATCCCATTCTGTTCCGGATGTTGTTTTGGGAGTTCTGGGGTTAATAGTGATATAATATTGCAATGGTTTTAGTCCTAAAATATTGTTCCCAAGTGTTGCTAACACATGCCACTGTTTTTGGTATGATTTTTAATATAATGGGGTCATTCCGGCCTGTTCCGTTCCGTTCCTGTTCACTCCAACCTGCTTTGAGCCAAATTAGACCTGAGGCTGAATATGTCACTAGGTGTAGAATCTTTACTTTTAAATGAGCACTTAGTAGAGGCCGTAGTGGGGGAGTTTCCACTGGGAACTCAGCCTGCAGGAAAGAGGAGATCACATATGTACATTGCTGCTATTACTCCACACAGTGACGTTTGTTTGTGGCCTCTTGTCACTTATCCCTCTGCCACCTCAGGGCCGCTCTTGACACCACAACAGCAGGGTGGGTCTGTAGGTGTGAGAGTGAGTTTGAGGGGAGGGGGCTGATCCCAAGGCTTCCTTAGGCTCAAACTACAGGGCACATGGAGTTCCATTGTTCTTTCCTCCCCAGAATTTTGAAAGACCTGAAGAAAACTAGGGCTGGCTACATCCATGGGCAACGGGAGAGGTTCTGCCTGAACAACTGACAGACTAGACAATCCAACCACTTCTGTTTTTGTCCCTCAGACTGAGTTAGCGAGCTTGTTCTGTTTTGAAACCATGACACGTAGGGGACTCTTTTTTTGCTTTTTTTTCTGTTTTAGCAAACAAGCACATTTCAAGGACTCGCCTTAGATATTGCACAACCCTGGGGGTTATTGGTTTTGCACCTTTCCTCTCTTCTTGCCCCATTTGCAAGCCTAGGTGTGTGCAGAATATTTCATTATGCTCAGGTACAGATAATGATAAGAAATGGAGTGGGTGGGGAGGAACAGGCAGCCAGAAAAAAGACACATGGTTCACCCAGTCCCTCTCCTCACACCCTCCTCTGGCTGCCACTTTCCTCCCCCTCCCTTTTTAAATTATTATCTGTATCTGCGCAGCTGTGCAGATACAGACAATAAAATTGAAAAATGGGGCAGGAACGGTCCCGTTCCTCTCCTCCCCCCCCCACCTGTTTTTATTTTTTTACTTAGGCAACTCCGTTATTCTTTCTCACTTCTCTCAGCAGCTTCTGATACCATTGATCATGGTATCTTCCTGGATCGATTCTGGACTGGGGATTGATGGAACTGGAAATTTTTAACTCCTTTAAAGCCCTACATGGTTTGGGTCCAGGCTACCTGCGGGATCGCTTTCTCCCGTACAATCCGCCCTGCACACTCAGGTCTTCTAGGAAGAATTTACTTCAGTCCATGAAAACTAGGCTGACAACCATTACCCAGAGGACCTTCTCTTCTGCCGCTCCCAGACTGTAGAATGGCCAGCTGGGAGAGATCCGCCAACTCAACAGTCTTCTAGAATTTAAAAAGCTATAAAGACTAATCTCTTCCGGCAGGCCTACCCAGTTGAATTTTTAAAAAGCTGGCTGTTATTTTAATAATGTAGTAGTTTTATATGTTTTTAATCAGTTTTATATTTTTTATAGTGTTTTTATATTTGATGTTGTTCCCCACCTCGATCCAGAGGCAGAGGCGGGTAAGAAATACATTTATTATTATTATTATTATTATTGTTGTTGTTGTTGTTGTTGATCTGCTTGCGAGGAGTGGACAAATGGATTCTCGGGTGGTTCTAATCTACTGCAAGAAAATCTTGTTCAGCCTGACCCATCAGGATGCTAACTAGCAAATGTCTGCCATTAGCTACACAAATGTCCTGTTTCACAAACCATTCACAGCCAAAAGCAGGGAGCAATTTTAATCCTTGATGGCAGAATAGGTGCTGCCTCTTTTCTTTCAGTTCTCTGATTCGGCTGGTTTTTATTCATAACGTCCAGGGAAACAATCATATGTCCAGTGTTGTGCTCTGCTCAATCAGTCCAATGTACAATTCAGCTCCACTAAAAGATCGCACTGTGCACTAGTCAGGGTAGAAGAGCTACTAGCCTTTAAGCCAGGAGTGTCCAACCTCTTTGCCCAAGGGAGAAACGCAAATTTAGGGAAGCTCTCAGGGGCCAAATGCCAATGGTGGGCCAACGACACTTACAAAACACAAGTGCTGGACCATTCAAGTCGTGGCTCCATTAGTCCCCTCCACACGATGCCATGTGAATCACGTTGCTTCACCCTCCTTCAGCTCCCACTTGAGGAATTGCTCAGTCAACGTCCCCCACCGTTGTTCTGCAGAGCTTTAGGCACAGGCTGATGTTTACCGTTCATTTGGATTTTTGCTCTGAGCTCCCCACACACAAAGTCGAAAGATTTCTCTGATTTCTCTGGCCTGCCATATTGTACCCC
The DNA here is from genome assembly GCF_023053635.1 of Elgaria multicarinata webbii. NCBI lineage: Eukaryota > Metazoa > Chordata > Lepidosauria > Squamata > Anguidae > Elgaria > Elgaria multicarinata. Next base: position 8,887,727 of record NC_086176.1, read on the forward strand.
AAGCAGGTACACTATTCCGTTTAGGGGCGCAATCCTATGCATGTTTAGACAGACAAGAGTCCTACAATTCCCAGCATGCCCCAGACAACTGTACTGCCTGGGACATTCCGGGAGTTGAAAAACGTTCTCTCTCTCTAAACATGCATCGGGCTGCGTCTTCAGTGTTTTAAAGCCCACGGCGCCACCCCACTCCCAGGAGTATCGCTCTGTTGAGTTTGGGATAGAGATCTCTGAATAGAGGAAAGTAAGCCGGCGGTGATGCGCCCAGACCCCGAAATGAAGACACAAGACAACAGTGCTTTAGTTGAATAAGGACTACTGTTTTATTTACCATTGGCGTTTAGTGCTGGGTGACCAGATGAAAAAGAGGACAGGGCTTCTGTGCCTTTAACAGTTGGATTTAACACAGGCCCTCGGGAAAGCTCAGCACAAGGCCAACCGGAGGTCCATTGGACTCCTCTCCCCTCCAGCTATCCCCATCCCTCCTGGCTACCCACAGACACTGCAGGACTTCCTGAAGCCTCCACATGCACAAGGAGCCACCTGTCTTCTTAAAGAGCCACTCTACCCTGCCGTAGATCTACTGTGGTAATCTAAAACAGCTGGAAATGTCCATTTCTGGCCACTTAGTTTACAACAGTAGATCTAGGTCAGGACAGAACGGATCACTAGGATGATGGGCGTGCACAGAGGCCTCAGGTAAGTCCCATGGGCGGGTGGGGAGAGGCAGCTGGCCATTGGACCGAAATGGCCATCAGGCTGAATTGGCTGAGTCAGGCCAAGACAGCCCAATCGTGTCCCATACCAAATTCGGGGTGAGGTGGACATGAATAGGCCCCCTTTGACTTGGATTTTTGGGTTCAGACCCAAGGCGAAGCACACCCCTGCTATTCTTCACCCCTCTAACTGACACTACACCTGTTTATGCACCTCTTGATCCAATGGGGCAACTTTTATTACTGGCTGCCTGTCCATGAAGGGCTACACAACCCCAGGTCAGTGTGGAGTAGGCAAAAAAACCCCTATGGGCCCCCAGCCAATCTGGGCCCACATAGGGGGGGAAAATCCTACTCAGCCCCAAACAATTGGCGACCAGCCAGACTCACACTGATCTCTGCAGGCAGTGGGCAGGTGCCAGACACGGGAGAACTAGCGCAAGGATGAGGGATACCTGGCTGGGTCCCTCTTTCCTCTCAGCTGGCCACATGAAGCTTCTGCAACCGGCCTGCCATCTCCCCACTTTTCTGGCTGACTGGGGGCAGAGCTGCACCCCTGCCCCATGTGTAGCAGAGGGGGCGAGGTGCAATTGCACGGAGGCCCCATCGTGAAGACATGGGACCCCCAACGCTTGGGTTTGATAAAGGCAACACCTGTGTAAACCTTTAGACCTGTCTTCTCCAACCTGCTGCTCTCCAGATGGGTTGGACAACAACTCCCATCATCCCCCGGGTGGGGTATTTTAGGAGTTATAGTCCAACACAACTGAAGGGCACCTGGTTGGGGGAGGCTGCTTCAGAGGATCTTCAACAGGACAGTTCCCATCCCTCTAGTCCAGGGAAGCTGTAGTCTGAGTCGTGGAGGCCTTCTCGTATTGCCTCAGCCACACAGGCCCATGTGGCCAGTGAGGAGCAGAAGCAGGCCTGCCCACGTCACCACTACCCTGGCCTTGTAGCTCTGGGTGAGTGAATGGTGCAGACCTAATGCAGTGTTCCTGCTCCAGTTCCTCAAGCCTTCTGGTCCTGAGAGCTGGGCCTCAGACAGCCCCCGCCTTTCATCCTGTCGTAATGGGCTACGGTGATTCCAAGCCTCTTTCCCATTGTCTGAGGCTCTGCCCACCCACCCCAATTCACCTCGGAGACTGATTTGGACTCATGGCAAATTTGACGCGTAGCAACTTGGCCCACTTTGGATTCGGTTCCGAATTTGAAGCAGCCCAAGCACAAGGTCAATCCGGAGTTCATTGGACTGCCCCCTCCTCCTGCATGCCCCCTCCCCTCCCCTCCCGCTCATCCCTTCCCCTCCTGCTTGCCCCTGAAGCCTCCACAGGCACAGAGGAGCTGCTAATCCTTATCGAGAGCCGCTCTGCTCTGAGGTAAACTACAGCAGCTGGTAATGGCCATTTTTGGCCACTGTAGTTTACAGCAGTAGATCTCCAGCAGGTCAGACTCCCTAGGAGTATGGGCGGCTCATTGGTGTGCCCAAAGGCTTCAGGTAAATCCCGTGGGCAGGCGAGGCTCAGCGGCTGGTCATGGGGCCAAATGGTCTCAAAGTGCTTCAGCTGAGTCAGACTGAGACAGATTCAGAGCATGGCGGGCTGAATCGGCCCACTTCCACTCAGATATGGGGTTCAGACCCCAGGTAAAGCACACCTCTACGCTTCACCCATCTTACCCATGCCGTACCTATATCTGCACCTCCTGATCCAATGGGGCAAGTTTTATTATTGGCTGCCTGCCCATGAAGGCTGCACAACCCCAGGTCAGTGTAGAGTAGGCAGGAAAAAAACCCCATGGGCTCCTGGCCAATCAGGGCTCACTCAGGGGGAAAATTCCTACTTGGCCCCAAACAACTGGCCACCAGCCAGGCTCACACTGTTCTCTGCAGGCAGCAGGCAGGTGCCAGTTATGTGAGAACTAGCACAAGGATGAGGGACTGCCTGGCTGGGCCCTTCTTTCCTCTCAGCGGGCTGCATGAAGTTTCCGCAACCAACCTGTCATCTCATGGCAACTCGGCCCACTTCGGATCTGGTTCTGAATTTGAAGTGGGCCAGCTATTTGCGGTTTCCCAGGCACCCATGGGCGCCCACAGGCACTCCAGAAAGCTGGGCGCAAGGCCAACCAGGAGTGCAAGGGGCTCCCCCCCCACCTGCTCGCCACCTCCCTCGTCCTTGCCCACTGACACCGCGGGACTTACTTGAAGCCTCCACATGCACAGGCAAGCCACCTGTCCTCTTAGAGAGCCACTCTGACCTGCTGTAGATCTACTGTGATAATCGACAGCAGCTGGAAATGTCCATTTTTGGCCACTTAGTTTACAACAGTAGATCTACGGCAGGACAGAGCAGCTCACTAGGATGATGGGCATACACAGAGGCTTCCGGTAAGTCCCGTGGGCAGGCGAGCAGGTGGGGAGCAGCAGCTGCCCATTAGGCTGAATTGGCCCCTTCAAATTCAGAACCAGATCCGAAGTGTAGTGTCAGTTACAGGGGTGAAGAACAAGGATGTGCTTTGCCTTGGGTCTGAACCCAAAATCCAAGTCTAAGAGGACGGATTCACGTCCACCTCACCCTGAATTCGGTATGGGACCCGATTGGGACGCCTTGGCCTGACTCAGCTAATTCAGCCAGATGGCAAATTCGGCCTGAGGGCCAGCTGCTGGCCCCTCCCCACCTGCTCGCCACCTCCCTCGTCCTTGCCCACTGACACCGCAGGACTTCCCTGAAGCCGCCACATGCACAGGCGAGCCACCTCTCCTCTTGGAGAGCCACTCTGGCCTGCCGTAGATCTACTGTGCTAATCAACAGCAGCTGGAAATGTCCATTTTGGCCACTTAGTTTACAACAGTAGATCTACGGCAGGACAGAGCGGCTCACTAGGATGACGGGTGTGCACAGAGGCTTCAGGTAAGTCCCGTGGGCGGGCGAGCAGGTGGGGAGCAGCAGCTGGCCAGCTGGCCCAATTGGGTCCCGTACCGAATTTGGGGTAAGATGGATGTGAATCAACCCACTTTGACTTGGATTTTGAGTTCAGACCCAAGGCAAAGCACATCCCTGTTCTTCACCCCACTAAGTGACACGACACCTGTTTATGCACCTCTTGATCCAATGGGGCAAGTTTTATTATTGGCTGCCTGCCCATGAAGGGCTGCACAATCCCAGGTCAGTGTGGGGTAGGCGAAAAAACCCCATGGGCTCCTGGCCAATCAGGACCCACACAGGGGAAAAAATTCCTACTCGGCCCCAAACTGGCAACCAGCCAGGCTCACACTGATCTCTGCAGGCAGTGGGCAGGTGCCAGACACAGGAGAACTAGCACAAGGGTGAGAGACTTTCTGGCTGGGTCCCTCTTTCCTCTCAGCTGGCCACATGAAGTTCCTGTGACCAACCTGCCATCTCTCCTTTTCTCTAGCTGGCTGGGGGCAGAGCTGCACCCCTGCCCCATTTGTAGCAGAGGGGGGTGAGGTGCACTTGCACCCAGACCCCATCATGAAGAGATGGGACTCCCAACGCTTGAGTTTAATAAAGGCAAGACCTGTATAAACCTTTAGAGCTGTCTTCTACAACCTGCTGCTCTCCAGATGGGTTGGACAACAACTCCCATCATCCCCTGGGTGGGGTATTATAGGACTTATAGTCCAACACATCTGAAGGGCACCAGGTTGTGGGAGGCTGCTTCAGAGGATCTGCAACAGGACAGTTTTCTTCTATTCATCTGCCTCCCATCCCTCTAGTCCAGGGACGCTTTCGCCTGAGTCGCGGAGGCCTTCTCTTCCTGCCTCAGCCACACAGGTCCACGTGGCCAGTGAGGAGCTGAGGCAGGCCTGCCCATGTCACCACCACCCCAGGCCTCATAGCTTTGGATCGGTGGATGGTGCAGGCCTCCAGAGAAGTTCTCGGCCCTGTTCCCTCGAGCCTCGTAGCCTTGAAAGGCAGGTCTGAGGAATCCCGAGAGTGACCTCAGGATCCTCACCAAACCCCTTTCTTCTTTCCTCCCCTTACTAGCACTACATCTGCCAAAAAAGAGGAGGCTGGCTTCTGCTTCGTTTCCCACCTCCTCCACAGCCCTGCTTGCAAATCCTTCAGGGGATGCTGTACCCCTTTTCAGAAGGATGGATTCCATCCTCCTGATGCAGGGGTGGGACGTGGGTCTGGAGACCCAGGGCAGGAGAAAGAACCTGCTCCAAGGGGACCTTTTCCCCTTTCCCCTGGCCTCGGCCATCTGCTTCAGACGGAGCTCCACTGGCAGGGGTCCAAGCTCCTCCTGGACCTGAATGCCAGTGGGCTTGTCTGTTCTTCCATGCTAGCTCACATTCTCCCCGGTGAATCGGGAGATCCAGAGGCTGCGAGCTGAAGTGCAGCCTACGCAAGAGAACCGGGAGACGCTTGCTCCCACGCAGACCGCACCTCCGTGCCACTTCTGCCCATCCAGGAAAGGCAATCTGCATTTCGCTGCTGGAGGCAGGGGCCCTCCGTAACACCCCAAACATGAGACGGTGACCCCAGAAAGATCCACATGGGATCTCCCCTCCTGCTGGCGTCTGAAGAAGAAACTTGTAAGTGCAACATCCCTATCGTTAATACCATCTTCCTTGCCAAGCCCGTTCCGTTTCACATCCTATGAGACTGGACTTCCAGGAATGCCCCAGCACCACACCTGGGGGCCCAGCAATCGCTATCCCCAGAGGTTGCAGATGGGGTGAGGGAGTGAGAGACAGAGTGAAAGGAAGCAAAAGAGAGATCGCGTGAGGGATGTGTGGTGGCAGGGTGGCCCACAGGAGAACTTCTGACGTAGAGCAGAGCACTTGAGCCGTCTCATGGGTGGGCAGCTGGGATTATTGAGATATCTGGACCCGGGAAGAAATCAGGAACCATAACCTTCAGGATATTTTAGGGAAGATCTGCAAAAGGAGTTTCTTGGGATCAGCACAAGAAATGGAGGCAGAACCAGAGAGGGCACAAATGAAGAGCAGCTGAAGGGGGTGGCATCTCAGACAACCAACCATGTAAAATGAAGTGTGGTCTGCAATAAAGCTGCCAATGGGACAGTGAAACCTGAGAAGAAACAGAATGGATCCAGGGTGGATCTGCTAGAGCATGAAATGATGTCCCATATCTGGGACTATTTCCGAGACGAACGTTCCATGGCGATTCTTCCAAGAGCTCCAAGGAACAGTTAGAGCATGATAGCAGAGGCCCAAAGATAGCCCCAAACCAAAGGAAATTGGCGTGTGACCTCATGACAGAGATAGACTTGTGGGAATCTCTGCAGTGTTGCAAAAGTCCTGCAGATTCAACAGAATGTAGAGACAAAAAGACTTCTCACGTGGAAAGCAGAACTCAGGGATGCAGACATCCACGGGACAAGGAGGGCGCAAGGCTGCAAGATGCGTTCTGGGCAGAGGCGTGAGGTCCAGCCCTTCTAGAACCAGCCTCAGGAGCCGCATGTGACGGACAGGAACAATGCAAGGCCCCTGGGAGTCAGTCAGGAGAGTCAGGGAAGAGGCGGGAGCACAGGCTGAGAGAGAAGAGGGTGAAGACAGCCAGGATTTTCTTCCCTGATGGCCTTGAGGCAACACTGGATTGGCAAAGCTGAATAGGAGGGCGGCGCTTGAATACTAGGCACAAATCCCATTAGCCCAAAAGACATTTACAAACTTTTCAAGCTAAAAATCTAAAATCAAAACATAACTATTTTTTTATTTCTTACCTGATGGGTGGCTTGGCCTGCATGAAGGAAGTCAATCAATGGTTAAACAGTGCAAGGAGTACAGCTTGGACATGAGAGAGCTTCAAGGAATTTGCTTTCTCCGGTTCCCTTCTCAGATGGCCTGGGAGGGGCGAAGGGCATGTTAGCTGGGCGGGGGGCACGGAGGGGCGCTCTCTAAAAGGGGGTTAATCTGCCCTAGACGGCATGCGTCGCCTTGCAATACGAGAGGGGAAAAAATGGTCTCTTACCTGGTTGATGCTTTTGCCTGCTTGAAGGAACATGGTTAAGTGTAACATACCTGACTACCTAACCTGGCCACTAACAAAACTATTCATATATATCTATAGAAATATATATATAGAAATATATATAGAAATGTATATATAGATCTGGTTATAGATATAGATCCATAGATATTGGTACATAGATATAAATATAGATGTATATGAATTTATAAATGAAATAAAAAGCAAGTCATATCCGCAGATATAATTTGCAGCTAAACTGTAACAGTGCAATCCTATACATGTCTGCTCAGAAGAAAGGCTCCTTCAATTCAGCGGCCCTTACTCCTGGGTAGCGTGTGTAGGATTGGAGCCTCAGACGCTTAACTTCAACCAGTTAAATAAATATCAGCATAGATATATTCCGTATACATTGATATATAGCTATAGAAATATATATATAGAAATATATATATAGATATATAAATATATAGCTATTACTATATGTAGATATAAATACATAGGTATCGATGCATAGATATAAATATAGCTATATATGAACATAAGGAATCAAACAAGTCATATCTGCAAATATAAGTTGTAGCTAAACTATACCTAACAGTGCAGTCCTACACATGTCTAGTCAGAAGTAACTCCAATTAATTTAAAGAGGACTTACTCCTGGGTAGCATGTATTGGATTGCAGCCTAAGACATTTAACGTTGTTAAATTAAATAAATAGAAATAAAAATTCATATATCTCTATATAAATATATATATAGCTGTATATATATAAATATAGATATAGATATAGATATAAATATAGATATAGATGTATAGATACCGATGCATAGATATAAATATAAAGATATATGATTCTATGCATGAAATAGAAAGCAAGTCATATCAGCAAATATAATGGGTCGCTATTCTCTAAGCCTAACTAACTAACCAACGGAAAGATGTAAATAGCAGCTTCAGAGTTTCAGTAGAAAACTCTTTACAGCCGGCTGGCCACTGCACCGGGGACGACCTCCAATGCCACAGCAAGGAAGGTTAGGGGGCTGGGTAGTTTGGGGGGAGGGCGACCTCGTCAGCAAGACAATGTCGGAGTGGTACTAGGAGCTGGCAAAGGCTTGGAGTTTGTGCTTCTTGGTGCAACCCCACATGGGGACTCCATAGGGATCAAAATGTGGGGGCCACCCATTAGTTGTCCATGCCTGGAGCCCCCAAGGGACGAGAATTTCAGACACATCTTCTGTTCAGTTTAGGTTTGGCTCTGAAATTCTGCACCCAGAGAGGGGCGTTTTGCACCATCTCTCTCTCCCAATGTATGGGACCTGGTGTGGGTGCGCTAGACTACTGATTAAGAGAACAGCATTTTCCTCTTTGCTGGTGTTGGTAAATCTGTGGGACACGTGAGAGTCTCTAAAGGCCACAAAGAAGGCTGTAGCATTCTTTGTTCTTTTTCCTTCTCTTAGGGAGTCACAAAGAGGTAAGTAGGCTGAACTGGGGCAGAGCACCGTGGGGCGGGGTGGGGCGGAGCAGGGTGGGGCGGGGCTGGGTGGGGCGGGGGTGGGCTGAGAGTGCAGCTTCACATTTTTCAGAACACCTGTAATAAAGACATGATTAGTTTTGGTCTCTTACCTGGTCAATGTCTTGGCCTGTATAATGAAGGGTTAAGGTTAAATGCAACATATGAACCCGCCCCCTAAGCCTGCCATCAAACTGCACTGATGGACCCTTGAAGGGGAACCTCTCAAAAGCAAATTCCTTTCCGCCAGGCAGACTTTGGGCCTGTGGGATCTACGTCGCATTTCGCTCGGAGCCCAAGGCCCTCTCCTCAGAGCAAAGTGAAAGACAGTGGCTCAAGAAGACAGACACAGAATTGCGGGACAACGTGCCTCTGAGCAGATGCTCCGGCCAGGAATTGGTTTTCAGGAACAGAACTGGAGCTCACACCCAAATCGTTTCACACCCAAATCTCCTCCTGTTTCCCCCCAAGCATTGAGATTTCGGAAGCCTGATTTCACAGGGGAAAAGATCTGTTCGTGTCAGTAGTGTTTAAGCATGAGCCGCAAATCACCTGGCGATCTCCCAGCAGGTCTCCAACTCTCACCTGTCCGCCTGGCTTCAATCTCTCTCATGTCCAGAGAGAGAAATTCTTGGGACCGGGAGGCCTGTAGCTGGCCCAGGGGGCATCCAGGCTAGGCTTCTATTGTGCAATCGCCCCGCCTCCTGCATGGAATTAGAAATATAGAAATAGGTACACAGGCGTCAATTTATGAAAGTGGAATATAGAGGAAGTCCTATCTGTAAATAGAAGTTGTAGCCGAATTATAACTAATACACGTCTACTCCAAGGCAAGTCCCATGAAGTTCTCTCCCACCTGGGGAGAGGTGTAAAGTCCAGCCCTTGTTTGATCTCTTACCTGATGGGTGGCTTGGCCTGCATGAAGGAAGTCAATCAATGGTTAAACAGTGCAAGGAGAACAGCTTGGACATGAGAGAGCTTCAAGGAATTTGCTTTCTCCGGTTCCCTTCTCAGATGGCCTGGGAGGGGCGAAGGGCATGTTAGCTGGGCGGGGGGCACGGAGGGGCGCTCTCTAAACGGGGGTTAATCTGCCCCAGACGGCATGCGTCGCCTTGCAATACGAGAGGGGAAAAAATGGTCTCTTACCTGGTTGATGCTTTTGCCTGCTTGAAGGAACATGGTTAAGTGTAACATACCTGACTACCTAACCTGGCCACTAACAAAACTATTCATATATATCTATAGAAATATATATATAGAAATATATATAGAAATGTATATATAGATCTGGTTATAGATATAGATCCATAGATATTGGTACATAGATATAAATATAGATGTATATGAATTTATAAATGAAATAAAAAGCAAGTCATATCCGCAGATATAATTTGCAGCTAAACTGTAACAGTGCAATCCTATACATGTCTGCTCAGAAGAAAGGCTCCTTCAATTCAGCGGCCCTTACTCCTAGGTAGCGTGTGTAGGATTTGAGCCTCAGACGTTTAACTTCAACCAGTTAAATAAATATCAGCATAGATATATTCCGTATACATTGATATATAGCTATAGAAATATATATATAGAAATATATATATAGATATATAAATATATAGCTATTACTATATGTAGATATAAATACATAGGTATCGATGCATAGATATAAATATAGCTATATATGAACATAAGGAATCAAACAAGTCATATCTGCAAATATAAGTTGTAGCTAAACTATGCCTAACAGTGCAGTCCTACACATGTCTAGTCAGAAGTAACTCCAATTAATTTAAAGAGGACTTACTCCTGGGTAGCATGTATTGGATTGCAGCCTAAGACATTTAACACTGATTAATTAAATAAATAAAAATAAAAATTCATATATCTCTATATAAATATATATATAGCTGTATATATATAAATATAGATATAGATATAGATATAAATATAGATATAGATGTATAGATACCGATGCATAGATATAAATATAAAGATATATGATTCTATACATGAAATAGAAAGCAAGTCATATCAGCAAATATAATGGGTCGCTATTCTCTAAGCCTAACTAACTAACCAACGGAAAGATGTAAATAGCAGCTTCAGAGTTTCAGTAGAAAACTCTTTACAGCCGGCTGGCCACTGCACCGGGGACGACCTCCAATGCCACAGCAAGGAAGGTTAGGGGGCTGGGTAGTTTGGGGGGAGGGCGACCTCGTCAGCAAGACAATGTCGGAGTGGTACTAGGAGCTGGCAAAGGCTTGGAGTTTGTGCTTCTTGGTGCAACCCCACATGGGGACTCCATAGGGATCAAAATGTGGGGGCCACCCATTAGTTGTCCATGCCTGGAGCCCCCAAGGGACGAGAATTTCAGACACATCTTCTGTTCAGTTTAGGTTTGGCTCTGAAATTCTGCACCCAGAGAGGGGCGTTTTGCACCATCTCTCTCTCCCAATGTATGGGACCTGGTGTGGGTGCGCTAGACTACTGATTAAGAGAACAGCATTTTCCTCTTTGCTGGTGTTGGTAAATCTGTGGGGCACGTGAGAGTCTCTAAAGGCCACAAAGAAGGCTGTAGCATTCTTTGTTCTTTTTCCTTCTCTTAGGGAGTCACAAAGAGGTAAGTAGGTTGAACTGGGGCAGAGCACCGTGGGGCGGGGTGGGGCGGAGCAGGGTGGGGCGGGGCTGGGTGGGGCGGGGGTGGGCTGAGAGTGCAACTTCACATTTTTCAGAACACCTGTAATAAAGACATGATTAGTTTTGGTCTCTTACCTGGTCAATGTCTTGGCCTGTATAATGAAGGGTTAAGGTTAAATGCAACATATGAACCCGCCCCCTAAGCCTGCCATGAAACTGCACAGATGGACCCTTGAAGGGGAACCTCTCAAAAGCAAATTCCTTTCCGCCAGGCAGACTTTGGGCCTGCGGGATCTACGTCGCATTTCGCTCGGAGCCCAAGTCCCTCTCCTCAGAGCAAAGTGAAAGACAGTGGCTCAAGAAGACAGACACAGAATTGCGGGACAACGTGCCTCTGAGCAGATGCTCCGGCCAGGAATTGGTTTTCAGGAACAGAACTGGAGCTCACACCCAAATCGTTTCACACCCAAATCTCCTCCTGTTTCCCCCCAAGCATTGAGATTTCGGAAGCCTGATTTCACAGGGGAAAAGATCTGTTCGTGTCAGTAGTGTTTAAGCATGAGCCCCAAATCACCTGGCGATCTCCCAGCAGGTCTCCAACTCTCACCTGTCCGCCTGGCTTCAATCTCTCTCATGTCCAGAGAGAGAAATTCTTGGGACCGGGAGGCCTGTAGCTGGCCCAGGGGGCATCCAGGCTAGGCTTCTATTGTGCAATCGCCCCGCCTCCTGCATGGAATTAGAAATATAGAAATAGGTACACAGGCGTCAATTTATGAAAGTGGAATATAGAGGAAGTCCTATCTGTAAATAGAAGTTGTAGCCGAATTATAACTAATACACGTCTACTCCAAGGCAAGTCCCATGAAGTTCTCTCCCACCTGGGGAGAGGTGTAAAGTCCAGCCCTTGTTTGATCTCTTACCTGATGGGTGGCTTGGCCTGCATGAAGGAAGTCAATCAATGGTTAAACAGTGCAAGGAGAACAGCTTGGACATGAGAGAGCTTCAAGGAATTTGCTTTCTCCGGTTCCCTTCTCAGATGGCCTGGGAGGGGCGAAGGGCATGTTAGCTGGGCGGGGGGCACGGAGGGGCGCTCTCTAAACGGGGGTTAATCTGCCCCAGACGGCATGCGTCGCCTTGCAATACGAGAGGGGAAAAAATGGTCTCTTACCTGGTTGATGCTTTTGCCTGCTTGAAGGAACATGGTTAAGTGTAACATACCTGACTACCTAACCTGGCCACTAACAAAACTATTCATATATATCTATAGAAATATATATATAGAAATATATATAGAAATGTATATATAGATCTGGTTATAGATATAGATCCATAGATATTGGTACATAGATATAAATATAGATGTATATGAATTTATAAATGAAATAAAAAGCAAGTCATATCCGCAGATATAATTTGCAGCTAAACTGTAACAGTGCAATCCTATACATGTCTGCTCAGAAGAAAGGCTCCTTCAATTCAGCGGCCCTTACTCCTAGGTAGCGTGTGTAGGATTTGAGCCTCAGACGTTTAACTTCAACCAGTTAAATAAATATCAGCATAGATATATTCCGTATACATTGATATATAGCTATAGAAATATATATATAGAAATATATATATAGATATATAAATATATAGCTATTACTATATGTAGATATAAATACATAGGTATCGATGCATAGATATAAATATAGCTATATATGAACATAAGGAATCAAACAAGTCATATCTGCAAATATAAGTTGTAGCTAAACTATACCTAACAGTGCAGTCCTACACATGTCTAGTCAGAAGTAACTCCAATTAATTTAAAGAGGACTTACTCCTGGGTAGCATGTATTGGATTGCAGCCTAAGACATTTAACACTGATTAATTAAATAAATAAAAATAAAAATTCATATATCTCTATATAAATATATATATAGCTGTATATATATAAATATAGATATAGATGTATAGATACCGATGCATAGATATAAATATAAAGATATATGATTCTATACATGAAATAGAAAGCAAGTCATATCAGCAAATATAATGGGTCGCTATTCTCTAAGCCTAACTAACTAACCAACGGAAAGATGTAAATAGCAGCTTCAGAGTTTCAGTAGAAAACTCTTTACAGCCGGCTGGCCACTGCACCGGGGACGACCTCCAATGCCACAGCAAGGAAGGTTAGGGGGCTGGGTAGTTTGGGGGGAGGGCGACCTTGTCAGCAAGACAATGTCGGAGTGGTACTAGGAGCTGGCAAAGGCTTGGAGTTTGTGCTTCTTGGTGCAACCCCACATGGGGACTCCATAGGGATCAAAATGTGGGGGCCACCCATTAGTTGTCCATGCCTGGAGCCCCCAAGGGACGAGAATTTCAGACACATCTTCTGTTCAGTTTAGGTTTGGCTCTGAAATTCTGCACCCAGAGAGGGGCGTTTTGCACCATCTCTCTCTCCCAATGTATGGGACCTGGTGTGGGTGCGCTAGACTACTGATTAAGGGAACAGCATTTTCCTCTTTGCTGGTGTTGGTAAATCTGTGGGGCACGTGAGAGTCTCTAAAGGCCACAAAGAAGGCTGTAGCATTCTTTGTTCTTTTTCCTTCTCTTAGGGAGTCACAAAGAGGTAAGTAGGCTGAACTGGGGCAGAGCACCGTGGGGCGGGGTGGGGCGGAGCAGGGTGGGGCGGGGGTGGGCTGAGAGTGCAAGTTCACATTTTTCAGAACACCTGTAATAAAGACATGATTAGTTTTGGTCTCTTACCTGGTCAATGTCTTGGCCTGTATAATGAAGGGTTAAGGTTAAATGCAACATATGAACCCGCCCCCTAAGCCTGCCATCAAACTGCACAGATGGACCCTTGGAGGGGAACCTCTCAAAAGCAAATTCCTTTCCGCCAGGCAGACTTTGGGCCTGCGGGATCTATGCCGCATTTCGCTCGGAGCCCAAGGCCCTCTCCTCAGAGCAAAGTGAAAGACAGTGGCTCAAGAAGACAGACACAGAATTGCGGGACAACGTGCCTCTGAGCAGATGCTCCGGCCAGGAATTGGTTTTCAGGAACAGAACTGGAGCTCACACCCAAATCGTTTCACACCCAAATCTCCTCCTGTTTCCCCCCAAGCATTGAGATTTCGGAAGCCTGATTTCACAGGGGAAAAGATCTGTTCGTGTCAGTAGTGTTTAAGCATGAGCCGCAAATCACCTGGCGATCTCCCAGCAGGTCTCCAACTCTCACCTGTCCGCCTGGCTTCAATCTCTCTCATGTCCAGAGAGAGAAATTCTTGGGACCGGGAGGCCTGTAGCTGGCCCCGGGGGCCTCCAGAAAAGGCTTCTATTGTGCAATGACCCTGCTTGCTACATGGAATTAGAAAATTTATAAAAGTGGAATATAGAGGAAGTCCTATCTGCAAATAGAATTTATAGCCAAATTATAACCAGCAGTGCAACCTACACTTGCTTACTCAAAAGTAAGTCCCATGAAGTTCTCTCCCACTTGGGGAGAGGTGTAAAGTCCAGCCCTTCTAGACTGCTGGCCAGGTGCAGCATGTTTCCGCGAGGAGCAATTCAAGGCTTTTTGTGGCAGTTTGGAGCATCAGGTAAGAGAAGTTAAACGTTAGAATAGAATGAGAGAGTAAAGAACGGTAGTGAAACAGAGAGTTTTCTTCTCTGATGACCTGGGGGCAACTGTAATTTGCCATAGCTGAACAGGTTTGCCCAAATTCCATTTGCATGGTTCAAGAAAAATTATGTGTTGTCTGTAACAAATTTGCCATGGCGAAATTAAACCCAAAAAGAAAAAGAATGGAGCTATGGTTCCTTGAGGATGAAGTCTTAAGGCTTCAAGGCGATGCACGTGTTCTTCAAGACAGGAAGGCACCCAGAGCCCTCTCCGGTCCAGAGCCCTCTCTGGTCCAGGGCCCCCTCCTCTATGAATGTTGCTTTGCACTTCTTCCAAGACCTCAAAGGGAGGAGATACAGCATAACAGATGTGCCACGGAGAGCTCAAAAGCAAAGGAAGTGGGCGCAGGACCTCATGACAAATCTCTGCACTGTCACAAAGGCCCAGGAAATTAAATTGAACGCATAGACCAAGAAGGCTTCTCAAGCGGGAAGAGGAACTCAGGAAGGCAGACACACTCCTTACTGAAACCAAAAATGAAGGGATGGGGGCAAACCAAACTTGTGGTTCAGAAGTCCATCAGCAATGGAGAAAGAAGGCAAGGAGCAAGAACCACCAATTGCAAGCCCAGATGTGGAGCCCAAGAAAAACAGGGCCAGTGGAAAGGGCTGGTAATGCCAGGGTCTCAGGGGCGGCTGGGGCGGTGGTGGACGAGACATTGCTACGCAGATCAAATAAGCCTTCCCTGACGAACGTCAAGGGAAATGAACAGTCCACGTGAGCTGGGATGTGCGGTCTGAGGATCCAAGCCTCCCAAAAGCTTTTAGGCCTCATCTTGACAGAAAAGCTACAATACAAGCATCATTACAAGTAGGCCTCCTACTTGGCAAATGGTTTTGCCTGCATGAAGGAACACCGTCAAATGTACAATATTAACCTACCTAACCTTTCTACCCAAATTTCTAATACTTACATAGCATTATCAATATCTCAATGAAACATAAAGCAAATCCTATCTGTCAATGTAACACTTAACTAAACTAACTATGAACCTCAGCAGCTAACGTATTCAAATATATAACCAAATTAAAGCAGTACTGAAATATTTCAAAAGCGACCATCTCTGGGTTGGATCCAGATTCACACTGGAGCAACTGCGCTGAGGGAAGTGGGTTTCCATGGCCCCTCCTTCCCACGACAGTCCTCCAGGCCCCTGGAAATACTACACAGAGGCACAGAAGCCCCTGCTCAAGGAGGTGATCTGCGATCTGGGGGTGGAGATCCCCCCCAAATTAGGCAGAGGGACTTTCCATGAGCAGCAGGCAGATCCTAGACCCATCCCTCTGTTGAGGCTCCTCAACTGTCCTAACGGCTGTTAGATACGGAATGACATCACTGAGGTGATGACATCACTTGGAACCCAGAGCACTGCGGCCTCAGAGGTCTTGTGCATTTCTTCCTCTTAAAGCTATATCCCACGTCCCCAACGGAAGCAGCCTGCCTGCAGGGCAGGGCAGCATACAAACCTGGATTCAAAACCACAGGATGAGACAGTACATAATTTCAGCTAGCTTGATGCCGGGCTGGTGGTGGCCTCCAAAAGGGTCCGCCAAGGCAGTTTGCTGCCTGAGCCAGAGCAGTACATGGTCCCACCTGCCCTTACAAAAGCCACGGTACACAAAAACAACAAACATTATTTTGGCACCTGAAGCAGAAAATCCTACAAGGGCCTCTTTCCCCTCCCTGGCAGTAAGAATGCCGAACAAGGCATGGGCTACCTTGGCTGTTCCCAGGCCTGCCATCCTTCCCATCTGGATTCTGGATTTGGGCCTGAAAGGCCAAGGGAAAGTGTGGGTGTAAGTTGTAAGCATGCACAAATTGTGACACTGCACCGCATCATCACTGATCATGGGGCACATCTGTTAGGGCATCAGCTTCCCATTTCCTGGCTGTTTGGAATTTGAGCCAACGTTAGAGTGACCATGAGCCCGTCCCGTCCCCCCATGCTGCTCCTCTAGATCCGGGCCCACGCACTGCCTGTAGTGGCTTTCTTCCCCTTTCAGGAGCCGCGCGGCACCGGCACGTCTGACAAGGCATCGTGAAAGATCCCACAATGCCTTGTGGGAGAAGGGAGAAGGCAGCGGAAGGCCAAGCCTCTTACTGGCAGCGGAGAGGCATGGCGGTCCATGAATCTTCCCTTCAGGAAAATCGGGGGTGCAAAATGACCCCCTGACCAAGAACTATGGAGGCAACACGGGGCTTGGCAAGGGGGTCATTTTTGCCCACCCCCACCCCCGATTTCTCACTTTTTGTTTTTCTTCTTATAATCCCATTAGAGCAAATGGGATTTTGAGAAAAACAACAAAACAAAAAACTTTAGGAAATCAGGGGTGTCCCCCCCAAAAATGACCCCCTTGCTAGACACTGTGTTGCCCCTACAGTGCTTAGCAATACAAAAATACACAGTCCCTCAGGAAGCATATTCAACTTTTGAAAATAAACAATATCAAATAATTTACAACAACCATAATGATTTATAACATGCAGGTACCATCCGGCCATGTTCTGCCACATCAGTGTATTCGATAAACAGTAACCAAACAGCCGCAAAGGGTCATACTTTCACTGACCTCTCATGACCTGTAATTTTTTATATGTCAATTTCTCCATTAGTGCTGTCTTCCACACCGATTTATATCACTCATTCAACTCTGTAAATTTGAAATCCTTCCAATGCAATGCTATTACTTTCCTGGCAGCAAAAAAAAAGATATGAAACCTGGGTCCCAAAGCTCCATAAAGCTTGAAAGCACAATCCTTTGAGTGTTTAGATCGAACAAAAGGCTCGCACCTCCTAGCATGGTTGGCTGGAAAATGTTGAGAGATGTGGAACGGTTCTTCCGTCTACACGTACATAAGGTTGTGCCCTTAGAGTTTTAATGCATTTTAAAAGATACTAGACTTAACTCACCATTTTTATGAAATTATAGAAAATAGAAAAAGTGGAGGAGTTATTGCTACAATCTTTTTTAGAGTTCAAAATGGAACAGAAGTGTTAAAATCAAGCTGCAGATTTTGATGGTGCTATCATGCTCATAGTATCCAGTGTGCTAATGCTTGTAGTTATTTACAAACTCAATTGTAGCTTTGAGGTTTCAAATAAAGACCCACCCATGCTAAGCTGGCACACTGAGTTCTGGAAAGTTTCATGACCAAAGGGTTCTCACCAGCTTTTGGGGTGGAGGGAGGTGGGTTCACTCCTTTGACGCGTAGGCACCAGGATTTCCAGAAAATACGGCAACTTTAAATATTGCCTAGTTCCACAAAACCGTATTTTACAGCTCCCACTTCTCCTGACAGAAGGAAGCTCCAGGGTCAGCTGCTACAAAGGGCCTTGCTAGACGATGCTGGATAAGCCGGCAGGGAGGCGGGGTGACGGCGCGCTAACTTTAGCGCGTGCCGCCCCGCCTCCTAGACGCACGACGCGCAGGGACTACGGAAGCCCTGCAGCGTCGGCCATTTTTGTTGTTGTTGTTGTTAAAGGGGCCACGTGAGCCCCGAAGACTCCGGACAAGGTAAGCGGGTTTTTTTTACTTAAGCCCCCCATCCGCTCCTGATCCCCTCCCATGCCTCCTGCCCACTCTTTCCCCGCCCTCCGTCCCATCCCCGATCTGTGTCACCCTCGGCCCTCCGTCCCGTCCCCGATCTGTGCCGCCCTCGGCCCTCCGTCCCGTCCCCGATCTGTGCCACCCTCGGCCCTCCGTCCCGTCCCCGATCTGTGCCACCCTCAGCCCTCCCTCCCGTCCCCGGTCTGTGCCACCCTCGGCCCTCCCCCTCTCCTGCCGGTCCGACCTTCCCCCCATCTCCCCCCCCCCCGGGATCCCCCTGGCCCGATGGGCACAGCGCTCGTATGAGCGCTGTGCCCAGTCCATGGCTTTTCCTGGCTACTTGCGAGTAAGCGAATAGCCATGGACCTTGCTAGACGTTCCGCAGCCCCGGCCTCAGGCCGGGGCTGCGGAAAAGGCACGCCATAAGCAAATTCGCTTATGGCGCGTTAAGGGAGGTCTGAGTACGGCTTGACCCCGCATTCCCCTGTGTGTCATCTGGACACACAGCAGGGAAACCGGGCCTCAAAGCGCTCTAAGGCCTCGTCTAGTAAGGCCTAAAGTTTGCTTACTGGCAAAGTGCAAGGGGTTTACATTTACTGGCAAAGTGCAGGGCAATAATTATTTTAAATTGTTGTATCTTTTGTAACGTCTGTTTGTTTACAGATGTACAATTGGAGCATGAAGAAGCAGTCTGGTCTGGTACCTACTCCAAAGAATGGTAGTCTTTAAAACATTGTCACTTTGCCTGGAAAGCAAACAGCATGAAGCCTTTGCAGATCTTCCAGTCTTCCTCTTGCAAACCAGGTCCAAAGCTCACACTTTTGTCCTTTGCTGGCTATCTTCCAACTGTTTACTCCTCATTACCTGCTATTATTTGCATTTATATACCGCATAATATACATTTAACTTTTACAAAAGTTAAAAACAGTGAACATTAAAAAGAAATATACTAAATTTAAAACCATAAAAGCATGAAATACATACAAAAACAGACAATATCCATTTAAAAACAACTATTCTGGGGTCAGCTTAAAAAACTCAGCATTTGTTGTTAAATACCTGGGAGAAGAGAAAAGTCTTGACCTGGAGCCGAAAAGATAACAATGTTGGAACCAGGCGAGCCTCGTCAGGGAGATCATTCCATAATTGATCTATGAACTAAGAAGATGAATAATGCTGCCAGGTTCTCTTCTTTTATGTTTTGTGGGAGTTTCCTTCTGAGTAGGGTGACCAACTGTCAGGATTTCCCCAGATTTGTCCTGGTTTTTGTTCTTTCCATGGTGTCAGGGGGGATTTTCTATAATTTTCAATAATGTCCTGGAATGACACACCTTCCTCTTTAAGGCTGCCATTAGTACGGCAGGAGGGAATGACATGCTTTCTTGAGGCACATCATTCCCCCACCCTGAGCTCCAATTGAGGTCTTAAAGGGGAAAGTGGGTCATTCGTGGACATTATAGAAAAGGCCCCAACTGGAGTGGATGGTGGTGGTGCAGAATGAAATCCTTTCCCCTCCTCCACTCCAATCGAGTTCTTTAAGGTGGCGGGGGAATAACGTACTTTCTGCAGGACTCAGAAAGCTGCTTCCCCACACACACACTAGGTGTCCTCTTTTTTGGTTTCCCAAATATGGTCACC
Organism: Elgaria multicarinata webbii; assembly: GCF_023053635.1. Classification (NCBI taxonomy): domain Eukaryota; kingdom Metazoa; phylum Chordata; class Lepidosauria; order Squamata; family Anguidae; genus Elgaria; species Elgaria multicarinata. The sequence goes on from NC_086176.1 coordinate 8,907,398, forward strand.
CTACTTCTGAGTAAACTTTATATAAGAAACTTGGCTATAGGAATGGGGGTTTCCATGGATAATATCACACCATATTAAATACCACGTAGAGTGACCATATGAAAAGGAGGACAGGGCTCCTGTATCTTTAACAGTTGTATTGAAAAGGGAATTTCAGCAGGTGTCATTTGTATATATGGGGAACCTGGGGAAATTTCCTCTTCCTCACAACAGTTAAAGCTGCAGGTGCCCTGCCCTCTTTTAAATCTGGTCACTCTAGTATAGTTCCTGCAGCTTTTACTGTTGTGATGAAGAAGAAATTTCACCAGGTTCTCCATATATACAAATGACACCTGTTGAAATCCCCTTTTCAATGCAACTGTTAAAGATACAGGAGCCCTGTCCTCCTTTTCATATGGTCACCCTAATACCACGAGGAGCCATCGTTTTAATTCCGCTCCAAGGTGGCTTTAGAAAAGCAGTGCCTCAGCCCCTCCAAAGGGCTTGAAGAATGATTGTAAATGCAACCTCCAAGTTGAGAAGCAGATGATGATTTCTACTACAACTCATTTTAGGAAGGCTTATTTTTCTGGTAAGAACCATAGAGTTGGATCTAGACCTAATCATTTTGAATGTAGACCCAGTGGGAATCTACACTATTGTTATTATAATGTTATGAATCAGCAACTGTGACGCAAAGCATCACATGACCCTCTGTATCTTCAGTTGGAAATGAGTTGTACTTATCTCCTTGATTTCATTGTCTCTGTTCGTTGTTGCTCTGTTCGTTGTTGCTAGCGCTTATTTAGAAATCATGTGCCCTGTTCTAACGATTCTTCTCCGAAATTGTTGAATTGAGTGATCAGCCAGTTGCTACCCTGGGGGCATTTCCACTTCCGCTACCCGCCTTTAGTAACCTTTCTACTGAGCGTTTTGCCTCCTGGATGACTGCAGTAGTCGATCCTATCGTCTAGGGGTGTGCACGGACCCCCCACTCCGCTTCTCTTCCAGATCTGCGATTTGCGGATCGGCTGCTTCACTCCACCCCAGCTCCGCCCATGCCCGCTCCGCTCCGCTGCGGAGCTCCGGATCCAGATCAGAGCTCCGTTTCCCCCCCCCATAGGCTTGCATTAAGCTAAAAAAGTATACAACTTTTTTTCCATGAAAGTTAGAAACCTCACGTTTGGCACCATGACACCTCATGGAGGTATACACACACACGCCAAGACTCAAGGCAATCCCATCATCCCCTGAATTTTGAGGAATTTATGAAAATCCAACACCCCATTCACACCCCTTTCGATAGCTCCGTCAATTTGCACGTGAAAAACCTCAAACTCACCACCATGATAGCTTATCCAGGGATGCACACGCACGCCCAGACTCAAGGTGGTCCCATCATCCCCTGATTTTGGGGGAATTTATGAAAATCCAACACCCCATTCACTCCCCTTTCGATAGCTCCGTCAATTTTCACGTTAAAAATCTCAAACTCGCCACCATGATAGCTTATCTGGGGATACACACGCACGCCCAGACTCAAGGCATTCCCATCATCCCCTGTTTTTTGGCGGGGCTTAAACCTGCAGACATCTCAATGGGGCCATTTCAAAGGAAATCCCAACATGCCATGAATTGGGAAGTAGAGATCAACCTAAATGAATCTTCTTCCACACTTGAAAAATGGATTTGGAACTTCCAAAACTCTAAGTTAAATGTTGTAAACCGCCCAGAGAGCTTCGGCTGTGGGGCGGTATATAAATGTAATTAAATAAATAATAAATAAATAAATAAATAAGTGAGCGCAGGAAGGACTTCTCCTCTGAGTCAAAGCCAGACACACACAACATCCCTGCGAGGCGGGCAGGGGAGGAGGGAGGGAAGGCAGGCAGGCAGCAGACATTTCTGGGGGCATAAGGAAGTGAGCCAAGGATAAGCCAGTAATGCATATAAAATGGAATAAATAAATAAATAAACAAAGGAGGGGTGGAATTAAAAGCAGCAGTGTTGCTGAATAAACAACAAGAAGAACTTTTTTAAAAAGGCTATATCTGTCTTTTACCAGCAATAGGGGGACGTGCCCAGGGGAGGGGGAAGCAGCTGCCAATTTGACTGGTCCTAGTGACCAGTCTTTTAAGAAGCAACACTGTCAGTTCAACTCATGAAAGCCATTGCTCCACCACGAGAGCTCTGAGGAGTAGAGCTCTCACTTCAACTCATGATAGGCATTGCTCCACCGGGTTAATCTCTTTGGAGGGCTCTGATGGCCCTCCAAGTACAGGAGAGAGTGAGGGCACGTCCACATGGGATGCCCTAGGGGAGCTCATCCCCTTGCACCACATCTTTTCAGTTGTTCCCCAAAGTTAGGGTGGGTAGCACTGCTGTGTGTTTCCTATCTGTTAGTATGATTTGTGTTAGTGCATTTGGTGGAGCTACTGTTTTAAAAAAACACTGGGAAAACTCCGTTCAGAGTAGAAAGAGAAGTTTCCCAGAATCCCAAGTTACCCATTTTGCCTATCCCCTCCTCCAACTTTGGGATCATGTGATCATGACCGGGAGTTGACTCTGCCCCTCAGCCCTTCGGAAAAGGTATTTTTCCCGCCGGTTTTTAAAAAAATTCTAGCACACGAACCGCAGCACGTAGAGAACTGAGAGTAGGCTCAAAATGACCCCATCCACGACTCTCCAAGCACAACAATTTTCAGAAAGATAGCTCCAAAAATAACACAGTTATCCCCCTTTCTTTTCCGCAATGCAATCCTATGGGCGAAATGTTTCAAGATGGCGATCGGATTGGACCGCGGAAACCGGAGCACTCCAAAAATGGGTGCTTCTCTTCGCCTTGCTTCTAGGGGTCCGCGGTCCGCTTCTACTCCGCCTCTGGGCAAGGCGGAGCAGGCCAATTCGCTCCTGCTTCTACTCTTCTAATCGGAGTGGAGCACATGCCTACTATCATCCTCAGTGATTATTGTTGTTTGATGGAGGGGGCATGAATGTCAGGTTTGTATTGCCCAGAGTCTATATATTAATAAACGTTAGAAACGTCAAATTAGGCACCATAACACCTGATGCATGTATACACATGCATGCCAAGACTCAAGCAAATCCCATCATCCCCTGATTTTTGGCAGGGCTTTAACCTCTAACGCATCACCCCTAACCCCAATTCACACCCCTTTCGATATCTCTGTAAATTTTCACATTAGAAATGTCAAATTAGGCACCATGACACCTCATGCATGTATACACACGCATGCCAAGCCTCAAGCAAATCCAAGCCTCCCCTGATTTTGGGGGAATTTTTGAAATTCGGACACTCCATTTTCAGACATGGGATTTTCTCCGACATTTTGACAGATAAAAACTTGGAAGCAGGCACCCTCACAAATGCCATCTATATCCACATTCATGGCAAGTTTCAAGCAAATCCCATCATCCCCTGATTTTTGGCGGGGCTTTAACCTTTTAACTCACCCCAATTCACACCCCTTTCTATATCTCCGTCAATTTTCACATTAGAAATGTCAAATTAGGCACCATGACACCTGATGCACGTATACACATGCATGCCAACCCTCAAGCAAATCCAAGCCTACCCTGATTTTTGGGGAATTTTTGAAAATCAGATACCCCAGTATCTCAGGGATTTAAAGCTGCAGACAGCTCAATGGGCTTTATTCATGGCCATTTCAAAGGAAATCCCAACATGCCATGAATTAGGAAGTAGATAAACCTATATGAATTTTCTTCCACACTTGAAAAATTGATTTGGAACTTCAAAAAGTCTAAGTGAGTGCAGGAAGGACTTATCCCCTGAGTCAAAGCAAGACACATACACACCATCCCTGTGAGGCGGGCACAGAGGAGGAGGACTGGGAGCAAGCATGCCGGAGGCTTGTGGGCACGAACCACAAAGCCCATCATGTAGTACAGCTCACAGGGGGAGGAGGGAGGGAAGACAGGCAGGCAGGCAGCAGACATTTCTGGGGGCACAAGGAAGTGAGCCAAGGACTGTTTGTTTGTTTCTAACCAGCAGTAACGCATTGCAAACCAACCCTGCGAGGCGGGCACAAGGAAGTGCGGCAAGGATTGCTTGTTTGTTTCTAAGCCAGCAGTAACGCATAGCTGAGAGTTTTCGGTCCCTAAAATTCCCTGCCACTGGCAATTCAAATTACGAGCATGAGCAGAGGGACGGTGTAAAAGCTGGAATGGAATGGAACAGGCCGGAACGACGCCATTATATTTAAAAAAAACATACCAAAAGCAGTGGCATGTGTTAGCAACACTTGGGAACAATATTTTAGGACTAAAACCATTGCAATATTATATCACTATTAACCCCAGAACTCCCAAAACAACATCCGGAACAGAATGGGATGGCCGGAACGGCCACTTCTGAATGAGCAATATCAACCAAACTCACCAGTTATGCATAACTCCATGGCAGGGATGCAAGAAGCCACAAAAAGTGCAAAGAAACTGCGTTCCAATACCCGTTCCGCACATAGTACATATTGCGCAAAATGGGCCGGGACAGCCGCTTCCAAGTAAGGTATGTTAACCAAACTCACCAGACACACATTACTAGGTGAGCCCAATATAATAAGCTCCAAAATTTGCCCCCAAATCACGTTCAGATACCCGTTCCGGGCAAAAGAGCGTATTGCACAAAACAGGCCGTAACGACAGCTTCCCAACGAGGTAAGTCAACCAAATTCACCAGGCGCACATGACAAGGTGGGACAAATATAGAAAGCTCCAAAAGTTGCCCCAAAACCACGTTCTGATACCTTTTGGTGAGTGTTATATGTGTTTGGTGAGTTTGGTTGACTTACCTCACTTGGAAGCTTCTGTCCCGGCCGGTTTTGCACAATACGGACTTTTGCCCAGAACGGGGATCGGAACGTGGTTTCGTGGCAACTTTTGGAGCTTTCTATTTGTGTCCCACCTAGTCATGTGCATCTGTTGAGTTTGGTTGACTTATCTCAACGGGAAGCTGCCGTTACGGCCCCTTTTGCGCAATGCGCTCTTTTGCCCGGAACGGGTATCTGAACGTGGTTTGGGGGCAATTTTTGGAGCTTATTATATCGGGCTCACCTAGTAATGTGTGTCTGGTGAGTTTGGTTAACATACCTTACTTGGAAGCTGCTGTCCCGGCCCGTTTTGCTCAATATGCACTATGCGCGGAACGGGTATCGGAACGCGGTTTCTTTGCACTTTTTGTGGCTTCTTGCATCCCTGCCATGGAGTTATGCATAACTGGTGAGTTTGGTTGATATCGCTCATTCAGAAGTGGCCGTTCCGGCCATCCCATTCTGTTCCAGATGTTGTTTTGGGAGTTCTGGGGTTAATAGTGATATAATATTGCAATGGTTTTAGCCTTAATTATTGTTCCCAAGTGTTGCTAACACATGCCACTGTTTTTGGTATGGTTTTTTAATATAATGGCGTCGTTCCGGCCTGTTCCGTTCCAGCTTTTACACCGTCCCAGCAAAGATGAGGACCTGTGCATCATCATTCTGGAGCGTATGCGTGATGGAGAGGAGGTAAAAACAAAAACAAGCAAGCAAACACTTCCGCAGAGATATTCCCCTCACATGTAAGAGACCTTTAGGGCTGCCCAGCCATTGCCTTTCAGCAGTCAGGCGGAAGCTGCATTAAAACTGTGCAATTCAGCCAGTGGTACTAAATCCACCGCTATATTCCCCATAAAAATCCCCATGGACAAGAGCCTACACTACTGTACGCTTACTCAGAAGTAACGCCCATTCAGCAGCTGTGTCTTTATTTAGTCTTTTCCTCCTCCTTTCTTTTAAAGTAGCTTCCGCTTCCTGGCTTCTGCCCCTTTAGTTGGTTGCTTCTTATTCTCTCGTGTGACCATGAATCAGCCCAGAATGACTCAGGTCCTGTTCCCTGTAGAAAAGCGGGCTTTAATGAATTGTTTTTTATTTGTAGCCCGAAGAATTCGTCTTTAAATTAAAATCTTGAATAATCACAATTGAGCAATTATGATGAGAAGAAAAGAATATTAATGAACAACGCCCCTGATTAACAGCCTGACTCTCTTACTACCTCCAAATCAATCGGGATGACAAAGAGGACATTCGCTTCCTTGATAGCATCTCTGCTTTATGTAGTGCTATCAATACGAACCACCAGGAGCAACTGGAGCTTCCATGCTCCAAGGAGGAATTGGCATGGGCCATAGTGGTGAGTGAGAGGCAGCACCAGAAATCTAGTGGGGAAGTGTCAGCGAGGCGGTGGGTGGAGAGCCCAGGGTTCGAATTTGGGGGAGGTTTTGTGGAGGTCGTAGAAAGAAAGACTATGCAACCATTTAGAATAGGATTCACTAATTCTACCCATGATAGTATAGAATTGTAACTCCTGTTCTGAGGGTTATGCGGAGGGCTCCAAGGTGCCCGAGGGCTCAGACAAAACCAGTCGGAGGGTCAGGTTGGGATGGAAGTGTAGGACTGGGGCTGGAGCAGCCCTACTGGAGTCCATGGGGACCTGGCCCTCACTTGCTCTGTTCTGCCCACTTGGCTTCTCCTAGGAGGTGATGGAAAAGCTCCCGATGCCTTCTGCACTGTCGCCAGTGCTCTCGAGCGCCATGGCCGCAATCCATCATTTGAGGTATGTCTTTTTTGGGGAGAAGGGTCAGGGAAGGGGAGATCTATAAGGGACAGATAAGGGCAGGGAAAAGAACCTTTTCAGAAAAGCAAACAAAATAGTAGAGGCACAAGAGGAAGCCAGAAATCAACCAACCCATTAAAAAACCAAAGTCTGTCTCAGCAGCCCTCAATGCTATCAAAACACCAGAGAGCCCTCTGAGCTCCACAGTGCAGAAAAGGGCACTCAGGAGCGATTGTATCCGTGGCCTGTAGCACTTCCCCATTCTACAGCGCGACAAGGGACCCAACAGAATTGCCAGCTCTAGTTACTGAAAAATGCCCCAATGCATTCAGGAACTGCTCGGATTCCATAAGTCTTCACTGGTGGGCCATTTTAATAGGTCCCCCACCCCAGTGACAACCTGGAACAGCTTGACGGTTGTCATGAAAGACATGATGTCCCGATTTAGTCCTATTAAGGCATAGATGTTGAAATCTCCTGGAACCAGAATCCTAAAGATTTCCAACATCACATCTTAGACCACCTCAGCCAGGGAATCCACTGGGCAGCAGGTTGGGCAGTACACTCACGGTATGCCCAAGTATAGGTGTTTGCCTCGTGTTACCTTGGGGGACCTGACCTCAGTGCCCAAGGATCTAGCCCTCCTTCCCCTTCCACCCCTGGTGGGGATTCCTTCAGTCCTCATCTCTGCACCTCTTGGTGTTCAGAGTCTGGAGGTCTGTGCTTCTCCAGGCCCAAGTGGAGCCTCCATGTAGGAGATTTGCAAAGGGAAGTTTAGAGCTGGTAGCCAATCATCCTGAGAGGGATAAAATCAAATATCGGCTCTCTAGCACAGCTAAGCCTATTATGTTTAACACAGGCAAATTTGCCAGGGAAATTTCCCAACTTAGGCAAGCTTATAAGGCTAATGCTTTTGTCAAAGGACTTCACTTCTTGTGTATGATCTAGGTATTGTATATGTTTGATTTGTTTGGTGGTAAATTTCCTTATTGATCACAATTTGTAATTGGCATAAGAAACATGGTTTGGAATGGGCAAGTGCCAGGCAAGCTATCGGTTTGGGCATCAGTTACTTTCTGATGGAGTCAATCTGGATGGCCGCCCCTCCCTCTAATACTTTCCCCTCCGCCCTGCCAGCAAATTCAGGCCTCCCCTTGAGCCGGAGCTGGAGTCGAGCCTCCTTCGCTTGGCTCTGCAAGCTGTCATCAACATGGATGTGGCCAGCAGTGATGCCAGAGACCAGGTAAGTTCATGTTGAGCTCATCAGCACTGTGGCAAATGCTCCTACTTCAGAGCCTGCGGTACTTGATTCCTTACCTGAATCTCTGAGACAGTTTCTGCATTTGGGGCGCAGCGGGCAAAACTCTGTGCCCAGAAAAGGCAGGAAGGGGCGGGGGGGGGAGAGAGTTATTGTTCACAAGCTCCATCTTATAGTCCAGAATCCACAGGATCACTTCTAGTACTTCTAGTCTCTGTTCGACAGGCAGAACGACACAGCTTTGTGTCGCCTGCATGCAGAAAGGCCTTGTTAAGGAGGGACTCCAGCAAGCACAGTGTGGCTTTCTCTTTACTTTCAGGCAGCATACAGGAGACCTTTTGCAGCCCTGGAAGCAATGCTGGAGTCCTTACTAGAGGAGGACCCAACAACAGCACACCTCCTCCGAATCTTCGATGTAAGTACATTGAAGCAAGGGTGGAAAAGACATTTTGGTGCTGGATAGGGTGACCCTATGAAAAGGAGGACAGGGCTCCTGTATCTTTAACAGTTGCATAGAAAAGGGAATTTCAGCAGGTGTCATTTGTATATATGGAGAACCTGGTGAAATCCCCTCTTCATCACAACAGTTAAAGGTGCAGGAGCTATACTAGAGTGACCAGATTTAAAAGAGGGCAGGGCACCTGCAGCTTTAACTGTTGTGACAAAGAGGAAATTTCACCAGGTTCTCCATATATACAAATGACACCTGCTGAAATTCCCTTTTCAATACAACTGTTAAAGATACAGGAGCCCTATCCTCCTTTTCATATGGTCACCCTAGCGCTGGAGGTGAAGGACAAGATGGATTAATAAGATGAATATCTTTGGACTGAGGAGCAAATTATTTTGGGGTGCACAACTGCCAGTAGCATGTCATCAAGACTGTGGAAGATGTTCGCCCAGCACAACGTTTCTGAGGTGTTGCTTCCCCTTACAGCACATCCACTTTGGGTTCGATTCAAAGGATGTGAAGGAGAGAGCCAGGGCCACCAAGAATAGTGCTTCCATCCTTCGCTTTGCTACCATGATGGCGGACTTTGACGTAAGTAGCTCACAGTTGCGGACGACCTGCTTTGGCTCGAAAGGGCTGCAGAGTTCTGGGCTGGAAAGCACGAAACCTAGAGAAGTGGGCCAAAATTCCCATTGCTCTTTCCCTTTGCTGTGCGGAGCGCATTGGGGTTCCTTATAGCAAAGTGCCATCATTCTGAGCTTCCTCGTTCAGCTTTGTGAGGGAGTTGCTCTTCTGGCAGTATACAGATCGATGGAGATTAAAATCCCACTTTCTCTCCTTCCCCCTAGAACACCTGTGAGCTCCCACAGCTGGGTCACTATGTAGCAGAGCTCTCCATTTTCATTAATGACCCCCAAAACGTCATCGGTCGCCAGGCCAGGGAGGGCGTGTTCCGCCTGTATGAACTAGTGGTCCACCAGAAAGGTAAGTTAGCGACAGCAGCTACTTGCTGGAACATAATGCATTCTACCAAATGCCTTGGTTTCCTATACCAAGAGAAACGGAAGAGCAACTTCTTATTTATTTATTTATTTATTTATTTATTTATTTATTACATTTTTATACCACCCAATAGCCGAAGCTCTCTGGGCGGGTCACAAAAATTAAAACCATAATAAAACTACCAACAGGTTAAAAACACAAATACAAAATACAGTATCAAAACCATACTGTCTCAGTTCTTGTCTCAGTTCTTCACACAAGAGACTACCATCTTATTCAGTTGTAATTTCCTGATACCCTTCTCCCTTCCTGAGGGCCGGACCAAGACATTTGGCTATCTGGGGCACAACCAGGCGTGCCCTCCCCACCCTATCCCATCCCGCCACACCCCACTCCGCCATCCAAAGCCGCCACCCAAAGCCAGCCAAGTTATTTAGGCAGTTGAGGCAGAAAACCTTACACCCACCCCACCCGCCCCCAGTAGAAAAAAATACAATGGTAACAAACTGAATAACTAAAGATTTGCTGCCCTCAAAGTCTGCTGCCTGAGGAAGCCACCTTTACGCTGCCTGATGGGAAGGCCCGCACTGCCATAGGCCCCCGCCTTGTGAACCGCCCCGTTTCTTGGCATTCAGGAGTATGTGAGATTCCATCTGGTGAGGCAGACTTGAACCTTCTTTACCTCAGTCTTGCCTTAGACCACTGTGACAATTAGTTAGGAGAAGCGTCAGAGAAATCCTCTTAAGAGATAAGTCTGGAGGCAGCCCTCACAAACCCAAGAGCCGCTATGTGAGAAAGACCCAGAATCATCATGAGTGGGCAGCCTGGGGCCCTCCAGGGGATGCTGGATTTCAACTCCCATCATCCCTCACCATTGGCTAGGCTAGCTGGGGATGATGGAAGCTGCAGTCCCAAAACATCTGGAGGGTCACACGTTCTCCTTTCCTGCCACAGATCATCATGTTCAGAGCAAGAAAGCTTTATCTCTTGGTGTCTCTCTGTCAGGGATGAGCATGGACAACGCAGAGGAGCTCTGGAGCAGAGAATACCAGTACGAACCAAAGCTGCTCTCTTATATAAACATTGTGCGAGTTGGAGAGGTACAACCAAAGTACACGGCCCTTTACAGAGTAACCTGAGCAGAAGAGACAGGTTGGAACGTACAATTTAAATTGTGAGCGTGTAAGAAAATATTGAAAGAGAGAAGGGAAAGGAAGAAAGGTGAATATATATGCAAGTCCAATAGACATCTTCTGACTTGGTTTTGGTGGGAGAAGAAGACTGTGGCCCTGTTCAGAAGACATCTTAAATCATGGCTTTAACCACGATGAATAAGGCAAAAAGCCTTATTCACCATGGTTAAAGCTGTGGTTTAAGGTGTCTTCTGAACAGGGCCAAAGAGATGTTCATTGTCTATTTTTAGGTATTTGGAAAGATCTTCACAGCAGAGCAGCGAAGGTCTTTTCTAAATGTGGCTCTGCTCGCCATGTACCATCCCCTGCTAAGGGTGTGTGAAGCTGGGCTCCTCCTTGTCTACTCCCTCCTGGGCGGTGGAGAACAGCTGCTGGGGAACGAGGTGAGCTGCAGGGTTTGGCTTGCTTGGGCAGGGAGGGGGCAGGCCTCAACGCAGGGCTCCCCAACCCCCTTTGGGTCACTGGGCACAGCTGGGAGTTTGAAAGTGTTGTGGGTGCTCTCACAACATGGCCACCCTGGTGTTGTTTACTGATCATCAAATGGTTAAAATGGTGGGTGGGGATGGTTACGAAATACTCATTTCCCAGAAGGCAAAGTGGTGAGACTCAAAGAAAACTGCCCCAGAACCTCAGTACAGGTCAGAGGTGGGGTCTAGGTCTAAAACACCAAAACACTTTGAAACCAAATAAAGGAGGTGTTGGAAGGAACCACCTGGCTTTGCAGTTTGCCAGCATCCCATTTGGGTGAAAAAAAATTAAAAATCTTAAGGAATAAAACAAAAATCAGGAGGGAGCCTGGAGGGCCCAAAGAGAGATATCCGTGAACAAATCAGTGCCCTTGGGCTCCATGTTGGAGATACCATCTTTAAAGTGGCAGCCCTTTTCTTGGATTAAAAATGGTTTCTAACATTGGGGGATTTTTCTTCCACCTCTCCAGGCACGGGAAGTGAAGAACAAGATCTGTCACCAGCTCCTGAAAATCCGGGTGTTTAAAGAGTTGCCCGTTGCCATCCAGAGCCTCTCTGGGTGCAAAGGTATCTACTTTTTAAAACTGTTAACCTTGAAATCCACCAGTTACACACTGGTACAGAAGACACATCCTTAGAATTAAAGCATTCTGAGGCCAGGAATCAACTGAACAGAGCTCAAAGTCTTCCAGGTTACCCAAACCCTTCTTCATTTCAGAAGGATAAATTTAGGGTCAAGGGGAGATATTTTGATGTCCTTGCCAGTCTACTAATAGATACAAACCTATCTTCTGCCCATCCCTGCTGTAGTGTGTGTGCACCCAAATATCCTAGTGGTCATGTCTAGATTGGTCAGAAACATGTTTATGCCCCAGATCAGTCCTTTCTTGACCCCATGCGCATGTGCACCACATCAAGAACACTGGGAACCATGGCAGATCAGCTCCCATGGTTCCGAGCCATTGCAGGTGTGCCATGGACATGTGCCAGTATCCAGGGGCCTTGGACCCTGCTGTATCCATCCCAGCCCTCTCCTCCTCCTCCTCCTCCTCCTCCTCCTTTAAGGGCCTAGACATCCAAGCTGGACAATCCAGTTTGAATGAACTTTCTGGTTGTCTATCTGGAAAATGCATCCAGAAGAGTTTGGGTGGATACCCATCCCTGATGAGCTTCTGGCCCAGGTACTCTCCTCTAGCTGTACTTTTTGTATTCTGTAGCTCATTACTCTCCCAAGGCTACACTAGATGAACCACTGGCCATGCCAGCTGGCAAACGCCATTCTTGCCAAGAAAGTCCCTACACCCAAGCCCCAGGTTTGGAAGCAGTAGTTCCCACCTACTTTCGGAGCTTTAATGCTAGCACCAAGCCATAAACCATGTTGCCACTTTTTAATACATCCTATCTAGTGTACTGGTCAGAGAGGTGGACGGTTAAGAGGTTCAACTCCCAAAGGCCCAGGTTCAAATTCCCACTCAGTCACAAAGCTCACTGGTTAGCCTTGGACCAGTTACTATTTCTCAGCCTAACCTAACAGGATTGTTGGGAAGATAAAATGGGTGTGGACAGAACCATGTACACCACTCTGAGCTTCTTGGAGGAAGGGAGGGATAAAAAGGATATCATCTGTTGCTGCTATTACTATTGCTCTGCTGACCTTTCCTTCCTTACCATGTCCTGAATCTCATAGAATTACATCCCCTTTCTCTTCTCTCCCACCCAGGTGATGTGCTGGTGGAGGATCTTGACGTTGCAGAGCTCTAAACCACCTTTTGCCATGCCCTCACCAGAGGAATGAAATAGAGCCTCCAGAAACCAGGGGGACACCACCACATTCCCTGGCACCAGACCAGGAGGACCCTGGGCCATCAGAGGAGACGGCTCCAGTCCTTCCCTGTCAAGAACATCGGCTTGGGTTAATGCTTGGCCTTGTGGCCAGCCCTACATCTAAGACTGCTTCGAGCCTTTGTGGAGGTGGGGGCTTTAGCACAGGAAACCATCCTGTTAAAGAAGCAGATGGCCCAGCTGACAGCTGATATCAATAGGCTCCAGGCTCAGATGCCTGTGCAACTGCCTGTAGCTGCACCTCCCAGGTGGAAGTGCCCTGTAGCAGTTCCTAGAAAACTTGATGGCTCACCTGAGCAGCTCCCTGCTTTCCTGGCACAGTGTGTGTTGTATATGGAATTGCACCCTGAAGACTTCTGAAAGGACAAGACCAGGGTTGCGTTCCTTATCAATCTGCTGATCGGGTCTGCTGCCAAATGGGCAACCCCGTACCTGCTACAGGCCAGTCTGCTCCTCTCTGATTTCAAAGGCTTTCTAACTGAGATGTGCCAGGTCTACAAGGACCCACAGAAGGTCAAAACCATTACGTGTAACATCAGGTGACTTCAAGGAAGGGAAAATCAGTTACTGAACATACAAATGATTTCCGTCTGGTGTCCTGAGACTTGGAAAAGAATGAAGCGGCCTTAACAAACCAATTTCAGGAAGGCCTATCTGATGACATCCTTGATGAACTGGCATGAGTAGGAAGACCATCAGCCCTCCAGGCCTTGATTCACTTATGCCAAAGAGTAGATGGATGGCTAGAAAGCCGGCAGCTTGTGCATCATTAGACCCACACCTGGGAATCCAGGCTTTCAGGAGAAACCTGGCTAAAATTGACTCATGAGGAGAAGGACTGTCAGAGACAAGATGGTCTCTGCTTTTGCTGTGGGACCATGGGGCACCTTGCGGTCACCTGCCCTGCCAAACCTCCATGGCCTGCAGTTCTGAGAGGCACTGCAATAACTCAAAAACTATGCCATTTCCCAGTCTCCACTCCTGCCCTACCTTCTTCCACTGTATACGCTGACAACTAGAGCACATAGGATACTCCCTTACACCAGGTCACTCTGCTTATTCATCTAGTGTGGGATTGTCTACTACTCTGTTGATTGGTAGTGGCTGGCCACAGTGAGAGGTTCATCAGAAGAGCATTTTATCGCACACTCGCTACTGCCCACTTACAGATGACAACGACAACGTCCACCTCCCGCTCCTTCTGCTCGCTTTTCCATAGCAAAATAGACCCCTTTTAATCCATCTTTTTCCCTCCAAGCGGAATTTGCCGCGACCTCCGGCTGTGTGGAGGAAAAGCGGTGCAATAAAACTAGGGTGACCATATGAAAAGGAGGACAGGGCTCCTGTATCTAACAGTTGCATAAGAAAGGGAATTTCAGAAGGTGTCATTTGTATATATGGAGAACCTGGTGAAATTCCCTCTTCATCATCACAGTTAAAGCAGCAGGAGCTATACTAGAGTGACCATTTTAAAAGAGGGCAGGGCACCTGCAGCTTTAACTTGTGATGAAGAGGAAATTTCACCAGGTTCTCCATATACTGTATACAAATGACACCTGCAGAAATTCCCTTTTCAATACAACTGTTAAAGATACAGGAGCTTGGTCCTCATTTTCATATGGTCACCCTAGATAAAATGGCCCTTGAATGGGCCACGTGGTCTTTGTTTACTTCCTCTTTCCTGGCTGGGAAGAATGAGGAAGTCCAGAGCAGCGATGGTAAGCAAACGCAATTTCCCCCCCATGTGATGACACCGTTGAGAGTCTTTCGCAGCTGCTGCTACCCCACTTTTGACTATCTTTTAAAATACTCTGACAAAGCATTCACCTGTAAGAGTCATTCCATAAAGATTCCCTGGGTGCACTGATGTTAAAACGCAACCCAAAATTTCTGCAATAGCAGGAAGGTGAGAGGGGGCTTTGCAATGGCTGCTCCCAGGCTCCCCACCATGGGAAATGCCCTCTTTGTTGTTCTTCTGCCAACAGGCAAAAATGCCTTTATTCAGACAAACGTTTGGCTTTTAAGTTGAAGGAAAGGAAAGGAAGCTCTCGTGCAAGCACTTGAGTCATTGCTGACTCCTAGAGGGCCGCCTGCGTCTGCTGACGTTTTCTCGGCAGACTTTGTAGGGGGGTGGTTTGCCGTTGCCTTCCCCAGTCGCGGTTACCTTTCCCCCAGCTAGCTGGGTACTAATTTTACAATTTAAAACAACAACAAAAGAAACCACCAACATTAGTAACAAAGAAATTATTTATGTCTCCGCTAGTCCTCCCCAGTGTCAAGTGGACATAAAGCTCCCATTCCCATAGAAAGAAATGAGAAAAAAAGTGGGGGAACAAGATTCAATGAATATACATGAAATGTAATCAAGACTCACTTTCTGAGCTATAGCTATCACTATTGGTTTCAGTCTCTGCCTCAGTGGCAGTGCTGCCCCCTAGAGGCAGAAGTGCATCTTGCTCTTGCATTTGAGGGTTGTAGTCTCAATTTGCAACCTAGGACTTGCTTGTCCTCCCTGCACAGAAATTGTAATAATCTAATACTGTACATAGTTTTTAGAAATCATTTGGAGAAGTAAATATCTGAACACCTTGTCTTAAACATTTTATTCATCATGCTAAAATAAAACATCCCGTAATCCATTTTTCTTTGTTTTTTTCAATTTTTCCAAATTTTCAGAAAGAAAAACAAAAAAAGTCTTCGAGGGGGGGGGGGGAAGGACGGACAAAAACGTTTTTTTCCTGAATTTTTCCAGTTTTTTTCCAGGCCTTCTCATCTCTAGGGAAGTATTATTTCTCAACACACACACACACACATATATATATATATGGCTTTCTGCACAGTCCCACAATTAGTTCTTAGAAGTACATGATTGCCTCCCTTCGTTCTCAACAATGCCCCTGCTTTCTGAATAGGGAACAAAATTTCATAGAATCATAGAATAGCAGAGTTGGAAGGGGCCTAAAAGGCCATCGAGTCCAACCCCCTGCTCAATGCAGGAATCCACCCTAAAGCATCCCTGACAGATGGTTGTCCAGCTGCCTCTTGAAGGCCTCTAGTGTGGGAGAGCCCACAACCTCCCTAGGTAACTGGTTCCAATGTCGTACTGCTCTAACAGTCAGGAAGTTTTTCCTGATGTCCAGCTGGAATGTGGCTTCCTTTAACTTGAGCCCGTTATTCCGTGTCCTGCACTCTGGGAGGATCGATAAGAGATCCTGGCCCTCCTGTGTGTGACAACCTTTTAAGTATTTGAAGAGTGCTCTCATGTCTCCCCTCAATCTTCTCTTCTCCAGGCTAAACATGCCTAGTTCTTTCAGTCTCTCTTCATAGGGCTTTGTTTCCAGACCCCTGATCATCCTGGTTGCCCTCCTCTGAACACGCTCCAGCTTGTCTGCGTCCTTCTTGAATTGTGGAGCCCAGAACTGGACGCAATACTCTAGATGAGGCCTAACCAGGGCCGAATAGAGAGGAACCAGTACCTCCTGCGATTTGGAAGCTATACTTCTATTAATTTTAGGGCGGCCGACTTTGGAACAGGCACAGAGTTCTCCTTAATTTCTTTTCTTTTTTCTCACTCTTCCCTCCCCATCCCCTTTTCCTTGTGTGTTATGTCTTTTTTTTTTAGAATGTAAGCCTGAGGTTAGGGATTGTCTTCTTTATTGATAAATTGTAAGCCACTCTGAGAGCCTTTTGGCTGAGGTGCGGGATAAAAAATACTCTAAAATAAATAAATACTTCCGAAGGAGGCTTTTTCTTCAACGAATGTCTTGTACAAGCCAGGGAAGTTAGAAAACATTGACACTGCACACACTTTCTTGTTTTTATTTATTTATTTATTACTTATTAATTACATTTCTATACTGCCCAATAGCCGGAGCTCTCTGGGCGGTTCACAAAAATTAAAACCATTCAAAGTATAAAACAACAGTATACGAGAGAGAAAGAGCGCCTTCTCCCTTACCAACCTGCCCAGCCACTGAGGTCATCCAAGGGCCTGTTCCTGGTGGTTCCACATAGATCCATCCTCCGATTGGAGTCCACCAGGGGAAGAGCCTTCAGCATGGTGGCTCCCCTCCTATGGAACTCCCTGCCTCTGGAGGTCAGGCAGGCTCCGACCTTGTACTCCTTTCGGCGCCTCCTGGAAACATCTTTATTCCAAGAAGCCTTTCCTTAATACGCAGCCTTAAATCTGTTGTTTGCTTCTTTTAAATTTTGTTTTAACTGTTTCATTCTGTTTTTATTTTTCATTTTATCTCATACTCCGAAATTTTTCAATTGGGAGCGGTATATAAAATATTCTAAATAAATAAATAAATAGAAATATAAAACCATAATATAAAATAACAATATAAAAGCTCAACCAGATCAAAACAGCAGCAATGCAAAATTACAGATTTAAAACACCGAGTTAAAATTTATTTATAGGCTGTTAAAAAACATCTGTCTCTTGCGGCAGCTGACCAAGCAGAGGCCATCGGGACTCCTCTTCTTCAGCCGCTCCTTCGCATCGCTCAGCGTCTCCGCGCGTTCCCACGACCCCGGGCGGAAGTGATTCGGAACGAGGGCGAAAGGGCCGCTGACGGAAACCGGAAGTTGCGCTTACTAAGGGCGGAAGTGATGCCGGGGGTGGGCGGGGCGGAGAGGGGGAAAGGAGCCTGTCCGCTTGGCTGCAACCCAAGATGGCGGCGGGGATGTACCTGGAACACTATTTAGACAGTAAGAGCGGGCGCGGGGCCAGGCCGGGCCGAGGCGGCGCCTCAAGGGAAGCGCCGAAAGCCAGCCGTCGCCCCCTCTACGGCGCCGTTGCGGGGGCGGGCGAGGAGCGAAGGGCGCACGTTGCCCTCGGATGGGCCAATTCACACGTTACAGGGCAACACGTCTGGGCTTGACCCGATTGTCCCCCTTTAAAGCGCTGCAGCTCACCAAGGCTCTGTGTTGTGCCTGGGTTTGCAAACCCCTGAGTGTCACCATTCCCACCTTTTTTTTCCTTTTACGTGTACAGTTAATATATTAAGGATTGTGCCATAAAAAGCTTGCAATGTGTTACATGGTACATTTCCCTCTAGTAATGTATGTCGTTTGTTTAGTTTTAGGTATCACATTTAACCCCTTTTCTTTCTTTCTTTCTTTTTTTTGGGGGGGGGGCGGGGAGTATTGTGTTGTGGAAAGAGAGGACTTTGGTAGAGTATTCTAAACCTCCTCATCTCTCATTCTCTCTTACTGTCAATGATGTTACACTAGGGTGACCCTATGAAAAGGAGGACTGGGCTCCTGTATCTTTAACAGTTGCATAGAAAAGGGAATTTCAGCAGGTGTCATTTGTATATATGGGGAACCTGGTGAAATTTCCTCTTTGTCACCACAGTTAAAGCTGCCCTCTTTTAAATCTGGTCACTCTAGTATAGCTCCTGCAGCTTTAACTGGGGTGATGAAGAGGGAATTTCACCGGGTTCCCCATATATACAAATGACACCTGCTGAAATTTCCTTTTCTATGCAACTGTTAAAGATACAGGAGCCCAGTCCTCCTTTTCATAGGGTCACCCTATGTTACACTTACTCCAGTCAAGGAAGCTCGTAGCCTTGGCTTTATATTTGACTCCTCGCTCTCCTTTATTCCTCATATTGAGGCAGTAGCTAAATCCTGTCGTTTTTTTCCCCTGTATAATATTGCCAGGATTCGATCATTTTTGTCTGTCTCTTGTGCCAAGACTCTTGTTCATGCATTGGTTATTTCTCGGTTGGACTACTGCAACCTTCTTCTCACTGGCCTTCCTTCTTCTCACATCAGTTCGTGGGTTTCTGTTCACCACTCTGCTGCTAAGATCATCTTCTTGGCTCGCCGCTCTGACCATGTTACTCCACTTCTGAAATCTCTTCATTGGCTTCCAATTCACCTCAGAGTCCAATATAAACTTCTCCTGTTGACCCACAAAGCTTATCACCGTCTAGCTCCTTCCTCTCTTTCCTCTCTCATCTCACACTATTTCCCCACTCGTGCTCTTCGCTCCTCTGATGCCATGTTTCTCACCTGCCCAAGGGTCTCTACTTCCCTTGCTCGGCTTCGTCCATTTTCTTCCGCTGCCCCTTACACCTGGAACACTCTTCTAGAACATTTGCAAACTACAAGTTCAATTGCAGTTTTTAAAGCTCAGCTAAAAACTTTTCTTTTTTGTAAAGCTTTTAAAACTTGATTTTAATCTTACTTTTATACTGTTAGTTTTACTCTACCCTGTGCCTGTTTGGTGCATTCTCTTCCCCTTCTTATTGTTTTATTATGATTCTATTAGAATGTAAGCCTATGCGGCAGGGTTTTGCTATTTTATTGTTTTACTCTGTACAGCACCATGTACACTGATGGTGCTATATAAATAAATAATAATACTGCCTTTGATAAAATGTACATCTTAAAATCGTGCTTTTTGAGGAGTATCAAAGTGTTTGCAAAACTCTCCTCAGAAGTTTGGCTCAGCTCTAGTTAAAATATTGCAGTACACTCCAGTGCTGGTGTGCAAACATACCGTATTTCTTCGATGCTAAGACACACTTTTTTCCCCATATAAACTTCTCTAAAAACGGGGTGCGTCTTAGAATCGCGGGGGCAATTATTATTTGTAGAATCAAAGCTTTTTTTCCCTGTTGGTGGTACTGAAATTAATGTGCGTCTTACAATCGATGGCATCTTACAATCGGAGAAATATGGTAACAACTTTAAAAACCAAACCCACTATATCGAATATGTCTGTCTGTATGTGTACAAGCATGACAAAAGGGCGTGGGAAGCAGGCATCTGCATGCATTAAGTGAACACTACATATGTTATAGGTTTTTTAGGTGTATGTCTAATGTAGTATAATTCAATTAGTCAAGAGACCCAGGATTGGCTGGAGTTCCTTATAGAGTATATGCTTGGTGGGGGGAAATGGATTTGCTATCATTAAATGTGTGGACATAGTAGTTGAATTTAAATGGTGCGAAATTATCTGTTCCGTGTGTTATAAGTTGACCATACAGTAAAAAGTGTGAATGGTGGTGCAGGAAAGAAGATAGCATGTACAAGATTGCAGCTGGCTGGTTATCTTCTCTGTCTTGCATTCTCCCTATTTCTCCAGGCATTGAGAATTTGCCATTTGAACTGCAGAGAAACTTCCAGCTTATGCGAGACCTTGACCAGCGAACAGAAGGTGAGTTGGAGGTAGAACCAGGAGCAAAGCTTCAGCTGATTCAGATTGACTGTTCTTGACTTGCCGCACTTTGACAAACAATACACCTGCTTTTCATGTCCCTTTCTGCTAGACTCTGGTATCATCCCAGAGTAGTCTGCATTAGAACACTTTGCCCTATCTTTTGTTTCAGATCTTAAATCAGAGATTGATAAATTGGCCACTGAGTACATCAGCAATGCACGGACGCTGTCTTCAGAGGAGAAACTGGGGCTTCTCAAGCAAATCCAAGAAGCCTATGGGAAGTGCAAGGAGTTTGGGGATGACAAAGTGCAACTGGCTATGCAGACGTACGAGATGGTATGAGACACAGCAAGGAGGGATCCAGGGACCTGATGGGATGAGATGGGATGGCTGGTCTTTCTATTTGTGGAAAAATAAGTTTAAAAATTCATAGAATCATAGAAAAGCAGAGTTGGAAGGGCCCTACAAGGCCATTGAGTCCAACCCCCTGCTCAATGCAGGAATCCACCCTAAAGCATCCCTGACAGATGGCTGCCCAGCTGCCTCTTGAAGGCCTCTAGTGTGGGAGAGCCCACAACCTCCCTAGGTAACTGGTTCCACTGTCGTACTGCTCTAACAGTCAGGAAGATTTTCCTGATGTCCAGCAGGAATCTGGCTTCCTTTAACTTGAGCCCGTTATTCCGTGTCCTGCACTCTGGGAAGATCGAGAAGAGATCCTGGCCCTCCTGTGTGACAACCTTTTAAGTATTTGAAGAGTGCTCTCATGTCTCCCCTCAATCTTCTCTTCTCCAGGCTAAACATGCCCAGTTCTTTCAGTCTCTCTTCATAGGGCTTTGTTTCCAGACTCCTGATCATCCTGGTTGCCCTCCTCTGAATACGCTCCAGCTTGTCTGCGTCCTTCTTGAATTGTGGAGCCCAGAACTGGACGCAATACTCTAGATGAGGCCTAAGCAGGGCCGAATAGAGAGGAACCAGTACCTCATGTGATTTGGAAGCTATACTTCTATTAATGCAGCCCAAAATAGCATTTGCCTTTCTTGCAGCCATATCGCACTGTTGGCTCATATTCCGCTTGTGATCTACAACAATTCCAAGATCCTTCTCGTTTGTAGTATTGCTGAGCCAAGTATCCCCCATCTTGTAACTCTGCATTTGGTTTCTATTTCCTAAATGTAGAACTTGGCAATTCCTTTCTAAATCTTTGACTTATGTGAAAAGCCTTCACCCTTGGTCTAGCTGAGCTCTTCCTGTGCTGGTCGGGATAGGGATTTTCTTTGCTCTTGTAGAGGCCTCAGACTAAGATGGCTTGGGACATCTTATCACAAATAATGTTCCTACCTTCTGTTGTGTCTGCAGGTAGATAAGCATATTCGGCGGCTGGACACAGATCTTGCCCGCTTTGAAGCTGACCTGAAAGAAAAACAGATTGAGTCAAGCGATTATGACAGCTCATCTAGCAAAGGCAAAAAGAGTGAGTCTTGGTTTTTACAGAGATGCATGGGCCCGGGAGGGACTGGAGAGAGGAGTAGAAGATGTCCACCAACAGTGACAGTAGGAAAGCCTTTCCCATCTGGGCTCCCTCCGCATGTGCTGGACTACAAGTCCAGCTGCATTATATTATCCTTATGAGAGCCTGATCAGTAAAGTTGCCTCTAAGCTCCAAATTGATGGGAACCAATAGAGTCCTTGACTTAAAGATTTGAGATCTATACTATGGTTTCACTATCAGCTGTCAACCATGAACAACCCAGAAAGAGAACCTGTGGGTGGTTGTTGGGTTGTGAACTCTGGGTTGTTCATGATTAATAATCCGTAGTTAAGCCATAGTTCAGGGTTTGCACTTAATGACAGCCCACGAGTCAACAATAGCCCAAAATTCAAGGACAACCCGTATTCAACTGGTATTCTGTGTTGTCATTATGTGTGAAGTAGGTCTGTAAGTCCTATAGGCAGGTATTTTATTTGCTGTCCTCTTTCTGGGTTGTGCACATAGAAGGCCGAGCTCAAAAAGAGAAGAAAGCGGCTCGTGCTCGTTCCAAGGGGAAAAACTCTGATGAGGAATCACCAAAGACAGCCCAAAAGAAGCTAAAATTAGTCCGCACGTGAGTAATTGTGAAGTGGCAAACCTAAGCCACTAGTCCATGTTAGTAAATGTAGCCTGATCTCTCCTAAGACCAAATCTAGTCATTTTAGTCCATCCAGCACATGGTTATTGTTGTGAACTCTGGCAGACCTGGGAGGTCACGTTTCCTAGTAGGGAGGGTTGTGAAAAGTGCCAGACTGGGAAGTTCTTTATGGCTAGGAGAGGTCAAGGTAGGTGATCCTGGAGTGAGGTGGGATGGAGGGAAGAGTTTTCAACCACTGGGATTTCTCTCGGGTGTGTGTGTGTGTCTGAGAGACGCCTTTGTTGGCGGTGATCATACTAACTCTGTTTTCCCCCTTGAAGGAGCACAGAATACGGGATGCCATCGGTTACCTTTGGAAATGTGCACCCCTCTGATGTGCTGGACATGCCTGTGGATCCCAATGAACCCACCTACTGCCTCTGCCACCAGGTCTCCTATGGGGAGATGATTGGTTGTGACAACCCTGATGTAAGAGACTGTGCTGGAGATAGAGGGTGGGGAATGAGGGGGGGCTGTTCAAAAAGGCTTAGCAAATGTGTTTTCTCTTAATTTGGGCAATGTAAACAGTGGCTAATGTGAGAATTTAGAGGGCTTTACTAAGGGTTCTTAGAAATCAAGGTTCTAACATTTGAAGCTTTTTATTGTGACCTTAATGCAAATTGACCACATAATATATTAAAACATACGTGGCTGGATCCAGGGTACGCCTTCCATGGACAGAATTTTGCATCAAAATGGCTGCCTGTGGGTCGTGGTGTCCGTGGCACCTGCTGCTGTTGCAGTAAAAATTGGGATATGTCGCAAGTGGCAGAAAGAGAAGTCAAGAACAGGATTTGGGATCTGAGCCCTGTCCTGTCTCCAATGAACCCAACATCTCAGTCTGCCATTTTGCCTTCTGGCCCACTTCCATCTATCCAAATACCCTCCCATTATCTCCGACTTTAGGATTTATTTTTGCATGCTGTTTATTGGATCTTCATCTACGAAGCCTTTTGTTTTGTTAAGTTCATTTGAAAAACACTTCCTAAAGATGATTTGTGTTAGGTAAGATTTGTGGAAGTGGCTAGGTTTGGTGCACCCCTTATTGCAGGGGTCGGGAACCTTTTTGGGTCCACAGGGACATTTGCCCTTTTCTGCCGAGACCCTGGGAGCATTTGTCCTTTTTTCCCAGCACTCACCTGCTGCCACGCTACTTCCCCCACCTGCCGCTGCCCACCACTTCTCCCCCACGCCACTCGCTCGCTCATGCACCCATCCACCTACTAACTGTGACCGCTACTGCTTCTGCTGAACGTGCTGCTGCTGTTTCTGTTCACCTGAGAGCGAGGAAGCAGGAATTCAGCAAACTGGAAGATAAGTCTGCAGACTTCCTGCTTCTTGCTGCATAGGTGAGCATCCAGTAAGCAGCGGTGGGGAGGGAAGGACGATGGGGGTGGCGGAGGGGTCCTGGTGGGTACCACTTGCCCACCCCTGCCTTAGAGCCTTGATTCACTAGCCTGCATTCCCGGGAAGCCCCCCGCTTCCCCAATGTTCACTGTGTCTGCACAGGACTGTTCAGTTCTTTATTAGAACACAGATGCTGCATTCATAGAATCATAGAACAGTAGAGTTGGAAGGGACCTATAAGGCCATTGAGTCCAACGCCCTGCTCAATGCAGGAACCCAGCCTAAAGCATCCCTGACAGATGGTTGTCCAGCTGTCTCTTGAATTCCTCTAGTGTGGGAGAGCCCACAACTTCCCTAGGTAACTGGTTCCATTGTTGTACTGCTCTAACAGTCGGGAAGTTTTTCCTGATGTCCAGCCGGAATCTGGCTTCCTGTAACTTGAGCCTATTATTCCGTGTCCTGCACTCTGGGAGGATCAAGAAGAGATCCTGGCACTCCTCTGTGTGACAACCTTTTACGTATTTGAAGAGTGCTATCATGTCTTCTGTTTGTTTATATATACTTAATAAAAAATGAAGTCTGTATGTAAGGGAGACCGTGCAAGATAGCTGCAGAGTGCAGAGGGGTGAAGCCTCGTGAAGATAGGTGACTGGATAGAAACTTTTGGAGGAGTTAAGAGCGGGACACTAGAGAGGCCAGAAACCTTACAGTGGGGTAAAAATTACGTAGTGAGCCTATACAAGGGGTAATGATGGCAAATTGCCAGGGAGATGCTGACTTGTATTTCTGTGCTCTTATACCCTTCACCAGTGCTCCATTGAGTGGTTCCATTTTGCTTGTGTGGGTTTGACGACAAAACCAAGAGGAAAATGGTGAGTGACGCTCTATAGTCCCTTGTAGATTTCTTTGCTCAGCCCACTGTTTTGTGGGAGACTTGAGACACTGAAATTTTTGGACACTGGTGATGCAAAATCTTGATTTGGAATAGCTGTTAAGTCAGGGGTGGGAAACATATGGACTGCATGTGGACCCTGTCTGGCCCTTGCCAAGACAGCCTCTGAAATCCCAGCACTTACCAGCTGTTTGGTGGACTTCTGGGAACTCCATTCTGCTGGGAAACAAGCTGCAATGCTCCCTGGGTGCCTTTGCTTCCTGGAAGAATTGCTGAGATTTCAGTGGTGGCCACTTCCAGCAGTGCGAAGTGGCCACCACTGTAAAGTTCTGGGTAGTGGTGGTGGCAATGTGCCACCCCCCCCCAAAGCTCTGGACATTGCCCGCTCCTGCTTTAACTAGTCTTTAGAAAGGACTATCAAAATACACAGGTGCATGACCTTCTCTTGTGAGCTTTGCTGTGGTGTTCAGACCATTATAGGTTTTGCTCTCACAACGTTTTCCCAAGGTGCTGCAGCTGACCTTTCCTCCTCAGAGTAAGTGGCAGCCATTCACTTATGTGGGGGGAAGTGAAGGGGTGCATTTGGTGACACAATTGGGTGTGTACGTGTTTGGCATGGCCATTGAGAACCGTTCCTGTTCTTATCTGTGTTGCCACTCCGCTTTCATCTGTATAGCCTCCGGTAGGTAATGTGGTGCCTGTGGGCACCTATGCACCCCAGACACTTTCCTTGGTGCCCACCAAGGTATCCTACCCCATACAGGTTTTGGTTTTTTTAATTTACATGTTTTCTTACCAGCAGCTGGGATTGCTGTGAAATAAATTTCTGTTAGTATTAAAAACTGTGGGTTCAATGGAGTTGTTTAGTTTGTTGGGACTCAGACTCCACCTCTGCTTTGTACTCAGTCTTTTGGACAAATTGCTTGTCCTTTGCTCCACTTCCCATGGCAGCCATTTTGTGGTGGTGCCCAGGAGTACCCCAAATTGCCAAATGTGCCCACGGCCCTAAAAGGTTGCTTACACCTGGTATTGCCCCATTACAGGATCTGTTTTTTTGCTTCACGCTGGAGTTTGACACTCTAGCCAAGTTCAGACAATCAAATCTTGTCTTAATAAGCCAGGGAAGAGCTACAATTAACCATAGCTTTGCTTTACATCTATACTGGGAAATTATTAATGGCTTCCAAACAAGTGGGATTTATAGAAACTAACTTTAAACCAGGACTTCATATTTGGGCTTGTTTAGAAGCCATGAACCACACTTTCCTGGGTTAGGATGTGCAGTATATTGTCAGGGCTTTAGAAGTTTGTATGGCTGCAGCTACGCAGTGAATGTTGGAATCCCACTTTCTGGTGCCATACTTGGTGACTTTTTCAGACTCCTGAGAGTCTGTTTCCCTTCCTTAGGAAGGCAAGTGGAGAGGATATTTTTGGGCCTTTCCAGCTACACACGGGCTTAAATGATGACAGTGTATTTCTTGCAAAGGCCCAGAGAGGGTTTGTTTTGCTAGGCAGAGGCCTTATTCTCGTCCCCTAGCTTTATTTTCCTTTGCAGATAAGCCTTTTGCTTCCAAATGCTCCATGCAACAAATTCTTCTGCTACAAATTCTAAAGAAGTCTCACAAATGTTTAAGAAGACACCTATTTGAAGGCAACATGAAGTTTAAATGAAGTCAAGCGGAGTTATTTCAATACCCAAGGTGGAGCAGCTGTACAAAAGCATAGTCGGTGGATAACGCTCCATTGGTCAGACATGACTGTCTCCTACTATTAGTGGCACCCAAAATATGAATTGCTGTCTCACCTTGGTTCATGCTTAGGCCATTTTTTGCATATTTATTTATTTATTACATTTATATACTGCTCCACAGCCAAAGCTCTCTGGGTGGTTCACAAAAGCTAAAAACAGTAAACATTAAAAGTATACAAAATTTAAAAACCACCAGAGACATAAAAACAACAGTATAAAAACAGCAGCATCCGTTTAAAACAACAGTTCTGGGGTCCATTAAAAACAAACTTAGCGTTGTTAAATGCTGTTAAAATGCCTGGGAGAAGAGAAAAGACTTGACCTGGCGCCTGAAAGATAACAATGTTGGCGCCAGGCGAGCCTCATCGGGGAGATCATTCCACAGTCGGGGGCCACCACCGAAAAGGCCCTCTCTCTTGTTGCCATCCTCCGAGCATATAAATGTGCTCTGTTTGCAGCATATGCTCAAGTTATATTTCTTGGTTTTCTATTAGCAGAACTGAGTATTTCTTAATATATAATTCTGGATGCCTTTTTTTTCCAAGTAGTGTTTATCTTCGTATCACTGCTTTGTCTTGTCTTCCTGATAACAGGTTCTGCCCTCGCTGCTCCCAGGAGAGGAAGAAGAAATAAAACATGCGGCTTCTGAGGTCCAGATGCTGTTGCCAGAACACCGAACCCTGTTCCTGGGCTTCAGTACTCCTCTCCCAGTTCCTGGGACCTCATAGTTAGGGGGTCTCACTCTGGGTGTGCAGAGCTACCTGTGAATGGTTTGTATCCATATGATGGTTCCCGTGTGTACTGAAACACTCACTGCTTGCCGTTGAGAGGGAAAGGGAGCAAGCCCTCTTCTTCCCTACAGACCTTGACTCTCCATAGGTTTCAAAGCCTGTATCAGCTTAAAGAAACCCAGACTTATTGGTGAGAGAAGGAATGATATCTGAATAACTTATAGAAGAAACAAAATCTGCCCTCCAGATTTCCTAGTTTGTATCGCAGAAGAGGGGCAATCGGGCCAGCCGTTTGTCCAGTAAGTGATTTCAGAAGATTGGCTTTTTATTCCTTCTCTTCCCTCACAACATTCCATTTTTCAAAGGGAGAGGAACCCTTTAGAGCCAGCTGGAATGTGCCTCATTTTCCTCAAGGGTGTGTGTGTGGGGGGGGGGGGGGAGCCCTCTGCAAGGTGAGATTTCCCCTCTGCCTGCTGAAAGAAGTGTGTTCATGGATTTTGTAACAGAGGCAAGCCAGGCTCCATTCCTCTCTTGGTGGTGCTTGTTTTGGGGGGGGGGGGAAACCCCACGTTGTAAAATATGGCATTAAATAAAGTCAATTCAACAAACTTTGGAGTGATTTCACTTTTGAGTAGGAGGTGGGATTAACTGGTTGGCAGCCAATTCTAGGTGTGGCGTTTCAGAACTTCAGTTTGTCATTAAGTATCCATAGGTAATATGTACGTTGATTTATTTCTGTGAATATGTCTGTTCACTTGCCTGACACCATGTGGGAAAGCTACCAGAATAAGAGTCCGGGTGGAGGGGGTGGGGAGGGCAAAGGGGACAGTGGGAGGGGAAAGTGTGTAGTTAGGGGGAAATGAATGGGTTAGGAAGGATGGAGTGTTGGGCAATACGAAACTAGAGCTTATGTAGCAGGAGGGACCTGGGTAATTTTGGGAACTCCCAACATTGAAAATAAGCTCTGTAAATTTTACGTTTAGTTACTTTAAAATGTTCTATACAGTCTATCCTTGATTCCTGGCTGGTGTGCAGCATGTTAAAACAAAATACAACAAAGTAAAAATATAAGAAACCGCATAAAACGATTGTAGTCAGGCTTTGCAAAAGTATTTAAAAGTCCTGGGAGAATAAGAAAAAGCCTTTGCGTAATGCTTAAAAGATTGGGGCGGAACCCAGCAGGGCTCTTATGCCTCTGCCCCACCGATTCCTTTCCACAAGTGGGACCCACTGCTTGTGGAAGGAAGATTTAGCACTTCCCAGCCACTGAAAACAAGTGAAAACATTCTGTTCTGGAACAGGGCAGGTCGGTGGGGCTCACATAAGAGAGCTCCACCAACCTGCCCCAAGTGTGCAACAAGCATTTCCACTCATTTCAGGGCTTCACTTGGGAATGGCTAAATTGCTGTTATGCAAGCGCTGGGTCCCACTGGTGCAGTGGATTCTGCGAGACTCACCAATTGCGCAACAATCAGCAGGGTGCAAGGGAATTGGAGGTGTAAGTGTCCCATTGGGTTCTGCCCAAGGCAAACACCAGGTGAACTTCACAGGGGGAGGAAATTCTAACGACAGCTTCACAGGTCAAAAGTCCTCTCCTTAGTTATCAATCCACCTTGCCCCTGAAGGCAGGGCACTCAAAAGGGGAGAACATTGGCAGAAAGGAAGCCAGATTCCAGCAGGACATCAGAAAAAACTTCCTGACTGTTAGAACAGTACGACAATGGAACCAGTTGAGGTTGTGGGCTCTCCCACACTAGAGGCCTTCAAGAGGCAGCTGGACAACATCTGTCAGGGATGCTTTAGGGTGGATTCCTGCATTGAGCAGGGGGTTGGACTCGATGGCCTTGTAGGCCCCTTCCAACTCTGCTATTCTTTGATTCTATGACCATAGCGTATTGCCAGACTGAAAGGAGAGCAGCTGTTTCTTGAGACAGCTGGGTCCTAAGCTTTGCAGGACTTTATAGGGAGCCACCATCACCTTGAATTTGGTTTAGAGACAGATTGGCAACCACTGGAGCTCTTTCCTACATATGCAGTGAGTAACTGGAATTTAAATGGAATTGATGACAACGGTGGAGAAGATGATGAGCGATGTCTAGCTGTGTCATCAGCCATTTACCCTATCAAACTTTTAATTATCCTTGATAAGTTCCTTTTGTTTTACTGTGATTGGATGATATTCAGAGGATAACTGTGTTAAGTCTTATCTCAGCAAAAACATCAGAGACTTGTAGCACCTTAAAGACTAACACACTTATTCTGGCATGAGGTTTTATGTTCTATAGCCCATTTCATCAGATGCATGAATTTCTACAGGAAAAAAAATCAGATTATATACAATATTGGGAGGGGGAGATTGTAAACACTGACGTTCATTTTATTACAAGGCCTAATGTTATTTTATTATAGAATCTAATGTTGCCCTCAATAATAGGGGTTCATTCTCGTGCTCATCTAATGTGATATTATGGCATCTTCTGCATTCTACATAGGACAAACAAGGTAGTCTCTATGGAAACCTAATGGACTCAAATGTTTACATCGGAAAAGGCAATATTAAAAAACCAGTGGCAGAACACCACTTCCACTCAGCTCCTCTTAGCCCTCCTGGCCTCTTGTCCTTCTTGCTCTCCTGCAATGGATCC
This sequence comes from Elgaria multicarinata webbii, assembly GCF_023053635.1. Classification (NCBI taxonomy): domain Eukaryota; kingdom Metazoa; phylum Chordata; class Lepidosauria; order Squamata; family Anguidae; genus Elgaria; species Elgaria multicarinata. The sequence goes on from NC_086176.1 coordinate 8,936,936, forward strand.
AACTGTGAGGTCATTGTGTTCTCATTCCAACAGCTTCTGGCCGTGTCGGCCTTTGAAATGGGGCGGTGTGTTGGTGGGAAGTGGGGCGGAATGACGTAAAGCAGACGAAGGGGCAATGCTGAGGCTCAAGTCTCCACCATGGGCCTTTCTGGTGGGTGAGTGACTGACATGTCCGTATTCCATGAGCAACTTGACCAGATTGCTTGTTGCCAATGAAGTTTGACTTTGCCCCACAAGGCCTTATAACTGCCATTGCCCCTGACTGTCCTGGCTGTGTGCTCTAGGCCTGTGCTGCTCATTCAACAGCTCCCGTTAAGATGGGGGTGTGTGGGGGGGTGCCAAACATAAAGCCCAGGGAGCTTCATGAGGCTGTTTTAGGGCTTCCTGAGATGCCCCACTGATGAGGTCCCTACTGCACTTCCTACATAATAATAATAATAATAATAATAATAATAATAATAATAATAATAAGTTGTAGGAGAAAGGGACCAACTTTCATAGACCCTGCAAGTTGGAAGCTGAACTGACATTTTTGGTCCAAAATTATAGGTATGTCTACTAGGTAGTTTTTTTTGGGGGGGGGGATTTGCCTCTCCAAGTCATTTTACTTGGACATACCTGTATTAACATTGCTGTCAAAAATTCTGCTGTCTTTTGAGTGGAAGATCGTGCAGAACGGCTTCCCCTCCTCTCCCAGTTACAAGACTGCCATCTTGATAGCGGCTCTCCAGCTTTAGCACCTGCCTGACGGTCAAAAATTCAATAGGTGCAGCTCCCATTACCCTACCGTTCCTGTATCCCTGTATTAGATTTGTTCCTTTGATTTGTGCCTGCTTTGGGGCGGACGTTTGAAGGAAAATTTAAAAACCTCTTGATATTTCTTCTTTCATAATGATCAGTGAAATTACGCTAATTCTGTTACAGGAATATTCAGTTGATCATTTTTAGGTTTGATAAGTCAGTATATCATGTATTAAAAAACTTTCTGGGCATTTTTCATTGGTTTCAGAATGTTCAGAAATGTTACATCTGTTTTGGACCATAGGTGGCCCTCTTCTACTTTATGTATAGAGAAACTTTCTGGTTGCTTAGTTGGAGAAAGGAACAGACGTCAACAGAACTGCAGCCTAGGCTATTGCAAGGAAATCTGCAGCTGGTAACCCTTTACCCATGTTACTATCGGAATGCCAACTTCTGCAAAAGTAGACCAACAGAACAATCTTTTGCATATCTACTCAGTGGGATTTACACCCACCCCACCCCCAGGAAAGTGTGCAGTGGATTACAGCCTGAAAAATCAGAAAATGGTCTTCTAGTGCCCTACTATCTCCTTTCCCGTGAAGCCATCTTCAGTTGGGAAGGACATACGTAGTCTGGAAGCTAGGGGTGTGCACGGACCCCCCGCTCCGCCCTGCGGGCCGATCCGAAAATTTCGGATCGGCCCGCTCCGCTCTGCGCCACTCCGCCCATACTCCGCTCCTCTTTGCCACGGAGCTCCAGCTCCAAATCGGAGCTCCGCAGTGGAGGGGAGTGGTGCCAGGTAAGGCCGGGAGAGGAGGGCGGGGGGGGGTGTTACCGGGCCCTGCTGCTGTTGCCGCCCGTGCAGCTACGGCGGCAGAACTCGGTAAGGGACCAAGGGGGAGGGGGGCCTTACCTGCCTCCGTCCGCGGTCCCTCGGCTTCTTCAATTGAGCCGGCGGTTCAGCCAGGAAGTCTGGGCCGCAAGTGCCATCATGTTCATAGCCATCAATTGTTGCTAATACCCTGTTCACATCGTGTGTGTTTCCCCCCTGATTAATACGTTTGCTTCCTTGTGCTGCTTTTCCTTCAGGCTTCCCAATCTTTCTGTCACAGTCGATCCCACGTGCTTTGTCCTCATCCCCAGGCAGCCCCCTCACGGAGGATGAGTATAAAGTCTTTTTCTCTTCCCTGAGGCCCACATGGAAGGCGAATCTGGTGTGTCAGATCCGACGTAGCAAGGGTTGCCACGATCTTAAAATAATCCAGCTGGATCAGTATGAGAATCATGGCCAGATCCCAGAGGGTATGTGCAGATCACTGGTGCGTGCTTCAGACTCCCTCCAGCACCCTTTTGTGGTGAGAGACTCTGGTTGCACTTTGCTTCGTATATATATGTACATATAAGTTCATAGACTTTCTGTGGATGAACAAGGTCCCCAAATGTCTGCGTAGGTCTTTGAGCTTTTCAGACCCAGGGCCCACCTTTAACACCAACTTTGAAAATTGGGCCCATTTTTGATTGCCCCTCCTTTTTTCCCCTCCTCCTCCTCTGTCTTTCTCAGGTCATATATACACCTCAGACATACTGTTTTTACAGTAATTTATTTTCTATAGAGAACCCTTAGAGCTTTAGTTCTGCAGGGTAGGGTGAGGAGCTTGCAAACAAAGAAAATTTAGCACCTCTACCAAACTACAGTTCCCAGGAGTTGCGTAAGCAGGGTACTGTGATAGCTCAGCTAGTAGTTGGCATCACCTTCCCCTGAAACCTTGCAGTTTCCCTTACCTGGGGTGGTGTCGGCAGGGCCAGTGCCAGGCTTTTTTGTGCCCTATGCAAGGTGAGCTGCTTTCACCCCACCCCCCAGCATACCCCCAACACCATCACTCCACCGTACCCCCCACCCCACCCCAGGTAGGCGGAGACAGGCGGGGAAGGAGGCTGTGTTACCTTTCTTCACCCAAAGTTGTCCCGGCTTGGCTTCGACTGGGCGGGACGCTGCAGCGGGGTGGGCGGCTCCATATTCTGATGTCCGGTGTGCCCGGACGCCAGAACGTGGAGCTGTCCATTTGCACACACACCCCAGCGTCCCAGCTTGGCTTTGGCTGGGCGGGCCCAGCTGAAGCCAAGCCGGGAAGCTGGGGAAGGGGCGGTCAGACGGCTCCACGTTCTGACATCCAGCGCGCACCAGAAGTCAGAACGTGGAGCCATCCGTTTACCCACCCCCAGCGAGCCCAGCTGAAGCCAAGCTGGGGGAGGGGCGGTCAGGTGGCTCCACGTTCTGACATCCAGCACGCGCTGGAAGTCAGAACGTGGAGCCATCTGTCTGTCCATCTGCCCGCCCCACCCCACCCACCCCAGCGTCCCGACTTGGCTTCGGCTGGGCGGACGCCCAGCCGAAGCCAAGCCAGGGACGCTGGGGTGGGGCTGCGGAAGGGTGGCTTCGGAATGGTGCACCCGGAAGCTGCCTTCGCTCAGCCAGAGTGGCTGTGGTAGTGGGAGGGCGATTTCTGGGCGTGGTGTTCAGCACCCCCTTACCTTGGCGCTCTAGGTGTTTGCCTGACTGGCCTCTATGGCAGCACTGGCCCTGGGCATCAGGTAATCTTGGTGCCTAGGAGGGAGTGTGGGGTTTTCAGCAGTCATCTGGGTACTGGAGCTGCCCACCCCCCACCCCCATGCTCTTCTAGTTTCTGGTGACCAATTGCCAGTCACCTTCCGCCAGGATCACACACACCACAGAGCAAGGTCAGATCAGACAGCGGAAGAGCTGTACTGACCTTGCATGCACCAGAAAAGTCGTAAGTCCCTGACTTTTTTGCCACACAGCTTCACGGGAAAGCCTCATGGTGGCTGGTGAATCTGTGGCTGCGTCATATAACTGACGAAGCACAGATTTGCATGGGGCTTTGGCCATGTATAGTCAACATTATTATCTTTTCGGTGCCAGGTCAAGACTCTTCTCTCAGGCATTTAACAGCATATATTGAGTTTTTAATTGACCTGGAATAGATAGATATTGTGTGTAATCTGTTTTTATGCTTTTTAAAATGTTTATATTTGTTTTTAATGTTCTGTGTTTTAATCTTTGTAATCCGCCCAGAAAGCTTCAGCTATGGGGAGGTATATAAATGCAAATAATAATAATAATAATAATAATAATAATAATAATAATGATAAGAAGTCAGCCCCAGAACTGTTCTAAAAATATGCCATAGTAGACATTGTGCAAAGCTTGCCAGTCGATTGTGCTCCTTTGTTCTTTGACTGCCAGCACCTTGACTGTAACTCTTTCCTATATTTATAGCTATCAACAGACCCAGAGGGAATGGATTCAGATCTCTATTAATCTGCAGTAATACATTTGCAATTTGTAATACCTTCGTTATGGAAACAAAATGTGTGATGAGAAAGTGTTATTATATTACAATGTAATATACAATTGTTACAATGTAATAGTTCTCCTGGGTTTAAGGGAATTGTTTTTGAAGTTAACATTTCAAAACTGTCTGGTGGTGCATAACCCCGGGCCCCATGGAAGTTGGTTGCTCATTACTATAATATGGCCTCCTTGTTCAGTTCACAGTCTAGTGTGCTGATTTGCCTCTTTTCAATGTTGGATGGTATGTACCCCCTTTTCTTCCCATGGTAAAGTGTTTTTTGTGTGTGTTTTGTGTGTGTGTGTCTTTACACCTTCTGCTTCCAGGCCCCATCTGTGCTGACCTTCCCGAGGTCCCACCTTTCGAGACCTTTTGTCTATTTGCACAGTTTCGATGTTTAAATCAAAAGTTCTACACCAAGGTGAGGAGAAGGGAATTATGATAGTGTCAGGCAATGCTCAAATTAGAGAGAAGGCCCCCTTAGCCTGTCTTCAGGAGACGATGGGGGGGGGGGATGATTTGGCTAAAATTAAGGGGAGTCAAGGAGCGAGGCTTATGGATTGCATTAAGGGTCTCTCAAGAATGCAGCCAGGGAGTGAGCAGAAAGGCAGGGCAAGCAGAGATACTTGGCAGAACTAGGGTGCTTTCAGATAAGGCTTTTGTCATACCATTGTCCTGCCTCATTCATGGAATTTTATGGGGGGGTCTAGACCAGTGGTTCCTAAACTTTTTCAGTTAACCGCCCCCTTGGTTCCACAAACTCCTGCCCAGTGCCCCCTGGGAGTCCAATGGGGTTGGGGAGGGAGGGGTTAATGGTGGCAGCGGCAGCAAGCCCTGTGCCAAGAAGCACCTGGCGGGGCCAAAATGCTGCTGCAAGAGAACGCATGTGCTTAAAAAGCAGGTCTATCACAACAGTATCCTAACTTAATTTTTTTTTAAAAAAAATCTCCATTTTTTGCAAACCTCTGCTAGGAGGAGGCACTCTGAGGAGGGCCTTAGATGATGAGTGTAGTATATTTGGGTAGGGTCATGCCAGGAGAGACGCTCCATCAGCCCGAGTTGTCCGGAGCTGTGCTGCCAACAAGACCCTCCTCAATCCACACATGTATTAATACCTTTAAAGAAGAGTCTTTTTAACGGTGAATTGAAATGTTTCAAAAGCACCAAAACGCTAATAAAAGAGAAATACCTGCTTGGTGTGCCACGCCATGCCGGCTGCAAACAGAGGCATTCACTCTCTTTTCCCTCCCTCCCTCAGCAAGCCTGGGGCAGGTGCTTCCCATTTAAAGGGGCCATGCTCTTCTGGATCCTGCTGGTCTGGGCGCCCAGGCTGAGCAGCGGCAGTGGCTGCCGGGTTGAGGAGCTGAGAATGAAAAAAAGGGCCATACTGCACTCGGCCCCTTTAAATGGGAAGCACCCACCACAGGCTTGCTGAAGGAGGGAGGGAAAAGAGAGGAACACCTCTGTTTTGCAGACGGCGTGGCGGGGCACACCAAGCAGGGTATGTCTCTTCATTAGCGTTTTGGTGTTTTTGAAACATTTCAATTCACCGTTAAAAGGACTCTTCTTAAACAGTATTAATACATGTGTGGATTCTTCCCCTATATGGCTTGGGACCAAACTACCTTCTCCCATAAAAATGTCCCTGGGTTTTAAGACCTTCTGGAGAAGCGCTTCTCGGAAAAGACCACCTCGAGTGCCCCCCTGCCGCCCCCTTGCCTCTTAATGCCCCCCTATGCAATCCTACCGCTCCCCAAGGGGGTGGTACTGCCCACTTTGGGAACCACTGGTCTAGACAATGCTGTCTTCCATTCGTAGCCCCTCCCAGGTTTTCCCACTGCTTCTTCCTGATATTTTTTTTCCTTAATGGATTCCTTAAATTGGTTTGGGGTGGGTGGGGAGATGGAATAAGCTGCACAAAAAGCTTTCTGTCTGTTAGCACTAGGTCCGCTCCATCTGGAGACACCCCTAGAGTGCAAAGCAGAGCAGACCCTGTTGCCTAGGCAAGGACCCAGTGGGCAGCCTGAGGGGTGGTGTCATCCTGTGACCTGAGAGAGCAATCCTTACTCTTCCTCCCTTTTGCAGCCTTGAGTGGCTCAGCACAAGGGGCACCAGCGCACAAATCAGGAGACTCCTGCCTGGTGTACCGGACTGGCCTGTATTCAGGAGCCAGTGGCATGGGAATCAGGGGGTTACCCTAGTTATGGGTGATACATTTCCTTAGGAGTGGATTGTCATTGCAGAGTTTGTAGAGTGTGCATTACTAGCCATGCAGTAAGGGGAGAGCTAGATTGACAAACCTTGGGATTTTCAGATTAATCAGATTTTTTTAAAAAACAAGGAATATTGGGACTTTCCAATTGGACAAAACTGAAAAGCATTTTTGTAATGTTTTACATTAGAATGGAGGGTTGATAGGATGACAGTCTTGCACAGGCAACTTAAAACAAAACACCTAGCATCCTAGTGGTCTGCAAATGTCTTTTAACTTTACAAAGCAAGAGTGCCTAATCAGGGTCTTATGCAGTGAAAGCGCAATGTGCTCTTTTTTATATATATAGATGGTCAGAAACGGATCAGACTAAGTCCTAAGAGTCTCAGCAAACAGCAGACACTAGAAACTCCCCTGGAAGTGGCTTAGTGGTCTAGCAGTGGACCATGACCCACCCCAGTTTGTTTATTTATTTATTAATTACATTTCCATACCGCCCAATAGCCGGTATATTCGGTCATCCTCCTGTAATAGCTGTTTCTGCTTGTGAATTGCATTGACACTTTGAATGAATAAAAAGTAGAGAGGCCAGGGCGTGTTTCCCCCCTATTATAATCTTGATTTTGTACTCATTGTACCAATAGATGCTGTAAAATTAATAAGTTGCTAATTAAAATACACACGGGGAGCATGTTGTTTAAAAGTTCCTCGTATGCCCACATGCAGTCTTTGAATGCCAGCACCAGCAGTGCCAGGGGTGTGCAGTGCACACGGAGGATTGCACACATGCTAAGGAGCTTTGGAATGTGACCCTCCCTCCCTGTAGCTGGACATATGTGACAGGACACCTGTGATGACTACCTTTCCACAGGCACACTGTGGTTGGTCGGTCGGTCTACAAGCAACAATCCTGAGCTAGGTGTAGCCTCCAGGTGCTGCTGTTGTTTGGTACCTGTCCCTCTCCTGTCTTCCTTAGAGAATACATACTGGTTGCTTTTCTCAAAGCTGGTGATGGATTATTTTCCTCCACGTCACCCGAGAATGTATTTAAGTAAGGTCGTTTGAGAGGGATCACTGGTCTTGATGTGTACCTCCCCTTATGCCATTAGTAAGCAGGTTTTGAACATCCCATATCGTTTCAAACGCCTGCCTTTTTTAAAAAAGAGAGGTAATAATGGGACAATCCGAATGTGATTAGCCCCATGGGAACTGATGCCGCTTTCAAATTTCCTTTAAAAACAATTTCCCCCCCCCTCCAACTATGAGAGGGAAAGCTTTAATTCCCTTTCCCCCTACAAGCCAGACATGGAATTCAGAAGAATTAGGAGTAGGTTCTACAATACAAGGAGCCTCGTGTGGCGCAGAGCAGTAAAGCAGCAGTTTCTGCAGCCGAAACTCTCCCCATGGCCTGAGTTCGATCCCAGCAGAAGCTGGTTTCAGGCAGCAGGCTCGGGTCGACTCAGCCTTCCATCCTCCCGAGGTCGGTAAAATGAGTACCCAGTTAGCTGGGGGAAAGGTAATAATGGCCGAGGAAGGAAACGGCAAACCACCCCGCTATAAGGCCTGCCAAGAAAACATCAGTGAAAGCTGGCATCCCTCCAAGAGTCAGTAACGACTCAGTGCTTGCACAAGAGGTTCCTTTCCTTTCCTGCTTCTGCAATACAGGACAGCCCATTCTGTGGGTAACTGCAATGGGGAGGAGACCCTTGGGCTGGTTATGATCTGGGAAGAAGGGATATTATCTCTTAAAAGCCCACAACAAAACAAAGGGGGTACTCTGGGATCCTGGCTGGAGAGGATACCAGGCAATTGACTAGAGGTGATGAGCTGGGGACACTCATATTTGTGGGAGAGGAGGGCAGGGTGTGTGATTCTGGGTATAAAATAGCTGAGTCACCTTTCCCCAAATTCTCCCCTTTTCCCACCCCTGGACAGCGGATCCTGTGTCGTCATGAGCCACTTGTTGAAGAGACTGATGTGCTCCCTTCGCCCCCAAGCGGGAGGCATGCCACAGCCTCGATTGAGGCCTCCTCACCATCCCCTGACCACCGCCTTCGCTCCAACGTTGATGCCATTTTGAAATACTCCTTTGCAGTCTCAGGCGAGGACCCCGTGCCCAAGAACCACTTCCCAGCTCCACACCGGAACTGGGCAGCCTTCCAAACCCCTGAGCAGCCAGACCACTCAGATGAAAGGCATGGCACAACCATTGCTGAAACATCCATCTTAGACATCACAAAGGTGAAAGCCAAAGCGGGGCTCACAGACCAGCATCTCCACCAAAGTATCGACCATCTCATTAACATGGCATTCTCATTGGAGCAGTCCCTGAATGCGGAGAACGCACAAGCTACCAAAGACAAAAAAGTAGATCTGGATGGCCAGGAAGCAGACTCAGAGGCCGGTTTCAAGGGCAGGTAAGGATGAACAGTACCTTGGAGGCTAGAAGGATAGCTGAGACCATCACCCCTGACCCATATGCATGTACGCAGCTAGTGAGCAAGTTCCTGCTATAAACAGGCCGTCCTGCTCCCAGTCAGGAGCAATGGCAGAAGGAAAGATGGGCAAATTATTATAGGCTCACTAGAATTATTATTAGCTGAATAATGGCCATTTGCTGGGAAAACAGCCCCCATATCACAAAGGAAAGGACCTATAGGAAGATGGCTGATACTGTCATTGTTGTCCACTTCTACTTATAGCCTTATCTACCAAAAAGTAGAAATTAACAAATGCTCAACCCAGCCAATTTTTTAAAAGTCCCTTGATTTTAATGGCAGAGCTAAGCATGCACTTAAATGATACTTCCTGAAAGCGGCTGGAACATGCCCGTACTTTATTGTGGCTCAAATAAAAGCATGTTTAGCAAAAGTCTTGTTTTCATTTGTTGTTTTTGGAAATCCTCTCTAAGCTGTTGAGATCAGGAGAGGCTGGTGGCTCGACTTCCAGTAGGGTAGAGCTTCCATCCTGGGTTTTAGTTGCAACCAGACAGAAGGCTAAAGGACCTGTCTAAGGTGCTGAACCTAATCCCCAAAATGGGCCCAGAATCTTGGACAGCTCCTTTCAACTGCTGGCTCATTGTAATTAAAACCCAGAATGGAACCTGTGCCCCACCGAAACTGGAACCACCAGCCAACTTTGCACACACACAGCAGGAGATCGCAGCACGTTCCGTTGTTGTTGTGTTTTTTTAAAGTTGGATTAAAAGGGGTCTATATTTTGCGATGGAAAAAGAAGCAGGAGGAGCAGGAGGTGGGCATCATCTAAAGGATGTGTGGACATCCATAAATGGGCAGTAGCGAGGATGCAATAAAATGCTTGTCTGATGAACCTCTTAGAGTAGGACCTGGAAGACCTAATCAGGCTTCCACACCTGCCATTTGCATTTTTTAAATGCTTTCCTTGGCACAATTGGGAGCATTTCCCCAATGCAAATAAACATCTAGATCAGAACTGCAGCTGCATTGGGGTGGGGAGGCAAATGATTAAAGCCCCCTTCTCTGCCAGAGTCCCAAACTGGACCAGGGCCTATCAGAACATTAGTCTGCCTCTCGGCCCACTAGATGAGTGGCCCATTCAGGGAATGACCTATGACCGCTGAGAACCATTAAGAGCCTTTAAGGGAACCTGCCCCCTGCACATGTGTGTCGCCATTAGGTAATCACAAATCATGTGTTTTAGGAACTGTCTGTTCACCTGCAGGTTTTTGATCACCTTCCTTCCTATATTCATTCATTCATTCCGCCTGTCCTCCCAGATGGGCCCTTATTTAATAATACATTATTAAACTTTTTTTTATGATACTTCCAGAGAAGTAGCTATGTTAATCTGTTTCAGAAAAAGCAACAGTCTTGTGATGCCTCAAAAAACTAACAAATTTATTCTGATGTAAGCTTTCCCGTACATTGTCCACTTCATCAGCTATATGAAGCTTAAAACTGGCAGACTTATATACACATGCTGGGGTCTAGGCATGGGGAGAAGTGAACCCTTGTCAGAGGGAACTGAACTGCAAAAAGTACAGACAGTAGAAACTCTATGAGTAGTACCCTACTCATAGGGTACTAGTGGTTCCTCAAGCATCCAGAAAGAGCGGCAATGCTCATTTCTGGAACAGGACATGAGTGCAGAGTTTGCAGAAGGGAAAACCACTGACCTGTCCCAATTTGGAAACGAGGGTTACTGCTTGTTTTCGGAGCTGCTTTCAGAACTGCAAGTTCTTCTTCTGCTAGCAGTGAGATCTGTGTGTGCCACGGAACCAGCTCAGACACAGAGCAGCAGTATAGGATCCTTCTTCCTTTGTCAAGATTTAAATCACTTGTTTAACTTAAATAATGTCTATAAAAAAATCTTCATCTCATCCCAACCTCATGTGCACTTGTCTTCTTTTGCCAATCATGATTTTAATCTGTGGCATCCATTCACGCATACAAGGCCATTCACATATGACAAGTTGTTGGCGACTGAGAAAGATTTACAAGTTTGCTGGCCCATAAATGTGGTGATGGGTTTTTTTTGTTTTTGTTTTACAGACTTCTGTGCAGACATAGGGCAGTCTCTGGGTTGTATCTAATGGTGTTTTGTCTACCACTGGAACAAACACTAATGGCAGAATGGGTCTCCCCTACCACACATATACCCGAAATCTGCTCCAAAGGATTGGGAAACCCTCCAGAGTGGATGTGGGGATTGCAGGGAGGAGGAAAGAAAGAGGAGGTCCCATTGCATGAGCAACCACCACTCAGATGATGTTGGAAGGAGACCTCTGTGGACAGCTGTTTACAGTAGGGCTGTGCTCCGCTTCGCTTCGGATCGGAGAAGCGATAGCGAGGCGGCCTGATTTGCCTTCGACAAAGGCGGAGACGGATTGGGTCGGCGGAGCTGCGGATCGAGACGAAGCGGATCGAGACCAAGCGGATCCTTCGCCTTGATCCGGAGCTCCGAAAAAAAGGTAAGTGGGGACGTCCGTGCGGTGACGACGGCAGAGCCAGGTAAGGCGCAGGGGGAGAGCGGCTTACCTGACTGCGTCGGAGTCCGGTGGCGGCTTCAACTGAGGCCAAGGATTCAAACTGGAAGACCAGGCCGCGGCTGCGGCCTGGTCTTCCTGTTTGAGTCTTCGGCCTCAGTTGAAGCCGCTGCTGGACCACGACGGAGGCAAGTAAGTTATGAGGGGGTAGGGGGGCCTTACCTGGCACCGCCAGCACCGCCACGGAGCTCCGATTAGGATCCGGAGCTCCGCAGCGGAGCAGAGCAGACCATATGCGGATCGGCGTGAGGTGGAGTGGACTCAATCCGGAAGTTGCGGATCAGGAACCAGAGCGGATCGGGGGGTCCGTGCACAGCCCTAGTTTACAGTTCTCTTTGAGACACAAGCTTCTTTCTTCATGAGGGTTTTATATGACTGAGGAAAAATATTTTGTGATGTTCTGCATACTCATAAAGAATAGCTGCCCTGTGGATTTAAATAAGGACCATTTTGAGGCTCAGACAAGATATTCTAGTCATGTTTAACCACTAAAAATGGCAGCCATGATCTAGTCCTTCAGGGTCCCTCTGCATCACACATATGGGTTTGCGGCTGCGCAGAACCCTTGTCAAGAACCTCCAAGAGCTGAGAAATCATAGGTGGAAATGCTTGGCCAGTCTATTGCGCTCACTCAAGGGCTGTGACTCCCGACTTTCCTCTCAGTTTCTCTCAGATCACTGCAGCAATAGCATCTGACATCCGAATGTATGCTCCCCTCAGCTCACGGTATGCTGTCTGATGCCCCCCGCCTCCCGGCCCTCGCATCTCTCCTTCAAGAGCTCTTTGATGCAGACAGGAAACTGGCCACGCGTCAGTTGTACAATTTGAAGTGGAAGAGGTTTTAGGAGCGTGCTAGTTTGCAAATTGTTGACCCAGTTACTTGTTCATTGCAAAATGTCTTTGCACTTTTAACTTTCCTTCAAGTTGCGCAGTCTGACTGTTTCTTCATTGCAAATTCATCTTGCCGCTCTGCCGGCTTTTCCTGTACCAGTGCAGGGTTTGTCATTGTTTTCTTGTCCTGTGGTTAAGAAATTTTACGCACGCACATGTACTCGTGGTTAATGATGCCTCTTCCTGCTTGGATCTTGTCAGCAGTGTTGTGTGCCCTTATGCCTCGACCATTTGAGCCTATTGCTACATAGAATCATAGAATAGCAGAGTTGGAAGGGGCCTACAAGGCCATCGAGTCCAACCCCCTGCTCAATGCAGGAATCCACCCTAAAGCATCCCCGACAGATGCTTGTCCAGCTGCCTCTTGAATGCCTCTAGTGTGGGAGAGCCCACCACCTCCCTAGGTAACTGATTCCGTTGTCGTACTGCTCTAACAGTCAGGAAGTTTTTCCTGATGTCCAGCTGGAATCTGGACATTACTTACTTACCGTCAACGTTGTGTTTCTGATGGCCATTTCTTCAGCCTGTTGAGCTAGCGAAGAAGGTGCCCTATCAGTTGATCCACCCTACTTGCATAAGGAGAAGGCAGTCCTTTTGCTCCATGTGGCTTCCCCCCACCCCCAACATGTTCTCCAAGTTTTATTTGACTGAGGATATCATGCTCCCTGTACGCTTCCTGAACCTGATGACTGATCTGGAAACGTCCTTCCACACTATCATGCTGTTTCTACAGGAGGCATTTATCGTACGCTTGTGATTATTCACTCATGGAAGTCCGTGGGTCCTTTTCATGACATCATCAACCTCCAGTGCCTCACCCATCATTTTTAAGCTTGATTTTGCCATTTTATAAATCGCTGAAATGCAGTAATAAATATAAACTGCCATCAAAAAGGTGATGTACTTCCTGAATCGTGCAATACCGCAGCGCCATCTACTTGCTGTATCAATGAAAGATACGGGATTTGCTCACAAAGGAAATGGAAGAAAAAAGGGGGAAGGTGTCTATAGTGCTGATTGTAATCCCACAAACACTCTGGAGGACAAAGCCCCTTTAAGGGTGCAGGATTTTTGCTTCAGTATAGAGAAGCCCACAGTGTGCAGGTGGCACACGCCTTTTCTGTGGACAGGACAGCAGCTTTTCGACAGACTCATCGCCAGTTTTTCAACTGGTCGTCTGTGCATTCATACAACCCCTTCTCTGCCCCCTCTGCAGGTGCTCATTTGCCTGTTTGGGTTTGGGGGCTGCTGCGGTGGTCTTCGGGAATTGAGGGGGGAGGCAAGAACCACAACTCTTGAGTGAGTGCAGCAGGTGGGCCAGGTTGAGTGAGTGCAGTAGGTGGGCCAGGCTTTCCCAACTAAAACTCTATGAGAGCTCTACATAGGCACAAATCCATATTTGTGAAAGCACAGATGAACACTCGAAGAACTACAGGTTCAGGTAAGCAACCTGTTGTCCACCCTTCCCTTTCTTACTTACCTAATTAAAGAAGCGGTGAAAATAGATTTTCCCAAACCTTCCCAGGGTCAGCAAGGGAAGGTCTCATAGGCAAGTTTTCCCTAACTAGTTACAAAGGGCTGAGGACAGGAGATGGGTCAGGATCAGGAACAGGAATTAGCTGAGTTGTAAAAGCTGTGATTGAGTTGGTAGTTTATTATTATTAATAATAATAATATAGCTACAAAGCTGCCATTTTCAACTGCAACTGTATGTTTCCTACAAGATCTAGTTTTAACCTGAATTGGCATCTCAAATGGACAATGGGCCTGTTCAGATTTATTTATTTATTGTATTAATATATCGCCCCACAGCCAAAGCTCTCCGGGCGATTTACAGATGACACGCTAAGCCATGGTTAGGCTGCTAACCCTTTTGCATCAAATGGTTATTGAGTGTGTTTAAACCGTGGTTAAGGAACGGTGCCCACGACATACCAAGTAATGGTTCACACGACACACTAAGCCATAATGTTTAGCTCAAAATGCTTAACCACTGTGGCTTAGGGTGTCATCTGAACACGGTCAATCGTTTCTGAGAGCCCAGGCATCACAGCGCCCTCTGAACTGGGGGGAAAGGAACAAGACCAAAATGCCTTCCTTATCGGCTCTTAACAGTTTGCTTTTCTCCGTCTCTGTTGCATTAGCCTCTTAGCTCTAAGCAAGGACGAAGCGCTGGTGATTCTCTGCTATGCAGTGCTGCAAGACATTTGCATATCCTCAGCTATTAGCAAGGCCTGGAAGCAAATGGAGGCAAAGACCTTTGGCTACGGCGATTCGGTAAGCCTCAGAGCTGATATGAGTTTCATCCTCCACCAGCGGAGTCCAGCTCTTGACAAACATGGGGGATTGTCAACCCCACCCCAAACACTGCTGCCATTTTCTAGAGTATCTTCTGATTGGAGAAGGGGGGCAGTTGGATTGGGTCAACTCTACTTTGGGGTCCAATCCAGGTGCAAGGCATAATGTGAACATGAGAATTCATAGAATCATAGAACAGTAGAGTTGGAAGGGGCCTATAAGGCCATCGAGTCCAACCCCCTGCTCAATGCAGGAATCCATCCTTAAGCATCCTTGACAGGTGGTTGGCATGTTGGGAGAGACCAATGCCTACCATATCCCCAACAGTGACTTGCCACATGCCTCGGTAATATTAGGGTGACCATATAGAAAGGAGGACAGGGCTCCTGTATCTTTAACAGTTGCATAGAAAAGGGAATTTCAGGTATCATTTGTATGCATGTAGGTAAAGATGAAGGACCTATATTGTGTAGATTCAATCTCCTATTATTAGTACAATAAGTGTACTTTGTATTCAAGTGTAATTTTCATATATATTGTGTCTTATTGATTGTTATAAGTATAATACAAAACTTTTACAACAAAGCTTTAACAAATTCAATGCAATTACTGTACCTCTTAACATGTATATAATCAAAAATTAATGATTCTAACATATACATACGATATAAATTTTACAATTGATGTGATACATAACATAAACAGATACAAATTTTACAATTAATGTAATATATAACATAAACTGAGGTAACTCTAGATTATATATTCTGTTTCTCATTATATCTTCATCAGTATTTAGTTGTTTACATCCAAGAATTGTATTTATCTAAAGAAATATATTCAGCTTCACCAAATCATGGGAGGATCACTCTAACTGCTGAGGGCCCTCCCCTTTTCCTTGTATTTGTATGCATGCAGCACCTGGTGAAATTTCCTCTTTATCACAACAGTTAAAGCCGCAGGACCTCAGCCCTAGAGGGCAGGGCTCCTGCAGCTTTAACTGCTGTGATGAAGAAGGAATTTCACCAGGTGCTGCATGCATGCAAATGACATCTGCTGAAATCCCCTTTTCTGTACAACTGTTAAAGATACAGGAGCCCCGTCCTCCTTTCCATATGGTCACCCTACCGACTTAGTGTAGTTGAGGTAGATTGTTCCAGAAATCTGACCCTTATTCTGTTCCTTCTTGTTCCTCTGTCACCCTCTAGATATGTGATAACTTTGGTCGACGCCATGCAGATCTGTGCCCTGAGTGTGCATTCTGCTCCCTGAAGATAGAGCAGTGCCAAGGGGCCTCTGACCTGAAACGCATTGACTGTGATGACAGCATGTTCACAAATTACATCAACCCTGGGATTTTGGTCCAGCACCAGGCCATGGAGCCCACGGTAAGGTGAAAGTTAGGTTGCCAAGACACTAGAGAAAGGTTCCCTTGTGGGCAAGTTCTCCCGTGTCAAATCTTCCCTTTCCTGGTTTTAATCAGCAGGTCTCCCCAGTCGTAGGGGAGTATTATGGGACTGAGACATATGGAGGCCTGAAGGCAGAGTATTGGTGTGGTCGCTTGGCCACTCACGGTTGCGATGATTTTCGTGTAGCTCTCTGGTTGCAGTCAGAATATTCCTTCTTCCAAGGAGGGGATTTCCCAGACAAGGTGAGCATTCATAGAATAGCGGGTCCTTGTCTCATGTTTGTTTGTTCCTCATCCCCCGGCCCCCACTTCTATCCATTATTTCATTCCTTCCAGATCTGTGACTCAGCAAGAGTTCAACATCCTACTTACTGTGCATTCAAGAGCTACCAGTGTCTGACATACAACTTCAGTAAAAAGAAGGTGAGGGTTCAATCCTTTCCCCTGGGAGCCCCACAACTTTTCAGTAATGTTTTCATAGGGAGGAAGCCACCTGTCTGACTTCATAAAAAATAGTATTCACTTTCCCTATTTTTCACCTTTTCATGTTGTGGTCCTCTTGGATCTCCTTCCTCTTCAGAAGTCAAACTGAGAAGAGGAAGAAATTACATCTTTTCCCATTCCAGAAAAATCTGGTTAGAAATATATCCCAATCAGTAAAGTTCCATGTCTCGCTGCTACACTCTAGATTCTTAAGACAGCTGTACTGTGTCTGTACATTTGGGGTTCCCCCACTTGTTCCTAGGTGTATGTGTTTTTATCCCTCCCTCTAAATAAAGTTTTGTTGAAGTTCATGATGCTCCTTGAACATCATATAACACTCTCCTCCCTTAGTGCTGTTCAGTTCCCAGGGTCTTTTACTACTCTGTTTAGCCATCTAAATGTCATGGAATGTGACACGAAGCAACGAAGTGAACACAGAAAGAAAATGCACCAGTGTGTTGTAAATTACACCGCGCATGCAAATTACAACCACAAACTGCTGTGCAGCTTCTCCCCTTGCCCCCGCTCGAAAAATGTACGTGGATGCCTATATATGCAATGCTATAAAGTTCCTCTTTTTTAATTTAATTTTTAAGTACACTTATTTGGTAGCTGAGTGCTCCCTCGCTATGGAAGCCAAAGCGCATCCTACCCGTTTTCTTTCAGTTAGAAAAGAGGGGGAAAAGAGCAGCAGAGTTACACTTCTTTTGCAAGGTCCTGCTCCAAGGGTACTTCCAAACAAGTTTTTTTTTGTTTTTTTCATGCCATCACCCTGCCTCATTCACAGGATTTTGAGAGGGGGATTTCAGATGTCATCTTCCACTTGTAACCCTCCTGTGTTTTCCCATTGCTGCTTCTGCTTTCCCCACTTAATGTGGAAAACATGTTGGGGGGAAGGATAAATAGCTGCACAATTCCTTCTGAATGTTAGTGTAGAACCCCTCCATCTGGACGCATCCTTAACCTGTTCAGAGGAGGGCAACCAGGATGATCAGGGGTGTGCAAACAAAGCCCTATGTAGAGAGACTGAAAGAACTGGGCATGTTTAGCCTGGAGAAGAGAAGATGGAGGGGAGACATGAGAGCACTCTTCAAATCAGTTACCTAGGGAGGTTGTAGGCTCTCCCACACTAGAGGCCTTCAAGAGGCAGCTGGACAATCATCTGTCCGGGATGCTTTAGGGTGGATTCCTGCATTGAGCAGGGGGTTGGACTCGATGGCCTTGTAGGCCCCTTCCAACTCTGCTATTCTATGATTCTATGATTCTATGAAATACTTAAAAGGTTGTCACACAGAGGAGGGCCAGGATCTCTTCTCGATCCTCCCTGAGTGCAGGACACGGAATAACGGGCTCAAGATAAAGGAAGCCAGATTCCGGCTGGACACCAGGAAAAACTTCCTGACTGTTAGAGCAGTACGACAATGGAATCAGTTACCTAGGGAGGTTGTGGGCTCTCCCACACTAGAGGCCTTCAAGAGGCAGCTGGACAACCATTTGTCAGGGATGCTTTAGGGTGGATTCCTGCATTCAGCAGGGGGTTGGACTCGATGGCCTTTTAGGCCCCTTCCAACTCTGCTATTCTATGATTCTATGATTCTAGAAGGATATGATAAGAGTTTGTAAAAGTGTGAAAGGTGTGGGGAGTATTTTTTGTCCTTTTCATAATACTAGAACAAGGTCAGCCAACGAAAAATGCCTAGATTCAGGTGAGACAAAAGGAAGGTGTTGTTGTTGTTGTTTACAAAATCCATGTTGAATTAACTTATGAAATTTACTGCTACAAGACGTGGTGCTGGCCACTAGCTTAGATGGTTTTTTAAAAAAGGATTAGACACATTAATGTTGCATCAATCAACATTAAGCGGGGGGGTTGGACTCGATGGCCTTGTAGGTCCCTTCCACTGTTCTATGATTCTATGAACCTCTTTGTAATTCACTTCTGTCCCATTATCGTCTCTATTCCCCATCTGCATACTTAGAGCCTAGCCCTTTCTTTCAGAGTACCCAAATTCTACTACAGCCCCAACCCCCCTCCTCCAAGAGAATTCTAAAAGATGCGGAGTCTTACATCATCATCATCATCATCATCATCATCATCATCATCATCATTAATAATAATAATTCTTACCTGCCTCTCCATCTTGATCGAGGCGGGGAACAGCAGCAAGTATAAAATACATAAAATACTGATTAAAAACATAGTATACACACATCACACCAGTCCTTTTCCAGCTTCATTGGCTGCCAGTCCAGGTCCGGGCCCGATTCAAAGTGCTGGTATAACATTTAAAGCCCTAAACGGCTTGGGGCCAGGCTATCTGAAGGAACGCCTCCTCCCATATGTACCTGCCCGGAACCTAAGGTCATCCTCAGGGGTCCTTCTCCGCGAGCCCCTGCCAAAGGAAGCGAGGCAGGTGGCTAGCAGGAGGAGGGCCTTCTCTGCTGTGGCATCTCAGCTGTGGAATGAGCTCCCTAAGGAGGTTCGCTTGGCACCTACATTATATGCTTTTAGACGCCAGGTGAAGACCTTTTTATTCTCCCAGCATTTTAACAGTTTATAAATAAATTTTAACTTGGTGTTTTAAATTTGTAATTTTGCATTGCTGCTATTTTTATCTGGTTGAGCTTTTCTATTGTATTTTATATTATGGTTTTATACTGTTGTTTTATACTTTGAACGTTTTTAATTTTTGTGAACCTCCCAGAGAGCTCCGGCTATTGGGCGGTATAGAAATGTAATAAATAAATAAATAATAAATACATAAATAAAACTTCCTAAAAAGAGGGCCTTCTCCGCTGTGGCACCCCAGCTGTGGAATGAGCTCCCCAGAGAGGTCTGCCTGGCGCCTACACTGTACTCCTTTCGTCGCCAGCTGAAGACCTTTTTATTCTCTCAGTATTTGAACACTTAATTTTAACAAATTTAAATTTTACTGTTCTAACTCTGTATTTTAATCTTATATCAATTTTTGCCGCATGGTTTTATCCTGGTTGTGCTTTTTATACTGTATTTTGTATTTGCATTTTTAAACTGTTGGTTGCTTTATTATGGTTTTAATTTTTGTGAACCGCCCAGAGAGCTTTGGCTATTGGGCAGTATAAAAATGTAATAAATAAAATAAATAATAAAATAAAAAACATCCTAAAAGCATCCTAAAATTCTACAGGCCTGCCGGAAGAGATCAGTCTTTACAGCTTTCTTAAATGCTAAAAGACTGTCGTTGATGAATCTCCTCCGGCAGGCCATTCCACAGTCTGGGAGCAGCAGAAGAGAAGGTCCTCTGGGTAATAGTTGTCAGCCTAGTTTTGGCTGGCTGAAGGAAGTTCTTCCCAGAGGACCTGAGTGTGTGGGGTGGATTGTACGGGAGAAGGCCATTCCGCAGGTAGCCTGGGCCCAAACCATGTAGGGCTTTAAAGGTGAAAACCAACACTTTATACTTCACTTGGAAACTAATTGGCAGCCAGTGAAGAGACTTTAAAGCTGGTGTGATGTGGTCACCCCTACTTGGCCACTCTGGGGGCAAGGTGATGCTTCCAGGAACGAAGAGGTCAGCTATAACTGTCTGTTGTTCTAATTCTTGCACGCTTTGTCCTCAGGTGTTGCGGACTGGCTGCTTAAGCAACGAGACCTATCAGGTGCTAAGCAGGGAGGAAGGGGAAGAGGAAGTGCTTCTCTGGAGCCAGAAATTTGTGAGCTTCGGTGATGGGTGAATGCATTGAAGAGCGCAAAGGAGTAGCGTTGACGAAGAGGAGTGGGAGCGGGGAGGACAGAGGAGCAGCAGCCCAGTGTGGGACTCTCATCTTAAGGCTGTTCTGTATTGCACAATATGCTGTTTACGTACTTAAGAGCCTCTTCTGCACTTGGCTTCATGTTTAACTGTGGGTATTCCTGCTGTTAAATCTGCTTCAGTGAAGTGTCTTTAACGCAACAACTGTGTTTACCAAATCCTGTGGGCTCCTCTGAAACTCTGCAATTAGGCACGTAATCCAGAAGAGAAAAACAGTTGGTGAGGAACTGCAGTCCCCTCTCCTGTGAGCCTTACCTCAGTCATCCCCAGGAGCACATTCATACATGAACTACTGCTATGTGATAAGCTTTGTATTCTTATTCATAAAGAGACTTTTCCGTGCACGGTTAGCACTTGCTTTTGTCCAGCTGTGTGCGGATCCTCTCACTGTTGCTTCTTCATATTTTGGCGAATATTTCAGTGGCATCGATTCCTTCTGTGTTAGCCCTTAACAATCCCAAGTTTGGGGTCCGAAAAATAACTTGCATGGTCACATTGGTTGAAGTGTAGCACTGATCAAATCTGCATGCTTGGAATTTGGTTGCCTGAATTCAACCATTTCGCAGGAGCTTCCCACACTTCTTTCATGTTATTTTTTAAACGACAGTGAACAAAGGGGGTCTGAACCAGCGTGGCTTTGCTGTACGTCAGTTCTCCCCAGTTGTGGCTGGTGCCCACTGGGGCCAGGGAAGGACAGGAGAAGATCACGCGTGGCGTTCGTCAGCTGCACATTGGAGCAAATCACTGTTTGTTGGGGGGGGGGGGAATCTCTCTGTCACAAGTGGGTGGAAGACAGAGGACAATGCCCCATTCGCTCCAAATATAGGGCCACCTCTAGTTTTCCCATGGCAGAGGACACCGGCCCAATGAAGCAGAGCCGGCTCAGCTTTGATGAATGGATGTGCTCTGACAAGGCCTTCCCAGCCAAGGCACAGGACCAATGATCCACTCAGTTCCTCGGCTGGGGCATATCCACCTGCCCTGTGTCTTCTCCCATTGGGGAGAACAAGCAGCAGGCAAAGACAAGTAGGCTCAGTCCCCTTCGCTGTTTGTCCCACTGGGGAGGACATGGAGCCATCTCAGGGCTCCATCACACTAGCGATTTAATGCAGTTTTGCAGCATGGGACTCATATGACACCGTGCCTGTCCTGCAGACGCCCCACCTCTTCCCCAGCCTTTTCCATCTTGTCCTAGAACAGGGAAAGTCTGGATTATTTTCCCCAAGCGGATTTAATGCGCCCTTAAGCCTGTTTAATGCTGTCCTCTCGCTTTTTCCTTTGTTGGGTGTGTGTACTTTGAATAGAGTCTTACTGATGAAAGGGGAAGGCGGGGCGGTTCTCCTCCAGCATTCGAGTGAATAGACTTTTTACTGCTCCAAGCCCACCTTCCTTGCCTGCAACATCCTCATTTTTAAAGCTAAAGAGATAAAACTTCAGACCTTGAGAGCTCCTAAGTAGAGCTTTAGGCTTGCCAGGTTTGAATCAGATTGGTTCATCCCTTGATTTTTTAGGATTTTTTAATTTTTTAATTTAATGCAACCTTAAGACTCTGTGTAGTGCTGTCCTCTCGCTTTTTCCTTTGTCCAGTTCATAAAATAGATATCTGCTGGCTCCCTTACTCAAGAGTAAATTCCATTGATTTCAACTGCATTATATCCCAATCGTACTAAAATCTGATGCATGCTTACCTTTGAGTAAACCCCATTGAACAGAGAGAGACTTGTAGAACTGATTTTTAATAGTGTGGTCACTCAGAAGTTGTTTTTTAAAGTCTAAAACAGAAAACTGGAAAGAAGTGCTCTGAAACCCTATGCTTACTTCTGAGGTCTTCTGTTTACTCAGAAGTAAGTCTCTCTCTGTTCAATGGGGTTTACTCAAAGATAAGCATGCATCAGATTTTAGTATGACTTGGATGTAAATGCAGTTGAAATCAATGGGAATCAGCAGATCTCTATTTTATAAACTGGAGATGCAGAGCTTCACATTTTTAAAGTAAAGGAAAATAGATCCTCCACAAATGCAAATAGGTGGACTTTCGCATTGGTGGACTTTCACATTGGTGGACTATCAGAAAATGGTTTAAGGGGGTAATTTTTTTAAAAAAATCCTAAAAAATCAAGGGATGAACCAATGTGATTCAAACTTGGCTTGGCTAAAGCCCTCGTTAAGACCTATCACTGTGCCAAGTTTCACCTCTTTATCTTTAAAAATTATGCAGATGTAAGCATTTTGGTTAATTTCCATTTTAAAAATTCCTAAAAATCAAGGCACGAACTGATCTGATTCAAACTTGGCATGGCTAAAGCCCTCTTCAAGAGCTATCACCATGCCAAGTTTCATCACTTTAAAAATGAGACAGCTGTAAGCATTTTGGTTAATTCCCATAGAAGCTCCGATGAGCGAGGGGGGAAGCCTGCCACATCAATCATAATGTCCATCGATGACAAGAACCAATGAACTGGGAGGGGAAGAAGAAGGGGCTGGGTGGAGCAGGCACAATAGCATCGGGAGAGCAAACAAGTGAAAAGAGAGTTCACCGGTATAGCTATGATTGTGAAAAGGAGGGGCGCTTGTAGCACTTACGAAACGGAGGTAAAAAATGCAGAGGCAAGTCGGGGAGGGGGAGTAGGTGTGATGGAGCCCTCAGTTTCCTTTGGTTTCACTCCTGGCATTTGCGCCCATGTGGTTTCCCCAGCTGGGGTAAGCACAGAGGCACTAAGGCCTCCTCGCTCCACCCCCCAGCACCTTGGCTAGGGAAGCCCTTAGCATGCCACTCACCCTCCCAATTGGTGAGTGCTAAGAGAGGAGAATCCCCCCCCCTCGCTATCTCCAATCCGTGATCGGAGATGAAACGAGGCTTCCCTTGCCATACTGCTCACTCTCCCAATTGGAGATAACGGTAGGGATTTTTCTCCCCTCCTCCTCCCCATGCCCCTGGTAACCTAGAATCATAGAATACCAGAGTTGGAAGGGGCCTACAAGGCCATCAAGTCCAACCCCCTGCTCAATGCAGGAATCCACCCTAAAGCATCCCTGACACGATGGTTGTCCAGCTGCCGGAGTTGGAGGAGGAGGGGACCTGTGGAAGGAGCCCAAGCCTCCACTGGCCGCTGGAGAACTTCCATGAGCCGAAGGCGACCCATCCCATCCCATCCCTGCCATGCCTGTTCTTTAATTCACAACATGATCAAAGCCATGCAGATTTCTCACTGATTAATAGTTTCTACATTCACTGGTGCTTGTTCTGGAACATGATTGAGCTACGGATGGACTCAGATCTCATGGCCTTGTTTGACAACCATGCTAGAGGCCTTCATCACACCTAGCCATTTCCCTCGAATTATCCCATAGTATATGAAAGCTGTAGTTGTTGTTAGCCCCATCACACCACCTGTGGAGGGAGAGGAAGGAAACTTTGTGCCAGCTAGATGATCTTTTTACAGGGAGGGTGGGGGTGACAAGAGAGAGGCGCTCCTTCAGGGCCTCTCTGCTTTTTCTGTGTGCGTTTTTACTCAAGAGTAAGCACACACACCACACACTAGCAAATGCAACTTGAAAAGAGCTTACTATTTCTGTGACTGGCAAGGGGTAGGATCAAGCTGTTAGCACCTTTACTCGAAAGTAAGCGCCTTCCTGAGTGCCAGAACGCTTACTTTTCAGTACGGAAGGCTCCGCGCGGCACTCGCTTGGGAGCTGCAGAGGGAGGCGGCTGGGCGACTCTGCTCTTGTCATCCTCCTGCGCCCCCAGTGGCCACTCGGAGAACAACAAAAGATTCGCTCTTAAAGGGGTACAAAATGCGTCGCTTCTTTTGGCTACGAAGCACAATCAGAGCGGGATGCATGGCGGCGCTTCACAGTCAAGCAGATCATAAACTGGAAAACTTCGGAGTCCTCTGCACGCAATTCGCAGTGATTGCGCAGTACAACGCTGGTGTGATGAAGCTGATAGCCTGTTCTGCCACCGCCTGTGTGAATGAATGGCATGGCTTCTGTCGGTGTACCTAAGAGGCATGCAGATGAGGTGCTGGGGTAGTGCCCTCACCATGTTGTATGAAACGTACAATGAACTATCTGGGGTCAATCTGAAGAGAAAACCAGTTCTTCCCATTTGCAGAAGAAATTGGCTGCTGTGCATAACACAGATAGGGTGACCCCTGCAACGTCAAAACACCACCACCACCCCCTCCTCTGCTCACCCATGACCCGAGCAGGTTTGGAGCTCTTTTTAAAGTGATTTCCCTTTCATACATAAATAACACAAATAAAGCTATGGTCATATATTTAAATGATAAACAGCTGCTTTTTAAAAAATAATAATGGAAAGATGGGATGGTCCACCTAAAGAAAGGAGCAAGACCGACATCTGCGATCAGTGTTCAAATCTCTGATGAATACCGCTGCTGAATGTGTTGCAAAGGTGGGGGAAATTTATTTATTTATTGTACTTATATACCGCTCCCATAGCCAAAGCTCTCTGGGCGGTTTCCAGAAATTCTAAAATTAAGATTAAAACGAGTATACAAAATGTAAAATTCTAAAACATGGAACATACACACATAAAGCATTAAAAAACCGTTAAAAAAAACTAAACATCTGGGTGATTAAGATGTGCCGCCATATGCCTGGGCAAAGAGGAAAGTCTTAACCTGGCGTCAGAAAGATAGCAGCGTCGGTGCCAGGCGAGCCTCATCAGGGAGATCACTCCACAGTCTGGGGGCCACCACCAAAAAGGCCCCGTCCCTCATTGCCACACTCCGAGCCTCTCTCGGAGTAGGCACCCGGAGGAGGACCTTAGATGTTGAACGTAGTGACCGGGTATATTCACGTCGGGAGAGGCGTTCCGTCAGGTATTGTGGTCCCAAGCCGTGTGAGTCTTTATAGGTCAAAACCAGCACCTTGAATTGGGCTCGGAAACATACAGGCAGCCAGTGCAAGCGGACCAGAGCAGGTGTTATATGGTCGAACCTTCTGGTTCCCGAAATCAATCTGGCCGCTGCAGCTTCCGAACCGTCTTCAAAGGCAGCCCTACGTAGAGTGCATTGCAGTAATCTAACTTGGAGGTTAACAGAGCATGGACAACCGAAGCCAGGTTATCCCTGTTCAGATAGGGGCGTAGCTGGGCCACCAACCGAAGTTGGTAGAAAGCACTCCGTGCCACCGAGGCCACCTGAGCCTCAAGTGACAATGATGGATCTAAAAGCACCCCAAGCTACGAACCTGCTCCTTCAGGGTGAGTGCAATCCCATCCAGAACCGGGTTTGTTCCACATACGGAAAGGGGTTTAAAGGTTTATGTGCCGCCGCCTTGAAAATATGAGAGGTTAGGTTTCTCACGCTGAAATTCTCACATTCTTGAATTCATGAAGTCAGTGAAGTCAAGTGATGCTGCATGCACCAGTGCATTCGCATTTTATTACAGTACGCAAAGAGCTGCGCTGCCTGCCTGCCCCACGCCCCAGACTACAATGCCTCACGAAGCAGAGCAACGTTTAGCCGGTGGATTGCTGCCGCGTCTGCCCGAAAGACGTTGCTGCCATGAGCTGGGCCTCTGAAGTGCTCGGCCTCCTCAGGGACTCTGGCAAAGCAGGCTCTTGCCTCGCCTTCCTGTGGCTCACTTGAGCCCTGTCCACTTGCTGTCCCCCCACCCCAAGCTCTCCCTCCCTCCCTCCCTCCCTCCTACCGGCAGCGATGCACTTCCACCAGATGCTGGCATTGCCTGCACTTGACAGAGCAGCACCAGCGGAACGTACAGCTGCACCGCTCCACGACTTTCGCCTGAGCGGTGCGGAAGCCGCGCCCGCAGCACAGCAGCTCACAGCCCCCCGCGGCAGGGGAAGTCCTGTTGCACTGGCGCCCCGAGGTGCCCAAGACCCCTCCACGCGGGTCCCGGTTGCAGAAGTCCGGACTGGCCACCAAGTAGACTAAGTCGTGAGTGGCATAGGGCTTGAAGCGGGAACTCTTCGGGACCAGCAGCTTTTGGGACCCTACACGTTCCAGGTGCACTTCCGTGGCCCCTTCAAATTTTTCCTTCAGGATGCTGCCCACTTTGTGGAACGGGGGCATGACCTTCCAGCATGTGCGGACCTCACAGGACCCCGACACCCCGTGACACTTGCACTCCACCTTCATTTGGGACAGGATGGCCTGGAAAACAAAGAGCAAAGATTGCTGCAGTACGAACACAATTACTACGGCATCGTCTTCGGTAGGCTCCAGCCCTCTCCGTCTGATGCACAAAGTCCTTCTCTTGGCCATGCTACACTTCAGCACCAAAGATTTCAAGAAAGGCTCCAGCGTATCGATGACGTTTGTCAGCACATGCAGTGCAGCGCTCTGACTCAGCAAGGACAGGGGCAATTGGGGCTCGCATAGTAATGTGACACACCTACGGTTTCTCAGCCCTGGAGCTGCAGTGCCGAAGGGAAGCACGCACTGGCCTCTGGCCTCGGTCGGGGGGCCAAAGGCCACCGGGAGGAGGCACCTGCCATGGCCAGCCCTTGGCTCAGAGAGCAGATTGGGTGGGGCACCGGGTCGCGCTCTGCTTGCCCACCCACTGCTGGTGTTGGGGGCAGGGACCCCTGCCTAGGAGCACGGCGAGGTGGCCGCCGCCAGGCTGGGTTGACAATACTAGGCAAGGTAGACCAATGGTCTGACTCGGTGTTAGGCAGCTCCCTGCGTGAGGAATTGGTTAGGCTGGAGATTAGGGAAAGATGGGCTGAAGGAAACGCTACTGAGATCTTATTTAGCGGGGAAGACGCCTTCTTCCCTATTAGGAATGGCACTCAAGCACATTTAATTCAAGAACCTTCCTGCAATCTCAACCTATTATTTGAAGGGTGACATTTTATTCCCTTTTGCAAATCATTCCCTTTCATAAACATCTTAATTTTCGTTCGTTCTGGAAGGTTGTCTCTAGCGGTGGTGTCAGTCCCACGCCTATGCTATACAAATCAGGCTACTGGAGGGTTTTGGTTAGTTTCTTGGTTTTAGGTCTAAAGGGTTTATTTTGGTGTGCAGTGGTTAAAGGTTTTATAATTGAGGCAGCATTTCCAAAGGGTGAGGTCTCATTGGGAACTTTATTTAAAATGGTGGCAGTGAATTCCATAGACTTGAGCCTCAGAGATTTTCAGCGGGGGCTGTTTTCATTTTTAAAAGAAACACAGGTGAGATAACCCACATATTGTTCCATTGCATGTGCTATCAGTGGCAGGAGACGCTACTGTGGCCAAGGCTGGGTCTTGACGGTGGCGCAATGGCTCTGCGAGCCCTGGGTCCCCCACACCTGTATTCCTTCCCGCTATCCGCACAGTGAGGAGCACAAATGCGGGATTTGCCGGAAGGAGCCACTGCGCCCATGCACCAGCGCCCACACACCACTGTGCGGCATTGCATGTACATAACCTTTAGGTGGCGCTGTGGTATAACAGAATGGTGCAATTACACAAAAGGCAATTGCGCTTTCTTTCACTTTCACAATTAAATGACACATTTTTCTGCTTTAAAAAAAAACTAGCTGAAAGTGCTAGTTAGACACAGAGCCAAAACTGGAGGACCATGACATCATCTAAAGAACCCATAAACAACCATGAGCAGGGAATGACGAGTGCACAAGAAATGCCTTGTATAGAAAAGCCCATGTTCTCCCTACCATCCATCCATCCATCCATCTGTCTATCTAAATATATTCACACACCCTAAGGAGATTATAACCCGTATAGACATCCCCTTATTAGCCAGGGGGTGTTCCAAGTTGATTTCGTCTGCACTGTGAAGAAACCCCGGCCTAGAAGAGAGCCTAGAATTGCTCATGAGTGGATCCCTGCTTTGCAACTGCCATTAACCTCCTTACCTTTCTCCCTGCTTCATTATTGTGCAAGTTCATTAGCGCTCGGCTGGAGAAGGCTCCACGACTCCGCTCTGGGGTGTCCACAAAGGCCTGGGAGAAGGCAATGCCATAGGACAAGTTGTCAGAGCAGCCGGACCACTGGAAACCTGTTGGTTTGGGAAGGAAGAGGGACACGGCTGGGTATACTCAGTGCTTAAAAAACAAATAAATACATTCTGCAACAAGAAAAACTGCATCCTGCGTTTTTTATTTTGCAAAATATATTTGACAATTTTACCATTCTGCACAATTTATTCTGTGAGGTATTTTTGTAGTAATGGAGAAGGCTGCTCAGAAGCCTGCAACACATAGCACTGAAGGCTCAACCCCCTGCCCACTGAATTCTGGGGTTTGACTTGGCATTCCCTACGCACTTTAAATTATACTAGCGTAGGGTGACCCTATGAAAAGGA
Source organism: Elgaria multicarinata webbii (assembly GCF_023053635.1). Taxonomy (NCBI): domain Eukaryota; kingdom Metazoa; phylum Chordata; class Lepidosauria; order Squamata; family Anguidae; genus Elgaria; species Elgaria multicarinata. The sequence continues at coordinate 8,965,451 of NC_086176.1, forward strand.
GGACAGGGCTCCTGTATCTTTAACAGTTGTATTGAAAAGGGGATTTCAGCAGGTGTCATTTGTATATATGGAGAACCTGGTGAAAATCCCTCTTCACCACCGCATTTAAAGCTGCAGGAGCTATACTAGAGTGACCAGATTTAAAAGAGGGCAGGGCACCTGCAGCTTTTAAAAGAGATTTAAAAGAGGGCAGGGCACCTGCTGTTGTGATGAAGAGGAAATTTCACCAGGTTCCCCATATATACAAATGACAACTGCTGAAATTTCCTTTTCAATACAACTGTTAAAGATACAGGAGCCCTGTCCCCCTTTTCATAGGGTCACCCTATACTAGCTGTACCCAGCGTAACATACGCTGTTGTAGCATATCTTAAAGTTTATTAATTAAATATCATCGTGGGGGCGCGGGCTGCTTGGAGGCCTCTGATACAGTGCCGTCTGGCAGACCTGGGGGGCAGGGAGGTCGGGAGGAGGGGGAGCAGGTGTCCCCCTCTCCCCGGGGTTCCTGTCAGCCTTGGGCCATCCACCTAGCTCGCATGAGGTTAGGCTGGGGCCTGGGCTCGCAGCAGGCGAGCGGCCTCCCACTCGGCCACCAAGGGCCCCAGCCGTGCTTCGCTCATGCTCCGGACCGTGGCACTGCCCTCTTCGTGGGGGGGGGGGAGCGAAGAGGCAGAAAGGGGGATAGGATTACCTTGGAAAGCCCAGAGGAGTCGGGCGAGGGGCTTAGCAACCTGTATCAGCTGACATTACACGTTACTGTTGCTTAGCAACCTGTATCAGCTGAAGCCTTTATGGAAACATACCTAAGCTTTATATATATATAGATTTTTGCAACCCAAATGGCTGGAAACTTGGTTTTAAAAATGGGTCAAAAGCTTGGTGAATGAGATTATGTGGTTTATGTGGGTTTCTATGCTTCTGTAGAAATTAATCTTTAAGCCCAAGAAAAATTCAAGGTGTCTATCTAAACGGATGTCGGTTAGGAGCATCAGGGCAAAAGTAAGAGCCAAACTCCACCCCCCCCTGCCGCTCCCCCACCCCCCTGCTGCTGCTGCTCCTCTTACATTTCCAAATGGCAAGCAACATCAGGAGGATCTCGTTCCTAGCCCGACAGTTTCTCCTGCTCATATTACTGATGCTCTTCTCTTCTGACCACTGCAAGACTGCTAGTTCCATTCAGCTTCACCCCACCCCACCCCACCCGCCACCCCCGTTACCTTCAGGGCTGACTCCTCTGACCTTGCGATCACACCCACACTTTCCAAGTTCACCATGGCTGCAGGCTCGGGTCACAGCAAAAGCAATACCGGCTGAAGAGATAGCATGAAGAAAGGCTGATTCTCGTGTGCCTGCACCAAAGAATGTGTATGTATATGAAACCATGAGGTTCGCAGGATTCTGTCACACTAGTGCGACCAAGAAATAGAACCCAAGAAGGGTTCCGTGCCGGTGAAAGTGCAGATGAAAGGGGAGATTTAATTCTCAATGACTGGGGTCACAAGGGGGCACGGAGCCTGTTGACCTGCCCACCCCAACGCCAGTGTCCCTAAGCTGCACCTTTTTACGTTCTCCGGTGGAGGTGAATTGTTGCCATTCACTCCTATGCAGAAAAGTAAAGCATCACATTTGGGAATGCTGCTGCCGTGAAGGCAAGATGTACCTTCCGCCCCTGGCATTGGGTAGACCCCCACAGAGATGCAGTGTGCACACATACCTCAATGGGTCCTTGCAATGTAAAACCTACCTGTCATAATCAATTAGGCATTTTACTATTGCCTTATAAAAGGAGCCCCCAACCCTGCAAATTTCATCAGTTCCTTCTCACTGTCAGACATAAGAGCATCACTGAGTCATGGAATAGATTGAAATGGTATAGACTAGGGCTGTGCACCCCCTACCCGAACCACTTTGGAACCCGATCCAGGTCGATCCGAACCTCCCCCGATCCGATCCGGATCCAGAGCGAGATCCGGAGGTCCAGATCAATAGATTGGCTCCCATTTTGCCACCCTTTCCCCACTTACTTGCCTACGCGGTGGACGGTGGAGGCAGGTAAGTCGGGAAAAGGGGCCGAAATGGGGGCTGAATAAGCCCCCTTCCCCCCTTACCTGGCTCCGCTGTCTGCCGCCACATGGACCACAGTGGCGGTGGACAGCAGAGCCAGGTAAGCCCCCCACCCCCACTTATCTGGCTCTTGACGTCTGTCGTGGTCACCCTAATAAAAAGCTGCATATTAACTTGCCACTGGAACAAAGCCAGTGGAGGCACCAGTCGGGTCTCCAAGGGAAGGGCATTCCACAGCCAAGGTAGAGGAACTGGGCTGATTTTAAGAGTATTTGGTTTTGGAGAGGAGACACTGATAGAAGACAGGTTTTCTATCACGCCCTTTCTCTATCTGCCTTATTCATGATGTCTGACCTTGCAGAATAACTTTCCCGAAAACCTGCAGGCCCTGCAAGGTAGAACAGTTCCAGCGGCGATTGCGAAACTGGTGTTGGCATTCCTCAAGGGCCACCTCAGCACCCCGCTTCACCATGTCCATGGCTTCCACCTGGCGATGGCATATCCTCACCTGTTCTTCTGACAAACCCTTCAGACTTTCACAGGCACTGGGGTCCCTCAGAAGACCTCGAAGGGACGGCTGCTTGGCCAGGTGTCTGTGCAAAGGGAGAAAAGCATTTGAGCTGAAGAGCTTCATCACACCAGCGTTATACTGTGCAATCACTGCGAATTGCATGCACAGGACTCAGAAGTTTTCCAGCTTATAATCTGCTTGGATTGTGAAGTACTCCCATGCATCCTGCTATATTTGCGCTATAAAAGCAAAAGACTCACCGTATTTTGATACTAGTTTTTGAGCGTATCATTTGTTGTTTTCCGAGCGGCCACTGGGGCGCAGGAGCAGGATTTGAAGAAAAATTAAACAAATGCTTACATCTGCGTAAGCTTTAAAGATAAAGACATCAAAACTGGCACAGTAATAGATATTAAGGAGAGCTTTAAGCACACCAAATTTGAAACGGATTGGGTCATCCGTTGATTTTTTAATGATTTTTTTACATTTCCCCCTTAAACCCATTTCCTGGTGTGCAAAGGATCTAGCCGCCCAGTAGCAGCAACAACAGCGACAGTTTAGCGCTGTAGGAGATAATTTGAGGGAAACAGGTACGTAGGATGAAGCTCGAAATGTGCTTAGAACAGCTTTCGGAGAACAAGCTTGCATCCTCGGCCATATTATCACCCTCCCACATCTTTCTGGGAAATTCAAGGTCCACCAAATTAATGCAAGATTCTCCTGTACTCAGACATAGGCCCTTTCTACACCTACGGATTATCCCAGGAAAATGGAGGGATCGTCCCTGCCTGCTCCCGGGATCCCCGGTGTGTCATTTGCATGCACAGGGATGATCCTGGGATGATCAAGGCAGGTGTAGAAACGGCCATAGACTTTTTTTAGCTGAGGCAAAGTCAGGTGTTCAGCTCAGCAGATTTTGGGTGCCATTATAGCAAAGTGAGAGACCGGCAGATCTAAGTTTTTGTGCTCTTGTGCAGGGCGTCTAGATTCCAAATGGCACGGGAAGGTTTCCCAACAGACGGTGGCCCATAACTACCATTTGAACATGATACCAAAATGTAAGTCCCATTTCAGAGTCCATTCCTCTCACCTTACTGTGAAAGGCACGAATAGGAAGCACAGTCCCCTCACACACATCCCGCCCCCTTCCTAAAGAACCCCTATAAGGGTTTGGCAACTTGGGAACAGGGGCGTACTTACAGCCAGGTCACAGCGAGGGCGTGATGCACGAAAGCGAGCATCCAGCACAGGTGAAGACTTTCCATCTCGCCCCTTGCCCAAACCTCCCTCCCTCCGCTTTGCCGTTGTCCCTCTCCCAGTGCTGCTGAAGGGTTATTCCAAGATCAGTCCGGCTGAGTGGAAGGCAGGGATCCTTGCCTGCTTGAAAGTGACGCGGAATCTCTGGGCGACCGTCAGCACCTCTCTCATCCCCGGGGAAAGGGACCACCCCGGGTTAGCACCACCGGTGCATCCATGCTGATACAACTGAGCGGCATCTGTGGCAGAGTCCTGAACGAGCAGCTCTCGGCAGGCTGCCCAGAGAGGGAAGGGCGCCCATAGCTGGGCTGAAACCCAAACAGCCTGTGGCAAGGCGATTGGCTATGTCGGTTCTTTTTTTTTATGGCGGGGGGGGGGGGGGGACGGGGACGGGACAGATGCATTATATTTTCTTTTCCATTCTCCCTTCTTCCGTCCTTTTCAAAGGTTCAGGCCGAGCCCCCCCCCCCCCCCTGATCAATAACGGGCAAGGAGCCCCAACTGGGGCACAGCTGGGCTCCACAGCGCTCCAAAATCCTGCTGGCACCAGTTGCTCAGCGGCACCGCGAGGGAGCTCAGTCCTCTTCTTGGCTTGGCTCAGCAATCTCGCTTTTCCCCTCTTGTGAGCCGCCAGCCCGATAACGCCCTCAAGCCATGCTCCGGGGCTGGTTCCAGCCAGGCAAAGGGAGGAAAAAGGAGCCTGGACTGTTCCGTGACCTGCTTGGCTCCCTTGGGGATTCTCTCTGTCTGGGAGATGCCTCTTTCCTATCCTACAGCCCTCATGGTGACAGCAAACATGCGCAGCTCTGCCTGCTCTCCCCTGGGTCCTTTTGCTCTTTTCCTGCCAGCTCTTCGCAGCCCCTCCTAAAACGGCCAGATTTGGACACAGAGGCAGCTGTGGGAGACAAAAGGTGACACCTCAGCTAAAGCCAACCCTTTACGGAAATGGCCTCTTCCTCGCTGGATCATTCTGCTTTCTCCCTAATTAAAGACTAGAGGCACTAGGCTAGGGTGACCCTATGAAAGGGAGGACAGGGCTCCTGTATCTTTAACAGTTGCATAGAAAAAGGAATTTCAGCAGGTGTCATTTGTTTATATGGGGAACCTGGTGAAATTCCCTCTTCATCACAACAGTTAAAGCTGCAGGTGCCCTGCCCTCTTTTGGATCTGGTCACTCTAGTATAGCTCCTGCAGCTTTAACTGTTGTGATGAAGAGGGAATTTCAGCAGGTGTCATTTGTTTATATGGGGAACCTGGTGAAATTCCCTCTTCATCACATCAGTTAACGCTGCAGGTGCCCTACCCTCTTTTGGATCTGGTCACTCTAGTATAGCTCCTGCAGCTTTAACTGGTGTGACGAAGAGGAAATTTCACCAGTTGCTGCATGCATACAAATGACACCTGCTGAAATTCCCTTTTCTATGCAACTGTTAAAGATACAGGAGCCCTGTCCTCCGTTTCATAGGGTCACCCTACACTAGTATATTCAGGCAGAATTTAAACTCTTGAGTAACTTGGACGGGTATCTTGACAGAAACTATTTTCCTTCAGGAACAGCCATCCTTTTTCTTAAGCGCTCAAGGAAACTTTAACCCCTTCGTGGCCAGTTAAAGCTGCAAGTAAACTCTCCTAAGAGGCAAGACAGAGATATACCGTATTTCTTCGATTCTAAGATGCCATCGATTGTAAGACGCACACTAATTTCAGTACCACCAACAGAAAAAAGCTTTGATTCTAAGAAATAATAAACGCACCCGCGATTCTAAGATGCACCCCATTTTTAGAGATGTTTATATGGGGGGGGGGAAATGTGTCTTAGAATCAAAGAAATACGGTATCTATCTTTTTAGCAGAGTTTGCTCCATCCTCAACCCTCCCCACCACACACACACCAACTACCCCTAGAAGATTATACTTGTATAGAATGGGACAAGCCCTCTTTGGGGCCCTTTTTGATAGTTTTTAGTAACCATGCACAAAACTGGCCTAAGACATTTTGCTAGGGTGACCATATGAAAAGGAGGACCGGGCTCCTGTATCTTTAACAGTCACATAGAAAAGGGAATTTCTGCAGGTGTTATTTGTATATATGAGGAATCTGGTAAAATTCCCTCTTCATCACAACAGTTAAAGCTGCAGGAGCTATACTAGAGTGACCAGATTTAAAAGAGGGCAGGGCACCTGCAGCTTTAATATACAAAAACGGACATTTCAAATTGATCAGGGAATACACATTCCTTTCCGTGAGGCTTGCGCCCTTGATTGTGCAGAGACCTTGAGACTCTTTTCGATCCTGGAGTTGGGGTGGTGGGTTCTGGGGCAGGGAACATTGATGTGCTCATACACTTTCTTACTGTATTGTACTTGGCTAACCCTAGGGGCCTATTTATTTATTTATTTATTTATTTATTACATTTTTATACCGCCCAATAGCCGAAGCTCTCTGGGCGGTTCACAAAAATTAAAACCACAATAAAACAACCAACAGGTTAAAAGCACAATTACAAAATACAGTATAAAAAGCACAACCAGGATAAAACCACGCAGCAAAATTGATATAAGATTAAAATACAGGGTTAAAACAGTAAAATTTAAATTTAAGTTAAAATTAAGTGTTAAAATACTGAGAGAATAAAAAGGTCTTCAGCTGGTGATGAAAGCAGTACAGTGTAGGCGCCAGGAGGACCTCTCTGGGGAGCTCATTCCACAACCGGGGTGCCACAGCGGAGAAAGCCCTCCTCCTAGTAGCCACCTGCCTCACTTCCTTTGGCAGGGGCTCACGGAGAAGGGCTCCTGTAGATGACCTTAGGGTCCGGGCAGGTACATATGGGAGGAGGCGTTCCTTCAAATAACCTGGCCCCAAACCGTTTAGGGCTTTAAATGTCAATACCAGCACTTTGAAATACCAGCCTACCACAGTCCATGTTTTATTCACACAAAGCCTTTCCACTGTGCTCTCTCAGGCAGTGGTGGTGCCCTTAACAACTTCCTGGTCCCTCTCAGGAGGCACAACTCACTCAGGCAGAATCAAGCTGTTCTTTCGCATCGTTACCATCCTTTTGGCCTCATAATGCCTCATTCCCTTTTTCTTCAGATCTCAGCATACCTTCCAAGGGTCTCTATTTCTTCAGGGGCACATCTACACGAAGGGTTGGCTCCGGGGTGGCTTTGCAGTAACAGCACGTCATCTACATGATGCAGCCACCATTGCGAAACCACCTTGGGGCAAACCCTGGAAACCCCACTCCAAAAAGTTGGGCATTTACCCTGGCTTTTTGGCAGCGGAGCCCCTGGCGCCCCCTGGTTAGTCTCCATGGGCAGCCCCATGCCTGTAAAAGTTTAAAAAAAAAAAAAAAAAAACACCACGGGGGGAGGAGAGGAATGGGGGCATTCCTCCCCCTTTTAAAAAAGTATTATCTGTATCTGCACAGGTGCGCAGATACAGATAATAAAAATAAAAAGAAAGGGGGGGAACGGAAAACCAGAGGGAGGAGATGTAATTCGGCCAGTCCCTCTCCTCGTGTCCTCCTCTGGCTGCCTCATTCCTCCGACCCGCCATTTTTTATTTTTATTATCTGTATCTGCTTTTTCAGAGGTGGAAAATTCACACTTGTGTTCCTTCCTGTGCAGACGCCGGGAAGGAACGCAAGTGCGGGAGCAAGGCGCCTTGTGGCGCCAAAGCACCACCATAAAGACAGAGGCCAGGGCAGTTCCAACTTTTGGACAGCTTTTAAAGATACTGCTCTTGTGAATTGCTAGAGTTGCTGCCATTTTCACCCCCTCCCAAGGGCTCTAAAAGTTAAAAGTTTCAGAATGGGATAGGAATGTATCTTGTTTTCCTGCTTGTGGGTCTCTGGTCAACAGCTGGTGGACCACTGTGTGAACAAAGTGCTGGACTAGATGGACCCTTGGTCAGGTCCCACACGGCTCTTCTTATGTACTGATGTTTTTGGTGCACATTCATGCAGTTACATGTACAGGAATGCTAAAATACCATGTAGTGTTCAAACTGCCATTTCATATGCTGCAGTTCATTAGATTCATTTTGAATGATTAAATGTGCTATTTTGCTATAGAACAGTCTGTTTCAGAATATCTAAGTACCGCATGGGGACGTGGAAAGATCTCTATGGACAAGGCAACTATCTCTAGCCTCATCACGAGAAATGTTGTGGGGTATATCTCTCTACATGGTATGCTAGCTGATTATGATTATTCTGACATCATAAAAGCCTAGTCCCAAAGACATGTTGGAATCTGCAGTTCCCAACACACCCGGACACACCCCAGTAGTCTGGTTTTACCTGCTGCCAGATCAGGCAAGGAGTTGCGGAAACCTGGGCACTCTTGACGCTTTCCCTAAGGAGTGAAGACCAGACACGGTGTGAGCCTTTCCCCCCCTAGCTACTACACAGCTAAGAGGACATAAGAGGTAGGCAAATCTGAATTTTGAATTCACAGCACAGATAAATAGGCTGACGTTCTCAAGAGTGCCCCATGGCAAAGCTCACAGCCCCAGCAAAGTTTATGGGCCTTGGTTAACTCTCAGCTCCGTAGGGCTCTGAGCAAACCTAATTTAAAATGCCTTCCGTTTTTGAGGGGGGTGTTACTCCTGACGATTGTTAGTGAGTACTATTTTATCCCCAAAGGCCGGGACTTAACTGCTTGTTGACATGTTGCAATGTTTCTTTTAAATATTTCCTTTTGTAAGGCCTCTGGTGGGGTCCTGTAGCTCAGTTCTCTTTTGGCATATGGTATAATTTGTTGGCGGGAGGCAGGACATCCCAAGTTTAAGTCTAGTAAACTTAACTGCATTAATAGAAGTATAGCTTCCAAATCACGTGAGGTACTGGTTCCTCTCTATTCGGCCCCGGGTAGGCCTCATCTAGAGTATTGCGTCCAGTTCTGGGCTCCACAATTCAAGAAGGACGCAGACAAGCTGGAGCGTGTTCAGAGGACGGCAACCAGGATGATCAGGGGTCTGGAAACAAAGCCCTATGAGGAACGACTGAAAGAACTGGGCATGTTTAGCCTGGAGAAGAGAAGATTGAGGGGAGACATGAGAGCACTCTTCAAATACTTAAAAGGTTGTCACACAGAGGAGGGCCAGGATCTCTTCTCGATCCTCCCAGAGTGCAGGACACGGAATAACGGGCTCAAGTTAAAGGAAGCCAGATTCCAGCTGGACATCAGGAAAAACTTCCTGACTGTTAGAGCAGTACGACAATGGAATCAGTTACCTAGGGAGGTTGTGGGCTCTCCCACACTAGAGGCCTTCAAGAGGCAGCTGGACAACCATTTGTCAGGGATGCTTTAGGGTGGATTCCTGCATTCAGCAGGGGGTTGGACTCGATGGCCTTTTAGGCCCCTTCCAACTCTGCTATTCTATGATTCTATGATTCTAGAAGGATATGATAAGAGTTTGTAAAAGTGTGAAAGGTGTGGGGAGTATTTTTTGTCCTTTTCATAATACTAGAACAAGGTCAGCCAACGAAAAATGCCTAGATTCAGGTGAGACAAAAGGAAGGTGTTGTTGTTGTTGTTTACAAAATCCATGTTGAATTAACTTTTGAAATTTACTGCTACAAGACGTGGTGCTGGCCACTAGCTTAGATGGTTTTTTAAAAAAGGATTAGACACATGAATGTTGCATCAATCTGACATGGACTATTACTCATAACAACTAAATGGAACCTCTGTGATCAGAAACAGGATAGCTCTGAATAGCAGTCGTTGGGTGGAGGGAACAAAATTGGGAGGGGGCTCCTGTCCTGTTTGTGGTCTTCCCAGTGGCATCTGGCTATTTTCTCTACTGGGCACTACTAGAAACAGATTGCTGGATGAGATGGACTCTTGGTCAGTTCTAGCAGGGATATTTGTACATTCTTGAGGATTATTGAGATAATGTCTGGGCTTTCAGTCCCTGAAAGGTGCTATATAAATGTAGCAGTAGCATCTGCAGCCACCTTCTATAGCCTGTGTACCTTATGTTTTTGGCCGCTGTTGCTGTCTTGCATGCTTCAGTGGAAAAAGTTTTAAGCTGTTTGTAGCCGTGCCCTGACAGCTTCTCCCCTTGAAGGCCTTTAAAGGTCTGGATTCTTGAAAAGGCAACGCAAGATAGAAGAACAAAGATCCCAGCAACAAGGGAGTTAGCTCAAAAAAGAGAAAGCACTAAAATGAAATTGGATGAGATCACTGGCTGGGATACCTTTGTATCCTCTCAGGATTTATGGATGGCAGGAACATATATATCCCCTGGAGTGTCACCCTTTGAATGAGGAGGTAGCATCAGTAGAACAAGAAACATACAGGGAGTGAGAAAGACAAACAAGAGGAAAGAAAGTCCAATAGGCAAAAGCTTGCAAAAAGAACCACAGTGGGGTGGTTGGGGCGTCTCCCCCAGCTCTCACATTGATAACTTAGGTTATGGGAAGTCCTAACTGACATCTCAAGGGGAGCTTTCCCTGCTGTGAGAGGTTCAGAGGGCAGCCTGAAGTGGAATGAGGTGGTAAAATGGATTGTACCATTTCGGATTGTAGCTGCGGGTGTTACATTTTTGAATGCTTCCCTCCATATGTATTTTTAAAAGAAACCCTCTGTGCAAGTAGAAACCAGCACAGCAGAGAGCATTAGGTTAGAAGCTTGCCCAGATATATTATTTTTTTACTTGCAGAGAATCTTGTGCATACATAGGGATGCATTGAGAAATGCCATTCCCTAACTGCAGACTGAAATACTCTGACATCTGAATGACCACATCAGTTTGGTTCTTCAGCCAGCTGGGGATCCACCTAACAGTAGTACCATAGTAATTGCTCACACTTAACTAGCTTGCTAATCAGAATTTCATGGGGCACTTTGTCAGATGCCTTGCTGGAGTCAAGATATATTATGTCCACAGTATTTCCACAATCTACTAAGGAAGTTACATGATTAAAAATGAAAGAAGAGTAGTCTGGCAGGCCTTTGATCTTGACAAATACATGTTGGTTTCCAGTAGGGCTGTGCAAACCTCGGGCCTCAGATTCGGAGTTCTGAAGCTCTGGCAGCCATTTTATGACAGAACCGCCATTTTCTGTCGGAACCGCCATTTTATTGCACACAGCCCAAGGACTCTGTACTGTTGAAAGGGCCTACAACTCTCATCATGCACTGCTTGGGAGGGATCGACTTACTGAGGCCCAGGAATGGAAGCACTTGTGGCCTTGCCACGCCAAGCAAATACCTGCCCACCTACCATCGCAATCCAGGATGCATCAGTCCCTGGAGGGGTCACTGCACATTCCACAGGTGCCCTGCAGCTGCCTGCTTCACTCAAGAGCCCTTCACTGCTTTATCACTTGTTTAAATCATGGATTGCCTGGGCCACGCAACAGTAAGCAAGTGTACTCCCTACTGCACACTCATTACTTTTGCTTTCAATTAACAATCCAGGAATGCCCAGTTCCTGGGTTGTTATCATGACATCAAAACCCAGAAAATCTGGGTTGTTTAGGGCTTAAACTACCTAGAGTAAACCCAACAACAAACCATGAATTAATTAACCCAGAGTTTCTGGATTCGGATGTCACCAGCTGTTCTTAGATTGTTAATTGCAAGTGGAAGCAAGGAACACATGGGAGAGAGAGTGCTCACTCAGATACCGTCAATTCCTGGGTTAAACCACCCAGGAATTACCATTATGTCCAAACCTGGTCATTGAGCACTTTATAATCTGTTCTAGAATCTTTCCAGATATTGATTTCAGATTGAGTTTTCTATAATTCCCCAATAATTCTATAATTTGCCCTCCTCTGGTATTTCACCTGCTCTTCAGGATTTCTCAAAGATGATAGAGGTTCCAGGAGTCCATCCGCTAGCTCCTTCAACGCCCTAGGATGCAATTCATCTGGACGTGGGGACATGTATTCATTTAAGCTGCTTAGATATTAGGGCTGTGCAAATCCAAGCCTCGGATTTGAATACTCTTATTATGACGGCCATTTTATGACGGATCCGCTATTTTAATGCAGAGCCCTAGGCCTCCATACAGCCTACAACTCCCAGTATGTAGTGCCTGGCAGGGCTGTACTTACCGGCACCCAGGAACAGGACATACGTGTACTCTCCACCGCCATCAACCGCTCCTTTGCGCTATCACCCGCTGCTGGCGAGATTACTGGCTTCTCTGCGAGATTGCCAGCAGCAGCCAATCTTGCGGGAAGAAGCCAGTGATCTCGCAGAGGAGGAGGCTGATCTCGCCAGCAGCAGGTGATGGTGCAGAAGAGTGGGCGATGGCGGCAGAGAGTACACATATGCCCTCTGTTCCTGGGTGCCGGTAAGTACAGCCCTGCCAGGCACTGCATACTGGGAGTTGTAGGTTGTATGGGGGCTAGGGCTCTGCATTAAAATAGTGGATCTGTCATATAATAGCCATCGTAATAAGAGAAATTGAATCCGGGGCTCAGATTTGCACAGCCCTATTAGATATTCCCTGACCACCTCTCTGTTCATCCTAAAGCTGCACTCCTTCCCTTTCAGCCTGATTGTCACATATGCCAGATAGGACACAGATCCTCTTTTGGGAGAAGATTGAGCCGAAAGAGGTGTTGAGTAGTTCCGCCTTTTCTATGTCACCTGTTAGCATTTTGCCTTCTTCACTGAGCAGACGGTCTACCATTACATTCCCCCTCTTTTTACTTTGAACATATTCTAACATATCCCTGCATTGAGCAGGAGGTTGGACTCTATGGCTTTATGGCCCCCTTCCATCTCTACTATTCTATGAGTCACATCCCTTGCCAACCTTTGAGTTTTAGCCTTGCTGACACCATGGGCTGGTTTGCCCGACATAGCTAAATCATTGTGGTTTATTTAACCCATGATGTGTGCCTACTACTAATTGAGGGTACTACTAATTGAATAACCCACAATAGCCGGTTTCACATGACATGGCGCAACCCCTGATCGCCCTGATCAGGGGCTGCATATTCAAAATAGCGGCTGCGGGCACGGCAGCTCATTGTGGGTCAAATAACACACAATGAGCCGGCCATATAGTACAAACAAGGTCCATCTCTGCAATTCTGGGCTATTTGTCTGTATACTTCCTTAGTGCACCCTTATGCACGTCCTTTTTTATTTTCAGATCATCGCTAAGCTTTTTATCTAGCCACACTGACCTCTTCTGTAGTCTTCTATTTTTCCCCTCTTTGGGATTTTCTGGGATTGTGCCTTTAGTGTCTCATTTTTTAGGCACTGCCATCCCTCTTAGACTGCTCTTCCTGTTAGGTTTTGCTACCATGGAATCCTACTTATCATTGCTCTAAGTTTTCTGAAATCACCTTTCCTGAAGTCCAAAGTGCATGTTTGACTACACTCAGCTTTTGTTTTCCTTAAAATCAAGGAGTCAGGCACTATATGGGTCATTTGGCCCCAAAGTTCCTGCTACTTTCATCTCATCAACTAACTCTTCCCTATTGGTCAGGGATGGCAAATCCCCTTCTTCCTTCTTCCACCTTCTGAAGACGAAAAATGTCAGCAAGGCAACTCAGGAATTGGACCAAGGATCCAATCAAATAGGATAGCATATATGCAGCAGGGCAATAATTAGTTCATGGAAAATTAGTTCAGGAAAAGCTGCCTGATTGTTAGAGCAGTACGACAATGGAATCAGTTACCTAGGGAGGTTGTGGGCTCTCCCACACTAGAGGCCTTCAAGAGGCAGCTGGACAACCATCTGTCAGGGATGCTTTAGGGTGGATTCCTGCATTGATCAGGGGGTTGGACTCGATGGCCTTAAAGGCCCCTTCCAACTCTACTATTCTATGATTCTATGAAAAGGTGAAAACCTGGCATGCCTTTCTTCTGCCCCCTGTGTTTGGATTCAGCGTGCTTCCAGACAAAGCTTTTATTGTGCAATAGCAACTGCCTCATTCACCAAATTTTACAATGAGTCCAGACGACAATGTCGTCCACTCATAACCCTCCCATGTTTTCCCATCACTTCTTCAGTCTTTTTTCCCCATTAAGGAATAGCTGTACAATGCCTTTTGATTGTTAGTGCTAGGAGCCCTCTATCTGGAAGCAACCCCTGGCAAAGCATTGATTACTGCCACACACTCTACATGGGGCTGCCTTTGAAGAGGGTTCGCAAACTGCAGCTGGTGCAAAATGTGGTAGCCAGATTGATAACGGGGGTGGGCTGTCTTCACAATGCTGCGTTAGCGCCGCTCTGCCACCAAACCCCGCAGTCTCGCTGGTGCAGTGTGGTGGCATGTTATGCAGACAGAGGGAAGCTTTCCAATAGTCATTAGGCTTGCTGCTCCCGCCCCCTCCCCCTCCCGTGGCTTCCAGCGACCAATGGCAGTTCGCCTTCTGCCTGGGAATGCCCCCCAGAGCAGTGCCTGAGCGAGGACAGATGGGAAGGAGCAGTGCTGACCTCGCTTGGGCAGGAAAAGTCAATGTAAGTCTCTGTCTTTTCTGCTCCGTATCTTCGGCTCTTTGCCCCGAGGTGGCTCCAAATCAGCGACTGCATCATATAACTGACACAGTGCAGATTCAGAGTCACCCCAGGGCAAAGGCAATGTATAGACAGCTCCGGGGACTAGAAAGTCTGAACATATAAGACGGACTCTAGCCTGCATGCACTGGCTGCCTATATGTTTCCGAGCCTGATTTAAGGTGCAGGTTTGAACCTATAAAGCCTAACATGGCTTGGGACTGCAATCCCTGACAGAGCACCTGTCCTGACATGAACCTACCTGTACACCATGCTCAGCATCTAAAGACCTCTTCCAGGTGCTTCCTCTGAGAGAGGATCAGAAGATGGCAACAATAATAATAATAAATCTTAGACATGGGGAATATTCAAACACATTGTTTCTTACCGGTCACTTTGAAGTACTACAGTTTAGGAATTATGAACTGAATTCACTTCAGAATCCAATATAAACTTCTCCTGTTAACCTTCAAAGCTTTTCACGGTCTAGCTCCTTCCTATCTCTCCTCTCTCATCTCACACTATTGCCCCGCTCATGCTCTTCGCTCCTCTGATGCCATGTTTCTCGCCTGCCCAAGGGCCTCTACTTCCCTTGCTCGGCTTCGTCCATTTTCTTCTGCTGCCCCTTACGCCTGGAACGCTCTTCCAGAACATTTGAGAACTACAAGTTCAATCGCAGCTTTTAAAGCTCAACTAAAAACTTTTCTTTTTCCTAAAGCTTTTAAAACTTGATGTTGTGCGGACTTTATACTGTTAGTTTTACCCTACCCTGTGCCTGCTTACCCTACCCTGTGCCTGTTGGCATTCTCTTCCCCTCCTTATTGTTTTACTATGATTTTATTAGATTGTAAGCCTATGCGGCAGGGCCTTGCTATTTACTGTTTTACTCTGTACAGCACCATGTACATTGATGGTGCTATATAAATAAATAATAATAATAATAATAAATGGTGGGACCCCAATTATGGGACGTTACCTGCCCCCCGTCTATACAACAACGGGATTGCTCCTCATGAAATATAAACCCGAATTTTCGTTGATTTGAATCAGAGCGTCGCACTACAGCAGCAACACCAATTTATTTCCTGAATGTATTTATTTTTATACTGAGTTATAAATGCGCACATGCGCATTATCGCATATACGAAGCTACAGAGGAGAGAGGAGCGAAGCTATAAATTTTATATGCGGAGCTCTGCAGATTCATATAATAGACAAACCGGGAGCGGCGGGGGGAAAGGAGCGAGGCAGCAGAACACATCTCCTTCCTCTGGCTGCCTGTTTCCTCCTCTGTTTTTGTGAACCACCCAGAGAGCTTCTGCTATTGGGCGGTATTTGTTGTTTATTCGTTCAGTCATTTCCGACTCTTCGTGACTTCATGGACCAGCCCACGCTAGAGCTTTCTGTTGGCCGCTGCCACCCCCAGCTCCCCCAAGGTCAAGTCTGTCACCTCCAGAATATCATCCATCCATCTTGCCCTTGGTCGGCCCCTCTTCCTTTTGCCTTCCACTTTTCCTAGCATCAGCCTCTTCTCCAGGGTATCCTGTCTTCTCATTATGTGGCCAAAGTACTTCAGTTTTGCCTTTAATACTATTCCCTCAAGTGAGCAGTCTGGCTTTATTTCCTGAAGTATGGACTGGTTTGATCTTCTTGCAGTCCAAGGCACTGTATAGAAATATGATAAATAAAAAAAAGTAAAAAAATGTTTTAAGTTGCTTTCTTTGCGGAGCTCCGCAGAATCAGAGAATTCAAATTAAAACCAGTGCAAAGGAACGAGGCAGCCGATTGGTGGGAAATCGGCCAATCACCTTGTCCAACCCTCAAAGCTCTGCCCACATGTCAAAATGCGATTTCACTCCCCCAAAGACACATACCATAATGTGGTGCAAACTCGGACATGATCTAAAAGTCGCAGTAAATCGCAAATGCAAAGATGCGCATTATCGCGTTAAAAACCTG
The DNA here is from genome assembly GCF_023053635.1 of Elgaria multicarinata webbii. Classification (NCBI taxonomy): domain Eukaryota; kingdom Metazoa; phylum Chordata; class Lepidosauria; order Squamata; family Anguidae; genus Elgaria; species Elgaria multicarinata. Next base: position 8,981,722 of record NC_086176.1, read on the forward strand.
GCGCTATGGCAAATGGACGGCTGTGTCATGTGTCCTAAAACGCGAATGTGTGCATTTAAGTTGGGATAAACAAGCCGTATAGCCAAGCCCCTGGTGCCAACATTATCTTTTCAACACCTTTTTGAGACACTTTTCTCTTTTCTCAGGTATTTGGCAACATACAGTGAATTTAATCAGGTCCTGAATTTGTCTTTTGGTCATGGTTGATTTCTTAAATTTGTTTAAGATATATGCTGTCTATATATTTACTGTTTGTTTGTTTGTGTGTTTTTATGTAAATGGTTTTTAAACTTTGCATGCCATATTTGTAATGCTTTTTAGTTTTTGTAAATCACCCAGAGAACTTCAGCTATGGAGTGGTATAGAAATGTCAAATAATAATAATAATAATAATAATAATAATAATAATAATAATAGCAACATGTGGTTGCTCAAAAGAAACAAAGAGCGCTGGAGCTGGCTCTTCTGTTACACCTCCCCCACCCCTATCCACCCATCTTTCCCCAGTCTGGTGAAAAGCTGCCTGTTTCATTTTTCCAAAAAGCAGGTAACTGTTTGAAACTCCACGCATGCATGCACGCACGCACGCACGCACACACACAAAACAAAATACCCAATTAAATTACAGGTATTCCACACCTGAAGAATCCTAGACATTGAAAATGTAGGCTGAGAATATGATGTACATTTTGGAAAAGGACATTCTGCAATTATGGGTAAAGATGTAGCCGTGCTAATAGTGATCTCTAAGCATTGGTCCTCATGAAGCCAAAATTTTTGTGAACCGCCCAGAGAGCTTCGACTACTGGGCGGTATAAAAATGTAATAAATAAAAATAAATAAAATAGCACCACCCATGTTCAAGCAGATGGTATTAGTAAGCTCAAGGCAGACCAAAGTTTTGCAAAAATACAAGTGTTTTTTGGGGGGAAAGAAAAAAAAAGCTAAGGGGGCAGAGGGACCAAATGACCTAATGATGACTGAGCATCCCCACGGGGGCCCGGAATGCTGAATGACTGTTTGGTGGTGGTGGTGGTGCAGAAGACAGAAAAGAGAGAGATGAAGTGGAGTATTATGGAGAAGGGCATGGCTGGCTGGAACCCTGAACAGAAGGAGCATTCCGCACTGGATGCAACATTTTATTGCACAGGTCCCATTTGTTACAACAAAAGTGAATAATTCCTTTGACTTGTGGAATCATTCAGTGGGCCGTTTTGATCCCGCTGCTTCTCCTGCACACGCGGCAACATCCGTCTTTATATTAAGTTGGACTTACTGGGGTGTGTTGTGTTGTGCTAGAAGGGGCGGGAGGCAAACAACGTCATGAAAGAGACCCACGAAAATCTGTGAGTGCCCAGTAACAAGCGTGCAATAAAACACTCATCTGATGGAGCCCATGAATGAAACATATAGTGCAAATGTGCTGGGATGACTGGCAAGGATTTGGGCTCTTATTTTTAAATTGCATTAACATTAAATATATTCGGCTACCTGCATTTGGGTACTGACTGTTCTGCATTGTTTCTGCCTCCCCGCTCAGTGTACCTCCTCACTGCCAAAACGTCTGGCTATGAATCTGTTTGCGGGGGCAGCACTAAAAACGCATCTCCACGTACCCTTGCTATTTGAACTTGGTGCATGGACGGCATGGTCAATAAGGTACTCTTGGCAAGGCCGGCCTACTAATATGGAGACAGACGTGGCCTGTTTTGCCAGTTAATTTATCTCCCACCCTTCAAAGAGCTCAGGTTAGCATGCATGATCACCCCACCCACACTTTTCTCCTCGAAGCACCTCTCTGTTCGAGGTCAGGCTGAGAGATAGCCACTGGCTAAGCTTTGTTGATGAGTGGGGGGGTTTGAACCCAGGACTCCATACTCTAACCACTACACCCCATTGGCTCTTCCTCCTACCATTTGGATTTTCTGCCTTAGGCCCCAACATGTATCCTGCTCAGTCTCAGCTGATTGTGACAGGATGAAGGAGGAACGGTGGTTTCTGAGGTATTTCAGGCCCAAAGCGTTTGAGGGTTTGGGGTCAAAAGCGGCAGCTCTTCAGTGTATCTGGAAGATCATCGAGAGCTGAGCCAATGCTAATGTTGCTGGCTTGCTGCAATGTGCTCTATATGGGACACACCCACCCAGCAAACACTCTGCAGGATAATGATTAATTTTTCTGCCTTACTCTGCACTCTGTTGCTCTGTGTAAGGTAGGGTAGATGTCTGCGGAAATGGGAACGAGGTGGGTGGGGGTGGAAAGAGTGAGAAAAGTACCCCCAGCCCACTTCCTTATTTGTCTCATTACTCATAACCAAAACCGTAGCAGCAAGCAAAGGATGTTGCTTCTTCAGTCTTGCTTTTATGGGGCGCCTAGCATGGCTTATCAGCTCTTGAAACCAAAGTTCAGGTCTCGTTGTCAGCGCCAAGTTGCATCACAGAAAGACGGTGAAAAACATGGGGTGGTAGAAAGAACGAAAGCAATATCCCTAAAGGAAAAAAAAATAGAAACCGTCAGGTGCTGTGAATGAAAGCATTAGTCTGGATGGACCTGGGGAAGTCCATAAGGCTGGGAGATCACCTGTTTCACCTGTGCTACTTGCTGCGTTTCATCCGCTGCTGGGTTCTGCTGGTGAGCCAGAATTCCTTCAGTTGCTGTGTACGCAAAGCAGAGGACGCTAGGAGCTGGTAACTCCCCCAAATCTACACAAGGAGAGAGGTAAAGCACATGGAGTGGATGGAGAACGGGTGGATGGTAGCCATAACAAATATTTGGTATCTCAGCAGGGCTGCCAATAGATTAGAAAGGGGTGTGAGTGGGGGAAGAGCTGGCCGGCAACGGCACTAACATTCAGACATTAGGACATGATCATGTTTAACTCCGTAATCCCAAAAGCTGTCATATGCTCGTCACCAGGTGGCCTTAGGCAGCAGGGATGCCATCTTTTTTTCTGGATACTGTTCTTTCACCTTTAAGGGGTCCTTTAAATGAGCGATTTATAGCACACTCGTGGCTGGCCACACACAGAAGATTGGGGGCTGAATTCATGATGTCAACAAATGGGATGTTTCCTGTGGTCCCCTCCCCCACCCCCAAATTCTGTTTTTTTAAAATGATCAGAGATAAGCGGGTATAAGCCCTTAATGGTGTGAAATCAGCAGGGTGTAAACTGGCGTTTCCATATCTGCAATCAGAAGGAGAAGAGTAAAATGTCTCCCTGCAACAAAAGGAGACAGATCCGATCGCCCACCCCACTAAGAGCACCCCTTTTAAGTTCAGTGGGGCTTACTTCCAAATAACATTGCCGAAGGTTGCAGACTTACATGCAAACTTACGTTTACTCAGAAGTAAGTCCCATTGTGTTCAATGGGGCTTACTCCCAAGTAAGTGTGTCTAGGGTTGCAGAATTACAGCACAATTCTATATCTACTCAGAAGTAAATCCTGGCTTTCCTGGGGGCTCAGAAAGACTCCCCACTTTGCACACAGCCAGGGGAGGGAGGGAGGGTGCTCCCTCAACTCAATTAATGTGTCTGCCATATAAAGCAGTGGTTCCCAAAGTGGGCAGTACTGCCCCTTGGGGGGTGGGGTGGGATTGCATAGGGGGGCATTAAGAGGCAAGGGGCGGCAGGAGGGCACTTGAGGTGGCCTTTTCCATACCAGGAGTTTTGGTTACAGAAGGAAAGTTATGATCGCTATCCTGCACTATGGAGAGTGGTTCAGAAGCTCCTGCTTGCATTTCCAACATCCTATTTGGTGGAATGTGGTTTTAGTGTGGTCTGCCTACTTCTCTCCAAGCAAAGAAATCGACTCCAGATTACTAAACGTGGTGGTTTAAGACTCACGTTAAGTGACTTTAAACCAGACATTGGGAAACTGGCATCACTTCATCAAGCCCATCCATCACATTAAGAATTTACAGAATAGTGAGGTACTCTGCCCTAGTTACTAAATGTGATATCTATCTAATATTCTTGCTAAATGACTATCAGACTTTGAAAAGATGGTATCACTGGATCAAGTTCATCAATTAGGTTTAATCGAATAAACTAAAAAAAAGTAATTGGATTTTGAATAAATATTCAATTAATTGTTACTGTTTTGAATTTTATTGTTATTATCTTCCGTAGTGGGTTGTTGAAAACCGCTATTCTGAATAATTATTTTTATAGTGTAGGGTAGGGGGCACTGGGCATGAGTTTGTGGAACCAAGGGGGTGGTGACCTGAAAAAGTTTGGGAACCACTGATATAAAGCATCCTAATACTGTGAAAACTAAAGCGGAAAGCTATGGTAAGGATGCAGGTTTTTGCTGAATGTAGAGGCATTCTCAGTCTTCCGCTATGTTAGGAGATTTAGGGTGCAATCCTGTGGATGTTTAGACAAAAATAAATCCAACATCTCCCCACGCCCCCCCCCCCCATATGTGTAAACATATGTTGGATCACATCCTTATGGATCCCTTGTCTGATATCCAGAGCTGCTTCTATGCTAGACCTTCTCTCTAGAATTGACATCTTTGGTTCACTCACATTTTATGGAGCATCTAGACTACCTTGTTATATTATTGCAGTCCAGTATTTCCTGCCATGTATTTTCAGATTTGATGTGTACTGGTTGTTTTATTTATTTATTTGCAGTAAAATGTAACTACATCACTTATCCTTTCCAAAGTGGACAGGCAAAGTTAGAGATGTGAAGGCTCGGGGAAAAAAACGAGAACATTAGGAAAAAAAGTTTTTCCCCAAAGCCTTGAGTTTTTTTGGTTTTTTCCTGAAAAATTAGGAAAATTGAAAAAAATGAAGAAAGAACGGATTACGGGATGTTTTATTTTAGCATGATGAATAAAATGTTTAAGATTTTATGTTTACTTCTCCAAATGATTTCTAAAACTGTACAGTATCAGAATACAAGCTTCTCCTTTTGACTTTTAAAGCTTGTCGTGGTCAGGCTCCTCCCTATCTCTCGTCTCTTATTTCACCTTACTGTCCTGCTCGCACCCTTCGCTCTCATAACAACATGTCTCTTACTCGCCCAAGAGTTTCTACTTCTCTCGCTCATCTTCGCCCGTTTTCGCCCCCTATGCCTGGAATACTCTTCCAGCGCATCTGCGAACCGCGATGTCGATCACAGTTTTTAAATCTTATTTGAAAACATTTCTTTTCTCAAAAGCTTATAATCTGTAGTGTGAAGATACTAGTTTTTATTATTTGTTTTATTGTCCCCCATGCTGGTAGGCCTTTCCCCTCCCTGTTTGTTTATTACTGTGATTTTAGAATGTAAGCCATATGGCAGGGTGTTTTGTATTCTTTTTTACTTTGTTCTGTACAGCACCATGAAAATTGATGGTGCTTTATTTATTTATTTATTTACTGCATTTCTATACTGCCCAATAGGCGGAGCTCTCTGGGCAGCTCACAAAAATTAAAAACATTCAAAGTATAAAACAACAGTATAAAACCATAATATAAAATACAATATAAAAGCTCAAACAGATAAAAACAGCAGCAATGCAAAATTACAAATTTAAAACACCAGTTAAAATTTATTTATTTAAATTATTATTATTATTATTATTATTATTAATAATAATAATAATAATAATAATAATGCAATTTCTGTGCACGGAGGACAAGCAAGTCCTAGGTTGCAAACTGAGACTACAACTCTCAAATGCAAGAGCAAGATGCATTTCTGCCTCTAGGGGGCAGCACTGCCACTGAAGCAGAGACTGAAACTAATAGTGTTAGCTATAGGTCAGGAAATGAGTATGATTAAATTTCATGCATATTCATTGAATCTTACCCCACCTTTTTTTTCTCAGTTCTTTTTATGGGAATGGGGGCTTTATGTCTTGACACTGGAGGACAAGCGGAGACATAAATAATTTTCTTTGTTACTAATGTTGGTGGTTTCTTCTGTTGTTGTTGTTTTTAATTGTTTTTTGCCTGCTCCTCATAAACTGGCAGAACCAAAGAGGTGTTTCTAACAGTTCAGGAGCTTGTTGCTCCATTTGTTAAGTAAATTTAATTTGTAATAATTGTTTGAATACACTGTACTTTTAATATACCAAATGTAATAATTTTATGCCAAACCAACTTGGACATAGTTACATTTTATTTTCCTAAAGTTAGAAAGTGACTTTCAATCTGTAAAAAGTGCTAATATTGTATTACTTCAATTTTTCTGAAAATTTCCGTTTTTCCCCAAAACCCCCCAGAAAAAAACGGGTTTTTTCCATGGCTTCAAAATTTCTGGAAATGTTATATCTCTAGAAGCCCTGCTGAAGCTTTTCATAGCTCCTGTACCTTTAAATAAACACTTCAGTAGGGTGACCAACTGTCACGATTTCCCTGGATTTGTCCTGTTTTTTGTTCTATCCTGGGTATCAGAGGATTTCCTGTAATTTTCTATAATGTCCTGGAATGGCACACATTCCCCTTTAAGGATGCCATTATCATGGAGGGGGGAGTGTTTTCTGGAGGCGTGTCATTCCCTCCCACTGCTCCAATTGGGGCCTTAAAGGGGAAAACGTGTCATTCCCGGACATTATAGAAAACGCCCTGATTGGAGAAGGGGGGGGAAGGACCCGCTTTCCCCTCCAATTGGGGCCTTCAAGGCCCCGATTGGAGCAAAGGAGGGGAAAGCATGTTTTCTGTGGCCTCCAGAAAGCACATCATTACCCCTTACTATGCTGATGCCAGCTGTGCTTTCCTGCTGCCCCCGCACTGCTCCAATCGGGGCCTTTAAAGCCCCGATTGGAGCAGTAGGAAGGACAGGAATGACACACTTTCCCCCTCCTCCACTCCAATTGGGGACTTTATTTATTTATTTATTTATTACACTTCTATACCGCCCCCATAGCCAGAGCTCTCTGGGCGGTTTACAGAAATTCTAAAATTGAGATAAAAACAAGTATACAAAATTAAAAAGTTTAAAACACAGAACATGCACACATAAAGCATTAAAACCCGTTAAAAAAAACCTAAACATGTGGGTCATTAAGATGTGCTGCCATATGTCTGGGCAAAGAGGAAAGTCTTAACCTGGCACCGGAAAGATAGCATTGGCGCCAGGCAAGCCTCTTCAGGGAGATCGTTCCATAGTCTGGGGGCCACCACTGAAAAGGCCCTGTCCCTCGTTGTCACACTCCGAGCCTCTCTCGGAGTAAGCACCTGGAGGAGGACCTTAGATGTTGAATGTAGTGACCAGGTATATTCACGTCGGGAGAGGCGTTCTGTCAGGTATTGTGGTCCCAAGACGTGTTTTATTTATTTATTTATTTATTTATTTATTTATTTATTACATTTCTATACCGCCCAATAGCCCCATAGCCGGAGCTCTCTACACTATAAAGTGTAAGGCTTTATAGGTCAAAACCAGCACCTTGAATTGGGCTCGGAAACATACAGGCAGCCAGTGCAAGCGGACCAGAGCAGGTGTTATATGGTCGAACCTTCTGGTTCCCGAAATCAATCTGGCTGCTGCATTTTGCACGAGCTGCAGCTTCTGAACCGTCTTCAAAGGCAGCCCTACGTAGAGTGCATTGCAGTAATCTAACTTGGAGGTTACCAGAGCATGGACAACTGAAGCCAGGTTAAACCTTTAAGGTGGCATGGGGGAAAGATGTGCTTTCCGGAGGCCACAGAAAGCCGCTTTCCCGCCCCCCCCCCGCCCCCAAAATATGTTCACCCTACTTCAGTTGCCAGTCCTGGCCCTTGGTATTGCTTTCTGTTGATTATGTCTGGAGATTACTGATAAATTGCCCCTTGAATAGCCTGGGATCCAAAGCAGACAGGTCTAAAGTTCTACGGAGGATTTTCAGAGCTCCTGCACCTTTAAATCAGTGATGGGCACCGTGTCGCCCTCCAGATGTTTTGGCCTACAATTCCCATAATCCATCATGGTTGGCTATGTTGGCTAGGGTTGATGAGAATTTTTGGCCAAAACATCTGGAGGACCACAAATTGCCCACCCCTCGTTTAAATAAACAGTTCTTTTGGCAGGTCCAACTCTTTTTACTGCTTTCTGTTGATCATGTCTTCGTTCATTGGCTAGATGACTCCTGGTCTGATCCAGCGTGGTTCTTCTTGTGCTCTTATGCCTGGAAATTTGTGATAAATTGCCTCATGAATAGCAATGGTAGTGGCGGTGTGTTAATTACTGGTTTTCTTTCTTTCTTTTAAGACGGAAATAACACAATTTCACTATTAAAAATGAAAAGGGAAAAAAGGCTGAATTAAACCCTTCCTGTGGGGCAATTAAGAAAGCCTATCCAAAGGGCAATTCAGCACTAAACCCCCAGTTGTGCACAACAGGACGCAATAGAGAGGGCAGCATCTTCAATTAACACTGGAAAACACTTTTGCTGAACGGGACTTGCTTGTGATCAAATATTATAGAAGAACCTTGGCAGTTCTTCTATAAGAACTGGGCTTGCCAGTTAATTGTGGAACTTCTGTTTTCCTTCTGATACTAACTATGGCAGAGCAAAGCTTCAGCAGGGGTCTGGAGTAGAAGCAATGCCGGTTGTGAGTCACCAAGTGCATCCTTCCAGCCATGCTCTGTAAACTTGAGGGAATCCTCTTTTAAGGTAGATTCCTGCAAATGAGCAGGGGGTGGACTAGATGGCCTTGTAGGCCCCTTCCAACTCTACGATTCTATGATTCTTTACGTGCCGCACAGGGGATCCCTCCCTTGCCTCAGGATCTCGTCCTACCCTTTAGGCCTGGTTTTTCCACTGTCTCGGACTGAGCCCGAGACCGTGGAATGTGTAGCTGGGGACCACGGTTTGTCCTGGCCCCTTGCAATTCCTCGCAAGGAGCTGGGACCCACGCACGGGGCGCAGTGCTCCTCGGGAGTGCTGCGCCCATCGGGGCTGGGGTGGGGGGAACAGGGAAAGTAATTTTTTTTAAAAAAATAATCACTTACCATTTGCGCACGAGCATTCGTGTGCTGCTGGCTCCTTAACCGTTTCAAAATGGCAGGCGCAACACCTCTCCATTGGAGGTCATTGCGCGCCACGTGTGAACTGAGAGGGAGATCTCGCGATGAAAAAATCATGAGATCTTCAACCTTCCGTCCCGCTAGACTGCTAAGGCCTTTGTCTCTCCACTGAAATTGCAGGCTCCGATAGCTACTATATGTGGGTGAGCTTGTATCAGCTGAAATGTCTCCTGTATATCATCTAATTTTACCCTGAGAAAAAGGCTAGAGTGAGACATGTCTTGAACTGTTGGTACTTTGAACTGAAAGCAGCCCTTGGTTATGATGTTAGATTAGGTTGCAGATCAGAGACATCACTCTAACCTTGAATCACTGGAGTGCAAGTGCTATTTGCCTGGCACTGACACGGCTCCAATTTAATTTCATACCAGAAGTGTCCATCAAGACTGCATTGGGTCTGGAAACCTTTGGTTCAACTTGCCCGTCTTCCTTCAAATACAGTCATTACCGCTCCCAGGCTGCCTGGGAAGAAGGGTTTATTATTAGAATCATAGAATAGCAAAGTTGGAAGGGGCCTACAAGGCCATCGAGTCCAACCCCCTGCTCAATGCAGGAATCCACCCTAAAGCATCCCTGACAGATGGTTGTCCAGCTACGTCTTGAAGGCCTCTACTGTGGGAGAGCCCACAACCTCCCTAGGTAACTGATTCCATTGTCGCACTGCTCTAATAGTCAGGAAGTTTTTCCTGATGTCCAGCTGGAAGCTGGCTTCCTTTAACTTTATTCCGTGTCCTGCCCTCTGGGAGGATCGAGAAGAGATCCTGGCCCTCCTCTGTGTGACAACCTTTCAAATCTTTGAAGAGTGCTATCATGTCTCCCCTCAATCTTCTCTTCTCCAGGCTCAACATGCCCAGTTCTTTCAGTCTCTCTTCACAGGGCTTTGTTTCCAGACCCCCCAATCATCCTGGTTGCCCTCCTCTGAACACGCTCCAGCTTCTCTGCATCCTTCTTGAATTGTGGAGCCCAGAACTGGGCACAATCCTTTGCCTGTTTAGACAGGGTGGGGGGAACTCTCCAACTCCCACGATTCCCCTTTACTAACAGCCATTGCTGATACTGTTGTAACTTTTTAAAACATTTTATTCATTTTTCAATGTGTAAAGACGTGCTTAAAGTGGGGACATATACGATCACAGAAACTACATTCATAACTAGGGCCTCTGTGAAGGCAGGACACGGAATAATGGGCTCAAGTTACAGGAAGCCAGATTCCAGCTGGACATCAGGAAAAACTTCCTGACTGTTAGAGCAGTACGATAATGGAACCCGTTCCCTAGGGAGGTTGTGGGCTCTCCCACACTAGAGGCCTTCAAGAGGCAGCTGGACAACCATCTGTCAGGGATGCTTTAGGGTGGATTCCTGCATTGAGCAGGGGGTTGGACTCGATGGCCTTGTAGGCCCCTTCCAACTCTACTATTCTATGATTCTATTTTCAAGCCCTTACATCTTGATTGCCTCAGTCATTAAGGAAGCACACCGTGTTTTCTTTTTAAAAATAAGCTTTCTTCACAGTATATAAATCTTTTCATACAGGAATAAAAGACCAAACAACAACAAACAGGAAATGGTATGAAAAAGAAGATGAATAAACACTCCCGGGCACCCTCCCCTGGAGTCTAGAAGCATCAACTCTTTCATTATTTTCTGCTATGCATGTGAAGAAACAGAAGCTACTTCACAAGTAGGTTGTCCCTTTGTGAATTCTTAATGTGTCTCTCTTTATATCCTGCCAAATCAACTTTTGATAGTGAATAATGGTAAAAGGAACAACATCCAGTAATTTAAGGCCACACCATGTTAAAGGGAAGCATCCAGCCTATACATAGCAAGGGGGGGGGGGAAGGAAAGGAAGCTCTCGTGCAAGCACTTGAGTCATTGCTGACTCCTAGAGGGCGCCTGCTTTCGCTGACATTTTCTTGGCAGACTGTATAGCGGGGTGGTTTGCCATTGCCTTCCCCAGTCGCAGTTACTTTTCCCCCAGCTAGCTTGGTACTCATTTTACCGACCTCGGAAGGATGGAAGGCTGAGTCGACCTGAGCCGGCTGCCTGAGAACCAGCTTCCACAGGGATCGAACTCAGGCCGTGGGGAGAGTTTCGGCTACAGTAACTGCCGCTTACCACTCTGTGCCACACGAGGCTCATACATAGCAAGACAGGAGACAAAAGCCAGGATAACTATTGGCATTAGTCCCACTATCAGCCTTCATAGGTTATAAAATCTCTTTTAAAAAGAATGGCGTTGCCAGTTACCTAAAGGGCCTCAAAGAATTGACTACAAAGGTTAGGAGTTCCACAGGTAGGAAGTCAGAACTGAAAAAACATTACCTAGAATTTTAGTGGCTTCCTTGCTTCAACAAAAGTTTAATTTGGCAGAAGAGATGTACTGATGTTGCTCCGATTGAAAAGTTTGGGGTAAGTCCCCGACTTTTTCCATCCACAGCTTCGCGGGAACACCCTGCTGCACCTGCGTCGTATAACTGACGCAGCGCAGATCCGCACCCACCACAAGGCTTTCCCTGAATACAGACAGCCCGCTGGAGAGGCAACAAGGGAAACCATTCCCACCCCGAGTTTCAAAAGACACGTTTACCTGCATTGTTGATATTGCTGGGCAAAACCTCTTAGGGGACATTTTGGATCAGAGAAATGGGAGGCAGGGAGAGAGCTAACCACCCTCCCAGGCTGCTTCTCTGTTCAGATCCACTACTGCTGAAAACTATATTCTTTTTTAATGTTGCCAACACCATTTGCATGTAATGTGTAGTGAGTTCCCAAATGAGCAGAGAAATACAGGGAAATCTGAAGAAACACACGTTTTTCTGACTATTTAGCAACTAACATACTCTGCTGCCTTTGACATCTGTTTCCTATCTGCTGCCTTTTCCTTCCTCCCGCCAGCCACACATCTTTCTGCCACCCACCCACCCACCCACCCAGCCACTCCTTCCTCCCTCCGATTGCATTTCTCTGTCAATTGTATTTCTCAATTGTCTTTGCTCCATTTAGAAAATGGCCTTTCTAATTTTCCTCCACAGACGTTCAAATGCACGCCTCCTATGGCTTCTAAGGCCTGGAGGTTCACATAGAAATGCTGGGACAACCATCTAGCGGTGGCTGAACTACGAAGTGAATTCAGCAGCAAAGCGATGAGCATCGGCTTGAGTTCTATGCGGTCAGCCTGGCCCTTCTCCTTGAGGGAGAGATGTTCTCCTGTTTTCTCTGTTTCTCTCAGCATCCTGGACAGCATTACTGAAGCCCTCTGGTGATTCACAGGTATGTCAGGTACCAATGTTACACTGGCATTGTGCAAGGATCACAGTGCCAATCACCGACTGCACCTCGTGGGGTACAGCCTAATCTTCACAGCAGGCTTGCTACTCAACGTTGCCGCAATCTGGATCTTCCTGTACTACCTGAAACTCAAGTCCGTGGTGAGCATCTACATGTTAAATTTGGCCGTGAGCGACCTCCTCTTCACAATATCGTTGCCCTTCCGAATTTACTACTATTCCATGGGGGAATGGCCCTTTGGGACCTTTCTTTGCCAGGTCTCTGGCTCTGTCTTCCAAATAAATATGTACGGTAGCTGCCTCTTCCTAATGTGTATCAACCTGGATCGCTTTGTCGCTATTGTCTACCCACTACGCTGCCGCCACCTCCGGCGCCCCAAGGTGGCTCGGCTGCTCTGCCTCGTGGTCTGGGTGCTGATCTTTGTTGGCTCTGTTCCAGTGGCTGGTGTCCACAAAACAACTTCTTGTACCAAACAAAGTCAGAACATCACTCTGTGTTTCGAAAGCTTCAGCGACGGCCTATGGCAGAAAGGGCTCTTCCCCCTGGTCATTCTAGCGGAGATCCTTGGCTTTCTCCTGCCTCTGACCTCCGTGACATACTGCTCATTCCGAATTTTTCAGAAACTGTGCCAGGCTGCTGGGGCGCACAGCATGCGCCAACAGAAGACAATCCGTATGCTTGTGGTCAACCTGGTCATCTTTATCATCTGCTTTGTACCTTACAACATCATTCTGGCTGCATATGGCATGATAAAGGCCCATGTGATCCAGACTACGCCACCCATGCAGGATTCAATGCGCCAGGCCCTTGTTGTCACTGTGCTGTTGGCCAGTATGAACTGCACTCTGGACCCCCTGATCTACTACTTCAACACAGAGGGTTTCCGAAATACTTTAAAGAAGCTGAGAAAGGGTCAAACTTGGGACTCTGAAATGGGAACACTTCAGACTCGCGTGATAGGAGGCAAGGCCTACCAGGCGCCACGGGCTAAGCCAGGCGCCAAACAGTTCCCGGCTCAGAACTTGATCCTCCCCTGTGAGGGTTTGCCATTTGCTCCCCCTAAGATATTTTTGAACAGTCCTATTGAAGACTCTGAAATATAAGAATGGATGGTCTATCCCAGGGGACCGGTTTCGTGGAAGACAATTTTTCCACGGACCGGGGGGGGATTTGAGGGGAGGGTTTTGGGAAGCCCCCCCACCCCCCACTCCAGCGTCCTGGCTTCGTTTTGGCTGGGTGGGCGCCCAGCCGAAGCGAAGCCAGGACCCTGGGGCGGGCGGCTTCGGAACGGCGCACCTGGAAGTCACTCTCCCAGAGCGGCTTCCGGCCAGGCGTGCCGTTCTGAAGCCACCCCACCCCACCCCAGCATCCTGGCTTCGCTTCAGCTGGGCAGGCAAGATGGCGCCCCACGCCCAGGTATGCTGGGGTGGGGTGTGTGAAAGCAGCTCACCTGCGTTCCTAACAGGCCACGGACCAGTACCGGTCCATGGCCCGCGGGTTGGGGACCCCTGGTCTATCAGAGTAGTGACTTTGGGAGCTACTTGATAATCCAGAAAGAATTTCTGAATAGTAAACAGAGAGGAAATGTGATGAAACAAAAGTATAAAGTCCCTTAGAGCAAAGCAACGTGAGAGTGATTCCATACTTTTGAAAACAGTTTCAAACATTAATTTTAGACATTTTTAGACAATAATTATGCATGCTATTCTGCCACTTTATCTCATGGTAAATGTATGTATATGCAATACAACCTTTGGATGCTTTTGCTGCTGGTGATTCTTTTATTGTGCCATGGCTGTACATAAGGGCGGGGTGGCGGTGGGGAAACGGAACAGGATAAGACATGTTCCTGCACTGCAGAGTTTACAATCTAAACTTCAATAATGGGGGAAGAGGAGTGGGGAGGCCATGAATGTGAGCAAAAACGTTAACCTGCACGGAGTTGGGTATGGGGGACTAAAGGGTTAAGCTAAAGACTTCCTGCAAAACGAGGAGACTGGACTCAATTGGGGTTTGAAAGGAGATCGAAAAGTAGTATTGTGGAAGTGTGCCAAGAAGGTATTCCAGGGTTCGGAACAGCAAGGAAGAAATGATCGAGTAATTTAACATACCTTTTGGACAGCAGAGGGTATTCAGTACTTCAAAGCACATTTTTGACAAAACTGATCCTGATAAAATGGATCGTATCATAGCCATCCACAGACGTTTCTGTGTGGTCTCAAGGGTTCTCTCATTTGCAATATTGCTAGTCATGATTTGGGAGAGGGGGGACCTCACTCACCCATTTTCCTCCCAAAGGCAGCTTTGCCTGTTCCTGCTACCACCACCCAGCCCCTTACTAGTTTAGTTTATTTATACCACTTACCATATTTTTTTAAAAAAATTCTAAGCGGTTTCCTTTAAAGCCAAAAAAGAGAATGTTCTTGTACTTTCTTTTTTAAACAACAGAATGAAGTTTAATAGAGATAAATGCCAAGTTCTACATTTAGGAAATAGAAACCAAATGCACAGTTCAAAGATGGGGGATACTTGGCTCAGCAATACTACAAACGAGAAGGATCTTGGAATTGTTGTAGATTGCAAGCTGAATATGAGCCAACAGTGCGACATGGCTGCAAGAGAGGCAAATGCTATTTTGGGCTGCATTAATAGAAGTATAGCTTCCAAATCGCGTGAGGTACTCGTTCCTCTCTATTCGGCCCCGGGTAGGCCTCATCTAGAGTATTGCGTCCAGTTCTGGGCTCCACAATTCAAGAAGGATGCAGACAAGCTGGAGCGTGTTCAGAGGAGGGCAACCAGGATGATCAGGGGTCTGGAAACAAAGCCCTATGAAGAGAGACTGAAAGAACTGGGCATGTTTAGCCTGGAGAAGAGAAGATTGAGGGGAGACATGATAGCACTCTTCAAATACTTGAAAGGTTGTCACACAGAGGAGGGCCAGGATCTCTTCTCGATCCTCCCAGAGTGCAGGACACGGAATAACAGGCTCAAGTTAAAGGAAGCCAGATTCCAGCTGGACATCAGGAAAAACTTCCTGACTGTTAAAGCAGTACGACAATGGAACCAGTTACCTAGGGAGGTGGTGGGCTCTCCCACACAAGAGGCCTTCAAGAGGCAGCTGGACAAGCATCTGTCAGGGATGCTTTAGGGTGGATTCCTGCATTGAGCAGGGGGTTGGACTCGATGGCCTTGTAGGCCCCTTCCAACTCTGCTATTCTATGATTCTATGTAGGTCACCCTAGTATTTTTTTATTGAAAGGCCGGCCATATAAAATTTCTACCCTAAATAAAGAGACTGCTGCCTGCCATGGCACACCAAGGTGCTTCCGTGGCTGGGACCAGACTCCAGGACGAGCAAAGCTGCCTCTTCTGACTGTCCAAGGGCTGGGACTGGAGGCACCCAGGTCAGTGGAGAACAAGGCAAGGACAGTTTGCCAGCCAACTGCTCGCCAGGCCCCAATTGCCTGGCCCTTCTGCTGCACCCTTGGATTTCCCTTTGAAATTCATATCTCAACAGAAAAAGGGAACTTTGGTGCAGTCTTTGCAGTGGCGGTTTCCTTTGAAAGAGAGAGTGTAAAAGAGGCCAACAGTGGTCATGTAGAAATCTTGTTTCTGGACATACAGATGCTGAGAAGGAAGGGAAGGGTGCAGCGGCAGGCACAAGCAGTACTGGCTCCAGAGCAGAATAGGTTCCAGTTCTGTTTTGGGGATAGGATTCAGAATGTTGTAATTCCTTTAGCGTTTTGGCTGGTTCTGACTGAAACCCGGAATGGATTCACAACCCCACTGAATTCGGAGCCATCAGCCTCCCCTGCTTTCAAGCCTCTGTCCCTACTATCTAACACAGCCTTAAGGATGTGGGTGGTTTCAACACTAGACCTGAGGAGGAGGAGGAGGAGGAGGAGGAGGAGGCGGCAGCGGCGGCATTACTTTTCTGTAATAAGTTGGAAGAGGAAATGAAAATGGGCGTTACTATCCACCAACACCCATCCCCATGTCCAAATATGTCCCTTTTAGAAAATCTCTTCTGCAACACAAAAAATGTTCCAACTTCCAGGTGTTATCTATTTTATTACTTCTTGTTCAGCATGGCTGGGGGATTAGTGATATATGACCTCTTAATTGGTCAGCTTTTGCACCGTGTCTGTGTGTGTGTGTGGGTGGGTTAATTTGTTTACATTTTCACTTTTCTAGTGAAATAGTTCTATTTTTGTTATAGAAAGAAAGAAATAGCACAAGGATATGCTGCACAAGGATGCAGACAAGCTGGAGCGTGTTCAGAGGAGGGCAACCAGGATGATCAGGGGTCTGGAAAGAAAGCCCTATGAAGAGAGACTGAAAGAACTGGGCATGTTTAGCCTGGAGAAGAGAAGATGGAGGGGAGACATGAGAGCACTCTTCAAATACTTGAAAGGTTGTCACACAGAGGAGGGCCAGGATCTCTTCTCGATCCTCACAGAGTGCAGGACACGGAATAACGGGCTCAAAGGAAGCCAGATTCCAGCTGGACAGCAGGAAAAACTTCCTGACTGTTAGAGCAGTACGACAATGGAACCAGTTCCCTAGGGAGGTTGTGGGCTCTCCCACACTAGAGGCCTTCAAGAGGCAGCTGGACAGCCATCTGTCAGGGATGCTTTAGGGTGGATTCCTGCACTGAGCAGGGGGTTGGACTCGATGGCCTTGTAGGCCCCTTCCAACTCTGCTATTCTATGCTTCTATGCACACACTGGTGAGGAGCAGGAGCAGATTATTTAAAGAGCAATTAAGGGAGAAATCATTGTTAATCTACCAGCAGGAAGCATTTAATTAGAGACACAGTGGCTCTTAAATTTCTAAGTTGTTCTTTTGTCTATCCATACTGTACAACAGTCTTCCCAGTGCCCTCCAGATGTTTTGGATGATAACTCCCAGCATTCTTAACAATTGGCCATGTTGGCGGGGCTGATGGGCCTTGAAGTCCAAAACTTCTGGAGGGCACCAAGTTGGGGGAAGGCTGCTGTAGAGGCCGGGGCTACAGTTGTTCTGCCAAAAAAGTGGGAGAGAATGAAAATCATTGCCATATATTATATGTGAAAAGCTGAGAATACAGAAAACGTTGGATACAGTCACTTGGCATGAGAAGCTGTATTCAGGTCCAGGCTCTTGGCTCTCAGGGAACAAGTTTGTTCTTGCAAAGCCAAGGTTGCTGACCTGGAGAAGCTGACAGATGCAGAGAGGTTGGTGAATGCGGCCTTTGAGGACCAAATAGTGGCTGCTCTGCCTTCATGAAGAATGGGGGTCTCTTGGAGGAAGAGGTCTTCATTTTGAGGTACAGCAGGGAGATGATCCCTTAGAATGGCCCCGTTCCTCAGAAGAAAAGCAAACCTCCTCTTGTGCCGAGGAACTGCTTCTGGGGAGCGGGGAGGGGGGTCGTCATAGTGGAAGTTTTGATCATTAGACACATACACAGCTGGGTTTGTGGTGGGCATGTAGACTGCATGGTAATTTGCCTGCCTGATGTGAAGGTTATGGATGTCACATTTGGACTAGATAGTTTTGTAGGTAGTGCTGGGTGGAGTCAGAGGTCATGGTCCATGATGGTACCAATGATGTGGGGGAAATGTAGACATGAAGTCCTGGAAACCAAATTTAAGTTGCTAGGTAGGAGGTTGAAATCCAGTACCACCAAGGTGTCCTCTGAAATGCTACCTGTTCCACTCACAGGGCCAGCAAGATGGGTGAAGCTGAGCAGTCTCAATGCATGGATGAGATGATGGTATAGAGTGGAAGGGTTCAGATTTCTTAGGCACTGGGGAACATTTTGGGACAAAATGGGCCTGTGCAAGAGGGGCAGGCTCCCCTTGAACCAAAATGGAACCGGACTGCTGGCAATTAAGATAAAAAGGCAGCAGGGCAGCTTTTCAATGGAACACTGGGGAAAAGCCAACAGGAACTGGGAAACGTCTTGTTTGGGTTGAATCATTCATAAGGGATGAAGATGAAAATGTCTCCAGTTGCCAGAGCATATAGTGAAACTTGATAGCTAGTCAAAAAGGCCTAAGTGCCATAGTAGAAGATGCACACGCCAGAAACATCTGGGGAGGGGCTTCATGAATAGGTGTTTCTATACAAATGCCAGAAGCTCTCAAGGCAAAATGGGGGAGTGGGCGTGTCTGGTTTTAAAGGAGAACCTAGATATGGTGGGCATTATGGAAACCTGGTGGAATGGAGAGAACGAGTGGGATGCAGTCCTCTGTAGACATAAACTGTATAAGAAGGACAGGGAAGGACATACTAGAAGAGCTGTTGCTTTGCATGCCAAAGAGTGCATGGTGTCAAACATAAGAGCATAAGAAGAGTCATGCTGGATCAGACCGAGGGTCCATCTAGTCCAGCACTCTGTTCACCCAGTGGCCAACCAGCTGTCGAACAGGGACCCACAAGCAACAGCAGATGCAACAGCCATGTTCCACAGCAACTGGTGTATATAGGCCTTTACTTCCTTTGATACTGGAAGTAGCACATAGCCATCAGGACTAGTAGTAATTGATAGCCTTCTCCAGGAATTTATCCAACCAAATTGGTGGCCATCACTATATAGTATGGTAGTGAATTCCATAGTTTCCCTATGCACTGTCTGAAGAAGTACTTCCGTTTATACGTCCTGAATTTCTCACCAATCAACTTCATGGGATGACCCTAAGTTCTAGTATTATGAGAGAGGGAGGAAAATGTCTCCCTCTCCACATTCTCCACACCATGCATAATTTTGTACACCTCTGTCATGTCTCTCCTCAGCCTCCCTTTTCTCACGCTAAACAATCCCAGCTATTGTAAACTTCCCTCATAGGGGAGATGCTCCAGCATCTTGATCAATTTAGTTTCTGCACTTTTTCTAGCTCTACAGTGTCTTTTTTAGGTGCATCAAGCAGAACAGAACACCTAATAGGGGCAGACTCTTCCACAGAAGCACTGTGGTTGACAATACAGACTCAGAATTAATTCACTACTAGGAACATGCTATTGTCTGCCAACCAGAGTGCTCAGGATGGTCTTGAGATGGAAAATGAAATCAGGGATCCCTCCAAATGAGGAAGTGACTCATTTGTAATTTGTAATAATGGGTGACTTCAATAACCCCCACCCTGACTGGATAAATCCATGTTCCAGTCATGACAAAGAGGGTAAATTTCTCAATGCCCTAAATTACTGTGTCCTAGAACAGTTAGTCATGGAATGAATGAGAGGGGAGGCGACCTTGGATTTGATCCTAAGTGGTATCACGCAGGACTTACTACAAGATGTGAATGTTTTAGAATCAATTGAAAACCGTGATCACAGGGCTATCAGATTTAATATATATTTAAGTAGAAAATTGCCAAGGACATTCAACACAGTCACATTTGACTTCAAAAGAGGGAACTTCTCTAAAACAGGGGCACTGGTAATAAGGTAGTTGAAAGTGGTAGTCAAGACGGAGGTTCAAAACTACAATAACAGAAGCTCAGCTAGAATGTGTACCACAGGTTAGAAAAGGTAGCACTAAATGGCCCAGGGCATGGTCTGAAGGCACATGAGGCAGCCACTTTGCTGAAGCAAAGCAGGGCTGGGTCTGGTCAGTGCTTGAAAGGGGGACCACTTGGGAACCACATGTGGCCACCTTGAATTCCATGATGGAAGAAAGATGGGATATAAATGTAATAATAAATAACAATTCAAAGTCCCAGAAGTCAGTAGATGGTTCACAATCAATGTCAAGGAAGCTATTAGAGAAAAGAAACATTCCTTCAGAAAATAGAACTCTTGCCCAAATGAGGAAAAGAAAAGGGACCACAAGCTGCACAAAGGAGTTGCAGGCAGACAATAAGAGATGCAAAAAGGAGTTCATTGCTAACAACATCAAAGCCAACGATAAAGAATTCTCTAAATATATCAGAAGCAGGACACCAGGTAGGGAGGCAATTGGACCACTGGATGATTATGGAGTTAGTGGAGTACTAAAGGAGAATAAGGAGACTGCTGAGAAGCTAAATGAATATTTTCATCTGTCTTTACTGCAGAAGATATGGGACAGATACCTGTACCTGAATGGGTGTTTTCAGGAAGGAAGTCTGAGGAACTGGGGCAAATAATGGTGACTAAATATTAAGTTCTCAACCTTATTGACAAACCAAAAGTTAATCACCAGTTCCAGATAGTATCCATTCTAGAGTTCTTATGAAATTGCTGATCTTCTAACAAAAATATGTAAATAACATAGAATCATAGAATAGCAGAGTTGGAAGGGACCTACAAGGCCATCGAGTCCAACCCCCTGCTCAATGCAGGAATCCACCTTAAAGCATACCTGACAGATGGTTGTCTTAGAGGCCTCTAGTGTGGGAGAGCCCACAACCTCCCTAGGTAACTGATTCCATTGTCGTACTGCTCTAACAGTCAGGAAGTTTTTCCTGATGTCCAGTTGGAATCTGGCTTCCTTTAACTTGAGCCCGTTATTCCATGTCCTGCACTCTGGGAGGATCAAGAAGAGACCCTGTCCCTAAGCGCAGCCTCTGTACTAGAGGACTAAAGAATGGCCAACCGAACACCAATTTTTAAAAAGGGAGCCGGGGGGGGGGGGGGGGAGCCAGATAATTACAGACTAGTTAGCTTAACTTCTCTTCTGGGTAAATTGGTGGAACGTATTATAAAAGATAAAACTAATAAGCATATAGAAGGATAAGCCCTGCTGAAAAAGAATCTTCATGATTTCCATAAATGTAAATTCTGTATCACTAACCTTTTAGAGTTTTTTGAGAGTGTCAATAAACATGTGAAGAAGAATGATTGAGTGGATCCGTAACTGCTTGAAGAACAGGAAGCAAAGAATAGGAATAAATGGAGAATTTTCCCAATCTATATAAATAAAAATGTAAATGTTCGTTCGAAACAGACGTTATATCTCCGAAAGTTTTTCACCGATTGCTTTGAAATTTTGACACAACGTTGCATTCGAATACGCGAGCGTTGTTATGTAACTATGTTCTATATGGAGTCAAAAGTTTGTCTTAAAATCGAAGAAATAGGCCTCCTCAAAACCAGTCCTGCTGATCATTGTGACATCGCCAACCAGTAGGCCAATCCACTGCCTCTGCCTTCTCTCCTATTTGCATGTTCTCTCCTATTTGCTCTTATAGGTCATTGTGACATCGCCAACCAGTAGGCCAATCCACTGCCTCTGCCTCCTCTCCTATTTGCATGTTCTCTCATAATTGGCTGAGTGAATATAGATGTCACACCTGTGACAGTTACACGTTCTGAAGAAAGGTAACTGCCAGGAGTTTCCAGTAACCTCCTCACCATAAAAACATCCTTTTTAAAAAACCAAACAGTAGGCCAATCCACTGCCTCTGCCTCCTCTCCTATTTGCATGTTCTCTCACAAAACTTTTCAATGGCACGTGGCTTGCAGTAAAAAAATTACTGAGCAACGTCATAGAAGGAACAATCTTGACAGGACCTTTCAAAGGTGAAGATGTCCTAATTCCTCGCATTCCTATGATTCCAACAGATATGCCATTTCAATTTAAGAGATTGCAATTCCCAATTTGATTGGCGTTTGCAATCACTATCAACAAAGCTCAGGGCCAATCTTTAGAATTGTGCGGTTTAGATCTAGACACAGATTGCTTCTCTCATGGACAATTATATGTTGCGTGTTCTAGAGTCGGCAAACTAGACAATCTCTATATCTACACAGACAATGGAACAACTAAAAATATTATATATCCACAAGCATTGTGAAATTAAACATGTTAGAAACATACGCTTTGTCTTTTCTTTCTTTTCAATTTAACCAGACTGAGCCACAGCAACACGTGGCAGGGTACAGCTAGTCTATATAAATAAAAATGTAAATGTTAGTTTGTTCCTAATCTAAAATCTCCGAAAGTTCTTCACTGATTGCTTTGAAATTTTGACACAACGTTGCATTCGAACACACATGTGTTTTTATGTAACTATATTATAGATGGGGACAAAAGTGTGTCTTAGAATCGAAGAAATAGGGTATATAAAAGCCCAGAGGCCTCCTCCAAGCCACTTATGCAAATAGGGGAGAAGTCATTGTGACATCACCAACCAGTAGGCCAATCCACTGCCTCTGCCTTCTACTTCCATGTTCTCTCCTATTTGGCGACATCTAGCGATGTTTCTTGGAACTGCGGCCTTCTATGGAAGTTCCAAGTTCTGAAGAAAGGTAACTGCCAGGAGATTCCGGCCTAGCAGAGGGGCCAAAAGCCACTAACCTCCTCACCACACCTGTGACAGGTAAAAACATGCTTTTTTGGAAAAACAGCGCCATCTGTTGGACGTAAAAGCAACACATGCTGGTCAGGCTGGAAGATACATAAGCAGCAATGAAGCTATATGGCGAATTCTTTCATTTCCCATACATGAACGAAGTCCAGCTGTTGTTCACTTAGCAGTACATCTAGAAAATGGACAACACATTTATTTCACAGCTGCAAATGTGCAACAAATAGCCCTGAATCCACTGGCTACAACGTTAACTGCTTTCTTCACGTTATGTCAAAATGACGCGTGCTTCGTTCCGTGTAGAATTGCGTCGTGAACAAAATTACAACACGGGTGATCTTTTGTCGTATGTGCAATCAAATATTCCTAAGCTAACGCTTGAGCAAAATGGCATTTACGATCAAATAATGCAAACTGTCAATAATGGGGTTGGAGAAATCTTCTTCTTAGATGCCCCAGGAGGAACTGGTAAAACGTTCTTAATTACATTGATTCTGGCAACAATTTGATCCCAAAATGACATAGCCTTAGCTCTTGCGTCGTCCGGAATAGCTGCGACATTGCTACCAGGTGGAAGAACTGCTCATTCCACTTTGAAATTGCCATTGAACATGCAATTCATTGAAACTCCCACGTCCAACATTTCCAAAGCATCCGGCATGGGAAAAGTATTGCAAAAATGCAAACTTATTGTTTGGGATGCACAATGGCGCACAAAAAATCGCTCGAGGCTCTTGATTGATCATTGCAAGATTTGCGTGGAAACATCAGACCATTTCGGAACGCATTAATATTGCTTGCAGGAGATTTCAGGCAAACATTACCTGTAATTCCTCGATCGACACCAGCGGATGAAATAAATGCTTCCCTGAAATACTCTACTTTGTGGCGACACGTCAAGACGTTAAAATTAACTACAAATATGCGTGTCCAGCTGCAAAACGATCGATCAGCTGAGATATTCTCACGTCAATTGCTGGAAATTGGGAACGGAAAGGTGCCGGTTGATCTGACCTCAGGACGAATTTCATTGCCTCATAACTTCTGCAATTTAGTGACCTCAAAAGAAGAATTGGTTCAAAAAGTATTTCCCAATATTCAAACCAATTATAAGAATCATGATTGGCTGAGTGAACGAGCTATTCTTGCGGCCAAGAACAAAGACGTCTACGAACTTAACAATATTATTCAGTCTAACATTCAAAGCGAGGCAGTCACATACAAGTCCGTCGACACTGTTGTGGAAGCAGATGAAGCGGTTAATTATCCAACAGAATTTTTGAATTCACTCGATCTGCCAGGGATGCCACCGCACGTACTGCAATTGAAAATCGGCGTGCCAATTATCATGTTGCGAAATATCAACCAGCCAAAGCTTTGCAACGGCACGCGGCTTGCAGTACAAAAATTACTGAGCAACGTCGTAGAAGCAACAATCTTGACAGGACCTTTCAAAGGTGAAGATGTCCTCATTCCTCGCATTCCTATGATTCCAACGGATATGCCATTACAATTTAGGAGATTGCAATTCCCAATTCGATTGGCGTTTGCAATCACCATCAACAAAGCTCAGGGCCAATCTTTAGAATTGTGCGGTTTAGATCTAGACACGGATTGCTTCTCACATGGACAATTATATGTTGCGTGTTCTAGAGTCGGCAAACCAGACAATCTCTATATCTGCACAGACAATGGAACAACAAAAATTTTTGTATACCCACAAGCATTGTGAAATTAAACATATTAGAAACGTGCGCTTTCTCTTTTCTTTCTTTTCCATTTAACCAGACTGACCCACAGCAACGCGTGGCCAGGTACAGCTAGTCAAAAGATATGAACAGTGAGGTTCCAGAGGGATCTGCATTGGGACCAACATTTTTCAACTTACTCATAAATGATCAGGAATTAGAAGTGAGCAGCGAACTGGTTTTCTGACATCAAATTATTTAGGGTGCTTAGAACAAAACAGGATTGCAAGGAGTTCCAAAAGGATCTCTCCAAACTGGGAGAGTGGGCATCCAAATGGCAAATGCAGTTCAGTGGAAGCAAGTGTATAGTGATGCATATTGGGGCAAAAAATCCCAACTTCAAGTATAAGCTGATGAGAACTGAGCTAGCAGTGACTGACCAAGAATGAGATTTTGGGGTTGTGGTGGACTGCTCAGTGAACATGTCAACCTGGGGGCTGTGGATCTACGCTAGGGAAAGCCCCGTGGTGGAAAGCCCCACAGTGTCTACGGATCTGCGCTGCGTCAGTTATGTGATGCAGGTGCCACTTCACAGCTACCACGGGACTACTACGGGGCTTTCCCCACAAAGCTGCAGATTGAAACCCCAACTTTTTCAATTGGAGCAACATCAGTATGGCTCTTCTACCATCTGACATTGTTCTGGGGCCAATCCAGGGGCAGTTCCAGGTGGAAGGTGACCAGCGATTGGTTGCCTTCCATCAGGAAGAGGGCAGGGGTGGCTCTGGGACCTGGATGGCGGCCAGAAACCCTGCACTCCCTCCTCAGGATTACCTGACATCACTCCAGGAGAGGGAAATCGCGGAGTTTCGGATTGAGGTGGCACCAACCCAGTGCCATGAAGACAGACCCCCAATGTGTGGTCAGGGCAAATTCCTGGAGGAGGAGGAGGAGGAGGAGGAGGCGGCTATCAATGGCTACTAGTCCTAATAGCTATATGCTGCCTCCAGTATCAGAAGCAGTATGTCTATGTGCACCAGTTGTTGGGAACATGGGCAGAAGGGTGGTGTAGTCATGCCTTACTTGTGCGTTTCCCTTGGGCAGTGTGTTGGCCACTGTGTGAACAGAATGCTGGGCTAGATGGACCTTGGCCTGATCCAGAACGGCTTGTCTTATGTTCTCATGTGATTGGACACTCATATTTACACTTCCAAACTAGGCTTCCCCATAAATGGATCCTACAAACAGTCTTTTGACGTTGGCAACTGGGACATTGCTCAGCCTGTATCACTGCCTGCTCTCTGAGCCAATGCTACAGTCCTGGCCTGTTCCTCTGCTGCCACCTGGTGTCTCAGATTCTACTGAAAATAAGAATGACAACTCTAGAGCAAAGTGTCTACTCAAATTAGGAGCATGCTACAACTTAAAACAGTCCCGCTTGTTAGAATGCAAGCTCAGTCACACACCCAAACCGGTATATGCATCCCCATTTTTCTCTGGTGCTGCCCATGTAGTTCTATAGAAGTCCCTTTTTACAATAAAAGAAAGCACAAACATTTTGTTTAGCTTTGGCTCCAAGTCCAAACTGCTACCACTTTATGATTGCTACTATTGACAACCTTTTTGACCCGAGTTATTCAGTAACAGTAGCAAGAGGAATGAGATGCAGGGCTTGAAAATGCAGGAGAACAACACAGTTGTGCCAGGAAGGTTCTAGGAGGGTCCTTATTTTCTGGCCTTCCATGTCTGAAAGTCAAACCAATGACCATGGGAGGGGTGTCACCTTGGATTTTTGCTTCAGGTATAAAAAAGTTTAAAGGCAGCAACAACAGCAACAAAGGTAACAGGATGTGAGCATGTGAGTGATAAAATATGAAGCTCTACTGTTCCCACTTCTCTGGGTAGCAGGAAGTTCTAGGGGCACTTTATGCTAGGATTGGTTTCTTTGTGAGAAGAGAGTAACGGAGACTTGTGATGCCTTTTTCGATAAACTGTTTATTTGCAAGTGTGTACAGGCTGAACGGATAGGAAGTAAGCATGCATGAGCAAGTACATGCACATGCACATGCACACACACACACACACACACACACACACATAGACAGCAGTACTCCCTAAGAATCATCACTTCCAACACCCCAATATCTTGGCAATCTATTGGAAGAAGGTGGAAGAAATGGTGGGAAAACACAGGAGGATTACGAGTTGATGGCAACGACGTCTGGACCCCCGCCCCCCATAAAATTCTGTCAATGAGACAGGAGGTTGTAATGAATGCCTCATCTGGAAACACTCTCAGTCTCTGATTCGAGGTGGGACTTTCTTTGCAAGAGGCAAACATGAAGTAAAGGGTTATTAGAAGCTGAAAACAATCGAAAGTACTCTTAGAGCATTTCTATACCAGGGAAAATCCCGCAACTTTCCCGCTGCTTTCTGGCTTCTGTTTTTGTCCCACAATCACAACACGCTCCCTTTACACACACTTCCCTTCCTCCACCCCCTTTCCCTCCTTTAACTAGGAGTTCTATATGTTTTATTTAAACAGCCACAAGATGGTGCTGTTTTCTGTCTCTTTATTATAACATGATTTTGTCTTTTCATGGTGAAATGGAAGGAGGGTCTTTTTGTTACTACTTTTTTCTATTTTCAATTAAACCAAAGAAAGAATGAGAGAAGCACAGGAGGGTTGCAGCATCATGTAACTGACCAGGAAACTTCCGTGAGTGGCCAGTCATATACATGCTTCATTTCGGAATGAGTAGCTAGGGAAACAACAGACATAATCACAAGCCTGGGGGGACATGATCTCAGGCTATATTTCTAGGGGTTCTGTGCAAGGAATCCTCCACGCTTTCCCCCCAAGATTCAGATTTAGAGATATATTTGAAGAACTATTGGCCATTGCTCCTACATCTCAACATACCTTGTTGGGATCTTTTGTACTGGGAGACACAAATTAGTCTGCAAAGAACTCCTTAAACCACCATGGATGGGACCATGGATGCCACTGTGAAGCAAGGCTTGAATCCTTTCTCCCCCATGCGGTGTTCAGATCCATATTGTACCCTTCCCTCCTTGGACAGAGGATTCCGTTCAAGAAAAATGCAGGGGAAATAACCCTTACACGACTCTGCACTCTCAAGTCACAACCTTCCCTGGAGCCGATTCTAGCTTTGAAGAAATGGAGAGAGAGGTAGTCAGAGATATCACATCTTGTCCAGATTACTTCCAGACTAGAGCTCTTTAGTGCTGTTGATGCATTTATTTATTTATTTATTTATTTGTAATGAACAGAGAGTGTAATTAAAAAGAGAGTCTCCACACAGCCCTTAAGCTAGCATTATATTATCCTGCAATGCCCTTCCCAGTTGTCAAGATCCTTCAATAATGTTTACTCACAAGCAAGTTCCATTGAGCAGAGCGCCTGTCCAATGTTAATTAAAAGTTTCCTGTTTGCAAGTTCTGCCGTTTTTATTGCTTCCTTTTGATCACAACTAGGGAATTACTGATGAATGGCCTCTTCTCAAGTCTGAGCCATAGGCAGCATAAGCCAATAGTTGTGCCAAAGTGAAGAACAGTATCCGTGCCAGGAAGACCAATGTTGCTCAGGCAAAGTCCCAACCCAAACAGTAAGCCCTTTATAAACCTTCTTGTCTAGGAGCTTTTGTACAAGAGGCTGTTAATCACTGTATCTACTTTTGGTTTCATTGCAGAATTGAGATCTGAGCTTTGCCTGAAGAGCTTTTGCTTTCCTGCTTTTCTACTACATAACCCCTGGGTGGAGCTGTGCTATAGCAGAATAGCACAAATACACAAGTAGAAACAGCACTTTCAGAAATAATACCCCATTTTCCACATCCTAAACCCCCCACCTCCCCAAAAAAACCTGGGAAAATGCTCTGAAAAACCAGAAGTGAAACGAGTATCACAACAGAGTATCACAAGTTTTAATTTTTGTGAACTGCCCAGAGAGCTTCGGCTATTGGGCGGTATAAAAATGTAATAAATAAAAAATAAAATAAAAATAAATAAACATCATTTAAAGAACCCGTAAACAATTGTGAGTAAGGAATCATGAGCACACAATAAATGCCTTCTATATAAAAGCTCTAGGAGGGCCGATTGGTTTGCTTAGGTGAATGGGGCCAGTCCAGAGTCTGAGAACACTACCCAGGAAGATGTTTCAAACTGCAGAACGTAAAGATACTGATGAGAGTTACAAATATCAACCACAAATGCAGAAAAACAAAGCATGTTTTCAGACAAGATCATGCAGGCTGCAATCAACAAAAGTATGTCCAAAGCATTGTCCCTTGTTAAATGTACCAACTCCAGATGGAAAACAGTGGCTGTAAAATATGTAACAGAACTCTGTAATGAATGATGGTTGCTAGGTCTAAAATTAGGCACCAAAAACAAATTTAAAAAATAAATCATAACGACCATGGTAACTGAATACAAAAGGCAATAAGGACTGAAAATTGAGCTTCTTGCTGAATATTTACACTCTGACTTCTATTAAAATACTTCGGCTGATACGCCAGCTGCGCCCCTTCCTATAGTCGGAAGACCTAAAGACGTTTGTGCACGTGCTGGTAACTTCGAGGCTCGACTTCTGCAATGCGCTCTACATAGGGCTACCTTTGTGCCTAGTCCGGAAACTTCAACTAGTTCAAAATATGGCAGCCAGGTGTGATGTGGTACACCTAGGGGTGACCACATCACACCAGTCTTAAAATCTCTTCACTGGCTGCCAATTAGTTTCCATGCGAAGTATAAAGTGTTGGTTATCACCTTTAAAGCCCTACATGGTCTGGGCTACCTGCGGGATCGCTTTCGCCCGTACAACCCGCCCCGCACACTCAGGTCCTCTGGGCAGAATTTACTCCAGCCAACAAAATCAAAGCTGACAACTATTAACCAGAGGACCTTTTCTTCTGCCGCTCCCAGTTTGTGGAATGGCTTGCCAGGAGAGATTCATCAACTTACCAGTCTTCCAGAATTTAAGAAAGCCATAAAGACTGATCTCTTCTGGCAGGCCTACCCAGCTGAATTTTAAGATGCCCTTTTTAATGGTGTGCTGCTTTTTAATAATGAATTAGTTTTATATGTTTTAATCAATTATATGTATTTTATGGTATTTTTATTTGTGTTGTACCCCGCCTCGATCCAGAGGTAGAGGCGGGTAACAAATAAATAAATATATTATTATTACTATTATTATTAAAATCATGGGAAGAGCAATCCTATGACCCCTAGACTGCATCTGGGTGGGGGGTGGGGCACAGGATTTTTTGGATTCCTGGATCTGAGATCAGTGTTCTGGCCTTGGACCCAGGAGTTTGAGCTCCCTGCCCCCGCCCCCTCAAATGCGGGCTCAGTGGGCAGTTCTGTGGGAGAAGGGGGGAGACTAGGGTGGGTGGCTTACAAAGAATCCTCTGGCCATCCCAGCCTCCTTCCCTCCCAGTCCGCAAAGCCTCGGGCACATGGGCAAAATCGCCCAATAATGCAGGGCGAAAATATCATGGAGGCAACAATTGCCTCTGTGCGTCTCCCATTCTGCACAGGATGCCCGTGAGTGTCCAGGCCACCGTCTATACGACAACGGGATTCCTCCTCATTAATATAAACCCGAATTTTCATTGATTCGAATGTAGGTAAAGAGTGTCACACTGCAGCAGCAACAGCGATTTATTTCCTGAATTTTTTTATAGTGCAGTTATAAATGCGCACATGCGCATATACATGGATTAGATGCTATGGAGTACGTGATGATGGAAGCTACAAAAATTATATGTGGAGCTCTGCAGATTCATATAACAGACAAACCGGGAGCGGGGGAGGGAAAGGAACGAGGCAGCAAAGGCGGATGCCCGTTCCCCCCTCTTCGTTTTAATAAGCTCTCTCTGCGGAGCTCTGCAGAATCAGAGAATTCAAACTAAATACAGCACGAAGGAACGAGGCAGCCGATAGGTGGGAAATTGGCCAATCACGTTGTTCTACCCTCAAAGCTCTGCTCACATGTCAAAAATGCGATTTAACTCCCCCACAGACACATAACTATAATGCGGTGCACACTCAGACGTGATCAAAAAGTCACGGTAAATCGCAACTACAAATATGCGCATTATCACTTTAAAAACCCGGCGCTACGGCGAATGGACGGCTGCGTCATGTGTCCTGAAACGTGAATATGCGCATTTAGGTCGGGGTAAACAAGCCGTAGAGGCAAGCCCCATGTTTGGAGGCTGAAGGTCTTCTGGGGAGGACTGTGACCCGAAACTGGAATTCAGGCTGCTTCCAGATGAGGCTTTAATTGTACCATCACACTTCCTCATTCATGGAATTTTACAGGTGGGGGCCGGTCCAGGTGATATTGTCTGCTACTCATAACCCTTCTGGAGGTGGGGGGGAGTTATTGTTGTTTTTGCCACTCCTTCTGACTGTTTTCTGACTACAGAAAGTCCATGAATTATTATTATTATTATTATTATTATTATTATTATTATTTTAAAAACAAAAGACGGAACAGCTGCGCAATGCCTTCTAATTGGTAGTGCTCCTTCTGGAAGTACTCTCAATATTTCAGTCAGAAATGAGGGAGAAAATTGACAAGATTAAAATATTACCGACCAGGTGGGTCTTAAAAAAGCAATAATGTTCATTTGCTAATAGGAGAAAATCAAGAGGAAAGAAAGGCAGATTAAATGCCTGGAAGATGACTTTGCAAACCGAAAAACGAAACAGCAAGAAGAGTAATGAAAAGACAGGAAAGGTGGAAAGTGGAAAGAGAGATCTCAGCCAGTGTCCAGGTTTCATATTCCCTGGAAGAGAAAGCGCAGGCCTGGCCAGAAATATCTACAACCAAGCTGGCTTAGCTGGCTGGGGTTTGGCCCACGGGGTCAGGCCTCTGGCAGTATTATGGGATGGCGCAGCTTTATGCGACAGAGGGAAGCAAACGAATATTATGGGATAGAATAGGAGCAAGGGCTTATGTGACCAGAGATATGGGGTGGGGGAGGTGGAAAGGTGGGTGGTATTGTGGGATGTGGAGGCTGCTGCAGCTGGCGGGAGTATTATGGGATGGTGTCCCATGAGAGGCCAGGGCTATTATGGGATGGGATGGCAAGGCAGGCAGCGGGGGTGGGGTGTTCTAAGCCTGAGTGTGTTCAGTGAGAATTATGGGATGTCTCGGCATTTCAGTCAGCCCACGTGACTTTATGGGATGTGGCTGGCCTCTCTGAATTACTACGGGATGTTGTGAAGAAGAGAGAGGAGAATGGATTATTATGGGATGTCAGCACAGACGGCGTGTCTGGTTGTGTCTGTTGGGATTCTGTCCAAGTGGCTGCCCTTCTCTCTCTCTCTCTCTCTCTCTCTCTGGTTCAGCTAGCACCAATATGCCCCCCTCCCCTTTATCACTAACTGCCTGCTTCTGCTACCAGCCCAGCTCAGCCCAACCCCCCCCCCATACACTTAATCTCTGTTTCAACTGTCAGAACCTGTAAAGCAGGCATGCTATTATGGGATGGCTGTTCGGCAGGGTGGGGGTGTGGAGAGTTGCTAGGGAATGTCTCCTGTCAGAGATATTATGGGATGTGCCCAGTTTTTCAGGGTGGGGCTGCCCAGGAGGTTTGCTCAGGGTCCTTCACAGAATGTGCCTCTTGCTGAAGATGGAAAAAGAGGGGGAAAGGGGTTGGAGGGGGGGAGAGACAAACTGCTTGTAAACATAAATATAATTTCCAATTTCCTCTTATTTCAGACTATAGCCCAGTTGACCAAGCCCTGTGGATGAAATATATGCAAGAGAGAGAGAGAGAGAGAGAGAGAGGTTGTGGCTGTATGACTGGCTGTCATTATCACCATTTTTTCTAGCTCTGTTCTTGTGCTTTTAGGAAAAACTTGATGTGCAAAAATTAAGAACAGTGAAGCATGGAAATATGAGGTGGCAGGGAACTTCACTTGCTTGATTCATGCATGTTGGAGGCACATATTAAAGGCATAGGAACAGGGCCAGGAGAAGGAAATTAGCTGCTCACAGAACAGCCATGTTACATGTTAATAGCCTCTCGTTTCCAGTGTGGTTTAGTGGTTGGAGTGTTAGAGGACTGGGAAACCCAGGTTCAAATTGCCACTCAGCCCTGCTGCCAGTCTCTTTGGGCCAGTCTCTCTCTCTGTCCCCTCAGCCTTACCTACCTCAGCTTCCTTCAGCTTCTTGGAAGGAAGGTGAGATATACAAATAAATAATAACTTGTCTCAAAATTAATCTAGAACATACTGCAAACCTTTTGGTGACTATTCAGATTGTCAATACTACAAAGGATAAAAATATAAGAACTTCTAACTTGGTAGCAATGTGCACCATATAAATGGAACAGTGCAGAGCAAAGCTAAATAGGGAAAGACGGTCCACAGAATGATTCTCCAGTTAAGATTCATCTCCCAGTTAAGTTTCATTTCTTTGAAACTGAAATAAAGAGCAGACAGACAAGCCAGAGAGAAAAGGCCAGGAAAGACCAGAGCATAAGGAAGGAGCAGAAAGATGCAGTTTGAAGAAGCCTAGGTGCAGCTTAGGGTAAAAGAACTTGCATTTTTGCAACTTTTATTTTATTTTAATGCCTTTGTATCACTCAACTGTATTGGTTAAAGACCTTTAGTTGCAAGTCGCTTGTTTTACTTTACTAGTAAACTGTTGTGTTAAACCTAAAGGGTCTGGAGTGTCAATCACTCTAGGGCCCTTTCTACACCTAAGGGTTATCCCAGGAAAATGGAGGAACAGTCCCTGCCTGCTCCTGGGATCCCCTGTGTGGCATTTGGAGCTTTATCACACCAGCATTATACTGTGCAATCACTGCGAATTGCATGCAAAGGACTCAGAAGTTTTCCACCTTATAATCTGCTTTGATTGTGAAGTACTCTCATGCATCCTGCCTTACTTGTGCTATAAAGCCAAAAGCTTCGCCGTATTTAGCCCCTACTTTTTGAGCATATTTTCCAAGCCGCCGCTGGGGCGCAGGAGCAGGATTTTAAAGAAATCCTTCCATCTGCATAAGCTTTAAAGATAAAGACACCAAAATTGGCACAGTAATAGATATTAGAAAGAGCTTTATGCATACCAAATTTGGATTGAATTGAGTCATCCGTTGATTTTTTAATGATTTTTTTTACATTTCCCCCCTTAAACTCACTTCCTGGTATGCAAAGGATCACTGTCGCCCAGTAGCAAAAACAACAACAACTGCAAAAGCTTAGCACTACGGGGATAATCCAAGGGAAGCAGGTATGTGGGATGAAGCTCTTGGATGCACAGGAATGATCCCAGGACGATTCCGGGATATAGGGCTGGTGTAGACATGCCCTAAGTTTCTAGTCTAAACCCCACTTTACTGGGAAGGGGAAGGTAAAAAGAAGGAACTCTTCAGAAGGCAGAGATTCCTAAGGAGCCCAGGGGGTCCAGATCATAGAAGGAACCCTGACAGATCAGAATACCCTTTCCACTGAGGGCCGGAGACAGTTTTGTGAGTCCCCCCCCCCCCCCGCCCAATACTAAAAGGATCCTGCATGAGACCAAGGATAACACTGGCAAAGTGTGTATGTTGCTCCTAACTAATGATGTTACATAAGAGGTGCCCGTGACACATGCTTGCAGCCACATTTCAAAGAACATTATCCCAATAGGAACACAAGTAGAGGTGGGCTGAGATTGCATTTTCCCAGCAATAAAATGCCAGAAAGAAAATACAATTTCTATGCAACAGAAATGCTACCTTGTTGAGATAAAGATGTTTGGATCCCCTTGCAACAACTGAGTAACAATGACATATTGTGCTATAAAATGATCGGATGGAAAACACACAGATTGTGTCCTGGGAAATGTCCTACTTCTGTAAAGTCACATATTTATTTGGGTTGTGACTGATGTATAGGAAGGAGTTGTGATAAGTGACAGAGGCAACTATTGGATCTGGTTTGTGACAAGTGTCTCCTTGAGTGTTTGTTCGGAGTAGAAAGGAAGGACATAAGTTTTAAAAATAAATATTGATTAGTGGTACTTCATTTTCTGATAGATATTTAAAATATTTGCAGGATGTATACTTGCCTGCTGTATAACTCAAGCACAAGAATGCTAATCTAATATTTTTTCAAGAGTGGTGAATAGTGGTATTATGGTTGTCAACCAATTAAAGAGTTTAGTTGATAAATCATCTGCCTTTTTGACCAAATAATTGATTAAATCAATTTGCATATTACCAAAACTTGGAAGAACTGACCGCAAGTCAATTTACATTTATTCCTACTCATTCTGTATGAATCGGTGGTGCACCTGGGTTGCTTCTACATTAGCCCTATTCTCTGGAACTGCCATCTTCGATTGCTCACTTTTTAGAGAGAATCCAGATGCAGTTGTTGAAAAATCTTTGTATTAGAGTGTTTTCTCAGGTATTTCAATCCTGATTTGTGGTCAGGGGTAATAATTCTAATTCTAATAATAATAATAATAACAACAACAACAACAACAACAACAACAAACCCACCCCAAATAATAATTTGGGAGTTGGGGTAATAAAATACAACTGCAATACCAATCTAATGTGGACAGACTGAATGTCATTGGCCACAGCTAGACCTAAGGTTTATCCTGGGATCATCCAGGGTTCGCCCCTGCCTGAGCACTGGATCCCCTGTGTGTCACCTAGAGAAACAGGTTTGACCCCTGGACGATCCAGGGATAAACCTTAGGTCTACCTATGGCCATTGAGTCTGTCAAGGGTTACTATGCCTTTAATAATAATTTTTTTTCCCTATATTCAGGTTCAGGTCCTGTTTTATTGCTTCCTGTACAGGGTACCTCAGGAGATTAGTGATGAATTGCCCCTTAATTGTATCTAACTTGTCAACCTATTCTTGTAGGTGTGGTGGTGATAGTGGTGGCTTTAATTACCAGTGTTCAAAATAGACTGGCAGTTCCAAACATATTACTCCAGTGCCGGGTCAACTGCACTGGTTGCCAATCAGCTTCTGGGCCCAATTCAGTGTGTTGGTGCTGATCTTTAATGCCCCAAACGTCTTGGGACAAATCTACCTGAAAGAGTTCCTTCTTCCATATACTTCTGCCCAATTACTAAGATTGTCTCCGAAGGCTCTACTATAACTGCCTCCACCTATAATGTTGTGACGGGTGGCTGCCAGGGAAAGCGCCTCCTCGGTAGTGCTCCCCACACATCTGTTGAATGCCCTTCCCAGAAAGATCCTCTTCTTGGCATCTTCATTGTATACATTTAGATGCCATTGTATTCACTAAGTCTTCTTCTTTAAGCTGACATTTTAACATTAACCTGTTGCTTGAGTGCTAGTTTGACTGGTGCCTCCTCAACATTTTTAATTTTTAATATTGAATTATTTAGATATTTGTTTTGTTGTGCTTTGTTTTTATTATTGTAAACTCTCCCAAAGGGCATTTGCCAGCTGAACGGTATATAAATCTAATAAATAAATAAATAAATACTTATTTCCTTTCATTATTTCTTAAATAGAGAAATAGCACTATTTTGTTATTTTTAAAAGGGGGAAATTATGAAAGAAAGCGAATAATCAAAGCCTTTTCTTCCACAAACAATATCAGTTAAGTAATTGAATATGATGCATGTATGTATCACAACAAGCAGCAACTTAGAAGAGACATAACTCCTGGGTGAGGGAAGAAGAATGCTTCTCTAAAGTGGAACTTGCAACCTGTGTATTTTATAAATACTTGAATTTAAAAAATAGTTTGAGTTTTAAAAATCTGTGCGCTGATTTATGGAGGCATATTTTTCATCAACTATACACTGTTTGATCTAATAAATTAACTTGTAGGTCTAACTGAATTTCTAGGGTTGTTTTCTGCCATAGTTCCTCAAAACAATAAAGAATTAGCAATTCTATTCTACCATGTTGGCAGTTCAGTTTCGCCACTATAAGATCACTGTAGCTTAGTTGGGACTCTGAATAGAAAACTGGAGAAGGTCGTCACAGTAGTGCAAATAGTACTGAACATCACACACCACAGCCATAACACCACTGTCACACACCAATCATAGAGTGGCATGGTGACGATGCTAACAAATAATCCATGCATGGGCTGAGCCAATCTTCACAAACCAACAAGGAAATGCTTCTTTTATGTCATCCTACCAGGGGTTGTCTATACGTGTTCTGTACCTCGACCTAAACAAGCAGATTCGCGTTTCAGGACACATGGCGCAGCGGTCCATTCGCCATAGCGCAGGGTTTTTAATGCCACAATGCGCATATTTGCATTTGCGATTTACCGCGACTTTTGGATCAATGTCCGAATTTGCACTGCATTATAGTTATGTGTCGTTGGGGGAGTTAAATCGCATTTTGACATGTGGGCGGAGCTTTCAGGGCAGGACAAAGTGATTGGCCAATTTCCCGCCTTCCACCTATCGCGTCTTCCTCTGGCTCCCTCGTTCCTTCCCGCCATTTTCATTTTAAATAATATGATTCTGCGGAGCTCCACAGATAGAGCTTATAATATTAAAACAAAGAGGGGGGAACAGGAAGCCAGAGGGAGGAGACGTGTTCAGTCCCTGTCTCCTTACTTGGAGAAAAGCTTCCGTTTTCTTTTTGGAGGGTTGTCCTTTGCAACATGCTGCTTCCCCCCCTTCGCATTCTCCTTTGCTGCCTCGTTCCTTCCTCCCCTTCCCCCCCCTCTCAGTTTTTCTCTTATATGAATCCGCACAGGTCCACAGATAAAATTTACAGCTTCGCTCCTCTCTCCTCCTTAGCATCATATGTGTGAATATGCACATTAACAACTGCACTACAAAATAAAATTCAGGAAATAAATCGCTGTTGCTGCTGCAGTGTGACACTCTTTGCCTTGATTCGAATCAACGAAAATTCGGGTTTATATTCAATGAGGAGCAATTTCGTTGTCGTATAGACGGGGGCCCAGACACACAGCCCACTAGACACAGGAACACAACAGCAAAGTCCACTGAATGAGGCATTGTGTCACCAACAACAAGAATCTAGTATCTGGGAAACTCCAGGAATCCCTGCACACCAGAATTTGAATCCCCGTATACCACTCACACATGGGCTGCTAAGACTTGTCATTTTGACTGCACAACATAAAGAGAAGGAAGGACACCCAGATAGCTTAGGTGGGAGGAAAGAGAACACATGAGCCTTGCTGGGACAAGAGTTCAAATCCCGATGAAAGAAAAACATATCTGAGAGTCTTTCACAAGGAAGGAAAAGGAGGTATTAGGACAAGCCACAAGGGAAGCCACAACTGCGGCCTTACAGTAGCCATCTCAATTAGCTCACTATACAGAGCACAGGTATGGGAAACAGGCAAGACCAAGCAGTAACCCGAGGAAGGACATGTCATGTGGCATTTCTCTCCCTCCAACAGCCAGAATCAGCTGGTTTTGCCAGAATCAAGAGGGTTGCATGAGAAACTCTAGCTTTGTGGAACAGCACAGAGTTCACATGGATGTTTTAGATTCAAATCTTAAATGTGATCTCCTACTAAAGACTGAGAGGAGTTCACCTGAGAAACTATAGTAGATCTCATGGCTAGCTAGGAGATGCTGGGAGTTGTAGTCCAACACATCTACAGCGCACTAGGTTGGGGAAGGCTGCTGTA
The DNA here is from genome assembly GCF_023053635.1 of Elgaria multicarinata webbii. Lineage (NCBI taxonomy): Eukaryota > Metazoa > Chordata > Lepidosauria > Squamata > Anguidae > Elgaria > Elgaria multicarinata. Next base: position 9,019,636 of record NC_086176.1, read on the forward strand.
GAGTCTTAGGGAGAGCACTGAAGTTGCCTTTTGCACAACATAACCTGTGCCATTCCATTTAGGCAAACAATCATTTGTTTGATTGACAGGACGAATTATTTATTGTTCGAGCTGACTTGTTACCCTCTCATGCACACTCCCTGGCTGCATTCAGATGTCACACTAAACAATAGTTTAGTGAGATGAGGATGATCCTATCCTACCCCTAGGCTTTTACACTCCTCTCCACTTTTTCTTCAGTGCTGCTGTGAATTCAGAAGCTTCAGAAGGTTAATCACAGCTCGCTGTGTTGTTTGAAACCAGAAAACTGGTTAATTTTACTGTGGTTAGCTTAAACGACCATGGTTTGAAGTTGGTTTATTTTAAACTAGCCGTATTTAAGATTAACCACAGATCTGGGTTTGTAAGACATGGCAAGCTGGGCTTAATCAAAACGGATGCAAAAGCTTCTGGCCATGCAAAAGGAGGGGAAAGCTAGCTTGCCCCAGAAGAAGCTAGGGCTCGTTTATGTCTTGCAAAACTGTAGGTTAGTGCATGGATGCACATGGATTGATCCCAAGAGCTGCATCTGGTATGACCTGGTCTAGTGGGGAAAAATAGGACGTGGCATACAGGCTCTGTGGGCTGCAGATAGAGTGACAGATGGCTGCATGTGGCCCATGGGTTGTGCACCCTGGTTTAGCAGGATGTTTGAATGCAGCCACTCACTCTCACACTCTGAATGATTGCATGGTTTATCATCCCTGCAGTATCATCCCTGTTACATGCCTCCCTCTTGCCCTCACATGAGTTTAAATGGACAGAGTATGGAGGAATTGCAAACATTGTGTCCTAATAACAGTGCAATTCCTGGACCCTCCTCTCATTCAGAGTTACATTCTGAGGCCAGCTGTGGCCCAGTGGGAGAAATGAAGAAACAACAGTTCGTAAGAACATGGAAGGGTGTTTTTTTTTTAACAGCATGAGAGGGAGAGCTTCCAGATGGAGGATGCCTGTTATAAAACAGAAGGCATTGTGCAGCTATTTCAACTTTTTTTCCTTAACAGATTCTCTACGGCAAAAAGAAAAAGAAAAGATGAAAGCAGTGAGAAAACACAGCAGGGTTTTCTGCTGTGGAAAACAAGTGGAAAACAACTTCATCTGCACCCCCTGTAAAATTCCGTGAATGAGGCAGGGTGATAACATGATGTCCTCCTAGCAACCTCAGTTGCAAGAATGAAGGGGCAGTTGCTGATGGGTGTTTATGTGTGGGATCCTGAGGCAGAGAAATCAGTGGTTAACAACCTCCTCTCCCTATATTTGTTCTGGGGGCCAGGTTGTTTGTGCAACAAGCAAAGTGCCCTTTTGTGCAAAGTGTCCTTTCTCCATAGAACCCATCACCAAAGTTTCCCCTTATGTGTTCAAAGTGTGCCCAATATGAATCCAGATATCATATCATTTTATTAATAGGCTCCCTGGCAGGAGTTTATAATGCTGTGGATGAGCTGTGTTTGGCTGCAAAGTTAGTAAAAAAATTCTAGATTCCATTGTGTCTGTGGGCAGACAAGAGGTGGGGGCAGTTTATTTTTGCTCTCCATTGAGTTCAACAGAAGTATTTTGACTTACACCACCTTGTTTGCTAGCATAATGGAAGAAGAATGGTCCCCACTGCCATTGGAGTTGCACCAGTAATGGGGATACACCAGCATAACTTTGACATTAGATTGGCATTGGGTCCCTACTGATGGCATATTTCCATGATCTGCTGGTGCAGGAAACTTGAAGAAATCTCTCTCGTTGGCCTATTGACCATAAAATTGCACTCTAAAACACAATTAAAATTAGATATACACATTTAAAATTAGAATAGCAGCTTGGAAAATAAAAGCCCTAACTCAAGCAAGGTCTGGGGAAATAAACGCTTTTGACATTTTTACACGTTTGTGTGCGTGTGTGTCTGCATGCATGTGCATGTATAATATAATAGAGGGTGGTGGACTGTTATATTAAATACATACCCATAATAGTGAAGCCTTTTTGGCTCTCATAACCCTACTGGAATTAATGGAATTCACAAACTCCAAAGTGATCTCAAGACAGGGGCCATAATTATATAGAAATGTTGATCTGTACTCATAACGTTTGTTATAAGAGTCCACCTCTGTCTCTGATATGTGAGCTCCTCTTCCCTCCTCTCCTCTTATATGTATATATTAATGTAACAGGTTATTTTGCCCGATTTTTACATCTGTGGGCTATATCAAATGTAATTACGGGCACAATCTATGCATGTTTAGACAGAAAAAGTGTCCTACAACTCCCAGCACGGGGATGCTGAGTGTTAAAGTACTTTTCTCTGTTTAAACAAGCATAGGATTGAACCCTAATTTAAGTACCCTGTTTCTAAGGTATGTTCACAATATATCCATCCAGTTCATGTATTCAATAAGAAAACAATGATAGATTGTAGTAACGGGGGGAGAAAATGTGTGCTTTTAAATTAGGGGATAGACAAATGTAATAATCATAGCTGCAATCCATTAAATACCGGTAATGCTGCTGCACAACCCTCCCTTCATTTCAGTGCACAGGAGAGCTTCATGGATTTCTCCCCATGCATATTAAGGGTCATATTAGAGTATAGAATATTATGGTCAATGGGCAGTATTTTGAATGTATAATTGACAATCCTTTGTAATGGAGTATGTCAGAACATTTAAAATTATAGAACATGCACATGTATGATAGCAGTTAGGGAAGCTTTATGTGATGCCAATACAGAAATTTTGAACAGACAATATGGATATACCCAAGGGGTTATAAAATAGTTTATTTGTAAAATGATAATGGTATTATAGCATTGTGTATACATAAAGATAATATATTTGATGTGAACACTTTAATGTGATGGCAGGCCAATGTTTTGAAAGTGAAGGGGGTCGTATTTTCAGAGGTCTAGGTTCAGAAAAAGTGGAATGAGTATTTGTTAGGAAATGCTCAAATGTGGGACTGTCAGTGAAGTGCATATTAGGATAAAGAGATTATCTGTGCATAATAGTTACTTACAAAGCTGTCTCCTAAGTATCTGAGAATGCGATGCCATATCCCTATGTTGGCAATCTGTGTGGAGCTGTGGAGAAGTGAAGTCTGCTTAGAGGCCTTATAGTTTGACTATAAGGGTCTGACTTCCAGTTCCTGTATTGAAGTGTATGAAAGATTATGGGATGTGCAGAGTCTGCATCATCTGAAGGAAGAATAGAGAATCCTGGCAGGCTTTGCTAGAGTATTATGGGATATGCCATTGGCCCTATGCCCCCAGTGGTTATTATGGTCTGTATGTTTAGCTGGGGGATGGGATACATTTGTCATATGTATGCCAAATGTTTTCTTGGGGGTACCTGTAGGGAAATGCTGATCTGGAGGGCTTATTGGGTGTTGTGAACTGTTCAGAAGGGTTCTCTCTTCATTCTGGTTTGGCTGGACTAAGGAGGAACAGTGTGACCGTGATTATTATGGTCTGTGTGAAGGAGGGGGGAGAGATGCAGTAAGTGCTAGCATTGTAGGCTGTGGCTAAGAGTTGCTGACAGTATTATGGGATGTCTCACTGGACGGGGATTATTATGGGATGTTTGTCTGAGGGGGAGGAAAAAGGGGGGAAATGGTTAATATTATGGGATGTTTTGGGTGTGACTATTATGGGATACCATGGGGGCTCTTATGGAGTATTTCAGTGAGACAGGGTTGGACAGGGAGGAGTGCTTGTTATGGGATGCTAGACTTGGCAACGAGTGTGTGCTTATTATGGGATGCGTCAGTCAGTCAGTGAGGGATGGGGGAGATTATTATGAGTTGGTTGGAAGAGCAAGAGAAGGGGATGAGGGTAGGTAGAGACTATTATGGGATGTTCAGGGCAGTGAGACGGTGCCTGTGGGAGGGGGGAAGGAGGAGGAGGAGGTGGAGGAAGGGGGGAAGGAGAGAATGTGCTTATTATGGGATGCCTCGATGGGGGAAGGGTGACTATTGTGGCATGTATGAGTAAGGGCGAGTATTATGGGATGTTTCCGCATGGGGGGGAGTGTGTATTACTGGACGGTCCCCCGCAAGGACTATTATGGGATGTTTTGGAAAGGGGAGGAGAGTGGTTATTATGGGATGCAGGGCCGGGCTCAGAGCGGGGAGTTTTGTGGACAGGAGAAGTATTATGGGATGCCTTAGTGGAGGGGGGGTTACTGAGGTGACGGAGGTGGGACCCGTCGCCAAGGTACCGGGGCATATTATGGGATGGAGGCGGGAGTGTGGGGGGAGAGGGGGAGGGGCTTAGCTGGGGCTTTTTTTTTCTCCTTTAAGAGGCGGCGCTGGAGCCGGAGCCATTTTCCCTTCAGCGGCGTCGAGAAATAAGAAGCCGGGGCGCCCTGAGTCGGGTGAGGGCGGGAGGCGAGAACGGGATGAGGGTGGGGAGAAAGAAAGCCCTGGAGGCAGGTGGGGAGAGCGGGGAGGGAGGGAGGGAGGGAGGGAGGGGAAGGCCACGCACTCCCCCCCCCCGGTGCTCCATGGCTGCACCGTCCCACCACACTGAGGCAGCCCCCCGCCGCCTGAGGGGAGCGCCGTGCCCCGCCTCGGCCGCCCCCACGCCGCCCCCCGGCCCTCCTGGCTGCCCCCTGCCCGCCGCAGCCTCTCGAGAAGGGGCGAGCCCGGGGGGTCTCCGCTGCCGCCGGGGCTCGGGGGTATGAGTGGCCTCCCACCCCGTGGATCACTCGCCGACCCAGAACCTGACAACACGTGTTAGGAGGGCGCGTTGAGATCGTGTGATTCGTTCAGCTGCCGACCCCCTTTCCGGTGTTTCGCCAGACCTCCACCCCCCCCCCCACGCCCGAAGACGAAAGAACCCTTCCTCTTCTCCCCGCCCCAACTCCCAAACACCGACCGGTGCCCTCCCCCTATTTCCTTGCCAAGTTCCCCCCTCCCCCACACAAGAATTGTTCCCCTCCCATATTCTTATTACACTGCCTGGTTCCCCCCCTTCTCCCTCTTTCCCCCCCTCTCTCCCCCCATTTCTAAGAGTGGGGCGGGTGAAGCAAGTTTCTCGGCTTCCCTTTGAGCTGACTGTGCCTTTTGTTTGCTGTTTAGTTTAAATGGATCTAGATTTCCCCCATTTATGCTTCCCCTGTGACTGGACATTTTGATCATAAGTTGGAATGTGGAAGCTGAACCCCTTTAGGTGGAAAACCAACATGTAAATGTGCTTTCTGCTCCTTCTCTCTCTTTTTAGAAAAAAAGGGACACCCTTAACAGACATTCCTATTTGAAAGATATGGGGAAAGGGGATGGTTCTGGGGTTTTACCTTCCTGCCCACAGGTTCTGCCCGGCTACCGGTTTAACTGAACTGGAAACCTCAAAGTCGAGGTTCTTGTTTGTCTACTTATAATGGAATAGTGACTCGGACTAATTTGGCATTGCCCTCAAGGCCATCCTAGATGGGTACTTGGGCCAAGTTGTTAGGTAATTGCTCTGGTGCCTTTCTCCAAAGTGTCCCAGAGGGAGTCGAAACCTTTTGGGGGGTTTTTATTATTATTATTACTACTACTAGTGACTTTGTTATAACAACACCATGACATTAAGCCTCCCTACTTACTCTTCTCTCTTTGTATAGCACATTACTAGTAAGGAGGTGCCAAGAGAGCAGGAGCTGCTTGAGCCTCTGAATTGGAGGACATGGCGTCGGGCATAGGATCCCCGTCACCCTGCTCTGCTGGCAGCGATGAGGACGAGATGGAGATCCTGCTGAACAACAGCATCCACCAACATCAAGGTACACGTACGGACTGGCATGATATAATCGCCTCCTTTGTTTGGGGATGCGAGGATGGCTTTTCTTGAGCCATGTAATGAAAGAGTCCTTCTGTTGGGTATTTGAAATAGGGAGGGCAACGAGGTCACATTCTCGTATTGAGGGGGCTGAGACACTTGGCTTAATCCACGTCTTCACTTAGTGGTGTTGACTTGGGGGTAGCAACATGCCCTCCATCCAGTTTTCAGTGTTACCTGATAACTATGCTATGCAGCGCCAGGCCTGATGAGAGAACTTGGACCTGGGGGACAAAAACGGTTCAGAACTTTTACTTAAACTCTTGACTGCTATTGCTGCGAACGTATTGGATGACTTAGTTGCTTGTCTATTTCCATTGCTTCCTGCTGACGCCTCCTACTTCTCTGCCTGTAAACAGCTTCCTGTAGATTTCTCTCAACCGTTCTGAATATTTGGCTTATCCCACTAGACTTGTTTTTGAGCGAATAGTGAATGCAAAAGAAAAAGAGCTGAACTTGGGATGGTTCTGTTTACTAGCAGCCCACGTGTGAATTACAGAAAGCATCTCGCTCCTTACTGCATCCCTTTTTCCTTGACATGTGGTGGAGTTAATTTTGGGGGGCCTGTTGGGGGGTGGGGGAACCTTGCAAGTGGATTAAGGGAAGTGAGCGGGAAGGGTTATGGATGACGGTTGTTATCAAAAGCACCCGCTTCAGGCCACTTTGAGGGAGGTATGAGATGGAATATTGCCTGGCTTTCTTTCTCTTGCCTACATGAGAACTCAAATGATCCTGTGTCCAAAATGATCTTGTGCTCTGGGCTATTGCATGACCCACTTTCCTTCCCAAGGTAGCCACACCCAGTATAGTTTACTTCACAGCTGCTCAACTTCGTACTGTTTTTTCTGTATTGAATGCGGCCTGCACAATATGGTGGGGAGATGTATGGCAAAATGCATCGTTCACCTCTTTTCCTTTAGTTATTTTCGGAAGAGTTGTCTTTTAGCTCAGTTGTGTGGAGGTTCCACCTAATTGTTTGGGTTGAGGGCAGTGGAGCCGGAGGAATTTGATGTGAGTTTCTTTGCTTCTGAAGTATGTTTAGCACTTGGAGCAACTTTGTTACCTCAAAAATGTCAGCTGTCCTTTTCTGTCTCCCAAAGTTCATGATGGACAGGGATTATTTATTATTTATTTATTTATTACATTTCTATACTGCCCAATAGCCGGAGCTCTCTGGGCGATTCACAAAAATTAAAAACATTCAAAGTATAAAACAACAGTATTCGTAGGGAAAGGAAGGAAAGTCAATGTTTCATTGTTAATTTGAGCTTGAAGGCCAAAGAAGAAGTTTGCTCTCTTTAGAGTACCAAGGCTTAGAGAAGTGGGTGGAGAGGATAGTTGGGTCTAGAGGTTTGGGGGTGCTGAGTTTAAGACTGCCTGTAAGTGTATTTGGGAGGGGGGGGGGATGTGGCAGCCATATTGGAGGAAGGGATGCAAGGAAAATACTTCTGGCACAGGATTTATTTGCTAGTTTGGGAATGCAGGACTCCACCCTGAGCAGTTTCCCCTCTGCTTCTTGTCCTTCAGTTGCAGCAACTGCTGTGACCTGTGGCTTCCCTCATCCTGCCCAGTGCCTGTGGTTAGGAGGCCATTTTCCCTTGGAGGGAGAGCGAGTGACTCTGGCTGCATGTAATGGGCGGGGGTGGCTGATGGAGGGGGAGGGGGAAGGAGAATGGCTGCGTTACTGTGGATCTGTCACAAAGGAAGCTGCCGGCTGGCTGTGCCCCTCTGGGCTTTTGAGGGTGGGAGGGTTGGAAGAACAGATGGGAGTGTGATCTGCGGGGTGAGGAGTGACATGTGTTAAGTGTGTGTGCGTGCATGTGAGTGAGTGCGTGCGGGTAGGAGAGCAGGGGGGAAGAGGGAATGAGTTAATACTTGTATTTGCATAGAGGGGAGGGGATTGTGAATTGGAAGAGGGCTGGCACCTGAGTAAGCACCTGGTGATTGCAATTGCTTAGAGCCTCCATTTCAATCTAGGTAGGATGTGGGAGCAAGTAGTTTCCTGTCGATGAACATAAAGGTTACTTTGGCGGATTTCTGAGAGAGGGAGGAAGAGGCAGCTTGTTGTACCTTGTTCATTATTTAGCAGGTGCATCTTAGGAGATTTTTCTTGCTTGTAGATTTCCATTTGAAAGGAGCACAGGCAGAGGAGAAGGAGTCAGTTCCTTGTTGAATTGTAGTAATATAGCCAATACTGTTTCTGTTCTCTATCCTGCTCTGGTTCCTGGACTAAATAAATGCTTCTTTTTCATTTGGAAAACTTAGCTAGACAAGCGCTGGGCGGGTGGAGGAAGGTGCATGAAGTTAGTTTGTATCACAATGGTTTGCATAGTAGGGAGAGCTGCTTGCAGAATACCTGAAGGGCAAATGCAAAGTTCAAAGGAAGAATAGGGTCCTGAGGCAGCTCGTCTAGCCAAGATCTGGGTGAATTGTATGACCTGGGCAAAGGACCCTCACTGTGGTGCATTAGAGTTGTATAGATCAACTATATTGTTCCATCACCCCAATTTGATTTGGGAAGAAGGTGATGTAGGAAGAGCGTCTGATTGCTTCTAATGAATGCTCCCTTTGTGTGAATTTCAGAGGGGATCAGATATGTCCTACTCTTTCAATGCCAGTGTTAGACTACTACTTCATTGCACAGTTCTTTAAATGCAGCTGCAGGAGGCTGCACTGAACTGCACATAGGAATCTCATCCATGGAACAGACTAGAGGTGTCAGGTGTGTAGGGAGAGGGGGAAGCACAAGACAGGAGAAATTCAGAAACATACAAGTTTTAACAACCTGAAAGTAGAGATGCTGCTTATGGCCTTGCTTGACAGAATAATGAGGCGGCATCAGGCAAGTGTGGTGTGGTGTGGTGTGGTTGGTGGCAGTTGTAATGTAGTGGCTTTGGAAATTAATTGTTATTCCCTCCTGCCTTTATAACTTTGCTTAGAGCCTGAAGAAGAGCCAGAGGAAGAGCTGCTATCAGAGGCAGAGATTCCAAAAATTAAGAAGAAGAAGAAGCCCAAGAAGTTGAAAGAACCTAAAGTCCCCAAGCTCAGTAAGCGCCAGAAAAAAGAGGTAAGAAATAAAGAGTGGGACTTGTGGCTGAGGGAGCAAAAAGCTGCTCACTGTGCAGATGGGCCTGCATGCTGATTACATGAGGATCTGGTGCCCTTTTGGAAAGTATGTTTTGGTGCTGATTGCATGCTTTAATTCTTCTGTCTTAGCTTGGAGACAGCTCTGGTGAGGGAAATGAATTTGTGGAGGAGGAGGAGGAGGTGCTGCTTCGCTCTGACAGTGAGGGAAGTGATTATACTCCTGGCAAAAAAAAGAAGAAGAAACTAGGGCCTAAGAAGGAGAAGAAAAGCAAGGCTAAGCGCAAGGAGGAGGAGGAGGAAGAGGATGAAGACGATGACTCCAAGGTGAAATGGGAAACGTGACCCACTAAATTATACTTGGATACTTGATTTCACTCCTTCCATGATGCTTCCCCCACTTCTCTTCTTTGCTTGTGTATCCTAATTAAGTTTGGGGATAGAGTGGAGTGGGCGAAAGAGAAGGCATCACTAAAAGAGGGTTACATTTTCTTAAGGGGATGCCCAGTCCTGTTTTTGTGGCGTTGTTGTGCAGCTCACATTATTCTTCCTTTGGCTCATTACTCTAAACCTCCATTTTGATCCTGCTTTTCTTTGGCAACCTCCCTGTTCAGGACTGGGAAAAGTCCTTGTTGAGGCTACACCTCCCTGACCAGTCACCTTTTCTGTCCCTTTTGCCAGGAGCCTAAGTCGTCTGCACAGCTTCTAGAAGATTGGGGCATGGAGGATATTGATCATGTTTTCACAGAGGAAGATTATCGCACCCTTACTAATTACAAGGCTTTCAGTCAGTTTGTCAGGTGCGTTTGTTTGCTGTTTACCTCTCAGGAATACATAAAATTAATAACCAAGGAGCAGATGGGATGTAGAATTGAAGAGCATGAGCTAGAAGGGTTAGTTTTTATGGGGGGCAAGAGGTAACCACTGTGTCTCTCCCTCAGCATCTCATCTGCAGTAGGGGAAATAAATACTGTTTACCTTAGAGTATTCGTTTAACAAATACAAATGTACATGAAGTACTATGAAGTACTGCATAAATTATAGCGTCTTATATCTGAGGATATGGTGCTATAGGTGTGTTACTCTGAGAAATGGGTTAACTGTTAGCCACAAAATACCGAAACAGGGTTATTAAAGCTTTAAGTCTTCTGCTTGTGGTAGAATTGGGACCTCAGAATATTCCAAGCTTTCCTGATGCTCAACTCACCAGAAGACATTTCTTCTCCCGTATGTGGACTGGTTTCAGGTGGTAGTGAGAATGGTGTGGCTAGTTGTCCTGAGTAGAGGTTAAGTAGATTGTCCTAGAAGTCCAGAGTATCCAGTAATGGTTCCCCCCCCCCTTCTTCCTGCCCTTTTCCACAGGCCACTTATTGCTGCCAAGAATCCCAAAATTGCTGTCTCAAAAATGATGATGGTTTTGGGGGCCAAATGGAGAGAGTTCAGCACAAACAATCCCTTCAAAGGGAGTTCTGGGGCATCGGTGGCAGCGGCTGCAGCGGCTGCCGTGGCTGTGGTGGAGAGCATGGTGGCAAACGTGGATGCGGTCCTTCCTCAGCCCCCCGTCGAAGTGCCACTTCGAAAGGCCAAGACCAAGGAAGGCAAAGGTGAGGGGAACGTGGGGGGTTTGCTGGGGTGGCAGGAGTGGGTGCTGGCTTAAGGACTTTTCCGCATTCTAGCAACTCTGATGAATTGTAGCTCAGAACTTGTTTCAAGATACTTCTAGCAATCTCTTAGAACAGTGGTTCCTAAAGTGGGCGGTACTGCCCCCTTTGGGGGTGGGTGGGATTGCATAGGGGGGCGTTAAGAGGCAAGGGGGCGCTCGAGGTGGTCTTTTCCATACCAGGAGTTTTGGTTACAGAAGGAAAGTTCTGATCGCTATCCTGCACTATGGGGAGTGGTTCAGAAGCTCCTGGTTGCATTTCCAACATCCTATTTGGTGGGATGTGGTTTTAGTGTGGTCTGCCTACTTCTCTCCAAGCAAAGAAATCGACTCCAGATTACTAAACATGATTTAAGACTCATGTTAAGTGACTTTAAATCAGACATTGGGAAACTGGCATCACTTCATCAAGCCCATCCATCACATTAAGAATTTACAGAATTGTGAGGTATTCTGCCCTAGTTACTAAATGGGATATCTAATATTCTTGCTAAATGACTATCAGACTTTGAAAAGATGGTATCACTGGATCAAGTTCATCAATTAGGTTTAATTGAATAAACTAAAAAAATGCAATTGGATTTTGAATAAATATTCAATTAATTGTTACTGTTTTGAATTTTATTGTTATCTTCTGTAGTGGGTTGTGGAAAACCGCTATTCTGAATAATGGTTTTTATAGTGTAGGGTAGGGGGCGCAGGGCATGAGTTTGTGGAACCAAGGGGGTGGTGACCTGAAAAAGTTTCGGAACCACTGTCTTAGAAAGTCTCTGGCAAAACCCTTGTTTTGTGTTCACTTTTACAATGCTGAGCACACTTGGAATCTAGGTGCTATTTAATAATGGGTGATGATGGTCTGCCCCTTAGGCCCTAATGCCCGGAAAAAACCCAAGGCCAGTCCTCGCGTTGCTGAGATCAAAAAACCCAAAACCAAGAAGGTGGCACCTTTGAAAATCAAGCTGGGAGGATTTGGCTCTAAACGTAAAAGATCATCTGTGAGTTTTTCTTTTTCTGGTAAGAGGGTGCAGAGGGTGGGAGTTTGCTCCTGCCCACTAGGTCTTTTGCAAATTGAAGCCTGGGGGGTGGTTAATAGGCATTGCGTCTCTCTGCAATCTGTGTTCATCTTCTTTTTTTCCTGTTTGTTCCTCAGAGTGAGGAGGATGACCTGGATGTTGAATCAGACTTTGATGATGCAAGTATCAACAGCTACTCTGTGTCAGATGGATCTACAAGTCGCAGCAGCCGCAGCCGCAAGAAACTAAAAGCAGGAAAGAGGAAAAAGAAAGGTACTGAACTCTGCTCAACTGAAAGGGAGCTCTCTGGAATATACATGTGTGGGGAGAGGGGTTTCATGATGGCAAGTATACGTGGGGCTGAAACCAAATGTATTACGAAAATTTGCTGCTGTCGTTGAACATTTGTGTTTCTTTTTTCAAAGAGAAGGCCTGCTGTGAGATTGATACTTCGAGGAAATATTTATTGGGTCCTTGTATATAATAAAATAGCCGCTTGGCTGATCCAACTCTTGGAATCCAACTATGAGATCCAAAATGCCGCCTCTGCAGCCGTAGTGATTGAACTGTAAATCGTTGCTATCTAGATAGTGCTCCGTGGCATGAGGCTGAAGTATTCTTGTTGCTTGAAGAACTCACTGCTTGCGTAACTGTTTAATGCATTGTCCGCTATCCTGCTTCACTAGGAGAAGAGGATTCTGCTGCAACTGTTGATGGCTACGAAACGGACCACCAGGACTACTGCGAGGTGTGCCAACAGGGGGGAGAGATCATCCTGTGTGACACTTGCCCTCGTGCCTATCACATGGTTTGTCTGGATCCAGATATGGAGAAAGCACCAGAGGGCAAGTGGAGCTGCCCACACTGTGTGAGTTTTGGGTTCTATTATGTAGTTAGAGGACTGGGAAGGTAGTGTCAGGAAGATTACTTGCTAGGACTTCCGTCATCTTGGTCTAATAGTTTCCCTCTCCTTTAGGAGAAAGAGGGTATCCAATGGGAGGCCAAGGAAGAGAACTCTGAGGGCGAGGAGATCATGGAGGATGCTGTGGGAGACGCAGAGGAGGAGGATGATCACCACATGGAGTTCTGCCGTGTCTGCAAAGACGGAGGAGAGCTGCTCTGCTGCGACGCCTGTCCTTCTTCGTACCACATTCACTGCTTGAACCCCCCTTTGCCAGAGATCCCCAATGGAGAGTGGCTTTGCCCACGGTGTACCGTAAGTGCCTGTGCTCTTTCACAAATGGGGAATTTAAGCTGTGTCACCGACTGTGGAAATGCCACCAGTGAGAGAGAGCTTTAAACCAAGGTGCCTTAATTTGAAATTCTACTCTAAAAGTATTTCACTGCATTTTGGGGAACTGCTCTCTGGGCAGATTAAATTTTGTGATCAAAACTGAGACGTGGCTGTCTTTATCTGCAACAGCGATTGGTTTTTGCAAAGAAATAATAATAAAAAAAACCCAACGTTGTGAACTACTAGATCACTAAGGGCAGCCAAGACCCAATGGTTCAGATGTAAACAGGAAACATTTCCTGGTGCAGGGGTTCATTGATTTTGAGGATTTTAGGCAAATACAGGTATAGGGAACAACTATTAATTCTATAAGCCTTCAGATCAGTATGCACGTGGAATTTAGCACCATCAACACCACCCTGAGTTGAAAACACATGCAAAACTGTCTGTCATCTATTTCTTCAAATTGTTCATCTGTTGTAAGCTGTCTTGACTGCTGGAGATGTTTTATATAAACGTTAACTCCAGTTGTGAGCTCCCTGTGATCTGAACACCGAGATGCCTTCTCTGTCCAAAAGCAGGCAGGTTCTTTTGAAGAAATATCCAGCTGGGGGCTAAGGCTGGAGGGCACCCCCCCCACCCCCTTCCTAAGACCAATCTTTGTCCTGCCTCCATAGTGGGCACTTCCAACTTCTTGACCTTATTTTCACTGCTGTTTCAGATTATTGGAGGTACAGAATAAACCTTATTTTTGCTAGGGCTCTGTGGATTGTTCTTCTTGACATCATTAATTCTGAAAATGAGTGTGAATTTAAACTTACAAAAGTTAGCGTGCCTTTGGGAGTAATATGCAAACAGATTCAGCTTTCCTTCCTGAAACTGTAGCTGGTAATGGAAATACTTGGAAACTCCATCGAATAGTGAAGGGATGGGGGCAGAGGGGAAATTTTGTGTGTGTGAGGGGAGTGATTTCTAATGTCTCTGCCCACCTTCTCCAGTGCCCACCTCTGAAGGGCAAGGTGCAGAAGATCTTGACTTGGAAGTGGGGACAACCCCCGCTACCCACGCCAGTGCCACGGCCAGCTGATGCAGACCCAAACGCACCTTCTCCTAAGCCCCTGGAGGGAAGACCCGAGCGACAGTTCTTTGTCAAATGGCAAGGCATGTCCTACTGGCACTGCTCCTGGGCGTCTGAGCTGCAGGTAAGCAGAGGGGGTCTTCACCAGGTCAGAACAAAGGCGCTCGCTAACCCCGCCTCAAGACAGCGCATAACTGTATCTGTTTGTGCCCCAGCTGGAACTGCATTGCCAGGTAATGTTTCGCAATTACCAACGTAAAAATGATATGGATGAACCGCCTTCAGGAGACTTTATGGGGGAAGAAGAGAAAAGCCGCAAACGCAAGAACAAAGACCCCAAGTTTGCAGAGATGGAGGAGCGATTTTACCGTTACGGGATCAAGCCAGAGTGGATGATGATCCATCGGATTCTTAACCACAGGTAAGGAGAGAAAAGAGATTGCTGTTTTCCAAAAAGGAACGTGAAGTCCACACACTGGGAAAGCATTTTGCCAGCTTTGTTTTCCATGCAAAGGAAGAACTCAGGACCTCTTTGGGAGCTTATTCCAAAGCTTTGGGGGTACAGTCTGGAGGCCCTGATTCTTGTGGTTTGATTTAACTCTGCAGAGATGGTCATCGGGGTGGCTCTAAACTGTGTTCCTATCATAGTGGCTTTTTATGCAGTTGAAGAAGAAGAAGAAAACCCATGCACATGTGCTTTCTGTGGTTCCATTCATTAATTGGAAAGAGCAGGAATAAGAGGACCAGGTCAATGTTTTGCTTCTGTAGGTAGGCTTGTTTATATCTGTGTCTGTTCTTCCTCCAGCGTGGATAAGAAGGGGAATGTTCACTACCTTATAAAATGGAGGGATCTACCATATGATCAGGCTTCTTGGGAGAATGAGGAGGCAGAGGTGCAGGATTACGACATCTACAAGCAGGCATACTGGAACCACAGGTAAGAACCTGCATTGAATTCTTCATTGAGCAATGGAAAGCAGAGGGGGACGTCCAGTTGACTCCTACTGGTTGGTAATGTGAATTTCTTTCTGAAAGGCGTGGGACTCTGTACCAATCTTGTCACTATTGCTCTGGAAAGGAATATTGTTTCTCCATCTCCCTGCTATCGCCGCTCAGACTGTTCAACTTGTGTGGCTCTTTTCCTGCTCAGGGAGTTGATGAGGGGTGAAGAAGGAAGACCTGGCAAAAAGATAAAGAAGGTGAAGCTGCGGAAACTAGAGAGGCCCCCGGAAACACCAACAGTAGATGTGAGTTTGATGGCTTCAGTGGTGGGGCAGTGAGGGGAGAGAGGGGAGCGGACATAGTAGCTCTGCAGCCTGTGTGTTCAGGGTGGGAGAGAACACTTTGTACCCGTTCTGTAGCTGAAGTGAGAAAATGTGCATCTATAGGAGAAGGCAGTACTGAACCAAACAACACCCCTCCCTGCGTTCAGCCTGAGCTAAGATTGTGCTCCGCTGCTGCTTGGTACCATCAAATCAGGTTCAAGATTCCACACAAAGCATAGAAATTACAAAGGCTTGCCATGGTGGTCGAAAGGCACTGCGGAAGTATCGTTATAACGTAGCAAGATGGGCTGTGGAGGAAAGTGGGAGCGATGCTCCCTCTGACAGTTATTTGGAAGACTTTTTGCTGGGGACGGAGGAGGGGGAAATGGAGGTGCAGGGCCCAATTCACTATCCTTGTATAAAGGGGAATTTACTTCACTGCAAGGATAAAGTAATCTTTGCCAGAACGGGAGATCTGATCGACTGAGCTCTCAGTTTCTACCAGCAGTCCACGAGGTCCTCTATAGAACCTAGAATTTGCACAGTTCCTGACGAATGAAACTGCTCTGACTATTCTCCCAGCTGCAGTTTATCTTGTTCATCATACTAACATCAGTTTCTTTATGGCTCTAACTCTTGTTCACACGCCTGTCCTACCTTACCAAACAAATTTCACAAATGGGGAACATAGGCATATTTAAATAAAACACACTGTACGCCTGTGCTTTGATGTACTTGGCACTGGCATCAGTATGCACATGGGATCTGTGCAGAAATCAGAATTTCAACTTCTTTTCTACTTGGCAGCCTACAGTGAAGTATGATAGACAGCCTGATTACTTGGATGTGACTGGAGGAACCCTGCATCCTTATCAGCTGGAGGGCCTGAATTGGCTGCGTTTCTCCTGGGCTCAAGGCACAGATACCATCCTGGCTGATGAAATGGGCCTGGGAAAGACTGTACAGACAGCTGTGTTTCTGTATTCTCTTTACAAAGAGGTGAGATTCCAGTACGCCTTGAAGTGTATATATAAAACATTTCAGAAGTCTGTTTCCTGCAGTCTTACATCAAGGGCTTTATCTGACCATAGGGACATTCTAAAGGACCTTTCTTGGTGAGCGCTCCATTGTCCACTATCATCAACTGGGAGAGAGAATTTGAAATGTGGGCCCCTGACATGTATGTGGTGACTTACGTTGGGGACAAAGACAGCCGGGCCATCATCCGTGAGAATGAATTTTCCTTTGAAGACAATGCTATACGTGGGGGAAAGAAGGCCTCCAGGATGAAGGTATTATGGCAAACTAACTTGTTTGAGAATGTTGCAGGATTCTGAATGGATCCTAGAGTTTTCCCAGTGAATTATGTGTTTGGGAAGTCTGGGTCTGGCCTGGAGCCTCACCTTTTCTTCGGTTCATTTTCCATGAAAGACTAATGTTTTCCTCCAATCCTTGCAGAAAGAGGCATCTGTGAAATTTCATGTGTTGCTCACTTCCTATGAGTTGATCACGATAGATATGGCCATTCTGGGCTCCATTGACTGGGCCTGCCTTATAGTGGATGAAGCGCACAGACTGAAGAATAATCAGTCCAAGGTAGGGATAAATTGCTTCACCATTGGAATCTTTGCTGTTTTATGTCTCAGATTACAGAGGCTTCTCTAGATGAGAATTTTCTCTCTTTTTCCTCCTGAGCTGTCATCATTAACAAGCTTTTCAGGCATTGCTTGTCACTTACAACCTCTTTATGCGCTCTGTGTGTAGGTATGTTCATATGCACGCAGGGCTGGCACTTCCATAGAGGCCAGTTAGGTGGCCGCCTAGAGCGCCAAGGTAAACACCCCCGGAAGTCGCCCTCCCAGCCTTCCGCCCTGCTCCCCAGCTTGGCTTCAGCTGGGGGCTCCCAGCCAAACCCAAGCTGGGGGCAGGGACGGGCAGCTCCATGTTCTGACATCCGGCGTGCGCCGGACGTCAGAACATGGAGCCGTCTAACCGCCCTCCCCCAGCTTCCCGGCTTGGCTTCAGCTGGGGGCTCCCAGCCACACAAGCCGGGACGCGGTGCGGGGGGAAGGAACGGCTCCACGTTCTGACTTCCGGCGCGTGCCGAAAGTCAGAATGTGGAGCCGTCTGACTGCCCTCCTCCAGCTTCCCAGCTTGGTTTCAGCTGGGGGCTCCCAGCCAAAGACAAGCCGGGACGTTGGGGGGGGGGGGGCGAACGGACAGAAGGACTTCAGGAGGACTTCAGCCAGGAGGACTTCAGGTGAGGGACAGGTAACCTGTCTCTGCCTACCTGGGGAGGGGGGAATATGGTGGGGTGGTGGTGAAAGCAGCTCACCTTGCCTAGGGCGCAAAAAAGCCTGGCACCAGCCCTGTATGCACGCCAGTTTAGATTTAGGTAACTGTGTTAACATGTTATGATATTTTGGTGTATGATGCACAGCTCTTCTTCAATTTTGTGCCCTATTATTACAGTTTTGTAGGAGTGTGTTACACAAGTCCTGTTGCCTTTACTAGCGCAAGATGGAATAATAAAGTGATGTTTACCTGAAGAGTCTTGGTTTTAAAAACAACAAAAACCCTCTATATTAATTTTAGTCACGTGTTTGTTTTCTGTTGAGCCTCGTGTGGCGCAGAGTGGTAAGCGGCAGTTACTGCAGCTGAAACTCTCCCCACGGCCTGAGTTCGATTCCAGTGGAAGCTGGTTCTCAGGCAGCCGGCTCGGGTCGACTCAGCCTTCCATCCTTCCGAGGTCAGTAAAATGAGTACCCAGCTAGCTGGGGGAAAGGTAACCATGACTGGGGAAGGCAACGGCAAACCACCCCGCTACGAAGTCTGCCAAGAAAACGTCAGCGGAAGCAGGCGTCCCTCTAGGAGTCAGCAATGACTCAAGTGCTTGCACGAGAGCGTCCTTTCCTTTCCTTGTTTTCTGTGTTGTGTTTGGAACAGTGTGGTACTACTCAACTGGTATTAATGCATATTCCTTAAAATGTTATTGGGTTATTGTAGCTTTATATAAGCCAAGAACTTGCTTGAAGAGTGGAAACAAGATGAGGATTTGAATGGATTTCTCTTTTTCTCTTTCTTTCTTTCCCACACTTCCTTCAGTTTTTCCGGGTGCTGAATGGCTACTCTCTTCAGCACAAGTTGCTGCTCACGGGGACCCCTCTGCAGAACAATCTGGAGGAACTGTTCCACCTCCTTAACTTCTTGACACCAGAAAGGTTTCAGTAAGTCTTGCAGTGCACATGAGCACAGCCTGCCTCTTGGCTGTACAATTCTCAGTTTTCTCTCTCCCCCACCCACCCCCACCCCTTTCTGAGTGTCTGTCTGAATTCATTCACAGCAATCTGGAGGGCTTCCTGGAGGAGTTTGCAGACATTGCCAAGGAGGATCAAATCAAAAAGCTTCATGATATGCTGGGCCCGCACATGCTGAGGCGCCTGAAGGCCGATGTCTTCAAGAACATGCCTTCCAAGACGGAGCTTATTGTCAGAGTGGAACTGAGCCCAATGCAGAAGTGAGTGTGGGAGGGTGGTCCACTTCCTCTTCGGCTGAGCCTAGTACCCTTTTGTTGTGTATCCCGAAGCTTAATACGGTTGAGCCTGGTGCATCCCTCCTACGTTGTTTGATTCAGGATGCTGATTTAGAATTATGTTTTTGATATTCAGTTTCCTGCTGCCAGTCTGTCTCCCTTGCTGATTAGCTGCATAAAATAGATTTTTACTGGCTGTCCTTCATGTCATCTGAGTGGGTGGAGGATGCAGGGAGAACCCTGCCTCTGTATGCAGTTCTGAGGTTGATGCTAAGTGTCTGTAGCAGGCAGGTCTTGTGTGAAAAGGAGATTGGTCGACAATGTGAATGTGTTAATATTTTTACAGGAAATACTACAAATATATCCTGACAAGGAACTTTGAGGCACTGAATGCTCGGGGTGGTGGCAACCAAGTTTCTCTGCTCAATGTGGTGATGGATCTGAAAAAATGCTGCAACCACCCGTATCTCTTCCCTGTAGCTGCTATGGTAGGTTCCTGTTCCCCCAGAACCTTGTTTGAAAACACACATTTGCATGCCTGTGTACACAAACAAACGCTGTCCAAAGTCTGAATTTTTTCAAGTTGGGAGGCTTTCTATTTCTCACAGTGTTTCCTCTTTCGCGGAACATTGGGGGTTTCCTTCAGGTAAAGTTACAGGAATTGGAAGCTGCAAAAATAGTGAGAACTACCAGATCAGAATAGACAATTTTAAATGGAATTGAAACTCTACGTAAGGCTACTGGAGTACCTATTGGATAAGTAAAGCTGTCTGATACTTGTGGGTAATAACTTAGGCAAGACCAAGTCCACCTCTTCAACCCCGCGCCCACCTTTTCTTTTCCTTTTCACATCCAGGAAGCACCAAAGATGCCCAATGGGATGTATGATGGCAGTGCTCTGATCCGGGCCTCTGGGAAGCTGTTTCTGCTCCAGAAGATGTTGAAGAATCTCAAGGAGGGGGGCCACAGGGTGCTGATTTTCTCTCAGGTAACCAAGAGCAGCAGTATCTTCTGACTAGGAAGCTGTCCGCTTGGGGGAAGCTGTCCTGATGGTGATGGATTAGCTGGGTGTATTTTGTGCATCTTCACTCCAGTTAATTTCTCTGTCCTTTTTCAGATGACTAAGATGTTGGACTTGTTGGAAGACTTTCTGGAACATGAAGGATACAAGTATGAGAGAATCGATGGTGGAATCACAGGAAATATGCGCCAGGAAGCCATTGATCGCTTCAATGGTATGGATACATTGGAGAACATTCCTCATTCAGTTTCCCTTGGGGTGAACTGGGGCTCTTTTCTACCCCCACCCCTTAGTCCACTCGGAGAACCCTATGAAAATGAAGCACGGGGTGTTCCAGGCTTAAGACATCTGAGGGTATCTTCTCTCCTCTCTCTAGCTCCCGGTGCTCCGCAGTTCTGTTTTCTACTTTCTACCAGAGCTGGAGGCCTTGGCATCAACCTTGCCACTGCAGACACAGTGATAATCTATGACTCTGACTGGAATCCACACAATGACATCCAAGTGAGTTTGAACAGCAAGATAAAAATCTCCAAGATAGAATCTCAAAAGACAATAGCCCTATTCAGGCATTCATTTTTTGTGTACCGTCAACTTGTGACAAGAGGGAACATTCCAGCCCTGCCCCCTCCTTGCACGTTTCTATCACCCTGTACTTGTGGAGGGCACGTGTCTGAGCGGGAGAACCTCCTGTATCCGTGGAGGCTCTCCACACAATCCGAGGCCCTGATATTTTAGCATCCTGGATTATGTAGAGAGCTTGCACAGAAAGAGGAGTCCGCCTGTTCAGCTGTCACCCCTTGAATAGGGCTAATGTGTTAAGATTGAATAGAAGATGAAACAGGTGTAAACATGTGGACCATGAGAAGGCGAGGAAATTGAACAATCGAAAGACAGGGAGGAGAATTTACTGAATTGTGGAAGACTTCTTTTCATTCTTTCCTCCCTTTTCTGTCAGGCCTTCAGCCGTGCTCACCGAATTGGGCAAAACAAGAAGGTGATGATTTATCGCTTTGTCACACGAGCCTCTGTGGAAGAGCGAATCACACAAGTGGCCAAGAAGAAAATGATGCTGACCCATCTGGTTGTGAGGCCAGGATTGGGCTCCAAGACCGGTTCTATGTCAAAACAGGAACTGGATGACATCCTCAAATTTGGTACTGAAGAACTTTTCAAAGATGAAGCTACTGAAGGTGGTAAGAATCTACGCAATGTGACACAAAGTGAGTAAAGCAATTAACTTTCCTTTGGCTATTGCTTTTGCTTTGCCCCCTCCTAGCTATCCAACAGCTCCTCAATTACAGCAAGTCTATGCTCTCCTCTAGGTGATAACAAGGAAGGTGAGGACATCAGTGTCATCCATTATGATGATAAGGCAATTGAACGTCTGCTGGACCGGAACCAAGATGAGACAGAGGATGCTGAGCTTCAGGGCATGAATGAGTACCTGAGTTCCTTCAAAGTGGCCCAGTATGTGGTGCGTGAAGAGGAAATGGGGGTAAGTGTGACTTGACTGCTTCGGCTTTTGTGTTCGTTGGTACAAAGGACCCCCCAGATCAGGAATTAAGGCTACTTACTAGGGAGTAGCATCCATTGAAGGCACTGGGGATTACTCCTTAGTAAATATGCATAGGGTTGCGCAGCTCTTACTTTTTTGATGTTCCTGTGGCAGGAGGAAGAGGAAGTTGAACGAGAGATTATCAAACAAGAGGAGTCGGTAGACCCAGACTATTGGGAAAAGCTACTTCGTCACCATTATGAGCAGCAGCAGGAAGACCTGGCCAGGAATCTGGGGAAGGGCAAACGCATCCGCAAGCAGGTCAACTACAATGATGGTTCACAGGAAGACAGAGGTAGTTGTGTGTGTGTGTGTTGAAGAAGAAGAAGTAGTGGAGGTGAAGTGGTTTAAAAGGCGTGGCTTTTTGCAGGCAACTTACTTGAGCATTTTGTCTCTCCAGATTGGCAAGACGACCAGTCAGATAATCAGTCCGATTACTCTGTGGCCTCTGAGGAAGGAGATGAAGATTTCGATGAGAGGTCAGAAGGTAGGTTGTGATGAGGCTTTTTGCACTTCACTCTGATTCTGGGAAAGCAAAATGGCTAGAAGAAACGTTGAGAGCCAGTGTGATGTAACCATTAGAGTGTTGGCTTAAGAGTAGTGAAGTCCAGGTTCAAACCCTCACTCAGCCATGAAGGATCACTGGGTGATCTTGGGCCTAACTAGGTCTACAATATATCTCAGCTTTTTGTGAGGATAAAAGGTGGGGTGGGGGGACTTATACGCTCTTTTGAGCTCCTTGGAGGAAAGAAAAGATATAAAATTGAGTAAATAAAAGAAATAAGACAGAAGCTTTGCATATGCTTTCCCCTCTACGTATAACCGCCTAGAGAGCTTTGGCTATTGGGTGGTATAAAAATGTAATAAATAAATAAATTTTCCAAACACCATCTGATTTTGAAATATTTACCTGTGTTGAATTTTGCTGCTCCTACCTACATTTTTGTCTTGCCAGCTGCTCGCCGGCCTAGCCGCAAAGGCTTGAGGAATGACAAAGACAAACCCCTTCCCCCACTTCTTGCCCGTGTGGGAGGCAACATTGAGGTAATTGAATGCTGCCCTGGACAGTTTTATACTGATGAGGGCCGTAGACATTTTCTAAATAAATAAAATTAATCTTATGCAGGGCACTTCAACCTGCGTACTTGATGCAAGGCTAAATCTAAAAGTTTTCCACCCTTGGCCCCGGCTTTCCCTTTTCAGGTTCTGGGTTTCAATGCTCGCCAGCGGAAGGCCTTCCTTAATGCCATCATGCGCTACGGGATGCCCCCTCAGGATGCCTTTACTACCCAGTGGCTGGTGCGAGACTTGCGTGGAAAGTCAGAAAAGGAATTCAAGTGAGTCTGTGCAAGGATGGAGGAGGAAACACAGGAAAAAGGGAGGTGTTCAGAGGAGGGCAACCACAGGGGTCTGGAAACAAAGCCCTATGAAGAGAGACTGAGAGAACTGGGCATGTTTAGCCTGGAGAAGAGAAGATGGAGGGGAGACATGATAGCAGTCTTCAAATACTTAAAAGGTTGTCACACAGAGGAGGGCCAGGATCTCTCCTCAATCCTCCCAGAGTGCAGGACATGGAATAACGGGATCAAGTTAAAGGAAGCCATATTCCAGCTGGACATCAGGAAAAACTGTCTGACTGTTAGAGCAGTACGACAATGGAACCAATGACCTAGGGAGGTTGTGGGCTCTCCCACTCTAGAGGCCTTCAAGAGGCAGCTGGACAACTATCTGTCAGGGATGCTTTAGGGTGGATTCCTGCATTGAGCAGGGGGTTGGACTTGATGGCCTTATAGGCCCCTTCCAACTCTGCTATTCTATGATTCTATGGCAACAAATTCCGCTGAGCCTTGAGTGGCAGTAGGGAGGAGGAGTGGCAGAATTTAACAAGCAGAGCCTGCAGAGAGAAGGCCACAGGAGCCAAAGCAGTCTGAGTGGAATCAGGGATCCTGGCGCTCAAGAACGTCCACACAAGAGTTCTTTGGCTGTTGGTGGGGAATAACTTTGATGTGATGCCAATGCTGCTACAGACTGGAAAGGGGTCACTAAGTTGTTCGAAGTTGGCGTTAAGGCTTCCCCCCCTTTCCTTCCACAGAGCCTACGTCTCTCTCTTCATGCGTCACTTGTGTGAGCCAGGAGCAGATGGTGCGGAAACGTTTGCTGATGGGGTCCCACGTGAAGGTCTGTCCCGACAGCATGTTCTCACTCGAATAGGGGTCATGTCTCTCATACGTAAGAAGGTGGGTACTAAAATAAATTTCCTATCTATCTTGTAGAGACAAGGAAACCTTTTAGAGGGTCCTGAGCCCCTCATATGCATTCATCCTTTCCCTCCCAGCTTCTCTTCAGAATCCATCAAGTTGAAGTTATGTTTCATTGGTTCTGATTTTGAAGGATTAAAAGCACTTTCGCTGTTTCATGTTTTCTTAGGTGCAAGAGTTTGAACATGTGAATGGTCGCTGGAGTATGCCAGAACTAGCGGAGATCGAGGAGAACAAGAAGCTTTTGCAGCCCAGCTCACCTTCCCCCAAAACCCCAACTCCCTCTACTCCTGGGGATACACAGCCCAACACCCCTGCCCCTGTTCCTCCACTTGGTGAGAGCCTTGAGTTTGTGTCTGTCTGAAAGTGCCCCGTCCAGCCTTCAATTACTGCTCCTCTTGCCAAAGTTGTGGTAGAGGGCTTGGGGCGGACGTAGATCAAACTGTCTCTTAAATTAGGAGGGCTTCTTGGAGCATTGAGCTGTCCTCAAGGGCGGAAGAGAACACCCATACGGGATGTTTGTGTGGGAGGGGAGGGCTTATACACCCACCCACCCCCAGCATTAGTGCCTCTGGAGCTCAGAGATTAGGTATGGAGATACCCCAGTCTCCTGAGAGTTCTAGAGGAAGAACTCACTGATTTACCCCCACCCACCCCTTGTGCCAATTATAGAGGAGGCCGTGAAAGTGGAAGAGGGAACTTCTACCAAGGATCCAGGGGAGCCCACAGAACCTGAGAAGGAAGCCAGTCCCCCTGCTGCTGCTGCTGCTGCTGCTGCTGGAGCAGCAACGGCAGCATCAGAAACTGAAGTCCCTGCTGAGGTGAGTGGTCAAGTATTGTTAAGAATACAAATTCCTTCTGGTCATTCTGAAGGTTCTTCAGTTTTCAAACGTTGATCTCTTCTGGCCTTGTTGTCTCTGTAGGGGAAAATATGACTAAACATCTGATTTAAAATACAAAACTCCATAAAGTAGTTAGTGTGCAGGGATGAAGAGAGCTATTCTTGTGGTTGGGCTTCCTGGCAAATCTGCCCATGTGGGGTTGGTTTTAATTCCTTAACACTGAGTTAAGTTTCTCCCCCCCCCCCCTTTCCCCATGATTCCCACCTTAGCAGGGTCCCACTCCAACAGAGACTCAATCACAGGAGGCTAAATCCCCTGTGAATGCTGTGGAAACTGAAGAGAAGAAACCAGATGAACCAGTAGTGAAAGAGGAGCCAATGGAAACGGAAAGTAAAGGTATGAAAGTAGCTCATAGATGTGTGCGATGCTCTGGAGATGTATGGAAACTCCAGCACATTGGTGATTCTTTGGTGTCAGTAGAAAGGTGAACTCACAGGACTGCCAAGATCAACCTGGTTTGGGACTAAATTAGCTACTGATCACAGAACTGGATATACTGTTTTAAAACATTTCTCTCCTACAGCTGATATAGAGAAGGTGGAAGAAAAGACGCCTGCAGAACCACCCACTGAGCCTCCTACCATCAACTTAGACGAGAAGGGTAAGTATGCTAGGGCACGGCTGATAGGCTAGAACGGCCTTCACTACAGATGTAGTCGCTGTGGAAATCCAGGTCTGATCAGCTTCCAGTGAGTTCTTTCCCCCTTTTTGCAGAAGAGAAGAAAGAAGACGAAAAGAAAGATATAGTGATGCTACAGAATGGGGAAACGCCTAAAGACCCAGCTGATGATCGGCACAAGAAGGCCATGAAGCAACGATTCATGTTTAACATTGCAGATGGAGGCTTCACTGGTACTTATTGGCTAAGGGTGTAGCTACTGCCTGGGACATGTGGTCTGCTCAGCTGTGAAAGAAAGGTTTTCTGACATAATTTCCCCCTTTGCAGAGTTGCATTCCCTGTGGCAAAATGAAGAGCGAGCAGCTACTGTGACCAAGAAGACCTATGAGATCTGGCACCGACGCCACGACTACTGGCTCTTGGCAGGAATCATTAAGTATCCTTTCTGTAGAGTAGTCAAGGTTGGCTTAGCCCTAGATTTTAAGGTGGCCCTATGCAAATGGTTTCAGTGGGCGCCTCTGCAGTTTTGCCTGCACAAATATCCACTTCACCTGCGTGTTTCTTCATATTCTGCCCTTGCTCCAAGAAGCGTAGGGTGCAGTACATAAAGGTACCTCACTTCATTCCTGCAACAATTTTTACAAGGTGGATTAGGCAGAGAGTGCATCTTGCTCAAGGTTACACAGCGTGGTTGTTCAGTCTGAACATAGGTCTTCCTGTATTTAAACTCAGTAGCCCTAAAATGAATTAATTCTGCACTCTGCAGTTACTGTATAATGTTGTGTGTGCATCGGCGCTCCCATTTGTTGCATGAATGGACTGTTGTGCCTTTGCCTGTAGGCTTCTGATGGATTTTCATATGTCCTGCTTTACTCACTGCAGTTGTTTCTATACCTGTGTCCTCATCAGCTATTGTGATAATGTTTGCAGCTCTGTCTGGTGTACCCACATCCAGATAAACTAAATATTGTAAATAAGTAAATACGGTAAATAGATAATACCACTCACCCGCGGTAGAGCTCCATCTAAACAGAAATGCTCTAGTGCAGAGAAGTTCTGCTCCAGCAAATGTTGCAGCAATGGTTTGGCAGGAGGAGCAATAAAATTAGGAAAGCTGACCTAGGCAAGTGAGCTGCTGTGGAGAGTATTAAGGCCTGCTTTGTGGATCTGGGGCTGTAGGAACTGACTTAGAGCTAGTATGTGACTTGCAGCTTTGAAAAATATCTATTTTGAGGGTACAGCTAAGGGATATTCTTTCTTTTGCTGTATAAAAAGAACACTACCCTAGTACCATGCCTCTGGGGAGTCCTGCTGTCACCACTCAAGACTCTGAAGGATAGGTATTGCCAGCAATGCCAGCTGCTGGAACAGTGCATTTCCCAAGTTATTTCTTCTGAGCTTGGTCAATTTCAGCCATGGTTATGCACGGTGGCAAGACATCCAGAACGATCCTCGTTACGCCATCCTCAATGAACCTTTCAAGGGTGAAATGAACAGGGGCAACTTCCTGGAAATAAAGAACAAATTCTTAGCCAGAAGGTTTAAGGTGAGAACCTCTTATGGGAATGTAAGCTCTTGGCAAACCTACTGAATTGCTTTGGGTTTCCTTCAGTGGCAAAGTAGCTTATTGTTCTTTTGTAGACTCTTGAGAGATCAAGAGCAGAATACTTAGTAGAACATGTGAAGGTTGTGAGGTTTGAGATGTTCCTCAGTTCCTCTTATGGAGAGTTCTGCTAGTGCACCAATGCGTGTTTGTTTTAAACTTTGTTAAAAGGCTGAGTAGCCATATCCTGTCCAGCTGATAGGATTGGAATTGGGGGTCCTGTAGATCCCAGTAACAAAGTGGTTATTCTCAGAGTCCAAATAGCCTTTAAGCCCAAAGTGTCTCCCAGTAGGATTTCGTATATTCTGTTCTTTTCAAGATGTTCCAGGTCAAGGTGCAAATATAGGGCTGAATCCGCCCTGCCTTCTTGCTCTCATTAGCACCTGGGCAGCAACTAGCACTGGCACTTTTTATAGTGGAATAGTAGCTACTTAACTATGTTTATCCATTGATATAAAGCAGCCTTCTTCAACCTGGGGCGCTCCAGATGTGTTGGACTACAACTCCCAGAATGCCCCAGCCAGGCTGGGGCATTCTGGGAGATGCAGTCCAACACATCTGGAGCGCCCCAGGTTGAGGAAGGCTGAACGTGAAGAGTGCCTTTGTCAGTTTGGGGCAACATGAGACAGAATAAACTTGCTGTCATTCTAGATAGCTTGCAGTAAACATATTGTGGTGGTATGAAGTTTGAGAGAACTGGAGTATTTTTTTTTTAAGAACTGAATGTGGATTTGAATGCACCCTATAGCAAGGCTTCGTCCTTGCATTGGGAACATCCCAATTTCCAGCTGACCTTTGGCCAATAGTATTCGCCTTCCCGGTACTGCATAACAAACGGTATGCATAGACTCAGAGGAAGCTGAGTAAAGGCTTCCGTTAGGGTAGAAGAATATTTGGTGCAGCAGTTTGAAGACATGAACTCAGGCTTAATCTCTTTCTCGTGCAGCTGCTGGAACAGGCACTGGTGATCGAAGAGCAGCTTCGAAGAGCTGCCTACCTGAACATGTCTGAAGATCCATCCCATCCCTCTATGGCCCTGAACACCCGTTTTGCTGAAGTTGAGTGCCTAGCTGAGAGTCACCAGCATCTATCCAAGGAGTCTATGGCTGGGAACAAGCCAGCTAACGCGGTGCTTCACAAAGGTGAGAAGTCAGCCGGCAAATACTGTGAGTGAGGGCAGATTTGTATTGTGTGCCGCTGGCCCCTTCCCCCCCCCACCCCCCACACATTGCCCTGTGTCCCTCTAAACGTAAACCCCTTTTTCCTCAAGGGAAGGAAAGCAGCTAGTATGAGAGGAAGCCCGCCTTCAGATCAGGAAGGCAGACTCCAACTTTAAAATGAGGAAACGAGGCCTTACTTCCTTTCTCTCCAAGTGACTTCTGCATTAGCTGTGTGAGGCAGGCTTCAGCAGGACTTCGTAATCTTACAAATATGCAAAGCAATAAACCCTCCTAAAAGACTACTGTGGTGAGAAAAAGTTTATGAACCATAACGATAATTATGGAAATACCATAGTTTTACCATGATAGTCTTTGTGAATTAAAACCAGACCTTTTCTAAATATCCAATAGGATTTATATTAACCAATTCCGTGTCTTGTAAAATAAAACTATGTATAAATTAGGCAAACAATGAGTACTTGTGCAAAAGTAAGTGAACCCCTGGTTGCATCAGATCAATTAAAGGGAATAATTAGAATCAGGTGAGTTTGGGAGGCCACACCTTATAAAAAGATCAGAAACTTTGTGAGTTTGGTCTTTACCATACAGTTGTGTGGAAACATGTCATGCCACGATCAAAAGACATCTCTGAGGACCTCAGAAAGGCAGTTATTGCTGCTCATCAATCTAGAAAAGGTTACAAACCCATTTCTAAGAATTTGGGCTCCACCAATCCACTGTCTACAAATGGAGAAGGTTCAAGACCACAGTCACTCTACCTAGGAGCGATTGTCCTACCAAAATCTCTCCAAGAGCAAACTGGCACATCATCCCAGAAGTTAAAAAGAACCCTAGAGTAACATCTAAGAATCTGCAGGCCAGTCTCTTCTTGGCCATTATGAATGTTCAGGACTAAACGATTAGAAAAAGACTGAAGAAGAGCGGTGTTCGTGGGAGGATAAACCACTGTTCTCTTAAAAGAACATTACTCTGTCTGAAGTTCACTAAAGATCACATAGATGATCCCCAAGATTTCTGTAACAATGTTCTCTGGACAAAAGGAGTCAAAGGTAGAACTTTTGGGCCTCAATGAGAAATGTTACATTTGGCGAAAAACAAACACTGAGTTTGAACAGAAGAACCTCATCCCAACCGTCAAGCATGGTGGTGGGAATGTGATGGCTTGGGCCTGCTTTGCTGCCTCAGGACTTGGACAGTTTGCTATCATTGACACAACCATGAATTCTGCAGCGTATCAGAAGAATCTAGAAGAAAATGGCATCCATCAGTGAGCTGAAGCTGAACTGAGAGTTGGTCATGCAACAAGGCAATGATTTTATTTATTTATTTATTGCATTTGTATACTGCCCCATAGCCGAAGCTCTCTGGGCGGTTCACATAAGATAAACATGATCCTAAGCATATAAGCAAATCTACAAAAGAAAAGCTGTGGAGGAAAAAATTCTGTGTTTTACAATGGTCTAGTCAAAGTCCGGACCTAAACTCCATCAAAATGTTACAGCAGGACTTGAAGCAAGATGTTCATGCAAGAAGCCCTCAGATGTAACTGAGTTGAAGCAGCTCTGTAAGGAGGAATGGGCCAAAATTCCTCCAACCCAATGTGAGAGACTGACCAACAGTTACAGGAAATGGGCACTTGAAGTCATTGCTGCTCAAGGGGGTGCCACCAGGTACTGTATCTAAAGGTTCTCATATTTTTTCACACATGGATATTGAATGTGGAATTAGTTGTGGATAAATAAATGTTGAAAAAGCATCATGCTTTTGTGTCATTTGTTTAATCGGGTCATCTATTTATCTAGGATCATGGGGTTAGATTAAGATATAATAACATTTTAGGTTGGAAATACGTGACAATCCTAAGGGGTTTACAAAACTTTTTCTCACCACTGTAAACTTGGTCACAAGAAGCACAGAGCAGGAGTTGAGATGAGGTTTGCTAGCAAGAGAACCCCTGAGCAAACCTTCCCTGGCACTGGATCTGAAGGGGAAATCCTTCCCTTCAGCCTCTGCCAGCAGGTCTGTCCATAGAGGGCATTTGGGCTGCCTTCCATCACAAAGGTGCCTCCCCCAGTATAGCCAAACACCGTTGCAGTCTTTTTCTTACCAGGCTTCTCTCTTCTGCATTCTTTATCTGAAGGGAGCAGGCACTGATTTATTGATTGATTTAAAAATATTTCTTGGCCGACTTTCAGGGCAGGAGGCAAAGTACAACAATAACACACATAATAAAATCAATATGGCAGTAAAACACAGTTTAAAAAAACCCCAGTTTTTTAAAAGTTGAAAACAGCAACAATGGCAAATACTCATTAAAAAGAATGTTTTGTAACTTCAATTAAGGCAACTTGGATTAAGATAATCTTTTAAAAGACAGCAAGAAATGCTCTCCTGAGTTAGAGTAGTTTCTAGGAGAAGGAATCCCTCCTTCCATGGCGGAAGTGAAAGTCTTCATTTTCTCATAACCACTTCAGGAGCAGAAGGTTCACAGATGTGGACATAAGAGGTGTTGTGGGTCCTGGGAGCACTGCTGCTCTCACAGTTGCTCTAGACCATGCTCTTGTCATTGCCTAAGGGACTGGCACCATTTATTGGACCCTTAGAAGATCTCCCAAGTAGAGGAGGTTCAAGACCACAGTCACTTTACCCAGGAGTGATCGTCCTACCAAAATCTCTCCAAGAGCAAACTGGCACATCAACAACCATCTACTATTGAAGATACCATACAAGACTGGACTTTCCCCAAGTTGACAGTGCTATGACAACCCTCGCCTC
Source organism: Elgaria multicarinata webbii (assembly GCF_023053635.1). NCBI lineage: Eukaryota > Metazoa > Chordata > Lepidosauria > Squamata > Anguidae > Elgaria > Elgaria multicarinata. The sequence goes on from NC_086176.1 coordinate 9,050,261, forward strand.
AAAAGCATCCTTCCTTTCTGAAGCTGAGAAGCTGTCGATAAACCAGCTCAACCACAGTTCCAAAACTACCCTACCCAGCAAGTTGGACTCCTCAGCTATGGCTCTAAGAGCATCTTCCGCAAAGTCCATTCTCACTAGCGGTGCTGTCACATGGGTCGGTGATAAACAAGGATGGCCTGGACAAAGAAACAAGTGTGTGCATGTGACTACATAGCTGTCCTTGCTAGCACATGCTTCGACACTATACAACTAGATAGCGCATTGATGGCTTCCAAAATGGCTACCTGAAGGAATCTGTTGCTACGCAATTAGGATGTAGAGCCAAACCTAGTGTCTCCTTGTATTGAAAGTTGTTCAGGGGCCCTCTGAAGTCTGTTGTTAGTAGAAACGAAAGGTGCATCATACTTCACAAAGAAACATCTCTTCCAACCCACCTTGTTCCTTCTTGTTTCTTAAAGGGAATCAAGCCTATATGATGACAAAAGCAGGAATAAGAGATCCAATCCTAGCTGCTTCTCCTCAATCTTTGGGAAAGAAGACCAAATATCATACTATATGGTGCGCTTTCCCCTCCCCTTTCTGCAAAATTCACGAGTGAAAGGGTGCTATTGCACCCACGTCTTACCTGTCAACTTCCACAGGCAGCTGGTTGGCAACCATGAACAGAATACTGGGCTAGATAGGCCTTTGGTCTGATCCAGCATGGCTCTTATCCTGGTTGAAAGCTGCTTGAAGGGATTTGCAGATACTTGGAAAAACATCACCAATGGGTTATTAGTCTCCAGATGTTAAGCCATGGAATTCGCCAGAATGCTGAGATAGGTTTTTCTTGGTTCCCATATCCAACAATCTCTCCAAATATCACTGCATCTCCAAAGAAATTCACCTGCTTGAAATGGAGGTCATCAAACCAGTTCCTGTCCTAGAAACGGGAAATATTTTTTTCTAACACTCCCAAAAAAACCCACAAATGAAATACTGACTATCCTGAATCAAAAGCATGGCAACTGTAACTTCCACATGCAGACACTTATTTGATCTTTTCTTGTCTGAGACCGCTTCACCAAATGCAATCTCATCCTGGTCTACCTTCACATCCAAATCAGGAGCAGTTTTGTGAGCAATAACACCAATTCTGTGCCAATCCTTTTAGTTTCCAGAGTCTTCACTAAGATCCTGCTGGTCTTGAGGCAGGAGGGATGACCTGCTTTTCTCTTTGTCTGGGGCAATGCCAAGGAACTGTGGCTGCTACCATCTTCACAGCCCTCCTCTCCCCTAAGAAGACACACAAAATAGTCACGTGGGCTTCAATGCATAACTTCATCAGGCACTATGAAATCCTTTTTTTCTTGGGCTGAGACATCTTCGCGTACAGCTGCAAAGCCCTTTGTAAGTGGCACCATGTTATGGTTGCCTCCTTTCCAGCATGTACCCCTTTTCAACCTGCTTATACTAGCTGCTCTCCTCCCCCCAAGGGAGGAGGAAAGGAAATTCTGGACTTGCCTGTGAATTTCTGTTCTCAAGGAAAGGAGGGCAGCTAGGCCCCATCCTACATGGTGCCATTCTATCTCATGGCTTCGACTATAATGCAACCTTTTAGGAGAGAACTGCATTTTGGGGAGCTGGCACCGCCACTTATGTTCTCCGCATCTGTAATGGTTCTCTGAAGCTGGTTGTAGCTGTCGGTTATAGATTTGGTCTGGGCGTGGGAGCATTCTCCACTTCAGTGTTAGAGCAGTAGCCCCCCCTCCTCCGGTTCAAAATTGGGGTTTGCCTTCCGAGCCCCAGACCTTTCCAAGAACTAGCTGCCCTCCCTCCCTTTAGGAGAACAAATTCACAGGTAAGTCCAGAATTTCCTTTTTTTCTTCCAGTGCTGAAGCAGCTGGAGGAGTTGCTGAGCGACATGAAGGCTGATGTGACGCGGCTGCCTGCTACCATTGCCCGCATTCCTCCAGTGGCTGTGCGCCTCCAGATGTCGGAGCGCAACATCCTCAGCCGCTTGGCAAACCGTAGCAGTGAACCTCCTCCACCGCCACCACCCCAGCAGGTAAGCTTCCAGGCCTGCCGTGTTCCCCTCCACCCTAACCCTGGCATTACACTGGAGGGAGGGGGCCCATGGCGACTGCCCCAGCCGGGTGGGTTCTGTAGGGAGTACACTGTACTAAGGTGTTCTTTATCGCTCTCTTTCTCTCTCCGTAGGTGGCTCAGCAGCAGTGAGATGCCTGTCCAGTGCTGCCAACCCAGTGATTCAGCTAAAGTGACAGTATACACACCCTCCTTATATGAATAGCGACCCCTTTCTCCTTCTGCCTGGCACTCCTGATCAGATTATGTCCCCTCCGTATGGGGATATGGCTGGAGAGAGGAGGAAGTGCAATATTCCATAAGCTGCCAGTTGCACTGGGATTGCACTTGGGTGAGGGGACATTGGATGGACCTTGTACATAGTGACTGGAGGCTGCAGCTCCACATCTGTTACACAGACCTGGCTGCGATGCTCACCACCTTGGCTCACACTTCCTTGATTTTAATTTTATTTTGAGTTTGTTTACCAAGACGAGTGCAAGCAAAAGTCAGGACAGACACAGCTACCTCCATCAAGATCCTTTTAATACAAAAACTGACTGGACTTGTCCTCTGAAACAGCTGGAAAAATACAAAAAAAAATCTTGATAAAAGTTGAAAATAAAGGTTTCCTTGTATTTTATTTGGCTCTGTCAGAATATTTGGGGGTTATGGATTTTTCTCCTTGCAGTTTCATATGGTGTCTGGCCTGGCAGAGAACCTACTTGTACAAGCAGCAGGGCACGCATTGTTTTCAGCATGAGTCAAGCAGATCCCAGGCTGGTCTCAGGGCTTATGAATGACATGCTAGTTTGAGTGCAACTCTGGAGAGTGGGTTTCGAAAGTATTTTTGATTTTCCATAAAGTTGCACCATATATGTCACACTGTGCATACAAGATAATGCCAAACTATGAAACAGCTTCTACTGACACTGTAGCTTTGCAAGCTCAGCTTTTGTCTTGCTCCACCCATCGCAGCCCAAGGAAGTGGAAATCAAAAGTTCCCATTAGGTCCGTCCTTTCTAAGCCCTCCCAAGTCAAACTGCCAAAGTTGAATCTATAACTATATGCCTAGTTGTTTTGTAATGACTTGCTTTCAGAGTGGCATTAGTATGAGGTCATAGAATCTCATTTTCCATGTGTGTACATCTTATTTTGTAAAAACCAAGCCTTGGTGCTAAAAGAACATAGTGTTTTCTTATGGAGGCAGTTTTCTTAATGGGCTTATAGAATCATAGAATAGTAGAGTTGGAACGGGCCTATAAGGCCATCAAGTCCAACCCCCTGTTCAATGCAGGAATCCACCTTAAAGCATACCTGACAGATGGTTGTCTTGGAGGCCTCTAGTGTGGGAGAGCCCACAACCTCCCTTGGTAACTGGTTCCATTGTACTGCTCTTGTCAGGAAGTTTTTCCTGATGTCCAGCTGGAATCTGGCTTCCTTTTAACTTGAGCCCGTTATTTCGTGTCCTGCGCTCTGGGAGGATCGAGAAGAGATCCTGGCCCTCCTCTGTGTGACAACCTTTTAAGTATCTGAAGAGTGCTATCATGTCTCCCCTCAATCTTCTCTTCTCCAGGCTAAACATGTCCAGTTGTTTCAGTGTCTTCATAGGGCTTTGTTTCCAGACCCCTGTGTCATGTCAACTGTCTCCTTTTATCTGGGGCTGCAGTTTTAACATTATAGAACTCCAAGCACAATAGGAGGCACTCCTAGAGCGGCACTGTAGCCAGTGGGAAAAGTCAACTCAATGCGATGGAGAACTCCACAGAGCCCTCCACACAACGGTTGTGCAGGAACTCTCCTCTGCACAGTGTGGATATTCTGCATTGAGAGTTTTCCCGCCAGACTACATTTCTGAATCCCATTTGCTGGGCTTCTTCCTCTTATTTTAATTGGAATCTCTGTACATGCTCCTAATAACCTCTGCCACCTGCTAGAGAAGTGTTTCCTCTAAAAAAAGGGGGGTTATGTATATAAGCAAGAAACACAACCACTTGCAACTACTATGTTGTCTTTACAGGTTTAAAATAATGTGAACTCAGAGCTCATGCTGATTAAGCATAGGGCATATTTTTATGGCACAGTAATCAAGGCAGAACAGTAGTAAACATGAGACTATGGAGCCAAATATTCAAATAATCCGTTTAGCAAAGAACTCATTTTCTAATATTCCATTATGTCACCTGTGTACACACACACATAAGGGCTGGCATGGGGGTACAAATCCAAAATAAACGAGCAACGTGTGAAAGGGGTGGGGGGAGAACCCTGAAAATACACAGGGAACTACTCAATTGAATTGACAGTGGAGGAGGGGGCGTGGCGTGTGGGAGTGCCCGATCTCTGTCAGGTGATTGGTTACAATAGGCGGAAGAGGTTGGCCGCTCTGCATAGAGACACAGACAAAAGAAAATTGAAGAGGGATACATTGGGCGCTTCCGTTTTAGCTTTCAATTCTCTCCTCGGCTCCGGGGCGGAAGTACCGTATTTCTTCGATTCTAAGACGCCATCGATTGTAAGACGCACACTAATTTCAGTACCGCCAACAGAAAAAAAGCTTTGATTCTAAGAAATAATAAAACGCACCCATGATTCTAAGACACACCCCGTTCTTAGAGATGTTTATATGGGGGGAAAAGTGCGTCTTAGAATCGAAGAAATACGGTAAAAACCACCCCTTTGAAATCAATAGAGAAAATCAGGTTTTGGCCGTAGCTGCGACTGAGGAACAGCAAAGACAGCCATCCTCCTCTTTCTCATTCGGGACTTATTTCGTGCTCAAGGTTTATTTAGGCTTTTGTTGTTTATTCGTTCAGTCGTTTCCGACTCTTCGTGACTTCATGGACCAGCCCACGCCAGAGCTTTCTGTCGGCTGTCGCCACCCCCAGCTCCCCCAAGGTCAAGTCTGTGACCTCCAGAATATCATCCATCCATCTTGCCCTTGGTCGGCCCCTCTTCCTTTTGCCTTCCACTTTCCCTAGCATCAGCCTCTTCTCCAGGGTATCCTGTCTTCTCATTATGTGGCCAAAGTACTTCAGTTTGGCCTTTACTACCATTCCCTCAAGTGAGCAGTCTGGCTTTATTTCCTGGAGTATGGACTGGTTTGATCTTCTTGCAGTCCAAGGCACTCTCAGAATTTTCCTCCAACACCACAGTTCAAAAGCATCTATCTTCCTTCGCTCAGCCTTCCTTATGGTCCAGCTCTCGCAGCCATAGGTTACTACGGGGAATACCATTGCTTTAACTATGCGGACCTTTGTTGTCAGTGTGGTGTCTCTGCTCTTAACTATTTTATCAAGATTTGTCATTGCTCTCCTCCCAAGAAGTAAACGTCTTCTGATTTCCTGGCTGCAGTCAGCATCTGCAGTAATCTTTGCGCCCAGAAATACAAAGTCTGTCACTGCCTCCACGTTTTCTCCCTCTATTTGCCAGTTATCAATCAAGCTGGTTGCCATAATCTTGGTTTTTTTGAGGTTTAACTGCAACCCGGCTTTTGCACTTTCTTCTTTCACCTTTGTCATAAGGCTCCTCAGCTCCTCCTCGCTTTCAGCCATCAAAGTGGTGTCATCTGCAACCTGAACTCAGTGGGACTTTCTTTCGAATAGATGTGCACAATATTGTGCTGTTAGTCAATTTTAGGCTTTCCTGCCCACAAAGTAAACTAAGCACAAGACTGTGCTGGAAGGAGTGTCTCTGTAATGTAGGCCACTGTAATGTTTGTTTGTTTATTTTTATTTATTTATTTATTTATTTATTACATTTTTATACCGCCCAATAGCCGAAGCTCTCTGGGCGGTTCACAAAAATTAAAACCACAGTAAAACACCCAACAGTTTAAAACACAATTACGAAATACAGTATAAAAAGCGCAACCAGGATAAAACCACACAGCAAAGTTGATATAGGATTAAAATACAGAGTTAAAACAGTAAAATTTAAATTTAAGTTAAAATTAAGTGTTAAAATACTGAGTGAATAAAAAGGTCTTCAGCTGGCGACGAAAGCAGTATAGTGTAGGCGCCAAGCGGACCTCTCTATTTATTTATTATTTATTTATTACATTTCTATACCGCCCAATAGCCGGAGCTCTCTGGGCGGTTCACAAAAATTAAAACCATTCAAAGTATAAAACAACAGTATAAAACCATAATATAAAATACAATATAAAAGCTCAACCAAATGAAAACAGCAGCAATGCAAAATTACAAATTTAAAACACCGAGTTAAAATGTATTTATAGACTGTTAAAATGCTGGGAGAATAAAAAGGTCTTCACCTGGCGTCTAAAAGCATATAATGTTGCAGATCAGAGGCTGATCTGGATTACCAACCAGCAAAGGTCGTTCTACTTAACATTTCCTCAGATCCGCTTCCAGCCCAAAGTTAAGAATATAAGAGGAGCCCTGATGCTGGATCAGACCATGGCTCCATCTAGTCCAGCACCCTGTTCACACAGCAGCCAACCAGCAGGGCCGGTGCCAGACTATTTTGCATCCTAGGCAAGGCGAGCTACCTGCACGCACACACCCAACAATGGCCAACTTTGATTCAGCTGTTCAAGAAGAGTTCCTGAACTGTTATATTTTCCTTTTATTATGTTTTTTCTTTAAACAGCTAATTTGTATAAAATTGTGACCCTTAAAGGGCAGTACTGCATCCCTCTGAGGTCTGTGCCCAGGCAGCTGCCTAGCTGGCCCAATGGTAGCACCGGCCCTGCCAACCAGCCGTTGACCAGGGACCAACAAAGCAGGACAAGGTGCAACAGCACCCTCCCGCCCATGTTCCACAGCAACTGCTGCACACAGGCTTACTGCCTCAAATACTGGAGATACTGCAAAAGGCCTCATGTATGCCTTTGCATACAAACCCATTGAACGTTTAAGTGTTTTAAGCGTCTCTCCTCCCCCATGAAAGTAGACCTGAGCTGCTTCGTTTTATTCTGGTTGAACTGGTCCGCTTGCACTGGCTGCCTGTATGTTTCCAAGCCAAATTCAAGGTGCTGTTTTTGACCTATAAAACCTTACACGGCTTGGGACCACAATACCTGTCGGAACGCCTCTCCTGACGTGAATATACCCGGTCACTATGTTCAACATCTAAGGTCCTCCTCCGTGTGCACACTCCGAGAGAGGCTCAGAGTGTGGCAAAGAGGGACAGGGCCTTTTCGGTGGTGGCCCCCAGACTATGGGACGCTCTCCCTGACGAGGCTCGCCTGGCACCAACGCTGCTATCTTTCCGGCGCCAGGTTAAGACTTTCCTCTTTGCCCAGGCATATGGCGGCACATCTTAATCACCCACATGTTTATTTTAATGGTTTTTAATGCTTCATGTATGTATGTTCTGTGTTTTAGAATTTTAAATTTTGTATACTCATTTTAATCTCAATTTTAGAATTTCTGTAAACCGCACAGAGAGCTCTTGCTATGGAGGCGGTATATAAATGTAATAAATAAATAAATAAATTTTGATACTGTATTTTGTATTTGTGTTTTTAACCTGTTGGTAGTTTTATTATGGTTTTAATTTTTGTGAACCGCCCAGAGAGCTTCGGCTATTGGGCGGTATAAAAATGTAATAAATAAATAAATAAAAAACTTTTGTATTCTGGTTTTAAGCTTCCACGTTTTATATTTTGTGATGTAATTTTGTGGTTGTAATTTTTTTGTGAACTGCCCAGAGATCTTTGTCTGTTGGGCGGTATTGAAAGGAGAGATAATAAAAATAAAAGCACACACTCCTCTTTCTTTGCTGAACACGTTTGGTTCCCAATTTGAGCTACGGTAAATTCTTTGGGTTTTAATCTTTTTATTATTTCCAAACAACAGTAAATAAAAAACACTAAAAAACAAAATATACCTATAAAGACACGCCCACAAAAATGAGACAAAGCAAAATCAAACAAACAAAACACCAAATAAAATGTTCTTCCAATATTCTCCTCAGCAAAAATATATAACAATGTTGTTGTTATTATTGTTATTATTTTTCTTTATCACTGTCAAATCCAAATCTCTCATTTCTCTCTCAACATTTTTTACACTATTGGTTGAATCCACAGATATACAAGTCATTTTTTTCTCATCCCTTCATAAAGTTTACAAAAGGTTCCCATTCAGTTATAAATCTTACAGTCGATTTTTCTCTCATTATTGCCGTGAGTTTCGCCATCTCCGCTAGCTCGAACATCTTCAGTAGCCATTCCTCTGTTGTGGGCACTATTTTGCCTTTCCATCTTTGTGCATATAGCAGTGTTGCAGCTGTCGTCATATATAAGAATATAGTCCCATAGTTCTTTTTCATCTTGTTGTTGTGATGAAGAGGAAATTTCACCAGGTTCCTCATATATACAAATGACACCTGCTGAAATTCCCTTTTCAATACAACTGTTAAAGATACAGGAGCCCTGTCCTCTTTTTCATAGGGTCACCCTAGCATATGCCACCTATACATCATTTTGTAGAAAAATTCTTTAAGGTTGGTACTTATGAGCTTACGGTAAATTCTGAGGTTTCTCACGGCAGCCCTGGGTTGGAGGTAAGGAAAGCTTCTGTTGAACTCGGAATCACCCTCCTCCTCTGACTTAAGAATTAAAAGTCTATGTATGAAACCACCGAGCCAATCACAAGGCCTCAAAACTGAAGGGCCAATCAGGGTCCGCGTCGAGGCAGGCCGGAAGGAAGTCAGTCAGTCTGCGCCGGCTGCCCACGTGGAGGGACGCGACGCGTGGTGCTGAGGCAAGCAAGACCAGGCCGGCCCAGGCCATGGGGCGCAAGTTGGACCCGACCCGTAAGGTGAAGCGAGGCCCAGGGCGAAAGGCCCGCAAGCAGCGCGGAGCGGAGGAGGAGCTCGCCCGCTTTCTGCCCCCTGGTACGTTGCGACTCTCTGGGCCGGTCCCGCCGGGGTGTGAGCTGGGCAGAGGATTGATTGCCCAGGGCTGGCTTGGCCGCTGCCGGCTCTCCGCTTTAGCAAGGGGCTCGGGCGTGCTTTTAAGTGGGCAGAGCGAGAGAGCGCCATGGCGCGCTCTGAACCGTGGAGACAGGCCTAATATTCCCGAGTGTGAGCCTGGCTCCGCAGTCTTACTTCTTACCTAGTTCGGAAACTTCCGCTAGTTCAAAAATATGGCAGCCAGGTTGGTCACCGGTACATCTAGGCTTGAGCGTATTACCCCAACATTAAAATCACTCCACTGGCTGCCGATTAGTTTCCGGGCGAAGTACAAAGTGTGGGTCATTACCTTTAAAGCCCTACATTAGTGGTTCCCAAACTTTTTCAGGTCACCGCCCCCTTGGTTCCACAAACTCATGCCCTGCGCCCCCTACCCCACCCTATAAAAACCATTATTCAGAATAGCGGTTTTCAACGACCCACTACGGAAGATAATAACAATAAAATTCAAAACAGCAACAATTAATTGAATAGTTATTCAAAATCCAATTGCATTTTTTTAGTTTATTCAATTAAACCTAATTGATGAACTTGATCCAGTGATACCATCTTTTCAAAGTCTGATAGTCATTTAGCAAGAATATTAGATATCCCATTTAGTAACTAGGGCAGAATACCTCACTATTCTGTAAATTCTTAATGTGATGGATGGGCTTGATGAAGTGATGCCAGTTTCCCAATGTCTGGCATCACCACGTGGTCTTAAATCACCACGTTTAGTAATCTGGAGTCAATTTCTTTGCTTGGAGAGAAGTAGGCAGACCACACTAAAACCACATCCCACCAAATAGGATGTTGGAAATGCAACCAGGAGCTCCTGAACCACTCTCCATAGTGCAGGATAGCGATCAGAACTTTCTTTCTGTAACCAAAACTCCTGGTACGGAAAAGACCACCTCGAGCGCCCCCTGCCTCTTAACGCCCCTCTATGCAATCCCAGTACCACCCACTTTGGGAACACTGTCCTACATGGTTTGGGTCTGGGTTACCTGTGGGATCGCCTTCTCCCATACAGTCCGCCCCGCACATTCAGGTCCTCTGGGGTGAACTTACTTCAGCCAGCTAAAACCAGGCTGACATTAGTTTCCCAGAGGACCTTTTCTTCTGTCGCCCCCGGATTGTGGAATGGCATGCCAGAGGAGATTCTTAAAATTAACTCTGTGTGTGATTTTAAGGCAGCTTTAAAGCCTAGCCTTTTCCGGCAGGCCTATCCAGATCAATGTTAAATCAAGAATTTTTAAGATGTATTGATTCCTGTTCTAATGTTGTTCCCTGCCTCGATCCAAAGGGAGAGGCAGGTAAGAAATGAATATTTTATTTATTTATTTACCCGTATTTCTTCGATTGTAAGATGCCATCGATTGTAAGACGCACACTAATTTCAGTACCACCAACAGGAAAAAAAACCCTAAGACACACCCGCAATTCTAAGACGCACCCCATTTTTAGAGATATTTATATGGGGGGGAGGAGTGTGTCTTAGAATCGAAGAAATAGGGTATTACATTTATATCCCGCCTTTTTTCCTCCGAGAAACCCAAGGCAACATACATAATCCTCCTCCTCTCCATGTTATCCGCACAACAACCTTGTGAGGTTGGTTGGGCTGAGAGTCTGTGACTGGCCCAAAGTCACCCAGTCGGTTTCCATTGCCAAGTGGGGACTAGAACCCGGATCTCCCGACTCCCAGTCCAGCACCTTATCCACTATACCAGATGGTCTTGCTGTGTGCTTGACTCCATCGGACGGGTGTCTGCCCTGTCCAGCATTCTTTGCCAGAACGCTACTCACTACCTGGTGTTAGCTAATCTACTGGAAGTTGGCCAGTGGTCCACCAGTGGACATGATTTACTTTCAGCCCACTCCTGATGGTGCTAAAGGTGCAATCCTATGCATAGCAGTACATTCTGTTGGACTTGCTTGGACTAACTTCTGACTTTATGCAGCCACTTAATATTACACTTCCTTATTGTTAGCAAAATGCCCAGTTCAGATCTCATCTCCACCATGAATTCAGTAGGTGGCCTTTGGCAAACCACTATGCTTCAACCCCTGAATCAGCAGTAGGGGGATACTCACCTTACAGTGCAGTTGAAAAGGCTCTTTAATTTTATTTATTTATTTATTTATTACATTTTTATACCGCCCAATAGCCAAAGCTCTCTGGGCGGTTCACAAAAAAGGCGTTGTAAACGGAATATTTTTTAACACATGATGATGATGATGATGTCTGTTGGGTCTTTTAACAGGTCTCATGCTTGTTTCTCCTTTATTGTGTCACATGGAATCAGTGACTTTTGTATTGCAGCTCATATTTTTATTATCTAGAATGTAGAGTTGTAAAATGAAGCCATTGGGGGACAGGATTGGGTTTTCTCTTCATTTTTTTCAGGAAAATCTGGAATATATTTAGTAGATACTTTCTTATGACATCTAAAGTTATTTTTACTGCTTTGACAATATAAAAATGTCATTATACTTAGCGTAAAAAGTTGTACTACTTGTCATACTTATGAAATTTACAGAACAATCCTATCAATGTTTATTCAGGAAACCCACTGCTTAATGGAGCTTACTCCCAGGTAAACACATGTAGGATTGCAGCCTTACAAGAAGAAAAAACTTAGTTTTTATAAGTGAAGTTCTGAATATACCCAATACTAGGAAGAGAGAATGCTTCAAGCTGTTGCACTCTGTGCTATCTAAGCACATGTATCTTAGTTTTTGCCATCTAACAAAAAATAAAAGTTGAAAATAAAAACCAGACATTATGTAGCAACCCAAAAAAGTGCATTATTTGAACAGAAACTGTCTCAATACAGTCACAATATTAAGGACTAGCAGTGTATTTGAATGTCGCATTAAATAATAACCATATTGAAAACATGCTCTTTGTCTACAGCAGCCTTCCTCAACCTGGGGTGCTCCAGATGTGTTGGACCGCATCTCCCAGAATGCCCCAGCAGCTGGCTGGGGCATTCTGGGAGATGCAATCCAACACATCTGGAGCGCCCCAGGTTGAGGAAGGCTGGTCTACGGTATATACATGAATCATCATTCTCTAATGCTGTACATTGTCTTACATTGCTCCAGTCTCCATTTGGAATTTGAGAAGAGAGGCAGAGGTCTGCTATAGCTTTGGGCCTTGTGTCTGACAAGCACGACACCAAAACAAACCCCAAGCTTCAGCAGAACTTTGGGGCTGAGGAGGTGAGGGGTTCATCTCCTTTCCTTTATAGCTCCAGATTCATTAGAAGCCCTGGGCTCATCTTGCTTGCTGGAGCCTAGTTCCTGTCAGCACGGTGAATAAGATTATCAGACCTTACACATAATCCAGACATATGTCAGATCCTCGTTGATGGAGGATGTTGAAGATTTTTCATTTCAAAATCTTCAACATCTTTGTAAAGAATCATGCCCTCTCTATAGGGGTACCTTGTTCTCTTTCACTTTCTATGACACTCTGTATTCAGTGTGGGGTGATATATGAAGCATTCTGGCTCAAGGCAGATATTCCCTTATGGCTGAAGGGGACACCAAAGGCCATCGCTTGACAACATTAAAAAAGCAGAACCAGATACTCATCAGTCACCTTTCAAACCATCCTGTGAAATCTGTTAGCATAGCTCACTTTTTTTTCTTTGCTCAAGTGATCCATGTTACACATTTCAGAGGAGAAAGGGAAAACATCAAACTCCTCCTTCCAAGTCTAAATATGGCGATCAGTCTCACCAGCTCTTGATCTAGTTACTCCCCCATGTATGCTACTGCAAGCCCTTTGCAGGAAGAATGTGTGTCTTTTCCCAATGGTTTTGAAAGGTAGGCTAGCTGACTGATGCTGACTTGGCCAAGTTCACCAAGTAAACTTTACGGCTGACCAGGGACTTAAATTCTAGTCTGCCTGGTTCAGGTTTAGCAGCCCTATATGCTGTGCCATACTGGTTCTGAATGCCATGAGGGCTGGACATTATTTGGTCAGAAATGTTTTGGTCAATTGAATGTTTAAGTATTGTAAAATATTGGTCAGATATTTTAAAAACATGAACTTTATTAGAAAAAAAACCAGTCTCAGACTTTCTGAAATCTAATTTCTTGCTCACATATTTTGTGTGCAGGCACCTTCCATTCTTTAAGGAATCATAGAATCATAGAATAGCAGAGTTGGAAGGGGCCTACAAGGCCATCGAGTCCAACCCCCTGCTCAATGCAGGAATCCTCCCTAAAGAATCCCTGACAGATGGTTGTCCAGCTGCCTCTTGAATGCCTCTAGGGTGGGAGAGCCCACAACCTCCCTAGGTAACTGATTCCATTGTCGCACTTCTCTAACAGTCAGGAAGTTTTTCCTGATGTTCAGCTGGAATCTGGCTTCCTTTAACTTGAGCCCGTTATTCCGTGTCCTGCACTCTGGGAGGATCAAGTAGAGATCCTGGCCCTCCTCTGTGTGACAATCTTTTAAGTATTTGAAGAGTGCTTTCATGTCTCCCCTCAATCTTCTCTTCTCCAGGCTAAACATGCCCAGTTCTTTCAGTCTCTCTTCATAGGGCTTTGTTTCCAGACCCCTGATCATCCTGGTTGCCCTCCTCTGAACGTGCTCCAGCTTGTCTGCATCCTTCTTGAATTGCGGAGCCCAGAACTGGACGCAATACTCTAGATGAGGCCTAACCATGGCCGAATAGAGAGGAACCAGTACCTCACGTGATTTGGAAGCTATACTTCTATTAATGCAGCCCAAAATAGCATTTGCCTTTCTTGCAGCCATATCGCACTGTTGGCTCATATTCAACTTGTGATCTACAACAATTCCAAGATCCTTTTCGTTCGTAGTATTGCTGAGCCAAGTATCCCCCATCTTGTAACTGCATTTGGTTTCTATGTCCTAGATGTAGAACTTGGCATTTATCCCTATTAAATTTCATTCTGTTGTTTTCAGCCCAGCGCTCCAGCCTATCAAGATCACTTTGAAGTTTGTTTCTGTCTTCCGGGGTATTAGCTATCCCACCCAATTTTGTGTCATCTGCAAATTTGAAAAGCGTTCCCTGCACCTCCTCGTCCAAATCATTAATAAAAATGTTGAAGAGCACATGTTGAAGAGTGTATAGAAAGCTATATATGGGAGAGTAGTTCAGCCTAGCCTTCTGCCCAGCATGCTGGTTTTCTGGGACCCTGTTCAAATGACATGCTAAGCCATGGTGGTTAAGCATTTTGAGCTAAACATTATGGCTTAGCATGTTATGTGAACCATTCCTATCCATGGTAGCTACATAACCACCGTCCGAACCTATCTGGGGAGCACTGGAGTGGCAACGGCTGATTTAGAGCTTGCTATATAAGAGCAAACACTCCATTATTTATCCCTTCATTGGGCTGTTGAGGCTGTAATGCCAAATAATGGTGTGGTGTTAGGAGAATGAGCCTTGGGTTGTGGTGCTCTCCACCCATCACACACAGTGGGTAATAGCTTCTGATCCTTGTTTGCAGCGAGCCATAATTTCCTACTTGGTCCAGACAGACAAACCGTGGTTTCTAGTAAGGAGAGCAGCAAAGCTAGAGGAAGAAAAGCAACTTTTCTCCTGTGTGAAATGTCTATTTCCTCTAGCTTTCTCTGTCTGTTTAGGTTTCGCTCAAGCCCACCCCACCCCCGACAACAACAACAAAAACCTCTTAAAAGGCAGGGATCTCACCTGGTGGGGCACTTCTGTCACATGGGGGTGCAAGGCTTGGGCAGCTCAGTCTCTCAGGCAAAACAGGTATTTCCACTTGAAATCATGTTCACTGATGTCTTAAATGCAGCCAGGATGCTTTTCTGTTCTTGTTTGCTATATTGCTCAGCCTCCAATGGATTTCTTCTTTCCCCCCCACTCCAGATCCTAATGATGCAAGGAAGCTTTCCGGTCATGCTCGGCGAAGGTTAGTTGCAGAATCCGTCATTCTTTTATTAAGAATGAAAATCCTTAACTTTGTTTTAATACGGCTGCTGCTCACCAGTAAAAGAAGGTTTCAGTTGATTATCTGTTTTTAATTAGCTAATTGATATCGAAATTTAAATGAGCGTGTTATCAAGACGTTACTGTAGATACCGAAGATATTAAAAGGAATTGTGAAAATTTACAATTCGATAAACACCACCTGCCAATCCATAGTTAGGGCATCTTTTAATGCGATTTACTTGTGATGATGGCGCTTAGCGGTTTAGGCCTGGCCATCATGGTGGGTTCTTCTTAATGGGGTTACGGGAGGTGAATCTTGCAGCTTCCCCTGGAAGAATGTATTTCTTATAATGCAGCGAGATAACCCAGGTTAGAAATAAACATTGAAAGGGCACTTGATACATAATTAGCAACGCATTGCCCATCCTCAAGTGTTGATTGGTTGGTATTGAACAGCAGAAGGTGGGTCTGCTTCTAATTTGACCGAGCTAAATAATTGCTGTACTTTTCCATGCGATTCCATTTTCTTACGTTTCTCACGTGAGGTACTGGTTCCTCTCTATTCAGCCCTGGTTAGGGAGACATGATAGCACTCTTCAAATACTTAAAAGGTTGTCACACAGAGGAGGGCCAGGATCTCTTCTCGATCCTCCCAGAGTGCAGGACACGGAATAACGGGTTCTAGTTAAAGGAAGCCAGATTCCAGCTGGACATCAGGAAAAACTTCCTGACTGTTAGAGCAGTACGACAATGGAACCAGTTACCTAGGGAGGTTGTGGGCTCTCCCACGCTAGAGGCATTCAAGAGGCAGCTGGACAACCACCTGTCAGGGATGCTTTAGGGTGGATTCCTGCATTGAGCAGGGGTTTGGACTCGATGGCCTTGTAGGCCCCTTCCAACTCTGCTATTCTATGATTCTATGATGTTGTTTTGCAGCACGTCTGGCCACAGTGACCCTGTTCACACAACACCCCCTAATCCACAGTAGTTATGAATTTTGAATTAAGCATTATGGCTTAGCGTGTTATGTGAACTATGACTTAGTGTGTCGTGGGAACCATTCCTGACCATGGTGGCTATATAACCACGGTTTAAACACGTTCACTGACCATTTGCTGCAAACAGGTTAAAGGGCCTAACCATAGCTTAGCATGTTGTCTGAACAGGCCCAGTTTATGTAACAGAGGCTTATGCATATTTATGGGTAATATTAATGATATTAGGAAGGCAAATTATAAGCTCTGATATGTATCAACTATTTCATAGTTCTTTTAAAGTACAGTTGCCATCATTTTCCAAAAATAAGCAGGTTCACATTTTCATATAGTAATTTCCCCCCCTAGAACAGTAACACAGGACAACCAAAACTTTAACCTTACTAATTTGAGTAAATAGATGTATAGTGTATCGGCCTCCTTGTTTTTACTGTCTTAGACACAGTTGCTGTTTGCTCATTCTTCTGTCTGATTTTAGAGCTGCAAAGAGACGAATCAAATCTGCAAAACCCCAGACAGGCAAGAGTATCCTTGACGTCCAGGCGCTGACAGGTAAAGGGGGTAGCAGGTGGGCGTGGGAGGACTGTGTTTCGGTGCCTAGTGCTGATCATCAGTGCCTAGTGCTGAGATAGATCTGTATCTACAGGGTGACTGTTGGATGTTTCCATCTATTACTTGTGTGGAGACCAGTTGGGGTGTTTCACTGCAGGCATTGGCTGGGATCCAAAGGGCTTGTTTAAGCAGCAGGGGAGAGTCCTGATTTCTGCTCATTCTGCCCCCCCCCCCCCTTTCAGCTGCACCCCTCCCAATGCCACATCCCACTCTGTTCTGAATGGTCTTATCAGCTCTGCTTCTGCTGACATTTAGGAAGCTGTCTTCTGGAGGAAGACCTAATCAGAGAGGGCGGCAATCTTGGGCTGTATTTGGCAGAAGCAACAGAATCCCTAGAACGGGGGAGAGCAATCCTATGCCCCCTAGACAGTGTCTGGGGCATAGGATAGTTCAGATTCCTGGGTCCAAGGTCAAAGACAGCACTCCAACCTTGGACCCAGGAGTCTGAGCGCCCCAAAGAAAGACCCAGCCCTGCTGCCTCTCTGAGCTCACAAAAGCGACTTCAAGAGAGGATGGTCAAGGGAGCTTTTCTGAGGGTGGGGGAGGAAAGGGGACTAGGGAAGCAGGGATACAAGCCCTCCCCAGCTTCCTTCCCTCACCCTCCGCGGAGCTCTAACTTAGACGATTGCCTCTGTGCTCCTGCTGTGACTAGGATGCTCATCAGCCTCCAAACTCGGAGGCTGACCAGTGGCTGGACAGGATTGTGCCGTAAGGCACCTTAAGGATGACCTCATTTATTGTGGCCTGGTATTTTCATTCTTTGACACATCTACAACCCCTCTTTGGAGCATCCCCAAGGCTTTGTACCATGTGGCATCTGCCTTTATATGTGTCAGTTTCTGATGTTTCATAGGCAGTGGTTGCTTCTTTATCCTACAGGACACTACTGAGTCAGGAGATCACAAATATCTGCTCTGTTTTAAAGTCAGAAAGCCTAAAACCTTTTAAAGCAATTATGCCCCTAGAGTAATTATTCACGGCTTGCAGTTGATTCACTGCTTGCAGTCTTTACTCCAGATGGAAACTCAGGGCCTTGCTAGACCTACCGGATAATCCGGCCGGGAGTCAGGGCGACAGCGCGCTACAGCTAGCGTGCGCCGTTGCCCTTTTCCAGACGTAACATGCGACGGGGCAAGGGAAAGCCCCATTGCGTCCGCCATTTTTTTTAATCTTAAAGGGCCATGTGCTCAGGAGCGCACCGCTGGAAAAGGTAGGGTTTTTTAAAAATAAATATAGGGTCCCCTGCTCCCCCTGCCCCTGATTTCCCCCCCCCCCCACAATGCCTGATGCCCCCCCTGCCCGCCCGCTCACTCGCCTGTCCTCCATGCCTTGTCCCCCGTCCTTCTTTCTCCCCGATGCCCTGTCCCCCGTCCTTCTTTCCCCCATCCGCCATGCCTTGTCCCCCATCCTTCTTTCCCCCTGTCCGCCGTGCCCATTCTTCTTCCCCCGTCCCCATGCCTGTTCTTCTTCCCCCGCCCCCTGTCCCCGATGCCTGTGCCCGTTCTTCTTCCCCCCCCCCTCTCCTGCCGGGTCCGGCCTTTCCCCTGGCCCCTATCTCCCCCCCCCCCCCGTGATTCCCCCCCCCCCGGCCCGATGGGCACAGTGCTCCTATGAGCGCTGTGCCCAGTCTGTGGCTTCTCCCAGCTACTCGCAAGTAAGCAAGCAGCCAGGAAAAGCCACGAAAGTCGCTAGACTTTTCGCAGCCCCGGGCTCAGGCCGGGGCTGCGGAAAAGCCAAGCCATAAGTGAATCCGCTTATCCCGGCTTAAGGGAGGTCTTAGCCCGGCCTGACCCCGGAATTCCCTGTGCGTCATCTGGATGCACAGGAGGGAGACCGGGCCTCACACCGCGCTAACCCTTCATCTAGCAACGGCCTCAGTGGATCACAAGTTGTGCAGGGTATGTTTGCAGAAGATGGAAAATGGACCTGATCTTTTCTGTTTCCTCACAGCAGGAGGGTGTCGATCAGGGTGGCTGAGAAGCAACGGGGTTGGGTTTAGCTCCTTCTGAATGAATGAATGAATGAAATCTTTATTGCTAAAAGCGATAAGCCATCACAATTTGACATACCGTGTTTCTTCGATTGTAAGATGCCATCGATTGTAAGACGCACATTAATTTCAGTACCACCAACAGGAAAAAAAAACCCAAGACACACCCATGATTCTAAGACGCACCCCATTTTTAGAGATGTTTATATGGGGAAAAAAGTGCGTCTTAGAATAGAAGAAATAAGGTAGTTAGAAAAATGATATACAAGTAAAAAGATGAGCTAAACTAAATGGAATAAAAATAATTTAAAATAAAATAAAAATAGTAAACAAAAATTTATGCAAAGTCACACTAACATAAATGAATTGCTCCCCAGTGGGGTATGAGATCAGCACATATAAAAAGGGCAAAATCTCCAGCTGCCCATTATGATACTTGGAAATGGTCTTGATGCCGCGCTCTCAATTTCCTTGCAGCCAAGGCAAATTTTAAAACCAGAGCAGTAATAAATACGTTATTGCCGGCCAGCAAGGTACAGGTTTGCTCAAGGGAAGGTCGGTTAGAAAGATCACGAAGAATGTAATCGTGAAATTTTTGTCTAGGGGATGTATATTAAGGGCATCGCAACAGATAATGTTGAATCTCCTCCACTTCCCCTGGCTCACAGATGCAGAGTCTTTGGTGCACAGGGGTGTTATTGAATCTTCCCTTTAAATAGGCGGAGGGCATAGACGGAAAACGCAAAGGTGTAAATGCTTTTCTAAGTGGTGCCAGCATAAAATTGATAAAGTACTGCTCCAGCCCAAAAGATGTTTTGAATATTGGGTACCAGGAGGAATATGCCATTTGGGAAAGTAAATGAAGGTCCCGCCATTTGGAATCAAGATAAAAAAATCCTTTGATAAGTTGTTTGACTCTATTAGAGGAATAATTTGGTAGAAGGAAAGGAAAGGAACCTCTCGTGCAAGCACTTGAGTCATTGCTGACTCCTAGAGGGACGCCTGCTTCCGCTGACGTTGTCTTGGCAGACTTTGTAGCGGGGTGGTTTGCCATGGCCCTCCCCAGTCGTGGTTACCTTTCCCCCAGCTAGCTGGGTACTCATTTTACCGACCTTGGAAGGCTGAGTCAACCTGAGCCGGCTGCCTGAAAACCAGCTTCCGCTGGGATCGAACTCAGGCCGTGGGGAGAGTTTCGGCTGCAGTAACTGCCGCTTACCACTCTGCGCCACACGAGGCTCTTAATTTGGTAGAGCTTCCACATTAATCCCGTAATGATAGAGTATCGTGCTGACCGAGTTTGCCCAAGAACTTCGAGACAAGGATTATAATTGCTCTAAGTAGCATTTTTGGGGGGAGCCAGGAATCACACATGCTAGCCAGCTTCAGCCAGTATAGGGCTAGTGCAGCATGTGCCCAGTTCAGGTCCTTATCCTTATGACAAAACCTTTGATTTGCTGATACATGTGGCGGAGCTACAAATATTTTCTCTTCCCTGCTACAAAATGTATTTTAATTGGGAGGTTTTTAACACCGTTTCCTTCCCTGAAAGAAAATGTCTCACTAACTAACGAAGCACTCCTCAGAACAGGTCTGGGGGCCGATACTTAAGAGGGCTGGCAGCTTTTTGGAGGCCTGTTTCAAACTGTCTCTTTCTTTCGCTCTGCAGCTACAGAAAAATCATTGGAGGCTGCAGATGAGGAAGCCACGTTGCCGGATGGCTGCCGGGCTGGTTTCAGCGATGACAATGCCACGTGGCTTACTCCTTCTGTTCCCGGGAAGAAGAGATCCAGGCCTGAAGAAAGCGATGAAGAGGAATGCGAAGCACTCAGTGGCAGTGACGGGAGTGAGGGTCCCTGGCAGAGTGACGGAGAGGACAGGAGCGAGGACGGGATGGTGGACGATTATGGCGCTTTGTCTTCCGGGGATGAAGACGAGGTAAGAACCCCTGGCACGTTACTTTGGTCACTCTTGCTACAAATGGATACCAGTACCTCTTACTGATTGAGCTGCAAATTGACAGTCTCCCGGTTTGAATCTTTATATCTGCCATGAGTTCAGTATGCAGCCAAAGGCAGGCTGCCCCCTCTCACGCCCCTGTGCCCAATATAGGGATATAATACATGCGAAACTGCATTAGCCCCTTCTTTCCTTAACCTTCCAAAAGATCTGGTTGATTCACCCTCTGTTAAGATGAGAACAGCCTTTTCCTGGGCAAGGTTAAATGTCTTTCCCTTGGCAGACTGTATGGGGCACCTCCAGGGTATCCCCAAGGAAGTAAAAAATAAGCCAAAGGCAAGGGCGGAACCAAGGAATCTTCTGCAGTAATATTATTAGTAAAAGGTTTATTTAAATGCCAAGAGAAGCAGAGTTGGAAGGGGCCTACAAGGCCATCGAGTCCAACCCCCTGCTCAATGCAGGGATCCACCCTAAAGCATCCCTGACAAATGGTTGTCCAGCTGCCTCTTGAAGGCCTCTAGTGTGGGAGAGCCCACAATCTCCCTAGGTAACTGATTCCATTGTCGTACTGCTCTAACAGTCAGGAAGTTTTTCCTGATGTCCAGCTGGAATCTGGCTTCCTATAACTTGAGCCCGTTATTCCTTGTCCTGCACTCTGGGAGGATCGAGAAGAGATCCTGGCCCTCCTCTGTGTGACAACCTTTTAAGTATTTGAAGAGTGCTCTCATGTCTCCCCTCAATCTTCTCTTCTCCAGGCTAAACATGCCCATTTCTTTCAGTCTCTCCTCATAGGGCTTTGTTTCCAGACCCCTGATCATCCTCGCTGCCCTCCTCTGAACAGTGTGTCGTGTTTGTTTATACTAGTTCATGTTTATATTACAAACTTAAATACACATATGGAAAATCGAAATGCATTTGGTTATTTATGATCAAAAGTGCGGAGACTTCCGGCCTGTGCCGCTACCCCCATCGCTTCCTACACCTTGGGTTGTGCATCTGCATTATCCATCTCGGAGTGTGTAGGGTACTTCTGGCATTGGATTAAGCTGCTTCTTTTTCTTTCTCTGTGTTTTGTTTTTGAAATCAGCTCCTGCCTATAGAACAAGCTGCCCAGAAAGAGAAACTGGAGGGGTGAGTAATCCAAGAGAAGGTTTTGTCTGTTCATGAGCCCTTTGTCCTTCTGGGGGATGAAAGAGCTCCGCCGCTCCTCGTCCCCCCCCGACGTTTGTTGTAGACGCTCCTGCTTAAACGGTTCTCTTCTCGGATGCAGGCAGAGTTCCAGCGAGGATGACAGTGAGGATGAGGAGACGGCGCCGCACAAGCAGGACGTGGAGCAGGACAAGGAGACAGACCTGCAACTCAATGTGGAGGCAGATGAGAGTTTTGTGCTTCCGAGTGGGCAGGAGATAGAGAAAGAAGATATCCTTCCTTTGGGTGACTGCTCGGTGTATCGATTAAGATAGGGCTACGGGCAGTCACATGCTTCCTTGCACATCTTTCACTTTGCGTCCCTTTTCACCTGCCCACCCCCTTGTTTAAGTCCAACTCCAGCAGCGGTCAAAGGGTGGAAAGCCTGGCTTCTTGCACAGGTCCATTTTAAGCCCGGGTTACGTAGGTTGGTGCAGCGCTTTGAATCTTTAGATGTGGTGCCACTCCAGATAGTATCTACCAGGGCTGTGCTCCGCTTCGGATTGGAGAAGCGATAGCGAGGCGGCCTGATTCACCTCCGACAAAGGCGGAGATGGATCGGGTTGGGGGAGCTGCGGATTGAGACCAAGCGGATTCTTCGCCTCGATCCGGAACTCCAAAAAAAAGGTAAGTGGGGGCTTACCTGGCGCTGCCGCAGTCTGTGTGGCAATGGCGGGCAGAGCCAGGTAAGGGACGGGGGAGGGCGGCTTACCTGGCTCCATCGTGGTCCAGCGGCGGCTTCAACTGAGGCTGAGGACTCAAACCGGAAGACCAGGCCGCGGCTGCGGCCTGGTCTTCCTGTTTGAGTCCTCAGCCTCAGTTGAAGCCGCCAGCAGACCACGACAGAGGTAGGTAAGTTGTAAGAGGGTATGGGGGCCTTACCTGGCACTGCCGCTGCTGCAGAGCTCCGATTTGGATCCGGAACTCTGCTGCGGAGCAGAGCAGACCATAGGCGGATCAACGCGGGGCGGAGCAGACCCGATCGGGAAGTTGCAGGTCGGGGGGGTCCGTGCACAGCCTCAGCCAAAAGGCTCTCAGAGCGGCTTACAATGTATCAATAAAGAAGACAGTCCCTACCCTCAGGCTTACATTCTAAAAAAAAAAAAAAGACATGACACACAAGGAAAAGTGTATGGGGAGGGAAGAGGGAGAAAATAAAAATAAATTAAGGAGACTGCTTAGGCTGGTGGAAGGCCCTGCTCCGTCCTCTCATCTCCCAATGGTATCAGGGCTGCATCAGCCTTGGCGAGCTGCTGCTTGACAGAGTAAATGGCAGCATGGGGCCAGGCAGCTCGACAGTCCGACTCGGGAGGAGGCAGCTTCGTATGTTGGCTGTGGCCCTTAACTGCCTAACCACCTGCTCAGCCGCCTGACCTCCAGCTCATTCATCAGCGTATAAAGGACAATATAGAGGTGCTTCAGGACTTCAGTACGAAACGGGAGGAGGGCCGCTCGCGGCAGGAGTATCTGAGCCTCCTGCGTCAGGACCTGGCTGCGTACTACTCCTACAGCGACTTCTTAATTGGGAAGATGATGGACCTCTTCCCACTCTCTGAGGTACTGTTTTTCCAGAATCCTAACTGATTTTCAACCCGGTTAATTCCTTCTTAGGGATGCTCGTCTTTTATACCCTGTTGAACAGTAAGCCTGCGAGCGGTCTCAGAATTCGAATAACGAGCCAAGCAGACTACAAGATCCGTTTGCTGTTACAAGCTGGGAGGGCAAACTGTAGCGGAAATGCTCCGTTTGGCTTTAGCAATTCCCCGGCCGGAGAAGGGGGGTCTGGCTCAGCCAGCCCAGACACAAGTCCCTTTGCTGCCGCTTGTTAACCCTTTGCAGTCTAGGTTCTCAAGGAAACCATGCCACACTCCAGAATAGGGACCAAACGCTTTTATTATTTACACACATACACTGTCATAAGGGTCCACACGTTAAGGTTAACACTTAGGAGGTTTGGGGGAAGAACACGGACAAAGGAATAACACACATAAACAGCAGGGACTGACACTTCCCTCTTCCCTCTCACACACTCAAGCCTAACAGGATTCGCACTCGCTCCCCGCTTAACCACCCACACCAGCCGTTACTCCGACAAGCTCCCTTGCCCCAATTGTACCCAAACCTAGACTAAAACATATCAAACATTTAACTCTGCAACTCAACTTCTTGTTGCTCACTCCGACTTGGCTTTACGCCATTCGAGCTAAACTCCTTCCCTCAGTGGCCGCGTGGAGCCTCCGCCATCCAGCTGGTCCGGCCTGGATGCCCCGACTCACCACACACACGCTAGACTCCTAACATGCACAGGAAAGGTGCCTTAGGTGCCTAAGCCTTTTATCCCTTTCTGGGACCCCCTTGTCACCAGACCCACCTTGACCAATCGAAACCCCATAGCAACCCACACCTCTCCCAAAGGGAGGGGGGAATGATCCCAGACATTACACAGCTGCAACTTGTTACTCTCTCTCCCCCCCCCCCCCCCCCCCGGTACCAGCCCGAGGAGGCGTTATCAGATTCCAGGTGCTTCTCACCAAGCGTGGCCTTGGCATTTTGCTTGCTACTCCCTTTTCGGACACAAGAAACCCCTCTCCCTGAGATGAAGCAAAAGATGTTCTCTTAAAGCAGCCTTCTTCAACCTGGGCTGGGGCATTCTGGGAGTTGTAGTCCAACACATCTGGAGCGCCCCAGGTTGAAGAAGGCTGCCTTAAAGGGACCATGGGCTCAGCCCATGACACAAACAATTATGCCTGTCTCTGAAAGCACTGAAAATACCAAGCCACGTTCTGTGTGAGTAAAGGTGAAGCCCCCCCACATGTACCAAATGCCACCCTGGCCCAGATTGGTTCCGAAAGGTTTATTTATTTATTTAATTTATATACCGCCCCATAGCTGAAGCTCTCTGGGCGGTTTACAAAAGTGAAAAACAGTGAACGTTAAAAAGTATACAAAATTTAAAACCATCAAAAATATAAAAAACAACAGTATCCAGGTTAGCATAACATCACCTTTGGTGTGTGTGTGGTGGGCGGGAGAGGAGAGACGGAAATAAGAGGGATTAAGGGCAAAGCACGGGTGAAGTGCTTTGCCCTCAATTCATTGGCTCAATTCATCAGCCAAAACTTTGGCTTAGGCTAAGGGTTTAGAACTAAAAGCGTGACTTGAGCTTTCCAGAATGGAAATGGCAGTCTCCGCTTCCGAAATTCACCCTGCCTCATTAGGGCTGCGGCCTCGAGGTGGAACAATGGCAGGGGCATCTGGTTGGCCCCCGTGAGAAACGGGATAATGAATTTCGTGGATCTTTGACCTGACCCAGCAGAACCTGGTCTTGTCCTTTATGAATATTTTAACCTTTTGATAGCTTAAATGTAAGCTTATATTGGAAAGGCTGTTACTACTACAAAAATACTTATAAAAATGACAATTGGGTGCTGCCACACGTGCCTGAATCATCTAAAAAGCAACGTGGAGAGGGAATTGTGGAGGAACTCTGGCGATAGGACAAAGATGCTGTATTTCTTGTTTTATTTGTTGAAAAAGTTCCCTTCTCAGTTCTGGACTTTCTCTCAGTAGAGGCCTTCAAGAGGCAGCTGGACAACCATCCGTCAGGGATGCTTTAGGGTGGATTCCTGCATTGAGCAGGGGGTTGGACTCGATGGCCTTGTAGGCCCCTTCCAACTCTGCTATTCTATGATTCTACCAGGAGAGCAAGGGTCTTTGGCCGTTCCTCTGTCTAAGGCAGTGGATCTTTTCCATTTCAAAGAAGCTTTTGGGGATCAAATTCCAGTAATCGGCTGGGCTGAAATTGGCCCCCCCTCCACCCCCGTCCCATTGTTTCCAATTTGCATGTCTACTCAAGTTCAGGCGCAGATTGAGAGACTAGCTCTGGTGCCGTTAAAAATGATTAAAATCTTTAATAGTCCTTGTCGGTGTCTGGAATGCTCGACGTTTCGGATTAGAAATAATCCTCCTTCAGTTGCTGACGCTGGAAACCTTATTCTTATATTTTGAATATTCTCTGGAGCCCTTTTCCCTTCTGAGCGTTCTGCTGAAATCAGAAGTACACCACAGAAAGCTCAGCTCAGTGCTATGCAGAAGTAAAGCCTCAGGAACCACAGAGCCATGCTATGAAAGGTAGAAAGGCAGAAGTGTCAGCAAACTGGAGCATCTTTGCAGTACTTTAAAATCGAGCATATTCTCTCCACCTCAGCACGATGCGTTTCTACTCCTATGTCAGCCACAAGAAGTTCAGCTCGTTGCAAAGCAGAATCACAGAAAGCAAAGAAGGAGGATTTTAAAAATCCAGAGTTAATATCAGTCTCACAGCCAGGGAGCAAGCAGACTGGGATACCTACCCCCCCCTTCCTCTACCCTCACCTGTTTCTCTTGCAGTTATTAGCAGAACAATATTGTGAAAAAGCAAGTTCATCCCTCTCTCATTTTTGGCACATAAGTGGTTTGACTTAGCTGGGAAGAGAGCTCAGAGCTGCCAGCAGAGGGAGGCTGAGAGAGCAGCAGCTTTATTTCTATAGGGGAGAGGGAGAGAGACGTAGCAGTGCAGTGCCCTGTGCAACATCTTCTAGCTTGCTCCAAGGGTTGGCAGCAGCAGGGAACAGGCCAACATGGCAAGGTAAAAAAAGGTTACCTATAAGCCCCCACCCACCCCAAGAGGCAACAACAGAATGCCCAGTTGATCAAAGCGAACGTCAGAGGCAAGTGCCGGTGATGTCGGGAAAGGGGTCGGGTGACCGTGGAGGTCTCCGCAGGCCCAAGGCCTGGGAGGCGCTTGGGTGCCAGAGTTCACACAACTCTCAGCTCTCACATGGACATGAAGGGTGGGGTGGGGGTGGGGTTATGCGTCAGTTGGTGTATGTGGTTGATTGATCTGCACGTAAAGTTCATATAATTAACCAATGACAGCCCTACAACCTTTCCCCCCATGAGTGAACTGTCATAGTTGTTCATCCATGATTCAGGGAGGTTCTCGTCCTATTTTTTATTGATTGATTGTGGCGTAGAGGAAATCTCTTTTTCTCGTTTTGCTTTTAGTTGGTTGACTTCTTGGAGTCCAATGAGGTTCCTCGGCCTGTGACCCTCCGTACCAACACGCTGAAGACACGGCGACGGGACCTGGCGCAGGTGTGTCCATGAATGTCTGCCCCCAGCCCTCCTCTGCCCGACTCCTTCCGTTGTAAAAAGGCCTCACCCTTTCCCCGCTTTCGTCCTGCAGGCCCTGATTAATCGTGGAGTGAATCTAGACCCGTTAGGAAAGTGGTCAAAAACTGGGCTTGTCGTGTATGACTCCTCTGTGCCCATAGGTGAGTGAGAGGCTGCCTCCCTCCCCACCCCTTGCCCTTGGACAGCTTGCTGGGGCATCTCAATAGTTAGCTTCTCATTGCTTTGTCTGTGCTTCCACCTCCACTGCTAGGTGCCACTCCGGAATACTTGGCCGGGCAGTACATGCTGCAAGGGGCCTCCAGCCTCCTCCCCGTCATGGCTCTTGCCCCCCAGGAGAATGAGCGCATTTTGGACATGTGCTGTGCCCCAGGAGGCAAGACCAGCTACATAGGTACTAGTAGAGAATTGGGATGGGATGAGGAAATGTGTTCATGTTCTCCCTTTCTTGTTGTTTTGGAGTGGTCCACTGAGTGTTCCGTTCTGTCTGCTGATAAGCAAAGCTCATTGAGGAAAGGTTCTGCTGGGCCCTAGACGAGGAGGCACCGCTCAGCTTCTCCGTACAGCCAGTCACCTGATTCTGTAGTGAATGGTCATCGGTTCCAGGTCTGCTCTGCTAGTTTAATTTGATTCCAGCAAGGTCAGAGCCTTGGTTGCAGGCCAGGCAGAGAGGGAGCAAGTAAGACAGCAGCAGCAAGTGCTGAACCTTGCTGGGCTGAGCTTGCTCCTGCTCCACATTCCTGAGTGGGCCTCCTAGCTGTATCTCATTCCCCTACTTGGAAGGTTCAGATGGAGATGCAGGAGTGAGAAATTCCTTGACTTTTGCTTCACGGCCCTTGCCCAGGCACAATGGGCCTCTGGTGCAGGTGGTCTTCCTTCCTGTGGGAACTACCTGTCGTGTTTCTCAAAACCTCCTGCCTTTGAGGCCTGCTAAGTAATCCGCAAAGCTTTATTCAAGCAGTAAACATCTCTTCCTACCTGAAGAGAGTCTAATCTCTAGGAACTTTCCCCTAGGCAAAACTATGCAAACTAAGCGAGACCATTGTCCGTTCAAGAAGAATGGAAAGCCCTTTCCCAAGACACGTTAACTTCAGAGACACTGGTTGTGATGCAGCTTCTGACGGGATGCCAGCCGGGCTGACTTTCACCTTCCTTTAGCTCCTCCCATTTTAGTCTGCAGCGTACTCTAGGATCAGCTAACCTCTCTGCGCTCTCCCCCTCGGAAGAATGTTGGCTTCCCACTGACTGTGTATTATTTGCCCTTGAGGAGATAAGCTCTGGAGAAGGTTCGCTTCCAGCTGGTGAAGAGCCCGTGAGAGCTTTCCCCTCTACTGGTACAGGCTGGCCTGTTTCTGACGCCAACTCCTCTACTTCAGAGTCTGATTCTCATTGATCACCTGAAACACCTTCTTCCAACCCAGGGGGAGCAGGGCTAGACATGAGACCACCCTTCAAGAGACAGTGCCTGCCAAGAATGGGATGTGGCCACCAAGAGGGGGATGTGGTGTTGCGGGAGAAAGGGGAACACTGGAGGATGAGATCTCCTTTCTTCTGGCCAAGCAGCTAGGCTGTAATGCAGCAAACCCTGAATTGGCCACGATTGGTGCCACCCATGTTCCACCCTGAGGATGAGGCTCAGGAGTTCCTTCAGGTTCAGTGGGAGACATGAGCCAGGTAGTCCCTGATGCAGATTTTGTTCCGGAGTCCTAGGCAGTCACTGTCTCTGCCCCACCCACTCCCCTTTTCTTTGCATTGGGCCTCTCCGCAGGCTAACTTCAAATACTTCAAATCAGGGCAGGAATTCTTCCAGCATTCTGGGGTGCGCTGTTAAAGCATAGCGGTTAAAAGAATGAGCTTTGATCTAGATTGTCCATTCAGCTCTCTGTCAAGGACTCACTGGGTGGCTCTAAGCGGGCTCCTCAGCCTCCGTGTGCAAAATGGGCGATAATACTACCTTAAATAAAATAAGTAACAAATAATAATGTAAGTAACAAATAATTTAGAAGTTAGTGCAGTTTTTATTTATTGATAGCATAGCCCTTACGAGGTGGCTTGCATAATAATAAAAATACAAAGAACAATTTAAAACCCAATCACAACATTATCTGAAAGCAGCATTAAAACTATTTAAAATCACAAGCCAGTTAAAAATAAACAAGTGACAATAAATTTTAAAAAAGCTAAAGATTTTAAACTGTTCCTTTGGATGATTAGGAGACTTAAAAAAAAAAGCAGTATCAAATTAGTTTTTAAAACCCACTTTCAATTTTGAAAGTCAACACTGCAACGTCAAATAACCATTTCGGTGCTTAACTAAATATTTACTGTCTCTCTAGCTTCTGGAGAATCTCGGTTTCTTTATGTATTACAGAAGTTGAACGTGCTACAAGTGGTGCTCTGTTTTCAGGGAAACTAGGTCAATCCTAGCATATTTTTTTTGCCCATTTGTTTTTGGACCATTGAGATGCAATAAATAGGGATAATTGAGGATTTTGTCTTACCTATGACTTCCCCCCCCCCACCCCCCAAAAAAAACTTGTTCGCCAAGTAGTGGTCCACAACCTGCCATGGCTGTTCCTTTCTGTTTTCCTGGGTCGTTGGCTTGAGTACTTGCCTGTTAAGGAATCCATTTCCGTTTGTAGCTGGCCATCTGGCTGGGCTTAAATACCTTAATAACTGGCCTTAGGGAGGAAGTGGTCCTCGGTCGAACCTTTCTTCAAAGAACTTGCCTCCTGGTGGGCACCTCAATTGCTTTGGCTGCTCTTCAGTGCACACGTAGGAGGAGGGTGCACAGGTAACCCAAACTCTCCGTTCTGTTTTGTGGAGGGAGGGGTAGAAACAGGGTTGCCTGGGAAGCGCGCAGCAGAGCAGAGAAGTGTGAGAGGAATGGAAGACGCTTGTGATCAGGACTGGAGAGGGTGCAAATGAGCCAACTCTCAGTTTTAACCCACCCACCCCCTTTTTGCGTTCCACCCTGGCAGCCCAACTGATGAAGAACACCGGTGTGATTCTGGCCAATGACGGCAACGCTGAGCGATTGCACAGTGTAGTTGGAAACCTGCACCGCTTAGGAGTCACAAACACTGTTGTGAGCCACTGTGACGGGCGGCAGTTTCCCAAGGTATATGGCTGAGGGGCCCTGGAGGGGGTGGAGCCTGTTGCCATGGCCTGCACGGATCTCAGAGTGCTTGGCCAGTGAGTCTCTTGAGGAAGGGCAAGCAGGACTCCCAACATGCAACAGGGTGAGGGAGGGGAGCGCTTCACGGGGATGGGCAGGAACAGGTGCAGCTACCGCGTCTCCTGCTTCATTGGCAGATTTTCATTTGGTCTCCAGGCAGCAACCTGAGAGAGGGGTTGGATACTATATCGAAGCCATGGAGAAACTTCCTTCTCAATGTATTTCTCTTCTCTCCCAAGGTCCTGGGTGGTTTTGACCGGGTCCTGCTCGATGCACCCTGCAGTGGCACAGGCGTTATTTCAAAGGACCCCACAGTTAAAACGAATAAGGTGAGTTGGGCCGTGATCACTGCGCAGCAGGACATTGGGCTCTAGATTTTCATGCAGAAAGTAGCCGGTTGGAGAAGAGGAGCCCAGAACTGCATAGCTGCTTCCTCATTTTTATGTGTTACCAAACCCTTCATATGAGTGTCTTTTGAGGATATTTGAAGGAAGTGAGAGAGGCTATGTGGGTGTGTTGACGAGAGACTTGCTTGACTGGCTAGGAGACAAAACTTCTGGCTACAGTAAATGGCTGCCTTGGAACAATTGGTCATAAAACCCACCAGAGGGGAGGCAGCCCTCGACTTAATCCCAGGACCTGGTGCGTTGCTGAAATGATTCGAAGCAGTGACCACAGAGCGGTCAAATTCAGCATATATTGTCAGTAGAAAGTTCCCCAGGAAGTCTGGGTTCACATTTGGTTTCAAAAGAGGAAGCTTGCCATAAAGGAAGGGATTTCTTCAAAGCAAGTCAGAAAGTGAGGGAGGAGAGGAGGTCAGATCCTTCCTGGATGCCTGGAGATTATCTAAAAAATACAGCAGGAAGAAAGTATACCACAGGTTAGGAAAGGTGCTAACAAATCCAAGAAGATGCCAGCATGCTTAATAAGCGGAGCCCTGGAAACAATAACAGGCGAAGCTCTCAGAAGCCACTCCCATCACGTGCTACCCAAGAACCTTTGACGAGAGATGCTAAGCTAGGCAACCTGGTATGTCCAGAAGTTTTAGACTGCAGCCTTCACAATCCCTGGCTGAAGTTTATTTATTTATTTCATTACATTTATATACCGCCCCATAGCTGAAGCTCTTTGGACAGTTTATAAAAGTTAAAAACAATGAACATTAAAAACAGATATACAAAATTTTAAACCCACCAAAAGTATCAGAATAAAAACAATGTCCACTTAAAACATGAGACGGCGTTTCTCTTTTCTATAACAAGCAGTACAGTTGCGAAATTCCACGCCATACTTCACATCTGTTGGTAGTCTTTGACCTTCAGGATGGACGTCGCCATTTTCCTACCCAGAATTGCTGACAGGGTGGTGGTGGTTGTCATGAGAATAAAAATGGGAGAGGACGAGGATTATGTACATTGGGTTCCATAATACACTTTCTTCTTTTTTTCCCCTTTTTCTTTTTGTTGAAAAAGCCATGGCCACCTTGTGATTTATCACTTTTTCTTCCCCTTTTCATGCACAATGCATTATTTAGTTTCTGTAAGTGGCATCCATTGCAGGACATGAGTCCTTTTCACAGGTGGTATTTTCACAAGATAGGGGTTCTCCAGTTTGGGCTGCGGGGTTATGTGAGTTGTAGTCCAGGCTGCCTACCCCTGTGCTCGGAGTTGGACGTGAGTTCTTCTATAGTCAAAGCATGTAGTCTACTACTGAGCCCTCCGCAGACCACAGTTGAAAGTCTGACAGACAGCAGCTCCATCATCTCACCTGTACCACAAATTTGCTAGGTGGTCTTAGGTGAGCCATTGTGTCTCAGCCTCAGTGCCCAGTCCCCTGGGGCGTTAGGTATGTGTCTGCCTCTGTGTATGATGATGAAAAGTGGTTCACGACTCAATACTATAAGTAAAGCACTTTGGACACTGAAAGCATCATCATCATTAACCTCCATCCACCTTTCTCTTTCAGGACGAGAAAGACATTTTGCGCTGTGCTCACCTACAGAAGGAACTGATTCTCAGCGCCATTGACTCGGTCAACGCCGCCTCTGAGACTGGGGGCTACCTGGTGTATTGCACTTGTTCAGTCATGGTGAGTTTCTTTCTTCTCTCCAGCCTCCACTGTGAGAGACTTTGAGGCATCTGACTGCCTTTGCTCTGTGTTGGCAGGTAGAGGAAAACGAGTGGGTTGTGGATTATGCCCTGAAGAAGCGCAACGTCCGTTTGGTGCCGACAGGTCTGGACTTCGGCAAAGAGGGATTTACCAGGTGGGCATCTTGAATCCTAAGACTGGAATGTGAGAGCAGACCGTCACGCTCATGTGTGGTTTTTTTGCCCTGGGAAATGCGCAACGTTTTCTGTGTGTTCATCTAGGTTTAAGGAACGTCGTTTCCATCCTTCTTTGAAATCCACACGGCGCTTCTACCCTCACACGCACAACATGGATGGCTTCTTTGTTGCCAAACTCAAGAAGTTTTCCAACGCCATTCCCAAGGCCCCGAAAGGTAATGGATCGAAGAGTTTGCCTGTTCGGGAACCTTGCTTTGCTGCCAAACAAACCCCGTTAGAACTTTGCACCCTGGAAAGGCAGATTCATTAGCTTCTCAAGCAGAATAATTTCTGTAAATGCTGAAATTACTTGGTTTTACTGAACTGTTCGATGTGAAACTATTAGCCACAGAACCTAACAGGAGTAAGGCCAGAGAAGCCTAATCTTCCTTTTGAGGAAGGAAACCTTATCCTGTTCATCAGGGCTATTTACTTACAAGTAAACATGGTTAGAACCAGACTGTTATGTGCTGTTAGCAGGAAAGTGGGGATTGTGTGTTAAGGTTACAACCATCTTTTCTTTTAAGCAGTTGGTTCTGGTGTTAATATAATCAGGAACAAAAGAATATGTTAAAGGCGGCCACTTCATCTAATAGTGAGTGGTAGTTTTTAGTTCAGTATCTCAAAAAAGTACCTATACTAACATGACATGATGCAAATGTGTCCCAGTTGAATGGATTAGGCTGCTGAGAAGTCTTGTATTCTGGTAGCTTGTCCTAATTGCAACCAGGAAGACATAATGGGAGTAATGTCAGGAATAGTAGAAAAGTTCAGGCTGGGGCTTATTCCTTTTCACTCTCAGAGCTCTCAGCAGAAACAGGGGCCAGAAACTTCCTCTTTAAAATGTATTTACTACAAGCTGACGTTGTCAGGAGTCTGCTGGTTGCCCTGGGGGGTAGCTCCTTGGAAGCCAGCTGCTGTGATTTGCCACACTCCCGCAGTCGTAAAACTACTTGGTCCCTTTACACAAGCGAGTGCGCTTGCGATGTTCGCTGTGCCCTTTTGCTACTCCTACCCTGCGCTTTCTTCCCTGCTCACAGCAGCCTTGCCTCTACCGTTCTGGCATAACTCTTGATTCTCTTTCTAGAGGAAGATCCTACCGGGGAGACCGCAAAAGAGGGGTCCGCCCCGGTAGCTGCTGAGCCTCTGCCGAAAAAGAAAAAATACGCAGAGTTGAAAGCTGTTAAGAAACAGACTGCAAAACGGGAGCTTTCTGCAGCAGTAGAAACCAAGAAGCAGGCTAAAGGAGAGTTAAAAGCTGATCAGAAGAAACGGCTCCCGGTGTCCCGGCAAGGCTCCTTTCAGAAGCGGCCCAGGCCCTTGAAGCCTGCTCGGCCCTCCCCAGGCGGCCTGAGGGCTCCATCAACCCCCGGCAAGAAGCGCAAAGTGCACCGAAGCCACCAGTAGGAGAACGTTGCATTTGCTTGATGCTTCTCTAAGAACTGCTGGCCGGTGCTAGTAAGACTGGTGGGAGATCCTCTCAGAGGGACTTGTCCTGGCAAGACCTGTGCAGGGTTGGCGCTCTGGCATTCTTCTGGAGGGAACTGAAATATTTAATTTGCTTTTAACCCTGCTTAAGAGTAGAGACTGAATGAGGCCTATAAGTCATTAAATTTTTTCTACCTGTTTACATTCTGTGTTTAGGGTTTTATTTCTATTCCCAGTATTAACTGCCAGTGTCCACCCTTGATCACTGGGTTCTGCATGTGAGAGCTTCATTCTGGAGGTCTGCTCTCCTCATAATCTGAAATTCCCAAATTATTGTGTCTTTCCACCTTTTGCTGTATTTATTCTTTGGGTATAGAATCATAGAATAGCAGAGTTGGAAGGGGCCTACAAGGCCATCGAGTCCAACCCCCTGCTCAATACAGGAATCCACCCTAAAGCATCCCTGACAGATGGTTGTCCAGCTGCCTCTTGAAGGCCTCTAGTGTGGGAGAGGCCACAACCTCACCAGGCAACTGGTTCCATTGTCGTACTGCTCTGACAGTCAGGAAGTTTTTCCTGATGTCCAGCTGGAATCTGGCTTCCTTTATCTTGAGCCCGTTATTCCGTGTCCTGCACCCTGGGAGGATCGAGAAGAGATCCTGGCCCTCCTCTGTGTGACATCCTTTTAAGTATTTGAAGAGTGCTCTCATGTCTCCCCTCAATCTTCTCTTCTCCAGGCTAAACGTGCCCAGTTCTTTCAGTCTCTAGTAGGGGACAGTTCATTTTGGATTAGAACTGACCTGGAAAGCACTGTGGCAGGGGGCGGGGGGTGTCCTCTGGTCATCATGAGGGTTAATGTTCATAGACAGGGTGGTCAGGACTTTCAACTACTATGACCCAGACTGAGATGTTGGAAGTTCAAACCGGGAAAACAGCTATGTTAGAAGTCAGGGTGTTTGTGCTGTAGACGAACTGGCCTTCCGAGGAACATAGAGCAGACTTGACCATAAAAACCTATTAAACTGATGGCTATTGGTCAGTGTAGAAATGCAATAAATAAATAAAATTATTGCCTCCCATTGGTGAGATACCCTGGTTCTCTCCGCCAAATACTAGAGCCAGCTGGTGTCCTCTACTCAATCTCCTCGCCCCCACATTTTCTTGAAACCTGAGATTCTCTGCATCCTTTTTCTGCCTGTTACATTAGTCCAGCAAACTGCCTGTCAGGACTTGTACATTGTGAAGACCGTTGATCTGCAGAGTATTTCTGTGAAGAGACACATTCTGGGTAAGATCTTGGCAAACAAAGGTGTTGTGTAAACTGTCAATGATACAGCAGCTTAATTGGCTCCTGACTTGTTTCTGAACCCATCTCCAAGTGTGGGTTTTGACCTTGAAGGCCTTCAGTGGCTTGGGTCATTGATATCTGAAGGAATTCCCACCCACCCACCTTAGATCTTCAACTGCATTAGGATGTTCAGCTGAAGCCCTTCTCTATATCCTGCTGCCAGCGTACGTTGGGTGAGTTGATGGGTCTACTCAGTGGTGGTGCCCAAATTGGAGAATTCTCTGTTCCTGGAAGCTTGTCTCCTACTTTGCTGTTGCGTGCCTGATCACTTCTGCTTAGGCAGGTATGTGACCTGGAAGTTCCTCCAGGTGCAATATATGGTGTGAGCTGGATATTTGGTTAATACTTGGAGAAAACTGGAAAACAAATAATATATTTCTAAGTGAGATGGTGGAGAGTGTGTGCATGCGTATTGTGATTCCATGGAACTCATAAAGCTGGAGAATATAATTCAGCTTCCTAAGGTTCTCAGCTTTAATTCTAGCTCATATGCTTGAAGTTTGTGCCTGGTGTTGCTTGACGACTTGCTAAAGAAGTTTTTCGATGGTCAGAGTGGAGTGGGGCTTCAGTGCTCTGGATAGCTGCTTAGTTCTCCCCATGAACGAGCAGGATGCATAAATTAATATAAAAACATAGAAATTGTAGGGTAAATTGCGCCTGTTAACATAAACCATGCAAGATTGTATCACTTGAACAGGCTGAAGAATTTGGATAAATGATGAAGACCCTTGATTTTCTTATGAACAGAGAAGCCTGACATTATTATTATGTATGTGTTGCTTCTCACTACAAAAAAGCAATCTCGAAGCGACTTACACAATACAGAAATCCATGATTAATAACATAGGAAAAACCCTCAAAATCAGTATAAACCATAATTGGCACAATAATTCAAATACAAATAAATAACATAAAAATACCTTCAGAACAATACAGTATGAAAAGAATTTGTCCACAATACAGAAGTTCTTCCTGCACTCACAGCCTGGAATAAACAGCCCCAAGGCAGCCCACAACAATTGGACCATAACTAAGAAAAGGCTCGTTCCTGTACTGCCACCAACACCCTGAGCATCCCTCAGAGGGGACTGTAAGGGTAAGGTGAGGGTTAATCGGACCTTGGGACTGGCATGTCTTTTAATCCATGAATTTTATGGTTTTTTATGGTTCCATAGGAGGGGAGATAAGAACCGGGCAGCTGCATGAGGGGGAGAAGACAGGAGCCAAGCTGCTTGTAACTGTCTTGTGTCCTTGAGCGATTAACCATCCCGGGCAGAAGTGTGAAGAAACTCCACGCATCAAAGCTGAAGGGAGGGGGGAAGGAGTCAAAAGAATAGTATAAAGACACCAAAGCTGGTAGAAGGCGTTCCATGCTGTGGAAGCCACCTGAGCTTCCAGTGATAATGATGGCACTGAAATGCCCCCAAGCTATGCCCCTTGTCCTTCAGGAGGAGTGTGACTCCATCCAAGATCAGTTGAACTTTTCCCATATGGGAAGAGGAACCACATATCAGCAATGTCTTCACCGGACTGGTTAAGCACATCCATTGCCACTCTTGCCTGAGATGGAAAGGCAAAGCAGAGCTGTATCATTCAGCAGATTGATGGCAACACACCCCAAAATTTTGGATGACCCCACGTGGTGGTTTCATGTAGATGCTAATCAGCATGAGGGAGAGAATCAACCCTGTGGAACTCCGACTCCATGGGATGGAACATTACCCTCCCAACTACCACCCTCTGGAAATGATCGTCCAGGTAAGAGCAAAACACTGCAAAACAGTGCCCCCACCGGGCACAGCCACTCCAGAAGGATGCCATGATCTATATCACTGAGCATCACTGAGGGATGAAGGAGTATCAACAGCCTCATCCATCTCTCTCCCAACATAGGTCATAAAGGGCGACCAAGGTAGCCACAGTATGAAAACCAGGATGGAATCCTTGCTGAAACAGATCCAGAAAAACCAGTCTCATCCAAGATTCATTTGGGAATAGTCTAGTTTTGCAGTTACATTTTCCTGATATCAATGCAAACTTGAAATACCTTGACAAAAAAAGTGTTGCTATCAAACAGACTATTGCTTCTGTTTTTGAAAAGAAAAGCAAAAAAGGGAAATGGTATGACTTCAAACCATATTTTTGCCAAATTCCCTGTTTGTAAAGTGAAAATGTGCACTGGACAACTTTTTCCCCCTCAGTAACAATCTTGAGAGAGAAACCAGAGAGTTTGGCAGGCTAGAGCAGCCTCTTTGCCTTTCCTAACAGGGAGGCGAGGCGTCCTTGCCCAAGGAGTGGAGAGGCAAGATCCTGATTCCTATTCCCTGCCTGGAGGGGGAAGTAAAGGGTGTGTGGCGTGCCCGTGTATGTTAGAGTAGGGAGGGGGTGTCTGTTGGACAGTGAGTGGGTGGAAGGCTCTGTATTTGTGGGAGGGGGCTATAACCTCTCCCCAGCCCAGCGGGGGTGTCTGCATTTGCCTGTCGATACTTTGAGGCCCTTTGTGGGGCCAAAGGCATATATCAATTTTGTATTTTTTTAAAAAAAGATCTGGAGCTTCTTTTAGTGCTATAACAATCTAGAAATCTGAGAATCTCCATTCTTGATTTTAATAAGTTTCTAAAGTTAGGTATTACTAAGAATGGTTGCAAAGGATGTAGATGTTACAAATGCAAGGCCAATACAGGGTAACTAGAGAAAATATGTTGTCATTTAATGCAGAATTTTTCCAAAGTACTTGACAGTTGTTGTTTTTTAAACTTATTTCTCTCCATCCTAGTCCTGTGATATAGACTGGGCTGAGTAACAGGTGCTCTAGTGAGCCATCTGTGCTCCATACACGTATGCCGTGCTAGTCCTATCACCATCTGGACCCACCCCATACCATCACTTAGGAAGAGCCCTGCTGGGAAAAGGGATGGCTGGAACGGGGGCCCTTCCGTTACGGGATGAGCCTGCACTGCAACGCTTTGTAGCAATTCCCGCTTGTCATGTCCAATGTAAACTGATTACATTTGGTCCATTTGGCACAGTGCCTTTTAAGCTTCTGGCAAGCTGTTAAGACCTTTTTATTTCATCTGGCTTTTAATGGGGTTGGGTTTTTTTTGTGTCTCTCTCTGCTTTTGATTGTGTATTGATTTTCTAAATGCTGCTGAGAGATTTATTGTATTTTTTGTTGAATTTTAGTATATATGTGATGTTCATTGTATGCTGCATTGGGGGCCCTTATTAGAGCTGAAAAGAGGTATAGAAATAATTGTATAAATCTGTCCTCCCTCAATGTATCTAATCTACCAGGGCATCTTGTGGTAGTGAATTCCCAAAACTATGTACTGTGTAAAGTACTTCTTTTGATCTGTCCTGAATCTCTTGCTAGTTGGGTTTCATTAGATGACCATGTTCTCATATGAGAGAGAAGTTTCCACTATCTTCACACTTTTATAAACCTCTACCTCCCCCACCACAACTGAGACACAAACTTCATCATAGAGAAGGATGCACCAACCTCCTGGTTCATCTTTGTCGCCTTCCTCTACACTTTTCCAGTTTTATGAAATCCTTTTTTAAATGGGACCACTGGAACTCTTCCTGTTTTCTAAATGTGGCTTCGCCATATATGTGTACAAGACCACTGTAATGTCAGGGACTGCAAATGAAAATTTCCTAATACCTACCATCAATTTTGCCTCTTTCACAGCTGCTGCCCAATGAGTTGACCTTGGCACAGAACTATCTGCCACAACCCCAGAATCTTTCATAATTAGTCGCTGCGACTTCAGATACTAAATTGGGTGTGCAGGATAAAACTGATCACATGGGATAAACCACCCTAACTTCACATGTACAACAAGTTATTTTGAGCTGCATCTGCAATTTTCCTGCATATTCTCTCCCCACCCACACCAGTTTGTAGAGACCCTTTTGGACTCCTTTGCAGTCTGGTTAGGATTTCACCATCCTGAATAATGTGGTGACTTCTGGAAACCTAGCCAACTCACTGCTCACTCCTACCTAACTCCAGACAATTTATGAACAAGCTAAATAGTAGCAGCACCAATATAGATCTATGGATGACCTACTGCTATGTCTCATCAAGGACCTGTTGGTAGTAAAGCAGGTAACTAGGTTTCCTTCCTTTCATATGGAATAGCAAGTCTGCCTCACTGACCAACTACCCCCCGCCCCTGTGTGTGTAAAAATTGATGTACACAAATATGACGTGTGTGTGTGTGTGTTAGGCCCCTTTGTTCAAGAACTGTCAGCGGTGCCAAAAGGTAATTTTAGGCCCTGCATGTAATGATCTTACAAGTCCCCAGGTCCCCTCTTTTAGATGACCATGTGTGCATTCTTGCCCTTCCCACCACATTCTGCTTCTTTATTTCTGGCACTTGGAGCAAAAAAAAAAAATCTTTCCCCCCACATGGATTTTAAAACAGAAACCCTGGACATGTGCAGTTTTGCATTTCAAAACTAATAATCACAGCACCATCGTGATGACAGCAATAAAATGGAGTTTGTTTCTGTTGCCCTAGCGATAAACAAATACTGATGCTTAAAAATATATTGCTTTTAAAAACAACTAAAAACGAGCATTTGTAACCATGTACATGGCCAGCTGACCCCTGACTGGTTAAAATGTTTTTTTTTAATGTGTCTGGGGGCCACCGCTCTGGGTGGCCCCCAGACTATGGAACGCTCTCCCTGACGAGGCTCGCCTGGCGCCAACGCTATCTTTCCGGCGCCAGGTTAAGGCGTTCCTCTTTGCCCAGGCAGATGGCAGCACATCTTAATCACCCACATGTTTAGGTTTTTTAACATTTTTTAATGCTTTGCGTATGTATGTTCTGCGTTTTAGAATTTTAAATTTTGTATACTTGTTTTTATCTCACTTTTAGAATTCCTGTAAACCGCCCAGAGAGCTCTAGCTATGGGGGCGGTGTATATGTGCAATAAATAAATAAATAAAAATAAGAAAGGGTACAGGGGCAAGATGTGCCAGTCCTGACATGCCCAGGCTGGTGCTTGACCTGAAGCTGGGGCCTTTTGCCTGTGCCCCACCACCAGCCACTCTCTGGGTAGTCACTGGGGGGAGCAGTGCCCATAGAGGCCACTCAGGCGGCCGCCTAGAGCACCAAGCTAAGAGGGGCACCGGGCACAGCACAGCACTCACATGCATTGGCTGTGAGCCAGCCCGGCCCAAGGATTCAGCTAGGCCTGGGCGGGCGAGATGGCACCCCGCGCCCCGCCCAGCCGAAGCGAAGCCAGGAATGCTGGGTTGGGGGTGGGGTGGCTCTACGTTCGGACTTCCAGAAGAAAAAGAGAGAATGTATGGGTGAATGGGGTGCATTGAGTAAA
This sequence comes from Elgaria multicarinata webbii, assembly GCF_023053635.1. Taxonomy (NCBI): domain Eukaryota; kingdom Metazoa; phylum Chordata; class Lepidosauria; order Squamata; family Anguidae; genus Elgaria; species Elgaria multicarinata. Next base: position 9,090,740 of record NC_086176.1, read on the forward strand.
TGCATGTGTTCATGTGTGTTTGTTTGGAGTGAGTGATGCTGAGTGTGTGTGCACGCATGTGAGTTGGGGGGAATGATTTGGCTGTTCCTTTCCAATTTGTTCGCTATAATTGGCATGACGTATTTCATGCACTTTAAAATAAATTTAGCAGTTTCAAGTTTTGTGTTTCTTATTTTTTCCAGGAAACATATGTTCTTAAAAATCAAAGTTAGCAGTGTGTGTGTGTGTGTGTGTGTGTGTGTGTGTGTGTGTGTGTGTGAAAGTAGCTCACCTTGCCTAGGGCACAAAATAGTCTGGCACTGGCCCTGTAGGTGGGTGGGGGGTAGGGAGGGAGGGGGGCTTGAGGTCCAGCCCTCCCTGCCCCACTGAAGGCGATTTAGGCCAGGCTGCTTGCTCTGGCTCTGGCTTAGCTCGCCCTGTGACTGTGTCAGGGGAGAGTGCGTCGCCACCCATACTTTTGGAGCAGGAGACGGCTTTAGCAGCAGCAGCAGCAGCAGCACCTTGTCGGTGTTCCAAGCACCGTGCTGCAGCGTCTCCTCGCCGGGTGCGCAGTGGCTGCGGCCCGAGAGCAGAAACCCACTGCGACGGGGACCATGAAAGCCGCCAGCTGCCGGCTTGGGTTTAGCGCACCGCGAGATCTCCGCTTTCCGCTAGAGTACGGACGAATTCATCACCAGCGCGGGTGGGCCTCTTGCCCGCCCGCGTGCAGCGCTTTCACACGACGTGCACAATTCAGCAGAAACGGTGACCCTGAAAAGCTCCAACGTGACCTCCAAGTATCAAGCGCGGTTTCGCGAATCCGGGGGGGGGGGGGGCGCTGCCGCGCTCTGCCCGTCGGAAAGCCCCCCCCCCCTTCCCGGGGCAGTCGAGCCCCCGGGCGCGCGTCCTCAGCTCCCCCCAGCAGGGACGTGCTGCGCGCAACGGCCCGCCGGCTGGCTCCGCATGGTCCCCGCCCCGCCGCAGCGCCACCCCGGGGCCAGCAGCAGCGGCGGAGGCAGAGGCGGGAGGCGGCGCCTCCTCCGAAGCCCGCCCCTTCGGTGCCAACCGGGCGGGAGTCCCCGGCTGTGATTGGCCGGCCGGCCCGCCTGCCCCGCGCCCGGCCGCTTCCCCCTGCCCCGCCGCAGCCCCTGGACGGCAGCCGCAGCCATGAACCCGTTATTCGGGCCCAACCTCTTCTTCCTGCAGCAGGAGCAGCCGGGCTTGGGCGCCGCCGAGCCCCAGCCGCGCCTGCCGGCCCTGGCCTTGCTGCCCCGCCTTGCGCCCCCGGGGGACTTCCCGGACGGGGAGCTGGCCCCGCCGGCCGACCCCTTCGCCGCCCCTTCGCCGCCGCCGGCCGCCATGGCGCTGCGCAACGACCTGGGCTCCAACATCCACGTGCTGAAGACCCTCAACCTGCGCTTCCGCTGCTTCCTGGCCAAGGTGCACGAGCTGGAGCGCCGCAACCGGCAGCTGGAGAAGCAGCTGCAGCAGGCCCAGGAGGAGGCGGGCGCCCGCCGGGGCAGCCCGCCGCGCCGCGACCAGGCCGTCCAGACGGGCTTCGTCAGCCCCATCCGCCCGCTGGGGCTGCCGCTGGCCAGCGCCGCCGCCGCCGCTGGCCGGCCCGTGGGACTGAGCGCGCCGTCGCGGGCGCTGAGCTCGCCCAGCTGCCGCTCGCCCAGCTGCCACCCGCCCGGGGCGCCGCTCACGCCCACCTCGGGCCCGGCGCCGGCCCTGCCCGGCGCCGGCGCCTTCTCGTCCGCGCCGCGCTTCTTGCCGGGCACCATCTGGTCCTTCTCGCAGGCGCGCCGCCTGGGGCCCGGCCTGGAGACCACCCTGGTGCAGGGGCCCGGCGTCTCCTGGGTGCACCCGGACGGCGTGGGCGTGCAGATCGACACCATCACCCCCGAGATCCGCGCGCTCTACAACGTCCTGGCCAAGGTGAAGCGGGAGCGGGACGAGTACAAGCGCAGGTGAGGCGCCGCGGGAGGTCGGGGGCGCAGCAGACAGGCAGGCAGGCGGCGGGGCTGGGGGAGACAGCGGGGGGGGCGGCCCCTCCCAGCGGCCCCGGCGAAGGCATCGCGCAGAGGGTTGGCTTTTGCCACCTGGGGAGCGCTCCCGGGCTAGCCAGGTCTGCCTTGGTGTAGGAGCAGCTGCCCGCGGCAATGGCTCGCTCAAGTGCAAGCCAGGGTTTCAGCGCATCAGCCTCGCTCGTCTTGGACTGGAGCCGTAGCTTCTCCATCCAGTGCAGGGTCTACGATTGTCAGGGTCCCGCATTTTAGTACCCTTTTAAACATAGCTAGGGAAAGGGCACTTTGGAGCTTTGTTGAATTCGTATATTGCCGGATGTTATGCTGTGGGAAGGCATAATCGCCTTTGTAAACCATGGCCAAGGACTCACATTCCTCCTGCTCTTACACACTCCGCTACACGCCAGGGCCGGTGCCAGACTATTTTGCGCCCTAGGCAAGGCAAGCTATTTGCACACACACGCACACACCCCAAAATTGCCAACTTCAATTCAGCTGTTCAAGAAGAGTTTCTGAACTATTATATTTTCCTTTTATTATGTTTTTTCTTAAAATAACTAATTTGTATAAAACTGTGACCCTTAAAGGGCAGGGCTGCGCCCCTCTGAGGTCTGTGCCCTAGGCGGCTGCCTAGTTGGCCTAAGGGTAGTGCCAGCCCTGGCTACACCCCTCTACGGCTCTACCTTATTTCTACAATTATCTTGAGACACCAGCTGAATCCTGTACGGTGCCCCTTCTGCTATCAATTTGTCCACTGCCATCACCAGCCTGTATCTTTTAGGTAAGCGCCATGACGAATGAGTTCTATGTCACATCTCTGCCACGGGCAGATGCCAATTGAGCTAATTTGGAATTCGGGAGCAGGACAGAAGGTGCAGACACCCAAGCCTTGTAAAGAGCCATGTAGGCAAAATTATTATTATTTATATAGTGCTATTCGTGCACGTAGCACTCTGCAGACATAAGTGGCTTTGGTTTGCAAGCAAGAGTCAGGTTCTTGGCACGAGGATCTCAATATCCACATTTAGATAGTTGCAAGAACTGACAAGGGATGGGTGTAAATGTGTCCACATGCCCTTAAGCTTCATTTCAATTGGAGATGAGGGCTGAGGCTCATCCATACATTACATATAGCCGTGAATGGCTACATATAGCTGTATGTAACTTTTCCCCTCACTTTCCACCCCATTAATCCAAAGCAGCCTCCAAGGCAGCTGATAACTAGAGAAAAGGGTCTTCTGTTCTGTAGTGGTACCCCAGCTGTGGGATGCTCATTCCAGGAGGGCTTGCTTGGTGTGGAAAGCCAACCATCCTTTTGGGCACCAGGTGAAGATATTATTTGCACAACCCCTTTAAAGATACCTCTTTTTCAAATTTGAAATTTTTACCTGGTTTATGGTGTAGGGGTGTGTTTTACTTTTTGTTGTTATGAATTGTTAAATCTATGTCTAAAAAGCTGTTTTTGAGCGCCCTTTAGACTTAGTAAAGTAGGTTATTAAATATTTACAGTAAAAAATAGAAATTTGAGGAGGGGAAGTAAGATTTGCAGTGTTTGCAATGTTCAGGTCTGTTTAAATATACCAAGGCTGCAGCTGTCTTTAATCGTGTTAGGCATTGGGGAGGAGAGTCAGGCTATGAACCAAGATCCAAAGTACTTTAACGTCATCACATGGAGGCTGGTAAGATCTCTAGCTCAGAAGACCCTTTAAACAGTGAGATGAACAAACCACAAACAGCTGCAAGAAACATATTTTTCTTGGGGATGCTGTTAACTTAGCTGCTTTGAGCATGAAAGCAGGGACAGCTGCACATTTACAAAGACGCAAACTCATCCGACTTCTTTCTGGACTATTTATGTAACATGTAAAGGGAGTACGTGTGCATTTTCCTTACGGTGCCCATGTGGGACCAGGCGTGTGTACGTGTGTGGGGCGGGGAGTTCCTTCTCTATGTGGAACTCACTCAAGTGTCAGTTCCTTTTTTTCACGTTTCACAAGCAGTGTGAGAAGATGCACAAGCCACACATATTTCTTTTGCCAGTATTTCCTTGTAACATGCAAAACCACTTTTGTTACCATTGTTACTAAGCTTTAGCTATTGAACAGAGAAGCTGATCTATGGAAGAACGGGAAATTAAAAGTCAATATTATTTTGCTGCGGTATTCAAGGACAGGCTTTGGGTTAGGCCCAGGATCCTGGCAACTTTTGAAACAGCATTACATGGGCAGCGCTTCTGAGAGAAGGACAAAGTATTTAGAAGTTCTTTGGTTTGAAAAAAGCAAGTAAGAGATTCATAACTAGATCTCTGTTTTGATTTGTTTGTTTTTTACTTTGAATTTGAGGCAGGAACTCTAAAGGAAGGGGTGCTTGAAATCACCTTCATTTCTCATCACTGTTAAACTCAGGGAAAAGACCTATATTGTGCTTGTCTTTCTCTCCCTGCACCCCACCTGATGGGGCTTAAGAGCCGCTCTGGCAGAGATGAGGGATGACACTTTTCGATTGTGTAAATGGTATGGCCAGAAAGGGTTAAGCAGCCCTTCCCACAATGCCACTGCCCGATCAAATTTCTTTTAAAAGCATCAAGTCATACATCTTCCTTGCCACATCTCCTTTGGCCCTAAAATGGGTGGGATGTTGGGGGGGGGTGCGTAGGGACAGAAGGGGCCAGGAGAAGAGTAATGAATACTGTGGGGAAACATTTCATGCTCTAGTAAGACTAGAACTCTGGATCCACCTAGGAAATGGATGGGCCATAAATTCAGGAAAGACAAAAGGAAGGACTTTAACACATAATGTCCACAAGATGGGCTGACCACTGGCTTTAAAGGGGTTTAGATTGGAGCTGTCAGCCTTGATAGCTAAAGTGAAGCTTCTTGTTCAGTGTCAGTAAGCCACTGACTCCCAGTTGCTGGGACAGGAGCTGAACGGTGGGAGAGGGCTGTTTCTTTCATTCCCAGCTTGCAGCCTTCTTAGAAGCATCTGTCTGGCAACCTCTCAACAAGAGCTTCTCCTATAAAATACCGCAGTAAATTTCAAATCCTGTACTAAAAGGCCCAAGTCATGCAGGTATAAATGTCTGCAGGGCCAGTGTTTGTCCTTCATTGATGGCAGTCATATTTATTCATCCTATCTCTTATAATTGTTATAACGATAGCCTGTCTCTTTTAAGAAAGGCAATGAAACCCTCCACCATCACTTTTCCAGATATGATAAGCGAGGGGCAGGCAGACGATCATTCTTAGCATAGCTATATCACAGGGGTCGGTGACTTGTGGCCCTCCAGATATTTCAGCCTACAATTTATTTTATTTATTTTATTTACTACATTTTTATACCGCCCAATAGCCGAAGCTCTCTGGGCGGTTCACAAAAATTAAAACCATCATAAAACAACCAACAAGTTAAAAACACAAATACAAAATACAATATAAAAAGCACAACCAGGATAAAACCACGCAGCAAAATTGATATAAGGTTAAAATACAGAGTTAAAACAGTATAATTTAAATTTAAGTTAAAATTAAGTGTTAAAATACTGAGTGAGTAAAAAGGTCTTCAGCTGACGACGAAAGGAGTACAGTGTAGGCGCCAGGCGGACCTCTCTGGGGAGCTCATTCCACAACCGGGGTGCCACAGCGGAGAAAGCCCTCCTTCTAGTAGCCACCTGCCTCACTTCCTTTGGCAGGGGCTCACGGAGAAGGGCCCCTGTAGATGATCTTAAGGTCTGGGTAGGTACATATGGGAGGAGGCGTTCCTTCAAATAACCTGGCCCCAAACCGTTTAGGGCTTTAAATGTCAATACCAGCACTTTGAATCGGGCCCGGACCTGGACTGGCAGCCAATGAAGTTGTAAAAGGACTGGCGTAATGTGATCTCGCCAGCCAGTCCCTGTTAGTAAACGGGCTGCCCTGTTTTGTACCAGCTGACGCTTCCGGACCGTTTTCAAAGGCAGCCCCACGTATAACGCATTGCAGTAATCCAAACGAGAGGTTATCAGAGCATGGATAACTGTAGCTAGGCTATCACTGTCCAGATAAGGGTGCAGTTGGTAGATCAGCCTAAGCTGATAAAAGGTGCTCTTTGCCACTGAGTTCACCTGTGCCTCAAGTGACAATTCTGGATCGAAGAGCACCCCCAAACTACGGGCCCGATCCTTTAGGGAGAGTGCAACCCCGTCCAGGACAGGGCAAACATCACCTCGCCGGACAGATGAACCACCCGCTAACAGTACCTCCATCTTGTCTGGATTGAGTCTCAGTTTGTTAGCCCTCATCCAGTCCATTACCGTGCCCAGGCACTGGTTCAGAATAGTCACTGCCTCACCTGGGTTTGATGAAAAGGAAAGGTAGAGCTGGGTATCATCCGCATATTGATGACACCTCAGTCCACATCTCCGGATAACCTCCCCCAGCGGCTTCATGGATATTTTAAACAGCATAGGGGATAAGATAGAGCCCTGCGGAACCCCATGGCTTAGGAGCCACGGCACAGAGCAATAATCCCCCAGCACCACCTTCTGGAATCGGCCATCCAAGTAGGAGCGGAACCACTGCAACGCAGTACCTCCAACTCCCAGCTCAGACAACCTATCCAGAAGGATACCATGGTCGATGGTATCGAAGGCCGCTGAGAGGTCCAGGAGAACCAACAGGGTCGCACTCCCCCTGTCTCTCTCCCAACAGAGGTCATCCCACAGGGCGACCAAGGCAGTTTCCGTTCCAAAACCAGGCCTGAAACCTGATTGAAATGGATCTAGATAATCCGTTTCATTCAAGAGTGCCTGGAGTTGTCCTGCAACCACCCGCTCAAGCACCTTGCCCAGGAAGGGGATATTAGCCACCAGCCTGTAGTTGTTAACATCCTCCGGGTCCAGATTAGGCTTCTTCAGGAGTGGTCTAATTACCGCCTCTTTTAAAGAGGCCGGCACCACTCCCTCTCTCAAGGAGGCATTTACAACCTCCTGGACCCAGCCAGCGATCCCCTCCTTATTTGAAGTAATGAGCCACGAGGTGCAAGGGTCAAGCACACAGGTGGTCGACCGGACTTGGCCAAGCACCTTGTCCACATCCTCGGGCCTCAATAACTGAAACTCTTCCAATAAAACTGAGCCGGACGGCGCTCTGAACGCCTCTACTAGTGGAGCTGCATTAAGTGTGGTGTCCAATTCATGACGAATCTGAGCGACTTTATCTTCAAAGTGCCGTGCAAACTCGTCACAGCGTGCTACCGAGGGTTCAACTATCTCATGCCCTGGCTCAGAGTGTAACAGGCCGCGAACCACTCGGAAAAGCTCCTCTGGACGACACTGAGAAGATGCAATGCTGGTGGAAAAGAACTGCCTCTTTGCCACCCTCACCGCCACAGAGTAGGCTCGATAGTGAGCTCTAACCCATGTTCGATCAGACCCAGCACGAGTCTTCCTCCACCTGCATTCTAGCCGTCTCCCCTCTTGCTTCATTGCCCTCAGCTCAGGTGTATACCAAGGAGCTGACCGGGCTCTGCTCAGAGGGAGAGGACTCTTGGGCGCGATCGTGTCAACCGCCCGAGTCATCTCTGTATTCCTCAAAGCGACCTGGGCTTCGACAGGAGCACCGGCCATATCAGCAGGAAAATCCCCCAGAGCCCTCTGGAATCCATCGGAGTCCATTAGCCTCCGGGGGCGGACCATTTTAATAGGCCCCCCACCCTTGCAGAGGGGAAAGGCTGCCGAGAGTCTAAACCTCAGTAGGAAGTGATCTGACCATGACAAGGGGGTAGATGTTAGTTCCCCCACTTCCAGATCGCCATCCTCCTGTCCAGTCGAGAAAACCAGATCAAGTGTGTGCCCCTTTGCATGTGTTGGGCCGATGACATGTTGAGACAGCCCCATGGTTGTCATGGCAGCCATGAAGTCCTGAGCCGCTCCGGATACAGCAGCCTCGGCATGGAAGTTGAGATCCCCCAGAACCACCATCCTGGGGGTCCTCAACACCAGGTCCGAGACAACCTCCGTCAGCTCAGGCAGGGAGACTGTGGGGCAGCGGGGTGGACGGTACACCAGCAGAATCCCTAATCTGTCTTGAGTATCCAACACACAGTACAAACACTCCAGACCAGCACTCGACTGAACAGGAAGCCTAGAGAGGGAGATTGTATTCCTATAGACCACGGCAACCCCCCCTCCCCGGCCCTTGAGTCTGTGCTGGTGCTGCACCGAGTACCCAGGAGGGCAGAGCTGGGTGAGAGCAACCCCCCTCGCCAGTTCACCCACCCAGGTCTCAGTGATGCATACCAGGTCAGCCCCCTCATCCACAATCAAATCATGGATGAGGGAGATTTTATTCTGGACTGACAACTCCCATTATCTGTCATCATTGACTAGACTGGCTAGGCCTGATGGGAGTTGTAGGCCCAAACACCTGCAGGGCCACAAGTCACCCACCCCTGCTATATCAGAACCATGCTTTGATGGGGTAGAATCAAGTGCTACCCACTGATCCACCCTGGTTCCTTCCAGAGGATCCATAAAACACAGAGTGCTTTGCCAGTAGCCATATTACCTAGGCTTCACAAACCGCCTTTACAGCTGTTTCGGGAAGAAAGGCAGTATTTAAATATTTTAAAATGCACCTCTGTGCATGTCAGAAAAACAGCTTCTAGAGAGGACAATTCGGAGCAGAGATGGTGCTATTGCTTAATCCTTTCCTCTGCTGCTGCTTCTCTGCTCCAAAGGAACCTTTGGGGAACTCAATGTATGTTTACTCTCCCAAACGCACTGTTTGGAACCCTGCTGTCTGCATAAGAGAGATTTGGATAGGGAAAGTAGCAGATGAGGAAAGGATCAAGCCACAACCAGCAGCAGCTTTCTGCTCCTCCACACCACATTGCCACCTCATTGGGGCATTTGTACTTGTCTGTTTTTCATATATAGCTAGCCTCTGTCCCTTGATGTGTGGATACAGAGCCGCCCTAAGACACACTGGTGCTTGAGGCAGAACATCAGAATAGCATCCCTCCTGCACTAATTAGTGTGCAGCACAATCTACCCGAACATTTTCCTACACAAGAGAGGAGAAAGTATAGGGAGAGTTGCAATATTCCCCCCACCCTGTTCCTGTGTCCTTAACATCAGCCTGACATACAGTAATAGAGTGGGTGAAGCTTTCCCTGGTATGGAGAGGAGTTGATGGAAGGCATTTCACCTGTTTGTGTTTGTTAAAAGACAAACAAGAAAAGGGTCTGTACAAAAAGACAGGGAGGGAAAGAACAGCTGGAAATCTTGAGCTGAATCGGGTATCTGGAGCATCCAGGTGCATGTGCCATCTGTGTGCATACAAGAAAAGTACGTTTGTGGTGTGCAAGTCTGGCATCTATTGTGGTTCCAAAGATTACTAAGATGATAACTGCAAAGAGTTTTGTGCAATTAGGGGAAGGGCTAAATAAATATTAACGCTAGGAACCATTGTTAATCCTACTTAGAGTAGACCCATTGAAACTAATGGCAGTTGTTAGCCAGGACTAATTTAAGATCCATTTATTTCAATGGGTCTACTAACATTGGATGGTTCCCTAAGTATATACATTAACATGTACACACGAGACCATTTCAGGGCCAAGCGGTTACTGAAATCGGAAGGGCCCCAGTCACTGCACTGGGGGTGTCCCGTCCCCCCTCCACTTTTTCAAGTAACCCCTCAGGTGTAATATTCTGAGGGAAACCTGAGCCCACATAGAGTTTGGCAATTCCAAAGTGTGTGTTTTAATTCTCAAAAGTGGCAAATGCATAAGATGGCTGTGCTGTTTCATGCAACACCACTAATGTCTGCAGAAAAACACAGTTTCCAAGCTGGAAAGGTTTTTAAAAGACCATCTACTCCGTGCCTGATACAGATAAATAATCTATGGCACAAGTTTATTGTGGCCTTTATCCTCCTCCGGGCAGCCCTGCTACTCAGGGAAGCTGCTTCTACCCTCTCCTCACCCTCCACACCACAGCCTACCCCATTCAGCAGGATCCCCCTGACCTTCTGTGTTGCATTCTGGGTGCTGGAGGAGCTGCCATGCATGGTCAGGAGGGAGCACCAAAGTCTGCTTCCACTAACACTGCATGTGACTAAATTTAGATCCATCCCTATATGTTTTTTTTAAAAATTGACTCCTCTTTGATACTTTGGCCTAATCCACACCAAGCAGGATATTGCACTATGAAAGCGGTATATTTATTTATTTATTTATTACATTTTTATACCGCCCAATAGCCGAAGCTCTCTGGGCGGTTCACAAAAATTAAAACCACAATAAAACATGTTTTATATAAACGGTATATAAAAGGCAGGAGCCACACGACTGCTTTATAGCGGTATTGGAGGGCACCGACAAGTTTTGGGGCCCATTGATCCAGGCCATAGACCGCTTTCATAATGCTGTATCCTGCTTGGTGTGGCTCCTGCCTTTTATATACCGTTTTCATACCGCTTCCATAGTGCAATATCCTGCTTGGTGTAGATTTACTTCAGCTATTGGGCAGTATAAAAATGCAATAAATACTTCATTACATCTGAGAATAGCAAGTGTAGGAAAGTCAACCCCTTCCCCAGCCTTATTGATGCGTCTACACTACCAATGAGTTTTGGTTTTATACCAGTTTAACTGCCCTGGCTTCTTCCTAAGCATCCTGGGAACTGCAGTTCGGTGGGGGCCCTGAGCATCTATTTGAGATCTTTGCTCTATGCCCTTGATAGAACCACTTTTCTCAGGTGTCCTGAGGAACTCATAAACCAGCCTACGCCTATGGTGCAAATCTGCTTTGAGGGCGCCCTCTTTTTCTTGCCCCCCCCTTAGTGGATCTGTCTGCACATGGCAAATATCAGGTGCTGCAGACAACCTGAGGTGAGCTGTTGTGTTCAAGCTTTGGTTGTGATCTACTCTGAGGCATCTGCTTAAAACGGAATATTGGACCATCATATGTCACAGCAAGAGTACTTCAGTCATTATAGTACATATATGTGAAGAACATAACTGGTATCTAGGAAGGGGGTGAGGGGGTGCGTGCGTGCGTGCGTGCGTGCTTGCTCACTCTGAATGAGTGTTGTATAGGGGACTTTAAGCTTGTATGTATATATCACATGGCTATCGTTATTGACCCCAAACTACTTTTAATGGGCTCTCCCACACTAGAGGCCTTCAAGAGGCAGCTGGACAACCATCTGTCAGGGATGCTTTAAGGTGGATTCCTGCACTGAGCAGGGGGTTGGACTCGATGGCCTTGTAGGCCCCTTCCAACTCTGCTATTCTATGATTCTATGACTATCCCCCTGAAATTTGGTACTCTCAGAGTTCCTATTAAAAGTAGATAAAATTTTAAATGGGGACCAGAAGTGCTTGCAAATGAGGCTTTTATTGTGCAATCACTCTGCTTTGTTCATGGAATTTTAGAGGGGGGGTTGTCCAGAAGTCGTAATCGCTTGTGTTTTTCCACTGCTGCTTCCACCTTTTATTCCCCGCCCCGCCCCCGCCCCCCAAATAGCTCCACAATGTCTTTTGAAGTTGTGGTGCTAGAAGCACTCCATCTGGAAGCATCCTAGTAAGAGAAACTGGAGGAGAACCCATGGTGTGTTGTTGGGTGGTGAACTCTGGGTTGTTCATGGTTAACAACCCATAGTTAACCCAGAGTGCAGGGTTCGCATGTAACAAGAAACAACGATTCAACAGCAACCCATGATTCAGTGACTACTCATATTCAACCTATACTCCGGGTTATGTGTGAACTGGGCGGAGCCTCTTCGGTAATTGGTTTGCTACACTTCTTCCCTTATCTCCCTTCCTTTTGGTCTACAACTTAAAAGCTGCTATTGAGGAAGACGTGAGCTGTGGGGTCACTCAAGGCAACTGTGCGTGCTAGATGCTTTCTGCTTGCCTGGGCTGTGCAAAGTGAGAAGGAGGAGGAACTGTTGCAGTGAGACTATTATTAGGAAGTGGTGCATTGCAGATGAGAACGGGAATCTAGTGGGATGGAGGTGGGGGTGAAGTTGAAGCAGAATGTAGAGGCATGAAGCTTTTGGCTTTTTTCTAATTTTGTTGGCCCGCTGTCAGGTCAGAGTTGCTCCCTAATCAATGCTTAATCCATTTTCACCATTCAGTAAGAAGAAAAAAGGTGAAGATACATTTTTAATAGATTGTGCTAAGTTAGAGAGGGACAAAATGTGTGTGTTCTCTTGCCGGAGCAGAAAGGCTGGTGGGATGAAGGGGAGATAATCTGCGGAAGGTGGAAATTTCCACGCTGGGACATGGTGGAAATTGCCCAGGGAAAAGATGGGTTTAAATCACTCTTTCCATCTATATATCTGTATGTCTATATTAAAAAAAACAGTTTGCAGCATGTCGCTTGGCATTTTGACCAAAGAAAAGAATCCGGGATGGGGCTCTGCTGATAAATCAGGCTCTACTCAATGGCTGGAGTCATTATTATTATTATTATTATTGTTCTTATTATCAGGAAATAGGTTTAGACCCTGAGTGCACTGACTCACCCCCCTACACACACACACACACATACGAGTAGGTGCACATCACTGCTGCAGGGGAAAAATAAAGCAACTCATTCTAGTATACTATTGCTGCCCCCCAACACACCCATCGCCATTTTGTAATGACCATTTTGCTTGTGTACATATAGGCGAGCGAGAAGTTGATTTGCAACATTCCATCACACTCTTAAGTGACCAAGAAATGGATCCCGGGGCAAGACTCTGTGCAGATGGGGGCTGGCTTGGTTCTCAGTGGGGCCCACTGAACTCTATAGGACAAAGTACGTTGCCCACAACCTAGGACACAATGGAGAAGGTGCAAAACCTGGGATCACCAAGGGCAGCCTTAGCCCATGCCACCAGCTTGTCCCCAAGTGAGTGGCTGACATTCTTGTGGGGAAGAGGAAAACACTGCAATGTGGACACTGTTGCAGAGGGACGGCACCGTAACTCAGGGATGACCAACTTCCTTAGCCTACAATTCCCATTGGCCCTAGCCAGAGTTCCCAATATTGAGGGATCATGCGGATTGTAGTCCAAAACACCTAGAGGGCCAGAAGTTTCCCACCTCTGCCATAGCCCTTGTGGGGTGAGGGGAGAGACCGGGGCAGCAGCCACTGCTAATGGGAATCTCATCGGCAGGAGGAAAACCCATCTCTCCCCCTTCTGAAAGCAGCTCCAGAGTAGTGGGGCTAGGGCTATATATTTCTACTGCTTCCTTCCCTTCCTCTTAATATGGAGCTGAGGTCAGGATGCAGACCCCCATCTTGACGGCGGCGGGTCTGCGCAGCGAGGCCTCCAGGCTCCCAAATTGGCGCTCCTTCCCGGCATCTGCATGGGGAGGAGAGCCAATGCGGAGTTGCTGCCACACCAAGCACTGAGGAGGAGGGAGGAACAGGGCAGCCGGCTCTCCTCCCCCTGACCTCACTGTGGCTGCCCCGTTCCTATTATTATTATTATTATTATTATTATTATTATTATTATTATTTTAATCTGTAGATGCGAACGGCTGCCCCGTTCCTCTCCTCCCTCCCCCAGTTTTTTAGCTCCCCGTCACCCCCCTTCCCTGTCCAGCCCAGCCGATGGTGACCGATCAGGGGGCGCCATCAGCTCCGCAACCAAAAAAGTCGGGGTGAGTGCCTGACTTTTTTAAAGTGGAGTTTCGGGGGTTTGGCCCCTGGATGGATTCGCAATGGCGGCTGCGCCATGTAGATGACCTGTCGCCACTCCGAATCCACCCCGGGGAAAACCGTTTGTCAAGACCAGGTAAGGTGATCTCTTTGCCCACTTCAGATGTAGCTTCTGAACTGGGAGCAGGAAAGTATTGCTCATCTTTTCGTTGGAGGTAGAGTTCAGTTTGGAGGAGTGTGTGTGTGTGTGTGTGTGTGTGTGTGTGTGTGTGTGTGTAGCAGGCCCTTGTTTCATCTGAGCTAGTGGCCTTCCTGATGGATGGATGGATGGATGGATGGATGGATGGAAGGGTGGGGTGGAGTGGAGAGGAATGGTTGGGGTTCTGCATCCCTCTAACTCTTCCACTGATCACAGCTGATATTAATTACTTAATTTAACCTTTTAAATGATGATGGTTTTGAATTTCATATTTCCTAGGAAGTACATTTAAAAAATGGATAATTTCTCAAATATGTAAGTGATTTAGTCTTTTAGAAAATAGAACATGACATATTGCTAATTTTAATATGATGTGTGTCAAGCTGCTTTGGGGTCTATACACACACACACACTAACATAAATATATAAATGGAGTTTCCATTTCAGAACATAGGTTTGTGTGGCTTCTCCCTGTCAGAATGAAGGACCTTGAGTAAATGTGTCCCTTTACAGAGCAGATGCCCAGATCTTCTCAAAAACTCAGGCTTTGTAGTTACTCATAGGGTTTTCTATAAGATGGGAAGTAAACATTCATATTTATTTGGTAGAGAGAGTCATAAACCATTTGTAATTTGAAAAATGAAGTAATTCTTGAGCTCAGGTAGTTGGAGGATATAAAACCGGAGGGCGCTTGTGGGCACTTCCACATTTGACATTTAGTGTAGAGTCTAGGGTGACCATATGAAAAGGAGGACAGGGCTCCTGTATCTTTAACAGTTGCATAGAAACTGTTCAGCAGGTGTCATTTGTATATATGGAGAACCTGGTGAAATTCCCTCTTCACCACCATAGTTAAAGGTGCAGGAGCTATTCTAGAGTGACCAGATTTAAAAGAGGGCAGGGCACCTGCAGCTTTAACTGTTGTTATGAAGAGGAAATTTCACCAGGTTCATATATACAAATGACACCTGCTGAAATTTCCTTTTCAGTACAACTGTTAAAGATACAGGAGCCCTGTCCTCCTTTTCATATGGTCACACTAGTAGAGTCACTATGCCTTGTTAATCCACGTTTTATGGAGAGCGAGGTTCGCATGATCCTGTGTATTTCCAGAACTGCTTCCAACTTTTTTTCTTACTATTGAAAGTCTTAAGTTGTGCTCCTCTTCCATCTTTCTCAAAATCTCCAGTCTCTTCACAACTCTCCTTTTTAAAAGGGTTTTGATGTATTGGGGAGGTGATTTACCATAGTTATTAAAACAAACTTATTCACTATAACCTTTGCAGTGGATGCATTTTATCATCCCATTACTATTTAAAATCAGTATTTTAATTACCGGCAAGACACTTTTCCAGCTATGTTTTTAAAAATTAAAATATCCATGAAATAACATTGTAAGGAGAAAGTATTATAGCACTAGTAGTACGCTAATTTTAAAAATTGTGCAGGAAACTCTTCGGTCACCACCATTTTAGACACCCCCCCTCCCCCGCTAAACAAGTGTTCCTAATCTACACCTCCGATCCATTAAGCCTGCAATCCTATGCACGTGTACCTGGGAGTCAGCCCTGTTGAAAGCAATGTGACTTACTTCTGAATAGACTGTATAGGATTGCAAAATGCTTCTTTGTTTGTTTGTTTTGACATTTCATGGATAATAATGAGCAATCACATTAAACGAATAAGAGGTTAGATCTAAATACAAACATGTGGTGAGATTAAAAATCACTCGGATTTTTTCCCCCCAGGGCAGCTAGGCCTTCTCCTTTTCCAGACACAGCAACTATGCCGTTCCCGGTGGTGTGCATGGAACACTGCCAGGCAGTATCGCCTAATGGTGTGGAAAGTCCTTTGGATTTCTGCTTGTAGCTTACAGTGGAAGAACCATGATTTGATAGCGTTAGGAAGCAGCCTTAGAGCTGAGTGTGGTCTCAAAGTCTGTGGTGGTTTTACAATTTCAGATTAATCTGCACCAGATTAATAGCATGCTCTATTGATGATGATGCCTTATTGATAAATAATAATAATAATATAAAACAGATTAAAAAAAGATTCATAGGGCAGGAGAGGGAGGTGATTTCAAACATAGTTTGCAGAAGTGACGTGTGTGGGTTTTTTCTCTCTACAGATGTCAGCTTTCAGTCTGCCCCTGCCTCCTGCCCGCCTGCCTGAGTCATTCTTTCCTATATTCTGCCTAGTTTTCTGTGTTGTTTCCCAAACTATGAGTAATCACCATTTTGTTCTTGTCCTGTAGGGATTGGTGAGCGGGCGGACTCTTCTGGCGTACAGTGTGTTTGGCTTGGGCTTTGCCAGAGGAAAAAAATCCACTTATTTTAGGCAAGACAAGATGGCTTCTGGGCTCTTTAAAATGGAGTTTTAAAACCCTAAAAGGATGTCCAAGAGGGGCAAAATGGCCCTGATACCACTCCGGTTGCATCATGCTACAGCTGCTGACCAGGGTTTTTATCTGCTTCCCCAGCTGAGGCTGTGTCCAGCCAGTTTAATGGGGTCTACATTCAGTTAGCATTGATCTACATATCATAGGCCTATTTGAATCTGGACTGGCTCTCTGTGTGTATCTTCTGTGTGTGTATCTTGAAGGTGGATCATAAAGAAAACTTGCCTGGAAGACTGTAAAAATCTCTGATGCTTTGGACTTTTTTATGAATAGGCCAAAGAAGTCAGATATGCTCTGGATTTTTTAAAAAACGAAACTGTGCAACTAGTACCACATTTCTAAAGGAGCTAGAGGACCAATTGGTTCCATTTCCACATTCAGTTTTGCCCTCGTAGTTATTTGGAGGAAGTTATGTACAACTCAATACAACAGGGGTAACACAAACCCTATTGTACCCATAATTTTTGTGAACCGCCCAGAGAGCATTGGCTATTGGGCGGTATAAAAATGTAATAAATAAATAAATAAATAAATAAATAAAACACATTGAGTATTAGCAGCTAAGCAAACCCACAGGGAATTAACATATCATTGCTTCAGTGGCCCACATTAGCAGAACATAGTGTATTTATTTAATTTACTTTACAGCAAAATCCCAGGGTGGCTCTTTTGTACTATAACATGGGTTGGCAGGGCAGCGGTCTCACCTGACAGGAGACCACAATACACATAACACTAGAGATAGGCAACCTTTTGGGGCCATGGGCACATTTGGCAATTTGAGAAACCGTCCTCAGCGCCCACAAAATGGCTGCCATGGAAGGTGTAGCAAAGGACAAATAGCCTGCCCAAAAGACTGAGCACAAGGCAGAGATGGGGCTTCTGTGTTCCAACACATTAAAGAGCTCCTTTGAACCCACAGTTTTCACCACCACAGTAACCTGTGTCATGACAATCCCAGCTGCTGGTCAGAAAATGTGTGTTTTTGAATGTGGTTCTGCCCCCCCCCCTTTTTTTAAAACATGGGAGAGGTAGGACACTTTCTTGGGTGCCCAGGAAGGCGTTTCAGGAGCACATGGGTGGCATAAACAGTTGCAGTGATGCCCCTTCTCTGGCCTTAGCTAGACCTAAGGTTTATCCCGGGGTCGTCCCTGCCTGCTCCTGGGATATCCTGTGTGTCATTTACTTGAACAGGGACGACCCCGGGACGATCCTGGGGAAAACCTTAGGTCTAGCTAAGGCCTAAGTCAGAGCAGTGGTCAGTATGGATGTGGTCAGATGTTTGGTTTGGTTTGGTTTGCATCAACAGCTAAATAATTAAGACCAGAGTGTATGTGTGGAATTTTTAAAATTATCTTTTCCTAATGCTTTAAAACCAAACTACTGCCATAAAAGGAAATGATGCAAAGCTAGAAACATATTTTTTTTGCTAGACGTTCTAGTAGTACACAGTATGAATTTAAGATCAAACAATTTTTTACTATTAAAAAAATCTTCAAAGTATATTTCTCCCCTTCCCCATTTGGTTTACAAAGATGGATATATTAAGGAACCAACAACCAGGCTATTTAAACATTTGTACCAAGGTAACCCACATTCTGAAGCAACATTCTGTGACCTGGGTTGCAAATTTTGCATATTTTTGTATACTTATTTTCCTTTTTTTTTTTTTGCTACCTAATGTCTATATAGGGCAGTGAACCTTAGCCCCATGGACTACTGGAAATATCCACGTGTATCCAGCTTCTAAAAATATCACACCTATTCAAATCTAGTCACAGTGTTAAAGACCAAAACATGCTCTTATTTTTTTAAAAAAACAATTATTTTGTTAAAGTGCTGAATTCTACCCCCAGTGCCACTTTCTGCACTTTTATATTATGGTCCTGGACCTGCAGAAAATCCACAGGGAAGGGATTTTTATGGGATTGTAATTTTTTCTACATCTATGGCTTAATTTAGCCCTTATAAAGGGGGTCCGTCCTCCATCCCCCACAATATGATCTAAGTCAGCCTTGCATCCCTTTGTAGAATTGCTTCTGATTATACTGTAGTGCCCTTTGTCCAGGGCATCCCATTGTAATGCATTCCATGGCAGTACAAGATGGTGAAATTGTCTTGAACATTAACAACGACAAAGGCTATTGTAGCTGATTTAATGACCTATAGAGATAAAAGCTCCTGGTCATGGTAACATGCTACTCCATAGGCCAGAGACAGCTGGCTGCCAGGTATAGTTGTGGAGGCAGGAATAGGGAGTGCTAGCTCTCACTGCCCCAAAACTGATGAGGTTAGCCATACCCACTGGCTAGCATACCAGGGAGGAGAGGCAGGAGTCATCTGTCAATACAGTTTATTCTGGGGGCAGGGAGCATGTGGCAGTTACTAAACATAGTTTGTGGTTCCTCTCCTCAATCTGCACCCAGTAGGATGTGAAAAGCAGAAGCTGGTGAATTGAGAGCAAGCCGAGTTGAGCCTGTGTGGCTGAGCCTCCCAGCTGTCATTCCTGGGGGTGCCCCGGCTTCTGTGCCAGTTCCTCTTGTATAGCACGGATCCAGCTAAAGCTGCTTGTGCCAGGGGGGCCTTTCAACAGAGGGAGGGAGGGAGGGAGGGCTCCTTCTGAGCCCCAGCAGAGTCTGCTGTAACACCTGTGGCCACGTCCTTTGCTCTCTGTGTCTCGCCAGGTGGGAAGAGGAGTACACGTTGCGTGTTCAGCTGCAAGACCGCGTGAGCGAGCTACATGAGGTGAGGACCGTCCCTTTCCTTCTACCTCCCTGCACCCTGGTCCTGCCTGTCTTCCAGTCCTGACCTGTATGTCTAACTCAACTAGGAAGCCCAGGAGGCAGAAGCGTGTCAGGAAGAGCTTGCTATGAAGGTGGAGCAGCTAAAAGCAGAGCTGGTCGTTTTCAAGAGTCTGATGAGCAATGTGAGTACCTATTCTGCTCCCGGTGTGCGCGCGTGCGCCTGCCGCCTAATTTCAGGGCCAGCCAGTCTGGCATGATACACGAAGGGCACCCTAGTGCCGATGAAATATGGGACCTAGCAGAGATCCCTATTCATCCTAGTGAAGGCTGGTGGCTTTGATGCCAGTGGGGTGGTGGATCCATTCTGGGTTTCAGTCAGAATTCTGAAGGAGCTACCTCAGATAGCAACTTCAGAATTCTGGCTGGTTCTGACAGAAACCCGGAGCGATTCTGCATCCTATATGCTTTAGGGTGGATTCCTGCATTGAGCAGGGGGTTGGACTCGATGGCCTTGTAGGCCCCTTCCAACTCTGCTACCGTATTTCTTCGATTGTAAGACACCATCGATTGTAAGACGCACACTAATTTCAGTACCACCAACAGGGAAATAAAACCTAAGACACACCTGCAATTCTAAGACGCACCCCATTTTTAGAGATGTTTATATGGGGGGGGGGGGGGGAAGTGCATCTTAGAATCGAAGAAATAGGGTATTCTATGATTCTATGATCTCACTGACATTGGAGCCACCAGCCTCCAGTGGCTCTGCCCCGTGCTTAACCTGAGATCTCAAAGTAGTGTCCTCTGCCCTGGGAGCTTCAAAGGGGCCTTCTCAAATTCCCACCTCTTCCTTTACTTTGTGCTGGGCCAGAACCTTACTGAGCTAGATACCAAGATCCAAGAGAAGGCCATGAAAGTGGACATGGACATTTGCCGGCGCATCGACATCACAGCCAAACTGTGCGACGTGGCCCAGCAGCGGAACTGTGAGGACATGATCAAAATGTTTCAGGTGAGAAGCGGCCTTCCCTCTTGGGGGGGCGGGGGAAGGGAGGGGGGGAGGACCACACGGGAGAATGGAAACGACGTGCCCCCCCTTCCAAGCCCAACGACCCTGTCACTCTAACCTCATTCCATGAATTCACCTCCGTCCCACGGGAGAAACAGGCAGGCAGTGTTTGAGTCTGAGGGCGGCCTCCGCATGGCCCCCGTGAAGCAGTAGGGGAGCGCCGACAGCATCTCTCCAGCCAGAGTCCTCGCCTGTCTCGGTGGGCCCTGCCAGGGGAGCAGCTGCTGGAAAGGGAGACCATGGCGCAACGTGTGGGTGTGTCTCTCTCTAACACCGTCTCTCCCCTCTCCTCCCCACCCCCTTTTCTCTCTCTCTCTCTCTCTCTTTCTCTGTCTTCTTCACTTACTCACTCTCTTGCACTTGTGCTCACTCTTCTTTCTCTTGCTTCCCCTATAGAAGCAGTTGGTTAGTTTTTTTTCATTGAGCCGGAAAAAATATGCAAGTTAGAAGCTTTTCTGTAAAATAAAACGTTGAACAGTCAACCCTGGCGTTTTTCTCCCTTTACTTAATATTTCTGTCTTGCTCTTTCTTCTCACCTCCATCTCTGGTGTGTGATTTGAGTTCCTTTACTGTGGACCCCTCATCAGATTCCATCCTCAGCTGCTTAGTTTTTAATTTAAAAATAGAGGTTTCTAAAATTGCATTTTAGCCATCACACCATCTTTAACCTGGTCATAATAAGCCCGTGTTTCTCTCTCTCTCTCTTTCTCTCTCTCCCTTTCTCTCTCTCTCTCTCCCCCAACACTTTCTCTCTCTCTCTCTCTCTCTCTCTCTCTCTCTCTCTCTCTCTCTCTCTGTCTCCATGTCATCCTACTCCATCTCATTTCGCCCCTACATCTCTTCTCACCCGCTCACTTCTGACCTCCAACCCGACCTCGTTCTGTAGTCTCTGCACTTGTCTCCCATTAAGGTCCCAGCTACTGTGGGGCGGAAGCGGGAGCGGAAGCTGGTCAGTGATGAGGATGCCTCCCTGTCTGAGAGCGAGACCTCCAAAAAACTGGAAGAGGAGGAAGAGGATGAAACCACAGCCATGAGCATCAATGAGGAGATGCAAAGGATGCTGAACCAGCTGTGAGTGTGGCCGGCTTCTTGGCAGAGGGCAGAGATGAGCTACCTGGGGGGCCAAGCATTGCCAGTAAGGCATTGCCAGTCCGTCCTCCACAAAGATCCTCAGTGGCTCTACTAAACTTGAATCGGGATGTGGTCACATTTTTGCTCTCAGTTTTTGCTTGTGTTGAACAAAAATTGAAAGACCTCTGCCAGTTCACCTGATGAGGGGACCTCAAGAGTCACATTCATGCATTTGGATACACGCACACATGCGCGCACACACACACATAAGTAAAGGCGTCGTGGTAGAGCCAACTCTATTACGTAGCCTGAGTCCCTGTGAGGGAGATCTGTTCATTCCAGTCCCGAGAATACAAAAGCTGGCAATCCCAGAACTAGAAGTGGCTGGAAACGTTGTCCTTCACCCGCTTTGTGTCAGCAGGACATGGAGACAGGAACATCGCAACGTCACTGCTCCTCTCGGTTCCCAGCATGCTGGCTTGCCAGGGGGGCCTTTCTAGCCTTTCCCTGCTGATATGCTCTTCTCATGTCCTCAGGAGGGAGTATGATTTTGAAGATGACTGTGACAGCCTCACCTGGGAGGAGACGGAAGAAACGCTGCTGCTCTGGGAGGATTTCTCTGGCTACGCGATTGCTGCTGCAGAGGCACAGGGAGAGGTAACTGTGGTGGAACCGCCAGGCTTGACTCAGCGATTCCCCAGCCAGAGAAGGGGGCGGGGTCTGGCTTGACCAGCCCAGACACACGCCCCTTCACTGCCGCTTTTAACCCTTTGGGAGTCTAGGTTCTCAAGGAACGACACCATGTTGGAGATAGGGAACAAACACTTTTATTCTTTACACAAACACACTTCCTTAAGGGTCCTCACATTAAGGTAACACGTAAGAGGTTTGGGGGGAAAACACGGACAAAGGAATAACACACTCAGGACAGCAGGGACCAATACCTCCTACTCCCCCTTTACACACTCAAACCAATTGGATTCGCACTCAGTCCCCGCTAACCACCCACCAGCCGTAAATCCGGCAAGGTCCCTTGCCCACTTGTACCCAAATCTATTCTAAATCATCACAAACACTTAACACTGCAACTCAACCTTTGTTGCTCACTTCGACTCGGCTCCACACCACTCAAACTGACTCTTTCCCTCAGCGGTCATGTGGGGCTTCTGCCATCCAGCCAGCCCAGCCCGGCCGCTCCTGCTCACCACACACACACGCTGGACTCCTGACACCCACAGGAAAGAGGCCGGACCCTTGGGTGCCCAAGCTTTTATCTCTTTCTGGGACCCCCTTGTCACCAGACCCACCCTGACCAATTGAAACCCCTTAGCAACCCACACCTCACCTGAAAGGAGGGGGGAATGCTCCCAGATGTTGCACAGCTGCAACTTGTTACTCTCTCCCCCCCCTCCTGGGTACCAGCCTGGGGAGGCTTTATCAGATGCCAGGCGCTTCTCGCAAAACGTGGCCTTGGCATTTTAACTTGCTACTCCCTTTTTGGACACAACGAAACCCACCTCCTTCTCCCCGGGATGAAGCAAAGATGTTTTCTTAAAGGGACCATGGGCCCAGCCCATGACAGTAACGGGCCACTGCTTCTTGGCCTTCCAAACGCCTCTGGCCACCTCCCCTCCCCTTCCGCAAGAGCTCTTCCCTCACTGCTTAGGGTGCTCTTTGGCTCATTTCTGGACAGCTCCCTTGAGGTTGGTGTTGAGAGCCCGTGCATGGCTCTGCGCTCGAGAGAACCAAAACAGATAAGCTCAAATTCTGAGATGAGAAAGAGCCAAACTCCCACCCTTTGGAGCAGGTCTTCACGCTCTGTGATCCCACCCCCCCCCCCCCCAGGCTGAAGCCACACAATGCCAGAGAGGCCTTGTCTTCTTGGAAAGCAGATGCTGTTCTGCTACTCTCCGTTATAGAATGGAGTACAATTTGCCTTGTGTTATGCTATGAGATATCATAGAATCGTAGAGTTGGAAGGGGCCTACAAGGCCATCGAGTCCAACCCCCTGCTCAGTGCAGGAATCCACCCTAAAGCATCCCTGACAGATGGTTGTCCAGCTGCCTCTTGAAGGCCTCTCGTGTGGGAGAGCCCATAACCTCCCTAGGTAGCATTGAGGATATTCAAATTCTACTTGGCATTACAGGGCAGCTACCCTCACCTGGTAACCTTTAGATGTGTTGGATCTCAACTCCTATCAGCCCCAGCCAGCATGGGCAGGAATGCTGGGAGTCGTAGTCCAAAACATCGAGGTGGGGAAAGGTTGTTATGGTGGGACCAGAAACTAAATACTGCCCTGTATCCCTGCCCTGTTTGTGGCTGCAGACCGTCTGGCTTAGAGCCTCGTTGTGCTGTTCAGGCCATGCAGAGAGGGTGGGGAAGAGGTTCAGGGGTCTTTCCTCGCCCCCTCCCCTGCTGGGTTAGAGGGCTGCCAGCCCCAGATCTTAGTATTCCATGTGTATATGTAAGGGGGTGTGAATTCTGGAGACGGAGAGGACATCCCCACGCCCGGCTTCCAGGTTGCTTATGATAAGCAGTCGGATTCCCTCCCTTCCTGCCCCCACCCCCCCCCAGTTGACACAGGCTGCTCTCAACCATACTTTTAATTAATGGATCGTGCCCGATTTCTGGTTTCTTAAGCGTTTCCCCCACCTCCCTCCTCCCTCCCAGACACTCCCACACACACCCTCTAGGTTCAACTGATGTCAATATTCTGTAAGGTCACTGTTTCTAGGGCACTTTTGGCAAGGGGTTTTAATGTCATTTCCGTTCCACTCACAAACTCCTGGATACCTTCTTCCCCTATAAATGTGTAGAAGCTGTTACCTTGTTTTTGGGTGGCTCCATTTCGCTTCCAAACTGATAGGAACTCAACCACGAGTCTGCTATTGGAGGAAATGACAGGGCATGGGAAGGGCGGTGAAGGGAATATTGTGACCTACCAGTTGCTTCTCTCTCTCTGTCTCTGACACACAGATGTATACACACACAAACACATGGAGAGAGAGAGAGACAGACAGACTTGTTTCTCCAGACATAAATAGGTAGGAAAAATCAGATTGCTTCTTGAGCGACTTGTGCATTGTGTTTGGTTCGATAGATCACAAGTTATTCAGACCTGTTTTGAAGCCTGAATGTGCAACTACTTACTCTAGAAGCTACAGCTTTTGTTTTTGAAATGGAAGCTGAAACTCTCAGCATGCTAAACTCTACAGCCAATACAAATTTCATTGACTTTTATGTGCTTGCATGGAATCGTAGAATCCACGGTCAGTCCTAGTGATGGGTATGCAGCAGTGGCAAATGTATTTGAGCAGGCCCAGCAAGACCTGGGGCCAAGTCCCCATCTAGTCATGAAGCCACTGGGTGATCTTGGCCCCGTTGTTCTCACTCTCAGCCTAACTTATCCCACAGGGCTGTTGCAAGGATAGGAGGGCATCAGCTGCACTTTCCCTGAGTTCCTAGGACAAAGGGAAGGAGGGAAACAAATCTGACTCCTTTAACAATGCCCATCAAAGTACAGAAAAATCTCCTCCTCTGAAACCAAGTCTGTCTCCCCTTGCTGGCCAGGGCCCCTGTGCCTGTCTTACTAGTGGCCCTGTTCAGGCAACATGCTAAAACCCTGGAAGACAGGAACAAACTTCAAAGTGATCTTGATAGGCTGGAGTGCTGGGCTGAAAACCACAGAATGAAATTTCATAGGGATAAATGCCAAGTTCTACATCTAGAAACCAAATAGAAACCAAAGGCACAGTTACAAGATGGGGGGGGGGATACTTGGCTCAGCAATACTACAAACGAGAAGGATCTTGGAATTGTTGTAGATCGCAAGCTGAATATGAGCCAACAGTGCGATATGGCTGCAAGAAAGGCAAATGCTATTTTGGGCTGCATTAATAGAAGTATAGCTTCCAAATCGCGCGAGGTACTGGTTCCTCTCTATTCGGCCCTGGTTAGGCCTCATCTAGAGTATTGGGTCCAGTTCTGGGCTCCACACTTCAAGTAGGACGCAGACAAGCTGGAGCGTGTCCAGAGGAGAGCAACCAGGATGATCAGGGGTCTGGAAACAAAGCCCTATGAAGAGAGACTGAAAGAACTGGGCATGTTTAGCTTGTAGAAGAGAAGATTGAGGGGAGACATGATAGCACTCTTCAAATACTTAAAAGGTTGTCATGCAGAGGAGGGCCAGGATCTCTTCTCGATCCTCCCAGAGTGCAGGACACAGAATAATGGGCTCAAGTTACAGGAAGCCAGATTCTGGCTGGACATCAGGAAAAACGTCCTGTTAGAGCAGTACGACAATGGAACCAGTTACCTAGGGAGGTTGTGGGCTCTCCCACACTGGAGGCCTTCAAGAGGCAGCTGGACAACCACCTGTCAGGGATGCTTTAGGGTGGATTCCTGCATTGAGCAGGGGTTTGGACTTGATGGCCTTATAGGCCCCTTCCAACTCTACTTTTCTATGATTCCATGATATGATTCTATGATAGTTAAACATTTTGAGCTAAATATTATGGCTTAGTGTGTCGTGTGAACCACTCCTAACCATGGTGGCTCCATAACCATGGTTTAAACATGCTCACTAACCACTTGCTGCAAAAAGTGTAGCGGCCTAACCATGGATTAGCATGTTGTCTGAACAGGTCCATTGTGTCGGTCTGCTCCCTGGTAAAAAAGGGATGGATTCTACACAGATCCACTAAGTTTGCTTCCTTTAGTAGGGTGACCATATGAAAAGGTGTCATTTGCAGCATGTGGTGAAATTCCATTTTCATCACAACAGTTAAAGGTGCAGGAGCTATACTAGAGTGACCAGATTTAAAAGAGGGCAGAGCTCCTGTAACTTTAACTGTTGTGATGAAGAGGGAATTTCACCAGGTTCTCCATATATACAAATGACACCTGCTGAAATTCCCTTTTCAATACAACTTTTCATAGGGTCACCCTACCTTTAGCTTTCTTACATGAATGATGATCCAAAGAACGTTTGGATGTTTCGGAATCTGTACCTATATTTAGGGAATAAAACAAACAACCTCAAAGTTGATTTCAGTGGCACACCTTTGAAGCGCAGGATAGGAAAGGCAAAACAATAACTTTACCTATTAAATATTCCACATGATCTAGATTATTACCTGATTTTTTTTAAAAAAAATCATTCAACAGCATATTTTAATGTGTGAAGGGCTTCATATAAACTTTGCATATTTATTTTACAACAACGCTGCAAGCTAGTTGAGTATTATTGTCCCCGTGTTGCAACTAAATCTGAGAGTGTCTTAAGGGCGTCTAGTGAGATCATGGCTGAGAAGTGATTCAAAGCAGGAACGTCCGGACTCGCTGGGCCTGGGCCTATGAGCTCCCAGGTGAGGCTTTCAAAAGGTGCCCTGCATTCCGCTCTCCTTTGCCTCAGCCGTCATGTAGTGATGCTGGTTCTTTCCGCGGCCTCTTTTTCTGATGGACGGCACCGGCTCTCTTTCTTTCCTCTTGGGGCACCACCGTTTTCCCTGCCAGCAACCTGATGACAGTTTGGAGAAAGTGATCAAGGACACAGAGTCGCTCTTCAAAAGCAGAGAAAAGGAATACCAGGAGACCATTGACCAAATTGAGGTAGGAGAAGAGAGACATGAGGAAACACCCTGTGCCGGAGAGAGGGCCAGATGGAGAGTAAGAAAGATCGTGGCCTGTATTAGAGTATCTAAAGTTCAGAATGCTGGGCACTGAAGCCATGTTTGAATACAGGGGTTTAAAGCAAAACTTTACCAAAAGTTACGTTTTGAGGCTGATGTTTACCAGCTATGTCTGGGGGTCTGTTGAAATAAGGAGCGAAAAGATGTTCGCAGGGGACTGGGTTCACGGGATTACAAAGACAGTCCCTGAAAGAGAGAGGGCCCACAAGCCTTTGGGTCCAGGATCTGTCTGCTGCAGAGGGAAAGGCCTCTGCTCATGCCCCTGCCCCATTTTGGGGGGGTCCCCCTTCCTCCCGTATCACTGCTCACCCCATTCCTGACCCTCTGATAGCATTTTCAGGGGTCTGGAGGAGGGGCTGCTGTGGGAAGGAGGAGCCGGGAAAGTCTCTTTCCTCCAGTCCAGTTGGATGCACCTAAATCTGGATCCAACCCAAACCTTGTAAATGGCAAGATATTTTCCTACCCAAAGCAATCCTTTGCAGGGGTGCACAACTTGCAGGCCCTGGAGGTGGGTTGTGCGGCCCCCCACGCTCCCCGCCGCCCCCTCGTTTGTCTCCCCCGCCCCGATCAGCGTCACTGCTTTTGTGCCAGTCATGGTGGCGCAGCAGCAGCAGCAACGCCACTCGGGGCTGGCCTCTCTCTCTCCCAGCCCCAGGAGTTCTGTGTGTGTGCCTGTGCGCATGCATGCCCAGCTGTGGCCCCAGGCTGTACTCCTCGGGGCCAGACAGGTTGTGAACCCCTGGCTCTGTATAACCAAAGCTAGAGTTCAGTTGTGGGGTGGGGGGAACCCTGGTAATAAAAGGGAGCAGTGACGACTGCCTGGAAGAAGGAGGCCTCCCAGCTTCCGAGGTGGATGGCAAACGTAATCCCCAAGGGCAGTGCTTCGCTTTTACCCGAGGGAATGGATGGCAGCCATTGACTGCTGTGGGAGAAGGTAAAGGGGCGCTCCAGTGGGGTGGGGCTAAACGTGCTTCTTGTCTTTGGTGGCCCCCAGCCCTGCAGAAGCCTGGCCGGCATGGCCCTATCCTGTCTCTTGGTCACACTGGAGCACGAAGAGCTGGCTTCTAGGTGTGCTGCTGGGGCTGGTGGTTGGGTAGATTGTAATGAAGGGAAACTTCAGAAGAAACCCCCCTCCCCTCCAACGAAAAGTCAGAGGTGGGGCACAAATTGAGGCTTGCCTAGGGCAGCCATCCAGCTTGAGCCAGCCCTGAGAGCGGCAAAGTGTTCTGGCTCAGAGGCTCTCACCAGGTGCCCCCCCCCTTGCTCCTCTTTTGCCCAGCTGGAGTTGGCAACGGCAAAGAACGACATGAACCGGCACCTGCATGAGTACATGGAGATGTGCAGCATGAAGCGCGGGCTGGATGTGCAGATGGAGACCTGTCGCCGGCTCATCACCCAGTCTGGAGACAGGTGAGCCCCTTTCTGGGGGTGTTGGCAGGTGGCCCTCCTAGGGAGAGGGGAGGCAGGGTGGCTTTCAGACCCTTGGGAAGGGCAGCGGGGTCTACGGGTGAGGGCAACGGGGGCTTGTGAGTTCTCTTCCCCCATTGGGGTAGAGGAGGGGAGTGTGTGCATCATGGGGGGGGGGCAGATTTGGCCTGGATTCTGAGTGATTGGCTGTACCCCCCCCCCCCTTGCAGACTTGCAGGAGTTGTGTTTCGTGCCATGTGTGTCTAGAAGGTGTTGCAGTTTTGACAGACGCAATCGCTGTCGAAAGAGAACTCCCACCGGACAAAAGAAGCATCGCTGACCTGCTGGGCTTTTGCACTAGCTTATGGGACAATGAATTCAGAGCAGCGCTGGGCTGGGAGGATGTTTGCCGTGCCCCCCTCCTCACCCCCAAGCAGCCCTGGGCCTGGCAAGACCCCCAGGAATCCCTCTCCCCCCCCCCCCCAGTATTTCTCTGTGTTCCTCCACAGTGTCGAGTGTAGCTATCAAGTAACCCCTACGTGCCAGCAATGCCCTGCTTATGGTACCTGTTGCTTCTCCGCCCCGCGGGCCTTGTGTTCGGCACCCACCAGACCCTCTCCCCCTTCCCACTGCCCCAGTGTCCATGTGACCCCCGCCCTTTTTTTCTTTCAGAAAGTCTCCTGCTTTCACTCCGGTACCGAACAGTGAACCGGCCCCAAACGAGGAAACTGAGGAGTCCGATCATGACCTCCCAAGCAATGCCTCCATAAGATCATGAGGGAGGCTCAGCGCCCCCTCTGCGTCTCCCTCTCCTGGCCCGGGAGTGTGAGCGCGGGGCAGGGAGCCGTGCCCTAGCTATGGCTGTGAGGGATGGGAAGGTGGCAAGGAGCCACTCTTGGAATTCTGCCACTCAGTCCCTCGACCCGTGGAGGCGGAGCTTGGTCAAGATGCCCTGGGGACCTGGTCCCCTGACCCCTCTGATCACCTCCGTTGCCCTTGCCTTGCCTACCCATCTCTTCTCCCCCTTTCCCCTAGTACTTTGATGGGCTTTAGTGGGGATGGGTGGGGTGGGGGGCTCCCACCGTATTGTAGCTGCTCTGCCCCGGGTTTGCCTTACGAAGCGCCGTCTTCCTTGCCGCCTCCTACTGTATGTGATTCTCCTTCCCATGCTACACACAAGCAGAATTGGATTGGTTTATCTCTGCAAAACTGAACCTCCTCTCGGTGCCAAGTGGACCGTAGGCTGGACGCTGTGGTTCTGCCTGCTCATAGAACACTTCCGTCATCCCCAGGTCACATTGTACACAACAGCAAGAGCCTCTCCTTGCGGGGACGAAGAACGAGCCACTGACTCCTTCACCCCAGCGCCGTCCTTGCATTTTGCTTCGTTGTGCACCCTGTGGCACGAAAGCTGTATGTGATGTTGCTATGTCTGTAACTGAGAATATGAAATGAAGAGCGTCCTTTTCTACCGCTGCCGTCTGTGTGAGGTTTTGTTTCTGACGTGTGTCTCGTGGTGGGTGGCCACTGGCAAAGCAGCTCTTGGTACAGGTGTTCTGAAACCGTTCTGAGCAGTGAAGTGGCCAGGTGATCCCAAATTACTCAGAGTGGTTAAAAAAATCAAGGCGGACTGCAAAAGAGTCCAGAAGGATCTCTCCAAAGTGGGTGAACGGGCAATGAAATGGCAAATGTGGTTTCATGTAAGAAAGTGTAACGTGATGCACACTGGGGCAAAAACATCCCAACCTTACAAATACACTGATGTGGTTTGAGCCGGCAGTGACTGAACAGGGAAAAGATCTTGGGGTTCAAGTGATAACCCAATAAAATCCCTGACCTAGTGTGGCAGCTGTGATAAAGGCAAATCCCATGTTAAGGATTTGTTAGGAAAGGGATAAAAAACGAAACTGCCAGCATCGTAACGCTCTGGTACTAATCTGTGATGTAGCTACACTTGGAATGTTGTGTAGAGTTCTCGACACCACCTTGCAAGACAAATACTGTAAAGCTGGAAAACGTGCATGAAGGGGCAGCTAAAATGAACAGGAAGCCAGAGCACTTTGCATTCATGTCCTGCTTGTGGGCTTCCCGGTGGCTGGCCACTGAGGGAACAGAAGAACATGAGAAGAGCCCTGATGCTGGATCAGGCCAAGGGTCCATCTAGTCCAGCACTCTGTTCACACAGTGGCCATCCAGCCATCGGCCAGGGACCAACAAAGCAGGACATGGTGCAACAGCACCCTCCCACCCATGTTCCCCAGCAACTGGTGCACACAGGCATATTGCCTCGAATACTGGAGATAGCACACATCCATCAGGAAATGGGGTACTGGACCACATGGCATTTGGTGTGATCCAGTAGGGCTCCTCTTACGTGCAACGCACTTAATGCCATTCTGTGTCTCTCCATCTGTCCCTCCTTCCTTTCCCTGTTATCCTCTGTGTCTTTTGGGAGTAGAGGAAGGAGAAGCATGATGTTACTTAGTCTAAGTATAACCTGTTCAAGCGCTGGACTCCCTGCAATCTAATGCAGAAGTCATGCCCCCCCCCTGCGAATGTGGGGAGCTGCTAGAGCTCATGCACCCCACAGGGCCGCTAACACAGATGCCTACTCTGCCTGGGCCTCCAGGCATTTCAACTGCCAACCAACTGCACCCCCAGAATTGCTGCATTAGATGCTCCCAGGCAATTGTGTGTGATGGAAAACCTTTCATAAGGACCCCATGCAAAACACCACCACTGTGTAAGACAACCCAGGGGATGCCTGGCACTGCAGTAGAATCATAGAAAAGTAGAGTTGGAAGGGGCCTACAAGGCCATCGAGTCCAAACCCCTGCTCAATGCAAGAATCCACCCTAAACCATACCTGACAAGATGGTTGTCCAGCTGCCTCTTGAAGGCCTCCAGTGTGGGAGAGCCTACAACCTCCCTAGGTAACTGGTTCCATTGTCATACTGCTCTAACAGGACATTTTTCCTGATGTCCAGCCAGAATCTGGCTTCCTGTAACTTGAGCCCATTATTCCGTGTCCTGCACTCTGGGAGGATCGAGAAGAGATCCTGTCCCTCCTCTGTGACAACCTTTCAAGTATTTGAAGAGTGCTATCATGTCTCCCCCTCAATCTTCTCCTCTCCAGGCTAAACATGCCCAGTTCTTTCAGTCTCTCTTCATAGGGCTTTGTCTCCAGACCCCTGATCATCCTGGTTGCCCTCCTCTGAACACACTCCAGCTTGTCTGCCTCCTTGAATTGTGGAGCCCAGAACTGGATGCAATACTCTAGATGAGGCCTAACCAGGGCCAAATAGAGAGGAACCAGTACCTCACGTCATTTGGAAGCTATACTTCTATTAATGCAGCCCCAAATAGCATTTGCCTTTCTTGCAGCCCTATCTCACTGTTGGCTCATATTCAGCTTGCAATCTACAACAATTCCAAGACCCGTCTCGTTTGTAGTATTGCTGAGCCAAGTATCCCCCATCTTGTAACTGTGCATTTGGTTTCTATTTTCTAGATGTAGAACTTGGCATTTATCCCTATTAAATTTCATTCTGTTGTTTTCAGCCCAGCACCAGGGGTTGTGGTCACACTGTGATGGGGTGGGTGTGGAAATGGTGGTTCTATGCCAAGGGTCCAATCAACCTAGCAACAACCCTGGCAGGCACTAGAAATTTAGCTGAGTTTTGAGACAAGCCCGCCTTCGCAAAAGAGGGGAGTAACGCTCCAGAGGCAGTTATTTGGAGAAAAGGTCTAAGCATTTATTTTAATTTGTGATTAGCACTCCATGGTTTGTTTGGTAAAGATACAATGTTTGAAACCATTGGAGGTTTTTTATGAAAGCTTGACCAGGCCGCCTCTGTGTCTCTGGAGTATAATTTCTCTCTCTCTGGCAATTGAAGCAGTGGAGAAGAAGACTCCAGGAAGCTGACGCTCAGCAAGAAGGAAAAACTGGTACGGGCACCTAGGGGGGGAAAACTGTTTTTATTTATGCCACCCTGATCAATACTAACTTGGCCTGGCTATTCTCAATTGTATGTGGCTTTAGCAGTATCACAAAGTATGAGCAGTAAAAAAACAACCGCCAGCAGCTAGCCCAGAGTCCCATTAGGGTTGGGGGCCTCTGGAGTACAACGTTGCTGTTGACTTCCAGCCTGGAAGAACAGCGGCCCTCCTGTTTGCAGCTCCAGACACTGGAACTCTTAGGAGCCTTTTAGTGGTGTCCAAGCCTCCAGCGACATCAGGGTGTGTGTGCTGTGTACGTGCGTGTGTTAGGAGTGGGGCAGGGGCAAAGGACGCTGTCTGAGGCGGCCACCTGTTGTGCTATATAGTGCCAGAGGGGCTACCAGGCCCGGACTGGAGCACTTAATAGCTATCTGGGCAAGAGACAAAAGTATTTAAGTTCTGAAGAGAGAGAAAGTAGGGGGCGGGAGGTATAACTCCCCCTTTCATCTCCTGAAACATCACTGTATTGTGAGTTTAGGGGGTGTATCTCATGACATGCTTCTCCCCACCCCTAACCCTCTCCCCCTAATCCTCAGCAGATGCATACTGAGGAACACAGGTCTGCTAAGATTGCCCGTTGCTAAGCACCAGAGTATTGACAGGGGCTGTTTGCTAACAAAGGTCTCCACAGTAATAGGTGCGTGCATTGGGCGGTGGTTGTTTTCCCTCCACTGTTTTGTCCTGGAGTTGCCTATCTTCCATTCCACACACTGTTTGTCATCCCACATCAACTTCCTGTGTTGCCCACTCTCGTGATGTACACCAGCTTGGCACATGGTCTTTGCCCCTCCCGCACCCCACCATCAGGAACAATTACCAGAGCAGCTGAAATGTATTACAGGTCAAAATAGCAACAATGCCCGCCCCCACTACCGTTTAAAAAAAAAAAGCCAGATTCAGGGTAGATTCAGGGGAGAAAGATGTCACTGGGCAAGATGGAAAGCTAAAGTTTGCATTTTATAACAGTCTAAAATAAAACACAGAAGATGTTGCCCAGAATTAATTAGGTAAAACCGAGCCTGCTACAAAAAAGCGATCCGTTTGCAGAACAATATGCCAGGCTGAAGGGACAAGGGGGCAGCTTTTGAAAATGCAAAATCAAGCTGTCACTATTTGGACCTTTTTTTTGATACTAATAATTCATTAAGATAATTTGTATCCTTGCATTCCACTAAAAATGTAGCACTTAAAGCTACTAACAATGAATTATGGTTATATAAAATATAATTAAGCTACATTTTTTGTGAACCACCCAGAGAGCTCCGGCTATTGGGCAGTATAGAAATGTAAATAAATAAAATCAAGTAAAACAGTGAAGAGGCAAAGCAGCCGCTTCTTGAAGCACCAGTGTCAGCATAAATAGCTCAGGCTTAAAACCTAATGTCATGGCCTTGTATGTTTTGGACTACAGCTCCCTGAGCACCAGCCATGCTGTCTGGGGCTGATGGGAGCTGAAGACCCAAACTAGGTTTGGAAGAATGCAATCAAAGCTAAATTGGATCGTGTCAGAGGGCATGTTCTTTTCCCCTTAGACAAAGTTCCATAGTTATATGGTAGAAAAGTTCAGCTTTCTTTATCAGGTTGCTGTTGTTTTGCAGCTGGTAGGTACAGATTCATCTCAGCTTTTAAACTGAGGTTCTCCTAGGAGTTGAGTCCTTAAGGAGATTGCTGCAACCTTTACAGGTCAGATGAGCAAAGTTATATTTAACGGTGGCATCATTTATCAATCTGCTCTTTGCCACCTCTATATAGAATGTTCCTGAATGGTAATGCAGAGAAAATTATTTTCCCTTCAAAATGTCTGGCCAGACGTCCTTTGGGCCGGTTGGATGCTTGAGCCTCCAGCCACAGGAACAGGTCTGTGGTTGCTGTGGCAGCCTGGTTGCCAGGAAGCTATAATTCTCCTGAGGATGGTCAGCAGGGACTATGTCCTTCCCGTGGCTGGTGTGCTGGTGTTCACGTTTAGCCAGCAATATGTTTTCCATTTCATTCTTTTAATAGCTTAAAACAACTAAGTTTGTGGGGTTAGACTTGATGGCCTTGTAGGCCCCTTCCAACTCTGCTATTCTATGATTCTAGGTGCTGTATGGAAAACAAAGGTGCAGTAGTTTGCTCGCTCTTGGTGCAAAGCCCACCCTTTGGAAGCAGAGATCTTTGTCATCACTGGGAAAATGTCATTATTCTCCTGGATCGCACTTCCATTGCCGCTGCTGAGTGGAATGTTGTTATACAAAAGTCACAAGTGCCGTTGGGATATTGCTTGTGTCGTAACAAAAACAACAACACAATGGCTCTACCATTTTGTGACCTATTTTATAACTTCCCACCCCACCCCAGAGTTACAATAAAAAATAAAACAAAAAGTTGTAATCCAGCAACCCATTGTCATCTTAGCTACTCCCTCTTTAAAGGCTAAATCACCTAAATCAGATACTAAATATAACAGGTTCATTTAAGACTTTTATGTAAGCATATATAGCAATATATATAAAAGTTTCTTGCTTCTTGAAGGCTAGGTAATTCTCTGCTGTGTAGTTCCAAGTGCACACTCCTCTGGTCTTTATTTTCAAGTGGCAAAGATCCCACATGAATTACCTATTTCGAGAGGGGCCTGCCTGCTGTCTCTAAGCTCAAGAGTGCACCCAGATCCATGGAATAAGTTGTAGAAGTAAACCTTCCTGCAGGTGTACAGGCGAAATCTCCCTCCTGTTTTAACTAAGGCAGCCTTGTCCTGAAGCCTGAAACGGCTGCCCTCTGGCCCCCCAAAAGTCCTTCAGGCTCCACTGGCCCTAGAATCACAGAGCTTTCACATGTTGAGTCTCCAACTTTTGTAGCAAGAGTTCTATTGTGTTTTGTAAGCTGGCAGGTTTTGGAAGTGCATTATGCCCGTTTTGCAAGCTCCTTAGTGGGGAGCTTTTAGACGAGAGTATGGCCTGGTTCAGACAACACGCTAAACCATTCTGCTTAGCGTGTTGTCTGAACCAGGCCACTGTATGACTTGAAACGTTTTCCTCTTCTGAGAGGTGGAAGAGCCCAAGAATGTTACATGTAGGCCTAAAGTTACTGTCTACTCTCAAATTTGTGTTGCTCCAGAGCCACCTAGTGGCCTCCGGCAGCAAAGACACGTTAAAGAGCGATGCAGCTGCCTGTTGTGATTTTAGCATTAACTCTGTATCCTGATAAATGGGAGTGTGACTGCAGTGCCCTCTACAGCAGCGGTCCCCAACCTTTTTGGCACCAGGGACCGGTTTTGTGGAAGACAATTTTTCCACGGACTGGGACGGGGGTGGTTTGAGGGGATGGTTTTGGGAAGCCATGCCCGCACCCCCACTCCAGCGTCCTGGCTTTGTTTCGGCTGGGTGGGCGCCCAGCCGAAGTGAAGCCAGGATGCTGGGGCGGGGGGGGCGGCTTTGGAACGGCGCACCTGGAAGTTGCTCTCCCAGAGTGGCTTCTGGCCGGGCGCGCCGTTCCAAAGCCACCGCCCCCACCCCAGCGTCCTGGCTTCGCTTCGGCTGGGCAGGCAAGATGACGCCCTGCACCCAGGTACGCTGGGGTGGGGGTGGGGGTGGGTGGGTGAAAGCAGCTCACCTGTGCAGCCCATTTCCTAACAGGCCACGGACCCAGACCGGTCCATGGCCCGGGGGTTGGGGACCCCTGCTCTACAGGCTAGATTCAAGATGGCAAGGTAAATTATTCAAAGTTTATAGATGGATAGAAGTCCTGCTGAAGCATTGGCAGTAGCCGTTTCTAAAATGTCCTTATTTATTTATTTATTTATTACATTACCTTACTTCTTAGGAGTGGTGGGAGAGGCCTCTTTTCCTTTATGTTGAGGTACAGAGTTAAGGGAAGCGTGCTCCATGTTAAATTGCCTTTGAATTTTGGGAGAACTCCAAGGAGAAGTTACTCCCTGGGGTATTTAAACTCCCCCCCTTTTTTTAAAAAAAAGAAAGGTTCTCTCTCACAATCTGGGACAGTCAAGGGTGTGGGGAAGAAGTAAGAGAAGAGAAAGTATGAAGAGAAATCTCTATCTGTAAGTTTCTAGTAGTGCTTTTACCATCCAGCAAAAAATTGTCGTAAGTCTTCCCCAATCAAAAAGGGATTTCTGCTACATTAGGGAGCTTGGCATGTGCACAGTAGTGCTGTCCATCATAGATGGCCCCACATGGTTTAATGCCAAAGATAAACACACACATGGAAACCACTTCCCACTTTCTAAAATGGGGAATACTCCAGCAGGAAGTTCCCCTGGACAATCATATTACAACTATGTTCTTTCTTCTGCTGCCCCTTACGCCTGGAACGCTCTTCCAGAACATTTGAGAACTACAAGTTCAATCGCAGCTTTTAAAGCTCAACTAAAAACTTTTCTTTTTCCTAAAGCTTTTAAAACTTGATGTTGTGCAGACTTTATGCTGTTAGTTTTACCCTATCCTGTGCCTGCTTACCCTACCCTGTACCTGTTTGCATTCTCTTCCCCTCCTTATTGTTTTACTATGATTTTATTAGATTGTAAGCCTATGCGGCAGGGCCTTGCTATTTACTGTTTTACTCTGTACAGCACCATGTACATTGATGGTGCTATATAAATAAATAAATAATAATAATAATAATAATAATAATAATAATAATAATAACAACTAGAATATATCTGTGTCTGCGACTGCCCGTGATAGCCCTAACTGTGGCACCTGTGCATATGAACCGAGATGTTTTCTTACATAGTGGCAGACACACCTTGGGAGGCCTAGCGTAGTCATGGTGACCAGGCCTAGGTACAAAATGTACAGATAAGTTGTCGCTCGCACTTCATCAAACTCTGAGCTGTTGGTTCCTATTTATGGTAGGAGATACATTCTAAAAAGTAAATGTATAAAACTGTACTACACCTATCCTTAATTTGATCCAGTTAAGGCAGCTGTCCCCAACCTTTTTGGCACCAGGGACCGGTTTTGTGGAAGACAATTTTTCCACGGACCGGGGGTGGGGGGTTGAGGGGATGGTTTGGGGAAGCCACGCCCCCACCCCCACCCCCACTCCAGCATCCTGGCTTTGCTTCGGCTGGGTGGATGCCCAGCTAAAGCGAAGCCAGGACGCTGGGGCGGGCAGGCGGCTTCGGAACGGTGCGCCCGGAAGTTGCTCTCCCAGAGCGGCTTCCAGCCAGGCGTGCCATTCCAAAGCCGCTGCCCCCACCCCAGCGTCCTGGCTTCGCTTCAGCTGGGCAGGTGAGATGGCGCCCTGCACCCAGGTATGCTGGGGCGGGTGGGGGGTGAAAGCAGCTCACCTGCACAGCCCAGTTCCTAACAGGCCACGGACCAGTACTGGTCCGTGGCCCGGGGGTTGGGACCCCTGAGTTAAGGTCAGGGGGACAAGTTGAGGGCTCAACATTACTGTGGTCTTTCAGGTTTAGGACAGGGTGGGTTTTCAATATTATTTTATGGAGTGGAGGTTGCACACTTGAGAAGAACAATTTGAGGAAAGCCAGAGCTTTCAAAATGTGGATATACTGACATATGTCGAAGATACCGTGGACTGATGGCATAGTACGTAGGGTAAACAAACAAACAATTAATAAATGCCATCAAAAGAAGAAAATTGCAATATCTTGGTCATATTAATACACCCTACTCAACTTATACAAGGGGAAATAAAAGGGAAAAGATTTTGGGAAGAAGACAAACATCGTTGTTGGGAGTACTTGAGAAAATGGTATCGCTGTACTTCTATACCACGATTTAGAGCAACAGCATCAAAACCAAAAATAATTGTAGTAACTAACCTCCGCTAGGAGAAGGCACCCTAAGAAGAGTAGAATGCAGCCTATTCTGAGTGAGGGGGTGACGGACGACTCAACCCCACATTCCCCAGCTGTCATCAGTTAGGGAACCATGGGCTGGAGGGCTCCACTTGAACTAGATATTCAGTACAGCTGCTGCTTGAGCTAAAGGCATGGCTACTTTTTATAACTACATAGAAGAAGCGAGGGAGACTGGAGCAGGCACAGACCACCGGAGCCTGCTTCAGTTGGACCCCCCCACAACTGGGCTAACATCTTCACCCTGTGGGGAAGAAGGAAGAGCTGTTGGTTTGCCCCTCCATTGGGAGATAAGAGGACGGAGCAAGGCCTTCCCACCAGCCTGAACAGTCTCCTTAATTTTTTATTTTCTCCCTCTTCCCTCCCCATCCCCTTTTCCTTGTGTGTAGTGCCTTTTTTAGAATGTAAGCCTGAGGGCAGGGACTGTCTTCTTCACTGATCAATTGTAAGCCACTCGGAGAGCATTTTTGGCTGAGGTGCGGGATAAAAAATACTATAAATAAATAACTGAACTCAAAAATTGAGACTATTCATCTCCTGTAGCAAAAGCTGCAGATCACAGACTATCCACCTGCATCAAATTAAAAGTGCAGTGTTTTGTTACAGATTCTAGTTGATAATTTTGTACTTATTTATGCAATAAGAATTTCTATCCTAATGCCAACACGGCTACAAACCCATTAAGGCAAGGAAGTGAACAAAAGCCCTAATAATGCAAGGTAAAAATTGCTCTCAAATGATTTAATAGCCCAAATATTTGTGAAAATAGGATTGGGCCAGCCAGTGACTGCTTGGTAGAACGCATTAGGCCTGCTTTGCACTGGGAGCGCTCTAACCAGTGCTATTCCTGGTCAAACTGCCACACTGCTGCATCTGGCCCTGCCTACTACATGACTTTGCTGTTTACCCACAGGTCTGTGTTATTTCCCCAATGAAGTGGTTTTTGAGGATCTTTGCTGTAGGGACTTGAGGGTCTCTAGTCTTCTCATTTACTGTTAATTGAGCAGCTTGAGTAGTGGTAGCCCATTCAGTTTCATTCCCTCAGCTAATAAATGGCCAAGTATGTTTCTAGGGCCTTTTTAGTACAAACCATAGGCTTAGTCAGGGTGACCATATGAAAAGGAGGACAGGGCTCCTGTGTCTTTAACAGTTGCATTGAAAAGGAAATTTCAGCAGGTGTCATTTGTACATATGGAGAACCTGGTGAAATTTCCTCTTCCTCACAACAGTTCAAGCTGCAAGTGCCCTGCCCTCTTTTAAATCTGGTTACTCTAGTATAGCTGCTGCAGCTTTAACTGTTGTGATGAAGAGGGAATTTCACCAGGTTCTCCATATATACAAATGACACCTGCTGCAATTCCCTTTTCTATGCAACTGTTAGACACAGGAGCCCTGTCCTCCTTTTCATAGGGTCACCCTGTTAGTGGCATTTTGAACACTGCAAAGGGCCGGACACTGTCAGAATTGCAAAACAAAAACATCAGCACTGAAATACATTCTTCAGGCTGGTGGACATGCAAGGAGCCATTGTAAAATTTAAATGAAGCTCTTTCTATCAGCTGCCCAAAGCAGTGCACCCGCCCCTCTCAGCAGTGAACATCCCAGCTGGTCTTTCACATAGATAAGTTTCATATGGCAGCAGCACAAGTGCTGCAGCAAGAAGCCACAGAGCAATGTAGCTATCGAGTCGTGAGCAGGCTCATGTGGAAGGCTTCAGGGTGTGTGTGTGTGTGTGTGTGTGTATGGGGGGCTGTAACACATCAGCCAGTGTCCCTCTTTCAGAATACTAGAACCTGGGGTCCTCCCATGAAGCTCATTGGTGGGCGATTCAGGACAAATAAAAGGAAGCACTTCTTCACACAGTGCATAGTTGAACTATGGAACTCACTACCACAGGATGTAGTGATGGCCACCAATTTGGATGGCTTTAAAAGGAGGTTGGATAAATTCCTGGAGGAGAAGGCTTATCAATGGCTACTAGCCCCGATGGTTGTGTCCAATATTCGAGGCAGTAAGCCTGTGTGCACCAGTTGCTGGGGAACATGGGTGGGAGTGTGCTGTTGCACCATGTCCTGCTTTGCTGGTCCCTGGACAACAGCTGGTTGGCCACTGTGTGAACAGAGTGCTGGACTAGATGGACCCTCGGTCTGATCCAGTATGGCCCTTATGTTCTTTCACCTGGCAAAAGTGGGAGATCCACCTTTTTTGGAAAACTGGTCTTTGTCCTCACACCCTAACCCTTCCCCAAAATAATGAGAAAGAACACAAATACTAGAGACAGTGATGACTTTATTGAGAGGGGAGGTGTTACTGAAACATCAAGTTTCTTCCAGCCTCTCACTTCCTCAGAGGCTGATGGAATGGAGAGCCTCTAACCGCAAGACACAGAGCCGAGTTGTAAGAAAAAAGGGTTTCTGGTCTTTACTCCTTAGATGCCATGTGAACGATCAAGTCCACCACGCGGCTGCTGTATCCAAACTCATTGTCATACCTGGGGGGGTGGAAAAGGCAGGAAAACATGAGATCACCCTATTCTCCATCAGACGTTGAAGTAGGAAGGGAAGCAAGCCAAAAGGTAACAGCCCTGTCACCATATACTCCTACATACATATACTATTCCACCTCCTCAAATCCAGCAAGCCATTGAGTGACCAGAATTATTGAAACAGTAGGAATTTCCCCCCTTTTCTCTAGCTCTCTAGACGAATCACCCAGCCCCATCTCTTACCAGGAAACCAGCTTGACAAAGTGGTCGTTGAGAGCAATGCCAGCGGCTGCATCAAAGATGGAAGAGTGGGTATCACCATTGAAGTCACAGGAAACAACCTTCAGGAGAAGCAGAAGAGAGACTTACGAGGTGCGCAGAGCCTTGACCAAAAAGGGGGGAGGCATCAGTCTTGAATACACCCCCCCCCACACACACACATTTATCCAAGTGGCCATCCCATACAGTGGCCAAGAGTTTCAAAGTGTTACGGCTGCATTGAGTAATGCATATCCATTACCCTGGCAGGACCTTTAGAACTGTCACCATGCTAGCAGAAATTGTGCAAAAAATGACATGCCCTTGACAGTACTTTCTCCATATGGCCATGTGTATACATTGCATAAATTCAGCTTACCTGCTCCTCTGTGTATCCCAGGATACCCTTCATGGGGCCCTCGGAAGCTGCCTTCACAGCCTTCTTAATGTCATCGTATTTGGCCTGTGAGGAAAGATGTAAGTGTTAGATACTCAAAACTCCCAGATTCCAACGTGTGTGTGTGTGTGTGTGTGTGTGTGCGTGCTCGCGCACATAGCCACTTATGTTAAAGTCACTTATGTCTCAAGTCACAGGCCAGAGTAGGGGCTTGGTGAAACAGCTGACAGATACTGTTCTCCTATACTCAAAGTAGCTCTATTGAGAGGTTTTTAGAGGGGAGGGAAGTACTTTCACCACTATAACGTATATAGCATGAGGTCAGCACTGAGCTTACATACAATTCCTGCAATCTTGCTTAATGTTGAGGTGGAAGAATCATGAGAATCAATAATACATATATCTCACAATCCAGAGGTTACATTGTGGTGGGTAAGCCAGCAACCCACTATTGCGCACGGGCGGGGGTTCTGCACTGGCAAGTACTCCTCAGAGTCTCAAAGTATTCCACATAAGGGACCCAGAAGGAGAGGTACTCCAGGATCTAAGATACTCACTGGTTTCTCCAAGCGGCATGTTAAGTCTACAACAGAAACATTTGGAGTTGGGACACGGAAAGCCATTCCTGTGAGTTTCCTGTAGGTGCAGGAGAAGACTTGGGTTAGGGTACACATCTTCCTTATTTTAGCAACCCCTGTGATCCCTGTCATCAGGAGACAGGAGAACCTACCCATTCAGCTCAGGGATGACCTTGCCAACAGCTTTAGCTGCTCCTGTGGATGCTGGGATGATATTTTGGGAAGCTCCTCTGCCATCTCTCCAGTTTTTCCCAGAGGGACCATCCACAGTCTTCTGTGTAGCTGTGATGGCATGGACAGTGGTCTGGAGTAGGAAGAACAGCAGAGACCATTTCACCCCAAGCACAAGAGATATTCCCACGTCAACAAGAGTAGCATCCTGAAAACTTCTCTCACACTTTCATCTCGGCTACCTCTTTTCCTCCACTTCCTCCTCCTCCACCTCTCACCATTGTGGCCAAACTCTGAACAGTGCAAGGCTGGCAAAAAGTGAGAGCCCCACCGAGGCCTAGTTCTTGAGGCGCTTCATCAGAACTGTACTCAGAAATTGTGCTGAGGGGACTTAAAGGGTCAAGGAATCATTGCAGGAGAGCTGAAACATAAACCAGGCTGGTTTAATATGTTGAAAGCTTTTAAGTGAGCAATAGGACAGAATATTGTGTGCACGCCTCTCTTTATACCTCCACAAGTAAGAGAACTAGACACTAATAATTTGAAGTGCTTGGAGCATCTGTGAGGGGGCCAGACGGCTCCTTTCTCCAATGCTTGTGTCACACTGGTGTCTTGCCAGGAGGTGGAGATTGCACGGGCAAGCAAGGAATTGAGAATAAAACCGCCAGTATCATACGACCTTTATACAAATCTATGGTGCAACCACACTTAGAATTCTGTGTACAGTTCTGGTCATCACACCTAAAAAAGGATATTATAGAGCTGGAAAAAGAGCAAAAAAGGGGCAACTAAAATGATGAAGGGGCTGGAGCATCTCCCCTGCGAGGGAAGGCTACAACAGCTGGGATTGTTTAGCTTGGAAAAAAGGAGGCTGAGGGGAGACAGGATAGAGGTGGACAAAATTATGCATGGTGTGGCGAATGCGGATAGGGAGACATTTTTCTTCCTCTCTCAAAATACTAGAACCCAGGGTCATCCCATGAAACTGTTTTGTGGGCAATCCAGGACAAATAAAAGGAAGTACTTCTTTACATAGCTCATAGTTAAATTATGGAACTCACTACCACATGATGTAGTGATGGCCACCAATTTGGATAGCTTTAAAAGGGGGTTGGA
This sequence comes from Elgaria multicarinata webbii, assembly GCF_023053635.1. NCBI lineage: Eukaryota > Metazoa > Chordata > Lepidosauria > Squamata > Anguidae > Elgaria > Elgaria multicarinata. The sequence continues at coordinate 9,133,782 of NC_086176.1, forward strand.
TAAATTCCTGGAGGTGAAAGCTATCAATGTCTACTAGCCCCGATGGTTGTGGGTGGGAGGGTGCTATTGCACTGTGTCCTGCTTGTTCATCCCTGGCTGATGCCTGGTTGGCCACTATGTGAACGGAGTGCTGGACTAGATGGACCCTTGGTCTGATCCAGCATCAGGGCATTTCTTTTGTTCTTAACCATGAGGAACATGCAATTCACCTACCATAAGGCCTTCCACAATGCCATAGTTGTCATTGATGACCTTGGCCAAGGGAGCAAGGCAGTTGGTGGTGCAAGAAGCATTGCTGGAAGAAAACGGGAGCAGCTAAATGGATGATCACACTCTCTCCCCCCTTCCAGAGGACTCCCTGGCCCCATTTCAGTGAGGCAGAACAGCCCTCTGCTCCAATTGTAAATACCAGAGTTCCCTTGCATATTCACCTGACGACTTTCAGAGAGTTGTCATACTTCTGATGATTGACACCCATCACAAACATGGGAGCATCAGCTGATGGGGCAGAAATTATAACACGCTTTGCACCACCTTTCAAGTGAGCCTAGAGGAAAGAAAACAATAAAAAACAATTAGCCCTCTTCAAGGTTTAGGTAGAATAGGTTAGAGTTAAGGACACAAAGATGACCAAGACAAAAGATTGGCCAGTGAACAAAAATCTTTGCCACCAAGCCTCCATTCAAATGTTACCATAGCAGCAGTGCGGGAGCCATAATTTTATGCGTTTGTCCCATGCTGCAATGGTAACGTTTGAAAGCCATCAGCCACATGGATGAGGCAAATTCTGTGGGTTCGTCACACCTGATCACTGCCCAGGGAGGGGAGAGACCGAGTGGAAAATAAGCAGAAAAACTCCTACACCACTGCAGTAATACACAAAGTGGGTCCCTGAGAGAGATTTACTTGAAACTAGTGCAACTGTAGGAATTTAGGAGCTACAGTTCCTTGAATCATTAAACTCCCACGCCTCCTTTGGGTTGTATCATATTGAACTCTAGACGGCTGATTTTTGCTCCATTTTACTTTTGTATTAATCCAGGAAGTATAGGCATCCAGGTTCCCTTCAATTTCAGAGCACCAGTGGTTTGCATGTTCTCTTGCCATTCTACATCCGTAAGCAGACAACCCAACAGCAGACAGTGCCATATCTATGCTACCCATCTATGCTACCCACTTACGCTGGCCTTCTCTGTGGTGGTGAAGACACCGGTGGATTCCACAACATACTGTGCGCCAGCATCACCCCATTTAATGTTGGCAGGGTCACGCCTAACAAGGAAAGGAAAGAAGCCATTTAGAATCTGCAAGTTTCTGATGAAATCACCCTCTGCCCATCAAGGAAAACTAGAGCGGAGAGGGCGTTACTCACTCTTGGAAGATTGTGATGGCATGTCCATTAATCACGAGTTTCCCATTATCAGCTTTGACTTCGCCATGGAAACGGCCATGAGTGGAGTCGTATTTAAACATGTAGACCTGAAGTTGAGACACGAAACGTTAGTTGTCATCATGGAGTCGGATTCCCCTTTCATCCCTCACACCCTTGCTTCCACTCTTTCCTCACACCAAGCTACTCGCATACACGACTGCTTCAAGAAGGTACTATGTGAATTGGAAGCCCAGTGTACTTCAGGGCTGTTGCAGTTGGGGTAGAGCAGCCTTTCTCAACCTGGGGCGCTCCAGATGTGTTGGACTGCATCTCCCAGAATGCCCCAGCCAGCTGGCTGGGGCATTCTGGGAGTTGTAGTCCAACACATCTGGAGCGCCCCAGGTTGAGAAAGGCTGGGGTAGAGGATGGGAAACACGGCTGTGATCACTGAAACCACCAAAGCGTGACCCTGTTCAGACAATATGCTAAGCTATGGTGGTTAAGCATTTTGAGCTAAACGTGGCTTCGCGTGTCATGTGAACTATGACTGAGCATGTCGTGTGAGCCATTCCTAACCATGATAGCTACATAACCATGGTTTAAACATGTTCACTAACTATTTGCTGCAAAAGGGTTAGCAGCCTAACCATGGCTCAGTCTGCTGTCTGAAAAGGTCCAGTATTTTCTCCGCACAATCATGGAGAAATTTTGGTGGCAAGGCAATATCAATTGGGTCTTTTGAAAGTCACAGCTGGGAGATTTTATTTGTCACATGGAAAGCAACTACCCAATTAATTATATGCAATTAAACATGTAGTTAAAATGGACTTTTTGCTAGTTGGGTAATTTATGTTATTGGGATTTTGTATGCGTGTTTAATATTTTATATTAGTATAATGTAAGTACTAATTGCATATAACTGGGTCTCTGTTTGTGGCGCGACTCCTACGGAGTGTATTATTTTTCTCTTTGGAGATTGTTTTTCAACACCATCTCATTTATACAGGAATTATATGACATCAACTAGGGGCCCTTTTTCCTAAACTTTCAAGGGGCATTTGCCCTGCCACACCCAAATCTGCTTGCAGGCTTGTCTTATTTACAGGAAGCACTACAAACTTTCTGGAAAATATTAGAGGATGACTATATAGTGATGAGGAAATTTGCAAAGTAGTCTGACTTTGCTCCAAGTAGCAGGGAGATTCAAGTCTCACAAGGGACAATTCTGAGTTCTCACCATGTAGTCCAGATCAATGAAGGGGTCATTGATAGCCACAATATCGGCTTTTCCTGAGAGGGTTGCAGCCCTGGTGACCAGACGGCCAATACGGCCAAATCTAGAGAAACAAGGATAACAGTGTCATCGTCAGGATGGATTAACTAACCCTTTTTAGTTGTTCACTGCTCTACAAATGTATCAATGACCAAATGCATGGTAGGAAGCAGAGATCAGTGTGTCACAATGTAACTTGCAATCAGATGGCAAACCTAGCGATGGACTAGGGCTTAGACCATATAGTCTGACCCCAGTCTGGGCAAAGCAGTTTTATTCTAGGCAGACTGTCTGCCCCAGGCACCAAGACCTCTACCTATCTTCCTTTCCGGTGTTTAACTTAACATTAGGCACAAGTTACAGGGATACACGGTGCAAACTTCACTGAAATACATTTTTTCCAATTATTTTCAAATGGGGCTTGAGGCGGAGACCTTCCTGGTGGGTTGAATCCCACATGTTCTATCTACCCTGCTTCTATTCTGCCACAACAACCAAAATCTTATGCTCATGGCAGCAGTTTTACCTTGTCTCATGCTAGGGCTGCCCCAGACAGAGCCATCATTTGCTGACAGCATTGGCAAGAGAAGGCTCAGAAAGGCTCCTCGATTTCTTCCCGCTGGCTGGGGTCAGAGTGCCCAACAGGGCTGCAAATCTTTTAAAAGCCCACAACAGCCTGGAGGCCCTGGCCACCCCTTTTTGGGTCACGTGAGGAAGGCTTTGTGTTTGAGACAAAGAGCATCCTTGCATGAGACTGAACAGTCTGCCCCACAATGGCTTTTCCAGCCCCTCTCCTTTTAAACTCTTCCTTCCCTCCTAAATGGTTGGAACTGGTAACAACCCAATATAGGGGCCAAGATGTGGGCTGGAGAGGCTTGAATTTTCCCACTCAAGCTATGAACATCAATTTAAGTAAGAGCTTGAAAAGTCAAGACTTCTACCATTGCCATCTTTTCAGGACTGCTCCGAGGTTAAATCTTATAAGAGTTAAAGCGCTCTGCACAATGGGAAGTTTGACAATTACATGGAGCTTCCTTGTGGCATATCCACTCACTTCATACTATTCACCGCAGTGTGCAGCAGCTCCTCACTACCCCTCTGAGCCCTGGAGATATGAGAGGCCCTTTCTACACCTAAGGGTTATCCCAGGGAAATGGAGGGATCATGCCTGCCTGCTCCCGGGCTCCCCTGTGAGGCATTTGGATGTGCAGGAATGATCCCAGGATATAGGGCTGGTGTAGACATGCACAGAGACTGAACCTCAAACTTTCTACATGCAAAGCGCCCATTCGGCCATTTAATTATAGACCCCAAACAGCAATTCTTAAGGGAAGCAGCTTCCTTAGGTATGCCTGTGTTGGGAAAAGTATTGTTTGGACAGGGTCCTTCCTCCCCGCTGAATTTGCACGGAGTGGACTGCCCATTTGCCCCCTTTCTAGGCAATACTGCTTTCAACTCTTCCCTCCTTTCCACCACTATCCTGCCTCAAAAAGGTCAGGCACTAACTTTAGAGGCAGCCCTTGCCTTCTCTCTCTCTCTCTCCGGCACTGAGCTGCAGAGTTATCTGGTTACAACTTTTAGCCTCCCAGCGGCATATGCAGAAGGTCACATTCTTTGTGGGCCCGTCGGACTGACAGACACACAATCCTCCCAGTGACATCTAAGGAAGGCTTTGATTTGATTTTTTTAGGGCACAGGGAGAGGCAGGAGATGCAAAAGGTGGGAAAATGAAGCAGGGTGGAGAGAGAGGACCACAGTGACTCAGCAAGCCCAGCTCAGGGAAGTGAGTCACCATGGGTGCCTCTCAGACTTGGGCACATCCTGGCCATCAGCTTCCCCCATGTGCTTTCTGCCTCTGGGCCAACACATAGGTAGCATGAGGAGTCAGAACATCTACCCTCTGTTTAGGAGGACAGCTGAGCCTAGGAGAACACAAGCCGAACTTGTTTGAGAGAAACAGCTGCCAGGAGAGGCAGATGGGCCACAGTGACCTTCAGATGTCCTTGCAAGAGGCAGGAAAGGAAAGCCCGGCTAGGTTATCTCCTGCCGCGCACCCCCCCCCCCCCACCCAAAGAGCCGAATCAAGCTAGGAGTGAGACAGCAACAGGCATCCCGACGCCCAGAGATCCCATTGGCTGGAAAGTTCCCCAAGTGCTACCAAGGCACAGAGGAAGGGGCCGCCCCGCCCCCGCCTTCTCCCAGCAACCGGACTCCCGCCCGCTCCCCCCCCGCCCAGGCCCCTCCCTCCCAGCCATGCTCAGGCAGGCTGGCTGCACGTCCACCCCCTCCAAACTCACCCGTTAACTCCAATCTTCACCATCTTTGTCTCTGGAAAAAGTGCTCCTAAAGAGAAAGAGAAAGGGGGGAGGGGAGAGGATTTATAGAACTCTTCCCAGTACTTTATAAAACTCTTCCCAGTCCTTCAGCCCTCTGAGTCTCTCCACGCAACAAGCCCCTACTTACAGCCCCGTAGATTAATGGGGGGGCTGCTTCTTCCCCCCAGTCGAGAAATCCTCCCTACCCCCCCCATACGTTAAAGGGCCACACACACACACACACACCGCACCCGGCGGGCGGAAGCGAAGCGGAAGAGCCGAAGCGCAGAGTTTTGCGCGGCAGGCGAGGTCGGCATTCCTTCACCGCGAGGCTGCCGGCCCACGCCTGCTTCCACGCGGCCCCCGGCCGGCCCCTTCGTGACTTTGGAAACTGTATTATCCCCAGGCTTATTCTCCCCGCGGGCGCGGCTCCCTCGGGCTGCCCTTGCCGGAGGGGCCTCGGGGGAGCAGGCGAGCTGCCGGTCTCCCAGACCGCGGACCCCGCCACTCGCCCCGCTCCCGGCGCAGGAGGACTCGGAAGCCGGCCCCGCCGAGTTTGGCGGGGCTGCCTCCCCAACGAGGCGCCCCCAGCGTCCTCTCCGCGCCGCCGCCCACCTCGCCAGCAGCCGGGTCAAAGCCCGCTGGCCGCAGCAGGGACGGGGCCAGCAGCCGGGGCGGCTCCTTCGCGACCTGGGGCCTCCCCAGGTGCGCCAAGCGCCTTGCCAAGGGGCCGCCGCCGCCGCCGCCTGCTCCTCCCGTCCCGTCGCAGCGAGGCGGCTTCTTACCAAGGGCTCCCTGACCTGACTCAGCTCCGCGGTGCAGTGAGGAGGTGCGAGAGAAGCGCCCCTGCGCCGCCCTTTATACCGCCCGGTATGCTAATGACGAGGCCCGGCCCTGAGCGCAGGCACCAAATCAGAGCCCGGGGGCGCCCGAGGGGAAGCTACGTGCAGCCCTCATGCCGCGAGCCCCGCCGCCACCGCCCGCTTCCTGCCCCCCATGCGGTTGGAAATAGCCCGTGTGCCTTCTCGCCAAGGCTCCTGCTCCTCACCAGCACCCTCACCCGGACTTTTTTGGGACAACCCCCAAAGCCAATCCGAGGCCTCGATGGCCCAGAAGTCTCGAGGTGGAGTTCCAGCTTTTGCTGCGCCAGTGGATTCTGCCCATTACTTGGCCTGGTTATACTGAGGGCGAGCGCAGCGTGGAATGGATTCGTCGCCGGTCTTCCCTTCTTCCGTAATCACTTCCCACTTAACAAGGAAGGGACCAGGCAACAAGCACCCGGAAGCTGGACCTCCCTGGTGACTGCCCTTCCCTGCCCCACTAGACGCATTTGGAGTCGGTCCTCCTTCTTCCCCTCTCCTTAGGTAGGGTGACCATATGAAAAGGAGCGGTATAGAAAAGGGATTTTCAGCAGGTGTTATTTGTATGCAGGCAGCACCTGGTGAAATTCCCTCTTCAGCACAACAGTTGAAGCTGCAGGACCCCTGCCCTCTTTTGTATCTGGTCACCCTAGGCAGGGTTCCTGCAGCTGAAGAGGGAATTTCACCTGGTGCTGCATGCATACGAATAACACCTTCTGAAAATCGCTTTTCTATTCAACTGTTAAAGATACAGGAGCCCTGTCCTCCTTTTCATATGGTCTAGGGTGACCCTATGAAAAGGAGGACAGGGCTCCTGTATCTTTAACAGTTGTATTGAAAAGGAAAGTTCAGAAGGTGTCATTTGTATGTATGGGGAACCTAGTGAAATGTCCTCTTTATCACCACAGTTGAAGCGGCAGGGCCCTGCCCTCTTTTGCATCTGGTCACTCTAGTATAGCTCCTGCAGCTTTAACTGTTGTGATGAAGAGGAAATTTCACCAGGGTCTCCATATATACAAATGACACCTGCTGAAATTCCCTTTTCTATGTAACTGTTAAAGATACAGGAGCCCAGTCCTCCTTTTCATATGGTCACCCTGGTAGCGAGGATCCTATCTTCCAAAATGGTTCCTAAAACAAAACCCATCACTCCCAAGTTCCCTATTTTTTTTTAAAAAAACAACCACACTTCTCTCTGTGTCTGTGTTTTAAATATGGTGTGTGTGTGTGTGAATAGCAGATGGATGACCAAAAGCCTCCTTAAGGAAGAAGCTAGGAGACTCCTTGAGTTCTGGTTCACACAACTGGCTTGATTGTTCTACACTTGAACGCTCTGCGCTTGATGGCCATCAGCTGGTTGTGTGAATGGACGGAGGCACGTGACTGTGCTTTGGCTTTCTGATTTGTCATCTCTACACTCAACATATAACTGGATGTGGAAGCCATCAAGCAATGGATATGCCTTTAGTAAACCTGCCCTGAGACACCCTCACTGTCTAGGAAATTGCTTGTAATTCCATAGAGATCATCTACCTACACCAAGATTAGCACGAGACTCCACAACACCACCTGGGTACGGCCAGATTCAACTTCCATCCTCTTCTTCCTCCACCCATCCTTATTAGGAAATGCCTATATCACAGTTAATACGGTAAAGGCCAAGCCCAGCCCTCTGGCACAGGCAACAGGATGAGAAGGAAATTAGTTCCTTCCAACCTCTCCCCTCCCCCAAACCCAAAGAACTATGGGGTGTTTCCAAACAACCACAGGCGTAATTTGCTTTAGGGTGGGGAACTTCCCTTTTATTTTAACATGCCCCTTCCTGCACCCCTCTCTCGCATACATATAGTTAAAGCTGCAGGAGCCCTGCCTGGCGTGACCAGATACAAAAGAGTTACTAACAGGGACTGGCCGACGAGACCACATTACGCCGGTCCTTTTCCAGCTTCATTGGCTGCCAGTCCAGTTCTAGGCCCGATTCAAAGTGCTGGTATTGGGGCCAGGCTATCTGAAGGAACGCCTCCTCCCATATGTACCTGCCCGGACTAAGGTCATCCTCAGGGGTCCTTCTCTGCGAGCCCCTGCCAAAGGAAGTGAGACAGGTGGCTACCAGGAGCAGGGCCTTCTCCGCTGTGGCACCCCTGCTGTGGAATGAGCTCCCTAAGGAGGTTCGCTTGGCACCTACATTATATGCTTTTAGACGCCAGGTGAAGACCTTTTTATTCTCCCAGCATTTTAACAGTCTATAAATAAATTTTAACTTGGTGTTTTAAATTGTAATTTTGCATTGCTGCTGTTTTTATCTGGTTGAGGTTTTATATTGTATTTTATATTATGATTTTATACTATTGTTTTATACTTTGAATGTTTTTAACTTTTGTGAACCGCCCAGAGAGCTCCGGCTATTGGGCGGTATAGAAATGAAATAAATAAATAAATGATAGGATGACCATGTGAAAAGGAGGGCAGGGCTCCTGTATCTTTAACAGTTGCATAGGAAAGGCAATTTCAGCAGCTGTCATTTGTATATATGGAGAACCTGGTGAAATTCCCTCTTCATCACAACAGTTAAAGGTACAGGAGCTATACTAGAGTGACCAGATTTAAAAGAGGGCAGGGCACTGCAGCTTTAACTGCTGTAATGAAGCGGAAATTCCCCAGGTTTTCCATATATACAAATGATACCTGCTGAAATTCCCTTTTCAATACAATGGTTAAAGATACAGGAGCCCTGTCCTCCTTTTCATATGGTCACCCTACCTCCCCTCCCCTCCAGCACAACGTGAGCAACATTTCTAATCAGACCGTGGGGATGGGGGCAGGGGCGGGGGCCTGCCCGAGGAACGTGAGAACGGAAATCCCTCCTTCTCCTTGCAATTGGGCCGCGCGCGTCAACCGGAGCCAGGCCATCGCGATTCGTCCTTCGGTAGGACAGGGGAGGGTCGGGGCACCCAGACAGACGACGCAGCTTTTGCCTCAGAGTCCGCCGGCAGCCCTTAGCCCCGGGAATAGGGCTCTGGTGGGGCTCAGAGTGCGTTTGTGCACAAGCACGTTTTGAGGCTGCACGGGGCTGGGGCTGGCAGCGATTGTGCAAATCACTGGAAGGAATACCTGGCTTAAAAGTGGCTAACCAAGCTCGGTTGAGGCAGAAGCTGCCTGTGGTCATACACCGCCATAGTGGAATGTGCAAAATCTAAACAGATTCTCACCAAAAAAGGGGGAGAAAGATTACAAAGGTGTGTGGTTCACAGGTAACAGAATGCTGTAAAAGCACACCACCTCTAGGGAAGGGAGAATGTGTGACAAAGAACACGACAGGGGGAAAAGCATATTTTAGGTCGGGGTGGACTTTCTACTTTCACAGAGAGGCCACTGCCCTGCTTGCAGTGGGCCACCTAGCACCTGTTGGGTTAACGTACTCCTTCCTCAAAGTGGCATGGAATGTGGAAACAACACACATCACAAACAATGGTGCAAAGAACATGACATAGGAGAAATGACCTTTAGCAGAGGCTCAGAATGCCGTAGGACATGACCGGTGGGCTGTGGTCATGAGTTCAGACGATGGAGTCCCAAATATGTCTCAGCAGCTTGTTACAACAGGGGTGTTGAACTTCAGGCCAGTGGGCCAAATCTGGCTTGCCTGGAGTCCCAAGCCATCCCTCCAGGGTTGCCCAGATAGCCAGGCTCCCTTTCTCTGACTGCCCCCCCCCCCGATCATTTGGTGGCTTCTTGGCTTTTGCCCAGTCCCCCCCTTCCCATCATTCTAAAAAATTGAAATGCTTCCCCTAGACTTGACCTTGGGGGAGCTAAGGGTGGCAACAGCCGAAAGAAAGCTCTGGCGTGGGCTGGTCCATGAAGTCACGAAGAGTCGGAAGCAACTGATCGAATAAACAACACAAGGCTAAGTTACTGCCAGTAAGAGCTTTAAGCTAAAATATGGGGTGTATTGTACCCCCTGTCTGCTTTTGCCTTTGGCCCCACCCACCACTGGAATGCAGCCCCTGAGATTTTCTCTGAAACTGAAGTCAGTCCTCAGGCTGAAAGAAGTTTGACTCCCCTGCTGTATATATGATCTGTCTGGCCCACATTATACATTTGATCTTAAAATGGTGGCCCAGCATCCTTTCCCTGTGGATCCTAGGGTAAAATATCTACAGCGCAGATCAAATGTCCTCTTAACTGTGTACAGATTAGGGCATTTGACACCGACAAGGCCATGGAGCACTGGCACAATCTGAAATGGTACGTTTCAGACTTGTGACCCCTTAGAAACAGAGAGGGCATTCTTGTTCAGGGCTTGTACATTTGTGTGTGTGCAATAAGGCCTTTCACTCTGGGGTCTAGCCATGGCGATGGCGTTCATAACAATGCAAGACCAAATGATTCTGCTTCTCATAGCAAAATTAATCCATTTGATAATGGTTGCACCGTAATTGCAATTCTTTCAGTAGCCCTGTGCACACAATACACTAACCATGGTTTAAACATGCTCACTAACCACTTGTTGCAAAAGGGTTAGCAGCCTAACCATGGCTTAGTGTGTTGTCTGAACAAGCTCAATGTTGATGCCTGAGAAGTCCCAAGTGATAAATCGTGCTTCTCTTGCTTTGAGATCTGTAGGGGAGGCTCTTCCCATGCTGCCTTTCACCAGGGCCGGTGCCAGACTATTTTGCGCCCTAGGCAGGTGAGCTGCTTTCACACCCCCAACCCCACCCCAGCATACCTGGGTGCAGGGTGCCATCTTGCCCGCCCAGCCGAAGCGAAGCCAGGAAGCTGGGGTGGGGGGGCCGGCGGGCCGGCGGCTTTGGAACGGTGCGCCCAGCCGGAAGCCGCTCTGGGAGAGTGACTTCTGGGCGCGCCATTCCTAAGCCACCTGTCCACTCCAGCATCCTGGCTTCGCTTCAGCTTGGCACCCACCCAGCCGAAGTGAAGCCAGGACGCTGGAGGGGGGGCAGGCATGGCTTCGCTTCAGCTGGGTGGGCACCCAGCCAAAGCAAAGCCAGGATGCTGGGGCGTGCGGGTGGCTTCAGAACAGCATGCCCAGAAGCCGCCCTCTCAGAGCTGCTGTGGGAGAGCAGCTTCTGGGTGCAGTGTTCGGCGCCCCCCCTTACCTTGGCCGCCTAAGCAGCATCTATGGTAGCACCGGCCCTGCCTTTCACTCATTAGCCCAATTTGCATGATCAAGCAACCCAGCACGGCTTCTGTAAGCCACGGTGGGCTGCAGGGCGTGCATGTGGGCAGCCATTTTGAATCTTCAAGCCACAACCACAGCTTGCTGTGTCATCCAACCCTAGCGAGGGTGGGTTGATGGTTTGGTTAACAAACCACCTAGAACCCATGCGTTGCTTTACAGTTTGGGTGGTTTGTTAGCCGTGCCAACAACCCTTCCTCGCTGGGTTTGGATGACATGATAAGCTGGCGGTTGCACGCTGCAACCCACACCTTCTTGGCCTGTGTGGCTTTGCAAAACAGGACATAAAAAGCTGAGGAGCTGGTGAAGGGAGGCAGATGGAGGATGGGAAGCAGTCTAGATTCCAAGAGACTCTGAAGAAAGTTCATTTGGCTCAGGACGTAACTTGATTCTTACCGCCCAGATGCTATTCCCTCTACTACTGAAGGACCAAGGCACTAAGTTTAGCCCTGGCTGAGGTTATGACCTTTAACGAAAGGCCAGAGGGATGGTTTATAACTTGATATGAAAGGATACCAAGAGGGGTAGTAAAGACCCTCTTGCCACCAGCTGCTCTAAAATAATAATTCCGATGCTTGCGACCCACTAAGCCAAGTGCGTTTTGTGTGGCCTTCCAGGTGCTTAGCCATCACAAGCTCAGGCAGGCAGCAAAATGATGAGGTTTATGGAGGCTTTGACAGGCCACAGGTTTGACGGCTGCATGTTGTTCAGAGCTGCTATAAAGTAAGGGGGACAAAGAGTAAAGTAAAGGGGACAAATCAGAGAGCATTGGAGCATTTGCACAATCAGGGCATTCTGTTTGATGAGTAAACAGTTGCCAGCAAGGACTCTGTGCAGGGGCCAAAGGACAGAGGAACATGAAATGCTGATGTTCCACTATGTTTATACGATCACTGGAGCTAAAGCACCGACCATGTTCACCCTGATACTCTGTGATGGGAGTTGCCGGCAGTTGAATACACTGGATGGATACCCATTGATTAGGAACATAGGATGTTAACTTATGTGGAGTCAAACCATTGGTCCATCTCTACCCAAAGTGGCAGTGGCTCTCCGTGGCTTCAGGCACGGCCTTTCTTAGCCTGGCCTCTCTGCAAAACATGTGCCCTAGAATGGCCAGAGCCAGCTCTGGAACTCTTTGTGAACCGCCCAAAGAGCTTCGGCTATTGGGCGGTATAAAAATGCAATCAATCAATCAATCAAGCCTGAGGCAGAAATCCTAAAAAGGTTTGTCCTGTGGTAAAAAGAATGCTAGAAATGTCATTGCAAGCGTGCTTGGCCATTCATGGCACCCCAGAATCTGCTGTCTAATGGTACTGCATTAGCGTAGCATAACAAAAGCCTCGTAAGTGAGCCAGTGTGGTGTAGTGGCTAAAGTGTCGGACTGGGAGTTGGGAGATCCGGGTTCTAGCCCCGCTCGGCCATGGAAACCCACTGGGTGACTTTGGGCCAGTCACAGACTCTCAGCCCAACCCACCTCACAGGGTGGTTGTTGTGAGGATAAAAATGGAGAGGAGGAGGATTATGTATGCTGCCTTGGGTTCCTTGGAGGAAGACAGGTGGGATATAAAATGCAAAAATAAATAAATAAATGCAGAGAACTATTTTCTCCATCCTCAACAATCCCCAACTTGACGCCCCCCTCGATTCCAAGCTGTAAAATATACCCCAGAACTATTAATATGTATTAATATATCAAGGCCTGTCTCCTCTCCTCAACTTTCAACACGGACTGATGGAATGTGATGCTGTTCAGAGGTGAGCAGAGGCAGGCTGGCTCACAAACTCAGAAAATTATGCCTAACCCTTTTATCAGCTTAGGCTGATATACCAACTACGCCCTTATCTGGACGGAGATTGCCTAGCTACAGTGATCCATGCTCTGGTAACCTCTTGTTTGGATTACTGCAATGCGTTATATGTGGGGCTGCCTTTGAAAATGGTCCGGAAACTTCAACTGGTACAAAACAGGGCAGCCCGTTTACTAACAGAGACTGGCCAGCGAGACCACATCATGCCAGTCGTTTTACAACGTCATTGGCTGCCAGTCCAGGTCCGGCCAGCTGAAGACCTTTTTATCCTCTCAGTATTTTAACACTAAATTTTAACTTAAATTTAAATTTTACTGTTCTAACTCTGTATTTTAATCTTACATCAATTTTTGCTGCGTGGTTTTATCCTGGCTGTGCTCTTTATACTGTATTTTGTATTTGTGTTTTTAGACTGTTGGTTTTATTATGTATTTAACTTTAAGAGAGCTTCGGCTATTGGGTGGTATAAAAATGTAATAAATAAATAAAATGAAATAATAAAAGTGGTTAGACACACACACATTTTTTTACACACACAAGTCCACAGTTTAAGAGAATAGTGAACACCATGCTGACATAATGGCGCTGAAACGTCTTTCACTACAAAAAGGAATTTGGGGGCCCGTGGGCCACCGCGAGGGTGAGCATAAGGGGCTACTGTTTCTGTGAGGTTATGCGAGATAATGTCCACAGTTCCAGCAAGACTTGGCCTTGACCCAACCAGAAGCCCTTGAAGCTAGTGGTGGCCGAAGGGAACACTTTGGCATTAGCGCTGCTGAAACACTGCAAACATTTCTGCTGCCTCTTGTGGCTAGGAAGAGGCTTGGAAAATGAGCCAGAAGACAACCACGACCCTCCAATAAGGACATCCCATGCTAAGATGACTCTAGTGTTGCTGCCACCTACTGGCAACAGTTTGCAAGCCCCAACATTTGTTCGGAAACAACAACGCTCAAGTTAAAGGAAGCCAGATTCCAGCTGGACATCAGGAAAAACTTCCTGACTGTTAGAGCAATATGACAATGGAATCAGTTACCTAGGGAGGTGGTGGGCTCTACCACACTAGAGGCCTTCAAGAGGCAGCTGGACAACCATCTGTCAGGGATGCTTTAAGGTGGATTCCTGCACTGAGCAGGGGGTTGGACTCGATGGCCTTGTAGACCTCTCCCAACTCTGCTATTCTATGATTCAATGGTTGTCCAAACAAGAGAGAGACAGAAGTCTGTGAGAGTTTTCCTCTCTAGGAGGAGTGCCAGTTTCTTTGCCGCCTGCTCGTATGACTAAGAATGCAATATGGTACCAGTGTGGCAACCTTAAACTTAAAAAGCTCTCAGGGGAGGGAATCTATGGCAGAAAAGGCTAGGCTCTTGTGATTATTTTATAGTGAGCAGCAGAATCCAAAAGATACTGCAAACTGCTGTGGGTTCAATGGTTACTAGGACCCAGCGGCTATCTTTCAAGAGGGAATCAGGTTGTCATTGCGGTCAGGATTTCCTGTTAGTATGCAATTCACGCTCCCTGTTAATATATTTTCCCAATTCTACCACAATGCTTCCCTTCTGCTGCCTGCTAAGATGTTAGGCTCTGTACACTAGATTTGGATTCTACAAAGGTAGAGTTATGAGAATTAAGCATTTTACTTCGCATAATATATTCTGATCTTGCACAGCCCTGAATATTTTGATGCATAGTAGGACACTGGGCTTGATTGAGCTAAGTGATACAACAGCCCAAATTTCTGCATTTTGCTGCGAGCGGAAGAAGATACTTAAACCTGGAAAGTGATTAAGCCAACACACACAGCTTGGACACAAGGAGGTGCAGGGAACGCTTGTCAAATTTGCAGATGACACAAAATTGGGTGGGATAGCTAATACCCTGGAAGACAAACAAACTTCAAAGTGATCTTGATAGGCTGGAATGCTGGACTGAAAACAACAGGATGAAATTTAATAGGGATTAAATTAAGTTCTACATCTAGGAAATAGAAACCAAATGCACAGTTACAAGATGGGGGATACTTGGCTCAGCAATACTACAAACGAGAAGGATCTTGGAATTGTAGATCACAAGCTGAATATGAGCCAACAGTGCGATAGGGCTGCAAGAAAGGCCAATGCTATTTTGGGCTGCATTAATAGAAGTATAGCTTCCAAATCACGTGAGGTACTGGTTCCTCTCTATTCGGCCCTGGTTAGGCCTCATCTAGAGCATTGCGTCCAGTTCTGGGCTCCACAATTCAAGAAGGACGCAGACAAGCTGGAGCGTGTTCAGAGGAGGGCAACCAGGATGATCAGGGGTCTGGAAACAAAGCCCTATGAGGAGAGACTGAAACAACTGGGCATGTTTAGCCTGGAGAAGAGAAGATTGAGGGGAGACATGATAGCACTCTTCAAATACATAAAAGGTTGTCCCACAGAGGAGGGTCAGGATCTCTTCTTGATCTTCCCAGAGTGCAGGACATGGAATAACGGGCTCAAAGGAAGCCAGATTCCAGCTGGACATCAGGAAAAACTTCCTGACTGTTAGAGCAGTACGACAATGGAACCCGTTCCCTAGAGAGGTTGTGGGCTCTCCCACACTAGAGGCATTCAAGAGGCAGCTGGACAACCATCTGTCAGGGATGCTTTAGGGTGGATTCCGGCATTGAGCAGGGGGTTGGACTCGATGGCCTTGTAGGCCTCTTCCAATTCTGCTACTCTAGGACGCCCCGATCAAAGGCAACTGCAAAACAGGATCTGCAAGTGCTTTTAATATAATCCAGAAGGTTGGCATGAAAATATGCCAGATATGAAGTTAAGAGGGGGGGGGCGGAGCTTGGCGGCCATGGAGGCGGTGAGTTTCTTTTGAGGCTCTAATCAGCTTTGCCGGGAAAAGCAATTATCTCCGTTTTAATTGGCATAAATCTTTGAGTAATTGATGGAGAAGGACTATGAATGCTGACGGTAGTGGAAAAGCTTAAAAAAATAAGGTGAGATAGAACGGAATGTTTGTATAAGCTCAGCGCCGAAAGTGAAACTAAACTGGTCTGCCTGCTGGTGTGGCGCAGTTTTTGAAGAGAATGCTTGTTTTTGTTAGACGCTGACCTGATTTATAGCGATTCTCACCTTTCATCTTCTATCTTAAATGGAAAAGACTGAAATACTGGCTTTGTAAAGTGGAAGCAGTTTGCTGTAGTTATCGTCGTGGCGAGAAGGGTGTGTGTGCAGGGGTGGAAGAAAACAGCATTCGGTGAGGGGCGAAGTGAGACATTGATAGACTGTGTATGATTAGTTCTGATCCCCTCTAGTGAATGCTGTTGTGAATTGGATATATCCCCCCCCCTTGGGAAGAAGGAAGAGTGTTTAACACACAGAAGATAAGCTAGTAAAAGCAGCCAAGAAAGTGAGCTGGACTCTAAGATTTATGCCCTGCTCAGAAGTGTCCTATGTCTAACATTAAAAGGAGAATTAGGAAGGAGTGGGAAAGGTTAAATACACAAAAAAAGAAACCATCCAATCATAATCTCTCCCACCTGGAAAATACAGTCCCTGAAGCAGAACAGGAAGACGAAGATACAGGCCCAGTTTTCTTAGACACAGCACCAAATAAAGAAAAAAACATGGCTGAAGGGGGAGAAGAAATTGGCAGTCAGCCACCCTCTTTAGTGGAAATTAAAGCGGCGATAGCGGAGAATAATATTGTTATTTTTTTTTAAATGGATCAGCAAATGGATGTTTTTAGACAACAAATGTGTGTTCTGGCTGATAAGACATCTGAAAATTCAAAAAAGATTAAAGATTTGGAGGCAAAAGCTGATTTGGACCAGAAGAAGCAAGAGGCTTTCGAAAAATCAACAGATATTCAATTCAAAGATTATGAATTAAGACTGATAGCCTTGGAGGATCAATCTCGTCGATCGTCAATTCGTATAAAACAGTTGAAGCAGACACAAGGAGAAGATCTAAGAGAAATCATTCTGAATTGGTTCAAAGAGCTGATGCCTGACCTATCGATAGATGGATCGGATTTAGATTGAGTTCACCGTGTGGGGGGGCAAAACTACAAAGGGACTAGAGACATTTTGGTGAAATTTGGTAATTATTACAAAAAAGAGCAAGTAATGAAAGAATTGAGATCTATGGCCCAGTTGCAGTACAAAGGCAAAGCAGTGCAAATTTATAATGATCTCTCTCAACACACACTAAATTGGAGACGCAGTATTAAACCAATAACTGAAACATTAATGAAGAATAAAATCCCTTATGCATGGGGTTACCCTGTTTTTCTAAGATTTACATATGGGAGGGGGGAACACAGAGTAACCTCATAATGTTTTATGTATGTTTATAAATAAAAAAAAAGTTAAGAGGGTATGTCTGCTTTACATTGAAGAAAATAAGTAGGTTTACATCACCTTGGGCCAGGGCATGTGTGGTGGTTGCACTTTTTCTCTGTTTATCTGGGTAAACAACTCTGCCAAGTTTTATTATTGATCAGATTGGTTTGGTGTGCTGTGTTAATACTTTGCTAGTTTTATGGACTGGTCTAACAGTAAGGACGTTTTTCCAGATGTCCAGCCCTTCAAGAGGCAGCTGGACAACCACCTGTCAGGGATGCTTTAAGGTGGATTCCTGCACTGAGCAGGGGGTTGGACTCGATGGCCTTGTAGACCTCTCCCAACTCTGCTATTCTATGATTCAATGGTTGTCCAAACAAGAGAGAGACAGAAGTCTGTGAGAGTTTTCCTCTCTAGGAGGAGTGCCAGTTTCTTTGCCGCCTGCTCGTATGACTAAGAATGCAATATGGTACCAGTGTGGCAACCTTAAACTTAAAAAGCTCTCAGGGGAGGGAATCTATGGCAGAAAAGGCTAGGCTCTTGTGATTATTTTATAGTGAGCAGCAGAATCCAAAAGATACTGCAAACTGCTGTGGGTTCAATGGTTACTAGGACCCAGCGGCTATCTTTCAAGAGGGAATCAGGTTGTCATTGCGGTCAGGATTTCCTGTTAGTATGCAATTCACACTCCCTGTTAATATATTTTCCCAATTCTACCACAATGCTTCCCTTCTGCTGCCTGCTAAGATGTTAGGCTCTGTACACTAGATTTGGATTCTACAAAGGTAGAGTTATGAGAATTAAGCATTTTACTTCGCATAATATATTCTGATCTTGCACAGCCCTGAATATTTTGATGCATAGTAGGACACTGGGCTTGATTGAGCTAAGTGATACAACAGCCCAAATTTCTGCATTTTGCTGCGAGCGGAAGAAGATACTTA
Organism: Elgaria multicarinata webbii; assembly: GCF_023053635.1. Classification (NCBI taxonomy): domain Eukaryota; kingdom Metazoa; phylum Chordata; class Lepidosauria; order Squamata; family Anguidae; genus Elgaria; species Elgaria multicarinata. The sequence continues at coordinate 9,151,869 of NC_086176.1, forward strand.
AACCTGGAAAGTGATTAAGCCAACACACACAGCTTGGACACAAGGAGGTGCAGGGAACGCTTGTCAAATTTGCAGATGACACAAAATTGGGTGGGATAGCTAATACCCTGGAAGACAAACAAACTTCAAAGTGATCTTGATAGGCTGGAATGCTGGGCTGAAAACAACAGGATGAAATTTAATAGGGATTAAATTAAGTTCTACATCTAGGAAATAGAAACCAAATGCACAGTTACAAGATGGGGGATACTTGGCTCAGCAATACTACAAACGAGAAGGATCTTGGAATTGTAGATCACAAGCTGAATATGAGCCAACAGTGCGATAGGGCTGCAAGAAAGGCCAATGCTATTTTGGGCTGCATTAATAGAAGTATAGCTTCCAAATCACGTGAGGTACTGGTTCCTCTCTATTCGGCCCTGGTTAGGCCTCATCTAGAGCATTGCGTCCAGTTCTGGGCTCCACAATTCAAGAAGGACGCAGACAAGCTGGAGCGTGTTCAGAGGAGGGCAACCAGGATGATCAGGGGTCTGGAAACAAAGCCCTATGAGGAGAGACTGAAACAACTGGGCATGTTTAGCCTGGAGAAGAGAAGATTGAGGGGAGACATGATAGCACTCTTCAAATACATAAAAGGTTGTCCCACAGAGGAGGGTCAGGATCTCTTCTTGATCTTCCCAGAGTGCAGGACATGGAATAACGGGCTCAAAGGAAGCCAGATTCCAGCTGGACATCAGGAAAAACTTCCTGACTGTTAGAGCAGTACGACAATGGAACCCGTTCCCTAGAGAGGTTGTGGGCTCTCCCACACTAGAGGCATTCAAGAGGCAGCTGGACAACCATCTGTCAGGGATGCTTTAGGGTGGATTCCGGCATTGAGCAGGGGGTTGGACTCGATGGCCTTGTAGGCCTCTTCCAATTCTGCTACTCTAGGACGCCCCGATCAAAGGCAACTGCAAAACAGGATCTGCAAGTGCTTTTAATATAATCCAGAAGGTTGGCATGAAAATATGCCAGATATGAAGTTAAGAGGGGGGGGGGCGGAGCTTGGCGGCCATGGAGGCGGTGAGTTTCTTTTGAGGCTCTAATCAGCTTTGCCGGGAAAAGCAATTATCTCCGTTTTAATTGGCATAAATCTTTGAGTAATTGATGGAGAAGGACTATGAATGCTGACGGTAGTGGAAAAGCTTAAAAAGATAAGGTGAGATAGAACGGAATGTTTGTATAAGCTCAGCGCCGAAAGTGAAACTAAACTGGTCTGCCTGCTGGTGTGGCGCAGTTTTTGAAGAGAATGCTTGTTTTTGTTAGACGCTGACCTGATTTATAGCGATTCTCACCTTTCATCTTCTATCTTAAATGGAAAAGACTGAAATACTGGCTTTGTAAAGTGGAAGCAGTTTGCTGTAGTTATCGTCGTGGCGAGAAGGGGGGGTGTGCAGGGGTGGAAGAAAACAGCATTCGGTGAGGGGCGAAGTGAGACATTGATAGACTGTGTATGATTAGTTCTGATCCCCTCTAGTGAATGCTGTTGTGAATTGGATATATCCCCCCCCCCTTGGGAAGAAGGAAGAGTGTTTAACGCACAGAAGATAAGCTAGTAAAAGCAGCCAAGAAAGTGAGCTGGACTCTAAGATTTATGCCCTGCTCAGAAGTGTCCTATGTCTAACATTAAAAGGAGAATTAGGAAGGAGTGGGAAAGGTTAAATACACAAAAAAAGAAACCATCCAATCATAATCTCTCCCACCTGGAAAATACAGTCCCTGAAGCAGAACAGGAAGACGAAGATACAGGCCCAGTTTTCTTAGACACAGCACCAAATAAAGAAAAAAACATGGCTGAAGGGGGAGAAGAAATTGGCAGTCAGCCACCCTCTTTAGTGGAAATTAAAGCGGCGATAGCGGAGAATAATATTGTTATTTTTTTTTAAATGGATCAGCAAATGGATGTTTTTAGACAACAAATGTGTGTTCTGGCTGATAAGACATCTGAAAATTCAAAAAAGATTAAAGATTTGGAGGCAAAAGCTGATTTGGACCAGAAGAAGCAAGAGGCTTTCGAAAAATCAACAGATATTCAATTCAAAGATTATGAATTAAGACTGATAGCCTTGGAGGATCAATCTCGTCGATCGTCAATTCGTATAAAACAGTTGAAGCAGACACAAGGAGAAGATCTAAGAGAAATCATTCTGAATTGGTTCAAAGAGCTGATGCCTGACCTATCGATAGATGGATCGGATTTAGATTGAGTTCACCGTGTGGGGGGGCAAAACTACAAAGGGACTAGAGACATTTTGGTGAAATTTGGTAATTATTACAAAAAAGAGCAAGTAATGAAAGAATTGAGATCTATGGCCCAGTTGCAGTACAAAGGCAAAGCAGTGCAAATTTATAATGATCTCTCTCAACACACACTAAATTGGAGACGCAGTATTAAACCAATAACTGAAACATTAATGAAGAATAAAATCCCTTATGCATGGGGTTACCCTGTTTTTCTAAGATTTACATATGGGAGGGGGGAACACAGAGTAACCTCATAATGTTTTATGTATGTTTATAAATAAAAAAAAAAGTTAAGAGGGTATGTCTGCTTTACATTGAAGAAAATAAGTAGGTTTACATCACCTTGGGCCAGGGCATGTGTGGTGGTTGCACTTTTTCTCTGTTTATCTGGGTAAACAACTCTGCCAAGTTTTATTATTGATCAGATTGGTTTGGTGTGCTGTGTTAATACTTTGCTAGTTTTATGGACTGGTCTAACAGTAAGGACGTTTTTCCAGATGTCCAGCCCTTCAAGAGGCAGCTGGACAACCACCTGTCAGGGATGCTTTAAGGTGGATTCCTGCACTGAGCAGGGGGTTGGACTCGATGGCCTTGTAGACCTCTCCCAACTCTGCTATTCTATGATTCAATGGTTGTCCAAACAAGAGAGAGACAGAAGTCTGTGAGAGTTTTCCTCTCTAGGAGGAGTGCCAGTTTCTTTGCCGCCTGCTCGTATGACTAAGAATGCAATATGGTACCAGTGTGGCAACCTTAAACTTAAAAAGCTCTCAGGGGAGGGAATCTATGGCAGAAAAGGCTAGGCTCTTGTGATTATTTTATAGTGAGCAGCAGAATCCAAAAGATACTGCAAACTGCTGTGGGTTCAATGGTTACTAGGACCCAGCGGCTATCTTTCAAGAGGGAATCAGGTTGTCATTGCGGTCAGGATTTCCTGTTAGTATGCAATTCACGCTCCCTGTTAATATATTTTCCCAATTCTACCACAATGCTTCCCTTCTGCTGCCTGCTAAGATGTTAGGCTCTGTACACTAGATTTGGATTCTACAAAGGTAGAGTTATGAGAATTAAGCATTTTACTTCGCATAATATATTCTGATCTTGCACAGCCCTGAATATTTTGATGCATAGTAGGACACTGGGCTTGATTGAGCTAAGTGATACAACAGCCCAAATTTCTGCATTTTGCTGCGAGCGGAAGAAGATACTTAAACCTGGAAAGTGATTAAGCCAACACACACAGCTTGGACACAAGGAGGTGCAGGGAACGCTTGTCAAATTTGCAGATGACACAAAATTGGGTGGGATAGCTAATACCCTGGAAGACAAACAAACTTCAAAGTGATCTTGATAGGCTGGAATGCTGGGCTGAAAACAACAGGATGAAATTTAATAGGGATTAAATTAAGTTCTACATCTAGGAAATAGAAACCAAATGCACAGTTACAAGATGGGGGATACTTGGCTCAGCAATACTACAAACGAGAAGGATCTTGGAATTGTAGATCACAAGCTGAATATGAGCCAACAGTGCGATAGGGCTGCAAGAAAGGCCAATGCTATTTTGGGCTGCATTAATAGAAGTATAGCTTCCAAATCACGTGAGGTACTGGTTCCTCTCTATTCGGCCATGGTTAGGCCTCATCTAGAGCATTGCGTCCAGTTCTGGGCTCCACAATTCAAGAAGGACGCAGACAAACTGGAGCGTGTTCAGAGGAGGGCAACCAGGATGATCAGGGGTCTGGAAACAAAGCCCTATGAAGAGAGACTGAAACAACTGGGCATGTTTAGCCTGGAGAAGAGAAGATTGAGGGGAGACATGATAGCACTCTTCAAATACATAAAAGGTTGTCCCACAGAGGGTCAGGATCTCTTCTTGATCTTCCCAGAGTGCAGGACATGGAATAACGGGCTCAAAGGAAGCCAAATTCCAGCTGGACATCAGGAAAAACTTCCTGACTGTTAGAGCAGTACGACAATGGAACCCGTTACCTAGGGAGGTTGTGGGCTCTCCCACACTAGAGGCCTTCAAGAGGCAGCTGGACAACCACCTGTCAGGGATGCTTTAGGGTGGATTCCTGCATTGAGCAGGGGGTTGGACTCGATGGCCTTGTAGGCCCCTTCCAACTCTGCTATTCTATGATTCTATGACACCAAGGAAAAGTAAAGCCATGGAGAGAACCGAAGGGGTGCTTTACATTTGGTCAACCAAGTCCAGCTTGGAAGGCCCCAAACCCTGTCCCCCCCCCTTTTCCTGCCAAAAGATGCACACAGGCATATGTGACAAAGCCAGGCATACCGGCCCCCTTCCCTTCCTCAGTGCCCTTCCCCCACACTCCTTCCCTTTGTTTTCTGCTCAGCTGAATGGTGATAATTACTTTTGTAATGGCTGAGAAGTTTTGCCTCCTTCCTGTAATCGCTTAAGGCTTCTCATCTCAAGGAATACAATTTTCTCCCAGGGATCTTTACCCCTTCTTCCAGTGAAACTGGTTTTGGCTAATACTAGGTGCAAATTGTCATGGTTCTTTTGAGAGAAAGATCTCCTGGGGAGATCTTAAACGATTTCAGCCAAGGGGTAGTTTAGGATTTCCCCATAGCTAGGAAATTTCGGGACTCTTTTGGTCCAAGAAAGGTGCCTGTTTCTCTCTCTTTAGAATGTGATAGAATTTGAGCTACGTTTTCCTGCAAACAAGACTTGAGAAACCTGCCTAGCTAAATCCATCTTAAAATTGGCATGCGAGATATTTGCTATGATTTTTTAATGACACAATCTTCCCCATCTTTTAAAAACATTGTAGTGCTTGTGAATCTTTTACCTTAAATACGCTTCTCTATCACCATATAACTGTGCAAGGAAGTTAATTTCAGATTCACCCCTATTTATGCCATGGTTGAATTTACACTACTTTTGGAAAATGTGGGTGAATGTTATTTATTTATTTATTTATTTATTTATTATTTAAAGCATTTTTATAGCGCCGCCTCACCATTTCTGGCATCGAGGCACTTTACAATAACACATAAAACAATTCCATTAAAACCCTCAACCCACATTAAGACAATGCCATTAAAACCCTCACCCTCAAACCATTAAAAGCCCTCAACCCCAATTTAAACCACCCCCTCCCCAGACTCTTGTGAAAATAAAAACGCCTTACAAAGGCGTTTGAAGCAATTGAGAGTGGGAGCCTGTCGAATCTCCAGTGGCACATTGCTCCATAACCGGGGGCCAGCCACATGCCCTATATGTCTAGTAGACCCTTTCTATATATTTGTTTTCCTACCACTCTTGGCCAAAAATGTAGAGTCAAATGGTAGGGGATGGAGGCTGTTGAAGTAAAATGAGGTGTTATGGTGTTTTAGGAGGCTTCTCCCTGAAACCCCTTTTAACTTACCTTTCTACAAGCCAAAAGGAGTACAACGGGTGGCCCAGAGTTTCAGAATCTGATTCTGGGAAAGGCAGGCATTGCATTTGTTGTGAAGTGCCACTTTTCTCCAAAAGAGCTGAGAAAGGAGCATTTGCCAGTGGCAGGGCCGGTGTCAGACTATTTTGTGCCCTAGGCAAGGCGAGCTACTTGCACACGCACACACACACACACCAAAAAATGCCAGCTTCAATTTAGCTGTTAACGAAGAGTTTCTGAACTATTAGGGTGGATCCACTTTAGGGTGGATTCCTGCACTGAGCAGGGGGTTGGACTCAGTGGCCTTGTAGGCCCCTTCCAACTCTGTTATTCTATGATTTTATTGATTTTCCTTAAAACAGCTTATTTGTGTAAAGCTGTGACCCTTAAAGGGCAGTAGTGCACCCCTCTGAGGTCTGCGCCCTAGGCGGCTGCCTAGTTGGCCCAATGGTAGCGTTGGCCCTGGCCAGTGTCCGGGAGTGATGGATTCGGAGATCCTGCTGACCAAGATCGAGAGTGTCAAGACTGCTGACAGATGTCTATATTAGAAGGGTAAATCCACTGTAAAAGCTCATTACCTGCCATAATATAAGGAAGTGGCAAGGTAAGGCCACAGCAATAGCAGTGATGAGACCAGCCTTTGCAGGGATATTTCTGGCCCCTTTGATGAATGCTAAAAATTTAGTTAAAATCCTTTTTCCTTGTGGAGATATACAAATGCAGGCAGTATTCTACCCAATTAACAAGTAGTAATGATATTGAACATGAGGCTATTATGCCAGCACGTCATGATTTGTACTCGCTTCCATTCTTTCCCAAGCCCAATTTAAAGTGTGGTATTAACCTTTAAAACCCTAAACCAAGGGCAGGCAACGCATGCCCATATGTGCCCCCTGCTATCCCCTTCACACTGCCAGCAGCAAAAAATATGGGTGGTTCCTCCTCCTCCCTAAATTCAGCATCAAACTGATTTCCCCCTGCTGGAGCCCCACAGTTTGGCCCTTGTGTGTATCAGGGGGCAAAATTTGCCCCCAGACCTCCTTACATTACCCACTATTGTCCTAAATAGTCTCTGGCCAGGTTATTTAAGGATTGCCTCCTCCGATATATACCTGCCTGGAGTCTAAGACTTCATGGTGCACCCATTGAATCATAGAATAGTAGAGTTGGAAGGGGCCTACAAGGCCATCGAATCCAACCCCCTGCTCAATGCAGGAATCCACCCTAAAGCATCCCTGACAGATGCTTGTCCAGCTGCCTCTTGAAGGCCTCTAGTGTGGGAGAGCCCACCACCTCCCTAGGTAACTGGATCCATTGTCGTACTGCTCTAACACCCATATTTACAAAGTCTTGTGTACGATTCCAGGTTGCCTCACCTCAAAAGTGTGCAGAAGGCAGAAGTGAACAGGAGATGGATCAATGCCATTAGGCAAAAAAGCTTCTGTGGCAGGGTTTCCCGTCCCCCACTTATTTTAAAAAAAGACACCAAGGCAAGAGAAGTAGGTAAAAGCCGGAAAGACATGTAGACAGTAACCAAGGTTCATCCTTCGAAAATATTACACAACACAGAAGCTGGAAGGGGTGGGTAAATGTGGCAAAAAGCTTTAGTCATAATTGCTGTGGCCATGTTATACTTTAGAGTTCCAGCTCCTTAGGATCAAATGGGAAAGGACATACTCAGAAAATCCTCCTCCGACAGAATACTGAACTCTATAGACAACTGGTATTTATGATTATTGCCATGTTCTTTAATCAAATCCAGAGTAGCCTGTTTTCTAGCACCCCAGGGCAGATCATTCAAAGACTCAACTGTAGCCCTGATCATCAGCTCAACTCTCTGATGTATAGTTATGTTAACGGGTAAAAATGTCTTATAAAAATGAGGTATGTCTTTGGGTCAGGGGAGACCAGCATCAGGAAGGAGCATCAAAAGCCGAAGTTGCTTGTAATAGTTTTTGAGATTTTTCTACGTCGTGGGACTTTTCTCTTTAGCCTTGCATGGCAAGGGTGGGTGGGTGTTTCCCACCCCCACCCATGTCTAATTGTGACGGGTAGGCAACGGTTGAGATCACAGTGCAAGGGGATGTGAGGATTAGCCTGCCTTCTTGGTAGCAACGTCCACAAAGATTTCCCCACTGCCACCACAGCAATAGATTGGGAAAAGGCTCTCATTGAGCTCAGGAGTAGTTTCGTTTTTCCAAGTGTAACTGCCCCCGGGAAGGAGCAGGGCTAAGGGGGCGCTGTGGGCTAGAACAGAAAGGCTCAGGGATTGGTGGGAGACCACTGACACCTGATAAGGTCTGTGGGGCTCCCCACCCAGGCCTGCCCCCTTGGCCAGAGGGGAAAGCTCGAATCTTTGATCAGCTATTGAGCAGAGCTTTTCCCTACAGGGGAAAAGGGAAGCTGTTGAATTATGCAGTCTTGCTTCTTTCTGAGCCTTGTCCTGCTTACTTGTGAGTCGATACGTTGCTCATGCTTACTTCTGAATAGACCAGATTGCATTGCTAACGATGGAATGGATGGGGCCCTTTTTCAGCCCCACCCACTCAAGCCTGTTGTGAAGACGGGCCCAAGATGGCCACGGTCTCGCTCAGGCTTGTCCAGGCCTCCTAATGGGGAGGGAGGGAGGGAGTTTTGGAGAACAGCTCTCAAGGTCCAGCTCTGAAAAAACAGCTTGTTAAGCTAAACACTTTTCAAGTGTCTGGACTCTCCAGGGAGGACTTGTCGCCTTTGTGGCATGATTTACGGTGGGCTAATGTTTTAAGTGGTTGGTTGGTGTTCAATTGCTGCTAAATCCTACCTCAAACCTCTCCTCATTCCTCTCCTCTCCTTCCCTTTGCATTCCTTGCTTGCGCTTCTGAACGTGTTAGATTTAGGCTTTAGCTAGACCACGGCATACCAGTAGAAGACAGGTCATGTGTTTGTGGAGAGCCAGTTCCAGAGGACACTATGTATTTGACTGCCCCTTATATATAGATATAAGGAAAAGTTACTTGGAACCCTTTTAAAGAAAGTGAAATACTGGGGTGCTAAGGAAAAACTGAGTTATTTATTACATTCAACCAACCCATATGTGATACAAAGGGTTGCACTATTTGCAGTAAAAGCTAATAGATGTAGAGCAAAGTTTTTAGATACTATTGGTGTGTGTTATAAAGATTCAGAGATATAAATGAAATGTCACTGAGAAGCAATTAAAGGTTTCTGTATGTCCGCTGTGCTCCCATCTTACTATCCTTTCAGTAATGCATGTTACGTAATTTTAACCATATGTAATTTTTATCATATATAGTATAGCAAAATGTCAAGTTTGTATGTGTTGCAATGATCTGTGGATTGAGCAATAAACATATTGTATGTTGTATGTAACAAACATATTGTATGTTATCCTGGGATCGTCCCGGGGTCATCCCTGTTCGTAAATGACACACAGGGGATCCTGGGAGCAGGCAGGGACAACCCCGGGATGATCCCGGGATAAACCTTAGGTCTAGCTAAGGCCTGAGTGTGTGTAAACAGAACTGCTTCAGTCCTCAGTCTGTGGTGTGTGTGTGGTTATTCTCCGAAGGGCTGGCTAATACCGTCTTGGAACGGGGTTAGGGAGGTGGGGATCTGGGTTACTGGGCAATTGGTCCAGAGCCTACTTTGCAGGGAGGTTGGGTGGACCCCAGCCTTCCCTCACACCTGTGACCCACCCACCACTGGAATACAGCCCCAAGAGCTTCCCTGGAATGGAATTTGATCCTCAGGCTGTAGAAGGTTTGTCGCCTTTGCCACTTCCACTGTATGTAACTCCTGGAAGAATTAAAAACCCACCCACCCTTCAGTTTCAGTAACTGAAAGCCAGCAGACGCGAGGGCAAAGATACTCCCTGTAGCAGGGTGGGAGATACCAGAGCCCAAGACCATCTCCACGAGCTGGAAGGGCCTCTCCGTGAGGACGGCCTGGATCACTTCTATAGCAGTGGGTTCTACGGAGTCCCACCTGCCAGAGGTGAAGCTGCACGCCTGTCCGGTTCATGAGCAGTGCAGCCTCTGGCAGCTGAAGTTTAATTGTGGGTGGGGCACAGAAGGATTAGCATAAACATTGGAATCAGTTAACAGGCACTGAAGCCCAGAGGTGGACGTCAACAGAACCAGACAATGGAGACACGCCCTGTAAGCATCTCTGGAGGGCATTTAGGGAACGGTTCCCCCATCTTTAAAGCCAGGAGAGAAGGGAGCTGTGGGCACAGTCACCCGGGCCAAGTCCTGCTGCAGGTGGAAGCCAGTCTGGGGCTGAGCCTTCTTCCCCTAGACACTTTCAACAACACTGGGACAATGAGTGCTGCTGTCCTTCCCCCTCCCTTTGCCACCCCTGTTCAGCAAGAGGAAGGTCGTTTAATGCCAGCGACCCTGGAAGCCACAAACCCTCAGTCCTCATTTCAGCAGCCATGATTCACCTCACATTCGATTATAGCTCTGGGGCGGCAGATCAAGTGTAGGCTGGTGCTTCTTCCCAGTCAAGGCCTCACTACTGTTTGCTTGGAGATGGGCAGAGTGGTGGCGGACGCAGGTGGCAGAGAAGCCAGACAGCAGCCGGCCCTCAGCTATGATCACTTTGAGTCTTCTCAAGATATAAACAAAGCTGTAACCCCCCTGCCTCTAACAGCAGCGTTCTCCTCCTTAAAACACTTTGTCATAAAAGGGGACACTGGTGGGTTTTCAGGGGCCTTTTTAACAAACCAGGATCAAATAGTCCTAATCAGGGAATGACACCCATTTACTGAGGTCCTGTGCTCTATTTACACTACCTACGTGCCAATACCCACCAACACTTTCAGCCTAAAACACATGAACAGAGAGGCTGTGCAATTTTCCTGTTGTGATGCAAGGCCTCCAAGACCCAGCAAACACCCTCCGGACATCACAATATCATATACAAAACCAGGAGATGCAGCACTTCAGGAACCCAGTGACCTTTATTTCCCATTAACCACGACAGTCTACAAAAAGGCAATTATTATCACCGGCGAGATGATGCACGGGAAATGGGAGTTGTTTTGCTAGGTGTCTCCTCCTCCCTCAGCTCAGCAGAGAGTTCTGAAAGAGAAAAGAAGCATCAGATGTCTTTGGAGGAAGAGGGGATTTTAAAAAGTCATAGCAATGGCCAGCAACAGCAACCATCACCATGTCCTATTTATTAATTATATTAACGCATAGCCTGCTCTTAACAGGAAAAACACTGCTACGATGGCTAACAAAATATAGAGCTGATGAAGGAAGCAAGCAAGCACGCTAAGTCAAATGTCTCCCTGAAACATGCAGAATAAGACCCTTCCAAGTACACTTCAACCAGCCCAGTTTTCAGACAAGTGCACAACATATATTCTCACCTTCCTCTGTGCTGTTCTCCTCATCACTAGAGAAGGAAACAGCAACTTTAGGTTTTGAAGTCTTTCTGCGGGGTCTAGAAATACGGGGCTCAGGAGTGATGAAGGAAGACTCAATATCTCTGTTAGCTGCACGTAGAGGTCTCCGCCGTGAGCCTGTGGAAGGTTGAAGAAGCTGTGGGAAACAGACTGAACGTGCAACCGAGGGTACCGCACCCTTCATAAAGCCGGACATTTCCCCCCAGCTCCTATTCCTGGGCTTTTTAGGGCAAAATCACAGGTGCCTTTCTAGCCTGTCCTAAAGTTTTACTCAAGTGCATTTATACAAGGGATTATTGCAAAGTAGTGTGTTATCCAAACCAGTCCCAAGTGTGCTGATCCATAACCATTCTGAGAGGTATAGTTCTGGAGTTAAACACTATTAAGCACGCAGAAATCTGTGTGTCACATTCTATTGCCAAATCTTTGTAAGGTATTTCAGGAATCCTGAGATTTCCCAACGTTGGGTTTATAGGTTGAGCTACCGTGCGAAAGGAAAACCGGGCAGTGGTATGTTTTTCTATAAGCCTGCAAAGTCAAGGAATGAGGGGAGACAGGGTATGTTCAATAATGCTTTCACCGACTGCAAAACATCTTGCTTACTATGCACAATTCGTTCTTCTTGTGCCGTTACAGCTATTGTTCAACAGTGACCCTGGGCTGCGTTCCACCTAGCCCCTCAATAGTTTAGGAATTATTCAAAGTTAGGGGGAAAACAGTCAAGGTGAAAATTTGGGCAGCTTAGTTTAGCAATCAAACGTGAGTTTTCAAGCTACGAAGATAAGGAAGTTTCAGTGCAAACTTAAACTTTGGACATACTTGCTGCTGCTTTCTTTGATGGCTGGAGCACGGGTGTATTGCTGCTGCCTTCTTGGCTTCTGGACTCCCTGGGAGCTTCAGTGAATGAGTCAAGACCCTTGCGGTGGCACATCCGGAGCTTCTGTTCAAATTCTTCAGTAATGTCCTGATAAATGGCACCACATGCAGAAGAGAGTAGAAGTTATACATCAAAGAACATTGCATGCTCAGGTACTTCTGATTCCCCCCCCCCCACCTTGCAAACAGAAAAAACGGCAACTACTCCCTACATTAGCCTGGGAAAAGAAATGAGCCTCACCTTCAACTCCGGCTTAGTGCCGGCCCTGCGGATCCGGCTCAATGTTGCCAGGAAGCAGTTGTAGACAGCCGTGTCCTGGAGCTTGTCAGCAAAGCAATCAAAGTTGTCTTGCATCTTACAGAGACCTCGTTCTGTGAGAGGAAGCAAGGTGAGGCAGTAAGCCAGATCATGGTGCTGCCGCTCTGTCCTGCAAAGAAGGGGAAAGCCAAAGTGCCTTCAGTCTCAGTGAAAGCAGACCACGCCCAGAGACTAGGCCCTGCTATTACAGCTAAATCCAAAATACATACAAGAGCCTTGCTCCCAGGGCGCACTGCAGGGACCTCAGTAGTTCACCTCATTCAAGAAGTAGTGACATAGCAAGAATAAGCAGATCTCACAACCTTAGAACAGCCCTGCTTGAATGCACCTAAGGCCTGTCTCGCTGGGGCACCCTGTTTTCCATAGAGGCCAACTAGGTGCCTCTGGGAAGCCTACGAACAGAATGTGAGCGCAACCACTGTGTGTATTCTGTGGCACAGATTCTGTAATCCTAGAAAGGTCTCCTTTTATGGAAAAACGTTGCTCGCGTACACACCAGTAATTAACGATGGAGAGACGTTGGGATAAGGATATGCCTATAAATTTTGACTTTTTCCATTTCATATCAGGTTGTCCCAGGACTAATGTTCATGTGTTTCCTCTATGCGATGAGTCGGATTCAGTCTATGTTAGTTCCGTTCATTCAACCCATATTATTGCTGCTTGCAATACTAAACATCAACACTGAATGTGTGTAATTATAGCTGTGCTCCTGCTCAGCCCCAAACAACTTCAATAAAGTGTACCAAAAAGGGGCCAAGGGAACCTCAGGATGTCGCCATTGAACTGTGAATTAGCTGGGGTTGTACAAGATCAGAAACAGACCTGTTGACCTCTTAAATTACAAGAACGGAGCAGATATTCTTAAATCAACTTTAAGAAGGAAGAAAAAGTTATCAGTACTGAAAGAGGAACGTGACAGAACCAGGGCTAAAAGAGGGACGTTGCAAGACGCCTGCCCATGAATAATGGGGTTGAAGTCAAGGGCTGGCAAAGTTAGCTGGCTAAGCAAAACTAACTAGCTAACAAAAAACTGTTGGCACCAGGGAGCTGAACACCACAGTCTTGTCCTTCGGCTTTATGCTACGCCTCTGAAATGCAGCATGAGATTAGGGGGGAACTCCAGCTCCAAGCTGACCCTGGATTCTGCTCCAAGTTGGTAATAGGCACGCTGCGGCCCTGAGCCTTTGCCTCCTCGCTAGCTGGGAGCTGTTGGCAAGAAGTAAGCGGAGGCTTCTTATGGCTCTGCACTTGCACCAACAAGCACAAAACCACCCCCACCCCCAGACTGAACTTTGTGACTGGGATTCATTCCCCTTCCTCTCCAGCTCCAGAGCTTGCCAAGTTCTACATTTAAGAAATAGAAACCAAATGCACAGTTACAAGATGGGGGATACTTGGCTCAGCAATACTACAAACGAGAAAGATCTTGGAATTGTTGTAGATCACAAGCTGAATATGAGCCAACAGTGTGATATGGCTGCAAGAAAGGCAAATTCTATTCTGGGCTGCATTAATAGAAGTATAGCTTCCAAATCACGTGAGGTACTGGTTCCTCTCTATTTGGCCCTGGTTAGGCCTCATCTAGAGTATTGCGTCCAGTTCTGGGCTCCACAATTCAAGAAGGATGCAGACAAACTGGAGCGTGTTCAGAGGAGGGCAACCAGGATGATCAGGGGTCTGGAAACAAAGCCCTATGAAGAGAGACTGAAAGAACTGGGCATGTTGAGCCTGGAGAAGAGAAGATGGAGGGGAGACATGAGAGCACTCTTCAAATACTTAAAAGGTTGTCACACAGAGGAGGGCCAGGATCTCTTCTCGATCCTCCCAGAGTGCAGGACACGGAATAACGGGCTCAAGTTAAAGGAAGCCAGATTCCAGCTGGACATTAGGAAAAACTTCCTGACTGTTAGAGCAGTACAACAATGGAATCAGTTACCTAGGGAGGTGGTGGACTCTCCCACACTAGAGGCCTTCAAAAGGCAGCTGGACAGCCATCTGTCAGGGATGCTTTAGGGTGGATTTCTGCATTGAGCAGGGGGTTGGACTTGATGGCCTTGTAGGCCCCTTCCAACTCTGCTATTTTATGATTCTATGAAGCCTTGAGCTTATGTCGCTGATCAGAATCTGGCTCTCCTTTCACAATGGCCAAAGCCTTCTTTTTTGAAACCTGGACTTCTTGGCTCCAGTAATTTAAGCAGAAGAGCACCTTTCATCCTGTGATCTTCACTTGCAGACTGAAGTGGTACAGTTTAGATCCAGGTGGACCAACTCAAACAGTACTGGGGCTTTCATGTGAAGAAAACTAGGAGGTAGACAGCTGAAACCAGGACCTACGACAAAGCACTGACTGCAGTGGCATCTCACGCTACTTTCAGTGACAGAGTGTGCAAAAGGAATTATCATTGGTAGAATAAGGATTTCATGGGAAGCGGAGGTGAGGTAAGTTTGATTTTTCAAAATAAACAGAAAACCAGAAAGGAAAATGTTTTCTAGTACAATGTACCAAAGCTTACTAAACACCTGGTTTATCCAGTGCTGGATTGCTAATTCACTTTCACAAAAGGAAGCATTACGTAACATCCTGGCCTGCACCCCCTGTTTCCAAATCAGCACTCAAGTCAGACAAATCACGCTTTCCTAAATGATCAGTACATAACCTTGTGAACTGCTCAGAAAGCTTTCGCTATTGGGCGGCATAGAAATGGAATCAATCAATCAATCAATCAATCAATCAAATAACCTAAAAAAACTTTGCAGATAATGCCATTTAGGCACAAATCTTTTCTAGCACTGTAATAAGATAAATTCTTTAGCTCTCCCCCCTTAAAACTAGAGCAGCAGCATCTATTTAAAAATCTAAGGAAAGGCCTTCAGCCAGGTAGCTTTTACTGGCCTCAAAGCAGTTCAATTGACTATTATGAAAATATAATTTATATTCCACCCTACCCACTAGATAGCAAATTTCACAATTTTACATAAAAAAGACACACTATTGGGGGGGAAGGAAGCTTTCACCTAATAATTCATAACCAGTCCCCCTACAGGCAGGACACTATGCAGCAATCTGGGAGAACAGATGCTAATTTGGATAGAATTTCCCCCTGCAGTCTAACAGAAATTGCAAATCCCTCTGCCCTCTTAAGTCTTCGTTAAGACTTCATTATTTGCACGCTCTTGGCAGCAGCTGCTGCAAGAAAACTAGCTTTTGCTCTTCAGGACTCGTCACTGCCTTACTTCTGTGAAGGAGGCACACATTTTCCACCCAACTCTCTTCCACCTAGTTCCTCATTCCAGAGGTCATGATTTTCAGTTTCAGAATCGAAGGGATTGAGAGATGTTCCCAGAAACCCACCCGTCTCCCTGGCAATTCCTTACTCACCGGGCAGCCCGGAAGCGCTGACAGAGCTTTTCCACCAAGCTCTCCGTCTGCTTGTCCTTTGTGATAAAAGAGAAAAGCTGCCTGGAAACGGAGCGGAGAGGAGGAAAGAGGGGTTGAAGTGATATTCAGCGTTTTTAGTCTCTCCTACTGCAGTTTCCGTATTAGCGGGAGGAACACAAGAACAAGAGGAAAATCTCTCTACACGTCCCAAGGCAGAAATTACAATTTACCAAAGTGAAATATGCAAAAGCATCATCATCAAGAATGGAATCCCCCTCTCTGAAATACGTCATTAAGGGACTGAGTAATTACACTTTATTATTATGTTGTACAAAGTAAGACACCTAGAAATACTGTCTGAAACTATAGATTAAATTTCATGTGTGTGTGTGTGTGTGTGATATACCACGTACACCTTCATAGGATCCAGCCTTTTTATTCGTCTTATTAATTGGTGGTGCCCAAACTTTGGCTTAACCCACAGACATTGCTGTCACCAGTGATCCCCCCATAGAATACTCCAAGATGTACAGAGGACTTGGTGGAAGAGACCAATCTGATTTCACCTCCTGTGGGGCTTTGGAAAAGGCAAGTAGCACAGCTTGTCTTTCCCAATATTTGGGGAAGTGCCGCCCGCCTTCTTTAAAGCCCCATGGGAGGTGAAACAAGACTCTCCCTCGTGCCTCCGCTGCTAGGGAGACTCTGGGTAAGAGATTTGGGTCCTGAGTAATTTTGTTCATTCTTTCTAGACCCCTGAGGCGCTGCTGCCTGTATCCCCACCGCTACACACCTACCTACATCTTTTTCTGGAAAGGGCAACTAGAACTTTACAGTGTACTCAAAGGTGTGAGTTCTAGAAGGATATTCCAAAGTTGCGTGAAACATTCTGAGCAACCATTCTGATCTTTAATACTGCGCACCTGTGACTATTATTTATTTATTTATTTATTTATTTATTACATTTCTATACCGCCCAATAGCCGGAGCTCTCTGGGCGGTTCACAAAAATTAAAAACATTCAAAGTATAAAACAACAGGATAAAACCATAATATAAAATACAATATAAAACCTAAAGCAGATAAAAACAGCAGCAATGCAAAATTACAAATTTAAAACACCAAGTTAAAATTTATTTATAGACTGTTAAAATGCTGGGAGAATTTATTTATTTATTTATTACATTTTTATACCACCCAATAGCTGAATAAAAAGTCTTCTCCTGGCGTCTAAAAGCATATAATGTAGGTGCCAAGCGAACCTCCTTAGGAAGCTCACTCCACAGCCGGGGAGCCACAGCAGAGAAGGCCCTCCTCTTGGTAGCCACCTGCCTCGCTTCCTTTGGAAGAGGCTCGCAGAGAAGGACCCCTGAGGATGGCCTTAGGGTCTGGGCAGGTACAAAAGGGAGGAGGCGTTCCTTCAGATAGCCTGGCCCCAAGCCATTTAGGGCTTTAAATGTCAATACCAGCACTTTGAATCAGGCCCGGACCTGGACTGGGAGCCAATGAAGCTGGAAAAGGACCGGCGTGATGTGGTCTCATCGGCCAGTCCCTGTTAGTAAATGGGCTGCCCTGTTTTGTACCAGTTGAAGTTTCCGGACCATTTTCCAAGGCATCCCCACGTATAACGCATTGCAGTAATCCAAACTAGAGGTTATCAGAGCATGGATCGCTGTAGCTAGGCTATCTCTGTCCAGATAAGGGCACAGCTGGTATATCAGCCTAAGCTGGTAAAAGGTGCTCTTTGCCACTGAGTTCACCTGTGCCTCAAGTGACAGTTCTGGATCCAAGAGCACCCCCAAACTACGGACCCGATCCTTTAGAGAGAGTGCAACCCCGTCCAGGACAGGGCAAACATCACCTCGCTGGACAGATGAACCACCCACTAGCAGTACGTCCGTCTTGTCTGGATTGAGTCTCAGTTTAGATCAGTCCAAGATACTCAGAGTCTTTTTGGATGAACAGTGTAAAAATTAATAAATACTCTAGTTGCTGTTTGCCTCCTCAGCAACTGGCATTCAGAGCCATACCACCATCTCTGACCCACTTGACAGACCATCCTCCCTAATCTGATATGGTGCTGCATCTTCCATTTGATTTACGGAGCATTTCAAGGCAGCTATTAGCAAATTTGGCCTGCTTCCTGTTGCCAGCCTGGGAATTAAGGAAGTTCTGTGCCTTGGGGCAGGTGACCTTAAAAGGGGGTGGGGAATCAAAACAAGGTTACCTCATGATGGTGCGGAAAGGCTGCTCTTCTATGCCAGAGTCTGGATCCGAGAGGCGGCTGATGATGTCCGGGAGCAGGTTGTATACAGCATTATCCTGCATGGAAAATACAAGGACAAAGCTTGTAATGCCCTTGAACTACTCCACAACTCTCGTGGATGGCAGTGCCTGGAGCCTCTAGCGTTTGGGATTCTTGGCTAAGATGCTAAAACCAAGACATGAGACTGCTTCTTTGGTTCTCTCTCTCCCGCCCCCCCCCCCCCACTTAGTATTCAGAGAGGAGTTTCTCAGACACACAATATATGAACAGCTATCTGGAAGCAGGCCTAGGAAGGGCAGGGTGGGGGTGGGGGGAAAGGAGTCCCTCTCTCACCTTGGGATAAGCAGGCTCCATCTTCAGAACCAAATCCAAAAAGGACGCCCAAAAAATCATTTAAAAAATTGGTAGCCCACAGCCAGTTTCAGAAAATGCAGAATGGTTTTGGCTTCATGGCAGAACAGGTATTATTTGCTCAATTTTGGATGGTTTATTAATTTAGATATTTTTATACCGTTTGTACACTTGTATCCTTTATCCAAAGGATTTGTATAAAATCACTTCCCAGGGCAGTTTACAGTACAATATAAAACATTTACCATACAATAAAAACTACACAGTAAAATTTAAAAAATAAAACGAAACAGCAGAGTGGGGAAAACTTTCTAACTGACCAGCAATCATTAGTTCAGGGGACCACTGAATAGGGGCCCTACAAAGTTAGGCTGACCTTGGTTGTCTGGATTCCTTCTAGCTGGACTTTGGGTTTAATTTTGAGATGTGGGCGGAAGCTGAAACGTTTAGGTCAAAAGTATTTTAAAAAAAAACAGGTTTGCCATCTGGGTGAGAACCATGCCTGTATTTCTCAGTGGTCCCTGTCCAAGCAAATAGGGCCATTTGGGATAAACAACTCTGCAGGGAGCATGTGTTGCTGTCCTCATTAAATACTTGCATGAGCTGTTATATCTTCGATGAAATAGGAATTGAACTTTAACCTTCCCTAGGTTCTAGTGGAGATAGTGACACCAGAGGAAATACGGGCATTGGCTGATAGCAACAGCGAGTGTCAACACCATAAATCCTAGACTACTAGGCAATTTCCACATAAAAGGGGAGAGTTTCAGATTTACAGGTCATCACTGAGAGGAGATTCAATTTGCATCTTGACGGAATTAGATGGGCAGGTCTCAAACCGAACTGCATGAGCCTGTTTCCTTAGGCCAGAGAGCAGCTCCACTTTCTGATCCGAATTGGTCTGTGCTGTTTGAAAAAACAAACAAACAGCCGGAGTCTTTCAATGACAACTATGCTCTGCTTCATATAACAACATCTGAAGCATAGCAGAGTGGTACTGACCAAGATTATATGTTTCCTATTCCAGATGTTTAGCGTGATGCTCACCTTGCCAGAGAGTTCAGTGAAGAAGTTCCGAGCCAGTCCAACAATCTCTTCCTGGGGATCAATCAGGAGAGCTGCCATTTCGCTCACCTGCCCCTTCACTTTTACCATGTCCTTCAGGATCAGGTGAGTCATTACCAAGGCAGCTGTCTGCCTCACGTGCTGACAAGGGTCCCGCAGCCTGAGGAGCAAAGCCATGCACAGGGGCAGTCAGCATCCAGGCGGTATCACCTGGTGCACTACCAGGCTCCGAGAAGGTTTCCCCATCTGGGAGAGGTCCTGTTGTTACGGCCGAAAGTATTTCGGCCTCCCACCCATACCCTCTCTACCAAAGCTATACCTGGCATAGAGGTGGGGTGTCCAGGGCTCTACCAAGTTGGGGAAGCGGATGGCCAGGTCTCCAGCTGCAATCATGAGGTTGGCGCGCACACTGGAGAGGGTGGATTTTTCCATCATTGTGAAGAAAAGCCGCAAGTGAGAGTCGCAAAATTCCGCACTGCATGGAAACAAAAAGCATCTCAACTTCAGGTCCCTCGGTGAGGAGGCTCCCAGCTGTAGGTTGCCTGGCGGGAGGTGCTCCAGAAGACCAGGAAGAGAAGAAGAAAACTGCTAAATACCTGACCATGCAGAATTTCCCAAGGGCCAATGCAGCAGCAGCTGAGAGCGCTGGATCACTATAGAGTCCTGGGTTGTTGCAAATCTTGAGCACCAGGGGAGTAAAGCCTGAAAGCAGCTGTTTTCCTATTCAGTAAGAAGGAGAGAGGTCACAGCAGTTCAGTCTAGGAACCCAGGTTTAGCCAATATGGGACTGGCCTCAGCTGCTGAGAAGAAATTTGGTTTCCACAGAAAGTTGCTTGAATAGCAGTGGAAAAAGAATGCAAAAATGTCAAACACATCCAGGAGCCTGACAATTCTAATGTGGATGTTGGGTCAACATCCACAGTCTCCCTTCATGTTTTCAACGTGCTAGAAAAAGCTACTTACACGCAAACCAAAATTTGGTTCCTCTGCCCAAAACAATGCTCTCACTGGGGAAGGACAATGGTCCAGTTTTTGTTTTTTTTTAATGAAAATTACCTTACACATTTTACACTAATGTGAACAATACTCAGATTTTCTTGCCAAACAAGTTTGCATTCCAACCGCCCAGAGAGCTACGGCTACGGGGCGGTATAGAAATGCAATAAAATACTTATGATTATGGTAGACAAAGCACTCCGTATACATTATCTGCAATCTTTACACCGACCCTATACCACTTAACACCCAAAATTCTAGAGACTGAGCGTTCACCCAGTGAGTTCGTGGCGGAGGTAGGTAAGTGAAGACTGGGGACTTTGATTTGTAGTTCTATTTCTTAGCCATCATGCTAAGAAAGTAAACTATGATTACTGAGAAGTTGGGCGGCACGGGAGAGATGGGCCAGAAGGAAGAACTCCAAAGCGAACGGCCGAACTCACCGTCCAACAGCTCTGTCTCACAGATGGTGCGGATGAGCTCTGCTTCTGTGTCTTCAGCAGAGGCCCCAACCAAGCCAAGATCCTCTTCCATGGTGGTCTCGTTGCCAGTACTCTGGGCGGAGGGAAGGCAGCCATGGTCAGTGAACACCCACCCTCTCCTGCCCAGCAACTGAGGCTCCTCAGCGTGAAGCAAGGCAGAGCGAAGGGCAAAGAAAAGCGGAGGTGGTCCTCCACTAGAGATGTGAAGGCCCGGGAAAAATCGGAAAATTTTGAAAAAAAAATGACGAAAAAATGGATTACAGGATGTTTTATTTTAGCATGATGAATAAAATGTTTAAGACAAGGTGTTCAGATATTTACTTCTCCACATGATTTCTAAAAACTGTACAGTATCAGATTATTACAATGTCTGTGCACCAAGGACAAGCAAGTCCTAGGTTGCAAACTGAGACTACAACTCTCAAATGCAAGAGCAAGATGCATTTCTGCCTCTAGGGGGCAGCACTGCCATGGAAGCAGAGACTGAAACTAATATTGATAGCTATAGGTCAGGAAATGAGTCTGATTAAATGTCATGCATATTCATTGAATCTTGGTTCCCCCCCCCACCCTTTTCTCAGATCTTGGGAATGGGAGCTTTATGTCTTGACAATAGAGGACAAGCGGAGACATAAATAATTTTCTTTGTTACTAATGTCGGTGGTTTCTTCAGTTGTTGTTTTTTAAAATTGTTTTTTGCCTGCTCCTAAGAGGAACCAAAGAGGTTCCTTACAGTTCAGGTGTTCCTAACAGTTCAGGAGCTTGTGGCTCCATTTGTTACCAAAAAAAAAAGTAAATTAAATTTGTAATAATTGTTTGAATACACTAGTTTTAATATACCAAATGTAATACTTTTATGCCAAACCAACTTGGACATAATTACATTTTATGTTCCTAAAGTAACAAAGTGACTTTCAATCTGCAAAAAGTGCTAATATTGCATTATTTCAATTATTCCGAAAATTTCAGGTTTTCCCCCATGGCTTCAAAATTTCCAGAAATTTGACATCTCTATCCTTCACAGCACATTGCCCCCCTCCCCGGCACCTCATAATTCCAGCTGGGAAGTACCACTAGGGTTCAGCTTCTCTTAACTCAAATACCAGGTATCAAGTCTGTAGGTCAGCTTTCTTTTGTTTTTAAAGGACAGCCAATGATTACAAACAAACAACAACTTAAGAATTCCAGCAAAATGTAACTAAAAACAAAAGGTTGTAAATAAAATGGAGCGGGGTAGGAGGGAGAAGCATTATGACCACTTTTGCAAATGCACTGGTCAGCGCAACATTAATCCCAGGGGAGAGGGATGTAGCGGGACAGTAAGCCGCTAAAAGAAGTATGTGAACTTGACTTTTGAAAATAGAAACTGTCTGGATAAGGACACATGCTGGTTTCCCTAAGCTCGCTTAGTATCACACCGTTCCAATTTTAACACTATAAAGGAGATATAATTAAAAGAATTCAACAATTCAGATGATGAGATGTTCACACGGCATATTTCTAGAGCTTTTCATTGCGTCACTCAGGATCCGTAGGAAAAGGATTCTGCCGCCGCCTCTATATATGGACTGGCAAATGGTAAGAACGAAATTATACGGAACAATTCAAGCCCCTTGGTAGGCTAGCACCAGCCTCAGAGACTGGATTTGACCAACTAGAATAATTACCTGCAGCCTAAACGCCCTGCTTTCTCCCCTCCCCAAACAGATGAAATAGTGTCAAGCAAGTGCTCCTAGGAAGACTACAGAAAGCCAGAAAAGTTTTTTTTTAAAAGCCTATGAGAACTTGGAGCGGCTTATAACCAGATGAGAAACGCTGCTTTGGTGTCAGAGTGACTCGAGCCAAGCGGCCATGGAAAACTCCCCACCCCCCCACCCCCAGAACTCCAGTCCTCACCTTGTCATTCTGCATCTTAGCACTGCTTGCAGCACGTCCCTTTGCTACTTGCTCTTCGCCAAGGACCCGGCGCCTGTGTAGTTCATTGCTTACCGACAACTCCAGATGCAAAAGTTGCTGCAAGGCCACGTCCCCCGCGAGGGAGACCAAATGGGTCAACACTAACGTATCAATAGTGCTCGAATCGCCAGCAATTTCAGTGGGAGAAGATCCAGGCCCTGGAGAGCAAATAATATTTATTTATTTATTTATCACATTTTTATACCGCCCAATAGCCAAAGCTCTCTGGGCGGTTCACAAAAATTAAAACCATAATAAAACAACCAACAGGTTAAAAGCACAAATACAAAATACAGTATAAAAACCACAACCAGGATCAAACCACGCAGCAAAATTGATATAAGATTAAAATACAGAGTTAAAACAGTAAAATTTAAATTTAAGTTAAAATTAAGTGTTAAAATACTGAGAGAATAAAAAGATCTTCAGCTGGCGATGAAAGAAGTACAGTGTAGGCGCCAGGCGGACCTCTCTGGGGAGCTCGTTCCACAGCCAGGGTGCCACAGCGGAGAAAGCCCTCCTGCTAGTAGCCACCTGCCTCACTTCCTTCCACAGCAGCTCACAGAGAAGGGCCCCTGTAGATGATCTTAAGGTCCGGGCAGGTACATATGGGAGGAGGCGTTCCTTCAAATAACCTGGCCCCAAGCCATTTAGGGCTTTAAATGTCAATACCATTTATTTATTTTAATAATAATAAAAAATCACAACATGTTTGTAGGCTATCTATCCCTTTCTAGTTATATCTCTAGGCTGCAGACTTACTGTCTGAAGAGTCTGAGCTCTTGTCGCTCCCTCATCCGTTCGTTTTCTGCTACAGACCAACTGCCTCACCCATTCTCACGCTCAAGTAGGTTCTGCTAGAAGCAGCGGCCCGCTGCCTGAGCCCAGCTCACCTGCCTCAGCCTCGTCAGCCTCCTGTAACCTCTCCAGGGCCTGCTGGCTGCAACGCTGCAAGATCTGGGCACATATTTCCTCAGGCCCTTCGGCCAACTGATAGATGAGGGCAACTGCCGTCTCAGTGAAGGGGATCCAGTATGTTCTGGATGTAGCAAAGCCTAAGGAAAACCAGAAGGGCAGGCATGTAAATCGGGCAAGGCCACAGGCTTGTCTATAGCCCCGTCCCTCAGCTTTAGTAACTCACCCACACTGATGGCCTCACGCAGGCACTCAAAGAGCTGGTGTGACTGCGGAAGACGGAAAGGAGCCTGGCTTTTCCCGAGACCAGGCTGTAGGGAAGGAGGGAGGGAGGGAGACTGCTTTAGTTTAGTATCCAGCAGGAAAAAAATCCTGTTCGTCTTTTAGCAATAAGGCCACATCCTGATACGTGCAAACAGAAATACACAATTCCAATTTATATTTATCCTCAGTCTCCCTGAAAGATTGGCCATGCTTAACACAGCAGTTTCCAAGGCGGTACAATAGAATACATTGCTAGGAATTCCAATTTGAAACTCAGCCCCTCTCATTCACACGACTTATATTGTTAAACACATGCTCGGCCTCTCCAGTGATTCTGCTCTTTAGGCCACAGGGTTCTAGTCTGGCCACGCTATTCTAACACTTAATTGAACCTGCTAGTCATCCACGGACTTGGATGAGGTGCATCAGTGTGCCAGCAGCCATCTCCCTCTTGCTACAGTGATCTGTGCTTTGGAAAACAACAGCAGCAGCAACCAGGTTTGATTAGTGAAATGCATTGCATGTGAAGCTGCTTAAGAAAAGCGTTTGGAAACTTCAACTCCTGCACTGAGCAGGGGGTTGGACTCGATGGCCTTATAGGCCCCTTCCAACTCTACTATTCAATGTTTCTATGATAACTAGTCCAAACTATAACAGCCAGGTAGTTAATTAGGACTCGCCTAATACAGCTCTCAATTTCTTTCTGGGCAAAATTCATTGTTATTATTTAGATGCCAGCCTAGGTCCAACCTGTTCACACAAGCTTTTAAGGGCAGTTAGGATCTTTCTGGTTGCACCTGCCTGTTTGCCTTTATAACACCACGGTGTTACATAGCTCATGGTAATTTTTGCGGTTTAGTACGGTATTTTTTAGTTGTATATATAAAGCCTTCTTGAAACCTTTTATGGTAGAAAAGCAGGATACATTTTTCATACTTGACGGAATGCCTCTCCCGACGTGAATATAAGGTCCTCCTCCGGGTGCCTACTCCGAGAGAGGCTCGGAGTGTGGCAACGAGGGACGGGGCCTTTTCGGTGGTGGCCCCCAGACTATGGAACGATCTCCCTGACGAGGCTCGCCTGGCACCAACGCTGCTATCTTTCCGGTGCCAGGTTAAGACTTTCCTCTTTGCCCAGGCATGTGGCAGCACATCTTAATCACCCACATGTTTAGGTTTTTTTTTAAAACGTTTTTTAATGCTTCATGTGTGTTATGTTCTGTGTTTTAAAATTTTAAATTTTGTACACTTGTTTTTATCTCAATTTTAGAATTTCTGTAAACTGCCCAGAGAGCTCTGGCTATGGGGGCGGTATATAAGTGTAATAAATAAATTTTATAGAAAAACCCTCCCAAATCTTAAAGATTAGAATTCTGGAAAGTTGCATCAGCACCAGGTTTAAAAAAAAAGGTGGGGAAGGAATGTGGGGTTCAATTTTGGTTTTGTTGCACAACTGGAGCCGCGTAACAAAAAGGGCCCTCACTCTCGAGAACCACCCCTTAGCCCACAAAAGGTGTGTGTACCTGGAAATAATACCTGATGCTTCAGTACTCCAAGCACACTACTGAAGATTTGGTTGATACCCTTTACAAATATTCTACAAGAAGAAGTGGTCCAAGGTTGCTTTCTATGTATAAAATAATTTGAAGCCTAAATGACAGTTTCCCCATCTTCATTTTATTTTGCAGGCCTCACACCCAAACTTTGTAAGTTGGATACACCTGGTGAGGCAGGTAAGGGGGAGGGGAACTCAGATGGATTTATAGGCATGTGCTGACCTTCTGGCTATTGGCAATTTTGGAGATAGTATTACACACTTCCTGGGCAAGGCGATAATCTTCATGGACTTTCTCATCCAGCCCCACCGTCACCAAAACATCAAGATTGCTCCCCACAATCTCAGGCTTCCCCCTGGTGATGACAAGAACACACTTCATTAGATCCAAAATACTGCAGAAATCCCCAAACATGTTCAAGTGACTATAAAGCAGCCTTCGTGGTTTTATCCTGGTTGTGCTTTTTATATTGTATTTTGTATTTGTATTTTTAACCTGTTGGTTGTTTTATGATGATTTTAATTTTTGTGAACCGCCCAGAGAGCTTCGGCTATTGGGCGGTATAAAAATGTAATAAATAAATAAATAATTCCTCAACCTGGGGCGCTCCAGATGTGTTGGACTACAACTCCCAGAATGCCCCAGCCAGCTGGCTGGGGCATCCTGGGAGTTGCAGTCCAACACATCTGGAGCGCCCCAGGTTGAGGAAGGCTGCTATAAAGGATCAAAACCAACAGGTTACAATTCCTATTATCTCACAGAAGCAAGGCAAAGGAAAAGTTCTAGTTTGGAAGTCAAATATCAGCCTTGGGGTTCTTTCTATATTAGGGCAACAATATTAGGGATCTGTCTTCATCGTTTAGCAAAACATAGTTCCTTGATGGGTGGAAAGAGATACTAGACAGTTTTATATTAAGAAAGCTAGAGGTAATGTTAGGTGGTATAGTGAGTAATAAATTAAATGGAAACCAAGGAAGGAATGTATCTTCAGATAATGCATTAAGGCTCAATTAGTACCAGACAAAAGTGGGATATTGCAACTGTAAGACCACCACCACAAGAAGCGATGGTAGCCTTGTTAGCCCTCATGAAAAATGCCAAATTCCTGTTAGGCCAACCAAAATATCACAAAGTAGTAGGTAAGCTTTTGAATTCTCCAGAACTCCTCATCAAACTAGATGACAAATGAAGTGGGAGGGAGGGTGGGGAACTGGCAGATGTTGAAGCCACAGAGGCTGAACTAGCTAGCCTTCAAATCAGTAAGTCCTAAAACTGAATGTAGGATGTGGTAACAGACATTCAAATTAGGTACTGTGACGGTGTCACATCGCACTAAGGATTGTTCCTAGCACTCTTGGGATAAAGTAACAAACTTCATCCCTTCTTGAAGATATAAAATGTAGGTGTTACCCATATCTGTCTCCATCCCTAGCATAGATTTTTTTTCTTATGGCCTTTATTTTGTATGTGACTTGGAGAATAACAAATTTAACTGTTCAACAGCAGGATCCTAAACTAGAGGAAGAGGGTTTTATACCACCTGAAAATGGAACTTTTATTATCTGAGGATACATTCCTTCCTTGGTTTCCATTTAATTTCTCACTATGCTACCTAACATTACCTCTAGCTTTCTTAATATAAAACCGTCTAGTATCTCTCTGCTTCTCTTTCCACCCACCAAGGAACCATGTTTTGCCAAACGATGATGAGAGATCCCTAACATGGTAAGAACCCCAAGGCTGATATTTGACTTCCAAAATTCTTTGGACTAGCTGCAGCCTCTACAAAAAGGACATTTGAATCCTTGGTGAGGTTTTATCTATGGGTTAAAACAACACTATGGGCCGGATCCAATCGTCCTGCAAGTGGAGGTCTGCTCGGGGAACAGGACCTCTCAGTCCTCTCCTTACCCTGTGTTCGTCCTGCAACCCCCAAATCTGTTCTAGGGTCCCCCAACCCTGTGCTCGAGGGAAGTGCGTTACACCGATGATTTCCTTCCCATTGGTAGAACACTGCCGCTGGAAACAACCCAGTGTATAGGAAACAATCAACATTTGCGATTAGTTAGGCTCCCCACACCCAGAAAAGTGGGTGTCCAGAAAATATCAGAGCAGAAAATATCCAGCTTTGTATGTAGAATGGAGGAGCTTCAGGGGCAAATCCCTGCCCCCCGGGTTTCTGTATAAACCAGACCTGGGTGAGATCTCCTCTTCTGGAAGCTTTGATTCACAATCCTGCCTGTGGAATGAATGGGAGGAGTAATCCACCTCAAGATAAACCTCCTTCACTGAGGGAGAGAGCTACCTTTTCTAATGTAACTTTCCCAACTGAATTCCAAAGACCTAGTATCTGTAACAGAACGCTTCAACACACAGGCTTATCTCCCGGTTGAAAAACAGCACTTCACCGTGCCTGGGAGGCAATGACAAGTGTATTCACATCATCAAAAAGGAAGGCACCTGTGCACACAAGAATAATTCCTGAACTTTCCTCGGAAAAGAAGAAATCTAGACTCTTCTTTAGGGCCTGCTGCACGTGATATAGCCATCCTACTGAAATTTGAGGTGTCTCCTAAACCTATTGCCAGCGTGGAGAAGGCAGAGCAAATGACTCACCTGGCCATCATTCCCAGGAGCGTGACGGCCGCGTGGCGTTCCAACCTCGAGCACTGCAATTTCTCTGTAAACCGTTCCCAGAGCAGCTGGACCACAATAGGTTTTATTTCATCTTTTTGCACGAACTCAGAGATCTAGGAAACCACAAAGGTTATCAGGCAAGGAAAGCAAGTAATTGTTTTAAAAATTGTCTTCAGTGCTCCTGGCATGAAGATTATATCTCCCACTCACTAGAGTCTGTCATAGAATCATAGAATAGTAGAATTGGAAGGGGCCTATAAGGCCATCGAGTCCAATCCCCTGCTCAGTGCAGGAATCCACCCTAAAGCATCCCTGACAAACGGTTGTCCAGCTGCCTCTTGAAGGCTCCATTGTCATACTGCTCTAACAGTCAGGAAGTTTTTCCTGATGTCCAGCTGGAATCTGGCTTCCTGTATCATGAGCCCATTCGTCTGTGTCCTGCACTCTGGGATGATCGAGAAGAGATCCTGGCCCTCCTCTGTGTGACAACCTTTTAAGTATTTGAAGAGTGCTCTCATGTCTCCCCTCAAACTTCTCTTCTCAGTTCTCTCAGTCTCTCTTCATAGGGCTTTGTTTCCAGACCCCTGATCATCCTGGTTGCCCTCCTCTGAACACGCTCCAGGTTGTCTGCATCCTTCTTGAATTGTGGAGCCCAGAACAGGACACAATACTCTAGATGAGGCCTAACCAGGGCTGAATAGAGAGGAACCAGTACCTCACGCGATTTGGAAGCTGTACTTCTATTAATGCAGCCCAAAATAGCATTTGCCTTTCTTGCAGCCACGTCGCACTGTTGGCTCGTATTCAGCTTGTGATCTACAACAATTCCAAGATCCTTCTTGTTTGTAGTATTGCAGAGCCAAGTACCCCACATCTTGTAACTATGCATTTAGTCTAGTGGAGCAATGGCTACTAAGATGTTTCTGGGAAGCCCACAAACAGGGCATAAAGGCAAACACCCTCCTGCTGCAGTTTATCCCCAGCTGCTGATATTCAGAGGAATAGCTAAATGGGAACAGAGGATCCATTCAGCTAATAGCCAGTGACTTTGTCTTATTCCCTTTTAAAGGTATTTAAGCTGGGGGCAGCAAATTCTATAACTTAAGTACGTGATGCTGGAAGTAATTTGTCTATCCCGAATCTACTTACTGCTGTCCCACTTCAGCATAAACAGCACATTTAACCAACTTCAAATTGTACTGCAAGAATCCTAAGATCATTGGTGTTCGATTAAATGCCCAAAGAGCTGCAAAAACTTAAAAAAATTGCAGGAAAACATGCTAGACAGGGAATAACAGGGCTGGCCCAATGACATGGCCTGATACAGGTGCATCAGGCGACGTGGAATGGGAAGAGCAGTGAATTATGCCATTCTCCCCATCCAAAGGGCCCCCCACTGACAGGCTGGCCAGCCACTGACTTTCTCCCTCCTGTTGCGCCACCTCCTCCTCCAGCGCCCACCCGCGTACATGCTCGCTCGCTGGCCAACCACTTCCACCCCAGCCCCCTGGAAGAGTCGATTGAAATATCGCCAATGGTCCTGTGGAGGAGGAGCCACCGCCAAGCAAAGAGGGAGGGAGAGGAGGAGCTGTCAGTGCTGCTGCCATCACCACCACCACCCTTCAGAAGAAGCGGGGCAGCCATGCTGGTGCCAGGATACCTTGGGCTGGGCCTGAGTAATAACACTGTCAATTTGGGAGGGAAGCTTGTGCAAGAATCCAATCGGAGACCTCTTAAGTTTGTAAAACAGGTAAGACTCCGAAGATTCTTATAAAGAAAAACAAGATACACAAGAGTGACTGGGATTGTGAGTTAGTTGGTTACAGAGGAAAACACTCACGATTTCTCCAAGACACTGAATAGTCCCCAGTGATGCATCTACCATGAGGAGGGAAAGAGACTGCACCAAGTTCTGGGCACGAGTCCTGTGGAGACGCAGGAAGAGATTGTTTTTTTAAAGGGCTGACATTGTGAGATCCCACGTAAGAACCAGCTGTCTTGACTGCAAAGCCATTAAAAATGGTGAGACTATACCCAAGTAAGCAACTTTGGGCCTGCCCATAACCAGAGAATTCATTTAGGGGGGAGGAGAAGGCATCTTGAGAGCACAGGCTAGTTGTTCATTGAATCTATGTTCTGTGGGACCAAAGAGCCTACCCACAACAACAGGCTTCAGTCTAACGAATCAAGCATGCCTAACACGTAAAGCCATGCCAGAATAGTATACTTAAATTGTCACGGCACACTGCATTCTCTCTACACACCCCGTCCCAACGCTCCCAAGGTAAGAGAACACACAACCCACTCTGCTGTGACTAGTGGAAGAGGGTCAGCCGAACCTTTCAGAGTCTCCACTAGGGTTCAGATAGAGCCTCCTGTAGGCATCCAGAACAGCTTCTCTGACTCCTGGTTCTTTCGACCATATGAGCGGAAGCATCCGGCGAACTCCAAGCACAGCCTGAGGGACGCCAAACTGAGAGACGACCACAAAGAATTCAATAGTTTCTTGCACAACTGAAAAGGAAGGAGAGTGGGGGAAGGCAGGTTTAGTGCAGCTTAGAATGATGCCGCAGCCGTCCGCATCCCGAGAGCCGCTAGCTTCCCTCAGCTCTTTGCCGACGCTGCAGGGCGCTTGCGGACCCTGCAGTGAGCTGTGCATGGTCTCGCACAGCTGGGTGGGCGATCCACCAGGATCAACAGCTGTGAGGCCATGAGCATCCGCTGCTCCCCGACCCCCGTAGGTCCCTCCCTCCTGCCAAGGCATGCTGGAAGTTGTAGGCTTTGCTTCCCTGGACACAAGGGCTGTGCAGGACTCTGTGAAAGTCTCAGCTTTCTGAAGTCAAGGCCAAATGTTGCACAGCCCTAGTTAAGTAAGCAGGCCTTTAACAGGCCAGCAACCCACAGCTTCACCTTGAAGCTATTTATTCCAGCTAAGTTATGTCATCCCAGAGTATGCTATAGGTTACAGTTCTCGTGAGAAGCAAACCTAGCCACCCCCTGCTTCTGGAAGAGGGAAGCCCACCTATCTCCTGCACGTGTGTGTGTGTGCGTGTGTGTGTGGGCCTCTTGGTTCCTGAGGGGAGGGATAAGAGGCCTTCCCGTTAGCTCCTGAGTTTAGAGTGAGAAGCTTGTAAGATCCAATCCATAGGCTTTGCTCTTTGGTCTCACTCAAAGGGGCAAGGGGTGTAGTTGGCTTGGAGAAATGTGTGGCTCAGGAACAGCCTTTTGTACGTAATTGCCCACGCCCCCAGTACAATTCAGTTTGTGACAGAGGCCTACCATTGTCAGCTGAAGAGAGGTGTGAACTTTATATATATATTCTGCACCCGCTTTCCATCAATAAACTCATCTTTTTGCATCTTTGTTTCATTCTGATAATCAAAAGAACCTACTTTGACTGGGACCTGACAGAATCCAAATCCCAGATCAAGACAATTTTTAAAGATGCTTTTAAAAACGCTTGATTAGCTGACTAATTGCAATAACCTACTTATATCTGCTGCCAGCTCTCCAGTCAATTCCCACTCTCCAAACCTTCTATTGACAGATCTTGTCAACAGATCTCTGTAAACAAGAAACTCCTCCTGTTACAGGTGCACCATTCAAATAACCGTCTGAAAAAAAAACACAGCTCACTACGTGGCACATTTCTGCCAAACTTGATACTTGGGAAGCAGACAGAAAAGGTCCCTCTAGAAAGCAGATACTTAAAAACAAAACAAACCTCATGTGTGAATCCTGCACTCTGGGATTCCTGTACTACTCATGCAATTGTGTCCATCTGTCGTGTGGATGGTAAAAGGCAGACCATGGTGCATCTACTGTACAATGCGCAGCATCTAGCTGGGCCCTTCAGAACTGTCACCCACATGTCTTCTGAGGCTCTCCAGACACAAACTCATCACATGGAAAAAAATGGTTCTGACACCCTCTCAACCAGTCCCTTTAGAATAGCTTTTATAAGCCAGGAAGGGTTCAAGCATACATGTGTTAACGGGCACTGGCCAATGAGACCACATCACGCCAGTACTTTTCCAGCTTCACTGCCTGCCACGACCAGGCCTGATTCAAAGTGCTAGCATTAACATTCAAAGCCCTA
The DNA here is from genome assembly GCF_023053635.1 of Elgaria multicarinata webbii. NCBI lineage: Eukaryota > Metazoa > Chordata > Lepidosauria > Squamata > Anguidae > Elgaria > Elgaria multicarinata. The sequence continues at coordinate 9,184,126 of NC_086176.1, forward strand.
AATGGCTTGGAGCCAGATTATCTGAAGGAACACTTCCTCCCATATATACCTACTCAGGCCCTAAGGTAATCTTATTTTATTTATTTATTAATTATTGCATTTATATCCTGCTTTTTTCCTGCACTCTTCCTTTCCACTTTATCCTCACAACAACCACCCTGTGAGGTGGGTTGGGCTGAGAGTCTGTGACTGGCCCAAAGTCACCCAGTGGGTTTCCACGGCAAAGTGGGGACTAGAACCCGGATCTCCCGATTCCAAGTCCAACACTGTAGCCACTACACCACACTGGCTCTCTTCAGGGGTCGTTCACTGGGGTCATTCCCCTGCCAAAGGAAGTGAGCTGTGGAATGAGCTCTCTAGAGAGGTTTGCCTGGCATCTACATTATACTCTGACGTCAGGTGAAGACCTTTTTATTTTCCCAGTATTTTAGCATTTTACCATCCTAGTCTTTTAACTTACTGTTTTAAATCTGTATTTTAAATCTTTGCATTGCTGCTCAGTTTTATTCTGGTTGTACTTTATGGTTTTATTTTTTGTGATCCAACCTCCCAGAGAGCTTCGGCTACTGGGCGGTATAGAAACACAGGGAAAACTAAATAGCTGTCACTTCTCCAAGTTTCCGGTCTACATACTTGGTCTCTAGAAATGGAAAGGTATATATAAATCAGCTAAACTACAGCATTCAACCATAAGATCTAGTTTTCTAAATATGGAGGGTGGCTTTTTTGTTTGTCTTTTGGAAGGGTGAGGGTATGAGCACTAAATCATGTGAATCCCCACCTATACGTGATACAGTCCAGGCAGTTTTTCCGTGTGATGAGCTGTGGGTCTGCAGTCTCTAAAACCACAGAAGTGGATTTTAGAAAGTACATATTCCAAGTTACTGATGCTTCCAGTTACCAGATGCTCCCTTCCATATTTTGTCGCACACAGGAGAGTTCGTTTGTGCAGGCCTTGATTAGGCAGAACACTACAGAATCTGATGTGTGGTAGACCAGGGGGCATCATTAAACTTACCAGAGACTGAGTTTTCATACATCAGTTTGGAGACCATGCTCAAGGCTTCAGTGATTTTTGCAGAGAAGTTGTAGGCATCCTGCAAGTATTGTACTAGCATCTCCTGCTTTGCCAGTTCTGCTGGTGGCTCCTCCTCCTCCTCCTGCTGCGCTTGCTCTTCACTCCTAGCAGTATCTGTACCATTTGTGGATTCTTGAACACTGCCTTTAGTCTGGGAACCTACACAGCAAAACCAGGGAGAAAGTTTATGCAGTTCCAACCTGCTGGCCTCATACAGAGTGATATCAATACCAAGCACATTTAGACCTATATTGCCATGGGGGTATTTTTTTCATACCATTGCAAGCAGAGCCTGGTGAAACAGTGACTCCAGACAAACAGCCAATGCCGAAGGGAAGTAGGGGTCAATTTAAACATGATCAGGGCAGCCGCTTTAGCTAGATCAGCTATAAATAATGAGTGGGTGGGTGGTTTAATTTCATCAAAAGGGGAGTCGAACCTCCTATATCTTACTGTCATGTCTAGCCCCACTGCTCCTGTATTGGGAGTAGGTGAGGCAGGTAATCAATCAGAAACAGATTCAGCCTCAGAAGACGCTGAGCCAGACACCAGGCAGTTAGAGCCAGTGGAGGAAGAGGTTCACACGGGAGAGACTCCAGCTGGTAATCTGCCCCCTCCAAAGTCTACCTCTTCAAGGCCCAATTCTATGCTTTCAGGAGACAGGGAGTCAACTTCCGGGGGTGAGCATTCAAAGACCTTACTTGATGCTAGGAATCTCCGGAAACTAAAACGTTCAGCGAGGTTAGCGGCAAAGAGACAGGCGGACAGATTGCATGAGAAAAGGTCCATGCGTCAACCACCTCGAAGTTATGAACTTTTGAACAGCCTTTTCTTTGAACGGACAATTGTCTTGCTTAGTTTGCATAGTTATTGCCTAAGGGGGAGTTTCACAGAAGGCGCCTAGTTTGTGTTACAGAAGTGTTTATTGCTTGCAATAAAGCTTTGTAAATTGCCCAGCACTTTGTCTCATTCGTCTCCCAGAGAACGCTGGAACAGCTATAGTACATAACACTTACTTCTCTGGTCGCTATTGCCTCAAGGTGCTTCCCCCCACCCCCTGGGCATACTACTTCTACTGACACTGGGCTCAGAGGAAGGAGGAGATTGGGTGGCTGACAGCAGAGAGGTATGGTGAAGAAGGGAGGGTTCAGCTCCTCACTCCTTTTGATTTTAAAGTTTAGACCTCCTGCCATCCACTAGATATGTGAAGAGAAAAGACATGTGATCAAACTAGCATAGCTGTCACTGCCCTGTCTAGTTTGGCCCTGGGAAAGAGAAGCTGCTGCGGCTTTTGTGAACAGCAGAACCAACCAAGGGACAAAAGTTAATTGAAGCACAAGCTGATGGTTACCTAGGTAAAACGTCCTCAACATGCTCAAGGTAAGATCTTCATCACCCTTTGTTCTTGGGCTGCTGAAGGGCTCCACCCCCTGGAAATGGTTCATGCCTTCTTGAGTCAGCCGGATCGCATCCCTGCATTGAGAGAGGACACAGCAATGCTAAACATGATCCAACCACCCTTCTCCTATGCATCCAACTTACTTAGGGGAAATGAAGGGTACCTCAGGAACTACTTGAACGTGACTACATGAAATATGCAAGGTCCCAAGGAAAGCCTTCTGTGGCATCACCCCACAGTTGTTCCCTTAGGTATGTCTGGCTTTGTATGTCTAGTGAGTGCAGAATGTTGGACTGAGTGGGTGGGGCTGATGATGCTGTGAAAGGGGTGGGGCGAGGAGTATAAATGGGGGAGTCTAGAGCTTGGGGAGTTGCTTGGGAGTGTCAGTGAGGAGTGTCAGTGGTGTGGAGAGTGAAAGGAGATACGATTTTAAGAGTTTTAAAATTAGTGTTATTACTAAAACTAGTAGATTAAGGAGGTTAACTTGAATTTGAAGTAACTAAGATCTGTTAAACGAAAATAAACATTTTATTTTGTTTTGTTACCTCAGACCACGTGTCTGCTTGGCTTTATCACCTGCTCTACAGTATACACCTTATATATATAACCTTCAGCTTATTACATACACAGTAAAACCTTTTCAGATTCTAGCCTGTACCCTCTCATATGAGGGAAAGGTTGTATTTTGCCCTACCCTCAGATTGTTCAAAGCGGTGCCGCTTGGCTTGAGGAGGGTTTGTGTGTGACAAGGCCTGGTGTGTGAGGCCTGTGTTGTGACATATTCCTATTGTGATCAGAAGGGCCCATATCCCTCCCAGCTTTACTCACTTGTAGTTGGATCTTCTCAAAAGTTGGACAATGCTGTTGACTAACTGTGCAGGGTCCCCTATCTCCAGCTCATTCATCTCTTCTTCCTGTGGCTGTGAATCGAGACACCTCCTCAAAGTTGCCTGGAGCTCTGGTTGCATCGCTTCCCACTCTTCCTCTGGGGAGATCACCGCTACCAAGGGGAAAAGAAGGGTCAGATTCCGCCTTCCATCCCCATAATGATCAAATAAATACACAGCACTTAATGGAGCCTTTGAACACTACCAAGCCAGGAAATATAGGTTCAGACAGGGATTGCATCTTTTATCCCAGTATTATTGGGTGGTTTTAAAGTAACTGCAAACCATGTAGAAAACCTATGGGATAGGAATTTGAAAGTAACAGAAATTTAACTGTTGCCCTGTTGTACTTCATCTACTCATTCTGCGGAGTTCTCCTCCGCCCATCATGACACTGAACTGGCTTTGATTTAGGTGTGTCTTCACACTCCCATTACTTAACTTGCCACTTACGTGGAGAAGTTGGCATTGGATTCCTGCCAGCTTCTCCAGCCTTAACCGTGGGAAGAAGGGTAAATAAAAATAGATTTCGACTTCCCTGCTCCTTTACATGGGCCTTCTTGAAGCTTTAGGTACAATATTAGATATCAGGGGTCCCCAGTGCTAGAGCCTTTGAGAAGGATTCTGCCTTTCCTCTTACTCTGCTCCCACCACTGGTCCCATTTTTGCATTCTTTTCTTCCATTCTGCTCTCCATGCCTTTTCCTTCCTGTTTCTGGTTTGGCCCACATCTCCCCAGCCACAGGCACCTCACATGTCAAGAGCTGTGGCACAGGTAAAAAAACAAAAGGAGCACATTACCAACTGTGGTTCTGCAGTTGTTCATTTCCCGAAGTTTCTGCCTCTCCTTCTCAAGCAGCTGTGTTAAGTCTGTGCAGCTTAACTATGAATTTGAGGAGAATTCTTGTTAATACAGCCACCTCATCCCTGCCCACTATCCCACTCCTCCTTCTATCCCCAAATTTCACATTCCAATCTTGTAAGATCTGAGGTAACCCAATTCAAAAGCTGGACAAAAATGGGTATGAGAAAGTGATGTGGGGCATTCGTGAAGCCTTTCTATGGATGGCCTGCCCTTGGGTCAAATTTCACGGAACTTTATTGTGTTTCACAAGTTTCGAATAAGTTGCCTCTTTTCTAGGGCTGTGCTACACTCTGTTTCGATTCCCCGAATCCGGAGTGGAGCGACCCAATCAGCCTCTGCCAAAGGCGGATCCGAATCGGGTCGCCTCGATCCGGAGCTCCAGACGCAAGTAAGTGGGGGGGAGGGGGCTCACCTGGCGCCGCTGCAGTTCGTGCGGCACCTGCAGTGGAGCCAGGTAAGGGGGCAGGAGGCTTACCTGCCTCTGTTGCGGTCCGGCACCGGTTTCAACTGAGGCCCAGGCCTCAAGCTGGAAGCAGGTAAGTGTGTGTGGGGGAGGGGGTCTTACCTGGCTCTGCGGCAGTCCATGGGGCGACGGAGCCAGGTAAAGGAGGAGGGGGGCTTATTCAGCCCCCATTTTGTCCCCCCTTACCTGCCTCTGCTGTCCGCCGCAGAGGCAAGTAAGTGGGGAAGGGGAGGGCAAAATCTCGCTCTGTCCCTCCGGATCTCGCTCCATGGAGCGGGTCGGATCGATCCGAAGCAGTTCGGGCCAGGTTCGTAAGTTGCGGATTTGGCCACGAAGCTGTTCAGCGGATGGGGGTGTCCGTGCACAGCCCTACTCTTTTCAACTGATTGTGTGTTTGGACAGAAATCAAAATTGGGGGAAATACTGTATTTCTTCGATTGTAAGATGCCATCGATTGTAAGATGCACACTAATTTCAGTACCACCAACAGGAAAAAAGCTTTGATTTTAAGAAATAATAAATGCACCCGCGATTCTAAGACGCACCCCGTTTTTAGAGATGTTTACATGGGGGGAAAGTGCGTCTTAGAATCGAAGAAATACAGTATTAGCGTTCCGATTAAAAGTTTTCTTCCATAAAGTATTAAGAAACAAGGAAAACAAATACCTTACAGGAGAAGGGATTATTGGAAAGGAAGGCAGCCAGCAGCTGAATAGCATTCTTAACCACAGTTACAGATCTGTCCTGTAGCCGGCCCACAGCCAAGCACACCACAGCCTGGAATCGAGTTAAGGGCAGGGCCTAGAGCAAGAAGGGAAGAGAAGAGAGACTAAGCAGGTGCAGCGGAAGAAATGGCAAACAAATATTTCTTTAGCAGGACCAACGTAACTTCCCCCCTGCCAACATTGTTTAGGCAGTAGTACTGTCTCTGCTGGAAAGTGTCCTCTCTCTGGACAGTGACAGGCAAAGGAGAGGGCACTTCCCGATGGGAATTGCACTCCTACTAGAGATGTGAAGGCTTGGGGAAAAAACCGGAAAAATTCAGGGGGGGGGGAAGCTTTTTTTGGGTATTTTCCCAAAAAATTGAAAAAACGAAGAAAAAATGGATTATGGGATGTTTTATTTTAGCATGATGAATAAAATGTTTAAGACAAGGTGTTCAGATATTTACTTCTCCACATGATTCCTAAAAACTATGTACAGTATTAGATTATTAATTACTGTGCACCGAGGACAAGCAAGTCCTAGGTTGCAAACTGAGACTACAACTCTCAAATGCAAGAGCAAGATACATTTCTGCCTCTAGGGGGCGCTGCCACTGAAGTAGAGACTGAAACGGATAGAAATAGCTCAGAAAATGAGTCTGATTAAATGACATGCATATTCAATGAATCTTGGTGTGTCCCCCCGCCCAATTTTTCTCAGTTCTTTTTATGGGAATGGGTGCTTTATGTCTGCTTGACACTGTGGAGGACTAGCGGAGACATAAATAATTGTCTTTGTTACTAATGTTGGTGGTTTCCTCTGTTGTAGTTTTTTTTTAATTGTTTTTTGCCTGCTCCTCATAAACTGGCAAAACCAAAAAGGTTCCTTACAGTTCAGGTGTTCCTAACAGTTCAGGAGCTTGTCGCTCCATTTGTTACCAAAAAGGTATTTTTTTTTTTTAAAAAAAAAAAGTAAATTCATTTTGTAATAATTGAATACACAGTACTTTTAATATACCAAATGTAATAATTTTATGCCAAACCAAGTTGGACTTAATTACATTTTACGTTCCTAAAGTAACAAAGTGACTTTCAATCTGTAAGTGCTAATATTGCATTATTTCAATTTGTGAACATTTCCGTTTCCCCCCAGAAAAAAAATTCGGTTTTTTCCATAGCTTCCAAATTTCCGGAAGTTTTCCATCTCTAGCTCCTACCCTTTGAATTACAGAAACGAAGGCCTCCAAAAATACTAGACTCAAGAGCCCTTTCGCCTCCCTCCCTCCCTCAGAACTCACTTTCTGCTGCACAATTCGGGTGAAGAGCTGCAGCACACGACTGCGCACAAAGCCATTAACGTCACACGCGTGTGCCTGCAGGGTATCCAGGAACTGATCCCTTGTGTTTCTGGCAGCTTCTTCCAGCTGCTCCCCATTCAGCACCTGCAGCAGCATCTCTGCCATAGCAGCCAAAATGGCATTGCGCATCCCATAGTTCTGCAGAACAACAGTGCTATTTAGAAGGGCATTCCTCTTGGCAGTTTGCACATCTTGCAACATTTCGGAGGCCAATGTCACAAAGAAGCTTCAAACGTGAAATAGGTGGAATTGCATCATCGATGCAGCAATTATAGGCCAAATACCCACTATAGCAGCCAGGCTGGGCCTATTTGTCATGGGCTGCCAAATACTGCAGGGAAAAGGCAATCCAAATTCAGAATCGGCTGGTGCAATACTTGAGAGTTATTGGTGAGTCACAATGGAGAATTAAGAAGTTGCCCCCTCCTTTTTTTTTTTTTTAATAGCTGAAAAGGTATTTCAGTGCTGGCACGTCTCCCCTCCACTGCTCAGGGTTCCACCTGCAGCACAAGCTTATGGCAAACATGCACTCTGATCCAAGTCATGTATACTCAAAAGAAAGTCCCACCGGGTTTAACACCACTGTTTCTAAATAAACATCAGCATGACTGATGGCATATTAACAGAAGACTTCATTAACTGTGAATCACAATCTGATCTATATTTGAATCAGGCTCTTTACAGAAAATCCAAGCAGAAGCATCAACTCCCCTATTTCTCACTCCTAGGGAGGATGCTAAATTGCAAGATAGGGGGAAATTAAAGATCTGAGTGCTTATTACTTCCTGCTTTAGAACATGCAAGGTCATTCGGATTCTGAGCATACTGAGACGCAACAGAAAGGGAGCCACAGCACACAAGGCAGACAAAATCACAGAAGACAGTTACACTGCTTTGACACATGTCGGTGGTTTGATGAGAATGTGAAGAGGTGGCTCTCTCCCTCATTTACAAGTCAAAGATGCAGTTCTCAGGCCAAACGAAAGGCAGAAGTTATGCAGTCATAATACATATTTTGCAGGACCTCGTTGTATGAGCAGTACCTCTCCATCCAGGTGATGCAGCAGGACACTCATGTTAGCCAGCACGATGGCTGGTGTTTGTTCAGCTAGTTCAGCAAGGAAGGCAGCGTAGCCCTTCACCCCTGAGGCGTCTCTGGCCAGCTCCTGAGGGCACTTCTGCCCAATCTCCCTGAACAGTGAATCAAGAGTCAGTGGCTGAAGCTGCGGAGATTTGGTGGGAAGAAGGGGTTGAACAACCATTCTCACCTCAGTAACTCCCCCACAATGCTCTTCATACCATACTCCTTGATCCACACACTCACAGCCTCCACAAACACTGGAGCCACATGTTCAAAGTGCTGAAGCATCTGTGTGACCTTCAGAGTGGCACCTAACAAAGATAGCTGTGGTAAGAGAAGAGCCATTTTCAATAAGAGGGTAGGTAGGTAGATTTAGATTTGGGGTACATGGTGTAGCAGCAGTTAGGTCAAACAGTACCACGCGCTGCAGGAATTCTAAGAGGAGAGCAGACTTACTGAGCATGTGGTCATATCGTAGTAGAGCAACACCTAGCAGGTGAACCACTGCCTCTCGTGACAGCTGATGTCTCTGGAGGCCGATGCTAGGATTTTCCAGGATGCGGTAACAACAGCCAGTCACTAAACTGAAGGGGGGAAATAAAAATAGGAATTAGAACAGGTGCATCTTCTACTTGGTAGACCAGAGCAATGGAGAGATTTCAGTTAGCAGCAAGCTGCCAGCCTCCAAGGCCCACATATGGCTAAAAATAAATAAAAAGGTGAACTTCCTCCTTGGCTCAAGTTCACCTTGTTACTCCAACCGTTCCCTCCTCCTTGCAATTGATTGATCCCTGTCACTTTCTTCCAACAGAACGAAGTATGCTTTCAAGGGCCTTGTCTGAACACAGCTTCCCATTCAACCCCTTCCAGTATTCACACCTAACAAACTCTTCTTCCACTGTTAAGCCGCTCCACAAGCGATGAATGTCCAGCTGAAGTAACTGCGTGAGAAGCAGTAAGACTGCCCGCCTTTCCTCCTCCCAGAGAAAGCCTTCAGCCTGGCTCTTCTTGCTCTGTAAGGCAAATCCAGGACATCAAATTCAGAAAAGGATGTGTGTAGGGGAGAAAAACCAAGCACATACAAACCGCTTTCAGAATTTAGGTTCCGCAGATTGAAAGAGCAGCACTACACCCACTGGGCCAGCTCCAGACTGCTGCGCGTTGGGCAGAAGTCAGAATCAACGCAAATTCAGCTGAATGCAAGTCCCTCATTCAGGCCTTCCACCCAAAGTGCAAAGGTCCAGGTCCAGTGATGTTGCATGTGGGCACAGTGGGCACAGTTCAAAGTAGTCTTTTAATGCGTGGAGCCTAATTCCTGAAGAGAGCTACTTCTTTAGACAATAAATCACACAGGGGGAAAGGCATTCTTGTCCTCGTGTTGCTCCAGTAAGACATAACTCCCTTCCCATCCTAGTTATCTAAGCCAAGAAAGAGAAGAAGTCTTCTCACTTCATCAGAGCGATGAAGCTTTGCTGGAACTACTCCTATCTATTGCTTTGGAGGCCATAGGAACAAAACTGGGTGGGAATGGGTTGAGGCAAAAGCCAGAGTTTTGCTGACTGGAGCAAGCCAGGTGAATAATCCACTCAGGGATACCATCCTCCACTGAAGGAGAATTCCCCAATTAGCAAAGTGGGACTTGGAGGGAAAGCTGTGGTCTGGCAGCATCCAATGATGCTCAGTAAAAGAAAGAGCCTGCCACATAGAGACCGAAAAAACACTGAGATCAGGCACACGTCATCTCTCATAAGCTGCAGTCCTCACATCATTACTGAAGCATTCACTCTGTAGTTTCTCATACAACCTGCAAGGCTGACATTAATTTGACTTAGAGGCAACTGTCTTCAGGGAGAAAAGCCATTCCAAGCCCAGCAGATTTATGGATTCAGTCTTCTACCTTCCCCTTGGAATCCAGCCCCACCAGGTTGCTCTTGCCAGACTCTGTTTCAAAAGCCTCCACTAGCCGTACTACTACATAACAGTTCATTTTGAGAGCATTAAGGTGAAGAGCACGAAGTGAAGGTAGTAGGTCAGCATCATTCATGATGGATGTCAAGGCACTGGAGTGACTGGTCACAGCTGTAGAGAGAAGTAGGAAGATATGATAATCAGACATGATCTTTGTGCATCTTTGCCCTAGATGCAAATTTAGTGCAGCTTTCAGATTACCAAAGACTTGTGCTCATGGTGCCTCAACAGCCATAACTCTGGCAACACCCAACAACCCATAACCCTGCCACACTAAGCTTGTCCTGTTCCCACTCATTTAAACACTCCTTGTATCGCTTTACAAAGAGATGGATCACTTCCAGACTGGAAGGCAGAAGGAATGGGACATCCTGTCGGTCTGCCCTTACAGTGAACACACATTACTCTGTATTGACCACCAAGATTACAGACCTTAATAAAGGGAACAGGTTGAGGGAGCAGCCTGCCAATGAAGTCACATTTGCCTTGATATCATCATGAAGCTGCCAAAAAAGAAATCTTACTTCCTATATCAAAGGGGTTTGCTCACCTTTCACCATCAGTTCTAGAGCATCTTCTTTAATAGCAGAATCTACAGTTCTGAAGTGGCTGCAGGACACAGACATAAAGTTAAGAAAATGTAACTATTAGTGACCATAAAGGTTAGCATAAACTTGTTTTAGCACCCCATAAACCCCAAATGAAGTCTAAAGGAATTAATTTATTAGGTGTCATGAGGAATGGGTTAACTTGTGAAAGTTTTTCCTGGGAAAATTTGAGAAGTTTCCCTTAAGACCTGTCAAGAATGGTGTTCAAAGCAGAATAAGGCTCAGTTCAGACAACAATTCCTCAACGGTGGTTTTAGAACTCCATGGTGGAGTTTTTACACCACCGCTGAGAAACGTGTTGTCTGGCAGGAAAACTCCATGCAACACTGGAGTTTTTTTGGGAAAACACTCCACACAGAATATCCATGCTGTGCAGAGGAGAGTTCCTGCACAACCGTTGTGTTGCATGTCGTGTGGCGGGCTCCGTGGTGTTTTCCGTTGAGTTGACTTTTCCTACTGGGTACAGAGTTCCCTGGCAAGAGCAGCAAAAGGAGTGAGTACCGCTCTAGGAGAGCCTCTGAGATTGGAGAACTGAGGGAAGGAGAGAGGGCAGAAGAACTCTCAATCAAACATCACAATGGATTTTACTCAGCTCCACGGTAGCGCCCACAGTCACACAACGGTACAGTTAGAATATGTTGTGTAGGGAGTACTCTCTAAAATTTCAACCGCTGAGTGGAGTTTTCACACTGTGTTCACTAATGTGTTGTCTGAACTGAGCCCAAAAGTCAAGTCACTTCCACAGATCATGATGGATTAAGTCACTCACTTCAGAAGGAAAACTGAGCGACTGGTTAAACAGGCGCACCAATACATAGGCTAGAATATTGAGAACATACATCCTTCCATTCATGGCATTTTTGTGTTGCGGTACTCTCAAGAGGAGTGGCACAACTTTATTTTGCCACAACAAAATACAAGACCTGGAGGGAGCTGAACTCACTAGAAAACTATTCTACATGAAACACTCCTAGAATATCATCATTTATAAGGGAGAATCAACCTTGGATGTAGTCTTATGGATCTTATAACCCTTTTGGTGAATAGTTATAAGAACCCATTGGCCTTGTAAACACAGTGCTTAAGCTGTTAGAATTAGTAAACAGCTTTGCAGTGTCTCTGCCATTTTAACATGTGTCACTGGGAAATACCATAGTTTCTTTAGCAAAATGGCTAAAAAAAATTCAATGTGTTTCTCTGTTGTTTTTACTTTTCCATGTCTTCCTGGCTACTTTCTTCTTTTAACCTCATTACTACTAAAAGGGCCCTAGGCAAGGAACTCCCAAACCCAAGGAACAGAGATCCCTTCAACAATATCAATAGTGCATTTGAATGTGCAAACTCACTGTAAGATACTGTACAAAGTATCAAAATGCTGCAGGATAGCAAGAGCTCCATGTGTGCGGAACGCTGCCCGAAAAGCTGCAAAGGAAGAAAAGTCCATATGTGGAGCTGCTATATCAAGCTGCTATATGCATGGAAAAATACATCAATGGATATGATCCATGACAAGCCCAACAAAGTTTCCATAACAAGAAGCATTGTAATTTTGATTTCTGGTTGTTGCGTAATATTAGATTATATTAATGTTGAAGGCAACACCAGTTCCCATAGATTTTTAAAAAGGGCTTAAACAGGCTAAAGCCAAGTCTATCAACAGTGATTAGCCAGGATAACGGGTGTAGCACAGTAGCTAAAAGCCTGAGCTATGAATTGGTAAGCCTGTCATTCAAATCTCACCTATGCCATGAATTCATTTGGTACCCCTCTTAGGCAAGCCATTCTGTCCCATCCATATGCAATGTTGGCAATCTTTGGAGTCTTTTTAAAGACAGGAAGTCAGGATATAAATACCCTGCTAAAATAAATTTTAAAAAAACTACTGACTTCATACAGAGTGGCTGAAAGGTAGGCATGTAGAACGTCAGATCCGGGGCCGCACCACTGAAACCTAACACTTCAAAGCATCTCCAATATGGAATTTGGCCCTCAAGATGGAAGAGGTTCTGCATTCCTGCTGTAAGGATGACACACACTACTTTGGACACCCTGAAAGCTTTATGCTAACCGTTATATGATAAAGAGAACCTCCCAACAGCAGACACTTAAACACACAAGACAGAACGACCATCATCCACTTCATGACTTCCTTTTGACTGGAGCAAACATCTGGATGGCTGATTCTACCGGTTTAAGAGAGGCCTTAAGTCTTAAAAAAAAAAGCTATCTTGCTAGGTTTATGTTCTTAGTAGGGATAGTAGGAGCTATTGCCACAACTCATTGGTCTCCCTCCTCCCAACTTTGACTTCCCTAGCCTGGTGCCCTCCAGATGTGCTGGGCTACAACTCCCCCCCGCCCCAGCCAGGGTGCCTTATGGCAACACGAGCAGGCTTGATGATACAAGTTACCTATCTTCGTTGGGAACCTCTCCCTCCAGCTCCGTTTTGCAGCCCTGGTGTGAGCCAGTGTGGTGTAGCGGCTAAAACAGTGGTTCCCAAAGTGGGCTGTACTACCCCCTTGGGGGTGGTGGGATTGCATAGGGGGGCATTAAGAGGCAAAGGGACGGCAGGGGGGCGCTAACAGGCAAAGGGGCAGCAGGGGGGCACTCGAGGTGCTCTCTCCAGAAGGTCCTAAAACCCAGGGACCAATCAGGAAAGAGCGGCAAATTTGATTCCTGTATTCATGCTAGTGTGACATGATAAGTTAAAGGCACAATTTTATGCATGTTTAGACAGAAAAAAGTCCTTCAACTCCTAGAATCCCCTCTAAATGGGAAGCAACCGCCCCAGGCTTGCTGAGGCAGGGAGGGAAAAGAGAGCAAACGTCTCTGTTTGCAGCCAGCATGGCAGGGCACACCAATTGGATTTTGAATAAAATAGTCAATTAATTGTTACTGCTTTGAATTTTATTATTATCTTCCTTTGTGGGTCGTTGAAAACCACTATTCTGAATAATGATTTTTATAGGGTGGGGTAGGGGGTGCTGGGCATGAGTTTGCGGAACCAAGGGGGCGGCGGTTACCTGAAAAAGTTTGGGAACCACTGGGCTGAAGCGTCGGACTGGGAGTTGGGAGATCCAGGTTCTAGTCCCCACCTGGCCATGAAAACCCACTGGGTGACTTTGGGCCAGTCAGACTCTCAGCCCAGCCTACCTCACAGGGTTGTTGTTGTGAGGATAAAATGGAAAGGAGGAGGATTAGGTACGCCGTCTTGGGTTCCTTGGAGGCAAAAAGGCGGGATACAAATGTAAATAAATAAATGCACACACAAACCCTCTCGTCCTACCCACCTGCCAGCTGCCCCGGGAGCTGTTTGAGGGGCAGCACCTCCTGCACCACGTATTGCGAGGGCCCTGCACTGCGGAGCAAGTCGGCGGGAGACAGAGGTAAGTGGAACTCCCAAGCGGGCGCCGGGGAACAAGCTGAGTCGTCCATGCTGGCTCCGCTCCGGACCTTGACCGGAAACAGACTGATCCCCGAACGCCCCGCGCCAGAGGCAGCCGGGCAGAAATCAGGGCGTCACAACGTTCGAACGCAAGGCTGACCAATTACCGCACGGACATCTCTGCTCCGGGTGGGCTAATTAGAAAACGTGCGAAGCCGTTGGAAAAGCCGAACCGGCCTCAGTCTCTCGCTCGCGCTCACCCGCCGGCCAATCAAAATTGGGGGGGGGGGGAGACGCGCCAACCGTTCGAATAATATCCGCTCGCCCAATCAAGCTGCTAGTTAAGGGCTCAGTAGCCAATGAGGAAATAACACCCTCCAACGGCCCGTATTCAAATACCACAACAACGGCCTTGCTGAGGAGCTTTGTAAAGGCAAAGAGATATGAAAATCAGTGTGGAGACAGAGTTTTCTGGTTCCCTTTGACGCTTTTTGTTTGTTTGTTTGTTTCAAAAACATTGAACTATCCAGATTTTTAAAAGGAGCAGCTCATTTTTTCCCCAATTCACGTCTTGTTTTATGTGGAAAAGAATGCTTTTTATTCGTAAATATTTAAAAATTGTCCTGCCAATAGGAAACGTTTATCCCTATATTTTGGGGTGGGCAGGGCGCTTGGCTTACGACTAGGGTGACCATATGAAAAGGAGGACAGGGCTCCTGTATCTTTAACAGTTGCATAGAAAAGGGAATTTCAGTAGGTATTATTTGTACATATGGAGAACCTGATGAAATTCCCTCTTCATCAACAGTTAAAGGTGCAGGAGCTATACTAGAGTGAGCAGATTTAAAAGAGGGCAGGGCACCTGCAACTTTAACTGTTGTGATGAAGAGGAAATTTCCCCAGGTTCTCCATGTATACAAATGACACCTGCTGAAATTTCCTTTTCAATACAACTGTTAAAGACACAGGAGCCCTGTCCTCCTTTTCATATGGTCACCCTACTTACGACACCCTACCAGTATAGGAGCCAGTGTGGTGTAGTGGCTAAAGTGTTGGACTGGTGGTCTGGAGATCCGGGTTCTAGTCCCCACTCAGCCATGGAAACCCACTGGGTGACTTTGGGCCAGTCACAGACTCAGCCCAGCCTACCTCACAGGGTTGTTGTTGTGAGGATAACATGAAAAGGAGGATTATGTACGCGACCTTGGGTTCCTTAAGAGGAAAAAAGGCGGGATATAAATATAAATAATAATAATATAGTCCTTTTATGTTATAAGTGTGAGATCCTATGCGTGTTGAGACAGAAAAAACTCCCAGCACTCCGCAGCCAGCACTGCCGGCTATCGAATACTGAGAATTATTTATTTATTCATTTATTTAAGCATTTTTATGCCGCCATTCAGCCAAAAAAGGCTTTCACAGCGGCTTACAAAAGTATTTCTTGACAGTCCAAGCCCACAGGCTTACAATCTAAAAGACATGACACAAAAGGAAACAGGATTGGGAGGGAGGAGGAGGAGGAGGGGGGAAATCAAAGCAAATTCAGGCACTACAATCTTAGTTGCAAAGTTCAGCAGTTAAAGTTGGCAGTTGGCAGCAGGAGGGAGGGGGCTCTCAGCTGGACCCAGGCATGATGGAGAGGTGCCTGGCTGCTGCTTCCTCCCTCACTGGTGGCCTCACAGTTATGTGACTTTTCTCTCTAAACATGCACAGGGTTTCGCTCTAAATCAGTGGTTCCCAAACTTTTTCAGGTCACCGCCCCCTTGGTTCCACAAACTCATGCCCTGTGCCCCCTACCCTACCCTATAAAAATCATTATTCAGAATAGCAGTTTTCAACAACCCACTAAGGAAGATAATAGCAATAAAATTCAAAACAGTAACAATTAATTGAATATTTATTCAAATCCTCTGGATCCTGCTGGTCTGGGCGCCTGGGCTGAGCAGCGGTGGCAACAACTGGGCGGAGGAGCTGAGAATGAAAAAGGGGTCGTACTGCACACGGCCTCTTTAAATGGGAAGCATTTAAATGGGCTTGCTGAGGGAGGGAGGGAAAAGAGAGCGAATGCCTCTGTTTTGCAGCCGGTATGGCGGGGCACACCAAACAGTAAATGTCTCTTCATTAGCGTTTTGGTGCTTTTGAAACATTTCAATGCACCATTAAAAGGACTCTTCTTAAACGGTATTAATACATGTGTGGATTCTTCCCCTATATGGCTTGGGACCAAACTACCTTCTCCCATTAAAATGTCCTGGGGTTTTTAGACCTTCTGGAGAGGTGCATATAAAAGGGAATTTCAGCAGGTGTCATTTGTATATATGGAGAACCTGGTGAAATTCCCTCTTCATCACCACAGTAAAAGCTGCAGGAGCTATACTAGGGTGACCAGATTTAAAAGACAGCAGGGCACCTGCAGCTTTAACTGCTGTGATGAAGAGGGAATTTCACCAGGTTCCCCATATATACAAATGACACCTGCTGAAATCCCCCTTTCAATACAACTGTTAAAGATACAGGAGCCCTGTCCTCCTTTTCATATGGTCACCTTAGATAACATGGAGCGGAGGAGGATTATGTATGCTACTTTGTATCCTGCCCTCTTTTAAAATGGTCACTCTAGCATAGCTCCTGCAGCTTTAACTGTTGTGATGAAGAGGGAATTTCACCAGGTTCTCCATATATACAAATGACACCTGCTGAAATTCCCTTTTCTATGCAACTGTTAAAGATACAGGAGCCCTGCCCTCCTTTTCATAGGGTCACCCTAAATTAGAGCATGAATGTCTGTCTTTGCTGCTACCTTTTCCTTCTGGATGGACATACTGCAGCCCAATTGCAACTACGCTAAAATCCTGAATTTCTCCATTGATTTCGGCGCTCACTTAGGCCCTACATTAAAATTTAAAATTAAACACCCAGCTTCTGACATGAATCCGGAATTCCCTTATTTAGTTCACTTACTTTTTATACCTGTAGATTCTACACGTTTTCTATATCTACGGTGATTTCCTTCCTTCCTCTTAACCCCGCCCCCCTTCCCCACAGAATAACCCACGGCATTCTGGGAAGGTTCTAAGATGGCCGCTTCCTGAGAGCTAGGTGCTTGTCTGAGGGGAAAGCGCTTCGGCAACTCGAGAGCTCGATGGCGGCCGCAGCGCTATTGTTGACCGCCGCGCGGGGCTTACTCGGCCGCAGTTTTTTCGCTCCCAAAGGTCGTCGGCTGGCCAGTTCGGGTGAGTCAATGGCGGATAATTGGACAGAGCAGCGGAGAAATGCCTCGGGGGCTGTCGCTTGTTGATGACGTCACTAAGGTCGCCTTGACCTAATTGATTCCTTCTGATTCTTTCTGGAAAGTCTCTGGGTGTTTTTGCCTCATCTTTTATCTTCGTTAACTTATTTGCTTGGGGGAAAGTCCTGCTAATTCTAGAAGTTTTTTCTAGATAATTGTTTACCTAGATTATTATTATTGTTATTGTTATTACCTAGAAACAGTTTGTAGCTAGCTTCAATCCCTGTTTTGTACGTTTCTTCTTCTTCTTCTTATTATTATTATTATTATTTATTGCATTTTTATACCGCCCAGTAGCTGAAGCTCCCTGGGTGCTTCACAAAAACTAAAACAATTCAAAGTATAAAACAAACCGTATAGAAACATGATAAAAATACATATTAAAGCGGATATTAAAGCATTTTTACCCTACTCTTTAGCCGAAAAAGTTGTCAGAATGGCCCTCAATAGGAAGGAAGTCAGTCCCTGCCATAGGCTGTAAATCTAAAAGTGCACATGCACTGGCTTCCGGTGTTGTTGGCCATGGTATCCTTCTGGGTAGTTTGGCAGGGGTGGGACCAGGTGCCACCGTTCAGTGACAGAGGGACGGTTCTAGAAAGTGGCTCTGGAGGATTCTTGTTTGAGGTGTATGTAAATGAATGCATGCTTCTCAATTTAAAACAATTATTTAATGGCAGCATGCTTTCAAAATCCAAACCAGTGAATACAGACTATTATTTATATAATGGTAGTTGTTTCCCAAATGTCGTGCAAAAGTCTTTATTGTATTTCATCTTGAAACAGCTCTGAGATCGATCACTAGTTATTCTCTTGCAAATGGCAATTTGAAGTTTAGGGTTAAGGGTTAGGGCTAGGCTGTACAATGGAATCTGTAGCAAAGCATGGCCTTGAGCTCAGGTCTCCCATATCTACATCTAACTGGGTTTCAGATAAGAACTTCTTTTGGAAATATGCAATGTGAAAACTCCAACTATGAGCACCCAAGGAAAGCCTTCTAAAGAAGAGACGCATCTGATATTCTGCTAACTGATTTTTCCTTTTCCAGGAGTCCCTCACTCATTCCATGTGAGGGAGCCCCCCCGCCCCAAAGAGGTTGATCGCTGGACAGAGAAACGAGCACTATTTGGGGTCTATGACAACATTGGAATTCTGGGTAAATATCTGGAAGACTTTTATCTGTTGAGTGATAATTTCCCCACCCCCAAGTGGACAGGGATAGCTTGGCCACAGTGGTATAGATATTAGTAACCTCAAGACTGGATTATTGCAATGCACTCTATGTGGGGGCTGCCCTTAAGGCTGTTCCAGAAGCTGGAGCTGATGCAGAATGCCTCCTTCCAGCATATAACTCCTTTGCAGAGGAAATTACACTGGCTGCCTATTGGCTACCAGACCAGGTTTAAGGTTTTGGTACTATTGTACAAAGACCTAAATAACTTGGGACCAGGATACCTAAGAGAGCGTCTTCTTCCTTACCAACCTGCCCGATCACTGAGGTTGTCAGAGGGCATGCTCCTGGTGGTTCCACGTTGACTTGTGGCCTGATTGGAATCCACCAGGAGAAGAGCCTTTAGTGTGGTGGCCCCTTTTCTGTGGAACTCCCTGCCCCTGGAGATCAGGCAGGCGCCAACACTAGGCTGCTTCCAGTGTCTCCTCAAAACAACTCTGTTTCGAGAAGCCTTCCTCAACTGACTAGCCACTGTTTTTCTGGTTCCTTTGTTTTTAAATTGAACAATTTTAATTTGCTTTTTTAATATTTCTTTTTACTGTTTACACCTATGTTCACTGCTCTAGAAACTTTTTTAGATATTGAGTGGTATGGAAATATTGTAAATAAATAAATAAACTTCAGATTTAAGCCCTTGCTCACCAATGTGGGCATTCTTTCATTGATAGCAATGGAATAATACTAGGATATGGAATTACAATGAGAGCTAAGGATCCAGAACTATGCATATCAGATTCTTAATGATGACTTGGAGTCAGTTTGCAGGGAGCAGTGCTACTCACTTCTGCTTTTAATCGCCAACCTACGATGGTCAGGTTAGGAGCTAAAAACAACCCAATGGTTAATCCTACAAATAATGTGTGACCCTGGTCTCTTGAGTTAAACTTCAGCAAACTAGATTTGGGGGTTTGGGGTTGGGTTGTGACCATGTGAAATAGAAAAGCTCTTAACCAGTGTTAGTGTTCCTCCTGCTGCTTTGCTAGTTGCTATTGTTGGTCGTAATGTTATTATTTAACATTAATAGAATGCCTACAATTCTCTGTTCCTCCCCCCCCCTAATTTTTGTGCCACAGAAAAGCCAACAAAGCCAACAGTCGCTTTAGTAAAGGTTGCACGCACACACTCTCCCTCTCACTTCCTTCAGTCTTCTGTGTTTCATTGCTTGCTCGCCTATTCCCCCTCCTCTGTCTAATTTCCCCTTCCCTTCCTTTTGTTTCTCATTGCTCATACATTTTTCTTCTCCTTCCCCTTATTCTTAGACTTCTTGTTATGACCTCTCTCACCTCTGCCTCCCTATTTTATTTACCTGAGACTGCCTCTCACATTTCTTCTGCTAGTACAGTGTGGTTAAGTGGTATATTTTTCCTCTGTTTGGCTGACCCTACAAACCTCATTTCCAATTATTCTAGCAGGACGTTAAAGGAAACTTAAGAAACACATTTCCCCCTTGCTTGGAAGATGGAGGGAAAACTGACATGGAAGATCTACTTTCTAATTCAGGGGAGGGGGTATGTTTTGGCTTTTGATAACAGGTAGTAAGGGAAAGCCACCATTATCTGTTCAAAGATACTCTTATTGTTATTTTGGTACTCTAAGGGGGAGGCTGCCTTGGGAGATAAGGACAAGTGTGTGAGTGAGGAAGGTGGACATTGGCTGGCTACTAAACCTAGTCACCATTTGTACACCAAAGTGATGGACTCAAAGATCAACTTCCTTTTCTGTCCTTTGCATCTCTTTCTCTCTCTTTTTTTTTAGGGGACTTTTTGGTCCACCCCAGGGAACTGATTGTAGGTCCCAAATGGTTACGTGGCTGGCGGGGGAATGAGCTGCAAAGGTGCATCCGCAAAAAGAAAATGGTGGGTGACCGAATGTTTTTTGAGGATTACCACAACTTGAACAAGAGGATTAAATATTTGTACAAGCATTTTAACCGAACTGGGAAGCATCGCTAAGAGTATCTCCTTGAGAACTAACATCTGTCCTCAAGAACATCGTGTATTTGTGGAGAATATTCATGCAGAGACTGATGCCTATGTGAAATTGTTCAAATGGTCTTGTGTTTTATGAATATGTTTTCCATTTTATATCTTTACTTCATATCTGCCAATGAATTCCTGTGCAATGCACTGAAATTCCTTTCCTGGTGGTCTCCTTCAGCTTAATAGCCTGAAGTTGCTGAACTTCCTTCAGTTTCAACCATGTTTGTGTATATGCATACACAATAGTTGCTATATGCTGTCTTCCATAACTATAGCCACTCCCAGCATTCCCCCCCCCCATACATCAGTATTTCTCATGTATTTCAGACTGAAAATTGATTAGCAGTTCAAGAATAAGATGATTTTGTTATGAATATTTGCTAAGGCGGTCAATAACATAGGTACAAAAAATGTTAATTCCAGCTTTTTTCACTGCTTCCTTGTTTTGTCTGATCATCTGAGTTCTCCACATATGGATTGACTTATAGAGAGTAGAGTCAAGTCAGCTATGTGTAATAGGATGAAGATACTGGGACCAGCATGAATAAGCACAAATCTGTTCAGATACCAAATTTGACTTTTCTTCCCTCCCCCGTGAGCTGAATTCATGTTTTAAAATGCTGTTAGAATTCTTGCTCTGAGCAAAGACACTAGAATAACGGGGAGAAAGGAGTGAGATAAAGAAAAAAAGTCACACCGGTTTTAGTAGATGCTTCTCCGAAGTACATTGCTTTTCTTTACTTTATTCAGCAAGCAATTTAGTAGTATACTCCGGAGCAAGCAATACTGTAATCAGAGGTGGGTAACTTCTGGTGGACTGTAACTCCCATCTTCCCTTTCCATTGGCTGTGTTGGCCAAGGCTGATGGGAGTTATAGGCTGAAACTATAGTGCCTATTGGGACAAAATTATGTTGGAAAGCATGAGAACACAGGCAAAAAAGTTATACCCGAGCACAGCCATGGACTGACACACACCACCCCATCCTAAAGGAGTGTGTGGGAGAAGATAATGAGCATTCTGGTAGCCAAGTGTGGCACAGCAGCTAGGGCACAAGAAGGCATAACAGCAGAAACATGGGTGATGTTATTAAGATGTGTTGCAACGAGCTATATTATCTTATTCCTACATGAGCGTATATGCAAGAACATGAAGAAAACAAGGGAAATGGTGCTGGGGGCTATATTGTGATAGCACAAAGGGCAGAGCACCGCAAACAACAAATGCCCAACAGACAGTAACAGTGCCGCTGTTAAGATGGGAGTTGCTGTATGCTCTGTATTTACATTCCCACTAGGTATGCTAATACATGACTTGATACAAACACAGACCTAGAACTGCATCTCAGCCTGTTGTCATGGTCCTTTGGCTTGTGTGGGGTGGGGGGGGGTTATGCTTGTATCTGTTAGCTGCAGCCTTTGCTTAGGGCTTACACTAGGGAAATGCTTGGGAACGTGAGATGTACATGTGGGCCTGTGCATATTTGAATAAGACGGGCTGCTAGGGCTGGCCTGCTTTGTGTATACGGAGTGCTTGCCACTGTTGGTGAAGGGTCGGGAGGTTACCCTTGGGGTGGGAGGCCTAGGTGTTGTCCTGCTGCTTGGTAGTACACATCAGTGAAAAGGGTGTTAGTGCAAGCCTTGGCAACACTTACCTAATGGATTGCTACATAGGTTCAGAAACTGTGCCCTTGCCTTTGGCCTACCTTGAAATTTTCTTTTGATGACTGTGCCTCCTTCTTCCCCAGGAATCTTCTACTGCAAAATAGATTCCAATGTCCTTGTTTCTTATAATTTTTACTGTGGGCTATTTGCAGTGTTCAAACATGCCTGCTAATTCCTGGAGTAGCACATCTAGCCACTGAGCCATGGCAGGGCTCTCGACGCCCTTCGGGGTTGGGTTGATGTTTCCCTCTTCCTGCAATTCTTGGACCATAATCTGAGGGATGTGGAAGAAGTTGGGTATTTCAGCCAGGACATTGCTACTTGTTTGATGCTTTTGTTGCCAAAGTACCTCTTAACTACCAGATCACCCTGAGAGAGGCTATTTAGTATCCAGCCAGAGTGACCGAGAAGCCCACAAGCAAAGGAAATGGCTGTTACTTTCACACCCTATTTGACTCAAAGAGTACTTTTCAATGGAACCTTCTCAAACTGGGGAGAGGCAACAAGTGGGGTACTGCAGGACTCAGGGCTCTTCAACATTTTTATTAATGATTTGGACGAGGAGGTGCAGGGAACGCTTATCAAATTTGCAGATGACACAAAATTGGGTGGGATAGCTAATACCCTGGAAGACAGAAGTGATCTTGATAGGCTGGAGTGCTGGGCTGAAAACCACAGAATGAAATTTAATAGGGATAAATGCCAAGTTCTACATCTAGGAAATTGAAACCAAACACAGAGTTACAAGATGGGGGATACTTGGCTCAGCAATACTACCAACGAGAAGGATCTTGGAATTGTTGTAGATCACAAGCTGAATATGAGCCAACAGTGGGATATGGCTGCAAGAAAGGCAAATGCTATTTTGGGCTGCATTAATAGAAGTATAGTTTCCAAATCACGTGAGGTACTGGTTCATCTCTATTCGGCCCTGGTTAGGCCTCATCTAGAGTATTGCGTTCAGTTCTGGGCTCCACAATTCAAGAAGGATGCAGACAAGCTGGAGCGTGTCCAGAGGAGAGCAACCAGGATGATCAGGGGCCTGGAAACAAAGCCCTATGAAGAGAGACTGAAAGAACTGGGCATGTTTAACCTGGAGAAGAGAAGATTGAGGGGAGAGATGATAGCTCTCTTCAAATCTCTTCTCGATCCTCCCAGAGTGCAGGACATGGAATAACGGGCTCAAGTTAAAGGAAGCCAGATTCCAGCTGGACATCAGGAAAATCGTCCTGACTGTTAGAGCAGTATGACAATGGAACCAGTTACCTAGGGAGGTTGTGGGCTCTCCCACACTGGAGGCCTTCAAGAGGCAGCTGGACAACCATCTGTCAGGGATGCTTTAGGGTGGATTCCTGCATTGAGCAGGGGGTTGGACTCGATGGCCTTGTAGGCCCCTTCCAACTCTGCTATTCTATGACTCCTGGCTATTAGTGTTCAGAGGTAGTTGCTGTTGTAGGATCAAGATTGGTCTGCAATTCCAAAATGCATAAGGGGGAGGGGTGCTTTGCTGCTGACTCTTCCTTCACAGGAGAGAGGCAGGGCTTTCGCTTCTTTCCTGCCATACCCAGGAAAGACTTATTTTAGAATAAATCACGTTGCCTGCTCTGGAAAGTTACTTTTGGGTAACAGTTTCTTGAGGGATGACTATGTTCATTTGTTGCACAGAAAACGATGAGTCTTATGGCAGCTTAAAGTTTTAACAGATGTATGCATGCATAATCAGCTGTTGCAGACCAGAATTCACTTCATCAGATGCCTCAGGCCTTAAAGGTGCCACAGGCTTTCAAGTACATTTTCTTAGGACTGTAGACTTAGAAGCTGGTTGGGGGATGATCTTGCAGAGAGGTGCACGTGGGCTGGCCCAACGGTTCCCACCAGTGGTTTAGCTTGGATTTGAAAGTCAATGATAGATGAGAAGTTGGGCCCTGAAGAGCTGCAGCTCACTGGCTAGTTAATAGTTGGAGAAGAAGAGGGGAGGCTTTTGCCAGAATTCTGTCTAGGCTGATAATAAGATAGTACTGAGCAGATGCAACTTTGACAGCCAGGAGCAAATGGTGGTGGTTGGAGAGACATCATTCCCACCAGCTCTGTGTGGTGAGGGTGCCCTCTTCATTGGCTTTGCCCACCACCACTACTTTCTATAAAGAGGCCTATAGATGGGTATGGATTTTGAGTTGTCGGCATGCAACAGCCATCTGCAAGGAATGTTTTAGTGTTGAGCTGAGGGAAGGTCTCCTGGCGGCAGAGGCAAGGACAGCCATGTGAGCAGGAGTCAGTCTGCTCACCATTGTGGTGGACAACAGTATATATCTCCCTCAACTTACCCTGCAGGGCAGAGATTGGCTTTCCTCTAGCCCAGTCTTCCCCAGCCTGCAGAAGTCTGCTCTTCTGCCCACACACCTGTTGCAAGATAGCGTTTGACCTGTTATATGCTATGAAAGGGAGAGAAGTCTTGCTGTAGGAATATTATCTCTGC
Source organism: Elgaria multicarinata webbii (assembly GCF_023053635.1). NCBI lineage: Eukaryota > Metazoa > Chordata > Lepidosauria > Squamata > Anguidae > Elgaria > Elgaria multicarinata. The sequence continues at coordinate 9,208,554 of NC_086176.1, forward strand.
TGGGGTAGGAGAAGAGTTTTTCTTCATTAATTGCCCCTCTCCCCCACCCACAAGAATGTTAGGGTAGTTTTCTATTGAAACGGAGTGATACAGTGGATTCACCCTTTTGAACCTACGTTCCGGAACAAACTTCTTACGCTAGGTTTAAGGATGAGTTTCTTTACTTTTCAGATTAGCAGCATTTGAACAATTTGTATTCCTTGCATACACACAGTTCTAAGTTATGTTGTTTTCCTCTGCAAAGAGTCCTTTTTTCCTCCTTTCCTTTGGAAAAGACTTTTTTGAATACCTTCAGGATGAACTTGCTTGAGGTCTTCGCTCTTGCAGCCACCGAATGACAAGATAACCAGCTTTGCAAAAAAAACCCTCCACCTCCTATTCACTTCCGCCCACACCTTTGTCTGGGACGCTCCCCTATTTAAACGGTTAACAGGCTGACACTGAATGGTTCAGCATTTCTTGTGCCTTAATTTTAAACACCTGCTTTTAGATTGTTACAATCTTTTGCCTATTTTATTTTTCTTTAGTGAATTTATTCTTCGTAAAATTACACATTTCAATATATACAATACAAATACCAACAAAGAATACCAATGTACATCGGAAGCAGCATGCCTATGTACACCAGTTGCTGGGGAACATGGGCGGGACAGTACTACTGCACGCATGCCTTACTTGTGGGTTTCCCATGGGCAGCTCGTTGGCCACTGTGAACAGAATGCTGGTCTAAATGATCCCTTGGTCTGATCCAGCACAGTTTTTCCTACGGTGGGAACAGTTGGGCCAGCCCACAGGCACCTCTCTGGGTTTTATGCCCTGTAAAGGGATGTGTGGTGAAGCACTCACCCTGCAGAGTAGGATTGGGGGAGTGATGTCATGAGGCGCTCTCCAGTGAAATGCCTGTGGCTATTTCTTGAATAGTGGGGTGCCTGGGAGATTGAGAACTGAGTTGAATTAACAATATCCCATTCTGCAGGAAATGCTGGGAAAATAGCAATAGATGTGGGAACTGGTAATCTTGTTTTTAGTTCCTGCCGCCCAATAATCCCTTGTGCTCCCCTGCCTTCTCTAGCCCCCCAAGATGCTTTCTAGCACCCCTTTTTTTTTCTAGACAGCTGGGTGTGGTTCAAATTGAAGTGATGAATGGCAGCCAACTATCATTTTTATTTTCTAAACATCCCTCCAGGGGCCACATGGGGACTAGTGGCATTCTTTGAAATAAGGATGGCATTGGAGACTGGTGCTTCAGTTTGCATCACACCAGCCTCCACCTTCCCAAGTTTTTTTCTCTTTTAAATCAGGAAGTGCAGGGAGCCTGGCAGGTGTGTCAATGGTGCCATGGGCATCAACTTGGAGACCTCAGAATTTAGGCATTTGTAATTTTATAGCCCGGTGGAGCTTAATTAAGACAACTGCAAAGGCTTTAATCCAATGGTGTGTTCCACCAGTGGAACAAAAACCACTGGTAGAACAGATTTCCAATTCCCCCAGCCTCCCCTCAGGTGCCAGAAAATCTGCTCCGGAGGGTTGGGGACTCTCTCAAGCTAATTTGGGGGTCTAGGGGTGGAGAAGAAAAGGACAGGGAGGCAGGGCTCTACTTGTGCAATGTTGGATTCAAATCTATTTCTATATTTGATGCAGCATATCTATGTCACACTGGTAATACCTCACAAGCTAAAACTCTTCCAAAGGGGAGAAATGTACAAGAAAACTGACTGCAATACAAAAGGTATTAGACGCTTTAGAACTCTAAATACCAGGCTGAAACATCTCTCAATTATTCTTCTGGATTACTCTTTCCAACTCTGCTGCTGGATTTATAAATTCAGTTTAACCCTAAGGGATGAGGACACTTTAGTCTTCCTACCTCTTATTTAATATTCAGCCCTCGTTTTGTTTTTGTTGTTTATTTGTTCAGTCGTTTCCGACTCTTCGTGACTTCATGGACCAGCCCACGCCAGAGCTTTCTGTCAGCCGTCGCCACCCCTAGCTCCCCCAAGGTCAAGTCTGTCACCTCCAGAATATCATCCCTCCATCTTGCCCTTGGTCGGCCCCTCTTCCTTTTGCCTTCCACTTTCCCTAGCATCAGCATCTTCTCCAGGGTGTCCTGTCTTCTCATTATGTGGCCAAAGTACTTCAGTTTTGCCTTTACTACCATTCCCTCAAGTGAGCAGTCTGGCTTTATTTCCTGGAGTATGGACTGGTTTAATCTTCTTGCAGTCCACGGCACTCTCAGAATTTTCCTCCAACACCACAGTTCAAAAGCATCTATCTTCCTTCGCTCAGCCTTCCTTATGGTCCAGCTCTCGCAGCCATAGGTTACTACGGGGAATACCATTGCTTTAACTATGCGGACCTTTGTTGTCAGTGTGGTGTCTCTGCTCTTAACTATTTTATCAAGATTTGTCATTGCTCTCCTCCCAAGAAGTAAACGTCTTCTGATTTCCTGGCTGCAGTCAGCATCTGCAGTAATCTTTGCACCCAGAAATACAAAGTCTGTCACTGCCTCCACGTTTTCTCCCTCTATTTGCCAGTTATCAATCAAGCTGGTTGCCATAATCTTGGGTTTTTTGAGGTTTAACTGCAACCCGGCTTTTGCACTTTCTTCTTTCACCTTTGTCATAAGGCTCCTCAGCTCCTCCTCGCTTTCAGCCATCAAAGTGGTGTCATCTGCATATCTGAGATTGTTAATGTTTCTTCCTGCGATTTTAACTCCAGCCTTGGATTCGTCAAGCCCAGCACGTCGCATGTACATTGATGGTGCTATATAAATAAATAATAATAATAATAATAATGATGTGTTCTGCATACAAGTTGAATAGGTAAGGTGAGAGTATACAGCCCTGCCGTACTCCTTTCCCAATCTTAAACCAGTCCGTTGTTCCGTGGTCTGTTCTTACCGTTGCTACTTGTTCGTTATACAGATTCCTCAGGAGGCAGACAAGATGACTTGGTATCCCCATACCACCAAGAACTTGACACAGTTTGTTATGATCCACACTGTCAAAGGCTTTAGAATAGTCAATAAAACAGAAATAGATGTTTTTCTGGAACTCCCTGGCTTTCTCCATTATCCAGCGGATATTGGCAATTTGGTCTCTAGTTCCTCTGCCTTTTCTAAACCCAGCTTGTACATCTGGCAATTCTCGCTCCATGAATTGCTGGAGTCTCCCTTGCAGGATCTTGAGCATTACCTTGCTGGCATGTGAAATAAGTGCCACTGTCCGATAGTTGGAACATTCTTTAGTGTTTCCCTTTTTTGGTATGGGGATATAAGTTGATTTTTTCCAGTCTGATGGCCATTCTTGTATTTTCCAAATTTGCTGGCATATGGCATGCATCACCTTGACAGCATCATCTTGCAATATTTTAAACAGTTCAGCTGGGATACCGTTGTCTCCTGCTGCCTTGTTATTAGCAATGCTTCTTAAGGCCCATTCGACCTCACTCTTCAGGATGTCTGGCTCTAACTCACTGACCACACCGTCTGAGCTATCCCCGATATTATTATCCTTCCTATACAGATCTTCCGTATATTCTTGCCACCTTTTCTTGATCTCTTCTGTTTCTGTTAGGTTCTTGCCATCTTTGTTTTTGATCATACCCATTTTTGCCTGGAATTTACCTCCGATGTTTCTAATTTTCTGGAAGAGGTCTCTTGTCCTTCCTATTCTATTGTCTTCTTCCACTTCTGCACATTGCTTGTTTAAAAATAATTCCTTATCTCTTCTGGCTAACCTCTGGAATTTTGCATTTAATTGGGCATATCTCCCCCTATCACTGTTGCCTTTTGCTTTCCTTCTTTCTTGGGCTACTTCCAGTGTCTCAGCAGACAGCCATCTTGCCTTCTTGGTTTTCTTTTTCTTTGGGATGTTTTTTGTTGCCACCTCTTGGACAATGTTGCGAACTTCTGTCCATAGTTCTTCCGGGACCCTATCTACTAAATCTAGTCCCTTAAATCTGTTCTTCACTTCCACTGCATATTCATTAGGAATATTAGTGATATTCAGCCCTCACACCACTCTTATGACTATGAAGACCTTTCATGGTTGTTTTATTCCTGGTAAAGGCAAGAAAATAACCTAACCCCCACTCATAGGCACATTGTCACCTTCTGGTTATTGGCCATTTTGGAGATGATATTACACACTCCCTGGACAAGAGGATATATTTTTTTAAGTATTTAAATGAATCATACCTTGACCTTCAACAGGTCCCCAGGGCAGCTTACAAAAAAATAAAATTACAGTAAAATGAATATATTAGAACAGCAGAATATAAAAGTTTCTATAAAAACAAGATGTCGGAGTGTGACAACAAATTCCTAGGATTCTGTGACCTCAAATCTCAAGGGCATACAGAGGGGAAGGAGGCTGCGGAACTGCCCCTCTGCGGCACAGGACAGGACAGAGTGCTTGAAGCACCGGGGATCTTTCAGTGAACTTTGTGGGGTTTGAAGGAGGAACCCAGCAAAGGCCATTGGTTCCGATTTTGGTGAGGCTATGAATCCATTCTGGGGGTCAGGCAGAACTCTAAAGGATTATCCAAGGTGCCAAACCCCAAATGGGTACAGTACCTTGGCTGTAGAGTTCTGCTGAAACCTAGAGTGGATTCACATCGGATCCACCAGCCTTCAGTGGTATACAGTAATCCCCCGCCCCACCTCCAGGTTGCAGTTCACCCGACCAGTAAGAAGAGGAGGGAGGAGCGAGGATGTATCACAGAGATAAAATTTGCAACTCAGCTCATTGTCTGGATAACTTCCAGGTTTAAATTGGAAGCCCCCCCCCTTTCCCCCTTTCTCTCCTGGGGCTAATGTGAGAGCTAACTGAATCAAAGGCGAAATCCAGGATTTTGGCTTAACTATAATTGGACAGCAGTGCAATTGCGCTGAAAGGAAAGGTCGCAACGAAGATCGCAGCTCCTGCGCTTTCTAACTGAAGACTCACTCCAGTGCACGTATACGAACAATTATCTCCATAATGAGAGTTGGGGGAGCTGTGGCTCGAAGACACTGCCTTGCGACAGCCCTGCGATGTAGTTCTCTGTTGATATTGCAGCTGAGGCTGGTTTGGATTCTCCAACCCAAAATCCCCCACTACAACAGATCTTGTTAAATTCTTTCCCAGACCTGTTCCAGCCTAAATCCAGTGCTCTGTTGCGTGCAGTAGTCTTCAGCTCCATTGACTTGTCTGTGGGCTCGCTGCGCTTTAGCATGTTTTAAACTTTATTTTCTTCGAATGCGAAATAAGACCTGAATTAAAATCCATAAGACCACCTTTTTGATACTTCTTTTTGTATCTGGGTGTTGTGCTGGATGAAATCCTAGATTTCTCATTGATTTCGATAGGCTTCTCAGGATCGCGGGGAGTCTAACAGAAGTGTGAACTGAGATCTGTGACTGAGTGCCATCCTAATTGTTGTACGTGCCATCCTAATCATCAGTCTTGGACCGAGTGCCATCCTAATCATCAGGCTTTGACCGGGTGCCATCCTAATCATTATGTGCCATCCTAACCGTCAGTCTTTGACCAAGTGCCATCCTAATCGATATGTGCCATCCTAATTGTCAGTCTTTGACCAAGTGCCATCCTAATCGTTATGTGCCGTCCTTATCGTCTATGTGCCATCCTAACCGGCAGTCTTGGACAGAGTGCCATCCTAATCGTTATGTGCCGTCTTTATCGTCTATGTGCCATCCTAACCATCAGTCTTGGACCGAGTGCCATCCTAATCGTTATGTGCCATCCTAACCGTCAGTCTTGGACAGAGTGCCATCCTAATCGTTATGTGCTGTCCTTATCGTCTATGTGCCATCCTAACCATCAGTCTTGGACCGAGTGCCATCCTAATCGTTATGTGCCATCCTTATCGTCTATGTGCCATCCTAACCATCAGTCTTGGACCGAGTGTCATCCTAATCGTTATGTGCCGTCCTTATCGTCTATGTGCCATCCTAACCGTCAGTCTTGGACCGAGTGCCATCCTAACCGTTATGTGCCGTCCTTATCGTCTATGTGCCATCCTAACCATCAGTCTTGGACCGAGTGCCATCCTAATCGTTATGTGCCGTCCTTATCGTCTATGTGCCATCCTAACCATCAGTCTTGGACCGAGTGCCATCCTAATCGTTATGTGCCATCCTAACCGTCAGTCTTGGACAGAGTGCCATCCTAACCGTTATGTGCCGTCCTTATCGTCTATGTGCCATCCTAACCGTCAGTCTTGGACAGAGTGCCATCCTAATCGTTATGTGCCGTCTTTATCGTCTATGTGCCATCCTAACCATCAGTCTTGGACCGAGTGCCATCCTAATCGTTATGTGCCATCCTAACCGTCAGTCTTGGACAGAGTGCCATCCTAATCGTTATGTGCTGTCCTTATCGTCTATGTGCCATCCTAACCATCAGTCTTGGACCGAGTGCCATCCTAATCGTTATGTGCCGTCCTTATCGTCTATGTGCCATCCTAACCATCAGTCTTGGACCGAGTGCCATCCTAATCGTTATGTGCCGTCCTTATCGTCTATGTGCCATCCTAACCGTCAGTCTTGGACCGAGTGCCATCCTAACCGTTATGTGCCGTCCTTATCGTCTATGTGCCATCCTAACCGTCAGTCTTGGACCGAGTGCCATCCTAATCGTTATGTGCCATCCTAACCGTCAGTCTTGGACAGAGTGCCATCCTAACCGTTATGTGCCGTCTTTATCGTCTATGTGCCATCCTAACCGTCAGTCTTGGACCGAGTGCCATCCTAATCGTCTACTCCCATTGAGCTCAATGGCCCGGACTCCCCGCTGCACGCGCGCACCGGCTGGCAGCCTCAAGGCAGGCTGGTGGAGAGCCTGTGCAGCGCAGCCCCGGCGCTGACTGGCCATGGGAGAAGGGGTCCCTCCCGGAGCCCAGGTAGTGGCTGGGGCAGGGCGGGCAGCGGCGCGCTCATTGGCCGGCCGCGCCTCGCCGGCACCCGTGGGGGTGGGGGCGTGGGCGTGGCTCCGGCCGTGACGCGGGGGCCGCCCCCTCCCCTGCTATAAGACGCGGGGGTGGCGGCGAGGCGCCTGCCTGCTGCAGCCATTTCCGATCGCCTGCGGGAGAGGCTGTTTCGTGTGGACGCTCCCGCGGGTGGGCCCTCGACCCCTGCGCTCTTCCCGAGGTTCTGTTCCGAAGAGAGGAAGGGCAGCTCCCGGAGCCGCGGCCCGCCATGTGAGTAGGGACGCCGGCGGGCGGGCGGGCATGGAGGGGGGAGCCGCCGCCGCCGCCGCCGCCGCCGCCTTCCCGAGCTCCTCCCGCTCTGCGCTGCCGCTTTCCCCGCGCGGTTGCGGCACCTGCCGAGTGGCGCATTGCAGCAACGGGATCCCTCCGCCCCCTCCGCCCCGTTCTCCTCTCCATCGCCTGTCCGGTCTGCCCGGCGCCCTTGCCCGGGTGTGCCTGCCGCGGTCGCCCCGTCGGAGTGGCGGCGCGGTCTCCGGCTTCCCCCTCGCTCTCGCCCCTGCCCTCCCTGGCCCCGGTCTCCCCAGCGCTGCTTGCCCCCGAAACGTTGCTTGTCCGTAGGGCGGCTCCAGTGGAGGGTGCAAAGAGGGGGTGGGGTGCGGCGGACACGACACCAAGCAAAACACGGGAGCATTTTCACACGGGACGCCAAAAGGCTTCTTCGTAATGCTGCTTTTTGGCGTGCACGTGTGAATAGCGCTGCTTTTTTGCGGGGGCCGCGGAGCGGAGCTATTCAGACCGTGGGAGGTTTCCGCATCGTGTTCAAGAGGTGGCAGAAACGCGGCAAGGGGTCGTGGTGTCGTGCGTGACCGAGGCGGCGTGTGCGGGGGCGGAGGGTGTGCGGAACATTGCGCCCCCCTCCCCCCATCACCCGCAAGAGGTGCAGGGAATGTGGAAACCCTCCACCGGGTAGGGGGTCTTGTGTTGTGAGCTCCGCTGTGCTGATGAAAGAGCCGGTGATGGAGGGGTCACCTGGGAGGAAATAGGAGAGAGAGAGAGAGGGAGGGGGGGAGTTCTCTGCTTTGGGCAGCAGAACAGAAAAGGGCAGCGTTGCCTTTGGACTTGGGCAAGTCTGAACACCGTCCCCGATCGGTGGAGGCTGGTGGCCCAGTGTTTGTGGGGCTGTGAATTCATTCTGGGTTTCAGTCAGAACCAACCAGACCTCTAAAGGTCCTGAACCCAGTTTAGGGATAGGGTCCAGCAATTGGGAGCGCTCTTTTAGGGTTCTGGCTGGCTCTGGCCGAAACCTAGAACGGATGCCCGACCTCCCCGAAATTGGAGCCACCAGCCTCCATCCATTTGCTTTTGTTCACCTGTGGGCCAAGCCCCGGCTGCCCGGTGGGGTCACCTGAAGCATCCTACAGCAGGGCACAGCAGCGTAGCCCTCATTCTCTTCCTCCCGAGGCAGCTGCCAGGCGAGAAGCACAGCCTCGGTCTCTGAACAGGCGTTTCGCAGCCCTCCTCCTGCAGGAAGGAACATGGCAGCAAAGCCAAGGATGGTAACAGCAGTTCCCCGCAGTGGTCAACGTGCGTGCCTTGTGACACAGCAGTTCCTTCATCTTTGCAGACCTGGGGATCTCTCTCAATTTCCCTGATGATCACAAAGTCGCCTGACCTTGTTGGCTACAACATTTGCTGCTGTGGTATAACCGCAGCCACGCTGGTGTTCACGTGGGGCATATTCAAGCATCCAAAGTGCTTCACATACAGCCCACAGGAAACCCAACAGCGGCTCTAATGGAAGGCCAATATTCCCATGTTGCGAACAGGGGGCTGGTGGCAGGGATGCTGAGGGAGTTTATTTATTTATTTATTTATTACATTTATATACCGCCCCATAGCCGAAGCTCTCTGGGCGGTTTACGAAAGTTAAAAACCAGTGAACATTTAAAAAGTATACAAAATTTAAAAACACAAAAAACAACAGTATAAAAACAACAGTATCCATTTAAAAACAACAGTTCTGGGGGTCCGTTAAAATACAAACAGTGTTGTTAAATGGTGTTAAAAGCCTGGGAGAAGAGAAAAGTCTTGACCTGGCGCCTGAAAGATAACAGTGTTGGCAACAGGCGAGCCTCATCGGGGAGAGCATTCCACAGTCGGGGGGCCACCACTGAAAAGGCCCTCTCCCTTGTTGCCATCCTCCGAGCATCCCTCGGAGTAGGCACTCGGAGGAGGACCTTAGAGTTGCATACCTCTAGCCCCGTAGAGCAGCGTTCCCTCCCTAACCTGCTGCTCTGCAGATGTGCTGGACTGGGGGATTATGGAAGTTGTAGTCCAATACACCTGGAGGGCACCAGGTTGGGGAGGGAAGGCTAGCCCAAAGGCCTTGTTGCTGAGGTAAGACTTGAACTGGGTGATTTCCTAGATTACAGCTTGTACTTGCTCTTAATAGCTGGTTGTGGTTCTCTTTGTGTCCCCCTTGTAAAGGAGACACTGGCACAGAATTAAACCAGTTGGAGTAGTAAAATTGGAAGGGGCCTACAAGGCCATCGAGTCCAACCCCCTGCTCAATGCAGGAATCCACCCTAAAGCATCCCTGACAGATGGTTGTCCAGCTGTCTCTTGAAGGTCTCTAGTGTGGGAGAGCCCACAACCTCCCTAGGTAACTGATTCCATTGTCGTACTGCTCTAACAGTCAGGAAGTTTTTCCTGATGTCCAGCTGGAATCTGGCTTCCTGTAACTTGAGCCCGTTATTCTGCTGCTGTGTTCTGGATTTCTATGCCATTTGCCATCTCTGCCGCGTTTCTCATCTTCTAAAGAGCATTAGAAGAGCCCTGCTGGATCAGGCCAAAGGTCCAGTATTCTAATTCCAATGTAGTTTCACGTAGTGTCCAGCCAGGTTCTTCTGGGAAGCCATAATATGCAGGATGTGTAGACTCTCTTTGTGTCCCAACAACTAGTACTGAGTGAGTCTCTGCCTTTGAAAGGTCTACGTTTAGCTATCATGGCTAATAGATATCAAAACCTCTACTTCTCAAAGCCGTCTAAGCTAGTGACCCTCACTACATTTTAGCTTGGAAAAAACAAGGCTAAGGGGAGACATGGTAGCAGTGTACAAAATTATGCGTGGTGTGGAGAATGTGGATAGAGAGACATTTTTCTCCTTCTCTCAAAATACTAGAACCCGGGGACATCCCATGAAGCTGATTGGTGGGAGATCCGGGACAAATAAAGGAAGTACTTCTTCATACAGTGCATAGTTAAACTATGGAATTCACTACCACAAGATGTAGTGATGGCCACCAAATTGGACGGCTTTAAAAGGGGGTTGGATAAATCCCTGGAGGAGAAGGTTGTCAATGGCTACTAGCCCTGATGGATATGTGCTACCTCCAGTATCCGAGGCAGTAAGCCTGTGTGCACCAGTTGCTGGGGAACATGGGTGGGAATGTGCTGTTGCACCGTGTCCTGCTTTATTGGTGACTGGCTGACAGCTGGTTGGCCACTGTGTGAACAGAGTGCTGGACTAGATGGACCCTCAGTCTGATCCTGCGTGGCAATTCTTATGTTATACTATTGAATGTCATAGAATCATAGAATAGTAGAGATGGAAAGGGGCCTATAAGGCTGTCGAGTCCAACACCCTGCTCAATGCATAAATTAAGCATCTTTCTTTTCATGTTGGGGCAAAAATTCCTAAGTTCACATATACATGGATGGGATTTGAGTTGACAATGCTTGGCTAAGAAACAGATCTTAGGGTTGTAGTTGATAGCTTTGCAAAAATGTTGACCCAGTGTCAGAACTATAGCTGCCAATATCCTAATGCCTTTAAACAAGTCTATGATGCAGCCACACCTGGAATATTGGATGCAGTGGCCAACCAGCTTCAACCAGGCACCAATAAAGCAGGTCAACAGATTTCAATGATATTGGCCTGTTCAGAAGACACCTTAAACTGCAGCTTTAACCACAGTGAATAAGGCTTTTTGCCTTATTCACTGTGGTTAAAGCCGTGGTTTAAGGTGTCTTCTGCACTGGGCCATTGTAGAGCTGAAAAAAGATAAAAGGGCAACCAAGATGATCAAAGGGCTGGAGCAACTCCCCTTGATCATCTTGGTTGATGAATAGTGGGAGACATGACAGCGGTGTATAATATCATGCACGGTCTCAAGAAAGTAGATAAGGACAAAACATGCTACTGAACAACGCAGTGATGGCCACTAACTTGGATGGCTTTAAAAGGGTATTAGACACATTTATGGAGAATAAAGCAATCAATGGCTTTATCATGAGGGCTATATATTTTCCCCAATAGCGGAGGCAGGATGCCTCTGTATATCATTTACTGGGGATCACAAGTGGGATGGTGCTATCGCACTCATGTCTTAGAGATGTAAAATTTCCGGAAATTTTGAAGCCATGGAAACCTCCCCCCCCCCATTTTTCCCAGAAAAAAATGAAAATTTTCAGAAAAATTGAAATAATGCAATATTCACACTTTTTACAGATTGAAAGTCACTTTGTTACTTCAGGAACATAAAATGTAATTATGTCCAAGTTGGTTTGGCATAAAATTATTAGATTTGGTATATTAAAACTAGTGTATTCAAACAATGATTACAAATTTATTTTACTTTTTTTGGTAACAAATGGAGCTACAAGCTCCTGAACTGTAAGGAACCTCTTTAGTTCTGCCAGTTTATGAGGAGCAGGCAAAAAACAATTTTAAAAAACAACAACTGAAGAAACCACCGACATTAGTAACAAAGAAAATTATTTAGGTCTCCGCTAGTCCTCCAGTGACAAGACATAAAGCCCCCATTCCCATAAAAAAAACTGAGAAAAATGTGGGGGACCAGGATTCAATGAATATGCATGAAATTTAATCAGACTCATTTTCTGACCTCTAGCCATCAGGATCAGTTTCAGTCTCTGCTTCCATGGCAGTGCTGCCCCCTAGAGGCAGAAGTGCATCTTCCTCTTGCATTTGAGAGTTGTAGTCTCAGTTTGCAACCTAGGACTTGCTTGTCCTTGATGCACAGACATTGTAATAATCTGATACTGTACAGTTTTTAGAAATCATTTGGAGAAGTAAATATCTGAACACCTTGCCTTAAACATTTTATTCATCGTGATAAAATAAAACATCCCATAATCTGTTTTTTCTTCATTTTTTCCAATTTTTCGGGAAAACCCCCAAAAAGGCTTCAGAAAAACCTGGAAAAAACCCGTTTCCCCTGAATTTTTCCAGTTTTTTTCCAGGCCTTCACATCTCTAGTCCTACTTGTGGGTTTTCCTCAGATATGTGGTTGGCCACTATGTGAACAGAATGCTGGACTAGATGGGTCTTTAGTCTGATTCAGCATGTACTTAATTCCATTCCTGAGCCTGTTTCTAAACATGTTCACTGTATGACTTGGAATTCCATTAATGTACAAGGGGAGAAATTTCTCTCCGTGCCATGTAGACTTATCTTAAGCTCTGATGTTAACAATTAGGACTTTTGTTAGCTTGAGGAACATAGAACTAAATGCGCTTAGCTTTTTCTCATAGGAAAGGTGCCCAGCCCTCTGGTCATTTAAACTGCCATTTTCCGTACCTTTTCCAGCATTGCTATATCCTTGGCTACCTTGTATGATGGCAGTCATATATAACATCTGGCATTGTCTTCTCTTGTTGGAGTTTAGTTGCTTATGGTTTTGTGGTAGTTGCTTAAGACCATGGTTTCTGGGTGAGTATTGGGCATAGACAGGTACTATCACCTCTGTGCTTGGTGTGTCTCCACAGGTCTGATCCAGCTCAGCCAGGTGCCCCAGGACAAGAAGGGGGAGAAAATGCTGGTGGGGCCCCAGGACAACCTCCAAATCTGACCAGTAATCGCCGCCTGCAACAAACTCAAGCTCAAGTGGAAGAGGTAAGTTAGTGACCTCCTGGGTTGTTCTTGATAGCTTTGCTCTTTCCTTCTTATTGGCGAGTTGGCTGTCCTTCCTTTTCAGGTGGTGGATATTATGCGTGTGAATGTGGACAAAGTCTTGGAACGAGATCAGAAGCTATCAGAACTAGATGAACGAGCAGATGCCCTCCAAGCTGGTGCCCAAGTATTTGAAAGCAGCGCGGCAGCGCTCAAGAGGAAGTACTGGTGGAAGAACTGTAAGGTGAGTCTTCGTGAGGAGTGCACTCAGTCAGTAGCCACAGTCTGAAACTACAGGGCCCTGTCCAGTGAAGCAGCAGTCTGCTTCCAGAACTGGGGTGAGGGGGGGGGGGCATAGGGCAGGAGTAGGGCATGTGCTTTGCACGCACAAGGCCTCCTGGTTCAGTCCCTGGTAATTCTGGGGAAAGGAGATCTTGGGAAGCTGGGCCAGGGAAAGGGAAGTGAGGGGAATTCATTTGGGTTGTATTTGAATACATATTGACCAAATTTCCACTTCTCAAACTAACAGGTGGATTGGAACACAATTATCCTTTGGTGTTTGCACTTCCCCCAAATTTTGCAATGCATTTCTCCGCTCAAACAATGCAGGGCTGTGGAGTCGGCACATAAAATCTCCGACTCCTTTATTCATGGCACCTCCAACTCCGACTCTGACTCCTTTAATCATATATTGATATAGGAAATAAATTTCCCATATATTTCCTACATCGACTGCAAGCACACAACTTTTTAGAACCCTAACCTGTTAAAGCCCGGGTCAAGTTCAAGTGAATATACATATCACAACACTATATACAATTTAAATTTATTAGGAGTTGGAGTCAATACATTTTTACCGACTCCGGCTCCACAGCCCTGAAACAATGAGTACAAAAATGCATACATTGGGGAAAATTGCATGCAAAAATATATGAACTTTTGGGGGCATGCAAAAATAAGCATGAAAGTGCATATGAATGTTTGCGACGATGTTAAAACAAATGTGCAAACTGATGCAAAAATGGGCTGGAAGAAACGTGTGCTTGAAAAAATGCAAACATTTTAGCAAGCGAAACAGATTTGCCCAATTCCCATCCCTAGTTGGGAAAGTGTCTTTGCCTGAAATCTTGGAGGCTAGAAAGTACCAGACTAGATGGGCCAGTGGTCTGGCGGTGGTATGAGGCAGCTTCCAAGGGTCGTGATGCTCATTTGCCCGCCTTTGCGGGAGGCCTCGATGCCTCTTGTTTGCTGGGGGCGGTGTGTTAAGAAAGCTACACGCGGCCTCATCCTAACTCTCCTCTCCAGATGATGATCATGCTGGGAGTGATCTGTGCCATTGTGGTGATCGCAATTGCACGTAAGTACCAAGGGGAACCAGCGTAAGTGGTTTGGGAGCCACAAGCACTGGACGGACGGCGATGCCTGTTTGCGCATGGGTCTGGGGAGCGGCTCCTGCGCCTCTGTCTTCTGATATGCTCAAGTCCAGCAAAGCTGTGAGCCTGGTGCCCTTTGGGACCACTGGGGGTGTTCTGTCTGCCGCAGGAGGAGGAGGAGGAGGAGGAGGAGGAGGAAGGGACCCAGGCATGCCGGTACGGGAGGGCCTTCCTTATCCTGGATGTTCAGTGTGGGGTGCTTGGTGTAACACACCCTCTTGTTTTCTCCTTTCTCTCCCTTCTGTTGCTTCTGTCCCCAGTCTACTTTTTTACCTGAGAATGTGGTCCCCTCCCCTTCTCCCCCTCCCCAGTCTGCAGCCTCTTCCCCCCCTCCCTTTCCTGTCCCAGTTCCTCCTCCTCTTTCCTTTCTCCCTTCATTCTGGCTTCAACATCAGTTTTCCTTTCGTTTCGTTTGCCTTCCATATGAGACTTTTAACGCACTGTTTCCAGTTTTGAGTTGAACCCCTTCATAGCTGCTGCAGCCTCTGAATGGGCCAGCTCTTTTTGGAGGGTGGCAGTGGGCCTAGTGGAGAAATGGGCGGGGTGGGGGACTGGTGCACGCTGTCTAACGACACACTTGGGGTTTCACTTGCAGTTTGAGGGGAATTGTAAGTGTCCACTTCACTTGCGACTCCGTTCCAAAGCATTTCCTCTGGCCGTGGGCAGTGTTGGAGAAACCTCCAGAGCGGAGAAGCCGAGCCCCAACAGGGAGAGGATTCAGAGGGTGTGATGCCAGAATTGGGCAGGCAGTCCCTTACTCAGAGGTATAATCTCAAGATGGATGCTCTGACTACAGGCGTTCTGGTCCTGTGAAGACCGACGCCCTTCCCTTACTGTCCCTAAAGCCACACTTGGCCTCATGGCTAAGGTTGGCTTGACTCAATCCCGTTGGCTTCAAAAGCAGGTGTGTTGTTAGAGGAGCCCTGTATACTCGTAGTTAGTCAGAATGAGAAAGGGGATAAAATGTGTGGCTCTTGCTGTTCTGTGGCTGTGTGGCTTGCTTGACCACTCGGGTAGCTGACGGAGCCTGCCGTTCAGCTAGCAACTCCCACACTACTCACTCCATAGCTGAGTAGCAATCGCAGCAACTTAACAGCACTGGCGCGCCCAACGCCACAGGTTTCCCGTCGTCTTCTACAGAAATCACCGTAGAAGGATTTGCTTCTAAAGGCAGGTGTGCTGTAAGATGACGGGGCTGAATTTGTGGTCTGGTTTTAAGAAGTTTCTGGGGTTGGAGGCAGCACTGCAGAGTGCCCATGTTTCTGGGAATGTTTGAATGCTGCTTCTCACAAGCCTTCCATCCCTCCTGTTTTCGGTCATCACTTGATGATGCTGTCAGTGGTGAGCATGCAATGTAGGAACTCATGCTCAATTGCCACCAGAACATGCTAGGGAGGTGTTGTAATACTCCTGGCTGAAAAGAGCTCAGAGCAAAGGGTGCAAGTCTGAATGTGCTTAAGGACGGGCACCGCCATGTTTGCCTATCAAGTCACAGGAAGTGGCACGGCAGCGAAGGCCTGTTTGGATGTGCAAAAAGTGCTGATCGGGGTTTGGCCAGAGAGAATACTGCTGAAGGGGGAGCAGAGGCTGGGATGTTTTAGGACAGGAATGGTCAGCTAGTGACCTCTGGGCTTAATTTAGCCCTCAAAGCAATTTTATCTGGCCCCTGAGCATTTACTCTAGCTGTGCTAGGAATAGCCTCTACAATCCCCATAGCATGCTGCGACGGTGCAGACGTTTTGCATGTTCACTGCCATGCACCAGCCTTTCATTTGCAGAGTTCATCTCCTTGCGATTTCCCCCATCTTTCTCCACCTTGGGGGCTGATGGAGGAGGCCAGGAACAGAGCTCCCATCTCCTTTGGACAAGCCTCTATCTCAGTGGACAAGCCTCTATCTCAGTGGAACTGTGCTTGTGGAAGCGTGACATCTGAAGAGGAGCCGGGGCCTGATCCGTGATGCTGTCTGTATGAGAGGAAGCACAGTAAGGTGTACAGGCCCCTCTCGATTTCTTCTGGACAAGATCTTGGCTTGATCTGCCACCACCTTGATGGCGAGGAGGCCTCCCGGCGGCTTTCTTCTGCTTTTCTTGTCTGTTCTCATGGATGTCGTACGTTGCGCCTTCTCCCCCTTCTCCCTCTCCACTGCTCCATCTCTTTCTGCATGGGCAAAAAGTACACCCACTCCCCTGGGCCCTCTTGGGCCTAAAGCAAGGGACTACTTTTCTCTATGCACAGGACTTCAGCCGCTTTCTCACGCACGCGTGGTTTGTCCTTGTGAGGAAGGCAGCCATAATCTTTCCCCCCGGCATGTGTAACTAACACAGGCTATGCTAACAAAAACTTCCCTGTCACCTAAATGAGTCTGGTTCATCTGTCTGAGTATTGGAGGGAAGGGGTTCTGCTTGCAGGTGTCCAAACAAAAGACGCCGCGGGGGGGGGGGGGAATATAACGGGTATGAAATGTAGGTGATCATAGCAGCTGTTATGCTGTAGTAGGCCCTGGGTGGACAGTGTAACACCTGGATAAGAAGAGCAGGAGAGCTTGCAGGTATGGTAATGGCACAGCTGGGCCCATGTTCCTTGTTGCATCAGCAATGCTGCTCCTGGCTCAGTACGCTACAGGTAAAACCGCACCCTGGTAGAAGGGGGCTGCAGGGGTCTTCTAGTACATGACTGGCATCATCTCACATGTTGGATGTGATGGGGAGCCTTGCTCAAAAGGGGAGGGGCTTGACGAGCTGCTCAGCAGCCAGCTGTGAAAGGGTTGGCACTGTGAGAAGAGCCCGAGGCCAGGGCAGACCTTGACCACGGCGTAAATGACCCATATCACGCTTACAGTCCTACTTCTCCTGTTTGACCTTCTCTTATTGGCATACTGCACCTTCTGTTTCTTTTGCGTAAACCGCTGAATTCAGTGAAAACCATCCTTACGAGCAGAATAAACTGTGTCAAGATAACCAAATACCTGGCCCTGTAATTTTCATAACTCACTTGTAATAAGGGGAGATGATCTGTGTGAAATTGAGCACCTTGAATGCTGCAGTCCAGATTGTATAGGTGTCTGGTTCTGGTGAAAGTTGCTCGTCTTTAAGGCTGCTGTATACACAGGGGAAAGTCATGGGCCTCAACTCTTGAGAAAACAGGGACCTTCCCCCTCATCTGATACGAAGTAGACCAAACTGCATCTCCTACGGGACACGGGGGGAGGCCTCAGTAAAATGGGACACTGACAAGACAGGCTCCTGGGCGCTTTGTTCTTGGGCACCTCCCAGGCCCAGCTCATGGGTGCAAGAACAACTGGAAGTAATGAGAGAAGCTCATTTGATACCTCCATCTACATCAGGGGTCGGGAACCTCAGGCCCAGGGTTCCAATCTGGCCTTCTGGGGTTCTCCTGATGACTCTGCCCCCCCCCCCCAATTCTAAAAGGTTGAAATGCCTCTTCTGAGGCTTAGTTTACAGCAGAAAGAGCTTTAAGCTACACTAGGCTGGCATTTTCGGCCCATCCCTTTTCCTTTCAGCGCCCCTCAAGAACTTCTCCAAAGTGAAATCTGGCCCTTGGGCTGCAAGAGATTCCCCAACCCCGATCTACATAAATTTATCTCTGTATCATTTCTGTTCAAATAAATAAAACTCTTAAGTGGGAAGTTGCAAAAGAAAAGACATGAGAAAAGCAGTTTGGGGGGATGCTGTGTGGTGTGTGACACAACTCCGCGTGTCACTACTATCCTTGTTATGGGTAGATGGATGTGCAAGTAGCACCTGGAGGTCGTACCCAGCTGCTATTAACACACAAGCGTGTAACATCGGAGGGTACCCAAATCAGAGCAATTCTTCGTCCCTCTTGCACAGACGTGGCAAATGGAAATAGGACCAATCCTGTGTACTTCGGGTACCCATGTTCTCATTCAAAGGATCACTGCCTGAAGTCGCCCTCCCCCATTTTCCCGTTGCAGAAGGCTCTCCTTTCTCTGCTATATGGTGTATGTATTTTCTCTACTATCTGTCCTGCACTGATTTAAATGCAAGGCAAAGTGTTTGTTTTGCTACAGATATACTGGAAAAACATAACTGTCCTATAATATATTAAACAGTTCAACATCATCACCCCCAGCTGCAGTGTATGAAATGAGAGGTTCTAATTGAATGGTAGTGAGCGTGCACATGCCTTTCTGTGCAGGTCTGCTAGAGCGAAGAGTCGTCTGTTTGTCCTTGCTCAAACATTTAAGTACCATTGATTTGGAGGAGAGAGTGGTAACCTGGAAAAGAGCAACTTACGCGAACACATTTTTACAAAATGCCTCATAGGGTTGCTGACTTATCACGAAATCTAAACCTTTGCAGGAGGCCATTGGTATGTATACAGTGGCCTTCAGTTGTCATAACCACACGTGTTCCTACAGAAATGCTGAATACTTAAAAACTACATGGTTTTGAGCTAGGTGGCCTAATATAGGAAATGTCTAGCCCAAGCAGAATGGGGTCCTTGTGATGTGTTGACTTCAGCTATTTCATCATGACAGGCTGATCGTAATGCCTTGTGTTGGTAAGTGTAGATACAGCAAAAAGTGTCTGTAAAATGATATCATAGAATAGTAGAGTTGGAAGGAGCCTATAAGGCCATCGAGTCCAACCTCCTTCTCAATGCAGGAATCCACCTTAAAGCATCCCTGAAAGATGGCTGTCCAGCAGCCTCTTGAAGGCCTCTAGTTTGTGAGAGCCCACAACCTCCCTAGGTAATTGGTTTCATTGCCGTACTGCTGTAATAGGAAGTTTTTCCTGATGTCCAGCTGGAAGCTGGCTTCCTGTAACTTGAACACATTATTTTGTGTCCTGCACGCTGCAAGGATCGAGAAGGGATCCTGGCCCTCCTCTGTGTGACAACCTTTCAGGTACTTGGAAGAGTGTTATCATGTCTCCCCTCAGTCTTCTCAAGACTAAACATGCCCAGTTCTTTCAGTCTCTCCTCATAGGGCATTGTTTCCAGACCCCTGATCATCCTGGTTACCCTGAACACACTTCATCTTCTCTGCATCCTTCTTGAAGTGTGGTGAACTGGACACAATACTCAAGATGAGGCCTAACCAGTGCTGAATAGAGGGGAACCAGTACCTCGTGCAGTTTGGAAGCTATACTTCTATTAATGCATTCCAAAATAGCATTTGCTTTTTTTGCAGCCACATCGCACTGTTGGCTCATATTCAGCTTGTGATCTACAACAATTCCAAGATCCTTCTCAGTTGCAGTATGGCGGAGCCAAGTATCCCCCATCTTGTAACTGTGCATTGTTTTCTTTTTCCTAGGTATAGCACTTGGCATTTATCAATATTAAATCTCATTCTGTTGTTTTCAGCGCAGCGCTCCAGCCTATCAAGATCACTTTGAAGTTTGTTTCTGTCTCCCAGGGAATTAGCTATCCCACCCAATTTTATGTCATCTGCAAATCTGATAAGCGTTCCCTGCACCTCCTCATCCAAGTCATTAATAAAAATGTTGAAGAGCCCTGAGCCCTGCGGTACCCCACTCGTTACCTCCCCCCAGTTTGAGAAGGTACCGTTGTTAAGCACTCTTTGAGTCTGAGTCTGTAGCCAACTGTGGGTCCACCTAATGGTTGTTCCATGTAGCCCACTTTTAGCTAGTTTGCTGATCAGAATGTCATGTGGTACTTCGTCAAAAGCTTTGCTGAAGTCAAGATGTACTATGTCCACAGCATTCCCACAGTCCACAAGAGAGGTTACCCAATCAAAGAATGAGATCAGATTAGTCTGGCAGCATTTGTCCTTGACAAATCCATGCTGGCTTCTAGTAACCGCTGCATTGTTTTCAAGGTGCTTACAGATTGACTTCTTTATAATCTGCTCCAAAATTTTCCCAGGGATGGATGTCAGACTAACTGGCCTGTAGTTCCCAGGTTCCTCCTTTTTGAAAATCGGGACAACATTAGCCCTCCTCCAGTCGTCTGGCACTTCACTTCTACGATTTCTATAATAGACAGTGGTTTTGAGAGTTTTTCTGCTAGCTCCTTCATTACTCTAGGATGCCGTTTATTGGGCCCTGGAGATTTGAACTCATTCAAGGAAATTTCTCAGCTGGGGCAGGTGGGTCCTAAGGTGTCCACATGCAATCTAGGGAGTTTGTTTGATGCTGTGTCCCCACAATGACAAAGACATGAGGCAGTAAATACCTAAGAACCCACAAGGCAGCACTGGAAGACGAGCACAGACAACTGATGGATTCTTGTTCCTTGCCAATACAAAAATCCCATGCTAACCACTGAACAAAGGCACATCTTTCTGCACTGTGTATTCTTTGCATTTTAGAACTTTCTATGGGGAGGGAGAGGAGAGACTCCGATTCTAATCTTCTTCGAGAACTATTTTCAAGGAGAGGGGCTGCCCCAGAAGGCCTTTGCCTTCATTTCCTAGCTCTGGAGGTCAAATACAGAAGCTGGACCTGGGTCGGTAGAGCACTGGAAGGGTCTGCCTAAGTTCCCCTTCCCCTTAAGCAGTACTGGTTTTCACATAACATCTTGAATACCGATCAATTTCCTGCAATCCTAGTATCCCCTGCCATGCTCTCTTTATGCCTGTGCTTTAATCTTACTTGGGCTGCACTGTTAGAAATGGGGAAAGGGCACTTAGGATAGGCGTCACATTAGTTCATGAAACAGGAATGGGGGGGGGGGAAACAAAACCCTCCAGAAGAGTGATGAGGGCTAGGCAAACAGTACAACACTTTTTGGGGGTGGGGGAAATTAGGGCTGGTGCTCAAAGCGGAAGTGAGAGACCGCCTCTGTCCTGCAGCCCCCAAAAGGCAGTTGTGCCTCAAAGGGGGCTGAAAGTAAACAAATCCCTGAGGGGGTCAATACAGCTGGACACTTGTCTCAGCATCAGCATCCCTGCAAAAAGTACAGCATGGTGGGTACCCTTGGGTGTGCTCAAAGAAAGAGAAACGGAGTGAGACACTAAGAGAAATTCCTTGACAGAGCTTGGTCCAAAGAGGAGCAGTGTGAAGCAATTCCAGGCGGTTCCTTTATTCAGAAAGGTGCATTCTCTGGGCTTTTATAGAGTATCTTTGACCTTTGTCAATATGAGGTAGACTGGTAAGAAGAGAGGAGCTGAAAGACAGCGCTCCCTAGACTTCTGATAGCGGAGGTAGAGTACCTTTTCCTTAATTAGAAGGGCACTTCACTGCTATACTCAAACATATGCAATTTTTACCAGCTCTGAGAACAGGGGATAAGCATTCTCCTGGCTACTGTGATGTAGCTCTGTTAATATTTTCTGCTGCCTCACCCTCCCCTTCGCCCCCCAAGGGGTGAGAAAGAGGTCCTTTGATTTCAAAAGCAGGGTGATGCTTTTGCCATTCACCTGTGCTGGACCACTGTGTTGGGCTCAACCTGAGGAAATCCCAGGGTGTCACTGCCCAAGGGCGTCTTATCTCATGGGGCTTCCCAGCTCTGAACAGAGGTAGAGAAGTGGATGTTTCCAACATGCTGACTTAATTTTGACAGGCACATTCACAGTCACAGACATCCTTTCACAGTAGCCAGTTTGTGAATGGGGTACTGCCATGATTATCTGGTGTGATGGCATGGGATGCTGCAACCTTGATGAAGCTAAGCAGGTCTAGGTTTGGTCAGTTTCTGGAAGGGCGACTACCAGGGAACCCCATGTACATTGATTCCTGCATTGAGCAGGGGGTTGGACTCGATGGCCTTGTAGGCCCCTTCCAACTATGATTCTATGCTTCCAATCCTTCTGAGTTATTCCTTGCCTGTTCCCCAGTGTATGACACTGACACTTGCTGTAATATGAAAGGTGTTTCCAGCCATTGAGAGAGACGGGAAAAGATGGTTCCAAGGAGGTCCTTCCTTTTCCTTTTAGCACCCTACAGAAGCAAGTCCTGGTGACTGTGTATGCACTGAGGGAGGGGGACTCCCATCTAAGCTTGCTTTCTGTGCACCTCCTGCATAGAGCGAATCTAATGACCAGGGGACAAAATCCAGGAAAGCAGAGTGGGCGAGAGGCAGCAGCCGGCCTGTCTGAAGGAAGCGATAAAATACATGGGCTGAGGGTTGTATATAGGTGTTGTTACCTTGCTCTTCATGCTCACGTCCCTGCTTGGTTTCAAATTCATTCTAGGGTCTTTATCATCCTGTATCAGGCTGGAAAAGGAAGCTCTTTTGGCTTTCAGGCCTATAGAGAGAGGCCATTGCCACGACACAGGCTCTGAACACCAGGCCTGGCCACGGCTACTCCCTGCTCAAGCCAAGCACCACCGCCTGAGGCAAGGGATAAAAACCACCTTCCTCCAAACCATGCGGAGAAAGGGGTTAAATGGAGAAGGATTTCAATATATAAAATAAAACACTGTGAGTTATATGTGCTGAGGTGAATTATTGACAGAGTGGGTGCTAAATGAGTAAACTTCAGATGATAAATGCCAAACAGACACGTGGGATTTTTGTGGTAGTTAAAAACAAAATAATTAAAATTTATTTTTAAAAGTTCACAAGTTTTGTTTCAAATAAAACATTTAAAACCTTTTTGAAACCTTTCATCCAATCCTTTCACTCATTCACATATGCGCTTTTCTTTCTCTCACACAATCACTCTTGAGCTTTATTATCTGTTTTGATTCATATACATCAACTACGTGCACACCACACTCCAAAGACACCACTCTCTACCCTGAACCTCAAATTTCCTAGAACTTAAGTACTCTAAACACAGAGAGCACTAAAGACTCTAAGGCCTCGTCTACACCAAGCAGGATATTGCACTATGAAAGTGGTATGAAAGTCGTATCTAAAAGGCAGGAGCCACACTACTGCTTTATAGCGGTATTGAAGTGCACTGACAACTGTTGGGGCCCATTGACACATACTATATACTGCTTTCATAGTGCTATATCCTGCTTGGTGTGGCTCCTGCCTTTTAGATACTACTTTCATACTGATTTCATAGTGCTATATCCTGCTTGGTGTAGATGAGGCCCCAGAGTACCTCAAAAGTCTGTCCCAAATCCCCTCAGTCCTTCCCTTATATATCACTCCTCCCCCTCCCCAAGACATTTAACTCCGCCCACTCAGGCCAACATTCTAAAAACCACAGACTTACAAATTTCAGACATACATTTGGGAACTGACTTGTGGGGTGTAACGCCACAGCCATCTCTTTAATCTGGTTCATTCCTTTAGATATACTACAGGCAGTTGCACGCAGCAGAGGCAAAGCGTGCAAAGGAAGGAGCATCCAAGTCACTTGGTCCTGTACATACCGTGAACTTCATGCTGCTCACAACTTTACAGGAGGCCTTCCGCCCCCTCTGTCCTGTGGAGGTCAGAAGTACAGCTAGCTGACTGGTTCTGTGAGCTGCTTCCTTACGCTAGCAGCAATGTATCATCTTAATGCTTCAGGATGTATTCAAGCCATGCTGATCTAGGCCTCACTCTGTTCTCCTGAAGGAAACTCTGTGCAGGTCTAGCGATTCCAAGCTGTTGTAGGATGGCAGCGTAGCAACCTCAGCCTCGACAGTGATGGGTTGTGGCGGAGCAGGAGCAGGAGATACCCTGCGGAAGGCAGTGTTGCCGGGGCTGCTGGGCGTCGGGAGGTCAGAGGACTGATGCAAGTACAGCCGGTGGAAAGCCAAGATGCAGGTAATGGCCAAAAAATCCAAAATCAACTCAGCCAACTCTACCACGGAGAGAACGGATGAACCAAACCAAAGACTCCACTGGTTTCCCAGCTGTGAAAGCAACGTCACCACCTGTACAGTGAAGATTTTTTTAAAAAAAATAAAATTAAAAAACAAAACAAAATAACTTCCAGAAAGTTTCTTGATTCCCTGGACAGCTGAGCTACTGCTAGGGCCTGAAGGAGCTTGGCATATTTTGCATCTCTCCTAGATTATCCATTCTAAATGTGTCAACCGCTACATTTTCTTTTTGGTGGGGGAGTTGTTCTGTGTGTTCCTATTCAGAGGAGAACGCAGTTACCCTGAATTGGATTAGCCGTAGGGCTGTGCTCCGCTTTGCAGCGGAGTGTAGAAGCAATAAGGCGGCCTGATTCGCCTCTGACAAAGGCAGAGACGAAGCGGGTTGGGAGGGGCTGCGGATCGAGGTGAAGAGGATCGAGACCAAGCGGATCCTTTGCCTCGATCCGGAGCTCTGAAAAAAAGGTAAGTGGGGGCTTACCTGACGCTGCCGCAGTCTGTGCGGCGACGGTGGCAGAGCCAGGGAGGGGGGCTTACCTACCTCTGTCACGGTCCAGCGGCGGCTTCAACTGAGGCTGAGGCTCAAACCGGAAGACCAGGCCGCAACCGCAGCCTGCCCTTCTGCTTTGAGCCTCGGCCTCAGGTGAAGCCACTGCCGGAACGCAACAGATGCAGGTAAGGGGGGAGGGGGCTTTACCTGCCGCCACTGCGGAGCTCCGATTCGGAGCCGGAGCTCCGCAGCGGAGCAGCCCGTAGGCGGATCAATGCGGGGCAGAGCGGGCCCAATCCGGAATTTGCAGATCAGGGATGGAGTGGAGCGGGGGGGTCCGTGCAGAGCCCTAATTAACCGTACCATTTCTAAAATCTTTGGATGTCAAATGCTGGTGTTGACTGGCCAGTATTTTCTGAAGATTTGGATACCTAGAGAGCATTCAGAGAATATTCACCATCAACATTTGCACAAGAGAATTTGGGGGTGGGTGGGTGGGGGAGAGCAAATTCATTTCAGCTGTAGCTCCAGTGAATAGTAATCAGTACTTGGTCTACTAAAAATGGACTCACACAGAAGCTGAAACTATCGTCAAGGGTTCCTTTTGGGCAACCAAAAGGTGGGAAGTGTGTTAGTAGGCATCAAATATGACTCTGGGTGGGGAGGCATGTTACTCAGTGTCAGTGATGACCCGGGTGTTCTCCACCAGATACCCCATGCTATTCTAACCATCGCGTTTCAGCCAGGTCTCCGCATTGCAATGGCCCTCCCTTCAAGGGAAAGAATATTTTCCTTGTTTATTGAACAAATACAATAAACAACCATTTGCCCTTTTGTAGCTGTAAAAAACTGATCTTCTGGAAAGGTCCCCATTAAAGGCTGGTGGCTCCTTTCTGCCATGGGTGGAGTCAGAGCTGTGATTCAGGCAGCTGGCAATATGCAATGATGAATGGAATACATACGGTGAAAGCAGGAGACTCCCCGTTGCTTTTATAGTTCCACTCCTCAAAAAATATATTCACTTTGGCAATTCCATCCCTGTCAATAAAAAAAAGGGATTGAGTGAATCTGGGCCTGTAGATATTTGTAGCTCCATCAATACCTGTATGTCTTTCAAATCTACAAATCTATAAGCCAAGTCTATAGGAATTCTTCAAACCTACAAATATTTATCCCTAATACTCTGCTTGTATCCCAATTTTACCTCATTGCGCTCCACTAACTTGCATAAACTGTAGCATAACATCAAATATATGAAAAGAATGTGAAAAGCATAATTTCCTGTTCGACCCCCTGAAAACTGCAAAGTACCTCACTTAAAGAGTGGCTCTCTTTGAGCTACTCAGCAACTTGGAATTGATTTCCATCCTGCTTCATGCACTATAAATCACGTCCAGAGTTCCAGAAAGCATACCTTTCATTCCAGCCATCTAGCTTAAAGTCTATCCCCGAGCGATTTCTTTCTTGGTAAATAGAATTCAGCACATTCCTCTTCTGACCCATTGTAGCGTATCACACGAGTCGGTGCGAAGTTACAGCCTCTATCCTATTTCCAAGCCCTTTTAAAAATCTTTGCGTCTCTGCTCTTGCTTCCCCCCCCCCCCCATTGGTGATTTAAATTTTACCCGTTACCAGATTTGTCTCCAACCCTGAATGTTTAGTTCAGCCTTCCTCAACCTGGGGCGCTCCAGATGTGTTGGACTACAACTCCCAGAATGCCGCTGGGGCATTCTGGGAGATGCAGTCCAACACATCTGGAGCGCCCCAGGTTGAGGAAGGCTGGTTTAGTTGGACTGGAGGTGGCGCTCTTACCTCTTGGATGTGATGCTGTACTTATTCTGCAGAGACAGCATGTGAAACACCCAGGCCTGGAATGACAGCACCGCCGACAATTTAAAAAATCACCACAAGCAGTGCAGACAAATTCATGTAATCGAGCCTCAACACCATTTTTTTTAAAATGCAAAGGTATGGGAGGAGCAGTTCCCCCCCCCACACACACACTCAACATTTCTCCCCGCCAAATTGTCTGCCCAAAGAGTGTTTAATATAAACACGCTTCACATAATGCCTAGGATGGGAGCCCTAAACAGTTTGGAACCTAGTGCAGGGAAAGGATTAACCCCCCTCACCTGAAGTGGCTTTTCATTTTAAAAAGTGGCATGGGGCCTCTGTTACATGAATTTGTGCGAAACATGTAATTTGCCCCTCAGCTCCCAGAAGTAACCAGAAAATGATCTCCTTACCTCAGAGACAGCAGAAGGCCAACGTGAGTATCCAGCTGAGAGCTGGTACTCTGTTACCCTAAAGAAAGGCATATGAGAAATTTAAAGGCACGCTGCCACGGGAAATTCCTTCACACCAGCATTCCTCATGCAATTCCTTATACTGCTGTTATTCTGTTGATGCCCTAGGCCTAGGCTAAATTGCCTTGCGTGGCATGGCTAAATCATACACTGAGTTATGCCATCTGTGGCACTGTCACCTGCTGCCATTCACAGCCTATGTGGGCTGCATTGGGACTGGATTCATCAGCTGGAGAAATAGGCCATCCCCCCAAAAACTAACTGAAGAACCCTCCTGGGTTTCTGGAGAAGGCTTGAGACTGGGAGCTTCCTCCAACAAGCTTTGGTGGCTGACGTAGAACAATGTGCTGGGTACAAACCCTGTTTTGCTCCATTTCACTGAATATTTCTATTGCTTAGCAAGCGCTGTGGAATTTGACCAGGCCCAGGAATGCAACTCCACAAGTTTTGAAACCTACTTACTTGCAAGGTTTTCGACATTTGGTGAAACAGCCCAAGAAGCCTGCTTTAAATTCAGCCTGAAGTTTGTAATAGCAATAACCTTAGCAAGAGACAGAGACACATGCAATAAGTTAAGTGTGCAATGGGATAGGAGGCCCCAGAAACTTGCACCCACGTGAGTAAGGCGTTAGACTGGGGGGCGGTGGGTTCAGAAGTGCGCAATGGGTGGGCTGGCGGACTGCTCCCTGCCTTCCGTCTGCACTTACCCCATGCAACATGTTTGGTGTAGTCACAGTAAACTGCTCCGGGGGGCAAGGGGTAGAAGTAATGGCCACAGCCACACCGTTTTACCATACTGTTCTGAAAACAAGAACGAATGCAGACCTAGGAGAAGCAAAAGGGGGGGGGGAACTCATCACATGGTAGCATTAATAATACCCCCAGGAACGCCATGGTGACATGTCTGTAATGGGAACCACCCCAACTGGTGGTGGTGGGAGTTGGATGAAGATACCTGTTCAGTATAATGCGATGAGTAGAGGTTCTTCACGGGCACGTCACTCCCGTTTTCTGTGCAGCCACTGTAGGTGCCCCCAAGGCGCTTTGTTGTTACCTGCCAGTCAAATTGAAACAGGTTAAATCGCTGCAGTTCCCTTCCTTCTACTTTGCACCTGCCTCCCGTGCCGAGGGACCTTCCTTTCCTCCCGCTTGGTGAATGCACAGCTTGGCACTGGAGCTCGAACCAGGAACTTTGTCGGTGCTTTAAAGGATTACCTAGTTCTTCTGCAAGTCTTTGTTGCCTGCCCTCCAACCCTCTCCGGGCACAGAAGGGCTGTGCAACATCAGGCCCTACTACGGGTAGGAAGCCTGAGGCCTCAAGGATTGGCTGGGCCTGATATAGAGACTAGGAACCTGGGCTGCTTCTGCCAGGCCCAGTTCCTTCTGTCTGGTCCTCATCGTGCTCCAATCTCTCTCTCTCTCCCTTCTTCTATGCTTTTCTGCACCGAGTGCATTCCGGCTATGACACAGTATGCCGTGAAGGTCAAGCCAGGCTGGGCTTTTTTGTGCTTCACCTTAAAGTATCTTGTGCTTGTCTGTGCTCTGGTGCAGAGCTCTGCTCCTGGGGGCGGGGGAAGGAGAAGAATAGGTAACTAGATGCTCCCAGGTGAGGGCCAGGAGGGCCTTGGCATCTGTAGGGCAGTGTGCCTGGCATAGCAATGGCACCCTGGGTATAGAGGCAAGCAGAGAGGGAGTTATACGGGTGCTTGGTGCAAAGCCACACTCCAGCACTTGCTCTCCAGGCAAGCAGGGTGCGGAATTACACAGCCAGGCCTGTTTGCTTCTACCACATAACATGCAAGATTACCTTATTTCTTCGATTGTAAGACGCACACTAATTTCAGTACCACCAACTGAAAAAAAAACCCTAAGACACACCCGCGATTCTAAGACGCACCCCATTTTTAGAGATGTTTATATGGGGGGGGGGGGGGAAGTGCGTCTTAGAATCGAAGAAATACGGTACTTATTTTCTTTTGATCCTGCCCATCTTCCACTCCCAATTTTATCCTCCCAACAACCTTGTGATGTATAATTAGGCTGGGAGAGAGCGACTGGCTCAGCATCACCCAATGCTGAGCAAGATTTGAACCCAGGCTTTTTGCTTCGTGGGAATGCCCAGTGAGGAGCTGGGGCCAATCGTGGCTTCCTGCTGCACGTTTCCACAGTTTACAGGCTGCAAAGAGAAGACCCCGAGCTGGCTCACGCGTTATAGGGTAGAAGCAGGTACAGACTACATTTTTAATGGACGCTTATTTCAGTGATGATATTTGCAGCAGCCCTTAGCTTTGGCATGGACTGTCTTTCTCACTCTGCAGTTGTTTAATCTTACAAACAAAACTAGATAAGGAAATTATACGGTTATCATAATTAAGAATTCAGGATTTGGGCTATTGATACCCTCTTATTTTTATGGAGCTCTGTAATAACCAAAGCTATTTCATATGTTTTTTATGTGACCTACAACTTCAGAAAATAAACTCTGCACTGAATAAAGCTGAACCAAATGGGTCTTACTGCCACCAGGTGTTTCCCCCTCCTTTACTCACATGAGAAATGACCGAAGACATGTCTCATCTTATTTCCCCCCTCACCTTTCTCATACTGATGGATGTTTCTATACCAGGACGCACATTAAACCCCCCCTCATCCATAAAGGCTGGCTCATTCTGATTGTGGACCATTACTCGGGCTCCTGTCACAGTGGATATTAGTGGGATAAAGTCATTTTGTTCCGTGCGGACGACGAGGGAGAGGCCTGTGGAGACAGAGAGTAAGGAAGACCGAGTCCATAGTCAAAAACAGGGCAGAAGGTGGCTGTGGACGTCAGATCATCTAGGTATTATTAAGGTTAGAGGAGAGGAAGAGAGTCTGGTGACCATGAAGAGTGCAAATTGTGTCCATGACTGAACCTCAGATGAGCAGACTCTTAGGCCACTGTGACCTTTCCAAGATGTGTGTTGATGATGAGGTTTATTCCAGTGAAAACAGTACTTGGGCCATGTGCCAGATACTGGCAGAACTTATGTCTGCATCTTTATTTATTTATTTATTTATTTATTTATTTATTATTATTGCATTTATATCCCGCCTTTTTTCCTCCAAGGAACCCAAGGCGGCGTACATAATCCTCCTCCTCCTCCTCTCCATTTTATCCTCGCAACGACAACCCTGTGAGGTGGGTTGGGCTGAGAGTCTGACTGGCCCAAAGTCACCCAGTGGGTTTCCATGGCTGAATGGGGACTAGAACCCGGATCTCCCGACTCCCAGTCCAACACTTTTGCCACTACACCTCACCTTTGTCTCACAGAAGCCTATTTTACACAAGTAGCAGATGAGATGGCAGAACTGTTCTAGGACTGTACCACCTCACACTAAGAATGTAGCAATCCCATGACTGAATGTTCTTCTGTGCCTGTTTACACTTCCCTGTGCCTGTTTGCATTCTCCTTCCCTCTTTATTGTTTACTACAACTTATTAGATTGTAAGCCTATGCGGCAGGGTCTTGCTATTTACTGTGTTATCTGTACAGCACCATGTACATTGATGGTGCTATATAAATAAATAAATAATAAATAAATAATAATAATAATAATAATAATAATAACGAGCAGTTCCTAGTGCTAGCAATTAGGCGACAATGAGCAGCTGTTCTGTTTTTCTTTCCATCCTTTAACATAAAAGCCTGAGTTCCCGATACAGAGGCAAAAAGTCTAAGTAAAACTTTTGTTGCAGTAATTATAGTAAAAGTGTTTACAGTCTTAATAAAAGTTCACAGACAACCGACTACAACAAAAGACCCAATTAGCCTTGGGTTCAACTCAAAGAATAAATCTAAATGGCTTTATAGTTCCAGCAAAGTCAGGAAGATTTCTAAGTTGAAAACACTTTGCTTCTAGCACCTTCTACTGCCTGTTGCTCTAGTTTAAATACACAGGAGTGGCTACTATCAGACTTTTGATCTTGGCAGGGAAACTTCACTCACAAAAGCATGCCGTGTCCTGCCAGTCACCTCTGCTCCACTCTGTTTAGTTGATGACATCTCTTTGGACATATCCCAGAAGCCCTTTCTTTTACAGAATCCTTTCCCTGCTGCCCTGTTCCCATGGAAGATGTCCCTGGTCAAGAAACAGGATCTCCGCCATGGTCAGGTCACTCAGCTGTAGAAGCAGGGCTGGTGCTACCATAGAGGCCACTCAGGCGGCTGCCTAGAGCGCCAAGCTAAGAGGGGTGCCGTGCAGCACTCACGCGCGTTGTTGGCTGTGAGCCGGCCCAGCCCGAGGAGTCAGCTGGGCCTGGGCAGGCGATATGGCGCCCCACGCCCACTCAGCTGAAGCAAAGCCAGGGACGCTGGGGTGGGGTGGCTCCATGTTCGGACTTCCGCCTGGAAGCCGCCCTCCCAGAGCTGCTCTAGCCACCCAGAAGCTCCCAGAGCTGGGAGGCCGCCGCCGCCAGAAGAAGAAAAAGCACATGGCAAGCTTGACCCTGGTAGGGTGACCATATGAAAAGGAGGACAGGGCTCCTGTATCTTTAACAGTTGCATAGAAAAGGGAATTTCAGCAGGTGTCATTTGTATATATGGAGAACCTGGGGAAATTTTCTCTTCATCACAGCAGATAAAGTTGCAGGAGCTATACTGTGACCAGATTTAAAAGAGGGCAGGGCACCTGCAACTTTAACTGCTGTGATGAAGAGGAAATTTCCCCAGGTTCTCCACATATACAAATGACACCTGCTGAAATTACCTTTTCAATACAACTGTTAAAGATACAGGAGCCCTGTCCTTTTCATATGGTCACCCTAGACCCTGGCCCAAGCCAGCCTCGGCCTTACTCCCAACGAAAGGGCACCGGGTTGCCTTGCCTCTCTCCTCAAACAGGCCGCGATGTCCAGGCAGGCGGGCAAGCGGGACTCCCTCTCCCTTCCCCCAGGAAAGCTAGGGACTTGTGGACTCCTGCAAGGCAAACTCTCCTGCTTCCCAATCCTGCCCGCGTGGATCAACGGGACTTGCATCCGAGAAAGTGTTGCACCGGGAGGCACCAGTGCGGCCCGATCTGCCTATGCCTCCTTACCTGGAAGCCTTATTCCCCCGAGTAAACGTGCAGAGGGGATTGGGACACCAGACTGCATAGCGGGTTGCGTTCACCCGGAAGTAAGTCCCGGGCCGGATCTACACTACTGCTTTAAAGCACTTTATAACAGTTATAAAGCGCTTTAACTGCTTTAAGGCACTATAAAACTGTTATAAAGCGCTTTAAAGCAGTAGTGTAGATCTGGCCAGACGGCTCGGTCCCAAATCGAAGTGAGCCAGTCCCAGCTCTCCACTCGGCGCAAATGTTCAGACTTCCATGCAATTTGGGGGTGAGGTGCAAGTAGCTCGCCTTGACTAGGGCGCAAAATAGTCTGGCACCGGCCCTGTGTAGAAGACAGGCCATATCAGCGTTGTGAGTCTTATTCCGCCCTCAGCTCACAGGCCAGTGGGATCATAGAATCACAGAACAGCAGAGTTGGAAGGGGCCTACAAGGCCATCGAGTCCAACCCCCTGCTCAATGCAGGAATCCACCCTAAAGCATCCCTGACAGATGGTTGTCCTGCTGCCTCTTGAAGGCCTCTAGTGTGGGAGAGCCCACAACCTCCTTAGGTAACTGGTATAACTGTATTCTTTGGTATAACTGTATTCTTAGGCATCCGGCTTCCCATAGCTGGGCCTGACATTAAAGTTCCTCACGCCACCCCACCCACATCCCTGATTCAAAATTGGAGGTACAGGGAATAGCTCCCCCAGGACTCAGGCAATGTCTCACACTTAATGGATTTTCTGTGGTAAGAAAAAAAGATGGAAAAAACATTGGAAAAAAATACAAGAGCTCCAAATGGAAGACAATATTGTCTGGAACCACCCCCAGCCCACCCATAAAATTCCATGTTTGAGGCAGGCTGATTGATCCACACTCACTTGGAAACACCTTAAATGTCCAACTGAAAGTTGTGAATATTATAAAAAGTGGTGTCTTAAACCAAAGTCAATCCAAAAACAAAAAGAGTTGAAGAAAATTGGTATGATACACTGTTCCAAGGTTCAAATGGAGCAATAACTAATTCATCAAAAGTATTAATAAACACTTGGTAACGTAAATACTTAATACTATAGGGAAGGAAAGGAACCTCTCGTGCAAGCACTGAGTCATTACTGACTCTTGGGGGGATGGAAGGCTGAGTCGACCCGAGCCGGCTGCCTGAAACCAGCTTCCGCTGGGATCGAACTCAGGCCGTGGGGAGAGTTTCGGCTGCAGAAACTGCTGCTTTACCATTCTGCGCCACACGAGGCTCATATAATTAATACTATAACAAATACATAAAATTAAAATACAAACTAAATGGTCCACAAACGTAACACATACAGCTATCTCAAATGTGTTTCGACCCACAGGGTCTTCGTCAGTGGGATAATATTTTTTTAATAGCATTCTAGCCTCAAATGCAAAAGATTTTAATTATCTCAGTGATTCCATTTGGGCCAAGCATTGGCTCCTGTGAAATTTATCTGCGTCTGTCTGCTTGAGGATGCATCAGAAAAAACAGGGGACTTACCGGTAATGTTCCCTATCTCATAACTTCCAAAGTGTAACAAGCATCCGTCGATCAAATCCTTCGTCAGCGCAAACTTTCAAAGAGGCCTCTAGAAACAATGCTTGGTCCAAATGGAAGCACTGAGATAATTAAAATCTTTTGTATTTGAGGCTAGAATGCTATTTAAAAAATTATCCCACTGACGAAGACCCTGTGGGTCGAAACACGTTTGGGATAGCCGTATGTTTTATATTTGCAGACCATTTAGTTTGTATTTTAAGTTTTATGTATTTATTATCGTATTAAATATTTACATTACCAAGTACTTATTAATACTTTTTATGGATTACTTATTTTATTTTAGCACGTATAGCTCCATTTGAACATTGTATCATACCAATTTTCTTAAACCCTTTTGGTTTTTTCAACTTAAAGTTGTGGCCTGGCTGCTTTGATATGCTAAGTTTTCTACGTGCAGGATTCCCCCCCCTCCCCGTGGGGAAGGATTTACTCATGTGTCACACCACCCTGTAACTTAAAGTTGTGAGGTCCACAAACATGTCTAGGGTGACCCTATGAAAAGGAGGACAGGGCTCCTGTATCTTTAACAGTTGCATAGAAAAGGGAATTTCAGCAGGTGTCATTTGTATATATGGAGAACCTGGGGAAATTTCCTCTTCATCACAACAGTTAAAGTGCAGGAGCTATACTAGAGTGACCAGATTTAAACGAGGGCAGGGCAACTGCAGCTTTAACTGTTGTGATGAAGAGGAAATTTCACCAGGTTCTCCATATATACAAATGACACCTGCTGAAATTCCCTTTTCAATGCAACAGTTAAAGATACAGGAGCCTGTCCTCCTTTTCATAGGGTCACCCTAATGTTACCATCTCTTTTAAACAAACCAGGCCCTAGACAAAGGGGAGCCTGGTCAGGCTGAGTGAAGGACTGCAGCCTGCATATATTATAGGAAACAGAAGTGGTTACCTTCTATCCAAGATAGCACCTTTTTAGCAGCTCTTGGCCATAGTCCACAGGAAAAAGGGGGGTAAGGCTACAGCCCAAGGAGCCTCCCCTGAAACCCGTCATCACCACCTGTGCATCTGCTCACCGTTATTGATCCCAGGCAGTGAAGACATCCACAGAGTGCTGCTGTTATCATTGAATGTATAGCAGTTGCCATAAATGGGGTGATGGAAATGGGTGTAGTTCCTGAGAGAAGAGACACACAGCATGCAGGTTAATTATTTTATTAAGGTAGCTGAATAAGACCTCTATGCAGCTGTATTGGTCCACTAGAAGCCGGAAAAATCCAAATGGCAACTAAACTAAAATAAAATCCACAAAGTAGCAAGAAAGCTTTTGAGTCTGAGATCTTTTCTTCACACTAGGTGTTAATCCCATCAAATGGAGGTGGAGGAAGAAAGAAAAATGATGCTGTTGGTTATGATGAGATGGCCAGGTCTGCAACTTGTAATCATTTTAAGATTGAATGGAGCAGACATGATCCAAATTCAATTAGGTCACAGCAGCCTTTGCTCCTTCGTCCTAGCATGCTTTGCTGCAATCTGAGCTCTTTTGCACCAACACAGCCCTTATTCTAATCCCTTCCCTCCTCCCTTCCATCTTAAAACTATTACAAACTGTTAACTCCAGCTTTTCATCAAGCCCAGCCACGTCTTTTTTTGTTCTCTCACCCATGACATCCAGCCTGAAGAATCATAGAATAGCAGAGTTGGAAGGGGCCTACAAGGCCATCGAGTCCAACCCCCTGCTCAATGCAGGAATCCACCCTAAAGCATCCCTGACAGATAGTTGTCCTCTTGAAGGCCTCTAGTGTGGGAGAGCCCACCACCTCCCTAGGATTCCATTGTTGTACTGCTCTAACAGTCAGGACGTTTTTCCTGATGTCCAGCTGGAATCTGGCTTCCTTTAACTTGAGCCCGTTATTCCGTGTCCTGCACTCTGGGAGGATTGAGAAGAGATCCTGGCCCTCCTCTGTGTGACAACCTTTTAAGTATCTGAAGAGTGCTATCATGTCTCCCCTCAATCTTCTCTTCTCCAGGCTAAACATGCCCAGTTCTTTCAGTCTCTCTTCATAGGGCTTTGTTTCCAGACCCCTGATCATCCTGGTTGCCCTCCTCTGAACACGCTCCAGCTTGTCTGCGTCCTTCTTGAATTGTGGAGCCCAGAACTGGACGCAATACTCTAGATGAGGCCTAACCAGGGCCAAATAGAGAGGAACCAGGACCTCACGTGATTTGAAAGCTATACTTCTATTAATGAAGCCCAAAATAGCATTTGCCTTTCTTGCAGCCATGTCGCACTGTTGGCTCATATTCAGCTTGCGATGATGGTGCTATATAAATTAATAATAATAATAATAATAATAATAATAATAATAATAATAATAATAATTCCAAGATCCTTCTTGTTTGTAGTATTGCTGAGCCATGCATCCCCCATCTTGCAACTGTTCATTTGGTTTCTATTTCCTAAATGTAGAACTTGGCATTTATCCCTATTCAAAAACCTGTTCATTACCTGGTAATCTTTTAGTTGGCCAAGTTAAAGGCAACTAAATTTTGCCTGTGATGACCCTATAACAGGATCATTTCTCTGGGAAAGCCTGACAGAGGCAC
This sequence comes from Elgaria multicarinata webbii, assembly GCF_023053635.1. Classification (NCBI taxonomy): domain Eukaryota; kingdom Metazoa; phylum Chordata; class Lepidosauria; order Squamata; family Anguidae; genus Elgaria; species Elgaria multicarinata. Next base: position 9,244,563 of record NC_086176.1, read on the forward strand.
ATAGCGATCTTCCCGGAGAAGTTTAAGAGCTTCCAAAATGACCTATACTTAGTGATGTACAAGGGGGTGGAAGTGACCTTCCATAAATCGTGCCTACACTAAAGTACCTGCAGCATCAGGTGCCGATCAGCATGGCTTAAATGCAATGCAAATTTAAACAAGGATAATTGGGCATTCGGTAGTGATTCAAAACACCTGTGATGAAGCCCGGTGTCAGCAGCAGGTGGGTTGGGGGGAGGGTGAAGGTGTACACAAGTTGTGAAAGGAAGGTTAGGGGAAGGTTAACTCATAAAGTACTGCAAACATCCGCAGGAACTGAAGATGGCCTGTCTGGGCTCCAAACAACCAAGGTTCAACTGAAATGAAATAATAATAATGGTATTTTCATTCTAGGCAAGAGAACTAACCAGCGTAGCTAACTCTTGCTTAACTGTGGTCACGGAAGCCTGATTATCACCAAGCCAAACAAAAAACAACCCGCTTGGGATTTGAGAAACTTCCTGGTTTTGGTGCTTCCCTGGCACGGCAGAAACAAGTGGGATGGGGCTGGTTGTCAAGGGCCTGGCAGCAGGCTTGGCTACATGGCTGGTGGGCCGCAGACTGGCCTCCACAGAGCCGTGTGGGCCCCTTTCTACTTCGGAAGTGGCTCCTCACAGGGATTGGGCAATTTCAACCTCCCTTTGGGCAGAAGAGGCCTATTTGTTGATATGGCCCCAATTGCCAAAACCACAAGTGGACCTGCTTCACAGAAATCACTCCTTATGGTCTGAAGTAGGACCACTTCTACATCTGTGTCCTTCCAATCCTCCAGGACTCTGCTGTTCTAGACATTGCTAAATTCTATACATTCTATAAGCATACAGAGAGAGAGAGAGAGAGAGAGATGAAATGGTGAATTGGTCAATGCATACATAATTAGGGTGACCCTATGAAAAGGAGAACAGGGCTCCTGTATCTTTAACAGTTGTATTGAAAAGGGAATTTCAGCAAGTGTCATTTGTATATATGGAGAACCTGGTGATGTTCCCTCTTCACCACCACAGTTAAATCTGCAGGAGCCCTGCCTAGAGTGACCAGATACAAAAGAGGGCAGGGCTCCTGCAGATTTAACTGTGGTGGTGAAGCGGGAACATCACCAGGTGCTGCCTGCATACAAAGGACACCTGCTGAAATTCCCTTTTCAATACAACTGTTAAAAATACAGGAGCCCTGTCCTCCTCCTCATATGGTCACCCTAACATAATGAGGTTTCAAAACAACAGGGTGATGGGAGTTGGGGTTGGTCAGTGGCTGAGAGGAACAGAGCTGTAAAATATTGACCCAAATGACTTTTGTTATCAATGGGCTCATCTACACGAAGCAGGATATTCCACTATGAAAGGGGTATCTGAAAGGCAGGAGCCACACTACTGCTTTATAGCAGTATTGGAAGTGCACTGACAACTGCTGGGGCCCATGATGCATACCACTTTCAGAGTGTGATATCCTGCTTGGTGTAGAGGTGTCATGGGCCCCAACAGGTGTCAGTGCACTTCAGTACCACTATAAAGCAGTAGAGTAGATCCTGCAGTGCACTTCAATACCACTATAAAGCAGTTGTGTGGCTCCTGCCTTTTATGTAGCGCTTTCATACCACTTTCATAGTGGAATATCCTGCTTGGTATAGATGAGGCCCATGTCTAAGCTATTAGTTTTATTTTTACAAAATAAAAGAAAATTAGAGCTAAAAATTAAATGGAGACAATATTTTGGGAAAACTTCAAAAACGAACAAACTAGAGTTAAAATGAAATGGGAACAACATTTTAGGAAAGCTTCATACCACAATGAAATCCCCCCTTCCCCCAATTTTGGAAGTTGTGCTCGGTTGCAGTGCCCCCCTTACAGAATTCACTCCCTGATGAGATTTGCTTGGCCCCTATGTTGATCTCCATCGAGTACCAGGTGAATACTCTCTCTCTCTCTATATATATATCAGACTTTGTAACATTCTTTCACCTCTATTTATTTCTAACGCTGCTGTTCTGGACTTGTGTTTATTTATTGTTTTTGTTTTATTATTTTTATGTTGTTGTTGTTTTCTTTTTTATTGTAAACTACCCTAAAAATGTTCATTGAAATAAAATAAAACATAAATCACACTCCTACGTTATTCCTAATTGCATATGAGCAAGGTATGCTGCGGGGATGTGTGCAAGTACGTGTGGATCAGAGTGAAGAGAGAGAGAAACTTCAATCCTCCAGCCTATTAATAAGTGAACCGCCCAGAGTGCTTCAGCTATCGGGTGGTATAGGAATGAAATAAATAAAATGTAATGCAAACCCTACCGAAATTCCATGCATAGATTGCAAAGCTGGTCAGGGCATGGTATTTGTGGACTGCTCGATCATAATGTAACGTTTACTAGAGCTAGGGTGACCCTATGAAAAGGGGGACAGGGCTCCTGTATCTTCAACAGTTGCATAGAAAAGGGAATTTCAGCAAGTGTCATTTGTATATATGGAGAACCTGGGGAAATTTCCTCTTCATCACAACAGTTAAAGCTGCAGGTGCCCTGCCCTCTTTTAAATGTGGTCACTCTAGTATAGCTCCTGCACTTTAACTATTGTGATGAAGAGGGAATGTCACCAGGTTCTCCATATATACAAATGACACTTGCTGAAACTCCCTTTTCTATGCAACTGTTAAAGATACAGGAGCCCTGTCCTCCTTTTCATATGGTCACCCTACCCATTGGCCCCACCACAGACTTCTGAACATTCAGCAGAACACCTGAAATGGAATTCTACATGCAAACAGCAGTATGTATGCAAGCTCTTCCGTGTGATTGAGAACCCAGTGGAACCAGGGTTCCTAAGCACTGGGTGTATTGCTGCCTATGCATGTTCAGAGGTACATGGACAGAAGTCCCTGAAGCTGTTAGTTTCTGCAGGGCTGGGTAGGGCCCATTCTCCATTCTCTTTGTGTAGGTTTTGGAGCCAGGCAATCTGGAGTGTGGCTCTTCAGGAGTTAGTTTCTTCTCATGTAAATATTGATAAAGTTGTGGAAGCTTTGGAGTCTGAAGTGTATTACTTGGAGAGCAAGGCGTAGGGGTGAACTGCAAGTTGAGCAAGTAAGATCAGCCCCACGTTAATTATGCCCCAGTGCCATTACCTTTCTGGCACAGAACTTGCCATTTGGGCAGGAGCACGGCCGGTGCTACCATAGAGGCCACTCAGGCGGCTGCCTAGAGCACCAAGCTAAGAGGGGCGCCACACAGCACTCACGCGCGTTGTTGGCTGTGAGCCAGCCAGCCCAGCCCAGCCCAGCCCAGCCCAGCCCAGCCAGAGGATTCAGCTGGGCCTGGGCGGGCGAGATGGCGCCCCGTGCCTGCCCAGTTGAAGCGAAGCCGGGGACGGCTCCACGTTCAGACTTCCGCCTGGAAGCCGCCCTCCCAGAGCCGCTCTAGCCACCCAGAAGCCACCCTCCCAGAGCCGGGAGGCTGCCACCAGAGGAAGAAGAAAAAGCACATGGCGAGCCCAACCCTGGCTCAAACCAGCCTCTGCCTTACTCCCGAGGAAAGGGCACTGGGTCATCTCTCCTCTCTCCTCAAACAGGTCACGATGTCCAGGCAGGCGAGCAAGCAGGACTCCCTCTCCCTTCCCCCAGGAAAGCTAGGGACTTGTGGACTCCTTGCAAGGCAAACTCTCCTGCTTCCCGATCCTGCGTGCGTGGATCAATGGGACATGCATCTGAGAAAGCGTTGCACCGGGAGGCACCAGTGCGGCCCGATCCGCCTATGCCTCCTTACTCAGCAGCCTTATTCCCCTGAGTAAACATGTGGAGGGGATCGAGACGCCAGGCTGCATAGCGGGTTGCGTTTGCATATAAGTAAGTCCATTCCAGATGGCTCGGTCCCAAATCGAAGTGAGCCAGTCCCAGCTCTCCACTCGGCGCACACGTTCAGACTTCCACGCAATTTGGGGGTGGTGGTGCAAGTAGCTCACCTTGCCTAGGGTGCAAAATAGTCTGGCACCGGCCCTGGGCAGGAGCCGTAAAGCTTCTACAGAAAAACAAACTACCCCTTTGCAAACACCAAACAAATACAGGATTGCATCTCTCATCCAAAACGATCTGCTATTTGAAATGGTTTTTAATTGACATTGAGAGACACCTTAATCCATGGTGGGAAGCTGGGATAGAGACCTTTTAAATAAATAAAATAAAGCTGTGAGAATTAGGTTAGAGACAAGAATGACAGTGGCCTCCAAGCAGCAGGGACTCACGCTTTATTACATGTCGCCTCGTTGAAACGGCAGGCATAAATGAAGCTGGTAAAGTTGGACTCATCTAAGGCCTTGGTGTCAGGGATCCTCGCCAGGATGTTGATGTAGTGAAAACTGTACCACTCGCGTACGGCGTCCACACCGGAGGAGTACGTTTGGTGGAAACAGTCTGTCTTGTTTTTGTTACACTGTGAAGACAAGTAATCCTGTTAAGCCGCTCCCAGGACAAAAGGGAAACTGATAGGAAGTGAAGGCATCTCTGTTTATAGGAAAAACAATGAACAGAAATACCAAATGGACACAGGGAACGCTTCGCTCCATCTTAAGGCTCTGACCATACAGACTTCAAGATCAAGCCAGTATGGTGTAGTGGCTAGACTGGGTTTCAGGAGATCTGGGTTCTAGTCTGCACTCGGCCGTGGAAACCCACTGGGTGACTTTGGGCCAGTCACAGACCCTCAGCCCAACCCACCTAACAAGGTTGTTGTTGTTGTGAGGATAGCATGGAGAGGAGGAGCATTATGTACGCCGGAAAAAAGGCGGGATTTAAATGCAATAATAAATAAATAAAATAAGTCAACCTTCCCCCTTCTTCTGCCTCTCCACTTCTTTTTTGTAATATCTTGCGTGACAAAGAGATCTGAAGATCTCAAAGGCTTGCCCACGTTTAGTTGGTCCTTGTAAAGGTATTTCCTTTACACTCCAAATGCTCCATGACAATGGGCATGTCTAGACCTCCCAGCTTTCCAGGAGGGAGGGGGGAGGATCTCGCGATTTTATGATCATGAGATCATCCCCCTCAGTCCACATGTGGCACGCGACGTCCCAGGGGGAAGAGGACATCGTGCCCACCATTTTTTTTAAAGAAACAGGAGCTTAAGCGTACCAGCGCAAAGGTAAGTGGGTTTTTAAAAACAACAACGCCCTGACCTCACTCCCCACCCCAAATGGGCATGGAGCTCTTGCAGAGCTCTGTGCCTGGCTCCTCGCATTTACTCGCGAGGAGCTGGGACTATACCGGGATGGCTGCCCACATGTCCCGCGGTCTCGGGATCATCCTAGGACCGTGGGAAAAAACATGAAAAATGTGTAGGGCCATATCCTGGGGAAATGCAGGGATCATCCCTCCCTGCTCCCGGGATCCCGTGCATCATGTGGACGCACAGGGACAATCCCCGGGATAACACCCTGTCTAGCCATGCCCACTATGTTAGAGAGGCTCAAAACTTCGGCGTCATGAGTATGATGGTTATAAGATATGTAGATTTTTTTTAGTATAGCTAAACTACAAATACTTTGGTTTAACATTTATTGCCTTGACCCAAGGAATCCTGGGAAGTGTAGTTTTCTAAGAGACCACTATAGCCCTGTTCAGGAATTAAGCCCCATCCTCTGCATGCCAGATGCACACTGCATAAAGCTTCAAGGTCTGAAAGGGATTTCTACTTGAGTTCTCTTGAACATGAGTAGAACACTCTGCACAATCAGGGTCCCTGATTATGCAGAAAGTTGTACTCACATCCAAGCAAACGTGAGTAGAACTCCTTTTCAGACCTTGCTGTTCAATGCAGCAAGGTTGGAACTGTGAGAGCAGGACTGGCACACACTGAGACACAGGAAGTTGGGTCAGCCTGCATGGCCCCATGCCTCTACCCACTGTGTTAGTGTATACTGCTCAAACTTATGTCAAACAGAGAACTGTCAGTGCCCACAAACTACAATTCCCAGGGCTCCATCTTCACAGAGACACTTTCCAATGTGATTCAGTTGAAAACCACGTTTTCATCAAATCAGATTTGCTCCTCCTGTGGCACAGGTAGTCGATTAAAGTGGCATATACAAAAGAACCCTCCACTGATGGTGCCTACTATCAGCTTTGGCTGATACGCCAGCTGTGCCCCTTTCTAGAGTTGGAAGACCTAAAGACGGTCGTGCATGCGCTGGTAACTTCAAGGCTCGACTTCTGCAATGTGTTGTACATAGGGCTACCTTTGTGCCTCGTCTGGAAACATCAACTAGTTCAAAATATGGCAGCCAGGTTGGTCACAGGTACACCTAGGGGTGACCATATTACAAAAATTTTAAAATCCCTTCACTGGCTGCCAATTAGTTTCTGGGCCAAGTATAAAGTGTTGGTTATTACCTTTAAAGCACTACATGGTTTGGGTCTAGGTTACCTGCGGAATCGCCTTCTCCCGTACAATCTGCCCTGCACACTCTGGTCCTCTGGGAAGAATTTACTCCAGTTAGTGAAAACTAGGCTGGCAACCATTACCCAGAGGACCTTTTCTCTCCCAGACTGTGGAATGCCCTGCCGGGAGAGATCCACCAACTCAACAGTCTTTCTGAATTTAAAAAAGCTATAAAGACTGATTTCTTCCGGCAGGCCTATACCCAGTTGAATTTTAAAATGTCTGGCTGTTATTTTAATAATGTAGTAGTTTTATATATTTTGTAGTATTTTTATATTTGTTGTTGTTTCCTGCCTCATAGAATCATAGAATCATAGAACCATAGAATAGCAGAGTTGGAAGGGGCCTACAAGGCCATCAAGTCCAACCCCCTGCTCAATGCAGGAATCCATCCTAAAGCATCCCTGACAGATGGTTGTCCAGCTGCCTCTTGAATGCCTCTAGCGTGGGAGAGCCCACCACCTCCCTAGGTAACTGGTTCCATTGTTGCACTGCTCTAACAGTCAGGAAGTTTTTCCTGATGTCCAGCCTCAAATTATTATTATTACTATTACTATTATTATTTTGCATGGCAGACTGCAAGAGAAATGGCATTAGTTTGGCCCTATGTGGATGGAGTCTCACAGTATCAGGCCTGCTCCTCCAGATGAGTGAGATTTGAAACAAAAGGCAAACCAATTCTCTTCCCCACCCACCCACCTCTCAGCTCCGTACTGAGTAAGTGCAATGGAAGACAATAGGAATTATTTTTGAGTAGACAAGTTTAGTGGGCTGTTTTCAGCACAGAAGTGGAGATTTTAAAGAACAACAGTCACCCCAAAGTAATGCACTGACTTTGAGACTCATTTGGGGGAAAACAAAACATGATCAGATTTTAAAGTCATTTAACTTATGCACAGGTCTGCTCCTCTGGAGGAGCAAAATTTGAAACAACATGGAAAGAAATTCCCTTCCACGCCCTTCTCTCCACACCCATGAGTAATAAGTGCAATGGAAGAAAATGGGGATTACTTCAGAGTAGATATGTGTAGCAGGCTGCTCTCAGGGCAGAAGTGGAGATTTTAAAAGAAGAAAAGTCATCCTACCAGCATGCTTTCTTGGGAGTAAGGGTCCAAGATTTGGGAGAATTAGAGGATAAAAAAATCTACAGAGTGGTCTAAAGAAAAACAACCCAGCAGCGTTGGATTAGGCAAGAGAATTCAGGCAAGAGAGAGGCCTGGGTGTTTTCCCAACTGTTGAATTTCCCTAGGTCCAGCATGAATACTAGACTTCAAGGCAATAATAGGGGAAGAATCATTCCAGGAAAAGATGTATGACAGACAACAAACAGGAGGGAGAAGCAGAGAAGGGAGTTAAAAAGAAGCGAAGCCAACCTTACCAGGATGAAACCAATTTTCCAGCCATCCTTGTCCACTGTGGGGTTGTTGTCTTCCATGGTGGCTTGGCTGTCACGCTTATGTCTCTGCAGTGGATGGCGCTGGATATGGTGGTAAAGACTTCTATAGCTGCGTTTCCGGGAGGTTTGGGCCATCCCCAGGGACATATTGTATTTGTATAGCCCCATTAGCATCCGGTGGGTGATCTGATCCAGTTCTTGCAACTCCTTCTGAACAGCACTGTACCTAAAAAAGATGGAAGGATGGGGGTCCAGAGTGGGGGTCCTCCACACTTACCTTCAGGGATACAATACCCAAGAAAAGGGGCAGAAGGTAGATTCCAGTCCACCACTGGACCAATGGCTAATCTGTGGTGGGTCACCTAGCACTGCGGTTCTTACTGCTGGAACAGGTGGACTCCACCCATGATCTGATCCCACAAAGAACTTATTTCTAAAGCTGCCTTCCCTCACTCTCCAGGTGGTTTGAACTGTGACCATTGCTGGCTAGGGTTGATGGGAGTTGAAATCCAAAATGTTTGGCGGGAACAAGTTTGGAGAAAGTTGTTCTAAAGCAAGAGTACCTACTCAGGATCACACAATACAGCTTTTAATGGTTACTGGATCCTGAGTGGGAACTCTTGCTTTATACATTTAAAACACTGATGAACCACACAGACTCTAGAGCGGGGGAGGACAGGGGAAAAGATGTAGACCATGCAAGACTGAAGTCGGCCCAAGCTTGCAGTATACGACACCACCAGGTACCCCATTACGCTTACCTATAGGGATTGAGAGTACACAGTGTGACAGCAGGGAAGGTAAGCCTATCAGAGTTGAAGTTCAACTGCAGGTTGACAGGAAAGCTGAAGTAGTCTCTATAGATAATTCCAAACTGCCAGTACATGAGGCCAAAGGTGAGGAAGAAGAGTACCGACCAGAAGGCAGTCTTCATCTTGTTCTGCTTAGAGCAAACCAGCCGGATGGCTCCATGGATGGTGGTATTGTTACAAAAGAACTGGAAAAGCTCTTGGTAGGAACTGAAGAACTCAAGGAAGCTGTCACTTTCTTCCTTTTTCTCCCCTTCCATCTCTTCTGCCCCCTTCATTTTCTGCTGCACAGCCTCTACTTTGAGCTGTTCTATCCTCTTGGCTTCTGGTGGATTGTCAGTCTTCATGGTTGCTACTACAGCTGAAAGGAATATTCACAAATATCCAACATTTGCTGCGTTCCATGTCACCATTCACTTGTCAAACTATTATTATCCCCCCCTCATACCGCACACATGTATCTCCATGACAGAATGTAGGTTATGACAATTCAACGTGCAATCGCAGGTCCACCACCAGTATAAAAACCGCACACAAAGAGACCATAACTCCAGTGATGGGGCACATGGCATGGGGCCATATCTCTCTGGCCTCACGTCATGCCCACTTAGTGCCCCCAAGGAGAATTCTGGTGAAGGGGGGCACTATGTGGAAAGCGCACTTCGTTCACAGAGAACCTAGCCTCAGATCACACAGGAGAACTTGAGCACATGGCGACTATTTCTCTGCCCAGAGCCCTAACCGGCACCTCGCCTTGGGACTCCAGTCACAAACCTCCAACACCAAACTCCACTCCAACAACTGGGACTCCCAGGACAAAGGGCCTCACACAAGTAAGTAAGGGAAGGGGGGGATGTATGTTATTTATTTATTACCTTTATATCCTGCCTTTTTTCCTCCAAGGAACCCAAGGCAGCGTACATAATCATCACAACAACAACCCTGTGAGGTAGGTTGGGCTGAGAGTCTGTGACTGGCCCAAAGCCACCCATTGAGCTTCTATGGCTGAGTGGGGACTAGAACCCGGATCTCCCGACTCCCAGCCCAACACTCTAGCCACTGCGCCACACTGTTAAAATGTATAATTCTACTGCAACTGCCTCTCCCCTCCACCTGCTTTGCCATATATGAATACTATGTCTTGTCTGAACTATGTAGCTCTAATACTCTTTTCCTACCCCCCAACAGCAAAAAGCCATGTCCTCCACACAGAGAACACCCCCACACTCAGGGACGCTCTCTGTTGGCCCAGGCCAGACATGCCACTCCAACCATTGTCACTGCTGGCCAAACCCATGAGCATTTTTGCCTTGCAGGGTCACAGCCCAGGTGCAGACCGCAGAACAAGCTGTTGCCAAATGCTGTAACAGGCAAACAAGACGTGATGGGGTCAACAGCGATCTTTTATACTTATGTAATGGCCCTGTTCGTGTATAAAGCAGGATGTGTGTGTGTGTGTCTATATGTGGAACACACACATCTCTTTGTCGTGCATGGAAACCGCAAGCACTGGAAAAAGAATAATAAAAGCAGTTTGGGAAGCAACAGAATATTGAGGGAGAAATAACATCGACCCAGCGGGTTGTAGTGCATGTCATGTGCGCCGTGCTTGAGCCAGATGGTATAAAATGCTAGTGTAGATGAGCTCTTAGCTGGCAGCCTCACCACAATGAAATGAGCAACATCACGCACACGCACACACACACACACACACATATATATATATATATATATATATATATATATATATATATATATGTCCAGAAACTCTAGTTAGAGGTGAAAAATCCCAGGAGATACAAAACACAGTGTAATTCCCCCACCCCACCCGCCAAAAGTGGCTGGCAAACCACAGCCTTGTCCCTACAGCTGTTTACATCGCAGTAAATGCGCATCTTTCTCTTTTTGGACAAATGATGCAGTCGCAAATGCGAAGCCATCCAGGGGCAAGCCCTGGAAAATCCACTCCAAAAAAGTAGGGCATTTACCCTGACTTTTTTGCCAGGGGAGGCAGCTCCAAGGCTCTTAAAAACTTTTGAAAAGTTTTAAAAAACCATAAAAATGGGGTGAGGGAGAGCAGAGGAGCAGTGCCAGTCATCTCCCCACCCTTTTTTATCATCTAAGTCTCCAGAGTTCCGCAGAAACAAATATAAATATAAATGGGACGACTGCTCAACCCCCATCTGAATATGTGGAGCTCTGCATATTGGGATCTTTAAATTAAAAAAAAAGGGGGGGGGAGGGACGCCCCATCCTCTGAACTCATCCTGCCTGGTGCCTCTTGAGAACTTTTTTTGGGGGGGGGGAGAAAGGAACAGGGCCGGAATACTTTTGCAAGTATTCCTGCAAAAATATTTGCAGGAATACTTTTGTAAATATGTCTTCCTGTCCGAACCAGTGATGTACAAGTTTGTTTAATAGGCAGTGAAAGTAGCATTTAACAAAGGGGTCTGCCAACCTGGGTGGGATGGGCAAGGAGAGGAGCCTGTCACCAACCCTTTGATGAGGCGCAAGTTTAATGTTTGCCACAGTTGCTTATGACCAGTCTGGCCTAACATGGAGCGGAACATTAGCTCATGATAACGCATTCTGAAAACCCACCTTGGTAGGTTGGTTAATTGCTCACTGAACCACGCTGCTGCTGCTGACAGACAACCATACGCTCACCGGCTTGTCATGGCTTCTTTCCCTGTTTATTTAAATAGGGATTGAGCATGGTTTCTTTCCTCCCGGCCACTCCACCATGTATCCCAGGGGCCTTTGGGGCACAACTCATCTATACTCTTGCTGTGATTAGATTCTCTCCTCCCACCTTTTCCTACCTTGTAAATAGGGTGACCCTATGAAAAGGAGGGCAGGGCTCCTGTATCTTTAACAGTTGCATAAAAAAGGGAATGTCAGCAGGTGTCATTTGTATATATGGAGGACCTGGTGAAATTTCCTCTTCATCACAACAGTTAAAGCTGCAGGAGCTATACTGCAGCTATACTGTGACCCGATTTAAAAGAGGGCAGGGCACCTGCAGCTTTAACTGTTGTGATGAAGAGGAAATTTCACCAGGTTCTCCGTATATACAAATGACACCTGCTGAAATTCCCTTTTCAATACAACTGTTAAAGTTACAGGAGCCCTGTCCTCCTTTTCATAGGGTCACCCTTTCCTAGCATAAAGAGAAAGTTACATTTCAAACTAGGGGTTAACATGCTCCCTACCGTCGCTTCTCCTCCTGGGTTTTCCTTCCTCAGTTAGTTCCTTTTTTCAAAAGGCGAAGTACAGAATGCGCACGAGGCCCATAGAGGCTGCTGTTCTAATGGCGCTGCTTTTCCTGCATGCAGCAAGAGAGAGCAGCCATTCCGAGTTTAAAAAACCATCGGATTTAATGAGGGTTTTTTTTGTCGCGCGAGGAAAGCCAGAAGGGGTGGAAGGCAGATGGGAGGCAGACAACGTCATGTGAGGGACCAGAGCAAACTCCGCGAGTGCCCAGTAAGGAGCATGCAATAAAATGCTCGTCGGGATGGAGCTTTCAATCTTTGCATGCCTGGCTGTTGTTAAAGGCACAGGAGGATGGCCGTAATAACAACCAACCTGGCAACCTTGTTCGGTTATAGACGTGATTTGTTATTCCCGTGGAAAATAACTGGCTCTACCCGCACAGCCTTCCCACAGCTCCTCCTTATCCACAAGCATCCCTCCTATCCTGCCTTTCCTCAGTGGTCCTTCCCTTCTCTCAGGTGCACAGGGACCACCTCCCCGCACCCAGCCTCAGAAGAAGCCGATTGAAAGCAGGACTGGAATCAACAGCAACCAACCTCACGCATTTTGCCTGGGATGATACTTCGGTCCTGGTGTCTTTTCCAAGGGGGTCTCTCTCCCAGGAGCCAGGGTCTCCCCTCTAGAAGAGAGGTCCTGTCTTTGCTGCTGCTGCTGCTGATACTGCTGCTGATACTGCTGCTGCTGCTTTCTTTCTTTCTTTTTTTGGCTTGCAGATCTCAGGAGACTGGCCCTGCCTTGCTGGCAGCACTCTTTTCCTGATGGTTGGGATTAAACTGGTTCCTTTCCAGATCTATCTTGCAGTTTGTCCTGCTCCTCCGGCCCTCCCTGCCTCTCCCCGCCCATGTGAGGGGCTGGGATGAAAGAAAAGTCTCTGCCGCAGCAGCAGCAGCAGCAGCACTGGGTGATACTTGAAGGAAGCAAAGGTTGGGAAAGATGGGAAGGAGAAGAGAGAGCAGAGATGTCAGTAGAAGAAGAAAACGAGTCTGTGTCTGCCCTGCAGGACACCCTGGTTACGTTTTTGAAAGGGTTTGATGTGTTATGAAGTTCTAGTTACTAGCTCTACTTTGATTTTTCATCGTACGTTTCTGCATCGTCTTCTCGCTTCTGAAACGCCTTTTCCGTGTCTCTAAGTGCCCTGGCTTGTAGCAGGGTGGCTGGCATTGATACGGTGGGTGAGACTGGCTCATATGTCATTCCTCTAGATCAATGGTGCAGAAAGTGAGGGGGGAGGAGGAAAGGAACTGTAGGGTAGCGGTAAGAGTGTGTCTGTGTGTGTTGATGGATGTGAAAGTGGGGAGCCAGTGGACGGATGTGTGTAAATGCAGTGTCTATGTGACTTTGGGCCCCTCGCTTCTGGCACCCACCCCACAGAAAGTTATCCACCAGGGAATGTGGCCCTCAGGGTGAAAAAGGTCCCACCCTTCCCTGCTCTTCTTTCATTATTTTAAAAAGCCCTGCTCGTGAACAACAGTCAAAATACTTTCCTTCCACTCACCCACAATTTTGCTGTGCAGCACATGGGGACAGGATGACCTTTTCAATGCTGAGTTCAAAACAGTAACAGTAGAGATGATTAGAAAAACTTGGATCAGTTACACTTTAAGGATGCTCGCTGAATATCCCAAAAACCTTTGTGGAATTCCTGGGAAGAATTTAGCACTGATTGGCACCTCCAAGTAACATCGGGTATGCACTGGGGCCTAGAGGCCACTAGAAACCTGGACCCCTCCAGATCTACACCAAGCAGAATATAACACTTTGAAAACAGTTTGAAAACTCTATATGGAGAGTGTGTCCTGGGCCTGAACAGTTGTCACTACTGTTATAAACCGTTCTAAAGCAGTAGCATAGATCCTGCCCTGATGTGATTGGGGGTACATCTTGACGAGGGCAAAGCCACGGGATGGACCCACAGTGGTGGCAGGTCATTTATATGATGTAGCCACCATTGCGGAGCCATCCCAGGGCATTCCCCTGAAGCTCCGCTTTAAAAAAAGTTGGGGACTTACCCCGACTTTTCCCGTTTGGAGTGAGGCGATGACAGCATCTGCTATCTGTCGCCTTGTTTTGGAGCTGCGGCGGAGGTGTACCCCGGCCGATGGTGACCCCTGATTGGTCGCCATCAGCTGGATAGGGGAGGGGGTGGGCCAGTGAGCAGAATGGCTGCTGGAGCACCTCTGCACTTCTCCAGCGTGGCAGAAGAACGTGGTGCATCAGGGCCTCTAGACTGTCCTCATTAGAGTTGCCCCCAAGCTGGATTCATTTCAGATCAGAAACAGACTTAAGGAGCTCTATCCATAAAGAATTTGAAGGAGGCAAACTCTTCAGATCAGACCAACAGGCTGGGTAGTTTTGGAGTTGGGCCTAGAAGAACCCAGCCCTACCATTAGGCAGAACGAGGCAAGTGCTGGTGACTGAAGCTGAGGGGGCAGAGAGTGGAAGCAAGCAGTGTGTGCCACACAGTCTGCCCTACACTCCTCAGGTGCAGTGGAGCACACTGTTGAAGTGAGCTGTACACACATAAGAACATAAGAAGAGCCCTGCTGGATCAGACCAAGGGTCCATCTAGTCCAGCACTCTGTTCACACAGTGGCCAACCAGCCATTGGCCAGGGGCCAACAAAGCAGGACATGGTGCAACAGTACCCTCCTGCCCATGTTCCAGAGCAACTGGTGCACACAGGCTTACTACCTCGAATACTGGAGATAGCACACAACCATCAGGGCTAGTAGCCATTGATAGCCTTTGCCTCCAGGAATTCATCCAACCCCCTTTTGAAGCCATCCAGATTGGTGGCCATCACTACATCTTGTGGTAGTGAGTTCCACAATTTAACGATGTGCTGTGTGAAGACGTACTTCATTTTATTTGTCCATGCAGCTTCTGCATGTGGAATGGGAGAGGAGGCCATCTTGCCCGTTGCCTCAGGCAGCAAAATGTTATGAACAGGTTGGGCAGCAACTCTAAGTAACATCTCAGTTGGTTTTCATGCAGAGCACAGGTCAGATCTGTGTGAATTAGTGCTCCATATTCAGTGGTGTTGTTAGCTAAGTCATGATGGGGGCCAAACAGTACCTCCTGCTCCCTTGAGCCTACTTTTTTTCTGAAGCGGATTCCAGAACCCCCAGAAGCAAAACAATAAGCAATTTTATGACATGTACAAATTAATACATTTGTATGAATATTGGCCACAGTTGCTTCCCACAGTCATGGAAACACCCACCGCTTATTCAACAAACCATATTGAGAAAAAGCTCAACTTCTGGCTCAAAAAATGCCAGTGTTGCCTCCAAAAGAGAGTTTTGGCTTGTTCACACACACACACCCCCCCGGGTCGCTTGAACAACCACAGTTGAACTACTAGCAGTTGCAGGGAGGCATTTTATCCTCTTCTCCCTCCGATTGCAGACATGGAAAGTCCTTCCATGTCTGCAAACTATAGAATCATTCTATGGTTCTCTATAGAATCATTCTCTATAGAATCATTCTATGATTCTATAGAGGCCTTCAAGAGGCAGCTGGACAGCCATCTGTCAGGGATGCTTTAGGGTGGATTCCTGCAGTGAGCAGGGGGTTGGACCCGATGGCCTTGTAGGCCCCTTCCAACTCTGCTATTCTATGATTCTATGATTCCTTGGCAAATTCATAGCGTAACGCCAGCTTTACATACTGCAGATTTTGCACTATTAAGGGTTTATTCTAGCTCAGTGGTTCTCAACCTTTTTTGCTCCATTCCCCCTGTTCACCATTTTTCAGAATATAATTCCCCCCTTCCCAACATAGTCTAACTCAAAAGGTGCATTCCAAATAATACGCATATAATATTGAAAATCTTTCATTTTTTTCGCTACTAGTCCCATTTCAAGGGGCAACGCAAAGCATGGCCCATTCTCAGCTCCCATGCTTTGCGTTGCTCCTTTAAATGGGAAGCTTGAAACTTCTAGGATTACGAGGGAGGGGAAAGAGAGCAAAGGCCTGGCTTTTGCAGACAACACGACACTTTTCTGGGATGTTTTTAATAACGTGTAGAAAACATAATCTACAGGACATGATAATTTGCTGAATAGTGGTCCCAATTCCCCCCCCCGAACCCTAAAATCCACCCCGGGGGGGGGAATTCCCAGCTTGTTGAGAACCCATGTAGCTTATCTCTGATCTTTTAAAAAATGGAATAGGGGAGGGGGAGAGAACTGCAGGAGATGTCCTGTTTGTTGACAACATCATGAAATCGACCCACAAACTTCTGCGAGTGGCCAGTCACGAGTGTGCTATAAATCACTCGTTTAAAGGAGCCCAGAGACAGGAGGTAGGAACAGACCATCCCTATTGGAACATGTGGCTCAAAGTGACTATTTCACATGGCTTCCCGGTAAGACCAACCCTGCCCAATTCTCTTCTATTTACGCTAAAACTGCGGAGCTTGTGCAAGGCGTGACGGAAGTGGAGTGAGACAAAAGCAATAGAATCAACTGCATAGTAGCTCTGCATGAGGGGTAGGCAAATTTTGTGACCATTGGGCTCAAAGTGACCCCCAAGAACTTCCCACGTGGACTTCTAATTTGGCCCTGCAGAGCAGGCCAGCATCACTTGGCTCTTCAGGGACTTTTCAGTTCAAAATATAGTCCTTCTTTAAAAATTAGTTGCTGATCATGCTTTTAAAATAAAATGGAATTCACAGCTATGGTTCAACTTGTGGCTCACCTATCCAGCACTGCCTAGAGGGTAAAAAACAGGGAACATACTGCTATGAGCATAGTGATATATAAAACATCAGGACACACTATCTGCTGAGTAAGCTACAGCACACAGACACGGGGGTCGGTACAGTTCTGGTCACCACACCTAAAAAAGGATATTATAGAGCTGGAAAAAGTGCATAAAAGGGCAACTAAAATGATTAAGGGGCTGGAGCATCTCCCCTATGAGGGAAGGTTACGTCAACTGGGATTGTTTAGCTTGGAAAAAAGGAGGCTAAGGGGAGACATGATAGAGGTGTACAAAATTATGCATGGTATGGAGAATGTGGACAGGGAGACATTTTTCTCCCTCTCTCAAAATACTAGAACCCAGTGGGGTCATCCCATGAAACTGATTGGTGGGAGATCCAGGACAAATAAAAGGAAGGACTTCTTCACACAGCGCATAGTTAAATTATGGCACTCACTACCACAAGATGTAGTGATGGCCACCAATCTGGATGGCTTCAAAAGGGGGTTAAATGAATTCCTGGAGGCGAAGGTTATCAATGGTTACTAGCCTGATGGTTGTGTGATATCTCCAGTATTTGAGGCAATAAGCCTGTGTGCAGCAGTTGCTGGGGAACATGGGTGGGAGGGTGCCGTTGCACCATGTCCTACTTGTTCATCCCTGGCCGATGGCTGGTTGGTCACTGTGTGAACAGAGTGCTGGACTAGATGGACCAGCATCAGGGCTCTTCTTATGTTCTTATGTCACGTGAAGTCCTGCCTACCAGCCATGTTGGGCAAAACGGACACACCTGACCAGGACTGACACAGAAAGAGGCGTGCTTCTGCACCTGGAGGATGGATGTTCAGCAGGTGACACTTCCCCCCCTGCCCTGTTTATTTCAGTGCTAGCAAAAGTGACATGTGCTGCTCAGTTCTTTAAGTCGGTACAAAAGATAATGGTGAACGTAGCAGGTGACCATTTTGTCCCATGACTTTGTCGACTGTGTCTTGCTTGGTGCGATTGCAATCTCCTGGCCCTCCTCTGCCACCTGGAAGGACCGAGTGGGAGGAAACACATTTTCTGCTTCAGGGTATAACTACAAACTACTTTGAGAACATTGCGTTCCAGGAATGGGGGAGGGGGACTAGAGGGCAAACAATATCCTAGCCGCAGAAAAAAAGAAAGAAAGAAAGAAAGAAAGAAAGAAAGAGAAAAGCAGTTGGCAGCAAATTCAGGAAACTTCAGGAGATGATAATCAGTGGCCAGGATTAGTGGTTCCTGTTCTTCATCTTGAGGATCTACCACTTAGCAATGAGTGTCCCTATTTTACAGAGGAGAGTCCTCTATTTGAAGGTATCCTCTGTTTAAAGGGCTGCCTGGTCCAAGTCCAATTTAAGGGTGAAGGGCAGCATCCTATGTTGCCACTGTGCCTCTGCTCTTTGTATTGCACCTGTGGGGCCTACCGCTAGCGCAAGAGGAAGGTGGCACTTCTTAGAGCAAACCTAGAAATGAGCCAAAATGCCTGTTTCCAGAACAGGTCAGGTCAGCGGAGCTGCCTTCTGCTACCTCTGCTGACCTGTTCTGTTCTGGAAATGAGTGCTTCAGCTTGTTTTCAGTTGCTTTAGGAAGTGCTAGCTTCGCATTGTGCGGTGGGAGAGGATAGGGCAGCGTGTGAGATGACACAACACAGTCCTCCAACAGAGCGCTCCTCTAAATGAGCAATTTATTGCACATTCGTGATAGGTCACTCATGGAAGTTTTTGGGTCCATTACATGATGTTAATGACCAAGACATCTCCCATGGTTTCCCCTGGAAATCCCACTATGAAAAGAACCACTTTTCATGTGGTAATATGCAGGAAAAAGCGGGATCTTCTGCCACTAGATGGCATTGGGAAGTATTCAATTCAAAGCACATGGGCGCCCTTCTTGGCCCATTTAATGCAGCCCATAACAATTGCACGAAAGAACCAGGAAGCACAAAGCCCTGGATAAGCAATGTGATGTCCTCTTAATGCAGAGATGCTTAGAGAGGACAGGCTGGGGGAAGCTGGGGGAATGACACATTATTATTATCATTACTGATAATAATAATAATAACAACAACGATGGTGGTAAGGCCATGCAATAGGCAATGGGTTTGCCTGTTTGCCCCACCCCCCATCTAAATTGCCTCTCGTATAAATAAAATAGATTTGCACAATCCCAGCACACTGAAACCTACCAACTACTAACCAGACAGTACACATGAATGTTACATGTGCATAAAAATGCAAATCCAGTTTTGAGCACAAAAACAAACATGGAGAAAACAGATGTTTTTGCTTACAAATGTATCAGAGTTGATTGTCTAACCTCCTCCTATCCACTTCCTCCCTTCACCCATGTCAGGTCACGCCTAGCTTCCCACTTCCCAGATAGCTTTAGTGGATCCCTTCCTGCCTTTCTCCACCACTCCTCTTTTGGGGACTGGGAACACTTCAAAGTGAAGCGCTGCCTCCAGGCACCAGCCAGCTCCACCTCCTACTAAGATAGAATAGGGGCCTGAAGCATTCTGGAAAATAAAGATGGCAGGAGCCTGGAAGCATTCACTTTGAAACCCGCCCAGTTCTCTCCTCCCCCTCTGATTTAAGATTTTTTTTAACCCCTTTAAAACCTCACAAGCACTTTGTGGGAACAGGGGGAGATGGTTTCAGGTACAGTGTCACCCGTGGACACTATGTTGCTGATCCCTGGACTTAGAAGTGAAGCGTCATCACATGGGGGAAAATTGCATTTCCTTACCGTGGATTCTCCGCCCCTGCTTCTGTCCCTTATCACTTCCTCTTTCTGCTGGAGGGGAAAGACGAAATAAACAAAGACCATATGTCCCATTCAGGGGCCATTTTTATCATGCTGCTTTTCCTGCACAGCAGGAGATCATGGCACATTCTATTTTTTTAAAAAAAAGTTGGATTGAAGGAGTCTATTTTGCCACAGAAAAATGAACGGTATATTATTTATTTATTTATTTAGCACCATCAGTGTACATGGTGCTGTACAGAGTAAAACAATAAAATAGCAAAACCCTGCCACATAGGCTTACATTCTAATAGAATCATAATAAAACAATAAGAAGGAGAAGAGAAGGCACCAAACAGGCACAGGGGAGAGTAAAACTAACAGTATAAAAGTAAGAACAAAATCAAGTTTTAAAAGCTTTAGAAAAAAGAAAAGTTTTTAGCTGAGCTTTAAAAACTGCGATTGAACTTGTAGTTCGCAAATGTTCTGGAAGAGCGTTCCAGGCGTAAGGGGCAGCGGAAGAAAATGGACGAAGCCGAGCAAGGGAAGGAGAGACCCTTGGGCAGGTGAGAAACATGGCATCAGAGGAGCGAAGAGCATGAATGGGGCAATAGTGTGAGATGAGAGAGGAAAGAGAGGAAGGAGCTAGACGGTAACCCCCCCGCTTACAATTCTGGCTGCTACAGACATTGGCATATAATATCACGCCAATTACAGTTTGATCCATTCTCTCATGCAAAATTGACTATATGGGGAAAACCCGATTTAAGAATTGGAAGAAAGCATTTCTGTGGAGGACATAGACAGTTAAGATTATTTTTACTTTGGATCAATTAATAGGTTTGGATGACGAGTTTTTGTCCTTTTCAGACTTGTGTGTTAAATGGCAATGCTTACAATTGCAACACCTGCTGGAATCTAGGTTTGGCTCAGCTGCTTTTACAGCTTCGGAGCCTCCAGCACTGTTAGAAACACTTATAACAGCTGAACTGACACGTCGATCTATGACCCATATATATAAGTATTTAATAGCAGTAAGTACATATGATACCCATCGTTTAAGACTAGATTGGAATAGAGAACTGGAGTGCCCTATCTTGCCTAACCAATGGATGATTGCTTTAGCATGTGTATCTGAAACTTCTATGGATCTGAGGTTACGTCTTATTCAGCAAAAAAAAATATGTTTCGGGTCTATAGGACTCCACAACGCGTTTTCAATAAGGGTTTGTCTAACTTGCACAATTCTTGGAGATGTAATGCATCTAACGCTTCTTTAACTCATATGTTTTGGCAATGCTCCATAGTTGCCCCTTTTCGGGAGGAGGTTATAATAAGGATGAACTTTGTACTGAAACAATCTATAATAAGGAACAATGTGCATCTCTTCCTAAATTACCTACTGGCTTCTTGAAAGTTAACACCTGGTCAGCGCAGATGGATCTTCAGAGTCGTTATGACAGCCAAAAGTCTTATACTATCACATTGGAAGGACAAATTCACGCCTCCCATAATGCAATGTATCAAGGACCTAATAACATTATCAACTTTTGAACGAGTGTTATATAGATGCAACTTGCAAGTGGATAAATATACAGATATCTGGTCTGCTTTTCTTGAAACCTTTGTATAATTCTCTCACTTTTTTTTTGTTTTTTGAACAGTACATATGATGGAAAACGACAACAATGTTATATACCCAATGTATGGTGTCCCCCCTCGGTTTCCATGATGTATTTCTTGTTTTGTTTGTTGATATTCACAAAAAAAGAAAAAAAGAAAAAACAAACAAACAGAAGGAGTAGCAAGCGTGCGATAAAACACGTCTGATGAATGTCGTAACCTTAATAGCTAAATGGAATTTCCATTTTCAGAGGCAATATACCATTCAGTACCAGTTGCTGGGTATGAACAACTCTGGTTGGCCGTCACTGTTATGCCTTCCTTCCAGAGCCATTTTGGGTCCCTGCAGGATGAAAAAGTATAACTGCACCCTGTGTTTTAAGATGTGCTAGAGAGCCCCTCAAAGCTCAGGATACCATCTTTGTGGCTGCAACAATAGCATACACTAGGATCAGAGCATTCTCATTGAGCTCCATGAGATGAGCATTTTATTGTATGCTCGTTACTGGGCACTCACGGATTTTCACGGGTCACTCTCACGACGTCATCTGCCTCCCAAGCGCCTCCCGCCTCTTCTAGTCTTCTTTGCATGACAAAAACACACTCCAGTAAGTCCAACTTATTTTTAAAGACAGAAGTTGCTGCTATCTCCTGCTGCGTACTCAAAATCAGTGTGATCAAAACCGCCCACTGAATGGGCCATGTGCAAGTTGGTTACTTCCTCTTTCAAAAGAGGAAGTAATGAGGGACAAACACACAGGCAGAGAAGCGAGGGTAAGCAAACGCAATTTCCCCTTGTGATGACGTTCAGAGTCCGCTTCCATACTGTGAAATGCCTGCTGCCATTGTACAGAGTGGTTGTCATCTGCCTCTATACATCCATTGTTGGCTGATCCTGAAACTTGTCTCCTTTCAGAAACAGTGAAACACATTTTTGTTCTGCCAACACTTTGAACAAAGAGCATCCTGTTTACCAAAAATATTGAGGGTTGATCCTGCAGCTGCAGATTTGTTGATTGTTGAATTATTTTAGATTTCATGGCATTTGATGAAGTGGGTCCATGAAAGCTTACGCCATTTGTCCTGGTTGTGCTTTTTGTATTGTATTTTGTATTTTGTATTTGGGATTTTAGATTGTTTGGGATTTTAGATTGTTTTATTATGTTCCTCCTGGTTTTAATTTTTGTAAACTGCCCAGAGAGCTTCGGCTATTGGGTGGTATAAAAATGTAATAAATAAATAAATAAATAAATAAATAAATAAATAAATTTGTGTTGTTAGTGTTTAAGGTGCCAGACTAACATGTCTCCCCCTCATTGGAAATTGGATTTGTTGTTTTTAATTAATTGTATACTGTACCCTGTAAATGAGATAATGGGAAAGTGATATAAAGACATGGTAAATTAACAAAAAACGTAAAAAGTGAAATGCATTGGAAAAAATATGAATAAATAATATATCTGGCAGCTGCTAAAAATCTAAGGCAGTATCCATAGCTGCACTCCCGTTGATTGAAACACTAGTTTCTGGATCGGGACAGAACAGCACCGCTTCCTCCTACAAACTCTGCTGACCTGCCCCATTCTGGAAACAAGTGTTTCTGTTCGTTTTGAGTTGCTTTAACAACCACTAGCTCCCGTTGTGCTAGTGGTAGGTCCCGCTAGCATGCAGGCAGCATAGGATACTGCCTATAATGCTAGACTAGATGGACTCTTGGTCTGTTCTTGGGATCTTAAAGTGATAAGTACATTCAGCATTGCCCCTGTACCCATACCACAATCCAGAGTGCGAGGAAAACATGTTTGGCCGTTGTATCAATTTTATGAAGGCACATATTGCGGTAAACGTAAAAGTAGACAACACATCCTCTCTATACTATTGCAATGGCCATACGGTCCAGATTTTCCAGATTGACAGAGACAATACAACCATCATAATAGCAGAAATGCCAAGTTCTACATCTACGAAATAAAAACCAAATGCACAGTTACAAGATGGCTTGGCTCAGCAATACTACAATACTTGTAGTATACAATACTTGGCTCAGCAATCCTACAAATGAGAAGGATCTTGAAGTTGTTGTAGATCACAAGCTGAATATGAGCCAACAGTGGGATATGGCTGCAAGAAAGGCAAATGCTATTTTGGGCTGCATTAATAGAAGTATAGCTTCCAAATCACGTGAGGTACTGGTTCCTCTCTATTCGGCCCTGGTTAGGCCTCATCTAGAGTATTGCATCCAGTTCTGGGCTCCACAATTCAAGAAGGACGCAGACAAGCTGGCGCGTGTTAAGAGGAGGGCAACCAGGATGATAAGGAGTCTGGAAACAAAGCCCTATGAAGAGAGACTGAAAGACCTGGGCATGGTTAGCCTGGAGAAGAGAAGATTGAGGGGAGACATGATAGCACTCTTCAAATACTTCAAAGGCTGTCACACAGAGGAGGGCCAGGATCTCTTCTCCATCATCCCAGAGCGCAGGACATGGAATAACGGGCTCAAGTTAAAGGAAGCCAGATTCCAGCTGGACATCAGGAAAAACTTCCTGACTGTTAGAACAGTACGTAAATGGAACCAGTTCCCTAGGGAGGTTGTGGCTCTCCCACACTAGAGGCCTTCAAGAGGCAGCTGGACAACCATCTGTCAGGGATGCTTTAGGGTGGACTCCTGCATTGAGCAGGGGGTTGGACTCGATGGCCTTATAGGCCCCTTCCAACTCTACTATTCTATGATTCTATGATAAAGACATGTACAAAATACTTATTCAGCTTTTGAGTCCTCCTGGAAGCGTTGTGATTTTCTGGATCCACCTTTTCGACGTGCTCTGTCTTTGGGCTTTTAAGTGGAGGGTACTGAATGATTGAAACGCTCAGCTTTTGCCTGGGCTCATTGCCCAGCCTGTGTTGGAATCACCTCACAGGGAGGGAACAGGTAGAATTGGAAACTCAGCCTGTGCCTAATTCAAAGGCACTGGATAAACATTAGCTTAACTGTCTTAATGCCAGCCCTTCCAGGAAAGGAGATTATATTAACAGTAAAAAAAGAAAGAAAAGAAAAAGGGTTTCACTACGTTGGTTTGGAACACATCCCCCACCCCTTCGGATTGTATTTGTGTTGCTTATTCTCCATAAAAATGATCAAGGAGCAAGGCTGCTTTCTTTGGGGGAGGGGGGAGGGCAAAGGGAAAGGAGAGTAGGCCAAGTACCTTTCATAGCACTTCAAAAGTCTTAATGGTTTCAAAAAACTTCAACTCTACCTTCATGACAGCACCACCTCCACCTCTCACACTTATGGCCTTTTGTGCACCTGTTAAAAGTACAGGAACTGAAATCCCTTCTCTCATGGCAAACTGTTAAGAAGGAACAACTCTGGGACTTGTCCTCAGGTGACTTTAATGTCCCAGTTACCAGGAGAACAAAAGATTATGTGGACAGAACGCGTTTCTTGACAGCTAGGTGCTTTTGGTAATACTTCGAGGATTGGAATGAGGAAGGAAGAAGTCCTGGCCCAGGAGAATGGAAAAAGACGCAATGCTTCTTCTACTCTGCCTTCGCAATAGAAGCACTTGGCCCTTGCCCCTCAAGGCCAGACAGAGAGCGCAGAGGCTTTGAACTTGTCCAGGTAGATACGCCGCCCTGAGAGCCTAGTGATATAGGGCAGGATACAAATGTTTAAAATAAATAATAAATTGACCTCCTTCCCTTGTTTCAAGAGCCTAACCTGCTTTAGCTGGGAATAAGCATATGGAGTTTCAGCTTCTGGTGGTGAGCAGTACATGTTCCAAGGCACATGAGAAGCCAGGAACAATTACTGCAGAGAAGTAAAGTTCTGAATTTGTGTACGCACATACGCCCTGAGACTACAGACAACCACAGAAAGGAAGGTACGGAGCAGACCTCTGAGCACGTCGCCAGGTCCACGCTCTGAAAGTGCTCCTATGCCTTCAAGAGAGGTGGACAATTTCACTTGTCCAGTATTCCCACCACAGAGGAAAGGTGCATAAATACATTTTATGTAGCTCTTAAAGGTATGGGTGTCCTTTCAGGATCTGGGCCTGATAACCCCTTTGAAAGCCAGCCTGTGAAGTGAAAGGCCGCAGAAAAATGTAAAAAAAAATCAAACCCAAATAGATGTACCTTACTAGAGATGGACAAATCTGTTAGTTTCACTCCTTCCCACATTTGAATGATTAAAATCTTGATTGCTTTCTCTCCTGTTTAAAATAGGGTGACCATATGAAAAGGAGGACAGGGCTCCTATTTCTTTAACAGTTGCATAGAAAAGGGAATTTCAGCAGGTGTCATTTGTATTTATGCAGAACCTGGTGAAATTCCCTCTTTATCACAACAGTTAAAGCTGCAGGAGCTATACTAGCATGACCAGATGCAAAAGAGGGCAGGGCACCTGCAGCTTTAACTGTTGTGATGAAGAGGAAATTTCACCAGGTTCTCCATATCTACAAATGACACCTGCTGAAATTTCCTTTTCAATTCAACAATACAACTGTTAAAGATACAGGAGACCTGTCCTCCTTTTCATATGGTTACCCTATTTAAAAGAACTTTGCAAGTGTTTGTTAGTTCTTATCAAACAATGAACTAAAAAAAATCCTCACCCATCTGCACTGATGGGTTTTATTAGTATTGCTGCCTCTTGTTAGAAAGGCAGTTAGCAAAGAAAGGGAGTTAGCAGAACGAGTGTTTATCAGCCTACATGCACACATAAAGCTGTCTTAATAAAAAGAGACCACACTCTTTAGTTAAGAGACTTAACTCTTTAGTTAAGAAAGAAAACAGCTTTAGTCACGTATTCTTGCATATGCAAATTCAGGCAAAGATTACAGTTGCAAAGAAGAGTTTGTTTAGTCCATTTCTTTGTCCTATGAGGCTACCAGGAGAGAGCGCAAGCACCCCGTGTGCTCCCCGCATGGAGGAAGCGGGGGGGGGGGGAGGAAGGAAGGAAGGAAGGAAGGGGAGGAGCAGGATGACACATGTAGACTGCAGAGGTCCTACCATGGCTAGCAATGTCCAAAAATCTCCACACATTAATAAGCAAAATGCCAAAATGCCCCCTTCCTGTAACTTATAGGGTGACCAGATGACCTGGAAAACCCCGGAGACCACTGGAAAAATGGGGATCTCCAGGGCAACCGGGACTGGCCCTTAATTTACCGGGGAAAGGCCTGGAAAGCCCCCAGCCCTGCCCGTCGCCTGTCATCGCACATCCGGGACTTTTCTTTGCTGGCGCAATGGCACCGACCAAGCAAAGCCTCAGATTGATGCGAGGCGAAGGGCTGGGGGCTGCATTCCCGCACTTCCGGTGGTTGCTGCGCCATATAACTGATGCAGTGCCACCGCGCAGCCACCGCGTGGGTTTCAAAGCGGACAGACAGCCCTCTAGACTTTTAAGAGCCAAGCACTCAAAGCCCTTTGCCTGGATGGAGAAATCTTTCTGTTCTGCTTTCTCCACATTAACTAGAGAGATTGGCAAGAAAATCCAAACACTTGTTTTAAGACCTCCCCAAATTCTCCACCCTACTTACTCAGCTCATACTTGATCTTTATTCATCATCATCATCATCATCATCTCTTATAACAGCCTGTAAAGCCGGTAGTCAATACTGATATTATCACATTGCAGAGACGGGGGCTGAAGCTGAAAATGCAGCTTGCTGAAGGCCCTTCTGCAGTGCAAGGAAGTCTTCCTGGCAGGCAGAGCCACTGTATTATTATTATTATTATTATTATTATTATTATTATTTATTTATATAGCACCATCAATGTACATGGTGCTGTACAGAGTAAAACAGTAAATAGCAAGACCCTGCCGCATAGAGGGGCAAGAAAGGTGGGGTGAGTTTGGCAGTTCCCTTTTTAATTCTTAATGGGAGGGGACATTCTTAACGCCAGCTGGTGTAGGTGTGGAGCCTGATCCTGGGGCCCAAGGCCCCTTTCGCCTGCCTCCAGAATGCCCCATTTTGGGGCCTACCGCAGGCAGGCATAAGACTGGTGGTAGATTTCCACCTGCAGATCTTGCTGTGGGCCTCCAGGATGGACAGCCCCTCTGCTGGTGAAGCTTCTCTCAGCTGGCTTACCTTTTAAAAAAATGATGAAAATAATAACAAAAAAGCAGCTTTAGATTTTAGAATAGATTTTAAAAATTGGTTTAAAAAATGATTTTAAATGTGGCATGCTTAGAATTGTCTTTTACCTACCCACATTACCAGGGCCGGTGCCAGACTATTTTGTGCCCTAGGCAAGGTGAGCTACTTGCACACACACACCAAAATTGCCAACTTCGATTCAGCTATTCAAGAAGAGTTTCTGAACTACTATATTTTCCTTTTATTGTGTTTTTTCTTAAAACCGCTAATTTGTATAAAACTGTGACCCTTAAAGGGCACTTGTGTGGCGCAGAGTGGTAAGCGGCAGTTACTGCAGCCGAAACTCTCCCCATGACCTGAGTTCGATCCCAGGGGAAGCTGGTTCTCAGGCAGCCGGCTCAGGTCGACTCAGCCTTCCAGCCTTCCGAGGTCGGTAAAATGAGCACCCAGCTAGCTGGGGGAAAGGTAACTGCGACTGGGGAAGGCCATGGCAAACCACCCCGCTACAAAGTCTGCCAAGAAAACGTCAGCAAAAGCAGGCGTCCCTCTAGGAGTCAGCACTGACTCAAGTGCTTGCACGAGAGGTTCCTTTCCTTTTCTTAAAGGGCAGTACTGCGCCCCTCTGAGGTCTGTGCCCTAGGCGGCTGCCTAGTTGGCCTAATGGTAGTGCCGTCCCTGCACATTACTATGTCACACCCACGGGTATAGCTGGAACATAGCAGGATACACATACACACAAAGAACCATGTCTCCCAGAGTATGGGAAGTTAATTGCATTTCTGAACGTAGCTTACAGCAGAAGAACAGTGGTTGGGTTGTGAAAGGAGTAGCTAGTCTGAGGGAATCTCCTGTGGCCCCAGTTCATCTCTCAAACAGCCCAATCCCATAAGGCAAAGTGTGATGGCCATCTCAGGCAGTGGATTGTCGGGTCCAGTTGGGGAGGAAGAGTGGGCAACAGGCACATTTGACCAACGGGCTGTCTAAACGTCTTCTTTGCCCTGCAGTGGCATCACAGTGGTGCTGCATGGATTATACGATGCAGCCACCGACTTGCAGCCACTGGTGGACTTTTCTCCAAAGCTGCGCCATAGAAAAGTCAGGAGTGTACCCCGACTTTTCCCTTGGAAGCGAGGTCACCATGGCCCTTCTGCTGTGTGACCTCGCTCTAGCATCAATTTAAATAAGCACAAGCTGTGAGCACAGAATGGGTGTGCGTGGGTGGGTGTGCTGGTTAGATTTTCCTCCTCCATCTAGTCCTGTATCCTCTCAGTTATGGGCCACAGCTAGACCTAAGGTTTATCCTGGGATCGCCCAGGGTTCGCCCCTGCCTGAGCACTGGATCCCCTGTGTGTCACCTAGGTGAACAGGTTTGACCCCTGGACGATCCAGGGATAAACCTGAGGTCTAGCTATGGCCATAGTTTGCCATTGGGAGCCCTCCTCACTTTCCACAGTGCCAGGCCATTTGTGGCCCCTGCTGCAGGAAGTAGACTTCAGTTCAAAGGGTTACTGTTCTCATGTTCTCTTTTTCTGTAAATATTTGCAGGAATACTTTTGTAAATATGTCTTCCTGTCTGAACCAGTGATGTACAAGTTTGTTTAATAGGCAGTGAAAGTAGCATTTAACAAAGGGGTCTGCCAACCTGGGTGGGATGGGCAAGGAGAGGAGCCTGTCACCAACCCTTTGATGAGGCGCAAGTTTAATGTTTGCCACAGTTGCTTATGACCAGTCTGACCTAAAATGGAGCAGAACATTAGCAAACAATAAGGCCGGTTCACACGTCACGATAACGCATTCTGAAAACCCACCTTGGTGGGTTGGTTAATTGCTCACTGAACCACGCTACTGCTGACAGACAACCATACGCTCACCGGCTTGTCATGGCTTCTTTCCCTGTTTATTTAAGCAGGGATTGAGCATGGTTTCTTTCCTCCTGGCCACTCCACCATGTATCCCAGGGGCCTTTGGGGCACAACTCATCTATACTCTTGCTGTGATTAGATTCTCTCCTCCCACCTTTTCTTACTTTGTAAATAGGGTGACCCTATGAAAAGGAGGACAGGGCTCCTGTATCTTTAACAGTTGCATAGAAAAGGGAATTTCATCAGGTGTCATTTGTATATATGGAGAACCTGGTGAAATTCCCTCTTCATCACAACGGTTAAAGCTGCAGGGGTATAGTAGAGTGACCAGATTTAAAAGAGGGCAGGGCACCTGCAGCTTTAACTGTTGTAATGAAGAGGACATTTCACCAGGTTCTCCATATATACAAAGGACACCTGCTGAAATTTCCTTTTCAATACAACCGTTAAAGATACAGGAGCCCTGTCCTCCTTTTCATAGGGTCACCATATCTATGCTCTTGCTGTGATTAAATTCTCTCTTCCCACCTTTTCTTACCTTGTAAAGCACCTGTGTTATATTAGGGTTTTAATTATAAACTGCCCAGAGAGCCTCTGGTATTGGGCAGTATAAAAATGAAATAAATAAATAAATAAATAAATAAATAAATAAATAAGGGATGTCTTCAGAGCGGGACGTGGGCGTCTTACCTTAGTTTTTAGGACAAAGTGGCTGAGCGTTTTCTTTATTTTCTTTCTATAAAAGCCTTCTTGGCTGTTCCTCACAGCCCAGGATGGGCGACATTTTTCTTCTTAGCTAGGGTGGCCATATGGAAAGGAGGACAGGGCTCCTGTATCTTCAACAGTTGCATAGAAAAGGGAATTTCAGCAGTTGTCTTTTGTATATATGGGGAACCTGGTGAAATTCCCTCTTCATCACAACAGTTAAAGCTGCAGGAGCTATAGTAGAGTGACCAGATTTAAAAGAGGGCAGGGCCCCTGCAGCTTTAACTGTAGTGATGAAGAGGGAGTTTCACCAGGTTCTCCATATATACAAATGACACCTGCAGAAATTCCCTTTTCAATTCAACTGTTAAAGATACAGGAGCCCTGTCCTCCTTTCCATATACCTATCTTAGCACAGCTATGCATGTATGTGTGGTTGACTTACCTCTGGGTAACTGCACAGCCCCAATTCGGGATGATGGTGGTTCAGGAGCGGGTATCTGAGCTTTCCCTCCTCCTGTTTTCATGCAGAAATGTCCACACACACAAGGAAAGAGGAAAAAATAGACTTTTCTTTCCAGGATGAAGATAGGGGGCTCGTTGGGTAGGGTGACCATATGAAAAGGAGGACAGGGCTCTTGTATCTTTAACAGTAATGTAGAAAAGGGAATTTCAGCAGGTGTCAATTGAATAGGGTAAAATCCCTCATCATCACAACAGTTAAAGCTGAAGAAGTCCTGCCTCCTTTTGTATCTGGCCACTCTACTATAGCTAGTGTAGCTTTAACTGTTGTGATGAAAAGAGAATTTCACCCTCTTCAATTGACACCTGCTGAAATTCCCTTTTCTACATTACTGTTAAAGATACAGGAGCCCTGTCCTCCTTTTCATATGGTCACCCTATCGTTGGGTACTTCTTTTGAAAGCGGAAGTAGCTGAGGAACGAAAACACCGGCGGAGAAGCGAAGGTTGGGAGCATGTGTGTGTCCGTCCCCCGTGTGATGGAGCTAAAAAAAAGGGTGTTCTGGTGGGAGGGGAAGGGAAGGGAGAGGCCAGGATCTTGCCAGCCTCGGCCCTGCCCCCAGCCCCAATAGAGGGGCTCAGAGGCCCATCTGGAGGAAAAATTTAAAAAGGAAGACGAAGAGGGTAAAATCACCTCTGTCACTTCTCCCATCCTGCTGAATCTTGGGAGCCTCTGAGATTGGAGGCTTCCATCTAGCAGGTGGCTGCCCAATAGAGGTGTTCCCTATTTCAGATAAATATGGAAGTGGTGCTTTAAAAAAAATAAAAATAAAAAGTAATCCTCCATGAGCATTCGATGAATTGCTTCGTACATCTGCCAAGAGCATTGTAATGGCTGGAGAAGCGTGCCAGCTGCGCCCTCTCCGAAAGGCCTGCCTTTTGCACCCCAGGTGACTGTCTCATGAGTCCCAATGCAAGCAGCCGATGGGCTGTGATGACCGGAGGAGTCCACTTCGCTGCCCATTGCAACAGAGTGCAGATGGCTGCTGATACACGAAAAGGCAGCGCCGGATTGCAGAAGAGGCTTCGGGCTAAGAATCATGGGCCCGGTCACTGCTGTCCTCTCCCGCAGAGGGGGACCCTGGCTTGTTGGGAATTGATGGCCTGAGTGGCAACAGGGAAAACTCCAAAACTCAGGGCCCATCTTGTGGGGCGCAGAGCTGCCTTCAACCTGCCGAAGCGTGCCTCGTAACCCTCTGCAATGGGTATGCTGTTGTTTTGGTGGGCGAGGAGTGTTGCTGGCTGGACATGGCTTTGTGGACCAGGAAGCAGCCTCCCATGGGCACATGGGGAAAAAACCCCGCAGCTGTAGGCATCGCTCGCATGGCCTTTGCGTGCCTTGAGAAAGTCCTGCTCAGGAGGAATCAATTTTCTTGGCAAACAAAGGGACAACAGGGCATTCTGATTGCTCTTGACTGACCCAATATTTGAGGAGAAATAGTACCACAAAGAAGGTCCATGTTGTAGCACATGAGCAGAACAAGTGATTTCGTTGCACCCTGCGGTAACTGGTCCTTTCTATGCCTGGGACACGATGCCAGTTCTGCACCCCTCCCTGAGAACTGGCAATTGGCAATACGACGAGGAAGGTTTCGGGCTGTAAAATGTTATGCTGCTGAAACTCGATGCTCTCACTTTTCAAGTAGGCTGCTGCTATTTAGGAACTGCTGTGAAAAATACATCCTGGCTGCTGCTGCTGCTGCCCCTTGTTACATGTTAATGATTTTTCTCTTCCCCTCTCAGGAGCTGAATGTGTTGTTCTGTGTTAGGCACAGGATCAATGAGAAGCTACAACACTGCCTGGCCTGCTGCTCTCATTAAGCCTCTGGGTTGGCTGACATATAGCTTTTCATCTACTATTTGGAAAACAGGTTGAATTCTTCTTCTGGAAATAACACATTACACAGCACAGGCTTACTCCTAGGTGCACATTCACCGAGGAGTAAGCCCTATTGAATACAGTAGGACTTTAAGTAATCATGCATAGGTTGCACTGTTCATGTTATTTTTAATATCTGGTAGTCTATTGCATGGTGCTTGACGCCTGTTTGTTTATGCACCATCCGGGTTGCATCCAGAGCAGGGGGGTGTCTCAATATCAGTTGCTGGGGAGCAAACAGCAGGAAGGGGTAGGGTGCTGCCTTCATGCCCTGCTTGTAGGCTTCCTAGGAGGGCACTGTTAGAAGGAGGATCTTGGACTAGATTAGGAGTGGACAACCTTTTTCCTGGTCTTGGTTCTTTTACTGCCAAGGCCCACATTCCCTTAGCAGAAATCTGTTGGGGGCTGCATTCTGGGCAGAGTGAAAGAGTACAAAAACACACAAGGGGGCATGTGCAAGGGCACACTTGGGCACACACGACATGGGCCTCATCTACACCAAGCAGAATATAGCACTATGAAAGAGGTATGGAAGTGGTATATAAAAGGCAGGAGCCACACCAAGCAGGATATAGCACTATGAAAGTGGTATATGGTATGTATCAATGGACCCATACTGTTATAAAGCTAGGGTGACCATATGACCAGATTTGCCCGGATTTGTCCGGGGTTTTGATGGCAAATCTGGGAGGGGAGGTGAAATCTGGATTTTTCCAAAGAGCAGCTCTAATGGGAATTAACAAAAATGCTTATAACTCTGTCATTTTTTAAGATAAAGACATGAAACTTGGCATGATGGTAGCTCTTATGAAGGGCTTTAGTCATACCAAATTTGAAACAGATCTGTTCATCCATTGTTTTTTTAGGATTTTTTTTAAAAATTGAGGTTTTAAAATTATTATTTTTAAAATCGTCATTTTTAAAGATAAAGAGATGAAATTTTGCACCATGATAGGATTTAGGTAGAGCTTTAGCCACACCAAATTTGAAACAGATCTGTTTATCCATTGATTTTTTAGGATTTTTTTTAAAATTGAGGTTTTAAATTATAATTTTTAAACCATCACTTTTAAAGATAAAGAGCTGAAAGTTGGCACCATAATAGCTTTTAGGTAGGGCTTTAGCCTTACCAAATTTGAAACAGATCTGTTCATCCATTGATTTTTAGGAATTTTTAAAAATTTGAGGATTTAATTTTTTTTAAAAAATATATTATTATTAAAGATAAAGAGATGAAACTTGGCACCATGAGTGCTCTTAACAAGGACTTTAGCTATGCCAAGTTTGAAACAGATCTGTCCATCCATTGAGTTTTAGGATTTTTTAAAAAAGTTTGAGGTTTTAAAATTATTTTTTAAAAATGACATTTTTAAAAGATAAAGGGCTGAAGGTTGGCACCATGATAGCTCTTAAGGAGAGATTTAGCCATGCCAGGTTTGAATCAGATCTGTTCATCCATATTTTTTTAAGGATTTTTTTAAAAGTTCAAAGTTTTAAAATTATTGTGTTTTAAAACTGCTGGAGCCATATCCTTCAAACTCAGGTTGTCAAACCTCCTCTTTGGGGTGTTGAATATTGAGCAGTTTCAGCCCTTGGCATTAAGGGGATCTCCAGTCTTTAGGTAAACTGCCACAACACCCACCCTAATGTTAGAGTAGAGAAACTTGTGACAATTATACACAAGCTTTTTTAAAAAATTGAAATTAAAAAAGCCAGCCATCCGGCTGGCCAGTAGCAAACCCTGTTAACAACCACAGCAGCTTGCAATGAGTGAAGATACAGTCAGAAAAGATATTTGAGGGAAGGGGAGACTGTATCACACCTTGGGTCTTGCTAGACCCACCCGGATAAGCCGGCAGGGAGGCGGGGCGACGGCGCGCTAACTTTAGCGCGCGTCGCCCCACCTCCTAGATGCATGACGCGCAGGGACTGCGGAAGCCCTGCAGCGTCGGCCATTTTTTGTTTTTTTGTTAAAGGGGCCACATGCGCCCCGAAGACTCTGGAGAAGGTAAGTGGGTTTTTTTCTAAAATTATCCATCCCTCGGCCCCATCCCATCCCCGGTTGTCTGTCCCTCGGCCCCATCCCATCCCCGGTTGTCTATCCCTCGGCCCCATCACATCCCCGGTTGTCTGTCCCTCGGCCCCATCCCATCCCCGGTTGTCTATCCCTCGGCCCCATCACATCCCCGGTTGTCTGTCCCTCGGCCCCATCCCATCCCCGGTTGTCTATCCCTCGGCCCCATCACATCCCCGGTTGTCTGTCCCTCGGCCCCATCCCATCCCCGATGTCTGGCTTTCCCCCCCCTCTCCTGCCAGTCCGGCCTTCCCCCCCCCATCTCCCCCCACAGGATCCTCCCGGCCCGATGCCACGGACCTTGCTAGAAAAAAGCCACAGACCTTGCTAGACGTTCTGCAGCCCTGGCCTCAGGCCGGGGCTGTGGAAGAGGCATGCCATAAGCAACTTCGCTTATGGCGCGTTAGGGGAGGCTCCAGCACGGCCTGACCCCGGATTCCCCTGTGCGTCACCTGGACGCACAGCAGGGAAACCGGGCCTCACAGCGCGCTAAGGCCTCGTCTAGCAAGGCCCAAAGCATAGCAAAAGCTTCAAAGTACAGCAAAACCTACAAAAGTAGGAATGAGTGAAGTTAATTTGAGATAGATTGAATCTCTCACTTGTTCTTTATTTCAGTGATTTTAACATTAAGATGCTATGTAGAACAGATTTGTCTTAAATGTGAGCTATAAAATCAGACATGTGACCAAGGCTATGTTCGGGTTGGCACGCCCCCTTGATGCTGGACACGCCCCCTTTGGGGCCAACCATGTTGTCCTCCTTTTTGGTTTCCAAAATATGGTCACCCTAAGCAGTAGTGTGGTTCCTCCTTTTTATATACCTCTAGGGTGACCATATGAAAAGGAAGACAGGGCTCTTGTATCGATAACAGTTGCATAGAAAAGGAAATTTCAGCAGGTATTGTATATATAGAGAACCTGGTGAAATTCCCTCTTCATCGCAGCAGTTAAAGCTGCAGGAGCTATACTAGAGTGACCAGATTTAAAAGAGGGCAGGGCACCTGCAGCTTTAACTGTTGTGATGAAGAGGAAATTTCACCAGGTTCCCCATATATACAAATGACACCTGCTGAAATTCCCTTTTCAATACAACTGTTAAAGATACAGGAGCCCTGTCCTCCTTTTCATATGGTCACCCTATATACCGCTTACATACTGTTTTCATAGTGCAATATCCTCCTTGGGGTAGATTAGGCCATAGTCTGTTCTTCCCCTGCTCAGTTAGGGATGCCCTTTGCAAGTACAGATCCAGTGGAATCCATGCATCCAAAGGTTCTTATCTCCCTGCTTGGGTTGGGTGGGGAGTAGGCTGATCATATGAAAAGGAGGACAGGGCTCCTGTATCTTTACCAGTTGCATAGAAAAGGGGATTTCAGCAGGTGTCATTTGTATATATGGAGAACCTGGTGAAATTCCCTCTTCCTCACCACAGTTAAAGCTGCAGGTGCCCTGCCCTCTTTTAAATCTGGTCACTCTAATATAGCTCCTGCACCTTTAACTGTTGTGATGAAGAGAGAATGTCACCAGGTTCTCCATATATACAAATGACACCTGTTAAAGATACAGGAGCCCTGTCCTCCTTTTCATAGGGTCAGCCTAGTGGGGAGGGCCCTTCCCTGCCTAGGCCGGGATGCCCTTTGAGAGTGCAGATCTAGTGGGATCTACCCTTGCAAAGGTGGGCAATCCACCGTGATGGCAGATGGGGGCATCAGGTGTGGCATTATCAGAGGTCGGGGCTGCATGCAGCCTGAAGGCGGTGAGTTGCCCACCTCCCAATTAGAAGTACCTTGGATGTACCTTCAGGGCTGCTCTTCTGTTTTTAGATTATGGCAAGAGGGAGATGAAAATATCATGAACAGCAAACCGGACGATTACAGCCCTAAAGGTTGACAGAGTGCTGGCTTCCCTAGATGAGGTCCGCCGTGCTACGAATCGCTGCACGCTTGAGGTGAAGACAGATGTACTGTTCAGAGGGGTTTCCATGGGTTCTTCACGGAGAGTGAACACAGCTCTGCGACTTGCCTGATATGCAACCCAAATGCTAGACCAGCCCTTATTCTTGTTCCTCTACTCATATGTCAGGCAGGCCATCCACACTGTAAATGAAACGACACATATGGGTTTGTTCAGACGCACACTCACGCTTCAACTACTCCCCCCACCGCCTGCATCCACAAACCTTTATAGAAATAGTTGCAGAAGTGCTCCAGGAATGGGGAGGGAGGCATGCTGGGATATCATGGGCGCTAGTCAACAACCAACGATGGTACAGCTTGAGCTGCCCCCAAACCTGCAGAACTAGTTTTCAGAGCTCACCACAGCAGAGAAATATGCATGTATGTTTTCAGGGCAGCAATGGGGCTTTCAAGCTCTCTTTAAAACTAGGCTTCCTACTGTTCCGATAGCAAGGTGTAATTTTTCTTCTAAATAAAGATTGGAGGTACACCTCACTCCTACATCTGCAGTCAGGTATATTCTACTTGTGAGGTATGAAGCAGCCAGAATGACTCACCCTTGGAGAAGTCAACCTTCCTGTGATACTGCATGACTGGCAACCTTCTATAAGAACTGAGAAGTCTCTAAGGGCTGAACTGAAATTTCTCGGAAAAGATTTTCCTGATGTACCTCCCCGCAACCCTCTCTCTTCTTGGTTCTTCTTCAACTTTTGGACAAATTCAGTTCTCCCAGAGCCTTCCCCATTTTGCTGTTTGTGAATAAGTTGGAGGACATTGGGTGCTACTGTGGTTACAGTTTTAATATTGCCCCTTCAGTCCTCCTCTCTTAGCTAATCACTGCCTTCATTTCACTTATTTGAGCTAACAATAAAGCTTCATTCAACATTAAGTGAATGGAAATTTCTCAGAAGAGAGTTTTCTGAGAACATTTCTGAGAATTTTCTTTTTTATCCCCACCCAAACTGTTGGAGCATTTGACCCAACCTCCAAGAATATTCAATGAAAGGCTTTCATCATTTCACTACCTACAAATAGTGTGGAGGATTCTGAAAGGCTAGTTTTGCTCAGGCCTAGAACATAAGAGAACATAAGAAGAGCCATGCTGGATCAGACCAAGGGTCCATCTAGTTCAGCATTCTGTTCACCCCATGGCCAACCAGCTGCTGACCAAGAACCCACAAGCAGGAAACGAGCACCCTTCCACCCATGTTTCCCAGCAATTGGTGCACCCAGGCTTCTGCCTCTGATACTGGAAGTAGCACATTGCTAGCAGGACTTGTAGCCATTGATAGCCTTCTCCTCCAGGAATCATAGAATCATAGAATAGCAGAGTTGGAAGGGGCCTACAAAGCCATCGAGTCCAAACCCCTGCTCAATGCAGGAATCCACCCTAAAGCATCGCTGACAGATGGTTGTCCAGCTGCCTCTTGAAGGCCTCTAGTGTGGGAGAGCCCACAACCTCCCTAGGGAACTGGTTCCATTGTCGTACTGCTCTAACAGTCAGGAAGTTTTTCCTGATGTCCAGCTGGAATCTGGCTTCCTTTAACTTGAGCCCATTATTCCGTGTCCTGCACTCTGGAAGGATCGAGAAGAGATCATGGCCCTCCTCTGAACTGGACACAATAACTCTAGATGAGGCCTAACCAGAGCTGAATAGAGAGGAACCAGTACCTTTTACCCTACCCTGCATTAATAGAAGTATAGCTTCCAAATCACGTGAGGTACTGGTTCCTCTCTATTCGGCCCTGGTCAGGCCTCATCTAGAGTATTGCGTCCAGTTCTGGGTTCCACAATTCAAGAAGGACGCAGACAAGCTGGCGCGTGTTCAGAGGAGGGCAACCAGGGTGTTCAGGGGTCTGGAAACAAAGCCCTATGAAGAGAGACTGAAAGAACTGGGCATGTTTAGCCTGGAGAAGAGAAGATTGAGGGGAGACATGACAGCACTCTTCAAATACTTGAAAGGATGTCACACAGAGGAGGGTCAGGATCTCTTCTCCATCATCCCAGAGTGCAGGACATGGAATAACGGGCTCAAGTTAAAGGAAGCCAGATTCCAGCTGGACATCAGGAAAAACTTCCTGACTGTTAGAGCAGTACGACAATGGAATCTGTTCCCTAGGGAGGTTGTGGGCTCTCCCACACTAGAGGCTTTCAAGAGGCAGCTGGACAAGCATCTGTCGGGGATGCTTTAGGGTGGATTCCTGCATTGAGCAGGGGGTTGGCCTTGTTGGCCTTGTCGGACCCTTCCAGTTCTGCTATTCTATGATTCTATGATTCAGTGTCTTACATTGTAATGGTTACAGAACTTTCCAATCACTACAAATTGTAGGAGAAAAAAAATTGTTATTTTACTTTTCTCCGAAAACCCAGTATGTAGTTACATGTCTATTCTGTCCTACACAGAACACTGCCTTGCTGTTTCTGAAACTTTGTGAACTCTTAACACATACGCGCAGAAACACACACACACATAACAAAACCACTTATCCCAATTCCCCATGCCAACAATCCATTTGGCCAATATGTACAGATTCTTGTGTGGAGTGGCAGACTGGAGGTTATGCCACTGGAGAATCCTGGAGGGCCAAATTAGGGCGCCAGGCCAGAAGTTTTGCATCCCTGAATTAAGGGACCGTTTCTCAGGGGGGCAAACTTGATGTTCTAGAATACGGTGTTTTAAAGTTTTGTTTCTGTCTTTAGTTCTTTTAAAAAAGATTTATATATCCATCTTCAGTGGAGGTCTCAAGGTGATTTATAAAACAAGATAAAATATAGAAATAAAACATGGCAACAACATGTTAAAAAAGTAAAATACATTTTAAAACATGGGAAAATAAACATATTTTTGCCTGGCGCAAAGAGGTTAACAATGTTAGTGCTTGGTGGGACTCTCTGAGGAGGGAATTCCACAAACAGGCCACCACCATTGGAAAACCTCTAGGTTTTGTCACCATGCGCCTTACCTGAGGCCAGATCTACACCAAGCAGAATATAACACTTTGAAAGTGGGTTGAAAATGGAATATGGAATGTGTCATGGGCCCCAAACAGTTGCCAATACTGTGATAAAATGTTATAAAGCAGTAGTGTAGATCCTGCCTGAGATGGTGTGGTCACCTACAGAAGGTCCTCCAAAGGTGTCCTCCATGCATTGGCCAGTTGATATGGTAGCAGGGTACCTGCGTCCTAAGCCATATACGGCTTTAAAAGTAACCACAAGCATTTTGAATTCTGCTCAGAAAGGGCCCAGAACCCAATGAAGTCCTTTCATTACCAAACCAACTGGCACCAGTCAACAACCAGCCAGCTGTATTTTGATCTAGCTGTAATCTTTGTAAAAACCAAAGCTCAACAAACCAACAGTGCCACCTGCTGAGAATGAATTAAATTAACAGGATTTAATAAAGACATAACATAGTTTAATTTACATAGAAGCAATTTTAAGAATGTTGAACACAGTTTAATGAAGGTTATTGTTCATAATATATTATTTATTAACTATTTATTTATTTAATATCCCACCATTCCACTCAAAACAGCAGTCACCATAGCCAGCAACAATAAAATAAAGATAAAACGTAACACTATTAAAACATAGCTATGTCATTTAAAAACACATTAGTTAAAAACACATTAAAAGAAATAAGAAATAACAGAACCCACCAGTTAAAACCTAGTTCAGCAAACAAGACAACTTAACAACAAAAAAGCCTGTCTGAATAAAATATGTGTTTGCCTGTGTTGGATCCCAGCGGAAGCTGGTTTCAGGCAGCCGGCTCAGGTCGACTCAGCCTTCCATCCTCCCAAGGTCAGTAAAATGGGTACCCAGTTAGCTGGGGGAAAGGTAATAACGGCTGGGGAAGGCAACGGCAAAGCACCCCGCTATAAGGCCTGCCAAGAAAATGTCAGCGGAAGCTGGCGTCCCTCCAAGAGTCAGTAATGACTCAGTGCTTGCACGAGAGGTAAGCATAAGCATTTCGAATTCTGCTCAGAAAGGGTCCAGAACCCAATGAAGTCCTTTCATTACCAATGTTGCAGTGTTTCATTACCAATGTTACCACGTTGCAGAGGACAGTCAACATGGCGTTAGCCTTGCCTCCCTTGGCAAGGAGTTCCAGAGCCTGGCAGCAGCAACTGAGAAGCGCCCCCACTCACATTCCAGAAAAATGTGCATCTGATGGTAGCAGGACAGAGAGAAAGGTCTCACATGAGGATCTTAAAATCAGAACAGGCGTACAAAAGAATACCGTACTGTAAGGCTTATTACTCGAGATCTACCAGAATGATTTTGCTCATTTCAGTTTTAAAAGGAAGCTTGAGCAGTGTAGATGTGCAGAAAAATATTGAAAGTTCAAAAAGGTTCAAAGCTTGGGCTTTAATAGCAATTAATTTCCTCCACGCCAAACCAGCAGGGCTGCTACTCCACCCTGCTTGGCCAATCAGCATGGCGCAAAGGTGGATCCTGGGCGCAGCCATGCAGTTAGGCCGTTGCCACCAGTGGGAAGGCGGAAGGGGACAGAAGTGACCAATCAAGGCTTTGCGAGGGAGGGGCAGGGACATGCCATATGCAAATTTCAAAGGTGGGTTCACTATGCATGAGCTACATTTGCATTATTCATGAGCCCTTCTGGGATGAGGGGACTGAGGGGCAAAAAAGCAGGAAAAGAACAGCATTACTAGCACCCATGGTGACATGACCTTTACACTAGTCTATATAAGAATACGATAGTGTTAGGCTTATTACTTGAGATCTACCAGACCAATTTGGCTCATTTTTGTTTTAAACAGAAGCTTGAGCAATGTAGACATGCAGAAAGTGTTGAAAGTTCAAAGAAGTTCGAAGCTCGAGCTTTAATAGCAATTAATTTTCTCCGTGCCAAACAGGCAGGTCAGCCCTTACGCCACCAGGATGACAGACAACCCTACTTGGCCAATCGGTGTGACATGAAGACAAGCCCCAGGTGCAGCACTATCTTTATTTAAATTCATCAGAGTGGTTTTGTGTTTTGAGGCTCAGAACTTACCACTGCCTCATATTTGGGCAAGTTACTTTTCTTTTAGACTCACCAGCTGGCTTTCTAGGAAATGAGCATTTTGTGACTGGCCACTATTTTATGTATGGGCAAAGCCCCCCAGCGCACAGCAGCCATCTTTTGAGAGTGCCAACAACACCTTCTCAAATTCCATATGTGCCCACTGACCCAAAAGGGTTGGGAACCCCTGGTCTATATTATTTTTAACTGTATTTGGTAATGTAGCTATGCAAATTGTTCTTAAGTCCTGAAATGTGGCCATATTCTCGAAGATATTCTAAGATCTTTCCAAATGATTTTTCTGGGTCTTCCAAAACTAAAATGTTATCATCCTCATAAAAATGGGAGTAGGCAACCCTTTAAGAAGCACACACATGAGTAAAGTCCTGTACTGTCACGGCCCAAACGTTACAAAGACACTTTCTAGGTTCCAACGCAGCTTTATTGATAGAAAGGAATTTTGTGCGTTGCAATGGAGAAAAATGCCCCTCTGCCAAGGAGCACCCTTCTCTGCCTAATGTTGGGTGCGGTTCACTTTTATTAGCAAGTTCTGGTCATGTAGACATGAAATAACTGAGCATGTGCAAAGTACGTTGTTGACTCAATAGGAAATTTAGCCAGTAGTTTCTGTGGTTTAGCCAGTAGTTTCTGTCCTGTAAGAGGAACTTTCTTGACAGACATCCATTTCAAAGTTCACCAGAGTGAATGTTATTTCTACACCAGGCACAAGATATATATTTTTTTATGAACAGTTCAACTCCAGTACCAACATGACTTCCCTTATGCCAAGATATGCTTATGGCAGCCACCATAGTACAAATGGTCACATACACATTAATCCATTCACACACTCCCCCTGCTCCCAGCAATCAGGATGGCTGTTTCCCTGCTGCAAGTGTGTGGTGGTGTTTTTAAAAATTAGAGTTGATACAGATATTCCCACTAGCAGAGAAATGGTAATCCTGATTAGGATTATTGGGCGAAGGATGTTAAAGGCTCTCCACACCCCCACCCCAGTGATCTGGATGGAAACAGAGTGCAGTGGGGCGGCTGTCCCCACAGGCCTGGTTTCCATGCAGAAGTAGACTCCCAAACAGCCCACCTATGCAGCCTGCCAGAGATGCCCTGGCTCGCCTATCCATTCTTGCATGCCCTATTTCCTTGCAGAGTAGCTGATTCTGTTGGGAAATAGGGCATTGGAGGGAAGTCATACTGTGCATCATTTCCCTCAAGAATCAGGATCCAAAATGTCTGCTAAATGGGTTTGGCAGACTGTTAGAAGCTGATTTTGCTAGAGTAAGGTGTGCAAGAATGACTTACTGTGTGCGCTTGGTGGTGGTGGTGGTGGTGGTGATGATGGCAGCAGTACCCAAGGCCGGTGCTACCATAGAGGCCACTCAGGCGGCCACCTAGAGCGCCAAGCTAAGAGGGGCGCCATGCGCGTGCAGCACTCACGCACGTTGTTGGTTGTGAGCCGGCCCAGCCCGAGGATTCAGTTGGGCCTGGGTGGGCGAGATGGTGCCCAATGTCTGCCCAGCCGAAGGGAAGCCAGGGATACTAGGGGGGTCATGGCTCCATGTTCGGACTTCCGCCTGGAAGCTGCCCTCCCAGAGCCAGGAGGCCCCCTCCACCAGAAGAAGAAAAAGCACATGGTGAGCTCGACCCTGGCCCAAGCCAGCCTCTGCCTTACTCCCGAGGAAAGGGCACTGGGTCACCTCGCCTCTCTCCTAAGTCAGGCCGCGATGTCCAGGCAGGCGGGCAAGTGGGACTCCCTTCCCCCAGGAAAGCTAGGGATTGTGGACTCCTCACAAGGCAAACTCTCCTGCTTCCCGATCCTGCATGCGTGGATCAACGGGACTTGCATCTGAGAAAGCGTTGCACCGGGAGGCACCAGTGCGGCCCCATCCGCCTATGCCTCCTTACTCGGAAGCCTTATTATTATTATTATTATTATTATTATTATTATTTATTTATTTATTTATTTATTTATTTATTTATATAGCACCATCAATGTACATGGTGCTGTACAGAGTAAAACAATAAAATAGCAAAACCCTGCCGCATAGGCTTACATTCTAATAAAATCATAATAAAATAAAAAGAAGGGGAAGAGAATGCACCAAACAGGCACAGGGTAGAGTAAAACTAACAGTATTAAAGTGCGGAGGGGATCGGGATGCCAGGATGCATAGCGGGTTGTGTTCGCATGGAAGTAAGTCCTGGTGAATTCCAGACAGCTTGGTCCCAAATTGAAGTGAGCCAGTCCGAGCTCTCCACTCGGGGCACACGTTCGGACTTCCGCACAATTTGGGGTGCGTGTGCAAGTAGCTCGCCTTGCCTAGGGCGCAAAATAGACTGGCACCGGCCCTGTTA
This sequence comes from Elgaria multicarinata webbii, assembly GCF_023053635.1. Taxonomy (NCBI): domain Eukaryota; kingdom Metazoa; phylum Chordata; class Lepidosauria; order Squamata; family Anguidae; genus Elgaria; species Elgaria multicarinata. Next base: position 9,288,092 of record NC_086176.1, read on the forward strand.
GCCAGGGGTCACTAAAAGTGTGAACTTTACAACCAGGCAAGATCAGTTACCTAGGGAGGTTGTGGGCTCTCCCACACTAGAGGCCTTCAAGAGGCAGCTGGACAACCATCTATCAGGGATGCTTTAGGGTGGATTCCGGCATTGAGCAGGGGATTGGACTCGATGGCCTTGTAGGCCCCTTCCAACTCTGCTGTGCTATAATTCTATGATCATATCACAGACCACCATGACCCTAAGTGCTGCCAAGCTACTATCATAACAGAGACAGGTTTTTAAAATCGGGACATTACCAGCCATCATACAAATAAGACAAGATTCAGCAAAATGCAAGAGATTCAAACTGAGAGCTTTGTGGTTTAAGGATAGGACCTAGGCCAGTGAGATCTAATGGGTATGTTCAGGCCTCAGATCCCTTTTTAGCTGCAGAGGAGAACAGAGTTCTGTAAAGCAAAAAGTCACGCTTTCCCACAGATAGCATCAAGGTGTTCTGTCTCCATGTGCAGCTAGTATGAAGTATTTTTCAGGTAAGGGATACATTCATGTAATGTAGAAAGAGCTTAGAGAATGTCACTTAATGGATGTCCAACTGATCATTTTTGTAACTTTAGAGGCATAAGGCACAGATGTTCTAGATCACCAACTTTTCTTTTTTATCTTACCCATAGTGCTGCATTTTATTTATTTAGAACATTTATATAGTGCCCTCCATAATATATATCCCAAGATGGGTACCTATAGTTGTGTATGATTATCTTGATATTAACAGGATAAATGTAGGATCATGGATATACATGGGCCTAATCTACACCAAGCAGGATATTGCACTATGAAAGTGGTATGAAAGCGGTATATAAAAGCCAGGAGCCGCACGACTGCTTTATAGTGGTATTGAAGTGCACTGACAACTGTTGGGGCCCATTGACACATACCATATACTGCTTTCATACAGCTATATCCTACTTGCTGTGGCTCCTGCCTTTTATATACCTAGGGTGACCCTATGAAAAGGAGGACAGGGCTCCTGTATCTTTAACAGTTGTGTTGAAAAGGGAATTTCAGCAGGTGTCATTTGTATATATGGAGAACCTGGTGAAATCCCCTCTTCATCACTAAAATTAAAGGTGCAGGAGCTATACTAGAGTGACCAGATTTAAAAGAGGGCAGGGCACCAGCAGCTTTAAGTGTTGTGATGAAGAGCGAATTTCATTTTGAGGTTAGGTTTTGTTATCTGTAGTTTTGTAACCTCCAACCTACACGGAGTCCTTTCCTTGGGGGGGGACATAGTGGGATTTTGCATCCATAAAAGGAGGGTGGCCCATGGCAGAATGTGTCCATGTGACCTTTCCCTGTGCCCCTCTCATAGGACTAGAGTGACCATATCGCCGGAACTGCCCGGATTCAACTGGCATAATCACACTACACCGGGGACCCTGGGGGGGGGGTCATTTGGCAGGAGAAACAGACATCCAAGTGGTGGCAGTGGCAGCAGCTGCCCCCCTCCCCGCCACTGCACCGTACTGCGACACATGTCTCCCCACCACAGTGCCTGGTGTAGACATGCCCCTTGTCTGGGCAGCTTGGAAGAAGCAAAAGGTAAAGAAGGTCTCTGGCACTCCACTGAATATGCCAACAGCCAGTCTACCTGCTGTAATTGGCTGGGTAATCAGGTACTAGCTTACAATAGTGTTGTTAAGTAGTTTTAGATGCTGGATGTAATAGTCTTATATAGGCCCCTTTATATCTTAAAATTTGATTGATTGATTGATTGATTGCATTTCTATATCGCCCAATAGCCAAAGCTCTCTGGGCGGTTTACACAATTAAGACAATTCAAGTATAAAACAACAGTATAAAACCATAATATAAAATACAATATAAAAGCACAACCAACATAAAAACAGCACCAATGCAAAAATACAAATTAAAAATACAAATTTAAAACAGCAAGTTCAAATTAATTTATAGACTCTTAAAATACTGGGAGAATAAAAAGGTCTTCACCTGGTGTCTAAAAGAATATAATGTAGGTGCCAAGCGAACCTCCTTAGGGAGCTCATTCCACAGCTGGGGTGCCACAGCAGAGAAGGCCCTCCTCCTGGTAGCCACCTGCCACACTTCCTTTGGCAGGGGCTCACGGAGAAGGATCCCTGACCTTAGGGTCCGGGCAGGTACATATGGGAGGAGGCGTTCCTTCAGATAGCCTGGCCCCAAGCCGTTTAGGGCTTTAAATGTTCATACCAGCACTTGGAATCGGGCCTGGACCTGGACTGGCAGCCAATGAAGCTGGAAAAGGACTGGCGTGATGTGGTCTCGTCGGCCAGTCCCTGTTAGTAGGTGGGCTGCCCTGTTTTGTACCAGTTGAAGTTTCCGGACCGTTTTCAAGGGCAGCCCCAAGTATAACGCATTGCAGTAATCCAAACAAGAGGTTATCAGAGTATGGATAACTGTAGCTAGGCTATCTCTGTCCAGATAAGGGCATCCCAGGGATCGTCCCAGGGTCATCCCTGTTCATGTAAATGACACACAGGATATCCCGGGAGGAGGGAGGGACGAACGCAGTACGATCCTTGGATAAACCTTAGGTCTAGCTAAGGCTTTCGTGTTGAAACGCGTTCGGCCTTTTTTATTCTACGTTGTTTCTGCTAGACATTTGTTTTTGTGCAATATGCTGTTGCACTTTTAATGCAACACTATTGTTAACTTTATTCTTGTGCATTAAATACTATTGTTCTACTGTATATATATCCTTAACTTTTTGTTTAGTATTACATGGTTGTTGGTTAAGGACTTCACCTTTCCTTGCTCTTGCTGTTTTGGATCATGACACCTAATGAAGACAAATTCCATTAGGACACAAAACCAGGCTTCAGATCCAAGGGATCCTGTTCCAGGGTTCCCACCGCTGAGAGAAAATAAACCATTTTGGAATCTGATTTTGCTTCAAGGTGTGGTAATGTTGTTTTGTGCAAGCCATGGGATAGTCATAGTTTTCCTTCTTGGATATGGCCAGGATTCTGCCACAAGACAGAGTGTGGGCAATATGCCTTAGAAAAGAGTTTGGTACAATTTATTTATTTAAATTATTCATTTATGGATTTAAATTTTACATATCTTTTTAAATTGTTTTAATCTTGTGTAAATTCTTCAGAGAGCTTCAGCTATGGGACAACATAGAAATAATAATAATAATAATAATAATAATAATAATAATAATAATAATAATAATAGGCCACCTTTCGGGGCAGAAGCCCTGAACTGGAAATGTTTTAAAAGGGAAAGGTTCATGTCTGCAGTGGGCATATGCCCTTCAAGCTATACAGGTGGAGTGCTATTAAAATAAAGAACAACCACGCACTGGAATATTTTGATCATCCGAATCTATTTATTTGTTTATGTTCTTTTTCAAGATGAATTACATGAGTTGGAAATGAAACCAGCTTGTTGAAACAAGGGGAGAAATGGCTGTTTTAGTTAGCAGCAATGGTATCACGGATCCAGCCAACGAAGTTGCAGACTCTGGTGTAAACCCCAGGGTAACCGGGCAGAGCACATCCGATGCCCCACGAAACAACGCCCTGGAGCTCCCCATTACATACCACTGGGCCACCGGAATCCCCCTGTGGGACAAAGGAAAAGATGGTACGTTGAAAATAACAGGCATTTCAGGCAGGTTCCCAAATAGCTTGCTTTGGCTTGATCTTGAATTCCTGCTTGTCCTTTGCTCCCCATATTCACTGAAGTGAAACTGCACAACCCCCAAATGCCATGTCGACTAATGTTGCACTACCAACTAACACCACCCCCAGTAGTAGTAGTAGAATGCTGAAGGGAGCTGTAACCTCTGCTAGACCAGTGTTTAAATTTTAAAATGAGGGGTTCCAGAGCTTGCCCACAGTTCACATCCTATGACCTGAAATCCCTTCTTCCACTACACCCATGTTGTGTGTGTGTGTGTGTGTGTGTGTTAGTCGAAATAGGGTGACCAGTTGCATGTCTACACCTCTCGGTGTTCCAGGAGGGAGGGGGAAGGATCTCGTGATATTCTGCTTGTGAGATCCTCCCCTTTGGACGGATGTGCGCGTGACATCCAGGGGGAAAGGAGGATGTTACACCGGCCAACATTTTTTTTACTAAAGATGAGTGCATGAGCGCTCCAACGCAAAAGTAAGTTTAAAAATCAACAACACCCAATGGTCCAGCCAGGCTGTGCACTTGTACCCTGTGGCCGGGTGTAGGGGGGCAGTTTATAGCTTGGTCACATCTGGTGTCTATTGTTTTAAAAACACCTCCACTGAAGCCACCCCAGCCTGCACCAATACCGGATTCTGAGACACTCTTAAAAGGCTCTGTGTGGCACACCAGTTTCTCAGGGCTAAGCTACACCCATCTCTGAGTTTCGTCTTCAGTCTAACTCTGTCTCTAAGAGTTATGCCAGCCAGCCAAAGCCGCAAATCTGTCTATTTTTCTCTGATACACATTTCAAACATTCTGCCTTGCATGCCAGCAGTGCAGACAGAGCCTATCTTACAAATGAACAAAATGAAGTGGAAAGGAAGGGGTAGCGAAAGAACGCAACAACATTTCAGGTTCCAACATCTGCAGCAACAGGGCATCCGCAAAGATGAGAGCCCCTCTCTCACCTGGCACCTCACTGTTGGTCATGAGAGTGTTGTTCTCCCCCCTAAGGATGACCCTTCATCACCCACCATGAGGAATTCTGAGAAAAATGCCTCTGGCTTGTTCTGTTTTGCCCTGTGGGCTGTTTTAACTGTCCTCGCCTTTTCCACATTTTGATCTCTGGATGCCTCGGCTCTGCTGAGTTCCAGGTACCTGACTGCTCACCAAATCTGCAACAGGAAAGGGTTCTTGCTCGCCCAGCACTTCTTAGCTAAAAACTGGAGATCCCCTTGATGAAACTGCTCAGAGTGCAAGACCCCAAAGAGGAGGTTTGACAACCTGAGTTTGAAGGATATGGCTCCAGCAGGTTTTAAAACTAATAATTTTAAAACCTCAAACTTTAAAGAATTCCTAAAAAATCAACAGATGAACAGATGTGCTTCAAACTTGGCATGACTAAAGCCCTACTTAAGAACTATCATGATGCCAAGTTTAATCTCTTTACCTTTTCATGTGACAGTTTTTAAAAATATTAATTTTAAAACCTCAAACTTAAAAAAAATCCTAAAAATCAACAAATGAATGGAACTGTTTCAAAATTGGCATGGCTAAAGCCCTTCCTACAGCATATCCTTGTGCATAGCATCATCTCTGTATTTTTAAAAACGATCGAGTTGTAAGCATTTTTATTAATTCCCTTTAAAGTAGAACTGCCCTTGGGGTGGGGAGGATGGGAAAAATCTGGATTTTTCTTCACATTTCATCATTCTCCCCCTTCCCAGAATTTCTTACCAAAAATCCTAATAAATCCAGTTTTTTCCTGCCGTATGGTCACCTTAAACCTGCAGCACGGGTTGCTTCGCCCTGAGGATATTGCCCGTGGGCAAGCTACATGCTTCTCACTTGGAGATACGGGCTTCACCTTCGAAGAAGCTTTGCAAGCTGATCTTTAGTAAATATATTTCTCCACAGGGAAATGGGATGGAAGCAGGATCAACTCACAGTATCCACCCATATACAGGCCGTAGCTAGACCTAAGCTTTATCCCTGGATCATCCAGGGGTCAAACCTGTTCACCTAGGTGACACACAGGGGATCCAGTGCTCAGGCAGGGGCGAACCCTGGATGATCCCAGGATAAACCTTATGTCTAGCTGTGGCCACAGTATACATTGTAAAGGTCAAATAACCCGTGGATTCAAGACCCTTATATTAATTCCTAAATAATTGGTGGCTGTTTCCAAATAAAGAAAGCAGACAAGTTGATGTGGTTAATAACTTCCATGTGCTCAGAAGGCAAATTGTCTCACCTGGCAGGAGCCTTTGCCGCCCTCTAAGAATCCAACACAGATCATCCTCGGAGTGATTTGTCCTGCGTAAGCTGCTTCACGTTCAGCATCCGTTAGGATTGGCGCGTTCAGGCACTGCAGAACGTCAGGGTGGTTTGCTGGAAGGAAAGCGAGAAAAAAGGAGAAATTCAAGAGTTCTGCAGTAATCCAGTCATTTTAGGGGTAGCAAGAGCTGCTTAGCTGTATGAGTATCTAATTTTATGTAATAAGACATCTGGCTATCACTGGCTCATGCACGTGGGGTATTACAATTGCTAGGCTGCTGCCATCATAGGAAACTGAGGGCATGTCTAGATGGGGCGATATCCCGGTGATCGCCCTGGAATCATCCCTGTGGGTCCGCAGGACGCACAGAGCAACTCAGGAGCTCTGTGCCCATTGGGGATGGGGTGGGGGGAAGGTGAGGTGTTTTGTTTTTGAAAAAGCCTTACCTGTCGTTTGAGCGCTCAAGTGCTCCTTTTCCTTTTAAAAAATAATCCAAAATGGCAGCCATGATGTCGCGCGCCGTGTGTCGAGGAGGGAGACGATCTCGTGGTCGTAAAATCATGAGATTGTCGCCCTCCACCCCCCTTGTCTAGACATGCCCTGAGAAATGGTGGCCATGCAACCCAACCTGCACTGAGTACTGCAAAAGCCCACCCAAATGTCATGTTTTTATACTTAAAGGCAGGACTTAAGTAGTACCAAGGTTCTCCAAGGCTCAAATCCCTGAATATCGTCAGGGATAAGGCAAAAGAGTTCTACGTTAGAGGGTGTTTTTTCCTGAGCGCCAGCATCTGTTTTTCTAGAAAGGAAGCATTTCTTTACAGTTAAGAACATTATAAGAAGAGCCCTGCTGGATCGCTCCAAAGGCCTCTCTAGTCCGCCATTTTGCTCCCACAGTGACAAGCAGGTGCTCATGGGAAGTTTGCAACGCTCCTGCTTGTTTTCTCCAGCAACTGGTATTGAGAGGAATTCTGGAGTTCAGAGCCATCATGGCGAGCCCTATGTTCCATCAATGTGGATAATTCCCCTTTAAAGCTGTCCATGTTGGTGACCATCGCTACATCCTGTGGTAGCAAATTCCATAGTTTATCTATGTGCTGTGTGAAAAAGAATTTGCTTTCATCTCTCTTATCTGACTCTGGTTTCAAGTACTATAAAAGAGCGAGAGGTGTTTCTCCTGACTCATTGCCTCCATACTGTGTGTAATTTTGTACTCCTCTATCATGTCCCCCCTTACTCACTGTTTTTCTAAACTATAGAGCTGCAGCCTGTGGAATTCTGTGAGTGTCCTGAAAGTACAGCCCGTGGTGACGTGGGGAGGGCAAAATGCCAATTTGTCCAAAAATTATGGAAGATGGTGTTTATTGAGATTAAAGATATTGTAGGAATAAAGATTGATGAGACACCAAGAGTGGCATCACTATCTCTATATGAAGATGTAAAGAGTACCAAAGAAACTAAAGAACTGAGAACCAATTTGCTGACTGCTGCAAGATTAATTGTATCAAGGAACTGGAAGATTCAAGGCGATTATTGTATTGAAGAATGGTATAAAGAAGTGTGGGATATTGCTATTCATGATAAACTGACATGTAATATTAAAGCAAGAAGAGGTATAGCAAAAACGAATGAATTCGAGGGGATTTGGAGACAGTTCCTGGTACGTGTGTTATCTAAGGGAAGTGGGAAACCGCCTCCAGAAGAGGTCTTAAGGTTTGGGAATCAGGAACGATCCCGAAGGGAAGGGGGAGCTGGGTGTCCATAATGCTATTCCCTCAGGGAGAGATTCCTAGAATAGGGAAGCGAGTCACTGTGAGGGGGTGACATGGTGATTAACAGCCAGTTTAAAAGACACAGTGGCCACCGAAAAACTTACCCTACGGTGATGATAACTGCACAGAAAGATGATGGTCTAATCCACCCACAGCAAGAAACTTAATGGGGATTGGGGTAGCAGGGTCTTTTTCCTTGTCCGATGAGCAGAATAGAAGTATAGTCAGCCTTGTCCTATCATAAGAAATCCAATGAACAGATGATGATGATGATGATGTATTTCTTACCCGCCTCTCCACTTGGATCAAGGCGGGGAACAACAGTGAATATAAAGCACATAAAAACTGATTAAAAACATAGTATACATGATTAAAACATCCTTAAAACATTCTAACATTTCACTGGATAGGCCTGCCAGAATAGATCAGTCTTTATTGCTTTTTTAAATGCTAAAAGACTGTCAAGTTGACAAATCTAATTCCAAGATCTGTGGAATTAGCCAGGAAATGGCCTTCTATGGTCACATCAGTGATGGCACTCCATATTCTGTTTGTAAAGGGGTCTTGTTTTTGTTTTTATAAGAGGAGAGAGAGAGAGAGAGAGAGGTGGAGAATTATGAACGAGAAGAGGGAGAGAAATGAAGGAGAAAGACATCTAACATATTTTATGTTAGAATAGTAGAGTTGGAATTCCTGTAACTTGAGCCCATTATTCCATGTCCTGCACTCTGGGCTGATGGAGAAGAGATCCTGGCCCTTGGAAGGTGTGACAACTTGAATACTTGAAAGGTGTGACAACCTTTCAAGTCCTTGAAGAGTGCTCTCATGTCTCCCCTCCATCTTCTCTTCTCCAGGCTAAACATGCCCAGTTCTTTCAGTCTCTCTTCATAGGGCTTTGTTTCCAGACCCCTGATCATCCTGGCTGCCCTCCTCTGAGCACGCTCCAGCTTGGCTGCGGCCTTCTTGAATTGTGGAGCCCAGAACTAGACACAATACTCAAGGTGAGGCCTAACCAGGGCCGAATAGAGAGGAACTAGTACCTCATGCGATTTGCAGTCTTGTTTGCTGAGGGTGTGAGTTTTAAAAGTATAATTTCCCCACTAAAATGAAAGACTGATGTTATATTTAAAGAGGCTGTTTTGGGAGCACCCTAACTGCCCGCAGTACAAAAATATCTTTTCTCTCTCTCCCAGAGCAAAGTTTCTTTTACTCTCCCATTTCTCTCTCTCAGAAAGAACAGTTCTGCCACTTTTCTCCATGGCTGAGTTTGAAACAGACACAAAGCCAGCTGGGGTGGGTGCTGATTGGCTAGCATCTGTGATGTCACAAAGCTACACACTCTCCAGACCCCAGAGACATTTTGCATTGCTTTTAGAGGGTTTGCTTTTTAAATAAGGTGTAAGAGGAGCACATGTACCACTTCTCCTCCTCCTCCCCCTCCTCGACAGACAGTGTGCCTGAAATGGGAGAATGGAACAGACCATCTTTCTGGTGAGTGTCCTCAGAGGGGGCATTTTCTTCCACAATCCGCTTCTTCCTGTTCTGGATTCTTTGGGGGATTTAAACAGGGTCTTTGTACAGCCGGTTCTTCCTTTTATGCATAATACTATTGCAAGGGTGGGTGGAGCCTGGCAGGGCATTATCAGTTGTCCACCCCTCCCCTCTCTCAGCGTGAAAGAAAACACTTCCCCACAGGTTCAGAAATCTGCGTCACTGGAGATCGGCCGCCACCCACCCACCTGTGCAAGTCAATATTGTCCCTATAAAATAAACAAGAACATTTTCCTTGTTTGTATATACACTGGTAGAGAGGCTTGAGTGGAAGGGGGTTCCACTTCTCTCCTGGGGGGTGGGATTGAATAGAAAGGGCTGAAAGTTTTCCGAGGGCCTTGCTAGGCCTACCTTAAAATCTGGGTGTGTTGAGGGGCCAGCCCAAGCTAAAAGTAGCACGGGCTGTCGCTCCTATCCACACGTCCGATGCGACGGGGTAAAGGAAAGCCCCGTTGTGTCGGCCATTTTGTTTCATATGTTAAAGGGGCTGGGTGTGCAGGAGCGCATCAGCAACTAAGGTAGGTTTTTTAAAATTAAAACCAAGGTCCCCCGCTCCCCAGCCCCCGATTTCCCCACCCTGGCTGCAATCCCCCCCCCCCCGCGATCTCCAGTTTCCCCCCCATCTCTCCACCCTGCCTTGATGGCCGCAGCGCTCCTGTGGAGCGCTGCGCGCCGTCCGCTGCTTTTCCCAGCTACTCACGAGTAAATGTGGTAGCTGGGAAAAGCAGCGGAACAGGCTACACGCCCGAAGTCTTGGGCTCAGCCCGAGACCGCGGGAAATACCGGGCCACAAACGGTGCCTGTTATCCCGGGCCAAGGGAGGGTTACCCCTGCCTGAGCCTGGGATCCCCTGGGCGTCATCTGGACGCACAGGGACGAGCCTGGGCCTTGCACCGGGCTAAACCCTGGTCTAGCAACGGCCTGAGAGGCATGTGCAGAGCAGCCCCCGTCCCATCGCTAAGCGCTGATTCTTTGCAAGTTCCGAAGTCTGAATCTTCAGAGGTCCGCTTCCCCCAACCCCACGTGCAACTCAGTATTGTCCTTGTAAGAGCGTCTTTGCAGCTCTGTCCATGCTTCCCAGTGATGCGATTTCGCTCACGTCTGAAAACACTCCAACAATAACACTTTTCACTCAAACTACTGGCCTTATACCCCTGTTTTTGTAGGGAGCTCCTGGAGGTTTCCAGCACTGTGATCGCTAGAGGCACAGAAGTACATGGCAGTGTCCTCAGATCTCAGGTCAGTTATTTGCAGTGAGCAGTGCTTGTCTTCTTCAGGTTGTACCATGAGTTTCGTGCCTTTAAATCCACCTTCCATATTAATTATATGGAAGGTGGATTTAAAGGCACGAAACTTAATATGATAAGTAATTAAGTACAGAGATCTTGCCGTTAGGGTGGGGCGCCGCCTCCCCCCTCTCCCCTAAGTTAGGTGGCCGGAGTAATAGACTCACGGGGATATGGGGAGGGGGAAAGTAGTGGGGGGGAAGAGGGGTTGGGGGGGATTAATAGGGTGGGAGGGAGGGGGATGGGAGGGAGGGGGTTCAGGGTTTATTTTTATTTTTGTTGTTGTATATGTTTATGAGTTGCAGAGCACACGGGATCGGAAGGAAAATCAAAAGGATAGATCAAACCCCACAAATGTGGAAAAAAGAAATAATATTACTATATTGAATAAACTAGTAAAAGAAAAAGATTATGTAGATTGTTGGCGTTTACTGAATGGCCTGAATCCGGGATTTTCTTATTACTCCTCAGTTCATCAGACATACTCTAGAATAAATTATATAATGGTTTCAAAAGAGTTTTCAAGTAAGGTATGTAAAATGGAAATGGGGGTGATAAAGGTAACAGACCATGCATTGTTAAGTTTAGAATTTACAGTTAAAAAGAATTATAAGGAAGCGTTTAGGTGGAAACTAAACACAAAACTTTTGAAGTATAATAAGGTGGTAGAAAAAATGCAAAGAGAATTGACAGAGGCTTGGGAAATTAATGAGAAGGGAGGAACGTCAAGGGCAGTAGTTTGGGATACCATGAAGGCAGTATCAAGAGGGATATGTATTAGGGAAATGTGTAATTTAAGAAGGCAACAAGTAGCAGAGCAGGAACAATTGGAGGAAGAGATTAAGAAAATGGAGAAAGATTATTGGCAACATAAAAATAAATATAAATTAATAGAAATACAAGCAAAGAAAAAACAATTAGAAAATTTAAATTTAGAGGAGGTTCAAAAGAATTTAATATATATGAAAAGGGAGTATTTCGAAAACAGTAACAGGAATTCTAGAGTGCTTGCCAGGCTCACACAAAAAGAAAAAGCCAGGAATGGGATAGGGATTTTGAAGGATAAACAAGGGAAGTATTGTCATACAATGAAGGATAAAGTAAAGATTTTTCAGGAGTTTTATCAAGAATTGTATAAGGGAAAGGATATTCAAAAACAAAAGTTGGAAGCTTATATAGAAAAATATATAAAGAAGAGAATAAAAATAGAGCATAAAGAGTTAATGGAAAAGGTAATAACTCAAGGAGAAGTAGAAGAAGTAATTGAGAATTTGAAGCCGGGTAAATCACCGGGGGTAGATGGTTTAGGACCAGAATATTATAAGGTTTTTAAAGGAATTGTAATACCAAAATTAATAAATTTGTATAATTCCATATTGGAAGGGGATAGAACGCCAGAATCATGGGAACATTCATTAATAATTTTAATACCAAAACCAGATAAAGATTTGACTGTCCCTGATTCATATAGACCTATTTCATTAATAAACCAAGATGCTAAGCTTTTTTCAACTATTTTAGCAAGGCGGTTGAATAAATTTATAGAGGAATACATAGGGGAGGACCAATGTGGATTTGTGGCAGGTAGACAGATGTCTAATTTAGTGGGAAGAGTATTAAATGTAATACAGGTGATAAATAAGTCTAGGGTTAAAGCGGGAATTCTGGCATTGGATATTTTTAAGGCTTTTGATTGTTTGAGCTGGCAAGCTTTAAAGATGGTTTTAAATAAAATGGGGTTTGGAAATAAATTTAAAGCGATAATAGAACAGTTATACTCTCAAAATACAGCCGTAGTGGTAGTGAATGATGGTGTGACAGATAAGATACGACTAGCCAGAGGGACAAGGCAAGGTTGTCCGCTCTCACCAGTCCTATTTGTAATGGTAATGGAATTATTGGTGAATGCAATACGAGAAGATGAGGAGATTGAAGGAATAGGTAGTATGAAAGAAATTAAATTGAATATGTTTGCAGACGACACCTTGTTGACGATAAAGAATCCAATAGAGAAGATGGGGAGAATTAAACAGCAACTGAGAGATTTGAGGATATTACGGGGTTAAAAATAAATTGGTCTAAATCAGAATTGATGTTGTTCAATTATACTAAAAAGGAAGAGAAGGATTGGGAAGAAAAGGGAAGAGAAATGAGAGTTAAGAATCAGATTAGATATTTGGGAATAAAAATCACGCAGAAGCTAGAGAGTTTAGAGAAAGAGAATTTAAATGTGTTAAAAAAAGAGATTTTAGCAAAATTGGAAAAATATAAAAGGTTAAATTTATCTTGGTTTGGAAGAATAGCATTAATAAAAATGAAGATTTTAGCAAAGATTAATTTTGTGTTCAGGATGCTACCAATAAAAATTTCAGAATTAGAGCTAAAAAGTTGGCAAAGGATTATAAATAATTATTGTAATGGTGATAAGAAAGCGAGGGTAAATAAAAGTAAATGGTATTTGAGCCAAAAAAAGGGAGGATTGGGTCTCCGGAATATTAAATTATATTATGTAGCTAATAGATTAAGATGTATAGTGGAGGCAATTACAGGATTAGGGGAATTAGATTGGATGGAAGAAAAAATTACGAGTAATATAGAGACTAAATTGGAAAATGTATTTTTTATGGAAGGAAAAAAAAAATGGGTGGAAAGTATAAATAACCCGCTTTTGAGGTCTCACTGGGAAATTTGGAGTAAATATAAAGGGGAGCTGCTTCCAAGCAGCTCTCCTTTGTCACCGGTAATAATGTTGAAGAATTTCCCGGAGGAATTAAAGAGTAGATTAAGTAAAGTTTTAATAGAAAAAAATAAAATGAAATTAAGGGATTGGTTAAGAGGAATGAGTATAAGAGAGGATATGGAAGAGGTTTTGAAGGATAAAAAATTAACTTGGTTAAATTATAGGCAATTAGAACAGTGGACTAAAAAGTGGGTAAGAGATAATGGAGATTGTAGAGAATTAACAAAGTTTGAGGAACTAATAGTTAAGAAAGATAATGAAAGGGAGAAAAGAACAGTATTAAAAGGGTTGATGAGTGAAATATATAGAATATTGGTGGAGAAAGGGACGGTGGATAATTCGGGTAAAATGGTTTGGGAGACAGATTTGAAGGTACAAATAGGACAACAGGGTTGGGAGGGATTATGGAAACAAAGAGCGTTGAGAAATATGTCAGTAAGAATAAAAGAGAATTATTTTAAAATTGTATGGAGGTGGTACCTAACTCCGGTTAGATTGAATAAGATAAACAATCAGCAATCAGAAAATTGTTGGAGAGGTTGTGGGGTTAAAGGAACGTATTTGCATATGTGGTGGGAATGTAACTATGTTCAGAAATTGTGGAAGATGGTGTTTTTGGAGATTGAAGAAATTGTGGAAATGAAGATAGAACGAACACCAAAAGTTGCATTGCTGTCACTATTTGAAGAAGACTTTAAATGTAAAAAGGAAATTAAGGAACTGATAATGAATTTGTTGATCGCAGCAAGATTGATTGTAGCTAGGAACTGGAAGATTCAAGGGGAATATTCTATTGAAGAATGGTATAAAGAAGTATGGGATATAGCTATCCATGATAAATTAACAAGTAATATTAAATGGAGAAGAGGTATAGCTAAATCAAATGATTTTGAAGGAATTTGGAAACAGTTCCTAATATTTGTGTTTTCTAAAGGAAGTGGGAAACCACCAGCAGAAGAAAGTATGAGATTCTGGAATCAGGAATGAGATCCCGAGGTGGGGGGTGCACTTGTATGTTATTTTGATTATGTTATTAAGATAAGATATTATGTATTCAATATTCAACATTATGTAGTATGTTGTTGTTGTTGTTGTTGTTGTTTATGTGAAATGTAATGGTATGTTTAAGTAATGTAGAAAAATAAAAATATATTAAAAAAATAAAATTAAAAAAATAAAAAATAAATCCACCTTCCAAGGCGGCTGAATCCCCTTTAGCTAGACTGCCAATGAGTTTCAACGGCTGGTCAGCTGCCTTCTGCTGATACCAAGACATCCAGGTGTGATCTGTGTTGTCCTGGTAGCATTTATTTGGGTCGTGCCGCCCGGCTGCCGGAGTACCCACCTGGGTATTTGGGAGAGCAGCACCTGCTTCTGACCATCGCAAGGCACTCAAAGGGTTGAGAACGGGAAAGAAAAGGTTAGGGGGCTTGTGGGTGACACCAGTAACATCAAGATCAGGAACAAAAGCTAGTGGCTACTCAAAACGCAAGAAAATGTCCCTTCCCTTTCCAAATTACCATTCATGACCTGTTCTCTCTGATTCAGCCTCTGTTTGCGAAGGCTCGAGACTGAGAATCAAATATAATTTGAAAAAGAGATCACTGCCTGTGGTCTGTACAATCATCCCACGTTCACCTCTGATAAACAGTGTTTGTTTGTTTTTTAAAAACCTGCCAAACCTGTTTAGCTAGAAGACACCATGGGGACAATGGCACTAGGTGTGGTGAAGGGACACACGGCCCTCCAGATGTTGTTGGACTACAGTGCTCATCCACCCAGGCACAGCGGCCATGCTGGGTGGGTCTACTGGGAGGTGGGGGTCCAAAAACGCCCAGAAGGGCACCGTTCCCCGTTCCCCCGGTGTATGCCATGGGGGAAGCGATAGCTCCCTCCAGCCACTTTCAAGTTATTGTCTGTTTCCACCCCCCACCCCACCCCATCTCTTACATAGAAGAATGAAGAGCCATAATAGGGACAGGTGCAGCAGAGAAGACATCGGTTGTTGGACTCGATGGCCTTGTAGGCCCCTTCCAACTCTGCTATTCTATGATTCTATGATCCGCACAAAACACCCAGTTCGAGTGATGAAGGAGACGAACCGCTGATACAGATTGCGGAGGAAATGATGTCAGATGACTCACACTTCCTGAACCCGCCCTCCTCAAACTGACTGATGGTAACAAGGCCTGCCCTTATACAGCTTTCTTTTCCATTGATCATGCCTTTGAATTAGGCTTTGTCTGCCGGAAAATCCAGCCCACCTTGGGCAAGCCTAGGCATGCGGCCACGGCTGGCATTGGAAACGGCCCTCAGAGTGATGCCGTCCTCTTCCACTTGTAACCCTCTTGTGTTTCCCCTGAAAATAGCTTCAGGAAGACAAGCTTGGGAATGCTGCACAAGGCCTCCCGTTGGATGGGTCATTCCAGGAGCTCCCAAATACACCAAGCCAGACTCCAGTGTGCGGAGGTCGGGCGACCATATGCAAAGGCGGACAGGCTCCTGTAACTTGAACGGTTGCGTAGAAAAGGGGATTTCAGCAGGTGTCATTTGTATGCAGTGAGTAGGACTGAGCACGGATTCCAAAGGGCCCAGCAGACTTTTCCCCCTTCGCTGTGTAGCCTTCACCACGACTGCCATCGCACCAGCGTTTTATCGCCCTTTCCTCCTGCCTTGTTTACCATTTTGCCCCACAACCCTCGCATGGCGTTGTCCCTGTCCTGCTGTCACCTCGCCTGTTCTCCTCCATTTTCCATGCTTTTCTAGGGCGGGGAAAGTGCAGTACTTTTCTCCACATGGGATAAAACCGCTCTTCCGTCCCCGTGTTTTGCCGTCCTCGCGCTATGTCGGAAGTCTCCCTTTTGCGGAGGCATGTTGGTTGAAGATAAGGAAGGAGGAGGGCAGGGGACGTTCTCCTCCAGCGTGCCCTTTGAATTCCTCTCTCTCCTGCTTGGGGTGGAGTCCTGTGAACGGGCTTTGGCTGCTCCAACCCCACTCTCATTGCTCTCTCATCCACCTGTTTCAACTTCCCTCTCCCCACCCCCGACGGTACGAGGTGCTCCGATGGACTTGCGGTACTACTAGAGATGTAAAGGCCCAGAAAAAAAAATTGGAAAATTCCGGTGGAATTCCCCCCTTTTTTCCCCGAAGCCTTTTTTGTGCCCCCCCCCGCCGAAAAATTGGAAAAAATGAAGAAAAAATGGATTACAGGATGTTTTACTTTAGCATGATGAATGAAAGGTTTAAGACAAGGTGTTCCGATATTGACTTCTCCAAATGATTTCTAAAAACTGCACAGTATCAACTTCTGTGCACCAAGGACACGCAAGTCCTAGGTTGCAAACTGAGACTACGGCCATAGCCAGATGGGGCGAAATCTTGGGATGATCCCTCCCCTTTAGGCTCGGCTTTTCCATGGCCTTGGGCTCAGCCCATAGAGACCACGGAACGTGTGGCTGGGCGCTGCGGTTTGTCCCGGCTCCTCACAATTTCTCGCGAGGAGCTGGGACCCGCGCATGGGGCTGGGTGGGGGGAGTGGGGGAAGTAATTATTTTTTTAAAATAACTTCCCTCATGCACACGAGCGTTGGTGGGCTGCTGGCCCTTTAACTGTAAAAAAAATGGCGGGCACGACGCCTCTCCATCTGAGGTGGTCGTGCGCCGCGTGTAAACAGAGGGGGGATCTCGCGATAAAACCATTGCGAGGTCTTCACCCCTCCGCCGTGGACTAAGAGGTGGGTCTAGCGAAGGCCTACAACTCTCAAATGCAAGAGCAAGATGCATTTCTGCCTCTAGGGGGCAGCACTGCCATTGAAGCAGAGACTGAAACGGATAGTGATGGCTGTAGGTCAGGGAATGAGTCTGATTAAATGTCATGCATATTCATTGGATCTTGGTTCCCCCCCACCTTTTTCTCAGTTCTTTTCATGGGAATGGGGGCTTTATGCCCTGACACTGGAGGACAAGCGGAGACATAAGGAATTTTCTTTGTGACTAACGTTGGTGGCTTCTTCTTCTGTTGTTGTTTTAAATCGTTCTTTGCCTGCTCCTCATAAACTTGCAGAACCAAAGAGGTTCCTTACTGTTCAGGTGTTCCTAACAGTTCAGGAGCTTGTCGCTCCATTTGTTACCAAAAATAAAAAAAGGAAAAAGGAAAAAAATAAATTAAATTTCTAATAATTGTTTGAATACACTGTACTTTTAATACACCAAATGTACATTTTTTTCTGAACCCCCCCCCCCCCCGGGAAAAAACGGTTTTTTTCCCACGGCTTCAAAATTTCAGGAAATTTCACTCCTCTCCGCCCTCACTTTCACCCACTCTCATCCATCCATTTCAGCCAACTGGGAAGGGAGAGGGAGAGCAGGCACACCCCGCACGGAAGGGAGCATTATCGCACCTCAAAAGGCAGAAACAGCACCTAATCACTCAAACGCTAGATGACTGGAACAGTAGACCCCCAAACCAGAGCGAGGGGCGAGGAAGGTGCCCACGTCCATCACAATGTCCACCAACCACAAGAACCAATGAACTGGAGGGGGAAGGAGGCGGGGCGGGGTTGGGCGAGCGCAATAGCAAGAGAGCGAACAAGGGAAAAGAGATTGCGCTGGTGCAGTGGCGATACCAGGAAGCGCAAGCTGGCGCAGGGGAAAAGGTAAGCAAGGTGAAATCGCGCAACAACGCTCGCACGTGAGAGTCACCAGCGCTTGACGCGCTAATGAAAGGGAGGTGGAAATCGCGGCTGCATACCAGGAAAAAGAAGGAGGTGTGAAGGAGACCTACATCTCCACAGACATCCTTCCTACTCTTGATCTGAACGTAAGAACATGAGAAGTGCCCTGATGCTGGATCAGACCAAGGGTCCATCTAGTCCAGCACTCTGTTCACACAGCGGCCAACCAGCCATGTTCCCCAAGTGAATTAAGTGATTCCTCCATTCACTAGCATGGGGTGGGGGGCGGGGAGAGAGAAGCCCTCATTGCCTCAAAATGGCTGGAGGGGGACAAAGTGCACCCCAAGTCTCCTTGGGCAACTGGGTCCATTGGCTTTAAAAGCCCCCCCCCCCCGCTTGAAATTGCCAAATGTGCTGGGCGGGGGGGAAGAGAACTTGGAGACCCCTGGTCTAGCCTGATATAAAGAATCAAAAGTTGCTCACCTTTCTGTAGTATTTTACATGGTATTGTTAGTGCCTAGCTTCATAAAGTTAGTGACTAACTTGGATTTGTTTTTCTCATGGACCAATGCAACTATTTTGTTTTTTAAGTGGTGGATTCATTACGGATAATTATTATAGTGTCAAATAAACATATTTATATTTGTAGGCTTTATGCTTAGATTGAACATTGAATCGTATATGAATTTATTGCTCTTGTACTCTGCTCTTCATATAAGGAATTCAAAGGATTTTACGTCAGACCATCTCCCATCCCTGCAGCTAACACTCAAGATATTAGGTTGTAGGAGTTGAACTCGGAGAAAAACTCTTATTTGCAGAATAGGTTTAACAAAATACCTCTTGAGTAGGCACAGCGCCCTCTCCTTCCTGGCTAGAATTAGGGACCAGGCCTTCTGTTCCTGTTAGATCGGTTGCCCCTCTTTTCAGAAAATGCCCTGGGTTCTGAGCCTGGCAGTGTCTCACTAGTATGGGGGACAGGGAGAAGTGTCCTGGTCCCCCATCCTGCGAGCTGTGTTACCTGGAAGATGGCAGCCATGGACCAGCCTAATGGGATAGGGGGAGCTGGGGGAGGGGTGATGGCTAAACCAAGACTTCGGACTTTGGGGTTCTACTTTGTTTTTACTAGAATCCCAAATTCCACCAACCAGAGCCAGGCGCAAAAGACGTATACTTTAAATTAAAGAATTCCGAGGGGAGGATTTGATGGAGTAGGGTTTTTTCTTTCTCTGTTTTTTAGCCCCAAAACGAAATGGAGCTCACCATTTCCCCAGAAAAACACACCCACTCCACGTTACCCTCTCCACAAGCCTTCTTCGTTTTAGCAGTTTGGGTGAAGTAGGGTGCAAGGAAGTCTTTCTTGTTACAATTGTTAAACTCTTGGGAAGGTGTGATTCTTTTGCAGCCCAATCGTCTTGGAACGGGCTCCACAGTCAGAGAGGAGCCGGAAGACCGAAGCGTCCAGTCCCAGGAAGCCCACCTCTTTGGACGCCAGTCCCAAGTGATTGACATGTTCGGGCCTGGGAGGCCAGTGAGGCAGGAGCAGTCTACCTGTATAACTTTGAACTGGGTTCCAAACGGTCCTTGTTGCCACGACAAGACCAGTATTGAGGCCTGGGAGGCCAGTGAACCAGGAACAGCCCACCTGTGTAGCTTTGAACTGGGTTCCAAATGGTCCTTGTTGCCACGACAAGACCAGTATTGAGGACTGGGAGGCCAGTGAACCAGTAACAGCCCACCTGTGTAGCTTTGAACTGGGTTCCAAACGGTCCTTGTTGCCACGACAAGACCAGTATTGAGGCCTGGGAGGCCAGTGAACCAGGAACAGCCCACCTGTGTAGCTTTGAACTGGGTTCCAAACGGTCCTTGTTGCCACGACAAGACCAGTATTGAGGCCTGGGAGGCCAGTGAACCAGGAACAGCCCACCTGTGGAACTTTGAAATGGGTTCCAAACGGTCCTTGTTGCCACGACAGCTGGTCGGCGTCCAGAGCCGAGGGTTCCGGCCTGGCTCTTTGAGGCCGTTGGCGTTGGAGCGAGCGGAGGCGTCGGTCTGGTCTCTGCTCCCGGACTCCATCGGGTTTGATCGTTGCGGAGTTCGAGTTCCAGTTCTTCACTTGAGATCATCTAAACGTAAGTGAATTCTGCCCCCTCCACGCAAAGCTGATGACCCTGAAGGAATCTTGAATGGCCCCATTGGAAGCGGATGGAGGGCTTGAATAAGGGGATTCCTTCTAGAGTCAGAAATGCTGAGATTAGGGCGCACACCCTCGTCCCCTTCTTCCCCTCGCTAGTTTAGAGTCAAGTGGACGTTTTTAGGAAATAGGGCTCTCCCTTCCTTAGGCCTCCGCTTCTTCAATCCTGGGGTTTCCTGTTGACAACCATGTGTACAGACTCCTTTCTATTAGGCACCTTTTATTGGTGACGAGGGCTGAAAACAGGGACAATCCAGAAGGATGCAGAGGAGCAGCAAACTTTCCTTTGCCCTGACAGGGCAAATACCCTTTCAGACGTCCTAGAGCAGGGGAAAAGCAAATTGGTGCCCTCCAGAAGTTGGAGACTAAAGTCCCATCAGCCCCAGCCGGCATGGCTAATGGTCAGGGATTGTGGGAGCTGCAGTCCAAAACATCTATAGGGCACCAGAATGCCCCCCCCCCCACGCTGGAGTGTCCTCATAGATAGACTGATATTTAGCCTCCACCCACTTCCCCAAATTTAGGAAATTCTTTGATGTAATTTGAACATGGCTGGTTTTAAACAAAGAAGTGTACTACTGGCATTTTAACAGTCTATAAATAAATTTTAACTTGGTGTTTTAAATTCATAATTTTGCATTGCTGCTGTTTTATCTGGTTGACCTCTTATATTGTATTTTATATTATGGTTTTATACTATTCTTTTATACTTTGAATGTTTTTAATTGTTGTGAACCGCCCAGAGAGCTCCAGCTATTGGGGAGTATAGAAATGTAATTAATGAAATAAATAAATAAATAAATAAATAACATGATAGACTGAGAGTCCGGCGTGGGGGGGAGGTGAGGGGTGGGGGGCAGGAAGGTATGCATTGGGTCACATATGCTTGCCCATAGAAATCTATAGGGCAGAATTTTCTATAGGGAAATGATACTTGCCCATAGGGATCCAAGGCAAACCGCTTGCCCATAGAAAGCTATAGTACAGAATTATCAATAGAGAAACCATATTTGCCCATAGGGATCCAATGTAAACCGCTTCCCCAAAGAAAACAACAGGGCACAATTCCCCATAGAGAAGCCATACTTTTCAATAGGGATCCAATGCAAATAGCTTGCCCACAGAAAACAATAGGGCAGAATTCTCCATAGAGAAACCATACTTGCCCATAGGAATCCATTACAAAGCACTTGCCCATAGAAAGCAATAGGACAAAATTCCTATGCCTATAGAAAACAATAGGAGAGAATTGGATCCCTATGGGCAAGTATGGTTTCTCTACGCAGAATTCTGTCTTATTGTTTTCTTTGGACAAGCACTTTGCAATGGTTCCCTATGGGCGAGTATGGTTACTTGCCCATAGGGCTCCAAGGCAAACCGCTTGCCCATAGAAAGCTATAGTACAGAATTCTCCATAGAGAAACCGTACTTGTCCATAGGGATCCAATGTAAGCTGCTTCCCCAAATAAAACAATAGGGCACAATTCCCCATAGAGAAGCCATACTTGTCCATAGGGATCCAACGCAAACTGCTTCCCCATAGAAAGCAATAGTGCAGAATTCTCTATAGAGAAGACATACTTGTCCATATCGATCAAATGCAAAGTGCTTGCCCATAGAAAGCAATAGGACAAAATTCCCTATAGGGAAACCATACTTACCCATAGGGATCCAACGCAAGCCGCCTGCCCATAGGACAGAATTCTCCATGGAGAAATCATACTTGCCCATAGGGATCCAATGCAAACCACTAGCTAATAGAAAATAATGGGACAGTATTCTCCATAGGGAAATCATACCTGCCCATAGGGATTCAATGCAAACCGCTTGCCCATTGAAAGCAATAGGACAGATTTCTCCCTAGGGAAACCATACTTGCCCCTAGGGATCCAATGCAAACCGCTCGCCCGTTGAAAGCAAGAGGGCATAATTCTCCTTAGAGAAGACATACTTGCCCATACGGATCCATTGCAAAGTGCTTGCCCATAGAAAACAATATGAAAGAATTCTCCATAGAGAAACCACACCTGCCAATAGAGATCCAATGCAAACCTCTCGCACATAAACAACAATAGGAGACAATTCTCCATAGGGAAATCATACTTGCTCATAACAAACCAATGCAAACTGCCTTCCCATAGAAAGCAATAGGTCAGCATTCTCCGTAGAGAAACCATACCTGCCCATAGGGATTCAATGCAAACCGCTTGCCCACAGAAAGCAATAGGGCATAATTCCCCTTAGAGAAGACATACTTGCCCATAGGGATCCATTGCAAAGCGCTTGCCCATAGAAAAATATATGAAAGAATTCTCCATAGAGAAACCACTAGGGATCCAATGCAAACCTCTTGCCCGTAAACAACAATAGGACAGAATTCACTATAGAGAAACCATACTTACCCATAGGGATCCAAAGCAAACTGCCTGCCCATAGAAAACAATAGGACAGAATTCTCCATGGAGAAACCATACTTGCCGATAGGGATCTGATGCAAACCGCTTGTCCATAGAAAGCAATAGGTCATAATTCTCCTTAGAGAAGCCATATTTACCCATAGGGATCCAATATAAACCACTTGCCCATAGAAAACAATAGGACAAAATTCTCCATGGAGAAACCATCCTTGCCCATATGTATCCAATGCAAACCGCTTACCCATTGAAAACAATAGGACAGAATTCTCCATAGGGAAAACATACTTTCCCATAAGACCCTGATACAAACTGCTTTCCCATAGAAAGCAATACGATAAACGTCTCCGTAAGGAAACCATCCTTGCCCATAGGGATCCATTGCAAACCATTTTCCTACAGAAAGCAATAGGACAGAATTCTCCATAGAGAAACCATACTTGCCCCTAGGGATCCAAAGCAAACCGTTTGCCCATAGAAAGCAAGAGGGCATAATCCTCCTTAGAGAAGAAATACTTGCCCATAAGGATCCATTGCAATATGCTTGCCCATAGAAAACAAAAGAGCAGTATTCTCCGTAGAGAAGTTATACTTGCCCATAGCGATCCATTGCAAACCGCTTGCCTATAGGGATCCATAGGACAGAATTGTCCATAGGGAAACCATAATACCCATAGAGATCTAATGCAAAGCGCTTGCCCATAGACAACAATAGGACAGAATACTCCAGAGGGAAACCATACTTGCCCATAGGGATGCAATGCAATCCGCTTGCCCATAGAAAGCAATAGGAAAGAATTCTCTATAGAGAAAACATACTTGCCCATAGGGATCCAAGGCAAACTGCTTGCCCATAGAAAGAAATAGGACAGTATTCTCCATAGGGAAACCATACTTGCCCATAAGAAAGCGATGCAAACAGCTTACCCATAGAAAGCAATAGTACAGAATTCTCCATAAGGAAACCATCCTTGCCCATAGCGATCCATTGCAAACCGCTTGCCCATAGGGATCCATAGGACAGAATTGTCCATAGGGAAACCATACATACCCATAGAGATCTAATGCAAAGCGCTTGCCCATAGACAACAATAGGACAGAATACTCCAGAGGGAAACCATACTTGCCCGTAGGGATCCAATGCAAACCGCTTGCCCATAGAAAAATATAGGACAGTATTCTCCATAGGGAAATCATACCTGCCTATGGGGATTCAATGCAAACCGCTTGCCCATTGAAAGCAATAGGACAGATTTCTCCATAGGGAAACCATACTTGCCCCTAGGGATCTAATGCAAACCGCTCGCCCATTGAGGGCAAGAGGGCATAATTCTCCTTAGAGAAGACATACTCGCCCATAGGGATCCATTGCAAAATGCTTGCCCATAGAAAGAAATAGGACAGTATTCTCCATAGGGAAACCATACTTGCCCATAGGGATCCATTGCAAAGTGCTTGCTCATAGAGATCCATAGGACAGAAATATCCTTAGGGAAACCACAGTTACCAGTAGGGATCCAAGGCAAACTGCTTGCCCATAGAATGAAATAGGACAGTATTCTCCATAGGGAAACCATACTTGCCCTTAAGAAACCGATGCAAACAGCTTACCCATAGAAAGCAATAGGACAGAATTTTCTATAGGCAAACCATTCTTGCCCATAGGGATCCACTGCAAAGTGCTTGCCCATAGAAAGAAATAGGACAGTATTCTCCATAGGGAAACCATACTTGCCCATAAGAAAGCGATGCAAACAGCTTACCCATAGAAAGCAATAGGACAGAATTTTCCATTGGGAAACCATTCTTGCCCATAGGGATCCATTGCAAAGTGCTTGCCCATAGAAAGCAATAGGACAGTATTCTCCATAGGGAAACCATACTTGCCCATAAGAAAGTGATGCAAACAGCTTACCCATAGAAAGCAATAGTACAGAATTTTCCATTGGGAAACCATTCTTGCCCATAGGGATCCATTGCAAAGTGCTTGCCCATAGAAAGCAATAGGACAGTATTCTCCATAGGGAAACCATACTTGCCCATAAGAAAGTGATGCAAACTGCTTACCCATAGAAAGCAAAAGAACAGAATTCTCCATAGGGAAACCATACTTGCCCATTGGGATCCAATGTAAACTGCTTGCCCATAGAAAACAATAGGGCAGAATTCTCCATAGAGAAGTTATACTTGCCCTTAGCACTCCATTGCAAATTGCTTGCCTTAAGGGATCCATAGGGATCCAATTCTGTCCATAGGGAAACCATACTTGCCCATAAGAAAGCGATGCAAACAGCTTACCCATAGAAAGCAATAGGACAGAATTCTCCATAGTGAAACCATTCTTGCCCATAGGGATCCAATGCAAACAGAATGCCTATAGAAAACAATAGGACAGAATTGGATCCCTATGGGCAAGTATGGTTTCTGTATGGAGAATTCTGTCCTATTGCTTTCTATGGGCAAGTGGTCTTGGATCTTGAGTCTGCCTACAAGATTTTCTAAACAAAGGAAGGTTATTAATGCAGAAAGATGGAGATCAAATAACCACTTCACTGCCTGCTTAGCAGTGGCAGGGAGTTGCACATGGGAGCACTGTGTTGTGAAGTCTTTTTCACCTGCGCTGTTGGGAAGCAAAAACTTTATTGGCTTCACACAGGCAGGTGGCACAGGTTTCTGGGCTTCTCGATCTTTGTCTACTCTCTTGTGGCTGTAATTTGAGACCATTTGGTAATTTAGGGAGAAAACAAGGTTAATTTTTAAACTTGATTCAGGTTTCAGGTAGACACTTCCTGCAGTTGGAAGCTCTACTTTTGAAGTTGTTGTTTTTCTCCTGTAAGGAAAGGCTGCTTTTTAGGAAACAAAAGCTGGTTAGCAAACACAAGGCTTTCTTTATTAGACTTTGCTGCTAGTTCAGGAGACAAAGCAAGTTCTGCTTCACTCTCTTGAGAAAATTCCTTCTGTTCTATGCAGCGTTCTTCAACAGGCTTTCTATTTCCAATTTCTACTTCTGAACATGCCACAGGCGTTTCCTTACAACTTGGCATGGTGGAAACATTCGACTGGGTTTTCTCACTCTCTTGAACTGGAGACTGAACTGGGGGAGCTTTTAAAACTTGCCGTTTCATGGGCTCACTTGGTTAGGAAGTGAAGCTCAATTGAGCGTAGAGAGGATGGCTCGCCCTGTCTTTAGGACCAGATCCAAACTGCCGCTCTCCAGAACCAAACTAAAACTCTGCCCTTCAGACCCTTCTGACTTTCAAAAGGATGGTGCTAACCTGGCAAAACCATTCTAGCACTTCTAACTTTTGCAGTTCTAGCATCACAGTTCTAGCAAACATTTAGGCTAAGCAAAACATCCGGCATGCAACAAGACTTCAAACACATTGGTGTTAGCCAGCAATGGAAACAGAAAACAGGAAAACATTCACACAGTGACCCTTTCACTAGAATCCCTTCTTGCCAAAACTACTCTATGCTAACGTGTGTATGAACAGACGCGTGTCTGCCTGCCTTCTCCACCGGAACTGTTACGTGATGTGCTCTCCTTAGACCCGTGTACAAACCTGCACACCCGCTTATAAGGAATCTTCAGACATTGGCAATAGAGTGTCTGTGGCTAAGTAAGGCGATTCTTACTCAAAGACATCTACACCATTGAATAGGATGACACCACAATGGCACATTTATTGAGGTTCAAACCGATACAAATGCACAAGCTAGTTTTGGGGAAATTAGCTGAGCAAGTGGAAGCTTAGAAGTAGTTTTAAGACTGAGAAGGAGACTTTCTGAGACTTGGAGCACACACACACACACACAGAGGGGAGGGAATCTCTAAAAGCAACGTCCCTTTCCCTGGGCTGAAGCCCTTTCCTGTAGAGAAAAGCAGTGACATCCCAATCTAGAGAAATGCATTTCAAGACGTCTATCAGAAAACGGACACGTGACCTAGCCTTGTGGGATCGCTCCCAGACCCATTCCTGTGCCTTTGCCCCATCTCTGCTGGAGGTGGGGGATGAAGACGCCTTGACTTTGGGGGGGCTGCCTCAAAACGGAGTCAGTACTGCTCACCAGAGAGCTACTTTCTAAAAGCAGTGAAAGGCAGAGAGGTCTCAGCCGCTAGAGTGAGGGTCTCCCCTGGTGTCTCTCCATTAGGGTTGCAGACATGCGGTTCTTGAAGTGGCTGAAGAGGTGTTTCTGCTGCTGCTCAAGTTGCGGACGGAAGAAGAGGAGGAAGGAGGACAAGCACACCGGAGATTCGTTTAGTAAGTTATAGGACAGGACTGCACTGAAGGTTAGAATGTGAGACAGGTGGAAACTGCAACTAAATGTTGTGGCACGGAATTCCCCAGTTCCAGGTGCCAGCCAGCCATGCTCTCTCCCAGGATATCTCATTCCATTCTCCATCAGCTAGGGTGACCCTATGAAAAGGAGGACAGGGCTCCTGTATCTTTAACAGTTGTATTGAAATAGGAATTTCAGAACAACAGTTAAAGCGGCAGGTGCCCTGCCCTCTTTTAAAACTGGTCACAGTATAGCTGCAGTATAGCTCCTGCAGCTTTCACTGTTGTGATGAAGAGGAAATTTCACCAGGTTCTCCGTATATACAAATGACACCTGCTGAAATTCCCTTTTCTATGCAACTGTTACAGATACAGGAGCCCTGTCCTCCTTTTCATACGGTCATCGGCCCACTCCGGTTTTCCATTCCTAACCACCCAACACTCAGCATTATGTGCCCACTGAGCATGCTCAGTCCTTTCTGGGCTGGTGTGGGTTCCTTCCTGTTTTGTCCCCCTTTAACAGTGTGTGTGTGTGTGTGTGAGAGAGAGAGAGAGAGAGAGAGAGAGAGAGAGATGGCGAGAGAGAGAGAGAGAGAGAGAGAGAGAGAGAGAGAGAGAGATGGCCCCATTTGAGCTACATAATGATTGGCATTTGGAGAATGTTACTAGTAGCATATATGACCGTTTCCAGCATACTCTAGCAAGCCTTCTTCTTATGGCTGCATGGAAGAGCCATACAGAATATTGTCTCTGAAAATAGAAAGCTGGGTGAGAGGAAGTGGGGGGGAATAGCTGCCGGCACCCACATCGAGGGACCTCCACACTGAGGTTTCTCACCCATCCTTTTTCCCCCTCCAGCAGGCCCAGGCCCCAGTGGCCGAGAGAAGAGCCAACTGGAAAGAAGGTGAGAAAGACAGCGGGGGTGTGTGTGTGTGGGCGTGCACGATTCTGCCCCCCCTCCCTGCGGCCTTGGAGTGCCGGGATTTCTCCAGGCAATCCCGAGTTCTGGCCTCTTTTTTTGCAGATCTCAGAGGACTGCCCTCAACATCCAGGACTTTGATTTCCTGGCAGTCCTGGGGCAAGGAGGTTTCGGGAAGGTAAGTGAGCCAGAGTGCAGAGGAGCAGCTTTCCGGTGGGGGTGGAAGGCAGGCTGGGGCTGAGACCTCCCCTCTCTTTCAGGTCTTCCTGGCGGAATACAGGCCCAGGAAGACGCTGCTGGCCGTGAAGACCCTGAGGAAGGCAGCAGTGCAAGACATCAGGCGGTAAGTGGGAAGGGCCTCCCTGCCTTGTGAACAAGGTCCTCCTGAGGAGGAGGAGGAGGTGCTTTGGACAAGCCCAGCCGGGTCCCAGGCGGGGGCTGTGGGCGCTGGGCGGGTGCCTTGCTGGCTCCCCGCTCGAGGTTCCCCCGTGAACCGTCCCCTTGGCTCCTGGCGCTTGGGAGCCCAGGTCCCTGCCCAGCACAGCCGCCCTGCTCATTCCTTCTCCTCTCCTTCCTTCCTTTGGCTTTGCAGGCTGGAAACAGAGAAGCGGGTGCTGGAGGGCAACACGCAGCGGAAGCACCCCTTTGTCATCCACCTCTTTGGGTGCTTCCAGACTGCCACCCACGTTGCCATGGCGGTAGAGTACGCGCCCGGAGGAGACCTGCGGCACTACCGCCAGAAGAAGAAGAGGAAGCCTTTCAAGGAGCCCTGGGTCAGGTGAGGGTCTCTGGAGCCCTCCATGCCGTGACAGGGGTTGGCAGGCAAGCTGCCCCTGGCCTCGGTGGCCCCGTAGAGCGGATGCGGTCCCCACAGCAAGACAGGGCCTGAATTTCTCCCCGTCTTTTTTTGGATAGGTTCTGTGTCGGCTGCATCACGCTTGGCCTGGAACATCTCCATTCTTCCAACATCATTTACAGGTAGGGTATCTGTCAGAATGACATCGTCAGAGGAGGGTGAGGGAAACACTGGGTATTTGTCATGGGATTCTGCCTAGATAGGAGCAATGCTGATCATTCCTCGAAGGAAGGATGATCTGGATTCCTCTCGTGTCCCGGCTTTAGGTTCCGGATCCTTGCTTCAGGGATAATAAATGTTCACAAGTTTGGGACATTTATAGGGCATTCCTTGCTCTAAAGTGGCGGATTTCAAATGGTGCTCTGAGGCACCGTGGAATCCCCTAGCGAGATCCCGAACGGGGATCAAGGTTCCTTAAAGGGCTGTTTCTCCAGGAGTACTTCTCGCCCTCCGCGCTGCACAGCTGTGCCTAGCCAGCACCCCCACTGAACTGAGGATCGGGCCCTCTGCAGCCTCTGCCACCGTCCTCTGCAATGTTCGGAGGTTCCCTGGAAGACAGGCCGGATTGCCACAGCAGGCAGATATTTAGACGGAAAGGGCAGGAAGTTAGAACCCCACTGCCTTCGGGTTTCTGCACTGCTTGCAGGCAAGGTGCTGTAACCATCGGGCAACATCCAACATAAGAGTCAACCCATTGAAATCAATGGGACGTAAGTCGGACATGACTGACTTAAAGTTCCATTCATTTCAATCGGTCTACTCTAAGTAGGACTTAGGCTGGATTTTGCCTTTATGTTTGCCGGGTCTCTGTCTGTTTCCCTACCGCTGCTCCAAGCAGCATCGCGAACTCCTTTGTGGACCCTGGAAGGCTGCAGGGACGCTCCCTGTCATTGCTCCATGGCACTATCCTCTTCTTACGATGAGCTTCAAGGCTGTCTTTGCCCAGGGCCTTCAGGGTGTCCCAGACAAGCTAGCCTAAGGGGTGGATGAACGGGGAGCTTCCCTCTGGGAGACCTCCCGCTCACTGCAGCCTCATCCCGTCCGTGGCTCAGGGACCTGAAGCTGGACAACCTCGTCATCGATCGGGACGGCTACATTAAGATCACGGACTTTGGCCTCTGCAAAGAAGGTAATGGCAACCGGATGGCGTATGTGGGAGGCCCTTGATCCTGGGGCAGAGCTCAGGCGCTGGCTGGCTGGAGCAGGGGGGGCAAAGGGACGCTTTCTGTTAGGAACACCCTGCCCTCATTTATTCCAGGCATCGGCTACGGGGACAGGGCTTTGAGTCGCTGTGGCACCCCTGAAACCATCGCCCCCGAGATCGTCAACCGCAAGCCGTACACCAGATCCGTCGACTGGTGGAGCCTCGGGGTTGTCATCTACCAGCTGTTCACCGGAAAGGTAAGCACAGGAGCAGGGGCTGAGCCGTGAAAGAAAGGAAAGGGCCCGGGAGTTGAGGGGAAGAACGGAGTGGGGCCAACCTTCCCACCCAGCCCCCTTTTCCTCTTTCAATGCATCTCCTTGGGACTCTTGGGTTCACCTACACGGCACGGATTCCAGGAAGCCTGTCGTTCAGCCCAAGCAGAGAGCCTGAAGTCACCGGGACGAACAGTTTGCCTTTCAGGGCTAATAAGAGACGGATTTCCAGGCTGGTAGCTGAGGGTGACCTTGGTCCCAGGTCCCAGGCGGGTGAATCGAGAGTTTTGTGACTTCCCTTCCCTGGCTGACCCTTTGCGTTTCCTCTCCTGCATTTCAGAACCCGTTTGATGGAGACAACCTGAGACTGCTGGCCAACATCATCACAGCCCCTGTGAAATATCCAGCAGCTCTGTCGGAGGAAGCCGTTTCCATCATGTCCCAGGTGAGAGGATGAGGAATTCATCCTTGCCACGTACTAATTGATGGTGGGCTGTCCAATCCTGGGCCGGGGCCTCCGAGGTGAGCAATGCAGCCCCCACAGCACATCCTGAGCGGGTCGTCCAGCCTGGCTTTCGGTGGGCCGCTGCCTTCGGTGGGCGGCCGGGCAGCCGATCCTGATTGTGCCCGTACTGTTTTCTAGCTAATGCAGAAGAACCCCCAAGCTAGATTGGGCAGCGGAAAGCGTGATGCGGCTGACGTCAAGGGCCACCTCTTCTTCCAGGTATGTACGTGGTCAGGGGTGAGGAGCGGAGCAGCATTTCCCCGCCGCTCGGAAGTCCTCTGCTTCCCCAGGAACCCGACGGCCTACGTGGGGCTTCCTGCCCCTCCCCTTCCTTCTCTCCCCCCACCTCCCTGCCTTCCTCCGTTGCTGGGAGCACACGGTGAGAAGGCGTGGTCTCTGTTTTTGGCCTTGGTGGGTTGTGGGCCTGGGAAATTTTCTGTGGGGTGTCCATGCTGGTTGCTTCAGCGAAGAAGTCACTGGCCTGGCCACCGGGCTTGTTTCCAGGAGTTCGCGTGGGAAGACCTGCTCCAGCGACGGATGACATCTCCCTTTGGCCCCGTGGAAAAACAACACCGGCTTGACCCGAAGTCCGTCCGTGACATCTCCCTTCTCAGCTCAAGTGCTGCAGATGCCTTGGAGATGCACTTCGAAGGGTTCAGCTGCATAGCTGAGGGGGCTCTCTCCATCAGCCCCAGCAGGTCAGTGTCCTTCGTCCCAGAGGTCATTCCTGCTGGGTGGCCCAGTCTGCCCAGGGAGACGACCCACGCCGTCCAGGGCCCGGCCTCTCCCTGCGATTGGCACCCTGCGGTCCCAAAGCCGGAGACAGGAAGGCCCTCTGAGGCTAGGAGGGTCCGGGAGCCCTTGCAAAGCCTGGGTGACCTTTTCAGGCTCAGCTTCTCTGCAAGAGGGAGAAGGTCTTGTGAACCCGTCCTTCGTTTTGTGTTTCCAGGGAGAGCAGTGGCCAGTGCCAAAGAACACCTGCCAGTGCGTGCTGCGAGGAGGAGGAGGAGGAGGAGGAGGAGGTGTGGGAGGAGGCCTCTGCCTCCAGCGAAAGCCCAGCTTCCCCCGGCCAGCTTCCACCTCTGGCGCCACCGTCCGCTAGCCAGCCTCCATCTCTGGCTCCATCTTCTGTTGGCCAGTTCCCACCTGCGGCTTCACCTCCTCCCAGCCGGCCGCCATCTCCGGCTTCCAGCACCGGGGCCGCTCCATCCCTGCTTGAGCCCTCAGCCCTCAGCTGCAGCCTCTGGACGGACCCGGAGAGGAGGACGGACTGCGCCGTGGCCCGAGCAGCTAGCCTGCCAAACATGTACGGCTCCCCGTCCCCTTCCCCAGGGAAAGGGCTGAGATGGGTTCTGGCCGCTTCAGCGGAAATGGAAGCCAGGGGCCTTGATGCACATTTGCTCTCCTTGCAGCTGTGGTCACCAGCAGGACTCCTCTTTGTGCCTTCCACGCGGCTCTTTGAGGTGCCAAACAACGGTACGCTTTCGTCTTTCCTCCCCCTTTAGAGGAGGACACGTCGCCCCTCCTTCGCAGTCCCGTGAGGGCCCAGGCTGAGCTCTGGCCAGGAAGGGCCTCTCAGCCCAGTGCGGGTCTCAGCAGTCCCTCGTGCCCAGGGGGGCCTCAGGGAGGAGCGGGTGGGATGGCAGCCTTGTCTTGGCGGAGGGGCTCATGCTTTCTGGCGCCTTCTCTTTGCAGTGAGATGTCTCCAGACCGGGTGGAGGAAGACCGAAGAAACGTAAGTCCTCTCCCACGCCCGAGTGGAGCACCACTGATGCCTTCCAGTGGAAAGGTGTGGGGTTTGAGGCCTCCACGGCGACGCTCCGGGATGCAGCCCCCTCCGTGACCCCCTGGGCTGGGCTGGGCTGGGCCCCCTCCCTCTTCCCCTCCCCTCCTGTCCCTTGCCGAGACTCAGCTGTGCTTCTTCCCTCCCTCCCTCCCTCCCTCCCTCCTCCTGTCTGGGCCACCTCCCGGCTGCTCGGAGTTGGTCCTGCGGGTGGCAGGTGAGGACAGAACCAGGTAGCAGTGGCAGCAGCGCAAGCCACGGAAGCAGGCACAGGTAAGGGGGCAAGAGGGGCCCGAGGAGAAGGCCCTCAAGGGAGGGGACCCGCTCCCTGCCAAGCACTTGGTTGGGCTCTGGGAAGTTGGCTTGGAGCACTTGGGGCCACAGGGCTAGAGAGAGGGGGCGGAAGAAAGAGGGACACGTAAGGACCCCCAGGAGGAATCCAGGGGGGGGGGAGGACTTCTTGGAGGACCCATGAAGTTCCCGGTGGCCTGGAGTGGGGACACTTTGCGCCCTCCGCCCGCAACACATGCAGCAGTTCAGCTGCCAGGCCTCACTGGTCGGTTTTTCATGGTTCTTAGAGGGATTTCACCAAGCGAAGCAGGCAGCCTCTGAAACGGGAAGCAGCAGCAGCAGATGACGGGAACGATGGATATCCGGGACAGCCAGGAACGTGAAGAGGACCTGAAGGAACACGCAGAACGGCTCTTTTCAAGGCACCAGCAGGTACTACAGGGCATGAGATTTTGGGGAGGGGTAGAAAGGCGGAGCAGTGGGAGAAACACGGGCGGGACAAGACGTGTATCCTGACGGTAGTAGCCTATCCGTCATTCTTTGGTTGGGGGAGGGGACCCTGGGAAAGAAAGGGGCTGCCAGTCGGGAAAGTCTTCCCCCCTCCCAGTTCCGTAAAAAACAAGGAGCCCCCCGTAATGTTTTGCAGTGTTTTTCCATGAGATTTTTTCATGCTACCCAAAACCAACACGCACACGCTCACGCACACGCACACACTGCCCCCAGCCCCAAAAAGTGTTCCTCTTTTACAGGTGTTTGTCAAGAATGGAGTTCCTAACCCAGGATCTTCGCTCCCGTTCAGCTTTGAGCTGCAATCTTTAAGGCACAATCCTATGGAAGTCTAGACAGAAAAAAGGCCTCTGACTTCTAGCGTGCGCCAGCCGTCATGCATAGGATTGTGCCCTCAGCAGCTCAGTGATGAGTGTGCTTGATAGGAGCTCCAGGGAAGGAAGGAAGGAAGGAAGGAAGGAAGGAAGGAAGGAAGGAAGGAAGGAAGGAAGGAAGGAAGGAAGGAAGACGGACGGACGGACGGACCGACAGAAAGACCACAAGCTCATGCAGGCTTCCTTTGGGAATAACTCTTCCTGAAATGAGGCAATATTCATAGGATCAACTGTAAATTGCTGAGGACATCAGGGGAGGACTTACCCTGCTGTGAGAATCCACTTGCAATCTTTTTTGCCTTTAGGCCCGGGACTGGATTCACACGCCATGTTTGTGAATCGCCCTTATAAGTTGGGGTGAGGTGTATCTCAGCTTCTGTCGGCCCTGGGCCGGATCACCGGGCTGCCACTGTGTTTCCCCGCACACCATGCGTCATTCCAGCGTTAAAGCACCTGCCAGTTCATTCCTGATCTCCTTGTCAGCGTGCTTGAGAAAATCCAGCGTTTCTGCACTGCCACCTTTACCGCTACAAACAAAAGAGAGGAAATCAGTCAGTCATCGATGAAATGGAAGCTGAGGGAGAGGAGGAGAAACAGCAGTGAATCTAGTCTCCCTATTTTGATTGCGATGTTTAAACTTGTCTTTGTCGTTGTGCGTCTTTATTTCAGAAGAGGCCCTGTCATGAGGCAATGTCAGGAATTGCCTCAGGCGGTGGATTTCTGGTGCCTTTAAAGGCAGTGGAGTCGAGCCGGGCAGAACTCACCCATGAGGCACAGCCTTTGGGGAAATTCTTCTGCATAAGACCCACTAAGGTGAAATCTGCATGGGAGAACTTCCCCACGGATGGAGCCCCATGGGTGTGTGGTGAATTTCCCACCTCAAAATCTCTTGGGCCAGTTGTTGTTGTTGTTAGAATTATTGTTGTGGTGGCCTTGGGGGTATCTTGAAGGTCATCTAGTCTAACCTCCTGTTCAACCCCAGATCTCCAATGCAGGATGCAGCCACTGCGTCCCCTGACAAATCTTTGCTCGGCCTGTGCTTAAATACCTCCAGCGAAGGAGGGCCCACCTGTGGTGGCTGTCCACCTTTACGTTGTGAATTCAGAACTTAATGGAAGTCTTATTTAAATCATTATTAAAGGCAGTAATAAATGTAGTAGTTTATGCAGCACCATCCATTTGTTCAGTGCTTTACAAAGTATTGCAAGGGGGAGGAATCTGATCCTTGCCCTGAGGAGCTTCCAAATTTCAACAATGAGTTGAATTTCAACCACAAGTGAGCTAGCAGAGGGAGAGGGGTTGGAAGCTGGCAGAGGGCCAGTGAGTGAGTGGGCAGTTGCATCTCCCCCTCCCCCTCTTCCTCCCCCTCCTCCTCCCCCCTCTTACTCCTCCTCCTCCTCCTCCTCACCACTGTTGTCAGGGCCAGAACCGCACACCGGAGTGCTGTGCCCATTGGGCCTGGGGGGGTTAAAATCACGGGGGGAGCGGGGGGACGAGTGGATGGGCGAGCAAGCAGTTGAGTGCGGGGTGAGTGGATGGGCAGTTGAGCGGGGGAGCAGGGGGGAGCGGACTGGCAAGCGGGGGGATCAGACATTGGAGGGGAAGTCGGGGGGAGCGGGGAACCCTTTAATTTTTTTTTAAAAGCCTTACCTTCTCGTTGGTGCGCTCCTGCGCACATGGCCCTTTAATTTTTTAAAAAATGGCTGACGCACGGGGCTTTCCCTTACCCCGTCGTGTGTTACGCCTCGCTAGGGGGTGACGGCCCGTGCTAGCTGCAGCGTGGCAGCGCCCCTACTCCCCGCCGGATTATTAGGTAGGTCTAGCAAGGCCCAGAGTCCCTGCTTAATGACAGGACTTAACTAGTATCAAGGTTCTCTGAGGCTCAGTCCCTTGTAGTTGTTGTTGTTGGAGATGAATTTTGGAAGATACAAGGTAAGAATAGATGCAAGTCCACGTGACGATTTTCACGGCCCTTGAGAAAGAGACCCTATACATTAAGGACTGGGGAAAGAAGTTCTAGATTAGAGGGTGTTCCTTCCTGACAAACCTGAGCTCCAGAACCGCTTTTCCTAGCCATGAAGCACTTCTTCACAGCTAAGACCGCCAGAAGAGCCCTGCTGGATCGGACCCAAGCCCCGACTAGTCCGCCCTTCTGTTTCCACAGTGCCAGCCAGGTGCCCAGGGGAAGTTTGCAAGCAGGACCGGAGCACGACAGCACCCTCCGGCTTGTCTTCCCCAGCGACAGGCGTTCAGAGCTGGGCTGCCTCCAATGCGGGAGGTAATATATGGCTACCACAAGCAGCAGCTCCATGAATGATCATCCACAAATTGGATGACTCCCCTTTTAAAGCCATCCAAACTGGTGGCCATCGCGACATCTTGTGCTAGGGAACTCCATGGCTTAACTATGCCCTGTGTGAAGTACTTCCTTTAATCTCTTCTGAACCTTCCTGCTTCCAGCGTCACTGGATGACCCTCTCCTTTCTCCACCCCAGGGGTTGGACCCTGCATCGTTGCGATGCCTGCTATGCCAGCTGAGTGGGTTCAACTGACGGAACAACAGCGTAGGATGGTGGATCCAACCCCAGGCATAATTTTATGCACTTCTGTCCTATCCCCCATTACTCACTCTTTTTCTAAGTTAATGAGCCCAAAATATTGTAACTTTTCCTTTTAGGAAAATTGTTCCAGCCCTTTGATCATTTCGATTGCTTTTTTCTGCACTATTTTCCCCGTCCATCTCTACAATATTCTTTCTGAGGTGCAGTGACCAGCACAACACACAGAACTCTGAGTGTGGTTTCACCACAACTCATTGCAATATGGGCAGGTTTACTTTTGATCCCCAACGTTTGCCTTGTTCACAGCAGCTGCACACTGCATCAACCTTTTCATCAAGCTATTGACCGCAGCGCCAACGTGACGATCAAAATATGGCAGATGAAGGGCACTTGACCACAGTGTCCAGCACACCAGATAATATGCCGAGACATCCAGAATGCCAACATATGGACGGTCCCCATTCGCATCCTTGGGGGAGCCGGGTCGCAGCCCCATCCTGAGATCTGATACTCAGTACCAGGAACTGGGCTTCCAGAGCCCAAGGTGATGGGTGCAACACGTGTGGAAAGTTCAGCACTGGCATTCAGTTTGACGAGCATGATATCGTTATCCAAGTAATCAGGCCTGTAATCTGGATGGACGATGATTTGTTCAGCTTTGATGAACTGCTCATCCCCATCCTCCTCGTAAATGTCGTCGTCTCCAAGCACCACTTGCATGCGGCTGCAAAATCAATCATCCGATACTATACTGAGTACATCAGGAAGTATCTGATCTCAAGGTAAACTAGCCTTGTACTGCTCAGGCCACAGAACTGATCAAACCAATGAACATCACATTTAGCGAGCAAGGCCGGTGCTTCCATAGAGGCCGCTCAGGCGGCCGCCTAGAGCGCCAAGCTAAGAGGGGCGCTGTGCAGCACAGCACTCACGCGCATTGTTGGCTGTGAGCCAGGCCGGCCCAGCCTGAGGATTCAGCTGGGGTGGGGGCGGCTCCATGTTCGGCCTTCCACCCAGAAGCTGCCCTCCCAGAGTTGGGAGGCCGCCACTAGAAGAAGAAGAAAAAGCATGTGGCGAGCTCGACCCTGGCTCAAGCCAGCCTCGGCCTTACTCCCGAGGAAAGGGCACCGGGTCGCCTCGCCTCTCTCCTCAATCAGGCCGCGACGTCCAGGCAGGCGGGCAAGTGGGACTCCCTCTCCCTACCCCCAGGAAAGCTAGGGACTTGTGGACTCCTCACAAGGCAAACTCACCTGCTTCCCGATCCTGCGCGCGTGAATCACCGGGACTTGCATCCGAGAAAGCGTTGTACCGGGAGGCACCAGTGCTGCCCCATCTGCCTATGCCTCCTTACTCGGAAGCCTTATTCCCCCGAGTAAACATGCGGAGAGGATCGGGATGCCAGGCTGTATAGTGGGTTGCGTTCGCACGGAAGTAAGTCCCGGTGAATTCCAGACAGCTCGGTCCCAAATCGAAGTGAGCCAGTCCCAGCTCTCCACTCGGGGCACACGTTTGGACTTCTGCACAATTCGGTGTGTGTGTGCAAGTAGCTCGCCTTGCCTAGGGTGCAAAATAGTCTGGCACCGGCCCTGTTAGCCAGGGGTCACTAAAAGTGTGAACTTTACAACCAGGCAAGATCAGTTACCTAGGGAGGTTGTGGGCTCTCCCACACTAGAGGCCTTCAAGAGGCAGCTGGACAACCATCTGTGAGGGATGCTTTAGGGTGGATTCTGGCATTGAGCAGGGGGTAAATTCCTGGGGGCAAAGGCTATCAATGGCAACTAGCCCTGATGGTTGTGTGCTATCTCCAGTATTCCCAGGCAGTAAACCTGTGTGCAGCAGTCGCTGGGGAACATGGGTGGGAGGGTGCT
This sequence comes from Elgaria multicarinata webbii, assembly GCF_023053635.1. Classification (NCBI taxonomy): domain Eukaryota; kingdom Metazoa; phylum Chordata; class Lepidosauria; order Squamata; family Anguidae; genus Elgaria; species Elgaria multicarinata. The sequence goes on from NC_086176.1 coordinate 9,326,031, forward strand.
GTTGCACCATGTACTGCTTGTTCATCCCTGGCCGATGGCTGGTTGGCCACTGTGTGAACAGAGTGCTGGACTAGATGGACCCTTGGTCTGATCTAGCAGGGCACTTCTTATGTTCTTAGAATCATAGAATCATAGAATAGCAGAGTTGGAAGGGGCCTACAAGGCCATCTAGTCCAACCCCCTGCTCAATGCAGGAATCCACCCTTAAGCATCCCTGACAGATGCTTGTCCAGCTGCCTCTTGAATGCCTCTAGTGTGGGAGAGCCCACAACCTCCCTAGGTAACTGATTCCACAGTCGCACTGCTCTAACAGTCAGGACGTTTTTCCTGATGTCCAGCCGGAATCTGGCTTCCTTTAACTTGACCCTCTTATTCTGTGTCCTGCACTCTGGGAGGATCGAGAAGAGATCCTGGCCCTCCTCTGTGTGACAACCTTTTAAGTATTTGAAGAGTGCTCTCATGTCTCCCCTCAATCTTCTCTTCTCCAGGCTAAACATGCCCAGTTCTTTCAGTCTCTCTTCATAGGGCTTTGTTTCCAGACCCCTGATCATCCTGGTTGCCCTCCTCTGAACACGCTCCAGCTTGTCTGCGTCCTTCTTGAATTGTGGAGCCCAGAACTGGACACAATACTCTAGATGAGGCCTAACCAGGGCCGAATAGAAAGGAACCAGTACCTCATGTGATTTGGAAGCTATACTTCTATTAATGCAGCCCAAAATAGCATTTGCCTTTCTTGCAGCCATATCGCACTGTTGGCTCATATTCAGCTTGCGATCTACAACAATTCCAAGATCCTTCTCGTTTGTAGTATTGCTGAGCCAAGTGTCCCCCATCTTGTAACTGTGCATTTGGTTTCTGCGACAATGGAATCAGCTACCTAGGGAGGTTGTGGGCTCTCCCACACTAGAGGCATTCAAGAGGCAGCTGGACAACCATCTGTCAGGGATGCTTTAGGGTGGATTCCTGCATTGAGCAGGGGGTTGGACTCGATGGCCTTGTAGGCCCCTTCCAACTCTGCTATTCTATGATTCTATGATTCTATGATTCTATTCCCTAAATGTAGAACTTGGCATTTATCCCTATTAAATTTCATTCTGTTGTTTTCAGCCCAGCACTCCAGCCTATCAAGATCACTTTGAAGTTTGTTTCTGTGTTCCAGGGTATTAGCTATCCCACCCAATTTTGTGTCATCTGCAAATTTGATCAGCGTTCCCTGCACCTCCTCGTCCAAATCATTAATAAAAATGTTGAAGAGCACTGGGCCCAGGACTGAGCCCTGCGGCACCCCACTCGTTGCCTCTCCCCAGTTTGAGAAGGTTCCATTGATAAGTACTCTGAGTCCGATTCTGTAGCCAACTGTGAATCCACCTAATAGTTGTTCCATCTAGCCCACTTTTAGCTAGTTTGTTAATCAGAATGTCATGTGGTACTTTGTCAAAAGCTTTGCTGAAGTCAAGATATATGACGTCCACAGCATTCCCACAGTCCACAAGGGAGGTTATCCTATCAAAAAATGAGATCAAATTAGTCTGACAGGATTTGTTCCTGACAAATCCATGTTGGCTTCTAGTAATCACTGCATTGATTTGTTTACAGATTGACTTCTTTATAATCTGCTCCAGAATTTTCCCAGGGATGGATGTCAGACTGACTGGTCTGTAGTTCCCAGGTTCCTCCTTTTTGCCCTTTTTGAAGATAGGGACAATGTTAGCCCTCCTCCAGTCGTCCGGCACCTCACTCGTCTTCCATGATTTTGCAAAGATAGTAGACAAAGGTTCTGAGAGTTCTTCCGCTAGCTCCTTCATTACTCTAGGATGCAGTTCATCGGGCCCTGGAGATTTAAACTCATTCAAGGAAATTAGGTGTTCTTTGACCATTTGTTTATCAATCTCAAACTGCAATCCTGCCCCTTCAACTTCTGCTTCACTTTTTCCAGGGGGGTCATAGACCCGCTTTTGGGAAAAGACTGAGGCAAAGTAGGAATTGAGCACTTCAGCCTTTTCTTTGTCGTCTGTTATCAATTTGCCATCCTCATTAAGCAGTTGAACCACCATTTCTTTCCTCTGTCTTTTACTACTCACATATCTGAAGAAAGCCTTTTTATTGCTTTTAGCATCCCTCGCTAATCTCAGCTCATTCTGAGCTTTAGCCTTCCTGATGCCATTTCGGCACTTCTGCGCCACCTGTCTGTACTCTTCTTTTGTAGCCTGGCCTTCCTTCCACTTCCTATATGTATCCTTTTTTGTTTTCAGGTCATCTCTAAGCTTTTTGTGGAGCCACATTGGTTTCCTCTGTTGTCTTCTATCTTATGTTCTTATGTTCTTTACAGGCAGGTTTCAATGAGAACAATGAGGAGCAACCCCAGGGGGCTCTTGTCAGTGGGCCCTTGTCGGGATGGGAGCCCTTGGTAGGTGCCTGGCCATGCCTGCTGTTGACGTCAGCTCTGCCACCAGAAAGCTTTGGCTAAAGGGTGCTATAGAAATGCAAGCAAGAAATGGATGAATTAAAGCATTGAATTGAATTGGAAATAATAGTAGCAATTAAAGCAGATTGAGTTTGGGAAGCAGGATTACAGAAATATCCTTTTGTGTGTGTTACAAAGTTTTGGGGTTGGGGTCGTTTGGTTCCCAAAGTGAAATAGACGTATTTGTAGTCATGGATAAATGTCCTGAATAAAGCAACAGGTCTCTAAACAGTTAGCACATTAAAAAAAATGGGGAATGTTACCTTATTTCACAATTGAGCGCATTTCAGAGAATGGGGATGATGTACCTTAGTCAAATCCTCTGGCCGTGAAATAGCAGGCTAGCCAGGGATTCAAATGGGGAGTGATGTCCACAGGCTCGGAAAGTCCTAACCTTATAGAAATTGCATGGATTACAAGCCATGGATAATGGTCCTGAACATGCTGTTAACTGTTTTGGTGGAGCAGAAATGTCTGTAAAAATAATAGGGAAAGTTCTGCAAACCCCTCTTTGAATGGGAAACATCGTTTTAAAGCTCCATGTGATGGACAGGGGCGGATCTACACAGCGTACTGAAGGCGCTTGCGTGCGCCTCCAGTGCGCCCTGAAAACGATTGTGTAGATCCTGCCCTGGAAGAGGCGGAGGAAGAGGTGGCTGGGGAATCCGTCCGCGTCCTTGCCGCTGCCGCCGCCCTCCCCGCCGGCCTCCTGCTGCTGGCGAAAGAGCCACCCGGGTCGAAGAGCTCAGCGGAAGAAGCCGCCCCGCCTTCTTCCGCTGAGTTCTCCGACCCGGGTGGCTCTTTTGCCGGCAGCAGGAGGCCGGCAAGGTGGGCGGTGGCGGCAAGGACGCGGCCGGATTCCCCTGCCGCCTCCTCCTCCTCTTCCTCCTCCTCTTTCACCAGGATCTACACAATTGTTTTCGGGGCGCACTGGAGGCAAAGACTTGATGTGGAAAGCAGTGGAAGAGACTGTTGTTGTTCTTTGCTTTTGTTGCTTGGGTAAATCCGAGGTCCGTGGGAATGTTGATCTTAGCACACGTTAGGAAGGAACACAAGGTCATAAGTTCGAAACAGGCACCTTCAGCGGCAGATGTGCCAGTGGGAGTGTGCGCTTTGCAGGTTATAATTACATTGATGGTAGCTTGGGCTGGTCGCCTCTGCTTATGCACGAACAAAGGCATCTTTTATTGCTGTTGGTTTGCGCAAGTGTAGCATTTAGGGTGAATTTAGGGACATATTAAAATGGATTATGGCTGTTTAAGAGTTGTTTCTGTAGAAACATTTTATGTAGCGTTCTGTGGCTTCGGCACTGGGAGTGAGCTGGCAGGGAGAAAGTATCTCAAAGCATCTCAAAGCAGTTGAGCACAAGAAGGTAAGGAGCAGAGGAGCGGCTTTCGCCCCCGCCGCACAGTCTTTTTAAAACTTAAAATGTAACCCCAGCCCAGCCCAGCCCTGCTGTATTTCACATTGGCCCCATTCAGAAGACACCTTAAAGCCATGGCTTAAATCACAGTGAATAAAGCCAACAGCACTATTCACCATGGTTAAAGCCATGGTTTAAGGTGTCTCCTGAACATGGCCTGGCTTTCTGCCTTAACCCCTATGGTTAAAGCCATGGTTTAAGGTGTCTCCTGAACATGGCCTGGCTTTCTGCCTTAACCCCTATGGTTAAAGCCATGGTTTAAGGTGTCTCCTGAACATGGCCTGGCTTTCTGCCTTAACCCCTATGGTTAAAGCCATGGTTTAAGGTGTCTCCTGAACATGGCCTGGCTTTCTGCCTTAACCCCTATGGTTAAAGCCATGGTTTAAGGTGTCTCCTGAACGGGGCCACACTGATTTAACATAAGAAGCCAACCAGTGCCAGGAGCAGTTCATACCTATGAATAGTTCAGAACTTCCCCGACCTGGTGTTCTCCAGATGTTTTGGACTTCAGCTCCTATCAACTGCAGTCAGTATGGGCAATGATCAGAAGTGTTGGGGTGTTGTCATCCAAAAACATCTGGAGGGCACCAAGTTGGGGCAAGCTAGGTGATGAAGTCCAGCTTCCTGCCAGAAACAGGACTTCCACATCAGTACGGAGGCTCTTTTCACAGAGGGTGAAAGATTTCATGAATCTGGGAGTCTGGTTTCCACTGAACACTGTAGTCGCAGGCTCACATACTTTGGAATATCGAGTTCTATGTCTGGTGTTCACATGGCACATGATTCCAGTGAGAAACTCCACTGTAACATCAGTCTTAACATAATCGTTGCATAAAATGTGTTGCCACACATCTCAGGACGTCTTCAAAGAACTCACTTCGGTTTCCTGTCTAGCTCCAGCCACGAAGTGTTATGATTCTTTCAGGTCTCTGCTGCCCCCATTTGGTCTTATATCGTGACTGCATTAAACATTCATTACCTGCATGATTCGCTCTCTAGAATAACGGCCCTACTGAGACGGCGTTTGTGCTCATCTCTGATTTTGTAAGTGGAATCCAAGAAAACAGTTTTTAGAGGCAGTAAATGAGGCCCGGTCTCCTAGGCCTTGCTACTGAAGAAATAAAAATGCCTACAATGTGCAATAATCGTCATTTGAAACTTCATCATCATTTGAAACTTAATATGGCAAAGACTGAATTGCTTGTTTTTCCTCCTAAACCTTCTCCTCATCTCTCATTCTCTCTTACTGTCAATGATGTTACACTTACTCCAGTCAAGGAAGCTCGTAGTCTTGGCTTTATATTTGATTCCTCGCTCTCCTTTATTCCTCATATCAAGACAGTAGCTAAATCCTGTCGTTTTTTCCTGTATAATATTGCCAGGATTCGATCATTTTTGTCTGTCTCTTCTGCCAAGACCCTTGTTCATGCATTGGTTATTTCTCGGTTGGACTACTGCAACCTTCTTCTCACTGGCCTTCCTTCTTCTCACATCAGTCCGTTGGTTTCTGTTCACCACTCTGCTGCTAAGATCATCTTCTTGGCTCACCGCTCTGACCATGTAACTCCACTTCTGAAATCTCTTCATTGGCTTCCAATTCACTTCAGAATCCAATATAAACTTCTCCTGTTGACCTACAAAGCTTTTCACTGTCTAGCTCCTTCCTATCTTTCCTCTCTCATCTCACACTATTGCCCCGCTCGTGCTCTTCGCTCCTCTGATGCCATGTTTCTCACCTGCCCAAGGGTCTCTACTTCCCTTGCTCGGCTTCGTCCATTTTCTTCGGCTGCCCCTTACGCTTGGAACGCTCTTCCAGAACATTTGAGAACTACAAGTTCAACCGCAGCTTTTAAAGCTCAGCTAAAAACTTTTCTTTTTCCTAAAGCTTTTAAAACTTGATTTTGTTCTGACTTTATACTGCTAGTTTTACCCTACCCTGTGCCTGTTTGGTGCATTCTCTTCCCATCCTTATCGCTTTACTATGATTTTATTAGATTGTAAGCCTATGCGGCAGGGTCTTGCTATTTACTGTTTTACTCTGTACAGCGCCATGTACATTGATGGTGCTATATAAATAAATAAACAACAATAATAATAATAATAATAATAATAATAATAATAATAATCTAAAAGTAGTAATAACACATGTATTAATAAAATCAAAAAGATAAAAAGGTCACATCCCTTAAATCAAGGGTGCAAAAAGTGTGGCTCGCAGCCTGCAGACAACCCTTCAAACCCAGGGGGGAAAGGAAGAATGGTCTAGGAATGGGCTGCCTTGTTCCTGCCACATGTAAGCATCATTCCTAGAGTGAAGGCCAGTGCCAAACTCCAATGGGCACATGACACAGTGTTGCCAATGGGCCACTGCCTACCACCCCCACCCCCACCCCCACCTGCTTGCTTAAGACCCTGCCCTCCCCCCATGTAGAAGCTCCCAATGCTTCCTCAATGCAGAAGCCCCCCACACCCATGTGCCTCCTGCTCCCTGAAGACCCTATCATGGGAATAGCTCCAGAATAGCTACTGAGAGGGGTTGGGGTCAGGGGTCACCTGCCCAAAGTTTGAGGTTTTGCTTCTGCTGTTTACAATTTGTTATAACCTGCCAGAGTGTCTGGGATGAAGTCGGCTAAAAGCAATTTTAGGAATCCAAATAAACAACAGTTTTAGCCAGGCTTCTAAATGCAGGCCACAAGTGATTAATGCAGGTATAGATTAATGGCGGTATAAGTTAGCAGAGAGGCTTGGCAAGATTTTAGCAGGCTAGCCGTTTTTGCAAGCGTATTTGCAGTGTTGATTGAAGTGTTAGATTATACTCCTCTGGAGCGTCTTCGGAGTGGGGGAAATCGTGTTTCCTTACCGTTGCATACCGTCGCTCTTGTTTCCTGCTGTCTTCCGCATTGGGAATGAGTTGAAATTACATGGGGAAAGAAATCAGAGATCACGGGCATGTGTACACCAGCCCTATATCCCGGGATCGTCCCTGTGCATCCAAATGCCACTCAGGGGATCCCGGGAGCAGGCAGGGATGACCCCTCCATTTTCCTGGGATCACCCTTAGGTGTAGAAAGGGCCAACGTGGCCCATACAGATAAATGGGAACAGCGCCCTCTAGTGGGCATTTTATTGTGCAACTTTCCTGCACAGGGCAGGAAATACAGTCTTATTTTTTTAAAAAAACGGCTTTTCCATGGATTAATTTACAACGCTGAAACCGGGAAATAGAGTGGGAGATGATCACTATGTCATCAAAATGACCTACGACGATTCCTGGGCGGCCAGTTGTGAGCATGAAAGAAAACACTCATTAGAAGAAGCTCTTTGTCTGTTGGGGTGGTGGGGGGAGAACAGTTTTTTAACATCCCTGGAGACTGTGAAGTTCTGTTGGAAACGTTGCAAGTGCATCCTTCTGTGTGCTCCTTTTTGGTGCCAGCAATTATGATAAGAAGTGTGGGGGTTTGGCATTTGTTTTAATCTTCTCTAATCTGATTTTAATTTGGTATTGTTATATAAAATATAATCCATTAATTGTTTATTGTTATACGCCGTAAAGGGGGGGACAAGAAAAAGAAAAATCAGGAAAAAAGAACAGTGCAAGTGAAAATTCAGCAGAAGGCAAAATGTCCAGTCCAAAGCAAAAGGCGAATGATTGACAGCCCATTATCGACAGAGGGGCGGCAATTCTATACACACTTCCCTGGGGAGGAGTCCCATCGAACATTGTCAGTCTTGGGCGTTTACTTGGAAGTAATATGATGCTGCATTGCCTGGCTGCAACTCTATGTGCACTTTCCTGTGAGTAAGCCCATTTGAAGCCCATGGCACGTCTCATTCAGCATGCATAGGCCTGAGCTATTGGCGCGTCAAACCACATTCTTAATTGCTATGAGCTTTTTTATACATAAATAATATTTTAACATTTGAAGGGATTTCTAATGAGGTTAGAAATTTAAATTTATAATTTAAAAGGAAAAGCATAGATTTGCATGTTCCAACCTGGCGTTACGTGCCAGGAAACAGGGGGAGAATCTCTGCCAGCGGATAAAAGAATAATATTAACAACAAGAATTATTGTTGTTATTATTGATTATAATATAATATCTTCTAGGCTAACCCACCAACCCGGGAAAATCCAGTTCATCCAGATCTGGACCTCAGAACTGGGAGAACCGGTCAAATAGAGTAAACCTCCAGGGGAAATCGGGCTGGCTCCCGTCCCTCGCTGTCTCCTGAGCTGGTTCAGAAGACAGCGTGGGATGCAGCATCAAAAATCCCAGAAGTGAACTCTCAAATCTCGCGAGACTTCCAGCGACCCAACCCTCACGAGATTTGAGACTCCTGGGAAATGCGTGCGCTCGTAGTCCAAACACAAATACCCCTTTAAAAACTCTCATATGGGTACCATCTGGATCGGGCAATGCATTTGTTCTCAATTTATTTATTTATGATTTTATTTATATCCCAAAAATGCTCAAGGCGTCTAAGAATAATATGGGCAAGATTGAAACTTAATTAAAACAAATAAATTAAAAGCACAATTACAAACACAACAATAAAAAAATAAATAGCACCCAACCAATTAAAAAAAACACCTTCAACAACAAGCATGTTAAAGACCTGCCTGAATAAAAACATATTTGCCTGCCAGTGGAAGAGAACAGAGAGGGGGGCAACCCAGCCTGCCTCAGCAGAGTTCCAGAGCCTGGCAGCAGCCCTGCACAGAGGAGCTCAGAACCTGGGGAAGTTCATATGGGAGAATGCAGTCTTTCAAATAGCCTGGTCCCAAATCATGTAGGGCTAAAACAGGTCATAACCAGCAACACTGAAACAGCCAGTGAAGCTGTTGAAACAAGGGAGTCGCGCGCTCCCTGTAAGTAGCCATGGTCAACAGTTTGGCCACAGCAATCTGGGCCAGCTGAAGTTTCTAAACAGTTTGCAAAGGCAGCCCCACATAGACTGCATTACAGTAGTCCAAACGGGTTGTAATTAAGGTATGGGTCACTGTGGCCATATCAGAAATCTCTGGGGCTAGATCTACAATACCGTGTTATAGTGTAGTGCACTGGGACTCTTGGGGCACATTGCACATACTGCTTTCATTCCTACTTTTTTATTCCACATTATCCAAACTGCCACAAAAAAATGTCATTGTGTGTCCTACGTGGTCAGGGCTGGTGCTACCGTTAGGCCAACTAGGCAGGCGCCTAGGGCGCAGACCTCAGAGGGGCGCAATACTGACCTTTACAGGTCACAGTTTCATACAAATTAGCTGTTTTAAGAAAAAACAATAAGTTCAAGTTTTGTGCTTTTTATTTTTTCTACAAAACATCTGTTCTTAAAAATCGAAGCTGGCAATTTGTTCTGGGTGTGTGTGCAAGTAGTTCACCTTGCCTAAGGTGCAAAATAGTCTGGCACCGGCCCTGTACGTGGTATACAGTAAAAGCACAAGAAGGATATAGTGTTACCATGATGGGATCATAATGATTTATCACAAGGTGAATGGGCCTACCCACGCATCCGTCCGGGACTCTCGTTGGTTGCTGCTGTGACATCACAGTGCGCGGTTTAAGGTCCGCCCATGCTTCCATCTGGGGCTCTCCTTGATCGACGTCACAGCGGTGACCAACGAGAGCCCCAGATGGAGGGCCTTGGTTTAAGGCCTGCCCAGGCTTCCATCTGGGGCTCTCCTTGGTTGACGTCTGTTGAGGAAATCAAGCTAGGTGGTTCTTTTACCCATGCCCATAAGTATAAGAAAATGGCTCTAGAAATCATTAGCTATATAACCATAAAGTTCATGGCTTCCTGCTTCTTTAAAACATATTTTTAATGCTGCAATTGCTTTTACAATTAAGCTGATACTGAAACCATGTCACAAGACAGGCGGTGTCCATGCTGTCAGCTGGAGGGTGGAGGGTGGTTATGTCTGCACGGCAAGATAACCGATAAAAGAAACAGATGGAGATGTATTTCCTGTAACTGTTGCAATACCCATGTAGTGTCTTCTAGTCAGAGAAGTACTTAAACTCTGTACATGCCTAAATGCTTGGCTTCTCATTGGTTGTTGTATTGCAGAGCTGTATTATGATTGGTGGGAAAGTTCTGCCGTTGTATCTAAGGGGAACTGACCCTATAAATATGTTAGCCTTTCCTAAAATTCTTGGGCAGTTCATCAGGTCTTCTGAGACTGTCACCCTGCAGCGCTGCTTGTAATAAACCTTCTAAAGAGAGAGAAATTGTGTCTTGAGAGTCTGTGACTACCACTCAGCGAACCACAGGGACCCGTGGTTTCGGGTTCCACCACACGTCACAGCGGCAACCATGGAGAGTCCCAGATGGAAGCATAGGTGGGCCTTAAACCGCGTGTTTCTGCATTTCAGAAATGTGCCTTTTAAGTCCCTCCTGGCTTCTATCTGGTGCTCTCCTTGGTCACCACTGTGACATTGACCAAGGAAAGGCCCGGATGGAAGCCTGGAGGGCCTTAGTTAAACTGTGCTTCCTTTTTTTTAATGCCTTTTTCCCAGACAAAATGGGGGAAATTATTTATTGCAAGGTGAATGGGCACAAGGTGAAATTGGCAGACTTGTTTCAGCAGTTTCAATGCACTTCTGGTCGTTGCTGAAACTCAGACTTCCAGGTTCATGCCTGAATCCAAGGGTAGATCCTGTGGACCTGAGTCTTCAAGTGGAGTGTAATCCCATCCAGTACAGGTTGAATCCCTGTTTTCTGATCTGCCTAACCAGGAGCGCCTCTTTTTTGGCCTGATTTGCAAGTAGAAACTTGTCACAAGAATCTTGGATTTAGGCCACACATTCTACAATATGAAGGCTGTTATGGATAACTTCTTTTACGGAAAACGAAACAGTTTCGTTTTCGTTTCTTCAGCATTTTTTGTTTACTCTTATATTCCTTTCCACACCCTTGCCTCTTTTTGTTTAAGTTTCCTTTCAATTCCTTTTGCAGTAAGACGGATATAATTTTTATGCTGAATAAAAGAAACTAATCAGATTGGTAAGTGAAATCCTCCAATTATCATGCTAACAGATGCATTAACAGTCAAAAGAAAATTTAAACTATCAACTGTTCCGTTAAAATCTGTCTAAAAATGAAATTATTTTTAATTATGAAAAATACAAAACAAGCAAATGAAAATTGCAAGCAAGAGATGACTGTGTGATCCTCAATGGACAAATATATACATTTAAAACATGTTTTGATCATTTCATTTGAAGTGGGTTTTTAAAAAATTAAATAATAGAAATGACTATTTCTATAATCATGCTGTTTAGTGTTGTGAAAATAATTCGAGCTATACTAAAAAAACAGAATGAAATGTGAAATTTGTGCTTTATGTTATCATAAAGTGCTGGGCTGAAAACAACAGAATGAAATTTAATAGGGATAAATGCCAAGTTCTGTATTTAGGAAATAGAAACCAAAGGCACAGTTACAAGATGGGGGATACTTGGCTCAGCAACACTACAAACGAGAAGGATCTTGGAATTGTTGTAGATCACAAGCTGAATATGAGCCAACAGTGCGATATGGCTGCAAGAAAGGCAAATGCTATTTATTTATTTATTTATTTTATTTAAGGATTTTTATGCCGCCATTCAGCCAAAAAAGGCTCTCACGGCGGCTTACAAAAGTATTTCTTGACAGTCCCTGCCCACAGGCTTACAATCTAAAAGACATGACACAAAAGGAAAGGGGATTGGGAGGGAGGAGGAGGAGGGGGAAAAGGAAAGCAAATTCAGGCACTACAATCTTAGTTGGAAAGTTCAGCAGTTACAGGTGACAGCAGGAGGGAGGGGGCTCTCAGCTGGAGCTGGACCCAGGCACGGTGGAGAGGTGCCTGGCTGCTGCTTCCTCCCTCACTGGTGGCCTCTCCAGAGACAGTTCAACTATTTGGGGCTGCATTAATAGAAGTATAGCTTCCAAATCATGTGAGGTACTGGTTCCTCTCTATTCGGCCCTGGTTAGGCCTCATCTAGAGTATTGCGTCCAGTTCTGGGCTCCACAATTCAAGAAGGATGCAGACAAGCTGGAGCGTGTTCAGAGGAGGGCAACCAGGATGATCAGGGGCTGGAAACAAAGCCCTATGAAGAGAGACTGAAAGAACTGGGCATGTTTAGCCTGGAGAAGAGAAGATTGAGGGGCTGGGTCGTGGGTCGTGGGAGGGAAGAGAGCCGACGGGCGAGGAAAGGGGAGGGCGCCTCCCACGCCCCCCCGGGACCGTGCAGAGAGAGAGAAAAATCTCTCCCAGCGGGAAAGGCCGGGACGCAGCGCGCGCCGCCGCCGCCGCCTCTTCCTCCCCTTCGCCCTCCTCTGCCAGCAACAGTTTGCCTCATGTGTCCGTGTGTGTGCACGCGCGCGTGTCTCCAGCCTGCTTCCTCCGCCACCCCCTTTCCTCGCCCGTCGGCTCTCTTCCCTCCCACGACCCAGCCCCGCTGCTGGTAGCTCTCGCAGGGCCTGCTGGCTAAAGGGAAACGGAGCCAGGAGCAGCCCGCCCGCAGTCTGCGCTGCCGAAGCACGCCTCCTCCTCCTCTTCTGGGGACGATTAAGGTACATGCTACACGAGCGTTTTCGGGGCGCCCTCAAGGGGCTTCGGGGCGCCTTCGGAACGGTGTGTAGACTCCATAGCACTCTCCAAATACTTAAAAGGTTGTCCCACAGAGGAGGGCCAGGATCTCTTCTCGATCCTCCCAGAGTGCAGGACACGGAATAACGGGCTCAAGTTAAAGGAAGCCAGATTCCAGCTGGACATCAGGAAAAACTTCCTGACTGTTAGAGCAGTACAACAATGGAATCAGTTGCCTGGTGAGGCTGCAGCCTCTCCCACACTAGAGGCCTTCAAGAGGCAGCTGGACAACCCTCTGTCAGGGATGCTTTAGGGTGGATTCCTACATTGAGCAGGGGGTTGGACTCGATGGCCTTGTAGGCCCCTTCCAACTTTGCTATTCTGATTCTATGATATAAAAGATGAAGAATAGCAATGCCCAAACAAAGGAGTTAACCCATCCTGTATATAGTTGGTAACTAACACACAACTCTTGCCATGAGATATTTAAAAGGAGCTGAATGAATGTGATGATTATTAATAACTTGTTTTGGGCAAATTTAGGACCTTGTATTAGAGTTCTTCAGCATGTTCACCTTATATCATAGCAACGACCTCTTGTGAAATCTCCTTGACAATACAATGTTATTGTTCTGTACTGTCCCTCACTGCTGTAGAAACCTTAAAAACATTCAAAGTTTTTGTTGTTATTGAGATTTAGTAAATGCACTAGCAATATGACCAAAGGTAAGAATGTAAGAAGGCTCGTGTTAGAGCAGATCCAAGGCCCATCAACCAGACACTTCTGGAAAGCTCGCAGACAGGCCAAGAGAGCAAGTGGACGGTCTGTGGTGCTGTGCTGAAACCCAACCTGTCCTTTCACAACCTCTTTGTCAACCTGCAAAAGAGGCAGTCGTTTTTCTGCCTCTTTTGTGCGGAATTTGAGAATTTCAGAGAAATTTCCCAATGTGCAGGGCTCACCTTACTGTAAGGATTTGGCTGGGGGTAATGATGTGTGCAATCCTTATTGACAGTCCTTATTTTACTTTTTTTCATTCCATTCTGCCTTTGCAGCCTCTCCCGCTGCTTGGACTTCCTGAAATGTCTCCTAGAGGACTTAACCAGGGCTAGATCTATGCCTAATGTCCTATCACTATGATCCCTCTGTGCAGTTTTATGTCATAGTCAATGTTGTGGTATTTTAAATCTTTTATTCCAGTGGCACAAGTCACATTTTCTTTAAATGAGTACACATACTGCAACAATTGGGTGGTCATCTGATGGCCACATCCCCTAAATCCCATGTTCTTTGCAAAATCCCGTGTTATGCCACCATTTTTGTTTTTTTTACATTTCCTGGTGTCTGCACACCTGTGCATGTATGAATTAATACTGTGTTTAGGTATGTGTGCCTCTGCACATCTGCAAAGCTGTGCACATGAAAGCCTTTTTTTAAATTAACTGGTTAGGAAGCACTTCCAAATGCTGCATCAAATGGCAGAGACCATGGCCTATTTTAGGATGTTTTTAGGATGTTTTAATAATGTATACTACATTTTTAATTCAGTTTTATGTAATTTTTTACTTATTGTTGTTGCCTGCCTCGATCCAAATGGAGAGGCGGGTAAGAAATAAAGTAGTAGTAGTAGTAGTAGTAGTAGTTGTTGTTATTAATTATTATTATGCAGAGACCATCCTAACACGTAAAGGTGAACCTGCCCAAACTCCAACACACGCGCACTTCACAGCAATTGGCTATCGGAAATACACTGAATGTTAGAACACATGCCAGTTAGGCAATGAGAGCATGCAGCTAGGACACGCAACTGCACATACTACACAATTAAAGCAATAAAAAGGCTATATTCGTTGCTAATTAGGTTTCGGCTAATACAGAATAACATAGGGAAAATACTGTTGGGAAAGGGATATACAGACAGCGTCACGTGCCCCAACAGTTATCGCTGTACTTGTCTTGGTTCCTTTCTCTGCATGAGGCTTTAGGAGGGATTACTTATGAAGACAGATAAAATAAAATGAACATTAATTAAGTGTTAAATTTAGAAGGAAAGCATACAGTCAACTACATAACGGTCACATCATTAACAAAGACCAGCTTTAAAAACTAGAGAGAAGCACTTTAAAGGCAGAAAAGGAGGCCTTAGATTGAAAGGCCACTAACCCAATCTCATTACTCATCAGAAATGGAATTGATATTGCAGGTCACTCAAATGACCAGATCATCACAAGAACCTGTAGTATTGATCATGCTACAACAGGAGTTTGCCCAGCTATGTCATCTTTCCAGCATGGCCAATCACCTAGAAGTGATACCAATACATGTTGATAACTGATAACCAAAAGTTGTTGTGAGACTGTTCTGACCAAGTGGGTAGGAAGGAATACTCAGAGAGACTAACGGTAAAGTAAAAATACTTGGGAGTGGGATTACTTTGAACATTTCTACATGAGCAATTTATTGCACACTCATGGTTGGCCACTCATGGAAGTCTGCAAGTCCATTAGATGATGCTGTCAACCTCCAGGACATCTCCTATGCTTTCCCCCCTTATCCCACTTGAAAAAACACACAGAGATAATCAGCTTTTTTTTTTAAGTGCAAAATCAGCCCCATGTAAAGTTGGCATTGCAATATAATTCTGCCACTAGATGGCACTGTTTCATTGAAGTAAATGGAGCACGAGAGAGAGGACGTATTCAGTTCAAACCGTGTGGCCGCCCATGTAATGGTGCCGATTGTAATCCCAGAAAGAAAGCAAAAGCAGAAAGCCCCAGTGAGGCAGAGGTTGTTTTCTTTTTTAAAAAAAATGTAGAGAAGCTCACAGACACTTCTTGGATATCAGGCAGTAAGGCAGTGAGAAAATCTCATATGTCCTGAAAAAGGTAATGTTTTTTTTTTTTTTTCCTTTGCAGATTTCTGTTAAGGGCTTGCCAGTGCTTAAGAAGAAACACCTCTGTGAAAATGGGTATGTTTTGATGTTGCATGAACAGGACTCAGATACATTTCCTTAAACCTTAAAAAGAGTGGTTTCCAAACTTACTACCTCCAGGAACCTTTGTGTTGTGCATGGTATGTTCTAGGCTACAAAACAATAGTACCAGATGTGCAGACTAACAACGTATTTAATTCCCCCAAAGGATGTTTGATTCCCATCACATTTTAAGGGAAATGGACAACACACACTCCCCATGGCCTTGAGTGCAGCCCCTTCTACTGGCTGCCCCCCCCCCCATTGCTAAAATGTGGAGATGCAGCAGCAGCAAAAAAAAAAAAAAAACCACCCAAAAAACAAAAAACCTGGCAGTTTGCTGCTGAAATTTGATGGCAAAACACTTTAGAGAAACCAAAGTGCCAATTTTAGGTTGATTTTCAGGGGCAAACTACCACATTCATTCATTCATTTGTTTATTTATTTATTTATTGCTGCTACCCTCCCTCTGGGTAGCCTCCCTCTTGGGTGGAGGGTAGTTTCCCAGGCCATAACCTGGGTTTGGAGGTGTCAACCAGTTCTGGATGGGGTTACACTCCTCCTGAAAGACTGTGTTCGCAGCTTGGGGGTGCTTCTGGACAGCCCAGATAGATGCGACAGCCAGCAGTGCCTACTATCAGCTTTGGCTGATACTCCAGCTGCGCCCCTTCCTAGAGTCGGAAGACCTAAAGTCGTTAGTGCACGGGCTGGTAACTTCGAGGCTCGATTTCTGCAATGTGCTCTACATAGGGCTACTTTTGTGCCTAGTCCAGAAATTTCAATGACCGTATTTCTTCGATTCTAAGACGCATTTCCCCCCCCCCCCATAAACATCTCTAAAAATGGGGTGAGTCTTAGAATCGCGGGTGCGTTTATTATTTCTTAGAATCAAAGCTTTTTTTCTTTTGGTGATACTGAAATTAGTGTGCGTCTTACAATCGATGGCATCTTAGAATCGAAGAAATATGGTAGTTCAAAATATGGTAGCCAGGCTGGTCACCAGTACACCTAGGGGTGACCACATTACACCAGTTTTAAAATCTCTTCACTAGCTGCCAATGAGTTTCCGGTTATCACCTTTAAAGCCCTACATGGTTTGGGTCCAGGCTACCTGCAGGATCGCCTTCTCCCGTACAATCCACCCCGCACACTCAGGTCCTCTGGGCAGAATTTACTCCAGCCAACAAAATCAAAGCTGACAACTATTAACCAGAGGACCTTTTCTTCTGCCGCTCCCAGATTGTGGAATGGCCTGCTGGGAGAGATTTGTCAACTTAACAGTCTTCCAGAATTTAAGAAAGCCATAAAGACTGATCTCTTCTGGCAGGTCTACCCAGTTGAATTTTAAGATGCCTTTTTTTTTTAATAATGTGCTGCTTTTAATAATGTATTAGTTTTAAGTGTTTTAATTAGTTATATGTATTTTATGGTGTTTTCATTTGAGTTGTACCCCGCCTCGATCCAGAAGGAGAGGCGGTTAACAAATAAAATTATTATTATTATTATTATTATTATTATTATTATTATTATTATTATTATTATTATTATCCAGGGGCTTGAACCTGGCTCCTGGATCACCTGAAGTTGCCCACTCATGTTTTAAACACTAGTCTCTCTATTCTGAACATTTTTGCGTCGGCTTGACTAGCTGATAAATATCTGTAAGACAGAAGACTGTATTCTGTCCTTCCTCAATTTGGTACTCTCCAGATGTTTTGGACTAGAACTCTTTCATCAGCCCCAGATGGCATGGGCCAATTGTCAGGGATTATGGGATCAGTAGTCCAAACCATCTGGAAGACACCAAGATGCCTATCCCTAGAACAGCAGATACTGAACATGGTCAGGGGATCATAGCAGCAGGTCATTCCCCTGACCTCCATTTGTTCATCAGCTCTTCTGCATTGAGCCAGCAGCCAAGTTGTATGTGTGCAGTTTCCATGCAGAAGAGCCTGTGGACAAGAATAAGAGCTTCATCCCACATACCTGCTTCCCTCAGATTATCCCCGTAGCGCTAAGCTTTCGCCATTGTTGTTTTTGCTACCAGGCGACAGCGATCCTTTGCATACCAGGAAGTGAGTTTAAGGGGGGAAATGTAAAAAAATCATTAAAAAATCAACGGATGACCCAATTCAATTCAAATTTGGTATGCTTAAAGCTCTCCCTAATATCTATTACTGTGCCAATTTTGGTGTCTTTATCTTTAAAGCTAACGCAGATGTAAGCATTTCTTTAAAATCCTGCTCCTGCGCCCCAGCGGCGGCTTGGAAGATATGCTCAGAAAGTAGGGGCTAAATAGGGCGAATCTTTTGGCTTTATAGCACAATTAAGGCAGGATGCATGGGAGTACTTCACAATCAAAGCAGATTATAAGGTGGAAAACTTCGGAGTCTTTGCACGCAATTCGCAGTGATTGCACAGTATAACGCTGGTGTGATAAAGCTCTAAGTCAGAGAAACACTCTGCTGCCTCCACCCCCCTCCCCTTCATGTGTCCAATATCCCATTTGATTATGTGAGTAGGACACCCATTTCTTGGCTCAGTGAACACATCTGACCTGGAATATTTTACAGAGGTTAAAGGCTCATCATCCAACTTCTCTGGTCCATTAGTGTAAGAATAAGGATAGTGGCCTGGTTCAGACAACACGTTAAACCATGCTGCTTAACCACAAAATGGAATGCATTAAGGTTAATGCATTCTGCTAACCATTTTGTGGTTAAGCAGCCTGGTTTCGCATGTTGTCTGAACAGGGCCAATGTATTCCATTAACCATTTTGTGGTTAAGCAGCATGGTTCAGCGTGTGGTCTGAGCCGGGCCAGTGTGGTGTGGTGCACAGGACGAACCCTTGCTCGACATCTCATAGGTCATTGTTTCAACCTCCACTGCAGGCTTTATCCTTGACAATGTGATGGTGAATCTTTCTAGTATACAAAGAAGAACATTTATTTAAACTTTTGACCAAATAAGAAAATTAAGTCATAAATGTGGCCTTTGCCATGATGAAGATGAAACGGGGAGTTGGGGAGGGAACAAGGGCAGGGATGGTCTAGGTCACATCAGCATGTGAACTTCGCATGTGCCAACTAGGTGGTATAATGCAAAACTGGAAGTGCAGAGAAAATAGTATTCAAGAGAAGAAGAGAGCAGCACAGTGATTTCCAGGGGTCTGCACATTTTTCCGTGTGGATAGTACCACCCACAAGAATCTTGCGATTGCAATAACATACATACATACATACATACATAAATGTGGACTCCTGAGGATCAGTTTGGACTGTGCATATGATATCAGGTGACTTATGGGGATGTGCTGAATAAGAGTTGGCACTCTAACCTTTGGGGAAACCATGCATTCCTATGCCATCATCCTCATGAAGGCATTAGGAGAAGACAGGACATGATAAGGATAGGGAATAGGAAATCTACATTGTAGCAATGGGAACAGGTGGGAAAAGGCTAATGGCTACTAAATCTCACGCTTAGTAATGTCCTTTGCTTGTTTGATGGTGCCCTGGAAATAGAAATATGGACTAATATCTTCTTTGTTTACCTCTTCTTCATAACTGGATTTAGAAAGCAATGACTTGACAATCCAGGTCTACAACACCGGCTGGGAAGATGTTACCATCAGGATTTCTGCCAGGCCGCTATTCAAGCTGATGGAGGGCAACATGATTTTCTTCTGGTACAAATGGTTTTTATCCATTTTCACCACAGATGTTTGCCCAGGAGAGAGGAAGCAAGTAAGTAAAGTCACCGACTGGAATGTTATAACCTACAAATTGGGAAGCTACAAATGGAGGCTTTATAACATCCATGTGCTGAGAAAGTCAGATGGATGCAGCGCGACGTGTTCAACTCCACTGTGTTGTACTTGGATAATCAACGAGGGAGGGATATATCAAGAAGATGACACTGAAAACCGCTGCAAATTTAAGCCACCTCCTTCTAATTCAACTTTCTAGGTTTCTAATTCATCTGTCTAGGGCAGCCTTCCTCAACCTGGGGCGCTCCAGATGTGTTGGACTGCATCTCCCAGAATGCCCCAGCCAGCCGGCTGGGGCATTCTGAGAGTTGTAGTCCAACACATCTGGAGCGCCCCAGGTTGAGGAAGGCTGGTCTAGGGAATTCACTATTCTCCCATTTGACTGGTTGAGTTCTTTTCTATAATATGGAAGCATACCTATATTTATCATCAACATAACTTGGCCCTATAAAAAATGCCATCTTACCTGCTTCATATTTGTTATTTTCAAGGATGAACGCAGCAACAACTCCTTGTACAAAATTCTTTATCCACAAGCTCTTTATTCTTTGCCATCAACCTCTTTTCTTTCCACTCCATTGTTCTTCTTT
This sequence comes from Elgaria multicarinata webbii, assembly GCF_023053635.1. Taxonomy (NCBI): domain Eukaryota; kingdom Metazoa; phylum Chordata; class Lepidosauria; order Squamata; family Anguidae; genus Elgaria; species Elgaria multicarinata. Next base: position 9,345,825 of record NC_086176.1, read on the forward strand.
TCTCTCTTCATGGTTCAACTCCTAATTATTGGCTACAATATCTATATTCTTGCTATATTGTTTCCTCATTTGTGAGATGATCCACCTTATTGTATTTAATTGTGGCTCTGAAAAAAGCCACATTCTTCTTTCTGGAATTAATGCCCTATATTATACATTGCTACTGATTATCTAAACTCACATATCATAGAATCATAGAATAGCAGAGTTGGAAGGGGCCTACAAGGCCATCGAGTCCAACCCCCTGCTCAATGCAGGAATTCACCCTAAAGCATCCCTGACAGATGAATCCCTGACATGAATGCTGAGTGGTTTTCAAATTCGCTATTGAGGGGCAGCCCAAGGCTCTGGGGATGGCATACATCAGGGGTGCAGAATCTCAGACTAGGGGCCAAACCCAGCCCACTTGGGGTCCCAATCTGACCCTCCAGGGGTTCACAGATGGAGGCCTGGGTATCCCCACCACAACATTCCAGCAGCCAAAAATGGGTGGGGCCAGAGCCAAAGTGGGTGGGGCCAGAGCAAAAATAGGTGGAGCTACCACAGTGACTCTTTTTGTCCGGCATGCAAGAGGGTGAAAAATATATTTGCATCCAGGCATTCTCCTTTCGCAATGTGTGTGAGCTCCCCTTCGTAGTTGGAAACAATCAATAATTGTAGCTGGAGTAAATAATATCACTACCTTAGAAGGGCCAATGAAGAGGTGTGGCCTCAGAAGAGCCTTATGGGGAGCATGGATTGGGAGACCTGGGGAGCCACATTTGGCCCATGGATCAGAGGTTTCGCATCCCTAAGTATGTATTCCAGGGTTGTTGAACCTCTTTCAGCACGAGGGCCAATTCCATTCTGAAGAAACTTTGGGGGCAGGGCCCAAACACCCCAAAATACCAGTCTATTGTAGGTTAAAGCTCTTAACTGCCAGTCACTAAGCCTTAGGAGAAGCATTTTGACCCTTGAGAATGAGGACAAAACTGCACAGAAGCCAGGGACCCACCAAACAATTGGTGGTTGAGCAAAAGGGAATGTGGCCCATCTGCAGAACCCTGAAGGGCCAGATTGGGACCCCAAGTGGGTGGGGAAGCCCCCCCTCCCTGGGCCTGAGATTCTGCATCCCTGATGTATGCCATCCCCAGTGCCTTAAGCTTTTGTGAACCGCCCAGAGAGCTCCGGCTATTGGGCGGTATAGAAATGTAATAAATAAATAAATAAATAAATAAATAAATAAATAAGCTATCCCTGCCTAGGGAGAAGGTGTATCTCCTTCAGATACAGAAAGATATTTTCTTAGACTACCATTACTGCACATGGTTGGTGCTACCACTTATGAAGGACACAGAATAACGGGCTCAAGTTAAAGGAAGCCAGATTCTGGCTGGACATCAGGAAAAACTTCCTGACTGTTAGAGCAGTACGACAATGGAACCAGTTACCTAGGAAGGTTATGGGCTCTCCCACACTAGAGGCCTTCAAGAGGCAGCTGGACAACCATCTGTCCGGGATGCTTTAAGGTGGATTCCTGCATTGAGCAGGGGGTTGGACTCGATGGCCTTGTAGGCCCCTTCCGATTCTACTATTCTATGATTCTATGAAGATATAATGGGTAGTATCTGCTACTTTTAAAGATGCAACTCAAACACATAATTTACTAATTGAAGATCCAGAAAGGCAAACATGTTCAGAGATAAATAAATAATGGGGGGGGAATGTCATTTAGTACTTGAATTACTACTAAGCAGTGAAGTGGCCAAGTTTGCCAATGACACCAAATTATTTAAGGTGGTTAAAACACAAAGTGATTCTGAAGAGCTTCAATGGGATCTCTCCAAGCTGGGAGAGTGGGCATCCAAATGGCAGGTGTGGTTCAATGTAAGCAAGTGTAAGGTGATGCACGTTGGGGCAAAAACCCCAACTTCAGGTATAACCTAATGGGATCTGAGCTGGTGGTGACCGAACAAGAAAGAGATCTTGGGGTTGTGGTGGAAAAGCTCGATGAAAATGTCCACCCAGTGTGCGGCTGCTGTAAAGAAGGCAAACTCCATGTTAGGCATTATAAGAAAAGGAATTGAGAATAAAACAGCCAGTATCGTACTGCTTTTATACAAGTCAAAACTGAATAAATTTCTCGCTTGCAGTACCAGGCTTTCTCTAGCAGTTTTAATACAAATTTAATATGAAGTTGTGAAATCTCAATATCGGGTAAAGCAGCTGATTAAGGAAGTTACTAAAACGTAAGTTATATATATTTGGTTCCAAAATTTGCTAGGGTTGTTTTATTAGTGGCTGCTTCATCAAGTATTCCTTTTAACCAGTTGATTCTTACTCAAATTACTGCTTCTTTGAATTCAGATTGCACAATCATGATTACTATTGTTCTTTTATTGACATCACATTCATTTGTTACGCTGTACTGGGTTTTTCTTTTAATTCTCTACTGTTTCTGTATTGTGTATCAATAAACCATTTAATTCATTTCCATTACAAGCTTGAGTTTGTGATCTTTGTCACTGGATACTCGCTAGGGTGCCAATTCAAACCCACATTAACGCCACAACACTTCGCTAACATGTGAAATTTCCACATGACTTCAGCCACCCAGATTACATGGATACTTCTCTGACCAGTATCAGTCAGCACAGCACTGCTGTAGGAAGTGTTCGTATGATCTAAGTGATGTAGAAAATATGCTATAATGTGCCAAGTGGGTCTTAGATTAGGAGTTAAACATTAAGAAGGAAAATTAGTACAGACTTCTCTTAAAAGCAGAATGTGTGGCTCTAGTCATAGAATCATAGAATAGCAGAGTTGGAAGGGGCCTACAAGGCCATTGAGTCCAACCCCCTGCTCAATGCAGGAATCCACCCTAAAGCATCCCTGACAGATGCTTGTCCAGCTGCCTCTTGAAGGCCTCTAGTGTGGGAGAGCGCACAACCTCCCTAGGTAACTGATTCCATTGTCATACTGCTCTAACAGTCAGGAAGTTTTTCCTGACGTCCAGCTGGAATCTGGCTTCCTTTAACTTGAGCCCGTTATTCCGTGTCCTGCACTCTGGGAGGATCGAGAAGAGATCCTGGCCCTCCTCTGTGGGACAACCTTTTAAGTATTTGAAGAGTCCTCTCATGTCTCCCCTCAATCTTCTCTTCTCCAGGCTAAACATGCCCAGTTCTTTCAGTCTCTCATCATAGTCTTGAACCATTTGTGTGTATGCAAACATTACAAAAGTAGGCCACAGTTTTCTCCTTCCCAGAATGCTCCAGAGAATGTGAGCTACTTGTACAATGAGAATCTGAGCCATGGAGACTTTGGGGATACCGCCACATGATTTCATTGATTATTGGGCAGGAAAAAGGCGCGAAGTGGTTCCGTCTTTCAAATATATGTAACCAGTGCAGACAGAAGGCGCACCTTTTGAATACCCCTACATAAGCACCTATGCAAGAAACTTCTTTTCATGCACGAAGTCCAGGACCATGTACATTGATGGTGCTATATAAATAAATAATAATAATAATAATAACAGGACGCCCTGTAGTCTATGCATACACAGCCTAACTTCTGTGGAAGTCTATTGAGAACAGAATCCAGATGTCAGCAGGAGCCCACAAGATGTCACCCTTGAGCCATAAACCGGGTATGAGCGAAAGGCAGAGAGGGACAATTCCAGGAAAAGGTGGCTACCTTTAAGGTGAGTTTATTTGTCTGCCAGATGGGAAGTCCTGGGCCAGCCCCTTTAAAGCTAGTAAAGCAAGGGAGTTGATTGGGAGAGAACTGGTTTCACCACTCCTCTGCCTTAGTCTTTCATCATAACTCAGGGCCAGGCAGGCAGGCAGATTTTGCAATGCAGGAGCCCTCGCCAGTCAATAGGCGCTAGAGAAAGCCCCACGCAGAGGGCACCACACCAGTGCCCAGATGACCTGGGCCTGTGGCCAAGGAACTGAGAGAGCCGTAGAGTGACAGAGCTGAGGAGCAGTGCGAGGGTCTGGGAGCAGGACTGCCTCCACAGGGAATATGGAGCTGAGATTCCCTGGCAGGAAGGCAGGGCTTTCCTATGGGCTCCTTCTCCTGCTCTGGGCTTCCCTTCCTCAGGAGGTACCTGGTAAAGAAGGTAAGGGCACCTTGCAGTAGTGGGGGAAGGTTCCCAGGTTTGGGGTTTCTTGAACAAGTTGGACCAACTCCTTGGAAGGTAGCAGAGAGGGAGGTTTTGCTCGGAAAGTAAAAGAAAGACAAAAGGCTGAGCCACTTCTTAAAGAGACTGGGGCTCTGAAGAACGTCAAGAAAATTGTCAGGTGTGTGCATTTGGGGCTGGCTGGCAGGGAAATTTGGAAACGGCCGAGCAAAGCCTCAGTATGGCAAACCCCTGTGTGGCACAATGTGGCAAAGTTGTCAGCCAGCTGAGATGGGCTGCAGCATACCGTGACAAACCTGCATTTGCTGCTGGGTAATGTGTGAAACGGCCTTGAAGGAAGGGAGTCATAGGAGGTGGTGAAGGACTCCGCTGGAGGGCTCACTCATTCTCCATCTCTGCCCATCTGTTATGTTGACCACTTAGCTGGAATGTAGTGAAAAGTAAACGTTGGCACCCCCCAATAAACAAAAAAGCCTGCAAATGATGTAAGCTTGGCCTTAAGCTCTGAAGTTTTATTTGAAAAGTAGGGTCTTCATTGGTTTTCTGACTCCAGATATTTTCAAGAACCTTTAAAAACAAAAAACACCAGAAATTAATTGGTAATAGTGATACTTCTTGGCAAGTGAATTATGGAAGGGTGACATGACCCAAAGGAAACTTATGGCAAGCATAACATTAGAATCTGAGTGCAACCAGAATCGTGTATCTTCCACAAGCACATAGCAGACAGGCAGGGATGGGTTAGTGCTAGTAATTTCTATGTTCCCAGTTATATGCCCCCATCTCATTGACACACTACCATCCAAAAAGTGTTGTTCTTTTTAATAATCAGCTTATGTAACAGGTAAAAAGTTAAAAGTACAGAGTGGTCGGTTCCCCAGTAGGGGGTGAGTTATAAAATCCGGGGAGAGTCGAGAATGCTTTTGTATCTTTAAGGGTGCCTTTGCTAAAATTCGAAAAGTTCTCATTATGTAAGATAGACTGCTTTGCTCCTGCTTAGAAACTGATGTACAACTCCCCTGCCCCGAAAACAACAATTCTGCTTCCTACCATGGTGTAAGTGTCATGTCTCTCTGATTCCCAACCCCCCGACCCTCAGTCAGCAATATTTAATGCCGCCTTCCCCAACCTGGTGCCCTCCAGATGTTTTCAATGTCAACTTCCATCAGCCGTGGCCAGAATGGCCAATAATCCAGAATGCTGGCAATTACAGTCCAAAACATCTGTACGGTGTCAGGTTGGGATGGCCTAATGTGATTCTTGGTAGCCAAGACAGAGTCACAGAGAAGTTCTAAGGATGCTCGTTTTTTGACCTACTGACTATGCAATCCTGTTCATGTCTACTCAGAAGTAAGTCTCATTGGGTTCAATTAAGATTACTCCCAGGTAAATGGATATAGGTCTACAGCCTAAGGCTGTTTCTACACCTGCCTTTTTTCCTGGGATCGTCCCGGGATCATCCCTGTGCATGAAAATGACACACAGGGGATCCCGGGAGCAGACAGGGACAATCCCATTTTCCTGGGATAATCCTTAGGTGTAGAAAGGGCCAAAGTCTCCCCACAAGCTGGCATCTGTTTTTTCATCTTCTACCTTGAAAACATACCTGAAAAGGGGGAAGAAAGCTGAAACTGAAAAGGGGGAAGAATTGCATAATAATTTAATAACAGCTAGCATATTAATTAGATGGTCTTTGGTGTTTTTGTGTGTGTTTGTTTTTTTGCACTCCTATTGAGACTGAGATCCTGGCAGGCTTGATAAGGATACTGGGAATTCTCATTCCTCTTTTGTCCACCACTGCCTCCCTCTCACAAGCACAGTTCCCAGGGAGAACTAATGACAATTAAGATGTCACACTTGATGATCCTGAAGAAATTGCACAGTCTTGGTCATCACTGATACCATTAGTTACAATGGCTGTGATTAAAATCACTTCAGTTCTGGATACTTTAGCTGAACCAGTTTGTGGGGCAGACTGAGCAAGTTTACATTGTTGTTTCAGTAACTGGCATTATATCCCAAAATGACCTTTAAACCCAAATTACTGAAATATTGACATAACCCAAGATCAAATACTGGATTAGGTAGAAATTTACCAATAATGAATAACAACTTGCAAATGCATGAAGTGATTAATACACTCCTACTGCAAGTACAATTGCTCACGAATTTGAAGAGAATTTCAAAGCTGTATTTTTATTTCAAATACACTTAAAATATTTGCGGTATTGCAGCAATTTTTCACAGTGCAGGAAAGCTCTTACTGCCTTTATGCTTGTCCCTGTGGTCTCTGATTATTTTAAGACAACATTTCTTTTGTCTAATATAGAGATGCTGCTGAAGTTTGCAGATAAGGGGTTTGCAATATGAAGTTTCATTGTTCATAATACTTGTTTTTATTTTATATGGGCACCTTTAAGCCTGAATCTCTTACCCTCTTCATAATTAATAGTGAGATGTCTTTTGAGCTTCTGTTCTGCTTTTGCACCTGTGTATTGGCTTTCATCATATCAGGCTGGCAAGGTTGGTAGCTGTTCAAAACCTTGTTACTTTAATCTTCCTTTCTTGACCCGCTTTCATACACTATATTTATTTTATTATTTTATTTATTACATTTTTATACTGCCCAATAGCCGAAGCTCTCTGGGGGGTTCACAAAGATGAGGCTGTATGGCTCTCTGCGTCCGCACATTTTGTTCTCAGAGGAAGTATGACAAAAAGTAGAACTGGCCTTATTTATAATGTCAAAGCAACCTTGCTGTGTTCCTCATTATTGCCTACAAAACCTTTTTTTTCTTCTTCAGAGACAAATGTTTGAAATGGAAGGCAAGGCTGGCTGAGGATTCTTCAGACAGGCACAGCTCTGCCCTGCCACAAAAATATTAACAAACATATTTATTATGGCCAGCGCTACCATAATATAAAATTACTAACGGGTGGCAAAATACACACACACACACACACACACACACACACACACACACACACGCAGAGATAGTCATCCAGCGGCAGAGTGGCAGGAGGGCCCCTGTGAGATTCATCCAGCCTGGTTACTGCCCACCCATAGAATCATAGAATAGCAGAGTTGGAAGGGGCCTACAAGGCCAACGAGTCCAACCCCCTGCTTAATGCAGGAATCCACCCTAAAGCATCCCTGACATGGTTGTCCAGCTGCCTCTTGAAGGCCTCTAGTGTGGGAGAGCCCACAACCTCCCTAGGTAACTGGTTCCATTGTCGTACTGCTCTAACAGTTAGGAAGTTTTTCCTGACGTCCAGCTGGAATCTGGCTTCCTTTAACTTGAGCCCGTTATTCCTTGTCCTGCACTCTGGGAGGCCTCTAGGCCCTGCTAATCATAGTTGATAGTGTTTTTCAATACTGCCTGTTAGCTGATGGACAGGCCTAGCAGCCAAGCCTGGAGCAACGGAGTGGGTCACATCCAAGCAGCCAGAAATCCCACTGAAATATTTCCTACCTACCCAACAATCTAAGGCTGCAGATGTATCAATCAAATGCTAGTGCTTGATTTCACCCATCTCTCTGTTTTAATGGAACCTTCTCAAACTGGGGAGAGGTAACGAGTGGGGTACCGCAGGGCTCAGTCCTGGGCCCAGTGCTCTTCAACATTTTTATTAATGATTTGGACAAGGAGGTGCAGGGAACACTGATTAAATTTGCAGATGACACAAAATTGGGTGGGATAGCTAATACCCTGGAAGACAGAAACAAACTTCAAAGTGATCTTGATAGGCTGGAGTGCTGGGCTGAAAACAACAGAATGAAATTTAATAGGGATAAATGCCAAGTTCTGCATTTAGGAAATAGAAACCAAATGCACAGTTACAAGATGGGGGATACTTGGCTCAGCAATACTACAAACGAGAAAGATCTTGGAATTGTTGTAGATCACAAGCTGAATATGAGCCAACAGTGGGATATGGCTGCAAGAAAGGCAAATGCTATTTTGGGCTGCATTAATAGAAGTATAGCTTCCAAATCACATGAGGTACTGGTTCATCTCTATTCGGCCCTGGTTAGGCCTCATCTAGAGTATTGCGTCCAGTTCTGGGCTCCACAATTCAAGAAGGACACAGACAAGCTGGAGCGTGTTCAGAGGAGGGCAACCAGGATAATCAGAGGTCTGGAAACAAAGCCCTATGAAGAGAGACTGAAAGAACTGGGCATGTTTAGCCTGGAGAAGAGAAGATTGAGGGGAGACATGAGAGCACTCTTCAAATACTTAAAAGGCTGTCACACAGAGGAGGGCCAGGATCTCTGCTCGATCCTCCCAGAGTGCAGGACATGAAATAATGGCCTCAAGTTAAAGGAAGCCAGATTCCAGCTGGACATCAAGAAAAACTTCCTGACTGTTAGAGCAGTACGTCAATGGAATCAGTTACTTAGAGAGGTTGTGGGCTCTCCCACACTAGAGGCCTTCAAGAGGCAGCTGGACAACCACCTGTCAGGGATGCTTTAGGGTGGATTCCTGCATTGAGCAGGGGGTTGGACTCGATGGCCTTGTAGGCCCCTTCCAACTCTGCTATTCTATGATTCTATGATTCTAAGTATTCTGATATTCAGAGCCGAGGACCAATGCCATCCAAAGCAATGTTTTGGAAATGGTTGTGTGGGTATTAGGAAGATAACGGTTCTGGGGTGTTGTTCTTCTGGAGGCCTATAGTTGGTTTCTTTCATTCCATGAGCCTCAGCAAGTGACAGGACTCAGTTTGACATGAGCCCGTCACTCCGTTGGCACAGCGCTTGCTTTGCGAGTTGAAAGCTCCAGGTTCAGTCAATGGCATCCAGTTAAAAGGATCTCCTCCGGTAGCAGGGCTGGGTTAGGAATATTGCAACTTATTTATTTTATTTATTTATTGCACTTATATACCGCTCCCATAGCCAGGGCTCTCTGGGCGGTTTACAGAAATTTACAGAAATTTCCAAACTTGTTACTTTGGAGAGCCACCCTCAAAAGAACAGGCAATAATAGATAGGGAGAGTCACGTGTTCATGTGAATTCCTGCAATTAAGTGGTGGGTGTAAGTATTTTAAATTAAAATATATGTCCCAACCATCTCAGAGGGCTTGTTCAGATGATTGCAGGAGGAAAACGAGCTATTGTGGCTTCCCTCCCTTGCTCAGGTACGCTGGTTGTTGACATAATTACCCACGCTGCAGCACAGGTTGGCACGTCATGTGAACCCTACATGCGGCAGGGGTGGGTTCGTACCCACCCTATAACCCCTAATGCACATCATGGGTTGTGGTGGGGGTGGGTACAAGGCCACCACCACCACGCCGCATGCCGGGTTCACGCGACACACCCATTTATTCCGCAGCATGGGTATTTATGTACACAACCAGCACGTACGCCGCACGCACAAGGGCAGGGGGAGAAGGCATGTTGGCAGGGCCGGTGCTACCATAGAGGCCACTCTGGCGGCCGCCTAGAGCACCAAGGTAAGGAGGGAACACCGAATGCCACACCCGGAAGCCGCTCTCCCACAGCAGCTCTTAGAGGGCGGCTTCCGGGCGCACCGTTTCGAAGCCGCCCCCCACCCCAGCGTCCTGGCTTCACTTCAGCTGGGTGGGCGAGATGGCACCCCGCGCCCAGGTATGCTGGGGTGGGGGTAGGGGTGAGGGGGTGAAAGCAGCTCACCTGCCTAGGGTGCAAAATAGTCTGGCACCGGCCCTGCATGTTGGCTTCTTTCTCCCCCATGATCATCCAAATCTGGACACAGTGTTATTGTGAGTTGTTACAGGCCCTGTCCTTCATGTCACAGGTGGCACAGACGGCTTGCGCGAAGTTAAATCTCTGTGCAAGTGCATAGCGGATGCACCTTGCGTATAACATACATGCATGTAAATGCACACATAATTAACACCAAAGCTCTATGTAGTGCAAAGGTTGCCTTTTCACACATTTCAGCTGGATGGTCCATTTGAACTGTTTAGTAACATATTGCAGGACAATTATGTTTCTTTAGCAGGTCTTTAACCAGAGTTGGGACAGGCTGTTGCAAAGTACCTGAGAAGAGCCTCTGGCAATGTGCAACTCTGGGGGAGGTCTCCATCAGGGATCCTTGGTGTGATGACACTGGCGTATAATAACCTCTCCTCTCCTCTTTTACCTGTGTCACATTAGAGTGTATGAGGCAGTGATGCTCCGACCTTAAAAGAGCATTTTATGTTTACCATAGAGCTTCCCAACAGGAGTAAGATAAGATTCTCTTCAGAGCCTTGACAGCAGCTGGGAGCCTGTAGGCGATCAGTTCTTCTGGGATTTTCTGTCATGCTTTCACAGCACGCTCTGGGTTAAAGCCTTCACTTATTTGTAGAGTCTGGTGCAAAGTTAAGAAAAGGAGGTCCTGCAGCAGCCCTCAGGTGTACAGTAGGCAAGCCACAGCAGTACAAATGATGAAATCAGGGTGGTGGGTGAGAATAACCATTTAGTGGTTATTCCCCCTTCCCCATGGATTATTTACTGTGGATTTGGCACTAGTGCCAAATCAACACCACCGATTTAAATGTTCGTAAATGGCGAATGGGTGTTGTGTTGTACAGTGGCTAAGGGCACAATCCTATGCATATTTGGACAGGAAAAATAGTTCTACAACTCCCAGCATGGGTGGCTGGGGAATGCTGGGAGTGAGGGTTTTTTTTTTCTGCCCAGCCAGGAAGTTTTTGGTTCAGTCCTTGGGTCAGCCATGAATTCCATGGGTGGCCTTAGGCAAGCCACTCTTTTCTCAGCTTCTCGCCTGTAATTTAGGGATAATACTTCTGGCCTATTGTATAGGGTTATTGTAAGAACTACTGAGTATATTAAGGGTGGACAAGCCTCCATGGAAATAAACCAAAGAAGTAGCTCAGCTTGTTTCAAATTCTCTGCCATTAAGCTTTAAAAACCCTCCTCCCCAGCTCCTGGTCCTTCTAACCCCCTCTCATTTCCCTTTAACCCCATTACCAGCTGGGGCAGAAGCAGCAATGGATCAGAGGCTGAGCAATCGATCCCCTGGCCCTCGGGAGTGTTGTCATCCCAAGCGACAGGCTAGTAGGGCTCCTATGCAAAAGACTGCTGGCCTTCAGAAAAGGCCTCTGCAGGAGAAAGTGACTCCTCAGGAGTAGGGCTCTGGAAAGGGAGCTTTGATTGCTGCCGCTGAGCTCTGGGTGGGGCGCCTTCACTGGAAAACCAGTCAGCATTGGAGCAACACTGTCCATCTAGTGTCTGTACTGTGTATCTTACCTCCTGAGCTGTGCCCTGTGATTGATGCTCTGTCTTCTGACCTTTTCGCGTGCTTAATGGCCCTGCTTCTGGACTGTGTAATGTACCCGACTGATTTACTAAGTTTGACCTCCTCTTGCTTGTTATCTGGACTACTCCTGCTGCCGCCTGATCCTCTTTTAGCTTCATCCCACGTACCTGTTTCCCTCGAATTATCCCTACAGTGCTAAGCTGCCGGCGTTGTTGTTGCTGCTGCTACTGGGCGGCTAGACCCTTTGCGTACCAGGAAGTGGGTTTAAGGGGGGGAAATGTAAAAAAATAATTAAAAAATCAACGGATGACCCAATCCGATTCAAATTTGTTATGCTTAAAGCTCTCCTTAATATCTATTACTGTGCCAATTTTGATGTCTTTGTCTTTAAAGCTTACGCAGATGTAAGCATTTGTTTAATTTTTCTTCAAATTCTGCTCCTGCGCCCCAGTGGCCGCTCAGAAAACAACAAATAATATGCTCAAAAACTAGTATCAAAATACAGCGAGGCTTTTGCTTTTATAGCACAATTAAGGCAGGATGCATGGGAGTACTTCACAATAAAAGCAGATTATAAGCTGGAAAACTTCGGAGTCCTTTGCATGCAATTCGCAGTGATTGCACAGTATAACACTGGTGTGATAAAGTTCTTTGCCTGACTGACTTTTGCCTGGCTTTAGACCACCTCTCATGTAGCATGGGCCCTGCTGGATAACCACTTGTAGGCTTGCATGTTTCCTGACTGCACTGCATTTACAGTTTGCTGCAGTCAAAGCAGGACATCCGCTTCCCATGCCAGGATAAAAAGTCTGCTGGCACTTGAGAAATGTAGCAAAATCCTGAGGAAAAAAGAAATATAGTTGATCACACCATTAATTACATTAATCGCTTCTCGCCTTTTGGCTAAGATCAAGTGTGTAGTATATTACATTATATATGTATATATTTATTACATTTCTGTGCTTATGTTTACATAGAATCATAGAATCATAGAATAGCAGAGTTGGAAGGAGCCTACAAGGCCATCGAGTCCAACCCCCTGCTCAATGCAGGAATCCACCCTAAAGCATCCCTGACAGATGGTTGTCCAGCTGCCTCTTGAAGGCCTCTAGTGTGGGAGAGCCCACAACCTCCCTAGGGAACGGGTTCCATTGTCGTACTGCTCTAACAGTCAGGAAGTTTTTCCTGATGTCCAGCTGGAATCTGGCTTCCTTTAACTTGAGCCCGTTATTCCGTGTCCTGCACATGGATATTTTTGTTCCAGTTCAGCCACATCTCCCCATATTGTGGCTTAAATTAGCTCCATTGACCTATTCTGCTGTGCACATCGTTACCATTACAGAGACTTTCATCATGACTTGCTTTCTATTCCATTTATCTAGCATTTGTAAGTTTAAATTTCTCCAGTATTTGGCAGGAAGCATTCATGTGCCTGCCAAAAGATTGCTCACTAAAAACATTGTCATCTCTTTGACTGTTTTCTTGAAAATGTTCAAAAACTCAAGCCAAAGAGTCTTAGGGAAAACAATGTCCTATAATCATCTCTATTGTTTGGAGTACTTAGTTTACAATAATACCAGATATGTGCATATTACGTTGCTTTTTAAAAATTATGGCTCTCTTTTTGGTAATATATATTTTAATTATTTTAATCGGCTGCTTTTATTTGCTGATCATCTTTGTATTTGTTGCACTTGATATTTTATTGCCTTTTTTAAAAAAAAATTCCCCGTAAAGTTTCTGGGAATCATTTGGCTGAAGGGTGGTTTATAATTTTTGTGAACTGCCCAGAGAGCTTTGGCTATTGGGTTGTATAGATATGCAGTAAATAAATAAATACAATTATAAATATATAAAATAATTCTACTATTAAAAAAGTCTTGTAGCACTTTAAAGACTAACACATTTATTATGGTATAAACGTTTGTAGACTGGATTCCACTTCATTTCATTAGAAGCATGAAGTTTTATCATCCTCTGTGGGTGCAGAGGAAAAGTAAGAATAAACAGAAGTTAAGTAATAATAAAATGCACAATGAATAGTCTGTGATAAATAAATTAAAGCTTAAATGTATGCAAAAGAAGTATAGTGACCATTCACAACTGCAGTAATTGGCGATAAACACAATGATAAGCAAATGCTATTTTGGGCTGCGTTAATAGAAGTATAGCTTCCAAATCACGTGAGGTACTGGTTCCTCTCTATTCAGCCCTGGTTAGGCCTCATCTAGAGTATTGCGTCCAGTTCTGGGCTCCACAATTCAAAAAGGACACAGACAAGCTGGAGCGGGTTCAGAGGAGGGCAACCAGGACGATCAGGGGTCTGGAAACAAAGCCCTATGAAGAAAGACTGAAAGAACTGGGCATGTTTAGCCTGGAGAAGAGAAGATTGAGGGGAGACATGATAGCACTCTTCAAATACTTAAAAGGTTGCCACACTGAGGAGGGCCAGGATCTCTTCTCGATCCTCCCAGAGTGCAGGACACGGAATAACGGGCTCAAGTTAAAGGAAGACAGATTCTGGCTGGACATCAGGAAAAACTTCCTGACTGTTAGAGCAGTAAGACAATGGAACCAGTTACCTAGGGAGGTTGTGGGCTCTCCCACACTAGAGGCATTCAAGAGGCAGCTGGACAACCATCTGTCAGGGATGCTTTAGAGAGGATTCTTGCATTGAGCAGGGGGTTGGACTCGATGGCCTTGTAGGCCCCTTCCAACTCTGCTATTCTTTGATTCTATGATTCTATGTTAAATAAATTAACACCAGTAGTAGGAAGGGAAATTATTGTCACTCTTCAAGCCCAAGTGAGTAGAATAAAACTTCTCAAGATAAAACTTCACACATCTGATAAAGTGGACCCTAATATACAAATGTTTATGCTATAATACAGTCATTAGTTTTTAAGGTGTCCCAATACCCTTTGGGGCTCTCTTTTTTTACTGCAACAGTCTGGCATGGCTACCCTTCTAGAAATTATTCTAATACATTAGTTTTTATATGATTTATATATGAAGGAAACACATATGACTATTTATTTAGCATATGTAAGAGTGAGATAAAAAAAGGAGAAAATGAATTAATAGTAAAGTTAGGAAGATAATTAGTTTTGCACCAAAGTCTCTGAAAAGAATAAATATCATAAATAACAGATGAGGCTAACCATGTTTTTCGAGGAAATTGGATAATCAATCAGAGTGCAATGCATCCCAGATAAAGTAATCCAAAGAAGAGAAGACAGAAGAATGGAAAGTTGCAGGAAAAACTTCCTGTTAGAGCAGTACGACAATGGAATCAGTTAACAAAGGAGGTGGTGGGCTCTCCCCCACTAGAAGCCTTCAAGAGGCAGCTGGACAACCATCTGTCAGGGATGCTTTAGGGTGGATTCCTGCATTGAGCAGGGGGTTGGACTCGATGGTCTTGTAGGCCCCTTCCAACTCTGCTATTCTATGATTCTATGAAATATTACAGCTATAGCGTGGGATGAACTTATGGGGAAACTGCTTCCACTCTCATACTTAAAGTCTACTACAGTCAGCCCAAACCACAGTTTGACAAACTCGCTTCTAACCCTGGTTCTGAACGTTGTTTTGATGCTGGCTCCGATTAGTGAAAATGCAGGTGTAGCCGTGCAGTTATTCATAGCCCCGAAACTGAAAGTGAGAAAGGTATGCCCATACAAAAGACAACAAGGGAGGGGAAGGACAGGAGAGGGTAAGTCCACAAGGCACTTCTAATCTCCCCTGACCAGTCTTACATTTGCACAGGGCCCAAATAAGATTGCTAGCTGCAGGTTTATTGGGATTTAAGCTTAACCGACACTCAATCTTTCTTCTGTGTCGTGTCTATATAGAATCATACAGTAGAACAAATAGTGGATTCATATCTGCTCAATACTAAATGGTGTGTATGCTTGTACATTCCTTCATCTTTGGGAGGTATTTCCCCTGGTCCCCTGGCCTCTTATTCCCGCTTGCTTCTGGTTAGTGCCCCGAGGCAACACTAATTGATCTGTTGTCCTGGCGATTTGTCCCTGTCACTTCTTATCCTTTTGCGAGGTCTGACTTCTCATGCTGGAGAAACGACCTCCGGTGGTGTCGTCCAGGCATCACTTTTCTATCCTCATAAATCCCAGATAATTTTAGGTTTACATGCTGCAATAGTGGGCAACTCATGGTGGCTTTTTGTGGGAGTTATCCATTCATGTGAGCAACATAAAGCGTGAGTCAGTAACTTCCTAAGCTCAACTGGGTGCAATTTCAGTGATTTACAATGTACGTTTGAGAAATCACGTCGAGGCTGTTAAGGTCCTTGCGCTGCTGGCTCAGGCCTTACATTGCGTACAAAAGGGATAGAATACAAAAAGAAGGACAACCTCTCCTCTGGAACTGCAGCCCTCTGCCATGCTCGCTAAGGAGCCTTTCCCCCCCCCCCCCTAACTGGGTGTGTAACAGAACTAAAATGACATTGTGCAAAAAGGAAACTGAAAAAAGAAAGGAGAGATGAGAGGAAGGGAAAGTCCTGTTGTGCAAGCAGAAATACACTCATGCAATATTGGATGTCATCTCCCTACAATTATCCCAACACCATATTAATGGTCTTTATTCTAGGCTAAGAACATGGAGTTCCTTTTAAGCCTTCCTCATAATGGGTATGACTTAAAGCTCCATCACACCTTGGAAGAAACGCTGGCTACCGTCACTTCTCCTGTTTGAAAACTTCTTCCTGTTTTCAAACAGGAAGTAAACAAAGTGCATGAGGGCCATTTAGTCCCTCGTTGTGAACACGCTGCTTCTCCCACACACAGCAGGAGAGAGCGGCGACTTCGGTTTTAAAAATATTTCGGTGTTTTTCCGGTTTTTCTTGCGGTGCAAGGAAGACCAGAAGGGGCGGAAGGCGTGTGGGAGAGGCAGACGACGTCATGTGAGCTACCTCCGAGGAATCCATGAGTGCCCAGTAATGAGCGTGCAATAAACCGCTCGTTGGATGGAGCTTTTACTCTGGAAAACCAGTGCCCAGTTCCAGTCCACATAGCAAGTCAATATAGGAGGATGTGAACAGTGAGACATTTTTCTCCCTCTTTCATAATACTGGAACCCAGGTTCCTGGGTTTATTCTAATATGCAGCTGGACACATTTTATGCAGTTTGAAAAAAAAATGTGCAGTGAAAACTTAAGTTTTTGTGTGGTTAGGAATATGGACATTAATTACTAAAACTCCATCTCAGTCCCATGTACTAATTCTGCACTGTTATAGGAAAACACAGGTGCTAACTTACTCACAACTATTCTTGCAGGAAATGAGTACACACTCAGAATCATTTTCTTTGCATCTTCATAAGTGTGCAGGAGTTGGACACCCACTTTGTCTGCTAGATTTCCTTCGGCCTTGGATATTGCTTTCCCCATAGAAGAAACCGGTGTGGTTTCCGTAGATGTCAAGGCTGACAGTTGGAGCGCTTTAACGCTTTCACTGTGATAACGTTGTTCCAGATGCTCCAGTTCCCAGGGTCCTTTGGGGTCTTGTTCCTGTTTGTCACCCTTCCAAAGAACTGTAGAATCCTTGAAGGACACTCATATCACATGACTGGACTTCCAGAAGGTTCATTCTAGCACAGGCTATTCAGGAGGCTATAAAATATCTCAGAGAGATTCCCCAACTGAGATAAGACTTCAGTTCATGCCAGGAAACACCCAGGCTTCCAGACTGAGCTTGACCAAAGAGCACGAGAGACATCCAGACACAATTAAGGCCAGTTTGTCTTGGTGAGCATATTTGTACATTTCCAGAGAACTTTTTAATAAGACACAGGATTCTTGTTACACTGCAGTAGCCTGGAGGCAAAGTCTATCAATGGCTACTAGCCCTGATGGTTGTGTGCTACCTCCAGTATTCGAGGCAATAAGCCTGTGTTCACCAGTTGCTGGGGAACATGGGTGGGAGGGTGCTGTTGCCCCAGTGACCTGCTTGTGGGTTCCTGATCAACAGCTGGTTGGCCACTGTGTGAACAGAGTGCTGGATTAGATGGACCCTTGGTCTGATCCAGCAGGGCTCTTCTTATATTCCTTTAACTGAGGGAACCCCCCTTTCTCCTAACTCAGAATACACACACTTCTAAACGGTTCTCCACCAATTCCTGGTGGATTTATTCCCTTTTTTTTTTTTACTGTATAACATGAAAATTAAATCTCTTTGCGTTAAAAGTCAGACCTGATCTTCCCGTTGCACCAATTGCTCCCAAGCCCCCTTACAAGAGATTTGCAGGTTAAGAGTAGCTATGCAGTTTTTGAGCTGCCATTTTGTGAGGAGCTTCCTGTCTGTGACAGCTTTATGACTTATCACCCCTAGTATACCATACAGAACCTCTAACATGTTTTTCAGGACAACAGCTGTCTTGTGAAAGGATAAATTCTACTCACCACAATTACAATCAGAGGAAGGACTTTTCAGCTGCTCAGTTATACTTTTTGTGAGGAGGAAATTTTAGTTCTCAGCTATAGTTTAGGGAAGGAAGACTCACCTATTCTTTGCAAGGCACCTTCGTTTTCCCTTCTCTTATTTTCCTACCCTTCCTTTCTTTTCTTCCTGTTTCTCTTTCTCAGAAAATTTTTGGGAGGTGCTCACGCATTGGGGGCCGGGGGCTGAACAACCTTTTTTGAAAAACAATTATTACGATCCAGGGACTGGAGCATCTTTCCTATGAGGGAAGGTTACCATAGCTGGGATTGTTTAGCGTGGAAAAAAGGAGGCTGAGGGGAGACATGATAGAGGTGTACAAAATTATGCATGGTGTGGAGAATGTGGAGAGGGAGACATTTTTATCCCACTCTCAAAATACTAGAACCCAATGGGGTCATCCCATGAAGCTGATTGGTGAAAGATAACGGGAAGTACTTTTTCACAAGACGTAGTGATGGCCACCAATTTGGATGGCTTTAAAAGTGGTGTTACCTGGTGGAAAAGGCTATCAATGGCTATGGCTATATTCTATCTCCAGTAGGCAGAAAGCCTATGCACACCAGTTGCTGGGGAACATGGGCAAGAGGGTGCTGTTGCACACATGTCCTACCTGTGGGTCTCACGTCAACCACTGGTTGGCCACGGTGTAAACAGAATGCTGGGCTAGATGGACCCTTTGTCTGGTCCAGCATGGCTCTACTTAAGTTCAACTACCTGGAGCAGAGGTGGTGACAGGCTTCCCTAAGCAACAAGGTGCACAAAAACTGAGGATGATCTTGAAGCTATATAGCAAGCAATGGCATAGGAGTGTCTCTCAGGCATCCCATGATTCTCAGGACCAGGAGGCCTTTTCATATTGTACGATTCTATCCGTGATTTCCAGTGCAACAGCCTTCCTCTAGAAAAAGCCTGTATGCTTAGTTTTTATTCTGTGACACTGGGAAAGGAGGGAATGCTAATGTCCCATTATTTGGTTGCTACAACTCGTAACAGCTATATATTACCTTGAGTATCAGAGCCAGTATGACTCTGAATACCAGTTTCTTGAGGACATGAGCAGGAGGCTGCTATACGGCCCTCATGTCCTGGTTGTGGGATTCCCACTGGGGCATCTGGTTAGCCACTCTGTGAACAGAATTTCGGACCAGATAGGCTTTTCATCTGATCCAGCACAATTTTTCTTACGTTGACTTGAAACTCAAGACTTTGATGCATGTCTTAATATCTGTTTGTTTTTGATTTTCAGTGAATCTTCTCGACACAAGCACTGCTCAGAGTGAGCTAGGCTGGTTGCCAGATCCTCCAGATACTGGGGTGAGTAGACAGATAGTACATGCTCCATAATAGAACCTTTGTAGCCCTCTGTATTGATGGGTGGATTCCTGCACTGAGCAGGGGGTTGGCCTTGTTGGCCTTGTAGGGCCCTTCCAACTCTGCAATTCTATGATTCTACGATTCTATGAAAGACACTGAGAGGTTTCATGGCAACGTCTCTAACAGTGGTTGGCTGAGTTGTCTTTATGTCACAGATAGGTCTCTTGCTGCCATTGGCTGAGTTGCTCTGATCTTAAGGGCAAGGTAGGCAGGATTTTGTGCAAGTAAATTTGCTTATGTCTATTAATACTTTTCTTTGTTTTGCATTTTCTGGTCTTGCCCCTGAATGTCTACCTTTCTTGTGTTTTTATTTTTATTTTTTATCCTCTTTCAATAAGAGGGGGGAACAAAGGCACAAGTGCTTCTATGAGCTACATGTTAATTGCTCATGTCTCTCTCTGACATGGCTCCTCACTGCTTCTGTTAAGAGATTTATCCAAAGGAAAGCTCCTTTTTCTTTTAATGGCTTTGTGTAAGACTACCTGGTTATACTTTGAACATTCTTTGGAATGCACTGTAAATCTCCATTGCCTCTGGGGATTGTCACATACTTTTCAGCTTCCTTTTTGATGTTCTTGCAAAGCAGCAGGCTAACCTGGATGATTGTGAATTGCTGCCATTTGCCTCCAATTTGGTGCGGAGATGTTTTCCACCCCATACAAAGAGATCCCCCCCCCCATGAAAAGGGATGAAGGAGAGTCCATGCATGCTATTTCCTCAAGCAATAATTCCAAGGCCTTCCTTTTATAGATGCTCCTTTTACGTGGTGAGATTCAAGAAAGTCCTAGAGATATATGGTGATTTTGACATACTTTGGCTATTGGGCGGTATAGAAATGCAATAAATAAATATACAAATTCAATTAACAAACCTCTCGGTTTAACATGTTGTGTTAGGGTGCAATCCTGTGGTCCTGGGAGAGTGTCTCCAGGACCATAGGATTTTTCAGAGTTCCCCTTCCAAAGCCGTAGACACAGCTATGACCTCCAAAGGGGAAATCCAAATGGGAATATCCCCCCTCCCTTGCAGCATCGCAGAAAGAACCATGACAGCTTCCTTGGGTGAGGATCCAATTGAGGGGGAGGGGTTGCTGAAGATAGATGCCCAACCCTTCCCTGCAACTCCACTAAACACAGTCAGAAAGCAGTTCTAGTGAAAAAAGAAACAGAAAGGAGGATGAAGAAGTGAAGATCACTTCCATCGCTCCTTCTGTCTGCTAGCATCTGTCAGCAGAGACTTGGATGTTTGGAGCACTCTGACATTGGAGCGTTCCTTCAGGAAGCATAGGGTTGCACCCCTAAGGACTTTCAATTGCCAGTTGGGTACTTGTAACATGGAATGGTAGCTTCAGTTGCATGGTAGTTTTAGTTCAAGAGACTCCAGGACATAGGTCCACCACTCTGCCACTTAAACCATCCAGCTCCAAGGTGGTGATGAAGTTGGAACTACCCACAAGCGTAGGACACCATACAATATCTATATTGCCTAAATAACATGTCTGTTATGAACATAGCCCTTAATAGCTGTCGTTTCCCAGTATTTTGGAGCTCGGGTGAACATGGAAAGACCTTCCATTTTGGAACTGCTAGACCTGCTCAGGAAAGCCCAAGTGCACCAAAGCGGTGCAAGATGAAAGGACTCCACCTGGCACCTTGGCCAGGGAGGCTTCACTGTTCTTGGGCTATCCCAGACAGGTGGAGGAGTGCTCTTCACCCAGCACCTCGGTTGGGGTGTCTTCCATGGTGTGTGGGGGTGGGTGGGGGGTAGGCAGCAAATCAGATCAGGACCATGGTGTGTTGGAAGAAGGGTGTGACGCCGCCACCTCACACACCTCCCTCAGGCTAAGCACCACCACTTAAATAACTGAGGAAGGGGTAAAAAGAAAAGTATAACCTTTCCCTTACAGCAGAGGGAAAAGGTAAGGAGATTTGGAAAAGGCTTTTCTGTGTATATAGCAGGCTGAAGGTTTAATGTAATGTGTTTGTTTATGAACCAATAGAGCAGGAGACACAACCAAACTGACACGTGATTTTATGGTAGCAAAATAAAGAAAATGTTTATTGTTGTTTACAGTTCTTAGTTCCTTTAAATTATATTCCAATCCTGCCTGTTCTTAAGAATAATGGTAGTAATAAATTTAATAATAACAATCCTTAGTCCCTATGATCTTATTTTCACTCACTCCTCACACAACTCCTGACAAGAAATCACTCAGCTAAACACATCTACCCTCCAAAACCCAACCACCAATTGAACACCTCAGACCACTCAGCTCCCCCATATATAGACTCCTCCCCCCTTTTCCAGAGCATCACCAGCCACACCCACTCATTCCAACATTCCGCACTCTCTAGACCTACTCACGCAGACATACCTAAAGGAATAGAAATGTGGGTAACGCCACAAAGGGTTTTAATCCTTTGTCCCTCGCTGAATACTCCCAGGCACTAGCTTTTTGCCATTGGAGAAAAGCTTCCATTGGTGCCAAAAAAAACCTTTGTCCCAGAGCAAATTGCAGGCAGAGCCCTCCTGTTTTGAATCAGAACTGTAGCAGGGGCAATGGATTCAAAAAAGCCCCCCTCCCCTCACACCACAGTCCCAATTCAGTTCACCTCCAAACCCAGCCCCATAAAGGCCAATGACATAATTAACATCACATCCATTTTGGCCCTCTGCCTGCAGCCTAGTAGGTTGGATGTGGTTTTATTTCAGGCTTTAGCAACTTCATCTGACCATCAGTGTCCATCAAGTAAGCAACTTTAGCTATACAAAAGCTTAGGCAGGTGATCCTTTCTTTTCTTGGTACAGCAGAATGATACAATGGTAACCCGCCTTGTTATCAAGTGCGCCACAAGTATGAGATTGTGCTGCAACAGTGCGTTAGTGTGGAGGGTCCAACTTGTGTTAGTTTTGTTTATTGAGTCGGGCAGCAGGCAGCATTGTAGCACTTGAGAGGGAGGGAGAGAAGGCAGTCGGCATAGACCTCCTCCCTTCGTTGATCACCCTTGGAAGGTGTGTTTATTATTTAATGCATTGAGCTCCCACCTTTCTGTCCAATTTTGGATATACCATGAGTCTGACAACCATAACATCCTGCATTAAAATTATAGCTACCATTTAAGACCAGTTCCAACACTGAGCACAAAATGGCACAAAATGTGAAAGTAAAAAAACAAGCCCCCAAGGCCTGGTGAAACAAAACATTCACCTGGTGTCTGAAAGCTAGAAAGCATGTTTCAAGGCAGAGAGTTTTCTTCTTGGAGTGCCACCACAGAAAAGACCTTGTAGATGCCAGTCTTGCTTCAGGCACCTGCAGTAGAGCCCTATCAGGAATAGTTTGGATTACCCATGAGGTTCATATGGGAGGAGGTATTGTCTAAGGCTAATCCCAAGCCATGTAAGGTTGTAAAACTCAACACCAGCATCCGAATTTAGCTGTCTTAGCACGGGTGCAATGCCGTCCATGCATCTAGCACTAGCTAGTAATTATGCAGCATCTGGATCAACTGAAGTTTCAAGGACAGCCATATGTAGAGCACATTATGGTGGTTTGTGGAAGTTGTCAGGTCATCTATGGCAGTAGCAAGACCATCTCATGTGAATAAATGTCTCATAATACTGTGGTTAATCAACATTAAACATTCTTTTGCAACGGGGTGTGTCTGACAGCCTGTGTGATTCTTGCAGACTAGGGTCCACTATCTAGAGATTCTTGTAATTGCTCGATATTGTAGCCAGGCAACCATCTCAACAAATATTGTGCAATATTCTTACTCTAGCTGGGCTTTCAAGCCTCAGGCATGCCTCAATCGCGAATTTTGTCAATGATTTCCTTGCAGGCAAAGACAACGTGTCCATGGCCTAACATCAGCCTATGATATTTGCGCACCCGAGAGCTTGTTTACATGTCTGCTGGCCTTGGCCAGAGTAAAGGGTAAAGGCTGCGGGTAACTTGGAACTGCCCTTTCAGGACGCAGGCAATGTGGAGGGGACGGACGGATGGACGAGAGCAGGGTGTTGCAGTCTCTTCAGTTTGACCTCTTGCTCATAATTATATGGAAGATCAGAAGTGAAGTTAGGAGCTTTCAATTTAAAGCCCATTTCTCCTTCCTTATGCTGAGCCCTTCTTGATAAAACAGGAGCTTTTAAAAGAACCATGTGGCTTGCCTTTATGTCGTATACATATCAGATAGTGTGTTACAGGGTGGCTATCTAGAACTTATTGGCTGCATTTACAGGGAAAAATTAGGTAGGAACCCTGGTTTTCAGTGAACGATGGACGCACTGTTTGCTTCCGCTTGGACCTTCATGCTGATTGGGGATTCCAGGTGTGTGTGTGTGTGTGTGTGTGTGTGTACTGCATCCTAAAGGGATCCTTGCAATATAAAAAGCCTCCACCTGTCATCATGATACATACTTTGCTCACCATCTAAGTAAACAAGGCCTCATGAGGAGCCTTTGTAGCGTTTCTTAGTATACCGGGTAATATGTCATAAGGCAATTGACCTTTGCTAATCCTGCACTTCCAAGTTTTTGATGGTTCGTGATTAGTTGCCTCTTTATGGGCATTCCATTCAACCCATTTCCGCCCTAGAATATGCTTTGATTCATAAAGCTTGCTTTGTAATGAAGCTTCCTGGTGAACACCTACATTGAGGTGAAAGTGCGTTGTTTGTCCTGCAAAGCACCTGGATGCAACAAGACCGAAACCAAGAACAGTGCTTTTGACATCTCTTTCACTCAAGGTGAAAATCAGGAGTTGGACTTCTACCTATAAGGGGGTCTTCTATAGGAGAGTGAGAAATTGTCCTGTACAGCCCTACATGTTCTTCTTGGAGATCAGCCAAGTAGCTTTTCGATCATAACATCTGTTATACTGGCATGCAATCTAGATAGCCACGGACGCGCACACGCACATCTACCGTAGGTGCGGGATATGTGTGTCTCATTGGAGAGAACCAAATTGCATGTGCATTCCCTGGTAAGCACAAACAACTGGAAGTTGTGTTGCACCTTAAAAAAAATTGATTGTGGCACGAAGTGGTCACCTATGTGGAAGGGTGACATTTTAAAATGTTATTAGTGTGAACGAGAGTGACCATTTCATGTGTCCGGCCACTTCTTCAAGCGCAATGAGAATAAAAAGGAAACGATTCTTATGAAGGGAGGCTAAAAGGTCAAGTAATTCAAGAGATAGCAATTTGACAATATTATGCAGAACGCAAATGAATGCGTAATTGAATCAAATGGATACAAGATACAATCAGTGTGGGTGTGATTTAGTTCCGACCATTGGCTACTGTTGATGGTTAGGCAAAGCATGATCAGTAGTGTAAATAAATATATATAGCTTCATCCCACGTACCTGTTTCCCTTGAATTATCCCCTACAGCGCTAAGCTGGCATCGTTGTTGTTGTTGATATAAGATTAATTCATTTAATCTTATATCAATTTTTGCTGCGCGGTTTTATCCTGGTTGTGCTTTTTATACTATATTTTGTATTTGTGCTTTTAATCTGTAGGTTGTCTTATTACGGTTTTAATTTTTGTGAACCGCCCAGAGAGCTTCGGCTATTTGGTGGTATAAAAATGTAATAAATAAATAAATAAATAAATTGTTGCTAAATCACACCCTAGGCGGCAGCATTCTAAGATCCTTTGCAAAGGGTTTAAGGGGGGGAAATGTAAAAAAAAATCATTAAAAAATCAACGGATGACCCAATCCGATTCAAATTTGGTATGCTTAAAGCTCTCCTTAATATCTATTACTGTGCCAATTTTGATGTCTTTATCTTTAAAGCTTACGCAGATGTAAGCATTTGTTTAATTTTTCTTTAAACATATCAAATCCTGCTCCTGCGCCCCCAGTGGCCGCTCGGAAAACACCTAGCAAGATACCTCAATTCTTTTCCCTTTATAGCACAATTAAAGCAGGATGCACGGGAGTACTTCACAGTTGAAGCAGATAATAAACTGGAAAACTTCAGAGTATTTCACAATAAAAGCAGATTATAAGCTGGAAAACTTCGGAGTCCTTTGCACGCAATTCACAGTGATTGCACAGTATGACGCTGGTGTGATAAAGCTAGTAAAGAGGCCCGATTACTTCCCATAGTGATCCTCCAAGTGCTGGACCTCTCTTTATATGCATTCCAGCCAATCGGTTCTTTAGTGACCAGAATCTACTCCCCTCCCCACGTCCCCATACACACCTTTCAAACAAAGGACCAAACAAACTTTGGAATGTCCCCAGTTCTACCAATTGAAATTTACTGCCTTCTGATTTCATCCATCAGTATATATAAGATAGAAATCTGTCCTCAGCCAGATATTGTTTGGCAGTGTGCCAGCCCGACATGGAAATACTGTAACCTTCTATAAGCCAAAACATCTTTTTTGGGGGTGGGGTCCCCTTACAATTAACCCTTCAGCTCTCAGTAGTTGTGTCAAACCAAAATACATCAACACGTTTAACTTTTCCCTCAGGTAAAAATGTGTTCTTCACAGGTGGTGTGGCTTTCTTTGAGGCATTTCCCTTGCCGTCTCTTTCATAATTTAATTTAGCAATCACTAAGAGTGGGTGGGGGAGAAACAGACTAGAGAAGAGGGAAGGGAAGTGACTCCCATTTATGTAGTTATTTGTCATTTCCAGAAACGGGAATGGATATTGGGTGGGGTGGGGCCCAATAAAGTTTCATCCGAGTGAGACATGGGTAGATTTTTGCTTCATACTTGGGCTTGTTGCCAGGCTTCCAGGTTTGGCCCCAAATTTTAGTTTTTTAGATTCCTCAGTGTCATGTCTAGCCCTGCTCCCCCTGGGTTGGAAGAAGGTGTTTCAGGTGATCAATGAGAATCAGACTCTGAAGTAGAGGAGTCGGCGTCAGAAACAGGCCAGCCTGTACAGTAGAGGAGAAAGCTCTCACGGGCTCTTTCACCAGCTGGGAGTGAACCCTCTCCAGAGCTTATCTCCAAAAGGGGAAACAATACACAGTCAGTAGAAAGCCAACATTCTTCCGAGGGGAAGAGCGCAGAGAGGTTAGCCGATCCTAGAGTACGCCGCAGACTAAAATGGGAGGAGCTAAAGGAAGGCGAGAGAAAGTCAGCCCGGCTGGCATCCCGGCAGAAGCTGCCTCAGAACTAGTCTCTCTGAGGTGAATGTGTCTTGGGAAAAGGCTTTCCATTCTTCATGAAAGGACAATTGTCTTGCTTAGTTTGCATAGTTTTGCCTAGGGGAAAGTTCCTAGAGATTAGGCTCTCTTCTGGTGGGAAGAGATGTTTATTGCTTGAATAAAGCCTTGTGGATTACTTAGCAGGCCTCGTTATTGTCTCCCAAGAAGGCAGGAAGTTTTGAGAAACACAACACTCAGGTTCTCCAGTGTAAGGGTTATGGGTGCATCCAGACAGTGCTACCATTGTGCAGCAATTCCTTCTTTTTCCTTTAATGGACTTTCTGTGGTAAGAAAAAGAGAGAAAATGTGGTGGGTAAACATAGGGGTGGGCTTATGAGAGGAAGCCATTGTCATCTTGACCTCTCGTCAGATTTTGTAAATGAAGCAAGGCAATGGTGCTATAAAAGTCTCATCTGGAAGCACCCTAAATCTCAGGGTGAGAAACAAGGGGACAAACCATTTTCTATAGGGCCTATTCCCAGCCTTCTTTCCTCACCTCTGCTAAAGTTTACCCCGTCCCCTCCTTGCCAGAGGTTCTTCCGGTGTATCATTCTTTTTCTGTGGAGGAGAACAGCTTAAGAGGTAGATACTGAGACAGGTGTAATAAATCTCTTTGAGAACACATGGGAAATAGAGTGATTATTAATCTGCACTGGAGATAAGATAAGCTTGAAATCTCTTTTATAAAAACCACCAAATGCTTCTAGGCGTCACCCAACAGGTACTGCTCCTTAGGTCCTCTGGTCCACTCCCAGAGTCTCGGGGTGTGAGACCCAGGATGCCTTGCAACTTTAGTTACAGTAACCATTACTCATGGTATTTGTGGCTAGAGGAAAACGCCATTGAGATGCGAGTGAGCATAGGTGCGCTGTGTAGACTCAGAACTCCACTGAGCATTGCTATGAAGCAGGCAAGCCTACCTGCTAACTTGTAAACTGAGCAGTAAGAGCAGCCCAAAGTGCCAGCAAGGAGTCACTGAGGGCAGGAACCCCAGAAATCTGAAACCAGGCCTGTCTAGGCTTGCTGCCTCGGGGGTAGGCCTCATGGTCACAGTTGGAGTGACTCTCAAGCCAAGGAAAAAATAGCCTGCCCCCTTGCTCCTGGCTCCCTAACTAAGATTTTCAATCCTTCCCCTGGATGTTTTGTTTGTTTCTTTGTTTTATTAAAACTTTTAAAACTCTGGAACCTCTGATCAGTCCTTGAAAGACAGATTGCATCCTCTTCCACCACTTTAGACATTTCTGAGGTTCAGGCAGACTGGTCCTTCCTAGTCTTATACTGCTTTAACTAGAGTTGCCATAGATTGAATCAGGACCACAGACAGACAGAACTATAACTAGGGTGTGGCCTATGTCAATGTCACCCACTTTGACAACACCTGGTACTTGAACAGGGTTATTCTTTAATGTATCAACTATTTACCCTGAACTTCGCAATCAGCAGTTTCTCTCCCTCCAACAGTAGTTCTACAGTCTTGTAAAACAGTTATCCTTAATATTGCTTCTTTATAATATTTGCTTTACAAGCTGGTTAGTTTAACGCCTGTTCCAGGTAAACTGGTGGAAAGTGTGATAAAATAAAATAAAACCATCAAGCATATAGAAGAATAAGTCTGATTGAAGAAGAATCAACAAGGCTTTTGCAAAGGAAAATTCTGTCTCCCTATCCTTTTAGGGTACTTTGGGAATATCAACAAGCTTATGACCTAGTAGACATTGTTTACTTGGATTTTCAACAAGAGTTTGACAGTCCCTTTTGTTAACACAGTAATTATGGGATAAGAGGACAGGTCCTTTTACGGATCAGTAACTGGTTAAAGAATATGAAGTAGAGGGTAGGAATAAATGGACATTTCTCACAAAGGAGGGTTGTAAAAGTGTGTTTCCCCTAGGATCTATATTGGAACTGGTGCTTTTAAACTTGTTCACAATGATCTTTAGTTAGAATTGAGCAGTAAGGTGTTTAAAATTAAAGATGACACCAAATTATTCATAGTGGTAAAAACAAAAAGGGATTGCAAAAGGGCCCAGAAGGATCTCTCCAAAGTGGGTGAACGGGCAATGAAATGACAAATGTGGTTTGGTGTAAGGCGATGCACACTGGGGCAAGAAATCCCAACTTTATGCATACACTGAGCTGGCAGTGAATGACCAGGAAAAAGATCTTGAGGTCACGTGCTAACTCAATGAAAACGCTGACCTAGTGTGGCAGCTGTAAAAAAGGCAAAACCCCATGCAATGGATTATTAGGAAAGAGATAAAAAAAGAAAACTGCCAGTATCATAATGCTCTGGTACAAATCTATGAAGTAGCTACACTTGGAATGTTGTGTAGAGTTCTCGACACCTCATCTCAAGACAAATACTGTAGAGCTGGAAAAGATGCATGAAGGGGCGGCCAAAATGAACAGGGAAATGTAGTCTTTCCTCTTAGGGAAGATGCTCTAACAGTCAGGGCTGGGGCTGATAAAATCATGCATGGTGTGCAGAACCGGGGGTCACCC
Organism: Elgaria multicarinata webbii; assembly: GCF_023053635.1. NCBI lineage: Eukaryota > Metazoa > Chordata > Lepidosauria > Squamata > Anguidae > Elgaria > Elgaria multicarinata. Next base: position 9,374,703 of record NC_086176.1, read on the forward strand.
AATGAAGCTGGACACTGGGAGATTCAAGACAGACAAAAGGAAGTACTCTTTACTACTGCAAGATGCCCCGATGCCCACCAGCTCAGACGGCTTAAAAGCAAGGGTGGGCAATGTGCAGCCTGGAAGGTGCATGTGGTCCAGGTAACCCTCCACTGCCCCTTGACATGCCCCTAGAATATTATTTTTAGAAACAGAATGGTGGTCTATAGCTGACACGGAGCACTAAACGGGTCACATTTAGCTAGACAGCAAGCTAAATTTAGCTCTGTCGAGTGTTATGCCAAGGTTTGCTGCCAAATGTTGTCTCTTAGCAGCACCAATCAAAAGGCATTTTGTAGCTATTTCAACTTTCCCTTCATAACAGCAGTTTTGTGGTAAGGAAAAAGCGGTAGGAAGACATAGGACAGTTACAAATGGAAGATCATGTCTGAATCCCCTGTAAATTTCTGTAAAGGAGGCAGGGTGGCTTGGATGATAAAATCCTAGTTTGGAAGCAGCTGGGGACTAAAAAGCATGTCTCTGTTGTATCTGAAAAGCTTCAGATTGAAGAGACGTCAGCCTCCCAGGTTGTAAGAGGGCTCCATCACACCTATTTTTTCCCCTGGTTTGCCTCCACATTTTTTATCTCCATTTCATAAGTGCGTCAAGGTAATGGTCTCTTTCACATGGGTTTGTGGTATTGTGCTACACCATGAACCTCCCTTTCGCTTGTTGGCTCTTCCACTCCACCTCGCCACTTCTTCTTCCACTTCCAGTTCATTGGTTGTGGTACTCTGATGGGCACGGGCTCCTTCCTCACCTTGCTCTGGCCTTGTTGCCTAGCAATTTACTGATTTAACATTTCATCGGCTGGGCTCCATTTCTGAAGGGCAATGAGGGTGGGGTTGGAGCAGTAAAAAGTCCATTCAACCAACTAAGCACAAGTCCGTTGGTTTGACATGGCGTGCTGGAGGAGGAGAACTCCCCCCCCCTTTCGTCAGCAAGACTCCATTCAAAGCACACGGCCCCAACAAAGGAAAAAGTGAGAGGACAGCAATACACAGAGGCTTAAGGGCGCATTAAATCTGCTTGGGGAAAATAATCCAGACTTTCCCCGCAACAAAATAATATGCAAAACGGAGGAAAAGAGGCGAGATGGTTGCAGGACAGGGATGACATCATGTGAGTCCCGCGCTGCAAATCCAGACGCCAGACATGGCGAGAGTGTGTTAAACTGCTGGTGTGACAGAGCTCAGAGACTTCAGCCTCCTGGGTTGTATTAGCTTGTGCCACCCCCCACCCCACCCCGCTAGCAAGAGTTGTATTTCTAATCATTGTTTGTGTAAAGGATTTGAGGGAGAACTGGAAAGTGTGTTCACACATGCATCGACTTTTACTGAGGATTTCCTAATGGAACACACCATTGTTCATTTCATGTTAAATGTGATCTGATTAGGGGTTGGAGATCTGCAACACCTCTGAATATCCCAGGCATTCAGAGAAAGGGGCCACGCTAAAGACCAAAGGCAGCAGGCAGCAGCCTCACACGACACATCTGCTTCCAGACTGTCCCATTTCTGATTGCAGATGAGGGATTGGGTGCCTGAATGCTCCACATCAAAACTAGCATGTCAGGCAAGAGGCGAGGCTAGATTGTTCTCGGTGGCATGCTGTTTCTTTATTATTCTTTTTTTAATGCGTGGGAGCGTTCTGTCTCTCACTTACAATCTAAAGTAATAAAAGACAACAGCGAGAGATGTGTCATGTCAGGCTTAGCTCTACGATAAGGCGATTTGTGGATGGCAGCAACTGCATCTGGGGGCATGTACCATCATGAGGGCAATCCCAAAAGGATTATTTAGAGTGATCCAGTACAGCCCACCTTTGCACAAAAAAGAACACGTGACCACCAGACACGAAGATCTAGCTTGTTTTAAGTGACTCATATAATTACATTGCCAACTAACCATGCCTGTTTTCCATGTAAGTCCAGTCATTACTTCCTTTGTCTTTTGTCATTCACCTTAGTCACCTACTTGCATTAAATGACATTAAGAGCAATTGTAGTGTGGGAGCCACAGAACATCCCTACCAAGTCTTTATCATGTAGATTGATATTACAGAGTCATATCAGTGTGTGTGTGTGTGTGTGAGAGAGAAAAAGTATTCCCGTATAGATGCTTGCTCCCTTGATTGATTGATTTTTTTGCAAAGGACAGTGGGGTGGGTCTGCCGAGCTTCAGGAGGCATTGTTGAAGGAGGGTTACAAGGGGAAGACAATCTTGTTGGACACACACACACACCCAAACACTTCCATGAACGAAGGAGAGTGATGTTCTGGTGATGCGTCTGGAAGCACCCAAGCAAACAGCAGTGAGGTCGCTGGGTTCAGCTCCCAAGACCCTACAGGCTGGGCTTGTTTAAATTTTTTTTATTTTTGTGTAGTGCCTTGTGATTTTAGGCATTATAATCTGTAAAGATGGCAGCTGTCTTGGGCAAGTATCACAAACATGCCATTAATAAATAGCAATATGTGTCCTTGACATGAAATTTAGATTGAATTAGTGGTGCAAGTGGGGACGGGGCAGGATCTCTTCCAAATACTGCTGATGTTGGTCTTGTACTCTCACCCCTTCTCATTTAGCCATTTCTATTTAGCATTGCCCCCTCTCATTTTTGACTAGTCCCCTTCTTTAAAGACGCTGAGAAAGTTTGTTTCACATGTATCGACGATTCGAGAGTACGAACTGAATATGGGCCGAGTATGGGTTATCATTGAATCGTGAGATTTTTGTTGAATCATGGGTTATGTGCGAATCCTGCACTATGGTTTAACTATGGGCTGTTAAAGACAAACTTCCTAGGAAGAGAACCCATAGTTTGCTCTGAGTTGTTCATAGTACAGGAGGCATGGTTCACCCACGTAACGACAACCCACGGTTCAACAGCAACCCATAATTCAACAACAACTTATACTCTGGGTTCTTGCTACATGTGAACCAGACTGTGTTCACACTTAATGGTAAGTCATGGTTTATTTTAACCATGGTTTGTTGCTTTTGTTATGAATTGTTTTGCAAATGAATTACAGCTTTTCCTTATTTCAGATTTGTTTCCCTCCTGCCCATTTCATCACCCTTCAGAGCAGTTTTGTTTTCAGGCTGTTCTTGCTATGTCACCTCTGTTTCTGGGCAGACAGGAGCACAAACAAACCAGGACTAAGCCATAGTTCTGGGTTCATACATCACAACAAGCCATGATATAAGCAAGCTAGACGTCATAAGCCAACAACAAACCATTGCTTCTGTTTGTGGTTTGTAACTGGTTAACAGGCCACAGTGGGTTCGGACACAAGAACAAGCCAGCTTTCAACAAACCACACAATGGTTTATCATTATGTGTGAACCAGCCTAATTTGTTAACTATTTCTGCCAGCATCACCAAAATACATGGAAGTTTATACTTACTTTTTGTATATTTGTTTTTAACGTTCACTGTTTTAAACTTTCGTAAACCGCCCAGAGAGCTTCGACTATGGGGCGGTATATAAGTGAAATAAATAAATAAATAAATAAATAGAGATTCATAAGCAAACGGGGGGTGGGGGGAGAAAGAAAAATTAGGAGGATTGAGCCTTCAGATATGTAAAGGAACAAATTAAAGTGTGTCTGAGCATGTGCAGAGTGCCTTTCACTTTATCACTGAAAAAAAGTGCCCACCCATTTTGAGTTAAGGAGGAAGAATTCCAATGCAGCTGCCATAGCTCTGTTACCAACCTAAACTGCTGGTAACCAGCCTAAACACTTACCTGGACCTTTGCCTTCCTTGCTGCTGTGCAACCTCCCCTTGCTCATATAAAAGAGAGGGGAGGTGGAGAGATTATTGGTAGACCCCACGACCATCTGCAACTATTTTTCAGTTGATCTTCAGAGAAAACAAGAACAGCATTCCTCCCCCTTTCTGGCCACAAATAAAGTTCTCTGCACAAATAATCAATTCCTTGCCAATTAGTCAAAGTTCACTGAGATCTATCTATTACCTCAGCAAACGTGTGCTTCCAAATCCATGTTTGTCAAGGTTAAAGGAATACAAGGCGTGGGGGGGGGCACAGGGAGAAATGTTCTTAACCTTCATATGTTTGCTGAGGGAGGTGGGAGGAAGAGTAAAAATTGCCCTAAAATGTGCAGGAGAGAATTGGTGGGCTGGATCAGAGATGAGCACACACACACTTCCTGTCCAGGGATGCTCACCTCAAATCCCCCTCTGCGTTAACATTATGAAGGAAGTACAGCACTGGTGAATCCCTTTTCCCCTCTAATAATGTGTCATTCTACCCATTGATGCTGCTAGGGGATTTTCTATGAAACGTTTCTCTCTGAGGGAAAGAGGGGTAAAAGTAACGTCTTCCCCGCTCATCAAGTGGAGGTGTGCTTTGTTTTGTGGGGTCTCTGGCTCCAGGGCAGAGGGTCTGCGTGTGAGGTTGGAGATAGGTCTATGTTCAGGCCCAAGACTGACAGAGGGAAAGTTCATCGCTGCCAAAATGGTTAGACAAGTTCGGGCTGGAACATGTCAACATTTAATTTAGACTTCTTCGAAGATGATTCAGTCATTCAAACCTCCAGTAGAAGAAATTCATCTTCTCAACCCACCTTCTGCCAAACATAACAAAACTATCATCCTCTTCTCAAATTTGTATGTTTAATACCTGACAATTGGCTTAAATGCTTTTTCTCCTACAGCAATGTATCTCTGAAGTGATTGTTGCACTTAGTTTTTAAACTGGCACTTTTCCTTTGAAAATATACAGGATCAGGTTTCAGTTTCTCCTAGTCCTGCTATACGGAGTTTTTGATTTTTCACCCTTCTTTTAAAAATGGTGGAGTGTGTTTGCTTTATAATGCTGTGGAGCGGTTTTGAGCAACACACAGCCTGTAGGCCCCACTGGCCCCACTGCCTCTCAGTGTGTACCCCAACTACCTTCCACTGCCCACCCCCAACTGCCAGAATTTGCAAAAAATAATCCATTTATTTATTTATTGCACTTATATACCGCCCCCATAGCCAAGGCTCTCTGGGCGGTTTACAGAAATTCTAAAATTGAGATAAAAACAAGTATACAAAATTTAAAAACCTAAAACACGGAACATACACACATAAAGCATTAAAAAACCGTTTAAAAAAACTAAACATCTGGGTGATTAAGATGTGCCACCATATGCCTGGGCAAAGAGGAAAGTCTTAACCTGGCACCGGAAAGATAGCAGCGTTGGCGCCAGGCGAGCCTCGTCAAGGAGATCATTGCATAGTCTGGGGGCCACCACTGAAAAGGCCCTGTCCCTCGTTGCCACACTCCGAGCCTCTCTCGGAGTAGGCACCCAGAGAAGGACCTTAGATGTTGAACGTAGTGACCGGGTATATTCACGTCGGGAGAGGCGTTCCATCAGGTATTGTGGTCCCAAGCCGTGTGAGGCTTTATAGGTCAAAACCAGCCCCTTGAATTGGGCTCGGAAACATATAGGCAGCCAGTGCAAGCGGACCAGAGCAGGTGTTATATGGTCGAACCTTCTGGTTCCTGAAATCAATCTGGCCGCTGCATTTTGCACGAGCTGCAGCTTCCGAACCATCTTCAAAGGCAGCCCTACGTAGAGTACATTGCAATAATCTAACTTGTGTATCGCTATGGAGCAGCAAAAAGGTCATATTTGGCTTGAGAACAAGCTACTTACCAAATTGCCACCCTACCTTTTTCTGATACTAGGGCTGTGCAGGGACACACACACACACCCCGATCCGGATCTCAGGGCTGCCTCGGGGGGTTCCCGATCCGCCTCAGCGCCAAAGCCAAGGTGAGATTTGGACCCTCCGAGGTGACACAGTTTTCTGGGTGCCAGTGTCCTTCTTGAAGTGTGGTGCCCAGAACTGGATGCAATACTCAAGATGAGGCCTAACCAGGGCCGAATAGAGAGGAACCAGTACCTCATGCGATTTGGAAGCTATGCTTCTATTAATGCAGCCCCAAATAGCATTTGCCTTTTTTGCAGCCACATCGCACTGTTGGCCCATATTCAACTTGTGATCTACAACAATTCCAAGATCCTTTTGGTAGAGGGCTCCCAACAGGGACATAGAATAGCAGAGTTGGAAGGGGCCTACAAGGCCATCGAGTCCAACCCCCTGCTCAATGCACGAATCCACCCTAAAGCATCCCTGACAGGTGGTTGTCCAGCTGCCTCTTGAATGGCTCTAGTGTGGGAGAGCCCACAACCTCCCTAGGTAACTGGTTCCATTGTCGTACTGCTCTAACAGTCAGGAAGTTTTTCCTGATGTCCAGCCAGAATCTGGCTTCCTTTCATTGAGCCCGTTATTCCGTGTCCTGCACTCTGGGAGGATCGAGAAGAGATCCTGGCCCTCCTCTGTGGGACAACCTTTTAAGTATTTGAAGAGTGCTATCATGTCTCCCCTTCTGAGGTTGAAACACCAACCTCAGAAGCAAAATACTTGGCTCCGCTTAGGTGAGCAGTAACGATATATCAGTATTGCAGACACTCTTGTGGGTGCCAGATGGCCTCCAGGGAACAGGGTAAGTGCTATGCAGTTATGTTTGAGACTGACTAGCCAGGATTATTAGTTTGTCATCACATTAACTTACTAGTTTAATGACCCTAATATGTTTTGGGTCATGTTTGAAGTATTCCATTTAGCTTCTCTTTACTTTGACAACACAGCAGGATTGGCTTCTGTGTTGTTGTTGTTTTGATTTGTGGTGTTTTTTTTTTGTAGTGTTGAGAAGCTGCAAAGGCTAGTAATTCAAAATAAACAAACCCAACCTCACCCGCAGTATTTTGATCTGTACACCAAATCAGCAAGTAATGCAGTGGAAGGCTTCTTACTCTGAGGCCATGACACACTTGCTTAAGAAACCCAGATTCCTAATTAACATTGGAGGGTGGGGGGGAAGTGTCTTATTCTACATTCCTCCTTCAGTGTGGTTTCATTTCACACCAACTTCCACAACAAAGGTAGGAGTTGCCATGCATTGTAGATTCACGTTAATTTATGTTATCCAGAGCACTTTGGGTTGGAATTATGCCATTCATCAGGGCGGAGTTCCTGTATTCTTAACCATGAGGAAATGCTGTAGATGTAACCATCTTGTTTGCATCTTGCCTAGCAAGGCCTGGTTCTCTTTACCCATCCACCCCCAACACATCAACCCCTAATGGTTTGAACAGTACGAGTCATCTTTTACCATTTGCTTTGTTTCTTTAGGTAGCATACGCATCACAAAATTAGTGAAAATAACTAAGACTCAGGCTGAGTTTGGACCACGCGCTAATCATAGAATAGCAGAGTTGGAAGGGGCCTACAAGGCCATCGAGTCCAACCCCCTGCTCAATGCAGGAATCCACCCTAAAGCATCCCTGACAAATGGCTGTCCAGCTGCCTCTTGAAGGCCTCTAGTGTGGGAGAGCCCACGACCTCCCTAGGTTGTTTCCCATTCTGTTCCTATCACCCCCACCCCCACACAGTTGATTAGTGTGTCATCCAAACTCGGCCTCAGAGACCTGGTTCGCATGTATGGGTTGTCATTCAATTGTGGGTTGTTGTTGAACTGACGGTTGTCATTACGTCCAAACCTTGCACTATGGTTTAACTATGGGTTGGACTGGGACCCAAGAGACCCAGGTTCAAGTCCCTACTTGACCATGAAGCTTCACTGGATGATTTGGGGGCAGTCACTGACATTCAGCCTAACCTACATAACAGGGTTCTTGGCATGAGGCTAAAATGAAGAGGACATAAGTTGCCTAGGGTTCCTTACGAGAGGCAAAGAGATGGGATTTAAACACAATAACAAAATCAAACCCATGATTAATTAACAATTCAATCACAGCCCATAGTCAATCCATGCTCAATCCATACTCTGGGTTGTTGTTATGTGTGAACCAGGCCTGCTGGTGACAGAATGGCATGTACTTAAAGGTTGTTTGAAAAAGAAAAGGCAGAAAAGGTGATGAGGGATAGATCTCTCAGTCATCAGTATCAACCATGTCAGCTAAGTGCAGCTCCTATGTTCAGAAGCACTGCACCTCTGAATACCAATTAACAGAAATAAGTCAAAGGGGATAGCTTTCCTCTTCTGCTTTTCCAGGGACATATGCTGGGGCGTTGTAGAAAATAGAGTGAAGTAATGGGAAGTTTTTATATTAAGACACAGTGATATTAATTAATTGCTTTTGATTGTAAGAACACTTGCTACTGGTGGTATGTTCCATTGATGTGTATAAATCATAAGATACATAATAGCTCCCTTGTGTACATCAGCAGTTTCCTACCAATTAAATAAATCTTATCTGATAAATCTTCTGCATTTTAATGTATTATTTTATTCATTGATGACATTTTTAAGACATGTATATTACCAACATCTCAGTATAGCTGCCTTTTGAAATATTAAACGAAATATAAAATACCATTAAATTTAATGAATGAAAGCTCATTGTTAAAAGTAAAGGCTATTTTTAATATTTTAATTCTCATTCCCTATTATAGTAACACAACAGGATCAACAACCTCAGAAAATAAATGTGTGCATACAATTTGCTGTCCCACTAATTAAACTGTCTTGTACCAAATTAAAATGGGCTCGTACTGATTAATGTACTCAATCTTTAGTTGATTAATCTACCAATTAAAAAGATTAAAACTTGCAACCCTGGTTATTACTGCGCTAAAATAACATGGTTTTAGTTACATAAAATTACATAAAAGTCTAATTATGTTTATACAGCCCTTGGGGTTGAATCCAATGTTAGAACTTAGAGTAATCCCATTGAAATGAATCAAACTTAAGTGATTCATAGCTGATTTAAGTCCCACACATTTCAATGGATCTCCTTCTAAGTAGGACTTACATTGGATTTACCCATAGAGTGTTCAAAGCACTTCACATGCAATGTCTCAGAAATTCTTGCCATGTTTCTGTAAGGGGGGCAGTTTTATTATCCCTTCACTGCAGATGAGGGGCTAGGGCTGGGATAGGAGAGTGGGTTGCCTAAAGCCACCCAATTTGAGCTCAAGTGAGATTTGTACTAGGGAACTTCACACTCTTAGCCATTATCCCATACCAAGTCTTTAAGCATACCTGACTGCATCACTAGAAGCAGAGGAGTTCCAACCATCAAAAGAGCGTTTTGTATAGTCTCGGGCTCCATCTACACAGAGACGCTGGCAAGATGAGCCAAGCAGGAGTCAGCGAGCCATGGTGACTAGCACATTGGCTCGGTCATGGCAAACCAGGATTTTTTAATTTTAATTTTAAAAAAGGGTGTTGTTGTTGCTGCTGCATGTGAACCGGGCCTATGAGCTCCATCACACCTGCACGTTTGCCCTGGTTTACCCTCGAATTATCCTCCCTCCTTTCCATAGCATGTGAAAGCCTCCCTCCCTACATGGTTATTCCCTGAAAACACACCCACAGAACGTCAGATTGAAAACAATGGATGAAAATACACATTGAGGGTAGCGTGTTGTCCTTTCGATTTACTGGAAGAACCAGACTTTCCCTGCGCCAAAAAACAGCGCTAAGAGGGGGTGGGAAGCGAGGTCAGGGCAGGACATGGACGATGATCATCTGAGTCCTTTGTGCACAACCCACGTTGACAGCGGGCTATAACTCTGGTGTGATGGGGCCCTATGTCTTGCTCCATCATTTTCTAGCCATAGATGGGCACAGCGGTTTATCTTTTCACAACTTCCTTTGTCTTCACTTCCTTTTCCATGTGTGTTTTTTCTTGGCCCTGGGAAAAAGAGGCAAGACCAGACTTCAGTAAAGGGAGACATGGAAGAAGGGCCTGTCCCACTGGCTCTACTGAAAGGCAAACTCCATCAGGAACCTCCCTTCCTCAACTGCCCTCTTTCAGTTGCCATTCCATCAGTGGCAGCAGAGGGAGAAAGATGGACAATGTATATCAGTAGTTTTTCGCCAAAAATTAAAAGAAAGATATGATATCCCAAGCCAGAGCTTGGAGTAAAAAGTGCAAATGTGTTAATTTTCAACAATTTGTAACTTGCTGTACCAGTGGCAATTTGTATCAGATTAGTTTGGAAGCTGAAAGCACAGCTGTAGCCCTCATTGATCATGGATGCAAAATTTCAATTTATTAGTTCAACAGTTGTCATTTTTATATGCAATAAAAATGTGTACCGTACAATTATTTATATATAAATAATTGGGACTCACCTTAGCTAAAGGGATGCTCCTGTCCCCCTTTAAAAAACACCGTACATCTTTTCCCTGGAAATAGCATTAGCTATTAGCTTGGTACCTTTGCAGGACATCCTGGATTATCTTCCCGCCTGAAATGTTCTACCTGGAAATACCAGTGATATAATCTGGCGTCATCTGCATGTTCAGGATGTGCTCTGCTGGCAGATTATAGGCCCTACCTTGTAGGCCATCATGGTATTAATCAATCTGATGTTATTATTGCCCTTAGCCATGAAAGGCAAAGGAGTCTTACAGGAAGATCCAACTAAACAAATGAGCTCAGAATGAGTGATTTGAGAGGAGTAACAAACCTTCCACTTCAACTGTTTGTTATTCTGCCAACAAATTCTAACAAACACTATCCATAACTTCTCATCCATGTTGGGTATCATTTGCCCGCCCTTTGTGTTCTCTAAGAGGAACAACATGCTCTCTCTAGAAATCACTTTAGACTGGGATTGAAGAAGAAAGACAGCCGGTGCGTAATCTCTGGAAGAGACTTCAGGCAGTCACTGAGACCCATCCATCTGTAACATGCTACAGGATGCCTTCAAAAAACCCAATATGGCTTCTGTCTCTGCATGCAGAGTGAGTTCTTAAAAATACATCAATCACTTGAGCTATGATTATTTTTCAAATGCTTCATTTTAAAGGAAACCCTTTAGGGGCCAAGTCAAAATTACAAAATTCCTGATAGGAAATGGGGGCGGGGGGGGGCGCGTTCTTGAGAGAAGAAAACCTAAATCAAAAACTAGTTAAACAATTATTCCCTTTATTTATGTGAGAGAGGTTAGTGGGAGGGGGGGTTAAAACATTTTTATTAATATACGTACAGGAATTCGTATTTATTCATAGCAATGAATACATATGATATGCATATACCGTATTTCTTTAATTCTAAGATGCACTTTTTTCCCATGTAAACATTTCTAAAAAGGGGGTGCGTCTTAGAATCGCGGGTGCATCTTAGAATCTTAGAATCAAAGCTTTTTTTCTGTTGGTGATACTGAAAGTGTGTGTCTTACAATCGATGGCGTCTTACAATCAAAGAAATACGGTATATGAAAATAAAAATCGTTAGCAATTAGATTTGACATAGGCTTCAACCAAAGCAGATTAGATATCCAAAGAAGTATCCATTTGAAGGTGGCTATGTGCCACTCATTCAAACATTAAAAGTGTTATAAGGTTGTCAGTCCATTGCATTATAGGAAGTGAGTATTTATCCTTCCAGTGTCGTAATATTAACCTTTTAGCCGCCAAGAGGATGTGGAGAATTATTTATTTCATTTCTATACTGCCCAATAGCTGAAGCTCTCTGGGTGGTTCACCATTTACATCACCATTCATTAATTTCCATGAAGCAGATAAATGATTTTAAAGAGTGTGTACTTCAGTGAATATTAAAGACAATTCCAGTACAAAAGTTACCAGCATAATAACCTTCTCCCCAAAGAAGTAAATACTGACATTGCCAAGACATATGTTTAAAAGAAGCATTAGCAGCAATGCACCGCCAGCAATTAGCTGAATTAGACAATCACTTAATTAAACAGATGCTGTGGTGTTCAATAGACACAAAACAAAAGGTTTTGCTGAATAAGTCACAGCCTAAGATCCATATACACAGGTCTAGATGCCAAACAGGTCTAGATGCAATCCACTGGTTAGGCAGAATGGGACAGTCCAATCCCCTATTCTATTCCTGTTTAAACCCTGTATATTGTATTTACTTACCAAAAACGATTAACATGGATCGTGGATTGCTTTGCCTGACCAGCCTCAATAAGTGCTTCCCTGATGTTATAGAAGTGGCTGGGCCAAGCCGAGATGCTAACACATGCTGCAATGGCAAGTTATTGCCATTCAACCATAGTTGGCAAGTCATATATCACTAGGGGCTAGTGATATCTAGCAGAGAAGTCTCATGATACCCCACCAAATTTCAATTCCCAGATTCTTTGATGGCTGCCATGACAGCTTTATATTAACTAATATAAGCTTGTAGTGTCAATAATCCCAAGAACCCAACTTCTTCTTCCTGTCAGAAAGAACTGTGCCTTGGCATTGGCAATGCTAATACTTGTAATAAACTTGTTTGTCTCCAATGGAAGCCAATTTGAATTAGAAGGCACACGGAAATAAATCTGTTGAGCTCCTATTATAGTGTCTTTCCCTCCTACAGCTACACTGTAAAGGAAAATTTTCTCCCACTTGGTGTCTGGCATTAAAAATTATAGCCAGATTATGTTTTCCTGCAAAAGAGGAAGTGTATTGTTTTTTATCATTTCTGATAAATCCATAGGTCTAATTTTAAAAAAAAACAACCTACAAAATATGTTCCTGTAGTACCCAGACAATTTGATCGATGTATTTAAACTCCACCACCTTCATCAATAGGCACATGTACACACAGACGCACGCACTTTCTCTTCATCCACATCTACATCCATTTTTCTTTCTTTTAAGTTTGTTCTACTTCTCAGCTGGGCTTCCTATCATCCTTTTGCTAATGCAAAAGCTCTAATGAAATTTGCTTTGTGTACTTAGTTTAACAGCCATTCATCAAGAATTTTCAGGAAGCCAGTAACACGCAGAATATGTAAGACACCCCCACATGAAACATAATAAGCAAAAGTAGCCATGTTGGTCATAAGCAAAACTCCATAATCTGTACTAGTGTAATACCTTAGGTCAACCAAAAGATCACACTAATATGGAGTTCTGAATTTTGCTCATGGCCGACACAGTTACCTTTGCTTTTGGTGTGACTCGGAGAATACTGAATTTAGCCATACAGCAGTGGGATACTACCATCTGAAGCTAACAGTTACATAGAAAAGGGAATTTCAGCAGATGTCATTTGTATATATGGAGAACCTGGTGAAATTCCCTCTTCATCAAGCTGCAGGAGCTATACTAGAGTGACCAGATTTAAAAGAGGGCAGGGCGCCTGCAGGGCGCCTGATGGAGAGGGAATTTCACCAGATTCCCATATATACAAATGACACCTGCTGAAATTCCCTTTTCTGTGCAACTGTTAAAGATACAGGAGCCCTGTCCTCCTTTCCATATGGTCACTCTATTGGTAAAGCTACACTATTTGGCTTCTATTGACATTTTATCTAACATATAACAGCATCTAAAATCACCTCCAGCTTTGTTCATAAAAAGACTGTTTCCATTGTCCAAGTGGCTCAGGTATTTCGCTCAAGATGGAGACATTACTGAGTAAACAGCTAGATTGTATGTTTTCAAAAATGGAGGGCCAAATATTTGCCTTCCTTCCTCCCAGCAGCCCTGGGGACATCTCCAGCCATTGCAGGTGAAAGCTGAAACCATCACATCACCTGCTAGAACAGGACTAGGCACCTGTGGCCCTCCAGATGTTTTGGCTTACAACTCCCATAATTTCTATTGGCTATGGAACTTGTAGGCCAAAACATCTGGAGGGCCATATTTGGCTATGCTGGCTAGGGCTAATTGGACATGTAGGCCAAAATATTTGGAGGGCTACAAGTTGCCCAGCCCTGTGCTAGAGCCTTGTTTGAATGTCTGCATACCCTTCCTCTTCTATTCCGTTCCAAGATAGCCATCATACAGAAACCCTAACCCTATTCAGCCATTCTACTTACGATGGTGAAAGAACGCATGAGGAGAGGAGGGCTCCACCTCTGCCCGTCTCCTTCGTTGTATCCATCACCCTCTCTGAAGGCAATTGTCTGAAGCAAAGAGCCTCCTCCATCTGTGGAGGCTCTCCAGATTACAGGGTTCTTAGTCACCTGGAGTGCCCCTATAGATATAGGAGGCGCTGCTCTTCAGACCATCACCCTACATGTGCACAGGGTGACAGATACGACAATGGAGGGGGGCAGGGTAGAAGCAGTCCTCTTCTCATGTGTTCTTTCACCGCCTTGAGTAGAATGCCTGAAGAAGGCTCAGGATGTCAATATCAAGACAGCTCATTCACAGACAGCTCACTTCCTGTCTCTCCCTTTCCCTCTGCCCCCAATCTGCTTTTTGTAACGTCTTTCTTGATGAAGCAATCTGGAGATCTTGAAAGCTTGTACATTGTTGTGATCTTTTGGTTATCCCAATAAAAGTATTACACTAATATGGATTAAGAAACACATAATCTTTCCCACACCCTGCACTGAACTTCCCTTTCTTGAACTTCTTAATTCAGGAAGGAACTTGAGATTGCGTAGGCAAGGGAACAGCAGCTACCTTGATTCCTGTAGGACAAGCTGGGTGACTAACAATCCTGAGCCTCAGAACTGGAGGGTGTGTTTGTGGAGCTCAGAGAGGTGCATTGGACGCCCACCGTTTTACCTGGCGAGAGCAGCCCAGCTGTAGCTCCTGCAGGCAAAGCGCATCTGCTCCTGCAGGTGAGTTGTACAGGGTGACTTCCAGGTCCACATCTTCAGGATGGGCACAGACACTTATGACTGAAGCGTTGAGTTTTAGGCCATCTTCTTTAGAATGATTAAAGCAGGACTTCCACATCGCTTGTGCGCTGACTGATGGCCACCCTGACCCAGAAGACTTTTCTCTTATTACAACGTCTGACTGCTCATTAGGATCCACTAAGGCCTCGTTTGTACTGAAGTGGTAAGCCTGTGTCTGGGCTTCTCCAGGCCGCAAGTGGGGCTCAAATAATTATTTCTTCAAATAAAAACAAAAACCGCTCCCTACCAAAAAACAACAACACCCTACTATGTCAGGAAGAAAGGTTCATGTCAGCTTTCTATGCACAAGGGCATTTTATTTTTTAATAGAGAAGCATGCAGCGTATGCCCCAACCTATAGTCTGAAGTGGTACAACCCAAAGTTACTACCTTAATGAGAAATGTGCGTTGAGTATGTGCGTGTGTGTGTGTGCTGAAAACTGAGATGTTTACAACTGTTGCTTCTGAATGTCAGTGTTACACTTGAGTCTGCATGGAGTGCAAGGGATTTTCCACAATGCTATTATTAAACACAAGTGGAGATATGTAAAAAGTTGATCTCAAACATTAGAGAGATACATTGGTGTTTCACTGGGGAGCAGTGCTCTATTGTTTACTACACTCCTCCCTCTTCTGTCAGGGCCACTGTGACTTCTATATCTTCTTATATAGGAATATGGTAGTGTAAAGCGTATTATTTGAGATCTACCAGATCGATTTTGCTCATTTTGGGGGAGCTTGAGGAGTGTAGACGTGCAGAAAATTTTGAAAGTTCGAAAAAGTTCAAAGCTCAAGCTTTAATAGCCAAACAGTATGTTTCAGTGCCCTGTTCAGGAGCCTAAAGCAGTTCATAGAATCATAGAATAGCAGAGTTGGAAGGGACCTACAAGGCCATCGAGTCCAACCCCCAGTTGGGGAAGTATAAGCTCCATCCGACGAGCGTTTGATTGCATGCTCGTTCCTGGGCACTCACGGAGTTTGCTCAAGACCCTCACATGACGTTGTCCACCTCCCACCCCTTCTGGACTTCCTCGCGTGACAAAAAAACCCCTCTTTAAGTCCGATGTTTTTTTAAACTTGGAATCGCTGCTCTCTCCTGCTGTGTGCAGGAGAAGCAGTGCCATTTGAACAGCGGACTCAATGGGCCTCGTGCTCGTTGGGTACTTGGGCCTGGCTGAAGACAGTGGATCTTCTGGTGTGTTCTGGGTAGGAGCTAAAAGTATGTAGCTATGTGCTGTTGTCAGTAGATTTCCAAAATAAGGTGGTCCTTATATATCCATTGTTTGGGTGTGTGGTAGTGTCCAGAAAGTGAACCTGCTATTGGCTTTATCCTCAAATACCAGGTCTGATTAGGGAAAACCAAGGACTGGTCACTGACTTTGCCCCCCCCCCCAATTGCAAAAGCAAGTTAAATAGGGTATGCGGAGCTGAGGAAACAATACCTTGAGCCTTTAATTCCCAGGTTTAATTTCATGACTTCTAAAGGTGTAGTCCTTACTCTTTTGGCTGGTACAGACTATTATATATCTTTTAGGACTGCGAAATTTGTACACCGGGCGATGGAGGCCCGGGAACCACTGATTGTCTCAAACGATTAATTTTAATATCCAATATTATATGTTGGTTAACATTGTAAATATAACCTGGACAATTGTTATCCTAGTTACTCTTATTTGTAGCACTTCCGCTGGCTTGTGGCAAGCTCGTGGTGGGTATGTTATTGTTTTACCTGTTTGCGAATGGCCCAGGTGGCTAATATGCAATAAAGTTATATATATATATCAGGTCTGATGAGGGAAAACCAAGAACTGGTCACTGACTTTGCCCCCCCCCCCCCCTCAGTTGCAAAAGCAAGTTAAATAGGTTGACCATATTTTGGAAACCAAAAAGGAGGACAACACGGTCGCCCCCCCAAGGGGGCGTGTCCAGCACCAAGGGGACGTGCCCACCCGAACATAGCCTTGGTCACATGTCTGATTTTACAGCACACATTTAAGACAAATCTGTTCTACATAGCATCTTAATGTTAAAATCACTGAAATAAAGAACAAGTGAGAGATTCAATGTATCTGAAATTAACTTCACTCACTCCTACTTTTGTAGGTTTTGCTGTACTTTGAAGCTTTTGCTATGCTTTGTGTGTTACAGTCTCCCCTTCCCTCAAATATCTTTTCTGACTGTATCTTCACTCATTGCAAGCTGCTGTGGTTGTTAACAGGGTTTGCTACTGGCCGGCCGGATGGCTGGCTTTTTTAATTTCAATTTTTTTAAAAAGCTTGTGTATAATTGTCACAAGTTTCTCTACTCTAACATTAGGCTGGGTGTTCTGGCAGTTTACATAAAGACTGGAGATCCCCTTAATGCCAAGGGCTGAAACTGCTCAATATGCAAAACCCCAAAGAGGAGGTTTGACAACCTGAGTTTGAAGGATATGGCTCCAGCAGTTTTAAAACAATAATTTTAAAACTTTGAACTTTTTAAAAAAATCCTAAAAAAACAATGGATGAACAGATCTGATTCAAATCTGGTATGGCTAAATCTCTCCTTAAGAGCTATCATGGTGCCAACTTTCAGCCCCTTATCTTTTAAAAATGTCATTTAAAAATAATAATTTTAAAACCTCAAACTTAAAAAAAAAATCCTAAAACTCAGTGGATGGACAGATCTGTTTCAAACTTGGCATAGCTAAAGTCCTTGTTAAGAGCAATCATGGTGCCAAGTTTCATCTCTTTATCTTTAAAAATAATATATATTTAAAAATTAAATCCTCAAATTTTAAAAAAATCCTAAAAATCAATAGATGAACAGATATGTTTCAAATTTGGTATGGCTAAAGCTCTACCTAAAAGCTATCATGGTGCCAACTTTCAGCTCTTTATCTTTAAAAATGACGGTTTAAAAAATAATTTAAAAACCTCGATTTTAAAAAAAAATCCTAAAAAATCAATGGATGAACAGATCTGTTTCAAATTTGGTGTGGCTAAAGCTCTACATAAATCCTATGATGGTGCAAAGTTTCATCTCTTTATCTTTAAAAATTATGATTTTAAAAATAATAATGTTAAAACCTCAATTTAAAAAAAATCCTAAAAAAATCAATGGATGAACGGATCTGTTTCAAATTTGGTATGTCTAAAGCCCTTCCTAAGAGCTACCATCGTGCCAAGTTTCATGTCTTTATCTTAAAAAATGACGGAGTTATAAGCATTTTTGTTAATTCCCATTAGAGCTGCTCTTTGGAAAAATCCGGATTTCCCCTCCCCCTCCCGGATTTGTCATCAAAAACCCGGGCAAATCCAGTCATATGGTCACCCTAATAAAGGTGTGTAACACAAACCCTTCTGCACCAATTTGTCTGAAATTTGGCAGGCTTAATCCCCTCATGACTCATGAGGGACATCCAATTATGGCACACAGAAAATGTTCAGCCAAAAATTGCCTTCCTGTAACTTAAAGCCTTTATTGCAGGTCCTACAATCTTGGACAGTAGAGAAGGTTGTGGCCCTCTTCTGTGTGACGAAGCTTTAGGTAGTTCGTTCTCATATCCTTTCTCAGTCTTCTCTTCTGGTTTGGATTTCCCAGTTGAGATTTGGATTTTAGACCCGTCAAAGCAGGGTCTAAATGTATCGGGCAATTTTCTCTATCGCTGATTGCTGCACACCCATAGAAAAAACATACTATGGGAGACACCCCTCCGTGCGCGCACACACACACCATTAAAATAAAAAGAACCCAGTGCAGAAGAGAGTTTCCGTACTTCAGGCTGTGTGAGAATTTTGTGTAAGTAAACACCTCTCTGCTTGGCATTTGTTTGTTGGCCTTGGGGAAGTTTCTGCCTTTGAACCTCCGCTCCCCATCTGCATTACAGGGATAACTGGGCAAATATTTTAGGTCAGAAATTTGGCACAAGGGTAACACCCACACCCCGCTGCCATTGCTCATCGCTCAAAGCGCATAGTTAAACCAGCCATTTGGATGGCTTTAGAAAGGGGAGGCCACTATTCCTGAAGGCTGTATGCTCCCTCCAGTTTCAGAGGCAGTAGGCCTCTCTGTACACCAGTTGCTGGGGAACATGGGTGGGGAGGGGGCTATTGCACTCATCTCCTGCTTGTGGGTTTCCCATGGGCAGCTGGTTGGACATTGTGTGAACAGAATGCTAGACTAGATAGGCCCATCGTGTGATCCAGCATGGCCCTTCTTCTGCTGATTTATTCATATAGCACTATAAATATGGATGGCAATTTAGAAGGATAACAAAAAGACCTATCTCTGCCCTAGAGAGCATCTAAAATTTGGCATGGGGAGAAAATAGAATGATGGGAGGAAAATGGGGATGAGGGTAAATAGGAGGAGAATAGTTGTGTGTACATATTTGTCTTTTTTATTATTCTTTCTTCATATTTATATTCTTCATTCAGCCCATCAGAGCACCAAAAATTGATAATTTGGCAAGACTCTCTTTGTTAACATGCCTGTTTCTCCCTCCCTCTTCATCCCCATGTGTAGTGGGGTGAGGTGCAGCAGATGCTCAACGGCACCCCCGTGTACATGTACCAGGACTGCAGCGTCCTCTCGGAGGGAGATACTGACCACTGGCTACGCACTAACTGGATCTTCCGAGGCGAGGCCTCAGCCCACATCTTTGTGGAGCTGAAATTCACCATTCGGGACTGCAAGAGTTTCAGAGGCGAGGTGGTGAGCTGCAAGGAGACATTCAACCTCTACTACATGGAATCAGAACAGGATGTTGGCATCCAATTCCGCCGCCCGCTTTTCACGAAGGTCAGCCGGGTTTTCAAAACGTTACTTATTTATTTATACAACTCCCGCCATCTACAGAATTCCATAAGCAGGAAAAGAAAGGTCCATGCCCCCAAGGAGCATAAATGTTAACGATGGGGAAGGTCAATGGAGGGAAGAGAGAGACGGGGAGGGCGCTTGCCTATACACTCTAAATACCCCATCGTGGCTGTGCAGTTGCGCTCTGTCGTTTATATGATGCAGCCTCCAACTTGCAGCTACATCGGGCTTTTCCCCACGAAATTCCGCTTTTTCTAAGGGTCCATTTACAGTGACTTTTCCTATTGCTCCAACGTCACAACTGCTGTTCCTTGTTTGCTAGTGGTGGCTTGGGTTTGTGTTAATGGTTTTAAATTTTGTATATTTGTTTTTAATGTTCACTGTTTTTAACTTTTGTAAACCGCCCAGAGCGCTTCGGGTATGGGGTGGTAAATAAATGTAAATAATAATAATAATTAATTAATTAAGTGGGGGTGGATACCAGTGCAGGGTAAGAGCAGGAACAAGGGGCAGGGGGGCGGGCTTGACAGGCTGAATGGCCGCCATGGTGATGTTAAAGGGGAAGGAAAGTAAGGGTAATTCATATATAGTACACTCCCTGAATAAATTAAATGAACTGTAGTAGAGTTGCCGTGGGGTGGGGAATGGGTTTTATTTATTTTATTTATTTATTTATTACATTTTTATACCACCCAATAGCCAAAGTAGTAGTAGTAGTTTCTAATGTTATAAGCTACCTTGGGGGGATGGACCCCTGCCCTGAAAGGTGGCCTAGAAATATTTTAAATGAATAAATAAAAATAAATACCAGGGCCAGGTACCATTTTATTTATTTATTTATTTATTTATTACATTTTTATACTGCCCAATAGCCGAAGCTCTCTGGGCGGTTCACAAAAATTAAAATCATAATAAAACAACCAACAGGTTAAAAACACAAATACAAAATACAGTATAAAAAGCCCAACCAGGATAAAACCACGCAGCAAAAATCGATATAAGATTAAAATACAGAGTTAGAACAGTAAAATCAGCCGCGCAGATACAGATAATAAAAATAAAAAGGAATGGGGGTTGGAACGGGCAGCCAGAGGGAGGAGAGGTGGTTCACCCAGAGTTCCTCTCCTTGCGTCCTCCTTTGGCTGCCTCTTTCCTTCCCCCCTGTTGTTGTTGTTGTTGTTGTTGTTATTATTTGTCTCTGCGCAGCTGCACAGATACAGACAATAAAAAAACACAGGGGAGGAACAGCTCCGTTCCTCTCCTCCCCCCCATTTTATTTAATTTTTACTTTTGCAGAGCAGAAAAGTTTGCATTTGCGTTCCTTCCCCGTGCAGATGGCGGGAAGGAACGCAAGTGCAGGAGCCAGGCAGCTGGGGCCAGGACTAAAGGGCAGCAAGAGAGAATGAACAGAATCACTTAAGAGAACAGGACATCTTCAGATGGCTGAGGGTGACAGTAATCTAGTTGAGTTGCAAGAGTAGATGTCATGGGCAGGGACATACCAGGAAATAATCACAAGAAATAGGGTGAGCAATTCCATGCAGAGCTTTGAAGGTGAAGATAAGGAGTTTATCTGGATGTGGAAGGAGATTGCAAACCCTGGCACACTGGAGGCCTTTTCACACATTTCTGCATGGGAGTATCCAGTGAAATTCCACCATGAGTGAATCATAGAGTTGGAAGGGGCCTAACAAGGCCATCAAGTCCAGCTCCCTGCTCAATGCAGGAATCAATGTACATGGGGTTCCCTGGTAGTCACCCTTCCAGAAACTGACCAGGCCTAGACCTGCTTAGCTTCATCAAGTTTGCATGAAATCCCATGCCATCATGGATTTCCCTTTCTGCTTAGGTCTGTTTGTTTATTTTTAACAGGGTATATGTGATGTTCAGCTACTTATTATGTATTAAATATAAATATATACAAAGTTAATGGTTGATATTATGCATAAAGTTCCAGGAAGTAAGCAAGGCCTCAATGTACTTGCAATTTCTATGCACAGGCTGGGTTCGTAAAAGGGGAGGGGGGTTTGAATGCCTGAGTGCTGATTGGATGGTGAGAGTGGGAGGGGCTAGAGAAATGAAATGCTTTATAAAGAAAGTCTGAGCTGACAGCCAGACAGTTAAGTAAGGGGTAGGATAGGAGACAGAAGTGTGGGGTTCTGTGGGAGAAGGGTATGAGACAGAGAGCGTGTGGGTCAGGATTCTGTGAAGTGAAGGGTAGAAGTGGATGATTATAAGAGAGCTAAAGTGTATGATTCTGTGAGAAGCAGATACTGAATAGAAAGGTTTGGTGTGGGTTATCGTGCTTGAGAATAGAGAGTAGATTTATATAGTAGGATTTGTGAGAAAGAACTGACAGCAACCAATACGCTTCGAACCTCGTAACCATACGCATTTCAACTGAGGAAACCAATAAGATCATGTACACGCACTTATGTTAATAAATACTAATTACTTTTAACCAACTGGTGTGGTCTGTGGAGGAGTGATTGAAGAGAGAACAATTAATGGTGGCAGAGGAATGAGAAACTAAGAGCGAAGTTGTTGCTGGGCTGTGGAGCTGTGGGGCCTAAAGAATAAAGGCGAGGCAGGAGCAGCATCAGGAGGCCCAAACCCTCACACACGTCATTCACACAGGGGGGGATTGAAGGGGTCCTGGGTGCTAGTGGCATGGAGAGTCCTGTCAGGTAGCTTGTGGGCGTCTCAGGTGAAGTTGAGATGATGCAGGTGGGCAGGACGCCACAGTATACCCATCAATTGCTATATTGCAGTCATGAGACTCGTCCCACAAGTCTCAGTGATAGCAATCACATCATACTTACCACCCTCTATTAGGATTTCAAGTTCATCCTGTTCATATCCCATGCTCTGTCCATTAGTATATAGACACTGGAGGCCATGAATGTTGCATCTTCCCTGTTTCTATGTTGTATTTACCTGCAGACTACTGGGATCCACCTCCATTGTCTTGCTTCCTCCTTTGTCCCTGATGTTTTTGTCCCTAAGATGTGGCTCAGGAGTTCACTTTGGCCTTCTGCTTCTCCACATCCCAAAGTTAGTTTAAAGCCCTCTTGATCAGGTTTGTTTGTTTGTTTGTTTATTTATTTATTTATTTATTACACTTATATACCACCACCATAGCCAGGGCTCTCTGGGTGGTTTACAGAAATTCTAAAATTAAGATAAAAACGAGTATACAAAATTTAAAATTCAAAAACACAGAACATACAAACATAAAGCATTAAAAACTGTTAAAAAAAAACACCTAAACATGTGGGTGATTAGATGTGCTGCCATATGCCTGGGCAAAGAGGAAAGTCTTAACCTGGCGCCGGAAAGATAGCAGCGTTGGTGCCAGGTGAGCCTCATCAGGGAGATTGTTCCATAGTCTGGGGGCCACCACCGAAAAGGCCCTGTCCCTCGTTGCCACACTCCGAGCCTCTCTCGGAGTAGGCACCCGGAAGAGGACCTTAGATGTTGAACGTAGTGACCGGGTATATTCATGTCGGGAGAGGCGTTCCGTCAGGTATTGTGGTCCCAAGCCGTGTGAGGCTTTATAGGCCAAAACCAGCACCTTGAATTGGGCTTAGAAACATACAGGCAGCCAGTGCAAGCGGACCAGAGCAGGTGTTATATGGTCGAACCTTCTGGTTCCCAAAATCATTCTGGCCGCTGCATTTTGCACGAGCTGCAGCTTCCGAACCGTCTTCAAAGGCAGCCCTACGTAGAGCGCATTGCAGTAATCTAACTTGGAGGTTTACAAGGCTCCTGTCAAAAACATTATTTCCCAGTCTTCATGAGCTGCACTCCATCAACCCCAGCTCCACCCAACTTCTTCGTTTGTTTTTGTTTTGAGCCTGTGTGCTCACTCCCAGGAAACGCAGTGCTCACCTGCCCTGTTCACTTCAAGCTGAGCGCCCTTTGAAGTTATTGCAGAGTCTCAATGGCCTAGCAAAAGCTCCTGGAGCTTCTGTGGCCTGAGGTGTCTGTGTCCAATTGTGATGCAAACAGAAGAGCCTGAGGATGTGCATGTGTGTACTTAGCACAGCCGGGCATCTTTTCACACATTATACCAGGGTCAACCTGGGCCTGACACCGAATACACTCAACAAGGAGCTTCAGCCAGTCAATCCGGCAATCTGTTCCTATACATGTTCTTATTTATCACATTCACATTTTTAAGTGTACGTTTAAAATATTTTAGGTGTACATCTTAAAAAATGTCCCGGGTGAAGTGGCCTTCAGGCAAAGTTTTGAGATTGCTTTCACTGTAGAAACCTCTGAATTCCAAGATGGCTTGGAGGAGAGCCAAATCCCTTGGAATTAGAAGCATTCAGAAGCACAAATGGCCAATTGATCAGAAACTCATAATAGCCTGTTTCCAAGCAGATGGACAGAGAGCTACTTGCACCATTTTATTGTTCAGTCAGAGTAAGAAAAATTGAAGCTTGGATGCAGAGAATTTTCCAGCCCAGAAAAATATGCAAAACATCAAATAGCTGGTAATCACCTTGATTTTGAAGCTGAGATGTTATTCACTTAGCCAATTGACTCTTATTTTAGCACCATCAAAATTTGCCAAATATTTCATGAAACCAAGAATGCCTTTTATAGAATGGCATCATGTGGTATTTCCAAACAAAGCTCTCTTTGCACTTAAGGGGTCTAGACACATAAAACTCTGCTCTGGAAATTGCATCCATGGTGTTGTTGACACATATATTGTCATCTCCTGAGAATTGAGTTCAGAGGGAACAAATTATTCCAGTGCTGATTGCCTGTGACATCATGTAAGAGTCATCATAAATGATGCCTCTCCTTTTTCATGGAGTAGTTTTTCAAATTAAAAACACATGATTGGTTGTTGTTTTTTAGAAAGAAAAAAGAAAAAAACCAGGGGGGAAACAGGCACTGCACTACTGCTTTATAGTGGTATTGAAGTCCACTGATAACTGTTAGGGCCCAATCCACATCTTGGGCTCCATCACACCAGCAATTTATCACACACTCTCCATGCCTGGTATGCAGTTTTGCAGCCTGGTACTCACATGACGTTGTCCACATCCTGCACTCAATAGAGCTTCGGCTACTGGGCGGTATAAAAATGTAATAAATAAAATAAAAAATAAAATAATTTCACCTTTTCCCCTCCATGTTTCATTTCTTTTTGGAGCAGGGAAACTCTGGATTATTTCTCCCACCCACCCTGCGAAATAAATGCTCTCCTCCCTCCCCTGTATTTCTGTGATTGTGTTCTATCAACCATCCTGTTCTTTGTTGGGGGTGTGTATGTCTAAGGGTGGTCTCGCTAACAAAAGAGGAGGGCAGTGCAGTTCTCTACTCAACCATGAAGGGGGAGACTTTTAGTAAGTCTGTCTCTGTTCAATGAGGTTTACTCAAAGGTAAACATGCATGGAATTTTAGTATAACTTGGATGTAAATGCAGTTGAAATCAATGGGATTTACTCTTGAGTAAGGGAACAGCAGATCTCTATTTTATAAACTTGGAGATGCACAGCTTCGCATGATCAAAGGAAAGGAAAAGTGATCCATCGCACTTGTGGACTTCCAGGAATAGCATTTGAGGGAAAGGAATTTTAAAAATCCTTAAAAAATCAAGAGTTGAACCCATCTGATTCAAACTTGGGGTGGATAAAGCCCTCCTTAAGAGCTATCATTGTTCCAATTTGGATCTCTTTATCTTTAAAACTTACGCAGATGTAAGCATTTTGGTTACCTTGGAGCAAAAGAGGGGACTGGGGGGATTCTACACATCGTACTGTGGGCCCAGTGCGCCCCCAGTGCGGCCCCAAAGCGATCGTGTAGCTTGCCTGGAGAAGAGACGAGGAAGAGGCGTCCTTGTCGCCGCCGCCACCCACCTACCTCCTCGCCAGCCGGGTCGGAGAGTTCAGCAGAAGAAGGCGGGGGCTGGCGAGGAAGTAGGTGGGTGGTGGCGGCGACAAGGACGCCTCTTCCTCGTCTCTTCTCCAGGCAAGCTACACGATCGCTTTGGGGCCGCACTGGGGGCGCATGGAAGCACCCTCAGTACGACGTGTGGAATCCCCCTGGACCACCTTTACAAAATAAATTAGTTAAAGTGATTGTTTGTCTGCCCACCCTTTGAAATGAGCAAAACAAACCTTCGCTCCTCCTCCCCTGTAAACCTTTCCCAAGGGGCTGGGCGGGAGATTTCACTGACATAGTAGCGCTCCAGGTGAAAAGATACATGAACTGAAAGAGCGCAGAGGTGAAAGTGCCCAGTGCTTGACTCGCTAAAGAAACGGAGGGGGAAACCCTGGATGAAAACCGGATTAAAAAAGTAGTCGTGATGGAGCCTTCCATATACCGCTTTGATAGTATTATTTCCTGCTTCGTCGTGATTTGACACAAGGCGAAGCAGGCAACGAAATTAGTGTTCAGTGCTAATGTGTGTGTCAGGTGGCGTGCACGTCATTTGGTTTGAAGGCAGAGAGATGCCAGATTTCCCATTCAGGGACAAAAAGCAGCGCTTCTGTTCTTTCCCCCCCACAAGCCCCTCCAATGTTGAATTGCATTGGAAAATGCCGTTCCCTATTCCCACCCCATCCTCCACATAGAGCTTTATCACACCAGCGTTATACTATGCAATCACTGTGAATTGCATGCAAAGGACTCAGAAGTTTTCCACCTTAGAATCTGCTTTGATTGTGAAGGACTCCCAGGCATCCTGCCTTAATTGTGCAACAAAGCAAAAAGACTTGCTGTATTTAGCCCCTACGTTTTGAGCGTATCTTCTGAGCCGCCGCTGGGGCGCAGGAGCAGGATTTTAAAGAAATGATTACATCTGCCTAAGCTTTAAAGATAAAGACACCAAAATTGGCACAGTAATAGATATCAGGGAAAGCTTTAATACCAAATTTGAATTGAATTGGGTCATCCGTTGTTGTTTTTATGATTTTTTACATCCCCCCCCCTTAAACTCACTTCCTGGCATGCAAAGGATCGCTGTTGCCCGGTAGCAAAACCAACAACAACCGTGAAAGCTTAGCTCTACGGGGATAATCCGAGGGAAGCAGGTACGTGGGATAGCTAGTCCTTTTGTTGCAGAATCTGTGCTGTGTGGTTTGCGGTTACGTGATTGTCAAGGACACCAATTGGCTAGGATTTTCCAACATTTTCCATTTCACTAATTACAAGCTACACATCTCTGTCCCCTGGTCATGCCATCTAATTTCTCCTCTCCCCCCCCCCATTTCTTTTTTAGCTGTACAGCACGGCTCCTCTCTTAAGCTATGGAGTGCCCACACCTGCCTTTTTAAAATGAAGACCCGCTTCCCCCATCCCAGCAGATTTCTCCCTGCCACCACAAAGCCCAAACAAAGCCATGGCTGTCTCAATCCCTCCGTCCTTCCCACCGCTTTAGGGTTCTCCCTCCACGGAACAGCTGCAGGAGCCACAGGGACAGTGGGAGAGCTAATTACAAGGAGAGCGACAGGGCAGGACACACCGGCATAGCTATTCTCCCTGCAGGAAGTGACCCCGTTGTCTGGGAACTTGATATTGCATGATTTCCAATATCAACATTGCAATGCTTGCACAAGTAGAAGGCTAACAAAAGCCTGACATTTAAATATGTGATGTGGGGGACCTCCATGCGTTCACTATAAGGTCTGAACAAGCGAGCCCCTATGCATGCAACTATATGAGCAAAGGCCTTTTGGGACACTGCTTTTTCCAGGTTCCTGAGAGAGTCCACCACATGTATCTTTCAGAACTTGAATATATGGAGGTTGGTTGTGCACAATTCCACTCACACAAACACCCATATTCAAATAACATCTGGAAAGGCATTAAGGCATTTATTTTATCGTTGTCTGGAAGTACTTGTGCTGTCATCTGTTAGCAAAGGCAGGCGAGAGGTCTCTTTTTTTTAATTGATTGATTGATTGATTGATTGCATTTCTATACCGCCCAATCGCCTAAGCTCTCTGGGCGGTTTACAAAATTAAGACAATTCAAAACAAAACAACAGTATAAAACCATAAGATAAAATACAATATAAAAGCACAACCAAGATAAAAACAGCAGCAATGCAAAAATACAAATTTAAAATGCAAATTTAAAACAGCAAGGTTAAAATTAATTTATAGACTGTTAAAATACTGGGAAAATAAAAAGGTCTTATTAGCTCCCTTTTGCCTTATAGGAGTTTAGGTGTAAACAAACACCCACATACCATATGTACAAACTCCATTTAGGAGCTAGTACCTTCAGGCCTAGCTGCACTATAAACGTAGCCACATTTTTAAAAAGGTGTTTTGTCTTCTATACATTTGTGTTATTTTATTTTCAATGGCACTTGTAAGTCTACCCCTAGAGTTCCAGGGCAAACCTCAAGAATATTGTTCGACTTCTTGAATGTAATTCATGTACAATTTTATTTCCTTAATATGGCTAGCTGTAAATAATAAGGACATGATCCAGTGGAACTCTTAAACACTGTTGTAGGCCTAGTAATTTTACTGCAAGAGATTATGCCTCTGCTGGATTCTGACATGGAAATCGACAAGGCTTATGCATGCATGCGTTTGGCCCGACGCTTCCTTAATTAATTAACATAGTTTAGAATGTAGAGTTAGAGTTTCAAAATAGTTAACTAATTTGAACTCTTTGTGTCAACGAAGCTTGTGCAGGAGAACTTAGCAGCATGTCCCTCTTTGTTACAGCTCTAAATTAGCTTTTTAAATATTTATTTATTTATTTATTTATTTGTACACCACTCCATATCTGAAACAGATTCCGCAAGGTTGAACATAAGAAGTAAAACAGTAAAAAAATATAAAGATTAAAACATGATTAAAATTATACTTTTTATTTTTTTTCAAGCAGAATGCCAATGAAAACCAAAACCAGGAATGCTTCCTGGAATAGAGCTGTCTTCAGGAGCAACACAATGTTGGCTTCTGCCTGACCTCCAGGGACAGGGAGTTTCAAAGAAAGGGCACCACCACATGAAGGCTCTTTTCCTGGTGGACTCCAATAGGGCCATAAGTCCATAGGGAATCACCAAAAGCATGTCCTCTGATGACCTCAATGACCAGGCAGGTTGATAAGGGAGAAGGCACTGTCCCAAGTATGCTGGTCCCAGGTTGTTTAGGCCTTTGTACACTAGTACCAAAAACTTAAACCTGGCCCAGTAGCCAATTGACAGCCAGTTCAGTTCCCTCAGCAAAGGAGTTGCACATTGAAAAGGGTCAGCTTCCAATAACAGCTGAGCTGCTACGTTCTGCACTAGCTCCAGCTTGTACCCACGTAGAGTGCATTGCAGTCTTGAGACTACTAGCTCCATATCCCCTAATGGCTACTCCCAGTGGCTTCATATAGATCAGCGGTTCTCAACCTGTGGGTCGGGACCCCTTTGGGGGTCGAATGACCCTTTCACAGGGGTCGCCTAAGACCATCGGAAAACACATATTTCCGATGGTCTTAGGAAACTGTATTGACTGAACTATGTCATGTATCATCTTTTGTATTATTAAAGCTATTGTTATGTATTATTTTCATTAGCAAACCATCCCATGACAATGGATCGTGTAGAGAAGAACGAAAATAATTTTATGGTTGGGGGTCACCACAACATGAGGAACTGTATTAAAGGGTCGCGGCATTAGGAAGGTTGAGAACCACTGATATAGATGTTAAACAACATTGGAGACAAGGTGGTATCCTGCAGAAGCCCATAGCTCCATTGCCAGGGAGCTGACGAATGGTCATCCAATGTTGCTCTCTGAAATTGGCCCTGCAGGTAGCACTGGAACCACTGTAACACTCTGCCTCCAATGCCCAACCCACAGAGTCGAACCAGGAGAGTACCATGGTTGATGGCATCAAAAGCCGATGAGAGATTGAGCAGAATTCAGGGTTGCAGTCCCCCTGTCCCTCTCTATAAAGGTCATCCACCAGGGCTGATTTAGTGCTGTAACCAGGGTGAAACCCAGATTGAAATGGGTTCAGATAATCAGGCCACAGCTAGACCTAAGGTTTATCCTGGGATCATCCAGGGTTCGCCCCTGCCTGAGCACCGGATCCCCTGTGTGTCACCTAGAGGAACAGGTTTGACCCCTGGACGATCCAGGGATAAACCTTAGGTCTAGCTATGGCCCCAGTGTCTTCGAAGAGTACCTGCAGTAGTTCCACCACGACCCTCTCAAGTACCATCCCTAAGATTTGAGTCTTATACAGCTCTCCCTTTTTTTAATCAATATTAGGCTGGTCACTTGATCAGCCCCAGTTGACCCTAAACATGGTCACTTAGGATCGCCCATTGATCTCAATGCAAGCTATTTCCAAAATAGGTTCCTCTGTGCGGGAATCTTCCTAAACTCCTGTTTCATGTTTTAGCTTTTCAGGGAGCTGTTTCAGAGCCAACAAGGCAGAGGTCTTGGAGTAGCTCCACACTTGCGTGTATTTGGGTTGTAACACCTCTGCATGAGCCTCGGGGCTGCTGTGGGATCTGCCTGGCTTGTGGGAGTTGGGTGTACTGTCAGTGCACGCAATGCCCTCCTGAAAACTTGTCAAAACAGCCATCATGTGTTTATTTTCACATGTTCTTGTAGGGCAGGTTGATCCGTGGCTACTCATTGTGGTAATTAAATGGATCTTTCATGTTCAGGGGCAATGCCCATGGAATGCCATTTGCTGGAGGGAAAACAGGAAGGATGGCCGGCTTGTGGGTTTCCTGGTGGCAACTGGTTAGGGGACCCAGCACTAGATGGACTCTGGGTTTTAGCCAATGAAACTCTGAGTACACAAGTATGGGCAAGTCACTTGTCTGGAGTGATCCTGCTGGTGTCTTCCTTCTAAATCTTTCCATTATGTCAGTAAAGGTACCTGTCAGAACCTGCTGGCCACAGGTCTGACAAGCAATATCTTTAAACTTCAGGTGGTGTTTTTTTTTAAAAATTATTATTTCTTAGGATAACAGGGACCAGATATCGTGTATGCGCTTATCTCTTTATTACAAAAGTTCTGAATTATTTTCTTTCAAACCCCTTAACCTCTGATGTATTTTTCAAATCATTTCCCCCTTTTACTTATACTCTGTAACATTTCTGATTCTTATGAAACTTTTTAATGTATCCAAACGAGAAAGGTGACAGCTGGATTAATTATCCTTTATTCCCAACACTTGCTATATCATGTGTTTCTTTTCTTTTCTTTTCTTTTTTTGGAAGGGGAAAATATTTATTCCTAAGAAATTTTAAGGCTGTTCTCAAATATCCTTTAGCTAAATCAGACTGCTTGAATTAGGTGCAGCATGAGGTGGTTTTGAGCACCATGCTTTCTGTGATGAATATATGGTTTTGATTCAATATTGTCATGTAACTCTTTCATGCAATCCTGTGCATGAAGGAAAAAAAATTCCTACAATTCCTAGCATGTCCTAGTCAGCACAGGTGGCTGGAGAATGCTGGGAGTTTAGGACTTTTTTCTGCCTGAGCATACATAGGATTGCACTTTAATATGCTTAGTCCAGCCATCTCCAACCTGGCACCCTCCAGATGTGTGGGTCTGCCAACCCCTACATATCTAGAGGGTGTTAGGTTGGGGAGGACTGCTCTAGTCATTATGTGAATCATTTAAAATTCTTCTGTTAATCTGAGCCTCACTGTGGACCACAATACACGATGGGAAACACTTGGTGTGAGAATAGGATGACCATATGAAAAAGAGGACAGAGTTCCTGTATCTTTAACAGTTGTCTAGAAAAGGGAATTTCAGCAGGTGCCATTTGTATGCAGGCAGCACCTGGTGAAATTCCCTCCTCATCACAACTCAAGAACTATACTAGAGTGACCAGATACAAAAGAGGGCAGGGCTCCTGCAGCTTTAAGTGTTGTGAGGAAAAGGGAATTTCACCAGATGCTGCATGTATACAAATGGCACCTGCTGAAATTCCCTTTTCTGTACAAGTGTTAAAGATACAGGAGCCCTGTCCTCCTTTCCATATGGTCACCCTATATGAGAAGCAAAGTTGAACATAGAGTAAAATGGTAGAAGTGCTGGTTAAGTCAATTCCCTCATTCCTACAATGCATATGAGAGGGGAGGTGCAAGTCTGATACAGGGGTCTTTGGAATGCGTATTACAACTTTCATTGCCAGAAATCTTGTTTGAAGGCCATTTGTATTGGATTCCTGCAGCATGTTGGTAAATTTAGGCTACTGTATTTCTTCGATTGTAAGACGCCATTGATTGTAAGACGCACACTAATTTCTGTACCACCAACAGGAAAAAAAACCCTAAGACACACCTGCGATTCTAAGACGCGCCCCATTTTTAGAGATGTTTATATGAGTGAAAAAAGTGTGTCTTAGAATTGAAGAAATACGGTATATTTTGTATCACTTTTATGCATTATGCAGTTTTATGCATTATGCATTGAATTATAGCACATGAAAAAAAAAACCTCCCTGCACCAAGAAAACCTGCATATCAGGGAGAAGGCTAGGTTAAACCCTTCTTCTTGACACACTAGTTTTCTACATGCAGTAAGTTTTGACTACGAATGAGCAAAGCTTCACCTGCCAGCTGAAGTGGTGCATTCCAAGAAAAGACGGCACTTTATTTGGCTGAACGTATAAACTGACCCTTATTCTCTTCTCTTCCAGGTCAACACCGTGGCAGGTGACCGTAGTTTCACCAGCCGGGACATTGAGTTGGGTGCCCTGCAGTTGAACATGGAGGTGTGTCCTATCAGGAAACTGCGGCAACGTGGCTTCTATCTGGCCTTCCAGAACTCCGGCGCTTGTGTGGCACTGGTTTCTGTGAGAGTTTACTACAAGACCTGCTCCAGCACTGTGCATGGACTGGCTGACTTCCCAGAGACACTCGCCACTTCTGAGGGACTAGCGGAAGTGCCTGGCACCTGTCTAAAGGATGCCGTTCAGGAAGCGGGCCTTCCACCCAGGATGCACTGCAGTTCCGACGGGGAGTGGCTGGTACCGGTGGGCCGGTGCATATGCATCACTGGCTTTGAAGAAGCCGAAGGAAGATGTGTAGGTAGGTACACAAAGGGACGAGCCAAGCGGTGGGCTTTGAGGAGACGTCAGGATATGAAAACACCAGAGTTTACAGGTGATGGGTGTGGGAAGAGCCTCATAGAACGCACCTGGCAGTGGCACACCAGCTTCTCTGACTTCCAGGGCTGGGTATGCGTCAGAGTCCCTCCAACTTCCTGACTCCCGGATTGTCTTTTTCTTTCACTCTTTTTCTGACTGTGAAGTATTCTAGTTCAGCATACCTTGTCCTTCCACTCCCTTTTTGTTCCTTCGAGGTCTGGAGCCAGTTCCTGGGACTTAGAAGTATGTGACTGATACTGACTCACTCAACAAGTGTCTCCCAGCTCTTAAACTCATCTGTGGGGTGCAGGAGTTGGGCCAGGGTGGAACTGCCATGCAGGCCACCTGCTACCCTGTGAAAACTGAGGCAGAAAGTCCAAACGACAACCTCACAAATACACACCCTAACACTAATAGGATATATTTATTTGTTTTAAACATTCACAATTGAAAATACAATTACAAACGTTTCAAGCCAACTGATCAAACATGTGATTGCCCAGCCTACCATAAATCATTGTTTTTTTCTTTAAAAAAAATACAATAATAAATTAGCAGCCTTGGTGTTCCTGATGTTGTTGGACTACAAATCCCATCATCTCTGACCATTATCTATGCTAGCTGGAGATAGTGGGAGTTGTAGTCCAGCAACATCTGAAGACCCATGGTTGGGAACCTTGGTTAAACTATGGAATTTGTTACCACAAGATGTAGTGATGGCCACCAATTTGGATGGCTTTAAAAGGGGGTTGGATAAATTCTTGGAGGAGAAGGCTATCCATGGCTACTAGTCCTGATGGTTGTGTGATACTTCTAGTATCAGCAGCAGTGTGTCTCCCAATACTAGGATGACCATATGAAAAGGAGGACCTGGCTCCTGTATCTTTAACAGTAGCATAGAAAAGGGAATTTCAGCAGGTGTCATTTGTATATATGGGGAACCTGGTGAAATTCCCTCTTCATCACAACAGTTAAAGGTGCAGGAGCTATACTAGAGTGACCAGATGCAAAAGAGGGCAGCTTTAACTTGTGTTGAAGAGGAAATTTCACCAGGTTCCCCATATATACAAATGACACCTGCTGAAATTCCCTTTTCTATGCAACTGTTAAAGATACAGGAACCCTGTCCTCCTTTTCCATATGGTCAGCCTACCCAATACCAGTTGCTGGGGAACATGGCACTGCCCTTCTCTGGAGAACCATTTGCGATACTTGGGAATTCCGAGGATTGCGCCAGGCCTGAGAGACCTTGCTGTCTGTGGGATCAGATGAAGAGCTGAGAAAATGTTCTTACCTGGGTTCTATCCCTCCCTGCTCCTCTGCTTCCACAGCTCAGCCAGTTTTTCCACTTAGCTGCTTCTATTACTGCTTTCTTCCCGCCCTCCTGGGTTGTGAACAGTCCCCTGGAATGGGAGAAGGAACACATCCTGCCCAGACAGGTCCTTGCTGCTCTCGCCCAGGTAGTCGCTGACACGCTAGCTACTCCCTTTACCCAGTTTAGGCAGAGCCAAAGACAGAAGCGTCTTCAGACAATGAGTTCAAAAGAAAAGTATCTGCTTCTCAAATTGGTGGGGAGGAAGGACTGGAGTTGGAAGGCAAAATTAAAATGGAGGCCTTCCTCAGGCGAAGCAACATGTCTGCAACAATAGCAGTGGGAATGCTATTGAGAATGGCCAGTTTCCTTCAAATCTACATACATAAAAGCCACTTACCAGGTTTTTCAATATCCATGGGCCACAACCTGGGATGGGCTTGACGGTGAGTAAACCTACTCTGTGCTCCAGACACGGGAGTAAACAGTGGCAGGGGACAGATTTAACCTCCTTGCAATGCGCTCTAATTTCCCCCCACAAAGGTGAATGGTTGCCATTCAGTCATCTTGGAAAGTATAAAGGGCTGCACTCAGGGGATGGTGGTGGGGAGTCCTATATGCTCTATTAACCCTGTAGCGGTTTTACAGTGGTGCTACGTTGTTTATATGATGCAGCCGCCAACTTTCAGCCACATTTATTTATTTATTTATTACATTTACATACCGCCCCCACAGGCAAAGCTCTCTGGGCAGTTTACAACAGTTAAAAATGGTAAACATTAAAAAGTATACAAAATTTAAAAACCATCAAAAACATAAAAACAGTATAAAAACAGTATCCATTTAAAAACAACAATTCTGGGGTCCATTAAAAACAAACTTAACGTTGTTAAATGCTGTTAAAATGCCTGGGAGAAGAGAAAAGTCTTGACCTGGGCCACCACCGAGGAGGCCCTCTCCCTTGTTGGCGCCAGGTGAGCCTCATCGGGGAGATCATTCCACAGTCGGGGGGCCACCACCGAGAAGGCCCTCTCCCTTGTTGCCATCCTCCGAGCTTCCCTCGGAGTAGGCACTTGGAGGAGGACCTTAGATGTTGAGCACAGTGTACGGGTAGGTTCATGTCAGGAGAGGCGTTCCATCAGGTATTGTGGTCCCAAGCCATGTAGGGCTTTATAGGTTAAAACCAGCACCTTGAATTGGGCTCGGAAACGTATAGGCAGCCAATGCAAGCGGGCCAGAATCGGTGTTATATGCTCAAACTTTCCTGTTCCAGCTATCAATCTGGCCGCCGCATTTTGCGCAAGCTGCAGCTTCCGGACCGTCTTCAAAGGCTGCCCCATGTAGAGGGCATTGCAGTAATCTAATTTGGAAGTTGGGCTTCCAAATTGGGCTTTTACCCCCGGAACTGCGCGTTTTGGCGGTGTCGCTTTACCGTGATTTTTCCAATTGCTCCAATGCCGCCACGTTGTTTCTTTTGCCTGTCTCTGGTGGCTTCAGTGTGGGCGCTTTCCTAGGGGCTGATGCCAGTGTAGGATAAGCCTGGGAATAGAGGGCAGGGAACAGAGGCTTGGCAAGCCGAATGACCACCGGCGCTGAGGTTTTCCTGGCCGGATAGCCCACGCTGCCTCCTGCCACTTAGCTTTCTCGATTCCACCACACGGCAGAGATGCTGCAGAGCTTTGAGGGACAAAGAGGTGGGTGTGGGGACATTGTGGGTGTAAAACCGGCCTACCACTGGTTTGGCCTCCACCCACAGGGACCCCGTGGTGGGCTGTGATCTGTCTCTGTGTACTGCACTCCACCGTAGTATCTGTGCAGGGTACAGGCACACACGCTGCTTGTCACCCTATGGCTGGGCGTTTTGCTACAGCCTTTGAAAGAGGATTTCCCCACACCTGTGTGCATGTGTATGCACGCTCACATCCACGTGCACAGTTTTTATGCTTGAGCTCTCATGACACTGTCCATGTTCACCTTTTTCAAACTATTCACCACACCATGATCGGGAACGTTTCTCTTTTGGTGAGAAAGAATTCTTGTCTTTCTGGATACTTTGAAGCTTCTCAGCTCCCAATGACTCGCAATAAAAAACCATGCAAATTTGGCAGCTCTCCTGTTCTACCTCTGTCCCAGGTGTCCTCGGCTGGCATCTGACCTCAGTGTGCTTTCAAGATCAGGGCTTGATTCAGACCTTTTACTGGAACCATCCAGTGTTGGGAGAAGTGCCAGAGATACACCTTTTGGCCTCTGTTTCCAAACGGGATCCAGAAAAGGGGGAAGCATGCTGCAGCTCTGTTCTTTGTTCTATCTTGAGATGGGCAGAAAAGATGGAAATGTGGAGCAAAGTCATTGTCTTGGACTTTAATGTAGGCTACCATGGAGGAGGGAGGAAGCCCACCTAGTCATGACCTCCTTCCTATGAAAGGAAGTGGCACGGTTTGCTAGAAAGGCTAAATAGCTGTGTGTGTTCTGTGTTTGAAGAAATGGAAATTAGAACCTTGCTCCCAAATTTGGGGGGCAAGTTTCTGTAATTTGTATTATGCAATATATGCCCTTCATTTGTATAGTTCATTTCACTTCTGCCCATCCTTGGGAGAGGCAGGCACTGAGCTCTGTGATGCCCTTGTTATCTAACACCTGGGAAACTGATTAACCCTGGCCGTAGCCATGGGCTTGACCTACAAGAATGTCATTGGCCCTCTCAGGGATATTCTGGGCCTCTTCTCTGCCAGGGATACTGTCGTTGCAAAATTCCTGCACTTAGCAGGGGGGTTGGATTAGATGACCTCCAAGGTCCCATCTAACTCTAGAATTCTCTGAATTTTCAGTGTTTTTTTAAAAAAATTCTCTACTCCTTTAGGAGTATACCTTCAGAGGTATAAGGGGGAAAGCATAAGCAATGTTTCCGGAAAGTAAATCTGCTCCCGGCTTCTGGCACAGGGATAACTGAAAAACACTTAGCCAAATTTTTGTCAATTAAAAAAATATATACCTTAAGCATATGAGACTGCTCAAATTTAGGATTTATTGCTGTTCCATGTTGATGTACTTCCTCCTGCTGCTTTGTACCATCTCCCTGCCACCATTAGAGAGAGGCTTCATGTCACCAGACATTCCCCCCACGCACTTTCAAGTTTATGTTTGTAAGTATGAGGGCTAGAAACTTGTTCTTGTAAATATAAATGAAAGCTGGGACTCTCAGGGTTTTGAATTCAAGAGTCTACTAGTAGGGGTGGATAGATCAGCCCATGTCACTTTTCTGTGTGTTCACTCATATGTCTCTCTTCTCCGGTTTCCAAATCAATATGTGATGGTTTTAAAAATAACAAAGAATGCAGGGTGGTGGTGGAATGACATTCATTTTTAACCTTTGTTTCATGAAATACACATTTTTATTTGCATTTCAGTCAAGAACTGTGTTGTAAAATTCAGACAAGCATAAAAATGGAAGGGTAATGGAGTTCTGATCTGCATTTTAGTCTGGGAAGTGCAAATCAAGTTGGTTTGCTGAAAAATGAGTGCCAGATGAAATCCTCAAGCAGCACTACCCACGACCACATTCTGTGGCTTTTTTTGTACTTGTTACAGAATACACATAGACCTGGCTATGACCTTTACTGTGGGTACAGAAAAGCACAGGGGGAAATAGCAAGAGATTGAGTCACTACCACTGTGGTATTGCAGTTCAAAAAGTCATGTTGGCTCCACCTTTGCTCTTTCCCTGGCACCATGGGAAGCCTTTGGGTCTGGAGTTCTGGGGTGTCTGGTTGTTGTTTTTTAAAGGTGGCAGGTTGCATGCTGACCCCTGAAGGAGCATTTTGGACATTTTGACTGTGGAAGTTAATTTATGTATTTATTACATTTCTACTTTCAGTCGGGAAGCTTGGAGGAGCTTGCAGTTAGAAGTCTCCCATTCATGCCACAGACTAGGCTGAGACCCGCTTTCATTTAATAACATAACATTTAATAACCAGCTTCTCCCTTATCAGCTTGCCCATACTTTAAGATCAACAACAGAGGCCCTTCTCACTTGCCCACCTTTGAGGGCAGTCAGATGGGACGTAGAA
The DNA here is from genome assembly GCF_023053635.1 of Elgaria multicarinata webbii. Lineage (NCBI taxonomy): Eukaryota > Metazoa > Chordata > Lepidosauria > Squamata > Anguidae > Elgaria > Elgaria multicarinata. The sequence goes on from NC_086176.1 coordinate 9,412,678, forward strand.
TCATAGAATCTTAGAATAGTAGAGTTGGAAGGGGCCTACAAGGCCATCAAGTCCAACCCCCTGCTCAATGCAGGAATCCACCCTAAAGCATCCCTGACAGATGGCTGTCCAGCTGCCTCTTGAAGGCCTCTAGCGTGGGAGAGCCCACAACCTCCCTAGGGAACTGATTCCATTGTTGTACTGCTCTAACAGTCAGGAAGTTTTTCCTGATGTCCAGCTGGAATCTGGCTGGACATCAGGAAAAGTAGATGAGAGAAGGCCTTTTCCACAGTGGGCCCTCACCTCTGGAATAAGATGCCATCAGGGATCTGCCAGGCCCCATCATTGCAGGCTTTTAGGAAGGCCCTGAAGACCTACTTGTTTACTCTGAACTTCCCCTGTTATGTTTTACTGGACTGTTCTGCATTGTAAATGCTATTGTTCCATAGACTTTTAGTAAAGGGTGACCCTATGAAAAGGAGGACAGGGTTCCTATATCTTTAACAGTTGCCTAGAAAAGGGAATTTCAACAGGTGTCATTTGTATATATGGAGAATCTGGTGAAATTCCCTCTTCATCACCACAGTTAAAAGCGCAGGAGCTATACTAGAGTGACCAGATTTAAAAGAGGGCAGGGCACCCACCTGTTGTGATGAAGAGGAAATTTCACCAGGTTCCCCATATGTACAAATGACACCTGCTGGAATTTCCTTTTCCATACAACTGTTAAAGATAAAGGAGCCCTGTCCTCCTTTTCATATGGTCACCTTATTTAATACCGCCCAGGCCTGATGTTTTATGCTGTTTGTTGTTTTTATGTTTGCTGTTTTTGTGAATGTTGGCTGTTTTATTACTATATCAGTAGTAGTATTTTCTAATGTTATAAGCTACCCTGGGGGGGGGATGGGACCCCTGCCCTGAAAGGTGGCCTAGAAATATTTTAAACGAATAAATAAAAATAAATACCAGGGCCAGGTACTATTTTATTTATTTATTTATTTATTACATTTTTATACCGCCAGCAGCCGAAGCTCTCTGGGCGGTTCACAAAAATTTAAACCATAATAACCAACAGGTTAAAAACACAAATACAAAATACAGTATCAAAAGCATAGCCAGGACAAAACCACACAGCAAAAATTGATATCAGATTAAAATACAGAGTTAGAACTGTAAATTTAAATTTAAGTTAAAATTAAGTGTTAAAATACTGATAAAAAGGTCTTCAACTGGCAATGAAAAGAGTACAGTGTAGGCGCCAGGCGGACCTCTCTGGGGAGCTCGTTCCACAGCTGGGGTGCCACGGCGGAGAAGGCCCTCCTCCTAGTAGCCACCAGACTCTCCTTAGGGAAGAGACCACACTTCCCTATGCCACATGTGTTTCCTCTTCCTCCCAAGCGTGGCTGATTGGAGATTGGAACAGCCTGCTGTGATATTTCAGAGAGAGCCTGTGCAGGAGTGGGGAAAAGACCCCGCTGGTTTGCCTTCCCTAACGGGAGCTCTCTCCTGCTCTGCTTGAGTTAGGTTGGAAGCTCCCTTCTCTTCCTTGCATTTAATGAGTCCATACAGGCCTCGTTAAAGATAATTGCCGGGTGGTGTTGGTTGAGCTGGTGCCACTGTCTGCCGCCCCCACACAGGGGAGGGGTGTCTCTCTGCCTGCTATTTTCCCTCCCCAAATTGCATCCAGTTTCCCATCTGTCTGTCTGACTCTGAGGACTGAGGAACGTCTGCAGCTCACAGGATAGGGCCCTAGTTGCCCAACAATCCACAGAGGAGGATTTGCAAAAATGAGCGTATTGGGAAAATAGCAGGCAGAGAGACACTCCTCCGGGTTGCACTGTTGGCTGTGTCTCGCTGTCAAGCGTACGCTCTGTGGGAAACCCAAGTTGGCTACTACAGCATTGGGTGAAATAGACCTGAGAAGCTCATTTGTAAGAAGCATTGCTCACCTCGGGGCAAACTGGCTAAGTATAGATGTAGCACCCAGCAATTTATGCCTTCTACAAGGAAATCAACCTGGCTGCTTTGAATTAATCCATCCCTGTTTATTAAGAAGTAATTATCCCCTGTTTTCCAAGTCAAACCAATCCCAGAAGCTGGGGGGGGGGGGCATTGAAGGAGGAGCTGGACTAAAAGTAGCCTTTCTTGCACCTGACTTATTTCACCTTTTGCAGCATGTCTCCAGTGTATAGTCATCTGTAGCCCTTGCGTTTTAGAAATCATAGAATCATAGAATAGCAGAGTTGGAAGGGGCCTACAAGGCCATTGAGTCCAACCCCCTGCTCAATGCAGGAATCCACCCTAAAGCATTTCTGACAGATGGTTGTCCAGCTGCCTCTTGAAGGCCTCTAGTGTGGGAGAGCCCACAACCTCCCTAGGTAACTGGTTCCATTGTCGTACTGCTCTAACCGTCAGGAAGTTTTTCCTGATGTCCAGCTGGAATCTGGCTTCCTTTAACTTGAGCCTGTTATTCCGTGTCCTGCACTCTGGGAGGACCGAGAAGAGATCCTGGCCCTCCTCTGTGTGACAACCTTTTAAGTATTTGAAGAGTGCTGTCATCTCTCCCCTCAATCTTCTCTTCTCCAGGCTAAACATGCCCAGTTCTTTCAGTCTCTCTTCATAGGGCTTTGTTTCCAGACCCCTGATCATCCAGGTTGCCCTCCTCTGAACCCTTCATGCCTAGTTCTCACTGAGCTGATAAACCTCACTTCAGGCAGCAGGTGAAGGCGGACATGGTCGAATGTGTGTTAGTCCAGAAAAAAATAGTCTCTGCATAGAAATCTAACACGTAGGGGTGGGTGGGTGTGAAAGCTAGGTTAGAAACCTCTGTCTGAAATGACTCTTTTATGTGTGGGAATCTTTCAACTCTGAGGGTCCTCAGTCACATTCTGAAGTCTTATAGTCTGCACACAGGTTTACCATCTCAGTGAGAGAGAATTAATTTTAATACAATCTACCCAAACTTTGGGGCAAATTTGTGAGTTTAGCTTGAGAAATATTTTTGGTTGTATTGCTGTCAATCTGGAGATAAGAACAAGTTTGAAGGAATCATCTACCTTCATACAGTAGGTGCTGCCACCTGCTGTCTTTTATTTTGTTTGTAAGATACTTTTTATTTTGCCTTGTTTCAATTCCATTCCCTCCCTGTAGTGACATAATCCAGTTGGCGCCTGTTGCCCGTGTTCCTGGTTCACCTTTGTCTCTTTCCAGGTGTCCCGCATTCCCTTTTGTGCCACCCACGCAACAATTTCCCACTCTGCCTTTCCGCCTGCAGAAATAAGAACCAGTTCTGTCTAGCATGACAGCGGCTCTTGACTGATAGCAAGCTTATCAGGGCATTTATGGGTGGCTGGGGAAACAAATTTCCCAGAACAAGAACCCGTGGAGCCCTCTAAATATGGATGGGTTTGGGGAAAACGTTGAGAAGTTTGGGGTGGGGACAGAAGACCTGGCAACATTTTGGGGGTTTGAGCTGATTTTCATTGCTGTGGAGAACCTGATTTCCCCCCAGTGGAACCCTCAGTAGCAGCTGCTATTCCACGAAATAAGGTGGGACGTCAATATATCAAAGTCAGTTCTGAATGCTCTGTGGCACACCAGCCTCGCGTGACCGATGGCCAGGACTAGGCATGCGCAGTCTCAGTGGTTGGAGTCACCAGGGGAAGGAAGAGAGGCGTCCCCAAGTGCCGTTTTTTTCATTTGTTTGGGGGAACGGAGACACTGGTGTTTCCATCAAGGTGTGGTCAAAGCATGTCATCACTGACACTGAGTGACCCAGTTCTAATTGATCCCACAGTGTCTCTATTACCTGCAGAGATCCTCACAATATACAAGCCCTCGACAACTACCTGCCTTAACTACAAGCCCTCTGGAACTTCCTGGCATCTCATTATTGTTGTATTTATTTATTTATTTATCTTTCTATCCTATATCTGTCCAATAAGCTCTCGCGGTGGATATCACATGCCTTAGTCCTGATGTCAATCACCCCATTTCCCTACAGCTGTTGTCACTAAAAGAGCGGGCGGGGGGGGGGAATTCTACGGATGGGATTCAAGTTAATATCACATCTAAGTCCATCGCTTTATGAAAGGGGTCAGTCCCACTCCTGATTTCTTTAAAACTGAAATCCCCCAAAATTACTAGGGCCAGATCTACACTATTGCTTTAAAGCGCTTTATAACAGTTTTATAGCGCTTTAAAGCAGTTAAAGCACTTTATAACTTTTATAAAGCGCTTTAAAGCAGTAGTGTAGATCCGGCCTAGGAATCTTATTCAGCTGGTCTTGTGGCTTCAGAGGCTTCAAGCATGTCTTCATAGCCATAAAGAGTAGAAACTCGCTCTTAGGGAGGGAGGGAGGGAGGAAGCTTCCCCCCCCCCATTGCAAATAGCAGGGGCCTGGTTCTGGTTGGAACCCTTCTGCTGCCACAACACAGTCCAGGGGCAGATCTACACGTTTTGAAAACTGTACACGGCGTGTGTCCTGGGCCCCAACAGGTTGTCCCTACTGTTATAAACTGTTTTAAAGCAGTAGTGTAGATCCTGCCAAGATCTGGCTCACACACTCCCATGCTGGCTATACGTTTTTCTTAAATCTTGCATGCCAGGGTTAACCATGTGGGCAAACTTCTCATATAGTTTGGCTCCCAACTGCACCGAGTACCATCTTCTGTGCATTTTCTGCACACCAGTAGAATTGTGTCATAGAAACAGGCCTGTTTATTTATTATTTATTTAAAATATTTATATCCCGCCCTATATCACTAAGATCTCCGGGCGACGTACAGATAAAAACATACAGTATAAAACAGTAAATATACACAGTTAAAAACAAATTAAACCATGATCCAAGTTAAAACAATATATAATTTAAAAGCAATAGATGCAGTTAAAACAGTTAAAACAATGTGCCGGTGAGTTTAACCATCAAAGGCTTTGTTAAAAAGCCATGTTTTTACTTGGCGTCGAAATGAAATCAATGTTGGTGCCAATCGGGCCTCCAAGGGGAGGGCATTCCACAGTCGGGGTGCCACCACAGAGAAGGCCCTCTCCCTTGTCCCATCATAACGTATATGTTGCATTGATGGGATGCGGAGAAGGGCTCCTCCAACAGATCTAAGGTCTCGGGCAGGCATATATAAGGAGAGGCACTCTCTCAAGTATCGAGATCCCAAGCCATTTTTTATTATTATTACATTTCTATACCGCCCAATAGCTGAAGCTCTCTGGGCGGTTCACCATTTAGGACTTTAAACGTCATTACCAGCACCTTGAATTCCAACCAGAAGCATATAGGCAGCCAGTGCAGTTCCTTTAAGACCGGTGTTATGTGGGCTCTATAAGATGTACCTGCCAGCAGTCTAGCTACTGCATTTTGCACTAGCTGCAACTTCCGCGTCGTCTTCAAGGGCAGCCCCACGTAGAGTCCCCCGGCACAACTGGTTCCCACGTTTCTCGGTCAGTCTGTACCTCCTCAACTACAGGCCCTCTGAGGCCTGGGGAGACCCTTCAGCCTTACATCTTCCAGCTTGACTCATGCCGATATGGACCCTGATGCCTGGGTCATGACTCATGACACACTATTCCCAACCCATCCAAAGTCCACTTTCTGCTAAGAATTCCACTTTGAAGTCCTGCTGCCTCAATTACAGATCAAGGTCATAGGCAACATTGTGCCCAGCCTGGTCTGGATGGAGAGAGGAGCAGCAGGAGAGACAGTCACCATCCTTTTGGGGTGGTATTGGTAGGAATGTCAACATGAGGAAGAATCGTGTGGGGGAACGGAGAGAAGGAATTAGCCAATGCAGTGAACTCAGGCACTGTGAATTCTTCAAAGGAGACTTGCTTCTGAGGCAGATTTGCTTATGAAGTGAGGCATGGCTCTCTTCATAGAGCAGTGAGGCTCTATGAAATTGGAAGTTGGGGACAGCTTCTGGGCCGGCGCTGCCATAGAGGCAACTCAGGCGGCAGCCTAGAGCGCCAAGCAAACGAGGGCGCCAAACGGGCACTCGGAAGCCGCTCTCCTAGAGCGGCTTCCGGGTGCACTGTTCCAAAGCCGCCACCCCGGCTGCCCCCCAACCCCAGCGTCTTGGCTTCGAAGCCAGCGCCCAGCCGGAAGCCGCTCCTGGCTTCAAAGCAAGGATGCTGGGGTTGGAGGTGGAGGCTTCAGAATGGCGCGCCAGGAAGTCACTTCTGGGCGCGCTGCTTTGAAGCCTCTGCCCCACCCCCCAGCATCCTGGCTTCAAAGCCAGGAGCTGGCGGGCGCGCACGTGGGGGCGGGGCAGAGGCTTTAGAACGCGCCTGCCTAGGGCGCAATATAGTCTGGCGCCGGCCCTGATTGTATCCCTAATGAACTTTACTCCTAAACTTGAGATGTTGTTAATTTGTGTATAGCCAGGGAGTATGTGGCTCACCTTAGCTACTGACTTTGGGAGCTTTCATGATCTCCTTGTCCCTTCCACAGCCTGCCGGCCGGGGTTCTATCGTCACTCGCTGGAGATGGAGCGGTGCCTCAAATGCCCCCCAAACAGCTCCTCCAGTTCTCCTGCAGCCACAGCCTGTCCCTGCCTCAAAGACTTCTTTCGGACATCCACTGAGGACCAAACCGTTGCCTGCACCCGTAAGTCAATGAGCAGTGCCTCCAGGGAAGGAAAACTGGTCCTTTGGAGTACAAATCCCTGTTCACACATATCTTAAAATGCATGTACTGGAGTGGGGCAACAGAGTCGTATCTATATACCTCTATGCCATCCACTCCCATTCCCCACCTTCTGAGAGTGTTTCAAAGACATGAAGAGAATCCTCTGCACATCAGTCAGATAACCTTTCCACCCCACCGTGTGTCTTTCTTAGAGATGTAAAATTTCCAGAAATTTTGAAGCTATGGGAAAAAACTGGGGGTTTTAAATTTTTTTCAGAAAAAAACGGAAATTTTCAGAAAAATTGAAATAATGCAATATTAGCACTTTTTGCAGATTGAAAGTCACTACTTCAGGAACACAAAATGTAATTATGTCCAAGTTGGTTTGGCATAAAATTATTACATTTAGTATATTAAAAGTAGTGTATTCAAACAATTATTACAAATTTAATTTACTTTTTTAACTTTTTTTTGGTAACAAATGGAGCGACAAGCTCCTGAACTGTTAGGAACACCTGAACTGTAAGGAACCTCTTTGGTTCTGCCAGTTTATGAGGAGCAGGCAAAGAACAATTTTAAAAAACAACTGAAGAAACCACCAACATTAGTAACAAAGAAAATTATTTATGTCTCCGCTAGTCCTCCAGTGTCAAGACATAAAAAGAACTGAGAAAAAAGGGAGGACCCAAGATTCAATAAATATGCATGAAATTTAATCAGACTCATTTTCTGACCTGCAGGTATCAGTATTAGTTTCAGTCTCTGCTTCCATGGCAGTGCTGCCCCCTAGAGGCAGAAGTGCATCTTGCTCTTGCATTTGAGAGTTGTAGTCTCAGTTTGCAACCTAGGACTTGCTTGTCCTCGGTGCACAGACATTGTAATAATCTGGTATTGTACAGTTTTTAGAAATCATGTGGAGAAGTAAATATCTGAACACCTTGCCTTAAACATTTTATTCATCATGCTAAAATAAAACATCCCGTAATCCGTTTTTTCTTCATTTTTTTTTTCAATTTTTCCAATTTTTCAGGAAAAAACCCAAAAAAGGCTTTGGAAAAACCCGTTTTTTTCTTAATTTTTCTGGGTTTTTCCCGGGCCTTCACGTCTCTAGTCTTTCTTGCTAAAGATTGTACCATCCGTAGCTATGGGGGAATGAATAAGACATGTTCTGGCCAGTGCCTGTAGACAAGCCTGGCCAAGGACAGGACAAGAAAATATCCTGACCCTCAGGTGAATGGGCCCCATCACCTGTGATGGGCATTGAGTCCATAAGCTTTAAGGCAGGTGCAGATAGGATTCGAACCTCTGTGGGGGATCCTATGCATGATAAGAGACACATGGCCCGGATTGCCTGCATAGCTGTTAGTTTCGACACGGAACGCCAAAAATTACAACGCCGTAACTGCGGGTGAGAAAACCAGTGAGACACCGTAGCTCATGCTAGCACAGCAACTGTTTCCAGGTTAGAGAGAACAAATTTTGGCTTCGTATTTGTCTATTTGTATTTTTATGTACCTGTTACTGGGGTGTATAGTGATGCAGTGACTGTAATAGTTTATACTATGTGAAACATTGCCAGGGGAAAGTAAAATATCTTTGGCAAGGTATCAATAGGGGAAGATAGTGATTGCATATGATTAGAAATAACTCATTAACAGGGAGGTGATGAGTTAAGTCAGAAAAGCTTAGATTTTTGAATGGAAAAATTTGTGGACTAGGGTCAGCAGATAGTATTATGTAATCCTGGGGAGGGATAAGGACAAAAGTGTCCCTAGTAAAACCTTTAGTCTCCATGACTTGTGGCAACTACAAAATCTGTAGATAGGAGTAGCTGAGGTTTCTATATGAAATGTTTCATTAATGCATGGGTGTTGTTCCTGTTTTGTTATTTTTTACAAGAATTGTATATTTTATTATAGCTCCTGACGAAGGACGATATGTCCGAAACGTTGAGCAGAGCATTTTTGGATTTTAAGAATAAAATAGTTTTTAATGCGCTTATCAAGCGCCAGAGTTGATTTCTCGTTTTAGCATCTGCTCTTCCTCCTTTGCCTTTCCAGGCCCTCCTTCGGCTCCTCGCAATGTCAGCGTCTCCCTGGTGGGGACTCAGGTCTCCCTTTCGTGGCTGCTCCCCCTTGAGCAGGGTGGGCGCAAGGATCTCTCCTACAATGTCTCCTGCCAACGCTGCCATTTCCTGGTCTGCGAACCCTGCGGGAGTAGCGTGGCTTTTTCCCCCAGCGCGTTAGGCCTCACCAGGCCAAGTGTGGTTGTAGATGGCCTGAAGCCTTTCACCAATTACAGCTTCGTTGTACGGGCTCATAATGGTGTGTCATCAGAGCTGAGCCCCGCCTTGCAGAGTAGCACCAGTTCTCCCGTCTGGGTGTCTGTGGGCCAAGCAGGTGAGTCACTGTGGTGAGTATGGGGAAGAGATCTTTCCGGTCTCAGGAAGTGAGCAACCAAAGTCAATAAAAGTTCTAGTAGTAGCTGAACTATATCTCTTCTTATGCCGCCCTCAGTGAGAGGTGCGTGCGTGTGTAGTAAATATTGTTACACAGGGATCCTGATGAAGATCCCTAAATGAAGCCATAAACAACTCAGGACCAGGATAGAGTTCTCCTGAACTGGGCATGTTTAGCCTGGAGAAGAGAAGATTGAGGGGAGACACGAGAGCACTCTTCAAATACTTAAAAGGTTGTCACACAGAGGAGGGCCAAGATCTCTTCTCGAGCCTCCCAGAGGGCAGGACACGGAATAACGGGCTCAAGTTAAAGGAAGCCAGATTCTGGCTGGACATCAGGAAAAACTTCCTGTTTGTTAGAGCAGTACGACAATGGAACCAGTTACCTAGGGAAGGCCACACTAGAGGCCTTCAAGAGGCAGCTGGACAACCATCTGTCAGAGATGCTTTAGGGTGGATTTCTGCATTGAGCAGGGGGGTGGACTTGATGGCCTTGTAGGCCCCTTCCAACTCTGCTATTCTGTGGTTCTATGATCCCCTACTGGCCTGCACAGTTGTTGCGCTGATCAGGAAATGCCCCCTCATTGGTACCCAAGATTTCTGAAGTTCCATCCATCATAGCTCAGAATAGCACCTTTAGTACCTCAGCGTTCACCCTCTGGAACTCCTTACGTATTAAGCAAGCAGCAACCTTTCTGGGTTTTTGGCACCTCCTGTAAATGCATCTTTTCCAACAGGCCTTCCCAGGGATGCAATCTTGTCCTCTATATGAAGACTTGTTTAGAAGTCTTCGTTTAGAAATTTCTTTAATATGTAGGCAATTCATATATATCAGTCAATTAGTCAACAGCTGGTGTCTTGTAGTGGCTAAGAGTGTGAGCTCCTATCTCAAATCTTCTGTCGGCCATAGAATTTTCAGGAGTGGGGGTCAGGGCCCATAAGACCTAAAGTTTATATTCGTTCACACAGTATGAACAGACAGCAGGATTCTAGCACTACTAATTAGAAGGCTATTCCATCTTTTCTTTCTTAATGAATTTTCCATAATAAGAGAGAAGATGGAAGAAGCAGTGAAAAATACAGGAGGGGCCCCAAGTGGAAGACAATGATGTCTGGACCCCCTGTAAAATTCTGTGAATGAAGCAAGGCGATGGTGTGATGAAAGTCTTGTCTGGAAGCACCCAGTCATTCAACAGAATTATTCCCTAAATCTCTGTTATGCCTTCCAGTCCCGCCAGAGGCCACTATTACAAATATATTTGAACTGCAAAACCCTGGTAGTTGGTGTGGAAAAGGAAAATTCTGATACGTGGATCTAGGGGTTGCCTGTGATGGCAAAACCTCTTTGAGCATCATAGAGTCATAGAACAGCAGAGTTGGAAGGGGCCTACAAGGCCATCGAGTCCAACCCCCTGCTCAGTGCAGGAATCCACCCTAAATAATTCTATGGTGTCGTGATAACCATGCGAGATGCCCCTTGTCTGTTTCCGAGGATTCTGGTTGTTATGCCACGGAAATGGGGTAAATAAAGATGCTTGTTCTTTTTGAGTGCAGGCTACAAGGGAGTCCAAAGCATATCTAACCTTAGGCAGGTTGTGGTCTAGATGAGGCTTCGTGCCACGTCATTTGCTGTGCTGCTACAAAGCCACTTGAACTCATGTCTTTTTGCACAATCCCCCTGAAGACTTCCTCTTTAAAGCCTGTAGAAATCCCAGTAAAAAATTATAACTGACGGAAGACATTCACGTAATCATTCTACATCGCTCTGTTTTCTGCTCTGCTTCCTTGGTCCAAAACTTACTCTTCACTAGCACAGCCATGTCTAGCCAACCTGGGTTTCACCAACCCCACCTTTTTCCTCATCCTGGCAACAAGCTGCCTCACCTGCCAGTCAGTCCTTCGAAACAAGACCTTCCAGTTTTTATTACACTTGTATTCCGCCTTTCCTCCAGGACTTCAGGTTATCCCATTTTGTTATTACAACAGATCCGTGTGGTAGGTTAGGTAGTTTTGAGAGAGGAAGAGTCACTGAGCTGAGAAACCAGTGAGGTTCAAGAGTAAGTGGAGAGGACGGGTTTTTTAAAAACACACACAAAGATTTAATTTTAATAAAACAAATCAAGGTCTATTGAACATCAGTTCAATCAGTTAAATAATAAATGAACAAGTTAATTATAAGAATCTAAACTGCTTCTTTGAACGTCGCTGGCAAATGGCCCTATGAAGAGAGACTGAAAGAACTGGGCATGTTTAGCCTGGAGAAGAGAAGATTGAGGGGAGACATGATAGCACTCTTCAAATACTTAAAAGGTTGTCCCACAGAGGAGGGCCAGGATCTCTTCTTGATCCTCCCAGAGTGCAGGACACGGAATAACGGGCTCAAGTTAAAGGAAGCCAGATTCCGGCTGGACAGCAGGAAAAACTTCTTGACTGTTAGAGCAGTACGACAATGGAACCCGTTCCCTAGGGAGGTTGTGGGCTCTCCCACACTAGAGGCCTTCAAGAGGCAGCTGGACAGCCATCTGTCAGGGATGCTTTAGGGTGGATTCCTGCATTGAGCAGGGGGTTGGACTCGATGGCCTTGTAGGCCCCTTCCAACTCTGCTATTCTATGATTCTATGGTGCTCCATGGGTGAGATCCACAGCTGTGGCTGCAAGAATGTGCAGCCTGGATGCCTTTGCCAGCCTGCTTCAAAGGGTGGGTTATGTTTTGACCATCTTCCATTTCTTTCTGCGCAGACCCTATCATGGTGACCGATCTTATCCTGGATAGGCGGAATGAAAGCAGCCTCTCTGTGACGTGGCTACCGACACGGCATCGCAGTCAGAGCTCAGTGAAGTACGAGGTTATGTACTTTGAGAAGGTGAGAGACATGTTTTCCTGCCATTCGCCTCCATGAACGGTTCTTCTTGCATTTCATGAGCTGCTCAAATCCTAGGAAATAACCTGATTGATCACTTCCTACAGGGAGAAGAGAAACACTACACTGTGCAACACCTTCAAGAACCGCGAGTGACCCTGGAAAACCTGCAGCCTGACACAGCCTACCTGTTGCGCGTGCGCTCTGTCTCCGACTTGGGACAAGGACAATTTTCCCAGGAGCAGGAATTCCGCACTCTTCCTCAAGGTAGTCCTTTAATGGCTCACTTCTTTGTAGAAGAGGGATTCTCGCTAATGGACTTTGGACCAAACTAGATCCAAGGGACAATCCAGGTTGGGATTTTGTCACAGGGGAGGAGTATGCTCTTTTCCCAATGAAAATTGCCCCTTCCCCAAAGCTGCTGCTTGTTACAATAGAAATGGCCTCTTGCCTATCAGAATAAGCAAAGAGTTCTCCAATGGAATCTGGAACTCAATCGGCTGCTTCCATCTCTACTGGCAAGCCAACCAGAAGTTAAGGAATTTGTTTGTTGAACTTCAAATGTTGGCTGTGCTGTGACATCTTATTAGCAGTAGGGAAACAGCAAACCTGATCACGATCACTGAGGGGGTAGTGAGAAGCTTTAACTGCCCCACCCTAGCCATCAAGATTGCTGTTTCTCTGCAGCTGAAAGCCACAGATAAAATGGCCATCTTGATCAGGATCTCTGGTGGCAGCGAGGTCAAAGCAGAAGTAACTTGAAACAGTTAAAATGCAATTGCGGCCACAACAAATGCTTTTACAATGTTTTTGTTTTGTTTTTTACCAAAATATCATTGTACCAAAATATGATTTGACTTTGTCCCAGGGGACTTTGTTGATGGATGGTATAAAAATGCTATTAAATAAATACGTAGTCTGAAAGGAACCATGAATTATTTCAGTTCTGTCCTTCCCTTTGGTGTCTGAGAGCGGCTTCATCATTTGCATAACAGTCAGGTTGGCTGCCCACAACTGCCTTGCTGTCACACCAGTTTCTGCCAATAAATGCACAGAAGTGTGAAGGGCAGGTACCGGTCCCTAAACACTTGGGGACACAACCCAGTGATTTCTGTGGCTTTCTGGTGCCTGCCTGCTGCATGTTTAGGGCTGCTCATCTCCTTTTCACACTTAATGCATTTCCTGTGGGATGCAGCACCAGTGTAACTGGCTGTATCAAACACAATTGCAGCAGGAAGTTTCTCTGACATCCATCTGGTTCTCAGTGCATCAAGATAAATAAGATCAGCAAAGACATTTGGGAAACCGGAACAGAGGAAATAGCCGACTGTGGTTTCTGAAAGAAAAAAGATGATCAAAATGGAATTCAGGAGTGAAAAATGTACTGGAGAAATTACCAATACACCACTCAGTATTGAAAGTGCAATTGGGATTTGGCCAAACCACCCACTTACTAGCAGTTCCGGGCCCATCGTAAATGCTAAAGATAGCATTGGGGGGCGGGGGGACATTTAGCATTGATATGTTGGACATACATTTCATAACAGTCCTTCTAATGACCTTATCGATCAGGCATAGGATCCAGGATCTGCCCTCTATGAGAGCGAAGGTCTTCCCGTGATAGGAAGGGCCTTGCTTGCAGAAGGCCCTCCACCCAGGTTTCGGGTTCCCCCCTCCCCTATCACATCTCATCCCATTCAGCAGGGTCTTCTGGCTCTGTCGCATTTTCAGGGGTCTGGAGGGGTTGCCGTGGGAAGTCTAGTGCGAGGAAGTCCACTTTCGCCAGCATTGTTAGTCCAGCTTAAATCTGGATCCAAGCCCACAAATAGATAAACAAACAAGAATTTGATAAATAAAATTGATAAATAAGAGGGAAAGAACAACCCCAGGGGATTCTGCTCATTGGGTTGGGTTCACTTATGCCAGCCGTGGTGCTGGCCAAACCACCCATTTAAAAACAGTTTAATGCCCACCTTAAATACTAAAGGTAGCATTAACACATATTGCATATGTAGTCAGAATCTCTATACACAGAGTTTGACTCATGGAACCTACTAATCCAAGGAGGTTGTGCATTGTTCTTGGGGGTTTGTGTTCTATGCCTAAGGACCACTTCCTCATCGCCACTAGTGGCAGCTGGGTACAAACCCACGGCCCCACCGTTTGTTGAACACCTGTGCTTTCACCGAAGTAGACAAATGGGGCTGTTCCGCTCCTGGGATGAGGCCTGTAACCTGCCCTTTGTCCTTGCAGACACTGGAGTGCCATCCGGAGGAGAGATTGTTTCAATTATCTTCGGAATCCTGCTGTTTATTGGTCTGGTCACGGGACTCATCGTTTTCTGGCGAAGGTAGAGATGGCAATGGTTGGGTAGAAAGATTCTCTTGACTCGAACGTTTGCTTTGTTCGCATCTCTGGCTGGGGTGGTGGTGGTGGTCTTCATTTTGACGTTTGCTCTTGTCCCTTTCAGCCGAGCTCGTCATCGCCGAGCACAACCGTGCCACAAAGTGTCCGGCTACAACCCAGGTGAGACCTCAAGGTCAGAAAAGGCAAGCAGGCAGATGAGCGGCTCGGGCCTTTGGAGGTCCAAGCAACAAGCTCTGTGCCAAGGAGCCAGGCACAGGGAGACATTGTTCTCCCTCTCTCAAAATACTAGAACCCACTGGGGGTCATCCCATGAAACTGATGGGTGGGAACATTGAGCGTGGGGAAGCGTTCAGTGGGAAATCCCTTTTAAGACAACATAGACAACTGTCCAAATATAAAAACCGGGGGGGGGGGGGGAGAGAAGGGGAAAATCCACGGAAGACAACAATCATGCACAGAATTCCAAATAAAATAAAAAGCCAGCCTAAATTATCTAGTCACATTACCTACTTGAATAGAGTGTTGCGTCCCAGAGCATATCCTGAGTTTAATTGCAGAGGGGATGGAGTGAGAGAGATCATATGGCAACCAGTTACATGGTATATGGAGAGCTCTAGCAGGACTGATTTTATGGGGATCTCAGCTCAGTAAAAGCCAGCCTCTTACAGAGACGAATGTTTAGTCTGTCCAATAATGCAGCAGCCTCCATTTCTGATGTCAATGGTCTAGCCAACAAATCCTTGTGGATGGAGTCACCTTCTTAATGACTGTAACTTACATCTCAAAAGCCCAAGGTGGTTGAAACCAGTCCGCCCATTCAAGAAGAGAGATTAGTTTGCATTTGGGCAGACAACAAAGTGAGACAAGGCTAGATGAAACTATTCAACTTGTTCAGCAAGATGCCAACTGACTAGCTGCTCTAGGGGACACTGTGGATCTATATTAGTAGTAGGGGTTTGTCACAGCACGGAAGCCCATCTCTCTTTGTGTGGAGGAATCCTTTATATTGAGCGCTCTCATTACAGATGAGATCTGGTTGAAACCTTATGTAGATCTCCAACCCTACGAGGATCCCAGCAGGGGAGTCTTAGAATTCACAAAGGAGCTGGACCCCTCTATCGTCACCATTGAGACTGTTATTGGTGAAGGTGAGTGTCATGAAGTGGTGCTACGTCAGGCTCAAGAGATCCCATTTCGCCACTTCCCTATACCCACCATCTTTCCTTTGGATGTTGCACAGGAGAGTTTGGGGAGGTCTATCGCGGGACTCTGCGCTTCCCAGGGAAGGAGCGCATTGTTGTGGCCGTCAAAACCTTGAAGTCAACGTACTCAGACTCAACGTGGTGGAACTTCCTGCGTGAGGCAACCATCATGGGCCAGTTCAACCACCACAACATTGTCCGTTTGGAGGGAGTCGTCACAAAACGTAAGAGCACAGCACTTGTGGTGTGATGGGGCTTTTATGAGTGGTGGTGGTGGTGGAATGAGACAGACTGTGTGAGGCTAAAGAGTGCGAAGTTGTCATATCTCAGTAGAACACAGGCTTTGCATGCAGAAGGTCCCAGATCTCAGCTTGCAGGAATAATCCCTGCATTGTGGTCTTCGAGAGCTGCTGCCAGCCAGAGTATACAATACTGGACTAGATGGATTAATGGTCTGATTCTTGAATATTGCAGCTTTTTATATTCAGAAGGTGAAAATGATAATCCCATTTGGGATAAAATCAGATGGCCGCTGCCAAATTGTAGCACGAATTGTAATAGTTTTCCTTTTCTTCCTCCCCCCACCCCCTCAGGAAACCCAATGATGATCATCACAGAATATATGGAAAATGGAGCCATGGACACCTTCTTACGGGTGAGCGGCTAGACTTTGGGGCAAGAATTTCTCAAGCCTTATAGGCCTAGTTTTCGCTGAGGTGATAAGCTTGTGTGTGGGCACTTCAGACTGCATTGGAGGTTCCCGTTATGGAATGCTTTTCTGTCACACATGTGCAAAAATTGGTCTGCATAGAAAATGAGCATGCCAGGGAGAAGGTGGAGCTAGAACCCGGCTCCCAGCCAACTAGTTATCTAATGCACAATGTTATTTTTGTATGGACAAGCATTTAATCATAGCATTCCACCCCTGTCCACTCCAGTTGCACTCTGGTGGCTCAGGCCAGACCTGGGTTTACCACTTCTGTAAGAACTAGGCCTACATGAGGGAAGGAATCTGTTCTTTTTGCTCACTCCAACCAAGGTGATGGTTTTAACCCATAAAGTCCTTTATGGGTTGGTACCAGGGCAACTGAAAGACCACCTGCTCCCAAATGAATCCGCCCACTCTCTTAAGATCTTCATCAGATCATTCATTAAGATCTTCTTTGGTTGCCCCTGCTTTGGTGATAACTGGAAGTAGGGCCTTTTTTGTGGTGGCACTCTAGTTGTGGACATTCAGCCAGTGCCGACATTGCTTAAAAGTTAACAGTTGCCATGAAAGGATTCCACCTCTAAAGGTGGCCTAGAAATAATGTTGTATAGATTTAGATAGAGGTAAAAATAATTCTATCCTCCCAAGTTTTTAATTAGATGGTAAATTTTCTACTTTGCAGGCAGGGGTGTTGATATTTTGCTTTATTTTCTTTTTTTCATGCTAATTTGTTCTGTTGCTTTGTTTGGCTTTTTAAATTATTATTAATTTGATAGTTTCAGTTTATGTTGCTATCTGCCTTGAGGTTGTTGTTGTAAGACTGGACATTTTAAAGAAAAAAAAGAAGCTCCAGAACTGAGTCCAGTTCTGGGCTCCACAATTCAAGAAGGACGCAGACAAGCTGGAGCGTGTTCAGAGGAGGGCAACCAGGATGATCAGGGGTCTGGAGACAAAGCCCTATGAAGAGAGACTGAAAGAACTGGGCATGTTTAGCCTGGAGAAGAGAAGATTGAGGAGAGACATGAGAGCACTCTTCAAATACTTAAAAGGTTGTCACACAGAGGAGGGTCAGGATCTCTTCTCGATCCTCCCAGAGGGCAGGACACGGAATAACGGGCTCAAGTTAAAGGAAGCCAGATTCCGGCTGGACATCAGGAAAAACTTCCTAACTGTTAGAGCAGTATGACAATGGAATCAGTTGCCTAGGGAGGTTGTGGGCTCTCCCACACTAGAGGCCTTCAAGAGGCAGCTGGACAACCATCTGTCGGGGATGCTTTAGGGTGGATTCCTGCATTGAGCAGGGGGTTGGACTCGATGGCCTTGTAGGCCCCTTCCAACGCTGCTATTCTATGATTCTATGATGCTTGCACAAGTTGTGACAACCAAGGTTCAATGTAGCTCATCAGCCATGTACACTGGCCCATCAGAGGCTCCATAAATCTCCTGGTTTATGGGTCTGTCTGAGACAGTAAAAATACAAGGCTGTCAAGTACCTGGCAAATCACAGTCCATGGCTGGTGATCCACTGGATTTGTTTCAGTGGATGACAAGGCCTGCAGGCCTGCCTTAGATGTAGTAGCTGAGGCCTGATGGTTCATACTTATCAATGGGGGCTTCTCTCTCCTTGCCTCTGACATTTCATGCCACAGTAATTCCATGCTCTTTTCTAAGCTATGGTGCAAACAGCTGAGCCCAATGAGAAGGCTCATATTTTCATGGTCTGTGTATTTCAGGAGAACATGGACAAGTTCAGTTCAGTGCAATTGGTGACCATGCTGCAGGGCATTGCCTCGGGGATGACCTACCTGTCAGACCGCAACTACGTACACCGAGATTTGGCCGCCCGCAACATTCTAGTATCTCATAACCTTCAGTGCAAAGTGTCCGATTTTGGTCTTTCTCGGATTTTGGAAAACGATGTGGAAGGAACTTATGAAACAAAGGTAATGTGGAAACACACTAAAGGGGAAATGGTGACATGAACCGAGAGATGCAAAGCTTTAGATCACAGAAGCAATCTAAGCAAAACATTCTAGTAACTTTCAACTCAATGTTAACTTTCCAAAATGTAAATCATGTAGCAAGGAAACAGTTGTGTGATCTTTTAGCATGTAGGAAGACCCTAGTGGGAGGCTGGTCTATTGGCCCATTTCAAACTAGGGTCTTCCTCGTGGAAATTCTACTGCAAATACAGGGAGAGGCATACCATGCGATAACCCTTTTCATAAGTCTGGGGAAATGGCTTTGATGTCATGCTAGACAATAGGAAGATGGCTGTCCACCTGTGCCAGGACTCAAGACTAGCTGTGGCTTTCTTAGTCTCTGCCCAGAGAGGTCTCTTAGCCCTGCTAAGGGAGATCTGTTGAATGAGATTGAACTCGGAATATGCTCTACCACTGAACTCTGACCCCTTCACATTTTCTGTAGTGATACATTAAACATCTCTGTTATTTTATGGTGCACCCTTGCCTCTGTATGGATGGTAGTTCTGTGGTTCACTTCACTGCTGCCACCACATTATTTTCTTTGTTGGTCTAGGAGGATCAACAGCATTGTAACGCTCACAAAATTGGACCGGGGATCTGTTTTGGTCTCCCTTGCGAACAGGAGGAAGGCACTGCCGGCGGAGTGGATATTGCTACCACAAATATAAAAAGCACAGTCTCGTGATTAAGGGTTTGCACAAGGCTTTGAGGAAAACTTCCAGAGAGGTGGAGGGTTCCTCAAGTGATAGGAGGCTGTCCTGTTTGGCTCAAGACCACTGCGATAGGCAGCTCACATTCATCTGTTTTTGCGTGTGGATGTGTTAGCACTACTTCACTTGTCTGGACCTCAATCCCACACAAGCAGCCTGAGGGTGAACACATGCATTGTATAGTAATAGTAAAATGGGCTCTGGACCTATTATGTTGATCTGCTTCATTTCTGCTGTTCTGTATTTTTACTCTTAAATTTTTAAAGTAGCTGCTGTTGACTGGTGGTGGTGGTGTTTTTTTAAAAAAAACCCACTCTTATTTGATTATGATTGTTTCTACTGTTTTCTTGCTTACTGTGCATTTTGTTTGATAGCTTACTGCTTTTATACTGCATTCTGTGATTAGCCATTATACATAGAAAGCTGGGGTATAAATTCATCAAATAAGTAGCTATACAGAGAGACATCCCAGTGGGCTCTGAGAGCCTGGGTTCCTCCCATTTCTGCCATTCAAGTAACAGATGTGCAGGCCAGCAAACTGAACTCTAGCGCAACCATCAATCTGGTTTAACCCCGTCTCAGGTGGGCTTTCTTCAATTTCAAAAGCACATGTTTCCTGATTCATACAGATGTTCATCCTTCAGGAGTTGGAAATCTAGTCCAGGAAAGAGGCAGGGAATGGGTTTGTGACATAGGGGCCAGCCAAGAAGTGCTGCCCACAAATGGATCATCCCCATTCAAGCGCTACCACATTGAAAACCAGTGAAACCATCTTGCTCACCTCAGAAGAGAAGCACATCTGTTTTACAAAGCAGCAAAACTCCTTTGGTGTTTTTCTAGTAATAATAAAATAACCAAATGAACCGCCCAGAGAGCTTCGGCTATTGGGCGGAATAAAAATGTAATAAATAAATAAATAAATGGCAGTATTTCTGCAGGGAAGGGGGGGATAGATCTCCAGTTGCTTTGGACCTCAACTCCCAGCATTCCTGACCATTGGCCATGCTGGCAAGGACTTCGGGGAGATGAAGTCACAAATATCTGGTCACTTTCTGACCACCCCTTCAGTAGAGGGTGGAGGACCTTTCAGTCTGTAAAGGCCAAGCAGCCATTTCTGTTTGATTTGCAAGCACTCTTCC
The DNA here is from genome assembly GCF_023053635.1 of Elgaria multicarinata webbii. Classification (NCBI taxonomy): domain Eukaryota; kingdom Metazoa; phylum Chordata; class Lepidosauria; order Squamata; family Anguidae; genus Elgaria; species Elgaria multicarinata. The sequence goes on from NC_086176.1 coordinate 9,432,728, forward strand.
AACAGGGTGGCAAGATCCCCATCCGATGGACCGCTCCTGAAGCCATTGCCCACCGAATCTTTACCTCCGCCAGTGATGTCTGGAGTTTTGGCATTGTCACGTGGGAAGTGTTGTCATATGGTGACAAGCCGTATGGGGATATGACCAATCAGGAGGTGAGTGGCACCACCGTTTCTAGACTCTGGTTTCCTCAAAGAGCCAGCGTGGCCAGGGCCAGTGCTACCATAGAGACCACTCAGGCGGCCGCCTAGAGTGCCAAGCTAAGAGGGGCGCCGCGAAGCAAAGCACTCACACGTTGTTGGCTGTGAGCCGGGCCAGGCCAGCCTGAGGATTCAGCTGGGCCTGGGCGGGCGAGATGGCGCCCAGCCAAAGCGAAGCCAGGGATGCTGGGGTGGAGGTGGGGCGGCTCCACGTTCAGACTTCTGCCCGGAAGCCGCCCTCCCAGAGCCGGGAGGCTGCCACCAGAGGAAGAAGAAAAAGCATGTGGCGAGCTCAACCCTGGCTCAAGCCAGCCTCTGCCTTACTCCCGAGGAAAGGGCATCGGGTTGCCTCGCCTCTCTCCTCAATCAGGCCGCGATGTCCAGGCAGGTGGGCAAGCGGGACTCCCTCTCCCTTCCCCCAGGAAAGCTAGGGACTTGTGGACTCCTCGCAAGGCAAACTCTCCTGCTTCCCGATCAACGGGAATTGCATCTGAGAAAGTGTTGTACCAGGAGGCACCAGTGCGGCCCAATCCGCCTATGCCTCCTTACTCGGAAGCCTTATTCCCCCGAGTAAACGTGCAGAGGGGATCGGGATGCCAGGCTGTATAGTGGGTTGCGTTCGCCCGGAAGTAAGTCCCGGTGAATTCCAGACAGCTCGGTCCCAAATCGAAGTGAGCCAGTCCCAGCTCTCCACTCGGGGCACACGTTCGGACTTCTGCACAATTCGGTGTGTGTGTGCAAGTAGCTCGCCTTGCCTAGGGTGCAAAATAGTCTGGCACCGGCCCTGAGCGTGGCATGGTGGCTAAAGTGTTGGACTGGGCATCAGGAGATCCAGATTCTAGTCCCCATTCAGCCATGGAAACCCACTAGGTGACTTTGGGCCAGTCACAGACTCTTAGCTCAACCTACCTCACTGTGTTGTTGTGAGGATAAAATGGAGAGGAGGAGGATTATGTATGCCGTTCCTTGTGAGGAAAAAAGGTGGGATATAAATGCAATAATAAATAAATAAAGGGCAATCATAGATGGGCAGCCCTCGTTAACCATGAGCTCAGTCAACTATTTGACAGTATTAGCATAGGATAAAAAACAATCTGTTGGATCCCAGGTTTTTATTCCGCTGGCAGCAGCATCCCCAAATAGAGTGCTGTTCAGGACGTTGGTGGGACGGAGATTTTTGCCCATCTCCCTTTCTTCTGCAGGCCCCAGCAGTTCCCCCCCCCCCTGTTGTTTTAGGATAATCTCACAATTTTCCAGAGCATATTTTTAGGACTTGGGAGGCTGCAGGACGAAGAGAGGATAAGCGAAGATTGCCTCCACCTCTGTTCAGTCAATAGTAAAAGAAGCCGCCTCTGGGCATAAGGAGGCCTCTTTTGGAACCGTTGGCTGGATCCAACACAATGGTGTTAAAGAAAAAAAGCACACTTTCTTTGTTTTTAAATGTCTCACGAATACGTTGGAGCATCGTAATAGAGGCCTTCCACCTTCTCAAATACAGGAGATGTCTCTTTATACGAACACTTGTCAGCTGCAGTTTTTCGAAGTACTTGTATCAATTTTTTTAAACTATCTGGTGAATCAAAGGTACCCTATTAGCTGATGAAATGGTTTTAATTGATTAGGTGGCTGAATGTTGCAGTCCTAATTCTAAAGCGTTTTCAACATTTGGACTTAACACACCTGAGAAACTGGGCCTTGTCTGGAACTCCAACCTCTCTGTTAAATTGTTCTAAAGGACATTGGCCTGAGCAGTCTGTTCAGTGATCTCTCTCCTCTCGTTTGGACAGGTGATGAAGAGCATAGAGGATGGGTACCGGCTCCCCCCACCTGTGGACTGCCCATCCATCCTTTACGAGCTTATGAAAGTGTGTTGGTCCTATGATCGGACACGGAGGCCCCGTTTCCGGGAAATCTGTGCTCAGCTAGAACACTTTATCTCCAGCCCACATCTGCTCCGAACTGTGGCCGACTTTGACCCCAGGTAAGTGATAGGTAGGATGATCAGAGCTGTAGAAATTCTGTGCTAAAACAAAGAAAATTCTCTGGCAGGAAAAGCTGAATTCTACAGCCCGTAAAAATTATGCCAAATTCATTCTCTGCAAGACGAATTCTGGACACAGTGCCCCATTCTGTGCTTTTCCTGCACCCTTGTGACATTGTACCATGTCCCCCACAACCCTGCTTTTGGTGCCCATGTGTGAAAGAAGACCTTCCCTGACCATGTAATGGAGAAGATCATTGTCTAAGCCAGGCTGGGTTCCGGCAAGGGCAAAGAATGAAACAGCAACTTCTCTATCCCAGCCCAGGAGTTTGTCAGTGGACATAGGGTACCCTAAGCTCCCCACAAAAAGGACAGATATTTCTCTGCAGTCTAATGAAAGAGGCTCCTGGTCTTCTCATATATTGTGATTTTTAAATGCCACATGTGGTCCAAAAACACCTGTCCCATTTGTAGGGTGACACTCCGCCTCCCGAGCTGCAGTGGGTCTGATGGGATTCCTTATCGGTCTATCCCGGAGTGGCTGGAATCCATCCGCATGAAACGCTACATCATCAACTTCCGCACTGCTGGCCTGAACACAATGGAGTCTGTCCTGGAGCTGACTGCTGAGTAAGTTTGGGGCAGCCTAGATAGTGGGTTCTGCCAGGGTAAGCAAGAGCAGGGGAAGCGGGAACCTTATACTGACAGGATCAGCAAAGGGACTTTAGCAACTTCCTGTCCGTCCTTCTGTCCCTCAAACTCCATCTGTCTTAGCTGCAAAGCTGGAACTTCTCACTGCAAGTGATACATTAGCATTCAAGAAAGCTCTCAAGACTGATCTCTTCCGGCAGGCCTATCCAGTAGAATTTTAGGATACTTTTAGTATGCTTTTAGGATGTTTTTAACAGTGTATACTGTATTTTATGTATTTTCTGCTTGTCGTTGTTCCCCGCCTCAATCCAATCAGAGAGGCGGGTGAGAAATAAATTATTATTATTATTATTATTATTATTATTATTATTATTATTATTATTATAATACTAGCTCACACTCCGCTCCTGAACTATTTAATCCCTGTTGGGGCTATAGCTCCCACAAAGTGCAGTCACAGCTGTTCATAGAATTGCCACTTTCGAACTGGCTCTGTTCTTGTACCTGGAACAGCAGGATGGGATCCAGATCTTCAACAAGCAGAAAGCTTTTCCTGGCATAGAGAGAAGTGATGGGGAAAGTTCCCCCTCTTAATATTCTGGGTGCCAAGCTACAAATCAAGCAGAAAAGAAGAGCCAGAGAAAGGACAGGTGATGAAGGCTATAGAGAATAGATACTGGCTCCCCACCCCGACCTATGAATCATAACAGCAGCAACTCCTGCTGCTTCAAAATACAGGGTGGGAACAAGCCTTGGATGAAACCAGCACATAACACATTAATGTCTAGGAACATGGTCCACAGCTGGCTTACACAAGGAAGCTGCTAACATAACACAGCATCCCACTGTGGATTATTTAAGCCACAGTGAAGTGGTGGCATGTGTAGGGTGCACGCAAACACCATTTTGGATATGCAACTCCCACTCGGAGGTTGTTATGTCATGCGAACCCAGTTAGCATGGGTTGTGCAAGGGTTAAACAGCCATGATCTATTTTAAGCTTATGTGAGGGTGGACACTGTAGAATGACAGCTTCTGTAATAGTGAGCTAAAAGCCAAAGAGGAGGATAGTGTGAATGTAAAAAATAAATCACAGATCCAAAATGTTTGTTTACTTACAGAACAATCCTATGCATGTTCAATCAGAAGTAAGTTCCACCGATTTCAGTGGGACATACTCCCTAGGAAACGTGCATTGGATTGCAACCTAATTCATGGGAAAGAAAAAGAATAAAACATTGCAGAGCTGAATCTGTAAGAAGCAATTTATGGAAGCAGTAAACACATCCTCGTTAGGACATAGTGCGCCTTTTCAGTGTTTCACAAATATGCTCCACACACATGAAAATAATTACATGGTATAAAAGTAATTAACATCCTCAGTATGCAAGTGTTCATATGTTCAAAACTACAATTGATGGCAGACATCTCTCTCCAAAGCACCTATTACTTAATATTATTTTCATATGTGTTTAGCATATTTGGTATGCTTTCTAGATTGTATACTATAACTATTCTTAATAGAGTGACACTTTTACTGGTGCTATAATTTTTAATTTTAGAAAATTCCGCTCCCTAAATCTTCCCCAGTGAATTAACACACTGTTTTTGGATCTGTCAGAACACCTTCAACTCTGAAAGACTGTGGTCTCCACCTGCACAGAGTTTGCCAGCTCCTGCTTGTGAGACAGCAACTGGAAGCTATTATTTCTAAGCCAGTGCCATTCCTTGCCCTCAGTTACGTTTCTAGGAATGGACTTTGCAGAGCAACTTCTAGTTATCTGCCTGCAGGGAATTCTAGATCTGGGAAAGAATTTCTTGGGATGCCACAGCTTTTGGAAATCCTGCCTGTGTAACGTCTTCTCCCCTCCTCTAGCAAATAAGGCAGCTAATCTTTCTCCTCCTTTCTGTCAAGGGACTTGAAGCAAATGGGTGTAACTCTTGCTGGCCACCAGAAGCGGATTCTGTGCAGCATCCTGGGATTCAAGGAGTGATGGTCTCACACCACCAAGCGGTCTACCGGGCTCAACCCTGCTGAGAAGACATGGCCCTGTGCCCCGAGGCACGAGAGGAGAGGGAAAAGGGGACTGACTGAACTGACCCTGTGGTTGTCCACCTGGCTGCAAGCGACAGTCTGGGCCTCCCAAATCTAGTGCCGAAGGCTACAGCCAGCCTGGGCAACAATGATTTGAACTACCCAGAGCAGGAAGCAACACTCCAAGAGGCTCCCTGCACACATGAAGCCAGATTCGTGGCAAACGATTCGGAAAGCCGGCTCCTGGCGCTTCCATTTTCTGCCTCTCCAAGGCTCTCTGCCTTCCCTCCGCTCCCGTTCCATTCCCGCGTTTTCACTCTAGCAGCAGCTGCCGTTCTCTGCCTGTCTCATTTCATAGCTACCAAGGAAGCAACCTTGCTTATGACTTTCAGCAGAGATTGAAGCTATTCGTCTAAAGCGGTATCTAGCCATAAGGGTCCCTCTTCTAATGCAAAGTCCTGGGCCTGGAAACGTATGAGGAGGCCTCCCACCGTTGGTGGTGCAGTTCATAGGGGCCAAGAACTTTGACTTTCCCTTCTGGCTCAGTAGCCCATACCTGCCTTTTATCATGCAGCAGGTTAGAACACATCAATAATGCTCACGGCCCCAATTCTTTCGTCTGTACATTTTCTCTCCTGGAGTCTGGTGCCAAGAACGGAAACGGCTTGTTTACAGCAGGGCATCTTCACTTGCTCCTGAGAGCTTTGCTTCCTCAAGTTGAGGACTCTGCCTATATATTTAAACTATCAGGAACGGGTGTGTGTGGGGGATCCCAGGCCTGGAATCATAAATGTGTTATATGTATGATTTTGTAAATAAACTCATGGCACAGATAGAGCAGATTTTGAATACTCCTTCCTGTTTAGAGCGGATTTTGAATATTCCGTCAGATTTATCAGGATCCTATAGACCTTGGCTCTCTATTGATTTCCATGGAAACTAAGCAGGGCTAATTTTCTCTAATATGGGTGAGGGGTAAGTGTTGCTCCTGTATTACTCTTTTAAATGTGTGTAGGGGATAAATTTGAAATGTAAAGAATCAGTCTTTATTCCAAGTGACTCTTGAACAATTACAGGCAAATCTGGAAGAACAGGAATACCTACTGAATATTAGTTATAAATGGAAGGGTAGTAAGGAATAGGGCTGTGCTCCGCTTCTCCTTGGACCGGAGAAGCAGAAGCGGATCGGGGGGCTTTGCCTCCCCCTTAAGGCGGAGGCAAAGAGGATCGAGGGAGCAGCGGAGCATTGCGGAGCGGATCGAGGTGAAGGCAGATCCTTCGCCTCGATCCGGAGCTCCGCAAAAAAGGTAAGGGGGGGTTACTTGGCCCTGCTGCTGCCGCCGCCCATGCAGTGACGGCAGCAGAGCCAGGTATGGGGGCAGGTGGTCTGTCACAGCCCGTCGCTGGCTTCACTAGAGCCCGCAACTCAACCCGGAAGTGTAGGCCGCAAGCGGGGCCTACAGTTCCTGGTTGAGCCACGGGCTCTAGTGAAGCCAGCGACGGGCCAGGACGGACGCAGGTAAGGGGGAGGAGGGCCTTACCTGGCGCAATTTGCAATTTGCAGATCCGGAGCGGATCGGGGGGGTCTGTGCACAGCCCTAGTAAGGAACCACTTGAGATCATAAATTCAAGGCAGGGACCCTCAATTTTGCTTCCACCCTCAATCTGAAAAATAGTCCAGCTATAAGAGAAAAATCTGAATATGGGTAGATACTTTTTGCCAGGAGTTAAGGGTCAGCGAGGATCCAGCATGGAAGAGCTATGCTACTTTTACACTGAAGTAGCAGCCTCACAGAACTGCTTTGAAGATTAGGGAAGCGGAGTGCTGGGAGACAGTTGTTTGTGTCCCAGTCCGTCATGCCGCTGCTAGCCACCTGACTTCCACAGCCATCAAAGCAACTGCTAATTGGTTTTTAAAAATAACCAAAAAAGAAAAACACAGAAGAGTCCGAACGATGGATCTTCCACATCATGTCCTGTTTGACCGCTGGCTCAGCTGAAGAGGCTTTCGCTCCCTTTCCCCCATCAATTCCAGGAAGCTGGGGGTGGGGAGAGCATTCCAACAGACTCTAAAGTTTGCCAAGGTGCACACATACAAAGCCCAGGAGTGACGCCTGGATATTAACTGCTCTAGGCAAGGTTATGCAGGAGTGACAGACGATGAGCAACTCCAAGGACATGACAAAATAGCCCCAGGAAAGAACGAACTGGTAAAAAGAAGAACTCAAATAAGGGCACAGAAATCATTTATATGCAAAGCGTAAATCCAGGGTGGTGGGATGGTGAGATTAAGAACATAGAATCATAGAACAGCAGAGTTGGAAGGGGCCTATAAGGCCATTAACCCTAAAGCATCCCTGACAGATGGTTGTCCAGCTACCTCTTGAAGGCCTCTAGTGTGGGAGAGCCCACAACCTCCCTAAGTAACTGATTCCATTGTCGTACTGCTCTAACAGTCAGGAAGTTTTTCCTGATGTCCAGCCGGAATCTGGCTTCCTGTAACTTGAGCCCGTTATTCCGTGTCCTGCACTCAGAGGATCGAGAAGAGATCCTGGCCCTCCTCTGTGTGAGGAGTTTACAGCCTCCTCGTATGCATATGCACTCAAAGGTACATTTACTCCCAGTTAAATCTCCATAAGACTGGATATTTAAATCAAGCAGGCCAGTATTTCATCTAGCCCAGAATAGTTTGGTCTTGTTTTCTCCCAAGAGTCAACTGGCAGGAGGGCAGAGATCACAAAGCTTTGGAGAAAGCAAAGAAGAAGGTTAATACTGAAATCTTCAGGGATTTAACTAAGCATGGTGATTTTAGTATTCAGCATAAGACAATAAGTTTATCCCGGAGGGAGCTATATAGGCAGGATGGCATTCATTTATCCGATCTTGGAAATGATGTGGTTTTGGGTGATCTGCAGAAGGGCCTAAGAACAGCGACTCTGGTTAGGTGGGGTGAGGGTGTGACTAAGCAAGTGGCTTGACGCACCCTATGGCGGTAGGTAAGGGCATCCTGAGAGGGCTTATGGGGCGGTGAGTATTCGCAGGCACCGCTGAGGTGAGGGGTAACACCTCAGGCTCCCTGTTTTGAGCCTAGCGGCCTGGCAGGAGAGATAAGGCTTACCTCTGAGGCTGACCCTCCTCTCTCACACAGAGCCTAGGCCGCCTGTGCTGGAGCGACACCGGAAGGTCTCCCTACCCCATAAGGGGAAGCCCGTGGGATGGCAAAGTCCCAGGCGCCAACCCCCAGGTGGGCGAATGGCTCGCCCAAATGACGAACAGGCCTGTCAAGAGGCCTGATTAACGATGCCCTCTTAGGATAGGAATTTCCCACCCCTTGCAGATCACTTAATAAAATGTGGCCCAGTTTAAATCCAATACTTGGTGTCTCTTTATTTCTTGCCTCTACTCACCGCAATAAGAACATAAAGGGCTTTACAGCCTCCTCGTATGCATATGCACTCGAAGGTACATTTACTCCCAGTTAAATCTTCGTAAGACTGGAAATTTAAATCAAGCAGGCCAGTATTTCATCTAGCCCAGAAGCCTGTAGCCAGGGGGTCCAGTGGCGAGGAAGAAATCTAAACGCAGCTCAGGCAGAAGCCCTGTTAGGTGGCTCCAGCTGAACAAGGCAAGATGGGAAGCTTCTTCAGGAGAGTCATAGAGCCTTTGTTAAACACAAGTCAACAGTGTTAAGATATTTCTAGAGGACGTTATTCAGGCAAAAGTTGCAGCGGCACAATCGTCCCTCTATGCTTCAAAAAGAGAAAGCAGACCTCATGCCTTTTAGTAGACGGAGGGTCCTGGTATAGAGCTGGGGAGGAGTAATAGAGTTTGGGGAATGATTTACACTAGCAAGTTATCACCAAGTGGGAGCTGATTCCAATGAACATGCAGCCACCGTTTGCCTACGGTGTGGTAAAAGCTATAGGACACTCCGCTTATCACGTGTAAGATGCAATAAGAGCCCTTGCTGATCACACAAGGGGCTCCTCATGAAATTGGGCAAGACATGGCTGCATTCCTCCTTAAAGTGTTCTCTCTCTCTCGTTCTCTCTCTCTTGCGCACACACACACACACACACACTTTCTCCACCAGAAACATACTGGTACAAATGTGGCCATCAACCCTGCCCTGTTCCAGCAAAGCAACATTAATCTGTTGCAGTAGATAGGCTAAAGAACCCTGAACGGCAAGCCTGAAGGTCAACTTATTGCACTAACATGCCTTTCCAGGCAAACACTCTTGAGCCAATAGACAGAGCAGGTATAGGACTAATATGAACCTACATCGATGCAGGACGACGAACTGAGTTCAGGAGTCTTGCACTGAATTGGTTTCAACCGTCTTGGTACTTTATGTCCTTTGCTATATAAAGACCATGTACCCACTTCAAAATTGTGTAACAGGGCAGTGTTACAACTATACAAGAGCCATGCTTATATGCAAATGGCTACGCCTCACAGCTCTCCAATTTTCATTCATTGAACCCTGACATTTATTGCTATGAAGATGTGGCATAAGATCAGGCTGTAAGCTTCTACTTACTTGTAGCACTTTTTAAATAGCAGCTTAATGGTACACTGCCCGCCTCATAGCAAAGGGTCGATCCCTCTCTCACTGTATAAAAACATGAAGTCCTATGGGAATGAACCTCCCATGTATCGACCTTTGTCAGCTTCAAACACTAAGAACACCGATTTGCTGGACAAGTTTGAGATATTCTTGCTTCGATAGGTTGCCATCAATAAAGACCTCTGACAAACCAGGCCAACCAAGCGTAAATGCCCAGGGCAGTTGAACTAGAAAGGCCTTGCTGAGAATCCTCATTCTGTAGGAGTACATGTATCAACCCACCAGCTCCTACCAGGGACTGTTGGGAGAAATCCACAACAATTCAAATGAGTGCAAATTTCTATGATTCCAACCTGCAGATTCCTCAGTGGACCGGCTTTTCCCCACGTCACACAGATTTGCAGGCCAGTGGTGTGTGTTTTTTTAATTTTAGGAGGAGAATTTGTGCAATTTTGATCATTTGTCAATACACATTTGCAAGCCAACGAAATTCTTCTACAAAAAATCCAATTCCATTAATGAGCAGACGATGGGACGAAAGACAGACAATCCGTGAAACACAGAAGGAAGAAAATCCGTACATCCTGACCTCCTACACTCTAGGGCAGCTTTCCCCAACATGGCACCTTCCACGTGTTTTGAACTCCCATCAGCTCCAGCTAGCATGAATCATGATCAGTGGTGATGGGCCCTGCAGTCCAACGTCTGGAGGAAGGCTGGACCAGGACATTAACTCTAAGGGGGAAACACCTTGGCTGCTGCTGAAAGAATGGATGGGACATACTCAATTTTTTAAAGTAACTCTTTAGTATAAACTCCTTGAATAGTGTCATACACGTTCACTATTTCCCTAACTTCAAGGTCAACTCTACAAGCAGGACCTCAACTGGATGTCTGTAAGAAGTATCAGGCCTAGAAAATGTTCTAGGACCGTGTGCTCAAGGGATCACACTAGAAAGAAATGCGAAATATTCCATGAAAATTAGCCATACTGCTTTCTGGATAGCCTCCCCTAGCTAACCACCTCCCCAGCCTCCAACATGTGAAGTTTGTCCTTCGAAGGGAACATTCCTTCCTCCCAGCTGCATTTCTTGGGAAATGGCTGGATTGTTTTTCTTGCTCTCTTCAGAGTTCAACCCAAACTGAAGGACTCCAGATAAAGCAGAGATAACAGGATGCCCTAAGAAGAATGACAAGAACATGGGAGAAAGTTGCTCCTCAAAGCAAAGTTGGGAGATTCTGATGGCATGAGCCAGGGAGCCTTAGAAAAAGCGTTGGGTGGGCAGAATGACTCTGCACCTGCAGAATTGTCTCACGCAGCAGCCTTAAGTGGGGACACAGCCCCAGCGCGACACAGCTCGCTAGCTAGCACAATGTCTTCTCCAAAAGACATGCATCAGAGAAACGAAAAGAACAGAGAGACCTTGAACGAAATGGTGCCGCACTTGAACAAACAGGTTGAAAACTAAGCAAACATTTGCAAGCCTCCTCCACTTTGGACCTTGGGGATTTCTAATAGATCAAGTGCAGGCAGGGGAAAGTGCAGCTTTGGGAAGGGGTGCCTCTGTTAACCCTTTCAACTCCTGGCATCCAGGTGGAGTACCAGAGAAAGAGGCAATGCAAGATGTACTTTTAGTCTCTCTGCTTGAGTATGTGTGTGTAAGTCTCTGCACTGATGTAGCCCAAGCTCTATGCCACAAAATAAGAGGCAGTATATGTCTGCAAAATGGCAGACTTTCTTTTGTTTACAAGTCGCGGAACCTGGGTTTCAGCTCCCATCTGTTTGCTGAGATTTCACCAAGCACTGCCCACACACTAGCCTATCTTCTGTTTCAGGAATGTTAGGAACTTGCTGCTTCTTTTTAATTGAATGGGGTTCTCAGGAAGGTGAACTCCGCACCCAATACCACATTCAGGGGATTTCCTGCACTTTTGTTACAAAAAAATTACACACTTTCCTGACTGCAACAATACTACCTGTCACTTTGCAAGGAAATGCAAAATACAGTGATCCGTTAATACTCTCATATCCACTTTCAGACAAACAAGCATCAGAAACAGCATTTCTTGTTCACCAGGGCCTTTGGGCCGACTCTGGATCCAGGGCAAGGCGGCAGAACTTCTGGCCCAAGCCAAGAGCAGCCCACCAGCCCTGGGTTGGGCTCTGCTGGGTGTGAGTCAGCCCTGTCCCATTTTCACAATCCTAGGCAGGCAGCCATCTTTAAAAATAGATTCACCGGAGGGCTGCCACCCACTACCAGGGGTGAGGTCTGAGTTCAGCATACTAGGCCACAAACTGTGCAGACACAATCCAGAGCAATGCCAAGATCCTTTTCTATCACAGTTAATAAGAACAGGAAGGGTAGGTCGAAACAGATGAATTATTTTATCTAACCTAGTCCTGAATTTTAGATGATAAACATTCAATGAAACTTTTTTTTAAAAAAACAAAGAGACACAGCATATCCTTGCTGACATTTGTCAGAAGTGTAGGGGTGGGGTGAGGTAGACTTGAGATTCACACAATGACACCTTCTTTACAAAGGAAAAAGAGAGCAACTAGGTCACCAGAGCAAAAAATGTTTAGACAGGAAGTACTACAGAGAGCATTGCCAAGAGGTGCAAGAGAGAGGCAGCTATTTTCTCTCGTCAAAATGATGGCTTTCCTTCCTTCCCTTTCCCTTTCCTTGTCACTCATGGGTGGGGCCAGAGCCAAAAGTGAGTGCCCCTCCTTTTTTTTCTTTCCCTTTCCCCCCTCCTTGCTTACCCATCTGACATTAGGCGGAGGGCTGCGCCCCCCTTCCCGGTTCTAAGTGTATCGGATGTTGACATTTGGAGCACGGTCAACTTCCGCAGCTCTAGATAGCAACCTGCCCTCCAGTGTGCAAAGCATGACTGCACGGCTTAGTCATGATCTTCCTTTCCTCCACCTCTCTCTGTCACATATATATATATACACACACACACATTCACGCACACAAACACACACACCACAGAAAGGCTTAAGTTACAATAAGGGAAAAAAACTCACAAAGTTTATTGATGCAAAACAGTGGCTGGGACAAGACAATATCCAAGCTAGGAATTGAGGCTCTGCTCCGTTGACTGTGCTAAAGAATTCCAGAACTGGTAGCAACCTCCAAACAATGGTGAGACTTAGAAGGCAGCCATCATGTGAAAGCTGTGGGCAAAAGGGTGCCTCTCCCAACATCAATTCAGGATCATTCTTAATCCCACTGCCAGCCCAGTTCCATAATGCACTCTTACAACAGACGAGTGGTTCTTTGTCTGGTTTGTTTTGCAGACGTGCCGAGGCCAAAGCACCACACAGGACAAAAACTGGGACCGCCTTAGCTCTGGAGTACAGAAGAAGAAAACTGGTCCATTGATCCAGGAGCCAAAAGCTCTCTCATGGGGAAGACGAAGCGTTCAGACACGGGAGCCCAGTACAGAAGAAGACCCAAAAGAGTAACCTATAGATAAAGATTCTGTCCGCCATCAAACTAGGGAATTAAAACCTCAATGAACAGTTTCATGCCCCAAGTCTGAAAAGAGGAAGAAGCAGGTTGGAAGATGCCAGCCTTTTATCTTTACTCCCCCTCCCTCCCACCCACCCTCCCACCCCCAGGATTGAATATTACTCGGTAAGACGTACGACTGCAGGGCTTATAAAAAGACATGTTTCCAAGTCACTTTGCACAGTATCTAGGATAATATACTGTGGCCAGAGTAAGAAAGGGGTTAAGGAAGACGCTGTCTTAGAAGGGACAGAAATAACAAATAAAAAAAGCGCAGGGTAGCCCTTGAGTGGAAAGGGAGACACATTGTCTAGGTAGAAATGCGCTATGATTTTGAGAGAAGGGGTGGGGGTCACTGGAAGGGCACAGGGAACATCAGGCCCGCTGCTTGAGGGGGAGGCGGGGCATATCCTGATCCAAGGTCCTCAGGCGGCAGCTTTGACACGCGTGGTGTGACACTTCCTACACAGCACGTGGCCATCCAGGGGGAAACAGCCGTTGTCGTCCGCTTCGATGGAGAGGGGCTTCCCACAATCCTGAAAGACGGCAAGAGAAGAGGAAAAGAGGAAGTTGGCAACACGGAGGAGGTGGCAACACCAGTTGAGGGCTGGGGGGGGGGGGCAAGGAGGGAAGGGAGTTGGCTCACCTCACACTTGTAGCATTTCATGTGGAAGTTCTTCTCCAGGGCCACCACACGGACCGTCTCGTCCTTCCCCGGCTCAGGCATAATGGGCTCCGTACATACTGAACAGCGTGGGGCGTATTTTCTGCAAGCACATAAGAGGAGGCCATGGAAGACCAAAACTCCAGTTTCAGCGTTTCAGCCAGGCCGGAGCTCGAGGAAACAGAGGGCTGCCCGGGTCAGTCCGGAAGGTCACAAGGGCAGCCGGAGCAGCGGGCAGGATGAAGAAGAAGGAGGGCGTGAGGAGGGGACGTACCTGTGGTAGTCATCCACACAGTGTGGCTGGTTGCCCTTGTCCACAATGAAGGAGGCTCCCTCAAGGGGTTTGCGGCACACCACACAGGTGAAGCACTGAGGGTGGTAGGAATTGCCTGTAGCCCGCAGCATCCTGTCTGTGATGGTTTGCTTGCACACGCAGCACTTCTCTAGGGTGCCCTGGAGGGCAAAAAGAGGGTCAGAGAGGAAGAAGATCAGCCTCCCCAAATGGAACAACTACACGTTGGCCTACTCACTACCTGGGCTATGCGGCAGCTATTCCCCTGGGGCAATTTCTCATGCCCTCGCTTTAATGTGTAGCGCTGCTTTTCATGTGGAAACTGGCTAGCACACAGATCAACTGATGTGTAGACCAGCCCTGCACATTTATGCATTTAGAGAAACAAGGAGTTCAGGGAAGACAGTCAACTTAAAGCAATGCTCTTCCAACCTCTACCACAGTACGGAGCACCATACTTTCCAAGGACCACCTATTTAAGATCTCTTTAGCAGTTAAGGAACAGATTAGAGTTAAGGAACAGATTAGATATTTGGAATTAAAATTACACAGAATTTAGAGAATTTAGAGAAAGAGAATTTAAATAGTTTAAAAAAAGATTTTAGTAAAATTGGAAAAATATAAAAGATTAAATTTATCCTGGTTTGGAAGAATAGCATTAATAAAAATGAAGATTTTAGCAAAGATTAATTTTGTGTTTAGGATGTTACCAATAAAAATTTCAGAATCAGAGATAAAAAGTTGGCAAAATATCACAAACAATTATTGTAATGGAGATAAGAAAGCGAGGGTAAATAAGAATAAATGGTATTTAAGTCAAAAAAAGGGAGGATTGGGTCTCCCAAATATTAAACTATATTACGTAGCTAATAGGCTAAGACATATTGTGGAGGCAATTATAGGAATAGGAGAATTAGATTGGATGGATGATAAAACTACAAGTAATATATAGATTAATTTGGAAAATGTATTTTTTAGGGAAGGGGAAAAAAATGGGTGGAAAGTATAGGTAACCTGCTCTTGAGGTTTCACTGGGAAATTTGGAGTAAATATAAAGGGGAGTTGCTCCCGAGCAACTCACCTCTATCACCGGTAATAATGCTAAAGAATTTCCCAGAGGAATTAAAGAGTAGATTAAGTAAAGTTTTAATAGAAAAAAATAAAATGAAATTAAGGGAATGGTTAAGAGAAATGAATACAAGAGAGGATTTGGAAGAGGTTTTAAAAGATAAAAAATTAACTTGGTTAAATTATTGGCAATTAGAACAGTAGACTAAAAAGTGGGTAAGAGAAAATGGAGATTGTAGAGAATTGACGAAGTTTGAGGAATTAATAGTTAAGAAAGAAAATCATAAGGGAAAAAGAATAGCGTTTAAAAGGGTTAATGAGTGAAATATATAGAATATTGGTGGAGAAAGGGTTGATGGATAGTTCAGGTAAAATGGTTTGGGAGACAGACTTGAATGTACAAATAGGACAACAGAGCTGGGAGGGACTATGGAAACAAAGAGCGTTGAGAAATATGTCAGTAAGAATAAAAGAGAATTACTTTAAAATTATATGGAGGTGGTACCTAACCCCGGTTAGATTAAATAAGATAAATAATCAGCATTCAGCAAATTGTTGGAGAGGATGTGGGGGTAAAGGAACGTATTTACATATGTGGTGGGAATGCAAATATGCACAAAAATTGTGGAAGATGGTGTTTTTTGGAGATTGAAGAAATTGTGGGAATGAAGATAGAACGAACACCAAAAGTTGCATTACTGTCACTATTTGAAGATTTAAAATGTAAAAAAGAAATTAAGGAATTGATAACGAATTTGCTGACTGCAGCAAGATTGATTGTAGCTAGGAACTGGAAAATTCAAGGGGATTATTGTATTGAAAAATGGTATAAAGAAGTATGGGATATAGCTATTAATGATAAATTGACTTGTAATATTAAATGGAGAAGAGGTATAGCTAAAACAAATGATTTTGAAGGAATTTGGAAACAGTTCCTAATATTTGTGTTTTCTAAGGGAAGTGGGAAACCACCAGCAGAAGAAAGTATGAGATTCTGGAATCAGGAATAAGATCCCGAGGTGGGAGGTGCACGTATATGTTAAGTTGATTATGTTATATAGAGATGATATTGATGTTATTCAACATTTATGTAGTATGTTGTTTTTGCTTTAATTGTACTGGTGTATGTTTAAGTATTGTCGATATATAAATATATATATATATATATATATATATATATAAATATATATATATATATATATATATATATATATATATATATATATATAAAAGATCTCTTTAGCATACAATGGAGCCTCGTGTGGCGCAGAGCGGTAAAGCAGCAGTTTCTGCAGCTGAAACTCTCCCCACAGCCTGAGTTCGATCTCAGCGGAAGCTGGTTTCAGGCAGCCGGCTCGGGTTGACTCAGCCTTCCATCCTCCCGAGGTTGGTAAAATGAGTACCCAGTTAGCTGGGGGAGAGGTAATCACGGCTGGGGAAGGCAACGGCAAACCACCCCGCTATAAGGCCTGCCAAGAAAACGTCAGCGAAAGCTGGTGTCCCTCCAAGAGTCAGTAATGACTCAGTGCTTGCACGAGAGGTTCTTTTCCTTTTCCCAGCAAACAATAATCATCATTCTTTATCATCGTTTCACCAACTAAGTTGGAACAACTTAGTAGCCTAGTGTGAAAGCTGCAAGCAAGAGAACCCTGGTTCAAGTCTCACCCAAACTAAGTGAGCATAGTAGCTGTAACCTACCAAGGTATTGGCCTACCTTACACAACTGAAATAATATGAAGCACTTTTTAATCCCTGAAATGTTCTGTATTTTTTTTTATTCTCCTCCTGTCAAGGGAATGCTTTCTCAACCAAAAGGGAACTGTAACTCAGGTTTAGCACAGAGTAAAGAGGACATCATTGTATGTGTTTGTGACACCACTGGAAAAAGGCTACTCAGGCCCAATTCAGATGCAACCTTTGTGGCATGGAAGCCAGTATGTGGCCCAACTCCACACTTGATTGATCCAGTAACATCTGGAATCAGGAACCAAATAATAGAATCATAGAATAGCAGAGTTGGAAGGGGCCTACAAGGCCATCGAGTCCAAACCCCTGCTCAATGCAGGAATCCACCCTAAAGTATCCCTGACAGGTGGTTGTCCAGTTGCCTCTTGAAGGCCTCTAGTGTGGGAGAGCCCACAACCTCCCTAGGTAACTGGTTCCATTGTCATACTGCTCTAATAGTCAGGACGTTTTTCCTGATGTCCAGCTGGAATCTGGCTTCCTTTAACTTGAGCCCGTTATTCCGTGTCCTGCACTCTGGGAGGATCGAGAAGAGATCCTGGCCCTCTTCTGTGTGACAACCTTTTAAGTATTTGAAGAATGCTATCATGTCTCCCCTCAATCTTCTCCAGGCTAAACATGCCCAGTTCTTTCAGTCTCTCCTCATAGGGCTTTGTTTCCAGACCCCTGATCATCCTGGTTGCCCTCCTCTGAACACGCTCCAGTTTGTCTGTGTCCTTCTTGAATTGTGGAGCCCAGAACCGGACGCAATACTCTAGATGAGGCCTAACCAGGGCCGAATAGAGAGGAACCAGTACCTCATGCGATTTGGAAGATATACTTCTATTAATGCAGACCAAAATAGCATTTGCCTTTCTTGCAGCCACATCACACTGTAGGTTCATATTCAGTTTGATCTACAACAATTTCAAGATCCTTCTCATTTGTAGTATTGCTGAGCCAAGTATCCCCCCTCTTGTAACTGTGCATTTGGTTTCTATTTCCTAGATGTAGAACTTGGCATTTATCCCTACTAAATTCCATTCTGTTGTTTTCAGCCCAGCACTCCAGCCTATCAAGATCACTTTGAAGTTTGTTTCTGTGTTCCAGGGTATTAGCTATCCCACCCAATTTTGTGTCATGGGACAACAACAAAGCAGATGTGGCTACTTCTCAGTCAGCCTGGGTTAACATCTTGAGTTGAATGTCCCCAACCAAGGGAACCTTCCCACAAGCACCCAATAAACGGACTAACGCTCAAGTGTCTGTGAACTCATGAGGAAGGCCATCCCCTTTGCTCTATTTATTAAAGGAAAACTGCTTCCAATGATAATTAACAAAACACCTCTGAAATGTCTCGTTTTAAAAAGGCTGTTAGAGGAAAGTTGTCAGAGGAAAAGTGTGCTAACAATGAACACCCAACTTTTCTGTGCAGGCCACTGGACAAGAGAATGAAGTTCTAACTAGACCAATAAAATCTCTAGCTGGGTGGCAAGCCAATATGGGAAACAGCCACATAATTACAACTCTCTCAGGTGGCTACCATTTTTGGACAACACACAGCAGTTTAGAAAATGAACCACTCGTTAACAGGCCCGGTGTTACCGTGGTACCATCTGAGCCAGGCCACAGCCCAGCACCTCCCATATCGCCCAATCACCACGACTGACCGCCCCACCCCACCGGTTTTTCACTCACCGCGTAACATTCCTCACAAAAGGGCTTCTCATCCACATTGTAGAACTGCTGCCCCTGCAGCTGCCTCTCGCACTTGAAACAGGTGAAACACTCAACATGGAAAAGCTTGTCCAAGGCCCGGACAGCCGGCTGCGTCCGCGACAGGGCCTTGTTGCACAGGCCACACAGCTCTTCAGTGGCAAGAAGGAAGGAAGGAAGGAAGGAAGGAAGAAGCCATTAGGTTGCTGGCAGGTATCCCATGCAATACCACTCAACAACACCTCAGGGGGAAGCAGGCTTGCTACCACCTTTCTCTCGCTGCTCTTGCACCTAGAGTAGGTGAAGATCTCCCTAGCAGATGGAAAATGTGTGTCAGGTTGCTGCAAAAAGCTACACTGAGCAGTTGGGGGGGCGGTTTTGAATGAAAACAGAAACCTGAGATTGAAATCCCATTCCCCTCCGCCCACCACATTCACAAACATGCACACACACCCGAAGTGGAGGCTTCTGCCTGAGATGGGTGGTCCATGTCCTTCATGAGCTTCTGGGTTAGCATCTCCAGCTCCTCTACCTCCTTCATGGTCAGAGCAGAGTTGCCCCTGGGAGGTTCCGATCCGGTGTTTGCAAGGGTTACAGGAGTGCGCTGGGCAAACAAAGGAAGAGTCATTGAGACAAGTCCAGGTCTTCTCCTACCTTCCAAGCACTACATATCCCTGGGCTTACACCTCAAGGTCAGTTAACGTGACCCAGCCTCCCTTTAACGTTGCTAAGTGATGGAAAAATCCCTCCACCTGCCTCCCACATTTGTTCTTCCCATGTTATCCCCCTGGCACCCTCTTTTCTGGAACCCTATCCTACAGCTCCTATTCCCTTAAAAGCTGCAACATGGAGGACACTACATTTTTAAGGATAAAGTTTCTGCCCTTTGCCTCGTAAACAGTTGAGCAAAAGAGGATGTATCAATATGAGGAGTTTTATCTCTGGATTAAAAAAACCCATTTTCTACAATACCAACAAAAAGGTACAAGAACCCGCTCCTCTTGTGCAACCGGTCACTTTCTCTGCAGCACGGGCTTAGTTATTTAGGAGAGCCAAGCTAGGCATCTCCTTTAACAAGATGGGGCAGGGGGAGAAAAACAAGCCAAAGCCAAACCCTAAAACTCACAAATCCTACGAAGGCCACCTTCCCTGCTTTTGATGGCTGCCACAGATTACGGGGGAAATGGCTACGACATCCGAGCAAACCTGATTTCATGGAGATTTTTATAGACGGACGGTTATTCCTGAGCTCCCGTGTTTCTCCACCAATGCGGAGCTGGACCGCTCACCGTGTACCGCGGGGCAGGCGGCTGTCCAACAGGGTGCGGCTTCTCCTGGACTTGGGGTTTTTCCCGATGCTGTGCGTAGGTGAAGGCAGGAGGCTGTTGCTTTGGGGCCGGAGCTGTGCTAGAAAGGGCCGGGAAGCGGGGCTGTGCAGGGGACGGGGCAGCCGGCTTTGGGAAGCTGGATGGAACCCCAGCGGCTGGCTTGGGTACAAACTTGGGGCCTGTGGCCACGGCAGGCGGCGTGTACTTCGGGGCTGGTGGAGCAGGCGGCGCAGGAGGCACCACCCCTGGAAGCTGCGTTGATGGCAAGTCTCTACGCTGCTTGGAGGCCACCCACGGGGGAGGAAGAGGAGCGGGTTCTCCCGGTGGCTTGGGCACGTTGTAGCTTCCACTGGGATTGGAGGGGAAAGAAATCGGAGTTGGAGCGTCTTTAGGTGGAGCCATGGTTTCTGGGGAACCTTTAGTGCCGGAAACTACACCTATAGGAGCTGTGGTTCCCGGAGATACCTGCAAGAGTAGAGATGGGAATCAGAGGCCAGACGAGGCCGACGCACGAGCAGTTGCTGACGCCAAATTCAGACGACGTTGGTCCAACCTTCCCTCAGTGTGGAGAATAAGCATGAAGAGAGACCCGAGGGGGGTGGTTACAGACAGCCATTTGTCCACACATCTGCCCCCAATGTGTCACGAAATCCTCCTTACCACTTGGCAAGCAGAAAGAGAGAGAGGTCCAGCTACTTTGGGGTGAGAGAGTTCACCACAGCTTGGCCATCTGTCCCTCACAAATGCTGATTTTGGATCACGAATTCAAGTATAGGAAGCCTGATCCAATCCTCTTTTCTCAAAACCCCAGAACCTGGGACCCGGTTCTCATTGAGGTGGTCAACGTCTCTCAGGACTGGACCATTGCTGGATATCAGGGAGGCTCACATGATTGAAGGCTCCACTGTGGGAAAAGTACCCTTCACATGGAAAGCTAGCATGTCAGGCAGAAGGGGCCTAGCCTAGCCCAGACACAGGCGGACCACCTCAGTGAGGACTGCCTTCGGAAAGGCCACCCTGTAATGCAGCTCACCCGGGATTTGAAGGGATCATTCTTCTCCATGTCATCCAGCATTGAGGACAAAGAATCAATCTCCAAATCAATGCTGCTCATCTTTCCACGGGCCTGCCCCTTCCACCAGGGAGGAGAAAGGAAGTCACATGTTAGAGAGGTTACAGAGCCTGCCTCAGGGCTACAGGCCACTATGCCAACCAACGCCAGTCTTGCCCATCAAATGAACGGCTACTATGCGTAGCAAGAGAGCGCACTGAAAAGATTGCAAGGGGGCATTATGCGCAGCGAGGGGCTCACTGTGACACCACACTTTGTCCAGGGAGAGTCTCAGCTTCCTTTATATATTAAAAAAAGAGCCGCTAGTGCCCAGGGTTGTCAAAATGTGCTTGAAGTGTGTGGGCAAGGCGTGGCGCCATCTTAGAGGGGGTGGCGGAGTATGACGGCTGTCACGGCTCGGGCGACAGGGCATCAGCACACTTCAGCCCCAGGAGTCACTCAGAGGAGGAAGGAGCAGAAGCGTGCCACACAGCAGAACGGAGATCCTCAAATCTGTCACACACATTTTTATTTCATTTGCACAACTTACAAACCGTTTCTTGGTGGAAGACATTAAGCTAAGAATACACGCAGCAGAGACTTGAGATGGCAATGCGCTCCTCTCTTTCTCTCTCTCTCACACACACACACACACACTCACACTCACACACACACTCACACACACTCATTCACTCACTCTGGTTTGCCTCCTTGCCCGAGGCTGGAGAACATGGCACAACCAGAGTCCACACATCCAAAGCAGAAAGGGAACAAGAAGGTGAGGGCAAAGCAGAGCTATCCCAATAGACCCTGCCCGCCCACCTACCCCCCAAGAGAAGACTCACCTGGGGGGCCGGCAGCCCACTCAGACCCACAGGTTCCTCCTCCAGCATGGGAGGTGGAGGGGAAGGGAAGACCTCTTCTGGAGCTGGAGGAAATGGCTCCTCAAACGGGGGAGGTGGGGGTGGGAACGCACTGTTTGGGGAGACAACGATCTCTTCTCCTGGAGGGGGTGGAGGGGGCAGTGGGAGCTCTGCAGAGAACAACAAAACAGCGGTGTGGGTTATTGCGGGGTGCTCCACCCATCAGCTCTGATCACACCCCTTCCTTCGGACGATCACGAGAGCTCCATGTCTCCTAGGGCAGGGGCAGCATTTACTGGCCCTTCCCAACCTGGACTACAACTCAAATCAAGTCCAGCCAGTCTAACAACTTCGTTACATTTTCCCCGCAGGGGCGCAGCAATGGAGGCAGTGGCTGCCGCTGCCTCCATTGCTGTGCCCCTGCGGGGAAAACGCCTGGCCATGGTGGGTTTCAGCCCAGAAGCAACCCACATCAGGTGGGGCGGAAGTTTGGCTTTTAAAAAGACAAAAAAAAAACACACCCAAAAATATTATATAGATAGCAGAGAGGCGTATGCTGATATGTCTCTAAATCAATAAGTCTTGGGATCGCGTGAACAGGGGAAACAGAAGCGTAAAAAAACAATCAGTTGCATACATTACTACCAGCACAAAGCTTGTGCTTCCAAAATAAAGAAAAGGATGCCAACTCTTAGGTTTGCTGTGCTTTAGTTTATCATCACTTGATCCAACAATTTCACTCCGTTTAGACAACTATGCTATTTGCCGTGCCATGGTAATCCACTCTTTTGCAACTGCCTTAACAAAATGAATCATTATAGCGCTCAATACATCCAATAAATGGTTTCAGTCAGAGCTCTGAGAGAGCTAACCAAGGTGCGGACTGCTTCTACTGAAACTGGGGAGCGGATACACTGCCCCACTGACATCGGAGCCATCTGCCAAGGAAGTCTAAGAAACCGAACAGAGCAGCTTTCGAACGCACGGAAAGCGCACAACAGAACAAGACCTGCGACATTCCTGTATCATCCTGGGAGACGGAGCAGCCTTGCCCTTTGGGGACAAGTACTGACCGTGCCTAAACCAGATTACAGCCACAGCAACCAGGAGGGAGAGATGAAGGGGCTGCTCAGCTAGGCACCCCACCCTTGCAAGGATCTGGGTAGCAATAGCACCAAGAGTCCTGTCTGGCAGCTATGACACACACACACACACACACACCGCACCAGCTCCCGACAATCACATTTTAGTGCGTCCAAAAAACCAGAATTGGAGGAGGCCTCTGCAGGACGCAGGAGGCTTGATTCTCAAAGTTTGGGGGTCGCCAGGGGCACGGCAGAGGTTCAGCCCCGTTGGACTTCTCAGTTGCACCCCTTTACTTTTCCCCATAGAACTGAATGGTCACCATCTGTACTTATGGGAGGAACATGAAGTGCAGCGCTTAGGGGACAAAGTTGCACTGCGACGGCACGGACCCCCCTTACACCAGGCCTGCTGCATAAGCCCTTCTCAGGCCCAGTGCCACCACTTGAAAACCTGAGGGAGGGTTAATTAAAACCTTTCCCCTAGCTATGGTTTAATTCAGGATCTGCTCTAAATATACTGTGGATATAATCTGGGGTGGGTGTTTAAGAACTGTAAGGCAGGTAAACAATGCCAAGCTGACACGTGGTATTTGGTAGCTAACAGAATAATAAAAAGTTTATTGTTATTTAAAGGCTTTAAATAAAAATATAATACTTTCAGTCCTGCCTAATCTTCGGGGGGGGGGGGAATTTTAGGGTTCCGGGGGGGGGGGGAATTGGGACCACTATTCAGCAAAGTATGACGTCGTGTAGATTATGTCTTTCTACACGTTATTAAAAACGTCCCAGAAAAGTGTCATGTCGTCTGCAAAAGCCAGGCTTTTGCTCTCTTTTCCCTCCCTCCCTCCCTCACAATCCTAGAAGTTTCAAGCTTCCCATTTAAAGGAGCAACGCAAAGCATAGGAGCTGAGAATGCAAAAGGGCCATGCTTTGCGTTGCCCCTTGAAATGGGTCTAATATAGAAAAAAATAAAAGATTTTCAATATTATATGCACCTTTTGAATTAGACTATCTTGGGAAGGGGGGAATTATATTCAGAACAATGGTGAAAGGGGGGAATGGAGCAAAAAAGTTTGATTATCACTGCTTTACACCAATCCTAAATCCCTAGAATCCAAACTCTTCTCACTCTAAAACTCCCCCTTCACAAACGCCCAACACACTCCTTATATACTCTTTCCTCCTCCCCACCTATTACATCATAAACCACGCCCACTCAGTTCTGACATCCAGACATACTCATCCAGACATATACAATATAATCAATTGTGGGGTAAAACACAGGCATCACTTCTTTCCACCCACTGAACCCAAATTCAGCTTTTGGATTGAGAGAAAAGGAAACTTATCCTACCTCGTCTGAGCCTCGCTTTGTCCAAGGCAATGACTTCAGTGATCAATGCAGGAGACGGATGGACAGGTGCTCTCCCTCCATTCCTCTCCCTACCTTGCTCATCAAACTTCAAAGACTTTTAGCTAGTCCAGTGTCACTTTCTCCAAACCATTCTCCCTCCCCCTTTCTCTGGCCAGCTCTCCTGAAACCTCTTTCATATAAAAATGGTCTCTGAACATGTTTGTAGCTGGAAGCAAGAAATAAAAGGATTGGGAAACAGAGCTCTCTTCACATAATTTCAAATTCCAAATAAATTCTAACTGCTGTTTTGCTTTCCCTGTAGCCACACGGCTTTGAACATTGTACCTGCTGGGATCCTAAGGTCCTTCTTCAGCGGGTCCTTCTCTGGGAGCCCCTGTCAAAAGAAGTGAGGCAGGTGGCTACCAGGAAAAGGGCCTTTTCTGCTGTGGCACCCCTAGCTACCTAGAGAGGTTTGCCTAGCACCTATGCTGTGCTCTTTCCCGTGCCAGATGAAGGCCTTTTTATTTTCCCAAGCACTTTTAGCATTTTAGCATTCTAGTTTTTAGCTCTACTGTTTTAAATCTGCTATGGCATTTTAAATCTCTGCACGGCTGCTAGGTTTTAGTCGGATTGCACTTTTATATTGCAGTTTTAAGCCTTATGTTTTATATTGTATTTATGCTGTGATTTTGTGGTTTTAATTGCTGCAAAAAGCCCAGGGAGCTTTTGCTATTGGGCAGTATATAATAGGCTTCAATACTCTGGCTCTATGAGCCAGGCCAGCATTGGCACTACTAGTTGTTGCACTCTGTGTTCTGGACTGGTCACATGGGTTAATTCTGTCTTATAGGGGAGCTATAAAAGTCCTATAGCACAGTTTTATGATGGATGAAAGCAACCTTTTACAACTAGGCAGAGGGAAATCTCCACCACTGCTTAAATGCCAAAGTACAGATGATCCCTTTCTGACCTAGATTCCCTGCCCTTCCAGAAATTTAGGGGGGGAAACCTCTCCAGTCACTGTGTTATAGTTAGTTCAAAAATGCCATGCTCCTACCCTCACGACAACAGAAGAATCAACTCCACCCACATCTCGCATATCTAAGCAAATGACCTTGAGATGGACAGACAAGATCTCCACCTATCCACTCTTCATTAAGGGAGGGGAACAGACAGGGATCCTCCTAACAATAATATTTATTCATTTATTTATTTATTACCCGCCTCTCCTTCTGGATCGAGGCAGGCAACAACACTAAATACAATGCAATACATAAAATTAGTTAAAAGAGCATATAAAACCAATACAATGTTAAAATAACAATCACAACATCTTAAAATTCTTAGATTCATCTGGGTAGGCCTGCCGGAAAAGACTAGTCTTCACGGCTGTCTTAAACTCAGAGAGAGCATTAAGCGGACGAATCTCCTCCAGCAGGCCATTCCACAGTCTGGGGGCGGCAGAAGAAAAGGTCCTCTGGGTAACCTTTTCCTACACTCTTATCCTGCACCCTGGTCAGCAACCCCATTTTAAGGGTTTTTTTTAAAAAAAACTACCAAAAGAGGGACGACATTTTGATTTGAACAGGGGCCAACGGCGGCATTTAACATCAGCTCCAGCCCTTCATACCTGCTCACGCAAAGAGGGATGTGATTGCTAATCCTCCTGGCTCCATAAACAGCAATGAAGCTTTGGACAGAGCCTGCCCACATATTATGCAACACGTCCATTACCTGTGTGAACCAAAGCATAAGCAAAGAAGAGTGAGGCAAAGATGCCCCTGCCTTGCATCATGGGGGAAAAGCAACTGAGGCAATCCATAAGGGAGGGGGGAGAGGAGCTCATGGGATTGGAGGCTAGGCTGGACCCAGATGAAAAGAGACCAAAGGGCTGCATTGAGCCCTTGGTCTGCCAGTTGGGGAAGGCGAGGAGGGCTGCAGAAGGCAGCAGGCAGGATGGCTGCTAGGCCAAAAGGATCGCGGTCTTCGTCCTCTTTGGGAAGGGATCAAGGCAATGGTCCTTGATTTTTCAGGCACGTTAAAACTCTTCCTCCCATGGGAAGCTTAAGACTGTTCACATATCAAGACAGTTTTGTTTGATCTAGCTGAGATGGCGAGATGTTTGCTCTCAGCGTTGCGTGCTGGCTGCATCTTTTATCACCCCACAGCCTGACAAGCTACTTCAGATCAAAGGACGCAGGACTGACCGCCCCGTCCTTGGCAAGGGGCCAGAGCTCTCAGAGAGACAGAAACAAACAGGAATCCTCAAGTTCCACTTTTATTTTTCTGCAAAAAGAGTCTTCAGGTTCCCGTGTTATATCGCAGTGTTATCAATTTTGTGTCGTTTGAAATGGTTGTACTTATTGAAGTTGTGATTGTATTGTAAATCAGCTTTTCTAAACCCATGATGGGTCAGAACAAGAATCTAAAGCAACCTTATCTAGTCCTACCAAGTCTTAAATCGAGATGCAGTCAAGAGTCGTTTTATCTCACAATAAAGTTCTTATTGGCCTCTTATGAAGATTCTTGGAAAGTGAACATCCTGGCAATGGGTTAACCCACCATCACAAGTGAGACAGGCAGCAACCAGGAATGGGACCTTTCCTGAGGTGGGACCCAGACGCAAATTCACTCCCTAGTTGGCTCCTTCTCTTCTTAATAGCAGAGAATTTTATTTGGTTGGGATAGGGATACTGGATTGGCAGGAAATTAAAAAGACTTTTGCTACTGTTATCCAATACTCAATATTTCTATTTTTTTTAAAAAAGTTACACACTTTGAATATGTTTGGTAGGAATAACATCAGCATTCACATGGAAAACTAGGCTACAAATCCCAGATACCTAGTTGTCTATGTGGGGGGATTTATATTGATCATAGAATCATAGAACAGCAGAGTTGGAAGGGGCCTAAAAGGCCATCAAGTCCAACCCCCTGCTCAATGCAGGAATCTACCCTAAAGCATCCCTGACAGATGGTTGTCCAGCTGCCTCTTGAAGGCCTCTAGTGGGGGAGAGCCCACCACCTCCCTAGGTCACTGGTTCCATTATCGTACTGCTCTAACAGTCAGGACGTTTTTCCTGATGTCCAGCTGGAATCTGACTTCCTTTAACTTGAGCCCGTTATTCCGTGTCCTGCACTCTGGGAGGATCGAGAAGAGATCCTGGCCCTCCTCTGTGTGACAACCTTTTAAGTATTTGAAGAATGCTATCATGTCTCCCCTCAATCTTCTCCAGGCTAAACATGCCCAGTTCTTTCAGTCTCTCTTCATAGGGCTTTGTTTCCAGGCCCCTGATCATCCTGGTTGCCCTCCTCTGGACACGCTCCAGCTTGTCTGCATCCTTCTTGAATTGTGGAGCCCAGAACTGGATGCAATACTCTAGA
The DNA here is from genome assembly GCF_023053635.1 of Elgaria multicarinata webbii. Taxonomy (NCBI): domain Eukaryota; kingdom Metazoa; phylum Chordata; class Lepidosauria; order Squamata; family Anguidae; genus Elgaria; species Elgaria multicarinata. The sequence continues at coordinate 9,460,210 of NC_086176.1, forward strand.
TGAGGCCTAACCAGGGCCGAATAGAGAGGAACCCCACGTGATTTGGAAGCTACACTTCTATTAATGCAGCCCAAAATAGCATTTGCCTGTCTTGCAGCCATATCGCACTGTTGGCTCATATTCAGCTTGTGATCCACAACAATGGGTGGGGTGGAAATTCATTCATGCAAACTCCCACCTGCAGTATAATGTGGTACAGACCAGACACGAAAATATCACCTCAAGGAAGAACCTGGCAGGATCTATGCTACTGCTTTAAAACTGTTTCTATCAGTAGTGACAACTTTGGACACATGCCATATACAGTTTTCAAAACATTTTTAAAGTGTCATATCCTGCTTAGTGTAGATCTGGCCCAGGCCTAGGATAACCTGCTTGGGAGGGTGGGGAAATGGTAGAGTTGTTCAAACAGCAAAACACAAATGTCTCGGCCACCTCTGCCCATCAGAAGTTCTACGCAATACCATCCTCTTTAACAGCAAACTTGGATGGCCCTAATACCAATCACTTTGGAAGCATAGCAAGGCCACTAAGACACAAGAGATAGGTGTCTACTTGTCCAGGCGAACCCTGGGGAATGCAGAAGTAGGCAATTCCTAAAAATAAAATTATCCCACCCACCACGACAAACAGTTCAGTGAGGATTATATGTGCATGAGCACATATGAGGAAGCGTTGGGAGGGGGAATTAAAGGAGGTACACAACACATGGAATAGGGACATGGATTTGTGAGCGTCACCAGAGAAACCACTGCAACGTTTTGGTGCTGGTCCTACTTGTAGAACTAAGAGAGAATCAAGAGTTCAGCTATGCTTCCCATGCACTGTCTAATAATTGCCAGACAGTCTTATAAATTCTCAAACACCAAAATGCAGGGAACACTGTTCTCTTGAGAAACACAGTGCCATTGTTCAAATGAAAAGCCACCCAAGACTAAAGTTGCATTTTGTGCTCTAGTAAGCCCTTGAATGTACAAGCAACGTGTTGGGTGCAGGTTGCTGAATTTGCTGGATTTTATACCACTGTTGCTCCCTTGGAGTTAGGAAGTGACAGGGGACAGAAAAACAAAAGAAACATGAACAGTTAATTTGCTTGTTGTGGCTGCCAAGTGACAAAGGAACAACACTGCTTGAAGCAGATATTCCGCCAACAGTAAACATGCATTTGAAGAAAGTTCATAGAATCATAGAATAGCAGAGTTGGAAGGGGCCTACAAGGCCATCGAGTCCAACCCCCTGCTCAATGCAGGAATCCACCCTAAAGCATCCCTGACAGAGGGTTGTCCAGTTGCCTCTTGAAGGCCTCTAGTGTGGGAGAGCCCACCACCTCCCTAGATAACTGATTCCATTGTCGTACTGCTCTAACAGTCAGGAAGTTTTTCCTGATGTCCAGCAGGAATCTGGCTTGCTGTAACTTGAGCCCGTTATTCTGTGTCCTGCACTCTGGGAGGATCGAGAAGAGATCCTGACCCTCCTCTGTCTGACAACCTTTTAAGTATTTGAAGAGTGCTGTCATGTCTCCCCTCAATCTTCTCTTCTCCAGGCTAAACATGCCCAGTCCATGCAGCCAATACTGCAGGAAAAATATTTCATGTGGCCTGATTTTTTGCAACCAGGAACCAAGTCTCAAGAAGTTCAAGAGGAATTTCTTGGGACTGAGTGACTTTAAGATTACAGCCTTAATCGGGGGACAAAGCAATTTCTGTGCATTGTCATTTTACTCATATATCTGATAGACGAGAGATGACGGACACTCCTCTCCAATCTCCTACTCGGTGAAAGCAGAGGACGGGGCTACACAAACAAGAATTCGCATGGTAAAAATGTTCTTGGACTGTACCACTTGGGACTGAGGAGGTGTCAGACGTTTGAGTGATTCCCACCCCTTGGTTAAAGATCCCTGCTCTTAAAATGAAAAAAACAAAAATCCTTACACGTCAGGGAGAAAGCTAAATGCAAGGGACATTCAGCCATTACTTCCCCACGTGCAGTCTGCAGTGGTGCAGTCCAGGAACATTTTTACCACATGACTTGTGGTTTGACCAAACCAGCACCTCATCACTAATTCTTAGTGTATTCATAGAACTACGCTATTCTTTCATATATATCTATTTTCCCCTGTTCATCATGCTTCAACAAATAATTTCATGACTTGGTTTCTGAACTACTTACGTTTCAGGCCATTTAAATGAATAGGTGAAAATGGTGTTGGAAAAACTTTAGTTAGGAAGCATTTCTAGACATATAAGGAAAAGATTTATTAAGCAAACTTCTTACTCATTCCCCCTCCAACTATGAACCAAGAGCAGAGTCACACTTTCAGAAATACCATGCGGTACAGCCCTACTGAGATTGTCTGTACCACTTAATGCCGGTGGACAAAACCATGTTGGAATGTTTCCGTCCCCCCACTAATAATAAAATCTGCCTACACATAGAAAATTAGTATATCAAAATAGGATTCCAGTATACATTGGCATGGCTTTTTCCCCCCTTCTTTTTTTTAACGTTGAGTTATTTTAAGCGGACAAGCATTCAATCATCTATTCCTCACCTGCATTGTGATTTGGTACAGTCCCTCGAGGACTGAAACATGTAATTTCCAAGTATATCGTTAAAACTTTCACTTCTCAGAGCTCTTTATTGTGTTTTTTGAGGCCCAGTATTGGGCAAAAGGCAGGATACAAATTATTATTATTATTATTATTATTATTATTATTATTATTATTATTTATGCCAAGTGTTTTAATCATGTGGCTTCCCTTTACTGTTGTTCATGTTGTATACATGAATATGGCATCCAACCAAAAAAGACCCACAAGACTCTTCTCCCTATCATGTGCCTTGGTTTGAACCAGAACCACTGCCTTTTTTGCTACTGCTGCCATGGCAAATTCAATAGAGATGGGTTGTGGGGGGAGAGTAAAAAACGGTCAGGTAGACTGCATACCGCCTGTTGCCCAGCACTGAAGAATCAGTAAAACTCACCCCTTCCAAGTCACTGCAGAGTGACCCAATAGCCAGGCCATTCATTCTGAGGCAGGGCACTCTCCCTACCAGGATCGGGAGGGTTGCTCTCCCTAGAAAAGACAGGGCTAAAAGCACATGCAGAGGCCTGGGGAGAATGGGTTCCTGGATGCTGGCAAGGGAGGTGCCAGAGGGCCTGGCTTAAAATAAACAGCAGGTCAAACCTGGTAGCATGGTGACAGCCTAGTGAGGGAGGCCTCTACTGAATCCGATGGGCAAGTCACGCAGAAGTCACGCAGTGTTCAAGAGAGGCCTGCTCTGAACGCCCAGCCCAATCTGGTAGATTAGCATTGCAAGAAAGACAGCACTAACAGTTAGGGGAGGAACCGTTACTTTCTGTAACGGCAAAACAAATTCTAATGCCTGTTAAAATTAAAAACTGAATCAAATTCAGCTAAGGGTTTCAGTAAAGCTACAGGAAGCATAAAACAAAGATGGATCTGGTCTTGCAGTTTCCCTCAAGACCCCAAAATGCTTTTTGCATAGCTCGGAGGATGGAGAAATGGGCTTTTACCCAGCACACGTTCTTGGGTTTACCACAGACAAGATACAAGAGTATGCACACTTCCGCTTTTTATCTTGAGAAAGAAGAATTGTAACATTCTGGCAGCCCTGCTATCAAGGCAAGGACATGTCCTTGGGCAGCTGCCAACTGGACCAGGGCAAAAACTTAAAATAAAAAATCAGAGTTTAACTTCTAGTAGGCCTACGAACTAAGGAACAAAAAAAGACTCTCTGGTTAAAAGCAATTAAAAAACAACCCCAAGACCAGACCACCAAGCCCTCTGACAAAAAGAACACCCTTAAATAAAGAGGAAGGAAGAAAAAGGAGAGAGGTGAGTAAAAGAAGCCAAGGCAGATCTTGGTGGAGGGAGAGCACAAGACCACCAGAGAAGGAGAGACACAAAAGTGAGCAGAGGTAAACAAAAATGAATCATGCAGGTACTTGGGACTTTTTCGTCCCTCCAAGCTTTTCACCACTTCCAAATATAAAATCAATTATTTATTTAAAACATTTGTATTGCACCCTTTATCATTAAGATCTCAGGGAGGTGTACAGATAAAAGCAGACAGTATAAAACAATAAATATACACAGCTAAAAACAAATTAAACCGTGAACCAAGTTAAAACAATATATAATTTCAAAGTAGTAAAACCAATTAATAAACCCAATAGCCAAGAGCTTCGGTTATTGGGCGGTATAAAAATGTAATAAATAAATAAATAAATAAATACAGTTAAAACAATGTGCCATCAATGAGGCCCAGTATTGGGCAAAAGGCGGGAAACAAATAAATATCCTCATCATCATCATCTTAGTGAATTTAACCATTAAAGGCTTTGTTAAAAAGCCATGTTTTTACTTGGTGCCAGAATAAAATTAGCGTTGGCGCCAGTTGGGCCTCCAATGGGAGGGCATTCCACAGTCGGGGTGCCACAACAGAGAAAGCCCTCTCCCTTGTCCCATCATAGCGTATGTGTTGTGCTGGCGGGATGCGGAATATGGAGCACTTCTGAGCACATGCAGAGAGCCTTTCAGCTCTCCACTGAGGAACTGCAGGCCTCTGTCCTCATATTTAGAAGGAGCAGGACTTCCTTTCAGGGCAGATGGCAGGCCTCGTGCACCCGGGCCAGCACCTCCCCCTTTTAAAAGAGAAGAAACTAAACACTGCTCCCACATCTCTTGACAGCACTCTAAAAGCCAAGCCCAACATAGTTTTGAAACTTTCCGTGAAACTAAATACTAGATCATTGCACCATGCCTGGCTGTGCCTGCTCACTTTCACCACGGCAAGCCAGGAGGAACTTGCACCCAGGCTAAGCAACGGTGGTTTGCCCCAGGCCACCCATTAAATTCCTGGCTAGTTCTCTAGTCTTCCTCCCCAGCAGGGTAGTTATTCTGTGCAACTGAACTGCTCTTCACGCAAACCTAGAGTTGCTCCATTGAGCCATATGGCATTCCAGAAGGTTCTGTTGCACAACAAAAAGACAAGGCCTTTGACCTTCCTTTCCCCGAGATTGCGTTTTCTCTCTCACTTGGCAAAACAATTCTGACAGCCACACCTAGAACAGAGATTATTCCATTCCATTTCGATATAAAGTTTTTATTGACTCAATTCAGAATTCTATACCCTCCTTCCAACTCTGATGGGATTGCAGGCCAAAAAACAGACATTACTTTAAATCCCTATCTAACGGCTACATTTCTCCCCCCGCCCCCGTTTTTACTCTAGGTTAGGCACAGGGGGCCCAATCAGGACCCTAGATTGGTGGGGGGGACAAGGGGGAGTTTAAGATCTGGCTCAAGTTTCCTTCACCTACTTTAGAGTAAATATGGGCAGGAGACATAGCTGCTAGGTACAGGTTTAAAGAAATGTCTCCCCATGTTTCCTATGTGGTTTGTCAGTCGAACACATCGTGTTTTTCCTAGTGGAATGCAGAGTGCCAGGGCAGCGACTTACCTTCGGCAGGGGGAAGTGACACAGCTGTTGGGATCTCCCCCACCTTCCCAATTTGGGCACAAGCCCCCGAATGGGGAAGGAGCGCCTGCTCAGAGACATTTTCAGGCACAGCGCCACCAGCAGCCTTGAAGGGGTTCACTTTGGGCTTGGGGGCAACAACAGGTGCAAACTTCTTCTGAGGGCTGTAGAAACTCGGAGTGGAGATGTTGATGCTGACTGTGGAGGTCATGCGGGTCCCTGGGGCACCTGGTGAGGCCATCTTGCTGTAGGGGGGCTCAGGACCTGAGAGAGAGAGAGAGAGAGAGAGAGAGAGAGAGAGAGAGAGAGAGAGAGAGAGAGAGAGAGACACACCAACGTGCCATCAGATAACAGCAGGCATTTGGGAGAAAGAAACAGTGCAGGATCTTGCACTCAAAGACGGCACAGGCTACTATACTGAAGGCACTGAAGTTGACAAGGGAAGGGAGGGAGCGGTCAAAATGGAGAATAAAGACAACCAGGATGCAAGGAACAAATATTCAGACCCTGGATCCAAGGACAAGGCAAGGCTCCAGCTTATTCTCTAGGGAATGCTATATGAAACAGCAGGGGGGGCCTAAACTTCTTCTGTATGTTCACTTCGAAACAATCAAAGCTCTACTTGGGGGAAGGGGCAGCATAAACTGAACAGGCATCACAGAAGAAACCCAGTTCATAGCACCAAATGCAGTAAGACAGACGTGCCTGGGAATGGATTCAGCAATAGCCAAAGGAGCCACACCAATACTGCGTGTGCGTGTCTGTGTGTGCGAGTGTGTGTGTGTGCGTATTAGATAGAACGTATGCATTATGGGGGTAGGGGGCTTTGAGGAATGTGTCCAACTCCAAAGCATTCCTTTCCGTTTGCAAGCAATTGGGGAGAGGTCTCGAACAGAGCCCTCGGCGTGGCTCACCTCCTCCCTCAATCGAACTCTATCATGCCCCCTGCCTCCGAAATAGCTCTGCCTGCTGCTCCCCTCTGGTTCACGTTACCTCAAGGCCTCTGGCTGGGGCTGGTCAATAGAGAAGCAGCTTAAAGACGCTGCAGCAGAAGCGGAACAAAAGGAAACCTGGTGGATTCCATGGTGCGAGCAGGCTGCTCCTGGCATTCCACAGACACGCTCACGCACGCACGCAGGCGCCCCCTCCTCCGGCATACGGTTCTGCCCTGCCGGTCCTTCCTGTCACAGCGGCCAAAGATGAGCGTCCCTGCACAGCATCTCCGCTCGGCCGTGCTGCCGCTCCCCCCGCCCCTCCGCTCCCCACCCACAGGAAGCAAGTCCTGGACCGAGCCAGCCTTGCTGACACGTTCCTGGAGTGACACTCCTCCTTCCCCAGCCCAAGCTACACGGAGACTGCCCTAAAGCCCGCCCATCCCAGCGCTGGTCTTTTTGCTGGATGCGTGCACAGCAAACGGTTCCAGCTGCAACCCTGACAAGGGCATTTCGTTAAAGGAGACGCTGCTTTGAGCAAGGTCAGCCAACCCTTCCCAGATTGGGACAAGCAGCTCAAACTTAGTACAACAAGAACATTTTTTAAAAAAATATCAAACACAAACCCTGGATGTGGGGATGTGTCCCTTAAAATTTCAAACATTGCAGCTGCAAGCTTGTACATTAAAAGGAAAATGTTATTTTCTACCTTAGGGCTTTACCAACAACAACATGGTTCAAAGGCCAGACTCCCCTCCCCACAAACCCATCAAGAACTGCAGATTTTTCATTCATAGAATCATAGAACAGCAGAGTTGGAAGGGGCCTACAAGGCCACAGAGTCCACCCCCCTGCTCAATGCAGGAATCCACACTAAAGCATCCCTGACAGATGGTTGTCCAGCTGCCTCTTGAAGGCCTCCAGTGTGGGAGAGCCCACAACCTCCGTAGGGAACTGGTTCCATTGTCGTACTGCTCTAACAGTCAGGAAGTTTTTCCTGATGTCCAGCTGGAATCTGGCTTCCTTTAACTTGAGCCCATTATTCCGTGTCCTGCACTCTGGGAGGATCGAGAAGAGATCCTGGCCCTCCTCTGTGTGACCACCTTTTAAGTATTTGAAGAGTGCTCATGTCTCCCCTCAATCTTCTCTTCTCCAGGCTAAACATGCCCAGTTCTTTCAGTCTCTCTTCATAGGGCTTTGTTTCCAGACCCCATTCTAGCGGTACCTCCAAATCACAACCCCAGGTCCTACTAGGCCTAACCTGACATGCTCTCAGGCCTTGAGCACCAGGTTAGCAACATCATCGATACTACCCTGGAAGCCTCCAGACATGCACGGAGACCGCTTCAAAGCCTAGAGTGGCTTGTAGAATCTCTTGATGATTCTACAGAAGTCTCCTGGGTTTGGCAGACTGGAACCAGTCTATTCTGGAGTCCGCCAAACCTTTTCCAAGTAGAATCCAGCAAGAAATCTCCAAGTAATGCATTCAAACAAATACTTCCCAATTAAGTCCTATGATTTCCCCCCAGCATTCAAAAGTCTCTTGCTTCATTCTGTCTCATGCAAGAGTAAGGGCAGGTAGTCACAACCCCCAAGTATTTTTTTTCCCCTGAGCTGCTTTAAAGACAAGGGTTTTGTTATATTGGGCTTTAAGCAATATACTTGGTGCGTTATCCAAGAGATGGCAGAATTGGACTAGATAAAAATTGAAGCACTCAACATGCATACAAAGGCCAGGCAGTCAGCTGCCCCATAGAGACCTTTGCATAGCATGAACAGCTGTTTCCATCTTCTCAACCCCAGAACAACCCTCTTTCCTACATACTCTCAGCTGCTTCCCACTTGCAGCTGCCCTGCCCATCTTACCCCACTTTTCCCTTCCCAGTGACCTCACACCCCCAAAAGAAGTCAACACTACGTCTTGCAACTACTCCCTTAAGTGACACTTGAAATAAAGTGTCGGCTAATTTGAGGATCGAGACTTGGTACCCGTCATGAAAACACTTGAACCCAACAGAAAGATGTGCACAATGTATCAGGAATGAAACAGAACCAAGAACGAACACAGAGTTAAGCTCAGATGTTCCCCATGGACATGTAACACAGGCAAGGACGCACCACCAACTGGGCAGGCCCCAACGAGTTAGCAAATCCGCCCCAGGGAAGAAGACGCTCCCTGTAAACTGTTGCAAAATGCAGACGACTCCAGGACAGCTCTGACACTACCTCACCTTGCAACTATTTGGAAGGGCAGCAGACACAATGTGATCAATGAAGACCCACATGCCTTTCCGCAAGCTAGGGAAAAGGATAAGCATCTAGGCTTCAGGGGTGGCCACTGCCTTGAAAAATAACACAAATGCATTATTTTGGGCATTAATGCATTAACTGCAATGCTCCCCTAGAGCAGCATAGGGCAGAAAGTAGATCTCCAGAAGTTTTAGAGTCTTAACACTCCTAGCCATTGGCTAATGCTAGCAGGGGCTTCTGGGAGCTGCACTCTCAAACGTCTGGAGATCTAGCTTCTGCCCACCCACACTGTAAGGAATAGCTGATTTTTAAGTGTCTCAGGATTTCTCAGAAAATCCTTTTAGGATCTTGTTGTTCCCCCTCCCCCCCAGCCATGTCCCAAGTGTTGAGAGCAAGTGAAGCCCTCTAGGTTTCTGCCATCAGAGGCAGATGACAGCTACAAGGAGCAGCAACGTCTTTGTAACGGTGCCTTACTTGGCAAATTCACTCCCAAGGAAACAACCCCAGCTGCTTTCTACTGGAATATTTAGGAAATTGCTGGAAATTTTCCTCCAGGAGTTTTGGGCCAATACAAAGGTGATACCCTTTTTTTGTAGAAGTTGTTATTTAATTTTTATTGACCTCTCCTGCATTTACGTACATTATTTTTATAGTTCTAAGTGTGGGCCATCTTGAGATCATACATTATTACATTTAATTGCTTGTTGGCCACCTTGAACTGCTGGAAAAGTTGGATAAAAGTATTTTAAACAAGATCCTTGCACAATATGCTTGCAATGCCAGTATTTTTGGCTGGGGTGTTGAAAGGAGAGAAGTGTGATAATTACTGTCTATCACAATTTCCACAGATAACTGTAATCACACAGTGCATCTCTTACCAATTTATGTATGATATAAAGTCAACCGGCACAGCCACTCAGTGCGCTGTAGTTAAAATAGCAGCAGGCAAAACAATGTGGGCCTCTGCCAGGTTTCAGCCATGTAGGGTATGAAACATTTTAGGTGAGAAGCTGTGTCCTACAGCCTAAGGTTTTCTGCAGCAACTTTTGTGGAATATGCAATCCATGACATTGTGGACAAGACTGGCTAAATAAAAATTACGATATAATCTGGCTATTGTAGACTAATCAATAAAGGAATTAATATGTGAAGCACATGTAGGCTGGTGCAGACAGTATTTTGATGGGTGGGGGGAAGAGTTGACAGGAAGACAGCTTATACAGTCAGCAGAAACAAATGGTAAAACTTTTCCTGCGCTGTACCATTTCAGGGAGAACACGTTTGCATGTCCTCCTTGAGGAGCATGGAAGGGACACCACTCTAAGCCTAGGAAAGTAACACATGTGAGAGAAGGATTCAGCCTCAGCTTCCCCTTGTATGCTGGTTTTTATTTCTCATGGCAGAGGATGCAGAAATGCAATCCCACTTGCAGTCTAACGTGATACAGTCTTGGAAACGTTTTACCACTTATTTCTGGTGACCATATATAAGATGGTCTCTAGATCTTCTGACACCCTCCCATCCCCAAGGAGGTTCTTGAAATGCAGAAGAAATTCTTTGAAGCATGGCCACTGTGAGCCCCAAACACATCACAGCCTGTGTATTGGAACCTTGGCAAACATCCTGTTTCCGCTGCCTGCCTGGGCCTGCAAGAAAAAGTTGTCAAGCATCCATCAAGCCACAATATCTAGCCAATGGGCAGTGCTAGGGTTAGTGGTCAAAGGTTAAGAAGGTCTGCCCTAGATTCAGACCCTGGTCTGGACTGGACGGGTCTGGGCAATCACCTAGTTCTCAGACACCTAACAACTTAGATTGTCCTCACTTCCTGAATTTAGTGGGTCACTTAGCAATAAAGCCCAACATTTTAGCTGCTGACATATAAAAGCTGCAGATGGGCTACTACCAGTCAGGAAGTGAAACTAATGAGTCAAATAGAGAGGTCCAAGCTTTTAAAAGGAGCCTACAACTTCTGTCCCCAACTCTAGACCACACCCCATTGTGCTGCTATTACAATCATCAAGTATTATTTTTATTTAATATAGTTATTCAACACCTTTCTCCAAAATACTCATGGTATCTTAAAGCTGGGATTGAAACATACAGAGAGTTAGAACAATTCAAAATGCCAAAACCCAGTAAAACCACTAACTTAAAAGCTCCATCATATGCCTTCAAACACCTGGGAACAGAGTCTTAACCTGGCACCGAAAGGATAACAATGTTGTTGTCAGGCAGACCTCCCTGGGGAGAGCATTCCACAATTGGGGGAGGGGGACCCCTTTTGCATAATACTTAGTCCCCATTCTGAATGAAAACTGCTGCCTATCATTTCTGTGCAATGAAAAGGATCACACAATCCCTCCAGGCAACAGGCTACAAATTGTCCAATTCTGTAGATGTGGAATGTTCAATACTCTTATAAAGTGAGCGCAACAGATATTCATGCAACAACCTTTTTATCAGAACACAGAAGTCCGTAGCGACGATAGAGCAAATTATTTGTGTGAGGGACTGTGACGGTTGCTAGGGCCTTTCCCACTATGAGCAAACTCATTGGCTGACCTTTAGCCATTTGAACTTGCAGCAAACAGGGATGATTAGGCACAACCTTCCCCAATGCGGTACCCTCCAGATGTTTTGCACTACAATTCTCAGCACTCCTGACCATTGGCCATGTGGGCTGGGGCTGATAGGAGGTGTAGTCCAAGACCTCTAGAAGACATAATAGTGGGGAAGGCTGGCATTACTGCAACATCAAAAGTCAACACGCAAAGTATTCTGCCTTTGAACAGAGTTCTTTCTTGTTACTGTGGACAACCCTTGACAAGTTCACAAATAGGAGAAATAGGCTGCAAGATCCCTTCTGTCACATTCTCTTCCTTCCTCCCTCCATGCAAGTCATCACTGCTAATCTTGTGCTTTTCGCTTTGTGGGCCAAGACAAGAGAAAGCTCTAGGGAGAAAGTCCTTCCCTGTGAATACGCTACACAGGGTGGGGCAGAAGTAACAGTGAGGCCTGGAGTCCAATCAATCAATCCAATTATTAGGGCAAACAGCCAGCATGAGGCCTGGAGTCAATGGAAGGGTCCCCCGCCCCACAAGCCAATATCGCACCTACACGCCTTTATCCTTTTCTTTCCACGGCGAAGAAGGGAGACCCACGTCGAAAGAAAAGGAAAAGAAAGAGGCCTGGATAAACATCAATTCCCCTGGGAAGGAAGGGTGCAGAAGTAATGCAACAGTCGCATTCCCACAAGGACTTGCAGAATCTTTCCGCTACCGAAAGGCATACATACAGCTGGAGAAATCCTCGGCCCGGGGCTTTAGACACGCGCGCGCACACACACACACACACACACGGCTTGTTCTAACTCGGGGCAGGGAACAGCTCCCAGTCCGCATCTCCGCTTTCACCAACTGCCAGACGTTTGCAAGAGAAAGGAGGCGGCTGCTACTTCTGGAGGCGGCATTTCCCTTAAAGAGGGGGAGACACACACAGAGATCTCCAAAGGCCAGAGGCCGCGCAGCTTGTCGAGGCGTCCCCGGAGGCGCCGTTCGCCAAAACGCTGAACTTCCCTTGCTCCCGCCCCAATCCTAGCCAGGCTTCCTCGGGAGTCAGCCTCACTGCGACCCCTGGGGCTTTCCAGGAAATTGCGCTCGCAGAGTCTGTGTGTGTGTGTGTGTGTGTGTGTGTGTGTGTGTGCGCGCGCGCGCGCGCGTTGTTTGGGTCACTGCTAGGGAGGCAGCCGCCCTACACACCCCTTTGACGAGGTTTGTCCCGTTGAACGCCGCCGAAGTCACTCGGGACCCCACACGCCCAGCAGCAGGAGAGGTGGGCAGGCTTGGCCTAGAAGAGACGCCGGCCGGCCGGCCGGCCCGGGCGAGTCGCCAACCAGTGCCCGGCCGGGAGAGGCAGGGGGCCGCTCAGCCAGCCCTTCCCCGCCTCCCAAGCCGGGCCATTTCGGAGCCCCGACGACGAGAGCGGGGGCGTTTGGGGCAAGCGCCAGGTGGCCTCCGGGAGGGCAGGCAGGCAGGCAGGCTTACCTCGGCAGTGCTGGCCCCGCAGGAGGGCGGAGAAGGCTGCTCTCGGGTCCCCCCACCCCCGCTGAGAAAGGTGTGCGGCGGCGGTGGCTCCTCTCCAGGGGCGGTGGGGCGGACTGGCTGGCGGCTTCCCGCGGCGGCAGCGGCTCCTCCTCCTGCTCCCCGCGGCCAGGAAGACTCCGCTCGCCTGGCCCGCGCGCAACTTTCTGAGCGGGGCTGGCTTGCCAAGAGGGGTGTTGAAGGAACTCGGAGGGGGCGGGGAAGAGGAGCCCCGACAGCTCCGGAGAGGAGCCTCGCCCGGCCCCAGCACTTTGACCATAAAAGGAGAGAGGCTGCGCTGAGCTAACAGCTGAGCTCACTCATCGGGGAATGTGGCAATGAGAGGAGGCCGAGGCCGCCGCTGGAGGGGGCGTACCGAGAGGGCTTCCGCTTCGTCTCGAAGCCTGCCTCGCGGGCGGCCCTCGCCCACTCTGGAGGAGGTTTCCTCGGGAGTTAGCCCCGCCGCCGCCAGTGGCCCCCCGTGAAGTCGGCGTGTGCAACGCGAGCCTCCTTGAGCGGGCTCCGTCGCCAGGACTTGGTCCAGGGCTGCAGCCTGGGGTTCGCTCAGAGAAACGAGGGGCGCCCCCCCCCCCCACAGCGAGTTCTCTAAACGGGACTTACTCCCCAGTTAGCCTTAGGCTGCCGTGTTAGGGCCCAGCACGAGACTTATTCGCCCCCCGCCCCACCCCGCCCTCAGAGTTCCGTGGAGTTCACGAAGTCAGGATGAGGAAGCTGCAGCCTCGACGAAATGGAAGAGTCAGCAGCTCACTAGTTAAATGGCTCCCCCCCCCCCAGTTCTGTTCTTCGGATGTTTCATTTCTCCCCCACCCACCCCCCGTGCCCCCTTGGCTCAAGACCCTGCAGCTCATGGTTTCCTCCATATTTTGTTGATCCCCTTTTCCCCTCCTCCGCAACCGCCTTCATTTTAAGACACCCCCCCCACGCACATATCTTGAGTTTGCCTCCCTCAGCCCGCCCCCCCCTGACCCTCGCCTCCCCGCCCCCGCTTTCTCCCTCTAGAAGTGACTTCATTTCCTTTGGAGCCCCCCATATCCCCAGAATCTGCTCTTGATGAGTCAGGGTCTGCCTCGGCCTCTTCTTCTCCACCCCCCTCCCGGCCTGCCTGAACCAGCTGCAAGAGTATCTGACTCAGAATTTCCTTTCAAAAATGTGCGAGGAAGTTTGTTCTTTCCACATACAAAAAACCCGCAGTTAGGCCCAGACTCAAAATGGTTTTGTTCTCCAGCAGCACCATTCAAAAGACCCGGGAGGACATGGAGCCATCCCAATTTCTCTCCAGTGTTTCTTAGCTCGCAACTGCAGCCTTCTTGGTCTCTTTCCCACTCCGATGTGTGGTTCAGATTAATTTCCCCCCTACCAAGCATTCATGGAGCCCTTTGTCCCTGTCAATCTCTCCCTACACATACATTAGGCCTGATCCGGAGATACTGTGCTGCTATGCTGAAGGAATGGCCGTCCTTCCTATTCATGCTCAGCCCGTTGTGAAAGGAGGAAAGCACAAGACACAGAAAATACCAAAATGGTGTAAGAACAGCAGCCCCACCCACCCCTGGTGAGTCCCAGCAGTGCTGCATCCCAATCGGAGACCACGCCAGAAATGATGGCCACATGTACTCCATCTATGGAGGGAGCCTGATGAACTTGCAGGGATGGGGACGCAGCCACCCAGGCGCACACCCCTGCAACATCTCCACACACACACAAAGACATGCAGAGGGGAGGAAGGCGAAGTCACACCGCACCGTGACCACAGAGCTCCCAGGGCAGGAAGCCTGCAAAGGGCCTCTTGGGACTCCCGGAGAGGACGAGACTTTTCACCAAGCAGCAGGGGAATACACACTGGCAGCGGCAGCAGCAGCAGTCTCTGGTGGCTCCTTTCCAGGGATACAAGATTGGGAAGCAGGAGAGGGGAGAGTGAGCCCCATCGGAAGGAAGGGGAGAAGATGGCTCCATCCAACTCCATCCATACCTGGTCAAAAGAAAATGGCATATCAGGGGCGAAAGAGAGGAAGCTCCAAGGACTCACATCCTCCCTGCAAGCTCTGTACAGCAGTTGATGAACTACTTGGGCACAGTAGTAGTCAGACACATCAAGGGGCATTTGTAGCCCCCCCTCAACATTCGATAATGGGGCCTGCAGCTGGGTGGAACAGCCTACATTTTGCATGCAGGGGGTTCAAGGGTATATTCCCAAACTAGGAAGGGGGAGTGACTGCCACCACCAGGCACATGGGAGCCATTCATGGACCAATTGCTTGTTCCCTGCATGGGCTAACCACCAGCCCTGTGACCCATCCTCCCCTATGGCAATCCATGTGGCCAATCCATGCACAGAGAGAACTTTGCCTGCCAGGCAGGCGGTGCTGGGGAGCATCCGAGCCGGACTCATTGCCCCTCCCCCTCCTCATCCCCATCCCTTTTCCCACCACCCCAAGGTGTCTTCCTCCATCATCCATCCCACTACTTCATCAGAGAACCTGAGGGAGAAGGGGGCCTTGACCCTGAGCCCATCAAGCTATTTGCCCCCCCTTCCCCTGAGAGTCCCAGGTGAAGCCAGCAAGCCCCGTGCCAGCACCCCCGTGTTCAGGCAAATGCTGGGGTCAACACGCCCTGGCAGGGCCCACGAGATCTGCTGCCTCGCTGGCTAGGCAGTGCTGCTGTAACTGGCGGGAACTGAGTGGCTGCTTAGCACGGAGTGGCTGCTGAGTGGCTACTTAGAAAGTTGTGCTAGAGCTGCGCCATTTTGTTTGCTGCACAATTCAACACCCACTGGAGGAGGAGGAGGCATCTAACAGCCACAAGGGTCCTGCCTCTAGTGGGGGAGGATTGGCAGTGGGGGACGGGCTAATTGGCACAAAACCCACAGTCCTTGGCTGCTCCTGGTGCAGCCTGTGAAGCCAGGAGCACCCCACCCACCTTTTCCCACAACCCAGCTGGTGCACCAGCCAACATCTTCCGCAGGCCTGCTGGGGAAAACTCTTATCTCTGATCGGAGATAAGAGCTTTTCTTTGTGGGCGAGGGGGGAAGCAGGGCCTGCACTGAGTGATTCAGTCCTACCTAATACTGAATAGACATGCTGCTCATTCTTACTTCTGACTTGATATTTGGGATGCTATTTGAAAGTGCTGCTGAGTGGTTCCGTCCTGCTTACCTCAGGGTAGAAAAAAGTTCCTCTCTCTACAACCAGTGACGGAGAAGCTACATGCCCCACTAGTGGAAATATGTGTGAGCCCTCAGCAGACACAGGATGTGGCCCTCTGAGCTAAAAGAGTTGTGCACCCCCTGCTGTAAAGGTTCTAAGCAGAGAAGTGTTAGTAATGACCTCAAGGTTCCATGTATGTTGTGAGGCTAAAGCCGTTCTGGGTCAGCTGTGTGGTCCTGGATGTGGGGACTGCTGTTTTTAAATTTCCGTTTCCTATTGAAGTCAATGGAAGGGAAATTCTATGTACTAGGGGCTAGTGCAATTCCATGAACAGCTTTAGATCTTTAAGCAATCATCAAGAGGCAGCTGGACAGCCATCTGTCAGGGATGCTTTAGGGTGGATTCCTGCATTGAGCAGGGGGCTGGACTCGATGGCCTTGTAGGCCCCTTCCAACTCGGCTATTCTATGATTCTATGATCATCACCATCGTCATCATAGACAACCCTAGTTTATAGCCTGTGGGTAAACATTTCTCTTAATATGGTCACTCCCTTTTTATCTTTTGGCTCCTGCACGAATCTATACCACAGCCGGAAAGGGTGTGCCTAGAAACTAAAATACATAACTCTTGTTGCAGACATTAAACAATAAGATGGCAACTTCAACCTCCGAAATCATTGTAATAGTCTGTAGCCCCCTGCTGGTCAACGTATTTTTATCTGAAATGTGTGACTGTGTTGGAGGGTCATACTTCGCATGGCACAGGAGATCAGCAATCACAGATCTCCTGTGTTTATTTGTTTTACGAATTTGCAGTTCCCATGCAGCTGCTTTAAAAATCAGGGAAATGGTGCTAGGGGGAAGGTTTAATCTCCTCCTCCTGTCTTGTTCCTCTGGTCTAACTCTGCCCCACCACTCCGCCATCCCAACACTGCTATTAGCTCTGTGGGGAAAATATATAGGAACTGCCATACAAGAGCTCCCACGTCCAGTGCTTGAATTTTAGGTGGCCAGGGGGTCCTGCCCTTTTGTGATGGCGCCCTTTACTCCTCTTTTTTGAAGGCTGCAGGGGAATTGATTGGGTAAAACTCGTGTGGGTCCAGGGATGGAGCTTTTTTATTTCCTTAAGAGCTCCTCTGTAATTAAAGCACTGCCTATGTTAAATCAAGTTTGGCCCAGAAATTATTAAGACAGATTAAACATGTGCCACTTTTTTGAAGCAGAAACCCCCCACTCATGTGGGTGTCCATGAGTGAAATACCATTTGAAATGTGCTTGCTTCAAATGTCAATGGCTATGCAGGTACGTGGTGTTCTAATCACATTTCAGCCTTTGGGGAAAGTTGTGCTAGAGCACATACATGGTCTACAGACGGTCCCCGGGGCAATCCCTGTCTGAATCTCCTGGAGAACTGCTGCCAATCAGAGCAGACAATACTGAGCTAAACAGAACAACGGTGTGACTCGATATAGGGCGGTTTGCTATGTCGTTTCTAGCTTTTCTGCCTTTTTTGTGTCACCTCTAAATAAATGTGTTTTGTGTCTTCCATCTCGTGTTTTTCTGCAGAATCGTCACATGTGGAAATGGCTGGTTTTCACCTTTTTGCTTTCCCCAGAGTACATTAGGAGATCAGCACCAGTGATGTTGACAAGGCTTTCCCCAAACTGTGTCACTTTCACCAGTGCAGATTTCCATTGCGTTCCCTCCTTTGCTCTCTGCTGAAACAGACAAGGTCAAGGGGAAACCATGATCAATTTTATTAGGGTAGATGTTTTCCACTGTCCTGCCTTCTCTGTTCTCCCACTGTAGTGAGGAGAATCTGAAGGATACCTTTCCAGTGAAAACTAACCTTAGCTGCATGGCAGGATTGCCAGCATCTGGATTAGACAGGGAGCGCCATCTCCCATGGCATTGGGAGGACATGTAATGCTATGTAAAGGAGAAAAAGCATAATTGTGGATTCATTGTGCTAATGTATTAGCTGAAACTGGGGAAGTCCTATTATATATATATATATATATATATATATATATATATATATATATACACATATACATATATATACACACACACACACACACAAACACACACACCTCTGAGCTCAAGCTACTTTTTCATTCTGTCTGATGAAGAGTTTTGTGCAGCTCAAAAGCCTTCATTGTTCTGCATCAATGGAAGTTGGTATATCAGGTTTCCTATTTTGCATCACTTCAGAACTTCAATCATCCTAGGTGAAATATATCCATAAAGTGGATGGCCATTAGAATCATAGAATAGCAGAGTTGGAAGGGGCCTACAAGGCCATCGAGTCCACCCCCCTGCTCAATGCAGGAATTCACCCTAAAGCATACCTGTCCAGCTGCCTCTTGAAGGCCTCTAGGGTGGGAGAGCCCACAACCTCCCTAGGTAACTGGTTCCATTGTCATACTGCTCTAACAGTCAGGAAGTTTTTCCTGCTGTCCAGCGGGAATCTGGCTTCCTTTAACTTGAGCCCGTTATTCCGTGTCCTGCACTCTGGGAGGGCCATTCATCAGTCTTTGCTCTTCTTTATGGGACAAATGAGCCCTGCAAGGTCTGTTCTGTGAAACTGAACAACTTCTCTTGTTGCTTTGTACACAGCTGATGCTGTTTATATGCTTCAAAAGGAGGCTGTGCTTCAACCACATTGGAATTAGCTCTCTTAACACTAACACATTGTTCTGTGCGATAATTCCTTCCTTAAATCACTTTAATTGGGCTGGCTCTGCAATTGATTTATAAATTTAAACTCACACAGGTTAAACTTGTTTTGTAGGGGTATGAATAGGACAAAAACATATGTGGCTAAGTTTATCCAGGCACACACGCTAATGTGGAGACACTGCATTGGTCTGTGGACGGAGAATTGGCTGAGCCCAGCTACAGGATGGTTGATTCCTGAAACTGGAATAACTTTAAATCAATGCATGCATAATTTATTTGTCTTATTAGCCATGTTGAAATATCCCAGAGCATTTACCCAAATAATCAGGTGCTCCTTATCTCCATAGCACAAGATTTTCAGCTCTGGCTGGATATGTTCCTGGAGGTTTCATTGCATGATGTAATGGCTTTAGATTTCATGCATTCCTGGAGAATCTGTAGTTTCACTGGCTTTGGAAAAACAAAGACATGAAGAGAATTAACAAGGAGCCAAAAACATCAGTGATTCCTTTTGACTGCTGGAACAATCCCTTATGATGTTTTCCCCCAGCTATTTGCTCTGGAGATACGTCTTAAATTCTTGCAGACTTCAGGACGGTACAGAAGGATTTTGAAGTTTCACACAATCATTGGGATTATGCTTAATTTATGGGAGAGATAACACACAGCCATGGGGACTAGTCACGTTAGTCTGTGCAGTATAAAAGCCTTCACCTTTTTTAGCTCTACTTCCTCAAGTGAGAGGAAGTTACGTTCAGGGGGAGCATTTTACAGGTTCAGTTTCCTTGTGAGGAGAGCGTTCTGGAGACATAGGCCTTTGCTAGACCTACCTGTTGTTCCGAGATGGACGAGGGGAAAGCCTGCGATACAACTATCGCGGGATCTCGCCCTCATTTACACGTGAGGCACGACGAGCTCTGGAGGAGCCTGCCATTTTAAAAAAACATTTCAAGGGCTGGATGCACATGAACACTTGTGCACGCAGGTAAGTTTTTTTTAAAAAGGTTTCCCCGATCCCCCACCCTGCCCCTGATGGGTGCAGCGGCTCCCTGCTCCTTGCGAGTAATTGCACGTGGAGCTGGTAAAACCCGCTTACACAGGCCACACACTTGCGGTCTCGGGCTCAGCATGAGACCGTGGGAAATACTGGGCCAAAAGTGGTGCCTATTATCCTGGGGCCAAGGAGGTTGATCCCTGCCTGAGCCCGGGATCCCCTGTGCATCATCTGGATGCACAAGGGCGATCCCGAGTATCAGCCCGGGATAACCCCTCGTCTAGCTAAGGCCATACAGAGCAATCCTATACCTACATTGTGCCAGGACCAGAGAGATGACACCGCTAGACCTGCGCTCAGCCTTGGAGGTGTAAGAAATGAAGGGGTTAATTGAACTCTAAGCTGCCCTTTGTGCTTTCTGTGGACCCTGCAAGAGGAAGTGGCTGACTCACACATTCCAGAGAGATGTGGAATGGCAGGGAAGGGAGATGGGATTAAGTAAAGGTATCCTGTTTAGCCCACTCCTCTCACACAGGTTTTATAATTGTATCCCACTTCTCTCACACAGGTTGTGTAAATGTATTCCACTCCCCTTTTTCTTTGTGCATCCCACCCCCTTCATTCCACTCCCCTTTTTCCATTGTCAGCTGACCCTATGTGAATAAAAGTGGTGTGCAAGCTCCGATCAGGGTCCGACCCGGTTCGAGTCGCACCTCAGTATACTGATACGTGGTGTCCTCTGCAGTGTTTTTCTACGCTCGTCTTTCGTACCTAAGGCCAGGGACAAGAACCTGCCATATTTCTAACAATTTCTGGTGCCGTGGACTCGGATCCGTCCCTGAGTGGGCTGTGGTAGTCCAAAGCTGCGAAGGCACGGTGGAAGAGAAGTCGCGACCGGCTGAGTTCAGCTGTCTCTCCAACGTGGGACCGCGCTTTGGAGCTCCGTAGAACCCACTGGTCGGAAACGGGCTAGGCTCGAGCCACTGCAGACGCGCCTAAGGGTCGGCCGAGGGAACGGAAGGAGTGCACCGAGACCCGGTGAGTGTGATCTGTGAAACGCCAGACACATAGAGGGAGGGCAGGGTCTGCTTGTGTGGAGTTGATTGAAGGACACTAAGGAGACCTTCCGAGCAGGGTCCGACGGTCCGAGCGAGTGTGGAGCTCTTAGCTGCGGTTCTCTGATTGCAAGCTGAAAGGCGGATCAGGGCCGGCGAGGAGCAAAGCGATTGGCAAGAGTGTTTGGGAGCAGACCCTAGGACCCCGTCACGATGGGTGGTGCACAGTCCCGTTCAGGAGGGGAAACGCCTCTAGGATGTTGTTTGAAGAATTTTAAGGCATTTTGTGGTGATTATAGTGTTAAGATGAAGAGGGATAGGTTGCAGCACTTATGTGAAAAAGAATGGCCTGTTCTGTGTCCTTCTTGGCCAAAAGGGGGGTTCTTTCTCCCCGGCACTTGTTAGCGCTGTTCATGTTATAGTGACAGACGCAAGGAGACTAGATCAATTTCCCTATATCGATTCCTTGGCAGACTGTGGTCACCTCTAAGCCACCACCCAAATGGGTGTTTGCCTGCAACCCTGTCATGGTGATCCGTAGAATAAAACCTCAAGAAGAATCATTGAAACATTCTGTGAAAAAGGAAGTGTTTCATTAAGGAGAAGATGATGATCTTGTGCCTCCTCCATATACCATGCCCACGGCCCCCATGGCATCCGCGTCAGGAGAGTGAATCTCTCGCTGGTACCCACTGCCCCACATGGCATGACTCCCAAACGCTCCTTAATTCTTGCCTGCCGGAGATTAAGTCCACGATATTGGCAAGAGCAAGAGTGCAGTTTCTGTCCGGGAAGCCTGGGGCCACTAAAAATGAAATTATAGCTGCCCTTCCTACACAAGACCCTGGTTGGGACGTGAATAGTGATGCAAGAAGAGAAAGGCACCAGAGATATTTTTCTCTGCTACTAGAAGGAATGCGAAAGTCAGCCAGGAAAGCCCCGAACCTCAGTAAGGCCCTTGATATCAGGCAAGAGAGGAATGAGACTCCAGCTGCCTTTTTGGAAAGGCTGAAGACAGGGTTCGAAGAATATACGGACCTTGATATGAGCCTACCAGAGAATTTGCATTTAATGACTATGCAATTTATCGGGCAGGCTGCCCCAGATATTCAGAGAAAGCTCCAAAAGACTCCGGGAGCTCTGAGATTGCCCCTGCTGGCCTTACTAGAGATAGCAAGGGGGGTGTTTGAGAGAAGAGACGAAGAAGAAGAAAGGGCGAAGGAAAAGAGAACTGTGAAGATGATAGCAGCATTTTAGAAGGAAGGAGAGGGGCAGAAGAAGGGACCAGGTGAATTGTGAAGCCAGACCTTGAGATGTTTGTGGATGGATCCAGCTTTGTTAAAGATAGACAGAGATATACCGGATGTGCTGTAATCATGATTAAACCCGCTCGAAAGTACCTGGAGAAATTGCCCAGTAAATATTCAGCTCAAGCAGCTGAGTTAATGGCATTAATGAGAGCCCTTGAACTTGGAAAGGGGCAAGAAGTGAACATTTATACAGTTTGTATGCATTTGAGGTTTGCCACGCCCATGCTAGACTTTGGTCCACTCGGGGGTTTGTGTCTTCACATGGACAGCCTGTACAACACCAGAGTTTGCTAGAACAACTGCTTTTGGCTGTCAAGCTTCCAGAAAAGGTCTCCATAGTGCATGTGCGGGCACACGAGAAGAGCACTGATCCATACCTTCGAAAAAGAAACCAGCTAGCAGATGAGGCAGCGCAAGAGGCCGCTAGAAAAAGAGCTGACCGTGACGGACCTCCCAGAAAGATAGAAGAAGCTCCCAGATAGAAGAATTTATATCCCAGAGGCCTTAGTGCACCCCCTTGCTGTAATGATTCATGCCCAGTTGGGGCACCCGGGAATGACAGCCCTGATTGAATATGTTAAAAGGCAAATGTTTTGCCCAGGGATCACCATGGCAGCGAAGCGGGTCACCCAGAGTTGTCAAGTATGTCAGAAGGCTGGACCTTCTGCAAAAGAAGTGCCACCAAGTGGTCAGCTGCTTGCATATTACCCTTTCCAACTAGTGCAAATTGATTTTGCTGAGCTCCCGCCCTCCAAGGGATATAAATATCTTATGGTTATTGTTTGCCAGCTTACGGGGTGGGTAGAAGCGTTTCCTTGTAGAAACTGTACAGCTCGCATTGTGGTTGTTAAACTGTTACAAGAGATTGTCCCCAGGTATAGAGTATCTGAATGTTTAGAGAGTGACTTAAAGTCTCATTTTACTTCAAAAGTAACACAGGCTTTTGCACAAGCTTTGCAAATTGAGTAGAAGCTGCATGCACCCTGGAGGCCTCAGGCCTCAAGGCAGGTTGAAAGAATGAATAGGACTCTGAAGAGCACGTTGCAAAAATTACAAATAGAACTTCAGATGTCTTGGGTAGAGGCGTTACCAATAGCCCTGACAAAAGCTCGAATCATGCCCAGAAAGGGGTTGGGGGTGTCTCCCTTTGAGATGCTTTTTGGATTTCCACCCCCCCATTCCCTGGCCACATTCATTTGGAGTTACATGGGAGATAGGAGACAGCCAATTACGAGAACATTTAACTGGCCTTCAGTTATGTCTCTTACAGCTTCGAGAATATGCAGTGACGACCCAGACACTTCCCTTGGACACCCCCTTGCATCAATACAAGCCAGGAGACTGAGTGTGGCTGAACAAGTAGAATAAAGTGACTTTGGGGGAGTCTTGGGAAGGGCCATATGTGGTTGGACTGGTGACGCATGCCTGTATAAAATTGCTAGGATCAACTAAGTGGACACATTGTAATAGGTTAAAGCCATACATCCCTGAGGACACCAACGTAGGTCCCTCTGCCACAGTACCGGAAGCTGACAGAGGTCCCACACAAGAAGCCAGCAAGGAAAAGACATACACGTCAAAGCACCTTGGGAAAGCTAAGCTTAAAATATGTACCTATGAACAGTAGCACACAAGAAAATCTATTGGGGTTTGCAATTGCGAAATCATGAGAATGTGGGCAATTATTGTGTTGTTCTTTGCCATTCCTTCCCAGGTATATGCTCTTGAATATAAAGAAAAACATCTATAGGAGAAAAATGCATATTTTCAAGATATTAAGCAATTGTCAAAAACCCTAAATGTATCTGATTGTTAGATGTGTCTGCATGTTCCACCGGGAAGGGGGGGAGTAAAAGATTAGTAGTGCATGCTATCCCCTTTAATTATTCATCATAGGTCACAGTCAAAAGAAGGCTTCGTAATCGAAGAGAAGTTAACTCTCCCTTAAGATTTAATTGAGGGACGGAAGTTGCTAGAAGAATAATTCCAGGAGTGAGAGTTGCCTTTAACTATAGAGACTTACACCTATTATCCAATTGGACGGAGAGTTTGTTCAATGATACAATTTCTAGTGTTAAAATGTTGGCCAAAGAACAAAGTGAAATTAGGAATGTGGCCTTACAAAATCGCCAAGCCCTCGATTTTATTTTAGCCGCGAAAGGAGGTGTGTGTGTTTTGATCAAGTCCCATTGTTGTATGTATATTTCTGATTATGCACCAAGTATTGACCGCACTATCCATCATATGGAAACGCTGATTCAAGAAGGCCCTTAGAAGAATGAGGGAAGTGATTCTATCTTTTTTTGGCTATGGTCATGGTTGCCTGATATTAGATGGCTTCGCAGTCTGGTTCCCATAGTGCTCATGGTGTTATTATTGTTTCTTTTATTGCCATGCTGTATTTCCTGCCTTACTGTTTTGATTCGTAATGTGTCTGAGTCAGTCACTCAAAAGCAAATAAGAGTTACCTACATGGCCCTAAGCCAGCAAGATCGAGACTTGAGAGAAGAATACACTACAATACCCCGTGAGAGTAGAAGAAATAAGTGAGACTTCACATCATTTTAAAGAGGAAGTGAGTCTCAAAGGGGGGATTGTAAGAAATGAAGGGGTTAATTGAACTCTAAGCTGCCCTTTGTGCTTTCTGTGGACCCTGCAAGAGGAAGTGGCTGACTCACACATTCCAGAGAGATGTGGAATGGCAGGGAAGGGAGATGGGATTAAGTAAAGGTATCCTGTTTAGCCCACTCCTCTCACACAGGTTTTATAATTGTATCCCACTTCTCTCACACAGGTTGTGTAAATGTATTCCACTCCCCTTTTTCTTTGTGCATCCCACCCCCTTCATTCCACTCCCCTTTTTCCATTGTCAGCTGACCCTATGTGAATAAAAGTGGTGTGCAAGCTCCGATCAGGGTCCGACCCGGTTCGAGTCGCACCTCAGTATACTGATACGTGGTGTCCTCTGCAGTGTTTTTCTACGCTCGTCTTTCGTACCTAAGGCCAGGGACAAGAACCTGCCATATTTCTAACAGAGGGGAGAAACATGCAACCAGAAAATACAAAAATAGCAGGAAACTGGAAGACGTTCCTACAGTGTCCCTGGAAGCACCACCAGTACCCACCAATCAGGGACTGTGCCACTGCGTACATTGGCTGCCCACATGTGGAGGCAGCCAATGAATTCATTATGATGGAGACACACACACCATCACCATCGCACACAACACCACAGCTCCCCCACACTAACAGCAATCCTGCTATAACCAGTCCCCATGCATTCCTCCAGGCAGGGGTTCAAACCCCTTATGCGCCTCACAACCATTGTTCTCACAACACACACAAAGGGGAGGAAAGAGAAGAGACACAACACAGCAAAATGACTCACAAGCATGCATAGAATGGTACCCAACCTGGCCATTCTTCCATCCCTTCCACTCCTCAAACATTTGTGAGTCAGTGAGGGCAAAAGTAGGTATGACAGGGCAGCCACGTTTGTTCTTCATGTGTCAACCATTTGTGTATAAAAGGTAGGTGTGTGTGTGTGTGTGTGTGATTTTAACATCAAAAGGGTAATGCAGTGTGGGGAGCTGAACACCCCCCTCCTTCCTAATCACTCTACTCTGTGTCATCCAGACTTTCCCCCAGCCCAGTTGTGATACCAGGTGAGCTGTCTGGAAAGAAAAGAGCATGAAGTGACAAAGCGTGGAGAGATAAGGTGAGGGAGAGAGGAAATTCAGCTGCCCTTTTGATATAGAAAGTACACACGCACACACACTTCATGTATGAACAAATCAGACAAAGAACAAACAAACATGGCTACTTCCATGTATTATAATATTAAATTGTAAAGAAATTACCATATTTGTAAGCCACTCCCTTAAACAGCTCCTAAACATATGTGTGGAGAAAGACCTGAGGGTAACATGGCTGCCTTAACGTACCTGGCACGATGGCCTGGCTTCCCCATTACATATCAACCTACCTGTTAGGGAACTAATGTTTGGCACTGCGGCCATTAGTCGTGTCCCACAGGGTTCTGTCCTCTTTGTTGTTTAACATCTACATGACACTGTTGAAAGAAGTAATCCAGAGCTTCGGAGTGAGTTGCCATCAATATACACACTAGCACTTTGTTTTAACTTTTTAAATTGCTTTTACTGCTTTTCAATTATATATAGTTTTAACTTATTCATGGTTTAATTTGTTTTTGAACTGTGCATATTTATTGTTTTATACTGTATGCTTTTATCTGTACACCGCTCTGAGATCTTAATGATATAGGGCAGGATATAAATGTTTAAAATAAATAAATAGATAGATAATATACTGATGACACTCAGCTTTATTGCTACTTGACTCCAAGGAAGCTTGAATATTGCCCGAGTTCAATAATGGGCTGGATGAGCGTGAACAAACTGAGATTAATCCAGACAAGATGGAGGTGCTGTCGGTCAGTAGAAAGCCTGGTTTGAGGACTGAGGCCTTAGCTAGACCTAAGGTTTATCCGGGGATCATCCCTGCGTCGTCCCTGCCTGCTCCCGGGATATCCTGTGTGTCATTTACATGAACAGGGACGACCCCGGGATAAACCTTACGTCTCGCTAAGGCCTGAGATTTAGCCTGTTTTGAAGGGCTGTGCTCCCCCTGAAATATCAGGTTTGTAACTTAGAATTGCTCCTGAATCCTACACTTTCTCTGGATCTTCAGGTGGCAGTGGTAGTAAGGAGCATGTTTGCACAACACTTCGTGTACCAGCTGTGACTGTTCCTGAGCCAGCCTGACCTGGCAACAGTTATCCACGCCCTTGGTTAGATCACGGTTAGACCATAACAATGCACTCTACGTGAGGCAACCTTTGAAGAGCATCTACAAGATTCAATTGGTGCAGAATGCTAACCCATATGCATCATCACAATCACGTCACTCCAACATTGAAAGACCTGCACTAGTTGCAAATTGTTTTCCAAATTCAATTTAAGGTGTTGGTTCCAACATTTAGAGTTCTAAGGGCCTTGCCAGACAAGGCATTAGCGCGGTGCAAGGCCCAGCCTGGTTCCTGTGCGTCTAGATGATGCACAGGGAATCCCGGGCTCAGGCAGGGCTCAAACTGCCCTGGCCCTGGGCTAACCGGCACCGCTTTTGGCCTGTTTTTTTTCCTGTCCCGGCCTAAGCCCGGGGCTGCAGAAGGTCTAGCCTGTTCCGCTGCTTTTCCCAGCTACCGCATTTACTCGCAAGTAGCCGGGAGAAGCTGCTGTGCCCATTGGGTGGGGGAGGGAGAATCGCGGGGGGAAGGGAGATTGGGGCCGGGGGGGGGGAAGAGCGGACCCGGCGGGAGAGATGGGGGGGGGGGAAACGGAGTCAAGGGACATCAGGGGGGGGATCACGGCCCAGGGGCGATGGGGCGGATCGGAGATCACAGGCGGGTGGGCGAGGGGGGCATCAGACATGGCAGGTGGGCGGGCAAGGAGGGCATTGGACATGGCAGGCAGGCGGGGGGGCATCGGACATGGCAGAGGGGAAATCGGGGGCAGGGGGAGCGGGGAACCCTTTTTTAAAAACAACCCTACCTTATCGTTGATGCGCTCCTGCGCACGTGGCCCCTTTAAACTGAAAAAAAAATGGCCGACGCGACTGGGCTTACCTTTAACCCGTCGCGTGTTACGTCTAGCTAGGAGCGACAGCCCGTGCTACTTCTAGCATGGGTTGGCCCCTCTACAGGCCCGGATTCCCAGGTAGGTTTAGCAAAGCCCTAAGTGTGTTGGCAGAAACTCAGAGTCAAAATCAAATCAAATCAAGGCTTAGGGCCTGGTTATCTGAGGGGTTGCCTTGTCTTAGGCTGATCCTGCTCTGTTATCAGGTTCAGCAGAAGAGATTCTTTTGCAGACATCCTTGCTTGCGTCTTCCTGTGTCTTCCCCAAATGCTGGAAAGTTTTCTTCTGGAGTTGCGACTGGTCGTCACTGTCTCTGTGTTCAAGAAGGGGGTCAAGACATACCTTTTTAACTTGGCTTTTTAAACTGCTGTCATGGTTTTTAACGTTGATTGTATTGTTTTAATATGTTTATCTGATTGCTGTTTTGCTTATTTTTTAAAAAAGACATTGTATGCCACCTTGATTTCAGAAAGGCAGTGCAGAAATACAGTTAATAAGTAAATAAATGTCTGACATCCTCCAACACACAGGCTAGAATTCTCCCTCGCACCGCCCCACCACGCCCGGGTTCTACCAAGAATGGTTTGGCAGTGTCTTCCAAACAGTGTATATTTTTACTGTTTTTACTTCTACCTTCCTGGGTCACTGAAAGGTGTCAATGGCCGTTTCCTCCATCTGTCAATCTTGTGCATGCCATGTTCCGCCCACATGGCCCTGATTGGAGGAACCATCTCCCCTTTGAGTCCATAGGGTAAAAAATGGGGGGTTATTCCCTACGACAGAGTTTTCCAAACTTTTCATGTTGGTGACACACTTTTTAGACATGCATCATTTTGCGACACAGTAATTCAGTTTTACTAGCAAACCAGAGGTTAAACTAACCCCTTATAAGAGATATGGACACATTTCATTATCTCATGAAACCTTTCATTTATATTTTTAAAAATATATGATTTGCAAGATAATAACATACATTTCCAAGACTTTTCACATTGAACCAATTTTGTCGAGCTGCAATCGAGCGGCGGTTGAGACTGTGTTCTATCAAAAAACTGGACCCATGGAATTCTCGAATGCGTCACTTCAGGTGCAGCCAGTCACCGGGAGTGACGCGGAATCAGCTGTTTCGACCCAATTATGCACACTGCGCATGCGCAGTACCTGTATGACCCCTCGACCGTGGTGTGCATACATGGATACGACGGAAGGGGAATATACTAGTGCACCATACTAATCAGCACCTTTGCTGCGTAAAAATGCATGCGAGTTGGTATTGCTTATTTCACATAGACTCAGAGGTTTCTTGTGACGTTCGCGTGACACACCTACACACTGCAGCTGGCACACTAATGTGTTGCGACACAACAGTTTGGAAAGCTCTGCCCTACGAATATGTGTAAGTTAGTTTGAGGTTCTTCTTTGGATAGCGAAATTAGAAACAAAGGACTGTATATGCTAAATACCCTGCCTCATCCCTTCTATCTCCATCCCTAATCCCAGTAAAGTTTCTTAGGTTGAAACCTGGGGTTTGACTATTCTCCGGAACTCATGGATCTTTCCTGAGTACCAGACTCTCTTTCATATGTTTAGACCTAGGGGAGGTCAGAGGAAAACAGGCTGAATTCACACAGCAGCAACTAGTATCTGGCAGTCAGCCCCTCCCTAGTTGAAAATTAACCTGCAACTCTGGGAGTTCTTCCAGCTCAGGAATTAGGATAAATTGTGTGTTTTTTCCATTGTTTTGAACTGTTATACCTCGATGTCCTTTTTTGTTTTAACAAATAAGGCAGTATAAAAACGTTAATAATGAATAGGCAAGTGGTGGCAAATGTATGTTGGGAGTGTTCCAGGCTGCCCTTGACCATAAGACAGCCAGGTCGTCTCCCAATATGTACACGTGGCAAAATCTTGCAGATTTTCCATAGTATGTGCCATTGTCTTTAAGGCACAGTTGCTAGCAATGCACAAGTCAGTTTTTTCTCCAGTGGAACTCTTTGCTAAGAAGTTAGGGTTAACTTCCTCACTGTGTTCTGCTGGGAACTGATGACATTTCTTTTTAAGCAACTAATTTATTATTAGTTCGTGTTATTGCCTCACTGCTTTTAGTTTGGTAATTGTGTTATAATGACAGGTTTTTGTTATTTTTTATGTCTGTTTTTATATGTTGGAAGAAACTTTAAGGTATTTATTTTATTTATTGCATTTCTATACTGCCCAACAGCCGAAGCTCTCTGGGTGGTTTACAAAATTCTTCTTTTTGGAGAGGAAAAGTGGGCTGTACATTTTTGTATAAATATAATGAATATTCACTGGTGTCCATTTTACCTCCTTATGCTCATATAGGAAAACTGACATGTCTGAACCTCTTCTCTTTCCACTGTAAAGCACAAGGAAGGTTGATTGAACTCCTTGTCCAAATCTTGCCCATATATCAACATTACCTGGGTTAAATGCTCCATGAGCAGAAAAGCACAGCAGTGTCTGAAAAACAAAGAGCTTATGTGGCAATGTTCAATCCACTGGGGAATAGGGATCAAGTCAGCAGTAATTTGGGCTAGGCCTACACATGCGGCTTGAGGGAAAACTGAACTGGCCCAAAGAGAGGCAAAGAAAGAATCATCACTCAGTAAGAAGAGCATGTGGTTTTTATGGGTAGCAGCCAAGTAAAGTCTTACTTAGAGTAGACCCATTGAAATGGATGGGGCTTTATTTGGATTGTACTCTATGAAAGAGAAAGGCTCTGCCTGAAACCTCCAAGAGCTGCCACTGCCAGACATGAGGAGCAATGGAGGGGATTGATGGACTCGATGGCCTTGTAGGCCCCTTCCAACTCTGCTATTCTATGATTCTACGACCAGGCAGCTTCACAAGTTTACATTAATTGGATTTGTGGTCCAGTGTTACGAGTGCGGAAGAGGTCATCTTGCACTTGTCATCGTTAGCGGGTGGTTCATCTGTCTGGCGAGGTGATGTTCACCCTGTTCTGGATGGGGTTGCACTCTCCCTAAAGGACTGGGTCCATAGTTTGGGGGTGCTCTTGGATCCAGAAATGTCACGAGGCACAGGTGAACTCAGATGCAAAGAGCACCTTTTATCAGCTTAGGTTGATATACCAACTACGCCCTTATCTGGACAGAGATGGCCTAGCTACAGTTATCCATGCTCTCATAACCTCTTGTTTGGATTACTGCAATGCGTTATACATGGGGCTGCCTTTGAAAACAATCCGGAAACTTCATCTGGTACAAAACAGGGCAGCACGGTTACTAACAGGGACTGGCAAGCGAGACTACATCACACCAGTCCTTTTACAACTTCATTGGCTTCCAGTCCAGGTCCAGGCCTGATTCAAGGTGCTGGTACTAACTTTCAAAGCCCTAAACGGTTTGGGGCCAGGTTATTTGAAGGAACGGCTAATCCCATATGTACCTGCCGGGACCTTAAGATCATCTACAGGGGCCCTTCTCCGTGAGCCCATGCCAAAGGAAGTGAGGCAGGTGGCTACTAGGAGGAGGGCTTTCTCCGCTGTGGCACCCTGGTTGTGGAATGAGCTCCCCAGAGAGGTCCGCCTGGCGCCTACAAAGAATTGCTTTCGTCGCCAGCTGAAGACCTTTTTTATTTTCTCAATATTTTACCACCTAATTTAACTTAAATTTAAACTTTGCTGTTTTAACCTCATATTTTAACCTACATTAATTTTTGTTGTGGTTTTATCCTGGTTGTGCTTTTTATATTGTATTTTGTATTTCTGTTTTTAGACTGTTGGTTGTTTTATTTTGCTTTTAATTTTTGTAAACTGCTATTGGGCGGTATAAAAATGCCAAAGGAAGTGAGGCAGGTGGCTACCAGGAGGAGGGTCTTCTCTGCTGTGGCACCCCAGCTGTGGAATGAGCTCCCTAAGGAGGTTCGCTTGGCACCTATATTATATGCTTTTAGACGCCAGGTGAAGACCTTTTTATTTTCCCAGTATTTTAAGAGTCTATAAATAAATTTTAACTTGGTGTTTTAAATTTGTAATTTTGCATTGCTGCTGTTTTTATCTGGCTGAGTTTTTATATTATATTTTATATTATGGTTTTATACTGTTGTTTTATACTTTGAATGTTTTTAATTTTTGTGAACCGCCCAGAGAGCTCCGGCTATTGGGCGGTATAGAAATGTAATAAATAAATAAATAAATAAATAAATAAATAAAAATGTAATAAATAAATAAATGTGAACATTGATGGAGCACTGGTCCACCTAGCCCAGCGCTGTTTCTCCTAACTGGCAGCAGGAACCACTCTTCAGCCTTTAGAACAGGGATGGGAAACCTGCGTCAATCCAGACGTTGTTGGGACTCCAGCTACTATCATCCCTGGCCATTGGTCATCCTGCCTGGGGCAGATAGGAGTTAGGTTCCAGCAACATTTTATTTATTACGTGTCTGTACTGCCCAATAGCGAAAGCTCTCTGGGTGTTTCACAAAAACTTCAACCTAAAACACATTTAAAAACAAAACCAAGGTACTGAAAAGCTTTGGAAAATAAAAAAGATCTTCACCTGGTGCCAAAAAGACCAGAGTGTGGGCACTAGGTGAGCCTCTTGGGATGGGGAAGGAAAGGAAAGGAAAGGAAAGGAAAGGAAAGGAAGCTCTCATGCAAAGCACTTGAGTCATTGCTGACTCCTAGAGGGACGCCTGCTTCCGCTGACGTTTTCTTGGCAGCCTTTGTAGCCGGGTGGTTTGCCATTGCCTTCCCCAGTCGCAGTTACCTTTCTCCCAGCCAGCTGGGTACTCATTTTACCAACCTCGGAAGGATGGAAGGCTGAGTCGACCTGAGCCGGCTGCCTGTGAACCAGCTTCCGCTGGGATCGAACTCAGGCCGTGGGGAGAGTTTTGGCTGCAGTAACTGCCACTTACCACTCTGCACCACACGAGGGTGGGGAACAATTCTGCAAACAGGGTGCCGTCCCTGAAAAGTCCCTTTCCTTAGTAGACACCCACCTCACTTTATTGGGGGGGGGGGCACCCCTGCTTTAGAAGGTAACACCTTCCAGCTAGAGTGCCAGAGAAACCAGGTTTGTTATTTGAATTTGGAGGCAGGCAGAGAACTGAAGGGCTTATTTTCCAAACCTGGAAAATAATTGGCAAACCAAACTACACTCTTAAGTCATGTGTAGTATGGTCCCAATGCTGTGCAACTCTTTACAGCCTAGCTGGTGCATTTTGCACAAACTGAAGCTTCTGGGTACTCTTCAAGGGGAGCCCCATGTAGAAAACATTTCAGTAGTCTAAGTGTGATGTAACAAAAGCATGAATAACTGTTGCCAAGTCAGACCGACTCAGGAAGCGCTGCAGCTGGTGCATCAAGTGCAATTATGCAAACACATTCTGAAACAGATCCCAAACAACCAGACTACACATAGTGAACGATCTAGCTTGGATCAAGGTTCTCGGGGAGACAAACTGAAGCAGATGAACTTACTAGAAAGGCAGGGCCCAGTCAAGTCTGGCTCTGCAGGACAGCCAAGTCAGACCAGACAGGCTGACACTGAGGAAGAGCCATTATTTCAGCCGCATATAGAGGTCTTCTGAGGCTTTATGAAAGCTAGCTGATCCGAGCCTACTGTTAACTTCACCCGCTCTAGGGAGCTATGTATCTCTTAGAGGAACATTTCCTGATTCGGCAGTCACTGGCTCCTCTGGCATGGGGTTGTTGAGGACTGCATCAGGTGGGGTGTCCTCTGAGTTGGATAAAGCTATATCCTCTGGCCTGGAAGGTCTTGGGGTAACAGACGATGGCTCACTGGATGATGCCTCCTCCATCTTGGGAGTCCTCCTCTGAGACAGAAAGGAATCAAAGCCAGAGATCATAAAACACAGCATTCCTTGCCTTGGTTGGGTCTGCCACAATAACGCTATCAAGATCGCTACAGAGGCGAATGATTTTATCTTCAGAGTGCTTAGAAAAAAGGTTGCCGCAGTTTTCTGATGGATCCAAACCTCCAGTCACTAGGGTAAATCTTAATAAACCCCGGTGTTCTAGAAAGCTCCATTGGATGGCGACTTGAGGATGCAATGGAGACAGCAAATAAGCATTTTAAGACCCTCACTACCACGTAATAAACATAGTTATGTGCTCTAACATGTGTTTGGTCAGCTTCACAGTGAGTCTGGTGTTGTTTGCACTCTGGCCACTACCTGACTTGTTTAATTGCTTGCAGATCACTGGAACACCACTGGACTCAGGACATTCAGGAATCCAGCAGATTCCATTAGTCTCCAGGGGCTGCTCCCCACCTCTGCAAGGGAAAACTGGTGTCATGAGTCCAAACCACACCATCCATCTTACTACTTGGGACAAAGGCCAAATCGAGGGGCTGTGAGTTGGACCAGTGACAACTTGAGACAGCCCCGTGGTTGCCATGAAATCCTGAGCCAAACCACTAGAGGTGCTCTCAGCATGAACAATGAAGTCTCCCAGGTTCACTGGTCTGGGTTCATAGAATCATAGAATAGTAGAGTTGGAAGAGGCCTATAAGTCCATCGAGGCCAGAGGCTGCTGGGCAGCAGGGTGGGTGGTACACTAGGAGCATCCCCAATTGGTGACTTTGGCCCAACACCAAACGCAGGCCCTCCAAGCCAT
Organism: Elgaria multicarinata webbii; assembly: GCF_023053635.1. Classification (NCBI taxonomy): domain Eukaryota; kingdom Metazoa; phylum Chordata; class Lepidosauria; order Squamata; family Anguidae; genus Elgaria; species Elgaria multicarinata. The sequence goes on from NC_086176.1 coordinate 9,494,465, forward strand.
CCCCAACATGGAGGGAACTTCTGGTTGGAAAACAGGACTCCTATGGACCACAGCAACATCCCTCTTGACCCTCCGGTCTGTGCTGATGTAGCCATATGGGCAAATCTGGGATTGATCAATTCCATCCAGCCCACCTACTCCATGATTCAGTAATACACGCTAGTTTGGCTCCCTTGTCCACAATTAAATCATGGATGAGCAAGATCTTGTTATGAACCGACTTCGTGTTAAGCAAAAACACTACTAGACCAGTAGGTGCCGTGGATGAGTAATATGGTACCCAGGAGCTGGAGGAGGGACCAGATCCCCAATGCAGCTGCAGCTGTGGAGCAACGGCAACCTTGGATGGAAATATGCTGGCCCTCCAGTTCAGCTGAAAGGGAGCTGTGGAGGCACAAGATGTGTGCCTGTTGCCTGGACAGTGGGTCCTGGCCGCCAAAAGCTCCTGCTGCCACATACGTTAGGCTTTAAGGTGCTACAAACCTCTTTAGCATTTTTGCTGCGACGTGCAAAAAAGGTTGCCCCCTCCGGCACGTGTAAAACCCGAAGTCCTCCCCACTGGTCAGGTGGAGTGTTTTGCCTTTCTTCCGCCCCCAGGGCCCTGTCCCCCTCTTTCGTGGGAGACAGCGGGAGTGGGGCTGCCTGCCGGGCCGCCGGCCCTCCCTGGAGAGCCAGCTGCAAGGGCTGATGGCGGTGCCCGGGGGGGGGGGGCGGCCTTTCAACTGGATGGCGCGGCATTACGGTGACCCTTGACACGCGCCACGCTACCCGGCCTTGCTCTGGGCCTCCTCCTTGCGCTTCTGCCTTCACCTGCCGAATTCACCTGGCTTTCTCTCCCCGCTTCTCTTCCCCCTCCGCCACCGACGGCGCCCGACAGGCAGGCAGGCAGGGACCCCCTCACGCTCTCCTAAGGCCACGCCGCGCCGCGCCGCGCCAGGCAATGCGGTTGTTGCGCGGGCTGCGAGGCGCTGCTGCAGTTCCCTCCGGCAAGCGCGAGGAGGCGCTGGGCGCGCGGCTCCTCCTGGGTCAGACGCGACCACCTGGAGCCCGGGGCGGCTTTCTGGGTGCCTTCGCCTCAGGCCCAGGAGGCTGCAACGCACCCCTCGCCGCCGCCGCCGCCCTCGGTCTCCAGGAGCCCGGAGGGCGCGGCTTGCCGGCGCGGCGGCCCTTCGTCTCTCGCGACGAACCCCTGGCCGTGTTTCCTCGGAAGCAAAACTCCCTGCGCTCAGTGGCGCTTGAGCCCAGGTAAGGCTGCTTTGACGGCAGCCTTCACCACCAGCCCGCCGCCTTTCCTGGCGGCCGCCTGCTCCCCCGGGAGCAAGCCCTGCCGGCCCTGCGCAGTCCCATGGGGCGTGGGCCTGAACGCCCCGCGCCCCCGCGCATCTCCGCCTGTCCTCTGGGGGCGCCTCAAAATGGCCCCTGCCGGGGGGCCACCGGACTCTGCGCTGCCGCCCCGGGTGAATGCAACTGCTACACTTCGCAGCGGCGCGGCCCCCACCCCCGGCGCGGGTGGGCGTGTGCCGGAGCGGCTGGCTGGTGGGCGGCTTGGAGCATCCCACGGCAGAGCGGGCGGCGGCGGCGGCGGCTCCCGGCTGCCTCGCGCTCCTCGCCGGCTGCCGCCTTCCTCCAGCCGCGGCTCCGGCTCAGCCAATGGCAGCGCCGCGCCAGGCTCGAGCGCTGTTTACCCAATCTCAGTCTTCCTCCTCCCCCACCCCCTCCCCTCGTTGGAGAGCCTCGGGAGCATCTTTCCCCGCGCCGGGCAGAGGGAGACGGAGACGGGTCCGGCTGCACGACGGGGACGCGTCTCGCGTGCCTCCCTGCTCCGGGCGCCGCTGCGCGCAGCCTGCTGCCGCAGCTCGGGCTCGCGCGCTCCCTCGCTCGCACCTGAGCGCGGCGGCGGCGGCGGCGGCGGCGGCGATGAGCAGCCCGGCCCGGCCCCGGGTGGGTCGCCCTGGGGACTCGCCGTGACGCCGACTCGGCTCCGCAGCGCGGCCACGCGCCCGCCTCCTCCGGCTTCGGTGCGCAGGCTGCGGCGCCCACCGCGGCTTCTCTGCTCTCCGCCGTCGCCCCCTCCTTGCGGAGGGAGCCCCGCCGGCCGGAGGCATGGGCTGCATAGGCTCCAGGACCGTAGGTAAGGAGGGGGGGGGGGGAAGCGGCGGTCGGGGGGGGCGGGGAGGCCGCCGCCGCAGCTCCGCTCCTCCCTCTCGGGGACCAGGCGGGCGCGACCCTGGCCGCCGCCGCCGCCGCTGCTTGCAGGCAGGAGCGGGCCTTGCGCGTGGCTGGGCTGGAGGCGCAGGGCGCCGTCGGCACTGCGAACGCGGAGCAGGTTGCAGCTTGGGCGGGCGCTTGGCGGGAGGAGGAGGGAGGGAGGGAGGGTGGCTGCGGCTGGCAAGGAAAGGGGCGGCCCGGGCACCGCCGCTCCAGCGCGCTCCCCTCGCGTGGCGGGGCTGATCCGATCCGGGGGCTGCGCCTTCCCCGCCCTGATCGCCGCCGGGAGTGCCGAGGGCTTTGAACCGCCCCCCCCCTCCCGCCGCCCTGCTTCTCCTTTGTATCCTTGGCTGATGTGATGTCTTTGCTGCTAGGATGAGGCTCCGAGGGGGAGGGCGGCCGAGTGAGTGGCAGCCCGGCCGGGGGCGCCCCCTGAAGCCAGGTGTGCGCGTCTCCTGTGGGATGGTTGGCACAGAGGGCGTGTGCGTGTGAATGCGCCGACGCTCCCCGCTTTCCCCTGGGTGCCATCGGCACCGAAAGAGATGGACGGCACTGCACCCTTCACTGTGAACCTGTAGAGAAGCACCAGCGAGGGGAAGGCGGTTGAGTGATTCTTTTTCCCCTCCCCAGCCTTGAGTGAGTTTTCGAGGAGGCCGAGTGCCGGCTGATATCCTTCCCTGCCTCCCCCCACCTACCCACCCGCGCCCGTAATGGTTACTGTTATCAAAATCTCCGTATCACTGCAGTGATGGCTGCACATCCCTGCCTCCCTCCCTCCCCCTGGCTGCCCACGCCTCAGCAGAGAAGAGCCACTGGATCCCTCCCACAAGGAAAGAGCTGTGCCAAGGGCACACGCACACACACAACCCCCACACACGCAGCTTCTGGTGTGATACTCCTAATGACCCTCCCCCACCCCACCCCCGTCCTAATCCTGATTTATAGACTCTGCATCCCTTTGCAGAGGATGGCAAAATGAACATTCTCCTACACAAACCTTTTGACTTCCAGAGCTGACCCTACCTCCACAGGAAGCACATCTGGGTGGGAAGGGAGGTGGATTGAAGGTGTTCCTAAGAGCCACAGAAGTAGGAGAGAGGCTGATCGGGGCCCATGTGCCACAGTCCACTCACGCCCCGTGAAATGAATAGGAGCTCCACAAATCCCATTTAGGCGTCCTCTGGCAATCTCTGGATTGTGGTCCACATCATCAGTTAGTGGTGATGATGGAGTGTCCTGGTGTTGCCATCTGGATGTTCTGCCTCTGGCACTGAAGGACTTTGAGGCAAGCTCGGCTTCCTTCCCCTGCGCTATGCCTGGCTTGTGAGATAAATTACTGTTGTGTTTATTGTTTTACATTTCATTCCTGCCAAATCTCAGGGTTCATGGGGCGTTATGGTATAGCTAGCAACGTCCCATTTTATCCTCACAATAAAATCAAACATAAGTCCTACATAGAGTAGACCCATTGCCGTGACTGGGACTTAAGTGTCAGTCATTTCAATGGATCCACTCTAAGAAGGACTTACATTGGACTTACAGTGGCTGCAATTAAGAACATAAGGAGTGTCCTGATGCTGGATCAGACCAAGGGTCCATCTAGTCCAGCACTCTGTTCACACAGTGGCCAACCAGCTGTTGACCAGGGACCCACAAAGCAGGACATGGTGCAACAGCACCCTCCCACCCATGTTCCCCAACAACTAGTGCACACAGACTTACTGCCTTGGATACTGGATTACTGCCTCGGATACTTACTAGGAAGTAAGTCCCATTGAACTCTATTATGTCCAGGCAAGCATGTTCGGGATAAAACTGCAAGACGGGTTGACTTCCCCATTGCCCACGCAACAAACTTTGTAGCCTGGCAGGGATTTGAACCAGCATCTCCTGTGTCTTGATGAATGGCGTCTCTTCCTTCTCCCTTAGAAAACAGAGCAGTGGTCAGCAGGAAAATCTAAGATGTCAAGAGGGGATTTTAGATAGGAATTTGTTTGGGTGCTAAAGAAGCCAACGTTTCCCATGGTGCACAGTCCTCAATATGGCCAAAACTGGAAGTGATCTTAGAAGATCCATGAAGAGTCTTACAAGGTTTTCCCTCCCCTGAAATGCAGGTGTGGGAGACTGCAAAAACACGACAGGAGTGGCAACAGGTTTAAAAGTGGGGGTATGTCCAACCCACTTTCCCTGAAGTGGGTTGGAAAGCAGATGGGTGGGAAGGGAAGGGAAGGGTTAACTTTCCACCTACCCCATTGCTGCCTTGATCAAAGCTGCAGCCTCCCACAGTTGCATTTCAATAAGGGCGGGAGACTATTGGGAGATGGTTGGTGAATCTCCTGCGTCATATGCTGCAAACAAATTGGTGAATGGAAGATGCAATCCAAAGCAATTGAAATCAGTGGGAGTTTTGCCATCAAATTCAATGAAACATAGATTGTATCCTAAATTTGCATTTGATGATGGAAATGTCCTTTAGATATGTCTCTTTGGCTGTCTCAGTACTCTAGAGCTTTGGAAACACGATTTCAAACTTTGCCAGTGTTGGAAATCTTGGTCAATGGTGGCTCTGAGTATGTGGCCAGCCACCTTAGAGTAAGAGTCAACACAGATCTGTTCTGTAAAGCATTGAGCATTTGGACAGTCTTCTGTACAAGCTCCACTGAAGTGGCTGGGAGCGGTTCAAGAGTGCTCCTGTGCTGTTATGCAGGTTTGGTCCACTTCAGTGATGTTCTCCCAGGACACCTTCCTGGTGGAGCGTGCTCCATGCTAACGAGTGGCAAACGGTGCCAGATGTGTTTTCTGCCTCCGTCGTTCGTATGGTTTAGCTGATCCTGTATATTTCAGAAAATGAGATCTTATGGTATGAAATATATGCACTTCACCGCTAAATAATAATATGTTGAGGTATAGGGACATAAGTATTTTGGAAGGTGTGCCACCAGATGTCAAGGAAGGGTCTTGCACATTTGGCCTCTTGCATATTAGCATATTATAAACCTGTTCATCAGTTGCCCATGTGTCTAATGAAGGAGGTTCTTCTGGGGGAAAGTAGCAACAACAACTCTGATGCAGGAATATGTTCGTTAGTCTTTTAAGTAGGGTGACCCTATGAAAAGGAGGACAGGGCTCCTGTATCTTTAACAGTTGCATAGAAAAGGGAATTTCAGTAGGTGTCATTTGTATATATGGAGAACCTGGTGAAATTCCCTCTTCATCACAACAGTTAAAGCTGCAGGAGCTATATTAGAGTGACCAGATTTAAAAGAGGGCAGGGCACCTGCAGCTTTAACTGCTGTGATGAAGGGGGAATTTCATCAGGTTCTTCTATGTACAAATAACACCTGCTGAAATTCCCTTTTCTATGCAACTGTTAAAGATACAGGAGCCCTGTCTTCCTTTTCATATGGTCACCCTATTTTAAGGTGTCATAGAATTGCTCGCTTGTTTCCGTATAGTCCACTAAGGGCAAACGTGTCGCAGACCATTGGCTGCTGCTTTTAACCAAAACCACTTTGGGCAGCAATTGAAGCAGACCAGTGACAGGGAGTGATAATTACTACTGCAAATCTATGTTTACTGCATGTCCACTCAGAAGTAAGTCCCATTGAGTTTACTAGGACATATTTCCAATTGACTATATAAGATTGCAGCCTTAGCCCTCTCCCCTTTCCTTTGTAGGGATCTGGAACCCTACAAAGGAAAAAGCAGCTTGCGTGATGTGTTTCTTTGAATAGAAGAAGCAGCCATCAAGGTTTTAGCACACTAGTTTGCCTATAACAACACTTAATTTAGCTAGGGTTGGGCTGGCATTTGACTGTTCAGTAAAGATCTGGTCAATTGATCAAATATTTCAGAATATGTAACCAACAATAGGCAAGTGTTGAAAGCATTAACGTTACAACAACAGAAAAAGATAATCACTAATTGGTATGCTAATGATAAAAAAAAAACTTGATAGCTGTTATTGTGAATTAAAGATATTCAGTACAAAATTGCAATGAATTCTTTTATTACATTTTTATTCTTAAGAGCTCAGTAGTCTCTCCTCCCATACCTTATATCCTAACGGCAACCTTTGGTTAGGCTGAGAGTGTAACCGGCCCAGCATCACCTAATGAGCTTCACGGTTGAATGAGAATTTGAACCTGGGTCTCCATGATCTTAGCCCTAACACTTCATCCGTTAGGCAATCGCCTGTGCCACTGATTGCGACCCAGTCCCTGTTTGGGACTTAGGTGGCCAGTGGACCGAACTGCTGCTAGAATTGCTCCAGTATGCTGCCCTCACCCCTGCCCTTATTAACAAATGATACCATAATGGCATTTTTTTTCAAAAGGTAAGTTGCCATCTATACAGTGGTCTTCCTAGAATATATGACAATATTCAAACACACTCAAATAATAGGTGGTCCATTTTCAATATTTGACCACTCAGTTGATTGGCGTGTCAATCCTAAATTTAACCTAACGTGGTTGCTCTTCTGGAATATGATTATTTTGTTTACTTTGTGTACAATGATTATACCTGTTTACTTTCCAAGGTTTAACAGAAGTATGTTGCTCAAAGACCTTCCCCTCCTCTCTTTGTATCCCTAGCATAGATAGATATTACTCAGCAAGCAGTATGTTTCCAAGGGGCTTCCAGAATATCTACAGAGTAATATAATTGCAGAACAGTGACTCTTGGGGATTGCTGCTACCAGTAATCTCTACTACTGATCTTATCCCAAGGCCTATTTAACAAAAGTGATGCCAGTAAGGTATTCTACTCGTAGCTGGTATCCTCTCACCATAACTCCTCCAAGTCTGGAGACAAACCTGTATAGAGCATTGGTAGTCAGTGTCCGTGCTATGCATGCTCCTCTGATTATTGTCCTTGGTCAAACAGATCGGACAGGTGTTTATAGTGCTTTGAAGTTCTGCCAGACCTTAACTCATGAACATTTGGCAGCAACCGGGACATACAGTTGAATGGGTTGTTGTTTTTGTTAAAGTATCTTTCAGAGTCAAATGTGTTAAGCTGAAAATAACAACATATTCATGGGAGATTACATGCAACCTGCTGTACCAAGGAGGATAGCCAAGGCACTCTTAGTTATGGTACCCTGTGGGTTTAGAGTGGCGTCACTCCAGTCCTTGGAATCTCTGTGGTGAAAACCCTCCATTTGAAAACCACTTGATGTTTAGATCAGAAATGCCAATAAGAACGGTGGTGCACGACTCTAGTCTTTTTCGACCACTGTGATTTCAACTCGCCAAAAAATCTTTGCTTGTCTCTAGACCAACATAGAGGCGCGCCTGAACCTTCTCAGAACATACTCCAAAATGCCATTGTCCAAATATATTATCCATGATTCATCAAAACTAATCTTACTTCCAAAACATACTCCACTTCTCTCGTATGTGAATTCACAGTATCCGATCATTTCCCTTCCATAATCACCCACGTATAACTCTTAAAATAACAAACACCATCCCCAGTGACACCCACTCTTGGTTGGCCAGGATTTTACTGAACTGCTCATCATCATCCATTTAGAGACTTCAAGACAAACTAGGACCAAATGCCTAACGAAGAAAAGTATTGTAAGAATTAAGTTGAAGCATTTCCTCATGAGGGATCTGATGTTTGTGCAGAATGCAGCAATGATTCTTGGTGACTGTAATGGGGAAATCCCTCGTTGAAATCTCATATCTGCCATGAGCGCTTTGCTCTGTGTCCTCACAAGCAATTTGAAGTTAGTAATACTGACATACCTTAGAAGGCCGTGGTTCCACGTGCATTCATTTTGGGTTGAATAAATATGTTTATGGACTTCTTTGTGCTGTTGCTCACTGGCCCCAGTTTGCATGTACTGTTTCTCCTTTCTACCCCTGCCCACAAATTGGTAGATAATATTCAGAATTTGACTGGAGTATGAAATATTGTATGCACAAGTCTTGTGCAGTTCCCCTAACACAATGCAGAGGTTAGGGTTAAACCTGTCTATTGATGGTTTTTTAAAAATGCCAAACCGATTGGGGTTTACAGGCCTTTGAGCAATGTGAATGCATCTCCTAGAAAGACGGGTATGATTCAGAGCTTTCCGTTGGTGTGAGGTTCTTGTCATTGGAGTCTCTAGGGTTCATCAGCTGGAAAATGCAGAGGCTATGAAATGTGAGAAGGATGATAGCACTGATAATCACTAGGACGGCAAAAGGTTTTTAAGATAAGATGCTACCTGACAGGTACTGCAGTCCTATGCAGGTTTGCTTAGAGGTACATCTCAGTATATTCAGTGGGTTTTAGTCCTAGGCAAGTAGCCTTCATCAGATTTCCATTTTGATAGATTTTTTAAAAAATATATAGCATAACGTACATGATACTAAAAGTAACAAAATAAAATTACAATTAACAATATGGAAATAAAATGGAAATATCATTGTTATTAATGATAAAATGAGTGAAGACAAAACACAATAATTCTTATAATAAGTTCAAATAGTCAAGATTAATTAGGAAAGGAGATAACACTTGATAAATAATGACCCACGGATCTGCAGACTTCAAGTACTGAGATAGTACAACAGAAATTTGATATGCCATTAATTTAACTAAACCTCCAGTCCTATGGACACTTTAAGTAAGCCCTATTGAACTGAGTAAACCCGCATAGCATTTATAAACCTGCATCAACACTTTTCAAAGCCTTACCATTTGTGCTTTGCATGTGTCAATCTGGCAGCAATTAACACATAAGTAAGAGATTTTTCTGTGGGTGAAATCCACCATCGCGTGTGTAACAGGAGTTCCCCCATCTCTCTGCAACCTCCCACCCTTCCAGAATCTGTTCCAGAGAGTCCCCAATCCTCTGGAGCAGATTTTCAGGGGGCTGCAGGGGGAGGGGGAATCGTTTTCTTCCCGTTTTGCTGTGAGAAAGTGCTGCTGGGCTGGCTGGCATCGTCAGTGAGAAAGCTTCTACACCTAAGTCAGGCACAGGCAGGCTCTTTATTTCAATTAAACTATTACACCTGTCGGCTGGCTGGGCTTCCACTGTGTGTTAGGGGCTCCATCCAATAGTTCTGGAGGGCACCAGGTTGGAGAAGGAAGGAAGAAACTTCCATGAGCAGCAGTGGAGCTCTACATCAGCAACGTAAAGGACAAAAGCTCCCTCCATAAATGTGCAGGGGTGGATTAACATGTGTGTCTGTCTGTCTGTCTGTTTGTTTGTTTGTTTGTTTGTTTAAGGGGGATATAGCTTGAGGGGGGGAATTTAAAAATTCCTAAAAAATGAATACATTAATGGATCTGAATCAAACTTGACGTGACTAAAGCTCTCTTTAAGAGCCATCACCATGCCAAGTTTCATCTCTTTATCTTTAAAAGTTCTGCAGATGTAAGCATTTGATTAATTTCCATTTTAAAAATTCCTAAAAATCAAAGCACGAACCGATCTGATTCAAACTTGGTGGGTAAAGCCCTCCTTAAGAGCTAACACCATACCAAGTTTCGTCTCTTTATCTTAGGGAGCTGTAAGTATTTGATGAATTTCCATTGACTAGAGCGGTTATCCAAAAAGGGGCGGTTCTCCGACAGGGCGGAGTAAGAGGAGATGCTCCAAAATTGGGGCAGAGAATCGCCTCAATGGAGCTCTGGCTTGAATTTTGAGGTGGAGAAGACCCACTTTGCACACCCCTATGAGATGCAATAGCCCTATTTGGGTATTCACCTTCATCACATGAGAGGGGAGAATGGGGCGGCCCCCTCAGCTATGTTGCTTTCTCCTCTGCCCCTTCCATGTCTTGGGCGTGATCTGAAGCTGGGAGCCTACTCTACACCAGGTTTCTAAACTGCATGGAGAGCCAGCATAGGTAGAGCAGGTCCCAGACATGTGTGGAAGACAGAAGGTCCAGATGACTCTACGACAAACCAGCTTATATATAAATAATTTTGAGTATTATAGTTTGACATGAATTTATCACAGTGACTTTTTCAATTTCGCATTTCAGCAAATGTTTACAAGTCTCAGTGGTCTGATTCAGATGTAATGCTGGACCATAGTTTAGCATTAGGAGAATCTCAGGCTTGCATCCTCCACCTTCCTTCTGGTGCATCTATGAGAAGGAGTTTGGAAGCTTTTGCTTCCGTTTTAGATTAAGTGTATTAATTTATTTATTACATTTTTATACCGCCCAATAGGTGAAGCTCTCTGGGCGGTAGCCTGCTGTATCATCCAGACTCTGAGAAAATGCCGTTAATCTTAACTATGGTTAGTGGAAACAATCTTGCTTCAAACTAGTCTGTAAAACTGGCTCATTTTCACTAACTGTAGTTAAAATTAACCACAGTTTAGGATTCAGACACCTACACTGAAGGTTAATCGCGTGACTGCACTGGTCTAAAGGGTCGATGCACAAACCCAAGCCTTGCCTAGGGTCATTCATATAACACTAAACTATGGTTATTTATTTAATTATTTATTCGAAGTATTTTTATGCTGCTCCTCAGCCAAAAAGGCTCCCAGAGTGGCTTACAAATAATTGGTTAAATAAGACACTGACCCAGTTCACAAGATCACAGTAGTTTAAACAAGTCATGGTGGCTTAAGCCAAAGTACATGCCAAGTGCCATTTGCTTAATTACCCACCCAGGCATAGCTTGTCATGTCAGCCGAACCCAACTCGTTTGAGAGGAAAACAACCCTCAAAGATCCCAACAACAGGCCATGGGTTATCCGAGGGTAGTTTCCCCCTCAAGTAAGCCATGTTGCCTGGGTTTGGACAACACAGCAAGCCGCATTGCAATGAGTAATTAGGCAAATGGTGCCCGGCATATGATGGCACATGCCATGGCTTAAACAAGCCGCCATGGCTTGTTGAGCCTCAGAGATTGTGCAAACCAGGGCAGTCCCAGCCTGCAGGCTTACAATCTAAAAAGATATGACACACAATGGAAAAGGAAAAGGGTGGAAAGAGGGGGAAATTAATTCCTTTAGCAGGGCTGGTGAAATGGCCTCCTTTCCCCCTCTCGTCTCCCGTAGCTCAGCCTTCTGGAATGGCTGCTGCTGTTGCCAATTGAAGGAGGCAGAGGGAGGCCTTCATCAGGGCTGATGGAATGGCCCTCCTCTTCCTCTCATCTGTTTAGTCTTACATCTGAACTGAGCAGTCATCTTAAAATGTTGAAATTCCATTAAAGTATCTTCATTTTGAAGCCAAATTGTAATTGAGTTTGTAATATTTACTGTAGGGAAGTGTGTCAAATATGAGTACCTGTCATTTTTTGAAAAAGGACTCATTTACACCTCTTGCACAATTCAAGCAGGTCCGTGTTTCATGAGAAGAAACTGACCTGCTTTTCCAATAAATTCATATGGTAAGAGAACTGACTGTAGTTGAGGAAGGTGGAGAGAATCTAGGCTCCGAGGGAGTGGGAAAAACACATTACTTTATACAGACATGGTGGTCACTAGTGAGAGGTTTGTTAACCTGGGAAGGCCGTCAACCAAGAGCATAACGTTCCAACCAAGGCCTTAGCTAGACGATGGGTTAGCCCGGGCTGATACCTGGGATCGCCCCTGTGCGTCCAGATGATGCACAGGGGATCCTGGGCTCAGGCAGGGGTCAACCCTCCCTTGCCCCGGGGTAACGGGCACCATTTTTGGCCCGGTATTTCCCGCAGCCTCGGGCTAAGCCCGAGACCGTGAGCATGTAGACCGTTCCGCCGCTTTCCCCGGCTACCGCAATTACTCGCAAGTAGCCGGGAAAAGCGGCGGACGGGGAGCAGCGCTCCTCAGGAGCACTGCGGCCATCAGGGCTGGGTGGGGGGAGCGGGGAAAGCCATTACATTTTTTTTTAAAATCCACTTACCTGAGCGCACAAGCGTTCGTGCACATGGCCCCCTTAAGATGAAAAAATAGCAGATGCGACGGGGTCCTTTCTTGACCTCGTCGCGCCTGAGGTGTAGACTACGTCGAGAGCCCGCGATAGTTGCATCGCGGGCTCTCCCCTCCTCACCACTGGATTATCAGGTAGGTCTAGCAAAGGCCTTAGAGTTGGGCTTTATTGACATAGTTCGCATGATCACCACATGGTACCATGGTTTATTTAAGCCACGGTGGGTTGCAGTAGCCACAGGGGCCAAGTTACCAGCTCAACACCCTGCCGCAGGTTCTCATGTCGTCTGAACCCAGGGAAGGTAACTTGTTGGGGTGGTTTGTTAACCACCCCAATAAGCCAACTTTGTTGAGTTGAGACAACACAACCCATGCCCAGCGACTGGCCCTCCTCTGTGTGACAACCTTTTAAGTATTTGAAGAGTGCTCTCATGTCTCCCCTCAGCCTTCTCTTCTCCAGGCTAAACATGCCCAGTTCTTTCAGTCTCTTCATAAGGCTTTGTTTCCAGACCCCTGATCATCCTGGTTGCCCTCCTCTGAACCCGCTCCAGCTTGTCTGCGTCCTTCTTGAATTGTGGAGCCCAGAACTGGACGCAATACTCTAGATGAGGCCTAACCAGGGCCGAATAGAGAGGAACCAGTACCTCACGTGATTTGGAAGCTATACTTCTATTAATGCAGCCCAAAATAGCATTTGCCTTTCTTGCAGCCATATCGCACTGTTGGCTCATATTCAGCTTGCTATCTACAACAATTTCAAGATCTTTCTCGTTTGTAGTATTGCTGAGCCAAGTATACCCTGTCTTGTAACTGTGCATTTGGTTTCTATTTCCTAAATGTAGAACTTGGCATTTATCCCTATTAAATTTCATTCTGTTGTTTTCAGCCCAGCACTCCAGCCTATCAAGATCACTTTGAAGTTTGTTTCTGTCTTCCAAGGTGTTAGCTATTCCACCCAATTTTGTGTCATCTGCAAATTTGATAAGCGTTCCGTGCACGTCCTCGTCCAAATCATTAATAAAAATGTTGAAGAGCACTGGGCCCAGGACTGAGCCCTGCGGTACCCCCAAACATTGGATGCCTGGTGGTTTTATGGATTGATTTAAAAATATTTATAGCCCACTTTTCAAGCGTGTATTCAAAGTGGTTTACAACAATAAAGGCCTCCCACTCGTAGTACTCCTGTATTCCCCCACCACTGTCTTTTGACTTAACACAGAAAATCCATTGAGGGGGGAAAAGAGAGAATGGTTGCACAATGCCTACTGACTGTGTTGAGCTCGGAAGCATTTGTCTAGAAGTACTCTCTTAATTAAACTTCCTGGTTTAATTGCAGCTCACATAAAGGGAGGAGTGAAGGGTCTGCCTGCATGGGTAAAAGGCATATGCACATCTTGGCTGAATAAACAGAGATATGATCATCCATACAGTGCCACTGAAAAGGAAAGCAGGGCAGGAAGGATGCAGATTCTTGGAGGAGAATGAACTAATAGAGTCTGGCGTTATTAAGAGCGCAGAGCTGGGCATTGATAGCTCCGTAATGCATTAAAGCTGATCAAGGAGACAGGACCAAGCCACAACAGACCTTCAAAGAGTGGGGGGAGGGGGGAGTGGAAGCAAAGGAGCAGTGACCCAGAGGGGTCCATTGTAAAAGACTAGCTGTGTTAAGGCTGACATGGCAAGAAAGCAAAAAGTGCTGAGGCACCCCAGAATCTAACTAAATTAATACTGGCATGCATAGCAGACGACTTCATAAGGCTTTTGGATTAGAACAGGGAAGAGATTTTGTGAGCAGTAAATGGATTTTTTAACATCAGTTCTTAAAATGGATGAGCACAAAGGTCCGCTTGTCTGTGATGCAGGAATTACTGTGAAACCGTGTCCACGTACATTCACTGGGAAGCCTGAGTTGGAGTTTCTTGGCGTGTCTCTGTGCACATGAGTGCACACAGTAAAAACAGATGCATATGTGATTTCCATATGTGATAATGTACACATGTGTTTCCCAGCACAAAATAACTTTCTGTGTAGGGTGATCAGAATGTTAGAAGCTGCCTGGCCACAGAGCAAAAGTAAGCAATGATGGAGGAAAGTATAAGCAAACCAATTACTCAAGGAGTTGCAGGTAGCTATAGCTTATATAATTATTATTATTATCATCATCATTATATCCCGCCCTTTTCCCCAGTACTGGGATTCAAGGGGTTTACAAGATTAAAACATGTACAATTAAAACATAAATTTACAAAAGTTAAAATAGAATTAAACCCGCAGTAAAATTAAAACATGTTGTTGTTTTTAAAAAATAGTAACAGATTAAGAAAGGGGAATCCAATACATTAACACAGGTCCAGAGTAGTTCCAAAAGCTTGCCGAAACAAAAATGTTTTTGCCTGCCTCCTATGGGAGCCAGCCTAGCCTCCCTGGGAAGGGAGTTCCAGAGCTTTGGAGCAGCCACCAAGAAGGCCCTCCCCCCGTACCCGGGATGTTGGTAGGACTGAGGCCTTAGCTAGACCTAAGGTTTATCCTGGGATTGCCCCGGGGTCATCCCTGTTCATGCAAATGACACACAGGGGATCCCGGGAGAAGGCAGGGACAACCCTGGGACGATCCCGGGATAAACCTTAGGTCTAGCTAAGGCCTGAGAGAAAGGCCTCCGCAGAAGATCTCAGAGCACGGGCAGGCTCATATGGGAGAATACAGTGACTTTCTCACTGACTTGTGAGCCCTGGAGTCACTAGTCACCTAAAACTACTAGAAGTAGCTAGAATTGAGGCAGAGTCTTGCATTACTGCAGTGGTGTGGAAGGCCTCTGACTCCAGGCTCATCCACTCCAAGCAGGATATTGCACTATGAAAGTGGTATGAAAGCGGTATATAAAAGGCAGGAGCCACACTGCTGCTTTATAGTGGTATTGAAGTGCACTGACAACTGTTGGAGTATACATACTGTATACCACTTTCATACCACTTTCATAGTGTTATATCCTGCTTGTGTAGACGTGTCCCCAACACTTGTCAGTGCACTTCAGTACCACTATAAGGCAGTAGTGTAGATCCTGCAGTGCACTTCAATATTGCTATGAAGCAGTCGTGTGGCTCCTGCCTCTTATATGCCACTTCCATACCACTTTCATAGTGGAATATCCTGCTTGGTGTAAATGAGCCCTTCGTCACTCACACCTTCTGATAATGGGGAAGTGCTGCCAACCTTCACCGAGGAACAGTGCTATAGTGGAGCCAGGGCTCGCAGGGTCCAAATGCTAGAGGACTTCTTGATTAGCAGGGATAAGCATCGCACCTGCTGCCACCACCACCCATTAGACTTCCCTGTTCCCTCTGAGCTGAGCTACAATGTTCACAGTAGCTGGGGGAGAAATGGATTTTCCAAGCAACCATGTATTGTGAGGCTAGGCCTGTTGCGATGCAAAGTATTTGCGGGTGGCCTGGTCTTGAATGGGCCGTTAAGTAGGGTGACCATATGGAAAGGAGGACAGGGCTCCTACAGCTTTAAGAGTTGCATAGAAAAGGGAATTCCAGCAGGTGTTATTTGTATGCATGCAGCACCTGGTGAAATTCCCTCTTCATCACAACAGCTAAAGCTGCAGGAGCTATACTAGAGTGACCAGATTTAAAAGAGGGTAGGGCACCTGCAGCTTTAACTGTTGTGATGAAGAGGGAGTTTCACCAGGTTCTCCATATATACAAATGACACCTGCTGAAATTCCCTTTTCAATACAACTGTTAAAGATACAGGAGCCCTGTCCTCCTTTTCATAGGGTCACCCTCTGTTAAGACGGTTAGCTTTACAAAAGCCTGCTCCTGGCCGAGATGAAAACTGCCAGAGCTGGTTTGTTGAAATGAATCCACACAGCTGCCTGCATTTTTGGACTCTCGTTGGGGACATCGCTATGTGGACTGTCATGTTGAGTGCCTATATGGCCAGATCTACACCATGGCATGTGTCATGAGCCCCAACAGTTGTCAATACATTTCAATACTGCTATAAAGCAGTATTGTGGCTCCTGCCTCTAATATACTGCTTCCATACCACTTTCATAGTGATTTATCTTGCTTGGTGTAGATCTGGCCTATGTCAAAAATTACTACTACACCACTGCACGTAAGAAGATCAGACCAAGGATCCATCTAGACCAGCATTCTGTTCAGACAGTGGCCAACCAGCTGTTGACCAGAGACCCACAAGCAGGACACAGGGGCAATAGCATCTCCCTCCCATGCTCACTAGCAATTGGTGTATATAGGCTGATACTGGAGGTAGTACATAGCCATCAGGACTAGTAGCCATTGATAGCCTACTTCTCCAGGAATTTATCCAACCCCCTCTTTAAAGCCATCCAAATTGGTGGCCATCACCACATCTTGTAGTGAATTCCATATTTTAACTATCCGCTGTGTGAAGAAGTGCTTCCTTTTATCTGTCCTGAATCTCCCACCAATCAGATTCATAGGATGAGCCTGGGTTTATCCCATAGAAAGCAACTGTGTCATTGGCCAAGCCCATGTGGTTTTGCATCCAAATATTACCAGTGTAGCATGGGAAGACGGTACAGATAATTAGTTCTGACATATGAATGGCTTTTAGTGGGCAAAACCTAGTCACAATGAAGCCTCATGTGGCGCAGAGCGGTAAAGCAGCAGTTTCTGCAGCTGAAACTCTCCCTACGGCCTGAGTTCGATCCCAGCAGAAGCTGGTTTCAGGCAGCCAGCCTTCCATCCTCCCAAGGTTGGTAAAATGAGTACCCAGTTAGCTGGGGAAAAGGTAATAACGGCCGGGGAAGGCAACAGCAAACCACCCCGCGATAAGGCCTGCCAAGAAAACGTCAGCGAAAGCTGGCGTCCCTCCAAGAGTCAGTAATGACTCAGTGCTTGCACGAGAGGTTCCTTTCCTTTTCCTGATTTCAGTGGAAGAGTTAAGTGAGTTAAATCAAAAGGACTTGCCCCCTACTCCACAACATGCTTACTCAGGAAGAAGGTAAAAAGGGCTAATCCCCTGTACACCACACTCAGCTCCTGGGAGGATGAGGGCACAGAAATGTGATTAACGGATCTCCCAGATAAGGTTTGTAACCTGTAATTGCTCTGCCTTAAACACTGAATTTTACAGGAGTTTCAGACAATGGCCTTAGCTAGACCTAAGGTTTATCCCGGGATCATCCCTGCCTGCTCCTGGGATACGCTGTGTGTCATTTACATGAACAGGGATGACCCCGGGATAATCTCGGGATGAACCATATGTCTAGCTAGGGCCAATGTCATCTTCCATTTGTAATCTTCCCCATGTTTTTCTACCACTTTTAAAAACCCTTTAAGGAATAAAAGTTGGAATGGGGACACACAGCCGCTTGATTGGTGGCATTAGGGACTGTCTCACTGGAAGCACCCTCAGAGTCCTACTGTGGAATTACTCTCAAATATGCGCACAAAGGAGTGCAGTCGTTCAAGAGTGCTTCCCTTTTGGGCTGGATCATACCCATGTCCTCTACTTGGCCGTCCTATTGATATGGTTATTTCTGTGTTACAGTCATTATTTCACTCCATGACACTTTTCTGTCTGCACCTTCTGTTTCTTCTCAGTTTGCCTGCAGGCTGCCAAAACACTGTCAATTAGAAGAGACTTTGTTCATCTCTTTACCTCCCTGTCCCATACAAAAATGAAGTTTTGCATTAGTTGCTTGACTGTTTCCAGATCCCCCAAACTGTCACCTCCAATTTCTCTAGAACTGATTCAGTCTAGTGGTCATACAATGCTATTTGGTTTGCCATTCCAAGACATGAAGAGATACTGTTACTACTAATACTACTTCTAGATGTATTAATATAATTTGGATCTCCCCGTTAGCTTTATACTCTTTACTGATTAAGCTCCTCTCTTACCTTTCACCATTTACCTCTCACTAAAGCAATCTATGTTTATTTATTTATTCATCCCAAGATTGTCAAATTCCATTCTTCAGTTTGAAGATCTCCACAGTGGCTTCCACAATCTTATATAAGAATACGGTGCTGTAAAGCTTATTTAATAAAGATTTACCATACCAATTTTGCTCTCTCTTTTTAAAACAAAACAAAACATGAAGCTTGAGCAGTGTGGACATGCAGAAAATTGTGAAACTTTGTAAAAGTTCAAAGCTCGAGCTTTGGACAGCTCAGGAAGGAAGGCAGAGAAGGATGAGGCAAAGGGGAGGTTAATGCATGTGCTGCACACTGTGCATGTAATGTAACATGTGACACAGTGTGTGTCTACACTTGTAATAATGCTTACTCCTGTGAGCTCTTAAGAGTCCTGAGCCAATGAAAGGACAGGCACGGAATGTTGGGAAAGAGACTGAAAGAAAGTCAGTTCATGATAGCTAGAGGAGGAGGAAGAGAAGTTCACAGAATCATAGAATAGTAGAGTTGGAAGGGGCCTACAAGGCCATCGAGTCCAACCCCCTGTTCAATGCAGGAATCCACCCTAAAGCATCCCTGGCAGATGGTTGTCCAGCTGCCTCTTGAAGGCCTCTAGTGTGGGAGAGCCCACCACCTCCCTAGGTAACTGGTTCCATTGTCGCACTGCTCTAACAGTCAGGAAGTTGAGGAGAAAGACCTGAAAGTGCACCAGAAGGAGAAGGGAGAGAAAAATGAGACAAAAACAGATAGATAAGACAACAGAAAGAAGAGAAAAAGTTGACATGAAGCAAAAGAACTAATAGACTGGAAGAAACTCGGGGCTTTTTTAACTTTAATTTTTTATTGATTTAAAAAAAACCTTAATTTTTGAAATTTCAATGAAGTTCCAAACGAGCTTTAATAACAAAATGGCATGTTTCTTTGCTGCATGCCAAACAGTCCCCTATTCCTCAACTGTTCAGTGCCGGTTTGCTCCACCCTGAAAAGTGCTTTATCTGACATCATGTGTTTTTGACTCAAACTTTTAAGAAATTGTAAATTTTCTTTTTAATAAGAACAGGGTCGTGTTGTTGTTTTACCTTTGCTAATTTATTTGTAATACATTTATTTTAAAAGTGTAAAGTTATTCTAGTTGCAGGGGAAAGGGGCAAACATATATTTTAATTTATCATTCACAGACTACTGTTCCTCAAGGTGAGACGTGATTTTAAACAAATAAATAAAAGAAAATTATTAAAAATTGCAGAGAAGTTAGAAGCCAGCATAAACAAAAAAACCCAGAGTAAAAGACCAAAAGTTCTAAAAGCCCTCTGCAAATAATAAAGATCTTCACCAGGAACGTAAACAATATCAGATTCAGTGTCAGGTGATCTCCCTGGACAGAGCATTCCAGTGATAGAGTGCCACTGCTGAAAAGGCCTTATACCTGTTCACCACTCACCTTAACTTCCAAAGCTGGGGGACTTGGAAAAGGGCCTTTAAAGACAATCTTAGTACTCAGGCAGATTCGTGCATGAGAAGATAGTCCTTCAAGTATTGGCTTTAAAGGTAAGAAGTAGCTCCTTGAATTCTACTCAGAAACAGCCTGGTAGCCTGGCAACATGTATTCCATTTGACTAGTTCCAGTCAGTAACCTAGCTACTGTATTTTGTACCAATGAATCACTGGGCACTATCTCCCCGTTGTCCTCATTGACATATCTAAATACTCTGTGTTCCCCATGAATGCCACCAGTTGCATGGCAATAGAATGCCAGAGAAACCCCCAAACAGAATTTTCCTTCTGAAAATGGATTTCCACCAAACTTCACATTGTGGGGCGGGGAGTTTGTGTTGAGAGCACAGAAATCTGAAAGAACATTTTTGATTCTCCAAAGATTGGGATTATGCCCCCCTTTCGGACAAAATTTATAGAAATGGTTTTAGTGGATTTTAATGGATGGATGATATTCTGGAGGTGATGGACTTGACCTTGGGGGAGGTAGGGGTGGCGACGGCCGACAGAAAGTTCTGGCATGGGCTGGTCCATGAAGTCATGAAGAGTCAGAAGCGACTGAATGAATAAACAACACAATAAAACAAAACAAAACCCTGTATTTAACATTTTTTTCCAGTGCCACTGAATTCTAATCTCCAATTAGAAAAGGGGCCAGTACTTCCTCAAAAATTCCAGACATGCTAACTACTTCAGTAGAAGGCAGTATGAGCTAGAAGAAAAACCGAAGGAATTGGGCTTATTTTTTCTTGGAGAAAATAAAGAGAGAACATGATCACATTTTTGCTGTCTGAAAGGCTGCCATATATAAAAAGAGCACAGTTCCCTAGAGCTCCTGAGGGAAGCATAAGAATTAGGGGCTCAAGTTGCAGCAAGCCAGATTTAGGGTAGATATCTGGAATTGCTTTCTAATTGGGAGGCCAGTTGGACAATGGAACAAGAGACATCGAAACTTGTGCTATTTCCTTCTCTGATTATTTTACATGGGAGGCTGAATAAGTTTCTGTTGGGAATGGGTAAGGTCCAGGGAATGCTGTCATTGAAGACTGGGTGGGGTTAAATTGATGTACGTTTATGTGGCCCAATTTTAAGTGAGATCCTGAGTGCATGAAAAGTGCTTGCCCATGAAGAGTTCTGCAGTCTGGTATCACATTTAAAGAGTTGCTAACACATGTGCTATATTCTAGAGCAGTGGTTCCCAAACTTTTTCAGGTCACCGCCCCCTTGGTTCCACAAACTGCTGCCCAGTGCCCCCTACCTTACACTATAAAAATCATTATTCAGAATAGCGGTTTTCAACGACCCACTAAGGAAGATAGATTATTTATTTATTTGTTTGTTTATTGCATTTCTATACCGCCCAATTGCCGAAGCTCTCTGGGCAGTTTACAAAATTATAAAAATAATAATAAAAATTATAAAAACAATAACAATAAAATTCAAAACAGTAACAATTAACTGAATATTTATTCAAAATCCAATTGCATTTTTTTAGTTTATTCAATTAAACATAATTGATGGACTTGATCCAGTGATACCATCTTTTCAAAGTCTGATAGTCATTTAGCAAGAATATTAGATATCACATTTAGTAACTAGGATAGATAGAGTACCTCACTATTCTGTAAATTCTTAATGTGATGGATGGGCTTCTTAAACGGTATTAATACATGTGTGGATTCTTCCCCTCAATGGCTTGGGACCAAACTACCTTCTCCCATAAAAATGTCCCTGGGTCTTAAGACCTTCTGGAGAGGCGCTTCTCGGAAAAGACCAGGGAGCTTTGTCCCTGTCACCCCTTTGCCTCTTAGTGCGCCCCTGCTGCCCCTTGCCTCTTAACGCCCCCCTGTGAAATCCCACCGCCCCCAAGGGGGCAGTACCACCCACTTTGGGAACCACTGTTCTAAAGTTAGGGTACAAACCGTAGGTTTTCGGAAACCTTTGGGAAAGAGACCAAGCACTGGTTTGTAGAACAATATAAAATTGAGCTGGCATACATTTAAGTAAACAGGAGACCTGTAGAGGAAAGAGAGTGCCTCTGATTTAATACCCAGTGAATTTCTGCCTGCTTCATAAAATGGATTATTTGCTTTACTTGGGATCTAACCTACTTATCTTTGTAATGTGATGTTGTTGGAAAAGACCAGTATTCAGCAAGTTTAGCTGTTTTTAAAAGTTTTTGTGATGGGGGCAGTGCACTGACCATTTTATCTGTATTCCCTTGTAAATTGACAAATGTGTACATTATTTCGGTATTTATTTATTTATTTATTACATTTTTATACCGCCCAATAGCTGAAGTAGAAGTACATTTGTGGTTTATCAGTGCAAACACTGACTGGCAGCACTTCTTCAGAGTTTCAGGCAGGGATCTTTCCTACCCCTACCTGCAGGTACCTGTAGGGGTGGGGAACAACTCCAGATGACCAGTATGGAACCCCATTCTTTTGGCATACCTCTCATTTAAATTGGACCTTGTTCAAGCTAGGGATGAGGCAGTTCTGTGTTTTTACACATAGAATTGCCACAATCGCATTGATGGTAATATAAGAATGAACAAACAGAGCCTGCAACAAAATATTATAGTGTGGAGTCCTTTTGTACAGTGTGCCAGCCAGCCAGCCATGCCCACCTCCATGATATTCCATTCCTTTCTCTCCCCCGCCCCCATCCAGTTTTCCATAGATATTGGGTAGTTTTTGATAAGACTTTCTAACTTTGTTTTAAATCTAGAATAAGTTCTATATGCAGAGCTTTATGTAACGATGACTTATATTTGTCTTTCCATGTTTGCTACGCTTGTATCCCACCCTTCCTCCAATGAGCTCAGAGTGGCAGATATGGAGGCTTCCCTAGGGTGACCATATGAAAAGGAGGACAGGGCTCCTGTATCTTTAATAGTTGCATAGAAAAGGGAATTTCAGCAGATGTCATTTGTATATATGGAGAACCTGGTGCAATTCCCTCTTCATCACAACAGTTAAAGCTGCAGGAGCTATACTAGAGTGACCAGATTTAAAAGAGGGCAGGGCACCTGCAGCTTTAACTGGTGTGATGAGGAAATTTCACCAGGTTCCCCATATATACAAATGACACCTTCTGAAATTCCCTTTTCTATGCAACTGTTAAAGATACAGGAGCCCTGTCCTCCTTTTCATATGGTCACCCTAAGCTTCCCATCTTAGCTTTATAACAATCTTGGAATTAGGCTGAGAGTAATTTACCTAAAGTTGCCCAGTAAACTTCATGGCTGTGTACAAAGTATGATCCAGAATCTGGAAAAGATAAATATTACCTTTTGAACCAACGAGAGTAGACAGACATGATACAGAATCTGGAAATGATAAATAGAGTTGGAAGACCTAAAGACAGTAGTGCATGCACTGGTAACTTCGAGGCTCAACTTCTGCAATGCGCTCTACCTTTGTGCCTAGTCCAGAAACTTCAACTAGTTCAAAATATGGCAGCCAGGTTGGTCACCGGTACACCTAGGGGTGACCACATTACACCAGTCTTAAAATCTCTTCACTGGCTGCCAATTAGTTTCCGGGTGAAGTATAAAGTGTTGGTTATCACCTTTAAAGCCCTACATGGTTTGGGTCCGGGCTACCTGCGGGATCGCTTTCTCCCGTACAACCCGCCCCGCACACTCAGGTCCTCTGGGACGAATTTACTCCAGCCAATAAAAACAAGGCTGACAACTATTACCCAGAGGACCTTTTCCTCTGCCGCTCCCAGATTGTGGAATGGCCTGCTGGGAGAGATTCGTCAACTTAACAGTCTTCCAGAATTTAAGAAAGCCATAAAGACTGATCTCTTCTGGCAGGCCTACCCAGTTGAATTTTAAGATGCCTTTTAATAATGTGCTGCTTTTAATAATGCATTTGTTTTAAATTATATGTATTTTATGGTGTCTGCTTTTGTGTTGTACCCCACCTCGATCCAGAGGGAGAGGTGGGTAACTATTATTATTATCATCATCATCATCATCATCATCATCATCATTATTACCTTTTGAACCATGGAGAGTAGACAGACATGATAGCTTTAATATTGGCTCTGCACTAAAAAGACTCAACCAACCATGTTTCAATATCTTTGTATTTTGTAGGGAGAAATTAATTTTGTGTATGTCATGTATGAGCTGGTCCATTGGTTTGATTTCTCCTAGCTTCTTTGGTCTACTCACTTTCAGGAAGTTGAAGCTGGAAGTTTGCACCTCTTCAACCTGGGGCGCTTCCACATGGAGAGCTCCTAGCAATACCAATCAAAAGTAATTGTGCAGCTATTCTGTCTTTCCTTCCTTAAAGCGTTTTTTTGTGGAAAGAAACAAGATGGAAAAAGTGGTGGGAAGCATGGGTTATGAGAGAAAGATGACAACATCTGGACAGACACACACATGTAACATTCTGTGAATGAGGTAGGGCAATAGCATGATAAAGGCCCTGCCTATTGGGCTATAGGGCAGTATAGAAATGTAATAAATAAACAGTACAAACAAATCCAAAGAATAGGAGGGAGTTTATCTCTTTTATTAGACAACCTCTTAAAAACAATTCATTTTACAGAATGTAGTTCATTTTAACTGTGACTTTTGTCTGATGAGATCCTGTGTGTGATTTGTACAATTTGCAAAATAAACTTTAAATAACTAGAGCAGGTCCCTTGAAAGATATTATCTTTACCAGCTCTGTGTTAGCAGTGATTGAAGCAGAGTGATTAAAATAAATGAGTGGAACATGTACCGTAACCAAAAGAGGAATGATTGGTTTGTCTGTCTAATAAATACTCCATGGGACCCTGCCCTTTTATGGAGTGAATTTGGAATACAAAAATGAATAGGCTCTCAATAATAATTTAAGAAGTGAGTAGCTGGGCAGCTCGGGGTTCGCCCAGATGATAAAAGGGTCACAAAAAAGAGAGATCCAACAATAATAGATCATGAAAGTGTATGAAAAACATGTATACTTTGGTTCTTTCTCCCTCCTCAAAGGCTAAAAATACAACTCCAAAAAGATTAAAGGGATACAGGAGTGTCCCTTTAGTTAAGGTGAGTCACAAAAATAAGGTTCTGCTATTATAAAAGCTCAAAATTCTACTGCTTATATAAATGACACCTGTTGAGGTAATAATGTGAATGCCTTGGCATCCATGATTTACCTAATGAGGTCTACTGATCCAATACAAATTGCCAGACAGAGCCAGCTCAGACGTTTTGCTGTCTGAAGCGAATAATAAGATGGCACCCTCTCTCACTTCATGGAGAAAACCTGACTAGAACATTTCTACAACACTGATGATGCAACAGCATCCTCCATTGAACTGAAGACAGCAGGCTAGCTTTGGAAGAATAAGGCAGGCTGTGAGGCACAACAGCTCTCATCCAACATCTTGCTGCCACCTCCCAGCGTCAGCCGCCTGAGGGGACTGCTTCACCCTGCCTAGTGGTAGGGCCGGCCCTGTTGCCAGAGATACAGCAAGTTCAAAGAGCAGAAAATTGACACGTCTGTACATTTTGCTCGGCATACTACTAATATACATTATTTAAGTTTGTCGAGGAAATGAGCCTTGCATTGGTTTGGTGAAGTTCTGAGCAGTGGTTCAAAAGTTATGAAGGATTTTCTGCCTCATGGAAGTCTATGGCAGCAACTGCTGGCAAAGTTGTGTCAGGCATGCTGAGTTTCACTGTGAAGCTAGAATATTGCCTGTACTCCAATTCTATTACAGGCAACTTATATGTGCAATACCTATTCCTTTAATTATAGAATGTAACCCCACAAGGTGAAACTAAATGTCACTAGACGGATTGGGACCCTAACATGGGTACGACAACAAAGGGAGAATTTGCCACCCTTTCCCCACGTGGTCCCAGTCTGGGTCAGGTTCCCCTTTATCTCCAATTTACATTGCCCAACAGGCATCCAGTTGTAATGTCAATTGCAAGCACAGGGCCTCCATGAGCCCACACTTTACCTAGGTCAACAAAGATGCCCCAAGTTGTCCAGGTCCTGTACTACATTATAAAGTATCTAGCCTAATAAAAGATAGATGCTTTTGAACTGTGGTGTTGGAGGAAAATTCTGAGAGTGCCGTGGACTGCAAGAAGATCAAACCAGTCCATACTCCAGGAAATAAAGGCAGACTGCTCACTTGAGGGAATGGTATTAAAGGCAAAACTGAAGTACTTTGGCCACATAATGAGAAGACAGGATACCCTGGAGAAGAGGCTGATGCTAGGGAAAGTGGAAGGCAAAAGGAAGAGGGGCCGACCAAGGGCAAGATGGATGGATGATATTCTGGAGGTGACAGACTTGACCTTGGAGGAGCTGGGGGTGGCGACAGCCGACAGAAAGCTCTGGCGTGGGCTGGTCCATGAAGTCACGAAGAGTCGGAAGCGACTGAACGAATAAACAACAAAGCCTTATTATTAGATGAGGACTTCCACTTACTGTTTAGCCCATCCTGCCGGCTACTGATGTAAGCAACAAACTGACCTGGATCAACTCACAGAAGGATTCTTCGAGCCAAGAGTAAAGGTTCAGACGTTTCATAAGGCAATACAGGACCAGGACACTGTGGGGTATCTTTGCTGGTTCCAGTCACTCCATCTCCCCCATCTGGATTTGGGCCTGGTTTATCGATATAGAAATGTAGGAAACTACCTTATACCAGGTGAGGCCATTTGTCCATCAGGCCAAATTCTGCCTGTTCTGACTAGCAGTGGCTGAACTGGGTCTCAGGCTAACAACCTTCTCTATGTAAAGCATGCTGAGCTGCTCTCTCTCTCTCTCTCTATGCAGCTTCCATTTTGAGAAAGAGCAGGAGAGATGGCCTTATCTGCACATTATTAGTTCTAATACCCTTTTCTGCCTTGTCAGTCAGTTCCTCAAAATAACCTTTGCTGACATTTTTTGGCTTTACCTTTAAAATTACCGGAGAAAATGGGGGCTGGGAGGCAGGAGGAAGTTTCTAAGACTTGGGGGTGGTGGAAACATATATAGAGGGACAGACAAACAGACAGTGTTTTTTTAATGGGAGACAGAGTCAATAAAAGAAATTATGGTTTCCTGGCATTCACTTTTTGTAGTAGTGTATTTTGTAGTTCAATAGGCCATTGGTTTAAAAACAAGTGGGGGGTGGTGGGAAGGTTCTTCTGCTTTCACTACAGAAGCCATGATCAAAGCCTCCATAGGTTATGGAGCATGACATCTAAACCTGGAGGGGATCTACACTAGTCAAGTTAGAAGGTGTCTTACCGTTTTCAAGTGTGCATTTGGTAGTATTTCGCCACGTGACGTTCAGTTTGTGATGTTTTATTGTTGTCCGTTCTCCAGTTTTTATTTTGAACTTCTCTGAAATAAGTTGTTCTATTTGTCATGATGTGGCTGATTTCATCGTATTAAATGGGTTTCCTGTAGTTCTTAATTAGCCAATTGCATTCCTGGGGGGGGGGGGCATGTTTATGTAATTTCCGCGCCCAAAGTTGGAGCCGTTTTTTTCTTTCAAGCCTCTTCTTTCAAGCCGCTTCCAGTTTCACTTTTGGGAGGCTACTTGCTGGATCGTTTGTAGGTGGAGGATTGTCTCAGAGAGAAGAGGAAGTGGGAGGGGAAATTGGCAGAATAGAACAAACAGATTTCTTTTCTTAGTGTGGCCAAAAGGAATGCATTTCCACGGAAAGAGAAAAGTAAGTAAACGTTTTAAAAACTGCTACGTTTTAAATCATTCAAAAACAAAACGTTCAATGACTGTAAAAACAACGTTTCATATACTAGTGTAGATCCCCTCCTGGACCACTAAGCTGTTTAGGGGCTAAACAATCCAGTGATTAAGCCATGTTTTCCAGTTGTTTCCCACCACACCTCAGACAGTGTTCAAAGATTAACATGTTATTCAGGGACCTAGGCTTATGCCTACAACTCCCAGCATGCCTTGGGTGGGAAAGACGATTTATCAGCCTTTGGCAGCCATCATCTGGAAGGGGCTGGCCATCCTGGGCCTAAAGGGAGAGCGCCTGGAGAAAGAAAAGAAACTAATTTAATTTGTTTTAAAGTTATCTCACAGGCCTAGAACTGGCCTACCTTGCAGGGTTGTCATGAGGTTAAGAGAGGAAAAAAAGAAATTAATTTAATTTGTTTAAAGATTAACTCATAGGCCTAGCACCGGCCTGCTACTTTAAGATGATTACCTCATAGACTTATATCTTAGGAGGTCTGAGCAACGCCAGGGTAGAAACTTGAAATTTGGCACGCTGATAGGTCTGGCTGTACAATGTACCAGAAAAATCTAAAAACATGAAATTTTGGATTTTAAATATTTTTAAAGAATTTAATAAAAATCTGAGGCTTATGCCTACAGCTCTCAGCATGCCTTGGGTGAAACTCCCAAGAGTATTCTCTTACCACCAAACTATGACTCATGGTCATGATCAGTACAAATTGCTATTATTCCTTCAGGACATTCCATAAATAAAATTTCTTCAGCAGGAGATACTGAAAATTGCGTTATCCTTTATGTGGCTCTATAGCAGTGGCATAATGCCACCCGCACCATAAGCACCAGTGGCTGGGGAACATGGGTGGGAGGGTGCTGTTGCACCGTGTCCTGCCTTGTTGGTCCCTGGTCAACAGCTGGTTGGCCACTGTGTGAACAGAGTGCTGGACTAGATGCACCCTTGGTCTGATCCAGTATCAGGGCACTTCTCATGTTCTTATGTTGAACTTTTAACTTAAAAAAATAAAATAAAAAACCATGGCGTGTCTTCAGAGCAGAGGTATGTCAGATAAAAGGCCCAAGTTATCAGTGACCATCCTGGCTCTTCGCCAAAACCTGTTAAATGTGGCTATTATATAGTCAATTATGCCAATCAAGTATTCTGTGTTCTGACTGCTTTCCTTTTTTTTCATAATAATAATAGCTTCAGAGCACATGCATACAACAGTTCCCCGCGTCCACTGAGATCCATTTCCCTTCTATATGTTATTCAGATATCTGGGCAGTACTGGGTAGATTTTGAAAACATATTCTTAGGTTTGCATCTTATTTATTTATTTATTTATTTATTTATTACATTTCTATACCGCCCAATAGCCAGAGCTCTCTGGGCGGTTCACAAAATTTAAAACCATTCAAAGTTTTTTAGCTGGTAGAAAGGGTGTTGTGTGTCCTGATTGTTTTTGAAGTTTAAACAGCTTTTCCGGCCAAGGTATGATGGGAGGTGCAGGCATTTCAGGTAAAACAAAAAATGTGGTTTATCACGAAGCTCTAATTTAAAACACAGTTCTTATTAACACAATTTCCCATTTATTCTAACAAAACAGTTTACTAACTCAACCAAACTAAAAAAAAAAACAACCAACCTTGCAGAGAAATTTATTATTTATCAAATAAATGTTATAAACATTATTCACGGACATGAGCAACAGCGGGCATATCAGCTAATAGTCCAATAAAACATAATCAAGGGAAGGCCAGAATAAAGAAGTAGGTCTTCAGGGCCTTCCTAAAAGCCTGCAATAATGGGTCCCGATGGCAACCCATTCCGAAGGTGTGGTGCCAGTACAGAAAAGGCCCTCGTGTGTATTACCCACATAATTGCCCTCAAAGCTGAGCATGTGGGAAGGGCCTCTGTTACTCATCTTAAACTGATGTATTGCTTCTGTTTGGGCTGAGTTCTTTTAAAAATTCTCCAGTTTTGCAACAACTTGAATGGGGAATATATGCTCGTGGGTAGTGCCTTGTGACTTGGACTGTCTCTACAGTAAGGAAAAAGCCCGCCCTTTTACCAGACTTTTTTTTCTTTGGGCATTTCTACATTCACAATGGGCTCCTTCAGATGCAACTACATGATTTGTAATTGGAAACCTTCCCCTCTGACCAGTGTTTCATAAAGCTCAATGAAACAGTGCCTTCTAGTGGTGGAATTAATCTCACAATTATTTTATCTGGGTGTTTGGTGTTTTTTTAAAAGCAAGCTTTCTGTCAGTTCTAGGGCTTTTACCCAATTAAAGAACTGGTGTAGTGTAGTGGCTAAGAGACTCAGCTACAGTTCAGGAAGTCCCTGGTTCAAATCTCACCTCTCCTATGGATTGACTAGTGGGCCTCAGACCAGCTCTACTCTCCATGACCCTCATTCTCCACATCTGTAATATAAGGGATAATCCTGAAGTACCTCACAAGGTTGTTGTAAAGGTTACATCTAGATAATGCATGTGAAGTGCTTTGAACATGCGAAAAGTGCTACACAAATGTTTATTATATTATCTGATTAATTGCTTTATTAAAGCTGCACATAGTTGCATATGAGTAATACAATGATTCAGAAGACAGAAGTGTGTGGTGGATTTTTAGATGGTGCATCATGTGTCACCCTCCTCTCGTGCAAGCACTGAGTCATTACTGACTCTTGGAAGGACGATGTTTTCTTGGCAGACCTTATAGCGGGGTGGTTTGCTGTTGCCTTCCCCGGCCATTATTACCTTTCCCCCAGCTCACTGGGTACTCATTTTACTGACCTCAGGAAGATGGAAGGTGAGTTGACCTGAGCTGGCTGCCTGAAACCAGCTTCTGCTGGGATTGAACTCAGGCCGTGGGGAGAGTTTCAGCTGCAGAAACTGCTGCTTTACCGCTCTGCGCCACACGAGGCTCATATCATGTGTCACAGTAGGCACAATTTAAGAGGAATTCTCAAAGTTGAGTGAGAGAAGGTAGAAATGCTTCTAAGGGGAGCAGTTATCGCCTGCAATTTTTACAAGTATACTATTAATTTCAAAAATTCAAAACAAAACCTGCTGTTCAATTTATCAGAATGCCTTTTTAACTGCTGAAAACATTTTTAGTTGGTTAACAGGGGGTTGGACTCGATGGCCTTATAGGCCCCTTCCAACTCTACTATTCTATGATTCTATGAACTCTTTTATTGATGCAACAATGTGCCAAACGTGTGAGTGGTTTGCCATGGATCAGTGACTGCACCCAGAGTTTGATGCCAATGATACCAGGGTTTCCTGGGGGTGGGAAAAACTGCCGTGAATGCATCCTATGCCACTCTCCTTGTTACACTGCACTCTGGGCTTTAAATTTTCCATTATCATTGGCAACCTAATTGCAGAAGCTGTTTTCCTGTGTGACGTTTAAAATGTCAGTAATACCCCCTCAATTTTCTGATTCCTTCCAGCGTCACTAATGGCCACTGCACTTAATGAGTCCGAAGCTTTCTCCTAATTGGTGGCATCTATGCTTAGTGGCATCTCGTACTGCTTGCTTCTGTGCAATCATTCATTACCAACTTGAAAATTATCTGAAGTATTGTAATTGTTTTTTCTTCTACAAGAAAAGAAAATTAACTAATACATTTCAGTGCTGCAGTTTACAATCTGCACACGTAGATTGACTCTTGGGAACCCATTTCTTGTGTGATCTGACCACTTAGCTTCATCTTATACTTAGCCAATACATTGAGTAATTCTGTATATTGAAAGTCAACTGGACAGTGTTCTTTTACAACCCCCACTTTCCCCCTAGGGCTTGTGCCAGAGGACATCCCAGGGGAGGGTGCATCTAGATGGAGATTTCCTGGGGCATCAAAAATGGGCACTCTGATTCACTGCCCTCCTCCACTTGTAAACCACCTGAGGATCAGGCCAAGCTGCTTATTAATGATGGGAGAATAGGGAAGGAGGTGCATCACGGCCACAGTTCAAAAAGAATTCCCTAGTGTCGTGTTTCTCAAAAACCTCCTGCCTTCTTGGGAGACAATAACGAGGCCTGCTAAGTAACCCACAAAGCTTTATTCAAGCAATATACATCTCTTCCCACCTGAAGAGAGTCTAATCTCTAGGAATTTTCCCCTAGGCAAAACTATGCAAACTAAGCAAGACCATTGTCCGTTCAAGAAGAATGGAAAGCCCTTTCCCAAGACGCGTTAACTTCAGAGACACTGGTTGTGATGCAGCTTCTGCTGGGACGCCAGCCGGGCAGACTTTCTCTCGCCTTCCTTTAGCTCCTCCCGTTTTAGTCTGCGGCTAACCTCTCTGCACTCTCCCCCTCGGAAGAACGTTGGCTTCCCACTGACTGTGTATTGTTTGTCCTTGAGGAGATAAGCTCTGGAGAGGGTTCACTCCCAGCTGAAGAGCCCGTAAGAGCTTTCTCCCCCACTGGTACAGGCTGGCCTGTTTCTGGTGCTGACTCCTCTACTTCAAAGTCTGATTCTGATTGATCACCTGAAACACCTTCTTCCAATCCAGGGGGAGCAGGGCTAGACATGACACCCAGGATCAATATGCAACACTTTGTGTCTCTTTGTACCTCTTTCCCCACCCCGTATTTCTCCCACTGTTTTGACCATTCTGGTTGGAGCTGCTACTGTATATGATGTTGATGAGTGGATATAATTGGGGATCAGCATGGATTGGTTGCAGGTGTGAAGGGAGTGGTTCTGTAGCAGATGCACACCTGTGCCTCTTCAAAATCATGGTACGGATGCATCCTGACACACTGGGTGCCCCTGAGCTGCAGGGAAGCTTGGGATGGGAGGCTGCGTTCGTGTGTGCTTTGCTGAAGGATTCCTTTTCCTGAGTGACTGGCTCCAAGCCAGGCTCAAAGGGAACCCTGTTTTAGCAGCAGGTGACACACATTTAAAAGCCAAGGTTATCATGGTATCTATAGAGACCTCATGCTCTTGCCCTGACTTGTCCCTGCTGAATTCTGCATTTGCTAATGTTTAATGTCAGTTGCCAGTGGGCAATGCAGACGCAACTCTGTCATAATCCTGGCCCTGGCTTGCTGTAATTAGGTTCGCAGGAGCACATTTTGAGAAGGATAAATAAAATGCAGGATTTGTAAGCATTTAGGAGTAAAGAGCATGGTTATTAGCAGCCAATAAATAATGCCAAATCAAGCCTATCAGTGCTTTAGGTAGGGCAACTAGTTTGCGGGATTAAGAAAAATGCAATATGTACAATATATCTTCACTTGATACAGAATCTGAGAATGTAAAAATCTACTGCTGAAGGGCAGTAATTAAAACAGAAGGCTTCTAAATGTGCTTGAAAAACTGAATTAATGGAGCCTCATTGAGAAGGAAAGAGACTTGGATGGAAGATGCAAAAGGATCCCGCGTTGCTGTAAACTACTTCCGTTTCATGCACAGAACCAAGGAATTAAATCAATTTTACAAGGTGAAGCTGTTTTGGCTCTGTGTTGCTTGCTTTTTTGAGGATTCCTTCTCCATAACGCCTTTGTTAAGACTGCCTGGCATTTTGTGCTGCTGCCATTTCTTTTTGTTTGAGGACAAGTTGTTAAGATGTGTAGGTTTCATGGTTAATTTGTAGCACAATGTTGGTGCATGATTTTTCATGAAGATGCCCCCCCCCCGTGTTTCTGAATCAGTGCATTTCCACCTTCACAAGTGCTGTGTCAGGGGCAAGAGGGAAACGTTTAAAATGTCTACTGCCTTGTCCAGAAAATTTACAAGAAAAGCATGATTGAAGAGCAGCCATTCAGGACTCAGATTCACAGTACTTTTATGCTCTATAAGTTCAGTCAAGGCTTGGATTGACAAGAACAGTTGTTAAAATGCTAGGTGCGAAAAAGAGGACTTATGCTTTTGAAACGTTTCTTTCTAAATAGCACCTCAACAATGCACTCAAAACTTTGGCTAGAAAAATAACTCTGAGCGTGGCTTCCCACAGGAAAAGTTTTTTTGGCCACAGGGAGTTAGGAGATATTTTCCCCCTGAAGACATTACATGCATTATGTACAGCTTACACCTTTTAAGACATCCAAAACAAATTCCTGTGTAGATATAGTTTAATCAACATGTATATCATAAGAATGGCAATTATTTGCAGGACATGGAATAACGGGATCAAGTTAAAGGAAGCCAGATTCTAGCTGGACATCAGGAAAAACTTCCTGACTGTTAGGAAATTATTTTTTTAAAACAACAACCTTACCTTTCGTTGTTGGTGCGCTCCTGCGCACCCAGCCCTTTAAGAATTTTGTAAAAATGGCAGACACGACGGGGCTTTCCTGCAACCCGTCACGTCTGACATCTGGATTGGAGCGACGGCCCGTGCTGCTTGTACCGCGGGCTCGCCCTTCCTCCTGCGCGGATTCCCAGGTAGGCCTAGCAAAGGCCACATTCTCACGCGCTCTCCGCTGTATGACGTCTGCCGATACAAGGAGGCTGATGGTTCTCAGTCCGCTCCACAGTCCTCTCCCTGGCCTCCTCTCAAGAGTGACGCTGACTGGAAAGGAGCAAGAGGAGCTGCAGCCTAGTGGTCATCTTTCCATAATCCCAGCTAGCCAAGCCATTGTCGCTCAAGGCAACACAATTCTCTCTGTGTGTTGCATTTATCCTGCATGTCTGTGTTTGTGCTGCATGTGTAAAGCTTATGGCAGAATTTAAGTCCTGGAAAGTGTGATAAAATCTGCAATGAGGCCCTGCAGCATTGCTTGGCGTCAGAGGGCAGGGGTTGCAAACTTTTCCTGATTGTAAACAAAAACACAAAAAAAATGCAAGAAAGCATTTTGCAAACCAACTTTCTCTTCTCCTCCTACCCCACCCCCTCACCCACCCCTGAAACCCCTGAGCTCCTGCACAAAGACAGTGAAGGAGTGTGTGTGTGTGTGTGTGTGTGTTGATGTATTTGATTTATATTGTATTGTTGTACTAATGTTGTTACCCTCCTCGATCCAAATGGAGAGGCGGGTAAGAAATAAAATTGTTATTATTATTGTTATTAATAATAATAATAATAATAATAATAATAATAATAATATCCATAGCTTGGGCAGCAGGGAATTGCCTTACCATTGTAGTCACACACAGTAAGAAAGATATCCCACTATCAGTTGTCCATGCTCTGGTAACCTCCAAATTAGATTACTGCAACACGTTCTACGTGGGGCTGCCTTTGAAGACAGCTCAGAAGCTGCAGCTTGTGCAAAATGCAGCGGCCAGATTGATAACTGGAACTAAAAGGTTTGAACATATAAGACCGATTCTGGCCCGCTTGGATTGGCTGCCTATACATTTCCGAGCCCAATTCAAGGTGCTGGTTTTAACCTATAAAATCTTACATAGCTTGGGACCACAGTACCTGATGGAACACCTCTCCCGACATGAACCTACCCGTACACTGCTCAACATCTAAGGTCCTCCTCCGAGTGCCTACTCCGAGGGAAGCTCGGAGGACGGCAACAAGAGAGAGGGCCTTCTCAGTGGTGGCCCCCCAATTATAGAATGATCTCCCCGACGAGGCTTGCCTGACGCCAACATTGTTATCTTTTTGGTGCCAGGTTAAGACTTTTCTCTTCACTCAGACAGTTAATAACATATGCTGAAATTTTAATTGACCCCAAAATAGCTGTTTTTAAATAGCTATTGTTTTTAAATAGCTATTGTTTTTATGCTTTTGATGGTTTTAAATTTTTGTATATCTGTTTTTAATGTTCATTGTTTTAAACTTTTGTAAACCGCTTTGGCTATGGGGTGGTATATAAATGTAATAAAATAAATAAAATAAATATCAGCAACCCACCTCCACCTTCAATCTCCCCCCAGAGAAAAGAAGAACAGGGGCCTTTTTCGGCCTGAGGAGGAGTTTTGAGGTTACATCAACAAAACCATGCAGTTCAGAGTGTGAAGGATGTTTCTGAAAACAGCAACAGAGAAGGCTATTGGCTATGAGCATTCTAGTAGATGCTCAATTCCCAAACGAAATGCTGGGTCCTGCACAGGTGTCATGCCCATATTTTGGAGGCAGGCAGTAGTGCAGTCTTTACAGGTGCCTGCTTGCAAAATTCCCTCTGCTGCTACTGTTATTACATTGATAATGGAGCTGGCTGAGGGAGCATTCTGAGCATGTGCAACTATCACACATGCTCAGTAGGGCCAGTCAGCACATTTCAATGGAGAATGAGAGAAGAGGAAGTAGGCTGTATTTTATCAAGTAAAAAAAATATCTTCCTGAAGCGGACTAGCACTAGGAGGGGGTCGCAGAGGGGTCACCCACCACCCATAGTATAGGCCCATCTCTGCCCATCTCTTCAGGATATATTCCTGAAGGAACAGCTGCAAGAGAACCTTATCAATGTTGAATACCATACATTCCACAACGAAAGGAAGCAGAAGTTTAGTGTTTTAAAAAAAAAGTTCAAGAAAGTTTGTATGATTCACCCAAGACCATGCTGCTGCACCTACAAATGGTATTAGGCCAATGTTGTTCATAAAGGCAGTAAATACGGGTATTTGGCAACTCTTCCCTTCATATATTTGTGAAAGCCTTTTTTCCCCCTGCCCAAAATGAACATACTAGGCAGGCATGATACCTGTGTGGTCTGACAGATACGGTGTATAGTATCAAGTCCTGAGTTATTTACAAAATTTTGTCAAAGCAATTGGGTTGTTAACACACACAAGGCATAAATAGGTGGCAAGATTTAAAAAAAAAATTGTAACAGAATTTATTTATTTATTGCATTTGTATACCGCCCAATAGCCGAAGCTCTCTGGGCGGTTCACAAAAATTAAGACCATTCAAAGTATAAAACAACAGTATAAAACCATCATATAAAATACAATATAAAAGCTCAACCAGGATAAAATTAGCAGCAGTGCAGAAATACAAATTTAAAACAGCAAAGTTAAAATTAATTTATAGACTGTTAAAATGCTGGGAGAATAAAAAGGTCTTCACCTGGCGTCTAAAAGCATATAATGTAGGTGCCAAGCGAACCTCCTTAGGGAGCTCATTCCACAGCCAGGGCGCCACAGCAGAGAAGGCCCTCCTCCTGGTAGCCAGCTGCCTCACTTCCTTTGGCAGGGGCTCACAGAGAAGGACCCCTGAGGATGACCTTAGGGTCCGGGCAGGTACATATGGGAGGAGGCGTTCCTTTAGATAGCCTGGCCCCAAGCCGTTTAGGGCTTTAAATGTTAATACCAGCACTTTGGATTGGGCCCCAACCTGGACTGGCAGCCAATGAAGCTGGAAGAGGACTGATGTGGACAGACAGCATACAAAGTGTTTGTTGAAACACCTATAAAGATCAGTTTAACATTGGCGACCTGTATGGTAATTGTTTTATTTTGGCCCTGGAGGAGACTAATCATCGGGGTCTCCAGGGATCAGCCGGGCAGAGCCTGTGTGGTAGGACGTATCAACGCCTTTCTAAGGAGTTTAAAGGAAGATTGTGGATTGTTTGAGGGCCTGCTGCTGACTGCCAGGTCTAGACAAAACAGAGATCAGAAAGATGCCATTAGCACTTATGAGCTTGGCATGGTTCTACACACATTTTCCACAGCTGAATGTGGCCTTCTCATCCCAACAAGGACGAGTGACCTTTCTGCAATTCTTGAGTCTCATACGGGCGAACTAGCAGATGCTAATGTCCCAGTGTCACAACACATGTAAGTTGCAACCTTCAGTAGTGTGGCATTGCTTAAAGGCCTTGATAAGAATCCATTCATCCACACATGTGAAGACTTTGCCAAACATTTGCTTGATCAATTAACAGCCCTACTATAGCTCCCATGACGAAGTGCAAGTTATGTTTGATATGTATGATATTCCAAGCTCTGCGCCCACAGTGGGTGGGGTGGGTGGGGAGCAGGGAACTTTTTTTAAAAAAAAAACTACCTACCTTTGAGCACACATGCGCTCGTGCACATGTTCTATTTTCTTTTTTAAAAAACGGCGGGCGCGATGTCCTCTCCCTCCGAGGTCATCACGCGCCACGTGTAAACAGAGGGGGAGATCTCGCAATAAAAATATCACGAGATCTTCACCCCTCCTTCACGCTAGACCCATAGGTCTAGCTGAGGCCCCAGTTCCCCGTTCAGGAACATGATCACAAAATATCTGGTGGACTTGAATATTCCTAAATTCAGGAAAGCTTTCACCCTGGCCAGGTTTAACGTTCTGCCTTAAGCCCTTTTGGATAGAAGGTTTGGAAATATACCCTACCAAGAACGGGTATGTCCTTGTGAGATGGGTAAAGTGGAAAGTATAGGCCATGTTCTGCTGTATTGTTCCTTTTATCAAGATTTGCGCCAAACATTTATAACCTCTATCTTGCAGCGAACTCCCGGTAGATCAGATGAATATTACATAAAACATCTTCTATCGGATCAGAATCCTCAGGTTTTGGCCAGTTTTTGTGCGGCTGCCATAAGCCGACTGAAATTGATGTTGAAGAATTTTATTGTACCTTAGACTTAGGCTGAGACTGCCGTGTTTTTTGTATTTTATGTATGTATTTTATTGTATGTTGGGTTTTTTAATATTATTGTGATGATGTTTTCTGCTGTGCTGGTCTATGACCGAAACAAACAAACAAACACCCCTCCGTCGTGCTAGACCCATAGGTCTAGCTGAGGCCCCAGTTCCCCATTCAGGAACATGCTCACAGGATAAGCTGGTTTTGCCAGTTTGTCGTTGAAGCTGGCTCTGAACAGCACTGGCTGGCATTTGGGCTGCCCCAAACCCATCATTCCCAGAACTGCTTCTGCAGCTATTTTAGAATCAGTTTAATGATTAATATAATAATATAAAAAACCATTGGTGTTTAAATGCATGAACATCGACACGGTGCTTTTTTAAAAATTGAAAGCCCCGGCTTGAAGAATTGGTGTGGGCTGGTAGGAGCAAGACATATCCATGTTTGAAATGCTGTTAAGAAGAGAGGGAAGCCGGGCTTATTCTGAGGGAGGAAAAAGTGACAACGCCTCTATTGAAACGTCTGTCTGTATGAACCCTGCTTGAAGTCTGTCTTCCGCGGTGTTGAATAGTCCATGTTTTACAATAGGCAGCATTGAATAATCTATATCCCTTGTTCATGCTTTGGTTATTTCTCGCCTGGATTATTGTAATCTTTTGTTGACCGGTCTTCCTTCTTCTCATTTGTCTCCACTGGTCTCCATTCATCATTCGGCAGCTAGGATTATTTTCTTGGCTCATCCTTTTCATCATGTCACCCTGCTTTTAAAATCCCTCCACTGGCTTCCTATCTCTTATAGAATCCAATACAAGCTTCTTCTTCTTACTTTTAAAGCAGCCTTCCTCAACCTGGGGCGCTCCAGATGTGTTGGACTGCATCTCCCAGAATGCCCCAGCCAGCTGGCTGGGGCATTCTGGGAGTTGTAGTCCAACACATCTGGAGCGCCCCAGGTTGAGGAAGGCTGTTTTAAAGCCTGTCATGATCTGTCCCCTCCCTACCTTTCGTCCCTTACTTCACTTCATCGCCCCGCTCGTGCCCTCTGCTCCAACAACACCATGTCTCTTACCTGCCCAAGAGTTTCCACATCTCTCGTTCGTCTTCTCCCATTCTCGCTCGCTGCCCCCTATGCCTGGAATTCTCCTCCAGTGCATTTGCGGACCATGACGTCAATTTCTGTTTCTCAATCTCACTTGAAAACATTTCTTTTCTCGAAAGCTTTTTAACCGTAGCGTGGTCATACTAGTCTATAGTTAGTTTTAACGTCCCCTACCCCTACTGGTTTTTCCCCTCCCTCCCCTGTCTGTTACAGTGATTTTAGATTGTAAGCCATTGTTTTGTTTCACAGCGCCATGAAAAGTGATGGCACTTTATAAATAAATATTAATAATAATAAATAATAATATATCCGAAACAGAACATTCACCTTTTATATTTTCATTGTTTGATAGGTGATATTCAATGTCAGTTATTGATATTTGATATTAATATTTAAAATCAGGCTGATTTGATCTGCCCCTTAATATTTTACAATATCTGAAGCAAAGCCATTTTACCTCTGTGCTGCTTAATTGGGATTTTGTAATGAAACATATTCATCCTATTTTTGCCCTCAGTGGATGATGAGCCCTGGGACATTTTGGGGAAACCACCCTTCCTGATTCTCAGCAGTATTGTACCCAGTACTAGAATCATAGAATAGCAGAGTTGGAAGGGGCCTACAAGGCCATCGAGTCCAACCCCCTGCTCAGTGCAGGAATCCAACCTAAAGCATCCCTGACAGATGGTTGTCCAGCTGCCTCTTGAAGGCCTCCAGTGTGGGAGAGCCCACAACCTCCCTAGGTAACTGGTTCCATTGTCGTACTGCTCTAACAGTCAGGAAGTTTTTCCTGATGTCCAGCCGGAATCTGGCTTCCTTTAACTTGAGCCCATTATTCCGTGTCCTGCACTCTGGGCGGATCGAGAAGAGATCCTAGAAAGCTTGTAAGATTGGGAAATAAATAATGATAATATTTGTTACCATTTAGCAACATTTTTTTTTTCCTCATTGCCATAAAAGTGTGAGTTATTGACCCAACCCGAGCAGAACTCAGAAATTCCCACTGAATCAATGGTTGGTGTCAGCTACGGCTTCAGTAAGCAGTGAACATTCTGGGATGGAATCTGCTAGGATGGCAGCTGGAACTCTGACTACCTTTTGTGTGACTGCAGGAAATGAAGTGATTGCTGTGGACTGGAAAGGGCTGAAAGATGTGGACCAGATCAACATGGACAGCACCAGCTCACTCCATGGCAGCAGCATCCACCGGCCCTCCAACGAGGTGAGCATCCATTCCATGTCCACAGAGAAGAGACAGCGTAAAGATCAAGCACTGGAAGAGCACACTGGCTAAAGTGATAGAAGCCAGTATACTTCTGTAGGCGCTCATTTGCGTTAGAGACTTTGGGCATATCTACACCGGGCGATAACCCGGGGATCATCCCAGGATCTCCCCTGTGCGTCCACATGATGCACAGGGGATCCTGGGAGCAGGGAGGGAAGATCCCTGCATTTCCCAGGGATATTGCCATACCCTTTCTTCACAGCTTTTCCCGCTGTCCCGGGATGATCCTGAGGACCACAGGTGGTGTGGCCGGCTGTCCCGGCTTCTTCCCTCTTCCCCGTGAGTAGCGGGGGTCATCTGAGTGAAGGAGCCGGGATGGGAAGAGTTCAGGGCCATTAGGGGTGGGGTGGGGAGAGGGGTCGGGCCTTTTTTTTTTTTTTTACTTACTTTTTCGCTGGAGTGCAGGTGCGCTCCAGTTCCGGTATTCTTTTTTTAAAAATGGCGGGCACGAAGTCCTCTTTCCTCCCTGGATGTCACACGCTGCATGTGAATGCAGTGGGAGGATCTCAAGATCAGCATATCACAAGAGCCTCCCCGCTTCCTCCCAGAATGCCGGGAGGTGTAGACATGCTCTTTGAGTCTCAAACAGAGGTTTGATTTATTTTCAGCATAATAGAAGGATCTTCTGGGACCCTTATTTTGGGTTAAAGAAGACTATTTGGAAGCCAAAGTGTGTGTGTGTGTGTGTGTGTGTGTGTGTGTGTGTGTGTGTGTGTGTGTACCGTATTTCTTTGATTCTAAGACGCACTTTTTTCCCATATAAACATCTCTAAAAACGGGGTGCATCTTAGAATCGCGGTGCGATTATTATTCTTAGGATCAAAGCTTTTTTTCTGTTGGTGGTACTGAAATTAGTGTGCGTCTTACAATCGATGGCATCTTACAATCGAAGAAATATGGTATATACAGTATTTTATACTGTATTTTGTATTTGTGTTTATAACCTGTTGGTAGTTTTATTATGGTTTTAATTTTTGTGAACCGCCCAGAGAGCCTCGGCTATTGGGCAGTATAAAAATGTAATAAATAAATAAAATAAATAAATAAATAAATAAATTTTATACCGCCGAATAGCCGAAGCTTTCTGGGCGGTTCACAAAATCATATATATAATTGTTTGATGATTTGACCCTAACAAGATTCCAGAAACATGAGTTCTTGAAACATCTTAGGAGTGTCCCATGAAGTGCCTGGGGAAAATCCTAAGCTATACAATTTGTCCAATGGTTTAGATGAGTGTCAGCAATACGAACAACGCTCACGTTCTTGAGATCATCACCTTGCATGGTTGTGGCTGCCTAGAGAAGATGCGCCTACTTTTGCTGGAAAGTCACCGTCAAAGCCCTGTCCACCACCAGCAAGTTTCCCCTGCCGCTTGGCTAGAGTATGATTATGCTGGGGTGGAGGTGCTGTTTGGCGCCTGCGTAGAGTGCGATTTAAATGAGAAGGCTGGTGCACAGAAAGAGTTATCTCTGCATGCCTCTGTCGTAAGCAGGCACCACCCTCCACCCAGCTGATGGGCACTAGGAAAACTGTTCACAGTGCTAGTCAGCTGGGGAGGAGACGAGAACTTTGCGCAGAACAAGAGAACAATACCTCCCTATCCCCACATGCTGAAATGGGTGGTCGTGGTGAATGAGTCTTTGT
This sequence comes from Elgaria multicarinata webbii, assembly GCF_023053635.1. Taxonomy (NCBI): domain Eukaryota; kingdom Metazoa; phylum Chordata; class Lepidosauria; order Squamata; family Anguidae; genus Elgaria; species Elgaria multicarinata. The sequence continues at coordinate 9,536,197 of NC_086176.1, forward strand.
GTGCATGCATGTATGTGGCCCACTGGCCATTGCCACATGTGGCCTTGAGGGCAAAAGGGTTGCCCATCCCAGCCTTACAGCTTTATTTTATGCTGTCAGCTAGTGCACCATGTGTAATTTTATGGGTGCAAGTTATCTGTCTAATATGGGCATGTCTACACCAGCCATTTATCCCGGGATCATCCCTGTGCATCCAAATGACACACAGGGGATCCCAGGAGCAGGCAGGGACAACCCCTCCATTTCCCTGGAATAATCCTTCAGTGTAGAAAGGGCGTAAGGTTCAGTGAATGAAATTTGTTGACATCTTTGATCTTTCAAAAGATGGTGGCTATTTTGTATTCATATATGCCATTTTTTTTAATGAAGTTTCAACAGTTTTACAAATTGTAAAATGCAAAAACAAGTTATGAGTCCTATTTTGATGAATCCCTACTCAGCTGTGGGGTGTGACTCCAGAGATCCCTCCCCTTGTGGGATGCTGGTTGGTGTCCATTAGGCACCTCAAGATGTGACCTCATGTCCTGGAAATAGGCTGACCGGACCAATGGCTCAGTTGGCGCCATCTTGCTGTACTTCTGGAGTTTCCATTGGTACCGGTTAAGGCCATGGTTAGAGACCATTTGCTGGACAAGATGGAGGCTTGGTCTGACTTAGGGTAGGCAGACTGGTGGTCTATTGAGGTCAGTACTGCCTACCTTGACTGCCAGCATCTCTTCCAGAGCCTCAGGCAAAGGTTTTCCAGTACTGCCACCAGAGATTCTTTGGACTTGAGCTGCCAGGGGCTGAAATCTTGAAACCTTCTACGTGTCAAGCATGGTCTCTGCCATGTTCCTTCCGACTGAAAGACAGCAGTTTCCTAATAATACTTTTTAATATTTATCAAGTGTCTTTCAGCAGGCACAGTGCATAGAATAAGTAATTAGACAAGCAACCCTACCCGGCTAAAAAGATCTGTGCCAATAAGCAGGCTTGCACGCACACATAATTGGCTGGTTTTCGATAAATTGGATATGGCTTCAGATGGCATATCTGAAGGCATTTCTGAGCAAGGCTGCAGTTCTCTCTGAACTGCTTCAGTGGGATGCAAGCGACCATGTGCTTTCAAACATGCATCCCTACTCACATTCTCATAAAACTGGTTGTGCATTAACATCTTTGCTCATGACTGGAATTGGATTGGGGCCATATTATTTCCCTGCAACTTTGCAGTCCAAAGTACACACGTAAGGGAGGGAGCGTGAGAGATGCTGAAAAGAGGAATTGAAGGGCAGAGGTGGGTTTGAGAGGGAAGAGAAACAGTTCAGAGGAGGGAGAGGGGAGACATGAGAGAAAAGGGAAGTGTTAAAGTGAGTATAGATGCAGCACATAGACAAAGCAGAGCAGATATTGGGAGGAATAGTATTCTGTAAATAAGGTACCACAATAGAAAATGGATGGGCTACGGCTGCGAGGCAGTATATAAATGTAATAAATAAATAAATGGGGAATAACGTAAGGAAGATAGCACTCAGGACAGAAATTAGAACCAGCAGAACCAAGGGAACAAAAAAGAATGTAGAAGAAGAAATGTAAGAGGTAAGGAGCAGGGCGGGAGAGACAATTCGGCCCTTTCTACACCTGAGGATTAATATCTCAGGAAAATGGAGGGATCGTCCCTGCCTGCTCCCAGGATCCCCTGTGTGGCATTTGCATGCACAGGGATGATCCTGGGACGATCCCTGGAAAAAAAGGCAGGTGTAGAAACGGCCATAGTCTCTAGCCCTAAGCCATGGAGAGCTCCTTGTTGTTCATCCATTGCTATTGTGAGTATGATGGCTATGCACATCGAACTAGAGAAATCAGGAGCAAACTGGACTAGGATGTTTTCTCCCCAAAGCACAGGCCCTTATTACTTGAACAGAAGGAGGAACCTCTTTCTATGTGATTAAGTGTAGTAACCACTAGGGACTGCAGGGAGAGAGAGAGGTGCATGTCATATACAGGGAGCTTGTGTGTGATGCTAACTAGCTGTTTCTTTCTCCATAGCAAACACGGACAGATTTCTCCTGGGATGGCATTAATGTGAGTATAGCCTCCATCTTCTAAGCCTGCTGATAGGTCTTGCGGTACGTCAAGAACCTGTATTGCTGCTAGAAGACTTTGGATTATATCTTGGGTTGGGCATTTTCTTTCTCCCAGTAAGATTCATAATTTATCTGGAAAAACCAAAATGATTATCTGGACACCTGAAACAAAGTATTACAGTTTTCCTAGACCAAATGCAAGTTGGCCTTGCAACCTGTCCGTGGGCACGTGAATTGCCCTCCAGGCCTCCCTGCAGCCCTCCCCCCCCTCCCGGTGGACTTTTCTTGTTACCCTCCCCTAATTATTCAGAGCCAGGGAAACAGCAAGAGCAACAGAGCCCAGTTTGTTGTGCAGGGTTGGACTCGATGGCCTTTTAGGCCCCTTCCAACTCTGCTATTCTATGACTCTATGATTGTTTTCTGGGTTCTGACAATGTGCTGTTGGTGTTAAATTAGATGACTGAATGAATGAATATTCATTATTCTAACTTTTCTTATTGGTCCATTTCTCTTCCATAAAAAGGAGGCACCACCATTTATTTATTTTGATAATTGTAACACATTTGCCGACACGTTTGCTCAATTCTGGCTTCATGCCAAAGCATGGTTTGCCCCAGGAGTAGTTTAGAACTAAGGCCCTGATTTGGACTTCCAAATATACAGCAGACAAACCATGGCTTAGGCTTGCTTGCGGGTTTTTCATAAATTATTCCCTGTCTCCAAGATGCAGGAGCCTCTGGAAGCACAGCACTGGCTGTAACTCTGATTTGTCAATTCAGATATCACACCAAACCACAGTTAGCACGGATCATGATTAGCAAACCTGGGTCGAATTGTAGTTTCTGGTTCTGTTTTGCTTACTGATGGCCAACTTTAGTTTTTTGAGGGCCTTTAAGTGGCAACGTTCCAGTTAGGCCCCTTTGCCCAGTCCGTTGGGACCATCCCTAACCCACTACTCTTTACCAGGGCTGTGCAGGGACCCCCTGAGCCACCTCGGAGGCAGATCCAGAGCCCCCAAAGCAGCCCTGATCCGCCTCGGGGCTGCCTCGGGGGTTCCTGACCCGCCTCGGCGCCAAAGCCGAGGCAAAATTCAGGCCCTCCAAGGCGACTCGGAGTTTTCTGGGTGATGGCTACCAGCCGGGCTGCGCAGCCAGCGCCCAGAAAACTGTCCCCACTTACCTGGCGCTTCTGCCGTCTGCCGCCGCGGATGGCAGAGGCACCAGGTAAGCCGCGGCCTACTTCCTGTCTTATGCGGCAGCAACAGTGGAAGCTGCTGGATGCAAGGGCGACGGCGGCGGTCAGCGGCGGCAGGTAAGGAGACTGGTGGGCGCTTAAGGGGGTAGGAGTGGGGCCGGCTCCGAAGCGCTGAGGCGTCCCGAAGCTTTGGAGCCAATTGGCTTCAGCTTCAGGCCACCTCGGACTTCGCCCGAACTGGTTCAGATCTGGTTCAGGAGGATCCGAATCACCCCGATGCGCTTCAGATTCGGGGTTCGGATCCGAGGCGGTGCACAGCCATACTCTTCACCCCACCCCTTCTCCTTTTCACTCCACCAGTTTTCACCCTATATTTTTAAAATAAAAGAGACTCGTTCAAAATTATTCAAACATAATTCCTTAGAACTGCAAATAAATCTAGACATCAGCACTGTAAAAACAGTCCATGAAACCTGCCTTTTGAACCTCTTCACTTCCAAAAAGAAAGAAAAAAACCCAGGTGCCATTTACTCCAATAGCCCCCACTGCCAGGGAGCAGTTACTGTTTTTTTTTACTGGATAACAAAACACCCAGGGTGCAAAAGCCATCTAGGTTGTCTGCGACAAGGGTCTGAAATAGGTACATGCTCAAAAGCATACAAGTCAATCTAACTACATCTTGTTCTCAGTATACACACTTGGACAACTTCCCATGCAAAGAAGAAGAAGATCATAAGCACTGTTGTGCCAAAGGTCCATCCAGAAAGGAATATAGCAACAGTATAAAGAAAAGTGAAGAGGAAAGCAAGAGAGTTTCCATCGATGTGTACTCAATAGAGCATCAATGTGTATTCAACAGAGTGAGCAAGGAAGAGAAGCATTGATCATATCTGTATCTCATCTTCTCTTCCAAGGAAGGTTCAGAACGACATACATGGAACGACCCCACTAAATCTTCAGAGCTGTCCTGTGTAGTAGGTTAAGCCAAGAAATAACGACTTTTTCAAAGTCACAAAGTGATCTCCACACCATTGCTGAGTGTCGATTTGGACCCTTGTGTCCTGTGTCCAGTGCTCTATCCACGCCTATATCCACTCATTGGCTCTATTATTTTTATGCCCAGTCCTCTGCCTGTTTACTGATGAAGCCAAACTACCCATGGCATTCCTTAAAGCCCTGCACAATGCTGCCACTTTCACACTGAAGGAGGAGCAGCTGTGGTCCCCCAATCCAGCACCGTCCTCACAGTCCTGGAAGGCTCCCCATCCAAAATCCCACCTGCTTGCTATTTGTTCACAACAGTGCTGTTGGCAGCAAGCAGCATTTTCAAGGGCAGAAAGCGGGGTGAGTGGGGGTGGGGGAGGTTTCCAGTGGGGAAATATTGCAGGGAGTCTAATCCAAACCAGGACTTTTTCCGGCATCAGGGCCCCAGGGTTGCTTTTCCTTCAAAATGTCATGTCGTTTGTCCCTCTGTGAGTTCAGTGTGGTTACTCCTAAATGAATGTAGGTTTGCAGGCCATCCTTAATTGAAATGCAAAAGTACCCTGTGACCAAAGGAATAACACAAAGGAATGAGGGGAAAATAATATCGCTGCATGAAACAGTGCCCCAGAAAAGTTGCTGCAAATTTTGTCTGTGAGGTTTTTGTCTGCTGATTATAGTCTGTTTATGGCAATACTACCGTATTTCTTCGATTGTAAGACGCCATCGATTGTAAGACGCACACTAATTTCAGTACAACCAACAGAAAAAAAGCTTTGATTCTAAGACATAATAAATGCAGCCGCGATTCTAAGACGCACCCCTTTTTTAGAGATGTTTATATGGAGGAAAAGTGCATCTTAGAATCGAAGAAATATGGAACATGTGTGTATATCCACATCCGAATTAAATTTGTGAAATAAAAGGCATGTTACAGTGGCCCCTAGTCTGGACGAACACTTAGCTTTACCTTTAAAATGCTTTCCCGACCTTCTTCCTTATTTCTTCAGATTCTATTCAGGTGTTCAAAAAGGTGTTAAAATCAACGCGAGAGGGGAGGGATCACTTCCGCCACGCCCCTCCCCTTGGCATGTTTGTCACCCAACTGCCTGGAGAGGAGAATACCCATGGGGACTCTCTAGGTGATTGTGAGAAGGCCAGAAAGTCAGGATTCTCAATTGTGCGGGGAGTCCCCACGGACAGAGGAGGTTCTCCTCTACAGACAAGTTGCCCTCCACAAGTAGAGGGTGACGAATGTGACCAAGGAGAGAGAGGGGCGGGTGCTCCCGTCCCCTCTTTGAATGCCTGAATAGGGCTTCTGTGGAATCTGCAGGAAGACAATATTAATCTTCTATCCTCATTTTATCTTCTCTCACTTGCACTCCAGTAGGGTGACCCTATGAAAAGGAGGACAGGGCTCCTGTATCTTTAACAGTTGCATAGAGAAGGGAATTTCAGCAGGTGTCATTTGTGTGCATGCAGCACCTGGTGAAATTTCCTCTTCATTACAACAGTTAAAGCTGCAGGTGCCCTGCCCTCTCTTAAATCTGGTCACAGTATAGCTCCTGCAGCTTGAAGTGTTGTGATGAAGAAGGACTTTCACCAGGTGAGACATGCATACAAATGACACCTGCTGAAATTCCCTTTTCTATGCAACTGTTAAAGATACAGGAGCCCGGTCCTCCTTTTCGTATGTTCACCCTACTCCAGTAATTTATATACGTAACATTCTCACCTTGATTTTTTTTTGCTTTCCCATATATATCCTACTTTAACAATTTGCTGGCAAAAAAAGCATACCAACCAGTCACCAAATATAGTTCGCCAGATCAGGGCTAGCCCAACAAATTTTGGTGCTTGAGGCAGAAAATCCAAACCCACGTACCCAGGTAATTTCCTTCTATGGGTAGGTCCTTATCTGACAAAGCGCTACAGAATCATAGAATCATAGAACAGCAGAGTTGGAAGGGGCCTGCAAGGCCGTCGAGTCCAACCCCCTGCTCAATGCAGGAATCCACCCTACAGCTTCCCTATGCAGGTTCCCTATGCATAAACCTCTGCAGGTTTTCTGCCCAGTTTCTAATTTTCCATCTTTGTTTGTTTCTTCTCCTTCAGGTTTATACTTTTTCCTTGTTCCTTGTGTTCTTAGAAATCCAGATTGGGTTGCCTCCTTTCCTCCCCCTCATACCTTTTCATTCCTTTACATAATCTGTCTTTTCAGCTTTCCATGGAAGACACAACCTCCATTTTGCCCAAACTGAAGCGAAACTCCAATGCATACGGGATCGGAGCGCTTGCTAAGTCTTCTTTCTCTGGTGAGGATCTAAAACCGTTGAACTTAAAATCATCTTACGTCTTATTAATCTTTCTATTATTTATTTATTTCTATATTACACTTATATACCGCCCCCATAGCCAGGGCTCTCTGGGCACTTTACAGAAATTCTAAAATTGAGATAAAAACGAGTATACAAAATTTAAAATTCTAAAACACAGAACATACACACATAAAGCATTAAAAACAGTTAAAAAAACTAAACATGTGGGTGATTAAGATGTGCTGCCATATGCCTGGGCAAAGAGGAAAGTCTTAATCTGGCGCCGGAAAGATAGCAGCGTTGGCGGCAGGCGAGCCTCGTCAGGGAGATCGTTCCGTAGTCTGGGGGCCACCACCAAAAAGGCCCTGTCCCTCGTTGCCACACTCCGAGCCTCTCTCGGAGTAGGCACCCGGAGGAGGACCTTAGATGTTGAACGTAGTGACCGGGTATGTTCATGTCGGGAGAGGCGTTCCATCAGGTATTGTGGTCCCAAGCCATGTAAGGCTTTATAGGTCAAAACCAGCACCTTGAATTGGGCTCGGAAACATACAGGCAGCCAGTGCAAGCGGACCAGAGCAGGTGTTATATGGTCGAACCTTCTGGTTCCCGAAATCAATCTGGCCGCTGCATTTTGCACGAGCTGCAGCTTCCGAACCGTCTTCAAAGGCAGCCCTATGTAGAGTGCATTGCAGTAATCTAACTTGGAGGTTACCAGAGCATGGACAACTGAAGCCAGGTTATCCCTGTCCAGATGGGGCATTGCTGGGCCACTTCCGCTCGTACCCCAAGTACCCTTTAAAAAACCCTGAAGTGAAAGCACTACTCACCCAAATTTTACTCTTCAGTTCCCCTAAGTGCCCTCATGTCTTGGAGCTCCTTCACACATTACTCCTTCCCATGATAAATTTTCACGTTGGTACAGGTGGATATATCATACTGTGTGAAGTGCTGAACCCTCCACAGAAAGACACTGTGCAATACAGCAAAATAGAACGCACGCCCCACAACACTCACATCACCTTTACACATTACAGTGATTCTGCCAATATTGATTCTTTTTCTCTCTAATATGGAGATTGAAGTGTGAAGGGGCCTTGTTTCCTTTAATGTCTGGTCGGTAAAGGGCTCCTTGTCAGTCTTTCTGCTGCGGCTCCAAGCGTGTGATTTCTCTACAGTTTTATGCAGATCTGCTTCTTCATTTCCATTCAACCTTCTAAGCTGTATAATTCCATGGGGGTGGGGAAATGGGGGAATTATGCCAAAAGGGGGATTCATAGTACTAAGGAGTTTTCTAGAACTCTCCCCGAGGCCCAGTGCTGGCCAGTGCCCAATGGGCTGGTGGGATGGAAGGAAAGTTCACCATAAATGGAGCCAAGACGTCACCAAGCCCTTAGCAACTACCGGTACCAACCCAAAGCACAGAAAGGGGAAACTGAGGCACTTTAAGATCATGCCTGCAAAGCAGTGTGTGTGTGTGTGTGTTGGAAACAGCACAATAACATACACAAACTAACTTTTCATTCCACACCGATAGCACAGAAAAGGGAAGGCAAATTAACTCTGCAATCAAATTCGCAAAGCAGAGGGTAGGGTAATTTCTGCAGCAACACACAAAAAGCAGTCTTTTGAATCTGCAGCAAGCCATTGCACAGAAAGGGGAAACTGAGGAAGATAAACTCTGAGATGATGCCTGCAAAGCAGACTGTTGGGGGAAGGGATCTTCACAGCACTATACAAAACCAGTCCCTTGAACTCAAGAGCAGGGGAGCTGCATCAGGCCCATATTTAGAATTAAGGCACAGAGGTCTTGCCGGATGGCAGCTTGATTGCAGGTGGTGGTGGTGGTGGTGAGGGCACACATAGGACAATCTCTGCAAAGAACCTTGAAGTACTGATCCAGTAGCAAAGAAGGAGAAGAAGTGGCAGAATCTGCCAGATTTTACAACAGTGGTTCCCAATTAGCTAAGTACTGCAGACCCCTTGTTTTTCAAATGCCAAGCCAGGGACACCCCCCCTCCTTTTGAAAAAAATATTATCTCTATGGTAGTTACCTGTCCGAAACAATTTTTTGGAGAAAATAAGGGGTAGCCCCTAATAAGAAAAGGATTTTAGGTATACTACAAAACAGAACATAAAATTTGTGATATTGCAACGCAAAAATGACAATGATTTCGTTAGGAATATAAAGATGAATTTAATTTTACTAACGTCTAGTTTACAATTGAACAAATTATGGCATGTCTAACAGCTAGTAAACCTAAACGTGATGGGAGAAATCATGCCTCTTTTTGTCCCGAACAATCCCTTCCACATCCGGTTCAATATTTCCTACTTTTAATCTCAAATCTGGAACAACATTGAGCCAATTTCTATGCTTGTTCTTTATATAATAAAATGCCAAAAATGTTTGTTCACAAAGATATGTGGAACGAAAGGGAACTAGATGTTTCAAAGCCTTTTCACCTAATTTCTTATAATCAGGAAAAACCTTCACCCAGAATTGGTCCAGTCTATATTCTTTGAAAAATGATTTCAGTGAACCGTCACAAGTCACGTCAACAAGTGCATCTCACTCTTCCGCAGACAGAGTTGTGAGTTGTACATCACCACATTCAAAAGGATTCCTTCTCCATGAGTTTTCAGGATTAGGTGCAGGGAAGTAATCTCTGAAGCTAGTCGCTAAATCACGCAGGTGCTCAGTGATGTTATATTTTACTTCTGGTAGGAATTCGTCGTCAGTGGACTCCAGAAACGAATGGTGAATATGTGTGAATGGTGCCATGGACCCCCTAGGTGGGTTACTCAGACCCCCTGGGGTCCACAGACCACCAATTGGGAACCACTGCTTTACAACATTACTTTTATTGGCAGCTAATATGTTACAGTGTGTTAAAGCAGCTTGAGAACATTCAGTCTTTCAACTGCGTGAATGCAAACTAAATGTGATTATTGCCTGTTTGTAATGTTTATGGTTTCTTCATGTTTTGGGAATCCTATAATAGGTAGAAAAATTATTATAAGCTAAGTTTGTCCCTAGTTTTTGTGAAAGCAGAATGCTGTGTTTGAATAAACGTTAACCTTTTATACCCTAGTTATAAAAAACTATAGTAATGGAGTGGAGGGGGGTGAGGGATGGGAGAGGCTGGCTGAGATCAACTGTAAATATGTTTTTGAAAGAGACCTCCTAGCATTAAAGTCATTTCTGTATTAACATGCATAAAATCATTACCTTGTGGAGCTTATTAAGAGACTGTGGCCATGGCTACACCAGGCCTATATCCTGGGATTGTCCTAGGGTCGTCCCTGGCTGATCCCTGGATCCCCTTCGTGTCATTTACATGTCTCTTCTGCCAAGACTCTTGTTCATGCATTGGTTATTTCTCGGTTGGACTACTGCAACCTTCTTCTCACTGGCCTTTCTTCTCCTCACATCAGTTTGTGGGTTTCTGTTCACCACTCTGCTGCTAAGATCATCTTCTTGGCTCGCCGCTCTGACCATGTTACTCCACTTCTGAAATCTCTTCATTGGCTTCCAATTCACCTCAGAATCCAATATAAACTTCTCCTGTTGACCCACAAAGCTTATCACCGTCTAGCTCCTTCCTCTCTTTCCTCTCTCATCTCACACTATTGCCCCGCTCGTGCTCTTCACTGCTCTGATGCCATCTTTCTCACCTGCCCAAGGGTCTCTGCTTCCCTTGCTCGGCTTCTTCCATTTTCTTCCGCTGCCCCTTACACCTGGAACGCTCTTCCAGGACATTTGAGAACTACAAGTTCAATTGCAGTTTTTAAAGCGCAGCTAAAAACTTTTCTTTTTCCTAAAGCTTTTAGAAGTTGATTTTGATCTTACTTTTATACTGTTAGTTTTACTCTCCCCTGTGCCTGTTTGGTGCCTTCTCTTCCCCTTCTTATTGTTTTATGATGATTCTCTTAGAATGTAAGCCTATGCGGCAGGGTTTTGCTATTTTATTGTTTTACTCTGTACAGCACCATGTACACTGATGGTGCTAAATAAATAAATAAATAAACGATAAAAATAATAATAATACATGAATAGGGATGACCCCTGGACAATCCCAGGATATAGGCCTGGTCTAGCCATGGCCTCAAATGGCCATTAGGTGTTAGTGGCCCTATTTTCCCAACATTTTAGGGCCAAGCAAAATGTCTGTGAGATTAAAATCCCTTCCGCCCCCTCATTGTGGTTTTGATTTCATACTCGTGATTACACTGTGGCCCCGCTGGTGTCCACTTTATTTTGCAGCTCGGGGGTGATGAGTGGTTGCATTTTCCGTTGCTTGTCAGGTTAAAAGAGTACACTGACGGGCCTCGTGCTATATGTTCTCTGACCCGTCTATGTTTCTTCCATGGGAAAGCCCCTGTAAAGGTAGGGTATGCATATATAGTGGAAGTATGTGCGAAGGGTAAGAAGAAACACACCCGAGGGCGATGTGACCCCCGGCCCTGGAGCAGTAGAATAGCCCCTTCTTGTTTTCTTAATGTCTGGCGCCTTAGGGATGTCTCGCAGCATGAAGGATCACGTCACCAAGCCCACTGCCATGGGACAGGGCCGCGTTGCGCACATGATCGAGTGGCAGGGCTGGGGCAATGGCAGCAGCCAGCAGCAGCATCACACTCACGAAACGGTGCGGAAGGATGCCGACGCTTACTCCGACCTGAGCGACGGCGAGAAAGAAGCACGGTTCCTGGCAGGTAGGCTACTGCGCTTGCACTCCACCAGCCCACGGGCATGTCTGCACCAGGGGAGGGGAGGGGGAGGATCTCGTGATACGCTGATCGCAAGATCCTCCCCCTCTGTCTACGCGTGGCGTGTGACGTCCCGGGAGGAAGGAGGTCGTCGCAGCCGCCATTTTTTTTAAATCGAAGATGAGCGCATGAGCGCTCCAACGCTAAGGTTAGTGGGGTTTTTTTAATGATCCCGCTTCCCCCTCCCCCCCCAATGGGAACAGAGCTCTGTTTACTCGCAAGGAGCCGTGACGAAACTGGGATGGCCTCCCCCACCTCCCACGGTCTCGGGATCGTCCCGGTAATCCTGGGGGGAAATGCAGGGATCATCCCTCGCTGCCCCCGGGATCTCTTGTGCGTCATGTGGGGCGATCCCTGGGGTAAGCTCTCATCTAGACATGCCTCATGTTTCCTGGGGATGGATGGGGTATGTGGGAAAGAAGGCAAGGACTTTCTAGCTTGGCTTGGTTGAATTGGCTGGATCTTCTGTTGAATTTCATATATATATTTTTCAAATCAGAGTCAACCTTAGAGTCATCCTGAATCTATTTGCTCTGAATCAAGGGTGCAGAACCTTTTTAAGGTGGGCGCCCTACTGTGGGTTGGATGATGTTGTTGCCTCCACACCCCCACACCCCTGCTTTTCCTTCTTCTATTTCTCTCTGTGCTGGGAGAACAGGGAGGAGCAACTGTGTGGGTGCTAGGAATAGCAGCTGCCCTTCCTACCACTGGCAGAGACCCCCGGTGACTACATCCCTGCTGTTATTTTGGATCCCAGATCGGAGATAAAAACAGAGGTCCACTCCAGGTTGGCAAATTCCGCCGGGGGCTGAGGCATGGAGGCCAACCCTGCGAGGCTCTGTGGGCTGGATTAGGCCAGCACACCAATGGTTCTGCACCCCTCTTCCAGTGGAAGTTGGTGGATCCGACATCAGTGGAGCCGGGAATCTGCCCTGGGTTTCAGTCAGAACTAGTCAATACTCTAGCTATCCTAGGTGCTTAAATGCATCTTCTCTCTGGATTGCATAGGTGAATTGGGGAGGTTAAGTAGCTGATGGTGGCTCTGCCTTTTGGACAAGAAGCTTGGACACAATGACCTTCCAGTCCCCTCCAGCTTTCTGACTTGGAGGAAAAGCAGAAATAACCCGAGAAACATTTCAGAAAGACAGGGATGTACTCGTTCTGGGGAACAGATTCTGGTCACATTCAAGATCAATCAGTGAGGATTAGTCACACTTTAATTCCACACACACCCTCCTGACTACCATTACTCTCAGAGCAGAAATAAATCAAGTAAGAAATATGGGGTTGCTACTGAAAACAGCAGCCCAGCGTTGAGTTCCTCGCTCCTTCTGCATTGGGGTGGCACAGCTTACCTCTTGCTCTGATGTAACTTACCCTATGCATTTCCCCATCCCATTTCCATGTTACTGGCTGCCATTAGTGGGAGTGTGGAAACACTCAGGATAAATGGCATCAGGACATGATTATATTATATTATACCTGATTACAGAGAGGGACGGAGGAGGTTTGACACAGGGCTGCCATTTCTTCTCCCCAAACCGTGTTCCTTATTCCGGTGTAATTTAAACCTGAATCAGGATGGGAATGAGTGATTTTAAATTTGGAACCAGGTCGTGGGAGACATTCTAGATTAGGTTTCCCAACACTTAAAATATAAAATTCTGGAACCTGGGTGGGAGGTTGCACAATCGCACAGAAAATTGGCCCCGGCAATAATGCAGAGGCACTAGACTGGACTGTAGTCTGAGTTCCTCAGGGACTCGCATGGGCTGGGAAGTGAGATATCCTAAGTCACAGGCAGAAGTGAAGCAGCAAATGTGTGTGGGTATTGACAGGTGGGGGAAAAGAGAGGGGCAATTCCCATCCACCACTATCCTTCTCTCCTCTCCGTCTGTAACAAGGGGTGATGCAACAGTTTGCTATCTCGGAAGCCACCCTCATGGCCTGGTCTTCCATGGACGGTGAAGATATGAGCGTCAACTCCAACCAGGAGAACCAAGCTGGCAACTACAATGAGAACTACCAAGAGATAATGGAGAACCAGGGTGAGTACTGGCCTTCTCCTCTTAGGCCATAGGGGAACGGGGAACGCTCTGCCAAGCCAGGCCTCATGGCTTCTTGGAGTAGGACAAGGCTTTACTGATCCAGTTTAACCCTCCACTCTGCCTACTGGAGTGAGGTGGTCCCAATCTCAATTGGGGCCACACATGATTACACTAGAGTAAAAGAAAAAAGAAAACAAAGACAAGCCTCAGCTCCTTGCTATGTGGAGTTTGACCCTAAGAATATGGTCTGTAAGCCAAGAAGTTCACAAGGAGAAATCTTACATCAGCAATAAACCCATTAGGTGGCCTTAAGCAAGCCACTGTCAGTTTGTGGACACCCACCCCATCCCCACCTGCAATACCAGGATAGTAATAATGGCTTACAGTAGAGGACTACTAGCTGATATACCCAGCATTGCCCAGGGACCTGAATAATGTATAGTAGGGAAGCAGATTTCAGTGCACCTGGAGAACTGTTGTGTGTACGCGCTATGAATTCTCTAGTTGTTGTTGTTATTAAAAAGGGAGTTAAAGAGGAGGGCCAAGGTGGTGCAGTCCCCTCCCTCTCCTTCCCTCCCCTGCACATGACGTAACAGACCAGGCGCTCGTGCACGTGGCAGAACTAAAGCCTCGCAGAGAGGGGAGGGCCAAGGAGGCCATTGAGGACTTGGGCCATTACCTGAGAGCCACCCCGAGCAGTCCTTTCCCCACTGCCACAATGCTGTGGGCAGCTGCGGGCTTCCAGGCCCCATGGCGGCGGTGGTGGTATGTGCCGTGGGGGCTTGGGCTCAGGCCACGCCCATCCTACCTCGCTGAGGACTGGAGGGAAACGGCTGTGGGAGGACACACCGACCTCCACCGGAGGCATGGTTGGAACTGCAGCTGTTACAGTGATCCCGCGAGATTGCCTTGTGGTCGTGCTTGACTCCGTGGTGAGATCTATCAAATGCCTCCATCCCCCAGCATGCCTTCAGCTGCTGGGAGTAGTAGGTGTCAGTGTAAGGTGAGTTTTTAATTAATTAAAAACAAGTTAAAACCAAGAAATACTGGATGCTAGATTTTTTTTATGATCACTGAACAGGAAGACCTAGCTGCATGCCCAATTTTAAGATCGTGGATAAAAAGTTCCGGATGTACAAACCCACACACATACTTTCAGCTTTCTAGGTCGATAGTGTAGGAATTACTATCATTACTATAATGAACCTAAAGCACCTTAAACACTCTAAAGAATTTTATACATGCTAATATAGCTTTGACTGCCTCTATCTCCAACCCTGTCTGGAATCTATCGGTCTCAAACCTGTCACTAAGGGCAATTTCGGTCTAATTGCGTCTAGGCTATACCACTTCAGGCCACAAATGGTATAATGTTCCTCCAGATCCCATCCCCTTGCTGAAATCCCTGCACAGATGAGACTAGAAGGGTTCTAGCCTAGCCTTCTCTTCGGCATACTAATTACCTGTGTGCATAGATTTTGGGGCTAAAGGATCATCCAGGAATGTGAGACCCTCCAGTCTGAAGCGAGAACTAGGCCACTGTGTCCATTGTTGCAAAGGCCTACTAGTCTGCACAGTCCCTGTCAAGCCGTGGCTTGACAGAACTCAGAGGGTTCATCTTCTTGCCTAATAGTTCTGCTCCTCATTGAGGTCTTCTCTGACCCTCCTTCCTTTCTGCCTTCCACATTTTAATGTTTGTTCTTTCCCGCCCCTCTTCTTTCTGCAGATCAACTGGCCCAGGCACAGTATGACAGCTGGCCACACTCTTACGTCTCACAAGGCATGTACTGCCTGGGTTCGTCTGATGCCTGGGAGACCAGTGACCAGTCCCTCATTGCTTCCCCAGCTACTGGTTCCTATCTTGGCCAGAACTTTGAAGAGTCCCAGCCCAACCTGCAGGAAAGTGTTCTTATTCAGAACAACCTTATCCAGCAGCACCAATTACTACAGCTACAGCAGCAGCAGCAGCAGCAGCAGCAGCAGCAGCAGCCACAACCGCACCAGCAACTGCAACAGGCCCTGCTCCCCAACACTGGCCTTGTGGATGTATGGCCTGCTCAGACTGTTCCTAGCGGTGGTAGCAGTGCTGAATCCAGCCCCTTTGTGGGAGTTCACACAGAGGAGGAAGAGAATCCCTTGCTGGAGAAAGCCCCACTGTTGAACAAGAAGCCCTCACCAGAAGAGGACGATGTTGTGTGCCGGGACCTGGAGTCCCTCTCGCCTCGGGAGGAGCCAGAACCTGCTGCCCTCAGCCGCAAGGTCTCTGATGTTACCTCATCCGGAGTGCAGTCTTTTGATGAGGAGGAAGGCGAAGCCAACAACTGAAGCTGCCGTTGAGGAACCCTTTGCCATTATGCATGGGAAACACGGGTGGGGGAAAGTGACCGGGAAGCCCCTCCCCAGCTCCTAAACTCCCCAGGCGCACTAGCACACTTCTTTGTTTTTAGTTGTATGGAAAGGTAAGCCAAGGACCAAATGTGCTGGGCACTGCTAAGTCCCCTCCCCCACCTGCACACGTTGGGCTGAACCTTCAAGACCTACTGCCTTGGACACCCAGGCACAGGGAGCTCAGGGAATGCAAGACAGTGGCATCGCGTGGACATGGCTGACCGTGGAGGCAGGCCGTGCTGCTGGCATCAGGGGTGCGGCTTTTGGGGTGCCGTTTCAGTCTGGATACAGCCACTGAGCTGTATCACGGCTACTCTCTGCTTTGGCTGTTGGGACCTAAGGACGTCGGAGGATGCAGACAAGAGCTTTACATCATGGAACAGGAATAGTGAGGAATGAGTGGCTTAAAAGGCCGACTGACAACAAAAGCCCCAGGCAGAGTCATAGAGTCTACTTAAGGAAGTAAGGTGCTATCTGGAGAGAAGCTCTGCACTTGAGGCCTAGATCCAGAAAAACATGATGTGGAGGGAGCGGTCTGTGGATGCAGAGTGTGCGCTAGAATCAGAAGCGAGACTCCCTGGGTACCAACTATGCTATGCTATGGACAGAGCTGCTCTGTGAGTCAAGTCCAAACCTCATTCTCCAGCACGTGTGCAGAAATCCTCCTTATGCACCCCTTGTTATCTCTGCCTGGGAGCTGGGGAGGGGGTTTCCTCCCCTATTTAATAGGGGGCACTGCATGCAGGGGCGGGAAAGGGGGGGGAGGCCATCTGCCAGTTTCATATTTTATGCAGGCGTGGAGTCCTCTCTTTCCAGGTGTGTGCAGGGAAGGCAAGCAAAGAAACTAGGTGAGCGAGCAAGTGTGGCTTCAGTAACCTGCTTTCCGGTTTACATTAGGGATTTTGTTGTTGCATTTCCCCCATTTTTTAAAAAAATATTTCCAAGTTCCTTTAAGCCGTGGCTAACAGAGGGAATAACATGGGTGCCACCTAGTGTAAGGTAATACTCCTTTCCTCGGATCACCAGATCCTCTGTAGTGCCAAATTACTGAAGAAGCAGAGTCTAGAAGAGAGCAATTCTCTCTTTCCATTAATTTATCACTCCTGCTTCTTCTTCTTCTTCTTCTTCTTCTTCTTCTTCTCCTTCTGTTAACGATGTAGATATTTCTCAGGCCTCATTTCAGTCAAGAATAAGGAAAGGGTAAGTGGGGATTTCTTCTCATTTTTACAAGGGTTTCCCCCCTCCCCCAAGGGGGTTGGTTGTGAATGACATCATGGCTTGGGGTGGGGCATATACTTGGGTCTGAAGTTGTCCCTCCTTCTCAGTTGCTGGTCTGCCATGAAAAGAGGGACTAACAGCATAAACCCACATTTTGATCCTCTCCAAACCCCCAGCTTCTGTGGAAGTTAAAAGGTGGGACAACACGATGGTGTGAAACAGTTAAATTTGCCGGGGCCACTCAAAAGCATGTGGTCATTACTGAAGTGGCAGAACCTTGGGTCAAATAAGGAAACGCTTGCCAAAGGGAACTTCGGGGTTGTCTAATAACAGGAAATGGTCCTGCCTTTGTTACTTTCTGGAAGTACATCGTCTCCAAGCCTGATACTCAAAAGGCGGCCTGCTGCTAATCTGTCTTCTGCAGGGCGGTTAGCTACGAGAGGAATAAACCATCCTGCAGTGCTTTGCTTTCCCAGATGTGGGACTCTTCATATAGAGAAAGAGGGAGAGTGTTGCCTTCAGATGTCATCAGTAAGAGGGGAGGTCCCTGCACTTTGGATGAAGAAGAGGAGAGGGAGGTCTCCAGTTCATAAACGTCAGAAGCCAAGAGACCCTTGTCTTCCCCCATTGCACTTTCCTTGGAAATGCTGTCATGACAATGGACAAGTGGTCAGGCAGACATGAATCACAGCAGCTGCATGAAAAAGAAACGCCTTTTCTCAACCCTTCTCTTCCTTGTCTTCATTTCCTCACTCTTCCTGGCTCTTCAAGTGGGGAGGCCGCTCAATTTCTGAGCATTTGGGAGCCAACCTCTCTTTAAAATATGTTTACATGCTACAGTGCCAACCTCTGAAGGCGAAGAGGGTTGGATATAGCACTGCTCTGAATATGGGGGTGAAACCTCATGTTCTGCATTTATCTTAATTGCTGCGATCTGGCTGTCAGTCAACTGTGGGGGGAATTCTGCTGGCATTGATGATGTGGAAGCAAGGAAGTGCAGAGGGCTCTTCTCTGCAAACAAAGAAATAATGGGATTCCAGTTCCCCCAACATTATCAAGCCGTCAGCATAACCAGAAAGCTTTGAGATGTTCCCAGTATTGCAGTGGTGGGAGGGTGAAGATTCAGTCAGCCTGCTTCTTCTTTCCTCCAAACCATTATGCTCCACGTGCCTATCCAGGACCAGGACTAAACCTGGATGTTTACGGTAATTCTGTTTCAGTGTAAATGTATTCTGCTTTCATCTTGGCACTCACTGGACTTGATACAAGTGGTTCATCTTGTTGAGATCTGTTCTTTTATTGTCTTGTCTTTTTTTTTAAAAAAAATGCAAGCAACTTGTGCATTTGATAATATCATGTGACACATATTTGGGAGATGTATATTTTTTCTTTGAGAGATGGTATGGAGGGATAGATTGCATGGAACAACAGAAAGAAGGGTAAGCTGTACTGTGGTAGTGCAAGGGAATAGCACGGAACCACTAAATAGCACTAAAGCAGCCTTCCTCAACCTGGGGCGCTCCAGATGTGTTGGACTACAACTCCCAGAATGCCCCAGCTGGGGCATTCTGGGAGATGCAGTCCAACACATCTGGAGCGCCCCAGGTTGAGGAAGGCTGCACTAAAGGTTCACAGCTCTGCTAGAATCCATTACTAAATAAATCCTACCAGAGAAAGAGGCCATATTCTCTATGAAACTGTACAATTCTTGGGGGAGGTTTCTAAATAAACGTAATTGTTCCAGGACAATTAAATGCCATTTAAGTTTTGTTTTCAAAAGGGGTCTTGCCTTTTTGTAAACCTTTCCCATTTTCTACTACATTTAAGGGACGAGTGGGAAATGAATGGGAGCAGCTCAATGGACATGCCCATATCATCAACAGTAGGGGATGTATTGAAGATATAAACACGGATAAGATAGGGTGAAAGCACACGTGACTGGGAACAGACCTATGTCTCTGAACCTAAGCTGGGGTCAGTAAAGTGGTAAGTGGTGTTGGGGGCAACTACTTCCCGCAGAGGAGCAGTCAGCACGTGGGGTAATAATGACCCATCCCCAGGCACTTTTCCTCCACAATGCTTCCCTCCAGCTGTTTCCTCATCAGCTGGGTTTATTTCTGGTATTGGAGACTGGCTGGAAGAAAAGCAGTTGGGATAGAGTGACCCTATGAAAAGGCGGACAGGGCTCCTGTATCTTTAACAGTTGCATAGAAAAGGGAATTTCAGCAGGTGTCATTTGTGCATACGGAGAACCTGGTGAAATTCCCTCTTCACAACAACACTTAAAGCTGCAGGAGCTGACAACCATCTGTCAAGTATGCTTTAGGGTGGATTCCTGCGTTGAGCAGGGTGTTGGACACGATGGCCCTATAGGCCCCTTCCAACTCTACTATTCTTTGATTCTAGAGTGACCATTTTAAAAGAGGGCAGGGCACCTGCAGCTTTAACTGTGACGATGAAGAGGGAATTTCAACAGGTTCTCCATATATACAAATGACACCTGCTGCAATTCCCTTTTCAATACAACCGTTAAAGATACAGGAGCCCTGTCCCCCTTTCCATATGGTCACCCTAGATTGGGAGAGAGAGATGTAGGGGGCAATCAGCAGGTTGGAGGAGGGGTTTGGCACAGCACTGCTGTCTGCTCTTCGCTGAAAATCGATCCCCGACTCCACAACTCTACGGTCTGCCATCAACCTGCATTGGAAGACTTCAGCTTGATGTGTATCCTACACATAGAAAGCTCAGGGCTTTTCTACATGAGGCTTTTAACCCACACCTTTATTGAGGCTTCTGCTTCTGGATTCTGTGCAGGAATAAGATTGGCTCCTTTACACACGTTTCTTTCCAGGTTCCCCCCCCCCTCTGGATTCTATAACGTCATTCAGAAAAATACCAGATTTTCCTCGTTAGGAAAAAACCCGGCAAAGCAAGGGAGAGGGTCTGGAGGATGACAGAGTTGTGTAAAAACCCCGCAAACTACCATGAGGAATCATGAGAACGCAATAAAAGCCTCGTGTAGAAAGGCTGAAGGGAGTGACACATTGCAGCTTTATTTGTTTGGCGAAGCACAATCTAGGTCAGTGGGTGCCATTTTTTCTTTTTTGACTCTCGGTGATTCTAAATTAACGTGTGCATGTGCAGTAATGTTTTCGTATTTTGCTAAGGAAACGGAGTGCAGTGTACATCCATTACATCTGAACTGCGCATGCATGCATTTGTTTTTCATTGCTTGGTCTCTTAAGTACACTTCAATTGTATGAATGATCAGGTTGCCAATGCCAGCTGAAACCTTGAAATTCAAATATGTGGCAAATGTCTTTTGTACTCCCATATTGTTTCTTTAAACGGACCTCTATCTAGTGGGTGTTGAATGTAATGAGTTGTCTTTTAGGTTGCAGAGTAACATCAGTAGAACTAACTTGTACGAGACATTGTTGCCAGATGCCTGAAGACTTATGCACGTAACACTGATGACTCAGCCCGCCTCACTTTCCTATAGAGAGCTATACTTGAAATCAGTGCAAATATCCAGATTTTTTTAAAAAATGAAGTGAACTCTGCAGTCTTCTGATAGGACTATTTTGGTTTCATCCCATTTTTAACCCTCTGCTGCCATTTATTGCAAGAGTGCTGTCAGGCAGAGCCTAGTGAGCAAAGACTATATTTTGTACAACTAGAGAAACCGCTCTGATGCAATATCACACTGCTCACATGGTTCACTATATGCTAACTAGCTTTATTGCAATAGTTTTGATTAGTTTTATAACAATTATTTATTTTTATTACATTTCTATACTGCCCAATAACCAATGCTCTCTGGGCTTTTCACACCAATTCGAACACGTAGTGAAAGACTTGCCAAAGTGTCATGGAGGGCCCACTCCATAAAGTGTCTGTCATGAAGAGGGGTGGGTGGGTGCTAGCTTCTGTTTTCTGGTCCCCAAAAGGCAAGAGATCAGCTGCAGCAAGAGCATGCTGCTTTATTCATTTCCACGAACCTATGATTTCTATGACTTCATGATACTTAAACGATGGCATTTGCTAACACAAGATGAAGTGATGGCCACCAATTTGGTTGGCTTTAAAAGGAAGTTAAATCAATTCTTAGAGGAGAAGGCTATCAATGGCTACTAGTTTTGATGGCTATGCGCTATCTCCAGAATCAGAGGTGTTGGGCCTATTTCTCCAGTTGCTAGGGAACATAAGCAGGAGGGGGCTGTGGTGTTGCACTCATGTCTTGCTTGTGGGTCCCTGGTCAACAGCTGGTTGGCCATTGTGTGAACAGAATGCTGGACTAGATGGAGCCTTGGTCAGATCCAGCATGGCTCTTATGGTCTTAACCTTAATCCACCCTCCTCAAGTGCTAGAAGAGCAAAAAGGGGAGCATGGGTTACAAATCCCTGTGGTGGGCCCTTCAGACAGCCGTGGGTCCAGGAGGCATGCTGAAATAGAAAAATATGAAGTTTTGGAATGACTTGCTGAGGAAAGGAATACATTTTTTTTCTGTCCTTGGGGCCTCTGAGGCCCAAATTCAGTACAACTGTGGGGACTCTGAATTTGATCAGGGTGGTGAGTAAATACCTTTCACTGTAATTCTTCACATTGAATTGACCGACCCATGGGAGAAAAGATGCCTGGCCCTATGTACGAATGAGAGAAGTAGCTCAATACCGTAATTTTTTTAGCAAAAGGGTTACGCAAACGCCCAACTCTGCTTATGGCTCCAACAGCATTTGGAACCCTCTGCAGCTGCAGTAAAGTTTAAAAAGTCAAGGCACTGCCTGTGCCTCCCACATCACACCTCAGGTGCAATTACATCCATCATTCACAATTTCCCATTTTTCATCTGGTGGCGCATGTTTTAGTAACCCTGCTGCCTTTGTTTTCCTCCTGAGTATTGCATGTTACTGAGATGCTTTACATTGCTGCCACTGGGCAGGCATACAAGGTGATTGGAAACCTTACGACCTACTTTAATATGTGGAATGATTTGGACTTCCCTCCATGATCAGAGCACTTCCTGTACATTCCCCTCCTCCTTCCCATTTGGAATCATTTGTTATTAATTTATTATTCATTTAAAAGTTTTTTTAACCTGCCTTTCAGGGTACACTGCCGTTACATGGTGGCTTACAATATTACAGAAACATGAAATATTATAATTAAACATGGACACACGTCACACAAAGCAGCAGCTAATGGTTTTAAAGCATCCAGTACAGATTGGAATAAATGTGGCTTCAGGTGTTTTTATTTTGTTTTAAAAAGCCAGGAGTGATGAAGCCACACATACCTCCTTGGGGAGGGAGTTCCCAAAGTGTGGGGCCACCACTGAGAAATCCGTGTCCCACGTACCCACCAGTCTAATAACTCTTGTTGTTGTATTTGGATATTTATACCCTGCCTTTCAACAAATTATTAGGGTGACTTACATGGTTAAGGAATACAAAACAGTTAAAACTCTTTAAAAAATTATTAACAAAATATGTTCAAAAAGTGATTTAAAAAACCACATAAGAGATAAAAATCAGATTAGAGAGTGAATGCCTGAGATTAATTAATTAATTAATTAATCAAATTATTTGCCAGGTGAGCCTCTCTAGAGTAGTCTTATAGGCATTATGACAAACCTACAAGGTAGGCAAGTGTGTACTGACCTGATTTCACAACTGTGGTGTGAGGTGGGCAGGGGCAGTCTGGGAGAATGGTGGGCTTGCCTAAGCTACACTGAACCTAGGAAGCTGCCTTATGCCAAGTCAGACAATCGGGCTGTGTAGTTCAATATTGTCTACACTGACTAGCAATGGCTTTCCAGGTGTTTAGGCAGGAGCCTTTCCCTCGCCAGAGATTGGACCTGGGTCCTTTTTCATGCAAATCATCTGCTCTGTCCCTGAGCCATGGCCCTTCCCAGGAGTTTGTGGCTGAGGTGAAAAGTGGCCCCAGGACAGCTCCGCTCGCCCTGCGTTCTCTTAGCCCACAATATTGGGCTAGTTGCTTGGGCAGCTTACCCACAGATGAAGCAGAACGATCCTATGGCAAGTTCCAAGTCTGGCTGACAGACTACGAAATGGCCAATTCTGAGCCATTTCAGAGTTTAATCTAGGCAACTTCATTTTCGATATATCTTTGAAAGGGTGGTTCTGATGTAGTAAACTTCCAAGCCTTTGCTGGATCAGTAATAGGGAAGCGCAAGCTGGTGTTGTGCGTTTCTTCCCTTGATCCACCTGCCTGGGCTGCATGCACAATGCTTCAAGTGGGATTGGATCCCTTTTAGGGTGGGGCTAAAATCACCAATGTGAAATAAAATTATCCCCACTTTCATTCCTCCCCCACCCCCACTAGTACACCTAGTGTTCAGAATTGCTAATAATGTTGAGTGGGTCTTGGATTTCGTTTCCCTCCGATTACTCCTCTATACCAAACAGCTGATCAGGGTGGTTACTGAAAAACTGGGAAGTTCTCCTGCACCAGCACTATTAAAATGAACCGACACTGCCCGAGCGCATAATATAGGGTGACCATATGAAAAGGAGGACAGGGCTCCTGTAGCTTTAACAGTTGTAGAGAAAAAGGATTTTCAGCAGGTGTCATCTGTATGTAGACAGCATCTGGTGAAATTCCCTCTTCATCGCAATAGTTAAAGCGGCAGGTGCCCTCCTCTCTTTTGCATCTGGTCAAGAGGGCAGGGCTCCTGCAGCTTTAGCTCTTCTGATGAAGACAAAATTTCACCAGCTGCTACATGCATTCAAATGACACTTGCTGAAATTCCCTTTTCTATACCACTTTAAAGATACAGGAGCCCTGCCCTCCTTTTCATATGGTCACCCTACATAATAGTTCCTTTCGATTTTAATGCTGCTTGTTCTATGCCATTCTAGGGGATTGTGCCCTATGTTACAGCAGCAAGAGGCTGCCATTTGGACATTTGCACTTCAGGAAAAAAAATACCTTGGAAAACAAAAACATGGCAAGAGAGCAGGTGGGTGTGGGTGATTCAGTTGCTGAAATGGAATGATTCTTCCATCTGGCTGTAACCCTCCCATGCATTTTTATCTGTCTTTTATCTATTGTATGTGAGAACAGTGCAGGAGTGGGGAGTTACTCTCATACAAATTCTTACACAAGCACTTCAGTCTAAAAACAATAAATGAAAATGGCATGAGGAATACTTAGGTGAGGTTTATTGTGTCTATACAAGTAAGAAAAGGACTCCGTAGTAGAAAATCACACTTCCAGTCTTTGCAGAAACTAACTACACTTGATCGTGACACAACCCATGTGTGAGTGTGCCAAGTTCAAATTTAGTAATGGGGGGGGGTGTTAAACAGGGAAAGCAATAGACAGGAGAGAGTGCTCCCCCGCCCAGTTGGAATTTCCCCCCTTAAACTGGTTTCCCCCAGCTATTTTCTCCTTGTGGTGTTTACCTTGCAGCTTCACAAGGAGAAAAATGACAGGAGGGTGTAGCAGCTGCGGGGTGTAGCAGTGGAAGAGTTTGGCTTTTTCTGCTGGGTGCTGCTTCTCACTTTAAGTCACACAAACACACCACCACCGCCATCACTTTTTTATGAATTGGGTGGCAACCCACCTTCTACCACATGGACACTGCTGCTGTACTTCAAGCCCCTCTAGCTTAGTTTTCACAGAATGGTAAGCAGGTATCTGTGCTGTACTACTTCAGGTGGGGTTTCCTCTGCCATACAAAACAATTCCCTGCACATAGACCACTAGGCTGGGGAGGTGGGGGCGGGTTCTAATCTAGCCTTCTCCCCAACATGTTGGTTTTCTGTGAGCAGAATTTTTTGTATGGTGGAGCGTTCATACCCTGTGAGCCTCTAATGACAGCCTGAACTGGCACAGCCTCTACTCAAGTTTATCATGTCAGTGGTAAAGTACACCTCATAATTCATTCAAGGTGTTCCCTGAAATCAATTTCACTTTCTTATCACATGTTCCAGGCCATCTTTTCCTTTCCAAAAAAAGCATTTCCCACTTCTAATAGTTCTAACCACCCATATCTGAGTTTTGTCACAAGTTGGGCAATCGTGGTGCCTTGGGTGCCTCTGCTTCCTTCTGTTGTTTCCAGGAACCATATTGTATGAGAGACAGAAACAATTTTGTGAATATAAGCTAGTATTCTTTAATATTTCTCTGGTTTATTTGGTGCTGTGCATGAAGTGGTGGAATTGCCGAAGAATCCTTGGGGTTCTCAAAGCTCCAAAAATAACTTTGCAACAACCAGGATTTTTAAAAAAGCTCTTTTCAGGGGTGGGTGGGTGCGTCTGGGGGTTACTGCAAATACAGGGGCTGTATAAGGGAGTAGTGGAAGCTGATGTATTAAAGCACGTTTAAAAGTAACCAAAGGTCTGGGGCTTAAGTTTTGTTTTTGCTTTTCCAAAAATGTATGAAACTCCTTTTGCATCAGAGATTAACTAGGAGGGGCCAGTCTTAAGACCTTTTCTTGCTCTGAGTTTCTGAACTAGGGATAGAACTTAGATTCTTCCCATCCTTAAAGGATGGCATTTATTGAGGTCTGTGACTTTTCAGGGAGAAAGGAGGGAGTGGGGAAAGAACAGGACAAGAAGTGGGTCTGTAATGGTGACCCTCTCACCGTCTCTGTCCAGGGGCACCCTAACAAACAAAAACAAAACAGATTTGCCTTTGGTCTTCCAGCTCCAAAACATCTTTGCTTGAAACTTTTTTGCTGGTTATTCTGCGCATGTTTTGATAATGTGACTTAATGAGAATATATCTTCTATAAATAAATAAATATATATATATATACACACACCATATATATAAATATATATGTATGTAACTATACATATAGATATAAAAATTATATGGCGTTTCATGCCTGGTTGTGGTAAAAACCACTGAGGGGGAGAGTGCATTGCCTGAAAGGGCATGTAAGAACCTCATGAAGATATTGTTATTAAACAGCACGTGGTTTTGCCATTGTGGTTGGTGGAATTGTGTTTTATTTCTATGAGGATGGTTCACTAGATGAATTGTGTATATTCTGAAAAGGAAATCAAAGGTAAAATAGACCCAGTGAACAAGAGAGAAGAAAGTATGGATGGATTTGAAAAAGCACCAAAGATATTCGGGGGGGGGGGGGCTCCACAAAATTATCATTTTGCACAGACAAACATTACTTTTCTCCAGCGGATTAGAAGAGGCATTGTGGTGTGTGCAGCCTTCACAGTTCGTATCCGGAATACATTACTTCCTTTTTGTGTTGTGGAACAGTAGACAGCTTGGGGTTTGAACTTACCTCCAGTTGTGGTGGTACCTCATATGTAGTGGTGGTACCTCATATGTAATGTTGGCATAAGCTGACATAAAGGCAACTAAAATTTATGGAGGGGAAGGTTGGAAAATAGATGCACGGCCGCTATTTGTGGCAGCAAACACGTTTATACCAGTCTATTTTGGGCCTTTGAGTATATCTGTGCATCGTAGAATCATAGAATAGCAGAGTTGGAAGGGGCCTACGAGGCCATCGAGTCCAGCTCCCTGCTCAATGAAGGAATAATGCATTCAGTATAATGTAACTCTTAAACAACTGAAATATATAGTATCATTAATGATGTGTCTGTGTGCTTTAAAATAAGACAAAATTGGATTTTTTCCCC
The DNA here is from genome assembly GCF_023053635.1 of Elgaria multicarinata webbii. NCBI lineage: Eukaryota > Metazoa > Chordata > Lepidosauria > Squamata > Anguidae > Elgaria > Elgaria multicarinata. The sequence continues at coordinate 9,562,815 of NC_086176.1, forward strand.
TGTTAACTTTAAATGCTCTGCTGACATCTTAAGGGGTGGGGGCTTCTTCCATCCCCTGCACATTTCTCTGTATGGAAATAATGCCCAGACGCTACCTGATACCTGTAAAAAGTTGGCCTATAGCAGCCCTTTGGCAACAGAGTTTCAAGCCTGGGCAACCAACCTTGTGTCTTCCTTTCTTCCTGTTCAAAATGAATTTTCAGTATATTCCCAGGAGAACATGGGAGAAAGCGAAGGGGGAAAGGAATCGAGACTTTAAGGGAACAGAGAATGTTCCAGGAGGAAAGCGTCCATTCTGAGGAAACATTGAATAGTTCAAGAGCCAGGCAGAAGGGAGTAGCAAGTTCCAAGGAACACAATAGCGCTGCATCCTAACCGACGCCTGTGAAGACAGTGAAGGCAAAATACTTCACCGTGTATGGCTGAAAGCATCAGAAAAATTGATCCCACCAACTCCTTGAAGAACACGCTAGAATACCATCTGTGTTGAGATGGTTGGTCTAAACAAACAAAAGAAAAACAGCACTGACAAAAAGTTAGGTTTACACTCCAAGCCCTTCAAAACTAACATAGTGCATAGAAAAGATATTTATTAATACACAAAAGGTAAGAATGGGAGGAAATAAATGACATACCCAATGTTCCTTTCTGCAGAGTTTCTTAAAACGTACCGGTTCACAAATAAGGCCTAGTGATCTTGCCAACCAGAACCTGGACTGGACTACTTCAGACTGCTTTGCATGACTACATGGTTCTCCATGTAAAATAATTCCCTGCACATGGAAAACTAGATGACAGGAAAAAGGGTTCTAATTTAGCCTTCTCCATTACATTCTAATTTTCTAAACGAAGGTGCATTAGTCAAATAACTTCCCACCTGCTGTTTGAAGTAATAAAACCCAGAGATGGGCTTTACCATCTCAGTAAGAACTAGACCAGAGCTTTCCAAACTTTTCATGTTGGTGACACACTTTTTAGACATGCGTCATTTCGCGACACAGTAATTCAGTTTTACTAGCAAACCGGAGGTTAAACTAACCCCTTATAAGAGATACGGACACATACATAAATTGTAATAACGAAATGTATGGGGACACAACATATCTCATGGAAACCTTTCATTTATATTTTTAAAAATATATGATTTGCAAGTTAAAATACATTTCCAAGACTTTTCACATTGAACTAATTTTGTCGAGCTACGATCGAGCGGCGGTTGAGACGGTGTTCTATCAAAAAACTGGACCCACGGAATTTCTCGAATGCGTCACTTCAGGTGCAGCCGCGTCACTGGAAGTGACGCGGAATCAGCTGTTTCGACCCAATTATGCATGCTGGGCATGCGTAGTACCTGTATGATCCCTTGACCGTGGTGTGCATACACGGATACGACGGAAGGGGAATATACTAGCGCACCATACTAATCGGCCCCTTTGCTGTGTAAAAATGCATGCAAGTTGGCATCGCTTATTTCACATAGACTCAGAGGTTTCTCGTTACATTCGTGTGACACACCTACACACTGCAGCTGACACACTAACGTGTCGCGACACACAGTTTGGAAAGCTCTGAACTAGACCATTGTCAGTTCTTTAAAATAAAATTAAAAGGTGCAAGTGAAGTCATTATATCAGTTGAATAGGTTTCTTGTGTTGCATGCATTAATAAATATATTTTCTATGCATTATTGTAACTTGGATATATGTTTTGGCAATATTTAATGAATTTTGTAAGCTGTCCTTTCAAAATGGAGTGCGTTGGTATAGCTTAGCAAAGCCTAAACAATTGATATTGCCCAAGCGCAAGGAAAGGCTAGGTGTGCATATGCAGACCATATACAATTGCTTGTGAGTTTATTTTAGCTTCCTCATCTAATGAATGAGAGCCTTCAGACATCTATGGAACATTTCAGATCCTGGCCTAATTCTCATTGTGATATGAAATGTTTCTGGGCTGTACCACTTCAGACTGTAATTGGGGGCTGATATCACTGAATGCTCTCTCTCTCTCTCTCTCTCTCTCTCTGTGACACATTACAAACCTGCATGATATCAATTTTTCCACGTGCAAAGTTTTATTTTTGAATGGAGTTTTGTCATGTAAGCTGCAGCCTGAAGTGGTACAGCCCGTGCACAGATCTACCACCTCAATTAGAATGTTACACTTAAGGGTGAAATTGCAGAATACTAAGGACAGAGCAAGAGATACAGATTGGGAGGGGGGATAAAAAGCGTTAGCTGTAAAATAAAAAATATTCTTTTGTCTCACCAGACCCTTTATTACTTGGCAGTGGGCAGGCACTGCTTGCCCCCCCTCCACGTTTTAAGTGACAAACTTTACAGAGCATACTTCTGTGTAATATTCTATATCTGTATCAGGCCTCTCCATTTTGCCTAGGGTGCTGAACCACGTTTTTAAAAAATAATAATAATAATCCAGGTTAATGTAAGAATCCAATCCCACTCCCATGCATGCGTCTTTTAACTACACTAAATGTGTGGTCTAAAGGGTGATTGAACATGTTTAGATGCAGCTGACCTGCCATTAATAGGGGTTTGTCTAGCATTTAATGTGCTGATTCAGCACATCCAGCTGCTACAAGCTACTCGAGAACTGATGCGATACCCTTACGGCTGAACTACAGAAGTGAAGATGGCAAAACCCTGTACAACATCGTTCCGATGAGGGTAACGGAGGTATGTTTTCTATACATCTCGTATAAAACTAAAGCATCAGCCATACCCAGCACAGGCAGGGTTGTCACCTTTCCTCTAACCATTGTATGACAGAGAGGGAAACAGTAGATAAGGTTTTCACCCAGCACAGAGATACAGCGATGGGAAAAGCTTCATTTGCCAGTTTTCTGACTGTCCCACAGCTGTTAAAAGAGCAGGTACCCAGACCCACCCCAAAATTGGCATTGCTGAGCCCGCTAAAACCATCAAGTGGACACATTCACCAAAGTTCACCCCAAGGCCCTGTACAAATAATATACAGTCCTGCTTTTATCCTGGATATTCCTGCTTAGAATCGTTTCATTTTTATTTCTCCGTGAAATTCAGTCCAAAAAGGGGCAGGAGAATTTTGAAGTCCACAAGCACTGCATTTTAAAAAGCCATATTCATACAGGGGAGGCTGAGGTAGGAGGGCAGGCTCTGTGCTCCTTCAGGTGGTATTTACCTGCACGAGCCAAGAAACAAATATATTCTCTCTTCTCCGTCTGGCAGGCCGGACCTTGTTCCGGAACAGCAGCTTGAATAACAGAAATGCCGGTCCCAGATGTGATTCAAGACAAGGACTGAAATAGCAAGGGAGTAACAGGGCTGGACTGGGAGACTACACTATTTTATTTATTACATTTCTATCCCACCTTTTTTCCTCCAAGGAACCCAAGGCAGCGTACATAATCCTCCTCCTCCACTCCATTTTATCCTCACAACAACAACCCTGTGAGGTGGGTTGGGCTGAGTGTGTATGACTGGCCCAAAGTCACCCAGTGGGTTTCCGTGGCCAAGTGGGGACTAGAACTCGGATCTCCCGACTCTCAGTCCAACACCTTAGCTGCTACATCACATTGGGGCTGCAGAGGAAAACAAACTCCAGTTGCAAGGACTAGGCCAAAACCAGGGACCCTTCTGGGTTTGGGATACTACAGGGCATTGCAGGACAGCCTGTGGCCCCCTCTAGATGTTTAGGCCTACAACTCCCATCATCCCTCACCACTGGCTATGCTGCCTATGGCTGGTGGGAGTTGTGGCCCTCCAGACATTTTGGCCTACAAGTTGCGCATCCCTGCATTTCTGTGGGGCAGGGGTGGGGAACCGTGCTGTTAAACTGGTGTAAATCCTATCTACAGTTGTAACAACGGTGTGCCCTTAAAGCAGCAGCTGCAATTTGTTTCCCTGCTGTCACCTCTCACCACGCCCGTTTCTTCCCAGGATTTCTTATATTTAAGACAACTGCTTTACAGAAATTTTCATTCTGTGATTATAAAGACACTAAAACATTAACATTTAAGACCTTGGTGGACATATATACAGCCTTACCTGAACTTTTGCATCACCAATAACATCACAGACATGTCCTTTCTGGTTCTGCTATTTTGCTCATAGTTTTCAGATAGACGGTAAGAGTCCTGATCCATCTAGCGGCACTATGTGTACCACAGAAGGTTTCTGCAGGCATCTCCTCAGCTGGTTGAAGAACTACATGTGCAACTGTGGGCTGTGCATGAGGTTCCTCTGTCTGATCCAGAGGTCTTCCAGTGGGTGAGGAACCTCTTATCTGTTCATGGGGCTGGAATTATTCTCCTTATCACCGAACAATTAATCAGCAGGATTTTAGACTTTTACAAGGGCTGTGCAAAGGCAGCCTTGGCTGTTCTATGTTCATTGGGCCAGGGCACTGAGTCTTCACTCTCTTCAGTTCTCACATCTCAAGAGTCCTAGCGATCTCCAAGAAATATACAGATGAAATGATATAGACTCAACAACTATACCTCATTTTTCTCCAATGGATGATGCAGATACTCCCCCAATACAGCGTCTAATTTTTGTAGCCCCAACAACACAAATTAGTGGAAGGTTTCATAAAAGAGTGAGATTTCTAGGTGGGAATGTAGGACCAGGAAGGGTCTTGAAGGTGGCAGAAAGAACGTATAGCTTAAGGCCAAACTGCGAGACGAGAGGGGGCTTGTGGGAGATGACTGAAACACTGGGGAGGCACAGAGGGAGGATTAGGCTGAAGGAAAGGGCACTGCAAAACTGAATAACTACGTAAGAAGCAGTTGTTTTCTCATTCTGGACCTGTTCACAGACTGAGCTGAATTCTCTCTACAGCTGGAAAGAGCCTGGGTTAAATCCTTCATCTCCCTCCATTCCAGATGAGTGTTTCATCAAACAAGGTAAGGGAAACGGTGATGGCCATGACGTGCTGATGGGGATAGGGGAAGGGGGGCAGCAGAGGATTTGGGCAGCTTTATCTGAAGGGAAATGGCTGCATAGTCTGCATTGAACATCTCCCCACAGGTGATGGAGCCCTACAGAACGCCCCCCCCCCACACACACACACTTAACATCGCCAAAAGAGGCAATACTAGAGGATATAAGCCCAGTTTTCTCCAGCCCACTTGTCTCCCATATGCTCCACCCGTTGAGGGTGGCAGAAGGAAAAGCCAATCAGCTTAGCCAAGGCCCCCCCAGTACGAATAGCCTTCCCTTCATGCCAGAGAGGCAGGCCCCAAGCCTCTCCTGGAAGTGCAAGTGTGGCAGGCGTAGCTTGGTGAAAGGGTGAGATGAGCCCTTCCCCAAGACAGTTATAGCGGCACGTCGTCATCCTCATCGTCCTCGTCCTCATCCAGGTCTGTGGAGTGCAGGTTGAGGTCCTTGAGGATGTCGGAGATGTTTTCAGCAGCTGGGCCAGAAAGCTCCATTTCCTCCAGTTCCATATCAGCAACGGAGGTGGAGCGAATCCCCGCCCCTTCATGAGGGGTGGGAGATGGTTGTGGGAAAGAGCTAGGGGCCACTGAGCTCTCTGTCCCCGAGTCCACTGTGGTTCCCCCAGGTGCTGCGTTGCTGTTCTGTGTGCTCCACATCTGTGCGGCCCATTTGGCCTGCTCCTTGCTGCTTGAGGTCCGGGTGGTGTCACGGAAGCTCGCAAGGGGAGGACGGAGGTGGACGCCAGAGCTTGTGGTGCCCTCAATCGCTTTCTGGAGCTGAGAGGTTTAGGGACAGGTAATTAACAGAGGAGAGAATCAGGTGCACCCCCGCCCCAGGCTGCTTCCATGGACATTCAGGAGACATGAAAGGTCCCACCAGAACATCCACTGTGCTCCTGCCTATGCAAAATGTTGTCCTTTCTGAAGGGAAAATGACGAAATGAATCCATCTTAATCAAAAGATCATGCAATGTCCATGCAAAGCATGCATTTGTGGCATCTCTATAGAAATACTCTTGGGACATATCTACACCATGGAAGTAAGTTAGACAGTGGAGAGCCTGGCAGTCTCTAACAAACAATTTTCAGCACCCTCCCTAAGCTAAGATTGCCATGATTCTTCAAGGAGGGTCGGGGGGGGGGGGGGAGACCCGAGAGTTAAACTGATATAAAACCAATACAAGTTTATATCTATATCTATATCTATCTATCTATCTATCTATCTATCTATCTATCTATCTATCTACAACCTGCTCATTAATTTTTTTCTCATGGAAAGATGGAAGCAGACTAAAGGGGTTGAAAGAGGGGTTACTGCTTGCGATATGAAGACACATCACATTTTCTATTCAGTTAAACAGGTTTTGCAGGTTTCTGCAATTTCAAAATCCTGCAAAACTTACATGGCCAGAGGCAACAATGGGATCAAAGAAATGTGTGTGTCCACAAAGGTCAGCACTACCTCTCTCATACCTCTTTCAACTCTCAGGGGGTGGGGATGCCCTATTGTCTTTCTCCAAGCCAGAAAACCTGGAATTTTTGCTCCTCTAGACAAGGTTCAACTTGCCAAAATATTCTTTCAGGTAAAGCACTGAATATCTGGGAAAGGAAAGGAACCTCTCGTGCAAGCACTGAGTCATTACTGACTCTTGGAGGAATGCTTTCGCTGACATTTTCTTGGCAGGCCTTATAGCAGGGTGGTTTGCCGTTGCCTTCCCCAGCCGTGATTACCTTTCCCCCAGCTAACTGGGTACTCATTTTACCGACCTCGGGAGGATGGAAGGCTGAGTCGACCTGAGCCGGCTGCCTGAAACCAGCTTCCGCTGGGATCGAACTCAGGCCATGGGGAGAGTTTCAGCTGCAGAAACTGCTGCTTTACCTGCTGCTGTTTGTAGCTGCAAACAGAAGCTTGAAAATATGTGGAGAATGTCCAGTGACTCTCAGTTGGGTTGGGGTCGGAGAGGGTTTTGATGCTCTCCATAGCCACTTATCCCTGGGGGCAGCCCAACCCAGCAGGCAGTACAAATTCTGGGATGGCTGAATTCCAGGGGCTAATTTCAGACTAACTGGGGAATCCTTCCAAATAAGGAACAAAATTCACTCTCCTGTCCCAGCTCTTTGAGGTAACAGGGTCTGCTGGCTCCATACAAGTCAGTGGAGCAAAAGAAGTGGCAACAGTGAACGCTCTCAAGGAGGAAACAAAATTGCCACCCATCCTTTGCACACAACTAGTGAGGGAAGGGAAGGAAAGGAACCTCTCGTGCAAGCACTGAGTCATTGCTGACTCTTGCAGGGATGCCAGCTTTCGCTGACTTTTTCTTGGCAGGCCTTATAGCGGGGTGGTTTTCCGTTGCCTTCCCCGGCCATGATTGCCTTTCCCCCAGCTAACTGGGTACTCATTTTACCGACCTCGGGAGGATGGAAGGCTGAGTCGACCTGAACCGGCTGCCTGAAACCAGCTTCCGCTGGGATAGAACTCAGGCCATGGGGAGAGTTTCAGCTGCAGAAACTGCTGCTTTACCGCTCTGCGCCACACGAGGCTCTCTACTGAATATCTAAGTCTGGTAATAAAAATAAAAAAGCATTCTTCACCTACCTCTTCCAGTGCAATCACGCCTCTTAGCTTCCCCATACTGGTCACATAGGCATGGCTGAGTCCCAGCAATGAGAATAAGGTATGTGTCTGTGGGTGAGAGAATAATACAGTGGGAAAAGAAAAAAGCCTGATCATTGCAGACTTACGGAGAATCTGAATCAGGCCTGTGGTGGGTTTTGTTGCAACCAAGTCCAGAAGAGGAAACACAGAGCAAAACCAAGGCATGAAATGTTCATGCCTTGGGTTTGAATAGGAATCCCACCTACCCAATAATGCAACATACTATTTTGCTGCTATGAAGAACCAATTGTGGCAAGTCTACTGATATTATTAAGTAATGCAACAATGCATCATAAATATGGTATCTATTGAAAATGTGTAACACAGTGGTTCCCAAACTTTTTCAGGTCACCGCCCCCTTGGTTCGACAAACTCATGCCCAGTGCCCCCTACCCTACACTATAAAAATCATTATTCAGAATAGTGGTTTTCAACGACCCACTAAAGAAGATAATAACAATAAAATTCAAAACAGTAACAATTAATTGAATATTTATTCAAAATCCAATTACTTTTTTTAGTTTATTCAATTAAACAGAATTGATGAACTTGATCCAGTGATATCATCTTTTCAAAGTCTGACAGTCATTTAGCAAGAATATTAGATATCACATTTAGCACCTAGGGTAGAGTACCTCACTCTTCTGTAAATTCTTAATGTGATGGATGGGCGTGATGAAGTGATGCCAGTTTCCCAATGTCTGGTTTAAATTCACTTAACACGAGTCTTAAATCACCACGTTTAGTAACCTGGAGTCGATTTCTTTGCTTGGAGAGAAGTAGGCAGACCACACTAAAACCACATCCCACCAAATATGATGTTGGAAATGCAAGCAGGAGCTTCTGAACCACTCTCCATAGTGCAAGATAGCGATCAGAACTTTCCTTCTGTAACCAAAACTCCTGGTACGGAAAAGACCACCTTGAGCGCCCCTTTGCCTCTTAGCGCCCCCTTGCCTCTTAACGTCCCCCTGTGCAATTCCACCGCCCCCAAGGGGGCAGGACCACCTACTTTGGGAACCACTGGTGTAACAGATTATGATTTTCTTTGAATGGATGTGAGCAGTTCAGCATCATTTGTGACCCGTCAAGTTAAACCTTGCCTGCTGCCATGTACAGGCCTGCTAGGTGCTTGACCACCTGCTAGGTGCTTGACAGCAAAAACAGGAGACTGGTGGGTTGTGTCCAACTTGGTGGGTCGTATATGTGGCTGTCACCTGATGAAATAAATCTCAGTTAATTGTAGGCATTTGAGTGGATTAACACTGCACCACTGTGCACACTTACCCCGACGTAACCCCCAATTAACACCATTCAGAAGATTGCACTGTAATTTTTTGGTTTTAGATGATGCCTTCACACGTCTTAGAAGAGGCTGTGGCATATCCCCTTGTGCAAGAGGGAGGGAGGAGAGATGGCTGTACTATGCTGGAGTACACCATCCATAATTTTTGTATGTACTTATATTAAAAATTTAAAAGCTGGGTGCCTAATTACTGAAGGACACATTTTAATTGATTTAAAGATGTTAAACTGGTTCATCAACTACACTTTGCCATCCTAGTCAGCAGTTGTGCTTAATCCGACATTTAGTGACCTACATAATCTTGATTTATAGTGTGGGAGCACCATTTAGCTTCATCCCACGTACCTGTTTCCCTCAAATTATCCCTACAGCTCTAAGCTGTTGCTGTTGTTGTTATTGTTGCTACCGGGCGGCTAGATCCTTTGCATACCAGGAAGTGGGTTTAAGGGGGGAAATGTAAAAAAATCATTAAAAAATCAACGGATAACCCAATCCGATTCCAATTTGGTCTGCTTAAAGCTCTCCTTAATATCTATTACTGTGCCAAATTTGAAGTCTTTATCTTTAAAGCTTACGCAGATGTAAGCATTTGTTTAATTCATATCAAATCCTGCTCCTGCGCCCCAGTGGCCACTCAGAAGATACGCTCAAAATCTGGTAGCTAAATATTGCACTTCTTTTGGCTTTATAGCACAATTACAGCAGGATGCATGGGAGTACTTCACAATCAAAGCAGATTATAAGGTGGAAAACCTCGGAGTCCTTTGCACACAATTCGCAGTGATTGCACAGTATAATGCTGGTGTGATGAAGCTCACAATGAGAACAGGCTAGTCAGAATGACCTGCTCAACCATCCCTGCACCTGTCGTTCCGTAGACATAAGAGCAGGTGCCAGGCTCAGCCGCAGACCTACCTCCTCCTATAGTTAACTCTCTGTACAGAAGTTATGTCACCTAACCACGTACACTTTTCTAAAGAAACGCCACTGTTTGTTAGGAGAGGTGTAGTGCTAATAGAATGCATTTAGGATGCTTCCTTGTGTGACGCTGAGATAGGATTTGGAAGTGAACCCCTAATCAGAAATCAGCTAAATCAGTTGCTAAGGTTGGAACCTGATCTCTCTTTATATTAACAAATATTCCTCTTCACCAGTGTACACGTAATGGGGCTAGAGCTACAGATTTCATAGCCGCCTGGTGTTTGAAGCACTAGCTGCTGGGTTTGCTCTGCAAAGCAGCATCTTGAGGGGGCAATTTGCAGAGAAGGAGTGGCAGCCAGGAAGATCCATGTTTGTGATCGCAGGAAGGACTGGTGGGGAGAGGGGAGAAGAGAAGAAGGCAGGAAGGAACGAGGGAGAGGGCGGGCGAGGGCTGGCCTGCACAACTATCAGGCACGTTTGGCAGCCACCAAAGTTTCAATAAACCACCTGTTTCTATTGCTTGCCTGACACTGTGAAACTAGGGCAGCGAAGAGCATTTAAGCGCCTGGCAGGCCGCAAGACGACCCATGTTCCATTCGGTGGGTCATGATCAGGAGATGTTGTATGCTCCAGAGGAAGTGGAAAGGCAGGAGAACCGAGGAGGCAGGAATAGAACGGCACACGCATGTGTGAAAATCATAGGTTTTAGAAAAGGGAGGGCTTACAGCTCAGTCTCCGACTGTGCGCCTCTTGCAAATGTGAAAAGGAAGCCAAGCGATTCCGGTCTCGGCAACTCCTGGCTTAGTGACTATGTCGTATGATCTTGACCGAAATACATGAAAAGAGCACAAGGTTGAAAAGCGAGAGCTGAAATGGGCTCCGATGGGGAGCCAGGGTGGCTGGCAGTGGAGAACGCTGGAAAGGGACAGTGTGGGCACCCACCTTGTGCAGGGATGTCCTCTCCACCAGCTGAAAGGGGGAAGGGTCTATGCGACAGCTGTCGAAGCACACCTCTTTCTCTAGCTCCTCCTGCTCCCAAGCTTCTATCTGGCACAGGAAAATAGGGGTTCAGGCACATAGTTTGCACACGCCCCAGACTCCGGCTACCACCTGATCCCATGGACCATGCATGCTCTACCTCCCATGAGCCATTCCCAACAGCTTCCCACAACTCTTCAACACTCATCTTCTAGTGCCCTGTGAGTGCTACAGCTTGGAGCCATTTCTAACAGGGATTAAGCTCCACTTGGCCTCTTTCTTTCAATGCGAGAATCAAAATTCAACCCTTTCTCCCTTGCTGCCCGTTATGCTTCCTTTGAAATCCTTTTCAGAACATCTTTCTCTCCCTTTAGATCCCTCTTTATCCCGCTTTCCCATGAAGTCTTTGATTTAACGCCTTAGGCCGTTTCTACACCTGCCTTTTCTCCCCCCCCCCCCCGGGGATCATCCCTGTGCATCCAAATGACACACTGGAGATCCTGGGAGGAGGCAGGGATGATCCCTCCATTTTCCTGGGATATTAATCCTCAGGTGTAGAAAGGGCCTTAGTCCAACACCTACTGAATCTAGGCCCTATGTATATGTAGTAGAACAGAATGCCTATCCTTCCTTTTGTCCTCTGAGCTCAATCTTCCTCCTCACACATCTATCTATCTATATAAAACGCTTAGGTATGTCTCCGTAAAGGCTTCAGCTGATACAGGTTGCTAAGCAACAGTAACAACGTGTAACGTCAGCTGATACAGGTTGCTAAGCCCTTCGCCTGACTCCTCTGGGCTTTCCAAGGTAATCCTACCCCCCTTTCTGCCTCTTCGCTCCCCCCCCGAAGGGGGCAGCGCCACGGTCAAGAGCATGAGCGAGGTGGGAGGCCTCGCTGGCCTGCTGCAAGCCCAGGCCCCGGCCTAATCTCATGCGAGCTGGGTGGGCGGCCCAAGGCTGACAGAAACCCTGGGGAGAGGGTCCAGATCATGAGCGAGGCATGGCTGGGGCCCTTGGTGGCCAGGTGGGAGGCCGCTCAACTGCTGCGAGCCCAGGCCCCGGCCTACTCTCATGCGAGCTGGGTGGGTGGCCCAAGGCTGACAGAAACCCTGGGGAGAGGGTCCAGATCATGAGCGAGGCACGGCTGGGGCCCTTGGTGGCTAGGTGGGAGGCCGCTCACCTGCTGCGAGCCCCGGCCTAATCTCATGCGAGCTGGGCGGGTGGCCCAAGGCTGACAGGAACCCCGGGGAGAGGGGGACACCTGCTCCCCCTCCTCCCGACCTCTCTGTCCCCCAGGTCTGCCAGACGGTGGTGTATCGGCGGCCTCCAAGCAGCCCGCACCAATATTTAATTAATAAACTTTAAGATATGCTACAATGGCGTATGTTACTCCGGGTACAGCTAGTTAACTTTTAAACCCCTTGGGGCAGGGAGTTGTGTTCTTGTTCATTGCTCTTGTTCACTGCAAAACATATATTCACAGATAGAGATAGATAGATAGATAGATAGATAGATAGATAGATAGATAGATAGATACACACACACACACACACAACAATATTATATCCAGGAAAATGACAGTAGTTTTCAACACCAATATCACTTCTTGTGGCACAGAAGGTATAAAAATAAACCTTGTGATTTGTTTTAAAAACAACCCCATAATCCTTCCATCGAATCTCATGACACAGGATTGGTCTGGAAGGGCGACCTCCACCCACCCTGCCACTGTGCCTCCAAACGTACCTCCTCTGGCTTCATTGGGTCTTCAACCTCTGCGGACTCCTGAGGGAACAGAAAATACATCCCAAGCTTAGGGCAAAGAGATCAACCCTTAAGCCTACATCACCTTCTTAGGACAGACAAAATACTGCCGCTTCCCTAAGAAGCCTCAGTTGTAACCAAGCCTGGATGTTGTGAGATCCTGCATGAGGCTAATAGAATCAAGCTTCTTGAACATCAAAGTTTTCATTTTTAAAAAATCTGTCCCTTGTAGCTGCAAACAGAAGCTTGAAAATATGTGGAGAATGTCCAGTGACTCTCAGTTGGGTTGGGGTCGGAGAGGGTTTTGATGCTCTCCATAGCCACTTACCCCTGGGGGCAGCCCAACCCAGCAGGCAGTACAAATTCTGGGATGGCCGAATTCCAGGGGCTAATTTCAGACTAACTGGGGAATCCTTCCAAATAAGGAACAAAATTCACTCTCCTGTCCCAGCTCTTTGAGGTAACAGGGTCTGCTGGCTCCATATAAGTCAGTGGAGCAAAAGAAGCGGCAACGGTGAACGCTCTCAAGGAGGAAACAAAATTGCCACCCATCCTTTGCACACAACTAGTGAGGGAAGGGAAGGAAAGGAACCTCTCGTGCAAGCACTGAGTCATTGCTGACTCTTGCAGGGATGCCAGCTTTCGCTGACGTTTTCTTGGCAGGCCTTATAGCGGGGTGGTTTTCCGTTGCCTTCCCTGGCCGTTATTACCTTTCTCCCAGCTAGCTGGGTACTCATTTTACCGACCTCGGGAGGATGGAAGGCTGAGTCGACCTGAGCCGGCTGCCTGAAACCAGCTTCCGCTGGGATCGAACTCAGGCCGTGGGGAGAGTATCAGCTGCAGAAACTGCTGCTTTACCACTCTGCGCCACACGAGGCTCTTGTGAGGGAAGGCAGGATCAAAAGCCAGTTCTTCTGCAAAACAGCTTGAGCTGGTCGTACTCGCCTGCAGATCAGGCAGACATAACAAAGGCATGCAAATGTGTTTGATTTCTATGGGTTGCAGAATTTAAGAATGTAAGAAGAGTCCAGCTGGATCAAGCCAAAGGTCTATTTAAGGCCAGCATTCTGTTCCCACGGTGGCCAACCAGATGCCTCCTGGCTTGTCTTCATGCAGAATTTGTGTGACCTTGTCACAGGATTTTCATACAAACACACACACATACACACACACACACACACACACACACACACACACACACAGAAGTGCAAAGTCCACACATCCCTACCTAGCAACACCAAAAGCTACCATTTTTGCAAGAAAGTTGGAATAATGCTTGTGGCCTACATACTTGTTGACATCTATTTCAGAAATGGAGTTGTGCCCAAACACCCTCCTGAGCCAACTCAGCGCTTCCCAGTGAAGATTCAGACGTTTAATTCCTTTTGTTTCTCTTCCCTTTTCACCTCGGCAAGTGCTATTGTCTTGGGCTACAATAGCAATTAGGCCTCTCTTTCCAAAATTAGTCAGGGACAAGAGAGAGTTCTCTTGGCTCCTCACCTGCTCCACTGTCTCTGGCTGAGGCTGATAAAGGCACAGGAGCTGCTGGATCAGTCTCCTCAAGCGCCAGAATCTCCGGCCTGTAGGAAGGGAGGAACAAGAAAAAAGAGCAAGGGGTGTGTGGGAGATTAGACGGCTAAGATGCAAAGTTTCCCCCTTCCCCTTCTGTAATTCAGATCATACAAATAGGATTTGCAGCTACTAAATGCTAACCGGAGAGAGCTCAGTTAATCCTCTTTGATTTCTGAAGGAGCAAAAATTGCACAGGCCATAGCGCACAACACTGGGAGATGTTCCCTAACGTGGGACAATATAAAGGTTTGTTCACACTGGTGTGAACATCACTCGATTTTTCACTGGATTGCTCAACCCTTGGTGGCTCACAACTGGAAAATATCCTGTTTCAGTTGATTTAAGGTCATATAAAGTTTCTGTTTGTGATGCTTGATCTACAATGGCTCACGTTACACATGCAGGCTTCAAGTGATGAATGTGCACATGTGACCTAACACTGAGCATAGAGGGGGGCTGGGGATGACGACTAGGACTATAGTTGAGAGGAAGAGTGACAAGACAGAGCCAGAGAGCTACAAGAGGTGATGATGGGGTTAGATTCCAAGGTGGAGACTCCATAACATCTCAGCTAAGAAATTGGGTGGCAGGCAAGGTGGCAGTTGACCAGCTGGACATCAGGAAAATCTTTCTGACTATTAGAGCAGTACGACAATGGAATCTGTTACCTAGGGAGGTTATGGGCTCTCCCACACTGGAGGCCTTCAAGAGGCAGCTGGACAACCATCTGTCAGGGATGCTTTAGGGTGGATTCCTGCATTGAGCAGGGGGTTGGACTCGATGGCCTTGTAGGCCCCTTCCAACTCTGCTATTCTATGATTCTATGAGAAACAGCGGAAATTATGCCTAAACAGAAGGCTTGGCGGGAGAGATGACTGAGGAGTGAATCAGGAAGTCAAGTGGTTCAAATTTCACTTCTTCCATGAACTCACCAGGTGTCTCTAGGTAAAGCCGCTTTCTCTTAGCCCCACCAATCTGAAATGTGAGCGTAACAACAGTGATCCTCTTTACAGAGTTTTAAGGATTACATCAAAAATAATGTCTGTGAAGCAATCTGAACATTTGAGAATGCTATATAAATGCTAAATATTAATAGAGACAAGGAGCTTAAGATAAAGAATTAAAGGTTTTATAAAAAAAAAAGCAGGAGAGTGTCGAGGAGTTTGAATACATGATATTCTCAGCTTGGGATGCTTCCTGACAAAAAGCTTCCTCGTGCTATGGAATCATTGCTTTTCCACTGTAAGCTACAAGCAGAATTGACCATCCAGACTTCAGAGAGTCTAGCACTTGTGCGTGTGTGCATTTCACAATGTTAGGAGAACTTGCTGAAAGAGGTGAGACATCAGGAAAAACTTCCTGACTGTTAGAGCAGTACAACAATGGAATTAGTTACCTAGGGAGGTTGTGGGCTCTCCCACACTAGAGGCCTTCAGGAGGCAGCTGGACAACCATCTGTCAGGGATGCTTTAGGGTGGATTCCTGCATTGAGCAGGGGGTTGGACTCGATGGCCTTGTAGGCCCCTTCCAACTCTGCTATTCTATGATTCTATGATTCTAGGTTCGATGTGGTCTGGAAGAAAGGGCGTGGTGTGCGTGCAAGCATTGGACAGAGGTACCGGAAGGCAGATCCTGGATCCAACCAATGGAAATTAAGCAAAAAAAAATTAAAAAATAGTGTCTGCAGCACAAAGTTTGAGAATTGCAGCTAAACACATTTCTAAATAAACATGATTAGAGATTAGGCTGTAAATCCTATCTATTTCACCTAATAATGTTATTCTCTAGGCTAGTCAGTTTCACAAACCATCTAAATTAGGTAGCCAGATCTAGTCAGTTTCACTACCTGGCTCAAAACCTTGACTTTCCCTGCTTGTTAGTTATACTGAAAAATAGTTACAGACTGGATTTGCATTTCAGACATAAAATGGCTCTGAAACCAGAAATGCACAACCAGCAATAGAGATAGCAGAGCCATCCCCAACACATCATCCACTTCCCCCAAGAACTACTACTCCCACTGTGCCTCAGCCGTGCATCTTCCTATTCTGTTCTGCAAAGAGGATTATGCTTTTCTTTCCCTCCTGAACTGTTTTTCAGTGGCAAAAATAAGAAGGAGCAGCGGAAAAACAGAAGATTACAGTGCCATCCAGACCCACCGTGTGAAGGAGGCATGGCAATGGCACGTTAGAAGCCTCATCTAGAAACTCTCTTGAGAAATGGAACGTTATGAGAGGCCTTGCTAGATCAGGCTAACACTGCAAACCTATGCATATTTATTTGGGAGCAAAGCCCTCGTGAACTCAGTGGGACTCAGTTCCTAGTAAACAGATTAGGATTGTGTTGTAAAGGTTAACCTGGGTTGGTACTGATCTGTCATCCATGAATTTGTCTAATCCTCCTTCCTTCCTTTAAACCAGCCTTCCTCAACCTGGGGCGCTCCAGATGTGTTGGACTACAACTCCTAGAATGCCCCTGGCTGGGGCATTCTGGGAGATGCAGTCCAACACATCTGGAGCGCCCCAGGTTGAGGAAGGCTGCTTTAAACCATCTAAACTAGCAGCCATAACCATAATTTGTGGCATAACTTGTGCATAAATCCAACATACAGCTTTCAAAGAGGATTTAACAAGTTTCCAGACAACAGGTCTGGCTGGCCGCTGTTGGAAATGGAATGTGGGACTAGACCCAGCAAGCAATTCTTATGTTTAAAACGTGCCTCCCATTTTGGAGAGCTTGAGTACCAGATGCTTCAGAGCAGGGCTTGGACACTCACTGCCTCCATGGCATGCCCGACGTGGGGGCGAGCTGGCATCCTCACAGCCATTTCACACATTACACAGAAACAAAGCATGGTATTTCAGTGAGTAAACTCAATCCCCTATCTAGACCTGGCTTCAGTTGTCCATGCTCTGGTAACCTCCAAGTTAGATTATTCCAATGCACTCTACGTAGGGCTGCCTTTGAAGACGGTTCGGAAGCTGCAGCTCGTGCAAAATGCAGCGGCCAGATTGATTTCGGGAACCAGAAGGTTCGAGCATATAACACCTGCTCTGGTCCGCTTGCACTAGCTGCCTGTATGTTTCCGAGCCCAATTCAAGGTGCTGGTTTTGACCTATAAAGCCTTACACGGCTTGGGACCACAATACCTGATGGAACGCCTCTCCCGACGTGAATATACCTGGTCACTACGTTCAACATCTAAGGTCTTCCTCTGGGTGCCTACTCCAAGACAGGCTCGGAGTGTGGCAACGAGGGATAGGGCCTTTTCGGTGGTGGCCCCCAGACTATGAAACGATCTCCCTGACGAGGCTCGCCTGGCACCAACGCTGCTATCTTTCCGGCGCCAGGTTAAGACTTTCCTCTTTGCCCAGGCATATGGCAGCACATCTTAATTACCCACATGTTTTAGTTTTAGTTTTTTAAAACATTTTAATGCTATAATAATAATAATAATAATAATAATAATAATAATAATAATAATAATATTTATTTCTTACCCACCTCTCCCTTTGGATTGAGGCGGGGAACAACATTAGAACAGGAATTAATACATCTTAAAATACATCTTACATCTTTATGTGTGTATGTTCTGTGTTTTAGAATTTTAAATTTTGTGTACTTGTTTTAATCTTAATTTTAGAATTTCTGTAAACCACCCAGAGAGTTTATTTATAAGTGCAATAAATAAATAAATAAATAAATAAATAAATAAATAAATAAATAAGAGGGAGCTGGAGCCAATCTCAGCTCCCCGACCAATAGGATACTCATGTTTGCCACATTCACACTTTGTTTTTTTTGTGTACATCTGAAACGCCTTAAGAGTGCATCTAAAAGTGTAATATGTGAAGTGGCCCTCAAGGGACAAGGGGCATATCTAGATGAGTCATTATCCCGGGGAGGGCCCTGGGATCTTCTCTGTGCGTCCACATGATGCACAGGAGATCCCGGGGGCAGGGAAGGATTATCCCTCCCTTTCCCCAGGATAACCCAACTTTTTCTGTGGTCTCGGGATCATCCCAAGACCGTGGGACATGTAGGCAGCCATCCCGTTTTTGTCCTGGCTCCTTGCGAGTAAATGTGAGGAGCCAGGAACTGAGCACAGAGTTCCTCAGGCGCTCCGTGCCCATTGGGGGTGGGGAGGGCAGTGGGAGCGGGTTTTTTTAAAATTTACCTTTGTAGTTTTCACTGGAGCGTTCGTGCACTCCAGCTCTTCTTTCTTCAAAAACAAAATGGCCGCTGCGACAGGCGCGATGTGGACTGCGGGGGAGGATCTCGTGTTCAGAAAATCACAAGTTCCTCCCCCTCCCTCCCGGAACACCGGGAGGTCTGGACATGCCCCTTATCTGTCACCTCTCCTTCTGCAGCCCCCTTTGATTCTCGGCAGCCATGGCCAAAACATATGTTGTGGTCCTGAAATTCTGACCTTGGAGGGCTGGAACCATCACTACCAGCTTCAGCCACTACTTGGAAGGCGGAGATAACATGAAGGACATTAACCTAAACCTGGCCTAGAGAGGATGTAGGCAGAGTAATATGTGGGATCTTAGAGGATCAAGGCAGGTGCTGAAGGTCAAGCCTGTCTAGATGCCATAATGTCTGGCCTAGAAGTGCACGGACAGTGCTCAGTGGCAGCGAAAATGCACTCTGCACAAACACAGGGGCACTGCTTCCTTTGCCATTACTGCACATGTTGCACAAGCAAGCTGCTAATAGGATTGCTGGCCCACTCTCCAGCCACACATATGTGGCCACTCTATCCCTCTGCCACTTCCCGTGGCACAGATGCGCAAAGGCAGTGAAGCGCCCGCTGCTGGCCGGGATGTTCCACCCCAAGACACGAGGAAAGTCACCGTACTTGGAGCTTCGTGCGGTGCGGGTGTCTCTGGCAATGGCTTGCGAGGAGTCACTGGGCCATTTGGTTCTTCTGGATGACTGGAGGTGAAAGCGGGCTGCTGTGGAAGCTGCAGAAGAAGGGGAAACAAAACAAGGAGCGACATTGCCTTTAAATGAATACTTAAGTGCGGTATCTACTGTTCTCCCTAAAGCCCTTCTCTTGGAAAGGGGCTGTAGCTCAGTGTGATAGAGCCCCTGCTTTGCATGCTGAAGGTCCCAGGTTCAATCCCCGGCCTCTCCAAGTAGGGCTGGAAAAACGGGCATACAGAGGAGGGCCAGGATCTCTTCTCGATCCTCCCAGAGTGCAGGACACGGAATAACGGGCTCAAGTTACAGGAAGCCAGATTCCGGCTGGACACCAGGAAAAACTTCCTGACTGTTAGAGCAGTATGACAATGGAACCCATTCCCTAGGGAGGTGGTGGGCTCTCCCACACTAGAGGCCTTCAAGAGGCAGCTGGACAACCGTCTGTCAGGGATGCTTTAGGGTGGATTCCTGCATTGAGCAGGGGGTTGGACTAGATGGCCTTATATGACCCTTCCAACTCTGCTATTCTATGATTCTATGAACTCCTGCCTGGAACCCTGGAGAGCTGCAGCTGCCGGCCAGAGTTGACAGTACTGGGCGAGATGTGCCCAGCGGCCTGACTCGCTATAAGGCACCATTTCAGCAATCTTTCCATGAACGTTACATGATAAGCAGCTATTACCTGAAGATGGGAGGGGCTTGGGCTGAATGGGTAGATTCCCTAAAGCAACACAGCGAGTTTGCATTGGAGGTGAGATTTGAAGCAGGGACTTCCAGGTTCACATGTCATCTGTTTAACCATTCTGCCATACAAGTTCTCCGTTCCTTTTTCCACCACTGCTTCCCCTCCCCCACTCCTTTATCTTACACACGGCACCCCAACGTTCATCTCCATCCCCTTCAGTACCTCCGTCTTTTCCTCTTCCTCCTCATCTTCATCCACAAAAGCAAATGATTCGTGCTTCCACCTGTGCCCGTCGTACGGCGACGCGGACAACTTTTGCTGCATCTCCTTGGCAAGGCGCAGGCGTCTCTCAGAGCTGAGGTGCCTGAGCAGGAGGGCCTGAAGCTCCGGTCGCTCAACTGAGCCCATGAGGATCATGGACTCTGCAGGAAGTGGAGAAACAAGAAGAAAAGGTAAGGCCAGGGCAGCTTTTCTAACACATGTGTGGTCTTGGCAGCTAGTTGTCTAATAGGCAGGGATCATCACAAGTGGAGGATCGCAGGCCTGAATGTGGTCTCGTGGGTCCATCTCTGAAGATGACCTTAAACCCCATAGGACGAAAGGAAGGCAAGGCAAGGTCTTTCTGCAACAGCCCCTGGGTCCTAAAATGCATTTGTCTAGGGTGACCATATGGAAAGGAGGACAGGGCTCCTGTATCTTTAACAGTTGCATAGAAAAGGGAATTTCAGCAGGGGTCATTTGTATATATGGGGAACCTGGTGAAATTTCCTCTTCATCACAACAGTTAAAGCTGCAGGTGCCCTGCCCTCTTTTAAATCTGGTCACAGTATAGCTGCAGTATAGCTTCTGCAGCTTTAACTGTTGTGATGAAGAGGAAATTTCACCAGGTGAGATATGCAAACAAATGACACTTGCTGAAATTCCCTTTTCTATGCAACTGTTAAAGATACAGGAGCCTTGTCCTCCTTTTCATATGGTCACCCTACATTTGTCTAAAGAGGTTCCAGGTGCACAGCAGGCAAGATGCCTTTGAAGGCTGTCCACAGCTCACCAGAAAGTGTCTACGGAGGGGCAAAGCAGAGGCGGCTGACCTTCCCCACTTGCTGTAGAACGGTGGTTTGTAGCCTGTGTCCAGAAGAGCTCAGAAAGCTCTTGGAAACTTATCAGGGGCTCGTCGCTGAAAAGACCAGCAATAGTGGATGAACTTCCGTGCTTTTACTGATCTTCCCTTGTAATATGGAGGCTCAGTGAAGTGTTATCTGCATTCTAGGCCTCCAGGGCACTGTTCCCATTCATGTGGGTGACAGAAAGGTCTAAGATAGGGTGACCATATGGAAAGGAGGACAGGGCTCCTGTATCTTTAACAGTTGCATTGAAAAGGGCATTTCAGCAGGTGTCATTTGTATATATGGGGAACCTGGTGAAATTCCCTCTTCATCACCACAGTTAAAGCTGCAGGTGCATATATACAAATGACACCTGCTGAAATTCCCTTTTCTATGCAACTGTTAAAGATACAGGAGCCCGGTCCTCCTTTCCATATGGTCACACTATCTAAGAGGCCTAGCCACCTCCCTACAAAAGAACATGCCCCAGAATCCTTGGCAAATGTTCAGAGCTGCACAAGAGGCAAGTCAAAGTGGGAAATGTTCTCTAAAGGTAGAATCTTGAAACCAAACCAACCACCCCACAGCTATGATTGGGTTGAATAAGAAAGACAGTGCCTAAGGATATTTAAACTTTTGGTCTGGAGATAGCAGATGTCAGTTTTCATGTAGAACATCAGACAGGCCCTGGACTTCTTAGCCAGGGCTTCTTGCAGCCGAACAACCTGGTGTTTTTTCGCTCTGAACCCCATGTGAGAACTCAAATCCTGAGACAGCATGTTCTGCCCCACTGCAGCCCCTCCAAAAATACATCACAGTCTTTCTCCTGCATCTCCATCTCCATCTCCTCCTCCTCCTCCTCCTCCTCTCCTGGCTCTTCAATCATTGTATGAGGTTTCCACACAGAGCAACAGCAGCTGCTGAGCCCACTCAGTATCTGATACCAGCCTGCTGTTGCCTCTTTTCCTCCAGCACAAAGCAACAGCTCATAATGCCAAGTGGATGATGACCAAACCCTGTTGCCCAGGGCCTTCTGTTGCAGTTCGCCCTTCCAAATCCGCTGAGCAGTTCCTTCAATCCCCTTGCATCAGTCTTACTCACAGGATTGTACAACCAAAAGTGCCAAAAGTAATTAGTAATAAGACATGTGAAACGCAAGTACATTCTCTCTTAGCCTTTTACTAGACCTGGGCCCAATTTTTATGGCGATTATTGTTGCATTGAAATTTGCCCGTTCAACAAGATCAAGAATGCTGTGTGAAAAATCAATGATTTTCCAAGGTGCTTCACAGAAGATTTAGAGCATCACCAAACACAGGGAAACTGCGTTTCCTTCCTGTCGCTTCTCCGCCCCTGTTTTTGCCCCTCATTAGGAGAAAGAGGAAGTAAACAAAGATCACGTGGCTCATTCCGGGGCCATTTGTATCATGCCGCTTTTCCTGCACACAGCAAGAGATCGCTGTGTGCAGGAATCTGCACACACGTTTTTGGAAAAAAAAGTTGGATTAAAAGGGGTTTATTTTGCGACGTAAAAACAAGTAGAAGGAGTGGGAGGCGTGCGGGATGTGAACGTCGTCGTCTAAATAGGCTTGCCATATTCTGAATCCACAAAACCGGGACAATTTTTTATGGGGGGAGGCACTAGGATTTTTTTAAAAAAACTGGGCAATATGTAAAGGTCTAGGGAAAGAAAGCAAGCCTTTAGTTATCTGACACTGCAATCCTATGTGTGTCTACTCAGAAACAAATCCTATTAAGTTAAATAGGGCTTATTCCCAAGTAAGTATGCATAGGATTGCAGCCTAAAGCACTTAAGCACCTGCAAATAAATAATAGGCAAAGAACAGTTTAAGCAAACAAACAGGAAAAAAATGACACTAAATTACATTTTTCCACTAGTTCTCAAAAGCTAGAGGAGACTTCAGTATGGAGACCTACACTCCACCGAGCAGGCTCAAGGCACCATTTTGGAGGTTGGAATTCCTCCTGTCAGCTGGAACAGGAATCCGGGATTCTTGACTGAGTGGCCGGGACATTTTGGAAATGCTTGGAAACCGGGACATTCCAGGTTTTCCGGGACGTATGGCAACCCTACGTCTAAAGGACGCGCGCACATCCGTTAAGTGGGCAGTAGCAAGCGCACAATAAAACGTGGAGTCCATCAACTAGCTTTTTTTCTGGGCTCTTAGCCCTTTGGGTCTAGCTTGGGGACTGTATAACTCTCTCAGGCCATTTCACTGGAAACCCATTATGAACAGAATATTGATAAGGGAATGGGGAAAAAATCCAACAATGAAAAGCAGAGCGATTTCTTATTATTATTTACAGAATTTGAAATTGAAACTGTGTAGATAGTTTTAGCTTAGCCTTAATTTTTTGAGCTCCCCTCCACCTTCCTCTGCACGCTATGTGATCATGCAACAAGACTGTGATCTCTTTCAGACAGGGGGAAGTTGCATCGCTCTTGCTTCCTGCTTCTCTTTTGCAATACAGATGAGAAGAATCACACAGGGGAGAAAGAGGAAGTAAGCAGCAACCCATTCAATGTAGTGGGACGCCACAATCTAGTCTAGTGGGCGTTTTATAGCAAAACTTCGCTGCGCACAACAGCAAATGGCGGCCAATTTTGCAATACATCAGAAGAGTCGCATTTTTTGTGGATTATTTTACCATGATAAAAAAAATGGCAGAAGGGGCGGGAGACCAGCAGGAGTTGCCCAGGAGGAACACGTTGTTGTCAAAAAGACCAGTGGTGGGCAGTACCAGGTGTGCTATAAAATGCTCGTCTGATCATGTTAGGGTTAGCTGAACATTACAGCCTTGAACGTGTTTATTTTTTTAAAAAAACATGAGCCACCTTTAAATTTATCACTGATTATTTTAGGAGTGCTTTTTTAGAGGGGTGGAACCAAGTCTGTCTAATAGGAAGTGGAGCCTATTAAAATGAATGAATTTGGAGATCCTCCACTGAAATTCATAATGCGGCAGAGTCTTGCTATTTACTGTTTTACTCTGTACAGCACCATGTACATTGATGGTGCTATATAAATAAATAAATAATAATAATAATAATAATAATAATAATAATAATAATAATAATAAGTTATTCTATCATTGGAACTATGCCTTGGCCTTTTAGTGCCACAAGCCCTCCCTCCTTAAAAAACAACACCTAAAATGCATATTTTTATGCTCATTGTGATAAATCTTTTGAGCCAAGAACTGTGTTGCACAATTCAGAGAAATGTGAATTCTGAAGGATAAATGCTTTCCAATCTCCACCTTATTTCTAGAGGTGAGGATCAGGTCAGTTCAGGAGCTTTTCTACACGAGGAAGTTAATCTGCTGTATCTTTCAGTTTCATCACAGAATTGAGATCTGAGCGCTACATAAGAACATTTCCTCTCCTGCTTTTTCACTACATAATCTCTATGTGGCACTGTAGTACAGCGGAATAGCGCAAGTACACAACTGAAAAGAACTGCTTCTTTCACTTTCACAATTAAATGCCACATTTTCTCTGCTCTAAAGAAAACTTGTTGAAAATGAGAATTAGACACAGAAGCGAAACTCGAAGGTCACAATGTCATCTAAAGAACTCTGTAAACAACCTCCAGTAGGGAGTGTTAAATAATAAATAGCTTCACATCAGAATTCACAAAGAACAAATTCCTGAAGTATTCTAGCTCATCCTTAACTGTGTACATTCATTTGTCAAACACAGGGCCGGCGCTCCATAGAGGCTACTCAGGCGGCCACCTAGAACACCAAAGTAAGGAGGGGGCCGAACACCGCACCCGGAAGCCGCTTTCCCACAGCGGCTCTGAGAGGGCGGCTTCCAGGCGCGCCGTTCCGAAGCCGCCCGCCCATCCCAGCGTCCTGGCTTCGCTTCAGCTGGGCACCCACCCAGCCGAAGCAAAGCCACACCCACCCCCCCACTCCAGCATCCTGGCTTCGCTTCAGTCGGCCGAAGCGAAGCCAGGACACTGGGGCGGATGAGTGGCTTCGGAACGGTGCGCCCAGAAGTCGCTCTCCCAGAGTGGCTTCTGGCCGGGCGCGCTGTTCCGAAGCCACTTGCCCACCGCCACCGCCCCCCAGCGTCCTGGCTTTGCTTTGGCTGGGCGCCCACCCAGACGAAGTAAAGCCACGCCCACCCCCCACCCCATCATCCTGGCTTCGCTTCGGCTGGGTGGGTGCCCAGCCAAAGCGAAGCCAGAACGCTGGGGTGGGGGGCGGCTTTGGAACAGCGCGCCCAGACGTCGCTCTCCCAGAGCGGCTTCTGGCTGGGCGCGCCATTCCGAAGCTGCCCCACCCACCCCAGCGTCCTGGCTTCGCTTCAGCTTGGCAGGCAAGATGGCGCCCCGTGCCCAGGTATGCTGGGGTGGGGGTGGGGGTGAAAGCAGCTCACCTGCCTAGGGCGCAAAATAGTCTGGCACCGGCCCTGGTCACACAGCGATTATCTTCCTCTCTAAGTGGTGTTCCCTTGATGCAAAGTTACATCAAATAAAAATCAGCCTGATAGAGAAGAGCTGGTGCAGTAAGCTGTTAGGGAAACGCGGTGTTGTGCTATTGGAAAGAGGAGAAAAGTAACAGGAGCAGTGGAGTGGGCAAAGTGAAGCCGTGTGTGTGTGTGTGTGTGTGTGTGTGTGTGTGTGTGTGTGACCACCTGAAAACCTCTGTGGGGGCCTGCATTAATACACCAAAGCCACACTGAACCGGAATACGGGTCTGGTTCCCTCACACAGCTCACCCGGTGAATCCACCAAAGGGAAGGTCTTCACAGTAGAGTTCTGGAGAACCTCCTGCAGATCCCGGTATTTGCAAGTGGAGGAGATGAATTTTACGTCACACACCATAATATCCTCAACAAAGATGTTGTATTTGCTGGAGTGGGCAAAAGTTAAAAACAAGGAAGAAATAAATAACCAGAAAGTAGGTGTGAATTCATCCATTCATTCACTCGCTACAATTTATATGGCAGCTGCTGTCCCCTCAAGGCAGCTACTGTATCCAAAATTAAAATAAAATCCCATTAAAACAATTAGAACAGAAGAATAATTTTAGTAAGTAGATAATTCATAGTTAAATCCATAGCAGTAGCACTCCAAGCACCTGCTAGAATTAAGTAGACTTCTTGAAAAACTATTAAGCAGGCCCACCAAACCAGTCTAGAGAGGGCATTCCATAATAACCCTTGCAGGCACGGTGCAGGACCCAATCCAAGGACTGAACCACCCAGAAGAACACATAGAGGGGGGTGGGTGACACAGGCTATTTGGGGCTTCAAAGTCCAGAAGCAGCACTTTAAATTGCACCCCAAAACTAACTGGGAGCTACAGCAAGGCTTCAAGCCCAGATGTGTTATGCCCCCTTTGGATCTCTCCCACCAAGAAGCAGGCTGACACATTCTGAACCAACTGACATATTTTCAGACAGTTCTCAAGTCTGCCCCACATAGAGCATGTTCCATTAGCTTGGGAGCAGCTAAGTCCTGTACGGTAATGGCCAGGTGCTGAGTTGGCGCCACTCTGCCGCCAACCCCCACGGTTTTGCTGGGGCAAGGTGGGGGCAAGTTATCCAGATGAAGGGAGGCAGCGGTGGCTTTCTGGTGGCCATTAGGCTTGCTGGGCCCACCCTTTCCCCTTCCTGTGGCTTCCGGCGACCGATGGCGGGTCGGTTTCTGCCTAGGAACGCGCCCCGGAGCAGTGCCTGAGCGAGTTCCGATGGGGAAGAGCCACACTGACCTCGCTCAGGCAGGAAACGTCGGGGTAAATCCCCGACTTTTCTGCTCCACATCTTCGGCTCCAAATGCACGGCTATGTCATATAACCAATGCAGCACAGATTCGGAGCCATCCTGGGCCAAAGACAACGTATAGACAGCCCCGGTCAACCTCTATGAGTGACCATAACTGATGCATCAGCTGAAATCAACAGAAAGCACTCCAATCTATAGTCAATCCCGGACCTCTGGGCACACTCCCAGACTCATCACCTGCTCCTTTATTTATTTATTTATTTATTTATTTATTTATTTATTTATTTTATTACATTTATATACCGCCCCACAGCCGAAGCTCTCTGGGTGGTTTACAACAATTAAAAATAGTAAACATTAAAAGTATACAAAAATTTAAAAAACATAAAAACAGTATAAAACAACAGTATCCATTTAAAAACAACAATTCTGGGGTCCATTAAAAACAAACTTAACGTTGTTAAATGCTGTTAAAATGCCTGGGAGAAGAGAAAAGTCTTGACCTGGCGCCGAAAAGATAACAATGTTATCTTTAGAAGTAGTGCCATGGCATCCGAAATACGGAAGCCACCAGCTCCCGAATCAACTGGACTGCCCATCATTAACATCTCCATCTTGTCTGGGTTGGCTTCCAGTATTTTCATATATGCAAGGTAACCGTGCTGATATCAAAACATTTGAACTACTGTACATTACTTTGTACAGCACCATGTACACTGATGGTGCTATATAAATAAATAATAATAATAATAACTAGCCTCACTAGTTATACATCCAAAATGTATAACTAGTGTTTCTGCTTTGTTTCTTTGGGGTTGGAATGACCCTCCTCCCCTTTTAATCACCCCACCATCTATTACTCGGTTTCCCTCCCCTTTAATAGCCCTCATCTACCTTATTTGATTCCAGCCCAAGTCTGGCAGATAAGGCAACTTCTTCACTTGAATGATGCTGTCGTAGAGGCTCGGCTGCAAACTCTGGGCCACCATGTTGGCGAGGATGACGGCCACCATCATGGGCAGGATGTGGGAGATCTGACCTGTCAGCTCGAAGCAAATCACTGCTGTGGACACCGTGTGACTCACGGCACCCGTCAGCGCTGCGGCTCCTTTCCGAATTACGGGACACGGAGAAAGAGCAAGAAAGTTAGCACCATATGGACTGTACCTGGAGATGAAATTCCAATGAACGGAAAAGGGATGGGGGGTGGGGGGGCTTACCAATCACTGCATAACCTCCAGGCAAGATTTTGTAAACTATGCCATCAAAGAGAATCCCATCAGGGAAAAGCCAGGCCATGATTTCACCCACCAGGCGTCCAAAGGCAGCCCCTAAAAGCCATTGTGAAATCAGCTGTTAATGCCCACATGTCCAATAAAGGCAGTTTCTCCCTTAGCAGCTGTTCTGCATCGGGCCTGCTAGCAAAATACAAAGAAATGGTCTTCCTCAGAATTGCGAATGGGCAGCAAAATCAACACTCATGGATCAGCCAAGAGGCTAAGAAGAGGCCACACAGGGTTTTTAGCAACTAATCTAGATTGTTCTTTTTAGAAAAATGCCCAGAGAGGAAGAGCAACGGGCTTCCTGCTACTCCTGAGACCTTGCCCTCAGTTCAGGAGGCCTGTATTTCAGCTTGAAGGAAGCATCAGGTTTTCCGTTCTGGCTTCCTGCTCTGACCACATGTGCTTTAACAAGTCATGATGGAGGCATATGAACCAGAGTGACACTAACCGTCATTTCTGAGTTTGTAGGAAGTAGCTGGAATGTGGGGAAGGAGCAGAAGATGAGAAGCTGGCTACTAACTGGACTGTTAATGGACTTCTCAGCAGGCACCTGAGGGGAGGAAAGCTAGGGCCGTAGACATTGACTTCACTGAAGCACCGTTCAACTTTGATTTGTGTCTGTGTCAGCTCTTCCCTCTGTCACAGTCACAGCCTGTAAAAATCCCTCCCTGGGAAGCCCCAGGAAAAGACAGAAACTCACCCAGCACAAACACAGGCATGAAGCCTCCACAGGGTATCGGCATGGTCGTGGCGATGACAGACATCCAGAACTAGGGCAGAGGAGACAGGCAGCAACGGTTACTGGGTAGCAACTGGCCTCGATCACGGCTCCACTCAACGTGGAGATCAGAAATGGTCTGAGAAGAACCTGACATGCCTCAGTTATCATAGAATCATAGAACAGCAGAGTTGGAAGGGGCCTACAAGGCCATTGAGTCCAACCCCCTGCTCAATGCAGGAATCCACCCTAAATTATACATGACAGGTGGCTGTCCTCTTGAAGGCCTCTAATGTGGGAGAGCCCACCACCTCCCCAGGTAACTGGTTCCATTGTCGTACTGCTCTAACAGGAAGTTTTTCCTGATGTCCAGCCGGAATCTGGCTTCTTGTAACTTGAGCCCATTTTTCCGTTACGGCAGGGCCGGCCCTTTCACTCCGGCTGGAGCGGGGCAGTGTGCCAAAGTCCAGGGTTCTCTGAGGTATCGCCTTCTGCCACCACCCTCCTACTGCTTACTTTGACCCCCTTGCCCCTACGTACACACACGTCTGAAAATGAACTCGTTCCTCTCTCTCTCTCTCTCTCTCTCTCTCTCTCTCTCTCTCTCTCTCTCTCTGGCCAGGTTCACACAGAACCTCTTATGGCTCTAGAGGTTGCATGGCAATTGGGAAGACTCCAAGTTTATTTATTTATTACATTTATATCCCGCCTTTTTTCCTCCAAGGAACCCAAGGCAGCGTACATAATCCTCCTCCTCTCCACTTTATCCTCACAACAACCCTGTGAGGTGGATTGGGCTGAGAGTCTGTGACTGGCCCAAAGTCACCCAGTGGGTCTCCATGGCCGAGTGGGGACTAGAACCCGGGTCTCCCGACTCCCAGGCCAACACCTTAGCCACTACACCACACTTGCACAGACTGCGCCACCTGCACTGAACCCCAAGTCCTGCAATATGCCATGTAGTGTCCTGAGGAAGCCGCTTGGGCTGTATGTGGACGCCATGTGCCCCATTGGATCTATTTTTCTTCTTTTCTATCCTCAGATTTTCTCTCCCCCCCCCCCTCTTAAAAAAAGAAGGCGGTGGAGGTGGTGGTAATGCTTCTTGTGAAAGCCACCTCAGGTTGGGAAACGTTATAGGTCACAACCCACCAAATTTGCTAATCCACCCTCTTTCCCTACTCTGGGTGTGAGACAGCTTGCAGGAAGGGAGGGAAGGAAGCACTAGATAGTGGTTATTCCCACACTAGGGCTCTTTATTGCTCCTGAGGCATTGGCTTTCCACAATCATCTGGAAGCAGAATTAGAATGGCGGTTCCGCCTAGCGCATAATGTGATACTTAACATAAAACCAGCAACATCTATGCCCGTGGGCAAGTTTCCACTATGTATGAAAGGAAAGGAACCTCTCGTGCAAGCACTGAGTCATTACTGACTCTTGGAGGGACGCCAGCTTTCGCTGATGTTTTCTTGGCAGGCTTTATAGCGGGGTGGTTTGCCGTTGCCTTCCCTGGCCGTTATTACCTTTCCCCCAGCTAACTGGGTACTCATTTTACTGACCTCGGGAGGATGGAAGGCTGAGTTGACCAGAGCCAGCTGCCTGAAACCAGCTTCCGCTGGGATCGAACTCAGGCCTTCGAAGTAATTTCTGTTCAGCTAAGATCCCATTCCTCCCTCAAATTATCTCTTTAACTAGTAGCTTCCCACTTTATTTTCAAATTGGGATCATAAAAATGAATTAAAGCGCTAGCTACAAACAGGAAATAAGGAAATAAAGCCCTCCCACAACAAGCAGGAACAAGAACTGACCTATTAAAAGGACATTCAAGAATGCCCTGGCTGTGAATGAACAAGAAACAACTGGTTAGCCATTTTAAAATAAAGGGGCAAGGAGGAAGCTACTAATTAAAGGGATAATAGACCTGAAAAGCTTCAATAGCACTTTTGGCAATCCTGATTGGACGGGCTAACAATGCATTTTAAGATGAAGAAATGTACACAGAACAAGTTTTTTGGGGGGGAAGGAAGTATGGAGCTACAATACCTTGGTAATGAAATAATCTGGATTCTCCATTAACATGGAACATCGGGTCTGTTCAGAAGACACTTTAAACCAGTGTTCCCCAACCTTTTTGGTACCAGGGACAGGTTTTGTGGAAGACAATTTTTCCACGGAATGGGGTGTTGTTGTCATTGTTGAGGGGTTAGGGAGGCGCCAAGGGGTGGGCCGCCCCTTTCCTTGCCAGCCACAGCCACCCTCCCTCCCTCCCTCCCTCCTCCTCCCACCAAGCATCAGCCCAAGCTGCAACCTGCTCCGTGTTCGGAGTGACAATGGCACCAAGTGCCTCCAGCCCATCCACATGCAAGGCCCGCTCCTGCCTGCAAGCAGCAGCAGTGGCCAGGGTCACGCCGCCTGGAGCGGAGCTGCGGCAGCCTCCCCACCCCCACCGCCGCACCCAGAAGCCGCTCTCCCACAGCGGCTCTGAGAGATGCTGGAGTGGGGCAGGCGAGCATGGCTTTGCTTCGGCTGGGTGGGCGCCCAGCTGAAGCTAAGCCAGGACGCTGGCGTGGGCGGGCAGCTTCGGAACGGCGCACCTAGCAGTCGCTCTCCCAGAGCGGCTTCCAGCCAGGCGTGCTGTTCCGAAGCCACCCACCCCCACCCCAGCGTCCTAGCTTCACTTCGGCTGGGCAGGCAAAATGGCACCTCGCGCCCAGGTATGCTGGGGTCGGGGTGGGGGTGAAAGCAGCTCACTGCGCGGCCCGGTTCCTAACAGACCGGAGGTTGGGGACCCCTGCTTTAAACGATGCTGGTTAAGGCTTTTGGTTAAGCAGCGGGGTTTAACATGTCTTGTGCAATGCATTTTGCTAAACCCTGGGGGGAATCCGCACGTCGTTCCGAGATCGCTTCTAAGCGACCCCAGTGCGGCGTGAAAGTGATCGTGTAACTGGCCTTTGGAAGAGCCGATGAAGAGACGTCCTTCCCACCGCCGCTGCCGCCACCCACAGACCTCCTCGCTGACCAGCGAGGAGAGCTCGGCTGAAGAAGGCAGGGTTGAGAGCGGAAGAAGCTCTCCACCCCGCCTTCTTCCCCCGAGCTCTCCGTCCCAGCCGGTGAGGAGGCCTGCAGGGTGGCGGCGGCGGCGGCGGGAAGGACGTCTCTTCGTCGGCTCTTCCAAAGGCCAGTTACATGCTCGCTTTCACGCCGCACTGGGGTCGCTTAGAAGCGATCTCGGAACGACGTGCGGATCCCCCCCTGCTCACTCACTAAGCACATTATTACTGATCAGTCTCCCACATATCTTGGTATGAATCAGGGTGTCCCATCTGCTACATGAAACTGCCCTTCAATAAAAACCAATTCAGTTGGGCTGGACATGCCAGCAATTGCCCTGGAAAGCGCTTCCCAAGGAACTGAAGACTTCGCAGCTCTCTATTCCTGCTAAAGGAACATAGCGACTTATGTCAGGAAAGGGCACAAACCCACCACAGTCAGGTAGACTCTGTACCTTCATGAGGAAGAAGAGAAGGATGATGACAAACACACTGACATGGGGATGGATCCAGACTGCAGACCTCCCAAGGATCTGGGGGTCCTCTGTGTGCTTTACCCAAGTGAAGTTATCAAAGAGACTGCTGATCGCTTCCCTGGGCATCAGCTGCAAGGAGACAAGGCAATGATGGAGTGGTCCCGCACGACAAAGAAAAGAACATTCTGTTTTGAGCTAAGAAAGGAACCCTTTGTGCCAAGGCAAATCAAATTCAGCAATAACGGGAACTGATTTTTTTGTGGTCTATAAAAAGTATGCAAATTTGCATGGCTTCTCTTAATTTGCATGCTCTCACTTCTGAGTTTTCATGAGAAATCTACACACTTTCAAGCCTATTGTCACAGCCATAAGGGCTAAAAAGGAAGGAAGGAAGGAAGGAAGGAAGGAAGGAAGGAAGGAAGGAAGGAAAGAAAGAAAGAAAGAAAGAAAGAAAGAAAGAAAGAAAGAAAGAAAGAAAGAAAGAAAGAAAGAAAGCTGAGACCTTAAAAAGACGGATTTTGTGGCCAGTACCACACAGCTGGAATCATGACATATGCAAAGTCCTGATTATGTTTGGTTGAGAATTACAGAGGTTATTCCTACTCTTTCAGAAACAGTTGCATGATCTGTATTTTGTTTCTCCAGCCAACAGGGAACAGTTGTTCAAAACCCCAAAGATTTACAATTAGGAAAGACAGCTTTTGCAAGCTCACTGTGAGCAAAATAGAGTGCTGACACTACCACTGGATATGCTTCTACGAGTGTGTTCACACTTGGATTGTGGTAGTTTGCTGAAAGTTCCAGCAGTAGCTTATTACTACTATTTCTCCTACAATGCTTGAAGGAGACAGTGAGAATAGTTACTCTGTTTCTGGAACCAATGTTTGCCTGTGCAGAAATAGAAGGCCAGCGTGCGCATTAGAAAGGCAGAGGCGAAAAGCAGTCATTTATTCCCCAGTGGGATGACAGTAGAGGGGTGGAGTATTTTTCTGCTGGAGGAAACCGCTGCCATTTGAAAGGTAAGTGCAAACCCAGCTATGTCGTGAAAATTATATTTTCTACGAAGCAGGTTTTAGGTTTATTTGTCCTCTTGCATTGTTATGGCTGTCTGCTGCTAAGTTTTATTGTATTGTACAAGTGTTACATCATTTATTACATATATGAGGAAGGATAGAACAGAAACATTTTAAAGAAAGAAACAGCATTCTCACCTCACCAGCCATAAACTGTCCAAAGCCTGGGGGGAATGTCAAAGATGCTATCAGGAACGTTATCACCGCTGGATATACAAGGCGACTAAAACAGAAAAGAACGGAAGTTAAGTGGACTGTAAGGTCTTCTGAACGTTGGTCTCTAAAAGGGAACTGTGATGGGGGTGGAATGGTCCATTCAGAGGACGAAGGCTGAGCCAGGAAGGACCTTCCTCAACAAACATGGGGTAGTATCCAGTGTTAGTTCTACATAGAGTTGTCCCATGGAAATGAATGAGATTTAAGTTAGTCATGACTAACTTAAGTCTCATTCATTTTAATGGGTTTACTCTATGTAGGACTAATATTGGATTCTAGGCGGTGGGGGGTACATGTGTACTTTCTTCTCTGAGCTATTATGTGCCTGGTGGGAAACTCCTGCAAGGTCCTCAAGGGGGCAGAGTATTATATCTGGAGTAAGTTGTAAATTAAGTCCTTGCAGACATCAATGCGTGTTAAATGCAAGGTAACTGATCAGGTAGCACCTAATTTATGCTAAAATTGCAGTATTTTGAAACACAGATCACCAAAGGAAATGCACTGCTTACTTGTGCTCTGTCCTGTTAAATGTTAGAGTATTTTTACACAAGCGAAGCGGGGGAGGTATCTGGTTGGAGGAAAGGGAAGTGCAGGTAGCATAAGAGAAGTTTCTGCTTACAGATAAAATATCTTGCCCTTTTCACTTTAAAGGAGAGCATTAATTATGGCTTCCCTTCAACCAAGTGGACCCCAAAGCTGAATAATGCAAAATGCTGAGAAAGGAAGGTGTGTGTATGTATGTGTGCATGAGAGTGCACGTATGTGTGCAGGTGTTAGGAGGAGATTAGTAGGGCTGTGCTCCGCTGTTTTGGGTCGTAGAAGCGAGAACGGAGTGGCCTGATTCGCCTCCGCCAAAGGCAGATCCGAATCGGGTCGGGGAGCTGCGGATTGAGGCAAAACAGTTCGCTTCTATCTGGAGCTCCAAACGCAGGTAAGTGTGGGGGAGGGGGGCTTACCTGTGTCCAGCATGGTCCGGCGACGGCTTCAACTGGACCTCAGTTGAAGCCAGCACCGTATGGCGATGGAGGCAGGTAAGTGGGGGGGAGGGTTGGCTTACCTGGCGTCGCTGCAGTCCGTACGGCGACGGTGGAGCCAGGTAAGGGGGCAGGGGGGCTTATTCGGCCCCCATTTTGCCCCCACTTACCTGCTTCCACCGCCCGCCGCGGAGGCAAGTAAGTAGGGAAGGGGGGCAAAATCTCCATTCGCCCCTCCGGATCTCGCTCCACGGAGCGGGGAAGAGTCAGATCGACCCGAAGCGGTTCGGAGGGTCCGTGCACAGCCCTAGAGATTAGCTTCAGATGTACTAAAAGGGCAAGATATATTATCTGCAAGCAGAATAATCTATTATGCTACATGCACTTCTCTTTCCTCCATTCGGCCCTTTTGCTTACACAGACTCTGTCCACAAAACAAAATAATCCCAGTGGACCTGAACTCCATCTGTGTTATACGGTCCAGAAAACATGCACTTTCTACTGCTCATGTACTGTTGGTATTTGGGGGAGTAGGGAGGATGCCATGGGAAGTGCAGCTCATAGAGACGGGAAGACGGGTGACTGCAGGCAGACACTTCAGAGACACTGGACTGGCCATCAATATTGCCTTGACGGATCAGAGGACAGTGCCTGGAGTCCATCATTCCCACAGCACTTAGCCTCTGGGATGTGAAGCTGATGGCCAACCTCTCTTGTTTAACCCCCGGCATTTTCTTCTCAAACTTATCTGTCTCTGAACATGGACTGTATCCTCCATGAATCTGACCAATCCTTTTTAAAACAACAATAACAACAATAACACAAAGGCTAAATCAGATCACTGACTGACCTAGCCCAGCTTTTGTCTACTTTGACTGACAGTGATGCTTCATGGCCTCGAAGCAAAGTTCTTTCCCAGTCCTGCTGCTTTAACTGAAAATACCGGGGATTGGAATTGGGGCTTTGGGCATCCAAAGCATGTGCCCCACCACTCAGCCATGTCTCAACAATTCCTTTAACGTATCCATGCATCCATGTTCATCACTTGATGACTGTAATATCGTGTGAATGAGCCATCGGAGGTCAAAGGCCACAGATAGAACTTTCATCCAATCTCAAATGCAAAGCTTTTCAATGGAGTCAGTTCATATATTCATGAGACAATGGTCTCGATTCAACTCAAGATAATTGTATTTATGTCCTATTGAAAATAATAATAATAATAATAATAATAATAATAATAATAATAATAATAGATTGGTACAAAGAAATATGGGATGTTGCTATTAACGATAAATTAACATGTAACATGAGAGTCAGAAGAGGAATGATAAAAACGAACGATTTTGAAAATAATATGGAAACAGTTTTTAGACTTTGTATTATTAAAGGGGAGAGGGAAAACACCTCCAGAGGAATTAATGAGATTTTGGAAATCAGAATAAGATCCTGGGGTTGGGGGAGCACGTTAATGTTAATCAATGATTATATTAAATGGAATTAAGTTAAAATATATGTTTATTAATTTGTTTAGTATGTATTATTATGTATTATGTATTATGGGGTAGTGTTTTATACTGTATTGTGTGTATTGTTTGGAAGTTTAGAAAAATAAAAATTATATCTAAAAAGAAAATAATAATAATAATAATAATAATAATAATAATAATTTTATTTATTTATTTCTTACCTGCCTCTCCCTCTGGATCGAGGCAAGTAACAACATTAAATACAATATAATACATAAAACTAGTTAAAAGAGCATATAAAACCAATACAATATTAAAATAACAATCACAACATCTTAAAATTCTTAAGTTTAAAATTCATCTGGGTAGGTCTGCCGGAAGAGACTAGTCTTTACGGCTGTCTCAGAGCTTCATCACACCAGCGTTATACTGTGCAGTCACTGCGAATTGCATGCAATTTCCAGCTTATAATCGGCTTTGATTGTGAAGGACTCCCATGCATCCTGCTTTAATTGCGCTTCTTAACCAAAAGAAGTGCAATATTTTGATACTAGTTTTTGAGCGTATCATTTGTTGTTTTCCGAGCGGCCACTGGGGCGCAGGAGCAGAATTTGAAGAAAAATTAAACAAATGCTTACATCTGCGTAAGCTTTAAAGATAGATATAAAAATTGGCACAGTAATAGATATTAAGAAGAGCTTTAAGCATACCAAATTGGAATCGGATTGGGTCATCCGTTGATTTTTTAATGATTTTTTTTACATTTCCCCCCTTAAACCCATTTCCTGGTATGCAAAGGATCTAGCAACAACAACGGCGACAGCTTAGTGCTGTAGGGGATAATTTGAGGGAGACGGGTACGTGGGATAAAGCTTTTAAACTCAGAGAGAGCATTGAGCTGACGAATCTCCTCTGGCAGGCCATTACACAGTCTGGGGGCGGCAGAAGAAAAAGTCCTCTGGGTAATAGTTGTCAGCCTTGTTTTTGTTGACTGGAGTAAACCCTTCCCAGAGGACCTGAGTGTGCAGGGCAGATTGTACAGGAGGAGGCGATCCCACAAGTAACCTGGACCCAAACCAAGTAGGGCTTTAAATGTAATAACTTCCACTTTGTACTTTGCTTTATACAAGTTAGTCTGGGGAAAAGCAAACACCGGCTAGGCTGCTGAAAAAAGAGTCCTACTCTTGCTGCTGCTCCTATCACAAGCAGCAACAAAGAAAAAAAAGTGGGGGAGGAAGATTGGGTCCCCTTGTTAACAGTGAATGTTCCCCATGAGTCAGCCTCCCACTGTCCCAATTCAGAGAAATGCCACAGTATGTAAATGGATGGATAGGAGCATCTCCATCTGTTTGCACAGGGGATGCTTTCTAAGGCTGCACCCAGAAAAACAACTGATATGGAGCAAAAACACGTCCTGGAGGAGTCCCATGTTTAATCCAAGCCAGAGAATAATTCAATGGCTTCAAAACGCTCACCTCTCCTCCTTTGTGTGTTTCCTAAGCCCAGTGAACTTTGGTGGCATCGCTTAATTTAACAATATCACCTTTCTACAAAACAAAAAGGGATATTTCAGTTGGGAGATTTCAATTTCTCTTAAATTTATTCTAAAAGTAATCTGAATCTCATGAAAACCTCATTATTTACTTTCTATAGGAAGAACATTTTGCAGCAAAGTATAATGTATACTTTGCTGCATGTGGCTTGGTATGGATGAAAGACTGGATACTGTTGAAAAATAAAAGGCTATTGGATTTAGAGGGACATGACTTGAGATTTGGGTGGCATGGTTATATATGGTATGAGAAAGTTAAAGTTAATGTAGAGTTCAACAACCATTATGTACGGCGTGCTATTCTGAAAATATGGAATAAATATAAGCCCAGATTATGTCAAAAAACACCATTATTATGGATATCAGTGCAGGAAGCATACCAAAGAAGGGAGAGGACAGGCAGTACAATTGGTGGACATACCGTGATATTTTAGAACCGTGGCAAGGGGATTATCAATTAAAGTCAAGAGAACGGTTGACAAAAGAAGGGTA
Source organism: Elgaria multicarinata webbii (assembly GCF_023053635.1). Lineage (NCBI taxonomy): Eukaryota > Metazoa > Chordata > Lepidosauria > Squamata > Anguidae > Elgaria > Elgaria multicarinata. Next base: position 9,600,723 of record NC_086176.1, read on the forward strand.
CCCATGTCAATGGTTTGAATATATGCAAATGTCAGAAAGGTTTAAAATTGATAAAAAAAGTTTGTGGTTTTGAAACAACAAAGTCAGAATTTGAAAGGGCATTATGTACGAATGACGAACATGTTATTGCTAAAATTTATAAACTCTTATTGAGGTTTGAGATGGAGGAAGAACAAGTGAGAGAATGTTTGATAAAACGGGGCCAGAATATGGGACATAGTATACCAATGGCACAATGGGAAAATATGTGGACAAGAGGGCTAAAATTTACGTTAAGTACCAATCTTAAAGAAAATTTTTACAAAATGATGTATAGGTGGCATATGCCACCAGCAAAATTGGCCAAAATGTATAAAGGCGCATCAGGATTGTGCTGGAAATGCAAAGAGCAGGAAGGGACATTCTACCATGCACGGTGGACCTGCAAAAAAGCAAAGACTTTCTGGATACAAATCCATTCTGTCATCAAAAAAATCCTAAAAATTAATATCCAATTGAAACCAGAATACTTTCTTTTGGGATTTATGGATGAGCAGATGAAAAAGAACTATGGGACTATATTCTTATATATGACGACAGCTGCAAGACTGCTATATGCACAAAGATGGAAGGGCAAAATAGTGCCCACAACAGAGGAATGGCTACTGAAGATGTTCGAGCTAGCGGAGATGGCGAAACTCACGGCAATAACGAGGGGAAAATCGACTGTAAGATTTATAACTGAATGGGAACCTTTTGTAAACTTTATGAAGGGACGAGAAAAAAATGACTTGTATATCTGTGGATTCAACCAATAGTGTAAAAAATGTTGAGAGAGAAATGAGAGATTTGGATTTGACAGTGATAAAGAAAAACAATAATAATAACGACAACATTGTTATATATTTTTGCTGAGGAGAATATTGGAAGAACATTTTATTTGGTGTTTTGTTTGTTTGTTTGATTTTGTTTTGTCTTATTTTTGTGGGCGTGTCTTTATAGGTATATTTTGTTTCGTTAGTGTTTTTAATTTACTGATGTTTGGAAATAATAAAAAGATGAAACATAAAAAGGAAGAACATTTTCTGCGTCATATTTTCTGTGTTGTATCTTCTTCCTGGCAAAGGTACTGTATTCCTATAGCTTGTAAAACAGGGAACCTGGCTCCACACTTTCCCCATAAAAATCTGGAGCAATGCAACTCAAGCTCTTTGCAAAGATTGTGGTTGCAGCATTACTTCGCAGCTTACGCTGACTGACCACAACTTAAGACACAAGGTGCTGCAAACGGTGGACTCGACACAAGAATAGTTCTGTAAAACCATACTCACTATTTGGTTAGGAACTGACTTAGAGCTGTATGTCGGCGGACACACAAAACCACCTGCCGGTTGAAGTAAACGAAAAAGGCCCCAAGGAAACCAGAGCAGATCCTGCGGTGGAGGAAATAAATAATAAAAAGAAAGAAAAGAATTAACCCTGGGCGTTACCAACTTTTACACTATTTCTTTATTTGGGTTTACATTAGAAGTGCTTTGTGTATCAGATCAAAGGTCCAATTATAATCCAGCATTCTGTTTCCCACACCGGATTCTTCTCAGAAATCCCAAGCAGGGATATGCAAGTAAAGATGAAATCTTATACACTGTATAAGTGTATACGTAAGTTCAGAGCACATCCATAAAAGATATGAGTAACCCAATCGAAACAATCTAAAGCTTGGTCTACACAGGCAGCAGGATGAGATTTTCTTAACCAACTCCGGGGACGTAATTTTACATGGATCTTCTCAGGGGATGCTGCGCATTTGCCCTTGAGGACATTTGTTTTTCTTCAAGCTCTCTCTATAATTTTCACTCTACTGAAGTGGGAGCTCAGTCCTGGATTCCACTCATTCGAATTATTCTAGCCACTTATTTTGTGTACATTACATTATAACCACCTTGTAATATTGTTTAACATAACAGTCAAGATCACAACCAGTTACTTGATCTTCCTGAGGTCTAGAATATTATTATTATTATTATTATTATTATTATTATTATTATCATAGCTGAATTCTTTGTACTGAGAAGCATAAAAGATAAATAATATTGCAGTTCTAAGTCAGACAGTACCTAATGAATATATGTTTTGAAGCAGAATTTTCCAATACACGAGGACATTGCAAATCCAGACACTAAATAAGATACGAAAAATATGGTTCTGTGGCACAAATGTGTTTGTTCCTCATGTGGCTAAACTGATCAAAAGATCAGAGTTGTTCCATCCTGTTACCTGCAGGTGATTGAAAGCACTGTGTGAATGCATGTACCAAGTGGTAACTTATCACTGTTTGCATAAAATCTCTTGGTAAGTCAGTCATATGGATTGTCCTGCCAAATGGTGAAGAGAATTTTATTACTCTTCTGCTTCTCAAGATTGCTAAACAGCTGCTCATAAAATTGGGTTAATGCTCACCGAGAATGCTCTCAATGTTGTGCTGCTCAATACAGCTACATTCCTTTCTCCAATATGGCTGCGATGTTGAATAAACACTTAATCTCATCCTCTGGCAGTTCCAAAAAAGCACCTGTAGTAGGCACAACTTCCTTGCTTCATTTAGGGTGCAATCCTATGCATGTTTCAGCCTCATGTGGCACAGAGTGGTAAGCGGCAGTTACTGCAGCCAAAACTCTCCCCACGGCCTGAGTTCGATCCCAGCGGAAGCTGGTTCTCAGGCAGCCGGCTCAGGTCGACTCAGCCTTCCGAGGTCGGTAAAATGAGTACCCAGTTAGCTGGGGGAAAAGTAATAACAGCCAGGGAAGGCAACGGCAAACAACCCCGCTACAAAGTCTGCCAAGAAAACGTCAGCAAAAGCAGGCATCCCTCTAGGAGTCAGCAATGACTCAAGTGCTTGCACAAGAGGGTCCTTTCCTTTCCTTTCCTATGCATGTTTAGGCAGGGGGAGGGGGTAACCCTACAATTCTCAGTATTCCTTGGCCAGCCATGCTAGCTACGCAAAGTTGGGAGTTGTAGGACTTTTCAAAACATGCGTAGGATCGGGCCGTTAAGATGTTTTCCCCAAAGGTTCAGGATGAGTTACATAACTATAACACAGTATTAAAACCTCTACCAAAGGTTATATCCACCCCACATTGCATTTATTGACAGCCACCTTGAGCTAATACTAGATCAAGTGGGTCATACATTTAATTGAACTGAACCCATAATTTTTTTGTTTATTTTTGGCTAGTTGTTTGACTTTTTTCTTTTCTTTTTTTTAACTATGAGCCTTGTGTGGCGCAGAGTGGTAAGCGGCAGTTACTGCAGCTGAAACTCTCCCCACGGCCTGAGTTCGATCCCAGCGGAAGCTGGTTCTCAGGCAGCCGGCTCGGGTCGACTCAGCCTTCCATCCTTCTGAGGTCGGTAAAATGAGTACCCAGCTAGCTGGGGGAAAGGTAACTGCAACTGGGGAAGGCAACAGCAAACCACCCCACTACAAAGTCTGCCAAGAAAACGTCAGCGAAAGCAGGCGTCCCTCTAGGAGTCAGTAATGACTCAAGTGCTTGCACAAGAGGTTCCTTTCCTTACCTTAACCTTCAAACAAGCTTTGCCAACTGGGTTCAGACCTTTTAAAAATCAACATATACCCAAAATGGGAACTTTTTCTCCACTTAATCATCCTTGAAATGATGGTGCAAAGTGGCTCTAATTTGCATAAATACTTTGTCCATTATAGGTACTTTTCATACCCCCTTAATAGATGGTACCTGTCATTTCCTTCATGAAGCCAGTTGAAATCTGGCTGCTGCTAACAAAAAGCTGTACTTGGAATACAGCCAGTGTGGTGTATTGGCTAAGGTGTCAGACTGGGAGTCTGGAGATCTGGGTTCTAGTCCCCACTCAGCCATAGAAACCCACTGGGTGACTTTGGGCCAGTCACAGACTCTCAGCCCAACCCACCTCACAGGGTTGTTGTTGTGAGGATAAAATGGAGGGGAGGAGGAGGATGTAGGCCACCTTGGGTTCAATGGATGAAAAAGGCGGGATATAAATGTAATAAATAAATAAAACTTGACATCAGTAGTGTATGTAACACTGTCTATGGAAAGTGAGCAAGACAAAATCAAAGCTCCTCCCACTACTGGCAATAAGCCATGCCTATGATGATGCCATAGCATAGTCTGGGCAAGGCTACAATACAACAATGTATTGCAGCTTTCTCTCAGGAACCTCCCAGCTGAGAGGGGGCAAGAGAAGGCCTGGAGAAAACGACAGGAAATACAGAAGGGTACAGACGGCACGGAGGGGATCAAGCTAAAAAAATAGCTAACAAAATTGGCTACAGGGGAGCTGTTTTTCAGTGTCTCTGTTTGCTCACTCCAGCCCCCGATAAGTCAATGGGAGCTTCAGAAGCTGATAGGATGTGTACCTCTTGTACAGGTTAGGTCAGTGGTTCCCAAACTTTTTCAGGTCACCGCCCCCTTGGTTCCACAAACTCATGCCCAGTGCCCCCTACCCTACCCTATAAAAATCATTATTCAGAATAGCGGTTTTCAAAGACCCACTAAGGAAGATAATAACAATAAAATTCAAAACAGTAACAATTAATTGAATATTTATTCAAAATCCAATTGCATTTTTTTAGTTTATTCAATTAAACATAATTGATGAACTTGATCGAGTGATATCATCTTTTGAAAGTCTGATAGTCATTTAGCAAGAATATTAGATATCACATTTAGAAACTAGGGTAGAGTACCTCACTCTTCTGTAAATTCTTAATGTGATGGATGGGCGTGATGAAGTGATGCCAGTTTCCCAATGTCTGGTTTAAAGTCACTTAACGTGAGTCTTAAACCACCACGTTTAGTAATCTGGAGTCGATTTCTTTGCTTGGAGAGAAGTAGGCAGACCACACTAAAACCACATTCCACCAAATAGGATGTTGGAAATGCAACCAGGAGCTTCTGAACCACTCTCCATAGTGCAGGATAGCAATTCACCGTTAAAAGGACTCTTCTTAAATGGTATTAATACATGTGTGGATTCTTCCCCTATATGGCTTGGGACCAAACTACCTTCTCCCATAAAAATGTCCCTGGGTTTTAAGACCTTCTGGAGAGGCGCTTCTCGGAAAAGACCACCTCGAGTGCCCCCCTGCTGCCCCTTTGCCTCTTAGCGCCCTCCTGCCACCCCCTTGCCTCTTAACACCCCCTATGCAATCCCACTGCCCACAAGGGGGCGGTACCGCCCACTTTGGGAACCACTGGGTTGGGTTGACAAGAACCAAAGGAGGAAAGCAGGGTTCCCATGCCTTTAAACGTAGCATCCAAGACGGAGTTTTGGCAGGAGCCACTTCTTTCTCAACACTGCATGAGAAGCTGCACCTGCAAAAATATCCCTCCTAGATATAATTTCCCTCCTAGGAGAGCTCTGTTGTCCTCTCTTGCCTCTGGTCACCCTGGAGCAGACTGTAGGCACAGCTATTCATGGCAAAAGCATGACTGTGTTTCTGTTCTGAATTGAGTCATTATAAGACAGCTTTGAGCATGGGGTGTGTGTGTTGAATTGTGTTGTGCCTAACTTGGAACCTCCAGAGAACTCTAAACAGGCCATAACTCTGTTTTATAAGGCAAATTTTCACCAGGGCTCGCCTTTTTTTATTCCTGCATTGCAATTAGCCAAGTCCCTTTGGGCTTACCCTATTACAGCAAAAGCCGGCAGCTCCTGCAGGTCAAAGGGAAAATCCATACGAAAGTTTGTTCTGAACAGGGCTGTGATGGTGACTGTGAGGAGGGGAAAAGACAGGAAGAATTACTCGGAGGAAGAAAGGGAACGTGCACTACAGGGGACAGGAGCCAGTAGCAGTGGAAGGCACATAAAAAGATGAGATCTCAAGCACAAGGGGTAGTATAAAAAGCATGCCAGCGCTCCCTTTAGCACCGCCTACATTAGCTTGAGCATTTACTTTTAGAGAACTGTTGTTTGCGTATGTTTTTTGGACTGGAGAGAAATACTTCCAGCCTCAAGAACACTTCATTAAGAAAGGGTTTGGTGTTGCTCCCATCAGGAAGTAGTTCTGCCTCACGTAGGGGTGGTCCGAGGGCACAAGCAACACCAAGTGGTATCACATTTGGATTTTGCAAGTGTGGCTATTTTTCTCTTAATTTAAGAGAAGAGGAGGGCGGTGCGACCCTTTCAAAAATCCCTAACTGTTTTGTCAGGCCCCCGCTAGAACTTTATGGCGCTGGAAAAATGGGAGGCAGATACAGTTTAGTGGTTTAGCATATTTTAAGAATGGTGGAGGTAGCTGGATGGCACTAATACTGCTCTCCAAACAAAAAGACTATGTTTTTCTGGTCTGGGGCAAGCACAGACAAAAATGAAGGAAAATGTCATTTCTAGACTGACATCTAGAAGACATGATAGCACTCTTCAAATACTTAAAAGGTGGTCACACAGAGGAGGGCCAGGATCTCTTCTCGATCCTCCCAGAGTGCAGGACACGGAATTACGGGCTCAAGTTAAAGGAAGCCAGATTCCAGCTGGACATCAGGAAAAACTTCCTGGCTGTTAGAGCAGTACGACAATGGAATCAGTTACCTAGGGAGGTTGTGGGCTCTCCCACACTGGAGGCCTTCAAGAGGCAGCTGGACAAGCATCTGTCAGGGATCCTTTAGGGTGGACTCCTGCATTGAGCAGGGGGTTGGACTCGATGGCCTTGTGGGCCCCTTCCAACTCTGCTATTCTATGATTCTATGATTCTGTCTGGAAAGGAGGTGGAAGTATATGAACAGGGCTTTAAAAAAACACACAACAACTTTAAAAGGCAGGTGGAGAAAGCAAAGGCACAACCTAGCACAGGGGAACCTTGCTCCAGCTTGGATTGCTTTACAAGGAAGTCCTTTTGCACACACACACTTTTATCCCTGAATAGTATGGCCTTACCATGAAGCAATGTGCAGCAGTGGTGTCAGGCAACAGATTTCCAGAGGGGACAAAATTTTCCTGCCTCCAACCTCCACCTTTGTATGTCATTCTTTAAAAATGAGCTTCATAGCCAAGAGGAGTCCTTTTAACCTTTTCCTTCAGGCAAGGAACTGTTTAATGGTGGCTTTAGGCAAGGCTCAAAGCACCATAAAGCCTCTCTTTGCACATGCAGGTGTGAAAGTAGAGGAGAGTAATTTGTAATGTGAATGAACACCCTAGCTAGTCAGTGCAGGGCTCAGAGTCACTTTGAGAAGCAGCAGAAGCACGGACTGCTTTAAGGCTCCTGTATGAAAATACCTCGAGGCTGACCGTCGTCCGCCACAAAGGTGAATGAGAAACTAATTCTTTGTAAAGAATGGAAACCACCCTTAGGAAGCTGCCAAGAGAGCCTTGCCTGTTGGGTAGTATAGAAGCGTAATACATGAAAAATGAAATGAAAATGGGCTGGAACAGAGTGTGTATGGCTCAGACACTCGTGCCCTATTCCCACCAATCCCGTGTGCAGCAGTCATGCGCAGTGAATGGGAAGTGAGCAGCCTTTCTGTCCTACCTGCATCTTTGTTCCAGACAGCAAAGACCCGGAAAACGAAGGCACTGAACGTGGCTGCAAAGAATCCACGCCAGTAGTTCCGAACGGCAAAGTAGGTGGAAGTGACTTCAATGCTGAAGAGAACGCCTAAGGGGAAGGGAGAAGGTTCACATCAGTGCACGATAGCTCACATGCTCAAACCCACATCAAACACTGTGCATCCCACCCAACCATTGCTCCCACAGCACATGAGCTAAAGGGGAGGGCAAAAGGGGCAATGGGGATGTGAAGAGGAAGTCTAGCTTGAATTCCCCCTTTCCCCTCAAAAGAATGGGTTCCTTCAGGTTAGGGTTGAGGCCTCAATGGGAACGACCATAAGCAAGATGAACTTAAAATGGTGGTTTCCAAATGTGTTGCGCTGAGAGAACTCTTCCTACTGAGGAACGCCTTGGGCATTGGGTTATATGTTATGGTTAACTTCACAAGAAGTTCTGGGTATCATAGAATCATATAATAGTAAAGTTGGAAGGAGCCTACAAGGCCACTGAGTCCAACCCCCTGCTCAATGCAGGAATCCACCCTAAAGCATCCCTGACAGATGGTTGTCCAGCTGCCTCTTGAAGGCCTCTAGTGTGGGAGAGCCCACAACCTCCCTAGATAATTGGGTCCATTGTCGTACTGCTCTAACAGTCAGGAAGTTTTTCCTGATGTCCAGCTGGAATCTGGCTTCCTTTAACTTGAGCCCGTTATTCCGTGTCCTGCACTCTGGGAGGATCGAGAAGAGATCCTGGCCCTCCTCTGTGTGACAACCTTTCAAGTATTTGAAGCGTACTATCATGTCTCCCCTCAATCTTCTCTTCTCCAGGCTAAACATGCCCAGTTCTTTCAGTCTCTCCTCATAGGGCTTTGTTTCCAGGGTAAAACTACTGGACCTCACTGTTACCCTGCATGAATTGAGGCAGCATCGCAAAAGTTCCCCCAAACTCTTCCGGCTTGGTTTAAACAAGGATCTCCCCTGCACATTACTGGCGACGGACCATCAAGGTGAACAAGCTGTTCTCCAGGGAACCTGATCCACCATTACTGATCTCTTATTGAAGAAGCCCAGATAAGCTTCCGAGGAACTCAGTGTTCTCCAGAATGAAGTTTGAAAATCACTGCTTTAGAAGAGCAGAAGCTGCTTTCCCATGCTCCATCACTGTAGTAACCGTGTGCCACTCAGAACCATGGCATTGGCTCCACCTATGTGGATCCAAGATAAACATGTTACCAGAGTGGCATGAGAAGAAGCCACAGGGAAGCAGCTTCTACACCGCTGAGACAGAGGGTGGGCTGGCCAGTAATCTGAAAACAAACGCTTTAAAAACAATGGAGGGCAAAAGGTGCTTAGAGGATGGAGAACACAGCATGGCAGGCAAAGGAAGGACGTGACGCTTCTGGAAAAGTTACATGACAGCCAGTAGCCACTTGCCTCCAAGTGGTGTCCCGAAACAGCAGCCAACCCCCACTGCACATCCCACAGTCAGGACGTCTGTGTAATAATATGGCTGCTACTGGTGGAAGAGACATGAGAGAGAGAGAGAGAGAGAGAAACAGACGCACGCACACACACAAAATGAGACACAGAAACAGGAAAGAAAGGGAGGAGTGAGTGACAGAATTGGAATCTAGGCTCACAGGATGGTCGCTAGATGTTATCTAACCACACAGTTCTAAGATGCTGTCTTTGGCGGGGGTGGGGGGCTCTGTCTCTGTCTCGTTTCTCTCTGAGACACATGCTCCAGCGCACGAACAGAAGAAGGTGGTGCAATACCAAAATGACACCGTATCTGAGCCCTCAGCTCTTATAGACGCAGAATTCTCCCATCTCTCTGCCATCAGCAGTTTTCCAACGCAAAGAAAATATTCAGGTGTCAACAGTTCAGAGGTGGAGTGAAGGGTACATGTAGATTCTCATGTGTGAAAATGCAAAGCACGTATAAACTGCTGCATGTACATGTACCAGGGAGTCACAACTGGCAGCATCTTCCCACTACAGCACTCTGCACATGTGTAGGATTCACCACATGTGAGATTATATTGTACTTGCAGGATTTTCACACTTCCCTGCAGGGAAACACATCCAAGCAGAGGTTTTGTAGTAAACAAAGCAGCCTTAAGACATTTGATGTAAAGTGACAGAATAGGTCTATACAATATGTTTCTGGTTTTACTGAAGTTCAGATAAGGAAAGCGGGAGAGGTGTCATTATGGGATTGCACCACTTCAGAAGGTACAGCTGAGATTACTTACTCGAAAGCGCCCACCAATTAAAAAAAAAAAAACCCTCTGTACATACAAAACTAACACATATGTAGCACAATCCTGTCCTATGCATACTGACTCAGAAGTGAGACCCAGTGTGGTCAGTGGGGCTTACTCCCAAGAAAGTGGATATAGGATTGCAGCCTATGAAGGGCAGGGTAGAACCTTTCCTCTTGACACATTAGCTTTCATAGAATCATAGAATAGCAGAGTTGGAAGGGGCCTACAAGGCCATCGAGTCCAACCCCCTGCTCAATGCAGGAATCCACCCTAAAGCATCCCTGACAGATGGTTGTCCAGCTGCCTCTTGAAGGACTCCAGTGTGGGAGAGCCCACCACCTCCCTAGGTCACTGGTTCCATTGTCGTACTGCTCTAATAGTCAGGAACTTTCTACAGGCAGGGAGCTTTTTTTCCTCACATTTAGAGAGTGGAAGGTGCGATTGTGCCTAATTGGCAACTGTGGAGCAGGACATATTTCTGAATGTGCACTCTGGCTTTTTTACCAATTCTAAAACACACACACACACACATATATATAGTATGAATCTATACATTTCTACCTTTTAGAATCTAGTATCCAGCTGGTAGATCTCTCCTGCAAAATCTAAGTGTGTTTTTTCATTCCAAAATAAGCTTTCCCACATACATTATTCCCCAACAAGGAGAAGTGTTCTAGGTCTGGGATTGGCCCTAAGTACCGTATTTCTTCGATTCTAAGACACCATCGATTGTAAGATGCACACTAATTTCAGTACCACCAACAGAAAAAAAGCTTTGATTCTAAGAAATAATAAACGCACCCGCGATTCTAAGACGCACCCTGGTTTTAGAGATGTTTATATGGGGGGGGGGGGGGAAGTGCGTCTTAGAATCGAAGAAATACAGTAGCAAAGTAAATTCTGAGGAGAGCCCTTTCTGTTGCTTGGTAATGAAATCTGCCTTGTCATTTGATGCCCATTTTGTTCCAAAAGAGAAAGCTTTGTGCTTGACATGCTGACAATGTGTTATCCTCCAGTTTATCTAGACAGTTATCAAACCTCAAGTACAGGAACTCAGAAGGTACCAGAGTCTTTACACAAGGGAGCTGCCAAAAGCCTAATCACAACAAAAAGGGAGAAATGTGTGACAAATGGCTTGTGAAGTATCAGTTTTCCCTCTTGCATGGCAGATACTGTCACGAGGGCACCATTGCTTTAATAACTGCATGGATCTGCAGCAAAGACGACATACCCTTGCTTGACAGCTCTGCACAAAATTACAAGTCTGATTTGAAATCAAGAGGGCCTTTTCAATGGTGGCCACCCAATTATGGAATGATCTCCCTGGCGCCAACATTGCTATCTTTTCGGCACCAGATCAAGACTTCTCTCTTCTCCTAGGCAGTTAACAACATATGCAGAGTGGGGTTTTTTAAACTGACCCCAGAATAGTTGTTTTAAATGGATATTGTTGTTTTTATGCTTTTGATGGTTTTAAATTTTTGTATATTTGTGTTTAACTGTTGTAAACTGCCCAGAGAGCTTCGGCTATTGGGCGGTATAAAAATGTAATAAATAAATAAATAAATAAATTGATATCCAAGTAGGGAGTCTTATACAAATTCTCCCATTCAAATGTACTTGAACGTTTCAAATCTATAGCCTCAGACAGCCACGTACATTGGTTCAACATCGCCAGTGATAGAAACTGTTGGATTTAGGGGGATTTGAAAATATAAATCAACAATATTTATAAGCCTTAAATCTTATAAATTATGTTGATTAATATTCTTACACCTTATTTTCTAAAATCTATAAATGCATTTCTAAATTACGTTTGGAAAAGGCTCAAACCCCTAAGCAGGGCCGGTGCCAGACGATTTTGCACCCTGGGCAGGTGGGCGGCTTCCAGCCGGGCACGCCGTTCCAAACCCGTTCCCCGCCCCAGCGTCCTGGCTTCGAAGCCAGCGCCCGGCCCGGAAGCCACTCCTGGCTTTGAAGCCAGGACACTGGGGTTGGGGGGGCGGGGGGCAGGTTTGGAACGACACACCCGGAAGCCGCCCTCTCAGAGCCGCTGTAGGAGAGTGGCTTCCGGGCGTGCCGTTCGGCGCCCCCCTTTGCTTGGCGCTCTAGCCCGCCACCTGAGCTGCCTCTATTGCAGCGCCGACCCTGCTCCTAAGTCAAATTCTGAAGTTTTGCTAAACTTCCAGAAGATACAAAACGCTACATCACTTAGGAGAGATATGTTTCAGTTTAGGAGAGAGACTTGCCTCCAAGAGGTGCCCCGAAGCAACATCCAACTCCAACTGCACAAGCCGCCACCAGGAGATCGAGTTGCCTGTGCACATTCTGGAATAGAGAGCCCAGCCAGAGAGAGGCCATGCCAGGGTTAGAGGGAGCATAGAGGGAGCACAGCCACAAGGTTAGTCCCTTCCTCCTCCAAAGCAAAGCAACAGCCAGTAGCGAAACCGGCCCTCTTTCAGAACACAGTCAGCGATGTGGTTTTTGCACGATCAGAACAAGCTGCCGCGGCGTAAACAATAACTCACGGACGGTTGTAGGGTTATTTGAGGGTTGTTTAAGCCCCCAACAAACCAGGTCGCCAGGTTTGGAGGACACCATAAGCTGCAGCCAGGCAGTGATTATGTAAATTGCGCCACCGTGGCTTGTTATGATTGTGGAACCAGCCCACTAGTCTTTAGTCCCATGAACTACCGTATTTCTTCGATTGTAAGACGCCATCGATTGTAAGACACACATTAATTTCAGTACCACCAACAGAAAAAAAAGCCATAAGACACACCTGCGATTCTAAGATGCACCCCAGTTTTAGAGATGTTTATATGGGAAAAAAAGTGCGTCTTAGAATCGAAGAAATAGGGTACTATGATATGGAGATCTAGGGCTGGATCTACACTACTGCTTTAAATAGAGTGACCCTATGAAAAGGAGGACAGGGCTCCTGTATCTTTAATAGTTGTATTGAAAAGGGAATTTCAGCAGGTGTCATTTGTATATATGGAGAACCTGGTGAAATCCCCTCTTCGTCACCACAGTTAAAGCTGCAGGTGCCCTGCCCTCTTTTAAATCTGGTCACTCTAGTTATAGCTCCTGCACCTTTAATTTTAGTGATGAAGAGGGGATTTCACCAGGTTCTCCATATATACAAACGACACCTGCTGAAATTCCCTTTTCTATGCAACTGTTAAAGATACAGGAGCCCGGTCCTCCTTTTCATAGGGTCACCCTACTTTAAACCACTTTAAAGCCCTTTATAACAGTTTTGAAAACGATATATGGAGTGTGTCCAGGGCCCCAACAGTTGTCAAAATTGTTATAAAGCAATAGTGTAGATCCTACCCTAAGTCACTCACTACACACAGCCAGCATCTACCATGACTACGTGCCAGTCTCCATACTAACCCGGCACTAGCTTTATTTATTGAATATTTAGATGTATTATACAGCTTATAAAGCAATTTCCCAAGGCGTTTGTTACCAGCTATTGGAACAGTACTGCACAGCCAGTTACAACAAAACCAGCCACCGCTACAGAGTCTTTAGTTCATTTACAGCCAGTGTTAGAAGCAATAACGCTTCTGGAGGCAGAGTCAGCATCGAGACACACCTGCTTACAACAAGTGCATTTTACTGTAAGCCATGGCTGCCTGTTCATTTCTGTTTATATAGGTCCCTTCTGCCTTTTGAAACCTGCGGCCAATATAGAAGGCTTGATGAAAATCAGGCTTGCTTATTTGCAGCTGCTCCACCACACAGTATATAAAGATAGCAACTACAGTCAGGAGTCTGTGTGCCAGAAGTAAAAGCCCATTTCTGGACAAAGGAAATCCTGCAACAGGACTAAATTATGTAAATTTAGGCAACTTTGCATACAGGTTAATCCATGATGCAGATTTGCAAGGATGAGGAAGTAAATTTTCACAAGGAATGAGGTGACAGAGGGGGCCATAAGGAAGTTAGATGTTCAGAAGGACAAGCACAGCCATGGCTGAGGGATAGAAACCTCAGCAGCCAGGCCCATCCCTAGCTGCCAGAAGCGCTCTTCAAACTCGCTTCAGTTTTCTGATCCTTCACCAGAATTCGTTACAACCTTTTCCAGCAACTAGAAAGCTGCCGTTTGCTTACAGAGAAGCTGAGATTTTCAGGTGCCCAAACTTTGCTTCCAGAATTTTAGGACCGATAGTTAAAAAAAAAAATGGAATAAAAGCTGGTGACCCTGATTACAATGAAGCGGGCAATGGATTGAGCTTCCTTTAAATTATAACATTTTTTGGTTCGTTATTCTCGAGGGCATCCTCCATATTCTGCTGGCCACTGCTTTTACTTTACCTGGGAGCTAACCTGCCAGTTGCTGTCATTTCCCATCGTCTTTCATCTAATTTACAGATTGATTCTAGTTTTATTAACTAGAGTTTTATTAACTCTAGTTCTCTAGGTCTCTGCTGAACCCTCCCACCCAAACAATCTCTCTCACAAACCAGACAGAGCATGCAGAACACTTACCTCATATACACCGCAGAAGATGGACATGAACTTGCTGAGGATGGCAGCACAGATGCTGGCAATGTGCACAAAAGGGCCCTGGGGGGGGAAAAGTGGACGAGGAAGGGCGGGATGAGGAGCACCACTCAAATCAGTCTCCTGCCACAGCAGAGGCCCCAAACCGAACAAAAACTCTGCCTCTCACGTTCCCGCCAATCTGCTTGTCTCCCTCCCCCAGCCTCCGCCACTCATTACATATAGTAGGGAAGACCGGAAGTGGGTGAAGAATGGCAAGGTGGGTGGTTGTGGTTGTGTCTTTAATGAGAAAGAGGAGAATTAGACTCCTGTCCCTGCTCCAGAGCATCAGAGCCTACAGCCAAAGAATGGGCTGTTTGTTTCAAACCAATATGTGAAAGACAGGCCCACGCCTCCGCAGCTTGTGGCCAGGGCCGGTGCCAGGCTATTTTGCACCCTAGGCAAGGCGAGCTACTTGCACACACACCCCAAATTGCGCAGAAGTCCAAACGTGTGCCCCGAGTGGAGAGCTGGGACTGGCTCACTTCGATTTGGGACCGAGCTGACTGGAATTCACCAGGACTTACTTCCGGGCGAACGCAACTCGCTATGCACCCTGGCGTCCCGATCCCCTCCGCACGTTTACTCGGGGGAAGGCTTCCGAGTAAGGAGGCATAGGGGGATCGGGCCACACTGGTGCCTCCTGGTGCAACGCTTTCTCGGATGCAAGTCCCGTTGATCCACGCACGCAGGATCGGGAAGCAGGAGAGTTTGCATTGCGAGGAGTCCTCCAGTCCCTAGCTTTCCTGGGGGAAGGGAGAGGGAGTCCCGCTTGCCCAACTGCCTGGACATCGCGGCCTGATTGAGGAGAGAGGTGAGGCGACCTGGTGCCCTTTCCTCGGGAGTAAGGCAGAGGCTGGCTTGAGCCAGGGTCGAGCTCGCCACATGCTTTTTCTTCTTCTGGCGGCGGCCTCCCAGAGCCGCTCTAGCCACCCGGAAGCCGCCCTCCCAGAGCTGGCCACCTGAGTGGTCTCTATGGTAGCACCGGACCTACTTGTGGCCATGCACCACTCTCCCACGGACGGCTGCCGTTTCTCTCTCTCCTCCCTTAGACTTCTCCCTGTGGGCTGGGCCGGGCCCTCTTTCCCATTTCCATCAGGACTGCTCCCCGCCTTTGTAGCTCTGCCTGCTTCCCTCGGCCTGCTGCCTCCTTCAGTCTCTGCCTCCTTCTTGTCTAGGCATCGCTGTGTATCGACCGGTATCGTGCCCCTTCCCAGGGCCAGCGCTGCCATAGCAGCAACTCAGGTGGCGGGCTAGAGCACCAAGCAAATGAGGGTGCAGAATGGCGCACCAGGCACGCTGTTCCAAAGCCGCCGCCCCGGACGCCCCCCAACCCCAGCATCCTGGCTTTGAAGCCAGCGCCCAGCCGGAAGCCGCTCCTGGCTTCGAAGCCAGGACGTTGGGGTTGGGGGGCGGCGGCTCCAGAATAGCATGGCCGAAAGCCACTTCCGGGCATGATGCTTCGAAGCCTCCGCTCGCCCGCCCCCCCCAACCCCAGCATCCTGGCTTCAAAGGTCTGCCCCGCCTTCGTAGCTCTGCCTGCTTCCCTCGGCCTGCTGCCTCCTTCAGTCCCTGCCTCCTCCTTGTCTAGGCATCACTGTGCATCGACCAGTATCGTGCTCCTTCCCAGGGCTGGCGCTGCCATAGAGGCAACTCAGGCGGTGGCCCAGAGTGCCAAGCAAACTAGGGTGCCGAATGGCGCGCCTGGAAGCTGCTCTCCTAGAGCGGCTTCCGGGTGCGCTGCTCCAAAGCCGCCCCCCCGGCCGCCCCCCAACTCCAGCGTCCTGGCTTCGAAGCCAGCGCCCAGCCAGAAGCCGCTCCTGGCTTCGAAGCCAGGACGTTGGGGTTGGGGGTTGGCGGCTTCAGAACGGCGCACCCGGAAGCCACTTCCGGGCGCGCCGCTTTGAAGCCTCAGCCCCATCCCCCAACCCCAGCGTCCTGGCTTCAAAGCCAGGAGCGGGTGGGCAAGCACGCGCACGGGGGGGCGGGGCGGAGGCTTCAGAACGCGCCTTCCTAGGGCGCAATATAGTCTGGCGCCGGCCCTGCTCCTTCCTTAGCCCCTTTTGCCTGCTTTTTTTTTTTTTTTTTTTGCTATTTTTCACACAGACCTTCTCTACATTTTAAAAATATCCCGCTGCCTTACTGGGGCTTTCTGCTTCTGCTTTCTTTCTGGAACTACCACCAACCCCATTGGGGTGGCCGCATGGTTTGAAATGAATACTTCCCCTCTCTACATGTTCCATTCACTTTAATGAAACAGCCCCATCTAATGGCGGAATTACAGCACAATGCCAACTTTACACTGGCAGACATTGGGCTTTTTACAAAATAGCTGATCATCAGTGTGCTTTTTAAAAGCAAGATAAGGTGGGAAAGCGCAGGAGATGCCCTGGAGGTTAACAACATCAGCTAAAGGACCCGCAAACTTCTGTGAGTGGCCAATCACAACCGTGCAATCAATAGCTCATGTAGAAATGATCACAGTCTCTGTCTCCAGCCACTTACCCTCATCTCCTCCTACTTCTCTACCCACAACCAAGCTCACCTCTTTCCCAACCGGTATCCCACTTCCCAGGCCAGCTGTCAGGCTTACAACTTTGGCCAGAAAAGCTTTAGGTGTCAGGTATTCCTTGAGGACGACTCCCCGCATAATAGTTTTCAGTTCAGGGATCCCAGAGCCTGAAAAAAGCAGAAAAGTATCAATGAAGAATGTACCACAGAGACAGAAGGACACAACCCATGCAGAGACCGATGCTCAATTGACACAGCAGAGTGCTGGGTCTGCAAGTTGAGACCCCTGCTGGTTAGGAAGTGGGGCAATGGGGACCCTGAAGGGGACTGTGTGGGGAGGGGGAGGGGCTAAATGGGATTATGGGGGGGGAAGGGAGGTTCCCTCTGCTGCAGCTAATGTCCCTGGCCCCTCTCTAATGATGTCACAACTGAACCCCAATACCAGCAAGGGAAAAAGCACCTCCCGGGAAATGAGGCAAGAGCAGGGAGGCTCAGCCAGGGCTGTGGAGTCAGAGTCGTGGAGTTGGAAGCAATTCTTGGGTTACTGGAGTCGGAGTCGGTAAAAATGTACTGACTCTGACTCCTAATAAATTTAAATTGTATATAGAGTTGTGATATGTATATTCACTTGAATTTTATATTCAAATGATACTTTAATCTCGAAAAAGGTTTATGTTACTTACGTACCCAACTGAGTTCATTTCTTTTAAAATGGTCATTTGTTAAGTTGTTTTAGGTGTTCAATTGTTTTTTACTTTTTTGTAGTTTTGACTTTGATATCAAAGTATATACTTTAGATTTTTGAACTAGTAGAGAAAGTTGTTCCTGATTTTCTTTTATAGTTTCATATCCTATTACTTTATAGTCTTTTGATAAACCGCCCAGAGAACTTCGGCTATGGGGCGATCTAAATGCAATTAAATAAATAAATAAAAATATAACCTCATTGTTTTCATTTTTGGGCTTCTTTAATAAATAAAATAAAAAACCCAGAATGTCTTAGCTATAGCCTTTAGACCCGGGCTTTAACAGGTTAGGGTTCTAAAAAGTTGCGTGCTTGCCGTCGATGTAGGAAATATATAGGAAATGTATTTCCTATATCAATATATAATTAAAGTAGTCGGAGGTGCCATGAATAAAGGAGTCGGAGGTTTTATGTGCTGACTCCACAGCCCTGGGCTCAGCTGTGCTCCTTTTGACCACCTCCACCCCCTTTTGCTCTAAAAACAGAAGTCACTTCTTGCAAGATTGGGCTAGACCTGGGCTTAAACAAATGGGCCTGCTGCTGTTGTGCAGTTTGAGCCTCAGACAGACAAACGTCCCCATCCCTTGCTCTCTCACCCACGGCCTGCGGAGAGACAAGTTGGCAGAAGAGGGCAGCGAAAAGGATAAGGATGAGGGGGTAGGTGACCCAGGCCAGGTACTGCATAGGGACACTTGGGTGCAGCTCTTTGTACATCCACTTGTAAGCTGTGGGGGGAATAACAACACGTCAGCAGCAGTACAACCTGAAAGGAATTCGGCGAGCCTCGAACTAAACCAAGGGTGCAGAACCTCAGGCCCAGGAGCCACATCTGGCCCTCTGGGGGTCCCTATCTGGCCCTCCGGGGTTCCCTTCTAGGCCCTGCCCATTTTCTCCAGCAGCCAACCATTGGGTGGTTTCCTGGTTTTGCCCCTCTCTAAAAGGCTGAAATGCCTCCCCTAAGTTTTAGTAAAAGCTTTACGCTAAAATATCCTGGCACTTTGGCTGCGCCCCTTTTGACTTCTGCCCTACCCATGGCTAGAATGCCCCCCCCCCCAAAAAAGCTTCTCTGAAATGGAATTTGGTTCTCAGGCTGAAGTTCTGCACCCCAGGACTAAACCATGGCAGGTGTAGTCATTGGCCAAACTCAGAGGATAAACGCAAAGAGAGTCACCAGCCTTAAATAGACAGAGCCAAATGCGATGATAGATGGGAGATGCAGCAACAATCTCCCAAACCTTTTTCAATACAGGGAAAAAAAACAGCATTTTAAGCTGAGCTCAGTGGTGCTCCAAGATGGAAGGGCCCTGGCACTAACAGCTAGAAGGTACTGTGCTGCTCTTCCATCTTCTTTTACTTAAGGTGCCACCCTTGGCATGTTTAGCTAGAAGAAAAGGGACTACAACTCCCAGCGTCCCCCATGCAGCCTTGCTGGCTGAGGGCTGCTGGCAGTTGTTGTTGATATTTTGAAATTGTGTAAATAATCAGATGTATAGTTTACAAAGAATGGGGTAGTTAAAGATTGAAAGTAGAGAAAGGCAGCAGCAAATTAGGCAGGTGTCTGTAATGAAGGCAAGAAACACCTGAGTTAATTGAGGTCAGTTTGCTAACAGTTTAAAAAGGGAGAGTCTTAAACAGTTGGCAGGAGGGGGTTGGAAGAAGAAGAAAAAATAATAATAATAATGGCGAAAGGAACTAATTGGTGAAGGAAAATTGCTGCAGAAGGAGTTAGAAATAAGGTTGCAGATATCGCATCATTTGGCTGGCATGGGAGGAAAGCTTCAAAGCAAAAGGTCATAGAATCATAGAATAGGAGAGTTGGAAGGGGCCTACAAGGCCATCGAATCCAACCCCCTGCTCAATGCAGGAATCCACCCTAGAGCATCCCTGACAGATGGTTGTCCAGCTGCCTCTTGAAGGCCTCTAGTGTGAGAGAGCCCACAACCTCCCTAGGTCACTGGTTCCATTGTCATACTTCTCTAACAGTCAGGAAGTTTTTCCTGATGTCCAGCCAGAATCTGGCTTCCTGTAACTTGAGCCTGTTATTCCGTGTCCTGCACTCTGGGAGGATCGAGAAGAGATCCTAGAAAGCTTGTAAAATTGGGAAATAAATCATGATAATATTTGTTACCATTTAGCAACATTTTTTTTTCTCATTGCCATAAAAGTGTGAGTTATTGACCCAACCTGAGCAGAACTCAGAAATTCCCACTGAATCAATGGTTGGTGTCAGCTACGGCTTCAGTAAGCAGTGAACATTCTGGGATGGAATCTGCTAGGATGGCAGCTGGAACTCTGACTACCTTTTGTGTGACTGCAGGAAATGAAGTGATTGCTGTGGACTGGAAAGGGCTGAAAGATGTGGACCAGATCAACATGGACAGCACCAGCTCACTCCATGGCAGCAGCATCCACCGGCCCTCCAACGAGGTGAGCATCCATTTCATGTCCACAGAGAAGAGACAGCGTAAAGCATCCCTGGCAGATGGTTGTCCAGCTGCCTCTTGAAGGCCTCTAGTGTGGGAGAGCCCACAACCTCCCTAGGTAACTGATTCCATTGTCGTATTGCTCTAACAGTCAGGAAGTTTTTCCTGATGTCCAGCTGGAATCTGGCTTCCTTTAACTTGAGCCCGTTATTCCGTGTCCTGCACTCTGGGAGGATCAAGAAGAGATCCTGGCCCTCCTCAATGTGACAACCTTTCAAGTATTTAAAGAGTGCTCTCATGTCTCCCCTCAATCTTCTCTTCTCCAGGCTAAACATGCCCAGTTCTTTCAGTCTCTCTTCATAGTGCTTTGTTAGGGTCTGAAAAATGAAACTCCCAGAGACTAATTGCTAGTAGGAAAGATGGTTTAAAAGTTCTCAGAAGAAAGGAAGAAGAACTATGCAATCCGAATATGCAAGGTAAAGAACTGTATGTTGTTCTATTGCCAATGCTGAAAAGTAAAGCTATACTCCTATTAACCTACTTGGCGTACGAACTTATCTTTACAGCAGTGTGAGGGAGTAAAGCTTGAATCTGCTGACTGCCATGGCACAGGCTCTGAACACCAGGCCTGGCCGCGGCTACTCCCTGCTCAAGCCAAGCACCACCGCTTGATACGCCTGAGGCAAGGGATAAAAACCACCTTCCTCCAAACCATGCGGAGAAAGGGGTTAAATGGAGAAGGATTTCAATATATAAAATAAAACACTGTGAGTTATATGTGCTGAGGTGAATTATTGTCAGAGTGGGTGCTAAATGTGTAAACCTCAGATGATAAATGCCAAACAGACACGTGGGATTTTTGTGGTAGTTAAAAACAAAATAATTAAAAAATATTTTTAAAAGTTCACAAGCTTTGTTTTAAATAAAACATTTAAAAACCTTTTTGAAACCTTTCATCCAATCCTGTCACTCATTCACATACACGCTTTCCTTTTTCTCACACAATCACTCTTGAGCTTTCTTTATTATCTGTATTGATTAATATACATCAACTACGTGCACACCACACTCCAAAGGCACCACTCTCTACCCTGAACCTCAAATTTCTCAGAACTTAAGTACTCTAAACACAGAGAGTACTAAAGACTCTAAGGGTACCTAACAAGTCCCTCACAATCCCCTCAGTCCTTCCCTTATATATCACTCCTCCCCCTCCCAAGACATTCTAACTCCGCCCACTCAGGCCAAATTCTAAACTCACCACAGACTTACAAACTGCAGACATACCTTTGGGAACTGACTTGTGGGGTGTAACGCCTCACTGACTCCTTCCTCTTAGGTGAGGAAAGAGTATAAACCCAACCCAACAGTTGTAGGGTTTTTTTCTGGGTAAACGTGCCTTCGATTGCACCTTTAAGGGATTTTCCAAAGTAAGAAAATAGATGGAAGAAGTGGTGGGAAACCGGGATGGTTACAAGAGTTACCTGATACTGTTCTGCTCAAAAACTGACACCCACACCTGCCGTGATCCCACCTGCAGGGAGGAAGATGCAGGGACCCTGTGCCTGTTCCCTTCCAGGGAGACGAGCACCTTGGGGTGGGCAATTGTGAAATGAGAAAAAGCAGGAAGGGGACTATTCTGCCACTCAAACTTGGACCACCCCCCCCCCCCGGCAGCTGTTTTCAATTTCCTTTTGTTTTGATTTTTTAAATTTGGAGCTTATTCATATTTCTCCTGTTTAGTTTGGCCCTTTATTAAGTTTACTACCTGAATGTATCTTTGGTTGTTTATGAACTTCAATTGTCAGCTACTTAGCATTTGTGATAAAGGAATGAAGACATTCTTTGAAACATAAAATAAAATAAAGGTGCAACCCTATGCATGTTTAGGCAGAAAAAAGTCCTACAACTTAAGAACATAAGAAGAACATAAGGAGTGCCCTGATGCTGGATCAGACCAAGTGTCCATCTAGTCCTGCACTCTGTTCACACAGTGGCCAACCAGCCATCGGCCAGGGACCAACAAGGCAGGACATGGTGCAACAGCACCCTCCCACCCATGTTCCCCAGCAACTGGGGCATATAGGCTTACTGCCTCTGATGCTGGCTAGCAGGGGTATGCTGGGAGTTGTAGGACTTTTTCTGTGTGTGGGCTTCTCCACATTGAAGCAAAAATCCTATACCCTTACCAGGGTTTATCTTCCGGAGACTTTGCAGGATTACAATCAGCACAATACATGCTCTTCTCACCCCTCACCCGTTTTTGGCCATTTGCTGTGTGAGCAAGTTCTATATGCTCCATTTATACAATCAATAGATGGCGTTGCAATATTGTGCAATTCCAGAAATACAGCACCTCTTTGATGGTGGTTAATATGTATTTATTCATTTTCGGGGAGTTAAAAATGGCAGAATAAAGCTCAAAAATGATGGGAGAGGTACCAGTAGGGTGACCATATGAAAAGGGGGACAGGGCTCCTGTATCTTTAACAGTTGTATTGAAAAGGGAAGTTCAGCAGGTGTCATTTGTATATATGAAGAACCTGGTGAAATTTCCTCTTCATCACACCAGTTAAAGCTGCAGGTGCCCTGCCCTCTTTTAAATCTGGTCACTCATGGAAGTTGAGTAAGACCACTCATTCTTGTTCTTACTCATGGAAGTTTGCAGCTCCTTTTCACGTCACCCTCTGGTACCTAGGGTGACCCTATGAAAACGAGGACAGGGCTCCTGCACTTTAACTGTTGTGATGAAGAGGGAATTTCACCAGGTGAGACATGCATACAAATGACACCTGCTGACATTCCCTTTTCTATGCAACTGTTAAAGATACAGGAGCCCTGTCCTCCTTTTCATAGGGTCACCCTAGGTACCAGAGGGTGACGTTGTGAAAAAGAGCCGCAAACTTCCATGAGTAAGACCACGAATGCACGATAAAACCCTCATGTGAAGAACCCCTAAACATATATAGGATTGTGCCTTACATGTAATTGCTTTTATTTCGTTGTTTGTTTTCTTTAGAGTGTGACCCCACATACCTTGCAGGCTCTTGGCGCTGGCATAATCTACTCCCCAGCTCACCAGTGCCATTACAAGACCCAAGAGGATCAAGAATATCCAGTCTTCTCCCAGCTTCTTGGTAACATATTTCTTGATGTTCTTAGCACAAGCTGCGGAGGAGAAGGACAACAGTGTGAGCTACAACAAACTTTCTGGACATGATCCAGGCCAACTTAAGCATTTTTATAGTTCTGTTTACTAGAGTGTTAGCAACCAGCTGAAATCTCTTCCACTGAAATCAATGGGACTTAAAAGTGCTTAACGTATGCCAGATGGTGCATTTTCATTCTCACCCAGAGGAAGGGACATCTAAACCATGGCGGGCAGCTAGCCCACTCCATAATTCAGAGAAGCTGGAGGATATCAATTCACTCAGCCTCAGTGAATTCAGAAGGATTAAATCAGTTTCAATCCATGTACTTCTTAGCAAATAGCAGATTTAAAGGAAACAAAGAAAATGAAACATTTTCCATTTCACTTAACCAGCAAAAATTGTATTACTGACCAACCTGAGTAAAAAGAAAAGTCTATTTAATCCATTATGCTTTGAGCATTCGGGAACAATATAATAAAAATGTGTGATTCATCAGTCTCCCTCCATTAACCACCTACTTTTCAGAGCTCCCATATAGGAGGCTTTTTGAGAATAAGGTTGTATTTCTGAGTTGTCTCATAGATATACTATACGTGATATATTGAAGCTGAACATGCATACATTTACCTTATCCTATTTATTTATTACATTTATATTCCACCATTTTTCCTCCAAAGAACCCAAGGCAGAGTACATAATCCTCATTCTCTCCATTTTATCCTCATAACAACAACCCTGTGAGATAGGTTGGGCTGAGGGTCTGTGACCAGCTCAAAGTCACCCAGTGGGCAACCATGGCCGAGTGGGGACTAGAACCCGGATCTCCTGACTCCCAGTCCGACACTCTAGCCACTACACTGCACTTATCCTTTTCTTGATCCTATTATTCTAGAGGCTTCATACTGTTATGGGCAACCATTCCTGGCCATGTCTTCTTTTTGTTAGGAAGACAAATGGCTAAGTGCTCAGAATGGGAGGTTGATGCTTTCTAAGTGGGGGAGATACAGACACCTACCTTTCCCACCCATCCTCTGTGCCCCCAAATACGATGCTGTAAGCTAGATCTGTGTGCACTTTTAGAACAATAGAAGCATGTGTGGCGGACTGAGAGACAGAGAAACAGCAGTTTGCAACCCAAACTACATATTAACTTAATCGTGCTTTTTAAAAATGTGCGCTTCAGCTAGGCATTTTTATTTTGAAAGAAAAGGAGCAACATATGGGTGCACCCAACCTATGGGTGCTTCCATACAGAAGCCTTCTTGCAGGTATAACCCTTTTCCGTGGTGGTGGTGGTGGTTTTTAATGTGCAATTGTAACATACCTTCCACACTGTGGGAAGCACGTTGTTATTTTCCCTTTTATTATTCTGCCACCTCCCATCCACACATGTGGGCGGAGCAAGACGGGATGCAGCAATAGCCACCTTCTTGCCCCTCCCCTCTGCTACCTCTTCCCTCCCCGCTGCCAGCAATTCCCTCCTCCCACTTCTTTATTCAGTAGTGGGCATGCATGCAGGTGAGTCTATTCCCCTGTGCAATCATCGTGTTTCTCAGAAACCTCCAGCTTTCAATGGGAGGCAAATGACGAGGCTTGCTATGTAATCCACAAAGCTTTTATTAAGCAACAAACGCCTTGGGACTACAATACCTGATGGAATGCCTCTCCCGACGTGAATATACCCGGACACTACGTTCAACATCTAAGGTCCTCCTCCAGGTGCCTACTCCGAGAGAGGCTCGGAGTGTGGCAACGAGGGACAGGGCCTTTTCGGTGGTGGCCCCCAGACTATGGAACAATCTCCCTGACGAGGCTCGCCTGCTGCCAACGCTGCTATCTTTCCAGTGCCAGGTTAAGACTTTCCTCTTTGCCCAGGCATATGGCAGAACATCTTAGTCACCCACGTTTAGTTTTTTAACATTTTTAATGCTTTATGTGTGTATGTTCTGTGTTTTAGAATTTTAAATTTTGTATACTTGTTTTTTATCTTAATTTTAGAATTTCTGTAAACTGCCCAGGGAGCCCTGGCTATGGGGGTGGTATATAAGTGTAATAAATAAATAAATAAATAAAATCTCTTCTACCTGAAAAGAGTCTAATCTCTTGGAAATGTCCCCCTAGGCAAAACTATGCAAACTAAGCAAGACAACTGTCCGTTCAAGAAGAATCGGAAGCCACTTCGCAAACGCCAGTAACTTCAGAGCGCCTGGTGCAGAGGCAAGTTCTAGCATAATCTAACTGACTTTCTCACGCCTTCCTTCCACGCCGTGTGTTTGAGCTCCCGGTGGACCCTAACATCAGCTAGCTTGTTGGGATGCTCACCTCCGGAAGAAGGCTCACTTCCCACTGAGTGTGTAGGATTTGGCCTTGAGGAGATAAGCTCTGGAGAGGCTGACTTCCAGCTGGGGCATCGCCCGTGAAAGCTTCCTCCCCCACTGGTACAGGCCTGCTGGTGTCTGGTGCTGCGTCTTCTAGTTCTGAATCTGATTCTGATTGATTACCTGAAACATCTTCTCCCAAAACAGGGGCAGTAGGGTTAGACATGACAATGTGCAACAGCAATAGAGCAACAGTTTGCTCTTCATGCCCCAAAATGATACTGTCTTACTGAGGGTACTTCCAGGCTAGGTTTTTATTATGCAATCATCCTGCCTCATTGACAGAATTGAACGGTGGGAGGCGGGGAGGCAGACAATATTTTCATTTTTTCTTTCCACAAAGTCAGAACAGTTGCATAATGCCCTTTTGATTGATAGCCCCCTAAACCCATCTCTGTGGAAGCACCTTGAAATGTGTGTGTGTGTATCAGAACACAAGGAATTTCCCTGCATGTTACCTAGGGAAAAAGGGGAAATTTATTTATTTATTTATTACATTTATATACTGCCCCATAGACGAAGCTCTCTGGGTGGTGTATAACAGTTAAAAACAATGAAAATTAAAAACAGATGTACAAAATTTAAAACCAGCAAACTCTGAGCACTTTTATGGCTTCTTGCTTGTGTGAATTCTTTGATGTCAATTAAGATTTGCCCTCTGAGAAAAGCTTGGCATTTGTAGGGCTTCTCTCCTATATGAATTCTTTGATGTTTCTTAAGGTCTGTGTTGTGAGCAAAGCTCGTTCCACACTGAAATATATTGAAATTTGAAATGATGGCAGCTTATGGTTTGCCATGTAGGTATAGGACAGTTGTGCAAGTATTCCCTTTTAAAAAATAGAAAAGGCACTCCCACATGTAAGGGCTGTAAATATTCCCACTACAAGGGGACTAGTTAGTTTCCACATGGCCTTTTCCCAGCCTTCTCTCCCTATCCTCAAGTTAAATCCATCTTGCTTCCCCTGTCTGTTCTTCTAGTTTTGGTGGGAAAGAATAATAGGCAGATGTCAACACAGGTATAATAAATATATATTTCATATGCATGGAGAAAGGCGAGATAATCCTGCACTGGGGTAAGTTAGAACGAGCGCTATGGGCATGGCTAGACCTACCGGTGGAGGGGGGGAAGAATCTCATGATATGGTGATCACAAGATCCTCCCCCTCAGTCCACATGCGGCGCATGACGTCCTGGGAAAAAGAGGACGTCGCGTCCACCATTTTGGATTTTTTTTAAAATCGAAAATGAGTGCTCCATCGAAAAGGTAGGCTTTTTTAAAAAAACTCCCTCCTCTCCCTCCCACCCCCGATGGGCACAGAGCTCCTGAGGAGCTTGGTGCCCCATGCCCAGTTCCCGGCTCCTCGCATTTACTCGCGAGGAGCTGGGAAGAAACTGGGGCAGCTGCCCACATGTCCTGCGATCTCGGGAAAAGTCGGGATTAAAGCCGTCCCGCTTATCCCGGGGAAAGGGAGGGACCATCCCTCCCTGCCCCCGGGATACCCTGTACGTCATGTGGACGCACACGGATAATCCCGGGGTGATCCCTGGGATAACCCCTCATCTAGACCTGCCCTCTGAAATCTTGGGTTTTTTCCAGTCACCAAGTGTTGCCAGGCTCTGTTCCCTTCCCTGACAGGCTCCACACTTGACCTCCCAAAATCCACTCCGTAGGGCCAGAGCCTGAACATTAGACTGCCTAGCAACCCTGGTGCCGTCTTTTATCGGGGACTTTGGAAATATAAGAGTATAAGAAGCTGCCTTATATTGTCAGACCACTGATACATCTAGCCCAATATTGTTGACACTGGCTGGTAGAAACGCCCCAGAGTTTCAGACAGGGTTACTTCCAGCTCTATCTGGAGACGCCAGGGATCAAACCTTCTGCATGCAAAGCATACATTCCACCACTGAGTCACAGCCCCATTCTTCCTTCAAGAGGTGGACAGAGAAGGAGCACGTAACTTTTCCTGCCTATCTGGTTTCCCCCCAGCAAGATTACAATCACGGGTTTGAGGGTGGAAATGCCTTTGTAATGCCAACATTTTATTTATTTATTTACTAGCTGTACCCTGCCACGCGTTGCTGTGGCTCAGTCTGGTTAAATTGAAAAGAAAGAAAAGACAAAGCGGATGTTTCTAATATGTTTAATTTCACAATACTTGTGGATATACAATATTTTTAGTTGTTCCATTGTCTGTATAGATATAGAGATTGTCTGGTTTGCCGACTCTAGAACACGCAACATATAATTGTCCATGTGAGAACCAATCCGTGTCTAGATCTAAACCGCACAATTCTAAAGATTGGCCCTGAGCTTTGTTGATGGTGATTGCAAACGCCAATCGAATTGGGAATTGCAATCTCTTAAATTGAAATGGCATATCTGTTGGAATCAGAGGAATGCGAGGAATGAGGACATCTTCACCTTTGAAAGGTCCTGTCAAGATTGATCTCCGACTATAACAATTGCCACTTCGTCTATAGTTGGAGCATTGAATCTTCGCACATGTTCTCCAGCAGGCGTTTTGTCAGCATGAATAACAATCTTGTGTGTATCAGATGGCATCATGTCAATTGCTGTTTTGAATAAATGTACTAAATTGTTTTTTTCGTGAAGTAGCTGTTGCAGTTTTGAAACGACGGACCTTTTTATGCCGGTATAAATTCTGCAGCGTGCATTCAATTCATCATTGCCATCACCAATGAAATACATTTGTAGGAATTTATGTTGACTATCTTGAAATGGAAGGAAGGAGCCGGCTTTATGATAAATTTGTCCTTTGACTTTGAAAGTTGGCATAAATGGAACTGTGATGATTTCTGCACCGAATGACATCATTTGGAAGCATGAGTTGTATTTCCTGATGTTAGATAGGAAATGCTTTGATTCTGCGGTATATCCGGCAAGCAAAGTTTGTAATGGCTCTGGTGGTTCTCCAAGCTGAGGCAGTTTAATTTTTCCAGCAGTGCAACACATTCCTTTTGTTTCTCCATTAAATTTAAGAGCCTTGCAATAAGGACACACTTAAGTCACAGTGCCGATGAGAACATGCCGCCTCAAACTATAATCATCAGCTAGGTTGTACCAGAATGCAAGGCGATTGTAATCGTGTGATTGTTTACCATGGAGTCGTGTTTGACGCTGATGTGCTGTTTCTCGTTGACGTCTTTCAGCCGCTCTCAGCCTGTCGCGTTCATTCTGTTGAGAACAAAGCAGATCTGAAGCTGTAGAACGCGATTGCCGTGCTCACAACCGTGCATCCTCAAGTCTGGCTGAACGTTGCTTGGCTGGTTCCTTGGCACGTATTTGAGGCATTCTTTTTCTTTTTTTCTCGTTTGCTGATGCCCGTTGTTCCTCAGTCTGATTTGCAATTTCTCGTCGCGGTGCTTCCGCTCCGCGAGTACGACGATCTAAATGTGATCTTCTGCGAGGCATTATTTGGATGAAGTAAAGCAGATTGTTTGGTTTTTTAAAAAGGATGTTTTTACGGTGAGAGGGTTAGCGGAAACTCCTGGCAGTTACCTTTCTTCAGAACGTGTAACTGTCACAGGTGTGACATCTATATTCACTCAGCCAATTGTGAGAAAACATGCAAATAGGAGAGGAGGCAGAGGCAGCGGATTGGCCTACTGGTTGGCGATGTCACAATGATCAGCAGGACTGGTTTTGAGGAGGCCTATTTCTTCGATTTTAAGACAAACCTTTGACCCCATATAGAACATAGTTACATAACAACGCTCGCATATTCGAATGCAACGTTGTGTCAAAATTTCAAAGCAATCGGTGAAGAACTTTCAGAGATATAACGTCTGTTTCGAACGGACATTTACATTTTTATTTATATAGATTACATTTTTATACCGCCCAATAGCTGAAGCTCTCTGGGCGGATCACAAAAATTAAAACCATAATAAAACAACCATCAGATTAAAAACACAAATACAAAATACGGTATAAAAAGCACAACCAGGATAAAACCACGCAACAAAATTGATGTAAGATTAAAATAGAGTTAGAACAGTAAAATTTAAATTTAAGTTAAAATTAAGTGTTAAAATACTGAGAGAATAAAAAGCTCTTCAGCTGGTGACAAAAGGAGTACAGTGTAGGCACCAGGCGGACCTCTCTGGGGAGCTCGTTCTACAACCGGGGTGCCACAGTGGAGAAAGCCCTCCTCTTAGAACCCACCTGCCTCACTTCCTTTGGCAGGGGCTCACGGAGAAGGGCCCCTAAGGTCCGGGCAGGTACCTATGGGAGGAGGCGTTCCTTCAAATAACCTGGCCCCAAACTGTTTAGGGCTTTGAATGTCAATACCAGCACTTGGAATCGGGCCCGGACCTGGACTGGCAGCCAATGAAGCTGGAAAAGGACTGGCGTAATGTGATCTTGCCGGCCAGTCCCTGTTAGTAAACGGGCTGCCCTGTTTTGTACCAGCTGAAGTTTCTGGACTGTTTTCAAAGGCAACCCTAACTCTCCATGGGAGTTGGTTCAGATGGCTTAAGCCTTACCATTTCCTCACGAGTTGCAGCGCCGCCGCCACTGCCAGCAACACACCCAACACTCCCTTGGGGCTGAACAGTTCCAGGGAAAGAGGTAGTGGTCATGGTCAAGCCATCTTTGAGGGAGACTTGCCTGACATTACTGATTTTCCTCACTGAGGATCCCCAGAAAAGCTGTGTGGAGACAATTTGGGGTAGGGAAGCAGCGGGTAGGGAAGGAGATTATCACTCAGGCCCCTTCCCTCCTTCTTCCCTCTCAAAGTAACTTTCTTCCCTAAAAGGGCCATCGGGCTACCGATGGTATATAGTTCGTCCTTAAATGCACATACTTCAACAGCCTCCCCCAACCTGCAGTCTTCCAGCTATGTTGGATTGCAGCTATTCCCAGCTAGCGTGGCCAATGGTCCAACTCATCTGGAGAGCCCCACAGATGTGGAGGGGAAAAGCACCACAACCCTTCCCAGAATTCTCTGCAATGTCCAGTGGTCTGATGGTGAATATGCTGGGGTGACTCAGTCTACAGACTGATGTAGGTGACGGCAGAAAGCTGGGAAAACTACTGAATGGAAGTACAGCAAGCGTCCACGCCATGACCTCTCTATTTACCTCTGGGATTCCTTTTTCACTCCTCTCTCTCTCTTCCCGCCGCATACAACTAGCTCAACCACTCTGTAGCGCGCACACTGAGCAGCGTACCAGCCTCCCCCTACCAATAAGGAGGGCATGCTGGAAGAACCAGCTTCGCGGCAGCCTACCATGGCACTTGGAGTAGTGCTCCTCTTTGATTTCGGCCTGACTGCTCCGCTTCAGGGGGCCCTGGCCATTGCCGTGGGACTTCTTCTCACTCAGGAGTTCATCCGCTTCCTTCTGGGAAAGGTTGGGGAGTTGCTCTGTGTACCGCCCATAGAGCTGGGGAGAGAGGAATGGTCGATTAATAGTCAAGCCATTCATAAGATGACACAAAGCAGCAGAGCCAGACACAAGATACACAGCCCATAGCTGGTTTCCAAAGATCCACGCCAATTTGTCATTCACATCTGTAAAGCACAGCTGGAGTGCCGATGGCTCTGAATCCTGCATGGGGATATGGAATCATAGAATCATAGAATAGCAGAGTTGGGAGGGGCCTTCAAGGCCATCGAGTCCAACCCCCTGCTCAATGCAGGAATCCACCCTAAAGCATCCCTGACAGATGGTTGTCCAGCTGCCTCTTGAAGGCCTCTAGTGTGGGAGAGCCCACAACCTCCCTAGGGAACTGATTCCATTGTTGTACTGCTCTAACAGTCAGGAAGTTTTTCCTGATGTTCAGCTGGAATCTGGCTTCCTTTAACTTGAGCCCGTAATTCCGTGTCCTGCACTCTGGGAGGATCGAGAAGAGATCCTGGCCCTCCTCTGTGTGACAACCTTTCAAGTATTTGAAGAGTGCTCTCATGTCTCCCCTCAATCTTCTCTTCTCCAGGCTAAACATGCCCAGTTCTTTCAGTCTCTCTTCATAGGGCTTTGTTTCCAGACCCCCCGATCATCCTGGTTGCCCTCCCCAGAACCCCAGATATATTTTGGGCAGAATCCTCATGGCACTCAGGGCCAGTCCACACAAGCTTGCGCAACTGCTGGGAGTTTGTACACTTCACTATATTGCACTTGATAACTGACAGCTAAATGTGTACACTGGGTCCACTGCCATTTATTTACATAGAATCATAGAATAGCAGAGTTGGAAGGGGCCTACAAGGCCATCGAGTCCAACCTCCTGCTCAATGCAGGAATCCACCCTAAAGCATCCCTGACAGATGGTGTCCAGCTGCCTCTTGAAGGCCTCTAGTGTGGGAGAGCCCATAACCTCCCTAGGTAACAGATTCCATTGTCGTACTGCTCTAACAGTCAGGAAGTTTTTCCTGATGTCCAGCTGGAATCTGGCTTCCTTTATCTTGAGCCCATTATTCCGTGTCCTGCGCTCTGGGAGGATCAAGAAGAGATCCTGGCCCTCCTCTGTGTGACAACCTTTTAAGTATTTGAAGAGTGCTCTCATGTCTCCCCTCAATCTTCTCTTCTCCAGGCTAAACATGTCCAGTTCTTTCAGTCTCTCTTCATAGGGCTTTGTTTCCAGACCCCTGATCATCCTGGTTGCCCAGGCAACCCTGGTTGCCCTAGTTGTTTTATAGCATGCATATTTATTTCATTTCTATACCGCCCCATTGCCGAAGCCATGCAAGATGATAGGAATGTTCTGTCAGTGGCATAAGATCTGTGATAAAGCCCATTCACAAATACAAGTCATGTTATTGTTTCTTGTTGCAGTAATCTACCAATGAATCTGCACGTATGAACCAGCCCTATCTCTGGAGGCATTACATGGCGGTCGCATGTAACAGTCTCCCAATCTGTGTTTGCGCTTTTAAATGAAAAGTGGCCCGGGGGAGTGGATGCTTAACCCTTTTCCATTGGCCATTTTCCCAGTCAAGATGGTGCTCCCATTTGCTTTTCCATCTGTGGAGAAAAAGATACGGGTACGGAGGAAAAGATATGGATTCTCTCTGTGTGTATACAACTCTTTATGGGGATGCTATTCCCCAAGGCAATTGTAACGTATACACCAGCACTTATTTGGGGGAGTGGGGCAAAGGCAGTGTGCTGACCTAGAAATAATGCAGGTTTCCTGAATTATTTGGGGGCATGTACTGGAGGCTGAATCGATACCAACACCAATGGTCCCCAAGGAGGAGTTGCTAGCACGGAGAGCAACCATAAATGCTGGTACCCCAAGTGATTATATTATTTGCAAACATAACCATTGCAGCTTGGATACCTGACATATAGGCTAAGAGTTCCTGCACAACCGTTGTGTTCTATGTTGTCTGGAGGGCTCCGTGAAGTTTCCTGTGGAGTTGAGTTGAGTTTCCCAGTGGTCGTAGAGTTCCCTGGCAAGAGTGGCAAAAGGAGGGAGTACTGCTGTAGGAGAGACGTTAGGATTGGGTGGTTTTTTGTGGTTTTTTGCAACAATGGCTGATGGGATACCATTGGGAGCACTGGGGGAGGAGAGAGGGTGGGGAAACTGTCAATCAAACACTGCCTTGACTTTTACTAGACTCCACAGGAGGCCACACCCACACAACGGTGGAGTTGGAACATGTTGTGTGGTGAGTATCCTCTACAAACTCCAGTGTTGAGTGGAGTTTTCCCACTGAGTAAAGAAAAGTGTTGTGAACTGAGCCAGAGTGATGACCAAACCTGCACTTTTTCAGAAAAGAACCAAATTCACAGCACTTATGGGCTAGTGATGATCATTTTCAGATCTGGAGGCATGTGGTATTGTATGTGGTATACAATGATACATAAAACAATTTCTCATTTTTTCATAAAGGCATCATAAAGTATACCATTCGTACAGAATGATCACTTTCAAATATTGGGCATATGGTGTTGCACAGCTGAGCAAGTTATAACAGACAGTGACTCATAGCAAGCACGTAGCATTTCATAAAAGCACCAAATGTACACCATTTATAGACTAATATATAGTGATACTTTCCAGACATTTTTACACAAATGCACCAGATATATACCTCAGATATGGAGGTGTGTGTGTGATACTAAAAGCATCCAGTTGTTATATGAATCACTGTATATTATACCACACTCAATTGGCTACACATGTGCATACATCTGCAATACCATAAACCACAATATTTGAAAATGTTAACTTTAACAACAGTCTGCAAATAGTGAAATATTGGTGCTTTAAAAAAAGTGCATGTTTTTATATTATTATTATTATTATTATTATTATTATTATTATTTACATTTACCATATTTCTTTGTTTCTAAGACGCCATCGATTGTAAGACGCACACTAAATTCAGTACCACCAACAGAAAAAAAGCTTTGATTCTAAGAAATAATAAACGCACCCACGATTCTAAGACACACCCTGGTTTTAGAGATGTTTATATGGGGGAAAAAGTGCGTCTTAGAATCAAAGAAATATGGTATATACCGCCCCATAGCCGAAGCTCTCTGGGTGGTTTACAAAAGTTAAAAACAGTGAACATTAAAAATAAATATACAAAATTTAAAACCGTAAAAAGCATAAAATACAAACAAAAACAGACAATATCGATTTAAAAACAACTGTGTGTTGTACTGAATTACTGTGTGTTGTACCATGGTCAAGTAAAACACTGGCTCAGTTCAGACGACACGTTTCTCTACGCAGTGCGAAAACTCCACTCAACAGTTGAGTTTGTACGGGGTACTCATTGCACAACATGTTTAAACCCTACCGTTGTGTGACTATTGGCTACCGTGGAGTTGAGTAAAAGGCAACACAACGTTTGATTGGCAGTACCTCCACCTTCTCTCCTCCCCCAGTCCTCTGATGGTATCCCATCAGCCACTGCTGCAAAAAAAATCCCATTGGCTCTCTTGCCAGAGAACTCTGTAGCCAGAGGGAAAAGTCCACTCAACGCAACGGGAAATTCCACGGAGCCCTCCACACAACACACAACACACTAATTGTGCAGGAACCCTCCTCTGCACATCGTGGATATTCAGCATGTGTATCCACTGTGGGGTGGAGTTTTCTCTCAAGACACCACATTTCTCAACGTGGTATAAAAACTCCACTGTGGAGGTTCTAAAACCACCATTGAGAAATGGGTTCTCTGAACTAAACCATTATTTTAAGCGATTGAGGATGTGTACGCATGTCCCATAATACATATCTGAAAATGATCACTATATATGCTATATATTATATTGTTATATGAGTCACTGTGTTTTATAGCATGCATAATCAGATGCACATGCAAATACATGTGCAAGATCACATGCCTCCAAATATGAAAATTAACACCATGTATTAGCTCACAAATAGTATAAATGTCCTTTATTGAAACAGTGCATGATGGTTGTAAAAAAAAAGAAAAAAGAGAGCTATGTTGCTACACAAGTGGAAGCATTTCCCCCGCAGCATCAACCATGTTGCAAGAATAACATATAAATTGGATTTAACTAAGATTCCAAGTCCTATTTTTATTTTTACACATTGGGGTTTACAAAACAGCAGACCAGATAGACATAAGAAATAAATCTAACAAATTTCACATATTAATGGGAAGGAAATTTCTTCAAAATTGTAGTGATTGACAATAAATAAGCATATTTAGAGGCATCAGATGAAGAGGTGCAATTTCAATGAAAATAAGAAACTCCTCTTATGGTGGACCACCAAATGGGTCAAGGGTATCCACATAGCAATTCTCTCCTGCAAAAAGGGAAGTTCGGGAAATTATCACTCCAACTTTAGGAACTGTCTCTTCATACAGCCTCATCCCAGTTCACAAAAATGACTAAATGTAATGATTTACACATCAGGGGAAATTGTTCCCTATGCAGGTAAATAAAGTACACAACTATTTCCTGGGAACATCAGACAATTTTCTCTGGCATACTATAAGTCAATGCTGTATGCCGCTTGAGATCTTAATGATATAGGGCGGGATATAAATGTTTTAAATAAATAATAAATAAATAAATTCCCACAAGCATTTTCCCAGGTGCTGCTTTTATGCTTCTGAACATGAACAGCAGTAGCTCTTGCCTTCCTCTGAAGCAAGAGCACACCCATGTGAACAGAGTCTTGTGTGGTACCTCCCAGCATGGCTGGAGCATCATGTGAACTCAGAGGGTGACCCAGACTCTGGGAGATAATCTCAGTTCACGCATGGAGCCAGGGATGCCAGAAGCAGCATGTGAAATTGGATTCATGCACTGCTGCCGGTACGGCAAGCATTCCTTGAACTGTGCTGCCCCGTGTCTGACAGGAGAGCAAAGCCTGTCTTCTGAGTGCTGTTCTGAAAAACGTTGTGGCATAGTTATGAGGAAAATTGGAGCTGAATTTGTTCACAGGATGAGAAATAGACTGACTGGAAGGTTTATTATTTCTCCAAAGGCTACGCCTGAGCTCGTTGTCTTAGCTGTATCCTGTAGAAAAATTAATTTACCTGACAAGGCTAGGCCAATAGCACCAAATTGATAAATAAGATGAAGCTATAATCTCCAGCATTTCTTATTGTACTTGTAATTCAAAGTGCTGGTATTAACATTTAAAGCCCTAAACGGCTTGGGGCCAGGCTATCTGAAGGAAAGCCTCCTCTTGTATGTACCTGCCCGGACCCTAAGGTCATCCTCAGGGGTCCTTCTCCAAGAGCCCCTGCCAAAGGAAGTGGGGCAGGTGGCTACCAGGAGCAGGGCCTTCTCTGCTGTGGCACCCCGGCTGTGGAATGAGCTCCCTAAGGAGGTTCGCTTGGCACCTACATTATATTCTTTTAGACGCCAGGTGAAGACCTTTTTATTCTCCCAGCATTTTAACAGTCTATAAATAAATTTTAACTTGGCTTTTTAAATTTGTAAGTTTGCATTGCTGCTGTTTTTATCTGGTTGAGCGTGTTCAGAGGAGGGCAGCCAGGATGATCAGGGGTCTGGAAACAAAGCCCTATGAAGAGAGACTGAGGGCGGATCCACACTTAAGGTTTGGGACGCCCTGACAGCGCATTAGGTCGTCCCGAAATCGATAATGTGTACCCAAGCTATGACCCGGGCGGAAGCCGGCGGAAGCTTCTTCCGCGAAGCTCTCCGATCCGGGTGGGCCCCGGGTGACTCTTTCGAAGGCAAAAGGAGGCCGGCAGGTAGGTGGGCGGCAGCTGATTGTCCGGCGAAGGTGCCGGGCGCGGTTTACTCTTTATCCCGTCCCCGCGAGGGGCGGCCTCCTCCTCCGCCGCCTCTTCTTGTAACGCTTAAGGTAGGGTACACATTATCGATTTCGGGACGCCCCAATGCGCCGTCAGGGCATCCCAAAGCTTAAGTGTGGATCCGCCCTGAGAGAACTGGGGCATGTTTAGCATGGAGAAGAGAAGGCTGAGGGGAGACATGATAGCACTCTTGAAATATTTAAACGGTTGTCACACAGAGGAGGGCCAGGATCTCTTCTCGATCCTCCCAGAGTGCAGGACACAGAATAACGGGCTCAAGTTACAGGAAGCCAGATTCCAGCTGGACATCAGGAAAAACTTCCTGACTGTTAGAGCAGTGCCACAATGGAACCAGTTACCTAGGGAGGTTGTGGGCTCTCCCACACTAGAGGCCTTCAAGAGGCAGCTGGA
Source organism: Elgaria multicarinata webbii (assembly GCF_023053635.1). Lineage (NCBI taxonomy): Eukaryota > Metazoa > Chordata > Lepidosauria > Squamata > Anguidae > Elgaria > Elgaria multicarinata. The sequence goes on from NC_086176.1 coordinate 9,637,936, forward strand.
CAACCACCTGTCGGGGATGCTTTAGGGTGGATTCCTGCATTGAGCAGGGGGTTGGACTCGATGGCCTTGTAGGCTCCTTCCAACTCTGCTATTCTATGAAAGAGGATTTTCTATTCTAAGAAAGGGAAGAGTTGCTCCTTTTGCTTCTTTTGTCTTGAGTTACTTCATCTCAGAAATGCAAGGGGGGGATGCTGAGCGTCCCTTGGGTATGCAGTCAAAAATGTGAAAGCTAAGTGAGGTAGTTCAAACCACAGGGTGGTGTTCCATCTTTGAACAGTGCCCTGGATCAAGGGGGCTGTAGCCGATTGCACTCTCAAACCTGAAAGTATCTCAGGTTCCAGCAGGTAGATTTCTGAATCCAAATTCCCTTCCAGCTTCCCCTTCTCTCAGTGTGTACTTTGGGGAGGGATTTGTTTGAGCCCTTGGTCACATACCCTTCAATAACCCAGCACTGGCTTCAACGCTGACTAGGAGCTCGTGTTCCTCCCACTAGTGTATGTCCTGAGATCTTGGCAATTCACACCTCGCAGAACATTGCCCTCCTCCACACACACACATGCTTCTTTATGACACTCCAAGTGCCGGGGGAGGATGGGCTGTGCTTGGATCAGCAGAACACGACACTGCTGCTTCTGGCGGCCTTGAGCCAAATAAAATTCAGCTTCTCAGCCCTGCATCTCCCGTGAAAGATGGGAGTGGGACGTCTACATGCTAACAAATGTGACAACATGAATCTTGCAGGGGGACGAGAGCTATTGGAGGGGTGTGTGATTGGGAGCAGAGAAGTTGTGAGCAGGGACAAGGTTAAGCATGTACAAATATTCTTTACTAAAGTTCTCCCTCCCAAAGTTGCTTTACTTAAAATTTAAAAACATCTCACAGTGTTGGGACTCTAATACACAGATTTGAGCATCTCATGCAGTGAGTCTCCCAGAGATGGGAAATTAGTACTGAGAGTTTTTGCCATCCTTAAATGGTTCTCCTGTTTGCTTACATATTCTCTTTTTCACTTACACCAGAAACAAGCATGCTATAGTTTATGCTCTAGCACAGTGGTTCCCAATTAGCTAAATACTGCGGACCCCTTGTTTTTCAAATGCCAAGCCATGGACCTCCTACTTTTGAAAATTTTGTTATCTCTATGGTAGGGGGTTGGACTAGATGGCCTTGTAGGCCCCTTCCAACTCTGCTATTCTATGATTCTAGTTACCTGTGTGAAGCAATTTTTTGGAGAAAATAAGGGATAGGCCCTAATAAGCAAAGGATTTTAGAGATGCTAAAAAACAGACCATAAAATTTGTGATATTTGTGATATTACTACGCAAAAATGACAATGATTTAGTTAGGAATATAAAGACGAATTTAATTTTACTAACATCTAGTTTACAATTAAACAAATTATGATATGTCTAGCAGCTACTAAACCTAAATGTGATGGGAGAAATCATGCCTCTTTTTGTCCCGAACAATCCCTTCCACATCCGGTTCAATATTTCCTACTTTTAATCTCAAATCTGGATCAACATCAAGCCGATTTCTAGGCTTGTTCTTCATATAACAAAATGTCGAAAATGTTTGCTCACAACGATATGTGGAACAAAAGGGAACTAGATGTTTCAAAGCTTTTTCACCTAACTTCTTATAATCAGGAAAAACCTTCACCCAGAATTGGTCCAGTCTATATTCTTTGAAAAATGATTTCAATGAACCCTCACAAGTCACGTCAACAAGTGCATCTTGCTCTTCCGCAGATAGATTGTGAGTTGTACATCACCACATTCAAAAGGGTTCCTTCTCCATGAGTTTTCAGGATTAGGTGCAGGGAAGTAATCTCTGACGCTAGTCGCTAAATCACGCAGGTGCTTTCGCAAACAGAGCGCGGGAGACGGCGTATTTTCTTTTATTAAAGTGCGGACCTTGCAGAGCTAATAGGTGAATGGTGCCACGGATCCCCTGGGTGGGTTACGCGGACCCCCTGGGATTCATGGACCACCATTTGGGAACCACTGCTCTAGCATCTAACTAGGAACTAACCTAAATGTTTAGAAATATCATGGCACACTTTCCCACATTTCACCGATGAAAGCAGGGGACACTCCTGTAAGGCATGCATACCACTTTCTGAGCACCTGACCATAATACTTTCCTTCTTTACTAGCTTAAGAATAGTTAATAAAATGTTTCATCATACAACTTATCTTTTTTTATAAAGTAGATGGAAATGAACTTAAGTTCAGATTACCTGCAATTCAAATTTTTCAGCAACAATTAGTATTTGGATAGATAAGTTCACAAAATGTTTCGAAAAGCATTCTTCCCAAAAGACAGGAGACAGTCCTAGTAAATAAGTACAGTACGTCACATAGTACAATCCTCTCCTAAAATTGTGCCACTTCAGAATGGTGCTAGAGGGTTGCATGTTTGAATGCTCCCCCCGTTAAAGAAAACACTCTCAACCAGCTCCTATTGAAGTCAATGACAACGCCCCCACTGATTTAACAGTTTAATGCAGACAAGTGTCTGCATTATTCAATGCTGCTCAATTTCCTGGCAAAATTAATCTTTCCAAAGTTCATAACTACATCTCAAAGACTTGACGAGCTTTATTTTTTGACTCAGATTAAAATATGAGCTGGAGTACATTAAGGCCATAGCTAGACCTAAGGTTTATCCCAGGATCATCCCGGGTTCGTCCCTGCCTGAGCGCTGGATGCCCTGTGTGGCACTTAGATGAACAGGTTTGACCCCAAGACAATCCTGGGATAAACCTTAGGTCTAGCTACGGCCTAAGTCCTCCTTCACCCACCCACCTTTATGAGTCCAAACTGCCAGTAGTGCTGGGTAAACTACATTTCCCAGAGCTCTTTGGTGCCTGGTAGACAGAAGGGGAAAGACGTTTGAGGGAGGTGGGCAGGTGGGGATCAGGAAAGAGTTTCAAGGCTCATGGATCAGTAACTGTTGCACTCCTGAGGGCATCAGCAGGAGTGTTACTGGGCTTAATTTGGCTCAGAATTGAGCTCAGAATAAACCAAGCTATATAGTTTTGAACCCATTCCAACCCTACCTGAGGGGGTTCGTCCCACCCTTAATCTCCATTTTGTTGATCCCCTGATGTGACTACTGCCTCTATACCATCATTGTCACCTAGAGAGCTGTCTGTGCTACAAAGCGTCTTCAGATATTTCTTCACCTTCCTTATTTTCCTTCAGACTCATTTTTGCAGGCATTCAGTATGCACAGCTAGTCATTCAACCCACATCAGTAGAACACTGAGGGAGCTTCGGCTATTGGGCGGCATAAAAAATGCAATAAATAAAATAAACACTTGGCAATACCATGTATACTCGTCACCACAGAAATTTTAAGGGGTAAAATGCACTGAACACTGGATATAGGAATAAGGAGTTTACCAATGACATCATTTGGATGCCAGTACCTTCATCTTCAACATGTTCTGTTTTATTATTCTTCAAGTATTTTTATGCTAAGATTCCTTACTTTAAAAGTATGCATAACACCAAATGTCAGAAGCCATGTTGGAAAAGATTTAATTAGAGTTTTGCATACTTCTGTTCATAACATTTCATACTGGTTTACAAAATAAAACAATAAGAACATCCAACAAAACAATCAAATCAATAAACCAATAAAAGAATATCAGTAAATAGCAGGGCAATCAGCAAAGAACAGGGGTGAGCGTTATCAATAATCAAAGGTTTTCTGAAAAAGAATGGTCTTCACATATCTCTGGAAATGTGAGGAAGCTGAATGAACCTCTCAAGAGCATTGGGGCTGCCATGGAGAAGGCCTTGTAACTATTAGAAGCTACTTTAGCTTCTGTGTTAGGTGGAAGCCAGAGCAGTACTGGAGGGAAAGGACTCATATGCATGAAAACAATCACTGAGATAATCAGAAGCCAAGCCATTTAAAGATTTAAAGTTCAAAACCCATTTCAGAACGGTGAAATCCTGGAATGGGTGGAATTCAGTCCATTAGATACAACCGTCGTGTTGTATCATGGAATATATAGCATTTTAGCCTCTTTGAGTAGCTATCATGTCCTATCCTGTATTCATGGCCTATTTGCTCCCCTTCCCAGCTCCTGTCGGCTTTCCCCCAGGATTTAATTTAAAAGCTACTCTGCCGCCATTTTTATGTTTAGCACCAGCAGTCTGGTTCCATTTTGGTTTAAGTGCAGCCCTCCCCTCTTGTACAGTCCTGGCTTGTCCCAAGATGTTCCCCAGTGCCTAAGAAATCTGAACCCCTCCTCTCTATACCATTTCATTCACACATCGAGACTTCTGAGCTGCGCCTGTCTAGCTGGCCGTGCACATGGAACTGGTAGCATTTCAGAGAAAGTCACCTTGGAGGTCCTGGATTTCAGCCTTCTGGCCTAGCAACCAAAATTTGGCTTCCAGGACCTCACAATTACATTTCCCCACATCGTTGGTATCAACATGGACCACGACAACTGACTCCACCCCAGCACTGTCTACTATGCTATCTAGACAGTGTGTGATATCTGCAACCTTCGCACCAGGCAGGAAACTCACCATGCAGTCTATACGCCCATCACAAACCCAGCTGTCTATGTGCCTAATGATTGAATCTCCCACTACCACAAGCCCCCTCTCGCTGGAGGCACGTCTTTGGTGTGAGAGGATATTTGCACGCCTTCTGAAGAATGGGTCCCTTCTAAAGGATCACTTCCTCCTTCCTCGAGACCCGCTTTCTGCGTGACTGCAGAGGAGCTGTCACCGATGGAGAGGGACGTCGCTGTTAGGTCCCTGAAGGTCTCCTCTATCAACTTCTCTGCCTCTCTTAGCTTCTCTAGGTCAGCAACCTTGGCCTCAAGGGAACGAATTTGTTCCCTGAGAGCCAGGAGCTCATTACACCGAGCACACACCCATGACTTCTGCCCAGCTGGCAGATAGTCATACTCTAAGGGCATGTCTACACCATGCCTTATCCCGGGGATCGCTCCGAGATCATCCCTGTGCATCCACATGACACATAGGAGTCAGGAATTGGGCACGGAGCTCTTCAGGTGTTCCGTGCCCATCTGGGGTGAGGTGAGGGGAGCAGGATCGGGTTTTTTTTTTTTTTTTTTACCTTTTACTTTGGAGTGCTCCAGCTCTTCATATTTGAAAAGAAATTGGCCGCCTCAACAGGCGCGATGCCCAGGACGTCGCGCGGCCCATGTGCACTGAGGGGGAGGATGTTGTGATTAGCATATTGCGAGATCCTCCACCTCCCCTCCCCTGGTGTAGACATGCCCTAAGTGACTCTCTCAATGCAGCAAACAGTGGCAAATGGGCAGCAAAGATAGCAATTTCTGTAGTAAAGCAGCAGTTGGGAAATTTGGGGAATAGCCAGGAAACTCTGTGGGCTGCAGGAGAGACCACCAAGGTCTCTTGATTTAGCGAAGCTATCTTGATTTATTATTAAACAAGTTTCTCATGATGTCTAAACTGGGAAACTGTGGTTTACATGCTACTTATAGACTACGACATCAAACCAGTCTTTATTGACAATGCTAAATCAGTGAGGACCTGAAGCTGCATACCTGATCCTTCAGTAGGGAGCAACGCCATCTAGAACAAGTTGATCACAACCTACAAATACAGATGAACCAGGAGAACTGCCATCTTGTCGGGATTGAGCTTCCATTTATTGACCCTCATCCAGCCTTTTCAGTGGTGGCCCCCAGACTATGGAACGATCTCCCTGATGAGGCTCACGTGGCACCAACGCTGCTATCTTTCCGGCGCCAGGTTAAGACTTTCCTCTTTGCCCAGGCATATGGCAGCACATGTTTAATCACCCACATGTTTAGTTTTTTTAAACAGTTTGTAATGCTTTATGTGTATATGTTCTGTGTTTTAGAATTTTAAATTTTGTATACTCGTTTTTATCTCAATTTTAGAATTTCTGTAAACCGCCCAGAGAGCCCCGGCTATGGGGGCGGTATATAAGTGTAACAAACAAATAAATAAATAAATACAGACATTAGCTCAGCACTTCCACTGTCTCACCAAAATCTGATGTAAAGGAAAAATAGATATGGATGTCATGAGTATATTGATGACACCCAAATCCCAAACCCCAGATGACCTCGCTCCACAGTGATATGTAGATGTTAAAAAGCACAGGGACAAAATAAAGAGCCACTTGATTCTATAGCAAGAAGTTGAGCAGTTCGCCTTCTAGAAATGGTCATCAAGGTAGGGTTGGAAGAACCACCAAAATGCAATGCTCCAAACCCCTTATCCAGAAAGTCAAAACAGAGGATAGCTACTGATGAGCACTGAAAGTCCCAGGAGAATCAGCCTGAATGCATAGGTGCCAGCCACTTTGCTGAAGCTAAGCAGTGCCAGATCTGGTCAGAGTTTGGATGGGAGACCAAATTGAAAAGTTTTAGCAACAGCCCCATTTAAGCCCTGCTGGTCATGAGTTTTGGACTTTGGACCCTTGTTAATTTTCCTGCAGGGAGCTACAGCGATCCTTTGAGCGCTCCTCAGCTCCTTTGCAAAGAGGGGGGAAATGTTAAAAAAAAAAGTCATAAAAAATCAACCGATGACCCAATTTGATTCAAATTTGGTATTTGAATTACTGTGCCAATTTTGGTGTCTTTATCTGGGACGGTGTAAAAGCCGGAACGGAACGGAACAGGCCGGAACAGCCCCATTATATTAAAAAAACCATACCAAAAACAGTGGCATGTGTTAGCAACACTTGAGAACAATATTTTAGGACTAAAACCATACCAATATTATATCACTATTAACCCCAGAACTCCCAAAACGACGTCCGGAACAGAATGGGATGGCCGGAACGGCCACTAGGGAACGAGCGATATCAACCAAACTCACCAGTCATGCATAACTAAATGGAAGGGATGCAATAGGCCACAAAAGTTGCCCCGAAACCACGTTCAGATACCCGTTCCGGGCAAAAATGCATATTGCGCAAAATCGGCCGTAACGGCAGCTTCCCAATGAGATAAGTGAACCAAACTCACCAGATGCACATGACAAGGTGGGACAAATATAGAAAGCTCCAAAAGTTGCCCCAAAACCACGTTCAGATACCCGTTCCGGGCAAAAACGTGTATTGCGCAAAACAGGCCGTAACAGCAGCTTCCCAATGAGGAAAGTCAACCAAACTCACCGGATGCACATAACTAGGTGGGACAAATATAGAAAGCTCCAAAACTTGACCCGAAACCACGTTCAGATACCCGTTCCGGGCAAAATAACGGCAGCTTTCCAATGAGGTAAGTCAACCAAACTCACCAGATGCGCATTACTAGGTGGGACAGATGTAAAAAGCTCCAAAAGTTGCCCCGAAACCACGTTCAGATACCCGTTCCGGGCAAAAGTCTGTATTGCCCAAAACGAGCCGTAACGGCAGCTTCCCAATGAGGTAAGTCAACCAAACTCACCAGAAGCACATTACTAGATGGGACAGATATAATAACCTCTGAAATTTCCATGAAAGTCAGGTTCTGTTACCCATTCCGGGCCATAGTTCATATTCCCAAAATTAGCTGGAAAAGAAAATTATGGGTGAGGAAAATGAGGCACTATCTATTGTCGGGAAATTGCCTCGAAAGGCAACTTCTATGTGTGTGAATGCAATCAAATAAACTACTTTCATTGTACTAACTGGAACATTTAATAAACTTTCTCAGAATCCAGAGTGAAGTTCTGCAAAGATGGTTTCCTACAGAAGCCCATAGTTGTCATGTGGTTTGGTAGTGTGCTTAAAATATCAGTCTATGATGGCATTGTTGGGGTTGGGCGGTCTCATTCCATCATGAAGCTTACAATGACCTGTGGCTATTCACATCTTTCAACCTAACTTATTCCACAGGGTTATTACAAAATTGGGAAAGGCCATTGTAGTTCACCATGCGTTTCTGGGTGGCGGGTGGGATATAAATGTTCTGTCAAAAAAGCCCAGGTCTTTTGAGGATTGCCATGGGAGTACTGGAGGCTGCATTCCAGGAAGTCCAAAAACACGGCCCCCAACCCCTTCCAGGGCTGATGGAGGCCTTCCCCTTCAGCCCTTTCCCCCAAGAAATTGGGTGCCAGTCCCGGTTGCCCTGGAGATCTCCGTTTTTCCAGAGGTCTCCCGGGTTTTCCGGGTCATCTGGTCACCCTTATCACACCAGGAGACAAAGCGTTAATGCCCACATTCCATAATCTTGACAGGTACCCCTCCCCTCCCCAAACATGGAATTTATTTTTAAAAGCCAATCACACAATTTTTAATTGTGTGTTAGGTGTCTTGAATAGGTTAGCCCCATGTGAATAAGAGGGAGCTAGGTTGACCATTTGTTTGATTCAGTATAACCCATTGTCATTGGCTGTGATGTTCTGAAGCTTTATTAACATATATGCTTCTTTAGTCATATTCTTTATGAAAACATGAATACAAGAAAAATAACCACAAACAGTAAGAACAAAAACAATGTACATAATATCTATATACTCTCTCTCTCTCTCTCTCTCTCTGTGTGTGTGTGTGTGTGTGTGTGTGTGTGTGTAAATGTAAATGCTAACATATAGCACCTGTTAACATAAATTTTTGCCTACAGTGTAGATTATTCATTTCTCACAACACTTTGGACATTTGAATATACCACGAGAAGCTTGATTTATCTCAAGGCAAGAATGATGGTGCCAGTCCTGACATGCTCCCTCGCACAGAACCATGGTGTCCTCCTTTGGTTTCTTGCACTGATCACCCATTAAGCACAAAGACCAAGATGAAGTGTAATACTGTTGTATTGCTGAAGACAAGAACTGGATTGTAGAAAATGTTCCTTTCGGTGGTTTTCTAGAAACAGGACTATTGAATTGCTTAATTTCTCTCTGATTTATTTGCTTCTTTATTCTCTGCTGCTGTCTCTGCATTAAACTTGGCCGTGGAAGAAGTGATTTGTGCTTGAGAAGTTCATTTGCAATCCACTGCCGTACAGGCACCATGTCTGCTGGGAAAGGGACAGGTGAGCCACTGCATAGCACATGTGCAAAGAGACATACAAAAAGTTTGGTTGACTTACCTCATTGGGAAGCTGCCGTTACGGCCCGTTTTGCACAATACGCGTTTTTGCCTGGAACGGGTATCTGAACGTGGTTTTGGGGCAACTTTTGGAGCTTTCTATATTTGTCCCACCTTGTCATGTGCATCCGGTGAGTTTGGTTCACTTATCTCATTGGGAAGCTGCCGTTACGGCCCATTTTGCACAATACGTGTTTTTGCCTGGAACGGGTATCTGAACGTGGTTTCAGGGCAACTTTTGGAGCTTTCTATATTTGTCCCACCTTGCCATGTGCATCTGGTGAGTTTGGTTCACTCATAACAATTGGGAAGCTACCGTTACGGCCGGTTTTGCGCAGTACACGTTTTTGCCCGGAAGGGGTATCTGAACGTGGTTTCGGGGCAACGTTTGGAGCTTTCTATATTTATCCCACCTTGTCATGTGCATCTGGTGAGTTTGGTGCACTTACCTCATTGGGAAGCTGCCGTTACGGCCCGTTTTGCGCAATATGCGTTTTTGCCCGGAACGGGTATCTGAACGTGGTTTTGGGGCAACTTTTGGAGCTTTCTATATTTGCCCCACCTTGTCATGTGCATCTGGTGAGTTTGGTTCACTTACCTCATCGGGAAGCTGCCGTTACGGCCCATTTTGCACAATACGCGTTTTTGCCCGGAACGGGTATCTGAACGTGGTTTCGGGGCAACTTTTGGAGCTTTCTATATTTGTCCCATCTTGTCATGTGCATCTGGTGAGTTTGGTTCACTTATCTCATTGGGAAGCTGCCGTTACGGCCCATTTTGCGCAATACGTGTTTTTGCCTGGAACGGGTATCTGAACGTGGTTTCGGGGCAACTTTTGGAGCTTTCTATATTTGTCCCACCTTGCCATGTGCATCTGGTGAGTTTGGTTCACTCATATCATTGGGAAGCTGCCGTTACGGCCGGTTTTGCGCAGTACACGTTTTTGCCCGGAATGGGTATCTGAACGTGGTTTCGGGGCAACGTTTGGAGCTTTCTATATTTATCCCACCTTGTCATGTGCATCTGGTGAGTTTGGTGCAGTTACCTCATTGGGAAGCTGCCGTTACGGCCCGTTTTGCGCAATATGCGTTTTTGCCCGGAACGGGTATGGTTTCGGGGCAACTTTTGGGGCTTATTGCATCCCTGCCATTTAGTTATGCATGACTGGTGAGTTTGGTTGATATCGCTCGTTCCCTAGTGGCCGTTCCGGCCATCCCATTCTGTTCCGGACGTTGTTTTGGGAGTTCTGGGGTTAATAGTGATATAATATTGGTATGGTTTTAGTCCTAAAATATTGTTCTCAAGTGTTGCTAACACATGCCACTGTTTTTGGTATGATTTTTTAATATAATGGGGCTGTTCCGGCCTGTTCCGTTCCGTTCCGGCTTTTACACCGTCCCTCTTTATCTATAAAGCTTACGCAGATGTAAGCATTTGTTTAAAATCCTACTCCTACGCCCACAGCAGCGGCTGAGGCGAATCTTCTGCAAAGGGAGCACAATTAATGCTGGATGCATGGGACTACTTCACAATCAAAGCAGATTCTAAGGTGGAAAACTTCTGAGTCCTTTGCATGCAATTGTCAGTGATTGCACAGTATAATGCTGGTGTGATTTATCTGCTGTAGCAGATAAGATAGCAAACAGGGCGAAGGAAGGAGAACAGGAAGTGGGCGGAGCAAACCCAGCAGCTCTGAGAAAGGGAGAGGAAAATTACGGGTAGAACGAGGCACATGAATCTGTAGCCATGCTGGAACGAAGAAACAGAACCTGTAAGTACAACTCATTTGCAATGTTGGAGACCCAGGGTCACGTGACACTGTGCGTCACAGTAACCCATTCAAAATGTTAGAATAACATCAGTGTAGATTCCCACATACTTCCCCTCTTCCTCTCTAAGCCTAGATCATCCATCATGGAGACCAAGGCAATTTCTGTGCCCAAAGCAGGCCTGATTGAAATAAATCTAGATAATCAGTCTCATGCAAGGTATCCTGGACTTGCACAGCAACCACCCACTCAAGCAGCTTGCCCAGGAAGGAAATGTTTGCCACTGGCCAATATTTATTACAATCTTCTTGGTCTAGTCCTCTTATACCAGTTGGTTTGACAATATCATGGATCCCTTTAAGGGAGAAGAGAAAATTGAGGGGAGACATGATAGCACTCTTCAAATACTTAAAAGGTTGTCACACAGAGGAGGGCCAGGATCTCTTCTCGATCCTCCCAGAGTGCAGGACACAGAATAACAGGCTCAAGTTACAGGAAGCCAGATTCTGTCTGGACATCAGGAAAAACTTCCTGACTGTTAGAGCAGTACTACAATAGAACCAGTTACCTAAGGAAGGCCACACTAGAGGCCTTCAAGAGGCAGCTGGACAACCATCTATCAGGGATGCTTTAGGGTGGATTCCTGCATTGAGCAGGGGGTTGGACTCGATGGCCTTGTAGGCTCCTTCCAACTCTGCTATTCTATGATTCTACGATTCTATGGTCCTAGTTGGAAATAAAGATATGATAGGTTTCAAAATGACTCCCATTCTATAACAGTCTGACACAAAAACTATTGGGACACACTGGACCTCACACAATGACAATTTTAGGGCAAGGCGATGGCTGTTTATTGCATTTTGCAGAATAATGTCTGATGTGCATCTGTGTTTTTGTGACGATTTGATTGATATAATTGTCATACCACCGTTGGGCGTTTGTTTTTTGTTTTTATCCTTTTGTAATTTATAGATATCCCTGTGTTGCAAAATTGTATAGGAAAAAATAGTTTTTTAAAAGAAACAAATACATCTGGCGGAGGTTAAGAGAGGAAGAAAAAGAATCAGAAAACCTGCCTCCCCCTCCACACACACACCGAGTGGTACTAGCTAGTTCTAAGGAGAACTTCTGCGTTCTGTTGTTATGCCATGAGGTTGGCATGGGGCCAGAAAGGCCCTAAAAAACTGCAAGAGATCCTGGACAGCAGCTGGAGAGACTGACCTGAGGAGAAAGATTAAAAGAGCTAGCTAAACGATGACTAAGAAGCAATATGATAACAGCTCACAAATATCTGAAGGGTGTAAACACCAAGAGGGAGGAGCTGAAATGCTGAGTAAAATAAATGAAAATTTCGGGGGGGGGGGGGGGGAAATATACACTTTCATAACCTGGCTAAAAGAACTAATTCTTAACATTGAAAGCAATTGCAGAATCGAGTCACAAAGGAAGTCTGGAAAACTGCAGCCTGAAGATATAATTTCAGTGGATGGCAATGATCTCACAAGGTTTTCCATTTACTATTCTCGTCTTGGACTCCACATACAACAGTCAGGGCACAAAGTTCAGGGTCCTTTCCATTATCCTCAGCCAGGGCCATTGCTAGGCACTTAAAAAGATTTGGGGCACAGGCCCATGAGGCTGCCCCAAGAATAATGAGGTATGTCAACATTTTGCAGGAGATTTAAAAGCTGAAGAATCCTGATATGCTAACTTTATATATAGATGCAAATTCAGAAATAATTACTAAAAATTATTTACATTTCACAGAAGGCAAGCCAATGAATTTCCCAAACAAATTACCCCAGATTCATCCATTAATTTGATCATCTTCAAGTATCATAGAATAGCAGAGTTGGAAGGGGCCTACAAGGCCATCGAGTCCAACCCCCTGCTCAATGCAGGAATCCTCCCTAAAGAATCCCTGACAGATGGTTGTCCAGCTGCCTCTTGAAAACCTCTAGTGTGGGAGAGCCCACAACCTCCCTAGGTAACTGGTTCCATTGTCGTACTGCTCTAACAGTCAGGAAGTTTTTCCTGATGTCCAGCTGGAATCTGGCTTCCTTTAACTTGAGCCCATTATTCCGTGTCCTGCACTTTACTCCTAATTAATTTCATACACAGATTCTGTGCCACATCAAATTCTCTTTCACCCCAACCCATTCATCATAGCCCCCTAAATCAGCTCTAGGTTTAAACTGGCGAAAAGTATGGGTAGTAGTTAAAGAAATTAAATATCCCTCCGATTATTACTTTTCACAAAACAGCATTGATGTCTAATTTTTGTTCCCCTGCTGTGTGTGTGTGTGTGTGTGTGTGTGCGTGAGACGCACTTGTTTCTCTGACTTCTATAGCAACCTAGAAGCCATTATCTAGGCCCAATTGTTTAGCACCAGTGTCTACAAAGAACCTTGATTTTTCCACCTTTGTTATAAACATCAAAATGGGAATGCCACTGTTGTACTTGTATAGACAAGCTCAGACTGAATTGTCCCGTTTTTTAATGTGGTCTTCCAATAATTACTTAGCAGAAAATAATGACCCACCCACCCAAGGCTCAAAACTGGCAGCCTCCCAAATCTGATTTTCATTACTCAAAAACAGATTAAGATTTGGGGCACTCAGAAACAGATTCAGGGCATGGGCCCTGAGTTTGTAGCCCCTAGCACTGCCCATCTCCTCATCCTAATCTGTAAACTCCTTTTATATTATCCTGAACTCCTCACATCTTGCAATAGATCTACCAGAACTCATCAGTCCTGAGCTGCACTAAACACAACCTTACTATATCTGTCCTGGGTTCCCCTCCATACAACTGCCAAAGCTCTTGGCTTTGCTGCTTAAGCCTATTTTATCAATGTAGAGTCAACATCCTTCCTCTTGGACTTTGATTTGTGAGTCAAAATAGGCAAGTTTCTTATATCCTTAAATCCCAAATCAAATCTGCAAGCAAAATAGCCAAAAAATTGTTGTCTATCTCTCTCACTGTATTTTCTTGGCAATTACACCTCCTTTCAGTTCACCTTCCCCACACTTCTCTCTCACTACCTGTCTTAAATACCCACTTTCTACCTTTATTATTAGACCTGTGCCAAATATTGAGTTTAGATTTTCAAGCAAAAACTAGTAATTTCAGTGGAATAGATTTTTTTCCCCTGACAACATGTAATTATTACATTGTGTGAATATTCACCTTTAAAAGAAAAATTGGTTCAGAATATTCTGGTTGTTTCCCTTGTCTGCTGATGTTTAGTGCTAGCCAACCCCCAACCCAGTTGCAGGTTTTTCCACTTCCTTGGATTTGTCACATGGTTCATCAGGGAACACACAGTGAATGGGATGATGTCATAACACTGCATAGCAAATCAGATGTAACTATGTAAGACATCACTGTGGGAAAGTGGAGCAGGGCCAATGAAAAAATGAGCATTTTCATAAGGAGTGCTTAAAAAACACTCAAAAGAGGAAGGTATTTTTGATACTGCTTAATGCCCCCCCCCAAAAAACCCCAACGAGTGTCCTGTCTGCCTGTGTTGTGATCCTGAGGGATATACAAAAGTCTCTGTGTAGCAAAATGATGTTTCTGCAGAACATATGGAATTCTTTGATATGTGCACACACTTGTTAAATTGAAAAAATACGAACAGTGTGCATGTTTAGAATACAATTGATAATTACTACAAAGGCCACCATGGGTACAGCGAGATTAGTTTCAGTACCAAGAATCATGGCAGGTGTTATTTCTTTAGATTCTTCTGGATTTAATTAGCACAATTCTGTGGTATGATTGGCCTCTGACGTCACATGACCATTTTATGTCAGTGAGGGAAGGAGACCATTGATTATCAAAAGACTCTTTTCAACCACACTCACATCCCAATGCTTGCAAGGTCTGCCACATTCTGTTCCCAAAAATTAATCAACAAAGAAATCAGCAGCTCATATAAAATACTCTCCGGAAACCTGCCCAAGTAATTTACAAGAGCTCATTCACACCAATGTTCATTCATGCCAGTTTTACACTAGGTGCGCATAAATCCTAATGGCGAACCTACCCCTTGTTCACAATGTGCCCAAGCAGGGCCGGTGCCAGACTATTTTGCGCCCTAGGCAGGTGAGCTGCTTTCACCCACCCACACCCACCCCAGAGTACCTGGGCGCGGGGCGCCATCTCGCCCGCCCAGCCGAAGCGAAGCCAGGACGCTGGGGTGGGGGGTGGGCGGCTTCGGAACGTCGCACCCAGCCAGAAGCTGCTCTGGGAGAGCGACTTCTGGGTGCGCCGTTCCAAAGCCGCCCACCCACCCCAGCATCCTGGCTTCGCTTTGGCTGGGCGCCCACCCAGCCGAAGCGAAGCCAGGATGCTGGGGCGGGGGGGGCTTCGCTTCGGCTGGGTGAGCACCCAGCCAAAGCGAAGCCAGGATGCTGGAGCGGGCAGGTGGCTTCAGAACGGCGTGCCTGGAAGCTGCCCTCTCAGAGCCGCTGTGGTAGAGCGGCTTCCGGGCACGGCGTTCGGCGCCCCCCTTACCTTGACGCTCTAGGGTGCCCACCTGAGTGGCCTCTATGGTAGCGCCGGCCCTGCACCCAAGACCAGAAGAGTAAAAAGGGCTCCACCATATTCCTGATCAAACCTTTCCTCCCTGGCCTTCTGGCCCCTTAGAGCTGCTTCCCTCTTTGCCATCTGTATCTCATCAAAGCCATTACCAAAACAAAAGCCACCTTAAGGACCAGTGTGTTTCAGAGGCTAGAGAGGTGGTTTGAATGTGGGAAAACAAGATCCGAATCCCGCATGTTTGCTGGATGGCTTTGGAAAAGGTTCTATCTCTCAGCCAACTTATCTCAGGATTGCTGTAAGGCTAAAACATCACTCAGAGCTTGTGGAATGAAGGAATATGTAACAAATAAATAATCTGCTTACAAGATCCTCGGAAGGAAAGCATATCTGTAGGCAGGTTGTAGAAGACAGATCAAAGGATTGGACAGGCTGAATTGTACTGCATGAAATACCCATACGTCTTCCCAAGAGGTAACCCAGGACAGAACACCTTCCCACTACATTTTTGCTTAGCGTCACCAGCTTCTTACCTTCCACATGGCTTGGGGGGTGGAGAATAAGCAGAATCTGTGACCATGATTTTGCTTTCTAGCTCCTAAAATCACTATAGTGGTCATTTCAACCATGCTGCAAGTTAAAGCAGTTTCTCAAAGTATCATATATTGGATCCTTGAAGACTGTAACTCATGTTTTCAGAGTTCTAGTACTGGCTATGTGTAGCTAGGGAAAACATGCTTAGGGTGCCCATGTCAGATAGGGTTTTACTGAGGCCTAGATCTACAGGTCTGGGTGTTTCCTTCCATGTCGTCTTCATGGCCCCAGTTTGATTGCTGTGGGTGTCAAGGTAGGAAGGATTAAACCTTTAATTCAATATATTACAATGAGAGACAGCTATCTTTCGCACTTCACAATTTTGCCTCCTGGTTGACTTGATGCTAAGCACATTTTAGTCAACTGAGCCCTCCCTCCGCCAGGGACCCCCACCCCTGTGATGGCAAGGCCCCAGGACTCCATTCTGACACACAAACTTTCCCCATTCCCCCAGACTGTCCACCCTACCTGCATATGGTTGAGGGCCTTCTCCTGGTAATGCCCGGCGTCCCCAGTCCCCCCGGTCTCGTGCCCTGCCTCGGATGGGATCCCATAAGTGGTGCAATTTTCGTAGTGGACATAATCGTACTGGGGGGCGCCACCCCACAATGATGTGTTCTTCTTGGTGTCAAACGTCTTGCGTTCTGAAAGCTCCATAGCCCGATACTCAACTTTTGCTGAGCAGGAGCAAGGCTGCTACCGGACAAACACCAGGGCCCCCTAGCTGATCAGCCCAAGGCATGGCCTCTCTCTGCCTTCCTCTCCTTCCCTATTCCTTATGGCTTTCTCACTTTCTTTTCTTCCTGCCCCCAAAGGCGTCTGGGGCAGTGATTGCAAGGTTTAACTATATTTATAGCAACCTTCTTCTGTCACATGACTCCCCCAAAGCCACATCTGATCTGAGCAAGAGGCATTAACTCCACCAGGATTGAATATCAGGTGTGACAGGAGGGAACCCTGAAGGAGAGGGGGTGGGGGAGGAGAAAGCAGCAGCAGCGAGGAAGATTGAGATGTGGCACAAATTCAAGGACTTGGAAGCCTGTGGGATGGGACTCAAGTGTGCAGCGTCCCCTGTTCCTATTAGTGGACTTTCCTCGCCCCATTATTCACACTGTACGATATGAATCATTTAACGAATTTATCGGCAGTTCTTTCGATCAACACTATCTGAAGGGACCAACGTCCAAGTAACAGCCCAACTTAAGAACCCAAGAACCTTAGCCCGCCCCCCGCCCCCGCTTGCATCTATCCAGAACTCTGCTGCCAAAATCGTTTACCTCTGAGTAATATACCCTCCTCAAACCCCTACAGACCTTTCCTGCCCACTCCCAAATTCAGTAGAAACTCCTCAACGTTTCTTTCAAAGCCCTCAGTGGCCTTTTCTCCCCTTTCTCTTTGCTCTTCCAGCTCCACCAGCCTCAGCTGTTCCCCCAAACAACGGCATCCTTTCTCACTTGCTGCTGCCCCTTATGCCTGGGACCACCTCTAGGATACCCGCACGGCGTCACCTCATTCTCTTACTCCCTCTGAATCAGGGCCGGCGCTACCACTGGGCCAACTAGGCAGCCGCCTAGGGCACAGACCTCAGAGGGGCGCCGTACTGCCCTTTAAGGGTGACAGTTTTATTCAAATTAGCCGTTTTAAGAAAAAACATAATAAAAGGAAAATATAATAGTTCAGAAACTCTACTTGAACAGCTGAATTGAAGTTGGCAATTTGTGTGTGTGTGTGTGTTGTGTGTGTGTGTGTGTGTGCAAGTAGCTCGCCTTGCCTAGGGCGCAAAATAGTCTGGCACCGGCCCTGCTCTGAATCCTTTGCTCAAACCACCTTTTCCATGAAGCTTTTGGTACAACTCTGCAAGTAGGGAATGATGAGCGCACAATAAATGTCTCAGGTAGAAAAGCTCCGAGTACCAGAAACCTGGCAAAGGAAGGCCATCACGTTCATTCCATGCTTGTGAAGCACCTGGTTAGTGTGCATTGTGGAAAACAGAATGCTGGACTAGAGCGATCTTTGCCCGATCCAACAATGCAATTTGGAAGCCATAAAGACTGATCTCTTCCGGCAGGCCTACCCAGTTGAATTCTAAGATGCCATTTTAATAATGTGCTGCTTTTAATAATGAATTAGTTTTAAATGTTTTAATTAGTTATATGTATTTTATTAGGGTAACCATACGGAAAGGAGGACAGGGTTCCTGTATCTTTTAACAGTTGCATAGAAAAGGGAATTTCAGCAGGTGTCATTTGTATGCATGCTGCACCTGGTGAAATTCCTGCTTCATCCCAACAGTTAAAGCTGCAGAAGCCTGCCTAGTGTGACAAGACACAAAAAAGGGCAGGGCTCCTGCAGCTTTAAATCCCTGTTGTGATAAAGAGGAAATTGACACGTCTTCATCATCACAACATCTGCTGAAGTTCCCTTTAAAGATATAGGAGCCCTGTCCTCCTTTTCATATGGTCACCCTAATTTTATGGTGTTTGCATCTGTATTGTACCCCGCCTCAATCCAGAGGGAGAGGTGGGTAACAAATCATCATCATCATCATCATCTTCATCATCATCATCATCATCATCATCATCATCATCCCATAAGGTGCATTTGAAAATATTTAGTCACCTCCACAACAAACATGTCTGTAAATCTGCCAATTTGAGGTTAGTACCTTATGCATCTGATGAAAGCTCATGCCGGAATAATTTTTGTCATCTTTGAGATGTCACACCACTCCGTGTTGTATTTGAAATTATTTAAGGGTGTATTGACAGTCAGGGTAGCGCTGCTTCACAACATCAGACTCTGGTTCTCCACTTAGAACAACAGCGCCTGTTTAACTTGGTCCTTGCTGCCTGCTTTTAGGTTTAACTCTGTGGCTGCAACTGGCCCCTGTGTTGTCTGGATTCCCCCCCTTCTCACTCAGTCTTCTGCTATTCACCGTTCTAACTGCAGCACCCAGGCAGGGACTGACACACTGATCTGCCTAGTTGTGAGAAGAATGAGGGGCACATTTTTTCCACGCTGATGGCCCACTGACAGCTCTTAAACCTGCTCATGACTTGGCCCGCCTGTAACCACACAGCTCTTAGAATAGCAAT
Organism: Elgaria multicarinata webbii; assembly: GCF_023053635.1. Classification (NCBI taxonomy): domain Eukaryota; kingdom Metazoa; phylum Chordata; class Lepidosauria; order Squamata; family Anguidae; genus Elgaria; species Elgaria multicarinata. The sequence goes on from NC_086176.1 coordinate 9,657,009, forward strand.
TAATAGGAAGAAAAGAGGAAGCGCGCGTGAGACACCCCCCGGATCATCTTGCAGGCAGGAATTGTCTGCAGGGAAAGAAATTGCAACTGCCAACGAGCTATTGTCAACACCTCTTTTTCTCTCTCTCTACGTTCCAAAGGGGGATAAAACTCCAAGGCACTGGCAGCACCAGGGGAAAAAAGCTTGGGGAGAAGGGGCAAAATGGATTCCTGTGCGAATGAGCTTTGTTCCCACACGTTAGATTTCTCAAAGAAAGAAAGAAAGAAAGAAAGAAAGAAAGAAAGAAGTTGCGGGTGAACGAGTTGTCTGCTGAGGCACTTACCACCACCCCTGAGGCACTTACACCCACCCCTGAGGCACTTACCACCATCCCTGAGGCACTTACACCCACCCCTGAGGCACTTACCACCACCCCTGAGGCACTTACCACCACCCCTGAGGCACTTACACCCACCCCTGAGGCACTTACCACCACCCCTGAGGCACTTACCACCACCCCTGAGGCACTTACCACCACCCCTGAGGCACTTACCACCACCCCTGAGGCACTTACCACCACCCCTGAGGCACTTACACCCACCCCTGAGGCACTTACCACCACCCCTGAGGCACTTACACCCACCCCTGAGGCACTTACACCCACCCCTGAGGCACTTACCACCACCCCTGAGGCACTTACCACCACCCCTGAGGCACTTACCACCACCCCTGAGGCACTTACCACCACCCCTGAGGCACTTACCACCCCACCTGTGCATAAAGAGCAAGAGAAAAAGCCTCTGGTTTTACCAGCTGATCTTTAATAATGTGATTAGCAGCCTTTTCAGATATACACACTAATCATCTGCATGGCTAATGAAGCTTAAGTATTCAGATATTAAACACTGGAAATCTGGCTAAGCGTGTATACTACATCTGCTTCATCCACAACCCAATCCAGGTATTCTAAGCAAACAAAACAAAACTTTTGCAACACGATTCATACTGTATCAACTGTTCACGACGTTCAATTTATGTGAAAAATGCCATTTCTGAGATTTGTGAAAAACACTGGCCACAGCTAGACCTAAGGTTTATCCTGGGATCATCCAGGGTTCACCCCTGCCTGAGCACTAGATCCCCTGTGTGATGAACAGGTTAGACCCCTGGACAATCCAGGGATAAACCTTAGGTCTAGCTATGGCCGTTGCCTTCAACACTTTCACGTATTTTTACACCTGTTTGCAGCCAGTGTTTCCAACCACTTTTTAAAACTGGTTCTTCCTTGCATGATCCCAGCCAATCAGAGATCATAAAAGTTATATGATATCATGGCATCCTATTGGCAGTCAGATAGGTCTATGTGATGGCTTCAGTGATGGCAAATTAAGTCCTTTCATTACCTTGACTTTTCTGTGTGTGTGTGTGTGTGGTGGAGGGAAACATACCTATTACCCAGAAAACAGGTCCAATGTTCCCAGGGCCCGTGCCAGACTATTTTGCGCCCTAGGCAAGTGAGCTGCTTTCACCCACCCACCCTCACCCCAGTGTACCTGGCCGCAGGGCACCATCTCGTCCACCCAGCTGAAGCGAAGCCAGGATGTTGGAGTGTGTGTGTGTGTGGTTTTGCTTTGGCTGGGTGGGCGCCCAGCTGAAGCGAAGCCAGGACGCTGGGGTTGGTGGGCAGGCAGCTTCGGAACGGAGTGCCCGGAAGTCACTCTCTCAGAGCCGCTGTGGGAGAGTGGCTTCCGGATACGGCGTTCGGCGCCCCCCTTACCTTGGCGCTCTAGGCGGCCACCTGAGTGGCCTCTATGGTAGCACCGGCCCTGGATGCTCCCACTCTTGCCTCAGTTTGCTGGCAATTTCACTGCCAGCTTTGCACTGTTGCTGTGTGGCATCACTCTCACACTAATCCAGCTCTAGTCGCAAATTTATGCATGACCCGTTGGGGCAAAGTGTGGATCAGAATGTGCATTTGAACAGGTATATGAATAGACATCCCATTTAAAGTAATGCTGTATGAATGGATGACATAGAACCATAGAATAGTAGAGTTGGAAGGGGCCTATAAGGCCATCGAGTCCAACCCCCTGCTCAATGCAGGAATCCACCCTAAAGCATCCCTGACACGATGGTTGTCCAGCTGCCTCTTGAAGGCCTCTAGTGTGGGAGAGCCCACAACATCCACATTTAGATTTGCATCTGGATATACAGATCCAGGCCCTCTCCATTGTATTATTTTTAATGGTAGGTGCATTTGGATATGCAGCAGAATCTGCACTCCTATCCCATTCTGCTCCAACTAGTCACCTGCATGTGACTGGAGTATTGGCCCAGTTGCCTTGAAACACTTTCTTCTTCCTCACAGCCTTGCCCTTGTAAACAGTTTTGCATCTGTTCAAAAGGGGTAGCAAAAAATCACCAGAGCAGGAGAGCACACTTCACAGACGGGAGGCAAAAAATGTTCATTGAACATCCTCTCTGATTTTGACCCAGTACTAAAATACATACATTCCTTACACAGAGAGCTTAAGTGTGAGAGAGTAAATTCACCTTGCATTTGGAGCATAGACACACAGGGCCTTGCTAGACCTACCGGATAATCCGTCTGGGAGGAGGGGCGACGGTGCGCTACAGCTAGTGCGCGCCGTCGCCCTTTTCCAGACGTCAACACGCAACGGGGCAAGGGAAAGCTCCATCGCGTGTGCTGCGTTTCCCCCCCTTAAAGGGCCATGTGCACAGAAGCACACCACCAAAACAGGTAAGTCTTTTTTTAAAAAAATAAAGGGTTCCCCGCTCCCCCTGCCCCTGATTTCCCCCCCACACACAATGTCTGATGCCCCCCCTGCCTGCCCGCTCACCTGTCCTCCCCCCACCGCCATGTCTTGTCCCCTATCCCCGTTCTTCTCCCCACCCCCTCCGCCATGCCTTGTCCCCCGTCCCCGTTCTTCTCCCCACCCCCTCCGCCATGCCTTGTCCCCCGTCCACGTTCTTCTCCCCACCCCCTCCGCCATGCCTTGTCCCCTATCCCCGTTCTTCTCCCAACCCCCCTCCGCCATGCCTTGTCCCCATCCCCGTTCTTCTCCCCACCCCCCTCCGCCATGCCTTGTCCCCCATCCCCGTTCTTCTCCCAACCCCCCTCCGCCATGCCTTGTCCCCCATCCCCGTTCTTCTCCCAACCCCCCTCCGCCATGCCTTGTCCCCCATCCCCGTTCTTCTCCCAACCCCCCTCCGCCATGCCTTGTCCCCCATCCCCGTTCTTCTCCCAACCCCCCTCCGCCATGCCTTGTCCCCCATCCCCGTTCTTCTCCCCCGTCCCTGCTTGCCATGCCTTGTCCCCTGCTCGCTCGCCATGCCCTGGCTCCGCTCTCCCCCCACATCTCTCCTGCCAGGTCGGCTCTTTCCCCTGGCCCCCATCTCCCCCCCTCCCGGCCCGATGGGCACAGCGCACCTATGGAATGCTGTGCCCAGTCCATGGCTTCTCCCGGCTCCTCGCAAGTAAGCGAGCAGCCGGGAAAAGCCACGAACCCTGCTAGACCTTCCGCAGCCCCAGCCTCAGGCGGGGGAAAAGCCGGGCCATAAGCGAATGGTCTTAGCCTGGCCTGAGGGGGGTCTTAGCCCGGCCTGACCCCGGGATCCCCTGTGCGCCATCTGGATGCACGGGAGGGAGACCAGGCCTCACACCGTGCTAACACCTCGTCTAGCAACGGCCACATTCCCGGCTGATGCTGGAAATTGCACTTCCCTCAGGCTCATTCGTGTGTGTGGAAGATCAACAAAACTCCCACAGCTAATCATGATGTTCCACGTGTGTGTGTTTTGTTTGTTCTGTGCTGGACCTCCATGCTCTTGGATTTGACTTTTAGATGTAAATATGTCCCATTTTCAGACTTTATTAGCAATCAAGGTGTACTACATTTGGGCTGTGTGTGTACCACATTTATGTTTTAGATAGTCTGCAAATACTTTAACTATATAAGGGTAAACTTCATGTTCCACATTTCAAGGGACAAATATACAAACCAACATTCAGGCTTTTCTAGGAATCAGGGCTAAGTCACACTGAACACACTTTTTTCCCCCCCATTATACAAAGTACCATTTTGATATATTGAAATGGTTAAAGTACTTCCACATAACCTAGAAAGTTGAAGTTTTTGTACAGATATAAACCGAGATGCTTTACTTGTTAGAGAAATCTGAAAATGGGATATTTGTCCCACCCAGAAAGCTAAAAGTGGTTCATACCTAGGCCATGTATAAAATGGACCGAAGGAGGAGGATTTTGTACACCGTCTTGGGTTCCTTGGAGGAAAAAAGGCGGGATATAAATGCAATATATGCATTTTTTAAAGAATGAGGGATCCTTGATGGGAAAGAAAAGGGTGAGGGAAGTGGCGAGCTCACCTGAAAAAGACGTTTCCTCTGGTCCGCCATATCTTGTCTGATTTCTTTCAGTAGCTACCACTACAGTCCAATTCCCTCTTGTTTTGCCTGATTCACTGGATGACAAAGCCACCCATTCAGGCCTGCTGCTCTAATATAGTCCTCTCCCTCTTACTCCGCCTCCCCTCCTCACCTGCTTCACATTATGGTGAAAACCCTTCACAAACCCTGGCTCAGCGAGGCAGAGGAAAATACACACACTGACCTTGGGTGCCAGTGCCTCTCTCATACAGCCGTCAAACCAGAGATTTATCACCTCGTATCCTACAACTATCTATCACTGAGGGAAGGATTAATTCTATGCCCCCCCTTCCCTGCTCCACTACATCTCTTTGCTTTCCTACTCATTCAGTTAGTAAATATATCTGGTTCCCATCTAGAAGCTGGGACAATAAAAGGACGGTGGATTTCCTCTCCCTGAAGAATACAAAATTGCATCACCTTTGCTTTAGGAAATGCCACACCTACCCATATGAAAGTATACTCCCATTGACTGGAGTAATGGATGTTCTACAGTTTACCATGGCAAGGATGTCAGTGAAATCTGGCTGAGGCACAGGAAGTCAGACTGATTATTGTTGTTGTTGTTGTTGTTGTTGTTGTTGTTGTTGTTGTTGTTGTAATAAGATCAAGTAGGGCACAGGGCAGGGCCTTCCCCGTGGAGGCCCCACTTTCTGAAACTCCCTGCCCAGGGAGATCCACTTGACAGCCTCTCTGCAAACCTTCCACTATCATTTTTGTATTAAACCAGCCTTCCTCAATACTGCCTGCAGTTCTCTGGGTAGTTACAATTCATTAAAAACATAAAATAGAAACATTAAGGCAAAGAATAAAAGCAGTGCAGAATAAAACCAAGATAAAACCAGCAGTGAAGAATAAAACCATTCGAGCACATAAAACCAAATTAAAACCTGCAGCAGAATATATGCACTAACAGTTCTCAAAACGCCTGGGAGCTACAAGAGCCTTTCTAGGGAGAGCGTTTGACAAACACCCTGCCACCACTGAAAATGTCCTGTCTTGCGGCCACCCGCCTCATCTCATTTGGCAGGGGCACCTGGAGAAGAGCCTCTAAAGATGATCTTAACGTCTGAGCAGGTAAATAGGAGTGGAGATGTTCGCTACAGTCTATCTATGGCCACATTTCTTCTTTGTATATTCATGCTATTTGGTGAGCATCTCACTAGTAACGTAGTCGTAATTACTGTTAGGAACAGCACCAATGACGGCAGTTATAGCAGTGACACCTGCACAGAGCTTTTGGTATTCAGAAGAATCCACAAGAGAAGGTGCTGAAGCTGGCTAGTACTACCCAGAACACAAGCAAAGACTGGGATCTCCCTAGTGCTTTGCTGGGCATAGGTCAATGAGAGAGAGAGATGGGTCCAGATTTTGTGGGCCTCCGGCAGGACACTGACAATAAGAACTACCCTCCACCTCTTCGTCCTAGTCAGCCTTTTATAATTGGCTTGGCTCAGCGGTACAGCAGCTGAGCAAATATTCTGGTCCCAGTAGCGGGCTCAGCCTCTGATTAGGGATGTTGAGGGTGGAGGTGGAATAGCAGGTGTGAGAGCACACGTGTTCAATAGTGTGTGCTGCCCATAGAAGACACTGGGCCCAGAAAGTTCTGTTGGTAGACCTGCCACTTTGAGGGGAGGGGAGGCAAATTCAAAAGGCAGAGGCTTCTAGTGGCTCAGACCAGCAAGCCTGGCCGGTGCCAGGCTTTTTTGCACCCTAGGCAAGGTGAGCTGCTTTCAACCCCCACCCCCCAGCGTACCCCACCACCACCACCCCACCGTACCACCACCACCCCAGTTAGGCGGAGACAGGTGAGGATGGAGGCCGCGTTACCTTTCTTTGCCCAAAGTCGTCCCGGCTTGACTTCGGCTGGGCGGGACACTGCAGTTGGGCGGGCGGCTCCACGTTCTGATGTCCGGCGTGCCCGGATGTCAGAACGTGGAGCCGTCCATTCGCGCGGCCCCCCCCCCCCCCAGCGTCCCAGCTTGGCTGGGCAGGCAAAGCCAAGCCGGGAAGCTGGGGGAGGGGTGGTCAGACAGCTCCACGTTCTGACATCCGGCGCGCGCCAGAAGTCAGAACGTGGAGCTGTCCATTTGCCCCCCACCCAGCATCCCAGCTTGGCCCAGCCAAAGCCAAGCTGGGATGCTGGGGTGTGTGTGAACGTGGAGCCATCCGTTCAACCCCGCCCCCCAGCGTCCCAGCTTGGCTTTGGCTGGGCAGGCCCAGCCGAAGCCAAGCTGGGGGAGGGGCGGTCAGACGGCTCCACGTTCTGATGTCCGGAGCGCGCCGAAAGTCAGAACGTGGAGCCGTCCGCCCACCCCCCCACCACCCCCCCAGTGCCCCGGCTTGGCTTCAGCTGGGCGGGCACCTAGCTGAAGCCAGGCCAGGGATGCTGGGGTGGGGGGTGGAAGGGCGGCTTTGGAACAGCACCCCCGGAAGCTGCCCTCGCTCGGCCAGAGTAGCTTTGGGAGTGGGAGGGCGACTTCCGGGCGTGGCGTTTGGCGCCCCCTTACCTTGGCGTTCTAGGCGGCCACCTGACTGGCCTCTATGGCAGCGCTCACCCTGCCAGCAAGCAAGCCAGACCTGAAAGCATTTACAGGGGATATCTCTTGACCTGCTTTAAGCTGTTCTTTTTGCAGTTCCTACTTTTGGCTAGACTTGGGTGGTGGACTATGGAAATGTTATGGGCATAATATATCTTGACTTCAGCAAGGCATTTAACAAAGTACTCCATGATATCCTGATTAGCAAGCTAGTTAAGTGTAGAAATGTAAAATTTCCGGAAATTTTGAAGCCATGGCAAAAAAACCACAAAAAAACTGTTTTTTTCCAGGGGGTGGGAAAAAACTGAAATTTTCAGAAAAATTGAAATAATGCAATATTAGCACTTTTTACAGATTGAAAGTCACTTTGTTACTTTAGGAACATAAAATGTAATTAAGTCCAAGTTGGTTTGGCATAAAATTATTACATTTGGTATATTAAAAGTACAGTGTATTCAAACAATTATTACAAATTGAATTTACTTCTTCTTTTTTTGTAACAAATGGAGCGACAAGCTCCTGAGCTGTTAGGAACCTCTTTGGGTTTTGCCAGTTTATGAGGAGCAGGTAAAAATTAATTTAAGAAAACAACAATAGAGGAAACCATCAACATTAGCAACAAAGAAAATTATTCATGTCTCTGCTAGTCCTCCACAGTGTCAAGCAGACATAAAGCACCCATTCCCATAAAAAGAACTAAGAAAAAAAGGGGGGAACCAAGATTCACAGAATATGCATGAAATTTAATCAGACTCTTTTCCTGACCTACGGACATCACTGTCAGTTTCAGTCCCTGCTTCAGTGGCAGTGTTGCCCCCTAGAGGCAGAAATGCATTTTGCTCTTGCATTTGAGAGCTGTGGTCTCAGTTTGCAACCTAGGACTTGCTTGTCCTTGGTGCACAGAAATTGTGATAATCTGATACTGTTCATAGTTTGTAGAAATCATTTGAAGAAGTAAACATAGGCCGTTGCTAGATGAGGAGTTAGCGCGGTGTGAGGCCCGGTCTCCCTCCTGTGCATCCAGATGACGCACAGGGGATCCCGGGGTCAGGCCTGGCTAACACCTCCCTTGAACCAGGATAAGTGGATCCGCTTATGGCCTGGCTTGAGGCTGGGGCTGCGGAAGGTCTAACAGGGTCCGTGGCTTTTCCCGGCTGCTGGCTTACTTGTGAGTAGCCAGGAGAAGCCACGGACTGGGCACAGCATTCCATAGGAGTGCTGTGCCCATCGGGCTGGGGGGGGGAATCACGGGGGGGAGATGGGGCGGGGGAAAGAGAGGACCCAGCAGGAGGGGGGGGAGAAGAATGGGGACAGGGTATGGCAGACGGGGACAGGGCATGACGAGCGGGGACAGGCATGGCGGACGGGGGACGGGCAGAATCAGAAGTAAATGGATTGAGTGTATTCTCCAGCCTTGTGTGTTTGATTGGCTATTAACGCGCCGGGGAAGTGGGCCTTTAAATCCCTGGTTGAGGGACAACACTACCATCGTGTGCACGGGCTTGGATACTGCCCTTAAATTCCAGTGTAATGTCACTTTTAACGGAGTTTCTGAATTGTATCGCAAAAAAAAATCTCACAAACAAAATTGTTCTTGGCATGCGTATAAAGTGTGTAGTTTGGAGGAATGAGAGTTATTGCATAGAACTGAGTTCTGAATTTTGTTTATTCCTTAATTAGACAGGTGGGATACACATAGTCTTAATAAATAGATGGCTAACTTTAGCAGAAATTTGCTGGGCGAGACTGTTCAGGCTGGAGATAGATTTTACAAGGCAAACATGTGGTTCCTAACCACACCCTTGCCAGCCTAAGGCAAAAATGGGGATGGAGAATTCCTTGCAGGAGGGGAGAAGAAGACACTGAACCCTTTCTCCACTCACTAGGAACTTTATCACACCAGCGTTATACTGTGCAATCACTGCACATTGCGTGCAAAGGACTCCGAAGTTTTCCAGCTTATAATCTGCTTTGATTGTGAAGTACTCCCAGGCATCCTGCTTTAATTGTGCTATTTATTTTATTTTATTTATTTATTTATTTTATTACATTTATATACCGCCCCACAGCCAAAGCTCTCTGGGTGGTTTACAACATAAAAGCAAAAGCAAAAGACTCGTCGTATTTTGCCACTAGTTTTCGAGCGTATCATTTGTTGTTTTCTGAGTGGCCACTGGGGCGCAGGAGCAGGATTTGAAGAAAAATTAAACAAATTCTTACATCTGCGTAAACTTTGAAGATAAAGACATCAAAATTGGCACAATAATAGATATTAAAGAGAGCTTTAAGCATACCAAATTTGAATCAGATTGGGCCACCCGTTGATTTTTTTATGATTTTTTTTTTACATTTCCACCCTTAAACCCACTTCCTGGTATGCAAAGGATCTAGCCGCCTGGTAGCAACAACAACAACGGCGACAACTTAGCGCTGTAGGGATAATTCCAGTGAAACAGGTACGTGGGATGAAGCTCCTCTCCCTTGCCATTGTAAACTGCCTCAAGGCCATTTTACAGTTAGGCAGTATAACGCTAAGCTATTATTATTATTATTATTATTATTATTATTATTATTATTATTATTATTATTTACATTTACATTTACATACCACCCCATAGCCAAAGCTCTCTGGGTGGGTTGCAGCCTGTTTACTAACAGGCACTGGCTGGCGAGATCACATTACGCCAGTCCTTTTACAACTTCATTGGCTGCCAGTCAAAGTCCGGCCCGATTCAAAGTGCTGGTATTGACATTTAAAGCCCTAGACGGCTTGGGGCCAGGTTCTTTGAAGGAACGCCTCCTCCCGTATGTGCCTACCTGGACCTTAAGGTCATCTACAGGGGCCCTTCTCCGTGAGCCCCTGCCAAAGGAAGTGAGGCAGGTGGCTACCAGGATCAGGGCCTTCTCCGCTGTGGTACCCCGGCTGTGGAATGAGTTCCCCAGAGAGGTCCGCCTGGCGCCTACACTGTACTCCTTTCGTTGCCAGCTGAAGACCTTTTTATTCTCTCAGTATTTTAACACTTAATTTTAACTTAAATTTAAATTTTACTGTTCTAACTCCATATTTTAACCTTATATCAATTTTGCTGCATGGTTTTATCCTGGTTGTGCTTTTTATATTGTATTTTTTATTTGTGCTTTTAACCTGTTGGTTGTTTTATTATGGTTTTATGGTTTTAATTTTTGTGAACCATATGGTTTTGTGAACCATATGGTTTTAATTTTTGTGAACCGCCCAGAGAGCTTCGGCTATTGGGCGGTATAAAAATGTAATAAATAAATAAATAAATAATGACTGCCCCCTCATCCGCACCCTAGTATGGATGGTTTTCAATTCTTTCTTCCCCAGTTCTGAAACTGGAAAGAACGATAGTGTGAGGGATGACAGGTTCAGGCTGGGAAATTTGCCAGGGGTGAGGGTGGACCAGCAAGCAAATTAGCATCCCTTTCTTCTGCCATTCAAGTTATTCCCCACCCCATTCCACCATGTCTGCATTAATGTTAACTCAGCAAATAAGGCCTTGGGAATATATGTTTGTCCAGGAAACATGGACATGTGCTCTCTCATACCCAATAGCTTAAGTGAAACAAGACCTTTGGTTTAACTGACCTGGTCAACATCCAGTTTATAACTTTGTTGAGCATTTAAAGCTATGAGAATGAAATTTGGCATCCATGGATTCAGAGCAAGGTTCTATGCTTAAAGTCTACGTGCTCTACCCTATGTATGGAATACCAGCTCAACTAAAATCATTGCTTCTTTTTATACAAAAAAATCCTGACGACTAGCCAAGATGTGTGTTTTTTAAAAAATAATAATCCCATAGTTGCCTTCCCTCCGCCCCCCGTTCTGGTCAGTTGGCAACCCTAATCCCCAACCCCACTGTGATATGAGAGTTAGAAACAAAATACTTTTCTATATGAGGCATTTATTGTGCACTCGTGATTCCTCACTTATGGTAGCTTGTGTGTCCTTTATCCGACGTCGTCATCCTCCAGGGCCTTTCCTGTGCTTTGCAACCATTGATCTAATGAGGGAAGTCTGCTATTATTTGTGAATGGCAGGATAAAAACTAGTATAATTGCGCAATTCTGCTACACCGCAGCAGCACCTAGTGCTTGTGTAATGGAACAGAAGAGAAAGAATCCTGGCAAAGGATCCGGACACAGAAGCCTTGGTAAAGTGGCAGGGCAGGCAATGGCGGCTCTATATTTGGGGCAAATAGGGCAGTGACTCTGCTTCTCACCAATCCACATGTGGCAGAGAAATCCTCCCCACCTCCACAACCTGGTGCATTTGATCCAATGCATGGCATGCAGGTGCTGGTTGCCATGCGTTATCTTCCCCTGCCCTCCCAACGATCTCAGTAGACGATCAAGTATCTGCAACTTCTTTGCTTCTTATCACACGATTCGTCGCTACTTATAAGGATGGGCAAGGAACTACACAGGACACTGAAGTTCCAACCATGGAGAATCCTGTTCAGCCTCCCAGCCCTTCTGAGATTTGATCAAGCTTTAGCCACACTTTCAAGCTTACTTTCATAGCCTTCATGCAACAAAGAAAGAAAAGGATCTTGTATTGCAGCCAGTACAAAATACTGAGCTTTCCTAGCACTTTTAAATATAATTACAGCATGTATATATTCCTAATTATAAGCAAAATATTGCAATTTCAGTGTGGTGCAGTGGCTGACGTGCGATATTTCAATGGAAGAGACCTCGGTTCTCATTCCCACTCCTGGATGAATCTCACTGGGTGACCTTGGGTCACTCTCTTCCTCTCTCTCAGTCTTTCTTCCTACCTCACAGGGTTGTTGGGAGGACAGAAAATCCAAGTATCTTGTCCTGACCGCCTTGAAGGATTTTTTTTTTAGGTAGAATCATAGAATAGCAGAGTTGGAAGGGGCCTACAAGGCCATCGAGTCCAACCCCCTGCTCAATGCAGGAACCCTAAAGCATCCCTGACAGATGGTTGTCCAGCTGCCTCTTGAATGCCTCTAGTGTGGGAGAGCCCACGACCTCCCTAGGTAACTGGTTCCATTGTAGTACTGCTCTAACAGTCAGGAAGTTTTTCCTGATGTCCAGCTGGAATCTGGCTTCCTTTATCTTGAGCCTGTTATTCCGTGTCCTGCACTCTGGGAGGATCGAGAAGAGATCCTGGCCCTCCTCTGTGTGACAACCGTTAAATATTTGAAGAGTGCTATCATGTCTCCCCTCAGTCTTCTCTTCTCCAGGCTAAACATGCCCAGGTAAATGTGGATGAATAGAAAGGTCTGATTGATTATAGAAAGGGAAAAATAGTTATTACCCCAAATGCAGAGGGGTTTCCCCCCTTTTGGTTTATGAATAGGTTCGTCAGTTCAATCCCTTTGCAGGACACATGCGTCTCCGTCCCACCCACCTGTCCTAATGAAAACAGCCTTCCGGCCTCAGTGTGCAGCAGGTGGCTCCCTATGGCCCTTGTCCGGTTTCGCTCCCCGCCCCGGTCTCACTGCAGCAACCGCAGTGTTTCATTTACGTAATCCCCAGCGGCTTCAGTTTTACGAGCTTTGCAGAGAAAGTGCCTACTGCGTCAGCAATAAATGTGATGCCAGCACTAAAGCGCCCTGTGCTCCCACAGTCGGGCCTCACCCCCCACATCCCTAATGGGCCCCCAAGGTCAAAAACCGGCTGAAGGAGAGATGACACCCTCTAGGTTCCATCGGCGTCACACGGTATTCTGCTGTCATCCCCTTATCAGTGGCCAATGACAGTTCTTTCACAAGACAAGTAGATTGCTTTGGCCTTGCCTGTGGTGGATTTATTATGTTTGGCAGTCTCGGGAGCTGATTTCTCCTCTCTGCTTCCCTCATTTCTCACTTCATGTCACATTGCCCGTGCGCCCATCGTGGGAAGCAGCTCAGAACTTTTTTTTTTTTAGCTCTGGGGTGGCCAACCATTTCTGGCAAGTGTACCCCAAGTCCAGCCCTCCAAAATATGACAGCCAAACTAGCTGTGATGGCCCAGATCTGTGCATTTAAACATGAAACTGCCTTAATCACATGGAACGTGTGTGAGCGGGTGTTTTTATTTTGAGAAAGGGTCATGTGGGTGAAGAGTGTACCGTCTTCAATACTGCTTCTGCCCCCAGAGTTTTCCTCCCACCTGAGCACACGCCCATTATAGATGCTCAACCGGAGAGAGGACACACTGCAGGGAGATCAGGTGAGGTGGGGTCTGCACTCCTCACCTGTGCACACCTTTTGTTATTATAAATGGGCTCCATTCCCTCTTTCTGCGGGGCTGGGGCTCATTTGTGCAGCCTTCTTCTCGAGTTTGGCCATCGCTCTAGTGCAAAGTAGCCACCCTGGGAACTTGCTGAAGAGTGATTATAAATCCTTAGGCTTTGTCTATAGGCTATAGAACCCTATGGTCACAGTCCCCTGGGCTTTGCCTCTAGTCTACTGAGTCAAGGAGAAGGCAGCTCAGCTCTAGTGAAGGGCCAGGCAGGGCGGTAGGTCTGAGTTTTTGCTGTAGCCACTTCCACAGGCCCTTGGAGAGGAGCTGAACAACAACACACACACACCGCACCCTGTGCCATTGGGGACACACTTGCTATCCATGGTTGGCTACCCATGATTTTAGGCCATGTAGACCATCAAATCCTAGCCCTGGGATCTAGTCAAAGCTCAGTGATAACAACCCTCCCATGAAGCTAAAGAAATATCCTTTATCTAAAACACAGGCTAAGGGGGTGGGGGAGACATGATAGAGGTGTATAAAATTATGCATGGTATAGAGAATGTGGATAGGGAGACATTTTTCTCCCTCTCTAAAAAAGAACTAGATCATGGGATCATCCCATGAAACTAATTGGTGGGAGATCCAGGACAAATAAAAGGAAGTACTTCTTCACACAGTGCATAGTTAAATTATGGAACTCACTACCACAAGATGGCTTTAAAAGGGAATTGGATAAATTCCTGGAGGCAAAGGCTATCAATGGCTACTAGCCCTGATGGTGGTGTGCCATCTCCAGTATTCGAGGCAGTAAGCCTGGATGCACCTATTGCTGGGGAACATGGGTGGGAGGGTGCTGTTGCACCATGTCCTGCTTGTTCATCCCTGGCCAATGGCTGGTTGGCCACTGTGTGAACAGAGTGCTGGACTAGATGGACCCTTGGTCTGATCCAGCATCAGGGCACTTCTCATGTTCTTATGTAAGGAAAACTGAGCACACGGCCAGTGCTTTTGGTGTAGATATGCCTTCACCAGGACACCTACAGTTACATTGCACTACAAGTCCTATCAACCCAGGACAACATATCTGTAGTGGGAGAGTGGCATTACACAGAACAGCTACACAGTGCTACCTCCCTATTTTTCTTTAAATTTCTTCTCACAACCACCTCCTCCATTCTTCCAGTCTTCATTTCCAAGCACATTTGGGGCAAGTCTACATGAGGCTTTTATCGTGCACTTTTACTGGGGCTTCTGCTTTTGAATTCTTTATGGGATTAAGATCGGCTCTTTTACACATGCTTTTTCCTGGGGGGTTCTTTCTTCATATATTTGAGCATACCACTAGATGGTGCTATGGTATAGCAGAATTCTGCAAATACAAGGAGCATTTTCATCAGATTTTTATCAATCTAAAACACAACACGATAGTGGTTGCAAAACATGGGAGAGGCCCTGGGGGATGACAAAGTTATGTAAAGGACCCGCAAACTACTGTGAGTGAGCAATCATGAGCACAGAATAAAATCCTTCTATAGAAAGGCACTAAGTCAAAGAGAATTTTTCATACATGAGGCTTCAGTTGCCTCTGTGCCCCTTGCACTATTAATATTAATGCTTGAAGTGCAAAAGAGAGACATTTGTCTGAAAATGAGCATTTTGCCTGGTGTATATTTCACAGCCTGTCAAAAACCTCTGGCTCTGAACAAGACTTTGGCCTTGCAAGGGGGCATGCATGATACTTAAAACAAACAAGATTGTGATATACAAAGGCATTTACATTACTCTGGGATTGATCAAGGTCACTGTGATAAATAATCCTCTGCCTGAAGAAACAGGTAGCCATTCACTTTCTGTGCCAGTGTGGGAAGGTGTGATGTGAAGTAGCTGTATCTTTAAAGTTCAAATGCAACCTACAGTAGAACATGTGAAGATCCAGACAAGAAGATTCCAAAACTGACCAAGATGGAAAATCCAGTGTAAATGGGAAAGACCAACATTCAGTACAATTCAATAGATAACCCCAATGATATACAGCAAATTTTGGAAAACTGAATCCACCTTCTTTAATTGGAAGTTGCAACCTTTTCCAATATAATCTTGCTGGAGAGGAACACCCCAAAAATGTATGAAACAAAGCATTGATTTTCTGAAAATATCTATGTAAAAGAATCCCACATAAACAATCTGATGTACAGTATTCATCTTGAGTGTATGTACCTTACCCCACAAACTCAGCTTTAAAGATGCCCATCTATCTAAAACTTGAGAAATCTCATTAAATAGTTTATTCAAATTAAGCGTAATCATTTGAGATATATTCTTAGATAGTAATATTTGGGCACCATCAAAATTGCCACTCTGCTAATATAGTACCAATTGGCATCAGTTCAGATTTTGACCATGCAGACTTGGAAATCAACAGGCGTAGGTGTATCTAACTTTGCATCGGGCTTTGTCTTGCACCTACCCACAATGCTAAAAGAAACAAAGGAGGTATAAATATTCAGTACTTCTGTAAACCAGATGTTCATCAATGGCTTCCCCCCTAAGAATGCAATCTTAGAAGGATCTACAAGTGTTATCTCCCCAATAGTACCAGATCCCACCCTCACCCACCCACCCCAAATAATGCTTCTGAGCACCATGTTGAAATTCACAATGAATAACAGTTGCAATTGGTTAATGGTAGCCTTTATCACTGTTTGCCTAATCTTTTCCCACTGGAACAATGTAGGTCTCTCTCACTGGAGTTATTTTCCCACCAGGCACCTGCTAGTGAGCACTTGCTGCTGTTGCTTCATTTGGGAAATAGAGTACGCAGCAAAAGACCTGCACAACAAAGACCGCAAGGACAAATGCATCCCACCAGCCATCAATCAAACATTTGGTTAAATAAGGTATTCATAAAAGCAAGCAAGAAACCAAAAAGCTTAACTCAAAGCAATAGGTGTTTTTTTCTTCTCAAGTTCTGTTTCTAGATTTTCATGGCACCATATTTTATTTCCACCACAGAAAAGCAGAATGGGGGTGGGGTGGGGGATACCTTTCTTTCAAGGGGAAATAGAGCTCTTTCAGGTTCTCTTTACATGACATACACGTAAGAAATGCACATCACTATAAAGGACTGCTAAGCCACCCAGTAATATTTTTGTGTTAGGAGGCTGGAGGCTGCCTGCTTCCATAAACTATCTACACAAAAACAAAATGCATATTTTACCCATCTATCTCCCTCAAATAATTTGAGAAAAATCAATGATATAGGAAAGCTGATTGAAGGTGCCAATCATAATGCCCTGCATATGTTGGACTACAGCTCCCATCATCCTCAGGGATCCCCAACTGCCAGGGTTGATAGAGGTTGTAGTCCAACACTTCGGAAGGGTTGCTGCAAGTCCCAGCTCTCTCTCTCTGAAAACTAGTGTAAATTTCCTAGCAGATCTATTCTAAATCAGCTTCTGTCACAGCACTTTTTAAATCTTATTATCTACAACTCATCCACGCCTGTAACTTACGTAGACAGCAGATTTGGGAGAGGATGTACAATTGATAATGGTTGGACTTAGTTCAGCACTTGCATTTCTCACCTAAGGATGGGCCTGTCATTCAGGTGGCACTGGGACTGGATGTTCCCCAGAGAACAGTGACACCCATGTGCTCCAAATGGGAAGCCAGCGGTACAGAATGCACAGACGATGCTAGCTCTTGCCAGCCAAGGCAGAGAGCTGTCAGGAAGCCCTTGAGTAAGTCCTGCCCAGTATATGTTTTGATTGGGGTTTTTGTGTGTGACTCGAGGAGGGCTTTGCCCTGAAAGTGCAAATATTAGAATGGTGAAATGAATGAATGAATAATAGGCAGGCTGTACCCTTAGGGAAGGGCATAGTTCATTAGTGGCACACATATTTTGAACACAGAAGGCCTCAGGATGGTTCAACCCTTGGCATTTACAGGGAAGAGGAATTCAGGCAAGCAGGGCTGAGAAAGGGACCCTGGCCTGGGGCCTTGGAAAACACTGCCAGCTGGATGGACCAGTGGTCCGACTCCTTATAAAGCAACTTCATATTCCTCATACAGCTCTAGACTTTCTTAGATTGGAGGAATCAAAAGTTCTGAAGCAAGAGACACACTTGAGTGCTGAAATTCGGGCCCTTGGGCATGCCACTGATGACAGCAATATTCTAACAGTGTTATTAGTGTCTAGAACCTGGCTGCCTCTGTGCACATGGGAACATACTGAAGCTGAACTCTCTTTCTCTCCCTGTATGTGTGTTAATATGACCTGAGGATCCAGATTCACACCCTACTGAGCTAGTCACCCATTTAATTGCTGTTAGGAACGTTCTGCCTTTTCCTAGAACTTCTCCATGCAAGCTCGTGATTGTCACTCACTGAAGTTTGCAGGGCCTTTTCATGACGTCATCAACCTCCGATGCCTCTCCCGCCACGAGAATGCATCATTTTATGAAACCCTGAAAATGATGTAATAAATTGAAATCACCCGAGAAAACAACACCATCTGCTGGCAGTAGAATTGAAACTTACGAGAACGAAGTGGCAAATACAATGGAAGAAGTGTGTGTATTGTGCTGATCGTTAAACCCGTGAAGACACCAGAAGACAAATCCAGCTGCCGTAAGGCTGCTGGATTTCTGGGAAATGTGGAGAAACCCCTAAGCTGCATCATAGAGGATGGTGCACTCCTGAAGTTCAGTGAGGCCCAGTTGAGCATCACAATGGAGTTGCTCAGATCTTCCTTGCTGAATTCAGGCAGCTGAACTGAAATGTTGACCGTTAAACATTGTTACTCTAAAGTTAATCTGTTGGATTCCAGACTTTAAGGGCACAATTCTATGCATGTTTAAGCAGGAAAAAAAGTCCTACCACTACCAGAGCCACACTGGGAGTTGATGCTCTGCTGATGGCAGGTCTATTTTATTGGATCTGGTGGAATGAAGTCAAAGAACTGCAGAGAACCTTTCCCCCTTTGGGGCCTCTACATGATGAGGAATTGTTCCTGTTGCACAGGAAGGGGAGGTGAAGACTTTTCAGCTAAAATTATTTGATAGACTCAAGAAATATATATCAGGAAACATGCCATCTTTCAGTGGGCCAGTTTCTACTGGTAAAAAAATTACGAACACCAGCTGCCTCTTGAATGGCTCTAGTGTGGGAGAGCCCACAACCTCCCTAGGTAACTGGTTCCATTGTCGTACTGCTCTAACAGTCAGGAAGTTTTTCCTGATGTCCAGCTGGAATCTTGCTTCCTTTAACTTGAGCCCGTTATTCCATGTCCTGCACTCCAGGATCTCTTCTCGACCATCCCAGAGTGCAGGACACGGAACAACGGGCTCAAGTTACAGGAAGCCAGATTCCGGCTGGACATCAGGAAAAACTTCCTGACTGTTAGAGCCGTACGACAATGAAACCAGTTACCTAGGGAGGTTGTGGGCTCTCCCACACTAGAGCCATCCAAGAGGCAGCTGGGCAACCATCTGTCAAGTACGCTGTAGGGTGGATTCCTGCATTGAGCAGGGGATTGGACTTGATGGCCTTTTAGGCCCCTTCCAACTCTGCTATTCTATGATTCTATGAGTTACACAAAACCTTTTTACCAAGCTAAAGAGAGATCAAAACTAGCTAGAAATGCCAGGTTTTTTTTAAATTAAAGTTAGATAAATAGCAGCAGAACCATCAATGAGTTAATGTCACATTCAAATAGTTCTGGATTTATTTTTGTGATTAATAAATGGGTACTTTAATCTCACCTCAAATTTGACCATGACTAATTAGTGAGGTTAATAACAATCAGGATTCCACTTTTGTTGAGACAATTCCAACCTTAAAAGTGGCCCTAATATAATTTTAAATAAAAGCAATACATACATAAATAAGCAAAACTTCCAAGATTCAGGAGAAGCACATTCTCCCCAGTAAATAAAATAAAACGAAGAAGTTTATATCCAAAGCAGACAGTATGACTTTAATTATGAAACTATAGTGGTTTTCCCACCAACGATAAGAACATACTGTATAGCTGAAACACACAGTTAAAAACAGCAGCACTTCCCTAGGCCATCCATCAGAGTTACACACCTTCAAGTCTGGAAACCTACGTATACTCATCTAGTTCTGTAAGGCCCTTTTGAACTCAGTGGGACTTACTTGTAAGTAAACATGCGTAGGACAACTGGACTGAATATCTAATTTTTTTGAGTAGAAGAGTTAGGTGAATGCTAAAGAGGTTTATCAGACGAGCGTTTTGTCACACGCTTGCTACTGCCTGCTTACAGATGTGCGTACATCCTTTAGACCAGGGCTCCCCAACCTCTGGGCCATGGACCGGGACCAGTCCATGGCCTGTTAGGAACCGGGCCGCGCAGGTGAGATGGTTTCATCCACCCACCCCCACCCCCGCATACCTGGGCACGGGGCGCCATCTCTCCTACCCAGCCGAAGCGAAGCCAGGACACTGGGGTGGGGGTGGGCGGCTTCGGAACAGCACGCCCGGCCGGAAGCCACTCTGGGAGTGGGGAGTGGGGGGGAAGGCTTGGCTTCCCAAAACCATCCCCTCAACCCACCCACCCCGGTCCGTGGAAAATTGTCTTCCGCGAAACTGGTCCCTGGTGCCAAAGAAGTTGGGGACCGCTGCTTTACATGACGTCTGCCTCCTGTGTGCCTCCTGCTTGATTTTACGTAGTAAAATAGACCCCTTTTAATAACTTTTTTTTTTAAATGGTATGTACCGTGATCTTCTGCAGTGTGCAAGAAAAGCGGCACAATTAAAATGGCCCCTGAATGGGCCACATGGTCTTTGTTTACTTCCTCTTTCCCCTCCGGGAAGAATGAGGAAGTGCAGAGAAGCAACAGTAAGGAAATGCAATTCCTCCCCCCCCCCCCCACCCGGTGTGATGACGGTCTAAATCCCCTTTGAGCAAATCATGAATCTGAAAAGTATGTAATTGACTGAATCATGTCCCATGTCTTCTGCATTTTAAAACAATAGACATATTGTCCAGCAGAGGGCTACTACGCGGTTACTTGCGATGTCACAGTCAAACCTAAGACTATGCCATCTTTACTGGCAAGCCTCTCTAGTAGGGTTCTTATATTCCCCCCTCCCAAATACTTCTCCTTCGTTATTTTTCCATAGATCGACTGATCAATCGTCTAGCTAATCTTCTGTTCTCACAGTACTCTTTGTCATGCTCAGAGCTGTCATGGGCCTGGACTACGGTACATCAGAATGAGATGGTAGAAGAGTCTGGGGGTAGTAGTGGAATAGTTCACATCATTTCAGTCTGTAGGGACTACATTTTTCATGCTCCCCTACAAAAAATAATAATACTCTGTGTCTGGTTTATGGGTAGGAGCTCAGCATTCAGAAAATTACCACAGGAGACAAATAATAATAATTATTATTATTATTATTAATAATAATAATAATAATAATTTGTATCCCACTTTTTGCCCAATACTGGGACAAATATATAGATTTGTCGTAGTCCTTCTCCGAGGTTATTGTATGCATTCTGTCTCCAAGTCAAGATGCAGCTCTTTATCCAAGTGGATAAATGGTGAGATCATGTTGTTTTCTTCTGTAGTGAAACTGTGTTCTGAAATAGTGTTATTTGAGTTTTTAAATTGTTTTTAGTGGTTTTATATTGTTTTATTGATATGTGTGTACCCTGCCCTGAGACTGTAAGGTAAAGAGTGGGCAAAAAATATAAATAAATGAATGAACATACTGTAAGCCAACAGGCTGCTCCATCTCATTAAAACATTCAACATTAAAATTAATATACAACATTTTAAACCATAGAGGCAATAGAGTGGCTTAGACCCTCCAGAACACTGGAAAGTGCCGGCAGCCCTGGGGGGCGGGGGGAGAGCAGAGAGCGTCCACCATCCAAGCAACTGCCACCGAAATGCACCACTTATCTGGACTGAGATAGCCTAGCTACAGTGATCCATGCTCTGATAACCTCTCATTTGGATTACTGCAATGCGTTATACGTGGGGCTGCCTTTGAAAACAGTCCAGAAGCTTCAGCTGGTACAAAACAGGGCAGCCCGTTTACTAACAGGGACTGGCCGGCGAGATCACATTACGCCAGTCCTTTTACAACTTCATTGGCTGCCAGTCCAGGTCCGGGCCCGATTCAAAGTGCTGGTATTGACATTTAAAGCCCTAAACGATTTGGGGCCAGGTTATTTGAAGGAACACCTCCTCCCATATGTACCTGCCCGGACATTAAGATCATCTACAGGGGCCCTTCTCCGTGAGCCCCTGCCAAAGGAAGTGAGGCAAGTGGCTACTAGGAGGAGGGCCTTCTCCTCTGTGGTACCCCGGCTGTGGAATGAGCTCCCCAGAGAGGTCCGCCTGGCGCCTACACTGTACTCTTTTCGTCGCCAGCTGAAGACCTTTTTATTCACTCAGTATTTTAACACTTAATTTTAACTTAAATTTAAATTTTACTGTTATAACTCCGTATTTTAATCTTATATCAATTTTTGCTGCATGGTTTTATCCTGGTTGTGCTTTTTATACTGTATTTTGTATTTGTGTTTTTAGACTGTTGGTTGTTTTATTATGGTTTTAATTTTTGTGATCCGCCCAGACAGCTTCGGCTCTTGGGCGGTATAAAAATGTAATAAATAAATAAATAAATAAATACAACACCCCAGAAGCCAAGTTGCACAGGGCTCATTCTTGCAGGTGTTCGTGTTCCTGTTATTACCTTCTCCTCATACGTTCTCCTCAGCTCTGACCACTTTGAGGGGGCAACAATGATACCATGGGCAGGCATGAAGGTGAGAAGGCAAGCTGTGCCAAGGACTCAATAGCCCCATGGCTAGTTCCTCTTGCAGTCTACCAAAACACAGTTCTTCCTTGCACCCGTCCCCTCCCCTCCGCCCAAAATGGGCAGCAGTCCTGGATGCTTTGCTGTAGTCACACAGCCTTAAGTGCCCTGGCAATGGAAGGGCCCAGCATGGGCCGGGTCAGATTTCCTTGAGAGCAGTTCTTAGCACTCTAGAAACTCCCAGGCAACGTCTGGGTGTTTCTTTTCCCCCAAACTGGGGGAACAATTATTTACCATCCTTTCTCTTCTTTGCTTGGCACCAGCAAGAGCCAACACCTGGCATTTGTTCGTATCCCTGTTTGCATAGTTTGGCCCTGTGTTCATCCGGCTTGCCATTCTCTTTCCAAGGCCAGAATTAGCAGCGGGATCCCCTGTCAGTGCTCTCCCTTGGCCCCCACCTCCTTCAGTGCTATTCTGTGGGATTTACAACACACACACACACACACAGAGAGAGAGAGAGAGAGAGAGAGAGAGAGAGAGAGAGAGAGAGAGAGAGAGAGAACGAACTGCCAGAGGAACACTTTCCATGCACTCTTAGAAGCAGAGCTGAGTGAAATATTTTTAGAACCGAGTCTTGCAGCAGTGATGTAGAGAAGGAGAAACACAGCAGTGAAACAGAGGGCTGGGCGACTCCACATATGTAAGATTCCTCAGGGAGGAGAGAGAGAGAGACGAATTAGGTAGACAGACCATCTGTCCAGAGAGAAAGAATAAAACAGACGGAAAGAGATTTGAAATGTCCAGAACTGTTGTTCATGCTGTGTAAATAATTACTCAGTATCTCTTTAAGAGAGCATGTCAGGAAGGGTGCCGGGGGGGGGGGGGGCGGCATAGAGAAGGCCAGTTGGCTCAACTTCTTCCCATTTAGATTATCTCTGAATGAGGTACTTGGAGAGGACGTTGTCCTCATCACACACCCTTCTTCTTCCCACCACCCTGACTTAATAAGAGTACTGTGGGTGGCCACTCCTGCCCTAAATACGATTCTGCTGTGAATGCTGAACTTTGAAGATTGTTACGAAAAGTACATTCCCGCTGCCCTGTTCAAGCCCTTGGCTTTCTATCATAGTATGTTACGGACTTAGATATCCTGGATTAAATCCTTGCTCCCCCTAGTATTTGCCACCTCTTCGCTTACCCAAATTAGTTTTTCTGGACTTGCCTCTTTCTACATGGGAGTAAGCGCCATTGAACTCAGGAAACATAGACATAGGCTTGCATTGCAAAGACAAGTACATTGTGCAAGGGGCTCTGAAATTAGCATTAATCTAATTAACTGTTTGTTTGTTTTGCCAGTAGAGGAATCATTAATACATCAGTGGGGAAGTAAAACCTGGCTTGCACTGCTGGCTGTTCCTCGTCTACAAGCACCACCAGTTCAAGGATGCAAAGGGTTTAAATTTAAACTATGCCTTCAATTCCACCGGGAGTTGAGTCCTCTCATGCACAGCAACTGTAAAGAAGTTTCAAGCAGCTCCTCTAAAGGTGTGCGCTTAAACTGTCAGTCAGCCCTTTGTTAGATCATGGTTAGGAATGGTTCGCATGACACGCTAAGCCCCCGAAGAATTCTAGCAGGTGCTTTTTGCGGAGGATGCTGAAAGAATATTCTCTGTAAGGCATCCCTAGACGCCTTTCCTCACAGAACTTCCATTTCCTGGGATCCTTGAGGACAGGAAATGGCTGATAAACCAGATTACGTGTTTTTTGTTTTGTTTCAACAAGTCCAAAATCACCATTCAGTAGAGGATTTTAAAAGGTAAGTTCGTAGAGGATTGCATCCTAAAGGTGGCCGAAAATGTTCCAACATACTTTGTTTTAACTGGTTTTAAAACAGATTTCTACACACAATCTATTTTGAACCTGACCTTTTTCCAATATAAAGTGTAATGCCTCTGCTGGATTAAAATGCTCTTGAGGTTTCACTGGGAAATTTGGAGTAAATATAAAGGGGAGCTGCTTCCAAGCGGCTCTCCTTTGTCACCGGTAATAATGTTGAAGAATTTCCCGGAGGAATTAAAGAGTAGATTAAGTAAAGTTTTAATAGAAAAAAATAAAATGAAATTAAAGGATTGGTTAAGAGGAATGAGTACAAGAGAGGATATGGAAGAGGTTTTGAAGGATAAAAAATTAACTTGGTTAAATTATAGGCAATTAGAACAGTGGACTAAAAAGTGGGTAAGAGATAATGGAGAGTGTAGAGAATTAACAAAGTTCGAGGAACTAATAGTTAAGAAAGATAATGAAAGGGAGAAAAGAACAGTGTTAAAAGGTTTGATGAGTGAATTATATAGAATATTGGTAGAGAAAGGGACGGTGGATAATTCGGGTAAAATGGTTTGGGAGACAGATTTGAAGGTACAAATAGGACAACAGGGTTGGGAGGGATTATGGAAACAAAGAGCGTTGAGAAATATGTCAGTAAGAATAAAAGAGAATTATTATAAAATTGTATGGAGGTGGTACCTAACTCCGGTTAGATTGAATAAGATAAACAATCAGCAATCAGAAAATTGTTGGAGAGGTTGTGGGGTTAAAGGAACGTATTTGCATATGTGGTGGGAATGTAACTGTGTTCAGAAATTGTGGAAGATGGTGTTTTTGGAGATTGAAGAAATTGTGTAAATGAAGATAGAACGAACACCAAAAGTTGCATTGCTGTCACTATTTGAAGAAGATTTTAAATGTAAAAAGGAAACTAAGGAACTGATAACGAATTTGTTGATTGCAGCAAGATTGATTGTAGCTAGGAACTGGAAGATTCAAGGGGAATATTCTATTGAAGAATGGTATAAAGAATATTCTATTGAAGAATGGTATAAAGAAGTATGGGATATAGCTATTAATGATAAATTAACAAGTAATATTAAATGGAGAAGAGATTAAATGGAGAATCTCATACTTTCTTCTGCTGGTGGTTTCCCACTTCCTTTTGAAAACACAAATATTAGGAACTGTTTCCAAATTCCTTCAAAATCATTTGATTTAAATCAAATGCACTTGTAGGTTATTTTGATTATGTTATTAAGATAAGATTTTGTATTCAAATTGAACATTATGTAGTATGTTGTTGTTGTTTTTATGTGAATGTAAATGTGTATGTTTAAGTATTGTAGAAAATAAAAATTTATAAAAAAAAATAAAATGTTGAAGCCACAATAGTTCATATTTCTTGTAGTAACAACGCTAATCAGCAATAAGCTATCATAGGCAGTTCTGTTGAGTTATGATTTGTTTTTGCTTTCTGCTTATAATTAAAAATATATACAGAAACTCAAACTATCTAAATTGGATTTGGTAGGAAAAGCCAAATCGCAATTCCACCCAAGAATGAAAAAGTGCTGCCCATGACCTGTGGTATGGAATCCACCGGAGCTGTGGGACAATTCACAGAATCTCTAGTCTTGAGTAATGTTTTTGAGATGGAACAATAACCCTCCCGCTGCCCAAGATCTGTCAAGGTAGCTAAGTACTGTGGACCCCTTGTTTTTCAAATGCCAAGCCATGGATCCCCTCCTTTTGAAAAAAATTGTTATCTCTATGGTAGTTACCTGTGCGAAGCAATTTTCTGGAGAAAATAAGGAGCCCCTAATAAGAAAAAGGATTTTAGGTATACTAAAAAACAGACCATAAAATTCGTGATATTTGTGATATTACTACGCAAAAATGACAATTATTTAGTCAGGAATATAAAGATGAATTTAATTTTACTAACGTCTAGTTTACAATTGAACAAATTGTGACCTGTCGAACAGCTACTAAATCTAAATGTGATGGGAGAAATCATGCCTCTTTTTGTCCCGAACAATCCCTTCCACATCTGGTTCAATATTTCCTATTTTTAATCTCAAATCTGGATCAACATCGAGCCGATTTCTATGCTTGTTCTTCATATTTATTTATTTATGTATGTATTACATTTTTATACCGCCCAATAGCCAAAGCTCTCTGGGCGGTTCACAAAAATTAAAACCACAATAAAACAACCAACAGGTTAAAAGTTGGGGACATATAACAAAATGTCGAAAATGTTTGTTCACAAAGAAATGTGGAACGAAAGGGAACTAGATGTTTCAAAGCTTTTTCACCTAACTTCTTATAATCAGGAAAAACCTTCAGCCAGAATTGGTCCAGTTTATATTCTTTGAAAAATGATTTCAATGAACCATCACAAGTCACGTCAACAAGTGCATCTTGCTCTTCCACAGAGAGTTGTTAGTTGTACATCACCACATTCAAAAGGATTCCTTCTCTATGAGTTTTCAGGATTAGATGCAGGGGAATAATCTCTGAAGCTAGTCGCTAAATCACGCAGGTGCTCAGTGATGTTATATTTTACTTCTGGTAGGAATTCGTCGTCAGTGGACTCCAGAAATGAATGGTGAATGTGTGAATGGTGCCACGGACCGCCTGGGTGGGTTACGCAGACACTCTGGGGTCCATGTACCACCAATTGGAAACCACTGCCCTACAGTGTAGAGGAGCCGAAGGAGGAAAGGATGGAAGATTTCCTTTTGGGCTTCTCCTTCTGCAGGAGATACCAGAAGCAGGGAGTGTTGTACTGGTTGCCTCCTTCCCATAGGCTCCCATAGCTTGACAGTCCTGATCCAAACTAGCCCTGTGGCCACTATTCATATTTCTAAAAACAATGGACGTTCCTGAATACACACCTCCTGTGTGCTGTTTCGCCTGGCCTTTATACAAGGGGTTGAAGCATCACAGATACAACACTGTACAAACAGATGTACATCCTTGAGTCACACTATGTTGAGGCAGGAGAGGGGGAAATCTGCACACGTGTTTTCCCTTGCAACTATGTGTGAGAGCAATTTTCAGATTGGAGAATGTGAGAATCGGCTCATGTAAAAATAAAAAAAGACGGGGAGGGGGGCTTCAGTTGGTTTCAGCATGTGGAATGGATTCATTTCACACACCCCGTTGAGAGAACTCAGTGCTGCCATTCCTTTATGGCACAGAAACTGTGACATGCCCTCCACCCACCCCGCCAAGAGAAATATAGCTCGACACATGGACAGCTGTATTTGCTGCCAGCTAAAGTTTCCAAACAGCCTAAACGTGGCAGAGTTCTTGTAATTTTGGAGTAGTAAAGAAAGTGATCACTGTGATGAGACATTCATCTGGTGGGGAAAGACTGTCTAAATAGATCCAAAAAACCCCCCACCCCACCCTCTTCTCTATCACTTTTTTTAAAGGATGCCTAGTAGCAAGTAGGAGTCCAAAAGGGCATTGGACATTGCTACCATGCCTACCGTAAACATAATGCTGTCTGATGTCCTTTTCCTCTCTCTCACAGGCAGGTCTTCCTTTCTTGAAGGTTATCTCTAAATGCCAGAGTGACTGGGTCCACAACAAGAGAACTGGAAATTCCTCAAAGGCCTTTGGGAGTCCATCCAGATCCATCAGCCTCTGGGGGAAGGCCATCTTAATTGATCCAGCACCCCTGAACAGAGTCAAAGTTGCCAAAGCCTCTCCAGGAAGTGATCTGACTACGATAAGAGATAGATTTTTTTTTTTTAAGAGGGTCTCCCTGATCAGCTGAAAATGCCAACCCCAAAGTGTGGCCACCTATATGTGTTGCACCAATAACATTTTGAGAGCCCTTAGGATTTTGTGATAGCTTTGAGGCCCTGAGTGGCTCCTGACAAGACAGCCTTGGCATGAATGTCTACAGCCCCCAGAGCCAAAAGCTTGGGTGGGTCTCGACACCAAATTTGAGACGTTCTTGATCAGCTCAGGCGGGAAGATCATTGGGCAGTGGGGTGGTTTGTCCATTAACAGAATCCATATTCCATCACGTAAAGATGAGGCTCTGCTGACAAGTAGCCTGGACAGGGAATCCAAAGAGATACTGACCACATCCCTTCCCCGAGAATTCAGGTGGACACAGCTAGGATAGATGAGCCCCATCAAGGTTTCAGAAATGTAGGTCTATTTGGCTCACCCCTGCACAATTCAATCATGATTTTTAAAAAAAACTCGACAATGATGATGTCGATGTTGTTGGCATTCTACAGAAGCCACACCAGACTTTTAATACCTGCAAGTTCCCCCAGAAGTTTTATAGGGCAGGCTATAAATTGTAAAAATTAAGTAATACTGCTAACTGGGAAAAAAATGTTGGCCCTCAGTGTTGGTTTTCTTTTCACCTGCAGATAAGAAACCAGGTGGGAGGGAGCAATTTTGTCGGACAAAGAGCAGGAAGAGAAAGGGTTAAGTAGGTCCTGCCCTTGCATGATTCTTCCCACTTCTGGTCACTGCCTTCAAGACTGATTTTCATTTAAAAAAGCAGTTAGAATCACACTAATGTCGCGTGAAATTTAGCTCTTGATGCTTTGTTATTTTGTTATATGGGGGGCAAAATAATCATAGTAAGCTAATTGATAACTCTACCCAGTTTGTGTGGTGTGTGTGCACACACCTGTGTTGAAACGCATCAAGCAAAGCAGGAGCAGGATCTATTGCTTGCTATCGGTAACAGCATCAGAGATGGAAGGGACTGTGGAGGTTATCTAGTTCAGCTCCTGCTCAATGCAGACTCTCTAATGCAGGGTGCAGCTAAGCATCTGACAGATGGTTATCCAGCCTCTGCTGAAATGCCTCAAGCAAAGAAAAATCTACCATCTCCCCTATTGCACTGCCTAACAGCCCTCACTATTAGGACGTGTCTCCCAACGTTCAGCCCAAATCTGCTTCTCACCAACTTCGCACCATTGGTTCTAGGTTAATCTAGGATAAACATACCCAGCTCTTTCAACTGTTCCTCATAGGACTTTGATTCAAGATCCATACCAGCCTGGTTGCTCTTCTCTCTGGACGACTGTTCATGATGTGCAGGTTGGTGGCTGAATGTGTCCCACCCACATAGAAGCCCACTGGCTCAAAAATAGTGTCTTTGGATAGATTCAGCCTAGTTACAATTCTACACACAGCTCAGCATCCAGTTCTGTTTTGTTTGTTTTTCCTTTCCTTTTGGACGGCGTGTTTTATGTTTTATTTCTAAGCTTTTTTCCTTGCTTTATACTTTGGCCTATAATGACACTAAGACATGCTGTTGAGATAGACTTTGACTGAAGGAGGAGGATGTTTGAAGAAAGATCCCTGTGCAGTAAAATTGTGAATTGACATTTACCCACTAGGAGTTAAAGATGTCATGAAGTGGAGGTAGCGTTACTCCTTTTGCATTTGAGATGCCTGCTTGAGTTCAAATTAGTTTGTGTCAATATAACCTGCACCTAGCCAGAGCAGGACTGCTCTGCAATGATTAGAGGGAGAGGGAGAGGGAGAGGGAGAGGGAGAGGGAGAGAGAGCACTCAAAGGTGGCCAAAAAATGTAAAAACACATTAAAAGGTGTGGTGTGTCTGTGTGCCATGCCTTTCCACCTTCCTTGCTTGCAGCCCCCTGCCCCTGAATGGAGCAAAGGGAAGGGACTTTAACTCCGTTCATTTGTATGGTATAAGGAAAATGTGCGGCAATCAGGAGGAAAAGGAGGGTGGGGGAGAACTCTGGTCAAGGCTTTTCTTCTTCTCTTCTCCCAGGCATTTAACAGCATTTAACAACGCTAAGTTTGTTTTTTAACGGACCCCAGAACTGTTGTTTTTAGATGGATACTGTTGATTTTATACTGTTGTTTTTATGTTTCTGATTTTTTAAAATCTTGTATACTTTTTAAATGTTTACTGTTTTTAACTTTTGCAAACCGCCCAGGGAGCTTCAGTATATAAATGTAATAAATAAATAAATAAATAAATAAATAAACAAACTCTGCCCCTACAATTTAGACTATATTGACGGAGGAGTCTCAGGTCGCAGGAACTGTGCTCCCCCTAGGGGATTTTCCAGATCAGTCTGGCATGCCTAGAAGGCTGCCAGCCTAGACGGCCACTATCACTACTGCCCATTGGGTTGGCCAGCCCTAACAGTCCCAAAAAATATCCAACATCACAGTTGAGCCAAAAGCACTTCGCTTTGTCTGATGAAATCAATCAGATTAAACAAATTTAAATACAAGTTCTTTGGGCTATGGCACGAAGTATCCAAAAAGCTCACTAATTATTGTTATTTTTAATAATATAAGCTGTGGTATGATTTAACTTGAACTGGCTACTCTGCACATTTTATGCTGTTAAGGAATTATAGGCATGGGAAGTCCATTGTGTCCACAAAACTCCTTTGCCCACGTGTGCAGACAGATTATTATTATTATTATTATTATTATTATTATTATTATTATTATTATTTTATTTATTTATATAGCATCATCAATGTATTGGTGCCACTGAAATGAATGGGGCATTATGTACAACGTTCCAGCACATGGAATAGCTGAGTAGGAAAGGCCCAAACTCCTGCCCCAAGAAAGCATCTCTCTTAGCAATACCTGGATTATCCTTCAGGTTTAACCCTTGGCATCTCCAGTCGCAGGTAACAGTGTTGAGAAATATCTCTGCCAAAGACCTTGGGGAGCCACAACCAGTGTTAGTAGAGGCTTGAAGTTCAGCTTCTTTCTTAGCTCTCTGCTATTTTCTGTTTAGACTGTCAAATTCTCTAGAAGTGATGTGGAATACTGACAAAGGAACCCAATGCTTCTAAGGTGGCATTTGCTATTGAGAGTCTAACCATGGTTAATAATTTTCAACACAGCAGCAACAGCACAGAACTCTCATTATTTTGCATTACGGTATACAGATTACTGACTGTGATAAACAAAAGCAGCAGCTAACACTGACCCGATCGGTAATATGCCTCAGTAATTCCTGATGTATATTCCAGAGAGAGGCATCTTCCAAAATTAAACAAATAAAAACAAGGTCCTGATATAAGGAGCGGAACACTTCTCTGTTCAGCAGAATAGAACAGAACACTAATGTAACTCCAAAATGGCCAAGCAGCAGAGCTACGTATATTTTAGATGCCAGCACTGACCAATAGCAAAACAGATGGAAGGAGAATAATATCACTGCAGATTTCATTACAAACAGCAATGAACTGAGTCAGTGAGTCGAACTTCCATTTTCTGGTCTCTTCTTCAGCCCGGAGCTAAAGAAGCTAAATTGCACTATTTCTGCCTTTTCTTCCCAGACGACAACTACACTTCCCAATCCAGTAAAGGCAAAAAACTGCAATGGTCTCTTAATAGAACTTAATTTTCTTAGATAACTAAATTGGGGTGGTGCTGGGGACACACACCTTGGTTTGACAACTGAAGGCATCCATTATTCAAGGGACAGATTATTTGGGACTAAACACTCCTTAACCAAGGATTCTCCAACTGGTGCCCTAGGTAGGTGAGAGCGAAGCGGGGAACACCAGTGTACTCACCAGGGTCTGCTGATAGCATAATGTCTTTTGGGGAGGGGTGTTCCCAGTCATATCCAATGTTTATAAAGGAGGAAACTGGGCATTGCGGGGGAGGTGTCTTCCCTTCTGCCTCCGTTGCAGGATCATGGAACAGGACAAGAGAGAGGTTGTCTGAGTGCTCTGACTAAAGGTTTACTGAGGGGTGGGGGTATGTGTAACCAGAGACCCCCGATTCTGTTCATGCTGTGACACAGCAGTCATGTCTCTGCTCTAATAACTCTAACTGCTGTCCTGGCACTGAGTCAGTCCAGTAAATTAAAAGGCGATAAGATTTCTTTCTCCTGGCTACAGCAGGGTTTTTTCTGTCCAAGGCCAATGATTCCACAACAGAAAGAGCGAAGGGTACTGATTTGAGGGGGGGCAAGGGCAGGAAAATATATTTTTTTACTCCTGGAGGCCAGAAAAAAATGAACAGAAATGAAGATGAATTGCCAAAATTATTATACTGAGAGCGATAGCCTAGTGGCACTGCTAACCTTCTACAAGCAGATGCCAATGCAGGATTATTACTACCACAGCCCATTATCCAATGCTTTGTATACTTTGAATGCCCCTGTTGACTGACTCACAACAGTGTTGCCTGGGAAGCTATATTCAAATCCCGTAGGCATCACAGAAGTTCTCTTAAGTTCTCACTAAAGGCGACCTTATAGATTTCTGTCTGATGCATCTAATTATTTGAACTACAGCAGCTGCCTACAAAGAACCCTGTGGTGTGGTATTGCATAGAAGGCGTCTTCCAGGACAAGGTTCTGCCTGCATTATTTAGGGTATGATTTTCTTTTCTAAGTCAGGACAGCAATCTTCAGATCAATGGGGACTGTTCTCCTTGCCTGTGTCAGACAAGAAATACTGTACTCAAACTGGAACTAAAATGCTTTAGTAAGCCAAGGGTCCTTACTACTCCTACCTTCTATCTGTAGTAGTAAGACACTGGAACGCAGTGCTAGAGCAACTGCACCCCTCCGCCCCATATTGAAGTTACAATTGATGGAGGTCCAGAATGGTTTTGACAAGTGCTTGGTTGGAATACTTTAGATGGATTCAGGCCCTGGAGCAACAGAATGGTCAAGGTCATTTTCACCGGCATATGTAATAGTGTCTGCCACTAGAGCTGAAGGTTCACAGACCTCTGACAAGGACAGACTTGGGAAAGACTCTTATTTATTTATTTATTTATTTATTAAATTTATATACCGCCCCATAGCCGAAGCTCTCTGGGCGGTTTACTTAAGTTAAAAACAGTGAACATTAAAAAGTATACAAAATTTAAAACCATCAAAAATATAAAAACAACAGTATAAAACAGTAGCCATTTAAAACAACAACAGTTCTGGGGGCCTTTAAAAACAAACAAGGATGATACAATTTTCCATAAAGGACCTACCAAGCTCTACAGACACAATACACTGAAAGTTTTCCTGCACAAGCTCCATTAAAATAAATCTGTAGTTGTACTGTTGTGCTATTTCTATGATCTATTGACTCTTACATTGCAGATGTAACTTTTCCTGATCTCAGTACATTTAAAGATGGAGAGCGTACCAAGTGCTCCCTTCTCTCCCCCTCCTCCAGTTCCTCTCGCAAAAATCTCTCCCCATTTTCAGCATTGCTAAAAGCACTGGTGTAGCATTGTCTGCGTCAACATAATTCACAATTGATTTTAAACCAGAACTTGAAAACAGGGTCTGAAGCTGGATTTGAATTCTTGTTTAAAGCTAAACACAGTTAGCATTATCATCAGTGAAGTTTTAATGATACACTGTGGTTAACAACCAAATGGGGGGAGGGGGGGGAAATCAAGCAAAAGGGAGAGGGCAGCTAAAAGTTCAGAGAGTGTTTCGTCTGTACCAGGTCTATGACCATCACTTTGCTAAATCAGATAACCTAAATCTGTCATAAAATGTTGTTCTCTGGTGAAAGGGGAAGAGTATTGACTTGGAGGACAGAACCCCAGTTTGAATACCCTTTTAGGAAGGTAAGGCAGGGGTCCCCAACCCCGGACCACCGACCGGTACCAGTCCGTGGCCTGTTAGGAACCGGGCCGTGTTCTCACCAGCAGGCCTGGCGCTATAGCGCTAATGTAAGAGGGGTGCCGCACTGGTAGGGAGATCCAGGTTCTAGTCCCCACTAGGCCATTGAAACCCACTGGGTGACTCTGGGCCAGTCAGACTCTCAGCCTAACCCACCTCTCAGGGTTGTTGTGAGGATAAAGTGGAGAGGAGGAGGATTATGTATGCCACCTTGGGTTACTTGCAGGAAAAAAGGTGGGATATAAATGCAATAATGATGCCTTCAGCATTCTGGCTGGTTCTAACTGAAACCCAGGATGGGTTCACAGCCCCACCAAAATTGGAGCCACCAGCCTCCATGGGTTGTGGTGGGCTGTTGTTCTTGTGTGGATGCTCTGCCTCTCGATTCCTCCACACTCTCGGGGAAGCATTGGGGCGGGGGTGAGGGAAAAGGAACCAAGGCAAGAGGGGGGGGCAGCTTCCCTTTTCAAAGGTAATAATAATAGAAATAAAGTGCACAATAAATGTAATGTGCTTGAATCATCCCAAAACCATCCCCTCAACACCCCCCGCCCCAGTCTTCCACAAAACCGGTCCCTGGTGCCAAAAAGGTTGGGGACCGCTGAGGTAAGGTATTCTTCCTCCTGCCAAACTAGCTTAACACATACAATGAGCTTTTTATACTTGCAGAACCATATTTACATATGCAATCCCTCAACTGAATTTTAAGCGGGTTTTCTTTTGAACGTTTGAATTGCCTTTTAGAAATCTATATTCATCAGAAGAAAACAAATGCTTCAAATCTTTCATGAAGCTGTGATAACCACCTAGAGGTGCAACCCGAAGCCATTAAAATCACTAGCTTTGACATTGACTTCAATAGGATCTGGATTGCTGCCTAAGTTGCCACAAGTGGTATTTGTGCTAGATTCAGAATTGCTGCTGCTCTTAGAAAGCGTATCATAAAAGGAAGAGGGCACACATGGAAGGCAGTGCAATATAACCCAAGAGGACAGACAGTGTTGCTGCTGGTTAATTCTGTCTGTTCATCTTAAACCCTATTACAGCCCATTAGAGCAACACCCTCTAGTGGGTATTGCACTGTCCGAGAATTTTGTCCATGAAATGAAAAATGACATTTAACTACAAGATGACAAGAGGGTGAAAACTATATCAACTAAATATCCAAGCTTCAATACTGGTTTACAAATCTTGAGTTAGCTTGGTAAAAATGGAGTTACTAAATTAGATGAGCTGTCTATCTTCTACTCTATATTATCCCATGCTGCAACAAGAGAGTTAAGAGATTCTATTCTAACATCTTTTTGTTGATGGCTGATGGGAAAATATCTACTAAGAGAAGGCTGGAATAAAGGTAACATTTCTAGGTATATGGACTACTTATTCTCATCTCCATTCTAACAACCTGCTCGGCCAGCCTTTTCGTTTCATGATTCTCTTAAATATGCAGGTGTTATTCTGCCCAATTATTATCTCGGCCCTTTTCTACACCACCCAATAGCTGGAGCTCTCTAGGTACAAAAGGCTGCTTTTCTGTGGAAGATGATTGATGAGATTCTTTACTGATTACTGGAAACAGCAGTACTATGGTACCAGTGAGGAAAGAAGGGTTATACTAGCTGGAGTACTCTTAGAAGTAGTTAGATTTCTTCATTTTGCTAACCTTCCATTAAATTTGGTATTTTAAATCATTAAGTTTTTTGCTAAAATCTTTTCTTGGTTCTCTGAACCTGTAAGATCAACAGAGAACTAAGGGCTTGTATCAATTATCAACTTATAATTAAGGACTTGTATCAATTTAGCAGGATTTTAAAAAAATCACTCAAAAGAAAATATATGTATTGCTAACTAACTACATCACGTGGGTACTACCAAGCTCGCCCTGCTTGATCATAGCAACAGTTCCTCCATTAGAGGTAGCCAAGGCCCATCATTTTCCTAAAAGGCCTTTAGTAGTATAGACACCTGAATCTCTCTCACACACACACACAGGTCTTCACCCAGCTTGCCTTCTATTATTAAAGAGAATACTTATATATACTATCTTTCAAATAAGCACCTGACTGTATGAGCAAAAGCACGTAAAAGAATAGCTCACAAGTTTAGCAATTATAGTGTCTCTATTTTAATCTTTCCTTATTACTGCAATTAATGTTCTCATAAGGAACAAGGATTTGCTTGACATATTTCTGAAAGCTTTTCTCCTCTAACCCCGAGCTTAACATTAACTATTTTGTCTGGCTGTATTCTCTGAAAAGCTAATAAGCAACCTCCAAATCCAAAACACTCTATGGGAAGGATAGCAACATGGTGGAAAGAACACTTCACACCATACAACCATGTTGATGGGTACCACACCTCCCAGTGGTAAATTCACACAACCATGGCAGTTTTTAGTTTTTTAAAAGACGTCTGGTCACACTAGGTTGTTGCCCAACAAGGGAACATTCCACATGAAGCATCATGTCTTAGCACAAATCATTTCCTATTGTACCAGTGTCCTTTGGCAATAGCCTTAGGAGGCTCGTTTCTGCAAAGAAGTTGCACTGCAGTTCTAGAGGAAGAGTCCAAGACCCACAATGAAAGAAGAGACAATGCCTTAGAAAATAAGATCACCTTTTATTTTGGCACATGGAGGCAGTCTATATACAAAAGTTTATTATAAAAAGTGGCAGTGATAAAGACCTGCCCTCTCCTTTACAAGGTAGGGGGAGACAGCTGCATTTACAGTTATCAAGCACCAATGGGTGAGGAAGGCTCCCATTATTTTTATTTTTACACAGAGGAAAGAACCCTTGAGTTATCATCCTGAGCTGCCAATTGGCCCTGAAATGGCTCTTACTCCCGAACAGGTGTGGAACACAGTCCAACTGCACCATTTTCAGCTTTAGGCAGGGAGAAAAGGACCTTCGTATTCTTTGGACAATGCAAAGAACAGTGATGCCTCAACTTTCTGGCCTGTCCCTAGATTACTCTGCCTCGTTTTCTTTTCTTACTAATTGTATTTGCTTTTTAAATATTCCTATAAAAAAATCCTATAAAAAAATACTTTTCAAAGTCTTGGGGAAAGGGAAATCTTAATGGCTAATTAAGATGAAAGGGAAACTAGTTCAATCTAACAATGCTAATTTAAGTATACAGTCCTTGGTTGCAGGATTATTAGGGGGCAGAAAACCCAAAATATTAAAACGAAGTAAAAAGAAAAGTATATACAAGAGTGCAAAGATATCGGCAAAGCTTAGGAACCAGATACAAAAAAAAAAAACACCTTTAGCCTGGCCTCTGCAGCAAATCCAAATGCCAACTGCCAGTCCAGTTGTCTAAGCACCTGCAGCTACTGGGTGTTCAAACTGTAGCAGCGCTACAGTTTACAACCATACATATAAATCAAACTGACTGTTCTTGATGTCGTGCCCTCTTTGTTTCCCAAGGTAGCTCTTTTAATGACTGGTCACACAAAAGGGACCAGTTACAGTGGCGGCGAGAAGAATGCATAGACAGATTCTGACAAATGATACTCTCCTCCTCCTACCTCCTGTTGGCCTAGACAAATACTTTTGGGGAAGTATGGTGCTTTGCTCCACCCATTACACAAGCTGGCAATCAAAACAGGAAGTTTTCAGGTAACTGTAGTTTCCCGTTTTGTCCAAATTATAAAGACATGGCTAATGATTTTGGAACAAGCCAGGATACGAAGCCAACTTCAAACCATGTTTCATTCAAGTCTGGATGAAAGAGGAAACAATAGTTAACTGATACTATGCCACATAAAGGGAGGAACAAAGTAGCTACCTGCAGGGGCACAAGACTGATTAATATCTTGGCTTATTAAAACGAGATATGATCATCCAAACGCCTCCCATGTCTAGTTCGGCTCTAAGAAGCTGTATGTATGGCATCCAAATAGCTTACTGAAAAAAACGTACAGCCAAGCCTCTGCTCACAAGGAGCAATTCTAATGAATAGCATATACAATCCAGGTTTGTATTTTACTATGACAAGCATTGGAGCAGAAAACTGCTCCTACAACACTCACTCTTTTATAGGAGGAAGAAGTCAACTTTTATCAACTTTTTCAAGATAATATATGGTAAACAGCAAACAGATATAACCTTTGTTTTTTTAAAAAAGTGTATCTGTAGCAGAGGGGATTGCTGAAGGATATAAAACAACTTTAGCATTAATCCAACTATTCCAAACTGGCTTTATTAGTATGCACATTCTTAATTTTTTAGGGTAAGGGTCTCTTTTCAGCTCAACTAACCATTTTTCAACTGTCTGGGCAACCAAGCATAACACATTCAATGTATAAAACTATCTTTTTTTAAAAAAAAAAAAAGCAAACCTTTGTTTTCATTTTTTTATATATAAAAGCACTATGAATTATTTTTACACATTCCTGTTTCTTATAAATACACACAAATTAATCATTAAGGTGCTTTCCATCACTCTCAGGTTTTGGCACATGAACAGAAAACTAAAATCTAAATCCTGAACTGGGTTGTGGAAAGTTGCCAAATTCTGTCTGAAAGAGTGATATTAGTGATATTTGTACAGGGAATAAGAAAGCTATCCTCACTAGACATGATCAACTTTAAAACATTTCTATGCTGTCTTTCCACAGGTCAGGATGTTTCAGATAAAACATAAAATTCCCAATAAAATCAGAAAAATGCAGAAACAAGAGCATATGCAATAACTCATCATTCAACATTTCAGAAACTGGCTGCTTTTATGCCCTCCGCAAATGTTATGAGGAAAGGGAAGCCCTGGACCTCTACAGGGAGGTAAATTTATGGCAACTTCAGAGTGTTCTATGGAGTTTGCCTACAAAGGAAGTAGCCCACTTAAAGAAAGGATGGCAGGGTCAATTCCCAGGGGAAATGCCTGGGAATAGGTAAAGGGCTCGGCAGAGAGTGCTACAATACTCTGACATCTCCTTGCAGCGGTGGAACTCTGTGCCAGGGGCGTGGCCTTCTCGGTGCTTGATCAATCTGTTCACCTAAAACAGAGAAGATGGCAAAAGAGGAAAGAAGGCATTTATGTTTTCTTCCAACACATTTTCTGAAAATTTTAGTCTTCGTGTAGATTAAGACAGGACATTTGTTTGCTCCTGTCCTGAAGGTATCTTGTTAGTGCAGGGATGAAGAACCTCCAGCTTGCGGGAGTTTCCCCACCCTGGCTTCTAGCCTCTGTCCCTTGCCCCACCCATACCTCACACTCCACCCAATACTCAGTGCTAGAGAAATGCTGCCTTTCTCCAGTGCTGAGAAGGGAAACCTGGCTCCTATTTCTGATCAGTAATCAGAGATAAGAGTGGGATTTCCATAGAGAAAGACTATTTCTGAGAAGGGAAAGGCTGCTCCTTTCTCCATGCATGGGGAGACAAGAGTGGTGGTGTTCGGAGGCAGGGTTTGGGGAATGCCTGACCCAATGTCATCCAGCCTCCAGGGGATGCTCTAGGAGGCAATCCAGCCCCCAAGGGCTGGAACAATTTCCTACCTGAGTTAGATAAATTATACGTAGTGCCAGTTCTGCTGGACAATTTCCCCCCAAATCATTTGAGGGAACAGGATACTAGTGTTTCATTTTATTGGCTATTTCCCTCAAGTACATGCCACAGGAGGTCCAACAAAAAGTAAAGCAATAAATGGTATCAGTTCTGATATCTCAGAATGCAAAACCATCTAGAAGTTAGATAGAAGCAAGGACTAAAGCAAAGCAAGCCAGCTCACCTTCACAAGCATGTCAGCCACATGCATATTTCTGGAGTCTTCAGCAAACACAGAAGTGAGAGCCTCTATGTACCAGGATCCACGTTTAGTATTCCTCATAGCAGCTGTGCCTATAAACAAATTTTTTAAAAAGCCAATCCAAAGTAGGAAGAGTAGGACAGATGCAAGATGTTCCACCAAGGTGGAAAATTGCAGCTCAGTTCAAAAGCTGTAACAACCTTTGGAAGTTCGCAAACAACATTACAGAAAGACATTGATGTTATTATCCAAGATACCTTTCAGACAGGCATATCCACAGATCATATCAGAGCAAGTGGGAAGTCGCAGCTTGGGATTCTCCTTCTTGTTGGCATCGCTTTCTTCATAACCCGGGGAGTCAGCACGCTCATTCCCGTCTATTTGGTCCACTCCGCGGTCCGTCTCATCTAATAAGGAACGAAATGGTAGAAAATGAATCGTATACAGCTTTGTCAAGCACCTTTTTATGCTAATCATCATTTGCTATTCAACTGGTAGTCATTATTACTGGACGTTACCCACACCTTCCTTGAACACTCCACACATTTAGCAACACAGAACAATTTTCCCCAGAACAGTCTTAGTAGCCACTTAGCCATCTTCACAGTATTTAACTGATCAAAGCACACTGGTGCTGCTCATTGTCACTGGTACACTTGAGATTGACAGTCTAAGTACATACTATACGTACATACTAAGTACATGTCAAAAGTAGCATGGTATGCCACTCTGAAGGCTCCCTAGAAACAGGTAGAGAAAGCTGGAGGGGATTGTAGGGTTTTATTTATTTACTTACAACATTTATGTTATAACCCTCAACATCTAAACAGATTCTGGAATAATGAAAAATAAAAGACGGAAAGATAAAAAGATGGAAGAATAAACACCATATTAAGAATGGTCATTCATTCATTCAAAAATAGAATACCAGTTGGGATGCTGGTCTGTCTTTCTCTATGCTTATTGTATCTGATCCCTAAAAGATAGCAAAAGGCAGCCAGCAGCTGTAAGAACCTCTCTCCCTTTCTCCATTTCCAAGGAAGCCTTCAGAATGCTTAACAGTCAGAGTGTAGCTAGGATCGTAAAAGCAGTTATTTGTGCTAAGCAAGTATTAACCAAGATAATAATTATGGCTGTTTTACTAAAATAGATCTTACTTTGCTCATAATTTGAGCATTATGACATCCCGAGTTCCAATCATTACTTGCCAGATATTTACCGACAGATCACACAAACACACAATACATATTGGAGTGCATAAGTGGAAAGCATTGAAAACATGTGAAAAAGACAAAAGACAACATTCAGAAACCACAACATTTCTATTGCTGCCGCAGACCTGAAAGTTGACATTCTCTAGAGCAGCTTACACCAACCTGATGCTCTCCCAGGTGTGTTGGGCTACAACCCCCCATTACCACCAGCCAACTTGGCTAATTCTGCCTTTGGGTAGTGGGAGTTATAGCCCAAGAAAGTTAGAGGACACTATGTTGGGGAACATTGCTCTAAAAGAAGAGTCCAGTGAAAAATATGTTTGGAACCAATGAACATGTTTCATTCTGTTTGGGTTTGAATAGCTTTTTAATCCATTAACACACCTTTGGGGAAAGTTTTATCAGCTACTGCCCATCTAAAATGACCACACTCCTGACACTGTGCAATGTACCCTAAAAGAGTTTGAACGTGCTCTATAAAAAGGAATGGTAAAAAAAATCTTGGATACAAGTTGCAGATATTAAATTTGTATGAAAATTACAGGGCTTCATAAACAACCATCCCTCTGGGATTGCACGGTACTTTTGAAAACATCAACCACCCCCACAAAAAATCAAAGAAAAAATAACAGTTATAATAGTTGTATGTGCTTTGTGTGTGTGTGTCTTTCAGATCACAAGTCATCAACGCATGCAGCTCTGCTCTATACCTGTGCAGAAAAAGGGCTACTATTATATGCTCCCTTAAATATGCTCCTTCACCTGTTGGCTCTCATTGGCACTTAGAACAGTAGTCTTCACCCCTTTCAAAGCCAACATGCTCCTTTAGCCCAAAGGAGAATTTGGGGGCCCACTACTTGATTTTTTACCATATATTTGTATGGCAGTAGTAGTGGCATAGCAACCCACTTTAGGTCAGGCTGTGATCCAGTAGTGGGCTCTACCCACTAGTTGAAGAGCAATGATTTAGAAGACAAGGTGCTTACCATCATCTGGGTAACACAAAGCCTTGCACCAAATAATATAGTTTTTTTCATGACTCCCTAACCTGTAGATGCATTTCGATGAAATCCAAGAGGCTTTCGACAGTATCCAATTGCCTGAAGCGCAAATGATGTTGCATAAATGGAATCTAGGTTTTGAACTATGTGCAAGAGAAGAATCCAACTAAAATTATGTTTGTGCAAGTGTGGTTGCGCAAGCAATATTGCATAAGTCTTACGCAACCCGTTGTGCATTCCTCTTCTACAACCGATTATGCAACTGTTTGCACAAATGGTTGCACAAGTGTAATGGGCAACCACTTGTGCAATGCAAAGATTCAGCAGTGCTATTTGAGTTTGTGGAATGACACCATTGAATAATGCCCTTCATCCCCTACTATGCCCGCAAATTCCGTGCAAATCCGCTGAAAAACTAAGAATAAAATAAACATTATTGGTATTTGTTGATTTTTCCATTATAGTCAATGGGAAAGTCATTTGAGGCTTTGGAAAATAAGGAAAGGCAGTGCCTTGGATCCAAGTAAAAGTGTGACATCAGTCTGAGTGTGACTTCAGTGCTTTGCCAGATAGCTGCATAATTTCCAATAGGCTAAATAGAGAAAAAATTGGAGTATAAGATGCTGTTGGGAGACCAGGTCTTAGGGCTCTTGGAGCTTTTTTTACTTACATAAAACCTGAAAAATAAGTTTTCTTTTCTACATATATTATGCACATTTTGTGTTGTCTAGTATGCATTTTTCCCCATTATGCTCCCACAAATAATTTCAATACACTGAGATTCTCTTCCAGTTGTTTTGAATTCTCCAGGGCCCAAATTGGGCAAAAGCTGTGAAAGTAATAGCACCAAACTTTCATACTGACTTTCAAACATTAATTTTGTAGGGTATTAGTCTTGCGATTTATTTATTTTTATTTTAGGTTTATTAAGATTTTGTTATTGTATTGTTAGCCTTGGCACCATTTTTGGTGAAAAGGTGGGATATAAATTTAATAAAGAAACAATAAAGAAAAAATCTCAGCATGCAACAAATACACACAGAAGAGGTTGAAAAAGCTCTCTATTTGATTTGGTTCGTCCAGTCACGCTTACTCAATTTCTAGATAAAGTTGAAAAATGTTGCCAACACCACTAAAGACCTCAAAACTGAATCTGACTAGAACTTAGGCTTCCTTATCAGGAAAGTCGTTAAGGAGTTGTTTTCTTCTGAGAAATCAGATTTCTTGGGCAGACCTAGAGATGTTACTATTAACTTATAAAGACTAAATCCCACTTCTGGATTCCACAAATCAATTGGAATAGCATTTCTGGGTCACTTCTGATAAAATTTCTGTGCTTGTATTTTTATTTGGGAATTGACACATTTCCTGTAGGCTCACATTCTAGCATGATCTGAAAAGCTGAAGGGATATAAGCTGTTTTAGGAATCTTCCACCATCTTCCACGCCAGTTACGGTCTCTTGAAACACAGCATATATTGGCAGGTAATCTTCCCAGCAAATGCTCCTTATGCGTTTCCCAATATTCTTCTTCCATCATTCCTATCACTGGATTTAGTTTCTTTCATGAAGGATTCTGTCACTAAAAACTGTGAGGAAGCAAAGGTTTTAATGTCCTATTTCCTATATTTTACACAGTGTTCTTAATCCAAGAACATTTGGAAAGAACGTCAAATGGCCAACTGTTTCAGCTAAATTTCCCTTCAAAGGAAATTGTGCTTCTGCTTTATAAAAGATGGGTTACTGACTCTCAAGGTGCTGTTTTATTCATTCCCCCAAGATCCACCAAAGAAAAGCAAATGCCACAGTCTAGACTAAAGAGAAAAAGAGCAATTGAGATGAAGTTCCAGCATACAGATAAAAAAAAATCTCCACGCTGAACTGTGATTAGTGTGGCTAACTGCCCCACACCACTCATGCAAGACATGGGAATTATTTCAAAGCAACCCTTCTCCTTTTCCATGGTACTGCAGGGTCTGCGATTTGCTGACCACATGCCATGCAGAGTGAGAAGCACTTACAGAGAGAGGTAGTGGCAACAGCAAGGCAGGGAGGTGAATGTGGGTTCCGCTTATACCTGAGAGGAGCAAAGAGGAGAGTTGAGCGCAAGCTGTGCAGAAGAGGGAATGTTTGTGAAACACAGGTAACCCACCCCCACCCTCCCTGTATCACTCACCTCCACGGCATGCTTGAATGAAGAACATTTTGGGCTTATTCTGAAGACTAGGGCAGTTTGCATTATCAAAGAGCCTGAAAATCTCCTGCAACTGTGAATGAGGCAAATAGTAAGCATTTGTTAAAGCAAATA
The DNA here is from genome assembly GCF_023053635.1 of Elgaria multicarinata webbii. NCBI lineage: Eukaryota > Metazoa > Chordata > Lepidosauria > Squamata > Anguidae > Elgaria > Elgaria multicarinata. The sequence goes on from NC_086176.1 coordinate 9,700,761, forward strand.
GCTAAATCGTTTTTATCCATCATTTATGCTTTTTAATTTTATGACTATGTTGTCAGATTTTATTTCTTACTGTGCAAGTCACCCTGGGAATATTTATATTGAGGAGCAGCACAGAATGTTTTTTAATGAACAGGCAACCAAGCACAACATTCTCATCATCATATCAATATCCACTCTACCCCACTTTTTCTATATATTCCTGCCAGTTATTTTCCAACTTCTCCAAATACCACCATTTCTACTTCAGGCTAGAGCCTCATCATAACTTATCCACCAGTAGTTGGTTGCCAATTTCATCATCTCTACAAACAATACTCCTACACAAAGGGAATCTACGTATGGTAAGTTACCTGAAGTAGCATGCCATCCACTCCATAGACCCCACCCTCTACGCCATGTGAGAGAAGAGACACAATGCAGGAATCTACATCTCTGTGAGTTGGAAGCTTTGAAAATTTTTCCAATTCTTCCTGCATTTCCTGAGAAAAAGAGATAACTAAGATCAGCAATCCCTGGAGCTGCACGTACCAATGAATTGGAAAATGCACAATTAACAGAATAAACCCATGTACCAATCGCCAGTTTAATCAAAAGCTAGATGTAGCCTCAGAACAGCAAAATAACTTCCAAAAGGTGGAGGATTTATGAATCAACAGAACAGGATATGCATGGGCCCATTCAGTTTCTAGAGGATTTTAAGATTCCATATGCTGCTCAGTCCCAAATACTGAGAATTAAGATTCCATATGCTGCTCAATCCCAAGTAGACAGACAGCATAAAACGTGACAAGGACATGTTTCAACTAAGTGTCAGGTTAGTCTAAGATGCAGTGATTCCTTATATATTCTCCTTAAGATCTGGCACTGAGTCTTTTGGCAACCCCTACTGAACACTGGTGGTCCTTAAGCTCTGAAACCAGCTCTCTGCCACATTATGGCTGGGTTTACACAATCAGAGGGGAAATAACACACAGTAGCTTATTTCCTCTCCCCGGACATGCTCTCCCTACAACAGGCCGTGGGCTCAGCGTGCCTTGTTAACCACAGTAACAAGTCACCCTTGCCAGGTTCGCACAACATGACAATTTGTACTGCCAGGGAGTAATTACGTGAATCCTCCCCCCCCCCCGCCCCAACTCCAGCACACACAGATAGGTGAAATAAGCTACTGTAGTTTATTTCCCCTCCGTGATCATACAAACCAAGTCTAGATATTTGCTTATTTTAAGCTGATAATTAGGACTATTTTAAAGGAAGCTTTTTATGGTTATTTGTAATTTTAGTGCCAAATCTTTGATTTTATAGTTTATCCCTTTTCTCTGTTGTATATTGTAATTTTTTTTATTATCGTTTATATGTCACTGAGCATATTCTAGCACTCTTCGAAGATTAAAAAACAGTTTTCGCTCTCAGGTTTACAATCCAATAGACATTTTTCTAAAGTAAAAATAAAAGTATGGGGAGGGAAGAGGAAACCAAGCAAATTCAGACATTAATTCTTTGTAATTCTTACATAAATGTTTAATGCTCAAGTGGAGACAATTCTGAGAGCGGAGAAGCCAAATGGCAATTAGTGCCTGCAGAGCTGATGGAGGGCTATGTTACCTCACCTCTCCTACTGTTGTAGCCAGGAAAAGATTTTTTTTTATAGTTTCACACCATTCCACGCTGTCTTAAAATTGTGCTATTGATACTTCACTTTTGAGAATCTTGACCAAAAGGTGGGTTATAAACTATTTTAAATAAAATTAATTTCCCCCAATGCCCCTTCTTAAGCTCCCTAATTCAAACTGTGCACCACTGCTGAGAGCTTTACAACAGCACACTCTTGGTCTGAGCAATAGTAATATATCAGAAACCAGTTTGGATAATTTAAGAACAAGTATATGTTGCCAGAAATATGTACGTTGCTGCAGGAAAGTAGTAATAAGGCAAGGTAATTCACATTATACAATTAGAAAATGATGTGATACATCAGGTAGGAATGAAAATTCACAATTTAAGCAGTGAGGTGAAAAAATCCAACAAAAAGTTTGAAAGTTGAAGGCTTTGGAGATGTAATCACCTAAAATAACCCCTCACCCCTTTCATACATCTGTCTTGCCCATATATTGAAATATTTTCAAAATAAATTCTTCAGATTACAAAAGGCATCTGAGGTAGAAGTTCTATATTAATTACAGTAATATTAAGATACTTTAATAAAACTGGTTCAAAATTACAGGAAGAGGCATGTTTTTCTTAATTTCTATAGCAAAAATCTTCATTGCAAAATACTCTGAACGGATCATAAAAATGAGACAAAGAACTGAAATAATGGAAAACTCACAGAGAGCCATTTTGAAAAGGAAAATGTTCAATAGACCCATGATACTCTGTAGCCACCGACTACAAAAGGGACTAAATTTAGCTTACAACACCGCTGAATTTTGGTGGGAAATGGGCAAATTTTGCCTCTTTCTTTTTTTGCCTCCCGGGAGCAGTGTCAGACTAATCTCTTGACTTCTATTTTAAATCTGCAACTTGTTAGTGATAAAGGTTTGCAGAATTTTAATGGAATTTTACTGAGAAATTGGGTAACCAATGTTTATTAACCACTGGTTTATAATGGTTTATTAACCATTTTAATTTCATTAAAGTTCTGCAAACCTTTATCACTAACGAAAGAATGGGTGTTATTTTCTGTAGACTTCTATTGCACATATGTTGAAATAAAGAATTAGCGGATAGAATTGTGAGGATGAACAAATTAAAAATAAAGTACTCCATAAAAATAACCACAAATATGATAGCTAGACAGTGATAAAAATTCTATATGGCAATGTAACCCTTAGTACATATAAAATATTTGCCCCAATAGAACCTTTTCCACGTTAGTAATGATGCCAGTTACCCAATTCATTGCAAGTAGCCAATTCTAGCAAACAAATTCTTGAACACTCATACGATGCAGACATTTGTCATACTTGCTTCATTCTCCAGGCTCACCTGTGCAGTCTTGTCATGTTGCAAAAGTACTTGGTACCCAAGGTGTTTGAATAGCGCTTCTAGGGCAGCATAGTCCACATTTCCACCAGAACGCAACTCCAGATCTGTCTCACTGCTGAAATGCACATTGCTAAGTATAAGTGCCAGGCCCCGTGGACGTGATTGCAACCTGTATGCCTGTGAAATAGAGATAACCTGTTGTATCCAGTTTCCAGATACATATGTTAAACAGTAACATCACAATAACGTTTAAAAACGCATCACAGCCAGAATGTTGATGCACCTAGGCAATTCTACACAAACAAATGCAGAGGTCACAGACACTGTATACACTAAGAAGAAAAGCAATCTGAGTAAAGAGATGTTATACACAGACTGGTAAAATTCAAGGCACATGTCAATGCTTAAAGTATTTCACATTTCTTTCTATCTATGTACAGGACTGCCATTTAGAAATTGGATGTCAATTCCAAAGGTTTCTACTCTGTTGACTAAGAATTGGAAATAATTTCCTAGCTTGGTAGAGGCACCAGTGAGAATAGCAATACCTTAACAAAGTGCAAAAAAAGGCAACTAAAATGACTAAAGGGCTGTAGCAACACTCCTATGAGGAAAGGCTACAACAACTGGGATTGTTTAGCTTAGAAAAAAGGCAAGTAAGGGCAGACATGATAGAGGTGTACAAAATTATACATAGTGTGGAGACATTTTTCTCCCTCTCTCATAATACTAGAATCAGGGATTCTAGTAGCGGATTGGCGGGAGATTCAGGACAGATGAAACGAAATACATCTTCACACAGTGCATAGTTAAACTATGCCACTCGCTTCAACAATATGTAGTGATGGCCACCAATCTGGATGGCTTTAAAAGGGATTTGGACAAATTCATGAATGATAAAGCTATCCATGGCTGCTAATCCTGAAGGCTATTATATGCTACCTCCTGTATCCGAGGCAGTAAGCCTATATGCACTAGATGCCGGGAAACATGGGCGTGAGGGTGCTGTTGAACTCATGTCCTGCTTCTGGGTTTCCTGTGGGCAGCTGGTTGGCCACTGTGTGAACAGAATGCTGGATTAGATGGACTCTTGGCCTGATCCAGCATGGCTCTTCTTATGAACTTATACAAAAATTTAACAGTTGGTATCACAATTTAAGAACTTGGGAGTCTCTAAGTGCATATACTATCATAACAATCTGAACAGAGAATACATGTGGTTTTGAGAAGGAAGTACAGTTGTCTAAGAAAAGAAGGATGCATCAGAACAGACTGATTAAACCACCTCCTCCATTGTTTAGTCTGTGTTTTGAAAATTATATGGCTGCTCATGCTTTTACAATTGATTGTGAAAGAAAAAAAATCTTCTCCTGAATGGAGACCATGTATGAAATTATCTTTTTGCAGACCACCTACAAAAGCATCCCATGTTTGTTTAGGAGAATGAGAAACTTAGTTCCCACCTTTCAGGTTACTCACCAGATGCTCATGAGCATGATAGAAATCTGGGGTGCATGGCTTCACCTGAGGATAGTGGGGCCCATCTCCTTTATCCAAGGAATGCTCCATTGGCTCTGCTGAAGACACAAATATGCAAACAGCTTAGCAGCAAATACACAGCTCCTGTGTAACTATAAAATTTGGAGATATTCAGAAATAGAAGCATGTGGATTTCTTATTCAAAATCATTTGTCTCTATTGAATGTATTACAAGAATTTTGAAGCCTAGAGCTATGGCACATGCATGATTTGTGTTTACCTTGCTGAAAACTCATTTTAGCCAAGTTGCATGTGCTAACATTTGCACTTTCCATAGTAACAGTTAAGTAATACAAGTATGATTATAAAGATCAAAATGAATTTGTTCCAAAATGACTTGTTTGTACTGTCAGTTTCTTATGGCTTGTTTTAGCATAGGGTTGGGAAACTATTTTTGGGTTAGGGGCCCAGATAACCCCCACCAACTCAGCCCCCACTGGATGAATGACATCAGCGGGCTGGAGCACACACCCCTGCTATCATTATGCCTTATTCCACCTGCTATCTCACCCAGGGCCCTGACTTCACTGCATGCAGCCTTCCCTGGCCAGGGAGGATGAACACCACACAGAAATCCCCACTATTATCCCCAATCACTGAGGTAGCAGCAGGGATTCCTTTTGCCTCTCCTCTGTAGAGGATGGGACTTTGGGGAGGGGCCTCATTTGAGGCCCACAGGCCAGATGGCCCAAACTGGCGAGTCAAATTTGGGCCACAGATCAGAAATTCCCCACCCCTTTTTTCCATGACACTCAGTAATATTTAGCATTTAAGTCCAAGCTCTTCTAATAAACTGTGCAGAATTTCAGGGCCAAATAAGACATGGTGATAATTGACTAAATTAATGTGCATTTTAGTTACATAATTAGCATTTGTGGGGGAGCCTGGACAGCCTCAACACTGCATGGGTTAAAGGGGAAGTTTGCATTTCAAGGGACACCGCCTCCACTGGTACCAGTAGAAGCATCCCTTTAAATGCAAAAAGCAGCTTCAGAGAGGAAGTACTTTTCAGGACTGTGGAAAAGTGATAAAGAGTTGAGGATACCAGTAAAATCTGGAGAGTCTGGCAGTCTCCCATGCTATCACAAACCAAATTTGGATTTTGCATTATTCCCACACTTACTCCAATTTTTCCATACAATAACATATATTGAGTGATGAGGAACATTTCTCTGCCTATTACTCTCCCTAAGCAACTGATGAATTATTATAGATGAAGATCAAATCTAACTATAAAAGTTTCTGTGTAATCATTCATCTTGCCGTACAAATGAAAAGGCATGGAAAAAATCTGGAGAAATGTGGAGGGTGGGGATTTTCCCCCACCATGCCCCAAGGGTTTATCAAAGGGGAAATTTGCACTTCCATGAAAATTTGGGGGGAAATCTTATGAAATGTATTTCTAATAACTATTTAAGACAATCTAGAGTATTAGATAATTACAATTCAGATATAGTGTAGACACGTGAAACTCTTAAATTCTTTTGACTGCGTCAGATTCTTCCATTTTCTGTGGTATATGAAAAACAAACTGAACTACGATTGAAAATATACACATCACATCAGGAAACAAGCTACATATGAAAGCCAATTATAATTTTGTGATTATTTCTGTGTTAGAGCTATTGCTAACATAAACAGCAAAAACATCCTCTGAATAATTTACTTGGTTACTAGTTAATAATAGAACAGTCTGCAATTTAAAAGATCAGCAGGATGCGACAAAATCCATAAGCCTTGGCCATAAAACTTGGGATATAAAAACTAGGTTAGGTTTTGTAACAGTTTCGTATTACTCCTGCAATGAAGCTGCCATTTTTTACAGGGATAGCAAATTTCTGTATTTTCTGGAGCTACTATGCTTCAGACAGTAGTCTGGGGGCTGCAAATGTAATTTGCGACGCAGTCCAACTCTTGTAAGGATTTCTAATATGGAGATGTGCATCTCCCAAGCATTTAAACTTTTATTTATTTATTTATTTATTTATTTATAAATTTATCTCCTATTCTTCAGATAAAAAAATTAAACCCTCCCCTCAAAGCAAATTGGCAAAGGACTTTTATAGAATATGTTTTGAGATATCAATACCACAAGAGGAAAACACAACAAGAACCCCCTCTCCACATAGTCACCACAGTCTCCCATTTCTTTTCCAAATAGCTATAGTTGGGGTATTACATATAAAACCCATAGAAAGATAGAACATTCAAGTGGGAATCTCTGTTGCACACATTTCGAAAACAGTTACCTTATAAATGAAATTGCAGGCAAACTTTCATTAACGTTTAGAAGACTGCACGGGGCCTGATAATATTGTTGATGGGCTGGGTCTGAACAATAGGTCATCAGCTGCCTATATGAAATTGCAGACATCCTCACAAAAATATGCAAGATGTCTCTAAGCTCAGTCTCTGTACCAGAGGACTGGAAGATGGCCAATGAAACCACCAATTTTCAAAAAGGGATCCAGGAAATTACAGGCCAGTTTGCTTGACATCTGTTCCAGGTAAACTGGTTGAAAGCATTATGAAAGACAAAATTAGTAAGCATATAGAAGGGCAGGTCCTGCTGAAGAAGAATCAACATGGCTTCCGCAAAGACAAGCCTTGTCTCACTAATCTACTAGAATTCTTTGAGTGTCAATAAACATGTAGACAGGGGTGATCTGGTGGACATTGTTTACTTGGACTTCCAAAAGGCTTTTGATAAAGTCCCCCACCAAAGACTCCTGAACAAACTTAGCAGTCATGGAATAACAGGAGAGGTCCTCTTATGGATCAGTAACTGGTTAGAGAACAGAAAACAGAGAGTAGGAATAAATGGTCAATTCTCCCGATGGAGGGAAGTAAATAGTGGGGTCCCACAGGGATCGGTATTGGGACCAATTCTTTTCAACTTGTTCATAAATGATCTGGAATTAGGAGTGAGCAGTGAAGTGGCCAAGTTTGCCAACGACACCAAATTATTTAAAGTTGTTAAAACACAAAGGGATTGTGAAGAGTTCCAAAGTGATCTCTCCTAGCTGGAAGAGTGGGCGTTCAAATGGCAGATGCAGTTCAATGTAAGCAAGTGTAAGGTGATGCACATTGGGGCAAAAAAACTCAACTTCAAGTATAACCTAATGGGATCTGACCAAACAAGAAAGAGATCTTGTGGTGGACAGCTTGATGAAAATGTCCACCCAGTGTGCAGCTGCTGTAAAGAAGGAGAACTCCATGTTAGGCATTATAAGAAAAGGAACAGAGAATAAAATGGCCAGTATCATACTGCCCTTATACAAATCTATGGTGCGACCACACTTAGAATACTGTATACAGTTCTGGTCACCACACCTTAAAAAGGATATTATAGAGCTGGAAAAAGTGCAGAAAAGGGCAACTAAAATGATTAAGGGTCTGGAGCATCTCCCGTATGAGGGAAGGTTACATCAACTGGGATTGTTTAGCTTGGAAAAAAGGAGGCTGAGGGGAGACATGACAGAGGTGTACAAAATTATGCATGGAATGGAGAATGTGGATAGGGAACATGGGTGGGAGGGTGCTGTTGCACCATGTCCTCCTGCCTTGTTGTTCCCTGGCCAATGGCTGCTTGGCTGCTGTGTGAACAGAGTGCTGGACTAGACGGACCCCTGGTCTGATCCAGCATGGCACTTCTTATATTATCTCTGATTTCAAATCTGATTCATTACATTTCTTTTTGCTCAAAACGGATTTACATATGTTAGGCCAAAACTTTCCTTCCACATTTAAAGAGCTAGTTCAGTCATTCCCCCTTGGGTTATACAACTACCCTGGTTGTCCCTGGGCACACACGTGCACAAGCAAATGTATCATGGAAGACATGGTTAATGGTTGGCAGAAATTTCTTTGATTTCACATCTTGTAGAGACTGTGAAAAAGCCTTTGTGATCATGGATATTGCTAATAGCCAATCATGGTGGTCTTCTGACTTGCATTTTATTTGCTTATGTGGGCAGAATTTGGATATGGTGGGGACAACTTGCATAAGCAAAATATGGCATGTGTTTATGAATTGTAATACGTACCTATATTCTCTCTCATTTCAGACCCTACAATGTTTAGAAATGAAAAGATGGTGTGGAAAACCACAAGAGGTGTATTAATACTTAAAACATACAAAATTGAAGGTATGTTTCAAGCAAATACAGGATCAGTAGATACATTCCGACAGGTTCAAAAGCTATCCTATAGTGCATTTATTTATTAATACTTGAAGGGTCTATAGGAGGAAAGAATATATAAATATTCTCAAAAAAATATGAGAAAGCATCACCATGTGGTTGCTAGAGAAAGAGGAAAGAATATAGTTTGGATTATAAAAGCCCTCTCACATTAAAAAAAAATTGCCCTTTGGGGCTAATTTTTTCGGATTTGCTCCTGTCTGAACATAAATAGACTCTATTTCTAGTAGCCTGAGCAAAAATGTTTGACCTTTTTAAAACCACAGGCAAAACAGGAAAATAGACACATTTTTCTTTTTCATGTTAATTTTGTGTCAGGCTGGGTGCATTTCTAGGAAGTTGTAGAAGTTCTTAACCACTGCAATTCCAGTCCAATTCCACAGCAAACATACCATGATTCCAACGTGGCCTTTTTTGAGAGATTCCTGATTCACGGACAGAAAATGGCAGACTTTCCTCATAGTCATGACTCAGCTGAAAGAGATCGCACAAAACCATGAAACCATCAATCAAGAACTCTTATAGGTAGTTTTAAGCAGCACTAAGAGACATAAAACATAACAAGATGAAAGGGAAAGGAAAGAAGATTGATCCCACTATTTCTGTGCGCGTGCATGGACTAACCCTTCCATGTAGTCTACAATAGAGCAAGTCAAGAGCAGAATGAACAGAAAAGGTCTAACACGTATGAGCTCACATTTGCAAGTTTAGCTGTCATTTTATTATTTATTTAAAATATTTCTGGGGCACTTTTCAGGGCAGAAGCCCTCCCGAGTCAGCTTGCAGAATAAAATCCATAAAATAATTAAAATATTAAAAGCAACAAAATAATCCAACAATAAACCAGCAACTGCTGAAATGTTATGCTGTGTTTTATATCTTGGTTTTGATCTGTATTTTACTAGTTTATTGTTATTGTAAGCCAGAGTAGGGATGGGCATTTGATTCAGACCAAGCTGAATTGGGCACCTTAGCACTGTTTCTGGTGCTTACTTAAAAGGAAGCAGGATTTTCTCCAGTGATCAGAACCAAAGTTGGACCCTGCAGGAGGCTTCATTTGTAATCTTCCTTTAGAAAGACGGACAGTACGTCACCAAAATTAGTATTTTTTGCTTTTCTAAACAAGAGATGGGCAACTTGTGACCCTCTAGATGTTTTGTCCTACAACTCCCACAATTCCTCACCACTGGCTCTACTAGCTAGGGCTGATGGAAGTAATAAACCAAGAAGGGCCACATGTTTCCCACTCCTGCTCTAAATGTTGAAGTGGTGGGAAGGAGTGGGGATGAGTAACTGACAGGCCCACCTTCTAATCACATGGCACATTTTACCAGGGGATCTCCAATGACTATGCTTTTGGGGAGGGCAAGGACGGGATGGTGAGATGGACTTTCTTCTGCTACTAGGCTTCACTATGAAAAAAAGCATTAAACCGGTTTTCAATCATCTTAACTCCCTCACTCTTCCACCTAGCCTTCTGAAACTTTGCAGGTTTCTTTGCTACAGATACATCTATGATGTGTGCTATTATCAAACAAATGGCTCCCCAAAACCTTGGGGGAAGCAAACCACTCAACCCTTCCTCCCAAGTTGGGGGGGGGGGGCTTTTCATAAACTCTGTTGCCCTTATTCTTCTGAAGTGTTGTAGCTTTGCTTAATCAGGGCCATCTCAATGCCTGTATTTAGAACGGTCCACAAGGAACATAGGGGGATAAGCGGATCCTTTTCGGGATACCCTCAAATGAAAAGGCTGCTCTTGCACAAAAATCCTTGCCCCTATTTATCTGAAATTTGGCAAGCTTGATCTCCTCAGAAAGGGTATCATAGCAATTTTCATCCAATTTTGTCAAGAAAAAATATATATTGGCAGTTCCCTTTAAAAACATCAAAATATTAAGGTGGGTAGCACAAAAGCCACTGTCAATGTTATAATATTGGCAGTAATGCCGTAATTCATTAGTCTCAAGACAGGTGTGCATTTGTTTGTTTTGCTCTTGTACCTAAGTTGTTGTTTTTTATCCTTCATTCCAAATAAACCATTGATCAAGTTCATGATTCTTCTTGAATAAACACTTTTCTGCATTAGTGCACTTCAATTCCTAGGATGCTCTACTAGTTTGTGTAGGCTTCAAAACGCACACACAGAAGAAAAGTGCACAGCCGAGTGGTAGCGGCACATATTATGCAGCTATGCACTGCAGCTTTGACTCCCCACCCCAGCCAGAAAAAATCCTGCAGACACCCATGATTCTTGAGTCAATACTGCCACAACTAGACTGGGTAAATCTGGTGTCGATTCCCACTGGAGAATTTAATGCCATCCTTGCTTTGTTTGTCCTCCTTCCACTTTCTAATGATGAGCTTGAAATGGAAATACTTAAATCAATTATTTAAATCTACGGCTAGATTTATTGGTTTGATTGGAAGGACTGAGCTGGAGCTTTGTCACCTATGATCTTATCATCCTCCCTGTTTCATTAGAATTCCCAATTAGTGTTTCGCTTTATTTGAGAAAAGTGGCCTAAAAGCAATTTTAAAAAATCAGGACATGTATGGTATAGTCCTAATGGGATAATACCAACCTCGGGACATGCTCTTGTGGGATTGCTCATTGGAAAACATCCCTAAGTACAAGCCTCCCTACACTTGTAAAGTTAACATCTTGTAGTGAAAGATGTTAGCGTTCCACACGTATGGAACTGAAGATGTTGTGGTCCAAAAAAGCTCAGTATGTTACATGCATTCTGATATGGTACAGTATGAGATTACTAAACCCATTATGTGTTCCTCCTCTAATGTGTATTTGATTTTTTCTTACCCTTGTAATCATATCTCCATTGCTGGGGATGGTGTTCAGGAGCATTTCCTCCAAGTGCTGCTGTTTGGTTTCTCGTAAAGCTTCACAAAAAGCTGAGAAGGCTTTGGGACCCCTCTTAGGGAGCAGATTCAGGAATTCTATGTTTTGGCTAAAACTCCCAGCCTTGGCCTGAACCCATGTAGAAAAACAAGCAAAAATCAAATAATATTGAATCAAATAAGTAACACAAAATCTGTTCTACAAAGCCTTGATGGGCATTGTCCTCGCCTTCACTATACTATCTGAACATGATCTGCAACAATGGAATCTGGCAAATATTAACATATAGGATAATGTTTGCTAGTGGAACGGAAACTTCTGGTAGAACCGTTTCCCCCTCTCCCTTCTAGCCCCCCAATCTGTTCTGAAGGGTTAGGAGACCCTCTAAACTTCCACTCGCACAACATTGATGTAGGCCATATTCAATATTTTCATAATGTATTCTTCATCTCTCATCAAGCAACTTGTAGGCACCATAATCCTATACAGATATCTCCCAGGAAAATGGAAAGGGACTATTACATACTTATATTGGGCCATATGCAATACTGCCACTGCGCTCCTGCTCAGTCTGTTGCACAACAGAAAGCTAGCAGTTCAAAAAGCAATCCTGGAAACACATATTTCTGGATTGGGAGAGATCTACAGAGCTTCTTTTTGCAAACTCAGGTGACCTGCCCTGTTGTGCACATTTCTGCTTGCTTTTCAAACTGCTAGCACCCCCTTCTCCTAATGGTAGATCCCTCTGATATGAGGGAAGATTTTGATACACCCACTCAGTTTGATAGGATATGTAATACCCAAAACAGCAGCAGCAAAATCAAAACCCTCATGGTTTTAAGCAGACACATATATTCATGGACAAAGAAGTTGGCATCCTAAATATACACTTACAGTATATGATCAATTTTGCATATAACTTTTTGCCTCAATAAAAAAGAGAGAGAGAAATAACTATTTGATTTGTTACAAGAACAGTCTGCCTCACAGCATGGTGGCTAGAAAAAATATTCCCTTCATCAACATTCTACATTATAGTGATTTATTGGTTAAGTCTGCATCATCCAACAACACAGCAAGTCCCCTGTTGAGAAGAGAAGAAAATTATAGAATAGGAATACTTCAATATCATTCCAATGATTTAAAAGGCATGGTGTTTTGTGACAAAGACACTTGCTTTAAAAAGTTAAGATCTGAGAGCTACTAAGACTTAAGGGACAAAAGGGATTCTTGAATGAACAGGTATTGTTTGATTAGTTACGTGGGCACAGGCTATTAAGAACTCTAATCTTTAACTATCTAAACTCCTCTCTTTTGTTCATTTTCCTTCCACCCCTTCCACTTTAGACCAGCCTTGCAAATATATCTACAAAACTGAATCACCCACTTCTCTTTTTTACTAGTGTATGCCTTAGTCTCAAATCCCAGCTTATAAAGGCTTTTATGTTTGGCCACTTGAAGGCAACACTTATTTGACCCAGGTGAACATGTAAGATGCTCATTAGCCTACAAAACTATGCTTTCATCTAGTTAAGCAGCTATATGCTGCTTTAGGCTACTGCCCATATGACACACAGAAGTATTTTGCAACATTTAGAAGCATAAGCAATAATGTAAAGATTATAGTTTTGGATAATAATTCCAGCATTTGACAAATCCAAGTGTACCTGTATTGTTTCCATCATTGCTTCCGTGATAACATCCTTTTCTATAAGATGTTCCATTAGTTCCTTCAGTAATAGCTGCTTTGCTAGAGACACACGATTCTTTTTCAATGCATCTTGGTGACATTTCTGCATGCCACATGCACCCAGCATCCTAGAAGCAAAGAAGAAAGCAAACCCCAGTGCATAAAATCACAATTACTCCCCATACCCTGCACAATGTTCCATGCTGTTTAAAGACAGAACAAACAAAGCACAGGCACCATTTCAACATTTTAGATCACTATTTCTATTACTAGTTTACAATTGAACAAATTATGACATGTCTAGCAGCTACTAAACCTAAATGTGATGGGAGAAATCATGCCTCTTTTTGTCCCGAACAATCCCTTCCACATCCGGTTCAATGTTTCCAACTTTTAATCTCAAATCTGGATAAACATCAAGCCAATTTCTATGCTTGTTCTTCATATAACAAAATGTCAAAAATGTTTGTTCACAAAGATATGTGGAATGAAAGAGAACTAGATATTTCAAAGCTTTTTCACTTTACTTCTTATAATCAGGAAAAACTTTCTCAGAATTGATCGTTAATATTCTTTGAAAAATGATTTCAGTGAACCATCACAAGTCACGTCAACAAGTGCATCTTGCTCTTCCGAAGATAGAGTGGTTAGCTGTACATCACCACATTCAAATGGATTCCTTATCCATAAGTTTTCAGGATTAGGTGCAGGGAAGTAATCTCTGAATCTAGCAGCTAAATCACGCAGGCGCTTTCACACATGATGTCACCGTCAAAGTAAATGGAGTTTGGGAGACGGCGTATTTTCTTTTATTAAAATGCAGTCCTAATAGGTGAATGGTGCCACAGAGCCCCTGGGTGGGTTACGTGGACCCCTTGGGGAATGCGGACAACCAATTGGGAACCACTGTTCTAGACCATTTCCCGGCCCAATTCAAAGTGCTGGTATTATCTCCTCCTAAGATCATCTTCAGAGGCTGTCCTTTGGGTACTCCTGACAAATAAGCTGAGGCTAGTAACTAAAGTGCCATAACAAATAAAAAGTGGGCTTTTTCAGCGGTGATACCGCAGTTGTGGAATGCCCTTCCCAGAGGCTCACCTGGTGCTCATGTTGTAGTCTTTTTGACATCAGGAGAAGAACTTGTTTTTTCCCTCAGGCTTTTTATTCTTCAGTTTCTTTTAAAATATTTTTGGGGGTGTTTTTATATCTTCTCCTGCTGTTGGTTTTTACTCTGGTTTCATTCTGTTTTAATATTTTCAAGGTTTTATATTGTGTTTTATATTGTATTCTAGGGCTTTATTCTTTGTGAACCACCCAGAAAGGTTTGATTATTGGGCAAAATAGAAATGAAATGGCATTTTATGGCATTGTGATATGTTATTTCCTGAAAATGTCTGCAGAATAAGCCGATTTAAAAAGCACAACTACAGTGGCCAGTTGAGAAGCTGGTAATCATTTCTCTCTCAAAAAAGAATATATATGTTGGGGTATTGGTATTTTGGTGTTAGCACCAACCCCAAACAGCTCATAAGTGTTTTCAATGCAATGCCTTCAGTTTTGAGACTCTTCTCAGATAGTTGTATAAAATACACCACAGAACATTGGGCAGAACTGCAGGCATATCGTTTCCCCTTTCAAGATAAATGCTCCTACAGAAGAGCAAACTATTTTAAGAAAATGTATTTTGCAGCTTCCTTTAATTACAACACTCTATACAGCCATTAGAATGATTCTATAACAAACACCCTAACATTTGCAAGGTTTGCTTGTTAAGAATATTTTAGAGCCATTTCTTTACTTTCAAAAGGAGCTCCTACTTGAATTCAATGCAACTTTCTTCACAGCTATTTATAAGTGATGTAAGTCAAGGGGTGCAGAACCTCTTTTAGTCCGAGGGCTGAATTTCATTTGGGAATATTCTCTGGGGCTGCATTCCAATACTGAACAAGCCTGAAGGGAAAATGGGCAGAGCCAAATATATCCACATATATGCCAGTAACTGAGCCTTAAGAAAGGCAAATTGACCTATTATTATTATTTATTTATATAGTACATGGTGCTGTACAGAGTAAAACAGTAAATAGCGAGACCCTGCCGCACAAAACCCCAACCATCAATTCATAGAATCATAGAATAGCAGAGTTGGAAGGGGCCTACAAGGCCATCGAGTCCAACCCCCTGCTCAATGCAGGAATCCACCCTAAAGCATCCCTGACAGATGGTTGTCCAGCTGCCTCTTGAACGACTAGCGTGGGAGAGCCCACAACCTCCCTAGGGAACTGATTCCATTGTCGTACTGCTCAAACAGTCAGGAAGTTTTTCCTGATGTCCAGCTGGAATCTGGCTTCCTTTAACTTGAGCCCGTTATTCCGTATCCTGCACTCTGGGAGGATCGAGAAGAGATCCTGGCCCTCCTCTGTGTGACAACCTTTTAAGTATTTGAAGAGTGCTCTCATATCTCCCCTCCATCTTCTCTTCTCCAGGCTAAACATGCCTAGTTCTTTCAGTCTCTCTTCATAGGGCTTTGTTTCCAGACCCCTGATCATCCTGGTTGCTCTCCTCTGAACACGCTCCAGCTTGTCTGCGTCCTTCTTGAATTGTGGAGCCCAGAACTGGACGCAATACTCTAGATGAGGCCTAACCAGGGCCGAATAGAGAGGAACCAGTACCTCCCGTGATTTGGAAGCTATACTTCTATTAATGCAGCCCAAAATAGCATTTGCCTTTTTTGCAGCCATGTCGCACTGTTGGCTCATATTCAGCTTGTGATCTACAACAATTCCAAGATCCTTCTCGTTTGTAGTATTGCTGAGCCAAGTATCCCCCATCTTGTAACTGTGCCTTTGGTTTCTATTTCCTAAATGTAGAACTTGGCATTTACCCCTATTAAATTTCATTCCGTTGTTTTCAGCCCAGCACTCCAGCCTATCAAGATCACTTTGAAGTTTGTTTCTGTCTTCCAGGGTATTAGCTATCCCACCCAATTTTGTGTCATCTGCAAATTTGATCAGCGTTCCCTGCACCTCCTTGTCCAAATCATTAACAAAAATGTTGAAGAGCACTGGGCCCAGGACTGAGCCCTGTGGTACCCCACTCGTTACCTCTCCCCAGTTTGAGAAGGTTCCATTGATAAGTACTGGGGGTTTTGTGCACTTCTCCCCCATTCTAAAAGCAAGTGGGGGCAGAGCCTTCTAGGAATACAAGAGCCAGACTGGGCTTTCTGGGCTTCTGATGTAAGGTAACAACTGGTATAGGTGCCCAGCTGTTAGACCTAGTGCAATCTACATGGGTCCTGCTGAAATCCAATGTTTTTTTGTTTTTTTTACACACAAGACTACAAAAAGCAGCCATCAACTCACAACTCACATCCATGGAACTGCTGGGATAGATGTGTTTTTTATACTGCAATTTGTAAACACAACCTTTAATTTGACTTGATTAAACCTGACACGCAAAATACATGAGGGTTAAGATAAATCTTGGGTGTATGCTGTCATCCCCTCAAGATACTGAATCAGAATATCCCTTGTTCGAACATTATTATTATTATTTATTGCATTTTTATTGCCTTTACCATGAACTCAAAACATGGAAGTATTGCCTCCTGAGGCATTTTACTGTATTTCTTCGATTCTAAGATGCACTTTTCCCCCCATATAAACATCTCTAAAAACGGGGTGCATCTTAGAATCGCGGGTGCGATTATTATTTTAGAATCAAAGCTTTTTTCTGTTGGTGGTACTGAAATTAGTGAGCGTCTTACAATCGATGGCGTCTTAGAATCGAAGAAATACGGCATTTTATTTTACCACAGCTCTCTCTTCCCCTCCCCCCCATTTACAACCGAGATGGAAGGGGGGGAGGAACACTCAATTTACCGGACTGTTATACGGATAACAATAAAATAGCGCCTAAGGACGCTGGGGGAAAAGAACTATATAAATGTTAGCTATGATTCAAGGCATTACTCTGCCGTCTTAATGGGATACCAGTTGTCGAGAGCCGTTAAGAGGACAATTAGGAGACGATGTCCGGGGGAAACTGGGCCATCAATGCCGCCACAAGAAAACGTGCAACGGCCTGACAGGAAATCCAGCGATCCCAGTTCACCCTCCCTTCTAACGCTCTCTCCATCCGCCACCCTGAGGGGCGGGAAAGAAGCCCGCCCAGCTCCCGGGGCACGACCTGCTTCGCCCCACTCCGGCCCGCTGCCTCAGAGAACCGCGGAGCAGACCTCCACTCACTCACTCGCGTCCGCCGCGTCAGGCGCTTCTTATAGCTGAGGCGGGAGGCCCCCGAGGGCGCGAGACAGCCGAGACTCTTTCCCGCCTAAAATTCTCTTCCTTTTGCCAACAGCCTACGAAACTGGGGGGAGGGGAGAAAAGCAGGCGACGATTCCCGGTCACGTGGTCGCAATTCGACTCGATTGAGGCTTGTGCGCCTGCGCGGCGGCGGCGTGCGCGCCTGCGTGCGTGCAAGGTCTTTCCTTACGCAGATCAAACTCCTCCCCCATCCTCCCCATCTCCCGAAGCCCGCTGGCCGCGAAACGACCTCAGGAAAAGATTCCGTCCTTTTTTGGCGCATGCGCGCTTCGTCGCAGGAGGCGCGGACGCTGCTGGGTGGGCTGGTTCGCGCCGCCCTTTCTACACGCGGGGATTACTGCCAGCTCCCGCAGCTATGACCCCGTACAGAGCAGCCTGGTTTGGCCTACATCCACGAGGAAATATTACCCAGTTACTGACTCCTTTACCTAAAATTAATTTCCAGCTTCGCTTAGGGTGACCATGTGAAAAGGAGGACTGGGCTCCTGTATCTTTAGCAGTTATTATTGCTTACCCTTCCCTGTACCTGTTTGCATTCTCTTCCCCTCCTTATTGTTTTACTATGATTTTATTAGATTGTAAGCCTATGCGGCAGGGTCTTGCTATTTACTGTTTTACTCTGTACAGCACCATGTACATTGATGGTGCTATATAAATAAATAATAATAATAATAATAATAATAATAATTTATTATTATTTATTTATATAGCACCATCAGTGTACATGGTGCTGTACAGAGTAAAACAATAAAATAGTAAAACCCTGCCGCATAGGCTTACATTACAGTTTCATAGAAAAGGGAATTTCAGCAGGTATGTGTTTGCGTGCAGCACCTGGTGAAATTCCCTCTTCATCACAACTGTTAAAGCTGCAGGAGCCACGCAGCCAGGAAATCAGAAGACGATTTCCTGGCTGGGAGGAGAGCAATGACAAATCTCGATAAAATAGTTAAGAGCAGAGACATCACACGGACGACAAAGGTCCGCATAGTTAAAGCAATGGTATTTCCCGTAGTAACCTATGGCTGCGAGAGCTGGACCATAAGGAAGGCTGAGCAAAGGAAGATAGATGCTTTTGAACTGTGGTGTTGGAGGAAAATTCTGAGAGTGCCTTGGACCGCCAGAAGATCAAACCAGTCCATACGCCAGGAAATAAAGCCAGACTGCTCACTTGAGGGAATGATACTAAAGGCAGAACTGAAGTACTTTGGCCACATAATGAGAAGACAGGACACCCCGAAGATGCTGATGCTAGGGAAAGTGGAAGGCAAAAGGAAGAGGGGCCGACCAAGGGCAAGATGGATGGATGATATTCTGGAGGTGACAGGCTCGACCTTGGGGGAGCTAGGGGTGGCAACGGCCGACAGAAAGCTCTGGCGTGGGCTGGTCCATGAAGTCACGAAGAGTCGGAAGCGACTGAACGAATAAACAACATACAGGAGCCCTGTCCTCCTTTCCATATGGTCACCCCAGCTTTGCTAGTATTGTAATACTAGCAAATATAAGTAGTACAGACCACCATCTTTCTCTTTCTGCTCTTTGTTTCAACAAGTACATGGGTAGGAGACATAGCCTGGTAACTGTTAAATTTCAATATTATCACTATGGGAGATCAGCCAGTATCCTTTGTCCCAGCAACGTTCTGAGAACTTGAAAGCTTGTGCACAACTTTATGAATAGAAGGGTCAATTAACACAACAGAGTGTATAGCTACTACTTAACCCCCTGCATTATATGGCTACAGTGGAGGGAGGAGAGCAAGGCTGCAAAGAGGTTTTTGTTGTTTATTCGTTCAGTCGTTTCCGACTCTTCGCGACTTCATGGACCAGCCCACGCCAGAGCTTTCTGTCGGCTGTCGCCACCCCCAGCTTCCCCAAGGTCAAGTCTGTCACCTCCAGAATATCATCCATCCATCTTGCCCTTGGTCGGCCCCTCTTCCTTTTGCCTTCCACTTTCCCTAGCATCAGCCTCTTCTCCAGGGGATCCTGTCTTCTCATTATGTGGCCAAAGTACTTCAGTTTTGCCTTTAATACCATTCCCTCAAGTGAGCAGTCTGGCTTGATTTCCTGGAGTATGGACTGGTTTGATCTTCTTGCAGTCCACGGCACTCTCAGAATTTTCCTCCAACACCACAGTTCAAAAGCATCTATCTTCCTTCGCTCAGCCTTCCTTATGGTCCAACTCTTGCAGCCATAGGTTACTACGGGGAATACCATTGCTTTAACTATGCAGACCTTTGTTGTCAGTGTGGTGTCTCTGCTCTTAACTATTTTATCAAGATTTGTCATTGCTCTCCTCCCAAGAAGTAAACGTCTTCTGATTTCCTGGCTGCAGTCAGCGTCTGCAGTAATCTTTGCGCCCAGAAATACAAAGTCTGTCACTGCCTCCACGTTTTCTCCCTCTATTTGCCAGTTATCAATCAAGCTGGTTGCCATAATCTTGGTTTTTTTGAGGTTTAACTGCAACCCGGCTTTTGCACTTTCTTCTTTCACCTTTGTCATAAGGCTCCTCAGCTCCTCCTCGCTTTCAGCCATCAAAGTGGTGTCATCTGCATATCTGAGATTGTTAATGTTTCTTCCTGCGATTTTAACTCCAGCCTTGGATTCGTCAAGTCCAGCACGTCGCATGATGTGTTCTGCATACAAGTTGAATAGGTAAGGTGAGAGTATACAGCCCTGCCGTACTCCTTTCCCAATCTTAAACCAGTCCGTTGTTCCGTGGTCTGTTCTTACCGTTGCTACTTGTTCGTTATACAGATTCCTCAGGAGGCAGACAAGATGACTTCGTATCCCCATACCACCAAGAACTTGCCACAGTTTGTTATGATCCGCACAGTCAAAGGCTTTAGAATAGTCGATAAAACAGAAATAGATGTTTTTCTGGAACTCCCTGGCTTTCTCCATTATCCAGCGGATATTGGCAATTTGGTCTCTAGTTCCTCTGCCTTTTCTAAACCAGGCTTGTACATCTGGCAATTCTCGCTCCATGAATTGCTGGAGTCTACCTTGCAGGATCTTGAGCATTACCTTGCTGGCATGTGAAATAAGTGCCACTGTACGATAGTTGGAACATTCTTTAGTGTTTCCCTTTTTTGGTATGGGGATATAAGTTGATTTTTTCCAGTCTGATGGCCATTCTTGTGTTTTCCAGATTTGCTGGCATATGGCATGCATCACCTTGACAGCATCATCTTACAATATTTTAAACAGTTCAGCTGGGATACCGTCGTCTCCTGCTGCCTTGTTATTAGCAATGCTTCTTAAGGCCCATTCGACCTCACTCTTCAGGATGTCTGGCTCTAACTCACTGACCACACCGTCTGAGCTTTCCCCGATATTATTATCCTTCCTATACAGATCTTCCGTATATTCTTGCCACCTTTTCTTGATCTCTTCTGTTTCTGTTAGGTCCTTGCCATCTTTGTTTTTGATCATACCCATTTTTGCCTGGAATTTACCTCCGATGTTTCTAATTTTCTGGAAGAGGTCTCTTGTCCTTCCTATTCTATTGTCTTCTTCCACTTCCGCACATTGCTTGTTTAAAAATAATTCTTTATCTCTTCTGGCTAACCTCTGGAATTTTGCATTTAATTGGGCATATCTCCCCCTATCACTGTTGCCTTTTGCTTTCCTTCTTTCTTGGGCTACTTCCAGTGTCTCAGCAGACAGCCATCTTGCCTTCTTGGTTTTCTTTTTCTTTGGGACGTTTTTTGTTGCCACCTCTTGGACAATGTTGCGAACTTCTGTCCATAGTTCTTCCGGGACCCTATCTACTAAATCTAGTCCCTTAAATCTGTTCTTCACTTCCACTGCATATTCATTAGGAATATTAGTGAGCTCATATCTAACTGATCTGTGGGTCTTCCCTATTCTCTTTAGTTTGATTCTAAATTGTGCAATAAGAAGTTCGTGATCTGAACTACAGTCAGCTCCAGGTCTTGTTTTTACTGTCTGTATAGATGTCCGCCACCTTTGGCTGCAAAGGATGTAGTCAATCTGATTTCGGTGTCGGCCATCTGGTGAAGTCCATGTATAAAGCCGTCTTTTTGGTTGTTGGAAGAGAGTGTTTGTTATGCACAGTGAGTTGTCCTGGCAGAATTCTATCAGCCTATGTCCCGCTTCATTTTGTTCTCCTAGACCATGCTTACCTGTAATTCCAGATGTCATTTGACTGCCCACCTTAGCGTTCCAGTCTCCTGTAACGAAAATAACATCTCTTTTTGGTGTATTATCCAGTAGGTGCTGCAGATCCTCATTGAACTGATCTACTTCTGCTTCTTCAGCATCTGTGGTTGGGGCATATATTTGGATCACTGTGATGTTAAATGGCTTACCCTGAATTCGAATTGAGATCATTCTATCGTTTTTTGGATTGTATCCAAGCACTGCTTTAGCCACTTTATTATTAATTATGAAGGCTACTCCGTTTCTTCTGTGATCCTCTTGTCCACAGTAGTAGATCTGGTGCTGATCTGATGTGAAGTGGCCCATTCCGGTCCATTTCAGTTCGCTGACACCCAATATATCTATATTTAATCTTGACATCTCGCCAATAACCACGTCCAATTTGCCCTGGCTCATAGATCTTACATTCCAGGTTCCTATGGTGTGTTGACCTTTAGAACATCGGATTCGTCGTTCACCACCAGCACCGTCGGCCGCTAGCCGTCCTTTCGGCTTTGAGCTAGCTGCGTCATCACGTCTGGGGCTGTTGAACTTATCCTCTGTTCCTCCCCAGTAGCATTTTGACCATCTTCCGACCTGGGGGTCCTATCTTCCGATGGTATACCGACATATCTCTGGTTGTACTGATCCATTTAGTTTTCATGGCAAGAGTACTGGGGTGGGTTGCCATTACCTTCCCCAGGGATCGTATTTGCAAAGAGGTATCCCAGGGCAAAACAGTCTTGGGGCCCTTCCTGCATTCCTGTCACCACCGTCAACATAAAATGTACCATATGTATTTTATAATTTAGAGTGCAGCATTTAATGATGATAAATTCATAAGTAATCATGAACGCTCACCTCCTCCTTGGACCAACTCAGGACTGTTGCTTGTCCCAATAAAAGAAGCATTGCGACATTACTCCAGCACACTTTTGGAGAACTCTGGACGTTGGCTTCCTGCTTAACTGCAAGACACTGTCCTGTAGGTCAAAGGTGAAAGGTTGCAATCTTATTTGTCTACTAACTTTAGGAAACATGAACATCGAGGGCCCTCAACCTTGTGGGGCCCAGGGGCAATTTGCTGCTGGGGGACGGGACATCTCTACACCCTGGGAAAAGACTAAGAACACTGCTTGGATCAATCTCCACCTGAAATAATGTGGACTATTTCCAAAATAAAGACCTCCATCACACCAGTGATTTATCGCACACTCGCCATGCCTGGTTTGCAGTTTTGTAACCCGGTGCTCACATGACATCGTCCCTGTCCTATGGTCATCTAGCCTCTTCCCCTCCATGTTTTGTTCCTTTTTAGAGCGGGGAAAGTCTGTATTTTTTTCTGAAGCGACTTTAATGTGCCCTTAAGCCTCTGTGAAGTGTTGTCCCCTTGCTTTTCCCTTTGTTGGGTGTGTGCGCTTTTATGTATTTATTTATTTATTTATTTATTGCACTTATATACCGCTCCCATAGCCAGGGCTCTCTGGGCGGTTTACAGAAATTCTAAAATTAAGATAAAAATGAGTATACAAAATTTAAAATTCTAAAAACACAGAACATACACACATAAAGCATTAAAAAACGTGAAAAAACTAAACATGTGGGTGATTAAGATGTGCCACCATATGCCTGGGCAAAGAGTCTTAACCTGGCACCGGAAAGATAGCAGCGTTGGTGCCAGGCGAGCCTCATCAGGGAGACCATTCCATACTCTGGGAGCCACCACTGAAAAAGTCCTGTCCCTTGTTGCCACACTCCGAGCCTCTCGGAGTAGGCACCCAGAGGAGGACCTTAGATGTTGAACGTAGTGACCAGGTATATTCACGTCGGGAGAGGCGTTCCGTCAGGTATTGTGGTCCCAAGCTGTGTAAGGCTTTATAGGTCAAAACCAGCACCTTGAATTGGGCTCGGAAACATACAGGCAGCCAGTGCAAGTGGACCAGAGCAGGTGTTATATGGTCGAACCTTCTGGTTCCCGAAATCAATCTGGCCGCTGCATTTTGCACGAGCTGCAGCTTCCGAACCATCTTCAAAGGCAGCCCTACGTAGAGTGCATTGCAGTAATCTAACTTGGAGGTTACCAGAGCATTTGGGTCTTGCACATGAAAGGGGAGGATGGAGCATGTTGGAATGAATGGGCTTTTTTACTGCTCCAACCCCACTCTCTTTTCCCGCAGCTCCCTCATTTTTAAAGATAAAGAGATCAAGCATTGCACAGTGATAGCTCTTAAGTAGAGCTTTAGGCATGCCAAGATTGAATCAGATTGGTTCATCCCTTGATTTTTTAAGGAATATTTTAATTCCCCCCCAAACCCTTTTTCTTGATAGTCCACTGGTGCGAAAGTCCACCTGTTTGCAGAGAGACTCTCCCTGTTCAGTGGTGTTTACTGAAAGGTAAGCATGCATGGGGTTTTAGTATGATTTGGATGTAAATGCAGTTAAAAGCAATGGGATTTACTCTTCAGTAAGTGAACCAGCAGCTCTCTATTTTATGAACTGGAGATGCACAGCTGCACATGATCAAAGTAAAAGAAAATAGATCCTTCACAATTGCAAACAGGTGGACCTTCGCATTGGCAGACTATTAAGAAAAGGGTTTTAGGGGGGAATTTTAAAAATTCCTATAAAATCAAGGCATGAACCAATCTGATTCAAACATGGCAGGGCTAAAGCCCTCCTTAAGAGCTATCACCATGCCAAGTTTCATATCTTTATCTTTAAAAATTGTGCAGATGTAAGCATTTTGGTTACCTTGGAGCCAAGGAGGGGACCTGCCCACCTTTACAAAAGAAATGAGTTAAAATGATTGCTCATCTGGCAACCTTCTGCAACGAGCAAAACAAACCTTCTCTCCTCCTCCCCTGTAAACCTTTCCCAAGCCAAAGGGCAGCAACCGTCTTGGCCCATGTGTAACCCCCTGCTTCCTACAAACAGCCTCCCTTCCTTTGAGTTTGTTTAATATGAACTTAGGGGAAAGTATAGTGTGTTGTTTTACCATAATTGCACAGTCTCAGGCTGCTGTACTATTGCATTTGGCAGAAATAAAGGAATATTTTTAAAAAATTAACTGCAGGGGAAAGGAAAATGTAGGGGGCGGGGTGGGAGATTTCGCTGGCATAGTAGTGCACTAGGTGAAAAGATACATACATGAACTGAAAGAGCACAACAACGCACAGATGTGAAAGGGCCCAGCGCTCCACTCACTAAGGAAACCGAGGAGGAAACTGCGGATGAAAACCGGAGCTCAAAGGCGCCCTTTGAATTGTGTTATACCTATCCCTTGCCAGCAGAGGGCATTATTTCCTTACAACTGAAACAAAGAAGTGTGGATTGCTTGAATTAAGAAACACATTTCTGTTTAATGTATTGGGAATCCAATGGCTTGCACAAATTAGAGTACATGATTATTTTTAACTACGTTATTTTTACTAGGGCTGCTACCCAATTAAAGAAATAGGAATCCAATTATCCTTATGACTGAAAGGCTGCTGACGTAGGGAATGAGTAAACTAAGATTTCTGCCACACAGCCCCCCTGGGATATGTACTGGAAATGAGCGGGAGGACGGAGAGGGACGGAGGGAGAAAAAGAAGGGCTGTGCACCTCCTTAGGCCGAGGCACCAAATCCGAGCCGAAGCAGGCTGATTCGGCCCGCCTCAGCTTGGTTCTGAGGCGGTTCAGGCTCAGCTCGAGGCGCCCTGAAGCTGAAGCCAATCGGCTCTGAAGCTTCAAGTCACCTCGGGCCGATTTGGAGCAGCATCGGGCGGGCCTTACCTGCCTCCTCTGCCTCCTCCTCACTTCCGCCGGCTTCCCTCACCACAGGTAAAAATAACCAGGCCGCATGCAATTTTAAGATATCGTGGGGCCTCTGAGTTAATACCACCGCTATGGCCACTGTAGTTTGTTGCCATAGAGGTACGAATAACTCAGAGGCCCCACGATATCTTAAAATCATGCTCGGCTTGGTTATTTTTACCTGTGGCGACAGAAGCTGGCAGAAGTGAGGTGGAGGAGGAGGAGGAGGAGGAGGAGGCAGCAGGTAAGTGGGGAAAGGGAGGCTTTTCTGGGTGCCGGCTGCACAGCCAGTACCTAGAAAAGTCCGAGTCGCCTCAGAGTGCTGGAATCTCGGCTTCGGTGCCGAGACGAGTTGGGCAACCCCCGAAGCAGCCCCAAGGCGGATCGCGGCTGCTTTGGGGCCTCCAAACAGGCCTCTGAGGCAGATCAGAGGGTGCCTGTACAACCCTAGAAAAAAGCCACTGCACACCATCAAGAAGGTGATTATCTGTTGGGAGTAACAGACAAGCCACCACCACCACCACGGTTTCTTCTCAGGTGGCTTAGCACGACGTGCAAATTCGTCCATTGTCTTAGAAGAGGAATAGCCCATTTCTCTTGCACAGGATACTTCTTCTAAGTCTGTGCCTCTTGCAATATGTGTGTGCATCATCTAAAAGCAAAGAAGGATATTTTTCTTTTTTAGGCTTCAGTTTTGCGAACATGCAGATTTATACAGTAGAAACAGGGAAATGGAGGCAGGGGTAAACAAGAGAAGAATATTATGTCAGTTATACATCCTTGGTTTATTTAATTTTATTTCAGTTTTACTTCCTCAGGCTTAGTTGCAAGAGGCATGGGGCAGCCTTTGAAGATGGTTCAGAAGCTGCAGCTTGTGCAAAATGCGGCGGCCAGATTGATAGCTGGAACAAGGAGGTCAGAGCATCTAACACCGATTCTGGCCCGCTTGCATTGGCTGCCTATACGTTTCCGAGCCCAATTCAAGGTGCTGGTTTTAACCTATAAAGCTCTACATGGCTTGGGACCGCAATACCTGATAGAACGCCTCTCCCGACATGAACCTACCCATACACTGCGCTCAACATCTAAGGTCCTCCTCCAAGTGCCTACTCCGAGGGAAGCTCAGAGGATGGCAACAAGGGAGAGGGCCTTTTCGGTGGTGGCCCCCCGACTGTGGAATGATCTCCCCGATGAGGCTTGCCTGGCACCAACACTGTTATCTTTCAGGCGCCAGGTCAAGACTTTTCTCTTCTCCCAGGCATTTAACAATGCTAAGTTTGTTTTTAACAGCCCCCAAAACTGTTGTTTTGAAATGGATGCTGCTGTTTTTATACAGTTGTTTTTATGTCTCTGATGGTTTTTAAATTTTGTATACTTTTAATGTTTACTGTTTTTAGCTTTTGTGAACCGCCCAGAGAGCTTCGGCTGTGGGGCGGTATATAAATGTAATAAATAAATAAATAAATAAAATAAAAGGGGATTGTGCCAAAGCCTTCACAGAAAAGGTGTTTTAATGGCAGGGTTTGGATGAAGAGAGGTGGCGTCACAAAGATATTTTAAGAGGCAGTTCCAAGTGTAAGGGGCAGCCACAGATAAAGGGTGGCGTGATCTGAGGGAGCAGGAGACATTCAGACAGCTGAGGCCGGCATAGCTGGAAGAGTGAAGGTCACAGGTAGGGGATATGGGATATGGAGGCGGGTGGGGAGGCCTTTGAAGGTAAGGACAAGGAGCTTGTGATGGATCCAAGAACAGTCAGGAAGCTGTATTGGGATTTCAGGTGGCATGTCGTCAGTGGGACAAGAAAGATGAATGATTTGGGCAACAAAATGGTGGATAGAGGAGATGGGACCAATGAGAGACCAGAGACGAGAAGGTGGCAGTAGCCAAGACAAGTGATGAGCAGGCACAGGGCCAAACACTGATACTAGGGTCTAAATTACATACAATGCAGTGTCACCTGTGATTTTCCCTAAGCTGATTTCCACCACCACCACCACCACCACCTACAACAAGGAACAAGATATGGGTGTGATGCCAATGGTACAAGGCTTATCACTGAGAGAGAATGTAGAACAGGCTGACAGTGGCAGTCTTCCACATGACAGAATTATTATTACCACATTCACCCTATATTCAAGGGAAAGAGGACTCAAAGTATCATGAAAAGGATGTTTGCTGGTCAAAACATTTTAATGGCTGCATCTTCAGCCTCCTTTATATCTCTTTGGAGATATCTATCTTGCTCCTTCTGCTTCTCTCTCTCTCCAAAGAGAGAAAATACATACAACATGCAACATGCTTTGGGGCTTCAGCTCATGGGGAGGGCAGGGGAGGGGCAAACAGGGCCGGTGCTACCATAGAGGCCACTGAGGCGGCCGCCTAGAGCGCCAAGCTAAGAGGGGCGCCGGGCACAGCGCAGCACTCACGCGCGTTGGCTGTGAGCCGGACCGGCCCGAGGATTCAGCTGGGCCTGGGCGGGCGAGATGGCGCCCTGCGCCCGCCCAGCTGAAGCGAAGCCAGGGACGCTGGGGTGGGAGTGGGGCGGCTCCACGTTCGGACTTACGGAACGCGCCCGGAAGAGAGAGAGAGAGAGAGAGAGACTGTATGGGTGAATGGGGTGCATGGGGTCTTTGAGTGAATGCATGTGTTCATACGTGTGTTTGTTTGGAGTAAGTGATGCTGAGTGTGTGTGTGCGTGCGTGTGAGTTGGAGGGGATGATTTGGAGGTGATATTCCTATTAAACAATGCATTTTAGACCCATAGACGTTCCTTTCCAATTTGTTTGCTATAATTGGCATGACGTATTTCTTGCACTTTAAAATAAATTTAGCAGTTTCAAGTTTTGTGCTTCTTATTTTTTCCAGGAAACATATGTTCTTAAAAATCAAAGTTGGCATTTTTTGGGGTGTGTGTGTGTTTGGGTGTGAAAGTAGCTCACCTTGGCTAGGGCGCAAAATAGTCTGGCACCGGCCCTGGGGGCAAAGCATCCCTTTAAGACTCATGTGTGAACATTCACTCTTCGTCTCTAGCACTTGTAAATAGCCTTAAATCTCATTAAATCTCATATCAGCCTATGCCTGATATCACAAAAGAAAAAAATCAGGTATAAAATATTCAATATCCACATGAATACGTTTGGAGAGGCGCCTTCAGACTGCATTTGTCCCTTTCCTTGGCTTTCTGAAATGTTTAACAGTGATTGCCTGTGTCAGGCGGAGTCCCCCTACCAGGCGAGCAAAGCGGGTGTCATTGGGGACTGGCGTGAGATAAAGCCTTATCAGCCCAGAACAAGAAGTGGTTGTTTAAGTTCACCTTGAGGCTGATTTCTACAGGCAGCGAGTGGAATTTATCAAGTGACAAAATGTTGTACAAGATAAGAATTTTATTATCTTATATCTGATTTGATTAATTTGTATCTAATTAATTATATTACTTTTTATTTAAATTAGCTATGCTTCCTAGAGCCTTCTTATCTTTTGGACATTCTTACGATTTGATAGATACCACGTAGTGGTCGTACAAACCAGCCTCAACTACTTCTGGCTGTTCCTTGCTTCCTTGGGGGCAGTGGGATTGCATAGGGGGAGCTAAGAGGCAAGGGGGCGGCAGGGGGGCGCTCGAGGTGGTCTTCTCCAAGAAGCGCTTCTCCAGAAGGTCTTAAAACCTAGGGACATTTTTATGGGAGAAGGTAGTTTGGTCCCAAGCCATATAGGGGAAGAATCCACACATGTATTAATACTGTTTAAGAAGAGTCCTTTTAACGGTGAATTGAAATGATTCAAAAGCACCAAAACGCTAATGAAGAGACATAGCCTGCTTGGTGTGCCCCGCCCAGCCGGCTGCAAAACGGAGGCGTCCGCTCTCTTTTCCCTCCCTCCCTCAGCAAGCCTGCGGTGGGTGCTTCCCATTTAAAGGGGTCACGCGCAGTACGGCCCCTTTTTCATTCTCAGCTCAGCTCAGCTTCTCCGCCTGGCCACCGCTGCTCATCCCAGGCACCCAGACCAGCAGAATCTGGAGGAGCGCAGCCCCTTTAAATGGGAAGCACCCGCCCCAGGCTTGCTGAGGGAGGGAGGGAAAAGAGAGTGAATGCCTCTGTTTGTAGCTGGCGTGGCGGGGCACACCAAGCAGGGTATGTGTCTTTATTAGCGTTTTGGTGCTTTTGAAACATTTCAATTCACCGTTAAAAGGACTCTTCTTAAACGGTATTAATACATGTGTGGACTGAGGAGGGTCTTGTTGGCAGCACAGCTCCGGACAACTCGGGCTGATGGAGCGCCTCTCCCGGCATGACCCTACCCAAATATACTACACTCATCATCTAAGGCCCTCCTCAGAGTGCCTCCTCCTAGCAGAGGTTTGCAAAAAATGGGAGATTTTTTTTAAAAAAAATTAAGTTAGGATACTGCTGTGATTGACCTGCTTTTTAAGCACATGCGTTCTCTTGCAGCAGCATTTTGGCCCCACCAGGCGCTCCTTGGCACGGGGCTTGCCGCCGCCGCCGTTAACTCCTCCCTCCCTGACCCCATTGGACTCCCAGGGGGCACTGGGCATGAGTTTATGGAACCAAGGGGGTGGTTACCTGAAAAAGTTTGGGAACCACTGGTTTAGTCCATCCAGGCTCAGGACTTTGAGTGTCAATTTCACTCAGGAAGTGAAATTGATAGATTCATTCATCCATACCTGAGTACCTGAGATAGCCATCAACTAAATGCCCTCCTTGTGAGTTTCAAGAAATATCTGGTTGGCCACTACTCAAAATAGAACGCTGGACTGGATTGAGCTTTATCTGATCCAACAAGGGAGTTCTCATATATGTATGAACGGAGTTAGGACTGATCCCTGAAATCCAGTTACAAATGTACTGGCCACAGTGACCTCTGCTAGACTTATGCCTCTGTGTGACGGAGTGCAGAATCAAGGGTCAACAAAGGTATCGCCCTTATTCAGTACTTGGGGAGTACTTTAAAAAATGTTGGCAGCGATCCTAACCAAATGTATGTAGAAGCAAATCCCAGAGTTATCAATGGGATTTACTTCTACATAAACATATTTAGAAACAGGTGGATTGTTTGGAGAGGCATGAAGACCCAACCACCCAGAATTAAGCCAAACCACCTCCTTAGGACTGAATCCCTTTTGTATATCCATTCGGGGTGCCGCTTCAAAGGACTAAATACAGTTCTTCTTCTTTATCTGTTTTCCATTTCCATGTTGTGGCTTCTACTCTCTCCTGACCATCTCTTAGTCTGCCCTCTGTGTTTTTGTCACCAGAGAGACAGAGTGAGAGAGTACATGATAGTTAGACGATAAACAGGGTCCAGTTCCCAAAGATTCCTGAAGTTATATTGTATGAAATGTTGAGGAAAGGACTTGATTAACTAACATCTCCCATCAGTTTGTTTCAAAAACATACCCTGGATGCAATTGATCTGCACATAGATGTTTTGTGGTCAAAGGTTTTCTTTCATTATAGCATTCCTTGGTGCCAAATCGTGTATTTTAAAAGTCCAGGAAACAAGGAGATATTTATCATTATTTAATTTTAATCAATTTTCATAATTTTACACTTTTACAAATTCACCTTTTACCCTGCTCAATCTGTTCATCAATAAAGAGGTATGGAATGGTTAAAGTTCATCATAGTTTCAGAAATTGACTAGTAATCATTTCCACCTAGCCTGATCAAAGCATTCTAGAGAACATGAAAGCTTGTGCAATATTTTATGGCGTTTTGGTTGGGCCTAATAAAGATATTGCCCAACTGTGGACTTTTGAACTTTTTACATAATCTTTGTTTGCTGAAAGCAAATTCTCAGGCTTGGATGTTTTGAACAGGTTTGGAAATTATTCAGACTTCTCTACTGTGCAAAAAAAAAAAAAAAAAGACGGCAAATTTGAAAACAAAATAAACTTTAAAAAAAAACATTTTTAAAGTTTATTTTGATTTCAGATTTACTGTTTCCCCCCCCCCATATGCGATACATTTTTCTGATGAAGCAGCAATCTCTTAAAATGTTGTGCATATCTCCAGTGATGTTTGTGATTCATGATTTATCAGCACCCTTCGCCAAAAACACATTTCACATTCTAATGATCCAATTTTAGCAAAACAAACTTTAAAGGCAACCCAATCTAAAGCTGTGTATTGCACTGGCTATTTCAACCTTCTCAATCTAAAAACTTCCTTACAAATGTTCTGGTCTCCATCTTGGATAAACATTGCCAGATTTTGTTCTATTTTCGCCTTTTGGGGAGATATTGAAGGATGTCTTTTACCTCAGAAGGGGATTCTCAGTTCAGAAGAATTTTGAGGTAAGTTTCTGAACAAAACATTCTACTCAATACTCTTTTTTTTAATTTGGTTGAAAAATGCAATTACTGCTACAGAACTTAAGAGCTTTTTTACATGAGGCTGTTAATCGGCTGTATCTACTTTCAGTTTCATTGCACAACTGAGATCCAAGCACTAGACATAGAGTGTTTCCTTTCCTGCTTTTCCACTAAGTAACTGCTAGGTGGCAGTGGAATAGTGCATATACACAAGAAGAAAACTCACTTTCTTTCGCTTTCTCACTAAAAGTGCTGATTAGACACAGAATCTAAACTGGATGGTCACGTCGTCATCTAAAGAATCAGGAAACAGCTATGAGTAAGGAATGACATGTGCACTATAAATGCCTCATGTAAAAAGCACTTAGAGAACTGTGACTCATCTCCATGCATGAATAAAGTAGAACATCTGATTTTAGGGCAAATTGCCTCAATCAATGAATATAAAAATCAGTCCATAGTCTATCTAGGAATGGACAATTTATGCAGGGCAACCAGGTGCCCACATTGTATTTATTGATTGATTTTACTCTGATTGCACATCCTGATGAAGAAGATATTAAAATGTCTTGAAAACGTTTAGCAGCCAAGCTTGGTTCAATGAGAAGATGCAACTTCTGAATGCCTTTTGGCCTCTCATACTTCATTGGTGCCTCCCGTCATTCTTCTCCAACTCCCTGTACAGACTACAAAGCCTCTGTGTATCAGGGACAGGGAGCTTGAAAGTCCATACCCACAACAGCCCCTAGTATCTGTCTCCTTGCAACGGTGCCAAACAGTCCAACCTTCTCCAGTGCTAGTTTCCAAGCGGCCTGTCCTGCAAGTCCAGGAACATATGAATGACATTCTGGGAATCTCAAACCACAAAACGAAATCCCGCAGGATCCATTGTTAGCCTTCCCCACCCCGAAACAAAAACCGAGGGAAGCCCTAGCTGGTCTGCATGCCTGTAATACGTGGACCTCTTGTGGGATTTAAAGAAAGGGGAGGACGGTGCCTAAAACACAGCACATGGGCTTTGTTTCAGGTATATTATAGGCTGCACTAGCAAGACGTTTGAAGGAAGTGGTGTGATAACAAGTCCTCCCTTTCTTTGGTTCCCAGCCTTTCGGTCATAGCTTTGAGGGCTGGAATTCTTCTTCAAAGATCTCATCCCCAGGGGCATTCTCATACGCAGGTGGTGGCGTGAGGGGCTCCAGCCGTTCCAGCCTCTCCTCAGTCCCCTTGACTTCGTGGGTATCTGAGACAAACCGCTGCAGTCTCGGGGGTATCACCAAGCGAAGGTGTAGCTTTGAGGGCAAATCTGCCTCCGAGGCACGCCGCGCACCTGGGACCACGGAGACACTGAATGCCTCCACCACAGTCTCTCCATCGGCAGGAGGCTCAATCACCACACTGTATGGCGGGGGCTCCGCCTGGGTTGTGCCTGGGCCAGATGTAATGGTCCAGATCGTTGGGGCGGAATCTGATAGGTAGCCAGTAGCCACCACCTCCTCATACGCTGGTGCTTCGTATGCCGCATTGTCTCTGCAAAGAAAAGATGGAGAAGAGGTTAAAGTAGATCGTTGCAACGGCTTCCTACCTCCACGTTATCTGAATGCTGCTGAGCAATAAACAGTGCGTCCCCATCGACCATATTCAAGAACTTGGTCCTCACAGTCGCACTCAAGGCTTCCTCTACTCTGCCTCCTACAGGGGATGATGCAGAATTCTTTCCCTTAACTGAAGAGCAGGCTTGCGCTGCTCATTTCAGTGGCTTTGGAATCTGGGATCTGGTGCTCTTGCAGCAGGTCCTTCAGCTGTTCTAGGCAGCACTGGGCGATCCGGAGGCATCCAGCGCAAAATTATTATATTTTAAGATGCCTTTAATAATGTGCTGCTTTTAATAATGTTTTGATCAGTTATATGTATTTTATGGTGTTTGCATTTGTGTTGTACCCCGCCTCGATCCAGAGGGAGAAGCAGGTAACAAATAGTTGTTGTTGTAGTTATTATTATTATTGGAAATGATAGCACAAGAGGCACAGATACCCTCTGGATAACCCAAATAAACACAGTGATGATCACTTGAAAGGGTTATTTCTGTTCTGTGTCAAACTCTTTCAATATTCCTTCTCTTTTTGGAGATCCAGCCTGAACCATATAGAATCCAAATTTGAGGAAGCCATGCCCGCACAATTTACACCGATTTAAATCCAATTTGTAAGGGTGATCTTGCCAAAGAGAAGCACACTTAACTTCTGTTGATTGTGTGGGCTTAATTCCTCCAATAGAATCAAAAGGTCTTAAAAGTTGCTTGGCTGAACTGTGCACTTTGATAATATGTTATAAGCAATTTTAGATAATTTTGGATTTAAGGGTTAAAATATAGGTATGATTTAGGGGTTTTTTTATCTGTAAAGTTCCTAAATTCCAGATCTTAATAACAAATAAACTATATAGTATTTAATAATCTATAAAGGAATTGAATTGTAACATTTTTTAAAAAAAGTGGGAAGTGATTTTGATATTTTCCAGGCCACACATGCTGCAATTCCATATAAGCCAATTGTACTACTTATAAACAAAACCATGGATTGGATCCAGATTTAGTCATACTTAGAGTAGACCCATTGATTTCAGGGAGTAAGTATGACACAGGCCAGATCTACACCAAGCAGGATATGAGACTTTGAAAACAGTTTGAAAACTGTACATGGCGTGTGTAATGGGCCCCAACAGCTGTCACTATTGTTATAAACCATTTTAAAGCAGTAGCATAGATCCTGCCTAAGTCTGGATCCAACCCATTGTTTTGTTTGTTTTTACTGTGACCTGGTTATTTACTTTTCTTCTCAACTGTCAGAAATGTCTTTCTGTCATTCTTGCCAATATACATATTTTTCTTTCAGTTAAGTAGTATGAAACTTTCAAATCTGAATCATTTTCATGGCTGATTTACACAGGCATTTCCAAAGTAATGAAGTTCGCATGTTCTGACCTTAGTTTCACAAAGAGGCCTTTGTCTGTAATTGTTTCCACAGCACCGTTTCACATGGGGAAGATTTCCAATAAATGCCTCCCCCATATAAAATTGATAATCTAATTTGCCTGAGGACTTTTGCCATAGAAAAAACACCTAAGAGTTGGACATCAGTGCTCATTAAGAACAGCAGACCCAAAGACAAAACTGGATAGATCTTGAACCTCTTGAAAACAGGGTGGAAAAAGGTAGAGACAAAGGGCTAATCTATAAAACAGCAGATCACAGGGTAGAAGAGTTCCTGGATGGTACCATCAGACTTCAGGAGAGAGGTTGCACGTTTAAATATGCTGCTACACATAGAAACATGCCCTTCAAAAAGTAAACCAGCATGTCAGGAAGAATAAGAACATAAGAGGAGCCCTGATGGATCAGACCAAGGGTCCATCTAGTCCAGCACTCTGTTCACACAGTGGCCAACCAGCCATCGGCCAGGGATGAACAAGCAGGACATGGTGCAACAGCACCCTCCCACCCATCTTCCCCAGCAATTGGTGCTTGGCTAAAGCCCTTCTCTCCAGCAGTGAGTTGTCTATGAGGCTCATCAGACGAGCCTTTATTGCACACTCGCTACTGCCCACCTATGGATGTGCGTGTGACCTTGTGATGATGTTGTCCACCTCCATCACACCTCCCGCTCCTTCTGTTCATTTTTCCGTAGCAAAATAGACACCTTTTAATATGACTTTCTTTAAAAACGGAGAGTGCCCTGGTTTCCTGCTGCATGCAGGAAAAGTGGCGTGATAAAAACTGACTCTGAATTGGCCACGTGGTCTGTGTTTACTTCCTCTTTTCCCCTAGGAAAAATGAGGAAGTGCAGAAAAGGAACGGTAAGGAAACGTGATTTCCCCGTGTGATGACGCTCTATGTATTAGCCCAGTTACAATGACAAAGCATCGTTTGGCAATACGATAAGAAATAGCCAGGATCCTCAGACTTGCACACTCTTTTCTCCTTCCTTTCATGTGATGGTTCCTTGCCTACTATCCTGGTTTGAGGCAAACTATACTTTATCATTTCATCCAAACATTCATAGGTCCCTTAATATACAGACTGCTGAATAAGGGTATAATGTTGATATTACTGGCGTTAGGTATTGTTAATTAACCTCTTGGTATATTTTATATTCAAACCTCTGTGTTCAGAGGCAACATAACTCTGAATTCCAGATACTGGGCACAAATAATGATAGGGCTGGCCTTCATGTCCTGTTTATACACTTCCCAGAAATATTCACTGGCTATTGTTGGCGCTGGAATGCTAGACTAGATAGATCCTTTGTCAGAAAAGAATTGTTTTTCTCATGATCTATTTAATTAAAATATTTATATACTGCTCCATATCTAATATAAATTCCGGAGCAGTGAACGTCGGAATAAAACAGTTAAACAATAAAAAGATTAAAACAGCATATTAAAATTGTTCAATTTAAACCAGAATACCAATTAAAACCATGTCTGTCAGTCAAGGAATGCGTCCCAGAATAAACCTGTTTTCAGGAGGCGCCAAAAGCTGCACAGTGTTGGCATCTGCCTGACCTCCAGGGGCAGGGAGTTCCAAAGAGAAAGGGCTACCACACTAAAGGCTCTTCTCCTGGTAGACGCCAATCTACCACATGATCTGCTGTTTGTGTAGACCAGGGTGGACAAAAGTAGATCGCCAGATGTTTTGGACCTTAACACCCAGCATTTCTGATCATTGGCCATGCTGGCAGGGGCTTATGGGTGTTGTAGTCCAAAACACCTGGAGAGCTACCTTCTGCCCACTGCTGAAGCATCTATGGTTTAAGGTTAGGACAGATGAAGGAAAGGGAATAACAATGCAGTTGCTCACCCTCCCTGACTTTGTCTCCTTGAGGCTGGACGATTTTCTTCTGTTGAATTATGATGCTTCAAGTATTGTTCTGCTGCCACACTAAAGAGGTACCCAACCAAACATACACCCCCAACTGCAAGGAAGAAAAATCCCACAGGGTTGATGTCAGAGGATATGGCCAGCATGGTTACTCCAATGAGAAGCGTGGCAGTGAAGAGGACCAGTAAGGTCTGACGGAGGCTCCTCCAGCGTGACTGCGACAACATGGCAATGTGAATGGTAATACTGGTGGTCCACAAGCGAAGGCAAGGCAATGTGAATGGTAATAGTGGTGATCCACAAGCGAAGGCAAGGCAGCTGGGAAAACGGACATCTGTCAAAGATATGAGATGCAATGGCACAAATGAAGTGACACAAGTGTGTGTAACTCAAGCACACAAAATGTACACCACGTGGCATGTACAAGCAGTGTACAAGCATGATTGTCATGGAGGTCCATATAGTTAGAATTTTGAAAACAATAATCCTATACAATGATCACACTATGCAAGACTTCCCAACATCGTTATTCTCTCCCATCTATCCATCCAAA
Source organism: Elgaria multicarinata webbii (assembly GCF_023053635.1). Taxonomy (NCBI): domain Eukaryota; kingdom Metazoa; phylum Chordata; class Lepidosauria; order Squamata; family Anguidae; genus Elgaria; species Elgaria multicarinata. Next base: position 9,738,077 of record NC_086176.1, read on the forward strand.
ATAGTAAAAAATTGCTATGGTTACTGGGTGCCCATTCCTTCTTAAAGAACTTGCTAATAGGGAAAACCAGTTAAGTTTATGACTGGGAAACCTTTTCAAGGTACCCCAGAATCTCTCTCCATCCTTTGGAAAGGGTCATCCTTGAGCTGCGGGATAAGCAGAGAAAATGCTTGTAGCACATTAGAATCTCTGAATACAGGTAGAACCAGACAGAGAGCTGAAAGCTGGCTGAAGGTGAAGTTGCTTCAGGAGCAGTTGCTCTGCGGGGAATCTAATGCAAGATCAGTGGTCCTGAGGTCAGCTGCAGGGGTCTCTTTGCTTCCAAGGGGATCTGTGCGTATTGTACACTTGGAAATAAAACAAATATTACGAAGACAATGGCGTGGGGAGCAACCTTATGGCCCCTAGACAGGATAGACGATGACAGGATACTTCGGATACTTGAATCCGAGATCGGAGACAGGGCTCTGACCTCGGACCCAGGAATCTGCTCTCCCCTCCCCTGCCCCCTCACAGCTCGCGTGGAGAGAACGTATCTTTGGTGGTAAAAGTACCATAGGTCAAGAGTCAGATGACAGTAAAATGAGGAGGCAGGAAGCCGCCTTCTTCATCAGCAGGTAGAAGGGTGAAGACAGATCCAGAAACTCCATTTGCGGAGTGCTTAATAAGTGTATGCTTATATAATTAAAAAATGTTATACATGTAACCCTCTTGCATACTGACACTTTTTCAGGTATGAACATTGCCTTGTTTAAGCAAAGATTTCCAAAATAGAATGGATGCTCAAAATGTCAATATGCTGGATTTTTAAGGAAGTGGGGGGTTTTGTTTTAAGGGTTTTTGCATCCTTAGATTGTTGCACCCTCACCCTTTTTCTTCCTGTATAATACCACCACGCACATGGAGAGCACCTCACCCAACCCCAGCTTTGAGACACCTCCATGAGCTCACAAAGGTAATGGTGTTGGAAGCACCCCTAGCCTAGATCTCCCATGTCTAGTAAGCCTAGCATGGCCTGCTGTAACTGCCCTTATTTAGGGTGACCATATGAAAAGGAGGACAGGGCTCCTGTATCTTTAACAGTTGTATTGAAAAAGGAATTTCAGCAGGTACCATTTGTATATATAGAGAACCTGGTGAAATTTCCTCTTCCTCACAACAGTTAAAGCTGCAGGAGCCCTGCCCTCTTTTAAATCTGGTCACTCTAGTATTCATCACAACAGTTAAAGGTGCAGGAGGGAATTTCACCAGGTTCTCCATATATACAAATGACACCTGCTGAAATTCCCTTGTCTATACAACTGTTTAAGATACAGGAGCCCTGTCCTCCTTTTCATAGGGTCACCATACCTTATTGTCTCACAAGTGAAATGGCCCTCTACCTTTGGCCTCTCTTGAATGCATCTATACAGCACATACATGTTTAATAAGGAATGAATGGAGCAACTGGGCCCACATGCCCTTTTCTTTTTTTTTTTAAAAAAAAGCAACAAAACCCAGCTACTTCTCAAGGAAGCAAGCATGCCCACAAGTCATTCTGTGCCTCGGGGGGCCGGATCTACACTACTGCTTTAAAGCGCTTTATAACAATTATAAAGTGCTTCAACTGCTTTAAAGCGCTATAAAACTGTCATAAAGCGCTTTAAAGCAGTAGTGTAGATCCGGCCATGAACATTGCTCCTTTTAGGCCACAAGGGAATTCCAGAAGGAGGAAGTTTTTCTCGCGCTCTCTATTTTGCAATAACAATAGCTTTGTTGCTGGACTCTCACTTCCCATGACTTCAAAAAAAGAAACACGGGAGCACTGTCCATGCATGCCTGAGCTTAGCTCTGTTGACAGCCAAGCTGCAGGAAAATTCCACTCTGCAGAGTCAGAGACGGAAGGCACAACCAAAATCCCAAATGCGAGAGGGAGGAGGAACCAAGGAAGAGAAAAATAGGTTGCCGAGTGTGGGTGTGAGAGAGGTGGTAGGAGGCACATGGCTGTGTGAACAGATCATCTGTCTGCAGCCTTTCTTAATATCACGTGTGCATATACCAGCACAATATATATTCAGCAAATATATGGCAACATATTTCCACAGGCCACAATTCTACATACCAAAGGAGAGATGGGGTTGTGTCATATTAACTGGAGGTTCTGAAAGTTTTTACTGCAGTCACTCAGCTGGAAGCAGCTTTTCTATTTTAAACTTGCCTGTTCAGCAGGTGTATCGCCTAGAGTCAAAAAGTTTCAAAGCACCTCTGGTTGCATTGCTACTTCTCTACCTATGCTACACCTACATAGGACTGCAGCTTACATCTGCTGAAATATGGCCACGTATGCTAGTATGGAACATACTTTTTTTGTGTGAGAGACATCCTCAGTGAATGCAAGCATACCTATAACCAACGTAATTCTGAGAACCAGCATGGTGTAGTGGTTAGCGTTAGACTAAGACTAGGAAGATCTGGATTCAGACTGCTTCTGGGCCACGAAACTCACTGCATGTAACCTTAGGCCAGTCACCACCTCTCAGACTAAGCTCCGTCACAGAGTTGCTTTGAGGATAAAACGGAGGAACCCCACATTCTTTAGTGGAAGGGCAGGGCAATGATGACATCATCACCATCATCATCATTAATCACCATGAATCATCACAGTCATCTACACACAAACAGCCAAATATATTCAGCCTTTAAATTTCATAATAAAAATATATTATTTGAATCTAGACCATCGTTTTAAAGGCATAGATTTTTCAAACAGGGCTTTAAGAAAATGGAATCTATTTGTTGACCTTGCTTTTATGGTTCATGATTGTTGCTGCAACCTAAGGCTTAAATATGCACATGTTTTCAATGACAGCTCAGATTCCTGTGATTTAAGATGCTGTCATGCTTTAAAAATGCGCTCAGGCGGTATTGCAAAATTTATGACAAAAGGCAATGAATGTAACATCTAAGTGCAATAAACGGCACTTAACATATTTAGGTTGCAGTCCTTCATTTGGGCTTTTCTACGATAAATTTGTTTATAGCATCCTGAGACCATTCTATCTTTTTGCTCACCCTCCTTGCACCCTTAACTACTAGCCAAGCGTGTTTGTAATTCAGGCTGCGATTCTAAACATGCTTAACAGGGAGTAAGTCCCACTGAACACAGCACAAATTGCTTCGGAGGAAGCATGGTCAGGATCACACTGGCAGCAGAGCATCTGCTGACTTCTTACAGGGCACAGATCACATAAAGATCCCGTAACGAACAGAGACCCCCACTTGGCAAAGGCTCTCAAGCTGGATGTAAGTTCTTTCACACAATGCAAGCCTACTTACACACCTCATTTAGCACACTCAGCCATTACGTTCACACATCCCAAGCCTCTGGTGCCTCCCTCGACAGCAGCTCCTTTCGCCAGGCATTCAGTAAGCCCTGCACACTCACCGGACAGGGATGTTCTATGGCAGCCCCAGCCATGAGCTCTTGCCTTGCGTTGTCATTCCCAAGTAAACTGTATGCACTCTCCTATGCCAGCAGTTGGAGAAACTCTGATCAGCTTCTCAGGCTTCACCTTTTAAGGGAACATACAAATATCCAAGAAGAAAGTTTCGAGTGTCGGTAGAGGGCAAACTACAGGGGCCACCGGATTTCACTAGATTTTTCCACTCCAAAACTTCTGCCGTCTTCTCTGTCCTCTTGAGAATCTCCTTCCCTTTTCTCTTTTGCCCTCCCAGCTAAGCCACCTCAAGGGAGCAGGAAGCTAAGGAGGGAAAAGGGCGGCGTGTATGAGCCTGTGTGTAATCTGCCTCTCCCACTTTTCTTTCCCTATCGGGGCTCATTTCTCTCATTTTTTCCCTTTAGAAAGCCTTCATGGACACCTCCCTCCACAGGGTGGGGGCCCAACCCTACATCACACGGTCTATTCATAAAACTATTTATGAGCTCTATAAAGATGGGAACTATATATGTTCTCTCCCTACTTTACACTGGCTGCCAGGTACTGGTTTTACCCCCCCCCCCCCGGCTTTTGTACCACTAAGCTGTTATCAGGCCGATAAGCCTTGCAGAGGAGGGCTGGGGTGGAGTCTCTGTGGTTAACAGAAATCACCTGGGGAGGAGCAGCAGAGGAAAAAGGCAGAGGGCAAATGTGCTTCTTCTTGTATGTTCTTGTAAATGGTCTTGGAAAAAGTTATAACAGAAACAAAAACACCCAAACAAGATATTGGTGTGTGTGTGTAAAATTACAGCTATTTAGTTGAAACTTTGGCCATAGGTAGACCTAAGGTTTATCCCTGGATCGTCCAGGGGTCAAACCTGTTCATCCAGGTGACACACAGGGGAACCAGTGCTCAGGCGGGGGCGAACCCTGGATGATCCCAGGATAAACCTCAGGTCTAGCTGTGGCCTTTGACAAGTGAAATCTCACCCAATCAGAGGCGCTGATCTCACAGAAATCACTTCTGGGACCTTCATAGAATCATAGAATAGTAGAGTTGGAAGGGGCTTATAAGGCCATCGAGTCCAACCCCCTGCTCAATGCAGGAATCCACCCTAAAGCATCCCTGGTTGTCCAGCTGCCTCTTGAAGGCCTCTATTATGGGAGAGCCCACAACCTCCCTAAGTAACTGATTCCATTGTCGTACTGCTCTAACAGTCAGGAAGTTTTTCCTGATGTCCAGCTGGAATCTGGCTTCCTTTAACTTGAGCCCGTTATTCCGTGTCCTGCACTCTGGGAGGATCGAGAAGAGATCCTGGCCCTCCTCTGTGTGACAACCTTTTAAGTATTTGAAGAGTGCTATCATGTCTCCCCTCAATCTTCTCTTCTCCAGGCTAAACATGCCCGTTCTTTCAGCCTCTCTTCATAGGGCTGTGTTTCCAGACCCCTGATCATCCTGGTTGCCCTCCTCTGAACACGCTCCAGTTACCGGGCGACAGCGATCCTTTACATACCAGGAAGTGAGTTTAAGGTGGGAAATGTAAAAAAATCATTAAAAATTAATGGATGACCCAATTCAATTCAAGTTTGGTATGCTTAAAGCTCTCCCTAATATCTATTACTGTGCCAATTTTGGTGTCTTTATCTTTAAAGCTTATGCAGATGTAATCATTTCTTTAAAATCCTGCTCCTGCGCCCCAGTGGCGGCTCGGAAGATACGCTCAAAAAGTAGTGGCTAAATACAGCAAGTCTTTTAGCTTTATAGCACAATTAAGGCAGGGTGCATGGGAGTCCTTCACAATCAAAGCAGATTATAAGGTGGAAAACTTCGGAGTCCTTTGCACGCAATTCACAGTGATTGCACAGTATAACGCTGGTGTGATAAAGCTCTAAGTGGCCATGATGGTCTCAAGAATGCAGGACCAGCCCTACCTTTATTTATTTATTTAATCTAGATGCAGCTTTTCAGGATACAGATCCTATCAAGGTGGCTTACAAGTAACATAATAATAATAATAATAACAACAACAACAACAACAACAACAACAACAACAACTACAAATAAATAAATAATCAGGATCCTTCCCACAGGGCAGCTAACAGGAGATGATTCGGGAGGCGGCTGGAGAGTGAAGAGTCCATTAAGCAGAGTGAGGCAGCTACCTCACACAGCTGATTGGGGGTTTCATGAAAGGACAGCAAATTGTTAGTTTAATTTATTATTATTGTATTTCTACTCCAGGAGGAGGTCCTTGTGGGATTTTCTGTGTCAGGTGCCAAAATAACTTGGCCAGCCTTGGCTACTATGCACTTTGGCTTTCCAGTTCAGGCAGCAAGACGTCTTGGGGCAGCCCTGCCAGGATATGTTCTGTACAGAAAGTATTGGCAAACGGAAACTTACCTAAAGATGTGGGAGCCACATTCATATCTTGAACTGTATGTACACCCATTGGGAGCACCAGAGAGAGAGAGAGAGAGAGAGAGAGAGAGAGAGAGAGAGAGAGAGAGAGAGAGAGAGATAACAGCCACTAAATCTTCAGGCTATTGGGCAGTATATAAATGTAATAAATAAATACATTTTTTTAAAATTAATTTGTAACAATATGCTATTCTCCTTCTGCTGAAATCATTATATCCTTTACTCCAGATCCTTGTGCTAGAGGTTGCCCACCAGCTTTTCTCTCCTCCAGTCTTCCCCTTGCGAGGAGTTCTTGGAAGAAGTTCATTGAGCGATGCACCATTTCCTGACAACAGGAGTTGCATGAAAGTTGAATGCAGTCCAGCAGGAAGAAAATCCAGACAGAGTCATTCATAATCCATTCAATTCTCCAAGTGGGTGACCAACGCTGACATTTTCTATGGTTTTCTATTATGGGAAACTGTTGAAACTACGATGGATGATTTCCCAGTTTACAGCTCGTATTTACTATACTACATGGCCATATAGACTAGATTTGGTGTATTGTATTGACTAAAGGTATAAACTAGGAAGTTCAAATCTGACCTTAGCCATGAACTCACTAGGGCTAAGTGCCCTTGGGAAAGTCACTGTTTCCTCACCCTCAGCTCCCCAAACCACATCCTCAATATGTGGATGTTCCTGGCTTAGCTTTCAGGGTTGTTCATAAATATATTTATTTATTTATTACATTTATATACTGCCCCACAGCCTAAGCTCTCTGTGCGGTTTACAACAGTTAAAAACAGTAAACATTAAAAAAGTATACAATTTTTTTAAAAAAACCATCAGAAACATATAGACAACAACATAAAACCATTATCCATTTAAAAACAACAGTTCTGGGCTCCATTAAAAACAAACTTAGCATTGTTAAATGCCTGGGAGAAGAGAAAAGTCTTGACCTGGCACCTGAAAGATAACCGTGTTGGCGCCAGGCGAGCCTCATCAGGGAGATCATTCCACAGTCGGGGGGCCACCACCGAAAAGGCCCTCTCCCTTGTTGCCACCCTCCGAGCTTCCCTCGGAGTAGGCACTCGGAGGAGGACCTTAGATGTTGAGCGCAATGTAAAGCACCTTGAACTGTACTATATCAATGCTAAATATCATACTAGCCCTATCTATGCTAGCCTTCTAACTCAAGTTGGCTTACCTCAACTTTAAAAATATAATTTGCATACAGATGTGTATCTATGTTGTATGTCTACTGCACACAATTCAGTTTGTATCAATAAGCAACCTTTCACTTTTCCTCTAGTTCTGCTCACCCATCAATTCTCCACATCATCACTTTCCTAGGCTGCAATTTACTTGCCTACCCTTATCAACCGGGTCTCCTGAGGAACTCGCTTTGAGAGCGCCCCTGGCCCACGCCTTAGATTCCATGACATGTTTAGTCACTGACCAATTGCAAGACTCCTCATTCCATTCCTGAGAACAAGAAGAACGACTTCTGGAAATTACTCCTCAGGCCTTGCATTTGTTCTCTCTGGTCTTGTTCACACTAAGTTCTGCACTTCTTCAGAGTGCAAATTAGGGCTTAGACTAGGGATAGACAACCTGGTGCCCTCCAGAAGTTGTGGAGGACAGTTTCCATAATCCCTGACTGGGGCTTATGGGAGATGTAGTAAAAAAAAATACTTGATTCCCTAGACCTGCTTAGATGGCTGAATGCTTCTCCTGACAAAACCATTCCTTCCACATACAAAACACATACAGGGAGAAGGGTTCTATCCTAGACCTCGCCCCAACATACCAGTTTTATATCTGCAGGTATTTTGATGTTTGTTTATGGAGGAACATTCAATCATGTAGCCCTTCACCTACAGTCTGTTCAGCCCAGACACAGGTTTATTACCTTTGTGAGAACTAAGTCTGATTGGAATCCTCATTGCTCTTCTGGTCTGAAAACACAACAGGAGAGTTCAGATGACACTTTCAGCAACGGAGGGGGGAAGAGGCAATGCCCTGTACTTTATTCAGAGGTACTCTCCACACGACATGTTGTCCACCCCTCGTCAACCAGGCCCCTGTCTATATGACAACTGGATTGCTCCTCATTAAATATAAACCCGAATTTTCATTGATTCAAGTCTAAGTAAAGAGCGTCACACTGCAGCAGCAACAGCGATTTATTTCCTGATTTTTTTATAGTGCAGTTATAAATGCGCACATGCGCATATGCGATGATGCGATGCTACGGAGTATGGACAATGGAAGCTATACATTTTATATGTGGAGCTTCGCAGATTCATATAACAAACAAACTGGGAGCGGGACAGGGAGAGAACAAGGCAGCAGAATCAGAGAATTCAAACTAAAAACGGTGCAAAGGAACGAGGCAGCCGACAGGTGGGAAATCGGCCGATCACACTGTCCTACCCTCAAAGCTCCGCCCACATGTCAAAATGCGATTTAACTCCCCCAAAGACACAAAACCATAACACGGTGCAAACTCGGGGGTGATCCAAAAGTTGCGGCAAATTGCAAATGCGAATATGCACATTATCGCGTTAAAAACCCAGTGCTGAGGCGAATGGATGGCTGCATCATGTGTCCTGAAATGCGAATATGCGCTTTTAGGTTGGGGTAAACAAGCCATATAGACAAGCCCCGGTTAAAGCTCCCAGCGTCCTTCAGACCAGTCAATACTCCTCCCTCCCTCTTCCAAGGGCTATCCCATCAGCCACTGCAACGTCTGCCAGCTGTAGAGGATTCGCCAGGTGCTTTTGGCCGCTCCTGCGGAGAACTCTACAGCCTAATGAAATAAAGCACGGAACACGCAACGGAACCCTCTACATGACATGTAGCCTAGCTACAGTTATCCATGCTCTGATAACCTCTTGTTTGGATTACTGCAATGCGTTATACGTGGGGCTGCCTTTGAAAATGGTCCGGAAACTTTAACTGGTACAAAACAGGGCAGCACAGTTACTAACAGGGACTGGCCGACGAGACCACATCACGCCAGTCCTTTTCCAGCTTCATTGGCTGCCAGTCCAGGTCCGGGCCCGATTCAAAGTGCTGGTATTAACATTTAAAGCCCTAAACGGCTTGGGGCCAGGCTATCTGAATACCTCCTCCCATATGTACCTGCCCGGACCCTAAGGTCATCCTCAGGGGTCCTCCTCCGCTAGCCCCTGCCAAAGGAAGTGAGGCAGGTGGCTACCAGGAGGAGGGCCTTCTCTGCTGTGGCACCCTGGCTGTGGAACAAGCTCCCTAAGGAGGTTCGCTTGGCACCTACATTATATTCTTTTAGACACCAGGTGAAGACCTTTTTATTCTCCCAGCATTTTAACAGTCTATAAATAAATTTTAAGTTGGTGTTTTAAATTTGTAATTTTGCATTGCTGCTGTTTTTATCTGGTTGAGCTTTTATATTGTATTTTATATTATGGTTTTATACTGTTGTTTTATATTTTGAATGTTTTCAATTTTTGTGAACCGCCCAGAGAGCTCCGGCTATTGGGTGGTATAGAAATGTAATAAATAAATAAATAAATAAATAAATATGTTAAGCAACGGGTCTCCAGAGAAGCAAGACAGCGGACCATTGTTTTCCCCACGTTCCAGAAAATAAAGCACAGTGAGTTGTGTGTCCCTCCTCAGACAACACAATAAGCAGCACAACAGACACTTGCACAATTTATCACCTGTTGCTTATCATGTTGTCCAAACTCAGCCAACTTCTCTCCCTTCCAGTTCGCTTCTCTTCTTACATGACCTGCTGAGTCATGCTGATGGAAGTGTTTCCCAGCTACTCTACGGAGACAGACGACAAGTTTTAATGGTACTGAGAGTGAGCTTCAAAGAGGTATCATTTCCCCTGGTGTAGACACATGATTTTTCTTGTCCCACTGTCACCTCTGGCCGAACTGGTTTTGCATATATTTGAAACATTTTTTTTAAAAATAGTGCAAAACCAGTTCACCAGAATAAAAAAAAAGGAGGCTAGTATACACCAAGTATTTACTCTTTTTCAAACTGCTTTCAGCTCTCTGGAAAAATACGGTTGTCTCTCTCCAATGAGAGAAATATGTTAAGGGACTTTCCACAGAAAGAACAGCTGTGCAATTCATGTTCATTCCTTTTGATTTATTGTGCAATCTGGATATCTTCCTCAAGGATATACTCCCTCAAGGCCTAGTAGATTTTAGCTGCTATAGAGTAAAGACAGACATAACAGCTGTATTCAGACATAACACTAAGCCACAGTTTAGCATTGCTAGAACAAGACTTAGCAAGCCCTGAGCTTGCATGTTCCACAATCCCCACCTTCTTCCGGCACAGCCGTGAAGAAGAGATTGGAAGCTTCGGTTTTAGATTAACTGTAGTTTAGTGTGTTGCCTAACACCTAAACTGTGGTTAATCTTAATTATGGCTACTTGAAACAAGTCAACTCTTAAACTATGGTTTGAAGTTGGTTACTTTCAACTAATGATAGTTAAGTTCAACCACAGTGTGTCTCTGTTTGGACAACATGGCAAGTTACAGTTAATCAAAAATGAAAACAAAAACTGCCAAACTCCTCTCTATAGCTGCACCACAGGACAAGGAGAGGGTGTGCAGTCTCAGTGCTCACTGTAGCTCATTCTCATAATGCTAAATATTTAAAAAGAAATCATAATGCTTTTTCATCCATGTTGTAATGCCAACTTCTTGTGCACATTCTGAGCTCTATCACACCAGCGATTTATCACATGCTCGCCCTGCCTGGTATGTGGTTTTTCAGCCTGGTACTCACATGACATCATCCACATCCTGCACTCATTTTGCCACTTCCCCTCCATGTTTGGTTTCTTTTTGGAGCTGGGAGAGTCTGGATTATTTTCCCTCCCTGCGAAACAAATGCACTCCTCCCTCCCATATATTGCTTGCATTGCGTTCTATCCGACCATCCTGTTCTTTGTTTGAGGTGTGTGTGTCTAACAGTGGTCTCGCTAACAAAAGAGGAGGGCGGGGCAGTTCTCCGCTCAGTTGTGAAGGAGGAGGGAGAGAGGTCCCATTTAACTCTATGTTCTTAATCCTGAGTAGGCATTTTTACCTTAAAAGAAATGTGAAAAATGCACCCTCCTTGCCCACAGCTCCCTCATTTTTAAAGATAAAAGACATCAAAATTGGCACAGTGGTAGCTGTCAAGGAAGGCTTTAGCCACCCCAAGTTTGAATCAGATTGATTCATCCCTTGATTTTAAGGATTTTTTAATGAAAATTTTAAAATGCTTACATCTGTGTAATTTTTAAATAGAGATCAAAATTGGCTCAGTGATAGCTCTTAGGTAGAGCTTTCAGCATGCCAAGTTTGAATCAGATTGGTTCATCCCTTGATTTTATAGGATTTTTTTAAATTTCCCCCCCTTAAAACCATTTTCCTGGTAGTCCGCCAGTGTGAAGGATTGATCTTCCTTTCCTTTGTTCATGTGAAGCTGTGCATCTCCAGGTTCATAAACTACAGATCTGCTGGTTCCCTTACTCAAGAGTAAATTCCATTGATTTCAAATGCATTTTCATCCAAGTCATACTAAAATTTACCTTTGAGTAAACCCTACTGAACAGAGAAAAAGTTACTTATGAGTAAACAGAAGTAAGCATATGGTTGCAGAGCACTTCTTTCCAGTTTGCTGTTTTAGACTTAAAAAAAAAAGCTTCTGAGTGACCACACTAGTAAAAGTCAATTCTATATGTGTTTACTCAGAAGTAAGTCTCTCTCTGTTCAATGAGGTTTACGCAGTCACAGGAAAGTCCTTCCTCGGCAAGTTCATAGTGCAATCTCAGCTTTACACGCTGCTGATTTCACACTATTAGGGTTCATTCAAGCTTTTCTCTGAGCTATTTTAAAATGGAATAAGGGGAGTAACTGCGGGAGACATCCTGGTTGTTGCCAATATCCAACAGGATGAGCAAACCTCTGTGAGTGGGTGTGTCCAGTCACCAGTGTGCTTTATTTTACTCATGTGAAGAAGCCCATAGTAGAAAAGCTGTTCAGGTGGTGTAGGGGGTATTTTACCTTTGTGGGGGATTGTGGGGATGGCTTTTAATTTTTTTGAGTAGTCTATACAGCTGCTAATCTACAGATTTTCAGCCCCATCTATAGAGGGGTCTCTCTGAGCCAACAGGGCACGTGTCTTGGCTGTAGTGAATTTAAGAACATTTCCTTCTTATTTCAGCAGAGGTATGTTGCTGAGGTGTATACACTGCTTTAGAATCCCCCAAGCTGCTCCTGTCTCAAAATATCATGTAAAGAAGCTGCAAACTGGAATTACTGAAAAGATTTGTCCAGAATTTGCCCAGGGAATTGTACACCTTGCACTGCAGTAAGATTTGCCAATTCTACACTCATCTGGAAGGTACACATTTCCACTTTGTGGGAGGTGTATGAGTCCTTGTTTCAAACTTTATACAGGAAATATGAAAAAAGGAAGTGCAAGTCATTCATGCTTCCTGTCCCCATTTTTTGTGTAATTCTCTTCTTTGAGAAAGTTTCAACAGAACTGAATAAGAATTAAGTAAAATGTATTGCTAACTAAAACTGCTACGTTTTTCTTCTGTGGTCTGTACAGGAACAGTAGTACGGGTCACAAAAGCAAAATTGTTAAGTGCTCTGGGCAGGGACCATCTTGTAAAGTTAGTTCAACAAACTAGCTGTTCCTCATAAATCCATAGCAGTACACAGTTCTCTGCTAATTGCTTTACAGGTTTCTCAGAAAATCAAATTAATGTAGATCACAAGTTGAATATGAGCCAACAGTGCGATATGGCTGCAAGAAAGGCAAATGCTATTTTGGGCTGCATTAATAGAAGTATAGCTTCCAAATCACGTGAGGTACTGGTTCCTCTCTATTCGGCCCTGGTTAGGCCTCATCTAGAGTATTGCGTCCAGTTCTGGGCTCCACAATTCAAGAAGGACGCAGACAAGCTGGAGCGTGTTCAGAGGAGGGCAACCAGGATGATCAGAGGTCTAGAAACAAAGCCCTATGAAGAGAGACTGAAAGAACTGGGCATGTTTAGCCTGGAGAAGAGAAGATTGAGGGGAGACATGATAGCACTCTTCAAATACTTAAAAGGTTGTCACACAGAGGAGGGCCAGGATCTCTTCTCGATCCTCCCAGAGTGCAGGACACGGAATAACGGGCTCAAGTTAAAGGAAGCCAGATTCCGGCTGGACATCAGGAAAAACTTCCTGACTGTTAGAGCAGTGCGACAATGGAATCAGCTACCTAGGGAGGTTGTGGGCTCTCCCACACTAGAGGCATTCAAGAGGCAGCTGGACAACCATCTGTCAGGGATGCTTTAGGGTGGATTCCTGCATTGAGCAGGGGGTTGGACTCGATGGCCTTGTAGGCCCCTTCCAACTCTGCTATTCTATGATTCTATGATTCTATGTGAAAATTCTGCCCACATGTTGCTTTGTTTTATAGAATTCCCTCCTCACAGAACACTGACTGAACCATGCAGATGGATCATGATCCAGTGAGGAAACATGCATATCTTCCACTGGTATCTATTTAGGACTCAGCTCATTGAGATTTTTTTTTTCAGGACAAGCCCCATGAAAAGCATAGTAGTGCTCTTAGGCCTTAGCTAGACCTAAGGTTTATCCCAGGATCATCCCGGGGTCATCCCTGTTCATGTAAATGACACACAGGATATCCCGAGAGCAGAAGACCCCGGGACGATCCTGGGATAAACCTTAGGTCTAGCTAAGGCCTTAAAGATCTCCCTTTCATTTCAATGAGGCTTGCGCAAGATAATTTCACAGTGGGTTGTGCTCTTAATATAACTGCGGCTGCAAGATCTGTAGGAAGATATATTCCAGTATGAGGCACACTAGAGCCTTTCTACATGGGACATTTATTGTGTGCTTGTGAATCCTCAGTCACGGTAGTTTGCAGGCGCTGTACATGACATCATCATCCTGCATTCTTTGCAACCATTTTAATGTTCCCCCCCCCCCCCCCCGAAGATAAAACTCTGGAATTTGCATGAGTGGTGGCATGAAACCCTGGTGTATTTGCCAAATTCCACTATACCACCTAGTGCAGCCTTCCTCAACCTGGGGCAATCCAGATGTGTTGGACTGCATCTCCCAGAATGCCCCAGCCAGGCTGGGGCATTCTGGGAGTTGTAGTCCAACACATCTGGAGCGCCCCAGGTTGAGGAAGGCTGACCTAGTGGTTGTGTAATGGAACATATAGAAAGGCAGAGAAATTAAAAAAAACCAGGAAAAAATGTGTAAAAGAACTGATATTAATCCCACAAAAAATCTGGAAACAAAAGCTTTCATAAACTGGCGAGTTAAAAGGCCTGGGTACCCAGGAGCAATTGGAATTACAGACTTATAGTGTAAATATCTGTGGCATTGTATCAGGGCTGCTGGGTCTCTAATGTTCCTCATACTGGAATATATCTCAGATCTAAAATCTTCTTTTCTTTCTCTCCATCCTGCCTTATTCTACACTTGAGATGACTCACAACTATAAAACAATGTAACATTCATAAACTATCAAAACCTACTTTCAGAAGTAGTAAACCATCAGGCAAGAGACATGCAAATAGCATTTTATACCATAAAAACCGTTTTTAAAAATGTGCGCTGCGTTTTATTTACTGACACTTATAAAGAACATCATGTTCCTCCTCAAGGATCTCAGGGGGTTGGAGCCACCACCCTCAAAACATTCCGATTTAATTAATTGAATTGAGTACCTATTTGCCATTGGAATACTAATCTGGACAGAGATAGCCTAGCCACAGTTATCTGATAACCTCTCGCTTGGATTACTGCAATGCGTTATACGTGGGGCTGCCTTTGAAAACGGTCCGGAAGCTTCAGCTGGTACAAAACAGGGCAGCCCGTTTACTAACAGGGACTGGCAGGCGAGATCACATTACGCCAGTCCTTTTACAACTTCATTGGCTGCCAGTCCAGGTCCGGGCCCGATTCAAAGTGCTGGTATTGACATTTAAAGCCCTAAACGGTTTGGGGCCAGGTTATTTGAAGGAATGCCTCCTCCCATATGTACCTGCCCGGACATTAAGATCATCTACAGGGGCCCTTCTCCGTGAGCCCATGCCAAAGGAAGTGAGGCAGGTGGCTACTAGGAGGAGGGCTTTCTCCGCTGTGGCACCCCGGTTGTGGAATGAGCTCCCCAGAGAGGTCCGCCTGGCGCCTACACTGTACTGCTTTCGTCGCCAGCTAAAGACCTTTTTATTCTCTCAGTATTTTAACAATTTTAACTTAAATTTAAATTTTACTGTTTTAACTCTGTATTTTAATCTTATATCAATTTTGTTGCGTGGTTTTATCCTGGTTGTGCTTTTTATACTGTATTTTGTAATTGTGCTTTTAACATGTTGGTTGTTTTATTATGGTTTTAACTTTTGTGAACCGCCCAGAGAGCTTCAGCTATTGGGCGGTATAAAAATGTAATAAATAAATAAATAAGTTTCTTGACTCAGTTCACATGTTATGGCTATGGTATAAACCCTGGGTAGCCATGAACAAGCAGGAACAAGAGAGCATCCTGGTGCCTGCCCACCAGCTCCCAATGAGTTAAACAACCCAGGGATGCTCTATCTCATCATTGTCTATCATGACATCCAATCCTGGAATTGGAGGTTGTTGGGAGAAGAACAATCCAGACTTATAGCCCATGGTTTCTTCTTGGGTTACAAGTCTGGGTTTTCCTCCCACAACAACCTCCAGATCTGAGTCTGGATGCCATGATAAAGGACCCAGAAACTGAGCATCTCTAAGCTATTTTAGTCAGCAGGAGCCAGCTCGTTCACTCCTGCTTCACTATCAACAACCCACAGATAACAGACCGTGTTTTTGACATGCGCACCTGGTTTGTCATTCTGAGAAATACATAGTACGTGGGAATGGGAGTTGAAGGACACTGGAAATATTTAACGCACATGGTAATTAAGTGAAGATACATCTGCCTTCTAGGTAGTTAGCAATGGCACATGGCAAAGTTCAGGTTTCCATTATTCCTTTACGATGTCAGGCAGTCACCAGGTCCCGTGGTAGTTTTCTCTGTTCATGTTCTGCCCTAAGGGCTTTTTCAAAGGTTCACAAAGGTTTTCATGGAATGTAAAACCTGTTTTTCTAATTCATCTGACCAAAGCTAGAGGCTATGAACCTGTCACTTTTTTAATCAGTCTTCAAGGGAAAACAAACATTATATTATACCAAAATTACTTTCTATTTAGTTATATTATCATGTACTTAACTATCATTAAGTACATAAGAACTTTTTTACTGAATCAGTCCAAGGGCCGATCTATTTCCACCTTCTGTTTTGATCAGTGGGCAAACAGATGCTTTGCAAAACAGAAAGCTTTCAAGCAGAGCACCAA
This sequence comes from Elgaria multicarinata webbii, assembly GCF_023053635.1. Taxonomy (NCBI): domain Eukaryota; kingdom Metazoa; phylum Chordata; class Lepidosauria; order Squamata; family Anguidae; genus Elgaria; species Elgaria multicarinata. Next base: position 9,754,312 of record NC_086176.1, read on the forward strand.
GACGTTGTTGTTTGAATTTCACACTCTCTTTGAACAAAAAAGTTCTGCTTGGGACCAGCAGCTGCCAGAAAAAAAGTACTACTCCTAATGATGGTAGAATTCTATCTCTTCTCTTCCGTATACGTCTTAGAACATCATCACACGGGGGTGGGGTGGGAAATCGCGTTTCTTTACTGTCGCTTCTCCTCATTACTTCCTTTTTCAAAAGAGGAAGTAAACAACGTGCATGTGGCCCATTCAGTGGGTCGGTTTGATCATGCTGCTTCTCCAGCACACTGTGGGAGACAGCAGCAAGTTTATTTATTTATTTATTAGATTTATATCCCACCTTTTTTCCTCCAAGGAACCCAAGGCGGCGTACATGATCCTCCTCCACTCCATTTTATCCTCGCAACAACAACCCTGTGAGGTGGGTTGGGCTGAGAGTCTGTGACTGGCCCAAGGTCACCCAGTGGGTTTCCATGGCTGAGTGGGGACTAGAACCCAGATCTCCTGACTCCCAGTCAAACATCTTAGCCACTACACCACACTGGCTCTTAAACTGCTTTAAAACCTCAAAAATAAGTTCTGTCTCAAAAATAATTTGGATTTACCAGGGGTGGGGGGGTTGTTGCATGAAGGAAGCTAGGAGGGGCAGGAAGCACGCGGGATGTAGACAATGTGAACAGGACCTGCGAAAATCCGTGCGTGCCCAGTATCAAGCGTGCAATAAAATCCTCGTCTGATGACACCCTTAGACTACTTTACACTTACAGGCCGTAGCTAGACCTAAGGTTTATCCCAGGATTGTCCTGGGGTCAAACCTGTTCATCTAAGGCCACAGCTAGACCTAAGGTTTATCCTGGGATCATCCAGGGTTCGCCCCTGCCTGAGCACTGGATCCCTTGTGTGTCGCCTAGAGGAACAGGTTTGACCCCTGGATGATCCAGGGATAAACCTTAGGTCTAGCTATGGCCACATTGAGGAATCAACGGATTCTGAGTGTAATCAAATAATTAGTTGTTGCAACAACCTAGCCTAAACCGAAGCAACAATTTGAGAAAGCAGTGGGGGCATTTATAAAATGCAGATGGTGGAGCTGATGGGGATGGAGTTGGTTAGGAGTTCCTAGTTGCTTATTCCCAGGAAAGTTTGAAACGCAGCTCAATGACCGATGTTTATATGGTTCTGTACTCCAATTAGTCTTTGACCTACCCCATCTTATATATCACTATGATCAAGGATTTCTTTCGTCTTGAGATTTCTAACGCTATGGAGCTGCAATCTGTTTACCATAGAATAGCCAGAACAAGAATGAGAAAAGAGTCAGGACTTGCAAGATATCAGCCTCCTACATTAATTACCCCTTTGCTTTCTCCAGCTATGAGTGTGTCCACTGAGGTTGTGGGATCAAAAGCTTGTCCAAAGTCCTTGCTGAATGTCTGCAGAATTTCTAGTTGAAAACTGGAAACTCTATAAATGGAAAAGGCCGCAATTAGGATGAGTCTAATGTTGGATGGTACAAGTCACTCTCAGGTAAACAGTTTGCAATGAGCCAACCTTCTCAATAACTGAATAAACATTCATGTGGGAGTTTTGCCTCAATATCTCTGTTGTACATTACTCAGCCTTGCTAGATTTTATCTGTGGTCCGTACCAGGCTGATTTACCATCTCCCAGAGGGCTAATTGATTGATTAATTGGTTAATTATTTAACTATGCTTTGAAGATATGGAGTGCTGCATCATTAGCAGCAACCATCATTTAGAGGAAAATACTTTACAAATCTGAAACTGATTGAGGTTTTAGTATCAAACCCAGAAAATTGAAATGGCACCACTTGTTTATGACAATTAATGTGGGCACATTTCACTGGGAAGTTCTGCACTAGCGCTATTAAAATAAATGAGAGCTAAGCAAGAGTGTGTGATAGTGCAATTCCTTTTTATGGGGCTTCCATAGACCAACTTTCCCATAGATTGTGCCCCATGGGTCAGATCTGTCTGGCTCCCATTCAGCTGCCTTAAATGGTACCCATAAACTGCTGTAGCCATTTCAAATTCACCTTTCCCCAAGGGCCACTTCTGATGAGGCATGTACACAGCATGGTACTACACATTCCCCTGCAAAGACAGGGTTGGGTTATCAGCCACTAGGGGGAACATCAGATGGCATTTTATCACATGCTCATTACTGCCCACTTATGGTTTTTCACGTGTTCTTTAGACAACACCATCCACCTCCCGTGCACCTTCCACTCCTTCCACTCATTTTTCTGTCACAAAAAAAGACCTGGAAAATCCGACTTTTTTAAAAAAAAAATTGCTGCCATTTCCTGCTGTGTGTAGGAAAAGCTGCGTAATAAAAAAAGGCCCCTGAATGGACCACATGGTTGTTGCTGCTTCCTCTTTCTCTCCCCATGTAAAGAGATCAAATCTCCAGGGCCCGATGAACTGCATCCTAGAGTAATGAAGGAGCTAGCATAAGAACTCTCAGATCCACTGTCTATTATCGTTGGAAGACGGGTGAGGTGCCGGACGACTGGAGGAGGGCTAACGTTGTCCCTATCTTCAAAAAGGGCAAAAAGGAGGATCCTGGGAACTACAGACCAGTCAGTCTGACATCTATCCTTGGGAAATGTTTGGAGCAGATTACGAAGAAGTCAATCTGTAAGCACCTTAAAAACAATGCAGTGATTACTAAAAGCCAGCATGGATTTGTCAAGAATAAATGCTGTCAGACTAATTTGATCTCCTTTTTTGATCGGGTAACCTCCCTTGTGGACTGTGGGAATGCTGTGGACATAATATATCTTGACTCCAGCAAAGCTTTTGACAAAGTACCACATGACATTCTGATTAATAATCTAGCTAAAAGTGGGCTAGATGGAACAACCATTAGGTGGACCCATAGTTGGCTACAGAATCGGATTCATACCTTCTCAAACTGAGGGGAGGTAACGAGTGGGGTGCCGCAGGGCTCAGTCCCGGGCCCAGTGCTCTTCAACATTTTTACTAATGATTTGGACAAGCAGGTGCAGGGAATGCTTATTAAATTTGCAGATAACACAAAATTGGGTGGGATAGCTAATACCCCAGAAGACAGAAACAAACTTCAAAGTGATCTTGATAGGCTGGAGAGCTGGGCTGAAAACAACAGAATGAAATTTAATAGGGATAAATGCCAAGTTCTACAACTAGGAAAAAGAAACCAAATGCACCGTTACAAGATGGGGGATATTTGGCTCAGCAATCCTACAAACGAGAAGGATCTTGGAATTGTTGTAGATCACAAGCTGAATATGAGCCAACAGCGTGATGTAGTTGCAAAAAAAGGAAATGCTATTTTGGGCTGCATTAATAGAAGTATAGCTTCCAAATCATGTGAGGTACTGGTTCCCCTCTATTTGGCACTGGTTATTGAGTATTGCAGCCAGTTCTGGGCACCACACTTAAAGAAGGTTGCAGACAAGCTAGAGCATGTTCAGAGGAGGGCAACGGGGATGATCAGGAGTCCGGAAACAAAGCCCTATGAAGAGAGACTGAAAGAAGTGAGCATGTTTAGCCTGGAGAAGAGAAGATGGAGGGGAGACATGAGAGCACTCTTCAAATACTTGAAAGGTTGTCACACAGAGGAGGGCCAGGATCTCTTCTCGATCCTCCCAGAGTGCAGGACACGGAATAACGGGCTCAAGTTAAAGGAAGCCAGATTCCGGCTGGACATCAGGAAAAAAAATCCTAACTGTTTGAGCAGTACGACAATGGAATCAGTTGCCTGGTGAGGTTGTGGACTCTCCCACACTAGAGGCCTTTCAGAGGCAGCTGGACAAGCATCTGTCAGGGATGCTTTAAGATAGATCCCTACAGTGAGCAGGGGTTTGGACTCAATGGCCCTTTCAGCTCTACTGTTATATGACTCTATGATTCTGTGAATGTGCACTGAGCTTCATATGGTTCTCACTCATGGCAGCTATGTCATACCCTCTGGTGTGGACAGAATATAGATAAAGCACGAGATTCCTGATAGTATAGGAAGTCATTTGCAATTCTGCTTGTAGTTTACAAAAGAGGAGCAATGATTGCGTACAGCTAGGAGTCCCCCATTTGGAGGCAGCTTTTGTTAAAGGGTAGGCAGAAAAGGGCGTTTCATTTCCCACCTGCCAGGCTCATTGCGGTAAAGTCATTCCTATTCCTGATGGCAATCACTGTCTGCGCCATACAGTCTATGCACTGCTGAATGATCCCTCACATGGGTAAGATAATTATGATTTAGTAGTGGAGCTACTTGCGTCTTCTGATGAAAAACAGCTTTCCAAAATGTAAATAAGAAATGGGCCCTCGCTGCAGCTCTAGTTGCCGTTATTAAATCATTCCATTCTTCTGTGCCACCTGTGTATGTTTAGGGTATGAACTCAATGGATCACAAGCACTGATCTTTTATGCCAAATACCTTGAAAAGCTTGTTGATTTCTGAAGATCAAGCTCCTGTGAAAGACACAAGAGCAGCTCAGAATAAGGTTGTTTTTTTAATCAATCGACAACATGACTTATTTTATATGTGTATTTATTACTTACTTATTTCTATCCCAACTTTCTGGCTGACAACAGGCCTCCTACATGACAGACAATAAAAGAAAACTAACACCTAATAAACATTTTAAAACAGAATATATGAATGCAGGGCTGAGTAGAAAAAAGTCCTGTACTCCAATTGCAATCAAACTGATTAAAATAGAACTGAAATAGGGAACAGTGACAGGAGGTAAAAAGTCCATGGAGATTTACAAAACCCTACAAATATTACCTAAGGGTTAAATACCTGCCAGAGGGGTTTTTTTAAAAGTCTTCATGAGATGGCAAAAAGCCATCAGAGTTTGGTGTGGGTAATCAGGCATCCTGGGCAAAGGGTTCATAGAATCATAAAATTATGGAGTTGGAAGGGACCACAAGGGTCATCTAGTCCAACCTTCTGCAATGTGCAGGAAAACCAATTAAACCATCCATGAGAGGTAGCTGACCACTCTTCTTAAAAACCTCCAAAGATGGAGAATCCACAACCTCCGTAGGTAGGCTGTTCCACTGTTATTTAACTCTTACCATCAGGAAGTTTTTCCTTATATTTAATTGAAATCTAGGTAGCTGTAACTTATACCCATTATTTCAGGTCCTAATTTCTATGTCAATGGAAAATAGTTCTTGGCCATATTTCCTGTGGAACCCTTTTATGTACCTGAACACTGCTAACATGTCTCCCCTCTGTCTTCTTTTCTTCACACTGAACATTTATTTATTTGTTTAAAACCTTTATATCCCGCCCTATATCAATAAGATCTCAGGGTGGCATACAGATAAAAGTAAGTTCCTTCAGCCTGTCCTCATAGGGCATGTCTTCAAGTCCCTGTATCATCTTTGTTGCCCTCCTCTGAACCTGTTCTAACCTGTCAATGTCCTTCTGGCAGTATGGTGCCCAAATGCGTGGCAGCCGCTAAGTTGCACAACTGCATGGCAGCCACTAAGAAGGTTCCCTTCTGCATCCCAGATAGGCACAACTTTTTTGGCCAGGATTCATAACAGAGCCTCCTCCACAGATCTTAATGGACTGGTAGGTTCATATGGGAAGTAGTTGTTAAGGTAACTTTAACCTAAACCAGTAAGGGCTTTAAATGTGTTCGCTAACCCTTTAAATTTGGCCTGAAAACAGATTGGAAGCCAGTGAAGCGGTTTTAACAGTGGGGACGGACGGACGACGGCAACATGATCCTGATAACTGGTCAACATTCTGGCTGCTGCATTTTGGGCCAGCAGAAGTTTTCAAATGCTCTTCAACGTCAGTCCTATGTAGTCCAAAATTCTGTTGCCTAGCTGGTTAGACTGGGTACCATTACTGAGAGAGTGGCAAATATTTTCTATTTGTTTCTTATAATGCAATTTGATTGGTTCAGTCAGATTTAATTGATATTTTGCAAGGTAGCCAACATTGTTATTATTGCGTTACTGAAATATTATTTTATTATTGAATTTATTTATAGTGTGTTGTTTCTGAATTAATTTTTTTTATTGAATTACTTTTGTTATTTTGATTGATATACTATTCATATGTTATTTCATAGAATCATAGAATCATAGAATCATAGAATAGCAGAGTTGGAAGGGGCCTATAAGGCCATCGAGTCCAACCCCCTGCTCAATGCAGGAATCCACCCTAAAGCATCCCTGACAGATGGTTGTCCAGCTGCCTCTTGAAGGCCTCTAGTGTGGGAGAGCCCACAACCTCCCTAGGTAACTGATTCCATTATCGTACTGCTCTAACAGTCAGGAAGTTTTTCCTGCTGTCCAGCTGGAATCTGGCTTCCTTTAACTTGAGCCCGTTATTCCATGTCCTGCACTCTGGGAGGATCGAGAAGAGATTTGATAGACCTGTTATTGTTGTGAACTGATCCACATGCAATCACATGTGGGAAAGAGCTGCATACAAATATCAAATCAATAAGGAAAAACAGAATTGATGATTGAAATCTGACAGTGGATGGGAGAGGCAGAGAGAGAGAGAGAAGAAAGAGAGAGAGAGGAGAGGCGGATGTAAGAGAGACAAGGGTGATAAGGGATGAATACGTGAGCAGATATAGCTACATGTCTTCGGGCTTTGTTCTTGTGGTTCCTAATTAGATAAAACATTACATTTTTATTTTTTATTACCTTTTATTTGCTTTCTGCACTCTAATCCCGGACACAATTTGGGATCCTGTTTTTCAAGTTCTCCCTGCAGCTATGACCCTCATGATCTTTTAATGGTAAAGGGGCATATTCTGTTTTTCACTTAAAAAAAAGTTATGTGGAGAAACTGGGCTTTTGAGGAAGGATGCCATAGAGGATTTGGAGAGCAAGATCTTTTTCTGAAGAGGTAGATGATCTCTGCAATGGGTAGGGGATCTTATGATAGACCCTCTCCTATCTAGCCATTATCTCCGCCCCCCACTCCCCTTCTCAAGATCCCACATTCTGATTTGCGGAAAGAGATGTTCCTTTAATGGGCACTGATAGCCAACATATACTTTCTTAATTCATCATGCCATTTGGTAGTCACTGAACATATTCCACATGCTTGGTGGGGGGCAAGAAGAACCAATTGGGATATAGCCCAGAGAGGCGGGGAGAGAAAATGTAAGTTTTGCAGCTGTCTGGCAAGAAGCAAACTTTTTTGAAGCAGGGGGTGGGGGAGAGAACCCTTTGTGCGCTTGAGGAACTGCACACTGCATTAAAGGCGAGTACTGTTTATTTGCCCTGTCGTCCATACTCTACTTGTACATTTATAGCTTGGAAAAAAGGAGGCTGAGGGGAGACATGATAGAGGTATACAAAATTATGCATAGTGTGTGGAGAATGTGGATGGGGAGACATTTTCCTCCCTCTCTCAAAATACTAGAACCCAGTGGGGGTCATCCCATGAAGCTGATTGGTGGGAGATTCAGAGCAACTAAAAGAAAGGACTTCGCCACACAACGCATAGTTAAATTATGGAACTCACTACCACAAGATGTAGTGATGGCCACCAATTTGGATGGCTTCAAAAGGGGGTTGGATAAATTCCTAGAGGTGAAGGCTATCAATGGCTACTAGCCCTAATGGTTGTGTGCTATCTCCAGTATTCGAGGCAGTAAACCTGTGTGCACCAGTTGCTGGGGAACATGGGTGGGAGGGTGCTGTTGCACCATGTCCTGCTTTGTTGGTCCCTGGTTGACAGTTGGTTGGCCACTGTGTGAACAGAGTGCTGGACTAGATGGACTATTGGTCTGATCCAGCATGGCACTTCTTATTTTCTTATAATAACAACAGCCTATGACGTACATTTTTGTAACCATCCTTACAACAAACCTGTGAGGTAGGTCATAATAATAAAGAGCCTTCTCCGCTGTGGCACCCTGGCCGTGGAACGAGCTCCCCAGAGAGGTCCATCTGACGCCTACACTGTACTCCTTTCGTTGCCAGCTGAAGACCTTTTTATTCCCTCAGTATTTTTTAACACTTCATTTTAACTTAAATTTTAAATTTTACTGCTCTAACTCTGTATTTTAATCTTATATCAATTTCTGCTGCGTGGTTTTATCCTGGTTGTGCTTTTTTTTTTTTACTGTATTTTGTATTTGTGTTTTTAGACTGTTGGTTGTTTTATTATGGTTTTAATTTTTGTGAACCGCCCAGAGAGCTTCGGCTCTTGGGCGGTATAAAAATGTAATAAATAAAATAAAATAAAATAAAATAAATAATTCGGTTCTGGGGTATGCAATTTGTGCTTTGCGTTGTCTAGGATTGGAGTGTGTTGCCTCTGGGATAGAGACTTTCTTGTAGCATGCTGCACAGATCTAGGTAAGTAATCTTTGATGCTTCACGTTGATATTGGGAACAACCTGTCTTCGCAGGAGGGTAAGTTATTATGTACCCTTCCTAGACCTCAGGTTGTATGCTGGAGTACTGGTCTCCTCTACCTCAGGCTGAGAGAGATCCTGGGTCGAGGGCGGGCTGCCAGGCAACTGCTGCATCCTTGCGGCCCTGACACGTTTCCCTGGAAGGCAGGTGGCCGGAGAGGCTGCAGTGCAGTGGGCCGACGTGCGCACAGCCGCTGCCTGACGTCAGCTTCTTCCCCGCGCCAACGAGCTCCGCCTGCCTGCCTGCCTCCCCCCTGTACTGCAGTGGATCGTGCCGTCCACACTAATCAGCAGCCGCTGCAACGCGCAGCTTCGCCTTCCTTTCCCCAGACGGGATGACGCCATCCTCCTCCTCTCCAGGGGAGACGGATGACGCCACGCCGTCAAATCAGCAGCAACTAGAATTTGCAGCGCGTCGCGGTCGCCTCCCTTCCTGCCTTTGGCCAGACCCGAGTCCCGCTTGTTTCAGGTGGGGCTAGCTGCAAAAGTGACGGTGGTGTCTTTTTATTCCTTTGCTAGCTAGTGTCTTTTGAAGCTGTGGGACGCTCATTCCAAACTAGGGTACACTTTTGCAGAATTTTAGGAATTTAAGAACACGAGAGCAGCCAGACCCGGGGTCCGTCCTAGGGTGACCATATGAAGAGGAGGACCGGGCTCCTGTATCTTTAACAGTTGTCTAGAAAAGGGAATTTCAGCAGGTGTCATCTGTATGCAGGCAGCACCTTGTGGAATGTATTTATTTATTACATTTTTATACCGCCCAATAGCTGAAGCTCTCTGGACAGTTCACAAAAATGAAAACCATGAACAGCATAAAAACAACCAACAACAAAATACAATATAAAAAGCACAACCAGGATAAAACCACACAGCAAAAATTAATGTAGGTTAAAATATGAGATTAAAACAAAGTTTAAATTTAAGTTAAATTAGGTATTAAAATACTGAGAAAATAAAAAGGTCTTCAGCTGGTGAGGAAAGAAAACAATGTAGGTGCCAAGCGAACCTCTCTGGGGAGCTCGTTCCACAGCTGGGGTGACACAGAAGAGAAAGCCCTCCTCCTAGTAACCGCCTGCCTCACTTCCTTTGGCAGGGCTTGTTGTGATGAATTCCCTCTTCATCACAATAGTTAAAGCTGAAGGAGCTATACTAGTTTGACCAGATACAAAAGAGGGCAGGGCTCCTGCAGCTTTAACTTTTGAGATGAAGAGGGAATTTCAGGAGGTGGTGAATGTATACAAATGACACCTGCTGAAATTCCCTTTACTGTACAACTGTTAAAGATAACAGGAGCCCTGTCCTGTTCATATGGTCACCCTAATTCTAGTCCAGCATTGTAACCAATGAGGGAGGAAGCAGCAGCCAGGCACCTCTGTGCCTGGGTCCAGCTCCAGCTGAGAGCCCCCTCCCTCCTGCTACCAACTGTCTCTGCAGAGGCCACCAGTGAGGGAGGAAGCAGCAGCCAGGCATTTCTCCACCGTGCCTGGGTCCAGCTCCAGCTGAGAGCCCCCTCCCTCCTGCTACCAACTGTCTCTGCAGAGGCCACCAGTGAGGGAGGAAGCAGCAGCCAGGCACCTCTCCACCGTGCCTGGGTCCAGCTCCAGCTGAGAGCCCCCTCCCTCCTGCTACCAACTGTCTCTGGAGAGGCCACCAGTGAGGGAGGAAGCAGCAGCCAGGCATTTCTCCACCGTGCCTGGGTCCAGCTCCAGCTGAGAGCCCCCTCCCTCCTGCTACCAACTGTCTCTGGAGAGGCCACCAGTGAGGGAGGAAGCAGCAGCCAGGCACCTCTCCACCGTGCCTGGGTCCAGCTCCAGCTGAGAGCCCCCTCCCTCCTGCTACCAACTGTCTCTGCAGAGGCCACCATGAGGGAGGAAGCAGCAGCCAGGCATTTCTCCACCGTGCCTGGGTCCAGCTCCAGCTGAGAGCCCCCTCCCTCCTGCCACCAACTGTCACTGCAGAGGCCACCATGAGGGAGGAAGCAGCAGCCAGGCACCTCTCCACCGTGCCTGGGTCCAGCTCCAGCTGAGAGCCCCCTCCCTCCTGCTACCAACTGTCACTGCAGAGGCCACCATGAGGGAGGAAGCAGCAGCCAGGCACCTCTCCACCGTGCCTGGGTCCAGCTCCAGCTGAGAGCCCCCTCCCTCCTGCTACCAACTGCCACTGCAGAGGCCACCATGAGGGAGGAAGCAGCAGCCAGGCACCTCTCCACCGTGCCTGGGTCCAGCTCCAGCTGAGAGCCCCCTCCCTCCTGCCACCAACTGTCTGCAGAGGCCACCAGTGAGGGAGGAAGCAGCAGCCAGGCACCTCTCCACCGTGCCTGGGTCCAGCTCCAGCTGAGAGCCCCCTCCCTCCTGCTACCAACTGTCTCTGGAGAGGCCACCATGAGGGAGGAAGCAGCAGCCAGGCATTTCTCCACCGTGCCTGGGTCCAGCTCCAGCTGAGAGCCCCCTCCCTCCTGCTACCAACTGTCTCTGGAGAGGCCACCAGTGAGGGAGGAAGCAGCAGCCAGGCACCTCTCCACCGTGCCTGGGTCCAGCTCCAGCTGAGAGCCCCCTCCCTCCTGCTACCAACTGTCTCTGCAGAGGCCACCATGAGGGAGGAAGCAGCAGCCAGGCATTTCTCCACCGTGCCTGGGTCCAGCTCCAGCTGAGAGCCCCCTCCCTCCTGCCACCAACTGTCACTGCAGAGGCCACCATGAGGGAGGAAGCAGCAGCCAGGCACCTCTCCACCGTGCCTGGGTCCAGCTCCAGCTGAGAGCCCCCTCCCTCCTGCTACCAACTGTCACTGCAGAGGCCACCAGTGAGGGAGGAAGCAGCAGCCAGGCACCTCTCCACCGTGCCTGGGTCCAGCTCCAGCTGAGAGCCCCCTCCCTCCTGCTACCAACTGCCACTGCAGAGGCCACCATGAGGGAGGAAGCAGCAGCCAGGCACCTCTCCACCGTGCCTGGGTCCAGCTCCAGCTGAGAGCCCCCTCCCTCCTGCCACCAACTGCCACTGCAGAGGCCACCATGAGGGAGGAAGCAGCAGCCAGGCACCTCTCCACCGTGCCTGGGTCCAGCTCCAGCTGAGAGCCCCCTCCCTCCTGCTACCAACTGTCTCTGGAGAGGCCACCATGAGGGAGGAAGCAGCAGCCAGGCATTTCTCCACCGTGCCTGGGTCCAGCTCCAGCTGAGAGCCCCCTCCCTCCTGCTACCAACTGTCTCTGGAGAGGCCACCAGTGAGGGAGGAAGCAGCAGCCAGGCACCTCTCCACCGTGCCTGGGTCCAGCTCCAGCTGAGAGCCCCCTCCCTCCTGCTACCAACTGTCTCTGCAGAGGCCACCATGAGGGAGGAAGCAGCAGCCAGGCATTTCTCCACCGTGCCTGGGTCCAGCTCCAGCTGAGAGCCCCCTCCCTCCTGCCACCAACTGTCACTGCAGAGGCCACCATGAGGGAGGAAGCAGCAGCCAGGCACCTCTCCACCATGCCTGGGTCCAGCTCCAGCTGAGAGCCCCCTCCCTCCTGCTACCAACTGCCACTGCAGAGGCCACCATGAGGGAGGAAGCAGCAGCCAGGCACCTCTCCACCGTGCCTGGGTCCAGCTCCAGCTGAGAGCCCCCTCCCTCCTGCTACCAACTGCCACTGCAGAGGCCACCATGAGGGAGGAAGCAGCAGCCAGGCACCTCTCCACCGTGCCTGGGTCCAGCTCCAGCTGAGAGCCCCCTCCCTCCTGCCACCAACTGTCTGCAGAGGCCACCAGTGAGGGAGGAAGCAGCAGCCAGGCACCTCTCCACCGTGCCTGGGTCCAGCTCCAGCTGAGAGCCCCCTCCCTCCTGCTACCAACTGCCACTGCAGAGGCCACCATGAGGGAGGAAGCAGCAGCCAGGCACCTCTCCACCGTGCCTGGGTCCAGCTCCAGCTGAGAGCCCCCTCCCTCCTGCCACCAACTGCCACTGCAGAGGCCACCATGAGGGAGGAAGCAGCAGCCAGGCACCTCTCCACCGTGCCTGGGTCCAGCTCCAGCTGAGAGCCCCCTCCCTCCTGCTACCAACTGTCTCTGGAGAGGCCACCATGAGGGAGGAAGCAGCAGCCAGGCATTTCTCCACCGTGCCTGGGTCCAGCTCCAGCTGAGAGCCCCCTCCCTCCTGCTACCAACTGTCTCTGGAGAGGCCACCAGTGAGGGAGGAAGCAGCAGCCAGGCACCTCTCCACCGTGCCTGGGTCCAGCTCCAGCTGAGAGCCCCCTCCCTCCTGCTACCAACTGTCTCTGCAGAGGCCACCATGAGGGAGGAAGCAGCAGCCAGGCATTTCTCCACCGTGCCTGGGTCCAGCTCCAGCTGAGAGCCCCCTCCCTCCTGCCACCAACTGTCACTGCAGAGGCCACCATGAGGGAGGAAGCAGCAGCCAGGCACCTCTCCACCGTGCCTGGGTCCAGCTCCAGCTGAGAGCCCCCTCCCTCCTGCCACCAACTGTCTGCAGAGGCCACCAGTGAGGGAGGAAGCAGCAGCCAGGCACCTCTCCACCGTGCCTGGGTCCAGCTCCAGCTGAGAGCCCCCTCCCTCCTGCCACCAACTGTCTGCAGAGGCCACCAGTGAGGGAGGAAGCAGCAGCCAGGCACCTCTCCACCGTGCCTGGGTCCAGCTCCAGCTGAGAGCCCCCTCCCTCCTGCTACCAACTGCCACTGCAGAGGCCACCATGAGGGAGGAAGCAGCAGCCAGGCACCTCTCCACCGTGCCTGGGTCCAGCTCCAGCTGAGAGCCCCCTCCCTCCTGCCACCAACTGCCACTGCAGAGGCCACCATGAGGGAGGAAGCAGCAGCCAGGCACCTCTCCACCGTGCCTGGGTCCAGCTCCAGCTGAGAGCCCCCTCCCTCCTGCTACCAACTGTCTCTGGAGAGGCCACCATGAGGGAGGAAGCAGCAGCCAGGCATTTCTCCACCGTGCCTGGGTCCAGCTCCAGCTGAGAGCCCCCTCCCTCCTGCCACCAACTGTCTGCAGAGGCCACCAGTGAGGGAGGAAGCAGCAGCCAGGCACCTCTCCACCGTGCCTGGGTCCAGCTCCAGCTGAGAGCCCCCTCCCTCCTGCTACCAACTGTCTCTGGAGAGGCCACCAGTGAGGGAGGAAGCAGCAGCCAGGTACCTCTCCACCGTGCCTGGGTCCAGCTCCAGCTGAGAGCCCCCTCCCTCCTGCTACCAACTGCCACTGCAGAGGCCACCATGAGGGAGGAAGCAGCAGCCAGGCACCTCTCCACCGTGCCTGGGTCCAGCTCCAGCTGAGAGCCCCCTCCCTCCTGCTACCAACTGTCTCTGCAGAGGCCACCATGAGGGAGGAAGCAGCAGCCAGGCATTTCTCCACCGTGCCTGGGTCCAGCTCCAGCTGAGAGCCCCCTCCCTCCTGCCACCAACTGTCACTGCAGAGGCCACCATGAGGGAGGAAGCAGCAGCCAGGCACCTCTCCACCGTGCCTGGGTCCAGCTCCAGCTGAGAGCCCCCTCCCTCCTGCCACCAACTGTCTGCAGAGGCCACCAGTGAGGGAGGAAGCAGCAGCCAGGCACCTCTCCACCGTGCCTGGGTCCAGCTCCAGCTGAGAGCCCCCTCCCTCCTGCCACCAACTGTCTGCAGAGGCCACCAGTGAGGGAGGAAGCAGCAGCCAGGCACCTCTCCACCGTGCCTGGGTCCAGCTCCAGCTGAGAGCCCCCTCCCTCCTGCTACCAACTGCCACTGCAGAGGCCACCATGAGGGAGGAAGCAGCAGCCAGGCACCTCTCCACCGTGCCTGGGTCCAGCTCCAGCTGAGAGCCCCCTCCCTCCTGCCACCAACTGCCACTGCAGAGGCCACCATGAGGGAGGAAGCAGCAGCCAGGCACCTCTCCACCGTGCCTGGGTCCAGCTCCAGCTGAGAGCCCCCTCCCTCCTGCTACCAACTGTCTCTGGAGAGGCCACCATGAGGGAGGAAGCAGCAGCCAGGCATTTCTCCACCGTGCCTGGGTCCAGCTCCAGCTGAGAGCCCCCTCCCTCCTGCCACCAACTGTCACTGCAGAGGCCACCATGAGGGAGGAAGCAGCAGCCAGGCACCTCTCCACCGTGCCTGGGTCCAGCTCCAGCTGAGAGCCCCCTCCCTCCTGCTACCAACTGTCTCTGGAGAGGCCACCAGTGAGGGAGGAAGCAGCAGCCAGGTACCTCTCCACCGTGCCTGGGTCCAGCTCCAGCTGAGAGCCCCCTCCCTCCTGCTGTCACCTGTAACTGCTGAACTTTCCAACTAAGATTGTAGTGCCTGAATTTGCTTTCCTTTCCCCCCTCCTCCTCCTCCTCCCTCCCAATCCCCTTTCCTTTTGTGTCATGTCTTTTAGACTGTAAGCCTGTGGGCAGGGACTGTCAAGAAATACTTTTGTAAGCCGCCATGAGAGCCTTTTTTGGCTGAATGGCGGCATAAAAATCCTTAAATAAATAAATAAATAAATAAACCAGCTGCCCATGTTCCCCAGCACCTGGTGTACATAAGCGTACTGCCTCTGATACTGGAGGTAGCATGTTGCCATGAAGACTAGTAGCTATTGACAGCCTTCTCCTCCAGGAATTTGTCTAAACCCCCTTTTTAAAGCCATCCAAGAGAGAGGAAGAGAGAGTGGTCTTCCTTAATTTTCCCTTAGCGGAAGACCTGACTGTACACAACACCCCTCTGACCCAAGCATGACCCATTTGGCTGCTTTCCAGGGCCATTTCACATGTTGTGAGTCTGGATAGGTTTCTTGCTTCTTAATGGAAATGAGAGAAACAATTACATACAAACGTGGCTCTGAAAAGTACAGTGCACGTGGACACAGGCGACTCATACCAGCAATCACAAGCAGAAATCGGGTTCAGATCAGAATGTAGAAGCCATCCACTTTCTGCATTACTTTCAGTGGGATAAATATCCAAATTTGCATTTCTGTCCAGATCCAAATGATGTGGTATAGTGGACTGGGGAAACCCGAGTTCTATTCCCCACTCAGTCATGAAGCTCACTGGGTGACTTTGGGCCAGTCACTGACTCTCAGCCTAACCTACATCACAGGATTGTTGTGAGGATAAAATGGAGCAGAGGAGGATTATGTACACTGCTTTGGGCTCCTTTGAGGAAAAGACAAGATATAAAAGCAGCAAATAAATGTAGGAGGCAATGCATTATTATTATTATTATTATTATTATTATTATTATTATTATTATTATTATTTGCATTTTTATACTGCCCCATTGCCAAAGCTCTCTGGGGGGTTTACAAAGATTAAAAAGTATGCATCCTAAGTGCACATCTGAACTCACATGCATGCCGTTGCACCCAATCTATGCTTGCTATTCTTAATACAGCCATGGTTTGTCTTCTCTGGATAAGGGTAGCTGTTCTTTGGCTTCCAGGTCACGCCACAGCTATTTAAACATTAACTAGTTATTCGTTACTGTGAAGAAGGTAGAATTGGCACGATCCCTATAACAAAGCTTTATGAGCTAGAGCTCCTATCACACTTGAAAATAAGCCCCACTGAATGCAGTGGACTTTCTCCTGAGTAAATATGCATAGAATCAGCCTGTTAGCTCACTGGCAGAACAACACTGAAAAAGAAAGAACAGGATGAAGCAGTGAGGAACCGGAGAGGAACCGGAGAGGGTTGCCTGCAGGCAGTTCAGACTAGTGCAGAACGAGCGAGGCTGTGGAGATCCAAGAAAGAGTCTGAGGAACAAACAGGCTTTGAAAAGCTACAGATCCCGTCCTTCCCTGTGGGAAAATAAAAGTGTGGGAACTATTGCTGGAGCCAATGAGCAAAAAAAAGGAAGAGATAGTCTCTAGTGTTAAAAAGTAGAAAAGTTATAATCTCTTTGTACAGATGTCTCAAATGTTTAAAAATTACAAAGTCTTTCACCCTAAGTTGCTAAGTCCTTGGGCAGATAGCTGGAGAACAGCTCCTGAAGAAAGATCAGCAGATCCGAAATGTTGAGCTTTTATTCAAAAACTCTTGTAACAACAATACATTTTTAAACGTTTGAGACATCTGTACAAAGAGATTATAACTTTTCTACTTTTTAACACTAGAGACTATCTCTTCCTTTTTTTTTTGGTTTCACGTAGTGTTTTCCCCCCTCATCATTTTTACATGGAGCCAATGAGCAACAGTTGTATACGAGCTGTCTCTCCCCACCTTCGCTCTTCCCCAAAGTAGTAGGGATTTCCAGCTACAAGCGTCATGTGAGAAGGCAGCCCTGAAGTCGTTGGGTGTTTTTAAATAAGTGTTAGAGCTGTGAATGGTGCAGTCCCAAGTTCAAATTTTGCCTCTGCCACAAACTCTACATGGCATTCAGGCCCAAACTACATGTGACTCAGTAGACTCACTCTCAGATCTCCTGACTGGGCCCTCTTGCCTATGAGGGAAGGTTACACCAGCTGGGATTGTTCAGCTTGGAAAAAGGGAGGCTGAGGGGAGACACGACAGAGATGTACAAAATTATGCATGGTGTGGAGAATGTGAATAGGGAGACATTTTTCTCCCTCTCCCATAATGTTAGAACCCGGGGTCATCCCATGAAGCTGGTTGACGGGGGATTCAGAACAGATAAAAGGAGGTACTGCCTCACACAGCACATACTTAAAATATGGAATTCACTACCATTAAGATGTGGTGATGGATGCTAGTTTGGATGGCACTAAAAGAGGGTTGGATAAATTCCTGAAGGAGAAAGGCTATCAATGGCTACTAGTCCTGATGGCTATGTGCCATCTCCAGTATCAGAAGCAGTAAGCCTATATACACCAGTTGTTGGGGAACATGGGTGGGATGGTGCTGTTTCACTGTATTCTGCTTGTGGGTCCCTGGTCGACAGCTGGTTGGCCACTGTGCGAACAGAGTGCTGTCCTAGATGGACCCTTGGTGTAATCCAGCATGGCTCCTTTTATGCTCTTATGTTTTTATGAGTAGGGGTGCTCCAGAAGGTATTGTGCAACTGTTCCATCTTTTTCTCTTAATGCAAGAAGTGGTGGGAAAACACAGGAGGCTTACTAGTGGAAGATGATGATGTCTAGACACACACACACCCCCGGTAAAATTCTGTGAATGAGGGAGAGTGATGGCCTTGTCTAAAAGCACTCTTCAAAACAAAACTTGAAAACTGCTGTGTTTGTGTGTGTGCGTGCGTGTTTATGTATGTG
This sequence comes from Elgaria multicarinata webbii, assembly GCF_023053635.1. Lineage (NCBI taxonomy): Eukaryota > Metazoa > Chordata > Lepidosauria > Squamata > Anguidae > Elgaria > Elgaria multicarinata. The sequence goes on from NC_086176.1 coordinate 9,771,867, forward strand.
TGTTTGAAATAGGTTAGGACAACAATCCCGGGAGAGAGGGTACTGCCTGCTGCACGACAACATACAATTTCATATCATCTAACAGAGGAACAGACATTTTGAGCTTTATCACACCAGCCTTATACAGTGCAATCACTGCAAATTGCGTGCAAAAGACTCAGAAGTTTTCCACCTTATAATCCACTTTGATTGTGAAGGACTCCCATGCATTCTGCCCTAATTGTGCAATAAAGCCAAAAGACTCGCGGTATTTAGCCCATACTTTTTGAGCGTATCTTCCGAGCCACCGCTGGGGTGCAGGAACAGGATTTTAAAGAAATGCTTACATCTGCGTAAGCTTTAAAGAAAAAGACACCAAAATTGGCACAGTAATAGATATTAAGGAGAGCTTTAAGCATACCAAATTTGAATTGGATTGGGTCACCTGTTGATTTTTAATGATTTGTTTACATTTCCCCCCTTAAACTCACTTCCTGGTATGCAAAAAATCGCTCTCGCCCGGTAGCAACAACAACGCTGAAAGCTTAGCGCTGCGGGGATAATTCAAGGGAAGCAGGTACGTGGGATGAAGCTCTTTGTTTCCCCCCCTTCCATCTAGAAAAACAGAATCCCAGAACTCATAGCAGCTTCAGGGAGGAAGGGATTATAGGCCGTTGTTATTACTGCAAATATACAAGTTGAGCTTGTGGGAGCAGGCACACATCTAAACAGACAGCACTTGCAGAAAGCTGTTCCTCAAAAGCACAAAAGGTTATTTTTTTAAAAAGCTTGCTTCTTGCCAGGCAGCTGCGAAACTCAGACCTCTTTCTCTCTCTCTCTTGGCTTGTATCCCAATTATGTTTCTCTTGCTCTCATCCAAGCAAGTGGGATATGCTCAAAGCTGCTAGCCACCAGCCATCAATTATTATTTAAGAAAGTATATTCTAGGTATCATCAACCACTAAAGAAACTTCTATCTATTTGCAGACTCTGAGTGTTGGATCCAGATTTAGGTGCATGAAGCTGGGGTTGATAGAAGCAGATTCTCTTGCCCTGATGCCTTCTCATGGCAGCCCCTCCACCCCCCTCCCTGAAAATGCTAAACAGGAGGTGGGGGGACCCTGCTGAATGCGGTGTATTTTGGAATGGGGATAGGGAGGAAGGTGGATCCCTGAAAATTGGGCAGAGGCACCTTCCATGGGCAATGACACCTTCGATCCACGGAAGCCAGAACCTGAATCCAACCTGACAGTGGAAAAATGGAGTGAAGAGCAAGATAGGAGAGGGCTTTTTGCCTACCACAGACATCTCTTACCTTTGGTAGAGACCACCTACCTCTGCGAAACAAAAACAAAAGGGGGCAAAATGGCCCTTCAGTTGTCCTTCCAAACCTCTGATGTATGCTTCCTCGAAGCCCAATTTCCCCATTGATTATTGGGGCGGGAGGGCAAACGTGATGGTCTGTCCTTTCGCCATGAAAGGGATAATTAAGGAAAGGGCGATGGAGCTCTGCATTTCTATTTTGTTTAGTGCATGTTCACCTGTATTTTGGATGCCCTGCTGGCAACTATAAGTTTGGATGGAAAAGCGAGAGTTGCTAGAACGCAGGACTCATGCTGCAGAGAGTTACACAGCATATTTTCATGTTCTGCCAGTGGGGGTGGATTTGCAAACGGTCCTACCTATCTGTGCCATGGCCCATGCAGGTCCATGTTGGGGAAAGGACCACACTTTAAATGGAGATTTATTCCCTGCTTACTTGGTTTAGCAATGCAGGTGGTTCACGTAGCCCTTTCTTAGGGGATCTTTTGTGCTATTTCCAGGGATGTCTACTGGGGAGATGGGTGGGATGCATGAGAACAATTTTACAAACTATAAAGTCTGCACAGCTGGTGTCCTGAGGAGATATATATACATACCTAAAAGACTCAGATGCATCAGCTCCAACACCCCACCAAGAACACAGGAAACTGGTATCTTAGAGCAGTTCTTCTTAGAGCAAAGGCAAGGTGTTTGGACATGCATGTAGCACTTAAGGGGGCTGACCGGCAGTTTGACTCTGTGTTTGGAAGCATGATGACAGCCTGCCAGCACACAGCAGTGGTGACCAGAAGAGGAGAGCAAGTGCGTTGGTACATCACTGAGTCACCCTTTTGTCCTTGATTCCTCTGTTGCTTCAAGGAAGCAGTAATCCCTGCAGGTACTATTTGCTGGCTGGCGCAGTTGCTGCCATCTTCTGGAAATGGTTTGTTTTGCAAGCTTCAGGTCCCATCAGGTCTAGCACAGGCCAGAGAAGGAAGTTAACCAGGAGTTGCTGCGTCACGCGCTTTCATTGGGAAATAATGGAAAAGAAATCTTTCCGAGATTAAAGTAATGACTTACAAAAAGCATAAAAATGCTAGTCCCAAGAATGTTACAGCATAATCATATCGCTATTATGCTCATTAGTCAGGGGCTGGATTGCTCCTAAATCCTCCTGCATCAGCATAGCCCAACAATATGGTGATGTGTTGGTTTTATTTATGAGTTTATATTTTTCATCCACCCAGTAATAAAAGTTCTGTGGGCAGATTATGTAAAGCTAAATGAATCAATACAAAATACAATTATGATACAATGCAGAATATAATATGATACAATACAGAACAATAAAAAGCACAGAAGAAAACAATATAAAACATAAAAAAACACACCTCAAAACTAAAATGACTGGGAGAAAAGAAAGGTTTGGCCTGGAACCAAAAAGATTAACAGCGTAGGTGCCAGGCGAGGCTCCCTTGAGGCTCTCCACAACTGAGAAGGATCTCTTATTATTTATTGACAATATTTACATACCGCTCCCCATTCAAGAATAAAAGAATACAAATAGAATAAAAACAAAATACATTTTTAAAAGAAACAAAGTGCAACTAAAACCACGTCTGGTCATTCAGGGAAAGCTTCCTATAACGTTTTCAGGAGGCACCAGGAGAAATACAAGATTGGCGCCTGTCTGACCTCCAAGGGCAGGGAATTCCATAGGACGGGGGCCACCACACTGAAGGCCCTTCTCATGTGGAACCACCAGGAGCATGCCCTCAGATGACCTCAGTGACCGGGCAGGTTGATAGGGGAAAAGGCGCTCTTAGGTATCCTGGTCCCAAATTGTTTAGGGCTTTGTACACTAATACTGTATAAACCTGCCTAACTTTGTTCAGTGAGGCACAAGGAGGGGGGGGGCTCTCAAGATGGCCTAGGAGCCCTGGCAGGTGCATATGGGAGAAAACGTTCCTTTAGATACTCTGGCCTGATGCTGTTTAGGGCTTTAAAGGTCAACACCAACCTTTTGAATTTGGGCTTAGACTGGAAGCCAGTGCAACTGGCCCTCATCCATCATATGACCAACCAGTCCCACTTAGTAGCCCAGCAACTTTATTTTGAGCTAACTGAAGTTTTCAAGCCATTTTGAAAGGTAGCCCCATGTACAATGTATTGCAGTAGTCCAACTGAGAGCATGGATAACTGTCACCAGGCTAACTCCTTCCAGATAGGGTTGCAGCTGATATGTTGCCATAAGCTGATAAAAGATGCTTCCAGCCACCAAGGCCAGTTGTGCCTCAAGTGATAATGATGGATCCAGGAGCACCTGCAAACTGTGCACCTGATCTTTCAGGGGGAGTGCAAACCCCTCCAGGACAGGTTCGACACTAATCTGGGCAGATGAACCAACCACTATCAGAATTTCTGTCTTGTCTGGGTTGAGCTTCAGTTGATTGGCCCTCATCCATCTGCTGCTTTAAATGAAAAGGAGAGGTAAAGCTGGGTGTGTCACCGGCATATTGGCGACACCTGAACCCACATCCCTAGATAATGTGCTCCAGCGATTTCACGTTAAATTGCGTGGGGGATTAAATCAAGCCCAGCAGAATGCTGTGATTCAATTGCACAAAATGGAGCAGTAATCCCCACCCACCAGGGAATGGCCATTGAAGTAAGAAGAGAACCATGGTAGAACAGTGCCCACAACTTCCAACCCAGATAGCCAATCAGCCAGTGGTATCAAAGGCCACTGAGAGGTCCAAGAGATCCAACAGAGTTCGGTGGGCAGGGCCAGAGAATTTACACTGGAGCAGTGATACATTTGTACCAGTGGAAAATCCTGGCAGCAGAACTCTTATGCCAGCAAAATACTACCAGTGCAAGATGAAAACATGAATATGGCAGGGAAGGCGCAAAATGTTCCCTGCGGCTCACTCTTGCCTCCTGATTGGTCAGGGGTTCCTTCTATTAGGCATAGAGGCTTGGTCTTTATTGGACAGGACTGATGGATCAGGCATACAGTTTGGGAGTCTTCCTGGACCTGGTGTTTACTCCTGGCTGCTTAGCACCTTTGGCTACTGTGCCAGGTTATTATTCATTTATCGGACACATTTAGACTGGGCCTTTCTGTTTAAAAAAGACAACACTCAAGGTAGCACCCCCACATTTAAATCGAAACTCAACAATTGAAAGAGACAGACAGGGAATAAACTTCACAGCAATCCCTGGGAGAATTAAAATAATCTACAGCTCAATGGACCAAATGCCCATTGGCATAAAAAAGAGTTCACAAGGTGATGCAAGATGATCAAGGAGAGTGAAAGATGGACCATCTTAGATACACTAGGTAGTTCCACCATAATTTGGATGTGGCCACAGAGAAGGAAGGTCTTCCTCTCCCACATCCAAACCAATCACTGCTCAGATGATGGACAGGAGCAGGTATGCTCAGATGAAGAGAGATAAGATATCCCAGTTATTTATTAGGAGATATCTAGAATCATTTAGGGTTTTCAGGGTAATAACCAGCACTTTGAACTGAGCCCAGATTGGAAGCAGTAAAGCTTTTGTAACAGGAGATTTGCATGCTCCCAGTCACTGGCTCCCAGTCACTGGCTCCAGTCAAAACTTTAGCTGCCATAACCAGGATAAGTTTCTTCAAAGGCAGTGACAGTGGATTATTGCATGACAATAAGAGCATAATCACATGGGGGAAAATCGTGTTTCCTCACCATCTCTTCTCTGCCCCTGCTTTTGTCCCTCATTACTTCCTCTTTCTGCCTGGAGGGGAAAGAGGAAGTAAACAAAGACCATGTGGCTCATTCGGGACGTTTTTATCGCGTCACTTTCCTGCACGCTTATGGATTTTTGTGCGCCATTTAAACGATATTGTCCACCTCCCGTGGGCCTCCTGCTGCTTCTTGCCTGTTTTCCATCACAAAATGGACTCCTTTTCATCTGACTTTTTTTTTTTTAAAGGAATTTGCCACCATTTCCTGCTGTGTGCAGGAAAAGCGGTATGATAAAAAATGCCCCCTGAACGGGCCACGTGGTCTTTGTTTATTTCCTCCTTCTTTTTCAGGTAGAAAGAGGAAGTATCATGGGATGGGAGTGGGGGCGGAGAAGGGACGGTACGGAACCACGATCCCCCCCCCCCGTCTGATGACACTCTAAGGCATGTGTCACCAGGGCCAGATCCATTATTTCTAGGAACAGACACAGTGAGTACACCAGCAAAAGCACTGCTGGCCATGACCAAAAGCACTCCTGCCCATGATCCAGGAGCAAAGCTGGGTACAGGATTACTTCCAAGCTGAGAGCATAACCCAATCCGGCACAGATTGAATTCCCATTCCCATGCTGGCAGTTCCATTCATACGGAGAACCTTTAACTTCTGTGGATTAACTGTTAATTTGCTTGCCCCCGTCAAATTCATTACAGACTTGAACTACTGATTCAAGATCTTGACAGTCTCCCTGGAATCTGATGCAGAAAAAGAGTTGGGTGTAATCATGCCCCAAATTTCCAGGTAACTTCTCTTACCTGTTTCATGTAAATGATAAAAAGCATGGGGGACAAGATGGCACCCGCAGGACTCCATAACCCAATGGCCAATGTTTTGAACAGCAGTCTCCCACCCCACCCCCGCCAACATCTCTGGGAAAGACTGGTACCAACATAGTATTGTGTCTCCTAGTCCCATTTGGGGCAGGCACCTCAGAAGGATACCATGGCCAATGGTTTCAAAAACTGCTGAATTGCATCCCTGCCTGGAGTAACTGGAGCTGGCCAGGGTCATCCAGGCCTTTGTTATGTCCCTGTTGGATATGGAGTTACTTTTGACAAGCGCTTGGAAGCTACGGTGGTTCAGAATGCATCCGCCAGAGTGTTGTCTGGTATGTTTAGGGTGGATTCCTGCATTGAGCAAGGGGTTGGACTCGATGGCCTTGTAGGTCCCTTCCAACTCTGCTATTCTATGAGATGTACTGATCACATCATTCCACCAATGTTGCAGTTGCACTGCCTTTGAATTTGTTTCTAGGATCAGTTCAAAATGCTGGTTCATAAACTTAAAGATTCTAAGATTCAGGATACTTTATTTATTACGTTTCTGTACTGTCCAACAGCCGAAGCTCTTTAGGCGGTTCACAAAAGTTAAAACCATAAAATGCAACAATGTGATAAAATGTAATATAATTTTATTTGTTTATTTAATACATTCAATAATGTATTAAATAACATTCAATAATTAATGTTTTCTGGGCAAATTACAACCAGCTAAGAGTTATGAAAGTTTTTATATTGTTAATATTTTAACATTGATTGTTGTTGTTGTTTAAAAAATGTCATTTATACCACATTGAGGGTCTCTGAGAGGAAGAGGTGTTCTAAACAAAATAAATAATATGAATAAATAAAACACAGAAGAATGTCTGCCACTTCCAGCAGAGGCACAAACAAGGCCTAGAACAATAACAGCAGCAGTTGTGACCAGTAGGAAGCCATCTGCTCAGTTGTGGGGTTGCCACCCTTTTACTCTTGCAGGGCTCCTGCGCCTTTGCAGTGTGCATGACTATGGTATAGTAGTGAATTTTGAAGTGCAAATGCTTATCATGTCAGTCCCCATAGCCACACCCCCAAGAAGAGGCCAAAAATGTAGGCAACTGTGTTAATCTACATCAACAAACCAGGAGCTCGTCTATACGGCTTGTTTACCCCGACCCAAATGCACATATTTGCGTTTTAGGTTACATGACGCAGCTGTCCATTCGCCGCAGCGCCAGGTTTTTAAGCCGATAATGTGCATCTTCGCATTCGCAATTTACTGCGACTTTTAGATCATGTCCGAGTTTGCACCGCGTTATGGCTATGTGTCTTTGGGGGAGTTAAATCAGATTTTGACATGTGGGCGGAGCTTTGAGGGTAGGACAACGTGATTGGCCGATTTCGCACCAATCAGTTGCCTGGTTCGTTTGCGCCGTTTTTAGTTTAAAGTCTCTCTGTGGAGCTCCGCAGAAAAAGCTTCTTAAAACAAAATTTATGTATTTATATATTTATTGCATTTCTGTACTGCCCAATATGCAAAGCTCTCTGGGCGGTTCACAAAAACAAAGAGGGGGAAACGGGCAGCCAGACGAAGGAGATATGTTCCTTTCCCTCTGCTGCCTCATTTGTTCCCCCCTCCCACTCCTGGTTTGTCTGTTTTATGAATCTGCAGAGCTCCGCATATAAAATTTATAGCTTTGCTCCTCTCTCCTCCGTAGCTTCGTATATGCGATAATGTGCACATGCACATTTATAACTCACTATATAAAAAAAATTCAGGAAATAAATCACTGTTGCTGCTGCAGTGTGATGCTCTTTACCTACATTCGAATCAATGAAAATTCAGGTTTATATTTAATGAGGAGCAATCCCACCACAGATACACTTGATGTGATAAACCACCAGTAGCATGAGGCAGGAGCTGCTGACATCTGCTGGGGAAACCTAAGTGGCTACAGGCAAACAACTGTGCATGGAATGAATGAATATGGTGGAGAGGGCTGGGCTGACCAGCTGACTTTTTTGATCCTAGCACATTGCCCTGTGTCACATGAGCATGTGCTTCCCCGGTCCCATTGTCCTGCCATGCCACAGCCAGGGCTCAAACCTGGAACTCTTGTAGGTAAAACCTGTTCCAGTGAGTTATGGCTTTGCAAAAACCCTTCCAATTCTTGTCAATGTAGTGTCTGTTCTTCCTTGTCTGTGGGCTTCTTTAGATTAAAGGGAAATCGCATTTCCTTACCAGGACTTTGCTTCCTGCTTCTCTTGCGCAATCATAATGGGGCTACATTGCATGGCCAGAGAGGGGCAGCCACGTGGTCTATAATGGAAAACTTCCCCTCCTCTCACTGCTCATAGCTTTGAATGAGACAATGCCCTCTAGTGGGTGATTTGTAGTGCAACTTCCCTTATACATGGTAGGAAATCCCAAGATATTTTAGCAGAATCGGGATATCACATTGTTTTTTTTTTGTTTTTTTAAATAGAATTACATGGGGAAGGGGATGGAAGATATGCAGGAGGTTACCAACGTTATCAAAAGGATCCATGGACTTCTGTGAGTGGCTAGTCACGAGCGTGCCTTATTTTGAAGAAGCCCTGTCTGTCTCCTGTCCCCCTCTCCCTTACAAAAACCTTCATCCCTTCACACCAAGACAAATGGGCTTTGTGCAACGTTCTGAACACAGCCTGGCCACTGGTACCCTCAAGACTGGACTGTTGCAAAGTGCTTTACGTAGGGCTGCCCTTGGGGTTGCCTTGGGAGGCTGCAGCTAGTGCAACATGCATGGCTAGACTGCTGAGTGGAACAGCCTAACAGTCCTGAAGGAGTTGCCAGGTCTAAGATGCTTATACTGATGTATAAAGCCCTACACAGCTTAGGACCTGGTTACCTGATGGAGCACCTTCTCCCTTATGTACCTGCCTGGATATTGAGTGGGGATGCCCTCTTGATGGTGCCATGTTTGCCTGGACTTTGATATGCAGCAACCCGAGAGAGGTGTTCTTCATATAGGCATCCCAGCTGCGGAATTCTCTCCCCAGTCATATTTATTTATTTATTTTATTTATTTATTACATTTCTATACCGCCCAATAGCCGAAGCTCTCTGGGCAGTTCACAAAAATTAAAACCACAATAAAACAACCAACAGGTTAAAAGCACAATTACAAAATACAGTATAAAAAGCACAACCAGGATAAAACCATGCAGCAAAATTGATATAAGATTAAAACACAGAGTTAAAACAGTAAAATTTAAATTTAAGTTAAAATTAAGTGTTAAAATTGTTGTTGTTTATTCGTTCAGTCGTTTCCGACTCTTCGTGACTTCATGGACCAGCCCACGCCAGAGCTTTCTGTCGGCTGTCGCCACCCCCAGCTTCCCCAAGGTCACTGAGAGAATAAAAAGGTCTTCAGTTGGCGAAGTGTAGTTGGCGAAGAGTACAGTGTAGGCGCCAGGCGGACCTCTCTGAGGAGCTCGTTCCACAACCGGGGTGCCACAGCGGAGAAAGCCCTCCTGCTAGTAGCCACCTGCTACTAAGAGGAGAATACTGTAGCAGTATTCATACCCTTCTCCTAGGGAGCCTGGGGCCTATGAGTTTCACAAGCAGACCTCCTACCACCCACTGGTTATGTATTTGGCTGGCTGCTATGACTGAAATGGGAGTCATCCTTTCCTGTCAGCCACGGGCTTTTTCACTGGCAAAAGAGGTGTTTGCTGGCTGCTGTAGCCCTTTTCTGTTGTTCTGCTGCTGGCTGTGCTTGGGCTGCCAGGGGGATTTGAGTTCTTGTCTAAAAGGGGCTGGGTGGGGGCTGGGGTGGAGGGATAGGATTGCAGTTATCAGGGCCATGGAGACCTCTGACAAAGGAAGCACTGTGGGCTCTTCCCTGCAACACGCGTGTGCATTCTGTGTGAGAGACGGCAGGAACTATGTATAGTAAGGTTATCGTGGTGCCTGTGCCATTGCTGCCTGCTGCTTTCTATGCATGCTATTATTGGAATGTCACAAATGCATGACATCATGATGGATGGGAGACAGCAGAGTTGCCAGGAAGCTGTGCCTGCCAATGTTGCTATGTTGACTCTTGTTCTTCCGATTATTCTGCTTTGCTGTTGGGAGTACACAGGATGGCAGCCACATTGCGCTGGTATTAGCTGTGGAACAGATAACGGCCCTGATCAGATGGCACACTAAACCACAGTGGTTAAGCATTTTGAGCTAAACATTATGGCTTTAGCATGCCGTGTGAACCATTCCTAACCATGGTGGCTACATAACCATGGCTTAAAGACACTAACCATTTGCTGCAAAATGGTTAGCAGCCTAGCCATGGCTTTGCATGTTGTCTGAACTGGCCCTCTGTAAGAACCGAGTCACTGCATACTTAGAAGCATAGAATAGCAGAGTTGGAAGGGGCCTACAAGGCCATCGAGTCCAACCCCCTGCTCAATGCAGGAATCCACCCTAAAGCATCCCTGACAGATGGTTGTCCAGCTGCCTCTTGAAGGCCTCTAGTGGGGGAGAGCCCACAACCTCCCTAGGTATCTGGTATACCTTGCTTTAAGCAACGGGGCATGAAAGTACTGCATTAAGTAGCAGATGGAAGTATCAGATTAATTAAGTACTAGATGGATCAAGTAGAGTAGTTTGGTCCAGCTCTGTGGAATTTGAGGCCCAATCAGAGAGGGGTTAAGGATTGCCTGTGCCAGGGCCAGCCCAATCATTCAGCAGAGTAAAGTGATTGATCCTTTTGACCCGCTACCTACCTATCCTTGTTCCCTTCCTCTTGAGTTTGCGCCCCAGTGGTGTTGCTTACTTAGTTCTGGCCTGAGTTGCCTGATTGTCTCACGTAGTAACTTCCTCCCATCCCAGCACAGACAAGGCAGTGTTGTGACGGGCTACCTCCGGCCACACGTTTCACCAGGCATCACGTGTGCATCTGCTGTGCCCGCGTGATGCATGCTGGCGCTACTGCTGGTGTGCGGTGGCAGCAAACAGGTACCCCGCAAAAGGGTGAGAGAGTGGCAGGAAGGTGATGGAGGTGGTGGTGCCCCTTAAGCTAGCCTGCTGCTGTCAGGTGTGGTGAAGGATGCTGTCCGAGTGCCAGCGTTGAAATAATGGACAGGATGAGGGCTAATAAACTGAGACTCAATCCAGACAAGATGGAGGTACTGTTAGTGGGTGGTTCATCTGTCTGGCGAGGTGATGTTTGCCCTGCCCTGGACGGGGTTGCACTCTCCCTAAAGGATCGGGTCCGTAGTTTGGGGGTGCTCTTCGATCCAGAACTGTCACTTGAGGCACAGTTGAACTCAGTGGCAAAGAGCGCCTTTTATCAGCTCAGGCTGATATACCAACTGCGCCCTTATCTGGACAGAGATAGCCTAGCTACAGTTATCCATGCTCTGATAACCTCTCGTTTGGATTACTGCAATGCGTTATACGTGGGGCTGCCTTTGAAAATGGTCCAGAAACTTCAGCTGGTACAAAACAGGGCAGCCCGTTTACTAACAGGGACTGGCCAGCGAGATAACATCACGCCAGTCCTTTTACAACTTCATTGGCTGCCAGTCCAGGTCCGGGACCGATTCAAAGTGCTGGTACTAACATTCAAGGGGCCAGGCTATCTGAAGGAACGCCTCTTCCCGTATGTACCTGCTTGGACCTTAAGATCATCCACAGGGGCCCTTCTCCGTGAGCCCCTGCCGAAGGAAGTGAGGCAGGTGGCTACCAGGAGGAGGGCTTTCTCCGCTGTGGCACCCCGGCTGTGAAACGAGCTCCCCAGAGAGGTCTGCCTGGCACCTACACTGCACTCCTTTCATCACCAGCTGAAGACCTTTTTATTCTCTCAGTATTTTAACACTTAATTTTAACTTAAATTTGAATTTTACTGTTCTAACTCTGTATTTTAATCTTACATCAATTTTTGCTGCGTGGTTTTATCATGTTTCTGCTTTTTTTTTTTTTTACTGTATTTTGTATTTGTGTTTTTAGACTGTTGGTTGTTTTATTATGGTTTTAATTTTTGTGAACCGCCCAGATAGCTTCGGCTATTGGGCGGTATAAAAATGTAATAAATAAATAAATAAAATAAGATTCAATGGCCAGGCTGGTTGACTTCTGTAGACAGAGATGACGTGGGGGGAGGGGAGGTCCTTGTCTGCGGCTGAGGGCAGCAAAATGTCTTCTTCTAGCCCTGTGAATACTAGTGTTGGTTCTAATTGGCACAGGAGCTTGTGTGGCGGTCTTTCTCCTGCAGCTCCTCACCAAAGGAATGAAATCTACAAACTTAAGGAGAGCCATGCTGGAATAGACCAAAGGCTTATCTAGTTCAGCCTGCTGTTCCCACGGGGGTCAACCAGATGCCCAGGAAAGCCCCAAAGGAGGACATGAGCGCCATAGCAGCCTCCTGCTCCGTATCAGCTAGTATTCAGAGGCTTAACATCTCCAAAAGTGCCATTGATAGCCAGCACTCTGTCCACACAGTGGCCAACCAGCCATCGGCCAGGGATGAACAAGCAGGACATGGTGCAACAGCACCCTCCCATCCATGTTCCCCAGCAACTGGTGTACACAGGCTTACTGCCTCGAATACTGGAGATAGCACACAACCATCAGGGCTAGTAGCCATTGATAGCCTTCGCCTCCAGGAATTTATCCAACTTTTTTTAAAGCCATCTAGATTGGTGGCCATCACTACATCTTGTGGTAGTGAGTTCCTTTATTTATTTATTTATTGCATTTCTATACCGCCCAATAGCCGGAGCTCTCTGGGCGGTTCACAAATTTAATTTAATTTAATTTAACTATGCGCTGTGTGAAGAAGTCCTTCCTTTTATTTGGCCTGGATTTCCCACCAATCAGTTTCATGGGATGACCCCGGGTTCTTGTATTTTGAGAGAGAGAGAAAAATATCCTCTGTGCTGAGTTTTAATTGCACTTTTCTCAACATAAGAGCAAAATTAGACACAAGATCTGAGTGCTTAAATATAGCTAGTCTGCATAGAAACTATTGGGAAGGTCTGATTTAAGGAGCAAAAGGGGCAGAAACTCACTTCCTGCCCCTCCAGCACTGACTCTGATACTGAGTGTGAGCCTGTATAAGATGAAATCACTTGGGGAGAGGGGCTGCAGGAAGATTACCCATGGGAGGGGGAGGGTTCAGCTCCCCTATCCTGTTCACTCTTTTGGATCCATAAATCAGATCCTCACCCTGCTTTTTACCAAATTGCAGCACATCTGGATTTATATATTAGATTGTAAGCCTATGCGGCAGGGTCTTGCTATTTACTGTGTTATCTGTACAGCACCATGTACATTGATGGTGCTATATAAATAATAATAATAATAATAATAATAATAATAATAATAATAATATAAGGACCTCCTGCTGTGATGACTGTTTTGGATCGAAAGTCTTAAGCAAATTGGGAAGTAGAACAGTATCGTGTAAATAGCTTGTACAGATATAATATTCCTGATCTACAATAGTCCATACATTCCTGCCTTTCCTTTCTCACATGCAAATCCCCATTGCTTCCTTGGTTTGCTCCAACTGCAGTGTTCTGCTAACTTGCTAAAGCAAACCATGGTTTGTAAACCCACTTCAGACATTGGCTTTAAATCGACGTTGGAAAAAGAGGGGGTTTTGCACATTGGAGCAAAGGGTAAAGAGAACCTTGAGGCTGTAGGGTGCTCCCAAGCAGTTGACTTAGATTGGAAAATATATATTTACACCTTTTCAGATTCTTGGGTGCTTCCAGATCAGGCTTTTGTCCTGCCACCACCCGGCCCCATTCACAGAACTTTATGGGAGGTTCAGCCATTCATAACCCTCCCGTGTTTCCAACCACTTTCCCCATCTTTTTTCTTACTGTAGGAAATCAGTTAAGGAAAACAAAAATCAATAACTGCCGAATGCCTTCTGGCTGTTAATGCTGGGATCCATTTGTCTGGAAGCACCCTCGGTCCTCACAGGTAAATTACCTTGCAGTGGGATAACCTGGATGTAAAGCTCCTGGATGCTCCTTGGAGGAAGCGTGAAATACAGATGCGATCAAATTAGTAAATGAAACGGTCCCATCTCACCTGAAAAAGCAAAAGCAGAGGTCTTCTTGTTCAACAAAATCAGAGAATGCGCTATCGCCCCCCCTCCCCTGCCTAGCCGGACACGGACAAGGTCATTCAAGACATTGGATTTCCAATGCCTTTATCCTGTGTTTTCGAAGGAATCCGCCAGAGGCCCTTTGCCAAAGGGCTTTAGAGGCAGCGGCGTCCACTTCCGTGTAAACGTGCACAGGATCAGACTGACAGATCAGACATTTCTAGCAGGGGGAGCTATAAATCCTGACACCGGGGCGTGTGCAGAAGTTAAATGGAGTGGACCACTGGCCACCTTGCAGGCCAGCAGAAGCTGGAGGGTGCGCTCTTGGCTACGAAAATGCACTCGAGGTCGCGCTTTTTAGAAGCAACTGTGCACAACTGGTCCTATGTTAGAATTGGTGCTCGCCATCATCTTATTGGGGGGGGGGAAGGGGGGCTCTCATTTGCCTCGGGGGGTGGGGGTGGGGGTAGGATTGCTATACCTCCCGGAAAACCGGGAATGTCCCAGTTTCCAAGCATTTCCAGAATGTCCCAGCCAGTCAATCAAGAATCCTGGATTCCTGTTCCAGCCGGCCAGAGAAATTCCAAGCTCCGAAATGGTGCCTTGAGCCTGCTCAGTGGAGTGTAGGTCTCCATACTGAAGTCTCCTCTAGCTTTTGAGAACTAGTGGAGAAATATAATTTGGTGTCATTTTTTCCTGTTTGTTTGCTTAAATCTGTTCTTTGCCTATTATTTATTTGCAGGTGCTTAAGTGCTTTAGGCTGCAATCCTATGCATACTTACTTGGGAATAAGTCCTATTTAACTTAATAGGATTAGTTTCTGAGTAGACACACATAAGATTGCAGTGTTAGATAACTAAAGCTTGGATAGCTTTCTTCCTTTCCCTAGACTTTTACATATTGCTCAGTTTTTTTAAAAAAAAAATCCTAGCCCCCACCCCCAAAATGTCCCGGTTTTGTGGATTCAGAATATGGCAAGCCTAGGTGGGGGCTGCTAGCCAGCCCGCCGGTCCTCCTTGGAAATGGTTTCCCCTCCTCTCCCGTCGCCTGCCTAAGAGCGGCTCCTTCTCCTCCTCCTCCTCCTCCTCCTCTTTTTCCCTTTCCGCGTCTGCAGGTGGAGCAGCAGCAGCAGCAGCAGCAGCAGCAGCAGCGGAAGAGGAGGGAGAAGCGGCCACTGCAGCCGCCTTGAATAATTGATCGGCCGGGCTGCGCAGGGGAGGGAGCAGCGCGCAAATGCGGAGGAGCCGCCGGACGCCGGGCTCCCTGCGTCGCCGCCCCAGCCCCGGCCGCGCGCCCCGGCGATGAGAGAGCTGCGCGCAGGTAGGGGAGCTCGGCCGCCGCGGGGCGCCTCCGCCGCCAGGCCAATTAAGAGGGAGCAGGAGAGGGGGCCGGAGGGGGCTTACAGCAGGCATCCGTGGAGGGTGGGGGGGGGGGGTAGGAGCCGCGGCCGCTGAATGGAGCCTCCAGCTTCAAAGGCAGTCTACCTTTGAATACCAGTAGCTGGGGGAAACTGTAGCGTCAAGCCTCTCGCGAGCAGCTGCCTGCCCGCTGTTGGAAACAGGGCGATGAGCGAGACTGAGCTTTGTTCTCACCCGGCCTCCTCCTTGCGCTCCTGGGGTGGCCCTGAGAAAACAACAACAACCCCATTACCTCCCGTCCCGTCCCAGGCCGAAGGATGGTGGGGATGGAAAAGGGAGGCTCACCGATAGCGGGGAAAGAGCGCAGCCTGCCCCCCCCCCGCCCCTTCCTAGTATAGCCTGAAAAAAAAAAGGCATTGCAGGTAGAAATGCAGCAGGCGCAGCTGTTCTCTACAACTCCATCCCAGGAGAGAGTTGCACCTGTTGATTTGCTACCTGCCATGCCACTGTTGAAGGCACAGTCAGGAAGATGAGCACAGGCAGGTTTATGGTGCTGGACAGGTTGGATGGGGGGAGGAGGAGGCAGATGTCCAAAAGGGCTGTTGAGATGGCCCACCACCACTACCGCCACAAGGTAGTTTACTTGAGGCTCAGCAATGTTTAGCCCCAGCATCTGTTTTCAGCTCATCCATGGAACACATTTATGGATTTTTTTGTGTGAAGTGCCTCTCTGAGCATGTGTAGAATGCCTTTCTGTCATCACTGAGTAACCACAGCCAGCACCCACATATTTAGGATCGTCCAAGGGCTGGAGGTGCGATTGCAAGTTAGGAAGCCTGACTTCCAGGCAAAACTGCCCTGGCATTTTTCCTTCTACAAAATAAGCAGCAGGTAAGCACAAATGGGCTGCAAGATCACCTGCCACTTGGCAGGAGTTATTTCACTTGTGTCTGTGGCTGGTAGCAAATGTACCCAGCTGCTCATAATGGCGTGGAGGTTGCATCTTTGAGGCTCTTTTGTATCACTGAAAGTCAAAGAGGCTCTGAGCTTCCCAATTTAATAGTGGACAATATTATCTGTTTGGTGTGTATGATCAGGGGTTGCTTCCATTTTCAAGCATTAAAGAAAAACAAGAGCGTCTGTGCTTTGGTGCTCTTTGGTGTATAGCGGTTGCTGTGTGTGTTGGTGTGTGAGAGAGGCAATATTCCAGAGGGGTAGCCATGCTTGTCTGTTGCAGCAAAAACAAGGAAGAGTCTTGTGGCACCTTAAAGACCAACAGATTTATTGTGGCATGGACTTTTGCGGCTGAGAGCCCTCTTCCATCAGATAGCGTTGTGTTATCCTCAGTTGGCCGATATATACATGGGTACAGGGAGAGAGAGAAATCTCCCTCTGGGCTGGTGTTTACATCATGATGTCTCTCACATCAGACTCACAGGTCCTTAATGTGACTCATTTAATTGATGGATGGTGCAGAAGATCAGTCTGCGAAATTCGTCTAGACTTCTGGATTTTGTAGGGGGTTTTTTGTAGAAAAAGCATACACAATTGTTCAATTCGAGTGTGTTTGTTTTCGCCGTTATGTTGAACTAAGATGACATTTTAAAGCAGGAAAAAAAAAGATAACGGCAAAGCAAGTGAAGTCCTAACCTCTAATCCACAAAACATTTGCTCAGATACATTGTACCCTAATGAGCCAACATCAGCAGTCAAATAATTCTGATAATGGCAGATCCGAATTAAAAAGCAGCCACTACTTTGTTGCAAAAAATCCAAAAAATCCTTCATCTGACCCAAAATCACAACCTTTCAGCAGAGATAGGCGAAACCTATTTGTTCGCTTTCAGAGATAGCACAGTAAAGCATGTAGCATAGAGTATCTTCTGTTACATCCCCACTGTAAATATAGATTGAAAGGAACATTGCGATAACGTCCGTTGGGAACAGCAGAGGGCAGTTGTTGGAACCTTGGCCATGTAAAAGCTGTTCTCAAGACAGGTGACTTACAGATATTTCCAGGCAATGCTGAAACTTTATAATTTTATTTTATTTTAGTTTTTTAGTATTGTCAATTAACGATCACTGCACAAAAATATATCTGAGCCTGTGGCTAAATTCCAGTTTTAGCAGCTCGCAGTTTGGCTACTAAAAAGTAATTTTAAAGAGGAAAACCTGACTGCATCAATAAAACAATTTTCTATCTCAGTAGGACAATTTGGGACGTTCAATTGAAATTGCTCTTGAGAAGCTTGCAGGAATATGCTATCATCTGACGTGTGTTAAACCAAAAGTTGAACAGATGCTGGCATATTTTCAGCTCAACTGGGAGCATCCTAGTTTCAGTTGTCAATGGCTCTGAGGGAGTCAGGAGATTTATTTATTTATTTATTTATTTATTTATTACACTTATATACCGCCCCCATAGCCAGAGCTCTCTGGGCAGTTTACAGAAATTCTAAAATTGAGATAAAAACGAGTATACAAAATTTAAAAATTTTAAAACACAGAACATAACACACATAAAGCATTAAAAACTGTTTAAAAACTAAACATGTGGGTGATTAAGATGTTCTGCCGTGTGCCTGGGCAAAGAAAAAAGTCCTAACGTGGCGCCGTAAAGATAGCAGCGTTGGCGCCAGGCGAGCCTCGTCAGGGAGATCGTTCCATAGTCTGGGGGCCACCACTGAAAAGACCCTGTCCCTTGTTGCTACACTCCGAGCCTCTCTCGGAGTAGGCACCCAGAGGAGGACCTTAGATGTTGAACGTAGTGACCGGGTATATTCACGTCTAGAGAGGCATTCTGTCAGGTATTGTGGTCCCAAGCCGTGTAAGGCTTTATAGGTCAAAACCAGCACCTCGAATTGGGCTCAGAAACATACAGGCAGCCAGTGCAAGCGGACCAGAGCAGGTGTTATATGGTCGAACCTTCTGGTTCCCGAAATCAATCTGGCCGCTGCATTTTGCACGAGCTGCAGCTTCTGAACCGTCTTCAAAGGCAGCCCTACGTACAGTGCATTGCAGTAATCTAACTTGGAGGTTACCGACCCGCCATCCGGGTTCTAGGCCCTACTCGGCCATGGAAACCCACTGGGTGTCTCTGGGCCAGTAACAGACTCTCTGCCCAACCTACCTTACAGGGTTGTTGTTGTGAGGTTAAAAAGGAGAGGAGGAGGATTATGGAGGAGGATTGGGTTCCTTGGAGGAAAAAAGGCGGGATATAAATGCAATAATAACAACAACAAAAACAACTCAAGGAAGAAGCACCCCATATCTCCATCCCACAGAAGGTGTGCAGGACTACTTGCTTGCTTCCTTGGGTCCTCCAAGATTTCTGAGCCCTAGACTGCTCCATTTTCTGCTGAGCAACATCCAGATGTGTTCTCTAGTTGTCTAAACTAGAGAACAAGCCTCTCAAATAGTTTTGACTTGCTTAATTTTATGAGTCAGTGCTGCTTAATTTTGTGTTCAAAAGTGTCCAACCCCCTTGGATGTTTTAACAGTTAGATCAACCCACCTGTGAATAGGAGAGGATGAGCATTTTATTTTATTTTACGGAAAGTTGGGAGTGGGGATACGGGCAAAGCTTGTTATTGCTAAGTTCAGCTGTGATACCATTTATAAAAAGGGTTTGTTTGGTTTTCTTAAAAGGAGCAAGAATTAATCTTTGTGTCCATTGTATCCATTGGGATACTAGTTGTTAATAGCTAGAATAAATACAGAATATTTATTAACAGCAACAGTTGGCCATCTAGTTTGGCTTTCCCATGCTTTGTGCTCTCCAAATGTGTTGGACTACAGCTCTCCTGATTTCCAGCCAGCATGGCCATTGGCCATGCTGGCTGAGAATTATGGATATTGCAGTTCAACAGAACAGGAGGGTGACAGGGTGGGGGAGGCTGGTTTATCTCAGCTATCACAGGTGGGCAGCCGGCAGCCTGTGGTCACATCTGGCCTTCAGTCATTCCCCATGCAGAATACACAAACCATTATAACTCCACCCACTCTTCCCTGCTTCCCAGTTGATCAGCCGGGCAGCAGGAAAAGGCCACTGTTTTAGGACTGCTATTAACAGTGGTCTTCATTGAGATCACTGGGGGAGGTTTTAGTGTCCCCCGAACCAGCAGTCCCGATGCAGGCAAGATCTCTGTTTTTGGGCTGCATCAGGATCACTGCGCTGGAGGAGAGACTGTGCACGTGCATGAAAGAGAGGGACAGTGGGCTCCTCTAAACGAGTGATTTATTGCACACTCAAGATTGGCCACTCATGAAAGTCTGCAGGTCTTTTAAACAATGTTGTGAATCTCCAGCGCGTCTCCTGCAGCATATGTTGGAAATTTCGTCATGAAAAGCAGCACTTTTAAAGTGGTAACTTCTGGGGAAAAGTGGGATCTGGTACCATTAGATGGTGCTGTCTCGATGGAACTGAATGAAACTGAATGGAGGGGACGTATTGAATTAAATCCATGCGCTCACCCCTCTCTGCCTGTGTAATTAAGCCCGTAACATTTGAGCCCAAAAGTACAATACCCCGGGTAAGCAACGCAGTTTCCCCTTAATGTAAAGACGCCCCTCATATGGAAAAGAGTGGCTGGCTAAGGCATGCAGGGAATTGTAAGCCTTTTTCCTGTCTAAACATGAATAGGATTGCACCCTAAATGAATTTATGAAGTGGGGGGTGATTAGAAAGAGAAAAAGGGTGTCCCCACTCACTCATTCCTTTGGCCTCGCCCACTATTGGCAGTGTGCAGGCCCCCATCACTTTCTCACATCGAAAGGCCTGAACCCCCAAAAGACTGCCCACCCCAAATACAGAAAATGTCTCCCAAAATGTTTCTTGAACTATTCTGTCCACAGTTGCCTTTGAATCCGCAAAAGCCGCAGAGAATCCAGCCTTCCTAACATTGACATATTTATTTATTTGTGTATTAATTGTTCAAGTACAAAACAATTGCCCATGGCAGAGTACCCTGGTCTGAGGCTGGCTTGTTCTACTAATGGTACTTATCTGTCTCCTCCAAATATCTGTTATTTGGCCTTTAATTTTGCCAATATGTCAATCAAGCTAATAGGGCTATAATTAGACTGTATATTAGAATTACTACAAACACTCTTTTCCCCGGGAGAAGAGGAGAGAAGAGATTATGAAAGAAGATTCTACTTGTTTAAGTATATAGTTAACAGAAATGTGGACCTGCAGCAAAATAGCCCCTAACAGGGTTGTGTACAGATGGAAGGCTCCAAGTGCTACCATTGAATAGACCTTGTGCCACTGTTCTGTCTCCCCACCACTAATGGATTTTGTGCATTAAAGGAAATGACTGAAGGAAAACATGGGAGGTTACGAATGGGAGATGTCCCTCCCATAACATTTCTGTGAATGAGGCAGGGTGATGGTGCAATAAAACCTGGTCTGGAGGCATTCTAGGAGTGCTCCTGTTTAGGTCTTCAGCCAGCTATGCAACACTGTTTAGGGCGTGCAGATGACACCTGATTTTCTTTCTCACCCTCCTTGAACTTCCCTGCTGTGATATATAGCACAGGACTGGCTGGCTGCCCTGAACCTCAGAAATGTATTGCTATGTAATTGGGGTGGGTGGGTTAGCATAAACAGATATCTGTGACTGAAATGATGTTTTCAGGAAGGAAGTCTGAGGAATTGAGGCAAATAGTGGTGACAAAAGATGAAGTTACCAAGCTCATTGACAAACTGCAAGTTAATAAATCACTGGGCGTATATGGTATCTATCCTAGAGTTCTTAAAGAACTCCAATATGAAATTGCTGATCTTCTAAGAAACATATGTAACGTCCCTAAGATCAGCTTCTGTACCAGAGCTATGGAGAATGGCCAATGTAACACCATTTTAAAAACAGGGGGATCAAGGGGAGATCTGGGAAATTACAGGCTGGTTAGCTTAACATCTGTTCTGGGTAAATTGGTTGAAAGCACAATTAAAGATAAAATTAGCATGTAGAAGGACAACCCTTGCTGAAAAAGAATCAGCATGGCTTCTGTAAAGTCCTGTCTCACTTACATTTTAGAATTCTTTGAGAATGTCAATTAACATGTGGACAAGGGTGGACCAGTAGACATTGTTTACTTGGACTTCTGAAAGGCATTTGACAAAGTCCCTCAGCAAAGACTCCTGAGTAAATTTAGCAGTCCTGTAATAAGAGGAGAGGGGGCCTCTTATGGCTTAGTAACTGGTCAAAAGCATAAAGTAGGAATAAAAGGTAAATTCCCGCAATGGAGGGATGTAAACAGTGGTGTCCCATAGGAATCCATACTGAGACCAATATTTTTCAGTTTATTCATAAATAATTTGGGATTAGGAGTGAGCAGTGAAGTGACCACGTTTGCTGATGACACAAAATTATTTAGGATGGTTAAAACAAAAGGGATTGATGAGGAATTCCAAAAGGATCTCTCCATACTGGGAGAATGGACATCCAAATGGCAAATGCGGTTCAATGTTAGCAAGTGTAAAGTGATGAACATTGGGGCAAAAAAATCCCAATTTCAGATATAAACTGATGGGATTTGAACTGGAAGATACTGATCAGGAAAGAGATCTTAGGATTGTGGTAGACAGCTCAGTGAAAATGTTGACCCAGTGAGAAAGGTAAATTTCATGTTAGGCATAATTAGGAAAGGAATTGAAAAAAAACCCTCAAGATTATACTCCTTTATACAAATCTATGGTGTGACAGTACTTAGAAAGCTTTGTACAGTTCTGGTTAAAAAAAGAAGAAAAGAGGACATTATAGAGTTGGAAAAAATGCAGAAAGGGGCAGTTGGGTCAATTTGTCCCCATTAAAATGCTTTGCTTTGCTTTCAGTGAACAATAATTTTGACCTACCTTGAACATACCCAGCAGACCTAAAACTCTCATTCAAACCAGACTTAAAATCTGGCTTTTCTCTCAGTGGCTTTGTCATTTTAAGACTTTGTATGACTTACAATGCAATCCTAAACATGTTTCCTCAAAACATTGAGCTCAACAGGGCTTACTCCCAACTAGGATTGCAGCCTCATGATATCTCAGTTTGAGGTAAGCTGACACAGCACTTGATTTTCAAACAGTGCAGGTTTTAGGGGGATGGGCAGTACTGTGGTCTGGATCCTTTAAGATTCTGCATTTGTGGAGTTCAGGTAGTAACGGGCCTCTGTTTCTTTTGCAAAGGAAACTCTTGTCTGGCAGGGTATTTCTCTCCAGTGTTCAAAATCTTAATATTTTACTAAACATTTTATTAAATATTGAACAAAAGAGTAGTCGATCATGTAGCATCCTTTGCCTTGGCTGCAGCTAGAACCCGAGCAAAATGTATTCAAAATATCATTCTGTAGTTATAATTTCTTGTGGATCATTCTTGTCCTAATAATAATAATAATAATAATAATAATAATAATAATAATAATATACTTATTTGTTACTCGCCTCTCCCTCTGGATCGAGGCGGGGTACAACAAATAAAAACACCATAAAATACACACAACTAATTCAAACGTTTAAAACCAGTTTTCACTCTTGCTCTCTGGCAGAGGAAAACAGTTTTTTACATAGTTTTCTTGCTGTTAAATGAACCGCTACAGGTTTGATTTGTCTCGGTTTTAATTATGTGTTGTTGATTTTGCTCCTTTTACTTTTTGCAATGGCCTCTAGCTAAGAGCAATAAATTTACAGCAGGAAAAGATGATCTCAAAAGGATCTTACCATTAAGCAGCAGGAACAAGATTCAAGAAACATCACCTCCTAAGGCTGCAATAGTATGCCCACTTACCTGGGAGTATGTGCCATTGAAATCGGTGGAATTCACTTCCAAGTAAATATGCATAGGATACGAATGTAAATGTGTTTGCAGCATATGAACAAGCAAACATGATCTTAGAACATTCTGTCTTCCTCCTTACCATTCAGGAGAACAGCCACAACTTTGTTCATGGATCTGCCTTCTTTCCTTTTCTCTTGAACTGTCATGCACCAGGCTTGTTTAGATAAGCCTTTACTGAGATACCAGTTTCTACCTCTTTGCAGTCCTGTACACATCGCCCTCGTGCCTGTCATGAGAATCATAGAATCATAGAATAGCAGAGTTGGAAGGGGCCTACAACGCCATCGAGTCCATCCCCCTGCTCAATGCAGGAATCCACCCTAAAGCATCCCTGACAGATGCTTGTCCAGCTGCCTCTTGAATGCCTCTACTGTGGGAGAGCCCACAACCTCCCTAGGTAACTGATTCCATTGTCGTACTGCTCTAACAGTCAGGACGTTTTTCCTGATGTCCAGCTGGAATCTGGCTTCCTGTAACTTGAGCCTGTTATTCCGTGTCCTGCACTCTGGGAGGATCGAGAAGACATCCTGGCCCTCCTCTGTGTGACAACCTTTTAAGTATTTGAAGAAGTTCAAAGACAGCAAGCTGGAATGAAGGCTTTTGATTCCACTTCTGATAAATGAGGATGCAAAAAGTACCAATGTTGTTTAAACGTTTCCATAGAAAAACGTAGGCCTAGTTCTCACTGAGACAGTAAATATACACCCGGACTGTGCCATATGTCAGACATCTCTCATAGGCTCACATGACTGAATACTTCTTCATACAAAAGAAAAGAAACCCTTGCAAATAGAAAACCAGCACGTTAGCTTTCTTCAGTGACGCCAATTATGTCTAGATTCCTTTTGAACAGGTTTTTGGCCCAGTTTAGAACATAAATCCCATTGGTTGCTCTAGTGGATGACTTTTTCTGGTAGATGGACAGGGGAAGTGTGACCCTGTTGATTCACCTGTGCCCAATCTACGTGGAAACAGAATGAGAAGCAATTTCTGGTTATGTCCAGATTTTCATGAAATCGCTTTGGTCCATTTGTGGCACACGAAGCAAGAAAGGCAGAGTATACAGTACCTAAAGACCCGCTTGAATGTCATCAACTGCGCAGGTGCTGCTCAGAGAATGAAAGAGTCTTGTTCCTCACCGCTGTTCATACTCTCCTTCTCAGGGGGACGTTTAATGGATACGCTGAATTAAGCCCCTGTAGCTTACCCACACCTTTCCCCTCTCATCCACCATTGGGATATTGTGAAAGGTTAAAAGAGTGCTATTATGAATAGTTAGACCAGTGCTACTGGGCTATTTTAAACTTCTTCTTTTTTTAACATTTCTTTTCCTATGTTTTAAAACGTATGTTTTAAACTTTGTAATACCGCCTTGAGGCCCAGTATTGGGCAAAAGGCGGGATACAAATAAATATAATAAATAAATATAAATATTGTGAATGGGAAAAACAGGGGGGAGTTAGGTCATCGTATCTTGTGAAATTCCTCAGTCTTGTAGCTAGAGATTGGAGACAGCCATGATAATAGATATCTTAATTATGTAAACATAGCTTTAGTAGCTAAAAATAAAAGTTTGGCCTTAAATGTCTATTCTTTGGCTCACTAATGACTCTCAACTGAGTCATTCCCCCCCCCCCCACTTTTCCTGGCATGCCTGAAAAATTCAAAAGAATTTGCCTGGTCTCCTGCCTCGTTATCAAACGATTGATTGTAAGCTCCTTGGGACATACCTGTTTTGCACATCATGTAACGAAACACCGTGCATATTAATGTTGCTATATCAACGATAAGCTGGGATAGAATGATGATGAGCATATGAAGGCCCAGAGTTCCCCTGCTGAGGATGCCCTATGTTTCTAGTTTTCCTTCTCTCTTTCCTCTGTTATACGTGTCTCATTCATTTCTCTCTCTGAGTCTCCTTCCTTCTCTCTCTCTCTCTCATATTTATTCTTTCTTGGTTGCTCTCTAGCGTTCCTGGCAACCTGCAGTCACTCCCCAGGAGTTTCCTGCCCTCGCGCAGCTTAGGCCAAGCTCAAACTGTGAGCTGCTCTTCTTTTTCTCATTTGAAGTGTGTCTCAGGGAAGCAAAGGAAGTAGCAGTTTAATTTGGGGTGGGGAGGAGGGATACTTTGGGGGCTGAAGCTGTGCCCTCTAGAGACAGGGTGACGGGTTTATGCTGGCACAGCCTGTACAAGGGAGGCCTGAGAACCCACAGCCGGCAGAGAGAAAAAGGCTGCAGCAGTAGAGGATGTTTTCTCAGAAGCGGAGTTCTACCTTCGGAGGGTATGTATCTGTACTAGCCCTGGCTCATCCTGTTGCATGTTCTTCGTGCCGCATTGCATCTTTGTACCTTCTTCCAAGGAAATAAAGGTACGGGATTTCCTTAGCACTTCTGAGAATTTGGGACAACTTCTAGGAGAGTGAGGGCTTCATCAAGACAGGTTGGGTGCAGTTGGAAGGAAGGATGTGCAGGATTGCTCCTTTCAGGATCATCTCTCCTTCCAGGATGCAATGGGTAAATTTTTAGTTTTCTCTCTCTCTCTCTCTCTCCCCTCCTGATCTTAAGAATATGACCCTTTATGCTATACATAGTTTTGAAGATGGAGGGACAGTTGAGCTTGCATTTCTTATAAGGAATTTATTGTCAGAGTCAAACAGTTAGAAAAGAGGCGAATCACAGACTGGGAACCGGGGCATCAGTCCTGTGGCGTTCTGTGATATACGAGTGCTAAAGGCAGGGATCACTACTTACATTTCCTGGGACCTGAGCAGGCCCATAGTAGCCAAGGATTTTCTGATGAGGGGGCCATATGTACACCCAGAGCTGGGAGCATTGATGTAGAACAGCCAGAACCTGGATACAGGTCCCCCTATGTGTTTAACGTTATTTAAAATTAAAAGAAAGACATTTATTTATTTTTAACTTTACAATAAATATAATAAAATTTAATTTTATGAAATGTAATGAAAAATGCCCAGTTTTGTCATTCAACCTGGTGGTTTGCTGCTTTCATGGACACCAGAAGCTGGGAGCAGTTGCTATGTACTGAGAAATTGGGTAGAAATTCTACCCATGTATTTCAGCCTTATACTGTATTTCTGTAAGTAAAAGAGCTACAGTTTTATTTCTTCCCCCAGCCTATGGAAGCTGAACATTAGGGAGGGGCCTAGAATATTCTTAAGAACCCCCCCCCCCAGCCCCTTATGGATACAAACCTGCATTTGGGTAGGGTGACCATATGAAAAGGAGGACAGGGCTCCTGTATCTTTAACAGTTGCATAGAAAAGGGAATTTCAGCAGGTGTCATTTGTATATCAGGAGGGGATCCGCACGTCGCTCCCAGAGCACTTCTATGCGACCTCAGTGCACCCCGAAAATGATAGTCTGACTTCCCTGTAAAAGAAACGAGGAAGAGCCGTCCATGCCGCCGCTGCCGCCGACGAGGAGAGCTCTCCGCCGGCGAGGAGAGCTCGGCAAAAGAAGGCAGGGTAGAGAGCCTCTTCACCCCGCCTTCTTTTGCCGAGCTCTCCGCTGGCGGAGAGCTCTCCTCGTCGTCGTCATCGTCGTCGGCATGGACGGCTCTTCCTCGTTTCTTTTACAGGGAAGTCAGACTATCGTTTTCAGGGTGCACTGGGGTCGCATAGAAGCGCTCTGAGAGCGACGTGCGGATCCCCCCCTGGAGAACCTGGGAAAATTCCCTCTTCATCACAATAGTTAAAGGTGCAGGAGCTATACTAGAGTGACCAGATTTAAAAGAGGGCAGGGCAGCTGCAGCTTTAACTGTTGTGCTGGAGAGGGAATTTCACCAGGTTCTCCATATATACAAATGACACCTGCTGAAATTCCCTTTTCAATACAACTGTTAAAGATACAGGAGCCCTGTCCTCCTTTTCATAGGGTCACCCTAATTTGGGTCACGTGTCATCAGCAACACGCAAGAGCTGGTGCCATGTTGTGGCTG
Source organism: Elgaria multicarinata webbii (assembly GCF_023053635.1). NCBI lineage: Eukaryota > Metazoa > Chordata > Lepidosauria > Squamata > Anguidae > Elgaria > Elgaria multicarinata. The sequence continues at coordinate 9,798,944 of NC_086176.1, forward strand.
AAGCTCCGAACGGTGAGCCAGGAATCATCAAGCAGTTTTCAACTGTGTCATTCTGTTAACGTAAATGACGTTACACAAGCTGAAACTCGGTTCTGAACGTAGCTCAAGAGAAGAATTCAACTAAAGCGACGTTTGCACAAGCGCAGTTGTGCAACCTGTTACACATAACCCTTGGGCAAGCAGTTGTGTGCAAGCTGTTTCGCAACCTGCTTGCACAAGGGTTGCACAAGAGTTATACGTGATGGGTTGCACAGCCATACTGGGCAACCCTTTTCAGAATGGAAAGGTTCAATGGGGCTGCCCTAGTGCTATTTGCGTTTGCGGAATGGCACTGTTGGATACTGCCCATCCAATTCAACTCATGCTCAGTGATGTGGGGCAGATCTTTGGAATTTCTTCCGGTGCTTTATTTTTCTGCATAAAATGTTTCATTTCATAGGTTCATTAGTAAAAATGCATGTGCCAATTGCAAATGACAATATTAGGCAGCCTTGGCAGTTTCAAAGCTGCAATCAACGTTTGTCAGGTGATTATTCCTAGCAAGTATGTGAGAGAATACATATATATCATTGAAATACATGTCTCAGAGTGAAACGGAACTAATAAATGGATAGCGAAGCTGAAGGGCCCCCAACAACCTTTAGTACAAGAGAGTTGAACTCTGTTAAAATAGATGGGTGGTTGTCAGCAAATCATGCATAGTTCTTTGGGTTGCTAAAATTAATTAGTGTAACAAGAGTTTTCAGTACCTTTGTTTTTTTCTTAAAAGTAAGGGAAGTACATGCTGTTGTCTTTAATTTTTACAAGTATTCCAATAAAAAATTCTGCATAGCATAATTTCAGTAATGTTAAGGGCCCTTTAATTTCTTCCATCAAATGTTTCGGATCAAATACTTGTGGTGTTTGGGGACAAAAAAGTAACATGGGGCACTTTTTAAAGCTTTGTTATTTAGTAAATACAAATAAAACAAGCATACCAAAGTAGATCTTTCTAGGGAAGGGTTGGGAAACTTGTGGCCCTCTAGATGTTCTGGCCTATGGCTTCCATCAGCTCTGGCAGCATAGCCAATGTTAAGGGGTGGTCGGAGTTGTAGGCCAAAACATCTGGAAGGCCACAAGATGCCCACCCTGCTCTAGAGCATTGGACATTTTCCGACGTAAACTGAGAATTTCCTGCGTAAATGATCCTTCATCTTCAGCAGGAGAGGCTGTGGATGTGTTGAACTGGTGCCTGGCTGCGACAATGGACTGGATGAGGGCTAATAAACTGAAACTCAATCCAGACAAGACTGAGATGCTGCTGGTGGGTGGTTCCTCTGATCGGATGGGGTTGTTCAACCTGTTCTGGATGGGGTTGCACTCCCTCTGAAGGAGCAGGTTCATAGCTTGGGGGTTCTCCTAGAACCTTCTTTGTCCCTTGAGGCTCAGGTGGCCTTGGTGGCACGGAGTGCCTTTTACAAACTCCGGTTGGTGGCCCAGCTACGCCCCTATCTAGACAGGGATAACCTGGCTTCGGTTGTCCATGCTCTAGTAACCTCCAAGTTAGATTACTGCAATGCACTCTACGTAGGGCTGCCTTTGAAGATGGTTCGGAAGCTGCAGCTCGTGCAAAATGAAGCGGCCAGATTGATTTCGGGAACCAGAAGGTTCAACCATATAACACCTGCTCTGGTCCGCTTGCACTGGCTGCCTGTATGTTTCCGAGCCCAATTCAAGGTGCTGGTTTTGACCTATAAAGTCTTACACGGCTTGGGACCACAATACCTGTCGGAACGCCTCTCCCGACGTGAATATACCTGGTCACTACGTTCAACATCTAAGGTCCTCCTCCGGGTGCCTACTCCGAGAGAGGCTCAGAGTGTGGCAATGAGGGACAGGGCCTTTTCAGTGGCGGCCCCTGGACTGTGGAACGATCTCCCTGACGATGCTCGCCTGGCACCAAAGCTGCTATCTTTACGGCGCCAGGTTGACTTTCCTCTTTGCCCAGGCATATGGAGGCACATCTTAATCACCCACATGTTTAGTTTTTTAATGGTTTTTAATGCTTTATGTGTGTTATGTTCTGAGTTTTAGAATTTTAAATTTTGTATAGTCATTTTTATCTCAATTTTAGAATTTCTGTAAACCGCCCAGAGAGCCCTGGCTATGGGGGCGGTATATAAGTGTAATAAATTAATAAATAAACAGAATTTGCATTGAGAATTTCCCCATATGTTTTAGCCACCACAAACTCACTAAGTGACCGTAGGCAGCTATGTCCACACTACAAACTTAATATCAGTTTTATACCACTTCAGGGATTTCCCCAAAGGATGCTGAGGATTCTACTTTGGTGAGATGCTCAGAATTATGCATTAAAGATCCCAGGTGTCTCTCCTGAGCTACAATTACTGTTGGGAGAGCAATGCCCAGACACCCATTCCTGTAGTTCCACTGTTAATTAGAGGATAACTTTATATAGTGTACTCGTTTTGGACAAAGTGCCATGGAAATGATACTTTTTATTAAATAATAATAATAACAACAACAACAACAACAACAATTTATTTCTTTCTTTATTTGTTTGTTACCCGCCTCTCCCTCTGGAACGAGGCAGGGTACAACACAAATGCAAAACACCATAAAATACATATAATTGATTAAAACATATAAAACTAATTCATTATTAAAATGCAGCACATTATTAAAAGGCATCTTAAAATTCAACTGGGTAGGCCTGCCGGAATAGATCAGTCTTTATGTCTTTCTTAAATTCTGGAAGACTGTTAAGTTGATGAATCTGACAAGCCATTCCACGAACTGGGAGCAGCAGAAGAAAAGGTCCTCTGGGTAATGGTTGTCAGCCTTGTTTTTGTTGGCTGGAGTAAATTCGTCCCAGAGGACCTGAGTGTGGGGGGCGGATTGTACGGGAGAAGGCGATCCCGCAGGTAGCCCGGACCCAAACCATGTAGGGCTTTAAAGGTGATAACCAACACTTTATACTTTGCCCAGAAACTAATTGGCAGCCAGTGAAGAGGTTTTAAAGCTGGTGTAATATGGTCACCGCTAGGTGTACCGGTGACCAGCCTGGCTGCCATATTTTGCACTAATTCAAGTTTCCAGATTAGCCACAAAGGTACAGCGCATTGCAGAAGTTGAGCCTCGAGCTTACCAGTGCGTGCACTACTAGGGTGACCATATGAAAAGGAGGACAGGGCTCCTGTAACTTTAACAGTTGCATAGAAAAAGGGAATTTCAGCAGGTGTTATTTGTATATATGGGGAACCTGGTGAAATTCCCTCTTCATCACCACAGTTAAAGCTGCAGGAGCTATACTAGAGTGACCGGATTTAAAAGAGGGCAGGGCACCTGTGGCTTCAACTGTTATAATGAAGAGGAAATTTCACCAGGTTCCCCATATATACAAATGACACCTGCTGAAATTTCCTTTTCAATACAACTGTTAAAGATCATAGAATCATAGAATAGCAGAGTTGGAAGGGGCGTACAAGGCCATTGAGTCCAACCCCCTGCTCAATGCAGGAGTCCACCCTAAAGCATCCCTGACAGATGGTTGTCCAGATGCCTCTTGAATGCCTCTAGTGTGGGAGAGCCCACAACCTCCCTAGGTAACTGATTCCATTGTCGTACTGCTCTAACAGTCAGGAAGTTTTTCCTGATGTCCTGCCGGAATCTGGCTTCCTTTAACTTGAGCCCGTTATTCCGTGTCCTGCACTCTGGGAGGATCGAGAAGAGATCCTGGCCCTCCTCTGTGTGACAACCTTTTAAGTATTTGAAGAGTGCTCTCATGTCTCCCCTCAATGTTCTCTTCTCCAGGCTAAACATGCCCAGTTCTTTCAGTCTCTCTTCATAGGGCTTTGTTTCCAGACCCCTGATCATCCTGGCTGCCCTCCTCTGAACACGCTCCAGCTTGTCTGCATCCTTCTTGAATTGTGGCGCCTAGAACTGGATGCAATACTCTAGATGAGGCCTAACCAGGGCCGAATAGAGAGGAACCAGTACCTCCCGTGATTTGGAAGCTATACTTCTATTAATGCAGCCCCAAATAGCATTTGCCTTTCTTCCAGCCATATCGCACTGTTGGCTCATATTCAGCTTGTGATACAGGAGCCCTGTCCTCCTTTTCATATGTTCACCCTATACACTACCATCTTTAGGACTTCCGACTCTAGGAAGGGGCGCAGCTGGTGTATCAGCCGAAGCTGATAGTAGGCACTCCTGACCGTCACATCTATCTGGGCTGTCATTTGGAGTGACGGATCCAGGAGCACCCTCAAGCTGCGAACGCAGTCTTTCAGAGGGAGTGTAACCCCATCCAGAACTGGTTGACACACCTCCAAACCCAGGTTGGGGGCTTTGACAGTAAGCACTTACATAATATTATGCAAAGTTGACAATCAGCCATTATTCCACTGCTGAGTTCTCTCAACATGGTGCCTGTGGCTCCAGTGGGCCCTTGGCCTCTTCTCTTGACTCCGGCTACATACACTGCTCCTCCTGATTTCCCCCCCCCCTCCATTTTTAAAGGATTTTTAAAATTAAAACATTTTTTAAAAAAACAACTACAGGGAGGCTGGTATGCTGCAAAGGAAAGTGCAACCTTAGCATCTTTAGATTCAAAAGAGTGATACGGTGTTTTGGAGCTCACCCCCCTACCCACCCACACACCCCTACCCACCCACATACACCTCTGCCTTTTATTTAGATCCTTGGGTAAGTTCGTTTTCTTTCAGTCTCACTAGATTGCCTTCTAGGAAAGGACTGTCTTGTGACTGACTATGCCCAGCATAGCAGCGATTTTATGAATGGGCAAGCACCTCCAAGGCAGCCATGCTGTGAGAGCACCCACGACACTCTCTCAAAACTCCAAAGGGACTCAGTGTGGACCCTGTTCTGATGTACCACAATCTGGCAGGAAATCCTATACTGAAGAGCTTGAAAAGCCAGTAAACTTCAGAGGCAATTCACTAAGGTGTTTGGCGTATATGGAGGTGGGGGTAGTGGTGGGGGTGGTTGACTATTGACCTACCCATCCTGCACTCTGATCAATGCATACACCAGTGCTCCACCCATAGCTTATTTTGGCCTCAGGGAGCTAGAACGTTTTAAATCCAAATCTGGCAGCCTGAGTGAGAATTGATATGATTTAAAGGGCTTCTTTAAAAGAGCGATTTATAGCACACTCATGACTGGCCACCCACGGAAGTTAGAGGGTCATTTTGATGATGTCATGAGCCTCCTGTGTGTCTCCTGCTTCCCTCTGTTATTCCATTGAAAAATAAACCTTGGAAAACCTGATTCTTCTCAAATATCCTGATTCATCCTCCCGTGTGCAGTTGAAGTTGCGCTATAAAATGCCCACTAGAGGGTGCTGTCCCATTGAACTATATTACAGGCTACCTGGTCGCTGCTTTCTTCCTGTGTAATTCAGCTTGTTTCAAATGCGGAAGAGAAGCAGGAAGCAGAGCGACGGTAAGGAAACGTGATTTCCCTTTAATCTAAAGGGTTTCCAAATTAGCCTCTGGGATTTGCAAATGGGTGAGTTCTTGCAGCCTGGTTGTTTTTATATGATTTCCCAGATGTTTGAAATCCACATTGCAAAGCAAGAAATGAACCATTTAATTTGCGTAAGTCACCAATGAACTAAGTGAATGAGCTATGACTGAACAGAGTTCCTTCCATCCTTTCCCTTTGTTCCGGGAACATGTTCTGGATTAGGTTCTTACAGGAAATCCTTGCAGTGTTGTGCTGCTTCTGTCTTGCCCTCTCTCACCGTTTCTCCTGGGCGTGGCGCTGCTATGAACTCTCGGTACATCTAAGCTGCTGCTTGGTCACTAAATCCCAAACAGAATACATGGTAGAAGGTGTGTGGGAGTGATCCAGCCCCCTGGAAGTGGCAGGTCATCTGTCTGGGCATTCCTTGTGCAAATAGGTCCCACCCAGATAGTTATTATAAAATTGGATGAGTCTTTTCATTGTTTGGGGAAATGTCACTCAGCTCCTAAGAGTACTCACTTACACCAAGGGGTTTGTAACTTGCGAGTTGCTCTCATTGGACGTGTGTGTGTATGTCTGTGTGATTTATATTCCATGGCATGGTTTCTGCCCCTGTTTTTTATTAGTACTATGTCTGCCTTTATAATGGATGTTAGGTATTTAGGGAGAGAACTGTATGTTGTAGGAACCTCTGGGGTGTTGCAAAGTGTTTCTGCATGCACAGAAACACATACATTTTATGCACACTTACGGAGTGGGAAACCCTCTTGATCTAGACTGGGCCATTCTGGGCCATTTTATCATCAGACCTGGGTAGGGTGACCATATGAAAAGGAGGGCAGGGCTCCTGTATCTTTAACGGTTGCATAGAAAAGGGAATTTCAGCAGGTGTCATTGGTATATATGGGGATTCCCTCTTCATCACAACAGTTGAAGGTGCAGGAGCTATACTAGAGTGACCAGATTTAAAAGAGGGCAGGGCACCTGCAGCTTTAACTGTTGTGGTGGAGAGGAAATTTCACCAGGTTCTCCATATATACAAATGACACCTGTATATACAATATGTACAAATAACACCTGCTGAAATTCCCTTTTAAAGATACAGGAGCCCTGTCCTCCTTTTCATATGGTCACCCTAGACCTGGGACATATACAGGCCACTAAAATTCCTTTTGGGGTTTCACAGAAAGCCCATCAGCACCTTGGGAAATCTACGAGTGTCTTTCCCCCCCAGGATTTTTCATTTTTTAATCAAACACTTGCTTGTAATTCAGGTTCTTGGAGCTAATTAGCTGTAACCAGAAACGAGGAGGACTGTTCTCTCTTCCCATATCATTCATGATCCTTTCTTGGAAAGGAAGTGTGATAGTTCTCACCTGACTCTAAAAGTGAGGCCCAGGGGTCCTATGAACTGCTAAAGCTTGTATAAGTGAAGACATCAGCACCCAGGAGGGGCAAAAGGACTTTGAATGGAGAGCGGACATATCTGTTGCTGTTGGGATTTTATTGGCTTCCTTTTTGTGCAGGAGGTCTGATGAGGCAGAACGCTGCTGCATCAGTGACACCTTAGACTCACCCATCCAGGACCCTGAGGCTGCCCATAATCCAGCTGTTCAGAATAAGGTAAGGAGCCGCTTTTTCTTGCTCTCTGCCTCCAATCAAGGGAATGTGCTCATTTTAATTGCAGTCGCTTATAGCCTGGCTTTTCTCCAAGGAGCATGAGGCAGAGAGAATGGCTGCCCAAGGTCACCCAGGGAGCTTCATGGCCAAGTGGGGATTTGAACCTGGGTCTCCCAGCCATAACCTGACACTCGAAGCCCAAGAGCAAGGCTCTCAATGTCAGCTCAAACTGGAGCACGTGTATATGCACATGGATCGTTCTTTTGCTTTCTTGTCTGTGTGTACATGCTATAGATGCACACGGGTGTTGTTGGAGGGTGTCCTACAAATAGGTCTATTTTCAGCTGGAGAATGTCATCTTTGCTGTTTGACCATGCCCAGGGCCGGTGCCAGGCTATTTTGTGCCCGAGGCAAGGTGAGCTGCTTTCACACTCCACACCCCACCCCACTGTACCCCACCCCACCCCAGCGTACCCCCTCCCCCCGGTAGGCAGAGACAGGCGGGGATGGAGGCTGCATTACCTTTCCCTCGCCCGAAGTCAGAACGTGCATCCTGGCTTGGCTTCGGCTGGGCAGGACGCTGGGGGAGGGGGCGGACGGACGGACGGCTCCACGTTCTGATGTCCGGCGTGTGCCGAAAGTCAGAATGTGGAGCCGCCCATCTGCCCGCCCCCACCCACCACAGTGTCCCGGCTTGGCTTCGGCTGGGTGGGACGCCGGGGTAGGGGGGCAGGTGGACAGCTCCACATTCTGATGTCCAGCACACGCCGGAAGTCAGAACGTGGAGCTGTCTGCCCCACCCCCCACCCCAGTGTCCCAGCTTGGCTTTGGCTGGGCAGGCGCCCAGCCAAAGCCAAGCCAGGATGCTGGGGTGGGGGGCGGGAGGGCAGCTTCGGAACGGCGCGCCCAGAAGCTACCCTCGCTCGGCTAGAGTGGCTCTGGGAGTGGGAAGGCGACTTCCGGGCGCGGCGTTTGGCGCCCCCCTTACCTTGGCGCTCTAGGCGGCTGCCTTTCTGGCCTCTATGGCAGCGCCGGCCCTGACCATGCCAAGTGCAAAATGTTGTTTCGTATAAAGCTGTCATCTGCAGAATTAGGCCATTGGCCCTTCTAGCCAGATCTCTAACCAGAAAGGTCTTTGGCAATGCCAGGTTCTGCATCTGGGAACTTATGCATGCAAAGCATATACTCTACAATTGAACTATGGATGGTGCCAGGGCCGGTGCCAGACTATTTTGCGCCCTAGGCAAGGCGAGCTACTTGCACCCCCCCCCCCCCCAAATTGCCAACTTCGATTTTTCGGAACAGATGTTTTGTAGAAAAAATAAGCACAAAACTCGTACATCCCCACTGCGTACAGAACAGCAATTTAATCCTTCCAAAGGCAAAGCTCCAAAACGGGCAGAAACACTTGTTTCTGGACTGGGACAGGTTGGTGTGCTAATCTGGTGCTCAGTGATGCAAGCTGTGCCGCCCTTCCCCCTTCCAGAAACGAGCATTCCCACCCACTTCAGCCGGCCCCCGGAAGCGCTAAACTGCAGGCAGTTCCACAAGTGGCAGGGCTCACTTGCAGTCCAGAAGTCGTGGGGCTGATTGCACAGGCAAGGGCAGTTCTGGATTCTGCCCCAAGAACCAACGGTGATGATGATGATAACAATGCTAATAATGCATTCAGTCCGGTAAAAATAGAAAAATCAGATAAATTAAAAGTAGATTAGCACCACAAACACAGTAACTCTATAAAGGCAGGGAGGCTGGGAAGAGAGGAGGAAGATTCAACAGACACCCGGGAGGGAAGGGAAGAGAGGAGGAGGAGGAGGAGGAAGGGGGGCGCCTCAGCCTCAGGGGAGCTCTTTCCCCTCGGAGAAAGCGGGGCTCGCCGGAGGCAACACCAACACAGCAGGAGCCACCCTCAGCCACATCCTGCGCTTCCCATGGTGGCCAGCCGCTGCCACACCACCACACAGGGCTCCCGCCTCCTCCTCAGGCGCCGTCGACCAACCGCACCAGCGCAGCCCTCTGCTGCAGCAGCGCAGGGAGTCGCCCGCAGCTTGTGGAGGCGGTGCGAGCATTGATTGCTCAGATCCTACAGCCTGGCTGCTCCCGTTCCAGCCGCTGACCCTCGTAGACTAGTCGTCGTCCCTCCTCCTTGTCTTCCTCCTCGCGCGGCGCGCGGCACGGTCTGCCGCTGCTCTTCGCGCCGGCTGGCTCATTGCTTCCGCTGCTGTGCAGTCCGTTCAGCCAGCCGGAGCGCTGCCTGCGGCGCCCCTAAGGGCCGGCACCCTAGGCGACCGCCTGACTTGCCTACTCCTGGCGCCGGCCCTGGCATGGTGCCTTCCCCGAAGAGTAACGAATTGAGGTCCAGGCGAGTATGCTTTCACCTAAAGAAGAACACCACAAAATGCTACAAGATTGTAGCCCTTAAGGTTGCAGAGATAATATTTGAACGGATGTGGGCAATGCCTGGTGAAATCCCAGAGGCTAAGCCTCAGTGGCTAGGATGTGGTGTTCTAATGCCTGCCCCATGAGCAACAGAAACAGGATAAGTGGTAAATTGTGGACATTCAGAATAACAAACATTTGCTTAATCTGTTTAATTTGCATAATTGATACATATTGCAGAATTTCTATCTTGGGTGAACTACTTGAGTGCATGCTTGTAGAGGCCATTAGTAGGATATCACAGCCATTCCGAAAGTGCACGCTAGTGGGCCTTGGATACAAAGCAAGAGTAAGCTTGTGAAGTACTGAGAATTCTGGGCTGTCGAAGGGAAAGGAGTTGCGTTATGCGTTATGCATTTGCTTTCTCCTTTGGATATAGGCATCATAGAGTTTGTAGGGGGCCTTGTAGGCCATCTAATCTGAGGCCCAGCTTGATGAAAGCAATCCAGAGGGAATGCATGTGATGCTATCCATTACTTCAGAGATGACAACCCATTACTTCAAAGTAAGACTGTGCTCTAGGTATCTAGAGCACAGTCTTGTCCAGTTTTCTTGGATGAGTTTCAGTTGGCACAGCTCGAGGACATTGACAAGGTGCTTGGACAGGTTCGTGCAGCCACCTCTGTACTGGATCCTTGCCCCTCTTGGCTAATAAAGGCTAGCAGGGATGGAACAGCCGGCTGGGCCAAGGAAGTGATTAATGCCTCTTTGCCGAGAGGGAATGGTCCCGTCCCGTCTGAAAGAGGCGATAGTGAGACCACTCCTGAAGAAATCTCCCCTGGACCCTGAAAATCTTAATAACTATAGGCCAGTAGCAAATGTTCCATTCCTGAGCAAAGACCTTGAGTGGGTGGTTGTGAGGCAGCTCCAGGCACTCTTTCAGTCGGGTTTCAAGCCTGGTTTTGGTACGGAAACAGCCTTGGTATGATGACCTATGTCAGGAGAAAGACAGGGGAAGTGTGACTCTGTTGATTCTCCTTGATCTCTCAGCGGCTTTCGATACCATCGACCATGGTACCCTTCTGGGATGACTGGCTGAGTTGGGAGTGAGAGGCGCTGCATTGCAGTGGTTCCGCTCCTACTTGGTGGGTCAGCTCCAGAAGGTGGTGCTCAGGGGACATTGCTCGTCCCCATGGATTTTCCAGTATGGGGTTCTGCAGGGGTCAGTTTTGTCCCCCATGCTGTTCAACATCTACGTGAAACCGTTGGGTGTGGTCATCCAGAGTTTTGGAGTGCGTTGTCATCAGTATGCTGATGACACGCAGCTCGATTTCTCCTTTTCATCCTTATCAGATGAGGATGTGGATGTGCTGAACCAGTGCCTGGCTGCGACAATGGACTGGATGAGGGCTAATAAACTGAAACTTGATCCAGACAAGACTGAAATGCTTCTAGTGGGTGGTTCTGTCAACCGGAAGGAGGGTGTTCAACCTGTTGTGGATGGGGTGTCACTCCCTCTGAAGGAGCAGGTTCATAGCTTGGGGATTCTCCTAGAACCATCTCTGTCACTTGAGGCTCAGGTGGCCTTGGTGGCACGGAGTGCCTTCTACCAACTCTGGTTGGTGGCCCAGCTATGCCCCTATCTGGGCAGGGACAACCTGGCTTCATTTGTTTATGCTCTACTAACCTTCATGTTAGATTACTGCAATGCACTCTACGTAGGGCTGCCTTTGAAGACGGTTCGGAAGCTGCAGCTTGTGCAAAATGTGGCGGCCAGATTGATTACGGGGATCAGAAAGTTTGAACATATTAGACTAACTCTGGCCCACTTGCATTGGCTGCCTGTACATTTCTGAGCCCAATTCAATGTGCTGGTTTTAACCTATAAAGCCTTACATGCCTCGGGACCACAATAGCTGATGAAATGCCTTTCCCGACATGAACCTACCCGCACCCTATGTTCAACATCTAAGCTGCCTACTCCGAGGGAAGCTCGGAGGACGGCAACAAAGGAACAGTGCCTTTTCTGTGGTGTCCCCATAATTGTGGAATGATCTCCCCAATGAGACTCGCCTGACGCCGACATTGATATCTTTTCGGCGCCAGGTTAAAACTTTTCTCTTCTCCCAGGCATTTAGCAATATGTGATGAGCTTTACTGATCCTAGATTTGTTTTTAAAGCTGTTTGTAGTTGTTTTAAATGTATGTTTCTGTGTATGCTGTATGTTTTTTGTAGTTTTAAATTTTGTATATTGTTTTTAAGTGTTTTAATCTTATGTAAACCGCCCAGAGAGCTTCGGCTGTGGGGCGTTATACAAATGTAACAGATCAATAATAACGAAGTTGTAATATCAAGCTCTTAAGCCCTTTGCAGGTAGCTTAGCCCACATCCCATGCCCCTGTGGGTGCACTGGAGGCTCCACCTCCAACCTTTGCATGTTCAATGCAGAAAGTCTGAAGAAAGATTCTAGTTGTGCTTAGCAGGATGTGCTTAGAAGCCACTCCTCAGTCAGGAGCCCTGCATGATCGAGGTTCCCTAATCGTGGGGAGGTTTCTAAGTGTGTTCCGCTGAGTGCGCTTAGGATCCCATTTCAGACCTTGCTTGCCCCACTCCGCCCTGTCTTTAAGCCCGCATGCGTTTATTTGTCTAGGGCAGTCTTCCTCAACCTGGGGCGCTCCAGATGTGTTGGACTGCATCTCCCAGAATGCCCCAGAGTTGTAGTCAACACAACTGGAGTGCCCCAGGTTGAGGAAGGCTGGTCTAGGGCTTTACTCATTCAGTGTTACAGCTGTTTTTGAGGACAGTCAAGCTTTTGAGGATAGTTGATGGGACGTCTTTTCACAGAAGATGGTTTGTCTCTCCAGAACAGCTGGTTGATAGGACGCCAGCTGTGTGCCAAGCAATCTTGGCTGTTGGATCAGACTGGTGAATCAGGCACGCAGCACCTGTTTAAGTGCTATTCAGCAAGAGGTGCACAAAGAAGCCTGTTTCAATGCATATATAGCCCTTGGCTGGTTAGGAGCAAGCCTCTAATATTGTGTTTTACAGTGGAAAATTTCCAAGCTGGCATGGAAGCACGTCTTCAGTTCAGCAGAGGAGGAGTACTTGAATAAGAAATGCATTACTGATGAGTTTGGTTGTGTTTAGACAGCGAGAGAGAGAGAGATCTTAGTATGTACAAACGGAGTACTGTTTTCCAGTCTGGTTTCTGAGTAATTAGATCTTACGCAACAGCCTTACCCTCAGACCTATTTCTGCGACAGTTAATCTGAGGAAGTACTCTTCTTCGTATCAGTGATATATGAGACCCGCAGTTTTAAAGTTTGGGCGAGATATGTAAAATGAAAAATATTAAATGGAATATTAAGAGAATTCAAGACCCATTAAAGACACACCCTGGCAATACAGTGAACGTGATCTAAGTTTGTGACGTTACAAACCTATTTCTTAATTCATATTATTCCTCACAGGCAGTCGATTTGTTTGAAATGATTGAAAAAATGCAGGTATGTTTTGCTTCTTCCATTAAGCCTTGATTTTTCTGTTGATGAACTGCCTTCCATGCGTTAAATGTGCTACATGATGGTTCGGCCATTCCAGCACCAGCATTCGATACCCCTGTCCCCACCCTGTACCCTGCAGGGCTTCTGGCTAACCCAGCCCTGCCCTCTTCCACACAACTGGCCTACAACCTCCTGGCCCTGCTCTGATGCCCCAGCCCCTCTGTGTTCCATCTTTGGGCTTCCTACCGACTCCTCTGGGACTCCTGCGAGGGTCTCCTTCTAATTTCAGAAAACGTTTTTGCCCCTCTTTTGCTTTTTGCAAATGAACGGCTTTCTTTCCATGGAAGTTCTATTAGCTAGCATTAATTGACCACCAGTAGTGTATGCTTAGCCACACTATTCCAGAAGCTGCAGTCTGGCAGTCGAGGACCTCTTCCTCCTTACTCGGACGGTAAATTTCCGTGGTCAGTCGGCCCAGGAAAGCAACAGAAGCCGGAACTAAAAATGGCACTCAGTAGTCCATGATTTGTTGCTTAGGTGAGAGAACCAGAAGAGCCAAACTGCTAGTATGAGAAAACAGGTGGCATTTATCTCATAATGCCAAATGCGCAGCGACTCTGACATGAGGGTTGTGTTGAGTGAAATGCCCTTCTTTGCAACCTGCCATGCCCGTCTGTGTTTCTTGCTGTTGCAGCTGTGTGGCTGCTTAGGCTCAGTCTAGTGCTCCTCTGTCCTAGATTCTCATAAGGGCTAAAGGGATGATTTATTGCACCCTCATGACCGACCACTCGCAAAAGTTTGCAGGTCTTTTAAATGACGTTGTGAATGACCAGGATGTTTCCTGCGGCATCCGTTGAAAATTCCATCATGAAAAGAACTACTTTTAAAGTGGTAATATGTGAAAAAAGTGGGATCTTACACCACTAGAATCATAGAATAGTAGAGTTGGAAGGGGTCTACAAGGCCATCGAGTCCAACCCCCTGCTCAATGCAGGAATCCACCCTACAGCATACTTGACAGATGGTTGTCCAGCTGCCTCTTGAATGCCTCTAGTGTAGTGCTGCTCAATTGAAGTGAACAAAGCACACTTAGAGGGGAAGTATTCAATTCAAACTGCTTGGTTGCCCCTCTCCGTCCATGTAAATCAGCCCATGACAATCGCGCCAAAAAGCAGGAAGCACAAATACCCCAGGTAAGCAACGCAATTTCCCCTTTAATGTAAAGATCCCCTAAAGGCCAAACTACACACGGAGCATTAATTGCGTAGTTTGCCTTCCAGTGCAAAGTTTTTCTTTCACAAATTGCCATTGCAGCCCACCCACCCCCAATCCAGATGGTGGCTGCAGCGGGGGGCAAAGGAGTAAAAAGGCCCTTATTGCTACACCAGAGTCCCAGTCTGGATCAGCCCCTCAGTGCTAGCAATTGTGAATGAAGAAGAGTGCACTCAGGAACAAGCAACGTGACCAATGTCATGTGTAGCTTCGCCCAAATATGCTGCTTTAGCTTTTATGCAGATAATTGGGTGAACGCAGTTTATCTTTTCATTGTTAACCCGAGGGAAAGTGTGGGGACCTGAAGTAGGGTGGGAGGAGGAAAATCAGGTAGATTGGAAAAGCTTTCTTATGGTTGCCTGGATGGATTGAAGTGAAGCAACTAAAAGATTGGAGCGGGGCCATCATTTTAGTATCTGGGTACTTCTTTGTTGACGTTTGGACCCTGCCGCACGTGGACTGAGTCCATCATTTGGGTGAGAGGAGAACCATATAGGAGCAGTTTGTGGATAATATCCTATAGTTAATCATTAAATATAAAAGAGTAGCTGCAACAGATAATACCCTTTCTTTCTTTTTTCAGTTTAACCTCGGATATACCCAAGAGTGGGCTTTTCCACTTTGTTGAAAATCTTGGCCCCTGCTACTGAAATCTGTAATGGTTCCCCAGGGGGGGTTGGCAGAGAGGATCTTGGCATCAGGTGGAGGGAAAGGAGAGAAATGCTGGGCTGTGGGGTCTCACCCTCTTTCTGTCTCTCTGTCTAGAGAAGTCGTTTGGATGAGCAAAGATGTTCACTTCCAGCTCCACTGAAGGTCAGTTCAGCTCTCCAAATCTAAAGTTGTGCTTTTCTACAAGGCAATGGTGTAAACAGACTTGAAATACTGTGTATAGTTGTGGTCACCACACCTCAAAAAAAAGTTAGTGTTGAGCTGCAAAAGGGTGCTGAGAAGGGCAGCCGAATGATCAACATTTGGACTTTTTAGCTTAGAAAAACAGTGACTGAGGGGAGACATGATAGAAGCGTACAAAATGATGCATGGTGTGGAGAAAGTGGATAGGAAGAAAACCTTTCATAAACGTTTCCCATAATACTAGAACCTGGAGTCATCCTATGAAGCTGAATGGAGGTAGATTCATGACAGATAAAACGTCACACAGCACGTTGTTAAATTATGAAATCTGCTACGACAAGATGTAGTGAGGGCCACCGAATTGGATGGCTTTAAAAGGGGGTTGGGTAAATTCCTGGAGGATAAAGCGATTAATAGCTACTGGTCATGATTTCTACATCTAGTGTCAGGGCCAGCATGGCCCCGTATGCCGGTTGCAGGGAACATGAGTGGAAGGGTGCTGTAATTGTATTCTTCTTGGGGGCTTCCCATTAGGGCAACTGGTTGGCTACTGTGGAAACCGAATGCTGGACTACCTAGAACTTTGGTCTGATCCAGCATGACTCCTCTTATTGTTCTTTTGAGAGAAGCCTGTTCCAGGATCACTTAGAGCTTTTCTGCACAAGGCTGTTATTCGCTTATCTGCTTTTGGTTTCATCGCAGAATTGAGAGCCAAGCTCTGCACAAAGAGCTTTTCGTTTCCTGCTTTTCTGCTATATAACCTCTAGGTGGAGCTGTGCTGTAGCAGCATAGCACAAATATGCAAGTAGAAGCAGCGCTTTCAGAAATAAGACCTCATTTTCCCCTTTCTGAAAACAACAACGATAGGAAAGTGCTCTGGAATAACAGGAGCGAAACTGGAGGATAATGACGTCATCTAAGGAGCCCATAAACAAGGAATCACAAGCTCACAATAAATGCCTAGTTTAGAAAAACTCTTAGAAGTCAAAGGAATGAATGAATGAAAGGAATAAGGGGCAGTAGTGCTGTTGGAACTGACAAACTATGTGTCAGTTTTGCCTCCTCAAATGCAAACTGGAGTTTTATTTTTCTCCTGAAGAAAAATAACCTTTTCACTGGTTAATCCCTGAAGTTGTTTCTTTCCTTCATCTTTTAATTTCTTACCATTTCCTTTACTCGTTTTTTGTTTTTTTTAAAAAAAAATCCATGTTTTATTTGTGCAACTTCACTGTGATGAAATAGTGGAAATGATTATTGGTTTTTCAAAATATATAGGTATATCAGCACCAATTTAAAAATGTTTTTGATTTAAAAAAAATCTTCAATGGCTCTAAAATGGGGTTCTGGAGAGAATTGAGTAGGAGTCATCGCCCTAGCATCAAGCCAACGCTGTGCAGCCTGATAACTATGCAGCTACTTTTTCCTCATTGTTTCATGCAATTTCATTGCACGGATATTTATTTATTTTATTGCATTTGTATACCGCCCAATACCCGAAGCTCTCTGGGCGGTTCACAAAAGTTAAAACCATCAGACACAAATCAAAGTATAAAACAAACAACAGTGTAAAACAACCAACAATATAAAAGCACAATAAAAATACTATATGAAAGCACAACCAGGGTAAAACCGAGCAGCAACAGAGAAATTTATACGGATTTAAAATACAGATTTAAAACAGCAAGGTTAAAAGGCTATGACAAACTGTTAAAATACTGGGAGAATAAGAAGGTCACATGGTATTGAAAAATAATAATGAAGGTGCCAGGTGAACCTTTCTGGGGAGCTCATTACACAGCTGGGGTGCCACAGCAGAGAAGGCCCTCCTCGTGGTCGCCACCTGCCTCACTTCCTTTGGCAGGGGCTCACGGAGAAGGGCCCCTGTGGATGATCTTAAGGTCTGGGCAGGTACATATGGGAGGAGGCGTTCCTTCAAATAACCTGGCCCCAACATTAGAGCTTTGAATGTTAGTACCAGCACTTTGAATTGGGCCCGGACCTGGATTGGCAGCCAGTGAAGCTAAGAAAGGACTGGCATGATGTGGTCTCGTTGGCCAGTCCCTGTTAATAGTCTGGCTGCCCTGTTTTGTACCAGCTGAAGTTTCTGGACCATTTTCAAAGGCAGGCCCATATATAACACATTGCAGTAATCCAGACGAGAGGTTATCAGAGCATGGATAACTGTAGCTAGGCTATCTCTGTCCAGATAAGGGCGCAGTTGGTATATCAGCCTAAGCTGATAAAAGGTGCTCCTTGCCACTGAGTCCATCTGTGCCTTAAGTAACAGTTCTGGATCCAGGAGCACCCCCAAACTATGAACCCAATCCTTTAGGAGAAGTGCAACCCCCTCCAGAACAGGGTGAACATAATCTAGCCAGACAGACACACCACCCGCAAACAGTACTTCTGTCTTGTCTAGATTGAGTCTCAGTTTGTTGGCCCTTATCCAGTCCATTACCGTGCCCAGGCACTGCCCATTACCCCGACTTTTTCATCTGCCGTCTGTTGCCATGCTCCAGTGTTGCGCCGGAGGCGTGTCCTAACCCTGATTGGTCGCCAGTGCTGGACAGGGAGAAGGGGGCGGGCCAGCGAACCAAATGGCTGCTGAAACACCTCTGTGCTTCTCCAGTGTGGGCCGAAGGATGCCCACGCTGGAGAAGTGCATAAAGGTTAAAAAAAAAAAGGTAAAAGAAAGTGTAGTGATGCACAGTTGTGTGGCGATGCACAGGCGAAGTGGCGGCGGCGGCTCCTTCCGAGGAAAACCGCTGTGGAGATAATCAGCAGGCGTGCAAGTGCGGGATAGTGGTGGCTCGAGGCGCCAACGCAACCTTGGATTGACACCCTCTATCTGTGATATGGAGTTTATACTGACCTACCTGGCAGGGATTCTGGAAAAAATTACTGAGAGGAAAAAGTGATGCATCAAGACAATAAAAGAAGAACACTGGCACAGTCTAAATTTAATTCACCCAAAGATCCGGGGTGATCTGGTGTGGTCACAGCAGGCCGGAGAAAAACCACTACAGTATTTTCACAGAAAAATATTTCCTACTCCTGCTGTAAAGGGTCATTTCCGGGCCCACCACTATTAAATATCATTATTGGGGACATGAATGAAGGAGAGGACATCCACTTATTGTATTGCGGATCATCGTTCTCTGAAAGAGCTGTGGATGTTTTAGAACGGGGTGGGCAGAAGGTAGATATTTTAGACTTCAACTCCCAGAGGTCCCTGCCAGCATGGGCAATGGTCAGGAATGCTGGGAGTTGATGTCCAAAAAGTCTGGAGACCTACCTCCTGCTCACCTCTCTTTTAGAGGATAAGCTGGCAAATGATCTTGCACTAGAGAACTCAGTAACTGTAGCATTAATGAAATCCAGCAAGATTCTTTACAAGAGTGAAATGGAGATGGCTGGCAAGGTTGCCGCTCTTCGGAAGGAGTAGGAATTGCAGAGGAGGCTGAACTGGACGCTAGTAATCCTTGATTTTGCTTTGATGCAAGCATTCTGCATGTTTTCCAGGAGTTCAGAAATCCATTTCTCCCACATCCAGTCATTAGATAGCGGTGGGCGAAAAGGACGGTTAGGGCAGTTCAGCTGAAGTCACAAGTATTATCATTCTCTTGAGCTCAGAAATTTCTCCCAAGGGGCTCAGCCAGCTGGCCGAGATGCGTGTGACAGGACGTGGGAGCCAGAGCAAAACAGCGTGCATCATGCTCCCCAGTTCCTTGCCCCTGTAGATTTGATAACGGCCTCTTTGTGTTTACAGAGAGAAGAGGAGTATATTCCATACCCCAGCATCCACGAGGTAAGCCACAGCAAAACCAGCCAGGATTTGTATTTGAATTCAAATGTCTTCAGTGAGTGAAAGTCGAGCCTGGCTCAGGTACACCCAAAAACGCTGGATCGGGTATCGATTTGGATGGTTGTACTTCAGAGTTGCTGAACAGCATTTCATGTCTCCCAAACTTAGATTTCTTGTAATTAATCTGTCTATGATCACTTCCGTTGCTCGAATGGAGAGAATGGCTGAAGGTGTGAAATAAGTGTTAGAAAGTGATTCTTGGATGTTGGGTGGTTGGGGGTGAATTAAGGTGCTTGTTCCAGTGGGGAAGTGAATTTGAGGGATAGGATTTGCCTCAAGTGGAGCTGGGAATGGGTGAAGAGAGTGGCGGAGCAATAAACCTTTACTTCAGGCTTGGATGTTTTTTAAACATCCTGCATTGAGCAGGGGGTTGGACTCGATGGCCTTGTAGGCCCCTTCCAACTCTGCTATTCTATGATTCTATGAAACTTCTAAGTTTAGGGAAGATTAGATTATCTTTTGTCCCAGTAGGAAATCATTGAATAGTAGAATTGGAAGGGGCCTATAAGGCCATCGAGTCCAACCCCCTGCTCAATGCAGGAATCCACCCTAAAGCATCCCTGACAGATGGCTGCCCAGCTGCCTCTTGAATGCCTCTAGTGTGGGAGAGCCCACAACCTCCCTAGGTAACTGGTTCCATTGTCGTACTGCTCTAACAGTCAGGAAGTTTTTCCTGATGTCCAGCCGGAATCTGGCTTCCTTTAACTTGAGCCCGTTATTCCGTGTCCTGCACTCTGGGAGGATCGAGAAGAGATCCCAGCCCTCCTCTGTGTGACAACCTTTCAAGTATTTGAAGAGTGCTATCATCAGTCTCAAACACAATTCTATTTGTGTGTGTTATCTTTGGTGCTCCTGCAATCTCAATTTCTTTCAAGATTAACTTGCACATGCCTTTCCAAATGCTTTAACGATGACGACAGTCTTCTTCTTATGCTTTGTTAATGCACGTTACCGCTGTTCACAAATTCAATACCACCACTGTCCCTCTACCAGTTTTCAAATCTTATTTGAAAACATTTCTTTTCTCAAAAGCTTATAATCTGTAGTGTGATGATAGTAGTTTTTATTATTTGTTTTATTGTCCCCCATGCTGGTTGGCCTTTCCCCTCCCTGTTTGTTTTTTACTGTGATTGTAGAATGTAAGCCATATGGCAGGGTGTTTTGTATTCTGTTTTATTTTGTTCTGTACAGCACCATGAAAATTGATAGTGCTATATAAATAAATATTAATAATAATAATAATAATACCAAGTGCACTTGCCTGGTCCAAATGCTGGCCCACACTGCCCTAAAACTAGATTCAGAAGCAAACCCATCATGGTGTCTTGATACTGAAGACAGTCTTGATACTGTGCAAATCCTCCTTTGTTCATTACCTATCTGCTCACCTTCCTTCCATCTCCTTCACCACCCCATTTTTCTCATCTCAGATGAAACTGACAAGGTCAGGTGAAAGCCTTGTTGATTTTATTTTCGCCTGAGACTAGGGATGGGGTGATGGCAAAGGAAATATTAACGAGGCAGATGTCCATGGCGATGGAAAAGGAATACGAATCTGGTAAGGGAACGGTCTGTGCTTGTCCTGGCTGGTATTCTCAGGCGTTTGGTTGGTTGGAGCACAATGCACCGGCTTTAAAACAGCTTCGCTGGCTTACTGTTCGTTTTCAGGCACAGTTTGTTTACTCTTTTTATATTATATTTACATAAATCTCCCCAACAGCATGGTTCTCTGGGCTGCTTACAGGATAAAATGAAATAAAATACCATTTAAAAACACAATATCCTAAAATAATAATTTGGGGGCATTAAAATTTCCAGTATTATTTATTTATTTATTTATTTATTTATTACATTTCTATACCGCCCAATAGCTGGAGCTCTCTGGGCGGTTCACAAATAAATATTTAAATAATTCTTTCTTTGGAGAGAATAAAAATAGATAACTAACAAATATACAGCACATACACAGATTATTTTTTTCAAAAAACACCCTGGGAGAATGAAAGAGCCTTCATCTGGAACTGAAGGCGAGGGCATACCACAGCCATAGAATCATAGAATAGTAGAGTTCTAGGAATCCACCCTAAAGCATCCCTGACAGATGGTTGTCCAGCTGCCTCTTGAATCAAAAAAGCTCTCTCCCTGGTGGCCATCCACCTTCCTTGATTTGGCAGGGGCATCTGGAGCAGGGCCTCCAAAGAGCGAGTAGATATGTGTGGGAGAAGGCAGTCTTGCACGTATCTATTCCTGGTCTGAAGCCTTTAAAAGCGTTAAAGGTTAAAGCCGTACTATGAATTGGTTCTAGAAAGAATTCAGGAGTGAGTGCATGAAATTGAAGTGCTGGTTGAAACATTTAAAGCCATATACGGCTTGGGATCCGTGTATCTAAATGACTAGTCCCACATGACCCTACCCAACTCATTGGATTCCCTTCTCTGGGTGCCCTTATTATCAGAGGTTATGCAAATGGCAACTGAGGAAACTGGCCTTTCCTTTGATAGTGCTCTGACTTTGGAGTGCTCCCTACAGAGCAAGTATCTGGGCAGTTTAATGAGTTTTAGGTGCCAGGCTAACTTTCTGGTTTTTTGTTCAGACATTTAGTACTCTGTAAATTTGATGATGATGCTTTCTTTTCTGATTTATTACTATTTTTTGAATGTTGAGATGGCATTTTAGTGATTTTATTCTAATGATATTGGTTTAATTATGATCTATATAACCTGCCTCATTTTTTTAAAAAAAATATACATCTTTTTATAACAAATAAATATAAATGTGAAATGTGTCTTGTAAAAGTGATCTTTTTATTACTGGAAAGTATTGCCTTGCAATAATTTCAAGCCTATTTCTTCTTTTGTTAAGGCACTTTCCTGTTAAAAATGTTTTGAAGTGTTGAATTTTTTTAAAAAAAAATAATCAGTAAGTTTTAAGGCCACAATCCGATGAAGATAGTCAGCAGCCTCCGAACTTAGAGGCTGCTGAGTAGCCTTCACCTTCATTCTCCAGCCGCCCTGCATTTCTGCTAGACAGGCAACTTCACCCGTCTAGGAGTGGGTTTTCGGAGGGGGAGGGAAGGCGGCTAGGGCAGCCATAGAAAATGTTGTGTTGCCCTCGCCCCATATTCCCTCCCTGTGCCTGGGAATGTCCCCTTTCCCCATCTCCGTGCTCTGTTTCCAACGTGCAGAGACATAGCCAGATCCACACTGGCTACGAGGGGGCAGGGGAATTATTATTATTATTATTATTATTATTATTATTATTATTATTATTATTATTATTATCCCGCCTCTCCCTCTGGATCGAGGCGGGGAACAACACCAAACACAACATAATACATAAAACTAGTTAAAAGAGCGTATAAAACCAATACAATATTAAAATAATCACAGCATCTTAAAATTCTTAGGTTTAAAATTCATCTTTGTAGGCCTGCTGGAAGAGACTAGTCTTTATGACTGTCTTAAACTCAGAGAGAGCTTTAAGCTGACGAATCTCTTCCGGCCGGCCATTCCGCAGTCTGGGGGAGGTAGAAGAAAAGGTCCTCTGGGTAACAGTTGCCGGCCTAGTTGTGGCTGACTGGACTAAACCCTTCCCAGAGGACCTGAGTGTGCAGAGTGCAGTTTCTGGGCTCCAAGGTTGGAGACACTGTCTAGGGGGACTTAGGATGGCTCTCTAAAGGTTTTCCTTCTGGTCCAGGTGTGCGTGCTTCTGAAACTATAGATTAGATTCATTTTGAATTCACATGCTGCAAACATCTGTTCATACTAATGATCCAGGTCAATTCTGTCTTGACGCTTCACTCATGCCTGCTCCTGCACCATTTCTTTTTTCTTGATAGGTGTTACAGAGAGGTTGGCCCTATCCCCTCATTATCCTGCCCCAGTTTGGGGGTTACTGGATTGAAGGGACCTCTCATAGCCTGCCCATCCCAGGTTCGGAATTACACGACCTGCCGTCCCCTTGCAGTGGCAAAGTCAAGCTGGAGTGTGACCCAACAGCCAAGGTCTACCGCAAGCACTTCCTAGGAAAAGTAAGAGTTCCTTAAGACTCTTCCTTCAAGCCTTCCGGCTCCCTGCTTTGCCTTGTACATGGTTTGCAGTATCGACCTATAGATGTCTTTTTGCTAAGGCATGATATAAGATATAAATGTTAAATAAATAATAAAACAAGATGACAGATCAGTGTAGCCTATATGGGTAATATGTTAAGGTTGTTGTAATTTTGTTTATTTAATTGTTGTAATTTTGTTTAAGTTTTAACTGGTTTAATTTGTTGATTGATCAACTTAAATATTAGTTGATTAATTGGTGAGGGGCAGTTTTTAATCACTTAGGCTGAACATTATGGGCTCACTTATTTTTCATACTATTTTTGAACTACTGTTTTACTGCACTAATGATTCAAAAATGAAACATTTCAAGACGGCCTTTCTTTAAAAAGTTGATTATGTTTGCATGTACTGCCATTTCACTATCTCAAAAATACTGTTTTGGAAACATGCAAATTCATCTAAATTTAATGATGTCTAAAAATAGTAATGTTTCAGCGATCACACTGATTTGTTTTGTAAAGTAATCTGTTTAAAAATAAATATTTTAAAAATAATGTAAATGTCAAAAAATGTGTAGATCAATCATATAATATTCTTTAATTGGCTGAAAACGGTCTGTTCAGCAGCTCTAAGAGCAGGAGAAGATTGAATATTTATTTATTTATTTCTGGGTAACATGAGGTAAACAGTTTGTTCCAATACCTTTTTAGGAGCATCAAAATTTTTATGCTAATGATTCTTCTTTGGGCTACTTGGTCCTATCTGTGAAGTATGAACAAGTTGAAAGGCAAGATAATCTCCGTCTGCTGCTGAGGTAAACTACCCTCTGGAACAAACCTCATACATGTTCATTAAACGGCCATTGCAGACACTCTTTTCCGAAGGTTCTCCTTAAAAACAACAAACAAACAAACACCACTCGCACACTTTCTTTTGATGTTTTAAATGAAATTGTATGCCCCATTTTTCCCTTGAAAAAAAGAATTTCGTAGAAGGTTACAAAATAAAATAAAATAAAACTTTGATGGGAGACTGTCACCCAATCTCAGGGCTCTTCTACGTAAGGCATTTATCGCACGCTCGTAATTCCCTACTCACAGTTGTTTATGGGTTCTTTAGATGATATCATGACACACACACCCAGGGCTGGCGCCAGACTATTTTGCGCCCTAGGCAAGGTGAGCTACTTTCACACACACACACCCAAAAAAATGCCAACTTTGATTTTTAAGAACATATGTTTCCTGGAAAAAATAAGAAGCACAAAACTTGAAACTGCTAAATTTATTTTAAAGTGCAAGAAATACGTCATGCCAACTATAGAAAACAAATTGGAAAGGAATGTCTATGGGTCTAAAATGCATTATTTAGTAGGAATATCACCTCCAAATCATCCCCCCCCCAACTCACACACGCGCACGCACACACACACTCAGCATCACTCACTCCAAACAAACACATGCATGAACACATGCATTCACTCAAAGACCCCATGCACCCCATTCACCCATACATTCTCTCTCTCTCTCTCTCTCTCTCTCTCTCTCTTCCGGGCGCATTCCGGAAGTCCGAACATGGAGCCGCCCCACCCCCACCCATCTCGCCCGCCCAGGCCCAGCTGAATCCTCAGGCCGGGCCGGCTCACAGCCAACAACGCGCGTTAGTGCTGCACTGTGCCCGGCGCCCCTCTTAGCTTGGCGCTCTAGGCGGCCGCCTGAGTGGCCTCTATGGTAGCACCGGCCCTGGACCCCCCACCCCGTTTCGCTCCTGCTTGCAAACAGCACTTTACAGCACTGCTTTAAGCATTGCTTTGTTAACTTTTAGCATTTAATCTGTTGTTGTTGTTGGTTTGTGTCAGGGTTCGAACCAGTACCAAGCATGACTTGATTCCTATTTCCTGCCTGAATGAGTTCCCGAATGCTGTGCAAATGGCAAAGGTACATTCCAGGATCAGCACTTTTATTATCAGTGGCTGGGTTATTTTTTTCTGCATCATCTTCTAATTAATGTTCCGTTTTGTTTTCTGCCTTTCTCTTCTGTCTGTTTTTATGTACAAATTCATATAACCAAATTTGGCTCTTTTCCATTACTTTGTGGCAGCTATTTATGTGAATTAAACACATCTTAAGCTCAGAGGATGGCAACCAGGGAGAGGGCCTTTTCAGTGGTGGCCCCCCAATTGTGGAATGATCTCCTCGATGAGGCTCACCTGGCGCCAACATTGTTATTTTTTCGGCGCCAGGTCAAAACTTTTCTCTTCTCCCAGGCATTTAACAGCATTTAACAACATATTAATTGCTTTTTGCATTGCTGCTGTTTTTATCTGGTTGAGCTTTTATATTGTATTTTATATCATGGTTTTATACTGTTGTTTTATACTTTGAATGTTTTTAATTTTTCTGAACCGCCCAGAGAGCTCCGGCTATTGGGAGGTATAGAAATGTAATAAATAAATAAATAAATAAATTTTAATGGACCCCAGGACTGTTGTTGTTTAAATGGCTAGTGTTGTTTTATACTGTTGTTTTTATATTTTTGATGGTTTTAAATTTTGTATACTTTTTAATGCTCACTGTTTTTAACTTTTGTAAACCACCCAGAGAGCTTCGGCTATGGGGTGGTATATAAATTTAATTAAATAAATAAATAAATAAATCTTCATATTAGAGGCAGGGCAGTCAATGCACAGTCTAAGGTCTTCAAAATAAAGACTCTTGAACATAGGCTGGCTGTCGAGTGTGGACAAGTATTGAAGCAAGAACAAAACGCATGCATGTAGGGCTGAGGATGGTAGGCAGCCTAGCTTTTATTGTATCTTTGGGTCATTTGACGGGAATGGCAGGAGCGGGGATCCTTGGCTCTCCATCCCTCCAGGAGTTAGGTTCACACATCTCCCCCATTTAGGAGTAAGCACACCCACCATGCATCTCTTCCTAGAGAGCTTTCAGCCTTTCCCTTCCCAGGGCAGCCCTGTGACATGGCTGCTCCTGCTACCTACTGTATTTGTGGTAACTGCAGGCATCTCTGAACCGGACCCCAGGGATAGTGGGACAGCAGGAAGCCAATGCACATAATTTGCCACCCCAGTGGCACAGGTCTCACAGCGCCCAGGGTTTACGACAGAGTCTGGCATGGTGCCCTGTACAATTTTTAGGAAGGAATGGCGTTTTCTAAAGTAATCATCCTAAATCTCTCCGCCCATTACTCTTCTGATACGTTCGTGCTTTAAGAATGGGGCGTTATCTGTCAACTGACCAGGCGTGTTTCTTTTGACTGATTGATTGGCACCCTTAGATACCCAACATTTATTTATTTATTTATTTATTTATTTATTTATTTCTTACATTTTTCTACTGCCCATCAGCCAAAGCTCTCTGGGCAGTGCACAATCAAAAACCATAAAATGCAACTACTATAAATTTAGAAAGGCAACATAAAACCAGCCAAGTTAAAATCCAGAGAAAGCCTGTGTGAAAAGGTATGTTTTCAGGAGGCATTTCAGAAACATGTGGATTGAAAACGGTTCAGAAGCTTCAACTTGTGCAAAACTCAGCAGCCAGAATTTTGACTGATTCTTCTCGATGGAGCCATGTTACGCTATTATGCATATTAGATGGCTTCCTATTTGCCACTGAGCCCAATTCAAGGTGCTGGTTTATCACCTTTAATGCCCTAAATGGGTTGGGGGCAAAATACCTGAAGGACCCCCCTCTCCTATATTATCCTGAACTTGTAAGATCTTCAGAGGATCCCTTCTCTGAATGTCATAAGTGGGAAACCCACACTATGCCTTTACGAAGGCGAAGGCCGTATCCGTGGTGTGGTGCGCCATCTTGCAAATGGCCTCACGAAGGAGGCATGATTGGTGCCAGCTTTGTGTTTTTTGCAGCAAAATGTTTCTTTTTGCCCAAGCATTTTAACATTATAATATTTTAGCATTTTGCAATTAAAAATTTTAAACTTAATTTATTGTTTAATTGAATTTTGTGTTGTGTCGTTGTTTGGCTTACTGGTTGAATAGATGCTGTTTTAATTTGACTTTTAATGTGTAATAGTATGTTTTTTATATTGGATTCGTTTGTTTTTAATGTCGTGTTTCCCTTTCGGTTTATCAATTTTAGAAATAAATAATAATAGGGAGGATTGCTATTGGTGTGTAGATAACCATTTTCTTTTCAGCTAATTCAGTATAGGATTGTATGTAACTCATCCAAAATAGTCGAAATTCAGTTTTATGCCACCCCTGCCATGCAACATAGGATAACTTTACCAATCATGAATTTAAGGCCTAAATTTAATACTGAATGTTCAAGCCCACTTATAGTGCAATCCTCTAAAGTTCTACTCAGAAGTAAACCCCATAGAATTCAATTGGGCTTGCTCCCAGGTAAGAGGGCATAAGATTGCAGCCTTAATGAATTTTGAATTCGTGAACACCAGCCTATTAAAGTAACGAGAGAATAAATAATTGGAAAGAAATGACAAAGGCCTTGTAAATGCAGGACTTTTCAAAGTTTAAATCTGCAAAGGCAAGTCTTCTCCCTTTATTAAATACCTGAACAACTTGTACAGTGGTAATGGCATTTGTCTCTTTGTTAGCAAGTCCAGTCCCTGCCTTGCGTGTGCTAACGCCTCCTCCTTTCCTCCTGTAGCTGCTGTGTGAGGATGTGAATGTGGACCGCTTCTTCCCTGTGCTGTATCCCAAGGTACTGTATCCCCGCTGCAGAGCCCTCCACACTGCCTCCACTCTTCTTCCGGCCTGCTGCTGCTGCTGCCTCTAATAGCTTCATCCCACGTACCTGTTTCCCTCGGATTATCCCTACAGCACTAAGCTGTCACCGTTGTTGTTCTTGCTGCTACCAGGCGGCCAGATCCTTTGCATACCAGGAAATGGGTTTAAGGGGGGAAATGTTAAAAAAAATCATAAAAAATCAACGGATGACCCAATCCGATTCAAGTTTGGTATGCTTAAAGCTCTCCTTAATATCTATTACTGTGCCAATTTTGATGTCTTTATCTTTAAAGCTTACGCAGATGTAAGCATTTGTTTAATTTTTCTTCAAATCCTGCTCCTGCGCCCCAGTGGTCGCTCGGAAAACAAAAAATGATACGCTCGAAAACTATTATCAAAATACGGCGAGTCTTTTGCTTTTATAGCGCAATTAAAGCAGGATGCATGGGAGTACTTCACAATCCAAGCAGATTATAAGCTGGAAAACTTCTGAGTCCTGTGCATGCAATTCGCAGTGATTGCACAGTATAACGCTGGTGTAATAAAAGCTCTAATCCAGGCTGTTTCTCCACCTCCCAGGCTTCCCAGCTCATTGTTGCGTTTGATGAGCATGTCATCAGCAACAACTTCAAATTCGGAGTCATCTACCAGAAAACTGGGCAGGTAAAGTGCTTGTCACATCCACACTTGATGTCATTTCCCAGCCAAGGGCAGGCAGCAGACATTGGATGGACCTGGAGAAGAACTTGCCTCCTCTTGCCCCTCTGCTCCCAGTTATTTCAGAGTTCCATTTCTTTTCTAGTACACCGTCACCCCTTTGGGGCAAATCTCTCTCCCCCCACCCCAAACCTGCACAAGAAATGGGAGTAGTTGGAAGTGATACACAAGACCAGTGAGAAAAAACAAGCTTTTTTTTTTAATTTATGAGGTGCAGCAACATCAGGGGCATCTAGTTGTCCTCCACAATTTTTCTCCCCTTTTTTTTTTTAAAAAAAGTTAATGGTCCAATATTCCATAAGAGCAGGGAAAGCAGATTGCTGGCATTCATACCCTTACACCTTTTTTAAAATAAATTAATGGCTCATCAGCCCAGAAGAGAGAGTGAGTACACAGACTCCAGTGAACTGAACAAATGAAACAAAGCTAAAAGGTTCTGAAAACTGCTGCTTTTAAGTCCTGTTATGGATCTCCCACATCACATTTAGTTTGGCCATGAGTGTCTGGAAAATGCTGTGTCTTTCTCTAAAACTGCATTGGTTGCAGGGATAAGTTATCTGGGGCCATAGCTAGACCTAAGGTTTATCCCTGGATTGTCCAGGGGTCAAACCTCTTCATCTAGGTGACACACAGGGGATCCAGTGCTCAGGCAGGATAAACCTTAGGTCCCAGGATAAACCTTAGGTCTAGCTGTGGCCTAAGTGTAACAAACGAGAGAAACAGATGCATGTTTGCTACACACGAGCATATGTGCATATGCACACACAAACGCATGACATGGAAAGGTCTTCAGTGATACGGATCTTCCAGAAAGGGCGAGTATTCTTTATACTGGTGTAAGAGAGGTGTTAACTTTTGCGCTCCCTGGTTTTGGTGATTTCTGATCAAGCCAGACGTACTAGAATTGTTCGCATGGCACAAAAGCCCACCATGAGTTATTTAACCCTCACTAAGGCTAGAGTGTGCGCGGGATGTATGCGGCCACAATTTTGAATATGCAATCCCCAGTTGGTTGGGGGTTGTCATGCCGTGTGAACCTTGCAACGGTGGGATATACAAGTGTTGTTTAACAGCCCCAGTATGTCTGGCTTGGTCAGAAAGCATCATAACCATGGAAGGCACCATGTTGTTTAACCCCTGCATAACCCATGCTCACCAGGTTCACAAGACACAACAACCCCCAAGTGGGGGTTACATATGCCACCTGGTGCACGTAGGCACCATGGTTCATTGTGGGTTAAATAACCCACGGCAAGCTGCGTTGTGTTGTTCAAACCTAGAGTGTGCCTCTCTCTTGGCACTGCCAGTTCTTCTATGCCTTTGTCAACAACTAGTTGTATTGAAGAGCTGTTGATCCTCTTCAGATGACACACTAAGCCGTGTTGGTTAAGCATTTTCAGCTAAACATTATGGCTTAGCATGTCACGTGAACCATTCCTAACCATGGTGGCTACCTAACCAAGGTTTGAACATGCTCACTAACTATTTGCTGCAAAAGGGCTAGCAGCCTAACCATGGCTTAGGGTGTTGTCTGAACAGGCCTGTCCTGAAGAAGTGGGTAGATGAGGAGAACCCAAGGGCTTCACATGTGCTGCCCATGATAGTCTGCTTACTAGTCCCAGAACTACGGTTTCCTCCAAGTGATATTAGTTAGTGAGTCAGTCCTTCTGGCCAGCAACTGGGGTGGGGGCCACAGAGTAGTAGTGTAACTGAGATGCGTGATAAAGGCACCTGCCTTGGGTGCAACATGGGCATCGAAGACCATCTCATATATTGAATTATGTAATGTGTTCTTCCCAGAATTGAATAAGTAAATCATTTTTTGCAAGATGGCACGTGGGGAGCCAGGTATCAACTTGCTCAGGTATCAACTTGCTCAGAGGCTGAGGGTAATGGGCCAACTAGAGGGCCACCATTGCGACTTCTCATTGGCCCTGTATTGGCAAGACGTTCAGTCATTAAGTACCGATGGTGAGGCAAGGGGGAGGAAACTGGAGATACACCGGACAGCGGTAGCCAGCAGGTCCACAGCCTTTCTTAACTTGTCCCAGTACCTGAAGGGGCAGTCCTTGAAGGTGTCTTTCCCAAGCAACCTTCCCCCCCCCCTCAAAAAAACCCACAACACTGCTGGGAGCTGGCACTGGGTCCAGGGCCCACCACTCACTGGACCTGTTCTGGAGCTTCACCTTTTCAATCCTGGGGAACAGATTCACATGGTTTTTATAGAAAGGTGGGAGGCTACATTTGGAGGAAGGGGAGGCAAGGCAAGAATAAAATGGTAGGAAAATGGAGGGTGGGTGGTTGCGTGCACACACTTGCATAAAGGAGTTGGTGTCTGTCTCCAACTTCCCCTTTCCCTAGACCCCAGGATAGCCAGGACCTCGAATGGGAAATGGCTCTCCTTCCATTGTCTGTTGCCTTTTTCCCTTTCCAGACCACAGAGGAAGAAGTCTTCAGTAATACAGAGGAGAGTCTGGGCTTCTTGGAATTTTTAGATCTCCTTGGAGACCGGATCCAGCTGCAGGATTTCCGTGGGTGAGTACTTTCGCTATAAAAAAGTCTAGTGCCAGATAGTATGTGTGCTGTATTGCATTGAAGATGGTGACCCCACTGGCACTCATCAGCTGCCTGAACTTGTGTGATAGCTCAGAAAGTTTGTCTGCTCAGGGAAGCAAACAGTTGGCAGCTCTGCAGAATTACAATCTCACATGGGAAAGTGGTCCTAGGGCAGCCTGCCCCAAACTGGTACCCGCCATATGTATTGGACTTCAACTAAAGCATAGCTGGCTGTGGGGTTATGGGAGTTAAAGGGCTTTTCTACATGAGGCTTTTAACCTACCACTTTACCAAGGCTTCTGCTTTTGAATTCTTGGTGGGAATTAAGCTAGACTACTTTATTTATTTATTCCATTCATATACCGCCCCATAGCCGAAGCTCTCTGGGCGGTTTACTTTACACAGGTTCCCCCCCCCCCAGGGATTTCTTTCTCTGCCTTTCTATATATTCCATTACTCAACCACTAGATGGTTCTGTGGTAGAGCAGACTTGCAGAAACACACAGGGTTTTATACCGCCATTCAGGGTATACCAGACTTTCCTCATTAGGAAAAAAATTATGCTAAAATGGTTGCAAAGCTTGGGTGGAGCCCTGCATTAGGATGACACTGTGTACAACCACCACAAACTAGTGTGAATGGGGGAGCTGGCGTAAAATAGAGGGTAGACAGGACTCTAAAGAAATCTCACCATGTTTAACGTCCTATAAGCAGAAGGAGAGGGAGTGTTGAATGGGATGAAGTAGGCAGGGAGATGATGGATGACTGAGATGTGGAGCTGAAGAAAGGAGGAGCCAAGAAGAAAGAAGAGTTGGGGCTGAAGCACCATTGGCAGGAAGTGTTGTTTACTGTAGCTGCTCCAGCTTCCTCTTGGAGACGAATGAGACACAGTGCTAAGCAACTTACAAAGCTTTATTACAAGCAATAAACACTTCTGTAACACAAACTAGGCTGTGAAATACCCCCTTAGGCAAAAACTATGCAAACTAAGCAAGACAATTGTCCATTCAAAGAAAAGGCTTTTCAGAAGTTCATAACTTCAAGGTGGTTGACGCGTGGACCATTTCTCATGCAATCTGTCCGCCTGTCTCTTTGCCGCTAACCTCGCTGAACGTTTTAGTTTCTGGCGATTCCTAGCATCAAGTAAGGTCTTTGAATGCTCACCCCCGGAAGTTGACTCCCTGTCTCCTGAAAGCATCGAATTTGGCCTTGAAGAGATAGACTCTGGAGGGGGCAGATTACCAGCTGGAGTCTCTCCCGTGTGAACCTCTTCCTCCACTGGCTCTAACTTCCTGGTGTCTGGCTCGGATTACCTGCCTCACCTACTCCCAATACAGGTGCAGTGGGGCTATACATGACATCAAGGATGAGGGCATGCAAGGGTGGCCAGAGGGCTGGGGACTGTGGGTAAGAGGCCCCCAAAGTATTGCTAGGAATTCATGACAGGGGAATTCTGCCATCTGTGAACTTTTTGCCGTTGCAGTCTTTTGGCCTGGCTCTGCTGCGGAGGCAATGAGGGCTGGGAGAGAGTCGGTGATAGTGGCGGGGCTGAAATTCACGTGCTCTTTTGAACTCACTAGCCCGTTATTTGTTGCAGGCGTCTAGTAATATTAACTCGGTGAGGCTCTGAAAAGTACAGAACTGCCTGTGAGATACAAACGGGCTCCAGTTTTACTGAATGCAAATCTCGAATTATACTGAGTGGAGGGGTGGGGGGAATGTAAATACTTTGGCATTCTTTAATAATCCAAAGAATGTCAAAGTATTTCAAAGTTTTCACTTCTCCATCTATTGACTGTTGAATGACCTTTTATAGGGAAACAGTCCAATGGTGGACACTAAGGCTTGGATCTTTGGCTAATTGAAAACCTCCAAGGGGGGGGAAATGAGTTACATGCTCTTACAGTGCAGTCCCCTGCATGCTAACTTGTAAGTAGCCCTGTGTTCAGTGGTGCTCCCCCCTAGTAAATGTATTTAGGATTGCAGGCTTAAAAGGGCACCACTGGCTCAGGCTGGTCCTATATGAACAGAAGGGTCCTGGTACAAGGATTAGAATTTTCTTCTCCATATTTGTAAGAAGGTTGAACTGCTTTCCTTTGAGACATGAAGGAAAGGAAAGGAACCTCTCTTGCAAGCACTGAATCATTACTGACTCTTGGAGGGACGCCAGCTTTCACTGACATGTTCTTGGCAGGCCTTATAGCGGGGTGGTTTGCCGTTGCCTTCCCTGGCCGTTATTACCTTTCCCCAAGCTAGCTGGGTACTCATTTTACTGACCTCGGGAGGATGGAAGGCTGAGTCGACCCGAGCCGGCTGCCTGAAACCAGCTTCCGCTGGGATCGAACTCAAGCTGTGGGGAGAGTTTCGGCTGCAGAAACTGCTGCTTTACCGCTCTGCGCCACACGAGGCTCTTGAGATAGGAAACAGCAGTAGAAATACACACAATGGAACAAAAACCGAGCACACAGACATCCCCAGTAATGTAGGGAAAGGTTCTGAAAGTTGTCCTTGCTGGCCCGTTTTTCAAAAAAATGTATTTTATTATTTTAGATAAAACAATACAAGTACACAACAGTTCTCTCTCCCTCCATCCCCCCTCCCCCAAATGAGAGTACCACTGAAAAAATATGGATAGCAAGGACAAAACAAAGAGTCTTCCACCAGTTTAATAAAAGTGGTGTCCCAAAGATCACAATGGGTGGCTGGAGGTCGATATCCATGTTCCTTAGTAACCACATAATAAAATTAAACCAAGTTTTATAGAAAATGGTGGTGGTTGTGTTGCTTCTTTGGTTCCGGGTTTTCTTTATTAATTTGTCCATAAGAGCTAAGTCCCAGAGCTGTTGCCAGCCAGATTTCAAATAAGTCTCCATCCAGGGATCTCCAGCATTTGGCTATAGTGAGTCTTGCCAAACAGGTGAGTTATGAGGCCCTTTGGGGCAAGATCCCATCTTATTTATTTATTTATTTATTTATTACATTTCCATACCGCCCAATAGCCGAAGCTCTCTGGGCGGTTCACAAAAATTATATTGATAGGAGGGCAATTTTAGGATTGAGTGGAATAGTTTGGTTAGTGAGGAGTTCAGCCTCGTGAAGTGTTCCCCACCCCCAAGAATACAGAGACTAATGGGAAGGCAGGCCCATTAGTTGAGGCTTGCATCCAAGTAAAAGTCTTGGGCCAACAGTAGTTGACCAGGGATAGGGAACCCCTTTCAGCTGAAGGGATGAATTCAGTTTTGAAGAAGCTCTCAGGGGACTGCCTTCAAGGGGTAGGCAGGACCGAAGGCAGAAGGGGTGGTGCCAAAAAGTACAATGAATAAATAAATACCGGGACGGTTTTCGTTTCGTGCTCTCGCTGCTGCTAACTCAGGCATTTCCACCTTTTAGAATGGAGCGAAAGTGTGCAAAAGCCGGGAGACTACCAAGCAAGGAGAAGGGTCAGATTAGGGCAGTGGTTCCCAATTGGTGGTACACGGACTCCAGGGGGTCCGTGGCACCAGTCACCTATTAGCTCTGCAAGGTCCGCACTTTAATAAAAGAAAATACGCCGTCTCCCGCGCTCTGTTTGCTTCGACGGTGACGTCATGCGCGAAAGCACCTGCGTGATTTAGCGACTAGCTTCAGAGATTACTTCCCTGCACCTAATCCTGAAAACTCATGGAGAAGGAATCCTTTTGAATGTGGTGATGTACAACTCACAACTCTGTCTGCGGAAGAGCAAGATGCACTTGTTGACGTGACTTGTGATGGTTCATTGAAATCATTTGTCAAAGAATATAGACTGGACCAATTCTGGGTGAAGGTTTTTCCTGATTATAAGAAGCTAGGTGAAAAGGCTTTGAAACATCTAGTTCCCTTTTGTTCCACATATCGTTGTGAACAAACATTTTTGACATTTTGTTATATGAAGAACAAGCATAGAAATCGGCTCGATGTTGATCCAGATTTGAGATTAAAAGTAGGAAATATTGAACCGGATGTGGAAGGGATTGTTCAGGACAAAAAGAGGCATGATTTCTCCCATCACATTTAGGTTTAGTAGCTGCTAGACATGCCATATTTGTTCAATTGTAAACTAGACGTTAGTAAAATTAAATTGGTCTTTATATTCCTAACGAAATCATTGTCATTTTTGCGTGGTAATATCACAAATTTTATGGTCTGTTTTTTTAGTATACCTAAAATCCTTTGCTTATTAGGGGCTACCCCTTATTTTCTCCAAAAAATTGCTTCGCACAGGTAACTACCATAGAAATAACAAAATTTTCGAAAGTAGGGGGTCCATGGCTTGGCATTTGAAAAACAAGGGGTCCGCAGTACTTAGCTAATTGGGAACCACTGGATTAGGGCATCAAGAGGGCAAGACTTGGCCCGTGGGCCTGGGACTCCCCATCCGACTCAGTTAAAATGCTACTTTCGTTTGTGGTCTCTTTTTCTTCTTTGCTCCGCCTTTCCCCATCTTCTTTTGCCTTTCTCGTGTTGATCTGTTCAGATTCCGAGGTGGCTTGGATGTTACAAGAGGTCAAACAGGAGCCGAGTCTGTCTACACAAATTTCCGTGGCAAAGAGATCATGTTCCACGTCTCTACCAAGTTGCCCTTCACGGAAGGAGATGCCCAACAGGTACTTTGTGGGGAACCGTGGGGGGGGGAACAATGTGGCTGTATTAGAATGACCACGCTGTGTCTTAAAGGGCTGAGATATGTATGAGCTTTGTGCAACTACATGGACCCCGTTACTCTTCCCTTCACATGGGCTGGATGAAAAAGCTGTGGTTAATGGCTTCTGAACAAGGCAGGATTCAGAAGCCAACTTTAAATTGTGGCTTCATATCATGTCATGTTTGGAAGTCATTAACCATACTACTCTGGTTGGGTATCACTGCCGCTTCCTGGCTTGTTTCCCTGCAAAGCCAGGGTGAAGGGCCTGCATTCACCTGCATAAAACTTGTGCATATCCTGGCTTACTAGACTAGGATTTGATCGTCTGAACTGGTCTACTGCTGAATAAGCCTGTAGAGCAGGGACAGGCATCATTTTTGGGCCCGTGAGCACATTTTGCAAATTGAGAAACTGTCCTGGGCGCCATCACAAAATGGCCACCATGGCTTGTCACAAAAGGCATGTCACTTGTCCGAAAGACGAGTACAAGGCAGAGGTGAGGTCTGGGTCCCAACACATTAATAAATTCCTTTGAACCCACACTTTGAACCCACACTTTCAAACCTACATTTCTATTATTAAAAAATAAACCAAGATGGGAGGTTGGAGGTTGAGTAAGGTTGAGTAAGTCATGTTGGAGGCTGAGTAAGTCATGCTGTTTGGAAGGGCAACTCCCTTCTTACGTGTTCCTTTGTGTGTCCTCTTCCAGCTTCAGCGGAAGCGCCACATTGGGAACGATATTGTGGCCATTGTCTTCCAGGATGAAAATACTCCTTTTGTGCCTGACATGATTGCATCTAACTTTCTGCATGCCTATGTGGTAGTGCAGCTCCATCACAGCGCCCTTGGGGAGACTCTCTACAAGGTAAAGTGCACAGAGGCACTCATGGTACCTGCTGCATCTCTTAGCCCACTTCTTACTATTGCATTGGTCTTCTGGTACTATCCAGCTAGTAGGGCTGTGTTTCTAAGTTAAAATTTACGGAGCAATAACAGTCCTTTGCTTGTAAGTCAAAATTTACGGAGCAATAACAGTCCTTTGCCTGTAAGTCAAAATTTACGGAGCAATAACAGTCCTTTGCTTGTAAGTCAATATTTACTGAGCAATAACAGTCCTTTGCCTGTAAGTCAAAATTTACGGAGCAATAACAGTTCTTTGCCTGTAAGTCAAAATTTACGGAGCAATAACTGTCCTTTGCCTGTAATTCTTTTATGCCAGGAGGAAGAGAACAGGAGTCATTTTCTCTTTTTATGTCCTCTTTCTTCATATATGTAGAAGTGAGGCTCTGATCCTTTCCTGCTCAGTTTTCTGTGTCTTTTGCTGAGAAAGGACCACGTGAAGCATGTATGCCACTTTTAATCACTGCAGTGCAGTGCGTGTATTAGAGTACACTAGCAATAACACTAGTAGTAGTGACTCTTATGGTGATCATGTAACCATGCATCAGGAAAGGAAACAAAAACAAGTAAGATAATGACATTTATAATATTCGTTTAACTTAGAGAGGTTTATTTATTTTATTTATTTATTTAAAATATTTATATCCCGCCCTATATCACTAAGATCTCAGAGTGGCGTACAGATAGAAACCCAGAGAGGTTCGCTTGGCACCTGCGTTTTAATACTTCCATCACCAGGTGAAGACCTTTTTATTTTCCAAGCATTTTAGCATCCCAGTCTTTTAGCTCTGCTGTTTTAAATCTGTATTTTAAATCTCTGCATTGCTGCTCTGTTTTATTCTTGTTTTACTTTTATACTTCTATATTGTGTTTTCTATTGTAGTCTTAAGCTTTCATATTTTATATTTTATGCTGTACTTTTGGCTTAAATTTCTGTGAACCACCTGGAGATTTAGTAAAAAAATTCTATATCATACCATATAGTATTGCATACAGTACTGAATATTAGGCAATATAGTTTTGCCTAGTAAATTATTAGTCAGCTGACAATCAACACAGAGGTATTTATTTATTACATTTTTATACCGCCCAATCGCCGAAGCTCTCTGGGTGGTTCACAAAAACCCAAATACAAAATACAATATAAAAAGCACAACCACACAGCAGAAATTGATATAGGATTAAAATACAGAATTAAAACAGCAAAAGTTAAATTTGATAAATTAGGTATTAAAATACTGAGAAAATAAAAAGGTCTTTAGCTGGTGACGAAAGCAATTCTTTGTAGGCGCCAGGTGGACCTCTCTGGGGAGCTCGTTCCACAGCCAGGGTGCCACAACAGAGAAAGCCCTCCTCCTAGTAGCCACCAGTATTGGAAGTAAGAAAATAATTTTAAAAAGACAGATTTTATTAGAAGGGAAATGTTGAAGTTGGAATAAAATAGACAGTAAAGTATCTCAAGGACTGGTTTTGGAAAGTTTCTGAAGTTTTGGATGAGTTTTCACAGGGTTTGATTTCTGGCAAAGAAGTTGCCATTTGGAGGGATTGGGCTGCAACCCTACAAAAAATGGCTTTCCATGTTGAACAATTCACAGTACCACCCCTCCGCTGCCTTGACAAGTACTTTGCAAGTGAGAGGGTGTGATCCAAATTGCACTGCTGGCCTTGTCCTTTTAATTGCCCACTTTAAAAGAGACTAGCCTCTTCACCTATATTCGCAGATGCCTGAAAGACCATTGAAATGTGTAGGTGAGTCGATAGGGTGGGGCGGGGCAAGGAGGCCCCTGTTCATAGACACTTAAAGGAAATGTGGGGCCCAATTCTGGTTCAGCATCTTGGAACCTGATGCATTCTTGTTAGTTTATCTCTAGAATACTAGCAGGTGTGTATTGATGCAATTAACTGACAACACTAAGGGCCTTCCTAGACGAGGGTTTAGCCCAGTGGGAGGCCCGGGCTCCCTGCTGTGCATGCAGATAACCGGATCCACTTGTGGACTGGTTTCTCTGCAGCCCCGGGCTGAGCCCGGGGCTGTGGAAAGTATAACTGGTTCCATGGCTTTTCCTGGCTGCTCACTTACTTGCGAGTAGCCAGGAGAAGCTGTGCTGTGCCCATCGGGCCGGGGGCAAGGGAATCGCGGGGGGGGGGGGAAGAGTGATGGGGGCCAGGGGGGAAAGAGTGGACCCAGCAGGAGAGATGGGGGAGGGGGGAAGAGCGGAGCCAGGGTGGGGAGATCGCAGCCGGGGTGGTGGTGGAGGGGGCATCGGACATGGCAAGTGGGGGGGCAGGCGAGCAAGCAAGCAGGCGAGTGGGGGGCAAGCGGGGGGGCATCAGACATTGTGGGGGGGAAATCGGGGGCGGGGGGAGCGGGAAACCCTTTAGTTTTAAAAAAACCACTTACCTTTTCGTTGGTGCGCTCCTGCGCACATGCCGCTTTAACTGTTTTTAAAAAATGGATGACGCGACGGGGCTTTCCTTTCCCCGTTGCGTCTGACGTCTGGATAGGTGCGACGGCGTGTGCTAATTGTAGCACGGGCTCGCCGCACCTGAAGGCTGGATTCAAAGGTAAGTCTAGCAAGGCCCTAAGACTGCAGCGGGACATTTTAAAAAAAATGTACCTGTGTACCTGGTCTGCGCAGGGTCTGGGCATGGAGGGGTGGTGAAAGAGCCTGGAGATCCAGGGGCCCAAAGGGGAGAAATGAGGTGCCAATCGGAGAAGCAGAGTTAGAGCGGAACAAGCAACATTGTGAAGAGGCCCTTCTCTAGAACAGAGAGTGTGTGTTTGGGCAGTTAAATCGGAGTTAGAATTTGAGAGACAGATTTGTGACCCTCTTTCTAAAGAACTACCAGTCATAGAGTTCCTCATACGTAGCCAGGAGGGAGGGACAGCTGGCGAGAGGGACCGAGCACCAAACTAATTGAGGATATTGATCCCAGGGACAGCGTGAGCCAGCACCACTGGTAGGATTTACAGGCCCAAAATATATGTAAGTAAATATCTACTTATAAAGTGTTTGCAGTTGTGCTGGTCCACTACGAAAGACAAAACAAAACAATCCTAAAACAAAAAGTTACAAAATAGTCAGCAAGCTGCAAGGAGTCTTCTTCAGGCTGGATGTTATGTTAAATAGAAATAGTAAAAAAGGGCGAGTGTGATTTGGGGTCTGGTAGAACAGCCCCAGTGTGGGCCAGAGTGTAACTTCAGAAGTGTTCCAAAGGTACTTTCAGAATTAAAATAAAAACTTTTCTTTCATGCCTTATGAGGTAATCGGTATGGGATGGGTTTATGATATGTGTATGAGAGGAGCCCATGACTTTGTGCTATAACATAAGAGCCCTGCTGGATCAGACCAAGGGTCCATCTAGTCCAGCATTCTGTTCACACAGTGGTCAACCAGCTTCCCAAGAAAACCAAGAAGCAGGACATGAGTTCAACAGCACCCTCCCACCCATGTTCCCCAGCAACTGGTGCACACAGGCTTCCTGCCTCTGATACTGGAGATAGCACATATCCATCAGGGCTAGTAGCCATTGATAGCCTTTGCCTCCAGGAATGTATTTATTTATTTATTTATTTATTTCATTTCTAAACCACCCAATAGCCGAAGCTCTCTGGGCGGTTCACAAAAATTAAAACCATGAAGAGCATAATAAAACAACCAACAATTTAAAAACACAAATACAAAATACAATATAAAAAGCACGACCAGGATAAAACCACACAGCAAAAATTGATATAGGTTAAAATATGAAATTAAAACAACAGAGTTTAAATTTAAGTTAAATTAGGTGTTAAAATACTGAGAAAATAAAAAGGTCTTCAGCTGGCGACGAAAGGAAAACAATGTAGGTGCCAAGTGAACCTCTCTGGGGAGCTCGTTCCACAGCCGGGGTGCCACAGCAGAGAAAGTCCTCCTCCTAGTAGCCACCTGCCTCACTTCCTTTGGCAGGGGCTCACGGAGAAGGACCACTGAGGATGATCTTAAGGTCCGGGCAGGCACATATGGGAGGAGGCGTTCCTTCAAATAACCTGGCCCCAAGCCGTTTAGGGCTTTGAATGTTAATACCAGCACTTTGAATCGGGCCCGGACCTGGACTGGCAGCCAATGAAGTTGTAGAAGGACTGGCGTAATATGGTATCCAACCCCCTTTTAAAGCCATTCAAATTGGTGTCCATCGCTACATCGTATGGTAGTGAATTCCATAATTTAACTCTGCGCCGTGTGAAGCAGTACTTCCTTTCAACCTGTCCTGAATCAGCTTCACGAGGTGACCTGAAGTTGTAGTATTATGAGAGGGAGAAAAAATGCTAGGCCACACAGGCCTCATGCTTGGGCTCCTGTTCTGTGCTTGGTGTAAGAAAGGGGTTTGTATGTGGGGTGCAGCTGACAGCCCACATCTTTTCACAATAGGCAGAAATTGATTTGCTCTGTGATAATTAGCTATTTCATCAGACAGCAAGATAGAAATGGTTTCTGTTTCCCTGCCCTAGGGCTGTAGGCCCTGCCGTGCGTGATGGTCCTTCTATCCCCACTCTTGAGTTACTCTGTCATTTCTGATTGTTTCAGGTTTCTGTTACAGCCCGTGATGATGTTCCCTTCTTTGGGCCCCCTCTGCCAAATCCAGCAATATTCAAAAAGGTTTGTTTGTCTAATGGGTCCCTGTAGCACAATAAATAAAGGCTTAAGGGGGAATAGTACTTTGCTCATTCTCTCCACATTGCTGGCTGTATATTAATTGAAGCTGCTCAGGGCTGGAGAAATCCCATGCTTCACAGATGTGGCTTCAGCACAGGGGTGAAGAACCTGTAGCCCTCCAGATGTCAGACTACAACTCCCATCATCCCTGACTATTGGCCATGCTGGCTGGGGCTGATGGGAGTCTTAAAACCATCTGCAACTTTCCACCCCATCCTTTAGCATGTTCCTGTTGCCATTTTATATTTGAAAAAGTGGCTAAAATGTACTTGGTGTTGCATGTAGGTAAAAGTGTCCATCACCCTGCGGGCAGAGGGGCCGCCCTGCCTGTTTGGCGCAGAGGAAATTAATTGCTATTAAAGCTTGAGCTATGAACTTTTTCAAACGTTCAAAATTTTCTGCACCAGCAAAATCAAGCCTCAGCAAAATCAGTATGGTAGATCTCGAGTAATAAGCCTCACACTAACGTATTCTTCTATAATAGCCTTCCTCAACCTGGGGCGCTCCAGATGTGTTGGACTGCATCTCCCAGAATGCTCCAGCCAGCTGCTGGGGCATTCTGGGAGTTGTAGTCCAACACATCTGGAGCGCCCCAGGTTGAGGAAGGCTGTTCTATAAGATGGGGAGTGCTGTTGGGTGGTGGTGTGCCCCAATAGGGCTGCAGAACATGATTGTTGTGACTGTAAAGTGCAGTTCATAGAGGTAAATGTAGAAATATGTGAGGGTGTCTGTTCCCAGGCTTTGTTATTGACGTGAAGTCTGAGTAAATTTGGTTTGCTAAGAAGCATCGCAAAGCCTTTAGCTCTCCATTCAGATTCCAAAGTGGTTCTGGATTTCAGTGGATAAGTTTGAGAAAGTGTATTGCAGAACCACCAAAAACGATGAGTGAGCATTATCTTTCTCACAGGGTGCAGAATTCCGTGAATTTCTCCTGGCAAAACTTATCAATGCAGAATACAGCTGCTACCATGCTGAGAAATTTGCTAAGCTCGAGGTGAGTCTGTTTACTTGCATTTGTATTAATGTCTATTAGGAGAAAGAGCTATATGAATAGCAGGAAATAATATCTCGGAAAGAAGCGATAGGATATGAAATGAAATGCAGAGTCCACGAGGAATCAATCAATTGAACATTGGACTATCTATAGCTGTTACATAGGAGACTTTGAACAATTTCTCCTGATGCTCGTAAACTTAAAATTGCTGGAAGCCGGGAATGGATTAAAAGCACTAAGTGCCCATTTAAAACGAACTGATAAAGCCCCTCAAGAAGAGGAATAAAACACATTGGTCAGTAAGGAGAAGGCATGATGGCTTGGGTTATTTACCACAACTTCTGTCTTCCTTATTGCAGTAGCACCCAGTTCTCACTTCCAGCATTTGGAGCAAGGTAGATGACAGTTTCCCTATGCTGGGAAAGGTGGTTACTCCGCCATAGCCACACACCCCTCTGGCTCCCTTTTCCAAATATTTTATGTATATTGGGAAAAGGCAAAATGATTGGCAATTGTTTCTGATGAGAGATGGAATCTGGGATTGGCCAGACCCACTGTGATTACTTGAGGACAATTCACGTGACTGGAGAACGTAGAGTTAAGTGGATCTCTCCAGACAAAGTTGTTGTCAGACCTCCAAATCCATCATGCCATCTATTTTTATTTATTTTATTTTATTTATTTATATTCCACATTTTTTCCTCATAAGGAACCTAAGGCTCTTCTCCATTTTATCCTAACAACAACAACACTGTGAGGTAGGTTGGGCTGAGAGTCTGTGACTGGCCCAAAGTCACCCAGTCACCCAAAGCTGAGTGGGGACTAGAACCCGGATTTCCCAACTCTGTTCTTCCTGGTCTCCCCACTGGGCTTATGTTCATGGCCTTCCTCTCAGGGCTGTTGATAGCTAAGAGAGGCAGACCCATAAAATTGCAAAAACGTGGGATTTGTTGCTAGGGATCCCTAATGAGACTGTCTTTGGCTGGAAATGGCCTAGCACATTCACTATTACCACCTGGCCATTATTATCAGAAGACCCTTGGAGCAGGCTGGAGTCTCAAGGCTATATATAATTGGCAGATTAATTACAGCTGCTCCGGTGGGAACTGTTCTCCGGTTGGGAAGGGGAGGCTTTGAGGAGTAGCCTAAACCTGGATTGGTGGAGCTCAGTCACCCCACCAGCCAGGACTGGGGCCTAAAATGGGTTAGTTTGTGGGATCATTTTCTCCCGAGACCCTCAGGCTCGGGGGTGCATTTCGTCCAGCTGGATTTGTGGGACACCCCCCCCCCCAATGTAATATATATATAGTGTCGGTGAGCCAGGACTTTGTTGTTTTGTGCTTGGTTGCATTGCTAAATTGCTCTCTCTGTACCTACTTCACATGCTGCTACCTTGTGCTTTTATTGCTTCACGCTTTTATGTAGTCAATCCTTTTTAAATGATCTGTTTCAATTCCTTTTATTCCCCTCCTTTCCCTTCTCCCTCAA
Source organism: Elgaria multicarinata webbii (assembly GCF_023053635.1). Lineage (NCBI taxonomy): Eukaryota > Metazoa > Chordata > Lepidosauria > Squamata > Anguidae > Elgaria > Elgaria multicarinata. Next base: position 9,842,730 of record NC_086176.1, read on the forward strand.
ACCCATTAATAAACTGCTTTGTGCCTTAAAGTGGTTTGGTTTGTGTCAGGGGATTCCTGGTGCTAAGTCCAGTGTGGATTGATATAAGGTGGGTGGCTGGGGTGGTCAGGCTGGGAATCACTGGCCTGCCTGGTAGGGGGAGCATATTTGTTACACTCTCCCTTCACACCAGTCCAACACTCTAGCCCAGTGGCTCCCAAAGTGGGCGGCGGGATTGCATAGGGGGGCATTAAGAGGCAAAGGGGCGGCGGGGGGGGGCGCTCGAGGTGGTCTTTTCCGTACCAGGAGTTTTGGTTACAGAAGGAAAGTTCTGATCGCTATCCTGCACTATGGAGAGTGGTTCAGGAGCTCCTGGGCAGGATCTACACTACTGCTTTAAAATGGTTTATAACAGTTTTGACAACTGTTAGGGCCCGGGACACACAACATATACAGTTTCCAAAACGTTTTCAAAGTGTTTTATCCTGCTTGGTGTAGATCTGGCCCTGGTTGCATTTCCAACATCCTATTTGGTGGAATGTGGTTTTAGTGTGGTCTGCCTACTTCTCTCCAAGCAAAGATATCGACTCCAGGTTACTAAACATGGTGATTTAAGACTCACATTAAGTGACTTTAAACCAGACACTGGGAAACTGGTATCCCTTCATCAAGCCCATCCATCACATTAAGAATTTACAGAAGAGTGAGGTACTCCACCCTAGTTACTAAATGTGATATCTAATATTCTTGCTAAATGACTATCAGACTTTGAAAAGATGATATCACTGGATCAAGTTCATCAATTCTGTTTAATTGAATAAACTTAAAAAAATGTAATTGGATTTTGAATAAATATTCAATTAATTGTTACTGTTTTGAATTTTATTGTTATTATCTTCCTTAGTGGGTCATTGAAATCTGCTATTCTGAATAATGGTTTTTATAGTGTAGGGTAGGGGGCACTGGGCATGAGTTTGTGGAACCAGGGTGGTGGTGGTGGGTGACCTGAAAAAGTTTGGGAACCACTGATCTAGCCACTACACCACACCGACTCTCATTAACAATGTCCAAGTGGGATGGCGTGAATTGTCCCTCAGTGAAAGGTCAGACATGTTTCCAACATATACTTAGGCCGCAATCCTATGCTGTTTTAGACAGAAAAAATTGCTGCAACTCCCAGCATGGCTGGCTGGGCCATAATGAGAGTTGTAACACTTTTTTTGTCAAAACAGAAAATGCTGGCTGGGGATTGCTGGGAGCTGTAGGCCTTTTTTCTGTCTAAACAATCCTATGGAACAAGTGTTGTATCATACAGCCTTTGCAACCTAATCTGAGAGTTTAGAACTTATTGCTTAAAACTTCACCTGTTTCGGGATTATAAAAAAATGGAGGAAAAATGGGGTGGTTTTATTTTTACTTTGAGGTAACAAAAGAGCTACAAACAAACAAACAAACAACATAAACAGAGGGGAAAACATGGCTATATTTTCATAAGTTCCTTTCATAGCTTGCTCCCCTCCACAGAGTTTAACTTGCTAAAGACAATATATATATATATATATATATATGTGTGTGTGTGTGTGTGTGTGTGTGTGTGTGTGTGTGTGTACTCAAGCTATTCATAACAAACAGTTACTAGACTTTGCAGTGTAAGGTGAACATGTTTGCTTCCTCTCTCCCTTCCCTTCTCAAGTTTAATTTGAGCCAGAGTTTGCTAGGACCATCATGTCTCTCTGCCATTCTTGTTTTCAGGGAGTGCGTTGTGTTGGAGGAGCATTCAAACATGCAGGCAACCCCTTACTTGCTGCCTGAAGTGATGCAGTCCAGGAAAAGCTTTAGAACAGCAACAACCACCATTTATTTCCCACTCTCCTACTAACAGTAACCAGAATGGCATATAACAAAACCATGAAACCATGAAATATAATCAGTTAAAAAAAATGCAAGCACAACAAGCAGTTTCTGAAAGCAGTAGCAAAATATAACTTCACACTTAAAACAAAGCTAATCCCAAACTTAGCAGCAGCAAGAGTAAAAGAGCAAACAGGGTGTTACACATTAAAAGTCTGTCAAAATAAGTGTCTTTGATTTCTGGTGAAAGAGAGGGAGCCTAACAAATTTCAGCATGACAACATTCCAGAGCCATGGCCCCACCACAGAAAAGGCCCTGTCTCTGGTGCTCCCTCTCTAGAGATCTTCAGATGGCTCTGAGAGTGAGACCACTGATGTTGATCTTAATATCAGAGACCTATATGGGAGACCTGTTTTCTAAGGTGTTTAGGGCTTTAAAGGCTGAGTTTGACCCAGAAGCAATTAAAAAGCTGTTGGAGCTGTCATAAGGCTGGAGCTATATGATTCAGTGCATTATGTAACTGACCTACTTATGGAATGGCCTGCTATTCTGTCACACTTGCTGAACTTTCTCTGCTTATACACACACACACACACACACACACACTGCTTGTATCCTGTTTGTACTTTGACACACGTTCTCTCTCTCTCTTTCTCTTTCTCTTTCTCGAGCAGGAGCGAACCCGCAGTGCCCTCCTGGAGAGCCTTTATGAGGAGTTGCAAATTCGTAGCCGCAGTATGATGGGCTTGGCCTCTGGCGAAGATGACAAACTAGAGAATGGGGGTGGTGGCTTTTTTGAGAATTTCAAGGTGAGAGAGGAAGCAGGTACTTAATCTCCCTTTCAGTGTAATATCGATTTTACCCATTTTATTCTGCTCTTGTGGGATAATAATATAGTAGTAATAACAACACCAATAATGTTTTATATTGTGCTTTTTGTGCATTGAAAACATTTCACGTACATTATCTCAATCGTCTTTACAACTACTCTTCCAGGTAGGCCTGTACCTTTATCTTCATGTTGTAGAAAGGTGAGGTGAGACTGAGTCTGAGAGATGGTGGCTTACTGAAGACCAGGGATTTCCTGGCTGTCAGCTCATTCTCTAAGGGCTTCACTACACCAGGCTAAAATCTCATATCCTTACTGGGGCTTCTGCTTCCGGATTCTTTGTGGAATAAAGATCAGGTCCTTTGCATGGGCGGACATGGGCTTTGAATCAGAGACACCCTTTCACAGTGGATTCTATATGTTTTCTATATATTTCATTATACAGCCAGTAGATAACGCTGCCAATATTTCACGTTACCCTTATCAGTTATATCCAATCTTTTTAAAAGTGGGATAAAGGGTAGAAAGCACGGGAGATGTCCTGGAGGTTGACGATATTATGTAAAAGACCCACAATTCTCTGTGAGTGACTAGTCATGAACATGCAATAAATCACTCATGTAGAAACGCTCTGAGCTACACTAGCACTTAATGTCTGCTTTTAAACTGCTCGTAGAAGGCCTGGCTCCACACAGAATTTTTTTATCTAAACATGGGCTCTGTAGGCAAGTAGATTGGACTGGGAAATTTACAACATAAAAATGCTGCGTTCAGGTTTTCAAATGGGCCTCGTCTTCCCGCCAGCTCCTCCTTGCATTCTGTACTGCTGATTATGGGATTAAACGCAGTACATTGGAGGAAAATGCAGAAGGAGGGAGAATCCATGCAATAATATTGCAGATCAAGAAGCTGAGTTACGTTCTTCTGACAATAGTTGGGACAGCTTAGCCCTATTTCACTGGCTACTCTCTTCCACAACAGTCTAGGAGCAGCCACCATAGATTTTGGGGGGGGGGGTGGATGGTTGAGTGGATGTGAAAACAGGAGTTCAGCTATGGCTTATTTTGGCATAAAGACAAAAGTGCTTCATTGTATGCTGTTGTCTGTGCTGAGTGGAACTTGATACAAGTGTGAAGAGAGTCAAGAATGGGGGATTTAAGCCTGATATTTCCATCACTATTTGGCCAGTGCTGGGTGAATCCATGAGAATTTTGGCATCAGCCATTGTTGCCAAGTGGAGTGTTGTGTCCCGGGGTTGGCCATGTGTTTTGACAGTCACTGGGTACATAAATGTTTTTACACTAGGCACATGGTCAGTTCCTGTGCAGTTTTTTCCTTGGGAAAAGAGAGTTGGGAATAGAGCTCCTTCTCCCCAAATGCCAGTGGGTGTGCTATGTGAATGTGGAAATCTTTATTTCAGCTAGAGATCATTTCTAGTATTTTTTGTCCTTGTGGTTGCAAACGAATATTGCCCTGCCAAGAAAGAGAGAACCACCTGTTCATATGATTGTCACCAAATTCTCCACCTTTTCTGTACAGAATCGTGGCAATAGCTCCTTGCATGTGCCCTCCTACTGAGGTTGTTTCACACATCTAATCAGAGCTTTAAAAAATGCAATTAATGCGATTCTGCACTGCATAGTTCTTTTTCAGGAAAGTGATGGTACTTATGCATAGCTCTGGCTAGAGAAGTCTGTTTCTAATGCTGGCTTTTCACCCAGGGCTTTTCTGCATGAGGCATTTATCATGCACTCATCATTTCCTACTCACACTGGTTTACAGGCCCTTTAAACATCGTGATGACCCTCCAGTTTTGCTTCTGTGTCTAGCCAGCACTTCTGGCGAGTATTTTTAGAGCATGGAAAATGTGGCATTTAATTGTGAAAGCAAAAGAAAGTCCAATTTCCTCTTATATATTTGTGCTATTTACGCTATACCACAGTGCCTTTCAGAGGTTATGTAGCGGGAAAGCAGGAAAGGAAATGCTCCTCGTGTATCTGCCCCTGCTTCCAATCTGGAGGGAGCAGTGGGGAGCATGATTAACATCTTCCCTTTATTTATTTATTACATTTATATACCGCCCCACAGCCGAAGCTCTCTGGGTGGTTCACAAAAGTTAAAAACAGTAAACATTAAAAAGGTATAAAAAATTTAAAAACTATCAAAAACTTAAAAACAACAGTATAAAAACAACAACATCCATTTAAAAGCAACAATTCTGTTATCTCTTAAAAAACAAACAGTGATTGTTAAATGCTGTTAAATGCCTGGGAGAAGAGAAAAGTCTTGACCTGGCACCTGAAAGATAACAGTGTTGGCACCAGGCGAGCCTCATCGGGGTGATCATTCCACAGTCGGGGGGCCACCACCGAGAAGGCCCTCTCCTTTGTTGCCATCCTCCGAGTTTCCCTCGGAGTAGGCACTCGGAGGAGGACCTCAGATGTTGAGCGCAGTGTACGGGTAGGTTCATGTCGGGAGAGGCGTTCTGTCAGGTATTGAGTTCCTTGAGGCAACTGTTGCAGAATTTCACCACTTTGGATTTCAGAGTGGCCTGAAGAGGCATGAATGTAATGTTGGAGAACAAATTTGTGCCAGACTTACAGCACGATCCTATGCATGTCTGCTCCGAAGTTCAGTGGGATGTACTCCCATGTGGGTGTGCTTTGGGATTGCAGCTTTTCAGGGGTCTAACAGTTACATCATATTCCCAAGAAACTCATGGAATTGTAGTTCTGTGAGTGATAGAAAATAGAAAATCCTCAGCAAACTACAATTCTTTAGTTTCTTCATGGGAAAGCCATAACAACAACATTCATATAAAACAGATATATACTTTTGTAGTATATGCGTGTGTTCTCAGTGTGTGTGTGTGTGTGTGATAACCCTGGCCATTCAGAGTTAGTAAGTTAGGGAAAAGCTGGCCTTTCCCCTGACGTGGAGGTTTTGTAAGTTGCACAGTAAGGGGCTTGAATGTTGGGGAGTTCTAATTCCCCCCCTGAAGTGATATGGTACACTCCAGCAGTAGTTGGGGCTTCTGGTTTTGTACCTTGGTTCATGATTTAGTAGTGTACTAATATCAAAGCTGTAGTATGTTTATGGATTGGGAGTTGTAACAAAGCCAGGATTAAAGCAGGTCATGGACTGCTTTTAATGTGTGATTAAAACAAAAAAGGTCAAGAGACCAATTCTGTTCTAATCTAGGATATGGATTCAAACTTTAATTGTCCAACTGGAGATTTGATAAGGGGTAAAACTACATTTACAACATAGGATAAAGTATTATTTATGCTCATACTGCTGAGGGAATTCTCTGGTTTTAGAGTTTTTCTACAAGGCTTTTACTGTGCACTCATGATACCTTACTCCCAGTTATTTATAGCTTCTTTGCGATCCTCCAGTTTTGCTTTTGTTTTATAAGAGTACTTTCCTGGTTTCTTTTAGAGTGGAGAAATGGGATATAATTTCGGAAAGCAAAAGAAAGTACTTTCCTAATCGTGTATTTGCGCTATTCTGCTATAGCACAGAGGTCATGTTGTGGAAAAGCAGGAAAGAAAAACCTCTTTGGGTAGAGCTTGGATCTCAATTCTGCCATGAAACCCAAAGTAGATATAGTGATTAACAGGCTCAGGTAGAAAAGCTCTAAGTATTCAAGTTGACAATCTGAGGCTGTTGGCTGATGACAGAGCTGTCATTTTTTGAGTATAATAGAAATTGGCAAGATGAAGAGAAGACATTCAATACATTGCTGGTTCAACTCCATCTTCAGTGCTTTGCCTGGTGTGATACTACAATTATTTTAGGTGTGTGTGTGTGACAGAGTGTGTGTGAGTGAACAAAAAGAGCCTTAGCATGCATAGGCAATGGTGAGGAATCATGGGAGTTGTAGGCCAAAACTTGTGGAGGGCCACAGGTTGCCCACCTGCGGTTTAAGGAAACTAGTTTTGTTTACTGCAAAAGAAGAAAGTGCTACAATTATGTGGAAGGCTATTCCATAGATAAAGCAAAGCAATTACTCTCCTATGACATTGAGAGAGGATCAAGAGTCGCTAGGTTTAAATTTAGTAAGGCAAGCATATACACTCATTTTTAAATAGGGAAAGGTTACTATGTTTCCATGAAATTAAAGTATATTTTAATAAATACTCCGCCACGTGTTGAAATGGAGATGCATTCCTGGAAAATTGCAGTTTGTTTTTCAGTTTGATGACATTTTCTGGTAAGCACCTCTATGTATAAATTCCTCCTTGAGATAAATATTACATTAATATGACGTTAAAGCTGCTAAATATACGAATAGGCGGTGGTGGAAACTAGATATCTACGGAAGTTAAGCAGCCTTCCTCTCTAAGGGTTGGAAGCAATGGTTGTATTTGCACTGCCAGAAAACAAAAAGTCTACAAGTTGTTTTTATTTTAAAGGCACAATAGCGGGAGGTTCTAGACCAGTCCACTCTCCAGTGTGCTAGTTTTCTACTTGGGTGTTTCTTTTTCTTTGTTGTTGTTGTTCCCTTGGGAGGCATTACAAATGTCATTTCTCCATCTGCTGTTCAGAAAGGTACCATTCTGCCGCTGCACACAGAGGTGATGCGTGTATGGAACAGGCTGCCTAGAACTGCTTTTAAAAGGCTGAAAAACACTACTCTGCGTATTTGTGGAATAACTTTGTTCCAATAATGAGAATTTGCTCTCTCAACTTGTGCCTGCTGGGTTTATATTGCGGGTAGGATGTGTTGGGTTATTTACTAGAGAGTTCTGATAATGGGGGCACATCTCCTGTTTAAAGGAGGACTGCCACGACACAGGCTCTGAACACCAGGCCCGGCCATGGACACTCCCTGCTCAAGCCAAGCACCACCGCTTGATACGCCTGAGGCGAGGGACAAACACCGCCTTCCTCCGAACTATGTGGAGAAAGGGGGTTTTATTGGAGAAGGATTTCAATAATAGAATAATGCGCTATGAATTATCTGTGCTGAGGTGAATTATTGTCAGAGTGGGTGCTAAATGAATAAACTTCAGATGATAAATGCCAAACAGACACGTGGGAGGTTTTGTGGTAGTTAAAACAAAATGATTAAAGTTTATTTTTAAAAGTTCACAAGCTTTGTTTCAAATCAAAAAAAAATTGAAACCGTTCCTCCAATCACTCACATACGTGCTTTCTTTCCTCTCACACAATCACTCTTGAACTTTATTGTCACTATTGTTTATTATACACAAACTGTCTATCAGCACACCCCGCTCCAAAGACACCACTCTCTACACTGAACCTCAAATTCTCCAGAACCCAAGTACTCTACACACCAAGAGCTAAAGCACTAAAAGCTAAAGACTCTAAGGCCATAGCTAGACCTATGGTTTATCCCTGGATCATCCAGGGGTCAAACCTGTTCACCTAGGTGACACACAGGGGATCCAGTGCTCAGGCAAGGTCGAACCCTGGCTGATCCCAGGGTAGACCTTAGGTCTAGCTGTGGCCTAAGAGTCCCTAAAATTCTCTCCCAATCCCCTCAGTCCTTCCCTTATATATCCCTCCTCCCCCCTCCCCAGACGTTCTAACTCCGCCCGCTCAGGTTAACATTCTAAACACACCACAGACTTACCAATGCAGACATACATTGGGGAACTGACTTGTGGGCTGTAACGCCACAAGGACCACCAGTACTTCTTATGATCCTGATATGCATTTGCTTGATTCAAGTGGGATTTACCCACTCGCAAGCTGGAATCAATGCCTCGCCAGCCTGAGGCCTAGCAAGAAGGAGGAGCCCAGTCTTAGTTCCTTCTGCCTTCCTCTCCCTCTACCCACCATTTCATGATGTCCTTTTGTGTGCCTGTGAACATGTCTGTATCTGTCTCCCTGTTGCCCTTCTCTCCAGCGGGTGATCCGGGGCCGTAGCCAGAGCCTGGATACCATGGGGATAGCCATGAAGAAGCAGCAGCAGCCGTCAACTCCACCCAACCGCCCGGCTACTGCTGGTCTTGCCCTCAACCAGAGTGTCGCCGAGGGCCCCAAAGCCATTGCTGCGGTAAGGTGTTGGGGAGGTGCGATCATGGAGTGGAGACCAGCCTGTCTTCAGCCTTCCCCTCTTTTCTATGGACTTGCTGCTTGTCGACATTTTCTCTCTGTGGCTGTTAATTTCTTAAAAGTTTCTTGGGTGTTTTTGTGGATATTTCTTTTTCATCTCTGTGTTCATTTCCCTATCCTAGTCCTCTGGGTCTGAGCTCAAATGCACTCATGTTCCGAACCTGAAGAATAGGGATCAAATCTCTTTTATGGGACGGCCAAGAACATTATTGAAGGGCCAAGGATATTTTTGGACGTGTATGATGCATGACAATTTATGTGATAGGGCTTGTGATTGCAATGTATTAGTTTAGTTTATTGAAGCGGGATACACCTGTGGTTGTGAGCTGAAGGCAATCTGTCATAGAATCATAGAATAGTAGAGTTGGAAGGGTCCTGTAAGGCCATCAAGTCCAACCCCCTTCAGATCCAGAGATTCTGAAAACCACTTTTTCAATTGTCAGGCAAGCAAGCCCTTTAACCAGTCACTTGTCACGCGGTTCCTCAGATAATCTTTTACCCATTGAAGGCATTAGAATGGGCTATTATTATTACTTTTTTTTCTTCAAATGTAGCGCTTGACAGAGGAATGCTCCTACCCAGTTGCACATAATTTACATAATCTAAGGAAGGCATGTTTTTATGTAATGGGAAAATAATTCAAAAATTGTCGCAGAAAACTGTCACGTTTGGACTTCTGGTCTTCTTCATAAGGCTCAGTTAGTTTTGGCAAGATCTTATGTGAACCATCCAGAGAGCTTTGGGTCTGGGGTGGTATACAAATACAATAAGCTGGAGCGTGTTCAGAGGAGGGCAGCCAGGATGATCAGGAGTCTGGAAACAAAGCCCTATGAAGAGAGAATGAAAGAACTGGTCTTGTTTAGCCTGGAGAAGAGAAGATTGAGGGGAGACATGATAGCACTCTTCAAATACTTAAAAGGTTGTCACACAGAGGAGGGCCAGGATCTCTTCTCAATCCTTCCAGAGTGCAGGACATGGAATAATGGGCTCAAGTTACAGGAAGCCAGATTCCAGCTGGACGTCAGGAAAAACTTCCTGACTGTTAGAGCAGTACGACAATGGAACCAGTTACCTAGGGAGGTTGTGGGCTCTCTCCCACTAGAGGCCTTCAAGAGGCAGCTGGACAACCATCTGTCAGGGATGCTTTAGGGTGGATTCCTGCATTGAGCAGGGGGTTGGACTTGATGGCCTTATAGGCCCCTTCCAACTCTGCTATCCTATGATTCTATGAAATAAAATAAAATAAATAATTCTGACATCACATCAGATAGGAAAAAGCTTGGGAAAACGAAAAGGGCTCCCCCCCCCGGCATTAAAAAGACATCGGTGTAGGTACCAGGTGAGCCTCGTTAAGGGGGGGGAATATCCATTTGCCCCCCACCTCAGATGGCAGTGGCATCCAAAGTTGAGCCTCAGGAGATTATCTTGCTACACAGTTGGTTGAGGTAGAAGTAAATGATTCTTCAGTTATTCAGGTCCCAAGGTAGGTAGTGCTTTAAGGGTAAGCACCAGCATGTTGAACTGGGCTTTGAAATGGACCAGTAGCTAGTGAAATTTTTTACACGTTGATGAGATTTGTCCCAACAGTTGGTCCCCGTTAGTAGGCCAGCAGTTCTATTCTGTACTTGCTGGCAGCCCCGGGCACCGCAAATTGCTGTAGTTTAACCTGCAGGTTATCAGAATGTGAATCAACATGGCCAGTCAGTCTGTCCAGGAAAACAATAGGAAAAGATAGAAAGGCGCTGTTATCACTTGGGTTTCCAATGATAAAACTGGATTTATAAGCACTCCCAGTTTGCCTATGAACCTGATCCTTCTAGGGTGAGTGTGACCCCACTGAGAACACAGTGAATACCAGCTCCATGGGAAAATGAACCACTCACCTATTAACAGTACTTACATCTTGTCAGGCTTGAGCTCCTGTTTATTGGCCCTAATGCTTTCCATTACACTGATCCCAAGCACTGGTGGGTCTCAGGGGTAAGAGAGCATAGTGGTGACACCCTGAAAATCCCCGATGACCTCACTCAGCAGTTTCATGTAGATCAGCCTTTCCCAGCCTGGTGCCCTCCAGATATTTTGGACTACAACTCCCAGAATTCCTGACTGTTGGCCATGCTGACTGGAAATGATGGGAGTTGCAGTCAAAGGACACCAGATTGGGGAAAGCTGATGTAGATGTTAAAAGGTGTCGGGACAAAATGCATCTCCACGGAACCCTTCAGCATAAACTGCCAGGTGGCCGTTCCATGGCACTTCCTTCTAGAATCAGGCATCTCGGTAAGCATGGAACCGCCAAAATACCAGGCTCCCAATTCCTCCAACTCTTAATCCAGACAGCCTGTCCGAAAGAGCACCATATTAAAAGCCACTAAGAGGTCCAAGAGAATTAACGGGGTTGCATTCTCCCCATCTCTTGGCCTAAGTCATCCTTTGGAGTGACCAAGTTTCCGTTCCCTGCAACCAAATTGAATTTCATTTTTGAGAGAAGAAGCAGAAATGTTTCTATAAGGGTATTGACATGTCCCACGTCCCTACCATGGGCAATTTGGTGGAGATACATTATATCTGCTACTAGCATGGTTTGCATGCCCAGGTCAATCTGTTCAATGATTGACTGACTGACTGGGTTTGATTATCTGGTGTCTGGAAGGAAAGGACAAGTAGCTAGAAGTGCTATATTGGTGGCTGTTCTTCGACTCGGCATTTATGTTCCTCTAACAGATTTGTGCTGCACTTGTTTTGGGTAGCTTCCGATTTTCCAAGTGAGCATTTGCCACTTTGCGTAGGCGTAGAATGCATGCGATAAAAGCCCCCCCTCCCCCCGTTGTCTCCTTAGTTAGGACTTGAGTTGCCGCTACAATGGAAAGAACATGTTTTGTGCGGATTCATTCTCAGGCAGGGCTGAATGTGAGCGGGGCACAGCCCCTGGCGGTACCGAGGACTGAGCCTGGGGGCCTTTTTGCCTGCAAAGCCTGGGTTCGAGGGCTGAGCCATGCCTCCAGGGATAATAAAGAGCTTGCCACAGAGGGCCTTTCCCTCAACCCTGAGTTTGCCCTTGAAGATTTGTGAGAAGCAATCAAGCTATATATCGGAAGCTGTGGCTTACAGTTAGTCTTAAAGGCTTTAGCGCCGCTGCCCTCAGGGTTCCAAAATGCTCAGCCAGATGTGTCCACTGTTTTGCTCATAGTTGCCGCTAGTGTTTAATCGATGCACGGAAGAGCTCTCTAAAGATGGCACGGCAAGGATCTGTGGCTCACAGACAAGGGTCTTAATTTCTTCCTTTCTCTGATCGCTGCTGGGGATTTGGCGTGTTCCAAACACCGTGTCCAGGAAAGCCAGGAAGGGAAATGTCCCTCTTGGGGAATTCTGCAGGGAAAGGCAATATCATGCCTGCAGGAAGGGCCTTAGCTGAAGGAGAAAAGCCAAACGGATGTAGGTCCAGGGGGAAAGGAGCATTCCGCACCTGCCTGCCTTTTGTTTTTCTTTGATCCATAACTTCGGCTGCCGGTGGCGTGGGAGGGGAAACCCACTTTGCTGCCTGAGATACGTTCCACTAGATGTTACCGAGAGGGAGGATGGCACAGCCCCCGAGGGCACCATTTTTAATGGCAGCTGCAGATTTTGCCATAAGGCCTGGCTTGGCCCTCTGGGGTTCTGCACACTTTCCCCCTATGTGTTTCTCTCTTCTGGGTCTATATTTTCCTTTCTCGCTGCCATTGTCACACCTATGAATTTCATTCTCTTTCAGTCTGCCTCTCCTGTTTTGCTTGCTCTCTTTCTATTCCTCTCTTGACTCATTGCCTATTCTTCCAGTCTTGACAGCTCCCAGATCACCTAGACTAGGCTAGATCCATTAGTGCTGGATAGCAATACAAGTACAGGGCCTGGAGTCTGCTCTTCCACCTTGTGTTCTTCCTCCAACTCTTGCCTTCTCTACTTCCTCCTCCTCCTCCTCCTCCTCCTTCTCTCTCTCTCTTTTCCCTACTGTCCGTTCCTCCCCTCTAGTCCTTTGCCCTACCTGGGAGAAGCCCGTCACGCAACCGAGGCAACCGCTTCAATGGGCGACGTAGTAGCGCCATTGGCATTGAGAACATCCAAGAGGAGAAGAGGTACGGAGTGGGGGAAGGCGGGAGGAATGACAGCAACTCTCTTGGATGTGTGAACCCAGCTACGTGCAGGCTGTTGGAATGGAAGGTCATTGGGGCATGAAATGGGATCACTCCTTTTTCTTTTTTTTAACTGAGTGGCTTTATCATTTCAATCATCACCCACTGTTGTGAGCCATGGAGTCTGTAGACTTATTATTATTATTATTATTATTATTATTATTATTATTATTTTGTTTATTAATGGACCCCAGAACTGTTGTTTTTAAAATGGATACTGTTGTTTTTATACTGTTGTTTTTATGTTTTTAAATTTTGTATACTTTTTAAATGTTTACTGTTTTTAACTTCTGCAAACCGCCCAGAGAGCTTCGGCTATGGGGCGGTATATAAATATAACAAATAAATAAATTTAAAAAATTAGATGCTGCCTTTTTCCCCAGTACTGGGACTCAAGGCGGTTTACAAAATTAAAACATATACAATTAAAACGTATAAATATGTGGAAAACCGCCTCCAGAAGAATCAATGAGATTTTGGAAACAGGAATAGATCCTGGGGTGGGGGGGGGTGCACTTTATGTTATGGAATGATGTTAAAATATTAAATTAGAAATGTTATAAGGTTATTCAATTTATGTATTATTATCTTTTTTTCTTGTTGTTGATGTTATTGTAGTATTGTATTAGTGTATTGTTAATCAATAAAAATAATAATAAAAAACGTATAAATATAAATTTACAAAAGTTAAAATAAAATTAAACCTACAGTAAAATTAAAAACATGTTAAAAAATTAAAAAACAATAACAGATCCAAAAGGGGGAGGGGATCCAGTACATTAACACAGGTCCAGAGTAGTTCCAAAAGCTGTGTTTGCCTGCCTCCGAAAGTGTAGCACAGAGGGAGCCAGCCTGGCCTCCCTGAGAAGGGAGTTCCAGAGCCTTGGAGCAGCCACCGAGAAGGCCCTCTCCTGCGTATTGGTGGGACTGAGAGAAAGGCCTCCCCAGTCCATGAACAGACCTTTGGTTCAAACTTTTTTCAGACTCCACCTTCCAAATGTCACATGCTAAATATGCAGAAATGGCACATCACTCTAGGTTAATGGTACAGAATGTGTGCGTCAACCATTTTGATACCTCATCTGTCACTGGACATCTCAGGCAGGTGTTGCTGGAAGTTCTACACCTTCAATAATCAACCATTTTAAAACTGTCATGTGGCATTTTATATAGGCTCTGCTGTTTCTTTGACCCAGCCAGGTCCTCATGAATTAAAACTGAAAGGAAAACCAGAGCAGCTCCAGAGAGGGGATTAGAACCGTTGTTCCCAAACTGGCTGGCTGTAGTTAGGGATGTAGATCAAGATGAAATATGATAAGAGAGCACTTGGACGAACCTGTGAGAAGATGGGAGTCTGAATGGGGATGTGGAGGAAGACTCAAAGGAAGAATGGCAGAGAGGAAGGACCAAGTACCTGGAGCTTTAGATAGGCAACTGTTTGTAAGAGGGGTGAAGGTGGTACAATAGGGGGATCAAATGTGTTCTGCAAACATCTCCCAAACAGTAGCAGGATGAGGTTCAGGTAAAAATCTTACTGAAGTCTAATGGAAGAGGGAGAAACAGTTATTATATAAAAGCAAAAAACCAGCAACCCCTTATCAACTAACTAACTGTATATCCTGAGACTATAAACAACCCTGGCTGACTTCCCTCCTCTGGCTGACTCCCCTGATGGACTCTGGCCACGGAACCTGGACTCTTACCCACACTAACAGCCTTGAAAGGACACGGTTGATCACGGAAGCTCCTTGCCAACATGCTGTGGGCCACAGTGCCACTCTTGTGCACAGCGGGTGGGTGGGTGGATTTATTTAATAGGTTTTTAGTCCACTTCTCAGGGTAAAATCCCATCATATTACAGCTTACTTAAAAATACAAAATACATACTCAAACCCAAAACATATTCAACGCATAAATCATAAGAACAAAAAAGCTAAATAAAATAGCAACTTTTTGATATTATTCAGCTTTTTAAAAATTTAAGATGTCAGGCATGCTCTAGTAGTGCTTATAAGTTTTCTGGTAACTATTTCAAGGGGTGAAAAATGTAGAAGGAGATGTTTTAAGAGAACGTTTAAGACACCTGCGGCAACCTCTCTCTCAGCAGAAGCTGGTGTCTCTGATTTCATTGGGGCTGTGAATTCATTTTGGGTTTCAGCCAGAACCAGCCAGAACTCTAAAGGAGCTGTCCAAGGTTCTGAATCTATTTGGGGGATAGTAGAGCTCTCGTGTGTCCTGATGGAAACCCGGAATGGATTCACAGCCGCACCAAAATTGGACCCACCTGTTCTCCGTTGTGCGCACATGCACACACACGTGCAAAGACTGCTAAGGGCAAAATGCAATATCCCAAGCAACTGGAGCAGCATATGTGGAGCTCTGCCAGAGACTGCAGCTGTGATTCTGAGAATTTTATACAGGAGTTAAGAAAAAGTCATTTTCTGTTTCTGCTACCCCCTACCCCACTTTTTTTTTGAAGTAGTGACACTTGCTAATTGCTAAGAGCTTTGGAAGCACCTTGGGTTTTTCAAAAAGAGCTTGTGACAGATATAGATATATATAAAAATTGGAACCCCACTGTGCTGGAGTTCAACATATGCCCCCTTGTGCCATAGAATGAGCTTACAAATTTACCAAAACCAGAGCAAGTGTACTAAAACGTTGTGAAGTTTAACTATTTTGAAAATGTCATAGTTCTGTAGCTGTGTGTACTAAACGTTTTCTGTTTACCATTGCAATTTTAAGTGCGTTTTAAAATTTCTGCAGTTGGAACTAATCATATTTTAAGAATGTCACATATTGCTCTGTTTCAGTTTTTTAACGTTCTGTATAATTCTGATCGGTTTTAGCTGAGGGCCGTTTTTTAAACCAGGGAAGGTAGGGCAAGGGCCCAGCCCTGTGCACCCCCATCTTCCTGGCAAGTCCCATTTCCACAAGCGCCCCTCCTTTTTATATTCTGACATTTTATACTCTGACATTGCAATTTTTATATTGTATTTTGTATTTGGGTTTTTAGATTGTTGGATGTTTTATTATGTTATTAATGGTTTTAATTTTTGTGAACCGCCCAGAGAGCTTCAGCTATTGGGCGGTATAAAAATGTAATAAATAAATAAATAAAAAATAAATCCTACGCATAAATCTCACTGAGCTTAATAGGGGGTGTTTCCCATTGGCTATACTCAGCTATTAAACATAGCTGTTTAGTTCATTCTGTGCTACAGCATTGGATGGTGACAACATTTAAGACACATGATGACTACTTATAGTCCAACCATACTTATCTTCTCAGAAGTAAGTCCCATTGAGTTCACTGGTGCTTACTCTTGGGTAAGTGTGTACAGAATTGCAGCCTGATGTGTCTTCCTTCCCCTCCTTCCTGATTTTGCTAAACTGGCTACAGACTTCAGTCACCAGGTACGCTGGGAGTGCCCAACAATTCATTTGCAAAGTCTTGGACTTCAGAAATATGACAGCAATCATGCCAGAGGGTTTCGGCCGTGCAATGATTTTTAAATGCTGTTTGCAAGTCAAGTCATGGTGGGCTCCAAGTTCGATCAGAACAGCAATGTAGGCAGGGAAGATTGCTTATCCCTTTCCCTACGGTCTGCTTTTCTGATCAGAATTGTGCCTCCGACTGCTTCTCTTTCCCCAGTAGAGAAGATAATGGGACCGATATAGGTTTTCTCCTACATGGAGAAAAGCGAATGGCTGGGGGCATTTCAATCAGAAAATGTTTGTAGGGAAAGAGTTATTTGTTGTGTTTGTTTTATTTACAATATTTACAAACCACTTCCCATCCAAAGATTTTGGAGTGGTGAATGACAAATAGAATAAAGGCACCATATTAAAAGTTACATTTTTGAAAGAACAACGTTCTGATAAAACCACGGCCGGACATTCAGGGAAAGCTTCCTGAAACAACACTGGAAGCAATGCAGCATTGCGCCTGCCTGACCTATACTGAAGGCTCTTCTCCTGGTGGACTCCAGTCAGACCATGGGTCCATGTGGAACCACCAGGAACATGCCCTCAGGTGACTTCAGTGTACAGGCAGGTTAGTAAGGGAGAAGGCTCTCTCTCTCTCTCTCTCTCTCAGGTATCCTGGTCCCAAGTTGTTTAGGGCTTTGTACATTAGTAGAAGAACCTTAAACCTGGCCTGGTAGCGAATAGGCAGTGCAGTTCCCTCAGCAAAGGAGTTACATGCTGGAAAGACAACAGCCGAACTGCAGCATTCTGCACTAGCTCCAGCTTCCAGAACAGCTTTAAGGGCAGCCCCACATAGAGCGCATTGCAGTAATCCAATCTTGAGGTTACCAATGCTTGTACCACCGTGGCCAAGCTATCTTTGTTCAGGAGAGGCCGTAGTTGGCGAACCAGCTGAAGCTGGAAAAATGGCCACTTGAGCCTCCAGCAACAGTGATGGATCTAAGAGTACCCCCAAACTACGGACCTGATCTTTCAGAGGGAGTGCAACCCCATCCAGAACAGGCAATGAGCCTGTCTCCCGGACTCGGGAACCACTCACCCACAGGGCTTCCGCTTTGCCAGGATTCAGTTTCAGTTTATTGGCCCTCATCCAGAGTTTAGCACCACCTCCCTTCATGCTGCTGCTGCTGCCGCTTTAATAAAGTTCGACAATATGTGACCAGATTTGAAACAAGAACATAGATTGTTGGGAGACACTCCACATACCTCCACATGACATCTAGAATGACCCTGCGGTTTTCGACTGCTGCACTGACAGTGGGAGGCTAATTATTATTTATTATTATTATTTATTTATATAGCACCATCAATGTACATGGTGCTGTACAGAGTAAAACAGTAAATAGCAAGGCCCTGCCGCATAGGCTTACAATCTAATAAAATCATAGTAAAGCAATAAGGAGGGGAAGAGAATGCAAACAAGCACTGGGTAGGGTAAACAGGCACAGGGTAGGGTAAAACTAACAGTATAAAGTCCAAGCAACATCAGGTTTTAAAAGCTAAGAGCTGCAGTTGAAGATACTATACAAAACTTGGACTTTGGCCTTAGCTAGACCTAAGGTTTATCCCGGGGTCATCCCTGTTCATGTAAATAAGACACAGGATATCCCGGGAACAGGCAGGGACAACCCCGGGATGATCCCAGGATAAACCTTAGGTCTAGCTAAGGCCCCAGTTTCAGCTTTAAAGGATTTTTTTTCTCCTTAGTACCATGAGATCTAGACTCTTTAAAGTGAAATTGATGTTCTCTTGTTGTTATCAAACCTGTGCTGTGCGTGAAGGAGCGTGGGGAAAGGGTGTCGTTTACCTTCTTGCAGACCTTAGCACAAAGCCTACATTTCTGGCTACATGTAGAGTGCATTTGTCCCTCTTCTGATGAATTGGAAAGCAGAACCTGGCAGTCAGGAGAGTTTTAGGTGACCTACATCAGCCTTCCCCAACCTTTTGCCTTCTAGAGCTTTTGGACCACAACTCCCAGCATTCCTCACCATTGGTTCTGCTAGCTAGGGCTGATGGGAGTTGAAGTCCAAGACATCTTGAATGCATGAGGTTGGGGAACCCTGACCTACATTTAATAAGCCTTGTCTCTACCAATCAGGCTTCTTCTCCATTCAGTATAGCTTATCATAGGACAGGGGTATATGAAGCTCTTCTTCTTTTACATTTTGGGTTTAACCTGTTTATGTTTGCAGCCGCTTTGGTTCCCAAGTTTGGGTCCACAGGTGTTATTGGACTTTAACTCCTAGCATCCCCAGCCAGCATGGCCATTGGTCAGAGATTATGAGAAGTGTAGTCCAATAACATCTGGGGACTGCCAAGTTAACTTACATCCCAGTTATAGTGAACAGGCCACAGACTGCAAAGTGCCAGGTGCCGGTGATATCTTTAGGGTAAAGAATTTTTTCGAATGTGCTGTTTGCTAAAGAAAAGCAGACAACCATTGAGTCACTAGTCAGGCTTGTGGGCAAAGAACAGCCTCTGTTCCCATGAGCCTCTGCTGTGTCTATACTCCCTGGAGGAGAATCTAGGACTTAGATATCATGGAAGCACTCCTGGTTCTGTGCAGTAAACTGTTCTTCTCCCCCCCCCCCCCCCCCAGCAAAGACGTTGCTGAAAAGATACAGAAGGTCCTGGAGAGTCCGGGACCCTTCTTTGACCTCAAGTCGGATGGCTCCTCCAGTCCCAGCTCCCCAGAACTACCCAACAGGAAGAGCAAGTGAGTTGAGAGCAAAAGATCTCTGAGGAGGGGAGATTTAAGGAAGTGGCAGCATGGCAAAAACCAAGACACTGTCCTGCCACCTGTGCTGTGGAGTGAGGCTTTCTCACAAGGGCACGTCAAGGGCTATACTGGGCAAATGGCTCCTGAGGCTTACGAGGGTGATGATTTGGGGCTTGTGTTCCTTCAGCAGAGCCCTCTCCAGTCAGACCTCAGGGTATTGTGTGATGCAGCCCCTGTCCCGTTCCTCGTCCAACGTGAGCAGCTGTTGCAGCGGAGTGAGAGAGAATGAGACGTCAGAGGAGGAGGAGAACGAGGCGGTCAGTGCGGGGTCTTTTAAATCCCTTTCATGCAAAGGCATCCTCTGATCCCAACTGCAGCATCCCTGAAAGTGCCCTCTAAGGCCTGTTTCCGCTTTGTCTTGTGCAGGAGTTGATGTGCTCCCTCGAAGGTCCCCAGAAGCAGGACTCCCTGGCTCAGAGCGCATGGGTAGATGATAGCGTCTGCACACCCAGCAGTACCAGCTCTCCAGGTAAGGACTGAAATGAGTCCTTGCAGGTTCTAGGGCAGACTTACTAGGGCAAAGCAATACGTTCCCTTTGCATCATCGTCGTTGCCGCGAAGCCATAACTGGGGGCCCGGCATCCTTCACTGCACGGATAGTGCATGGATTGAATCATATGGGAACCTCCCATGTTGGTGGCCCTCAGGGAAGGGAAGGTAGGGCCCATTTGTTATGATGCAAATATTAGTGCAGTTTCCCAAGCCAGGCAGGAGTAACCACACTCAAGGAATTTTGGTTAGGAATGAGGATGCCTAGACCACAGGGCCTTGTAAGTATACTTGTTCAATGACTTGTGGGTTCCAGTACTTGCTGCTGAACTTTTATGGAGTCTGTTTTCGTGGAGAAGAACCAAAGAGGCACATGGAAAGAGCCCTGCTGGTCAGACCAAAGGGCCGTCCGGTCAAGCATCTTGCTTCCCTGAGGAGCCTGCTGGACACCTCCAGGAAGCTCACAAGCAGAGCTTGAAGGCCCAAATCCTCTCCTGCTGCTGCTGCTCCCCAGCAGTTAGTATCCAGAGTGACCCTCTGGCTCTGAACCTGGAGGTTCCATTTAGGCCCCCTCATTCTCCCTATTTCCCACCCAAGTATTGCTGTGATCACATAACCACACCCAAACCCACATCATTCCTACACAAGAAGGTACCAGCCTAAGGGGCGCAAAACTCCCCAAAACAGCCGAATGAGGATGGAGCAGAGTGGCTGGAAAAGGAGGTGGGGAGGGAGACACTCCTGTATAAAAAAGGGCGAGAGAAAACGGCCTCATTCTCTCGATAGGTCATTTCCTGGTTCACGCTGAGAAGCTGTTTTTAAAGGTCTCATCGAATAGAAGTGACACCCCCCCCCCCCCATAGAAATCCCGAGGGGTTTCCCTGGGGGATAGAAATCCCTGGGGGAAAGCCCGAGTGGGGAAAAGGATAAAGCTGGTGGCCCAGAAAAACTTTGATGTAACTCTTGTTCTTTATGCTTGTTTCAGTAACTCAGCTGCTCCCTTCTAGCACTGCTGCAGGCTCCATGGAAAAGGGGAAAGGCAGTAAAGTGGATGCTCAACGTTACAGTCCAGTATGTGCTTTTTTCCCCTCCTCCCATGATGTTAATGAAGCAGGGAGGTGATTCATGGGTTCTTCATAGGACCAGGGGCAAAGGGAAGAATGTTAAAGAAACTGCCACTTCCTTGTTCCACAGGCCTCCATTTTGTGCTGTGTGTGATGCCATCGCTGGAGGGGTGTCTCAGTGCATGCTGGGTAATTCACAGGTAATCCACATCCTAGGAAGCCTCGGTGCCCTAGGATAAGGGAATAAGGGCATGTGGGCAGAATGTGGTGGAAAGGGAGGGGCTGTCCTCTGTTCACCCTCGTGGCAAAACAGAGCGAGGGGTCTCAAAGTAAAAGCTCTTGGGTTTTGTGCTCTTCTCGGTTTCACAGCACTTCATGGTCCTATTTTCCTTGGCCCCTCACAGCAATCTGAATAACTTTCCCAAGACAACTGCTCCGTTCCCCTGCCCTACAGGATTCGCTTACCAACAAGCCTGCATATGCCCAACAGGCTCTGCAATTCTCTTGGCGCAACTCCCCAGTTCACTACTGTTCCCACAGTGCCCTTCTCCCATCCATCTCTGGATTTATTATTTTGCTGAACCATTTCCTTGCTCACTGGCTAGTTTTGTGTGCGTGTGCTTGTCTGTCTATCTGCCTCTGTCATTAGTGGTATGTGCATCCTTTGTTAGTTACAGCAGTTTTCCAAGAAAGCGGAAAGTGTTAAGATTGGGGTGGGGTGCTCTTAAGGTCCTTCCAAAAAGACTCTGGAGGTTTTTGAATGGGACTCAGCAGCTTTTTTGGTCTTGCTAATGTCTTTAGAACTTTTTCCAGATGACAACATGCTACTTGCCCCCTGAACACTGCCTGATCAGAAACAATATTTAGACCTATGGAAGCCCAACATATGACAGGCTAGCTCAGCCTTCCTCAACCTGGGGCGCTCCAGATGTGTTGGACTACAACTCCCAGAATGCCCGCTGAGGCATGCTGGGAGTTGTAGTCCAACACATCTGGAGCGCCCCAGGTTGAGGAAGGCTGGGCTAGCTCATTGTGCCAGCTTCAAAGGGCAGGGAGCTTAGATGAACACGCAGCCCATTGTACCTGGCTCAGGTTGGCTATTTGCATCGCCTGGCTTTTTGGACCGTAAGAGGTGCCATAAAGTTGAGCCTTATAGAAGCCTGTTACGTTCCATTCGGAAATCCTTCTGAGGTCTCTCATACAACTTCCTGTCCCTGAATGGGCAAATTCATGTCAGCTCATCCAGCCCAAACTACCCCTCCAGGGCTTGAATGAGAAGTGAAAGTTGTGGTGAAACTTGCAACGTCTCTCCCAGACACTTTTCATCACTTCCAGACAGGTCTGTGAATTAATCACCCTCCCAGTTGTGTCCATATTAAATGTGAGGCTGTACTTTCTTGCTTTCTCTCCTCTTTACAGTCTCATTCTCCTGGATTAAAATATGCCCACTGCAGTGAGATGAGCATCCTAGAGCCTCTGTGCAGTTATTTCCTTTGCAAGGAAAGCCTGGATGCACACAAAATTCTTTACTGGGCCACTTTCCCACAAGTTATTTGTGGCTTACAAGAAAAAAAGCACCAGCTTTTGTATATATTTTTTTCTTGTCTGGCGTCACAAGGAAGCTCTACTCCTCTAGTGTGTGACTGATTACAAGCCTGGATTTCATATGTAGGCTGCTGGAAAACAGGCCTTCTGGCTCTTCCGTTGCTGTGGTGCCTGGTATAGTATCACTCTGCTTAAGTCTTTGTCTGTCATTCATTAGCATTCATGAAGTGGGCTGCTTCTTGTCATTAAGGCCCTTTCTACACCTAAGGATTATCCCAGGCAAATGGAGGGGTCGTCCTTGCCTGCTCCTGGGATCCCGTGTGTCATTTGCATGCACAGGGATGATCCCTGGGGGTGGGTGGGAGGCAGGTGTAGAAACGGCCTAAACTTATCAAAAGCTCAACTGAAGTGTAGGAGGGGGGAAATAGTTCTAGCCACCACATCTGTTCCCTCAATCTGTTCTCAGCATCATCCGTTTTCCTGTCTGTATTTGTAGGATTTGCTGCTGAAGTGAGACTTCACAGCACTTCATCCTGTGGTTTGGAGGAGACGTTACTGGATTCCCAGAAACTCCTGACCTGGCCCTTCTTCATTCAGTGTCAGCTGCACCACAGGCAGTAAGGAAACCAACCATGAAGTCCAAATGTGGCATTTGCTCATCCATCTGTGTCATTCCAATTCAGCAACCTCAGGAGGGCAGAACCTACCTAAGTCTAAAGGGGGGGGGGAGGGTCTCCCATCTGCCATAGCTTCAGAAGCAAACGAGAGGGGCCCCTGCTTTTTCTGTTCTTAGTACTGCTACACTTTAAGTATCCAAGATCCAACGTGGAAGGCGTGGAGTGTCCCAAAGGTGGGCTGCATCTATACCCATTCTTCAGTGCGCAGGCCTCAAAACCATAGGCACGAAGAGCAGATCTAATCGCTCCAAGGATTATATCTGGTTTGTAAGCATCCAAGTTGTGCATTATGCAGCATAGGTAGGACATACTTTGCCAAAGTGCGCCTGTGTTTGATAGTGGGAGGGATTTGTGTTATTTCATCCTTCATGGGACTCCCCTGGTCTTTACCACTATTTCACTTTACCACCACCACCCCTTCCCGAGTCTCTGTGCCATCAAGAACCTGTAAATGTGAATCTGTGACCCCTTGCTCCATGCTTGTTGTCTGTGGTGTCTTGGGCTTGCAATAAAAGACTACTGTGACCAATACATTCATTGTGGTTTCACCAGCATTCTTGCGAGAATCTTTTGGAATGAAAATATGGGTTGTGGGGTCACGTTTTGCTAGAGCTGCTCTTGCCTTATCGTAGCAAAAAGGGATCACCTCAACCCATGTGACCTGACATCAGAGCCCCCGTCTACTCGACTTTGCCTCAACTTGCTTTATCCAAAAGTATTGTTTTAAGTTACTGAAGGCTTTCATGGACGCTGTAAACACAGAAGAAGTGACAGTAAAACAAAAGACGGAGGGCTGTTGCTCAATGGCAGAATCATAGAATAGCAGAGTTGGAAGGGACCTTCAAGGCCATCGAGTCCAACCTCCTGCTCAAGGCAGGAATCCACCCTAAAGCATCCCTGACAGATGGTTGTCCAGCTGCCTCTTGAAGGCCTCTAGTGTGGGAGAGCCCACAACCTCCCTAGGTAACTGATTCCATTGTCGTACTGCTCTAACAGTCAGGAAGTTTTTCCTGATGTCCTGCCGGAATCTGGCTTCCTTTAACTTGAGCCCGTTATTCCATGTCCTGCACTCTGGGAGGATCGAGAAGAGATCCTGGCCCTCTTCTGTGTGACAATCTTTTAAGTCCTTGAAGAGTGCTCTCATGTCTCCCCTCCATCTTCTCTTCTCCAGGCTAAACATGCCCAGTTCTTTCAGTCTCTCTTCATAGGGCTTTGTTTCCAGACCCTTGATCATTCTGGTTGCCCTCCTCTGAACACGCTCCAGCTTGTCTGCATCCTTCTTGAATTGTGGAGCCCAGAACTGGAAGCAATACTGTAGATAATACCCTCTTTCAGGGGCGGAAGATCCCAGATTTATTTATTTAATGCATTTTTATACTGCCCAGTAGCTGAAGCAGCCTGGACGGTTCACAAAAGGGTTCAACCCTTGGCACCTCTGGTTAAAAGGAACAAGTACAGGGGAGGTGAAAGAATCCCCCTCTGAGACCTGGCAGAGTGGCTACGAATTAAGACAGTACTGGGTTGGATGGGCAAATAGTCTGACCTCCGGTACTAACACATTTGAATGTCAGAACCTCAAGAACCAAATGGCATTCATTTGAAGACTTTAGAAGTTTGTGGTTACAGAACAGGACTTAATATTCAAGAGTTACAAATGGGGCAGTTTTGCTTAACGATTTTAGAGGGAAATCCCATCTCCTGTGCAAGGTCAGGAGGAGCGTCCTTGTTTGAAGCCACTGAGTTCAAGGGGGCCCATAAGCATCTCATGCTGTTGATCTGGGGCGGAGGTTGGCAACGCAGTGCCTGTGGGGCCCTCTTCTCTTGCTTCCATGGTGGCGGCAGAGCGGGAGGAAAGTTCGCGGGGTGGGGTGTTGGGAGAGGAAGGAAGGAAGGAAGAGCGGCTCCAGCAGCAGGGGTGAGGCAGGGTCACGAAAGGAAGGCAATTTGGGGAAGGGATTCTCGCGCCATTTATATACATGTCACTATCCAAAGAACAGGTCTGACAAACTTCTAGGCCCAAGGGGCTTACAGTCTAAAATAAACACCTGGGAGTGGGGGTGGGGATTAAGGCAAGGAGGAAGCCTCGTAATGGCTCTCCATAGCGCCGGATCGCTAAGAACTGCAGAACTAATACGGCCTCTGGTGACCAAGTGGGAAAGCTACTCATTTCCATTGACTGAATATTTCGTGCATTTCTATACAACCCAAACCATCTGCACACATCAGCACACTTCTCCTCCCCAAAGCCTCGCCATTCCAGAGAAAGTAAAGACCAGTTCACACCCAACTTCCTACTGCTTATGCCTCCAAACAAGTAGCCTCAAGCAAAAAGAGCAAGGGGCCCGTTAATATCCCAGCCCATCTACCCCGATTTCTAGAACCCATTTAGTATATTCCCTGATCATGGCAGTTGCTGCCAATGGATCACAGATTACATTATTCATACAGTTGCATGTGCAGGGTAAAGGGGAAAAAGAGATGACAAAATTATACAGGAAGCAAGTACAAGTGAAGCTTCCCCATTAAATTCTAGCTATATTACCGTATTTCTTCGATTCTAAGACGCATTCCCCCCCCCCCCCCCATATAAACATCTCTAAAAACGGGGTGCGTCTTACAATCGAAGAACTACAGTAATTCAAATCCACATATCTGCTACGCCACAGGTCAAAGGCATATTATGCGCATACAAGTGTGCATGAGTTCCACTGCATGTCGAGTTGATTGCTGTGTTGCTTTCTTAATATCAGGAATAGTGCTGGTGTGGGGTGGCCTTACGTCTCCCTATTCCGGACGGAAGAGGTGCAATTTGTCCATCTGCACTCCTGTGTTGATCCTGTGGAAGCTGACAGGAAGACATGTCCTAACTCTAGCTTGTTTATTTATTTTATTTTATTTATTTATTGCACTTATATACCGCTCCCATAGCCGGGGCTCTCTGGGCGGTTTACAGAAATTGTTGCTTAGATGTCTCATAATTCCTTAGACCTAGAGGTTAGAAGACGTAGGAACGGGACCCAGCCACTTCTCTCCTGTGAAACAAATCAGTACCAGAGAGCATATCAGATTTAGGTGAGAGCAGGAGTCTTAACCAACTATTTAATTCCGCACTTGAACTTAGAGCAGCAATGGGGAATGAATAACTTTAAATATGTCTGCGACCCATCCTAGATGGATTACTAGATTAATGCATCTTTCGTCACTACCACTAGCTCAGATTTTAGAAGCCTCTACACTTTCCAGGAAGCTAAGACATAGGAGAGAGGCCTAATTCTCACAGAGTCACTCAAATTGTGCCTGGGCAGAATCATTTTAGCTTGCAGTCAGAGGCTCACATGGCTGAATACTCCTCCAAAAAAGTTTCTTGCAGAGGAAACTACCCCAACAGGGAGAAGACACTTCATCCCAACATGCCATGTTTTAAAAAATGCAGAGGAGCATTCAGCCATGGGGGCCGGAAGTTGCAGCCTGAAGTGAGGTTTATCCCTCCAGTGAGAACTAGATGGGAGTTTGTAGCCAGACCTGGAATTCCCCAGGAACTGATCTCAGGAGCACAGCGTCTCTAGCTGCTTGTGGTTGACGTGGAAAGTGGCCTCCACTTCCACAGAACCTGAAGACTGCTACATGGCAGAGGACAACAGCATAACAAACACTCACCCAAAAGACTTCCCAGCAGCTCTAGACGATCTGAACCAAAGAGCAGCTGAGGCTCACCGTCAACGTGGAAAACAAAACACGGCATCCCAAAGGCCTGAAGGGTGGGAGGGGAGACAAAAAGCGGAGTTTGCCCTTCATCTGCCCAGTTTTGTGTAATTTTTATGAACCTGCAGAGTTCACATATGCACACTGGCGACCATGCTTGGTGGTTATATGTTTAACCTTGCACTGATTTCTTTAGAAAGGTAGAATGTGATTTTCTTTTTTTTAAAAAAAGCAAAATAAGTTCTGCACTTTTTATACGTTGTCCCTGAAAACTGGGAAGCGAAAACAACTCACTTGTCTGCAAAGGTGGTTTGAAAACCTTGTTGTTCGTCTGGACTGAGAGAAAAAGACCGATAGACACAACAGCAGAGTTTGGGAAATTACGTCCGTGGCATGAAGTCCACTCCTGAAGGAAGAGCCTCTAGCTGGCCTTATCATCTGCATGACTGGACAGAGTCATTGCTAACCAAACGTGCTGGCCAACAGCCTGCAAGCAGGTGATGCTGTAGCATTTTAGCCTGATGGTTGCCATCACAAAATTTATTCAAGGGACAGGGAGGGAGGTCAAGGATCATGGATGCAGCTGCTAGGCAAACACTCACTTCTCTTCTACCGCTCCGAGTTGTGGGCCAGTTAACATGGGCAGGCTCACCACTCATGGACTGTAGCAACAATGGCTGTCGTGTATGAATGAGCCATCGCAGGGTGCTTCCAGACAGGAGGCTCGTAGCACTAGCAATCAAAATGCATAGTATAGCTATTCGGTCTTTTCTTCTTGAACAGGTTTTCCATGGGAAGAAAAAAAGATGGAAGAAGAGGTAGGAAATGGAAGGAGAGTTACAAACAGGAGATGTCTGGGCTCCCTGTAAAGTTCTGTGAATGAGGTGGGGAAATGGCACAAGAAAGACCTAGTCTGGAAGCACCCACAGACAGACCCTGCATATCCCACGCCAGTTCAAACACAAGCCTTTCAACGGGGTGGTTCACCCAATCAGCCAACCAATGAAAGATAGTGGGCGCGTTTGCACAACACGCCAACCCAGCGAAGCGAAGCGCACTGTGGGTTGATTTGCAAACAACCTGCAGTGAGCGGTTGGGGCAGCCAACAGACATATGGGCTTGGCGTGGGTTGTTCCTCTAGCCAGATCTGCCTTGGCAGTGGGACCCATCTTGTCTGTCATCAACTCCTCTGAGGGAGCCCTTTTTTATTATTAATGTTGTTGTTATTATTGTTATTATTAATCAATAAGTGTTATTATCTGCACAAAAACAGGGCTGGGAATGTGTGCAAATCCCCCCACCCACACTTTTAATTTTTGTTTATCAGTTATCCGCAACAGCACAACTGCAGCGATCCAAACAAAGACGCAATCAGAGCATGGACTGGGGAGATTGTCGGCACAAAAGGGGCCAATGACAGGCCTTCCGAATTGCCGCTTGGGCACCCCTGGAGGGGCTGTCACGGGCCAGAGGAAAGGGACACTGCAGGCAGCTTGGCTGCACTTGCGAAGAGCAACCACGTCCCCTGCAGGGTTTTCTGCAGAGTGTTTACTCCATGATGCATTGGCATGTCTGGCTTCAGACAATATGCCAACCCATTGTGGGTAAAACTACCCCAGAACAACCAATGGGTTATCAGGATGGGTTGTTTCTGAAAAACAACGCGTCCAGACCAAAGCCTTCAGGGTTTGGACATGCTAACCAGGTGTGGGTTGTACAAACCCAGTCAGCGTGTATGTGAGACTGTGAACTAGCTCTATAATGGCAACAATAGCTCAGGCTTGCTAGGCGGTTCACTCACATGGTTTCCTTAGTTGATCTGCTCTCTTTCTCTGAATAGACCTCGTGTTCCCAATAAGGAATCTAGCGGCAATGTTTCAGCAATAGCAACAGCAGCAGTAGCCATGGTGAATACCCAGGAGGGTATCCAAGCATAAGCCAGAAGGCCTCCTGGGATGAAAGTCCAGGGCTGGGCTCTAGAATGACCCCACTGGCCAGTCTAGTTGCTCACCAGAGCACTGAAGGGTTTGCATTCCCTGTGATTCCCGACACTGCCTCTCTGGGAAAAGGGATGAAAGCACTGGGCTGACATGGGGCAGGTCTACACTTCCCGGCAATCCGGGAGGGAGGGGGGAGGATCCCGCAATATGCTGATCACGAGATCCTCCCCCTGCGTTCACACACGGCACGCGACGTCCAGGGAGGAAGGAGGATGTTGCGCCCACCTTTTTTTTTAAGAATACAGGAGCTGGGGCGCACCTGCGCTCCAGCGAAAAAGTTTTTTAAAAAGTTTTTAAAAGCCCCGACCCCTCTCCCCACCCTACCCCTGATGGCCCTGGACTCTTCCCGACACGGCTCCTTCCCTCAAATGAACCCGGCTACTCCCAGGGAAGAAGCCGGGACAGCTGGCCACACCACCTGTGGTCCTTGGGATCGTCCTGGGACCGCGGGGGAAACCGAGAAAAAAGGTGTAAACTTGCCCACGATGTCAGTGGCTCACCCCATATCTCAGCGCTTCTTCCGTTGTTGCTTTCAGACGATTCTTCACATCAGGGGAGGTGCTCATTTCCAGAAGCTTCTGGGCTTTGCCTGAGGGTAGCCCTGCTCTCCCTGCTACCTGAGAAGAAAGAAACATAGAAGGCAGATACTGCAGCAGATACCACCAAGGTTAATCAGATTAATACTTCAGGAGGCCTTCGGCACTAATAGGAATGCAACCCACTTGGGATAAGGGAGCAAGCAAATAAATAAATAAGCTTGCTTTGCAAGGGTGCCAAAGTATTGGCATGGCCTAACTAGAACTGGAAAGAAGGTGCAACAGCCAGGCGGCCGTGGAATTGTGGTACCTATGTTGTCAATATTAAACTAGCCAGTATTCTCCTTGTTCTCCCGTCAGATCCGATAGCGGGCATTTCACGTTACCAAAGCAAGAGAGTGAAAAACATCTCGAAAGCACTCCATTAAAAAGAAAGTCATACATGGGGCACCTATAGTTTACGGATTTTAATTATCTTAATTAACATTTAAGTTAGGCACACTACATTCTCTCTTTGCATTTGAAGTTGCTTTATTTGTAATCACACCATTAGGCCACCAGTGGTTTCTCCTCTGAAGGCAGTGGCCCTCCAGGGTGTCAGACTGAACTCTTTCCCAGGCCTGCTTACTGGGACCTCCTGCATTCAAAGCACACACCCTTACCAGTGAACGACACACCCACCCCTACATAAACTAAAAAGCAGGACGTTCTGAAAGTCTGGGCATAGAGAATTCTCATAAGGTACTGCAGGAAGGGGTTTATAGTGATATTCGTACCAAGCTGATTTTTCACAATATTAATTCAAAAGGCAAACAAACTAGGGCTGTGCACTGCCTTGGGCCAAATCCCTGAAACCGAGGCAAGGCGGGCTGATTTGGCCCACCTGGCCTCAGTTCTGAGTCGTTTCTGGGTCAGCCCGAGGCAAAAGCAGATTGGTACCAAAGCTTCGGGGCGCTTCAGGCCACTTTGTAGCAGCGCAGGGCCCTCCCTCCCGCTGCCCCAGGAAAACCAGTGCAAGACCGTCCGTCAATCTATTGGACTCACCTCCTTCTCCCTGCTCTCTCCGCTCACCTCCTGCCACCGCTGCATCGCCGCCGTGACCAGGAAACGCGGCATTCTCCTGAGAGCCAGGCCGTGTATTTTGTCCACAAACATGGCCACAAACTATGGCAGTCGTAAAGTGGAAATGACCCTTTTGTGGCTGCCATAATTTGCCCCCACAATATCTTGAAATCATGGCCTGGCTCTCAGGAGGAGGCCGCATTTCCTGGTTGTGGCAGCAATGGGGTTGATGGCGGAGATGGGGTTGATGGCAACAGCGGCAGAGGCGATGTGGTAGCAATGCAGTGGGGGCAGCGGGTGAGCAGCGAAGTCCCAGTGGCAGCGGCTCTGGGAGCAGCAAGGGAGAGCAGGGAATTGGGAGTCCAATGGACTTCTGCCCAGCCTTGCTCCTGGCTTTCCTGGGTGCCGGCTGTGCAGCCAGCACCCAGGGACCCGCAGGGCCGAGTCGCCTTGGGGCGCATGAATCTCGCTTCAGCTTCGGCGCCGAGGCAGACAACCCCCGAAGTACTAAAACAAACATTGAGAAAATCTTTCTAGATGTTCCAAAGAATCCATGACTAAGAAGGGAATGAAAGTACATAAGTCCTCTTCAGTATTTTTTTCGTCATCTCTGAAGAAATACAACTGCAAAACCATTCCTCCCAGGCAACACTGTTGCCTAAAAAGTTAAGCCCATGAAGTCAGACTGGGATCTCTTCCTATCTAGTCTTTTGTCCCCATGGCAAAATGACCCACCCAGCAGATCTCCACAAACCAGCCTACACAATCTATGTGCAGGTGCACTGTGGGGGAAAAAGAGGATGCAGAGGAGAAACTTACGGCCAAAATACTTTCTGGCTGGGTGATATCTTCATCCTGGAGAGACAAGGAGTACGAGAATGGGTTACAAATGCTCATGACCAAGAGACTGTGCAGAGTGAAAGTGTCAACTTAAATATCTGCTTCACTAACAAGTCAAAAACAAAGAAACAAACAAAACAGTGAGAGGCAAGGAAGTCATTTCATTCCCCTACATGGAGGTGAACGCCAAGTTTTCTTCACCTAACGTAGCGATACAATGACTACACAGAAGTGTAGAAATATGAAGGAAGAGAGAATAATGGAGCGTGGCCGGGACTTCTGAATTTCCGTAAAAAGGGCCTACAAATTATATTGGCACCAAACATCTCATTTCGTTGTTCACTGTACAACTTGTGACCAACGAAGCTGAACACAGCCCACCAGTCATGTATGGTGGTCAGCAAGATGTCCACAACAAACAGTTTTTGCCGTTCTTCAGGGACAATCAAAGCAGGAGTGTTAAGTAGTCCTTCGAGGGGCACCCTACAGTACTGCATTTGACTTAGTGGGTTGCTAATTGTATAAGTCTGGCGCCCAGGTCATTTCAACTTTCTTGTATAAGTGACCTGAAGAAATAATTCTGCAGGGCACAGAATCATCTTGAAAGATGCACAATACTTGAGTTCTGAAATACTAACCCGGGACCAAATACGCATCCAAAGTTCTCTCGACACAGACTCCAGAAACTGCGGCTCTGCTATATCCACAGCTGTGATGAAACGCATGGCAGAAAGGCTCCCTGCATTCGGTAAAGACAGACGCACAAAGAATGTGAGAGAGGTTGCACAAAGGTCAATGGAAAGAGAACCCCACTGCTGCCAAACACCAGAGCAGGTTTGGCCATGGTCAGGCAAGAGGCGTTCAACTTCAGCAACAGCTGCGGTGAAGCTGCTCCCAAGGGCTTCGCGTCATTTACGCTTCAGTGCCATCAGTTTACATTATGACACTTCGCATAGTAAAGTTTACACACTTACAAGTTTACACATTAGGATTTTACAATCTAGCTGTTGACAGAGGGGAAAAACAACAACACTCAGGCCTAAGAAAGGAAGTATCTCTAACCAAGATCACCACACCACATCAAGAACAGGCTGTCATGGGCTGAGCCCATGGTTCCCTTAAGAGAACATCTTTTGCTTCATCCTAGGGAGAGGGAGAAGGGTTTCTTTGTGTCCAAAAAGGGAGTAGCAAGTGAAATGCCAAGGCCGCGCTGGACGAGAAGCGCCTGGCATCTGATAACGCCTCCCCGGGCTGGTACCGAGGGGAGAGTAACAAGTTGCAGCTGTGCAATGTCTGGGAGCATTCCCCCTCCTTTCAGGAGAGGTGTGGGTTGCTATGGGGTTTCTATTGGTCAAGGTGGGTCTGGTGACAAGGGGGTCCCAGAAAGGGATAAAAAGCCTAGGCACCCAAGGGTCCGGTCTCTTTCCTGTGGGTGTCAGTGTGTGCGTGGTGAGTCAGAGCATCCAGGCCGGGCCGGCTGAATGGCGGAAGCTCCACGCAGCTGCTGAGGGAAAGAGTCTTAGTTCGAGTAGCGTAAAGCCAAGTCGGAGTGAGCAACAAGAAGTTGAGTCGCAGAGTTAAATGTTTGATATGTTTTAGTCTAGGTTTGGGTACAAGTGTGCAAGGGCTGGTGGGCGGTTAAGTGGGGAGTGCATGCAAATTCTATTGGCTTGAGCGTGTAAAGGGGGAGGGTAAGGCATTAGTCCCTGCTGTCCGAAGTGTGTCATTCCTTTGTCCGTGTTTTCCCCCAAAACCTCTTACATGTTTACCTTAATGCGTGGACCCTTACGGAGGTGTGTAGTTTGAAGAATAAAAGTGTTTGGTCCCTATCTCTGGAGTGTCGTTTCCTTGAGAACCTAGACTACAAAGGGTTAACAAGCAACAGCGAAGGGGCGTGTGCCTGGGCGGGCTGAGTCAGACCCCTCTTCTCCGGCCGGGGAATCGCTGAGTCAGATTCCACCACACAGGCCTGAGCTTGGGGTTTGTTCATCATGTAACATTTTCATGACATTTTGCCTCTAGTTCACCCTGGCATATCAGGTGCGTAAGTATTAGGCAAGGAGAAAAGCGATCAGAATACTGAAAAGTTGCTTTTGAAAGGACCTCAGAGAAGTTCTGCTTCCTTTCCTTGCCTTCTTGCTCCCCGAGTTCTGACCACCTGCAATCACAATTAAACTATGTCAAGGATGACCTGCCAACAGGATGGGAAGCGTTGCACAAAGGAGGCGCCCAATTTGGACAGCACTGAGAGACACAGGTTCTCTCAGCACAGGCTGACCCTCCCTTTGCATGGCTCTCAACACCCCAATGGGGATGGCAAGGAATGCATCAGCGAGATGCTTTACTGTGCTTGGTGCTGGAAGGAGCTACTCTTCCCAGCGCCGGTCACGTCTCTTCCTTGTGCTAAGAGCTCCACGCCCTTCACAGTATGGACCTAGGCAAAATGGACAAGGCTCATGGTGTCAGTGGGCATGGTGATGCCCAGTGATATCATCTGGAACATGAAGGGCCTGGAGGGAGGCAATTCAGCCCCAAAGTAGTTCCTCTCCCCTGTGTCATGTCTAGCCCTGCTCCCCCTGGGTTGGAAGAAGGTGTTTCAGGTGATCAATCAGAATCAGACTCTGAAGTAGAGGAGTCGGCGCCAGAAACAGGCCAGCCTGTACCAGTGGAGGAGAAAGCTCTCACGGGCTCTTCACCAGCTGGGAGTGAACCCTCTCCAGAGCTTATCTCCTAAAGGGCAAACAATACACAGTCAGTGGGAAGCCAACATTCTTCTGAGAGGGAGAACACAGAGAGGCTAGCCGATCCTAGAGTACGCCACCACAGACTAAAACAGGTGGAGCAAAAGGAAGGCAAGAGAAAGTCAGCCCGGCTGGCATCCCGTCAGAAGCTGCCTCAGAACTAGTCTCTCTGAAGTTAACGCGTCTTGGGAAAGGGCTTTCCATTCTTCATGAAAGGACAATGGTCTCACTTAGTTTACATAGTTTTGCCTGGGGGAAAGTTCCTAGAGATTAGACTCTCTTCAGGTGGGAAGAGATGTATATTGCTTGAATAAAGCTTTGTGGATTACTTAGCAGGCCTCGTTATTGTCTCCTAAGAAGGCAGGAGGTTTTGAAAAACACGACACCCTGTGCTACAGTATGTAAAAGGTTAATAGCAGTCTTTTGATGGGGAGGGAACACACACACAAACACACACCATATTGGGAGTGCAGCACTGGCGGGGGAGCTGTTTTTAAGCCTTTCCTTCTGCATTTGTTTTTTCTAATTAAAGTCCCTCCAAGATTTTTTACAAATGGAGGGAAAGCATGGAAACACCACCCTCATTTAAATGAAACAGTGACCAGTTCTTCCAAGGGACTTCATTGCCCCCATTAAAGCGGCCTCCTTTTCTTACCCTTCTCAATCATAGTCCCCATGAAATCCTTTGGTTGTTGCAAAGGCACTTGGTAGAATTTTGCCATCCGCATGATGTCCTTCACCATGTACTCTCCTCTCTTGGGCAGCAGTGCTGGGGGCCGGTTACCTGTTGCAAAAGATGGAGCGTTGCAAGAGGGAGTTTTCAGACAGAGACGAATACTACACCCAACCATTTCTCCATCACGACAGGGGAGCTAATCATTCTCAGGATGGCCACCAATCTGGATAGCTTTAAAAGGGGGTTGGATAAATTCCTGGAGGCAAAGGCCCTCAATGGCTACTAGCCCTGATGGTTGTGTGCTATCTCCAGTATTCGAGGCAATAAGCCTGTGTGCACCAGTTGCTGGGGAACATGGGTGGGAGGGTGCTGTTGCATCATGTCCTGATTGTTGGTCCCTGGCTGATGGCTGGTTGGCCACAGTGTGAACAGAGTGCAGGACTAGATGGACCCTTGGTCTGATCCAGCATCAGGGCTCTTCTTATGTTCTTATGTCCCATCCACAGAGAGAAACACGAGCAAAGAACAGTAAAGTCCATTTCGCTGGAGATAGCAAATTATGGCAGTCTCTTCTAATTACTTTCTGGTTTTATTTTAATAAGGCCCACCACAATCATTTTTTCACTGTACAGTCCAAGGACATACTTAATTGAGAATTAGCAATACCTAAAGCAAAATGCCAATGAAAAGAGACTGCTTGAGAAGAAGCTTGATTTCCTGGACTCAGTGACTTGGAAAATGGCAGCACTCTTTGTCCTAAGGTGTGATGGCACCCAAGCAGAGATATCAGCATATATGGAAGGCTTCATTCACCTGCTGTGAACTGCACTGAACTTCTGCAATCAGAACATCACTCCGAAGCAGTATCCTTCGGTAAAAAGTAATTGCTGAACACGTTTTCCAGGAATATGCCTAATTTTTATCTGAGCCAAGTTCTGCTATTCTGCACCTACCGGTCTCCTTCATTATGCCTGCAAGTAAAACAGGACGCAAACGCAGCTCAATGTTCCAGATAGGACGGTACCGGCAGAGAACCTACAGTGGTGAGAAAAACTAATTATCGGCAGCCTCAAATGCATGTAGAGAAAGATCTGGAGCTGGCAGCTAAAAAATGGAAAGCAGCTTTGGCAAGGTAGATTTCTGAGCCAGTCTGCAACAGGACACATTGCATGCACAAGTGGTGCTTGAGGAATCAACAGGTTTACCATGTGGCATGAGCTTTCCGAAGCAACAACCTTCTTCATCAAATGCGAGAAATGGATTGGGAATGCAAGATGTAGTACAGAGAATTATGTTTAGGTACATCCAAAGACAACCCAAGTTAAAACCAGCAGCAACAGGGATGCAAGTACAAAGGTTTGCTGGGGTTCCTAACATGAACAGCGGCCTTCACTATTTGTGCAAACTGTTATGCAGTCTGGTTTGGGGCAGGGCGAGACAGAAGATGCAGGCAAGGGAGAAAGACCAGCTAGCCTTGCCCAAAAAAGTGGCAAAACCAAACATCCACATTCCACTGGGGATTAGGCACACACAGATTGGAGGGATGAACCCCAACATGCTTCCTGTGACCTAGGCGTATGTCTTAGAGAGCCACAGGCCACCAGAACTCTCCAAGCTGCCCAAATACGCATCTGTGTTAGCTACACACTGCCTCCGACCATAAGGTTTCTACAAAGTAAAAAAAAAAAAACACCCACAAAACAATGAGAAAAAGGTAGCTGAGCTGACGATAAGAAAAATTCCAAAATCAGTATTAGTGTAATCACTTTATTAGGTCAAACAAACAAAAAATCACAAAAAATGTGCAAGCTTTTGAACCCTCTAAATCTCTTCATCAGGGAAGATGTTACAAAAAACAGGTTTAGTGGAAGACAGGAGGAAAAACTGACTTGTTTTCTATCCTATCCCACACCCACACCCTGACAAAAAAACACCTTTTGCAATATATTGTCTGATTATGAGATTTGGAGATTTTGAAAACTTGTGACTGGTTATCCAAAAAAAGTATTGTACTGCATGGAAGCCTGCTGACAAAATCCCCCCAGTCCGTGCTGTGATTGCTTCTTTATTTGGATAGCTGCAGTTGTGCAATTGTGCTATTGAGGATAACGGATAGACAAAAATTAAAAGAGGGGATTTGCACACATTCCCAGCCCTGTTTTTGTGCTGATAATAATTATTGATTAATAATAATAATAATAATAATAAGCTCCAACAGAGGTCTTGATGACAGACAAGATGGGTTCCACTGCCAGGACCCCCTCTCCTCTATCATGGTGGGAAGGTGACAAAAGGGGTGATCCAGTACACATCCGAATAGTGGCCTACAGTGTGGGTGGATTCACTTTCTAGGAGGCTGCTGGAATCTAATCAGCACCTTTGATTAACCATCAGGTGGTTGCACTTAGCTCTAGTTTTGCTTGTTGCAGATCCATAGTTATGTAATTAATAGTTATGATCATTTCACCCAAACTTCTTGCTTCATGGTTCCTTCAGGGGTAGTTGGAACACAGTTGTTTTGCTTTGGACATTTTCAAGGCAATTTTCTTCAATTTTCATCCTATACTTGTTCTAATCCAGGAGATCCACAAGCTCTCAATTTGTTCTCTATTCCTCAACATATTAATTATCAGAAGAGGCCGATATTCAGGGAAGATGGGGACTGTTGCTCAAACTCTGGGGATGATCCAGCTAAATTAAAGCTCTTTCAAGCCCCATTAATTTCTCTGGAAGAAATGTCAACACAATCTTAACGGTCAATTGAAATCAATGGGATGGGAAAGTGCTTAACCTTGGATGAATCATTCCTAAATGTTTCTATTAATGTGCAGCTTGGCACTGTATTAGGCTCAATGCTTTACACACCCACAATCACTATAAGTAATGAACAAGTGACAGCTTGAAAGATTGCAACATTTTCTGCAGCAACAATAAATGGGGCAAAGTCCAGACCAAAGGTGCTGGAAAGCTGTGGCCCCTCTGAGGATTTATGGAAGCTGCTAGAAGTGCTTTTGCTGTTGGCCTTTTCTTTGGAATTTTCCATCCATTGATCACTCACTTTTACAGAACATCCAGAGGACATTATTTTTTTTATTTTTTTTCATTTATATCCCACCTTTTTTTTCCTCCAAGGAACCCAAGGCGGTGTACATAATCCTCCTCCTCTCCACTTTATCCTCACAACAACAACCCTGTGAGGTAGGTTGGGCTGAAAGTCTGCGACTGGGCCGAAAGTCACCCAGTGGGTTTCCATGGCCAAGTGGGGACTTGAACCCAAATCTCCCAATTCCCAGTCCAACACTTCAGCCACTACACCATTACTGTCAAATCATTGCAGTCCAGCATTTATTGTTTTATTTGGCCATGATTTCACAGACCTTATTTACGGCCAATTTCTGCAAAACAATTTAAATGCAGCTCCATTCTGGACAGGCAAGGTGCTATTGAGGCTTTTCAAGAGTCCTGGGTCTCAAATCCAGTTCTCTGTTTGCAGATCCTGCCTGTTTTAATGCTTTTGTTGATCACGACTGACTGACCACACTGTTACATATTTTTGCAGGTTCCATTTCTAAATGCTGCTACTGAATTACGCTGACAAGTGTTCTGTTTATATGGTGTGAAATGATCACGTTCTGGAAGAACTTCCTTTTCTTCAATTCTCTGCATACTTATGGGAACTTTAATCTTGAAAGGGAGCAGACAGTTAAATATGCAGCCCTAATCATACTTAGGCCTTAGCTAGACCTAAGGTTTATCCCTGGATCGTCCAGGGGTCAAACCTGTTCATCTAGGTGACACACAGGGGATCCAGTGCTCAGGCAGGGGCAAACCCTGGATGATCCCAGGATAAACCTTCATAGAATCATAGAATAGCAGAGTTGGAAGGGGCCTACAAGGCCATCGAGTCCAACCCCCTGCTCAATGCAGGAATCCACCCTAAAGCATCCCTGACAGATGGCTGTCCAGCTGCCTCTTGAAGGCCTCTAGTGTGGGAGAGCCCACAACCTCCCTAGATAACTGGTTCCATTGTCATACTACTTCTGATGTCTAGCTGTGGCCTTGGTGGCAGTTGGCCCATTGGAACTTACTTCTGAGTATATACAGTGTCGCAGCTACTTGGGGCCAAAGTCCAGGAATGCAACTTGCCTGCGTTTTATTTATTTATTACATTTTTATACCGCCCAATAGCCGAAGCTCTCTGGGCAGTTCACAAAAATTAAAACCATAATAAAACAACCAACAGGTTAAAAGCACAAGTACAAAATACAGTATAAAAAGCACAAAATACAGTATAAAAAGCACATAAAAAGCATGGGTTTTAGCAGAACCCATCGCCAGTGCAACAGGAAAATAGTGGATCCTGAAAACGATCATTTCCGGAACAGAGCAAGTCAGTGGAGTTTGCAGAAGGGGGCTCTGGTGACCTGTCCCATCTTGGAAAGGAACGTTTTCACTCATTTCTAGGGCTTGCTCTAGAAAACGCTGCTTTCCTGCTGATCCCAGGGTGCAACAGGAGAAGTGGAGGTGTAACAGCACCCAGGGGGCTCCCCAAAGGACCACCCACAGAGCAGCACTCCCTTTTATTCCTGTGGTCATGATGGTGCTCTGATTTTCAGTGAATTTAAAATGCACAACTGAGCATGCTCGGGGCACTTTAAAAAACAAAACAAAACAGGGTTGGCAAACACTTTTTTGTTTTTGTTCCCCTAACTTTGCAGGGACGTGGAAGCAGTTGAAAGAGGTCGGGGTGGGGTGGATTGAAATGTTTCTTGGGTGCTCCACAGCTGAAGTCCTGCAGATGACCATCTAAGGAAGACCCATGAATAAACGCACATTTATGTATGGATGGGTCACTCCTGGGGGGGGGGCTGCGCCTGTGCCCCTCCCACTTGGATACTACCATTGGGGGGGTGCAGTTACCCCTCCACGCTTCTCTCCCCCGTTCCCACGTTACCTCGAATCCCAGCCAGGAATATGGAGACAAGACGTCGTAGAAACACTCCACCACTTTCTTGCTGCTCCCCAAACCTTCTCGCGCGGTCGCCATAGTCCTCCCTAGCAGGGCGACAACGGAGAAGGCGGGTCTGCGCATTTGCACGAGCAAAGCCAGCACGCAGGTACCTCCCAGGGAGCGAAAGAGCAAACAACAAACCACGCGCTGGCCCGAACTTCGCCCCTGGCGTGGCTGCTGGGCTGCGTCACGTGAGAAATGGGAGGACCCAGCCCAAAGACTCTTGCTCGCTGCTGACACCTAGCGGCATAAAGCTTAAGCGCCCTTTTCAGGCGACGTTCAATATGGCGCCTAGAAACAACCGACGTCGTGACGTTCTGACTTCCCCTGCTACGTTCCATTTGTCCGTCACTTAAAAGGGCGGGGAAATTCAAAAGTGCCTCCCACGCCTCGTGTTTAGCCACAGGTTCCGGAGGGGGGGGGGAATCAATGGAGGCTGGTGGCTCCGATTTCGGTGGGCCTGTGAATCCATCCTGAGTTTCAGTCAGAACCAGCCACAACTTTTTGAAAACCCATAGATAGCTCCTTTAGAGTTCTGACTGAAAACCCATAATATAATATTAATGATGATGATGATAATAATAATAATTCTTACCCAGCCTCTCCCTTTGGATCGAGGTGGGGAACAACATTAGAATCAACACATCATAAAAATGGATTCACAACCCCACCAAATTCAGAGCCACCAGCCCCCATAGAGAAGCCAGAATTACACTAAGCAGATTATAACACCTTTAAAACGTTTTGAAGACTGTGTCTGGAGTGTGTGAAAAGGAGGACAGGGCTCCTGTATCTTTAACAGTTGCATAGAAAAGGGAATTTCAGCAGGTGTCATTTGTATATATGATGAACCTGGTGAAATTTCATCTTCATCACAACAGTTAAAGCTGCAGGTGCCCTCCCCTCTTTTAAATCTGAGCCGGATCTACACTACTGCTTTAAAGCGCTTTATAACAGTTTTGACAACTGTATATGGAGTGTGTCCTGGGCCCCAACAGTTGTTAAACTGTTATAAAGCATTTTAAAGCAGTAGTGTAGATCCTGCCCAGCTCACTCTAGTATAGCTCCTGCACCTTTAACTGTTGTGATGAAGAGGGAATTTCCCCAGGTTCTCCATATATACAAATGACACCTTGAAATTCCTTTTTCTTTGCAACTGTTAAAGATACAGGAGCCCTGTCCTCCTTTTCATATGGTCACCCTAAAGCAGTAGTGTAGATCCCACCCAGGTAGGGTTGCCATACGTCCCAGAAAACCAGGAATGTCACGGTTTCCAAGCATTTCTAAAATGTCCCGGCCACTCAGTCAAGAATCCCGGATTCCTGTTCCAGCTGGCTGGAGAAATTCCAACCTCCGAAATGGTGCCTTGAGCCTGCTCAGTGGAGTGTAGGTCTCCATACTGAAGTCTCCTCTAGCTTTTGAGAACTAATAGAAAAATGTAATTTACTGTCATTTTTTTCTGTTTGTTTGCTTAAACTGTTCTTTGCCTATTATTTATTTGCAGGTGCTTAAGTGCTTTAGGCTGCAATCCTATGTCCTATTTAACTTAACAGGATTTGTTTCTGAGTAGACACACATAGGATTGCAGTGTTAGATAACTAAAGCTTAGATAGCTTTCTTTCTTTCCCTAGACCTTTACGTATTGCTCAGTTTTTTAAAAAAAATCCTAGCCCACCCCCTAAAAAATTGTCCCGGTTTTATAGATTCAGAATATGGCAACCCTATGCCCAGGAGTGGAGTGGACACGGGTGCCGCTTTTGCTGGCAGCTACATGTCCTCTTGTATTATTGCATTACCGCTTACATTTAACGAGAGAAAGCCCACTACTCCCACCCTTGTCCATAGAATCGTAGAATCATAGAATAGCAGAGTTGGAAGGGGCCTACAAGGTCATCGAGTCCAACCCCCTGCTCAATGCAGGAATCCACTCTAAAGCATCCCTGAGAGATGGTTGTCCAGCTGCCTCTTGAAGGCCTCTAGTGTGGTTGAGCCCACAACCTCCCTATGTAACTGGTTCCATTGTAGTACTGCTCTAACCGTCAGGACGTTTTTCCTGATG
This sequence comes from Elgaria multicarinata webbii, assembly GCF_023053635.1. Lineage (NCBI taxonomy): Eukaryota > Metazoa > Chordata > Lepidosauria > Squamata > Anguidae > Elgaria > Elgaria multicarinata. The sequence continues at coordinate 9,884,316 of NC_086176.1, forward strand.
TCCAGCTGGAATCTGGCTTCCTTTAACTTGAGCCCGTTATTCCGTGTCCTGCACTCTGGGATGATTATTATTATTATTTATTTATTTATTTATTTATATAGCACCATCAAGAAGAGATTCTGGCCCTCTTCTGTGTGACAACTTTTTAAGTATTTGAAGAGTGCTGTCATGTCTCCCCTCAATCTTCTCTTCTCCAGGCTAAACATGCCCAGTTCTTTCAGTCTCTCTTCATAGGGCTTTGTTTCCAGGCCCCTGATCATCCTGGTTGCCCTCTTCTGAACATGCTCCAACTTGTCTGCGTCCTTGTGGAGCCCAGAACTGGATGCAATACTCTAAATGAGGCCTAACCAGGGCTGAATAACAGTGTTGGGACTAGGCGAGCCTCATTGGGGAGATCATTCCACAGTCGGGGGGCCACCACCGAAAAGGCTCTCCTTTGTTGCCATCCTATGCATTTTAGACAGGGGGAACATCGTACAATTCCCTTCTGAAAAATGCTGGGTGTACATCATAAAATATAAATTATGGAAGCTTTCAACCAAAATATAAAAGTATTATTTATTATTTATTTAAAGCATTTTTATAGCGCCGCCTCACCATTTTTGGCATCAAGGCACTTTACAATAACACATAAAACAATTCCATTTAAAACCCTCAGTCCCTCCAGGGTTGTTGTTTTCTTGGGGAGGCATGGAGGTGGCCATTTGTCTCGGACCCGTACTCCTGGGTGCCCACGCCTCCTCATGTCCCAGTTGTTGTTTTTTACCCTTTTTTCCAGCTTCTCCCCACGCCGGAGAAGCATGGAGGCAGTCCAGCAGCCATTCGGCTTGCTGGCTCACCCCCTCACCCTGGTCCGGGCAGATGGCGACCGATGAGGGTTCGCCATCTGCCCAGACATGCCTCCGAAGCGGCTCCAGAACAAGGGCGACAGATGCCAGATGCTGTCGTCACCTTGCTCCAAGAGAAAGAAGTCGGGATAAGTCCCCGACTTTTTAAATTCGGAGCTTTGGGGGAGAGCCCTGGGATGGCTCTGCTATGGCTGCTGCATATATGGCTCGGGTCCAGGTTATTTGAAAGACCGTATTCTCCCTTATGAGCCTGCCCGTGCTTTGAGATCTTCTGGGGAAACCCTTCTTTCAGTCCCACCACCTTCACAGGCGCTTGGTGGGAACATGGGAGAGGGCCTTCTCGGTGGCTGCTCCAGTGCTCTGGAACGCTCTTCCCGGGGAAGCTAAACTGGCTCCCTCCTTGATGTACTTTCTGGAGCAGGCAAAAACTTCTTTGTTCCGGAAAGACTTTGGCGAATAATCTACGCCTCCATCTATGTTAAGGACTTGTAAAATTGTCTTGTATTTTAAATGTTTAATGTTTTAATATTGTAATATATTCATTTTTTTAAAAAAAACTTTTGTATATTTCTTTTCATAGGTTTTAAAATGTACATGTTTTAAATTTTGTAAGGCCACCTTGAGGCCCAGTATTGGGCAAAAGGCGGGATACAAATAATAATAATAATAATAATAATAATAATAATAATGACCTAGCGTCACTGAGGATCCAACCCGGGGCTTTCCCCTTCTCAAGAGAGCCGCTGGGAAAATAAAAAGGTCTTCACCTGGCGCTGAAAGGAGTTCAACGTAAGGGCCAAGCAAACCTCTCTAGGGAGCTAATTCCACAGCCAGGGTGCCACAGCAGAGAAAGCCCTCTTCCTCTTAGCCACCTGCCTCACTTCCTTTGGCTGGGACTCTTAGGGTCAAGATAGGTATATATGGGAGGAGGTGATCCTTCAGATAACCTGCCCCCAAGCCATTAAAGCTTTGAATGTTAATACCAGCACTTTGATTTGGGGTCAGACATATGTCTGATCATTTCTGCTCTTAATTTTAGGGCTTGTCTTGATGAAGGATTTGCCCAGGGTGAATTTGCAGTAGCAGCAGGTCATCTACATGACACAGCCGCCATTGCGAAGCCATCTGGGGGCAAACCCCGGAAACTCCTCTGAAAAAAAGTTGGGCACTTACCCCAACTTTTTTGTCTGCGCAGAGGTGTCACAGCCGATGGTGCCCCCTGATTATGGAATTCACCATCAGTTGGACAGGGAAGGCGGCAGACCTCCAAGAGCTCAGGAGAGCCCCATGCATCTGGTAAATAAAAATAAATAAAAATGGGGGGGGGAGAGGAATGGGGCCCCTTCCTCCCCCCAATTTCTTTTTTAAAAGATATCTGTATCTGCGCAGCTTCGCAGATAACATATAAAAAACGAGGGGGGGGGAAACAACGGGCAGCCAGAGGGAGGAGAGGTGGTTTGTCCTCGTCCTCCTCTGGCTGCCTCGTTCCTCCCCCATCCCTCCCGATCCTCGGCGTGGCAGCAACTCTGCACTTGCGTTCTTTCCCATGCAGATGCCGGGAAGGAGCGCAAATGCAGGAGCCCGAGGCTTCGCGGTGCCAAAGCGCTGCCGTCAAGATGGGGGCCTGGTCACTGTAAATAAACTTTACAGACACTATAATAATTAGCAGTTTTCTGGAATTTTATGGTTTTCCTTTTGCATTCCATTAAAGTAGGTTTGCCTATTCAGTGAACTGACATGCAGGGTTTATTATTGAATTTATCATCATTAAATAAGTACAGCCATGCTGGATAAGACCAAGGGAGCATCTAGCCCAGCATTCTCTTCACACCGTGGCCAACCAGCTATTAAGCAGAAACCCACAAGCAGGGCATGAGTGGAACAGCACCCTCCTACTCATGTTCCCAGCCATACTGCCTCTGATACTTGAGGTAGCATATCGCCATCTAGTAGCCATTGATAGCCTTGTCTTCAATGAATTTGTCTAATCCCCTTTTAAAGCCATCCAGATTGGCGGCCATCACTATGTTGTGTGGTAGTGAATTCCATAATTTAACTATGCATAGTGTGAAGAAGTAATGTCCTGAATCTCCCACCAATCAGCTTCATTCACAAACTAGCTAAAAGTGGGCTAGATGGAACAACTATTAGGTGGATCCACAGTTGGCTACAGAATCGGACTCAAAGAGTACTTATCAATGGAACCTTCTCAAACTGGGGAGAGGCAACGAGTGGGGTGCCGCAGGGCTCAGTCCTGGGCCCAGTGCTCTTCAACATTTTTATTAATGATTTGGACGAGGAGGTGCAGCTGATCAAATTTGCAGATGACACCTAATTGGGTGGGATAGCTAATACCCTGGAAGACAGAAACAAACTTCAAAGTGATCTTGATAGGCTGGAGTGCTGGGCTGAAAACAACAGGATGAAATTTAATAGGGATAAATGCCAAGTTCTACATTTAGGGAATAGAAACCAAATGCACAGTTACAAGATGGGGGACACTTGGCTCAGCAATACTACAAATGAGAAAGATCTTGGAATTGTTGTAGATCACAAGCTGAATATGAGCCAACAGTGCGATATGGCTGCAAGAAAGGCAAATGCTATTTTGGGCTGCATTAATAGAAGTATAGCTTCCAAATCACGTGAGGTACTGGTTCCTCTCTATTCGGCCCTGGTTAGGCCTCATCTAGAGTATTGCGTCCAGTTCTGGGCTCCACAATTCAAGAAGGACGCAGACAAGCTGGAGCGTGTTCAGAAGAGGGCAACGAGGATGATCAGAGGTCTAGAAACAAAGCCCTATGAAGAGAGACTGAAAGAACTGGGCATGTTTAGCCTGGAGAAGAGAAGATTGAGGGGAGACATGATAGCACTCTTCAAATACTTAAAAGGTTGTCACACAGAGGAGGGCCAGGATCTCTTCTCGATTCTCCCAGAGTGCAGGACACGGAATAACGGGCTCAAGTTAAAGGAAGCCAGATTCCGGCTGGACATCAGGAAAAACTTCCTGACTGTTAGAGCAGTGCGACAGTGGAATCAGCTACCTAGGGAGGTTGTGGGCTCTCCCACACTAGAGGCATTCAAGAGGCAGCTGGACAACCATCTGTCAGGGATGCTTTAGGGTGGATTCCTGCATTGAGCAGGGGGTTGGACTCGATGGCCTTGTAGGCCCCTTCCAACTCTGCTATTCTATGATTCTATGATTCTATGATTCATGGGATGACCCTGGGTTCTAGTATTATGAAAGGCGGAGAAAAATATCTATACTATGTGCTAAGCTCCTGTTACTGTTGCCTCCCCCTCTGCTTCTCCAAGATGAAGAAACTTACCTTGGGACAGGCAATGACAGAGGTGGTAGCAGCAGTTCTACCCAGTCACCATCATCATCAACTTTATTACGGTCACTGACTAGACATTACAGATGCACAAGAATAGGGCAAAATTACGTACAGATTTGAAAAGTATGCAGTAAAACCAATTCTGGAGAGACCTTATTCTCATAGCATTCAAAAAGAATTTTGCAAATGCCTTGATTGTGTCTCTGTCCTCTGTGGCCCTGAAGCAATGAAGAAGTGCATCAATTTCTAAACCGGTGTCAAATAATAATTTCTCTCTAATCTTTGTATAAAAACAACAACAGAGTAAAAGGGGCAACTGATTCAATTTCATTGCTTCTACACGGGCATGAGCGATCATGAAAAGTAATTTTCTGAAACCTCCCCAGCAACAGAGTAGTCACCAATTCATTACTCAATTTAAATGAAGAATTAATTAAGGCCTTAGTTCTAACTGCCCATTTCAATTGATCCACAAACATGGCAAAGTGATAGAGCATATGCTTTGCACTCAAAAAGCCCGAGATTCAACTCCTAATTACCTCCAGTCAAACCTCCCAAAACTCACAGGTCACAGATAGCGGAGTTCTTGCATGAAACTTTTGAGAACTGATATCAGAAAGAGTCAAAAGCACTGGGTTGATGGGTCAGTATGAGGCATCTTTCTTTCTTTGGGGATTAATAAGGCCTCTGCAGAATTTTCATCAGGGCCCCTTTCACATCCTTGTTCTTCAGACTGTATATTATAGGATTAAACAAGGGAATGACAATGCTGTAGAACAAAGAAATCATTTTGTCCTGACCTGGAGAGTGGCTAGATTCAGGCCTCATGTACATAAATATGGCACTGCCGTAGAAAAGCACCACCACAGTCACATGGGAGGCACATGTGGAGAAAGCTTTGTGCTGTCCTTGTGCAGACTGCATTTTCAAGATGGAAGCCAAGATGCGGATGTAAGTCATCATGATAAAGGAGATGGGCATAAGCAAGGTGAAAATGCAACCCACCGAAGTAACCTTTTCGATAACTTCAGTATCGGCACACACTAACTTCAGTAATGCCGGCATTTCACAGAAAAAGTGATCAATAACATTGGGACCACAGAATGGCAACTGCCAGGTGAGGACTGCGTGTGCCACTGGCAATAAAAGGCCACTTGTCCAGGTTGCCATGGCAAGATTGATGCACACTTGTTTGTTCATGAGGAATGTGTAGCGCAGCGGGTGACATATTGCCACATACCTATCATAGGCCATCACTGCAAGGAGGAAGCACTCAGTTGTGGCCAAAGCCAGGAAGACATACATCTGTATAAGACAACCAGCCAGTGGGATAGGTTTGTTTGGACTCCGAAGATTGTCCAGCATCTGGGGGACTGTGCTGGAAGTGTAGCAGATGTCCACACAGGCAAGGTGGCTCAGGAAGAAATACATGGGTGTGTGGAGTCGGGAGTCCAGCCAGATGAGCAGCAGAATGACTGTGTTGCCCACCAGAGTGATGATGTAGGCCCCAGAAAAAAGACCAAACAATAAGAGACAGATCTTTGGGTTCCTGGAGAGACCAAGCAAGAGGAATTCAGCCACGGACGTTTGATTTCCCATAGTTTCTGTACATGAGAGACAAATTCTGCCATCTGGATTTGTGTGTCCGAAGTAGAGAATGTACAATACACTACTGTAAAAATGAAATGGATTTAGTATCTCAGATCACCTGTCTCATAATAGTTAGGATTCAATAAACATACAAAATATCCTTGACTTTCATACATCACACTCCCTTATTTCAAAGAATCATAGAATCATAGAATAGTAGAGTTGGAAGGGGCCTACAAGGCCATCGAGTCCAACCCCCTGCTCAATGCAGGAATCCACCCTAAAGCATCCCTGACAGATGGTTGTCCAGCTACCTCTTGAAGGCCTCTAGTTTGGGAGAGCCCACAACCTCCCTAGGGAACTGATTCCATTGTCGTACTGCTCTAACAGTCGGGAAGTTTTTCCTGATGTCCAGCTGGAATCTGGCTTCCTTTAACTTGAGCCCATTATTCCGTGTCCTGCACTCTGGGAGGATCGAGAAGAGATCCTGGCCCTCCTGTGTGTGACAACCTTTTAAGTATTTGAAGAGTGCTATCATGTCTCCCCTCAATCTTCTCTTCTCCAGGCTAAACATGCCCGGTTCTTTCAGGGCCTTGCTAGACCTTGCCGGATAAGCCGGCATGGAGGCGGGGCAAAGGCGCGCTAACTTTAGCGCACGCCGCACCACCTCCTAGACGGCCGACGCGCAGGGACTACGGAAGCCCTGCAGCGTTGGCCATTTTTGTTGTTGTTGTTAAAGGGGCTACGTGCGGCCCGAAGACTCCAGACAAGGTAAGGGTTTTTTTTTACTTAAACCCTCCACCCTTTTTTAAATTAAGCCCCCTGCCCCCTGCCCACTCTTTCCCCGCCCTCCCTCCCTCCCATCCCCGTCTCCCTTGTCGCCCTCCGCCATCCCCCTCTCATGCCGGTCCGGTCTTCCCCCCCATGTCCCCCCCCGGGCCGATGGGCACAGCGCTCGTGTGAGCGCTGTGCCCAGTCCGTGGCTTTTCCTGGCTACTCGCAAGTAAGCGAGTAGCCGCAAAAAGCCACGGACCTCGCTAGACGTTCCGCAGGCCGGGACTTCGCTTATGGCGCGTTAGAAGAGGCTTCAGTGCGCCTTGACCCCGGATTCCCCTGTGCGTCATCTGGATGCACAGCAGGGAAACCGGGCCTCAAAGGCCTCGTCTAGCAAGGCCCTCAGTCTCTCTTCATAGTGATTTGTTTCCAGACCCCTGATCATCCTGGTTGCCCTCCTCTGAACACGCTCCAGCTTGTCTGCGGCCTTCTTGAATTGTGGAGCCCAGAACTGGACGCAATACTCTAGATGAGGCCTAACTGTTTTAACTGCATCTATTGGCTTTTAAATTATATATTGCTTTAACTTGGATTATGGTTTAATTTGTTTTTAACTGTGCATATTTATTGTTTTATACTGTATGTTTTTATCTGTACGCTGCCCTGAGATCTTAGTGATATAGGGCGGGATATAAATATTTTAAATAAATAAATAAATAAATAACCTGGGCCGAATAGAGAGGAACCAGTACCTCACACGATTTGGAAGCTATACTTCTATTAATGCAGCCCCAAATAGCATTGGCCTTTCTTGCAGCCATATCGCACTGTTGGCTCATATTCAGCTTGTGATCTACAACAATTCCAAGATCCTTCTCGTTCGTAGTATTGCTGAGCCAAGTATCCCCCATCTTGTAACTGTGCATTTGGTTTCTTTTTCCTAGATGTAGAACTTGCCATTTATCCCTATTAAATTTCATTCTGTTGTTTTCAGCCCAGCACTCCAGCCTATTAAGATTTGTATGATATTGGCTTATAGCCAGCCTTATTTTCCCATTTTCAGGTAAGGCATTCTATAAAATAATAGTAAACCAATTATTTCCTCAAAATCAACAGAGACCTCTATAACGTGAAACGGGAGTGTCAGGACGTGGTGGGGTGGTGAGCTGTTGGAGGGCAAAGCTCTGTGTGCCACACAGCCTCCAATGTACGACTGAAGCAAGTAAGATTCAACTGCCCAGTCAGCTTCCCTATGTGGAAAGGGAGGCAACCCCAACTCAGGACTTGTCATGTTGTCTGAACCTGAGTTCTGCAAGGTTTAAACAACCCTCGCATAAGCCTAAAACAAACCCTGGGTTATGTATTAGCCTTGCATAAACCATGCTCACAGGATTAACACAGCATGACGATCCCAAAGTGGGCATTGCATATTCAAAGTAGTGGCTGCGTGCCCCCCTTTACTTGTGAATGCTAAAGTGTGTGTGTGTGTGTGTGTGTGTGTGTGTGTGTGTGTCGGGGGCGTGTCATTTTGGCTCAGTGTCAGAGTTAATAGCAACTGCAAGGGGGTGAAGAAGTGCTATTTATTAATGCTTTTACAGCTCACAATTTTCCAGCTTTAGATCACATTAGATATTTGCCCCATGCACCAAAATATACAAGTATCAATCATACTAATGCATGTATATTTTGCCTTGCTGGGACATTTGGGGATGGGACTTGATCTGGGGAAATGGCTCATAGAGGGGAGTTTAAAAGAAAAAAACCCAACCTTTTCCCCCAGCATTTCAGTTCTCCTGATCTGAATTGAGAGACCTCTGGTGCTACTATTTTTAAAACCACCGGATATTCTGTTCATTGATCAGAGAGCTAAAAACATACTATGTGAAATGCATAGTAAGTAGTTGATCCTTTTTCTTTTTCTTTTAGGGTCCTGATCCAGACTGGGACCATCACACACAGATTGTGATGGTTGTGGTGGGTTAAACTTTCCAACCCAGCCAGTTTCCCACCTAAATTGTCCCCCTCATGCAGATGAGAGAGAGAGAATATAAACCTTCCATGGGGCCAATCTGGATCAGGGCCCCATGCACTTACACTAAAGTAAAAAGGTTAGAAACAAATACATGCTACTCATTTAATGTAGCATGTAGTTAAACCCTCCCAAATTAGGGTGAACATATGAAAAGGAGGACAGGGCTCCTGTATCTTTAACAGTTGCATAGAAAAGGGAATTTCATTTGTATGCATGCAGCACCTGGTGAAATTCCTCTCTTCATCATAACAGTTAAAGCTGCAGGTGCCCTGCCCTCTTTTGCATCTGGTCACTCTAGTATAGCTCCTGCACCTTTAACTGTTGTGATGAAGAGGGAATTTCACCAGGTTCCCCATATATACAAATGACACCTGTTGAAATTCCCTTTTCTATGCAACTGATAAAGATACAAGTTCATTCGCAGCTTTTAAAGCTCAGCTAAAAACTTTTCTTTTTCCTAAAGCTTTTAAAACTTGATGTTGTTTGGACTATACTGTTAGTTTTACCCTACCCTGTACCTGTTTACCCTACCCTGTGCCTGTTTGCATTCTCTTCCCCTCCTTATTGTTCTACTATGATTTTATTAGATTGTAAGCCTATGCGGCAGGGTCTTGCTATTTACTGTTTTACTCTGTACAGCACCATGTACATTGATGGTGCTATATAAATAAATAAATAAATAAATAAATAAATAAATAATACAGGAGCCCTGTCCTCCTTTTCATATGGTCACCCTATCCCAGATCACATCTCGCTTACCCCTAAAGCAGCCCTTGCCCCTGGGTGGTGAGCTGCCTATTACTCATTTGCACTTCTTGTCCTGCCTCAAGCTCACTGAACTCCTCATTTCTCTCCCACCCACCCTGGCATGTTCAATCATATCAACTTTTGGAAATCTAAAAAAAGGGAGATTTTAGTTCCTCCCTCCAATTGTGATACTTTCACGTATGACCAAAGTGGAGATTACTTGTTAAAATGTTGCTATAAAGTAGGCACAGGGCCCCCAATCTAGGCTGGGACCCTAATTGGGCGTTGGTGGGTTCCCCCCTACTATGAGCCTGATGCAGATCTGGGTGCCCACACCTGCAATTTCTATTGAAAAAAGGACAAAAGAAGCAGTCAGAAAACACAGGAGAGCTTACAAGAAGAAGATGATGATTTCTAGACACACCTCCACCGACTTCCTAAAATTCTGTGAATGAGGTGAGGTGATGGCACAATAAAAGCCTTGTCTGGAACCGAGTGACCATATGGAAAGGAGAACAGGAGGGGATCTACACGTCGTACTGAAGGCGCTTGTGTGCGCCTCCAGTGCGCCGCCAAAACGATCGTGTAGATCCTGCCTGGGAGACGGAGGAAGAGGCGGAGGAGGAGGCGGCTGGGGAATCCGGCCGTGTCCTTGCCACCGCCGCCCACCTCCCCGCCGGCCTCCTGCTGCCGGCGAAAGAGCCACCTCTTTCGCCGGTGGGGTGGTGGGCGGCGGCAGCAAGGACACGGCCGGATTCCCCAGCTGCCTCCTCCTCCGCCTCTTCCTCCGTCTCCCAGGCAGGATCTACACAATCATTTTGGCGGCGCACTGGAGGCGCACGCAAGCGCCTTCAGTACGACGTGTAGATCCCCTCCAGGACTCCTGTATCTTTAACAGTTGCATTGGAAAAGGAATTTCAGTAGGTGTCATTTGTATGCATACAGCACCTGGTGAAACTCCCACTTCATCACAACAGTTAAAGCTGCCCTCTTTTGTATCTGGTCATTCTAGTATAGCTTCTGCAGCTTTAACTGTTGTGATGAAGAGATAATTTAGCCAGGTGCTGCATGTATACAAACTCCTTTTCATATCACCCTAGTCTGGAAACACTTGGAAAGTGTAGTTTCTTGCATAGATGGTCTAATTAGAAGCTTTACTTTCAAAGTTGTTTTCTCAAACCACTACTGTCTTTCCACTCTGCTCCTTTTACTCAACTTCTCTTTCCTGCCACTGGTGCTGACCTTGCTTGCAAAAGATGCATCTCCAAAATGTGTCTTCTGAAGATTTGCTCAACATCCCCAGGTACTGCAGAAACTGTTAGTAACCATTGAAACTAAACTAGGGTGGCTATATGAAAAGCAGGACAGGGCTCTTGTATCTTTAACAGTTGTATCAAAAAAGGAATTTCAGCAGGTGTCATTTGTATGCATGCAGCACCTGGTGAAATTCTCTCTTCATCACAACAGTTAAAGATGCAGGAGCCCTGCCCTCTTTTGTATCTGGTCACTTAAAAAGGGAATTTCAGCAGGTGCTGCATGCATGCAAATAACACCTGCTGAAATTCCCTTTTCTGAACAAGTGTTAAAGATACCAGAGCCCTGTCCTCCTTTTCATTTGGTCACCCTAAACTAAACTGATGGGCACATGGAGATAGTCAACACTTTGTGATAGTAAATATTACAATTGCACATGTATATCTAACAAACAAATGTAGCTGCTTTGGTTTTAAAGGCAATCAGTGGACGTTTTGTGCATCAATCTGTTAGGAATTTGCACTATTCAGCCATCTTCTGTATTCAAAGATTTGGATGCTACTGGGACATACACCAAATGGTGAACCTTTCAGTGCAGTAAACTAGAACATCAATCACTGATCTGCAATAACATTAATATAATTTGCCCTTTGGAGAAAATGTTGACATATGAATAACATTGCCATCTCATATTAAGGGCTCCATCATACCAGCATTATAGCCCACTGTCAATGTGGGTTGTGTGCAAAGGACTCAGATGATGTCCATGTCCTGCCCTGACCTCGTTTCTCTCCACCCCGCACCCCCAGCGCTGTTTTTTGGCACGAGGAAAGTCTGGTTCTTCTGATAAATCAAAAGGACAATGTGCTACCCTCATGTATTTTCATCCATCATTTTCAAACCGATGTTCTGTGGGCATGTTTTCAAGGGGCAGAGTGGGGCACGCTTTTCTCTAGCGGGCATTTTCACCTTAAAAGAAATGTGGAAAATGCACCCTCATTTTTAAAGATAAAGGATCAAAATTGGCACAGTGATAGCTCTTAAGGAGGGCTTTCATCATGCCAAATTTGAATCAGATTGGGTCATCCCTTGATTTTTTTAATGATTTTTTAAAATCCCCCCCCCTAAACCCTTTTCCTGGTAGTTCACTAATGCGAAGGATCGATCTTCCATTCCTTTGATCATGTGAAGCTGTGCATCTTCAAGTTCATAAACTACAGATCAGCTGGTTCCCTTACTCAAAAGTAAATCCCATTGATTTCAACTGCATTTACATCCCAGTCATACTAATGCATGTTTGCCTTTGAGTAAACCCCATTGAATAGAGAGACTTACTTTTGAGTAAACACAATTAGAACTGACTTTTAATAGTGTGGTCAGTGAGAAGCTTTCTTTTTTAAGTCTTAAAACAGCAAAGTGGAAAGAAGTGCTCTGCAACCTATGCTTACTTCTGAGGTCTTACTTCTGTTTACTCTGAAGTAAGTCTCTCTGTGTTCAATGGTGTTTACTCAAAGGTAAGCCTCCATCTGATTTTACTATGTTCACATGCCAAAGCCTCCAGGCAGGGTGAGGGGAATGGGCATAGCCTAGTAACAGGGAATAACCATGTAGGGAGGGAGGGCGTAAGAAATCATAGAATCATAGAATAGCAGAGTCTCCAACCTGGGTGGCTCTTACCCTGGCTAGGGTGACCATATGAAAAGGAGGACAGGCTCCTGTATCTTTAAAAGTTGCAAAGAAAAGGGAATTTCAGCAGGTGTCATTTGTATATATGGAGAACCTGGTGAAATTTCCTCTTCATCACAACAGTTAAAGCTGCAGGAGCTATACTAGAGTCACCAGATACAAAAGAGGGCAGGGCTCCTGTAGCTTTAACTGCTGGGATGAAGAGGGAATTTCACCAGGTTCCCCATATATACAAATGACACCTGCTGAAATTCCCTTTTCAATACAACTGTTAAAGATACAGGAGCCCTGTCCTCCTTTTCATATGGTCACCCTAACCCTGGCAGCAGGAGGCCGGCGGGGAGGCGGCGGCGGCAAGGACGTGGCCGGTTCCCCAGCCGCCGCCTCCTCCGACTCTTCCTCCGTCTCTTCTTTCTCCGTCTACACCATCGTTTTGAGGGCGCACTGGAGGCGCACGCAGGCGCCTTCAGTACGATGTGTAGATTCCCTCCAGGCTTTCAGACGCTATGAAAATGAGGGCGGATAATTCAAGGATAAACCAGGGCAAACGTGCAGGTGTAATGGAGTTCTAATTTTTCTTTTGTCTTCTTTTGGATGCTGTCTACCAGAGTCCTTCATATTACGAGCCCTAATATCAGGAGAGGAGTTAATCCAAAAATATACATTTGATCCTTTCTCATTATTTAAATTGATAATTTGTTCAGAAAACTAATATGTTTTTAAAAAGCAAAAATCTGGGACCACATTTCAGCTAAAGCATCTTTTAAAAATAAGTGAATAAAATGTATGCTTTTTGGATCATGCCTTATTAATTTAACTATTGTAATGTATTGTTATTGTTTAAAAAATTAAAATCCTGAAAAAATGGTACATCTTTAACATATAGGTTCAGCATATTTGCTGGCATTTTTTATTATTTGTATTGCCGTTTATTCTATCTGTAGTTGGTGATTTGATGGTTATAAAACAATATAATATGTCATTGGAACTAAGTCAATATATAAATGTTTGAAATAAGCAAATAATACACGAGCAGTATTATAACTCACTCACGCCTTGGTTTTGTAGTAAAGTAAGGATTATTCCATTTCAATCTCAGCTGCATAAATAGTCTCTTACCTCCTTCAGGTAAGCATAGCCTCGCTGGAAGTTTTTGGACAAGGAGGCTCATTCTGCCTGCTTTTAAAACGAAGTCGCTATAGGGAGGGGCCGTACAGGGAGCACACTTTGTCTGTGTGCAGATAAACTCATTTTCTATTCCCATTTAAAGGAACTCCGGTAATAAGACTGGGAAACACCTCTGCCTGACACACTGGAGAGACGCTGTCAACCTTGATAGGTGGAACAATGATATTAGGCACATTTATATGACGATGGATAGAAATCAGTAATACCCAGGAAGATTGTACCTTTTATGCTATCCTAAGGAGTTCTCCATCATGTATTTTAGGTGGCTCTAAATCAGTGGTTTTAGAGCCACCTAAAATACCTGTCTCATAATAGTTAGGATTCAATAAACATACAAAATATCCTTGACTTTCATACATCACACTCCCTTATTTCAAAGAATCATAGAATCATAGAATAGTAGAGTTGGAAGGGGCCTACAAGGCCATCGAGTCCAACCCCCTGCTCAATGCAGGAATCCACCCTAAAGCATCCCTGACAGATGGTTGTCCAGCTACCTCTTGAAGGCCTCTAGTTTGGGAGAGCCCACAACCTCCCTAGGGAACTGATTCCATTGTCGTACTGCTCTAACAGTCGGGAAGTTTTTCCTGATGTCCAGCTGGAATCTGGCTTCTTGTAACTTCAGCCCATTACTCCGTGTCCTGCATTCTGGGATGATCAGGAAGAGATCCTGGCCCTCCTCTGTGTGACAACCTTTCAAGTACTTGAAAGTACTATCATGTCTCCCCTCAGTCTTCTCTTCTCAAGCTAAACATGCTTCCAGTCTCTCCTCATAGGGCATTGTTTCCAGACCCCTGATCATCCTGGTTACCCTCCTCTGAACACGCTTCATCTTCTCTGCATCCTTCTTGGTGAGGTGAACTGGAAACAATACTCAAGATGAGGCCTAACCAGTGCTGAATAGAAGAGAACCAGTACCTTGCGCGATTTGGAAGCTATACTTCTATTAATGCAGCCCAAAATAGCATTTGCTTTTTTTGCAGCCACATCACACTGTTGGTTCATATTCAGCTTGTGATCTACAACAATGCCAAGATCTTTCTTGCGTGTAGTATTGCTGAGCCAAGTATCCCCCATCTTGTAACTGTGCATGTGGTTTCTTTTTCCTAGGTGTAGAACTTGGCATTTATTTCTATTAAATTTCATTCTGTTGTTTTCAGCGCAGCGCTCCAGGCTATCAGGATCACTTTGAAGTTTGTTTCTGTCTTTCAGGGCATTAGCTATCCCACCCAATTTTGGGTCATCTTCAAATTCAATAAGCATTCCCTGCACCTCCTCATCTAAGTCACTAATAAAAATGTTGAAGAGCACTGGGCCCAGGACTGAGCCCTGCGATACCTGTCTGTTACCTCCCCCCAGCTTGAGAATGTAGCATTAATAAGCATTCTTTGAGTCCAGTTCTGTAGCCAACTGTGGATCCACCTAATAGTTGTTCCATCTAGCCCACTTTTAGCTAGTTTGCGGATCAGAATGTCATGTGGTACTTTGTCCAAAGCTTTGCTGAAGTCAAGATATATTATGTCTGCAGCATTCCCACAGTCTACAAGGGGGGTTACCTGATCAAAGAATGAGATCAGGTTAATCTGGCAGGATTTGTTCTTGGCCATTTTTGTTCTTTGTCCCAAGCCATTTAGGGCTTAGTAGGTTTTGCCAAGGATAAAAATCCACTTTGGTTGTAAGGCAACTCTGTTTTATTGAGCTTAATGCAGCTGCATGGAGAGGGTCCTACGGACAAAGAACTTCTCTCCTGGCAGTGTGAAAAGGAGGTATATTTATACAAAATAGCATCTTAACTAATTAGCAGTTGGCAAAATTCTGAAGCAGAACAAAGACAAATCAAAGAAAACTCGTCATTATACTTTATCAAGAGATGGCCCATAACTCTTCTAGCAATGTCAGATTGACCTGGATGGTCAGTACTCCTTATCAAGATAGCTTATTTGTCCCGGTCTTAGAAATTCCAATAAAGCATTTCCTTCCAATTAAGCATTTCCAGCATTACAGCACATTCAGGCACATACATTATTCTAATCCCATCATGCAGTTCACTTGCAAGAACCAAACTACATACAGAGGCCTACATACAGAGCAAGTATATCAAGGCTTGTGGCCTTGTTTTCTCACACATACCCCTTTGGACCTACTAGGCCCACCAACCACATTAAACTTGCATTGCCATCAATAGTTAAATTTCTCTTTCTTTCTCTTTCTCTTCCTTAAGCATTTCTCTCTGCGTAACACTGACCATTTGCTTCAGTCCTAAGTAATATCACATTTACTTCTCCCCACCTAAAAGACAGAACCATTGCAACCTCAACAAAACATCCCTGGTAGTTTGGCATACAACTGGATATATTCAGCCATAGCATCCCATTGTTAGAAAAATTGTGGATTACAACCCAATTAAATCAAATAAAAAGCATCCGGATGCAGTTTCAAAAGGAAAGTTTATTTTCCACCTCAGGTACCAAAAATCTCTTTGCACAAAGGTCCCTCTCCCTTGCCAATGTAAAGGAAAAGGCCCGGAACAGAAGTTTACGTTTCATTTTATACTGGGGGAAACATTGTACACAAATAATTGGTTGCTAGCTCAAATCGTCACAGCTGATCCTCCTCCCTGTTTTCTTGACATGCCCAGATGCGGAGAGACCCCGTTGACCTTGCAAACTCCATTATCACATGATTCCCTTAGCAATGAATCCCGGGACATTCCTGTCACGTATTCCATTGTCTTTAACTAATCCCCATTCTATTATTATTATTATTATTATTATTATTATTATTATTATTATTATTATTATTATTTATTTATTTATTTATTTATTTATATAGCACCATCAATGTACATGGTGCTGTACAGATAACACAGTAAATAGCAAGACCCTGCCGCATAGGCTTACAATCTAATAAGTTGTAGTAAACAATAAAGAGGGAAGGAGAATGCAAACAGGCACAGGGAAGTGTAAACAGGCACCGGGTAGGGTGAAGCTAACAGTATAGAGTCAGAACAAATTCAATATTTGAAGGCTATAGGGAAAAGAAAAGTTTTTAGCTGAGTTTTAAAAGCAGTGATTGAGTTTGTAGTTCTCAAGTGTTCTGGAAGAGCGTTCCAGGCGTAAGGGGCAGCAGAAGAAAAAGGACGAAGCCACTCCCTCCCTGGTTCCCCCACCCCACTTCGCAATGTCCCCTGGGACATTCCTGTCCCACCTTGCCTATGTGGCAGAAACTTTCCCACTTCACTTTCCCTTCCCAAATTCCCACCGGAGCGTGTGGAAAGGAAGGTGAAGAAGAAGCCCCCAGCCCTCAAGATGGCGCCTGACATTCCTTTCGATGGGCGAGCTTCCCACCTCTTATTTCTCTCCCTGGTTTCCCGCTGAGCTGTGGGGAAAGAGAAATAAGAGGGGTGTGGGTGTGTATGCCAGCTGCACAAGCAAGCGCCTGGCGATTTAACCAGCGGCTAGGGCTTGTCCTTTACACCTGAGTAAGTGACATTACCCAAATAGGTAAATGGGACTTTTCTCTCCTACCTGGGAGTAGAGGGTCTATTCTACTCATCTAAATCACTTAGGAATCACCCAAGGATGGCATTTGGGGAAAGGGAAATGAGGGATCTTGGAAGAAGGAGGGGAGAGAAGAGATGGGCAAAGGGAGTTGTGGGAAATCAGTTATTTTTCCATAACAGTAGTTTGGCATACAACTGGATATATTCAGTCTTATTCCTGCCCATAGCATCCCATGTTTGCTTTCATTGCTGGAGACACTAGCTGAGTTTCATTCAGTGGAATGGGAATCACAGGAACTCCACGAGCGTGAATAGGCATGTGACTACAAACCCAACAGTTAGTCTTATTCATTAGCTCAGCAGTCAACTTAGCCATTTTCAAGACAACGTTGTCCTCATAATTCATCACGAATGGAAGGAAGGCGAGAAATATAACAAAAGCTGGGTTTCATTTTGTTACTTTAGAAGCCGCATCACATCTAGGTCGAAACGCATGGCTCCCATCGCTTCTCTGTTGTCGCTCTGACGTCACTTCCTGAAAACAGGAAGTAATAGGCTCATTCAATCCGATAGGAGAAAGCAGCAACCGGACTTTTTCTGGGGGGGGGGAGGTTTGTGGCGCAACGAAGGCCAGAAGGGGCAGAAGATGTGCGAGAGGCGGACGACGTCATGTGAGCAATCCGTGAGTGCCCAGGGACGAGTGTGCAGTAAAATGCTCATCGGATGGAGCTTTCTGTTAAAATACAAGTACAATAAGGCAACTGCACACAGGAGGAAGAAAATGGGGATCAACCAGAACCAGGGAGGCAAGATGTTTTCAGATACTGGGCAAATATATTAGCCCAAGCTGATAAAAAGTGCCCCATGCTACCGAGGCAGCCTGTACCCCTCCATGACAATGCTGTATCTACAAGCACTTCCAAACTACAAACCTGAACCTTTAGGGGGAGAGAAACCCCTCCAGAACAGGTTGAATATTACTCATCCAGGCAGAAGAACTTATTTGGATTGAGTCTCAGTTTATTGACTCTCATCCAGTACATTGGCCTCCAAGGGTGGACCATTTTTGTAGGACCCCCACCCTTACAGAGGAGAACTGCTGCCAGCCTCAGTAGAAAGTGATCCAACCAATGACAAGGGATTCATTGTTAATTCTCCCTCTCCTGTCCCCTTGAGAAAACCAAAGCAAGTGTGGCTCCTCCTACATGCATTGAGCCAACAACATGTTGGGACAGCCCCATGGTTGTCATGGCAGCCATAAAGTCCTGAACTCCTCCAGAACCGGTGGCTTTAGGGTAGAAGTTGAGGTCCCCCAGAACCATCATCCTAGGGGTCCTCAACACAGTCTGGGACTACCTCCGTCAGCTCCAGCAGGGATATTAATGGGCAGCAGGGTGGGCAATACACCAGGAGAATCCCTCATCTGTCCTGGGTACTCAACAAAAGATACACACACTCAGGATTGGCACTTGAAAAGGAGATAGAAGTCTTTTAGACCACAGCAGCGCCCGCTCTCTGATACTCAAGTCAACGTTGGTGCTGCATGGAATACTCAAGAGGGTACAGCTGGGAGAGACGAACCCCTGCCAGTTCCCCCCACCCCCCCACTAAGACCTTAGTGATGCATTGGCCATGAAATTGTGGGTAATGGAGATTTTGTTTTGGACTGAGGTTTTATTTTTAGCCCCACCCACTATGGCTTGTTATTTATTTTAAAAGCTTATACCCACCTTTTTTCCACCAGGTAGACTCGAGAGTGGCTCACAACACAGAAACCTTTAAAAGCAAGGTCAACTACTCCAAAATAAAGTTTTAAAACCATATAAAACAAACATATAGAAACAGCATAACTACCAGAATAAGAAAAGGGAACAGCATTAAACACCACTAAATCCTGATCTACCTTCTGTAGGGCGACCCTATGGAAAGGAGGACAGGGCTCCTGTATCTTTAACAGTTGTATTGGAAAAGGAATTTCTGCAGGTGTCATTTGTATATATGGGGAACCTGGGGAAATTCCCCCTTCATCACAGCAGTTAAAGCTGCAGGTGCCCTGCCCTCTTTTAAATCTGGTCACTCTAGTATAGCTCCTGCAGCTTTAACTATTGTGATGAAGAGGGAATTTCACCAGGTTCTCCATATATACAAATGACAGCTGCTGAAATACCCTTTTCTATGCAACTGTTAAAGATACAGGAGCAGGGACGGTGCCAGACCATTTTGCGCCCTAGGCAAGGCGAGCTACTTGCACACACACCCCCCAAATTGTGCGGAAGTCCGAACGTGTGCCCCGAGTGGAGAGCTGGGACTGGCTCACTTCGATTTGGGACCGAGCTGTCTGGAATTCACCGGGACTTACTTCCATGCAAACGCAACCCGCTATGCAGCCTGGCGTCTCGATCCCCTCCGCACGTTTACTCGGGGGAATAAGGCTTCTGAGTAAAGAGGCATAGGCGGATCGGGCCGCACTGGTGCCTCCGGTGCAACGCTTTCTCAGATGCAAGTCCCGTTGATCCACGCGGGCAGGATTGGGAAGCAGGAGAGTTTGCCTTGCAGGAGTCCACAAGTCCCTAGCTTTCCTGGGGGAAGGGAGAGGGAGTCCTGCTTGCCCGCCTTCCTGGACATTGCGGCCTGTTTGAGGAGAGAGGCGAGGCAACCCAGTGCCCTTTCGTCGGGAGTAAGGCAGAGGCTGGCTTGGGCCAGGGTCGAGCTCACCACGTGCTTTTTCTTCTTGTTGTGGCGGCAGCCTCCCGGCTCTGGGAGCTTCTGGGCACCTAGAGCGGCTCTGGGAGGGCGGCTTCCAGGCGGAAGTCCGAACGTGGAGCCACTCCCCCCCCCAACGTCCCTGGCTTTGCTTCAGCTGAGTGGGTGCGGGGCGCCATCTCGCCTGCCCAGGCCCAGCTGAATCCTCGGGCCGGCCTGGCTCACAGCCAACAACACACGTGAGTGCTGCGCAGCGCCCCTCTTAGCCCCTCTCAGCGCTCTAGGCGGCCGCCTGAGTGGCCTCTATGGTAGCACCAGCCCTGTACAGGAGCCCTGTCCTCCTTTTCATATGGTCACCCTACCTTCTGCCCACCTCTGATCTGCAATACACATTTTCCAAATGTGACCGCACCACAGATTTATGTGACAGCATTAATTTACAACACTGGCAGTTTTCTCGCTTCAATCTGTTTCCTAATAATTCCTAGCATGAAAATTCAACTTTTCCACAGCTGCCACACATGGAGCTGACATTTTTATTGCATTGCCTCCATAAATTGAAGATCTCTTTTAGTTTATGGAGACTAATGAAATAAATGCAATGCATTTATGGATCTCTTTCAGTTTATGGGGACATTACAGTGCCATTAGTGTCTATGTGAAATTAGGGGGGAAATTGCTCCAATATGTATCAGTTTATTAAACTTACAACACATATTAGCTATTTTATTGCCCATTTAGCCAGGTTGGAACTCTTAGCAATTCATTTTTATTTTCACCACGATGAATAATTTGGTGTCATCTGCAAACTTGGCCATCTCAATGCTCTCTCATAACTCCGGATAGTTTATTGACAAATTTTAAAACACCTGTATCAGTGTGCAAACTTCCTGTTTTATCTTTTTCCTGTTGTTTAACCAATTACTGATTCATTAGACTGGGGATCCAATGATTCCTCTAATCCCACGATGGCAAAATTTATTCAAGAGCCCCTGGTGTTTGGTCATTGTCAGAAATGAGGAGGGAAGGACAGGATGGCTGCAAAATGTCTTTTTGATTGGTAGTGTTGGAAGCCCTCTGCCTGGTAATACCTCAAGTATATATAATGTCTATCGATCAACCCTATCTATACGATGCCCCAAAAATCTAGAATGTTAATGAGTCAGGACTTATCTTTGTAGACACCATGTTAATTCTACATGTTTGATCACTGTATCTTTAAGGCTTTCCACCAAATTATCTGGAACAACTTCTAAGCAAATCAGCCCATAATTACCTGGATCCCCCCTGGATCCTGTTTTAAAAATTGGCATTACATTGACTACTTTCCTCTGGACTAGGCACATGAGGTAGCCACTTTGCTGATGCTAAGCAGCAAAGCAGCGTTTGCCCCTCAAAACGTAGCCCATTTTGCAATCAGTTTCTCAATCAACAGAGTTTGCATGGCTGCAACACTTTTAACAAGGCCCCTTTTACTTCTTTGTTCCTCAGACTGTATATCATGGGATTGAACATAGGAATGATAATGCTATAGACCAAAGAAATCATTTTGTCCTCACCTGGGGAGTGGCTAGATTCAGGCCTCATGTACATAAATATGGCACTGCCATAGAAAAGCACCACTAAGGTCACATGGGAGGCACATGTGGAGAAAGCTTTGTACCGGCCTCGTGCAGACTGCATTTTCAAGATGGAAGCCAAGATGCGGATGTAAGTCATCATGATAAAGGAGATGGGCATAAGCAGGGTGAAAATGCAACCCACCGAAGTAACCTTTTCGATAACTTCAGTATCGGCACATGCCAGCTTCAAAATCGCTGGCATTTCACAAAAATAGTGATCTATCAGGTTGGGACCACAGAATGGCAACTGCCAGGTGAGGACAGTATGTATAATTGGCAATAAAAAGCCACTTGTCCATGATGTTATGACCAAGTTGATAGACATTGTTTTGTTCATGAGGAATGTGTAGTGCAGCGGGTGGCATATTGCCACATACCTATCATAGGCCATCACTGCAAGGAGGAAGCACTCAGTGATAGCCAGCATCAGAAAAATATGCATCTGTATGGCACAACCAATCAATGAGATGGTTTGTCTTGGGCTCTGGAGGTTGGCCAGCATCTGGGGGACTGTGCTGGAAGTGTAGCAGATGTCCACACAGGCAAGGTGGCTCAAGAAGAAATACATGGGTGTGTGGAGTCGGGAGTCCAGCCAGATGAGCAGCAGAATGACTGTGTTGCCCACCAGAGTGATGATGTAGGCCCCAGAAAAAAGACTAATCAGTAAGAGACGGATCTTCTGGTTCCTGGAGAGATCAAGCAGGAGGAATTCAGCCACGGACGTTTGGTTCCTCATGATGCCCTTCTAATCTCATTTCTAAGCAACAACAAAAAAGGCAGTATGATATCTGGACGTACATGTGGAGACTGACAATTACTGGTCATACTTATTATCATGAACCTCTTGGGCAGACAATAGCGCTTTCCAGACTGTCTCCTCCATACTCTAACTTGTGGAAGAAGGAGTAGAGTCTTGCCTGCTGTCCCAGTGTATGATGCCACAATATGTCTGTAAGGGGGAGCCTACATGTGTAGAATTCTACGCACACTTCCATGCAATCAGGAACTTCCAGATCAAATCATCCATATTTCACTTGAAGTAGCCGCCTTCTTGCAGCATAATTTAACCCTTTTAGCACCAGATTAACACACATGATCAGGTTTCCCAATTGAGTTGAGGTTTGTGCACATTATACAATTGTACCCTCATAGGCTTCCCTTTGTAGATGTCATTCGGAACACATGTTGTGGATCTACACTTCTGCTTATATTGATTTTTTGAGCCTTTGTAACGTTGTAACTTGTATCGCTACCTTGTATACCGTTGCTCAGTAGCGTTACTTACCTTTTCTTGTAACGTTGTTGCGGAGCACACTGTTCATTGCCCCGTTGCCTGTGTTGTCTCTTCTCCTCATTTCTGTGATCCTTGCAATTCCCAGACTGTCCTTTCTCTGTGCCTCCCACTTCCTTGTTTTTGTATTTTCCGTGCCTCTCTAGCTAACATTCCTTTATGCGCATGCTCTTAATTTCAAATCTTTGTGGCAGGAGTTCTTCAGAGAGAGTGGTTTGTGGATTGTCGGAGTTGTCTGTCTCTTGAGGAAAGTGTAGGGATGCCTGGTGAACGGAATGTGTTAAATCTTTCACATTTTTTAAACATTATTTCCGTGGCATTACATGCCACCTACCTTGGTTAAAAACGTTTTTTAAAAAAAGTTTATTAAAGGATGCGCATATGCACATTCTAATTTAACTTTTTTTAAAAAAAGTTTATTAAAGGATGCACATATGCGCATTTCTAATTTAACTTATTTTTTTAAAAAAATTAAGTTAAGGATGCGCATATGCGCATCCTTTAATAATTTTTTTTAAAAAAGTTTTTACCCGAGGTAGGTTGCATGTAATGCCACAGAAAAAATGTTTAAAAAATGAGAAAGATTTAACACATTCCATTCACCAGTTCTAACAACGGTTACTGAAAGTGCGTAGAGGAAGTTACATCAGACAGGAAGCCCAGTGAGGGATCATGTGACATTAGTTTCGCAATGCGACACAGAAGACATCGTAACAACGGAGCACATTGAACGAAGTCTAATGACGCAGAAGTGTTACAACGAAAGGTAAAACAGTACAAAACTTTTCTGTATAACGTTATAAGGAACACATCACGTGATCACTGACATCATCCAGAGCTATCTATAATGTTACAGCTACAGTAATGTAGATTCAGCCATGGAGCCAGAGGGTCACCTGTTTCAGGGAGAGCACCAACAGGCATTGCCGTGCTCCTTCCTCCATGCATTAGTCGACATGTGGAGGAGACCATCTGAAGAGGAATAATGACCGTAAGGTATTTTTTATTGGTTACTTTTTCATAAGCACACTAGGCATATGAGGCTGCACATCATAATATTCAAGAAGCTTCACCTTATCCACTTGTAGCAGCAAAAGGCCAAAGGATGCTGCAGCATAGTTGAAACTCATTGCTGTGTTGTGGCATGAACTTTCCCGTGCAATCCAAATTTACTCAGTTCCCTACAGGTTACATAAATGTCTTTCATAAACAGATAAAAATTTGAATTTGAACCAGGTTTTACAGTGATGCATCCTAGGATCTCAGCTCTGGAATCGGAGAGATTTTAATAAAAAGGGCTAGAGGCAAATAATAGTTTTGCAGAATTGTGTGGGAAAGCAGACTTCCCAATCACGCAGAAAGCACGTGTACAGTTGTATAGGTGCAAAATCTATACAGACCATGAACTGAATGTATAGAGGTCAGGAGCAGGGACCGCGCACTTTAAAAGAAAATAGAAAAAAAGAAAAGAAATGAAGGCATTAAGCTGAGAATATTATTGATATAAAATTCTTCCTGTAGAGCAAAAGACAAAAAATGTACAGCACAATGCTAAATGTATTTACTCAGAAGCAAGTCCCATTGAGTCCCCAGTAAGAGAGACTAGGATTGCAACCCTAGAGTCTCTTTTTGGACCAACCTCTTCCGTCTACATGAAGGGTTTGCCCCAGGGTGGATTCACAGTAGCAGCAAGTCATCTACATTTCTCAACTGGGAGCCATATGGCCCCCTCGGGGCCCCCAGGATATTCCAAGGGGGCCACAGGTGAAAATCACATAAATGGGGGGTCACGGCATGAGACTAGGAGGCCACAGAGGGAAGTGAAAAGTGAAGAAAACAGAGAAGTGACTGAGAAAAGAAAACAGAAAAGACAACCGAGAAGTGAAGAAAATAGAAAACAGAGAAGTGAAGTGAGCAGAGAAGTGAGGCAAGGAAATGGAAGAAAAGATAACCTCCGCTATAAGAATGGGAACAGTTGGCTCAGTCAGTTCAAAAGTGCAACATTTGTTAAACACAACGGAACTTGCTTCCAGCTTCTTGCAAGTTCCATGAGCCAAGACTCGATTTAGAAAAGAAAAAAAAAGGGGGGGAGACAGTAATTTATAACTCTCTGCTGAAAAACTATGAGGATGGCTGTGAATTCCCCTATATAGGAAATGTGATATATTTTACCTGTGTGATGTCTTCGAAAAGCTCAATTTGTTAAACAAACAACTACAGGGCAGGAATTGTGACCTTTTTTCAAGCAAGGAGATTATTACAGGGTTTCTTGGAAAAGTCAAGCTGTATGCCACCAATATTGGGCGTCGAGAATTCGCTCAGTTTTCCTCTTAGGCAGCGGTTAGTGATGAATTGAAAGATGATGAAATAATTGTGTATGTGGATCACCTGAAGCAGCTTTATAATGATATGGAAGTTCGTTTCCGTGATCTGCTGGACAGGGATATTCCAGCCTGGGTAGTTGATCCATTTGCTGTGAATGCTGCTGACACTGATGTTTCTTTGCAAGAGGCGCTCATAGAGCTACAGAGCAGCCAAAGTAACTTTCAGTCAAAACCCCCACCATTTTTGGATAAAGAGTACAATATCTAAAAAGTTTCCACAGCTTTGGGATAAAGCAAAATTGTTTTTCATGGCATTTCCTACTTCGTATTTGGTAGAATCAGGTTTCAGTCATGTGAATTATTTACTCAGCCTAACGCGGAATCGCCTTAACATAATGGACAGAGGTGATCGTCAGTTATCCCTTACAGCAGTAGAACCGGATATATAAAAACCTTGTTTCTGGTCATCAAGCACAAGGGTCACATTGATCGAGAAATACTTAAGGTATAATTTTTTATGTAATTGTGTTTTGTATAAATTATAAAAATTATAAATAAAACATGTTCTATTTACAAAAATGAAATATTTAAATGGCTACCTTTCTACCGGTAGGACAGGGGGGTCACAGGAAGGAAACAAGGTCGGAAGGGGGCCACAGTCAGAAAAAGGTTGAAAAGCACTGATCTACATGATGCAGCCGCCATTGGGAAGCTGTCTGGGGGCAAACCCCGGAAACTCCGCTGAAAAAAAGTCGGGTGCTTACCCCGACTTTTTGGACAGCAGAGGCTTGCCAGAGACCATGGTGCCCCCGATTGGTTGCCATGGGCTGGACAGGGAAGGGGGCAGCCCCAAGCCTCTGTAAAATAAATAAATAAATAAATAAAAACGTGGGGAGGAGAGGAATGGGGCATTTCTCCCCCATTTTTTAATTTTTTTATTATCTTTAGCTGCGCAGCTGCATAGATACAGATAATAACAAAAAAAATTAAAGGGGGAGGAATGGCAGTGTTCTTCTCCTCCCACCCACCCCCGTTTTTATTCAGTTTATTTGTACTCAGCAGGGAAAGTTCGCACTTGTGTTCCTTCCCATGCAGATGCCGGGAAGGAACACAAGTGCTGGAGCCAGGCGCCTCTAAATCTTCTTAAGCAAAGTAAATCCTGTTAAATATTTATTTGGTTTGGTCTCTGGAGTGATTGTAATCTGCCCTTCCTCATCCTAGTCATAGAAACCTGAAACAGTACATATTCCAGCAGATATCTATTGAGAACTACATGTGATTTCCTATCATGGACAGAAGTCAGAACTTCACTCTATCACCTAAAAGAGCAAAGAGCCAATTATGATGGTGTAGGTCAGTTTCGGAGCTCCTATCCAAAGTACAGGCTGATGTTTGTTATATTCATGACAGTGCACGTAAGAGCACTCTGTAACACTAATATGCCATGTGATGAAGCTATGTCCATTAATGAAACAATGGTTGGGTACTGTTTCAGAATTATCTGTTCATAAACGTATGATATATTGTAGCATACTTCAAATGGATAAATGTTTATGCCCACTTTCACAAAATGGAAGTCTTGCTTAAGTAATGAAAATAAAAGGGAGCACGAGCTTGCACAAAAGTGATGCAAGAAAACAATAAAAGATGCCCCCCAAAAAAGCGTTTTGATAAGCACATTGCTATTATTATCAAGGCCAACAATAAAGAGTTCTTTAAATATATCAGAAGCAGGAACCCAGCTAGGGAAGCAGTTGGACCACTGGATGACAATGGAGTTAAGGGAGTGCTAAAGGAGGACAGGGAGATTGCAGAAGAGCTGAATGAATTCTATGCATGGTGTTCACTGCAGAAGATACAGGACAGATGCTTGTGCCTGAACTGGTGTTCTCAGGAAGCGAGTCTGAGGAACTGAGGCAAATACTGGTGACAAAAGATGAAGTTCTCGACCTTATTGACAAACTGAAAGCAAATAAATCACCAGGCCTGGATGGCATCCATCCTAGAGTCCTCAAAGAACTCAAATATGAAATTGCAGACCTTCTAACAAAAATATGCAAGATGTCCCTAAGCTCAGTCTCTGTACCAGAGGATTGGAAGATGGCCAATGTAACACCATTTTTTAAAAAGGAATCCGGGGGGATCCAGGAAATTACAGGCCAGTTTGCTTGACATCTGTTCCAAGTAAATTGGTTGAAAGCATTATTAAAGGCAATATTAGTAAGCATATAGAAGGGCAGGTCCTGCTGAAGAAGAATCAAAATGGCTTCCGCAAAGGCAAGCCTTGTCTCACTAATCTACTAGAATTCTTTGAGAGAGTCAACAAACATGTAGACAGGGATGATCTGGTAGATACTGCTTACTTGGACTTCCGAAACGCCTCACCAAAGATTCCTGAACAAACTTAGCAGTCATGGAATAAGAGGAGAGGTCCTCTTTTGGATCAGTAACTGGTTAGAGAACAGAAAACAGAGAGTGGGAATAAATGGTCAATTCTCCCGATGGAGGGAAGTAAATAGTGGGGTCCCACAAGGATCGGTATTGGAACCAATTTTTTTCAACTCATTCATAAATAATCTGAAATTAGGAGTGAGCAGTGAAGTCTCCAAGAGGGGACCTACACTAGTCAAGTTAGAACGTGTCTTACCATTTTAAGTGTGCGTTTGGTAGTATTTCGCCACATGACATTCAGTTTGTGACGTTTTATTGTTGTCTGTTCTCCGGGTTTTATTTTGAACTTCTCTGAAATAAGTCATTCTATTTGGTATGATGTGGCCGATTTCATCGTATTAAATGGGTTCCCTGTAGTTCTTAATTAGCCAATCGCATTCCTGGGGGGGGGGGCATGTTTATGTAATTTCCGCGCCCAACGCTGGAGCCATTTTTTTCTTTCAAGCCTCTTTTGTGCAGACAGTTTTAGTTTCACTTTTGGGAGGCTGCTGGCTGGATCGTTTGTAAGTGGAGGATTCTCGGAGAGAAGAGGAAGTGGGAGGGGAAATTAGCAGAGGAGGAAAGAACGAACGGATTTCTTTTCTTAGTGTGGCCAAGAGGAATGCATTCCCATGGAAAGAGAAAAGTAAGTAAACATTTTAAAAACTGCTACGTTTTAAATCGTTCAAAAACAAAATGTTCAATGACTGCAAAAACGTTTCATATCCTCATGTAGATCCCCTCCAAGTTTGCCAATGACACCAAATTATTTAAGGTTGCTAAAACACAAAGGGATTGTGAAGAGCTCCAAAGGGATCTCTCCAAGCTGGGAGAGCGGGCGTCCAAATGGCAGATGCGGTTCAATGGAAGCAAGTGCAAGGTGATGCATGTTGGGGCAAAAAACCCAACTTCAAGCCTAACCTGATGGGATCTGAGCTGGCAGTGACAGAACAAGAACGAGATCTTGGAGTTGTAGTAGACAGCTCAACGAAAATGTCAACCCAGTGTGCAGCAGCTGTGAAGAAGGAATTGAGAATAAACTTCCCAGTATCATACTGCCTTTATACAAATCTATGGTGCAACCACGCTTAGAATACTGTGTGCAGTTCTAATCGCCACACCTAAAAAACCGGGGGAAAGTACAAAAAAGGGGCTGGAGCATCTCCCCTATGAGGGAAGGTTATAATAGCTGGGATTGTTTAGCTTAGAAAAAGGGAGACTGGGGCGGGGGGGAGAGATGATAGAGGTGTACAAAATTATGCATAGTGTGTGGAGAATGTGGAGAGGGAGACACTTTCCTCCCTCTCTCAAAATACTGGAACCCAGTGGGGTCCTCCCATGAAGCTGATTGGTGGGAGATTCAGGACAAATAAAAGGAAGGACTTCCTCACACAGCGCAGAGTTAAATTATGCAATTTTGATGACTTTAAAAGGGGGTTGGATAAATTCCTGGAGGTGAAGGCTATCCATGGCTATTATTTATTTATTTATTTATTTATTTATTTATTTATATAGCACCCACAATGTACTTGTACAAAAATATACAACTAAAACAGCGATACCCTGCCTAGAGGCTTGCAATCTAAAATCACATTAAAACATACGAAGGGGGGGAAGGGGTTCACAAAGCAGAAATAAGAGAATAATCATAGTAATAAGAACAGTAAATCAAGCTAAAATACCAAAAGCTATTGAAAACAAGTGAGTTTTCAAACGCGTTTTAAAACCTACAATGGAACTCGTGGTACGTAGTTGCTCTGGAAGAGCATTCCAAGCAAATGGGGCAGCCAGAGAGAACGGGCGAAGCCGGGCAAGAGAGACAGAGACTCTTGGGCAGGAGAGCAACATAACATTTGAAGAACGGAGGGTACGAGGGGGGTGGCAGAGTGAAATGAGAGAGGAAAGATAAGAAGGTGCAAGACCATGACACGCTTTGAATGTCAGCAAAAGAAGCTTATACTGAATTCTATATGGGATCAGAAGCCAATGAAGAGATTTCAACAAAGGAGAAACATGGTCAAAACAACGAGCCAAGAAAATAATCTTGGCTGCAGAATGGTGAAGAGAGACCAAAGAGGACAGATGAGCATAAGGAAGACCAGTCAAAAGAAGATTACAGAAGCCCAAACGGGAGATAACCAATGCATGGACAAGGGTCTTAGCAGAAGATTCAGATAAGAACGGACGGATCTTAGCAATGTTATATAGGAAAAAAACAGCAGGACTTGGCTACAGCCTCGATATGTGAAGAGAAAGAAAGTGAAGAATCAAAAATGAAGCCAAGACTACGAGCTTCTTCCACCGGATAAAGTGTGACATTATAACAGTAACAAAGAATGAAGAGCGAGGGGACGGTTTGGGGGGGAAGACAAGCAAAACTGTTTTCACCATGTTTAGTTTTAAGCGACGCTGAAGCATCCAGGCTGAGATATCAGACAAACAGGCTGAGATCCTAGCCTGAACGTCAGAAGAAAGTTCGGGAGATGAGAGATACAATTGTGTATCATCTGCATACAGGTGATATTGGAGGCCATGAGAATGAATAAGATTACCTAACGATAACATGTATAAAGAGAACAACAAAGGGCCAAGTACTGAGCCCTGTGGCACCCCAACTTGAAGGGGAAAAGAAAAAGACGAGTGGCCATTAGCACATACGCTAAATGAGCGACCTGCGAGATAGGAGACAAACCAGTCAAAGACAGATTCGCGGAATCCAAGGTCACATAGGGTAGCCAATAGGAGGTCATGATCAACCGTATCAAAGGCCACAGTAAGATCCAAAAGAATAAGAACTGAAAACATGCCTTTAGATTTGGCGATAAGAAGATCATTGGTAATCTTAGTAAGAGCTGTCTCAGTAGAATGCAGAGGATGGAAGCCAGACTGAAAAGGATCCAAGACCGAGGAACTAGAAAGAAAATGAATAAACCACTCGTTCCAAGACTTTTGACACGAATGGCAGCAGAGAAATAGGGCAATAATTGGCAAAAGAAAACATATCAAGAGAGGATTTTTTTAGAATGGGGGAGACTGAAGCATGCTTAAAGGCAAAAGGACATGTGCCAGAAGACGAAGAAGTGTTAATAATGTGGAGTAGGGAGGGAAGAACGGTAGACGTAAGATTGATAAAGACGCGAGAAGGGATAGGATCAAGAGGGCAGGTAGAGAGAATGCATTATACTAGTAAGTTCATCGGCAGTGATCAGAGGAAATGCAGGGGGAACTGGAAGCCCTGAAGGTTGCGTGCTATCTACTAGCTCTGATGGTTGTGTGCTATCTCCAGTATTCGAGGCAGTAAGCCTGTGTGCACCAGTTGCTGGGGAACATGGGTGGGAGGGTGCTGTTGCACCACGTCCTGCTTTGTTGGTGCCTGGCCGACGGCTGGTTGGCCCCTGTGTGAACAGACTGCTGGACTAGAAGGACTCTCGGTCTGATCCAGCAGGGCGCTTCTTAATCTAGTCAGAATATTGAGATGCATATAATTAGACATGAATATGTATAATTTTACAGGCATAGCAATGTTCAGGTGGAAGTCTTTCCTTTCCTGAGCCCTCTCTCATCTTCATCCTTTTTCTGTCTTTTAATTACACATTGTAATAGCACTATTGTCTAATTTCTGAGTCATACGCTATGCATGTATAAATGTCAAGTGTTTTGTGAAATATTTGAGATTTCGGATGCAATGTTATGTATGCTGACTGGGGCATGCTGAGAGTTGTAGGACTTCTTTTTGTCTAAACTTGCAGAGGGTTGCGCCTTTAATAAGTAAGTGTGGGTGGGTGGGTGAGTGAGAAAGAGAGGGAGGGATGGTGGAAGGTAGAAGTATCTAGGAAAAAAGATATTAAGCGCACACCAAATGTTTTCCTGTCTACCTTGACTGTTGGCTAACAATAGCCCTTTCTAAGCATTTCCCCTCATGCAATTAGAGTTGTAAAGTGGGACCAGAGATCTAGACTGTGCTAAAAGCTTATGTGCCTACAACAGGCTCCCTACTCCAGACCTCCCCATCCCATACATGGACAGCAGAGAGGCAGGGGCAGTGAGGGCAGCCCTGCGCTCCCCTTCACATGAGGCTGTTAATCCACTGTCACAGAATTGAGATCTGAGCACTACATGGAGAGTATTTCCTTTCCTGCTTTCCCACGACATAACCTCTAGCGTTGTGCAGAGTATTTCTCTTCCTGGAAATTCGAGCCAGAGCTTCATTGAGGTGATTCTCTACCCCGATTTTGGAGCAGCTCCCCTTACTCCACCCCACTGAATTACCCGTTAGAGAACCACCCATTTTTAGAGAACCGCTCTTGTCAATGGAAATTAATAAAATACAGCGCCATTACTTTTACAGATAAAGAGATGAAACTTGGCATGATGATACCTCTTAAGTAGAGCTTTAGACATGCCAAGTTTGTAGCAGATCCATTTGTGCCTTGATTTTTTAAGGAATTTTTTAATTCCCTCTCACTCAAACCATTATCCCCCTTAAACACACACACACACACACTCCACCCCTGTGCATTTTTGGATGGAGCTTTTATCCTTTACTTTGCTGATGCAGAGCTCCACTGCTGCTGGTGGAAGTTTCTACTCCAGCCTTCTCCAACCTGTTGCCCTCCAGATCTATTGGACATAGAAACACCCACATACCCACACCCACCCACACTGGAAGCCCAGCCAGCCAACAGGAGTAATAGTTTAACTGAAATAAAGAGCCTGCCTGTGCCTGACTCAGGTGTAGAAGCTTTCTCACTCACAATGCCAGTCAGCCCAGCAGCACTTTCACACTGTGGAAATATGAATGATTGACTTCTATGGGTCTGAACAGAAACACGCTTCCTTCCCCCCACCCCCACCCATGGCCAGAATCAGCAGCCAGTGTTTCCAAATCCCCCAATTTTAGGAGAACATGGACATAGACATCACTCTGGCAATTCCTATTTGGTTAGCCACAGATGTCAATATCAAAGCTACCGCTCACCCCAACTCAGTGTTTTACAAATATGGAGATATTCAGTTGAGACAGACACAGACACACACAGCATTGATGCCAGAAAAACAGTTGGATAATTTCGGAGACGCTAGAAGCTCCATTTGGGCACATCTCCGCTTTGATATTAATCGATGGGTTTGGGAGCAGCCAATCTCCACTCTGGAAGATTGAATGCTCCACAGATGTTCACCATTACCAGATAATTCCGGGGTGGAGCACACACCCCTAATAACCTCTAGAAAGCAATGTGGTGTGGCAGAATAGCACAAATACACAAGAAAAAAAGAGGTTTCTTTCACTTTCACAATTAAATGCCACATGTTCCCTGCTCTAAAACACTCACTCAGAGTGTTGTTAGACACAGAAGAAAAACTGCAGGGTCACAATATTGACCAAAGAACGTGTAAACAACCATGAGTAGGGAAGGATGAGCCCTTTTGTTGAAAAGCCCGCAGTTGCAATTGCAGGCTAATAAAAGCAAGACAACGTGTTACATGCTCGTAATGGTTCCCTGATAGCCACCATTTGGAAGGAAAAGACACCCCAGGTTGGAAGTGGGACGTGGTGGGGGAGAGAGTGCTTCATCCTTCCCCTGCTCACCACGTCTCTGCTTCTCAGTGGTTTCCTCCTCTCCCTTTAATACATATTTGAAACCCTGTGTAAGGATTTGGAGAGAGAAAACAGAGACAGGCGCTGTTTCTGGGATGGGCTCTCTTTGCCAATCTTGTGTTCCCAGCACCCCTCCTGGCTGCATTTCATGCAAAAGGGGCATCAGACTACCCTTGCTTGCATGAGATGGGTAACTGGCCCTACACAAAGAACTTTACCTGGATATATGAGACAGAAACCGATGCTAGGATGAGTCTTCTCCACTCCTGGTTGGAAGACTTCACTTCATTTGTGGTGCTGCTATTATCAGGTAAGTATGGATCACAGGGTGTTCCATATCATGGATCCACAGGGTATTGTATCAACCCATTTATTTCCCAACATGTTTACCTGAGGCAGAAATAGCTTTTCAGCAAAAAGATTCCTCAGAGATCTTGTCCCAAACTCCCTTTAGAAAGAGTTTTTGAGCAAGTACGCTTATTTTCCCTTGTGCAATATTGCTTTCTATTTATGTTCTTGGGTACAAGAGGATAATCTTATTTGAGGAGGAAATCCATGGTGTTATCAAGGCACTTACAGACTTTAATATAATCCAAATGGTGAAAAGGTAATTCTGCACTAATTAGTCCTGGTTCTCTTTATAAGCTTCTGATTCATGAGCCTTTAAAGAGTAATTTAGTCCAACTTTTCAGTACTGGCTGAGTTCATATATGACACTAACCCATGGTACAGGTTGTTGAATTCTGGATTTTTGTGTTGTGCAAACCCAGCTATGCTAAGAAACCATGAAAAACCCAGAAAGAAAGAAAACCCATGGTTTGTTGCTGGGTCGTAAACTATGGGTTGTTTAAACCAAAGGTTGTTGTTATGTGAGAACTCAGAACCCTGGGTTGCTTTGCCAGGCTAGAGTGATCAAAATAACTGGCCACTTGCCTGCACTAGAGCACCATATAGGCATTTGGAGTCCAGAGAGAGAGAGCAGGCAAAAGAGGAGGGAAACAACCCCAAAATTGAGAAAACAAACCATGTTTATTCTATCATCTGGCAGACAAACCCTAAGTAGGGCAACAAACCATGTGATAAAAAAACCATGAGTTACGGTTATATGTGAACCACATCAGTGCCAGTTCTAAGAAACGGGCAAGCTGATTGTTCATTAGGAAGTTTCTTGTGCAACTTGTTTTATTAAGTCCCTCACAAAGTGAAGTACGACAATAGCAAAGGCAAGAAACCAAAGATATATTTGTCATATTGGCAAGGATACAGAAACAATTAAGCTAGTCGTGACTTCAGTTAAAGGCAGCATTGAAGAGGAAGGTCTTCAAGCAGCACCCTGAATGCTTGTACAGAAGGGGTAAAGCACAAGTCCATAGGAAACATTTTCACCACCAAGGAGGCCCTGACACCTAGCTAATCATAAAGATAGATGGAAAAAAATCTGTCTTCAGGTAGTTAGTTCAAAATGGTGCATCAGGTGGAGAAATTGGGGTATAGGCTGTAACCTTATTTGTTCAGGTTTCCATAGAACTTGTTCAGCCAAATCCTCTGCTTGTTTACTAGGAAGGAAGCCTCACAGGCTCTCTAATAACTGTGTGTAAGACTTGGTTGTTTTTGCTGCTAACATGGTTTCTTCCCTGGAATTAGTCTTCTTCGGTTAGCTATAGTCATGATGTATTATTATGCGCTGGATCCAGAAACGGCCTCCTGCGAGAAGAAGGGATCTTCTGTGAGAGGAAGGACGCTGCTCACAGAAGGTCCTTCTGCCTCATTTTGGAGGATCTCCTTCCCCCCCCCACACACACCACAGCTCACCCCATTCCCGCATGGTTCCATGACTCTCGGTAACATTTTCACAGGGCTGGAGAGGTTGCTGTGGGGAGGAGAGGCAGAGAAGCCCACTTCTACCAGCACAGTTGGCCCAACATAAATCTGGATCCAATCCTATGTGGTAACTGTACGGAGCAGTTGGTGAACTTTGCGTTACTGACCCTATGTAGGCATCAAGCTTTTACCTAATACAACTTACTTTTTCTGTCTAAACATGCATAGAATTGGGGATAGAAGGACTCTCTCATGTCCATAGTGTGTGTGTGTGTGTGTGTGTGTGTGTGTGTGTGTGTGTGTATGTAGTCTCCACTTGGTGAGTGCTCATGGAGTCACTGCTGCCACTTGACAGGCTGTGCGAGCCCCGGAAGGTGCAACAAGCATTCCTGGAGTGCCCCGCGAGCCACCATTTTTACGCAAGGTGGTGACCCACCAATTTTATGTAAGATGGCAGCTCCATAATTATAGTATTTTTAATGTTGCACAAAATGGCAGACATACAGGGCCATCCCCACAAGGTTAGAGGCATGAAGAGCACTGCAGCTCAGTGAATGGCACCTGGAGGGCCAACCGAGTGGGGAGACCATCAGGCCCCACCCCTGTGTCAGGTGTTCATGACATCCCCACTGCACCTTTACTCTTTGCATAGATTCGAATCTATGAAAATTCAGGTTTATATTCAACGAGGAGCAATCCCGTTGTCGTATAGACAGGGGCTAGGAGTTTCTGTTCGTCGCTCATTTCAGTGATCCGCCCACTTCCTGTTCTCCTGCCTTCGCCCTCCCCCCTTTCCATTTTCTAAGATCTCTGCACAGGAACAACTGTTGTTTTCGGCGCCGAAATCAACAGACCATGCCCCCAGGTCAACGTTTGGCTAGAACACAAGGTTTGAAGGTTTGAAATTTAAGATAGACGTAGCGATAACGAAGAAAGGGGGCACATACGACATCCTGCAACACTTTTACAATGTGAAAAACGAAAGTATATATCGATAGAAAGCAGAAAACAACAAAGATACAACATTAAAAGATGAGCATTGTGTCCCAAACAGTAATCGTAACCCTTCAGTAACTTTTTTTAAATAAGTGTAGATCCACCTCAGGAGCCACGCAGAAGAAGAGAGTGAAGTGCCTGCACCAGAGGAGATAAGGTCCTCCTTTACTGAACTCCACCTGTCCTTCCAATTGTCCCTTTAACCCATGAAGAACCATAACCAGCACCACACTACAGGGTAGACATCTCAATGGCTTCAGAAGTTCATACAGTCAGAGCAGGTAGTCAGGTTTACGGAATGGAGCATAACTCAATGAGAGACCACGTGCTTTGCATATAGGAGGTTGCAGTGTCAAACCAGGGCATCCCCGATTAAAAGGATCTTCGGCAGTATGACTGGGAAATAATCTCATCTGAAGTGCTGGAGAGTCATTGCCAGTCATGGAAGGGAATGCTGCGCTAGATGGATCCTTGCTCTGACTTGGTCCAATGCAGCGTCATATATTCATTCATGATCACCCTGAATCTGCAGTGTGTTACTGAATGTGCTCTCTTGCGCAGACACGTAGTTGCTAAACCAAAGGACCTATAGGCATTGGTCTATGGCTAAGTGGAGACTACACACACACACACACACACACACACACACACACACACACACTATTTAAGAGAAAGCCACCTGGCACATACATGACTTTTTTTTTAATGTGCAAGCTGATTTGGGGGAAATGACTTGGTATAGAATCATAGAAATCTATGTATAGAATTCATATAGAATCATTGGTATAGAATCATAGAAGGTAAAGCTATTGCAACCTTAAATAAGGATAATGATAATAATGAACCTGCAAGCCTACCATGAGAACTGTACTCTTTGTGATGAAATTCCTGAAGACTGGATACTAGAGAGTAGTGCAACCTTGAGCTTGAGGCAGCATAGGAAAAATGTGGCCCTTTTAAAAATTAGGCTCAGGTTTCCTTTGTGAGAGACACAGACTTATCCTGCCAAACTGTTGTCAGCCTGGTAGATTAAAAGCCGCAAGGGAGTGATGGATAGAACTCCAGTGTCCATTATCTTTGCTGAGATTCTCTAGCTGGGCTTGTACAAGAGTAAATGGATGCTTGTTAACCCACGAGCAACCCATAAAGAGAACCAATGGTTTGTCGTTGGGTTGTGAACTGTGGGTTGTTTGTGGATTCAGTCAACACGAAAACCCATGTTTCAACAACAACCCACGTTTCAACGACAACCTTTAAACCCATATTCAACCCTTGAGTGTGGGTTATCATGTGGTCTGAACCCAGCTAATGACACACCTTGCTACTAAAAGCCTGGCTTTTAATACTTCTTAAACCATGGGATTGATGTTGCAACCAGTGGGAAAAACCCAACGAAAGACTTGCAAAACCTGTCCAAGTATTGCAAATTTACTTATTTATTTATTTGTTATATTTATATACCACCCCATAGCTGAAGCTCTCTGGGCGGTTTACAAAACTTAAAAACAGTAAACGCTTGCCCTAAAACAAAGGACTTGATTACCCTACCTGTAAAAGCTACTATTTACACAAAAGGTGTACTTAATATAGGTGATTGTCTCAATGATCTGCATTGCATAAACCTATTCTGACACACTGCAAATATTCCAGAAAAAGGCAAAAGGGGTAGGGTAAAAAAATCCAATATATAATGGCTGGGTTCACACAACACACTAAGACATGATGGTTTATTTTCTGGCAATTCATGTCTTGTCTGTGGGATGTTTCTGCCACGTATGATGGGTTAATCGGCTGAAACACCCAACTCTGAGAAGCCACGCTCTACAGAACGGGCTGTTTGCATAATCCGTGATGCATAGTAGTTAGCAACCCATCATGGCTTAGTGTTATGTGTGAACCCAGCCTTTACCTTAAAGCTGTTGCTGTCATTAACTAAGCCTTAGAAGCAGGGCTGGTGCCAGACTATTTTGCGCCCTAGGCAAGGCAAGCTACTTGCACACATACCCCCCAAATTGCCAACTTTGATTTAGCTGTTCAAGAAGAGTTATATTTTCCTTTTTAAATGTTTTTTTTCTTAAAACAGCTAATTTGTATAAAACTGTGACCCTTAAAGGGCAGTACTGTGCCCCTCTGAGGTCTGCGCCCTAGGCGGCTGCCTAGTTGGCCCAATGGTAGCACCGGCCCTGCTTAGAAGAGGCATTTCAACAGTTGGAGTGGGGGAAAACCACACGTCAGCCAGGAAATAAGCAAATGAACGGGGGTTGTGGGAAAGAAGATGGGGATTCGGGGAAGAGAGTGTGGGCCTCCAGGCCTGAGTTCCTCCAGCCCTGCTTTAGATTAAAGTTGATGGTAACTGCAGTCCCTGAATGCCTGGTGAACTCAAACTTCTATCACAAAAAAAAAATAGTTTGAGATGGAACCCCTGAGGCTCTTCTAAAGTGGTAGGATGTTTACTCCAAATATCAAAACTTTTAAAATAATCCCTTAGGGTCTCTGTTGATCTACTCTGTCCTCATTGTTTTTCGTTCCCCTGCAGATAATTTGTTCTTAATCCCCATTTGGGTGAGTACAGAAGGTGGTGTGTGTGTGTGCGTTACACATAATCACACTATGAATTACTGCTAACAAGCTCTTCATAATTGCCATGTTAACGCTAAACCAAGGTTTTATGGTCTTGGTGGATGTCCTCAGTAGAACAAATCCAAAAAGGGGAAAGAACTCATCAATTTCTTTCAAGCAATCTGGACATGTGATGAGAAAGCCAATGTTGACACATTTTTTCTTCTTCTAGAATAACTGAGGACTGATGTAGGTATCACACCTGTTTCTGTACTATATTCTGCAAATACTTACTGTAGCCCCAGGATGGGCTGATGGCTTTGAGTTTGGAGTCCAAAG
Source organism: Elgaria multicarinata webbii (assembly GCF_023053635.1). Classification (NCBI taxonomy): domain Eukaryota; kingdom Metazoa; phylum Chordata; class Lepidosauria; order Squamata; family Anguidae; genus Elgaria; species Elgaria multicarinata. Next base: position 9,922,959 of record NC_086176.1, read on the forward strand.
GCATCTAGGAAAGCTACTTAAAGAAACACTGTGTGTAGCTATTAAAACTAGATAGGCTAACCCAGTCTTCTCCAACCTGTTCTCCTCCAAATGTGATGGAGCACAACTCTCATCATCCCCAGGTAGCATGCTGACTGGAGGTTTTAAGACATGTAGCCCAACACTTCTGGGGATGACAGCTTGGGGCAGGCTGGGCTGGAGCTTTGAGAATGAACAAGAGGTATCTTCTGCAGTTGTTTTTCTGAGGAACAGAAATCTTTCTTTCCCGCTACAGATATAATTATTATAGCATGTTTTGCTCTGTAACCAGTTTGGGAATGTTACACATACTCTAACCTAAACCCAATAGAATGTTCTTTTGCAGGTCACAGCTGCTTCAATAGGGCTTTCATAGGGGAACTTCCATGCCCATAGTATATGGCTAGATCTGGTCCATTTTTAAAATTTCTCCTAGAGAAATCTTCTTTGGGTTTTTCATAGACTCATAGAATCATAGAATAGTAGAGTTGGAAGGGGCCTAAAAGGCCATCGAGTCCAACCCCTTTCTCAATGCAGGAATCCATCTGTCCGTATTTGCCTGGTTAAATATGAGGACTGAATGTGGGATGTGATATATTCACGGACTTGTTTTTAAAATGCTATCTAAACAAATAAACAACCATGAATTTCTTGATGGATAGTGCCTTGTATCTTGATCTCATTCGAATTAATGCTGCATGGTGGCAGAGTTCCTGCATGGATATGCTTTTCTCCTAAATCATATTTTCAAAGTGCCACCATAGTCCGTTAACAATGTGCATCATGGCTGATTTACTCTTGTATGCCCTTCATGATTTCCCTCAGTATGATTCTCTTGAAACAGAAGTCCCCAACTATTTTCTGCATAAAAGAATTAGGTGTCTTCGTTTCGTTTGACATTCTGTCTGGAGCAGTGTTGGGCAATCGCTTTTACAGAGTGTTGAAGGCGGCATATAACACAGGCATCCTTGCCCATGCCGTGTAAAGAGCTTTTGCCTTCTCTTTAGTACTACAGCAATCATTGAATGATACAATACGATGTCCCAGCAATGTTTGACATATTTTATTTGGCTTTCGCTTCCCAGCTTCCAGGATGTAGTTGTTTTAGTGTGTGTTTCTGCAAATATATATTTTATTGTATTTTCAAGACATAACAACAGAACAAACAATTAAACATTTGAATACAACATATGTGAGTTATTACAACTGATTTCACATAGCTATATCACATAATACTCAAGGAACTAGGGCAGCCTTCCTCAACCTGGGGCGCTCCAGATGTGTTGGACTACAACTCCCAGAATGCCCCAGCCAGCTCGGCTGGGGCATTCTGGGAGATGCAGTCCAACACATCTGGAGCGCCCCAGGTTGAGGAAGGCTGCTGTAAAGTAAATCAGTGGGATTAGTTCTATGTATATATGTTTAGGTTTGGATTACTTGTCTCTAAGATGCCTCGTAGGTTTTTGCTGCTATCATCTACAGGCACTGTTCTGAATATTTACATTGCTTTAATTAACAATTGGATTACATGTACTTATATTTTGAGTCTCTGATCTCTTTTCCTTCTAAAATTAAAATGGACAAAACAATCTGAGGTTTGGCACTGAACCTGAAGTATGTATTGTCAGAGTGATGGTGCTTTCAGTATTTGCCATGGGATCAAGGAATGATAAATTGTAGTCTGTCTTTTTGATACTGTTATATTTTACATGGTGTCTGTTTCTTCCACTATAGTGTCAAGAAGAGATGGCGAATCAAACCACAGTGACCGAATTTCTCCTCTTGGGTCTTTCCAGTGTCCCAAAGACGCGCTTTCTTCTCTTTTGGATTTTTTTAGTGGTCTACAGCATCACGTTAGCAGGCAACGTGATCATATTGACACTTATCTGGCTGGATTCTCGACTCCACACCCCCATGTACTTTTTCTTGAGCCACCTCTCTTTTGTGGACATCTGGTACACAACCAGTACAGTTCCTCAGATGCTGACCAACCTCTGGAGCCCAAAGAAGACCATCTCATTTGCTGGCTGTGGTGCTCAGATCTATCTCTATCTAGCCCTAGGCCTAACTGAATGTGTCCTCCTTGCAGTGATGGCATATGATCGGTCCGTAGCAATATGTCACCCCCTGCGCTACTCAATTATTATGAGCCACAGAGTCTGTGTCATGTTGGCGGCAGCATCCTGGATCTTTGGCTTCCTCCTTGCCATGGTTCATGCAGTCCAGACTCTACAAATGCCTTATTGTGGCCCCAATGTAATTAATCACTTCTGTTGTGACATCTTGGCGCTGCTGAAACTGGTCTGCGCTGACACCCACCTCAATGAAATCATGGTGTTTGTGGTTGGTGTTCTTATGCTTCTGTGCCCCTTCTTCTTCATACTGACCACATACATCCGCATCCTAGCAGCCATTTTGAAGATCCGTTCTGCCCAGGGCAGGCGCAAAGCTTTCTCCACATGTGCCTCCCACGTGACTGTGGTGGCGCTATTTTATGGAAGTGCTATGTTCATGTACATGAGACCTGGGTCAAGCCACTCACCAGACCATGACAAAATGGTCTCCTTGTTCTATAGTGTTGTCACTCCCATGTTCAACCCCATGATCTACAGTCTAAGGAATAAGGAAGTAAAAGGCGCCTTGCTGAAAGTGCTACACAGATGCAACCTCTCTCGCGGGACTTGAGATGTTTAGGGTTGGAGAGTTGGATCCTCTGCCCAGGATGTGAACTGACTGAGATGAGTTGGTGCTTTGTGTGGTTAACTCAGAGCTCTCCAGGGATCTGTTAATAGCCCAATCATGTCCAAGCAGACAATCTGTTGCTAAAAGCAAGGCATGAGGTAAAGCAAAATGTGATGACATTTTGGGGAATGGAAAAGAGAACGGAACAGAAAAGCTCTAAATGTTTGGAAACGGGGCAGATGGTAATGCAATGGTTAGGGAGAAATATGTGAAGAAGCCGGCATGAGGTGTCAAAGCCCCTTTCAAAGTCACTCCTCCATACATGCTAGATAAGGAAAAGTTGGGTAAAACCATGCCTATGTGGTCTCCAAAAGATTACATTCTATGTTCTGCTAAGGAGGTACACTTCTTCGAAGCGGAAAATATGTGCTCCCATTGCTAGGATTCACAGAATTGCTACTGTGGTTTAGGCCTTATTCCATATAATTCTTCACACTAACTAGACCTGGCTGACTACAGTTTACATAATGGCCAGAATTCTGTATTAGGGATGGTCTAAAGTCGTCAATTGAATGTATGCAAGCAGATTCATGTGTAGAACTGGCAGTTATTTAAAAACAAAACACCTGCCTGGTTAACATTGCCCAGACCTTGCAGCTAACCTTCTGAGTGATGTTGTCTTAATCAGCTAATGTGCAAATACACATAAGGATCTGAATCCACATGGCAACGTACAACTTGGTTCTACTGAGCTGGCGGGATGCACCTTTTGTGGCAGAAGGGGATTGCATTTCTTTTCCAAGCCCACTAGTAATCAAGCATAATTAGTTGCTGCATGAGACTAGAACTAAATTGGGGTCTGCTACATCTCCTTGTAGTATGCATTAGCATGAAGGTCCATCTGTTGGCTTTCCACAAGTTTCTGTTATAGGTTGTCTGCTACTAAGAAGAGGTAGGCAGTACTTAAGCTCACCTTGCTGGAAGTGGGGCAGGTGTGCTGCCATTGCTATATGAAAGAAATGCTGCTTAATGTGTTTCCATTCCCAGGTTGCCATTCTGCATAGAACAGTGTTTATCTAGAAGGATGGGTGCGATTGTGGTGTGGGTGAATGTGGTTTTTTTTAAAAATAATTAAAAGTAGAATCCTCTCCCTTTTGGTTAGGGTGACCCTATGAAAAGGAGGACAGGGCTCCTGTATCTTTAACAGCTGCATAGAAAAGGGAATTTCAGCAGGTGTCATTTGTATGTATGGAGAACCTGGTGAAATTCCCTCTTCATCACCACAGTTAAAGCTGCAGGAGCTATACCAGAGTGACCAGATTTAAAAGAGGGCAGGGCACCTGCAGCTTTAACTGTTGTGATGAAGAGGGAATTTCACCAGGTTCTCCATATATTCAAATGACACCTGCTGAAATTCCCTTTTCAATACATCTGTTAAAGATACAGGAGTCCTGTCCTCCTTTTCATAGGGTCACCCTAATTTTGGTTACCTTTGTGGTTTTGAGCAACTCATTCTCTACCTCACTGTTTTGTTGTGAGGATAAAATGGAATCACTGCTGTGTACTCCGTTTTAAGAAGAGGAGGTGTGGGATAGAAGTAGCATAGATGAATGAATAAAGAGTTTCTTCCCTGAAAAAACATTTGTAGGGTTCTTGTTTTTCCACATGGTGCTTAGCCTGTGGAAGAAGGTCCTCGAATCTCACCTGTCAAAGGAACCTGGGGAGCTCACAGTGACGCCATTAGTGATGTAAGCTGATTACTGTCAGAGCAATGACTTCAGGAGCCAATTCAATCCCAGCCTATTCTACCCAGAATCCCGCATAACTAATGTATGGAGTAGCATGCGCTACCAAATGTCTTGGCAGTCTAAGCTACTGAAGCATGGTAAAGCTATAATCAGCTGGCAAAAAAACAAGTAATCTGCTTAAAAGTCTGAGTACAAGGCAGAGGTCTGAGCCCCAACACACTGAACTCCTCCTTTGAACCCAAAGTTTTCAGCACCAATAGAAGCCTATTTCACAGCAATCACAGATGATGATGATGATGATTTGGGAGCGATAGGGTACTTTGGCAGGTGTCCAAGAGCACATTGGTGCCCAGGGAAACACATTGCCTACACCTACCCTATAACCAGGTTTGGTGATGCCTGCCCATGTATATATGTGTGTGTGCGCACATGCATGCGCAGACCTTGCTATTGTAATAGTAAATCAAATGGGTTGGGTTTAATTTAGGGTTAATTATGGCATGAGCTCCCAGTCCAAAGTGATTTAGGATTTCCTTTTATCCCTAACACTACGGGTGCGGAAACTGCAGGCTATTTCCTCTCTGCAAAATCTAATGTTCCATCATACAGGCACTAGATGGCACTGTGATATAGTGAGATTCCAAAAATTCACCAGCCATTGAAGCATTTCAAAGTGCAGTTACATTTATTGCAACATTTTCCCTTTTAAGAAAAAAATTATTTATTTATTTATTTATTTATTTATTTATCATACTTATACCCCGCTCCTCAGCCAAAAAAGGCTCTTGGAGCGGCTTACACTTAGCAAAAAAGCTGGGATAAAGGTTATAAAACACAGGAGAAACACTGGAGGTTGTAAAGGACCTGCAAACATCCTTGCGTGACCAATCACGAACACACAATACAAGCCTCATGTAGAGAAGCCCAGTATCTCTCCTTTTATGCTGTCCCCTCAGAATCTCCCTTCAGTTGCTCAGTAGAGTAAAAAAGGGTTCAGATGCTGACATTCAACCAGAGGCTTCTATTTCAACCAGAGGCTTACACTTCTATTTCCCCTCCCATTCTGAGAATTTGAATGTTGTAGGCTAAAATGGTGGTGGTGGTGGTGGGGGGGTGGCGTGGTGGGGTGCTAATCATACTTTTTTCAAAACTTACAAATAACTTATACTTCTTCTGGGACACAGCAAATACAACATCTTCTCCCTTTCCTAAGATGACAAACTATTTCCCAAAATATGCTGTATAAACAGAGAAGTGTTACTACAATGTAAACCCCATGTAAGTCTATGGGTGGGGGGAAACCCAGACAGTTGTGGGCACTTGTCAAACTAAAATCCTATTAATAAGCCCTTTCTTGCCCTTTCTATCTCAAAATTGACACGGACCATCCACAAAACCACCTCTCCTAGACTACCAAGTTTCAGATAGTTCTGTTGAGCCATTTTTTTCCCATATAAGCTATAGGGACTACTGTTGCGTTACACCCCACAAGTCAATTCCAAATGTATGTCTGCGGTTTGTAAGTCTGTGGTTTTTAGAATGTTGGCCTGAGTGGGCGGAGTTAGAACGTCTTGGGAGTGGGGAGGAGTGATATATAAGGGAAGGACGGAGGGGATTGAGAGAACTTTTCGGAGAGACTTGTTAGGTACTCTTAGAGTCTGTAGTGCTCTCTGTGTTTATGGTACTTAAGTTCTGGGAAATTTGAGGGTCAGTGTAAAGAGTAGTGTCTTTAGAGTGCGGTGTGCACGTAGTGGAAGTATATCAATCAATACTGATAATAAAGAAAGTTCAAGAGTGATTGTGTGAGAAAAAGGAAAGCACGTATGTGAATGATTGACAGGATTGTATGAAAGGTTTCAAAAAGGTGTTTAAATGTTGTTAGTTGAAACAAAGCTTGTGAACTTTTAAAAATAAATTTTGATTGTTTGTTTTAAAACTACCACAAAAATCCCACGTGTCTGTTTGGCATTTATCATCTTAAGTTTACACATTTAACACCCACTCTGACAATCATTCATCTCAGCAGATATAACTCACAGCGCATTATTATAAATATTAAAACCCTTCTCCAATAAAAACCCCTTTTTCCACATAGTTTGGAGGAAGGTGGTTTTTATCCCTTGCCTCAGGCGTATCAAGCGGTGGTGCTTGGCTTGAGCAGGGAGTGGCTGCGAGAACAGAGAAGTGTTACTACAATGTAAACCCCATGTAAGTCTATGGGGGGAGGGGAACCCAGACAGTTGTGGGCACTTGTCAAACTAAAATCCTATTAATAAGCCCCTTCTTGCCCTTTCTATCTCAAAACTGACACGGACCATCCACAAACCCACCTCGCCTAGACTACCAAGTTTCAGATAGTTCTGTTGAGCCATTTTTTCCCCATATAAGCTATAGGGACTACTGCCCCTATAATTGCTGATTATAATGGCAGAATGGATTCAGCTGGTATAAGGCTTCATCCCACGTACCCGTTTCCCTTGAATTATCCCCATAGCGTCACCGTCGTCGTCAGCTAAATCACACCCCGGGCAGCAGCGCTCCTAAGATCCTTGGCATACCAGGAAAGGGTTTAAGGGAGAGAAATGTAAAAAAATCATAAAAATTCAACGGATGGCCCAATCCGATTCACATTTGGTATGCTTAAAGCCCTCCTTAATATCTATTACTGTGCCAATTTACGCAGATGTAAGCATTTGTTTAATTTGTACTTTAAACATATCAAATCCTCCTCCTGCTCCCCCAGTGGCCGCTCGGAGAACAACAAAAGATTAAAATAGGTTGGTTCTTTTATATATGAAGCACAATTGAAGCAGGATGCCTGGGAGTCCTTCACAATCAAAGCAGATTCTAAACTGGAAAACTTTGGAGTCCTTTGCACGCAATTCGCAGTGATTGCACAGTATAACCCTGGTGTGATGAAGCTATTACCCTTAACACAGGGCCACTGCAGTGGCCTGATCATTACTGAACATAGAGCTTTAATGGCGACTGCATTCTGCTTTATTATGATTTGACATGCAGCTCCTGAAAGTCGTTTGAAAGCCAAGCTATGTAAATAGTAACTAGATAGCTCCAACATTTGCTTATGTCAAAGATTGCACTGCTTCTGATGGAAATCAGTATTTCTGCTCTCCAAATATCTCCAGAGAGATCACCTGCCTCTCCTTCTTATACAACCAGTCCTGAGCTCCCATTTAACAGGCTTTGAATATTGGCAGAAGAGGGCCAGTTACCCGTGGGACAAATGATGCAGTCTCTCCTTGCCGTCGTCTCCCTCACTATCTATGGAACGGAGTCCTTTATGGGAATAGCCGCTAGTGAGTTTGTTGTAGCGCTGAATCTTGTCAGCTGGGTTAAAGCAGGAGTGCCAAAACTTGAGCCTGCGGTTTCCCAGAAGGCCATGCTCCTTCCCGTGGTCTCCACCCATTTCCCCCACAACTACCAATTGTATGGCGGTTTCCCGGCTCTTGCACAACTAAAGAACATGGCCACACCAGGACAATCATCAGACAGGGGGGAATCATGGTTCAATACTGTTGCTTCTCCCCCCCCACACACACACTTCTGTTGCACAATACTTCCTCTTTCTTCATGGAGAAGAAAGAGGAAGGAAGTAATGACCATGTGACCCATTCAATGGGCATCTTTGCTGCTTTTCCTGCACACAGCATGAGATCGCGGTAAGTTTCACTTCTAAAAATAACTTGGACTCACTGGGGTCTTATTTTGTGATGGAAAGATGGCCAGAAGAAGCAGGAGACGCATGGGAGGCAGACGGAGTCATCAAAAGGACCCATGAAAAATTGTGAGCAAGCAGTAACGAGCGCACGATAAAACACTCGTCTGATGATTCTATATGGCTGGCAGCTCTTTTATTTCTTATAAATTAAGGTATAAATACAATATATAATTACAATAGTATACACTCCAGGTGGGAAAGCTTTTTCAGCCAATGGGCTGAATTGGTTCTGGGCAAGCATATCAGTAGCCTCATGCCCATGGTGGGCAGGGGCACATCCCAAAGCGGGTGAAACCATCCCACAATTAGCATGTGGCCCCACAAAGTGATTGCCTGCCCATACACACTCACTCACCCGTATGCACACACGCACACACACATGCATTACCCTGTTCCCCACTGCAATCGGGGAGGGGTGATTTCTTGCAGGGTGGGATCACACTGTTGTGGAAAAGAGGGTTAACCCTCCCCTTCCCAGCATCCACCCCACCCCAAATGCCACCACACACTCCAATTAGACTTGAAAAAAGCCTGCTTTGGCACCTATGTGGGGCATTTTAAACACCTGAATACAGTGGAGGAGGAATGGATTTTCAAGGGGGTTGAATTGTTGGGGAGCAGTGACATGCACGCACGCACACTGAAAACGCCTCCCTTGCTGCAATTAAAGTTTGATCACATCTGGGGGAAACTCGCTCCCTACCGTCGCTTCTCTGCCTGTGTTTTCGTTCCTCGGTTACTTCCTCTTTCAGAAGAGGAAGTATCCAATGAGCACGAGGCCCATTGAGTCGGCTGTTCTAATGGCGCTGCTCCTCCTGCACACAGCAGGGGAGAGCAGCAATTCTGAGTTTAAAAAACATCAGACCGAATGAGGGGTTTTTATTTGTCGCGCAAGGAAGGCCAGAAGGGGCGGGAGGCGCACAGGAGGCAGACGACGACATCATGGGAGGGACCTGAGCAAACTCCGTGAGTGCCCAGTAAGGAGCGTGCAATAAAACGCTCGTGGGATGGAGCTTTTAAGCTTTTTAAAAGCCTCCATTGTTTCCAATGGAGCCTTCATGCAGCCTGGGGTGGGGGCAGCAGAGGAAGCTGGCAAGCCACCAGGTTACACCTGTGGACCAGAAGGTTCCCCATCCCTGATTAAGACTTATGTTAATATTTTGTAATTCATAACACTGAACCTTTGAAAAATAATTTTAAAATAATTAAATGGAATATTATAAATAGCTAGTGAAAAATATACACTAATAGATTATGTATTTACTTATCTATTAAGCAACCCTATTAGAAAACTGGAGCATAAAACAACTCAAAAACTTAATAGAAATTGTAAAATGTGGTCAGCAATACTTCACTAATTTTAAATAATAACAACAACAACAACAAGAAATTGGTTCTTCCTAAGCACATTAATACATTTCTGTAAGGCACTTAGCATACACGAGTCTTGCAGTCCCTACAAAAAGGCCCTGCTCCTAACTAAATTGGCCCTTAGTTTGAACTTGTAGCACTTGTGTCTTGGGCCGGATCTACACTAGTCTTATAACGTTGCTAGTGTCCCTTTCTAACGTGGTTCTCTGTATCGGTTCTCTGTATCACGGGGCACACTAGCGTGACTTACGTTTCGCTGCAACGGAACTTCAGGGCACATTGTTCAATCCTTTCCTTGTTCTCCCTCTTCTGTGAGAGCTGCTGTGTTTGCTCTGCCCACTGCCTGCCTCATTCCTAGCCAGCAGGGCAAGGCAGGGCAGGGCAGGGCAGGGCAGGGCAGGGCAGGGCAATAGACATAAGCACACACAAACCTCCTCCCAAAACATCTTAATGCAACTCCCAAGGAATTGCCTGAATGCATAGGAGCCAGCCACTTTGCTGAAGCTAAGCAGGGCCAGGTCTGGTCAGAGTTTGGATGGGAGACCAAATTGAAAAGTTTTAGCAGCAGCCCCATTTAAGCCCCGCTGGTCATGAGTTTTGGACTTTGGACCCTTGTTAATTTTCCTGCAGGGAGCTACAGCGCTCCTTTGAGCGCTCCTCAGCTCCTTTGCAAAGAGGGGGGAAATATTAAAAAAAAAATCAACCGATGACCCAATTTGATACAAATTTGTTATTTGAATTACTGTGCCAATTTTGGTGTCTTTATCTATAAAGCTTACGCAGATGTAAGCATTTGTTTAAAATCCTGCTCCTGCGCCCACAGCAGCGGCTCGGGCGAATCTTTTGCAAAAGGGGCACAATTAAGGCTGGATGCATGGGACTACTTCACAATCAAAGCAGATTCTAAGGTGGAAAACTTCTGAGTCCTTTGCATGCAATTGTTAGTGATTGCACAGTATAACGCTGGTGTGATTTATCTGCTGTAGCAGATAAGATAGCAAACGGGGAGAAGGAAGGAAAACAGGAAGTGGGCGGAGCAAACCCAGCAGCTCTGAGAAAGGGAGAGGAAAATTACTGGTAGAACGAGGCACATGAATCTGTAGCCATGCTGGAACTAAGAAACAGAACCTGTAAGTACAACTCATTTGCAACGTTGGAGACCCAGGGTCACGTGATGCTGTGCGTCACAGTAACCCACTCAAAACGTTAGAATAACATCAGTGTACATTCCCACTTGATTTCATCACTTATTTGGGAATAATTATTCCTAGAGACACATCTCAAATGATCAAGTTAAATCTATATAAGTTGATTAATGATATTTCACAAGATATAGATAAACGGGCAACTTTAAAGTTGAGTTTATGGGGTAAGGTTAATGCACTCAAGATGAATACTTTATCTCGAATTGTTTGTCATACGTGGGGCTGGCAAATATTTTCAAGAACTTAATGCTTTGTTTTGCAAATTTGGGGTGGGGGATTCTTCTCGACAAAGAATATCTCTGCAAAGCATGCAACTTCTAATTAAAGAAGGTGGGTTTGGCTTTCTGGGTCTTGCTATATATCATCAGGCTTACCTGCTGGCCTATACCAAACTTGTCTTTTCCACTTAGTTTTGATTTTCCAACTTTTGGAATCTTCCTGTCTAGACCCTCTCTCCAAATGGATAGCATTAGGTTCTCAGCATATTAAAGTGGACAGAGTTCCTCCTACAATCTTGACAGTCAGAGATGTGTGGGATATAATATCACACCAATTACAGTTTGACCTATTTTTACATGCCAAATTGACTTTATGGGGAAATCCAGCTTTAAGAATGGGAAATAAAATGTTTTTGTGTCAGACCTGGACAGATGAGAGAGAATGATTTTTACCCTGAATCAATTATTAGGAATGATGATGAGTTTTTGCTATTTTCAGCTTTGTGAGATAAATTTGAATTGCCTGCTATACTTGAATAGCAGAACTTGCAATTGCAACAATTGTTATAGTCTAGATTTGGCTTCATGGCTTTTACAGCCTCAGAGCCTCCTTTGCTATTGGAAACTCTTATTGAAGCTGGCCAAGTATATCGACCCATGATTCATGTTTATAAATACTTTATAAATACTTATCAGTTAATAAGTATGAAATACAGGGTCTTCAGCAAGAATGGAACAGCGAATTGGAATGTCCTATTTTGTCTAACCAATGGACCACTATCTGCTATGTCTATGCACCACCAGTTACATCTTATTCAGAAAAAAACATTTGTTTCGAGTCTATTGGACACCACAATGAATCTTTAACAAAGGTTTGTCTAACTCGGCTAATTGTTGGAGGCGTCATGCAGTTAATCCTTTTTCTAATATGTTTTGGGAATGTCCAATAGTATCAGATGGATAAATTTTGTATTGAAAAGCTCTTTAATATTTTCTAATGTACATATTCTCTTAAATTATGTACCTGCTTCTTGAAATGTAATACGGGGTCAGCATAAATGAATTACTCTATTTCTTCGATTCTAAGATGCACTTTTTTCTCATATAAACATCTCTAAAAACGGGGTGCGTCTTAGAATCGCAGGTGTGTCTTAGGGTGTGTTTTTTTCTGTTGGTGGTACTGAAATTAGTGTGCGTCTTACAATTTTTATTCACTCAGTATTTTAACACTTAATTTTAACTTAAATTTAAATTTTACTGTTTTAACTCTGTATTTTAATCTTATAATCAACTTTGCTGTGTGGTTTTATCCTGGTTGCGCTTTTTATACTGTATTTCGTAATTGTGTTTTTAACCTGTTGGATGTTTTTTGTGGTTTTAATTTTTGTGAACCACCCAGAGAGCTTCAGCTATTGGGCGGTATAAAAATGTAATAAATAAATAAATAAATAAATAAAATCGATGGCGTCTTACAATCGAAAAAATACGGTATCATGTTCTTCGCCTGCTTAAAGACTGATACTACAATATTGGAAAGAGAAAAGCTCACCACTTATAATGCAATGGATTGAAGAGTGGTATAGGCACCTTTTGCAAATAGACTTATATTTGGATATTTGGTCTATCTTTACTAAAGTTTATGTGTAATTTACTCTCCCCCCCCTTTTTTTTTAGAATGTTGTAATATTTGAAACTGAGGTCTTTAAAGTATGTAGTTACACTTGTGTTTTTATTTGTTTGTTTTGTTGAAGCTTATAGTTAAAAATTAATTTAAAAAAGAGATTTACTTTATTTTATTTGTTTTAAATATTCATATCCTGCTTCTCCAGCCTAGGATTTTCAAGTAAAGTGAAGACAACGCAAAGAAAAAAAAAGTACTTGTTTTTTTATTGTAATTAGCCACAGTAGACTTCAGCCATTAAAAACAAAACAAAAAAATAGTTTGTCTATAAACAATATCATTTACTTTCTGTAACAAACCCCACTGCAACTTCTTATTATAGTTTTCTTTGCTGCATTGTGTAATAACGGATGAAAAAGCTGGTTCCTTAATTGATTCCACTGTGGCTTGTCACAAACAATCCTTAGGACCTCTCCATGGGAGGTTTATTCTGATGTTAATGAGGACAGTTGTATGTTAGAAAGCACAAATGAACAAAGTCAAAATTAAGTTTAGGATCCTATAGTTTGAGAGTCAGGGTGTATCACTAATAAATAAATTCTGCCATGAATCTCTATTGTATAGTCATGGCCATGCTATCTTCAGTCATAACTATAGGAAATTATTTTGAAGGACTGTTCTCATCCCTCATCCATGAAAGAGGGTGAAGCTCCCTTTTATGTAGCTCCATGGTGTCCAAGAATATCACCATCTTCTTACCAACACCTCATCAGTATCCATCCACTGTGATATCTGCCCCACATCAGACACTTCAATCCACTGAAAGCCAGTGTGGTGTAGTGGTTAGAGTGTTGGATTGGGCATTGAGAAATCAGAGTTCTAGTCCCCAGTTGGCCATAAAGCTCCCTGGGACACTTTGAACCAGTCACAGACTCTCAGCCTAACCTACCTCACAGGGTTGTTGTTGTGAGGATAAAATGGAAAGGAGGAGGATTATGTATGCTGCCTTGTGTTCCTTAAGGAGGAAAAAAAGCTGGAATATAAATGTAATAAATAAATAAAATATACTCTGTTTTCAAAGACAATTCTCTCAATGTCCATATTATTACTGTATTTCTTCGATTGTAAGACGCCATCGATTGTAAGACGCACACTAATTTCAATACCACCAACAGAAAAAAAGCTTTGATTCTAAGAATAATAATCGCACCCGTGATTCTAAGATGCACCCCGTTTTTAGAGATGTATATATGGGGGGGGGGAAGTGCATCTTAGAATCGAAGAAATATGGTATTAAACATGGTTTACAAAATATGAAAATATTTTAAATTGCTAATAGATTTTCAGAGCTATTCTACTGGTATGGGTAGGTGGGTGAATCCAAAAATAGAGAATACCTTACATTCCCTTGCCAGGCTTGTACCAGTAGGACAAAGCTGGCGTCATTGTTGTTGCTAAATCATACCCCAGGCAGCAGCGCTTCTAAGATCCTTTGCAAAGGGTTTAAGGGAAGAAATGTAAAAAAATCATAAAAAATCAACGGATGACCCAATCTGATCCAAATTTGGTATGCTTAAAGCTCTCCTTAATATCTATTACTGTGCCAATTTTGATGTCTTTATCTTTAAAGCTTACGCAGATATAAGCATTTGTTTAATTTTTCTTTAAACATATCAAATCCTGCTCCTGTGCCCCAGTGGCCGCTCAGAAAACAACAAATGATTCACTCAAAAACTACTAGCAAAATACCTCGTTTCTTTTCCCTTTATAACAAAATTAAAGCAGGATGCATGGGAGTACTTCACAGTCAAAGCCGATTATAAACTGGAAAACTTCAGAGTACTTCACAATAAAAGCAGATTATAAACTGGAAAACTTCGGAGTCCTTTGCACACAATTTGCAGTGATTGCACAGTATAACGCTGGTGTGATAAAGCTTTAAATTCAGGGCTATTGTAGTCCTTACTCTGGTCTTATGAGTGTGTGTAAGGGGCATGGGAGGGCTTTAGATGCTGTAGATCCACAGCATCTTCTGGCATGCCCAGGAACCTCTCATGGAACCTCCCCGTTTTGTGTTCATGATGAACTGATGATGTACTGATGATGGAGAAGTGCAAGCTGTGGACCTTTCCACAGCCTCATCAAGGAGGCTTGCAAGGTTCCATCTCCCTCCAAACCCAGCCCATTTTGCTGCCTGAGGCAAAGGACAAGATGGTGCCCCCCCTCCGTTCCATGTACAAAAGTCCATTGGACTAGCAGCTGAATCTTTCTTCAACACTGGCAATGGGGTAGCATCCTCCACCACAAGTGATGACAGCAAGATAGTTTAGGGAGTGCAGGATAGACTGTGTGGCATGCACAGCAACATTCTCCAAGAGGAGGAAATGACCATGGGCTTCAGGAAGAACGGCTGGGAGGCTGCCCAAGGCAGTTGCCTGACTCTGCCTAATGGTAGGGCTGGTCCTGTGGACCACTCCCCATCTGTGGAGGGGGAGATCTGAAAAACCCTATGGCCACTGGGATGCCCTTGTAGGGACCATAGGATTGCAGTCAAAGTAAAATGGTGATCAGACAGAAACAACTGAAGGGCAATAATGGAATGGTTGTCAGTATTTATTATTTATAATAAAATGCATAACCCACTTTTCCCTTAACAATGGAGAACCCCAAAGTGGCTGCCAACAATTACTTTTTTAAAAAAGTTATGAAAACAATAAACAACAAATGGACAATAAATAAAAGATCAAGAAAAATATTGAAAAGCATGAAAGAGGCAGCAAAAGAACAGTGAGAGGATAGGCAGACCAGGGCCACAGCTAGACCTAAGGTTTATCCTGGGATCATCCAGGGTTCTCCCCTGCCTGAGCACTGGATCTCCTGTGTGTCACCTAGATGAACAGGTTTGACCCCTGGACAATCCAGGGATAAACCTTAGGTCTAGCTATGGCCTAAATGAACCAAGGAAAAAGGAAGGAAAGGAACCTCTCATGCAAGCACTGAGTCATTACTGACTCTTGGAGGGAAACCAGCTTTCGCTGACATTTTCTTGGCAGGCCTTACAGCGGGGTGGTTTGCCGTTGCCTTCCCCGGCCTTAACCAAAGCAGTATCAAATTAGAAAGCTTGCTGGAAAAGAAATGTTTTCAATAACGACAGAACACTGACAAAGAAGGAGATAATCTAAGACCACATGGCAAGGATTTCCACATATTGTGAATTGTGAGTCTCTCAAAAAATTCAAGTGTCAACCATTCGTTAATGTTTAGATAATGAAAAGGCTTTTGATTGGGTCCAGTGGCTATACTTAAAGAGGATAATGAAACGCCCAAAGATACCTTGCGGTTTAATCTAGATATAGAGA
Source organism: Elgaria multicarinata webbii (assembly GCF_023053635.1). Taxonomy (NCBI): domain Eukaryota; kingdom Metazoa; phylum Chordata; class Lepidosauria; order Squamata; family Anguidae; genus Elgaria; species Elgaria multicarinata. The sequence continues at coordinate 9,938,920 of NC_086176.1, forward strand.
TGTTGGCTGTTGGGGGGGCGGGGGAGGACAACACGACTCATGATATTTAAGGAGTCTGGATGAGGTATTATTATTACCACCATTATTTATTACATTTCTATAACATCTCATAGCCAAGGCTCCCTGAGTAGTTTACAATGGTTAAAAACTGTAAACATTAAATTACAGCCATATTTAAAAAAATGAAGATCATCACAAGATCATATTTCTTTTCTTAGCATTATGTTTGGCAATATATCTGGAGAAATTAAGCGACTTTCAGATAAATGCCATTTCAATCTAGTGATGTGTTCATGTTTAATTTGTCACTATGTCCTAGAAGTTTGCCACTATCTGCCTGAAGTCTTCAGACTCCCTTTCAGAAGTTCAAACACAAACAGGAGAACATAAAGAGGGCTGCTAATTTGATAGATAAATGTTAAAAACTACCCACAATCTTCTTGATCGCAAAATTAAAAAACCAAACATAAGTTGGTAACATAATGAAACAAGTAATAATATATTCAAAAGATATAGCAAACAAAGAAAGTTTTTAAAAATAAATAAATAGAGAAAGTAAGTCAACTTCACTTAATCTTAGCAACTCTAGAATGTTTTTTTAAAGCCAATAATTATGGAAGCGCTGGCTCAAAAAGATTTTTAACTGATCAAAGTACCATATCCCCATAGATTCACAAATGACTATTAAATATTATTTTATTACCAATAAATAAAATTATGTTGAAAAAAGTTATCAAAAACATGGGAAGAGGCTAAGATAACAGTTAACCCAACACATGGCAAAGACAATTCTAAAACTGATTCATACACACCTATAGACTTGCTTAACCAGAATTTTAAGATACGGACTAACATAAAGAGTTGATGCCTGATTTGCAAATTGAAGAATCTGAAATTGATCGAGTCCATAGAGTGGGGGGGGGCAAAACTACAAAGGGGCTACTAGAGATATCTTGGTGAAATTTGGTAATTATTATAAAAAGGAGCAAATCATGAAGAAACTGAGATCTATGGCCCAGTTACAGTATAAAGGCAAATCAGTGCAAATTTATAATGATCTTTGTCAACATACATTGAATTGGAGGCGCAGTGTTAAGCCAATAACTGAAATATTAGTGAAGAAAAAAATCACATATTCGTGGGGTTATCCTGTTTTTCTAAGATTTACAAATGGAAAGGGGGAGCACAGAGTAACCTCTCTGGATCAGGGTAAGGAGTTATTGAAGAGCTTGGGTCTGTATGAGGAAGCAAGTGTGATTGGAACAGGCGGGGGGGAGATGAGGCTGGGGCATCTGGGGTGTAATAGAATTGTTAACTGTACTATGAGATAATTGTAGATAGAAAGGTTAAGCATAGAGGCCTTGCAGCACTGCCTCCCCCCCCCCTAAAGTAGATGGCTGGAGTATTAGACTTACAGGGATTTGGGGGGGGGGGAGAGGTGGGGGGAGGGGAGGGGGGAAGGGGGATGGTAGGGGTTAGAGTAAGGGGATTGAGGGTTATGTTATGGTGTTTGTGTTTTTATGTATGTGAATTTGAGTTTCAGAGCACAAGGGATCAGAAGAGACTCCAAAAGGGTGAATATGGATAAAAAAATAAAAGTATCAACACTCAATGTTAAAGGTTTGGGGGCAGTCGTGAAAAGGAGGAGAATAGAACAAATGTTTAATAAAGAAGGATCTGACATTATAATGATGCAAGAAACACATCAAGGGTTCGAGAACGCAAATATGATTAAATTAAAGTGGCTAGTTTATTATGAAAAGTCATTGGGGACTTCAAAAAAAATGGAGTGGCCACTTTGATTTCAAAAAAAAGTGGTTTTATATTAAAAGCTATAAAAAAGGATAGTGGTACCTTATGATAAAAGGTAAAATTGAAGGAAAGGTATATACATTGATTAATGTTTATGCCCCAAATGAGAGACATAGAGAGTTTTTTATAAAATTATTTAAAGAAATAGAAGAATTTAAGGAGGAGTATGTTATCTTAGCTGGGGATTTTAATATGGTTATGGATAATAGATGGGACAGGTCAAACCCCACTAATGTTGAAAAGAGAAATGATATCACTATATTGAATAAATTAGCAAAAGAGAATGATTATGTGGATTCTTGGCGTTTACTTAATGGGGTTAAGCCTGAGTTTTCATATTATTCCCCAGTTCATCATACATACTCCAGGATAGATCATATATTTGTCTCAAAAGATTTTGCAACTAAGATTTGTAAAATGGAAATGGGGGTAAACAGGTAACTGATCATGCATTGTTAAGCTTAGAATTTGCAATTAAGAAGAATTATAAAGAGGCGTATAGATGGAAATTGAACACAAAAATATTGAAATATAAAGTGGTAGAAAAATTCAGAAGGAATTGTCAGAGTCCTGGGAAATTAATGAAAAGGGAGGAACAGCTGGGTCAGTCGTTTGGGACACCATGAAGGCTGTAGTAAGAGGAATTTGTATTAGAGAAATGTGCAGTTTAAAAAGACAACAACATGCAGAGCAGGAGAAGCTAGAGACAGAAATTAGAAGTTTGGAGGAAGAATATTGGCAGGGCAAAAATAAATATAAATTAGTAGAAATACAAGCTAAGAAGAAACAATTAGAAAATTTAAATTTAGAGGAGGTCCAAAAAAATTTAATATATATGAAAAGGGAGTATTTTGAAAATAGCAATAGGAATTCTAGATTGCTTGCCAGACTCACACAAAAGGAAAAAGGGAGAAACGGGATAGAAGCATTGAAGGATAATCAAGGGAATTATTGTTATACAATGAAGGATAAAATAAAAAAATTTCAGAAATTTTATCAGGAATTATATGAGGGTAAAGAAACTCAAAAAGAAAAGTTGGAGGAATATATTGGAAGGTATATAAAGAAGGGAATAAAAATAATACATAAAGAGCAAATGGAGAAGGTAATAACTCAAAGAGAAGTTGAAGATGTAATTGATAATTTGAAAGTGGGTAAATCACCGGGAGCAGATGGTCTAGGATCAGAATATTATAAAGTTTTTAAGGAGTTTTTAGTTCCAAAATTAGTGAAACTTTATAACGCTATATTAATAGGAGAGAAGATACCAGAGTCATGGGAACATTCATTGATAATATTAATTCCAAAACCAGATAAAGATTTGACTATCCCTGATTCATATAGACCTATTTCATTAATAAATCAGGATGCTAAAATTTTTTCATCTATTTTGGCTAAACATTTAAATAAATTTATATCAGAATATATAGGAGATGATCAATGTGGATTTGTGGCAGGGAGGCAGATGCATAGTTTAGTGGGAAGAGTTTTAAACGCAATACATGCAATAAAAAAATCAAACATCAAGGCAGGAATTTTGGCATTGGATATTTTTAAGGCTTTTGATTGTGTGAGCTGGCAGGCATTAAAGATTATTGTAGATAAAATGGGATTTGGAAATAAATTTAAAACTATAATAGAACAGTTATATTCCCAAAATACAGCTGTAGTGGTGGTAAACGATGGACTCACTGAAAAGATACGACTAGCCAGAGGTACAAGACAAGGATGTCCGCTCTCGCCGGTCCTGTTTGTAATGGTTATGGAAGTATTGGCGAATGCATTAAGACATGATGGAGCGATAGAAGGAATTGGAGAGGTAAGGGGAATAAAATTGAATATGTTTGCGGATGATACCCTACTGACTATTAAGAACACAATAAGAAAAATAGAATTAAATTTCAATTGAGAGAATTTGAAGAAGCTACAGGGTTAAGAATAAATTGGTCCAAATCAGAGATGATTTTGTTTAATTATACTAAGAAGGAAGAAAAGGAATGGGAATATAAGGGAATAGAAATGAGAGTTAAGGAGGAGATTAAATATTTGGGAATTAAAATTACAAAAAACCTAGATAATTTAGAAAAGGAGAACTTAACGAGGTTAAAGAAAGAGGTATTAGAAAAATTGGAAAAATATAAAAGATTAAATCTATCTTGGTTTGGAAGAATAGCACTAATAAAAATGAAGATCTTAGCTAAAATTAATTTTGTGTTTAGGATGTTACCAATAAAAATTTCAGAAATTGAGATAAAAAGTTGGCAAAATATTATTAATAAATATTGTAACAGAGAAAAGAAAGCGAGGGTAAATAAGAATAAATGGTATTTAAGCCAAAAAAAAAGGAGGACTGGGTCTCCCAAATATAAAATTATACTATGTAGCAAATAGATTAAGACATATTGTAGAAGCAATTATAGGAGTAGGAGATTTAGATTGGATGGAGAATAAAACTACAAGTAATGTAGAGATGAGTTTGGAAAATGTCTTTTTTAAGGAAGGAGGGAGAAAGTGGGTTGAAAGTATAGATAATCCACTCCTGAGGTCTCAATGGGAAATTTGGAGTAAATTTAAAGGGAAGTTGCTTCCGAGCAACTCTCCCTTATCACCGGTAATAATGTTAAAGAATTTCCCAGAGGAACTGAAGGGTAGATTAAGCAAAATCTTAAAAGAGAAAAATAAATTGAAATTAAAGGATTGGTTAAGAGATATAAACACAAGAGAAGATATGGAAGATTTGTTAAAGGAGAAAAAATTGTCCTTGTCTACTGCAACGAACCTGGGCAGATGTTTTATGATGCAGAGATTGAATCAGGAACAGAAGCCTGCTTTCGATAGAAAGCTGTTCCAGTTTGCTCCAAAGATGGGCTCGGCATATTGAATCGAAAGCAGATTTGAGATCAATAAAAGCGGTGAATAATTTGCCTCCACTGGGTGTAGAATATTTATGAACCAGGTGAGCCAGTACCAGGCAATGGTCAAGAGTAGAGCAGCCTGCTTTAAAGCCAATCTGTTCTTCTCCAAAGATATTGTTATCAAGGATCCATGTTTTTCGTTTCAAGGCCAAGAAACTGGCATAGATCTTACCAACTACAGATAAGCCTATGCGGCAGGGTCTTGCGATTTTCTGTTTTACTCTGTACAGCACCATGTACATTGATGGTGCTATATAAATAAATAAATAATAATAATAATAATAATAAGATAAGAGGCTAATGGGTCGATAGTTGGATGGGTCATCTTTGGGTCCTTTTTTATATATTGGAATGACAATGGCTTTTAGCCAAGTTGCGGGAATTAACCCAGTTTTATTTATTAAGGAGAAAAGAGGCGCTAACAGGGCAGTCCACCAGCTGATGTTGCTTTTCAGCATCTCTGAGGGGATGCCATCTGGTCCAGGAGCCTTACCTGACTTTAACTGTAGTATTAAGTTCTCTACAGTGCTGATATTGACATTGGGCCAGTTAGGGGAGTCAGGTAGCAGTCTCGGATCAGAATTTGATATGTGGCTGTCACTAAAAGCGATACGTAGATGATTCTCCCAGATTTCAGCCGGTATATGGCATTCCATGCTGCCATTGCTGTTACCTAGGGCACCTGATACTATCTGCCAAAAGGTTTTACAATTGTTGGAAATGGAAGCCCCTATCAGTAGTTGCCAGGTTTCCCTGTCTGCCTCACTTTTTTTGTGTTGCAGGAGCTTCTTGTATTTTTTCTTTAACTCATAGTATGTGCGTGGTAGTTGGCGTTCATTGTTCTCACGGTAGGAGCGGTAGGTGAGCTGAATTTTTCTTTTAAGGTTTACACAGTCCCAATCAAACCATTTATTAGTACGAGCTCTCTTGCATTTGGGGTTGCTGAGATTGTTTAGGAGGGAGGAGTACAAGTCCTGCATTAGCTCCTCGTAGGCTAAGATTCCCAACTCAGGGGGCGCGTCTACTAAAATCCGTGCGATAGTATTCCTATAGCTGGGAGAGAGGACTAGCCGATCAAAAGCCTGTGCCGTTAGCACACACAGCAAAGGGTGGGCTGGAGAGTGGAAAATGTTTCGCTTCCATCCTAATAGGCCCTGGAATATGGAGAGAAAGCTCTAGGGGCAGATGGTCACTGTCAAAACGTTCCGCAACTCGGAGGTTACACCCCAGGGTTTTCAGGTCCTTATGGACTAAAATGTAGTCGACCACACTGGCCCCCCTGGAGGAGATGAATGTGAATTCACCCCAGTTATCATCTGTGCAGCAGCCGTTCAAGATAAGCAGAGCGTTTTTTGAGACAAATTGGAGCAAACATTGCCCAGCAGGGTTTACAAATGAGTCCTTAGAATGACGTACATTGGCTCTAAGTTGCTCCTTGCTTGCGATCAAGCTATCACCGCAGTTGGCAGGGTCCACTAGGTAAGTTCCTGTTCTTGCATTTAAATCTCCTGCAATGATGGGGTAGGCGTGCGGATATTTGGCTATCGTTTCCAGATAGAAGCAATCGGCTTTAAGCCAGGAAGCCATTGCCTCCTCCTTGCAAGTTGCTGGAGCAAAATAGACATTAAATAAAAGTAGGGTCAAATTAAAGGCCCTCAGTTCCAGGATCAGGGCCAGCACAGAGGAGTCACAGCTAGGCAGCTCTGTTGTTTTGGCATCGAGGGAGGATGAAATCAGGAGACTCAGCCCCTTGCTTGCTCTGCCCTTACCTTTATTGGGAAGTGCAGGAAGACAAAAGGATACAAATCCATTCACATGTATGTGCTCGCAACACCAAGTCTCTTGTAGCAGGACAATATCAAAGTCTGTCAGATAGTCGAGAATACTTTGGTTCCCACTTTTAGAGTTCCACCCAGCAATATTCCAGGAGAGGAGTTTTAGGGGAAGAGTTATTTTCCCCTTTCCTTGTCAGTCTTGCTCAGTGATTGTGTCCAGGATTCCTTCCAGGTTTTCCAGGATACAGCCGTTGGGAAAGTTTGCTTGGGGGCTGGGTAGATCCCTGGTTAGCTTGCATGATTTGATAGGATCTGAGGAAACACCTTCATGGGGTTCTGGCTGTTTCGAGTTAGACCAAGATAAGTGATTTGAACTTAAGATTTTACTTTTAGGGTCGTTTTTAGTACACTTGTGTGGATCAGCTAAGGGCTCCCTATTGCCCACACTGCCAGGTGCTGTGTTTTGGTGTAGATTGCAGGATTTTGATATCACAATCTTGGGGCTCAAAGCCACGCCTCCCTTGGAATACGGTTGCTGCAGATCACATGTTCGATGCGCACCCTCATACGTATCACACTGATCCTCTGCTGGAATTGCTTCCACGACAGAATAGCGGTCAGGGGATTTTGGGCTGATTGTCGTTAGGCACTTTGTATTGTGTTGGTTATTGTGCATAAGGAGCTTTCTAAGGTTGGAAAGTCTCAGTAAAATCTTACGTTGTAGGGCGTCATAGCTGTCAATTAGCTGAATTTCTTCGGGTGAGAGGTCCTTGTTGACAGAGTTGGTACTGTCTGGTGTAATTTTCTTAATGCAGTCGATTTTGTTATTGTCATTTGGGAAGCCTACACTATGGTTACTTTTGAATGATTGGCAGAGAGTAGGGGGATAATCATCAGACATATTTAGATCAATCAGTTCCCCTACCGGTGGAACATTGTTAGCAAGTCTGGGGAAGCAATGGGTTCTTAAAGAGAAAACTGGGGATACGTCCTCAAAATGCCTGCTCACCCTCATGCCAATCCTTTGGAATGTTTCTTTAGCCTTGTAGATTCTGGAAGCTATATTGGGTGACACAAATGTTACAATGGCTCGAGCTGAGTGGTAGTTATAAAAGATATATTCTACTTTAAGGACCGAGTCTGAGTTAAGCTGTAGTGAGGTGCAAGCTGTTATAACCTGTATAAGGTGTATTATACGTTCTGATTGTGCTAAGCACCCCTTGGGCTTCGGGTAATTGGAAAAAACTAGATTCTGTTTCAGAAGCTGAAGCTGCCATGGTTTGTTAGCTAAGTTATAGTTCGAGTTTGGATTGAACTCCAGTACCGCTGAGGTAATAGGTATTACCTTTTTTGGGAGATGTGAGATTGACCAGGGATCCTGGGTCACATCTTTGATGGAAACAGGGGTTTGAAGGCAAAGAGCATTTGGTTTCTGTTCCAGGCAGGCCCTATTAGCAGAGTCCTTATTTGCTTTTTTAATTTTTTTACATGATCTCGAGGGGCTTCCCTGTGGGTTCCTGTCCCTTCCATTCTCGTTTTCTTCCAATAGCTTAAATAATCTATCAAATTGCATTTTGGGTAAGCTTCTCGAACTAGGAAGGGTTTTTATATTTTTTGATTTCTTTGTGTTACAAATTGGGACCTTTGAAGTTTTGAGTTTACGTTTGCCGCTGAACTTGACTGTTTTGTTATTATCTTTACTTTCATCAACATCAGCTTCATCATCACTCTTCATATTGTGAGTGTTTTTATTAACCTCCCTATTTGGATGATCTTTGGCAGAGAGCCCGCTGACATATGTGACGTTGGAGGTTGGTGTCGATTTTTTTCCAGAAGTCTTCATTTCAGTTTCACTTGACTTGCCCTGGATTCCTTCTTTAGATCTGCCAAGCGCAAAGACTGTTAAAGTAGTCAGAAGCTCCTTGCATTCTGATAGAAACTTCTTTATCAAAGATATATCGTCAGCCCAATTCAGAAACAGTTTCTTGGTCAGCTCATGTTGGCTGTTATGCAAATTGACTACTGCGTGGAGGTCTTTGTCTTCAGAAGAGATAGAGTGAGTGTTTCGATATGAAGGTAAAGAATCAAGTTTCTTGTCCGAGAATGCATCCCGGCCGATTGGTATGACAGGACTTGTAGAACTGCCTTGAGGAGTTTCAGATGCGTGAGACGTAGGTCTAGTCTCTGCAAGGGGAGCCCCCACAGATGCAAGTTCTGCGGCTAAACTGCATCTACATTCCTCTGGGTTTTCCCACTCCATAACCCTCATTATACTCTGAGGACCCAGGGACTAGTCTAAGACCTCCAAATCAGGAGTCTTTGTCTCAGGTGTTGGATTGGGATTTTCCTCAGAGTTGGTGGCAAAAAAGTTAGTAATTTTTAATTGTTTATGGGCTTTAGTATAGGAGATCACATCTTCAGTCACTGGGACCAGACCTAGTTGTTTATATCCATCCCTGGTGAGGACCATTGTGCTCCTTATCGTGTTGCACACAGTCAGGGAGCCGGAAAGAGCCCAGTGAGGCACAAGAAGTGATATCCACTAACTGAAGGCCAATGTATTTTCGGCGATTCCTTTTTGTTACGTCTGAATGGCGGTAGCTCTAAGGGCAGCAGGAAGAAACAGTCCAAGTTGCAGATAAGCTGGCTTACTAACAGACAAAGCAGTCTCCCTGTAAGCAGATGAGGGCAGTTCACTAACTTTAAGAGTTAGTGATTAGATGATGATGAACAACTTTAATGCTTCAGAACCTCCCAATACTTAGCTCCTAATTGGACTTGACGTCCTGCCATTAAACACACCTGGGGGAATCAGCATCTAGAGAGTGGGATCACTTACGACAAGGATTTATGCATAGCGTAGTTACTGGTAATCCTATATTTGGTTTTGTTTGTTTTGCTTCTGCCTTTTTATCCATTCCCTTCCTTCTTCTTTGTTTCTTAATTTCTTAATTCTTTGGTTCTTTGATGTCTTACTTCTTTTAATTCCAAGTTCCTGTCTCTCTTATTTCATGTTTAATTCTTTGATTCTTGTTTGGTTCTTCTACCTCCTCGATACAACCTGAGAGGTTTGGTATGCGGGGGAGCTTCTCTAGAGATATCCAAGGGAGTCAAAACAGCCAGGGAACCCTCTACTTGCCGCTCCTTACTTGTTAGAGAACAGCCCAGCTTCAGGTACAGAAGATTAAAATTCCACGGCTCCACAGCAGCAAGTAAAACATTAAAAAGTTAAAAAGTTAAAAACAACAACTCTGCAATATAGAAACAGAGGAGGTCAAAATACCGCACAGCCTTCCTCCTTCTGAGAGGCTGCCAGGTTTTTTGTTTGTTTGTTTGTTTGTTTTTAAAATACAAGTTAAAATGTTCAAGGCTTGTAAGAAAAAAGAGAGCTAAAATCGGTCGAGTTAAAAAAAGAATACTAAAATAATTGTTGGTCGTTCCGAGAGCTGGGAGCAAGGTGTCCTCCCTCCTCAGACCGGAACAGGAAGACGTAACTTTTTTAAAAAAATTAAAGGGTTCCCCGTTCCCCCGACTTCCCCTCCAATGTCTGATCCACACCACTCGCTCGTCCACTTGCCCCCCGCCCCCACACTCGCCCCCTTGCTCGCTCGTCTTTCCACGATCTCCCCACCCTGGCCCCGTTTAACTTCCCCCCATCTGCCATGTCTGATGCCTCGTCCGCCCGATCGCCATGCCCACCTGATCACCCGCCCGTCCGATCACCCACTGGCCATGTCCAATGCCCCCTCCGCCCCCCGTCTGTGATCTCCCCACCCAGGCTCCGCTCTTCCCCCCCCATCTCTCCCGCCGGGTCAGCTCTTTCCCCCCAGCCCCCATCTCCCCCCGTGATTTTACCCACCCACCCCAGGGACGACGGGCACAGCACTCCGGTGTGCGGCTTCTACCGGCTACTCGTGAGTAAGCAAGCAGCCGGGAAAAGCCACGGAAAACCGGGTCAAAAGTGGATCCGGTTATCCCGGGTCAAGGGGGGGTTTAGCCTGGCCTGACCCCGGGATCCCCTGTGCGTCATCTGCATGCACAGCAGGGAGCCCGGGCCTCGCACAGGGCTAAACCCTTGTCTAGCAACGGCCTCTGTTCAGATGACATTTATTTATTTATTTATTTATTTATTACATTTTTATACCGCCCAATAGCCGAAGCTCTCTGGGCGGTTCACAAAAATTAAAACCATGATAAAACAACCAACAGGTTAAAAGCACAAATACAAAATACAGTATAAAAAGCACAACCAGGATAAACATGTTAAACTGCAGTGGTTAAGCATTTTGAGCTAAACGTTATGGCCACAGCTAGACCTAAGGCTTATCCTGGGATCATCCAGGGTTCGCCCCTGCCTGAGCACTGGATCCCCTGTGTATCACCTAGATGAACAGGTTTGACCCCTGGACGATCCAGGGATAAACCTTAGGTCTAGCTATGGCCTGGGTCACAGTAAGGGTAGGTTGTTTAACAGCCCACTCCTAGCTGTGGGCTGTTACAGAAGGGGGAGGAGGAGGAGGAGGGGGAAGGGGAGGAGGAGGAGGAGGACAGTGGAGGAGGAAGGGGAGGAGGAAGAGGAAGAGGAAAAGGAAGAGGAGGGGGAGGGGAGGAGAAGGAGGAGGAGGAGGGGGAAGAGGAGAAGAGAAGGAGGAGGAGGAGGAGGGGGACACAGTCAAGCACCTGCCATGACAAGGGCCCCCTGGTTCTGGCCCTGACAACAGTGGTGAGGGGGAGGAAGAGGGGGAGGAGAAGGGGGAGGAGGAGGGGGAGGAAGAGGAGGAGGAGGAGGAAGGGGAGGAGGAGGAGGAGGAAGGGGAGGAGGAGGGGGAGGGGGAGGAGGAGATGCAACTGCCCACTCACTCACTGGCCCTCTGCCAGCTTCCAACCCCTCTTCCCCTGCTAGCTCACTTCTGGTTGAAATTCAACTCATTGTTGAAATTTGGAAGCTCCTCAGGGCAGGGATCAGATTCCTCCCCCTTGCAATACTTTGTAAAGCACTGAACAAATGGATGGTGCTGCATAAACTACTACATTTATTACTGCCTTTAATAATGATTTAAATAAGACTTCCATTAAGTTCTGAATTCACAACGTAAAGGTGGACAGCCACCACAGGTGGGCCCTCCTCCGCTGGAGGTATTTAAGCACAGGCCGAGCAAAGATTTGTCAGGGGACGCAGTGGCTGCATCCTGCATCGGAGATCTGGGGTTGAACAGGAGGTTAGACTAGATGACCTTCAAGATACCCCCAAGGCCACCACAACAATAATTCTAACAACAACAACAACTGGCCCAAGAGATTTTGAGGTGGGAAATTCACCACACACCCATGGGGCTCCATCCGTGGGGAAGTTCTCCCATGCAGATTTCACCTTAGTGGGTCTTATGCAGAAGAATTTCCCCAAAGGCTGTGCCTCATGGGTGAGTTCTGCCCGGCTCGACTCCACTGCCTTTAAAGGCACCTGAAATCCACCGCCTGAGGCAATACCTGACATTGCCTCATGACAGGGCCTCTTCTGAAATAAAGACGCACAACGACAAAGACAAGTTTAAACATCCCAATCAAAATAGGGAGACTAGATTCACTGCTGTTTCTCCTCCTCTCCCTCAGCTTCCATTTCATCGATGACTGACTGATTCCCTCTCTTTTGTTTGTAGCGGTAAAGGTGGCAGTGCAGAAACGCTGGATTTTCTCAAGCACGCTGACAAGGAGGTCGGGAATGAGCTGGCAGGTGCTTTAACGCTGGAATGACGCATGGTGTGCGGGGAAACACAGTGGCAGCCCGGTGATCCGGCCCAGGGCCGACAGAAGCTGAGATACACCTCACCCCAACTTATAAGGGCGATTCACAAACATGGCGTGTGAATCCAGTCCCGGGCCTAAAGGCAAAAAAGATTGCAAGTGGATTCTCACAGCAGGGTTAGTCCTCCCCTGATGTCCTCAGCAATTTACAGTTGATCCTATGAATATTGCCTCATTTCAGGAAGAGTTATTCCCAAAGGACGCCTGCATGAGCTTGTGGTCTTTCTGTCGGTCCGTCCGTCCGTCCGTCCGTCTTCCTTCCTTCCTTCCTTCCTTCCTTCCTTTCTTCCCTGGAGCTCCTATCAAGCACACTCATCACTGAGCTGTTGAGGGCACAATCCTATGCATGACGGCTGGCGCACGCTAGAAGTCAGAGGCCTTTTTTCTGTCTAGACTTCCATAGGATTGTGCCTTAAAGATTGCAGCTCAAAGCTGAACGGGAGCGAAGATCCTGGGTTAGGAACTCCATTCTTGACAAACACCTGTAAAAGAGGAACACTTTTTGGGGCTGGGGGCAGTGTGTGCGTGTGCATGAGCGTGTGCGTGTTGGTTTTGGGTAGCATGAAAAAATCTCATGGAAAAACACTGCAAAACATTACGGGGGGCTCCTTGTTTTTTACGGAACTGGGAGGGGGGAAGACTTTCCCGACTGGCAGCCCCTTTCTTTCCCAGGGTCCCCTCCCCCAACCAAAGAATGACGGATAGGCTACTACCGTCAGGATACACGTCTTGTCCCGCCCGTGTTTCTCCCACTGCTCCGCCTTTCTACCCCTCCCCAAAATCTCATGCCCTGTAGTACCTGCTGGTGCCTTGAAAAGAGCCGTTCTGCGTGTTCCTTCAGGTCCTCTTCACGTTCCTGGCTGTCCCGGATATCCATCGTTCCCGTCATCTGCTGCTGCTGCTTCCCGTTTCAGAGGCTGCCTGCTTCGCTTGGTGAAATCCCTCTAAGAACCATGAAAAACCGACCAGTGAGGCCTGGCAGCTGAACTGCTGCATGTGCTGCGGGCGGAGGGCGCAAAGTGTCCCCACTCCAGGCCACCGGGAACTTCATGGGTCCTCCAAGAAGTCCTCCCCCCCCCCCGGATTCCTCCTGGGGGTCCTTACGTGTCCCTCTTTCTTCCGCCCCCTCTCTCTAGCCCTGTGGCCCCAAGTGCTCCAAGCCAACTTCCCAGAGCCCAACCAAGTGCTTGGCAGGGAGCGGGTCCCCTCCCTTGAGGGCCTTCTCCTCGGGCCCCTCTTGCCCCCTTACCTGTGCCTGCTTCCGTGGCTTGCGCTGCTGCCACTGCTACCTGGTTCTGTCCTCACCTGCCACCCGCAGGACCAACTCCGAGCAGCCGGGAGATGGCCCAGACAGGAGGAGGGAGGGAGGGAGGGAGGGAGGGAAGGAAGAAGCACAGCTGAGTCTCGGCAAGGGACAGGAGGGGAGGGGAAGAGGGAGGGGGCCCAGCCCAGCCCAGGGGGTCACGGAGGGGGCTGCATCCCGGAGCGTCGCCGTGGAGGCCTCAAACCCCACACCTTTCCACTGGAAGGCATCAGTGGTGCTCCACACGGGCGTGGGAGAGGACTTACGTTTCTTCGGTCTTCCTCCACCCGGTCTGGAGACATCTCACTGCAAAGAGAAGGCGCCAGAAAGCATGAGCCCCTCCGCCAAGACAAGGCTGCCATCCCACCCGCTCCTCCCTGAGGCCCCCCTGGGCACGAGGGACTGCTGAGACCCGCACTGGGCTGAGGGGCCCTTCCTGGCCAGAGCTCAGCCTGTGCCCTCACGGGACTGCGAAGGAGGGACGACGTGTCCTCCCCTAAAGGGAGAGGAAAGAGGAAAGCGTACCGTTGTTTGGCACCTTGAAGAGCCGCGTGGAAGGGACAAAGAGGAGTCCTGCTGGTGACCGCAGCTGCAAGGAGAGCAAACGTGCATCAGGGCCCCTGGCTTCCATTTCCGCCGAAGCGGCCAGAACCCATCTCAGCCCTTTCCCTGGGGAAGGGGACGGGGAGCCGTACATGTTTGGCAGGCTAGCTGCTCGGGCCACGGCGCAGTCCGTCCTCCTCTCCGGGTCCGTCCAGAGGCTGCAGCTGAGGGCTGAGGGCTCAAGCAGGGATGGAGCGGCCCCGGTGCTTGAAGCCGGAGATGGCGGCCGGCTGGGAGGAGGTGAAGCCGCAGGTGGGAACTGGCCAACAGAAGATGGAGCCAGAGATGGAGGCTGGCTAGCGGACGGTGGCGCCAGAGGTGGAAGCTGGCCGGGGGAAGCTGGGCTTTCGCTGGAGGCAGAGGCCTCCTCCCACACCTCCTCCTCCTCCTCCTCCTCCTCCTCCTCCTCCTCCTCGCAGCACGCACTGGCAGGTGTTCTTTGGCACTGGCCACTGCTCTCCCTGGAAACACAAAACGAAGGACGGGTTCACAAGACCTTCTCCCTCTTGCAGAGAAGCTGAGCCTGAAAAGGTCACCCAGGCTTTGCAAGGGCTCCCGGACCCTCCTAGCCTCAGAGGGCCTTCCTGTCTCCGGCTTTGGGACCGCAGGGTGCCAATCGCAGGGAGAGGCCGGGCCCTGGACGGCGTGGGTCGTCTCCCTGGGCAGACTGGGCCACCCAGCAGGAATGACCTCTGGGACGAAGGACACTGACCTGCTGGGGCTGATGGAGAGAGCCCCCTCAGCTATGCAGCTGAACCCTTCGAAGTGCATCTCCAAGGCATCTGCAGCACTTGAGCTGAGAAGGGAGATGTCACGGACGGACTTCGGGTCAAGCCGGTGTTGTTTTTCCACGGGGCCGAAGGGAGATGTCATCCGTCGCTGGAGCAGGTCTTCCCACGCGAACTCCTGGAAACAAGCCCGGTGGCCAGGCCAGTGACTTCTTCGCTGAAGCAACCAGCATGGACACCCCACAGAAAATTTCCCAGGCCCACAACCCACCAAGGCCCAAAACAGAGACCACGCCTTCTCACCGTGTGCTCCCAGCAACGGAGGAAGGCAGGGAGGTGGGGGGGGGGGGGAGAGAAGGAAGGGGAGGGGCAGGAAGCCCCACGTAGGCCGTCGGGTTCCTGGGGAAGCAGAGGACTTCAGAGCGGCGGGGAAATGCTGCTCCGCTCCTCACCCCTGACCACGTACATACCTGGAAGAAGAGGTGGCCCTTGACGTCAGCCGCATCACGCTTTCCGCTGCCCAATCTAGCTTGGGGGTTCTTCTGCATTAGCTAGAAAACAGTACGGGCACAATCAGGATCGGCTGCCCGGCCGCCCACCGAAGGCAGCGGCCCACCGAAAGCCAGGCTGGACGACCCGCTCAGGATGTGCTGTGGGGGCTGCATTGCTCACCTCGGAGGCCCCGGCCCAGGATTGGACAGCCCACCATCAATTAGTACGTGGCAAGGATGAATTCCTCATCCTCTCACCTGGGACATGATGGAAACGGCTTCCTCCGACAGAGCTGCTGGATATTTCACAGGGGCTGTGATGATGTTGGCCAGCAGTCTCAGGTTGTCTCCATCAAACGGGTTCTGAAATGCAGGAGAGGAAACGCAAAGGGTCAGCCAGGGAAGGGAAGTCACAAAACTCTCGATTCACCCGCCTGGGACCTGGGACCAAGGTCACCCTCAGCTACCAGCCTGGAAATCCGTCTCTTATTAGCCCTGAAAGGCAAACTGTTCGTCCCGGTGACTTCAGGCTCTCTGCTTGGGCTGAACGACAGGCTTCCTGGAATCCGTGCCGTGTAGGTGAACCCAAGAGTCCCAAGGAGATGCATTGAAAGAGGAAAAGGGGGCTGGGTGGGAAGGTTTGCCCCACTCCTCCTGGCGGCGGAGGGTTCTTCCCCTAAACTCCCGGGCCGTTTCCTTTCTTTCACGGCTCAGCCCCTGCTCCTGTGCTTACCTTTCCGGTGAACAGCTGGTAGATGACAACCCCGAGGCTCCACCAGTCGACGGATCTGGTGTACGGCTTGCGGTTGACGATCTCGGGGGCGATGGTTTCAGGGGTGCCACAGCGACTCAAAGCCCTGTCCCCGTAGCCGATGCCTGGAATAAATGAGGGCAGGGTGTTACTAACAGAAAGCGTCCCTTTGCCCCCCCTGCTCCAGCCAGCCAGCGCCTGAGCTCTGCCCCAGGATCAAGGGCCTCCCACATACGCCATCCGGTTGCCATTACCTTCTTTGCAGAGGCCAAAGTCCGTGATCTTAATGTAGCCGTCCCGATTGATGACGAGGTTGTCCAGCTTCAGGTCCCTGAGCCACAGACAGGATGAGACTGCAGTGAGTGGGAGGTCTCCCAGAGGGAAGCTCCCCGTTGATCCACCCCTTAGGCTAGCTTGTCTGGGACACCCTGAAGGCCCTGGGCAAAGACAGCCTTGAAGCTCATCGTAAGAAGAGGATATTGCCATGGAGCAATGACAGGGAGCGTCCCTGCAGCCTTCCAGGGTCCACAAAGGAGTTCGCGATGCTGCTTGGAGCAGCGGTAGGGAAACAGACAGAGACCCGGCAAACATAAAGGCAAAATCCAGCCTAAGTCCTACTTAGAGTAGACCGATTGAAATGAATGGAACTTTAAGTCAGTCATGTCCGACTTACGTCCCATTGATTTCAATGGGTTGACTCTTATGTTGGATGTTGCCCGATGGTTACAGCACCTTGCCTGCAAGCAGTGCAGAAACCCGAAGGCAGTGGGGTTCTAACTTCCTGCCCTTTCCGTCTAAATATCTGCCTGCTGTGGCAATCCGGCCTGTCTTCCAGGGAACCTCCGAACATTGCAGAGGACGGTGGCAGAGGCTGCAGAGGGCCCGATCCTCAGTTCAGTGGGGGTGCTGGCTAGGCACAGCTGTGCAGCGCGGAGGGCGAGAAGTACTCCTGGAGAAGCAGCCCTTTAAGGAAGCTTGATCCCCGTTCGGGATCTCGCTAGGGGATTCCACGGTGCCTCAGAGCACCATTTGAAAGCCAGGACACGAGAGGAATCCAGATCATCCTTCCTTCGAGGAATGATCAGCATTGCTCCTATCTAGGCAGAATCCCATGACAAATACCCAGTGTTTCCCTCACCCTCCTCTGACGATGTCATTCTGACAGATACCCTACCTGTAAATGATGTTGGAAGAATGGAGATGTTCCAGGCCAAGCGTGATGCAGCCGACACAGAACCTATCCAAAAAAAGACGGGGAGAAATTCAGGCCCTGTCTTGCTGTGGGGACCGCATCCGCTGAGCCGTGGCTACGAGCCAGGATGGCTCTACGTGGCCACCGAGGCCAGGGGCAGCTTGCCTGCCAACCCCTGTCACGGCATGGAGGGCTCCCGAGACCCTCACCTGACCCAGGGCTCCTTGAAAGGCTTCCTCTTCTTCTTCTGGCGGTAGTGCCGCAGGTCTCCTCCGGGCGCGTACTCTACCGCCATGGCAACGTGGGTGGCAGTCTGGAAGCACCCAAAGAGGTGGATGACAAAGGGGTGCTTCCGCTGCGTGTTGCCCTCCAGCACCCGCTTCTCTGTTTCCAGCCTGCAAAGCCAAAGGAAGGAAGGAGAGGAGAAGGAATGAGCAGGGAGGCTGTGCTGGGCAGGGACCTGGGCTCCCAAGCGCCAGGAGCCAAGGGGACGGTTCACGGGGGAACCTCGAGCGGGGAGCCAGCAAGGCACCCGCCCAGCGCCCACAGCCCCCGCCTGGGACCCGGCTGGGCTTGTCCAAAGCACCTCCTCCTCCTCCTCAGGAGGACCTTGTTCACAAGGCAGGGAGGCCCTTCCCACTTACCGCCTGATGTCTTGCACTGCTGCCTTCCTCAGGGTCTTCACGGCCAGCAGCGTCTTCCTGGGCCTGTATTCCGCCAGGAAGACCTGAAAGAGAGGGGAGGTCTCAGCCCCAGCCTGCCTTCCACCCCCACCGGAAAGCTGCTCCTCTGCACTCTGGCTCACTTACCTTCCCGAAACCTCCTTGCCCCAGGACTGCCAGGAAATCGAAGTCCTGGATGTTGAGGGCAGTCCTCTGAGATCTGTAAAAGAGGCCAGGACTCGGGAATGCCTGGAGAAATCCCGGCACTCCAAGGCCGGAGGGAGGGGGGGCAGAATCGTGCACGCCCACAACCCCCCCGCTGTCTTTCTCACCTTCTTTCCAGTTGGCTCTTCTCTTGGCCACTGGGGCCTGGGCCTGCTGGAGGGGGAAAAGGATGGGTGAGAAACCTCAGTGTGGAGGTCCCTCGATGTGGGTGCCGGCAGCTATTCCCCCCCACTTCCTCTCACCCAGCTTTCTATTTTCAGAGACAATATTCTGTATGGCTCTTCCATGCAGCCATAAGAAGAAGGCTTGCTAGAGTATGCTGGAAACGGTCATATATGCTACTAGTAACATTCTCCAAATGCCAATCATTATGTAGCTCAAATGGGGCCATCTCTCTCTCTCTCTCTCTCTCTCTCTCTCTCTCTCTCTCTCTCTCTCTCTCTCTCTCACACTCACACACACACACACACACACACTGTTAAAGGGGGACAAAACAGGAAGGAACCAAAACCAGCCCAGAAAGGACTGAGCATGCTCAGTGGGCACATAATGCTGAGTGTTGGGTGGTTAGGAATGGAAAACCGGAGTGGGCCGATGACCGTATGAAAAGGAGGACAGGGCTCCTGTATCTGTAACAGTTGCATAGAAAAGGGAATTTCAGCAGGTGTCATTTGTATATATGGAGAACCTGGTGAAAAGTCCTCTTCATCACAACAGTGAAAGCTGCAGGAGCTATACTGCAGCTATACTGTGACCAGTTTTAAAAGAGGGCAGGGCACCTGCCGCTTTAACTGTTGTTCTGAAATTCCTATTTCAATACAACTGTTAAAGATACAGGAGCCCTGTCCTCCTTTTCATAGGGTCACCCTAGCTGATGGAGAATGGAATGAGATATCCTGGGAGAGAGCATGGCTGGCTGGCACCTGGAACTGGGGAATTCCGCGCCACAACATTTAGTTGCAGTTTCCACCTGTCTCACTTTCTAACCTTCAGTGCAGTCCTGTCCTATAACTTACTAAACGAATCTCCGGTGTGCTTGTCCTCCTTCCTCCTCTTCTTCCGTCCGCAACTTGAGCAGCAGCAGAAACACCTCTTCAGCCACTTCAAGAACCGCATGTCTGCAACCCTAATGGAGAGACACCAGGGGAGACCCTCACTCTAGCGGCTGAGACCTCTCTGCCTTTCACTGCTTTTAGAAAGTAGCTCTCTGGTGAGCAGTACTGACTCCGTTTTGAGGCAGCCCCCCCAAAGTCAAGGCGTCTTCATCCCCCACCTCCAGCAGAGATCTGGCAAAGGCACAGGAATGGGTCTGGGAGCGATCCCACAAGGCTAGGTCACGTGTCCGTTTTCTGATAGACGTCTTGAAATGCATTTCTCTAGATTGGGATGTCACTGCTTTTCTCTACAGGAAAGGGCTTCAGCCCAGGGAAAGGGACGTTGCTTTTACAGATTCCCTCCCCTCTGTGTGTGTGTGTGTGTGTGCTCCAAGTCTCAGAAAGTCTCCTTCTCAGTCTTAAAACTACTTCTAAGCTTCCACTTGCTCAGCTAATTTCCCCAAAACTAGCTTGTGCATTTGTATCGGTTTGAACCTCAATAAATGTGCCATTGTGGTGTCATCCTATTCAATGGTGTAGATGTCTTTGAGTAAGAATCGCCTTACTTAGCCACAGACACTCTATTGCCAATGTCTGAAGATTCCTTATAAGCGGGTGTGCAGGTTTGTACACGGGTCTAAGGAGAGCACATCACGTAACAGTTCTGGTGGAGAAGGCAGGCAGACACGCGTCTGTTCATACACACGTTAGCATAGAGTAGTCTTGGCAAGAAGGGATTCTAGTGAAAGGGTCACTGTGTGAATGTTTTCCTGTTTTCTGTTTCCATTGCTGGCTAACACCAATGTGTTTGAAGTCTTGTTGCATGCCGGATGTTTTGCTTAGCCTAAATGTTTGCTAGAACTGTGATGCTAGAACTGCAAAAGTTAGAAGTGCTAGAATGGTTTTGCCAGGTTAGCACCATCCTTTTGAAAGTCAGAAGGGTCTGAAGGGCAGAGTTTTAGTTTGGTTCTGGAGAGCGGCAGTTTGGATCTGGTCCTAAAGACAGGGCGAGCCATCCTCTCTACGCTCAATTGAGCTTCACTTCCTAACCAAGTGAGCCCATGAAACGGCAAGTTTTAAAAGCTCCCCCAGTTCAGTCTCAAGTTCAAGAGAGTGAGAAAACCCAGTCGAATGTTTCCACCATGCCAAGTTGTAAGGAAACGCCTGTGGCATGTTCAGAAGTAGAAATTGGAAATAGAAAGCCTGTTGAAGAACGCTGCATAGAACAGAAGGAATTTTCTCAAGTGAAGCAGAACTTGCTTTGTCTCCTGAACTAGTAGCAAAGTCTAATAAAGAACACCTTGTGTTTGCTAACCAGCTTTTGTTTCCTAATAAGCAGCCTTTCCATACAGGGGAAAAACAACAACTTCCAAAGTAGAGCCTCCAACTGCAGGAAGTGTCTACCTGAAACTTGAATCGAATTTAAAAATTAACCTTGTTTTCTCCCTAAATTACCAAATGGTCTCAAATTACAGCCACAAGAGAGTAGACAAAGATCGAGAAGCCCAGAAACCTGTGCCACCTGCCTGTGTGAAGCCAATAAAGTTTTTGCTTCCCAACAGCGCAGGTGAAAAAGACTTCACAACACAGTGCTCCCATGTGCAACTCCCTGCCACTGCTAAGCAGGCAGTGAAGTGGTTATTTGATCTCCATCTTTCTGCATTAATAACCTTCCTTTGTTTAGAAAATCTTGTAGGCAGACTCAAGATCCAAGACCACTTGCCCATAGAAAGCAATAGGACAGAATTCTCCATACAGAAACCATACTTGCCCATAGGGATCCAATTCTGTCCTATTGTTTTCTATAGGCATTCTGTTTGCATTGGATCCCTATGGGCAAGAATGGTTTCACTATGGAGAATTCTGTCCTATTGCTTTCTATGGGTAAGCTGTTTGCATCGCTTTCTTATGGGCAAGTATGGTTTCCCTATGGACAGAATTGGATCCCTATGGATTCCTAAAGGCAAGCAATTTGCAATGGAGCGCTAAGGGCAAGTATAACTTCTCTATGGAGAATTCTGTCCTATTGCTTTCTATGGGTAAGCTGTTTGCATCGCTTTCTTATGGGCAAGTATGGTTTCCCTATGGACAATTCTGTCCTATGGATCCCTAAAGGCAAGCAATTTGCAATGGAGCGCTAAGGGCAAGTATAACTTCTCTATGGAGAATTCTGCCCTATTGTTTTCTATGGGCGAGCAGTTTACATTGGATCCCAATGGGCAAGTATGGTTTCCCTATGGAGAATTCTGTTCTTTTGCTTTCTATGGGTAAGCAGTTTGCGTTGGATCCCTACGGGTAACTGTGGTTTCCCTACGGATATTTCTGTCCTATGGATCGATATGAGCAAGCACTTTGCAATGGATCCCTATGGGCAAGAATGGTTTCCCTATGGAGAATTCTGTACTATTGCTTTCTATGGGTAAGCTGTTTGCATCGCTTTCTTATGGGCAAGTATGGTTTCCCTATGGAGAATACTGTCCTATTGCTTTCTATGGGCAAGCACTTTGCAATGGATCCCTATGGGCAAGAATGGTTTCCCAATGGAAAATTCTGTCCTATTGCTTTCTATGGGTAAGCTGTTTGCATCGCTTTCTTATGGGCAAGTATGGTTTCCCTATGGAGAATACTGTCCTATTTATTTCTATGGGCAAGCACTTTGCAATGGATCCCTATGGGCAAGAATGGTTTCCCTATGGAAAATTCTGTCCTATTGCTTTCTATGGGTAAGCTGTTTGCATCGGTTTCTTAAGGGCAAGTATGGTTTCCCTATGGAGAATACTGTCCTATTTCATTCTATGGGCAAGCAGTTTGCCTTGGATCCCTACAGGTAACTGTGGTTTCCCTACGGATATTTCTGTCCTATGGATCTCTATGAGCAAGCACTTTGCAATGGATCCCTATGGGCAAATATGGTTTCCCTATGGAGAATACTGTCCTATTTCTTTCTATGGGCAAGCATTTTGCAATGGATCCCTATGGGCGAGTATGTCTTCTCTAAGGAGAATTATGCCCTCTTGCTTTCAATGGGCGAGCGGTTTGCATTAGATCCCTAGGGGCAAGTATGGTTTCCCTATGGAGAAATCTGTCCTATTGCTTTCAATGGGCAAGCGGTTTGCATTGAATCCCCATGGGCAGGTATGATTTCCCTATGGAGAATACTGTCCTATATTTTTCTATGGGCAAGCGGTTTGCATTGGATCCCTACGGGCAAGTATGGTTTCCCTCTGGAGTATTCTGTCCTATTGTTGTCTATGGGAAAGCGCTTTGCATTAGATCTCTATGGGTATGTATGGTTTCCCTATGGACAATTCTGTCCTATGGATCCTTATGGGCAAGCGGTTTGCAATGGATCGCTATGGGCAAGGATGGTTTCCTTATGGAGAATTCTGTACTATTGCTTTCTATGGGTAAGCTGTTTGCATCGCTTTCTTATGGGCAAGTATGGTTTCCCTATGGAGAATACTGTCCTATTTCTTTCTATGGGCAAGCAGTTTGCCTTGGATCCCTATGGGCAAGTATGTTTTCTCTATGGAGAATTCTTTCCTATTGCTTTCTATGGGCAAGCGGTTTGCATTGCATCCCTACGGACAAGTATGGTTTCCCTCTGGAGTATTCTGTCCTATTGTTGTCTATGGGCAAGCGCTTTGCATTAGATCTCTATGGGTATTATGGTTTCCCTATGGACAATTCTGTCCTATGGATCCCTATAGGCAAGCGGTTTGCAATGGATCGCTATGGGCAAGTATAACTTCTCTACGGAGAATACTGCTCTTTTGTTTTCTATGGGCAAGCATATTGCAATGGATCCTTATGGGCAAGTATTTCTTCTCTAAGGAGAATTATGCCCTCTTGCTTTCTATGGGCAAACGGTTTGCTTTGGATCCCTAGGGGCAAGTATGGTTTCCCTATGGAGAATTCTGTCCTATTGCTTTCTGTAGGAAAATGGTTTGCAATGGATCCCTATGGGCAAGGATGGTTTGCTTATGGAGACGTTTATCGTATTGCTTTCTATGGGAAAGCAGTTTGTATCAGGGTCTTATGGGAAAGTATGTTTTCCCTATGGAGAATTCTGTCCTATTGTTTTCAATGGGCAAGCGGTTTGCATTGGATACATATGGGCAAGGATGGTTTCTCCATGGAGAATTTTGTCCTATTGTTTTCTATGGGCAAGTGGTTTATATTGGATCCCTATGGGTAAATATGGCTTCTCTAAGGAGAATTATGACCTATTGCTTTCTATGGACAAGCGGTTTGCATCAGATCCCTATCGGCAAGTATGGTTTCTCCATGGAGAATTCTGTCCTATTGTTTTCTATGGGCAGGCAGTTTGCTTTGGATCCCTATGGGTAAGTATGGTTTCTCTATAGTGAATTCTGTCCTATTGTTGTTTACGGGCAAGAGGTTTGCATTGGATCCCCAGTGGTTTCCCTATGGAGAATTCTTTCATATATTTTTCTATGGGCAAGCGCTTTGCAATGGATCCCTATGGGCAAGTATGTCTTCTCTAAGGGGAATTATGCCCTATTGCTTTCTGTGGGCAAGCGGTTTGCATTGAATCCCTATGGGCAGGTATGGTTTCTCTACGGAGAATGCTGACCTATTGCTTTCTATGGGAAGGCAGTTTGCATTGGTTTGTTATGAGCAAGTATGATTTCCCTATGGAGAATTGTCTCCTATTGTTGTTTATGTGCGAGAGGTTTGCATTGGATCTCTATTGGCAGGTGTGGTTTCTCTATGGAGAATTCTTTCATATTGTTTTCTATGGGCAAGCACTTTGCAATGGATCCGTATGGGCAAGTATGTCTTCTCTAAGGAGAATTATGCCCTCTTGCTTTCAACGGGCGAGCGGTTTGCATTGGATCCCTAGGGGCAAGTATGGTTTCCCTAGGGAGAAATCTGTCCTATTGCTTTCAATGGGCAAGCGGTTTGCATTGAATCCCTATGGGCAGGTATGATTTCCCTATGGAGAATACTGTCCTATTATTTTCTATTAGCTAGTGGTTTGCATTGGATCCCTATGGGCAAGTATGATTTCTCCATGGAGAATTCTGTCCTATGGGCAGGCGGCTTGCGTTGGATCCCTATGGGTAAGTATGGTTTCCCTATAGGAATTTTGTCCTATTGCTTTCTATGGGCAAGCACTTTGCATTTGATCCATATGGGCAAGTATGTCTTCTCTATAGAGAATTCTGCACTATTGCTTTCTATGGGGAAGCAGTTTGCGTTGGATGCCTATGGACAAGTATGGCTTCTCTATGGGGAATTGTGCCCTATTGTTTTATTTGGGGAAGCGGCTTACATTGGATCCCTATGGACAAGTACGGTTTCTCTATGGAGAATTCTGTACTATAGCTTTCTATGGGCAAGCGGTTTGCCTTGGAGCCCTATGGGCAAGTAACCATACTCGCCCATAGGGAACCATTGCAAAGTGCTTGTCCAAAGAAAACAATAAGACAGAATTCTGCGTAGAGAAACCATACTTGCCCATAGGGATCCAATTCTCTCCTATTGTTTTCTATAGGCATAGGAATTTTGTCCTATTGCTTTCTATGGGCAAGTGCTTTGTAATGGATTCCTATGGGCAAGTATGGTTTCTCTATGGAGAATTCTGCCCTATTGTTTTCTGTGGGCAAGCGTTTTGCATTGGATCCCTATTGAAAAGTATGGCTTCTCTATGGGGAATTGTGCCCTGTTGTTTTCTTTGGGGAAGCGGTTTACATTGGATCCCTATGGGCAAGTATGGTTTCTCTATTGATAATTCTGTACTATAGCTTTCTATGGGCAAGCGGTTTGCCTTGGATCCCTATGGGCAAGTATCATTTCCCTATAGAAAATTCTGCCCTATAGATTTCTATGGGCAAGCATATGTGACCCAATGAAACATACCTTCCTGCCCCCCACCCCTCGCCTCCCCCCCACGCCGGACTCTCAGTCTATCATGTTATTTATTTATTTATTTATTTATTTCATTAATTACATTTCTATACTCCCCAATAGCTGGAGCTCTCTGGGCGGTTCACAACAATTAAAAACATTCAAAGTATAAAAGAATAGTATAAAACCATAATATAAAATACAATATAAGAGGTCAACCAGATCAAAACAGCAGCAATGCAAAATTATGAATTTAAAACACCAAGTTAAAATTTATTTATAGACTGTTAAAATGCCAGTAGTACACTTCTTTGTTTAAAACCAGCCATGTTCAAATTACATCAAAGAATTTCCTAAATTTGGGGAAGTGGGTGGAGGCTAAATATCAGTCTATCTATGAGGACACTCCAGTGTGTGGGGGGGGCATTCTGGTGCCCTATAGATGTTTTGGACTGCAGCTCCCACGATCCCTGACCATTAGCCATGCCGGCTGGGGCTGATGGGACTTTAGTCTCCAACTTCTGGAGGGCACCAATTTGCTTTTCCCCTGCTCTAGGACGTCTGAAAGGGTATTTGCCCTGTCAGGGCAAAGGAAAGTTTGCTGCTCCTCTGCATCCTTCTGGATTGTCCCTGTTTTCAGCCCTCGTCACCAATAAAAGGTGCCTAATAGAAAGGAGTCTGTACACATGGTTGTCAACAGGAAACCCCAGGATTGAAGAAGCGGAGGCCTAAGGAAGGGAGAGCCCTATTTCCTAAAAACGTCCACTTGACTCTAAACTAACGAGGGGAAGAAGGGGACGAGGGTGTGCGCCCTAATCTCAGCATTTCTGACTCTAGAAGGAATCCCCTTATTCAAGCCCTCCATCCGCTTCCAATGGGGCCATTCAAGATTCCTTCAGGGTCATCAGCTTTGCGTGGAGGGGGCAGAATTCACTTACGTTTAGATGATCTCAAGTGAAGAACTGGAACTCGAACTCCGCAACGATCAAACCCGATGGAGTCCGGGAGCAGAGACCAGACCGACGCCTCCGCTCGCTCCAACGCCAACGGCCTCAAAGAGCCAGGCCGGAACCCTCGGCTCTGGACGCCGACCAGCTGTCGTGGCAACAAGGACCGTTTGGAACCCATTTCAAAGTTCCACAGGTGGGCTGTTCCTGGTTCACTGGCCTCCCAGGCCTCAATACTGGTCTTGTCGTGGCAACAAGGACCGTTTGGAACCCAGTTCAAAGTTCCACAGGTGGGCTGTTCCTGCCTCACTGGCCTCCCAGGCCTCAATACTGGTCTTGTCGTGGCAACAAGGACCGTTTGGAACCCAGTTCAAAGCTACACAGGTGGGCTGCTCCTGCCTCACTGGCCTCCCAGGCCTCAATACTGGTCTTGTCGTGGCAACAAGGACCGTTTGGAACCCAGTTCAAAGTTATACAGGTAGACTGCTCCTGCCTCACTGGCCTCCCAGGCCCGAACATGTCAATCACTTGGGACTGGCGTCCAAAGAGGTGGGCTTCCTGGGACTGGACGCTTCGGTCTTCCGGCTCCTCTCTGACTGTGGAGCCCGTTCCAAGACGATTGGGCTGCAAAAGAATCACACCTTCCCAAGAGTTTAACAATTGTAACAAGAAAGACTTCCTTGCACCCTACTTCACCCAAACTGCTAAAACGAAGAAGGCTTGTGGAGAGGGTAACGTGGAGTGGGTGTGTTTTTCTGGGGAAATGGTGAGCTCCATTTCGTTTTGGGGCTAAAAAACAGAGAAAGAAAAAACCCTACTCCATCAAATCCTCCCCTCAGAATTCTTTAATTTAAAGTATATATCTTTTGCGCCTGGCTCTGGTTGGTGGAATTTGGGATTCTAGTAAAAACAAAGTAGAACCCCAAAGTCCGAAGTCTTGGTTTAGCCATCACCCCTCCCCCAGCTCCCCCTATCCCATTAGGCTGGTCCATGGCTGCCATCTTCCAGGTAACACAGCTCGCAGGATGGGGGACCAGGACACCTCTCCCTGTCCCCCATACTAGTGAGACACTGCCAGGCTCAGAACCCAGGGCATTTTCTGAAAAGAGGGGCAACCGATCTAACAGGAACAGAAGGCCTTGTCCCTAATTCTAGCCAGGAAGGAGAGGGCGCTGTGCCTACTCAAGAGGTATTTTGTTAAACCTATTCTGCAAATAAGAGTTTTTCTCAGAGTTCAACTCCTACAACCTAATATCTTGAGTGTTAGCTGCAGGGATGGGAGATGGTCTGACGTAAAATCCTTTGAATTCCTTATATGAAGAGCAGAGTACAAGAGCAATAAATTCATATAGATGTTTATATCTTAAAGCTCAACTCAATGTTCAATCTAAGCATAAAGCCTACAAATATAAATATGTTTATTTGACACTATAATAATTATCCGTAATGAATCCACCACTTAAAAAACAAAATAGTTGCATTGGTCCATGAGAAAAACAAATCCAAGTTAGTCACTAACTTTATGAAGCTAGGCACTAACAATACCATGTAAAATACTACAGAAAGGTGAGCAACTTTTGATTCTTTATATCAGGCTAGACCAGGGGTCTCCAAGTTCTCTTCCCCCCCGCCCAGCACATTTGGCAATTTTAAGCGGGGGGGGGGGGCGGCTTTTAAAGCCAATGGACCCAGTTGCCCAAGGAGACTTGGGGTGCACTTTGTCCCCCTCCAGCCATTTTGAGGCAATGAGGGCTTCTCTCTCCCCGCCCTCCACCCCATGCTAGTGAATGGAGGAATCACTTAATTCACTTGGGGAACATGGCTGGTTGGCCGCTGTGTGAACAGAGTGCTGGACTAGAGGGACCCTTGGTCTGATCCAGCATCAGGGCACTTCTCATGTTCTTACGTTCAGATCAAGAGTAGGAAGGATGTCTGTGGAGATGTAGGGCTCCTTCACACCTCCTTCTTTTTCCTGGTATGCAGCCGCGATTTCCACCTCCCTTTCATTAGCGCGTCAAGCGCTGGTGACTCTCACGTGCGAGCGCTGTTGCGCGATTTCACCTGGCTTACCTTTTCCCCTGCGCCAGCTTGCGCTTCCTGGTATCGCCACTGCACCAGCGCAATCTCTTTTCCCTTGTTCGCTCTCCTGCTATTGCGCTCGCCCAACCCCGCCCCGCCTCCTTCCCCCTCCAGTTCATTGGTCCTTGTGGTTGGTGGACATTGTGATGGACGTGGGCACCTTCCTCGCCCCTCGCTCTGGTTTGGGGGTCTACTGTTCCAGTCATCTAGCGTTTGAGTGATTAGGTGCCGTTTCTGCCTTTTGAGGTGCGATAATGCTCCCTTCCGTGCGGGGTGTGCCTGCTCTCCCTCTCCCTTCCCAGTTGGCTGAAATGGATGGATGAGAGTGGGTGAAAGTGAGGGCGGAGAGGAGTGAAATTTCCAGAAATTTTGAAGCCGTGGGAAAAAACCCGTTTTTCCCCGGGGGGGTTCAGAAAAAAATGAAATGATGCAATATTAGCACTTTTTACAGATTGAAAGTTACTTTGTTACTTCAGGAACATAAAGTGTAATTAAATCCAAGTTGGTTTGGCATACAATTATTACATTTGGTGTATTAAAAGTACAGTGTATTCAAACAATTATTAGAAATTTAATTTATTTTTTTCCTTTTTCCTTTTTTTATTTTTGGTAACAAATGGAGCGACAAGCTCCTGAACTGTTGGGAACACCTGAACAGTAAGGAACCTCTTTGGTTCTGCCAGTTTATGAGGAGCAGGCAAAGAACAATTTAAAACAACAACAACAGAAGAAGCCACCAACATTAGTCACAAAGAAAATTCCTTATGTCTCCGCTTGTCCTCCAGTGTCAGGGCATAAAGCCCCCATTCCCATGAAAAGAACTGAGAAAAAGGTGGGGGGGAACCAAGATTCAATGAATATGCATGACATTTAATCAGACTCATTCCCTGACCTACAGCCATCACTATCAGTTTCAGTCTCTGCTTCAATGGCAGTGCTGCCCCCTAGAGGCAGAAATGCATCTTGCTCTTGCATTTGAGAGTTGTAGGCCTTAGCTAGACCCACCTCTTAGTCCACGGCGGAGGGGTGAAGACCTCGCAATGGTTTTATCGCGAGATCCCCCCTCTGTTTACACGCGGCGCACGACCACGTCAGATGGAGAGGCGTCGTGCCCGCCATTTTTTTTACAGTTAAAGGGCCAGCAGCGCACCAACGCTCGTGTGCATAAGGGAAGTTATTTTTTAAAAATAATTACTTCCCCCACTCCCCCCACCCAGCCCCATGCGCGGGTCCCAGCTCCTCGCGAGGAATTGTGAGGAGCCGGGACAAACCGCAGCGCCCAGCCACACGTTCCGTGGTCTCTATGGGCTGAGCCCAAGGCCATGGAAAAGCCGAGCCTAAAGGGGAGGGATCATCCCAAGATTTCGCCCCATCTAGCTATGGCCGTAGTCTCAGTTTGCAACCTAGGACTTGTGTGTCCTTGGTGCACAGAAGTTGATACTGTACAGTTTTTAGAAATCATTTGGAGAAGTCAATATCGGAACACCTTGTCTTAAACCTTTCATTCATCATGCTAAAGTAAAACATCCTGTAATCCATTTTTTCTTCATTTTTTCCAATTTTTCGGCGGGGGGGGGCACAAAAAAGGCTTTGGGGAAAAAAGGGGGGAATTCCACCGGAATTTTCCAATTTTTTTTTCTGGGCCTTTACATCTCTAGTAGTACCGCAAGTCCATCGGAGCACCTCGTACCGTGGGGGGTGGGGAGAGGGAAGTTGAAACAGGTGGATGAGAGAGCAATGAGAGTGGGGTTGGAGCAGCCAAAGCTCGTTCACAGGACTCCACCCCAAGCAGGAGAGAGAGGAATTCAAAGGGCACGCTGGAGGAGAACGTCCCCTGCCCTCCTCCTTCCTTATCTTCAACCAACATGCCTCCGCAAAAGGGAGACTTCCGACATAGCGCGAGGACGGCAAAACACGGGGACGGAAGAGCGGTTTTATCCCATGTGGAGAAAAGTACTGCACTTTCCCCGCCCTAGAAAAGCATGGAAAATGGAGGAGAACAGGCGAGGTGACAGCAGGACAGGGACAACGCCATGCGAGGGTTGTGGGGCAAAATGGTAAACAAGGCAGGAGGAAAGGGCGATAAAACGCTGGTGCGATGGCAGTCGTGGTGAAGGCTACACAGGGAAGGGGGGGAAATCTGCTGGGCCCTTTGGAATCCGTGCTCAGTCCTACTCACTGCATACAAATGACACCTGCTGAAATCCCCTTTTCTACGCAACCGTTCAAGTTACAGGAGGCCTGTCCGCCTTTGCATATGGTCGCCCGACCTCCGCACACTGGAGTCTGGCTTGGTGTATTTGGGAGCTCCTGGAATGACCCATCCAACGGGAGGCCTTGTGCAGCATTCCCAAGCTTGTCTTCCTGAAGCTATTTTCAGGGGAAACACAAGAGGGTTACAAGTGGAAGAGGACGGCATCACTCTGAGGGCCGTTTCCAATGCCAGCCGTGGCCGCATGCCTAGGCTTGCCCAAGGTGGGCTGGATTTTCCGGCAGACAAAGCCTAATTCAAAGGGATGATCAATGGAAAAGAAAGCTGTATAAGGGCAGGCCTTGTTACCATCAGTCAGTTTGAGGAGGGCGGGTTCAGGAAGTGTGAGTCATCTGACATCATTTCCTCCGCAATCTGTATCAGCGGTTCGTCTCCTTCATCACTCGAACTGGGTGTTTTGTGCGGATCATAGAATCATAGAATAGCAGAGTTGGAAGGGGCCTACAAGGCCATCGAGTCCAACAACCGATGTCTTCTCTGCTGCACCTGTCCCTATTATGGCTCTTCATTCTTCTATGTAAGAGATGGGGTGGGGTGGGGGGTGGAAACAGACAATAATTTGAAAGTGGCTGGAGGGAGCTATCGCTTCCCCCATGGCATACACCGGGGGAACGGGGAACGGTGCCCTTCTGGGTGTTTTTGGACCCCCACCTCCCAGTAGACCCACCCAGCATGGCCGCTGTGCCTGGGTGGATGAGCACTGTAGTCCAACAACATCTGGAGGGCCGTGTGTCCCTTCACCACACCTAGTGCCATTGTCCCCATGGTGTCTTCTAGCTAAACAGGTTTGGCAGGTTTTTAAAAAACAAACAAACACTGTTTATCAGAGGTGAACGTGGGATGATTGTACAGACCACAGGCAGTGATCTCTTTTTCAAATTATATTTGATTCTCAGTCTCGAGCCTTCGCAAACAGAGGCTGAATCAGAGAGAACAGGTCATGAATGGTAATTTGGAAAGGGAAGGGACATTTTCTTGCATTTTGAGTAGCCACTAGCTTTTGTTCCTGTTCTTGATGTTACTGGTGTAACCCACAAGCCCCCTAACCTTTTCTTTCCTGTTCTCAACCCTTTGAGTGCCTTGCGATGGTCAGAAGCAGGTGCTGCTCTCCAAAATACCATGGTGGGTACTCCGGCAGCCGGGCGGCACGACCCAAATAAATGCTACCAGGACAACACAGATCACACCTGGATGTCTTGGTATCAGCAGAAGGCAGCTGACCAGCCGTTGAAACTCATTGGCAGTCTAGCTAAAGGGGATTCAGCCGCCTTGGAAGGTGGATTTAAAGGCACGAAACTCATGATACAACCTGAAGAAGACAAGCACTGCTCACTGCAAATAACTGACCTGAGATCTGAGGACACTGCCATGTACTTCTGTGCCTCTAGCGATCACAGTGCTGAAAACCTCCAGGAGCTCCCTACAAAAACAGGGGTATAAGGCCAGTAGTTTGAGTGAAAAGTGTTATTGTTGGAGTGTTTTCAGACGTGAGCGAAATCGCATCACTGGGAAGCATGGACAGAGCTGCAAAGGCGCTCTTACAAGGACAATACTGAGTTGCACGTGGGGTTGGGGGAAGCGGACCTCTGAAGATTCAGACTTCGGAACTTTCGAAGAATCAGCGCTTAGCGATGGGACGGGGGCTGCTCTGCACATGCCTCTCAGGCCGTTGCTAGACCAGGGTTTAGCCCGGTGCAAGGCCCAGGCTCGTCCCTGTGCGTCCAGATGATGCCCAGGGGATCCCAGGCTCAGGCAGGGGTAACCCTCCCTTGGCCCGGGATAACAGGCACCGTTTGTGGCCCGGTATTTCCCGCGGTCTCAGGCTGAGCCCAAGACTGCGGGCGTGTAGCCTGTTCCGCTGCTTTTCCCAGCTACCACATTTACTCGTGAGTAGCTGGGAAAAGCAGCGGACGGCGCGCAGCGCTCCACAGGAGCCCTGCGGCCATCAAGGCAGGGTGGAGAGATGGGGGGAAACTGGAGATCGCGGGGGGGGGGATTGCAGCCAGGGTGGGGAAATCAGGGGCCGGGGCGCGGGGGACCTTGTTCTTAATTTTAAAAAACCTACCTTAGTTGCTGATGCGCTCCTGCACACCCGGCCCCTTTAACACATGAAACAAAATGGCCAACACAATGGGGCTTTCCTTTACCCCGTCGCGTCAGACGTGTGGATAGGAGCGACAGCCCGTGCTACTTTTAGCATGGGCTGGCCCCTCAACACACCCAGATTTTAAGGTAGGCCTAGCAAGGCCCTCGGAAAACTTTCAGCCCTTTCTATTCAATCCCACCCCCCAGGAGAGAAGTGGAACCCCCTTCCACTCAAGCCCCCCTACCAGTGTGTATACAAACAAGGAAAATGTTCTTGTTTATTTTATAGGGACAATATTGACTTGCAGGGCTGGGTGGGTGGCAGCAGATCTCCAGTGACGCAGATTTCTGAACCTGTGGGGAAGTGTTTTCTTTCACGCCAAGAGAGGGGAGGGGTGGACAACTGATAATGCCCTGCCAGGCTCCACCCACCCTTGCAATAGTATTATGCATAAAAGGAAGAACCGGCTGTACAAAGACCCTGTTTAAATCCCCCAAAGAATCCAGAACAGGAAGAAGCGGATTGTGGAAGAAAATGCCCCCTCTGAGGACACTCACCAGAAAGATGGTCTGTTCCATTCTCCCATTTCAGGCACACTGTCTGTCGAGGAGGGGGAGGAGGAGGAGAAGTGGTACATGTGCTCCTCTTACACCTTATTTAAAAAGCAAACCCTCTAAAAGCAATGCAAAATGTCTCTGGGGTCTGGAGAGTGTGTAGCTTTGTGACATCACAGATGCTAGCCAATCAGCACCCACCCCAGCTGGCTTTGTGTCTGTTTCAAACTCAGCCATGGAGAAAAGTGGCAGAACTGTTCTTTCTGAGAGAGAGAAATGGGAGAGTAAAAGAAACTTTGCTCTGGGAGAGAGAGAAAAGATATTTTTGTACTGCGGGCAGTTAGGGTGCTCCCAAAACAGCCTCTTTAAATATAACATCAGTCTTTCATTTTAGTGGGGAAATTATACTTTTAAAACTCACACCCTCAGCAAACAAGACTGCAAATCGCATGAGGTACTAGTTCCTCTCTATTCGGCCCTGGTTAGGCCTCAACTTGAGTATTGTGTCTAGTTCTGGGCTCCACAATTCAAGAAGGACGCAGCCAAGCTGGAGCGTGTTCGGAGGAGGGCAGCCAGGATGATCAGGGGCCTGGAAACAAAGCCCTATGAAGAGAGACTGAAAGAACTGGGCACGTTTAGACTGGAGAAGAGAAGATGGAGGGGAGACATGAGAGCACTCTTCAAGGACTTGAAAGGTTGTCACACCTTTCAAGTATTCAAGTTGTCACACCTTCCAAGGGCCAGGATCTCTTCTCGATCCTCCCAGAGCTCAGGTCATGGAATAACGGGCTCAAGTTACAGGAATTCCAACTCTACTATTCTATGATTCCCCACGAACCTTCATCAACTGCAGGGCTGCCCATCCCTTTGAGGTCTCCATGCTGTGATCTTATGGGACGTGTAGTCAATTCATGCATTATTATAACTGCTCACACAAGTGGCCCAGTCATGTGAGCAGTGCAACGAATCAGGAGGGAACTTGCCTGTGTGTGTAGCTCCTCCCCCATGAACAGGAGAATCAGATTGGTTGGAGTGCTTTAGGAAATGCTGCATCTGCCTCCATGCCTTTGATGGCTCCTGCCAGTTCTGCTGTTCCTTGACTTAGCTGAAACCTTCATTTGGCTGTTGGTGCCTGCGGTGGAGTTCAGGGAGGAGCCCTTTCCGTATGAGACTAAATCATTGTGGGGACAGGGGGCCACAATGATTCGTTTCTCCGAGAGGCCTTTACAAAAACCCTCCCTTGGTTAACGAATGGGATTTAGCCAGGCTTTCCCTGCAGATATAACGCTGCAGAACTTTACAGGCTTCTTAGACTTTGAACCCTCCGTTATTCACAATACAAGACCCGCTTGTATAGCATTCATTTATTTCATTTCTAAAACGTTTGTTCCCAATCCACAGGGCTTTCAAAGAGGTTCAAAATATGTTAGATGTCTTTCTCCTTCATTTCTCTCCCTCTTCTCGTTCATAATTCTCCACCTCTCTCTCTCTCTCTCTCTCCTCTTATAAAAACAAAAACAAGACCCCTTTACAAACAGAATATGGAGTGCCATCACTGATGTGACCATAGAAGGCCATTTCCTGGCTCATTCCACAGATCTTGGAATTAGATTTGTCAACTTGACAGTCTTTTAGCATTTAAAAAAGCAATAAAGACTGATCTATTCTGGCAGGCCTATCCAGTGGAATGTTAGAATGTTTTAAGGATGTTTTAATCACGTATACTATGTTTTTAATCAGTTTTTATGTGCTTTATATTCACTGTTGTTCCCCGCCTTGATCCAAGTGGAGAGGCGGGTAAGAAATACATCATCATCATCATCATCTGTTCATTGGATTTCTTATGATAGGACAAGGCTGACTATACTTCTATTCTGCTCATCGGACAAGGAAAAGGACCCTGCTACCCCAATCCCCATTAAGTTTCTTGCTGTGGGTGGATTAGACCATCATCTTTCTGTGCAGTTATCATCACCGTAGGGCAAGTCTTTCGGTGGCCCCTGTGTCTTTTAAACTGGCTGTTAATCACCATGTCACCCCCTCACAGTGCCTCGCTTCCCTGTTCTAGGAATCTCTCCCTGAGGGAATAGCATTATGGACGCCCAGCTCTGAAAGCAAGCTGTAAAGGATATTAGTGCGCCTGGTAACACCGTGTTCCCACAATATCCTGTCTTTTGGAGGAGGGACTCGACTCACTGTCCTAGGTAAGTCATTTTCAACAATGGCTTGAAGTGATTTAATAGCAGACAGTTCCTTTTTTAAAAAATAGAGTTTTATTAAACACTAAATAAAATGCATCAACATAACATCACACACATAAACAAATCATAATACATAACAAATTACTTGATTATTTAACTGTTAGCGTATAAATTTTATCCATAAACATAATCAAAAAAAGAAGACAAAGTGCTCCCCCTTCCCTTCGGGATTGTTCCTGATTCCCAAACCTTAAGAACTCTTCTGGAGGCGGTTTCCCACTTCCCTTAGATAACACATGTACCAGGAACTGTCTCCAAATCCCCTCGAATTCATTCGTTTTTGCTATACCTCTTCTTGCTTTAATATTACATGTCAGTTTATCATGAATAGCAATATCCCACACTTCTTTATACCATTCTTCAATACAATAATCGCCTTGAATCTTCCAGTTCCTTGATACAATTAATCTTGCAGCAGTCAGCAAATTGGTTCTCAGTTCTTTAGTTTCTTTGGTACACTTTACATCTTCGTATAGAGATAGTAATGCCACTCTTGGTGTCTCATCAATCTTTATTCCTACAATATCTTTAATCTCAATAAACACCATCTTCCATAATTTTTGGACAAATTGGCATTTTGCCCTCCCCACGTCACCACGGGCTGTACTTTCAGGACACTCACAGAATTCCACAGGCTGCAGCTCTATAGTTTAGAAAAACAGTGAGTAAGGGGGGACATGATAGAGGAGTATAAAATTACACACAGTATGGAGGCAATGAGTCAGGAGAAACACCTCTCGCTCTTTTATAGTACTTGAAACCAGAGTCAGATAAGAGAGATGAAAGCAAATTCTTTTTCACACAGCACATAGATAAACTATGGAATTTGCTACCACAGGATGTAGCGATGGTCACCAACATGGACAGCTTTAAAGGGGAATTATCCACGTTGATGGAACATAGGGCTCGCCATGATGGCTCTGAACTCCAGAATTCCTCTCAATACCAGTTGCTGGAGAAAACAAGCAGGAGCGTTGCAAACTTCCCATGAGCACCTGCTTGTCACTGTGGGAGCAAAATGGCGGACTAGAGAGGCCTTTGGAGCGATCCAGCAGGGCTCTTCTTATAATGTTCTTAACTGTAAAGAAATGCTTCCTTTCTAGAAAAACAGATGCTGGCGCTCAGGTCTGTCAGGACAAAAAACCCTCTAACGTAGAACTCTTTTGCCTTATCCCTGACGATATTCAGGGATTTGAGCCTTGGAGAACCTTGGTACTACTTAAGTCCTGCCTTTAAGTATAAAAACATGACATTTGGGTGGGCTTTTGCAGTACTCAGTGCAGGTTGGGTTGCATGGCCACCATTTCTCAGGGCATGTCGAGACAAGGGGGGTGGAGGGCGACAATCTCATGATTTTACGCCCGCGAGATCGTCTCCCTCCTCGACACACGGCGCGCGACATCATGGCTGCCATTTTGGATTATTTTTTAAAAGGAAAAGGAGCACTTGAGCGCTCAACCGACAGGTAAGGCTTTTTCAAAAACAAAACACCTCACCTTCCCCCCACCCCATCCCCAATGGGCACAGAGCTCCTGAGTTGCTCTGTGCGTCCTGCGGACCCACAGGGATGATTCCAGGGCGATCACCGGGATATCGCCCCATCTAGACATGCCCTCAGTTTCCTATGATGGCAGCAGCCTAGCAATTGTAATACCCCACGTGCATGAGCCAGTGATAGCCAGATGTCTTATTACATAAAATTAGATACTCCTACAGCTAAGCAGCTCTTGCTACCCCTAAAATTACTGGATTACTGCAGAACTCTTGAATTTCTCCTTTTTTCTCGCTTTCCTTCCAGCAAACCACCCTGACGTTCTGCAGTGCCTGAACGCGCCAATCCTAACGGATGCTGAACGTGAAGCAGCTTACGCAGGACAAATCACTCCGAGGATGATCTGTGTTGGATTCTTAGAGGGCGGCAAAGGCTCCTGCCAGGTGAGACAATTTGCCTTCTGAGCACATGGAAGTTATTAACCACATCAACTTGTCTGCTTTCTTTATTTGGAAACAGCCACCAATTATTTAGGAATTAATATAAGGGTCTTGAATCCACGGGTTATTTGACCTTTACAATGTATACTGTGGCCACAGCTAGACCTAAGGTTTATCCTGGGATCATCCAGGGTTCGCCCCTGCCTGAGCACTGGATCCCCTGTGTGTCACCTAGGTGAACAGGTTTGACCCCTGGATGATCCAGGGATAAAGCTTAGGTCTAGCTACGGCCTGTATATGGGTGGATACTGTGAGTTGATCCTGCTTCCATCCCATTTCCCTGTGGAGAAATATATTTACTAAAGATCAGCTTGCAAAGCTTCTTCGAAGGTGAAGCCCGTATCTCCAAGTGAGAAGCATGTAGCTTGCTCACGGGCAATATCCTCAGGGCGAAGCAACCCGTGCTGCAGGTTTAAGGTGACCATACGGCAGGAAAAACCTGGATTTATTAGGATTTTTGGTAGGAAATTCTGGGAAGGGGGGGAATGATGAAATGTGAAGAAAAATCCAGATTTTTCCCATCCTCCCCACCCCAAGGGCAGCTCTACTTTAATGGGAATTAATAAAAATGCTTACAACTCGATCATTTTTAAAAATACAGAGATGATGCTATGCACAAGGATATGCTGTAGGAAGGGCTTTAGTCATGCCAATTTTGAAACAGTTCCATTCATTTGTTGATTTTTAGGATTTTTTTTTAAGTTTGAGGTTTTAAAATTATTAGTTTTAAAACCCGCTGGAGCCATATCCTTCAAACTCAGGTTGTCAAACCTCCTCTTTGGGGTCTTGCACTTTGAGCAGTTTCATCAAGGGGATCTCCAGTTTTTAGCTAAGAAGTGCTGGGCGAGCAAGAACCCTTTCCTGTTGCAGATTTGGTGAGCAGTCAGGTACCTGGAACTCAGCAGAGCCGAGGCATCCAGAGATCAAAATGTGGAAAAGGCGAGGACAGTTAAAACAGCCCACAGGGCAAAACAGAACAAGCCAGAGGCATTTTTCTCAGAATTCCTCATGGTGGGTGAAGAAGGGTCATCCTTAGGGGGAAAACAACACTCTCATGACCAACAGTGAGGTGCCAGGTGAGAGAGGGGCTCTCATCTTTACGGATGCCCTGTTGCTGCAGATGTTGGAACCTGAAATGTTGTTGCGTTCTTTCGCTACCCCTTCCTTTCCACTTCATTTTGTTCATTTGTAAGATAGGCTCTGTCTGCACTGCTGGCATGCAAGGCAGAATGTTTGAAATGTGTATCAGAGAAAAATAGACAGATTTGCGGCTTTGGCTGGCTGGCATAACTCTTAGAGACAGAGTTAGACTGAAGACGAAACTCAGAGATGGCTGTAGCTTAGCCCTGAGAAGCTGGTGTGCCACACAGAGCCTTTTAAGAGTGTCTCAGAATCCGGTATTGGTGCAGGCTGGGGTGGCTTCAGTGGAGGTTTTTTTAAAACAATAGACACCAGATGTGACCAAGCTATAAACTGCCCCCCTACACCCGGCCACAGGGTACAAGTGCACAGCCTGGCTGGACCACTGGGTGTTGTTGATTTTTAAACTTACTTTTGCGTTGGAGCGCTCATGCACTCATCTTTAGTAAAAAAAATGTTGGCCGGTGTAACATCCTCCTTTCCCCCTGGATGTCACGCGCACATCCGTCCAAAGGGGAGGACCTCACAAGCAGAATATCACGAGATCCTTCCCCCTCCCTCCTGGAACACCGAGAGGTGTAGACATGCAACTGGTCACCCTATTTCGACTAACACACACACACACACAC
The DNA here is from genome assembly GCF_023053635.1 of Elgaria multicarinata webbii. NCBI lineage: Eukaryota > Metazoa > Chordata > Lepidosauria > Squamata > Anguidae > Elgaria > Elgaria multicarinata. Next base: position 9,978,107 of record NC_086176.1, read on the forward strand.
ACACACACACAACATGGGTGTAGTGGAAGAAGGGATTTCAGGTCATAGGATGTGAACTGTGGGCAAGCTCTGGAACCCCTCATTTTAAAATTTAAACACTGGTCTAGCAGAGGTTACAGCTCCCTTCAGCATTCTACTACTACTACTGGGGGTGGTGTTAGTTGGTAGTGCAACATTAGTCGACGTGGCATTTGGGGGTTGTGCAGTTTCACTTCAGTGAATATGGGGAGCAAAGGACAAGCAGGAATTTAAGATCAAGCCAAAGCAAGCTATTTGGGAACCTGCCTGAAATGCCTGTTATTTTCAACCTACCATCTTTTCCTTTGTCCCACAGGGGGATTCCGGTGGCCCAGTGGTATGTAATGGGGAGCTCCAGGGCGTTGTTTCGTGGGGCATCGGATGTGCTCTGCCCGGTTACCCTGGGGTTTACACCAGAGTCTGCAACTTCGTTGGCTGGATCCGTGATACCATTGCTGCTAACTAAAACAGCCATTTCTCCCCTTGTTTCAACAAGCTGGTTTCATTTCCAACTCATGTAATTCATCTTGAAAAAGAACATAAACAAATAAATAGATTCGGATGATCAAAATATTCCAGTGCGTGGTTGTTCTTTATTTTAATAGCACTCCACCTGTATAGCTTGAAGGGCATATGCCCACTGCAGACATGAACCTTTCCCTTTTAAAACATTTCCAGTTCAGGGCTTCTGCCCCGAAAGGTGGCCTAGAATTATTATTATTATTATTATTATTATTATTATTATTATTATTATTATTATTATTATTATTTCTATGTTGTCCCATAGCTGAAGCTCTCTGAAGAATTTACACAAGATTAAAACAATTTAAAAAGATATGTAAAATTTAAATCCATAAATGAATAATTTAAATAAATAAATTGTACCAAACTCTTTTCTAAGGCATATTGCCCACACTCTGTCTTGTGGCAGAATCCTGGCCATATCCAAGAAGGAAAACTATGACTATCCCATGGCTTGCACAAAACAACATTACCACACCTTGAAGCAAAATCAGATTCCAAAATGGTTTATTTTCTCTCAGCGGTGGGAACCCTGGAACAGGATCCCTTGGATCTGAAGCCTGGTTTTGTGTCCTAATGGAATTTGTCTTCATTAGGTGTCATGATCCAAAACAGCAAGAGCAAGGAAAGGTGAAGTCCTTAACCAACAACCATGTAATACTAAACAAAAAGTTAAGGATATATATACAGTAGAACAATAGTATTTAATGCACAAGAATAAAGTTAACAATAGTGTTGCATTAAAAGTGCAACAGCATATTGCACAAAAACAAATGTCTAGCAGAAACAACGCAGAATAAAAAAGGCCGAAGGCGTTTCAACACGAAAGCCTTAGCTAGACCTAAGGTTTATCCAAGGATCGTACTGCGTTCGTCCCTCCCTCCTCCTGGGATATCCTGTGTGTCATTTACATGAACAGGGATGACCCTGGGACGATCCCTGGGATGCCCTTATCTGGACAGAGATAGCCTAGCTACAGTTATCCATACTCTGATAACCTCTTGTTTGGATTACTGCAATGCGTTATACTTGGGGCTGCCCTTGAAAACGGTCCGGAAACTTCAACTGGTACAAAACAGGGCAGCCCGCCTACTAACAGGGACTGGCCGACGAGACCACATCACGCCAGTCCTTTTCCAGCTTCATTGGCTGCCAGTCCAGGTCCAGGCCCGATTCCAAGTGCTGGTATGAACATTTAAAGCCCTAAACGGCTTGGGGCCAGGCTATCTGAAGGAACGCCTCCTCCCATATGTACCTGCCCAGACCCTAAGGTCAGGGATCCTTCTCCGTGAGCCCCTGCCAAAGGAAGTGTGGCAGGTGGCTACCAGGAGGAGGGCCTTCTCTGCTGTGGCACCCCAGCTGTGGAATGAGCTCCCTAAGGAGGTTCGCTTGGCACCTACATTATATTCTTTTAGACACCAGGTGAAGACCTTTTTATTCTCCCAGTATTTTAAGAGTCTATAAATTAATTTGAACTTGCTGTTTTAAATTTGTATTTTTAATTTGTATTTTTGCATTGGTGCTGTTTTTATGTTGGTTGTGCTTTTATATTGTATTTTATATTATGGTTTTATACTGTTGTTTTATACTTGAATTGTCTTAATTGTGTAAACCGCCCAGAGAGCTTTGGCTATTGGGCGATATAGAAATGCAATCAATCAATCAATCAAATTTTAAGATATAAAGGGGCCTATATAAGACTATTACATCCAGCATCTAAAACTACTTAACAACACTATTGTAAGCTAGTACCTGATTACCCAGCCAATTACAGCAGGTAGACTGGCTGTTGGCATATTCAGTGGAGTGCCAGAGACCTTCTTTACCTTTTGCTTCTTCCAAGCTGCCCAGACAAGGGGCATGTCTACACCAGGCACTGTGGTGGGGAGACATGTGTCGCAGTACGGTGCAGTGGCGGGGAGGGGGGCAGCTGCTGCCACTGCCACCACTGGATGTCTGTTTCTCCTGCCAAATGACCCCCCCCCAGGGTCCCCGGTGTAGTGTGATTATGCCAGTTGAATCCGGGCAACTCCGGCGATATGGTCACTCTAGTCCTATGAGAGGGGCACAGGGAAAGGTCACATGGACACATTCTGCCATGGGCCACCCTCCTTTTATGGATGCAAAATCCCACTATGTCCCCCCCCCAAGGAAAGGACTCTGTGTAGGTTGGAGGTTACAAAACTACAGATAACAAAACCTAACCTCAAAATGAAATTCGCTCTTCATCACAACACTTAAAGCTGCTGGTGCCCTGCCCTCTTTTAAATCTGGTCACTCTAGTACAGCTCCTGCACCTTTAATTTTAGTGATGAAGAGGGGATTTCACCAGGTTCTCCATATATACAAATGACACCTGCTGAAATTCCCTTTTCAATACAACTGTTAAAGATACAGGAGCCCTGTCCTCCTTTTCATAGGGTCACCCTAGGTATATAAAAGGCAGGAGCCACAGCAAGTAGGATATAGCTGTATGAAAGCAGTATATGGTATGTGTCAATGGGCCCCAACAGTTGTCAGTGCACTTCAATACCACTATAAAGCAGTCGTGCGGCTCCTGGCTTTTATATACCGCTTTCATACCACTTTCATAGTGCAATATCCTGCTTGGTGTAGATTAGTTTTTTTTTTTATTAAATTTTTATTCATTTTCAACACTATATAAACATAGATAAACATTACCAAAATATAACTGAAACAAAACACAATAAGAAAAAAAAAACATCAAATATCTGCTGCATACATATTGAATGATTGTTGAGTACAAATATCAAAAACTATTACATATACCTTATCATACTACAACATCTTCGTTCTTAACATAAAAGTGCACCCCCCACCTCGGGATCATTCTTGAGTCCAAAATCTAATCGTTTCTTCTGCTGGTGGTTTCCCACTTCCCTTAGTAAACACAAACACTAGGAACTGTTTCCAAATTCCTTCGAACTCATTTATTTTAGTTACGCCTTTTCTCCACTTAATATTACATGTCAGTTTATCATTAATGGCTATGTCCCATACTTCTTTGTACCATTCCTCAATAGAATATTCCCCTTGGACCTTCCAGTTCCTAGCTACCATCAGTCGTGCTGCAACCAACAAATTCGATATCAGCTCTATAGTTCCTTTTCCACACTTTATATCTTCAAATAGTGACAGCAATGCTATTTTTGGTGTTTGTTCTATTTTCATTCCCACTATTTCTTCAGTTTCTGAGAACACCATCTTCCATAATCTTTGTACATATTTGCATTGCCACCACATATGTAAATACGTTCCTTTTTCCCCACAACCTCTCCAACAATTTGCTGAATGTTGATCACTTATCTTATTCAATCTAACCGGGGTTAGGTACCACCTCCATAGGATTTTAAAATAATTCTCCTTTATTCTTACTGATAAACTTCTCAACACTCTTTGTTTCCATAGTCCCTCCCAGCTCTGTCGCCCTATTTGTATCTTCAAATCTGATTCCCAAACCATTTTCTCTGTATTCTCTCTAAACTCCTTCTCTAACAATATTTTATATATTTCACTCATTAATCCTTTTGAAACTATACTCCCTCCTTTCCCTTCCTCCTTACTTACTACTAATTCTTCAAACCTCGTCATCTTTCTGCACATTCTATTATCTTTAATCCACTTTTTATTCCATTGCTCTAATTGACCATATTCTAGCCAAGATAGCTTCTTCTCCTTTAACAAATTTTCCATATCCTCTCTTGTTTTAATATCTCTTACCCAATCCTTTAATCTTATTTTATTTTTCTCTTTTAATATTTTACATAATCTACCCTTTAGATCCTCTGGGAAATTCTTTAACATTATTATCGGTGCTAAGGGAGAGTTGCTCGGAAGCAGCTTCCCTTTAAATTTACTCCAAATTTCCCATTGAGTCCTCAGGAGTGGATTATCTATACTTCCAACCCACTTTCTTCCTCCGTCTTTAAAAAAAACATTCTCCAAATTCATCTCTACCTTATTTATGGTTTTTTCTTCCATCCAATATAAATCTCCTACTCCCATAATTGCTTCTACAACATGTCTTAATCTATTTGCTACGTAGTATAATTTTATGTTTGGGAGACCCATTCCCCCCTTTTTTTGGCTTAGGTACCAATTATTTTTATTCACTCTTGCTCTCTTTTCTCCATTACAATATTTATTAATAATATTTTGCCAACTTTTTATCTCGGTTTCTGATATTTTTATAGGTAACATTCTAAATACAAAATTAATTTTAGCTAATATCTTCATTTTTATTAAGGCTATTCTTCCGAACCAAGATAAATTTAATCTTTTATATTTCTCCAATTTCTCTAATACCTCTTTCTTTAACCTCGTTAAATTTTCCTTTTCAAGATTCTCTAAATTTTTTGTAATTTTAATTCCCAAATATTTAATCTCATTCTTAACTTTCAATTCCATTCCCTTAAATTCCCAATCCTTTTCTTCCTTCTTGGTATAGTTAAACAACATCATCTCTGATTTAGACCAATTTATTTTTAACCCTGTAATTTCCTCAAATTCCCTCAACTGATATTTAATTCTTTCTAATTTTCTTAATGGATTCTTAATGGTCAATAAAGTGTCATCCGCAAACATGTTTAACTTTATTTCCCTTACCTCTCCAATTCCTTCTAACTCTTCATCCTCCCTTAGTGCCTTCGCCAAAACTTCCATAACCATTACAAACAGGACCGGCGAGAGCGGACATCCTTGTCTTGTTCCTCTGGCTAGTCGTATCTTTTCAGTAAGTCCGTCATTTACCACCACTACCGCCGTATTTTGGGAATATAGCTGTTCTATTACATTTTTAAATTTATTTCCAAATCCCAATTTATCTATAATACTCTTTAGTGCCTGCCAGCTCACACAATCAAAAGCTTTAAAAATATCTAATGCCATAATACCTGCCTTAATATTTGCTTTTTTTATTACATTTATTACATTTAAAACTCTACCCACTAAATTATGCATATGCCTTCCTACCACAAACCCACATTGATCTGCTCCTATATATTCTGCCAAAAATTTATTTAGCCGTTTGGCCATAATAGATGTAAAAATTTTAGCATCCTGATTTATTAAAGAAATAGGTCTATAAGAATCGGGATTAGTCAAATCTTTATCTGGTTTTGGGATCAGAATTATCACTGAATGTTCCCATGATTCAGGTATCTTCTCTCCTGATAATATCCTATTATAAAGTTCCATTAATTTTGGAACTAAACAGTCTTTGAAGACCTTATAATATTCTGGACCCAAACCATCTGCTCCCGGTGATTTACCAACTTTTAACTTATCAATAACCTCTTCAACTTCTCTTTGAGTTATTACTGACTCCATTAACTCCTTATATTCTAATTTTATTCCCTTCTTTATAAACCTTCCAATATACTCCTCCACCTTTTCTTGTTGAATTTCTTTACCCTTATACAATTCCTGATAAAATTCCTGAAAAATTTTTATTTTAGCTTTCATTGCATGACAATAATTCCCTCGGCTATCTTTCAACGTTTCTATCCCATTCCTCCCTTTTTCTTTTTGTGTGAGCTTGGCAAGCAACCTCGAGTTCTTATCACTGTTTTCAAAATATTCCCTTTTCATATACATTAAATTCTTTTGAATCTCTTCTATATTTAAATTTTCTAATTGTTTCTTCTTAGCTTGTATTTCCACTAATTTATATTTATCTTTAACTCGCCAATATCTTTCCTCCAAGTTTTTAATTTCTATCTCTAACTTTTCCTGTTCTGCACGTTGTTGTCTTTTTAAACTACATGTTTCTCTAATACAGATTCCTCTTGCTACAGCCTTCATGGTGTCCCAAATGACTGACCCAGCTGTTCCTCCTTTTTCATTAATTTCCCATGACTCCGACAGTTCCTTCCGAATTTTATCTACTATTTTATTATATTTCAATATCTTTGTATTCAGCTTCCATCTATATGCCTCTTTATAATCTTTCTTAACTGTAAATTCTAGACTTAACAAGGCATGATCAGTTACTTTTATTACCCCCATTTCCATTTTACAAATCCTCGTTGCAAAATCTTTTGAAACAAATATATAATCTATCCTGGAGTATGTATGATGAACTGGGGAAAAGTATGAAAATCCAGGCCTATTCCCGTTAAGTAAACGCCACGAATCTAAATAATCATTTTCTTTTACTAATTTATTCAATATAGTCATATTGTTCCTCTTTTCAGCATTAGTGGGATTTGACCTGTCCCGTTTATTATCCATAACCATATTAAAATCCCCAGCTAATATAGCATACCCCTCCTTAAATTCTTCTATTTCTTTAAACAACTTTATAAAAAACTCTCTATGCCTCTCATTTGGGGCATAAACATTAATCAAAGTATAGACCTTTCCCTCAATTTTACCTTTTAACATAAGATATCTGCCCTTATCATCCTTTTTTACTTCTTCTAATATAAACCCACTTTTTTTTGAAATCAAAGTGGCCACTCCATTTTTTTTCGATGTCCCTAATGACTTTTCATAATAGGCTAACCACTTTAATTTTATCATATTCGAATTCTCGGAGCCTTGGTGTGTCTCTTGGACCATTATAATATCTGATCCCTCTTTATTAAGCATTTGTTCTATTCTCTTCCTTTTCATGACTGCCCCCAAACCTTTAACATTGAGTGTTGATACCTTTATCTTTTTATCCATAATCACCCTTTTGAAATCTCTTCCGATCCCTTGTGCTCAGCAATTCAAACTTGCTTACATAAAAAAACAAACTCCATACATAAAACCCCCACCCTCCTACCCCAATCCCTCCTCTCCTACCTTCCCCCCCTCCCCACCCCCCCACTCTAATCCCCCCCCATATCCCCGTGAGTCTAGTACTCCAGCCATCTACTTTAAAGGGGGGGGGAGGCAGTGCTGCGCCTGGCCGGCAGGTTTCTATATTAGCATTTCTATTTGCAATTATCTCCAAACATAATTAACAATTCTCTTACTCTCCAGATGTCCCAGCCTCATTCCCTCCCCCACCCACTCCAGCCCCATTTGCTTCCCCATCCAGACCCAGCCTCTTCAGCAATTCTTTACCTTGATCCAATGAGGTTACTCTGTGTTCCCTCCTCCCATATGTAAATCTTAAGAAAACCGGGTAACCCCATGCATATGGAATTTTGTTCTGCATTAACATTCCAGTTATTGGTTTAATACTCCGTCTCCAATTTAATGTATGTTGAGAAAGATCATTATAAATTTGCACTGCTTTGCCTTTATATTGTAACTGGGTCAAAGATCTCAATTCTTTCATGATTTGCTCTTTTTTATAATAGTTACCAAATTTCACCAAAATATCTCTAGTCCCTTTGTAGTTTTGCCCCCCCACGCGGTGGACTCGGTCCAGATCCGATCCATCTATTGGTATGTCAGGCATCAGCTCTTTGAACCAGTTCAGAATGATTTCTCTAAGATCTTCTCCTTGTATCTGCTTCAGCTGCTTTATTCGAATCGAAGATCTACGAGATTGGTCTTCCAAGGCAATCAGACGTAATTCCCATTCCTTAAATTGAATATTTGTTGATTTTTCAAAAGCCTCTTGCTTCTTCTGGTCCAATTCCGCTTTTGCCTCTATCTCTTTGATCTTATCCGAGTTTTCTGCGGTCTTATCCGAAAGAACACGCATTTGTTGTCTAAATTCATTCATTTGCTGATCCATTTTTTTAAAAATGATGATATTATTCTCTACAATAACTGCCTTAATTTCTGCTAGGGAGGGAAAGTTGCTGTCCATTGCTTTTCCCCCTTCAGCCATATTCTTTTCTTTATTTGGTACTGTATCCAAAGAAACTGGGTCTATAACTTCGTCTTCCTGGTCTGTTCCAGGGGCTGTATCTTCCAGGTGGGAGAGGTGGGTTAAATTATGATTTGAAGGTTTCTTTTTTTGTATATTCAACTTTTCCCACTTCTTAATCTTTTTTTTAATGTTGGACATAGGACCCTTCTGAGTAGGGCATAAATCTTAGAGCCCCCACTTCCTTAGCAACTTTTACTGGCTTCTCTTCTATGTGCCAAACACACCACCTTCTTCCCGAGGGGGAGGAAATATATTCAGTTCACAACAGCATTCACTAGAGGGGATCAGATCCAATCATTCACAGTTTCTCAAAATCCCACATCTCCCTCACAGAATGCTGTTTCTTCCCCTTCACCCCCCCCTTCTCGGCACACCGCAAACAGCTTCCACTTTCCACTTTACAAAGATTACAGCAAACAACTTCAAAGCCAGTATTTCAATCTTTCCAACTTAAGATAAAGGATGAGAAGTGAGGATCGCTGTAAATCAGATCAACGTCTAACAAGCATAAGTTCTTTCTTTTCAAACTGCGACATCAATCATGTTACTTTCGGTTTTGCCTCTGCAGTTTATAAAGACATTCCGTCAAGCTCACCTCATCCCATCGGCTCTTCTCAACACTTTCCAGCTCCGATAGCTTTTATAATCATTTCCTGTCGTTTGCTCAAAGATTTATGCCCATTAAAAAATAGATAATTGCTTTTTCCGGCAAAGCCGCTCAGAGCCTCAGAAGAAACCTGCCACCGCCATGGCTGCCAAGCTCCGCCCCCCCCGCTTGGTGTAGATTAGGCCCATGTATATCCATGATCCTACATTTATCCTGTTAATATCAAGATAATCATACACAACTCTAGGTACCCATCCTGGGATATATATTATGGAGGGCACTATATAAATGTTCTAAATAAATAAAATGCAGCACTGTGGGTAAGATAAAAAAGAAAAGTTGGTGATCTAGAACATCTGTGCCTTATGCCTCTAAACTAGGGTGACCCTATGAAAAGGAGGACAGGGCTCCTGTATCTTTAACAGTTGCATAGGAAAGGGAATTTCAGACGAGGTCATTTGTATATATGGAGAACCTGGTGAAATTCCCTCTTCATCGCAGCAGTTAAAGCTGCAGGAGCTATACTAGAGTGACCAGATTTAAAAAAACGGCAGGGCACCTGCACCTTTAACTGTTGTGATGAAGAGGAAATTTCACCAGGTTCCCCGTATATACAAATGACATCTAGTGAAATTTCCTTTTCAATTCAAGTGTTAAAGATACAGGAGCCCTGTCCTCCTTTTCATATGGTCACCCTACTCTAAACAAAAATGATCAGTTGGACATCCATTAAGTGACATTCTCTAAGCTCTTTCTACATTACATGAATGTATCCCTTACCTGAAAATTACTTCATACTAGCTGCACATGGAGACAGAGCACCTTGATCCTATCTTTAAACCACAAAGCTCTCAGTTTGAATCTCTTGCATTTTGCTGAATCTTGTCTTATTTGTATGACAGAACATCACTTAAACCTGATGGCTGGTAATGTTCCGATTTTAAAAACCTGCCTCTGTTATGATAGTAGCTTGGCAGCACTTAGGGTCATGGTGATCTGTGATATGATCATAAAATCATAGAATAGTAGAGTTGGAAGGGGCCTACAAGGCCATCGAGTCCAACCCCCCGCTCAATGCCGGAATCCACCCTAAAGCATCCCTCACAGATGGTTGTCCAGCTGCCTCTTGAAGGCCTCTAGTGTGGGAGAGCCCACAACCTCCCTAGGTAACTGATCTTGCCGGTGCCAGACTATTTTGCGCCCAAGGCAAGGCGAGCTACTTGCACACACACCCCAAATTGTGCGGAAGTCCGAACGTGTGCCCCGAGTGGAGAGCTGGGACTGGCTCACTTCGATTTGGGACCGAGCCGTCTGGAATTCACCGGGACTTACTTCCGGGCGAACGCAAGCCGCTATGCAGCCTGGCATCCCGATCCCCTCCGCACGTTTACTCGGGGGAATAAGGCTTCCGAGTAAGGAGGCATAGGCGGATCAGGCCGCACTGGTGCCTCCCGGTGCAACGCTTTCTCGGATGCAAGTCCCGTTGATCCACGCGCGCAGGATCGGGAAGCAGGAGAGTTTGCCTTGCGAGGAGTCCTCCAGTCCCACTTGCCCGCCTGCCTGGACATCGCGGCCTGATTGAGGAGAGGGGTGAGGCGACCCGGTGCCCTTTCCTCGGGAGTAAGGCCGAGGCTGGCTTGAGCCAGGGTCGAGCTCGCCACATGCTTTTTCTTCTTCTTCTGGTGGCGGCCTCCCAACTCTGGGAGGGCAGCTTCTGGGTGGAAGGCCGAACGTGGAGCCGCCCCCCCACCCCCACCCCACCCCAGCGTCCCTGGCTTCGCTTCAGCTGGGCGGGTGCGGGGCGCCATCTCGCCCGCGCAGGCCCAGCTGAATCCTCAGGCTGGGCCGGCCTGGCTCACAGCCAACAACGCGCGTGAGTGCTGTGCTGCACAGCGCCCCTCTTAGCTTGGCGCTCTAGGCGTATCGGAGGCAGCCCAGCTCTGAACGCCTGTTGCTGGGGAAGACAAGCCGGAGGGTGCTGTCGTGCTCCGGTCCTGCTTGCAAACTTCCCCTGGGCACCTGGCTGGCACTGTGGAAACAGAAGGGCGGACTAGTCGGGTCTTGGGTCCGATCCAGCAGGGCTCTTCTGGCGGTCTTAGCTGTGAAGAAGTGCTTCATGGCTAGGAAAAGCGGTTCTGGAGCTCAGGTTTGTCAGGAAGGAACACCCTCTAATCTAGAACTTCTTTCCCCAGTCCTTAATGTATAGGGTCTCTTTCTCAAGGGCCGTGAAAATCGTCACGTGGACTTTCATCTATTCTTACCTTGTATCTTCCAAAATTCATCTCCAACAACAACAACTACAAGGGACTGAGCCTCAGAGAACCTTGATACTAGTTAAGTCCTGTCATTAAGCAGGGACTCTGGGCCTTGCTAGACCTACCTAATAATCCGGTGGGGAGTAGGGGCGCTGCCACGCTGCAGCTAGCACGGGCCGTCACCCCCTAGCGAGGCGTAACACACGACGGGGTAAGGGAAAGCCCCGTGCGTCAGCCATTTCAAAAAAAATTAAAGGGCCATGTGCACAGGAGCGCACCAACGAGAAGGTAAGGTTTGGGTTCCCCGCTCCCCCCTGTCCCCGACTTCCCCTCCAATGTCTGATCCCCCCGCTTGCCAGTCCTCTCCCCCCTGCTCACCCGCTCAATTGCCCATCCACTCACCCCCCGTGATTTTAACCCCCCCAGGCCCGATGGGCACAGCACTCCGGTGTGCGGTTCTGGCCCTGACAACAGTGGTGAGGAGGAGGAGGAGGAGGAGTAAGAGGGGGGAGGAGGAGGGGGAGGAAGAGGGGGAGGGGGAGATGCAACTGCCCACTCACTCACTGGCCCTCTGCCAGCTTCCAACCCCTCTCCCTCTGCTAGCTCACTTGTGGTTGAAATTTGGAAGCTCCTCAGGGCAAGGATCAGATTCCTCCCCCTTGCAATACTTTGTAAAGCACTGAACAAATGGATGGTGCTGCATAAACTACTACCTTTATTACTGCCTTTAATAATGATTTAAATAAGACTTCCATTAAGTTCTGAATTCACAACGTAAAGGTGGACAGCCACCACAGGTGGGCCCTCCTTCGCTGGAGGTATTTAAGCACAGGCCGAGCAAAGATTTGTCAGGGGACGCAGTGGCTGCATCCTGCATTGGAGATCTGGGGTTGAACAGGAGGTTAGACTAGATGACCTTCAAGATACCCCCAAGGCCACCACAACAATAATTCTAACAACAACAACAACTGGCCCAAGAGATTTTGAGGTGGGAAATTCACCACACACCCATGGGGCTCCATCCGTGGGGAAGTTCTCCCATGCAGATTTCACTTTAGTGGGTCTTATGCAGAAGAATTTCCCCAAAGGCTGTGCCTCATGGGTGAGTTCTGCCCGGCTCGACTCCACTGCCTTTAAAGGCACCAGAAATCCACCGCCTGAGGCAATTCCTGACATTGCCTCATGACAGGGCCTCTTCTGAAATAAAGACGCACAACGACAAAGACAAGTTTAAACATCGTAATCAAAATAGGGAGACTAGATTCACTGCTGTTTCTCCTCCTCTCCCTCAGCTTCCATTTCATCGATGACTGACTGATTCCCTCTCTTTTGTTTGTAGCGGTAAAGGTGGCAGTGCAGAAACGCTGGATTTTCTCAAGCACGCTGACAAGGAGGTCAGGAATGAGCTGGCAGGTGCTTTAACGCTGGAATGACGCATGGTGTGCGGGGAAACACAGTGGCAGCCCGGTGATCCGGCCCAGGGCCGACAGAAGCTGAGATACACCTCACCCCAACTTATAAGGGCGATTCACAAACATGGCGTGTGAATCCAGTCCCGGGCCTAAAGGCAAAAAAGATTGCAAGTGGATTCTCGCAGCAGGGTTAGTCCTCCCCTGATGTCCTCAGCAATTTACAGTTGATCCTATGAATATTGCCTCATTTCAGGAAGAGTTATTCCCAAAGGAAGCCTGCATGAGCTTGTGGTCTTTCTGTCGGTCCGTCCGTCCGTCTTCCTTCCTTCCTTCCTTCCTTCCTTCCTTCCTTCCTTTCTTCCCTGGAGCTCCTATCAAGCACACTCATCACTGAGCTGCTGAGGGCACAATCCTATGCATGACGGCTGGCGCACGCTAGAAGTCAGAGGCCTTTTTTCTGTCTAGACTTCCATAGGATTGTGCCTTAAAGATTGCAGCTCAAAGCTGAACGGGAGCGAAGATCCTGGGTTAGGAACTCCATTCTTGACAAACACCTGTAAAAGAGGAACACTTTTTGGGGCTGGGGGCAGTGTGTGCGTGTGCGTGAGCGTGTGCGTGTTGGTTTTGGGTAGCATGAAAAAATCTCATGGAAAAACACTGCAAAACATTACGGGGGGCTCCTTGTTTTTTACGGAACTGGGAGGGGGGAAGACTTTCCCGACTGGCAGCCCCTTTCTTTCCCAGGGTCCCCTCCCCCAACCAAAGAATGACGGATAGGCTACTACCGTCAGGATACACGTCTTGTCCCGCCCGTGTTTCTCCCACTGCTCCGCCTTTCTACCCCTCCCCAAAATCTCATGCCCTGTAGTACCTGCTGGTGCCTTGAAAAGAGCCGTTCTGCGTGTTCCTTCAGGTCCTCTTCACGTTCCTGGCTGTCCCGGATATCCATCGTTCCCGTCATCTGCTGCTGCTGCTTCCCGTTTCAGAGGCTGCCTGCTTCGCTTGGTGAAATCCCTCTAAGAACCATGAAAAACCGACCAGTGAGGCCTGGCAGCTGAACTGCTGCATGTGTTGCGGGCGGAGGGCGCAAAGTGTCCCCACTCCAGGCCACCGGGAACTTCATGGGTCCTCCAAGAAGTCCTCCCCCCCTGGATTCCTCCTGGGGTTCCTTACGTGTCCCTCTTTCTTCCGCCCCCTCTCTCTAGCCCTGTGGCCCCTAGTGCTCCAAGCCAACTTCCCAGAGCCCAACCAAGTGCTTGGCAGGGAGCGGGTCCCCTCCCTTGAGGGCCTTCTCCTCGGGCCCCTCTTGCCCCCTTACCTGTGCCTGCTTCCGTGGCTTGCGCTGCTGCCACTGCTACCTGGTTCTGTCCTCACCTGCCACCCGCAGGACCAACTCCGAGCAGCCGGGAGATGGCCCAGACAGGAGGAGGGAGGGAGGGAGGGAGGGAGGGAAGAAGCACAGCTGAGTCTCGGCAAGGGACAGGAGGGGAGGGGAAGAGGGAGGGGGCCCAGCCCAGCCCAGGGGGTCACGGAGGGGGCTGCATCCCGGAGCGTCGCCGTGGAGGCCTCAAACCCCACACCTTTCCACTGGAAGGCATCAGTGGTGCTCCACTCGGGCGTGGGAGAGGACTTACGTTTCTTCGGTCTTCCTCCACCCGGTCTGGAGACATCTCACTGCAAAGAGAAGGCGCCAGAAAGCATGAGCCCCTCCGCCAAGACAAGGCTGCCATCCCACCCGCTCCTCCCTGAGGCCCCCCTGGGCACGAGGGACTGCTGAGACCCGCACTGGGCTGAGGGGCCCTTCCTGGCCAGAGCTCAGCCTGTGCCCTCACGGGACTGCGAAGGAGGGGCGACGTGTCCTCCTCTAAAGGGGGAGGAAAGACGAAAGCGTACCGTTGTTTGGCACCTCAAAGAGCCGCGTGGAAGGCACAAAGAGGAGTCCTGCTGGTGACCACAGCTGCAAGGAGAGCAAATGTGCATCAAGGCCCCTGGCTTCCATTTCCGCTGAAGCGGCCAGAACCCATCTCAGCCCTTTCCCTGGGGAAGGGGACGGGGAGCCGTACATGTTTGGCAGGCTAGCTGCTCGGGCCACGGCGCAGTCCGTCCTCCTCTCCGGGTCCGTCCAGAGGCTGCAGCTGAGGGCTGAGGGCTCAAGCAGGGATGGAGCGGCCCCGGTGCTTGAAGCCGGAGATGGCGGCCGGCTGGGAGGAGGTGAAGCCGCAGGTGGGAACTGGCCAACAGAAGATGGAGCCAGAGATGGAGGCTGGCTAGCGGACGGTGGCGCCAGAGGTGGAAGCTGGTCGGGGGAAGCTGGGCTTTCGCTGGAGGCAGAGGCCTCCTCCCACACCTCCTCCTCCTCCTCCTCCTCCTCCTCCTCGCAGCACGCACTGGCAGGTGTTCTTTGGCACTGGCCACTGCTCTCCCTGGAAACACAAAACGAAGGACGGGTTCACAAGACCTTCTCCCTCTTGCAGAGAAGCTGAGCCTGAAAAGGTCACCCAGGCTTTGTAAGGGCTCCCGGACCCTCCTAGCCTCAGAGGGCCTTCCTGTCTCCGGCTTTGGGACCGCAGGGTGCCAATCGCAGGGAGAGGCCGGGCCCTGGACGGCGTGGGTCGTCTCCCTGGGCAGACTGGGCCACCCAGCAGGAATGACCTCTGGGACGAAGGACACTGACCTGCTGGGGCTGATGGAGAGAGCCCCCTCAGCTATGCAGCTGAACCCTTCGAAGTGCATCTCCAAGGCATCTGCAGCACTTGAGCTGAGAAGGGAGATGTCACGGACGGACTTCGGGTCAAGCCGGTGTTGTTTTTCCACGGGGCCGAAGGGAGATGTCATCCGTCGCTGGAGCAGGTCTTCCCACGCGAACTCCTGGAAACAAGCCCGGTGGCCAGGCCAGTGACTTCTTCGCTGAAGCAACCAGCATGGACACCCCACAGAAAATTTCCCAGGCCCACAACCCACCAAGGCCAAAAACAGAGACCACGCCTTCTCACCGTGTGCTCCCAGCAACGGAGGAAGGCAGGGAGGTGGGGGGGGGGAGAGAAGGAAGGGGAGGGGCAGGAAGCCCCACGTAGGCCGTCAGGTTCCTGGGGAAGCAGAGGACTTCAGAGCGGCGGGGAAATGCTGCTCCGCTCCTCACCCCTGACCACGTACATACCTGGAAGAAGAGGTGGCCCTTGACGTCAGCCGCATCACGCTTTCCGCTGCCCAATCTAGCTTGGGGGTTCTTCTGCATTAGCTAGAAAACAGTACGGGCACAATCAGGATCGGCTGCCCGGCCGCCCACCGAAGGCAGCGGCCCACCGAAAGCCAGGCTGGACGACCCGCTCAGGATGTGCTGTGGGGGCTGCATTGCTCACCTCGGAGGCCCCGGCCCAGGATTGGACAGCCCACCATCAATTAGTACGTGGCAAGGATGAATTCCTCATCCTCTCACCTGGGACATGATGGAAACGGCTTCCTCCGACAGAGCTGCTGGATATTTCACAGGGGCTGTGATGATGTTGGCCAGCAGTCTCAGGTTGTCTCCGTCAAACGGGTTCTGAAATGCAGGAGAGGAAACGCAAAGGGTCAGCCAGGGAAGGGAAGTCACAAAACTCTCGATTCACCCGCCTGGGACCTGGGACCAAGGTCACCCTCAGCTACCAGCCTGGAAATCCGTCTCTTATTAGCCCTGAAAGGCAAACTGTTCGTCCCGGTGACTTCAGGCTCTCTGCTTGGGCTGAACGACAGGCTTCCTGGAATCCGTGCCGTGTAGGTGAACCCAAGAGTCCCAAGGAGAGGCATTGAAAGAGGAAAAGGGGGCTGGGTGGGAAGGTTGGCCCCACTCCTCCTGGCGGCGGAGGGTTCTTCCCCTCAACTCCCGGGCCCTTTCCTTTCTTTCACGGCTCAGCCCCTGCTCCTGTGCTTACCTTTCCGGTGAACAGCTGGTAGATGACAACCCCGAGGCTCCACCAGTCGACGGATCTGGTGTACGGCTTGCGGTTGACGATCTCGGGGGCGATGGTTTCAGGGGTGCCACAGCGACTCAAAGCCCTGTCCCCGTAGCCGATGCCTGGAATAAATGAGGGCAGGGTGTTCCTAACAGAAAGCGTCCCTTTGCCCCCCCTGCTCCAGCCAGCCAGCGCCTGAGCTCTGCCCCAGGATCAAGGGCCTCCCACATACGCCATCCGGTTGCCATTACCTTCTTTGCAGAGGCCGAAGTCCGTGATCTTAATGTAGCCGTCCCGATCGATGACGAGGTTGTCCAGCTTCAGGTCCCTGAGCCACGGACGGGATGAGGCTGCAGTGAGCGGGAGGTCTCCCAGAGGGAAGCTCCCCGTTCATCCACCCCTTAGGCTAGCTTGTCTGGGACACCCTGAAGGCCCTGGGCAAAGACAGCCTTGAAGCTCACCGTAAGAAGAGGATATTGCCATGGAGCAATGACAGGGAGCGTCCCTGCAGCCTTCCAGGGTCCACAAAGGAGTTCGCGATGCTGCTTGGAGCAGCGGTAGGGAAACAGACAGAGACCCGGCAAACATAAAGGCAAAATCCAGCCTAAGTCCTACTTAGAGTAGACCGATTGAAATGAATGGAACTTTAAGTCAGTCATGTCCGACTTACGTCCCATTGATTTCAATGGGTTGACTCTTATGTTGGATGTTGCCCGATGGTTACAGCACCTTGCCTGCAAGCAGTGCAGAAACCCGAAGGCAGTGGGGTTCTAACTTCCTGCCCTTTCCGTCTAAATATCTGCCTGCTGTGGCAATCCGGCCTGTCTTCCAGGGAACCTCCGAACATTGCAGAGGACGGTGGCAGAGGCTGCAGAGGGCCCGATCCTCAGTTCAGTGGGGGTGCTGGCTAGGCACAGCTGTGCAGCGCGGAGGGCGAGAAGTACTCCTGGAGAAGCAGCCCTTTAAGGAAGCTTGATCCCCGTTCGGGATCTCGCTAGGGGATTCCACGGTGCCTCAGAGCACCATTTGAAATCCGCCACTTTAGAGCAAGGAATGCCCTATAAATGTCCCAAACTTGTGAACATTTATTATCCCTGAAGGAAGGATCCGGAACCTAAAGCCGGGACACGAGAGGAATCCAGATCATCCTTCCTTCGAGGAATGATCAGCATTGCTCCTATCTAGGCAGAATCCCATGACAAATACCCAGTGTTTCCCTCACCCTCCTCTAACGATGTCATTCTGACAGATACCCTACCTGTAAATGATGTTGGAAGAATGGAGATGTTCCAGGCCAAGCGTGATGCAGCCGACACAGAACCTATCCAAAAAAAGACGGGGAGAAATTCAGGCCCTGTCTTGCTGTGGGGACCGCATCCGCTGAGCCGTGGCTACGAGCCAGGATGGCTCTACGTGGCCACCGAGGCCAGGGGCAGCTTGCCTGCCAACCCCTGTCACGGCATGGAGGGCTCCAGGACCCTCACCTGACCCAGGGCTCCTTGAAAGGCTTCCTCTTCTTCTTCTGGCGGTAGTGCCACAGGTCTCCTCCGGGCGCGTACTCTACCGCCATGGCAACGTGGGTGGCAGTCTGGAAGCACCCAAAGAGGTGGATGACAAAGGGGTGCTTCCGCTGCGTGTTGCCCTCCAGCACCCGCTTCTCTGTTTCCAGCCTGCAAAGCCAAAGGAAGGAAGGAGAGGAGAAGGAATGAGCAGGGCGGCTGTGCTGGGCAGGGACCTGGGCTCCCAAGCGCCAGGAGCCAAGGGGACGGTTCACGGGGGAACCTCGAGCGGGGAGCCAGCAAGGCACCCGCCCAGCGCCCACAGCCCCCGCCTGGGACCCGGCTGGGCTTGTCCAAAGCACCTCCTCCTCCTCCTCAGGAGGACCTTGTTCACAAGGCAGGGAGGCCCTTCCCACTTACCGCCTGATGTCTTGCACTGCTGCCTTCCTCAGGGTCTTCACGGCCAGCAGCGTCTTCCTGGGCCTGTATTCCGCCAGGAAGACCTGAAAGAGAGGGGAGGTCTCAGCCCCAGCCTGCCTTCCACCCCCACCGGAAAGCTGCTCCTCTGCACTCTGGCTCACTTACCTTCCCGAAACCTCCTTGCCCCAGGACTGCCAGGAAATCGAAGTCCTGGATGTTGAGGGCAGTCCTCTGAGATCTGCAAAAAAAGAGGCCAGAATTCGGGAATGCCTGGAGAAATCCCGGCACTCCAAGGCCGCAGTGAGGGGGGGCAGAATCGTGCACGCCCACAACCCCCCCCCGCTGTCTTTCTCACCTTCTTTCCAGCTGGCTCTTCTCTTGGCCACTGGGGCCTGGGCCTGCTGGAGGGGGAAAAAGGATGGGTGAGAAACCTCAGTGTGGAGGTCCCTCTCTGTGGGTGCCTGCAGCTATTCCCCCCCACTTCCTCTCACCCAGCTTTCTATTTTCAGAGACAATATTCTGTATGGCTCTTCCATGCAGCCATAAGAAGAAGGCTTGCTAGAGTATGCTGGAAACGGTCATATATTCTACTAGTAACATTCTCCAAATGCCAATCATTATGTAGCTCAAATGGGGCCATCTCTCTCTCTCTCTCTCTCTCTCTCTCTCTCTCTCTCTCTCTCACACACACACACACACACACACACACACACACACACACACACACACACACACACACACTGTTAAAGGGGGACAAAACAGGAAGGAACCCACACCAGCCCAGAAAGGACTGAGCATGCTCAGTGGGCACATAATGCTGAGTGTTGGGTGGTTAGGAATGGAAAACCGGAGTGGGCCGATGACCGTATGAAAAGGAGGACAGGGCTCCTGTATCTGTAACAGTTGCATAGAAAAGGGAATTTCAGCAGGTGTCATTTGTATATACGGAGAACCTGGTGAAAAGTCCTCTTCATCACAACAGTGAAAGCTGCAGGAGCTATACTGCAGCTATACTGTGACCAGTTTTAAAAGAGGGCAGGGCACCTGCTGCTTTAACTGTTGTGATGAAGAGGAAATTTCACCAGGTTCTCCATATATACAAATGACACCTGCTGAAATTCCCTTTTCAATACAACTGTTAAAGATACAGGAGCCCTGTCCTCCTTTCCATAGGGTCACCCTAGCTGATGGAGAATGGAATGAGACATCCTGGGAGAGAGCCTGGCTGGCTGGCACCTGGAACTGGGGAATTCCGCGCCACAACATTTAGTTGCAGTTTCCACCTGTCTCCCATTCTAACCTTCAGTGCAGTCCTGTCCTATAACTTACTAAACGAATCTCCGGTGTGCTTGTCCTCCTTCCTCCTCTTCTTCCGTCCGCAACTTGAGCAGCAGCAGAAACACCTCTTCAGCCACTTCAAGAACCGCATGTCTGCAACCCTAATGGAGAGACACCAGGGGAGACCCTCACTCTAGTGGCTGAGACCTCTCTGCCTTTCACTGCTGTTACAAAGTAACTCTCTGGTGAGCAGTACTGACTCCGTTTTGAGGCAGCCCCCCCAAAGTCAAGGCGTCTTCATCCCCCACCTCCAGCAGAGATGGGGCAAAGGCACAGGAATGGGTCTGGGAGCGATCCCACAAGGCTAGGTCACGTGTCCGTTTTCTGATAGACGTCTTGAAATGCATTTCTCTAGATTGGGATGTCACTGCTTTTCTCTACAGGAAAGGGCTTCAGCCCAGGGAAAGGGACGTTGCTTTTAGAGATTCCCTCCCCTCTGTGTGTGTGTGTGTGTGCTCCAAGTCTCAGAAAGTCTCCTTCTCAGTCTTAAAACTACTTCTAAGCTTCCACTTGCTCAGCTAATTTCCCCAAAACTAGCTTGTGCATTTGTATCGGTTTGAACCTCAATAAATGTGCCATTGTGGTGTCATCCTATTCAATGGTGTAGATGTCTTTGAGTAAGAATCGCCTTACTTAGCCACAGACACTCTATTGCCAATGTCTGAAGATTCCTTATAAGCGGGTGTGCAGGTTTGTACACGGGTCTAAGGAGAGCACATCCCGTAACAGTTCTGGTGGAGAAGGCAGGCAGACACGCGTCTGTTCATACACACGTTAGCATAGAGTAGTCTTGGCAAGAAGGGATTCTAGTGAAAGGGTCACTGTGTGAATGTTTTCCTGTTTTCTGTTTCCATTGCTGGCTAACACCAATGTGTTTGAAGTCTTGTTGCATGCCGGATGTTTTGCTTAGCCTAAATGTTTGCTAGAACTGTGATGCTAGAGCTGCAAAAGTTAGAAGTGCTAGAATGGTTTTGCCAGGTTAGCACCATCCTTTTGAAAGTCAGAAGGGTCTGAAGGGCAGAGTTTTAGTTTGGTTCTGGAGAGCGGCAGTTTGGATCTGGTCCTAAAGACAGGGCGAGCCATCCTCTCTACGCTCAATTGAGCTTCACTTCCTAACCAAGTGAGCCCATGAAACGGCAAGTTTTAAAAGCTCCCCCAGTTCAGTCTCCAGTTCAAGAGAGTGAGAAAACCCAGTCGAATGTTTCCACCATGCCAAGTTGTAAGGAAACACCTGTGGCATGTTCAGAAGTAGAAATTGGAAATAGAAAGCCTGTTGAAGAACGCTGCATAGAACAGAAGGAATTTTCTCAAGTGAAGCAGAACTTGCTTTGTCTCCTGAACTAGTAGCAAAGTCTAATAAAGAAAACCTTGTGTTTGCTAACCAGCTTTTGTTTCCTAATAAGCAGCCTTTCCATACAGGGGAAAAACAACAACTTCCAAAGTAGAGCTTCCAACTGCAGGAAGTGTCTACCTGAAACCTGAATCAAGTTTAAAAATTAACCTTGTTTTCTCCCTAAATTACCAAATGGTCTCAAATTACAGCCACAAGAGAGTAGACAAAGATCGAGAAGCCCAGAAACCTGTGCCACCTGCCTGTGTGAAGCCAATAAAGTTTTTGCTTCCCAACAGCGCAGGTGAAAAAGACTTCACAACACAGTGCTCCCATGTGCAACTCCCTGCCACTGCTAAGCAGGCAGTGAAGTGGTTATTTGATCTCCATCTTTCTGCATTAATAACCTTCCTTTGTTTAGAAAATCTTGTAGGCAGACTCAAGATCCAAGACTGGAAATGTGATTATGAAGCCGGCACCTACAAGGATGACAAGCATTGGGGAGTCCCTTGTAAGGCACGGGGGCAGCCCCTTCAAGACACCAAGACAGAGCATGGCACTACGATGTCCAAGGGCCCTCATTGACTGTATGCTTCAAATCTCTCTCGCGCTCCCTTTAATTTCATTTTAAAATTAAAGGTATACTTTGAAGAAGGTGTGCCTCCCCTTTCCCTGTCCAAGCCCCATTTTCCCTGAACACCAACTTTTTCGTGGCTTCCTGCCTTTTGTGCAGTCCCCCCCCCCCCGCCCATTCTAAAAAGCTGAATAAAGGGGGCGAAACAGAAATGCCTCTGCTAAGTCTTAGTTACTGGCAGTAAAGGCTGAAATATGCTGGGAATTGTTGTTTGTATTGGGGGGGGGGCAGTCCCTTTCCCCAGAGAGCTGCTCTTAAACAGAATTCGACCTTTGAGTTGAAAGAGGTTCCACACCCGCCTACCCTAAATCAGACTGAAAAATGAACGCTACAGGCCAGTGCCCAAATCCAGCTCATTTCTATGAGTTTCTATGCACCTCCTGACTCTGTCAAACTGAGGTCCAGGACAGAGTGACCATATGGAAAGAAGGACAGGGCTCCTGTATCTTTAACAGTAGTAGAGAAAAGGGAATTTCAGCAAGTGTCACTGGCATGCATGCAGCACCTGTTGAAATTCCCACTTCATCACAACAGTTCACGCTGCAGGAGCCCTGCCCCCTTTTGTATCTGGTCACTCTAGCATAACTCATGCTGCTTTAACTGTTGCGATGAAGAGGGAATTTCACCAGGTGCTGCACGCATAGAAATGACACCTACAGGAGATACAGGAGCCCTGTCCTCCTTTCCATATGGTCACCCTAGTTCAAGATCCAAAGTAGACACCCTAGAACAGTGGTGTCTTCCCAGTGGAAGGCTGGGAAGTGCTGCTTCTGGGGGAGAAATGCTGGACCATCAAGGGTGAGCTATTCCACCTACTTCCCCCCCCCCCCCGGGAGACTTTAAAGCAAGGCTGGAGTTGAAGGCTGGGAAGT
The DNA here is from genome assembly GCF_023053635.1 of Elgaria multicarinata webbii. Taxonomy (NCBI): domain Eukaryota; kingdom Metazoa; phylum Chordata; class Lepidosauria; order Squamata; family Anguidae; genus Elgaria; species Elgaria multicarinata. Next base: position 10,000,780 of record NC_086176.1, read on the forward strand.
GCTGCTTCTGGGGGAGAAATGCTGGACCATCAAGGGTGAGCTATTCCACCTGCTCCCCTCCCCCCCCCCACCTGGAGACATTAAAGCAAGGCTGGAGCTGAAGGCTTTTTCCCCCCTTACCTGGTTTGTTTTGCTGTACATGCGTATTTAGTATATTTTGAATATTATTGTGATATTGTTGATTTGTACATTGTTAAATATTGTTGTAGTTTTTAATTTTTGTAAACCGCCCAGAGAGCTTCGGCTATTGGGCAGTATAAAAATGCAATAAATGAAATGAAATGAAATGAAATGAAATGGTCTTCCACTGGTGGGTTGTGACTCCAATGTGGGTTGTGAGATTAGTCCAAACAGGTCCTGGCAAAGCTGTTGCAGCACGTTGGGCCATTTTGAAAGTCGGTCCCATGTTACAGGCTGGGAGTCTGAGGTGGGTCTTGGGTCTGGACCAGTTGAAGACCACTGCCCTACAGCAGGGGTGGGCAACTTGTACAGCCTTAAAGGCTGCATGTAGCATTGGATCGGTGGCCAGGGGCCACACACACACGTCCACACCCCTTTACACACGCACACACACACCCCCTGACTCAGGTCGCTGGAAGGAGGGAGGGGCTTTCACCTCCCCCAGTGAAACTGTTGGGAAAGAAGGCGCCTGGGGAAGACTCTCCTTGCCTATCCTATTTCCCAGGACTCTCGGTTCTGCTGAGAAATGGAGCACATGAAACAGCGGTTTAGCTAGAGGGACCAGATACAAAAGAGGGAGTGAAAAAACAAGCCGAAGGCAGGGGCGGAGCCAAGGATAATCTTGCAAACTATTATTTGAATAGAAAAAAATGTAATGAATGCAGTAGGGTGACCAAAAACAAAAATGACAGAATTCTCCATAGAGACACCATCCCTGCCCATAGGGATCCAATGCAAACCACTTGCCCATAGAAAGCAATAGGACAGAATTCTCCATACAGAAACCATACTTGCCCATAGGGATCCAATTCTGTCCTATTGTTTTCTATAGGCATTCTGTTTGCATTGGATCCCTATGGGCAAGAATGGTTTCGCTATGGAGAATTCTGTCCTATTGCTTTCTATGGGTAAGCTGTTTGCATCGCTTTCTTATGGGCAAGTATGGTTTCCCTATGGACAATTCTGTCCTATGGATCCCTAAAGGCAAGCAATTTGCAATGGATCGCTAAGGGCAAGTATAACTTCTCTATGGAGAATTCTGCCCTATTGTTTTCTATGGGCAAGCAGTTTACATTGGATTCCAATGGGCAAGTATGGTTTCCCAATGGAGAATTCTGTTCTTTTGCTTTCTATGGGTAAGCAGTTTGCGTTGGATCCCTACGGGTAACTGTGGTTTCCCTACGGATATTTCTGTCCTATGGATCTCTATGAGCAAGCACTTTGCAATGGATCCCTATGGGCAAGAATGGTTTCCCTATGGAGAATTCTGTACTATTGCTTTCTATGGGTAAGCTGTTTGCATCGCTTTCTTATGGGCAAGTATGGTTTCCCTATGGAGAATACTGTCCTATTTCTTTCTATGGGCAAGCAGTTTGCCTTGGATCCCTATGGGCAAGTATGTTTTCTCTATGGAGAATTCTTTCCTATTGCTTTCTATGGGCAAGCGGTTTGCATTGCATCCCTATGGGCAAGTATGGTTTCCCTCTGGAGTATTCTGTCCTATTGTTGTCTATGGGCAAGCGCTTTGCATTAGATCTCTATGGGTATTATGGTTTCCCTATGGACAATTCTGTCCTATGGATCCCTATAGGCAAGCGCTTTGCAATGGATCGCTATGGGCAAGTATAACTTCTCTACGGAGAATACTGCTCTTTTGTTTTCTATGGGCAAGCATATTGCAATGGATCCTTATGGGCAAGTATTTCTTCTCTAAGGAGAATTATGCCTTCTTGCTTTCTATGGGCAAACGGTTTGCTTTGGATCCCTAGGGCCAAGTATGGTTTCCCTATGGAGAATTCTGTCCTATTGCTTTCTGTAGGAAAACGGTTTGCAATGGATCCCTATGGGCAGGTATGGTTTCTCTATGGAGAATTCTGTCCTTTTGTTTTCTTTGGGCAAACGGTTTGTGTTGTATCCCTATGGGTATGTATGGTTTCCCTATGGACAATTCTATCATTTGGATCCCTATGGGTAAGCACTTTGCAATGGATCCCTATGGGCAAGGATGGTTTCCTTATGGAGAATTCTGTCGTATTGGTTTCTATGGGAAAGCAGTTTGTATCAGAGTCTTATGGGAAAGTATGTTTTCCCTATGGAGAATTCTGTCCTATTGTTTTCAATGGGCAAGCGGTTTGCATTGGATCCCTATGGGCAAGGATGGTTTCTCCATGGAGAATTTTGTCCTATTGTTTTCTATGGGCAAGTGGTTTACATTGGATCCCTATGGGTAAGTATGGCTTCTCTAAGGAGCATTATGCCCTATTGCTTTCTATGGACAAGCGGTTTGCATCAGATCCCTAAGTGATTCTCTAAGTGAATTATGCCCTATAATTTTCTAAGGGCGAATGGTATACATTGAATCCCTATGGGCAAGGATGGTTTCTGTAAGGAGAATTCTGTCCTATTGCTTTCTGTGGGCAAACGGTTTGTGTTGTATCCCTATGGGTATGTATGGTTTCCCTATGGACAATTCTATCATTTGGATCCCTATGGGCAAGTATGTCTTCTCTAAGTGAATTATGCCCTATAATTTTCTAAGGGCGAATGGTATACATTGGATCCCTATGGGCAAGGATGGTTTCTGTAAGGAGAATTCTGTCCTATTGCTTTCTGTGGGCAAGCAGTTTGCATCGGATTCTTATGGGTAAATGTGATTTCCCTATGGACAATTCTGTCCTATTGTTTTCAATTGGCTAGCGATTTGCATTGGATCCCTATCGGCAAGTATGGTTTCTCCATGGAGAATTCTGTCCTATTGTTGTCTATGGGCAAGCGCTTTGCAATGGATCGCTATGGGCAAGAATAACTTCTCTAAGAAGAATACTACTTTTTTGTTTTCTATGGGCGAGCGCATTGCAATGGATCCTTATGGGCAAGTATGACTTCTCTAAAGAGAATTATGCCCTCTTGCTTTCTATGGGTGAGCAGTTTGCATTGGATCCCTAGGGGCAGGTATGGTTTCTCTATGGAGAATTCTGTGGGATTGTTTTTTATGGCCTAGCACTTTGCAATGGACCGCTATGGGCAAGAACGCTTTCTCTAAGGAGAATTCTGTGCTATTGCTTTCTATGGGCAAATGTTTTGCATCGGATTCTTATGGGCAAGTATTTTTTCCATGGAGAATTCTGTCCTTTTGTTTTCTTTGGGCAAGCGGTTTGCATTGGATCCCTATGGGTAAGTATGGTTTCTCTATAGAGAATTTTGTCCTATCGCTTTCTATGGGCAAGTGCTTTGTAATGGATTCCTATGGACAAGTATGGTTTCTCTATGGAGAATTCTGCCCTATTGTTTTCTGTGGGCAAGCTATTTGCATTGGATCCCTATTGAAAAGTATGGCTTCTCTATGGGGAATTGTGCCCTATTGTTTTCTTTGGGGAAACGGTTTACATTGGATCCCTATGGGCAAGTATCATTTCCCTATAGAAAATTCTGCCCTATAGATTTCTATGGGCAAGCATATGTGACCCAATGAAACATACCTTCCTGCCCCCCACCCCTCGCCTCCCCCCCACGCCGGACTCTCAGTCTATCATGTTATTTATTTATTTATTTATTTATTTATTTCATTAATTACATTTCTATACTCCCCAATAGCTGGAGCTCTCTGGGCGGTTCACAACAATTAAAAACATTCAAAGTATAAAAGAATAGTATAAAACCATAATTTAAAATACAATATAAGAGGTCAACCAGATCAAAACAGCAGCAATGCAAAATTATGAATTTAAAACACAAGTTAAAATTTATTTATAGACTGTTAAAATGCCAGTAGTACACTTCTTTGTTTAAAACCAGCCATGTTCAAATTACATCAAAGAATTTCCTAAATTTGGGGAAGTGGGTGGAGGCTAAATATCATTCTATCTATGAGGACACTCCAGCGTGGGGGGGGGGGCATTCTGGTGCCCTATAGATGTTTTGGACTGCAGCTCCCACAATCCCTGACCATTAGCCATGCCGGCTGGGGCTGATGGGACTTTAGTCTCCAACTTCTGGAGGGCACCAATTTGCTTTTCCCCTGCTCTAGGACGTCTGAAAGGGTATTTGCCCTGTCAGGGCAAAGGAAAGTTTGCTGCTCCTCTGCATCCTTCTGGATTGTCCCTGTTTTCAGCCCTCGTCACCAATAAAAGGTGCCTAATAGAAAGGAGTCTGTACACATGGTTGTCAACAGGAAACCCCAGGATTGAAGAAGCGGAGGCCTAAGGAAGGGAGAGCCCTATTTCCTAAAAACGTCCACTTGACTCTAAACTAGCGAGGGGAAGAAGGGGACGAGGGTGTGCGCCCTAATCTCAGCATTTCTGACTCTAGAAGGAATCCCCTTATTCAAGCCCTCCATCCGCTTCCAATGGGGCCATTCAAGATTCCTTCAGGGTCATCAGCTTTGCGTGGAGGGGGCAGAATTCACTTACGTTTAGATGATCTCAAGTGAAGAACTGGAACTCGAACTCCGCAACGATCAAACCCGATGGAGTCCGGGAGCAGAGACCAGACCGACGCCTCCGCTCGCTCCAACGCCAACGGCCTCAAAGAGCCAGGCCGGAACCCTCGGCTCTGGACGCCGACCAGCTGTCGTGGCAACAAGGACCGTTTGGAACCCATTTCAAAGTTCCACAGGTGGGCTGTTCCTGGTTCACTGGCCTCCCAGGCCTCAATACTGGTCTTGTCGTGGCAACAAGGACCGTTTGGAACCCAGTTCAAAGCTACACAGGTGGGCTGCTCCTGCCTCACTGGCCTCCCAGGCCTCAATACTGGTCTTGTCGTGGCAACAAGGACCGTTTGGAACCCAGTTCAAAGTTATACAGGTAGACTGCTCCTGCCTCACTGGCCTCCCAGGCCCGAACATGTCAATCACTTGGGACTGGCGTCCAAAGAGGTGGGCTTCCTGGGACTGGACGCTTCGGTCTTCCGGCTCCTCTCTGACTGTGGAGCCCGTTCCAAGACGATTGGGCTGCAAAAGAATCACACCTTCCCAAGAGTTTAACAATTGTAACAAGAAAGACTTCCTTGCACCCTACTTCACCCAAACTGCTAAAACGAAGAAGGCTTGTGGAGAGGGTAACGTGGAGTGGGTGTGTTTTTCTGGGGAAATGGTGAGCTCCATTTCGTTTTGGGGCTAAAAAACAGAGAAAGAAAAAACCCTACTCCATCAAATCCTCCCCTCAGAATTCTTTAATTTAAAGTATATATCTTTTGCGCCTGGCTCTGGTTGGTGGAATTTGGGATTCTAGTAAAAACAAAGTAGAACCCCAAAGTCCGAAGTCTTGGTTTAGCCATCACCCCTCCCCCACCTCCCCCTATCCCATTAGGCTGGTCCATGGCTGCCATCTTCCAGGTAACACAGCTCGCAGTATGGGGGACCAGGACACCTCTCCCTGTCCCCCATACTAGTGAGACACTGCCAGGCTCAGAACCCAGGGCATTTTCTGAAAAGAGGGGCAACCGATCTAACAGGAACAGAAGGCCTGGTCCCTAATTCTAGCCAGGAAGGAGAGGGCGCTGTGCCTACTCAAGAGGTATTTTGTTAAACCTATTCTGCAAATAAGAGTTTTTCTCCGAGTTCAACTCCTACAACCTAATATCTTGAGTGTTAGCTGCAGGGATGGGAGATGGTCTGACGTAAAATCCTTTGAATTCCTTATATGAAGAGCAGAGTACAAGAGCAATAAATTCATATACGATGTTTATATCTTAAAGCTCAACTCAATGTTCAATCTAAGCATAAAGCCTACAAATATAAATATGTTTATTTGACACTATAATAATTATCCGTAATGAATCCACCACTTAAAAAACAAAATAGTTGCATTGGTCCATGAGAAAAATAAATCCAAGTTAGTCACTAACTTTATGAAGCTAGGCACTAACAATACCATGTAAAATACTACAGAAAGGTGAGCAACTTTTGATTCTTTATATCAGGCTAGACCAGGGGTCTCCAAGTTCTCTTCCCCCCCGCCCAGCACATTTGGCAATTTTAAGCGGGGGGGGGGGGGGGGCTTTTAAAGCCAATGGACCCAGTTGCCCAAGGAGACTTGGGGTGCACTTTGTCCCCCTCCAGCCATTTTGAGGCAATGAGGGCTTCTCTCTCCCCGCCCCCCACCCCATGCTAGTGAATGGAGGAATCACTTAATTCACTTGGGGAACATGGCTGGTTGGCCGCTGTGTGAACAGAGTGCTGGACTAGATGGACCCTTGGTCTGATCCAGCATCAGGGCACTTCTCATGTTCTTACGTTCAGATCAAGAGTAGGAAGGATGTCTGTGGAGATGTAGGGCTCCTTCACACCTCCTTCTTTTTCATAGAATCATAGAATAGCAGAGTTGGAAGGGGCCTACAAGGCCATCGAGTCCAACCCCCTGCTCAATGCAGGAATCCACCCTAAAGCATCCCTGACAGATGGTTGTCCGGCTGCCTCTTGAATGCCTCTAGTGTGGGAGAGCCCACAACCTCCCTAGGTAGCTGATTCCACTGTCGCACTGCTCTAACAGTCAGGAAGTTTTTCCTGATGTCCAGCCGGAATCTGGCTTCCTTTAACTTGAGCCCGTTATTCCGTGTCCTGCACTCTGGGAGAATCGAGAAGAGATCCTGGCCCTCCTCTGTGTGACAACCTTTTAAGTATTTGAAGAGTGCTCTCATGTCTCCCCTCAATCTTCTCTTCTCCAGGCTAAACATGCCCAGTTCTTTCAGTCTCTCTTCATAGGGCTTTGTTTCTAGACCTCTGATCATCCTCGTTGCCCTCTTCTGAACACGCTCCAGCTTGTCTGCGTCCTTCTTGAATTGTGGAGCCCAGAACTGGACGCAATACTCTAAATGAGGCCTAACCAGGGCCGAATAGAGAGGAACCAGTACCTCACGTGATTTGGAAGCTATACTTCTATTAATGCAGCCCAAAATAGCATTTGCCTTTCTTGCAGCCATATCGCACTGTTGGCTCATATTCAGCTTGTGATCTACAACAATTCCAAGATCTTTCTCATTTGTAGTATTGCTGAGCCAAGTGTCCCCCATCTTGTAACTGTGCATTTGGTTTCTATTCCCTAAATGTAGAACTTGGCATTTATCCCTATTAAATTTCATTCTGTTGTTTTCAGCCCAGCACTCCAGCCTATCAAGATCACTTTGAAGTTTGTTTCTGTGTTCCAGGGTATTAGCTATCCCACCCAATTTGGTGTCATCTGCAAATCAGCGTTCCCTGCACCTCCTCGTCCAAATCATTAATAAAAATGTTGAAGAGCACTGGGCCCAGGACTGAGCCCTGCGGCACCCCACTCGTTGCCTCTCCCCAGTTTGAGAAGGTTCCATTGATAAGTACTCTTTGAGTCCGATTCTGTCCGATTTTTCCTGGTATGCAGCCGCGATTTCCACCTCCCTTTCATTAGCGCGTCAAGCGCTGGTGACTCTCACGTGCGAGCGCTGTTGCGCGATTTCACCTTGCTTACCTTTTCCCCTGCGCCAGCTTGCGCTTCCTGGTATCGCCACTGCACCAGCGCAATCTCTTTTCCCTTGTCCGCTCTCCTGCTATTGCGCTCGCCCAACCCCGCCCCGCCTCCTTCCCCCTCCAGTTCATTGGTTCTTGTGGTTGGTGGACATTGTGATGGACGTGGGCACCTTCCTCGCCCCTCGCTCTGGTTTGGGGGTCTACTGTTCCAGTCATCTAGCGTTTGAGTGATTAGGTGCCGTTTCTGCCTTTTGAGGTGCGATAATGCTCCCTTCCGTGCGGGGTGTGCCTGCTCTCCCTCTCCCTTCCCAGTTGGCTGAAATGGATGGATGAGAGTGGGTGGAAGTGAGGCGGACAGGAGTGAACTTTCCGGAAATTTTGAAGCCGTGGGAAAAAACCCATTTTTTCCCGGGGGGGGGGGGGGTTCAGAAAAAAATGAAATGATGCAATATTAGCACTTTTTACAGATTGAAAGTTACTTTGTTACTTCAGGAACATAAAGTGTAATTAAATCCAAGTTGGTTTGGCATACAATTATTACATTTGGTGTATTAAAAGTACAGTGTATTCAAACAATTATTAGAAATTTAATTTATTTTTTTCCTTTTTCCTTTTTTTATTTTTGGTAACAAATGGAGCGACAAGCTCCTGAACTGTTGGGAACACCTGAACAGTAAGGAACCTCTTTGGTTCTGCCAGTTTATGAGGAGCAGGCAAAGAACGATTTAAAACAACAACAACAGAAGAAGCCACCAACATTAGTCACAAAGAAAATTCCTTATGTCTCCGCTTGTCCTCCAGTGTCAGGACATAAAGCCCCCATTCCCATAAAAAGAACTGAGAAAAAGGTGGGGGGGGGAACCAAGATTCAATGAATATGCACGACATTTAATCAGACTCATTCCCTGACCTACAGCCATCACTATCAGTTTCAGTCTCTGCTTCAATGGCAGTGCTGCCCCCTAGAGGCAGAAATGCATCTTGCTCTTGCATTTGAGAGTTGTAGGCCTTAGCTAGACCCACCTCTTAGTCCACGGCGGAGGGGTGAAGATCTCGCAATGGTTTTATCGCGAGATCCCCCCTCTGTTTACACGCGGCGCACGACTACCTCAGATGGAGAGGCGTCGTGCCCGCCATTTTTTTTACAGTTAAAGGGCCAGCAGCCCACCAACGCTCGTGTGCATGAGGGAAGTTATTTTTTTAAAAAAATTACTTTCCCCACTCCCCCCACCCAGCCCCATGCGCGAGTCCCAGCTCCTCGCGAGGAATTGTGAGGAGCCGGGACAAACCGCAGCGCCCAGCCACACGTTCCGTGGTCTCTGTGGGCTGAGCCCAAGGCCATGGAAAAGCCGAGCCTAAAGGGGAGGGCGAGATCCCGGAGCAAGGGAGGGAACATCCCAAGATTTCGCCCCATCTAGCTATGGCTGTAGTCTCAGTTTGCAACCTAGGACTTGCGTGTCCTTGGTGCACCGAAGTTGATACTGTACAGTTTTTAGAAATCATTTGGAGAAGTCAATATCGGAACACCTTGTCTTAAACCTTTCATTCATCATGCTAAAGTAAAACATCCTGTAATCCATTTTTTCTTCATTTTTTCCAATTTTTCGGCGGGGGGGGCACAAAAAAGGCTTCGGGGGAAAAAGGGGGGAATTCCACCGGAATTTTCCGATTTTTTTTTCTGGGCCTTTACATCTCTAGTAGTACCGCAAGTCCATCGGAGCACCTCGTACCGTGGGAAGTGGGGAGAGGGAAGTTGAAACAGGTGGATGAGAGAGCAATGAGAGTGGGGTTGGAGCAGCCAAAGCTCGTTCACATGACTCCACCCCAAGCCGGAGAGAGAGGAATTCAAAGGGCACGCTGGAGGAGAACGTCCCCTGCCCTCCTCCTTCCTTATCTTCAACCAACATGCCTCCGCAAAAGGGAGACTTCCGACATAGCGCGAGGACGGCAAAACACGGGGACGGAAGAGCGGTTTTATCCCATGTGGAGAAAAGTACTGCACTTTCCCCGCCCTAGAAAAGCATGGAAAATGGAGGAGAACAGGCGAGGTGACAGCAGGACAGGGACAACGCCATGCGAGGGTTGTGGGGCAAAATGGTAAACAAGGCAGGAGGAAAGGGTGATAAAACGCTGGTGCGATGGCAGTCGTGGTGAAGGCTACACAGCGATCAATGGATCAATGGAATGATCAATGGAATGATCAATGGAAAAGAAAGCTGTATAAGGGCAGGCCTTGTTACCATCAGTCAGTTTGAGGAGGGCGGGTTCAGGAAGTGTGAGTCATCTGACATCATTTCCTCCGCAATCTGTATCAGCGGTTCGTCTCCTTCATCACTCGAACTGGGTGTTTTGTGCGGATCATAGAATCATAGAATAGCAGAGTTGGAAGGGGCCTACAAGGCCATCGAGTCCAACAACCGATGTCTTCTCTGCTGCACCTGTCCCTATTATGGCTCTTCATTCTTCTATGTAAGAGATGGGGTGGGGTGGGGGGTGGAAACAGACAATAATTTGAAAGTGGCTGGAGGGAGCTATCGCTTCCCCCATGGCATACACCGGGGGAACGGGGAACGGTGCCCTTCTGGGCGTTTTTGGACCCCCACCTCCCAGCAGACCCACCCAGCATGGCCGCTGTGCCTGGGTGGATGAGCACTGTAGTCCAACAACATCTGGAGGGCCGTGTGTCCCTTCACCACACCTAGTGCCATTGTCCCCATGGTGTCTTCTAGCTAAACAGGTTTGGCAGGTTTTTAAAAAACAAACAAACACTGTTTATCAGAGGTGAACGTGGGATGATTGTACAGACCACAGGCAGTGATCTCTTTTTCAAATTATATTTGATTCTCAGTCTTGAGCCTTCGCAAACAGAGGCTGAATCAGAGAGAACAGGTCATGAATGGTAATTTGGAAAGGGAAGGGACATTTTCTTGCGTTTTGAGTAGCCACTAGCTTTTGTTCCTGATCTTGATGTTACTGGTGTCACCCACAAGCCCCCTAACCTTTTCTTTCCCGTTCTCAACCCTTTGAGTGCCTTGCGATGGTCAGAAGCAGGTGCTGCTCTCCCAAATACCCAGGTGGGTACTCCGGCAGCCGGGCGGCACGACCCAAATAAATGCTACCAGGACAACACAGATCACACCTGGATGTCTTGGTATCAGCAGAAGGCAGCTGACCAGCCGTTGAAACTCATTGGCAGTCTAGCTAAAGGGGATTCAGCCGCCTTGGAAGGTGGATTTATTTTTAATTTTTTTAATTTTATTTTTTTAATATATTTTTATTTTTCTACATTACTTAAACATACCATTACATTTCACATAACAACAACAACAACAACATACTACATAATGTTGAATATTGAATACATAATATCTTATCTTAATAACATAATCAAAATAACATACAAGTGCACCCCCCACCTCGGGATCTCATTCCTGATTCCAGAATCTCATACTTTCTTCTGCTGGTGGTTTCCCACTTCCTTTAGAAAACACAAATATTAGGAACTGTTTCCAAATTCCTTCAAAATCATTTGATTTAGCTATACCTCTTCTCCATTTAATATTACTTGTTAATTTATCATGGATAGCTATATCCCATACTTCTTTATACCATTCTTCAATAGAATATTCCCCTTGAATCTTCCAGTTCCTAGCTACAATCAATCTTGCTGCGATCAACAAATTCGTTATCAGTTCCTTAATTTCATTTTTACATTTAAAGTCTTCTTCAAATAGTGACAGCAATGCAACTTTTGGTGTTCGTTCTATCTTCATTTCCACAATTTCTTCAATCTCCAAAAACACCATCTTCCACAATTTCTGAACATAGTTACATTCCCACCACATATGCAAATACGTTCCTTTAACCCCACAACCTCTCCAACAATTTTCTGATTGCTGATTGTTTATCTTATTCAATCTAACCGGAGTTAGGTACCACCTCCATACAATTTTAAAATAATTCTCTTTTATTCTTACTGACATATTTCTCAACGCTCTTTGTTTCCATAATCCCTCCCAACCCTGTTGTCCTATTTGTACCTTCAAATCTGTCTCCCAAACCATTTTACCCGAATTATCCACCGTCCCTTTCTCCACCAATATTCTATATATTTCACTCATCAACCCTTTTAATACTGTTCTTTTCTCCCTTTCATTATCTTTCTTAACTATTAGTTCCTCAAACTTTGTTAATTCTCTACAATCTCCATTATCTCTTACCCACTTTTTAGTCCACTGTTCTAATTGCCTATAATTTAACCAAGTTAATTTTTTATCCTTCAAAACCTCTTCCATATCCTCTCTTATACTCATTCCTCTTAACCAATCCCTTAATTTCATTTTATTTTTTTCTATTAAAACTTTACTTAATCTACTCTTTAATTCCTCCGGGAAATTCTTCAACATTATTACCGGTGACAAAGGAGAGCTGCTTGGAAGCAGCTCCCCTTTATATTTACTCCAAATTTCCCAGTGAGACCTCAAAAGCGGGTTATTTATACTTTCCACCCATTTTTTTTTTCCTTCCATAAAAAATACATTTTCCAATTTAGTCTCTATATTACTCGTAATTTTTTCTTCCATCCAATCTAATTCCCCTAATCCTGTAATTGCCTCCACTATACATCTTAATCTATTAGCTACATAATATAATTTAATATTCGGGAGACCCAATCCTCCCTTTTTTTGGCTCAAATACCATTTACTTTTATTTACCCTCGCTTTCTTATCACCATTACAATAATTATTTATAATCCTTTGCCAACTTTTTAGCTCTAATTCTGAAATTTTTATTGGTAGCATCCTGAACACAAAATTAATCTTTGCTAAAATCTTCATTTTTATTAATGCTATTCTTCCAAACCAAGATAAATTTAACCTTTTATATTTTTCCAATTTTGCTAAAATCTCTTTTTTTAACACATTTAAATTCTCTTTCTCTAAACTCTCTAGCTTCTGCGTGATTTTTATTCCCAAATATCTAATCTGATTCTTAACTCTCATTTCTCTTCCCTTTTCTTCCCAATCCTTCTCTTCCTTTTTAGTATAATTAAACAACATCAATTCTGATTTAGACCAATTTATTTTTAACCCCGTAATATCCTCAAATTCTCTCAGTTGCTGTTTAATTCTCCCCATCTTCTCTATTGGATTCTTTATCGTCAACAAGGTGTCGTCTGCAAACATATTCAATTTAATTTCTTTCATACTACCTATTCCTTCAATCTCCTCATCTTCTCGTATTGCATTCACCAATAATTCCATTACCATTACAAATAGGACTGGTGAGAGCGGACAACCTTGCCTTGTCCCTCTGGCTAGTCGTATCTTATCTGTCACACCATCATTCACTACCACTACGGCTGTATTTTGAGAGTATAACTGTTCTATTATCGCTTTAAATTTATTTCCAAACCCCATTTTATTTAAAACCCTCTTTAAAGCTTGCCAGCTCAAACAATCAAAAGCCTTAAAAATATCCAATGCCAGAATTCCCGCTTTAACCCTAGACTTATTTATCACCTGTATTACATTTAATACTCTTCCCACTAAATTAGACATCTGTCTACCTGCCACAAATCCACATTGGTCCTCCCCTATGTATTCCTCTATAAATTTATTCAACCGCCTTGCTAAAATAGTTGAAAAAAGCTTAGCATCTTGGTTTATTAATGAAATAGGTCTATATGAATCAGGGACAGTCAAATCTTTATCTGGTTTTGGTATTAAAATTATTAATGAATGTTCCCATGATTCTGGCGTTCTATCCCCTTCCAATATGGAATTATACAAATTTATTAATTTTGGTATTAAAATTCCTTTAAAAACCTTATAATATTCTGGTCCTAAACCATCTACCCCCGGTGATTTACCCGGCTTCAAATTCTCAATTACTTCTTCTCCTTCTCCTTGAGTTATTACCTTTTCCATTAACTCTTTATGCTCTATTTTTATTCTCTTCTTTATATATTTTTCTATATAAGCTTCCAACTTTTGTTTTTGAATATCCTTTCCCTTATACAATTCTTGATAAAACTCCTGAAAAATCTTTACTTTATCCTTCATTGTATGACAATACTTCCCTTGTTTATCCTTCAAAATCCCTATCCCATTCCTGGCTTTTTCTTTTTGTGTGAGCCTGGCAAGCACTCTAGAATTCCTGTTACTGTTTTCGAAATACTCCCTTTTCATATATATTAAATTCTTTTGAACCTCCTCTAAATTTAAATTTTCTAATTGTTTTTTCTTTGCTTGTATTTCTATTAATTTATATTTATTTTTATGTTGCCAATAATCTTTCTCCATTTTCTTAATCTCTTCCTCCAATTGTTCCTGCTCTGCTACTTGTTGCCTTCTTAAATTACACATTTCCCTAATACATATCCCTCTTGATACTGCCTTCATGGTATCCCAAACTACTGCCCTTGACGTTCCTCCCTTCTCATTAATTTCCCAAGCCTCTGTCAATTCTCTTTGCATTTTTTCTACCACCTTATTATACTTCAAAAGTTTTGTGTTTAGTTTCCACCTAAACGCTTCCTTATAATTCTTTTTAACTGTAAATTCTAAACTTAACAATGCATGGTCTGTTACCTTTATCACCCCCATTTCCATTTTACATACCTTACTTGAAAACTCTTTTGAAACCATTATATAATCTATTCTAGAGTATGTCTGATGAACTGAGGAGTAATAAGAAAATCCCGGATTCAGGCCATTCAGTAAACGCCAACAATCTACATAATCTTTTTCTTTTACTAGTTTATTCAATATAGTAATATTATTTCTTTTTTCCACATTTGTGGGGTTTGATCTATCCACTCTATTATCCATTACCATATTAAAATCCCCAGCTAAAATTAGATATCCTTCCCTAAACTCCTCTATTTCATTAAATAAATTCATAAAAAACTCTCTATGTCTCTCATTAGGGGCATAAACATTTACTAATGTATATTGCTCACTTTCTATTTGCCCCTTTATCATAAGATATCTCCCATTATCATCCTTTCTTACAGTTTTCAATATGAATCCACTTTTTTTTAAAATCAAAATTGCTACTCCATTTTTTTTGACGTCCCTAATGACTTTTCATAATAAACAGACCACCTTGTCCGAATTTCATTTACGCCATCAGATTTTTGGTGTGTTTCTTGCAACATAATAATATCCGATCTTTCTTTATTTAACATTTGTTCTATTCTCCTCCTTTTCACGACTGCCCCCAGACCTTTAACATTGAGCGTTGATACTTTAATGTTCTTATTCATAATCACCCTTTTGATTTTCCTTCCGATCCCGTGTGCTCTGCAACTCATAAACATATACAACAACAAAAATAAAAATAAACCCTGAACCCCCCTTCATCCCCCTCCCTCCCACCCTATTAATCCCCCCCAACCCCTCTTCCCCCCCACTACTTTCCCCCTCCCCATATCCCCGTGAGTCTATTACTCCGGCCATCTAACTTAGGGGAGAGGGGGGAGGCGGCGCCCCGCCCTAACGGCAAGATCTCTGTACTTAATTACTTATCATATTAAGTTTCGTGCCTTTAAATCCACCTTCCATATAATTAATATGGAAGGTGGACTGAAAGGCACGAAACTCATGGTACAACCTGAAGAAGACAAGCACTGCTCACTGCAAATAACTGACCTGAGATCTGAGGACACTGCCATGTACTTCTGTGCCTCTAGCGATCACAGTGCTGGAAACCTCCAGGAGCTCCCTACAAAAACAGGGGTATAAGGCCAGTAGTTTGAGTGAAAAGTGTTATTGTTGGAGTGTTTTCAGACGTGAGCGAAATCGCATCACTGGGAAGCATGGACAGAGCTGCAAAGACGCTCTTACAGGGACAATCCTGAGTTGCACGTGGGTTTGGGGGAAGCGGACCTCTGAAGATTCAGACTTCGGAACTTGCAAAGAATCAGCGCTTAGCGATGGGACGGGGGCTGCTCTGCACATGCCTCTCAGGCCGTTGCTAGACCAGGGTTTAGCCCGGTGCAAGGCCCAGGCTCGTCCCTGTGCGTCCAGATGACACCCAGGGGATCCCAGGCTCAGGCAGGGGTAACCCTCCCTTGGCCCGGGATAACAGGCACCGTTTGTGGCCCGGTATTTCCCGCGGTCTCAGGCTGAGCCCAAGACTGCGGGCGTGTAGCCTGTTCCGCTGCTTTTCCCAGCTACCACATTTACTCGTGAGTAGCTGGGAAAAGCAGCGGATGGCGCGCAGCGCTCCACAGGAGCGCTGCGGCCATCAAGGCAGGGTGGAGAGATGGGGGGGAAACTGGAGATCGCGGGGGGGGGGGATTGCAGCCAGGGTGGGGAAATCGGGGGCAGGGGGGCGGGGGACCTTGGTTTTAATTTTAAAAAACCTGCCTTAGTTGCTGATGCGCTCCTGCACACTTGGCCCCTTTAACATATGAAACAAAATGGCCGACACAACGGCGCTTTCCTTTACCCCGTCGCGTCGGACGTGTGGCTAGGAGCGACAGCCCATGCTACTTTTAGCATGGGCTGGCCCCTCAACACACCCAGATTTTAAGGTAGGTCTAGCAAGCCCCTCGGAAAACTTTCAGCCCTTTCTATTCAATCCCACCCCCCAGGAGAGAAGTGGAACCCCCTTCCACTCAAGCCCCTCTACCAGTGTATATACAAACAAGGAAAATGTTCTTGTTTATTTTATAGGGACAATATTGACTTGCACAGGTGGGTGGGTGGCGGCAGATCTCCAGTGACGCAGATTTCTGAACCTGTGGGGAAGTGTTTTCTTTCACACCGAGAGAGGGGAGGGGTGGACAACTGATAATGCCCTGCCAGGCTCCACCCACCCTTGCAATAGTATTATGCATAAAAGGAAGAACCGGCTGTACAAAGACCCTGTTTAAATCCCCCAAAGAATCCAGAACAGGAAGAAGCGGATTGGGAAAGAAAATGCCCCCTCTGAGGACACTCACCAGAAAGATGGTCTGTTCCATTCTCCCATTTCAGGCACACTGTCTGTCGAGGAGGGGGAGGAGGAGGAGAAGTGGTACATGTGCTCCTCTTACACCTTATTTAAAAAGCAAACCCTCTAAAAGCAATGCAAAATGTCTCTGGGGTCTGGAGAGTGTGTAGCTTTGTGACATTACAGATGCTAGCCAATCAGCACCCACCCCAGCTGGCTTTGTGTCTGTTTCAAACTCAGCCATGGAGAAAAGTGGCAGAACTGTTCTTTCTGAGAGAGAGAAATGGGAGAGTAAAAGAAACTTTGCTCTGGGAGAGAGAGAAAAGATATTTTTGTACTGCGGGCAGTTAGGGTGCTCCCAAAACAGCCTCTTTAAATATAACAACAGTCTTTCATTTTAGTGGGGAAATTATACTTTTAAAACTCACACCCTCAGCAAACAAGACTGCAAATCGCATGAGGTACTAGTTCCTCTCTATTCGGCCCTGGTTAGGCCTCACCTTGAGTATTGTGTCTAGTTCTGGGCTCCACAATTCAAGAAGGCCGCAGACAAGCTGGAGCGTGCTCAGAGGAGGGCAGCCAGGATGATCAGGGGTCTGGAAACAAAGCCCTATGAAGAGAGACTGAAAGAACTGGGCATGTTTAGCCTGGAGAAGAGAAGATGGAGGGGAGACATGAGAGCACTCTTCAAGGACTTGAAAGGTTGTCACACCTTTCAAGTATTCAAGTTGTCACACCTTCCAAGGGCCAGGATCTCTTCTCCATCAGCCCAGAGTGCAGGACATGGAATAATGGGCTCAAGTTACAGGAATTCCAACTCTACTATTCTAACATAAAATATGTTAGATGTCTTTCTCCTTCATTTCTCTCCCTCTTCTCGTTCATAATTCTCCACCTCTCTCTCTCTCCTCTTATAAAAACAAAAACAAGACCCCTTTACAAACAGAATATGGAGTGCCATCACTGATGTGACCATAGAAGGCCATTTCCTGGCTAATTCCACAGATCTTGGAATTAGATTTGTCAACTTGACAGTCTTTTAGCATTTTAAAAAGCAATAAAGACTGATCTATTCTGGCAGGCCTATCCAGTGAAATGTTAGAATGTTTTAAGGATGTTTTAATCATGTATACTATGTTTTTAATCAGTTTTTATGTGCTTTATATTCACTGTTGTTCCCCGCCTTGATCCAAGTGGAGAGGCGGGTAAGAAATACATCATCATCATCATGATCTGTTCATTGGATTTCTTATGATAGGACAAGGCTGACTATACTTCTATTCTGCTCATCGGACAAGGAAAAAGACCCTGCTACCCCAATCCCCATTAAGTTTCTTGCTGTGGGTGGATTAGACCATCATCTTTCTGTGCAGTTATCATCACCGTAGGGTAAGTTTTTCGGTGGCCACTGTGTCTTTTAAACTGGCTGTTAATCACCATGTCACCCCCTCACAGTGACTCGCTTCCCTATTCTAGGAATCTCTCCCTGAGGGAATAGCATTATGGACACCCAGCTCCCCCTTCCCTTCGGGATCATTCCTGATTCCCAAACCTTAAGACCTCTTCTGGAGGCGGTTTCCCACTTCCCTTAGATAACACACGTACCAGGAACTGTCTCCAAATCCCCTCGAATTCATTCGTTTTTGCTCTACCTCTTCTTGCTTTAATATTACATGTCAGTTTATCATGAATAGCAATATCCCACACTTCTTTATACCATTCTTCAATACAATAATCGCCTTGAATCTTCCAGTTCCTTGATACAATTAATCTTGCAGCAGTCAGCAAATTGGTTCTCAGTTCTTTAGTTTCTTTGGTACACTTTACATCTTCCTATAGAGATAGTAATGCCACTCTTGGTGTCTCATCAATCTT
The DNA here is from genome assembly GCF_023053635.1 of Elgaria multicarinata webbii. Lineage (NCBI taxonomy): Eukaryota > Metazoa > Chordata > Lepidosauria > Squamata > Anguidae > Elgaria > Elgaria multicarinata. Next base: position 10,019,216 of record NC_086176.1, read on the forward strand.
TATTCCTACAATATCTTTAATCTCAATAAACACCATCTTCCATAATTTTTGGACAAATTGGCATTTTGCCCTCCCCACGTCACCACGGGCTGTACTTTCAGGACACTCACAGAATTCCACAGGCTGCAGCTCTATAGTTTAGAAAAACAGTGAGTAAGGGGGGACATGATAGAGGAGTATAAAATTACACACAGTATGGAGGCAATGAGTCAGGAGAAACACCTCTCGCTCTTTTATAGTACTTGAAACCAGAGTCAGATAAGAGAGATGAAAGCAAATTCTCTTTCACACAGCACATAGATAAACTATGGAATTTGCTACCACAGGATGTAGCGATGGTCACCAACATGGACAGCTTTAAAGGGGAATTATCCACATTGATGGAACATAGGGCTCGCCATGATGGCTCTGAACTCCAGAATTCCTCTCAATACCAGTTGCTGGAGAAAACAAGCAGGAGCGTTGCAAACTTCCCATGAGCACCTGCTTGTCACTGTGGGAGCAAAATGGCGGACTAGAGAGGCCTTTGGAGCGATCCAGCAGGGCTCTTCTTATAATGTTCTTAACTGTAAAGAAATGCTTCCTTTCTAGAAAAACAGATGCTGGCGCTCAGGTCTGTCAGGAAAAAACACCCTCTAACGTAGAACTCTTTTGCCTTATCCCTGACGATATTCAGGGATTTGAGCCTTGGAGAACCTTGGTACTACTTAAGTCCTGCCTTTAAGTATAAAGCCAAAGCTCGTTCACATGACTCCACCCCAAGCAGGAGAGAGAGGAATTCAAAGGGCACGCTGGAGGAGAACGTCCCCTGCCCTCCTCCTTCCTTATCTTCAACCAACATGCCTCCGCAAAAGGGAGACTTCCGACATAGCGCGAGGACGGCAAAACACGGGGACGGAAGAGCGGTTTTATCCCATGTGGAGAAAAGTACTGCACTTTCCCCGCCCTAGAAAAGCATGGAAAATGGAGAACAGGCGAGGTGACAGCAGGACAGGGACAACGCCATGCGAGGGTTGTGGGGCAAAATGGTAAACAAGGCAGGAGGAAAGGGTGATAAAACGCTGGTGCGATGGCAGTCGTGGTGAAGGCTACACAGCAAAGGGGGAAAAGTCTGCTGGGCCCTTTGGAATCCGTGCTCAGTCCTACTCACTGCATACAAATGACACCTGCTGAAATCCCCTTTTCTACGCAACCGTTCAAGTTACAGGAGGCCTGTCTGCCTTTGCATATGGTCGCCCGACCTCCGGACACTGGAGTCTGGCTTGGTGTATTTGGGAGCTCCTGGTGCAAGGCCCAGGCTCGTCCCTGTGCGTCCAGATGACGCCCAGGGTATCCCAGGCTCAGGCAGGGGTAACCCTCCCTTGGCCCGGAATAACAGGCACCGTTTGTGACCCGGTATTTCCCGCGGTCTCAGGCTGAGCCGAAGACTGCGGGTGTGTAGCCTGTTCCGCCGCTTTTCCCGGCTACCGCATTTACTCGCAAGTAGCTGGGGAAAGTGGCGGATGGCGCGCAGAGCTCCACAGGAGCGCTGCAGCCATCAAGGCAGGGTGGTGAGATGGGGCGGAAACAGAGCCAGGGGGGATGGGGGGGGGGATTGCAGCCAGGGTGGGGAAATCGGGGGCAGGGGGGCGGGGGACCTTGTTTTTAATTTTAAAAAACCTACCTTAGTTGCTGATGCGCTCCTGCACACCCGGCCCCTTTAACATATGAAACAAAATGGCCGACACAACGGGGCTTTCCTTTACCCCGTCGCGTCGGACGTGTGGATAGGAGCGACAGCCCGTGCTACTTTTAGCATGGGCTGGCCCCTCAACACACCCAGATTTTAAGGTAGGCCTAGCAAGGCCCTCGGAAAACTTTCAGCCCTTTCTATTCAATCCCACCCCCCAGGAGAGAAGTGGAACCCCCTTCCACTCAAGCCCCTCTACCAGTGTATATACAAACAAGGAAAATGTTCTTGTTTATTTTATAGGGACAATATTGACTTGCACGGGTGGGTGGGTGGCGGCAGATCTCCAGTGACGCAGATTTCTGAACCTGTGGGGAAGTGTTTTCTTTCACGCCAAGAGAGGGGAGGGGTGGACAACTGATAATGCCCTGCCAGGCTCCACCCACCCTTGCAATAGTATTATGCATAAAAGGAAGAACCGGCTGTACAAAGACCCTGTTTAAATCCCCCAAAGAATCCAGAACAGGAAGAAGTGGATTGGGGAAGAAAATGCCCCCTCTGAGGACACTCACCAGAAAGATGGTCTGTTCCATTCTCCCATTTCAGGCACACTGTCTGTCGAGGAGGGGGAGGAGGAGGAGAAGTGGTACATGTGCTCCTCTTACACCTTATTTAATAAGCAAACCCTCTAAAAGCAATGCAAAATGTCTCTGGGGTCTGGAGAGTGTGTAGCTTTGTGACATCACAGATGCTAGCCAGGATGATCAGGGGTCACAGATGCTAGCCAGGAGGGCAGCCAGGATGATCAGGGGTCTGGAAACAAAGCCCTATGAAGAGAGACTGAAACAACTGGGCATGTTTAGCCTAGAGAAGAGAAGATAGGGTGACCATATTTTGGAAACCAAAAAGGAGGACAACATGGCCGCCACCAAGAGGACGTGCCCACCAACATGTCCAGCCCCCAAAGGGACATGCTAACTAACATGCCCAGCCCCCAATGGGGCATGCCCTCCCAAACATGGCCTTGGTCACATGTCTGATTTCACCGCACACAATTAAGACAAATCTGTTCTACATAACATCTTAATGTTAAAATCACTGGAATAAAAAACAAGTGGGACATTCAATGTATTTGAAATTAACTTCACTCATTTCTGCTTTTGTAGCTTTTGCTGTACTTTGAAGCTTTTGCTATACTCTGTGTGATACAGTCTCCTCTTCCCTCAAATATCTTTTCTGACTGCAAATCCTTCACTGGATGGCCATAGTCTAACCTTTACTAACATTTAACGCTCTTTCCCCATCACCTTTCTCATATCCATACTCACAGTTTCATCATATTGCTATCACAGAACAAATGAAGCAGTTGACAAGTGCAGAAAAGTCTGGCACAACGAACAACAGCCTAGCATATAAAATACTATTACCCTGCAAACATTAGCCATGGAACAAAATGGACTAAAGTCTTGCTGCAGTCACTTCTCACTAGCACCTCTTTCAACTGCTGGTTTATCAGTGAGAAACTAACCTAAAAGTTTGTCATTGTACCTCTGGTTCATTAGCCATATTTATCCAGATATCTCCTGAATTTACACTGCCTCAGTGTGCAGAGAACAGAAATCCCAATCAGGGACCCAAAGAAAACTGCCCAAAGAAACGATAGAAACAAGTCCCATTGATTTCAGTAAATCTTACTCCCAGATAAATGAATATAGGATTGCAGCCTTTTCACATCTGTTAATGTCTGCGCACAGGAAAAAGCCTGGATCATGTTAAGTATATGAAAAGAAATACTTGCTTAGTCATTAAAATTGTGTGTGTATGGCTATCTCAGGGTTAAACAGAGAAAGTCTATCTGTGGGCAATTACCTTGAGATAGAGGCTGTTCTGGGAACCTTGCCAAGATTCTAAGTTAGCCTCATCACAGCTGTATGTAATGTAGATAAGAATTGTGTAAGATGTGTATATAGTTTCTCACTTGTGTAAAATGGAACTGATCACTGCTTACTGATCACTGCTCTATGATCACTGCTCTCTGTGTATGCCTCAGTGTGCTGATCTGAACTGATCTGAATTGAACTGCACAGAAGCCTGAAGGAAATAAACCAGCTCTGCTGTGTAAGACCTGCGTGATGTGTGTTTGTTTCTGAGCACAAACAGAGTTCCAGAAAGAGAAAAGTTCTGGCACAATAACCCAACAGATCACTGGGAGGGAGGGGCTGGGGCAGCCATAGTTTGTGTCCATAGATATAGTAAAAATAGAGATCCACCATGACCATACTTTTAAATCGTGGCTTGACTCTCTCAGAGGGCTTCCATGGTTTATGGCTGCCGTAGTTTATGGCTGTCATAGTTTGTGTCCATAGATATAGTAAAAATAGAGATCCACCATGACCATACTTTAAATCGTAGCTTGGCTCTCTGGGAGGATGATGCAATTTACAGGTTCATCCTAGGGGCGGGCAGCAGTGGTGTGGGAAGGTGACCAGGGAGGGAGAGGGAAGAGAGTCCAATAGAATCATAGAATCATAGAATAGCAGAGTTGGAAGGGGCCTACAAGGCCATCGAGTCCACCCCCCTGCTCAAAGCAGGAATCCACCCTAAAGCATCCCTGACAGATGGTTGTCCAGCTGCCTCTTAAAGGCCTCTAGTGCAGGAGAGCCCACCACCTCCCTAGGTAACTGGTTCCATTGTCGTACTGCTCTAACAGTCAGGAAGTTTTTCCTGATGTCCAGCTGGAATCTGGTTTCCTTTAACTTGAGCCCATTATTTTGTGTCCTGCACTCTGGGAGGATCGAGAAGAGATCCTGGCCCTCCTCTGTGGGACAGCCTTTTTTCACTGCTGGCCTTGCGCCAGCTTTCCTGGGTGGGCAGGTGGGGGAGTGGCTAAGCGCTGCTCTGAATTGGCCTAAGGAGCCCCGAGGCTTTGGTACCAATCTGCTTCAGCCACAGGGCACCTCAGGCCAACCCAGTACTGACTTAGATCTGGGCCAAGGTGAGTTGAATCAACTTACCTTGCTTTGATTTCAGAGATTCAGCCCGAGGTGTTGCACAGCCCTATTTGTAACCTTCCCTCATAGGGGAATTGCGCCAGCCCTTTGATCATTTTGGTTGTCTTTTCTGCACCTTTTCCAGCTCTACAATATTGCACCAACATTTACTTACCATGATGTTGATGGTTTCCTATTCTCAATTTTGTCATTATTGTTTGACTAAAAACTAAATGATGATATTTCTTAAAATCACAAATATTCCCAACAGCGCTATTTTATGTGCTATCTGCTAACTACACATCTCTTGAGAGGGCTGCCAAAAGCTAAATTGAAATCGTGAGTAGTTTGTACTCTGCCAAATACTGATTTATTCAATTAGATTTAAACGGGGAAAATGTTCCCATGCTGGTTTTACATGGACTTCTGCTTAAACATTTCTTGTTTTCTAGTTGATGTGCCCACAGACAGAAGAAATCTCTCCTAGTTGACTAGTTGCCAGCTGATTTCTCCTTTAGCTCAAATGAGATCGTTCCCATTCTGGATTATATGGAGCACAAACAGGGCTTCAACCTATATTTTGGAATGTGGTTTGTATGGTACAAGTTGACAGAGATGTGTTTCCAAGCAGGTTTAGATCTTCACCCAATTAAGTGTGTGTGTCCAGCAAGGTGTTTGCTACCTACTAGTTTGGGGCAGAAAATAGTTTTATCCAACAGCCGAAGGCCCCTAGAAGCCACAGTTATCCATGCACTGGCAACATCTAGGATTGACTACTATAGTGTGTTATACATGGGTCTGCCTTTGAAGACTGTTTGGAAACTTCAGTTAATTCAAAATAGAAGTGCCAGGCTGTTGACTGAGGCTGGCTGGTGGGAACATATCTGGCTGGTATTGAAAGAAGTTCACTGGCTTCCAGTCTTTTTCTGAGCACAATTCAAAGGTTGCTTCAAGTCAGGTACCTGAAAGAATGCAATGCTCCCATATCAACCTGACCCAACATTGGGGTCATCTCTGGAGGCTCTCTTCCAGGTGCCCCCACCATCCAAGATAAAGTGGGGTTTTTACAGAAGCGGCACCCCATTTGTGGAATTCCCTCCCCAGGAATCCCCTTTTGTGCTAGGCAAAGGCATGTGAATTCTTCCAGGCTTTTCAATGAACTTTATTGTATTTAACTTTTGTAACGAGTTATGTTTTATTTGTGCATTTTATCTTGCTTTTGTAAACTGCCCTGGAAGCTTTGCTGCCTCTGGTAAACAGTTATTTCAGGCTTTGTATTTCCCCCCAAAAAACCTGTCAAACCTGTTTGACCCAATGTGATCTGGGTTTGAAGGGTTCTGGGCAAAGTGACCTTTGGTGGGGGACCCCCTCCACCAGTGGGCCTTGCTGAGTTCCTTGTCGGTGGAGGACAACGGTGTGCTAAGCGGTGCTAGGTGGCGTTTACATTTTCTTCGTGCCCCGGATCAAAGCTATGTCAGGGGCATGGGGGTGGGATTTAAATGGCAACAACTTTCCTTTTTAAAGAAAAGCAGTTTGGCTGCAATCCTGTACCCACTTACCTGGGAGTAAGTCTAATTGAGCTCAATGAGGTTTATGCCTGAGTAGACATGTACGACTCTCCTCGCAAACATTTGTGGCAGGGACATACCACACTGCTGATGTGCACTAGCTGTGATCCACCAAGATGAACACAGCCTACCAAGCACGCCATGGTGAGCCAAGGCTTTGACAACTCTGCTGTTTTGCAGTCCCAGGCAGGCAGCCTCATTGAGCCACTCCATCTATGGCTCCTTTTACTTGCATGCTTACGATTTATAACATACAGCAAGCATTCCATTTATGGTTCCTGGGCTGTATTCAGCTCATTGGCCCACGAATTGTGTGGGTCTCCTCTTAAAGGTGTTCCAGCTTGGCTGAGCCAATCTCTTTTGCAGCAGCTTGCGCACGGCTCCTTTGATTTCTTTGTTCCTGAGACTGTAGATCAGAGGGTAAAGCAAGGGGGTGATGTTGGTGTAGACGAGTGCTACCATCTTGTCCCGGCCCGGTGAGTAGTTGGGCTTGGGTCGGATGTACATGAAGGTGGCACAGCCATAGTGTAAGAGCGTGACAGCCAGGTGCGAGGCGCATGTAGAGAAAGCTTTGCCCCAGCCAGCGGAGTCACGGATCTGCACCACTGCCACGGTGATGCAGGCATAGGAGGTGAGGATGAGGAGGAAGGGGAGCAGGAGGAGGATCACGCAGGCTGCAAGAAGCGGGAGCTCGCTGGTGTAGCTCCGCGTGCAGGCCAGGTGGAGCAGAGCCGGGATGTCGCAAAAGAAATGATCGATACGGCGGGAGCTGCAGAAAGGCAGGCGGAAGACAGCCACGGTCAGGCCCAGGGAGACGGCAAAGCCACCGAGGCAGCAGAGGAGAGCCAGCTGGAGGCAGAAGGCTTGGCTCATCGTTGCTGTGTAGAGCAGGGGCCGGCAGATGGCCACGTAGCGATCGTAAGCCATGGCTGCCAGCAGGAAACATTCAGCCCCTCCCAGGGCCACAAAGAAATGCATTTGCGTTGCACAGCCCACAAAGGAAATGGTGCTGCCGCCCAGGCTGGCAAGGTCAGCCAGGGTCTTGGGCGCGATGACGAGGGCGTAACAGAGTTCGATCGCGGAGAGCTGGCAGAGGAAGAGAAGCATGGGAGGGCGCGAAGGCTCAGCAGCCACCGCCAGCAGTATGAGGAGGTTTCCTGCGAGGGTGGCCACGTGCACCATGAGGAGGAGGAGGAAGAGGAGGGCCCGCAGGCGGAGCAGGTCCGAGAAGCCGAGCAGCAGGAACTCCATGGTGGCCCCAGATGATGTATGGTTACTCCTCTCCATGCAGTTTCCACATTATACCTGCAACAGGTGAACCGCCCAGAGAGCTTCGGCTATTGGGCGGTATAGAAATGCAATAAATAAATAAATAGACAAAAGACAAAAGAAGCCAGAGCACAAAACTGTTGTGGGGGGAAGAAAGGCCCAGCTGCCACCACCACTGCCCATTCACAGCCAACGGACGCGCTTGGTTACCGAGACTCCCATAGTGAGCAGATCAATACAAATGAAAGAGGCTACCCTGACACGTGTCCCTGCAAGCTGCCTGTAACGGCCTTCAGACTACAGATACTGCTTCTCATGTAAACTTCATGTGTTTGTTTGTTTATTTATTTATTTATTTCATTTATATACTGCCCCATAGCCAAAGCTCTCTGGGCGGTCTACAAAAGTTAAAATCAGTGAGCATTAAAAAGTATACAAAATTTAAAATGTATGTTTTCTCTTGCATGCCGACCCTCTGAGTAGGGTGATGCACCACAGGCTCTTTACGACAGGCCTGTCCACGGACACTCCCTGCTCAAGCGAAGCGCCACCATTTTCTGAGCCTGAGGTGAGGGACAAACACCGCCTTTCTACAAACTATGTGGAGAAAGGGGTTAAACAGGAATAATTTCAGGAATAAAATAATGCGCTGTGGATTATATGTGCTGATGGTGAGTTAGTGTCAGAACGGGTGTTATATGCAGATGATAAATGCCAAGGAGACACGTGGGATTTTTGTGGTAGTAAAACAAACTGAATAAAAATTTATTTCAATGTTCACAAACTTTGTTTCATAATAAAACTTTCCAGACCCTTGTTAAAACCTCTCATCCAATCCTTTCTCTCTTCTCATACACGCTTTCCTTTCTCTCACACCTTCACTCTTGAACTTTCTTTATTATCAGGATTGGTTAATATACACCAACTGACTATCTGCACACTGCACTCAAAAGACCCTGATCTTAACCCTGATCTTCTAATTCTCCCTCAAACCCAAGTACTTCAAAAACAAACAAACCCATCACCTCAGTCATCCCCTTATATATCCTCCTCGACCCTCCTATGATATTCAATCTCCACCCACTCAGGTCAACATTCCAAACACAACAGACTTACAAATCCTAGGCATACATTAGGGAACTGACTTGTGGGGTGTAACACCACAGGTGACCCTATGAAAAGGAGGACAGGGCTCCTGTCTCTTTAACAGTTGTATTGAAAAGGGAATTTCAGCAGGTGTCATTGGTATATATGGAGAACCTGGTGAAATTCCCTCTTCATCAAACCAGTTAAAGCTGCAGGTGCCCTGCCCTCTTTTAAATCTGGTCACTCTAGTATAGCTCCTGCTGCTTTAACTGTTGTGATGATGAGGGAGTTTCACCAGGTTCTCCATATATATAAATGACACCTGCTGAAATTCCCTTTCCTATGCAACTGTTAAAGATGCAGGAGCCCGGTCCTCCTTTTCCATATGGTCACCCTAGGCAGTGCAGGCAGCCATTAGGCTTGCCAGATCCTTGCCCTGCCCTCTGCCTGGGTAGCTGGCAACCAATCAGGGGTTGCCATCAGCCCGGCCATGCCTCCACCGCAAGTACGGAGTGAGGGTAGACGGCAGACGTGCTGTACTTGCCTCGCTCTGGAGAATAATTGACCCGGTGCCACTGTGGATCCACCACAGGACTTTCTGAGCTTTTAGATAGCCCCCTAGTCTTTTAACTCTGTTCTTTTAAACCTATATTTTAAATCTCTGCATCGCTGCTCAGTTTTATTCTAGTTTTATATTGAGATTTAAGCTTCCATATTTTATATTTTAATTGTACTTTATTGTTTTAGTTTTTGTGAACCACCCAGAGAACTTTGGCTATTGGGCGGTATAGAAATAAAATAAAATAAAATAAAATAAAGGTAAAGGACTGCAGCCCCTTTCTACACCTAATCCCAGGAAAATGGAGGGATCATCTCTGCCTGCTCCTGGGATCCCCTTTGTGGCATTTGGATGCACAGGAATGATTCCGGAACAATCCTGGGGGAAAAGGCAGGTGTAGAAATGGCCTTTGAATGGTCTTTCAGGAAGCCAACTTGTTCCTCAGCCTCTGCCAGTTGTCTGGAAAATATAGTAGCCTCCAAAATACCTAGTTTGGCCCTCCTGTTCTAACAGTCAGATTTTATTTGTTTATTTATTTATTTATTACCTATTTATACTGTCCAACAGCCAAGGCTCTCTGGGAAGTTTACAATTAAAACCATAATGTACAAAAATCAAGATTTAAAACTATTAAAAAACACTAAAAAAATTAAATTGAAGATGGCAAATTTTAATCTGATCAGTGAATGTAACAGAACTGTTGTTGTCTTTTTGTACTCAAAGTCTTGTATAATCAAGCCAAATTTTAAAATGATCACATTCTAACAGGAAAACGGTACGGCATCCTTTGCCATCCCTGTGTCATCATTTCCTTCCATGTGAAAAGAATTCTAGCTTAATTTATTTATTTATTACATTTTTATATTGCCCAATAGCCGAAGCTCTCTGGGCGGTTCACAAAATCTAATTTATTCTCTGACATGTAAGTTACTTATACATAGGTAAATTTCCCCATGGGGATGCTTCATGCAAGTGACTTCTACACGTGAATTCTAAGTTTAGTTGAGATGTCTGTGCCACATCGTATTTGAATTGGACCCGAGTCTGACGAGAATAGAAGCATATACCAGACGCGGACAGACATCCATATAAAAGAGAGCTGTGTGCAGTAAAGTTCAGGCATTACACATATTTTTATATTGTATTTTGTATTTGGGTTTTTAAACTGTTGGTTGTTTTATTATGGTTTTAATTTTTGTGAACCGCCCAGAGAGCTTCGGCTATTGGGCGGTATAAACATGTAATAAATAAATAAATGTATCTAATCTTCTCTTAATTGTCCCAGTGTCAGTGTCTCGTGGTGGCTTTAATGATTGGTTTACTATCATTTTCCCCTTTTCATTTCTTATAGAAAAATAGGCAAACAATGAAATGAATATATATATATATTCAAGGACACCAGTAATTAACGCCCCCCCCCCCCCCCGCCCACACACAAACACATACAGAAAGGGACACTGAAGCCTTAGCTAGACCTAAGGTTTATCCCACGGTCATCCCTGTTCATGTAAATGACACATAGGATATCCTGGGAGCAGGCAGGGGCGACCCCGGGACAATCCCAGGATAAACCTTAGGTCTAGCTAAGGCCTGAGACAAATAATAGAATCTGTTCAGGGGGAAATTAGGAGGCTATTTATCATCAGCAATCAACATAGAACAAATGCAATGGACAGGACCTGAAAACAGGAAACTTTTAATTAACATCAGAAATGAACTTTGGTGAATGGAACTTACGTGTGAGTAAGCCATATCAAAAGATATTGACCATAGGCAAAGGCATTGCTAGTTAATATGGCACACTATTAAGTGCTATGTGAAACCTCTGTTTTAATCCACTTCATTTCATATATTACATTTCTATACTGTTCTCCAGGCAGCTTGCAGAGTTTAAAACCCTTAAAAACACAGTATTACGCATAATATGAAAACAGTTTAGCTACAAACTTATAAACAGCGCCGACACACATATATATCCAAACGATATCCCATGATCTGATTAAAAACTTATCCTATACTGCCATATGCCTGGGAGTAGATTTCTAGCGAATTACAGAGAAAGTGGTGCTGCATTGATTGGGTTACTGCCTTCTTGTTGTGCCCAGTTTCTAATTGTGTACTGCATGCAGAGGAATGGATTGCAATCCCCCCTTATGAATTTTGGTGCCCTCCTTTATTTTAAGCAGTTTTCTCAGAGCATGGATCCAGCCAGGCTGAGCAACACCACTGTTTGAGGAGGAGTGGGTTTTGCTCCCTTCCCTGTCCATTGCATCTGATTTACTGCTTCTGAACTTGAAGGTTCTATTTAACTGTTGCTGGACTGCTCCTCCATGACTCTTAGGCCATTTCTACACCAGCCTTTTTCCCCAGGATCGTGCCGGGATCATCCCTGGGCATCCAAATGCCACACAGGGGATCCCAGGCACAGGCAGGGACGATCCCTCCATTTTCCTGGGATAATCCTTGGGTGTAGAAAGGGCCTTAGATAGACCTCTCCATCCTCAATCTAAAATACTGGTCTCCACCATACTTTGTGATGACAAATTCTGTAAGTTCCTTATGTGTTGTATGAAGTAGTATCACCTTTTGTCAGTCTCAAATCTCTACGTCAATCTGCTTCATGAAGTGACCCCAAGCTTTAATATTAGGAGAGAGACCAAAGAATGTCTCCCTATTCATCCTCTCCATGCAATTCATAATTTGATAAACCTTGATCACATCCCACCTACTTAAACTGCAACCCTATAATCACTTACCTGGGAATAAGCCCCATTGAATTCATTGAAACGTGCTTTTGAATGGACATGTATGGGGAATGCATTGCAACAGCACACAACAACAGAAAGCGCTGGAAATATATTGCAGCTATAACATAAAGCAAATGGACTCCTCTCACCTGGAAGATTGTGTTCAGTTTGCCTGTGACAGCAAGCAATGACCAGAGAGAGACAGATACAAATCAGGAGAGACGTGAAGACAGCAGGGCCCTGATAAGATTATGTCTAGAAGAATTAGACAGCTGACAGGAGATATGAGAGTATATATCACGCATCTGGCATGGTGAAATTAATTTGGGCAGAACATCTTCTACAACCAAAAATCAAGGGGGCATAGATGAATGCTAAAAGCGAATTTCAATGTTTTCCTAACTGGAAAATGTGTAATTTCTGAGAAAGAAACTTCAATCTGAGTAACTTATTAGAAGTCTGATCATTTAAAACAGCCTTCCTCAACCTGGGATGCTCCAGATGTGTTGGACTGCATCTCCCAGAATGCCCATCTGGAGCGCCCCAGGTTGAGGAAGGCTGATTTAAAAGGTCCTAACAATGCAACAAATATTAGAGTAGATATTACACAACATTAAAAGAAAAAAGAGAGTCAGAAATACCCCACCTAATGAATGGATCCTGTCTCTCTCATCCAGTCACTCTCACTTTGTGTTCTAGAATCAAAATGTCAATACGGTCAGAAAAAGAAAACTGAAGGTTTAAATTTCACAACAGTGATGATCACAGAGCAGACAGTCCCAACATTTTCAAAAGGTTTCATAGATGCAACACTTAGTGCAGGATGTGGAGCTCAGATGTGAAGATAGCAGGTCATGGTGGACTTAATTTGGTCAGAGCATCTTCTACAACCAAAAATCAAGTGGAAATATATGAATGCTTAAAGCAAATGTCAACAATGGCCACAAATATTACAAAATATTACACAGCATTAAAAACTAAAAAAAAGTCAGAAATACCACAAGTAATGAATGGATTCTGCCTCTCTCATCCAGTCACTCTCACTTCCTGTTCTAGAATCAAAATGTCAAAAAGAAAAATAGAACAACTGTTGGTGGAGCGACCTTCTTCTGTAACTGAGAATTCTCTAGCCTTCCATTTTGGCTGACTCATAAATCTGTGCCACTTAAAATGGGTACTCTTCTACTGACAGAACGTGGCCCAATCACATCTATTAGCCTGCCCATTCACATGGCCATGCAGGATGAGGCAAGGGTGTCATGGAAAAGCACCTTTTGGGGGGAGACAATTGGGAACACTGAACCAGTGGCCAGAAGGGATGCTGAACCCTTTTCTCACTGGCTGATTTTGTCGCTCCCTTTGCAAATTTGTGTTTGGAAATCTGTGCGAGAAGGAAGAGCTGCTGGGAAATGGGCCGGTGGGAAACGGGCCAACCTGCCTCTCCCTGTGATGGTTCCTTACTTCCAGTGGCTCCTTCCCAAAGCTCTTTTTCATTTAACAGCGACTACACAAAACTATTCTGGTAATAATATATACATCTTTCTATATAAAATGACCCGAAGACTCTCAGCTATCTTTTCCAGTCTCTGGCTCCCCTTAGGGCTGAACTACATGTAAAACAGAACGTATATTATTAAAAACTCCACAGTTCTGGAAGGCAGCAATCTGCAGCAGAAAAACAGTGTGTGTGTGTGTGGATGTGGTCTTAACCCTTCTCCCACTGATTCCTGCAGCTCCCTCCAGTAGGGTTCCAGGTGCATTTTTTGCAACCTTACCTTAGTCATACTTCAAATGGGAAGAAATAAGGAATTTCTCTAAATTCTTTTCATTTCCTGCTGAAAGAGTTGAACAGCAGCTTACATCTCATTCTCTTCCTGCAGGAACAGATACGCAAGTCCTTTAATATTCCTCTTTCTCACTCCTTATATCCAGTGTGTGACAGAGGCCTGTCCTAGCTCTTTCCCCAGCTTTCACTGCTGTCCCTTGAGAACCCCCTGCAGAAAGGAAACACAACTTTGACTTTCCCAGAGAAAGAGAGTTTGTTGTTTCCTTGCTAATAAGGACAGAGGAGAAAAAGTTAATAGCAGCCGTAACTTCTCAACCAAGGAGAGTGATCCATCTTTGCTTCAACAATCTGAACTTTGGGCTGTCTAATATATTAGAACAGAGGATAAAAATTCCCAGTTATTATTTTGTAGCATCTCTTGGAAATCTGTAAAAAACAAACAAAATAAAAAAACACCTTGAAGTGGCCCTGCTATTTCAAAAGCTCTTTTTAAAAGCACCGCTGTCAGAAGGTAACAGCCTAGCGTGATGAAGCATAGTAAGTGAATGAAGCTATTACCAGAGGCTAAAAAATGAAAGTTTGTTTGTGTCAGGGGCATTCATCTATCCAGCCATACAGCAACAGAATATTATAAACCCACTTGAAGTACTCGGTCGATGAAACCTCTCCAAGCACTAAAGCAAACATGTTTGTGATGTGGAGCGATAGGTAGGGTCTTGGAGGTTATAGGATCCACGTGAGGAGTGTATTGCAATGCACTTTATTATTTATTTACCTAGAGTGACCATATGAAAAGGAGGACAGGGATCCTGTACCTTTAACAGTTGTAGAGAAAAAGGATTTTCAGCAGGTGTCATGTGTATGCATGCAGCATCTGGTGAAATTCCTCTTCATTGCAATAGTTAAAGCTGCAGGTGCCCTCCTCTCTTTTGTATCTGGTCATGAGGACAGGACTCCTGCAGCTTTAACTGTTACAATGAAGACAAAATTTCACCAGGTGCTACTTTCATTCAAATGACACTTGCTGAAATTCCGTTTTCTATACCACTTTAAAGATACAGGAGCCCTGTCCTCCTTTTCATATGGTCACCCTAATTTACCACATTTGTATTACTTTGAGGTGTTCCCTACTTCCCCAAGCAGTAAGATGTTCCAGGAGCAGCTGTCAGTTTCCTTCTGTGGCAAGAGGGCTGGAGACTTGGGATGGCTGCAAAATAGGCAAATGCTATTTTGGGCTACATTAATAGAGGTATAGCTTCCAAATCTCGTGAGGTACTGGTTCCCCTCTATTCAGTCCTGATTAGGTCTCATCTTGAGGATTGCGTCCAGTTCTGGGTGCCACACTTAAAAAAGGACGCAGACAAACTGGAGCGTGTTCAGAGGAGGTCAACCAGGATGATCAGGGGTCTGGAAACAAAGCCCTATGAAGAGAGATTGAAAGAAAAGGGCATGTTTAGCCTGGAGAAGAGAAGGCTGAGGGGAGACATGATAGCACTCTTCAAATACTTAAAAGGTTGTCACACAGAGGAGGGCCAGGATCTCTTCTCGATCCTCCCAGAGTGCAGGACACGGAATAATGGGCTCAAGTTAAAGGAAGCCAGATTCCGGCTGGACATCAGGAAAAACTTCCTGACTGTTAGAGCAGTACAACAATGAAACCAGTTACCTAGGGAGGTGGTGGGCTCTCCCACCCTAGAGGCCTTCAAGAGGCAGCTGGACAACCACCTGTCAGGTATGCTTTAAGGTGGATTCCTGTAGTGAGCGGGGGTTGGACTTGATGGCCTTGTAGGCCCCTTCCAACTCTACTATTCTATGATTTTGTAATTTCTGCTTGTGTACAGATATACAAGCCCCTGCACAACAACACGCAGGCAGAGAGGGCCAGCCTGCAAATCGGCATGTGTTTGCTCCTCATCCACCACGCTCACAAGTAACAGCATAAGGCTGGAGGCCCTTCTCCCCAGGTTCTACATTGTCAGCTATTTCTCCTTTGCTGGCTAAGTTACAGCTCTTACACTGCTGCTTCTGTCAGCCCCCACCCCAGCATGTAAGGATGTCAGAGAAATTCTCAGCAGATTCAAATGAGTTTGGATTTCTATGAATCTCACCTGCGGGTTCTGCAGCACACTGACTTTTCCTGAGTCACAGGGGTTCCACGGACTTGTGGGCTGTTTTTTGTTTTTGTTTTTACTTTGGGGGGTGAGGTTTGCACGAAAGCATATTAGTGTGATGCACGCTTGCATTAACACGAGTGCACGTTAGCACAAGTCGAATGAAATTCTTGTACATCCCTAAAAATACCTGATTTTGTCAATGAGCAGATGGCAGATGAAACATGCCTGACAATCTGCAGAACACAGACGGAGTAGATTTAACAAACTCTGCACATCCCTACCAGCAGGTGGCATGATGTGTCCAACAGTTAGTATTTTGAATGGTTTTTATGGTTTTAATTTTTGTAAACTTCCCAGAGAGCTTCGGCTATTGGGTGGTATAAAAATGCAATAAATAAACAAATAAATAAATAAATAAATAGTAGCCACCAGCAATCAAACCCCCTCAATACTCACTAAGCAAGCATCTTCTAGCTGCCAGGGCTTGCTGAGGAAGCATCTTTAGGTCTCTGCTAATTTTTGTTTTAAGCCTAGAGAGAAGGGCTTCTTCTTCCTCTTCCTCTTCCTCTTCTCCATCATCATCATCGAAGCATGTACCTGCCTTTTCTCCAAGGATCTTGGAGCAGCGTATGCAGCATTACCCCCTTCCCCATTTTTTTTCTGCAATCAGCATTGCAAGAGAGCCTCTGCCTACTTATGAGAGTTAAGTGTGTGTGTGTGTGTGTGTGTGTGTGTGTAGGATGGAGTAGTGATGAGGAGTTAGAGCCCCAGGCTTACCCATCAAAAAGGACTAAAGAAGCTGAGTTCTCCTCTTACCAGGGAGCCATGATTTGTGGGAGTATACAAGCTGGCAGTGAAGGAAGGAAAGGCTGGTGAGGAGCAGCTGCGCAGCCACAATATTGGCACCTTCCCAGGGAGAGGACTGCTGAGTCAATCCATGATCCAGTGGGCTTGATGGGATGGAGCCGAAGGGGTGGCCCACCAGAGTGAGAGATCTCTCATTTGTTCTCACTCCAGATGAGCCTGAGGTCTCTAAAAGCAGGCCTCCCTCACAGATGCAGGATCCTACACTCCATCTCTATCATATGTACCTGCCCGGACCCTAAGGTCATCCTCAGGGGTCCTTCTCCGCGAGCCCCTGCCAAAGGAAGTGAGGCAGGTGGCTACCAGGAGGAGGGCCTTCTCTGCTGTGGCACCCCGGCTGTGGAATGAGCTCCCTAAGGAGGTTCACTTGGCACCTACATTATGTGCTTTTAGACGCCAGGTGAAGACCTTTTTATTCTCCCAGTATTTTAACAGTCTATAAATAAATTTTAACTTGGTGTTTTAAATTTGTAATTTTGCATTGCTGCTGTTTTGATTGTATTTTATATGATGGTTTTATACTGTTGTTTTATACTTTGAATGGTTTTAATTTTTGTGAACCGCCCAGAGAGCTCCGGCTATTGGGCGGTATAGAAATGTAATAAATAAATATCTCATCTCCACATCCAAGTAACACACAAAGCTGCCCTAAAGTAAATGAGGGACTTGGTGCATTTGGTGGTGGTGTGGAACTGGTATCTTGACTTCTCCCAGCCGGACATAATAGTAGGATGGTTTACAGTGTTAAAGGAGTCTAATTTGGGTTCTCTCACCTCTCTACAGTGCCTGTGAAGTGGGCCCATGGAAGCCATTTGCAATCCCCCCTAGGGCCATTAACACACCTCCCAGAAATGTGTTCGCAAATGTATTCTACAATTTACTTATCAGAAAAAAATTATGCCCAGTGTTTAATGGTGGGTTACCATTTATTTAAAAGCAGAAAAGCAGGAGGTTTGAGTCTCTCTCTTGGTGAGGCGTCCTCACTACCAGGTGCTCTAGGCACTGGGAGAGCAAAGCAGTTATGTGATGTGTGACAAATCTTTAGTCAGTCCTAAAACTTGCCAAACCCCGAAGGCAAAAAAAGCCTCAGGAGATGATGGGTTCTCCTTCGCTGGAGGCATTTCAGCAGAGGCTGGATGGCCACCTGTCGGGGATGCTGTAGCTGAACTTTACAGTGCAGAGCCTGTGTTGAGCAGGGGGTTGGACTAGATGGTTTCTGAGGTGCCTTCCAACTCTACGGTTTTCTATATCTACACCATGCATAATTTTATATCATGTCACCCAAAATGGATGGAGCACTTCAAAAGATCCCAAGGTGCCAGCAAAGGGCCTCCACCACCCCTTCCCATGCTCGGCCCTCTGAAGCCAGGCAAGAGCTTACATTTGGGAAGGGGACAGAAGTGGGTGCTGCCAGGGTGCTGGCCTTTCTCCACTAGGGATGGACCTGAGACAATCCAGGTGGGGAAACAATGCTAGTTTCACCATTTTTGCCTTGGAAGGCCTTCTGTCCAGCTGAAATGACATGAATAGCATCAGTGGGAATGGCATGAACATGGAAATGCCGTTCTGGGCCTCAGAAACCCAGTTCCAGTAAGGAAATATGATCTGTCTGGGCCCTGGATGGGAGGACCCACCACTCCCAGCCCCGGCCTGCCTGCCTGCCTGCTTCCCTCCCTCCCATGCCCCAAGGTAAATTCCTGGGCCCTGGGGCAGGCACTTGTTTGCCCCTGCTTGCCATAGCTGCTAGCAGGGCCCTCTCTGCCTCAATCATAGAATAGAATCATAGAATCATAGAATAGCAGAGTTGGAAGGGGCCTACAAGGCCATCGAGTCCAACCCCCTGCTCAATGCAGGAATCCACCCTAAAGCATCCCTGACAGATAGTTGTCCAGCTGCCTCTTGAAGGCCTCTAGTGTGGGAGAGCCCACAACCTCCCTAGGTAGCTGATTCCATTGTCGCACTGCTCTAACAGTCAGGAATTTTTTCCTGATGTCCAGCCGGAATCTGGCTTCCTTTAACTTGAGCCCGTTATTCCGTGTCCTGCACTCTGGGAGGATCGAGAAGAGATCCTGGCCCTCCTCTGTGTGACAACCTTTTAAGTATTTGAAGAGTGCTCTCATGTCTCCCCTCAATCTTCTCTTCTCCAGGCTAAACATGCCCAGTTCTTTCAGTCTCTCTTCATAGGGCTTTGTTTCCAGACCTCTGATCATCCTGGTTGCCCTCCTCTGAACACGCTCCAGCTTGTCTGCGTCCTTCTTGAATTGTGGAGCCCAGAACTGGACGCAATACTCTAGATGAGGCCTAACCAGGGCCGAATAGAGAGGAACCAGTACCTCACGTGATTTGGAAGCTATACTTCTATTAATGCAGCCCAAAATAGCATTTGCCTTTCTTGCAGCCATATCGCACTGTTGGCTCATATTCAGCTTGTGATCTACAACAATTCCAAGATCTTTCTCGTTTGTAGTATTGCTGAGCCAAGTGTCCCCCATCTTGTAACTGTGCATTTGGTTTCTATTCCCTAAATGTAGAACTTGGCATTTATCCCTATTAAATTTCATTCTGTTGTTTTCAGCCCAGCACTCCAGCCTATCAAGATCACTTTGAAGTTTGTTTCTGTCTTCCAGGGTATTAGCTATCCCACCCAATTTTGTGTCATCTGCAAATTTGATCAGCGTTCCCTGCACCTCCTCGTCCAAATCATTAATAAAAATGTTGAAGAGCACTGGGCCCAGGACTGAGCCCTGCGGCACCCCACTCATTGCCTCTCCCCAGTTTGAGAAGGTTCCATTGATAAGTACTCTTTGAGTCCGATTCTGTAGCCAACTGTGGATCCACCTCATGCTCATACGCCTTCCAGCAGGAGTCCTTGCTTTTGCAGGCTCCTGAGTTTGAATGCTCACAACGTCCCTCCGCTCCCTACCCCCGGCCCACCTTAAGCTCAAAAGCCCAGGCCTCAGCAGTTCAGCCCTTCCACGCAGGGAAAGTTCTCCAACCTCTTGACTGTTTTGTCTGCCCCTTTCTGCTCCCTTTCCAGCTTTACCTTTTTGGAGATGGGGCACCCCGAGCGGTGTGCAGCACATCAAATGTGGCCGCACCCTGGATTTGTATAAAGGCGGTTCGACACCGGCAGCTTTCTTTTCAAGCCCTCCCAAGCCCTGGAGAGGGCCTCAGTGCTGAATCGGCGAGGAAGGAGACCTGGGAGTGTCTCAGCATGGAATGCACCAAACTCTCATTTTCTCACTGACTGGAACACATACTGGTGTGGAGAGCCAGCCAGAAAGGCAATGCTGAGCACTTGGAATCTGAGCTTCCCTTCCTGGTCCTGCCAGGCATTTTCTTCTACTCTTGTCACCCAGTTTTAATAATTTTTCATAGGCCAAATTGGGAAGTTAGGTACATAATTTAAACTGATCTTATTGGGAGCTACTGAACAACACATCCATTACCATTGGGTCACTGCAACACTACAGCAGCTATTAGGAAGAATGATACAAATGATTGACGAGAAAATCTCTCCAGGCCAGAAGAGGAGTAAGGATGGGCAGAGTAGCCTATTTCTGGTCTGTGTCAGTTTCACATGTGTTCATTCATAAGTCCATTCCATCACTTTTCCATATCAATTTCTGATTCTTAAAGAATGCATGGAAATGCGCATTCATTTCTGATGTATTTCCCTCCCAATATTAACTTTTGTATGCATTTTAGCATAAAATACAGCTTTTTAAAAATGTGTTGCACCTTAATTTTTTTAAAAAAACACATTTTAAGCAAAAAGTACACATTTTGATGTTTTTTGAGCCGAGAACTGTACAGCAAAATTTGGAGAAGTGCAAAATCAAAGGATAAAAATGCAATAAATAAATAAATATTGTATTTCTGCACTGCTGCTGATTTGATCCTGGTTGTGCTTTTATATTGTATTTTATTTCATGCTTTTATACTGTTTGTTTTATACTTTGAATGGTTTTAATTTTGTGAACTGTCCAGGGAGCTTTGGCTATTGGGCAGTATAAAAATGCAATAAATAAATAATCACTTTCTGAGCAAGGAGTAGGAACAAAATCCTTGAGCATTCCTACTCATGAGATCATTATGAGGTTAGAGCCCTTAAAAGGGTTATTCTACAAGACAGCATGTACAACCTTCAGTTCTAGCATCCATCTCATGGAAGGATGTCCTTTTGCCATCTCTTAGCATGATCTTGTGATAGCACACTTATTTATTTATTTATTTATTATTTAAAACATTTATATCCCACCCTATATCATTAAGATCTCAGAGCGGCATACAGATAAAAACCTACAGTATAAAACAATAAATATGCACAGTTAAAAACAAATTAAACCATGATCCAAGTTAAAACAATATATAAAGTAAAAGCAGTTAAAACAATGTGCCAGTGAGTTTAACCACCAAAGGCTTTGTTAAAAAGCCATGTTTTTACTTGGCGTCGAAATGAAATCAATGTTGGCGCCAATCGGGCCTCCAAGGGGAGGGCATTCCACAGTCGGGGTGCCACCGCAGAGAAAGCCCTCTCCCTTGTCCCATCATAATGTATATGTTGCATTGGTGGGATGCGGAGAAGGGCTCCTCCAACAGATCTAAGGTCTCAGGCAGGCATATATAAGGAGAGGCGCTCTCTCAAGTATCGAGGTCCCAAGCCGTTTAGGGCCTTAAACGGTTTTTACCAGCACCTTGAATTCCGACCAGAAGTGTACAGGCAGCCAGTGCAGTTCCTTTAAGACCGGTATTATGTGGTCTCTGTAAGATGTACTCGCCAGCAGTCTAGCTGCTGCATTTTGCACTAGCTACAACTTCCGCATTGTCTTCAAGGGCAGCCCCACATAGAGTGCATTGCAGTAGCATTGCTCCTTGGCCAAAACTAATCTCTGTCTAAAACATCATTAACCTGAATTCACAGAAATATTCCATGTTTTGAATTGTTTCGCAGTAATCACTTCTATTGATGCTTGTAATTGTTTTTAAGTCATTGAAATTATTTATTTACAATATTTATACACCGCTCCCCATTCAAAATTTCAGAGTGGTGGACAAAATCAAATAGAATAAAAACACATTAAAAGCACATTTGAAAAGAAACGAAGTGCAAAATAAACTGTGCCTGGTCATTAAGGGAAGGCTTCCTGGAACAGTGACTTTTACAGGTATTTATTTTGAAATAGAAAGTCAGTTTTAAATGTATCTCTCAAGCCTTTGAAGCTGTAATAATCTTGTTTGTTTTATTATGTGCCTATCTTTGTTGAATATGTCCGGGAGCAACCTCTATGCTACTGGGGCAAGATACATTTTTAACCATTTCCCTCCACTTCAGTCTGAGGCCAGAGTTATTTGTTCGTTTATTTATTTATTGCATTTATTTACCACCCCATAGCTGAAGCTCTCTGGGCGGTTTACAAAAGTTACAAACAGTGAACATTAAAAACAAATATACAAAATTTAAAAGCATAAGCAGCATAAAAACTGTTAAGTATATGAAAGAAATACTTGCTTAGTCATTAAAATTGTGTGTGTATGGCTATTTCAGGGTTAAATAGAGAAAGACTATCTGTGAGCAATTACCTTGAGATAGAGGCAGTTCTGGGAACCTTGCCAAGATTCTAAGTTAGCCTCATCACAGCTGTATGTAATGTAGATAAGAATTGTGTAAGATGTGTATATAGTTTCTCACTTTGTAAAATGGAACTGATCACTGCTTACTGATCACTGCTCTATGATCACTGCTCTCTGTGTATGCCTCAGTGTGCTGATCTGAACTGATCTGAATTGGACTGCACAGAAACCTGAAGGAAATAAACCAGCTCTGCTGTGTAAGACCTGTGTGATGTGTGTTTGTTTCTGAGCACAAACAGAGTTCCAGAAGGAGAAAAGTTCTGGCAATAACCCAACAAAGGTTATGGGCCCAGTCTAGCCTAGACCAGCCTACGCCAGCCTAACCCAGGCAGAAGAACCAGAACTTGATGGGAACGGTGCAGTATCAGAACCAGAACCAGGAGTCTGCTAAAACAGAAAACTGTTGATGGAGGAAGACATCAAGCTAAAGCCAGTGCTGCAAAGTGAGGAAAAATCTCAGTCGGCTGACTCTGAGGAGGACTCTGAGCAGGAGGACGGTGAGATACAAATTCCTAAAGCAGAGGGAATGGCAGGAGCTAATATGTCTGGTTTGCATCAATTGTTAGAAAAGCTGAATGACTCTAACTATGCATTATGGTCTTACAAAATGCAAATGTATCTGATTCAGGCTGAACTGTGGTATGTAGTCACAGAGGATCCACCAGATAGAGCAAATCCACAGAATGCTAAATGGTTTAAGGACGATGCAAAAGCAATGGCAGTTATTGCATTAGCTGTGGAAGACTCTCAAATTTCCTTCATTCAGTTTTTGAATACATCAAAAGAGTGCTGGAATGCGCTACAAGCTGTATATCAAAGAGAAACAGCGGGCAGTAAAATAATTCTAACCCGGAAGCTGTATGGAATGAAGCTAAAACCAGGGGAGTCTATGTCAAACCATTTGAAAAGCATGAGAGAAATCTTCAATCAACTCAGGGCACGAGGGATGGAGTTTACAAATATACACCAAGTCTATGTGATTTTGTCAAGTCTTGATTCATCGTACGACACGGTTGTCACCATGATGGAAAGTCAAGAGGAGAAAAATTTAACCCTCGAGTATGTAGCTGGAAAACTACTGGAAACCTATGAAAGAAGACAAGCTTCAAAACAACAGAGCCTTAAACATCCTGTGGCTGAATTTCAACAAAGCCATAAAACTTTTGACGTGGTGGCTGCATTAAAGGCAAGGAAATGCTTTAACTGTGGTTCCACAGGACACTTAAGGCGGAATTGCAACAACAACAAGAAGAAAAAGCAGTCAACAGCAAAGTGGAGAGAAGAGAACAACATGAATGAAGCTGAATCAACAAAGAAGTGTCTTCTAGCAAGAGTCAAAGAGAAAATGAATCCTTGGTTTTTGGACTCTGGGGCTTCAATAAGTATGGCAAAAGACAAACTTTCATTTGTAACCTTGGAAACTTCTACTTCAGAGCAAAAGTGTGTTACCCTTGCAAATGGAACAAAAATCCAGATTTGTGGTGTGGGTAATGTATATTTTGATTGTCTGGGAGTTGAACTACAAAGTGTTTTATATGTACCAGAATTGGAAACAAACCTTCTAAGTGTGTTTCAGTTAACAGAAATGGGGTATGAGGTTTGTTTTACTGAAGAAAATTGTACTATAAAACAGGGAAACAAGGTGTGTGTGCAAGGAATAATGAAAGAATCTTTGTATGTAATTAATACTTGTACAGAAAATGAAGTTGTAGCCAGCAAAGTCACAACAAAAACAATAGCCAATTGCAAACCACACCAAGAGTGTATCCATTTAACTCATAAAAGGTTTGGTCACGCCAACTATAAAATAATTTCTAAGATTCCAGAATTGTGTGAAGGGGTGAAAATCAAACCATGTTCTAACTATGTAGAATGTAATGTATGCAGTGAAACCAAGTGTCATAAGTCAAACATTCCAAAACATAGTGAGAGAACAACAAAAAGAATTTTTGAATTAATTCATGCAGATCTTGCAGGTCCTTTTGAGACAAGTCAAGGAGGAAACAGATTTTTCTTGTCTATTGTTGATGATTACAGTAGATTTGGATTTGTGTATGTGTTAAAACAGAAGAGTGAAACTTTTGGAAAGTTCAAAGCGTTTGTTAAGTGGAGTAAAAATAGATTTAAAGAACCTATAGCTAATCTAAGAACGGACCGGGGAGGTGAATTTCTTAGCAACCAATTTAAAAAATTCCTCAGTGATGAGGGTATACAACATGACCTTACTGCTCCATATTCACCATTTCAAAATGGAGTTGCAGAAAGGAAAAACAGAACCTTGCAGAACATGTTAAGAGCTCTATTGAAAGAGTCAGGATTGTCTAACCTGTTCTGGGCAGAAGCTTTGTCCACCTCAAATTATTTGTTAAACAGGCTTTACCACTCTGTACATGAAAAAACTCCATATGAAATGTTTTACAAAAGAAAACCTAGAGTGTCACATGTAAGGGTTTTTGGAAGTAAATGCTTTGCTCGTGTTCAGAAAGAAAACAGACCAGGAAAGCTAGCTCAAAGAGGTTTGGAATGTAAACTGTTGGGATATGATACACAAACAAAAGGCTATCGTTTGTGGTCTCCATATCACAAAAGTGTAATTGTGAGCAGAGATGTAGTTTTTCATGAACAAATGCAGGAAACAAAACAGTATGTAAGTTTGCCTGTAGAACAGAAAGCTGTAGAAACAGAAGAAATTCCTGAACAATCTCAGCAAGAGAGGGAGGGGGAAGAAACTGTAAAGGAGGAAACTATGCCTGTAACTATGCCAAGACGATCAGAAAGGGAACGCAAAGCTCCAATTCGTTACTCAGATGAATACCAAAGCAAACAGGTTTCTCATAGAGCTTTACTAATAGCCTATGAACCTACTTCATTTGAGGAAATTCAGGAAATGGAACCTACAGAAGCTCAGGGCTGGCATGAAGCAATGTCAGAGGAAATCAGAGCAATGGAAAAAAATGAAACGTGGGAGCTAGTACCTTTACCTGAAGGTCAATGGGTATTCAAAGTAAAACAAAATGAGAAAGGACAGGTGGAACGTTCAATGGTAAAACACAAAGAGATGCTTTTAAAGCTGGGTCTCAGATTGTAACACAATTTAAACAACATGCGCAAGAGGAGGACTGTTAAGTATATGAAAGAAATACTTGCTTAGTCATTAAAATTGTGTGTGTATGGCTATTTCAGGGTTAAATAGAGAAAGACTATCTGTGAGCAATTACCTTGAGATAGAGGCAGTTCTGGGAACCTTGCCAAGATTCTAAGTTAGCCTCATCACAGCTGTATGTAATGTAGATAAGAATTGTGTAAGATGTGTATATAGTTTCTCACTTTGTAAAATGGAACTGATCACTGCTTACTGATCACTGCTCTATGATCACTGCTCTCTGTGTATGCCTCAGTGTGCTGATCTGAACTGATCTGAATTGGACTGCACAGAAACCTGAAGGAAATAAACCAGCTCTGTTGTGTAAGACCTGTGTGATGTGTGTTTGTTTCTGAGCACAAACAGAGTTCCAGAAGGAGAAAAGTTCTGGCAATAACCCAACAAAAACTACCCCCAGTTTTCCTCTCATCTATACTTCGTATAAACCTTGTGGAGAGTAAGCTTTGCTCTGCTTTAATAGATTGAGAATACGTAACATATAAACTAACATAGGAGCAAGAAGCGCAACATATCTTTGATATGTTTCATACTATGAACATGGCTCAAGTTGACTTTTCTTTTAATTTTGATTCTTCACTTTCTTTCTCCTCACATATCAAGGCTGTAGCCAAGTCCTGCTGTTTTTTTCCTATATAACATTGCTAGGATCCGTCCGTTCTTATCTGAATCTTCTGCTAAGACCCTTGTCCATGCATTGGTTATCTCCCGTTTGGGCTTCTGTAATCTTCTTTTGACTGGTCTTCCTTATGCTCATCTGTCCTCTTTGGTCTCTCTTCACCATTCTGCAGCCAAGATTATTTTCTTGGCTCGTCGTTTTGACCATGTTTCTCCTTTGTTGAAATCTCTTCGTTGGCTTCCGATCCCATATAGAATTCAGTATAAGCTTCTTTTGCTGACATTCAAAGCATGTCATGGTCTTGCACCTTCTTATCTTTCCTCTCTCATTTCACTCTGCCACCCCCCTTGTACCCTCCGTTCTTCAAATGTTATGTTGCTCTCCTGCCCAAAAGTCTCTGTCTCTCTTGCCCGGCTTCGCCCATTCTCTCTGGCTGCCCCATTTGCTTGGAATGCTTTTCCAGAGCAACTACGTACCACGAGTTCCATTGTAGGTTTTAAAACGCGTTTGAAAACTCACTTGTTTTCAATAGCTTTTGGTATTTTAGCTTGATTTACTGTTCTTATTACTATGATTATTCTCTTATTTCTGCTTTGTGAACCCCTTCCCCCCTTCATATGTTTTAATGTGATTTTAGATTGTAAGCCTCTAGGCAGGGTATCGCTGTTTTATTTTTATATTTTGTACAAGTACATTGTTGGTGCTATATAAATAAATATAAATAATATATATAAATATAAATAAATATAAATAAATATAAATAAATAAATAAATAAATAAATAAATTTTTAAAGGGGATTTTAAAATAAAACTTTGAAATTATTGAATGGAGGCACCCTATATACCAATAGTGAACTCATTTTCTGAGTTTTGATTCTCATGTAGCCAAAATGGCATCATCCACACGCAAGAAGGAGGTATCAACCAACTTCGGGGAATATGAATGTTTGCAGAAATATTTTTTAAAAATGTTTTAAAACCTCTAACAGCCCATTGAGAAATGAACATGTTAATTGGGCCCAGAAAGCTGGCTGGCTGTTGAGGGGAGATGTAATACTGGGTGAAAGGAAGAATGGAATGGAATATGTTGAAAGAGGGCATGGGTGATGGCTGGCTAGAACTGTGAACAGCACTCCACACGGCACACATTTCACTGCAGGTCCTACTTATAACTAACAGTCAACCATTTTTAGAAGCCTATAGATGTAGAAACAGTCAGCAGTGGAATAACACCTTCATTGCTCAGACTCATGTGTGCGTTGCAGCAATTTGTGGGTGGAGTCTGGCAAGTCCAGGCTCAATGGCAAACCGTCTTTGACAGTTGGCTGCACTCTATATATCTTATAATCTGATCCTGGCTACTTGCCAGAATGTGGTTTTTTTTATCAGTCACACTGCTAAATTACAGGCTTTTTGTCATCCATTGCATTCCACGTCCCCGTATCTCCAACCTAAAAATGGCTTGCTTCCTGCCTGTGCCTTGCCAAACCAGGTTAGCTCAGTTAATCTTTTATCCTAAAACAGCTACCTTGCGGCAATTAGACAGGAAATAGGACAAGACATCAAAGGGCTGTATTTGTGACACCTGGATTATGAATCAGAATGATGACAACAAGCCCAAAATTCTCCACAGGCTGTTGTCAATGTTTCAAAAGTTAGCTCAGACGTGTCTTTGTGAAATTATTTTAAGAAGGGACCAACAGAGATCAATTAAGAGAATGTCACAAAGTCCTTTTGGGTCTAATTAAAAAGTTTGTCTATGAAAATAACACTCTAATGACGAATTAAGGGATTGATTTGGACAAGGACTGAGTCTCCACAGTCCTCACTGAATTTGCAGCAGCTAAGCAGTTCCACTTCCAGGATATGCCGCAAAGGACTCCGGGGTCTTGTTGACAGCAATTGTGCTGAAGTCTAAAACTGCCACATTTAATCGCTACTTCTTCCCCGCTCCTAAAACAGTTGTTGCTGAGGGAGGCTCCAAACTAATTTTGGTGCCAGGAAGTCACTGTGGATAGAGCCCTGAAAACATTAGCTCAGTGCAACCAGAACATGAGAGCGAGTGCACAAGTCTGATTGGGCTATAGGGCCATTTGGTGCTAAGCCTGACCTATTGAGCTCCTGCTGGAGTCACTGTGATGAATAGACCTTGGAAGTGGAAGCCTTTTTCTTTCCTCATATTTGAGCAAGGCCACTTTCTAGATTGGTTCACACCATGTTCAACGGAGCTGACCACCAGCTTTTTCCAATGTAATTAGGGCTGTGTAGGGAACCCCTGATCCGCTCTGATCCGGAGCTCCGGATTTCCCTCCATAGTCTTACATTGGAAACGTAAAACGCCTATAACTTTTTTAGTTTTCAAGATAGAAACATGAAAATGGGCACCATGATAGCTTCTAAATATATTCTTAGTCATGGTCACTTTGAAGGAAATGGGATCGTCTCCTGATTTGGGGGGAAATTTTAAAGACGTCCCCCCCATTTACAGAAATGCATTTAAGTCCGTCATTTTTCAAGATACACACATGTAACTGGGCACCATGATAGCTTCCACATGGGACCTTAGGCACAGCCACTTTGAAGGAAATGGGATCATCCCCCTGATTTTTGGGGATTTAAAAAAAGATTTCCCCCATTTACAGAAATGCATTTATCTCTGTCATTTCTACAGTTAAAGACATGTAACTGGGCACCATGATAGCTTCCACGTATGACCTTATGCAAGCCAACTTTGAAGTAAATCTGATCATGCCCTGATTTTTAGTGATTTTTTAAATTTAAACATCAATCACTATATCCTCAGAAATAAAATGTGTATTGGAAGGAGCAAAAGTGCATCTCAGGACAACATTAGTATTTAAAAGGGACTACAGTGTACTGTGTTCCCTTTGAAGTGCTAATATTGTCCTAAGATGTACTTTCGATTAGCTCCTTCCAATACACATTTTATTTTTGAGGGATATTGTGGTTAAGGTTTAACTTTAAAAAATTGCTACAAATCAGGGCATGATCCCATTTCTTTCAAAGTGGCCATGCCTAAGGTCCTATGTGGAAGCTATCATGGTGCCCAGTTACATGTGTGTATCTTGAGAAATGACAGAGATAAATGCATTTCTGTAAATGGGGATTTTTAAAAAAAAAAATCCCCAAAAATCAGAGGATGATCCCATTTCCTTCAAAGTGGCCATAACTAAGGATATATTTAGAAGCTATCATGGTGCCCATTTTCATGTTTCTATCTTTACAACTAAAAAAGTTATAGACATTTTTCTTTTCCAATGCAAGTCAATGGAAAAAGCGCACGGCTTGACCCAAAATGGCATCCGGAACTTTGGATCGATCCTTTAGATGACAACATCTGCATCCTGTATGCTTCCTACTCATTTTTTCATTGGCGCAAAATAGAACCCTTTTAATCCAGCTCTTTTTTAAAAATGGAATGGGCAGCAACCTCCTGCGGTTTGCAGGAAAAGCTGGGTGATACAATGGCTCCTGAATGGGCCACGTCGTCTTTTTTTACTTCCTCTTTCCCCTCAGGGCAGAATGAGGAAGTAATGAGGGACAAACGTGGGGGCAGAGAAGCGATGGTAAGGAAACGTGATCTCCCCCCCCCATGTGATGATGCTCACAGACTATTCCAATTCCATTTAAAGATTCCATTTAGCTATCATGGCTCCTAGCTGTTGATAGTTCTATATATCTGTCCTATTGGATTTCAGAATTCCTCTTCACTTCTGGAAAGGATCTATGTCTTGGTCGATGGATGTTTCCTTCTTCTAAGATTTCTGACTTGTTGCCTTCTATTCCTTCTTTGATATATGGAACAATTTCATCTCACATAATGCCTACTTTGTCTTTAACGTGGATCTTGTAGTCTTTTGTAGACTTTCAACAAAAAAGCTCCTGAGAAAATACACAGGTGGGAGTCTTTGGTCTGGAGAAACTGTATCATTCTTTGAAAAGATAATCATATTAGCTACGCTCTGAGAGAACAGGGAATTCTGGGAAGTGTGGCAGATCGCGTCAGCATCCCTGCTAATCAAAATGTACCTACACTGGATCCTTGTAAGCCCTGGCTCTGCTACTCCACTTGTGCTGGACATGTCTGGTGGTGACTACGTTCTGGGAGGCAATGTCTAAAATTCCCAAAACAGGACCTTCATGCCAGCCCCGAGGTGGCTTTATTACTGCGTTTCAGTGATAACAATATGGATCTTCTCCATAAAACTTCATTACATTTCTGGTGGTGACTCTGTTTGTATATTATGTTTTAATTCAGTTTTATATATTTTATCGTTTATTGTTGTTCCCCACCTCGATCAAAATGGAGAGGCAGGTAAGAATTATTATTATTATTATTATTATTATTATTATTATTATTATTATTATATTTAGGGCTGTGCTCTGCTCCGTTCCAGATCCCCGGATCTGGACCCCCTAAATTCGGATCCGAATTGGGTCGGGGGAGGTCCGGATTGGCTCCTGCACTTCCCCTTAATGTTCTCCACACTCTCTTTGTGAGCAACCAGAGGCATCTAGCTGGATGTTGTTGAAAACAATGCTAGACTATCTGACCCAGGAAAGCAACTGTTACATTTATATGATCTAACCCAATCACAGTTTTGTTCTCCATGACCCTCTTAGGTGCCCCAACCAGTCTTTGAAGACCTCCTTGACTTTCTTATTCCTCAAAGTGAAGATGAATGGATTTAGAAATGGGGTCCCTACAGATGTCAACAGGGCCACCATTTTGTTCGTATTTGAGAAATAGTTTTTGCTGGGCCTCACATAGATGAAGATGGTAGTGCCGTAGCCAATGACCACCACAGTGAGGTGTGAGGCACAGGTGGAGAAGGTTTTCTGACGGCCAGTAGCCGATGGGATCCTCAGGATGGTGGAGATGATTGCAGCATAGGATGCTGTTGTCACAATAAAAGAGCTTAAGACAAACAGAATTGCAAGAAGGAAATCCCAGAGCTCAATGAGGTGGGTGTCTGAGCAGGCGAGTCTGAGCAAGGGTGCATTGTCACAAAAGAAATGGTTGATCTGATTGGAACTGCAAAATGACAGTAGAGCCCTGAGAATCGTTGGCGGAATCATAGCAAAGAAGGAAGTCATCCATGATCCAAAGGCAAGCCAGGTGCAAACACTGTTGCTCAAGATGGTGGAGTAGTGCAGGGGATGGCAGATGGCAACATAGCGGTCGATTGACATTACAGCCAGAAGAAGGAACACAGTGGTCCCCAGAGAAAAGTAGAAGTAAAATTGAGTCAGGCACCCTCCAAAGGAGATCGCTTTCCTTCCAGCCATTAGGCCTGCGAGCATCCTGGGGACTACAGTGGATGTGACCAGCAACTCTGCCACAGAAAAATTACCCAAGAAAAAATACATAGGGGTGTGAAGCCGGGAATCCAAATAAATCATGGCAGCAACAGCAGTATTGCCAACTATCGTAAACAGATAGAGCACTAGACAAGGTGCAAAGAGGAGGACACTCTGCAATTCCTTTATAGTTGAGAACCCTATTAGGATGAATTCTGTGGGTTGTGTGTGGTTTTCCATCATCCAGCTTCTTCAGCACTTCTCTCTGGAGGACAAAATAGGTGGATTAGTCTCTGTTAGGCTGGGGAATTACAACATCTAACGTTTTTCCTTATGTAGATCATTGGGGCTGATCTAGCACATTCATGCAGTCTTGCAATCCTGTAAAATATATTAGGGAAACGAATATAACAAAGACATAGGCCTAATCTACACCAAGCAGGACATTGCACTATGAAAGTGGTATGAAAGCAGTATATGAAAGGCAGGATACACACCAAACAGGATATATCAGTATGAAAGCAGTATATGGTTTGTGTCAATGGGCCCCAACAGTTATCAGTGCACTTCAATACCGCGATAAAGCAGTAGTGTGGCTCCAGCCTTTTATATACCATTTTCACACCGCTTTCATAGTGCAATATCCCGCTTGGTGGAGATTAGGCCACAATCAAAGCTGGAAACAAAGGTTCTCTGAATTTCTTTTAAAGTACAAGCAAAATGAAACATATTTAGAACGGTTCACCAGTTAAGAAAAGAATGACAAAGCTTTTGAGAACGGAACATGTTAAAATAAAACCCACTTAAGAAAAAATTACAGAACCAGTAAAAATATTAATATTAGGCCTTAATGAGTTTAAAAACACACACAATTAGTTGGGATAGTTCCCCTAGGATGATTGAAGGAACAAAGAACCTCACTCGGATCATGACTGAGTTGGAAATTTTCATGAAAGCTATGTTATTATTTTTATTCTGGTAACTCCAGTTTTGCTCCAAAGGAGTCAGAAAGGGGCTCTCCAAATATGATCTTGTCCCCTCTTCCCCTGAAGCAGGTCTGCATAATGCAAGACCCCTTCCTTGCCTATTTGTGTGGTAGAATTCAGTTCCCTATTGCTTGTGGCCCTTTCTAGACTCTGTGGGAATATGAACACAATATGAACACAAGCCTGGCAATGGTGTGGGAATGGGAGAATGCTTGCGCTATGTTCTATGTTGCTCCTCAAAAGCACTTGGTGCAGCATTCCTGCTGTTAATTGAGCAGTGCGCCCCTCCTGAGTTAATACAAAAATATAAAGTGGGCCCTCTGAGTGATGTGTTTCTACACTAGTCCTGATAGCTATTCTACCTCCAGTATCAGAGGCAGAAAACCTTTGTACACCAGTTACTGGGGAACATGGGTGGGAGGATGATGTTGCACTCATGTCTTGCTTGTGAGTTTCCCATGGGCAGCTGGTTGGCCACCGTGTGGACAGAACACTGGACTAGAGGGGCCCTTGGTCTGATCTCGCACGGCTCTTTTCTTACGTTCTTATCTACATCACACCCTGCTCTGGCACGTTAAGGTCGCTGGGTGACCTTGCTATGCTTCCCATATGCCATTGTCTCAAGCCTGACTGAGAAACATCCAAGGAACATTCACTTAAGATTGCGCACCATTTACTAATAAAATAACGTCTTTCAAATGGAACATTTCTGGCTCCCTGTTACTGTACAACTCTTAGAAATGCATCTAGCCTTTCAACTGTCCAATATGGTAACCCCATATCATACCTGCAGGGGTTGTACAGATATAGGTGCACACAGGAGTCAGAATGTGTGTTTTTATGCTGCAGGATGAGATCAGCTCCTTCTCACTCCTTAGATTTATCTTTGAATCCAATGCTATCACCCCCAGCCCACCTCACCCTCACACCAATGCATCAGGCAAGGTGTTTACCTTTCACCCTTGCCAGTTTATCCAATTAAATATGGAATGATCATTAGGGTTAGAAAGCTCATACAGTTTTCTTAAACTTGAAAAGTGGGAGGGTGGAAGGGAGATGGCCAGGACGTCCCAGAAGCTACCTCTCATCCCACTCCCCAGAGCAGTTTTTCATGTTTATGTAAACCAACCATGCAAACAAACCCATTCACTCCAGCCAGCATATACTGCGCAAATGTCTTTGACTAATGAATTCTAAGGATCAGTGGGCCAGGAGATGGCATTTCATCAATTATTTCATTGCTCGTTTTTTTTCCCTGAGCCTCTTAGCTTAAAAATAAATGTTAGCTGACTTTGTGCAAATTCTCCCAATCCTCCCAATCAGAAGAATTTAACAACGTAGAGTTTATTTTAGGGAGAAACAAGAATGGGTTGCTCCTGACTTTGCACAATCCCAATAAACTCCAACAATAAAAAACACACACATGTCACCAGCTTTTATTTTACTAAATGCATTGTAAATTAGTGAACCTAGATGTGTAAGTGTGAAAGCTCTCTTCTTCTGAAGGAATCTCCTCTGTTTTGTATTTTCCTGTCGCTGTTATTAAATGGACATATTCTTTGTGTGGTTTCTCTGCCCTCCCTTTTTATTGAATGAATGAATGAATGAATGAATGAATACCTTTATTGAATAAGTCTTCTGACCATTTCAAAAAAATCACATAATCATTAAGAACAAACAGACATTACTTAAAATTTATGATTTAAAATTTTAAAACAAAATACAGTTCATATATGATATATTATATATGACTAACAGTTAATAAGACCTCTTGTATATTACAACATTTGATAAAAACGTATTAATTAATCCATTTTTTCTAATTCTTTTTTCCTTATGCTGGTTGCTTTAAGAGCGAAGAGTGCAACCCACTGGGTCACAAAATAGTTAGAAACACGTAAGAGAAAGGACAATTTATCCTTGGCTGTCCAGTCTCTCATGCGTATTAAAAACATAGATAGATAACGTTCTCTACATTTTGAATATAAACAACATTCAAGTAAATAGTGGGCTAAATCTTCTATTTCAGGGTTTTTATTGTACGTGTAACTTCTTCTTCTTATTATTATTATTATTGTTATTTACATTTATATACCGCCCCATAGCTGAAGCTCTCTGGGCAGTTTACAAATATTATAATTTGTAATATACTATAATTTGTAATATATGGAAAACAATAAACACATTTAAAAGATGTTTGTTTTTTAAAAAAGAAAAGTCTCTTGAAAAGTGAGGTGGTGCTTCTGTTCTTCCACAATCTTGGATATTTAACAATCTCATCTTTTATTTAAGGTCCGTCTCCCTTTTATTTTAAGCTAATTTGGCAAAGGCTATGACACACAACTATAGGTGCAATTGCACAGATGCAGTTTTATTCTGGAATGAAAAATTGGAATGAGCCAGGCTGGCAATCTTGAGAGGAGGAAGTAACTCTCTTCAGAAACTCCAAATATTAATAAGGAGGAGAAAATAATAATTTCTAATTCAATTTTTACCCATGCATTTAATTAGTAAGCCTATGCTAACTCTTGCAAAACTATCATTCCATAAGGTGCTGAAAAAATCAGAATGGATTCAGAGAACAGCAGCATGGATGATCAGTGTGTTAGGGGCTGGAGGGAAAAGTGTCAGGAGTATGTTTGAGATATGCTTGCGCACTTTATTCACATCAAATTGAGGGGTTTTAAGGGGGTACTTTCAGATTTCCTTGTCAAGTGTTAAAGAAAACAAATCTTATGAGGAAAGGCTGGATAAAGTTATCTAAGTTAAAAGATTGTGTGGCAAATTATTTTAAGATTATCCTGATGCTTTAAAAGATACCAGAGAGAAAGAGGCTGTTCTTATTCATTCCACTCCACAGATTACTGCAAAAGGAGGAGTGGATTTTAAACTCGAGAAAAATAGATTTAGGCTAAATGTTAGAGGAAATGTTTGGCTCAGCAATGGAATACAATTGCCCAAGGAAAACTCAGGAGCTTCTTCTTTGAATGGAAAAATGGCAGGACACGAACTGCAGGTGCCTTAGTCCAGGGCTAGCAAGTTTGTATATTTTCAAGGTCAATTTTATTATCTTAAATGTGGTACAGCAGAGCCAACTCACCTGAAAGTGGTGTCACCAGGTCTTATAATTATAATTAAAGACTCTGAATACCTCCAGCCCAAGGTATAAAATCAAAAGGGAGGTGTAACATCGTTTTGTGGGACCTCACAAGATTTTTGTAAGGATATTTTCCTTACAAATGAAACAATGTTTCTTAAACGACAGCTTAATTATGTTTCGTTAGGACAATGTAGAGCAGTCAAAATTGTTCCAGGGATTGGATCCAACCCCGTTTGGTTTAGTGCAGGTAGTGGGACTGGAACGCCCAGCAAGCAATGTCCAGTATAATAAAATTATGAGAAAAGAGGCTTATGAAATTACTTACAGTGTCGCAACTCTTCCAAGCACAGGTGAGATGGGACTGTGATGGATTCTTCCATTGTTTGAGGAATGAGACAGACAGCTACTCAGGTGTGTGTATCCAGGCAGAAAAAGAGCTTTTAACTACTGCTCTCTGCCAAATATATATATTTTTAATTAACACAGGCACCCTTTCTCTTTTCTTGTGCTGGGTCTAAAACATTTAGAAGCAATATAGAACATCTCGTTATTTTCAAGATCCTGCACTTGAACAGGATTCTCTGCACTGGATTCTTCCAAATTCAGTGGTGTATGTGAGTGGATACCTTTATAATATTTTGTTTGTTTGTTTGTTTTTTGTTGGTAAACTACTTGATACACCCAGGAGACAAAAGAACTGCGAGTTGGGAGTGGGGGGACTTTAGGATTTCACAGGAGTGCCAAAAGTAAGATTGGAAGCTCAAGAGCCACCTCCTGGGATGAAAGAAATTTGTCTCCCATGCCTGTTTCCACCCTGGCTTCTCAGCCATGGATTCTCCTACTATCCGCTGTACAAAGAACAAACCTTCAATGTAAGTTGCAGACTATGGAGGGAACAAAGAAAAGCAGAGTGACAGAGTGATCATTGCTCCATACGGTCGATAAAGGAATAATGTGTGGAAAATGCCTTATCCTTGATCTTTACCTACAAGTGGCGAATGCCCACCCTGCCCCACTAGGTTTAATTTGTATCAGGACAGGACTTGCCTTCAGGACTCAGGCCTGGCATCTGTTTTCAATGCCAGGGCTTAAACCGGGGACACAAGAAGAGAGCACAGAAGGACTTCTGCTCAGGCAGGTGCAAAGTGGGTAACTTCAGAAGGAAGGAATCTCTGAGATCAAAGGGTAGTTGTCTAGTCTGACTTTAGCCCTGGCATCTTTTCCCCGCCCCCAAGAAATTAAGTACTGATTTCTCCCCTTCCCATATTCCAGCTAAAATAAAGGGTCCTGAGAGGCCGATAAACGTTCTGTTTGGAAAGAGAAACTGAGACATATCCCTTGCAAGGTTTTTGCATTAAGGTCTAATCCCATCATGCCAATAATTACCAAGGTGTGAATGTGCAAACTAACTTTAGGCAATTCCATGCTAAAAGTAGTGTTTGGGGGGCATGACCTTAGGAGGAAAAAATACATGGAGGAAGCGAATTGCCTGGATAGATATCAGTTATGTGACTTTTGGGTCTAGAAGAAGACGACAATATTATTGATTGGCAGGGATAAGTGATGTCACGAAAGCTGAAGAAACTAAGTGCCAAACTCCTGTTGCCAGGAGATCCATGATCAATTTCTACCCCCATTTTTTAAAAAAATACAAATACCAGTGCTGGCCCTATTCTGAGCCACCTTGAGCCACATGGCTCAAAAAGCAAATCAGGAGGGATGGCAAATCACACACCTCCATCCACTGCCTGCAGGTCACACCACTGCATCTCCCTGGGTGGCTGGCTGGCTAGTATTCCTGCTTGCCCACCCACTTGTCATGGAGCACTGTTACTACTTTCACACTAAAACAACCGGTGGGACTCCTGTGGGGTTCTCTGGAACACCAACACCATGCTGCATTCTGAGTAAGTGGTCCTTCCTCAGAGCAGAGCACTGAGGGTAACAGGGGCCCAGAGAGCCAACACTTTGCTATAGCAGTTGCAAATACTATTTATTTATTTATTTATTTATTACATTTTTATACTGCCCAATTGCAGAGGCTCCCTGGGCAGTTTACAATTAAACCCATAACATACAAAAAGTCAAGATTTAAAACTTTAAACATTAAACAATATCATATAAAACCAGAATAAGTTATAGTCCAGGGAAAACCTATCTAAAAAGATATGTTTTCAGGAGGTGTTTAAAGGATGTTACATTTTCCGCCTCCCGAACCGCACGAGGAAAGGTTTTGCAGAGGGTGGGGTGCTGCTACAGACAAGTTGCCTTTTAAGACTTCAACTTTAAACTTATTTTACTGCTTTCCTCAAAGCACTGAGGAGCGAGAGGGCCTTGGAAAGCTTGACATCATCCACATGGCCACCACCCCTGTGGCAGCAAAACCATGTTACAAGGCAATATGGGGGGGGGGGCAGGGAGGAGGGTCTGCCACCCCACTTCAGGCAGAACATTGTCTGTGCTGGCCTCAGGAAACAGAGGGCTCCATCACACCAGTGATTTATCCCATGCTCCCCCTGCCTGGTATGCAGTTTTGCAGCCTGGTACCCACATGACGTCGTCCACGTCCTGCACTCATTTTGGCTATTATCCTCCATGTTTCATTTCTTTTTGGAGCGCAGAAAGTCTGGATTATGTTCTCTCCCTGTGAAATAAATGCACTCTTCCCTCCCGTGTATTTCTGTGGTTGTGTTCTATCAACCATCCCGTTCTTTATTGGGGGTTTGTGTGTCTAAGGGCGGTCTCCATGACAAAAAAGGAGGGTGGTGTGATTCTCCACTCAACCATGAAGGGGGAGAGAGAGGTCCCATTTAACTCTATGTTCTTACTCCTGAGTAGGCATGACCAGGGGTACACGTTCACCTTAAAAGAAATGTGGATGCCCCTTCCTTGCCTGCAGCTCCCACATTTTTAAAGCTAAAGAGATAAAAATTGGCACAATGATAGCTCTTAAGGGGGGCTTTAGCCATACCAAGTTTGAATCAGATTGGGTCATCCCTTGATTTTAAGGAATTTTTAAAATGGAAATTAATACTTACTCTGCATAAGTGTTCAAGATAAATAGATCAAAATTGGCACAGTGATAGCTCTTACAGAGGGCTTTTAGCATGCCAAGTTTGAATCACATTGGTTCATCCCTTGATTTTCTATGAATTTTTAAATTCTCCCCCTAATCCCATTTTCCTGGTATTTCTTAAATTCGAAGGATCGATCTTCCATTCCTTTGAAGCTGTGCATCTTCAAGTTCATAAACTATAAATCTGCTGGTTCCCTTACTTAAGAGTAAATCCCACTGGTTTCAACTGCATTTATATCCAATTCATACTAAAATCCCATGCATGCTTTCCTTTGAGTAAACCCCATTTTAGTAAGTCTGTCTCTGTTCAATGGGGTTTATTGAAAGGTAAGCATGCATGGGATTTTAGTATAAATTGGATGTAAATGCAGTTGAAATCAATGGGATTTACACAACCCTGCAAACCTCTCCAGGGCGAGGTGTCCAACTACCATCAACCAATAAACTGTTGGGGGTGGTACGAAGGAGATGGGGGGTGGAATGTGCATCTCAATGGAAGAACAGCGATATGCTGGTGTGAACGAGGGGAGAGGTGTAAAGATGAATGAAACATAAAAGTGCAAAGGTGTAAGATGATCAGGCTTTCACACGCTATGGAAACAAGAGCAGATAATTCAAGGGTAACCCAGGGCAAACATGCAGGTGTGATGGAGCCCATTGACTTGGGGCCCTTGAATGTAAATGCAACAGCAGCATTGGGGGGGTGGGAAGGGTGAATACTTGACCCATTTCCTTGTAATTAAAATTGCTCTTCTGCTTTTGGGTTTTTTTGCCCCAACGTGCAACACCTTACACTTGCTTACATTGAACCGCATCTGCCATTTGGATAATTATCAAGACAACAGCGCCCCCTCCCCAATGAAATCTTATTAAATTAAACCATAATAATGTGAACAATGTTGCATTACCTCACAACAGACTGAATAATCTTGAGGGTGTTGCCACTATTTTTTCGAAAACAGTCCTTAGCTCATGTATACATATGAGAAATTATAAGAAATTGGACCAGCTGAGAATAATTAGGAAAACTCTTAAGAAGCCTCTCTGGAGCTAATTAAAAAGTCTCAGTCTTTTGAAAATAAAACTGTAACTTGTACATATGGGCCAGATGCTGAGTTTCTCTAGCTATCACTCATTTTGCAAGATCCTTTCTTTCTCTTCCAAGAGGAAACCTTGAAGACTCCAGAGCCTTGTTTAGCACTACAGATGCTGTAACTTTAGTGATATATTTAATCTTTAACTGCTTGAGCAGCTCCCAACGTGGTTCTTGTTATGGGAGTCTCTGACCTCCAGGAAGCCACTGTGTTTCATATCTTGAAGACATCAGCTCAATGCAAAGCAGCATTCAACTGGGCACTAGAAGGTATGAGATTCCTAGGAAATAATAGCAACAATGGCATGTCAACTGGCAAAAAGTAGTGGAAGGCCAATGCGTCCAGGCTACCTGCGGGAATGCCTTCTCCCATACAATCCCCCCGCACTCTTGGGTCCTCTGGGAAGAATCTACTTCAGTCAGCAACAACTAGTCTGACAACCTTTACCCAAAGGACCTTCTGTTCTGCCACTCCCAGACTGTGGACTCGCCTGCAGGAGAGATCCACCAGCTTAATAGTCTTTCTGAATTTAAAAAAGCTATAGAGACCGCTCTTCCAGCAGGCCTACCCAGTTGAATTTTAAAATGTCTAGCTGTTATTTTAATAATGTAGTAGTTTTATATGTTTTTAATCAGTTCTATAGATTTTATAGTATTTTTATATTTGAAGTTGTTCCCCACCTCAATCCAGAGGGAGAGGTGGGTAAGAAATATTATTGTTAATAATCAATCAGGTACATTAAGCAGTCCAAAAGGTCAGGAAACAAGGCATCAATTGCAGGCGCAGTTCAGGAGACAGGATACAAGGCAGGATGGACCAAGTTGTTCCAACACTGGCTGGATTTTCAGTGAAGGCTTTTAAGCCCAAAGCCTGCTATACTCCACCCAGAACTCAGCTGTAGTAATCAAGCTCCTTTTTCAGAGCCTTACTCCTGAAGAGTCACATTCTCCTGAGGAGACCTTTTCTGGAGGCAAGCACTCCTTCACACAGGAGCCTTCCTTGCCTGCCACTTGAGGCAACGATGATCTTAGAGGTCAGGGGGTTGCTCAGCCTCTGAGGTAGAATCTCTGTCCCCTGAAAGGGATGGCCCTGCAACCACCTCCCCTGAGGGCTTGGGCTCCTGTGGGTCTGGTGGCAGTCGATGGTCTGGGGTGCCCTGGGTTTCTGGGGCCTCTAGCTCTTCTTCAAAGAAGACTTATCCCGTGGGAGCATGACAGGAAAATTGGTAAATTGGGGCCCAGTCCTGGTTGCCTCAGAGAGCCTAGTTTTTCCAGAGGTCTCCGGGGTTTTCCGGGTCATCTAGTCACCCTAAGCTGGCAGTTCTTTGAATATACAGAAACCCTTACTTTTGGGTGTGTGTGTGAGGTGGGGATGGACCTTTAGTAGGGTGACCATATGGAAAGGAGGACAGGGCTCCTGTATCTTTAACAGTTGCCTAGAAAAGGGAATTTCAGCAGGTGTCATTTGTATATATGGAGACCCTGGTGAAATTTCCTCTTCATCACAACAGTTAAAGCTGCAGCAGCTATACTGCAGCTATACTGTGATCAAATTTAAAATAGGGCAGGGCACCTGCAGTTTTAACTGTTGTAATGAAGAAGGATTTTCAACAGGTTCTCCATATATACAAATGACACCTGCTGAAATTCCCTTTTCAATACAACTGTTAAAGATACAGGAGCCCTGTCCTCCTTTTCATATGGTCACCCTACCTTTAGGCTGCCCTCTTGAGAGACATGGGACCATGAAGTACAGCACTGGATAAAGCAGGGGTGGAAAACCTATGGTCCTCCAGACATTCCTGGACTCTAACTCCCATCAGCTCTAGCCAACATGGCAAACAGTCAGGAATGCTGAGAGTTGTATTCAACAACATCTGGAGAGATGCAGGTGCCCCAGCCCTCAGGCAAAGTAATGATGACAAAAATGTTACAGAAAAAAAAAACACTAGGTGGGAGTAGAGACTAAAGAGAAAAGTGGATTTTCTTCTACAAATTTCCTCACACAAACGTATGCATTTCTCCAAACTCTTGAGAAAGTTATTGGAGTATGTTTCTAACACCCAAAACACAAGAACAGCCAGTATAACCTTCACCACAGGTTCAATAACCTAAATACAGACGCTCATCCTTCTAGTGGTGGGAAATTTGGCCAGACAAGATGTACTAGATGTGTCAGCTTGACGTGTCTATGTGATGTGCTTATGACCACTGTTTTTGGTCAATAGACACATCAAAAGTCTATTGAGAATTTGCTAGGAAATTTCCATTGTTTATTAAAAGTCTAGCTGCTACTAAAATGAAAATAGCTTAAACAACACAAGCATAGAGTTTTGTTCACACTTCGTACTCTGCATTGTTGAACGCTCAGCGTAGACCTTCTCCTAGAAGGTTTCAAGAACAGAACAGAACTAGGGTTGGGAGCATCTGTTGAGCTTGATTATGGGCAGGGTCTCATTTTTCTACTTTTAAATTTATTTATTGATTTGATTTGATTTGTATCCTGCCTTTGTATAAAAAATGGCACTCAAGGTGGTTTAGAATCACCAATAAAACTTGATAAAACAATAAACAAATACGTTAAAACACAATTAAAACATCATCATCATCCAGTTCAAAAGGATGATAATGATGCTGGCAGAAGGACAACATGGAGACAATATAGCTTCTCCAGGTAGTTCCACAGCCAGGGAACAGCATTTGAGAAGACCCTCTTTCGCATTGCCACCAAATGCTACTCTGAAGACTGTGGTCTCGAAAGAAGGGCCTCTCCTGAAGATATTAAGAACCGGACACGGTTGTATGAAAGAAGGCAGTCTTTCAGGTGGCCTTGTGCCAAACTGTACAGGGCTTTATAGGTCATAACCACTACTTTGAATTCTGCCTGGAAACAGACTAGTAGCCATTTAAGCTGTTGTAATAAGGGAGTCAAGTAGCAATGGTAAGAACAGACCACGGAACAACCACGGACTGGTTTAAGATTCGGAAAGGAGTACGGCAGGGTTGTATACTCTTACCCTACCTATTCAACTTGTATGCAGAACACATCATGCGACGTGCTGGGCTTGACGAATCCAAGGCTGGAGTTAAAATCGTGGGAAGAAACATTAACAATCTCAGATATGCAGATGATACCACTTTGATGGCTGAAAGCAAGGAGGAGCTGAGGAGCCTTATGATGAAGGTGAAAGAAGAAAGTGCAAAAGCTGGGTTGCAGTTAAACCTCAAAAAAAAACCAACCAAGATTATGGCAACCAGCTTGATTGATAACTGGCAAATAGAGGGAGAAAATGTGGAGGCTGTGACAGACGTATTTCTGGGCGCAAAGATTACTGCAGATGCTGACTGCAGCCAGAAAATCAGAAGACATTTACCAATACTTCTTGGGAGGAGAGCAATGACAAATCTTGATAAAATAGTTAAGAGCAGAGACACCACACTGCCAACAAAGGTCCGCATAGTTAAAGCAATGGTATTCCCCGCAGTAACCTATGGCTGCGAGAGCTGGACCATAAGCTCAGCTAAAAACTTTTCTTTTTCCTAAAGCTTTTAAAACTTGATTTTGTTCTGACTTTATACTGTTAGTTTTACCTTGCCCTGTGCCTGTTTGCATTCTCTTCCCCTCCTTATTGTTTTATTAGGATTTTATTAGAATGTAAGCCTATGCGGCAGGGTCTTGCTATTTACTGTTTTACTTTGTACAGCACCATGTACATTGATGGTGCTATATAAATAAATAAATAATAATAATAAATAATAATAATAATAATAAGGAAAGCTGAGCGAAGGAAGATAGATGCTTTTGAACTGGTGTTGGAGGAAAATTCTGAGAGTGCCTTGGACCACAAGAAGATCAAACCAGTCCATACTCCAGGAAATAAAGCCAGACTGCTCACTTGAGGGAATGATATTAAAGGCAAAACTGAAGTACTTTGGCCACATAATGAGAAGACAGGACATCCTGGAGAAGAGGCTGATGCTAGGGAAAGTGGAAGGCAAAAGGAAGAGGGGCCGACCAAGGGCAAGATGGATGGATGATATTCTGGAGGTGACGGACTTGACCTTGGGGGAGCTGGGGGTGGCGGCGGCCGACAGAAAGTTCTGGCGTGGGCTGGTCCATGAAGTCACGAAGAGTTGGAAGCGACTGAACGAATAAACAACAACAATAAGGGAGTCACATGCTCCCTCTAATCAGCACTGGTCAACAGTCTGGCTGCAGCGTTCTGGACCATCTGAAGTTTCTGAACCATTTTTTTTAAGGCAGCCTCACGTAGAGCGTGTTACAGTAGATCAAATGAGATGTAACTAAGGCATGTGTGACCATGACCAGATCAGACCTCTCTAGTGGGCATGTGCTCCGCTCTGATTAGGAGCGGAGAAGCAGTAGCGGATTGGCCTGCTCCGCCTTATCCAG
Source organism: Elgaria multicarinata webbii (assembly GCF_023053635.1). Lineage (NCBI taxonomy): Eukaryota > Metazoa > Chordata > Lepidosauria > Squamata > Anguidae > Elgaria > Elgaria multicarinata. The sequence goes on from NC_086176.1 coordinate 10,063,272, forward strand.
AGGTGGAGTAGAAGCGGACCGCAGACCCCTAGAAGCAAGGCGAAGAGAAGCGGCCATTTTTCGGAGCTCCTAGTTCAGGCGGAGCGCTCCGATCGCCATCTTGAAACATTTCGCCCATAGGATTGCATTGCGGAAAACAATCGGGGATAACTGGGTTGATTTTTAAGCTATCGTTCTGAAAATTCTTGTGCACAGAGAGTCGTGGATGGGGGTCATTTTGAGACTACTCTCACCTCTCTGCGTCGTGCGGGTTGCGTGCTAGAATTTTTAAAAAATCGGGTCAACAAACAGGGACAGCGCGGCTCAAACGGCGGTTTTCGGCTTTTCGCCCATAGGATTGCATTGAGGAAAACAATCGGGGATAACTGGGTTGATTTTTAAGCTATCGTTCTGAAAATTTTTGTGCACAGAGAGTCGTGGATGGGGGTCATTTTGAGACCACTCTCACCTCTCTGCGTGGTGCGGGTCGCGCGCTAGAATTTTTTAAAAAATCGGCGGGAAAAATAGCTTTTTCAAAGGGCTGAGGGGCAGAGTCAGCTCCCGGTCATGATCACATGATCCCAAAGTTAGAGGAGGGCATAGGCAAAACAGGTAACTTGGGATTCTGGGAAACTTCTCTTTCTTAATCTGAACGGACTTTTCCCCGTGTTTTTTAACACAGTAGCCCCACCAAATGCACAAACACAACCTGAAATCATATACTAAGCCAAGAATAAGAGATAGAAACGCAGCACTGCTACCCACCCTAACTTTGGGGAACAACTGAAAAGATGTGGTGCAAGGGGATGAGCTCCCCTAGGGCATCTCATCGTGGACGTGCCCCCACTCTCTCCTGCACTGGAAGGGCATCAGAGCCTTCCAAAGAGAGTAAAATGGTGGAGCAATGCCTATCATGAGTCGAAGTGAGCATTTACTTCTTAGTGGTGGAGCGATGCCTGTTATGAGTTGAAGTGAGCGTTTACTTCTCAGAGCTGTTGGTGAAGCATTGGCTTTCTTGAGCTGAACTGGCAGCTGCTTCCCTCTCCCCCGGGCACGTCCCCCTATTGCTGGTAAAAGACAGATATAGCCTTTTTTAAAAAGTTCTTCTTGCTGTTTATTCAGCAACACTGCTGCTTTTAATTCCACCCCTCCTTCGTTTATTTATTTGTTTATTTATTCCATTTTATATGCATTACTGGCTTATCCTTGGCTCACTTCCTTATGCCCCCAGAAATGCCAGCTGCATGCCTGCCTGCCTGCCTTCCCTCCCTCCTCCCCTGCCCACTTCGCAGGGATGTTGTGTGTGTGTGGCTTTGACTCAGGGGAGAAGTCCTTCCTGCGCTCACTTGGAGTTTTGGAAGTTCCAAATTTTGCAGGTTTAAGCCCCGCCAAAAAACAGGGGATGATGGGTCTGCCTTGAGTCTTGGCGTACGTATGTATCCCTGGATAAGCTTTCATGGTGGTGAGTTTGAGGGTTTTTTTTAACGTGCAAAATTGACGGAGCTATGGAAAGGGGTGTTGGATTTTCATAAATTCCCAAAAAATCAGGGGATGATGGGATTTGCTTGAAACTTGGCGTGCGTGTGGACACATGTATAAGCTGTCCTGGTGGCGAGTTTGAGGTTTCTAATGTGCAAATTGAAGGAGCTATGGAAAGGGGTGTGAATGGGGTGCCCGATTTTCAAAAATTCCCCAAAAATCAGGGGATGATGGGATTGCCTTGAAACTTGGCATCCATGGGGACACATGGATAAGCTATCATGGTGCCAAGGTTTCTAACGTGCAAATTGACGGAGCTATCGAAAGGGGTGTGAATGGGGTGCCCGATTTTCAAAAATTCCCCAAAAATCAGGGGATGATGGGATTGCTTTGAAACTTGGCGTGCGTGTGTATACCCCCATGAGGCGTCATGGTGCCAAACGTGAGGTTTCTAACTTGAACAGAAAAAAAGTTGTATAATTTTTTAGCTTTCAATGCAAGCCTATGGGGGGGGGGAAAACGGAGCTCCGATCTGGATCCGGAGCTCCGAGCGGAGCGGAGCGGAAGTGGGCGGAGCGGGGGTGGGGCGAAGCGGCCCCCTCCGAAAATCGCGGATCTGCAAGTGAAGTGGAGCGGGGGGTCCGTGCACACCCCTACTCTCTAGGAACAGGTGGAGTTGGTGCACTAGCCTGAGCTGTTCAAATGCACTCCTGGCCTACTGCCCAAAGTGCGGGTATGTCCGTGGTGGGGAAAAAGCACCAAATAGAGTGGGTGCGAAAGAGAGAAGCTCTGGTGCTTGGAGAATTCGTATCAAAAGTTTTTTATTAGTATCCAAAGGTGCTCAACATTTCGGACAGGGATTCCTTCATCAGGAGCTGTAACAATTCAAAATAAACAAGTTAAAATAGAAAAGAGGAACAACACCCAGAAACTAAGTTACTTTCTTTGAAAAATTGTTTCATGAATCACAACTATTCTTGTATATATAAGATTTGTTGTTAACAGAAAATTGCATGGAAAATTTCCAGCCTTTATACCTTGTCAATCCTACAGGGTAGGTATTCTGGCTTGTTATTCATAATGAACAGATATTACAGTTCAAAAGTCAGGTTTCTCTGTGTGTGTTCTTACATCACTGCTTCACACATTAAAGATAGCAAGTACCTTTTCTTTAATATATACATACAGTGGAATTTATATCCTACAGAAAACATATCTTACACTCAACACGAACTATGATAAAACACTTATACTTAACACAAACTCTGATAATGCAGGCACAAGGAAGTCTAACCTGAAAAAAATTAATGGGCTGCCAAAGAGCTACTGTGTTGCAAGATTTTTCAGATTGCAGTCTCCAGTTTCTAATACTGTGATTTTCAGCGTTCTGTACTGGAGCTGCATTTGTAAACACTTAAGTGATAAATAGTGTACTTGTTCTATCACAGCAATCCGTGCCAATGGAACTAAGTAAAGCCAGAATCGCAACCAATTCAGGTTCCCTTATACAACTGATCCTATTTAATTAGGCAAGATAGGGTACACATGACCTTGACTTGCCAAAAGGCTCTTTAAAATTTACAAACAAGCCAGAATACCTACACTGTAGGATTGACAAGGTATAAAGGCTGGAAATTTTCCATGCAATTTCCTGTTAACAACAAATCTTATATACAAGAATAGTTGTGATTCATGAAACAATTTTTCAAAGACTGTAACTTAGTTTCTGGGTGTTGTTCCTCTTTTCTAGTTTAACTTGTTTATTTTGAATTGTTATAGCTCCTGATGAAAGACTCTCTTTCTGAAACGTTGAGCACCTTTGGACACTAAGAAAAAACTTTTTATACAAATTCTCCAAGCACCAGAGCTTCTCTCTGCTTGGAGTCTCTTGTCTCTGCTTGGAGGGAAGGACACAGAATAACAGGCTCAAGTTAAAGGAAGCCAGATTCCAGCTGGACATCAAGAAAAACTTCCTGACTGTTAGAGCAGTACGACAATGGAACCAGTTGCCTGGTGAGGTTGTGGGCTCTCCCACACTAGAGGCCTTCAAGAGGCAGCTGGACCACCATCTGTCAGGGATGCTTTAGGGTGGATTCCTGCATTGAGCAGGGGGGTGGACTCGATGGCCTTGTAGGCCCCTTCCAACTCTGCTATTCTATGATTCTTCCGCGCCCACAACTGCCCAAAGAGCAGTGTTCAAACTGTGAGTCTGAAACTTCAAGAGCAGTGTAACCCCAGCCAGCATAGGTTGAATCCCCTAGCCATGATTTGCCTTTTGACTGACCAGGAACACCTCTGACTTGTCTGGATTAAGCTACAATTTGTTTGTCCTCATCTAGTTCATTACCGACATCAGACGCCGATTTAGATCTAGAACAGCTTCCTTGGATTTGGATGGGCAGGAGAAATAAATTTGGGTGTCATCAGCATAGTGGTGGCCCCAAACCCCATGTTAAATAGCTTGGGGGATAAGATGGGAACCCTGAGGGACATCATAGGCCAACGGCCATGGCATCGAACAAGAACCCCCAGCACACCTTCTGCGATCACCCCTCTAAGGACTAGAGCTACCCTATCAACAGTGCCTCCCAGCCCCATCTCAGACAGATGCCTTGGAAGGATACCTATGAACAATAGCATTGAAAGCCACCAGAAGATCCAGCAGAACAAACAAGGACGCATTCACCCTGTCCAGTTCCTAGTGTAGACTGGTGACTACAAGGCGACTAGAGTAGTCTTTGTCCCATAACCAGGCCTGAAGCCAGATTGAAATGGATCTAAATAATCCACATCATCCTGAAATCCCTAGAGCTGAGAAACCACCACATGCTTCAGCACCTTGCCCAAGAATGGAATATTGGAGGCCAGCCCACAATTATCTGGTTCAGTGGGGTTCAGGAAGGTGTTTTTTTAAAACAAACAAACAAACAAAGGTCTTACTACTACCTCTTTTAGGCAAGATGGAGCCATACCTTGCTGTAGAGAGGCATTCACCACCATTACGCTTTCCCACTCAGACAGTCCACCCCCCATCCACCCCAGGGCAAGTGTCCAACACACAAGTGGTAGGCTGCACTTCTCCAATATCCTGTCCACTTCCTCAGGCTGTACAAACTGAAAAGTATCCATTGTAACTGGACAAGCAGGGGCCAAAGTTACATCCACTTGATCTTATCAACTATGGCATCCAAGTCAGCACAGATACGATTAGTTTTATCTGCAAAGTATTGTGCAAATTGGTCACAGAGGGCTATCCAGTGGTCCACCTCCTCCTCTTGTGGGCTAGAGTATAACAGGCCTCGGACCACCTGAGAAAGCTCCACCGGCTGACTGTGCAGATGCAATGGTGGTGGGGAGGTGCACTTCCTTCCCTACCCTCATTGCCATGGAGTAGGCTTTCAAATGGGGTGCCAGCGTGGCGTAGTGGCTAAAGTGTTGGACTGGGAGTCGGGAGATCCGGGTTCTAGTCCCCACTCGGCCACGGAAACCCACTGGGTGACGTTGGGCCAGTCACAGACTCTCAGCCTAACCTACCTCACAGGGTTGTTGTGAGGATAAAATGGAGAGGAGGAGGATTATGTACACTGCCTTGGGTTCCTCAGAGGAAAAAAGGTGGGATATAAATACAACAATAAAAAAATGCTCGAGCCCATGTTTAATTGCTCTCATTCTGAGTTCTCTGCCAACCTCGATGTCCTCTTCATTTCATTGCCTACAGTGCCCTTGAAAACTAGGGGGGCTAGTTGGCCGCCATTCTGTGGAACCCAAGTTCATTCTGTCACATTTCCACATCAAATGACAAAGTACTATATATATGCATGAAAATTCATATGTATTTTTCTCTGCTTTTTCTAAAAAGTATGGTTTTTTTCCTATGCATTCTTTTAAACATATTAATTTCTGCAACTGACTTTCCCCATGTAATAAAGCGACTTTGCACACATTTTTCAAAATATACATTTTTGTATGTACTTTTTCAAATGTACGCATTTTTTAACCTTCAGAAAAGTATTGATTTCAATGTCTAATTATGTTCTGGTTCGTGTTTAGGCTTGGGAAATGCAAATTTGATAAATCAGCAGATTGTAAGCCTATGCGGCAGGGTCTTGCTATTTACTGTTTTACTCTGTACAGCACCATGTACATTGATGGTGCTATATAAATAAATAATAATAATAATAATAAAACAAACAAATCCCTAGACATAACCACCACATTTGAAAGTAAGAGCATTTACCAACAGATGCTCTGTAGCACCTGGATGCATTCATGCCAGTTATGTGAGATAATTGAAGGGGTGTGAGGGGTTTAAATTAACAGAATTCGCTCTGATGTCAGCTGATGCTGATTTTAAGAGCTTCTTCTTCCGGCACACTGAGGCCAATTGCTCTGGTGTTATCTTGCATCTCAAGTCTTTTCTCCTGACCAGTTTGAGGCCTGCTGCTGAGGGCGTAGGCTCCACGATGAAGGAGATGGTAAATTTCGGACTACAGATGTTTGGAGATTTGTGATCTATGAATGGTATCTTCAAATGGAGTAAGGTTTCTGGGTTGCTGTTTTTTGACTAAAAATCTTAAAATTCAAGATTTGGCAAATTTGGAACCAATGGTCAGCGAAGTGTTGGAGGAGAGAATTCATAGAATCATAGAATAGCAGAGTTGGAAGGGGCCTACAAGGCCATCGAGTCCAACCCCCTGCTCAATGCAGGAATCCACCCTAAAGCATCCCTGACAGATGGTTGTCCAGCTGCCTCTTGAAGACCTCTAGTGTGGGAGAGCCCACAACCTCACCAGGCAACTGATTCCATTGTCGTACTGCTCTAACAGTCAGGAAGTTTTTCCTGATGTCCAGCTGGAATCTGGCTTCCTTTAACTTGAGCCCGTTATTCCGTGTCCTGCACTCTGGGAGGATCGAGAAGAGATCCTGGCCCTCCTCTGTGTGACAACCTTTTAAGTATATGAAGAGTGCTATCATGTCTCCCCTCAATCTTCTCTTCTCCAGGCTGAACAGGCCCAGTTCTTTCAGTCTCTCCTCATAGGGCTTTGTTTCCAGACCCCTGATCATCCTGGTTGCCCTCCTCTGAACACGCTCCAGCTTGTCTGCGTCCTTCTTGAATTGTGGAGCCCAGAACTAGACGCAATACTCTAGATGAGGTCTAACCAGGGCCGAATAGAGAGGAACCAGTACCTCACGTGATTTGGAAGCTATACTTCTATTAATACAACCCAAAATAGCATTTGCCTTTCTTGCAGCCATATTGCACTGTTGGCTCATATTCAGCTTGTGATCTACAACAATTCCAAGATCCTTCTCATTTGTATTATTGCTGAGCCTGCTCTGTGCCTTCTAAGCTACAATTTTCAGGAGTCATGAAGGATGGTGTCCCCCCCCTCCCCGCCACACACATCAGTGCTGAACTAAGATTTAACTCCTATGCTGGTTGGCTTCTGTGTGTAGAATGGAGGAGGGCACCATCTTGGTCTTTGTCTCAGGTGGCAAAATATCTTAGGCAGTCGTGCTTTCATTGTGAAGAGTAGTGGGGGGAGAGAAGCTGGTTTACTTGAAATGCTTCTTAATAGTTCTGCGTATTTAGCATTCCTAGGCTGCCATGGTGTACTCCTTAATGCACAAGGAGACTGCCAATTCTAGCTTTCTTACCTTTGTGAATAAACTGATTAATCATGTACTGTCAGGCTTTAAGATTCTTAAGGGGAATCGCTATAAGCAGTGTCTGGAATAAGAACATAAATTTAGGCAAGTTAGACATTTTTACTGCTTAGCCACGGCCTAACCTTGAAATATTGTTTTTTTGTCCATCTCTTCAATTCTTCTCTAATCTACCCCATTTTGTTTATTTATATTTATTTATTTGAAGCATTTTACCCCAGTCTTCAGCCAAGGCTCCCAGAGCAGTTTATGACGATCACAAATAAGACAGTCTCTACGCACAGGCGTACAATCTAAAAGACACGGCACAAAAGGAAAGGAGATTGAGAGGAGGAGGAGGAGGAATGCGAGTTCAAGCACTAGTATCATGCCCTACAGGAAGAGTGCTCCTCAGAGGAAGAGCTAGAGGCCCCAGAAGCCCAGGACACCCTAGACCAGGGACTGCCACCAGACCCACAGGAGCCTGAGCCCTCAGGGAAGATGGTTGCAGGGCCATCCCTGTCAGGGGGAAGAGTTTCTCCCTCTGAGGCAGAGGCTGAGCAACCCCCAACTCCTGGGAACGTTGTCGCCTCAAGAGACAGGCTAGTAGGGTTCCTGTGCGAAGCAGGACTCGCCTCCAGAAAAGTTCTCCTCAGGAGAAATAATGCAGTAAGGCTCTGTAATGGGAGCTTGATTACTACAGCTGAGTTCTGGGTGGAGTCCAGCAGGCTTTGAGATGAAAAGCCTTCAGTGAAAACCCAGCCTGTGGTGGGACAATGTGGTCCATTGCATTCCTGTTGTGCACTTTGCCTCCTGCCCTGTGATTGATATTCTGTTTCCTGACCTTTTGGACTGCCTAATGACCCTGCTTCTAGACTGTGTAATGCACCTCACTGATTTATTGGGTTTGATCTCTTTCTTGTTGTTGTGACCACTCCTTCTGTCGCCTGGTCTTCTTTGTCCAACTGCCTGCCTGTGTTCTGACTTCTGCCTGGATTTAGACCACCTTTGTTATAGCCTGAACTCCACTGGATAACCAATGGTCTACTTGAAGATCTGCTAAAGCAGGGATTGTGAGGAGCTCCAAAAGGTTCTCTCCAAGCTGGGAGAGTGGGCATCCAAATGGCAGGTGTGTTTCAATATAAGCAAGTGTAAGGTGATGCACATTGGGACCAAGAAATCCAAACTTCAAGTATAACCTGATGGGATCTGAGCTGGTGGTGACTGACTAAGAAAGATTTTGGGGTTGTGGTGACATTGGCCTGGTTAAGGGAATCCATTTTGTGTTTAAGCAGCATGGTTTAGGGTGTTGTCTGAACCAGGCCAATGAATTGTTTTTATTATTGTATCCCAACCTGTCGCCATAGGTGCTAGTAGTTCTGCTCCTTTCCTGCTTTAATTGCCCCTCAGTTCCATTACCCCAGAGGGGCTTATGGACAATACAAATGTGGATCAGGTATAGTGAATCTCCCCTCTGAAATTTGTTCTGCCCCCCTGATTGTCAGCCTGTGTTGCCTTCCCCTCCCTGCTGGCATTGACAGCCTAACCACACAGCTTCATCCAAGGGTGCCACACTGATTGGTATAGCAAGCAGGGCTGTCCATCATCCTGCTGGTTGGGGTGGGGTGGGGTGCTCTGCCTGTTTGGCATGGAGGAAATTAAAGCTAGAACTTTGAACTTGCAAAATTTCCTGCACATCTACGCTGCTCAAGCTTCAGTTCAAAACAAAAATGAGCAAAATTGGTCTGGTAGATGTTGAGTAATAAGCCTTACACTGCTGTATTCTTATATAAGATTGTTATAGTGCAGGTGAGAAATATTTTAATTAACTAATAAATCTGGTTATCTCTATGTGCCTCTTCTGCTTTCCTCCTCCTCTTCCATTCCATCACCCACCACCACCACCAAACTGTCCGGGATTTCCCTCCTCTCGTTCTATCGACATTCCAAGCCATTGGGTTATTATTACACAGGGAGTAGAACAAGAGCCAAAACCAAAATGAATTTTTGCTGATTAGATACACTTTGCGGGGGTGGGGTGGGCGGGAAGTTGCCTAAGGATAAATCCATTTAATCTGTGTCAAAAATTGCCTCAGGGGCAGATATCTTTGTACTGGCATGCAAGCATTCAACAGGATGGCATATGATTAAATTAGAAGTGATTGCCAAGCATTTGAAACTGTTGCCTGCAGCTTAAGAGCTCAATTAACTTTCCTTTCTTTGGTAGAGGGTTAGCAGCTGCATGTGGAACATAAACTGCGCTTCACAATTAACTGAAATAGCTATTTCCCTTAAGCGAAATCTATCAGGAAGTTCTCCTGGGCAAAACCCTGTTTGTGGATTGCATTATGATTGCTTAGGGATGTTTTTATCTTTGAGACAAACAGCCAGATGTTCCGTACATTGACTTTGAAGTAAGTCATGCTGTGTTCAGTTGAGTTTATTTCTAAGTCAGTGTGCGTATGAGTTTAGCTTTCAGTTGCAATCCTATGCACCCTTACCTGGGAGTAAGTACCACTGAAAAGTAAGATCTACCGCAATGGAGGGGTGAAGATCTCATGATGGTTTTATCGCGAGATCCCCCCTCTGTTTACATGCAACAACCTTAGATGGAGAGGCATCGCGCCTGTCATTTTTATTTTTAAAGGGACAACAGCGCATGAACGCTTGTGCGCAAAAGGTAGGTGTTTTTTTAAAAAATATATTATTTTCCCCACTCCCCCCAACCCACCCCTGATAGGCGCAGTGCTCCTGAGGAGCTCTGCACCCCGTGCACGGGTCCCGCTCCTCGTGAGAAACCGCAAGGAGCCGGGACAAACCGCCATGCCCGGCCACACATTCCGAGGTCTCGACACCACAGAAAAACCGAGCCTAAAGGAAAGGGTGAGATCCTGGGGCGAGGGAGGGATCATCCCTCCTTGATCCTGGGATCCCCTGTGCATCATGTGAATGGCCAGGGATGATCCCGAGGATCGCCCCGGGATTTCGCCCCATCTAGCTAAGGCCAGTGAGACTCAAACCTGAGGGGAGAATGCAGAGAATTGGTTTATGGAAAGTAGGGTTCCATTTCTCTAGCTCTTTTTAGATCATATTAAGGCTTTTAATACAGGAAGGAATTCAGAAGGGGGGAAAACAAATCTCTGCTGCAGCCAAGGTAAGGTTAAAATTTGATTTAGTGGCTGATTTAACACAAAATCAATGTAAGCCGCATGTGAGAAAATGTTCTAGAATGCAATTACCAGAAGAAGGGAAAAAGGAGGTGGAAGCTTACAATATCTTTGGAGTTTTATCTCTGTTCCCCACCTTTTTTTTTTTTGGTAATTACATTCTAGGACACATGAACATTGACACTTTTAAAAAAGGAAAATGATATATTTTGACTCTAGCAACTTCTGGTTCATACAGGGAGGGTAAAGAACAGGCTTGAATGTAGGGCTGTGCACGGACCCCCCTGATCCACTTCGTGGCCTGATCTGGAAAATCCGGATCGGGCCCGATCCTCTTCGCACCCCTCCTCCAGTCCCCCGCTCCACTCCACGGAGCGAGATCTGGCTTCGCTGCCATCACCGCATGGATGGCAGCGCCGGCGCCAGGTAAGACACCCCCACCCCCTTACCTGTGTCCATCATCGCAGGCTTCAATTGAGATCCCAGCTTGAAGCCAGAAGAGGCCTTGGCCTTCACTTCCGGCTTCAACTGGGGCCTCAATTGAAGCCCACGATGGACGCAGGTAAGCCTCCCTCCTTCCTGCCCCCTTACGTGGCTCCGCCACCACCATCGCTGCATGGATGTTGGCGCCGGCGGTGCCAGGTAGGCCAACCCCCCCATCCCCTTACTTGTGTTCGTCGCGGGCTTCAATTGAGGCCCCGGCTTGAAGCCGGAAGAGGCCTCGGCCTTCACTTCCGGCTTCAACTGGGACCTCAATTGAAGCCCGCGCTGGATGCAGGTAAGCCTCCCTCCTCCCTTACCTGGCTCCATCGCCGTCGCCGCAGGGACTGCAGCGGCGGCGGCAGCACCAGATGAGTCCCCCTCCCCCCCACTTACCTGCGTCCAGAGCTCCGGATTGAGGTGATCCTCTTTGCCTCGATCCACAGCCCCCCCCAACTCTCTTCGCCTCCATCTTTTCTGGAGGTGAATCAGGCCACCTCGCTCCTGCTTCTCCGAATTGAAGAGAAGCGGAGCACCTCCCTAGTTGAATGTTTTTTGTTTTTTGTTTGCACTTGTTCTATCTTTTATCACTCCATGAAAATCCATTTTTGTGTGTGTTAAAGATCAGAGGAGCAGCACAAGCTTCACAGGTGTGGACTGTTCTTCGTGCTGCTCTCCTGTCATCTTTGAAAGGCATAGTTTTGTCTTGGAAGTGACATGTCAGGAACTGATCCCTATCGCCACACCTGTCTGGAGGAGCCAAGAGGGAGATGAAGGGGGCAGGGGGAGGAAAAGCCTCTGTTTTCCTGTCTTTTTTTTTAAAACTGCCTTATGCTCGGAGGCTAGAAGCAGGGATGTACCTTCAGTAGCATTGAGAGGCTTACAAAGCCTTACGTAAGAGGCAGAAGTATGAGGGGAATCTATCTTGCACTTTGGCACAGAAACGCATCAGGGGGGAAACACTTTTCACTGCCTTGCAGGCTTCTCTACAGCCTTCTTTCTCTCTCTACAGGAGGGAGAAGTCTGTATAAGTCCCACCGTTCATTTATTATATTTCTATCCCACCTTCTTTCCTCCTTAAGGAACCCGAGGTGGCGTACATAATCCAACTCCTCGCCATTTTATCCTCACAACAACAACCTTGTGAGATAGGCTGGGCTTCCATGGCTGAGTGGGGGCTAGAACCCACAGCGCCTGACTCCCAGTCCAACACTTTAGCCACTACACCACACTGGCTCTCACTTCTCTTTCCCCGTGCTGCATGTGTTTTTTAATTTCTGCAATTTCGTTTTAGTGAAATCACTGAAATAACAAAACAAAAAATGTAAATGCATTGATACTAATTCAAAAAACTGGCAACATGCTTGTGTGCGTACACTTGTACACACACACACACACACACACACACACAGACACCATATTCTGCTAAAATGGCACTGAGAGGTTGTGTGTGTGTGTGTGTGTGTGTGTGTGTATATGTATGTAGACTGAATTAATAGAAGCTACCACTGCTATAAGAGAGAGGGGGATGAAACTGAACCGCAGCTTGTCAGTTCTTCCACCGCCTTCCCTTCTGCCTTTGAAGAAACAACTTCAGGACAATTAACAAATTAAAGTAGAGCCTTCAGAATTAAAGCAACTGTGACAAGCACTGCCCCTATAGCTGTGTCACGGCTGTTTGTGTGGACAGAATATAGTGAGATGCACACACCCTAAACATACTATTATTCCCCATGAAATGTGGATGGTCAATTGCAATTCTGCTTACAGTAGAAGAGCAATGCTTGGGTAAGTCGGGTGCACCCTAAGTCTCTGCTGTTCTCAGTGCTGGCCAAAGACTTTTTGCTGCCTGAAGTGGAGCCCAACCTGTCCTTCCCCCCGCTAGGACCAGGCCTTTAAAAAGCTTTCCTGCACCGTTAAATCCCCGATTTCATCTATCCTCTCCTCATGGTACCACATGAAGCAGGTTGCTTCACCCTGCCGCCTGGCGGACCTAGTCTTGGTTGCTCTTGAAAGGCCCATGCCACACATCTGCCACTCAGTGATAAGGAAGACGTCAGCTGATAAAACGTTCTTGTGACGTCCTATCACTGCCCTACTTCTGTCCCCCTTAGTGGCTAATATAAATTCCCAGGAGAAAATAGGGTTCTAATCGATGGCTTATTTAGAATGGCAGCCATTACATATATCCTGTTAGCCATTATTATCACACACAGGCCCAAGGGCAAGAAGAAGAGGAGAATCTCACTCTGCAGCACTGCATAATGATAAAGGCCTGCAGTGCCTACCAGTTCTACATCCCGTTTTAGTTAAAGCAACAAAACGGAAACATTGGCTCCCTTCCGGTTTGAAAGATACTGCTTTTATAGAAAACAAAAAGCACAGGCAGTCATGTTTAATCTATTAGGGGGCATATCCAAGGCACACAGTAGGACAACGTAGTAACGTAATGTAGTGGGCCAATGTCATAAAATATTGAGTGAGCTTTTGAGATTTCCAGAACTCTTCATCAGGCAGGATGTTAAACAAAAGAGGGAGGTGGAGAGAAAAAGCCCAACTGTGGATTTTTGGTTTTTATTTCATATGGACTCCATAGGGTGACCATATGAAAAGGAGGACAGGGCTCCTGTATCTTTAACAGTTGCATAGAAAAGGGAATTTCAGCAGGTGTCATTTGTGTATATGGAGAACCTGGTGAAATGCCCTCTTCATCACAGCAGTTAAAGCTGCAGGAGCTATACTAGAGTGACCAGATTTAAAAGAGGGCAGGGCCCCTGCAACCTTAACTGTGGTGATGAAGAGGGAATTTCACCAGGTTCTCCATACATACAAATGACACCTGCTGAAATTTCCTTTTCAATACAACTGTTAAAGATACAGGAGCCCTGTCCTCCTTTTCATAGGGTCACCCTACAACCCAGAGACACCTGTTGTAACTTAGCCCCATGGTGCTGGCATGCAACACAGGGCGTTAGAAAGAGGGTCTCAGAGTCGTGTGTTTGTGCAGGAAGTAGACAGGAGTTCAAAGTCTGGATTTGCAAAGCGGTGCCAACGCACAAGCCTTGAGAAGCTAATGTATATAAGTGAGATGTGTGAACAGGAGAAGTAGTGTCCACCACCCACAACACCCACCCTAATGTTAGAGTGGAGAAACTTGTGACAATCGTACACAAGTTTTTTTGAAAAATTGAAAGTTAAAAATGAAAAACCTGGCTGGCCAGCCAGCAACAAACCCTGTTAACAACAGCAGAAGCTGGCAACGAGTGAGAATACAGTCAGAAAATATATTTGAAGGGGAGAATGTATCACACAGAGTATAGCAAAAGCGTCAAAGTACAGCAAAAGCTACAAAAGCAGGAGTGAATGAAGTTAATTTCAGATACATTGAATGTCTCACTTGTTCTTTATTTCAGTGATTTTAACATTAAGATGTTATGTAGAACAGATTTGTCTTAATTGTGTGCTGTAAAATCAGATATGTGATGAAGGCTATGTTAGGGTGGGCACAACCCCTTGGTGCTGGACACGCCCCCTTGGGGGCGACCATGTTGTCCTCCTTTTTGGTTTCCAAAATATCGTCACCCTACACAACAGTATTGAGACGCTTGAGATTACTTGGCTACTCTTTTAAAAACAATATATTGTATAAAATTTTTAACTGAGTTTTTCTTTCTTTTTTTATGCAGAGGTTGTTTACTCTGTGAAGAGGTTATTCTGGAGATAATACCTTTAAAATAGGGCTAGGATTAAGCCGTTTGTAATAGGAATAAATTATGCAATCTACGTTACCAAGTGTAAATTGGTAGTATTGTACAATATGGTATTGTAATAATTGTAGCACTATTATATTTAACTGAGACTGGTCTTTTTCTTGTAGAAAGAAATGTTTTGATAATCTCTTTGAATGATTTTTGAATACCTGACTGGTCGTTTTGATTACTTTGAAGATTTTCCCAAAGAAGTTGTATATGAAACAGGAAGATACCAGGAAGCCTGTTGGGTCTGTTCTGAGTCTGTAATTTATTTACTTCTTTATTCAGGAATATTTATGTATTGCTTCCCATTTTAAAAAAATCTCAAAGCAGTTTACAGCAAATTATAAAACAGTACATCATTATAAAAACACACAAGATTTAGACAAGCTGGGAAAAGCCATGCTAAACAAGTACATTTTTAATAATCATTAAAGCATATAACCAGGGGTGCCACCACACAGAAGGCCCATTCCGGAGTTCTTGCTGGGTGGAACTCTGCAGGATTTGGGATGGACAGCAAAACCTTCCTTGCAGATCATAGCGTTCTAATGGGTCTACATAGGGAGAGATGACCTTTCAGGTAATCTATTTTGCACAATTTGTGCAATCATAAAGCTAAACGACGTCTCAGTCTTTAATATGCACACCGTGTATTTTTGTGCATGTGTGACATAACGTTTTCCACAAGATCTTACGGTTGAGAAAGTGTTGCATTTTCATTATATAAATGTTTTTGTTAGGCACAATTTGCGTAAACGTTGTACAATATATGGGCATTATACAGTTACCTGTTAAATATTTTTTCCTGGTGATTGCATAAAAAGTGGGTATGAACAAAACTTTACACATAAAGTAGTTTGGCAGGCCTACAAGAGGAAGTTATTTTAATAAGAACATGAAAGTTCTCACTAAGGGGACTTGGGCTCGTGCCAAAAAGTTACACATGGTTTGCTTTTCTCTCTTAATGTTTTACCCAGGACCTGTCATTGCCACACTAGAAAGCTAGTCATTTTAAGACTTATAAAGACAACCCAGCTGACATAACACATCCAAATTATAGTCAATATTGTTGAAATGGGTGTGGTCTTATTTGTTCATACTTTCACCTTGGGTGGGAATGTTCAACAGTGCAGGACAGGGGTGTGGGAACATGATGATTACTATCAGGAATCTCTTCACATTAGACCACTGATAACTCCTGCAGCTATGCTTCTTCATCTTTTTGAACCGAATGATCCTGGATTCCTGCATAAAAGATCTTCTTAAGCAATTGCACACAGTTGCAAAGTCATGCATGGCATGTAGCTAGAAAGTCTCCCAAGCAACCAACTAAAGAGCAGTGGTTTGATCAAACTTAGTAGACCATGTACAAACTTATTCCGCAAGTGCGGCAAGCAAGAAATTCTAACTTTAAGAATGATATTGTGCCACCATGATTTCCAGTTATTTCCTAGATTGAAGGCCTTCAAACTTGTGATCAAATTCTAACCAAGTACAGTTGCCTATATTATTTCTGACTGAGGGTGCAATCATATTGTTTCTGCCCTCAAAACTTGGAGGCTTATGATCATCCAATGCAGAGCACGAGGCACAGTGGAGGTGGTCTTCACCTTCCCATCCTCCGGTCTGCATTTTTGCTAGATGGGCTTTTTTGTCCATCTAGCTAGGGTGTTTTGGAAGGGGAAGGAAGGAGGCTGGAGAGGCCTCGTATCCTGGCCTCTCCTATCTCCTCTCCATTCGCTGAAACACCCCTTTTCCTCATCGTCTGATGTTCCCGACCTTAGAGAGCAGCCAGCTGCAATGGGGTGGGGCAGCAGAACACACATTCCCAGTGCTTTGACCTTGAATCTGGGACTCTGAAATATCCTATGGCCTCTCAGAGGCTGTCTAAGGACCATAAAATTGCTCCCTAATACACACAAAGTAATACACACTCCCATGTGCTCCTTTTATATGCTGTATAAATTGTATTTTCTGTTCTTTCATTAGATATTGAGCTCCTACTTAGGTCATTCTACTGTAGATGTCCCATTAGCATATATAAGTGGTGAGTTTTTTTAAAAAGAGATCTTGATTTATTATATATCTTCTTTTTGCTGCCTTTATTTTGTTAACTATTTTGAAATAGAATAAAATAAAATTTCATGATAAAAACATGAAAAAGCAATGGTACTTATGTTAGTCACTAACCTGATCCATTAGTTTCAATGGGAATAATGATATTATTATATATGGACAGTTGGTATATGAATCTATTATATAAAAACAAATAATCGTTAACTGGATCTCTTCTCGATCCTCCCAGAGTGCAGGACATGGAATAACGGGCTCAAGTTAAAGGAAGCCAGATTCCGGCTGGACATCAGGAAAAACTTCCTGACTGTTAGAGCAGTACGACAATGGAACCAGTTACCTAGGGAGGTTGTGGGCTCTCCCACACGAGAGGCCTTCAAGAGGCAGCTGGACAACCATCTGTCAGGGATGCTTTAGGGTGGATTCCTGCATTGAGCAGGGGGTTGGACTCGATGGCCTTGTAGGCCCCTTCCAACTCTACTAGTCTATGATTCTATGGATGGAGGTCTGTGTTCAGAAGTTGACTTTCAGAGGCATTCTGCCACTAATATCTCCAGCTTGAAATGTGAGAGTTGGTGGGCATCTGTTGACTGATATTAGTTGATAAAGTTCTTCAGTGTCTGAGAGCCACAACTGGCAGATCTTATTCTCCATTACTTCTAAGTAATCCACTAAAATATGGAACCGTTATTGCTTCATATTTGAATAAATTGACTGTATTCAAATATGGATACAAAAGAGCATTTATACTTGCTCGTTTCAGAGTGTTGCACTCTTCACTGTTAAGTGGGAAATTCATTAAGATCCTATGAGCATCTTTTGTCTGTGTGGAATAGCTGCAATAGAGTCTGTTGATCATGTACTTTTGTACTCTAATCTATATAAAGACTGTTGAGAATCTCATTTCCCCTTTATTAAGGACTCTCCTGGTGATGATCTGTTTGAAAGAAGTTTTGTTATTTTGCAGCGTGGTACTCACATGACGTCGTACCTGTCCTGCAGTCACCCCACCTCTTCCCCTCCATTTTTCACGTTTTCCTAGAGCAGAGAAAGTCCAGTTTATTTCCTTATGTGAGATTAAACCGCTCTTCTGCCCATGTATTGCTGTTCTCATGCCATGTCCTTTGCTGGGGCCGTGTGCTTTCAAAGGTCTTGCTGACGAAAGAGGAGGGCGGGGCGGTTCTCCTGCTCCAGCATGCTGGCATGAGTCGGTTGAATGGACTTTCGCTGCTCCAAGCCCACCCTCACTTCCCACAGAAATGTCACCCAGCCAGTGAACCATTGTAAAACTAGACAATAGGGGTATGCAGAGCGGGTCTTCTCCCCCACGAAATTACAGTCAATGGGAATTAACCAAAATGCTCACAGCTCCCTCATTTTTAAAGATAAAGATATGAAACCTGGCACCATGGTGGCTCTTAAGTAGGGCTTTAGCCATTACAAGTTTAAAGCAGATCTATTTATCCCTTAATATTTAGGATTTTTAAAAAAAAGTTTGAGGTTTTAATTTTTTTAAAAAAACACCTGTCATTTTTAAAGATAGAAAGATGAAACTTGGCACCCATGATAACTTTTAAGTAGGGCTTTAGGCATATCAAGTTTGAACAAGACCCCTTCATCTGTTGTTTTATGATTTTATTTATTTATTTATTACATTTTTATACCGCCCAATAGCCGAAGCTCTCTGAGCGGCTCACAAAAATTAAAACCATAATAAAACAACCAACAGGTTAAAAGCACAAATACAAAATACAGTATAAAAATCACAACCAGGATAAAACCACGCAGCAAAATTGATATAAGATTAAAATACAGAGTTAGAACAGTAAAATTTAAATTTAAGTTAAAATTAAGTGTTAAAATACTGAGAGAATAAAAAGGTCTTCAGCTGGCGACGAAAGGAGTACAGTGTAGGCACCAGGCGGACCTCTATGGGGAGCTCATTCCACAACCGGGGTGCCACAGTGGAGAAAGCCCTCCTCCTAGTAATTCTTAATTTCCCCCCTCAAACCATTCATCCACATAACACCCCCCCCCCCGCTCTGATTCTGTGTTAATTCGCCCCTGTGCATTTATGGAGGCTAAAATCTCCCTCCATAAATGCACAGGGGTGGATCAATGCAGAATCAAAGGGAGTGTGTGTTTATGTGGGTGAATGGTTTGAGGGTGGGGGGAAATAACAGAAGCATCTGCTTGGAAGCATCCATTCGAAAACTTACTAAGTAATAGACCTGCTCAATTTAGAGCCAAACTAGATATTCAGTGGAGACTTGAGTTTGGGTCTCCAGCAAACATCAATGGCATGGTGACAGAAGTGCATGACTTAGGCCATAGCTAGACCTAAGGTTTATCCCTGGATCGGACCAGGGGTCAAACCTGTTCATCTAGGTGACACACAGGGGATCCTTTGCTCAGGCAGGGGCGAACCCTGGATGATCCCAGGATAAACATTAAGTCTAGCTGTGGCCTTAGAGGGGGGAAAGTGGTATTTAGCCCTTTTGTTCCCTCAACTGGTTTTCTCCCTGTTGCTAGGATCACCAATCTGAAAATCTCACCTTGGGAAAAGTGGCTGAGGGAAGAGAAGGGGAGGGGGAAGGGAAGCACCTCTCCTTCATCTTCTACATCTCTCCTCCAAATTGTATCCTTCCTCTGGCAACTTTTAGATAATCAGCAGAAGCCTGTGTTCCCAGCTCATTTCCTGAGCTGTAGCTAACACTATTAGTTCCAGTCTCTGCTTCAGTGGCAGTGCTGCCCCCTAGAGACAGAAATGCATCTTCCTCTTGCATTTGAGAGTTGTAGTCTCAGTTTGCAACCTAGGACTTGCTTGTTCTCCGTGCACAGACATTGTAATAATCTGATACTATACAGTTTTTAGAAATCATTTGGAGAAGTAAATATCTGAACACCTTGCCTTAAACATTTTATTCATCATGCTAAAATAAAACATCCCGTAATCCATTTTTCCTTCATTTTTCCAATTTTTCGGGGGAAAAACAAAAAAGGCTTTGGAAAAAAAACTTGTTTCCCCCCAAATTTTACCAGGCCTTCACATCTCTACAGTTAGCTTACTCATGTCTGCTAACCCTCCTCATGTGCTGAGGTTACATGCTTTACGAACACTTATGTAGGGCCATTGTATAGCTAACTTAGTAAAGTGTTTCCTAGAGTAGGGTGACCCTATGAAAAGGAGCAGAGGGCTCCTGTATCTTTAACAGTTGCATAGAAAAGGGAATTTCAGCAGGTGTCATTTGTATATATGGAGAACCTGCTGAAATTTCCTCTTCATCACAACAGTGAAAGCTGCAGGAGCTATACTGCAGCTATACTGTGACCAGATTTAAAAGAGGGCAGGGCCCCTGCAGCTTTAACTGTTGTGATGAAGAGGAAATTTCACCAGGTTCTCCATATATACAAATGACACCTGCTGAAATTCCCTTTTTAATACAACTCTTAAAGATACAGGAGCCCTGTCCTCCTTTTCATAGGGTCACCCTATCCTAGAGTGGATCACTTCGGGCTTCAGATGGAGGCTTGCATATTTGAAAGCACCTTCATGAAGAAACCCTGCAGCACATAGACATCAGGGAAATGGTTCCGTCCAGCCGTCTCCATTAGTTTACTATGCTTAGGCAGGGTCCTCCTCAACCCACAAACAGCAGCATTCAAGCCTACAACCACCCTGCAGCCTGAAGTAGTAGAGACAAGGAAATACTTCAGTATTAACTAGCTGATATGCCCGGCGTTGCTCGGGTCCGTGTATAATGTTTATAACATTTATCTGATATATAATAAATTTCTCTGAAACGTATTCATCTTTTGCTTGGTTGGTTTTTTTTAGTTTGGTTGAGTTAGTGAATTGTTTTGTTAGAATAAATGGAAAATTGTGTTAATAAGAACTGTATTTTAAATTAGAGCTTCGTGGTAAACCACATTTTTTTGTTTTGTTTTACTTGAAAAGCCTACACCTCCTATCATGCCTTGGCTGGAGCAGCCGTCTAAACTTGGAAAACAATCAGGCCACACAACACCCTTTCCACCAGCTAAAAAAGATGCAAACCTAAAATTAAGTTTTCAAAATATACCCAGCATTGCCCAGATATGGGGAAGCGCATCCACCATCTTAAAGAAACAGGCCGGTGCTAGGCCTATGAGTTAACCTTTAAACAAATTAAATTCATTTCCCCCCGTTACCCTCACAACAACCCTGCAAAGTAGGCCTGTCCTAGGCCTGTGAGATAACTTTAAAACAAATTGAATTAGTTTCTTTTCTCTCTCTCTCTCTCTCTCTCTCTCTCTCTCTCAACCTCAATGCCTGGCCAGGAGTGACTTGAAGTTGTCGTCATGATTTTCCCACAGAAAACAAAAACTACAACTCCCAGTATGACTTTTGCCCAGAGCTGCAACCTCTTTCCCTTCTGCTCCAGATGGGGCCTAGTAACTGAGGCAGCCAACCCAGGTGCTCTCCCTTCAGGCCCAGGATGGCGAGCCACTTCCAGATGATGGCTGCTACAACCTGATAAATCTTCCCCCAAGTATTTCATTGACTTGTTGGCAAAAAGAACCGCTTCTGAGTTATTGCCCTAAAAAAGTTTTAAATGGGTGATTAATTTTAATATTGAGGCCTATTTCTCCACCAAGATGGTGAACCTGTCTAGGCTGTACCACTTTGGGCTGCAGAGAGAGGGCTTACATAAATGAATAATCCTCCATTCAAAAAAATACCCCTGTAGAAAACTAGAAGACAAGGAGAAGGCTAGGCTAGAATCTGTTTGCCAGACATCTAGTTTTCTATGTAGAGCGAACTTTTTGTATGGAAGAGGAGTCAACCAGGAGAGTCCCTGTGGTTTGCCTGAAGTGGTACAGGCAAGGGTGGAACCAAGAAATCTTCTGCAATAATATTATTAGTAAAAAGTTTATTAAAGTGCCAGGTGCCTACGCGTTTCGAACGCGGTTGCGTTCTTCCTCAGAGCTTAACTTTTTACTAATAATATTATTGCAGAAGATTCCTTGGTTCTGCCCTTGCCTTTGGCTTTTTTTTTTATTCCCCTACAGGGTTTTCCTTCTTTTCGCGCGAGAAGTAGATCAGAAACTGCCATAACTTGAGCAGATGACGACCAATTTCCTGAGTACTTTGCTTCACAGCATGGCCTGAAATGGATTAACTAAAAACTGGCAACCTTCTTTCTGTGGGTTATGCTCAGCCTAGATGAAAACCGGCTGTATTTATTACTAATCATTATCTCATGATCCTAAGAGCACAACCCACCATGTGCACTTCAAGGATAAGCACGGAGCTGTTTGGAGGTGTGTCCTACTCTGGAGAAATGTTCTGAATAGCTGAACAGAAAGCTGTGGCGATTTGTTTCTATGGGCTGCAGTAAGATATGCTGCATTCGTCTGCGTTGTCAAGGTCAGTGGAGTGAGTGAATACAACTGGACTCCTTGCTCTGATAACACTCCAGAGGCCTTCAGTGTACTGCTGGACCTTCCAGCACTAGGCCTTATTTGTGTCTCTCCATTGCAAATAATTGGATTGCCCATTCAACACCCCCACGCTTTCAAAAAGATCTTTGAAGATGTTTAATTGCAGAAACAGGCTTCCTGAAGGCTGTATATGCCATTGATCCCAGACAGCCACCAGGTTGCCACCCTACTGGCTGCACAATTTTGCTCAGAGGTACTGGAAGCAGTTTAAGGGGCTCCCCCAGGGCTGGCGCCAGACTATTTTGAACCCTAGGCAAGGTGAACTACTTTCACACACATACACCCCCAAAAATGCCAACTTTGATTTTTAAGAACATATGTTTTCTGGAAAAAATAAGAAGCACAGAACTTGAAACTGCTAAATTTATTTTAAAGTGCAAGAAATACGTCATGCCAATTATAGCAAACAAATTGGAAAGGAACATCTATGGGTCTAAAATGCATTATTTAATAGGAATATCACCTCCCAATCATCCCCCCCCAACTCAATCGCGCCCACACACACACACTCAGCATCACTCACTCCAAACAAACACACGCATGAACACATGCATTCACTCATGCACCCCATTCACCCATACATTCTCTCTCTCTCTCTCTCTTCCGGGCGCGTTCCGGAAGTCCGAATGTGGAGCCGCCCCACCCCCACCCCAGCGTCCCTGGCTTTGCTTTGGCTGGGCGGGCGCCGGGCGCCATCTCGCCCGCCCAGGCCCAGCTGAATCCTCGGGCCGGGCCAGCTCACAGCCAACAAAGCGTGTTAGTGCTGCGCTGTGCCCGTCGCCCCTCTTAGCTTGGCGCTCTAGGCAGTCGCCTGAGTGGCCTCTATGGTAGCACCGGCCCTGGGCTCCCCTGTATCTTAGCATTCATCAAGTACTCTATTCCCCCATCCTTAGTTTACCAAAATCCAGGCCCATCACGCTGAGTGAACTCATCCCCCACCTTTACTGTGAGATGGGGAGTAAAGAAAGAGGGTGAGGTGTTTTCACTTGTTGGCACTAGCCTCACAGAAGGCTTGGAAACACCATAGGACAGGCATACTGCTTCCAACCTTACATTATAAAAAAAGGGCGACAGCATGCATGATATAGGTTTCTGTTTCCTGACTTGGCTGACCGCCACAAACAATGTTCGCCTAAATGGTGACTTAGGACACATCTACGCCAAGCAGGATATAGCACTATGAAAGTGGTATGAAAGCAATGTATGAAATGCAGGGGCCACACTGCTGCTTTATAGTGGTATTGAACTGCACTGACAACTGTTGAGGCCCATGACACATACCATATACTGCTTTCATACCACTTTCAAAATGCTATATCCTAGGGCGGATCTACACAGCGCACTGAAGGCGCTTGCATGCACCTGCAGTGCGCCCCGAAAGCGACTGTATGGATCCTGCCGGAAGAGGCGGAGGAGGAGGCGGCTGGGGAATCCGGCCGTGTCCTTGCCGCCGCCCACCTCCCTGCCGGCCTCCTGCTGCTGGCGAAAGAGCCACCCGGGTTGGAGAGCTTCTTCCGCTCTCCGCCCCGCCTTCTTCCGCTGAGTGGCTCTTTCGCCGGCAGCAGGAGGCCGGCAGGGAGGTGGGCAGCGGCGGCGGCAAGGACGTGGCCAGATTCCCCAGCCGCCTCCTCCTCCGCCTCTTCCAGGGCAGGATCTACACAGTTGCTTTCGGGGCGCACTGCAGGTGCATGCAAGCGCCTTCAGCGCGCTGTGTAGATCCGCTCCTGCTTGGTGTAGATGTGTCAATGGGCCCCAACACTTGTCAGTGCACTTCATTACCACTATAAAGCAGTAATGTAGATCCTGCAGTGCACTTCAATATCACTATAAAGCAGCAGTGTGGCTCCTGCTTTTTATATACCGCTTTCATACCTCTTTCATAGTGGAATATCCTGCTTGGAGTAGAAGAGCCCTTACTCATTTTTCTTAAGATTCTATTTTTATCCAACAAAGAGCTAACAAGTGTTACAGCAATAGAATCCATAAGGAACTACTAAAATATCAATAAACCGGAGTACCGCAAAAATCATCTGGAAAGCCTTCACTTAGGATGCTGTTGCCATCTGATGTTTGGTGGGAGGCTACGAGATCAACGGCCTTCTCTGTGTAGGAACCCATTTTGTGGAACTTCCTCGCAAGGGAGACTCATTTGTCTGATTTCCTCCTCCTTTTTCCTCCTGCTACTTAACATTGATATAGCACTTTTGATCTGAGCGTTCAAGGCAGTTCACGTGGATTATCATGTAATTCTTACAACAACTCTGCAGAGTAGATCAGTAAAAATGAGTTCATTGCAGAGACAGCATTCAAACCCAGTATGTTTTTGGTTTGTATCTCAGTCTCTTAGCTACTACAGTTCATCAGCTCTCTGGCGCTGGGTATGATCTGGCAGTTCAATCCTGTTAGTGGAAACTGCTGATTTTCACTTGACTTGCACTTGGGTTTTGATATTTTAATGTGTGTGAGTGTGTGTTTAATTTTAAGGTGTTGTGGGAGTTCCTGTCAGTCCGAGGGATACAAATTTTGGTAATAAATAAGCAACATCCTTAAACTGAATAATAAAATAGAGACTGGAGGTTGGGAGTCACGAGTTGCTTAGCTGTGCTGTGCTCATCTTCCCTGAAATAGGCAGGCTTCCAGGCCAGATGAAGTCTCTGAACACTCCAGTTGGGACTTCATGGACACACACTGTTCCTTGTGTAACTTCGCTGCAGATGTTTTTGCTTTTGCATGTGGCATGGTAAGCTGTGCGCTGCATGGTGCCTTAGTGTTCATGAGAATGCATACGCGCATGCACGTTAGTGTTACGATGTACTTCATGGTTTAATTTCTAGAGCTCCCAGGGAGAGAGCTGAAATCTGGAGAGTGGCAACAGTAGGCAGTCATACAGACACCCAAATCTCCCCCAAAGATAAAACTGGGACAGTGGTTACCAGGCAGAGAGACGTACTAGAACACTGGGACTGCTGGACCAGAAAGGGTTGGCATATTGCATAACCCCCTTGTGGCTTGCAGGTGTGAGGTACACTGAATTAGCATACATGATACCCAGGAAATCCTCCGTCTGGATGTTTAGGGTCAAAAATGCATTATGCTATAGCCATACAAAATAATAGTCTGATGGCACCTTCTTCTCCGTTGCAAAGTGGCCTTTCAAGTGCTCTTTGCCTAGGGGGAAACAAGTGTGCTAACCCTTCCAGCTGCTTTCCCTCTAAAATGTCCTCCCTAGAGGTTGGGGGGGGGAAAGTGTGTGGCGGGGGGGAGGGGGGAGATGGAGAACACTGGAGTGGATAAAAGCAGCTGGGGGGAAAGGGGGAGGATTTCAAGGGGGAAAGCAGCTGGGAGAGGAAGGACCAAGCAATTGCTTTCTCTACCACAAAAGTCCCCTCCCAAGGATGCTTTGCAACAACGAAGGAGCCACCAGGCCACAATTACAGCGTAATGTGCATTTTCACCCTCCGTTTTAAAACAAAATTTTGTGAAGCTTTTATTTATTTATTTATTTATTTATTACATTTCTATACCGCCCAATAGCTGAAGCTCTCTGGGCGGTTCACAAAAATTAAAGCCATCATAAAACAACCAACAAGTTAAAAAACACAAATACAAAATACAATAAGAAAATATTGTAAGAATGTCAGTAGCAGAAGCATGTTTGGTTTACCGCTGCTTCTAGGAAGTGGGGGAGGAGAAGAAGCTTGGGAGAGAAGGAGGAGGAGGAGGAAGAAGAGAGGAGAGAAGAAGAAGAAGAAGGATCAATGGAATCCAGAACTTTCATTATTCCTACCTTGACTATTAACAGAAGCCTGAGGGCCCCACTGTAGCAGGTTGAAACAGGCGGTGTGTAGGAAGCATATCAGGACAAACCAGGCATGTGTAGTTCCGGCGAGGTGGGCAAGAGACAGCAGCAGGACAGAAGAGAGGGCAAACAGCGTAAGCCATGGGTTGTCTGGTCATGAATGTCAAATGTTTGTGTCCTACAAGACGCCCCAGTCTGTGTGTGTTTGCGTGTATGTGGGTGAGTGATTAGATAATTGTGCATGAAAAGGAGAGGGAGGGAGAGAGCGACACACACAGACAGGCTGCACTCTCCAAACCATTTATAGGCAATGGAGCTACTCTGCAATAAGAGTGAAAATTGTGGGCATCCCAACACAAGGATCAGAAAGTGGCTATGAACTGTATATCTAGGAGGGAAGGATGTCCTAGGGAGCCAGTAGGTCGAGAAGCTACCAAGTCCTGCTTTCTTGAAGGATGTTATTTTGAACAACTTTTCTGCCACTCCCCCACCCATCCTTAGTGCCTCCAGCCAGGGTAGGAAGGGGAGGCTTTGTCTGTGATCTGGAAAGATAGTCTTGGCTAGCCCTTGAGGAGAAGGTGGAAGGGAGGAAGAACTCTACAAGAGCAGAAGTTTCACAAAGAATTCCACTGTGAAAGCATGAGGACTCCTCCACAGGTAATGCAAAGGCCACTTTTTCTCTCTCTCGCTTTGCTTATATAGTTTCACCCAATTGCATATATTCTTCTTCTTATGTATCTTCTTAGCTGTAACACATCTGTGAGCTCCAAGATAACTTGTGGAATGTGGTGTAGAACAGCCTCTGCCAGGCTCCTGACATTAAGGTTTATGTAAATTCAAATAACATCCTGGTAAAGAGATTAGGGCTTAATTTTGTGTTAACTACTTTCAGTGCCAGGCTCAGCTCTAGCAGTGCCTTTGAGCATGTATAGAATGCCATTCCCGCAACCTGGATCATATGCAGCCAGCCCAGGATTGAGGGAACAGTTTCCACATCAGAGGCTGTCACTAGAAGCAGCTCTCTGTTTAGACATTAAGCATTAGATTCATATAATGGCTTCACATCCTTGCTCCAAGAGAGGTGTGATAGCAATATTTTCTGTATTTTGGTAAATTTGTCAGGTATTGATCAACTTGTGCAGTCATTATAGAACAGTTCAGTAAGTTTCTTATGGAGCTACAGTTCCCAAGAGTTTGATTTGCATGAAACATACATGCCAACTGGTCCTATTTCTCTTGTTTTGGAGTGCCGGTCTTTTCACAGAATGCTGAATGTATTTCGACTTTGGGGAGATGGTTTTAATGATTGTGAACCAACTTTGGCTATTGTGAGTGGGGGGCTTAGAAATGTAATTAATTAAAATAAATAAATACAGAACAATTCCAGTATACTGCTGCCATCCAGTAAATATTGGTGCGTTCTTTAATGTTGCCAGAACCGGATTGTATTAAATATGCTTAAATTTTAAAAGATAGCTTTCAGAATACAGGGCAGGGCAGGGTATTGCAGAGAAAATAAAAACAGCATACAGCAAATAGAAAAGAGGCTTCCACAACGTGGAAAAAATAGCGAAGCACTCGGGCAGTGATCCTTGGAGTGAGAAAAGCAGTGTTAAATATGTAAGGGTCAGTGGTCCTTTTTTCTTCTCTGAAATGTTGTAGGGTGTATGGTAAAGCAGCGACAATTTGTTTTGAAAACCCAGAACAATGTCTGGACAACTGACAATTCAATCATTGTCCCTGCTGAACTGACTGCAATGCTCTCTGCCCCCATTGAAAGTTTGCAGTTTTTGATTGCCTAAGGAAAGTGGATTTCTTTACTTTCTAGAGATGTAAAACTGGTCGCATATCGGTTACAGACTTTTCATGTGAATATGCATTTTCCCCTCCACCCCTTGTCTTTTCCATTTTAGTTTTAGCTTAAAAAAGACACCAAGTTCCAAATGATACGTATTTCCTATTTATTCCATTTCTATAATGTCCCATAGCTAAAGCTGTCTGGGTGGTATTACACAAGCCTGCTTTTTTCTGGGTGGATTACTTATATAAATCATAAGTTGTGTTCACTGTGCATTTTACTTGTAATACACATTTACCAAAGAGGGATGTGTTGGTTGAAAACACGGGATTTTGAAAAAAGACTGAAAGAAAAATAGATTTGTCTTTCCTCGGCTTTGGAATTCTTTTCCCCTGGAGATTTGCCAAAGGTGATGTATGTGTGACTTCCAGAGGCAGTATAAGACCGTTTAATTCAAAGTGTTCTTTTGGTGAGCAGAAATAGGGTGGGGATTGTGAAGCTTAATCAATGTAATTGGGGTTTTGGGCGACCATATGGAAAGGACAGGGCTCCTGTATCTTTAAAAGTTGTATAGAAAAGGGAATTTCTGCAGGTGTCATTTGTATGCATGCAGCAGCTGGTGAAATTCCCTCTTCATCACAACAGTTAAAGCTGCAGGAGCCCTGCCCTCTTTTGTATCAGGTCACTCTAGCATACAAAGACAGTTAACATCTGTATTGGGCTGACAGGTAGGAATCATTGTGCAGGGGGTTGGACTCGATGGCCTTGTAGGCCCCTTCCAACTCTGCTATTCTATGATTCTATGATCCCCTTTCTTCTGTGCTACAATAGCCTTTCCCAACCTGTAGCACCTCCTAGATGTGTTGGAATCCCATTATCCCCAGGCAGCATGGCAGATGGTTGGGGAAGTCTGTTCTACAAAGTGATATTCTAAATGCTGAGTATTATTCCTCTAAACATTTGTACAAATGTCTTTCTATCTATATATATATCTATAAAGCGCTAAGGTATGTTTCCGTACAGGCTTCAGCTGATACAGGTTGCTAAGCAACAGTAACGTGTAACGTCAGCTGATACAGGTTGCTAAGCCCCTCGCCTGACTCCTCCGGGCTTTCCAAGGTAATCCTACCGCCTTTCTGCCTCTTCCCCCCCCCCCCACGAAGGGGGCAGCACCACAGTGCGGAGCATGAGCAAGGCACGGCCAGGGCCCTTGGTGGCCAGGTGGGAGGCCGCTCACCTGCTGTGAGCCGAGGCCCCGGCCTAATCTCATGCGAGCTGGGCGGGCGGCCCAAGGCTGACAGGAACCCCAGGGAGAGGGGGACACCTGCCCCCCAACCTCCCTGCCCCCCAGGTCTGCCAGAGGCACTGTATCGGCAGCCTCCAAGCAGCCCTCGCCCCCACGATGATATTTGATGGTGCTATATAAATAAATAAATAATAATAATAATAATAATTTAATTAATAAACTTTAAGATATGCTACAACGGCGTATGTTACGCCGGGTACAGCTAGTAAGATATGATGTTGCTTAGGAAATCTAAAGAGTGCTAAAAGAATAGCCACATCTCTTATTGAAATATTATTTTTCTTTAATTGTTCAGTATTGTAGTACAGAAGCAGGTTCAAACATCGACTTAAATATCACTTTTAAATAATTTGTTCAAAGATTTTTTTTTTTAAAAAAATACTGCACAAACTTTATGCAGAATCTATTTTGAAAAATAGAATTCTCCTCAGAAAGAAGAGATTTAAAAGTTGCATCGCTGCTTTCCTCTCAGGGTGCCTACAGGTCTACTTAGGCCGTAGCTAGACCTAAGGTTTATCCCAGGATTGTCCTGGGGTCAAACCTGTTCATCTAAGTGCCACACAGGGCATCCAGCGCCCAGGCAGGGACGAACTCGGGATGATCCTGGGATAAATCTTAGGTCTAGCTACGGCCTTAGTTTCAGTGGTGAGGCTGCTGCTGGAGTGCATTTTAGACCAAGGTAAGCAGAAAAATCTCCACATGTTTTGAATTTCAAATCCCAGCTTTCCTGGTTATTGACCGTGGTGGCAGGAACTTCTGGGAGTTGAATTCCAAAACCTCTGAGGTTTACTTTCTGCCCAGCCCTGTTTTAGACACCTGTACCATGGCCTCCCCTGGACTGAGCTCAGGGAAAACCTGAGAGGAAAACCTCTCTGCAGAGGACACCAGTGAGGGAGGAAGCAGCATCCAGGCACCTCTCCACCGTGCCTGGGTCCAGCTCCAGCTGAGAGCCCCCCTCCCTCCTGCTGTCACCTGTAACTGCTGAACTTTCCAACTACGATTGTAGTGCCTGAATTTGCTTTCCTTTCCCCCCCCCTCCTCCCTCCCAATCCCCTTTCCTTTTGTGTCATGTCTTTTAGATTGTAAGCCTGTGGGCAGGGACTGTCAAGAAATACTTTTGTAAGCCGCCGTGAGAGCCTTTTTTGGCTGAATGGCGGCATAAAAATGCTTATATAAATAAATAAATAAAACCTCTTTCTCCAGTTTTCAGTAGAAGCTGGATTTGCGCAGTGTTAATTGGCTGGCCTTTCTGACCGTCATTAAGCTACTTCCGTTCGCCCTGAAGTAGGGCTGGGTAGAGCATTGCAGGATGGCTCGTTGGCTGCTGTGTTGATCACAGAGCCCCCCCCCCTTCCCGGAGCAAAGTTTTGTGTAAAACAAAAATGTAAAAAAGAACTTAAAAGAAGGAAACAAAGTCTTGAACAAACATTTCAGGAACAAAAACAAAGCCAAGCGCCAAGCAGACGAACAGAAATCTGCATTCAGTCCAGAGCCATAGAGGCATGTTCTTTGCAGAGTGAAGATGTGGGGAGTTCAAGCTATGGCAAAACCACATCTGTGCATCCTGTGGCCATGCACGTCTGTATGCAGCAGCCATTAAACATGGCCATCAGCCAGGTAAATGCAATGGTCCTGGTCCAGAAAGCGAGTGGGGCTTACGTTCCATTGAAATCAATAAAATGTAAGAGAGTTATGACAAACATATCCGATTAATGTCACTGGGACTTAAGTGCAACTTATTTTCTTTCTGCTGTAGTCCGTGGGATTTGCTAGAGATGAGTTCTGTTTCTCTTTTTTTGGCAGAGGGAATCAGAGACTGAGGGACACTTGGTGGTGGTGGTGATGACGACGACACTTAACTCAGAATTTAAATAAATGAATTAAATAAATAACTTGCCACAAGTGGTCGGACGAGTAGCTATTTTCAAGCCTGAACAAAAGTCACGGAAACATCAGAGCTAGTCTTTGATTTCATAAGATATTACTATGCAGATCCATTTTCTCTAATTTCAGACCCGTGAGGGCTCAGGAGACACTGTGAAGAGATGGCATCGACGAAAAATCCTGCTTCTTTGTGCTCTGGCGCTCAGCGCTGTCCTTGGACTTGTGCTACTCATTGTCTTCACCACCATTTCGTGTAGTCTAGGTATTAGAACCTTCTTCCTCTCTGACTTACTTTCTGCTTGTCCGTTTGAAGGATCGTCCCTTCTCACTTTTTCTCTCCCGTTCAGACTCAGGCAACTAGCAAAGCAGAGGCGTTCCGAAACCAAATAAGGGTCGTTTTTTTAAATACCGCGGGAAGCTCCAAATAAATAGAAGAGCAGACAGTGCTTTAGGGCAACCTTCCTGGACTTGGTGCACTCCGGATGTGTCTCAGCACAACTCCCATAGTCCCCCAGCCAGTGCAGCCATTGGTCTGGAGTTGATGGGAATTGTAGTCCAACACCCCTACAGGATGCAAGGTTCAGGAAGGCTGTTTTAAAGCCTGATGTCTTTTTTCACCATTCATTGGGTAGCTGGGGGTGAAATAAACCTCACAAAGATCATGGGAGGTGGGGAAAGTAATTGTCTAAAATCACAGCATGTGTGTGGGCTATTTACCTTATTTACCCTTGCAAGTTGGGTGAGGGTTTTGCGTGTTTTTTCCTTGCATTTTTACCTTTTAAAAAAAAGCTGTGCACCACTCACAGCAGTGTGAGGCTGTCCTACCGGCTGTGCTTCCTAGAGTGGGTCAAGAGCCACGCCACACCACGTCACTCCCAATGCATTCTGGGAAGTGCAGCTGGTGGGAAGCTGTGAAGAGAGTTTTGTGCTGTTGTGTGAATCAGAAGGCAGCTTTTTTGGGGGGGGGGTAAAGGTTTTAAAATCAAGGGGGAAATGTGTAAAGTCTTGGCCACCTCTTAAGGTAAAGTGGCAATGTTGGCAAAATGTCTCTCCCTGCCCCCCAAGAAATCAGTAGAAAATTGCCCCCAGTTTGGGCAGGGACAGAGCATTTTGAGAGGCGGGGATGAATTTCAGCTTAATTCCATGCTCACTCTAATGCCCACCACCCACTTAATTGTTCCCTTAACAATTTAGGGGAATTCCTTAAAGCAAAGATGGGGAATCTTTTTGGGTCCAGGGGCCGGATTTCCCCCCAAGATGCCTCCTGCAAGGTGCCCCACTCCGACTTCATTGAGTCTAGGGACAAAGCACAGGCTGGAGCTCTTTGTCTGTGAGGTGGCTTTGCTCTTCCTAGAATAATAGAATCATAGAATAGTAGAGTTGGAAGGGGCCTAAAAGGCCATCGAGTCCAACCCCCTGCTCAGTGCAGGAATCCATCCTAAAGCATCCCTGACAGATGGTTGTCCAGCTGCCTCTTGAATGCCTCTAGTGTGGGAGAGCCCACAACCTCCCTAGGTAACTGGTTCCATTGTCATACTGCTCTAACAGTCAGGAAGTTTTTCCTGATGTCCAGCTGGAATCTGGATTCCTGTAACTTGAGCCCGTTATTCCGTGTCCTGCACTCTGGGAGGATCGAGAAGAGATCCTTGCCTTCCTTTGTGTGACAGCCTTTTAAGTATTTGAAGAGTGCTATCATGTTTCCCCTCAATCTTCTCTTCTCCAGGCTAAACATGCCCAGATGTTTCAGTCTGCGTCCTTCTTGAATTGTGGAGCCCAGAACTGGACGCAATACTCTAGATGAGGCCTAACCAGGGCCGAATAGATAGGAACCAGTACGTCACGCGATTTGGCTGCCTTTCTTGCAGCCATATTGCACTGTTGGCTCATATTCAGCTTGTGATCTGCAACAATTCTAAGATCCTTCTCGTTTGTAGTATTGCTAAACTCCCCACCCCCACCCCAGGAAAAGCCCACATGTAGCGAAGCAGCCTCCATGACTGAAGTGCTGTCTGGAGGAGCGTCACCTGGGGCTTCAGTTGTGGATCCGATGATGTCAAGGACAAGGCCCTGCCCTCTGATGTCACCTAGCCTGCAGGATAGGTCTGGGGAAAATCTGTCCCCCAAGCCCCAAAAGTTCTCTCACTCCTGCTTTAAGGAATTCCCCCTGACTTGTTTCTCATACCAATGGTTGCACCAAGTTCCACGTGCATCTCATGTTTTTTCTTATGGCCAGTCATAATCATTCTAAAGGCAACCAACACTCGATAACAAAGCCAAGGTTTCTACTACATCTCATCATCATTCTTGTGTTTTCCTAGAAACCTGCAATACTACGACATGCCTTCTGCTCCTGGCAAGATTGTTGAAAGCCCATAATGACACTGTAGATCCTTGCGAGGATTTCTTCAGTTACACTTGTGGAAACTGGGAAGCAAATCACACACGGGGGATGAACATGCCTTTGGTGAATGTCTTTGATATACTCCTGGAAGAAAACCACCTGATCATGAAGAGGCTCTTAGGTAGGGAGAAAAGATAGATGGTTACTACAATGGCCAGAATTCTTTGTATAGTATTACTAACAAGTATATAGGAAAAACATTGGAGTAAGATTATTGTCTGTTATGCCATTATCAAGACATCGTCTGTCAGTGGAATAGGTATTCACCAACTAGCACCAATAAGGTCCACACCTTCTTGTATAAGAAGGTCTGGCTACATCCAGAGTTACAAGACCCATAGCTTGCATTAGAATAGTTTTGAGCCTAATTCAGATGTTAATTTTTCATGTGGCAACATCCCCACTAGGTAACATTTTCCTGTTACTTTGATGTGGTGAGTCTTTCTTCTGAATGAGGGTGTGGGGGAGAGAGAGATGGTTTTAAGTAGAACCTAAGCCTAATCACATATCACTACGTTGTCACTTACCCATTTCTTTTTATCTGGCTTATTCTTCCTACTTCTAGCCCTAACCCTGCAATATAATGTACAAGTTATATTGTAAGTTCCTTGATTTAGGGTGGGGGCAGGGACTTTAACTCCAGTGGGTGGGTTGACACACACACACACCCATCCGGCCCTCTGAAGGACATCATTCAGTCCCCAGTTAACGCACTGGGTGGGTGTTCCTCCTGGTGTGTTGGCTGGGGCCTGGCTTTGCTGTATGTGGGGCTTCCCTCATGGGGGAAGATTCTTGCATGATGAAGCCAGACCAAGTGTCACACCAGGGGGAATCATAGGGGAAGGCCTGCACGTAGAGACGTCTCCTCGAGCGCTGTGCTTCCATGGATGGTCAACCCAGGGCATCAGCCAAGACATGAAGCCTTTTACAGTTCTGTTATTTATTGTGGCTGTTTTAATTTGTTAAATTGCATGAGGTTCCCTTAGAACTTTTTGTTACTGGGCAGCATATAAACATTATGTTAACTAATTCAGAAGGAGCCTCGTGTGGCGCAGAGTGGTAAGCGGAAGTTACTGCAGCTGAAACTCTCCCCACAGCCTGAGTTCGATCCCAGCAGAAGCTGGTTCTCAGGCAGCCGGCTCAGGTCGACTCAGCCTTCCATCCTTCCGAGGTTGGTAAAATGAGTACCCAGCTAGCTGGGAGAAAGGTAATAACGGCCAGGGAAGGCAATGGCAAACCACCCCGCTATAAGGCCTGCCAAGAAAACATCAGCGAAAGCAGGCATCCCTCTAGGAGTCAGCAATGACTCAAGTGCTTGTATGAGAGGGGCCTTTCCTTTCCTTTCCTTTCCTTTCCTTTCCTTTCCTTTCCTTTCCTTTCCTTTCCTTTCCTTTCCTTTCCTTTCCCTTCCCTTCCCTTCCCTTCCCTTCCCTTCCTTTCCTTTCCTTTCCTTTCCTTTCCTTTCCTTTCCCTTCCCTTCCCTTCCCTTCCCTTCCCTTCCTTCCCTTCCCTTCCCTTCCCTTCCCTTCCCTTCCCTTCCCTTCCCTTCCCTTCCCTTCCCTTCCCTTCCCTTCCCTTCCCTTCCCTTCCTTTCCTTTCCTTTCCTTTCCTTTCCTTGCCCTGCCCTGCCCTGCCCTGCCCTGCCCTGCCCTGCCCTGCCCTCCCTTCCCTTCCCTTCCCTTCCCTCCCCTCCCCTCCCCTCTCCTCCCCTCCCCTCCCCTCCCCTCCCTTCCCTTCCCTTCCCTTCCTTTCCTTTCCTTTCCTTTCCTTTCCTTTCCTTTCCTTTCCTAACTAATTCAGAGCCCCCCCCACTCTGATAACCCCGCCACCCGTATTTTGCCCCCTCTGCTCTTCTCTTCAAACCCGCTTCCCCACCTACTCTTCCTTTAGGTTCTTTTTTCTCAGAATATTGCCTACTCTGCAACCTTACTTCAACTGCCTTGCCTCTGGGCTTCCTTGACTGTTCCTTAGCTGACCTGCATGGTGGGACCTCTTCCCAGTCCCTGGAAATCCCCTCTGTGATTTTTTTTTCTAAGCCATTACATCAGCGACCCACAAGCATAATACAAGATAATATTGTAATTTCAAAATAACTGAAATTATCAGGACTGGTTTTAATACCCAATGGTTATCTCTGACTTGACTAATACTAGAGTCGGGACATGTTTAGCTACACTCAAAAGAAAGGTTCACCATACAAAAATGATAGGAGACTTCCTTTACCATATCAAAAATTAATGTGAGCATCATGCCTTTGTTCCCACTTTCGTAATAGCAGGCATAATGTCTTTTCTCGGTTCCTTAGTAATGCATATCTCTAGTATGTGTCCTGATCCAATACAGGAGACTTGCTTAAACTGATGCTCACTGTGAGGCTCATCTGGTTATTGAACTGGATGGATGTATCTGATATGGAGCCACGAGTGACTTAATCTGAAGTCAGTTCTGCCTCTCAGGCCATAGCTAGATGGGGCTTAACCCGGGGCGATCCCCGGGATCGTCCCTGTGCGTTCACATGACTCACAGGGGATCCTGGGATCAGGGAGGGATGATCCTTCCCTTGCTCCGGGATCTCGCCCTACACTTTAGGCCCGCTTTTTCCACAGTCTCGTGCTGATCCTGAGACTGTGGAATGTGTGGGTGGGCATCACAGTTTGTCCCAGCTCCTCGTGGTTACTCGCGAGGAGCTGGGACCTGCGCATGGGGTGCAGAGGTCCTCAGGAGCTCTGCGCCCATCAGGGTGGGGTGAGGAAGCGGGAAAAATTAAAAAAAATAAAAAAACCTTACCTTCTGCGCACGAGAGCACAAGCAGTCCTTCTTCTTTAAAAAAGCAACAACAAAATGGCGGGCACGACGCCCCTCCGACGCCGTCGCCTGTAAACAGAGGGGGAGATCTCACAATAAAAATATCGCGAGATCTTCACCCCTCTGTCGTGCTAGACCAGTAGGTCTAGCTGAGGCCTCAGTCTGATTTCAAGCACTGCTGTTTCCCTATGCCTTTTAGCTTTTTGCCATCTCCAAATTAATTTGCTCCTGTTATGCGGACAGTTTTGTAACCTCCCAAACTTTTTTTGCGTGACACCTGCCTTCTCTTCCTCAGAGGAATCTCAGCTTGGAGTTAACAGCTCAGCAAAGGAGAAAGCCGTACGGTTTTACACCTCTTGCATGAATACCGAACAGATTGAAGCGCAAGGTGCTCAGCCTTTGAGGGAGCTCGTAAACGAGGTGATCACTGCACAGAGGTGTGCTTGTGTGCCCCCTGCACGACCACAGGCATGCCCTATCATATCTAGACCCATTCTCTTCATATCAGGAGTAGAATAAAACAACAAGTAAGTGGGATCATTTAATTCACAACAAATGGCATTGAATCTCAGATCACTCCTGAGCTGGTGATTATTTGGTAGGTCATTGTATGTTCGGTAGGTGATTATTTGATAGGTTATTCCCCATTAACAGGTTTAAAGCATCAGAACTCCTTACATCTTGCCCTATCCTATTTTTCCAGTTCTATCTATGAAGGCTAGTACACATTTCTGCATTTTCCTCGCATTTGTTCCCTGTGATCCATATCTCTCCCCATACCCCCTCCCCTGCCCTCCCTTTGATGTCTCCTCCACTATTGAAATTTAAATTGTAAGACCTTTAGGGGCAGCGACTTCTGCATTTTACATAGACCAATTAGGCCTGTTTCTACAGACAAGAAGAATAAATGGACACCAGTCTTACTTCAGAATGGCGCTATTAAAAAATCAGCATGAAAAAAGCTTTTCAGATCTCTCTTTCCAAGAGTTTCTCAAATGCCTGTTAATTACTAGGTGGCTGCAACAACATTAAATGATGACTTGACAGTCCAAGGCAATGATTGGGGAATTGGAAATGTGCCTGTCCACCCTGGAGCTTACATTCTTAATGGGTCCGCATGGGTTGATTTGAATATGAATGTACTTTGCAGTGCATCTTCATCCAGTCTCAGTTGTCATGTGTAATCTTCCTTGGGGGCACAGGGAAATAGATCCATAGAGGCAAAATATAAGGAGAAGTACAACGTAGCCTCTTCTTCCATGATCTCAGTGCAGTGGTGGTGACAATAATTCTACAGTAGCTTTCTATATGTTCAAAATACTTTACGTTACAGCTGAGCTAGAGTTCTTGCTAACCTATCTGTCCATTGCCTTTGGGGATTTTGGAGGGAGCTCAAAAGTGGGTGAAAATGTTTGCAAGGATGTCCCTGTTGCCGATGCAACCTGGGTAGTGTTCTTTGTCTGGACAGCACAGAGCTATTGCCAAGGAAATGGAGGTATTCCTTCCCCCACACCAACACCACCAGTTTAGAGGACTGAGGGCAAAGCAGCAGATCCTAGATCGCCTCAGCTATGGAGATGTTCCCTACTTCCCTCCCCTTCCCATACTAATATAGACTGAAAGAAAAGCATTGGCCTCAATGACATTATTGAATCTGATTGGCTATGTGGGAGTGTGATGTCATTGCATTCATTATGTGATCCCTGACTGGGTGAGCTCACTCAGGACCGAGCTTAGGATAATGACACAAGCAGTGGCACAGAGCGGGAAATTTTTCCAAGAGCACCAAAAGGGTACCTGTCACGACACAGGCCTCACACACCAGGCCTTGTCGCACACAAACCCTCCTCAAGCCAAGTGCCATGACTTGAACAACCTGAGGGTAGGGTAAAACACAACCTTTCCCTCGTATGAGAGGGTGCAGGCTAGAATCTGAAAAGGTTTTACTGTGTATGTAATAAGCTGAAGGTTATATAAGGTGTTTGCGATAGTAACTGTAGAGCAGGTGATAAAGCCAAGCAGACACGTGGTTTGAGGTAACAAAACAAAATAAAATGTTTATTTTTGTTTAACAGATCTTAGTTACTTCAAATTCAAGTTAACCTGCTTAATCTACTAGTTTTAGTAATAACAGTAATCTTAAGTCTCTTAAAATCTTATCTCCTTTCATTCTCTACACCACTGACAATCCTCACTGACACTCCCAACTAACTAACCTCATACGCTCTAGATTCCCACATATATACTCCCCCACGTTCACAGCATCATCAGTCCCACCCACTCAGTCCAACATTCTGCACTCACTAGACATACAAAGCCAGACATACCTAAGGGAACAGAGCTGTGGGGTAATGCCACAGTACCGTTAAAGGAGCCATTTGGATAACATTTCAGCCTTTCCCCCACCCAACCCTTCAGTTTTGAAAATTCAGTCCAGCCCTACTTTTACATACTTTACATTTTCTTAGTTACGGCCTGTCTTAGAAGGTTTCTTGTAAGAAATACAGAGATAACGTGTGCCAACTGCTTAAAACACTCACCAGCATTCTGTACGTGCGGTGGTTCAGTTGATAACAACGGCATCATGTACAAATCACTATTAATACGGCCCCTGCATCCAGGCAGCGTTGGCAGTCCTGGTCTAGATGGACCAATGGTTTGATTCCTATGTTCCTAACCCTTTCTTCCCCTGCTGCAAGCTTGACAAAAATCTCTCCCCCCCCCATTGCTTCTATGATGGAGAAGGAAAGGATTAAATCTCCCATTCCGGCACCTGCTATTCATTTAAAAACCAAAACTGATGGGCTGTCTGATGTAGTTTGGCCATAGATGAGTTCATGGCTGATGCAAGATTTCAACTGAGCACTTCCCAGTTCAGAAGTCAAACTCCGAGCCACACCACTATTCTTGCTTTCCGTGGTCATGGTCAGGCCTCTTGTTTTGTCTTTGCTCAGCTTGGTGGCTGGAACATCGCAGGGCCCTGGAAAGAAACAGATTTTAACCAGACTCTTCAGATACTCATGGGAAGATACAACACTTTCCCTTTCTTCAAAGCCTATGTGGGACCCAGCTCCTCTGATCCAAGCACCAGTATTATCCAGGTAGGAGCATCAAGGGGGCAAGGGTTAGCTGAACAGAGTGGGGTGGTGACAAATGCCATTTGAGTGCTAGCCCGCATAAAATATATGACTATAAGGAGCTACCGTATAAAGAGTCAGACCTTTTGGGGGGGGGCATCCAATCCAGAATTGTCTACAAGGTAGATGTCATGGTATGATTGGGGCCAAAATCATGAAACATTACTAGCAAATGTTTTTGGCCTGGGAGCAAGTTGCAGAATGGGTCATCTCAGGAGTCAAATACCTCTGCCCCGACCCAATCCATCCATCCATGCCACTATGTCAACCAAAGAGCCAGTGTGGTATTGGAGAGCCAGTGTGGTACAGTGGCTAAAGTGTTGGACTGGGAGTCGGGAGATCCGGGTCCTAGTCCCCACTTGGCCATGGGAACCCACTGGGTGACTTTGGGCCAGTCACAGACTCTCAGCCCAACCCACCTCACAGGATTGTTGTTGTGAGGATAACATGGAGAGGAGGAGGATTATGTACGCCGCCTTAAGTTCGTTGGAGGAAAAAAGGCAGGATATAAGTATAATTAAATTAAATAAATAAATAAATAGGCTGAGCTGCAGGTAGGCAATTTACTTCAAGCAGATCCCTCCTGTGCCTCATGTTTATTTGGGCTTTGTTTTGTTTCTTAAATTTAAAAATGTGTGTCTCGCTTAATAAATATCCCAATCAGACACTCAAAGCCGCATACTTCAAATAATCGTCAATGCAACACGACAACCAGTGATGTAGGCAGTGGCTGTTGTGTGCTGCCCAAAGCCCCAGATTTCTTGCAACCATCCTCAAATGTTTGGGCTGGGTGCCTCATGCAGGCCACTCCCCCCCCCCATCATCTGTGGGGTAGCAAGAGAGCAGCAGCAAGCCCCTGGGGGTGGGGGTGCTCTGGTGACGAACTAAGTTTCCAGAGGCAAAAGGGAACGTGGAAAGTCTAGAGGTGGGAAGCTGAAAATAGGGGAGGGAGGGAGGAAGCTGTGAAGATCTGCAGCGAGTTGGCAGAGAAGAGTCAAGATCAGTTATAAGGTGGGCCAGACGGGACTGGGCAGGACAGGAAGTGCAGGAGACTTCTGTGTCGCTGTCTTCTTGATTGCTGATTGCTTGTTTCTGAGATGCACCTGACCTGCGTATGAGTATTTCAGAGGCCGAAGCCTCTGCCCTTTCAACAAAACAGGGAAAGAACCCCACATTCCCAATCCCTCCTCCCCTGAGTCGTTGTTGCTTTTGCTCAGGCTTCTTTGTTTTTCAGCTCTAGAACTTAGACCCCCTACTAAACTCCCTTTTTAACATAACAGTTCCCGGAATTATCTTTGATTTCGTTCTGAGGGCTCTTTTAATTGAAATATGAACCCACAGCTCACAATCTGTCTTTACAGAGTTTCTGTAAGTCACCCTTGTTACTAGTGAGAAGGGCAGGTGGGGAAAGAGAGCTAGGGATGCACAACCCTATGCATGTTCGCTGAGATGTAAGTCTCATGGTGTTCAGTGAGACTTAAAGCTTCATCCCACCTACCTGCTTCCCTTGGATTATCCCCGTTGCGCTAAACTTTCGTCGCTGTTGTTATTTTTGCTACGGGGGACAGCAATCCTTTGCATACCAGGAAGTGAGTTTAAGGGGGGGATGTAAAAAATCATTAAAAATCAACAGATGACCCAATTCAATTCAAATTTGGTATGCTTAAAGCTCTCCTTAATATCTATTACTGTGCCAATTTTGGTGTCTTTATCTTTAAAGCTTACGCAGATGTAAGCATTTCTTTAAAATCCTGCTCCTGCGTCCCAGCGGCGGCTCGGAAGATACGCTCAAAATGTAGGGGCTAAACACGGCGATTCTTTTTGCTTTATTGCACAATTAAGGCAGGATGCATGGGAATACTTCACAATCAAAGCAGATTATAAGGTGGAAAACTTCTGAGTCCTTTGCATGCAATTCACAGTGATTGCACAGTATAATGCTGGTGTGATAAAGCTCTTACTCCCAAGGAAATATAGTTAGGATTTCAGCCAGAGGCAGCTTGGTAAGGTGAATAGCAAGTCAGGTAGACGCTCTTACCCCCAAGGAAGCAGGCAGAGTGGGAGGAGTGAAAGGAGACGGAGCCACCCCCTCACCAGCCATGGTAGCGTTCACATGATTTACTTTGGACTGGAAAGATGTTTTTTGCAGGGCCTTACGGATGTTTATTGAAGATGGAATCTAAGTGGGGGGTTCCGACATGTACAGGGTGCTAAATAAAAGATGCAGGGGTCTTCTGAGGACTAGAAAGCTATCAAAGAGCAGAGGGCAAAACTATAGCGTAGAGAGAAGTAGTGGCGGCTGTGTGTTGTTACAAGGTACTCAAAGGCCATCCTTGAATTCATTTATTTTAGATCACGTTTTGAGGTAAGTGATGTAATACATATTACCATCTAAAGCAGCATTCCCCAACTTGGTGCTCTCCAGATGTTTTGGGCTATAACTCCCAACATCTCTGACCATTTCTTATGCTGGCTGGGGCTGATGGGAGATGTAGTCCAAAACATCTGCCAGGTACCAAAGGGAGAGGCGGGTAATAAATAAATTATTATTATTATTATTATTATTATTATTATTATTATTATTATTAGGTTGGGGAATGCTGGTCTAAAGAGTGCCCCTGCCCTAGTGTAAGACCATGAAGTCCAAAGTCAAAAATCACCTAACTGCAGAGCCTAGTTCATTATTTCAGTGATGTATAAAAAATAAAGTTACTTGATGTTGATGTTGAAAATTGCAAGAGCCAGAGAGTGTTTGGTTTTTCAACTGAAAGTTTGCCTAAATTCGCATACATACATGCAAATTAGCATATGCAGATGCTACACAAATTTGTGCCATGTGTTGTTTTAGTACCTACCAACACCCCTGACAATAGCCCATCCTTCTACAGGCGCTGCTTGTTTCCACAGGAGGAAGTTCCATAGAGTTTAAAGATCACTATAGCCTCCCCTGTCTGCTGGAACTTTAGCATCCTTCATACCACCTCCCAGCTATTGCTTTCTTTTGTTATCCCACCTCTAACGCCCCTGGAATTTAATTCACCCATGCCTTCTTCCTCAGATTGACCACCCAGAGTTTGAGCTGCCACTAGAAACTCAGCTTAACAAAGCAGTCAATTATCCCCAGGTAAGCTATCAAGTTGAAGTCTACGTTTTATTGTACCAGTACATGTGGATAGCAGAGGCGGCTGTGAGGTGCCTGAAAGGTTTATACTTTGTTCTGATAGAACAGAAGGCCCAGAACAAGTTCAAAAAGAGCTCTGATAGCAAGGATTTGTTTTATAGGTCCTACGCTCATACTACTCGTACCTCTTGAAGCTAGGAGAGCTGATGGGAGGGCGTACAGATGTTACTTCCACCTACATTTCCTTGGCATTCTCCTTTATCTCCAACCTCCAGAAGGCAGTTACTCCCTTAAAGAAGCGACAGGAAAAAAGGATGTTATTTTACCGCACCACCATCGGGGAGCTGCAGGTCTGTATATATCGCCAGAAACGTAACTGTGGGGAATAACAAACATATTCAACTCATCCTGGCAATCTGGTGAAAATTAGTGTCTAGAGGACATGCGTGTTTTCCTGACTTGGAATAGTTTTGTCGTTTTTGTTAAAGAGTGATCTATATTGAAACGCACTGAGGTATTTTTGAAACATAAGGCAGTGACTGAGTTTGGATGACACACCATGGTTTGTTGTGGGTTGTGAGCTGCAGTGCCCACGGGGGATGTCATGTCATGAAAACCCGGTGCGCATGAGTTATGCAAGGATTGTTTCCACAGGAGGAAGTTCCATAGAGTTTAAAGATCACTATAGTCTCCCCTGTCTGCTGGAATCATCAGGGATGCTTTAGGGTGGATTCCTGCATTGAGCAGGGGGTTGGACTCGATGGCCTTGGAGGCCCCTTCCAACTCTGCTATTCTATGATTCTATGATTAAACAAAGATGATGGGTTATGTGAGGGTTGTTTAACCCTCATGTTACCCATGTTCACCAGGTTCTCATGGTACAACAACTGTGTTGCATATTCAAAATGGCGCCCCAGAGCTGGGCTGAGCATTCCTAATGTCAGAAAGAAGCAGGCTAAATTGAACTGCTCTGATCCTACAGAAAAGCAGGCTGAGGAAAGGAAAGGAAAGGTATAAGAAGCAGAGGAAGAATCAGGGTCTCGAAGAAGGCAGCAGGTCAAGAGAGGCAGGGAGGAAGATTGGAAGAGGGAGCACTCCACAGGAACAAAGGGAACAAGCGTAGGCCAGAAAACCTGGAGGGGGAACAGGCAGGCAAAGAACTGTTTGTGTCTGAGCAGGAGCTGGAGAGGTGAGGGAGGCTATCACTCACATATTGATTGGAAACAAGCAGTGAAATCTTGGACTGGAAGGCTGTCATTTCAATTCAAGGAGGACTACTTGATTAAAAAGTGGGGTGAGAGGAATGGCAAGATGGGTTTTCCCCTTCTAAACGCTTCTACCATGAAGTCCAGTATCTCGACCTTAGACAGAGTTTTCTCTCACCCAAAGCATCCTGCAATGGGTGCTAGTCCAAATGTTTATTGAAAACCTCCAGCGGAAAGAAATTCCACCACTTTGCTAAGTGGACCCCTACCCCATCCAAATTAGATGTTTCTTGTCAACTCGTCAAGTTTTTCTTAACAATCACCCTAAAATCTCTGTTC
The DNA here is from genome assembly GCF_023053635.1 of Elgaria multicarinata webbii. NCBI lineage: Eukaryota > Metazoa > Chordata > Lepidosauria > Squamata > Anguidae > Elgaria > Elgaria multicarinata. The sequence continues at coordinate 10,107,130 of NC_086176.1, forward strand.
CAATATATATTTGGAATACTGTGTGCAGTTCTAGTCGGAGTCAGAAAAGGCACAGAAATGGACAACCAAAACGGACAACCAGCTGGACATCAGGAAAAACTTCCTGACTGTTAGAGCAGTACGACAATGGAATCTGTTACCTAGGGAGGTTGTGGGCTCTCCCACACTAGAGGCCTTCAAGAGGCGGCTGGCCAAGCATCTGTCAGGGATGCTTTAGGGTGGATTCCTGCATTGAGCAGGGGGTTGGAGTCAATGGCCTTGTAGGCCCCTTCCAACTCTGCTATTCTATGATTCTGTGATATGGGGGATTGGAGAAACTTCTCAGTCAGGAACAGTTAAAGCAATAGGAGAAAAAAAAAGACAACTGGAGTGAGACATGATAGATTTTTTTTAAAAGTGCATCACAAAATACCTTTGAATAACAGTTGCGGGGCGTACAGTGGAGGAGGGCCACTGCCTTCAGGTCTTGTTTCTGGGCTTCCCAGAGGCAACTAGCTGGCCAATATGAGAAAAAGAAGGCTATTCAAGAAGGATCTTTGGACTGCTCCAACAAGGCTCTTCTGTTCTTAGAGCTTCATCCCACGTACCTGTTTCTTTCTAATTATCCCCTATATTGTTTAGCTTTCGTTGTTGTTGTTGTTGTACCCCAGGCAGCAGCACTTTGCATACCAGGAAGAGGGTTTAAGGGGGAAATGTAAAAAAATTATTAAAAAATCAACAGATGACCCAATCCAATTCAAATTTGGAATACTTAAGGCTCTCTTTAATGTCTATTACTGTGCCAATGTTGATGTTTCTATCTTTAAAGCTTAAACAGATGGGGGGAATTGAAGCCAGGGGGGAGTGGGGAACCCTTTTTTTAAAAAACACTTACCGGTCAATGGTGCGCTCCTGTGCACCTGGTCGTTTAAAAATTAAAAAATGGTGGACGCGACAGGTCTTTCCTGCAGCCCGTGGCGTCTGACTTGTAGACTGGGGCTGGCCCCTCCTCCCACATGGATTATCAGGTAGGTCTAGCAAGGCCCACAGTCTCTCCCCAACTAGAATGGCAATTCTATGTGATCCTACAAGGGAGTAAATCCTCTTGAACTTAGTGAGATTTACTTACATGCAGAGAATTAGGGTTCTAATGTGTCTTCCCATTTCTGTGTTTGATATGTTCATCCTTCATCCACTCATTCACAGTATCATCCTTTCACCCATTTCTGAGCTATTGTGCCTCCTCTTACCCCTCCCTTTATTGCCCCATTACCACCACCACCGTTAGGGAGGGGTGAGTCTGTCAGTTTGGCTTTCTACTGCGTAAAAGTTTTTAAAATTACATGTTCTTTCTTTCCCAAATTAGTGTAAACCCCATGTGGCATGGGGGCTAGTAGTGTGAGAATGATTGGATAAAAATACTTTTGCCCGTTCCCATTCCAACTGGAAGAAGTGTACACTATAAATCTAGGCCAAATAAACCAGCAAAGGTGAAAACATGAACAAACATTCTTTTTTAAAAAGAGCAGGGACGATTTCTTTAAGGGAAAGCCAAAACCTGCAGAACCACAATTCCCAGAGTTCTTTGCGCATCCCTGGGCAGAGGATTACTCCCCAACACCACCAGTGTGAATGGTTTGGGCAGGGGGATTGAAGCTTGTTTTCTCCTTTCATAAGGCTCCCCCATCACCACCCACCCCAAACTACAACTCCCAGAGTGCTTTGCGCTCGCTTGCTCAGACGGTTTTTCCTCAGCCTCTTGTCACCCAACTCAGCCCACTCGTAGTGCAGCCCCAGTTTCTCTTCCAGCTGTGGCTCATCTGTGGTGGCCACTTTCTTAGGGGGGCTTCCTCTCCGAGCTGGTCTGGACTCAGGACTTTGAGGCAGGCCCAAGATGGGCCTGAACAGGGCTGAGGGGTATGTGCTGTTGCTGCTGCACCTATGCGAACGACAGCAACACGTGGATGGGGCTCCTCAGCATCCAAGTGCCACGTTGCCGCAGGCTGGCCTCAACAGCAGGAAGAAAGTCCAGGTGTTGCCATGTTGCCTGTGTGTGACAGCAGTGGCAGGAATACGAAGGGTGTTGCGAGATTTCCATTGCCAGAGGAATAGAAGCTTCATCCCACGTACCTGCTTCCCTCGGATTATCCCTGTAGTGCTAAGCTTTTGTGGTTGTTGTTGTTGTTGCTATGGGGGACAGCAATCCTTTGCATACCAGGAAGTGAGTTTAAGGGGGGAAATGTAAAAAAAAAATCATAAAAAATCAACAGATGACCCAATTCAATTCAAATTTGGTATGCTTAAAGCTCTCCCTAATATCTATTACTGTGCCAATTTTGGTGTCTTTATCTTTAAAGCTTACACAGATGTAAGCATTTCTTTAAAATCCTGCTCCTGCGCCCCAGCGGTGGCTCGGAAGATACGCTCAAAATGTAGGGGCTAAACACGGCGAATCGTTTTGCTTTATTGCACAATTAAGGCAGGATGCCTGGGAATACTTCACAATCAAAGCAGATTATAAGGCGGGAAACGTCTGAGTCCTTTCCATGCAATTCACAGTGATTGCATAGTATAACGCTGGTGTGATAAAGCTCTAGGAGACTGACGCAAGCCAAGAAACATAGCGCTTTGCTATGAAAGCATAAACTTTGAACTTCTTGTAGTTTCAAGAATTTCTGCACATCTACACTGCTCAAGCTCCCTTTTTTAAAAAAAAAAAAATGAGCAAAATTGGTCTGTTAGATCTCTAGTAATAAGCCTTAGACCACCATATTCTTATATAGATGATGATGATGATGATATGAAGAGCTTTTAATTTTTTTTAGTAAATACTCGCCCATCGGCACCTGCCAAACTTGCTAGGTGCAACAGTTCCCAGCATGGAGAGGGCTATGACATGCCTACCTGCCATATTAGTGTCAAAGATAAAGAGCAAATTGTAAAAAAAGGGATCGTAACCCTAGGAAAGGAAAGGAACCTCTCGTGCAAGCACTGAGTCATTGCTGACTCTTGGAGGGACGCCAGCTTTCGCTGATGTTTTCTTGGCAGGCCTTATAGCGGCTTCCCCGGCCATTATTACCTTTCCCTCAGCTAACTGGGTACTCATTTTACCGACCTCGGGAGGATGGAAGGCTGAGTCGACCTGAGCCGGCTGCCTGAAACCAGCTTCCGCTGGGATCAAACTCAGGCCGTGGGGAGAGTTTCGGCTGCAGAAACTGCTGCTTTACCGCTCTGTGCCACACTGAATCCACAGGGATTCAAAACCAGTCTTTTAAGAGCTAAGCACTCAAAGGCCGGGGCTTAATTGGCCTGTCTGTTTGTTTCTCCTACATTTTATTTTTTATATTTTTTTGTAAACCGCTCAGAGAGATTCAGCTATGGGGTGGTAGATAAATATAATAAATAAATAAATAAATAAAAGTTCTGAGAACTTTGTGAATTTTGGTAAATTATTCTCAAAACTGATCAGAAACAAAATTCACATCCATCTCACCAACTCGTTAATGACAGTTGTATAATAAGAGAATGCCTCTTCTGATTATGGCACTGGGGTGGGGGTGGGGGGGTGGCATTTCTAATCGCCTTTCTTAGTGAAACGTTTCACCCTTTAATTCTGTTTGTTTCTGTCTTTAGGAAAAGGCTCCTGCTATTGATTGGCTGTCATGCCTCCAGGCAGCATTCTACCCTGTACAGCTGAACATGTCCCAGGCAATTGTCGTGCATGACATGGATTACTTGAAAGGAATGTCACAATTGATTGGACAATGGCAGAAAAAGAGGTAAGGAGTTGCTGTGTGATGCTGTAGCTTTTTGTATCCTTGGAAGAGGAAGGGCAGGCTATCCAGATCTGCATTGACAGGACACGTGGAAGAGGAAGAGGAGGACGCATTTTAAATAACAGAGATGCCATTACACAAGCTACTTCAATATCACACCCACAAAACTTGTTCCACAAAGGCAGTGGACTAAGTAGTGCATTTTGTTTATTACCACATCTCTCAGCCTTTAACTGAGTCCATTCAGCATTGCCCTCTCCCATCTTGGCAGTACATCTTTAAAAATACAGACCATTAAACCCCAATGTAATAAATTATCTTACTGCATTTACCGTATTTCTTAGATTCTAAGACATCCCTTTTTCCCCGAATAAACATCTTTAAAAACGGGGTGCATCTTAGAATCGCGTGTGCGAGTATTATTCTTAGAATCAAAGCTTTTTTTCTGTTGGTGGTACTGAAATTAGTGTGCATCTTACAATCGATGGCGTCTTACAATCGAAGAAATACGGTATGTCTCTAAAGTTTAATGAAGATTTATTGTTTAACTGAAAAGTTGTAACAATTACATTAACATACAAAATATACAGCAATCTAAGTTTAAAACCACAATTTTGTCATAGAAACACAGTAGAACCATAAAACAAAAAATAAAAAGAAGTTCTAAAAGGAAAATATGGTAACCAGACTCCAAGAGCAATATCATTTCAGGTACAGACGGGGACACGGTTTTAAATGTGGTGGAAGAAGTTTAGACACACATTATTTAATGTGATTTCAGTTTCCAGAATGTTTCCATTTACACTAAGGCCAGATCTACACCAAGCAGATTATTGCACTATGAAAGTGGTATGAAAGCAGTATATAAGAGGCAGGAGCCACACGACTGCTTTATAGCGGTATTGAAGTGCACTGACAACTGTTGGGGCCCATTGACACATACCCTATATCGCTTTCATACCGCTTTCATAGTGCTATAGCTTGCTTGGTGTGGATCTGGCCTAAATCGAGGGTGAAGACAGTAATCCATAATAATTTAATCAGAATTTAAAACCAGTCAGGAATAACCAGGTTTGGTTTCTTCAGGAAGGGGTACCACTGATGCACCAGCCAAAGCTGATGAAGAGCACTCCTGCCCACGATGGGCACATGAGCATTTAGGAGCAGGGCTGGATCTGGCAGCATTCCCAAGAGGCATAGCTGATGCTTAAAGGGGAGTGCAACCCCATTCAAATGCAGTGAACACGCAGTAGTGCAGCAATTTCCCCTAATTTATGCATTTTTGCAAGCACTTCCCCCTAAAATATGCCTTTTAATATGTAATTGTTCCGAATGTATGCATTATTATATGCAATTTCCCCTAAGGTACACATTTTTGTATGCGTGTTTGTTTGTTTTTAGCAGAGAACTGCATCGCAAAATTTGGAGAACTGTGAAAACCAAAGGATAATTGCATTCAGGTTAGAATATTAGTTCAGGCACTACAAATTACATTGGTTTATATTACAATGCAAACCAGATAAAATGCTGCCACATCCCTAGCACCATTCTATGCTTGATGACTGCTTCTACATGACTAAGACGTTAGAGCAAAAGAGCAAAAAAAGAGCTGCTTGGCAGCCCAGAAGAAGAAGAAGAAGAAGAAGAAGAAGAAGAAGAAGAAGAAGAAGAAGTCGTCTAGGCTTGTGCAGTTTTCTCATTTTAAACTCACTTAAATCAGAACATCATCATGGCTACAGGAATATAATGGCATTGGCTTTTGCTGCTAAATTCATTTACCTGGGAATAAGTACCATTTCACTGAAGTAAAGGATAATATATATTTAAAGTATTAACATTTAAAGCCCTAAACAGTTTGGGGCCAGGCTATCTGAAGAAAAGCCTCCTCCCATATGTACCTGGCTGGACCCTAAGGTCATCCTCAGGGGTCCTTCTCCGTGAGCCCCTGCCAAAGGAAGCAAGGCAGGTGGCTACCAGGAGGAGGGCCTTCTCTGCTGTGGCACCCCAGCTGTAGAATGAGCTCCTAAGGAGGTTCGCCTGACACCTACACTATATTCTTTTAGATGCCAGGTGAAGACCTTTTTATTCTTCCAGTATTTTAACAGTCTATAAATTCAATTTTAACTTTGCTGTTTTAGATTTGTATTTTAAACTTGTATTTCTGCACTGCGGCTGATTTTATCCTGGTTGTGCTGTTATATTGTATTTTATATCATGTTTTTATACTGTGTGTTTTATATTTTGAATGGTTTAAATTTTTGTGAACCGCCCAGGGAGCTTCGGCTGTTGGGCGGTATAAAAATGCAATAAATAAATAAAGTACAAGTAATAAAATGAGCGTGTACATGCCTGGCAACCCAACCACTGACTATATCATATTTTTAGAAGTAAGAATGATGCTGTGGCAACCACATCAACCCTAGTGGGCGTACCCAACCTGTTCCAGGTGCTGAAACTCCACCTGTTTGATGCTTCCTCCATCACCTGCCACTCTCTGGGTGGTCACTTGGGGGACTCTAGGCTTTTGTCCCTTGGTGCATCACTGTGAACAAGTAACCCTAGACCTGTTGTAGGGTTCTGAGTGGCTTATTGCCCATGGCAACAAGCCACCCTGGCTGGGTTCACATGACACAACAAGCTGTGCTGCCAAGGGTATTTACGCAAATCTACCCGGCAAGTGACCAGTACACGTAGCATAGTTAACAATTCTATTTAATTGCCTGCTGATCATGCAAAGCCGCTCAAACCAATAGAGCTTTTTGCTGATGGCAGTAGTCTAATACCACCACTATTTAGGATGAGATTTAGGAATGTACCCCTTTGGTGATTTTCTAAGGGGATTTCCAACTAGGGTTGAGCTTCAAGGTGAGTTCCCATTCAAAGTGAGGGCATGAAGTATTGCCATCACTCTGAATTGACTGTGTATGACAAATCTGATAGGTTTCATAATGATACTGTTATATCAACAAACTGACTGTGTGATTACTTGATTGGAAGGGGTGGTGCAGCCAGGAAGAAAACCCCTGGGTTAAGCAAAAAAAATAGTTGTGAAGCTGATGCTGAGAGGTGTGGAAAAAATAAATAGTATTGTGGTGATGGCATAAGGGAAGTTCTTGTCTGCCACACCTGCAAAACACTGAAAGCAGACATAGTGTTAGCATCATTAATATTCCCTTCAAATCCGTGAGAGCTGGTAAATTAGTTTGGATATATGAAAGCAGAGAAGGAAGTGAATATAGGACATTAAAGATAAGATATAGGACAGTAAAGATATAGGACATTAAAGATGAAGATTACAGGTCCCGGGACGTTGTAGACGCCATTAAATCTTACGCCTCTCGCAGATTCTGCTGGCTTCCAACAAGTACAGCTGCTGAGATGGTATTCTGATTTCTTTTGGCAGTCCCTTCATGATCTCCCCTTTTAATCTGGGAAGATTTCCAGCCAGAGTTATCTCATGGCGGTTTTAGAAGCTTTCGTTAACTCCATGTTCAGAGCTAACATGGAGAGCTCAGAGCGACATCTTCTCAGGGGGCGGAGTCAGGTTGCGCTTAATACGTTAAGTATTTTTGTGAACCGCCCAGAGAGCTTCAGCTATTGGGCGGTATAAAAATGTAATAAATAAATAAATATAAATAATATTAACTTAATACGTTAATACTGTAGGGTTCTGTAACATGCATAATATATGCATCTTCTTGTTAAAAATTTGAAATACATCTGTGGTGAAATGAATTGTGTATTTTACCTTTTTTTTTTTTGCAGAGATGTGCTGCAGGTCTACATGATACTCTGCTTGGTTAGAAATCTCTCCCCGGCTCTGGATGGGCAGTTCCAGAAAGCTCATCAGGAATTGACAGGCATGCTGAACAGCAGGACAACCGATTTGGAAACGGTGAACTTGCTCCCCCATTTTCCATTGCAGTAACAATTAACACTGAGCAGAAAGTTCTTTTTGGATTTTTTTCTTTGGGAATGGGGCAAATTGGAACTCAAGGGAGAGAGAAAGTATATGACTTTTTGAGGAGAGAGAAAGTATATGACTTTTTGAGGATAGAATCATAGAATAGCAGAGTTGGAAGGGGCCTACAAGGCCATTGAGTCCAACCCCCTGCTCAATGCAGGAATCCATCCTAAAGCATCCCTGACAGGTGGTTGTCCAGCTGCCTCTTGAAGGCCTCTAGTGTGGGAGAGCCCACAACCTCCCTGGGTAACTGATTCCATTGTCATACTGCTCTAACAGTCAGGAAGCTTTTCCTGACGTCCAGCTGGAATCTGGCTTCCTTTAACTTGAGCCCATTATTCCGTGTCCTGCACTCTGGGAGGATCGAGAAGAGATCCTGGCCCTCCTCTGTGTGACAACCTTTGAAGTCCTTGAAGAGTGCTATCATGTCTCCCCTCCATCTTCTCTTCTCCAGGCTAAACATGCCCAGTTCTTTCAGTCTCTCTTCATAGGGCTTTGTTTCCAGACCCCTGATCATCCTGGCTGCCCTCCTCTGAACATGCTCCAGTTTGTCTGAGTCCTTTTGAATTGTGGAGCCCAGAACTGGACACAATACTCTAGATGAGGCCTAACCAGGGCCGAATAGAGAGGAACCAGTACCTCACGTGATTTGGAAGCTGTACTTCTATTAAAGGAGCTATACTTCTATTAAAGGAATGGGGAGAAACTCAATAAGGCGAAGTCCACTTCTTGTTCTAGCAAGCCCCACCCCTAGAAATATAATTAAAAAGCTACTTGACATTTACAACCTGGGGGAGCCATTTTAGCTCAGCATTAGCCATCATTTTCTCAGGATATATATATATATATATATATATATATATATATATATATATGTCACAAGTGTAGCGTGTAGGGGCAGTATGCCCTGACATAGGCAACATTCATTTTTGGTACTTGCTTAGGAGAACTTCCCAGTGAATTGTACCCAGTGCTCAACTTCCTTTCTGTCTTTCTTTCTTTCTTAGGTAAGAACTGAGCGTTGGAGGAAATGCCTGAGTGAGACCAGCACATTTTTTGGCCCTGTACTTGGGAAGATGGTTGTGAAGGAGATTTTCCCTCAGAAGGCCAAGGATCTCGTAGGTATTCAATAACACCAGACACTGACTCACTTTGATCTATTCTCTTGTCCTTCTCAATTAATGAGCGTCTTCAGACGGGCGTTTTTTTCATGGGATCATCATGGCTTGGTCACTGGTTTTCCCAGGCACTTTACACGACGCCGTCATTGTGCAGTTGTTCTCTCATGTCTTCTGCCCCTCCGTCCCTTTTCACATGTTATCTTGCTATGGGGAAAATGTGTATTTTGCGGTCATGCCATGACACTGCCATCGTCACTTTATGCCCTGCTTTGTGTGGGCAGGTGTTGGGCGGTGCAGCGCTGACGTCCGGATCATTCGGGAGTGTCTCCTCCTGCCCCTCCACAAAGGGGAGTGTCCCCTCCTGCCCCTCCTCCTGCCCCTCTCTGGCATTTTGCTCCTGCTCGGCTCTGTATTTCAGGAATTCCTAAGCAGGTGGGAAGCGGGGAGGAGATGGTGGTTGCAACGGACCTGAGCACATGCAACCTGTTTCCATTTAATCCCTCCTCCCGGTGTATACTTAAAGGAGAAAAGTGTTACGGTTACTTTTACAGGGACGATACTGATTTGCACATGGGGTTGGGGGAGGCGGACCTCTGACGAATCAGCACTTAACGATGGGATGGGAGCTGCTCCACCTGTGCCTCTTGGAAAACTTTTAGTCCTTTCTGTTCAGTCCCCACATGCACGCACGGGAGAGAAGTGTAACACACACACCCCACCACTCCAGCCCCTCTCGCAATGTATACACAAACGAGAAAAGGGTTACTGTTGCTTTTACAGGGACAATACTGACTTGCATGGTGGAGCTGGGGTGGACCTCCAAAGACACAGACTTCTGAACGTGTTTCATTTTCACGCCGAGAAAGAGGAGGGGCTACGCCAGAGAGGTGGACAACCAATAAAATCCTGCAAGGCTCCACCCACCCTTGGGAAAGTTCTCTCCCTAAGACTATGGAGAGAAATTAGTAGGCTAGGTGGACCAATGGTCTTATTCAGTACAAGGCAGTTGCATATACTGGACTAGGGCAAGAGCCATTGCTCAGTGGTAGAGTACATATGAAAGGACCAAAGTTCAGTCCTTATGTAAGGAAAGGGATCTTCGGAAAACTACTGCCTGAAACCTTAGATTGCTACTGCACACTTAAGTAGGACATACTGTGTTCTGGCTCCACATAAGGCAGCTTCAGATGATGAAGAGGATGATGTCTAGGTGCTGTACAGAAATTAAAAACTTTGACATACCCTCTGCCCACAGATTTTTAATCTAAGAGGTCAAGATAGGTGGAAGGAAAGTTTAAAAGGAGAAGACAGATAGGCATGGGTGCAAAGATGTGTTTTAAGGAGGTGCCTTTGCATTTTACTTGGGGATTGAATTGCATGTTGGAACAAGGAATGGCAGCACAATCGAAAAATGCAGATAATGCAGAAAGGAGGGTCCTCTTTACCCCCCTCCACCAGCCAGTCTATGCAGGACAGGCTGGTGCTGGAACTGCCTTTAAAGTCCGAAAGCAAACTGGGCCTGTAAAAAGCAAGACAACACAGAAAATGCTTTGATGGCAATAGCTGGCAGTAATGTCATCTTGATTCTCCCTAATAAGTGAGTGACATTGATTCCAGAGAAAAGGGTAGAAGCAACCCGTGTCTCCCTCCAGCTCAAAGCAAACTTTGGCAAAACAGGCCAGGGCCCTTGTCTTCTGACAGACTCCAGTCACCGACCCCTGTAAGCCTTTCAACAAGCAATGCTACAAACTTCTGGCTTTAGGGCAAAATTCAGGTTCATCAGGTCACAGGCCTTTAGCTTCAGAGATAATACAAATATATAATATGGGGCATATAAAATTGTAGATCCAGATTTCATGCCATATTTTCTTTCTTGGAATTTCCCAGTTATAGATTAGCAGTAGGAAAGAAGCATCTGTGATCTGTGCTGTGGGATGATGTTGATCCCCAACTGGTATTTAAGCATAAATAGATTGTCAGGCTCAAGAAAAATCACACAAAAACTTGTCTTTAAAATGGTTCTCTATTAAAATCCAATTTCTCACAATCTGTATGTCAAAGCCAGCGCTAAAAATACGCATTACATTTTTCATGTGCAAATGACTTGGAAAGTTTGCAGAAGCTTCTTAATAGTGGTTCTATTAAGTCGGAGCCTCAACATTGATTAAACTGCTGGATAATATGCAGTTTTCAGACTTTTTATTGACGATTGAGGGCCTAAATACAAGTTATATTAACAACATGATTACCAATCTTGTTGTGCGTTTTTTCAATTGAATACCGAGTGCACAGTGGGGTTGGAGGATTGTAATCATCACCACAGCACACAGGGAAGGCAAGTCTAAAATTTCCCTTCCCAGCCACAACCTCAATGAAAATCCCCACATACGGCAATCAGCGTTAGGGAGAAACCTCCCACTGGTTATATTTACTCTCTTGAGAGAGCACCTGGGTCTGGTATTTACCTTTTAAAAACTGGAATAGGATTGTTAATCAAGTTATCAAGGTAACATGTAGTTAATTCTGAGAGATATGTCAGCATTTGTGAGCCAGAATGACTACCTCTCAGTACTATGCTTACATGATCAGAAATAGTGACTGGGTTCAGACAACATGATAGCCCATGGTGATTTTAATAATTGATGGTTCGTTATTTAACCTACCATGGGTTATCGTGTTGTGTGGAGGGAGTTTTTTAACCAATGGTTGGTTATCTGGCCAAAAACAATTTATAGAATCATAGAATAGCAGAGTTGGAAGGGGCCTACAAGGCCATCGAGTCCAACCCCCTGCTCAGTGCAGGAATCCACCCTAAAGCATCCCTGACAGATGGTTGTCCAGCTGCCTCTTGAAGGCCTCTAGTGTGGGAGAGCCCACAACCTCATCAGGCAACTGATTCCATTGTCGTACTGCTCTAACAGTCAGGAAGTTTTTTCTGATGTCCAGCTGGAATCTGGCTTCCTTTAACTTGAGCCCGTTATTCCATGTTCTGCACTCTGGGAGGATCGAGAAGAGATCCTGGCCCTCCTCTGTGTGACAACCTTTTAAGTATTTGAAGAGTGCTCTCATGCGTCCCCTCAATCTTCTCTTCTCCAGGCTAAACAGGCCCAGTTCTTTCAGTCTCTCTTCATAGGGCTTTGTTTCCAGACCCCTGATCATCCTGGTTGCCCTCCTCTGAACACGCTCCAGCTTGTCCGCATCCTTCTTGAATTGTGGAGCCCAGAACTGGACGCAATACTCTAGATGAGGCCTAACCAGGGCCGAATAGAGAGGAACCAGTACCTCATGTGATTTGGAAGCTATACTTCTATCAATGCAGCCCAAAATAGCATTTGCCTTGCAGCCATATCGCACTGTTGGCTCATATTCAGCTTGCGATCTACAACAATTCCAAGATCCTTCTCGTTTGTAGTATTGCTGAGCCAAGTATCCCCCATCTTGTAACTGCATTTGGTTTCTATTTCCTAAATGCAGAACTTGGCATTTATCCCTATTAAATTTCATCCTGTTGTTTTCAGCCCAGCACTCCAGCCTATCAAGATCACTTTGAAGTTTGTTTCTGTCTTCCAGGGTATTAGCTATCCTGCCCAATTTGGTGTCCTCTGCAAATTTGATAAGCGTTCCCTGCACCTCCTCGTCCAAATCATTAATAAAAATGTTGAAGATCACTGGGCCCAGGACTGAGCCCTGCGGTACCCCACTCGTTGCCTCTCCCCAGTTTGAGAAGGTTCCACTGATAAGTACTCTTTGAGTCTGATTCTGTAGCCAACTGTGAATCCACCTAATAGTTGTTCCATCTAGCCCACTTTTAGCTAGTTTGTTAATCAGAATATCATGGGGCACTTTGTCAAAAGCTTTGCTGAAGTCAAGATATATGGCATCCACAGCATTCCCACAATCCACAAGGGAGGTTATCCTATCAAAAAATGAGATCAAATTAGTCTGACAGGATTTGTTCCTGACAAATCCATGTTGGCTTCTAGTGATCACCGCATTGATTTCAAGGTGTTTACAGATTGACTTCTTTATAATCTGCTCCAGAATTTTCCCAAGGATGGATGTCAGACTGACTGGTCTGTAGTTCCCAGGTTCCTCCTTTTTGCTCTTTTTGAAGATAGGGACAACGTTAGCCCTCCTCCAGTCGTCCGGCACCTCACCTGTCTTCCATGATTTTGCAAAGATAATAGGCAGTGGTTCTGAGAGTTCTTCCGCTCCTTCATTACTCTAGCTCCTTCATTACTCTAGGATGCAGTTCATTGGGCCCTGGAGATTTAAACTCATTCAAGGAAATTAGGTGTTCTTTGACCATTTGTTTATCAATCTCAAACTGCAATCCTGCCCCTTCAACTTCTGCTTCACTTTTTCCAGGGGGGTCATAGACCCGCTTTTGGGAAAAGACTGAGGCAAAGTAGGAATTGAGCACCTCAGCCTTTTCTTTGTCGTCTGTTATCAATTTGCCATCCTCATTAAGCAGTTGAACCACCATTTCTTTCCTCTGTCTTTTACTACTCACGTATCTGAAGAAAGCCTTTTTATTTCTTTTAGCATCCCTCGCTAACCTCAGCTCATTCTGAGCTTTAGCCTTCCTGACACCATTTCGGCACTTCTGCGCCACCTGTCTGTACTCTTCTTTTGTAGCCTGGCCTTCCTTCCACTTCCTAGATGTATCCCTTTTTGTTTTCAGGTCATCTCTAAGCTTTTTGTGGAGCCACATTGGTTTCCTCTGTTGTCTTCTATCTTTTCTCCTTGTTGGAGTGATTATCAAAGATAATTTTCTGAGAAAGATCAGATCACAAACATTAACTTCTCTGGGGTAAATATTATGAATGGAGCTATATAAATACCTTAAAGACATTGTATTTGAAATTGATTGTACTAACTTACAAGATGGAAGTCTATTTTTCATGCAATTCCTCCTTATTTCCCATCAACTGTATTTTTTCCATCCAACAATGATGGTCACCATTGATATTACTCAATGGGTAATTAAATGTCTCTACATTTATGTACATATTCACTTGCAAATTATCACAATGAAAGTGAGATCTAGTGCTCACTGAGGTGACAAACCTGTGCCTGGACTGAACTACTTCAGATTGTAGATTTGGGGTGGGGTTGCATGACAGAATATTGTTCTAAACTCCCCAAATTTCCATACGTTGGAATGGTTGAACTGCATTGAATTGATGAGTTCTGTTAGAGCTCAAAAAACTGGTTTTACTCCCCTTGTTCCTCATGCCAGATGATGACTGGACACTACATTTCTATGGAAGCAGCTATGGCTTGGTTTAGATGTAATGCTAAATCATAGTTCAGGGTTATGTGCATGAGCCTTGAGTTCCTGTGTTCCACCACGCCTTTTGTCTGGCGCTTCTGCTTTTATTTTCAACTAACCACAGTTTATTAGGCGCGAACCTGGACCTGAGGTTAAGGTTAACTTTGATTTATGGCAGCTAGCCAGGATCAGAAACAACCTTTTGAATTTGGATTGGTTCCCATGTTTAAGATTAACCACAGTTTGTCCAGGTTCGCATATAACGACAAGCTGAGATGGGGGAAGGGAGGAGAGGAAAGGGGAGCGCACAAGTCGAAAGTTCATTCATATAACACTAAACTGTGATTTCGCATCATGTCCACGTGCAGCCATGGTGTTTCCTTAATTCTGAGGAACTCTCTCCTTTCCCTGACCAGGCTGAGCAGATATTCTCTGCGATCCGAGATGCCATCCACAGCCATCTGGATCGCGTGGAGTGGATGGGCTACCAGTCCCGCCAAGAGGCCAAGGAGAAAGTATGTATGTGTGTTGGGGTGCTTATCAGCATTAGGATATGGGTATGGAGAACTCAACCAGGATCTAAATCCAGAGAGTGTATTCTCCAGTGCACGCTCCTCAAGCTAGTGGTTATGACTGGAATGAAACCTGGAGTGTAGCAAGCAGAAAGTGCTGCTTTACTGACAAGTCATAGGGCTGATAGGGTTCCTAGTATTTACACCAGGCCTCACAAGTCCAGAAGTTTCGTACTGTCTGCCAGTCACACAGGTTGATGTTTCATACTCCTTTTCCTTCACAAACTAAAGAAGGCTTTTATTTCATTCATTTATTTGTGACATTTATATACCGCCCCATAGCCGAAGCTCTCTGGGCGGTTTACAGAAGTTAAAAACAGTAAACATGAAAAGTATACAAAATTTAAAACATAGGAACAACAGTATAAAAACGACAGTATCCATTTAAAAACAACAGTTCTGGGGGTCCGTTAAAAAACAAACGTAGCGTTGTTAAATGGTGTTAAATGCCTGGGAGAAGAGGAAAGTCTTGACCTGGCGCTGAGAAGATAACAGTGTTGGCGCCAGGCGAGCCTCATCGGGGAGATCATTCCATAGTCGGGGGGGGGGGCACCACCACCGAAAAGGCCCTCTCCCTTGTTGCCATCCTCTGAGCTTCCCTCTGAGTAGGCACTCAGAGGAGGACGTTAGATGTTGAGCGCAGTGTACGGGTAGGTTCATGTCGGGAGAGGCGTTCCATCAGGTATTGCGGTCCCAAGCCATGTTGAGACCACACAGTCCTAAATAGTTCACCAGGCTAAGTCCCAACCATGGACCGTGAGGTCCCTGGTTCAAGCCTCTTAGCCCTTGACAGTGGTCTACATGCTAGAGACCTTGCATAACCCACCTCTGTGAGTAAAACACTCATATTTGGATCTTATGAGGAAAGTGCTTGTTTCCCTAATTCAATAGTCCTGTTTGCATTCATAACTCCACAGATTCCAGAGATAGTCAAAGCAAAAAACCAAATGCAAAACAAAACCCTGTCCTCTTGATATCTATTTTTTTTTAATGTTTAGATTTATCATCTCCGGGTAGAGATTGGCTACCCAGAGAACATCCTCCAAGCAGATGAAGTGGATGACGAGGTGGGTTAATTAAACATCACTTCTCATATGACTTGTATTGTTTACTAAGGGGTGGTTCTTATGGTCCAGGAAGTCTCCATCTCATGCCCCGCTAGTACTAACATTTGAATCCAGCATTGACCTTCCCATGCCATCTCTTGGATGCCAAAGTTACTTGATTGTCATGAGATACAGCTACTGCCCTTACATTTATTTATTTCAGTTTCAGGTGGGTTACAAATTTATTGAAAATCTATTATTATAAATTTCCAATTTTTTTTAGCAATATATAGAACAGCACCCCATGAATCAAATGATAAAACAATACAAACAAAGAGGAGGCAAAAGTCCATGAAACAGCAACGAAGTACTCTGGGCCCAACCACATGTTACATTAAATGCATAGCATGCAGGGTGGTTGGGTGGGGCGTTGGTTGCTGCTTTTTACGTAACTAGCTGTACCCGGCGTAACATACGCCGTTGTAGCATATCTTAAAGTTTATTAATTACATATCATCGCGGGGGCGCGGGCTGCTTGGAGGCCACCGATACAGCACCGTCTGGCAGACCTGGGGGGCAGGGAGGTTTGGGGGAAGGGGAGCAGGTGTCCCCCTCTCCCCGGGGTTCCTGTCAGCCTTGGGCCACCCACGCAGCTTGCATGAGGTTAGGCCGGGGCCGGGGCTCACAGCAGGCGAGCGGCCTCCCACCCGGCCACCAAGGGCCCCAGCCGTGCCTCGCTCATGATCCGGACTCTCTCCCCAGGGTTTCTGTCAGCCTTGGGCCGCCCGCCCAGCTCGCATGAGATTAGGCCGGGGCCTCAGCTCGTAACAGGCCAGAGAGGCCTCCCACCTCGCTCATGCTCTGGACCGTAGCGCTGCCCCCTTTGTGGGGGGGGAGCGAAGAGGCAGAAAGGGGAGTATGATTACCTTGGAAAGCCCAGAGGAGTCAGGTGAGGGGCTTAGCAACCTGTATCAGCTGACGTTGCACGTTGTTACTGTTGCTTAGCAACCTGTATCAGCTGAAGCCTGTACGGAAACATACCTAAGCGTTTTATATAGATAGATAGTAAGCACAGGGCCCCTAATTTTTATCAGGGCACAGCAGTGAGGAACGGAGATTTAATCCTTCCCTCCTCAACCAATGATCCCAATGAAAATCATCCGGCATTGGAAGTTGGGAGGTTGCCTAAGCTGCAGCTGGGAAGGGAAGGGTTAAAACTCCCGTCATCTTGCACTGCGGACCCAATGGAAATTAGGGTGTGTGCACTTACTATGATGTTAAGAAAGCCACACACTGCACATTCCATGTTGAATGGAATGTGTAATTAGACTCTCACTCAACAAAATATTGTTTTTAAATGGAGTTCTTTACAGAACCAAATATTAATGCACTTACTGGTGAAAGGTACAAATCGTAAGGGAATGATGGTACTGATGAAGGAAACCCCGAAGAGTGATTCATACATAGTTTGGCAGAACCAAGGCCTGAAATCATTGCAGTCAGAAACCAAAAAGAGACACACGTTTATTGCCCTTGCCAAAATACCCTGTGCGCATCTTATTCGTTCCTCTGCTCCTTCTTTCTACTCCTAACCTCATTGCCTGATTCTTTCTTCAGCTGGAGATTGATGAAGATAATTTTTTCCACAATGTGGTTGCTTGCCTGAGGTCTCTGCGGAAGAGGTTCTTGCTGAGACTTGTTAATCCTCATCTACAGGACAAGTATGTTTTTGCTCTAGGGTGAAGGAGGCATGTGAATGCAAGACAGACTGTGGTTCATGCTAGTGGCAGGCAAATTCCCACCATTCCACTCTGTGCATGGTTTCATGGGTTCATTTTGCCCTGTGTTCCACTCTGTCTGCCTTCCCGTGTAACTTGGAGAATTCCTAGAATTGATTTCAGACATCTTTTTCCCCTCCCTTACAGAATGCTGATGCACGCTAGCATGTATATGAGATTGAGGTCATAGGCGTGCTGAAGGGGTGTGCTGGGTGTGCCCAGGCACACCCTAATGTCACAAGCAATAATGTCTCTTTGCTGGGAGCCACATTTCAAAGAGGCCAGGAGGAGAGGACCCGAAGGCTAATCTCGCCTCTTAAGACCCTCCTCTGGCCACCAATGTCTCCTCATTCCCCCGCCCCTCCTTCACCTGCAATGGCCCTCCTGTGGTCAGGGAATCTGAACGTGGGGTAGGGCATCAATGGAACAGTGTTTAATAAATAAATGAATAAAAATAACGAGTATTCAATAAATGTTTGCCTTTTAAAATAAATTAATTAATAAAATGTCCTGGGTGCCACACCCTAATGAAATGTGCTGTGCATGCCTATGATGGAGGCAAGATTTGTTTTTGCATTCTCATTTAATCAATGTGCATACATAGTATCTACCAGTGTGTATCAGCAACCTCTAGAGGGGTGGGGAAAGAAAAAGATGCAGGCCGAAAACTAGACAACTCCATGTGCTACAGTCTAAACAAAGCCCAGAATTATTGTTGTTATTATTTTAAACGGAAGCATTGCCGATGGCCACCTCAGAAACAAAATCAGGTTATTCTGAAATCCAAAAGTTGTGAAGTTGTGAAGACATTCATATCAGGAGAAATTCATAAAATTCATATCCCTGGTTCATACATGCTTGTGCATTACTTGATTACTCAACACTTGCTAATTGGCAGCTGAATGTGAGAACTGACTCTAGTGAAAGAAAATTGCATTTGAGGTGACTTTGATATGAAAACTGTCTGTGATGGGTCATTCATATATGATGGGTCATTCATACATGCAACTCATCATTTCATATTTCAGTTAGTATTACTACAAAGAGTCTATTTCGGAGGGAGAAATACAGGACTCCACACCGCCACGTTCAATTCAACAAGGGCCCCTGTCCTTACAACAGGGCCCAATCGAAATTATCACATCCCCAAGGGGATCGATACCACCCCCTTCGCCTGCTACATTTCGGTCTCCTCGACCACCAACATTTAGAGACCCATTCAGTTAGGCATAGAGGAGGAAATGGAGGTATAAGCAGTATAGGCCAAAGTAATCCCTTCTTTTGCCATCATCTTTCTACATTTCTCTGTTCTAGTTGGGAAGTAGCCCCTTGGTCTGTACATTCATACTACTCTCTGAGGCGCCATGCTGTCGTTTTCCCTGCCGGAATGTTCCGCAGCCCTTTCTTCCATACGGAGTTTCCCAGGTAAGGAAGGAGGTCGAAGCCGCCGATAGAATGGTCACAGGTTCACTTTAATAGATTGCAAAAACAGCATTACAAAAAGTGCTGAAGCAGTTTGGGCTTCTTTTTGAACCCACGGGCACATTTGGAACAGCCAAAGATGAAACAAAACAATCATTATTTTTTAAAAAATTAAATCAGGGCGGGCAGGGGGCCTTGGTAGTTGCCTAGAGGGGTGTCTGGGAGGGTTGTGGTGCATGCAGGCACTACGTTGCTGACGCCATTGGGGTAGAAAAAAATCGGGCACGTACGGGACGAGCAGTGACAGTTCTAGCTTACCACGTTCAGTGTTCTCAGAAACTCTGATCTCTCTCTAGCCTTACTTAAAAATTCTGGTTGCTGACTTGGAGCTAAGCAGAAGCAGGGAAGAGCAGCTGGCCCAGCTCAAGGAGGAGCTAGAAAAGTAAGCCAGATTCCCAGGGAGCGAGCGAACAGGAAGAGCAAACAGGAGTTTGGCAGGGGGAGTTCGGCAGGGGAGGCCAAGGGGGAGGCCTCTAAAAAATAATAATAATAATAAAAATAAATAAATAAAATAAAAATAAAAAAGAGGTGGGGGAAAATAGAAAAGCATAAAGAGAAAAAAAAAAAACCCACAAAACCACCACCAAACAAAAGCAAAAAAGCCCCCAAAAGATTACTTTCCCTTAAGACATCCTCATATAGTTGTGTACCTTCAGAGAGGACACAACAAAGCAAAGGCAATTCTACTATAATCAAAAAGGGGAAAAACAAAAGCAGAAATCGACATTATGGATGGAAAGGAGTCCCTAGAGGTAGTGACCTGCAAAGGGTGTGCAATGTTCGTGTTTCTGCCTGAGCTCAACATGGCGTATACCTGCAACAAGTGCAAGCTGGTGGCACTTTTGGAAGAAAAAGTGAGGGGACTTGAGCAGCGAGTGTCCACCCTCCAAGGAATAAGAGAAGTCGAGGAGTTCTTAGACCGAACGGTGGAACTGCAACAGCAACAAGAAGCACATGAGATTGAAGAACAACAGCCAGCTGAAGCAGAAGTGGAGTATGCTGAGGGGAGGAAAGCCAATGAAGAGGAAACTCCCTGGAAAAGAGTGACAGTTAGAAGAGGAATTAGAGGGCGTTCTGCACCGGTGGAGCCATTGCAGTTAAGCAACCGCTTTCAGCTTCTGGAGAATGAGACTGAAGGACAGTTTGCAGAGGAAGAAGTACAGGAGGCACCATGCAACAGTGACCAAGAGACAGAAGGTAGGTCAACCAAGAAGAAGCGAAGAGTAGTCATTGTAGGAGACTCCCTGCTGCGTGGGATTGAAACCCAAGTATGTCGTGAAGACCCATGGACTCGCCAGGTGTGCTGTCTCCCTGGAGCACAGATTAGAGATGTGACTGAAGGGTTACCGAAGCTCATAAAGCCCACGGACACATACCCCTTTCTTCTCATCCATGTGGGAACAAATGATGTCGCCAAGCAGAGCTACAAAGAAATCATTTCAGACTTTGAAGTTCTGGGAAGGAAACTGAAGAACTTTGGGGCCCAGGTAGTTTTCTCATCCATCCTCCCGGTTCTTGGAAGAGGATTAGAAAGGGAAAGAAAAATACTCCGGATGAACGACTGGCTTCGAAAGTGGTGCCGTCGTGAGAGTTTTGGATTCTGGGACCACGGGCTACGCTACTTGGAACATGGACTGCTGGCAAGGGATGGGTTGCACCTCACAAGGGCTGGAAAGAATGAGTTTGGCCACAGCATGAAGAACTTCATCAGGAGGGCTTTAAACTGAATCTTGTGGGGGTGGGAGACGTAAATTTTGAGGCAACAATGGATGAAGGCCAATGCACCACAGTACAGAGAACAGCTCCAACAGAGTCCCAAAATAGTGTCTGCAACAAGGTAGGAACAAAGCCAGACTATAAAACACATGGTCTTCGATGTCTATATACTAATGCCCAGAGCATGGGAAACAAACAGAATGAACTTGAACTCTTATTACATGAAGGCAAATACGACTTGATAGGTATAACTGAAACTTGGTGGGATGACTCCCATGACTGGAATATAGCAATTGAAGGATATAACTTGTTCAAAAAGAACAGAAGAAATAGAAAGGGAGGTGGAGTTGCACTATATGTTAAAAATACCTATCCCTGCACAGAAATACAGGCAGATGAGATTGGGAGCCCCGTCGAGAGCGTCTGGATTAAAATAAATGGGGCTAGGAATAAAAAGAATATGATAATCGGAGTCTACTACCGACCACCCAATCAAGGAGAAGACGAGGACGAAACTTTTGAGAAACAAATTGCCAGTGTTTCAAGGAAGTGTGATGTAGTAGTGATGGGGGACTTCAATTACCCTGATATCTGTTGGGAGACCATTACTGCCAAAAGCGGCCCTTCCAAGAAATTCCTGACATGTATGGGTGATAACTTTCTCCTACAGAAAGTGGTGGAAGGAACTAGAGGGTCAGCAATCCTTGACTTGTTATTGACCAATAGGGATGACTTAGTGGATAAAGTGGCAGTTACGGGAACTCTGGGGGAAAGTGACCATGTCATACTTGAATTCTTGATTATGAAGGAGACAAAAGTCGAGCGTAGCCATACACGTACTCTGGATTTTAGGAAAGCTGATTTTAATAAACTCAGAACTATAATAAGTAAGGTCCCGTGGCAAGGGAGCCTAAAAAGAAAAGGAGTGCAGGATGGGTGGGAGTATCTAAAAAATGAAATTTTAAAGGCACAGTTACAAACAATTCCAACAAGGAGAAAAGATAGAAGACAACAGAGGAAACCAATGTGGCTCCACAAAAAGCTTATTGATGAACTGAAAACAAAAAGGGATACATATAGGAAGTGGAAGGAAGGCCAGGCTACAAAAGAAGAGTACAGACAAGTGGCGCAGAAGTGCCGAAATGGCGTCAGGAAGGCTAAAGCTGTGAATGAGCTGAGATTAGCGAGGGATGCTAAAAGCAATAAAAAGGCTTTCTTCAGATACGTGAGTAGTAAAAGACAGAGGAAAGAAATGGTGGTTCAACTGCTTAATGAGGATGGCAAATTGATAACAGATGACAAACAAAAGGCTGAAGTGCTCAATTCCTACTTTGCCTCGGTCTTCTCCCAAAAGCGGATCTATGACCCCCCTGGAAAAAGTGAAGCAGAAGTTGAGGGGGCAGGATTGCAGTTTGAGATTGATAAACAAATGGTCAAAGAACACCTAATTTCCTTGAATGAGTTCAAATCCCCAGGGCCCGATGAACTGCATCCAAGAGTAATGAAGGAGCTAGCAGAAGAACTCTCAGAACCTTTGTCTATTATCTTTGCAAAATCATGGAAGACGGGTGAGGTGCCGGACGACTGGAGGAGGGCTAACGTTGTCCCTATCTTCAAAAAGGGCAAAAAGGAGGAACCTGGGAACTACAGACCAGTCAGCCTGACATCCATCCCTGGGAAAATTCTGGAGCAGATTATAAAGAAGTCAATCTGTAAACACCTTGAAATCAATGCAGTGATTACTAGAAGCCAACATGGATTTGTCAGGAACAAATCCTGTCAGACTAATTTGATCTCATTTTTTGATAGGATAACCTCCCTTGTGGACTGTGGGAATGCTGTGGATGTCATATATCTTGACTTCAGCAAAGCTTTTGACAAAGTACCACATGACATTCTGATTAACAAACTAGCTAAAAGTGGGCTAGATGGAACAACTATTAGGTGGATCCACAGTTGGCTACAGAATCGGACTCAAAGAGTACTTATCAATGGAACCTTCTCAAACTGGGGAGAGGCAACGAGTGGGGTGCCGCAGGGCTCAGTCCTGGGCCCAGTGCTCTTCAACATTTTTATTAATGATTTGGACGAGGAGGTGCAGGGAACGCTGATCAAATTTGCAGATGACACCAAATTGGGTGGGATAGCTAATACCCTGGAAGACAGAAACAAACTTCAAAGTGATCTTGATAGGCTGGAGTGCTGGGCTGAAAACAACAGAATGAAATTTAATAGGGATAAATGCCAAGTTCTACATTTAGGGAATAGAAACCAAATGCACAGTTACAAGATGGGGGACACTTGGCTCAGCAATACTACAAACGAGAAAGATCTTGGAATTGTTGTAGATCACAAGCTGAATATGAGCCAACAGTGCGATATGGCTGCAAGAAAGGCAAATGCTATTTTGGGCTGCATTAATAGAAGTATAGCTTCCAAATCACGTGAGGTACTGGTTCCTCTCTATTCGGCCCTGGTTAGGCCTCATCTAGAGTATTGCGTCCAGTTCTGGGCTCCACAATTCAAGAAGGACGCAGACAAGCTGGAGCGTGTTCAGAAGAGGGCAACGAGGATGATCAGAGGTCTAGAAACAAAGCCCTATGAAGAGAGACTGAGGGCGTTGCTAGACCTACCGGGTGTTCCGTCGTTGAGGAGCGGTGAAAGCGGCTTTTCCCGTTCAGCCGTGACGCCTCATCATCCACACCTGCCTTCGATTTATGGCGGAAGTTTGCGCCGGTTGTGCTGCTGCCGCCGCGAGCACGGTTGCGCAGCCACACCGGCCTGATTGCCGCGGCTTTTTTTTTCGCTCGCTGCACGGTTTGCGCACGTCCGAAAGACCGCAAACTTGCGCAGCCGTCAGCGATGCCGCCGCCGGCCCTGGCGGCGGCAGCGGCGGCAGTGCCAGTGCCAGCTGAAGTGCTGCTGGTGCTGTTGAGGGTCAACATTGATGCGCTCACTTCCTGATGGGGGTCGTGGCGGGTGTCATATGACCCGAGGTCAATCGTCTGCATGGCCACTCTGTGCCTACATCTCCCATCATGCCTCTGAGGTGTCGGCGGCGATGACCGCCTCTGTGCCCTGTGCCCCATCCCAAGGAGCCAACCCACATCTGGCCGTAGCCATGGCAGCAGCCCACAAACAGCTCTGCCCTCTGCCAGCCTGGTACCCACACTAACAGGCAGCGTACAGCACCGCCATTATGCGGCCACGGTAGCTGCCCACCGCAAGGAGTCACCAGCCACTTTTCCGGTCCTCCGTTCCTGCGCAAACTGTCACTGGGGAAATAAAAAAAAAAAGCCGCTCCGCCGCGCTGCCCCAGCTGCCGGACTGCGCGCAAATGGCGGAGGCGGCTTGACCGAAGCCGCTGACCACTCCCCCTTAGCACGCCTTTTCCTGACCAGTGCCGACCGCAGTGACCTCACATCCTCCCACACGTACTCCAAATTACCGCGGGACAGCAGGAAAAGGCGCACTACAACTCACTTTTTTAAAGTCGGGAGAAAGAGGCTTCACCGCGGGATAACGGCGGATCCTCGTGAACGTCATCTGGAAGCCTCGACGTGGCTGCGGAAGGTAACGCGCGCTAGAGCCTCGTCTAGTAACGCCCTGAAAGAACTGGGCATGTTTAGCCTGGAGAAGAGAAGATTGAGGGGAGACATGATAGCACTCTTCAAATACTTAAAAGGTTGTCACACAGAGGAGGGCCAGGATCTCTTCTCGATTCTCCCAGAGTGCAGGACACGGAATAACGGGCTCAAGTTAAAGGAAGCCAGATTCCGGCTGGACATCAGGAAAAACTTCCTGACTGTTAGAGCAGTGCGACAGTGGAATCAGCTACCTAGGGAGGTTGTGGGCTCTCCCACACTAGAGGCCTTCAAGAGGCAGCTGGACAACCATCTGTCAGGGATGCTTTAGGGTGGATTCCTGCATTGAGCAGGGGGTTGGACTCGATGGCCTTGTAGGCCCCTTCCAACTCTGCTATTCTATGATTCTATGATTCTATGACTGGGTTTGGGCAATTGCAGCAAGGGAAGCAGCCATTGTGGCTGCACGTTTGACTGCCATTTGATTTATTCCCCGCACAGCTTGGCATGTCATTGAACCCACAGCAAGGGTGGTGGGGAGGTTGTACCCACCCTTCAACCTACGATGTTCAGTTGAGGTTGTAGGGTGGGTACCCCCGCCGCACACCATGGTTGGACGACCCGCCGACCCGCCTTGCCGTGTGGGGAATAACAATATGAGAGCTACTTCCTTCGCTGTGATCGTCCAAACCCGCCCACTAAGTTCACAGGAAAGAACCTAACAACACCAGGTTGGACTACTGCAACCTTCTTCTCACTGGCCTTCCTTCTTCTCACATCAGTTCGCTGGTTTCTGTTCACCACTCTGCTGCTAAGATCATCTTCTTGGCTCACCGCTCTGACCATGTTACTCCACTTCTGAAATCTCTTCATTGGCTTCCAATTCACCTCAGAATCCAATATAAACTTTTCCTGTTGACCTACAAAGCTTTTCACAGTCTAGCTCCTTCCTATCTTTCCTCTCTCATCTCACACTATTGTCTCGCTCGTGCTCTTCGCTCCTCTGATGCTATGTTTCTTACCTGCCCAAGGGTCTTTACTTCCCTTGCTCGGCTTCGTCCATTTTCTTCCGCTGCCCCTTACGCCTGGAACGCTCTTCCAGAACATTTGAGAACTACAAGTTCAATCGCAGTTTTTAAAGCTCAGCTAAAAACTTTTCTTTTTTCTAAAGCTTTTAAAACTTGATTTTGATCTTACATTTATACTGTTAGTTTTACTCTACCCTGTGCCTGTTTGGTGCATTCTCTTCCCCTTCTTATTGTTTTATTATGATTCTATTAGAATGTAAGCCTATGCGGCAGGGTTTTGCTATTTTATTGTTTTACTTTGTACAGCACCATGTACACTGATGGTGCTATATAAATAAATAATAATAATAATAATAATAATAATAATAATAACACTGTCAATATGCAAATAGGTGGTATACAGGCGCTACTCAGAATGGATACACATATGGTCTGCTTTTATTGAAGTTTATGTATAATTCACTTTTTCTGAAATGCAGTAGCCAATTAAAATTGGTATTTTTAATGGCTTTAGTTACACTATATATATATATATAAAGAAATAATAATAATAATAATAATAATAATAATAATAGAATAAAAATAAAAATAATAAAGAAAAGAAAATATAAGATAAACAAACGCACAAATACACATACAATTTATCTTAATTTCCCCCCTTTTTTAATGATTTGGTGTTTTTTTTAAAATTTACAATAAAAAAAATGTCCACAGGAAAATAAATGATGCAGCTCCTTGCTGATGTTTTGTAGGCTTCCCACAAAGAGACTCCCATAATCTGTAGACTGTGCAGGTTTCTAAGACCTCGTCTTGTGTTTTTTTCAGTGCTGTGAATTTTGGAGCAATGGGAGTTTTCATGGCGCATGAGCTGCTGCACTCCTTGTATGATTACGGTACGTACTGTGAGGCATTGTGGGTAATCTGCTGGGCCTTCTGTTGCTTGCACTTAAGAGCATGAGAAGTGCCCTGATGCTGGATCAGACCAAGGGTCCATCTAGTCCAGCACTCTTCACCCAGTGGCCAACCAGCCATCGGCAAGGGACCAACAAGGCAGGACATGTTCCAACAGCACCCTCCCACCCATGTTCCCCAGCAATTGGGGCACACAGGCTTACTGCCTCGAATACTAGAGATAGCACACAACCATCAGGGCTAGTAGCCATTGAGAGCCTTCGTCTCCAGGAATTTATCCAACCCCCTTTTGAAGCCATCCAAATTCTTCTTCGTGGTCTCTATGCATCACACATATGGGCTCTGCGCCCGCGCTGAGACCTGAATCGGAACCTCCAATAGCTTAGTATAACGTTTTAGGCGGGAACCACCCCCAACGCTACTGCGCATGTGCACGTGGTTCCTGCCCAAAGGCCAGTTCTTCATCGTCCGCCATTGTGACTAGACGCACGAATCAACCTCCTTAGCGTTTTTGTAAAAATATTCTATATCTTACCCTCTTTCTTCTCGTTTTTCTCACCTCCCGTCTCTTAAATGTCTTCTTTTTCCTTAATCTAAAAAAAAGATAATTTTTAATATATATATATATAGTTAGTGTTGTTACCTCAGCGATCTCGGTCACTCACGGTCTAGGGCGTATGGCCATTAAGGCGCCATTCAGAAAGTGTGTCAGCTGCCACAGCAAATTACCACCAATGGACGGACATTCGCTGTGTGTTCTTTGTTTAGGAGAGGGCC
Source organism: Elgaria multicarinata webbii (assembly GCF_023053635.1). NCBI lineage: Eukaryota > Metazoa > Chordata > Lepidosauria > Squamata > Anguidae > Elgaria > Elgaria multicarinata. The sequence goes on from NC_086176.1 coordinate 10,134,140, forward strand.
ATATTGTTCAATCTTGCCCTCACTGCATGTCGTTCACCAAACAAACCCGGAAAAATAGAGCAGACCAATTAAGAGCAGTTTTATGGGGAAAAGCCCTCAAGGCCGCCGACGCACCTTGACTAAAACCGACTGAAAATCCGAAGATACATAGCCAGAAAATGGCTGATGAACAGAGCTCTGACATACAATCCTTTGTCATCTCTGAGACCGCTATGGCGCAAAATAGGGCAGAGATACCCCTAACGCCAGGTCGATCTTTGGCGGTTTCAATGGCCAAGAAAATATCGAAACAGACCAGGACACCTAAGTCCTCTGAAACCCATGCCAAAAAGAAAAAGAAAAAGGACGCTTCCAAGTGTCCTTCAACAAAACGTCCCTCGCCACCGACTGCATCGGTACCAAGACCCTCAACGTCGAAGACGACTCACTCGACATCGAAAACAACACCTGTACCAACCAGACCGAAGCTGGCGCCCGTACCGACACCCTCGATATCGACCACTTCGGTACTGAACCAAAGCAGATCTCGCCCGACTTCGGCGGCGAGACCTATAGAGTCTATTTCGGAGGGAGAAATACAGGACTCCACACCGCCACGTTCAATTCAACAAGGGCCCCTGTCCTTACAACAGGGCCCAATCGAAATTATCACATCCCCAAGGGGATCGATACCACCCCCTTCGCCTGCTACATTTCGGTCTCCTCGACCACCAACATTTAGAGAATGCTCTCATTCACCACGTTCGGAGTGGGACAGAGGATCCGAATACTCGACTTCTCTTCGGAGACATTACGAGTATCCTGACTGGAATTATTACCGCCCATACCCTTATGAATACGGCCACCGTTATCGTCCACAGCCTGAGGAATACTTCGCACACCCTCCGCCAGTGGCAAGATCATTACCTAATCCACAATTGCCCGAACTGGAAAGACACCAAGAGCCGTCGGCCACGGTACCGAGCACAGCACCGGTACCTGCAATTCAACTAACAGACCAGTTGCTGCAACTTGCACTCCTGTCATCCCCCGATGACAACTATAACTCGGACTCCGCGTCGTCGGTGTCAATAACACCTTCGATACCATCCCCTGAGGATGCAGTTACTTCCCAAGATCCACCATCACCTTTAGATGACACGGGAAGATTTTCTGAACACACCCTTAGGATGGTTCAATCACTCGGCCTGGAAACGCAACAGCAGACCGAGAAACTTGTTGATCCAATTTATGATGTGTTACATACAGAGGCTAATGCTTCCATCGCAATTCCCTTTCCGCCTACCTTGCTTCAGACAGCACAGCTCTCATGGAAAACTCCCTCGTCGACCGCTCCCACTTCGAGGCGCCTCGGATCTATGTACCGCATACAAGAAAAGGATGCGGGCTTCTTGTTCCAGCATCCAAAACCAAACTCAATAATAGTTGAGTCAGCACAAAGCAGGGCGCAAAAGGTCCATTCTGCGCCTGTAGATAAGGAAGGAAGAAAATTAGATATATTAGGTCGGAAAATATACGCTTCCACATCGCTGGGACTACGTGCGGCTACTTACCAGGCCACTATGGCCAGGTATCAGTTATTTCTATGGGAGAAAGTAGGATCGCTTTGCGATTAATTGCCAGACAACAAAAGAGAACTGGCCAGAGTGTTCCAGTCCAAAGCATCAGCTATGGCCAGACAACAGCTAAGCACAGCCCGACATCAAGTCGATTGCGATTCCAAAGCCATGATGGGTTTCATTGCTCTCCGTAGGCATGCATGGCTCAGATCTGCTGGATTAAGCCAAGAAACCAAGACCCGCATAGAGAATCTCCCCTTCGATGGTGAGGGGTTGTTTAACTCTAAAACCAACGAGGCCCTGGACTCAATACACAAGGCTCGTACGACTGCAAAGAGGATGGGCATCTCAACTCCTGCCATCCAATACAGACCCCGTAGATGGAATAAGCAACCATACATGTATCAACAATGCCCTCAATACGACAGACCATAACGTCAACAGCAACAACAACAGCAAATGCAAAGAAAGCGTGCTTATCCCCAAAGATACCAGCCCAAGCGTCAACAGGATTTTGGGGAAAGGCAGCGACTTTGACTGCCTTTTGCACCATCACCCTATCTCGGGAAACAGACTGCTTCCATTCCTTTCGGAATGGGAGCGAATAACTACAGACTTTTGGGTCCTCACAATCATTCGCAAGGGATACCATATCGAGTTCAACACCCTCCCTCCCTTTTCGGGAATACAAAAAACATCGCCAACACCTGTCCTCATCCAAGAAATCAGCACCCTCTTGGAGAAGGGAGCAATTGGCCGTTTGCAATCCCATCAAGCAAACCCCGGGTTCTATTCCCGATACTTTACTGTCCCGAAAAGAGATGGAGGGCTTCGACCGATATTGGATTTAAGAAATGTCAACAATTACATCACCCCCTAAAAATTCCGTATGACCACGATTACATCTGTCCTACAGCTACTTCACAAAAATGTTTGGTTCGCTGTTATAGACCTAAAGGACACCTATTTTCACAGCCCATCAAGCCAGCCTTTTCTCCGTTTCTCCCTCGGAGACCGACATTTCCAATTCATGGTTCTACCCTTTGGGTTAACCACTGCTCCGAGGGTCTTCACGAAGTGCATGGCAGTGGTCTGCGCACATCTCTGCCAACTCAACATCACCGTCTACCCTTATATCGACAACTGGCTTTTAGTTTCGGACAACAAAACCACATTAGAGGCAAATATAGCCACAACGTTGGAAGTCCTCAACAGCCTAGGACTGTGGGTCAATTACGAAAAAGCCACTTTAACTCCAAAGAGGAAGATAGACTTCATAGGAGTCACCCTCTCGTCGAAAGACGGTCGAGCGTATCTCCCAATATCGAGAGCTACGGTACTACGCCACTTCGTTACAGAGATTCTACACCGGCCACAAGTTATGGCATGGACCATGCAGAGACTGTTAGGTCTGATGTCTGCCACCACAGCGGTAATAAGGTTTGCACGCCTCCGGATGAGAATCCTCCAGAACTGGTTTCTAAAGCGTTTCGATCTCCGTACCGACGCGCGTCGAACTCGATTAACGCTACCACACTCGGTACGGTCATCCCTCCTTTGGTGGATGTCGAACAAGAGCATCCTCGAAGGGGTACCCTTCCAGATACCAACGCCTTCCAAAACAATTACTACAGATGCCTCCCTTCTAGGATGGGGAGCCCACTGCGATTCTCTCCGCATACAAGGTCGATGGCCCGAATCGATAAGCAAGGAGCATATAAGCCACTTAGAATTGCTGGCTGTAGAGAAAGCACTGAAAGCTTTCACAACAATTATAATGAACTGCACTGTCTTGATCGCTACCGACAATACTACGGTAGTGTGTTACATAAACCGTCAAGGGGGCACAAGATCCCACCCATTAAACCGTTCAGCCATGCGCATAAACTGGAATTGGTGCATAAAGAGAAATATATTCCTGACAGCCATACACGTTGCAGGAACAGACAACACGATCGCAGACTCCCTGAGCAGATCGTTCAGCACCTCACACGAATGGGAGTTGGACAAAGAGACCAGAGATGACCTGTTTCAGTTCTGGGGTCTCCCCACGATCGATCTCTTCGCAACGAAGGACAACTCGGCTTGTCCCAGTTTCTGCAGCAGAGCGGGCCTGGGTGCCAACTCTCTCGGAGATGCCTTTGCAAGAACTTGGAAGGGGGCACTACTCTATATGTTCCCGCCGTTTCCAATGCTGACACGAGTACTATCAAAGATCCAGATGGATGGATCAGATTGCATTTTGATAGCTCCCTGGTGGCCCAGACAACCCTGGTTCACCCATGCTCTTCGACTATCGAACCGAGACTACATCAAACTCAGATCGACACCGAAGCTCCTGACACGGAGCAACGGCAGACTCAGACATCCAGACATACAAACCCTGAAGTTGACAGCATGGAGGATAATTCCCCATCGCAATTGCAGGGCATCACAGTAGATAAGATCTTACTAGCCTCTCGAAAACCCTCTACCAGGAGATCATACATGTATAAATGGAAGAGATTTACTCAATATGCACATCATAGGAGCTTTCAGCCTGATTCGTGTACCATCGACAATATACTTCAATACTTGTTCTATACCGAAAGGACTTGAAACTGTCATCAATCAGAGTTCATCTCGCAGCCATCTCTTCCTTCCATCACGGCATCGACGGGTTCTCAGTGTTCTCCCACCCTCCCACATTTTTAAAGGGCTTAAAGAATATCTTACCATCAACAAGACATATAGTCCCTACTTGGAGTCTATCTGTGGTTCTAAAGGCACTTACAGGGAAACCTTTCGAACTGTTGGCCACAATTGACCTCAGGCTGCTGTCATTTAAAGTAGCATTTTTAGTTGCTATAACATCAACTCGACGTGCGAGTGAACTCACAGCCTTAAGGGTGGACCCACCTTATCTCAACTTCCATAAGGAAAAGGTGGTGCTCAGAACTGATTTAGCTTTCCATCCTAAGGTTGTATCCACCTTCCTTAACTCGCAAGATATTGTATTACCAGCCTTTTTCCCCGAATCCTTCAACTCCACTGGAGTCCACTTTACACATGCTAGATGTTAGAAGAGCATTGGCTTTTTACAAATCCAGAACAGAAACTTTTAGACAAACAAAACAACTGTTTGTGTGCTATGGTGAGCCAAGGAAGGGTCTCCCTGTGTCATGTCAGCGCTTGTCACGCTGGATAACCCAGACCATTGAATTGGTGTACACTTTAGCTGGCCTGTGTCTCTCTGAAACTGTCTCGGCCCATTCTACAAGAGCAATGGCTACATCTGTAGCTTTTCGTAGAGCAGTGCCATTACATGACTTATGTAAAGCAGCAACGTGGTCTACTCTGTCCACGTTCATAAGACATTACCACCTCGATGTTCGAGCAAGACAGGACTGTTCCTTCAGTAGAGTAGTTCTCTCTGAAGTATTCAGATGACACACCAACCCACCTCCAAGGTAGGTCAGCTTGCTAATCGCCCATATGTGTGATGCATAGAGACCACGAAGAAGAAATGCAGGTTGCTTACCTGTAACTGTAGTTCTTCGAGTGGTCATCTATGCATTCACACAACCCACCCGCCATCCCCTCTTGGTGGTGTGTTTATTATGTTTTTCCTTGCACTCTGTTTTCAGGGTGTTCTCTGATGTTTCAGGTACTTTTTTATCTTTATTAGGTTATGTTTAGGGGGTCACAATGTCGGACTCCTGTAAACTGGCCTTTGGGCGGGAACCACGTGCACATGCGCAGTAGCCTCGGGGGTGGTTCCCGCCTAAAACGTTATACTAAGCTACTGGAGGTTCCGATTCAGGTCTCAGCGCGGGCGCAGAGCCCATATGTGTGAATGCATAGATGACCACTCGAAGAACTACAGTTACAGGTAAGCAACCTGCATTTGCTGGCCAGCACCGCATCTTGTGGGATCTTACTTCTGTAAGGCAGTGTCAGGTAGGAGAAAGGTGCTTAACCCTCCCCGCATCCACTGTTTCCGGCTGCAACTCCCCCTTCCCCCCCCAAGCCACTTTCCCCCTAGCCAGGGTTCCAGACCCACATTCCAGTCACAAATGTGGATCTGGAACCCTGGCAGGAGGAGAAGGGGCTCTCCCGTGCTCACCACCTGTCCATGCAGATGGCTCCTTCAGATGCTGCTTTGCAGAAAAGAATCAGCGGCTGAGGGTTCGGCACATGAGGCAGTTGGGTAAAGCATTCGTGTAGACCCAAGGAGATGCAAAGCACAGCCTTGGCTAGTATCAGTGATACAACTTCCTCCTTTCCTTAGTGGTTTGTTGGGCAGAAGTGTGTGTGCCTAGGCTGTACTGCAGATAATATACAGTTTACTGCAGTGCAGTAGCTGGTGAGGTCAGTCGCCACTTAGGACTTACCCTCCTGTGTTTTCCTTTTGTTCACAGTGTTGCCCCAGTCCTGCTCTGCCTGTGACATGGAGACACTGGCACAAAGTATAGACTGTCTTGTGGAACAATATGAGAGCTACTCCCTGAAGGGCCACGGCATCAATGGCTCTTTCACTCTTCTGGAGAATGCAGCCGACACTGGGGGACTTGCTATTGCTTACCAGGTACCAAAATCAGATCGTCAACAGAAGTCACAGAGTACTGTCCTTAGCCCTAACCTGCAACCACTCCCTCCATGCTGTGCTCTCCACACATCCTTGCCACTCTCTCTTAGGTGGTGTTCGCGTCACCCACCTTGTTGCCCTCCTCCTCCTCTCTTCTAATACACTTTGCTCATGTGTGCCCATTCGCACTTATGTTCCTTCACTGATAGTCCCACAGTGGGATCATCAGATGGGGGCAGGGGGATCACAGGAAATCGTGTTTCCTTACCACGGGCTCTCTTGCTGGTTCTCTTCCGCTTTCAAAACGAGCACTTTTCACCAAGAAGAGACTAGCGAACACATGGCCTGTAGATTTCAATGGGTTTTAATGGGGACAGCGGCTTCTAGTGGGCAATTTAAAGGGCAACCTCAGAAGACTCGGATGAAACCAGGTTTATTTAGTCACTCTAAAACTGAGAAATGGAGCGGAAGGCGCATGGGAGACAGATGTCGTCAAAAGGACCCGCAAAAAAATGTGAGTGGCTAGTAACACGTGTGCAATAAAACGCTTGTCTGATGACACTCAATAACTATTGTTCCCTCATATTTTCATGAATCCCAAGGATTATACAGAAGTGTTTGTTCTGTTAACACTGTTGCTTGATGGTTCACCTTCAGCTTCAGGTTTTTTTTAAAGATTGTCATACAAAGATAACATTTCACCAAACTATACACATGTCCAGGGATTTGGGTGGAAATGTAGCTTTGCAGGAAAAAAAAGAAAAGAATTGATTGCACAGGACAAGCTTGTGCAAAAAGTCATGGAACAAAACAGAGAAAAAATAACACATTGGACTGCCCAAGAAGCCATGGCTACTTTTGCAATGCAATTTGCAGGAGGCAAGATAATGCAATAGAACTTGGTTGCTGCCTATACAATGAAAAAATTCAAGACAAACATAGGATAAAAGTGATTGGCTAGATACTATGTGGTGCAAATATTCCAAGCTGAGGAGAAGATTGGCAGATCAAGAAAAAATTATTGGTCTTGGGGACTGATTTTTAGAACAAAGCAGAACAACTTTTAAAAAGGCAAAACAACCTAAAACCATAATAGAAAGACATAAATACTTAAAAGGTTGTCACACTCTTCAAATACTTAAAAGGTTGTTACACAGGGGAGGGCCAGGATCTCTTCCCGATCCGCCCAGAGTGCAGGACACGGAATAACGGGCTCAAGTTACAGGAATCCAGATTCTGGCTGGACATCAGGAAAAACGTCCTGACAGTTAGAGATGTACAACAATGGAACCAGTTACTTAGGGGAGGTTGTGGGCTCTCCCACACTAGAGGCCTTCGAGAGGCAGCTGGACAACCATCTGTCAGGGATGCTTTAGGATGGATTCCTGCACTGAGCAGGGGGTTGGATTCGATGGCCTTATAGCCCCCCCCCCCATGCTACTATTCTATGATTCTATGATTCTAAAGCAACAGCAATTAAAATGGAAAATGTAGGTCCAGTGCATTCTGCTTTCAGACAAGCCCGCCCATTCCCTGGGCCCAGAGAATAGTGCTACATGGTTCAAGCACAACATGCGAAGTGCTGCTCCTCCCTCAGCCAGTGGGCAGCCTTCCTATCGGGGAATGAGAGGTCGTCACGGGTGGCAGGGGGCACGGTAGGGATGCAGGGTCCTCTGGGCCAGTTTTGCATTTCCCAGTGGGAAGAGCATCTGCCGGCCAGAAGGCAACTCTCTGGTGTGCTTTTCTTTTCATGGTAGATATTCTCTCCTGCTTGGCCTGCTGTGGGGAATAGAAAAGTCCCAACGGCTTCAACAGGTGAGGGAGAAGGGTGAGCAGACCACTGCACAGTCTGCTAGTGCATCATTGATTAAGAGTGCTTCCAAATGATTTTATTGTGCAGTTAGGCTGGCCTCATTCACAGAATTTTGTTGGTGGGTCTAGATAACTTCCTTCCTCCCTCCCTCCCTCCCCCTTCCCTTCCCTTCCTTTCCTTGTTTTTTCTTACCATAAACAATCTATTAAGATGGAATCGCTGCACGATGTCTTTTGATTGGTAGTGCTTGGAGCCCTCTGCCTGGAAGCATCCTAGTTCGAGTCCTCTCAGGGCCAACCTGCTGACCTAGCTTCCCATTAGAGATTACTCCTGGAAAGTCAGGACTAAAACGGTGAAATATATTTTGAGATTTTAATTTCTCTCTCTCTCTCTCCACTTTGCCCACAGGCCTATGAGAACTGGTTGGCAAAACACAAGCAGGTGAAGGAGTTACCTTGGCCAGGGCTCTCACACCACCAACTCTTCTTCATCAGCTTTGCCCACGTAATTCACACTTTGGTTTCTTTTCTCATTTCCTCTGATTTGCCCTGGCTGGTATTAAGCTACATTAATCTCACCCCTGAGTTTTCTTTCTTTCTTTCTTTCTTTCTTTCTTTCTTTCTTTCTTTCATTCATTCATTCATTCATTCATTCATTATATTTATTTATTTGTTGCATTTATATACCACCCCATAGCTGAAGCTCTCTGGGCAGTTTACAAAAGTTAAAAACATTAAACATTAAAAACAAATATACAAAGTTTTTTTTAAAAAAAGCATAAAAACAACAGTATCCTTATAAAAACAGCTATTCTGTTTTAAATATGCATTTAACAGCATATGTTGTTAAATGCTGTGAAATGCCTGGGAGAAGAGAAAGGTCTTAACCTGGTGCCGAAAAGATAACAATGTTGGCACCAGGCGAGCCTCGTCGGGGAGATCATTCCATAAACGGGGGGGGGGGGGGACCACCGAAAAGGCCCTCTCCCTTGTTGCCATCCTCCGAGCTTCCCTCGGAGTGGGCACTCGGAGGAGGACCTTAGATGTAGAGCGCAGTAAGAGGGTAGGTTCATGTCGGGAGAGGCGTTCCATATTCCTTTATGATTTAGTTGAATTGTGTGCAAACGATTACTTTTGTAGAGCGATAGGAGGCACCTTCCTGCTACCATGGCACTAGGTGCAACTCAACATCTGCAGCCCAACAACTGTACAAACAGAACATGGCAGAGTGTGCCTGGATGCAAGAAGAGAAAGTCTGGTCGCTTCCTTTTCTTGTTTCCAAATTGGCCTCTTCCCTTAGATCGGTGCAAGTCAATAGGGTGCTGAAATTGGCCCAATTCAGACTTAACAAGAGGTCAGGAGCAGTACTGAGCTTTGGTAGCTCAGTACTGTTTAATAGTTCTCTTTTAAATAGTTCTCTTTTTTTAATAGTTCTCTTTTTTAATATAAAAATGCACTTTTCAAATGTGACCACAAGTTTGGAAACTTGTGAGCTTTTCTAGAAAACTATGCTCCTATTTGTATTCGTATTTGGGATTGCAAACTGGGCAAATTCGAAGTAAAAATAAACCCAAACAAATATTTCCTGCGTCCCTTCTCCCCCTCACCTGCCTTCCTCCTCTATATGTGAGGGAAGGAAATTTAAAGCTTCAAGACATGTTTGTAACAAATCATTTCCTTTTTTGTCTGAATTCAGGCAACTCTGATTTGCACAAACCATGGTTAATAAACCAGGATGTGCTGGTTTATTAACAAACTATCATTCGTATAAACTACCGTTCCCCATATTCAGGCAAAACCAGAAACTGCAGTTTGTTTTAAGCTATGAATGGAGGCTTCTACTATGTGAGAAGATGTAACATACTCCATGCCAAGGTTTGGATCCCCTCTTATAGTAGCCAGTTTGATCCCCCCCACACAAACCCTGCAGCTACTCAAGGCTAGAGCCCCAGCTCCCTAAAGAATTGTTGAATCACTTAGGGGCTAATCATATGTTACATGCAAACACTTGTAACTGAATCCCATTTTTAATAATAATAATAATAATAATAATAATAATAATAATAATAATAATAAATAATTAGAGGCACTTTGGGAGCAGAAAGGTGGTAAGAGAGAAGAGAAGGCCCTTCAACTTTTTCTTGCCTACTTTTCTTCGCTCCCAATGGCCCCGGTCCAAGTGGCTTTTCCCCTCACTGAGCTCCACAAGCGTGTTTGCTCTCAGAAATGTGTTGGTTTTGTTTTAAAAGCTTTTGTCCTGCCTTTCTCCGCTATCCAAGCACCCAAAAGCTGAGGGGAAGGGCAGCAAAGAGGAATGTGAAGGACTTGAATGGAAAACGCTCAGTATTGACAAGTGTGTCTTCTCTACAGGCAATGTGTGGGCACCAGAGCCTCGAGGGACTGCAAGACTTCTTACGCAGGGACCCCCACAGCCCCCCACCACTTCGAGTCCTCGGGTCTTTAAGCAATAGCCAAGATTTTTCCAGGGACTTCCACTGCCCGAGTCAATCACCCATGAATCCAGTTCAAAAGTGCCGCATCTGGTAAAGCCCCCGGAATAGCACATGGGACAATTGATGCAAAAGAAAGAGACGAAAATTGTGGGATTATATGGATTGAGTGGTGTTAGCCAAGCTTCTTGCATGTGCTTATTCCATTCCTTCCCTGTCCTTCCTTCACTACTTCCACACGACTGGTCAAGGTGGAAGAAGGTTCCGTCCATTTGTCAAAAGGGAAGCAACTACAGAGAAGATACTTCACTGTGGAAATTCTTATGTCCTAACTTGGCCTTGGGGAACTGAAGATCAGGTGACAAGTCACTGGTGACTGTGTCTGGTGCCTCGGTTCCAACCAAAGGTGAAAATGACAACAAGAGACTTTCTGACAACTATAACCATATGGGATGATGAGACACTAAGATGCAATGCATGTCAAAGCATGGACGGGGCTGACTGTAGTTTAGAACCCAAACCATGACCTCATTCTCATTGAGGTGGTAGACCTGTGCATGGGCCTGTATCACATCAACATGCCGACGAGTCCTCCATCAATAGAAAAATCCATCCATGTAGAAAACTAGATGACAAGGAGAAGAGTTCTGTCGTGCCTGCTCCCTTACATTTATTTCCTAAATTCAGGGATTTTTTTTGTATGGAAGAGTATTCCATTTTGTGACACATGCACACACACACACACCACACACTTGAAGTGGCATATCCAGACACAAGTTGACAGTCTCTGTAAAAACGAGGGCATGATTTGATCTTCCAAATGCCCAAAGACAAACCATTGTTGAAAGTTGCTTATCTGCTTTTGTTTTCGGTCCTTTCAGGATCATAAATTTTCCATCTCCGCGGTGCAGCCTCTGGAGACAAAGCACTATGGTTCTTTCAGTTCAAACATCACACCAAACCAAAGTTTGCAAATTCCCTTCAAACCATAATTGTGATGTGGTTTGATGTGATATTAGAATTTGTCCTAAATGAATGTACATTGTGTACTAAATGTATTGTTCTTTATTTCACACTATACATTTGATACCGTTCTGAGATTTGGTTTGTGTGGCCTGCTCCTCACTCACCCACCCCACTCCACACAGGTTACAGGCAATGAGATTGTGTTTTCCTCATTTCATCATCTGGAAGCCTAATCCAGAGGTAGTCAACTAGCAGCCCATGGGCTCCATCCAACCTGGTTTTAGCTGTTATCTGATGCTCTTTGTTGGTTTCCTACTAACTTAGCTAGTTGGAAAGGAAAAGAAAGGAATCTCTCGTGCAAGCACTGAGTCATTACTGACTCTTGGAGGGACGCCAGCTTTCGCTGACGTTTTCTTGGCAGGCCTTAGAGCGGGGTGGTTTGCCGTTGCCTTCCCTGGCTGTTATTACCTTTCCCCCAGCTAGCTGGGTACTCATTTTACCAACCTCGGAAGGCTGAGTCGACCCGAGCCGGCTGCCTGAAACCAGCTTCTGCTGGGATCAAACTCAGGCCGTGGGGAGAGTTTCGGCTGCAGAAACTGCTGCTTTACCGCTCCGCGCCACACGAGGCTAGTTGACAGTCTGCTAAAACACATTCAAAACTTTTCTGTTTTCCTATCATACAAAGAAGAATCTTTTTGCCCCAGTTCAGTGATCATAATGAGGAGAGTGCTCTGCTCAAGAGAAGAAAAGCTCAAACCTTTGCTAAAGAAAGATCCTTTTCAGCCTCTACTGCAGGGCAGGAGAAGAGAGGAGATTACTCTTCATTATTTGATCACCTCATCTCATCAGTAACTTGTGCTGAGTGGCTCCTTCCTCCCAAAATAAAAGTAGCAGTATTAAGCACAGTTTTAAAAAAGTTTGCTTAATGTAACATGTAGCTCGTGTCTGTTTCCTATGACTTGCACGCCAACCAAAATATTATATCCACAGTGGTTTCAGGTGGACAATCAAACATGATGAGTCTGGTAATAACTTTTATTAGACAAAGGCTTTATGCTGATTTTTTTTAAAAAAAAATCCAACCTCTTTTTCAGAACTGCATCTGGATGTTTTCTTGAAAGCCATATAATTAGCAAAAGTGCCAAGCACAATACTGTAAAACTCAAGGCTTTACTCTAAAGTGTCTTTTGCTGAGTAAAAGATACTAACCATTTCTAGTTCACCAGGAAATAGGCCACAATGCGGCATGTGAATTCTGCCACTCAATCATTAAAAATCACAGGTGGCTTAGAGTATTACAGTGGTGGCCAAAATTGTGGACACTTTTTGAAATTTTCATGTCTTGCAACTTTGCATGCTTATAGAAAACGTTCTGTTTCATGAAATTCAAATGTTTATATATCAATTGGAAGACCTGATTCACATAATACAACAATCCTGTTTCTTTTCCTGCGTATCCAATCAACTCTTTTCTTTGGCGCCATTGCTCTATTTATGATGGATGTACACACGCTTTGAGAAATACTTGAAATATTCACAAAATCTCCAATTGCGCTTCAGTTACAGAACAAACAGCAAAACTGACTTTCCCCAACTTGAAACATGATGTATCGCAGCTACTGCCATGTGATTGGTCCCCAGAACAAGGACTGTGATTGGCCAGTAGGGTTTGCAATTCCAATCCGCTTCTTCACTCAGTCACACCTGTGTTTGTTTTTAGACTAAAGTAAGCGTAACGTTTTTTGTACTGCAGCTATTTGCATTCTGTTTTCTGTATTGAATTCAGCATTAAATTATCTTTCAACTGATATATAAGCATTTGAATTTTGTGAAAGAGAACAAGCATGCAAAGTTGCAAAACATGAAAATTTAAAAAAGTGTCCACAATTTTGGCCACCACTGTAATTCTCATCACTCTCCAGCCATGGGCAATCCAATGTATCTCTTGCATGTTATGGGCACACTCCACTGGGATGTTCTGCACAAACCCCGTTGAAACCAACTCTGTTTTATGCAGCTCCTGCTTGTTTCAGTGGGTTTGCACAGGGCAACTTCCCCATGTATTGTGCTACTTATTTCTTTATAAATTTGATTGCAACCTGTGCAATATTTTTTCCAGTTTATTTGAAGAAACTTGTATTAACTTGTAATCTTTTAAAACACTCAATTGATAAAGCTCATTGATACATTGTTGATGTTGTGAATAGCACAATCAATAAAACTAGGTGGTACAACAAGCATTAATCTTGTATTGTATCAGTGGGGTTACTATAATGGCAGTATTGCAATCAGCAGGTCTTGGAGATCCAACGATGTGGGTTGATTTGCTTTTAAGGTAAATAAAAGGCTGAGTTTTAGGTCTGTTGTGCATATAATGGTAATAACAGCGAGGGAGAGCGAGTCTTTGGCACTGTGCCACAGAAGAATCCATGTAGAACGAGCCAGAGACTAAGATCTCCCTGTACGTATGCCCTGAGGAGTGCAGATGCCCCCACCTCCATGGTTGCTCCTGTGCTGCTCTGGGTCAAGCAAGGAAGCAACACTTGGGCCTTGGGAAGTGTGTAGCACTGGTGCAGAATGCTAAACATACCCTATTTCTTCAATTCTAAGACACACTTTTTTCCCATATAAACATCTCTAAAAATGGGATGCGTCTTAGAATTGCGAATGTGTCTTAGGGTTTTTTTTTTCTGTTGGTGGTACTGAAATTAGTGTGCGTCTTACAATCGATGGCGTCTTACAATCGAAGAAATATGTTACTATTAAAGGAACCCATGTGGGTGGAAGCCTTTATACCTTGAAAGGTCTGGGAAGAACCACAGAAGAGGCAGCTACATTTGGGGTTGTACAGAGCCCAATGTCTACAGGAAAAGCAGCCATGGTCAGAGGACCATACTAGATGTTACTTTAATTGCATTTAATGTGTGTGTATTTCTTTAAAGATAGCAGCTGTGTGTGTGGGGGGGTGGAGGGCAGGAGAGGGACTGTGGCACATGGGGAGGGGGTTTAGCCTGTCCCAGTGAAAATTGCCTCTCTGAAGCTGGTTTCCCCCCCCCCCCCCTTCCTTCTCCATCAAGTTTGGCCTTGGTTGTTCAGAATTCTGAAAGCCCTCTCTCCTGGCTGTTGAAGAAAGATGGAAGAGTTTGCTTGGATACTGAGTATCAACAAGATATGACTGGCAGGCAGGTCTTTCTCATTCAGCTAATCACCTCTAGCAGGTGGAGTAGGGAAGATTAGGGATGTCCTGCCCCCTGAGTGTAATTTCAAGGCAAAGTCCAGCTTTCTTAAGTGTGAGCAAGCTTCAGCCTTCTAAAAAGACAGAGCCAGGCTGCTTTTCACATGGGGACTGTAACATGTAGCCAGGTTCTAAGTGTCTCTCTAGACAAACAGCTCAACACAGGGTGAGATTGTACTCGAGTATACCACTTCAGATTACAAGAGGGATTGCACAATTAAATACTCCCTCACCCCAAATTAAAATAATTTTACATATAAAAAAAACTAGGATATATCAGAGAGAAGGCTAGGCTGGCATTCTTTCCCCTGACATCTAGTTTTCTGTATGCGGGGAGGTTTGTTTTTAATATGTGTTCTGTCATGCAGTCAGTGGAATAGTCCAGTCCAGGAACATTTTTACGACATGGTTAGCTATCAGTCTGGAAAACTCAAGAGCACCCACGAGAAAGTACTGCAAAGGGAGGATCAAAGGCCAAGGTTAGGACTTAGAACAGACTCTGCAAGCTTTGGGTAGGGGATTTATTGCTCCTCTCAGGGGCCATGATGTGGAGACATGCTTAGCTGGTACAGAAGTCCCTGTTGTCTGGTAGAGCCCCAGAGTTCCCTGGGCATGAGCGATGAAGCTGCAGGCATCTCTTAGTAGGCAATCATGAAGCACAAGTAGATGTTCATGTGGTCTTCATCCATTACCATTTCTAAGACCTCTGGCTCTATGTCACGCATAAAAAAAAGAGCATGACACAGGCGGTGTTCAGAGAGATGGCTAGGTCTAGCAAGATGTCCTTCACCGCCGCATTCTCCAACCGCTGGAAGTCCTCACTGCTGACCATGTTGATCACCTCCATGCCTTCCCCTGTTGACGAAGCCACAAATGTTTCTTCCATCTTCCCCCCGCCTTAAACACAAAGGGGGAATCAGCAGCCTCTTTTCCATGTCTCTCACTCTCTCATTCACCCTAACCCTTCTGACACTCTATTCTGCCCTTTCCTTTCTCTTGAGTCATTTTTGGATTTCCTCCTTAGTTTATCCTAACAGCCCCCTCTAGTAGAAGAGCACTGAATTTTCATGAGGTTTGGGTTTTGCCAAGTAACTTGCCATTTTAGGAGGCACTTTTACACACTTACACACACACACAATCCTATTATTTTGTACATTTGATACGTCCGCTTGCAGACATGGTTCAGCCAATCTGTTGCTGCTTCATGGCTGGGGATGTAGAGGACAATAATTAGGACAATCTCTCCTATGCCATGACACTGTAATGGCAGTTTCACTGCTCTCCTGGGCAGTATGGAAAGACTTTCAGGCTAATCCTGCTGTAGTCATGCAGAGTTATCCTGCAATTGGGGCAGGATTTGTATGAAGATGTGTATTTAAACGCACACATCCCAGTGAAAGTAATGCAGTGTGTGTGGATGGCATCTACATTTGCTCCATAACACCCTACTTTGACACCCATCCCTTTGCAAAAGCTTTTTTTTTTTTGCAAAGAACTGTGAAAAAATGCTGTAAAGGGACATGTTTGTGAAATGCACCTCCTACTTAGCATGATTCTCTAGTCTTCTATTCACTGTATAGAAATGGATTTCAAACTTTTCACCATCAGGGCCCCCTTGCCACATTGCCAGCTGCTGAGGAATCCCTTCAAATCTCCCAAAGAAACCCTATGGGTAGGAGAAATGCTGGGGCATACTGTATTTTACACCGGTGCGCGGCCAGTTCATAGAGATCACTGGGCTGATCAGCCTTGCTGGGCCTCACCATTGCCCTGATTGAACAGAGAATGTAACTCACCTAAAACCCACCCAACATCCTTCTGAAGCTGTACATTACTAGGGTGTATCAATAGTGAGTGGGTGATCGGTCATGAAAGCTTGCCTGTAGTGACTGATCTTTTCATTGTGGAATCCCTGATAAGATTATGAGATTCCCCAAAAGATGGTAGTGTTGTTGTTGTTGTTTTAAAATCTGCTTCTCTACCAACAAGCTCGCACTATTTATGACCCACCAGGCCACATGTAGCCCACCAGACTTGAATTATGGTCTGTTAGATGTCCCTCCCCACCCCCACCACCAGTACTATTTTTGCAGTCCTGGGCTGGCAGCAAAACTAGGAATTTTATGGAGCCCCTGGCAGGCTAGAGCACTCACTGGGTGGTTGATGCAGGGGTTGTTACCGGACAACTCTGCTTAGCTTCCGATGTCCTTTGCCCTCTTTCTTAATTGCTCTTATTTCTCAGGATGCCACATCCTTCACCTCATGCCACATCACTCACCTCCATCCTGCTTTTTGGCAGTGGTTGCCTGAAGGATAGCTTGGCTTATGAAGCCATCAGACAAAACAAGGAAATGACTTATGAAGAGCACAGCCAAGAGGCAGATGGTATGCCTCAGGGACACCATTGGGACCAGATCACCCTGTCTCCACTCGTACCATTCGACAGGAGGCACACCTCCTCATGGCCGCCTTGAGTTAATGAAGGACCAGGTCAGCTTTCTCACTCCTGAAGTTGGCTCATGACATCACTGTGCCTTTGTGACATCGTGTGAGTTCACACTCTGTTCTGCAGCTCATTGAGAACAGAGAAACAGAGAGAACAGAGAAAACAAAGAAAGCCTTAGTACAAAAGCAGAGAGCTCTGGGGCATGGATGGCATTTGTGGTTTACTCTATGTGACTATTATACTAACAGGAAACAAGGTTGAGAGGTGATCTGTAAGTTCAAGATTATTATTTTTTTGGAAATGATAACCAAATAACTATGCATCGTGTCCAGAGGAGGGCAACCAGAATGATCAGGGGTCTGGAAACAAAGCCCTATGAAGAGAGACTGAAAGAACTGGGCATGTTTAGCCTGGAGAAGAGAAGATGGAGGGGAGACATGATAGCACTCTTCAAGGACTTGAAAGGTTGTCACATAGAGGAGGGCCAGGATCTCTTCTTGATCCTTCCAGAGTGCAGGACATGGAATAACGGGCTCAAGTTACAGAAAGGCAGATTCCGGCTGGACATCAGGAAAAACTTCCTGACTGTTAGAGCAGTACAACAATGGAACCAGTTACCTAGGGAGGTGGTGGGCTCTCCCACACTAGAGGCCTTCAAGAGGCAGCTGGACAACCATCTGTCAGGGATGCTTTAGGGTGGATTCCTGCATTGAACAGAGGGTTGGATTCGATGGCCTTATAGGCCCCTTCCAACACTACTATTCTATGATTCTATGAATTCAGCCCTGATATCTGCCGGCAGCTAGACAACTAGAAACAATCATTCTGCATGCTGAACAAGTATCCCCACAACAGCAGCAGGGTTGCCAGCTGTTCAGTCGGCCCCTGTTGGGTTGACAACTCGCAATGAGTGCAAGCAACAGCACCTCTTCATTTCAGTGGGACTGTGGGGACGAGGGAACTTCCAGGCAGATTGTGCCCATTGTGTCTTAAGAACCCTTATTTCCTAAGAGGGCCTCTAGATGGTGCTCAAACACAGCTGATGATAATACTTATGGCTGATGTTATGGAAAATGAGACCTAGAGAAAGTTATAAAACATTATTGGGCCAACTATTGTCCATGATTTATACTCCTACTGTCTTGATTTAGATGGGATGGAAATGATTTTCCAGAATCCTAGGAAAAAACTTCACCCTCCAATATTCTCAAATTTAAAAAAGCGGGTGGATACATGTGGTGTAAGAAAACCTATGCTAACTGTGACGCTCTGGGAGTAGGTATTACAGAGGAGGTCCCAGCCAAGTGAACTTGTATATAAACCTCTGTAATCTTGATATATTCCACTTCAGGGTGAAGTCGTTCGATGTCTTTCATAGATCACCTTCCCAAGCCAGTAGAAAGCTTTGGCTGCATTTGCACAGACCAACAAGTCAAAATGCTGAAGAACCCAGCCTTGCCGGCATTCAAGGCCCAATCGTTTCTATTGGCTGCTCCCACCAGCAGAAGCGGCTTCAGGAACCACCAACTCAGCACTAAGAAAAAGATTAGCAGTGTGTCTGAAACTGGCTGCTGGATTGCTGCTTCCACCAAGCCCAGGGAATCAGACTTCAGGGAGCCCTTGGGCCATGGTGCTGCCAGTCCCCCAATTCATCCCTGCTTTCACTACTGCTGCCGCCCATCACTTCCACTCTCCACTGCAGCCCACCCCCTTTACTCACTGCGGCCACTGTCTCCTGCTCACTACTACTACTTCCTGCCCCCTCCACTTGCCGCCACCCTCTGCTCACCGCCACGTACCCCCCTGCACTCACACCTGTCCCTGCTCACTCCTTCCACTTCAACCGCTGCTCATCTTCTCTATTTGCTGCTACTTCCCATGCCGGCACCACTATCCACCCCCTCCATTCACCACTCTCAACATCCTCCACTTGCTGCCCCCCCCCGCCCTGGCTGCCAAATGCCTGGCCCTGATAAGGTCCTTCCTCAGAGCCAGGCCTTGTGGAGATGGAAGGAGATTTAGCTCTGGCTAAGAGGATAGGCAATTGCTCGAGAAGACAGGTGGGGCCTCCTGAGAAGGTGTGTCTTGGGAGTTTGGCCACAGCACAGGCATTTGATCTCCTGGGATACTTCTCCATTCTCCGCAGTACCTGGCTCTGAGGTAGGACTCCGTCAAAGCCAGGCATTTGAGTCTGTAGAGTCGCTGACGTGGCTCTCTAGAGGACAGGTTATGGTGATGAGTTGAGTTGCAGATTTTAAGGGTCAGCAGGGATGGGTCCAGTTCTGGGCTCCACAATTCAAGAAGGACGCAGACAAGCTGGAGCCTGTTCAGAGGAGGGCAACAAAGATGATCAGGGGTCTGGAAACAAAGCCCTATGAAGAGAGACTGAAAGAACTGGGCATGTTTAGCCTGGAGAAGAGAAGATGGAGGGGAGACATGATAGCACTCTTCAAATACTTAAAAGGTTGTCATACAGAGGAAGGCCAGGTTCTCTTCTCGATCCTCCCAGAGTGCAGGACACGGAATAACGGGCTCAAGTGACAGGAAGTCAGATTCCGTCTGGACATCAGGAAAAACTTCCTGACTGTTAGAGCAGAACGACAATGGAACCAGTTACTTAGGGAGGTTGTGGGCTCTCCCACACTAGAGGCCTTCAAGAGACAGCTGGACAACCATCTATCTGGGATGCTTTCGGGTGGATTCCTGCATTGAGCAGGGTGTTGGACTCGATGGCCTTAGAGGCCCCTTCCAACTCTACTATTCTATGATTCTATGACCCTTCGCAGCTCCCCAGGCTTGCTGATCCCTAATGCTGGGCCTGCCAGGAATGGTAAGCCCATTTCAAACCCTGTCTTCATTATCCGGTTCGTTCGGCGATTGATAAAACAGGGGTCCTGGTTCAGGCAGAATGCTAAGCTTTTACCTCCTGTTTAGATCCTGGTTACTGAAGTGGATCCTGCTGGTGGGAGGAGCCAAGCAGGAGTAATTGGGCAGCATGTCCCAACATGCTTGCTCCCAAATGATAAGCCAGGATTCTCCGGAATTCTGGCTTATTATTTTGTGCAAACATGGGAAATTGCATAAATTGCTTTCTGAATTTATAGAACAGTAAGCTTTACACGTTTTAAAACCATTCATATTTCAGTATTCCATGTCATAAAGTGTTTGCATCCGTTACAATTTCTTTTCATTGTTTATTTGTAAATAAATTAGGACATTTTCTCCTATTGTTTGTAAACATAAAGTAGTTATGATCTCTCATTGGATCAACTTTTGTATGCAAAGATGTTTACAGTCTTGAGTAGGGATAGGTGAGAAATTACATCGATTTGTATTTTACTGTGAAGTTTCCTAATTTTGCACTTTTGAAACAATACATGGTTGTGAATATTAGGCAAAATTTCATACAAAATGCATTTATTGGGGGAAATGCACACACAAATGCTTATACATTTTCACATGAACCTTAAAAAATAAATCTCCAAGTTTGAGACGCATCAAACTTAAGATTAGAAAAATGAGAATGGGAGAGAAACCAATATTGACAGAATTGTCCATCTCTAATATTCACTTACACAGAATTATTTTCATTTGCATCCTGTCATAAAGAACTCTGCATAATTCAAATGCATGCACAGTGCTGCACCCTCAAAGTTGATCCAACGCCACTCAGTGCATTTTGGTAATATTAATATACGATCATACGTTTTGCCATTATTATTATTATTATTATTATTATTATTATTATTATTATTATTATTATTATTATTTATATAGCACCATCAATGTACATGGTGCTGTACAGAGCAAAACAATAAAATAGCAAGACCCTGCCGCATAGGCTTACATTCTAATAAAATCACAATAAAACAATAAGAAGGGGAAGAGAATGCACCAAACAGGCACAGGGTAGAGTAAAACTAACAGTATACGATGCATTTGCTAATATTTTGGTTATTGTTTGTGTCAGTCATCCCAGGTTGAAGAGAACTTTGGCTCATCTACTTTAGGCCCTCGAGAAGGCCTAAAGTTTGGGAAGTGGTGAAGTACCTGCAGGAGAAGGCTGGTGGCTCCAATGTCACTGGGGTGTGTGAATCTGCTCCGGGTTTCAGTCAGCATTGCAAAGCACCTTCGATAGCGCCTTTGGAGTTCTGACTGAAACCCAGAGCAGATTCACTGCCCCACTGACATCGGAGCCACCAACCTCCACTGGCTAGGCATGGAGATGGTCCCAAGCACAGACCCCCGCATCTCCAGGTAGATCAGGGAAAGACTCATTTTTGGACCCCTGGAAAGCTGTCGACACTGTACTGAGCTAGGTGGACCCATGGACTGACTCATGATAAGACAGCTTCTAAGAGGCATTTTTGCATTCAACAGCAGAGTGTTAGTAATACTGCTGCTACTAAAGCTTTTTTTTATTGTTTTAATGCAATGATTGTTATTTTAAATTGTTGATTTTAATTCTAAGCTGCCCTGTAAACCCCTTTTAGGGTTGAAGAGCACAGGTATAAATATCTTTATCTATGTCTCTATCTATATCAGCCTTCCTCAACCTGGGGTGCTCCAGATGTGTTGGACTACAACTCCCAGAATGCCCCGGCCAGCAGAGCTATATTGTGTCCTATTTTTGTGACTTTATCGTTAATACTTCCAAAAGCAGGGATAAGCCCAAGACATTTTGCTACATAAGGCAGGAACCCCAAATGACACCCTCCCACGCTGGTAGAAATACAATAAAACAAGAGATCATTTTTTATTGTTTCCTCAACATCTTCTGCCGAACTCACCCTAAAAGAACTGACGACCATCTTAAAAATCTATAAATACCAGTTTCCCAAAGAAAGGGCTGTCCTACGACTAGACTGTAGTAAATAGGCGTTTAGGAGGAGTTGCCATGAGATAACAAGCTCTAAAGCCAACGGTGTCAAGAACTGGGCCACCTTTGACTTCTAACCTAACCTTCACCTTTTTGATTCTGTAATCCCTGGAATGAAGGAGCAGCAAAACAACCAGCCCAGATGATTCTGTTTCCCGGAGCAAGACTCTCAGGCACAAACACCCCACACAAAACCAAACAGAGGCGTTGTTGTGATGAGTGAGGAATTCAGTTCTAGAAAGGCTGGATTACATTAGATTCGGAATAGCCCAACGGTCAGCGGTCACATTGCACAACACGCTTTCCAATGCATATAATTGTATACAGTTATTGTAGGGTGACCAACTGTCAGGATTTCCCCGGATTTGTCCTGGTTTTTGTTCTTTCCATGGTGTCAGGGGGGATTTTCTATAATTTTCAATAATGTCCTGGAATGACACACCTTCCCCTTTAAGGCTGCCATTAGCATGGCAGGAAGGAATGACATGCTTTCTTGAGGCACATCATTCCCCCACCCCGAGCTCCAATTGAGGTCTTAAAGGGGAAAGTGGGTCATTTGTGGACATTATAGAAAAGGCCCCAATTGGAGTGGATGGTGGTGGTGCAGAATGAAATCCTTTCCCCTCCTCCACTCCAATCGGGTTCTTTAAGGTGGCGGGGGAATAACGTACTTTCTGCAGGACTCAGAAAGCTGCTTCCCCCCCCACACACTAGGTGTCCTCTTTTTTGGTTTCCCAAATATGGTCACCCTAGTTATTGTATACAGCAGTATGACTTTTATTCAGATGTAGCTCGTATACCAGAGGGCATTTCTTTTAATAATTTAGAAGGAGTATTAGATTTTGGGGAGAAAAGAGCACATTGTTTTAAGTTTTGTACTTCTGTTTCCCAATACCCACCAGCCAAGTGTCCAACCACTTTAGTCTTCTTTAGAGGAAAGGGAAATCGCATTTGCTTATCGGTGCTTTGCTTCCTGCTTCTCTTGTACAGTTGTAATGAGCTGAATTACATGGGAGGAGAGGGGCCACCACATTGTCTGTAACTTAATTTTTGTGAACCGCCCAGAGAGCTCCGACTATTGGGTGGTATAGAAATGTAATAAATAATAAAATGATAATAAATAAATAATAACTGAAAACTTCCATGCTCATAGTATTGAATGGGACAGTGCCCTCTAGTGTGTATTTTGTAGCGCAACTTCGGCTGCACACAGTAGGAAATCCCGAGATATTGCAGAAGAATCAGGATATCCAAAGGTTTTTTTTTAATGGAATAACCAGGCTAAGGAGCAGGAGACGTACAGGAGGTTCATGACGTCATTAAAATAGCCCACAAACTTCTATAAATTGTTCATTTAGAGAAGCCTTTCATATACCCCACCCTACCTTCGGCTGTTGATCAGCTCTACGTGCATGGAGTCTTCATATGTATGACCTGCAAATGCATAGGTTCTGTATGCTCAGTCTGGTGCCCTGCAAAACACAGGGTCCCCCAATTATGTTGAAAGAGCCTATGCACATACAAGGCTTTCTGTGCACACAGAACCAATCAACATGTAGCGGTCAGGGGTGGGGAATCTGGGTTTGATGCCACTCTACCTCCACGTGTTGATGCCACATGGTTTTCCACCATGTGAAAAGGTGCACAGACATTATCTCAGGAGTCTTTGCCACAACTCTATAAGGTAGGTCATTGTGGTCTTCTTCTGAATAGACATGTGTAGAATTACACTGTTATTGTCTTAGGTGCATCACTTTGGCTAAGGGGAAAGTGGCACGCCTAAGACAATAACAGTGTAATTCTACACTTGTCTATTCAGACGTTACTTATTCCCAAGTAAATATGAATTAGGTTTGCAGACTAAGAAGCCCATGGTAGAGGTGCCATTCAAACTGGGGACCACTATCTTCATCGTTCTCACTCTTCTGAGACATCACACCAAAACTTCAAAGAGATCAACAGCCAAGCCTATACATGTTAAGTTGGAAATAAACTCCACCGAGTTCAACGAATCTTACTCCCAAATATGTATGGATAGAATTGTAAGTTTGGTAACATTTCTTTGTGATCTATGGTAGTAAATGCAAGGGCAAACAGGCTCCAGTGTGCCCCCACCCACCCTCATTTCCCTGCATTTCACTTTCCCCGGGCATTAAAAACCCAGAATTTCCCTGCTGTGAATCAGCCAAGCATGTGTTGAAAGGAGATCCATCAGTGACTCATATGCTTTATCAAACAAATCACGAATGCTACACTCAAATCTGGAAAAGACCCAAGACGAATGACGAGTGATGACTTTTACAAAAGGCACATTTGAGGAGAGAAACATCTGCATGGGGAGGAATAAGGCAGGCAAACATACAATTTTTGCAAACGTTTGCCTTGGGAATTTCATAGAATCATAGAATAGCAGAGTTAGAAGGGGCCTACAAGGCCATCGAGTCCAACCCCCTGCTCAATGCAGGAATCCATCCTAAAGCATCCCTGACAGATGGTTGTCCAGCTGCCTCTTGAAGGCCTCTAGTGTGGCCTTCCCTAGGGAACCGATTCCATTGTCGTACTGCTCTAACAGTCAGGAAGTTTTTCCTGATGTCCAGCTGGAATCTGGCTTCCTGTAACTTGAGCCCATTATTCCGTGCCCTGCACTCTGGGAGGATCGAGAAGAGATCCTGGGGTGGGAGCTAAAAGGGGGGCTGAAACTAGGAGGAAAGCATGAAGCAGAAGCTGTTATCTTCTTCTTTCTCCCCTTAAATTATTTTTCAAATTTATCTGTTTCTGCAGACAACTGCACTAACGTTATAAAGCCCTGAGGAAGAACGCAACCGCGTTCGAAACACGTAGGCACCTGGCACTTTAATAAACCTTTTACTAATAACTTTTTTAAAAAACATGCAGTAAGCCAAAGTGATTGTTACGTAAGTTTGAGGTTACCAACGGCTTCTTTTCATGATGTTCGGCCAAAAACCATCTCAAATTGCATAAATCCAGTCTGGATTGAAACTTTCTTCTTTAGGATTCAGAATATGACTAAGGTAAGGTGCTAATGATCTCTTTGCAATGGCAGCTTGTTTGCCTGTATCTACATTTTTCAGCTTTGATGTAGAATTGTATAGTCTTTAATACATGGGTAGAACAAAGCGGTTTTCCAGTCTCCATGGCTGATTATGTCCCAACACGACATGATTGTGACCAACTGTGGTGTAGATTAATTAAGTACGCGAGAAAAGCCAAGGGCAAGGGGTGGAAATGGAAAATTTTCAAGGAATTATTTATTGGTATATGCCAATGCATTTCAGACTACTAAAGTCCTTCTTCAGGGCAATTCAGGTAAGAGTTTCAATTTTCTCCAGAGGGAAGATTTTCTCCTATAGGGAGCTCCACAATTTTCTCCTATAGGGAGCTCCACAGTCTAACCTCCGCAACTGAAGAAGCCTCGGCCAACATCCTGGCCAATCAGACCAGTGATAGCAACAGGACATGAATCAGGCCCTCTGACGATGAATGCAGCCTCATGTGGGAGAAGACAACCCCTCAAACATCCTGACAGCAGAGCTTGGCTTGGCTGCCATCTTTTCCCTACTGTTGAATCAGGCCCTCTGACGATGTGTGGGAGAAGACAACCCCTCAAACATCCTGACAGCAGAGCTTGGCTTGGCTGCCATCTTTTCCCTAGAGATGTTTCCTACTGGGTCAAGTCTAGTTGGCCTAAGGACATCCAAAGGATTCACGGCTGAGGTGACTTTTGAACCAAGAACTTCTCAGTTCTTAACGAACAAGGAGAGCCAGAAGAAAGGCTAGGCTCCAACAGACGACTGCACTAGTTATTATAAGAAAAGAACAGAATTTGGTCATGGATCTCAGCAGTATGTGTGGTTGGAAAGAGTTGGTATGAAAGGCCTTGAAGAAGAAGTGGAAAGAGATATTCAAGGTCTGCGCTGACACTGGCACACTGCCGTGAATTAGCCACTTGACTAATAAAGAAGACAACGTTTTTCAATTAAATAAATAATTAAACTTGCCACCAAAATTACACACACACACACACACACACACACACACACACACACACACACACACGGAATCTGGGTTGGACAAAAATCCAGCTTCATCCCAGACCAAGAAATCTTTGTTGTTACATTTACATCGATGGAAATTATGACCCTGGGATGAAACTCGTCTTTGTGTCCTCTCCAACAGAAGCTTCTCTCAATTCCTGCTTCTCATTTCCTCCCACTCAGGCACACGCCTCCGTCTTTTACCCTGGAAAGACCCCTGACCCTCGCCCAAATTCAGAGCACTACGGGGAGCTCGTTTTTTGCTGATTCACACACCTCTAGCATGAACTTGTGTGTCCCATAATTACGACACCCTTACCTCTAGTGTGGATCTATACTTCTGCTTATATCGATTTTTTGAGCCTTTGTAACATTGTAACTTGTATCGCTACCTTGTATACCGCTGCTCAGTAGCGTTACTTACCTTTTCTTGTAACGTTTTTGCGGAGCACACTGTTCGTTGCCCCGTTGTCTGTGTTGTCTCTTCTCCTCATTTCTGTGATCCTTGCAATTCCCAGACTGTCCTTTCTCTGTGCCTCCCACTTCCTTGTTTTTGTATTTTCCGTGCCTCTCTAGCTAACATTCCTTTATGCGCATGCTCTTAATTTCACATCTTTGTGGCGGGACTTCTTCAGAGAGAGTGGTTTGTGGATTGTCGGAGTTGTCTGTCTCTTGAGGCAAGTGTAGGGATGCCCGATGAACGGAATGTGTTAAATCTTTATCATTTTTAAAACATTATTTCTGTGGCATTACATGCAACCTACATCGGGTAAAAACTTTTTTAAAAAAAATTATTAAAGGATGCGCATATGTGCATATGCACATAATTTAATTTATTTTAAAATAAATAAATAAAGGATGTGCATATGCACATCCTTTAATTTTTTTTTTTAAAAAAAAGGTTTTACCCGAGGTAGGTTGCATGTAATGCCACGGAAATAATGTTTAAAAATTGAGAAAGATTTAACACATTCCGCTCACCAGTTCTAACAACGGTCACTGAAGGCATGTAGAGGAAGTTACATCAGACAGGAAGCCCGGTGAGGGATCATGTGACATTAGTTTCGCAATGCGACACAGAAGACATCGTAACAACGGAGCACATTGAACGAAGTCTAACGACGCAGAAGTGTTACAACGAAAGGTAAAACGGTACAAAACCTTTCTGTATAACGTTATAAGGAACACATCACGTGATCACTGACGTCATCCAGAGCTATCTATAACGTTACAGCTACAGTAATGTAGATGGCTCCTATTTAAGTGATGGGTTTTAAGCTGGCCCAGAGATTGCTGTCTTGATGAGTGGTTGTGGAGGTCATAGAATCTGGCCAGCTTTGACCTAAAATAAGAGAAACTTGGCAACCAAACCGCTGCTCAACCGCCTTCCAGAAGAGCTCTAATGCTGTAATGGCCTGGAGGAAGCTCTGTTCAAGACGAGGAATAGTCAGCATGTTTGGTGAGGCATAGAACATGCAAGGCAGGCATTCAAAATAGGTTCTGGCAGAACAAAGCGTGTACAGCACCGTGATCACAAGCAAGATGCCAAGACGTGAGGGAGGGCCGGCCTCGGGGGGAACGACCGCAGAGACCTGGTGGTGCACTCAGTGACATGGGAGCAACCACACCGCTGCAGGGCTACACCTGTCATTGCTCGTCATCATTTGTGCTGTTCTTTCCTCACACTTGAGTGGTAATTTGTGGCAATTGCCAAGAAGTTCCCCTGTAGCTTTCCAACGCTCAGCTATGGCTATTTCCACATATCAGGCCCCTCCAAACGCTGGCTAGGTGCATACTTTGAGCTGGTGCAGTGATTAAAGCATCACATTAGGCCTCGGAAAATGCAAGTTCAAATATAGCCACGAAGCTCCCTGGGTGACCTTCAGAGTGTCACTATCCGCATCTCACGGGATTGTTGTGAAGGGAACACGGGAAAGGGGAGAACCAGCTTGAGCCTTTTGGAGGAAAGAAGGAATATAAATTAATTAATTAATGAAGGCTTCACTTCAGCTTGGGGGTGCTTTTAGATCCATCATTGTCCCTTGAGGCTCAGGTGACCTCAGTGGCATGGAGTGCCTTCTACAAACTCCGGTTGGTGGCCCAGCTACGCCCCTATCTGGACAAGGATTACCTGGCTTCAGTTGTCCATGCTCTGGTAACCTCCAAGTTAGATTACTGCAATGCACTCTACGTAGGGCTGCCTTTGAAGACGGTTCGGAAGCTGCAGCTCGTGCAAAATGCAGCGGCCAGATTGATTTCGGGAACCAGAAGGTTCGCGCATATAACACCTGCTCTGGTCCACTTGCACTGGCTGCCTGTATGTTTCCGAGCCCAATTCAAGGTGCTGGTTTTGACCTATAAAGCCTCACACGGTTTGGGACCACAATACCTGACGGAACGCCTCTCCCGACGTGAATATACCCGGTCACTACGTTCAACATCTAAGGTCCTCCTCCGAGTGCCTACTCTGAGAGAGGCTCGGAGTGTGGCAACGAGGGACAGGGCCTTTTCGGTGGTGGCCCCCAGACTATGAAACGATTTCCCTGACAAGGCTTGCCTGGCGCCAACGCTGCTATCTTTCTGGCACCAAGTTAAGACTTTCCTCTTTGCCCAGGCATATGGCGCCACATCTTAATCACCCACATGTTTAGTTTTTTAATGGTTTTTAATGCTTTATGTGTGTATGTTCTATGTTTTAGAATTTTAAAATTTGTATACTTGTTTTTATCTCAATTTTAGAATTTCTGTAAACTGCCCAGAGAGCTCTGGCTATGGAGGTGGTATATAAGTGAAATAAATAAATAAATAAATAAATAAATAAATAAATTCTCTACTTTCAACACCAGTACACATATCCCCATACTATTCATTTACAGAAACTGGGTTTGGTTTGATTGGGGAGGAGCACAACTTTGTGAACATCTGCATTTTCTTTTGCCGCTAATTATCCACAGCAAATCCCTTCACCTCAAAGATTAGGGGGCAGGGCAAACAGGTGGAGGGCTTACCATACGTTTTGACTCTAGGCTACCTCCACGATCAGAGAGGCAAAATGCCTCTGAATACCACACTGAGGGCCAATGGAGGTTTGAATAAGCAACTGAGAGCCAGTTAGGCGTAGTGGCTAAAGTGTTGGCCTGGGAGTCGGGAGATCCGGGTTCTAGTCCCCACTCGGCAACTTTGGGCCAGTCGCAGACTCTCAGCCCAACCTACCTCACAGGGTTGTTGTTGTGAGGATAAAATGGAGAGGAGGAGGAGGATTAGGTACGCTGCCTTGGGTTCCTTGGAAGAAAAAAAGGCGGGATATAAATGCAATAATAAAAATAAATAAATAAAATAAATGTGGGGCAGTAATTCATATCTGGACCATGGCACTCTGGGAGAGAGGGTGTAAACCTCCCCACACAACCAGTTTTCCTCCCCCAAATTTCTCCCATCCATCAACAGGAGGGTTAAAAGAAGAAAGAAAAAAAGCCTCCCTCGTTTCCAATGAGGGTGGTGGGAGAAGTCAGGTGGAGGGAAAGGGTTAAATCTCTCCTCCTGGAGTGCCATGGTCCCGATCCAAATTAGGGCTGCACGTACGAGCAGGCATAGCTCCACTATGCATGATCACCCAAACATTTAGTTTGGCCCTGATTAGCAACGTTGGGAGAGGGCCATGGTCTCCTGGTCTCCTTGTAGCTTCCCAGAGGCATCCGGTTTGGCCACTGGGGGGAAACATGGTTGGACTGGACAGACCTTTGTTTTCACCCTGCAGGGCTCCTCTTATGTTCTTCCAGGCAGGGTTGTGCCTATTTACAAGAGAAGAATTGAAGTCTGTTAACATCATGTCAGCCTCGTGTGGCGCAGAGCGGTAAAGCAGCAGTTTCTGCAGCCGAAACTCTCCCCACGGCCTGAGTTCGATCCCAGCGGAAGCTGGTTTCAGGCAGCCGGCTTGGGTCGACTCAGCCTTCCATCCTCCCGAGGTCGGTAAAATGAGTACCCAGTTAGCTGGGGGAAAGGTAATAATGGCCGGGGAAGGCAACGGCAAACTACCCCGCTATAAGGCCTGCCAAGAAAACGTCAGCTAAAGCTGGCGTCCCTCCAAGAGTCAGTAATGACTCAGTGCTTGCACGAGAGGTTCCTTTCCTTTCCCTTTCCTAACATCATGTCACCTTACATTTCTCTTTCAGTCAGGTGTTCCTGGATCCCCTGTATGGTTTTGCCTCAATTGCTATGTTCCTCCTCCTCCTCCTCCTCCTCCTCCTCCTCCTCCTCCTCCTCCTCCTCGTGTGGCCAGAAGACAGCATATATAGAGCTTCATCACACCAGTGTTATACTGTGCAATCACTGCGAATTGCGTGCAAAGGACTCCAAAGTTTTCCAGCTTATAACCTGCTTTGATTGTGAAGGACTCCCATGCATCCTGCTTTAATTGCGCTTCTTAACCAAAAGAGGTGCAATATTTTGCTACTAGTTTTTGAGCGTATCATTTGTTGTTTTTCGAGCGGCCACTGGGGCGCAGGAGCAGGATTTGAAGAACAAACAAACAAATGCTTACATCTGCGTAAGCTTTAAAGATGAAGGCATCAAAATGGGCACAGTAATAGATATTAAGGAGAGCTTTAAGCATACCAAATTTGATTCAGGTTGGGTCATCCGTTGTTTTTTTATGATTGTTCCATGAAGTCACAAAGAGTCGGAAGCGACTGAACGAATAAACAGCAAATCCCACCATTCAGCCAAAAAAGGCTCTCACGGCAGCTTACAAAAATATTTCTTGACAGTCCCTTCCCACAGGCTTACAATCTAAAAGACATGACACAAAAGGAAAGGGGATTGGGAGGGAGGAGGAAGGGGAAAAGCAAAGCAAATTCAAGCACTACATTCTTAGCTGCAAAATTACATTTCCCCCCTTAAACCCACTTCCTGGTATGCAAAGGATCTAGCCACCCGGTAGCAACAACAACAACAACAACGGCTATCCCCTAGAGCTGTAGGGGATAATTCGAGGGAAACAGGTACGTGGGATGAAGCTCATAGTGATGAGACCACAACTTCTTTCTGAGCCCGGGTTCATACGTTCAGCCAGGCCAACGGCAGCCAGCACACTGCAATAGCATGATGGAGGAGCTGCGTGAGCCTTCTCCGACTCCAGGGAGGTCCCCCTCAGGCGAATCTCCCGCTCAAAAAGCAGGGGAAGGAGTTCAGGTGACGTGGGCCTGTGTGTGCAACCAGGTGCTCGTGTGGAGGCCCCGGTTCACGCTGGGGAGCTCCCTGCAACCTAGAGAGGAGGGGGTGACAGCCTTTCATTCGCCGTGCTATTGTAGTGCTACTCTAGTTTAACGCCTGAACAGGCCTCTGCATCCTCCGGCAGGGCCCTGCAAGCCTGCCCTATTCCCTTCATCTCTGCTTTCCTCGTCCCGGGAAGGCTGCTCAGCCTGCCCGAAAACCACTGCGCAGCTTGGCCAGGGACCTCAGAGAGGTCCCTCTATGACCTCTTTCCTATCAGTGCTGTCCTTCCTTTGCCCTTCGCCCCCTTTTCTGCCAGTTCCCCTCCGAGGCTGGTAGAAAAGGTCCTTCCTGGGCCTCACTTCCCCCCTGCTTTGCGAGGAGCCAAGTCCTGGGCACCGAGAGCAGGCTGATAAGGATCTTTCATTCCAACTGGCTTCTTCCCTCCACTGGCTCCTTCATGCCTAGGGGGTCTCCACGCCTCCTTCTTGGGAATGAGCTTACGCCTGCCCGTCTCCCCCCGCCTCGCCCCCGCCACTACTAATGAGCTTGATGTGGACAGTGATTCGATGTGGAAGGTGATAACCTTTTCGGTGCTGCTGATGGCTCTGTGCTCCACTGGACCGGAGAGCGTCATCAGGGGACCCGCTCATACGTCTGCTCGTTCAGCCTGGCTGAGGAGCGTGAACCCTTCTGCCTTATCCACCCTCTCACGTTTGATTTTACCAGAGAATTAACAAACAAAGTTGGCTCTGAAACGCGGAGTGGACGTCCTGGAAGAAAGTCCTCCTCCATGGTTTCACAATAAGTTCCCTGCTGAGTCAAAGCAAGATTGGCGTCTTGTGCCTTGAATAGCGTAACAGAAGAGGGAAGGCCAGCACGCGCAGCTTGCTATGCAGAGGGGCGAAAAACCTCCCCTGCTGATATTCCCTCTCCTCCACAACTATTAAAGGTACAGGAGCCCTGTTCTCCTTTGCTGCTGATCACCAGAATCCGCTAGAGGTAATCAGCCTCACTCAGGATGGGATGATCAGGGTTTCCAGATCATCTGTCTAAGGCCGTTGCTAGACGAGGGTTTAGCCCGGTGCGAGGCCTGGTCTCCCTGCTGTGCATGCAGATGATGCACAGGGGATCCCGGGTCAGGCTGGGCTAAACCCTCCCTTGACCCAGGATAACTGGATCCACTTGTGGCCCGGTTTTTCCACAGCCCCAGGCTGCAGAAGGTCTAGCTGGTTCCGTGGCTTTTCCCAGCTGCTCGCTTACTCGTGAGTAGCTGGGAGAAGCTGTGCACTGGGCACAGCATTCCATAGGAGCGCTGTGCCGGGGGGGTAAAGTCACGGGGGGGGGAGATGGGGGTTAGGGTTGATCACGGACAAGGGGGTGGAGGGGGAGTTGGACATGGCAGGCTGGTGATTGGGTGGGCGGGTGATCAGGCGGGCATGGCGAGCGGCTGGGCAAGCGGGCAGGGGGGCATCAGACATGGCGGATGGGGGGAGAAGAATGGGGCCAGGGCAAGGAGATCGGGGACGGGGGGAGAAGAACGGAATCAGGGCAGGGAGATCGGGGACGGGGGGCGGAGGGGGCATCGGACATGGCGAGCAGGGGACGGGCGGGTGAGTGAGTGGGGGGGCGGACATAGCGAGTGGGGGGCAGACGGGTGAGCGAGTGGGTGGGGGGACATCAGACATTGTGGGGGGAAATCAGGGGCAGGGGGGAGCGAGGGAGCCTTTATTTTTTTTAAAAAAAAGACTTACCATTTCGTTGGTGCGCTCCTGCGCACATGGCCCCTTTGTGATAAAAAATGGCCGATGTGACGGGGCTTTCCCTTACCCCATCGCGTGTTACATCTAGCTAGGGGCAACAGCCCATGCTAGCTGCAGCGCGGCCTCGCCACTACTCCCCACCAGATTATCAGGTAGGTCTAGGAAGGCCCTAAGTAGGTTTGCTGAATGTTTCTGCCTCTCCCAAATTGTGTAGGGCCCCCACAGTCCACTTGAGATTTGACAGGCTGTTTGTTCTCTCTTGGATAAGGTTAGGGAACCCAGAACCAACTTTCAATAAGTATTATGGATTTTTATTCTTGCTCTGGCCCTGCTAATGCCATAAATATATAGAAGATGTACATGCCCTATAAGAGAAGCCACATGCTCCCATAGGTAGAGATGTGAAGGCCTGGAAAAGAACCGGGAAATTTTAAAAAAATCTGGTTTTCCCCCGTTTTTTGCTGAAGCCTTTTGTTTGTTTGTTTGTTTCCGAAAAATTGGAAAAATTGGGGGGGGGGAATGAAGAAAAAACGGATTACAGAATGTTTTATTTTAGCATGATGCATAAAATGTTTAAGACAAGGTGTTCAGATATTGACTTCTCCAAATGATTTCTAAAAACTGTACAGTATCAGATTAGTACAATGTCTGTGCACCAAGGACAAGCAAGTCCTAGGTTGCAAACTGAGATTACAACTCTCACATGCAAGAGCAAGATGCATTTCTGCCTCTAGGGGGCAGCACTTCCATGGAAGCAGAGACTGAAACTAATACTGATAGCTATAGGACAAGAAATGAGTCTGATTAAATGTCATGCATATTCATTGAATCTTGGTCCCCCCCTTTTTTTCTCAGTTCTTTTTATGGGAATGGGGGCTTTATGTCTTGACACTGGAGGACAAGCGGAGACATAAATAATTTTCTTTGTTACTAATGTCGGTGGTTTCTTCAGTTGTTGATATTTAAAATTGTTCTTTGCCTGCTCCTCGTAAACTGGCAGAACCAAAGAGGTTCCTTACTGTTCAGGTGTTCCTAACAGTTCAGGAGCTTGTGGCTCCATTTGTTACCAAAAAAAAGTAAATTAAATTTGTAATAATTGTTTGAATACACTAGTTTTAATATACCAAGTGTAATAATTTTATGCCAAACCAACTTGGACATAATTACGTTTTATGTTCCTAAAGTAACAAAGTGACTTTCAATCTGTAAAAAGTGCTAATATTGCATTATTTCAATTTCCCCCAAAATTTCCATTTTTTTCTGGAAAAAAAGGGGGGGAAACGGGTTTTTTCCATAGCTTCAAAATTTCTGGAAATTTTACATCTCTACCCATAGGTAAGCGCTGAGCATGCATTCGCCTGTCCTCAAAAGCTTCATCCAGGAGCTGAGGCTACATGTTAGGGCTGTGCAGGGACACCCCCCCCAATCTGCCTCAGAGGCTGGTTAAGTACCCCTGAAGCAGCCCTGATTCGGCTCCGGAGGTTGTGTGGGCGATGATGGCAGCAGGGAAGGACCACCCAGTATGACCGCAATAGACTCCGTGATCCAGTTGGGGAGCAGATGGCTGGATTAAGCCTCAAGCGATGAATTGCCAGCAGTGAGGAGACAAGCCACCACCTGAGGCTTATAGAACCAGAACACAGGCACCTCCTAGCCCTAGGAACGGGCATGTCTGTCAGTTTCACTTCCTCCCACGATTGAATTTTTAAAATCGCAAATTCTTTGTGTCCAGAATTTGAAGAACTTCACAAATCTTGGTAAATTTGGATCGAAAATGAACTGAAACTAAATTCCCATCTGTACCATCCGAATTCAGTAGCTACAGCTATTCCAAGCACAGGGGAGGACCATGATGTACCAGCCTGCCATAGAGCCATCGAAGATGAGGAACCTGTCAGAAAAAAAGAGGTGGCAACCCTAATTCAACACTAACATGGTTGAATGCTTTAAAAAGCTAAGTACTCCAAGCCCTGGGCCTGGATGGAGCAATATGTCAATTTTCGTATTTCCCACATTTTGTTTTTCTCCAAGTTCCTTTGTCCCAAATATAGGGAATTTTGCAGATTTGGGCGAATTCTTATCAAAATCTCACTGAAACAGAATCCTCACCCATTCCTACATCTTGCTGAGCTGGTAGTTGCAGTGCCCCCTTCTGGCCATCAGTAGAAGGCGGTGCCCAACTGCAGCAGAGAGCAGAAACTGCTCCATCTTCTGACAAGCAGCCATGGCAACGCAGAGAGTGAGCCGCCTGTGTCCAGATGGCAGAGTCCCGAGTTCGATGCCTCTGGGCACCCCACATGACGACACCTACTGTGTGCCTGCCGGGGGGGGGGGGGGAGTTGCAGACTCAAGTTTCTGTAAAAGATTTTTAAATAGATCTTTCCGTGCTTGATTTTCTTTTTTTAAAAACAACAACACAGAATCCGGTGTGGAGTAGTGGCTAAAGTGTTGGACTGGGAGCTGGGAGATCTGGGTTCTAGTCCCCACTCAGCCACGGAAGCTCACTGGGTGACTTTGGGCCAGACACAGACTCTCAGCCCAACCCACCTCACAGGGTTGTTGTTGTGAGGATAAAATGGAGCAGAGGACGAGGATTATGTTTGGCGCCTTGGGTTCCCTGGAGGAAAAAAGGTGGGATATAAATGCAATAAATAAATAAATAAATAAATAAATATACCTCACTTTTAAAAAAATTATAAACCCTGTAATGAAAGAAGCCTTATACCCCACGGTGGTTACAAAGTGGTGCTGTGTCATTTATACAATGCAGCCACCAACTCGCAACTGCCCTTGTTTTTTTCCAGCGATACTGGGCGGAAACACACACACCCCTTTTGGGTGGATGCCACATGTGTGCTTTGCAGCCAAGTGCCCCTCCCACTACAGGCTTCCAGAGAGCCACAGAGAGAAGGAGTTGGGGAACTCATGCTCTGGATACAATCAGCCGGTAGGGTGACCCTATGAAAAGGAGGGCAGGGCTCCTGTACCTTTAACAGTTGCATTGAAAAGGGAATTTCAGCAGGTGTCATTTGTATATGCGGAGAACCTGGTGAAATTCCCTCTTCAAGAGCTGTACTAGAGTGACCAGATTTAAAAGAGGGCAGGGCACCTGCAGCTTTAACTGTTGTGATGAAGAGGGAATTTCACCAGGTGCTGCAAGCATGTAAATGACACCTGCTGAAATTCCCTTTTCTATGCAACTGCTAAAGATGCAGGAGCCCTGTGCTCCTTTTCATAGGGTCACCCTACAATCAGCAATATGTTCCCCCTCAAACCTCTATGGCTGAGCATGGGTGGAACACGGGAAAACATGGGGGGGGGGGAAGGATTGCTCCTGGTGGCCATTTTCTAACTATCTTTTCTTTTGGAGCCAGTGTTGTTGCTGGAGCATTCTCGAGGAGCAACATGGCAGCACTCATTTCAATTAGATTAAAATTAAAGTAAGTGTGTGTGTGTGTGTGTGTGAGTGTGTGTGTTGCACCACAGCCACATCACACCCAATTGATCTGTAAAAATGTATCTATATTTCTATTTTACTTTAATTTCTTTACGTTTTGCTAGGTTAAAAAAATATCTCTTCTCATCCTAACTAATTTTTCCTTGCTTTAAAAACAACAACACTGGGCAGCCTCTTTTAGTTAATTTCATTATGGTGGAGAAAGTACTGCTAAGCTGACGCAAGGACTGATGATTTGAGTGCTTTCAAGAGAGCCCAAAACAACATACACAAAGCAAAAGAAAAACCCCTATAAACAATAGCATATACAATATATTAATATTTCCATAAAATGAAATAGTTATTATTTCCCGAAAGTATGATTTTTATTTCCAAAAATGCAGAGTGAGCCACCAGAGAGATATGCAATGCCACAAATACTACTGCATCAACAGAACATATTTTTCCCCATCAAATGCCTGCAGGCAAAACATCACATTCCTCTTCCAAATTGCTCACAACAGTTAAAGCTGCAGGAGCCCTGCCCTCTTTTGTATCTGGTCACTCTAGTATAGCTCCTGCAGCTTTAACTGTCGTGATGAAGAGGGAATTTCAGCAGGTGCTGCACGCATACAAATGACACCTGCTGAAATTCCCTTTTCTGTGCAACTGTTAAAGATGCAGGAGCCCTGTCCTCATTTCCATATGGTCATCCAACCTATTAATAGTAGAATCATAGAATCATAGAATAGCAGAGTTGGAAGGGGCCTACAAGGCCTCCAACCCCCTGCTCAAGGCAGGAATCCACCCTAAAGCATCCCTGACAGATGGTTGTCCAGCTGCCTCTTGAAGGCCTCTAGTGTGGGAGAGCCCACCACCTCCCTAGGTAACTGATTCCATTGTCGTACTGCTCTAACAGTCAGGAAGTTTTTCCTGAAGTCCAGCTAGAATCTGGCTTCCTTTAACTTGAGCCTGTTATTTCGTGTCCTGCACTCTGGGAGGATCGAGAAGAGATCCTGGCCCTCCTCTGTGGGACAACCTTTGAAGTATTTGAAGAGTGCTCTCATGTCTCCCCTCAATCTTCTCTTCTCCAGGCTAAACATGCCCAGTTCTTTCAGTCTCTCTTCATAGGGCTTTGTTTCTAGACCTCTGATCATCCTGGTTGCCCTCTTCTGAACACGCTCCAGCTTGTCTGCGTCCTTCTTGAATTGTGGAGCCCAGAACTGGATGCAATACTCTAGATGAGGCCTAACCAGGGCCGAATAGAGAGGAACCAGTACCTCACGTGAACTGTGAGGTACTGAGTAGACATAGGAACCATGTCTACTCAGAAGTGGGTCTTTGCATGTCTACACAGAAGTAACCAGGCAAGAATCACTCAGCAGCACTTTCAGAAAGCATCCCAGACACCACGGCCCTCTTCACATAAGGTTTATCGTGTACTCATAAAGATCTGAACCACCCAGTGAAGATCTGAGTGGTTTAGATTCCCCTTGGCAGAAGAGCTACACTGATCTACATGGGGTTTTGTGGCAGTGGCTGCACAACCATTCGCCCCATCATCCCAAAGTGATTTGACCAAAGGGGAGCTCAGAGAGAGCGCTGCTGACTTCTTCTACTGGTGCCTCAAAAAGCCCTGTTTTCTGAAGGTGTCACAGAGATCCTCTTCTAATCCGCTTACTAGAGTGAGTCCACCCATCCTTGCATACAGGAGCAGGCTGATTTCACGCAACTACGTGTGAGGATCTCTGCCCATTCATTCTCCTGTAGATCAGATTGTTGGCGATGGGTTGTGGCCCGGAGTAAGTTTTGAAAGGGAAGTTCAAAAAGTTCAAAAAATGCAAAAATTGCATTTCTGCAAAATTGGGGTGGTAACCATAATTGGTTCTTTCTGAGAGAGGTGGAGCGAAATGGGCTGGGTTGAAGTCGCTCACTATGTGCCTCAGATAAACCCAGTGACACCAGTGGAAAATGCCTTTGGGTCAAGAGAGGATGTTCTGGTGGAAAGAAAATCTATTATTTCTGTGGTGGACACTGTTCCAGCCCTCGAGTCTGATGTGTGTTTGAAGTGACTGGATCCACCTCTGTGTATATAATGCTATTGGGTAGAGCATTAGTTCGTTCCTAATGAATGCAGGGTAGAGCTCAGATAGGGTCATCTGCTCTAGGCGAGTTATGACCCCACATACCACCTCTATTAGTTTGGGGGACACAACTTCCTTGGGATATTGATATCTTCTATTTTTAATTTATTTCGTTAACATTGCAACATTTTTCAGTGTCACTGTACTATAATGTGCATTGAACAATTGTCTGGAACACAGCATACGTATGTATCCTTTCAACCAGTGGTCTTCAAACTGCCCAGACCTGAGACCCTCCCCTGATTCTCAATCTGCAACATGCAACCCATGTTCCCATTTTCACTTTCTGTTTATATTGGGGTGGGGTGGGGGAAAGAATCCACAGAACTGCACAAAAGCACTTCTTTGGACACACGTTCTCCTGTGCCGCAAACGCCTCCCGTTGCACAGAGAATCAAGTGACTTTGAAATCATGAGTGCAAAATATTGGGGAAGAGGGGTGCAATCCACACAGAAGGAGGAGGAGGAGGAGGAGGAGGAGGAGAAGAAGAAGAAGAAGAAGAAGAAGAAGAAGAAGAAGAAGAAGAAGAAGAAGAAATAATAATAATAATAATAATAATAATAATAATAATAATAATAATAATAATAATGGCCACAGCTAGACCTAAGGTTTATCCTGGGATCATCCAGGGTTCGCCCCTGCCTGAGCACTGGATCCCCTGTGTGTCAACTAGATGAACAGGTTTGACCCCTGGACAATCCAGGGATAAATCTTAGGTCTAGCTATGGCCAAAGAAATGCTTTCCTTTAATCCATGCCAAGCACAGCAGCTATTGCTGCTGCCTGCCTGGGAGTCAGTTGGCATCCTGAATCTCTTGTGGGGCTCAGTCTGATAGCTTCATCCCACGTACCTGTTTCCCTCGAATTATCTCCTACAGCACTAAGCTGTCAGTGTTGTTGGTGTTGATGCTACTGTGCGGCTAGATCCTTTGCATACCAGGAAGTGGGTTTAGAGGGGGGAAATGGAAAAAAATCATGAAAAATACAACGGATGACCCAATCCGATTCAAATTTGGTATGCTTAAAGCCCTCCTTAATATCTATTACTGTGCCAATTTTGATGCATTTATCTTTAAAGCTTACGCAGATGTAAGCATTTGTTTAATTTTTCTTCAAATCCTGCTCCTGCGCCCCAGTGGCTGCTTGGATGATACGCTAAAAAAACTAGTATCAAAAGACAGCAAGTCTTTTGCTGTTATAGCACAATTAAAGCAGGATGCATGGGAGTCCTTCACAATCAAAGCAGATTATAAACTGGAAAACTTCAGAGTCCTTTGCATGCAATTCTCAGGGATTGCACAGTGTAACGCTGGTGTGATAAAGCTCTGATAGAACACCTGCTTTGCCTACATAAAGTTCCGGGTTCAATCCCTGGCTTCTCCAGGTAGGGCAAGAAAAAATCCCACCTGAAACCTTCAATAGCTGCTGCCAGTCAGTGTCAACAGTACTGGGCTAGATGGACCATTGGTCTAACTCAGTATAACGCTATGTTCACCCTATGTTCCTATGGTCACTTTGCACACACACCCCCCCCCCTTAGAATTGGCCCTGAGCATATCCAACAGCATTCAAAGCAGTGTGTCAACCACTGTACTGCCTACTCTGACATTGTATACATTTCTAATTCTCAGTAATGAACCTACTTAACCTTTTTAAAAGAGTCTAATAAACATATGCTTTTATTTAAATAAAAAAACACATTCATATTTAGTTCAAAAACATGTCGCACATCCCTGCAAGCATCCAAATGAAGGGATCTCTCAAGGCTGTGAAGGGAGCGGTCTTGTGCCTAGGATGGCTGCATGCAAAGGGGTGGGAGTGGGGCGCCCTCCCAGTGCAAGCTCGCAGCAGGGTCTGTGCAAAGCTTACTCCCTAGGCACTGCCATAGAGAATATGGGAATGTGAAATTGTAGAAGAGTGTCAAAATGGAGCACTAACTGTGCAATCACAGTTAATGATGCACAGATACCATTTCTGCAAATTGTTCAAAGCCAGTAAAACTTGGGATGATGAGTTTTCGAAAGTGAGCACATTTAAATCAAAGCATTTAGCGACAGGAAGAAATGGGACGTGGGAAGAAGAAGTGAATAAACCCGGTTGATATAGGGCTTCATCCCACGTACCCGTTTCCCTCGAATTATCCCCATAGCGTAAAGCTGCCATTGTTGTTGCTAGCTAAATCACACCCTGGGCGGCGGCGCGCCTAAGATCCTTTGCATACCAGGAAAGAGTTTAAAGGGGGGAAATGTAAAAAAATCATAAAAAATCAACGGATGACCCAATCCGATTCCAATTTGGTATGCTTAAAGCCCTCCTTAATATCTATTACTGTGCCAATTTTGATGCCTTTATCTTTAAAGCTTATGCAGATGTAAGCATTTGTTTAATTTTTCTTCAAATCCTGCTCCTGCGCCCCAGTGGCCGCTCGGATGATACGCTAAAAAAACTAGTATCAAAATACGGCGAGTCTTTTGCTTTTATAGATGTAAGCATTTGTTTAATTTGTACTTTAAACATATAAAATCATTCTCCTGCGCCCCCAGTGGCCACTCGGAGAACAACAAAAGATTCGCTCCTAAAGAGGTAGTTAAATAGGTCGGTTCTTTTATATATGAAGCACAATTAAAGCAGGATGCCTGGGGGTGCTTCACAGTCAAAGCAGATTATAAACTGGAAAACTTCGGAGTCCTTTGCACACAATTTGCAGTGATTGCACAGTATAACCCTGGTGTGATGAAGCTAATTGTCAGCTATAACCTCCCTGAGATACCAGCTTTTTTCATATTTCTGTATCACATGCTAGGTCCAGGACAAAACAGCTTCCCTGCTAAAGGATCCTAGCCCTTGTATGGTACCCCCTATTTGCTACCATGCTCCTATGTCGGGGTCACCCTACATTAGGGTTGTCGTGGCATTGCAAGCTGGAGGTCTGTGCTACACCTCTAAACCTCTCAAGAAGTAGGAGGCAGAGAATGCCACATTCCCCACTCGTTCCTCATTTGGTCCTGACACTCATTGCTCCCCCTCCTAATGTAATAAGCAGGATTCCAGGTGTGCTGCCCAGCAGACGGGAGAGGGGACAACTCCAGGCACTCTTGAATGAAATGGATTATCTAGATCCATTTCAATTGGGTTTCAGGCCTGGTTTTGGAACGGAAACTGCCTTGGTCGCCCTGTGGGATGACCTCTGTCGGGAGAGAGACAGGGGGAGTGCGACCCTGTTGGTTCTCCTGGACCTCTCAGCGGCCTTCGATACCATCCACCATGGTATCCTTCTGGATAGGTTGTATGAGCTGGGAGTTGGAGGTACTGCGTTGCAGTGGTTCCGCTCCTACTTGGATGGCCGATTCCAGAAGGTGGTGCTCGGGGATTATTGCTCTGTGCCGTGGCTCCTAAGCCATGGGGTTCCACAGGGCTCTATCTTATCCCCTATGCTGTTTAACATATACATGACACCGCTGGGGGAGGTTATCCGGAGATGTGGACTGAGGTGTCATCAATACGCGGATGATACCCAGCTCTACCTTTCCTTTTCATCAAACCCAGGTGAGGCAGTGACTGTTCTGAACCAGTGCCTGGGCACGGTAATGGACTGGATGAGGGCTAACAAACTGAGACTCAATCCAGACAAGACGGAGGTACTGTTAGCGGGTAGTTCATCTGTCCGGCGAGTTGATGTTTGCCCTGTCCTGGACGGGGTTGCACTCCCCCTAAAGGATCGGGTCCGTAGTTTGGGGGTGCTCTTGGATCCAGAACTGTCACTTGAGGCACAGGTGAACTCAGTGGCAAAGAGCACCTTTTATCAGCTTAGGTTGATATACCAACTACACCCTTATCTGGACAGAGATAGCCTAGCTACAGTTATCCATGCTCTGATAACCTCTCGCTTGGATTACTGCAATGCGTTATACGTGGGGCTGCCTTTGAAAACGGTCCGGAAGCTTCAGCTGGTACAAAATAGGGCAGCCCGTTTACTAACAGGGACTGGCCGACGAGATCACATCACACCAGTCCTTTTCCAGCTTCATTGGCTGCCAGTCCAGGTCCGGGCCCAATTCAAAGTGCTGGTATTGACATTTAAAGCCCTAAACGGCTTGGGGCCAGGTTATCTGAAGGAACGCCTCCTCCCATATGTACCTGCCCAGAACTTAAGATCATCTACAGGGGCCCTTCTCTGTGAGCCCCTGCCAAAGGAAGTGAGGCAGGTGGCTACTAGGAGGAGGGCTTTCTCCGCTGTGGCACCCCAGCTGTGGAACGAGCTCCCCAGAGAGGTCTGCCTGGCACCTACACTGTATTCTTTTCGTCGCCAGCTGAAGACCTTTTTATTCACTCAGTATTTTAACACTTAATTTTAACTTAAATTTAAATTTTACTGTTTTAACTCTGTATTTTAATCTTATAATCAACTTTGATGTGTGGTTTTATCCTGGTTGCGCTTTTTATACTGTATTTCGTAATTGTGTTTTTAACCTGTTGGATGTTTTTTGTGGTTTTAATTTTTGTGAACCGCCCAGAGAGCTTCGGCTATTGGGCGGTATAAAAATGTAATAAATAAATAAATAAATAAATAGGGGAGTGGATGACAGGTGGACAAAGCTGCATCTGCCATATCTCCTGCTTCACCAGTGTTTTTAGAGATATAGCATTGGTACCCAGATTGTAACATGGCAAACTAACATGTTAAACTTCTATGGAATTTCTGCCAAGGGACAGTAACTGTTCCTAGAGAACAGAGTTAAGATTCATTTTAAAAGGTTATAACCTTTTAAGAGAAAGAGCTTTATCACACCAGCGTTATACTGTGCAATCACGGCAAATTGCATGCAAAGGACTCAGAAGTCTTCTACCTTATAATCTGCTTTGATTGTGAAGTATTCCCATGCATCCTGCCTTAATTGTGCTATAAAGCAAAAAGATTCACTGTATTTAGCCCCTACTTTTTGAGCATATCTTCCGAGCTCTTCTGGGGCGCAGGAACAGGATTTTAAAGGTAAAGACACCAAAATTGGCAAAGTAATAGATATTAGGGAGAGCTTTAAGCATACC
This sequence comes from Elgaria multicarinata webbii, assembly GCF_023053635.1. Taxonomy (NCBI): domain Eukaryota; kingdom Metazoa; phylum Chordata; class Lepidosauria; order Squamata; family Anguidae; genus Elgaria; species Elgaria multicarinata. The sequence continues at coordinate 10,177,709 of NC_086176.1, forward strand.
AAATTTGAATTGAATTGGGTCATCCGTTGATTTTTTATGATTTTTTATAAAGTATTTCTTTGATTGTAAGACGCCATCGATTGTAAGATGCACACTAATTTCAGTACCACCAACAGGGAAAAAAAACCCCTAAGATACACCTGCGATCCTAAGACCATTTTTAGAGATGTTTATATGGGAAAAATATTTTTAATGATTTTTTTACATTTCCCCCCTTAAACTCACTTCCTGGCATGCAAAGGATTGCTGTCGCCTGGTAGCAAAAACAACAACCGCAAAAGCTAAGCGCTACGGGGATAATCCGAGGGAAGCAGGTAGGTGGGATGAAGCTTAAATTCTGCAGAAGTGTAGCACATGGCAGCTTGTAAGTTTTGTCCCATAGATGAACAAATGCGACAGAGGAGGGGGCATCCTTGTTCTGGTATCAAGTCCTTTCCTCCTTCATAAACCACATGGTGGTAGACTGGGGGACATGAATTGTGAACATGGTAGCAAACATGTGTCACTATAATATAAATAGTATAATTAGTGGCAGTAGAGTGTCCACTGCATGTACCTGGGTGATCTAAAGAGGCCTTCAAGAGGCAGCTGGACAGCCATCTGTCGGGTATGCTGTAGGGTGGATTCCTGCATTGAGCAGGGGGTTGTGGACTCGATGGCCTTGTAGGCCCCTTCCAACTCTACTATTCTATGATCCTGTACTTCTGTGCCTGTAGCAGACACCTGGCACAGCCACACAGAAATTTAACAAGTAAAGCATTTCTCATTGCTTGCTTCTCTGCCAAGAAAATTTTACCTGGGCAGGATCTACTAATAATAATAATAATAATAATAATAATAATAATAATAATAATAATAATAATTTATTTATTTATTTGTTACCCACCTCTCCCTCTGGATCAAGGCAGGGTACAACACTTATGGTTTAAAACTTTAAGGAAGGGTCCCGATAACTTATTGGGTCACATGACGCTATGTTTGTAACATTTTATCATCAATGTATTTACCTTCCTTCTTTCGTTGTATTTTTCCATTGTGACATTTAAATAGCATTGCAAGTGTTCGCATGTGCCTCCTTACCTCGTTATTGTTTTGTCTCACTGACTTTTGAATCATTGCTGGTCAGCCAATTGCTTTCCTGGGGGGGGGGGGGTATACTTTCTTTCGGCACCTAAAACTAGTGCACTATAAGCTCCAAAGGGCTTGATGGAGGAAATTTAAAAAATCATAACAAATCAATGGATGACCCAATCTGATTGAAATTTGGTATGCTGAAAGCCCTCATTAAGACCTGCCACTGTGCCAATTTGGATCTCTTTAGCTTTAAAACGTACACAGATGTAAGCATTTGTTTCATTTCCATTTTAAAAATCATAACAAATCAATGGAGGCGGGGGGAGGAAGGCGAAGCCAGGAGATCAGGAAGTGGGTGGAGCAAAGAGAAAAGCGACAACGAGAAAGACAGTGATAAAACCAAGAGTGTGTCCTGCTCTAATCAATGAATACCGGGAAAGCGAAAGATTAGTAACGCGACATTACCAGAGTGTGCCCGGTGACGTTTAAAAACGACACAAATTAAAACATTTCCAGCGGTTGGAAAAAAACGTAATAAGCACCAGTGTAGATTTGTCCTTGTAAGTTTGTAAAAGTTAAGCTGCTGTTAAAGGTGTAGAAGCAAGGCTAAAAAGGAGGTGGCAACTCCAAAGTGAAGTGAAAAAGGAAGAAGGGGAGACATCCCCCCCCCCAATTCCACTCTGGTGCATATGGCACGGCTATACAATGCATAATGCGCAGATATGCAGTTTCCTCAAGGGCTACAGACTTCTGTCATGGCTCTACATCTACGTTTCCCAAATGTTTTGTTCCTCTGGATAAGAGCATCTCAAAATGAGCAATTTATAGTATGCTCATGACTGGCCACTCATGGGTATTTGTGGGTCCATTACATGACGTTGTCCGCATCCAAGGTCCTTCTGGCGCAAATCCCCTGGAAATCACGGGTTTTAAAAAAAAGCAGAGATAATGTGGGGATATCCAAGAAATTGTGCATCTCTCAGCGTGTAAACTCAGTGGTGCGCTATAATTATGTCATTAGGTGGCGATGTCTCATTAAAGTGCATGGAGCACATGAAGGATGCAGAAGGAGGAAGTATTCAGTTTCAAACCATGTGGCTACCCGTGTACTGGCGCCGATCACACCCCAAAAAGAAAGCAGAAAGAGGAAGCTACAGTAAGGCAGCACGATTCTTTTAAAAGAAGAAAAGCCTCAAGTCTTCAAAAATCAGCAAATAAATAAATAAAAATGGATGGTGGTTATTTATGGTTGCTTAGCTTTGTTGCTTCTATTGCCTCAGTGAAATACACAAATGTATATTTGTGTCTGGGAGAGAGGCAGACATGAGTCATACCCAATTGGGCACTAATGTTCTGAGTAACAGCCCCCCTTCCCCCGGCTGCCATTACATTTTAAACTCTTTTTGTTGTTTTGCTTTCCTTGATCATTCTTTTGATGGAGAAACGTTGAATACCCCACTAGAGGGCAGCAGTTGCCTGCTTGATGCACGGAGTGATCCCGCGCAGGTATTTTCAGGCACATGCTTCCATAATAGTGGTATGTTACATTGCTGCATTTTCCAGAAACTGAGGCCACCCTAGAGCTGTGATCTTGTCAGTTCTCATAACTCAGCACGGTCAAACAGGGACAGTTACATTCGAGCCAGAAGTCTAGGTGCAGGAGGAAATTTGTGGCAATAAATCATCCAGAATTGAGCAACGGCACATGGTGTGATGAATAGGTGACCCCAGCAAACTGCAGAGATGGGAGTGAAGGACCCCCCTCACACAAGGACTACAGCTGTGTTTCCCGCACCCTGGATACCTGAGTCACAGGGCCATTTCCTGGATTAAAATTGGAGGCACAGCCAGGGCCAGGGCCAGACTATTTTGCACCCTAGGCAGGTGAGCTGCTTTCACCCACCCACACCCACCCCAGTGTACCTGGGTGTGAGGTGCCATCTCGCCCGCCCAGCCGAAGCGAAGCCAGGATGCTGGGGTGGGGTGGGGGGCCGGCGGGCAGGTGGCTTTGGAACAGCAGGCCTGGCCGGAAGCCCCTCTGGGAGAACGGCTTCTGGGCGCGCCATTCTGAAGCCACCCACCTGCCCCCAACGTTCTGGCTTCGCTTTGGCCCTCACCAAGTTGAACTGAAGCCAGGACACTGGAGTGGGGGGGGGGGCTTCGCTTCAGCTGGGTGGGCGCCCAGCCGAAGCGAAGCCAGGACCCTGGGGCGGGCGGGCGGCTTTGGAACAGCGCACTCAGAAGCCACCCTCTCAGAGCCACTGTGGGACAGCGGCTTCCAGGTGCGGTGTTCGGCGCCCCCTTACCTTGGTGCTCTAGGTGGCCACCTGAGTGGCCTCTGTGGTAGCACTGGCCCTGGGCACAGCATCAATTTTTCACTTTAAAACATACATTTATACTTTCTCAATCAACTCTCAGAACAATGGGCACGTATCCACCTGCAAGTTCAGGATAGGCAGGTTAATATTGAAACAGTTTTTGATAATGTATTAAATGTGATTTTATATAGTTAGAGATCTTATTATATTAAGTGGTATATAAGTTCTAATTAATTATATAGGTAAGAACTTGAAATCACTTATAACCCAGTTTGCCATTTCCTGCACAGAACGACTTTATCAAGAATTGCAGAATGCTAAGCACGAACTAAATAATATTCTTTCACAGTAGACGGAATTTGCTCTGACTTGCTTAAGACAAGTATACTGGGAAAATGGTGAACGTCCTAGTAAGATCCTTGCACACTGTCTTAAACAACAGCAACAACATTGAAATGTAATTCCAGCCATTAAACACGAGAATGATAAAGCATATACTTCTCCTATAGATATAAACTCACAATTTTTAAAATTCTATACTGACCTTTACAATAAGGCTAGCGAGATATCAGAGCAAGACATAGAGGGTTTTCCCCCCTAATATTAATCTTTTATGCTTGGATTCATCACAATGACAGCTGACTGGTACAGCTTACACGAGACCACATAACACCGGTCTTAAAGGAATTGCACTGGCGCCAAAACGCTTCCGGTTCGAATTCAAGGTGTTGGTCATGACGTTTGGGACGTCATTACCAAATGACTGAATGGCTTGGGACCTCGATACTTGAGGGAGCGCCTCTCCCTATATATGTCTGCCCGAGATTTGAGGTCTGTTGGAGGAGCCCACCTCCGTGTCCCACCAACACGAGACATACGCTATGGTGGGACATGGGAGAAGGCTTTCTCTGTTGTGGCACCCACAAGGGCAGGATACAAATGTCTGTCTAACCAAATAAATAAATAAATAAATGATCTTTTATTGTTTATTTCAAAACTCTGGCCTTCAGTTCCGACTATGATGAAACTGATTAATCCTTTCAGTGATCTGTCTGGCTATTCAATTGACTGGTCAAAGTTGGAAATAACACTGATTGGAGATAAGGTACATTCCAGTGTATTAGCTAATGAGCAATTTCGCCATGCCATGATTCCATTACTTAGTTATTTGGGAATTCCCAGAGACATATCACAAATGATTATGTTAAATCTAAATAAGTTGATTAATGATATTTCACGAGATACTGATAGTTGGGCACCCTTAAAGTTAAGTCTATGGGGTAAGGTTAATACTCTTAAGATAAATACTATACCTTGAATTGTTTATGTTATATGTGGAATCCCTTTACTTATACCTAGCAAATACTACAACATTGGAAAGATAAACGCTCACTGCCTGTAATGCAATGGATTGAAGCCTTTACAACATTAGCAACATCTGAAAGAGTGGTATACAGGCGCCATTTACAAATGGACTAATATTCGGACATTTGGTCTGCTTTCATGGACATTTATGTGTAACTTATGCTACTTTCCCTTTCTTCTTTTTTCATTTAGAGCTTTGTGATATTTGAAAATGAGGCTTTTGAGTATGTAGTTGCATATTCCATTTTTTGCTTTTAATTTTCTATATTTTTAAATTTTCTTTTCTTTTATGGTTTTTTATTTTGTTAAAATTCACAATAAAACTTGAATAAAAAGTATTAATTAATGCACTTTTTCTAATGACTACTGCAGACGTTTCAGTGACATCACTGATATTTGGAAGTAAAGTTCAAATCAAAGTGTGAAATGTAACCCTCCCTTCTCTGCAGTGAGCTCATTGGCCTTCTTGACCCCACACCCAAAGCATTTTCTCTATCCTTTCCACCCAATAGCACATAGTTCTTCCTGCCCCTGGGCCTGTGGTGATTGGCAACGTGTCCTTTGTGGCCCACACCAGATCCTCGGCATCGGCAGTGTCCACCACCGGTTCTGCAGAGAAACAAGGCCAACTGGGATAGTGCTCCCCCAACCTGCCAAACACCTCCCCACATGTCTCATTTCCAAGCATAATTGCTGGGAATGCAGCTGCACAGCCACTTCTAGTTGCAGCACAGAAGGGGTGCAGCCCCCAGAGGGCTCCCGGGTTCCCAGTCCTCCAAGGTTGCCCATCCCTGCTCTAGTCCCAGAACATCTTCCTTCATAAATCCTCCTATTCTCAGTTCCATGCTTTCCACTCCCTCCTCCACCATCTACCAGCACTCTTTTTTTCAGCACATTGTCTAGTTGCTGAGACTATTCTAAAACAAAAAGAAAAGTAGCCATATTGACTGTAAGAAAAATAATGTGTTTATTAGGGCTGCCAACAACTGAAGGTACTACACAACTGGATTTTGGAATTATTCTAAAGCAAGTTATTCATACTAATAGCTGTTAAAAGAATATATTCCCCCAAAGCTGCAGCATATCAAAGCCAGTGTGGTGTAGTGGCTAAAGTGTAGGGCTGGGAGTCGGGAGATCCGGGTTCTAGTCCCCACTCAGCCATGGAAACCCACTTGGTGACTTTGGGCCAGTCACAGACTCTCAGCCCAACCCACCTCACAGGGTTGTTGTGAGGATAAAATGGAGAGGAGGAGGATTATGTACACCGCCTTGCGTTCCTTGGAGGAAAAAAGGTGGGATATAAATTAAATGAAATAAATAAATAAATAATAACAATATTAAGATAGGCATAAAAATTTAGAAGCGCAGGGAATGTTCACAGAGAGTGTCATCAGACGAGTGTTTTATCACACGTTCGCTATTGCCCAATTACGGATGTTCACACGTCCCTCCCACTCCTTCCCCTTGTTTTTCTGTTGCAAAATAGATGGCGGCAATGGCAGAGGCAGCAGGTAAGGAGATGGGGGGGGGGGGGCGGCTCTGAAGCACCGAGGCGGCCCAAAGCTTCAGAGCCAATTGGCTTCGGACTGCCTCGGCCTTCACCCGAACCGCCTCGGATCTGGTTTAGAAGGGTCCGAACCACCCCAATCTGCTTCAGATTCGGGGTTTGGATCCGAGGCAGTACACAGCCCTAACATTTACATCAAGTCTTATATGCCATTTTGTGGACTATTTACACAGACTGCAGACATCTTTTTCGAGAACTTATATATTTGCACACTGTTGTCCCTGAATATCACTCGTCTCCTATCAGGTGCTGTTCAGATGTGTGGACTACCGGATTGGAGGAGGTTACTGGCTGCCTATACGCTTCCGGTCAGAATTCAAGGTGTTGGTAATGACGTTTAAAGCCCTAAACGGCTTGGGACCTCGATACTTGAGAGAGCGCCTCTCCTTATATATGCCTGCCCGAGACCTTAGATCTGTTGGAGGAGCCCTTCTCCGCATCCCACCAATGCAACATATACGTTATGATGGGCCTTCTCTGTGGTGGCACCCCGACTGTGCCCTCCCCTTGGAGGCCTGATTGGTGCCAACATTGATTGCATTTCGACACCAAGTAAAAACATGGCTTTTTAACAAAGCCTTTGATGATTAAACTCACTGGCACATTGTTTTAACTGTTTTAACTGCATCTATTGCTTTTAAATTATATATTGTTTTAACTTGGATTATGGTTTAATTTGTTTTTAACTGTGTATATTTATTGTTTTATACTGTATGTTTTTATCTGTACACCGCCCTGAGATATTAGTGATATAGGGCGGGATATAAATATTTTAAATAAATAAATAAATAATACTGTAAACCATGCATAAGCTGAAACAGGTGCTCTCCCTGCAGAGGAGCGTATCAATTCTTGGGTCTAGAAATGAAGTCCTTCCAAACCCTGGCCTGTTTCATAACTCATTAAGCATCTTAAATGACCTTCGCTTGAAATGACCTTATTACTAATCACATTTTAGTAACATGTTGTTGTTGTTGTTGTTTTAAAAAAACCACCCAGAGATGATCTACTGACTCTGATCCTGCTAAAGTTAATGACTAAGACCCATAGAAAGGAATGAGACTTTGTGTTACCATCAGACAGTCATGGTGTGTCTTTTCCACTTCATAATGGGTTGTTTGTTTTTAAGACTGGTTTGCCAGACAAAAGTTTATATCTGCATTATAAAGATATATGCTTTTAGGGCAAGTTTAACTATCATGGCTCTCTCAAAGAATCCTAGGAATTATAGTTTGGTGAGGGTGCAGAGAGAGAGATCACTAACTCAGGATGTATAAATAGAGTTCTCAGGGTTTGCTGAGGACAGAGGATGACTATGAATTCAGTTCTAAAGTTTGGATCATAGATATTGCAAGCAATAGGGATTTTTAGACAAGGCTTTAATGAGGCACCACCATGACTCATTCATTAATATTTCGCAGATGACCAGATGACGTTGTCCTCTTTTTGCGAGCTGCTGGTGTTTCCCCAACGATTTTCCTGACTTTTTGCTTACTGTAGAAAATCTGTTAAAGAGGGAAAGGACAGAACAGCTGCACGTTTTCCTTGCTGGTGTGGACAGGATAATGTGGAATGGAAGCAAGGTGGGAGGAGTTATCTGCGGGGAAGGTGAATTACATGACATGGCATAGGGCCAAGTGCTCACAGAGCGGTGGTAGCATCTAGGAGTCTCCTCAAGTAAGAGGCTGTTCTTGTATAGATGCTGGGCTTGGGGACATGTTGCATATTTTTGTTACGAGATCAGCAATTTCATGGGTTCTTTAAGAACTCTAGGATGGATACTATCCAAACCCAGTGACGTATTTGCTTTCAGTTTATCAATAAGGTTGAGAACTTTTGTCACCGCTATTTACCTCAGTTGAATAACAACAACAACAATACGTTTATTGCTCAATCCACAGGTAATTGCAACACATACAAACGTGACGTTTTGCTATACTACAGATGGTAAAAATTATATGTGGTTAAAAATTACGGCGCTATCAAACACGTAACATGCATTACTGAAAGGATAGTAAGATGGGAGCACAGCAGACACGCAGAAACCTTTAATTGCTTCTCAATGACGTTTCATTTATATCTCTGAATCTTTATAACACACACCAATAGTATCTAAAAACTTTGCTCTACATTTATTAGCTTTCGCTGCAAATAGTGCAACCCTTTGTATCACACGCGGGTTGGTTGAACGTAATAAATAACTCAGTTTTTCCTTAGCACCCCAGTATTTCATTTCTTTAAAAAAAGGCTCCAAATAACCTTTTCTTATATCTATATATAAGGGGCAGTCAAATACATATTTGCCTCAGTTCCTCAGACTCCCTACCTGAAAACATCAGTTTAAAAGGGAAGGGAAGGAACAGGGCAGCCAGAGGAGGATCATAGAATCATAGAATAGCAGAGTTGGAAGGGGCCTACAAGGCCATCGAGTCCAACCCCCTGCTCAATGCAGGAATCAATGCAGGAAGAGAGGAATGCGGGATGCCTGAACCTGCCCTCCTCCAGCCGATGGAATCCAATCAACGGTCACCATCGGCTGTGGCATGTCTCCATGTCCAAAAAAATCAGCGTAAGTGCCCGACTTTTTTGGAGCAGGTAGTTTAGAAGGTTTGCCCCTGGATGGCTTCAGGATGGCGGCTGCGTCATAGAGATGACCTGCCACCACTCTGAATCCACCCCAGGGCAAACCCCTCATCAAGACAGGCCCCTAGACAAATTTTGGGAGGGCAGAAGGGCGCTGTTGCTCTCAAGTCCTGCTTGGGGGTTTCCTGTGGGCAGCTGGTTGGCCACTCTATAGAGAATGGTGAACTAGGTGAACCTCTGGACCGATCCAGCAGGGCTCTTCTTATGTTCTTACATATCTGGATTGGAAGTTATCCTACAAATTGGGCACTTCACCAGATCTTTCATTGCAGTTCTTGGTTCAAAAATTGCCTACAAAATTGGGTATATTAGGGAAAGTTATGTAAGAAAAGGTTACCTAAAAAGTACATTCATTGTTAATATTAGTAGTAATAATAATAATATATGCACTTTTGTATATTTATTTATTTCTTAACTGTCTTTCCCCTTGAATCGAGCGAGGAACAACATTAAATACTAAAATACTACAAAATACAGTAAAATACATAAAACTGATTAAAGACATATAGAAACTCATATATTATTAAAATAACAGCCAAGCATCTTAAAATTTGACTGGGTAGGAAGAGATCAGTCTTCTCAGTTTAAATATTTTGTTTCAAAACACAAACAAATAAACAAGCAAATGCCACAAGAACAACAACAATAAAAACTTTTTAAAAAACCATACAAAATTGAAATGGACTTCCGATTTTCTCCACAGCTAAGATATGTAACAATATTTTCTCTTACCCTATAATTAAAAAAAGGGAAGTTCCCCTCTTTCTATTATCTTAAAGTTTTCTTCTTATTCATTGAATCCCCAGATAAACAAATCATCTTTTCTAGTTCCCGCAAAAAGACTATAAGAGGTTTCCATCTGATTATAAACCTAGATGTTGACTTTTCTCTAATTATTGACGTAACCTTTGCCATCTCCGTCAACTCCAACATCTTCACCAGCCATTCATCCACTGTAGGTAATGTTGATGCTTTCCATTTTTGTGCATATAATAGTCTCGCTGCCATTATCGTATATAAGAATAAAGTTCCATAGTTCCTTTCCAAACCCAAAATGAAGTATTCTGGCTTCAATTGTATTGATCTTTAATACCTTTTGAATTAGAGAATGAATTTGTATTCAATTTTTTTTTAGCTTTTTTACAAGTCAGCAATATATGATAAAATGTTCCTTCTTGTTGTTCATATTTCCAACAGATTCCAGAGGCCCCTTTATACATTTTGGGCAATTTCGAACGGGACATATACCGTCTATATATCATCTTATAAAAATTCTCTTTAAGACTTAATGGGCAGCCCGTTTACTAACAGGGACTGGCCGGCGAGATCACATTACGCCAGTCCTTTTACAACTTCATTGGCTGCCAGTCCAGGTCCGGGCCCAATTCAAAGTGCTGGTATTGACATTTAAAGCCCTAAACGGTTTGGGGGCAGGTTATTTGAAGGAACGCCTCCTCCCATATGTACCTGCCTGGACCTTAAGATCATCTACAGGGGCCCTTCTCCGTGAGCCCCTGCCAAAGGAAGTGAGGCAGGTGGCTACCAGGAGGAGGGCCTTCTCTGCTGTGGCACCCCGGTTGTGGAATGAGCTCCCCAGGGAGGTCCGCCCAGCGCCTACACTGTACTCCTTTCGTCGCCAGCTGAAGACCTTTTTATTCTCAGTATTTTAACACCTAATTTTAACTTAAATTTAAATTTTGCTGTTCTAATTCTGTATTTTAATCTTATATCAATTTTCTGCGTGGTTTTATCCTGGTTGTGCTTTTTATACTGTATTTTGTATTTGTGCTTTTAACCTGTTGGTTGTTTATTATGGTTTTAATTTTTGTGAACCGCCCAGAGAGCTTTGGCTATTGGGCGGTATAAAAATGTAATAAATAAATAAATAAATAAACAAATAAACTTTAAATCTTTTGGCCACAAATTTTCCCATTGTTCCATTTGTATATTATATCCAAAGTTTTGGCTCCATTTTATCATACAATGCTTTACTTGTCCTTCCTCCATCTCGAACTTCAACAAAAGTTTATATATTTTTGCAATAGCATGTTCATCATTCGCACTGCAGCGGTGACCGGAGTGGGTGTGCTCAAATGGCCACGGTGGGCTGCAGGTGGCCCATGGCCCACATGTTCCTCACCTCTGATTTAAAGGTTTGAGTGCCAACCACCAAATTTGCACTTGCCTTCCTCTGCCGTTGCCTAGCTGGTTGAAGGATACTGTGAGTTGTATTTCAATACATCTGGAGGGCACTAAGGGCCTTGCTAGACCCGGTCGAAAATCCGGGGGAGAGGAGGAGAGAACTCGCATTATGACTAATGCGAGATCTCACCCTTATGCACACGTGAGCCGCGACAAGCTCTGGAGGAGAGCCGTTGCGGGCCGCCATATATATATATGGCTTTAAAGCAGCAGCAGCAGTGCAGGAGCCAGGAAAGGTAAGTGGTTTTTTTTAAAAAAAAAAACAATCTTCTCCCCCCCCCCGTCCCCGATCTCCTCGCCCTGGCCCCGTTCTCCTTCCCCCCATCTGCCATGGCTGATGCCCCCCCTGCCCGATCGCCTGCCATGCCCGTCATCTCCGATGCCCCCTCCGCACCCCCGTCCGTGATCTCCCCACCCTGGCTCTGCTTTCCCCCCCATCTCTCCCGCTGGGTCCGCTCTTTCCTCCCTGGCCCCCATCTCCCCCCCCTGTGATTTCCTCCCCCAGCCCGACGGGCAAAGCTTCTCCTGGCTACTCGCGAGTAAGCCACGGAACCGGGGCTGCTGAAATCCCGGGCCACAAGTGGATCCGGTTATCCCGGGTCAAGGGAGGGTTTAGCCCGGGCTGACCCTGGGATCCCCTGTGCGTCATCTGGACGCACAGGGGTGAGCCCGGGTATCAGCCCTGGCTAAACTCTCGTCTAGCAATGGCCTAAGTCGAGAACGACAGGGTTAATCCAATTCCAACTGTAATATTAAAAGGCCCAATCTCTGTGTCTGCCTCAATGCATAGCAAGGTGGATACTGAATATGAAATTGTTTTGACCCTACAGGTTTGGGAAGGTTTGGTTCTCAACACCAGCTGCTTGAAATTCAGGATAGTTTGCACTGCATTTCGTCCAGTTACCATTCGAGATTTCCCCTCATCCCAATTTTGGTTATGACCTGCTTCCTGCTCTGAACTGAGAAACTATGCTGGTATTGTTCTCTTTGATGTCTTCTCTCTGGCTGTTATAAGGAAGTCTAAGGAGAAGGTTGCCTGAGAATGCCAGGCAAGCATAAAAGAGGTTTGTACACATACACACAGAGGTAATTGCAAAGTGGAACTAGGAGGATTATAACAACTCTGGAGTCAGACAGAGAAGGGATACAAATTGAACCAAGGCAGTCTTTTGTGTGAAGTGCAAAACACGCTTTGCTTTGCTGTTACCCTGTCCAGATATTATATAGTCCATTCCATCATGGGAGTTCAGGCTGGGTAACAAAAGTAACCCCCTAGTGAAACAGAATAAAATTTCATCAAATGAATGGCACATTCTTCCCAACTGAACTCTGGACCCCAAAGGTCAAGCCATGGACTCTTACAAAACGGGTGGAAGTTTATGAGCTCCATCACACCCGTGATTTATTGCACTCTGGCCATGCCTGGTATGTTTTTGCAGTGCAGGACTCACAAGACGTTCGTCCCTGTTCTGCCCTCATCTCGCCTCTTCTCCTCCCTTCTCAATCTTATTTCGGAGTGGGGAAAGTCCAGTTTCCCCCCACCCCACCATCCGGGCGCAATAAAGCTGCTCCTCCCTGCCATGTATTGCTGTCTTTACGCTATATCGGACCATCCCATTTTTTGCTGGAGGCGTGTGTGTCAAAGGGCAGTCCTGCTGACAAAAGAGGAGGGCAGGGCGTTTCTCCGCTCGACAGTGAAGGGGGACGGAGAAAGGGGCGAGGCCGCTGCCACCCATGCCGAGACTCGGTCCCATTCCACGCTATGGTTCTTACTCTTGCGTAGGCATGTCTAGGTTTCCTGACCAGGAGTCCATCTTGACAGGGGAAAGCCCGTGGGTGGATCTGCAATGGCGGCAGGTCACATGGAGCTTTGTAGAAATAAATAAATAAATAAATAAATTAAAACAAAATGGATCGTGGTGTGGGTGAACTGGGAGGGGTGGTCCACCGAAGGCCGCTGGACTGCCTCTGCACCCCAGCAATCTTGCAGAGCTTTGCCTTAAAAGAAATGGGGGGAACCTCTAAAGAAACTCCAGCTAATTGTGTGTTTGTGTGTGTGTGTGTTGTGTGTGTGTTTACCCCCATGACTCCGTAGAACTGCGAAGCTTTGCAGTTAAAGGCTTGGTTGGGTTTTTTTGGGGGGGGGGGGAATGGAGTGAGGCACAGTACCTGAGCTGCAGTGCACATTCACTCCTCTTCCCCTGTAAACCTTTCCCAAGCCAAGCTATTCGTCCTCTCTTCATACAAACAGGTAGTGGCAGCAACAGTCTCAGCCCATGTGCTTCCTTCAAACGGCCTCCCTTCCTTCTCTCCCCGGAGCCCTGGCACTGCCACAGAGCCTGCAGCTCAAGTCAGTCACCACCAGCAGCATTGAGACCATCTCCAAAGGCAGCGGTAGAGAAACCGAGCCGATCGGCCATGTATCTCCTGGGCAATGTCTATCGTATTTGTGCAGAAAGCTGCAGGGGGTAGGAGAACGTAGGGGGTCGGGCGGGGGATTTCACTGGCGTAGTAGCGATACAGGTGAAAAGATGCATGAGCGCAACACACAAATGTAAAAGTGCCCAACGCTCAACTCGCTAAGGAAATGGAGGGGGAAACTGCAGATGTAAAAAAAAAAAAGTAGGTGTGATAGAGCCCTATTGCTCCCCCCCCCCCCGGAGAGATATAAAATGCACATCCAAAAAAAGGGGGATAAAAGGGGACGCAAATTTGTATAACATTTCCATCTGTATAGAATGAGAGAGAGAGAGAGATGGGTAGGTAGGTGTAAAGAGGCACAACAGTTTACAGAGCATTCGGAAACTTCAGTTGGTTCAAAGAGCTGCAGCCAGAGTGTTGACTGGGGCAGGTTACAGGGAGCAGACAACTCCCTTGTTAAAACAGCTCCACTGGCTTCCAGTCTGTTTCCGGGCACAATTCAAAGTGCTGGTTATGACCTATAAAGCCCTATATGGCTCAGGTCCAGGTTATTTGAAAGACTGTATTCTCCCTTATGAGCCTGCCTGTGCTTTGAGATCTTCTGGAGAAGCCCTTCTTTCAGTCCCACCATCTTCACAGGCGCGCTTGGTGGGAACATGGGAGAGGGCCTTCTCGGTGGCTGCTCCGGTGCTCTGGAACTCTCTTCCTGGGGAAGCTAGGCTGGCTCCCTCCTTGATGGGCTTTCGGAAGCAGGCTAAAACTTGTTTGTTCCAACAGGCCTTTGGAGAATAATCTGGCCCTCCATCTATTTTAAGGACATGTAAAATTGTTGTTTATTTTAAACGTTTAATGTTTTAATGTTGTAGGTTTTTTAAAAAAAGAAATTGTACATTTCTTTTCCTAGGTTTTAAAATGTATATGTTTTAAATTTTGTAAGGCCGCCTTGGGGTCCAGTATTGGGCAAAAGGTGGGGTACAAATAAATATAATAATAACAACGCTGGATACACGATGGATGCAGTCAGTCTTCAGTTAAAACAGATAAAGAAGAAAGATAGATTAACAGCAGAGTAATTTCAAAAGGTTTCTGCTTCCGCCCTCATCCATAGCTGTGATGTTAAATGGAAATGAAGAGGAGCAATTTGGAATGATGGGAGATGAAAATTGCTCAGGAGAAGAAGAAAAAACCAGAGGCACAACTGGTATAAAGCTTACGAATTGTCCTCTAGGTTAAAGGTAGTTCGGCTACATCTACACTACTGCTTTATAGCAGTACTGAAGTGCACTGATACTTGTTGTGGCAGATGACACATTCCATTTACTGCTTTCGTTGTGTTATTTCCTGCTTTTTATTCCACATTATCCAAAATACCTCAACAAATGTCATTGGGTGTCCAGTGAGGTATAAATGCGAAAGATGGGTATAGCATTACCATGTATCATAATGATTTGACTCAAGGTGTAGATTTGGCCATGGACTAAGAGTACTGAGTCATTATTATTATTATTATTATTATTATTATTATTATTATTTATATAGCACCATCGATGTACATGGTGCTGTACACAGTGAAAGAATAAAACAGCAACCATCTGCCACATATTATTACATTCTAATAAAATCATAATAAAACAGTAAGAAAGGGGAGAGAACACACCAGATAGGCACAGGGGACAATAAAACCAACAGTGTGAAAGTAAGAACAAAGTCAAGTTCTAAGAGCAGTAGGGAAAAAAAGTTTTCAATTGAGCTTTAAAAACAGTAATTAATCCAGACTGTAGATCCAGAAGTTTTCCTTTTGGTCAAGCATGTCAGTGTGCTTTGTTCAAATAGAAGCAATTGTAAATATGTGAGAGGTGGGTGAAAATGACTTCTGTGTATAACATTTCTATACTGCCCAATAGCCAAAGCTCTTCTGTATATACTGCAGCTTGCTGCGCTTAGTGGCTGACTGCACCAGATGTCCTGGAAACAATACAAAAAGACTACAATTCCCATAATCCTCTAGCTTGGGGAAGGCTGGGGTAGATAAAGCACCCTGCTATTTCTCCTGGCTTTTGTGCAAGGCCCATTGCTCCAAGTACGTCCTTTGCATGTAGAAGGACCATTGTTCCGTGTCTGACATCTCTGATTAAAGAGTATCTCAGTAGCCAGCCTGAGGCCGTGTGCAGCCATCAACAAATTGGTTTGGTAGAAAGAGAGCTTTGCATGTTCAAGACCTTAGGTTGAGCATCATAGCTGAGCTGAACAGGAATTGGAACCCAGGCCCCTCTGGTCTAATTCCAATTCTCTATTCACTACATTGTTCTAGCCTTTCTTCTATTGCAGTGGTTCCCAAATGGTGGTCCCACCCAGGGGGTCCGTGGCACCATTCACATATTCACCATTCGTTTCTGGAGTCCATTGATGCTGAAGTCCTACCAGTAGTAAAATATAACATCACTGAACACCTGCGTGATTTTGCAACACTAGGTACCTCCCTGCACCTAATCCTGAAAACTCATGGAGAAGGAACCCTTTTGAATGTGGTGATGTACAACTCTATCTGCGGAAGAGCAAGATGCACTTGTTGACGTGACTTGTGATGGTTCATTGAAATCATTTTTCAAAGAATATAGACTGGACCAATTCTGGGTGAAGGTTTTTCCTGATTATAAGAAGTTAGGTGAAAAAGCTTTGAAACATCTAGTTCCCTTTTGTTCCACATATCTTTGTGAACAAACATTTTCGACATTTTGTTATATGAAGAACAAGCCTAGAAATCGGCTCGATGTTGATCCAGATTTGAGATTAAAAGTAGGAAATATTGAACCGGATCTGGAAGGGATTGTTCGGGACAAAAAGAGGCATGATTTCTCCCATCACATTTAGGTTTAGTAGCTGCTAGACAAGTCATAATTTGTTCAATTGTAAACTAGGAAAGGAAAGGAACCTCTTGTGCAAGCACTTGAGTCATTCCTGACTCCTAGAGGGACGCCTGCTTTCGCTGACGTTTTCTTGGCAGACTTTGTAGCGGGGTGGTTTGCCATGGCCTTCCCCAGTCGCAGTTACCTTTCCCCCAGCTAGCTGGGTACTCATTTTACCGACCTCGGAAGGATGGAAGGCTGAGTCGACCTGAGCCAGCTGCCTGAGAACCAGCTTCCGCTGGGATCGAACTCAGGCCATGGGGAGAGTTTCGGCTGCAGTAACTGCCGCTTACCACTCTGCGCCACACGAGGCTGCGGTGTAAACTAGACATTAGTAAAATTAAATTCATCTTTATATTCCTAACTAAATCATTGTCATTTTTGCATGGTAATATCACAAATTTTATGGTCTCTTAATTAGTATACCTAAAATCCTTTTCTTATTAGGGGCTACCCCTTATTTTCTCCAAAAAATTGCTTCACACAGGTAACTACCACAATTTTTTCAAAAGTAGGGGGTCCATGGCTTGGCATTCAAAAAACAAGGGGTCCGCAGTACTTAGCTAATTGGGAACCACTGTTCTATTGCACTGTGTTTCCTATTCTGCATACTTGTGGTAGGTAGATTTAGGGCTTACTGTCACAATGGGTCACATCTATGAATTATGATTGTGCCGTTCACTTGGAGGACATTCACTTTCTGCATGGGAAACCGTTCTCCTGTACTTCCAGATGCAAGGAGTGGAGGGGGGGAGTGGACTGGTGAGGCAAAACAAGACAGCAGAGATGAGAGATCGGCTGTCATTTGTTATTTTGAAATCAAGGCATGGGCCATTTCCCTCTACTATCCCATTGTTTCACTGTTTAAACTGCAGGTGTAGAATTTGCACACTAGATACCTTATGATTGTTCAGGTAAGAGATATGTCAATGCTTGCAGAAGACAGAGAGAAGACAGGCTTATGATCCTGGAGCCAGAGAGCCCAACACAGAGGGTGGGAACCAAATCTTTACAAAGTAGGAAATTATCTGCCTACCAATCTGTCTTTGGTATTTATACGGCACCTATTACAATGGGTGTCTCACAACCTTATCTAGATTTGAAGCAGCATTGTCCTCTAGCCCATCCTCCTCTCCCTAATCGGCAGGAATGGGGACAATCTTTGTTATTCAAAAGCAGTAAGAGTCCTCTTTTACAAGAACCACTATTTTTGATGCCTGGTGTCATGCTTACATTTACAGGGGCAGGCAATTTGTGGGCCCCCAACTCTCATCATTCCACACCATGGGCTATGCTGGCTAGGGCTAATGGACATTGTAGATCACATCTGGAGGGCCACAAGCTGCCCACCCCTGGCCTACAATAAAATCCATTTCCAACCTCCACTTTTGATAGGCATATCAAAGCTTCATGTTGAATGGAGAAACACTTTACATTGGACTTCCCCAACCTGGTGCCAGATTCCAGTGGTGCTGATGGGATCCCTACCTGCCTGCTTGCTGCCAAGGCCGGCCACCCAAGTCACTCACCTGCTATTTTTTAACCTTACATCTGAGTAGCAATGATCTGAACCAATCAGACACCGCCTTTGCAGGGGAGCAACCAATGAGGGCACTGGAATGGCAAAGGGGCAAATAGCCAGGAGAACAGTGATCCCTCCACCTCGTTTCACATACATCACTTCTTTGAGAAAATGTCAGACAAAATTGTGTAAGTTTTCAATATATTCCCTTTTTTTGAGATTTCATCAGGATCTCGAATACTGTTAATCTTCTAAGCCAATGCTAATGAAAATTTTACAGTACATAACCCCTATGCTGAACCAGTTGAAATAAGCTTTTGCGTTTCCATGTTCATCAGATCGAAGATTCTGGTAGCCAATAAATCACCTCTTATCTCAAGTATCATTAACGTCATTGATGACGTCTGCCATCTTCCCACATTACCCATGAAACCATCACTACTAAACTCCTTTGTATATAAAACTGCACTATCAAGGCAAAAGTAGTATATCAGAATTTAGGTCCTGTTGGAACTTATTCCAAGTTTTCACACAACCTGCAATTCTGTGAATATTCTAACTCTTAAAGAATTAAGTAGCTTTCAAATTCAGTCATGCACCTAGAAGCAATTAGATTGCATATTAAGGCATCCAACTGAATTTATGTGCCATGTGAACACACACCCTACATTTGCACATGTTGTTTGTGTTGCTTATTCGTTCAGTCGCTTCCGACTCTTCGTGACTTCATGGACCAGCCCACGCCAGAGCTTTCTGTCGGTCGTCACCACCCCTAGCTCCCCCAAGGTTAAGTCCGTCACCTCCAGAATATCATCCATCCATCTTGCCCTTGGTCGGCCCCTCTTCCTTTTGCCTTCCACTTTCCCTAGCATCAGCCTCTTCTCCAGGGTATCCTGTCTTCTCATTATGTGGCCAAAGTACTTCAGTTTTGCCTTTAATATCATTCCCTCAAGTGAGCAGTCTGGCTTTATTTCCTGGAGTATGGACTGGTTTGATCTTCTTGCGGTTCAAGACACTCTCAGAATTTTCCTCCAACACCAGTTCAAAAGCATCTATCTTCCTTCGCTCAGCTTTCCTTATGGTCCAGTTCTCGCAGCCATAGGTTACTGCGGGGAATACCATTTCTTTAACTATGTAGACCTTTGTTGTCAGTGTGATGTCTCTGCTCTTAACTATTAGCTTCCCAGAACTTCCCTTGGTCCTTCAGCCCAAATCCTCCTCTCTGTAGGTTGAAGGACTAACGAAGCTCCGGACACTATGGGCACTATCCAAATGCTGCTTTCATGCTAGTGGGACACACCACTAGTGCAATGGGAAACTAGCAGATTCCACAGCAATCAGAAACAAACAAAACGCTCATTCCCAGAATGGGGCAGGTCAGCAAAGCTTGCAGAAGGCAGCTCTGCTGACCTCTTCCATTCTGAAAATTAGCATTCCTATTCATTTCCAGGATTACTGTCAGAAGCACTAGATCCTGTTATGCAATCAGTGGGTCCTACAAGCACAACGGAGCCAGGGGGAGTACAGGGCAGTGGCAAGGAAGCCGCGCACTGAGCCCCTTCCTTCTCTGTATGCTTTCATCTGGGGAGAGAGAATGACATAGATTAGTAGCAACAGGCTGTATGGATGGCAAGCCAAGGTTAACACGTGCAGAATAGAGAGGGACATAAGACTGGGGACAGACAAGCATGGGGGCTGTGGATCAAGAGGAGACCCAGATCAGCCAAAGAAAGGGGGACGTGCATCCTGCATTTATGAGTAAACATGCATAAGACTGACTAGTTCTACTTGAAATGAATTTATTATATTTTCAGAATGTTTAAGCTGAGCAAATCTGCAGGTCTGATGCGTCACTAAGTTCACATCATGCCAGTCCTTTTACAACTTCATTGGCTGCCAGTCCAGGTCCGGGCCCAATTCAAAGTGCTGGTACTAACATACAAAGCCCTAAACGGCTTGGGGCCAGGTTATTTGAAGGGACGCCTCCTCCCATATGTACCTGCCCGGACCTTAAGATCATCCACAGGGGCCCTTCTCCGTGAGCCCCTGCCAAAGGAAGTGAGGCAGGTGGCTACTAGGAGGAGGGCTTTCTCCGCTGTGGCACCCCAGCTGTGGAACGAGCTCCCCAGAGAGGTCCGCCTGGCGCCTACACTGTATTCTTTTCGTCACCAGCTGAAGACCTTTTTATTTTCTCAGTATTTTAACACCCAAATTTAAACTTTGCTGTTTTAATTCTGTATTTTAATCCTGTATCAATTTTTGCTGTGTGGTTTTATCCCGATTGTGCTTTTTATATTGTATTTTGTATTTGGGTTTTTAGATTGTTGGATGTTTTATTATGTTCTTAATGGTTTTAATTTTTGTGAACCGCCCAGAGAGCTTTGGCTATTGGGCGGTATAAAAATGTAATAAATAAATAAATTTTGCTGGTTTTACTTTTAGTTAAACATGGATGGGTTTGTGGTCTTCAGTTTAAGACTAGCTTTGGAAGAGGTTTAGTTAGCCAGCCACATACCGTGTTTTCTTGTGGGAATTCTTGTTGGTGATGATCATTAAATAGGTTTCCCTAAAGAAATCCCTACAACATATTGGAATGGCAGGGGGGATCATACGGTTCCATTTTTGAAGTTCTGTAATTCATGAAATAGAAGATTGAATATGATCTATGGACAGAACACTTTACATCTTGAGAAATGACTCAAGAGTCACCTTTAAAAACAAAAATTAACACCCTTTCCCTCAATGGAGCCTAATGGGCAGTACAGAAATGTAATCAGTTAACAGCAATTCACTGGAAATCTTGTCGTAACCCATTTCCAAATAATTCAGCTCAGCAGGGTTTGCGTTGTCCAATTTTGTGGGTCCTTACATAGCAATCGATGCTAGTGCTATTTCAGCAGCACCATATTTGCTATGAACCAGTGGATTTGTTGAAGCTTGCTGCTGAGGCCTCAGTGCTTCAGAGGGTCGAGCTGCTGTGGAGGGGTGGGGGGCACTGTCTGTCTTCTTTATTCTGTGCTGTGCCACCGCCTATGTTCAAGAAAGCTATCAAGACTGATCTCTTCCGGCAGGCCTATCTAGTAGAATTTTAGGATACTTTTAGTATGCTTTTAGGATGTTTTTAACAGTGTATACTATGTTTTTAATCAGTATTTTATGTATGCTGTTGTTCCCCGCCTTGATCCAATCAGAGAGGTGGGTAAGAAATATATTATTATTATTATTTGCAATATATCAACACTTCCTCACCCCACCCCATCCTCAGAGGCAGGCGGCATGGGACAGCTGCCGCTTGCTTGCTTGCCTGTAAAAGCAGGGAAGTGAGTGGTGATTGCAAGGCGCAGCAGCCACTGCCCTCTCCCCTGGGAGATGTTGCGCTAGGATTTGGGGCCACCACACCAGCCGGGGGGGGGGGGGGGTCAGGTGAATGAGTAGCAGGCAGGAGACACTCTGCCTCCTTTTCTGTGGAGAGGATTGGCCTTGCCGATCCCACTGCACAACCCTGCAGGGCAGAGGCAAGAGCGCAGATCCGTGGTTAGGCAGGGGTGACAAGGGGTCTCCTCCTTTTACTTGCTCCCTTGCACTCCAGGGTGCTGCCAGAGCAGGCTTTTACTGCGCAGTCACCGTGCCTCATGCAGGTCCCCTGTGTTTCCACTTCTTCTTCCATCTTTTTTTCTTTTTAACCTATAAAGGGAAAAGACAGCATCGCTGCACCAATGCCTGTTCTTAGGAGCCCTCCGTCTGGGTGTGGATTGGGGATTGGGCCCAGCCAGCCCGGTCCTTCTCCTTGCAGCCTGCTCCTTGCAAAGAGGCGCAGCGCCCTGACCTCCCCCCTCCCCGGCCGCCAAAGGTGCGTCGGTGAGCATTGAGCATTCCTCACTGAGGAAAAAGACACCTTGGCCGGGGGGGGGGGGGACGTTGCCCAGCGCCTCCCCTCTCCACCTGAAAGCGGCCCTGACGGAGGGGGTGGGGGTGGGGTGGGGGACACCACAGCTCTCTATCTTTTGCCCCCATTGCCTGGGACTGGTAGTTGAGCAAGTCGCCAGCGGCGATGGACGCTAGATCTGCCCGGGAGGCCCGGGAAGGCGTGGAGATAACCCCAGGCAGTGGCGGGCCCCAGGCGGGTTGGCCTGCTGGCCGGCCAGAAACTCTTTGACCCACGGCCACTACGGCGGGAGGGGCGGGCGGACGGGAGGCCGGGGCCGGCTGACGGGCGGGCCCTCCTCCTCCTCCTCCCGCCGCCGCCCCACCTCCAGCGCCTGCCCGACCTATATCTTCCCTGCCGGGGAGCGCAGAGGCACGCGCGCCTTTGCAGGGTTTTTCTCACTCTCGCGGGGGGGAAAGAGACAGTGGGGCGTTTGCTGCTGTTGCTGCTGCTAGGGGGGCTGGCCGAGGCCCTCGGGCACCCGGGAAGCGGAGGCGCTCAGGCTTCGGCGTCCTCCTTGCACGTTGGCAGCTCGACGCGCCGGTTGCTCCCGGACACGCGTGCCGCGCCTCCTCGTTTCCCCACGGCCCTTTCAAACGCGTGTCCGCGCGCGGGGAGGGGGCGCGCGTCAGGATACGGTCCTTAAGCCCTGGGAGGGGGCAACGCGAGGCGCCTCAGCGGCGGCGGCGGCGGCAGCTCCTGTTCTGCCGCCCACCGGGAAGAAGCAAGGACCCGGAGCGATGGGGGTCCCCGTGCCTGTCGAGAACGGCCCCTTGGGCGCTCTGTGGAAGAGGCTGAGCCTCACCGTGTGGCGGTCGGACGGGCCCCAAGGCGGCGGCGGCCGGCGGAGCGTGGACGAGATGCACCTGCTCCAGCAGAAAAGGTAAGCGCCGGTTTCCATGCCCGCGCCTGGGCTGGGGGAACCGCGCCCGCCGGTGCCCGAGGGCGCGTCTCCACGTGTGGGGAAGCGCGGGCTGCATCACTTCAGACGGTGCGCGCGTGAGTGGGAAGGGGGCATTTTTGAATATTCGAAGACCTCCCTGCAGCTAAAAAATCAAAATCAAAAATCAAAACTGGCGCCGTTTTCTTACTATGATTGCATCCCCTTTTGTGGAGGAAAGTTCTGGAAGAAGCTTTCACCGGGAGCGCTTCAGACGTGTCTGTCTGACCTCCTTCTCCTTGTGGCACCAATAGCCTTTTCGTATAGGCGACTTGCAGTGCAATTTCGTACGTCTTTGCGGGAGTTTAAAGGGATTTGCGCCCCTTAAGTAGGGTGACCCGTATGGAAAAGAGGACAGGGCTCCTGTATCTTTAACAGTTGCATAGAAAAGGGCATTTCAGCAGGTGTCATTTGTATGCATGTCGCACCTGGTGAAATTCCCCTCTTCAGCACAACAGTTAAGGCTGCAGGAGCTATACTGTGACCAGATTTAAAAGAGGGCAGGGCACTTGCAGCTTTAACTGGTGTGATGAAGAGGGAGTTTCACCAGGTTCTCCATATATACAAAAGACATCTGCTGAAATTCCCTTTTCTATGCAACTGTTAAAGTTATAGGAGCCCTTTACCTCTGAGTAGGCAAGCGTAGAATAGCACTGTTAACGTTTGTAAACGCTGGTATCAAAGTGTGTGTTTTTCTCTTCAGTAATTGCCCCCCCCCCCAAAAGCAAACCCAGTGTATTTTAATAACATTTCTGGATACTTTTTTTATATTTCTGGATGCTT
Source organism: Elgaria multicarinata webbii (assembly GCF_023053635.1). NCBI lineage: Eukaryota > Metazoa > Chordata > Lepidosauria > Squamata > Anguidae > Elgaria > Elgaria multicarinata. The sequence continues at coordinate 10,201,375 of NC_086176.1, forward strand.
TTTTTATATTGTGAACCGCCCAGAGAGCTCCAGCTATTGGGCGGTATAGAAATACAATAAATAAATAAATAAATATTACGCATACTAATGTTGTTGGAACAAATGATGTAATAAATCAGCCACACACATTACTGTTTGTGCCTCCGGCAAGCACACATAGTATGTGGACCCGCTTAATTGTTTATAATAGCTGGCCAATGTTTAAAACCAAGTAAGTTGGTCAGAGATTTAGGTGCTCCTGAGAAATCGTCACATTGGTCTGAAAAGTACCTTCAGAAAGTGATTATGCCACCCCATCCCTCACTGTCCTACCTCATCTGGTGTCAAAGAAAAGTGGTATTTCACAGATTATACCATTTGACACTCCTCAGATGGAAATCGGACCACTCCTGGATTTATAACACAATCAGTTCTCACCCCCAAAGATCACCGCCTGAGGTTCATTACCTTCTATACCTTATATTCATTTACTTTACGGTAGTTTGTCCCACACTGGCTTCTGAAGCAATCAATCATAACAGTTTGCTTTAATATATTTTTTAAAACATTTAACAACAAACCAAAAATCTAGGAATGTTTTATCTCACAAGTGATCTGGTTGTACTTATCGTGAAATAGTTGCCTTCAACTCAAACACGTTTTACTATCTAGATAAGGAGTTAGTTTTATGGAAAGGAAGAGTACCCTGAAACTCTTGTGGATATACTTTGTCATGTACTATAGCCCCCACTCAGATTGCTACCTTTGCCAGCAACTTTTAGATTGCTGGCAGAGAAGACTAAAACCGGAATGATGTTAAATGTAACAAGTCACAGTGATAAAGTTTTAGAAACGCATTTCCTCAAAACATTCCAAAAGACAAAATAAACAAACAGAAAATACTGCCCAGTGCCGATGGTAAATAGAGACAGTTGGACTTTGGGGTCCTGTCCACTTTTTTCTTGTTTTAAAAAAGGAAAGGATATGGTAAACCCTGCCCAGAACATACCTCTGTTTTATCTCCCTTCATTATTATTATTATTATTATTTATTTATATAGCACCATCAATGTACATGGTGCTGTACAGATAACACAGTACATAGCAAGACCCTGCCGCATAGGCTTACAATCTAATAAGTTGTAGTTAACAATAAAGAGGGAAGGAGAATGCAAACAGGCACAGGGAAGTGTGAATAGGCACCGGGTAGGGTAAAGCTAATATGTGCCATTCATATTGAAGGTCTTTTCCTGCCCAAACCAGGCAACTGTATCCAAAAGCATTGTACCATCCTAGCAAGTTGTACTTGGCCAAACATGTGTTCTTCACATATTTATTTATTTATTTATTACATTTTTATACCGCCCAATAGCCAAAGCTCTCTGGGCGGTTCACAAAAATTAAAACCATAATAAAACAACCAACAGGTTAAAAGCACAAATACAAAATACAGTATAAAAAGCACAACCAGGATAATCACAATCTGTGTAATAGAACTCTGGTTTTTCAAAACAGTACAACATGTGCGTACAACACATGAAAGAGAATAAAATGGTAGGATGCAATGGTGGTGGAAGGACCCCTTCAGAGTAATACATATGAAATGTCCACCCTCAAAAAAAAAATCCTCCTTGTAAACAGCAAGCTATGACATCAAGAGAGAGGTTCTAACCAGGATGTATGTCTGATGTGCTGGTTTTCTATTTGCAGGGAGTGTGAAACAGGGCAGGATTTTAATAAATGGTATCCCTCCCAGCTATAGTCTGAAATGATGAAGTGCACTCTACCACCTCAGAATTCCACCAACTCATTCTGCTGCATGTGTAAACCAGGCCAAAGAAATGCATCTATATTGTGGGGTGGAATGTGCATTACATGATTGTGAGTTTGAGATAAACTGCTTAACGCAAAGTAAGAGTTATGCAGTTAATTCCACACGTATGGCAATAAAACCATTACACTTTTAAAGTTTTGCTTTTAAAGTGGTTTCTCCTTTTGCCCGTGCCTACTTTTTTCCATTTGAAATGTTTACAAAGCAATTACAGTAAAACCTCTGTGATTGTTGTACGGGCAGAATCAACTGTTTTATGCTTTGGAACTGGGTCCACTTGGAGGGCGTACAAAGGGTTAGGGAAAACCTTTTATCTGTAAGCCAATTAATTCAATGGGTAGTTATTAGAAGTGGATAAAAATGGATGGCTGCTCACGGGATTAGGGTTAGAATTGTGAGGCAGGGTAGGTGTGTATCTTTTGACAGCTTCTGTAGGTCAAAGGGATGGGAGATAATCATATTGCTCCATGAATAGAGTTGTGGACTTGGAAATGAAGATACCTGGTCGATCATGAACCCCTTGTGCTGACACTCAACATCACTGCCTCCTGGTGGAACAAGAAATTTCAGGAGATATAGCTGCTGACTGTCTACGATACTCCCCGAACCGTCTTCATTGTTATTATTATTATTATAATTATTATCTTTATTTGTATCCCGCCTTTTACCCAATGCTAGGCCTCAAGGTGGCCTTTCAAAGTTTAAAACATACATTGGGGGGGACATAAACATTTAAAATACATAACAAAATTATAAGTCATTAACATAGATGGAGGGCCAGATTATTCTCCAAAGGCCTGCTGGAACAAAAAAGTTTTAACCTGCTTCCGAAAGCCCATCAAGGAGGGAGCTAGCCTAGCTTACCCGGGAAAAGAGTTCCAGAGCACCGGAGCAGCCACCGAGAAGGCCCTCTTCTCCCATGTTCCCACCAAGCATGCCTGTGAAGATGGTGGGACTGAAAGAAGGGCTTCTCCAGAAGATCTCCAAGCATGGGCAGGCTCATAAGGGAGAATATATTCTTTCAAATAACCTGGACCCGAGCCATATAGGGCTTTATAGGTCATAACCAACACTTTGAATTGTGCCCGGAAACAGACTGGAAGCCAGTAGAGCTGTTTTAACAGGGGAGTTGTGTGCTCCCTGCAACCAGCCCCGGTTAACATGATGCATGATATGACAACATCATATTCTGTATAGCAGAGGGCCTGGTTCTAACAACCAATGATGTGTGGTATGGGAAGCAAAAACAAACAAACACAATAATGTCATTAGATTTTATCAGGGAGATACGGTTGGAGAGACCCAGAGTGGCAGCAGCTCTGTGTCTTCTGTAATTTTTAATTTCTCCCTCAGTTTCCATCTGTAAAATGGGAACAAAGACCCGTCTAGTGTGAGGACAAGCAAGATATCATTCATGAAACACACTAGGTGCTACAATTGCTATGTATGCTATTCTTATAATTTTTATTAACATTACATTATTACACTTCCTTTATGCATTTCAAATGACTCACTTGGAGCGATGTACACATGGAAACACAGTTTGGGGATTGCCAGACAGATTTGGAAGGTCCTTAGCAATCGGTAAGTGATAGATAGTCTACCTGAACTTGGCAAATAGTCTGCTAGTGGGCCATGATATAACTTCTACCCACCCCTGTACAATGCCACACAAGGTCTCATGTGCAGCCTTCTGCCCCTCCCCCCAAATATGGTTTGAGCTCTAAGTTATTTGAACTGGCGAATAACCATACTATACAACATCTCACTAATCTACTAGAATTTTTTGAGAGTGTCAACAAACGTGTAGACAGGGGTGATCTGGTGGACGTTGTTTACTTGGACTTCCAAAAGGCTTTTGATAAAGTCCCCCACCAAAGACTCCTGAACAAACTTAGCAGTCATGGAATAACAGGAGAGGTCCTCTTATGGATCAGTAACTGGTTAGAGAACAGAAAACAGAGAGTAGGAATAAATGGTCAATTCTCCCGATGGAGGGAAGTAAATAGTGGGGTCCCACAGGGATCGGTATTGGGACCAATTCTTTTCAACTTGTTCATAAATGATCTGGAATTAGGAGTAAGTAGTGGAGTGGCCAAGTTTGCTGACGACACCAAATTATTTAAGGTTGTTAAAACACAAAGGGATTGTGAAGAGCTCCAAAGGGATCTCCCCATGATGGGAGAGTGGGCATCCAAATGGCAGATGTGGTTCATTGTAAGCAAGTGTAAGGTGATGCACGTTGGGGCAAAAAAAACCAACTTCAAGTATAACCTGATGGGATCTGAGCTAGCGGTGACTAAACAAGAACGAGATCTTTGGATTGTGGTGGACAGCTCGATGAGAATGGCCACCCAGTGTGCAGCCACTGTAAAGAAGGCAAACTCCATGTTAGGCATTATAAGAAAAGGAATTGAGAATATAACTGCCAGTACCATACTGCCTTTATACAAATCTATGGTGCGACAATGCTTAGAATACTAAAAAAGGATACTATATAGCTGGAAAAAGTGCAGAAAAGGGCAACTAAAATGATGAAGGGGCTGGAGCATCTCCCCTGTGAGGGAAGGTTACATCAACTGGGATTGTTTAGCTTGGAAAAAAGGAGGCTAAGGGGAGACATGATAGAGGTGTACAAAATTATGCATAGTATGGAGAATGTGGACAGGGAGACATTTTTCTCCCTCTCAAAATACTGGAACCCAATGGGGTCATCCCATGAAGCTGATTGGTGGGAGATCCAGGACAAATAAAAGGAAGTACTTCTTCACACAGCGTATGGTTAAATTATGGAACTCACTACCACAAGATGTAGTGATGGCCACCAATTTGGATGGCTTTAAAAGGGGGTTAGATAAATTCCTGGAGGCAAAGGCTATCAATGGCTACTAGCCCTGATGGTTGTGTGCGATCTCCAGTATTCGAGGCAGTAAGCCTGGGTGCACCAGTTGCTGGGGAACATGGGTGGGAGGGTGCTGTTGCACCATGTCCTGATTGTTGGTCCCTGGCCGATGGCTGGTTGGCCGCTGTGTGAACAGAGTGCTGGACTAGATGGACCCTTGGTCTGATCCAGCATCAGGGCTCTTCTTGTGTTCTTATGAACTGGATTTCTAGAAATAGTTCTTCCCATAAATTATAACAATTACAGTATTCGAATTGCATTGTGTTTCCACATCTGAAGCAACTGTAAAATACAGATGTTATTCAGCTTCAGAGGCATCCAAATTCAGTCCTTCATCATCTTGTGTGTTTTCATGCTCTGTCAATAGCAAGAGGAGGTGTTAGTTTTGGGGGGTGGGGTGGTGTTCCTGACAGGATAGATGAAGCAGTAACTGAATTTCAGAGACAATCCTTCTGTTTCAGTCTGGAAAGAAAAGGCATTGCCTACTCTAAACTGAGGCAATATGACTCTGGTTGGAGATTGTCCCTGCATCAAACTGAACCATTGTCAGTTTCTGTAATTAGTAACTCATCAGTACAATTACGTTTATTTATTTCAGGTTTTATGGCTATGCCAATAGCTGACCTATTCACTTTCACAGGTACTTTTGAAATGCCTGAGATACATCTCTAATCTGCAGGTTATGGCAATTTAGGACCCTGGTAGGGCTTGCTTCTGGGTTACAGGAGCCACGTGAATGATCAGGTTGCCAGACACAGAAGGGCTAGAGATGGTCTCTCCACTCCACTTCCGTTGTGTGTCATCTCATTTTAGTTTGTAAGCCTGATGGAAGGGCCTCTCTCTCTCTTTATTACTGATGTGAGACACTTCGGGAGAAAATAATTGTCTGAAAAACAGGATAAAAAAAGCAGTAAATAAATAATCCATCTTTATATATTTATGGACTACAGCTCATATTCCCACCCAAAAGGCATAAATCTTTTAATGGATCTCTGCATTTGAGCCAAGCAATATTATCAGGGCATACATAGTGTCTATTTCTTGCTAGATTGTACCTCTTCAGATTTCACAGGTGAGAGATGGTAAACTTCCCATATTAAAATAAAGTTCTGTAATCGAAAACTAGCATGTCAGCCATAGAAGTTGTAATATGGTTTCTCCCTTATATTTTAGCTTTTTGCATGCATAGAGGTGTGTTCCTGTTTTGAGTTGTGTTTTGTTTTAAATGGAAGCAATCAAATATGCAGTCCCCTACTAGCAGTGGTGGTATATTCCAGGAAGAGCTATACCATATGGTTCTCTAAATTATGTAGCTTGGCTGCACCTTGAGAGGGCGAGGGATGGGCAGTGAGGCTGATTTAAGGATAGCAACTGCTTGCGTTCTTACTTCTATAATAAATCCATCTTTGGATTGGCTAACCATCTTCTGAAAGCCTGCCCTCAGGCTTTGAAAATGTTTACCTGTATTGTTTATAAATTCAGTCTTTTTTTTTAAAGCCTTTTTGAAAGCAAGACACCTACCCACCTTCCCCTGTTTTCACTACTATCCCAATGATACCAGACCGAGAAGGGTAATGTTTGTCTTGAACCCCAGTTGCAGTTCACAAACAGACTTCTGGAAGTGAGTCAAGAAGTATTTATGCCACGTTGGCATCTTTGCTCATGGCAAAAGGTGCTGGTTAGGATTGTCAGGGTCTAAGGGCCTCTTCCTAAGGGAAGGAGTTAAACTTCAGGAAGCAGGACCATCCTTCATTTTCTCTTCCATTCTTAGGCTTAAACTGCATTTCCCCAGCATGTTCTTCCAGTCTCTGTGTTTTTATTGTGGGAATTTCCAGAGGATTAGCCATGTTAGCCTACTGCAGCAAAAACAACGAAGAGTTTTGTGGCACCTTAATTAGGGTGACCATATGAAAAGGAGGACAGGGCTCCTGTATCTTTAACAGTTGCATAGAAAAGGGAATTTCTGCAGGTGTCATTTGTATATATGGGGAACCTGGTGAAATTCCCTCTTCATCACAACGGTTAAAGCTGCAGGAGCTATACTAGAGTGACCAGATGCAAAAGAGGGCAGGGCACCTGCAGTTTTAACTGGTGTGATGAAGAGGGAATTTCACCAGGTTCTCCATATATACAAATGACACCTGCAGAAATTTCCTTTTGAATACAACTGTTAAAGATACAGGCGCCCTGTCCTCACCCTACTTTAAAGACTAACCGGTTTACGCCATAGTAAATGCGTTAGTCTTTAAAGTGCCACAAAATTCTTTGTTGTTTTACTTGTAGAAGAGACATGAATAAGGACAATACATACATCTTGAAAATTCAAGGGGGAAAGCTCAATAATTCTACACTGGAGAATAGTCAAAAGGAGAGCTTTGAGATTTGAGATTTCTCTCATATATATATATATATATATATATATATATACACACACACACACACACACACACACACACACGTATCACCAAAGCTTTGCCTTCTGAGCTTCAAGAACCTTGGCAATCTTACCTCTGGTACTCCATTTTCACTGCAGGCAAAGTCCAATTGTTGCTTTTGGGAGGGAAAAGGTGGTGGGGTCATATGTAAAGTATCCATCTGGATATGTCCTTATGTGGTAAACCAGGCCGTCAGTGTGTGGGTGGGTGGCTGGCTATAGGTGTGCTTCATATGCATGATGTCAGTTTGGTTTGGTTTTCCTGAACTGATTTACCTGCCTTCTGGCATTTGTAGACAAAAGATTTTAATTGCTCCAGGAAAAGTGCTACACTGTATAATAAAAAATCCTGGTTTGTAGTTATACAGTGGTGCCAAGGAGATTCTTTGCTCAGGTGCTTTAATGCCTCAGATTTTATGATCAGTATGATGAGGGACAGACTGAAATCACTCAAAAGACAAAGCAATAAATATATAACGATTTTACTTAACTTTAGGATTTTCAGTAAATAGCCATATAACTAATAATATAATTATATAAACCAAATGCAAACCATCTGAATTCTAAACCAAGGTTAATTACAAATATGGTACTGCTGCTATGGGACAGTGCTTTCACATTGTCTTGGCCTCCTGTGGCATCTGTTGGCCTCTGCTCCTGAATCACCCTGTTCCTAGATGGTTAAAGGTTGCTCTGTCTCTTCCTCTTTATTTTACTTCATTATCAGTGGCTCTAAGCCGCTGCTGCCTTCTTCTTCCTGACTGTTAGAGCAGTACGACAATGGAACCAGTGACCTAGGGAGGTTGTGGGCTCTCCCACACTAGAGGCCTTCAAGAGGCAGCTGGACAGCCATCTGTCAGGGATGCTTTAGAGTGGATTCCTGCATTGAGCAGGGGGTTGGACTCGATGGCCTTGTAGGCCCCTTCCAACTCTGCTATTCTATGATTCTGTCTTTCTTCTCAGCAGTTCCTGCCTCCTTCTCCAAACGCCTTTCTTCCCTCTCCTTCTCCTTCCTAACAACAACAGCAACGGTCATTTTTTCACACTGACGTCCTGCTCAGTGATTTGTCAATTCCATACCTCTCAGCCATGTTACAGAGTTTACAATCCAAGGATGCTTGGATTAATTAATCTAGGAGACAGTCGGTGCTTTTGAGTCTTCAGATATGGTGGCCCTGTGCCCTACTTTATAGAGGACAGTCCTGAGTTTGAAGCCATCCTCTATTTGAAGGGCTGTGCAGTCCAAGCCCCCTAAGAAGGGAAAATAGCAGGGTGGTGGAGGTTGGCCATCAACACTTCGCACCTAGAGAGCAGAGTGAGCAGGTGACAACAGGTCACTGAGTTGTGTTGCATTTCTATTTAAATTTCAGTCATTATTTCTAGTTCTGCATCTATACCTATGAATTAGCATTTGCAAATTCAAAATACTAGAACTCGGGGTCCTCCCATGAAGCTGATTGGTGGGAGATCCAGGACAAATAAAAGGAAGGACTTCTTCACACAGCGCGTAGGTAAATTAGGGAACTCACTACCTACCACAGGATTCCTGGAGGCAAAGGCTCTCAATGGCTACTAGCCCTGGTAGTTGTGTGCTGTCTCCAGTATTCGAGGCAGTAAGCCTGTGTGCCCCAGTTGCTGGGGAACATGGGTGGGAGGGTGCTGTTGCACCATGTCCTGCTTGCTCATCCCTGGCTGATGGCTGGTTGGCCGCTGTGTGAGCAGAGTGCAGGACTAGATGGACCCTTGGTCTGATCCAGCATCAAGGCTCTTCTTATGTTCTTATGCAAATTTGTGTCCTCTTTTGTGGTGATATATTTTCACTTTTGGGCGATTCATAAGTGGCCATCCTATATGTGGAGCAAGCATCCTCTCAGTATGTGAAAACTAATGTGGAACATTCCCATGGTTAGTGTCATGTTCATTATGAATTGCAGTTTACTCTGCTTACTCTGTTGTTAATTTGGGGCTCTAATTATTGTAACTGAGATACTATCACCCCTCCATCTCAATGGTTGCCTTATATCTTGGAAGGCAGATCATTCATTCATTACATTATATTACTTAATAAATAAATAATAAATAATTACTCAGCTCTCTACTGAATACTTTCCTGTTATATGGAAGTAGGTAAAAAATTCCCAGATTTTTGGGATATATTTCCTTATAGCAGCCTTCCCAGTGCAATTGAAAATGAGTTTGGGACAAAAAATTTTGATTAGGAATGCAATCCTATATACACTTACTAGGAATAAGCCCCATAGAAATCAATGGGACTTATTTCTGGATATGTCACTTAGAGTGCATTCCTATGCATGTTTAGACAGAAAAAAGCCCACAACTCCTAGCATTCCCCGGCCAGCATGTCTGATCATGGAATGCTGGAAGTTGTAGGACTTTTCTGTTTAAACATACATAAAGATTGTGCCATCAAACATACTTCTAGTGTGTTTAGGGTTTGCTTTTTTTCCTTTCTTGAATTCATTCTCCAGTGCTTTGTCTTGTCTAATCTTTAGTGATTAAAGCAGCAGCACTTCCAGTGATTTCCAATATTAAAAATATTGATTAGTGATCCTTCTAAAAACTAGGTATGGGGTCCCAGATGCTTAAAAATCCAGCTCCTGCTCAATGGACTCACCATCTATTTAGACAACAAAGAACAAAATACCAAAATAAAATAAAATTCAGTTGGAGAAGGAGAAGCCAAAAATACTTAGATATAGATGGAATAAATGAGTCTTTAAAAAGAGAAATATTGGAATAATATCAGTGAATATTGCAACCAGTGATATGCCGAAGAGATTCCAGCTAATGCTGTGGCTAAAAGTGCAATCCTAAAGTTTAGACAGGAAAAAAGTCGTAAACTCCAAGTATTCCCCAGCCAGCCATTTCAAATTAAGCACTCCCACAAACCCATTAGGTGGCCTTAGGGAAGTCACTATATTCTCAATAATATGACAGTGATAATATTGATAATGTTACAGGGTTGCTGTAAGGATGCGATAATGTATGCAGGGAACTTTGAACATCCAAATAAGTATTGTTTCAAAAGATTTCAAAGGGAAGGGCTTTGTTTGGGGCCATAGTCCATGGCAGTTTGGGAAAAGGTCTAAGGGAGATGAGACCAGTTCTGTCTTGTCTGACCGTGCTGTAAGCTCTCAGCTCAATTTCCCTCCAAATCTGCTGTCTATTCATTAAGTGGCCATGGCATCCGTGTTAGGGGTGTGTGCTTCATTCATTTATTGTCCAACAGAATGACCATTAACCATTAACTCTCTCTCTCTCTCTCTCTCTCTCTCTCTCTGTCTGGGCTTCTCCAATATAGGAAGCTGGAATGCCCAGGAAGGAAAGCCCGTTTATTTGCCCATTTTTTCTGTTGCCTTTATGTAAAATATGAACACTGGATAATATATTATTTTCAAGGAAGCTGGATCCCTCTTTCTTGTAGACCAGAGCTTCACCCCTCTATATCAGTCAGAAGACAAATGATCCCCCAACCCTCCTGCACAGCCTTTCTACAGAGTCAAAGGTCTCGTTGACTCTCCTTGAACCCCACTTCTGCTGATACTCCAGAGGCTAGTTAGAGCCAGTGAGCTTTTATCCTTGCTCTCTGGGCTTCTGGAACTAGGGCTTCAAGGGGTGGGTGATGGAATTTTTCCAAGCAACATGGAATCATATTGTCCTTCGTCCCCCACATCCAAAATCATAAAGCAGAGTCAGATGAACTATGTACAATGTCAAGATTGGATGCATTTTAAGGATTTGATCCTATTTTCCTTATGTATTTGAGAAATTGGGCGCATGACAGCTCATGCTACAATAAATGTGTTGGTCATTAATGTACTACTTTTGCTGCAAAGGTCTAATTACAGCTGCCCCTACTAAATTTGCATCTTTCTTAGCTGTCCCTGTGCTGCCCCCATGTGGTCCCACATAAACACTGCAAATGCTGATAGCATCTGTCCCAGTTGGATTTTATTTTTATTTATTTGTATTCGTTTGCCACAAGGTTTCAGCAAATTCCCCAGTATCACACTTCCTGATCTTTCCTTTCCTTCCCATTGTGAGAGTTTGTTGTTGCCACACACAAGTAATTTCGATCCTGAAGAGCTAATTTTTCATTGGAGCAAAATGTGAATATCTTTTTTTTTCCTCCTCCATGCCTGCAGGATCTGGGATTCTCCACTTCTCCTGGCTGCTAAGGAGAACAATGGCCAGGTCATCAGGAAATTGACAATGGATGGCTCTTGTGATCTTTATCAAAGAGGTACTTATCCTTCTTGTTCCTTTCCAACAAAAGGAGCCCCTGTCCACTGAGGACAGAATTTCCTTGGAGTAGCAAGGGCCCCATCGAAAGAAACGAACTGGCTTCACCTATCTCCGCTTTGATTCTCCCCAATGGGGTTGGTGCTACAGTCCAGGATTTTACTGCATAGGCTGCTGCTCTAGGCACTTCTCAAATACTGCTCATACTTTGGCCTTCCCAGGCCTTAGCTAGACCTAAGGTTTATCCTGGGGTCATCCCTGCCTGCTCCCGGGATATCCTGTGTGTCATTTACATGAACAGGGATGACCCCGGGATGATCCTGGGATAAACCTTAGGCCCAGCTAAGGCCAAAGTGTGCGTTCTTTATCACTCTTTGCAACTAAAGAGCCAAGCTAAATGGGATGGGGCTGCCATGTTTGTTCATGTATCTACCCCATTTACATACAACGGAAAGTGGCAGATGGGTTGGGAGAACTGAATCTACCTTTCCCCCCACTCTTGACACATTTCTTCAAGCCCAGAGAGCTTCAGCTATGGAACGGTATATAAATGCAATAAATAAAAGAAAGAAGGAAAGAAATGGACCAGCTTGAGAGGGAAATGTTTGAAAGAACAGAACATAGGGAAGTAAGGCGAGAAAAGGTTCAGTTCCTTCATGTGCCCCCATTTTGTTGTAAAAATTTGACCCTTCTTCCACCAACAGTTTTGAAAGTGAGTGGGGCAGTCATCTGGACAAACCAATGGCCCCTGTCATATCTAACTTGGCCCCCTGAGTGCAGCTCTTTCGTAGCTGAGCCTTGGATTCCCCTTATTCTGTGTATGTAGGAGCTGTGGGCGAGACGGCCCTCCACGTGGCTGCCCTCTATGACAGCACAGAGGCTGCTGAGGTTCTTCTGGAGATGGCTCCAGAACTCATCAATGAGAAGATGACGTCAGAACTCTATGAAGGTAATAGCTATTTTTTAAAAAAAGGGTCTGAGATTGGAGGAGCATTTCCATTATTTATCATTTACAGTATGATTATGTGTATATCAGAAGTTAAAGACTGCTATATTTGGGAACAGGGTCATAACATAAAATAGACCAGAATAGACAAAATGCATGTATATTAACGGAAGCCGGTCCTTTTGTTCTTCCAAGAGTTGATAGAAGGTAACCGATCTTAAACAAACTTATTAGACTTTTGTCTTACATAATTTAATTGTGATATAATAATAGCATAATCAGGTTATTGACTTTCCCGGTTGAATTTTTTTTTAAATTTCCCAACATCTGGCATAAAACATTCTAGTAACATATATCGTATTTCTTTGATTGTAAGACGCCATCGATTGTAAGATGCACACTAATTTCAGTACCACCAACAGGAAAAAAAACCCTAAGACACACCCGCGATTCTAAGACGCACCCCATTTTTAGAGTTGTTTATATGGGGGGAAAAAGTGCATCTTAAAATCAAAGAAATAGGGTAGACACTTTTTTTTCCTCCCATGGGCCCAAAAGCAGCTGGATGGGGTGACTTCAAAGGTGGAAGAGTGGTGGAGAGAAACAAATCCCCCCACCTGTCAGTTAAATTGTGCATACATGAAATTTGCATACAGGTTGGCAATACTGATCCTTCACTTCTTTTAATAGTGGAATGGCAGGGAGAAGATTAACTTCTGCCATGGCTTCATTCCTAAGGTGGTTTAATATGTGTTTAACTTCCATGGCTATCTCCCAAAGAATTCAAAGAACTAGGAATTGTAGTTTGGTGACTCCTAGCCCCCTTTCCCCCTTCACAAAACCCTGCAGTTCCCACCAGAGTTCCCAAGGGAAAGAATGTTAAACTGCTTTAATTGTGTATTGTGGACATGCCCTACCTAGGTATGAGATGTATAGAAATATGGCCTCTATCTCATATATCTATGGGTAACAGTGGCTTTTGATAGCTCTGAGGATCCAACTAGATGATAGATCATATCAGAACATTTTATTGGATTTGACTAATAGCCATTACAAAGAAATTAACAAAATACACCATGCAATAACAGAATAACTAGATATGACATTAGCCACATCTCTTTCAAACCATTCTGTGGCATAATAATTTAAACCTGATTTCAGATTTAGAAAAATGAGCACTTCTTTTTCTTATTGATTGGCATTTGTGCAGGGGGTAAGGCAATAAATGGGTGCCCTGTTTACACTTACACACATTCAGACTGCATCTTACCAAAGCCTATTAAGAGTGAGCTTATAACACCTGACTCATGTCACTCTAGTTGAGAATACATTAAACAAAAGCAGTGCTTCGTTAATGTAAGCCATTTAAAAACTGTACAGGAAAACACAGCCAAAAGGTTTGAAAGGGACAGATAAAATCCAGTGCACATCTGGGATGGTCTGAAATATTGTTGCTGAAAAGTGTCTTGGTGTGGGTGTTTAGTGAAGGGAATCTCGTCTTGTTTTTCATGTGACTTGCAGGACAAACGGCTCTCCACATTGCAGCTGTCAATCAAAATGTCAATCTAGTGAAGTGCCTACTCAAGAAAGGGGCTCACATCTCCACTCCCCGAGCTACAGGAAGCTTCTTCAGGCGTACCGCCGAAAGCCTCTTCTACTTCGGTACGGCTACATCTGATACTGTACAAGGTTTAGGGAGTGCACCCCAACTTATATGCACACCAAAAGAACCCAACAGACAATGGGGTCCCTGCTATTGTTGGTTCCAACCCTATTGTTGGTTCCAATCTTTCACCGGAGCAATCATGTTTCTGTTAAAAACAGATGGCTGTAGCAATTTGGTGCCTTATTCAGAACCATTCAGTATGCCTGTCCTTCACAACTGTATTTTGTCATTTAGCAATAAGCAACATTTTCTGCCAGATCAAGCACATTTTAGTTGTCAGGACTGCGATTCTCCTTAGTAATGTTGACGGGCTACCAGCTTCCCCCACTGAGCACTGCTGTGTGAAGAAGGGGACCCAACACCCTTCCTGGCAGGCGTTATGGTAGCAGAGGGGCTGCTAGTTCAGCACCATCGTAAGTCCATGACTCATATAAGCAAGTCATCAAGTGACAAAAGAAACACCTGTGTCACCAACTGTGTTGGAAACAAACAAACCTTCCCAGACAGACAAACTAATTGTTCTAGGGGAAAGTTCTCTTCAAATCCTAAACAGGATGAACGTTTAGACTAGGTGTGGGCAACTGGTGGCCCTCCTGATGTTTTGGCCTAGCTAGCGTGACCAAAGATGAGGGAGTTTTCCGCCAAAACCACCAAGATGGACAACTTGTGGCCCTCCACACCCTAAGCCTGGAAGAAAATATCACCATACTCCAAAGTCCTTTGGCAGGGTAAGGATTTTTCTCCTCTGTTGCTGCCACCGGACTAAGGAAATCTTGGCTGACAAATCATCAGTTATCTGAATTGATTAAATGGGTTGGACCCGGGCTGAAATCAATGGGTCTTAAGTCAGGACTAACTTAGATCCATGTCTCATTGATTTTAGGGTGACCATCTGAAAAGGAGGACAGGGCTCCTGTATCTTTAACAGTTGCATAGAAAAGGGAATTTCAGCAGGTGTCATTTGTATATATGAAAAACCTGATGAAATTTCCTCTTCATCACAACAGTTAAAGCTGCAGGAGCTATACTAGAGTGACCAGATTTAAAAGAGGGCAGGGCCCCTGCAGCTTTAACTGTTGTGATGAAGAGGGAGTTTCACCAGGTTCTCCATATATACAAATGACACCTGCTGAAATTCCCTTTTCAATACAACTGTTAAAGATACAGGAGCCCTGTCCTCCTTTCCATATGGTCACCCTAATTGATTTCAACGGGGTCTACTTGAAGTATGACTAAGGGCTCTTCTACACCAAGCAGGATATTCCGCTATGAAAGCCGTATGAAAGCGGTATATGAAAGGCAGGAGCCACACTACTGCTCTATAGAGATATTGAAGTGCACTGAACTGTTGGGGCCCATGACATATACCACATACTGCTTTCATACCACTTTCATAGTGTGATATCCTGCTTGGTGTAGTTGTGTCATGGGCCCCAACAGTTGTCAGTGCACTTCAGTACCACTATAAAGCAGTAGAGTAGATCCTGCAGTGCGCTTCAAAACCTCTATAAAGCAGCTGTGTGGCTCCTGCCTTTTATATACCACTTTCATACCGCTTTCACAGTGAAATATTCTGCTTGGTGTAGAAGAGCCCTCTGTCTGGATCCAACTCATTATTCTAAAAAGCATGTGTGTTTTTTCGATGAGGCACGGTGTGTGTCACAGCCGGCAGCTCCATCTTAGAAGAGGCATTTGCTCCTGTATGAAAGAGAAGTAGGGAATGCCTCTTCTAAGAAGGCAGCTGCTTTCCACAGTTTTTGAAGGTCCCTATATTGAAAGGTAATTAAAAAGTTTTAAACATCTTCTCTCTTCTTAATTGATAAAAAAAAAAGATTAGTCCAAACAAGTAATCAACTAAATGTTGCAGCCCTAATTACTGTCAGAGAAGTCCCTTTCCCCACCCCTCACCTGATTTGAGTCCTCTTTTAAGTCTGCTTTGTCCCTGGTATTCTCCTCAGGGGAACACATTTTGTCCTTTGCAGCCTGCAGTGGAAATGAGGAAATTGTTCGTCTGTTGATCGAAAACGGAGCTGATATCAGGGCACAAGATTCTCTAGGTAAGCGATGCAGCCAGAAGGAGAATCCTTTCAGGGGGGCTTTTCTTAATGATATGGAGAAACTTTTTCTCTGAGTTGAGGAGCTATAACCAGGGTGTTTATTACAATTATTACATTATTATTATATTTTATTTTTCATTGTCTGTAATATACCACAGCCAAAATTTGTGCTCAGCCTCAAGAATTAAAATTTGCTGCCTTAATGTAAATTGATGTAACTAAGGCCGTAGCTAGACCTAAGGTTTATCCCAGGATTGTCCTGGGGTCAAACCTGTTCATCTAAGTGCCACACAGGGCATCCAGCGCTCAGGCAGGGACGAACCTGGGATGATCCTGGGATAAACCTTAGGTCTAGCTACAGCCTAAATGAAGCCTTTGCTGATTAAAACCTACCAATTAAATCTGAATAAAGCTCGTATCCGTAAAGATTATCCACCAGCTGCTGCCTTGATTTATTATTTATTTATTTATTACATTTATATACCGCCCCAAAGCCGAAGCTCTCTGGGCGGTTTACAAAAGTTAAAAACAGTGAACGTTAAAAAGTATACAAAATTTAAAACCATCGGAAACATAAAAACAACAGTATAAAAACAACGATATCCATTTAAAAACAACGAGGAGAGGAATACTGTAACAGGGTGCTGTAATATCCATGACATATAATCCAGCATCTGTGCAATATGATATATGAGAAAGTGTTAGCCAATTGCCATACAGCATCTTTGAGAATGACATTTATCAAATATTTTTCAATTCTTTAGTTCACCAAGTGTGGTTCTTTCATTTTCAGGTAACACCATTCTTCACATCCTGGTCCTTCAACCCAACAGGACATATGCATGGCAGATGTTCAATCTGCTACTCTCCTATGACAAAGAAGAGGGGAGCCTAGAACCTCTAGACTCCGTTCCAAACCACGAAGGCCTAACTCCCTTCAAACTGGCTGGCATCGAGGGCAACACTGTGGTGAGCACATGAGCCACTTGGGCCGTAGCTAGGCCTAAGGTTTATCCCAGGATTGTCCTGGGGTCAAACCTGTTCATCTAAGTGCCACACAGGGCATCCAGCGCCCAGGCAGGGATGAACCCGGGATGATCCTGGGTTAAACTTTAGGTCTAGCTATGGCCTTGATCTCTGTGAAAGAGGCTTTGAAGAGAGTTTTTTGAAATACAATTTATTATAATGTCCCCACCTCTTTCTTCAGGGAGCGCCAGGCTAATTACCCAGGATTCTCTGACAATCTCTCATCTAAGCTCTAACCATAATGAGGTCTGATTCAGATGTTATGACAAGCCGTGGTTTGCTGTTAGGCGCACACAAGCAGGCTCAAGTCTTGGGCTTGTAGCTCTCCCTTTCTTTCATGTGTGAGGCAAGGAGGGGTAAAGCTTTCGTTCAGAGTTTGTAATGAGCAGTCTCTGGCTGTATGTGGTTTGTTACAAACCATGAATGGAGGAGGAGCGTACAAGCCCAAGCTCATGCCTGCTCATGCATATAACAAATCATAGTTCATCGTTAAGTCTGAATTGGGCCTAAGGCTTGCTTAGATGTAACAATGCATCAGCATTATGTTCTTTCAAACCATTCTGTGGCATAATAATTTAAACCTGATTTCAGATTTAGAAAAACGAGCACTTCTTTTTCTTATTGATTGGCATTTGTGCAGGGGGTAAGGCAATAAATGGGTGCCCTGTTTACACTTACACACATACAGACTGCATCTTACCAAAGCCTATTAAGAGTGAGCTTATAACACCTGGCTCATATCACTCTAGTTGAGAATACAGTCACCAAAAGCAGTGCTTTTTTAATGTAAGCCATTTAAAAACTGCACAGGAAAACACAGCCAAGAAATTTGAAAGGGACAGATAAAAATCCAGTGCACATCTGGGATGGTCTGAAATATTGTTGCTGAAAAGGGCAAAGGAATTGATAGACGGAACAAAGGAGGATTGCTTAAATAAAATAATTTGGAAATCTTCTTTCTGAATACGTAAATCTATATTGTTGGGCATCTTGTAAAGAACATGGAATTTCAAACTTGGGAGCATTTAAACACTAAAATATATTTGTAAAATCAACACATTCTGGTGATTAGCGGACCCCCTCCCACACTCAGTCCAGTTTGTAAAAATCGATTAATTAACAGACTTCCGCAATCCAACTGATAATTAGTTCAGGAGCTTCTTGATTAATTATGAATAGGGCCTTGGCTTTTAGGTCTGATTACTGTCAACAGGTGCAAATAGGGGCCTAGAGGCTCCCCTGTGTTCAGCTGCCCTCTTGGCCTAGGCAGGACCACTGCATTCTCCCAGCCAGTTATTTAGCTTAAATGGGGAATGACCGTAAATGGCACATCCAAGCCAGAAGGTGCCCTTGGTGCACGGAAACCTCTAAGCTCCAGCGCAATCCTGGTGGCATAATGGTTAATGGCTGGGGCCTAGAGGCCAGCAGCCTTTTGAACCATTGTGGCTTAACTTTGGAGACCCAGCAAACCAGAGCCCTCTCCCCAGACTATCATCTAGACTTGGATTCCCTGAAACTCAGCTGCCATCTTGAGCGATCTCTGATGCAAAATTGTGTGAGGGATTTGATGAGACTCATCTCTGGCTGTCTTTCCTCCTCAGATGTTCCAGAACCTCATGCAGAAGCGAAAGCATGTGCTGTGGTCCTTTGGGCCTATGACCACCATTCTCTACGACCTCACGGAAATTGACTCCTGGGGTGAAGAGCAGCCTTTTCTAGAGCTTGTTGTCTCAACCAAGAGAAGAGAGGTATTATTTATTTAATTTGTTTATTTATTGCATTTTTATACCACCCAACAGCTGAAGCTCCCTGGGCGGTTCACAAAAACTGTGGAGCTCCGATACTTTTTTTGTCTTTGTGGAAAGATGACTGCTGGTATTATTGAACGAGGAATCTTGAGTGTCCTTCTTAGCTGCTCACACAACCCACAAGGTCTAGGAGTTTCTTGTCCAGCTGATGAAAGGAAGACCCAAAAGTGTGTTCAGTTTCCGTAAGAGAATTTACAACACGGACTTCAACTTTGTGAGACAGAGTGAGAGAATGTGGCCTTAGACTGCAAATATGCAAAAAGCCAATTGGAAGACTGTTAATGTTGCAGGTGGCAATTTTGCTGTTCAGGCTAAACGGCCTGCACTCTCTTCTTTTTTCACAGTGAAATAAACAAGAATTAGGCTGAATAGTGATAATGTTCCTAAAGTGACTCCTCAAAGTGTTGGAAGGTTGAATCAGTTCATTTTTATGCAGATTTTTTTTCAAATGTTAAAAAATAACAAAGCAGGAAAGGCCAAAATATTGTTTCTTGACTTGTATGCAAAATTATTTATGTGTGTGTAGCTTTCAGCACTTGTTGTGAAGGGAAGGAATCTGTATTCTGGGGGCATTGCAAGCTTTCTGGAAGCCTGTATGGGAAGTGGAGGGGGTATACTGCCTTGGAACATGGAGGTTTCATTTAATTATTATAGTAAAAATTCACCTGATATAACTGAGATGAATCTGTACAGTAGAGTCTTTTTATCTTAAAGACTCACAAAGATCCCTGCAACATCTGGATTTTAAAAGCCAGTCCTGAACTCCAGCGGATGCTGTGGAATAATGGCTTTTAATGCTCACTGCTGACATGCAGCCCATAATTACCCAGAGGGCAATGACAGAAAAAAAGTAAAGGTTGTAATTCCTTGGTAGAGCACCTGCTTTGCATGAAAAGGGTCCCTGGTTTTATCCCTGGCATCTCAAGGACTAGCGAAGGCCATCGCTGCCACTCGGTTTATAAGTGACTGTCATTCTCTCGTCTTTCTTCGAGAGAAATAACCTCCTTGAACCTTCAGATTGCGTCTGGCAAAATAACTCCATTCTCTTGGAAAGACAAATTTTTTGCTTGTTGAGACCTTGTTAACCCTGCTGACATTTGCATGCACTCGTTGGCCGTTGGCCTATTAAAATCTGTACCTTCTTTATTGTGTGGAAAATGCTTCACACGAAATAGCATTGCTGCAGCAACTCCCATCAACCTGTTCACCTTTATGGTTTTTACATATGACATTTGACGTCATTACAGACCGTTTCTCTTAACCTCTTTGAACCATCATAAACGTATCAGAAATGGATCTGCTGAATTGTGGCTGGAAATATATTCACTTACAGCAGCAGTCTCTGGCTGATGGGTAACACCCTACTTTAAGACACACCCTAGTGTGCGCAACCACTTTCTTCTTTTTTCCCTTGGGATGAGGGGGCATAAATTAAACTCTCTACGCCTCTGAGATCATAGCTAACTTTAAAGGGAAACTAAATCCCCCCTGTCCTACTAGAAAATCCATGCATCCACTGAGTGTCATTACAGACTCTAGATACCATCTATGGATAACTGTAGCTCTGTACTATCAACAATAATCCATTTCCATGTTTTAACAGTAAACTGAAGTCATTGATCCATACCACTGATTGATTTTTAAAGAACCTAGTTGACACCAATATTGACTAGTAAAATGTGTTGCACAAGTTAAGGAGTTGAAGATGATGGTAGGGTGAGGAATAGGGTGGAAGAGAGAAGCTCTATTCAGACAACCCCAATGAATGGGGCTGGGCGGGAATCAGGATTGTGTTTGTTGATTCCACCCCCAACCTCTGTGGGTTTATCAGAATTCATTACCTGAGCTCCTGGAGAGGCTCTGTTAAGAAGGTCTAATGAATGTGTGAAGGCGGAGTTTTGGGGCGGTGCAGGTTGGCATTCATGTAGTTGGCAGGATAAGAAGGCACCACTGTGCAGGCGCGGATTGTGCCGATAAAAGTGATTAAAATCTTTAATAATTCTCATCTGTGTCCAGAATGCTCTTTATTTCGGATTAAAAATAATCCTTCCTCAGGAGCTACAATCAATCAAATTAACACAGTTTTAAAACTTATTTACGAAACCAAACTCACATGGGATACACCACCTATGGTATTCTCAACATTTCAATAGCAGTTTATTGCCTAAACAATCAAATTTAGAGATTATATATATATAGTAATTTGATTCATAGTTTTATAAGAATTTTTTTTATAAAGAATTTTAAAAACGTTTTTAGAAAACATTCTCACAAAGTGCAGCAAATGATTTTTACTAGAACATTAAACATGAACCCCAGTCATTATCACACTAAAATTCTTGCAAAGCCTGCGTTGTAAAACCTTCTGGACACAGACGAGAATTATTAAAGATTTTAATCACTTTTATCGGCACCAGAGCTAGTCTCTCAATCCGCGCCTGGGGGCTGGCACTGCCAGCAGGCATCATCCTCTCACGTTTACTCATCATACATACTAGTGTCATCTAGATGGGGTTAGAGAAGAAAAATTAAAGGGGTAGGGAAGTTAGGCATAGAAGATATAACAACTAAAATGGGCCCATACAGCAGTTTGAGATTTTTGATGGGAAAAATGGAACAACCCCATTAAATTGGTAGGCAATGTATTCAGAAGAGGCAAAAGAAAGTGCATCTTTTCATATGTAACTTTCACACTTCGCCGCCACAAAATGTAGTGATGTCGTCTAGTTTAAATGGCCTTAAAACGGAACTGGACACATTCATGGAGGTCTGGGGTGTGTGTGTGTGAGTGTAACAATGGAAGCAGGTTGCTGCCTTTGTATTCTCTTGTGGGCTTCCCCAAAATCAACTGCTGACCACTGTTTGAAATGAGATGAAGGCCCCTTGATCCGATCCAGCAGGACTGCTCTTACATTCTTATGGAGTCTTAAAGGGAACCTAGAGACCTAGACACTCTAATTATTATTACCATATTTCTTCGATTGTAAGACGCACACTAATTTCAGTGCCACCAACAGGAAAAAAACAACAACTAAGACACGCCTGAGATTCTAAGAAGCACCCCGTTTTTAAAGATGTTTATTTGGGGGGGAAAGTGCGTCTTAGAATTGAAGAAATACGGTATTATTGCATTTATATCATGCATCCCGTGCATTCAAAGCACTTCACAAATATTTTCTCAGTACAATACAAATAGGAAAGAATTATTGTTCCCTTATTGCTGATGGGGTGAAGAATGTAGCTGAAAGAGAATGGTTTTCCTAAGGCCACCTACTGATCCATGGCAGAGGTAAGATTTGAACGCTGCCTAAAGAAGTGAGGCAGGTGGCTACCAGGAGGAGGGCCTTCTCTGCTGTGGCACCCCGGCTGTGGAATGAGCTCCCTAAGGAGGTTCGCTTGGCACCTACATTATATGCTTTTAGACGCCAGGTGAAGACCTTTTTATTCTCCCAGCATTTTAACAGCCTATAAATAAATTTTAACTCGGTGTTTTAAATTTGTAATTTTGCATTGCTGCTGTTTTTATCTGGTTCAGCTTTTATATTGTATTCTATATTATGGTTTTATACTGTTGAATGGTTTTAATTTTTGTGAACCGCCCAGAGAGCTCTGGCTATTGGGCGGTATAGAAATGTAATTAATAAATAAATAAACCAGGGATTTTCCACCTCTTCTCCTTAGCCACTAAACTCTACCAGCTCTTGCTAACTCAGCCTTTCTCAACCTGGGGCGCTCCAGATGTGTTGGACTACAACTCCCAGAATGCCCCAGCAGCTGGCTGGGGCATTCTGGGAGATGCAGTCCAACACATCTGGAGTGCCCCAGGTTGAGAACCACTGTGCTAACTAGTCTCCTAGGGAAACTATAAATTATAGCCATTGGTATCATCTATTGCTTCCCAAGGAGCACTCAGGCTCACATAAAGTGTGCAATAAAATGCAAACTCTTCAAAACAAGCCATCAAACTGAACCCTAATTAAAAACTGCCACCATCCCACACACAAAACCTTTAGCCCCTTTACTGCTGCACCATTATTGTAGTAGTAGTTGTACCCAAATGCTCTTTTCGTTGTTGCTTGAGGATATAAACGCACACCAGTGCTTTGATTAATAGGACAGTAACCTATCATTGCAGTCTCATAGTAGTTAAGGTCTGATTGATTAAAATTAAACAGAATGTTCAAAGCAATTTCTGTTGAGCTCTAGGAAATTGAGTTCAACTACTTTGGAAATAAAGTGTGTGTTCCAAACCTCTGATAATTTACCAAATTGTTGTTTGCCTGACATTCAAATTGCCAATTTAAAATTATAGACACACATCCAGCATCAGCTAAAAAAAGCGTTACATTTTAGAGTACAGTTTTAGAGTGCAAGCAACTGTCAGACTCCAGAGAAGCCCCTCCCCTGAGTTTGTGCATGAATCGCAGTTTGGGGCCTGTCTCTTGGTTGGCAAAGGGGTGGTGCAGTTCACCATGCAGGGAGACAGCCATCTTCTCTGTGGATGGGTCTCATAAGGGCTTTTTGATAATTAAATGAATTTAATTTCTGCAATCAGTTCACTTGCAGCCCATTAGTACCAGCTGACAGTTGGGGAATTACTGCCATTCCCATTGCAGTATGTATCATAGTGTTCTATTTACGCATCAACAAAGGAACATAAGAGCTATTCTGGATCATATAGTCCAAGTGGCCAACCAGCTGTCGACTAGGAACCTACATGCAGGACACAGGTGCAACAGTACTCTCCCATCCATGTTCCCCAGCAACTGGTGCACATAGGCTTACTGCCTCGGATACCGGAGGTAGCACAAAGCCATCAGGACTAGTAGCTATTGATAGCCTGCTCCAGGAATTTATCCAACCCCCTTTTAAAACAATCCAAATTGGTGGCCATCATTACATCTTGTGGTAGCAAATTCCATAGTTTAACTATGCTCTGTGTGAAGAAGTTCTTCTATCCACCCTGATTCTCCCACCAATCACCTTCAAAGCAATTGCTGACCAAAGTAACAGAGAAATTGTAATTCCAGTCTCCCATAGCTCTGAAATTACTTTTCTCTTTACGTGCTACTTATCAGCATTCTATTGTTGTTGTAAATCTTGTATGAAAATTTCAGATCAGCTAAGCTGGATTTACATTTCCTGTAAAAAGTCCAATAAAAAATGATTGCTTTAACAACCTCTCTACCTGGTGAGCAAACATAGCATTTCGCTATCTCGTTTTTATCCTCTTTATTGCTAACGTTTGTGCCTCCTGTTCACCAGCATCTGTACAGTTACCTGTTCCAAATTAAACACCTTTTTTCCTTTGATTCTTTTACATCAACTCCATAACCCTCGCCCCCTCCCAATTTTCTCTTTCATTTTCTCTCTCGCTACTCTTGATCACATCCTTGGCTTATCAGGAAATTATCATTGCAATTGTGATGTATAGGATGTTTCCTACTGGATACTTATCAGCTCTAGGCTAAGATACGTTTGCACCTGAAACAGAAAATCCAAATCTCCACCTCTTTTCATGGCAGGAATGTTGTTGTTGTTGTTGTTGTTGTTGTTATTATTTATATAGCACCATCCGTGTACATGGTGCTGTACAGAGTAAAACAATAAAATAGCAAAACCCTGACGCATAGGCTTACATTCTAATATATGAATATTAGAATTTATTACAATATATGAATTTATAATAATGGGTTGAGGGGAATTGGCCGCTGAAAGTTGCCAATCCCTGCATGACTAACCACGACCTGTATCCTGAGATTTAGGTCCCACATCCTCACCCCCACATTTGGGAGAAAGCATGCTCTTTGTACGCTCTGAAACACCAATAGAGCAGCAAGTTTACCATGCACCAACTGTAGAGGTATTTCCTTTTATCCTTTCCAGGCACTCTTGAATGAAACGGATTATCTAGATCCATTTCAATCAGGCTTCAGGCTTGGGTTTGGAACGGAAACTGCCTTGGTCTCCCTGTGGGATGACCTTTGCCAGGAGAGGGACAGGGGGAGTGCGACCCTGTTGGTTCTCCTGGAACTCTCAGCGGCTTTCAATACCATCGACCATGCTATCCTTCTGGATACCTATCTGGGCTGGGAGTTGGAGGCACTGTGTTGCTCCTACTTGGATGGCCGATTACAGAAGGTGGTGCTGGGGGATTATTGCTCTGTGCCGTGGCATTTAGGCCATGGGGTTCCACAGGGCTCTATTTTATCCCCTATGCTGTTTAACATTTACATGAAACCACTGGGAGAGGTTATCCAGAGATGTGGGTTGAGGTGCCATCAATATGCGGATGACACCCAGCTCTACCTCTCCTTTTCCTCAAACCCAGGTGAGTAAGTGGCTGTTCTGAATCAGTGCCTGAGCAGGATAATGGACTAGATGAGGGCCAATAAACTGAGACTCAAACCAGGCAAGACGGAGGTACTGTTAGCAGGTGGTTCGCCTGTCCAGCTAGGTGATGTTCACCCTGTTCTGGATGGGGTTGCACTCCCCCTAAAGGATCGGGTTCTTAGTTTGGGGGTGCTCTTGGATCTAGAACTGTCACTTGAGGCACAGGTGAACTCAGTGGCAAAGAGCACCTTTTATCAACTTAGGCTGATATACCAACTGCACCTTTATCTGGACGGAGATAGCCTAGCTACAATTATCTATCCTCTGATAATCTCTTGTTTGGATTACTGCAATGCGTTATACGTGGGGCTGCCTTTGAAAACGGTCTGGAAACTTCAACTGGTACAAAACAGGGCAGCACGGTTACTAACAGGGACTGACCGGCGAGATCACATCACACCAGTCCTTTTACAACTTCTTTGGCTGCCAGTCCAGGTCCGGGCCTGATTCAAAGTGCTGGTACTAACATACAGAGCCCTAAATGGCTTGGGGCCAGGTTATTTGAAGGAACGCCTCCTCCCATATGTACCCTAAGGTCATCCTCTGGGGTCCTTCTTCATGAGCCCCTGCCAAAGGAAGTGAGGCAGGTGGCTACCAGGAGGAGGGCCTTCTCTGCTGTGGCACCCCAGCTGTGGAATGAGCTCCCTAAGGAGATTCGCTTGGCACCTACATTATATTCTTTTAGACGCCAAGTGAAGACCTTTTTTTTCTCCCAGTGTTTTAACAGTCTATAAATTAATTTTAACTTTGCTGTTTTAAATTTGTATTTTAAACTTGTATTTTTGCATTGCTGCTGTTTTTATCTTGGTTGTGCTTTTCTATTGTATTTTATATTATGGTTTTATACTGTTGTTTTATACTTTTGAATTGTCTTAATTTTGTAAACTGCCCAGAGAGCTTCAGCTATTGGGCGGTATAGAAATGCAGTAAATAAATAAATACATTCCAAAGGGAAAATCCCTTTGCCATCTTGCCAAGGGGGTGTCTCCCTCCCCCAAGCTCATCTGAACTGCAGAGAATGTAGAAGAAAGGGGAAGGGTCTCTCTCCCCTTCACACTGGCTTTGCAAAGAGCATAAGTAAGGAGAGAGCCTTCTCCAACTTGTGTGTAAAACTGCCTGGAAATTAAACCAGACTCAGCCCCTCCCCCAGTCTCCTGGTCTTATTTACCTCCTCTGGGTCTTTAAAGAAGGCAAGTAGCAGTGTCTTTATTGCAACTTCTTTTCCCAACGCCTCCGCAGGCATTGGGGGAAAACAAGGGAACACATGTCCCATCTAAACTCAGCCATTGAGAGAGAGCAGTCTATGAACCAAAACGCCTTCCTCAAAATGGTTTCTGGATCTCATGGGCAACATCACGCACACATCAGGAAAGGAACTGCAGTTTTGCATCTCTGAACTTTAGTAGGAACCTGTCAAGTTTCCAAGTAGCTCTAACGTTGAGACACAATCCATGGCTGTGCTCTTGCATATTCCCCATTCCTTTCAAGGGTGCTTTCACAGGAGACCTTCCCAATGGATTGTCTGTTGCACGGGAGGACTTCCCTTGGTCTCTTTACATTATTGTTGTTATTACCTACACTACTAATGTAACATAAACAAATAGGAGGGTCCTGCCTCTAGAACATACAGTCTTAATTTAGGAAATAACCTGGTAAAAGATACCAAACGGGGAGCAGCAAAGGAACCAGGGGTGTGCAGGAGGAAACGTTAGTTAGTTATATTTAGGTTTACTTTCAGCTGGGGAAGAGGACTAAAGAGATTAAGCTAAAAGCTTTACGAGAGAGGCAAAGTTTGAGGAGTCTTACAAGGATAAAGAGTAACTCCATGTAGATGTTTTGGCAAGGAGTTTCACCTTTAAGAGACTGTGGGGGACACAACAGATTACTCTAGAGAACTCCACAATCCACTAATCTGCTCTGGGACAGTATGAGCAACCATTTATGATAAACAAGCAATCTAGCCCTTGTGTTTATGGCTTTCAAAGTTATCAGCCTGATGTTTACAAAGAGATTTCCTTATTCTCTAAGAATATAGCCAGGTTTGAGATTGTGGCCATGGCTAAACCAGGCCTATATCCTGGGATCATACTGGGATCATCCCTGTGCATCCAAATGACACACAGGGGATCCCGGGAGCAGGCAGGGACGACCCCTTCATTTGCCTGGGATAATCCTTCGGTCTAGCTAAGGCCTAAGAAAGCTTTGTGAAGATTCCTTTTGTGTGTGTTTTTAAAAATGTGTTTCTTATGTTCTCCCTCCAAAAGCAGGAGATATTGTGTCCCAGAAACAAGGGACCTTCCGAACTAATTCTCAACTATTCTTTCTCTCTCTCTCTCTCTCTTTTGCAGGCCCGTCAAATCCTAGACATGACCCCAGTGAAGGAGCTAGTGAGCCTGAAGTGGCGCACGTGTGGGCGACCTTATTTCTGTTTCCTGGCTTTATTTTATGTCCTCTACATTATTTGCTTTACGATGTGCTGCTCTTATAGACCTCTGAAAAACCGCCCAGAAAACCGAACCGATGAACGGGACACCAAACTCCTCATCCAGAAAACACTGGAGGTGTGTTGCGTTTTAGTCCTGATAGAAAGGAATGCGTTTCTCGGCGTATCTATGCATGTGGCAGAATGGCAGGAAGGTGATAAAAAGGGCTGTGCTTCTTCGGACTGCAGGGGTGGGGTGGGGATCACAGTTTTGAATGTTCCCCTACATTAAAACTTATAAATAGAAATTATCGTTATAAAGGGAGAACTAGGACAGAGCCTGTCTCCCAGGCATTTTGTTGCTGCTTTTGAATGGAGGTGTGTTTCATCATGCAAGGACTTCCAGTTGTCTAAAGCAGCCTTCCTCAACCTGGGGCGCTCCAGATGTGTTGGACTGCATCTCCCAGAATGCCCCGGCTGGGGCATTCTGGGAGATGCAGTCCAACACATCTGGAGCGCCCCAGGTTGAGGAAGGCTGGTCTAAAGGGTTACCGTCCAAGAAAAATGTTAAGATGATGCTACTGGAATATTTTCTATGTTGTTGATGCCACCACATCCAAACATGACCTCTCTCCAGGGCTGTTTATCTATTCCTCTTTGCTCACTAACCAGCAGTTGCTTTCCCATTTTTAGGAATCCTATGTGACGTATGACGATCAGCTCAGACTGGTTGGGGAGATGATCACTGTGATAGGAGCCATGGCAATTTTGTTGTTAGAGGTAAGGAGAAAAAATAAAGCTGTACAAGATGGATCTTCTGCAAACTACATCAACACCAGTGTAGAAGCTCCACCTGCCATTTCAAAGGCTGCTTAACCACTGTGCTTTCCCAGGCATAACTAGGCTGCAAAATTTAAAATTAGCCTGAAACCAGTTTAACTGTCACTACTTCCCCCAGAAACCCATGGGAGAATTGCAGTTTGGGGAGAATTCTGTATTAGCATTCCTTGCTTGGGAATCCCCCAGCATTAAAACAATTTTGAAACTGGTAATTTATTTATTTATTTATTTATTTATTTATTTATTACATTTATATACCGCCCCACAGCCGAGGCTCTCTGGGCGATTCACAAAAGTTAAAACAGTAAACATTAAAAAGTATACAAAATTTAAAAACCATCAGAGACATAGAAAACAACTATAAAAACATCAGTGTCCATTTAATTTAATCCCGCCTATATGCAAAATACTCTAGGTGGCATACAAGATTAAAAGCAATTTAAACAGGGTAAACCAATACAGCCTAAAACGAGATATAACAGTCAGCAATAACATTCTAAAAAGGGGAAGGCTGCCGGAAAAACGGAGTCTTTAATGCCTGCTTAAAGACATTCAAAGAAGTCAGCAGCTAAATTTCAACCAGCAGGTCAATTCCACAGCTGAGGGGGCCTTTGAAATGCGAGGGAATTCAGCCAATATCAGTTAGCAACATATGGGTGGGCATGTAGTTAAAGATAGTGATAGTTCATATTTATTTATTATAGTTAGAGTTCATATTTATGTCTTTTTGTGAACCCCCCAGAGAGCTTCAGCTATTGGGCGGTATAAAAATATAATAAATTAATTAATTAATTAAAAATCACTGCCTGACTTCATTCTGTTGGCTCAGGGCAGCTTATATTTTAAAAGTATAAAAATTGTTGATGGAATATTCCTTTTTGGGGTATTCCATCATCAAATTTTCGTATCTTGTGTCATTCCTTCCAAACCCTCCTTAAACCTTAAGATATTTTAAATATATACTTTGAGCCCTTCCCAACATACAGTCTTTCCTCTGGTCACACACCCATCCAATCCCAGGCCTAATCTACACTAAGCAAGATATTGCACTATGAAAGCGGTATATAAAAGGCAGAAGCCACACCAAGCAGGATATAGTGGTATGAAAGCGGTGTATGGTGTATGGTCAATGGGCCCCAACACTTGCCAGTGTACTTCAATACCGCTATAAAGCAGTAGTGTGGCTCCTGCCTTTTATATACCGCTTTCATAGTGCAATATCCTGCTTGGTGTAGATTAGGCCCCAATGATCCCTGACCCAATGATCCCTTCCCCCATTGCTTGCTTGACCATTGAATTCCACTTCCCGGCATCCTCATTCTGCAACAACATTGGCCCAGTGCAGACTACCAACTCAGCAAACGTTTGCGTGATTGAAAGCGTGATGAGATTTCCCCCCCTGCCATAAACCATAATGTGTGATCAAGCCTGGGGGCTTATCAAATGGGAAGGGCATGAACCACTTAATGAGTTGGTCATCTGTATTCTTCTCTGATAGACACAACACATCCTTCAGTACTGACAGATGAACTTCTAGGGTAGGATGACAGAGGATATAGGCCGTTCCAGTCCTAAGTGGAAATGGCCATCTTGCCGGCTTAAAGCTTTTTATATGTAATCTTTTCTAATTGAAATTACCTTTTCAGATTCCAGATATTTTAAGAGTTGGGGCCACCAAGTACTTTGGACAAACCATTGTAGGAGGACCTTTCCACCTCATCATGTAAGGCTCTGCATTTACAAAGATCGCAAATACGCTTCCTTTCTCATTGATTCTCTGTGGATGCTTCCAGATGGAGGGCTACTAGTGCTTAGCATCCAGAAGGCATTGTGAGGTGTTCCATTTTTTCCCCTTAACAGAGTTATTCCAGTAAGGAAAAACATGGAAGAAAATTCAGGAGGGTTATGAGTAGAAGAAGCCGATGTCTGAATCCTCCTCTGAACATCCATGAATGAGGCAGGGTGATAGTGTGATAACGGTCTTGTCTGGAAGCATCCCCAGTTTGCTCTCGGTTTTTCTCCTCTTCCTCTAGTGATTGTTTCTACCCTACATTTCTTTCTTTGCAAAGCTTTAACAGGGCTTTAACTCTTTAACAAAGTTGCAACAGGAAGGTTTGCCTGAAATCAAATTTGGTGCTTCTTATTTATTTCTTTGATTTGTAACCTGCCTTTCGTTCAAAAATGGCATCTGAGGAATTTCAAGGGAGGCTAGCAACATTTCTTAAAGGTTTTCAGTGGTTCTTAAAGGTTCTTAAAGGTTTTAACCCCTGAGGTTTGCATGACTTTTCCTAAAGTGAACATTGAACTTTGAGATTGCTCCGAACATCTGAGGAGTTTCAAGGGAAACCAAAAGAGTTTCAAAAAGAGTAGCCAAAAGATGAAGAAACCAGAGCAGAGGGAACCTACGTAGACGTTAGGAAGCAGTTTATTTGAATGTAAAAAAACCTTTGTGAGGAAAGGAATGGGGTGAGATTCAAGCCCTTTTAGCATGAGGGAAGAAAGTATTGTCACTCAGGCCTTAGCTAGACCTAAGATTTATCCCGGGGTCGTCCCTGCCTGCTCCCGAGATCTCCTGTGTGTCATTTACATGAACAGAGATGATCCCGGGATAAACCTTAGGTCTAGCTAAGGCCTCAGTTTCTTCTCCTCTGAGACTCCTGGCTCCCTCTTTGACTAGAAGAGCCACAGAACTCTTCCTTCCCCCTTGTCTTTCTTTTATATGTGGCTGTCCAGCCACTCCCATTTTCCTGGCATTCTCACTAGAACGCCTTGCTCCATCTCAAGAAAATCAAGGGAGTCTCCTTCTCCCAGGCTGGCCAGTAGCTGCTTTCTGCGTGGCCTTCCACTTCCTTCTCCCTCTACCTTCAGTCATGGGTCCCTCTCCTGCCTTACAGGGCCTCAGCAAAGGAGAGGCTGCATTCTGAAGTACCACAACCTTCTTGAGGAGAATTTCCTCTGGCCTATTTCTTCCTTGGTGTTTTCACACATCCCTTTGGCATTGCCAAGGAAAGCATCTCACAACCAAGCGAAGGGGGGGGGGGGGACACATCTAATGTTATGAGCAAGCTGTCGACTGTGGTGTCCACCTTCTTGATCATGCCACTTCCATTACAGCATCACATACGCATGTTTGATCCTGGTGATCATGGTGATGCGTCTCACAAGCACAGATGGAGAGGTGGTCCCCATGTCCTGTGCCCTGGTGCTTGGCTGGTGCAACATCATGTATTTCGCTCGAGGGTTTCAGATGCTTGGGCCCTTCACTATCATGATACAGAAGGTAAGGAATACTATATCCTAGAATCATAGAATAGCAGAGTTGGAAGGGGCCTACAAGGCCATCGAGTCCAACCCCCTGCTCAATGCAGGAATCCACCCTAAAGCATCCCTGACAGATGGTTGTCCAGCTGCCTCTTGAAGGCCTCTAGTGTGGGAGAGCCCACACCCTCCCTAGGTAACTGGTTCCATTGTCGTACTGCTCTAACAGTCAGGACGTTTTTCCTGATGTCCAGCTGGAATCTGGCTTCCTTTAACTTGAGCCCGTTATTCTGTGTCCTGCACTCTGGAAGGACCAAGAAGAGATCTTGTCACTCTGTTACAAATACTCAGGAGGCAAATAAAGAACACTTCCCTATAGAAGTCTGTTGTGTAAAAAAACATTATACTCCTTGTGATGCCAAGAGCAAGTCAAAAAAGGCTGATTTGTAATAAATGCCTTCATTTACCAAGTTATATTTATATCTTGTAAGAATTGCCTTGCTGGAGCAAACCAATGTCCATCTATTCCAGCAATCTGGAATTGGCAGTTGGATCCTAGTTGGAGCCCAGTATTCCTGTCTAGTCTTCCTTTCACTGACTTTTATTGTCCAGAGATGATTGGATGAGGAATAACCCCGCTGTGAAGAAGCTGGACATTATGACATCTCTTTCATTTCTTCTTCTTCTTCTTCTTCTTCTTCTTCTTCTTCTTCTTTTTTTTTTTTTGTCTGTCTTCTCTACAGATGATATTTGGAGATCTTATACGCTTCTGTGGGCTAATGGCTGTCGTGATACTTGGCTTTGCATCAGGTGAGACAGAAACTAATCAGTGAACGCCTAGGTTGCTTTCTTTGAATTTTGAGACTGCAATGAATATCTGCTTGTGTTATGATAAATGTGTGTGTGTGTGGGGGGGTCTTCTCCAGTGGAAAACATCAGATGCTTCCCCCCTCAATATATTTCATGGACTGATATCACTTCATATTCATTTATTTTGTGTAAGCCCAAAGCATATATCCCCACCTTCTGACTATTCTCAAACTTTATTTATAACAGTAGTTCTAAAACAGTGTTCTTGACAGCCCTGGGGTTCCTTGGAAGATTATTGGGGTTCCACAACAGAGTCAATACTAGCTGTCAAGGTTACCTGAAAAAAACACATCCCCGAGCTGGCTGGGGCATTCTGGGAGTTGTAGTCCAACACATCTGGAGCGCCCCAGGTTGAGGAAAGCTGCTCTAGACACAGAACTGGACAGCAAGTGGAATAGAGGGGGTGTGGAATTGAGAAAAGAGGACCAAAGGGAAAAAGCTGGAATAAGACCTCACGGGGGCAACAGGAGTCGTGTACCACTGGCACAGAGCCAACAAAGAAGCTAGGAAGTAATGGGCCAGGGAAGGAACACCAATGGGGTTCCCTCGAAGACCCAGTATATGTTCTGAGATGGTAGAAAACAGTCCATGAACTGGAAAAATAAATAACTTCAGTATGCAACCTTCAGCCTTACCATTCTCTGTAGCTGACTCTTTGATTCTCTACCAGCTTTTTACATCGTGTTCCAGACAGAGGATCCCACCAGCCTGGGACAGTTTGAAAACTACCCCATGTCTCTCTTCACCACCTTTGAGCTGTTCCTTACCATCATTGACGGACCAGCCAACTATGAAGTGGACCTGCCGTTCATGTACAGCGTGGTGTACTTTGCTTTTGCCATCATTGCTGCTTTGCTCATGCTCAACCTGCTCATTGCCATGATGGGCGACACCCACTGGCGAGTGGCCAGCGAACGGGACGAGCTTTGGCGGGCACAGGTGAGAATACAGTGGGGCAGTGCAGATATCCCTGTGGGTCAAGCAGTAATGAGCAGTGCTGCATGAGTATGCTGCAGAGGGACACCAGTATCAAGCTGGACAAATTGGCGTGGCTCCCAGACCAAGCAACTTTGGGAGCAGTGGTTCTGTAAAGAGTTGGCGCTTTTCATCATTCCCAGAGTTATTTAGGAGAAGCCATTATCCTTAAAGAGGTTTCAGACCACTTTAGCTTTGCAATGTAGATGTGTCCCTACAGGTGCCTTCCCCAACTTTGTGCGTTACAGATGTTTTGGACTACAACTCTCAGTATTTTTGACCATTTCCCATGCTGGCTGGGGGTGACGGCAGTAGTTCCAAAACATCAACAGTGCAAGTGTTGTAGCTATTGCTTATGTCTGCCACAGTTCTAGTTACATGTTGTTTAATACTCTTATCTACTTTTAATAGTTTTGTTGTGCAGATTAGCTGTGGGATATCCTACTAACAGTCTTAATTAGGAGAAGAAACAAGTATAGGGTTGTCTTTCTGATTCGTTCCAACTCATACAGTGAATACGCACCTTTGAATTTACAGGCTTGTATCTGTAAATAAAAGGTTTCAGGGCTCTCAGGTCTACCAGTGCCACGCCCTCAGACTTTGCTGTCTGGTGTAAAGGAATAGCACTTTACACATGCTCAAAAGCACTGAGCCACAGGATGAACTGAGACACTGAAAACAGTTTCTGTAGCTAAGTCCATAATCCTATGCACACCAGGAGCAAGCACCATTGAGTGCCGAGCTGAAAACAACAGAATGAAATTTAAAAGGGATAAATGCCAAGTTCTACATCTAGGAAATAGAAACCAAATGCACAATTACAAGATGGGGGGCGCTTGGCTCAGCAATACTACAAACGAGAATGATCTTGGAATTGTTGTAGATCGCAAGCTGAATATGAGCCAACAGTGCGATAGGGCTGCAAGAAAGCCAAATGCTATTTTGGGCTGCATTAATAGAAGTATATCTTCCAAATCACGTGTGGTACTGGTTCCTCTCTATTCAACCCTGGTTAGGCCCCATCTAGAGTATTGCATCCAGTTCTGGGCTCCACAATTCAAGAAGGATGCAGACAAGCTGGAGCGTGTTCAGAGGAGGGCAACCAGGATGATCAGGAGTCTAGAAACAAAGCCCTATGAAGAGAGACTGAAAGAACTGGGCATGTTAGCCTGGAGAAGAGAAGATTGAGGGGAGACATGATAGCACTCTTCAAATACTTAAAAGATTGTCACACAGAGGAGGGCCAGGATCTCTTCTTGATCCTCCCAGAGTGCAGGACATGGAATAACGGGCTCAAGTTACAGGAAGCCAGATTCCAGCTGGACAGCAGGAAAAACGTCCTGACTGTTAGAGCAGTACAACAATGGAATCAATTACCGAGGGAGGTTGTGGGCTCTCCCACACTAGAGGCCTTCAAGAGGCAGCTGGACAACCATCTGTCAGGGATGCTTTAGGGTGGATTCCTGCATTGAGCAGGGGGTTGGACTCGATGGCCCTGTAGGCCCCTTCCAACTCTGCTATTCTATGATTCTATGAACATGGTGGGATTCTCTTCCAGATTAACATTCAGGCTGTAATTTATTCAGTTGCATTTCCACTTTGTGTATGAGACAAGTTATAATTTTAATAGCCAAAAGGCCTTCAAGGTTGGGCACAACAATACAATCCTCTGAACAATTACAATAAAACCAGTATAGAGCCACTGGAAACCTAAGTGTGGCTGCTTTATTATATTTTATCCAAATGTAGTGGATATAATGTTGGATCCTAATTCCATCTTCAGCGATGGAGCTTACAAGGTGACCCCACTGGGCCCATGCACTAAGTCTAACTTACCTCATAGAGCTGATGTGAAGATAAAAAGGAGTAAAAAAACACACACCTAGATACCCTTAGCTTTGTTGCAGGACTCCACTTGTGTGACAAATAAATAAAATTAATTTGTTTGGCAGGTCAGCAAAATTTACAAATTAAGACAAATTAAATCACGAATTAAAGAGGAACATTTTGACTTATGACTATGAACCTGTCAAGTTTTGGAACCTCCTTGGAGCACTATTTTTAATGAAAAGGCAGGATATAAATTGAATACACTTTTTATCCATGCAGATGCTTTGGAAGGATTGGTCTGACTCTTTGCTTTCATGCAGGTCATTGCCACGACAATCATGCTTGAGCGGAAACTCCCACGATGCTTCTGGCCTCGCTCTGGCATCTGTGGACGAGAGTATGGGCTAGGGGACAAGTGGTATCTAAGGTGAGCCTGTTTTGTCTGGATGGGTATTTTTTGCATGCATCAGTGGGAGCGATGGTTCGGCAATGACAGCCTAGTTAAGACACTTCCAGGGCAGAGGAGGGACAGGGACATTGAAAGCTGCTAGATGGACCATTCGTCCATCTAGCTCTGTCTGCCTACACTTCCCGGCCATACTTGGCAATGTCATGAATCAAACTGGGATCTATGATTTATAGCAGCATGTGCTCTGCCACTGCCCTTCTCTGTGTCTGGCCCTTGCTGGGGCCATGGGTGGCTATACGCAGATCCACACCTGGAAGGTGCTCTCTCCAGCTAAGAAGTCCAGAAGCTGGGGGCTGGAAGTAGAATGTGAAGCAGAGAAGATGCTGCTCCTCTATTGACTAGGCAAGGGCAGAAGGCTTCGTATGTATATATATGTACTAATGCAGAAACTGCCTGCCAGTCACAGGGACCAGTTTTGCGCACCCTTGTTCCCTGAGGCTGGAACACACAGGCACACAGCCCCAGGCAGATCGCTAAGCTAGATCCCAGCCTTGTGCCATCAAGTTCCAGACTCTCAGAGTCCCTGGCTGTAAGAGCCCTTTAATCTCAGCAGCAGAGCCTGGAACCTGGCATTAGAGTCCTAGCACTGGTTGAAGAGGGAAGCTTGTCCCCTTACTCCAGCACGGGGGCCTCAATTTGCTCCCCTGCCCCCACCTCTCTGCTAGTAGTCCTATTGTTCAGGTCACAACTATTAAAGAGCCAGCATAGCACAGCCATATTGGCAGTGCAAGTTGAGAAATGGTCTTTAAGCTCCTTCTTTCTCATCCGTCCAGGGTTGAAGAGCGTCTGGACTCCAGCAAGCAAAAGATGCTTCGCTATGCAGAGGCCTTTAAGAACCAGGACAAGGAGGATCCCAGCAGGACTTCCAAGAAATTGGAGCTGGGTGAGCATTTCCGCTTCAACAAGGAATCCTCTCCATCTGTCTCAAGGAGCACATCCCGGAGTAGTTGTCGTGGTTGGCAAATTCTACGACACAACACCTTCAGCCACCTTCGTGGGGAAGTGAATCACGCCTTGGAAGAAGAGGTCTACCATGTGTGAGATGCCTCGTGACGGACTCTTCACATTACTGGTGCTTTGTGTTGCATCACTAATTCCTCCAAAAGCTGGCAGAATTTTGCGGCAGTGTTATCAGGTTGCAGGACAGCTGCTCTCTTTCTAGGTTCAGCTCATGCCTGTCTTAACGCTTCCTCTCGAATACACTGCTCTTGCGTGTCTGGGCAATGGAGCGGAAACATGCAGTTTTTTGTTGGGGGGAGCTGCATATCCTTCACGAAGAAATTCTGCTAAGGAGAACACTGGAGTTTTATCAGCGAGAGAAGGGTTCTCGTAGGAGTTAAGCTACGTCCTGACCTGTAGTTCCTATCTCTCAACATGTTCTCAGGCAACATTCCACAAAAATCTCCTTGCTCTCCGATTGAATATGAAAAAAGAACAGCCATTCTTTAAACTCAGGGAATGAGTAAAGCTGACACAGCAACATCAGACAGACCGCATCCCAATGGCTCTTTAAAGGGATGGACCCTTCCCACACTGCTGTCCTGGGAAGGTCAGAGTGAGTTACGCTTTTTGACTATGGCAAGCGAAGGCACTTTAGGTGGCTGTGGATTTTTATCCCAGATAGAAAGTTTGCAGGGCCATCTGTAGGACTGATTGCTTCTTTTAAAAAAAAAGGCAGGACCAAGGTTGTCTATTCCTCAGCTGAACTGAATTCCGTTCATGTTTGTTGTCAGGGATGGGGAAGAGGTTTATGGACTAATCTGTGTCAACGTACTGCTGCCAGTATTTCTCCTTGCTGGGTCAGATCAAGGCCTGTTCGGTCTATCTCAGCAGCTGCTGCCTGTGTACACTTTCTGTGGGGCGGCGCTCCAACTTCCCATTGCCCCCCATGCTTAGCCACAGCAGCATTTTAAGCTGCCTGGTGGCAGTGGGGGAACGCAGATGTTTGCGTTGCAACCCAGATCATGTAGCCAAGGCTGGTGACCAACTTTCCCACTCGCAGTGCGCTGCCTCTTGGCCTCTTCTGAGTACTGTTGTCTTAGAATTTTGCCTAAAGCAAGTCTAGAGGTTTTTATTCAGATAAAATGCCCACAGAATTTGGAGTGAAGCTTTAAAACATTCCGTTAAGAGTAGCAAAGTTCTTCCAAAGAGTTTTGTACATCCCTAAGAAATCGTTAAGGTGAAGTTAGAGGTTCCTGCTCAGGGGGAGGAAAGCTGCAGAGCTAAACCTAGTGAAAAGTTTCAGAGGACTTTCTCACCTCCCTACATCCAGGTCTGTGGTCCTGTGATGGCATTTCCTGCAGGTCCACCTTGAAAGGAAGGCTTGTATTTCAGCAAGAACAAGCCAAGGGAGACTGGGGCCGCTGCAATCCCCCTCCAGCTTTATTATCACTTTGAACTTCATTCCGTAAGGGGGAAAAAAAGCACAGGTCATGACTTAAAGAAAAGCAGTGATTTAAGCCTTGTGCCTTTCCAACTGCAAAACTAAAAGTGGAAAGTTACTCACATTCCTCTGTGGCAAGAGCAGTGAGTGGAGGTCTCATTTGGCCAAAGGAAATGTACTTGCATTTGTATTGCCAAGATACAGGCATACTACATGCGCATCAAGTCACGATGAAGTTGAATGCCAAGGATTGCTGATGTTTTTTCCTGCTTGATACTGTGATGTTGCCTGCCACAGAGTGAGTTTGCGCTGTGGCTCCAAAAGGGCCTCTGAGGATTTGTTTGTTTCATTTTCATTCTTAACACAAATGCAATTTCCGAGACCATCTTGCCTTTTTTAACATAGCG
This sequence comes from Elgaria multicarinata webbii, assembly GCF_023053635.1. Taxonomy (NCBI): domain Eukaryota; kingdom Metazoa; phylum Chordata; class Lepidosauria; order Squamata; family Anguidae; genus Elgaria; species Elgaria multicarinata. The sequence goes on from NC_086176.1 coordinate 10,240,133, forward strand.
GTTTTCAAACTATGCCCTTAGCTAGACGTACCTGTTATTGCGCGACGGAGGGGTGAGGATCTCGCGATGTTTTTATTGTGAGATCCCCCCTCTGTTTACATATGGCGCACGATGACCTCAGAGGCAGAGGCAGCACGCATGCCATTTTCTTTTCTTTTTTTAAAAGGGGAAGGTGCGCACGAGCACTCGTGTGCAAAAGGTAAGGGTCTTTTTTTAAAAAACTTATTTTCCCCGCTCCCCCACCCCACCCCCAATGGGCACAGTGCTCCTGAGGAGCTCTGCGCCCCGTGCGCGGGTCCCGACACCTCGCAAGGAGCCAGGACAAACTGCAACGCCCAGTCACACATTCCACGGTCTCGGGCTCAGCCCAAGACTGCGAAAAAACCGGGCCTAAAGGGTAGGGTGAGATCCCGGGACAAGGGAGGGATCATCCCTCCCTGATCCCGGGATCCCCTGTGCGTCATGTGGACACACAGGGACGATCCCGGGGATCGTTCCGGGATTTTGCCCCGTCTAGCTATGGACTATGTTTCAGGGTACCCTGGGTTTTCTCAGGAGTGTGTCAAGAGAAGATCAGTAATGAGAAGAGTAGTGATGACAGATAAACTTCCCCAAAAGACACTTTGCCTTCTGATGGTGATGGTGATGGACTGTTCTTCCCCTGCAATGGGCAGCTACTGGGGTGTATTCTGGAGTATGCACACAGTTCAAAAAGGGCAACAAAGAGACTACCCTGGACCAAATCCACATCCTGCAGATGCCCTGTAATCCTTGCTGCGGTCCTGCGGCTGACATACTGCGGAGGTGGGATTCTTGACAGAGGAACAATTTGGAAGGGCTTTTTTTTACCTGGAGATAGAAAGTTTGGAAGCCACCACTGCAGGTTAAAGTGAATGATTTGTGCATTAATTCCCTTTGATTAACTGAATTAGCCTTGGTTGGTCTTGGTTACATTTCTGTTTCCATTTGTTCCTTCTTATACTTGGGGAGTTTGCACTATAAGTATGTGGAAATGGAATTTGCACGGGTATAAAAAAACCTGTGATCTGTAGTAATGCAGTTTGTGGATTGTTGATGGTAATTTCATTTCATGTTCATTTCATATCTGGGAAGAAGAGACTCTGTGTTCATCTGCCTTCATGTTCTTTCCATAGGAAGCTTTAACCATCAGCTAGTAAAAAAATGCCACTGAGGTAAATTGAATGCAGTGATTTCTCAGGAGGGCTCACAGATCCTCAGAATGATGGCGCTGAGAGTGATGACAGGGGTCTGGCTCATTCACCAGGGCCTTTTCGGTGTACAATGAAACCAGGGGCCTAGTTTATCAGCTTATCATGCCAGGATTACTTCCACAAGAAAAGTCCTCTGCTGTAACGGGCTTCTGTATTACCAAGATAGCCCAAGATTACTTCCTTTCAGAAGGCTGAGCACTACAGAGATCCTTCCCACATTGTCATCACTGACCCCAACAATGGGGCAACGCCGCTGTGGGAAGGACTTATGTATACAATCCAGAAAATCCATGAGTGCCCAGTAATGAGCATGCAATAAAACACTTGTCTGATGCAGCTCTGAGTCCTATTGGATTTTATGGGACCTACTTCTAAGTACACATGTATGCAATCACACTATTGGTCTGTAATCTGGATCACATCACTTTATCTACTTTGCATGCAGTTTGTCAAGTACACATCTAGAGTGAATTAAGTTAATGTGAATTGAGATTTGTTTTAAATTTGCAGGGAGGGTTGTTTGCATAATGTTTCATGTTCTAGTTCTCTTAAAGCTTATTAATGTAATTGGGTTTAGAGTTGTTGTTTTTAACATTTTGCTAATGGCAAAGTATCCCTTGACATTAAATGAAAAATCAAGTTCCAGTTTTATAGTACATGAAAAAAAAATTGCTAGCAAATTAGGAATTAAAATAATCCTTTTAGGACATCTAAAATATGACAGATCCCAAACACTGGCTAGATTTACTTAGAATATATGACTTGAAATACATTAGCAATTTTTCAAAGTCTTTGCTCTGCTGCCAAAAACACTGAACTATTTCAGAACCTTCAATTAATTGTGCCCTGCAATTAAGTCAGGGCGTGCTCTGAACACAACTAAGAGATGGAAAATCCCCAGTGGATTTGAGCTCTACCTGTATTTATGTTATGTGATCTGCAGGGATTTTATGTCCGCCATATGGATCTTAAGGGGGGGAGAGTTTTATATGAATTTTATATTAAAAAGCTGTTCATTATTCAACATGGCTATCATAAAAAATTTCCAGAACCAGTTTGCTCACACTCCACTTGTATGGCATCTGAGAACCCAGTTTTGTCTCTCTTTAATAAAGGTCCCACAAACAGGACCCGTCATGCCTTTGCTAATGATGGAGAGGGTGCAAGAGATTGCGCACTCCATCAATCCTCATATATCTCAGAGATACAAGGAATCAGCAGCTAACTGGTGATCCACAGTGGGTGAAAAGGTATCTCTTGGATGATGAAACTTTATTGTTCCAAGAACGCCATTTCCATTCTGCATCACTCATGGGTGCTGTGGAACTATTCCCATGGAAGTATTTCAGATGTAGACCAATGTGGCAGCTACAGTGTGGTCAGCAGGAAAATCTGATAGTTGGCAGAGACTGGATTAAAAGGCCATGATTATTTTCTGCAATTGTTGTCTCATCAACTAGTGACCTCAAATCATGTTGGAACCACCTTCAAGAATTTGTTTGCTGCTTGGAAAACCTACAAGATGTAAATGTGTTGTTCATTTTGCACAAGCATTTTATTAAAGATCAATCCTTTACTCTCCCTTAAATATAAAGAGTCCGTATGCTTTTTTTTACTTGTCATCATCATCATCTTTGATCAGCGTATACCAGCCTTCTCCATGGTGGTGCCCTCCAGCTGTGTTGGGCTACACATGTGGGAGTAGATGTAGTCTACTCCAGGTACATTGTAGCCCAACACATCTGGAGGGCACCACCTTGGGGAAGGCAGTCAACTGTGGTTTAAAGAATAACAGGCAAAAAGGCTGTAGCTCAGCCAAGTAACATCAGCAAAAAAGGCAGATTCCTGTAACAAAGATATTACAATCTACATTTCAACAGCGAAAAAGGGGGAAAGTTTTTCAGCTAAATGCAATTTATTTAAGTTAATTTAGTCCTGCACGCTTCGTAGGGTCCATATACTGCACTCCTTCCTCTTCACTTGCAAAAAATGATAGAGGGCCTTGCTAGGTGGCAGGTTAGCCCAGTGCGAGGCCCAGGCTTGTCCCTGTGTGTCCAAATGATGCATAAAGGATCCCGGGCTCAGGCAGGGCTCAAACCGCCCTGGCCCTGGGCTAACCAGCACTACTTCTGGCCTGTTTTTTCCTGCGGTCTCGGGCTCAGCCCAAGACCGCGGGCGTGTAGACGGGTCCGCTGCTTTTCCCGGCTACCGCATTTACGCCCCCATTACCCGCTGCCACCGAGTCCCTGGCCTGTGATGCCTGTTGCCGAGTCCCCGGCCTGTGATGCCCGGCGCTGCCATGTCCCCAGCCTCTGATGCTCGGCTGGGGGATATGGTGGCGCTGGGCATCACAGGCTGGGGACATGGCAGTGACAGGCAGTGGAGGCTGGGAACATGGGTGGCAGCTGGGGACATTGGCAGCAGCAGGTGATGGTAGCTGGAGACATCGGGGTGGGGGGATCGGAGGCCAGGGGGGATCATGGGGGGAGGAAACCGGGGGAAGGGGGGAGCAGGGGACCCAATTTTTTTTAAAAAACTACCTTTTTCGGTGGTGCGCTCCTACGCACGCGGCCCCTTTAAGTAAAAATAAAAATAGCTGACAGGCTGCACTACGTCTAGTGCAGCCTAGCCCCTCCTCACACCGGATTTTACGGTAGGTCTAGCAAAGCCCTAAGGCACAGAGGCACTTTTTCTGATCTCCCACTAATTCAAATTCACCTTGGTATATAGAACTAAGTAGTAGTTCTCCAAGAGAGCAAGCTGTGATTCAGGTTTTGCCGCAACTGGGAATACAGGCCCTTACACCAAACCTCCTCAGCCAGGTGCTCTGAAGGTATTTTCGACTCCCATCAGGCCTAGCTAGCACGGCCAATAGTCAGGAATCCTGGGAGTTGTAGACGAAAACATCTAAGGGGTCCCAGTTTGGGGAAAGTTGCGCTACACAGCTACATTATAAAGGAATTGATGTCGTGCTCCGACCCATGAGGTGTGTTTTTTTTAAAAGCCCAGGCTAGAATCTAAATTGCAAAACGTATCCAGCTTGCTTTAGACAGATAAACTACTGTTTTCTGGCTAGGCAATGGTCATTGAGACATACACCCAGAATAAAGCCTAGAGTGAGTACTCGAGAGCCAGGGTCACTGCAGTCAAACAATGGGACAGAAAAGCTGATCCTTGAAACCCAGCAGGCAAGATTATTCTACTTCGTTGACCAGACATGGGCAGGAAGCCAGTGCCCTGCTATTTATACCTGGCTTGGCCCAGCCACATTCCCTGCTAATCACAAGGACATGTTGTGCATCCCTATTCCATCCCTTCTGTACCTCAAAAGGGCTCTGAGATCAACACACACATTCCTGTAACCTGCATGGATGGGAGATCACCTGGGAATCAAAGGCAAGCTACGCTCAGGTCTTTGGAGGGAGAGCAGACTGCAGATAAAAGAATCAAGGCTAGGTTTTAGCCTCAGACTGGCTTTCTGGTTCAAGCCTCAGATGCCTATTTCAGCTTTCCCAAACTCATGCCCTCCAGATGTGTTGGACTATAATCCCCACAATCCTCAGCCAGTCTAGCCAATGACCACGGTGGGGTGGTTACAGTTCAGTACATCTGGAGAGCATGAGGTTGGGTAAGGCTATCCTGTTCACCCTCTCCTGACATCATTGCAAATCAGTGGTTAGCATGAACTCTGCTTTAGGACCCAAACCATGGTTTGCGCTTCCAAAGGTATAACAGGCAAACCGTGGTTTAGAGCTGCTTGTTGGCCTGAGTCTTGTGTCTTCTCAGCACTTGCTTTCGTAAGTTTACTCCTGTCTCAATGGGGCAACAACTTCAGGACACATAATGTCAATTCAGACATCATGCCAAAAATCTAGTTAAACTTCCTTAATCATGGTGCGATGTCTAAATGGAGTCGTTGAAGATCAATATATATGTTGCACCTTTTCACAGAGAGCAGAAAGCAGGTGTGTGTGCTGTAGTACATGATGCCTCAATAAAACCTGGGAACCATGCGCTCACAAGGTTTTGTCTCCCATTTACTGGCCCTCATCCAGTCCAGCAACTGCATGGTCACAACAGATTCAAGGGTCCATCACACTGGGGGTTAACGCGCTCCCTACCTTCATGTTTTCCTTCCTCAAGTTACTTCCTCTTTCAGAAGAGGAAGTACACGAGCACAAGGCCCATTGAGTCTGCTGTTATAATGGTGCTGCTTCTCCTGCATACAGCAGGAGAGAGCAGCAATTCTAGGGTGACCATATTTGGGAAACCAAAAAAGAGGACACCTAGTGTGTGTGTGGGGAAGCAGCTTTCTGAGTCCTGCAGAAAGTACGTTATTCCCCCTCCACCTTAAAGAACCCGATTGGAGTGGAGGAGGGGAAAGGATTTCATTCTGCACCACCACCATCCACTCCAATTGGGGCCTTTTCTATAATGTCCACGAATGACCCCCTTTCCCCTTTAAGACCTCAATTGGAGCTCGGGGTGGGGGAATGATGTGCCTCAAGAAAGCATGTCATTCCCTCCTGCCATGCTAATGGCAGCCTTAAAGGGGAAGGTGTGTCATTCCAGGACATTATTGAAAATTATAGAAAATCCCCCCTGACACCATGGAAAGAACAAAAACCAGGACAAATCTGGGGAAATCCTGACAGTTGGTCACCCTAAGCAATTCAGAGTTTAAAAAAACATTGGAGGGTTTTTTTTTTGTTGCATGAGGAAGGCCAGAAGGGGTGGAAGTCACGCAGGAGGCGGACGACATCATGTGAGGGACCTGAGCAAACACTGTGAGTGCCCAGGAACGAGCATGCAATGAAACATTCGTCGGATGGAGGTTTCAGATGTAACAGAGAAATAGAGCTGGATGTCATCCGCATACTGATGACAAAGTTCCAAATCTCCTAATGTTCACTCTCAGTGGCTTAATATAGATATTAAACAGCACTGAGGACAAGACAGGACCTGCAGCACCAAATACCACAATTGCTAGGGAGCCAGAAACAGTCTACCAATGCTAATCTCTGGAAACAGCTTATAAGTAGGAACAGAAAACACTGTGATACAGTGCCCTCAACTCACTGAGCCAGCTCAGAAGGATACCATGGTTGACCGTATCAAAGGCCAGTGAGAGACTCAGCAAGACTAACAGGGTCGTATTCCCCCTGTCCCTCTCTCTCATCCATCAGGGCAACCAAGGCCAATCCAGTCCAGAATCTAGGTGATTAAAATGTATCTAGATCATCAGTATTATCCCAAGGCATCTGCAGTTGCACTGCCACAACTCTTCTGAACCCCCCACCCCACCCAAAAGGAGATATTTACAACCAGGTGGTAGTAGTTGAAAGCCATTGGGTCCAGGATGGATTTTCTTTTGGAGTGGCTGCACTGCTGGCTCCTTAAGGATAATAGGTACCACTCTCCCACATAAAGAAGCATTTACCACCGCCTGGACCCACCTGTGCCTACCCCTTTGGCTAGCTTTAGTCAGCCACAAGGATCCAACAGTGCGATATGGCTGCAAGAAAGGCAAATGCTATTTTGGGCTGCATTAATAGAAGTATAGCTTCCAAATCGCGTGAGGTACTGGTTCCTCTCTATTCGGCCCTGGTTAGGCCTCATCTAGAGTATTGCGTCCAGTTCTGGGCTCCACAATTCAAGAAGGACGCAGACAAGCTGGAGCGTGTTCAGAGGAGGGCAACCAGGATGATCAGGGGTCTGGAAACAAAGCCCTATGAAGAGAGATTGAAAGAAAAGGGCATGTTTAGCCTGGAGAAGAGAAGGCTGAGGGGAGACATGATAGCACTCTTCAAATACTTAAAAGGTTGTCACACAGAGGAGGGCCAGGATCTCTACTCGATCCTCCCAGATTGCAGGACACGGAATAACGGGCTCAAGTTAAAGGAAGCCAGATTCCAGCTGGACAGCAGGAAAAACTACCTGACTGTTAGAGCAGTACGACAATGGAATCAGTTACCTAGGGAGGTTGTGGGCTCTCCCACACTAGAGGCCTTCAAGAGGCAGCTGGGCAGCCACCTGTCAGGGATGCTTTAGGGTGGATTCCTGCATTGAGCAGGTGGTTGGACTCGATGGCCTTGTAGGCCCCTTCCAACTCTGCTGTTCTATGATTCTATGATTCTAAGCGTAAGCATGTTGTCCACATCCTCAGGCCACGTCAGCTGAAACTGATTGCAAACAACCAGGCTAGATCTTGGTCAGGTCTGGCACATGAACATCACCAAGATCACTGCAGAGGTGAACAAATTTAGCCTCAAAGTGCTTAGCAAAACAGATGCAGCAGGCTTCCAGGGGATCCAAACCGCCCTTAGACCACTCTAGACAGCTCCACTTGAGGATGCAATGGAAGCAGCAAAATGAGCCTTTTTCACTGCCCTCTCTGCCGTGTAATAGGTACAATTCTGTGCTCTAATACGTGTTTGGCACCATTTGCCCTCTAGATGTTGTCTGGCTTGTTTAGTTGGTGGCAGCTCCCTGGAATACTAGGGAGCCAAATTGGCTCCACGACGCCAAAGAGGAGGCTCAGGAGCAATCATGTCGATAGCCATTCGCACCTCACCATCCCATAGTGAAACGAGGACAGCCAGCACCACCCACCGGAAACACCCTCAGATCATTCAGGAATGCATCAGATTCCACTAGTCTCCAGGGGCTGGCAGTCCAAACTGGTCCATCTACCCTTACTGGGAAAACTGGGGCTGTGAGTCCAAACCTTACCAGGAAATGGACTAACCACAAAAATGGGCACATTTGGACACCCACATGCCCACACACACGCACATACTCTTTTCAAACCATCTATCTCACAACTTGGGGTAACGATTAAATTGGGGCTATGTGAGTTGGGATCTGTAACACTGAATACCAAGATGGCCAAAACCTGGTCAGATGAACTCCACCCAACTCACCCACTAAAGTCTTGGTAATGCATGTCAGGTCAGATCCTCAACCATGATTAAATCATGGATGAACAATATCCAATTATGACTAAGTCATGGATTAACAAGATCTTATTATGAGCTATCTGGTTGTTATGCAACAGCACTACCGAGCTAGAGGGTGCAGTGAATGGGACAACCCAGTCCCTGGGAGCTGTGTCCCCATCTCTCATGTTAACCCCTCCAACCCCTTTTGCCATATCTCCCTCTACCCATGGCCACCAATAGAGGCAACTCTCCCCAAACCCCCAGAGGTTACCATCCCTCAAGCATATCCCAATAATGTCCCCACTGAAACAAATACTCAACTACCAGGAAGCAATCCATCAACATCCACCCCACATCAAATAAACATTACAACTCAAACGCCACTCTACCACACTCAAAGGCTGAAGGACCCATTCACACCCTCAAAATCGTAGCTCGGCCATCAACCAATAATCCTACAAATAATACGGGGCAGTATAGAAATATAATAAATCAAATGAATACACAGACAAGACAAACAGGCCTTATTGTTAGGCAAAATGAGGCATATTGTGATAGAGTATCACAATATGCTTCATTTTGCCTAATGATATTTGGGGTATCATAAAGGGCAGCAAATTATGTGTTATTCAATGTATTATCATTCTGTCTTTACTACCAGGGATTGTGAGATCTTTTGTCTCCGATGCCAAAATAATTTGGCCAGACAAGTACTATCCACCACGAGTTTGGGGAGAGGAGCATTTACTGTTCCACCTAAGGCAGCAAACAGGTCTTGGGCTTATCCCAGGACCACGACATGTATAACTTGTTTACTGACTCAGCTACAGTTCCAGCAAGCACATGTGTTATTTGTAAATATCTTACTTTTTCAATTTGGTGTCAATGTAAAGCAATAACATTTAAAATTAATCCAAATTCCATTTGGACTAGAGCTAAAGAGCTGGCTTATATCAAATAAATATATGCAATTCTATCCTAAAAGACGGCCTAAAATAATTTTAAATAAATACATTCACCCCATTGCCTGCTTACCTTGGGCTTTTTCAGTCTTTGGCTCTCCAGCCCCATCGTTACAATTCCCTATGATAACCAGCGTATAAATCTCTGGAAAACTGCATCAGATACCCTTAACTTTGTATAAGAGGGATTAAACAGTATGAATTCTTTTCTCACAACTTCATTTGCAAAGTTTTTTTTTTTTAATCTAATTGAAAACTGGTCCAGATGACATGGAAAGAGCACTCTTTGTAAAACAATCAGACGGTACTAAACCGAGAGAAATTATTGTCTGTTTGGACAGTCCTCAACGAAAGACACCATCCTGTCATAAGCAAGAAGAGCCAACTCTATCACAGCAATAAACAAATCCAAGTTTTCCAAGACTTAAGCGCAAAGACTCTGCAAAATGCAAGAGATATGTGAGAAAATTATTTCAGTTTTTTTTTTTTTTTAATGAGGATTTACCTGGACTGCATCTCCTGGGCTGAACATGGACTAGAATTCTACCTGTTCAACGTTTACATTTCTGAGCTTGCCGACACAGGCCTAATATAATTACACAGATTGTAATTATAGGAGATTTAAATTTTATTAGAGAAAATTAATTAACTGAAGCTATTCTACTGTCTGTTCTGGAAATTCCATACTGGATTCCACGCAGGCTTTTTGGCTCAATCTTGCTGAAGTCGCTGCTATGCATAAAAATCAAGGAACATGTTTCTGTATTGTGGGTTCTCCTGACACCATTTGCTTGAGCTCAGGAGGAATCATGTGAGACTGAGAAGTAGGAGGAAACCATTCCTCTAGAATTGCTTTGGCCCTGCTAGGTGTTGCTGCCACTAAAACCACTTCAAAATCATGTTTAACCACACCTAATTGATGGAGTACTACCTAACCTCCACCTAGGATTCCTCCAACGCATATTGGTTTTATTCTCCATCTTCCTTGTAAGAGATGGCTTGGTTGATTGCAGCTCATGTAACACATTGCCATTCTCTGAACAATGGCAATTGTGGGTTTGGCTGATTTGAATGAGTAATCCAGAGCAAGTTTCTCTGCAAGCAACTTCCAAGGTCATCCACCCTGTAGCGCTTGAGACTGCTATTGCGATGCCACCTTCTCAATGGTGTGTGGGGGTTGATCCTACATCACAGCCATGATTTGAATTGGCAGGCCTTTGGGGTTCCGTTCATCTGCCTGATTCTATGGAACATTCAGATTCCACAGGGTCAGTTCACAAAGCATGTGCATAACATGAGATCGATCGAACTCTGTTCACACATGAATTTCCATCACTTGATGACTGCACTGGAGGTAGCACGCACATTCTGCTGTGAATCACCACATTCTGCTATGAGTCATCAACCGATGAGCGTTTTATTTATTTAGTGGCATGATTCTCCTGCCCTCACAACAAGCTCGCGATGTAGTTTACACCAAAAAAATAGTGACTGGCCCAAGGTGAGCTTCATCGCTGAGAGGGAAAAATTGAATCTGAGTCTCTCAGGTCCTCGCCCAACACAGGAGGGCAGCAGGTTCAGGATGTGGTTCTTTACAGATGGTTTATTTAAAAGATTTATCGATCATACTTCAAATTGGGGGGAAACAGGGCAATTCACAGAACAACATTAAAAATAGAACAAATAAAGCAACAAACTTCAAGTCTGAGCGGGGATTTGAACTCAACCCTCCACAACCTTAATACCACATTCTAATCTTACTATGCCACTCTGGCTCTCAAAGTCAAGGAATGTTGATATCTGGGACTCTCAAGAGATTCAAACCAGGAAACTTTTGACTTGACGTTGGGATGCTCAGGCTTCGAAACCCTCTCCAGGAATGCGAGATATTAAGAGCACGAAGCATTCACACCTGCGCTGGAAGGTGGTTTGAGGTTTCTAGATTGGCGAGGGCCTCGTTCAATGCTCAGAGCTTGGCCTTCTGGCCTTGCCTGATCCACGGAGTAGAAGATCTTGCTTGCCATACATGGCCTCACAGGTCCTTTCATGCACCCCAATATATGTGAGGCATCTGCCAGTGCAATTGTGTGCCAATCTACTGACATTCTGCCACTCCCAGCAGGAAATGGGAGATCAACCCAGTTGTTATTTTTTAAAATTGATTTCTAAAATAGCTGAATATCTACTAAGTGCTGCATTGACTAAAAATAAGACAGTCCTTGATTGAAGGCTTGCAGTGGAAAAGGCTCGACACAAAAGGAAAAAGGGATGGAGAGAGAAGAAGAAGAAGAAGAAGAAGAAGAAGAAGAAGAAGAAGAAGAAGAAGAAGAAGAAGAAGAAGAAGAAGAAGAAGAAGAAGAAGAAGAAGAAGAAAGGCAAACTTAGGCCCCAAACCCTTTGAGTTGCATAGTTCTTGTAATTATAGGAATGGTGTCCAGAAATGTTGCTGAGCCCTCTGCTAGCGATGAGGGCCTTGGTAGGTGTTCAAGCCTGCTATCCACTGACACCAGACCTAAGGGCAAGAAAATATTACATAGGAAGAGACAGCACAAACTGATTTGAAACCGGAATCCTCGTTCTCTCTGACATGGTAGGCCTGTGTCTGGGCTGTACCACTGCAAACTGCAGGGCCACTTGCATGAACGAACCATTCCCGCACCCCACCTGCCTCCCCACAAACATCCCTCCACATAGATAACTAGATGTTAGGGTCAAGGGTTGTAATATTGTGTGAACTTCCCTTTGCAGTCTGCAGTGACACAGCCTAGGCATAGATTTTCCACCATACTGGTAACTAGACCAAAATCTGCTCTGGAACTACAGCACAACCCTTTGATAGGGAAACGTATTCAGGGAAAGACCCCTTGTGATGCAACCCAATCATTATCTTATGCATCCTGGACTTAGCAAGATGAAAGCCTTGGGCAAAGCCGTTCAGAGGATATTTTTTGAAGATGGAGAAGTATAGTGAACGTTATATAGAATCAAGCACCGTTGTGTTGAACCATTAGTCCAGGAAGGATGGAAATTCTAACTTACATTTCCCTTGGATTACCTAAATGACAGAGAAATGTTGCTGATTGGAGGTTTGCCCTTTTAAAAATAAATGTCAATCGGGTTGGAATCATTGCATTCCCCGCTATTGTATTATACAATACTATACCATTTATCCAGTACCCACAGAATGTTAAACAGTGCGCAGAAAGCATAGGCTTCACTGAAGGATTTAACATTCTACACAAGATAGATGACTATAAGCCCATTTGTGGAACAGGCAGGGCCGGTGCTACCATAGAGGCCACTCAGGCGGCTGCCTAGAGCGCCAAGCTAAGCGGGGCACCGGGCACAGCGCAGCACTCACGCGTGTTGGCTGTGAGCCGGCCCTGCCCGAGGATTCAGCTGGGCCTGGGCGTGCAAGATGGCGCCCCGCACCCGCCCAGCCGAAGCAAAGCCAGGGACGCTGGGGTGGGGGTGGGGCGGCTACACGTTCGGACTTCCGGAACGCGCCCGGGTGAGAGAGAGAGAGAGAGAGAATGTATGGGTGAATGGGGTGCATGGGGTCTTTGAGTGAATGCATGTGTTCATGCGTGTGTTTGTTTGGAGTGAGTGATGCTGAGTGTGTGTGTGCGCGCACGTGTGAGTTGTGGGGGATGATTTGGAGGCGATATTCCTATTAAATAATGCATTTTAGACCCATAAACATTCCTTTCCAATTTGTTTGCTATTATTGGCATGACGTATTTCTTGCACTTTAAAATAAATTTAGCAGTTTCAAGTTTTGTGCTTCTTATTTTTTCCAGGCAACATACGTTCTTAAAAATCAAAGTTGGCATTTTTTGGGGTGTGTGTGTGTGAAAGTAGCTCACCTTGCCTAGGGCGCAAAATAGTCTGGCACCAGCCCTGGGAACAAGGGATGGAATACTAGAGTAAGGTGGCACAGAGGTGATGGAACAGTTCAAGATGGGCTGGACTGGGTCTTCCTCCTGTCGTGTTCTGACCTAGATGGCCTCATTTTCCTGGAGTTCTTAATCTTTTACGAGATACTAGCTAAACATGCTAAATCCAATAAATTAACAAAAACCGACCCAGGCCAGTTTAGTCTGTCTCGAAAGACTCCCTTCCCTCCAAGGTCAGGCAGTCCAAACCCTCCCTCCTTGGGCCTCTGGATCCTAAAGGTCACAGAGGATAAAGTGTAACTGACTTGTCCTTTCCCCTAGTGCAGGGGGTGCAACCACCAATAAACACTGGAAACTTGCCATCGTATTCTCAGCAGCCATTCCCCTCCGGACCTTCATGCAACTCTGGGCTCCTGCACATGGGACGGCAGGCATCCAGATACTCTTGGTTCTAAGATCAGAACTGGTTTTTAAGACTGAAAAACTAAAGCAAGCTAGGGGGGAAATTATCATGTTATTTGGTTACACCCAACAAGAAACTGCAATGCTACACAGCACTGTATTTCACTGCCCAGGCATTCTGGTTGCCAACCAAGCAACGTTTTACTAATTTAACGCAGAGAAATGGTGTTCTGCCAGATAATTGTCCTGGGTCTGAAAAGATAAATTCTCCTATAACCTACCAGCTTCTGCCCTGGCTCTGCTCCCTGGTCCCTACCCAGGGAGCCAACATTTCTGAAATTAAAAATTTATTTATTTATTTATTTATTTATTACATTTTTATACCGCCCAATAGACGAAGCTCTCTGGGCGGTTCACAAAAATTAAAACCACAATAAAACTACCAACAAGTTAAAAACACAAATACAAAATACAGTATCAAAAGCACAACCAGGATAAAACCACGCAGCAAAATTGATATAAGATTAAAATACAGAGTTAGAACAGTAAAATTTAAATTTAAGTTAAAATTAAGTGTTAAAATACTGAGAGAATAAAAAGGTCTTCAGCTGGTGAGGAAAGAAAACAATGTAGGTGCCAAGCGAACCTCTCTGGGGCGCTCATTCCACAACCGGGGTGCCACAGCAGAGAAAGCCCTCCTGCTAGTAGCCACCTGCCTCCCTTCCTTTGGCAGGGGCTCACGGAGAAGGGCCCCTGTAGATGATCTTAAGGTCTGGGCAGGCACATATGGGAGGAGGCGTTCCTTCAAATAACCTGGTCCCAAACCGTTTAGGGCTTTGAATGTCAATACCAGCACTTTGAATAGGGCCCGGACCTGGACTGGCAGCCAATGAAGTTGTAGAAGGACTGGCGTAATGTGATCTCGGCACTTCTGCCTACATAGGAGCTGTTGTGACACCCTGTTCCCTTTCCAGACATTTAAAATCTACTGAAATTTTAATTGCAAATATGAAACATAAATGAAACTGAGAAAATATATTTTAATTACTCAAAACAGTATCAAATAATACCTGGCCTAGACACATGAGGCAGGAGAGATTTGGTCTTCTGTACTGGAATGGGGGAAGGTGATCTGTGGGCAGAGAAGCTCGTGGTGAGTTTGTTGTCATGGTCCTCTACCTGGTCAGATCTGGATTGCAAGCTGCCTCCACCCTTTGCAGGGCTGAAGGGCTGACTTTAATGGTCCACCCTCAGCACCGTATGGATCTGGATGTTTTCCTGATGTTGCTGGGGGAATTTGTCACAGAATTGTTCAGTAGTCCTGCAAAGGTCCTGATCAATTCTTAGAATCAGGAGGTCATGAGAGCTATCAATACAATTGACCTAACTGCAGAGTCACATTGGCTCTTCTCTATTCTGAGGAGCTGAGTGTGATGAAACGGCATGACTAATGACTAGAATGCAGATGGCATAAGACTCAAATATGATAAGAGTCCATTTTATGGCCCCACTCTGTGATGGTGGTGAAACAAGCTTATTTCTCCACCACCATTGCCTTTGCACAACATCAACCAACATGGCTCTTTTGGATTGTCCGGAGCCTGCTTGGGACAGGGGTAATGAGTTACCAAGGCCTGTTGTGATCAATTTGCATTACATTTTGCAGACAAAAATGATCACATTTGCTCCCATTTGGATACCATGGTTTTGACAGAATCAGAGAGAGATGTAGCCATAGCACCATCTGGCCATGCTGTTATGGATACATTTTGGCTTGTGCAGCCTAAGGAAGTAGGAAGTGTCTGGGGGGTGGAAGTGGAATGGACAAGGGCTAACAAGCTGAAACTTAATCCGATGAAACAGAAGTACTGTGGTTTGGAAAAAACTGCTATTCTGGGTGGAGATTTAGATCTGACTCTTGATGGAGTCACACTCTCCGTGAAGGGCAAGGGATGCGGTCCAGGAGCACTCTTAGACTCAGCACTGCCTAGGGAGGTGCAGTTGGCATCAGCTGCCTGGAGTGTTTTCTACCAGCAAGACTCAACCAAAAGTTAAGGATATATATATATATATATATATATATATATATATATATATATAATGAAACCATAATATTTAATGTACAAAAAAGTAAAATAAAGATTCACAATAATATCACATTAAAAGTACAATAGCATATTGCACAGACCAATATGTGTCTAAAACTTCAAAGAAAGAGGCCAAACGCATTTCGACGGAAAAAGTCTTCGTCAGTGGCCAATACTAGAAAGCAATATATATAAAAAAAAACACTTTACCTCGTTTGCAAGGTAAAGATCCAAAATAACTCTCTCTCTTTCTACCAGATAGAGCCATTAGGCTGGTGGGTACAAGGGACAGAGGTTTCTCAGTGGTGGCCCCGCATCTTACATGAGTATGCATATATGAGTAAATGGACCAAACACAGCTAACTGTTTGTAATTTAGAATATAGACACAAAGGTGTATATATATAGAACAGAGCTGTTTAGCATACCGGGCTGCTGTTTACTCCCTGCAGGTTTACTGGGGCTAACTTTACAATTCTCATACGTGTGTGAAATAAGATATAAGATGTCACTCCCCTTTGAAAGTATGTCGGGATTCCTAAATGGAATAATACAATATTTGTATTATTTTGTGAACCGCCTAGAGAGCTTCGGCTATTGGGCGGTATAAAAATGTAATAAATAAATAAATAAATAAATATTTACAAAAATAATACAAATAGCAGTCCCATGTTGTTAATCAGAATTCCTTATAAATTTGACTTTCTATAAACTAATGGAAAGAACAAAACCAAGGTATCCTCACAGCCTTTTACACCGCCTAGGTCATAGTCTTTAGAACAGCCTTCCTCAACCTGGGGCGCTCCAGATGTGTTGGACTGCATCTCCCAGAATGCATTCTGGGAGTTGTAATCCAACACATCTGGAGCGCCCCAGGTTGAGGAAGGCTGCTTTAGAAGAACGGCGTTAAGGCTGGCTGGTTTACAGCTCAGCTTAAGAACTGTTAGTTTATAGGCCAATTAAGACTCTTAATCAATCAATCTAGTATGAGGTAAAATAAATCTAGTTCCCATTTGTTGTTTTTAGTGGCCAATTAGATTGCAATTAACTCTTCAGGTGTAAAATGGTTCAGAGTTGAATGATAATATACAATAAGACATTAATACAAAAAGCCAACATGCGACTTTAAAGATATATATATATATATATATATATATATATATATATATATATATGTTTACAAAAAGGGAGACCAATTACATTCATCATTAAGACCTTTTGGTATTTTCGTTTGCAAGGTAAAGATCCAAAATAACTCTCTCTCTTTCTACCAGATAGAGCCATTAGGCTGGTGGGTACAAGGGACAGAGGTTTCTCAGTGGTGGCCCCGCATCTCCCACCCCATAGAGACACATATGGCCTCCTCAACGCTGGCTTTAAAAAACAACAACGACTGAAGACACATTTATTCAAGTCCATTTGGTGCTTTAAGATCATTAACTGCTGCATGGAAGGAACTGAGGTGCTTGTATAGCCCATTTCATTTTGGGGGCCAAGTCAATAGGTGCTTGACTATTTTGCCCCCCGCCCCCTGAAGCTGTACTCCAAGTTAAATTTCAATTGTGTGATGAACTGTCTCGGAACCTTGTAAATCTCGCGGCATTCCAACTTTTTGTGAACCGCCCAGAGAGCTTCGGCTATTGGGCGGTATAAAAATGCAATAAATAAATAAATAAATAAATAAACTTTCCTTGGGCCAAGGAACTCGGCACGGAACCTCCCTCCACTGGGTAATGATCAATGATGCCAGCATTTTGTGCGTGGCGGGGAAAGTTCAGGCCTGGCACACTTTTCTTGTCGCAGCAGATGATCAGCCCTGTCAGGCCTCAGATCTGTTCTACATATTATACAGAATTAGGGGGTAGCCTGAGGTCTGTGAGGTGGTAGAACTCCAAATGGTACCTCTTTAGAATGCAGATAGGGAGCATCATGCCATTGAATGTTCCCCAATGTTTAAAAACAAACAAAAAACCCTTGCCCGCCAGGTAGAAAGGTTTAGCATTGTCCTCTCCCTGATGTGCTAGTTCACTACATGCAGGGATCCTTTAAAAAAGAAAGTGGGAGAGCATTGTGAAGTGATACAGCCAGCTTATTCTACCTTCTCATTCTGTTATCCATATAATTCCTCTAACACACACCCTTCTATTATGCCTCAGTTTCTTTAGATTGGGGTAAATAACGCCAACTTTGAACAAAATGCTTCATAGAAAATATCTGGTTTCTTCAGTCTCTCCCTTCCATGGAAGATTTCAAAGCTCCAAAAGCTATTAAGAAATATGGAGATGAGACTGAAATGCAGTGACCTAATGCTGTGTTCTCCGGCTGAAGCTAGATGTGACATGGCATGACCCTGCCCAGCTCGTGCTAAACCTCTACAAAAAAGAAGATGAAACACAGTATGAGTGGCTGGAGCTGACCTTTTCCCCTGCCTGTGCTTTCCTTCCATTTCTCTCCCAATTGGGGATACTTCTGGTCACAAACCACCATGTGGAGCAAAATGACTAAAAAAAAGTTGGGCTGTGAGGGAGAAGGAAACAGTTCGACTCCCCCCCCCCTTCCCATGCTGTGCTTTACATTTCTATCATCATCACCCTCGCAGTTTGCAGTAGGGCTGTGCTCCGCTTCTCCTCGGACCGGAGAAGCAGAAGTGGATCGGGGTGCTTCGCCTCCCCTTAAGACGGAGGTGAAGAGGATCGGGGGAGCAGCGGAGCATCGCGGAGCGGATTGAGGTGAAGGCGGAACCTTCGCCTTGATCCAGAGCTCCACAAAAAAGGTAAGGGGGGTTTACTTGGCCCTGCCTCTGCTGCCGCCGCCCGTGCGGCAACAGCGGCAGAGCCAGGTAAGGGGGCAAGGGGGAGGTTTTTTTTACCTCTGTCCATCGCTGCCCGTCGCCGGCTTCACTAGAGCCCGCAGCTCAACCCGGAAGTGTAGGCCGCAACTGTAGGCTCTAGTGAAGCTGGCGGCAGGCTGGGACGGAAGCAGGTAAGGGGGAGGCGGGAGGGGGGCCTTACCTGGTGCCGCCCCCCGCCGCTGCGGAGCTCCGATTCGGAGCCGGAGCTCCGCAGCGGAGCGGGGCAGACCCTAGGCAGATCAAAGCAGGGCGGAGCAGGGCCAATCCGCAATTTGCGAATCGGGAGCAGAGCGGATTGGGGGGTCCGTGCACAGCATTAGTTTGTAGAGATTCAGTAACAACACAGCCCTCACCACGGGATTGCTCCTCATTTTAAATTAACCCAATTTTTGGTGGATTCGAACCTACTCCAAGAGTGTCGCACTTCAGGAACAACAGCGATTTTTTTCGTATTGAAGTTATTAATGCGCAAATGTGCACATTCACATATATACACATGCGTGGCTAGGGATTATAGCTGAGCGAGGGGGAAAGGAATGAGCAGGAGAGACAGAGACATGGCAGGAGCGGGGCAGAGAGATTCTCCTGTACTGAAAGCAGGAGAGTTCAGAGGCGGGTAATGAATTGCTGAATTCCAGCTCTGAGCTAAGTGTTGCAGCAGCAGCAGCGTGCCACCACCGCCGTTGTAGCCTGCTACTATTGCTATTGAGGCTGTCTTGCCGTCATTGAGCTGGTGTCCTTAGTGGACGAGATTGTGCCGCTGCAACAGGGGAAGACAAGGCTAGGCTCAGGATACAAAAGGGGGCTGAAGCAGAACCTTGAAAACATTACGTCCCCTGCCTCTGGCTGCCTATTTCTCCCTGTTTCTTTGCATAATTAGAATCATAGAATAGCAGAGTTGGAAGGGGCCTACAAGGCCATCGAGTCCAACCCCCGCTCAATGCAGGAATCCACCCTAAAGCATCCCTGACAGATGGTTGTCCAGCTGCCTCTTGAAGGCCTCTCATGTGGGAGAGCCCACAACCTCCCTAGGTAACTGGTTCCATTGTCGTACTGCTCTAACAGTCAGGAAGTTTTTCCTGCTGTCCAGCTGGAATCTGGCTTCCTTTAACTTGAGGCCATTATTTCATGTCCTGCACTCTGGGAGGATCGAGAAGAGATCCTGGCCCTCCTCTGTGTGACAACCTTTTAAGTATTTGAAGAGTGCTATCATGTCTCCCCTCAATCTTCTCTTCTCCAGGCTAAACATGCCCGGTTCTTTCAGTCTCTCTTCATAGGGCTTTGTTTCCAGGCCCCTGATCATCTTGGTTGCCCTCTTCTGAACACGCTCCAGCTTGTCTGCGTCCTTCTTGAATTGTGGAGCCCAGAACTGGATGCAATACTCTAGATGAGGCCTAACCAGGGCTGAATAGAGAGGAACCAGTACCTCACATGATATTATTTAATATAACTGCTATCTGCGGAGGTGGACAGAATGATAGAATTTGAACTGAAAGGGCGCGAAGGGACGAGGGAGCGAGAGGAGGACATGATAGGTGGGAAGGTGGGAGCTCGGCCAATCACTTTGTCCTTGCCCTGGCCGATACACCCACCTGTCAAAATGCGAGTTAACTCTCCCATTGACAGATGACTTTAACACGCTCTACCTGCGCAGGATGCTTAAAAGTCATGGTAAATCGCGATTTCGATTATGCACATTATCGCTTGTAAAACACGGTGCTCGGGTGACTCTACGGCTGCGTCATCTGTCCAAAGGCATGGAAATGTGCAGTTAAGGCGCCGAAAACAACTCATATGGATAAGTCCTTTCATGCAGTTTGTCACCTTCCAATCCAGTTTGGCTCGTAATAAATACACTACTCCAGACAGAAGAAACCACTGGGCTGTGTGTTGCACTAATTAAAATAGCCTCAGTGGCTTTGTGCCACCTTTTATTTTGTTTGCTTTTCATCCTCTTGCCGCAGGCTGTGCAACGATTTGATTAATTCATACAGTGACTGCCAGTTATTTCAGTATACTTTAAGATAGAGCCTTCATAGCACAATGGTCCTGTTATCTCTGTTCTTGATGCAGCAAGGGTGATGCATGAACCACAGCAAGGGTAAAAGCGGTTCACTTTGATGAGGGGTGGCAAGGAGCCACACTTCTAAAAGCATGTTCACTGTTGTCACATTTAACCATGCCAACCACCTGTTGGGCTGCTTGGTGTGTACAAATATGCAAGCACTCAACAGCACATGGAAATGTACTGTTCTGCATGGATAGAAGCATTTGCAAAGTTTTGTTTGCACGTTGTATATTTACAGACAGGGTTGGTCAGACCAAGCTAAATCTGGTCTGAAAATCACCTGGAGCCTGTTCAGACGACATGCTAAGCCATGGTTAGGCTCTAACCCCTTTGCAGCAAATGCTTAGTGAGCATGTTTAAACCATGGTTATATAGTCACCATGGTTAGGAATGGTTCACACAACATGCTAAGCCATAACGTTTAGCTCAAAACGCTTAACCACCATGGCTCAGCGTGTCATCTGAACAGGGGCATGGAGTAATCATTAATTTCCCAAATGTCCATGATGCTAACACACATTTACGTAATATTAGACTTGTACATTCCTGCCAATAAAAAGCCAGATAAAACAGAAATTGGAGCAAGGAGGAAGTAAGGACCAGGACTGGCCCCAAATCTTTTTCTGCCTGAGGCAAAATCAAGACTGCATCCCTTTCCCATGGCACAGTCAACATGTATAATCTGACTGGGCTGGCAATTGATTTTACTTCAACTGTTGTGATGGGACAACGTCCTCCACTGCACTTGAGGCCAGTAGGCTAGCCCCGGAGGCATAGGCCAGACTGTGTGGCACATGCAACTTTGTTCTCCAACACAGCACTGCCATTCCACAACATTTGCTGCCTGGGGCAACCGCCTCACTTTGCCTCATAGGAGGGCCGGCCCTGATCAGGACACAACAGTCTCCTCCAACACAAGGCATGAAATATTGTGCTTTGCATCTCAAGGAAAACTGTGTGTTTAAGACTATTAATGGTGCATTTCTTTGGTAGTTGGTATGAGGCAGAAAATGTCCCTCAACAATGGCCCAATCCTACTTAAGTATACTTTGTGTATTACAATAAAATGGCCACTTGAGATTTACTTGGATAGAGTTGCCAAGATGCTAACTTGAATGCCTGAACTTTACTGAATGAACATTCCCGAGCTCCCACTGTATAAATTCTTCCTTCGCAAGGAAGTTGGTAGAAATTGATGTGGGGGCTAGTATCTTCTGCAGGCCCTGATCATGTCCTGGGGACACACAATAACCAATCAGACTATCTGAATGCACAGCTGGCCATATATGGAGCAAAGTAACTGCTTTAAGGCAAAAGTGACAGCAGCCTGAAGAGGTTCTGTCAGCTATGCGCGCGCATCCTGTACCTTGATGTATAAATATACCTATGCCACATCCGCCCAAGTTAGTTGGAGCTGGGTGTAACATGCTGATGCTCTTGCATGTATAACCTGTCTCTGTATCGATACAATAAACAACTCTTTAAGGATATCTGGTTCCGTCTCACTTGGAGATAAGTCCGGTTGGACAACCTAACCCATCATCCACATCAATTGGCGAGCCAGCCAGGAGCAGAAAGTCCGACTGGTCGCGTGAGGCCGGCTCGGCCCGCGGCGGCCCAGTGGGGCCCCGGTAGATATTTCTACAGTCACAGCCGTCGGCGGGACGTGTCTTCCTCCGCTTCCACCAAAGGACGAGGCTCCTGACAGGTGAGACGAACCTTTTATTCTTAACTTATAGGGTCCTTGTGTTGGTAGTTGATTTAAATAAGTATTTGGAATCAGACACCCGGCGTGGTGATAGCAGTTGTCCGGCACGGCAACAAGAGTAATGAACTGACCTTTAGTCATCCGGCGAGGTGACATACTTACCCGGCGTGGTAAAATAAAATAAAATCTACTCGGCGAAGTAGAAATTAAAGAGACTATTAAAGAGTGACCCATAGTCATCTAGTAAGGTGACTCGATCACCCAGGACAAGAGGATAAAAATTATTAATCAAACTTGTCGCGGCAAAGGACAAGAGGATAAAAATTTCACCGATTAAACTTGTCGAGGTGATCACTAATTAAACCTGTCGTGGCAGAGGACAGGAGGATAAAAATTTTGTCTCAAGATGGGTCAAGGTCAGAGTATTCCGAGTGGAAGTCCACTCAGTGTTATGTGTGAACAGTGGGATAAAGGAAAACTGCCTAGCACGGCAGGATTGTCTAAGAAACGTATGATTGTATTGGGTGTTAATAAGTGGCCATTACTGAGTCATTCTTGGCCAGAAATAGGATCCTTTAACAAGACCATCCTAAGAGATCTCAGGAATGTGTTGGAGGAGTCTCGTCCTGGCCAAATGGACTACTGGTATCTGTGGGCGGATGTTGCCTATAAAAGAGCAGAACGTAGTAAAAATTCTGGCCCAAGTGCTCCGCCACCATATCACCAGTGTGCATTGGACGAGGCTGACAAATATGGCGCCCAAGGAAGCGAGCCGCAACAGCAGCCGCACCCTTCATTTCCGGACCAGCTCGAGCCAGTTTGTGTTCCCCCGAGAGCACAGACGACAGAGCAGCCCCCACCTAGTCTGCAGGCGCCATTAATGACAGTGGCGCAGTCACATTTGATAACGCCATATCGGCCCGCACAAGGCGATCAGCCTGCCCAAGCCGCCTCCTGGCAGCCCATAGAGGTATACCAACACACACCCTTTAAACCCAAGGATCTAATTCTTTGGGCAAAAACTATACCAAGCCTGTACGAAGACCCTGAAAAAGCGCTTCAACAATTTAAAGTCATTATTGACACTTATAAGCCCACACCACAGGACTTAGTCCAACTCATAAATGCAGTGTTGACTCCCATCCAAGCCTCTGATTTCGCGAGGCGGATGAACGCGAGTTTAGCCGCCATCCCGCTAGGAGATGGCCAAGGTATTACTGCCAACTCATTTCCAGTGACAGTACGGTTGGACCCAAACATGCTAGCACAACTCAACATGGTTATTGAGATTGGTAGACGAGCTCTTGTAGTATTGAAGGACATGGGCAGAAAGACCGTAAATTGGAGTAAAGTTAAGGCAACCACCCAAGAGAAATCTGAGACGCCAGCCGAATTTATGGCTCGCCTCCAGAAAGCATTGCGCACTTGGGGAGGCATTGATCCAGAGCAGGAGCAGAATGCAGCTTTGGTTGTGAGTCTTTTTGTCGATCAGGCGACCACAGACATTAAAGATTACTTCAAATTACACCAGCCAGGGTGGCAAGGAAACTCCGTTTCCCAGATTCTCACCACGGCAAAATACATCTTTGATGGCAGAGAAGAGAGGGACAATGAAAAGAGGAAGAAAGAGAAGCGCGAAGAGGCTTCTATGCTTGCAGCAGCGCTAACACAGGCACACTGGCCACAAACAGGAAGGGGTCGGGGAGGCGGCCCAAGGGGGCGTGGGAGAGCAACACCAGTGGCAGGCGGATACAGAGGAAGGGGGCGCGGCGCTCCTCCTCCTCTGGGCAGAGCAGGACAGGGGGGCGGAATGCAGCGTTGGGCGCCCATCGGCCTAGATCCTCATGGACCCCCACGAGAGGGCGCTCAGCCATATGCTGGTGCCTCAGATGTTCCTCTGTACGGCCCGTACGCGGGGACATGTCATGCGTGTGGAGAACGGGGTCACTGGAGGAAGGACTGCCCTCATGGACAGCCCGCTCCGGAATTTCCGTATGGATATTCCACCGCCGAACAGTCCAGCTGGCCACAAGGGGCCACAAATCACACTCAATGACTATTAAAAGCAATGCCAGTATCAATGCCTCACCAAGGTCCAGTGGCACAATGGAAATTAAATTTAGAGGAACCTTTCCTCAAGCTTATAATTGACGGTCAACCTGTAACCTGTCTGGTAGATACCGGCGCCTCAAAGAGTATGATCAATACTAGTATTTTACCTGTCTGTCCCGGACGCGGGACTAGAGTTGTTGGAATTGAAGGCAAAGAAGTTGTATTAGACGAAAGTGTACCTGTAAAAGTGCAGGTCGGGCCGGCTACTGTCAGTCACCCTTTTCTTGTAAAACCAGACAGCCCAGTCTCCTTACTGGGACGGGATTTGCTGGGAAAATTTAAGGCCACTATTGAATGTACCCCCGAGAATATGATCATCCGGGTCCCCTCCGAAAATCTGATGTGTCTTCTAATGTCCCTGATGCCCAGAGAGGGACCAAAATTGACCCCCTATTCGACCCCAGGGCTCCCTGGTCCCGACACCCTCCCGCCGTGGGTGTGGGCCGAGACCTCCCAAGATGTCGGGCTACTGACCACAGCCGCGCCTGTCCAAATTGTTATAAAACCGAATGTGCCTTTTCCCCGTGTCAAACAATACCCCATGTGTCACGAAGCCAGAGAATGCCTCCAGAAGATTATTAGTGACTTTCTCAAAAAGGGCATTCTCAAGCCCTGTGTTTCCCCATGCAACACTCCATTGTTGCCAGTAAAGAAAAAGACTATGCCTGGGGACCCTCCCCAGTACCGGATGTGTCAGGACCTCAGAGCGGTCAACAATTTCGTACAACCCCGCACTAATATTGTGCCTAACCCAGTCACCATTTTCTGCTCCATCCCATCATGGGGTAAATGGTTCACTGTGATTGACCTGTCGTCGGCTTTCTTCTCTGTACCTTTGCATGAAGATTCCCAATATATCTTTGCCTTTACCTGGGGGTCCAGTCAGTATACCTGGACCCGGTTGCCACAAGGTTACGTAGAGGCTCCGACGATCTTTTGCGCCGCCCTGGCGGCCGCCCTAGCCTGTATCTCCCTATCACCCCAATCCAAAGTTGTTTGTTACGTAGACGATGTCCTTATTGCCTCACGAACCCCAGAGGCCAATGCCAAAGACTCCCTTTTGCTGATGCAACAACTAGCCGATAGAGGACACCGCATCAGTAGTAAAAAGTTGCAGTGGAACTGTCAGTCTGTTACGTACCTAGGTCATATTATTGAGCCTGGAGTCAGAAAATTGAGCTCCCAGAGGGTCCAGGCCATTTTGCAGGCTGCCCAGCCGACTTGCCAGTCCCATGTCCGGTCGCTGCTAGGGTTACTCAGTTTCTGCAGGAACTGGATACCCAACTTTGCTGGAGTGGTACAACCCTGGCAAGCTAAAATTGGCAAATCTCTACCAGAGACTATTGAATGGACCAAGCATGACGAAGAAACATGGGGGAAGGTCAAACTTCTGTTGACCACAGCCCCAGCCCTTGGCCTTCCAGACTATCAAAAACCATTTGACCTATTCGTGTACGAGTCCAAATCAGTCGCCTCAGGTGTGCTGACTCAGCCCTTCGTAGGGAAACGCCGACCAGTGGCTTATTATTCCGTCAATCTAGATCCAGTGGCCAAAGGCTTCCCGCCCTGCCTCAGAGCAGTCGCTGCCGCAGCAGCAATTGTAGTCAGAGCTTCAGAGTTGACTTTAGGCCACCCAACTGTGTTACATGCACAACACAGCCTCAACACCCTTCTGTCTTCAGCCAAAACTCAAGCCCATTTGTCCTCATCAAGGCAGCACCACTATGAACTCGTCCTAACCAATACCCCAGGACTGACTTTTAAGCGGTGTGCAACCCTGAACCCCGCCACCCTTTTGCCCGCCACCGATGAGACTGTAGTGCCCGAATACCACGACTGTGTTGTCACTCTGGCCCAATCTAATACTCTGCGTCCTGACCTTTTTGATGAGCCCTTTGACGACCCAGACCTAGTCCTGTTCACTGACGGCAGCTCCCGCGTGATCGATGGGATCCGCCATTCTGGCTACGCTGTCACCACTGTCACAGAAGTACTGGAAGCGCACCCCTTGCAGCCCCCAGTCTCAGCCCAGGCCGCCGAACTCATTGCTTTGTCCCGAGCATGTTACCTAGCAACCAACAAGTCTGTAGTCATATACAGTGATTCCCAATACGCCTGCACAGTAGCCCATGCAACTGGCGCCATCTGGCGAGAGAGAGGTTACCTTACCTCCTCAGGACAAGAAATTGCACATGCGAGGCTCATTCACCGCTTGCTGTGGGCAATTCTGGCCCCCTCTAAAATTGCCATCGTCCATTGCAAAGCACATGGCAAATCACAAGGCACTATACGCCAAGGCAACGACTTTGCAGACCAGGCCGCTAAAAATGCTGCCATAGCGAACACCCCGACTCCGTCATTTCTACTGCCCGTACTTACCCCAGAACAAAAAGACTGTGCCGATTACCAATCCATCACCCCGCGAGCAGAAATCCAGACGTGGATAGCTGCCGGTGCCGAGTGGATACAAGGAGCATGGACCATGCCGGGTGGG
Organism: Elgaria multicarinata webbii; assembly: GCF_023053635.1. Taxonomy (NCBI): domain Eukaryota; kingdom Metazoa; phylum Chordata; class Lepidosauria; order Squamata; family Anguidae; genus Elgaria; species Elgaria multicarinata. Next base: position 10,266,885 of record NC_086176.1, read on the forward strand.
TAGAAGCTGTGCCTACGAAGAAAGCAACTGCCAGAGAAGTAGTTAAAGTCCTCTTAAAGGACGTGGTCCCTAGGTTTGGTCCACCCGTCATCATAGATTCAGACATGGGTAGCCACTTTGCGTCTTATGTAGTCCAGCACCTCGCCAAAACCCTGGGAACGAAGTGGAAACTGCACACCCCTCACCATCCTCAGTCCTCAGGCCAGGTGGAGCGCATGAACCAGACCCTTAAATCGCGAATCACCAAAATCTGCCAAGAAACCCATCTAACCTGGGTGCACGCTTTACCCCTCGCCTTGTTTAGCATTCGCACATCCCCAAGAGGAATCCTGTCAATTTCACCCTATGAGTTCCTTTTCGGGCGTCCTCCTCCAGTTAGCAGGGTGACTGGTGCTCCGCACGTCTCCCTGCTAGGGGGGGACGAGGAAGTAACCTCTTATATCATTCAGTTACAGAAACACTTTCAGGTCCTCCGAGAGTACGCTCGTGACGCCCAGCCACTGCCCCTTGACGTGCCAGCGCACCCCCTGAGGTCAGGTGACGCGGTGTGGATCCGGAGGATACCAGTAAAACCAGGCGAGCCCAAGTGGAAGGGACCCTTCACCATCTTGCTGACCACACACACCGCGGTGCGAGTGAAAGGGGTCAACTCCTGGATTCATTACACCCATTGCAGTAAGCAGGCGCCGACTGACGGTCTCACAGCCAACGTGAGCCCCCGCGGGAGCACCGCCAGCCTCCCAACGGACCCCGTGGACGAAGTGAGGCCTGAAGCAGACGGTATTGTACATTACACGAGCACTCAACACCCGCAGAAGCCACTTACCTTGGTCCTGCGGAGGACTGCATCCTTTTAAATGAATGCACTTTGGGAGTGGGTGGTGGCAGCGCTGTTGCTGTGTGTCTATATTGGAATTTGGATTTTATTTCACTGGTTACACCTCTGTGGGGTAGGAAGATATGAAGAAGTACCAGAACCTAGCCTCTGTGAACATAGCAACACTCATTCTGGCCCTGATATGGACAGCCCAGTGTAATCCTGGATGCTGCCCCACCAACGCCCCGAAATGTGGCCCCTCTAATTACACCACGAGTGGGTATTTCTCTCGAGGCTCAGTAGGAGTAGTTCCAAAAGCTGGACACAACAAGTGCCCAGGACAGCAAGAACTACAAAGGCACCAGCGAGAAGGCCGTGTCCAAACCGCGCGCATCACTCCACACGCATGCCCCAATAATCGCTCATACACATATGTCCAAGTAAGGTACGAGCATGGTTGGCCTTTTAGGTATTGGAATGCGTGTATGGACCCACAGCTAGAATGGGCCACGGCTATGGTGATCCGCTGCTCGGTGACCATCCAAAATAAGAATACAGTCCCAGTAAACATTATTTGGAATTCGCTTAAGAAAGTGGGACAATTTTATACGGCCAGATTGAGAGTGACCGGCAATGTCCAGCTCTGCATCCCAAAATCAGCTACTGCCACCTACCTAGAAGCAGATACAAGGTGGAAAGCCATGCTAGCAAAAGAGACTGCCCCGGTGCAACGGCCCCCTGAGTTAAATCAGACAGTCTGCAAAAACATGACCATGAAGCCCCCTAATCTGGACTTGCAGCAATACCAGTACCTGTGCCTTAAGCAGTATCAAATAACTCCCAATCTCACTGAAGGCACAGGCTGGCAAAAGAGCCGGAAAGTATTTAACTGGATGCGAAAACCCGGCGCAGCAGATTGGCTATCATTTGACTCCCTAGCACCAGAAAACGTGGTTTTAAGTACTGTGGAAGCCATTCAAGCCACCTTGCACCTTACTGATTGCTATGTATGCCTGAATGCAGGGGCAGGAAGACCAGGGTCCCCCGTACCATGGGGAACCCAACCTTTGAAGCTGTGGGAGATTCCGAGCCCCAAATGGTTCCAGTCTGTGAGGACCAATGACACATGGTGCAAAGGTTCCCCCAACAACAAGTGGCAGATTAGGCGCCTCAGCCATATGGCCCCTTTCTGCATTTCACGACCTCATAATAAGAACCGAACAGACATGGGCATCAGTCAATGTCACACATACAATACTTGGGGATTTGTGCCACACTGGGGGGTCAACTGCAGCAACTATTATTGGAATAACACCTACACGTGTAAGACACGCTCCAACGGTACTCACTTCAATTGCATACCATTTAACATCTCAGACCGACATGAGACCTGGGGAATGGGAGTAGATGAAGCATTGCAGTGTAGGCTTGCCAATAAGTCCACAGGAATCATCAACAACGCCACCTGGGGTCGCACATCCCCGATAGCAGAATTCTACCCTGAAACCAGTGAGGTCTTTATCTCTATGCAAGGCCCCTTATATAGGGCCCTGCAGAACCACAGTGGCCATAATAACACTGTTAGATGTACTAAGAGAACATGCCCTGGACAGCAGAACTACTCAGATCTCGGAGTAGCATGGTTCCCCAACCCTAGAGCAGCACCACTCAACCTCACCACAACCGTGCATGAGCTCTGGGGCACACATTATTATGAAGGCCTGCATCCCAATGATACAGACACACCAAGCACATGGGATGGGCCATATGCTCAAGGGAAAATAGCCCTCAAGAACCAGTACTTCATTTGTGGCGACCATGCCTATCACGAGTTGCCCAAAGATTGGTCAGGGGCATGTTATATTGGAGTTATTTACCCTCCCTTTAAGCTTTTGCCTGCTGAAGCAGAAGTATACTTGCCGGTTTATACTGCCCTCCACCGGCCAGAGAGAGAAAAGCGAGCAGCTCCACAGATAAGTGAGATGTTTGAGTCATCTCAGAAGTGGGGAGATGACGAATGGCCAGCAGCACGGATCGTCGAGTACTATGGGCCTGCCACATGGGAGCCCAACGTTGTAGGCCGGGAACCTACATACCTCACGAACCGCCTTATCCGGCTACAAGCTGTAGTTGAGCTTTTTGCCAACTCGACCGCCTTTTCTATAGTTAAGACGGCCGACCAACTAGATGATCTCAGGAGGGCCGTTATTCAGAACCGTGTTGGGATTGATTATATTCTTTCTAAGGAGGGAGGCTTATGCGCCGTTTTTAACTGGACGGACTGCTGTCTCAAGATCGCGGACAACGGAAATGTCCTGCGAAAACTGGCCAAAGACATCCGTGACGTCACTTATGTACCAGTACAGACGTGGCGCGGATGGGATGCCTGGAACTGGCTTACAGGCTGGTTACCAAACTGGCCATGGTTAAAGCAAGCCTTTGTGATAGGGCTGTCCGCCCTTGTATTATTGCTGTGCCTCCCCTGCCTAATTCCATGCTTTCAAGCGTGTTGCTCATCTATAATCAATGCAGCTGTGCGCAGAGAAGTCCAACACCAGATGTATATGGCTGTCCCCCAAGAAGAAGGAGGAGGACCAACTTACGAAGTGCCCAATCTAGAAGAATGGGTAGACACAGCCATGTAATCAATGGTGAACAAAATGGTGGACCTTCACCCGTTGGGTTAGGTCCAAAGGGGGGACTGATGTGGGGGCTAGTATCTTCGGCAGGCCCTGATCATGTCCTGGGGACACACAATAACCAATCAGACTATCTGAATGCACAGCTGGCCATATATGGAGCAAAGTAACTGCTTTAAGGCAAAAGTGACAGCAGCCTGAAGAGGTTCTGTCAGCTATGCGCGCGCATCCTGTACCTTGATGTATAAATATACCTATGCCACATCCGCCCAAGTTAGTTGGAGCTGGGTGTAACATGCTGATGCTCTTGCATGTATAACCTGTCTCTGTATCGATACAATAAACAACTCTTTAAGGATATCTGGTTCCGTCTCACTTGGAGATAAGTCCGGTTGGACAACCTAACCCATCATCCACATCAAAATACCCTAGTTTCTAACCAGAAATGATTCGATTCCATCTATTGCAAAGTCCTATGGATTTGTCTGGATACCTGGGCAGGATCTACACTACTGCTTTAAAATGGTATAGAACAGTAGTGAGAACTGTTGAGGCCCAGGCCACACTTCATAGACAGTCTTCAAAACGTTTTCCAAGTGTCATATCCTGCTTAGTGTAGATCTGGCCCTTGGGGTGGAGAAATAGCAAGGCTAGAAAACATATTAGGATTGGTACAGGCTATTGCTTTGATAATCCATGCTCTGGCATTTCTGCAACGCATTATACAAGTGGTTACCTTTGAAGATTGTTCAGAAGCTTCAGCTGGTGCAAGATACAGCCACTAGAATTTTAACGGGAACAATTTGCTCTGATCGTATCTCACCTGTCCTAAAAGAACTTCACTGCCTGTCTGTTTGATTCTGAGCCCAACACAAAATGCCCACTTTTATTTTTAAAGCCTTAAATGACTTACTTATCTAAAAGAGCCCCTCCTCACATACCGTCTTGCCTCCTCTCTCAATTATGGAAGGTCCTCCCCAGAAGGCTCAGACCTTGCCAGTCTTCTAGGACCCAATGGAAAATCCATTTCATTCACTCAGGCATTTAAAACATTTTAAATCTCTTCTTTGTTTTTACTAGAGATGGGGGAGTCATTTATTCAGTTCACATTTTAATGCAAACTGATCTAATTTTGCACTTGTAGAATCAATATGCAAACCAAAACTCTGTAATCCTTCGAAATTTGCACTTTTCCTAATTTTGCAATGGAGTTCTTCAGTACCACCACCACTCCCGCAAAAGAATGCTTATATTAGTGAAAATAACAAATGCATTATATTAGGAAAATCGTTTGCTAAAAATATTAGGCAATATTGCTTAGAAAAAAGAATTGATTAGGAGAAATACATACAAAAGGCATATGAATTTTCATACGTACTTTTTTAAAAAAAAATCTCAACATTTGGGATGAACTGAATTTAAGATTGTAAAAATTCTCAAAATTCTCAAAATTGTGAAAATTCTCAAATTTTAAACAAACCAAATTTAAAGCTGAAAAACTGGAAAACCAAATTGATAGATTTACCCTTCTGTAAATTTTGCACATTTTAAAACTCTGCTGACTTGCTGTTTCTTTGCTGGCTTTTACATGCTGGCTTTGTCTGTGTAAAAAGTATATTACTTTTACTTTTAATTTAGGAAACTGCCCTAGAATCAGATTTAATGAAAGGTGGTCTTAAAATGTTTCCAATAAAAACAAACAAATAAATAAATAAAATTGGACCATTGTTTCAATATCAATGGAGAATATATTATTATGGCTAGCAGGCCAGCCATTTTCTTTCTCAGACAAATCACTGTTTAAAACCCCCAGAATGTTGAGTTGATGGGAGCTTATTGTTAAGAGACAATCTCATAGATGGAGGGCTCTTGAAGGTTCTGAAGTCTGCAGCCATCAGGGCATAGAGCTGAAGACGCTCACCCACTAAGGTGTGTGTGTGTGTGCGTGAGCGCACGCACACGTATGACGAAACCAGAGCTGGCAGTTTTGAAAGTAACAGAAGCCCTATTCAAGGGTTCACCTAAACATGAGTGAGCTAAAACTATGTAGTGAGCAAGGTCACACCTACAAGACCTGACCCTACCGTCCTCTTATTATTTATTATTTATTTATAAAAAAAATTCCTCCTTGAAGAAACCCAAGGTGACGTATGTAATCCTCCTCTCCATTTTATCCTCACAACAACAACCCTGTGGGGTAGGTTGGGCTCACCCAGTGAGCTTCCATGGCTGAATGGGGACTAAAACCCGGATCTCCTAATTCTCAGTCCAACACTCTAGCCCCTACACCACTCTTCAGACCTCCATGCATTCAGATTTTCAGGGTTCCTAGCATGTTCAGCCAAATATACGTAGAAAGCATTTCATCTGTCACACATGCATTGCACTCATAGACACACAGGAGTAGGCATTATACTATCCTGCTTAAATCTAAGTTAAGGAGAATGGCTGGTCTTAAATACTATATAAGTAATGGTTATTCCATATATTTTTATGTTCTACATAGCGTGGTCCTGAGGAAGCAGTCCCTGGCGAAACAGGTTGAATGTACCGGACTCCTGTCGTTGTTGAATTATTTCACACTGCAATATTGTTTTCGCTATTGAACTATTACAAGCTGTAAAATTGTTTTTATTATACGAATATCACTATCATATGTTGTATAATTGTTTCCAATGTACTTTACTGTGAGCACTATTGATGTACATGTTACAAGCTACTAATATACAACAAGAGATATACATACATTTATTTAAACAGTTTTTGTGAATTTGGTTTTCTTTTTTGTGGTTGGAGGGTGTTCACCCCAGCTTTTGTTGTAGTATTTCCAACCACCGCCTCCTTTTATTTAGGTGCCAAGTATGGACTACATAATTCTGCAGAGTGAAGAGAAACTGCTATAAACTGACCAGATTAATTAGAATGATTGGGCGGGGGGTGGGGGAGTTCCAGCCACTGCTGGGACCACACACCACTTCCCACCTCCCATGACAAACGCCTATGGGAGACTTGTCAAAAAGAGTTTATTTATTTATTATTACATTTCTATACCGCCCAATAGCCGGAGCTCTCTGGGCGGTTCACAAAAATTAAAAACATTCAAAGTATAAAACAACAGTATAAAACCATAATATAAAATACAATATAAAAGCTCAACCAGATCAAAACAGCAGCAATGCAAAATTACAAATTTAAAACACCAAGTTAAAATTTATTTATAGACTGTTAAAATGCTGGGAGAATAAAAAGGTCTTCACCTGGCGTCTATTGGCATATAATGTAGGTGCCAAGTGAACCTCCTTAGGGAGCTCATTTCACAGCCGGGGTGCCACAGCAGAGAAGGCCCTCCTCCAGGTAGCCACCTGCCTCACTTCCTTTGGCAGGGGCTTGCGGAGAAGGACCCCTGAGGATGACCTTAGGGTCAGGGCAGTTCTCTTCATGTACAGCCGTACATACCAAGATCTCTAACATTTGAGGCGGGACGTTGCCCAGACAGGGACCCTTTTCAAGTGTAGGAGATCCCCACATACACAGCTGTACACATGGAGAACTTTCTCACAAATACCTCAGGGGAGGGGAAGGCAGGATGCAGGGGTAGCAGCAGTGGGCAAAGCAGCCCACGAAGCCCCGAGAACCTCTCCGGGCGGTATAGAGGAGTTTGTGTGAATGCCTCCCACTTTTGGGATTAGGCCCATTTAACATAGTCAGAATGAATATATGGAGTGGACGCTGGTGGCTCTGATGTTTACGGGGCGGTGAATCCGCTCTGGGTTTCAGTCTGAACCAGTCAGAATTCCAAAGGAGCTATCCAAGGGGCAAAGCAAAACCAAAGAGGATTGACATTGCATCCAATAGCCTCCACGGAAAAGATGTACTGTAGATCAGGTCAAAGGCTCACAGAAACATGCAGCAATGGGGACCAAAATGAAACCATACATTAAGAAACAGAATTTGCAGAGCAGTACGTTCAACAGAGCAGTACGTTTTTCTTCCTGCATTTATTTATTTATTTATTACATTTTTATACCTCCCAATAGCCGAAGCTCTCTGGGCGGTTCACAAAAAGCTCTCTGGGCAGTTCAGTTCAGTCCCCGAGACCCTTTCCCAACAACTGATCCTAGGGACTATGAGTTGAAGCATGTGTCCTCCTGGTCTAGGTTTGAGCATGGCTGCCTAGGACCACAGCCTGTCATCAACAGTTCTGAGACCCAAAAATCCAAGGACAGCAAACTACAAAGGGGCTTTTAGCCATTGTCACCACACCGAAAATGAACAGGCTCCACATCGGACACCCACAAATTCTACCAAACCTTGCCCTGATCTCTTGCCTTGGAAAGGAATAAGTAGTTGTTAACATCAAAACTTGGTGACCCTAAGTATAATGGGCGTGTGTAAAGTGCAGATATACAGCGTTATAACCCTGATCCTGAAATCAGGCAGGGCTAGAACCTTGGCCTCGATTTTAAAAGCCACAGATACGCTAAGGGCAGAGATGTAGTTTTATAGGACCAAGTTGTGCATTTTACCAATAAAATGTATTACTGTGTATGTACTTTGTATATGCATAGAAGCAATAAACCAGTAATCTAGAAGACGATTATAGCTTGATTTCATGACCACCCAACGTGGATGCTTTTATAGGGGGATTAGGCAAATCCATGGAGAATAAGGCTATCAGTAGTTACTAGCCTTGATAGCTCTATATTACCCTCCAGTACTGGAGGCAGAATACCTCTGTATTCTAGGGAATATGAGCAGGAAGTTGCCACTGCACATATCCTGCTTACTTAGGGGCTTCCCATGGGCATCTTTGGCTACTGTGGGAACAGAACACTGGACTAGACAGACCTCTGATGTGATGCATGCTCAAAGGCAGGGGACAGAGCCACACTGCCGTGGCCCCAGAGCAAGGGGGATTCCACACGTCGTACTGAGGGCGCTTCCATGCGCCCCCAGTGCTCCCCCAAAGCGATCATGTAGCTTGCCTGGAGAAGAGACGAGGAAGAGGCGTCCTTGCCGCCACCGCCGCCCACCTACCTCCTCGCCGACCGGGTCGGAGAGCTCGGCGGAAGAAGGCGGGGGCCGGTGAGGAAATAGGTGGGCAGCGGCGGCAGCAAGGATGCCTCCTCCTTGTCTCTTCTCCAGGCAAGCTACACGATCACTTTGGGGGCGCACTGGGGGTGCATGGAAGCACCCTCAGTACAACGTGTGGAATCCCTGCAAGGGATCTTAGAACTCAAATATGGCCCTTAAGATATGCCAGATGAAACTCATTTCACTGTGTTTCTTTAGCTTTGTTCCAGAAATGGAAGTACAATCAACTGCCTGTTCCACAAAACCAGTTAAGGCAGAATTCTTGGTTGCCGCTTTTTACAACCTAGTCCTAATTGCTTAGCCCATGGGCCAGTTTGCATAATCAGCAGAACTGAGTGGTAAAGTTTTTCCTAGAATGCACTTCAGGGTGTGGGGTATGGAGCAATTTACAGATTGAATACTCCCCTATGGGGAGGGGGGAAACCCTTGATGTATTAATTTTCTGTGTGTAGGGAGCATTGACACATGCAGACTTGCACACCTATTGCTTGAAGAGGTACAGTCTTTTTGCTGAGCATACAACCAATGCGGATATGCTGAAGCATTACAAAGTCCATATAGGGTTTAGAGTGTAGCTGTCTGAAATGGATTATTCATGCCCTGGTGTTTATATTACCATATTACCTAATGCCTTGAGTGAGTGTGCAGGGGTGTGTAGATTTTAATTTTATTGCCTTTGATGAGCATGTGTGAGGTGTGTGTTGTTATTGTTGTTGTTGTTATTTCACCTTGAGTGTGTGTATGTGTGTGTGCGTGTGTATGAATTTTTTATTTTCGCCTTAGGCTTTGAGGTTATGATTATTTTACAGTGTGGCTTTCTTTTTGTTGTACTAGATTTTTCTACACTTGTCAATTGCTATATTTGTTCAGTGGTAGCAGTATGCTGAATCTGTGAGTATGGATATGAGTGATGGAGAAAGAGTGTTAAACGTTAGAAAGGTGAGACTATGGACATAGGTAAGACTATGGACATAGGTAAGAAAGGGAAGACTGAACCTCTTCAAGCAATAGGTGTGCAAGTCTGCATGTGTCAATGCTCCCTATACAGAGAAAATTAATACATCACGGGTTTTTTGTGGACTACCCAGAGAGCTCCAGCTATTGGGCGGTATAGAAATGTAATAAATAAATAAATAAATATCCACTGAAGGATTTGCAGTCAAAAAACATATTTGAGGGAAGGGGAGACTGTATCACACAGAGTATAGCAAAAGCTTCAAAGTACAGCAAAAGCTACAAAAGTAAGAATGAGTGAGGTTAATTTCAGATACATTGAATATTTCTCTTGTTCTTTATTCCAGTGATTTTAACATTAAGATGTTATGTAGAACAGGTTTGTCTTAATTGTGTGCTGTGAAATCAGACATGTGACCAAGGCCATGTTTGGGTGGACACACCCTCTTGGGGGCTGGGCATGTTGGTGGCCATGCCCCCTTCAGGGTGGCCATGTTGTCCTCCTTTTTGGTTTCCAAAATATGGTCACCCTACAAATATGAAATTGTGGACCTTCTAACAGAAATATGCAACATGTCCCTGAGCTCAGCCTCTGTACCAGAGGACTGGAAAATGGCCAATGTTAACACCAATTTTTAAAAAGGGATCCAGGGTGGATCCGGGAAATTACAGGCCGGTTAGTTGACATCTCTTCCAGGTAAATTAGTTGAAAGCATTGGTTGAAACCATTCCTCTACTCCAATGACTGATCGGAGTTAACAGTGGAGGGTGTAGGCAGGGGTGGTGATACTAGCCTACATAGCACCTTCCTTAGTAGGTCCCAGCAACACACTGGCCAACCACTACATCAGCTGGGAACCAAAAGACATCAGGAGGACATGGCGGTGTTCAGCTCATGGATGGACTAGGCAGGGGGGTCATCTGCCCTCACCCCAATTTAGTCGCCCATCCTTGTTTTAGACTGTAACTCTCATAATCCCCAACCAGTGCCCATGCTAGCTGGGGCTTATGGGAGTTGTTTAGCTTTATCACACCAGCGTCATACTGTGCAATCACTGTGAATTGCGTGCAAAGGACTCCGAAGTTTTCCAGCTTATAATCTGCTTTGATTGTGAAGTACTCCCGTGCATCCTGCTGTAATTGTGCTATAAAGGGGAAAGAATCAAGGTATTTAGCTACTAGATTTCAAGCGAATCATTTGTTGTTTTCCGGGCGGCTACTGGGGTGCAGGAGCAGGATTTAATAAATAAATAAATAAATGCTTACAACTGCATAAGCTTTAAAGATAAAGACATCAAAATTGGCACAGTAATAGATATTAAGGAGAGCTTTAAGCTTACCAAATTTGAATAGGATTGGGTCATCCATTTATTTTTTATGGTTTTTTTTTTACATTTCCCCTCTTAAACCCTTTGCAAAGGATTTTGGGAGCGCTGCCGCCCAGGATGTGATTTCGCAACGACAACAACGCCAGCTTAGCGCTGTAGGGGATAATTAGAGGGAAACAAGCTAGTTGTCAAAAACCTCTGGAGAATATCAGGTTGACTACCCTTGCCATTGGAGCTAAGAAGGCTGGGTATTGGTCAGAAGAGATGATTTATCTGGATTTCCAAAGCGAAGGAGCAAGTTGTCTGTGCGTGAAAAGCACAAGAGAAACTGCCGCTTGAGTCAGAAACAGAGAAAGTTAGAGAGGGCTGAGGGTCGATTTTGGAAGCTAACAGCATTCTGAGGAGGGTGACCTGACTTTGGCCATAGCTAGACCTAAGGCTTATCCCTGGATCATCCAGGGGTCAAACCTGTTCATCTAGGTGACACACAAGGGATCCAGTGCTCAGGCAGGGGCGAACCCTGGCTGATCCCAGGATAAACCTTAGGTCTAGCTGTGGCCTTTCTCTCTGAGGTGTGGGAACAGTGGACTTTGCCTGCCTGCTTGTAATACACAAATATTACAAAAAACAATGAACTTCTATTGACCTCCTTTCGAAAGGAATCAAGCCTGAGTCAGCTTTGCACCTCTGGAACTTCTCACCGCTCAGAGAAGTGAACCTAACACAGTGTTGGCACTATTCTACCCAAATGCTCAATAATAATAATAATAATAATACCACCTGATCTCACCTTTCAGCTAAGGCATGGGGATGACAGACAAGCACTTGAAGCTATGAAATAATTTTGAAATAAAATAACTTTAATATGTATCCATCAAACGACTTGTATCTAGGATTTTAACATTTTCATTAACAGCGTTTTCTGAGTCTTCCCTTGTCACTAGTGAAACAAGAGAATGTCAGGCTACCTCACCTGTGAGTATGATCTGGGTTAACCCCATTGTTCTTTTAATTATTAAAGTTATAATTAATAACTTCAATAATTAAAGTATCTGCCTTCCTGCTAGATATCTCGGATATCTGATAGGCTATGCAACTTTGGTTTCAATGTATTATTTCAGAATGTTCACACAGTTTGGCGAGGAATCGTCATCATCATCATCATCGAGAGTCATGAATATTAGGACAGGATTTAAAGACAACAAAATTTTACTTGCCTTCCAGCGTTTAAACAATTAAAGTATAATTTTCTTCATAACAACACAGCTAAAATTTTACTTTTTGAACATGATGGGCTTGTTTTTTTGCACAGTTCCATTTTACAACAGATCTCATCATTTCTACTGTATAGGAATAGAAAACACTGCAAGGAGGAAAGAACGAGAGGCTTCCCCTTCCGCATCCCCATCCTTACTCCAGGAATCGTGAACATGAAGCACATGTGAACCAAGGAGGTGGTGGAAGCTGTCTGGGCATATGGAATGCTGGGGAAATCCAACAGCTGACGGAGGTTGACTCACTCCTGAAATCAACGAGCATGCAAATCCGTGGAGGTGGAAGAAAGTATTTAGGACCCAAGAGCTGATGTGGGAATTGCAGGGCAGAAAAATAAATATCCAAAAGTGTACAGTGAGGCATGTTACACCCAGCTTAATCTTTACTGTGGGGCGCCATATTGCAGCCCTGAAGTTCTGGGAAGTATTCTTAGCATGTTGCAATGTCTTGAATATGCAACTACAAGCTAAGTGAGCGTTAGTCTTCGCAGTGAATTCTGACAATCTCTGCTGTTCAGGTAACAGGCAGAAGAGGAATGAAACTTTGCTGCCCTACTTCTCCCTATTTTTAATTTTATTTGTTTATCCCATCAGTCTGTATCCTGCTCCTCCATGTAAAAAGACAACAACTTTTCCATAACAGCTTACAACCATAAAATCAAAACAAGAACCAATAAAAGAATTGCAATGAAAACAATTAAAAACTAAATAAACACAACAGCAACAAAATAAAAAAGCCAGTTCTGTCATAGACTAAAAGCCCGGGGGAATGAAAAGAGCATTGCCTGGTGCCCAAAAGACAATAGCATCCTATTATTCATAGGTGCGCATACAGTAGTGGCCTTTTGCCAAGTCAAAAAAATAATAATCTTTGGACTAAGACGCCAGTAATTCTATTCTGGTACCTTTTGATTATGTCTTCTCATGCTCAGAAGTGATTCATGACTGTTGCTGCTCCTGCCTGGCAATGAGCATCTGGGCATGTGTCTTCCTCACATTTCCAGTCCCTGTTCCTTGTAGTCATTTCTGTGGCAAGTCTAGATGTCTGGGAATGGACTCTCATACACTCATACTCACACCCAAAACAAGTTATGGAGGATTTTACTTTCTCGGACTTTTTGATCCACTGAATCTTGGCTGGGGGCCAAATGGCACTTAATATTGAGTAGTCTGGTTCACTTCCTTACTTCACCTTCACTTTGGGGTGATTTAAGTAGGCTGGCTCAGAATGTCAATAATTACCGAAGTCAGCGCTCTCTCTTTTACTCCTTCTTAAGAGAGAATTTTCATCTTTGGAATGGGGTGGACCATAAAAAGGGGGGTTTGACATAACCTCATAGATTTTTGAGATTTATAGAGAGTACAGTTTCTTTAGGCAGTGCCTGGATGAAAGACTACCGGGGAACCCCACATTTATGCCACGTTGAATTCAAATATGGAGAAAAAGCAGAATACGTGTCAATAAATAAATAATAAAATAAAATTGTTACCCTGTTCTATTTGGGAAGGGGTAGTGAATGTGTTGAGTGATATCAGCTCAGTGCTGCTGACACCACTGCCAGTTGATGGTTACCTTCCATGCATTGCTAACTGGGTGGGGCGTTGTCAATAAATGACATTGTTACTGGCATGTGACAATTTAGTGTCCAAGTACTTGGCAGGATGGCCTATCTGCATTGGTATGCTTGACTTGGCTGTCAGAGTTACATAGGATGCCAGTTTAATAGCACGGGTGTAAGCCCTAGTATAATGGAGACTGGATGATATCTTAGCTGGACCATAAGATTGGGAATGGCTGACCATGTTACAGTGGGGCTGGAAAAATTTCCAATGTCATGCAAATCCTACTGGAAACGATATCACGGTAGAGGTTCATAAAAGTATGCACGGTGTGGAGAAAGTTGACAGACACAATATTTTCTCTCACATTGTCCTCAAACTCAGGGTCATCAAGTGAAACTTGAGTGGCGGTATATGCAAGATAGACAAGAGGAAGTACTAGTGCACATGATGCCCAATTCGTTTATGGGATTGATCGCCACACGATGTGGTGAGGGCCAAACAACCTAGGTGGCTTTAAAGACAAATTCATGAAGGATAAGGGTTATTAATGGCAACAGCTCACCACAATGGCCCCTCTGCACATCTGTTGATGGGGAGCAAACAGCAGAAGAAGATCTTCTGCCTTCATGCTCTACTTGAAGAGATCCCTGGACTAGATGTGTCTAGTCAAAATCGTATCTTGCAGTTCTCCTCACAATCAGTGTATATTTCACAAAGTTTCAACAACTAGATAGAAGCTGAAGTCCATTTAATTTCTCCACAAAGCTATGAATGATGGCAGGCTTTGACAGGGGATATCCAGTTCAAGGATTGTGCCTCACTTCTTGGTATTGAAATTATTTGAGAAATGAAGATCTCACCATCTCTCATTGACCTGAAGGTATTTTCCAATTTATACCCCTTGGAGCCATGGACTTTCTGCAGAAAAGTACAGAACCCTCTTGCTCTCTTCAGCCTTTAAGGCTGCAATCCTATACATGCTTATCTGGGAATAAGTCCTATTGAATTCAGTAGGTCTTATTTCTGGGTAGGCATCCTTAGGATTGTGCTATAAATGTTTTAAAAGTTAATCTTAATTTCGTAAACCTTCAGCTCAGGCTATTGGGCAGTATAGAAATGCAATAAATAAATAAATAAATAATCTGAATACTGGTGAAAGACACATGCTTGACAGAAGCTGAAGATGGACAATCTCTGTCTATTACCAACAAACGGAAGGCCATTATGGTATTTGGGCAAAATTCTGCAGGTGGGTTAATCAAATGCTCAGTAAATTGTGAAATTTGGCATTGTGTAATAAGACCTCATTGTGGCATAACTGTCGGGGTGGGAGTGAAGAACTTTCAGGTTTATTCTGAACTTCTCTTAGGCTGAAATTAAGAGGAAGTCCACAAGGGTTGACCTAGGACTGGAAAGGGCTCCAAATAGTTATGTGAATGAACCCAACAAAGAATGACCGATTAACTTATATCAAATGTAACGTTCAGAGCTGAACTGGGTTTAGTTGTCCATCCTGAGTTATAATCAAGCTCTTTATGCCTTTCCATGCTCTAACGTATCTACTCCAAGGAATCCCTAACCAGATTTATCATTCCCCCACTAGAGCTGTGCAGGTAGAGATGTGGGAACAAAAAGCATGAAGAACCATACAATGTGAAGAACCATGGCCTGCAAAAATTAAGAGCATTTTGTGCAGTGGGATGTCACCCGAACTCAGTAATGCTCGTCCAGGCTGTTGCTGAATGCTGGGCTAGCTGAAAACGATCTACAAGTTGCAGGTGCAGGTTGCAGGTGCAATGTAGAACTAAGCAACAAGGAAAGAATGATGGTAAACCAAAGGATATTTGATACCAGCCCCTCTCCAAATTGGGCAGACGCTCAGGACCAATCCATAGGGCTGCCAAATCCCAAGATTTGACCCCAAATGTTTGGATCTTAGCTTTTTTTTAAGGTTTCCAGGGGAAGGTGCCAGAAGTAAGGGCAGCAAGGAATTCTGACTGCTACTATACCTCTGATTTGAAGAAGGTCAAATTAAGTGATAAATTCAAATATCCTATAATTTTGTTTCTGACAGGCAGTACAGAGCAGGCCACGTGGGTGCTGAGGAATCAGAAAGGTCTGGAATGCATTATTGTGAGTGTTGTTGTGATGGATCTGGAACTTCAGGGCACATGAATGTAGTTCCACAGGTAAGGGAGCCTGCACGCCTCCCTTCTGCTACCTGTGAGTGAAACGCCACGGTGGCCTTGTTCAGCCCATCCCTAATTACAGCCTGAACGGAGATTGCAGCACCAAAGCACAGCTTGCTGCCAACAAAACATCCACAACTCCACTTGCTTGGCCCTGGAACACATTCCAAAGATGCGCTGTTCAGAAAGATTGGAAGCGGGGCAAGCATTACCTGGTGACAGGAGGAATGAACAGCACAAGATCCCACTAAGAGACCTGAAACCTCCACAAAGGCATGTCACTGTTTGGGGGCCCTCCACTGCTTCCAATAGACCATTGAAGAGTAATGCTGCTCCTCTCCCAGAGAAAGCCAGACTGCCGTGGGTGCACCCTCTTCCACAGACACCAGTGAGGGTTCTGGTGAAATATCACTTACTCTGAGACGCTTATCTACCCTTCCTGGCTGTTAGAGCAGTACGGCAATGGAATCAGTTACCTAGGGAGGTTGTGGGTTCTCCCACACTAGAGGCCTTCAAGAGGCAGCTGGACAACCCTCTGTCAGGGATGCTTTAGGGTGGATTCCTGCACTGAGCAGGGGGTTGGACTCGATGGCCTTATAGGCCCCTTCCAACTCTACTATTCTATGATTCTATGATTCTACCCGTGAAGGCACACCAAGACATCACATAACTTACCATTATTTCTATGTAACCATGTTTGTATTATCGATGAAATAGGTATATCATATCTATGAAAGCCATTTCTCAGGTTTCATCACAAGACAGGGCTCCAGTTTAAACTTTCCCCATGCCTCTAGGTGGTGGAAGAACGATGGGTACAATTCAAAGCGCTGGTAATGACCTTTAAAGCCTGGAATTGTTAAGATTGGGATACCTGACTTGGCCCACCTATTGAGATCAACTTCAGAGGCTCTCTTGTAAGTCTTAACAAGACCAGAGATACGTTTAGTCGAAACTAGTAAAAGGGCCTTTTTGGTGTCTGCACCTAGTCTCTGGAACTTACTTCTAAGGGGGTGGGGTGTTTCCAGACCAGAAGCTGATAATGGCCTTCCTCTTTAGGAAGGCATTTCAAATGGAATCACATGAATATCTGCCCTACTCAGGTACAGAATGCCCAAATAAGGCTATGGGCAACTTTCAATACCACTGACCATAGTGTCCTTCCTTCTTACACCAGCCAATGGGAGTGAACAGCTTATTTATTTATTAAAACATTTTTATAGTGCCACTCCACCATTTCTGTCATTGTGGCGCTTTACAGTAAAAACACATAAAACAGTTTAAACAATTCAGCAGTTTAAATACTAGGGAATTTACCATTTAAGGCACTCAGAAGCCACATTAAAATTCAAGCTGCCACTCCCCCAAACTGTTGTGTAAATAAACACACCTTGCACAGACGTTTAAAACGGTGCACAGTGGGGCCTGCCCCCCCATTCTAATTTGTAGCAGGGGACCTTCAGGGCGCCCAGCTCCTGTGAACGAGTCTGCTGGTAGTGTGAAGGCTGTGATAAAGCCTCTACTGTTGTTCACACTGAGGAGGGGAGCCCTTTGCCTGCATCTGAGCTTGTGTGGGAATGAATCAGTGGACAGAGCCAGTACTGCTGGCCCTTCAGTCCATACTCAGTTGGAAATATGGTCCCTGTTAAAAAATTAATTGCCAACCAGGACCCTACCGTATGCGAGGAGTTTCAATTAACCAGCTTGAGTGCTGGTTATGAGTGTTTAGCTGGAAGTCTCTCCCACTGTGTTCAATGGAGCTTACTCCCAAGGAGGTGTGCACAGGAGAGCACCCTAAGTCACAGAATAAGCTGGTGGGTTTGGTCAACCCAAGAATAACATCTTTTAAAATTTTATTTCACTGGATATGATTTAAATGTTGCACATTTTTATTAATCTTATTTTTAAATAGTTGAAATGTGGCTTCCGGTGCAATCCATATATGTAAATGTGTTTTGGAATGCAACCTTAATCACATAAATATCTCACTTGCTTATTTACAAGTACAATAAAAATGCACTTGACTTGATCTCATGTTGTATTTTCATTGCATATTTCCGCATTTATGTCCAGTTTTGCTGGTTAAGGTTTATGAGCAGAAGCACCAGAGGACACTGGCCTTCTGATGTGAACAGGTTCTAGATTTTGAATCTAAGGGGAGGAAGTGACTTTTAGACCTTCATCCCATGTACCCATTTCCCTCGAATTATCCCCATCGTGTAAAGCTGTTGTCGTCGTCAGCTAAATTACACCCCGGGCGGTGGCGCTCCTAAGATCCTTTGCATACCAGGAAAAGGGTTTAAGGGGGAGAAATGTAAAAAATCATAAAAAATCAACGGATGACCCACTCTGATTCAAATTTGGCATGCTTAAAGCCCTCCTTAATATCTATTACTGTGCCAATTTTGATGTCTTTATCTTTAAAACTTATGCAGATGTAAGCATTTGTTTAATTGGTCGTTTAAACCTATCAAATCCTCCTCCTGTGCCCCCAGTGGCCGCTCAGAGAACAACAAAAGATTTGCTCTTAAAGGGGTATTAAAATACAATGGTTCTTTTGGCTAAGAAGCACAATCAAAGCAGGATGCCTGGGAGTGCTTCATAGTCAAAGCAGATTATAAACTGGAAAACTTCGGAGTCCTTTGCACGCAATTTGCAGTGATTGCACAGTATAACGCTGGTGTGATGAAGCTCTTAGAGGCTTAATACTCTTTACCATGCCTTCCTTTGAAATGAGTTGATCTATGGTATTGTGTATGCTAGTGTGGCGTCACCAGTCTATTATTAAACCTCTACTTTGCTGCCACCGCCCTATTCTTCATCTTCTAAAAGAATGAGGGTATAATAAATCTCTGTGCGTGTGCGTGTGCATTGTACACGTGAAGTAACGCTTATGGCTGATTTCTCTGGTTTCTCTTCAGATTGTATAAATCTTATGACTGAGCAGACGTGATTGTTAAACAAAACAAGAATAAAGTTTATTCATATAGAAATAGATTTTAAAAGACACTTTATTATTCTACTTTACCCAACCTCCCAGAGAATACTAACCACCTCCAAATCCTATAACCCACTTTCCTAATACTATCTTGAAACAAGCCTCTACTAAACCTCCCTCACTAACTCCCTAACCCTGACTCCTCTAACTCTGACTGACTCGTCTAACTGACTGTCAAACTCCTTAACTGCCTCTCACCCTCACCTCTCTCTCCATTCAAATCAAGTAACCAATCAGACAACACTAGGGCTGTGCACCACCACCTCGAACCGCTTCGGATCCCGATCCAGACCTTCCGGATCGGAGCCCGAACCACTTCGGATCCTGATCCGAACCTACCCCGATCTGCTCCAGAACTGGATCCAGAGCGAGATCCAGAGGATCGAAATTCGGACCCCATTTTGCCCCCTTTCCTCACTTACTTGCCTCCGCGGCAGAGGGCAGAGGCAGGTAAGTGGGGAAGGGGGGACAAAATGGCGGCCGAATAAGACCCCCTCCCACCTTACCTGGCTCCGCCGTCCGCCGCCACACTGACTGTGGCAGCACCGGATGGCGGCGCCAGGTAAGCCCCCCTCCCCCACACTTAGCAGGCTCTGTCGCGGTCCAGGCAGCGGCTTCAACTGAGGCCCAGGCCTCAAGCTGGAAGCAGGCCTGTTTCCTCCTTGAGGCCTGGGCTTCAGTTGAGGCCACCGCCCAGACCGCAACAAAGCCATGTAAGCCCCCCCTTACTTGGCTTGCCCCCTGCCCATCACCCCCCAGCCCTTTACCTGGCTCTGCCACCGTCACTGCACATCTCTCCCAGCCCCTGCTTCCCTCCAGGGCCGATCTAGCCCTTCTGCTGCGCTGATGCAATCGCGCCAGCACAGCTGTTCACTGCCTGCCCGGGCCGGCTGGGCCAGGCCCAGCCAGCCAGAGCAGCGAGCAAACACCCCTTGGTCAGTTCGCTCCCCACCCCACCGGCCCAGACCACCCAGGCAGTGGACACCAGTGGTGTACCAGGCCAGGCGGCAGCAGAGGACAGCTGTGGCAGCGGCGGAAGTACCAGGAGGACAGCTGCTGCTGCTAATGATGCTGCTGCTGATAATGGGTGCTGATACTGATAATGCTGCTGCTAATGCTGCTAATGATGGTGATGCTGCAAATGATGATGATGGTGATAATGGATGCTGTTAATGATAATGGATGCTGACCGAGGCCACGCCCCTTTGGGGGCTGGACATGTTGGAGTGGCCATGCCTCCTAGGCAGAATTGGCCACAGCAAATCCAAACCTGAACCAAACACTTAAATATACCCATATATACAATAACATAAATTATCATTTTGTCACAGCGTAAGAAAAAAAGGGAAATCAGCAGAGAATCTGTAGAATGTGGATGAGATTATCTATTTAGAAAGCATAAGCACAACCTCTTCCATGTTGAGGCAATATCCACATTGTGTGTCATGTGTTTACCAGAAACAAGCAAGTTATCAAGAAATCATAGGGTCAAAATGTTGTATAGACATGTCACCTATAATATACAAATGACAAGTTACTTTACCTGTCTCCATAGGCCATTTTCTCACTGTCCCTCCCATTTCTTTCCCTACTCTGCCCTCTGCCCTGCCCTCTTTTAAATCTGGTCACTCTAGTATTCAGCACAACAGTTAAAGGTGCAGGAGGGAATTTCACCAGGTTCTCCATATATACAAATGACACCTGCTGAAATTAAATTCCCTTTTCTATGCAACTGTTAAAGATACAGGAGCCCTGTCCTCCTTTTCATAGGGTCACCCTAGTTTATATGTGGAGAACTTTACAACAATGCCAGTCTCAAGAGTGCAACTCAGACAGTGGTTTATTACCTCAGCAAAAACTAGGCAGAGTCTGAAGACTGTAGGCACCTGATGCTACACACTAGAGCTGGTGCTATAAGTTTAGTCATGACCTTGTTTTGACTTCTGTTAATGTCATCACAATGGGAGTGTTTGATGCCATTTTATGTAAGTGCATCATATACATATTTATATGATATCCAATTAGGTTTTTTTGTATGTATATGTTTAATGCTTTTAATATCTGAAAAGGATTTTGTTGCAGGGTCTTGCCTTGAGGCACAATGCAGCAGCTAATTCAGGTAGCAAAGTTTGGTGGTCTTTAATTTACAGCAAATTGGCATTAATTTATTATTCTACCTGATAGGGTGACCCTATGAAAATGAGGACAGGGCTCCTGTATCTTTAACAGTTGCATAGAAAAGGGAATTTCAGTAGGTGTCATTTGTATATATGGAGAACCTGGTGAAATTTCCTCTTCACGACACCAATTAAAGCTGCAGGTGCCCTGCCCTCTTTTGAATCTGGTCACTCTAGTATAGCTCCTGCAGCTTTCCTGTGGTGATGAGTAGGGAATTTCACCAGGTTCTCCATATATACAAATGACACCTGCTGAAATTCCCTTTTCAATACAACTGTTAAAGATACAGGAGCCCTGTCCTCCT
Source organism: Elgaria multicarinata webbii (assembly GCF_023053635.1). Lineage (NCBI taxonomy): Eukaryota > Metazoa > Chordata > Lepidosauria > Squamata > Anguidae > Elgaria > Elgaria multicarinata. Next base: position 10,288,223 of record NC_086176.1, read on the forward strand.
TTTCATATGGTCTACCACAAAAGAGGGTATCACTTTCTGCATCAGATGCCAGAATGTCTTAGATTAGCCTTGTTTTGTTGTTGCTGTGCTTCCATCACCCCCACCCCTTTTAAATCTCCTTAGCGAACATTGTAATCCAAAGATGTACCCATAATTAACAACTCTACTTCTTTTCCAGTTTTAAGTCATGGAATTATCATACAGAAAATGTGGGCAGTGTGGGGCTCAAAGCCGAAACTCTGTGGATCAGGAAACTGGTTCCTTGTGCCACTGTGGCTATTGGCTAAAGGCGGGAACTGCAGGCAGTTTGGACTGGGACACGGTTATTCCGTCCCAGAATCCCTCTGATCTGGGAACCAAGCTACACCATTGATTTAATGTGGAGGGAGAGCACATCAGAGTCATTCGCAATAGATGATGCTTGTCCCAAATCTGCAGCCACATCACCCACCACTTCTCTCTGGAAGAAGCACATTTGTGGAAAATCCTTTTAGTGTGTCTTTCCCCCCTGAAAGCGGCTCCTGAGCAATTCCGTTGCAGTGTGACACACACACACACCCCTAGCCATGGTGTTTCTGTGACCTGGCAGTGACCTGGTCAAGTGGTGCGGCTGCCTAGGACACTTTCAGACACAGGCTCACCCCTTCAGACTGAGGCTGCAGTTTGCTGCGTCCCTTCGCAGAGAACAGCCTCTGATTCGTTCATTTCCCCCAGGAAGGAAAGGGGTTGCAAGGAGGAAACGGGTGAGGAACCAGCCTGCTGTTCTCACTATAGCTTCCCTTTTCTAGTCATCAAGGTGCAGTAGCGCTCCTTCACTCCGTTTGGATACCAATGGGGGATTTAACCCTGTCATAGTTTGCAGCTTATTTTTCCTATTCATCTTTTAATCTTTTACCATTTTAAATGGTGGATGAGGGTGGAGATGTGTGGGGTTAAACTAGGGGAGTACTGACAGGGCCTCTCTCAGTCACTGAGCAGCACCTCCCAGGTTGATGATGATGTTCAGTTCTGTTCCACCCACCCAAACTGGAAGTATGTGGATTTCAAGCACTGTGTGACCTGTGAAAAGCGGGTCACAGGTATAGTCCGCTTTTCTTGCTTCGTGTGTGTTCCCACGGACCAAAGCCAAATTCATGATCCAGATATTTTCCAAACACACCTCTTATTCCATTTTCACATAGATCCCCCCTCCCATGTGATACCAGCAAGCTAATCTCATACTATATCCTCTTGTAAACCTCTGCTGTATAGCCTAGGTCTGGACGGCATTGTGAGTGAGGTCACTAGGCTGTTTCTGTGTTATGTAGCCGCTTATGCCATCTACCTGTCAACCCTTAAACCTGAGTTCGTGGCAGGAAGCAGAAGATGTGATTGGTGAATCTGATCAAGCTCAAGGTTGTTGAGTGTGATCTATCCCAACAGAGATGAACTTGACCTTGAACTGGGATCGGAAATATATCCTCTTTACTTGTTGAATCTCCCACTTCGCTTAGGTCTGCTCTATTGTTTATTACTGGGGAAGTGGAAGTGCATTAAGGATATTTTTTTTCATTTGCCAGAGACCAAAAAATATACCACTTACTCTGTGTGCCCGACAAGGCTTTCTCAAAGTGCGATTTCCAAGCTTCATGGTAAATTACTTTTGGTATGAAGATTTTCAAAAGCATAGCCTAGGTGAGAAATCTGTTGTTCAAGGGAAAAGTACAACCCCACTGGACATGTACATTCTGGGGACAACCAAATGTAGCTTTTTGGATTCTGACTCCCTACCTTCTGCCTTTCCCCAGGCTGGCTTCAGGTTCAGGACACTTATCCACAAAAGCTGATACGCAGTTTTTGTAAAATAGATACAAATGAATGTTCTGCCATTGCTTGCACTTTTGCTATTGGCTCAATTGCTGTTCATTATGTAATGCCGATTTGACTAACTTGTGTGTTACAAGGGAAATCACTTAACTGTACAACACGTCACTGTGCTTCTCTCTGCCCCCACCCCAACCCCCATATACATGCAACAGCAATATAATATTATATTTGCTGCCTGCTCAGGACACTTATCTGCAATGGTAAATATGTGTGTTTTGCATCTGGATAGTTGTGGAATCCCTATAATTCTGGTCTCTGACATCAAATGCAATCATATGTGATTAGCAGTAACATTTTTTTTTCCAGATTGAAAAAATGAGTAATAAACATTTGTTACATAGCAACACTTTTGTGCTCCTGTATCCCTTTCTCATGTGCTAGGGGAGTTGGCCTGTAAACCATTTGAGTCAATCGAGATTGCATAGCATAATGGGGCCTGCAAAAATTTTATTACTGGGAGTGCCGCATTTGATGGCAGATATTCCGTTTGCTCCTTCTGTGTAAAAGTGATTCGGTGCAGAGCGGAGCACTGCATGTCCTGGGGTTGGGAGGAAGTAAGATACCCAAGTCCAGCTCTCTGCCCAGTCACAGAGTTCTTTGGGGTGGCCTTCTGCAACAAACAACTAACCAGTGTATCCTAGGGAAGGCCCTCAGAATGTTTGGTCATTTTCCGCAACCCAAGTCTCATCTCTAAGTGCTACATTCAAGCACAGCCATAAAGAAAAACCCTTCTCTAAAAACAATCACACCACATCCTATATTCATTTCTTACAATCTGCTTCTTGACTGCTCTGATGTACACACAGCAGCAGGCTTTCTCACTCACTGCAACAGAAGGGGCAGTTCCATGTGCACAGCGTTCCCCAGCCCAACTGATTAAAGAGACCAGGGACATCTGCTCATGCAAGAGATCCACATATGCACTGGAGCTTGTGCACCCGCAAGGAATCATTGGATCTCCTGGCATTTCAGTTTGCTGGATCTGGGCATTTAGGTCTCAGAGCAGGAATGGGCAATTGGTGACCAGCATATCATGTACAGTCTCTTTCTGATTATTATTTTTTAATAGTCCTTCCATTCCAAATGGAAAAGCGCCATTTTGAGGGATAAGCAGGGTTTTCTCATAAAAACATAAGAAGAGCCCTGATGCTGGATCAGACCAAGGGTCCATCTAGTCCAGCACTCTGTTCACACAGTGGCCAACCAGCCATCGGCCAGGGATGAACAAGCAGGACATGGTGCAACAGCACCCTCCCGCCCATGTTCCCCAGCAACTGGTACACACAGGCTTATGACCTCAAATACTGGAGGTAGTACACAACCATCAGGGCTAGTAGCTTTTGATAGCCTTTGCCTCCAGGAATTTATCCAACCCCCTTTTAAAGCCATCCAAATTGGTGGCCATCACTATATATTTTATTTTATTTTATTTATTTATTACATTTATATACTGCCCCATAGCCGAAGCCCTCTGGGCGGTTTACAAAAGTTAAAAACAATGAACGTTAAAAACAGTTATACAAAATTTAAAACTACCAAACATAAAAACAACAATATCCATTTAAAACAACTGTTCTCGGGTCAGTTAAGAATTCAGAAAAGTCTTGACCTGGCACCAAAAAGATAACAATGGTGGTGCCAGGCGAGCCTCGTTGGGGAGATCATTCCATAATTGGGGGGCCACCACTGAGAAGGCCCTCTCCCTTGTTGCCATTCTCCGACCTTCCCTTGGAGTAGGCACTTGGAGGAGGACCTTAGATGTTGAGTGCAGTGTACAGGTAGGTTCATGGCATTCCATCAGGTATGGTGGTCCCAAGCCATGTAAGGCTTTATAGGTTAAAACCAGTACTTTGAAATGGGCTCGGAAACGTATAGGCAGCCAATGCAAGCAGGCCAGAATCAGTCTTATATGTTTGAACCTTCTGATTCCAGTTATCAATCTGGCTGCATTTTGCACAAGCTGCAGCTTCTGAACTGTCTTCAAAGGCAGCCCCACAAAGAGCGCATTGCAGTAATCTAATTTGGAGGTTATCAGGGCACGGACGACTGAAGCTAGGTTATCCCTGTCCAGATAGGGGCGCAGCTGGGCCACCAACCGAAGCTGGTAGAAGGCACTCCATGCCACAAAGGCCACGTGAGCCTCAAGGGACAGAAATGGTTTTAGGAGAACCCCCAAGCTACAAACCTGCTCCTTCAGAGGGAGTGCAGCCCCAGGTTGAACACCCACCATCTAGTCAGAGGAACCACCCACTAACAGCATCTCAGTCTTGTCTGGATTGAGTTTCAGTTTATTAACCCTCATCCAGTCCATTGTCGCAGCCAGGCACCAGTTCAGCACATCCACAGCCTCACCTGATGAGGATGAAAAGGAGAAATAGAGCTGTGTGTCATCAGCATACTGATGACAACACACTCCAAAACTCCGAATGACCGCACCCAAAGGTTTCACATCTTGTGGTAGTGAGTTCCATAATTTAACTATGCGCTGAGTGAAGTAGTAGTTCCTTTTATTTGTCCCACCAATCAGCTTCATAGAAGACCCCAGGTTCTAGTATTTTGAGAGAGGGAGAAAAATGTCTCCTTATCGTCATTCTCCACACCATGCATAATTTTGTACACTTCTGTCATGTCTTACTCTGTCTCTTATTTTCCTGCCCTTAATGGTGTTAATTTATTCAGATGTCCATAAATTACACCTCTATCATGTCTCCCCTTACCCTCCTGTTTGTAAGCTAAACAATCCCAGCTGTCGTAGCCTTCCTTCATAGGAGAAATGCTCCAGCCCCTTAATTGTTTTAGTTGCTCTTTTCTGCACTTTTTCTAGCTCTGTAATATCTTCTTCTTTTTTTAGGTGTGGTGACCAGAACTGTACACCGTATTCTAAGTGTGGTCGCACCATAGATTTGTATAAAGGCAGTATGATACTGGCAGGTTGATTCTCGATTCCTTTTCTTATAATGGGTGCGCGGGAGAGGGCCTTCTCAGTGGCTGCTCCAAGGCTCTGGAACTCCCTTCCCAGGGAGGCTAGGCCGGCCCCCTCTGTTCTATACTTTCGGAGGCAGGCAAAAACGTTTTTGTTTCAGCAGGCTTTTGGAACTACTCTGGTGCTGTGTTAATGTATTGGATTCTGTTTTTACTGTTTTGAATTTTTCAATGTGTTTTTAATTTTACTGCAGGTTTACTTCTGTTTTAACTTTTGTAAATTTATATTTATATGTTTTATTTATTTTATTACATTTTTATACCGCCCAATAGCGGAAGCTCTCTGGGCGGTTCACAAAAATTAAAACCATGACGAACATGATAAAACAACCAATAATCTAAAAACCCAGATACAAAATACAATATAAAAAGCACAACCAGGATGAAACCACACAGCAAAAATTGATATAGGATTAAAATACAGAATTAAAACAACAAAATTTAAATTTAAGTTAAATTAGGTATTAATATACTAAAAAAATAAAAAGTTCTACATGTTTTAATCTTGTAAACCGCCTTGTGTCCCAATACTGGGGGAAAGGTGGGATATAAATAAATAAATAAATAAATAAATAAATAAATAAAATAATGCCTAACATGGAGTTTGCCCTCTTTACAGTGGCCACACACTGGGTTGACATTTTCATCAAGCTGTCCACCACAAGCCCAAGATCTCTTTCTTGTTCAGTGCAGGACATGGAATAATGTGGAGGACATGGAATAATGGGCTCAAGTTAAAGGAAGCCAGATTCCAGCTGGACATCAGGAAAAACTTCCTGACTGTTAGAGCAGTACGACAATGGAACCAGTTCCCTAGGGAGGTTGTGGGCTCTCCCACACTAGAGGTCTTCAAGAGGCAGCTGGACAACCATCTGTCAGGGATGCTTTAGGGTGGATTCCTGCATTGAGCAGGGGGCTGGACTCGATGGCCTTGTAGGCCCCTTCCAACTCTGCTATTCTATGATTCAGTAACCACCAGCTCAGATCCCATCAGGTTGTACTTGAAGATGGGTTTCTTTGCCCCAACGTGGATTACTTTACATTTGCTTACATTGATCCAATTTGGATGGCTTTAAAAGAGGGTTGGATAAATTCCTGGAGGTGAAGGCTCTCAATGACTACTAGCCCTGATAGTTGTGTGCTATCTCCAGTATTCGAGGCACTAAGCCTGTGTGCACCAGTTGCTGGGGAACATGAGTGGGAGGGTGCTGTTGCACTGTGTCCTGCTTGGGGGTCCCTGGCCGATGGCCACTGTGTGAACAGAGTGCTGGACTAGATGGACCCTTGGTCTGATCCCACATGGCACTTCTTAAGTTCTTATGTTCTTAACCGCATCTGCCATTTGGACGCCCACTCTCCCAGCTTGGAGAGATCCCTTTGGAGCTCTTCACAATCCCTTTGTGTTTTAACAACCTTAAATAATTTGGTTTCGTCGGCAAACTTGACCGCTTCACTGCTCACTCCTAATTCCAGATCAATTATGAACAAGTTGAAAAAAATTGGTCCCAGTACCAATCCCTGTGGGACCCCACTATTTCCTTCCATCGGGAAAATTGACCATTTATTCCTACTCTCTGCTTTCTGAGAACCTCTCCTCTTATTCCATCACTGCTAAGTTTATACAGGAGTTTTCAACAAAATGCATTTATTTTGCACTCATCATCCCCTACTCCCAGTTGTTTATGGTTTCTCAGACAATGTTGTGAACCTCCAGTTTCACATTTGTCTAACTTGCATTTTGGGCAATTTTTTTTTTAGAGCATGGTGGGTGTTAATTGTGAAAGCGAAAGAAAGCACAATTTCCTGCTGCATATTTTTGTTATTCCTCTATACCACACTGCCATCTATGTAGCAGAAAAGTAGGAAAGGAAATGCTCTTACTGTACTGCTTTGATCTCAATTCTGCTATGAAACCTAATGTAGATATAACGGGATAACAGAAAAAAAAATCATTTATGATTTATGAGAGCCATGAAATCATGGCTCTCATCCCAAAACAAACAGTTGCAGCTGACTGTTATCTATCTCTATTTAAAACGACAATCACTAAACTGAAAATAAAAGGTTGATTAGTTGTTCAGCATTGCTAAATTACGTGATGATCTTTAGCACAACAGGATACATTTTATTTTTCAGTATATGTTATATGAAATGTTAAGGTCATTTTCCTATCTGTGTGTTTTGTAATGACAGGCAGGCAATGATCTGGTAATAGTTATCTGTCCTGAATATTTCTGTATAGTGCTTTGGTACTTAATTTAACAAACAAATTAACTGGCCCTGCCCCCCACTCCCAAAGTTCACAGAATAACACACTTGGCAAATGTTAAAGTGGTGCCTACTTTAACCACTTGCTGTGTGGCATAAGCCATCTACTCACTGTTTCTCCACTACCACTACTGCCACCAAGAGATAACTTATGAAATTCAAGGTATGCCAGATTGCACCTGTATGTAGCCTTAGCAAATCAAAAGTTAACCTGGAAAAATAAATCTCCTCCTCTTCCTCCTGCACACTCTAGAGCTATTGCCATAGGTCTACATTCCATGTGCAAACCATGTCTAACATAAACCTTGGTTCCCTTATAAACTGAGATTAAAACCATTCAGGCAGGCCTTTGGCATGTAACCTGGTCTGTTGCTGGGGGGGGGTGTTAATTGGTTGTGTGGTGTCTATGTCTTTTAATGTCTTTTAATTGTGTTTTATGTTACGTTGTAATTAAGATTTTGTTTTTTTAACCTCCATTTTACTATTATTAATAGATTTTGGGTGAGAAGGTAGGCTGTAAAATAAATAATGCACATGAGATTCCCACAGAACTACGGTTTGCTGCTTGCGAATATTCCAGTTCTGTTGCCTTTGCATTTTCTTGATTTTGCTTTTGCTTCTCCTCCTGTCGGTCCTGCAACATACCTCTTTCCCCGTGCCCATCCTAGGGGAATCTCACATTCCCTAGAAAGTAGAAGGAACAGCTTGAGATTAGCTTCTTATCCTAAGCCGAGGCGAGATTCGGGTCCTCTGAGGTGACTCAGAGTTTTCTGGGTGCCGGCTACCCCTCCCCCCCCACCAATCTCCTTACCTGCTGCCTCCGCCACCATCTTTCTTCTGGCGGCTTCTAGTGCCGCCAGCAGAAATGACCAGAAGTAGGCCATGCAATTTTAAGATACAAACTACGGTGGCCATAGAGGTACTAATCACAGCAGAGGCCGTGCGATATCTTAAAATCATGTGACCTACTCCCTTTCATTTCTGGCGGTGGCACCGGAAGCTGCCAGAACCAAGATGGCGGTGATGACGGAGGCAGCAGATAAGGAGACTGGGGGGGGGGGGGTTGTGGGGTGGGACCGGCTCTGAAGCGCTGAGACAGCCCGAAGCTTCAGAACCAATTGACTTTGGCTGCCTCAGCCTTTGCCCGAACCACCTGGGATCCGGTTCGGAAGAGTCCGAATCACCCCGATCTGCTTCAGATTCGGGGTTCAGATCTGAGGCGGTGCACAGCCCAAGTTAGCATATTATTATTATTATTATCATCATCATCATCATCATCATCATCATCATCATATACCGCCCCATAGCCGAAGCTCTCTCGGCGGTTTACAAAAGTTAAAAACAGTGAACATTAAAAAGAAATATACAAAATTTAAAACCATAAAAAGCATAAAATACAAACAAAAACAGACAATATCCATTTAAAAACAACTGCAATACATTACCCCTCTTTATATTAACAAACATTATATAAGCTGACTTTTCAGATCTTGAAATCTTTTAGGTGGTGTTTTGTCTCTGCAACTTCTCCTGACACCTGTTATCAGGAATGTAACATCTGTGGAAATTTATTAGTATTTCTACAACAATAGAATAAAACACAAAACTGTTTCCTTGTGCCATCCAGGAGGAAATGGGATGGTGGAAAGGAAGAATAGACTGGCAATTAGCCAGTTTATGGCAACAACCTTGGAAAGAAACAATTTGGGAAATCCTATTTGCCTATAGAACCACACCGCATTCCACAGCACAGGAATTGTTGAGAGGATACAGAGCTAACACTAAATTTACTAATTATAAGGATCTTTGGGGCTCCTTTATTCAGTCCAGACCTAAACACAAGGCGATGAACAGTCATTGAACGACACACACACACACACACACACACACACACACACACACACACACACACACATATATATACACACACACACACACACACAAATTGTATACAGATAAGAAGATTGGTGCTAAATTGTATACATTTCAAACAGGAGACTTTGTTCAAATGCAACTGCCCAACAAGATTAGAAAGGGACAATCCAGATATCTTGAACTGAAACAAATCAAAGAACTGATAGGACTGGGTAGACAACCATTTCGGCTAGGGTGACCCTATGAAAAGGAGGACAGGGCTCCTGTATCTGTAACAGTTGCATAGAAAAGGGAATTTCAGCAGGTGTCATTTGTATATACGGAGAACCTGGTGAAATTCCCTCTTCATCACAACAGTTAAAGCTGCAGGAGCTGTACTAGAGTGACCAGATGCAAAAGAGGGCAGGGCACCTGCAGCTTTAACTGTTGTGATGAAGAGGGAATTTCACCAGGTTCCCCATATATACAAATGACACCTGCTGAAATTCCTTTTTCAATACAACTGTTAAAGTTACAGGAGCCCTGTCCTCCTTTTCATATGGTCACCCTAGTTTTGGCCCCATGGGCACATTTGGTAAATTGAGCACTACCTGGACACTACCAAAAATGCATGTGCTACAAATGAAAATGTTGGCCTGCAGACATCTGCCATCTTTATTTCCTAGGAATGTCCCTGAGTCTCAAGTGTGGCCCAGATGCATTTTGGGGGAAAGAAGATGGGAGCTACCAAAGGCCATCGCTTTCCTTTGAAGCAAATCCCAGCTGCCAGTAAAAAACATTTTTGCAAAATTTAAATGAAAAGTGGGAGAGGTAGGGCACCTCTGTAAGCACCACAAAAGGTGTCTGAGGGCACACTTGTGCCCACGGATGCCATGTGGCCTACCTCTGTCATAGGATATCTTGTAATTTTGAATGATGGTAATGTGTCAGGAATGGAACCTGTCAAGCTTGTCCAAAGTATACATGACAGAAATAGTAGGAGAGGAGTTTGACCCTTACTCTGGTTTGGACCTCTCAGGTGAGAGCGGTGAAAGAGCTGAGCAATTATCACTGCAGGCAAATCAGTTGTCAAAGAATCATGCCTAGGGTGACCCTATGAAAAGGAGGACAGGGCTCCTGTGTCTTTAACAGTTGCATAGAAATGGGAATTTCAGCAGGTGTCATTTGTATATATGGAGAACCTGGTGAAATTCCCTCTCCATCACAACAGTTAAAGCTGCAGGAGCTATACTAGAGTGACCAGATTTAAAAGAGAGCAGGGCACCTGCAGCTTTAACTGGTGTGATGAAGAGGAAATTTCACCAGGTTCCCCATATATACAAATGACACCTGCTGAAATTCCCTTTTCAATACAACTGTTAAAGATACAGGAGCCCTGTCCTCCTTTTCATATGGTCAGCCTAATCATGCCCCTCATGCAGGCGTCAGGAGAAGCTGTTGAGACAGAAGACCCACAAAAATATTTCAGGACTTTGCTACAGTTTTGAGCAGTCAGCTTATATAATGTTTGTTAATATACAGAGTGGGGGTTGAACCCTACTCACTATTTGGAGTTTGGGAAAGTTTGTCCAGAGTAGGACCTGGTAGGAAGAGAAAATTGGGGAAGCATTGTGGAAGGAAAAGGGCCCCCCTGCAGTTTTGGCTGTAAATGGAGCTGAAGACAATAATGTATTCTTTGGAAATATTGGAATTTCTTATGGAGGAAGTGACCCAAGCTCTTATTTGTAATGGAAGTTAATCTAGTCTATATCATGTTCTTGAATCAGAGGGAAGGTTAAATCAGGATTCTGGCACGATGGCGCTGAGCAGTGACTACTTCAGAGAGAAATATTGCTAGGTTACATGGGATGGCCTCCCTCCACTGTATGGTGGCCTCTGTGACCCTCTAAAGTCTACAGTATTTAGAGTCTTCATGATTTGTTCTTTGTGAAAAGACGCTTCAGAACTCTGGCAGGGGACGGGGGACGGGAAGGGACAGCATTTTGCTTCCTGTAACTTTGGAGCCTCCTACTGGACTGTGCTGGCATTCAGTTGACCACATAAGAAGAACAGCCTGTGTTGGAGTGGTCCAGCCCTCTGCCCCCACGAGTGGGCAACTCAATGCCTCCTGGAAGGTGTTCAGAGGTCATCAGAGGTGTTACTTCCTTTCTTAACGGAAGTTCCATTTAACTGTCATGGCTAATAGCAATTCATAGATCCATTTCATGAATGTGTTTATTCAAGTTGTGTACACTAGGCATCGCCACCTCTTGTGGTATGAATTTCAAACGTTAAGGATCGAAGCACTTTGAATTCATGGTCAGCCTTTTTTTTTTTAGTCAGCCTTTTTTTGGTCGGATCTCAAGGTTCAGTCAGTCAGTTTCACACTTATAGCACACTGTGATGTAGCCACAGAAAAGTGTCATTTTGAGGAGGGCAAGGGGGATTCATAGCCCAAACCTAAATGGTTTTTTTTCTCAGAAGAAACTCTCCTAGAGTGTACTGTACACCATAGGAAGTGGTGCTCTTCGCAAACCGCTTTCTTCCAGTCCTCTTAAAAATGGTCTGTCTCCATCCTTCCGTTGTTTGTTTGTAGCATATTGTTTTTGAGCTTTGAGATATCAAAATATTTGGTAGGCATGTGACACAATTTTGTGCTTTAAGTCTGAACAATAGCTAAAGCCACAAATATTGTGTAAAGTGCGAGAAGGTGCCTGGTTCAGGCAATACGCCTCAATGCATTCCATTAACCATTTTGTGGTTAAGCAGCCATGGTTTAGCATGTTGTCTGAACCAGGCCGTTGTAATGTATGTCTAACTGAAGACTAAGATGCAAGTTGGTGTGCACATTCAGGTTGGAATTGTATGCTTCATGTCTGCACCCCAGTTCAATCCCTGCACCCATTTTGAAGGGGGCAGAAAAGCTGGAAAGCACACTTTAATATGCGATTTGCCATGAGTGTTGAAGGTTGGATACATTGAAATCGATTGGACTTCAGCTAAGGCATGACTGACTTGTCTGGTTGATTTCAATGGCACCTAAGTTCAACTAACATAGTGTGGATCCAACTCACTGTAATCTGATATCTAACAGAGGGCCTCCCACAGATAATCTTCAGTGCTTTCCACCATTGTGATTTATTTGTGATCATATTATGGACATAAGCTTTCAGTGACTCAAACAATATTGATATAGATCTACATAAATATCGAGAAAATGCTTCCGTCAGGAAGATTCTTTAGCGTGGCACCCACAGAATGGCTGTCATCTCTCCTTCCCTCCATCTAGTGTCTCTGGGGGAAAAGAAACTCTATGCAATGAAACATAACAAATAACTCATTTGGTAGCATGGGTGGCTTCCCATTTAACTTGCACCCATTCACCCCGTCATATACGCAGATATGATTGGCACTAACACCCTACACACATACACACGGCTGTACTTTTCCAATCATAATCCCACTTATGTGTTTGCACAAGTGCACCTCTTACTGCCTTATTGGTCTTGGGAGAACAAAAGTGGTTTATGATTCCTGTCACCCTTAGCTCTCGTGCCTGCCTTGGTTAACAAACAATGACCAAAATGGCTTTCATGTAACAAAAACAAGAGACTGCTCCCGTCTGTTGAACTGTATAAAAACACTTTATTGCCCGCAGAGGTTCACAGGGTTTATCTTGAGAAAAAAGAGCAGGAGAGAGGGCAGGGAGTTGGTGAGAATGTCGTGGGTTTTCAAAGGTGTCTGTTACATCCAGGGGCAGCCCCTGTCTCTCAGCAACGATGGCAGGGCAGGGACAAATAACCTTTTGGGGGGATGGCCATACATTGCTCTCTTCAAAGGCTTAGTTCTAACAGCGGTGGTAAACATCTGTCAGTGTTGGTTTATATCATTATATAAATTCTCTCTACACTAAGCAGGATATGTTTTAAAAACGGTTTGAAAACAGTATATGTAATGTGTCCTGGGCCTGAACAGTTGTCAAAACCATTATAAACCATTAGAGCACTCGTGTAGATCCTGCCGCTGACATGCACTGAGTAATCCCATGAGAGAGGAAGAGGGAGGAACCGAAGAGGAGAAACCTCCTTTTTCAATGCCCTGTTGGCTTGTGCCACGAGGGTGGAAGGTGGAGGGGGTGGAACTTCCCCCTCCCTTTATTTGACTGGTTTCAGCCATTTTCTCCCCCTAACCTTTCCCTCCCATTGATTTCAAGGCAAGGGAAATGACCTGTTGTAGTTCTTCCCCAGTCTGGGGATGTGTCAGGGGCATGGGAGAACTTGGGATCTTGCAGGCCCACACTTTCTCCTGGCACGCCCACAGAACACCTCCTTTTTGTGCTCACTGATGCTGGAGTTTTGACGTCGGGGCAGCACTAGCTGTGAACTTCTCTGCAGCCTCGTGGAACAGGCTTGCAAGGTCAGGCCTCCCTCTCTGAGAGGACACCTCTCTCTTTGACCTCAGAAGGGGCGATCTGAAAAATCCCATGGCTCCTGGGATGCTGTTCCAGGGACCACAGGATTGCAGCTTTTGTTTTCTACATGGAGGGATTTATTTATTTTTTGTATGGATGGAATAGCATTCAGCCGTGTGAGCCTCCACCTGTGTAACTTGGGGGAAATTTGAATGGCTCTGCTGAATTAATATTCAAATATATGATAAGAACACTGACTATTTCTGAGGAGGGTTTTTAGCACATGTCTAGGATGAGCTAAAGGGGGGATCTGGAACTCTCCAAATAGAGAGACATGATTCTGGAAGGGTCTTCCCCAAGGCTCAACATTTCTGTCCAAGGGGACTGCCTAGCAAAATCCTCTCATCACAGAACCAATACTTCCTGCATGAGTGGTATGAGTGTATGGGCCAGAATTGACGGAGACAGCTAAATTTCCGCACGTTAGGTTGATCTTGAAAGGCACAGAAGCAGGGCAAGTAGAGAAATTAGCAGCCTACCAACAACCAGTATGGACTGCTAGCAGAACTTTGTGAAGTTCCCGAAAACCGGTGAATTCCACATTCATAATAAGTGTAAACTTTTATTATAATGCCACGGGAGTTCCATGGTAAGCCACTTCTACAAACAGAGCTTGGGAGTCTCTGACCCTTAGTTACAGTAACCACTGCAGTTACTCAGGTTTCAAAACATTTTGTGCAGCCATTTAATGCTGGCGGCCTTCAAAACATCCTGTGGCAATGAATTCCAAAGGTTAATTATGTATTGCACAAACACATACTTTTTGTTCTGCCTGAACTAGCTGCCAGCCAGGTTCATCAGATTGATTACCCGCGTTCTGGTGTTTGAAGAAAGCAGGTGAAAAAAACCTAAGGCAATGTCTGAACTGCCCCTTGGAGTCAGCTTCCGACACGAAGATAATACTCAGGCAACTTGGACTTAGCACTCTGTAGCCTGAATTCAATGGAGGGCTTATGCCTCTCGCCAATTCTTTTTTTACCCTGCCAATTCCCTTCCACAAGTGGTGGACTCCACCAATTCCATTGTGCAAGAGGCACCCACTGCTCACACAAGGGAGATTTATCCCTTCCTAAGGGAGGCCCCGAAATGCCCAGAAACACTCTTTTCTGGAAAGAGGCAGCTCCACCGACCTGCCTCCTTGCCCTAGAAGTGCTACAATGCAATTGCACAAGCAGTGTTGCAATTGGTGGGATGGAAGAGAATTGACAGAGCGAAAGCACCCTGTTGAATCCTGCCCTGTGCTTCCCTAGCAATTATGAAATTACAATTTCATTACAATCAAGGTTATGGAAGAATGTTGCTGGAGCCTTATAATCAGTGTCTTTTGACCCAAATCCTTTCCCACTCTATCAGTAAAATCCAATTAAAGTCCCACTTAGAGTAGACTCATTGAAATGAATGGGACTTAAATTAGTCATGATTAACCTGTTCCACGCATTGACCTGTCCTCATTTGTTTTCAATAGCTTTTGGTATTTTAACTTGATCTACTGTTCTTATTACTATGATTATTCTCTTATTTCTGCTTTGTGAACCCCTTCCCCCCCCCACTTTATATGTTTTAATGTGATTTTAGATTGTAAGCCTCTAGGCAGGGTATCGCTGTTTTATTTGTATATTTTGTACAGCACCAAGTACATTGTTGGTGCTATATAAATAAATAAATAATTCATTTCAATGGGACTACTCTAAGTAGGACTTTAGATGGCTTTTACTTTATATACCCACAATGAATTTTATCATACCAGCGTTATACTGTGCAATCACTGCGAATTGCATGCAAAGGACTCCGAAGTTTTCCACCTTATAATCTGCTTTGATTGTGAAGTACTCCCATTCATCCTGCCTTAATTGTGCTATAAAGCCAAAAGATTCGCTGCATTTAGCCCCTACTTTCTGAGCGTATCTTTCGAGCCGCCGCTGGGGCGCAGGGGCAGGATTTTAAAGAAATGCTTACATCTGCGTAAGCTTTAAAGATGAAGACACCAAAATTGGCACAGTAATAGATATTAGGGAGAGCTTTAGGCATACCAAATTTGAATTGAATTGGGTCATCCGTTGATTTTTTATGATTTTTTTTTTACATTCCCCCCCTTAAACTCACTTCCTGGTATGCAAAGGATCGCTGTTGCCTGGTAGCAAAAACAACAACAACGGCGAAAGCTTAGCGCTACGGGGATAATCCGAGGGAAGCAGGTACGTGGGATGAAGCTCAATATTTCCACATCTTTAAAAGCCCAGCTACTAGAATCACCATCTCCACACACACACACACAAACACACACATCCCAAAATAATTTGCCTAATGCTAATTAGATTTAAAAACTCAGAATACCTGGAGCCTGTGTGTATGTTGAACTTCCTTTTCTTGTCTCCGTATGCAAATTCGAAAACATGCTTCTTTTTGCAATGTCAACAAAAGCAAAGCCTGTCTACTTAGGCCTGAAATATTGGGTAGGCTATGGCTGGGCAGACAGACAGACAGTGAAGCAAAAATCATAGTCCTTTAGTTTCTCAAGTGGTAGGAAATTCAGGTCAATCTTACACAACATTTATTTATTTATTATTTATTTATTTAATTACATTTATATACCGCCCCACAGCCGAAGCTCTCTGGGCGGTTTACAACATTTAAAAATAGTAAACATTAAAAGTATACAATTTAAAAACACACACACACACACACACACATAAAAACAGTATAAAAACAACAGTATCCATTTAAAAACAACAATTGTGGGGTCCATTAAAAACAAACTTAACGTTGTTAAATGCTGTTAAAATGCTGTTAAAAATGCTGTTAAAAACATCAGTTTCCTTGTGAGCAGGAAGAGCTGGAGAGATATGATGATTCAGGAATCAATGTGGTAGTGTAGAGATAAAGCTAGCGAGGCACCTAAATGTTTCCTGTTCAATATAGTATTACCTCCAGCTCATTAAATTAATATATTGCATTGGTGCTCATGAAGTAAGAGTTAAATATTGCTTTAAAAAAAAAAAAATCAAAACTGTGAAGATCAGCATGTTGCAAAGTGATGCACCATCCTCCAACACGATCTTTATTTACAAGAATACCGCTGGGATTTAAAAATAATAAGGGTAATCTGTAGTGGGGAACATCATGCCGGTCTAGAGGGTAGGGAGCAAAGGGGGTGCTTTGCTTTTTCTTGTTTCTTTCAGTGTCACATGAGCTGATTTTTTGGCGTGCTTGTTTAGGGGTTTCCTTGAGCATCACCAGTTTACCTACTGTGAAATGGGTATTTTGTTGTGCTTTAGTACTCAGTTTCATGGTCAAGTTACTTATATCTGAGCCTCATCCATCTGCCTTCCGCGGAATGGGTGTTGGAGCATTAAACTGTGGGTTCAAAAGAATGGTTTTGTGTTTTGCTCCTCAGGTTCCATTCTCTGCCTTGTACTCAGGCACTTGGATGGCTTACTTTCCTTGGAAATTGATGTTTTGTAACTAGCCACACCCACCATGACAACCATTTTGTGAGAGCACCCATGACACAGTCTTAAAATTTGAGATGTGCCTACTGGCTCAAAAATGTTGGAGACCTGTGTAAACAAATGCATTATACAGATTTAACACTCTTTATCCTGACAGCATGGATACTCCAATCTTGATATTCATTTCCCCCCTAATATTCTCTGAATGCCTAGTTTTTTTTACCAAATATTTAGTACTATCTGGACCCGGCGTAACATACGCCGTTGTAGCATATCTTAAAGTTTATTAATTAAATATCATCACGGGGGCGCGGGCTGCTTGGAGGCCTCTGATACAGTGCTGTCTGGCAGACCTGGGGGTCAGGGAGGTCAGGGGGAGGGGGAGCAGGTGTCCCCCTCTCCCTGGGGTTCCTGTCAACCTTGGGCCGCCCGCCCAGCTCGCATGAGATTAGGCTGGGGCCGGGGCTCACAGCAGGCAAGCGGCCTCCCACCCAGTCACCAAGGGCCCCGGCCGTGCCTCGTTCATGCTCCAGACCGTGGCGCTACCCCCTTCATGGGGGGGAGTGAAGAGGCAGAAAGGGGGGTAGGATTACTTTGGAAAGCCCGGAGGAGTCGGGCGAGGGGCTTAGCAACCTGTATCAGCTGTTACACCTTGTTACTGTTGCTTAGCAACCTGTATCACCTGAAGCCTTTATGAAAACATACCTAAGCGTTTTTTATATAGATAGATTTGTATTTGCCATATAATTATATTTGATTTTGTTACTTGATAACTGACAGTATTTGACAGTTGATATGCAATAACACTTAGCATCTGATATCATTTGATAAATAACATAGAATTGTATTTAGCATGAGTGTGCAGTTTGTGAGCATGTATCTGAGGCCTACCCAAACCAAAAGAACGGAGAGGTAAGCATTTAAATTTTGTAGTAAACATTTTACTTTTGAGATGGAAATTATTTTCACTGACATTATACACTCTAAATCTGAATGGTGACATTAAGATTTGGGTGATTTTAAAAAAATATTTTCTAGATGTGAGCTGAAAGGAAGGAATTTTTCATTATTATTTTTGACAGTGACAGAAATTAACCTTCCAGAAAACATTGTCTCCATTTTGAATTGCCATTATTTGCAAAATTTGATTGGCTACATGCTGCTTTGATGTCATCTTGTTCACTATGTGGTTCCTAACTGGCCATTCCAAGAAGCATTATCCTCATTCTCAACTGGCTTCGATCATTTGCCATCAGTAATGTTGCTGCACAGCCAGATCTGATTGGCTATATTAGGGTGACCCTATGAAAAGGAGGACAGGGCTCCTGTATCTTTAACAGTTGCACAGAAAAGGCAATTTCAGCAGGTGTCATTTGTATATATGGAGAACCTGGTGAAGTTCCCTCTTCATCACAACAGTTAAAGCTGCAGGTGCCCTGCCCTCTTTTAAATCTGGTCACTCTAGTATAGCTCCTGCAGCTTTAACTGTGGTGATGAAGAGGGAATTTCACCAGGTTCTCCATATATACAAATGACACCTGCTGAAATTCCCTTTTCAATGCAACTGTTAAAGATACAGGAGCCCTGTCCTCCTTTTCATATGGTCACCCTAGCTATACAATATTGTGAATATATGATGTCATCCAGTTCCTTATGTAATCTCTGACTGGTTGAGGTCACTCATGTAGCTTATACAGGAAGAACAAGAAGTAATTAGAACAAAACATGGCACTGAAGTAACAAATAGAGAAAGCAAAGGCAGTGAACAAGATGGTGCAGGTAGATTAAATGGTCAATCACAATTAACAGGATTTTGGGGTGGAGAGAAATTCTAATCCCTGAAAATCAAAATAGGAGAAGGATTTACATTGCCCAAATATTTGTAGCAATAACGATTCATTAACCCTATGCTTATCTATTTGGAACGCAATTGCACATTCCCCCAGGTAAGTGTGTATGAGATTGCAGCCTGAATTGTGACCTCATTTTTGAGACCAACCCGGCAAATTCAGTTCAACACATAGAACTCTCATTGATGCTCAGTCTAGAATTATAATAACTAGATAGGATTAAGTAACAGAGGCCTTCCTCCAGGTGTCTTTGCCAAATGAAGTTAGATGAGTGGCTACTAAGGAGAGGACTTTTTCAGTCATGGCACTCTGGTTGTGATATTATTATTATTATTATTATTATTATTATTATTATTAGTAGTAGTAGTAGTAGTAGTATCCCACCTTTTGCCCAATGCTGGGCCTCAAAGCGGCCTTACAAAGTTTAAAACATACATGGGGAGGGGAGGGGGAACAAAACCATAAATGTTTAAAATACACAACAAAATTATAAGACATTAACATAGATGGAAGGCCAGATTATTCTCCAAAGGCCTGCTGGAACAAAAAAGCTTTAACCTGCTTCCGAAAGCCCATCAAGGAGGGAGCCAGCCTAGCTTCCCCGGGAAGAGAGTTGCAGAGCACTGGAGCAGCCACCGAGAAGGCCCTCTCCCATGTTCCCACCAAGCGCGCCTGTGAAGATGGTGGGACTGAAAGAAGGGCTTCTCCAGAAGATCTCCAAGCACGGGCAGGCTCATAAGGGAGAATACAGTCTTTCAAATAACCTGGACCCAAGCCATATAGGGCTTTATAGGTCATAACCAGCACTTTGAATTGTGCCCGGAAACAGACTGGAAGCCAGTGGAGCTGTTTTAACAAGGGAGTTGTCTGCTCCCTCTAACCAGCCCCAGTCAACACTCTGGCTGCAGCTCTTTGAAATGCCCAACTCAGGCCGTCTCTACACCTGCGTTTTTCCCCAGGATCGTTCCTGTGCATCTAAATGCCACACAGGGGATCCCGGGAGCAGGCAGGGACAATCCCTCCATTTTCCTGGGATAACCCTTAGGTGTAGAAAGGGGAATGAGTTCTTGAGCTGTGAGCCAGGATGTTTTTCAATTTTCACCCCCAGCGTGAGCCCACTGAGTGGCCTTAGGCAAGCCTCTGCTCTTATATTTATATTTATTTATTTGTTACATTTATATACCGCCCCATATCCGAAGCTCTCTGGATGGTTTACAAAAGTTAAAATAGTAAACATTACATAAAAACAACAGTATCAATTTAAAAACAACAGTTCTGGGGATCCGTTAAAAAACCAACTTAGTGTTGTTAAATGGTGTTAAACGCCTGGGAGAAAAGTCTTGACCTGGTGCCTAAAAGATAACCGTGTTGGCGCCAGGTGAGCCTCATCAGGGAGATCATTCCACAGTCGGGGGGGGGGGGGGGTCACCACTGAAAAGGCCCTGTCCCTCAGCCTTCCCTCTGCAATATGAAGTGGGTTGTTGTTGTTGTTGTTATTATTACTATTATTGCATGCTTTGAATCACATGCATCTTAGCATGAGCATGAAAGAAAACCCAGAATGGGGTTATGCTGATCCGAGGAGGCTGGAGAGAGCCTCAATCATTGAGATCACCTGGTATAGGGAGCAGATTTAGTCTCTAGCCTACTTTACCTTTTGCTTTCTCACATACAACTGAATAGCTACTATCCACCCCTACAGGACACAGGGCCAAATTAAGGTGCCGTTCTCTGCGGCCGTGTTGTGATCAGGGTAAGTTAGACCCTCCACACAGATACTAAATGGGGTGGCCATCTCTGATAAGGTAGGGTGACCATATGAAAAGGAAGACAGGGCTCCTGTATCTTTAAAGATACAGGAGCCCTGTCCTCCTTTTCATATGGTCACCCTAGGGGATCCCAAATGAGGGGCACAATTCCCCCCCCCCAGGAATTCTTGCATTAAACCAGCCTTCTCTCCTCACAACTCACCTGTATAAATGTAAATAAAAGACATGGCGTTCCTGCCCTACATCACAGGGTTGTTCAGCAGCTATTCCTACTACTACACCAGCCCTGTAGCTCCTTAAAGGTACAGCACACTTTTGTGTGCGTGCCGGTAGGGGTTATTACTGGTAGCTGCTGGAATGCCTCCAGAAACATCAACTTTTAAACCCCAACGGAAGAGAGGGCAGAAGCAGAGGAGGCTGCGAGGAAAGGGCCTGCCCCACTCCCAAGCGCGGCTCCCCTTCTCCGCGCTGCATTTGCGCAAACGTGGCCCCCCGCAGCCCGGTCGTGTGTCTTTAAATCCCAGGTAACTTGCGAGCGCCGGGGCGGATCTGGGCGCCTTTCTCCGCCTCCGCCGCCGCCTCCGCCTCCCCAGCCGGTTCCCCGCTCCTGTTCCTGGGACTCCGCCAGGTCCCGGCCTGGCTCCGCGGCCAGATGTTGCAACCGCCCCCCCCCGCCGCCGGCTGGGTCCGAGGGCTCCTCCGTCTCCAGCGCAGACCCGCGCCAGCCGCCAGCCGCCCGGGCCGAGGCACAGGACGGCCGTTGCTCGGGGGATGCGCCGCTGAGGCCCGGCGGAGCGATGGGGCTGCTGCTGCTGCCCGGGGAGCGCGGCGTCCTGCCGGGGCTCTGCTCGGCTCTGCTGCGCCGGCTGCGAGGCGAGAAGTCCTGGGCCAGGAAGCTCGACGAAATCAACCTCTTGCAGCAGAAGAGGTAGGTCCCGGGGCGCCCCGGCGCTGGGCGGGAACCGGAGACAAGGCGCCCCCTGAGCGCGTGCAGAGCGCCTTTCTGTGACTACTAGCCACCACAGCCGCTGGCGGGCTGCGGCTACGGGGACTTCACGGCCTGCCCGTGGCGTGGCGTGGCGGGGTGTGTGTGTTGGTTATCCAGCCGGGCAATTTGTGCGTGGTGTTCTTCGATGCCCTGCGCTTGACTTCACACGACTGCTTTAAAGCGCTTTATAACAGTTTTGAAAAGTGTGTCCTGGGCCTCAGCTGTTGTCAAAACTGTTATTAAGCGCTTTAAAGCAGTAGTGTAGATCCGGGCCGTTTCGGTTCTTGACGATGCTCTGGCGTGGGCTCGTTTCAGAAGAGGCGGCAGGGGCCAGCCATGCACCTGTGCTACACCTGGCCAGGAGGGCTTTGATGCTGGCTGGGGAATGCCAGGAGTTGGAGGGCTGTTTTCTGCCTCAACGTGCCCAGGACTGCGCCCTTCAAAGCCCTTTCCTTAATAGCAGAGCCGATGCCCTGCTGTAACTAGATCAGCTTGAGTTGATCACCTGCCTGAGATGCAGCAGGCAACACTATATATTCTGCGTCTCCTGCCTGCCGGCTGCGCTGGAAAAAAGACACTCATCTCTCTCTCTCATATGGGGGGCTGGGAGAAGCGGGCAACGGATGCCCATACACACATGGGGTGTGCGTTTCTCATTCCTTCTGTCTCTTTATGAGGGCTACAAACCCATTGTGTAAGAACGAACAGTCAGGATCTACGCTACTGCTCTAAAACGGTTTCTAACAGTAGTGACAATTGTTGGGGCCCGGGACACACACACCATAAACTGTTTCCAGACAGTTTTCAAAAGTGTCATATCCAAGGTCTTAGAGCTGGTGTGTGTGAATGAATAATGGAGAGAGTGCCTCTGAGCAGGTGCAGGTGGCGTATGCCTCACCTCCGAGTCACCACCAGTAATAGCGTTTACACATCTGAAGTTAGGGAGAGGCGTGCATCTAGAATAGAGGGCACGCCCCAGGCAAGGTTGACTTGAGCGTTGATGCCTTTGAGAAATGAAGCCCAGCAGCCGGAACATTCTGACCCTCTGCAGTGCACCGTGCTTTGTTGCCTTATAAACACTGATATATAAGTCAGCAGTGGTTCAGGTATTACTGGATTGCGCGACTCAAATTCTAATTGAATGAAATAGCACTGAACATGTCCAGATAGCAACATAACTCACTCCTGGTCTGGCAGCGGTATGAAAAGGCAGAAGTAGGTACCAAAAAGAAAAGAAAAGAAAGCAAGTATCTTTGGGGTGCAGATTCATTGAGAATAAATCCTCCTTGCAGACTGCATAGTTCTCCCTGGTCTTCTTTGTGGTCTTGGACTAGTGAAGACAGGTGAGGACTGGACCACTGGGTATAAAGTTATGGGCGTGCATGGCATGGGGAGGGTGAGTGGGTGAGCTGCTGCGTTTTTGGAATGCACATCCATCCACTTCAAAACTGCCCTAGGGATGCCCATAAATTAGCAAGATAATTGAAACGTCTCAGTTGCTTGGTTTGGTGGTAGCAGATTGTGGTCTGTGGGGTGGGATATTATGATACTGCACATTATGTGGGGCAAGAAAGAGAATTAAGGAGAATCCGGTACAGTGGCTTGTAGTTAAGTAGAATGAGTTCTTGTACTTAAGTAGCTGTAGGAAGTGCAATTTTATGTTGAGCTTATGTTGAGTTTGCTGGAACAAACCATGATATGTTACTTATTTGTTTATTTATTTATTACATTTCTATACCCCCCAATAGCCGGAGCTCTCTGAGCGGTTCACAAAAATTAAAACCATTCAAAGTATAAAACAACAGTATGACACCATAATATAAAATACAATATAAAAGCTCATTATTGTTAGACATTAATAATGTTAGACATTATTAAAGCACACAGTGTGGGATTTTTAAAGGGTTACTGCTGAATTGATAACCAGAAAAAGAAGGTTTGAACATATAAGTCCGATTCTGGCCCACTTGCATTGGCTGCCTATACGTTTCCGAGCCCAATTCAAGGTGCTGGTTTTGACCTATAAAACCTTACACGGCTTGGGACCACCATACCTGATGGAACGCCTCTCCTGACATGAACCTACCTACCCGCTCACTGCGCTCTACATCTAAGGTCCTCCTCCGAGTGCCTACTCTGAGGGAAGCTCGGAGGATGGCAACAAAGGAGAGGGCCTTTTCAGTGGTGGCCCCCCAATTATGGAATGATCTCCCCGACGATGCTCACTTGGCGCCAACATTGTTATCTTTTCAGCGCCAGGTTAAGACCTTTCTCTTCTCCCAGGCATTTAACAACATGGGTTGAGGTTGTTAGTTTTTAACTGACCCCAGAACAGCTGTTTTTATAAGGATACTGTTGTTGTTATTATTCTTATGTTTTTAAATTTTGTATATTTGTTTTTAGTGTTTACTGTTTTTAACTTTTGAAGACCACCCAGAGAGCTTCGCCTATGGGGTGGTATATAAATGCAATAAATAAATAAATAAATAAATTCTAGAAATATTTCGATTCTGGTGGGAGATTTTGGAGTCCACCCCTGCAGATTTAGGGGAGGATTAAACTTATGTGGGTGGGGGAATAGAAAGTATCAGAATCGGCAACAGGTCCGAAATGGATCCCATGCGGTTTCTTACAGTCCTGACTGTGGAATGGCCAAAGGCTGTGGGTTGATGACATTGTCTTTCTATGTCAGTGTGCCAGTCTTCAGCTCAGGCCTATCAAGGCCAGGGGCTAGAGTTGCCAAGTCTCCTGACTCTGAGGTGAGGGGGCAGAGTCTGGGAGTTAAGCTGTAGTGTGTGGAGATCAGGGGGTGGAGCTTGCTGGGACAAGGGTGGAGTCTAGTGGTGTCTGGTTGAATGTGGAGGATGACACCTGGACCTAGTGAGTTAGAGGAAGTTCTTAACTGTGCCTGGTGCCTCAGGATGGAGCCTGACAGCAATAGCGGAACTGGAAGTATAGAGTTAATTGTTTTTAAAAAGGCGCAACAACAACCCTCAAGCCAAGCAGAAATTAACTTCAGATTAAACCCTGACCCTTCTAGCTACCCCTACTAGATGTACTGCCGTTGACTGCTCAATGGAGGTCTCTCTTTCCCTGTCAGTAGCGGTACTTAGGGTAGCTGGGCCTCAGTAGGGTAGGGTAGCCATGTGGCCTACTTTACAGAATACAGTTATCTATTTCAAGATGGGCAATTTGTGGCCCTCAAATGTTTTTGGTCTGCAATTTCCCTCACCTTTGGCTACGCTGGATAGTGTTGATGGGAGCTGTGGACCAAAAAATCTGGAGGGCCACCAGTTACCCACCCCTGCATTTGAAGGGGTGTCCGTTCCAAGTCCATAAGGGGAGAGGAAGGGTCTTCAAGTTCACCTGGACAGGAGAATGAGCAGGCACACTGCTCACATAGTTGTGTCCTTGGTAATGTATTTTTGTTTAAATTATAGTAATTTTTTCTACATTATTTCTACATTTGCATCTATAGATATAAATGAGCATATGCATTTTTTGTGCAAATGTGTACCTGTTTTGTCCTCTTTTTGGCAGTGCGCAAATGGCCACCCTCCTCAGCGCAGGCCTGGTGCAGCAAATGCAGAATGCACTCAAGCACAGACACTTCTGCGCATGTAGAGGGCCTAGGCCTGGTTTTAATGTGTATGTAGGTGTGCAAACTCAAACCCCCAAATCTCCCTACCAGACAACTGGCCAATCAGGGCCAGTCTGCCAGATGATGTGCCTGAAACATCATAGGCACCTTAATAGCCAAAGTCTCCCTGACCTTCATCTTGGGATGCTTCCAGATTGCAGTTCTCTCATGCGCTAGGAGCAAGGAGGAAAAAAAGAGGCAGTGCTGTGAGTACCAGCTAGCCTGTACTCTTCAGCACCTCTCCTTGAA
Organism: Elgaria multicarinata webbii; assembly: GCF_023053635.1. Lineage (NCBI taxonomy): Eukaryota > Metazoa > Chordata > Lepidosauria > Squamata > Anguidae > Elgaria > Elgaria multicarinata. Next base: position 10,313,609 of record NC_086176.1, read on the forward strand.
CCTGCTAGATTCTGGGCTGCTTCTGGGTGTCAGTCAGGTGCATTGAAATGACATGACTGACACCTGAAGAACCCTCCGTGTGTGTGTGTGTGTGTCTTGAAGAGGTTGTATTGGCACCGCAATCCCCACACTTGACCTCCTTGGGGGTTGTCTCCCTGCCAAGGAGCGAGCGCAGGGTTTTTAGCCATGTATGGGAGGGGGAAAAAGAGCCACTGCCACGCGAGCCTCGTCGCATCCTTCACCGGTTCCCCCTCCTACCTCATGGTGCTTTCCAAGCCGTTCTGCCCACACCGTCGGAGGAGGTGTGGAGGAATCCATTTGGCTCGCTGGCCCGCCCTCTCCATCCTGTCCGGCCAATGGCGACCAATCAGGGGTCGCCATCAGCTGGGCACATCTCTGCTGCAACACAGGAACAAGGAAAAAGACGCTGCACCGCCACTGTCTTGCTCCACAGAAGAAAGTTGGGGGTAAGTTCCCGACTTCTTAAATTCAGCACTTCAGGGGAAAGCCCCGGGATGGCTCTTGTGTCATATAAATGAGCTAGTGCCACTGCAGAGCCACCCCGGGGCTTTCCCCTCCTCAAGAACAGCCCCCCCCCCGGTGGAAGGGCCCTTCCACCAGGGGGGGCTGTTCTTGAGGAGGGGAAAGCCCCGGGGTGGCTCTGCAGTGGCACTAGCTCATTTATATGACAGGGGGGCTGTTCTTGAGGAGGGGAAAGCCCCGGGGTGGCTCTGCAGTGGCACTAGCTCATTTATATGACGCAGGAGCCATCCCTGCCTATTTCACTCTCGTTACAATGAAGTGCTAGAATTTTGTAAGAAACCACGCTTGCCATAAGGTGGAGATGGGGTGGGGGACTCCTGTAGAACGTTCCTCCAGCCTTTTGTGAGGAAGTGTAAACTGACGGAGAACAAGAAACCGGATTAAGAAGAACAGCTTCAATCTAAGGTCCTGGATTATTATTCATCATATTGTTATTGTTCATATTCATATATCCTCATTTGAAGGCAGGATGGGAAAACCTTTTCCCTCCAAGGTCTGTATTCTGCTTCAGTGCTGTGTGCTGAGAATGGGGCTCCCCTTTGGAATATGTTATGAAGAAGAGGCCACACTGAGGTTGTAAAACCAACGACAACTTTCATAAACTTTCATAAACAAGGCTTATAGAGAAAAGGAGACCATGTGTCTTCTTTTACAGAGGACAGATAAATTTATAATCATTATTTCTAAGTTTGCATCTATACATATACGTTCGCATTCTGCAAATCACCGTCCCCTTTTTGACCTCTTCTTAGGTCATACATTTCCCCTTGCATCATTACCCCCTCAGAAGGTCCACGAGCTGCATATTGTGGCCACACCCTTCTGCCATTTTTGCAGCCAATTCTTCTTTGGCATCAGATTACGCAGCCTCCTGCAATTTGGTTCCCTCTAGGTCTGTTGGACTACACTCCCCATCATCCCCAGCAAGCTTGCTGGGGAAAATGGGGGCTTTAGTCCAACATATCTATAGGATGTCAGCTTGCAGGAGGCTACATTATGGGGCAAAGTTCTGCCACTCCTCCACTTACTGAATAGGCTGTTTTTATATTCTTTCTATGCCATCTTCTTGAATGGCAACAAATTTAAGATATGTACACACGTAATACAACCACATGATAGTCGTATTATGTGATGTTTGCCCTGTCCTGGACGGGGTTGCACTCTCCCTAAAGGATTGGGTCCGTAGTTTGGGGGTGCTCTTGGATCCAGAACTGTAATTTGAGGCACAGGTGAACTCAGTGGCAAAGAGCACCTTTTAGCAGCTTAGGTTGATATACCAACTGCGCCCTTATCTGGACAGAGATAGCCTAGCTACAGTTATCCATGCTCTGATAACCTCTTGTTTGGATTACTGCGATGCGTTAAACGTGGGGCTGCCTTTGAAAACGGTCCGGAAGCTTCAGCTGGTACAAAACAGGGCAGCACGGTTACTAACAGGGACTGGCCGGCGAGATCACATTACGCCAGTCCTTCTACAACTTCATCGGCTGCCAGTCCAGGTCCGGGCCCGATTCAAAGTGCTGGTATTGACATTTAAAGCCCTAAACGGTTTGGGGCCAGGTTATTTGAAGGAACGCCTCCTCCCATATGTACCTGCCCGGACCTTAAGATCATCCACAGGGGCCCTTCTCCGTGAGCCCCTGCCAAAGGAAGTGAGGCAGGTGGCTACTAGGAGGAGGGCTTTCTCCGCTGTGGCACCCCGGTTGTGGAACGAGCTCCCCAGAGAGGTCCGCCTGGCGCCTACACTGTACTCTTTTCGTCGCCAACTGAAGACCTTTTTATTCTCTCAGTATTTTAACACTTAATTTTAACTTAAATTTAAATTTTATTGTTCTAACTCTGTATTTTAATCTTATATCAACTTTGCTGCCTAGTTTTGTCCTGGTTGCGCTTTTTATACTGTATTTTGTATTTGTGCTTTTAACCTGTTGGTTGTTTTATTATGGTTTTAATTTTTGTGAACCACCCAGAGAGCTTTGTCTATTGGGCGGTATAAAAATGTAATAAATAAATAAATAAATAAATAAATAAAATAATTACCTACTCCAGTGGTTACCACCCCCAAATTCTTGCTGCCATGTTTTTGTAAGCCATTGGTAAAAGCGTATGGGCAGTGAAGCTGGGGGAAGGCAGACGCATGGGCTGATTCAGGACACTCGGTGTGGGGCGTTGGGCTCCTTCATTGTGGTTCGTCACTCTGCACTTTTTATAAGCGACGAGGTGAAGCACATGAAGTCATCCGAAACAGGGAGCAGAGGAGTGAGAGAGCATGCCGGTTGCTTATTACCAACAAATGCTGCCTAGAACTCTCATGGAAAGGTGGGATATAAATGTTTTAAATAAATGTCAATTTAATAGAAGTCCATCCATTCATTCATTTTATTTCTATACCGCCCCATAGCCGAAGCTGTCTGGCCAGTTCACAAAAATTCACAGACCTATCAAAAGTGGGAGAAAGTTACATGTTTTTAATTACCTCTTCCCTTTTGTAAAATAATAATAATAATAATAATAATAATAATAATAATAATAATAATAAAAAATTTCTTGCCCACCTCTCCATTTTGATCAAGGCGGGGAACAACAATAAAATACATATTATAATCTCTCCAGGAATTGCATCCCCCATGTTCCCAGGCATGCAGCCAAAACGTCTAATGAAGTGTCCGTCTGTCAGTCCGTCCTCTTAAGTATGCATTTGGGTACATCTGGACACAAAATACCTTTCATTAAATAATCATAGGAACATCCTTTAATAATTTATCACGCGTCTACAATTGATGGCGGTGTGTCAAGTTATTCTGATTATGGTTTCAAGAGTGCGAAGGAGTAATTACACTCTTCGGTGAGTGCCAGTTTGAATGGACTAGTGACCAGTTATTGTCTGGGGGACATTGGAAGAGGAGGGGAGAATGAAGCAGCAAGCAATCTGGGCAATCTGTGCACGATCTGAGAGCTGCGCTCCAGCAACTTCTTGGGATTGCCTGGTGCAGTGACTTACGAGGCCCCAGACAGCACTGCTAAAGCACCGACAATTTCTACTTTATCAAAATTGGTCTCCGGGTGTCCCTTGAGGGATAGCGCAGCGTTCCCAACTGAAAACATTTCTTGCTTTGTGATTAGCAGGGTGATATGGTTATAGAACGTGTTTTCATAGGCAGCTACAGCACATTTACTTGCTGCATCATGTGTTGCCATGTGTATGTTTAATAGGGAGTCCCAGCTCCATGAATGACACATGTTGCAGGAATATATCCTTCCTGTGTGTTCATTGTTTTTGCAGGTGCAAGTAAAATGCTTTGCAGGTTCCCATTTAAAAACAAAAACTGCCATGTCAGTTTGGTTCTAAGTGTTAGGTTCCTGAGACGTCGGAGGTGTGACCCACCTATGCTTGGTTGGGGATTAGGTTTTCTCCTTCAACCTGATCCACCCAAGCACTTGGCAGCCAGAGGAATCATCTCCATTCAATACAGGAGAATGGGGGGAAATTCAGGGGGAAATTATACAAAATGCCATGCTATATGTTATTGCCAGTGTGGTGACAATAACGCTTCTGACGTAGCACTAAATTCCCTGTGGAAACATTTCCTAGAATATGTTTGTCTGTTATGTACTTTCCCTCAACTTGAGAAACATGGTGTTCTCCACTGTTCTTCTATTTTCCCTAACCAATAATATGAGATTTCTAGTTGTCTGGGAATCAATCATGTAACTTTTGGATCCTGCTCTTTGATTGGAAGCTTAGAGTGGTTTGTTTGGGGATTTTCCAGTCTTATCCTCACAACTGAGAGACTGTGACTGTCCAAAGGTCACACATTGAGCTTCATCCAGGTCTTCTGGTCCAAGACCATCCCCTCTATCACCTTATCCAACCTGGTGCCTTTCAGATGTTTTGGACTTCAACTCCCATCAGCCTCAGCTAGCATGACTCATTGTCAGGATTCTAGCAGCTGTCATCCGAAATATCTGAATATCCCTTACAGTACTACAGTCAACACCCACGGTACCTGATCCTTCAGCCAGGTTTTAAAGTGAAGATTTGAATAAAGGGATTCCACCTCGTCCCTAATTTCCTCTAAGAGGAGGAGGACCTTGCTGTTTCTGTAGGGATAATGGGGCAAAGGATATAGGCAAAGAGATGATGGGAGTATATTTACATTGGCAGGGTGTTGTCTTCTATTATTGGGCTGTGTGACCTTCTAAATGAGATGTTGGATCTTGTTTGGTAGCTCAGGTAATAACAACTGCCATAATAATACTCCTACTTGGGGATATCGAAGAGTTTCATTAACACCCTGGGAGGTGTGTAAGTATCTGTCATTATATCCACATAATGGTTTAAGGAAATTGAAAGGAGAAATAGCAAGGCCAGGAGCACACACCTCACAAGTCTTGTGACTTGGGTTGTTTTTCTTTCTTTTGTTTAAGTACCGTCAATAAATAGTATTTCTTGATACTGGTCTTTCATTTAGAATTAAGGGAATATAAATTAAATCTCGGATTAGAGTACAGAATTGGTCAAATACGCAAGATACATGGGAAATAACCTGATGGCACCAAAAATAAAGCTAGCAAATAAAGCATAGACACACGTCCGTGGCTGCTACTTGAGGTGCCCTCTGCCCGAAATTGAAGTTTGAAGAGGCAATAGGATCCCCACAACCCAGCTGTCTGTCCCGTGTGTGCTCTGTGCAGGAATATTTGTCTCTATTACGAGATTTAGGATCCCAAGTATTCAGTGTTAACTTAAAAAATGTTAAATGATCAATTGTTTTATTTTTATTTTTTGGTATTAGTGTATTTTGGAGAGTGGTTTGAGAGTACCTTAACTGTTTGCATGTATATCTTTTATGCCCCTTTGTAGGACTTACAAATTACTCTCTCTTTCAGACATTCCTAACAATCAGCTTGCCATAAGTTGTGTGGGTGTCTAATTTAAGCTGTGTCTGAAGCATATGTTTTGATTGAACAATGCAGTGCTTGCAAATATATATATATATACGAACATTTTTGTGGGCCCCTTTTGTACCCCAGGCCCTTTCCCAAAGTATCATGGAGTGGAACAAAGTATTTTATATACGCTAAATAATTAGAAAAGTATCATAAAGTAATCATAAAGTGTTACAGTAAAACCTTGGGCAGAATGCAACACTGCCCTTGTGCAGCCCTGCTGATTCTGGTCGACGTCTGGCCAGCCCTGTTTCTGGCCCACAAACAGGTCCGTTCTGGGGGCAAGCCCCGAAATGACCGAAAACACTCGTTTATGGAAGGGACAGGTCAGCGAAGGACCGTAAGGCCTCTAGCCTGCCCCTTCCAGAAATGAGTGGTTTTGTGTGTTTCGGGGCTTCCACCCAGAAGTGCTACATTGCCACACACCAAGGGGCAGCCGTGAATTCTGCTCCAGATACAAAGCTTTTATTGCTAAGAACTCACAGCTTTGGGTGGTGTGGGGTATTTTTCTACCGCCATAATAAATCTGTCTCTTTGTGAGGTAAATGAAATCCTGTTGTTTGTTATACCCTACTGACACCCAGAGTACTTTAGCCTACTTCCTTAGACCACTTTTCTTTGGGAAGTCCATGGGACATTTGTATATCTTTGGTACATTGCCTGGTTGGGGGTGGGTGGGGGGCATAAAAACACCCCAGTGGCAAAATCAATAGAATCTGGGTTATTTTATTTCCCACATGGGGGATTTTTTCCCCCCAGAAAGAAAATGATAAGCCAGAGACTGAAATTTGGGTACATTATGCAGGTGATAAAAGACAACAATGTCGTGGGAGGTCTGTGTTGTAGGTCTACTTCCAAATTCTGCAATGAAAAATGCATTTGGGGCATCCATTTAGGCCATCCTGTTTTAGCAGGGTTAAGAACATAAGAATTGCCATGCTGGATCAGACCAAGGGTCCATCTAGTCCAGCACTCTGTTCACACAGTGGCCAACAAGCCGTTGGCCAGGGATGAACAAGCAGGACATGGTGCAACAGCACCCTCCCACCCATGTTCCCCAGCAACTGGTGCACACAGGCTTACTGCCTCGAATACTGGAGATAGCACACAACCATCAGGGCTGGTAGCTATTGATAGCCTTTGCCTCCAGGAATTTATCCAACCCCCTTTTAAAGCCATCCAGATTGGAGGCCATCACTACATCTTGTGGTAGTGAGTTCCATAATTTAACTATGTGCTGTGTGAAGAAGTACTTCCTTTTATTTGTTCTGAATATCCCACCGCTCAGCTTCATGGGATAACCCCAAGTTCTAGTATTTTGAAAGAGAGAGCGAAATGTCTCCCTATCCACTATGTCTGAAGCACATGTTTTGATTTAACAATGTAACAGTATGCATTAAAAGGGCATTGGTACCCAGAAGTTGAAAAGATTGCAAGTATTAGGTTTAGGAAATGAGACCAAAACGAGGGGTCATTCATAACACAATAATTTATTTATTTATTTATTTATTTATTTACATTTATATACCGCCCCACAGCCGAAGCTCTCTGGGCAGTTTACAACATTTAAAAATAGTAAACATTAAAAGTATACAATTTAAAAACACACACACACACACACACACACACACATAAAAACAGTATAAAAACAACAGTATCAATTTTAAAAAAAATGGTAGATAAGCAGAAGCATGCTTAGATTGAAGATACATAGATGTATTGGATGCATACATTTTACTTGCAGCACCTGTCTGCTTTATTATGCATACATCATCACATGCACACATACATGCGCTCTCTCTCTCTCTCTCTCTCTCTCTCTCTCTCTCTCTCGCTCTCTCTCTCTCTCTCTCTCTCTCTCTCACACACACACACACACACACACACACACACACACACACACACACACCCTCTCTCTCTCTCTCTCTCTCTCTCTCTGAATTGTATTGTATGGTGGTTTTTAAGTGTTGTTAGCTGCCTTGAATGGTACTTAAGCACAAGGAGAGTTTATAGATTTTTTTAATGCCTAATACAACAGTATAAGGAGTATATCAAAGGTATACAGACACAAAACAACTAAAAGGAAATATTGTATTTGCATACCTTAAAATCCATTTTGTTCCTATTCAGTATAAGAGAATGCTTTGAGAGATTGTCCCCATGGGATGATTCACTACTGAGGTTCCAACTTGTGAACTTTCATACAAACACGTTTTGAAGTGGAAGCATCACGTGAATCATGTGCTGTCTCCTCTTCTCAACTTACAGGCTTCAATTTCCTTCTTTGCTTCTTGTTTCAGAATAACTGTAGTTTGCTGTAATGTCTGAATTGGACAAATTAGAGTTACCACAAACTATTGCTTGCCTCTGTACCAGAATTGGAAACCATGTGACACCTGGACCAGGCCATTGTCCTATGTGCTAATAGCTTTGGCTATTGGACGGTATAGAAATGCAATAAATAAATAAATAAATAATAAATAATAGTGATTTCATTCTCCAAGTGTGGATCACTTTATAATCAAAATGGCACCATCCATGTGCAAGAAGTATCTGTAGACTTGGGGAAAACCCCAGGATTTGTCGAAGCACACACACAAATATTTTAGTGGAAAAAACAAAATGAAGGGAACCCAAAACATTCTAGTGAAACCTGAATATGCTTGGTGGGTATTGGGGGATGGTGGTGGTATGGAATATCTTGGAAGAGGGCATGGCTGATTGCTTACAACTCTGAACAGCAGTCTACACTGCAACATTTTATTGCACGTTCCACTTGTGTTATTGGTCCCACTGATCTTGAAAGGTCTGCTCTGACTGCTTACATGCTTCTGGGCTCAAATCAAAGTGCCTTTTTAACATTTACCTTTAAAGCTCTGAAGGAGTTCCTCTCTACGTTTTTTGATCTGCAGAGGAGACCCCATTTATGGTTCCTACATTTGTAGAAACACAAGGGAGAACAAACAGGTCTTCTTTATGCTGACACTCTCCCTTTGAAGCTTTCTTCCTGTTCTTGGCAAATGTTTGGCTTGTAAATGAATCTATACTCTCCCTTTTTCAAACCTTATAAAAATTCTGCTTAATACTTTGGGGTTTTTTTTTTATATGGCATGTTTTAATTATTGCTTTTAAGTTGTTTAATTTTTGAAGCTGCTCACAAAGGGAGCCCCGTTGTGTGCTGAGCACTGCAGAATAGAACTAATAGAACTACTAAAGTGAAGTAAAGGCGCTTTGCTGCTACAGAGGTGGAGCACCCACTAGCTCCTCCGCCATTGTGAGTTGCATCCCCAGCTCTGTTCGTGTCTGAATCAGGACATAGTAGAGCATCAGAGTTGCACATTGCATCCGCCATGCGCTTATTTTCATGTAATCACCAAACCACTGTTACTTCCTTGGCAGTGCTTCCAGACAGCCTTCCCCACTGTGTGCTGGATGTGTTGGATTACAACCCCCATCATCCCCAGTCAGCATGGCCAATGGTCAGGCACAATGCGACCTGAAGTCAAACATCTGAAGGGCACCAGGTTGTGGGGAGACTACAGGAGCTCAGAAGGGACAAACTGGAAACATGCAGTGCACAAACTCCCCTAGTGGCTCCTTCTACACATTACAACAAGGGTTACAACCTGAAAATGAGGTCATCTGGATCCCTTGTAAAATTCCATGAATGAGGCAGGGCGATTGTATGAAAAAAAGAAGAAGAAGCCTTGTCTGGAAGTTCCCTAACAGAATTATCTTAATTGTGTATTATTTTTCTTGTTCAAAAGCTAAATCTCAGCAAGGTAATGCTGATACGAACTATTATTATCATGGCTCTCATGTGCAATTGACTTAACTGCACAACATAGAATCATAGAATAGCAGAGTTGGAAGGGGCCTACAAGGCCATCGAGTCCAACCCCCTGCTCAATGCAGGAATCCACCCTAAAGCATCCCTGACAGATGGTTGTCTAGCTGCCTCTTGAATGTCTCTAGTGTGGGAGAGCCCACAACCTCCCTAGGGAACTGGTTCCATTGTCGTACTGCTCTAACAGTCAGGAAGCTTTTCCTGATGTCCAGCTGGAATCTGGCTTCCTTTAACTTGAGCCCGTTATTCCGTGTCCTGCATTCTGGGAGGATCGAGAAGAGATCCTGACCCTCCTCTGTGTGACAACCTTTTAAGTATTTGAAGAGTGCTCTCATGTCTCCCCTCAATCTTCTCTTCTCCAGGCTAAACGTGCCCGGTTCTTTCAGTCTCTCTTCATAGGGAAACACATCTTGTGTTTCTCCCCCCCGCCGCCCCGTTTCACTATCTAGTGTTGCTCTCAACAACTTTACCATCTCTGTCCTATTCTTTAAATAGCTCCTCCTCCAAATCTCCTTGATCCCCTGCTTTCACTTTTGATGGCACTGGAAATCAGTCTTTTATGTCAGCTGGAATTCCAGTTTCTCTACCTCCATTCCATTCTCATCAAGCTAGTGACTATTTTTATCCTACAGGTGTGTAGCAGCCGAGCTTAGCCATACTAGATCCCATTGCCTTGTGACTTTCTTGCTTTCTCAGGTATGTTGGCTGGGTCAGGACTCACCCTTCCATTCAGCAAAAATGAAGTAGTTTTGGATGACATTAGAAAGTGGCAAATTGTTACTTTTATTTGATGTATTTATATATTTAATTGCATCTTAGATATTTTTTATTATGTGTGTGTGTGTGGGGGTGACATGTGGGTCTTTTGCTGTGGATGCCATAAAGTATTGGGTTAGCCCTGAACTGGGATGCCTGGGTATTCTGTTGATTCCCACATCATGTGGGAATAGTCACCACCACCCAGTAGACCTCCATCCACACAGCCTTCATGATCCTGACTACCAGGTTGGCTGGTTCATACAAGAAAACTGATATTTTGAGAGTGTGTCATGGGGTGAAATGACAATGGAGTAGCTTCAACTTTTATAACAGTCGATAAATGGCTTGAATTGTGGCCCACACCAGGGGGCAGGAGGAATTCATTTGTGCAAAACCAGTTACATGGTTTCTTTACTGCATGCTGAACTCTGAACTTTGAAGAATGTATTTATCATTATGGGTTTGGACAATAATCTCACTGTGGTAGAGAGCAAAGAAAATGTTAGCAATAAGTTCACTGCCTTGTTTTCCATTAATTTTTTAACTTTTTTTATAAGAAGTTATGTGAATTAGATTCTATAATCAATACATTGTATATGAACTCAGCTTCAGCACAGTGCCTTTACATGGTGGTATGATATTTATTTATGATGATTATATTTATTATATGATACCAGGGTGAGGGTGTTTTCTATCTGTGGAACTACCACAGAGAATGTTCTTTCCCATTGACATGTTGATAATAGCCTCTACTAAAAGCAAGCAACCTTTATGGTGACATCATTTTCTTTGCTTCTTCTTTTTTAACTAAATGGACCAAAAACCCAGAGCCAAAGTAAATGTGATGTTAAGTGTGCAGGTTCTGTACCCCAAGCGATGTCCAGAAGAACTAGCCTTATATTGTGATATTCTGTGTTTCCCTGCCTCTATTCCACAGCGTTATTATTATTGGTGGTGATGGTGAAACCTGGAATATCGAGTCATACAATATTGACACATTCTGCTAGACATCACAGAAAGGAAAGGGAGTACAAGATGTGTTACTTCTGCGGCAGTACACATTTTAGTTTGGCCTTCCTTGGGTCAAAATCCTAATATTACATCCAAATCAGGACCCCTGGCTTATCAGGGGTCATCCTCAGGGGTCCTTCTCCACGAGCCCCTGCCAAAGGAAGTGTGGCAGGTGGCTACCAGGAGGAGGGCCTTCTCTGCTGTGGCACCCCGGCTGTGGAATGAGCTCCCTAAGGAGGTTCGCTTGGCACCTACATTAAATGCTTTTAGACACCAGGTGAAGACCTTTTTATTCTCCCAGCATTTTAACAGTCTATAAATAAATTTTAACTCGGTGTTTTAAATTCGTAATTTTGCATTGTTGCTGTTTTGATCTGGTTGAGCTTTTATATTGTATTTTATATTATGGTTTTATACTGTTGTTTTATACTTTGAATGTTTTTAATTTTTGTGAACCGCCCAGAGAGCTCCGGCTATTGGGCGGTATAGAAATGTAATAAATAAAATAAAATAAAATAAAATCATTCCCAAACAAGCCAGGAATGGGAAACCAATAACAAACTCTTGTTAGGAGAGCAACAAACTAGGAATCTTTATTTGGATGTAACACTAAGCTTTTGCTTCGTGGTTAGTTTCTGTTTAGTTTAGTCACTCTTGGGCAGGACCTACACTACTCCTTTATAATGGTTTATAACAGTTTTGACAACTGTTCGGGCTCAAAGCATTATATCCTGCTTGGTGTAGATCCAGCCCTGGTGTTGGGTGGAGCCAAGCGGGCGCAATTGTACAGCATGTACTAGCATACTACATGTGAATGATAAGCCAGAATTGTCTGTAGTTGTGGCATCATTACATGTGACCATGGCCAATGACTGGCTCAAGGTCACTTAGTCAACTTCATGGGGTTTGAGCTTGGATCTCCTTCATACAAGACCATCACTCAATCCACCACCATGACACACTGATTCCTACCATTCCAGCTTAAACCTTGGGTATGCTTAATTGACGTTCTCAACTGGCCAAATTATATCATATAATCAACATTAATTGTGTTCATACAGTCACTGCTTGTAAAAGCCACCAGGAGCTTGGGGTATCCTATCTTCTAAAGTTGGAGCACACAACCCATGGCACACAGGCTATGTGCAACCCCCCCCCCCAAATGGGATCATGTTTTGTAAGTATTGGGTTTATGAAGTTTATCTTCCTGAAATTAGCATTTGACCAATTTTAAATATGTATTTTGCATTCACTGTTTGCATTTAGTGTTAGAGACAGTAGATTTTTATTCACAAAAATTATATGGGAAGTGTATATTCTAAACATTGGAAGTCATGGACTGTCTTGAGTGTAGATGTAGAAAATATATACATCCCCTAGACAAAAATTTCTTGATTACATTCTTCGTTATCTTTCTGACCAATCTTCCCTTGAGCAAATCTGCATATTGCTGGCTGGCAATAATGTATTTGTTACTGATCTGGTTGCAAAATTCGCCTTAGCTGCAATTAAGTTGAGAGCTAGGCACCAAAACTCCCAACAAGTTTCATAATGGAGAGCCGGAGAGTTTGTTCTGGTATATGTACTGATTTAGTTCCCTACTTGCGAGTTCTTAATGTATGATAATATGATTTTTATCTTTATATTCTATTTGTGTCCATTATTTTCATTTTACTTTATATTATCCATTTTTAACTTACTTAACTTATTTATTTTAGCTTGTCTCTTTACTTGTTTTTATTATGTCGAATTGTGATGGCTTATCGCTTTTAGCAATAAAGATTTCATTCATTCATTCCTAATTTGATTTAATTTTTAAAATAATATTTTATTGAATTCACCGCCATTATTATTTCAATTACTTGTGCGGTGTTTTTGAGAGTCATATAAAAGTGACCTCAAGTTTTAAAATATATATAAAAAAATACAATGGACCTCTGTGCCTTTAGCTTGACTTCCTCTGCACAGTGTGAAAGATCCCCGTGCTTCTTCCATTTGTTATGCTCAAATCAGCTGGGAAGAAAGACTCTGCAGACGTCTAATAGGTGGTGTTGAGTATTATTCACCGACTAAACATCTGAGACATTTATAGATCCATTGCTCAACATTTCAACTGTAATTTATCATCTTAAAATTCTTTGGATTACATTTCTTTAATACACAGTTTGCACATTCCTGATGTAAAAACAACAACTAAATGCCATTGCAAAGATGAATGTAGTTTATCTTCTAATGCTAAGGCAGGAATTTACCTTAAAGGCCCCTTTTAACTGGATTCATCCCATGTAGCCCAGCTTTATGTATTTTTACTCAGAAGTAAGTTTCACTGGCTTTGTTGGCCTTACTCCCAAGTGATGACAACAGCCTAATTATCTGTCTGAGTAGGTTTTCATAGCAACACTTCCTTTCTCTTCTAAGCTATTAAAAACTGCAAACTTTGGCTTCTCATCTTATCCAGCAGCTTCTTTTAGTTATTTTTTCCGCCATTCCAATTTTTATTTGAGTTAGGATACATGACAAATTGATCCCAATAAATTAATTAATGATATTTACTCATGCTCTGGTAACATCTTGTTTACATAATTGCAATGTATTGTATTTAGGACTGTCTTTGATTAGATATTGCAGTTGGCAATCTATTCTAGGCACTGTTTTTTTGAACTAATTGCATTCAGTTATAAGTAGGGATGAATAAATCTGTCAATTTTGGTTTCTCATTTTTTCTGAAGTCAAGTTCATTCCCCCCCCCCATGTTTGCTAATTTTAATACCTATATGAAACTGTACGCATTTTTGTGTGCGTATTCATTTTTGCAAGCAATTTCCCCATACATTAGGCATGCATTTTGTGCGCTTTCCCCATGTGTATTTGCATTTCCCTCTCTGCTCAGTCATTAAGATTGGCTTCTGAAGCCCTGCTCCAAGGCCCTGCTCCCACTGCTGCCCTACACCATCTTTGGAATTCCTTCCCTGGAGACCCTTATGTAGGGTGACCAACTGTCAGGATTTCCCCGGATTTGTCCTGGTTTTTGTTCTTTCCATGGTGTCAGGGGGGATTTTCTATAATTTTCAATAATGTCCTGGAATGACACACCTTCCCCTTTAAGGCTGCCATTAGCATGGCAGGAGGGAATGACATGCTTTCTTGAGGCACATCATTCCCCCACCCCGAGCTCCAATTGAGGTCTTAAAGGGGAAAGTGGGTCATTCGTGGACATTATAGAAAAGGCCCCAATTGGAGTGGATGGTGGTGGTGCAGAATGAAATCCTTTCCCCTCCTCCACTCCAATCGGGTTCTTTAAGGTAGCGGGGGAATAACGTACTTTCTGCAGGACTCAGAAAGCTGCTTCCCCACACACACACTAGGTGTCCTCTTTTTTGGTTTCCCAAATATGGTCACCCTACCTTATGTGGCTGGCCCACCACACACATACTTTTGTCGGGGCCATTTGTGCTTCCATACAAGTATGTGTGTGGGTTTTTTTGACCAGTTTGGTGAGGTGGAGGGTGAATTCTATTTATTTTTGGCTGTGCCCCTTATCGTTACGACGTGGGGCACAGGAGGGTTTTCTCCATTTTATATTTTTTTTAGAAGAAGAAGAAAGTGTTGCCTGTGGGCGTTCTGTCCACTCAGATACTGTAAAGGGAATGACACTATATCATCACGATTAAGTTTCTTTCTATGCCACCTTTTCAAATGATGCTCATGATGTAGTGCCGTTCTCATTAGGCCATTCTATTGGAAAGAATACTGATGGACTGCTAATTGCAGCTTTGCAGCGGCTTGAAACAATGGCAATGCTTTATTTATTTATTTATTACATTTATATACCGCCCCATAGCCGAAGCTCTCTGGGCGATTTACAAAAGTTAAAAACAGTGGACGTTAAAAAGTATACAAAATTTAAAACCATCAAAAATATAAAAACAACAGAGAAGAGAAGGTGGAGAAAACACTCTGCCGCTTGTGTCATAAAGTCCCCCACCCTAAAAATGAATACAGTTTTTCCTCTGCCCTCAAAAAACAGTTGTTTTTCTGCTGCATATTCAGCCCACCCCACATTCAGTGAAATAGCGAAAAAAGTCTGGCCTGGATACTTAGGCCCAGTGCTATGCCTGACGCTGTCCTTGTTTTTGGTGCCAGATTAAAACCTCTGTTATTAGCCCAGGTGTTTTGAGATCTGTTGGCTTTAACTGAATTTGGGGGGTTTGTATTTGTTTTAAAAACGCTTTTTTGTAAACTGTTTTGTGAGCTTTGGTTGAAGAGCATCTAATAAGCTACTTAAATGAAACGAATAACCTAATAACTACTGCTGTTTGAATTTTAACAAGTTCACGTCGGATCTACCTGCAATGTACATCCATTCAACTCATATCTATGCATACCTTTGGGGTCATGTGAATCCCAGTCCCTTAATGCCACAGCTAGTCAAGAGGCAGTGGAGTAGCAATCTAGGACTTCCAGGGCTCAGTTGGGCAGTTTAAATGGAAAAGGGAATATTGGAGGTGAGGTGATATCGGACTGCAAAACCCTTTCATTTTGCAGCAGATGCCATGCAGAAACACGCTGAAGTATCCTTCCCCCACATAGGTGATGGTAGAGGGTATTCTCTCAGCAGTAATAATACTTAGCATCTATACAGATCTATCTGTCTGTCTGTCTATCTATCATCTCAGTAGTTCTTATAAGAACCTTGTGAGTTAGGTGTTTATTTTGCAGATGGGAAGTGAGACTAAGGCCACAGCTAGACCTAAGGTTTATCCTGGGATCATCCAGGGTTCGCCCCTGCCTGAGCACTGGATCCCCTGTGTGTCACCTAGATGAACAGGTTTGACCCCTGGACGATCCAGGGATAAACCTTAGGTCTAGCTATGGCCATAGAGACTGCAGTTTCCTTTAGGCCCCTTAGCAAGTTCCTGAGTTTCAGAGGCAGGAAGCCTATATACACCAGCTGCTGGGGAACATGGGTAGGAGGGTTCTGTTGCAGTGTGTCCTGCATGTAGGTCCCTGGTTGACAGCTGTTTGGCCACTGCATGAGAACAGAGTTCTGGACTAGATAGACCCTTGGTCTGATCCAGTATGACTCTTCCTATGTTCGTGGCAGAGGTGAGATTTGAAATTTGAACATATTCATTATGCTACTTAGAGTTTGGCCCTCTGCGAAATGGCAGCAAAGTTGGTTGTGTTAGCCCTTACATGGCACCATAATAGGCTTATGCCTTGATATGGGCACAGCCTCAATAACCAGTGGTAGCACTTCTACAATGCCACTTCTTTGCTTTTCTGATTACTATTTATTTATTATTTATTTTATTATTTATTAATTACATTTCTATACTGCCCAATATCCAGAGCTCTCTGGGAGGTTCACAAAAATTAAAAACATTCAAAGTATAAAACAACAGTATAAAACCATAATACAATATAAATTACAATATAAAAGCTCAACCAGATAAAAACAGCAATGCAAAATTACAAATTTAAAACACAGAGTTAAAAATTATTTATAGACTGTTAAAATGATTTGTCAACGCAATCTGTTTTGTCTTGCCGTGAGGACCCAGGCCGGGCTTTTGATGCAGTTTTCTGACAAGCTTGAAAAGCAGGAAGGCCCGTCCGCTTCCTTAGCTCAATTTCATGTGGAACTGGCTGTTGTGGATTTTTTTTTTCCGATTGAAGTGCCGGCTGTGGAATGCAGTACGGTCTATTCCATTTCTCAGCAATGTTTACAGAGTGTTGACACAACAGTCATACAACTGTGAATCGTTCAGACATGGTCTAATGCTTTTATCTTCTCCTGTCATCTTTTTCCCTTGATAAAAATCTAGGGCTTAATTATAGAGCTCAAACAGCCTGTGTATTTTAAGGACCAAACATGGCTCTTGGCGAAAGTGTTCAACTCAGTGACCTGGCATTGTTTGAACGTTGAATGAAAACACTGGATGAAGAAGGAAACAAGAATATATTTATATGTTTGTGTAACTTTGTTATGTGCAGTGTACAATCCAGTCCCTTGTCATGGTCCTCCTGCATTCAGAGAACTGTACTTGCACAGAGAGTAGACCTTGTCCAAAGTTTTCCTTTCCATGCCTGCTGATGCTAAACAGAGTCGGTCCTTACTGACTACCAAAGATGGCAGTATTCACCTGATGTACAGATAGAGCTGGCCCTACTTCTAGGCAGAGTGAAACAGCCATCTCCTCAAGTGGCATATGGTCTCCATCCCAGAGTTCTTAAAGAACTCAAATATGAAATCGCTGATCTTCTAATGAAAATACGCCACATGCCCCTAAGCCCAGCCTCTGTTCCAGAGGACTGGCAGCTAGACACCAGTCCCAAAATATTTAGCTGAGACGGGCATGGAGAGGGTGCTCTGATGTGGATTGGTGCTACAACATGACTCTCTCATGCTTAGCCCCAGGGCTGGTGCCAGACTATTTTGCGCCCTAGGCAGGGCGAGCTACTTTCACACACACACCCCAAATTGTGCGGAAGTCCAAACGTGTGCCCCGAGTGGAGAGCTGGGACTGGCTCACTTCGATTTGGGACTGAGCTGTCTGGAATTCACCAGGACTTACTTCCGTGCGAACACAACCCGCTGTGCAGCCTGGCGTCCCGATCCCCTCTGCATGTTTCCTCGGGGGAATAAGGCTTCCGAGTAAGGAGGCATAGGCAGATCGGGCCGCACTGATGCCTCCCGGTGCAACGCTTTCTCAGATGCATGTCCCGTTGATCCATGCGCGCAGGATCGGGAAGCAGGAGAGTTTGCCTTGCGAGGAGTCCACAAGTCCCTAGCTTTCCTGGGGGAAGGGAGAGGGAGTCCCGCTTGCCCGCCTGCCTGGACATCGCGGCCTGTTTGAGGAGAGAGGCGAGGTGACCCGGTGCCCTTTCCTCGGGAGTAAGGCAGAGGCTGGCTTGAGCCAGTGTTGAGCTCGCCATGTGCTTTTTCTTCTTCTGGTGGCCGCCTCCCGGCTCTGGGAGGGCGGCTTTCGGGTGGCTAGAGCAGCTCTGGGAGGGCGGCTTTCGGGTGGCTAGAGCAGCTCTGGGAGGGCAGCTTCCAGGCAGAAGTCTGAACATGGAGCCGCCCCCACCCACCCCAGCGTCCCTGGCTTTGCTTCAGCTGGGCGGGAACAGGGCACCATCTCACCTGCTCAGGCCCAGCTGAATCCTCAGGCTGGCCCGGGCCGGCTCACAGCCAACAACGCGCGTGAGTGCTGCGTGGCGCGGCAGCCCTCTTAGTTTGGCGCTCTAGGCAGCCGCCTGAGTGGCCTCTATGGTAGCACCGGCCCTGCTTAGCCCTTCTTCCCACATGCAATGTGCACCACAGTTCAGATGCCTATAGTGATTTCTAAAGACATAAAGGGGAGGACTGAAATATGGAAAAACTCTCGTCTGCATCCAAGATATTCCAAAAGCACCCTCAAAGTGTCCCACAGAGAAAATGGGGTACCAGAGAGGTACCCAAAGGTATCACTGATAAGTAGGAGCAACTGGAGCCTATGCAAAAGAAGAAAATCAGAATACATGAATTTTACAATGCAGCTTATTTTTAGTGACCAAGCTATACTTTGAAGAAATTTCCTAGTTTTCAATCAAATTGCTGGTAGCTCTTTTTATGGATTTTTTTTTATGACTGGGTTGGATAAACCAGTATAACAGTGGATGTATCTTTATGGGAATATTGCTTCACTCTAACGTTTATAACAGTGATAATAAGTTAGTACTTTTATGTATTTTTTCTTTATAACCTCCCCTTGGAATGACTATGAAATAAGAAAATGGACTAAAGAAAATGTGGCAACTCATCTCAGAGAAGGAGAACATTTGTTTTGGGAAGTGCAAGTCTTACAAATTAAGCTAGAATATAGGAACATCTTTTCTCCATGAATATGACTAGACCAAAGCTTATCGTACACAGTTCTTCAGTCCCTAACAGCTGTTGATTCCATTGCCACTAGTTTTGTGCGTGTGCCGGACACCGTGTGATCCAGTAGATGAATTGGGCAGCTAAAGACATGTTGGTGTCTGAGACAAAAAAATCCAAGGGATCTAATAACTGCCACATTTTCCTACACAACCCTATTGACATCCCTAGAGGGTTGTAGCCTTGGGTATTCTGGAGAACATACGAAAAATCATGCTGCATCAGACCAAGGATCCATCTACTCCAGCATTCTGTTCACACAGTGACCAACCAGCTGTCCATGGGAAACTCACAGGCAGGAGTTGAGTGCAACAGCAACCTCTTGTCCATGTTCCCCAGCAACTGGTGTACACACACATACTCCTCTGATACTGGAGGTAGCACATAACTAGCACATAACTAGCACATAACTATCAATGGCTAGTAGCCATTGATAGCTTTCTCCTCCAGGAAGTTATCCAACCCCCCCACTTTTAAACCCATCCAAATTGGTAGCTATCACTATATCTTGTGGTAGCAAAATCCATAGTTTAACTATGCACTGTGTGACGAAGTATTTTGTTTTATCTGTCCTGAATCTCCCACCAATCAGCTTCATGGGATGACCCTGAGTTCTAGTATTTTGAGAGAGGGAGAAAAATGTCTCCTTATCGACATTCTCCACACCATGCATAATTCTGTACACCTCTGTCATGTCTTATGCTGTCTCTTATTTTCCAGCCCTTAGTAGTGTTAAAAGAATCAGTTACTTGAGGGAGCTTGCACCATCTCCCATGGTGGGGTATTTTGGAATCAGATCTGGAAACTATGTTGAATTGTGCTTGATAATTGCAGTAAAAATGCACCAATTGTTTTTTTTTTTACCCAGTAATTGTGTAATTTATTCAGATGACCAGTCTTAATAGGGAGAATTGTTCCTAAGACCTGGCAACATTTAGGCTTTTAGCCTTCTTCAGAAATCCTCAAGGTGAGGACCCAGAAGCAAGGCCAAGCTATTACTGCTTGGCTTCTGAGTTTCTCCTAGTCGGTCCACGCATCCAAAGTCCATGTCATTCCATCCCTGGGGGATCAGGCATCGCCAGCTTTTGTATTTTCTTCTCCATAAGGAGGACCCAGAAACA
The DNA here is from genome assembly GCF_023053635.1 of Elgaria multicarinata webbii. Taxonomy (NCBI): domain Eukaryota; kingdom Metazoa; phylum Chordata; class Lepidosauria; order Squamata; family Anguidae; genus Elgaria; species Elgaria multicarinata. The sequence goes on from NC_086176.1 coordinate 10,333,764, forward strand.
ATGTTTAGATGTAAACAGAACTTCACTTTACTTGTAAACTCTTTTCCCCCCTTCCCTTTCTCTTCCCTTCTCCCATTTACCCTCTGTCTGACCACTGCTTCTTCCTGCCTCCTCTCTCCAGGGGCCCTCTAAGGACAAACCTTTTCTTAACTCAAAACAAGGAAGTGCCTATAGCTATTAGAAAAAGGTACCAGTGCACTCCCCTGTCCCTCCAAGTGTCACCCTGTACATCTCACAGGGGCTCCTTATTTATTTATTTTATTTATTACACGTATATACCGCTCCCATAGCCAGGGCTCTCTGGGCGGTTTACAGAAATTCTAAAATTAAGATAAAAACGAGTATACAAAATTTAAAATTCTAAAACACAGAACATAACACACATAAAACATTAAAAGCCGTTAAAAAACTAAACGTGGGTGATTAAGATGTGCCGCCATATGCCTGGGCAAAGAGGAAAGTCTTAACCTGGCGCTGGAAAGATAGCAGCGTTGGCGCCAGGCGAGCCTCGTCAGGAAGATTGTTCCATAGTCTGGGGGCCACCACCGAAAAGGCCCTGTCCCTCGTTGCCACACTCCGAGCCTCTCTCGGAGTAGGCACCCGGAGGAGGGCCTTAGATGTTGAATGAATGAATAAGTTTATTACGGTATGACAACCAGCACTCCAATCAAACACCATACAATTTAACACATTTAACACATTATATTACATTACAGATGTGGTACGTGAATATTATTATTGTCTCACCACCTTACGGCGTGAGATGGCTGTAGCACAAAATCTTGCGACTTTTACAGTAACTTGAGAGTTCATGCCTGAGAAAAGATAATCTAAACACACTTTGTCTGTTCTACCTGGGAATTTTTTTTATAAGTGGAGTTATTAAAGAGACTCTGAGGTCTTTATACAGGTGGCAGTAAAGTAAAACATGGGCTATTGTCTCAACATCCCCCGACCCACATGAACATTGCCGTTCACTGTAAGGGATTTTTTTAAATCTACCCTCCAGCAATGCTGAAGGTAGAACATTAAATCTGGCTAACGTAAAAGCTCTTCTGAGCCTCGGAACGGTCAAGTTTATCAGGTACATGGCAATTGTTGGAGAACTACTATTTTCCCTGAACCCCGGGTTCAGGCTAGCTCGACTCAATTGGTCTTGAAAGTCTATATCTTGAATTCTTTGGGCAATATCCATTTTCGCTTTCTCATATCCTAGGTTCAGGACTGCATCCATGGAGTAGCCCAGGGATTGCAACTTCCTATTCAAAGTATCCTTCCACCTTGAATTGAAAGTGTCTGTTAGAGTAAGCGGAGCTAAACCCACAGGGACAAACAGTAATTTTAACCAGAGATGGAACTTACGTATCCATATACGAGCCTCTAATGAGATCTGGCCTGCCTCCAGCCTTACAATTGCATTTTGAAGGCAGGACGGGACCGCAAGTATTGCCCTCAGAAACTTAGTTTGTACAGCCTCCAGAGGGGCCAGGTTTTCATAGACACAAATCTCTGAACCATACAGCATTTGAGCTAAAACCTTAGCAACAAAAACTTGGAGAACAGAGGGAATATGCTGCCCACCTTTGTTGTAGAAAAAGGAGAGGAGTGCCTTAATGCTCCTCTGCACATTAGCGATTGCATTTTTAGATTGAACCCTCCACGTTCCTGATGGGCCTTAGATGTTGAACGTAGTGACCGGGTATATTCACGTCGGGAGAGGCGTTCCATCAGGTATTGTGGTCCCAAGCTGTGTAAGGCTTTATAGATCAAAACCAGCACCTTGAATTGGGCTCAGAAATATACAGGCAGCCAGTGCAAGCGGACCAGAGCAGGTGTTATATGGTCAAACCTTCTGGTTCCCGAAATCAATCTGGCCGCTGCATTTTGCACGAGCTGCAGCTTCCGAACCGTCTTCAAAGGCAGCCCTACGTAGAGTGCATTGCAGTAATCTAACTTGGAGGTTAATAGAGCATGGACAACTGAAGCCAGGTTATCCCTGTCCAGATAGGGGCGTAGCTGGGCCACCAACCGGAGTTTGTAGAAGGCACTCTGTGCCACTCAGGTCACCTGATCCTCAAGTGACAATGATGGATCTAAAAGAAACCCCAAGCTACGAACCTGCTCCTTCAGGGTGAGTGCAATCTCCTAAGCACTATTACAACATTCAGCACCCACCTTATCCTTAGTTTCCCAAGCATCACCCTTGAGTTCCATGATCTGAACTTCAGAAGGATTGGGGGACTCCACTATTCCGGGATGCAATTTTGTTGCAGGGGAAAGCCAGTGTGGTGTAGTGGCTAAGGTGTTGGACTGGAAGTCGGGAGATCCGGGTTCTAATCCCCACACGGCCATGAAAACCCACTGGGAGACTTTGGGCCAGTCACAGACTCTCAGCCCAACCTACCTCACAGCGTTGTTGTTGTGAGGATAACATGGAGAGAAGGAAGATTATGTACACCGCCTTGGGTTCCTTGGAGGAAAAAAGGCAGGATATAAATGTAGTAAATAAATAAAGCAAACTTTCCTAGTGCTTGGGCAGTGGGTTTTTTTTAAGGAATTGGGAAAATGTCCTGGTGACTGCCATTATTGTGCTCATATACCATGCACATTGCACACCTAAAGTGTTAATATCCACTAATTCCGCCAACACTCATTTCTCAAATCGTACAAACCAAGCCAGCCATCTCATTAACAATCAAATCGTGGATTACAGATTTTATTTGGGGCTGACCTGGTATTTAACTGTTTGCAATCTGTCTAGAGAACATTAGTTATAGTGGAAGATCTTTCTCCCTTGTAATACTTGGCATGTATATACTAATTTAGGGTGTTCAAAGCACAATACATACTTCATATCAGTAAGCTTTACAAAGAGCTAATAAAATAGGTCACTTGTGTTACTTTGATATTGCAACTGAGGGGGGGGATGAGGCTGACATTGAGTGTTTTGCCTAAGAGCTACCTTGTGAGTTTACGCCTGAGGTGAGATTTGAACCATGAACCTTCTGGTTCACACTCCTAGGATATACCAGCTGTAAATGTCTATTGTGTCCCTGAGAGACATTTAATGAAATTATTTGACTCAATTTTAGGGCTTACTTGGTTTCACCATTTTAAGAGCTTTACCCGATTGTTGTGTCAGTCTTCTCCAACATGGTGCCCTCCATAAGTTTTGGACTACAACTCCTGTCAGCCCAAGGCAACATGGGTAACGGTCAGTGATTATGGGAGTTGTAGTCCAAAATAGTAGTCCCGATATATGTGGATAAAACGTTTGCATTGAGAATTGTATGCTGTATAAAATATATATTTGTCGTTTGAAATTCATTTGTTACTATTTAACATTGCTGCATCACAGATATTAAGCTGGCCCAGTCAAATGTTTTGGTTTGGTTCCAGTTCAGGGTCATTTGGAGATTCAACCTGTTGTGGTTTGGTTCGAGTCCAGTTCACATGAGGAAAATTTAAATATGATTTGCAATCTGTATATACTCCTCCGTTGCTGTGAAGTGGTGCACATTTGTTTACACAACGCAGCTACCAATTCACATTGACGTTGTGGTTTTCATCATGAAACTGAGTTTTCGAGGTCTCGTTTTAGCGCATATTTTTACTTTGCTCCACTGTTGCCACAGTCGTTTGTGCATGTGTCAGTGGAGGCTTGAGTGCGCCTGTACAGGCCTCTGCTCATGTGCGAAGCATCAGGAGACTGCAGAGTAGGGGGTGGGGCTCAGGTGAGCGTTTACAAATGGTCACCATAGCAACAGTACAGTCCAATTGCGGGACGAAAATAAGGACATTCAATGAGTATAATGCAAAGACCCAATGCTTTCAACACGACAAACTTGCGCAGATTTGTCCCCCCAAAAATATATTGCTCAGACAGTTCCACCATTTGAACTTTGCTGTGCATTACTGCTGTGTGACAACAGCACTGTGAATTTTCTGGGCAAAATAGTCTGCATTCATGTATTACTGTCGTTGCCACTTCGCAGCTGCGATGCTGCGGGTTTTGGGGGGATCAGTAGTGAAAGCAGCACTCTGTAGACACCCTAGTTTAAAGATGATGAAAACCATTGTGATATTATTCTCATCTCCATACTTAGCGCACTAGACAGAAAAGTGTGCTACGTATACAGTTAGTTGGAATGTCGAAATGAATTGGGGAATTAATGTAGAGTAATATATCTTGGTTCCAGATTACTGCTTGATATTGAAAGATATGACACAAGTTTACATTTTTAAAAGCTCCATTCTTTTCCTCCTAAGTAGTTGTTTTAAGCTACTTTCCTCAGAATTTAGATGCTAGGAGGCTGTGCTGCATGGCACTTCCTGCAGGCCTAACCACCACCTTAGATGGGGTGCAGGCTGTCTGTCAGGGAAATCCTGTTTAATAAACAGCTATGTATATACATCTCTTTAGGTCAAATGGAAAGGTGCGGGGAAGTGAGATTTCCACAACAAGCTAACAGGTCCAAGGACTACAGCAGGAGGAAGTATGTCAGTACCTGCAGAAATCCAGCCTTCTCCCAATTCCTCCACTGTACTGTTGCTAAGACTAAGGCTGAAGCGAAAACTCAGCCCACTCTTTCTGGGCGGTTGGATGAAATGATAAATCAGAATAAAGCCTGCTTTTTCAAGGGAACAGGAAATAAGTTTGTCCCCTACAATACAGGCTTTCAAACAGGCCTTAGAAGCGTCTCTCTTTCTTTCCTGAGAGTATTTTTGTGCAGCTGACTTCATGTGATTCTGAGCTGTTTATTTTATTTACCGGCGGGGGGGGGGGGGGGGGGGGGCGGGGGAACCCTCATAGTATCATTTAAAAGCCGAAGTTCTGTCTCATAGTAATAAATACCAATTAGATGTACTGTATGTAATATACATGTAGTTTTCTTTTGCATACGCTGCTTAGCGAGGACATGGCCCTGAAAGATGACCTATAAATTAAATAAAAACAAAGTCTTTGAATTTTCTGAAGTGGGTGCGCTTACCGTTGGAACAATAGCGGTGGCTGCTATTTTTTTTCTTTTAAAATAAGAATAAAATCCTCCAGTTTCAAGTGTTGATGCTCCAATCAGCAGCTTCATGGCCTGCCGTATTGCCCCTTGTTGAACAATACTTTTGCAGTTAAGGCTAACATTTTCCCCTCCACAGTAGCTCTGGGATGACACACTTCATCATGAGGGAACCTGTTGGGATGATTTTAAAAATGAAAATCAGAAGGAGGCAGGGAAACAACTGCTTTTCTTATGGTATTCTCTCCACCCTCCCATCACTCCCCAACTGGACAAAAATTCCTGTTTATTTTCAGAGCCCGTAAAGGGAGACACAGAAGTGAAGGTGGGGAGGTGCTTTTCAGTTCGGAAGAGGGAAGGAGGCAGCCTGGGCAAGACCAAAAGATATTAAATGCTTTCATGTGTGCTCAGTTTAGTTTAGTTGCAGCCAGTGGCTGTGTGACAACCTCCTGTTTTTAAGGTCAAAAATAGAGCTTTCAAGAAAGATTGAAAGAATGTTTACCTTTTTCTAATCCTGATCATTGCTGTCGTATTCATAACATCTTGTCTCATACCAAGGACACCACCCACCAAACACTTCAGGGGGATTTTTCTCCACCTTTATCTTTATTCCTATGACTCCAAAAAGTAAACACACAAAATGTCTATAATAGCCTATCCTGCACTCGTTTCAGAAGCATGGTATGTTTAACGAATGATCACTGTTTCATTTTATTTATTTTTAACGAAGATTGTTTAAACTCACAAAGGGTTTGCATAGAACAGTTGCAACTCAACGCATTCGGTAGTTTAAACCCAACTTTGCACTAAAAGCTCCATCCCACGAGCGTTTTATTGCACGCTCCTTACTGGGCACTCACGGAGTTTGCTCTGGTCCCTCACGTGACGCCGTCCGCCTCCCGCCCTCCTTCCGCCCCTTCTGGCCTTTCTTTCACAACAAAGAAAAACCCCATTAAGTCTGATGTATTTTTAACATGGAATTGCTGCTCTCTCTTGAAGTAGTGCCATTAGAGCAGTGGACTCAATGCCCCCGTGCTCGTTCTGTACTTCCTCTTTTGAAAAGAAGAAGTAACTGAGGAACGAAAACACGGGCGGAGAAGCGAGGTAGGGAGCGTGTCTCTCCCCCCCCCCCCCCCGGTGTGATGGAGCTTTTTCACACATCTGCTACTATGGTGGGACTTCCTCCCTCTTTTCTCTCCCCTGTATCTTCCGCTCTACCTGTAAATCTGCTCTTTGGGGTTTCCTAGCTTTCTGGAGCAGTTTTAAGGCATGTGGGGCGGGGAGCTGAAGGGGGACCCTCATTCTGCTGAAAGAATGGCTTTGACCCATTATCTGGATAGATTAGAAGTGTGGTCTTAACCAGAAAAAAAGTTCCCCATTTCCTCAGGGGTGATTTGTCAGGGTTACCTGCCTGCAGTGGGTAGGTCCAGGGCCAAAGCCAAAAGTGAGGGTAAACAACCCCTTTCTTTCTTTCTTTCTTTCTTTCTCCCTCTTTCTCCCTCTGTCTTGCTAGAGGGCTTTTGAAATTACGGGGAGCATTGCATGGGATGAGGCTGAAATTTGCTTGGGCCCCAAGGGTTATGGTTATGGACGGAATGGAATAGAAGCAAAGCATTATGTGTTCATGTGTATGAATTTACATGCTTGTGCATTATTGGAAAGGGGGCTGAAACCAGAAGAATTCAAGCGCATGCATGCATATGCTCACTAAATGTTTAAAAGGCATCTTCAGCTCTGCAAAAGGCCAAATAAGGCCAAAATAGGGGCAGTATTTTACCAGGGAAAGGAACCATAAATTAGGGACTGTCCCTAGTAAATAGGGATGGTTGAAATCTTATACATTGGCTGAATATTTCCAGCATTTATCAGATGTTCTTTCAATGTGTGGAAGGGCACACAGGATTGCATATGCTGTCTTCATTCCTGACCACCTTGCACTCACTTTAAGGACACCTTATGCAACTGTGATAGTATTGATATAGGGCTCTCTCCTTCCATATGAGGAAAGGCTAAAGCATTTGCAGATTCGTGCTTTATAAGGGTTGGGGTGGGGAGAAGCATATGATAAAGCAGGGATATGATAGAGGTTTATAACATTGTGAACTTTTTGAGAGAGAAAGAGAGAGGAGATTTATTTATTTTGGCCTTTCTCATGATACTAGAATTGGAAGTTGTGCAATGGGGGCGATTATCTGTAAGGTCAAAAGCAATTTCTTCCCATAGCCAACAATTAACCTGAAGAATTCACTTGCACAAGATAAATTGATGCCCACTTGATGCCTTACATGAATAAGGAATAGGCCAATTCCTGGAGGTCTGTCAACATAATGTTGGACTAGATGGATTTTTTTATCTCTTCCAGAAAGATAATTCTTAGGTTCCATTTCACTGCTTGTTGAGTAGGCCAGTATAATAATAATTAAAAATACATTAATAAAATAATACATCTGCATGTTTACAGACTCTTGCAATCAATACATTATTGCATAAGGTTGATTTTATGGTCAAAGCAGTCACTGTTTTTCTTGGCGGCCATCTGTTTTAATCCATCGTTTTGTGCTTTAAAAGCACTTTAAAAAAAATTGTTATGAAAGAAATCTATGACAAGAATGGAAACTTGTAACTTCTCTGTGATAGTACAGGACATGAATAGCTTTCGCCTAAAATAATTTACTGGATCTGTAGCCAGCTGAGTAACAGTAATAGCACCCTAATTTGTTAATTTAAGAACAGGAGAGAGAGAAAGCTAAGCCCTAGGTGTGGCCAAGCTTTTCAGAGAACTCTTAATAACTCTTAACGTCAGCACAACACAGCAGTATAGTGATACCCATATGCAGATGGCTGTTCCTTATACACCTGCATAAGAAATGCCAGGCTGGATGGGACCGAGGGTCCATCTAATCCAGCCCTCTTTTTACACAGTGGCCAACCAGCTTCAGCCAGGGACCAACAAAGCAGGACGTGGTGCAACAGGGCAGTAACCCTTATGCTTCTGGCTTTGTGCTACTGATACAAAGGCGAGGGATTGCAGGTCACTTTCACAAAATGCACAACAGAAACTTGACCTTAACGTTTTTGTATTATTCTCTCTGCTTACTGAAATTGCTAAGATTGAAATCCCTCCTCGTTGACTTAAAACAACAACCCTGAAAATGTTTGCTGCTTTTAACATGATTTAATGCTGCTGTTATGTTTACTTTCTGTTACTGATTGTTTAATTTGCTCACATTTTTACTGTTGTACTGTAGTTTATTTTTTATTAGCTGATATGCCCGGTGTTGCTTGGGTCCGTGAATAATGTATATACTGTATTTCTTCAATTCTAAGACACACTCCCCCCCACACATATAAACATCTCTAAAAACGGGGTGCGTCTTAGAATCGCGGGTGTGTCTCAGGTTTTTTTTTTTCTGTTGGTGGTACTGAAATTAGTGTGCGTCTTACAATCGATGGCGTCTTACAATCGAAGAAATTGTAAGGTACTGGTGAGGTACTGGTTCCTCTCTATTCGGCCCTGGTTAGGCCTCATATAGAGTATTGCGTCCAGTTCTGGGCTCCACAATTCAAGAAGGACGCAGACAAGCTGGAGCGTGTTCAGAAGAGGGCAACGAGGATGATCAGAGGTCTAGAAACAAAGCCCTATGAAGAGAGACTGAAAGAACTGGGCATGTTTAGCCTGGAGAAGAGAAGATTGAGGGGAGACATGATAGCATTCTTCAAATACTTAAAAGGTTGTCCCACAGAGGAGGGCCAGGATCTCTTCTCGATTCTCCCAGAGTGCAGGACACGGAATAACGGGCTCAAGTTAAAGGAAGCCAGATTCCGGCTGGACATCAGGAAAAACTTCCTGACTGTTAGAGCAGTGCGACAGTGGAGTCAGCTACCTAGGGAGGTTGTGGGCTCTCCCACACTAGAGGCATTCAAGAGGCAGCTGGACAACCATCTGTCGGGGATGCTTTAGGGTGGATTCCTGCATTGAGCAGGAGGTTGGACTCGATGGCCTTGTAGGCCCCTTCCAACTCTGCTATTCTATGATTCTATGATTCTATGAAATACGGTAACATTTATTTGATAAATAAAAAAATTCTCTGCAACTTATTCATCTTTAGGTTGGTTGGGTTTTTTTTAGTTGGTTGAGTTAGTGAATTGTTTTGTTAGAATAAATAGAAAATTGTGTTAATAAGAACTGTATTTTAAATTAGAGCTTCGTGATAAACCACATTTTTTGTTTTATCTGAAATGCCTACACCTCCCATCATGCCTTGGCCAGAGCAGCTGTCTAAACTTCAAAAACAATCAGGACACACAACACCCTTTCTACCAGCTAAATAAAGATGCAAACCTAAGAATATATTTTCAAAATCTACCCAGCATTGTCCAGACATCTGAATAACATATAGTAGGGAAGCGGATCTCAGTGGACGCGGGGAACTGTTGTATGCATGTGCTCTGAAGCTATTATTATTATGGAAAAAAACGGAAAGCAGTCAGAACACAGAATACTTTATTGGCATAATTTACTATATAATATCTACATTTAAAGACACACCATGGCACATTTTAATTTTATTTATTTTTTAGTTAAATGGTCAATCCACCACCTTATGGTGCAGGCGGCATTTTCACACTGCTATGGAGCCACATAGAGGATAAAGCAATTTTCAATATCTCCTGCTGAAGAAATATTATTTATGGAACGTCTTGAAGGAATAATAGCAATTTTAACTGGTCATGACCATGAGTCATAGTTTGGTGGCAACAGAAGACTCTTGGGAGTTTCACCCAAGGCATGCTGGGAGTTGTAGGCATAAGCCTCGAATTTTTATTAAAATCTTTAAAAATCTTTAAAATCCAAAAGTTCATGTTTTTAGTTTTTTGTGGTACATTGTACAGCCAGACCTATTGGGGCTAACCCTATCAGCATGCCAAATTTCAAGTTTCTACCCAGCGTTGCTTGGGCCCTCTAAGATATATGCTTGCGGTGCTAGGCCTGTGAGTTAACCTTTAAAGAAATTAAATTCATTTCTTTTTTTCCTGTCTTACCCACATGACAACCCTGCAAGGTAGGGTGGTGGGCGAGGTGAGTGGCAGTTGCAGAAAGTCAGTTAGAAGAACACCTCCCAGCATGTCTTTGCCAGCTCTCAGGTGCCCACGTCTTCCGAGAGGCGCTTCGCTCCTCTCGTTGCTTGATAGAGCGTGGAGGAGTAGCATCGCCGGAAGTAAACAGCTCTTAGTGGACATGCACAACTCTGGCCAAGTCCTGCTGGCACTGCCTCAGCCCACACATCTCACCCATGTAGAGCTCCATCAGGAGCTGGGACTGGGCTGGGCACTTGCCCCCCTTCATCAAGCTTGTTTCTGGGCATGTGCAAAGTGCTTCCCTTTCCTCTTTCCCTCTTAAGGGTGAAGGCTACACGTGTGCTTCCCTCAGTTTCTTAGAAAACAGTGATATCAGGACGGGGGGGGCCTTTGAGCATGTCCAGAGTTCAGCCCCTCAAAGACTGTATCTAGTTATGATTTTAAAACAACACGTTGCAGGAGGCACCGCAAATGGATGCAGCCCATTTACGTGGGTTGTTTCCTTTCATGTGGAATTGGGTTGACTTTAGAAATCACAGTGACCACCAAAGGCCAGTAAGTCTGGCCTCCCACCCAAGGCATGCTGGGAGTTGTAGACATAAACCTAGGTTTTAATTAAATTCTTTTAAAAATACTTAAACCCCCCAAATTCATGTTTTTAGATTTTTTTCTGATCCATGTACACAAATATCTGTCTGGGTGATCAGCATTAAGGCAGTACCCTATTTGGAAGTGGGTAAACATTTCAGGACATACATGACACACACATAGTTTCCGTTTTATAGGTAGAGATATACGTTTCCTGCCTTGTGAATCCTTGTGATTAAGAGACAAGGCATAAATGTTTGAAAAGTAAATGAATACATGTTCTACAAGGAGAGCAGATAACACAGAAGGTCAAAAATAGTATATATAAAATAAGTTTGCACGCAAAAGATGTGTCATTGTTTTTAAAGAACACTTGGAAAAACAATGCTATTAGAGGAAGAAGACAAAAAGACAGGAGCAACCTGTATTTTTTTTACTTGTTTTTTTTTTTTTTTTTTTGCTTTACAGCTGTTGTTGATAATTAGAACAATATTTGCCTATTTTTGAAAATCTGATAGAGGAACATTTAGGCTCTTCTCCCTGGCCTTAAAGTCTTCATCTCATGCCTCAACTACTTCACCAATGATACATCTAAAGTTGTAGATAAATACACGGTGTAAGGCTGACTTAAAAAAGAGGTGTTGATGGTAGTGATGATGTCTCTGGCAACGATTGGCTAAGCTCGCCTAATGTCATAGAGGGGTGGGTCATGCAAATGACCTCTGGCAACAATTGACTGAATTGATGATTGAATGAGGGCAGACAGGAGGACTTGGGGAACAAGGTCTGAGAAGGCAGTGTGGGTGGGAACATGATAAGGTCTGGGAGATGGAATGACCCAGAGGAACTGGGGCGAGGAGTAACGCCCAGAGAAGAGAAGGAAGGAAAGGTGGGATCAAAAACATGGTCAGGAACCAGGAAGAATGGAATTTATATACTGTTTTGATATAAGCAGGCTAATCTTTTAGCAGCAGGCATCTCATATATTTTTAATAGTTCAGAATTTATAGAGCTGGAAGGAAATTTGGGGATGATAAATCCAGGTTACAGCCAGAACTCAGAGATATCCTTGTCAATTGGCTATGTACCTTCAATTTCCATTGAGAGTCACCCTTTAATGTACAGATGGAAGTAAGCATAAGACGTTCTTCAGTCAATGCTCCTGCATAGAATCTGCCCAATTGCTTACAATTTTGTAAAATTGCTCACAATTTTTACCCTAATTTTGTAAAATTGCTCACAATTTTTACCCTAATTTTGTAAAATTGCTCACAATTTTTACCCTAATTTTGTAAAATTGCTCACAATTTTTGTGAACCGCCCAGAGAGCTCCGGCTATTGGGCGGTATAGAATTGTAATAAATAAATAATAAATAAATAAATTACCTGATCCACTCTTAAACATGGGAGATTTCACCAGGTTTGTGCTAAGGCTAGCAGCCTGTTCCAAGATTCTATCATTATTACATTTAGAAATTCCTTCCAAAGTCCAGGGGCAGGGTTCTGGAAACACAAGTAACAGTCTGATACAACATCAGGAGATCCATGCTAAGTTCTCCCCGTTTTTAAAATATTTAATAGAAGACACATGGGAGAGGAGGTAAAAATGGCACGGGGATTTTGGCACTGAGTAAAGTTTTTACCCCATGTCATGATGGTTGGGATTTTTTTTTACTGGTCAGTGCCAACCCTTACATAGATCAATAGATGGTATAATGCTGACTTGGCAATGGGAAGGCAGGAAGGCAGCATTACACCATTCCTTTGGGGTGTGTGAAGCTACATATATCCACATGTACTTCTCTAAGAGCTTTCTCTGTGAGTTTTCAGTGACATCTTTTATGTCACAAAAGCCTTTCAGTGCACCGCGTGTGGCTTGCTTCCGATGGAAACACTTGTACCTCCTAGCTGAAGCTGAATTTGGCAGGGTTCATGCAGCGGTATTAGGTTTCCCCTGTGTGTGGCTCGTTTGAGACGTGATTGAAATGTTACATGTGAACTACATCCTGCCGTCCTGCATTTCAAAGGGATGCAGCCCGAAGGTCAGTGTCAAATTGGCTCTCTCAGTGGAGAGGGAACTGCAAAATGCTTGTCATCCCGAAAGGAAGAAGCCAAAAGCCTGTAACTTGATTGTTGCCAGAAGTATTAGATTGCTGGTGGATAGGTTAACACTGTTCGGATTAGCTTTGTTTGTAAGATAAGGATCCATACAGTGTTTGGTATCTCATTGGCACAGATACACTGCTGCACTCATGAATTATAGCACAAGCTAGTAGGACTTCCTGAAACAGAGCTAAAACATTTTGCACCACAGAAATTCTCCTCTGCAAATATTGATGCCAAAATCACGGGCTAATCTCTGAATATTTTGAATATTTGTCTAATATTAATTATCTGCACTTGGCAGCCAGTGATATTTGATTTCAGCATTTGACAGTTGATATGATTTTCATATTGAATGCCTGCCAAAATCAAAACACCAAGAGATGATAACAAATCTAAAGCACTCAAAATTTGGAATTTTGAAAGAAAATTTCACGTTCACTTATGCACTTTAAAATTTGAAATTTTGCATTCAAAAGTTGGCAAGTTTTGAAATTTAGGTGAACTGTGAATATTTGCAAATATTTGTTCAGCACGGCCTCACGTGGCTTCTCCCATATGAGCCTCCCTTCTCCTGAATGGGAGGTCTTGAAGTAACTTAATGAGGCCATGCTAGAAACATGGCAACAAGAAAATGGCTGTCTGAACCCTCAGTTTGGAACTCCTTTCCCAAAGAGGCCAGCCAAACAACCCATTTTTCCTTTATTTTTTAAAAAATTATCTTGTCTTTTTTTCCTATTTTGGGATGTCAAAGTAGCTAACAGGATAGAAATACAAATGATCAAGACAATATCCACAGCCAGATGAATTAAAAATAGAAGCAGCAAACAACACATTACAATCTTAGGTGCGTTGACGTTTGAGTAACTCCTACTGAACTCATTGGAACTTACTCCTATAGAATCATAGAATAGCAGAGTTGGAAGGGACCTACAAGGCCATCGAGTCCAACCCCCTGCTCAATGCAGGAATCCACCCTAAAGCATCCCTGACAGATGGTTGTCCAGCTGCCTCTTGAATGCCTCTAGGGTGGGAGAGCCCACAACCTCCCTAGGGAACTGGTTGCATTGTCGTACTGCTCTAACAGTCAGGAATTTTTTCCTGATGTCCAGCCGGAATCTGGCTTCCTTTAACTTGAGCCCGTTATTCCGTGTCCTGCACCCTGGGAGGATCAAGAAGAGATCCTGAGTAAACATTCATAGAATGAAGCTGTGGATAAAACCCATTCATGGTAAACTTTTCGTTTCAAGAGGTAGCTGTTTCTTTTCTTGCCGCCCACTATGTGCTTTTCAGTTTTCGCATTGTCGCATGGCATTTCTAGGGATGTTTGAAGTGCCCTTGACTAAGGCTAAAAGCTCTTGTTTCAGTGCAGACTGTTTGCACCAGAGTTTTATCAAGATGGTCCCAAGGCACACTGTGTTCACATAAAGTGTTCCACCCACCTCAGGGCATCAGCAGGTTATAGCTAAAGTTGGCTATTACTTATTACTGGCTTTGAGACTGTGCCGCTAGCACCTGCCTGCCAGGCAGAAAATTCAGCAGAAGAGACGGAACAGATTTAACAAAATCCATTTATCCCTGTCTCCAGATGTGTTGGACTATCTAACATATTTGGAGGACAGCAGGTGGAGGAAGGGTACTTTGGGGAAATATTCTCTGGCAACTCTATGTATGGGCATTAAAAGTAGAGGAGGCCCGTTTGGGGAATGGGACAAGCTACCACTGACTCTGACCAATATCGCTTCTCCTTGAGCTCTAGTTTAATTCGTGTTGAAAGAAATTTATGTCCATGTTGCAACTCAGGACTTGGAAGAGACAAACCTGCTCAATGGGAAGAGGGTGAATCCAGGCTTCATTTTATTTGTTTATTGCATGTACATCCTGCCTTTCCTCCAACCATGTCAAGTCAGGTGCAAACCATCAACTTTTTCATGGCAAACTTTTATTTTTATTTATCGCATTTCTTATGCCAAAATACTTGGGAAAGCCCTATAGATAGGTGAGCAACCATGGCCAAGCCTCCCAAAATCTGGAAATGTCTCAGTTCATTTCCAAGATGAATCTGACTACTGCTAGTTAAAAAGATATTCATTTTGGTCTCAACTTGATTGTTAGTTTTTTGAAAGTCAAATTCATCCTGTTTTTATTATTGATACTATTTTTAATCTATATTTATAATCCATCCCCCCCCTTTTTTTGTTCACTTTTTTCTCAATATCTGCCTTAATGGATTCATTTTGTGTGCATTTTTATCTGTACAAATTTTTGAAGTACTCTGCAGGGATAAAATTTTGTTTTGTGTGCACTTTTCTCCAATATCTGATTTTTGTGTGCATTTTCCCCCAGTATGCCCATTTTGTGTGTATATTTTCCTTGAGTTGAGCTGCATTGGATGGAAAGTTCACAAACATGTGGATTTCAGAATGCAACTCTGTCTTGGATTACTGAAAGGCTCCAGAAGTGCGAAGAGGGTAAATTCTTTTTAAATTCTCAACAGAGTAAATTTCTCACCCCCCTCCCTCTTGCTAATGAACTTCTTTCAGGTGAATCAGAACTCTGGCTTTCAAGTTATTTATCTATTTACTATATTTATGTACTGCTTCTCATTTGAAATAACTCCCCAGAATGACAGCTTTGTGCAGTCAAGAGAGGTTTCACACAAAGTATTTGAGGCAGGCTACAGCTTCAACAGCTTCTGGCAAGTGAGGGGAAGCCCACCCCTTCAAGAAGTGTGTCCCCTTTGGGGGCGGGTGCCACGACACAGGCTCTCTACAACAGGCCTGTCTGTGGACACTCCCTGCTCAAGCTATGCGACACCACTTTCTGAGCCTGAGGTGAGGGACAAACACCGCCTTGCTGCAAACTATGTGGAGAAAGGGGTTAAACAGGAATAATTTCAGGAATAAAATAATGTGCTGTGAATTATATGTACTGATGGCGAATTAATGTCAGAACGCGTGTTATATGTATAGAACTGCAGATGATAAATGCCAAGGAGACACGTGGGATTTTTGTGGTAGTAAAACAAACTGAATAAAAATGTATTTCAATGTTCACAAACTTTGCGTCATAATAAAACTTTGCAGACCCTTGTTAAAACCTCTCATCCAATCTTTTCTCTCTTCTCATACACACTTTCCTTTCTCTCACACCTTCACTCTTGAACTTTCTTTATTATCAGGATTGGTTAATATACACCAACTGGCTATCTGCACACTACACTCAAAAGACAACCCTCTTTACCCTGATCCTCTAATTCTACCTCCTACCAAAGTACTTTAAAAACACCCCCCCATCACCTCAGTCATCCCCTTATATATCCTCCTCCCCACTCCTAAGATATTCAGTCTCCACCCACTCAGGTCAACATTCTAAACACAATGGACTTTCAAATTCTAGACATACGTTAGGGAACTGACTTGTGGGGTGTAACGCCACAGTGGGCTCCCCCCCCCCCCCAGCGGTCCTTGTGGCTTCGGAGCCTCCTTAAATCTCCTGCTATTCAATCTAAAGAGGCAACATGACTCCTATAGACTGAATACAGGGAGATTTAAAGAGGATGTAGCTATGAAAATCACTGGTATGATCATCCAATCCCAGTCTGTCACTCGTAATCTGTAGATTTAATTCTGTTTTTAAAGTTCCACCACAGATGACAATGCCCTACAATATAATTCTGCCATTCGCAAGGTAATTACAGGATTTATCAATATTAATTCTTAGTGCACTACAGGCAGTGTGGTCCAGTAATGGGATACAAGTTTAAAGCTGTACGTTGAACGATTCCTTCTTTCCATCCTGTCAGTTTATCTCTGTGTCTGTATGTACAAACTCATTTGGAGATAACGTCAAGTCTGAATTCCCCAGACAGGTGCCAGCCAAAAAAGCAGTGAGGGGGGTTAGGTTGAGAGATGATAATTTCCCCTGTGAGCTATACAGCCAAGCAGACTTGTGAATTGTAGATTTCCCCATATCCCCACCTGCTCTCTGTTGCATCCTCTTGAGAGAAATTCATTAATTACATAAGGGATTTGCTTAACTAATATTCAAATTGCAAGTCATTTGTTTACCATGCAGCGTCACAATGAGCTATTTCCATACAAGATTTTTGACTACTAGTGCCATAATTGCACACAACATATGGCAATGAAATACCATTTTCCTATACAGCCAAATTATGTTTTTAGCAAACCATGACAAACTTACACCTGCTCAGTGCAGCTCACGATTGCCAACCTAGAAAATACCAGCATATTGTGAAATTCACTGGGTTGGAAAGCTCTAGGAGTGTCGTCACGCTTTGTAAACTGACTAAATATATCTGAATTCATGATTGCATTATCTCAATAGTTTCACATCCCATTGGGTTAGAGCCTTAAAATCTCCACACTGGGAACTTCATATGAGGTGAGTATGGCATTAAACTACAAAATCTGTCCACTGGAACTAACATTAAATGTGTATACTTTTTGCTTTTTCTCTTAGAGCACAGATTAGTCATGTAGATGTTCATTCAATGTAAATAAATAAATAGATTTTATTAATTTATTTGTTTATTTATTACTATACCGCCCAATAGCCAAAGCTCTCTGGGTGATTCACTGCCCAGGTTTATCTGCGTACATTGAATGAACATCAGAATGAATATAGACCACATCACGCCAGTCCTTTTCTAGCTCCATTGGCTGCCAGTCCAGGTCCGGGCCCGATTCAAAGTGCTGGTATTAAAATTTAAAGCCCTAAACTGCTTGGGGCCAGGCTATCTGAAGGAACGCCTCCTCCCATATGTACCTGCCCTTAAGGTCATCCTCAGGGGTCCTTCTCCGCGAGCCCCTGCCAAAGGAAGTGAGGCAGGTGGCTACCCGGAGGAGGGCCTTCTCTGCTGTGGCACCCCAGCTGTGGAATGAGCTCCCTAAGGAGGTTCGCTTGGCCCCTACATTATATGCTTTTAGACGCCAGGAGAAGACCTTTTTATTCTCCCAGCATTTTAACAGTCTATTAATAAATTTTAACTTGGTGTTTTAAATTCGTAATTTTGCATTGCTGCTGTTTTTGTCTGGTTGAGCTTTTATATTGTATTTTATATTATGGTTTTATATTGTTATTTTATACTTTGAATGTTTTTAATTTTTGTGAACCGCCCAGAGAGCTCCGGCTATTGGGCGGTATAGAAATGTAATAAATAAATAAATAAATAAAATATTGTGCTCTAAGAGAAAAAGCAGAAGGTATATACGCATTTAATGTTTGGATGATCACCGCATGGGAAGGAACCATTGTGGTTCCTGCCCCTGTATGTGTTGCATGCACACCTGGGTGCCATTTGCGTAATCTCCACGATGCAGTGGGGGTTGGTGTATTGTGCAAATTTGGCGTGCGTGGGGCACAGCTGCAGTTGCTTCGTACCCACCCTAAAACACACAATGTGTGGTAAAGGTTGTGGAGTGGATACGAGGCGTCCGTCACTGCACCCTATGCTGGGTTCGCACGACATGCCAACGCCCACTGCATCGCAGGAGATTATGCAAAGAACGGGTGTGCACATAGCACGCATAGCGGAAGGATCCCTGATGGTTCTTCCCCCCACTGCAATCATCTGATATTGTAAAAGTGCTTCAAGAAATATTCCAACTTGGACTCTCTGGTGCGTTTCCTAATGTCACCGTTGCATTGAGGATATTTCTCAGTCTACCTGCATCAGTAGCTTCAGGTGAACGGTCTTTCAACGTGCTGAAGCGGGTCGAGAATTACTACCGTTCAGCTATGGGACAAGAAAATGTCATTGCAAGAAAACGTTTCCCCCCCTGGAATAATTGGTGAATTTGCACAGAATAAAAGCTAGAAAAGCACTTGTTAAATAAAAAAAGGAATATTTATTGTGTTGTATTTTGTGTTAAAATCATGAATTAACATTTAAATATACCACAATTTTTCTATCCCTGCTTTGGCATTTCTTCATTTTTTAAAAAATATTCTGAGAGTATCAAAAAAATGGAAATGGCCCAGGCCTCTCTCAACCTCTGAGAAGGCCTGAGCACAAGGAATACACCTGAAATGAATAGAATAATTTCTTGGGCTCTATCCCATGGATATAGAAACCATATTATTTCCATATATATATATATATATATGGGCATCCTCTGTCTCAGCCCCCAGCCCAGGTATCAGAATATAGTATTTCCAAAGTTGTCAATCATGCTAGGTTTCCGAAGAAAAAGGCCGGTAGCCTCTCCAACTCTCCTTCTCTGCCCATCCCTGCCCACATCTTATATGGTTTCTACGTCAGATTATGTCCGGATATTGTTGCCATGTGTTGTTGGGTAAATGTCTTCTGTGCACAGCATAAAATGTGTATTCTCTTTGATCTAAGGCAACCATAATCTGTGTGTAGAGAGGGAGAGAAAGAAAGAGAGAGAGAGAGAGAGCGGTCTGCAGGGTACTCATATTTGCCAACTGCACCACCTTTAAGAGAATGAGGAAGTGTCTTCTACAAACCCTATTGAATTCATCTTGGTAAACCTAACCCAGAGCTGAGACCGGTTCAATGTGATTTAAAAATTCATCTTCTGCTTCCTTAAGACCTCTTCGATGTGATTCCAACCAAATCACCCTGTTGGCTGCCTTTGCTAGGCTAGACCTGAATGTCTTGTGGCCTTCCAATGTACAGTGATCCAGAAAAATGCAAGGTTTTCTCTCTTTTTTTGAATCGCTGGTGTGCTGCCATGCATGGCAGGTGGATCTCCATTTGTCTTGGTGTCTGGTCACATGCTGTATAGGCCTCCACTATTCCTTCTGGGGTGGTTTTGTTTCTCCCGTTGGGTCAGTGTTTTGGGGATACCGAAGCTGGAGCGGGGTACAGCCAACACAGGATGCATATCCATGCTGTAATATATGGGGATATTGCAAAAGCAGGCAGTGGTGTGCATGTTATTTGCTCTCAACCTCTGAAAAGTACTTTTGGCACGGGCCTTTAGATGCTTGGGAGTAGAAAGGCCTGGCTTCTGGGAGGGAGTATATTGGTAACAATGTGGATAATACAGGGCAGAGTGCTTTTGCATTATATTGATTGCTAGGAGGAGAAAATGGGTGGTGCGGATTCCCAATTTTACAGTGAACTGGTACAGAGAGGTAAAGCATATCATTCCTCCCCACCAGTCTGACTAGAGGAATGCCTGATTATGCAAGTTGAATTCTTTGAGGTCAACCAGGTGAGGAGGGTGGACTGGGTGCGTGAGAAATGTCGCAATTATCAGACAGATTTTTTGGATGAAAAATTTGGAAGAAAGATCTAGGCCTTGGAACATGCAGTGCTTAACTTAATTTCCATTACCTTTCCAATAACCCTTAGATATGGTGGGTATGAGGATATGGAGACGCATTGCTCCTTTGCTAAGAAGTAGAGATGGTGATGAAATTTGTTCAGTTTGCATTTTAATGCAAAATTACCTAATTTGCATTTCTGAACCAATATGTGAACTGAAAGGCAGTAATCCTTGGGTATTTGCATTTCTCCAATTTTTGGGATGCATTTCTTCAATCAAACAATGTGTGCAAAAGTGTATATTAGAGGAAAGGGCACACAGAAATTGGGGTAAACTATAAAAATGCATTGTATTAGTAGAGATTGTTTTTTAAAATGTGTCTTTTAGGCAAAATTGTGTACACAAATGAATATATTGGAAGAAATGTTTACAAAAATGCCTGCAAATTGCGAACTGGTGTGGAAATGGAAAAACGGGAATGCGAAGGATTGAGAAACCAAAATTGGCAGGTTCATCCATCCCTAGCTAGAAGCAAATTTGAGATCAGGTATTCCCTTTCCACCATAGAGCAACAATTTTCATACTGTGTTTTGGGGAATGTATTTATTTTATTTATTTATTTTAATTAATTAATTAATTTATTACACTTATATGCCGCTCCCATAGCCAGGGCTCTCTGGGCGGTTTACAGAAATTCTAAAATTGAGGTAAAAACAAGAATACAAAATTTAAAACTCTAAAACACAGAACATACGCACATAAAGCATTAAAAACCGATTAAAAACTAAACATGTGGGTAATTAGGATGTGCCGCCATATGCCTGGGCAAAGAGGAAAGTCTTAACCTGGCGCCGGAAAGATAGCGGCGTTGGTGCCAGGCGAGCCTCATCAGGGAGATCATTCCACAGTCTGGGGGCCACCACTGAAAAGGCCCTGTCCCTCGTTGCCACACTCCAAGCCTCTCTTGGAGTAGGCACCCGGAGGAGGACCTTAGATTTGAACGTAGTGACCAGGTATATTCACGTCGGGAGAAGCGTTCCGTCAGGTATTGTGGTCCCAAGCTGTGTAAGGGACCGCAGAATGTACAGAATGTAAGAATGTACAAGCATATCAAGACTTACAATAACATGAATCGACAACTGAGAGTACAAGTTAAGTATGGGTTGTCACTGTATCATGGGTTGTTGTTGAATTGTGGATTGTCCTTACGTGTGAACCTCGCACTATGGTTTAACTGTGGGTTGTTAACCACGACAACCCAAAGTTCACAACCCAACAACAAACCATGGGTTCTCTTCCTGGATTGTTTAGGGTTAACAACCTGTAGTTAAACCATAATGCAGGGTTCACATGTAACAACAACTCACAATTCAACAACAAGCCATACCCAACCCGACCACTGAGAAGTTCATTGATGGAGGGCAGATGTCTCGGAGACACAGCTTGCCCAGTACTAACAACACTTGTTAATGTGGAAAGCATTCCCTAACGAAGAAAAAAATAGACAACTACTGGCAAGAGGAATCTAGTTTTTGAGTGACTACATTTTCCAAGGGAATAATATCTGTGCTTGCTTAGAGCTTTAGGGAATGAGTAGCTTCTACTACTCAATGTCACAGAACAGCCAATATTGGAGAAATGCGTGTGAAAATACATTATTAAGACATTTTCTTCCAGGTACTCAGCCGAAGTATCATGCCTGCCAAACAAATGGCTGGTACCTCTGCAGAGGCAGAGCTCTAGTTTCGGTACTCTGGGTGTCACATTTGAGAATGAGAAATGCAATCTTAAGCTCTTCACGCCCTTGAATGGCTCTTCACTCTCTTTTAACTTTTTTTTTTACTTTCTGTTTTAAACTTACGGTTTCTATATTACGTTTTACTACGTTATTATGTTTTATGGTTTTACGCCTTGTCTCGTGAACTGCCCAGCAGTGCTGGTTCCAGGTTTCTGAGGCTCCTTGGGCAAGACGCCCACAGTGGAGGCCCTCCCTCAGTGACCATTCCTTCCCCACCACCGTTGTCAGCAGCTGCTGTTGCTCCTCCTCCTCTTTCTTATCAGTGCTACCACTTCCTTTCGTGATAGGCAGAGAGTGAGTAAGCAAGGAGGCAGTGGCATCTACTGTTCGTCCTTTTCAACACAGTCAGTGACTGGGCCACGGCCAAAGGCTGGTGAATTATACAAATCTATGGTGCGACCACACTTAGAATACCGTGTAGAGTTCGGGTCACCACACCTAAAAAAGGATATTATAGAGCCGGAAAAAGGGCAGGAAAGGGCAACTAAAATGATGAAGGGGCTGGAGCATCTCCCCTACGAGGGAAGGTTACATCAACTGGGATTGTTTAGCTTGGAAAAAAGAAGGCTAAGGGGAGACATGATAGAGGTGTACAAAATTGTGCATGGTTTGGAGAATGTGGACAGGGAGACATTGCTCTCCCCCTCCCATAACCCTAGAACCTGGGGTCCTCCCATGAAGCTGAATGGTGGGAGATCCAGGACTAATAAAAGGAAGTACTTCTTCACACAGCGCACAGTTAAATTATGGAACTCATTACCACAGGATGTAGTGATGGCCACCAATTTGGACGGCTTTAAAAGGGGGTTGGATAAATTCCTGGAGGTGAAGGCTATCCATGGCTACTAGCCCTGATAGTTGTGTGCTATCGCCAGTATTCGAGGCAGTAAGCCTGGGAACATGGTTGAGAGGGTGCTGTTGCACCATGTCCTGCTTGTTCATCCCTGGCCGATGGCTGGTTGGCCACTGTGTGAACAGAGTGCTGGACTAGATGATGTTGTGCAGACTTCTACTGTTACTTTCTACTGTTGGTTTTTCCCTACCCTGTGCCTGCTTACCCTACCCTGTACCTGTTTGCATTCTCTTCCCCTCCTTATTGTTTTACTATGATTTTATTAGATTGTAAGCCTATGCGGCAGGGTCTTGCTATTTACTGTTTTACTCTGTACAGCACCATGTACATTGATGGTGCTATATAAATAATAATAATAATAATAATAATAATAATAATAATAATAATAATGATGGTCCCTTGGTCTGATCCAGCATCAGGGCTCTTCTTATGTTCTTTACAGGCAGGTTTCAATGAGGAAAATGAGGAGCAACCCCAGGGGGCTCTTGTCAGTGGGCCCTTGTCGGGATGGGAGCCCTTGGTAGGTGCCTGGCCATGCCTGCTGTTGACATCATCTCTGCCACCAGAAAGCTTTGGCTAATGGGTGCTATAGAAATGCAAGCAAGAAATGAACGAATAAAAGCATTGAACTGAATTGGAAATAATAGTAGCAATTAAAGCAGATTGAGTTACTGAGTTTGGGGAGCAGGATTACAGAAATATCCTTTTGTGTGCGTTCCCAAAGTTTTGGGGTTCGGGTTGATGGTGACGGGGGTGGGGGTCTGTTGGTTCCCAAAGTGAAATAGACACATTTGTAGTCATGTGTAAATGTCCTGAATAAAGCAACAGGTCTCTGAACAGTTAGCACATTAAAAAAAATGGGGAATGTTACCTTATTTCACAATTGAGCGCATCTCAGAGAATGGGGATGATGTACCTTAGTCAAATCCTCTGGCCGTGAAATAGCAGGCTAGCCAGGGATTCAAATGGGGAGTGACGTCCACAGGCTCGGAAAGTCCTACCCTTATTGAAATTGCATGGATTACAAGCCGTGGATAATTGTCCTGAACATGCTGTGATCTGTTTTGGTGGAGCAGAAATATCTGTGAAAATAATAGGGAAAGTTCTGCAAACCCCTCCTTGAAAGGGAAACATCGTTTTAAAGCTTCATGTGATGGACAGGAGACCCTTTTGCCTTGACAAAGACTTGATGTGGAAAGCAGTGGAAGAGACTGTTGTTGTTCTTTGCTTTTGTTGCTTGGGTAAATCCGAGGTCCGTGGGAATGTTGATCTTAGCACACGTTAGGAAGGAACACAAGGTCGTAAGTTCGAAACAGGCACCTTCAGCGGCAGATGTGCCAGTGGGAGTGTGCGCTTTGCAGGTTATAATTACATTGATGGTAGCTTGGGCTGGTCGCCTCTGCTTATGCACGAACAAAGGCATCTTTTATTGCTGTTGGTTTGCGCAAGTGTAGCATTTAGGGTGAATTTAGGGACATATTAAAATGGATTATGGCTGTTTAAGAGTTGTTTCTATAGAAACATTTTATGTAGCGTTCTGTGGCTTCGGCACTGGGAGTGAGCTGGCAGGGAGAAAGTATCTCAAAGCATCTCAAAGCAGTTGAGCACAAGAAGGTAAGGAGCAGAGGAGCGGCTTTCGCCCCCGCCGCACAGTCTTTTTAAAACTTAAAATGTAACCCCAGCCCAGCCCAGCCCTGCTGTATTTCACATTGGCCCCGTTCAGAAGACACCTTAAAGCCATGGCTTAAATCATGGTGAATAAAGCCAACAGCACTATTCACCATGGTTAAAGCCATAGTTTAAGGTGTCTTCTGAACATGGCCTGGCTTTCTGCCTTAACCACTATGGTTAAAGCCATGGTTTAAGGTGTCTCCTGAACGGGGCCACACTGATTTAACATAAGAAGCCAGCCAGTGCCAGGAGCAATTCATACCTATGAATAGTTCAGAACTTCCCCGATCTGGTGCTCTCCAGATGTTTTGGACTTCAGCTCCCATCAACTGCAGTCAGTATGGGCAATGATCAGAAATGTTGGGGTGTTGTCATCCAAAAACATCTGGAGGGCACCAAGTTGGGGCAAGCTAGGTGATAAGGTCCAGCTTCCTGCCAGAAACAGGACTTCTGCATCAGTACGGAGGCTCTTTTCACAGAGGGTGAAAGATTTCATGAATCTGGGAGTCTGGTTTCCACTGAACACTGTAGTCGCAGGCTCACATACTTTGGAATATCGAGTTGTATGTCTGGTGTTCACATGGCACATGATTCCAGTGAGAAACTCCACTGTAACATCAGTCTTAACATAATCGTTGCATAAAATGTGTTGCCACACATCTCAGGACGTCTTCAAAGAACTCACTTCGGTTTCCTGTCTAGCTCCAGCCACGAAGTGTTATGATTCTTTCAGGTCTCTGCTGCCCCCATTTGGTCTTATATCGTGACTGCATTAAACATTCATTACTTGCATGAGTCGCTCTCTAGAATAACGGCCCTACTGACACGGCGTTTGTGCTCATCTCTGATTTTGTAAGTGGAATCCAAGAAAACAGTTTTTAGAGGCAGTAAATGAGGCCCTGTCTCCTAGGCCTTGCTACTGAAGAAATAAAAATGCCTACAATGTGCAATAATCTAAAAGTAGTAATAACGCATGTATTAATAAAATCAAAAAGATAAAAAGGTCACATCCCTTAAATCAAGGGTGCAAAAAGTGTGGCTCGCAGCCTGCAGACAACCCTTCAAACCCAGGGGGGAAAGGAAGAATGGTCTAGGAATGGGCTGCCTTGTTCCTGCCACATGTAAGCATCATTCCTAGAGTGAAGGCCAGTGCCAAACTCCAATGGGCACATGGCACAGTGTTGCCAATGGGCTACTGCCTACCACCCCCACCCCCACCTGCTTGCTTAAGACCCTGCCCTCCCCCCATGTAGAAGCTCCCAATGCTTCCTCAATGCAGAAGCCCCCCACACCCATGTGCCTCCTGCTCCCCGAAGACCCTATCATGGGAATAGCTCCAGAATAGCTACTGAGAGGGGTTGGGGTCAGGGGTCACCTGCCCAAAGTTTGAGGTTTTGCTTCTGCTGTTTACAATTTGTTATAACCTGCCAGAGTGTCTGGGATGAAGTCGGCTAAAAGCAATTTTAGGAATCCAAATAAACAACAGTTTTAGCCAGGCTTCTAAATGCAGGCCACAAGTGATTAATGCAGGTATAGATTAATGGCGGTATAAGTTAGCAGAGAGGCTTGGCAAGATTTTAGCAGGCTAGCCGTTTTTGCAAGCGTATTTGCAGTGTTGATTGAAGCGTTAGATTATACTCCTCTGGAGCGTCTTCGGAGTGGGGGAAATCGTGTTTCCTTACCGTTGCATACCGTCGCTCTTGTTTCCTGCTGTCTTCCGCATTGGGAATGAGTTGAAATTACATGGGGAAAGAAATCAGAGATCACGGGCATGTGTACACCAGCCCTATATCCCGGGATCGTCCCTGTGCATCCAAATGCCACTCAGGGGATCCCGGGAGCAGGCAGGGATGACCCCTCCATTTTCCTGGGATAACCCTTAGGTGTAGAAAGGGCCAACATGGCCCATACAGATAAATGGGAACAGCGCCCTCTAGTGGGCATTTTATTGTGCAACTTTCCTGCACAGGGCAGGAAATACAGTCTTATTTTTTTAAAAAAACGGCTTTTCCATGGATTAATTTACAACGCTGAAACCGGGAAATAGAGTGGGAGACGATCACTATGTCATCAAAATGACCTACAACGATTCCTGGGTGGCCAGTTGTGAGCATGAAAGAAAACACTCATTAGAAGAAGCTCTTTGTCTGTTGGGGTGTGGTGGGGAAGAACAGTTTTTTAACATCCCTGGAGACTGTGAAGTTCTGTTGGAAACGTTGCAAGTGCATCCTTCTGTGTGCTCCTTTTTGGTGCCAGCAATTATGATAAGAAGTGTGGGGGTTTGGCATTTGTTTTAATCTTCTCTAATCTGATTTTAATTTGGTATTGTTATATAAAATATAATCCATTAATTGTTTATTGTTATACGCCGTAAAGGGGGGGGGACAAGAAAAAGAAAAACCAGGAAAAAAGAACAGTGCAAGTGAAAATTCAGCAGAAGGCAAAATGTCCAGTCCAAAGCAAAAGGCGAATGATTGACAGCCCAGTATCGAAAGAGGGGCGGCAATTCTATACACACTTCCCTGGGGAGGAGTCCCATCGAACATTGTCAGTCTTGGGCGTTTACTTGGAAGTAATACGCATGCTGCATTGCCTGGCTGCAACTCTATGTGCACTTTCCTGTGAGTAAGCCCATTTGAAGCCCATGGCACGTCTCATTCAGCATGCATAGGCCTGAGCTATTGGCGCGTCAAACCACATTCTTAATTGCTATGAGGTATTTTATACATAAATAATATTTTAACATTTGAAGGGATTTCTAATGAGGTTAGAAATTTAAATTTATAGTTTAAAAGGAAAAGCACAGATTTGCATGTTCCAACCTGGCGTTACGTGCCAGGAAACAGGGGGAGAATCTCTGGCAGCGGATAAAAGAATAATATTAACAACAAGAATTATTGTTGTTATTATTGATTATAATATAATATCTTCTAACCCCTCCCTTTTGGGGGCCTTTTGTACACTTACCTTTTTAAAAGACTTCTGAAACATAGCGTTTAGTGATTCCCCTACTGCCAGGATGAAACTAAATTCCCATAATTAAAAGGTGTTGTACATTTCCTCCTCTTTATCTGAAATGTGAATTAAATACAAGTTACATGTATTGTTCTTTTTTTACCCTTAAGTTGTTCAGCAGATTCTAAAAGATAAGATGGGTGATAGGAAGCTGTTCTTTTGAAGGGCTTGTGGGAAAATGCATCTAGGCTTTCTAGGTGGAGCCAGGGTAGAACACCGAAGATGGTGTGAATTTTAAGTCCCTGAACTGTCTGGGGCTGAGCTGAAACAAGGGGGCATGAATGAAGGCCTCATCACTGCCTAAGAGCTCTCCCTGGTTCAACAATCTTCCAGGTCCCAGTTAATTAAAAATAAAATCTTCAGAAATACAATTTAAAAAAATCAAGAAGGACAGGCAGCCTTTTAAGTGCAAAGAGAACTGTCTACATTTTCCTGTTTAGCTATGTTCTTCTTCTCCATCAATAAAATAAACAAAAGCCAACGTTTGTTATTAGGTGCAGCAACGGTTAACACACACACACACACACACACACACACACAAACACACACAAACACATACACAGATATTTCCAAAGCAGGAGGCAAAAAGGATGCCAGGGATTTGTGCCAGTTAGTTCAATGACTCTGCCTCATTTCCTGGAGCTGGGCCCGAGGTTTTATAATTAAAAAGGGGCTGAGGTGTGGCACTTGGTGCTGTGGCTTCTTTCTTTTGGCAGACCTGCTCCCCTCAGACAGGTTTGATTTCCCTTAACTGAGGTAATCCCTGACGTGGTGTGAACGCAGGAGCTCTTCCCTGCTGGGCTTCGGGGCTTGACATTCTTCAACTATTCCCACACTCAAAGAAATTGTCGGTTGGCATTTTTTGCCACCGGAAAGCTCTGAGCCACAATGATTTTGTTTCATGTCTTGTACACAAGAGTGAAATTAAATAAGCTCTCACGTTTTTTAATTCTTCTGAAAAGATGGATTGGCTCTGAGATCTTTAACGTAAGGGCTGTCCCCTAGTTTTAAATGCTCTTACTTCAGAACTTCACAGCAGAACTTAAGAGACCTTTCCGTCATGATGCTTTAGGGGATGGTACTTTGGTGAAAACATGTAACCACCACCACTAAGTGAGTTTAATGTGTATGTTGTTTTAATGCATAAGCTGCCATGAAAGAATTAGCACCTATAAATGCTGGAAATAAGGGAATGCATCTAAAACTATGGGTTGTGCATCCTGCGGCGGTCCCATAATACAAGAGTGTTGTTGTTTATTCGTTCAGTCGCTTCCGATTCTTCATGACTTCATGGACCAGCCCACGCCAGAGCTTTCTGTCGGCCGCCACCACCCCCAACTCCCCCAAGGTTGAGTCCGTCACCTCCAGAATATCATCCCTCCATCTTGCCCTTGGTCGGCCCCTCTTCCTTTTGCCTTCCACTTTCCCTAGCATCAGCATCTTCTCCAGGGTGTCCTGTCTTCTCATTATGTGGCCAAAGTACTTCAGTTTTGCCTTTAATATCATTCCCTCAAGTGAGCAGTCTGGGTTTATTTCCTGGAGTATGGACTGGTTTGATCTTCTTGCAGTCCACGGCACTCTCAGAATTTTCCTCCAACACCACAGTTCAAAAGCATCTATCTTCCTTCGCTCAGCTTTCCTTATGGTCCAGCTCTCGCAGCCATAGGTTACTACGGGGAATACCATTGCTTTAACTATGCGGACCTTTGTTGTCAGTGTGGTGTCTCTGCTCTTAACTATTTTATCAAGATTTGTCATTGCTCTCCTCCCAAGAAGTAAACGTCTTCTGAAATACATAGTAATGAAGGACTACATAGAAATGAAGGAGTAAATACATAGTAATGAAGGACTCTTCGTTGACCTTTAATTATATCCCCAAATTTGTCACCTGAAGTGGGCTGCCTCACCTTGCCTAATGGAAGTGCTGGCTCTGGATTGCTTTGAAGAACATTTGGGATTCCTCCACAAGCAGAACATCTTAGAGATATTAAGGGATGCCAAAAAAGGAAGAAAAAAGTTTAAGATAAGGTCAATGGAATTTCTTTGACTGGGTGTGTGTGTGTGTCTGCACATAGGTTGTCACTGGATTTTGCCTCTAGTGAAATCCAAAGCCAATTTGGAAGTTCCCCCTGTCAGGCAAAATGTCAGAGGGATTTTGAAGGAAGCAGAAAGAGTTTCAGTAATATTACCGGCATTTGTTTCACATCCCTGGAACTTATCTTGTGATTCAGCATTGTGGATGGCTGTCCAGGTGGCCAGGACTTGCTCAGGAGTATATCATCATCATCATCATCATCATCATCATCATCATCATCATCATCAGTTTATTGTGCTAGCCGAAGGCCATGACAAATACATCCATAGAAGAGCATACAACTGTAAGAGTATTTATTTATTTATTTATTGAAGGATTTTTATGCCGCCATTCAGCCAAAAAAGGCTCTCACGGCGGCTTACAAAAGTATTTCTTGACAGCCCCTGCCCACAGGCTTACAATCTAAAAGACATGACACAAAAGGAAAGGGGATTGGGAGGGAGGAGGAGGAGGGGGAAAAGGAAAGCAAATTCAGGCACTACAATCTTAAGAGTACACAATAATTTCAAATAACCAAGAGAACCATACAGACAACCTTAAATTTACTATGACTAACGCTCTCATTTCGGTCAGCACTCTGAGTCTCCGTGGCAGTTTATAGCAATTTTATCTAGTTCTCTCTTCCTAATCTTTTTCGCTGCCAGTGCAAACAGGGCCACTTTATGAGTGACTTAACTGTTGGTATCGCTAAGGAGGAAGTGAACTGTTTCTGCTTGGGCATCCCTGCCTCCATATGTCAGCAGCAGTTTCAAGAGTCTCTCTCTTGGGAAGCTATACAGAGGACAAGTTAACATGTAGTGTGCTATGTCTTCCACTTGTTGTTGACCACAGATGCATAATCTCGATTCGAATGGTACCTTATGGTAGTGTCCGTCCAGCACTGCGGTTGGCATCATTTGAAATCTCAGTTCAATGAAAGCATTTCTCAGGGGCAGGGGCCTCAATTTGGACTGATAACATGCTCTATAGTGTTCTGTTTTTAGAAGAGGGAACCACCGAGAGAATTTAGATGTTGCAGGCCCCTCCTGGAATTTATCCAAAACCACCAATCCCTTAGTTGCTTCTTACCCATGCCTAGAGCAAACTTCAACTCAGGGAGATGATAACTATGCAGGAGCTTTTGGAATATTGCCACCCAATGACAATTATTATCCATTTCTAGAAAACACTTAGTAGGAAGACGCTCATTTTGCAAGATGGCGATTCATTTACAATATGTTAGCTGAGCACTCTCAATTCTTGCCCTAACTGAAGGACTACCAGCAGGGGTACCAGATGGAAGAGAGAAAAGTTTTTGAAGGAAGTTGTTCTGCACAATCTCCAGGGCTTCGGTCATGGTGTTGTCAGACCCCCAGATTTCAGACCCATAAAGCAGCTGCGTTATTACTTTGGTGTTAAAGATTTTTTATGGCAGGTTTCCTGATGAAGCAGGGGTTGAGCCACTCCACAATATTGCCTGCCTGTTCCTTCCACGCACAACTCGGTCCTCCTCTGGACAGCAGTTGTGCAGCACAGCATGTAGGGAAGGGGTGGCTTGATGAAAAAGAGGAGAGGGAACAGCGGCTTCCCCTTCCCATTCATCTGTGTATAGTTTCAGTCTCTGGACTGCATTCTACTGACAACCCTCGACAATATGGGCAGATCCACTTCAACCCGGAAAAATGTCAAGATAAGCTACGGGATGATTGCTTTTTCCTATCACAAGTCTCTTGTGTAAACTCAGTGGTATTATTACAGTTTTGTTTGGGTTTTTGTTGAGATTCGAGTTCTATTTTGTGTGAACGCTCAGAACTCAAGCACCCTGATCCAGCTCTCTAGATGCATCAATAATCTCTGAATGTGCATTCATTTGAAAGTAATGCAGCACCAATAGTGACAGTTGGATGCACATCAAATCTGTGAATGATTGTTTATGATCCAGTAAGTGATCCTAGAAATCTACCTGCTGGTGTACCTTGCCTGGCCTTCCAGTACCTTAGTACCTTTAGTATGGAGCCCTGACTCTTACTTTACCACTTCTATATATGCCCATTCAGATGTGGAACTAAGCACACGCATGAGTTTCTTTAAAACTTGGAAGCAGCAGCTAGGAAAGGACTGGGCCAGCTGCAGTTCTAAAAAGAGGGATGCATGAGCCTGTCAATTTTGGTTTGTCTCATTTTTCCAATCTTAAGTTTGTTCCATCTCATTTCTGCATTGGTTTGTATTTTTAGACGTCCTCATGAAATTTCATTGGTATTTTATGCATATTTCCCCTAATATACATACAATTTCCCCTGATAAATAATACATTTTTGTGCACACTTTTCCATATATACATACATACATACATACATTTTTGATTGGCGAACTGCATCCCAAAATTTGTCCAAGTGTGAATACTGAAGAATAACAATTTTGATTCATGGATTGGTTTGAGATGTGTGACTTACATAAATTTGCATTAAAATGCAAAATGAACAATTTTTCCCTCCATCCCTAATAATAACATCTTACTCATATAAAATGGGGTCAAATAGGCCTTTAAAAAGGAAGATAGAAAGATGTATTGTACAATTGCCTCAATTTAATGTATAAATATGAAAGTGTATTAAGAATGTGCAACTCTACAGTGCTGGTATTTGGAATCTGTAAGTATCCTCAGTGTTAGTTCCTACTTTGTACTCTATTCACATTCTTTAACTCAAGATCTCCTGGAGGTAGGAATAAATACAATACTTCATGTTAATACCTCCTTATCCTAATTGCCACATCAACATAAAAACACTGCTGTCCATGTTGGGTTCATGTAAAACCCATTTCTGTGTAGCATTTCTTTGTCTCCTAATCATTCTGATCCTGATGCCTTTTAGTAAACTCCTCAAATGAAAAAGCAAAGCTCTATTGATTGGTGGGGGGTGAGGTGAAACACCACAGGTAACCATGGTCTTTATTGTAGGAGAATTAATGGAATACAAAGTGGCACAAGTTGGAGAGGAAGTTGGGATGTTTTGCCCCAATGTGCATCAGTTTCCGCTTCCTTACACTGAACTGTGTTGGTCATTCCGTTGCTCAGTCGCCAGGTTGGAAGAGACCTTTTTGGAGCTCTTTGCAGTCTGAAGAGATTCAAGCATCATGCAAAAAGGACTCCTTGTGATGCCATTTTGCAATCACATCACCATTACATGGTGCTTTAATCAATGAATAAATGTGCTTGTGCACATCAATATCCTGCAAAGGGAACTAAAAGGCACAAACCGAAAATTAGAAAACTCCTTGTTTGCCAGTTCCAAAATTCAGTTTAGAAATTCTCCAGTTTAAATTGGAAGGCAGCTGAAGTGGAACGCCAGGCAGAGCCGGCCAGAGAACAATAATACAGTGGAACAGGAGACATCTGCTAGATGGTGGCCTCTTTTTTATCTTCCAATCTGGCATAGTGTGTGTTGGCAAACCTCCATCACACACAAGCTACAGCTGTGGGGAGTACTGCACCTCTCTCTCTCTCTCTCATACTAGGGAAAGGTTATGTTCTTCAAAGGCATCATGAAGGCGTTGTGAAACCAATGATGAAAGAGGGCTCATACAATATGATGTTTCTGATGGGCATCAGTCTCTTCCTCCGATTCTGTTTTGGAGCCTCTTAACTGGGGGTCCTCAGGTCACTTTCTAAGGACAGGTTATCTAGATCTAGCTCTCTGTCTTGCTGAGTCCTATATGTTTCACATGGACTCTCTAGTTAAAGACGGGCACAGTCCACCTTCCGTTGCACAAGCCCCTAAAAAATGCATAGTGGTAGTCTTCCGCTTCATTTCAAGCTGACTTGTTCAGGAGACTTTGCTAGGAGATTGAGCCCCAATAAGACTTTGATCTCTTATCGTTCCCCCCAGCAGCTCCTAGACAACAGTTCATCGTGCTTCAAAGGGGACAGTGTCTTCCTTTGAAGCTGAATTATTACATAAGGATATTGGAACATGCCTTGACAGAGGCATGTTGGGAGAGGCTTTATTAAGTATCTAAGCCAGGAGTTGAGCCATGTTGGGTGGGATTGTTGGCAGAACTTTAATGAGGTACAGATGGAAAATGTAAATGATTCCGCCTGAATTCAACTAACCACAGACCTGGGTTGCCCTGCGCAACAACCAATGGTGGGTTGCCAGTTTTGTTTGTTTCAGTGTGGCTTGCCATGATTGGTTGGATCTAGACTTTTCTCTTCTCCCAGGCATTTAACAGCATTTAACAATGCTAAGTTTGTTTGTTTTTAACGGACCCCAGAACTGTTGTTTTTAAATGGATACTGTTGTTTTTATACTGTTGTTTTTATGTTTTAAATTTTGTATACTTTTTAATGTTCACTGTTTTTAACTTTTGTAAACCGCCCAGAGAGCTTCGGCTCTGGGGCGGTATATAAATGTAATAAATAAATAAATATAAATAAATAAGTTAGTCCCCATTGAAATCAATGAGACTTCATAAGTAACTTGTTCCATTGATTTTAATGGGAACTAAATTCAACAAAATGAATCTAGATCCAACCCCATGTTCATAAAATCTCTATTTGGGGGCAGTCAGTCAGGAGGGTAAGTACAACAAAACATAGATGAAATGTTTATTAATTATTTTGCTGAAATAACAATTTCTTTTGCCAAAATAACACTTATTGGCCCGGTTCAGACGACACTTTGGGTTTTGTGGTTAACGTAACCATGCCCAGCTGTGGTTACGCTAACCACATGCAAAATGGGTGCAGACGACACCATTACCCCTTTTGTGGCTAAATTTTCCTTAACCACAAAAGGGTTAATGCAGCAGAAATAATAGAGCCCGAAGCATAGAGCGGCCGAAATTGCCACAGCTGCTCTATACTGTGGGCTCCGTGCCCATTGGAGGTGTGCTGGGGGAGGGCGAGGGGGTTATTTTTAAAATTGCCCATCGGGGGTGGGTGGGCTGGGAGGGAGGGGGAGGATTTTTTTTAAAAAAACTCACATTTGCGCTGGAGCGCTCCTGCGCTCCATTTCGGTGAAAAACTCATTCAAAATGGCGGCCGCAACATGCTCTGCCCTCCAGGCATGTTGCACACTGCGTGTAGAATGAGGGGGTGGGCACTTTAAAATAACCCCCCTCGCCCTCCCCCCAGCACACCTCCAATGGGCATGGAGCCCGCAGTATAGAGCAGCCGTGGCAATTTTGGCCGCTCTATACTTTGGCCTCTATGATTTCTGCCCGTTAACCACAGTCACGTGTCAGACGACACTTTTAGCCATGGTTAGTGCCTCTAACCACGTTGCAGAATGTGGTTTGGCAGCCTAACCACAATGTGGTTAACAGAAAAAAAACGTTAGTGAGATTGTGTGTCAGATGACACTGTAAACCATGGCTAAGGATTCCCTTAACCACTTTGTGGTTAAGCAGCATGGTTTAGTGTGTCATCTAGCAGTTGGTGCTGCCAGCAGATACTGAAGGAGTAAAGACTCCCTAGGTTGTTAGCTGAATTACCATTTTTTACCAGAACACAAGAACATCTTCTTTTTTCCTTTTTGTGAAAAACCTGCAGGCCTTTGGTTGAAGAAGAATTATTGAAATGTATGTACTGTTGCATAGGGGTGTGTGTGTGTGTGTGTGTTTGTGTGTGTGTATGTATGTATCATGGAGATTTCTAAGTTGTCTTGCTGATAAAAGCAATTGTCTTGGTTCTGCAGTACAACTTTGCTGACATGAGAATCTTCTTACAGTGATCATAATGTTTACTGGCTGTCTGCTTGTTTCAGGATCTGGGAATCTCCTCTCCTCCTGGCTGCAAAGGAAAATGATGTCTCCACAATCCAGAAGCTGCTGGCCAGCCATAGCTGTGATCTTCAGGAGAGAGGTACGTATCCCTGTTGCTTGTTGTGGCCACGTTGCCTGTAGAGGCAAGGGCACAGTCAATTTGGGAACAGGAGTAAGAGGACAATGGTAGAAGTGTGTTCTTGGGTTCAAGTATGCTAAGGGCAGTTTCAGATGTGCCAGAAGGAAGAAGAAGGTTCCTCGTCCTCCTATTCTCAAATGGGACATTTGCATCTCCTGTACCCAAGAGATGCCGCTGAATTGAAGGCACACGCATCTCCTCGGCAGGGGAGAGGCGCACACTGTATTTTGGATGACAGGAGGAATGGGGATTGTTCGCCATTTGTGCTGCCTGTTCTGTAAGCAGTGCTGCCATCTCAGAAGTAGCTCTTACAATCCCTGTGGGGACCTGACACATGGCATCTTCTGTGTACCTGGTGTTCCCTCTAGGTGCTGTTGGGGAAACGGCTCTTCATGTTGCTGCCTTGTACAATAGTTTGGAAGTTGCTCAGCTCCTTATGAATGTAGCTCCAGAACTTGTGAACGAGGCTATGACATCAGAGTTATACACCGGTAATTATGATGACGATTTATATCTACTTTTTGGTTCTACAGGTGTTTCACAATCTGAATTAAGCAGTAATGAATAAAGAATCCCTTTCCTTCTCTCTCTCTCTCTCTCACACACACACATACACAAATACAGTCACACGCGCACGCACGCACACACGCAAAAGAAAAATCAAGTAAAGTATTAGTGTGGCGGGGAGAATTACACACTTTCCGGAGGCCCCCCGGAAAGCGCACTTTCCCCTCCTCCATGGTAGTCAGGGCCCAGGCACAATCTAATTTCCGAGGGCCGCCTCCACTTTCCTGCCCCCGTCCCACTTGAATCGGGGTGTTTAAGGAGCGGCCGCCATTAGCATCCCCAGGGAACAGTGCACTTTCCAGAGGCTGCCATTAGCGTGGTAAGGGCGAATGACACATGTTCTGGAGGCCCCGGAAAGTGTGCTTTTTCGCCCTCCTAATGCTTCAGTCGGGCCTTTAAGGAGGAGGAAGTGTACTTTCCAGGGCTTCCAGAAAGCACATAATTCCCCCTGGCATGCTAAGGCCCCAATTGGAAGAATGTGGGGGGGGGGGAGAAAGTGCGACCGCCGTAAGCATGGCGGGCGGAATTATGCACTTTCTGGAGGCCCCCAGAAAGTGTGCTTTCTCTGGAGCAGTGGGGGAGTGGGGAGAAAGCACGCTTTCCGCTCCTCCGCTCCAATCGGGGCCCTAATGAAGTGAGCTGCACACACCTACGGCCTAGCCTTGACACCAGCCCTGCCTGTGGACTTCATGGCTTAGCTGGGATTTGAACCTAAGGCTCCTGGTTCCGAGTCCAGCACTCTCCATTATACGGTAATGGCACATATCCAATCATAATCACAATATTTTGCAAGAATGTCATGTGTGCGTCTCAAGGCCTTGAATGTGGGCTGTTTAAAGAGAGAGTAGCACAGTCAAAGAATCATAGAATAGTAGATTTGGAAGGGGCCTGTAAGGCCATCGAGTCCAACCCCCTGCTCAATGCAGGAATCCACCTGACAAATGGTTGTTCAGCTGCCTCTTGAATGCCTCTAGTGTGGGAGAGCCCACAACAGTAAAATGCCACTGGAAAGGGAGGGCAGTTCGTGCAAGAGAAGAGGAGGAGGACGTAGCAGGAGATGGATGGAGGAGAGCTGAGGACAAAATTCAGGGAAAGCAGCGGTGTGGTGAAGAAGAATGAAACACATAAAGCAGCCTGCAGCTAGAAGAAGAGTGAATCTCTGCAACAAAGGGTGGCAATAAAAGCCTGAAGGAGCTGGGACAAGCAACTGTGGTTAATCTGGCAACAGTAACAACTGTGCTTTACAATGAACAGTGGCCTAAAGTTAGAGTTATTCGTATTTGCTTTATAGTTCCTATTAATTTTGCAAAGATTTCTGAGACAGTATACATGAAGCACTGCAGGTGCTCTAAATGTGCAATCAAAGCGTCTACTCAAAAGTAAGTCCCATTTTGTTCAGTGGGACTTACTCCCGGGTACGTTTGCATAGGATTGCAGCCTAAAATGCTATGTCATTAGAGTAGATCAGCATTATTATCCCCATATTGTAGATGAGAAGGCTGAGAGCGTATGACCTAGAGCCACTTTGGGACTTTGAACCAGGGTCTTTGAGAAACACCATCTGAGAAATTCAAGGTGGAATATTAAGCAGCAGAACGAGAGTCAATAAAGCGCTAGAACTCTTGGATGAGAATCTCAGCTATTCATTTTAATGGCAATTAATTTTGCGGTTGCATTAGTAATTAAAATCAGCATCCAAATCAAGACTGCGTCAACTCCCCAAACCCTTTCCTCTCCAGTTAACCCACGTGAGTGTCTTTGAGAATGTGCGAGGCTGACATATAAACTGCAAGTGTAATCTAGTGTACCTTAGGATTGTTCATGAGTCCTTCACCCACATACTAGCAGCGGGGATAGGTGGGCACTGATGATGCAATTTTTGTTAATGATGTCGGCTTTGTAGACCGTAATCCACTGTGATCCTCATGTAAGAATCCATTTATGTATTTAGGGGAAACAGCTCTTCACATAGCAGTGGTGAACAAAAACCTGGACCTGGTGAAAGCTTTGCTTGAGAAAGGGGCAGATATTAATGGCCCACGAGCTACCGGCTATGTCTTCAGGCACAGAAGTGACAATCTTATCTATTTTGGTATGTCTGAAGTCTACAATCTGCTTTCTCAATAGTCTTTTCATCACATTATTATTATTATTATTATCATCATCATCATCATCATCCTGCCCTTTTCCCAGTACTCAAGGCGGTTTACAAGATTAAAACGTACAATTAGAACATTAAATATGAATTATGTATGTAGAGAACTTTTGGTTATGGAGGACCTTTCAGTCACATGGTCCCCTACCTGCAGTCTGCACCACTAAGAACAATAATAGAAACAATGTTAAAATCAGAATGCAAACCAGAGAGTATCACATAAACAGCAATGGAACCTTAACTCAAGTCTGGGCCAAGGTAAACAAGTGAGTTTTTAGGGCCTTCCTGAAGGCCTGTAATGATGGGGCCTGGTGAACATCAACTGAAACAGATGGCTACGAAGAAGATCCTATTCCATGTGCCCACTAGTCTAATTGCTCTTAAAGGCAGGGTCACAAGTAGGGTCAGAGTTCTGGCAGGTTGGCATGGATGAAGGCGGTCCTTCAAGTAATCTGGACCCAAAGCAATTAGGGCTTTAAAAGTTAATACCAGCACTTTAAAACGGGCCCAGAAACACATTAGCAACTAGTGGAAGTATAGGGGTCACACAATCTGATTATGTAGCACCTACCAGTACTTGGGCGGAGTTCAGGTTTCTGAGCTATCTTTAAAGGCAGCCCCACTAGTTACCAACTATTTTTTCCGGAGGGCCGTTTTGAGGAAGGCCACACATGGCAAGCCGTTGTGCCTGAGGTGTGTAGTGGTTTGATAATGGCAGTTCTGCCTGCGGTGCTTGATCCACGATGGACCATTCACACATACCCATGTTGTTACTTGATGGTGCAGCCATCAGCTGAAGAGCGTAAAGCTCTAAACTAGCTCTAGGGTGATGAAAGGAGGACAGAACTCTTCTGTACCTTTTTGCAATGGTAGAAGAGATATACGTCTGGCACCATCTGTTTTTCATTTCTTTTCTATTGTTGGTTCTAAGACTGAGCCCTGACTCTCCGCTTCTGGGGAGAGTAGAAACCG
Organism: Elgaria multicarinata webbii; assembly: GCF_023053635.1. NCBI lineage: Eukaryota > Metazoa > Chordata > Lepidosauria > Squamata > Anguidae > Elgaria > Elgaria multicarinata. The sequence goes on from NC_086176.1 coordinate 10,372,818, forward strand.
CACGACTCTGGATTTCCTCAGAATGGAGGGACGAAATGTAATTGAAAGAGAGAAAGAGTGTGTCCAGTTATTGGCCTTGGTTTTTTTTTTAAAATGCCCATTCCTCTTCCCTAGCCGTAGGTCCATAGTCCTGGACTTTTTCAGATGCAGAATCACACTTTTCCCTTCTCCTTTCACCTTCCTCCCCTTTCCCATTTTTCTTCTTAAAACAAAAGCAACAAAAACTTTAAATGGTGCATTCTGTATCAAACGAACAAGTTCATGATACGATCATAAATCAGTTTTAACCAAATTTAATAATGAAGTAGTTAAAACGAGCCCAATCCAAAACTGAAATGACCAACAAAAGTAATATAAAGAATAAAAAGGCCATTCATTTAAAAGCCAAACTACGTTTGTAAAACCACCTTAAAAGCAACAGATAGAGGCTCAGTTCAGGCAACACGTTTCTCAACAGTGGTTTTAGAACTCCACGGTGGAGTTTTACGCCACTGTTGAGAAAATGTGTAGTCTGGCAGGAAAACACCACCCCACCGTGGAGGTTTTTTTTTAGAAAACTCCACACTGAATATCCTCGCTGTGCACAGGAGAGTTCCTGCACAACGGTTGTGTTCCGTGTTGTGTAGAGGGCTCTGTGGAGCTTCCCATTGCTTTGAGTGGTCTTTTCCCACAGGCTACTGAGTTGTCTGGCAAGAGTGGTGAAAGGAGGGAGGGCCGCTCTAGGAGAGCTGTTGGGATTGATTTTTTGCAGCAATGGCTTATGGGATACCATCAGGAGGGACCGGGGGAGGATTGAGGGTGGAGGAACTGTCAATCAAATGCCGCCTTGAATTTTACTCAACTCTATGGGAGCTCACAGTCACACACCAGTGGAGTTAGAACATGTTGTGTGTTGAGTGCCCCCTACAAATTCAACCATTGAGTGGAGTTTTCCCACTGCATAGAGAAATGTGTTGTCTGAACTGAGCCAGTGCCAGATGAATATCTCTCAGGACAGGAGGGAGTTGTATAGAATGGGGCCACCATTGAGAAGGTCCTCTTTCTAATGTCTACTAACCTTGCAGCCGGCCCACCTTTAAGATCTGTAAGTAGGGCCTCCAATGATGATCTCAGCACATGGGCCGGTTCATAAGAGGGCAGGCCAGCCTTCCTCAAGCTTTGGATTTGAATTCCCATCAGCCTCAGCCAGCATGGCCACTGATCAGGAATGCTGGGAGTTGTAATTCAAACATTTGGAGGGCATCAGATTTGGTAAGGCTGGGATAGGTGGCCTTTATATATAGTGCATTTCATGTGCTCAAAGCATTATTTCGATACTTTTTACAATACCTCTACAAGCAAGGCTGGTAGTTTTGTGCCCAAATTGCAGATTGGAAGCCAAAATGAAGAGAATGAGGCCATCACGCAGTGAGTTCCTGACTGAGGTGTGATTTGAGCCAGAGACTTCCTGGTTCACACTCTTGGGGGCATATCTCCAACATAGACCTAAACTGGTATTATCAGTCATTCCCTTGCCCAGAGGGAACTCTTGTTTTGAGGAGTGGAATGGGCTGAGGATCTGTAACAGAGGATTCCCAATGCTTTTGCCAAGCCCTTGCATTCTTTGGGGGAAGCAATGGAAGTTAAATTGGTATAAAACTGGTACATTTCAATTTCAATTACATAGGGATACATTTGGTGCCTGCCAATTCCAGTATGAACAAACCCGATCTGCAACTCCTGGACTAATGTGTAGATAAGAACACCAGCTTTTGCGCTTCTGGAATGTTCCGACGCATTTCTCGGCTCAAATAATATATCCAAACCTGTTTTAAAATGTGTTGTTTTAAAAATGCGTGTTTTGAGAGAAGTATTTCAAAACACAAGTTTAAATTCATATTTAAATGCACATTTTCATGCAGATTTTTTAAAAAAGAATTTCACAGATCAACCAAATGGACTTAAGGACGAGCGCAGGCTGTAGTGACACAAATGAGAAATAGACCAGTTTGCTCATGCCGAAATATAAATTTGTTGTGTAAATATGCCCTTAGCCTGTTCATTACCTCAGAAAGTAACGCTCATCTTCGGAATTCCTCTGCAGTTCAGATAAAATGTTGTTGCTCTGGGCCTTTAAGAAGGTATTTCATCCGTCGGTTCCCTGGTCTGCCGTGCTATTTATTCAGAGGCCTGCTTTTCCTTCAAGAGCCAAATCTCCATCGAATGTAAATCAGAATTTCCCAGCTGACTTCACTGAAGCTGAGGATTTACCATGCTGTGCTTAGATAGATCCCCCGTTACCTGTTTCAGGCAGTAATTAAACCATACTTAGTCGATCAATTTTCAAGCATTTTGGTAATGAGCCTTCATTAATTTTCACTCAGAATAAATTGTAACACTCCAGAGAGCGTACGTGAAGAAAAGGCGGGTGTCTCCGAATCCGGCCTTCCTCATCTAGCTGCTCTCATTCAAATTAAGTTCCATTACTGTCAGTGGGAAATGTACAGCCTCAGAGGGCCACAGTCCCCACCCCAGGTCAGATGACTCACATTTCATGTTGAAATGTCTTTCTTTTAAATCTCAAAGGCCACATTTTAATTAGAGGGAAGACTAGAGTAAAGGGCATTTAGCATGCTGTGCAATTGATTCTGTAATCGCTCGGAACCAGAAGTTATTTTTTTACTTTTTGAAACTAGATTAAATGGTCAGGGGTGGGGAACCTGCCCCCCCCTCCCAGGGACTCCAACTCTCATCATCTCAAGCCAGCATGACCAATAGTTAGGGATGATAGGAGTTGTGGTCCAATAACCACTGGTCCCCCCTGGTCTAGACGATTCAGGGCCAAAACAGATATTACTTTACAGTAGTTGCAGAATTCCTGATCTGAATTGGTCCCATGGCCATGGAAAAGGGTTAAAGCCCCGTACCCCTCCACAGTAGGATCTAGAGATCAGGATTGAGGGCTCTGCACCAATCCCAGAGTAAAATAATAGTAATAAAAAAAAAACCCCACATAGCTGTATTGGCCCTCACATTTCATGTTTGCTGAAATTATTGAAGCACATGGTGAATCTACATGTTATCCACAACATGGGAGTTCTGCCCCATAACATACTTAGTTTTCACAACTGTAACAGCTATTCCCTCACCCCAAGGAGTACTGGGAAATGTGGTTCTCAATTTCAGAGAAATGCACCATGTGCTGGTGTTATAAGGCGGGTAAGTAGCATAAACAATTAAGCAGGCTGGTGTATCAGTTATGCCTGTGCATTAGAAAGGCACACATTCTTTTCCTTAGAAGTTGTGTGGTGGTGTTGGTGTTAATGGACTCCTGTTGATAATATTTCTGTAGTCATAATGAGATACACAAATCTAATTACCACTGATGCCCTTAAAAGTGTGTGTGTCTATTTGTGCACACATACTGTTTTAATCTTGGGTTTATTACTGTTTTAATCTTCGATTTATTATCCAACAATATATGCAAGCTTTGAACCTTTGGTTTGTGAGGCTTGCCTATCCCCATGAAGTCTGAAATTGTGCCTCTGGTTTTAAAAATCTTCCTTCTGTTCCCCCCCCCCCCTCTCTTAGGAGAACATATTTTAACTTTCGCAGCCTGCGCAGGGAACGAAGCGATTGTGCGACTGCTCATTGAACATGGCGCCATCATCCGGGTGCAGGACTCCTTGGGTATGACATTTCCGAAGGGATCTGCAAGCCTTGGAGGAGACACGTCAGAAGAGAGTGTGGTCCCATGGGTCCCTGTCCTTGCGGTCCTGTGCCTCTTCCTTCCCATGAATAGCAGGAAGCTGGAATAGGCAGGCATCCCTGAGGCAGCAGGAGGCAAGATGCCAGAAGATGGGATGTTGAGCATCCTAGGCCCGTGTCTGTGGTAGCGTCATCCTTGTCGTTCAGGAAATCAAGGGCCCATTTTGATAGAATCGGTGGAATCCAGTGATACAGTTTTTCTGTGGGACTGCTGCCCCCCGCAACCCTTCCCTGCCATGCCCATGGAGAAGCCGCATGTCAGGGAGGGTTCTGAATAGCTTTCTTCCAGACATGCTGTTTTTTGTCTATGCTGGGAGTAGAGATGTGAAGGCCCAGAAAAAAACCAGAAAAATTCGGGGGGGGGGACGTTTTCCCCCCGTTTTTTCCCCTAAGCCTTTTTTGGGTTTTTTTCCAAAAAATTGGAAAAATTGAAAAAAAAATGAAGAAAAAACGGATTACGGGATGTTTTATTTTAGCATGATGAATAAAATGTTTAAGGCAAGGTGTTCAGATATTGACTTCTCCAAATGATTTCTAAAAACTGTACAGTATCAGATTATTACAATGTCTGTGTACCGAGGACAAGCAAGTCCTAGGTTGCAAACTGAGACTACAACTCTCAAATGCAAGAGGAAGATGCATTTCTGCCGCTAGGGGGCAGCACTTCCATGGACGCAGAGACTGAAACTAATACTGATAGCTATAGGTCAGGAAATGAGTCTGATTAAATTTCATGCATATTCATTGAATCTCCCCCCCCCCCATTTTTCTCAGTTCTTTTTATGGGAATGGGGACTTTATGTCTTGCCACTGGAGGACTAGCGGAGACAAATAATTTTCTTTGTTACTAATGTCGGTGGTTTCTTCAGTTGTTGTTTTTTAAAATTGTTCTTTGCCTGCTCCTCGTAAACTGGCAGAACCAAAGAGGTTCCTTACAGTTCAGGTGTTCCTAACAGTTCAGGAGCTTGTAGCTCCATTTGTTACCCCAAAAAAGTAAAAAAAGTAAATTAAATTTATAATAATTGTTTGAATACACCAGTTTTAATATACCAAATGTAATAATTTTATGCCAAACCAACTTGGACATAATTACATTTTATGTTCCTAAAGTAACAAAGTGACTTTCAATCTGTAAAAAGTGCTAAGAAAAGGAAAGGAACCTCTCGTGCAAGCACTTGAGTCATTGCTGACTCCTAGAGGGATGCCTGCTTTCGCTGACGTTTTCTTGGCAGACTTTGTAGCCGGGTGGTTTGCCATTGCCCTCCCCAGTCGTGGTTACTGGTTTCCCCCAGCTAGCTGGGTACTCATTTTACCGACCTCGGAAGGATGGAAGGCTGAGCCAACCTGAGCCGGCTGCCTGAGAACCAGCTTCGGCTGGGATCGAACTCAGGCCGTGGGGAGCGTTTCGGCTGCAGTAACTGCCGCTTACCACTCTGCATCACAAGAGGCTCTAAAAAGTGCTAATATTGCATTATTTCAATTTTTCTGAAAATTTCCCTTTTTTCCCCATGGCTTCAAAATTTCCGGAAATTTTACATCTCTAGCTGGGAGTGGGGGTTGAGCGGGAAAATATTGAAATACAATCTGCATTCTGAAGTCCAGGAAAGCCTTTACCCTAGCTCCGTCCAGGCATTCACAAAGGGGTTAAAACCAATGTGTGAGGAGAACCACTCTGGCTCCGCCCCTCTCCCTCATAGGATTTATTGTCCTCAATTTGTGGAGGCTGACAGTCTGAAGAGGAGAGCAGCCTGTAAATGTGGAGGCTTTCCACACGAGCCAGAATGTGAATTTTTCAGCATTCTGGCTCACGTGGGGAGTTTCCACAAGTACAGGAGTCTCTCCTCTTCAGACTCTTGCTCCCTCCACGAGTTGAAGGGTGGGACTGAAGTGTGCCTTCTCCAGATTTTAGCCACTTTGTGAACGCCTAAATAGGGCTTCTGATTCTGCTGGTGGTATAAACTAGGTTTAAGAACTAAACTACGCAATCAGAAGAATCACATTGTTCAGTTTTGGCTGGAGTCCCACTTCAGAATGCATATAGGGCAGTGGTTCCCAAAGTGGGTGGTATTGCCCCCTTGGGGGCGGTGGGATTGCATAGGGGGGCGTTAAGAGGCAAGGGAGCGGCAGGGGGGCGCTCGAGGTAGTCTTTTCCGAGAAGCGCCTCTCCAGAAGGTCTTAAAACCCAGGGATACTTTTATGGGAGAAGGTAGTTTGGTCCTAAGCCATATAGGGGAAGAATCCACACATGTATTAATACCATTTAAGAAGAGTCCTTTTAACGGTGAATTGAAATATTTCAAAAGCACCAAAACGGTAATGAAGAGACATACGCTGCTTGGTGTGCCCTGCCACGCCGGCTGCAAAACAGAGGCGTTCACTCTCTTTTCCCTCCCTCCCTCGGCAAGCCTGCAGTGGGTGCTTTGGAATAAATATTCCATTAATTGTTACTGTTTTGAATTTTATTGTTATTATCTTCCTTAGTGGGTCGTTGAAAACCACTATTCTGAATTATGATTTTTATAGTGTAGGGTAGGGGGCGCTGGGCATGAGTTTGTGGAACCAAGGGGGCGGTTACCTGAAAAAGTTTGGAAACCACTGATATAGGGGATTCCATGTTTGAATGTTTTCCTATATATTAAAAGTAAAACACAGTAAGGATAGGCTATACTTCTTTTCCCTCATGAATTTTTTTTAATAAAAGGGTGTGGGTGTGTTGTGTTTAATCCATTGAAACGTTCAGAGAAGTAATTTCCCACTTGCAGTCTAACTGGTGCAGTCTAGATAGGGCTCCTCCATTTGATTCTGCTGTTTATGCAGCTGGGCTCTCGGCTTTTTTATTTAAAAAGTGAAAAGACCCTCCAGGCTATAGGCCAGAAACATACTTTGCTGGCCTGGTGCATGAAAATTCCACACTTCAGTTAGTGTTGGGCTCTTCTTTCAGCATCGCTACAAAGGGTGCAAATGAGGCAGAGCATGGACCACCTGTTGCCTCTCAAATTCTCCCCAGGATACAGGAATGAGTCTTGTTTTTCTTTTGTGTTCCGGCAGGTAACTCCGTCCTCCACATCTTAGTTCTCCAACCTAACAAAGCATCTGCATGTCAAATGTACAACCTGTTTCTCTCCTTCAACAAAGAGGACAAGGACCTGGACTCGATTCCCAACAACGAGGGGCTCACTCCATTTAAGTTGGCTGGCGTTGAGGGCAACACTGTGGTGAGTCCATGAGCTTCGGTTGCTGCTGTTTGTTTTATTCAGTGTATTTTTATCCAACTATATTCAATATATTGAATACAAAATATTCAATGTATTTTTATCCAACTATAAAACTATGGTTTTATACTGTTGTTTTATATTTGAATTGTCTTAATTTTGTAAACCGCCCAGAGAGCTTTGGCTGTTGGGCAGTATAGAAGTGCAATAAATAAATAAATAAATAAACAAACAAACAAACTTTACCAAAATATTTCAAGGCCTTCAAGCTTACTAGACATATGCTAACAAACATACAACAGCCTTTAAGACATTAAAACAAAATCAACCATCGAATGATGTATAGAATCATAGAATAGCAGAGCTGGAAGGGGCCTAAAAGGCTATCGAGTCCAACCCCCCGCTCAATGCAGGAATCCACCCTAAAGCATCCCTGACAGATGGTTGTCCAGCTGCCTCTTGAAGGCCTCTAGTGTGGGAGAGCCCACCACCTCCCCAGGTAACTGGTTCCATTGTCGTACTGCTCTAACAGTCAGGAAGTTTTTCCAGCTGGAATCTGGCTTCCTTTGACTTGAGCCTGTTATTCCGTGTCCTGCACTCTGGGAGGATCGAGAAGAGATCCTGGCCCTCCTCTGTGTGACAACCTTTTAAGTATTTGAAGAGTGCTCTCATGTCTCCCCTCAATCTTCTCTTCTCCAGGCTAAACATGCCCAGTTCTTTCAGTCTCTCTTCTTAGGGCTTTGTTTCTAGACCTCTGATCATCCTGGTTGCCCTCTTCTGAACACGCTCCAGCTTGTCTGCATCCTTCTTGAATTGTGGAGCCCAGAACTGTATATTTTACAACTTACAGGTGCTTTGGACACTATGAGCCTATCCACACACTTGTATACTCAACATCTGTTGGGTAGTAGGATAATCCTTGTGTGCCCACCCCCATGTCCTGTCCTGTTTCCCTGGACCCACCTGCAAAGGAACAATGCGTCCTCTGAACTTGTCTGAACAGATTTGGGGAAGATCCCTGGACTGACTGACCGAGAGCTTAGTTAGGGTCCCTCTTTGGGAGCCCTCTCCCCAGCCTATGTGATTTATAGCAGTCGACCACTGCCACTGCCCTCAACAGCCCTCCTTCCCTGGTCTGGACAATATTGTACATACCTTAAGTCTTGTAGGGAAGATCATAAAATGTTGGAAGATGCCTTGCAGGCCTGGCAATGGACTGTACAAAAGGGAAAACTAACACATTGCTATTCTTAGACATTTTAGATTAGCCCTTCACTGCTCTGCTTTAGGTGGGCAGTAAAGACATCCCTGTGTTGCCCAGCATTTGTTGATCGCTGCTTTTATTCTTTTAGAGAGGTTTTTTTTAGCGCTATTTGTAATTGTTTAAGTTGTTTTAATATTTGGGGGTCTTGTGGCCAACATGCAGTCTATAATTTTTTAAAAAACCAGGATATCAAATTGATTGAGACAAAGAAATTGTTCCAGGATAAACATTTATGGGTATGAAAGAACAAAAAGGAAGGGAACTTTTTCAATATGTTGAATTCCCTTGGTATTATAGTGGAACTAAGCTCTGAGGAAATGTACGTTTGAAGGTATTGATTAAGGTTTGAGAAAAGACATAGATGCAGGGAGACTTCTGTAAATATAATTATGTATTGACATTTATTATAGGATTAATTATACTCTTTTTTCCCCTTTGGTTTTGTATTTTTCCAAATCTATCGTTCGAAAGAGAAATTGCCCCAGAAAGTGGTCATGGGGGCAGTTATACCATTCATAGCAACTGTTTGCACATGCGCCTAGTGTAATTGAGTTTTTTTTTTTTTTGCTTCCCATTAACCAGATGTTCCAGCATCTAATGCAAAGAAGAAAGCACATCCAATGGACTTTTGGGCCTTTGACGTCCACCTTATATGACCTCACGGAAATCGATTCATGGGGTAATGATCAGTCTCTCCTGGAGCTCATTGTCACCTCCAAAAAAAGAGAGGTATTTTGGGGGAATTGCACTACATACTTCTAGAATGTTGGTTTTCTAGTGGTCTTCTGGGGAGCCCTGGTTTTTCTTGGAAGCTTATCTAAGTTCTCTAGTGAGAAGATCAGTAATAGCAGACAAACTTTCCTGAAGGCAGATTATTCACAATTGCTGATATTCCCATGTACAGCCACAGGAGGGTGACCCCAGAATTCTCATGCTGGACAGTTCCATGGCAAATAGACAAGAATTCTGTGGCAGATAGGTTGTTGTACGAAGAGCTCCCTGTGGGTTGAAAGTTTGAACATCAGTTGTCCTTACACAACACTAACCTCTTAAAGAAGGAATAATACTTCTTAAATTGAATGTTTAAGGAACTTCATGTGCATTCTCTTGGTAGTCACAATAGCCCTTTAAAATAGGCCAGAATTATTATTCCTGTATTACAAATTCTAGGAGTTACGAGATGATGGCCATCCTAAGGCCATCCTAAGTGCCCAAAGCTGAGGTGAGATTTGAGCTGGCGACTTCTGGCTCACGGTATATATTCTGTTTCTTGTTACACTAAGCTTTATTGGCAATGATGTTTATATATAATGCTTTTATCAACGATGTCACGCTTACTCCGGTCAAGGAAGCTCGTAGTCTTGGCTTTATATTTGATTCCTCGCTCTCCTTTATTCCTCATATCGAGGCAGTAGCTAAATCTTGTCGTTTCTTCCTGTATAATATTGCCAGGATTCGACCATTTTTGTCTGTCTCTTCTGCCAAGACTCTCGTTCACGCACTGGTCATCTCTCGGTTGGACTACTGCAACCTCCTTCTCTCTGGCCTCCCCTCATCTCACATCAGTCCGCTGGTCTCTGTCCACCACTCTGCCACTAAGATCATCTTCCTGGCCCGCCGCTCTGACCATGTCACTCCGCTTCTGAAATCTCTTCATTGGCTTCCAATTCACTCCTGAATCCAATATAAACTTCTCCTGTTGACCTTCAAAGCTTTTCACGGTCTAGCTCCTGCCTATCTCTCCTCTCTCATCTCACACTATTGCCCCGCTCGTGCTCTTCGCTCCTCTGATGCCATGCTTCTCGCCTGCCCAAGGACCTCCACTTCCCTTACTCGGCTTCGTCCTTTTTCCTCTGCTGCCCCTCATGCCTGGAACGCTCTTCCAGAACACTTGAGAACTACCAACTCAATCACAGCTTTTAAAACTCAGCTAAAAACTTTTCTTTTCCCTATAGCTTTTAAACATTGAGTTGTTCTGACTCTATACTGTTAGCTTCCCGGTGCCTGTTTACACTTCCCTGTGCCTGTTTGCATTCTCTTTCCCTCCTTATTGTTTACTACAACTTTATTAGATTGTAAGCCTATGCGGCAGGGTCTTGCTATTTACTGTGTGGTCTATACAGCACCATGTACATCGATGGTGCTATATAAATAATAATAATAATAATAATAATAATAATAATAATAATGCTATTACAGCTGGGAGTATGCAGGCTTGGTAGCACAGTTAGTTTTTTCTCTCAGCTCTAATTCCAGTTCTTTTTGTACAGGCTCCTCATCTGTCCGTCTCAAATCCTCCTATCTTCTTCTCTCTTCTATAATAGCAGCTGCAGTCTAGGGTAGGTCTCAGTTGTGTCCTACTGCAGTTCCCAGGATTCTTGGAGCTTTCTTCTGCTTGTCACTATTAATTTAGTCTTTCACCTAACCTGGACAGGATCTATAGTACTGCTTTATAATGATTTATAATGGTATTGACAACTGTTGAGGGCCATGTCATTTCATATACCGTTTTCAAACCACTTTCAAAGTTAGATCTTGCTTGGTGTAGATCTATCTGGTCCTGGAGAACTAATCCTGAAAAAAAACTCACATAAGTAGACTTGTGGAAGGTTCAACACAGGCTGTTGAGGAAGTAACATCTCAGAGAGTCTCCCAAATTGAGACAGGGGCCCAGCGAGGCCCAACAGACTGTAAGGATTTACAAACTGAGCTAGGTAGACCGAGAGACACCAGCCCTCCAGACAAACTGAGGGACAGACAAATATCTTGACGTTATTAAGTCTGTGCCGTGGACCTTATTGTAGACAGTGTTGGAAATAATACACAAGTTCCTTCATATAGGCAACAATTGCGCCGGTTTTGAGCAGCCATTTGGTGAAGAGCTTCCATTGACCCTCAGTACATCTAAACATAACCTTCAACTTATTTGAAAGGGACAATAACCATTTTGTCACAGAGGGCAAATCCTACTCACCATAGTTATAATCAGGGAGGGGGGTGTTGTCAGTCCCTCACTTACACTTTATTTGAGGGGAGGGAGCCTCCATACCCAACTATATCTTCAAGAAAGGAAGTAGTCTCATCCCCAAATTATTTGGGAGGACTTATTCCATTATTCTTTTCAAGACTCCTCTATTCCTCCCTCTTTCCCTCTTTCACTGTAATTTCCCCCTGCCAGTTTCCCCCCCCCCTCCATTCTCATTCTCTCTACCTTCTCTTTACAAAAAGAATTTGGGAGCGGGGCGGGGAGGGGGGGAATGGGGGATGGGACACAATGGCCTGGTTCAGGCAACTCACTAAACCATGCTGCTTAACCACAAAATGGTTAATGGAATGCATTAAGGTTAAACCATTCCCTTAACCATTTTGTGGTTTAGCAGCATGGTTTAGCGTGTTGTCTGAACCAGGCCAGTGTCTTATCTATTTATGCAGTAAGGAAGAAAGCTTATTATAAACCCTGTGGGGCTGACATGCCAGTAGCCCTTGCAGCCATCATGCTCATGTGGTTATTGGGTCATGTTGGTTGTTTCCTCTATCAACCTCTCTCAGAACTCTGCTTTTTTCTAAAGTAATTGGAATCCAATTCCATGGAAGGGTGTTGGTGAAGCAATACTACTGATCTTATCTGTGAATTTATTCTGAAATTCACACTTTTAAAACTAGTAATTGACACATGCACTGCTCCAAGGTCCCATTCTTCTGAAAGCTAAAGTACTTCAGCAAATCGTCCTTTGTAAAATGCAGGCAGCTAACCAGTGCTAAAGAACTTTCTCCCCAAGTTATGAATAACACTGAGTTAGTTGTTTAATTCATGGGCTAGTATGGAGGTACCCTTTTAACGTGATTCAAGCACCTACCCTCTTCATTTTCAGTGCTACATTTCCTATCCTTGAGTGTTATTTGCTTTTGGGAGGCGTTTCTCCTTGGGGAGGAGGTTGAACAAAAACTATTTTACATCCTTTAGGCACGGCGGATCCTAGACCTTACCCCTGTGAATGAGCTGGTAAGCTTGAAGTGGAATAAATATGGAAGGCCGTATTTCTGTGTCTTGGCCTTATTCTACGTCCTGTATATGATTTGCTTCACAATGTGTTGCGTCTACCGGCCTCTGAAAAAACGAAGCTGTAACAAAACGCATGAAAGGGATAATACCATCTTTGTTCAGAAACTTTTGCAGGTAAGTCCTCTCTTAATGTTAGTGTGTTGAGGATGTAGAAATTATCCGTGATTTCCCTAACCAGTAGAAGAAAACCCACAGATTCAGAGTTGCAGATAGAGATCTCAGATACAGCATCAGGTTCCTGAACAGTTATCGGGGTGTGTAGAAGAATGGTGATGTTACAGTCAGAAGGAAGTCTGTGTTCCATGGGAGTCATTCCCAAATGTGTGCATAGGGTTGCAAATGGAGTGGGGAACTCTGATGAACCTGAACCTGACAGCTTGCATAGTCGCACGCTGTTCCGTAGCCGAATGGAAAAGTAGGATCAGCGCTAGTTAGGTCAGACAGATGCAGAGCAGATGGATGGGCTGTATGGAAGCGACGCTAGGCCATGGCTCCCTGGTGCGTTTCCAGTGCTTGTTTGCAGATCTACACGTTCCCTTCCCGTATTATGGGATTCACCACGTCAGCTCTATGGTGGGTGAGTGAGCCTCTGCCATGTAAATTGTGAAGCTTTAAGACACGGGAACCCTGCATGCTACGTTCTTTCAGGGAGCACCTCATGCTCCACATCAGAAAAATCAAGAGATGAGAACAACCGCGCTCCTGTACCTTTAGGATTTGTGTAGAAGAGGGGATTTTGGCAGGTACAGCGTGCCAAGCAGGGGTGAGAAAAGCTGTGCCTGTTGAAATTCTTCCTTTGGCCAACTACGAAAACCCCAGGATCCCTACTGCCTACCTTTGATCACCCAATGTTGGGAAGGTTTTTTTTCTTCCTAGCGGGCACAACTGATTCTCACACAAGATGCATTTGTACTGAGTTTGTATCACTTGTGTATCTTTTCTCTGTCTTATGGAATACGAGAAGCCCACTAACATCTAAAACAATGGCATTCCTATTGTCATCTGTCAGAATCTTGCTTCCAAGCAACCTGGAATGTTTGTTCTCCATCGCCTAACTGCAACCACCGGCACTTAATGCGCAGGTTGTGCAGGGATTGAACTCGTCTTCCCTTTTTAAAGACAGGCAGACTGAGACACAGAAGAGAGACAGCTAGAAATGTTCTTAAATTGGATGGTAAGTGGCTCACTTAGCTTGGAGCCAGGTTATTATTTTTTTCAAAGATGTGGCAATTAGATCCCATTTTCAGGCACAACTGGGAGTCATTTTAATATTAGTGCAAAGGGTTGTACGGTAATTCAGAGGCAAGGCTGTCTTTATTCAATCCAGATTTCTAAAATTCCTGTTTTTCTCTTTATTCTTCTAGATTTTACTGAATGAGCAATCCTCTTAGGGAAACCAGTTTATGATGTTTTATGTGTTTGTTTAATTTGACAAGGTTTGGGGGTGGGTACCAATAGGATGCTTATGGTTCCGTTCTGTACCTGTCCACAAAAAGCAAGTTCAGTTAAAAACAGCTCCCCTGCTTCTGGAAGATTCACAGGCCATTTGGTAGGTCTCCAAGAAAAATAGGATCTCAGGGTCTAGAGCAGCCACTGAGAACTTGCACCCTTACAGACGTGATTTAGTGCATCAGTGGTGTACTTGACAAACCATCCCTTGTCAGGGTGGAGCTGAGAAGGTATATTAAAAGAATCCAGGGCTTTAGAGGTCATCGCCATCACCTGGACCCGACCCCAGAAAGCAAGAAATTTGTTCCATTAAAGGTTTAGCTCTTGGCTTATGTGATGTTCCTAACAATATTGGTTCATGTTTTCTTTTCAGGAGTCCTACGTAAGTCCCGAAGATGATCTCAGACTTGTGGGTGAGCTCATCACAGTTATAGGAGCCATAGTGATACTTATTCTGGAGGTAAGAGGAATGATTTTCCCTTCCCAATCTTTGTGTGAGATAGGAGAGCACAAACTGTCCAAGTTCTGAAAAAAAAAAATATCAGCAAAATGATTAGCAATATTGCCCCATAGAAGCTACCTCTAAACCCTGTGATCTCGTCGCTGGAATCGATAAAAGATACTGTCAGAAAGTAATATCAGGTGCTATCTGCCGACATCATTCTTTCTGTTAGAATTAGGTTGCAAAGGGGAAAGTCAGGAAGGACCTGAGATGGAAGACTGGTTGAAACGAATGTGGAAGACACGGAGAATGATCCAAGTTACTCATCTTATAAGATTCAGAGAGTGAATGGAGGGGGCCAATTCTCTACTGTAGTTGGGTGTTGTTTTTATGTTATAGATTGGAATGGAAAGCTTTACCCAGAGGTTATAACTGACACACGAGTACCTATCCAGAGAAATAGCGCTTTAACCTCCCTTGACATCTTCTACTACTACTATTATTATTATTATTATTTCCCACGTTTTCCCTGATACTGGGAATCAAGATGGCTCTACAAATTAAAACATGTACAATTAGAGCAGCTAGAGATATGCAAAAATTAAAAATAAACAGACTGTAATATTAAAACATTAAAAACATTTAAAATACATTTTTTAAAAAATAATCTCCAACATATAAACCATGCCTGAACAGAGGTCCAGATTACCCACCGGCCTGCCGAAACAGCAAAGTTTTAGCCTGTCTCCAGAAACACACCAGGGAGGGAGCCCATCTAGCTTCCCTGGGCAGGGAGTTCCTGAGCCCCGGAACACGTTAGTTATGGGTATTTTAAGCCTCCTTAATGTCAATGGGAATTCAGTCTGATCAACCTTCTCTGGATCAAGGCTCTTGTCTTTTGGAATAAATAATAAGTTGTCCTTTTCATCTTCCATAGTAATATGTTTATTGTAAAAGAAGACTGCAATATTTCTGTTGAATGAAATATATTTAAATTAATGTTTGAAATCTGGTGAATGTTGACACTCCAAGATGAATGTTATGAATGCCCCAAAACTGGGAAACAGAGCAGGGACAGTCAGCTGAATGTGAATGCCAGAATTCACCTAATTTGGGGCATGTAAAATATACCTTTTAATCGGCCTAATCATCATTAAATCTATTTCTAATTGAATCTAGTACAATTCTAACCAATATTTCAGCAGTTCCTAATCGTGAAATCCCAGGGCTCAAGCCTATCAAGAAGTCTTTCCCCTTTGACTTGAGTGCCCTTCCTCCCATGTGATCTTGTGCTTACCGACACTATACTTCGGATAATTATTTACAAGCCTTCGCTGGGGCATTAAGAAAAGATCTTGAGGTCTTCAGCAACTTGAGTGCTAGTTTAACACCCGGGCATCAGTTGTGTTTTATTTAATAGAAGGCTGGATGGATATTTAAAGTAATTGTTTTTAAACACAACACCCAATTGATCAATGCATCTCTCTCAGATTCCAGATATCTTTCGTGTTGGAATCACCAAATATTTCGGGCAAACAATCCTCGGAGGACCTTTCCACGTCATCATGTAAGGTTTCTTTCTCGTGGGTTTATGGCTGCGGGACATGAACAAACCATAAATATGTGAGGCTCCGGACACAGGACTGATGTGCGATTCTCTTCCTTATTGTTGTTCCTGCCTCTGCAGCATCACATATGCTTGTATGATCCTGGTGACCATGGTGATGCGTCTCACAAGCACAGATGGAGAGGTGGTCCCCATGTCCTGTGCCCTGGTGCTGGGCTGGTGCAACGTCATGTATTTCGCTCGAGGGTTTCAGATGCTGGGGCCCTTCACCATCATGATTCAAAAAGTGAGTAATTAAGCAAGTCCACTGAGGAAGTGAGGTGTGGTAATAGATACGTCTTTGCTATCCACAGTCACTTGAGATAACATTTCAGCTACTCAGAGAAACTCCTAAATGTGAGAACTGTCCATTATTATTATTATTATTATTATTATTATTATTATTATTATTATTATGTTCCCCGTTCAGAAGCGTAGATAGCAGTGTAATATTGAATAATTGTTGCACATCCCATGCAATTCGGTCAATTATACAGCAGCCTGAATATCTGGTTTTCACCATTTTCCCCAAAGCACCAATGGTAATATCCTTAAACCTGCTGCCTCTTCAGGGCACTTCTCTGCAAAGGCAACTATGTGTTTTTTTGCATTTGCAGTGAAAAGTCAAGGATATTTGTGATATATGCCTACTTGTGGAGAGGAGGATGACTTTTGTGCAGGTGTAACTCCTGTTAAGTGCTTTTTGGGCCAGGTGGCACGAGGGGTGCACTGAACATTTCAAACAGGGATGCTCAACCCTGTAAGCACCACCACATTCTTCTTTGCAGAACTGAAGCCGCCTGCTGTGAGTAGCGCCCCCTCTTAAAGCCTGTCTGCACCGGCTATCCCATTCCTGTCCCCAAAGGGGGAAAGAATCGCCTTAGGGGAAAGAATGGAAGAGCAGGTGGTGGAGGGTTCCCTTGAAGTCAAGAGAGAAGCATGGGGGCCCCTCCTCCTTCCACGAGTGCTGGTGAAGTAAAAACACTGTTGCAGTAGTGATGTGGTTAGTGGAGGGTTTTCCCCCCATCGGGGATCATGGGGTTTCAGCCCCATGACCCTTACTGGGAAAAGCTGCTGCCGGCATCTTAGCAAGCAGAATGGGAACACGAAGAAGCACTCCACCACGTGTCTCCTTGCAGGGCTGGCGTGCCATGGGGGAGGGGGAGTGCAAGTCACTGCCAGGGGTGGAGGGGAGCACAAGCCGGCACTGTGCACCATTACCGGGAGCAGTGAACCATGAGCATCCGCCTCCCCCACCTTCCTCTCAATGCCTTGGACTCTTCTTTCAGAGCAAAGCTGTGGGGAGCAGGCAGCCCTGGGGACCACCTGAGCCACAATAGCACAGGCAGTCTCCAGGGCCACCTCCCTGCCAGGGCCTTGCTCTGCGAAGGACCCAAAAGAGTAAAGCCCTTGGGCGGGGCAGGCTCTGTGGAGAGCGGGGCTGGGCTCTTTTCTGAGTGCAGCCTTTGCTTCGGCAAGGAGCCGTCAGCACAGCTCTGCGGAGCGACACCTGCCCCTGCCTTGCTCAGAGTGAGGAACCGGGTGGGGGGTGGCGGCAGCCGCAGCTCCTCCCAAGGGTTGCCAGGGCTGCTTCCCAGCTGCTGCACTTCTGGCGGCAGTCTCCAGAGCGCCCGCCTGCCCTGTTGCCTCAGCTCGAGAAGCAGGGGGTGGCGGCGGCGGCAGCACTGGGACTCTCGGAGGCACAGAACTGGGATCCAACGCCCTCCTTCATCCACCACTTCAGGCAAGGGATTTACCTTGCCTCATAGGAGAGCCGGCCCTGTTACCTTGACCTTCTTCTCCAAGGGTTTTCCCCTCCCTTTGTGGGACAAGGAATGGGTAGCAAATTGTGGGAGGAATTTTGCCTTGAAAGCTTTCTCTTGAACACTCAGGGCACAGGAGATCCCGGGGGCAGGGAGCAAAGATCCCTCCATTTCTCCAGGATAACCGGGATGGCTTTTAGCCCGATTTTTCCTGTGGTTTTGGCATTGTCCTGAGACCGTGGGAGGTGTGGGCAGACGTCCCGGTTTTGTCCCAGCTCCTCGTGAGGAGCCAGGAACCGGGCACGGGGCACTGAGCTCTTCAGGCACTCCATGCCCATCGAGGGTGGGAGGGGGAGCACGATTGTGTTTTCTTTTCTTTTTCAAAAAAACTCACTTTGGCATTGGAGCGCTTGTGCGCTCACCTTCAGTAAAAAATGAATGTAAAAAATGGCGGGTGCCACATCCCTCGTTCCTCCCGAGATGTTGCGCTCGCTGTCTGTCCAAAGGGGAGGATCTCGTGAGCAGAAGACTGTGAGATCCTCCCTGCTCCCTCCTGGAACGCCGGGGGGTGTAGACATGCCCTCAGATAGCCTCTTGACAGGTTTTGAACGTTTGAATGGAATTGCTGAAAGGGCGGATTTATTTTCACGGTGAGCATCAGGCTGCTTGCCCACCTCTAATCTGCATTGATTGGCAGTTGATTCGGGGCACACCGAAGGGCATGCTTCGTCAGAGAATGCATAATTGTGGTATGATCGCTGCTGCCACAAGCCGTGGTGATCTGAGAAATTCAGGGACACCATCGGGGAGAGCAGGGCTACAAAATTATGCATGGTATGGAGAATGTGGACAGGGAGACATTTTTCTCCCTCTCTCAAAATACTAGAACCCAGTGGGGTCCTCCCATGAAGCTGATTGGTGGGAGATCCAGGACTAATAAAAGGAAGTACCTCTTCACACAGCGCCTAGTTAAATTATGGAACTCACTACCACAAGATGTAGTGATGGCCACCAATCTGGATGGAGTTAAAAGGGGGTTGGATAAATTCCTGGAGGTGAAGGCTATCCATGGCTACTAGCCCTGATACTTGTGTGCTAGCTATCTCCAGTATCAGAGGCAGTAAGCCTGTGTGCACCAGTTGTTGGGGAACATGGGTGGGAGGGTGCTGTTGCAACATGTGTCCTGCTTGTTCATCCCTGGCCGATGGCTGGTTGGCCACCGTGTGAACAGAGTGCTGGACTAGATGGACCCTTGGTCTGATCCAGCATCAGGGCTATTCTGATGTTCTTATGTTCTTAGGGCTCTCAATAATTGTTAACCCAGAAATCTTAATAATATCCTAATGCTAAACAATGGAGATCAATGGAGGAGGAATTTCCTTCCTTTCTGGCTTAAGGCTTCCCTGGACTATGTTGACCTTGATATGTATTTATTTGAACTTTTTATATCTTGCCTTTCTATCAGCTAATCCTCAAGGCGGTGAACAACATTAGTTAAAAAACACACTAATGTATTTCTTCGATTCTAAGACGCCATCGATTGTAAGACACACACTAATTTCAGTACCACCAACAGAAAAAAAGCTTTGATTCTAAGACATAATAAACGCACCCGCAATTCTAAGACGCGCCCCGTTTTTTGAGACGTTTATATGGGGGGGGGGAAGTGCGTCTTAGAATCAAAGATATACGGTATCAATAAAACCAAGAATGCACCAAAATGATGCTGGCCACAAAAGAGCTAGCCAAAACTCCACAGAGAGAATCGTTGGTTAAGAAAGGTTTGGGGTTGGGCTAAAGAGCCGTGTTTTGATTTTCTGATGAAATGGGAGCAGCAAACAACTTGGGGGGGGGATCTACACTACTGCCTTTAAAGCGCTTTGAAAACGTTTTGAAACCTGTACATGGAGTGTGTCCTGGGCCCCAACAGTTGTCAAAACTGTTATAAAGCGCTTTAAAGCAGTAGTGTAGATCCCCCCCTGGTCTCTCTAGAGCAGCCTTCCTCAACCTGGGGCGCTCCAGATGTGTTGGACTGCATCTCCCAGAATGCCCCAGCCAGCTGGCTGGGGCATTCTGGGAGTTGTAGTCCAACACATCTGGAGCACCCCAGGTTGAGGAAGGCTGCTCTAGAAAGAGCATCCCATAATTCAGGTGCCAGTCAAGAAACCCTGTCAAACGTCTCCACCTGTTGAAGTAAACAAGCAGCCGGTGAAGTTGGAATAATACTGGAATATTATGGTCGGATCTAGAAGGCCTTTGGCCTGATCTAGTAAGGTTTTTTATGTTCAGGTTTGTGGGAGGTAAGACCTGCTTGTTGATCCTCTGTGCTTTTGTGTGTGTGTTTACATGTGCAGATGATCTTTGGAGACTTGTTACGATTCTGCTGGCTAATGGCGGTGGTGATCCTTGGGTTTGCCTCTGGTAGGTGACACATTCTAGGCCTTTGTGAAATGGTTTCTTGGAACAGCTAGTGTTTGCTTGTATCAATATAATGCAGGTGAATGGGCACAGGGGCGCTGTATCACTGGGGCTAAAGGCAGAGAAGCCCCAGGATGGTCCTGGACCATGGACGGTTGAGGGCCAGGGGTAGGGGGAGCTCATTGAACACGTTCCATCTTGGGGTCTGAGACGTCCGGAAGCAAAACACACACACAAGAATATGGATCATATATATTTATAAGGCTTATAAAAAGCACTGACGTTTATGCAGAAAACGTCGGAAAGACAGCCAAACATACTGAACTCTAGGTATATGTTGAGACAAAGATTGTCAGAAAGTTAGCTCAGATGTCAGATGACGTCATGGGACACATAGAGCCTAAAGCTGGCTGGCTGGGTGTAATAAAATAAAGCACAAATAATAAAAATTTGCTGCTCTTAGAATATGCCGCTCGGCCCTTTCTATGGATATGGAATTCCTTAAAATGAGATGGCTACAGCTTTGGTACCGGTCCTCTGTGGTGCCCCCTTCCCTGGGTGCCCTGAGCACGTGCTGATGTTGCTTAAAGGTGAATCCAGGGCTGTTCCCACTGCAGGAAGGGCCAATCCTGGCAGCCGCCACCGACAGAAAGGAGCCAGGTGGGCAAGCGAGCAGGGAAAGGCACTAGCCTCCCCCCTTCCCCATTACAGGGCTCCGCTGCAACACAAACAAACAGGGCTGGGATGGGGCAGCCAGGGAGCCCAGTAATCCAGCATGCACAAGGAACAAAGGCAGCAATATCCTTAACTTTGCACTCGCTCCCCACGGGCAGCAAGCAGCATCCGGGCTGCCACAGCAAACACCAGGCAGGTGGCCCTTGGAGTGGTGGTGGTGGTGGTGGTGGTGGTAAATACTCCCGTGTCCCCCTCCCCCCAAAGCCAAAAGCCAGGAGGGAAAGCAAAGTGGATGGATGAGCGAAGGGGGTGGAAATTCCACTGCTTTACCCCCCCCCCCAACTTCCAACCAACGAAAAGAAGGTCATGGAGGGCAGGCACTTCCCAACACACAGAAATAGAGGGCTGGAGACCAAGTGCCATTCTCCACGCTCCCCACCCCGCCCCCCAGGTACAGATAGGAGGCTGAGCGACCCGATGGGAAATGCCCCCCCCTTTCCTGTACAACTCCCTCTCCGATGGAAAAAGATCCCAGTCCACTCCATCCTAGGGCTGGTTTGTATTCAAGGAGAACACTTCCCTTTCAGCACAGCCACCCACAGCTCACGCCTGCTCCTAGCAGGCACAGAATGAGAGTAAGGACAACATAACCTATTACTCTGGCCAATCAGAGAGCAAAGGAGGCTCATCAAAACTGCCAGTAGAAATCCGTAGGCTTAAAAATATAGAGGAACCGGGAGGTTTGCAGACAGGCCTTGTAGACATAGAAATCACCACAAAGGCACCATTCAAGGCCTCGTGGGCGCACTTGCATCTGGGAGCACCACGTTGGGGACCCCTAGTCTAAACTGCCTGGAAGCAGCTCTCCAAAGTCTCACCTGAGACCTGCTACCTCTGATCCTTGATCTGGCACAGTCAGGGTGGAATTCTTCTGCCTGCAGTGCTCTGCCATTGAGCTGAGAGGCCCCTCCCCCTTTTCTAAGAGGCCCCTCCCTCTTTTCTAAGAGGCCCCTCCCCCTTTTCTTTCTTACCGATTCTAAACCCCATCATTTTTCTTACTTTCTTTTCCCATTTAAAAAACCCAAACAACATTTGGAGATGAGAAATGGGCCTAAATAGATTAATTCTGCTCTGAAACGGGATTGGTAGTTTGGAGCACCACAAAAGCATGACTACAGAGTGGGGCATGATGGAGACGTTGGGATATTAATCCAGTTCCGAAGCAGTAAAATAACTCTGCGCTCGGCCCTCTGGGCATCCCCGGTCCCATGTCAGTGCTCATTTATCCTGCCACGGGTCACAGAGTGGCCTTGGCTGAAGCCAGGTCTTGAGTCTTCATTTGCATTTGATTGGGTTCATCTGATTAGATTCCGTATTCTTGTGGCGAGAATCTATATTCATTTGTGCTCGGCGTTAATACTGCAGTGGACCGACTGCTGCCTCTCGCCTTGCTTGGCATTTTGTTGAAAGAGACAATCCCCTTCTCCTCCTCTCTGTACTCGGCGGTTCTATGCCCACACATTTAGGTGACCACTTTATAGGTCTGACAAAATGGGCTCTGGCCCGTGAAAGGAAATGCTTCAATAAACATATTCATCTTCAAGCTGCCGCACAGCTTCTTGTTTTTACGGCAATAGACTAACGAGGCTACCCTTCTTGATTTTTCATGGCATCTGGCTGAGATGTTTGGGCCATCTCAGCCTTGTCATGCAAACAAAATAAATCAGTGGAGTCTAAAACGATTTTGAAGTTCTGCCAAGATTCTCTGCCGCTATTATTTATTCAGGGTCATCAATGGGTGTGGTGCTTCAGAGAGCTACATATAGAAATAAATACAATTGAAACAGTCAGGCCCTTGCTTCAAGAAGCTTAGAATCAAAATGTCAGCGGGGAAGTAGATAACAGAAAGGAAGGAAGGGAACAAGGAGTGAATATGACTAAACGCAACTACGTATGCTTAGATGTTGCTTTGGTTGGAGATGAAAGCTGCAGTTGCTGTCTTTTGCAAACAGCCCCACAAAAGTCGAGAATCCTGAAGACCCCTCCACCATCAGGCACAGAAACCCGAGAGGATAGGAATCACACACAGTGGCCATTCTTTATCGCCACTTATCTCTCTTCTTAGCAGCTATCCCTTCCTCCTTTCCCCCAGTCCCTGGGAAAAATTAGGCTACTGAAATTGGTGGGAATTACCTCTTGGTGAATAGGCACAGGATTAGGCCAAATGCTTTGCAGAGGAGGTGATTTTTGAGGTGGGTTTGACTGAAGAGAGGGCTGCCACATGTATGTTCTGGGAATGACTTCCATGCATAACTGAAGTGTAAGGTTGAATGATGAAGAGGCCTCACAGGACAATGAAGAGGCATGTGCCAGAATAGGCGAATGTCTTAAATGTGCTCATGGGATGAAGAGCCCCTCACACATGACAAAAGTTCTACACAAGTAAGAGATCCTTCAGGAGTATATTAACCAAGATCGGTTAGTCATGGAAGTTTCCGGGTCCTTTTCATAACATTGTCATCCTCCAGTGCCTCTCCCACTGATTTTGATGTTTATTCCTCTGGGATTTAACAAATATACACCACTATCGAAGAGCTGGTGTATTTCCTGGATAGTGGAATATTCCTGTAATGTTGCAGCACCATCTGCTGGCTGTTTAAATAGAACATATGGAATTTCCCCACCACGGGAACTGCTAAAAAAAAGGGGGGGGAGGAAAATGGGAGGCACGTTTATTGTGCCCATTGTAATCCCAGAATGGCTTCGCAAGAAGAAAGCCCAGTAAGGGAGCGGGTTTTATTGCTTGTTTAGAAAAGCTGTAAGTCTTCACATAGGAGATTTCTCTCTCAATCTCTTTTGCTTTCTTTCCTAGCATTTTATATCATCTTCCAAACAGAAGACCCAGATGAGCTGGGCCATTTCTATGACTACCCCATGGCCCTCTTCAGTACGTTTGAGCTGTTCCTCACCATCATCGATGGGCCTGCCAACTACGAGGTGGACTTGCCTTTTATGTACGGGGTCACCTACTCTGCCTTCGCTGTCATTGCCACCCTTCTGATGCTCAACCTGCTGATTGCCATGATGGGTGATACCCACTGGCGTGTGGCCCATGAACGGGACGAGCTTTGGAGAGCGCAGGTGAGTGGATAGTGTGGTCCTGTTTAGCTGATGATGTATGAGCGAGGGAGAGAAATGCGGAACGAGCGATGCCTTTTCCAGAACTAAGATCATGGAATCATAGAATAGCAGAGTTGGAAAGGCCTACAAGGCCATTGAGTCCAACCCCTGCTCAATGCAAGAAACCACCCTAAAGCATCCCTGACAGATGGTTGTCCAGGTGCCTCATAGAATCATAGAATCACAGAATAGCCAAGTTGGAAGGGGCCTACAAGGCCATCGAGTCCAACCCCCTGCTCAATGCAGGAATCCACCCTAAAGCATCCCTGACAGATGGTTGTGTTGTTTGTCGGCTTCTTTCTAATAAAAGCAAGCTCACACTGTTCACAGAAAAGGACCTCAGGAAATAGAGTATCAATGGCCTCTTAATAACATTGTATGCTGATAATCCCCACAGATGAATTGTTCCATGATTAAGGAGCAACTGAAATGAAGTCATTGACTCAGGCTCCTTTTGGAACTAGACTGGGATTTTATGACTTCTAGAATCCACAATGGATTGGATCAGTAATTTTTTGGAACTGTATATTTATTATTATGGAAACACGATCCCCACACATGATTTCTAACCAAATATTTTAGGTATGTTTGGTTAAAATCTTTGCTGTTACAAAAAAGGTTTTTTTAAAAAAGGGAAATCCATGTATTGGGACAAAGAAACGAAGGGGCGTGTGTTGGAGTAGTAGGTGAATCAAACAAATTGTAGGTTAACTTCGGGTTGTTTAACCCATGAACAACCCAAAGTGTTCAAGGTCAGATGTCATAGTAACATCCTACAATTGGGGCGTTCACACATTGTTGCTGCAGACTGGAAGAGACTTACACGCAGCAGACGTCCCCTTAAATCCCTGCAATTTAACCCATGATTTGCCTCTGAATGCTGCTGTTATGTGCGCACCAGGTCAATGGGAAAATGTGGCATAAAGACTCCTGGAATCGTTATGCAGCAGGACAAAAAGAACAGCATGTTAAAAATATTTCCTACAATGTCCATGGGGAGTTCCTACACTCCGCCTCCTCCTCAGTCTTATTGGCGCTTCTGTTCTTGTTTAATTGATTTTTAGAATATCTAGGTCCCCTTTCCACTGTGTAAGGCAGAATGTCGCCTCCTACACTGTCTGGCTATTTATTTTTACCCACTTTGTGACTTAAAAAGTCCTCAAGGCAAGATACGAATCAAACTTCAAATCAAACTTGGATCTGTGCTGCTTTCGTCTGCTACCAACAAGGACGAGGGAAGCCAAATGGCAGTGATCCTAGCCAGGCCAGGAGAAGGGGGCCTGCTCTCTCTCCTCTCTCTCTCTCTCTCTCTCTCTCTCTCTCTCTCTCTCTCTCTCTCTCTCTCTCTCTCTCTGATGAAGCGTTATGACCACTGATCTTTTCCAAACTGTGTGTTTCAGGTTGTTGCCACTACAGTAATGCTAGAGCGCAAACTCCCACAGTGCCTCTGGCCTCGTTCTGGCATCCGGGGGCAGGAGTACGGGCTAGGCGACCGGTGGTATCTCAGGTAGGTTTGACACACGTCATGATGGCGATAGCAGTAGACCTCCTGTGTCAAGGGAGGATTGCATGTGAGAAATAGGTGCTAACTCTGCCAAAGGACACTAGCAGAGTGTATATTAAGTATACACTACACTTAATATATTAATACACTAGCTGTACCCGGCCATGCATTGCTGTGGCTCAGTCTGGTTTATATTTATTTATTTATTTATTTATTTATTTATTACATTTCTATACTGCCCAATAGCCGGAGCTCTCTGGGCGGTTCACAAAAATTAAAACCATTCAAAGTATAAAACAACAGTATAAAACCATAATATAAAATACAATATAAAAGCTCAACCAGATCAAAACAGCAGCAATGCAAAATTACAAATTTAAAACACCCAGTTAAAATTTATTTATAGACTGTTAAAATGCTGGGAGAATAAAAAGGTCTTCACCTGGCGTCTAAAGGCATATAATGTAGGTGCCAAGTGAACCTCCTTAGGGAGCTCATTTCACAGCCGGGGTGCCACAGCAGAGAAGGCCCTCCTCCTGGTAGCCACGGCCATTGTCAGGGATAGTTTCGGCACTGCTAAGGGTCTTGCAGTTTTAAAGTAAGATTTAGTTAGAAGTAATCTGGAAGACTTTGGGCCTTTTGGGCCTCTGGAATGTCAGGATCTGTGTGAATTGATTTTTGTCAGCGTTCTCAGAGCAGGGATGGGGAGTTGCTCTACTCTCCGCAGCCACCTGGTTGCCTTGGCCTTGGCTGAGAAGCTGTCCATGAGAACCAGATAAATAAAGGGTGGTGATGCGGTTTGCAAAAGGATCACTCGGATTGAAGCGTCATCCTGGTGCCACCCTGTTTGGACAGGGGCACTGCTGAAAGGCCAAAAGCCCCTGCCTGTCAAGTCCTCTGGAAGAGGCCTACGCCTCCCTTTCTAAGCTGATGTGAAAGCAGTGGCACAGAACTCATTGCGTCTGTGGGTTTACCCTTCTCTGGATCTTGTGTAGGCCATGGCCGTGTTTGCAGAAGTTACCAACGTATGATCTGAGGTTGGACTAGCTCTCTTTGGGTGGTTTGTTAGGCCTTTCAAGAATTTGCTCCTTTGATTGCCTGAGGGATGTCAGGAATCATCCTCCGTTGTCATCCGGGTTTGGAACCAGTGTGTGGATTGAGCTTCCCTTGTGTTCAGAACCGTGGAGATGGCAATGGGGTAACCACATTAATGGGGATCTAATCCCGGTAGTAGTGATTAGCTTTTGACTGTTCTGGAATTTCTTAGAGCCTATAGGTACTGACCATCAGCTATATGATTTCTGAAGTGTCTAAACATTGAGCTTTTGCCGTGAGCTTTCCAGCAATAAAGAAGTCTCACTGATTTGGGTGTCCCGGGTCAGTTTGCCAGAATGTGTGCTTGACTGAAGGACTGGGGAAACTGACACATGTCACGAATGTACACACATGGAAAACTTTTCATAGGTATGGATTCCCCCTTGTTGGAACACAATTAGGGTGCTTGGCACTCAACCACAAAAACTCACATTTGAAGTGAGAGATAAATGAACATTTTTATATATTTCTACTGCGGGTGAACCATATTTTCATCAATCCTACATATGATGTCTGAGACTACTATTATATAATGTTCATAATCAGGCATACAAAAAGATTTGTTCTTCATGTTGATACACAACCTTTAACACATAGAAATAAAATTGCTGGATCAGCGCTTTAACACAGTGAAACAAAGCCTCAAACAAGGCAGAAGCCTCCAACGCGTAGGTAAATCAAAAATAGTTCATACCAAAATAATATACAGTGTATCAGCAATTAAGTAACAGCTTTATTTCGATGTGTTAAAGGTTGTGTATCAACATGAAGAACAAATCTTTTTGTATGCCTGATTATGAACATTATATAATAGTGTTCATAAGTCAGACGACATACGTAGGATTGATGCAAATATGATTCACCCACAGTAGAAATACCGTATTTCTTCGATTCTAAGACGCCATCGATTGTAAGACGCACACTAATTTCAGTACCACCAACAGAAGCTTTGATTCTAAGAAATAATAAACGCACCCGCGATTCTAAGACGCACCCTGTTTTTAAAGATGTTTATATGGGGGGAAAAGTGTGTCTTAGAATCGAAGAAATACAGTATATAAGAGAGTTTCGGCTACTGGGCGGTATAAAAATGTAATAAATAAAAATAAAATAAAAATGTTCGTTTATCTTTCACTTCAGATGTGAGTTTTTGTGGTTGAGTGCCAAGCACCCTAATTGTGTTCTGTTATTACAACCACAGCCTTCAGTTTATTATGTATTCCCCTTTTTGGATCAGACTAGGTGGATTAGAATAGGAGTATTAGGAGTTGTATTGCGTGTATTAGCACACACAAAATCCCACCTCCTTAATGTTGGAAGCCCTGCATGTGTACTTAGAATTTAGTTCTTCAGTTTTCATATCCAACATGTCAGTGAACCATTTTTTAAAGGGATTTAAAAAACAAATATAGACCAGGATCTTGCTCTTCAAACGTAAAATCCTCAAATTTAATCTGAAGTGTTAATAATCCAGGAAATGTGAACCTGCAACATGTCTAGATTGGATCGAAATCCCGCAGATTTATACAGGCACTTAAGTTTCTTTGAACCCACATTTTCGTTGGTTTTGTCAACATTGAGCAAATAATAAAGGTAAGCATTTAAGAGTCTAGTGAAGTCGTGTTCCAACAACAATCAAAGAGTTTAATAGTCCTGAGGCAAATGTTCTCCAGATTTGCCTCAATAGCAGTGATTTGAGCTGTGGGGAGCGTGATCGTATTTTTGTCCATGGCAGCTCACATCTGTTCATAAGCCATAGCCCCCCCTCCGCCCTCCACCACCACCACCCCCGCCCCCGGGTGTGTGTGCTGCTGATTCACCGGCCATTTCTCTCTCTTTTTCTGGGGCTCCTGTACTGGATGTGATTACATCGTAATGCTCTGTTCCCGATCAGATTCAAGTGTGGGCTGAAATCATTAAAAGCACATTAATCACATTAGAGTAAGAGACCAATGCTTCCTGAACTGCTCACGTAGGATATCCTAACCAATCCTGGATTTCTCTTGGAACTGAAGTTTCTTGGTCCTTTGCAATTATCTCTGAAAAACTGCTGAAAGGGGGAACGGGGCTCCTTTTTCAATTCCGATGAACATTTTTTTACAATGCCCCCCCCCCCCCCCCCGGAAGCATTTCAGTTTGGCTGCACCTACATCGTTGAAACAAGAAATTAGCAAAATACCTCATGAAAAAAATTGAATTGCCCTACAAACTCCTTTGGCAGCCCTGAACATTCCTTGTGTATTTTGCCCAAGCAGGAGCGTCCAAATTCCCCTCAAAATGTTACTTTGGGCACATTTCTTGGCAACTCCAGGTATAACCCCCAGTGCTGTGCTGGTTTTCACTTGTGTGGTGGCAGCTAAGTTAGAAACTGCAAATGTTTTAAGATTTGGGTCCCCGTGTGTTGCTGTTGGTCTCCTGGCGAGCACCCCAGCGGTCCCAGCACAATCTAAACATTTTCCTCTTTGTAGATAATTTGGTCTTTGTATGAATGTTAATTATTATATTTCAACAACTCAATAGGCATGCACAGTACACTTTTCCCCAGACGTTCTGTGTGGCATTGAGCTCTCCATGGTATATTTTGTTTACATCCGACCCACTCCTAACCTTTGTGTCTTAATAAAAGTAATTGCTTTGCCCACAGTAGTTTCATAGGCAGCCTGGGACTGTGCCAAGTTTCACACAGCAATGATCCCTGCAGCTCTTTCCAGAGTCAGTTAATGGTAATAATTTTCTGCCCTGGAAGGCGGAAAACACAGGACTTTTTATCCCTATGGGTTATTCCCTAGAATGGTTCGACGTATTTTGTTCAAACTTTCCAAAACAATAATAAACGCTTTCATGAGTTTGGAAAATTCCATGAGCGTTGAAGGTTAATAATTCTGGAGAATTAGGATCTCATGTAAATTTGAAGTTATAATTGTTGCAGTTTTACAATCATGAAATATAGCAGTTACTGAACACCAGTTGTGCTTAGCGCGATATATCTTCAAAAATGAGCTCCGGAGATAAAGGAAACAAGAATCTAAGAGGAGCCATGCTGGATCAGACCAAGGTCCATCTAGTCCAGCATTTGGTTCACACTGCAGCCAAGCAGCTGTCGACAGGAAACCCCCCACAAGCAGGACATGGGTGCAATAGCACTTTCCCGTTCATGTTCAACTGGTGTAAATGGGCATACTGGAGGTAGCATATAGCCATCAGGACTAGTAGCCATAGATCGCCTTTTCCTCCCCATGCAGCAAGCTGGGTTTAATAATGTCATGGGTTTCATTCAGTTTACGTTGGTTTTTATAAATTTTCAGTTGTAGAAGCTGTTGGACTTAGTGATGATCAGTTCACCCTTCTTCCAAAGTCCATTTCATACATTACACATCGACAAACCTGGCGTTGTGCCTGAACACACCCTCGACAGGGAGCTGCAGCCAGTCCCAGCTCCCTAAGACGCATACCTGTCTGATGTTTTCAAGCATGCAGGCGTTGCATCCCACACGTTACATTGTTAGGCACATGTGGCGCAAAAACCACACGTCTGCTTTCCGCATTGGCTGTCCGGCTCCATCAGAATTGAGGGATATTTCTGGTGTGCGAAGTTCCCATGTGATTTTGGTGGGGGCAAGTGATGTGAAGCCGTGGGCATCGTTTGTCCTAGGGATGGGTGAGCACCAAGGTGCTCACCCTGACATCATGGCTACCTGTCAGGTGTGACTGGCAAACACTCAGAGAGCTCTCTGGAGGGTTTGCCTGTAACACTCAAAAGAGCACAACAGCTGGTTTGGTCCCCCCAAGAGAGAAGCGTCATTTTGGGGGTGGAGAACTTGGGCAACGGAGGGGTCTGACAAAGGTAGGAGAGGCCCATTGGGTCTTTCCTCCAGTGGGAAATGATGTTCTGAGCATCTATTCCTGCCCGGGATCATGGGGTTGGGCTACAGCCCCCTTACCCCTCGTGGAGTGTCATTTCCCTGAAGGGGGAGAGGCCTCTGCTGCTTCCTACCACTTCCCCAAAGTGAGTGTTTTTCCTTGGGGCGGGGGGAGAGCAAGGGACAGTAGGCAACAGGGCGGAGGTGAGCCGAATGGCGCTGGGCTGCTTTCTGCTAATTGGAGCAGGGCTGTTCCCATAGTCATACAGCTCCATCACACCGGTAGGGTGACCATAAGGCCCGGAAAATACCAGAGGACACAGGGAAAACAATGCCGATCCGGCGGAACCGGGGCTGGGGGACAAACGAGCACCCCAGCGGTCCCAGTCAAACCTCGCCGGCTTTTTCTCTGGGCAGTCACAAATCTCGCAAGGCTTCCGGCAAGATTCCTGCGAGATTTCCACCATCCGCAAGTCTCGAGATTTGAGAGAGCTGGGAGGATTGGAGGGGGGGGGGCGCTTTTGCATACCCAAACTACGCAGCTATCGCAGAGGAGGCAGCAGTGGCTCCAGCCCTGGGCCGGCATGCCCAACGCCGACCATCACGGACCAGCAGCGGCAGCGAGGAAGGGAAGTGGAGGGAGGAGGTGGCAGCGTTGGCGTTTGGTTTGCTCCTGCCTTGTGCCAGGGCCCTTGCTTCGCCCGTGGCTGCCCCAGCCTGCTTCCTCCGGGGCCTCCAGCCACCACGTTTGGGGTGAGGGAGGTGGCGGTGACGCTTCGCTTTCTCTGGCCCGGGCAGAGTGGCCCCTGGCCTTGTGCCAGGCCCAGCCAAGGCGCGCTGCCTGCCCTGTAAGGGCTTTCCCTCCAGGAGCCCTGCGCCTGTGCGTCTGACAAAAGATCCTAAGAGATCCTGCAATGCCTTGTCGAACGCGCAGGCTCAAGTGAGGGGATGCGTGAGTGGAACAGCGGGTGTTTCTTGGGGGGAGGGGGGAGGAGGAACACGTCAGCTCATGCTTGTGTGGATCCCTCCTCCCCCAAGACGGCGAAAGTGTGGAGGACTTGTGGAGGGATTCAGAAGGGCTGGTTGTGGCTGAAACCAACTCCCTCGCCTCCTCCTTGACCTTCGCTCCGTGGGTTGCTGGAGCTTTCGTCTCCAGCTCTCATTTTTCTGACTGAGAAAGGAGTCGGCCAGAATGGGCTAGAACCCTTCCTGCCCTTCAGCACCTTCCTACGGTGCTGAAACTTGCTCCAAGCCCTACGCTCTTTTCATTCTGCCCGCCAGCTGCCGCCTCTTCTGTAGCCCCTGGTGCTTCTGCTCCCCCGTGCTCCTCTCTCTCTCTCGTTCCCTCCCCACTCTCGGGTATTAGCCCTGTCCCAGCCCCCTTTTCTCTTGCTAGCTCCCCTCCTCGCTCAGTCTCTCCACCCCACCCCACCCCACGCCTTCAGAGATGCCATCCTCCTCCCAGGCTCTCTCAAGCCCCCTCACTTTGGCACCCAGCCCAGGTGCCCAAGTCTCCCCTCACACAACTCTTTCAACGGATTGACCTTTGGGGAGGGAGGTTTGCTTTTCACCGTCTGCTCTGCAGCGTGTTCTTTCTGGGGAACCAAGGGCTGGTTTCCTTGTACATCCCTTGTGAAAAAAGAGGGGGGGGGGGGGAAGCGACACAAAAGGGCTGTAGGAAAAAGAGGCGACTCGCTCTGGTGCTATGAAATGTCAAATAGTTTCTTTACACTGTCAAAATATGAAAAATGTTCTCAAAACTTTAAACCAAACTTGCAGCATGTTCGTTCCAGGGAACCAAGGGCTGGTTTACTTGTACATCACCCATTAATGTAAATGTAAATATAATTAATAAGTAATTAAATAAATAAAAATATTTAATTAAATAATAAAATATTTTAAAAATTAATAATAATAATAATAAAATATTAAAATATTTAATTAAATAATTAAATAAAAATTTATGAAATAAATAAATAAATAAAATTAATAAAGCTCAAAAAGTCCTCAACCTTGGTGCCCTCCAGATGCGTTGGGCTACAGCTTGACATCCTAACCATGATTACCACGGCCAAATATTGTTAAATCTACACAGCATCTGTGTATGAATCAAGATTATCAAAAGCTAAACTCAGTTTAGATTTTCTTTCCTTATGAATGTTTGACTGTTTGATTTGCCCAATCTCAAACTATGATGTGTGTGCACAGCTAGGTTTTTGAAAAGCGCCATCAAACTATTTTAGCTGCAAGGCTAATGAACTGGCATAGTGTAGTAAATACTGTTTTTGCATCAAATAACACAATATTGTTTAAGCACATGGTTGCTGCTCTCTTTTTAGAGTGCTAGAGACCAGAAAGAAATATATTTGGAAAGCTAGATTTTTTTTGTGGGGAGGGGGGTTAGTAATTGTTGCCAACTCAATTATGCCCTGCAGGACAGTATTAGAAAAAGTGTATATTGATCTTTGTATATTGAAAATACTGTATGCTAAAACTCTGAACTTTCTTGCCAGTTCTTTTACATATTGCCTGCAAGTCTTTTCATGTATATATCAAAATGTATAAGGTTTGGATGTATGGCACATGCCCCCCCCCCCGCCCTTTACAGCTATTCTATGTTCCTACATAGATTTTCAGACAAGGGAATAACTTTGGACCATTTCACTTGCATGAGTTGTAGATCACAAGCTGAATATGAGCCAACAGTGTGATGTGGCTGCAAAAAAAGCAAATGCTATTTTGGGATGCATTAATAGAAGCATAGCTTCCAAATCACATGAGGTACTGGTTCCTCTCTATTCGGCCCTGGTTAGACCTCATCTAGTATTGCATCCAGTTCTGGGCATTGCGGTTCAAGAAGGATGCAGACAAGTTGGAGGCCTAAATCCAATTGCTACTCCTAACTAGAGTAGACACAGAGAATCAATGGAAACACTTACCTGAGTTCCATTGCTTCAATGTGTCTGCTTTGATGGGGACTAGCAATTGGACTGGTGATCTGACCTGTTTTTGTAATAACCAGAAATGCAAAATGTGATACTGCTGGACCTAGAATTCACTCAGCCACCAGAGAATCTGAGTTTTTCTTTTAAAAAAGGATTCTAGCCTGCAAAGATGTCAGTGGAAGTGTGTCATAATGCCTGCCGAAATCTCAGCATTTGAATACTTTGATGGTGATGTGACCCACTTTTGTTTTTGGGAGACATGTTTATAAAATAAACATGGGAAGTTGTGATGTTGTAGTCTTGTCCCTTTCCCCCTTTCTCCAAACTCTGACTGCATTTCACAACAGTAATGGTTTAGTTGTAGGATTCGGAGATGCTCAACAATATCATACTTTATTGACTTTTAGATTCTGGTTTACAATTCAATAAACCAGACATGTGACCAAGGCCACACCCCTTTGGGGGCGGTTATGTCAGGATGGGCATACCTTCTTGGGGGCTGGACATGTTGGGTTGGGCACGCCTCCTTGAGGGTTGACCATGATGTCCTCCTTTTTGGTTTCCAAAATATGGTCACTGTACACACCGGGGGTTAACACGCTCCCTGCCTTCTCTTCTCTGCCCATGTTCTCCTTCCTCAAGTTACTTCCTCTTTCAAGAAGAGGAAGTACACAACGACCACAAGGCCTACTAAGTCTGCTGTTCTAATGGCGCTGCTTCTCCTGCACACAGGAGGAGAGAGCAGCGATTCTGAGTTTAAAAATACATCGGACTTAATCAGGGGTTTTTTTTGGTCGTGCGAGGAAGGCCAGAAGGGGCGCGGGAGGCAGACGGCGTCATGTGAGGGACCTGAGCAAACTCCGTGAGTGCCCAGTAAGGAGCGTGCAATAAAACGCTCGTGGGATGGAGCTTTGAGTCAGTCCCCCTTGCCACAGTTGCTTGCCCCCTCCCTCGCCAGTTCTTCATGCGGGACCTTCGGTTCCCCGAAGAAATGAACACTGATAAATGCTAGATACCAAGACATCATGAGAAGACCCAGCTCTGTTGTGGAGAAACCGAGCGACACAGATCTGCTCCAAACCCCCACATTTCCTCGCCATTCTTACCAGGCCTCTCCGCCTTTCTCACTGTGCTGCAAAGAGGGGAATATCCGCAATGCCTGGCTCACGGCGCCAGCCCCCTTCGGCCCCCTCCCTGCCAAATATACACACAGTCGCTCCCAGCGCAGCGGCCACATCTGCTGTTAACATGAGTTAGGGAGGTGATGGCACTCGCTAACCATCTGCAATTGTTCGAGGCATAAGCATACCAGCAGCTGGTGAAGGCAGGAGGCTGTTGCGCTAATAGCACTATGTAATTTCATTAGTTGCATTTGTGGGGGGGGGGGATCCCTGCCCCTCTGGCATCCAGTGTTGGCTAGGGATGGGGAAATGACACAGCCAGGATCAGTGTTATGTGGTTTTCTTGCACTCCAAGCCCCCCCCTCTCCTTTTCTCCCCTGCGCTTTCCTCAGCAGAACACAAGGGGGAGCCTCTCTTTCTTTAGCACCCAGAGGGTGGGTGGACACACAGCCTTGTGCAGCCGGCGTAATCTTTAGGTGGCAGCTAAAGCTGCTCTGAAGTGGACCAGCTTCCTTCACAAAAGGCTTGTGTCTCCCCTGAGTGTTGCCCCGTGGTGGGAACTGGAGAGGAGGGTTAGGAGGGCTCAGTCCTGGGCCCAGTGCTCTTCAACATTTTTATTCATGATTTGGATGAGGAGGTGCAGGGAACGCTGATCAAATTTGCAGAGGACACCAAATTGGGTGGGATAGCTAACACCCTGGAAGACAGAAACAAACTTCAAAGTGACCTTGATAGGCTGGAGTGCTGGGCTGTAAACAACAGGATGAAATTTCATAGGGATAAATGCCAAGTTCTACATTTAGGAAATAGAAACCAAATGCACAGTTACAAGATGGGGGATACTTGGCTCAGCAATACTACAAACGAGAAGGATCTTGGAATTGTTGTAGATCGCAAGCTGAATATGAGCCAACAGTGTGATATGGCTGCAAGAAAGGCAAATGCTATTTGGGGCTGCATTAATAGAAGTGTAGCTTCCAAATCGCGTGAGGTACTGGTTCCTCTCTATTCGGCCCTGGTTAGGCCTCATCTAGAGTATTGCATCCAGTTCTGGGCTCCACAATTCAAGAAGGATGCAGACAAGCTGGAGCGTGTTCAGAGGAAGGCAACCAGGTTGATCAGGGGTCTGGAAACAAAGCCCTATGAAGAGAGACTGAAAGAACTGGGCATGTTTAGCCTGGAGAAGAGAAGATGGAGGGGAGACATGAGAGCACTCTTCAAATACTTAAAAAGTTGTCACACAGAGGAGGGCCAGGATCTCTTCTTGATCCTCCCAGAGTGCAGGACACGGAATAACGGGCACAAGTTAAAGGAAGCCAGATTCCAGCTGGACATCAGGAAAAACTTCCTAACTGTTAGAGCAGTGCGACAATGGAATCAGTTCCCTAGGGAGGCTGTGGGCTCTCCCACACTAGAGGCCTTCAAGAGGCAGCTGGACAAGCATCTGTCGGGGATGCTTTAGGGTGGATTCCTGCATTGAGTAGGGGGTTGGACTCGATGGCCTTTTAGGCCCCTTCCAGCTCTGCTATTCTATGATTCCATGATTCTATGAAACATCTACATTTGATTCTTATATTTTAAAAGTGAGGAAATTCAAAAGCAAAATATCCGCAGGTTTCAATATTTCCTCAGAAAGCAACACCCCAAACTCCCCACTCCCCGATGCTTAGCCACAGCCAGTAGTATAAGCAGCACTGTGGGCAAGTGAGGCTGAAGGTTGTAAGGAAGAAACTGAAACAACGCAAACGTGTTTGCGGCGAGTGTGGAAAAATCAACGTGGTGCTTCTTGACACTTAAATTGAACATTTTTATTGAACGTGAAATGAGATAAGTGGTTTTGGCACAGCTTGCCCCAGAAGAGAGGAGCGTTTCGGGTGTGTCATCATGTCCTACTTGCTCCTATTGTGCTTTTGGAGTACATGTGCTGCTTGAAGGAGGGAGGTATATTTGCAAGGCGTTGGTTGCATGGAGGAATCTTCTGTGTTGGTGCTGGGGAGTCTATTCTTGGTCTGACTGTCTGACTCTTTGCACGGCTGTGCTTGAAGAGGAAATGAATTAGTGGCTTTTTGGTGGGGGGGGGGGGGTCACATGCTATTTGCAAAATGGCCTTTACCATAGAGCATAATCATACTTCCATTGTATTCCTGCTAATCTGTGTGGGCCTTTCCTGGTCATGATCACAGGCATAATTAATTCCTGCCTACTTAGCTTTCAGAAAATCTGGTGCAAATGAATCCCATTTATGCACTGTACAGGAAAAGTACGAGATGATGGAAATGTGAAATGGCCACAGCCGATTGCTTGCTCTTTGCAGCTGCCCTGCTGGTGGCATTGGAGTGGGGGAAGCTGTTTTTTCTTACTCCTGGTTTAGACTGTAGGCAAAAATAGGGATGTAGCTACTGTTGGGAATGGGTGGTTTGGGCCAGTGCTTGAATTATGAGGGGAAAGAAAGGAGGCCTTTACACGCCCCTCTCTCTGCCCCCCACCCCAATGTTAACCAAAACACGCCCAGTAGTTTTAGAAAAATATGTTAAGTTAAGGGGGTTCCATCACAAAAGGTGTCTGGGGCCATTTTGGACCCCCTTTAATTTGATTTCCCTGGTTTTCAGCTTTCATTTGAAAACTAAAACCCTTTTACTGATGGAGATATGAAGAAAAAGATTCAGGCAGTATTTTACCCAATTGCTCACCAAGAAGCTTTCATGCCGATGAATGGTAGCCCCCCTCCATGCACCCCCATATCATTAGCACTTTCTCTCCTAGGGTTGGATGCAGCCTAGGCAGACTACGTGTGGGGTGGGTCTTCCAGGTCCTCCCCTTCCCTCTGCAGCCTCCCCACGCACCCTTCAGATCTGCTCTGGATGGTCGCCAAAGACGTTGGCATCAAGCCCCAATATTTCTGGTTACAGACATGGCAGGAATGACGCGTGTGTAAATGCAACATTGTACCTGATTTCCTCCCATACAGCTTGATTCAACATTTTGAGACGTTTTAATGTGCAGGTCGTCACGTTGATTCATAAAGCTGTTAAGCAGCTGCCTTCAAGTTTGAAAGAGTAAAGCTGGGCAGTCAGCAATGGCCTTGACATCTTTTTGTTCACATCTTGCTTGCAGGGTTGAAGGTCGGCTCGAAGTCCGGCAGCAAACGTACCAGTTAAGGGCTAAGACATTTGAGCCCCACCGAAGAGATGCCTTTGAAAAATACTTGAAGGTCAAACTGGCAGGGCAGACAGAAGATGGACAGATTTACTCAAAGCAGCAGAGGTCCTTCAGCACTCCTTCTGACACACCAAATGTATCACGGAGGAGCTCAAGTCGTGGCTGGGACATCTTACGGCATAACACACTGGGCCACCTGCAAGGATACACCAATCACGCCATGGAAGAAGAGGAGGTCTACCATGTGTAAGCATAGGAACTATGACCTCTGTGCCCATGGATCACACCAGCCTAAATTCTTTGGCACGGATTCTTGTGAAATGACTGTTGATGGTTTGGAACTTTTACTGTTGGAAGACTCAGGAAACATTTTTTGTTATAGAAGTGCAAGCAAGTACACCAAAGTTGTAGCATTGCCACAAGTCTAAGGAATTTTGTGGGGGATGGCTGGGGTGGTGGCATCCTCTTTGATTTCAGAACCTCCCATAGGTGTTTTTAAATCTTAGGCCTTGGGTGGTGGCCTAAAGATGACTGGTCTACATTTGCTGTGGCATTGGAGAATAGGGTTCTCCTCAGCCACGTAGAGCTCCTGTATATTTCACAAAACTACTGAATGGTGTCAAGAGCAGAGATGGGTGCATTTCACCACATCTATGCCAGGTGTTAACCCAAGGCTGGAGCAACAGATGTCAGAATGCTGCTTACCTGCATCATCTCTTCTCCTTCTCCTCCTTCTTCTCCTCCTCCTCCTCCTCCTCCTCCTGTGACAGCAGGTCGTAATGCTCTACTTTTTTTTCACCCCCAATGTACTTTATTGTTTCTTGTATCACCTATTTCATCCCACAAACTCTTTGAGGTCTTCCGAGAAGGGCATTCAATGCTTCCTTAGAAAATGTGTTGCACCCTCCAGCTGAGCTGAACAGTAGGGAATTTCTTATGTAATTTAATCTACATTCTGGCAGCTGAAACCTCACCCTCCTTGCCCCGCACCTGGATGGCAAAAGGCAATAATTCTGCAGTCTTAAGACCGCTTTCTAACGTTAGGAGCATTTTTATGTCTCATGGCTGTTAGTTAAGATCAGAAGCCAATTTTCTTCAGTACCAGGGATGGAAAACCTTCCCCACCACCCCTCACTTGCTCTGTATTCTCTCTCTCTCTCTCTGCACTCTTTCTTGAGCCCCCCCCCTCTATATTCTCTCGCTCTGTGCTCTCTGTCTTTATGCTTCCCCCCCCCCCCCCGGTGCTCTCTTGCACGGTGAGCAGGGAAACGTGGAACGCTATGATGTCACAGGTGTGGACAGGAGACAAGCTCTGGTGCTGTGAGGTTTGCAAAAAACGTTTATTGATGTCCAAAGAGCTCAACGTTTTGGATTAAAGAATCCTTCGTCAGGAGCTGGAAAGGTTGGTAAAATGTCAACTGCTGCTGTCGTCTGCTGAGTTCCAGTTCACTGGACAGCGTTCTGTATAGAAGCTGTGTCTCTCAGGAATCATTTGCCCGTGCTAGCGGTTCGAGGACCTCTATACAGAACGCTGCCCAGTGAATTGAAACTCAGCAGACGACAGCAGCAGTTGGCATTTTACCAACCTTTCCAGCTCCTGACGAAGGAGTCTTTAATCCGAAATGTTGAGCTCTTTGGACATCAATAAAAGTTTTTTTGCAAACCTCACAGCACCAGAGCTTGTCTCCTATCCAAATGTTACTTGGTGCTTTTCCCCCTCCCATTCATACACGCAATGATGTCACATCACATATTTTAGTCTACTACATGTAATCCGGGGCAAGAAGAGACAGCGTTGAGGGCCGATGCTTTTGACTACCATTGCCACCACTCTGAGAAGCAAAAGGACTATCGTTTGGTCGGACGAGCTAATTTCATTGAATGCGTTTAAAAAATACCATTGCCTCTCATTGAGGCTGAGGTTTCTGAAACGGCTGGGTGACAGAATGAACCTGGAGCAACCCGGCCTTATCACTACTGTACTGGAGATCCTCCTCAGTGCTGCTGTGGTGTTAACCTCATTTCCCTGCTTGTACTTGTGCTTGTGAATTTTGGGTTTGTTTTCCTAAGTCTTCGTTGAATTAAATGCCATTTCCTTGTATTTAATGTTGATGTTACCGGGGGAATTTGGAAGCTTCTGCAGTCCATTTCCATTGTGTTGAGTCTAAGTTTTTCAAGTAATTGTTCTTTCATTAAAGCAATTGTACGTATGCCTTTGTCCAATTAATTACGTTACACCACATGGCACGTAATGATGAACGGGCTTCACTCTCCTGGATGACTAGCACCCCACTCCCCTCCCCTTATTTAACTCTGGTTTAAATAAGTTATTATACATGTCAAAACTGACTGTGTCCGTGTAGATCAGCCTTCCTCAACCTGGGGCGCTCCAGATGTGTTGGACTACAACTCCCAGAATGCCCCAGCCAGCTGGCTGGGGCATTCTGGGAGATGCAGTCCAACACATCTGGAGCGCCCCAGGTTGAGGAAGGCTGGTGTAGACCCTCTCTCAACAACGCCAGATTTGAAAAGTTGCTAAACTGTCTTGATTAGTATCAGCCCGTCTAACAAAGCCTTGTGCACACACTTATTTCTCTGTCAAATGTTTTATTTTGTTTTCTGTGGTCTGAATATCCGGTTGGAAACTTCAAAGAAGACTTCAGTGCCCGGTGGGGGGGGAAGGGGGGGCAGGCCCCACATCCTCTTGCTTCACTCTTAGGGCTGCCTCTGTTCGATCAGCCTGAAAGGGAGCAGTGGCTGAACAAAAGTTTCAAAGAGATTTCTCTTAGCATCACAGTCGTTCGGCATTTTGCTTGATTCAGTTCAAGGGATGTCTTTGAGAAGCGGTCAGCCCCAAAATACACTCTGTTGATGTCTGTAATGGGTTCAAACCCAAATGTTGATACAGAAGTGGCAGCATGTGCATTCCAACTCCAAAGCTATCTTTCCAGCTCTACCCTGTGTACTAACTCCCCACCCCGCCCCAATGTACAATTCCACCCATATCTAAATGCCACAGGATGTATAGTGTCTCAAGTAAAGATTGTTTAGAAAATGAAGGAACACCCCCCGCCCCCTCCCAGCTCACCCTTACAAATTGCCAACAGTTCTGGCCTGTGAAGTGGAGTGCAACGTTTCATGCACCATCCATCGGCGTCTGAAATGGATTGCTCTGCCTCCCTTTTACAACAAAAGGTCCGTTTACATCTCCAGGTCCTTTAAGGGGACGGGTGGTGATGGTGGTGGTGGGATGTGTTCGCTGTGTCAGACTTCAACAGGTTCAAGCTGGTTGAGGTGAACCCGCATGAGTTGGATGCTATTGAGGATCTTCTTCTGGTGACCCACCAGGCAGATGCCGAGGCGCTGGATGTCTCTGCAAGTGGAAACGAGGAAACTCTTAGATACTGTCTGCACTGAGAAACTCACCTGCATCCTTACATGGCGCTTTCCAGTACCTGACTGTCCTACAACGGACACACAGAGGCACAGAAGTTCCCACAAATACTTATTTCTACGGAGGAAGGGCCAACCGTGGAATATTAAGAATTGGGACTCTCCAGGCAGAGATTTGGGATCAAAACAGGATTGAACTGATTTTGTACCAAATGTCTCTGATATTTGTGGTCTATCCACACATGCTGTCCGTCTGATTTCAGTTAAAACTGACCTAATGTTTTTAAACTTAAAAAACGCCCTAAATCTCCCCGAACACAGAAAATTAGTAAGTCTAGGAGAAGTGTTCAAGCCTCGCTTGGCATAGTTTTCTACAAGTAAGGCTTCCCCCCACCCATGAGGAAAAAATACGCAACCCCTCACATGTAGTCCAAAGTAGTAGCATCCAGGAACCGCTTTACTGCATGATGGTTGACTAGACCAATGTGGCCTAGTTAATCCACAGCGATATTTCTATGTTCCTAACGGCTTGTTTGCGTCATTTGCCCCTATGCTCTCCTCCCTTTGAGGGCTTTTTCACACATTACGTTTTCTGGGCGTACGCCTAAATTTAAAGGGGGTGACTTGCATGATACATGTCTCAGCAAATTCATGTACATCTCAGAAAATTAATCTCCAAGTACACTAATCAGCGAACCACCGCCTCCTCTCACGCGTATGCGTGTTATTGCTCTTACTCTAGAGTCATGCGTGAGATGACATCAAACGTGGTCAGGCCAGCCTGGTCAAAGTTCTCCTTATAGCGACCCATCTTAATGGCATCCAGCCACTCGTGGGCATTGGTGAGTGAAGGGAAATCGGGGGGTGAGTTGCTCAGCAGATGCTGGGATGGTCTGTGAGGAAAAAAACACAAACCAAGACATTTGAAATGAGCGCAAGAAAATGTTTTTATGTCAGCCAGCGGCGGAGGATCTGCACCTTTAAATACACAAAGGGACACACGCACCACGGATCCCTGAGGGGTTTTGGGGTGTCCTCTGTGTGTTATGCGTTTATGGCAGCAAAACCAATCCAATTATTGGCATACCTGCAGCAAACCGGGCAGCTGCATCGGACGGGAATTGGTACTGTGCTGATATTTTCAGCACCCCATTCTGGAGGTGGGGGGCGTGAGAAATGGGACGGTCCAAAAGAAAGCACATATGAAATTGCAGGCAAAGTGTGAGATTTTTCGCAGAACTTCTCAGGGCGGGGGCGTTGGGGCTGACCTTGCTGCCGTCGTGGCTGAGTGCTTTGTCTCTGTCTTTCCTTCCTTCTACGATCCACATGTCCTCCACTTCCCTCCCTGCTCCAGCCTGGGGTTTGCTGCCGCCGCTGCCGCCACTTCCCTCCGGATCAGGGAGAGTGCTTGGCAAGGGCGGGGCACAGTACCTGTCAGTCACTGCCCCTCTGTCCCTATTCAGGCAGGAAGTGGCTGCGGCAGGCCCTCCTGCACAGGGAGGGAAGAGCCTTTGCAAGCACAGGCCACAGGGGCTGATGGCGGGGCACCCTGCACTCGCCAGTCTCCACCTCTTCTTCCCCTGCCAGAAAGGCTGCCAGTGGGGCAGCTGAAAGCCAGGTGAAGTTAAAAGAACATCTTCTTAACCCTGGGGAGCTCCACCGGCAACCTCTCCGGGACCGTGGCATGCCCAGACGATGACCTCAAGCACGGGAAGTCGGGCCAAGCGGCGAATTGCCCACAGCGAAGGAAGATGGCGTCTCAAAAAAGTTTAAAGAGAGAACACCGACACCCTCTGCTATCTTCTTCAAAACCTCTTTGAGGGCAGTAAGCCGCTCCCCCAACACCCCAAATCTTCAAAGAAATGATTGTCCCATTCATAAAAGAAGCAGAAAGTGTCTTCCTCTTTCACAAGAGGCAAAGAGTTCTAAACGGGGTTCAGCGCGGCGCCAAAGTGAACGGGCGAGAGAAGCCCTGCAGGCTCCAACTGGGTTTCTTCTAACTCCCCACATTTCCTGCTTTACCTCGCCTTATAATTCAGCCTGTAAATAAAGGCCTCTTTCTGTATTGGATCAGTCTGAATGAAATGTACAGAACTGAGGACTCTTCTCTTCTCCCCAGGCTCTGGATGGAGGGTTGTGAGACCCATGGGAAAATCCCTCCATGCTAACAGGAAGCATTTCCGTCCTCCGTCCCGAAGCCATCTAATCCTGGCTGAATCTATCCTCAGGGACCTCCTCTGTGCTGACACTGAGCATCTGGCTCTGGAAAGCTGGGAAAGGCAGATGGGAACCCAGCAGTTTCATAGAATCATAGAACAGCAGAGTTGGAAGGGGCCTACAAGGCCATCGAGTCCAACCCCCTGCTCAATTTCCAAATACATCCTTACGAGCTTTTGCTGAGAAGGCTCCCCCCTCCGCTCCGCCCGAGTCAGGCCCTTCTTTGCGCACCCTTCAGACTCTGGGATCTGGCCCAACAGCCGCACCTTGCTCAATCCACAAACCATGGCCTTCGGGGATTCTGCTTGCGTAATACCCCTGTGAATACCACCAGAGCCTGGATGGCTCGCACACTGCGGGTTGGTTTAACAAGCCCAGAGTCAGACATCTAGCACTATAACGATAGAGCAGAATAAGAGCAGGGCTGGTGCCATGATAACAGCTAAGAGGGTGGGCTGTGAACCAGAAGATTCCTGGTCCAATCCCGCTTCAACCAAAAGGTGGCCTTAGGTAACACTGTCCTGCCATACAAGGTTGTTGTAAGGATTAACTATGTATCATTCACAATGTGCTTCGGAAAAGTGCTATATCAATGTGACGTGTGGGCTGTGTTTATTAGGATTAGGGCTCCCCTCCCCACAAAACTATCCTGAGGATAAGCTTCTTCGTTTTTGGAACGTGCATGTAAATGATACATTCTGCATTTCTTGATGAAAATGTGCTTTTGTTCAGAGGAGGCCCCAGACCCCAGGTCAATCGATGAAGTAGGAATTAGTCACTACCCTTCCCTGCTTCCCTTCTGCGTGTGGGGCACGCCCACCCCACGTGCTTCCCCACGGCCCTGGCCCACCTGCTGTTCCCTGTGCCAGTAGCTTTGAGGGCGGACGGCTTGCGAATCATCTTGTCCAGGGCACTGACAATCTGCTCATATTTGGGTCTTTGGACCCGTTCTTTCTGCCAACAGTCCAGCATCAGCAAGTGCAAGACGGTGGGGCAGTCTGGGGGAGGCGGCAGGCGGTAGTCCTGGTCGATAGCATTGATTACCTGCAACAGATGAAGAGATATATCAAGAGACAGTCCCATGGGAGTGTGGATGAATGTCTTCGGCCAGCAAAGAGCTGGATTAGAACACGGCCAGAGGGGAAGGGAGGTCTGCTACATGTGAGAACTTACATCCTGATTGGACATGTCCCAGTACGGCCTCTCGCCATAAGACATGACCTCCCACATCACGATGCCGTAGCTCCAGACGTCGCTTGAGGATGTGAATTTGCGATACTGGATAGCCTCTGGGGCAGTCCACCGAATGGGGATCTTGCCACCCTAGAGAATAAGGAGGGAGGGGGGGAGAGAAGTGAACAAGGAATATCCACCAACTCAAAACAAGTTTATTGAAGTCGCATTAAGTCTTGTCATTTCTGAGTAAAGGCATGGAACATTGTAAGAATGCAGCTTGATTGTGCCTTTTCTGCCCTCAAAACATCTCAGGCCTGGGATAAATTTTTTAAAAGGTGGTA
This sequence comes from Elgaria multicarinata webbii, assembly GCF_023053635.1. Classification (NCBI taxonomy): domain Eukaryota; kingdom Metazoa; phylum Chordata; class Lepidosauria; order Squamata; family Anguidae; genus Elgaria; species Elgaria multicarinata. The sequence continues at coordinate 10,417,448 of NC_086176.1, forward strand.
CTATAAGTTTTTGGCATGGTTTCAGGCTCAAAACAGGAAAGCCAATTCCTCCTCGGAGTATGTTACAACCAGGATGGGCACCTATTGACTAGTATCAGCGACTCCAAAAATGCAAATATTCTACCAATCACCAGAGCAAGTTTAGATGTTTGGCTCTTTTAAAGAGCAAAATGAAGGGTCAACTCACTTGCCAATCCAGTGTTGAACTTCTTTACATATGGGCAATCTGAGGGCAATCAATTGAAATTCCTTAGGACGACCCCCCAAATTCGCTCTGGATTTCATTTTAGGTGGCAGCTTGAGGGCAACTCTAGAGTTTATTTTACAACATCTGGCCTTGACAGGACTCAAGCTGTCAACCTCTAGGACTTGCCTGCCTGAATATTCCAGGGCTGTGTCAGATTGCTTCCTGAGCGAGAACTCACCAAGGCCCCCGTATAAGTTGGGTTTGAAGCATCATCTTCCAAGAACCTTGACAAGCCGAAATCGGACACCTTGCAAACCAGGTTGCTGTTGACTAGGATGTTGCGGGCTGCCAAATCCCGGTGGACGTAATTCATGTCTGAGAGGTAACGCATGCCGGCGGCTATGCCCCGCAACATGCCCACCAGCTGCAGCACGCTGAACTGCCCTTCCTTTTGCTGCGAACGGCGTACAGAAGAGAGGGGAGTCAGAGAAAGAGTATCCAAAACGTTTCCCAGTCCCCTGCCCATAACGGTAGCACGGCACGAGAAGAAGATCGCAGTGGTGACTAAGCAATATGAGCTTAAGCAATGGCAGCTCAGAACAAGGATCGTCTCGGGAATGACATTTCTTTTTTTCACGGTAACAGAGAAAGAATTAGCTGGACAACGATACACAATACAGGAAAAGCCCAAGGAGGCTATTTGTAAGCAAACAAATACTTGCCCGAATAAGAACCGAAACAACCCCAGAACTACGGTCTAGTTCTCGCTGAGGTGGTAAACCAGTGCCTGGGTTTTGCAGAGGGACCTCCCAAGGCTGAATGCTCCTCTGTGCAAAACAGCCCTTCAATATACGAAACGGGCACTTTGTGGAGAAGGGTTCTAGTGTGCCTTGCCCTTGATGGGTTCGTTTTCTACCTGGAGGGAATATTTTTGTCTGGAGGATGTCAGCCCTCACCTGCATTCTGAAGTGGCACAGCCCCCAGAGACCGACATCACCACCTCAGGGAGAATGAGGGCAAACGTGCTAGGAGATGTTTTTTTAAAAAAATCGGCAAATAAATATAAACAACGTGCAAAGAACAGGAATTCTAAATGGTTGGCGAAGGCTAGGAAGAGACTCAATTTACTGGCTATGGCAAGGAGACAGAGCTATTTGAAAACACAAATAAAAGCGATAAGCTTTTAACAACATTATTAAACCAAGATAATTTGAAGACATTAATACCTTCTAGTAAACAGGGACCAAAGTAACTTCTACTCAACGAGGCATTGGTTGGGAATTTTAAGAATTTCTGTCGACAACTATATACTTCAGGAAATCCAATATGGTATCATTTTAAGAATCGGGTCAATATGCAAAATTCTGAACATTATCCTTTGTTAGAAAGTCCAAGATCAGAGGAAGCGATGGAGTCATTCAGAATTTAAAATATTTTTTTTAAAAAACTTGTGACATAAATGTATTGCCACCTGAAAAGTTCTGGCACCATTGCTAAACCACTACTTGATTTTAAAAAATAGTTTTTAAAAATAGTTTTTGAAAAATAGTTTTTAACTACAAGGGATAGAATCCAAAAAAAAAATGGTCATTATCCCCAAATCGGGTAAGGGTAGAGACCCAATGTCCTCCTACCAGCCAATTTTGTAATTGGCTAAAGATGTTTAGATCACTTCAACAATATTGCTAATTGTTTGAATTCCTTCCTAGCTAATTCTCAATAAAGGAAGGAAGAAATTTCAGCAGATCAGACTGGATTTATTCAAGGCACGTTCATGAATGATAATTTTACATAGGTTATTGACACTCTCCCTCAAGTTAAAGCTAAATCCCAGTTATAAGTTTATTCTTGGGACACAGAAAGTGCTTTTCAAGGGGAGTAGTCTACAGCCTTTCCTGACCTGGTATTTCAGAACCCACTTATTACCTTTTGATCACATCTGTGTTGGGTCCTGACAACCAGTGAAGACGACCAGTGTTCCAGTGTGTACTGGTTTTGTGTGATGTAGGTATGGGATTGAAAGCAATCTAGATTGATAACTTTATCTGATAACTTTATTTTGGGTGATGGTGGTTAGGAACTATACAGGCTTGTCCCCCAGTCTCCTCTTCTGCTTGGTCTGTCATTTTCTATTCTGGTCAGAAGTAATGAAATGAGACTTCAATCCTAAACACACTTAGGGCACAATCCTGTGCCCATTTGGATTGTATGGAAAGGAAAGGAAGCTCTCGTGCAAGCACTGAGTCATTACTGACTCTTGGAGGGACGCCAGCTTTCGCTGATGTTTTCTTGGCAGGCCTTATAGTGGAGTGGTTTGCCGTTGCCTTCCCCGGCCGTTATTACCTTTCCCCCAGCTCACTGGGTACTCATTTTACCAACCTCAGGAGGACGGAAGGCTGAGCCGGCTGCCTGAAACCAGCTTCCGCTGGGATCGAACTCAGGCCGTGGGGAGAGTTTCAGCTGCAGAAACTGCTGCTTTACCGCTCTGCGCAACATGGGATTGCACAGTTATAGATCCATCTCCCAGATCTACTGCCTAAAGGCAGATAGGATGCTATGGAAGTGTCCCTCCACCAGCTGAGCGGCGCTTCCACTGGTAAGCCCCAGTACGCCTGCAGAAAGCTTTGCAGGTGTACATCTACCACCAGTCTGCCAGTGTTAGGTCGCAAAACAGGGCATTCTGGGAGAGGGTCAGAGGTGGCCTTGGATCCAAGGCGTCTTTGTTTGCCCAATAGGCCTCAGGATCAGGCCTGGCCTGGACCTGGTGTCGACGTTTTCTCTTCTGTTTGAATGGGAGGGGAGAAGAAAGGAACCACTAGTGAAGAGAGGATTAGGTAAGACCCCCTTCCCCTCTCAACTGGCCTGCCGTGGCTGGCATGAGCTGGCAGAGTTTTGGAAATAATGGACAGTCTGCCACTTCACTCCCCCCTCACCGAACCCCCCCCCCCCCACTTAGCTTTGCTCTGTTTCTAGGGCTCCATGGCCCCCAGGGACGCTTACTTCCAAGTAAACATGCACAGGGCTGCACTGCTAGAAAAGGAGCTGACACAGAAGAGAACATAAACTATCGCTCTGTTCGGGAAGCTTGAGGAATTTGGTCTTTGTGAATTCCCATATAAAGATCTGGTCTGATCTGCTGGACTATTATGGACTGGACCTAGTTATCCACTGGGTTTTGCACTTCCTGACAATTCTGACACAGTTCTCGGCTCAAGAATCGTATCAAACTATGTTTTCAATGTGCATTTTGACAGAAAATATGTTTGTAAGAATATGAAATATGAAATATACATGCAAATGTTCATGTGTGTTTTCTTTAAATCACAAACTAATGTGGAAATGGGACAGAACAGACTCACGGATGGACACGTGTGAAAGTGACGCAGACCAGAAATAAATTCTCTGATCCTTATGCCGAGGATGTAGACTCTGTGTTGATGAGCCCAGAGATTCAATTCTGGAGCTCAACACAGTAGTTTTTAGCATGTTCTCAACCAATAAAACAATTTTTTGGAAATTGGAATGAATACTTTTTACTTTCGAACAAAGGTGCCAAAAATGCCCCCCCCAATAAACGTGTGGGGGGGGGGAGGAAAAACTCTCCAGAAATGGGGTTCTATGGTTCCTGCCCTATAAGCCTCCGTCGCCCTCAGTGCTTCCTAGGGAGCAGTGCCCAAATGCTCCTGCACACTTCCTAGGATGCTGCAGCAACAGGGCTTCTCTGGCAGGAACTACAGAGCCTGCTTCGGGTGGGGTTTTTCTTCGCTTTCTGTTTGTTTCTGAAAATGTTCCAGGCAACCCTCTGCGGGATGTCAGGATTCTTCAGCAAGAGAGTGAATTAAAAGAGGGCGAAGGGCCGGGAGCCAGGATTCCTGGATGGTTCGAGGTTCCTGGCAGGAGTGTTGGTTTGATCTGATCAAAACAGGCGCCAGGCCCCGAAACGCTCTTGGGCAGGAGCTGGATTTGAGTGAGTGAACGAGTGGGGTGGGCGTATCTGTGTGTGCGAGAGTTGTATGCCGCACGTGAACCTGCCTGCATGTTGTTTACGGGATAAACCTCCTTCGTCACCCCTGCCCAAATCATTCAGCCGTCATTCAGACCGTGTGACGCCCGTTGTGCAAATCCCTCAACTGGCTTCTCGTCTTCCCCTGCAGCCACCTCAAAGGCATTCAGAGTTCTCCACATCGCTGCCCCACCCGATCGCTCTGACCTCTGGTGACACCTCGCACTTCCTTCAAGCCCTTCTTCCAAACCCACCTCTTCGATGGCTTGAGCTCCCCAGGTGCAAAAGCCTTTGCTCCGCTCCCTCCCTCATCACCTTGGCAGATCTCCCTCCCCTCCCTTTGTCCCCCCTCCCCAGCCCGGCACTTTGCTTTTTAATCTACGTCCCTCTCTAAGCTGCCGAGGACACGCTCACGATGCACCATCATCGGTGGACCCCAGTGCTGGCCCCCTTCCGCAGCACACGGTGGGACACGCCAGGAGCTGCTTGCTGCTCACAGCCCGCGGGACGGGCCAGCCCCTGCCAGGCTATGGAAGCCTTGTCCTCTTTGCCCCCGTGTCCAGAGGCCCGGCCTTGAGGGAGGGAAACGGGCATGCAAAACGACCGGGGCGAGGGAGACGGGCGGGGTGGGCCTGGCTTGGGGAGGGGAGCTTGCCGTACCCGCAGGAAGGAATCCAGAGAGCCGTTCTCCATGAACTCTGTGACAATCATGACGGGGCGGCTCTTGGTGACCACACCCTCCAGGCGGATGACATTCGGGTGCTCGAACTGCCCCATGATGCTGGCCTCGCTGAGGAACTCCCGGCGCTGCTCGTCGGTGTAGCCTGCCTTCAGGGTCTTAATCGCCACGGTGTATTCTCGCTTCCCTGGAGGCTTCAGGCGCCCAAAGCAGACCTCTCCAAACTCTCCTGCCAGGGGTAAGGGATGGGACAGATGCCGCGTCAGACAGAGGAGGGGCAACCGCTTGCTCTCGTTGAAAGCGGGAGCCACAACGGTCCTGGGGAAGGGCGCTGCTGCCCTCGGCACGTTTCGAGACTCATTAAGGGCCTCTTCTCGTCCTTTAGAGCTGGAGGCGATTCGATTGATCAAAGTTATGGTATTTAGCCTGAGGAGCTCAGGCCAGAGCACAGGATTCCCCCTTCACCCTCCTTGCAACCACCTTTTGTGAAGCAGGTCAAGAAGAGCGACTGGCCAGAGGGAGCGACCGGCCAACGTTGAAATTGACTGGGGATTTGAAGCTGGGTCCCCCCCTAGCCTGGGCCATTCTAACCACTATACCACCTGATCAACCAGTGGCCCTCAGGCAACAGTTTTACAGGAAAAAGAAGACCCTGGGACTGCGGCAACCAAAGACCCTGCGGGTAGAACCTGCAGCCAAGTTGTAGGTGGTGGGACTGCTACTACCTCCAGTAATGGGAGACTCCTTCGCGGTCAGGACAGGGGTGAAAGAGTGAACAGCCGGACCCAGCCTTGAGTTCAAGGCCCACGAAACTTCAGGGCATGTCAGTACTCCTTGCAGGCGATGAACAACAATTGCCAGGTCCTTGCCCGAAGAGGGTTCTTATACATCATGAGTGGGTAACCTGTGGTCCTCCAGCTCCCATCAGCCCTAGCCAGCATAGTCAAAGGTGAGGGATGATGGGAGTTGTAGGCCAATCAATCAATCTGGAGGGCCACCTGTCCTTCCTCTGATACGTGGTTTGCGTAATCGCCCATGTTCTACTGTGGCATGGGATCATGCCAGAGGAAGGTGAATGTGATGCTTCTTTAGGTGCATGTGTGAACGGGGCGTAATCTTCCCCCTGCTCAGACAAGAGCAGGTGCACTGTTGGAGGAACACGGGGCAGCAGCTGCAGCAGCAGCTCTTGCTGTCTCAAAGGACTTAAAGGTACAGTAACGGGCCTGGTGACTTTTCCCAGAATGCACCGCCTCTCTAACCCCTTCAGTGTGCAAAATGAGGCCTACTCTGTGAAGATATTGACATGAGGGCCTTGGGCCAAATCCGTATCAACAGGAAGTCCACAGTGCACTTGAATGTTGTCAAAGTGAGGCAACGACTACACCAGCCCAAGAAGGAGGTTAAAGTCGCCATGGAAGGGGGAAGATTGCGTGAGGCTCTAACTCAGGTCAGGTACCCTGCAAAAGGGGACTGGAGCGTGATGGGACAGGTGAAATGGGAAATAGCCCCCCCCCCATTACCTGATCCAATGACCTCCTCGATCTTGACAAAAGAGACATCAATTTCCTTGGCAAATTCCCGGATAGCTTCGTTGGGGTCTTCATAGGTGGAGGGGTCAATGTAGTATTTGACCCCAAGGCCTGTGAGGGAGAAGCGAGACACTAGGCTCAGCCCCACGGATGACCCTCAAGGGAAGAGGGCTCATGAAAGGTAGCGGAGCCGCTCCGCCACTCACCCCGTGTGCTGATGTACTGTTGTAGGCGGTCTGTGTAGGGAGTCTCTCGCCTTTTACTGTGGAGGGAGAAAAGGTAAAAGTAAAACAAAAAAGGGTGACTTTCCCATACCCATCGCCCCGCAAACACTATTATAGAGCTGGGAAACGGTGCCGAGAAGGTCAACCAAAACAGTCAAGAGGTTGGAGCACCTACCTGATAAGTAAAGGCATTTCAGGATTCTTAGTTTAGGGGAAATGATGTTTACTAACAACCAAACCTAGGCGTTTCCCACATTGGCAGGGGTTGGACTAGATTTCCTTTGAGCCCCTTTCCAATGCTATGATTCTAAGATGTGGCTTTGGCCACTAGCTCAGATTGCCATTGTTGGCAACTGGCCTTTGGTCTAATCCAGTAGGGCTTGCATGATGCTGTTCGGTACTGGATGAATACATCCGCGTAAAGCAAAACTGTACCTGCCAATTCCACTGGGAGTTTATGATAACCAAATGTAACTTAGGGCTGGTCTGATGTACATTTTCCACTACCAAAGCTTTAGGCTTTTTGTAGATGGGATACTCAGCAACACATAACACACACACACACACACACCGGTTATATCTGAAAGACAATTTCTGACAACGCTCTGAATAATATGCCATACAGAACAGCTGATGAGTCCGCTTTCAGTGAGATATTCTCTGATCTGTTTCCAGAAGTCTCCGTTAGGCCATGACTTTGAATGCATTGGGCAGAGCACAGTGTGTTCCAAAATCCAGTCTTAAAAGTTTTAAATGCATCCATTTGGATATTCTGAGTGCTTACAAGCCCCTAAACCAGATTGAAGATGGAGAAGTAGGTCTGGGGACTAGAAGAAGAAGAGTTAAACACTGGCCCCATTCAGACCACACGCGGTTAAGCAGCATGGTTTAGCATGTTGTCTGAACGGGGCCAGTGTTTCTGTAGCCTGCTTGTGTTCTTTTTCTATTTTATTACATCCTTTTAAATAGGCAAGTAGCAGTAATATCCTGAAATCTGAGGACCCCTTGACCCCAAACACACACACACACACACACACACACACACACACCAGTCTTTGGGTCTCTGCTTTGGGTCTCCCTTGCATGACATCCACAGAAAGAAGAGATAGCAAACTATCTCTCCCAGTGGAAATCTAGGACACACCCACACACTCCCGGGGACACCCACCCACACACCCACACCCCAGGATCTCCACTGGAGAACTGCCGTTTTAAATTGCGTTGGGTACCCCCTTGCAGGTGGAGTCGGTGCGCGTTGATGCACGAAGGTCTCTCCTGGGTGGGGACGGAAAACTCACCTCTTGAAGACGATGGCAAGGATGGCGATTGCGGCAATGACCAGGAAGGCCAGACCACCAAGCGCGGAACCGACGATCAGCGGCAATCGGTCCTGCACCATCTCAGAGCGCTCGCCTGTCAAAAGAGGCAGCCTGGGCTTTCTCCTCATTCAGAGATCTCCCTCAACAGCGACAAGCCTCCCAATGAAACACTGACAGATGCACACAGCCTCCCAATCTGCTGACAGGCACTCGGGGGCTAGAGCCAGGAAGGTTTGGATCTCCCCTCTATGTGATGGGCCACCTGGGCTTGTAGGGCAGAAGGTGCTGTGGTCTGGGGCTCCGACTCTGGCCACAAAGGACAGCCCGCTAGCTTCGCCATACTCGATAGGGCCATGAAGGCTCCCAGGTCAGGCTCGGGCTTTGACAAGCCATTGTGACTTGGCCTACCTGCCTCTGTTGTGGTCTGACTCTATTGCCTGTCCAAGAGTGAGTGGGTCTGCTCTCTCAAGTCCCTCCTTCTTGAGGATACACCCACACACTCCTCACATGCACTGTGCCTCCTAGTTTATATCTGCCCACACGACCCAGCACCCCAACATCTGCTTTCTTCCCAATTTACTTTGCCATAGCCTCCCTCCCACCCACAGCCTCCCCCACCTTGGGACTTGGGTACCTTCAGCCACTTCAAGGAACAGCCCAGGGTAGAAAATCCACCCTCCCATTAATGAATGTGGTCCCACCCACCAGAGCCCTCTCCTGCGCCTGGCGCACTGCACTTACGCCAATGTTTGTTTAGGAGAGCCTTTGTGGGGCTTGTGCCTTGGCTGCATGAGGGTCTGTGGCTAATGAAGGGAGGCCACCCTTGACTCTACACAGCCATGAGTGGGGTCAAGGCATGCGTTAGCCTGCGAGGTACGTGAAAGTTGTAAACGTTGACGATGCATGAGCAAGAGGGTGATAAAAGAGAGAAAGCGATCAGATTGCGAAGTGAGCACAGGCGTAAGAGGAATTCTGGGTAACTCTAGGTTTGAAAGTTCATGAAGGTGCGTCACTCACCTCCCACCAGGGTCTGGAAATACATCTTTCCACTGTATGGCCCATAACCCACTGCTGTCCGGGCGCGTACCTGGAAGGCATATATCTTCCCTGGGCTCAGATTGGAGATAGTGGCCATATTGGTCTCACTGGTCAGGGTGAATGAATTGTCCTCATCTTCGGACTACGAGTCGACATTTAGTCAAGAGAAGATGATAGACACAGTTACCTTTCCTCCTCCTCCTCCTCCTCCTCCTCTTCCTCCTGCTCAGCAATGCTTTCCGGCCAGACCCACCAATGGCCCCTCTATATGTTCAAGATAAGCAGCCCAGCCCAGCCCTCAACTCCTGATGGAATCCCTGAGTTTGACAAATGCCTCTGCCTCCACTATCCTCTATGAACAGAAGATAGTTGCCTAATGGAAAATCTAAGAACGATTTGTGTAAAAGAAGGAAAGGCAGTTCCCCTCGCTCAATTCTGCAAGAATCGCTTAACCCTCCTACTCTACTGTGCTGAATCCTCTAAGTATTATGAAGCGTGCACTCGTTGCCGTGTCAGCCTCTTTTTCTGAAGGGCCTGTTCCTACGTGATCTCAGTGGAGTGGAAGCAATCGCTTTCTATAAAAAAATCTGGTCACACGAAACACTGAAATAAAAATGTGGTAGGAGCTGACCCCACAGCTCAGGACATTAGGCTGTTCTGGTGCGGGACGTTTCTTTCGTTTCTGGAACGATGCCGTTGGCAGGAGCTCTCACCCCACGGAGGTCACGTAGGAGCACGTTCCCTTAGACCAGCCTTCCTCAACCTGGGGCGCTCCAGATGTGTTGGACTACAACTCCCAGAATGCCCCAGCCAGCTGGCTGGGGCATTCTGGGAGATGCAGTCCAACACATCTGGAGCGCCTCAGGTTGAGGAAGGCTGCCTTAGACAAAAAGGCCTCTGTCCTCTGGGGGCAAGCTCATCCCTTGGTTCTAGCAGGAGAAGAGACACGAGGGCAGATCTACACAACAAACCTGAGCTGGTTTTACATCCACCTGTTTCCCTCCCCGCAAGGAACCCTGGGAACTGTAGTTTAGTCAGAGAGATATAACCTCCTTTACAGCCCCAAAAGGTTTCTTGATGGGAAGTCACGACGGTTCAATTTGTTTAAATTTACAGTATTGAGTTGCACAGGCATGGGGAATCTTAAAAGGAAAACCCCACACTCAAATGCTACTTTTAAACCCTTGGTCTCTTCTCACCATCTTGTCGCTTCTGGTCCAGCTGCAACTCCCCTTCCCCGCAAGCGCAGCGTGGCATTCAAGCCCTCGCACAAAAAACGGTCCTCCTCCGTCCCACAACTTACCTTGTCAAAATAGCGCAGTTGATAGTCCAAGATGATCCCGTTTGGTTGGTCTGGCTGTGGCCAGGACAAAGTGATGCTGCTAGTTGCGCGACTCACCTGGTGCATCATAGGAACAGCGGAAGGGACTGCAATGAGAGAGAGCAAGAAAACATGAGACAAAAAAAGTCTTAGGGGAAGGAGGAGGAGGAGGAGGAGGAGGGAAAAGGGAGGGGGTGTACAGCAACATACACGCTTGCATTTTAACCTTGCTTTTTGTCATCAGGTCTGGGTTGGCATACAATAACTCTTTAACAGCATGCAGGAACATAGCTCAGGGCGATGCCCTGCTAGAGTTACCTTATTTTCTGAGGATCAAGGGGAAAAGGCTGGGGAATAAGGTAGACCTTAATGGAGCTTGATGGGCAGAGGATGGCCCTTGGCAGGTCAGGGGAGGAGCTTGGCTCAGCCTGGAGCCTGAGGAGCACGGGGAGGAACAAATAGCAGAAGTTCTCAGGCCAAGCACGGAACAGCCTGCCCCTGATTCTGGCCCCTGATTCTGAGAATTTATTCTTCCCCTGAGAGATTACTTCTTCCCTCCCTCTGAGGCTAAAAGCCTGAAACATCAGGTCAAACCTTCGGCCCTTGCAAGCCAGGGCACCACCGAACATCTCAGAGCCATTTGACAGCAACTAAGAACAGGCAAATCTGCAAGTGAATTTTACACTAGCTGCAAACTTATGTGCAACTGACCCATGCCAAGGATCAGCTGTATTTTGTCCCAATGCTGATATCCAGTTGGGCAGTGGATCCAAACAGTGGATCCAAACAGCAGGCCACAGTGCAATTCCTCTTAAAGTGGCATTACCAGGTCATCCTGTCCAATGTTACTCCTGGTTTTAGAAGTGCAGTGTACCTCGCAATTGCGGCTGGTTTGCGTGTTATGAGAAACAGGCATTTGGGATACACACATCTGTCTTTTGCACTTGTAAAAGAAGAGAGTAGCAGGAAATGGCCACACTTACTCTCTGCTGAGATGTCCTTCACCAGTGAACAGATCAATTCATGCCTTGATTTTTAGGGTTTTTGTGAGGTTTTTTAAGAAGTCAAACTTTTTTTTAAAAAAAATAATCCTAAAAATGAAGGCATGAACCGACCTGTTTCCAACATGGCATGGCTCAATTCTTGCACAGGCTTTATTTCCATCCCTAGATATTTACTCAAAGTAAGACCCATTGAATTTCCTTTGTTCTTGAAAAGCAACATACTTGCTTTTAGATTTTCCAGTCTCAGCACTCTATGTGCTATGAATGCCTGCTCTGTCTGTCCCTACAGTTTCCTGCAAGGCCCAACTAAGGGCAGGCCAGTAAATTAAACCCAGGTGTGCAGGGTGGGATTCCATCAAGTTCATCTGAGAGCAGGTGCTGTAGAACATGGACCTTCCAGGAATGTTGAGGCTGGATTTCTGGGAGACCCAACCAGGCAATTTTATGGCCTGTTGGTCCCTCCGTTTGGTAGCCTGCAGGAGCACCTGCCTCATAAAGCAAATGGCCACAAGAAAACTGTTATGGTCTGCTACTTTGTTTGTCTTTAATAGTCTGTGATCCAGACCTCTTCAGACAGGGGAATAGTGTTATGTGGTTGGGGGTCAGTCTAAATTATCTCCAGGGGTCCCTTACTCAGTGCCTCTGATCGCAAAGAGATTAAGGATTTCCCCCCAACTCTATTACCCTTGAAGTTGAAAATAGATTTTATAACGCAAGCAGGAAAAGTGAATACCCCTTTTAACTTGTTAAACCAATGAAAACATGCCACACAAGGTCTTAAGATATGAATGGTTTATAAAGAAAAGTAAATGCAAAAGAACATCAAATACAGTAGTAAAATGTGAAACATTACATTATTGTTATTATTATTACTATTATGCAATATTGGCTTTTGCCCAATGCTGGGCCTCAAGGCAGCCTTACAAAATGAAAACATATATAGCTAAAGCCTAAAAATAAAAAATATACCAAAGTTAAAAGCATTATTAAATACATTTCAATATTAAAGCATTTAAAACTTTTAAAATATATAACTATTTAAAATCCCAAGGTATAGATAGAGGTCCAGATTATTTGCCAAAGGCCTGACAGAACAAAAAAGGTTTTGCCTGCCTCCAAAAACACATCAAGAGCTAGTCTAGACTGCAATGATTTGAAAGAAAATACATGTGTACACTATGCAAAAAACACTACAGTTTAACTAGATTCTAAAGCTTATGAGAAAAACAGTGTGACTAGGCCGAAACCAATGTTGTAGCCCCAGAAGCACTTTGAAAGGTTTCAAAATTGTACTTAAAAACTTACACCAGCCCAAACTAATTAAATGGAGTGTTTGAAGCTTTCAGCTTTATAGCGGTATGGACCAAACTCTTAGGAAAAAAGGAAAGGAGCACTGTGTGTGTATGGGGGCGGACAGGGGGGTTAAAAGGAATGTATTCCAAGGAAAGATCTGAAGACCAGGTGATCATGGATCCAGAAGAAGGCTGAAAGAGATCTCTGCTGAGTGCTACACCCTGCTTCACCAGTGAGCAAAAAAGCAAACTGGCCTTGGGGAAAGAGAGCCCAAAATACTCTCAAAAAGCCAAAGGAAAACATGTTCCAAAAGAGAATTCTTCTCTCAAAAGGGAGGCAAGAACCAGGCTGAGTCTGTTTCTCAGAAAGCCAGGGCTGCTTATGAACTAAAGTTTCAATCCCATTCAATTCCATAGCTTCCTTGTGGTAGGGTCTGAAACCAGGCTGCCTAGTGGTTAAAGCAAAACCCAACAATCAGAAGGAATGATTCCACTAAGGAAATGACTGCTAGAGGAGCCAGGCAGCCATTTTATTTTCAGCATACATCTATCTTAGGCAGGAGGGAGGTTGAATAAATATTTATTAAAAATCAACCAAATGGAATTTTTAAAAAAGAAAAGCCATTCCACCAACTAGGAGTGAGGAAGAAGACCTCACCACTGGATTGATGGGTAAGGGTCTCAATTCCCCAAATTTCATGAGCACATATTCTCGCTACCCTATGTTTTCAGTGTCAGTTTGATTCAAAGAGGTTATTATTATTATTTTGTACTTAAAACTGCCCTCCTTCTCTCAATCTTTCACCAATCTTCTTGAAATTTTCAGGGTATGTAAAACAAACATTTCTTTCTGGCACATGTAAATTTCAGCAAGATTGGTGAAACATTTTCCATTTTATGAACGTTAGAATGCCCCACTCCCCAATTACTGCTTTATAATGGCGGAATGCAGAATTTACTCACCGTCTAAACTCACTGCAGTGTCCATGTAAATAAAACATTTTTTTTTCACAATCAACAATAACATCCCAGGACCCATCGAAAATCTTGTCAAATAGCTTAAATCACCATTCTTCTTCTATTTATATGAATGTCTAATCCTTGTTAAAACAGAATATTTACATCAGGGAGAAAGCCATTTGTAATTCAGATTGGTTCTCTGACTAATGGCTATTTTACATTCAAATTATAAACCAAATCAAGGATAAAACTCTGCTGTAAGCCTCATGTGTTAATATATCCTTTGTTTAATTGGAGGAATCTCTTGAGGATTAGGCTTTCTGATATAGGTTGTTCCCTCTTTTCCCTTTACTGAATATTGTTATATTTAGGTCTGAGAACTGGTGTAGCACAGTGGCCAAGAGCATGAGCTAGGAGCTAAAAAAAAAATCCAAGGTTTAAAACTTATCTCAGCCGCACATGAAACATCAGTGGATATCCTAAGGAAAGCTATTATTATTTCAGCCTCTGCCCTCATCTGTAAAAGGTATAATAAACCAGGCTTATCTTAAAGACATTCAAACACTTGCAGTGCAGTACCCTATTTCTTCAATTCTAAGACGCACTTTTTTCCCCATATAAACATCTCTAAAAATGGGGTGCATCTTAAAATCGCGGGTGCGTCTTAGGTTTTTTTTTTCTGTTGGTGGTACTGAAATTAGCGTGCATCTTACAATCGATGGCGTCTTACAATCAAAGAAATACGGTATATCAATATGAAGTATTACTGGTCATTTAGTTTGTTTGAGACGGCTGATTATTTGTGATTTGAACTTGTAGTAATGTTCTTAATTATTTGTTTACTGTAAGCAGCCTATCATATTTGTAACCTACCCTTCCTCTAATGAGATCAGCCCAGTCTACATGGTGTGTTTCTTCTCCCATCCTTACGTGCACCTCAACTCTGTGAGTTAAGAGTAAGTTGAGAAAGAGCAATTGAAGAAGGATTAATCAGGGATCTCTATGCCCAAGTGGGGTTTTGAACCTGGGTCTTCCTAGGCTATGTTCAGAGCTCAGAGCTCTATCCATATTTGCACTCTCAATGGAGCAGGTGAACTATAAATGTAATAAAAGACGTAAAATATTTCAACTGTCTTCCAATGTTCCTATGTATCATATTGTTCCCTGTTTTGTGTTTCTGTCTGCTTGGTTTTCACTCTCCACAGGGGTTTTCCTTTAGAACAGCCTTCCTCAACCTGGAGCGCTCCAGATGTGTTGGACTACAACTCCCAGAATGCCCCAGCCAGCTGGCTGGGGCATTCTGGGAGATGCAGTCCAACACATCTGGAGCGCCCCAGGTTGAGGAAGGCTGCTTTAGACATTCACGGATTCTATTTCCTCAGGGAGTCCACAGAACCTAAACGTTTCTGACAGACAGCTAAAAAAGAAAAGAAAATGATGCTGAACTGGTGGTAGCCTGAGAGGGACCGGTTGCTGTTTTGAGGCGACTTGGGGAGGGGAGGGGTGGGGGGTGATAGCATTTTAATGCCCAGGTCAGGTGAGTACAAGAGGGGGCTACTGTGGCATGTTTTGAAGAAATGAACTGAATGCTAGAGAAATCGTCACTACCTGAAATGTCTCAATCCACTTCTGATCCAGCAAGGATCGTCTTACAGTCCTATACATTTAAGTCACTGGTTTCACAGTAGGGATTTTTTTTATGAGTGTGTGTGTGTGTGTGTTTTTGAACGTCTGATGAAACGGAACGTCAGAGAAACAAAGCAGGTTTCAGCAGCCGGCTACAAACAAGTGTTTCCCTGAGGTGCTGCCTACCAGCCTTCTCCAAAACAACACTCGGTGAGAAGGTGAGCATGTGTGGGGACGGCAGAAGAAATGTTTAGAACGCGCATACTAAGGAAAAGGCAGATGCTAGAAACCTCCATATAAATACCAGTGGCCAAACAGCACTGAATGGTGCACGGGGTCAGGATGGAGAAGACCTACAGCACTACATGATTCGTGCGTTCCAGAAAAGCCCAAAGCTTTAATCCTCAGAGCCAAATCCACTACTTGTAGTTAAGAAAGGTTTTCTTGGGGCTGAAAATATTTGAGGATCACATTGCCAGCCTCCCGGGATCATCTAACACGGTGACTTCCAAACTTTTATCTTCAGGAAGCGCTTTCCATATTGACTTAGCTGCTGTGGAATTCCTGCCCGTCTACTACAAAACCCACAAAAACTCTGTAGGCAGGGCCGGCGATCCATAGAGGACACTCAGGCGGCCGCCTAGGGTGCAAAATAGTCTGGCACCGGCCCTGTTTGTAGGTATTTATGTGGGCCATCAGGAGTGTTCAAAAGAAGCCTTGAAATTCATGCTGGTTGCCAACCTACCCTGCTGGGCCTGGCTGTGGGTCTGGGTCAGCTTTCCCTCGTCCAGTACCCTCCAGCTAAGTTGGACTACAATTCCCATTACATCTAGAGGGCACCAGGTTGGGGGAGGCTGCTCTGTGTGAATGTATCATTTGTCCTCTGCTGCAAGCTTTCTTTTAAGGAAAGATAAACTTCCAAAGAACCACAGGATTCCCTAGAACACAGTTTGAAACCACTGATCTAACATTTACCAGCTGCAAAAAAATTTAAAAATCATATCGATGGAAAATGAGGATCCCCAAGATAGAATCACCGAAGAAAAATAGAATTATATCACTTCCCTGTGCTTTCATTGCATTTCCCACAAAATTCTGGAGTCTGTGATCAATGGGGCTGCTCACGTGATTAAAATTAAGACCGGACTAACTGGCAAACCAGGGCCAGTTGAAACCTATGAACACCTGGGCCAGTTGGTAAGCATCTGGCAAGGCACTAAAGACTTCTGCTTTCTTCCCAATACTGAGAATCATAAAAGAATTGAGGGAGGTGCGCGCATGATTTTTTCCTTTTCATTTAAAACAAGAGGAAATTATTCAGGGAGAAGCAAATCAAAGAGGCTTTAACCAGCTTATGCAAGCAAGAACCATTTTCAGATAATACAAATCAAAAAATATATATGAGGGAATGATTATACTGAAATATTCTTTGAACCCCTTGTTCTTTCAGTTCTTCACAACCCCAAGTCATATATATATATATAAAAGGAAAGAAATTCCCCTCTGCTGAGAGAGAAACCACTTCTATTGCTGCTATTATTTTTAGAATATTTGTGGCATTTTATAGCGTATAACAACAGCGGCAGCAGCAGGTCCCTGACCCAAGGAACTTACAGTCCGAAGCGGGTAAGGTGAATGTGTGCGTGCAGGACGAACATGCCTGAGTGCAGTTAAACGTTCGTAGTAGATCTTAGCTTAGTTCAAATGTGACATTACTTGAATTATAGCTGAGCTCGCGTGCTCCTTCCTCTCCTCTCCGTCACACACTCCTGCACTTCCTCTTTTGGGGTAATCCATAGCTTGCTGTTAAATCCAAACTGGGCAAACTATGGCTTGTGCAAACCATGTTTGCCTGCAAACTAGAACTGGAAGCCATGAAATTCTTTAGGTAGGACTGAGAATTCTGGACATCACCACTTCGGATTCTTATGTTTGCTACGCTAAAGTGGTCTCCCTGATGTGATAATTTACATGTACCAACAAGCTTTTTATGTGGTGGAGCATTCAAAAATATGACATCCTCCCCGTACACATATCTGCATAAGCAATGTGAATCAACGTAGGTTTCATACATTCACATTACAAAGCTGATGGGGGAAAAGCCAAGTACGAAAATGCCTTACATTGCTGGACCCAGGCTCAACAAAGGCCCAGTTCAGATGTGTCACCAAACCATGGTTTGTCATCATAAGAATCAGCCTTGGGCAGTCCCAATCCATCCCCATCACAGCCTCACTTTTTCCACAGAAAACAATAGTTTGTCTTTACAACCAAAGTAGACAAATTAAGGTTTGCCTACAAACCAGAATATGAAACTATGTTTTTACATTGTTCAGTGGATGTTTTTTGTTCTTAAGCTGCTCTGAGCTCACAGGAGGAAAGACAGGATATAAATGTTTTGGAAATAAATAAATAATGCAATGCCTTTAATGTAGCTGAAAATCAGAAATGTATGTGTGTGCATACAGGGAGAGGCTCATGTGCAAATGACAGCAAAGGCGGATATAGCTAGCAATGAGCCGCAAAGGAATAGTAGTAACAACAAGTCCAAAGGAAGGGATGTAGGACAAATCAGTCCCTGCACAGAGTAGGTTTTGAAATTGATTCTCCCTAACCTTTGGGGAAAGGTCCATAGTGCTGTGGACTATGCACAAACTTTGCATTCAGAAGGTCCCACATATAACTCCTGACATCTCTGCAGAGGGTGGAGAAATACGCTTGCCTGAGTCCAGGGAGATGTCCTGATAGTGTGAATCATAGAATTGTAGAGTTGGAAGGGGCCTATAAGGCCATCTAGTCCAACCCCCTGCTCAGTGCAGGAATCCACCCTGAAGCATACCTGACAGATGGTTGTCCAGATGATATTAAGCTAAATGGACCAATGGCCTGGCTCAGTACAAGTCCACTTTCTGTGTTCCTAATCTGCTTCCCCAAACCAACTAAGTTTGTAGCTTAGGGCAGTACCACTTCTAAATACTCAACAGCTGAGCATACACCTACTTGCTTTCACCACTATTTCAGGGTGTGCCCCTCAGATCATGAGATGTAGCAACGTGTTGTCGTTGCAAAACCTCATGGTCCACTCCTGACCTGGATGCCTCCCCAGTTGTGCTGAGAACTCATTATAGAATTCCTTTAACATGACTAAAACAAATATTTTGTTGTTGTGGTGGTTATGCTGGTGTTCGTTCTTTTGATAACTGTTTGCCGTTCGATTACTGCACCGGCTTTTGTGATATGATTTTTATTTTGCAATTTGCCTTGGGAGGGCTCCTGCCTTGAAAGGTGGCCTCGAAATATTTTAAACGAAATCAATACCTGACACACAAAAGGCAAAGGCAGACAAGAAATATGACTGTCACATGGTTGGATGTGACCTTTGCCACCAAACCGCTGCAAATGGCGGCGCCAAGAAATAAATGCTCTCCTCTACCTACTGGTGATTAATTTCGTACAAGCGCAAACATGTTTTGGGCTTTATCTTGCCAACGGTATGTCTGCTTCTTCCTCGCTTGCTCCAAGGCATTTTACCCTCGCCCTATATTCATTCAATTTATTTAAAAACAAACAAACATTTCTACATTGCCTCTCCCAACAGCACAAGGCTGCTTACAACATATTCAGAATATTAAAACAATTAAAAATGAGCAAGTCTTCAGACCGACAATGAGAAAACAGCTCAATGGCAGATGGCAGAAAAGCATTTTTGGTTTAAAAGATGCACCAGCACAGTTTCTATTTACCAAGCTTAGTCAGCCTTCCCCAGACATGTTGGACTACAACCCCCATCACCCCTGGCCAGCTGGTGATGATGGGAGTTGTAGTACAACAAGTCTGGAGGATGCCAGGCTGGGGAAGGCTGAACGCTGTAATCAGAGGAGTTTTGCAAAGCTTCCTGCATTTTCACGGGTTATCAATGCAGACAAGCACTTCCTTCAACATATCAGTAACCTGGTCAAGAAAGAAAGAAAAAATGAGGAGGGACCCTGCCCAAATTCCTCATCTCAGTGCCGTCTTAACGCATGGGCACGCTGGGCAGTTGCCCGGGCCCCCCAAGAGCATAGGGGCCCCATGCTAATCAATGCACAGACCAGAATTTAACACTAATTTTAACATTTGCAGAAATGAAACGTAATGTTTTGAGTGGAGCACAGAAGAGGAAAAGAGCAGCAGAAAAGAAAGAGAAAACGAGCAAACTTCCAAAGTTTAACATCTTGGTTCAATTAGGGTGACCACATGAAAAGGAAGACAGCGCTCCTGTATCTTTAACAGTTGCATAGAAAAGGGAATTTCAGCAGGTGTCATTTGTATATATGGGGGGAATACGCACGTCGTTCCGAGATCGCTTCTAAGCGCCCCAGTGCGGCGTGAAAGCGAGCGTGTAACTGGCCTTTGGAAGAGCCGACGAAGAGACGTCCTTCCCGCCCCCGCCCCCCGCAGACCTCGCCGACTGGCAAGGAGAGCTCGGCTGAAGAAGGCGGGGTTGAGAGCGGAAGAAGCTCTCCACCCCGCCTTCTTCCCCCGAGCTCTCCTCGCCGGTCGGCGAGGAGGTCTGCGGGTGGCGGCGGTGGGAAGGACGTCTCTTCGTCGGCTCTTCCAAAGGCAAGTTACACGCTCGCTTTCACGCCGCACTGGGGCGCTTAGAAGCGATCTCGGAACGACGTGCGGATTCCCCCCTGGAGAACCTGGTGAAATTCCCTCTTCATCACCACAGCTAAAGCTGCAGGAGCTATACTAGAGTGACCAGAGGGCAGGGCACCTGCAGCTTTAACTGTGGTGATGAAGAGGGAATTTCACTACGTTCCCCATATATACAAATAGCACCTGCTGAAATTCCCTTTTCAATACAACTGTTAAAGATACAGGAGCCCTGTCCTCCTTTTCATATGGTCACCCTAGAATCCAAGTGCAATGTCAGCCACTAGTACTGCTCCTCACTAAGTACCATTTTTATGTTGAAATTTTTGTTTTTCAAGTTCAAGGCTCATGTTATATTGACCAAATGTTTGTATTGATTAATCTTTGCTGTACAGCAGGTTGTTGTTTTTTAATGTCAAAACACTGATTTTGTTGGAGGTATCAATAAATATAAGTTTATTTTATCGATAATTTACATTTTTATTCCTTTGAGTGGTTGTGTAGGCAGGTTGTGTAGGCTCTGCCCCCGCAGGGGCCTATAGTGCTGTTAAGACAGCCCTGCCTCGTCTATGGAAGTTTCCCAAACAGGGCTCCATGTGTCCTGAATTAATTGAAGAAATTCTTCACTTTATATCAGAAGGAACAGAGGCAGCGAGAACCCAAGAGAACAATACTGGAATGGAACAGGGGAGGTCCACTCATCCCGAAAAATTACTCCTCTCATGAAAAAATAAAAATAAAAGGGGGGTACATGTACCTGACAGAAACCTTGGAATAGCGACGTTCATTAATATTAGGCAATTAAAAGAGGCAGAAGTCATAGTTTTTTCCAACAAAAAACTATTTATTTATTATTTCCATCTATATCCGACCCTTAAGAAAAACAAATAGATACAGCCTGCAGGGAGTGATAACCTGGTGCCATCCAGACGTTTTGGACAACTCACATCTCATGCAGGCCAAAATGTCTGAATGGTACCAGGTTGCCTAATTTCCTTGAGAAAAATCACTGAGATGGCCTAATCATTTTTATTGGGTATTTGCTAGGGGAATGTAAGATACTTTCCCAATAACACAGAACTCTTTGCTCGGTCAAGCCAGAGAGCAGAGAGTTAGGTGTAACTCTAAAATCTGCATTCTTCCCCCACCATTTTTCTTTAAAAAAACAACAGAGCTTAGGGTTTGTTTTTTTTAAAGTATTTATATAAAACTCACCCCTGATTTAGATCTTTGCACTGTTTGCACTGCTGGTTTTGCTTTAGTTTTATTGTGCGCTGCACTGCTTTTACCCCTTGCTGTTGGTTTTATTTCAGCTATTTTGTCTTGTGCTATTTTACTATCATTGTTTTATTGTGATTTTGTATTTTATGTTTTTAAAATACCTGTACACTGCCCAGAGAACTTCAGTTATTGGCCATCTAAAAGTGTAATATATCAATAAATAAATAACTATTACTGAAAATAGGAAACTGTATATATACACATTTTAAAATGATTAAAATAAAGGAGGAAGAAATATGGATAGGAAAGAGGGGGAAAGTAATTAATTAAAACATTGAAGATCTGCTCAATATTTTGTGCTTCTCTCCTTTTATATTGATTGATTCAATGAGAGAGAAGACAACTGTTTTGTACATCTGTACCAGCAGCTGTATTGGCTAGAGCTGAATTGAAAGTACTCATTCATTGAACATTTTCAGCAACGCTGAAAGATACGTCATTTTTTGCCAGTTTTTCCGTGCTCCTTGCAAAAATGTTTGCTCATTCATTAAAATAGTCCTCAGTCACCCTTCATTATATCATTATGTAGCCAAATTTAATTGGCTGTGCTCATTTGTGATGACTTCCTACAACCAGAAGCCAAACAGTCCTGCTGCCAAATCCATCATTGTGTCAATTATACTGTTGCTAATTCCTAATGAATAAACGAACTGAAATGCAGTTATAGGGCCTGTTCAGACAACACTCTAAGCCATGGTTAGATTGCTGTTTTGTAGTCACCAAGGTTAGGAATGGCTTACTCAACATGCTAAACCATAACGTTTAGTTCAAAATGCTTCACCACTGTGCCTTAGCATGTCCTCTGAACAGAGCCATTTTTTAATATTTGAACTTTCCCATATTTCGCAGTGCAGTTCTCCAATCAAAAATATGTACAAAACTGGCATATTTGGGAGAAGTGCGAACAAAAATGCATATTTTAATGGGGAAAAGAATATTTGAAAAAAATCAAATATTAGGAAAAACACACATAAAAGTGCGCAAAAATGCACATGAATTTTCATGCAAACTTCACAATGATGAAAAAAATAGAACAAAATGAATTTAAGACTGGAAAAATCTGAAGAAACCGAGAAAGATTAGCAGATCTGTCTATCATGTTATGTCTGTCTGTCTGTCTGTGAAAAATAGTGATTCAATCATAAATTGTGAAACTGACCCAATAATTTGAGGAAACTTCGGTTTGTTCCCTGGTTTTGTTTTTTGTGTCATGTTTATTTGGGAGTAAACCCAAATGAGCTCAATGGGGCTTACTTCTGATTAGACATGCACAGAATTACACTATTATAGGGAGTAACCCTATGACAGAGTCTGGGAGGGGAGGCATAGAATTATATGCATTCCTGGATCCAAGGTCAGAAACAGCACTCCAACCACGGGTCCAGGAATCCACACTCCCCGCGCTTTCTCACCCGGCATGGAGGCAACTGCTAGGGTGACCGTATGAAAAGGAGGACAGGGCTCCTGTATCTTTAACAGTTGTATTGAAAAGGAAATTTCAGCAGGTGTCATTTGTATATATGGGGAACCTGGTGAAACTCCCTCTTCATCACAATGGTTAAAGCTGCAGGAGCCCTGCCCTCTTTTGTATCTGGTCACTCTAGTATAGCTCCTGCAGCTTCAACTGTTGTGATGAAGAGGGAATTTCACCAGGTTCTCCATACATACAAATAACATCTGCTGAAATTCCCTTTTCTATGCAACTGTTAAAGATACAGGAGCCCTGTCCTCCTTTCCATAGGGTCACCCTAGCTCTGGCTGCCTCTCTGAGGTCATAAAGGCAACCTCGGAGAGGAGGAAAAAGGCTGGTGGGCGGAGAGCAGTGAGGACTAGGGAAGCCAGGGTATGACATAGCCCCAGGCCTCCCCAGCTTCCTTCCTTCTGCTCCAAACCGGTCCAGCTAGATGGATGAAAATGCCCGTCTATTCAAACTGCAGAGTGGGAGGAGCGTAGAGGTGGAGATTGCCTCCGCCTCCCGCTCTGCAAAGGATGCCTGTACGCCTCTGAGCATCGCCACAGAATTGTGCCCCTAATCTCTGATTCCACTCAAATGCAATGGGACACCTTCGAACCCTTTGAGTTTGCTTTCGAATAAAACACTTCTGGGTTCTATTTTGTAAGACATTCTTTAAAACCCGGGCTGTATGGAATGGCACTCCGTGACTTCCTGTTTTTAACAAGCCTGGTTCAACTGCTGCCCCTTCTTTGGAAGAGTATTTAGCAATGTACCTCTCAAACAAAATGAGTTGCTCGAGGAAAGATTCACCCAAGCCGAGGCATCAGGGGTCAGCACGGGCGGGCTCCTGAGGGGAGCCCAGAGGCTCAAAAGGCCCCATCCCTGAGGGCACAGGAGCAGCAATAAGACAACCCCTTCACTGTTCCTGAAGCGTCCTGGTTGTTCCCCCACCCCTACGCCATGAGTATCTGATTGGTTCAGATCACTGCTACTCAAACCAGAAGGTAAACAAAAGGTTTTGAAATGGCACATCATGGGCCCAACAGGCTAGTCTAGCCGGCCACCACGGTTCTTCCTTTTGCCAGCAGGACCGACTGAGCCAGGAGAGGAAGGAGCACAGGGTCTGTCGCTGCCACCACCAGGTATTCAAAAAAAGAGGGAGAAAGGAATGGAAGGAGGGAGAGAGGTGTTTTTTTAAAAAAAAATCTATGCAATTTATACTAGATATTTTGACATGTGCATATCTGAACACTGATATTATGCTATTGATATAAAATGCTCTGGAACGTTTTACTGAAATGCTGAATCGTGGATAGTTGAATGAATCCTTTATTCCTCATTAAATGAATTATTTCTGTAATGTTGAACTGAAACCTTGATATAGGCTATTGTTGTAGTATCTCTTACATTGTACACCACTTGGAGCATAATTTTTCAAGGATAAGTGCTGCATAAAAATGTCACAATACCACTAATATCTATCTATCTGTGTGCCGGAAAGGCAGAATGCAAGAGGTTCAGATGTTGAAAATTAGGTCCAACTATCAAAGCGTGCCCTGAATCAAACACTGCAGAGTCCTGTATCTAAAACACCATCCTTCCACACCGGCCTACGCTCTATGCTGGTGGCATCCATTGACCTTTCTGACACTGAAATTAAAACACATGCACTGCATATTCCTACTCCACAATGTTGAGGTAAACACTTGCACAGATCCCAGGGGAGAGGGCGGAAAGTCAGTTGACATTTCTATTCGCAACACCTCTAGGCATGCTGCATGCAGTGGAAACAGAGGTGGCAATTCAGGCCTCAGCTAGACCTAGGGTTCTAGCGCGACGGAGGGGTGAGGATCTCGTGATGTTGTTATTGCGAGATCTCCCCCTCTGTTTGCACGTGGCGTGCGATGACCTTGGAGGAACAGGACATCGTGCCCGCCATTTTGTTTTTTAAAAACACGCCCAGAAGGAGCGCACAAGCACTTGTGCGCTGAAAGGTAGTTGGGTTTTTATTTTAAAGAATAATAATTTCCCTGCTCCCCTCACCCTCACCCCGATGGGCGCAGAGGTCCTTAGCAGTTCTGCGCCCCGTGCATGGTTCCCAGCTCCTTGCGAGGAACCGGGACAAACTGCAATACCCGCCCACACATTCCACGGTCTCGGAATCCCGAGACCGCGGAAAAAGCGGGCTACAACTGTAAGGCCATATCCCGGGGAAAGGAAGGGATCACCCTCCCTGCTCCCGGGATCCCCTGTGCGTCATGTGGATGCACAGGGGCGATCCCCGGGATATTGCCCCGTCTAGCTACGGCCTAAGCCACAGATAATAAACCCATTCACTGCATGATCATCCATTTAACTAATTCAGAAATAGGAATAAGCGTCACGGGTGTCCTTGAGATGTTTTGGACTATACCTCCCATAATTCCTGACCATTGGCCCTGCTGGCTGGAGCTGATGCGAATTGTAGTCCAAAACATCTGGAGGGCATCATGTTCCCTACTCCTGAGAAAGAAGCAGCAGCATGAGGAAGGAGAAAAAGCAGCACAGAAGCAACATAAACCAGGGGAAACAACGGCCGTCATCTCTGGAGCACAGTGCCCCTGTCTAAACAAGTATGGTGCTACATGTGGTAATGTAGCACTAACATCACTCCTGACACACATCAATGTGTGTCACACATCAACTTGAATATCCGGTGCATGAATGAAAATATGCAGGCCAGTTGCACTTGGGCCCACATTAGACATGCAACCAGCCTATGTATTTGCAGTCAGGCAGACCCCACCTCGGGTCCTTACATCAATTCCCTTCCCTGTTTTGCAATCTAGAGATCAACACCGCACTGCGGGGCATTGGCTCGGGAATTCATTTTGTGCCGCGTGCCGCACCTCTTGAATATCAAGCATGACGCTTTGTCACTGCTCTAGCTTTTGCTCTCTTCTAATGAGGTTTATATGTGGAGACACACTAGCTCCGTGCTTAATAACACTTAGATAATTTGCTGCCACAAACAATCTATGAGGATCTGCGTGTCCTCAAGATGGCAGTGGGACCGGGCTCTTAATGAATAAATAGTTCAGCGTTCAGTCTGCTGTTTGTCACATTAGGGATATGGAACGTTTTTATACATGCACCATGTGCGACAGTCTAGAAAGCCAGATGGCAGCAGCAACTCAAGACAATTACAAGTGAAGTCTACTACTGTTGCTGTTGCTACTGCTATTATTATTATTATTATTATTATTATTATTATTTATTGATTAGCTTCATCTTGCTTCCTCTGACATATGATCCTTTGCTGCCTCACAGTAGGGGTCTGTGCTCTATTTTTTAAAAGTAGGTTTTATGCCTTACATTAGCTTATTTTTGTCTTTATTCTTTCTGTTTGAACCTGCACATCATGCTGCTGCTATCCTGTAATATGTAGGAATGATAAAATGCCACTTTGTGCCTTTTCTTTACCGCTGCTTTCTATCACTGGCTGTCACTGGCAGGAGACTGCACGACTTGATATAATGTTGCAGCGCAATATTTTATTTATTTATTTATTAAATTTATATACCGCCCCATAGCCAAAGCTCTCTGGGCGGTTTACAAAAGTTAAAAACAGTGGACATTAAAAAAAGTATACAAAATTTTAAACCATCAATATATATATATATAAAAACAACAGTATAAAACAGTATCCATTTTTTTTCAACAACAGTTCTGGGGTCCATTAAAAAGGTAAAGTTCCAACACATTACGGGGGAGAACTCCACACAATGACTCCATTTCCAGTGTAACGTGTAGTTCTCCCCTCAGCACACCTCCACAGACCTTGAGGAACGTGACACTGTACAGTTTAGGCCTTAGAAATTCTGGGTGCAAAGTTCGGTCCTGGTTGCATTTCTGTGGCATCATCATTGTCAAAACAGAACTTCTCAGCTTGTGGCTGTCAGCTCCCATGCTTTCAGTGAATTTCCACAGGTGCTCAAATGAAGATGGATGATGCCGTACCATCTGCCAGAGCAGGTGCGGAACTGAGCAGATGGACCAGCAGAAGCAGTAAACCAGCAAACACCAGGAATGAAACACTCTCTGAATGAAATCATCTCCGCAACGTTGAAGGGGGGGGGGGGGAACACCTCTGAGTCTTTACATATAAACCGTTGCGCGCGCTCAGGACAGAAGTGAGTACGGCCTCTCCTGGACAGGGATAGCTTGGCCACGGTGGTACAGGCATTGGTAACCTCAAGTTTGGATTACTGCAATGTGCTCTATGTGGGGCTGCCCTTAAAGCTGCCCCGGAAGCTGGAGCTAGTGCAGAATGCTGTAGCTCGGCTGTTGTCTGGAGCTGCCCTGAGGGAACTGCACTGGCTGCCTATTCGCTACCGGGCCAGGTTGAAGGTTCTTGTCCTTGTGTACAAAGCCCTAAACAACTTGGGACCAGGATACCTGAGAGGGCGCCTTCTCCCTTACCAACCTGCCCAGTCACCGAGGTCATCCAAGGGCCTGCTCCTGATGGTTCCACATAGACAAGAGGCAGCTGGACAACCATCTGTCAGGGATGCTTTAGGGTGGATTCCTGCATTCAGCAGGGGGGTGGACTCGATGGCCTTGTAGGCCCCTTCCAGCTCTGCTATTCTATGATTCTATGAGCCATCCTCTGACTGGAGTCCACCAGGGGAAGAGCCTTCAGCGTGGTGGCTCCCATCCTATGGAATTCCCTGCCTCTGGAGGTCAGGCAGGTGCCAACTTTGTATTCCTTTCAGCGCCTCCTGAAAAAGTCATTATTCCAGGAAGCCTTTCCTTAATGACCAGCCATGGTTCACTGTACCTTTTGCTTCTTTTAAAATCTATTTTAAAGTGTTTTATTGTGTTTTTATTTTATCTTGTACACCACTTTGAAAGTTTCAATAAATATTGTAAATAAGTAAATAGACACAGACAATAGACACAGACAACATATATCTAAAAGCAACTGGAGCAATCAGCTAAACATGAAACATATCTAAGATCAATGCCCCTATCTAGACAGGGATAACCTGGCTTCAGTTGTTCATGCTCTGGTAACCTCCAAGTTAGATTACTGCAATGCACTCTACATAGGGCTGCTTTTGAAGACAGTTCAGAAGCTGCAGCTTGTGCAAAATGCAGCGGCCAGATTGATTTCGGGAACCAGAAGGTTCAACCATATAACACCTGCTCTGGTCCGCTTGCACTGGCTGCCTGTATGTTTCCGAGCCCAATTCAAGGTGCTGCTTTTGACCTATAAAGCCTCACACGGCTTGGGACCACAATACCTGACGGAACGCCTCTCCTGACGTGAATATACCCGGTCACTACGTTCAACATCTAAGGTCCTCCTCCGGGTGCCTACTCCGAGAGAGGACCGGAGTGTGGCAACGAGGGACAGGGCCTTTTTGGTGGTGGCCCCCAGACTATGGAACGATCTCCCTGATGAGGCTCGCCTGGCGCCAACGCTGCTATCTTTCCGGCGCCAGGTTAAGACTTTCCTCTTTGCCCAGGCATATGGAGGCACATCTTAATCACCCACATGATTATTTTAACAGTTTTTAATGCTTCACGTATGTATGCGTTTTCGGATGTTAAATTTTGTATACTTGTTTTTATCTCATTTTAGAATTTTTGTAAACCGCCCAGAGAGCTCTAGCTATGGGGGCAGTATATAAATGTAATAAATAATAATAATAAATAAATTAAAAATATACAAGTGCTTACTGGGGACATTACAGATTGAACTGGGAATGTAGGGTTCCTCCAGATGATCCTTTTGGGAGAGATTCTCATCAGCCATTTTAACGCAGCTACGCTCTCTCTGTGTTGCACCAAACACATGCATCGACACCATCTCACTTCAACAGGTTTGTGCCAGGAAGGCCGTTCCAGTGGATTGTGGTGGTGGTTTATGGAGCATTTTAAAGAAGATTATGGGTGGACTAGAATCAGGCACTGCAGCATACAGCTGGTAATGTAGGCCAGCATTTCTAAGCTACCAAGGGAAATGTTGCCCACGGGGCCCCCTGAAAAAGCTCTGCTTTTCGACACCTCCCTGAGACTGCAGGGCGGGGTGGGAGAGTTAGAAAGCACCTGGCAGGTCACAATTCATGCTGGACAGGCTGCATTTAGCTTAGTGGGTCACAAGTTGTGCAGGCTTGTTGGAGCGGTTCCATACGAATGCCTTTTTAGTGTGCGTTATCTTATGAAAACCTCGTGCCCTTCTCTGGCACATACTTGGTTGCTTCTTTCAGCTGAACAGAACTGATGTGCTTCTTACATCAGGTGAAAGAACCTAAATCAATTTCCCTCCTGAACCAGAGTTTCCATTTGCCTTCACGGTCAACAATCTCAGGGTCACACTCAGTCCTAAAAAATCTCCGCTTTGGCAGGATCTCCTCAGCCTTGTCAAGTCTGCCTAATGACCCTTCTGCACTGATGCCTGTGAATGTCACCGCCTCAAGCTGAAATTCTCATCACACCTTGGCAGTTCCTGTACTTATGGCCCCTCCAAATCCCACCGCTCCAACTCAAGCATGTGCAGGGAGGCGGCTTTCTATCTTCTGGCAGGTACAAGGCAGGTGGTAGGCACCTGTGGCAGCTTTTCCTGAAAGACGCTCTTTCCTTGCTGTGCAGCTCATTCTCTAGTTAGGATACAGGATGCATTCCCCACGCCTGCCATACTACCCTTTCTAAAAGTACGAAATTCAAGTCAAAGCAGGCAGTAAGTGTAAGGAGCATTTCTGTATTAGCTGCTCATGTGCACAGCATTAAAGGACCTTTTCACACAGTACATTTTTAAGGTCTATAACTGCACATACATGCTTAGAAACACACGCATTATATAAGAATACTCATCAGAGGGCTAAAATTGGCCGCCGAGGGGCAATCCCTTATTTCCTGCCTTGCAATATGTGGAAAGGTCCATCCATAAACCAGTTTCAATTTCATATGCACGCGCACGTGAAGACAAGAATGTATTCACATTCAGGCAGGCACCAACTTTGTATTCCTTTCGGCGCCTCTTGAAAACGTCATTATTCCAGGAAGCCTTTCCTTAAATGACTAGCCACAGTTCACTGTACATTTTGCTTCTTTTAAAATCTATTTTAAAGTGTTTTATTCTGTTTTTTATTTTATTTTATCTTTGAAATTCTTTGAAATTTCCAGTGAGGAGCAGTCTATAAATATTGTAAATAAAATAAATAAGAATGTGGCACTCAGTCAGTCACGAAAGATAACACAAACAAACCTAATTTTACATTACAGTAATTTACACTCACTGCTTCTTGTCTAGGGGTGGGATTAAATATTACAAGAAACCATGGGGCTGCCACAAATAAATTCAGGCCTATGTCGTTCCCTCTCCACCTCAGGATAATTTTGTTCAACTTGACCCATGTCCTGACGTGTTCGTGCTGTTGCTACACATCTCCAGCTGCCTCTGGGGGGAGCAGGGAAAAGCCCAGCTCATGAGGTAAGTTATATATTATGAGGAGGGGAAGGAATTCAACGGCAGCCCCGTGTTTCGAGTAATGTTTAATTCAGCCCTCAGAGGTTGAAGAAACCATTACAGTCATGTGGTGGACAGGGTGCTTGGCGTTGTGAACATGGCTACATGAAGCTGGATGCTTGTCCATCATGGCTGGGAAAGGCCAGCCAAGTGTTACTGAATGGTTATTTGGCCAAAATGGTCAATTCTTCTTTAAGGGAGAGGTTTTGATGGAACCAGAAGTTCATCCACTTTGGGGTGAGGGAAAAGCCTAGTTAGACAAGGAAAGGATGGCCAACTGTCAAGCAAATCCAATTTCCCTTTTTCTGGCTAGGGTGCTAGAATATATTGCCACAGAGCAGCTCCAGGCATCCCTGACCCTTTTCAGACTAGTTGGATAGCTGGCCCAGTTGTGGAACAGACAACTTGAGCTCGAGACTGACATGGGGAATACCTCCCTGCTAATCTTTTTAGGCCTGTCAGTGGCTTTTGATACAGTACGGCACATTATTCTTTTGGATTGTCTGGAACAATCGGCAGGGGCCTCAGGGAGAGAACAACAATTACTTCACTTTCCCCCCTATGACAGGTTTCAAAGGGAGATCAGAGACTAGGGGCCTTGCTAGACCAGGGGTTAGCGCGGTGCGAGGCCCGTGCTCGTCCCTGTGGGTCCAGACGATGCACAGGGGATCCCGGCCTCAGCCAGGCCTCGAGCCGCCCTGGCACCGTGCTAACGGGAACCGCTTGTAGCGCGGTTCTTCCCTCAGTCCCGGCCTCAGGTCGGGCTGAGGCCGGGACTGCAGGCGTGTAGCCAGGTCTGCCGCTTTTCCGGCTACCGGAGGAGCACTGCGGCCATCAAGGCTGCAGTGGAGACATGGGTGGGTGGGAAACGGAGGCCGGGGAGATCGGGGGGAATCACGGGTGGGGGGGACATCAGGTGGGGATTGGGCATTGCGGGAGGGGGAAGGAGAACGGGGCCAGGAGGCCTGAGTGGGGGATCGGACATCGCGGGCGGGGGGGGGGGGAAGGAGAGCGGGGCCGGGGGGGGCGGGCAGGGGATCGGACATAGCGGGCTGGGGGGCGAGCAGGGGAAGGAGAACGAGGCCCGGGGGGGGAGGGAGATCGCGGATGGGGCCGGAAGGGGAATTACAGAAACAAACCAAAAAAACCTACTTACCATTCCTGCCTCCTGCCGCTTTAAAAATTTTAAAAAATGGCGGCTGCAACAGCTCTCCTTCAGAGCTTGTCATGGCTCGCGTCTGAATAAGGGCGAGATCTCGCGTTATTCATAACGCGAGGTCTCCCCTCCTCTCCCCCGGATTCTCACTTAGGTCTAGCAAGGCCCTAGGTCATCTCTGTGGGAATTATCATGTGAAGTACTTCAAGGCTCAGTGTTATCAATTGTTTAGCTTCTATATGAAGCCGCTGAGTGGACTGGAATCATACGTGTCTTTGGGACTGGATGTGGTTATGTATGGTTATGAATGGTCCACATGACACACTGGCTCAGTTCAGACCCTATATAGAAACGTTTGAAAGACATTCTCACTATAAGTTAAAAAAAAAGGAAGGAAGGAAGGATGTATATAGAGAGACAAAGAGATGTAAAGCCTACTTGTTAAGAATGAAAAGATGTGTTTAAAATACTCTATCTAGTTGTAAATTTACATAGATTTGTTAAGGAAATATATGATGATGTTTCAATGGGAAACTGTGTTTAAATCATGGTTTAAAGCACTGATTTAAATTAACTTGATTTAAATCACCCTGTCTTCTTGTCCACCAAAGAGCAAAGGGCTACATCAGTATTCTATTTACATAAATATATGGTATGAGCCGGCCCTACCATTAGGCAGAGGGATGCAGCTGCCTCAGACAATAGATTTTGCATGTCATGAGAGGGCAGCAAATTGTTAGTTATTTAATGTGTTGTCATTGTATTTTTGCTGTCAAAGATGGGCAGAGGTGCTTGTGGGAATTTCTTTCGCATGTACCAAGATAGCTTGCCCTGTATGTGGGTACTTGGGTGGGCGAGGCAGCAAAATGTCTTTGGCCGGCCCTGGATACAGCCAGAAATAGAATACTGTCTTCATTTCTTGTAATCCTGTTTCCAAAAAGATGCAGTGGGAGAAGAGGGACAGAAAAGGGCCGCTCATTGCTCGGGTAACAGATAACATGCAATTCCCAAGCGTTAGCATTATAATCCTAAGAAAGGACAATGACATTTACCTCCCTGTGATTTTCTCTGATTCAATACTGAATACCAAAATATTGTAGTTAATGTTTTGCCTGTTATTTTCAAGCAGTTGGGGACGCCTATTGATAGTGACATGTCTATCAATGGCAATTAGCCATAATACTTACATCTAACCTCTATGTTCAAAGGCCATCTAAATACCAGATGCTAGAGACAAACAGAGGAGGAATGCGGGTTTCCAGAAGTACCTGGCCAGCCACAGTTGCAAACAGGATGCCGCACCAGTACAGGGATCTTTTAGTCTGAGATCCAGCAGGTCTGGTTCTTATGTCTGACATAGCTGTTCATTCAGAAAGGTTTTCCTCTTCCTCTCTTCCCCCACTCCGCTCGCTTTATCTTGTCTTTCTCTGAGCCCAGGCAAGACCTCCCAAATGTATGCATAATAGGAAGGGGGAGAAAGCTAAGCTAAAATGAAACGCTGCCAAGGGGGACGAATAGATGGAGGTGGAGGGGGGGAGCTGGGACCACGTGATGGAAGAACAGAGGCCTCGTTAGCGTGAGCTGTCATTACGAATCGAGGACAGCTCATCTCAAGCTCACTCCTAATGATCGCGGGGAAGAGAATGGCGGAGGGGAGGCGGGGGATAAAACAGCACACAAAGAACAGCCTGACCACAATAGCCGTCCAATGGGCACCGTTGCTCTGGAGAGGAGGCTGTCAACGCTCCTGGTCTCCTGAGATCCCTCTGCGGTAGGCGCAATTTGCTTCTCCCACACAGCTGAAGGAGCCATAGGAAGCCCGCTTGAGGAGCAGAGCTATTCCCCCAACATTTTGAAATAGACACAAGGAATGCCAAGATGGACTTGCTATTGGCAGGACGAGAAGCCCCATCCAAGCTTGGCTATTCTTTTTCTTCAGAACCAAGAGCAGAAATGGGAATATGGAGGTGAGAAAGAACTGTCAAACCCACTGTACCAGTCAAGGGATAGAGGGCTTGAACTGGAAACATCACGGTCAGAGGCTGAGACCTAGCCTAGTGAGCCATCGAAGACACAGTGTGCTCAAGTACACTCAGGGGTCTGGAAACAAAGCCCTATGAAGAGAGACTGAAGGAACTGGGCATGTTTAGCCTGGAGAAGAGAAGATGGAGGGGAGACATGATCGTACTCTTCAAATACTTAAAAGGTTGTCACACAGAGGAGGGCCAGGATCTCTTCTCGATCCTCCCAGAGTGCAGGACACGGAATAACGGGCTCAAGTTAAAGGAAGCCATATTCCAGCTGGACAGCAGGAAAAACGTCCTGACTGTTAGAGCAGTACGACAATGGAACCAGTTACCTAGGGAGGTTGTGGGCTCTCCCACACTAGAGGCCTTCAAGAGGCAGCTGGACAACCCTCTGTCAGGGATGCTTTAGGGTGGATTCCTGCATTGAGCAGGGGGTTGGACTTGATGGCCTTGTAGGACCCTTCCAACTCTGCTATTCTATGATTCAAGTCTCAGAGCCTTCAGAGGGAAATAGGGACGAGCAACATCAGCCTCGGGATTGGCCATGCCTGGTATAAATACTGGAAATCTGGCGTTCTCCTCCTACCTGCTTAATAGAGCCTGTTGCCCCAAGCCCTACCCACAAAGCAGACTCCAGATGAACTTCTACTTCCAGCTCGTGACCATCCTCAGGGTGGAAAACACACACTCCAGGTTTGCTTCCTGGTATGCCCCCCCCCCATTACACCCTTTTTAAAATACACTTGCGATGTATCAACATCATCTTATTAAACGAGTTCTCATAAAAATGTATTATTTGCAACATTCCAGAGACTTAGCTTCAGTCGTTGCACCTATTTTACATTTTTTGTATCTATCCTCCTACCAAAGAGGTGCAAGAGCCAAGCTGGAGTTTGACCGGAAACATACTACGATCTCCTGAATGTACACGCCAAGGGTATATCAGTCTTCAAGGCAGATATTTCAGTTTATTGCACATCTTTCCTGTCCTCCTGGGGGATGGGTTCAGGTGTTGAGGTTGGGCTCATACTTGAAAGATAGGATTTTCATTCCAATATCTCAATTTCCAAAGGAAATATAGCATTACAATGTGTTTCTTTAGTGGGAAATGCAAGCATAGCATCACTTTCCCATGCGCCTGCTGGGACTTGGAGTCCCAGTCCATTTCTCAGTGGAAAAAGACGCTGGCAGTGCCTGCTGCTGCCTCTGCCTCCCCTTTGCCTGCCTGAAGGTAAGTCTTTGCCTGAGGACAGGGGAAAGCGGAAGTGGCAGGGGCGTCTTGAATACCTTTGAGAATTTGTTGTACGTTCACTTGGAATGTAACCACACCGTTAGGGTGAACACAGGAATACTGATGCTTCCCCTGCATTGATAATGTTGCCATATATTATGATAAATAAAAAAAGTGATCACAACAAATGCTTTTAAACTACACTGTTTGAAAATTTACAACAAGGCTGAACTTCTTTCAGCCCAAAGACCCACTTCAAGGTTCAAGTTGCTCTGCATTCCAGTGGTGGGCAGGGCAAAAGATGGTGGGGCGGAAAGGGGCGGGACCAGGAGAAGTGTCCGTGGCCACATGGGGAATCCCGGAGGGCACATCTGGGACCCCACCCAGGCCGGATTTGGCCAGCAAACCTGAGGCTCAACACCAACCCTGTCCCCCTCTGGGTTTTTAACATATATCCAGGGATGGGCAAATCTTTTTGTTTCTGGACTGTGTCACTTTCATATTTTTTAATCCATAATTCTATTCCATTCCCACAATGTTTTTTAAATCCTCCCCAAATAATATTTATGTATTTTAATATGCACTACAATGTGTATTATCTTTCCGTTGCTAAAGAAGCCTTTGTTCTTCACCTAAGAGGGGTCATTTCTGAGAAACAGGTGGATTTTGTATTTTCAAATATGAGGAATCAATCTGTCTGTCTTTCTTCCTCTCAGCAGCTCCTGGTGAAACCCATAACCCTTACGTCACCTGTTAGACCCTTATTAGAATGTCAGCAAACACTTCCTCACCCACTCCATCTCAAGATTGTGGCTATGCCAACCCCATGACTTCAACATCATCCGGTTTACACACACACACACACACACACACACACACCCCTGCTTTCTGTAACATCTTGCCTGATGAAGAGATCTAAACATCTTGAAAGCTTGCACATTTTTGTGATCTTTTGGTTGGCCTAAGAAAGGTATTACACTACTACAGGTTTTGGAATTTTTCTCATGGCCAACACATGCTTTTTCTATGATTGCCAAAATATGTTTTAAATACTTATTTCCTCTCAAGATACATATTTAAGTAAGGATTCTCTCTCTCAAAAGAATATGTAAATTGCAAAGAACTGTGTTACAACATTTGGAGAAGTCTGAAATCTGGTGGATAGCTAAGTTGCAATCCACAAATTATTTCAATAGGTGCAGATCAGGTCAATCCCTCAAGGATGACTGTATCTCTAGATCTTGACTCTATTGAAGAACAGCCCCTTAAATTTTACTAAGAATCTCACCAACCTAACCCCACCCCAAAATGAAATCCTTTTGCCTAAACCACTGATATCTGCAATGCAACTCTGGCGTGCATGCCATTCTTAGCTTGCTGCACACACCACTGAAATTCAGCAATAACTATTTTACTTTCTGACATTTGAGAAAGGTTCCTGGCTTTGTCCAGACCTAGAGACTGACCTGCACAAATTCAGGCAGACTAGTAACTCAGATAGTTTTAGCTTTTGTCTACCTCTCATATGGTCCTTCTTCGGAGACAGACAGGCTGGTACATTGTTGTAACATTTGTTTTAAAATGCTGTGAAATATGGGTTGCCAAGGACAGAAATTGATGGGAACTGAAAAGTTGCAGGGAAAGGAAGAGACGAGACAAAAGGCAGCCAGGAGAAGAAGGAGAGCAACTTTGACATAAAAAAGGTAAATGAGAAAGTTGAGAGAGAAGAGGAACTGAAAGGTAACAGAAGGTCAGCTGAAAGAATAGTGGGAAGGAGATGGAGGGCACCTCCAAAAAGAACCTCTGAATGGTACTTTCCCCTCCTTGTGGCACTTCTGCACTGGGGATGTGCAAAACCTGTCCACTTATATTCTCAAATATTTACACCTTCCTGCATGCATGCAGGCACGGCCACGCTTGTCTGACAAAGCAGATGTTATTTTTGCAAAGTGGATCAAAGCATTGTTGTTGATTACTTGCATAACAGCATTTGAAATAGGCTTAATTGGGCATTATCGTTTCCATTCAAAAGCGCAAGGCGGCAATGCAGCGCCAATCCAAAGGCTGCTCCCTGTATGTACAATTCAGGAACACCATTTCAGATTTCAGTAGGGGAAGGGGACAAGAGTCTTTGCAAGGTTTAAAGGACAACATCAAAGCATGTAGTCAGGCTTAAATGGCAAAAAGCAGTGCGCTGCAGGAGAATTTGTTATAGTTACTTTCGTATCCTTCATAATAACTATAGCAGCGTTGCCAACACAAACTGAACAGTCATTTTCTCCCCCCCCTTTTTTTTAAAGGAGAAGGGATTTGTGCCTTTGATGTGCATAGCTAGTGAACACAGCAACTGAATTGTTTATATCAATAGTCAGCATGTAGAACTAAACTGGCCAGTAATAATATGGATGGAAATTTCTAGTCACCTTTGGGCTCACTAGAAAGATGGATTTATTTATGTATTATTAAATGAAGTTACAAAACAACCCGTTTTCCTTTGGAATATCAGGTTGGTGTACAAGACCACCCACACCCACCCGGGTGTGAAAGCACGAGGGACTTACCAACCTATAGCTCAGTTGTGCACCATGTTCCCCATTCAAAAGCACAGACAACAGTGTAATGTGGGTCAGAGTCACTGCTGAACGTCACATGTGCAAGCGATTTGACGATGTACCACACTGCATAATTAAACTGCCATGGAGTTGTTTTGCGGTTCCAACAAAAAAGTTTCCAAGACTTATCCACAAAAGCAAAAATGCAGCTTTTGCTCTGGGAAGATATTTGAGGCATCCTTACTCTCTCTGCAGCCCTACAGCTGCATTGTTATATGAGCCGAGGGGAAGGCTGCTGTACAGATACAGCCAGAGAATTTATGAAGCTGCCCAATGGCTCTTTATTCCTGCATCAGGCATGGGACTCAGCGGCCCCCCGCCAAGGCCCGACAGAGGACTCGGGAGTGTCAGAGTGAAGCTCTTGCACCTCTGACTCACGTGGCTGGCTACAAGCTCCATCACACTGGGGGCTAACATGCTCCCTACCGTCGCTTCTCCGCCTGTGTTTTCCTTCCTCAAGTTACTTCCTCTTTTCAAAAGAGGAAGTGCACAACGAGCACGAGGCCCATTGAGTCCGTTGTTCTAATGGCGCTGCTTCTCCTGCACATAGCAGGAGAGAGCAGCAATTCCAAGTTTTATAAAAAATCAGACTTAGAGGGGTTTTTTTGTCATGCAAGGAAGGCCAGAAGGGGCGCGGGAGGCAGACAACGTCATGTGAGGGGCCTGAGCAAACTCCGTGAGCACCCCAGTAACAAGCATGCAATAAAACGCTTGTCGGATGGAGCTTTCAGTCTTCCTCTCCTCCAGACCAGCTCCTGCTTCTGATGCCACCTCCACTGGCCACTCAGAGCATTTGCTAAACTGGATATCTTTGCCAAAACTGGATATTTGCTAAACTGGATATCTTTGCCGAAAGAGAAAAAAGCCCACTTGGCTGGTGCAGGAGGGGAAGGGGAGAAAGGGGTGAACAGTGACTTCAAGGCAACAGAACAAAAAGAACATAGCACCAAAGGTTACAGTGAGAGCCAGTGTAGCGTAGTGGCTAAGAGACTGAACTATGAATCAGGAAGTCCCCGGTTCAAATCTCACCTCTGCCATGAACTGACTAGGTAGCCTTAGGCATGCCACTCTCTCTCAGCCTCAATCCCCCATCTGTGATGTGGTGGATAGCAATCCCGACCTACCTTATAAGGCTGTCATAAAGATTACATCTAGATCAGCCCTCCCCAACCAATGGCCATGCTGGTTGGAAATGATGGGAGTTGTAGTCCAACACGTCTGGAGGGCACCAGGTTGAGGAAGTCTGATCTAGATAACACATGTGAAGCGTTTTGAACTTTTGTAAATGTGATACAAATGTTGAAGTATTCGTTGTAGAAATAGTCTTATGGGGGGCTGAGAATTTAAAGGGAAAACACCAGTAAGGCTGGCACAAGATATTTCGGTGCCTAAGGCACACATTCCAAATGGCACCGCCCTAATCATTTATTTATTTTATTTTTTGGTATTAATATAGGCTTTTAGGGTTCAAATTACTTCATATTATCAGCTGAGCCAAAACATCAGCCCTGACTCCACAGATCTTTTTACAGTTTGGAAAGACAGGCCCTCTTGCCATTTGCCAAATTTGATGAGGGGGTGAGAAGTGGGGGACAGAAGATATGAACATGAGTGAAGTCTGCTTGTTATGCTGCTTGGGCCAGGAGAATTCCCTGCATTGCCTTGGCATCTATGCTATGATTCTTTTCTATGATTCTATGATCCCTATCCGGGGTCACCCCCATCCTTCAGTGCTGTAAGCACCTCCCAGCAAAACATGGAAAGGTAAAAAGCACCCACCCAGTTCACCTAAACATATAGACAATGCACCCTACCTGTCCAGGGTGTGATGCAAGTTACGTACAGCATCAGAGGTGAGGGTGGGTTGCCGAACTGCCTATGCTTTGAGATGCACACAGTCTGTGTGCTGGACTAGGCAATATAGGGACACCCCTTACCTTTTGGCACTGTATACAGCTCCCAGAATGGTGTGGGCTGGTGGGAATACTGGCCCAATTGCCTAAGCTGCGCAAATACTTAGGCAATTGGGTAATACTCCCTCCCTTCCCACTCCATGCTGGGGACCTGGGCAAGACAGGGAAGTGGCAGCTTGCTTCTGCTGCTTTCATAGAATCATAGAATAGCAGAGTTGGCAGGGGCCTACAAGGCCATCGAGTCCAACCCCCTGCTCAATGCAGGAATCCACCCTAAAGCATCCCTGACAGATGGTTGTCCGGCTGCCTCTTGAAGGCCTCTAGTGTGGGAGAGCCCACAACCTCCCTAGGTCACTGGATCCACTGTTGTACTGCTCTAACAATCAGGAAGTTTTTCCCGATGTCCAGCTGGAATCTGGCTTCCTTTAACTTGAGCCCGTTATTCCGTGTCCTGCACTCTGGGAGGATCGAGAAGAGATCCTGGCCCTCCTCTGTGTGACAACCTTTCAAGTATTTGAAGAGTGCGATCATGTCTCCCCTCCATCTTCTCTTCTCCAGGCTAAACATGCCCAGTTCTTTCAGTCTCTCTTCATAGGGCTTTGTTTCCAGACCCCTGATCATCCTGGTTGCCCTCCTCTGAACACGCTCCAGCTTGTCTGCGTCCTTCTTGAATTGTGGAGCCCAGAACTGGATGCAATACTCTAGATGAGGCCTAACCAGGGCCGAATAGAGAGGAACCAGTACCTCACGCGATTTGGAAGCTATACTTCTATTAATGCAGCCCAAAATAGCATTTTCTTTCTTTCTTTCTTTCTTTCTTTCTTTCTTTCTTTCTTTCTTCTGTGGCTCCAAAGGGCCACAAGAAGATAATTCAAGGTGAATGTTGGGGAGGATTTCAGGGAAGGAGCAATTAGCGCAATTTGGCTCATCTCTACTTTATATATTAGGGGCGTCTACATTAAGGGAAAAAATGTACCCTTATTAGGCTTTTTTCTCTCGAGTCTTTCCATGTTTACTATAGGTGCCTTTAGATGGTGATCAATAGCGACCACATGATTTGTAATTGAAAACTTCCCCTCTGGGCAATGATCCATTAAGTTCAATGAAACAGTGCCATCTAGTGATGAAATTAATCCCATGATTATTTTAAATACTGCATTATCTCCATTGGTTTTTTAAAGTGAGATTATTGGGGGAAAGCATGGGAGACATCCTGGAGGTTGATGGCGTCATGTAAAGGACCCACAAACTTCTGTGAGTGGCCAATCATGAGTGTGCATTAAATCGCTCATATAGAGAAGCTCTCTGTCTTGTTTCAATGCTTACAACAGCCTGTAAGAAAGTTCAGGATTTGGCCAAAGTCAGTCTGAGCTTGAGAGATTTGCCAGATTCCATCCAGAGAGAGTTCATGGCAGAGGTGAGTTTCAATTCAGGGACTTCTTGATTTGTAGCTCAGCTCTTAGCCACAATGCCATACCAGTTCTCCCTACACACTAATTAAATGGGGCACAATCTCCTGAGAATTTTTCCTGTGCATGCTCCATCTAAATGAATGGAAGCTGCACAAGAGCACTGTCCTACGGCTTGTGCAGTTTTCAGATGGATTATGCCCCATGTCTCAGATCAGCTGTCTCTCACACTGCTTCATGTTGCTTTGCCTTGTGAAGAGGCCATGTCTGAATGCCAGCAGAAAAGTGGAATAAGAGCGAGAAGTTAGGCTGGGGTGGGGAGTGGGAGGTAAAGAATGGGGATCAACCCAGGGTGTTCCTCACCTGATTGGCTGGTGCTGACATTGATGGCGGCATACTGTGGAGAATCTGGACTCAGCTCAGTCACGAGGTTGACCGCCTGGATCTCAAAGGTATACTGCACACGAGCCAGGAGGTTGGAGACTTGCACCCGGCTCTCCGTCAGCCCCACCTGACGTGGCTCAAACTGGACGCTGTCCCCACAACGCACGCAAGGCCCTGGTGACCCAGTTGGGCACACCTTGCAGATGACATTGAAGAAAACATCCTTTCGTCCACCCAAGTCCTTCGGGAGGCGCCAGGTCAAGAGGACGTTGGATCCAATAATCTCATAGCTGAGGTCACGGGGGGCTGATGGGGTGCCTAGAAAAAAAGCAGCCAATGAGACTCCAGGAAACAGAGGGGACAGAAAGGCAGGCAGGCAGACAATTCAGGAAAATGCCTGATACTATGGCATCAGAAGGGTAAAATTCTATACTGGTAATCCTATGACAAGAGTTTGCTCTCCAAAGGAAAGGAAAGGAACCTCTCGTTCAAGCACTTGAGTCATTACTGACTCCTAGAGGGACGCCTGCTTTCGCTGACGTTTTCTTGGCCGACTTTGTAGCGGGGTGGTTTGCTGTTGCCTTCCCCAGTCGTGGCTACCTTTCCCCCAGCTAGCTGGGTACTCATTTTACCGACTTCGGAAGGATGGAAGGCTGAGTCGACCTGAGCCGGCTGCCTAAGAACCAGCTTCCGCTGGGATCGAACTCAGGCCGTGGGGAGAGTTTTGGCTGCAGTAACTGTCACTTACCACTCTGTGCCACAAATGCCTCCTTAAAAGGAGACAAAAAAACGAAACAACCCACAGTGAAAAAAACAGCAGTATTTGGAAGAGGAATCACACACTGCCCTTACTCACAGAATTGTATCTTCTTTAAAAACGTCCCATGTGTGAATGAATGAATCTCAAAGGAATGTGCCTGGAAACATAGCCCTAAGGATGGGCTGCCGGTGAACAGGACAGAGGAGGGAAGGAAGGAAGGAAGGAAGGAAGGAAGGAAGGAAGGAAGGAAGGAAAGAAGGACGGACTTGAGGCAGTAAGCAGAAGAAAGAGAACCAAGGGAAGGCGTTATGCAAGAAGCTGAGTAAAAAGAAGCTAGGATAGGCCAACTTTGAGGAGCAGGACAGGAGAATTCAAGGCAGTCCCCACATACCTGTTTCCCTCGAATTATCCCCTACAGCGCTAAGCTGTTGCCGTTGTTGTTAGCTAAATCACACCCTGGGCAGCAGCGCTCCTAAGATCCTTTGCATACCAGGAAATGGGTTTAAGGAAGGAAATGTAAAAAATTCATTAAAAAATCAGCGGATGGCCCAATCTGATTCAAATTTGCTTAAAGCTCTCCTTAATATCTATTACTGTGCCAATTTTGATGTCTTTATCTTTAAAACTTACGCAGATGTAAGCATTCTTTAAACATATCAAATCCTGCTCCTGCGCCCCCCAGTGGCCGCTCGGAAAACAACAAATGATTCGCTCCAAAACTAGTAGCAAAATAGGGTGATTCTTTTGCCTTTATAGCGCAATTAAAGCAGGATGCATGGGAGTACTTCACAGTCAAACTAGATTATAAGCTGGAAAACTTCAGAGTACTTCACAATAGAAAGCTCTGGCGTGGGCTGGTCCATGAAGTCACGAAGAGTCGGAAGCGACTGAACGAATAAACAACAACAACAACTTCACAATCCAAGCAGATTATAAGCTGGAAAACTTCGGAGTCCTTTGCACGCAATTCACAGTGATTGCACAGTATAACGCTGGTGTGATGAAGCTTTAAGTGAAGGATGAAAGAAGCAGGGGCCAAAGAAAGAGAGGAAAGGCAGTCCCACCTGATAGCGCTCATTCTCAGATACTTACTGGTACAGGGGGCATCAGAGATGTCCGAAGACGAACGGTAATATCGGGTCAGGCAGGAGCATTCACTGGACCCTGGCGTGGAAGAATAACTGTGGGCAGGGCAAGGGCTGCACGGGGCATCTCCCACCGATGCCTTGAAGGTGCCAATGGTGCAAGCTAAAGATAACGAGATGGAAAAAGGGATACAGAAGTTAAAACGCGACAGGCCAACAATTATTTATTACATTTATATACCTCCCTGCAGCCGAAGCTCTCTGGGTGGTTCACAAAAGCGAAAAACAGTAAACATCAAAAATATACAAAATTTTAAAACCATCAGAGACATAAAAACAACAGTATAAAAACAGCAGCATCCATTTAAAACAACAGTTCTGGGGTCCATTAAAAAAAAAACCTTAACGTTCAATGCCTTTAAATGCCTGGGAGAAAATTATCTTTTCACATTGTCGGTTCTATTACAGTT
This sequence comes from Elgaria multicarinata webbii, assembly GCF_023053635.1. Taxonomy (NCBI): domain Eukaryota; kingdom Metazoa; phylum Chordata; class Lepidosauria; order Squamata; family Anguidae; genus Elgaria; species Elgaria multicarinata. The sequence continues at coordinate 10,460,565 of NC_086176.1, forward strand.
CCAGCTTCTTTATTTCGCCCATGGACCAGCACAGCAGAAAACATCATCAGCACTAATATTAGAAAACCCTGACAAGATGCATACAATAAAACACATGCATAAAATACATACATAAAAACACAGCAGTCTCAGCCTAAATCTAAAATGCAATGAAACTCTTCAACATCAATTTCCGTTGGCTTATGGCAGCTGCACTATTTTCCAGCCTTCTAGCAAACAAAATCACTGTTCCAATGAGTTGTCCACAACAGAAAAAAATCACCAGACAGGAAAAGAACCAATTGCACTTCTGGTCTGTTAGACTCCAGCGGGTAGGTCAAGACCAAAAGCTACGTCATGCCTTGGCTTAAGGTGGGGCAGAGAAGGTGAAAGGAGAAAGACAGAGACAAAGCGAAAAGGAAGGCAGGAAGAGAGTGATGAAGGTCAGATCCAAGCAGCTAGATCTAGTCAAAGTAAAAATGATGTATATGATAAATGATTTTAAAGGTTGGGATTTAAAGGCAGGCTCAGTGGTTTTAGGCCGTGGACTTAATGAATTATGCCTACTCGTCTTTAGATGGCCTTGAGCATTACTTTAGTTGTGAAGCACACAATGTAAATTTCTCTTCTTCCCCTACATCCAGCTGCCATTTCATGCTTTACAACTGCTTCTGTATTCCTGACGTCAGAGCAAAAACACGAAACAAAACAAAACCCTGTTTGCTAACCCAGCTTTAAAAAAAAAAAACTTATCCCGGTTGTGCTTTTATATTGTATTTTATATCATGTTTTTATACTGTTTGATACTTTGAAATGGTTTTAATTTTTGTGACCCACCCAGAGAGCTTCAGCTATTGGGCGGTATAAAAATGCAATAAATAAATAAATAAATAGAGAGAGAGAGAGAGACTCTGAGCACGTGCAGTTTTGCATTTTAAACTCACTTAAATCATAGTACCATCAAAACACTACTGAATAAAATGGGGTTTGCCTGTGTAAGTAAGCACCATTTTTTGGTAAAAAAGAAAAAAAGAAAAGAATAATATACTTTTAAAGTAAAAACAACAACATGAGCATTCGTAAACCTTGTACATGCCCAATCAGCTGCTCCGACTAGAAAATGTTTTTTAAAAAATCAGGAGAAAAGAAATAATGCTGCAGGAAGTAGAGTCAGTCCCGGTGTGCCTTGGCGTCTGCACCCTGGCCAAGGTGGTGACACTGGGCCTGGTTTGCCAGTGACCCCATCACCTGTCACTCTCTGGGTTGTCTCTTCCCCCACCCCCAAACTGCAGAGCCCCAGACTTCGGCCTCACAGTCCAGCCCTGCACCACTGAGGCCCTGGATCTGGAAAGGTTGCAGGCCGCTCACCCAAAATGCAATATCCTTGCGGGTAAAAAAAAGAAATAAATGGCAGCCCAGATGTGATTGCTGTTACCAGCAGGACCGTGATACAAGTGGCATCAGAAAATGAGGAGTTGTAAAACTTCCCCAAGCCTGCACTTTCGAATAAAAATACGAATAGTTCCAGAACTTTCAGCTCATCTTGAATTATTATCCATATGGAGTATACATCTGGATTTACAGTCTTTTGCACTATAGTCTTACTATATTTGATATTAAAAGCCTATGCTTGGCCCAGGTCTGACCTGAAGTCAGACGTTTCTAGTTTTGCCTGCCAGAAAAGGCTAACTGAATGCCAAAGCTGGAGTTTCTGTCAAGCACACAAGATCTTATTGTCTTGCATAATCAGAGTTTACTTTAGCTGAGGGTACTGTTTGCTAAAGAGAGTCTTATTCTAGCTGATCTTGCAAAGGTGATTGTGAAGATCAAAAAGCTTTCTTCCCTTAGGTCGTACACATAGCAAAAGTGTATTTGGAGAGAGAGAATATGAAACTGGACAATTCCCATAAAACTAGTCTTTCAACTAGTGATATAGTTGAAGACTCTTCCACTATATTCTCAAAAGAATATGGAAAGATGCTAGTCAGCAGAAAGCGAGGCTCGGGCTGAAGAATCCGCTTCGTTATTTGAGAATTATTGTCCTTTGAGTGTGTTGTTTGTTTCCTGGAGGTAATTTTAATACCTATCCTGAAAGCTGACTCATGTATTCCAAACCAGGATATGTAAGATCATGCCAGAAGCATAGAATAGCAGAGTTGGAAGGGGCCTACAAGGCCACTGAGTCCAACCCCCTGCTCAGTGCAGGAATCCACCCTAAAGCATCCCTGACAGATGGTTGTCCAGCTGCCTCTTGAAGGCCTCTAGTGTGGGAGAGCCCACAACCTCCCTAGATAACCGATTCCATTGTCATACTGCTCTAACAGTCAGGAAGTTTTTCCTGCTGTCCAGCTGGAATCTGGCTTCCCTTAATTTGAGCCTGTTATTCCGTGTCCTGCACTCTGGGAGGATCAAGAAGAGATCCTGGCCCTCCTCTGTGTGACAACCTTTTAAGTATTTGAAGAGTGCTATCATGTCTCCCCTCAATCTTCTCTTCTCCAGGCTGAACATGCCCAGTCCTTTCAATCCCTCTTCATGGGGCTTTGTTTCCAGACCCCTGATCAGTCTGGTTGCCCTCCTCTGAAACTGTGCAAATGGGAAACTGTGCACTGTATTCTCAGAAATTTAGTATATTGAGTAAAGCAAATCAAGTTTAAATTAAAAAACAGGCATCCCTGTCCATATGCTTCTGAGTGCGTATGTCATTCCATAAGAAGGGGACCTCTGCTTGTGAGTTGTGGAGTGTCAAGGACAAATGTCCTCTTCTTTTCTGACAATGTCAATAAGATGTCCGTGCCTAACATTTGCTCACATCTACATATATTGAGCATTTGCAAGATTTGAACACTGCCAAGTCCATCTAAAAAGGGTGGGCAATTTGTGGCCCTCCAGATGTTTTGGCCTGCAACTCCCATGCTCCCTCACCATTGGCTATGCTGATAGGAGTTGCAGGCCAAAGTATCTGGAGGGTCACAAGTTTCCCACAAAACAAATAAGATTCAGGATAGGATTGCATAATATATGTTTTTTATCTCTAGACGTACAATAAATTCTCCCTCTACTACTAGTTCTCTCAAGTCGATGATCTTTGCTTCACGAACCACTCTTCTAATTTCTATGTCTACTCAGTTTATGTCTACTCAGAAGTAAATGTCCACTTAGTTTGATGGGGCTTGCTCCTAGGTAAGTAGGTATAGAATTGTAGCCTCAATCTTAGATTTTGGGAGACAAAGGCCTTAGCTAGACGAGGGGTTATCCTGAGCTGATACCCGGGATCGCCCCTATGCCTCCCTTGCCCTGGGATAATGGGGACCACTTTTGGCCTAATTTTTCCCACAGGAGAAACCATGAGCGTGTAGCCCATTCCGCCGCTTTTCCCAGCTACGTGCAATTACTTGCGCGTAGCCAGGAGCGCTACACCCATCGGGGGCAAGGTGGGGGGATCGGGGAGAACGATTTTTTTTTAAAAAAAAAAAACTTACCCGAGCACACAAACGTTCGTGCACATTTGGCCCCTTTAAATTAAAAAAAATGGCGGGCGCGACAGGTATTTCCTTTAGCCCGTCTCACCTCGCCTGTAGACGAGGGTGAGATCCCACGATACTTGCGTTGCGGGCTCTCCCCTCGTCAGGCACGAATTTTAAGGTAGGTCCAGCAATGGCCAATTTCTCCTTCACAATTACAAATTGTGCTTGTTTAAAAAACTATTTTTGTGTATAGCTAAATTCACAGTTCTGAGGTGAAAAAAGTGGTGGTGGGGGTAGCCATCCCTGAAAATTGTTGATGGGACCAACATTCTGAAGTTTTAAAAATTATGCTTTTAGAATATGTTGAAGTTCTAAAACTGCAGCGGTAAATATAAATTAGGCTGTGACTAGGTCTGGCTCAGGTCAGTTCCTAGATGGAAGATTGCCTAGGAATTCCATGTAAGCTGTTTTCAGTTCCATGATGGAAGAAAAGGAAGACATACATATACTGAATAATTTTGCTGAGGAAGATTCAAAATATGCATTAGAGTTCAGAAGTTCAGTGTGATTTATAGACAGTAAAAAAAAAAGTCAGGTAAAAACATGACTCTTCCAAGATCCTAGATTTTGGGATGGCTTGAGAGTTTGTGAGATTCCCCCACTCCTGCCTCCAAGTGCCAGTTTTGCAAATGTTGCTGCTGGCAAATGATCAAACTTTCATTTCGTTTCTCTTAACTGCTGCATACATTTTCTTTTTAAATGCAACTGGAACATGATGGGGGCAGGAAAAAAGACTAGAAAAACAGGAATGAAAAACAGAAAAGAAAAATGGATGCATTTTTCTAGAGTCAGCAGCCAGAAAAGCTTCACACGTTTTGTAAAGTAATTAAATGCCCTAATAAGATGCCAATTTAGGGCATAACCAAACAGCTGCCTCCCATGTTCCCAGATGGTACACAACTGAGAATGCAAGGAGAGTCCCGGGACAAGGCAGATAGAATTTTCTCCAGGGCTGTTTATGAATCGCTTCACTAAAAAATGTGCCCTTGTGCAATTAAAAAAATACTGGGGATGCAAAACCTTGTTTACAGTAGTGACTTTCCCTGCTTGTCACAGGCTAAATGGGAGTTCGTGCATATGCCCTCACCTGCTGTTTTCATGCTGCCCTCTTCCCTCAGTTTATCTGACAGGCTGAATCTAGTGTCATCCCTTTATTTATTTATTTATTACATTTTTATACCGCCCAATAGCCGAAGCTCTCTGGGCGGTTCACAAAAATTAAAACCATAATGAAACAACCAACAGTTTAAAAACACAAATACAAAATACAGTATCAAAAGCACAACCAGGATAAAACCACGCAGCAAAATTGCTGTAAGATTAAAATACAGAGTTAGAACAGTAACATTTAAATGTAAGTTAAAATTAAGTGTTAAAATACTGAGAGAATAAAAAGGTCTTCAGCTGGCGACGAAAAGAGTACAGTATAGGTGCCAGGCGGACCTCTCTGGGGAGCTCATTCCACAGCCGGGGTGCCACAGCGGAGAAGGCCCTTCTCCTAGTAGCCACCTGCCTCACTTCCTTTGGCACACTTCCCATGTGTTTCTAAACTATAGCATTCACTACCAGAAGTTTAACAGTGCATGGAATTCGCTACCACAAGATGTGATGGACAATTTAGCTTTAAAATGGAATTGGACCAATTCATCGAGGAGTAAGCTATCGATGGGTACGAGTCCTGATTGTTATAGACTACCTGCAGCAGTATCTGAGGCTGTATGCCAATATATGCTAGTTGCTGGAGAACAGGAGTGCAGGGCCAGTGTCAGACTATTTTGCTCCCTAGGCAGGTGATCTGCTTTCACCCACCCACCCCCACCCCAGCGTACCTGGGCCCAGAGCGCCTCTCGCCCGCCCAGCTGAAGCAAAGCCAGGATGCTGGGGTGGGGGAGCAGGAGGGCAGCTTCGGAATCACGCACCCAGCTGGAAGCCACTCTGGGAGAGCGACTTCTGGGTGCGCCGTTCCCAAGCCACCCCCATCCCCAGTGTTCTGGCTTTGCTTCAGCTGGGCGCCCACCCAGCTGAAGCGAAGCCAGGACGCTGGGGGGCGTGGCTTCACTTTGGCTGGGTGGGCGCCCAGCCGAAGCGAAGCCAGAACGCTGGGGGTGGGGCGGCTGGGCGGCTTCAGAATGGTGCACCCAGAAGCCGCCCTCTCAGAGCTGCTGTGGGAGAGCGGCTTCCGGGTGTGGAGTTCGGCGCCCCCTTACCTTGGCGCTCTAGGCGGCCGCCTGAGTGGCCTCTATGGTAGCGCCGGCCCTGCAGGAGTGGGAAGGTATTATTGTAGCCACGTCCTACTTGTGGGTTTCCCCACAGGCAGCTGGTTGGCCACTGTCTTTCACTGGATCTAGCAGGAGTCTTCATTCCCTCTCTACCCTTCAGGCCAAGATGTTTCTTAAGCAACCCTGCAGTGGCCACTGTGGTAAGGAAGAGCCACCCCAAATGGAACCATGGGGAGCTGGGTGGCAGGAGGCTCATGTGGACTGAAGGATCCAAAAGATCTGAGCTGCAGGGGATGAGAAATACAGAAACAGCACGAAACAAATACGGAGCACGATCCAGCTGATGTTCCTCCCACTGTGGGGGGCTGATGGTGGAGGGTTGGCTAGCTGTGCCAGGTCTCGGGGTGTGGCCCATCCCTGCCCCCTCTAGGTCTGAGTCCCAGGAGACTTGACAGTCCAAAGATCAGCCGGAGGGAAACTTGCACGAGGGAGAGAAGTGCATGAGTGGAAGGAGAAGGGGAAGACTTTGCAGGAAGCGGTTTCTCGGTATTTAAAAATGTGGACCCCTCTGAGCCATTCAGGCTCTCAACGTAGCTTTCATTCAATAAGCCTTGATACTAGGTATGGATGACTCTGTTAGTTTTGGTTTCTTTCAGTTTCTCAATTTCCCAATTTTTGGTACTATCCCAGTTGCGAAGTCTGGTTATATGGATTCCATTCTCAGACCTTGTACCACCAATACTCCAAGGTATACAGGAAACTACAATCCACTAACAATCTCACATAAGACATTACCCTAGCTACCATGGCTATTTTACATAGGATGACCCTATGGAAAGGAGGACAGGGCTCCTGTATCTTTAACAGTTGTATAGAAAAGGGAATTTCAGCAGGTGTCATTTGTATATATGGGGAACCTGGTGAAACTCCCTCTTCATCACAATGGTTAAAGCTGCAGGTGCCCTGCCCCCTTTTAAATCTGGTCACTCTAGTACAGCTCCTGCAGCTTTAACTGTTGTGATGAAGAGGGAATTTCACCAGGTTCCCCATATATACACAAACGACACCTGCTGAAATTCCCTTTTCTATGCAACTGTTAAAGATACAGGAGCCCTGTCCTCCTTTCCATATGGTCACTCTACTTTACACCATCCCCCATGAAGATGGACTATACATCTTCAGGGATATCACTGCTGCTGATGGTATAGCACATCTGGCCACCAAACCGCGCCACTTTTGTACTGACAAAGTTCCAACCGGATTTCAGTAACTTCTACTTGAGCCTTGACCACTCCACACAACAGGTTTACTTTCTGGGCACTATTGTACAACTACATAATGGATATATAAGCACCACCTTATATCGGAAATATACAGACCATTACAAACACTTACATGCTACACACATACTTACATGGTTCCAGCTTCCATCCAGAACACACCACAACATCTACTGTTTAGCCAAGCCCTATGATACAGCCATATCTGTTCAGACTCATCAGACTTAACGATTTAAGACTTGTCAGACTCACAACTTAAGGATTTAAATCTGGCATTTCTCAGTCTACAGCACTCACCCAAAGAAGTGAAAAAGCAGATCAACAGGGTCAGACTGGTACCCAGGAATAATCTACTAGACAAACAGAACCAGAAGAGAAAGCAACAAAACACACTACTTGTTACCACCTACAATTCCCAGCTAAAACCATCAATGAGCTACACCCCATCCTGGACAATGCCATTTCCCTCTCATAGACCTTGGGTGGTAGGCCTGAACTTGTTTACAGACAGCTGCTCTATCTTTGTGAATTCCAATATGAACAGGCCTAACCTGTACCTCCCAGACTAATATGCAGATGGGGACGTCATTATTCACTGGCTTTTGCACTTTCCAAATTTCCCAATGCAGTTTCAACAGCACCCATAACGGTAAAAACATGTCAAAGTGAAATAGACTCATCTTTCCCTCTGTCAAGGTTCCTCCTTTACCTGGACCCCTTGACCAGCTCCTCAAAAGCCAATTGACCCAAATATGATGCATATTGCTGGGCTGCCCACTGAAAACAGCTAAAGTGAAAATCCTTCTTAACTGGGCCATTATTGGCTGAACAAAACTTGGTAAAACTAATCCAAATTTTTTAAAAAAGTTTAAACAGGAGTATAGTGCGCGAGGTCTGGAATAATCCAAACAGCAGCAGTTGTGTAATACCTTTAGCAGGAGCAACTTCAAGTCCTAAGAAGGATTTTTGAGTTTCACAGAAGCGAGCTCACCAACTCCTGCTTTTAGTTGGCCCTAATCAAAGCACTAAGCTACGCCTGCTGTTTGGGTCGCTTGCAACGGCTGCCTGCATTCTTGAGGGCAGGAATGCAGTTCCTGTCTCTAGAGTTCTACGCAGGGGGTGCCATGGCACCATGAAAGGCAAAAAAAGAGCTGCTCTACTGAGAAACGTGACCCTATAAATACTACTCTCCAAGTACTACTCACTTGCACTGATACCAGTTTCACTTCAAATACCTGGGAGGGTTAGAGTGCCAAGCGAACAACGAGTCAATTCAGAAAAGAAGACAATTTACCGGTCAGAAACTCACTCACAGTTTGTTACTTGATAGTCATGTTGACAGGTTGCAACGTGGAGATTCCACCTGTAGTTCTAAATTCACTACAGCTTTCTTCCACTCAATTCCCCTCTGAACTATTGTCCACAACTCTCAAATCTCGTCTGCAATAGCAAGGAGGCCTTTAGCTGAGGGCTTTTTTTTTTTTTTTTTTTTAAGGGGGGGGGGGGAGGCCAGGCCATGTCAAACTGAAAGTTACCAGGGGAATTTCTGGGTTACAACTGGCCGATATCCAGTTTTGCAAGAGGAGCAGAAGAGCAAATAAAAAGAGCCACCACCCTTTCACAGTTTGCTGTATACATTTACCCAGGGTCACTCCTTTCTATTGATAGGTACAGGTTGTACACCAGGACAATTTTGGCCAAACTCTACACTGGAAATATATATTTTTAAAAAACAGCTTCCTCCATGCAGAACTGGAGCTACAAGACTACCAGCTGCTCAATCATCACATTCTAAAAAAGGTAAATTAGGAGCTTGTTAATCATGACCTAAATCATGTGGATCTAATGAGGATTTCCTCAGTGAACTATGAAACACTGCTTCTTTCAGACAAGTTGGAAACATTCTCCCAGGTAAAGAAACCTTTACAGTTAGGCGACAAATAAGGTTAGCCTCATCAACATGATGCAATTAACTAATAATGACAAGAATCAAGCGGGCAGGGAATAAGCTACACCTTTCCAAGATTCTTCTCTGCATCCACAGCCAAGCATTAGTAAATCCGATCCAAGCAAAAACAATAAGCAGACACAATTCACAAATCCTGCTTAAGAGCGGTGGTATTGGCCAAGAGTTGTAGATCCTTCTGTCAACATTGCAAACCCCCCGATACCCAATATGGCAACAAACAACTATGGGTTATAGGAACTTACTAAATCTGTGATGCAAGTTCAACTCAAGAGTTACTTGTCCCCTGAAAACTCAGAACACACTTGACCAAGGAAGCTACCTTATACTGAGTCAGACCACTGGTCTTTTTAGGCCAATATTGACCCGATGACACTCTAAGCCACAGTGGTTAAGCATTTTGAGTTAAACGTTATGGCTTAGCATGTCATCTGAACCATTCCTAACCATGGTGGCTACATAACCATGGTTTAATCATGCTCATTATTTGCTGCAAAAGAATTCTTGGCCTAACCATGGCTTAGCGTATCATCTGAACCATTCCTAACCATGGTGGCTACATAACCATGGTTTAATCATGCTCACTAACTATTTGCTGCAAAAGAATTCTTGGCCTAACCATTAGCATGTTGTCTGAACAGGCCCATTATCAATATTGACAGGCAGTGGCTCTCCAGGGCTTCAAGCAGGAATTTTGCCTGACCGTATCAGGAAATGCCACGGATTGAACCTGGGACCTTCTGCATGCAAAGTGTTAGGGTTGCACCTGAGGAAGCCTCCTCGGACAAAGAGAAGGAGGAACACTTACTCGAAGGAGAGGGTGCTTCCTCCCCCAGAGAAAGGCATGCAGAGGAAAGAAAGCTGAGCAGCGGAGAAGGCAGGTCCCTTGGAGGAACCACAGGCTAGCCAGACCCTTGCTCTGCCTGATGCTCCGGAGATAGAATCGGAGACGGAGATAGGGAGGCCACTCAGCCCTCAGGAGCAGAGGCATAGGAAAAGGGCAGAAAAGACGCAGGCAGTGAGAAGGAGTTTGCGCATGCAAAACCGGCTGCATAAATGGGAAAATTCAAATCAAGCCCAAATCAAGCAATGATCATATGTAAAATTAGCGCAAATTTTCTCAGACAGAAGTAGGGCTGATTCAATCCATTGCAGAAATTTGCGTTAATCAAACGTGGGTCCGTTTGGGAATTCATCAGCCTTTTCAGCACACGTGCTCATGCTCACGATTGCGTTTGCAGTTACGAACAGGGCATGCTTTCATGTTTTGCGAGCAAGAACGAAATTGTCATACATCACTATGTAAGAAGGAGCCAAATTATCTGGCAGACCCATGTGGTTCCTTACAGATGCTAAAGGAGAAGTGTGAGACTGGACGTCAAGAAAGTGGCTTCCTTTCAGCAACGTATACATTGGTCTTTAGATTGGAGAGAGGCCATATTTTTCAAGGTGGCACAGCGCACTTTCCCATTTCACTATAAAGGCGGGGGGGGGGTGTCAATTTTTTCATATCAACACGAACATTGCGGGGAGGGAAGCAAAACCTGCCCCTCCCTCACCTTGTCACACTTGGACACTTGAAGCTGTTTTCACCCAGCTGAGCTCTGACACCAGAAACAAGCGGGGCTGGGGGGGGGGGGAAGGAAGCAGCTTAAGTGGGAGAGGGGCAGGGTTCACTCTCCTCCCCTGCACACTTATCTATATATATAAAAGCCCAGAGGCCTCCTCCAAGCCACTTATGCAAATAGGAGGGAAGGCAGAGGCAGTGGATTGGCCTACTGGTTGGCGATGTCATTGTGACATCGCCAACCAGTAGGCCAATCCACTGCCTCTGCCTTCTCTCCTATTTGCATGTTCTCTCCTATTTGCACTAATAGGCCGATCCACTGCCTCTGCATTCTCTCGTATTTGCATGTTTAAAAATTCTGAGCTCACAGGGCCTTCTAAGGAAGATCCAAGAAAAATAACTGCCATCTAGGGAAGTTCCAAGATAGAAGGCCAGGGGGCTCCTCCAAGCCACTTCTAGGTTTTGCCCTCTGGCGCCTTCTAGTGACGTTTCTCGGAACTGAGGCCCTCTAGGGAAGTTCCAAGTTCCAAAGAAACATAACTGCCAGGAGTTTCCGGCCTAGCAGAGGGGTCAAAACCCACTAACCTCCTCACCAGACTGCTCCTCCAAGCCAGTTATAGTTTTTGCCCTCTGGCACTATTTAGGGACGTTCCTAGGAACTGCGGCCTTCTAGGGAAGTTCCAAGTTCCAAAGAAAGATAACTCTCAGGAGCTTCCGGCCTAGCAGAGGGGCCAAAACCCACTAACCTCCTCAACAGATTGCTCCTCTACACCTGTCGTATGACAGGCTTTTTTGCTAGTCTATATATATAAAAGCCCAAGACTGCTCTTCCAAGCCAGTTATAGTTTTTGCCCTCTGGCGCCATTTAGGGACATTTCTTGGAACTGCGGCCTTCTAGGGAAGTTCCAAGTTCTGAGAAATAGTTTTTGCCCTCTGGCGCCTTCTAGTGACGTTTCTCGGAACTGCGGTCTTCTAGGGAAGTTCCAGAAAAATAACTGCCAGGAGCTTCCGGCCTAGCAGACAGGCCAAAACCCACTCTCAGTAATTAATTTGTCTCATGAGGGTAAATTTGATAGAAGGCTAACCTCCTCACCAGTTACAAAAATGTTAGCAAGCCTTTTACTTTAACGTTGTGGCAATGTCCCGAGTCCGATGGTCTGTGGACATAAAGTTAAAAATTATTGATGGGAAAGAACAGGGGAAGTTGGTTCAAAATCTTAGAAAAGTTTATACCAAAAATATTGTATTCAAAGAAGTCCTAACAAAATAAATACACCTGTCACATGACGGGCTTTTTCACTAGTTTTGATATAAAAAGTAGAGCCCCCATTTCCACTTTATACATGAGTGGGTGTCAATAAGCAACACACACGTAGTTTGGATATCGAGAACTGGAGCTCATATTGTTTCCAAAACCTGTTTTATCAGAGACAGAAAAGAGAGAGAGAAGTGAGGATGAATGCCAGGGGGAACGATAAACTCCCGGAGAGCCAGTGCTGCTTCCACCTTCCTCCTCCCTGCCCCCCACCCCACCCCAGGAGGCTGTACCCCACTTTCAACTAACTCCAGCTAAAAACTCCCCAGCTCCTGCTCTGTTGCTTTGGTCTCAATCTTTCTCACTTCCAAGTTTTCTCTCTTTCTCATCTATTCAAAGGCTTCAAGGCAGCCCAAATTTATAACAATATGTACGTTTAATACTAAGGACACAATCCCCCCAAAATGGAGATGTAACATTCAAGTGTGGGATTTCTGGTTCTTATGACCTGAAAACAATTTTGATAGGAACAAAATCGCCTGCAGGTCGCCAGTTGGCTATCTCCGGGTTAAATCGTCTTAAGGCTTGTTTCTACCCTGATCTGACAACCATGAAGAAGAAATCCTTTGGGCCTTATGCCAATACTTTCTGATGGATTTTTATGTATTTGCAAGTGCCTGAACTGAGCAGAGCACAAGAGGCACCTTATATCTTGGGGGTGGGGGGGATATCCCCAGAAGGTATTAGACGGTGTTGTATCAGCATGTCTGTTGTGATGCTGAGAAAACAAGCCGTGATACATGGCTGTATGTGATGGGGAATGGCGAGAAGAGAGCAGCTGCCTTTGCCTTTAGGCACTCACCAGCAGATGAAGAATTATGCATGAGATGAAAGCAAGGCCGGTTGTCCATACACCACTGCATGTGACATTTCCAGGAGAAATAATCTGCTCTGTGGGCAAAAATCCACCCCAAATCTTGGGGAGGGGGAAATCCTCAAGCCAGAATTTAATATGCAGGCCTGAGCTTGAAATCAAGTCAGGGCTGTGCTCCCACTTGGAGGACTTGCAAGCGGGCACAGCAGGGTTCCCACCCAGCTCAGTGCACAGCAGGCGCATGCACAAAGCCCTGCCGTGCAGAATTCAGCTTCCACCCTCAGGGGGTTTCCTGTAGTTTTGCAGACAAATAAATGAGTGGATAATCTTTCGTCTCTGTGGTTTCTCCTTGCTGGCCGGCTGGCCTCAGCCTTTTTACAACATGCAAGGAATTCTCTCTTGCATTGGAGGAGTGCCTGGCTGCTGGGCTGCCCAGCCCGTCCGCCTCTTGACCTTCTTCACAGCACGCTCAGGGTCCCACCTACAATTTCCCCATGTACCTTACACATGTAGAGTCGCCACCTTGCAAACTGGCCATTGTAGGCGCACGTTTAAATCATAGAATCATAGGATAGTAGAGTTGGAAGGGGCCCAGAAGGCCATCGAGTCCAACCCCCTGCTCAATGCAGAAATCCACCTTAAAGCATCCCTAAGAGATGGCTGTCCAGCTGCCTCTTGAATCTCCCGATGCTTCAAGAGATGAGGCAGCTGTGACTCTTCCTGCTCAATCCCTCCCAGGCTGGGGGAGCTATGGCTGCCCCACTCCATGCAGGGTCAGCATATTTCAAGAACTTCACCTGGTGACAGTGTTGCATGCGCTTAGCATTGCTTCTAGAGGAGATGGCTATCATTATTCCTATATGCATTTCTCTTGCTCTTTCTGGATGTTTCTCTCTGTGGCCAATTCCCACTCCAAGCTCCTTCTGACCTTTAAACAGCTCCAGCCTTTAATGAACAGTTTACGACTGCTTTGCCCTGTTTTCGTGTAATTTATGAACAGGTTTTATTTGCTTTTAGATTGCTTTTTTAATTGTGCATTGTCCTGAACACAAAAAAGGAAGGAAGCTAACAAATGTTTTAAATGACAATGACAATGATTCCCCCCACACACCTGTGGTTCACACAGCCATGCTTTTAAAGGCCCCGTTCAGACAACACGCTAAACCATGCTGCTTAACCACAAAATGGTTAACGGAATGCATTGACCTTAATGCATTCTATTAAGCATTTTGTGGTTAAGCAGCATGGTTCAGTGTGCTGTCTGAACGGGGCCAAAGTGTCTGGTGTGATACTTCCTGCTCTTAATGGCAGTGCAACGCATGACAACACCTCTCTTAATGTGGCCAAGTCTTCAGCAAAAACTTGATATGCTTGGCTGGTGGAAGTAGCTCCATCCTTCCCTGAGCTCAGTCTCCTCCTCCCAATATTCAGAGGCAGTTCTCAAGGACTAACAAACGTTAGTGGGAGTGAGGAAATGTAGGGCAAACCCATACGCCTGGCAGCTTCAAGTATGGCCATGTTTACAAGGGAGGGGGAGATCTGGCAGAGCAGCTAGGAGTGGGATGGGAGAGAGAGCACGATCCTGGCTCTAGATAGCAACGAGGGCAGATTTCAAAAGAAAACACAGGGCTGCCTCCAAAAATGGTAGCTCCACGTTCAGTCTCTTCGCCCCCTCTGTAATGTGTAGTATTATCTTGTTTCCTGGTTGCATTACACTGAGTGCCCCACCATCAATGGCACTCAATGAGGAGTGGGTGAGAGGGCGGGTGGAGAAAAACGATGTAATTTTGTCAGGCTATGAGAACATCTCAACACGGAAAGGGGAAAAGGAATTTAATGCAGAGCTACTGTCTTCAATGGCAGCCCCATGTTGATTGTAATATCTTGTTGTGTATTGGTAGACAGAAAGAGCACATGTCCTCAGCATATCTAGCAACTCAGGGCTGCATCAATCAATCAATAATCTTTTAGTCAATTCAAACGATGCCCCAAATCCATTGCCAGCAGCTTTAAAAAACATGGGTTATTTTTAATAAAAGTTTTTACCCAAATAATGAGCAGCTGGCCTCATTTTAGATGTGGCATTCCCACATCCTCTGTCACAGGAGGGAACGCCTTCTGAGAGGGCACCTTCTCAAAATAAATAAAGTAAAAAATGAGGAAAGTATGTTTTCTTCAGGATGATTGTTGTTATTAATGTAACCTTTATGCAAATCTAACTGATTAAAACATACAATTAATCAATTAAGATGTCGTAACTGAGTGACAACCATAGATAATACATGGATATCATCTGAAATGTGCCACAAGTGACATTTCTCTCTCTTCTCTCTCTCTCTTAATGAGTGCATGCCTTAGCAAGCTAATACATAACACCAGCACAAACTAGACGAGAATTGGGAAGCATCTTTTATTCTATCCGAGAAGTGAAACATTTTATTTTTCCTCTACACCCTTTTATTTCTTTTTATTTTAATTAAAATTGTGAGCCGGAGAGCAGGAACCAGTTTACTGATTTCTAAGAATAATAATGCCCTTGTGTACCAGGGAATTTGTACAAATATTAAATAGGGAGATGATGACTTATTGTCAAAGAAGATAGAAACAATTAGGGGAATTCCTCTGCTACATTTTTTTTTAAAAAGGACCCACTGGGTGGAAACTCGTATTTCTATTCCTTTAGACTTCCTACTCAGTCCCCTGCTAGGTAGACAAGAAGAAAAATAGCAAAATGAAATCATAGCACACGTAAAGCCGATTTGCAGAGATTAAATGCATTTCACAGATGTTCAGGCCTTCCCCCACCTTCCTAATGAAAAGATAATTGGAGAAAAATTGCTGTGACCTAAAATTTCAAGCAACTTACGTTTTTCATTTCCCACCTCAGTCAAAGGGGGTGGATTGACAGCACTGGAGGCAAAAGGTCTGTGTGTGCCTAGAGAGGCAGTGGACCAAGGGACATGGGAAATATAACTGCCCTGAATTCTCCTTCACCTCAAATAATGGTACCACCCCTTCATTTTATTTTATTTATTACACTTCTATACAGCTCAACAGCTGAAGCTCTTTCAGAAAAGGGCAGAAGAGGAGGGGCAGAAAAGAAAGAGGAAACTGACCCCTACAGATAGCAGCAAGGCTGATAATTTAAACATTTAAACCCTGCTCTTAAAAATCCAGTCTTTATGCAGTGCACCACTGGCTTCCTGTAGCTTTCTGGGCATAATTCAAAATGCTGGCTGTGACCTATAAAGTCCTAAATCGCTTAAGCCCTATGCAAAGACCAGCTTCCCCCCTACATTTCATCAAGCTGCTACAGAAAGCCCCCTCACTTGTTCCATCAGCATGTCAAGTTCATACAACAAGGGCCCTCACAGCAGCATTCTTGGTGGCCTGCCCCATAACTGTAGATCTTTCTTCTCCCATCCCCAGAGATCTTATTGAACCCCTATATATCTTTCAGAACCACTGAGAGCGATTTTTATTTGGGCAAGCGTGAAGATGTAGTAGTAGTAGTAGTAGTGTGTTTGGGGGGGGGGGGGACAGGTCTCTTTAGCCTTGCCCAGACCTTTTGCCTCCTAGCTCCCTTTCTTGGCAAGCTGATGGAAAACGAGACAGTTACTGATGCCAAGGAGTTACTGCCTTCGCCAAGATGCTCAGCACTCCTTTTCCCCCTCCCTACTCTCAGGTAGCCTGTTCCTGTACCTGAGGAGCCTTGGCGAGATGGAGATGGGATCTGGACTCCCACGGTTCAGTTTCAGTGGCCAGGCTTAAGCAATTAAAGGTGCAATCCTATGCTTGTTTAGTTTGACAGAAAAAGTCCTACAATTCTCAGTATCTCTCCAGCCAGACATGCCAGCTGAGGCATGCTGGGAATTATTCTGTCTAAGCATGCATAGGATTGTGCCCTAAGGGAAAGGGGCTTTAAGCTGCCATCACACAAGGTTCCCTGCGCCGCCGCCCCCCCCCCCCCCATTTACCTGGGCTTTTGCTTCTGGATTCTTTGCGAGATTAAGATCGGCTCAATGTGCTTTGATTCCAGGAATTCATCTGTCTACAAGTTCTATATGTTTCGTTATACGAGCACTAGATGGCGCTGCCATATAGCACAACCCTGTCACTACACCCAGTCAATATATTGGATTAATGCTCCTTGTCACATTATCTCCAATCTTTTGAAAGTGGTGTCAAGGATAAAAATCCACTTTGGTTCTAAGGCAACTCTGTTTTATTGAGCATAATACAGTTGAGCGTAATACACGCTCAGCTGGGAGTGTGAAAAGCAGGTATAGCTATACATAGTAGTCTCTTAACCAATTAGCAGTTAGCAAAGTTCTAAAGCAAAAGAACAACAGATCAAAGGAAATTTCTTCATTATACCTTATCAACAGATGGCCCATAACTCGTCTGGCAATGTCAGATTGACCTGGTTGGTCAGGTCCTCCTTATCAAGCTAGCTTATTTGTCTTCTACTATATCAAGAGGTCTTGACAGCAAGAAATTCCAAGTAAGTATTTCCTTGCTGATATAACAGTTTTAGCACATTCAGGCACATACATTATTCTAATCCCATCATGCAGTTCACTTGCAAGAACCAAACTACATACAGACGCCTACATACAGAGCAGGTATATCAAGGCTTTTGGGCTTGTTTTCTCAGTGGGATAAAGGTCAAAATGCGCAGGAGATGCCCTGGAGGTTGACAACATCATGTGAAGGATCTGCAAACTTCTGTGAGTGACCGATCAAAAGCATGCAATAAAAGCCCCATGTAGAAATGCTCTTAGTCAGGGCTGCTGATGTGCCATTGTTGGTTGCTGGATGTGTCATTAGTGGTAGATTTCAGCTTCCTAGGAATCTGAGGTTTCATCTTTTAAAAAGCAAGTTACATGCCCTTATGGTTACAAACATATGGTAGAACATTTATAGGCAATGCCTAGTGAAATCTCAGAAGCCAGAGGTGTCGGTGAATAAAATACCCAGTAGTCAAAGGTAGGCATGCAGAAGAAATTTGTTCCGTTCACATTTTAATAAGAACTTACTTAATTTTGAACTTTTGAACTACAACGTGAACTGAAACTTAGTTATCCTTTGAAATTTACACTTTTGAGAATTTTGCAGACGAATTCTCCAAACCCCAAATGCATATATTAGGGGAAATAACATTAAATATGCATTGCATTAAGAAAATTGCTTGCAAAAATGGGTGCAAAAATGCACACAATTATGCGTGTATTAGGAGAAATGTACACAAATAAATCTTATGAATTTTCATGTAAACTTTAAAAAAAAAAATCTCAAAGTTCATGATGAACTAAACTTTATACAAGAAAATTTCTCAAGGTTTGAGATGATCCAAACTTAAGAATGGAGAAATGACAAAATTGAGAGAAACCAAAATTGACAGATCTGTCCATCTAAGGGTGAAGATTCAAGGAAAGACGGTTTCCTTCTTGCCCTGGTTAGGACCATCCAATGCCATCTGGCTGTTGTTGAGAACAGAAGTGTGATGGACCTTATCTCTGTTCCACTGAGGCATTTTTGTGTGTGTGATCTTAGCCTTCTAAACAGATGCCAACCTGTACGGCTGACCACTGGAAAAGCACAATTTGCCCACATGCACAAGGCTAGACAAAAGCACCAGCTGAGCCTTTGAGAAGTTGAGGTCGGAGCTACATTACCTCAGGGGGCACAGAACTGCCTCTTCTCATCAAGTCAAGCATGGTAGTGCCTCCCTTCTGGTCTGTCTGGGTCTTTTTTCTTCTTCATTGCTTGGCACGGTGTCAGACTGCCACTAAAGTGCAGTTGGGCACAGATCATGCTCAGAGACACTGACCCACTTTCCCCCATTTCTCCTCCCGCTTCTCCTTTATGCCTGTTTGTCCATCAGACAGGAAATCTCCACCAGCTCCCCGAGTGCATCATGAAGGGAGGAGCAATGCGGGTGGACTGGGAAAAGTCAGAACCAAAACAAAAAGAGACACCGTGATGGAGGGTCAACTGGAAGAGAGGAATAAGGTTGGTTGGGGAAAGAAAACGGGGTGGAGAGCTGCAGCATGAGATACAGAGGTAGAGAGAGGGAGAGAAACAAAGAGACAGAAAATGGGGCTTGCTTTGTCAGACCAAGTAACGGTCCTTTGTGACCTATGGTTGGTGGTCTGCGAACCTCGGTTATGGGAAACATGAACCCTGATTGATGGGTTAGCCTTTAAAACTTGATGTTGCTTGGACTTTATACTGTTAGTTCTACCCCCTGTGCCTGTTTACCCTACCCAGTGCTTGTTTGCATTCTCTTCCCCTCCTTATTGCTTTACTATGATTTTATTAGATTGTAAGCCTATGCGGCAGGGTCTTGCTATTTACTGTCTTACTCTGTACAGCACCATGTACATTGATGGTGCTATATATATAAATAAATAAATAAATAATAATAATAATAATAATAACAACAACCACAAGAAGCCAAGATTCAGGGTGTTTTCAGACGAGGCTTTTAAGATGCCATCGCCCTGCCCCATTCATGGAATTTTATGGGGTGCTCCAAAGGATGTCACCTTCCGCTCTGACCCTCCTGTGCTTTCCCACTGCTTCTTCCATCTTTTCTCTAACCACAGAAAATTCATTAAATAAAACAGAGAATTCTGAATAGCTACACAAGGCCCTCTAATTAGGAGTGCTAGGAACAGGGCTGGGCAGAGGGGGGATGGGCAATGGTAGGGTGACCATATGAAAAGGAGGACAGGGCTCCTGTATCTTTAACAGTTGCATAGAAAAGGGAATTTCAGCAGGTGTCATTTGTATATATGGAGAACCTGGTGAAATTCCCTCTTCATCACAACAGTTAAAGCTGCAGGAGCTATACTAGAGTGACCAGATCTAAAAGAGGGCAGGGCACCTGCAGCTTTAACTGGTGTGATGAAGAGGAAATTTCACCAGGTTCTTCATATATACAAATGACACCTGCTAAAATTCCCTTTTCAATACAACTGTTAAAGATACAGGAGCCCTGTCCTCCTTTTCATATGGTCACCCTAGGTTCAATCCAAGTGCCAAAGTAGCTCTCCTGTGAGTGAGCAGTACTGACTCCGTTTTGAGACAGCCAAGGTGTCTTCACCCCCCATCTCCAGCAGAGACGAGACAAAAGCACATGAGAGCAATCACAAAAGGCTAGATGAAGTCATACTTTCGGTCCTCGATGGTTTGAATGGGTTAGCAGTTTTGAATATTAACATTGACAAGGCAAAGTTGCTTGATTTTTCTGTTGTTGTTGCTGAATTTGCCCAAAGAAAAGCACGTAAAGCATTTCTGAATGTGGAGAAGTGATGTCTTATATACATCTTGAATAAAAGTGCTTGCTATTTCCTTTTTAATAAATCGTTCTAGTTCATATGTATTTAGAACTGATTAAAAAATACTTAATGAGCAGTTTGAAATGGGGCCTACATTTCCCATCTGGCTTGGGCCTATTATCAGCTTTGCCCAGCCCTGGCTAGGAGTGTTCTGTCAGGGAGCACCATCAGAATTATGGTTTTTTTTCTAAAACAAAATCTGAGGGCAAATGTGAGTATTTCTTCTCAGGTGAAATTTAGGAGAATGTCACCAGATTAAAAGCCCAATTCAAAGCAAATGTGGAAGTTTTTTCTTCAGCCCAAAATGTCAGAGGAATTTCAGGTGAAACCAAAAGACGGTTGAGAAATTTCCCGAAGTGAGGTGAGAAGGGGACTCTGCATTTCCTTATTTTTACATATTCCAAGTGATTCAGATGGGAATAAATTAGTATTACGGGAAGAATCAATCTAAATGCTAGAGGCAGACGAAGCTCGTAGGCAGAGTGTCAAGATGAAAAATTTGCAGAGGCAAGGTAAGAGGAGTGGAACGTCCGGATGGCCACTGGCTCATCATGATGCCATGTATAAATACAGCATCTTTGGACTGATTTTCTCTTTCCATTCCCCAAATATCTGTCAGCTCCCGTGTGTGGAGCTGTTCCTGCCATTCTGTTGTTCCTGCCATCAAAAACTGTACAGAAGGCTTGAGAAAGGGGGAAGGGAACAGAGATCTATTCGATGGGATTTAGAGGTCTTAATCAAAAACTTTCTCTCTCCAATCAACTTCCCACTGCTATGATATTATAAAGGCAGAATACAGGGGGAAAGTGTGATTGGGAGGCTATCCCAGCACATATGTGCCTGGGGGAGGGGAACTGAGAGAGGATGACAAAGGATCCTTCCTCGGGCATGCACAATATGCACAGGATTTAAACCCACCCACGCCCCACTACCTTTAGCAGTGGAGATATAGTAAGGAGCCAAGAAGCAAGATATCACTGAGGCTCATTCTTCCTACCCATCCCACTTTTCTGGGTGCAGACAAAGGGTCTTGCTAGACCTACCTTTAAATCCCGGCGTGGGGAGGGGCCAGCCCGCGCTAGAAGTAGTGTGGGCTGTCGCTCCTGTCCACACGTGACACGCGATGGGGTAAGGAAAAGCCCTGTCGCGTCAGCTATTTTTTTTAATCTTAAAGGGGCCATATGCACAGGAGCGCACCAATGACAAGGTAGGTCTTTAAAAAAAAAAAAAAGGGTCCTCGCTCCCCCTTGCCCCCGATTTCCCCCCTGCCATGTCCAATGCCCCCCCGCCCACTCGCTCGCCTACCCGTTCGCTCGCCATGTCCGATGCCCCCCCATCGCCCACCAGCCAGCCATGTCCGATCCCCCCATCGCCCCTGGGCCGCGATTCCCCCCATGTCTCCTGGCTCCGCTCTCCCCCCCCCGGCCCCCATCTCTCCCCCCTGCGATTCCCCCCCCCCTGGCCCGATGGGCACAGCTTCTCCCGGCTACTCACGAGTAAGCCACATAGCCGGGAAAAGCTGCGGAACCGGCTAGACCTTGCTCAGTCTGGGGCTGCGGAAATACCGGGCCACAACCAGTGCTGGTTATCACAGGCCAAGGGAGGGTTTAGCCCAGGCTGATCATCTGGACGCACAGGTATGAACCCGGGTATCAGCCCGGGCTAAACCCTCAACTAGCAACGGCCAAAGAGGCCGGCAAGTCAGCAGCATCACCTAGGGCTCAAATCCACTGCACACCTATCTGGGAGTAAGCCCCTTTGAATATAGTAGGACTTACATGTGAGTAAAGATGCATAGGATTGAACCGCACATTCTTAACTCCCTTTAAAAGCAACAGAGAGAGGCCATAAGGAGGGTGGGGGCAGCTGTAGAAGGTTGGGGTGGGAATAGGAGAAGATGAAAATGAATGCAGACAGAAAGGTCCAAAACCAAGGTGAAACAAAACAGACAGAGCGATACAGTGAAACCCAAGGCATGGAATAAAGGGGACAAGAATGAAAAGCACTTTGGTACATCTAGTAGAAAACAGAGGCATTTAACAAGATTCAGTATCCCTTTGCTAGCATCAAGCACTTGCACAAGTGTAAGACTGTGAGGCTGCAAACAAAGCCTGTGTTACATTCAATTTTTGTACAGTGCACAATGCCTATTAGACACAAACGATTTAAAAATGAATGCAAAAGAATACAGGCAACAACCAAGACAAAAATATCCAAGCCAGGATCCGAAAGGCCAACATGCAATTAGTTATGTGCACCCAACCAAGGGGAATTTGGGCTTGTGTTTCTCAAACAGTACCGCCTCTCCATGCTATAGGGCAAACTGCTTGTGAATAAGAGGGGAGTTTCAAAAGCAGACTGTGATACAGCACAGAGAACGGCATTTCAAAAAGAAACAAAAGCGAAACATCTCACTTGGCACACATAAAGTGGTTCTCTGGATACCAGCCCTTCAGAAGAATTCCATGAAATGCAAAAGCCGGCGCATATTTTCCCCTCCCAAACAAAAAGTTTGCTGGTGGTGCTGGATTTGTAGCTGATGACAATGACGTAAAGGCCTGGGAAAAATGTGTAAGGTGCTCTGAGGTCTAGCTATGGCTGAGCTTGATGGCTTCAAAAGGGGTTTGGATAAATTCCTGGGGGCAAAGGCTATCAATGGCTACTAGCCCTGATGGTTGTGTGCCATCTCCAGTATTCGAGGCAATAAGCCTGTGTGCCCCAGTTGCTGGGGAACATGGGTGGGAGGGTGCTGTTGCACCATGTCCTGCTTGCTCATCCCTGGCCGATGGCTGGTTGGCCACTGTGTGAACAGAGTGCTGGACTAGATGGACCCTTGGTCTGATCCAGCATCAGGGCTATTCTTACATTCTTATGTTCTCCTACTTCAGGCAGAAAGATGGATTGGATAGCGGAAAAAACCCTCCGTGCTCACAGAAAACAAGGAGAAAGGTTCTAGTCTAGCTTTCTCCCAAAGTGTTTTCTGTGTTTAGGTATCTTTTTTACTGTGGAGGAGCATTCCATAATGTGAGCCCCCACCTCCCTTCTGAAGTGGTATAACCCAAACAGAGGCTAACCACTTCAGTAAGAACCAGGCCTCTGGCAAGCCAAACGTTGAAAATGCCATTTGCACCGGCAGAACTTTGCAAGATGGGAAAGCAGCAAAGGAAAGCCTTGCCTGATGCAATAGACTGCTGACGGCAGGGCGCATAATAGGAGATATTAAAAGGTAACTCTGGAAATGTAAGGGAAGCACCTCCTGCACATGGCCTGCAAATGTCTAAATAATAATAGCCTGTAAGGAAGTGTAAAAAATAGCAGTCTTGTCCATTCAAGCAGAAGCCTCCAATGGTCTTAAACAGCAGCACGTTCTTAGAGTGCGTGCTCACGGCTGGTGAAGTACTCAGTTTGGATTTAATACTGCCATTTACCTGTCAGCTATGCCTAACTTTGCTGATATACACTGACAGTATAATATAAATAATAGCAATAATAATTCTCACAGTCTTACCTAAAAACTAGATCTTGCTGTTTTGCTAGTTAGTAGTGAATTCTAAAATATGATAAACAGCCATATTTTGAAATGAACGGTGCTACAAAAAAAAATCAAAAGTTTTATGGAATCTGTGAGTGAAATTGGTTTCAAAGTAATAAAGAAGCTACATTTTAACGTGCTTTGTTTAAAATAAAAAAGTACCTTCCCTCTCATAAGAACATAAGAAGTGCCCTGATGCTGGATCAGACCAAGGGTCCATCCAGTCCAGCACTCTGTTCACAGTTGTCTGGATAAGGAAGCAGGAGGCTGATATTGCATTTGTGGGCTTTCTGTGGACATTTTGTTTGCCACTGTGGAAACAGAATGCTGGACTAGATATGCCTTTGGTCTGATCTAGTATGGCTCTTCTTTTTTTTTAATGAAACATAAACGCGTATAATATCTTCATACATCAACTTAAAATATTACATAATGACAATTAATAGAAGATTAACCAAAATAATTATAAGTGCCCCCCACCCCGGGACCTTTATTCTCCTTTCCAAAATTGTGACGATTCTTGCGAAGGTTTGTATCCTTTCCCCTTTTCTAACACGAACTCCACAAATGGTTTCCATATCTCTTCAAAGTCATTCCGCTTCGATACCCCTTTCTTAACTTTAATACTACATGTAAGTCTGTCATTAATAGCAATATCCCAGATTTCCTTATATCACTCTTCTATTTGATATTCCCCTTGTTCCTTCCTTTTCCTAGCTATCATCAATCTAGCTGCTGTCAATAAATTAGTTATTAGTTCTTTACTGGCTTGCGTACATTTAACCTTCTCATACCGTATTTCTTCGATTGTAAGACGCCATCGAATCTAAGGCGCACACTACTTTTCAGTGCCACCAACAGGGAAAAAAAGCTTTGATTCGAAGAAAAAATAAATTTCTCCAATCAGCCAGCAAAGCAATTTTACGGTACATATACGCAGCGGAGGGGGAGAGGAACAGGGAGCGAGCGAGACACAGACACGCACGCGCGCACCCACACGCACACGTATAGAGGCAGGTTACATGAATGGGAAGCAGGAACCAATCGTCCCCTGCCTGGGAACGGACAGCCACACATGCATTCAAAAGCTGGTCTGCACCATTCACACGGACGGGAGGGGGTGGGCGGGCGAGCCCAACCAGCGCTGCTCAGGTGATTCTTCCGCTTCCCATCTCCTTAACAGAGGCGAGGCCGAGCTCTTTGGAAGCTCGCTGGCCTTCCGGAGCTGGGGTCCCTCCCAGCCGGCTCCCGGCGGCAATGTTTGAGATGCTCCGAGACGTTGCCCCTCTCCCCCCCCCGCTTCTCTCTCCACTCCCTTCTTTCTCACTCGCTCTTCACCCCCTACCCTCTTTCCCCGCCTGTCCCGCTGCAGACTCGACAAATGTAATTACCGTATTTCTTCAATTCTAAGGCGCCATCGAATCTAAGGCGCACCCAATTTTTAGAGCTGTTACTTTAGGGGAAAAAGTGCGTCTTAGAATCGAAGAAATAAGGTTTATTTATTTATTTATTTATTTAGAATATTTATATACTGCTCCCCATTGAAAAATTTCGGAGCGGTGTACAAAGTAAAATGAAAATAAAAACAGAATAAAACAGTTAAAACAAAATTTAAAAAGAAGCAAAAATCAGAAATCCAAGGCTGCATGTTAAAGAAAGGCTTCTTGGAATAAAGATGTTTCCAGGAGGCGCCGAAAGGAGTACAAGGTCGGAGCCTGCCTGACCTCCAGAGGCAGGGAATTCCACAGGAGGGGAGCCACCACGCTGAAGGCTCTTCCCCTGGTGGATTCCAATCGGAGGATGGATCTAGGTGGAACCACCAGGAGCAGGCCCTCGGATGACCTCAGTGACCGGGCAGGTTGGTAAGGGAGAAGGCGCCCTCTCAGGTATCCTGGTCCCAAGTTGTTTAGGGCTTTGTACACAAGGACAAGAACCTTAAACCTGGCCCGATAGCGAATAGGCAGCCAGTGCAGTTCCCTCAGCAGAGGAGTTACATGCTGGAAAGGGGCAGCTTCAGACAACAGCTGAGCTGCAGCATTCTGCACTAGCTCCAGCTTCCGGAGCAGCATCAAGGGCAGCCCCACATAGAGCGCATTGCAGTAATCCAACCTTGAGGTTACCAATGCCTGTACCACCGTGGTCAAGCTATCCCTGTCCAGGAGAGGCCGTAGTTGGCGAACCAACCGAAGATGGTAAAAGGCACTCCGAGCCGTGGCGGTTACTTGAGCCACCAACAACAGAAATGGGTCTAAGAGTACCCCCAAACTACGAACCTGTTCTTTCAGAGGCAGAACAACCCCATCCAGAACAGGCAATGAGCCTGTCTCCCAGACTCGGGAACCACTCACCCACAGGGCTTCTGTCTTGCCAGGATTCAGTCTCAGTTTATTGAGCCCTCATACAGCCCATTACAGAGTCTAGGCACTGGTCCAGGACCTGCACAGCCTCACCTGATTCAGCTGCGTGTCATCAGCGTATTGATGGCATTTAGTTCCAAATCCCCTAATGACTGCTCCCAACGGCTTCATATAGATGTTAAATAACATTGGGGACAAGATGGTGCCCTGCGGCACTCCATAGCTCAATTGCCAAGAGGCCGAGGACTGGTCACCCAATGCTACTCTCTGAAAACGACCCCGTAGGTAGGACCAGAACCACTGTAAAACAGTGCCTCCGATGCCCATCCCACGGAGTCGATCCAGGAGGATACCATGGTCGATGGTATCAAAAGCTGCTGAGAGATCGAGCAGGATTAACAGGGTTGCATTCCCCCTGTCCCTCTCTCGATAAAGGTCATCCATCAGGGCGACCAAAGCTGATTCAGTCCCGTAACCAGATCGGAACCCAGACAGGAATGGATCTAGATCACCATTATCCTCCAACAGTGCCTGCAGTTGCGCCGCTACAACCCTCTCAAGTACCTTCCCTAAAAAAGGAGTGTTAGCAACAATGCTTGGACATAACTCTAAATTCCATCCAATTATTTCATTTATCTCTTTATACACCATTTGCCAAAACTTTTGAATATATTTACAGTTCCACCACATGTGATAATAGGGGCCAGTTTCCTGGCATCCTTGTAGTATGGCTCTTCTTACGTTCTAAGCAACACTATTGCTTGTGGCAGACTAAACATTAACAGAGACATAGGATTGCCAGGAAAAATGGCAGCTCTGGTACTGAATTCTCTCGTACCCCTGCATAACATGTAGATCCACTTGACTTGTGTACTGATATCATTACGGTGAGCATTTCCCCATACCCACCAGCCATTGATGCGGAATAGGGCCAAGGGTAGAGGCTCACTTTATGTAGTGATGGCAGGACACCATTACACTAGAGGAGGCACCAAATCAAGATGTGAACTGATGCTTTTCGTGGCAGCCCCATGTTTCTGATAAGGTGGACTTCTGCCCCTAGCTTTTGATGCCTATAGTTTAAAATGAGACCACACACAAATCTCTGTATGCAGTAATCTCTCAGTAGCACTGGCACATTAACAAATGTTTAAGATAGTCCTCTCCCAGTTACACGGGGGGCATTAAAAATATGAAAAATATGAAGTAAGACAAGTTATAATTGTATTACCTAAATCAAGGGTGGGCAATGTGTAGCTCTCCAGATGTTGTTAACATCTCCAGATGTTGTTAAACCACAACTCCCATCATCCCTTACAATTGACTTGATAGTTTCAGTCTAGCAACATCTGGAGGGCCACATGTTCCCCATCTCCTCTGACCTAAGACTCCCACCTCATTCTTCGTACTCTATATATTGGTTCTAAACAGTTTCGGTTCTCAAAAGGAGAGACACTCCACATCTTTCGAGAACTAGAATTGTGAGAAAGCACCGTGATAAAATACGAGAAAATAGAGAGCCTTTGTTTCTTGAGGAAGACATATCACTCAAAACATGGTGCACATTGATTAAATTGCAGCAGATAAATGAATCCTGGTGCACAGTCATGTGATATTGTGATCACATCAGATTCCTTTTTGTCATGATCTAATGATTAATGGGCATATGCTCTGGGAACCTATATTTAAAATGTCACTGTACTGTTGAAAGGGAACAGCTTAAACAAAGTCCAAAAATCAAAAACAAAAGAACAGTGATTGCTAATACATCAGTACCACTCTGGAAACAAACAAAAAGATCGGACCCGAGGAACCTAAAATCCTGGGAGAAATTTGAATGGAGAGTTTTGTAAACTATTCTAAAATGGTATTGTACACCAAGGAAACCCTATTTTTATCATGTGGGAAGCAGCAGTTTAGCATTGGTTTTTTTTTTTTTTTTTTTGCAAATACAGAACTTCTCTGTGACATTTCTCCATGAGGCCTGCGCAATTCTGTCTGAAAGTTAAAATAAATAATGTTATAAGGACAATTTATGAGCTTGGCAGGCAAAATCCAACCAATGGGGACCGGAAGGCAACAATCCCAGCCATGCCTGGGGACATCCTTTTTGGCACTGGACAGCCCACTGCTGTATAAACACTGGGTAGGTTTATCATTCAACAGCACTTAAGAGTCAACTATGAAACTGATGCAAGCCAAGGGCACGCATGTGGGCTTTAGTGAACTGGAGTGTAAGGCAAGCACAGAGGAAAAGGCTTAGAAGTCCATCTTAATCTCTGTCTTAGCTCTAAGAAAAGGTGGTCCATATGCACACCACACATTGATTGTAATCATCCACAGGTTATTTCCAATCATGCTTATGATATATCTGGCAACTTTGATTTCACTCAGCCATTCAACATTATGTAGTTCTGTCAGTCAGTCAGTCAGTCAGTCCATTTGTAATGTGATAACTCTGTTGACTGATGAAACAGCAGAATGAAATTTGGTGCACACATTCTGGGCAGAATTCTATATTTCAAGCTGAAATACCATATTAATTAATTTTCAAAGGAAGAAATAAGAATGCAAAATTCAGTGTAATGTGATACTGAAGATTGAGAGAGCAAAATGAAAGTTGGGGTGCATGTTCAGGACACCATTTTACGTTTTTAAAAGTTAAAGTTAAAAGGTTTTTTAAAAAATACTTGACGCCCCCTGTGTCTCCCCACTGCACCCTCAGTGCCACATAAATGACTGTATTCAGTAAGGGATATAGACTGCAATATAAAATGCATCATAATGTAGGATTTCCTTTGAAGTTTCAGACGTCAGATTGAAACTTGATGTGCAGTTTCTGGATTAACACGTCTAAACCCCAACGTTTGTTTTCAAAGAGGTTGGAAAAGCAAAACAGATTATAATGCAACATCTGAAGCAAGGCCTCAGATAAGAACTGAGGCAGCATCAGCCCCTCATATCCAGCTAACCAGTCGTAGAGCCTTTTCCAGGCACAGAAAGAAGTAGAGACGTACAGCACTGGCCCCTCTAATTGGCAGGAAGTAAGAAGCCTCTTGGTTGGCCAGATCCAATATAAATATTTAAAGCCTGACCATCTGGCCCTGTTTGGTCAACCGAGCAGTACCTTCTGCTTGCTCCAGAAACTCTAGCTCAGGAGTGGGCAACCTGTAGCCCTCCAGATGTTTTGGCATCAGCATCCACCAGCCCTAGCCAACATAGCCAATGATGAGGGTCCATAGGAGTAGTAGACCAAAACACTTGGGAGGGCCACAGCTTGTACACCCCTGTTCTAGCTGGAGAAGACTCACTCCAGGTCTAGATGAAGACATGTCCAATGGCCCAAAGTCTGACCTTGACAGGTTAGCAATAAGCTGGAATGAGAACAACATATTGAGGGGAACACAGATAGCTACTGCCCTGATACTTTAAAGGATAAAGTAACATGCATTGGAGAGGAGGGGATTTTAATTTTATTTATTCTGTCAATTTATTACTCCTGTGACTTGTTGTACCTATAAAACAATAACAATTAAAACCTAGTTTTTCAAAAATGTTGGTGTGGGATACCGTGAGGGGTAGGTGAGCTGGAATAGATGAGATGGAGGAAATGAATGCAAAACAGGATTTTGAGGAGAGAGAGATGAGTGGACTTACTGAGAATATAAAGCCCGGGGAGGGGGGTGTAATGAAGGGAAAGGAAGAGCCACTTGGGAAAAGAAGTAATGAGGAAAAGATTGGATTAATGAAGTCTGAAGGGCTGAAAGGGGGCAGTGGGAACATAGAGCAGCTGAGAATATTTGGTATATATGTATGTGAGGGTGCACCAACCTATTCAGGGGCCCTTTGACAGCACTGCACAGTAGCTGCAAGTAATTTAATAGGAGAAGGCTTGCCAGGGGCAAATTATTCCAGTCATAAATTCCTTTCTGTTACCCAGCAACTTGTTCCATCTTCTTAAAAATGTATGTATAGCCGTTTAGTTTAAAATGAGTGATTGAAATTGTCATGTCAGCCTTTTGCTGCCTCGCCATGGTCCCAGAGCTCCTTAAGTCTAAGGTAGGGCTAAGCAAAGGGCAAAGCTGTTTTTATTTTAAGGGCAGCATCTTTAAGCACAGGGGGAGTAGACCTAGACATCAAGAAAACCAGACAGAAGCATTCTGAAGACTTGCAGAATGCCACCAACTGTGATTATTTTGGTTGTGATGTTACCCAAAATTGGGTGGCCTACTTAAATTAAGGACTGAATGTATGCTGGGATTCTGTAGTACAGGGAAAAAACTCAATATAGCAAAGGCCACAGATTTCAGCTTCCTGAGAATCTTATCTTAGATTTTAAAAAGCAAGTGTGTAGTCATTATGGCTGTGATGATAATGATTGCTAACTAAAACTTTCTCTCTGAAGTGTGTGAGAAGCCTTAAGCCAAGGAGACCTGGATTCAAATCCCCACCAAGCTAACTGAGTAGCCTTGGCTTCTTCTTTTAGCCAAACCTCTCTGATGGGGTTGTTCTGATAGTAAAATGGAGACAGCAACCATGTACACTGGCCTGCGGTCATATGTAGTAGTATGTAGGGTGACCCTATGAAAAGGAGGACAGGGGTCCTGTATCTTTAACAGTTGCATAGAAAAGGGAATTTCAGCAGGTGTCATTTGTATATATGGAAAACATGATGAAATTCCATCTTTATCACAACAGTTAAAAGTGCAGGAGCTATAATAGAGTGACCAGATTTAAAAGAGGGCAGTGCCACGACACAGGCTCTGAACACCAGGCCTGGCCATGGCTACTCCCTGCTCAAGCCAAGCACCACCGCTTGATACGCCTGAGGCGAGGGACAAACACCGCCTTTCTCCAAACTATGTGGAGAAAGGGGTTAAATGGAGAAGGATTTCAATAATAAAATAATGTGCTGTGAATTATATGTGCTGAGGTGAATTATTGTCAAAGTGGGTGCTAAATGTGTAAACCTCAGATGATAAATGCCAAACAGACACGTGGGATTTTTGTGGTAGTTAAAAACCAAATAAGTAAAATTTATTTTTAAAAGTTAACAAGCTTTGTTTCAAATAAAACATTTAAAAACCTTTTTGAAACCTTTCATCCAATCCTTTCACCCATTCAC
Organism: Elgaria multicarinata webbii; assembly: GCF_023053635.1. NCBI lineage: Eukaryota > Metazoa > Chordata > Lepidosauria > Squamata > Anguidae > Elgaria > Elgaria multicarinata. The sequence goes on from NC_086176.1 coordinate 10,491,589, forward strand.
ATACACGCTTTCCTTTCTCTCACACAATCACTCTTGAGCTTTCTTTATTATCAGTATTGTTTAATATACATCAACTACGTGCACACCACACTCCAAAGACCACCACTCTCTACACTGAACCTCAAATTCTCCAGACCCAAGTACTCTAAACACCAAGAGCTAAAGCGCTAAAGACTCTATGGGCCTTGCTAGACCAGGCCTTAGCGCGCCTTCCAACCTGGTTTCCCTGCTGTGCGTCCAGATGACGCACAGGGGAATCCGGCGGCAGGCCGCAGTGAGGCCTGGTCTAGCGCGCCATAAGCAAAGTCGCTTATGGCGCGCTTTTTCCCCAGCTCCAGCCTCAGGCCGGGGCTGGGGGAAGTGTGGAGACTTCCGCAGCTTTTCGCGGCTCCTCGCTTACTCGCGAGGAGCCGTGAAAAGCCGCGGACCGGCCTGCGCTGTGCCCATCAGCCCGGGGGGGGGGGGGGGAAAGAGAGGGGAGGGGGAGGATGGCAGGGTGAGTGGCAAGGGGGGGGGCGGTGACAGAGGGAGCACCGCGCGCCACCGCCGCCGCTCGCAAGCAGGCGAGTGGCGCTTGCCCGGGCAATGCATTGCCCGGGCAAGCGCCATTCGCCTGCTTGGGAGTGGCGGCGGCGGCGCGCGGCGCTCCCTCTGTCACCGCCCCCTCCTTGCCACCCCCCCTGCCATCCCCGCCCCCCCCCCCCCGTTTTTTTTAAAAAAACCTTACCTTCCCGGTGTCTTCGGGCCACCCGCGGCCCCTTTAAACAAAACAAAAAAAATGGCGGATGCCGCAGGGCTTCCGTCCTCCCTGCGGCTCCGCCCTAGGAGTACCTAAAAAGTCTCCCTCAATCCCCTCAGTCCTTCCCTTATATATCCCTCCTCCCCCCTCCTCAGACATTCTAACTCCGCTCACTCTGGCCAACATTCTAAAAACCACGGACTTACAAACTGCAGACATACATTTGGGAACTGACTTGTGGGGTGTAATGCCACAAGCAGGGCACCTGCAGCTTTAACTGTTGTGATGAAGAGGAAATTTCACTTGGTTCTCCATATATACAAATGACACCTGCTGAAATTCCCTTTTCTAGTCAACTGTTAAAGATACAGGGAGCCCTGTCCTCCTTTTCATAGGGTCACCCTATAGTATGGGGCAAACTTGAACTAAATGATATGATTTTCAAAGGCTGAGGCTTCAAGAATCCTCCATAGCTCTTTGACTAGCATAAATTATGTGATACAACAAAAAACACAGAATAAAGTAGACAAACTAAGCGAAATTTGATCAATTTGTATAATTTGCCAAAGGAAGTGAGGCAGGTGGCTACTAGGAGGAGGGCTTTCTCCGCTGTGGCACCCCGGTTGTGGAATGAGCTCCCCAGAGAGGTCCGCCTGGCGCCTACACTGTACTCCTTTCGTCGCTAGCTGAAGACCTTTTTATTCTCTCAGTATTTTAACACTTAATTTTAACTTAAATTTAAATGTTACTGTTCTAACTCTGTATTTTAATCTTACATCAATTTTGCTGTGCGGTTTTATCCTGGTTGTGCTTTTTATACTGTATTTTGTAATTGTGCTTTTAACCTGTTGGTTGTTTTATTATGGTTTTAATTTTTGTGAACCGCCCAGAGAGCTTCGGCTATTGGGCAGTATAAAAATGTAATAAATAAATAAACAAATAAGTAAAATTATATATGTCACAACTATATTTGATTTAGAATTTGGATTTCTTGAGTGCAGTTTTGTTTTTTAAGCACAGAGTAGACGTGTAACCCTGCTAAATGCTCATGCCTTTTTGGACTGAATCAGCCCTGGGATGGAAAGTTGCAGCTCTTTAATAATGCGTAATCCCAGGTTTGCAGTTTCCAACTAAAGACATATTGGTATAGCGTTTTGAACAGGTTCTGAGGTGCACCTGATGCACATACTTTGAAGGGTTGAATGTACTTTCTATATTTGGCAGCGTTACATACTCTGAGGAGGAGATTGGCCAGGTATAAACCCCAGCTGTGCAGCCTACAATTTCTTTATGCGTTCCCACGAACGATGTGTTACATATGTTTGAGAACTTAATGAGTTATTATATATACATCTGTGTTTTGCAATCATGTTGTTAAGGAGCATATGATCACCCTCAGGGCACGTTCTACATCTGCCCAGACAGATCTTTTGGAATATTCAAGGTACAGGTGAAGAAGATAAAATCCCTTTAAGTTCTCAAGGGCTTTGGAAGGCATTTTAGCTATCCAAGCACAAAAGCAGAAAAGGTATTATTCCAGTAATAATTCTTGGTCAGGTAGGTGAGGAACCACATAAGAAACATAATGGCAACCCATGAGAGGGCAGGCCTCAATTTGCTCAAAAGACTACAATTTAGCTGAGGTAGCAAAGTACCTGAAATAGAAGGGTCTGGCAACAGAGAGGGACAGCAGTGAGTTACCCAAACTGAGCAAATGTAGTAACTTTGAGAACTACATAGGACAGGAGCCATTGCCAGAGACACAAGACTAGATCCCTGGGACCAGGAGATGTTGTTGTTTTCAGTTTCCTCCTCTAATCAGTGGCTTGGGTGGTGCAGGCGATAGGGATCAGGAAACTAACCCACCGGGCTCCCAATGTGAGTCCTGTAGAAACTGACAACTGAGGGCCATTCAGGTAAAGTCTGCCTTAACTGCATTTTCTCTCCCGTTAGCTCGTCTACAAGCTCTGACTTTGGATGGAGAGTGGATGGAGAGAGATTGCTGTACCGCTGTCCACTTTTTTTTCCTTTTTTTTTTTTTTTGGAAAGCGTTACAAAATCAGGAGAGCTAGCTAGCTGGATCAAAGATGCATCAGTTCCAGATGCCTGCCAACACACAACAAGGTGATGAGCATTCCCTGTTGTCTGACCTCAGAATCTGGTGCTCAGAACTACTAAAGCAGCCTTCCTCAACCTGGGGCGCTCCAGATGTGTTGGACTGCATCTCCCAGAATGCCCCAGCCACTGGCTGGGGCATTCTGGGAGTTGTAGTCCAACACATCTGGAGCGCCCCAGGTTGAGGAAGGCTGTACTAAAGGGTCCACTTAGCTATCCCAGCTAGTAGCTCATGCAGTAGAAAAGTGTTGCCAAACAGGCCAGGCCAGTGCCCCATGGAAATTGAATATGCACCCTAGAAAATGTTCAGAATCCTCTGGAATGCACAGGGGCTCCATGGCAAAGTTGAAGGGGCTCTGCGGTGGACAAATCGGCACAGAAAAGGTTCCACAGAAGTATAACATCTGAAATCCACTGATTTATAGATTACAATCTAGGTAGGTTTTGAGGTTAAACAATGCTTTTTAGAGATTTTGATTTTTATACATGTGTTGTCACCATTTAATACAGCGGTTCTCAACCTGTGGGTCGGGACCCCTTTGGGGGTCGAACGACCCTTTCACAGGGGTCGCCTAAGACCATTGGAAAACACATATTTCCGATGGTCTTAGGAAACTGTATTGACTGAACTATGTCATGTATCATCTTTTGCATTATTAAAGCTATTGTTATGTATTATTTTCATTAGCAAACCATCCCATGACAATGGATCGTGTAGAGAAGAACGAAAATAATTTTATAGTTGGGGGTCACCACAACATGAGGAACTGTATTAAAGGGTCGCGGCATTAGGAAGGTTGAGAACCACTGATTTAATAGGTTTCTTTCCTTTACCAAGCTAGCAATTGTTTGGGAATCAAAAGCCCTGGGCATTAGTTGATAATAAAACAGGGGGATGGTCAGACTCCTGTATGAATTTGGAGCTTTTTGAAAACGATCACATCTTAGCAACTGATATAAAGTCTGTGTTAGTTGAAGTACCCACGTCCAATCTGTCACGACAATGCCAGCATGATTGCAACGAATCCAGAGCCTAGGGACTCAAACCAGTAATTCTGTGCCTCACATCTGGTCTGTGCTCCATTTAGTGGGGGGGGGGGAAGCAGCTGAACAAAGGATTTGCATATACAACAGCTTTGTTTTGCTGCTAGCTACAGTACAGAGCCCCTTGTTCTCCAAACTGCTGATAACAGAGGCACACTCTTTTTTTCTGAATTAAAATTGGAGGCACACTTCATTCTTACACCCAAAAAAGGTTTTCATTCCAAGGGTGTGAGAGTAAAAAAGACCTACCTTTAGTGGAGCCTACCCCTATGCTTCTGCATAAGTCACTGGAAACAGACAAGTGTTGAACAGAGACTCATGCAGAGATGTGAAGTACTCTGAGGGTGAGTACTTTTGTTGCATTTCTACATTGGGGAGTGATCAAATGGTCCAACACAGCAGCACCTCCCTTGTTGCAAATAGCTTGGGATGGAACAACGGCATTTTTTTTACTTGTGGTATTTAATTAACAGGAACACTGAATAATACAGCAATAATATGGCATATCTGCACTTGTGTTTAAACTTATTATTATTATTATTATTATTATTATTATTATTATTATTATTATTATCATTATTTACAGCACCATCAGTGTACATGGTGCTGTACAGAGTAAAACAATAAAATAGCAAAACCCTGCCGCATAGGCTTACATTCTAATAGAATCATAATAAAACAATAAGAAGGGGAAGAGAATGCACCAAACAGGCACAGGGGAGAGTAAAACTAACAGTATAAAAGTAAGATCAAAATCAAGTTTTAAAAGCTTTAGAAAAAAGAAAAGTTTTTAGCTGAGCTTTAAAAGCTGCGATTGAACTTGTGGATCTCAGATGTTCGGGAAGAACGTTCCAGGCGTAAGGGGCAGCGGAAGAAAATGGACGAAGCCGAGCAAGGGAAGGAGAGACCCTTGGGCAGGTGAGAAGCATGGCATCAGAGGAGCGAAGAGCACGAGCGGGGCAATAGTGTGAGAGGAGAGAGGAGATGCCTGAGTTGCTTAGGTAAGTTGCCGTATATTCTTAAATGTGTATAATCCTGCTCCTATTAATTCAAGTCAAATATGTTACACTGCTAGCCAACAAGCACATTTTCCAGTCCTGTAGTAGTATAAATACAGCTGTTTATATAAATCACAAAAGTTTTATATGTAAACAAAGATGGTTCATGCCATTTTGATTTTGCTGATATTCAGGGCCAGTTCCAGCTTTGTTCAGTATTGGTTAACTTTGCCTAAGAGGGCCACTTAATTGCCCAGGAAAGGGGAAGATATGGAGTGTGGGGGTACAGCAAAATGTGTTAAATGTGAACCAAAAGAACTCTCCGGGGGTCTTTGCACCATCACATAGAATCCTGGGACATACCTCACATAAGAACATAGGAAGCGCCATGCTGGATCAGACCAAGGCTCCATCTAGTCCAGCACTCTGTTCACACAGCGGCCAACCAGCCATCGGCCAGGGATGAGCAAGCAGGACATGGTGCGACAGCACCCTCCCACCCACGTTCCCCAGCAACAGGTGCAAAATGGGACACTGCAAGGTGAGAGACAGTACAGCTGCCTCTGGCCAGATCCCACAGCAAGTGAGAAGCAAGATGGCAGCAATGGCTCTTATTAGAAAGTCCCCTTAACTGATTAAAACCCCAGCCAGTGCCTAATGGTGCTGATCTCAAGCATGAGCAATGCTGGTAATGAGCAAAGACTGTGTAACTACTTTCCATAAGTGGCAGCAAAACTGATGGAATCCACCCTCAGTGCAGTTGTTCTTGGGCAATATCATTCATTCATTCAGACAGACTGCAATGGGTGGATCAGACATGTGACTGCTTCTACACGAAACAAAACCACATCTCTCTGCATACGGAAAATAAGTATGTTAGGGAGAAAGGAGAAGACTAGTCTAGAACCCAACCCAACCCGAAGATACATCTGAATCAGCTTTTAGCCTTCTTGTGCATGAGGGAGGATTAGGACTTAGGGTACTCTAGGTGAAGAAAGGCACTTTAAAGTATGGTGGAGGTGACTTGAACGCATATTTGCTCATTCTGCGGCATTTATTTTCAGGGCAGAATGTATATTCAAACTACTTTAATCACACTTAGGCCTTAACTAGGAGGAAGGAAAGAAACCTCTCGTGCAAGCACTGAGTCATTACTGACTCTTGGAGGGACGCCAGTTTTCGCTGACATTTTCTTGGCAGGCCTTATAGCGGGGTGGTTTGCCGTTGCCTTCCCTGGCCGTTATTACCTTTCCTCCAGCTAACTGGGTACTCATTTTACCGACCTCGGGAGGATGGAAGGCTGAGTCGACCGAGCCGGCTGCCTGAAACCAGCTTCCGCTGGGATCGAACTCAGGCTGTGGGGAGAGTTTATCCCGGGATCATCCCGGGGTCATGCCTGCCTGCATCCGAGATATCCTGTGTGTCATTTACATGAACAGGGATGACCCCGGGACGATCCCGGGATAAACCTTAGGTCTAGCTAAGGCCTTAGAGTGTGTCTGTTTTCTCTCTCTGCCCCCTTACAGTTTGACCCTTTTCTCCCCTTCCCCTCACCAGGCTTATAAGGTGAGTTAAACTGCTAAGGCAGGTACTTTTACAGAGCTAGTGCAGCTGAAACCTTTCAGGCACAACAACTGCTTTGCTGGGCGTGGGGTGGATACAGGACAATACAAAGAGCAAACACTCTTCTATGGCTGGAAAGAGATCTAAGGAAGGATGAGTCAAGCCTGGCTTGGGCAGGGAGGGGCGGAACGTTAGATTTAATTGCGTCTCTCTGCAACCACGACAACTCCTCCACCAGACTGGAACGCCCATCTTTCACCTGAATCCAAACTATCCTGACAGCAGTAAAGCACACCTTGAGAATGTGGAGATGTTCTTAATTGACTACGCGCCCATCCAATTTGGCACAGAGTTTCAGCTCCTACTCCCTCAGCTTGCCTCCTGGGTTTGGCTTCTGGGGGCTGAAGCTTGGGGCCCAGCTCCAAACATCACCTTTGCAGCAGGTGGCACAGTGACGTGAGTTTGGGCAGCCTTCTTCCCCCTGTTCCTTCCTTCTCCTATTCTTGGTCCAAAAGGGAGTTGCATTCCACCTGTCACCACAGGTGACCCTGAGGCTGCTGGGCTTGGAGTGCTGCTGGGCTGGCTATTACCAACAGTCTGCCATCTCCAAGACAAATATGGCAGGGTAGGGTGACCATACGGAAAGGAGGACAGGGCTCCTGTATCTTTAACCATTGTATAGAAAAGGGGATTTCAGCAGATGTCATTTGCATGCACGCCGCACCTGGTGAAATTCCCTCTTCAACACAACCGTTAAAGCTGCAGGAGCCCTGCCCTCTTGACCAGATACAAAAGAGGACAAAGCTCCTGCAGCTTTAACTGTTTCATTTTTTCAGAAAAAACTCACACATTTCCATAGTTGCAATCACGATTTTTTTTAAACAAATGTGCACTTTAAAATACGCATTTGGGAAAACACACACCACATTTTCATGCTTCAGTCAATGGGGGGAAAGTGCATACTTTTAAAAATGCACATTCCCCATTCTAACAAAAAGGAAAACCGGTCACAAATGAAAAGAGGAATAAGTCAACTCGAGCTCCAAAGTGGAGTTCAGAGAATCTGCGACCTCCAGCATCCTTGGTTCTCCCAGACCTTGTTGAATATCAAGTCCGACAATAACATCAACTACAGAAGTTGAAAGCCGGCTTTCCTCTATTGAATGACTAGCAAAACGTCCATCTCTATCATTAGGGAGGGGTGTTGACTGTGGAGGGAAGACTCACATACTGAAAGCCCCCCTAGGGAGGGCAATGCATGTCTGTGTGCTCTGGGCATAGACAGACATTGCACCTCTCTGCGTGTCACAAGGGGTCAGAATTTCAAGTAATAGCAAAATTAGGGCTTCAGGAGGGACCAAGGTTTAAGAGCGGCAAAACGCCTCAGGTTCCTCAAGCAGCAGCTAGTAGATAGATGAACCCAGAAGCAAGTAGCATAGTAAAAGACAGGCAAAAGTCTACTTCCTAATTAGGCAACTAATGTAAGGAAGGCTGAAGAATGCAATCTCAGTCTGGCAGGACTTCCTCATTAGGAAGCAAATTGCTCAGACTGAAGAGCAGACACTGGGGATGAGGTTTTATGGGACCAGGTGCAGCTGCAGTGTCTCCCACGTAAGTTTGCACTTCCAAGTAAGCAATTCAGTCTGCAGTGCTTTTGGCAGACATCTTGTCTCTATGATGCAGGAACATGGCTACTAGCAGTCCCATTTTGACACCCCTGGTGCCTGACAGGGCAGGGTCCCTGTTAGGGAAAGGCATCATGGGCAGAAGGGAAGGCATTGCCCTTCCTGCCGCAATGCCCCCAACGTGCACTACGTTACTTTCCCCTACAGGGATGTATGGTGGCCATTCGTTTATGTTGGAGACAACCACTGGATTGGAGGCTAAACTTGATCTCTTTCCCTAGTGACTCCTGACTGTCCTTGAGAACCAAGCCATACCCCTATTTACAACACTCCATCTTGGACTCAAGTTTCTTGGTCACATAGGAATACAACCGATTGATGGAAACTGACTATTCATCCATCCATCCATCCATCCATCCATGATAGCTTAAGAACATAAGAACATCAGAATAGCCCTGATGCTGGATCAGACCAAGGGTCCATCTAGTCCAGCACTCTGTTCACACAGTGGCCAACCAGCCATTGGCCAGGGATGAGCAAGCAGGACATGGTACAACAGCACCCTCCCGTCCATGTTCCCCAGCAGTTCTTCAACCTATTCATGGTAGTATTTTTTCTATATTTATAATCAATTAAAATACATTCCCTAAGTTAACTCAAGTGAAAGGAGATTTCATCCGTACAGTGGCAATACCACAAACCCCTCTAAGATAGCTCTGATTATTTCTAATTGCAGTATTGTGTGCATGTGTGTACACAGTAAGTGTGCCTTACTTTCAATGGAAGGAACAATGGAATGACAGTGGCCCCGTTCACAAGACACCTTAAACCACGGCTTTAACCATGGTGGTTAAACCAGAAAGCTGGGCTGTGTTCAGAAGACGCCTTAAACCACGGCTTCAACCATGGTGACTATGGCAAAAGGCCTTATTCACCGTGGTTAAAGACATGGTTTAAGGTGTCTTCTGAACACAGCCTGGCTTTCCGGCTTAACCACCATTATTAAAGCCATGGTGAAGGTGTCTTGTTAACGGGGCCAGTATCTGCATCAAGTTGCACCCTGGGATCTATATTTCATTTAACCCGGGTCTAATTCTGTATTTTATTTAACCTGGGCAGGGGAAGGCTGGATTGAGTCTGCTTCCAGACTAGAATTTTATTGCACAATGGTCATAGTTTGTTCACTCACATTTTATAGGAAGGTCACATGATATTGTCATCCATCTGTATGCACCTATCTTTTCTTTGTTCACACAGAAAGTCTGACTTGTTTTTGAGAAGGATTGACAAGAAATGCAATCTCCCCATGGGAAGATGCACTTTGGAAGATCTCCTTCCAATCTTTTTAAGAGGCGTGGCTCTGATATGAGCAGGAGGACATATCATAAAATAGTAGTTATTGAAAAAGCTTCTCCCCTTCTTTAATATATATATATATATATATATATATATATATATATATATAGTATTTCATAGAATCATAGAATAGCAGAGTTGGAAGGGACCTACAAGGCCATCGAGTCCAACCCCCTGCTCAACGCAGGAATCCACCCTAAAGCATCCTTGACAGATGGTTGTCCAGCTGCCTCTTATAGGCCTCTAGTGTGGGAGAGCCCACAACCTCCCTAGGTAACTGGTTCCATTGTCGTACTGCTCTAACAGTCAGGAAGTGTTTCCTGATGTCCAGCCGGAATCTGGCTTCCTGTAACTTGAGTCCATTATTCCGTGTCCTGCACTCTGGGACGATTGAGAAGAGATCCTGGCCCTCCTCTGTGTGACAACCTTTAAAGTATTTCAGGGATATAGTGGTGCGATAATACTTCTGGAAATTAGTTTAATATTTTAAAAATATACAGCTGGAAAAGTACTTTGGTGCTAATCAAAAGATTGTGACAAAGCTGGCACCCACCGGGAATGGTATATTGAATGCCTGCTGAGCTGTAATAGGGTTTGGCTGCCCAATATGTCACCAGACATGTCAAAACCATGACCCTTAAATAATACAGAAGAGTAGCACTATGGATACAGGTGTGGATGAAACAGAGTGCAGAGTATACACAGAAAAAGCACAATACTTCCAATACTGTGGAAAGACAACTGCATTTCCACTTATGACTTACAGTGGAAGAATAATAATTTATCAGTGCTAGGCGCCATCCGTCTGGGAGCACTTCTGGAGAATGTATACTTGAATGTATACCTGCCTGCCTGCCCTCGCCAACTAGAGGCTCATACTTGCACATTGTTTTCTGCTATCAATGTTCTCTCTCAAGGGTGGTGATGGTGGGGAAAGGGGACGTTGAAGCCATGATTCTCCTCCAGCTCCGGTATGTAGGAAGGCCCTGCTGTTCTGGCCTTTCATCCCATTCCCTGCTGAATACATTTAGGTGTGGGACACACTGTTTGAATACAGGAGCAATCGTAATCCAACGAACTTATGCATGATGCTACAATTCAATCACGAGACGAAAGTACAGACACACGGTGCTTGCCAACACAGTACAAAACTGCTATGTACCTCCTCTGCCATTACAATGTCCCCATCACCCCGTCATAATATTGGTTGCCTAGATTTGGCACGGGTGTGGCCAACCTTTGAGAACAGAAGCAGATGCAAGGATTGCTGCTGGCATAGAGTGTACCTTCTCAAGCATGGCTTCTACGCTCAAGGAAGGATATATTCTCTTGAGAACACAGACATCAGTTGGGCATGGGAGTGCATTAGCAGGTTTTTCCAAGTATAGCAAACAGTAAGGCAATGGTTTCAGGCATTATTGGCATCAGACAAGTTCTCACAGGAAAGCAGAGTCTTACTTTCTGAAATTACTCAAACCAAAGGTATGTCATAAAACCCTCCACTACATCCCTGGGATATGTCGATCCTTGCTGTAGTGCTGACAAACAGGAGACACCAACACCGCCTCCAGAATACAAAGGCCTCTTTCTTGTCTATTCTTCCATAGTGACCCTGCAGCATTGGCGTTAGGTCCACAATATTTATTGTATGTGCACACCGTGGCTCACAACTGCATCCAACTTTCAAACTGGGATGAGTCAAGGATTTCCCACCTCTTGGCTTTCCCCCTACAGCAAGCCTCCCCTTCCTTCGTTGTGTTGACATAATCATTAAGCTTCAGTAGGAGGACTGGTGCTTAGCCCCACTTATGGTGATAAGAGGGGAATTGCTGTCAAAGACTTGGGGGCTTGAACTAGGAACCAACCTTAGGAGCTGAAGCTAGGGCCCATTTACCATGGATTGTCTGTACCCACGCTTTGGGGCCTTTGGCAGTCAAGGAAAGGGTTGTTTTTGGAGTTAATGGAGGCTTTTCATTTTTTAAAGCCCCACACAGTGGGTGGAATTGGGTGAAGAAACAGGGTGGGTGGGGGTTAATCCTCTCTTTCCAGTGCTTGTTGGTTCCAATCCAAATTGGAGTCATGCACACTTACCCTCAACAAGTAAAAAGAGAGAGAATAGGTGCAATTAATGTAACAGATTGTGTGGTCCAAAGTTCTGTTTGAAGTAGAGACACAGTTTGTTAAGAGCCATTATCCTACGGCTTTTAGGAACACAATAATTCTGGTGATAGTGGTGGAATTAATGAATGACAACTTGACATTTCCTAGAAAGCCACTGAGTTTAGGATTAATTCAGACTGGTAGAAAAGATGCCTCTCAGTTTTTGAACGGTGTTTTATTTTAAAGATGATTTGGTCAACATGGATTGTCTATATGCTTCTTGCTCTTAGTGTGCTAACCTGGCATGAATATTTACCAATCATTGTTCTCAGAGTCATTCATTTCCTCCAAGCTCATATATGTAATATGCAACCTGGAAGCTAATTTATTTAACCCATCATATAAGGGCCCCGTTCAGAGGACACCTTAAACCACGGCTTTAACCACAGTGGTTATGCCAGAAAGCTGGGCCGTGTTCAGAAGACACCTTAACCATGGCTCTAACCATGGTTTAAGGTGTCTTCTGAATGGGACCATGCTGGTGTCAGAAGCGTGGAAAACTATGCATTGACTTTCTCTATGGTGTAACCTTCTGGATAAACTAACTTAAGCTGTAAATCTAACCACTCTTACTAGGGAGTAAACCCCACTGGCTACACTGGAATTTCTGAATCAATATAGATTGGATTGGGTCGTAAGGCTGCCATCTTAAACATTTTTAACTGGGAGTAAGTGCTGCTGAACTCAGTGGGACTTACTACTGACTAAAATAGGCACAGCACTATGCTTTAAAGATGCACTATGAGAACTATGCAGTTGCAATCCTTGAGAATCAATTACATTTTTTTTTACAGTAATTACAAAAACAGTTACAATTAAATCTAATTGGCACCCCAGTTGCAGAATCTCTTTCCCAGAAAGGCTTGCCTGGTCTTTTTGGTACCTGAGGGCTGTCTATAACCCTATACCCTGCAGTGGCTGCGCTGCATCAGTTACCCCAACTTTTTCAATGCCAACGAGGTCAGTACGGCTCTTCCACCATCTGACATCGCTGTGGGGCCAATCCGGGGCGATCACTGGTGGAAGGCGGCCAGTGATTGGTTGCCTTCCACCAGGAAGAGGGCGGGGTGGTGGCTCCCGTACCCAGATGGTCGTCGGAAACCCCGCACCCCCTCCTGGGCATTGAGATTACCTGACGCCACCCCAGGAGAGGGAAACCAAATTTCTTTTTGTATTTTTAAATATTTACACTCCTGCTGATTTTTACACTGGTTTTATATTGTAGTTTTTAACTTTTAAAAGTTTTATATAATGTTTTCTCATATTGCTGTATCTTATGGTTTTAACTGTTGTGAACTGCTCAGAGAGCTACGGCTACTGAGCAGCATAAAAACGTAATAAATGCATAAATAATCACAAACATGCTAAACCTACATTTACAGTCTCATAAAAATGAATTAATGGCTCTGTTACGCTTACACAAATTGAGTTACCTATCAATCAAAGATGGGCATTCATTTCTGTTTTTCCTGTCATAAAAATAGTTATTTCCCACCTGACAACCAGCTCTTGCTTCTAGAAACTGAACTGGGCTTTGCCATGATTCAGTAACGGAACACGTGTTTTGCACAGATGAAGTCTCAGGTTTTATCCCCAGCATGTCCGGGGTCTTGTCTAGATGGGCGCTTTTCCCTGCGGTAGCTTCGGAGTGGCGGCAGTGATCCACAGGACGCAGCCGCCACTCCGAAGCGATCCAGGGGCAAAGCCCCAAAGCTCCGCTCTAAAAAAGTCAGCCATTTGCCCTGACTTCTTTTAGCTTGGAGCCAGGCTCCGCGCCTCTGCGGAGCCTTGGTAAGAAAAGAAGAAAAACATTAAAGGGGGTGGTGGATTATTCTGTAAGGGAGGGAGCACCCTGTTCCTCCCCCTCCATTTAGCCATTACTGCGATCCTTTGCATTTACAGCTTAAAAAGAAAAAGAAAAAAAACTGCACAAGTTAAAAATAAACAAACCCATGGAAGAGGGGGTGCAGATGTTCCTAGGCGCCCCAGAATTGCTGCATCTGTGCTCGGGTGGGTGGGTGGGTGCAGCGCCTCCCGGAAAGCCTGCCTTGGCGCTTCTTCCACTGTAGATGGTTGGAAGGAGCATCAAGGCATCGTCGCGCCGCCCTGCATTGTAGATCCAACGTCGTGAAGATGAGGGCCAGGTTTAGGCTGGGAAAACCTCTGTATTTAACTCTGGAGAGCTGCTGACAGTGGTCTGACAGTGCAGGGTAGCTTCCTGTGCCTATGTTTCTCTGACTAAAGTCACATGTGCAAAGACACAGGCTGGATAGATTGCTGTGGTTTTGTACTGATGTGGTAGTCAAACAGGCCCAAGAAAGTCAGAGGAGTTAGTTAGGACAGTGAGGTAATATAGTAAAGCCTTGTTGGAGGGAAAAGAACTATAGAGAGAACTGGAAATTAAAAGGTAAAACATTGGGCTTGTTCAGACAATACACTAAGCCATGGTTAGGCTGCTAACCTTTTTGCAGCAAATGGTCAAGCCCCTTAAGCAAAGTGGGGCTTACTTCCAAGAAAACATGAACAGGATTGGGCTGCAAGGTTATCTGCATCATCAGAAGACTCTTGTCGGTATGAATACAAGGTGTGTATATCTTTCATAAACAAGGAAGCCTGGGGGCTGTGTTGAAGAGCCTGAAGGACTCTAGTTTATGAGAATGTACCCCTAAACTTTTCTGACACTGACATCATTATGACTTCTGTTCTCTGGATCACTGCCAATCACAGCTGGTGATGCGAACTGGGAGTGGAGAAATGCACCGTGTAGTGTTAAGGGAACAGCATACTTTGTTCTAAATGTTATGGGGGAAGGGCAGGGAGGGGAAACTCTTTTGGCAGTCACTCCAGATCGTGCTCATGTACAATTTGGTGCCAACTCCAGATCAAGCCCATCCTGGCTATTTTATTTATTTATTTATTTATTTATTTTATCGCATTTTATGCTGCCCAATAGCCGAGGCTCTCTGGGCAGTTTACAGTTAAAACCGTAACATACATGTCAAGATTTAAAACTTTTTTTAAAAAATATATAAAACCAGAACAAGTTATAGTCCATAGAATCATAGAATCATAGAATAGCAGAGTTGGAAGGGGCCTACAAGGCCATCGAGTCCAACCCCCTGCTCAATGCAGGAATCCACCCTAAAGCATCCCTGACAGATGGCTGTCCAGCTGCCTCTTGAAGGCCTCTAGTGTGGGAGAGCCCCACCACTTCCCTAGGTAACTGGTTCCCTTGTCGTACTGCTCTAACAGTCAGGAAGTTTTTCCTGATGTCCAGCTGGAATCTGGCTTCCTTTAACTTGAGCCCGTTATTTCGTGTCCTGCACTCTGGGAGGATCGAGAAGAGATCCTGGCCCTCCTCTGTGTGACAACCTTTTAATTATTTGAAGAGTGCAATCATGTCTCCCCTCAATCTTCTCTTCTCCAGGCTAAACAGGCCCAGTTCTTTCAGTCTCTCTTCATAGGGCTTTGTTTCCAGACCCCTGATCATCCTGGTTGCCCTCCTCTGAACATGCTCCAGCTTGTCTGCGTCCTTCTTGAATTGTGGAGCCCAGGGAAAGCCTTTCTGTTTGTTTTGGAATGATGAGCAGGACTCTGCCCGAAAATACAATGAATAATTACTTTGAACATGTGTTTTCTTTCTGATCTGGAGTTAAATCATGCTTAGGACACAATTCCAGGCTACTGCCAAGTGTCTGATAACGCAGGTGCTAACTAGTTAAACTGCAACCACAAAGAGTCAGCCAGTCAAGGAAAAGTTTGGGTTAGAGAGACATATTACAAAATATGTGGTTGGAAACTGAGATTTTTGCCCATTTCAGCAAAGCTTTAACTGCAAAGGTTCTTCTCATTTTCTCGATTTTTTTTTTAAAAAATATGAGGATTCAGAAGACAATACAGCCCAAGGTTTCACATCTTTGTCCTTGGAAAACCTACTAACAGACTGATTATTTTTTTTAATAAAGGAAAAAAGGAAAGCAAACTGTTAGCCTTTTCAGGAGCAGCTATGAAGAAGACAAGAGTCTATTCTTTTATTTCTACCAACGGAGGGAAACGGCGATTTTCTTTCAAGCTACGACTGCCATATATCAAATGAGCAGAAAATGTGGCTTGAAAACAAGACACATCTAACATTGAGCTAAGCAAGGTCAAATGATGTCCTGAGCGGAATTGCAGGGCTATGGACATGATCTGTTCTGAAATGGAAAAGCAAAGAGGTGGAAAGGAATAAAAGGAATTTGAAAAGAAGTTGCAAATTGGCTTCCTGACATCTCAGTCCTAAACACCTGTGCCCTGCGTCACTCATGGGATGGGGTTGCTAGGTCCACTTCCTATTCACCCACTTAGATACAGAAATGAAAACAAAGGTGTGCAGAGTGCAGCATCCCTTCAGCTCCTGCCCTGCTTCCCAGATGTTCCTCATTCCCACCCAATCTTACCATTTTGACCAGGCAGGCAGGACAACTAGAGAGGCCCAAGGGAACGCTGCACGCTTGCTGGTGGGCAGATAGCCTCCTCCCTTGCAATCCCTACCCCTGCCAATGGGCACAAAAGCCCCCTTGTTCAGCATATTATAGATCTATTTTATTTAATGTATGGCCATGCCGCTGCTCTTCACAAAAGCAACCACAGAAGTTTCTAGGAGTTGTTCAAGTTATTGTATGTGTACTCTGATCCATTTTTTGCAACGCCATAAATAAAAGACACGTTTAAGGAAGGCAGATTAGACATGTTAAAATAAATAAAAACAAAACATAATTTAAGAAATCAAGGCCAGATCATAGAATCATAGAATAGCAGAGTTGGAAGGGGCCTACAAGGCCATCAAGTCCAACCCCCTGCTCAATGCAGGAATCCACCCTAAAGCATCCCTGACAGATGGTTGTCCAGCTGCCTCTTGAAGGCCTCTAGTGTGGGAGAGCCCACAACCTCCCTAGGTCACTGATTCCATTGTCGTACTGCTCTAACAATCAGGAAGTTTTTCCTGATGTCCCGCTGGAATCTGGGTTCCTTTAACTTGAGCCCGTTATTCCGTGTCCTGCACTCTGGGAGGATCGAGAAGAGATCCTGGCCCTCCTCTGTGGGACAACCTTTTAAGTATTTGAAGAGTGCTATCATGTCTCCCCTCAATCTTCTCTTCTCCAGGCTAAACATGCCCAGTTCTTTCAGTCTCTCTTCATAGGGCTTTGTTTCCAGACCCCTGATCATCCTGGTTGCCCTCCTCTGAACATGCTCCAGCTTCTCTGCGTCCTTCTTGAATTGTGGAGCCCAGAACTGGACGCAATACTCTAGATGAGGCCTAACCAGGGCCGAATAGAGAGGAACCAGTACCTCACGCGATTTGGAAGCTATACTTCCAAAATAGTTCTATACTTCTATTAATGCAGCCCAATGTTCAATTCCAATGGGGAGATTAACAGTTTATGAAACAGACATGTTTTGGATTCTCCCCGAAAGACAAGTAAGACCAATGCACCTTAGCTGGCAAGGGAGCACCACAGAATGGGAGCCACCACCTGGAATGTGCAAACGTTGTCCCATTATTTCCACAAATTCCTGCATGCAAGCATAATGTGTTTGGGTCACTCATCTGCACTGGCAATTTTTGTCACACAGCTCCAAATCACTGTTACACGGGTCTTATATAAGTTAGTCATGCATCCAGAAGCACAGACATCACACTTCAGTAAGACGATGAAGATCTTAATTATTGTGCATTGTATACAGATTATTATCCACAGTTATGAAGCAAACTGTGCAGTAAATAGCCATTTATTTGTTTTTCATCTGATGGTAGCATTCACAGCCCACTGCCTGTCTGGAACACTTACCTACAGCAATAGTATGTTATTTCCATCATGGAAAATCACTGCTATTCACGGCCTCCACTATAAACACCCTACTCTATTGCTCCATGGGACTTGGTACTTGGACTTGAGCATTCCCTAATGATCCATATAAACTGAGCTGGAACCAAGCACTGTATACAGTGCTGCAACCTGAACATTGTTTTATAATAACCAACACACCTGAGGCCACAAGAGTTAATAGATAGGTGTAAAAATCTACAGCCAATTACGGGGTCCCCAGCACACCATACGTCTTGAAGGTGGGGGCGTATCACATTTCTGCAAAAAAAAGATGGGGGCAGGCTGTCTTCGCTTCCATCCACTGAGTAGTCAAATATTGGCCAAGTACCTAAAGCAGAGCTTTCCAAACTGTGTGTTGTGACACGTTAGTGGGTCAGCTGCAGTGTGGAGGTGTGTCACGTGAATGTAACGAAAAACCTCTGAGTCTATGTGAAATAAGCAATACCGACTCGCATGCATTTTTACGCAGCAAAGGTGCCGATTAGTATAGTGCACTAGTATAGTCCCCTTCCATCGTATCCGTGTATGCACACAGAATCAGCTGTTTCAACCTGATTATGCATACATGCGCAGTATGCATAATCAGGTCAAAACAGGTGATTCCGCGTCACTTCCAGTGACGCAGCCGCACCTGAAGTGACGCATTCAAGAAATTCCATGGGTCCAGTTTTTTGATAGAACACCGTCTCAACCGCCGCTCGATTGCAGCTCGACAAAATTGGTTCAATGTGAAAAGTCTTGGAAATGTATGTTATTATCTTGCAAATCATATATTTTTAAAAATATAAATGAAAGGTTTTCATGAGATATGTTGTGTCCCCATACATTTCATTATTACAATTTATGTACATGTCCGTATCTCTTATAAGGGGTTAGCTTAACTTCCGGTTTGCTAGTAAAACTGAATTACTGTGTCGCGAAATGATGCGTGTCTAAAAAGTGTGTCACCAACATGAAAAGTTTGGAAAGCTCTGACCTAAAGCATTAATTTAGTCAATCTGTGTGTAGAGAGAGAGAGAGAAAGACTTCTACTCATCATAAACTCTCAACTGCTATAAAAGAATGACATTAAAGTCTACGCTATTGTAATTATGGATGGGCTGAAATGTTTCCAGCAATGATGAACTCATCTCCTCTTTTGGAGGATTTTTCAGCATTGCATAAAAAAAAGTTATAGGACAGCCTTTAAATATTGTAAGATACAACAGCCAATAAATTTTCTTTCTCTTGCTCATCTTTCTCTGCCAAGTGACTTTATTTGTCAATATCCAGATCTGATTGTACTGTGTTGAAATTCTCCCTTGTGTGATGCACGACTAGTGTGACTACTAGGAAGGGCTGTTCTCATTCTCAATTTTCGGATCTAAAAATAGCAATCGGAAGGGCAGCAGAATTCCCCCACCCCTCAAAAAACAACAACAACCAGGAAGATGTGCAAAAATGCATCTTCCTAAAATCCTGTATGGTGCCAATATTTTACCTGGTAGCTGCTGTTTTTTCCTTCCTGGATTACTCACATAAGTGATCTCAATTAATCAGAGATCACATGACACCACTTTGGGAAAATAAAAAATAGAGAATAAAGGGGAGAGGTCTAATATTAATATGGCCACATACTTAATTGTACCGATTTTTGATCGCTACTCTATATGCTACATTGGTATTTACTTGTATTCCTATACATGAGCTCAGGGGAAATGTTTGTGTGTGTTTTTCCTGGAATGCTCAGAGTGAGTTTTTATTTCTTTGTTAGCACTTGTTTAACTCAGACACCTGGCACAGAGAGCCCGCTTCTTTAGAGATAGAATATTCTCAACCCCTCCATAAAAACTGAAAAACTCTCAAGTACTTCACACCTCAAGTCAAACAGGAAGCCTTCCAGCTAAAAGGCAAGACAGAGATGAGATATGGCATTCTTGACATGATTAAAGTTCAAAAGAAAGTTGGCAACCAACATCCATATTTTCTCCAAGTTTCCCTTCGCTGAATAAAGAGCAAACACAAAGGCATAGATTTTAAATGCGCTGTGAAGGAATGTGATTTTAAAATAGCAAATCTGCCTCTCTCAGTCCCCCCTTACATATATATTAAAACTAACATTTGTACAGTCACTAAGCAACCCCCAGTGCTTTCGTATAGTCTTAACCCCAGCACCCTGGCTGAATGTTCATATATATAAATCACAAGCAGGCTATAAAATATTGTCCCTGCTGCCTCATCAGGTCAACGCCTTACTTTTTGTTCCATAAAGTTGTTCTGTGCTTATATGCAAGTGAGCTAGAGCAGGGGTCCCCAACCCCTGGGCCACGGACCAGTACCGGTCCATGACCTGTTAGGAACTGGGCCATGCACGTGAGCTGCTTTCAGCCACTCGCACCCCAGCGTACCTGGGTGCGGGGCGCCATCTCGCCTGCCCAGTCGAAGCGAAGCCAGGATGCTGGGGTGGGGTGGGGTGGCTTCGAAATTGGAAGAGCGACTTCCGGGCACGCCATTCTGAAGCCGCCAGCCCGCCCAAGTGTCCTGGCTTCGCTTCGGCTGGGCGCCCACCCAGCCGAAGCGAAGCCAGGACGCTGGAGTGGGGGCGGGGCAGGGGGGCTTCCCAAACCCATCCCCTCAACGCCCCCCCCCAAATCCGTGGAAAAATTGTCTTCCACAAAACCGGTCCCTGGTGCCAAAAAGGTTGGGGACCACTGAGCTAGAGGACTGTATGTGGTCCTTTCTTCTGGAGCATGGGGCTTCCCTCCTGGTTTTAACTGAGAAATAACACAGTCATCAACTGCGGTTCATCCTAACTGGGGTCCCCAATAAAGGAAGATTTGAAGCCAATGTTCAAACCCTTGTTAAGGAGGAACCCCAATTTCACAGATGCCAGGACCTGAAACAAGACCCCCCCCACCCCTATTATTGTGACACTTGAGTTCACACAACTCACTAACTCATGCTGATTTATTTTCTAGAACAATCTATGATGGGTTAGCATGTTCTCTGTGGGATGCCCCCTTACCCCCATGGTGGGTTATTTCCTTCAAATAAGCCACCCTGAGAACCCATAGTCTGCAGTAAGGGTTGTCAGTCGCACAGCATGGGTTACGGAGATCGCCTACAGAGCTGCTTGGCAAAAGTGCCCCAAAAACACTGCTGCCGTGCTGCTCATCTCATGCAATCTCTATTCCCACCACAAAGGAAGCTGGGATAGAGAGGTGTGTAGAATAAACTACTCTGTGTAGCTTGTTTGCCTGAGTGCCTGACGGCAGCACAGTAGGTTGTTCACGTCGAGCCTGCCCTCTGCCCTGCCTTCCCGCGCTTACCCGAGCCCACCCAGGGCTTCGGTCCGTCCCCAGGAACGCCCATTAGCTCAACCCAAAGTGAGGCCACCACCAACAGACAGAGGAAAGAATGTGGTGACCTTGGAGCAATCTTAAAAAATCACGGTAAATTGATGCTGCGAAAAAGCACAATGACTGGGTTCACAACTCATCATATAAACAACCAGAACGGGCTAAACGGGGCATATAGACAAGCCCCTGTTCTGCCAGTCAATCCTGAAGTGAGAGCATGACAAGGGCAGCGAATGCTACATTTCTGGAATTAAAATGGGTTTCTAAGAAATATGGAACACCTGGAACGAAGAAGACAGCCTGAGGTGTCTTTTCAGATTTTGTGGAGATGTGGCTGAAGATCAAAGCTGTCTTGGTGGGAGAGCAGGTGGCTGGTCCCACTGCAATGAAACCAGGCCCTTGTAACTGGCGTCTCCTACACTCTGGACCCAGAGACAGCAAACGTGTGGTTTAACAGCTGCTGCTCTCTATTGGATCCACACTGAGGAAACAGCTGAGCAAAGCCCCCTTGGCTGTGAATTTGGCAGGCACTGCAGCAGCCTCTCCCAGCCACCTCTGATGCTATTAAGGAGAAAAAGGGATACCGTTGTGATAAAATCAGGTAATGGGGATCAGAAGGCCCCTTTTAACAAGGGGGTTCAAATCAGAAAGGTTTCTGGTAGTTAGGGCTCTGCAGATGCTGGGGTAGCTAACTAGTCCAGCGTCATTTGTGATCGCCACCAACCCTCCTCTTTCCTCAGAGGATTTGGGAGAGAGGCAGGTTGTCCTCCTCCTCCTCCCATTTGCATTAGAGTATGGAGATGTTTCTTCTGTTTTTCAGAAAATACTGCTGCTATTTCTTACTTTCTTGAAGGAAAGGAAAGGAACCTCTCATGCAAGCACTGAGTCATTACTGACTTTGGAGGGACACCAGCTTTCGCTGACGTTTTCTTGGAAGGCCTTATAGCGGGGTGGTTTGCCGTTGCCTTCCCCGGCCGTGATTACCTTTCCCTCAGCTAACTGGGTACTCATTTTACCAACCTCGGGAGGATGGAAGGCTGAGTTGACCCGAGCCGGCTGCCTGAAACCAGCTTCCGCTGTCATCGAACTCAGGCCGTGGGGAGAGTTTCGGCTACACTTCAGGGGGGGGTGTGTTCTAGGCTGCTGAGACTGCTAGCCATCAGAAGGCCAAGGACACTTCTACAAAGCTGATGACTGGATTTGTGGACACCCAAGAAGCACACCAGGAATATTAAATACTCAACTATCATTGGGTTCGAACATACAGGCTTTCGGAGCGTTGCATGGTATGCAAGCATGTGGGCAGGTGTGGGGTGGCAGCTCTAAGATGTGTTTCTGCGACAGTCCTATTGCCACACTATTGTGCAGCCACAACTAAAGGCCAGTAAAAGAACCACTGCTTTTGTAAGTCCAGGTGCAACGTTGGGGAAAGAAATGCAATCATTATCAGCAACATAAATTCAATCAGATTCCTTTTACCCAAACCTGCAACAGAGAATTCACTTTTATGTATTTATTTCATCTTCCATATTATTTTCTACCATTTTTTGTGTAATATATTCTTCCCTCTTTACAATTAGCTTTTCTCTCTATGTGACCACCTTTGTTCCATCATCACACAACAGGCACAGCACTGTTGAGGCAAAACTCCATCAAGCCACACGCCTTTGTGGGTTTTTCTGCATTAGTTAAAGACCAGTGAACTAAATCATATAGCAGGCTTGTAAAGTGCTGCTTGCCTGATCATCTGTGATAAGAAAGAATCACCTTGACCTGAGCAGGCAAGAAAGCTTTTGTAAAATGGAAGAAAGAATTGTTTCTTTTCCTTTCATGCTTTAGATTGCCACAAAAGATGCATTTTGGGAAGCAGGCTACTAAATGTTTATGGTGGAATAGTAATTTTTGTGGCCTTGTTGGTAAGGCGGTCATATATTCCCAGCCTATGAGAGCAGCCACAGTTCTGCATTGTGAACAACTTAACTGATCCAAATGCACCCGGATTCAGCAAAGGCTCACAAGGAGTCACAATCAGGGAAGTGCATCATGCAGAGACACAGCGCATGGCCTTTTCTGTGTGGGTATTTGCACGCAAAGATGCCTTCATATTCAGGGCCGGGCAAAGCTGGTAATAGGCCCAGGCCAGATGGGAAATGTAAGCCCCATTTCAAACTTCATTAAATATTTTTTAATCAGTTCAAAATACATATGAACTAGAACGATTTATTAAAAAGGTAATGGCAAGCACTTTTATTCAAGATGTATATAAGACATTGCTTCTTCCCATTCAGAAATGCTTTACGTGCTTTTCTTTGGGCAAATTCATCATCAACAGCAGAAAAATCAAGCAACTTTGCCCAGGCGGAACTCAGAGTAGGCCCCGTCATAATCGTAGGCTCATGCCAACTAGCCCCACTGACCCCACCCCCTCTGCCAAGCCCTGTTAATATTTCTTTCTCAGGCCACACCAGTCCCTGCATCCCATTCAGAAACTGCTGACACATACGGTAACTCCCCCAAGGAGGCTGGGTCTGGAAAGCGCCACGGACGCTCTGAAGCATCCCTTTCTCACCTTTGCAGAGTCGCTCATCATCCCCAGGCTCAAAGCCGGCCCGGCAGGCACACCTCCCGATGGCGACCATCCACTCGCCTTCCCCGTTGCAGTGCAACCTCACTCCAGAGGAGCCTGTCGCGCTGGCTTCCTCCGCGTCAGCCACACAGGTACCTGGTGCCTCCACCAGCGAAGTCCTTTCACCTCCAGCAAATGTCTCCGGGAAAGAGGCAAAACCCTTCACCACCGCGGGGCACTTGTAAAAGAAAACCTGTACAGCCACCAGGGACATGCAGGCCCCAGAGTCCTGGAAGGCCAAGTAGAAACCTCTTTTGGCAAGCGGTCCAAAGCTGCGCACCTTCACGTTCATCTTCACCTCCTGCCCGGTGCTGTCCACCTGCGAGAAGCTCTCGTCGGCCGCAATTGTATCCACCTTGGTCCATGGTCCCTCGCGCCA
This sequence comes from Elgaria multicarinata webbii, assembly GCF_023053635.1. Taxonomy (NCBI): domain Eukaryota; kingdom Metazoa; phylum Chordata; class Lepidosauria; order Squamata; family Anguidae; genus Elgaria; species Elgaria multicarinata. Next base: position 10,515,402 of record NC_086176.1, read on the forward strand.
CTCGGGAGAATCGGGAGTGGCCACATCTGCCTCCGATTCGTGATAGTAAAGGGTGAAGGTCTCTTTGCAGGAAGAGGCTACGGTCCTCATACTGGCACAGTCGCGGACAGAAAAGCGGAGGCGGATGTGAATCCGGCGGGCTCCGCGCTTCTCTATGAAGTGCGTACGCAACCAGTTATTCTGTCCCGGCTTATCAACATTGCACACCTCATAGGTTCGGATCAGGTGCTTCCGGTCATCCAAGACACTCACCTCGTCCCACTGCAGAGGAGTTCAGCGTGGGGCAGATGTGTGTGTGTGGGGGGGGGAGAGAGAGAGAGAGAAAGGAAATAAAGAAGTGGCAAATATGTTTTCAGCTCTCATGTGATGGCTAACAGCCTCTCCTAGCCCTGAGAACAGTCATGTAGGACTCAAATCATCAGAGTAGGAGTAACACAGAGTACACAAAGTTCTAGACCTACTGGGTGTAGAGGGATGGAGGGGCGAGGATCTCGCGATATGGTGATTGCGAGATCTCCCTCTAAACGTGGCGCACGACGTCCAGGAAGGAAGATGACATCGTGCCCACCATCTTGGGTTTTTTTAATCGAGAAAGAGTGCAGGAGCGCTCCTATGAAAATGTAAGTTTTTTTAAAAAAGACCAAAACGCCCCCCTGCTCCCGCTCCCCCCACCCCACCCCCAATAGGCATGATGCTCATGAGGAGCTCTGCACCTGGGTCCTCGCGGTTACTTGAGAAGAGCCAAGACAAACCGCGACGCCCGGCCACATGTCCCACGGTTTCGGGACGAGCCCGGGACCACAGGAAAAAACGGCATTGAACTGTAGGGATCCCCCTGGGATCTCCTGTGCATCCGGTCCGAGGAGAAGCGGAGCACATCCCTACTCTTCACATGAACTGCAGTCATGTGGAAGCCAGGCTCCGGCTGTTAAGAATTCTAAACACTTCCTTAGATTTGTAGAGCCCCTGGCTGCCTTTCTCTTCTGTGCCCTATTTTAATCTGTGCTTATTTTAAGTCTTCTTTAGCACTTAGTTATCTCTGCTCCTCCCCTTAGAGTCCTAGGGTCAATTAGACACAAAAAGGGTGATAAGGGTAAGCAGTGTGTTGTGAGTTGTGTGTAGGGCATTACACAGGAGTTCTGTTGTGTGATCACCTCAGCTGGAAAGAGAAACAGCCAGGCTTGAAAAATGATGGCGTGTGGGCAGCGGTGGTCCAACATTCGCCCCATTTGGACCGCAACCACCAAAGCAGAAGAGCAGCCAACAGGAGCAGACTATGAGCTCAGAGAGCCAGGTTGAGAAAGTGGGGATCCACTCCCCTTTGCGCCTGCTATAGCCACAGAGCCAAAGGAAGGCTCTCTAGTCAAGTGCAGGAACTGCAGGCAGTATCTGGGAGACATGGACCAACACCCCAGCGAGGAAGACCTGGCCTTAAATAGACGTGATGTAGCCCAGAAGTCCCCAAACAACTTGAGTCAGTGGGCACATTTGAAAACGTGAAGGTGTCGTAGGCACTCTCACAAAATGGCAGTCATAGAAGGGGGCTGTCTATTCATAAAATGGCTGCCATGGTGGATATGACCAGTCACAGAATGCTCATTTCCCAAACTGGTGAGAATAAAGGGAAAGTAAAGTGCCCAAGAACGGAAGTGCAAGACAGAGGTGGGGGGCCTGAGTTCCGAAACAAGAGACTGAAAGAACTGGGCATGTTTAGCCTGGAGAAGAGAAGATGGAGGGGAGACATGATAGCACTCTCCAAATACTTGAAAGGTTGTCACACAGAGGAGGGCCAGGATCTCTTCTCAATCCTCCCAGATTGCAGGACACGGAATACAGGCTCAAGTTAAAGGAAGCCAGATTCCAGCTGGACATCAGGAAAAACTTCCTGACTGTTAGAGCAGTGCGACAATGGAATCAGTTGCCTGTTGAGGTTGTGGGCTCTCCCACACTAGAGGCCTTCAAGAGGCAGCTGGACAACCATCTGTCAGGGATGCTTTATGATGGATTCCTGCATTGAGCAGGGGGTTGGACTCGATGGCCTTGTAGGCCCCTTCCAACTCTGCTATTCTATGATTCTATGAAGACCACTCTTTTGAACCCAAGTAAAGATCCTTCACTTTGAAGCACTTCAGCCCTCCTCCCTAGTTCTTTTTCTGGTGTAATTTTTTAAAAAATGTTAAGAAATAAAATGGCAGGCACCAAGAGAAGTGCCCATAGACACACTGGTATTTACATGCACCACGTTGGAGACCCAGACGTAGCCCTTAAAGGGCCAGCAAAAGCCAAAGACCCGACCAACAACTATTTCTTGCCATGGGCCTATGATGAAATGGGTCCTAGGATAGGTGCAAGGAAAGCAGAGCCCAAAGTACCACTCACCGAGGCCCACAGAAATAAGGAACGTACAGAAACAGAAAGGTAGCTAGCGGCTCTACAATCTCCTCCAGCTTTCCCTGCCTGTCCCCAAGGAAGCATCAGAATTCTCCAACGTCAGAGGCTACTTTCCATGCGCAGGGTGTAACATGTAGCCATGCTCCAAATGTGTGGGCCTTTTCACAACTGGTAGAGAAAGACGGGGAGCACCTTACCCCGTTGGGAGGATGGGAAGTCCAGCCAATCTCAGATGTCTCTCCCGTTGTATCCAACAGAATTTCTGTTCAAAAAAGAAAGAAAAAGTCAAAAGTGATGACCTTGGGATGGTTCTCAATACAATAGTTATTCCAACGTAATGTTCTTCTCCCCTACCCCCGTGTCATCTCTTGGGGGCCGATATGACATGACTACTAGCCTCAAACCCTACTTGCTATCAAATTTGAAACCTTGGCGGGGGGAATTGTGATTGTTTTCGTTGACTTGGCAAGTGATTTATTGCAAGACTTAAGGCATGAGTCTCAGTTATGTGGTTTCTTCCAGTGCATGCAGATACCTCATAGCTTGGGAATGTCATGTGTAACATGTTTAGCATCTGTTTAACTCAGGCTTTCACACAAGAATTTGTTTGCCAGAAGCTGATAGTACAGATTTGCTCTAAAAGACAAGCACGTTCTTCGCAAGCTAACAGATTTGCACTGTCAAACTATATGTCAGAAAGAGCTAGCAGCAATATCATTTTTCTTTACTCAAAAGTAAACCCAGAGGAAGCAGTTCTAGCATGAAGGCTGGGCATTAACCTTTTGCCCCCTGCTGGGATCCTGATCCGAATCAGGAGGCCCGCACTTGCAATTTATATTGCCAAAAAGTGGCTTCTGAGCCACTGAAACTAACAGAACACTTTTTGGCAATGTATATTGCAGGCACGGCAGGCCTGATCCAGATCAAGACCGCAGTGGATGGCAAATGGTTAAAGTGTCTTACCTCACCCCACCTCATGTCTAATCTGGACCCTTGCACTTACTTTTGCGTAAGGAATTTTAAGACAGGTGAATGAGTTGACAACTACCCCTTCAACTGATTTTACTCAAGAACAGAGAAGGATAAAAGTCTGTCAAACTAGAATATAGCTGAAAAGAGCTGGTGTGGTATAGTGCATAAGAGCTGAATAGCAGTACAGTGTAGTGAAAGTTGGTTTGGCCAATGACAAAGAGTTGGGAGCTGGGAAATACCTAGTTCAACTCTTGACTTAGCCATTGACGGGCTAAGCAGCCTGGGTAAGTCAACCCTGATCCTCATCTAAAATATGGGGAAAATAATATTGAACTTACTGAGCTCTTGTAAGGATTGTACATGAAATATGAAACTACCAGTGTGGTGTAGTGGCTAGGGTGTTGGACTGGGAGTCAGGAGATCAAGGTTCTAGTCCCCACTTGGCCATGGAAACCCACTGGGTGACGTTAGGCCAGTCACAGACTCTCAGCCCAACCTACCTCACAGGGTTGTTGTGAGGATAAAAATGGAGAGGAGGAAGATTATGTATACCACCTTGAGTTCCTTGGAGGAAAAAAGGCGGGATATAAATGAAATAAATAAATAAATAGGCACTACATATGATGATGATTAACTAAGGATGTCCATCGCTGGGAAATCTGGTTCTTTATTGGTTCAAAAGAGTTCCGCAGGGTGTACGACCCGTTTTGCACCTGAGCCGAGCTGCTCTGAGAATGGTTTTGCACATTTGGATGGGGGAGGTTCTGCAATTTGAGCGAATTTATACAAATTACAGCTGAATTTGCACAAGCCACATGAATTTGGCTGTAATTTTAATAATTTCGGCCATAATTTGCACAATTTGTTCCGAAATTTGTGCAATTTACAGAAACTCCTCCTCCATAAAAAGCAAAAATTTCCCAGAAAATCCGCAAACTGGTCCAACACTCCGCAAATTGAGTTGCAGCAGGAACCAAAATGAAGTCCCGGGGGGGGGGGCGCAGAATGGAGTCTAGGAAAACTCATGAACGCCCCCACCCAAATGGATTTCTCCAACACCCCTATGATTAATAGACATGCTTGCTGCATGCACTCCTTCCCTTTTTCGACCAACATCCAAGTCATCTCATGTGCGGAACAGCCTGGAAAGGGAATCAATACAGAACTGCATCAGGTGCAGGCTCTCCCCCATCATGCTGCATCTTTTCCTGCTTATCCAACCCAACTGAACGAAAAAACATGCTCAACTGGGGACAGCAGAAGCTCTTCCACGGGCCCGGCTTGGATAGTGCTTTGAGACATAACAGAACCTTGGGCATCCCTGTGGGCACCAGTTCATCCCCAAGGCATCTTCTCTGTGCCTTAATAGCATGATCTAGCCTAACGGGTTCGCTGCGGCATTTTGGGGCACAGATAAAAATTAACTCTTGAGTGTACCATCCCTGTGGGCAACAGTTCATCCCCAAGGCATCTTCTCTGTGCCTAAATAGCATGATCTAGCCTAAAGGGTTCGCTGCGGCATTTTGGGGCACAGATAAAAATTAACTCTTGAGTGTACCATCCCTGTGGGCAACAGTTCATCCCCAAGGCAACTTCTCTGTGCCTAAATAGCATGATCTAGCCTAAAGGGTTCGCTGCGGCATTTTGGGGCACAGATAAAAATTAACTCTTGAGTGTACCATCCAATCAACAAAGTTTGCTCCATCAAAATAACGAAGCATTCTTTCGGCCAACCAAGCACAACCATTTTATTTTTAAAAGTGGAGGGAGGTTTTGAGAGAGGAAAAGTGAGAAAGAGAGAAAGAAAAATTCGCTTTAGTGGCTGTGATGTTCAGCTGCCTATTATGCGTTAAATGTAAATGCATGCAAAGTTAATGGTTGATATTATGCATAAAGTTCCAGGAAGTAAGTAGGTCTCGATATACTTGCAATTTCTATGCACAGGCTGGGTTCGTAAAGGGGGGGGGGGTTTGAATGCCTGAGTGCTGATTGGATGGTGAGAGTGGGAGGAGCTAGAGAAAAGAAGCGCTTTATAAAGAAAGTCTGAGCTGACAGCCAGACAGTTAAGTAAGGGGTAGGATAGGAGACAGAAGTGTGGGATTCTGTGGGAGAAGGGTATGAGACAGAGAGCGTGTGGGTCAGGATTCTGTGAAGTGAAGGGGAACCTGGGGAAATTTCCTATTCATCAAACCAGTTAAAGCTGCAGGTGCCCTGCCCTCTTTTAAATCTGGTCACTCTAGTATAGCTCCTGCACTTTAACTGTTGTGATGAAGAGGGAATTTCACCAGGTTCTCCATATATACAAATGACACCTGCTGAAATTCCCTTTTCTATGCAACTGTTAAAGACACAAGAGCCCTGTCCTCCTTTTCATATGGTCACCCTATTTTAACCAACTGGTGTGGTCTGTGGAGGAGTGATTGAAGAGAGGACAATTAATGGTGGCAGAGGAATGAGAAACTAAGAGCAAAGTTGTTGCTGGGCTGTGGAGCTGTGGGGCCTAAAGAATAAAGGCGAGGCAGGAGCAGCAGCAGGAGGCCCAAACCCTCACACACGTCATTCGCACAGGGGGGGATTGAAGGGGTCCTGGGTGCTAGTGGTGTGGATAGTTCTGTCAGGTAGCTTGTGGGCGTCTCAGGTGAAGTTGAGACGCCACAGGTGGGCAGGACGCCACAGTGGCCTCCACTCTGTCTTGGCCTCTGCTCTGTGCTGAGGCAAGTAGAATGCGTCCCAGATGGATTTTCTCCAGTGAGCCTTTCTAGGTATTTTTCTTTGTCTAAGAGCATGAATATTTTATGGGCAAGCAAATACCCATGGCCTGCAGCTGACAGGGTTTTCTCCATGAACAGGGCATAATTTAAATATCTAAGGCAGATGATGACAGAGAAAAGGATAACCCTATGCAATTTCTACACAGGCTACACATCCCTGCTAGTTACAGAAGTCCAGTAAAATGTGCCACTATTTAGATGGTGGGTGGCACCTCAAGCCTGCATTTGCTTAGAGTGAGCGCTTAAAACCAAGGGACAGTCTATTTTCTGCTTGGCTTAATGGCAGCCTTTGCCATTAGCTTCACTACCGTGACCATTCAGGCTCCACACCAGGTATAGCCAGGCTCTCCCACCAGACTCACCAAGTGCCATCTGCAGCTTCCACCCGGTGCCACTAAGCTCCACACCTGGCGTGCATGCACTGCCCTTCATCTCCAAGGCTCCTCTGCCTGAACCTCAGGGTCTGGGGCTTCAAAAACCTGGCAATTCTACTTTATAAATCTCCCACCAAGCTGTAGGAAGCTTACCAGCCATTTTCGGTAGCTGTCAAGAAATGTCCTGGTTCTACAGTCTACAAGGGGAAGTAAAAATGAGGCAGACCAAGGCAGAGCGGGACAGGGGAGGTTGTCAAACAAATGGGATCTTACTCATAAGAACAGAGAAGAGCCATGCTGGATCAGACCAGGGGTCCATCTAGTCCAGCACTCTGTTCATACAGTGGCTAAGCAGCTGTTGACCAGGGATCCACAAGCAGATCAAGGTGCAACAGTACCCGCCCATCCAAGTTCCCCAGCAACTGGTATAGTGAACTACATCAAACTTGGTGGGTCAAGCTGTGCAGACTCCCAGGGCCATTGTTTTCCCTATTTGTGGAGGTGATGCCACTCACTGCCATGATTATAGATGGATTTTTCCTCTCAGTCATTTTTCCAAGTGCTGTAATTCCCACTTGTCCAGACGAGTGAATGGCAGCCATTCAGTTATATAAGAGAGAAATGCATACAGTACACCATTGTAGTGCAGTGCACACATGTCTCCACCCCCAGTAGCCCCATGGTCTGTACGGAATAATGGACTGTGCCCCTCTAAGCTGCCTTCCAGATTACAGTCCTTTAACTCTACCCTACAGAACTCATTGGAAGCCATTGAGCCAGACCCTTTTCTGTATAGCCCAACCCCTTCAACTGCATATCCTTGCCGTGGTAGTGTATCTTGGTGTGATGCTACCATGTGTCTGGAATGCCAGGAATTAGGTTTTATGATATATAAAACAGTAGCTTGATCTACTGTTCTTATTACTATGATTATTCTCTTATTTCTGCTTTGTGAACCCCTTCCCCCCCCCCCTTTATATGTTTTAATGTGATTTTAGATTGTAAGCCTCTAGGCAGGGTATCGCTGTTTTATTTGTATATTTTGTACAGCACCAAGTACATTGTTGGTGCTATATAAATAAATAAATAGTAAGTGAAGCCTTGCAGAAAAACATGGTGGCACATACTCAAACCTTTGCAGGAGTGCTCCTGTTCAGGGCTCAACCTGGCCTGGAACAGGAGGCTTTTACTCCTATTAAGGCCTCTTGAGAAAGGACGGAGGTTCAGGAGAAAACTAAACCTTCTTCTGTTATATAGTATGGGGTGGTGTGTTCTGGAGAGTAGGAAAGGGAAAGACTCCCCCCTTTCCTTCCCTCTGAAACATTCTTGTACAGCACATGTATATAACTTCAGAGCACACGTTTTCCGCAAAACCAAACTCTCCCTCCAGAATGGTTACTATAAACCAGGAGTGGCCAGCTCTCAGCTTGCAGGATATACTTTGTTTTCTACTAGAACCCTAAGATCCACCAGTCAGTGCCAGGTGCAAAAGACATACACTGACCCTGTTCAGATGACAAGTCACAGTGGTAAAGCATTTTCAGCTAAACGTTATGCCTTAGTGTGTCGTGTGAACCATTCCTAACCATGGTGGCTACATATCCATGGTTTAAACATGCTAACCATTTGCTGCAAAAGGGTTAGCGGCCTAACCATGGCTTAGGCCGTAGCTAGACCTAAGGTTTATCCCAGGATTGTCCTGGGGTCAAACCTGTTCATCTAAGTGCCACACAGGGTATCCAGCACTCAGGCAGGGACGAACCCGGGATGATCCTGGGATAAACTTTAGGTCTAGCGACGGCCTTAGTCTGTTGTCTGTACAGGCCCATTGTGAATTAAAGAATTCAGAGCCCAGGAATTAGTTTTGAGTGCCAGAACTGAATGGAGCTCACAGTCCTTCCACCCAAAGGTTCATTCTTGGGTTAACCCACCCCCACACCACCATCACCGCGCACGCACGCACACACACATGCACACACACACACTTCCTTCATTTCATCACCTAATTTAAGGTATTGCTGAACTATTGGGAGTAACCAATCCTTGCTGATCTTCTGCAAATCGCTCAGGGCTTTTCTATATGAGGCATTTATCATGTCTTCACCATTCCCTACTCATGGTTGTTTATGGATTCTTTAGACATCATGACCCTCCAGCTTTGTTACTGTGACTTCTTGGAGAGCAACGAAAATGCAGTATTTAATTGTAAAAGAAGAAGAAGAAAGAAATGTATTGCACGATTCTGCTACACCATAGCGCCACTTAGAAGTTATGTAACAGAAAAGCAGGAAAGAAAAAGCTGTTTGTCTAGTCCTCAGATTCTGCGACAAAACCGAAAGTAGATACAGCTGATTAACAGGCTTGTACAGAAAAGCTCTCAGAGATCTACCAGGAGATCCTAGGCCCTTTCTACGCCTAAAGGTTATCCCAGGAAAATGGAGGGATCATCCCTGCCTGCTCCCGAGATCCCCTGTGAGCCATTTGGATGCACAGGGATGATCCTTGGATATAGGCATGGTGTAGACATGTCCCTTATCTATCTTCTGCTCACCGCTGCTATAAGCTGTCATTCATCTGTATGGGCCAATCTCCACCCTCCTTTTTGCTCTCCAAGGCAAAAATGAGACCTGTCCATAGAATACAATAGGGGAAACACCCCAAAAGGTAGTAGCAAAGACAGAATTTCCTGTCTTCAGCGCTCAGTGTGAACCTGGAAATTCCATCTCCACATAATGGGATGAGTTACTGCAGTATTTCTTATCGCTTTAGGCTCAGCTGCCACGGGCCTTCTGTAAGTCCTAAGCTCACAGATAGCTGTTGGAAAGTTTTGAGTTTGTTTGTTATTTTATTTTTTATTTCATTTTAAGACACACAGTCCACATAGCTAGGGATTCCTTCAGAAAGATATAAAAAAACTATTTTTAGGAAGCCCTGCTTTGCTTCCTAAATGGATAGGCGCTCAATCACGTGTTTGCAATTAGAAGAAATTATTCTGATATTGATTCTCCTCTCCCTCACATCTATAATAGTGACATTAACCTCAGCAGCCTGTACAACTGTTATTATTGAGCAGTGCCACATTGATCTAGTAACCTGCTTTAAATTAAAACATGGACATTTCAAAAAAAAACATTTACTCAAATATGGGAGGGATTTGGGTAAATGGCTTCAATTCAGCCAGTACAAACCATTTAATATAGACAAGGGCCACAGCTAGACCTAAGGTTTATCTTGGGATCATCCAGGGTTCGCCCCTGCCTGAGCACTGGATCCCCTGTGTGTCACCTAGATGAACAGGTTTGACCCCTGGACGATCCAGGGATAAACCGTAGGTCTAGCTATGGCCAAGGTCACCTTCTAGTTGCCACTGACTGAGTGATTTGAATGTGCATTTCGCTACAATATTAGCACAGTCTATATCTAAGAATTGGGGCAACTCCTCTATCATCAGGATCAAAACCATCTCAAACTAAAGAGAAAAATCAGATTACGCCCCTTCAATGTACAGAAGAAGAAAACAGGGCTGTCTTTTCAACTCAGACTGCCAACACAGAATGGTCAAGTATGGGATAATCTCAGCATTTCAAAACATCTTTGGATACTCGGAGGTTACAGTTATTTAAAGTGTGGAACCAACAGCACTTTTTTGGAGTACGTAACTGAATAATGGGCTCAAGTTACAGGAAGCCAGATTCCGGCTGGACATCAGGAAAAACTTCCTGACTGTTAGAGCAGTACGACAATGGAACCAGTTACCTAGAGAGGTTGTGGGCTCTCCCACACTAGAGGCCTTCAAGAGGCAGCTGGACAACCATCTGTCAGGGATGCTTGAAGGTGGATTCCTGCATTGAGCAGGGTGTTGGACTCGATGGCCTTGTAGGCCCCTTCCAACTCTACTATTCTATGATTCTATGAATATAGCATAAGCTTATGTAGGTTACAACTAACTCTGGATGTAGGAAGTAGGAAGGCAGCTACAAGTGACACAAGGCAGTGATGCAAGGCAGTTTGTGCTTAATAATCCCCACCTCCAAAAGGGTATTATAAGTTACATGGAAGGGCAAGACTGCGATTTTTGAAAACGCTCCAATGGTCCCTGTGTTCTGTCCCCAGAGAAACTCTGGCCCTAGCTTGCCTTTTGAGGGTATGTTAAGACACCTTTTCAAAATATTCTAAAGGTGCACAAACACGCACCAGGTTTCTTCCAATTTCAGCCACTTCCCCCCAGGCCTCGGAGAGTTAAAATCTCAGTACGGGTGGTGAGAGAATCCTGCCTGTGCCACGTATGCACGTAAATGGATACAAAATGCTGGCACGCTGATTCCCTTTCGTCTCCCCACAAAGCGCCTATGCAGATAGTGAATGCTGCTGAAGACGTTCAAGTCAAAGTTGTTCAATATAAGTGCACCAGATCCACTGAGGGATTAAACAAGCTGTCATGGCGCAGTGAGTGATTGATTCAGAAGCCAGTGAAGGTCAGCCTATGGCAGACTCAAAGAATAACATGTTCAACGGGTGGAGAATATGTGCCTGCAGTTAGGGGCAGATGGGATGCTCAGGCTCTGTGTAGGCAGAGCCAGCACCAGACCTCAGCCCACCAGGCTTCAGAGGGCTTCCCAGTGCTGCTGACACCATTGCACCCCACCAACAGCGTGGACCGGACGTGCTTTCTAAAAGCTCCATCCGACGAGCATTTTATTGCACACTCGTTACTGGGTGCTCACAGAGTTTGCTCAGGTCCCTCCCATGACGCTGTCTGCCTTCCGCCCCTTCTGGCCTTCCTCGCGTGACAAAACACACACACCCTCTTTAAGTCTGATGTTTTTTTAAACCCGGAATCGCTGCTCTCTCCTGCTGTGTGCAGGAGAAGCAGCGCCATTAGAGCAGCGAACTCAATGGACCTCGTGCTCGTTGGGTACTTCCTCTTCTTGAAAGAGGAAGTAACTTGAGGAAGGAAAACATGGCGGAGAAGCGGCGTTAGGGAGCGTGTGTGTCCGTCCCCCTGTCCCCCGGTGTGATGGAGCTTCAAGTGGGTGATTCATGTCAGACACCTGCCATGTTAGACTACCCAAAATGCAATGCCTGACCCGACACTGGACAAGAGGCTGTGGCAGTAATGATGGCAGCGGGCTCAATGGTACTGGGGCCCATCAAATTGGGCCCCCGAGAGTTTGGCAGCTGCCTGATCACGCCTGTACTGCCTTGAGTGAGGCAGTCTCTGAGTGCAGGGATAACCAAGAAACAAGGCAGTGAGGCCAGCAAATGTTCAAGCACAGCGGTGTCAGTCCAATGGGATCAGGCTAGGCAGGAGCGGTCAGGATAGCAGGCAGAGGGCAAAGCACAGGCAGGTAGTCAGATAAGTGGGGCCAGGCTAAGGCAAGAGTGGTGGAAATAACAGGCAGAGGTCAATACACAGTTAGGCAGTCAGATCCATTACACAATCCAGAAGCAGAGTCAAGAAGGAGTCCAAGGGCCAGTAGCCCAGGGCATCCAACACAGGGCGAGTCTGGGAGGCAAAGTAGAAGTCGCAGGAGCTGAAAGAACACTGTTGTTTCTAACCCTGACTAGGCAGGCACTGAAGGCTTTTAACACCATCTGCTGCCCCACCCAGGGCTCAGCTCTCTGGTCATGAGGAGTCACTCTCTTGCAAGCAAGCACTCCTTCTCATAGGAGTCACTTGAGGCGACAACACTTCTGGGGGCCAGGGGTTTGCTCAGACTCTGCCCCAGAGGCAGCATCCCCTCCCCGTGACAGGGACAGGCCTGCCATCTTCCCTGAGGGCGCAGGCTCCCCCTGGTCGGTTGACAGGGACCACTCTGGCCTGCCTTTGGTTTCTGGGTAAGGACGGGCCTCCTGCAAATGCATACGTGTGGCCCTTATTTTCATCTGTGAAGTGCTAGAGAGTGTGTATAAGAAACAGTGTATTCAGAGTAAAGACAAGCTGACATGCTGAAGTGTGGTGGAAGCAGAAATGATTCGAAGGACACACACATATATACTGCAATCCAAAGCATCAGCTTTCAGGGCAGCAAACCTATGTTTAAATCACATCTGCCACACTCAGAATGTATGTTGGTTTTCACCCTCAGCCTTCATAATAGGAGAAACCCCAACCCCACATTTTTATTAGGGTCCAGTGCAAAGAAATAATCACAACTGTATGAATTTCTATGCAACCCTAGGGTGACCATACGGAAAGGAGGACAGGTCTCCAGTATCTTTAACTGTTGTGTAGAAAAGGGAATTTCTGCAGGTGTCGTTTGTATGCATGCAGCACCTGGTGAAATTTCCTCTTCATCACAACAGTTAAAGCTGCAGGAGCCCTGCCTGGCATGACCAGAAACAAAATGCATAAAAATGACACCTGCTGAAATTCTCTTTTCTATACCACTGTCTTCCTTTTCATATGGCCACCCGAGTTAAGCTGAAAGAGGAACATTAGCCTATCATCAAAGTGGTGCAGGCCGAAGCATCATTGTTATTATCACTCCTTTTTTATTCACATGGGAATAGTATATGAATAAAATATTATATGAATGTTTCCATATATCATATTTCCATATTCATATTTATCCACATCCATGCACACAGCCCTTTATACCATCACACAGGCCCTGCACAACTAGTGAGCTGCCACAGTCCATGTACTACCAAGGGCTCAATAAGTTTGTTTTGCTTCCTGCCTTAGGCTGTTACAGGAGGGGTGTCAAGCACTCAGCTGCAGCCAAAGTACCGAGTTCAATTTAGAGGCTCCCAAATGGTGCAGGTCGGAATTAACACAAGCAAAAAAGGCAGGGCCCTGCCCAGTGGGTGGTTGCGCTTTTTATACTGTATTTCGTAATTGTGTTTTAACCTGTTGGGTGTTTTACTGTGGTTTTAATTTTTGTGAACCGCCCAGAGAGCTTCGGCTATTGGGCGGTATAAAAATGTAATAAATAAATAAATAAATAAATAAAAATAAAAGACTGAAAGGAGGGAGAGTCAAGGCTAGTAAAGGAAGATCATACTAACAATGAAAATGGCGCCCACATTGATTCCTGAGCATTTTTCACATAGACGTTACCAGCCAGCAACAGATGACATCTGATTCTGCTCATCGGGGAAACTTGTAAACTATGCCACCCGTCTGCCTTCCCTGTTTGCCTTCACACCACTGTAAGAATTGCATGAAAACGGTGTGGAGAGGCAAGAAGTCATATCTGGTAGATGGATTCTCCCCGCTGTTTCCTTTCCAGTTGGCTTCATCATAGCTCCGTCCTACAAACATCTTCTCTGTTCCTCTAGCGTCTCTGCACTTCACAAACACCACAGTTTGGTGCCATCTCAAGAATTAGTACAATTCCCTGTTCTTCAGCTGGAACTAGATGTTTGGCGTCAAACACACATCTGGAAACCTGGGCTACTATCTTTCTGCCGCAAAGCTACAGGGGGACTATTTACTAGGATGCAGTGATGAGCAGGAAACTTGAACCTTTCCCTAAAACTTCTTGCCCCATCTTCAACCAAGCTTCCCCTGCACATTTGGCACATCAAGTGTTGAAAAGCAGTGGGGAAGGAGTAGGGAAATAGTGGCCCTATCCAGAAGACACCTTAAACCACAGCTTTAACCATGGTGGTTAAGCTAGAAAGCCGGGCCATGTTCAGAAGACACCTTAAACCATGGCTTTAACCACAGTAAATAAGGCTTTTTGCTTTGGTCACCATGTTAAAACCATGGTTTAAGGTGTCTTCTGAACACGGCCTGGCTTTCTAGCTTAACCACCATGGTTAAAACCATGGTTTAAGGTGTCTTCTGAACACGGCCTGGCTTTCTAGCTTAACCACCATGGTTAAAACCATGGTTTAAGGCGTCTTCTGAACGAGGCCAGTGGCAGGGCCAATGGTTACACCCCCATCTGCTGTTCCTTCCAAATTGTGCCCCTGCCACTGGCAGAGTAGTCCCGGTCCCCAGACCTGTGTGTGGCATCACACATCTAGTTCCACCCACAATCTCCCCCCAAAGCAAGGCATGCATTAAACACAGGCCCTTGCCCACAGAGATCTGGGTAACTTCTCTCCACCGACGTTTGCACTGGCACCATGGCGCTAATCTGCAGATGAAAACTGTTTTCATACTTCTCTAGTCCAAGAGGAATACTGGAGGGGGGGGGAGATAAACAAAGAGGAACTGCCAGGGGGGGAAGCAGAAGAGCTGCAACAGCCCAAACCCAAATCTAGCTATTCTATGGAATAAAGGATTGATTTATTTTTTAATGTATAACTCAGACATTAGAGTTTGCTCATGTCAGGGTGGAGTTAGGATAGAAGACTGGTAGAAAAACTCAGGCACCTAAAGATTTCATTTCTTTGTGTGCGTGCAAGCCCAAAACGTTTTGCTATTGGCATCTAGGGAATGAAATTAATTTCCCAGCCCCATTCTGCTAAATACCTGTATAGAGAACTAACTGGATCATATTGCTACAACCTTTGCACAAAACGGAAAAATAATTCAGTTTTGTATCCTTTGGTTTTTTTAAAAAAATATGAGTACTCAACTTAAATTTTAACGTTTTCCCGTCTTCGGCATAAACCCTTCCTGTTACATCATGTATTCCAAAACAATCTCCAGGCCCAGTTTTCTAAATAATCTACATATAATTTTTCCTTCAGCCTTACATGCACTTACTGTTCTACTGTCCTAAAAAATGACATTAATTCCCATAATCATTCCATACAACTTTGATTTGTGTCTTCAAAACAAATTTTCCAAACCGCTAAACTCCTCCCGTTCCAGCTGTATCTCTGCAGCCTTCAGGATCTGATTGAGCTTCTCTCTAACATATTTGATTTTACTGAGATGACTTTTAATCATCTTTCAAATACAAGTTCTTAAAAGTATTCTGTAGTGATAAGACAAGCCTACGAGCAATAATTTGCTATTACATTTTGTCTACCACGACTTACTTCTTAGAGAAATGCAATACAGAAAAGATATTACCGTTTTTTCCAATTTCATTTCACTTATTTCACCCAGAAGGGGAATGGAATTGTAATTTTTTAAAACGATCTATTCCAGCAATGAACTTCGAACATTATTTTTCTGTGAGTAAAGAATATCCTTAAGAAAAGGTTGTAATTAATTTAAAGGATAAGGCCAAAACTTTATGTAAGGGAAAGGCATGTAGACACCTCCAAGTTGCTTCCTCTCCTGCATCTGCCCTGTAATGAGTAGTTGAAACACATCCATGCTGTTTCAGAGGGATGCTTGAAGAACTTGATGTTTGTTTAACCGAATATGAACTAATCTAATCCACAGATCCTCTACTAATGTGAGGATCAGAACGTGGTTCTCCACCACGGTATACACTTCTCTTGTATCAATCTTGGCTCAAAAAAAGTATGAAAGCGTGTACTCTCAGAGAAAATATGTCTTTAAAATAAAAACATATTTAAATGTGCATTTTTGAGCAGGTATTTGAAAATCAGATTGCAATGTGTGGACTTTTATTAAAAATGGCAGATTAATGTGGAAACAGGCCTGAATGGGCTTATAAGTGGAACCATGCAAAAGTGGGACTGGCCAAAATAGACTGATTCACCAAACCCTGTTGTGATGTCAGTATATTAGCATTGATATTATCATCTTAGACCCATCCCCAACACACACACACACACACACCAGCCAATAAAAAAGAGCAGATAGTAGGGAAACATTTGTGTAATGATGTCACAATACACATGCTTTTCCAACAATATGTTACCGGGCTGATGTAGCTTGGTCTAAAATGTTTCTAAACAGCTGCTGCACAGGTTTGCACTTCCTCCGTTACTACCAAAAAAAACCTGGTTCTTCTCCTCCCTGGCAGATTTCCATGGAGTCCTAAATTAATACTTAATCAAAGTTAGTTCTGTGCTTGTACTCAGCTTGTACATGTTAGCTGAATTCATGGCTCTCATGTGAGTAGTGGCTGCTACCCAATGTCAGACAGAGATCCTTCTAGTCCAATGCAAATTATCCAATGGCCGATGGAGAATCCTCTGCCTGCCCTACCCATCTCTAGCATTAGGGCAGCTCAGCCAACCATTGTCATGTCTAACCCTACTGCCCCTGTTTTGGGAGAAGATGTTTCAGGTAATCAATCAGAATCAGATTCAGAACTAGAAGACGCAGTGCCAGACACCAGCCAGCCTGTACCAGTGGGGGAGGAAGCTCTCACGGGCGATGCCCCAGCTGGGAGTCTGCCCTTATTATTATTATTATTTATTTATTTATTTATTTATATAGCACCATCAGTGTACATGGTGCTGTACAGAGTAAAACAATAAATAGCAAGACCCTGCCGCATAGGCTTACATTCTAATAAAAAATCATAATAAAACAATAAGGAGGGGAAGAGAATGCACCAAACAGGCAGTATAAAAGTCAGAGCAAAATCAAGTTTTAAAAGCTTTAGGAAAAAGAAAAGTTTTTAGCTGAGCTTTAAAAGCTGCGATTGAACTTGTAGTTCTCAAATGTTCTGGAAGAGCGTTCCAGGCGTAAGGGGCAGCGGAAGAAAATGGACAAAGCCGAGCAAGGGAAGTAGACCCTTGGGCAGGTGAGAAACATGGCATCAGAGGAGCGAAGAGCACGAGCGGGGCAATAGTGTGAGATGAGAGAGGAAAGATAGGAAGGAGCTAGACAGTGAAAAGCTTTGTAGGTCAACAGGAGAAGTTTATATTGGATTCTGAAGTGAATTGGAAGCCAATGAAGAGATTTCAGAAGTGGAGTAACATGATCAGAGCGTCGAGCCAAGAAGATGATCTTAGCAGCAGAGTGGTGAACAGAAACCAATGGACTGATGTGAGAAGAAGGAAGGCCAGTGAGAAGAAGGTTGCAGTAGTCCAACCGAGAAATAACCAATGCATGAACAAGAGTCTTGGCAGAAGAGACAGACAAAAATGATCGAATCCTGGCAATATTATACAGGAAAAAACGACAGGATTTTTAGCTTATCTCCTCAAGGCCAAATCCTACACACTCGGTGGGAAGTGAGCCTTCTTCCGGAGGTGAGCGTCCCAACAAGCTAGCTGATGCTAGGGTCCGCCGGAAGCTGAAACGGACGGGGCAGAAAGAAGGTGTGAGAAAGTCGGTTAGATTACGCCAGAACCAGCACCAGGCGCTCTGAAGTTATGGGCGTTTGAGAAGTTGCTTCCTATTCTTCTTGAGCGGACAACTGTCTTGCTTAGTTTGCATAGTTTTGCCTAGGGGGACGTTTCCAAGAGGTTAGACTCTATTCAGGTAGAAGAGATGTTTGTTGCTTAGTAAAAGCTTTGTGGATTACTTAGCAAGCCTCGTCATTTACCTCCTATCAAAAGCAAGAGTGTTCTGAAAAACATGACAACTATTGTCAGAGGTTTCGCCCCTGCAATAGCACTTAAAAATGTAGCCAACATATATCAATTGCTGCAATTTAAATACAAATGCCAGCCCCTGCTTCTAAATAAGACTAAGAATAATACCACAAGATCCAAGAGTATTTAGGTCTTCTGGAGGCTGGCGTGGCAGAGAGGGTTGTACTTCGACTGGGAACCCTGAATTCAAGGCCCGCCTCTGCCATAAAACTTACTGGATGATGCCCGGTCATTCCCTTTCTGTCAGCCTAGCCGTTTTCACCTGATGGTTGCCAGGATCAAGGCATAACTCACATGCAGTGCCCTGAGGTCCTTAAAGAAAGGATGAGATCTAAATGTAATAAGGAGACAGTCTTCCACCAACCCCCGGGTCTCTGTTGTGGTACCAGTTCCAAACCAAGATGAAACTGGGAGTTTCTGTATGAAGTAGAGCAAATGAAATGCTATCACATGGGCAAACGCACACCCTGTGCCCTGCAAGAGATGACACCGTGGACAAGCTAAGTAAGTCTTACCATGTCATTCCTATTGTTTCAGCTAAAGGGCACCGGCATGAAGCATTGAAGGCGGAGCAGCACAGGGGTAATCCAGTCTTTTAAAACCACGTGGGATTTTGCACAGTGATAGTACTTGAAAGTTAACATTATATTTTCAGTTCAATCTTATTTATTTATTTAAAAATCAGAGGTTGCCTTTAAGGATAAAACCCTCTCAAGCCAGCTTCCAGGATAAAAACCATACAAAAATATACAAACGGGCAATAAATATACAATGAAATACAATCAAACTTATTTTCCCACTATAATGAAACAGCTGTAATGGAGCCGGAATTTACAAATGGCTACAAAGAGTACAAGTCAAATACATACTACTGGGTGGAGGGAGCAGAGGTTTCCTTGCCAGCTTTAACTATA
This sequence comes from Elgaria multicarinata webbii, assembly GCF_023053635.1. NCBI lineage: Eukaryota > Metazoa > Chordata > Lepidosauria > Squamata > Anguidae > Elgaria > Elgaria multicarinata. The sequence continues at coordinate 10,534,194 of NC_086176.1, forward strand.
AGGAGGTTAAAAGTTTCTTTTCTCTCATGTTGCTGCTGTTCATAATCTGATGCATCCTCTAAGGGCCAATTTACACTCTCCAATAGGAAATGAACTAATCTAATGTAAACAGCCCAGAGAGCTTTGGCTATTGGGCGGTATAGAAATGCAATAAAGAAATAAAGAAATAAAAATGATATAAATAGCAAAAGACACAAGTGGCTCCATCAATTGTGCAAATGCACGTGTGTGGCTGTCAGTTGTGAGCTGAGACTCTGCACATTTAGATGGCTGCATTTCCTTGCCATAAACATAAAAGTGAGGGTCCAATCCTTCCCCAGTGGCTGCTTAAGCATGTATAGGAGAGAAACCCAACCACGTAAATGCACACATCCCACTCACACCTGACAGTGCCACACTTCTATGTTTACAGTTGATGGAACACACGTGTGTATTCTGCCATCTAATACCTGATTTTAACAACTGATTTGAAAAATTATCAGTCAGCCTCTTCTCCCAATATCATCCATCCATTGCAAAGCAGCAACATGTTTCACAAACCCCCTTCTGCTCAGTGCAACGCAAAGCCCTCAGCCCTCTCCTCTACTCTGAGTCTAAGAAAATAAAAGAGAACTTATTCTTGCATTTCAGCACAAGAAATTGGGAGAGAGGGAGAGAAGCCGGGGCTGTAGTTGTAGGACAAAAGAACAAGGCTGTCATGCTCAGTTGTTCTTTACCAGCTGGGGTTGTGCTGCTCTTTCATTTTGCTTTTTAAATACAGTTGGAACAAATGAACCATCTCTGTCACTTGAGGCTCAGGTGGCCTCGGTGGCACGGAGTGCCTTCTACCAACTCCGGTTGGTGGCCCAGCTACGCCCTTATCTGGACAGGGATAACCTAGCTTCAGTTGTCCATACTCTGGTAACCTCCAAATTAGATTACTGCAATGCCCTCTACGTGGGGCAGCCTTTGAAGACGGTTCGGAAGCTGCAGAATGCAGCGGCCAGATTGATAGCTGGAACAAGGAGGTTCGAACATATAACACCAATTCTGGCCCGCTTGCATTGGCTGGCTATATGTTTCCGAGCCCAATTCAAGGTGCTGGTTTTAACCTATAAAGCTCTACATAGCTTGGGACCACAATACCTGATGGAACGCCTCTCCCGACATGAACCTACCCATACAATGTGCTCAACATCTAAGGTCCTCCTCCGAGTGCCTACCCCGAGGGAAGCTTGGAGGATGGCAACAAGGGAAAGGGCCTTTTCAGTGGTGGCCCCCTGACTGTGGAATGATCACCCCGATGAGGCTCACCTGGCACCAACACTGTTATCTTTCAGGCGCCAGGTCAAGACTTTTCTCTTCTTCCAGGCATTTAACACCATTTAACAACGCTAAGTTTGGTTTTTTTTAACAGACCCCCCCCAGAACTGTTGTTTTTAAATGGATACTGTTGTTTTTATACTGTTGTTTTTATGTTTTTAAATTTGGTATACTTTTAACGTTTACTGTTTTCAACTTTTGTAAACCGCCCAGAGAGCTTCGGCTATGGGGCGGTACATAAATGTAACAAATAAAATAAATAAATTTTCAAAAGGAATGGAAGCAAAACAGGAGAGAAATAAAACAAGAGTAGTTTGATGACTGCATCACCTGCATGATCTGTAAAAAGTGAGTAAACAAAGGATGGTGATCCTGGATGGACACCTAGCCTGGAAGCCGCCAAAATATCAATTCCTCTCCATTTTCCTTCGGATCAGCCAACTTCCTCTTTTTTCCTTGCTGATTCTCTCCGCCTTTTCCCCTTTCCCTTTCTCCTCCCACCCCCCCACAGCCCTTGTTTTCGCTCATCCCAGATTCCCTCCTTTGGTTCCCCCCTCCTTCCTCCTGCTTTCTGACCTGTCTTTTTCCAGAGGCTTTCATGTGTGAGAGAAAGATGAGCATTCATCACGAAACGGTTCAGGTCAGTGAGCACATGCGGCCGCAGGGATTTCCCTTGGCCCAGCAAAACAGGACTGCTCATGACACGTCTGCCCTTCCATCTCAAACCCTCTTTCCCTGGTTATTCCTCTCCCCCCCCCCACCCCCGGTCTTCTTCTGCTGTTCCCCGTGTTCCACACACCAATCTGTCTTCCCTGACCACTTCATCCTACTCCCTTTCCTGTTGATTCAACATGACCAAGTTCTTTATAGCTGATAGAGCCCTTTTCCTCCAGGAATGAAATGCCACAAGTGAAACTCAAACGGCATGGTATGTTTAATTTAAAAGCTTCCGAAACATCCCCACCAAAATCGTTCTTTTTCAAAAACCAGTTTTTCTGAAATGCGACGGAACCATACCCCATTTCTAAAACCTCAGCAAAGGTCTCCTGCTCCCTTTAAAAGATTCCTCTGCTCCTCCCTCGCTGCCCCTTCTGTCTGCAACTCTGACCCGGGACACCTTTGTGGTGCTCACCCCTAAGCGTCTCAACTCCAACTGAAACTAATCTTAACAAGTAGGTGATGTTTGGCTTACGTTTATCCCTGCTGGCTCTTGCCTTTCCCATCCCATTTAGAAATGATACCTAAATAGAACTCCCATATTTGGAGTCAGGGTGCTAGGAATTCCCGGGGGGCGGGGGAGAGCAGAGGGAAGTGTACTGGGGTCGGGCACTTGCCTCCATGCTCTGCTTGTGGGCTTCCCACAGCTATCTGGTTGCCAACTGCGAGAACCAGGATGCTCAGCTAGACGAATCTTTGGTTTGATCACGCATTATCTAACTTCCTGTCTCCCACAGAGTTGAACTATAGATTGCGACTTCCTTGGGGTAGGGATCTATCTTTTTGCTGTAAAGCACATTGATAAGCAACCCTACTTCAATATGTAATAACTGTAGTAATAAATAATACCAATATTATTTACTAGCAAATGGACCTGGCTTCGCACAGGTTGGATTAACACTTATATCAATACAGCAAATGATTTATGCAGCCTCGGCACTATCACAATGATGGACATCCTCTTTTATTATTACAGATTACCACGTATAATAATTTTCCTCATTCAGAAATGTCACTGCATAGAACTGGCTCTTTCCTACGTAGCTTCCCTTGACTGCATTCCCCACGAGGTAAGGGGAAGTTCTCCCTTTCCTTGACTTCATTCCCCACGAGGTAAGGGGGGGAGCAGCCAGGGAGTGACGGGCGGTGGTGACCGCCCCCATGATCCATATAAACCCCATGCTCGCTCCTTAGCATGGGGATAATGTGGCACAACTTCGCAGGAGCAAAACTGGGGAAGGCTACTCTAAAGAGTGTTCACCAATGTTTCCAAGTCGAGGGAAATCACTCCAAGCAATTCATGTGAAGTTGTCAATGTTATGATAAGGACAGTGATGCAATTAAGATATTTTTAAGACAGCTGTCTTGTGTGTGTGTGCATTTGGTTTTTTCTCCCTTGTGCCTAGCCTAGGTGGGCTTTTTTTTAATCCCTCACTCCAAGTAAAGTATTATTGGTGTTCATGATGTATTTTAATTCAACTCTGTTCTGCATTAATGCTATTCAGTTCCGATGATCCTTCTACTACTCTTTGTAGATTTCTAATGTCACGGAATGTGAGATTAAGCAACAAAGCGCACACAGAAGGAAAGTGCACACATGTGTTTTAGTGGTGCTACAACCACAAACTGCTGTGCACAGCAGCTACCCCCCGGACCCCCCAGGAAAAATTCCTGTGGATGTCCATATTGTGACACATATTCTCTGTCTTCACAGCTTCAACTCCAGTCATTCAGCAATCCCAGTGGAGTTATAACCTACACTATGGGGCAAAGTGTACATTTTACCATTAAAACACACACACACAAGTGTATATTGGGGGTGGGGGAGTGAGATGACAAAATACAATTGCCTCACACAGCCCCAATCTGAAAAACATTGCCCTTGATATCATTGAGAGGCACCATCTATACGTAGCCCTTGCTCACATCAGTCAGTAAAGATGTCTGAAGTTTCTATTGACATTTTCCTGTAGTTATCGTATTTCCCAGTGAATCCGAAACAAAAATTAAGGGTTCTCAACACCACACAGACTGTATGATTGAAATGAAAAATACTGGTCAGTTTCGGTCTTGAGCAAGCCTTGAAAGGCGGGACGACCTCATCGAAGTCTCCTATCCTCCAAATTGCTCAAAGCCATATTTTTAGGACAGGAATGTCAAATCCTTCCCAATAACTGGGTTCATCAATGGGTTTGACCCATAAAGACCACAAAGGTTTTAATGGTTGTGAACTGCCCAGAGAGCTTTGGCTGTTGGGTGGTATAGAACTGTACTAAGTAAATAAATAAGAAACTTAGAAAAGATTCCCCAGGCTTAAGTTTTCTTTCATTTAGGAAATGAGCATTGCTCCTTTGTGATTAAAGAAACTACCACCCTGTTGAGATATGGGGTGTTACTAGACGAGGCTGTAACACGCGTTACCTTCCGCAGTCACGTCAAGGCTTCCAGATGACGTTCACGAGGATCCGCCGTTATCCTGCGGTGAAGCCTCTTTATCCCGACTTTAAAAAAGTGAGTTCTAGTGCGCCTTTTCCTGCCGTCCTGCGCTAATTCGGAGTACGTGTGGGAGGATGTGAGGTCACTGCGGTCCGCACTGGTCAGGAAAAGGCGTGCTAAGGGGAGTGGCCAGCGGCTTCGGTCAAGCCGCCTCCACCATTTGCGCGCAGTCCGCCAGCTGGGGCAGCGCAGCGGAGCGGCTTTTTTTTATTATTTCCCCAGTGACAGTTTGCGCAGGAGTGGAGGACCAGAAAAGTGGCTGGTGACTCCTCGCGGTGGGCAGCTACCGTGGCCGCATAATGGCGGTGCTGTACGCTGCCTGTTAGTGTGGGTACCAGGCTGGTAGAGGGCAGAGCTGTTTGTGGGCTGCTGCCATGGCTACGGCCAGATGTGGGTTGGCTCCTTGGGATGGGGCAGAGGGCACAGAGGCGGTCATCGGCGGCAACACCTCAGAGGCATGATGGGAGATGTAGGCACAGAGTGCCCATGCAGACGATTGACTTCGGGTCATATTACACCCGCCACGACCCCCATCAGGAAGTGAGCGCATCAATGTTGACCCTCAACAGCACCAGCAGCACTTCAGCTGGCACTGCCACTGCCGCCGCCGCCGGCAGCTCCGGCTCCGGCTCCGCCGCCGCTGGCATCGCTGACGGCTGCGCAAGTTTGCGGTCTTTCGGACTTGCACAAACTGTGCAGCGAGCGAAAAAAAAAGCCGCGGCAATCAGGCCGGTGTGGCTGCGCAACCGTGCTTGCGGCGGCAGCAGCACAACCGGCGCAAACTTCCGCCACAAATCGAAGGCAGGTGTGGATGATGAGGCGTCACAGCTGAACGGGAAAATCCGCTTTCACCGCTCCTCAACGACGGAACACCCGGTAGGTCTAGCAAAGCCGATGAAGGTGCTCAGTCTAAAAACCTGGATAACTATGCCCTCCAAATAAGTTAAAACGGAAGTATCTCTCTGATCTGGTTTGAGCGCTTACTGAGCACAACAGTTCAGTCAGCTTTGCCTTAGGTACATTTAGTTTTTTTTACAGCAGATCACAAATAAAAGGGATTTGTTGCTGTTCAAACAATAAAAGGCAGACAAGTCCCCAGGAGTATAAACCTAACATTGTTATCATAAATAGCAACATCTCTAGTCCTTAAATTCATACCATTGCCTTAAAACTCCTCTTATTGTTGTAGTTTTAAAAATAAATTTCCATCTGAGATTTTTTATTGCTGTAGCCTTGAAGCTCCATTATGACTTTGAAGGGTTTCTCCCCCTCTATATATACCACAAGAACCAGATGCTTTAATCTTAAACAAGCAAATACAGATTTTTCTCTTTTGTCACCGCCTACTATTCCTGCTACACAAACTGGTGATGATCCCACCTAATTTAAATATTTTTTCTGGATTCAGAAAAGGCTTTAATATTGTTTCGCAGGAAGCTTCTATCTTCTCTAAATAGCAGGACATTTCAGGAACAGCCACTAAAGGGTCTTTGTGAACAGAGATGGATGAAGTCCATTAGCATTTCTTATAATCTCTGTTTATTAATAATATGTTACGTAGGGGGAAGAAGATAACCATCAATTCCCAGTAAAAGCAAAACAGCCTCTGAAGGCTCCTTCCTTTCCAAGAGCTGAAGTTTTCTCTCTCCTTAGCTGGCTATACCCAAAACTCTAAACTCCTTCTCTCCAGCCTCCACCAAACCTGTGGCACCGCTAGTAGCCACCAACCATCAATACTCATTAAAGAAACATCTTCTGGCCACCAGAAGCATTTAAGCAAGGATCTTTAGCTAGCTGTACAGACATTAACTGACAAGCAAGTGCCGATTAGCAAGTACTCATTATACAAAAGACAATGGAATGCTCTCCTCAAGGAAGCTCCCCCTCGCCAAAGAAGCTCACCTGACTCTGACATGGTCATCTTTTCGACGCCAGGCAAAAGACCTACTTGTTTTCCCGGGTATTTTGACATTAGTCATTCTTGTGGGCTGATTTTGTGGTGTTCATTCTAGACAGGGTGTGGGTGTGTGGGTTTGTGCATGGGTGTGTGTTTCATAATGCATTATTTTTAGAGCTTTATTTATTTATTTATTTATTACATGTCTATACCGCCCAATAGCCAGAGCTCTCAGGGCGGTTCACAAAAATTAAAAACATTCAAAGTATAAAACAACAGGATAAAACCATAATATAAAATACAATATAAAAGCTCAACCAGATAAAAACAGCAGCAATGCAAAATTACAAATTTAAAACACCCAGTTAAAATGTATTGATAGACTGTTAAAATGCTGGGAGAATAAAAAGGTCTTCTCCTGGCATCTAAAAGCATATAATGTAGGTGGCCAAGCGAACCTCCTTAGGGAGCTCATTCCACAGCCGGGGTGCCACAGCAGAGAAGGCCCTGCTCCGGGTAGCCACCTGCCTCACTTCCTTTGGCAGGGGCTCGCGGAGAAGGACCCCTGAGGATGACCTTACGGTCTGGGCAGGTACATATGGGAGGAGGCGTTCCTTCAGATAGCCTGGCCCCAAGCCAGCATGCTCTTACAATGTTTATTTTTTATTTGTATTATTGTGCTGATTATGGATTATATTGATTTTGTTTTTCTCGGTTGTATGAATTATCGATTTCAGTTTGTGTATGTGTAAGTCACTTCAAGACTGCATTTTGCGGTGGGAAGCAATGCATAAATGTAATTCATCGTTATCCTCGCCGCCACCCTCCTCCTCCTGCTGCGTTTACCTTCTAGAGAAGATGCTAGAGCAATGAGGCATGCCAGCCACAGCCAAACCATTCTCATGGCCCTCTTCTTCATCCTCATGATGGCGTTAGGATCCGCGTAATTTCTCTAGATCTTCCACCATCTTCCATAAGTTGCAATTGTCCCAGCAGATGTTCCACTAGATAAGAAGAGCCGGGGGGTCTACATGCACCAAAGCGCAGGCAACTCCACATGAAATGGGACACTGCAATAACATAAGACAGCAACAGAAAGAAACATTACACCAAGCCCTCCAAGGAGGCCATCCTGACAAACCAAGCCAACTGGTATCTCCAAGACCAGCTTGAGACCACAATACCTGACGGAACGCCTCTCCCGACGTAAATATACCCGGTCACTATGTTCAACATCTAAGGTCCTCCTCTGGGTGCCTACTCTGAGAGAGGCTCAGAGTGTTGCAATGAGGGACAGGGCCTTTTCGGTGGCGGCCCCCAGACTATAGAATGATCTCCCTGAGGAGGCTCGCCTGGCGCCAACGCTGCTATCTTTCCAGCGCCAGGTTAAGACTTTCCTCTTTGCCCAGGCATATGGTGGCACATCTTAATCACCCACATGTTTAGTTTTTTAACGGTTTTTAATGCTTTATGTGTATATGTTCTGTGTTTTAAAATTTTAAATTTTGTATACTCGTTTTTTATCTTAATTGTTTTAGAATTTCTGTAAACTGCCCAGAAAGCTCTGGCTATGGGGGCAGTATATAAGTGCAATTAAATAAATAAATAAACCAGTAACCCCCAAACTTAGCAACCTAAGTTTGCTAAGTTTGTTTAGCAACCTATATGGAACAGAACCATATAGCCAGAGGAAGCTTACCTGGGATAATAATTTGTTCTTTAAAAACCCACACTTGACAACTAAATCATTTCCTCCATATATGCATTGTTTTATTATTTGTTCTAATCATTAGATTTCAACTTCTAGTAATTTCTCAAGGACTGATGTTAAATTTAGGAAATTTAATATTTATTTATTTATTTATTTATTTCCTGCATCTCCCTTTGGATCTAGGCGGGGATCAACATTAGTACAAAAATACAGTATAAATCAGATACATAAAATTAATTAAAAGAGCAATACAACATCAAAATAACAATCAACACATCTTAAAAATTCTTGGTTTAACATTCATCTGGGTAGGTGTGCCAGAAAAGGATCGTCTTTAAAGCTGTCTTAAATTCAGAGAGAGAGAGAGAGAGAGAGAGAGAGTTAAGTTTACGAATCTCCTTCGGCAGGCTATTCTACAGTCTGGGGGCAACAGAAGAAAAGGTCCTCTGGGTAACAGTTGTCAGCCTAGTTTTGGCTGATTGAAGTAAGTTCTCCCCAGAGGACCTGAGTGTGTGGGGCGGACTGTATGAGAGAAGGCGATCCCACAGGTAACCTGGACCCAAACCATTTAGGGCTTTAAAGGTGATGACCAACACTTTGTACTTCGCCCAGAAACTAATTGGCAGCCAGAAGGGTGATTTTAATTTTGGGGTAATATTCATTTCCCTGGTTCTAATTTCCCCCACCTCCAATTAAAATATGTGCACAACCCACTTGGAAGTTCTCCAGCACAAGGCTCATTGAAATGGACCAGTGCTTGGAGCAACGCCCATTCATTCAAATGGGACTCACAAGGGAGCTCCCACTGTATTGTGCCCCATGCATTTGCTCTGTGCTTTAAAAAAGGAAAAACACTTCTGTAAGATTGCCTCCTGACCACTGGAACATGCAGCATTGCTCGCATAATGTCAGACACATCTTTGTAGCCATAGAGGCTAGAAACTTGCTTTTTTAAAAAAGAAAAGAAAAGAGGACTAAGCTGGAATTCTGAGGAAGCTGTATTCAATGTCATATTCAGCACTATTTTTCCTGCGCTCGCAAGAAATCATGACACACACACACTCACAACTGCCTTTGTGTGCTCTTCCCAATTCTGATGGAGCCTTCGCCACCTCTCCCAAGTTTTCTCAAACAAATATTAGTACTTCCTCTATGCATCTTCTAATTCCTTAAGTATTTCTTTCTGTTCCTTATGAGCTCATCAGAGCCTCCTATGTTTCAAGACAGACATAAAATGGACTTCCATACAAAATGCATGGTTTACATGGAATATTGGTGCCACAAGATTTGGTGGTGGGTCAAAAAGCTTTAAAAGTGGATTAGATGAATCCATGGAAAATAGACCAATTGCCATCCATTAGCCACAATAACTAAATGGACTCTCCTTGTTCAGAAGTAATATACCAGTGAATACCAGTTGCTGGAGGACTACAAGGGAAGGCTACTTCCCACAAGTAGAAGCTAATTCTAGACGGTTGGGAATAGGATGCTGGAACCCTTGGTCTGATCCAGCAGGGCTGTTCTTATGTAAAGCAGTCCATTATTTTTTTATTATTATTATTATTATTATTTTATTTCATGCCCGCCTCTCCATTCTGATCGAGGCAGGGAACAACAATAAACGATAAAATACATAAAACTGAATTAAAACGTAATATACATTGTTAAAAACTTCCTAAAAACATCTTAAAATTCCACTGGATAGGCCTTCCGGAAGAGATCAGTCTTTATAGTTTTCTTGAATGCTAGTAGACTGTTAAGTTGACGAATCTCCTCCAGCAGGCCATTCCACAATCTGGGAGCAGGAGAAGAGAAGGTCCTCTGGGTAACAGTTTTTACTTCTTCTTTTGAACAGCTATTCTCCTATCCTGACTTCTACCCTTTGTACTCTAAGTTGATCCTGTTAATCATTTGTTCAAAATCTACCCTTCTTAAGGAAGGCCAAAGTGGAAGAAGAATTCCCATTGAGCAACCTGGATTTCCTTGTCTCCTCTTTAAAGCTTATCAAAGATCTCGAATGTTCTGTGGTCTTTGACTCACTTTATGCAAACTTTGCAGACTGTGCAAACCTGACCCTTCCAAACCTCCTCAAACTGGTTACTGACTGACTGGGTTTACGCAGCGTCCAATGACCGTCACTCTTGGCCTAGGAACTGAATTTGCTCCACTTTACAGAGGAATGTCTTGGCAGGCGCTCAGTTCTCAGGACACAACCCAGCAGGAGGGATCCTCCCCAGTCTTTTCCCACATAGGGAGATTCACACCCCATCCCACACTGGGGGGCTTGCACATCTCTCAATAGAGAAAAGCACAAAAGTTAATTTCAGTCACGCATTATTTTCATCTGTCAAGTGTTAGCGGGGACAGACTTAAATTAATTTTGTTCTAATACAATTTGGATATTGCTGGGCTCCATGGGCTCACTCAGACTCGCTTCATGTCTCAGAAACATGGTGTCTGCTATGGCAGGTGTGCGAAGAACCCAGAGCCAATGCTAGCTCCCAGGCACATGCACACCTGCAAGATACACGAGGTGGGAAAACTCATTTTACTTTTCCAATTTTATAGATCCTTTAAAACATTACCTGGGTTCCCACAACATGCTAACTCACAGTGAATGAGTAGAGGTTGTTGTTGAACCGTGAAATGTGGGTTAGCGTGTTGCCTGAACCCAAGACATTTTCCGCAGGGTGGCTTGTTAACAGTCATGGCTTCCCACAAAGAATCCTGGGATTTGTAGTTTAGCAAAGACGCTGAGAATGCAGTTAGTGATCCCAAACCTGCTTACAGGACAACAGTTCCCAGCATTTCTTGGGGTGAGGGAATTATTATAAATCCAGTCTTAGGGCTCATCTACACCAAGCAGGATATTCCACTATGAAAGTGGTATGAAAGAGGTATATAAAAGGCAGGAGCCGCACGACTGCTTTATAGTGGTATTGAAGTGCACTGACAACAGTTGGGGCCTGTTGACACATACCATATACCACTTTAACACCACTTTCATAGTGTTATATCCTGCTTGGTGTAAATGTGTCACGAGCCCAACTGTTGTCAGTTCACTTCAGGACCACTATAAAGCAGTAGCGTAGATCCTGCAGTGCACTTCAATACCGCTCTAAAGCAGCTGTGTGGCTCCTGCCTTTTATATACCGCTTTCATACCACTTTCATAATGGAATATCCTACTTGGTGTAGATGAGGCCTTACTCTTCATTATGGATATGTCCTTGGATTCCAGACCTGCTAAAAGCATTTATTTGTGAAGAAACATTAAAAAAAAGTACATAGACAGATGAATTTAAAATGTATTTCTTTACTGATATGCACACACTGTGGAAGTTTTACAAAAAGCCAGGAAAGGGGATTTGCAGAAGTAAATTGAGCAAGTGGGGTGGGGAATTTTAAGAACCATTAGACTGTCAGGCATTCTCTCCAGGGGAAATGAGAAGAGATCCATTGCTTGAACCATTTACAGGCCATCTAAGCAAAGCTACAGAGAATATTACGAGGAGAGGGTTGTAAATAATAAAATACCTGCCTCTCCAAACAGCCTTTAATACCAACTTCTCAATGCGTCGTAAAAAGATCAGAAAAAGAAACAAACAGGAAGCACATAGGCAGATATATACAAGAGTGGCCCTATTGCAACCTTCCTCAACCTGTTGTCGTCAGATGTCTTAGACTACAATTCCAGATTATTGGTAATGCTGGCTGGGGCTAATAGGACTTGTTATCATTTGCTGCAGGGGGAGAAACTTGAACTAGGCTGCCATTTTGTGTGCCATTATCCTGGTTGTGCTTTTGTACTGTATTTTATATCATGGTTTTATACTGTTTGTTTATTTATTTTTATTACATTTCTATACCGCCCAATAGCAGGAGCTCTCTGGGCAGTTCACAGAAATTAAAAACCGTTCAAAGTATAAAACAACAGTAAAAAACCATAATATAAAATACAATATAAAAGCTCAACCAGATCAAAACAGCAGCAATGCAAAATTACAAATTTAAAACACCAAGTTAAAATTTATTTATAGACTGTTAAAATGCTGGGAGAATAAAAAGGTCTTCACCTGGTGTCTAAAAGAATATAATGTAGGTGCCAGGCGAACCTCCTTAGGGAGCTCATTCCACAGCCGGGGTGCCACAGCAGAGAAGGCCCTCCTCCTGGTAGCCACCTGCCTCGCTTCCTTTGGCAGGGGCTCACGGAGAAGGGCCGCTGAGGATGACCTTGGCAGGTACATACGGGAAGAGGCGTTCCTTCAGATAGCCTGGCCCCAAGCCGTTTAGGGCTTTAAATGTTCAAACCTGTTGTTTTATACTTTGAATGGTTTTAATTTTTGTGAACCACCCAGAGAGGTATAGAAATGCAATAAATAAATACATTTTCAAAGTCCACCGTATGGTCGTTGCCACATGCCATTCTACCCCTGGATAACCTGCACTTTAATTTTTAAAATCCATTAACAGTGTTACAAGGAAAGACCATCTGGTCTAAAAAAGAAAAAAAAGTTATCTACTTATCAGAACCCAAACAGCCCATTTTTGAAAGAGCCCAAACACGAAAACAAATAGCCTAACATGCCATTACTTCATAACATGCCCATAAACATTTCTCATCAAACATTTTAACTCATTAACCTATCATTAAAACTTGCTGCCCTTATAAATATTATCTATTTCTATGAGGTATGATTTGAAGCACCAGACTTGGGAGGGGAGACAACCTCCCCATACGTGCCTGCCCCCCACCCCACCCCACCCCACCCCACCCCACCCCAGCTGCAAAATCACCTGCTCTGCCCAAGCCAGCCTGAATTGCTCTTTCCCCAACAGCATCTGTGCTTTTGTCAAGCTGGATTAGACTGGAAAATTACTCCCCCTCCCCCTTCCTTTCTTAAATAAGTTATGACTAATCCAAAAGCTGGTTTTGATTTAGACAGTGGGGGTAGGGGGAGGATGCGAGTAAGTTTCTGCTGATTTCAGACTCTCGCTTACCACAACCAAAGCCACAAATGATGACAAAAAAGGACAGGGGAGGAGGTTAGCAGAGGCACAAGCAAGAGGTCTACTCATGGCCAGGGCACAAGCCATGCTGCAGGCTGGAAGGCACACAGTGGCACTTTCCAGGGAAAGATCAATGGACTCGAGAGCAGTTATAGAATCATACGATAGTAGAGATGGAAGGGGTCTATGAGGCCACAGAGTCCAACCCCCTGCTCAATGCAGGAATCCACCCTAAAGCATCCCTGACAGATGGTTGTCCAGCTGCCTCTTGAAGAGCTCTAGTGTGGGAGAGCCCACCACCTCCCTAGGTAACTGGTTCCATTGTCGTACTGCTCTAACAGTCAGGAAGTTTTTCCTGATGTCCAGCCGGAATCTGGCTTCCCGTAACTTGAGCCCATTATTTCGTGTCTGGGGGGATGAGGCTGACATCAAGTGTTTTGCCTAAGAGCTACCTTGTGAGTTTACACCTGAGATGAGATTTGAACCATGAACCTTCTGGTTCACACTCCTAGGATATATGTTATACCAGCTGTAAATGTCTATCATAGAATCATAGAATAGCCAGATTCCAGCTGGACATCAGGAAAAACTTCCTGACTGTTAGAGCAGTATGACAATGGAACCAGTTACCTAGGGAGGTTGTGGGCTCTCCCACACTAGAGGCCTTCAAGAGGCAGCTGGACAACCATCTGTCAGGGATGCTTTAGGGTGGATTCCTGCATTGAGCAGGGGGTTGGACTCGATGGCCTTGTAGGCCCCTTCCAACTCTGCTATTCTATGATTCTATGATACGATTTCTTTTAAATCCTCCTCCTGTGCCCCGGCGGAGGCTTGGAAGATATGCTCAAAACATAGGGGCTAAATACAGCAAGTCTTTTTGCTTTGTTGCACAATTAAGGCAGGATGCCTGAGAGTCCTTCACAATCAAAGCAGATTATAAAGTGGAAAACTTCTGAGCCCTTTGCATGCAATTCACAGTGATTGCACAGTATAACGCTGGTGTGATGAAGCTCTAAGTCCTGAACTGAGAGGTGTCAGGCTGTGCACCACGACCAAGCTCTAGGCAACGTGTTGAAAGCAGCCAGGCCAGAAAGCCAAGAAAGATTCTTAACAACAATAACAACAACATAAAATCCATACCAGCAATATCTGGAAAATGCTTTTCTTTTTAAAAAAAAAGAAAAAAGAAAAAAGAAAAGGAAAAGAAAGACTCTGCACACCAGTAAAAACACAATTCATTGGCATCTCTATAAATCATCTGCATTTGCCTGGGACTGCAAGAATAGGTGAACCATCAAGGCATCGAAGTATCCACAGTCTGTAGCTAGTGGGCTGCATTAAGCTTGGTGGGCTGCACTGAAAGCCAGTATGGTAAAATAGTTGGAGTGTGGGACTAGGACTGGGGAGACCCGGGTTCTAGTCCCCACTCTGCCAAGGAGCACATTGGGTGACTTTGGGCCATGCACGGACTCTCAGCCTAATCTACCTCACAGGGTTATTGATAAATAGAGGAGGATCATGTATGCCCACCTTGGGCTCCTTGGAGGAAAGATGGGGCAGAAATGTAACAAATAAAGAAATAATTAGGCTTGGCGCTGAATTGCAAGTTGTGCAAGCCTGGCTTAAAAACCATAATGCTAATGTGGTTTTCTTTGCGTTTTCAGCAGCGGACAACCAGGTGCACAGCAGTGGTGGGCAGAAGGTAAATCGGGATCTGTTGGTAGATCTCTGGGTGATTTGCAGTAGATTGGCAAGGATTTCTGACTTCCAGTTGTTTAACAATAGCAGGAACAAAATGACTCCCCCCAGCGCACCCTGCCATAAATTATTCTGCTGAAATGAAGAATGCTTGAGGTAACCATCAGTGTGTTTTTGTGCAAGACTATGTCTAGTTTAGACAAACAAATTCCTTGGCTCAGAATTCTTGAATGCGAAGTTTATTTTTTGTGCACCAAGTTCTGGTTTGTGGGTCTCAGTGTTCTAGTAAAAAATGAAGACAATCCCACAAAACTACACACACACACAAACACACACACACACACAGAGTATACGTGTCCATAACTAAAATCTATTTCCTAGCAGTTCCCAATGTCGATGGGCGTGGATGCATCTCCCAGAACTCTGTGCCAGCCTGGGGTTTGCTTGTGGATGACGACATGAACTGAAACGTTTTCTATATAAACGTTCAAACTTGACCCATCCTATCCCTAGGTATCCATCACCTGCAGCATGTTGTCCCCAGGGGAACTGTATGTGTCAAGCTGTGTTTGAAACATAATCAAGTTGATAAGGTGAGACCAGAAGTCTTCCAAAGCCTGTTGCCCCTGAAAATCAACAACAATGGAAATGCTTTTGTCTACACAACTCCACTAGCTTGGACTTGTGGGCAGCTAGTTGGAAGCATCAGAATGGAAACATTTCCTTTTAGGAACCCTAAAACCACATAATTTGTACCTTGCCTCTTGGGATGTCTTACATGATTCAGTTGTGCAGAGAGGATCTGAATAGAGGAAGGAAGGGAAAGGAAGACAAACCAGCACAACTAAGCAAAGATCCCATGGGCAACTTGGAAATCCCAGTCTTATTTTCACTCCGATGATTCATAAAAGTCCTGCAAAGCAAAAAGGTGCAGCTGAACAGAGCCAGCCAACCACCTGCCATCTATGAGCCAGGAGCCGCAAGAAACAAACTCCTAGGAATCCCAGGTGACCAAGCATGTGAGGCTGCTTTTTCTGAACAACGGATTAAGGCGATGCATTCTATGTGGGGCTGCCTTTGAAAACGGTCCGAAAACTTCCACTAGTCAAAAACAGGGCAGCTAAATTGTTCATGGGCATTGGTCAATAAGACTACATTGTGCCAGCGTTTGCCATCTGTCTGTTTCGGGGCCCAATTCAAAGTGCCGCCTTTAATCTTGGAGTCTGGTAGGTAAAGTGATTGCACAAACCTGTCCAAGCGTAAGCAGAAGAAAGCCCAAGTGAAACTTTGAGCTCACACAGTCCCCTTTCCAATCTCCTCTTTCCACACAGCCAGGAAGAGGAATAAACCAGAACCCAGTTTCACTTTCCCCCATTTCTAGTTTGCTATTGTATGTGAACCAGGAATCATGGTTTAATCTCAGCTGTAATCAACTGCTAAACCAGCCACCTGCAAACCCTGATGTCTGGCCAACAACTGACTAGAGCTCATTTTAAACTACAATCACTGGTTCACACATAACAACAAACTAGGAATCGGGAAAAGTGAAACTGAAACATGAGCGGGGAGAGGGGAGGAAGTGACATTTGAACCTGTCTGTACTGATCATGAAGGATCCACAGTCAATATTTACACTTATCAAATTTGCAGAGGACACCAAATTGGGCGGGATAGCTAACACCCTTGGAGACAGAAACAAACTTCAAAGTGATCTTGATAGGCTGGAGTGCTGGGCTGAAAACAACAGAATGAAATTTAATAGGGATAAATGCCAAGTTCTACATCTAGGAAATAGAAACCAAAGGCACAGTTACAAGATGGGGGATACTTGGCTCAGCAATACTACAAACGAGAAGGATCTTGGAATTGTTGTAGATCACAAGCTGAATATGAGCCAACAGTGCGATATGGCTGCAAGAAAGGCAAATGCTATTTTGGGCTGCATTAATAGAAGTATAGCTTCCAAATCATGTGAGGTACTGGTTCCTCTCTATTCGGCCCTGGTTAGGCCTCATCTAGAGTATTGCGTCCAGTTCTGGGCTCCACAATTCAAGAAGGACGCAGACAAGCTGGAGCATGTTCAGAGGAGGGCAACCAGGACTGGAAACAAAGCCCTATGAAGAGAGACTGAAAGAACTGGGCATGTTTAGCTTGGAGAAGAGAAGATTGAGGAGAGACCTGATAGCACTCTTCAAATATTTAAAAGGTTGTCACACAGAGGAGGGCCAGGATCTCTTCTCGATCCTCCCAGAGTGTAGGACACAAAATAACAGGCTCAAGTTAAAGGAAGCCAGATTCCGGCGGGACATCAGGAAAAACTTCCTGACCATTAGAGCAGTACGACAATGGAACCAGTTACCTAGGGAGGTTGTGGGCTCTCCCACCCTAGAGGCATTCAAGAGGCAGCTGGACAACCATCTGTCAGGGATGCTTTAGGGTGGATTCCTACATCGAGCAGGGGGGTGGACTCGATGGCCTTGTAGGTCCCTTCCAACTCTGCTATTCTATGATTCTATGATTTTACTACTCACAACAAATTTTACCCAACTGGCTTGCAGAAAAAACTGATAATGCAAAGCCAGAGTAAATTCCATCGCAGTCAAGAAAGAGAAAAGACTTTTTTTGTAATATCAAGCCACCATGAGCCATTAAGCAAACACGTATGTGTGTGTGTGTGTGTGTGTGTACGTACGTGTTTGTGTGTGTATTACTTCTATCTACCATCCCAGTGCAGCTTATGTTTTTATTCATGTCATTTCTGAAATAAGCAACCATTAGTGTGCACAATCCAACCAAAGGTAAGCTCTCTTAAATATCATTGGTTATGGTGGAAGAGATTTAAGCATGTGCTTAAACTGTCCCATTGAAGATCTATAAGAATTTTAAAAAAGCTAAATTTCTCCTTGATTGTACAGATTATTATATAAAAGTCTATCTTTAGCAATTAGTATGCTTTAACAATTAGAATGCACTTTAGGAAATACCTGGAGTGCAAATGATAAACTTATCTAAGCTTGACTTTTCCTTGTCTAAAACACGGCAAGAAGCTCTATTCTAGTCAATGTGCATTGGATGACTAATAAAAAAATTAAACTGATATTTTGGGTGAATGACACTAATAGGATGATGACCTATAAAATACTTTTATTTTCAGAGAGTGAAAGCTAAGATGCAAACAGAAATGGTAAATTAGTTACTAGACTGTAGAGGTGATGAGTATTCCTGAAAGCTTTACAAAGAGAGTCTATATGGATCAACTCAGAAATAAATTCTATAGAATTTAAAGGGGCATACTCACAGGTGAGCATAGGATTACAGCCCTACTTGTGTATTTGATTTAGTATATTATACTGTAGATTTGGGTATCTTTGATACTTGACACAGTATAAGGCAACTTTACGCTGTGCAATAAAGATCATACACACACACACACACACACTCATACACAACTGATTTTAAACATTTTAAATGAAAACCTTGCTTGAAATCAATCCACCCTAATCGTACTCCTTTTTGCTATTTGTGCGAGTAGAGGAATTGTCACAGCATACACGTGCTCACAAAAGGAAACACAACGGAATAGTGGCTACCCTTGTAGCATAGCATGAGAGTGCATGTGCTGTGAAAGCAAATGCATGCACGAAGGACGGGGTGGCACACTCTCCCTGTTCAGGGCCTTTCAAAGCCACAGGGACGCCTCAAGAAAGGCAAACACATAGGCAGGCAGACAAGTGTCCCAGTTGCTCAGATAAATCTTGGTTGGCTTTATTTGAAGCTATTCTATCTGGATGAATAAAATGAATAATTTCCCATGTTGTTACATCGGCTTATATCGTAGTTCGGATATACACAAGTCAACGATACCCTTGACGACTGATTAGCTTTTTCAGGAGAAAACATGTGTTGTGTTGACTACATCCCCAATCAATTGTTCTTCACTCCAAGATTAACACTGGGGGTGGGGGTGTCACACACTGGGCTGCCCCCGCTGTAGGCTGCCCACATGAGCTGGAATCTCAAGCAATCGGGTTCCCAACTCACAGGCTTGGCAAGGCTTCCCCTCTGCAGACATGTCCCCAGTATGTGCAGAGCATGGGGACAGAGGAGGCAAAGGATATGACACTTAGGGCAAGAGCAGTGCACATGGCCCCACTCTTCTTCACTCACCGGAAAGAAGAGCTCCTGAAGAGGTCTTAAGTCAACTTGAAATCAATACACACTTCAAACACCTAACAGTCCTACATAATCCCACCAGCAACAACTTTTAAGTTCAGCAGTTTTCCAGGAAACACGCTCAATTTCTCAACCAGAAATTTCAGCACTTCCAGACAGGTTAATAACTTTCCTGGGAAGTCATCAGTGGGTTACTCTGAAAGTTTGAGTACACATATTTTAAATTAATAAGTAATCTCTCCCAGCAAATTATACCTAACGGCCTGTGTAAGGGACTAACTGGATCTTCATGGATATAGATATAAATATATTCACTAATATGACCCTTTAAAAAAGCCAGCTACGCTAGTAGCCATCACCACATCTTGCAGTAAAATTCAGTGTGTTAATTCTGCACTGTATAAAGAAATACTGACTTTGTCCTGAACATACAATGTCCTAAAACCTGTGCATTTCATTCAGGGACTAGTATTATGAAAGGAGGCAGTGCATTTCTGTCCCCCTGGGAATTATAGCTTTGACAGAGTGCTGCCTAGGAAGATAATGGAGGTCCACAGTCCCATCACAAAACTCTGACTCCCAGGGTTCCTTCTTTGGGTGACCAGGAACAATCTATCAATGTATGCAAAAGCTCTGCATGGCGAGCTGCCTTTCAAGCACAGCTATTTCAGTAAAACCCAATCTTGTTTGTACTGGCTTTGTCTTTGCATCAGCCTTTTTATCCCTAAAGCACCCTGAACATGCTGAGGGGAGGGGCCAGTGGCTCAGGAGCAGAGCACACATTTTACATGTAGAGGTTCAACCCCCCCGGCGCCTCCACGTCAAGATCCTCAGGATCAAATCACACACAGCTAGCGACTGTGTCTTTTAAAGATGTAGCTAACAACAGTGGGCGTGTTCAGACAACACACTAAGCCATGGTTAAGCCGCTAACCCTTTTGCAGCAAATGGTTAGTGAGCGTGTTTATGTAGCCGCCACAATTAGGAATGGTTCACACGACACACTAAGGCCTTAGCTAGACCTACCTTTTGTTCCGGGGGAGAGGAGGGGAGACCGCGTGCTGGGATTAACACGAGATCTCGCCCCCATTTACACGTAAGGCGTGACGACCTCAGGAAGAGAGGCGTTGCATCCGCCGTTTTTTATTTTTAAAGGGAGAGGAGCGCACAGACGCTTGTGCGCTGAAGGTAGGTGCTTTTTAAAATTTAATTTCCCCGCTTCTCCCACCCTAACCCCGATGGGCGCAGCTCCTGGCTCCGCACAAGTAATTGCGCAGAGCGGGGTCAAGCCGTGTAAATGGGCCACACGTTCCGCGGTCTCGGGCACGGAAAAAGCGGGCCCAAAGGGGAGGGCGAGATCCCGGGGCAAGGGAGGGGTCATCTCTCCCTGATCCCGGGATCCCCTGTGCATCATCTGGACACACAGGGACGATCCCGGGGTTCGCCCCAGGATATAGCCTGGTTTAGCTAAGGCCTAGGTCATGGTTCACACGACATGCTGTGCCATAATGTTTAGCTCAAAATGCTTAACCACCGTGGCTTAGTGTGTTGTCTGAACAGGGTCTATGTCTTTTACTTTTCTTTTTACAATTGGGGAGTCTGATTTTTATTGGGACCACCCCTGTGAACATGATCTTACAAATACATACATACAGCTCCTGGAGATGGGTGAGAGAGGTTAGGAAAAAAAACCTCATTGGGAGGATGACAATCAGTAAAGTCAGAGCTGGGTAAGGAAGGACTAAATCTCTCTCCCGGTGGCGGGGCATGGGGGGGGAGGTCACAGTAAAATCAGACAACCCCCAACTGCCAGAAAAGTTTGTAGCAAACCCTTAGTATCACGGACTAAGGGAATCCCCCACTTAAGAGCATGAAGAACCACTGCTGGTCTGGGTCAACAGTACTGGGCTAGACAGACTAATTGTTTGACTTCGAATAAGGTAGCTTCATATTTACAGAAATTATTTCTCACTGTACAACATTTCTATGCTGACCATGTGGCGGCTTACAATAAAAGAATGCATGATACAAGAAAGATAAAACCATCAAACCTAAATACAACATAAAAACCATCCGCTAAGGGTAAAACAAATATGATCCAAACTCACAGCAGCATCACAAAGACTGCCTCCTGGATCTTAAAGTCATATGCTGAAGCCTTTTCCAGGTGCCCCTGTCAAATGAAGTGAGGCAGGTGACTTCAGGAGGGATGGCCTTATCAGTGGTGGCACTCCATCTGTAGAACGTCTTCCACAGAGAGGCTCATCTGGCACCTCTATTATGGTATTTTCAGCACTAGAAATGTGAAGGCCCGGGGAAAAAACCCGTAAAAAATAGGGGGGCGGGAACAGTTTTTTCCGGGTTTTTCTGAAGCTTTTGTTTTGTCCCCCCCCCCCCCGAAAAATTGGGTAAATTGGAAAAAATGAAGAAAAATGGATTATGGAATGTTTTATTTTAGCATGATGAATAAATGCTTAAGACACAAATAATTTTCTTCGTTACTAATGTTGATGGTTTCTTCTGTGTGTGTTTTGTTTAATTGTTTTTTGCCTGCTTCTCATAAACTGGCAAAACCAAAGTTCAGGTGTTCCTTACAGATCAGGTGCTTGTAGCTCCATTTGTTACAAAAGAGGAAAAACTTTTAAAAAAAGTAAATTCAATTTGTAACAATTGTTTGAATGCACTGTACTTTTAATATACTAAACATGATAATTTTATGCCAAACCAACTTGCACATAATTACATTTTATGTTCCTAAAGTAACAAAGTGACTTTCAATCTGTAAAAAGTGCTAATATTACATTTTTTTCAATTTTTTCCAAAAATTTCCATCCTCCTCCCAAAAACATTTTCATGGCTTCAAAATTTCCAGGAATTTTACATCGCTGTGCAGCACCAGGTGAAAACCTTTTTATTCTCCCAGGCATTTTAAGAACTGCTTCAGTGCTTTTAGATCTTTTGTCCATGCTGCTGGTTTTCACTTTTGATTTAATTATTTGCTGCTACTGATTTCAACCTATTTTTATCTGATTTGGTTTATCATTTGATTGCTATTTTGTTTTTAATTTTTCACAGCCCAGAGAACTTTACTGGTTGACTGGTGGAAAAATATAATTAATAAATAAATCAGGACAAATAAATCAGAAATTTCACGAATCTTAAACTAAGAGCAACACAAGGTCACTAACATAGCTTAAGATTAAAAAAATAAAAGTTAAAAGGCCTAGGAAAATAGAAAGGTCTTCTTTACTTGGTGCCAAAAACCCTACAATGTTGGGCACCAGGCGAGCTTCTTTGTAGAAGGCATTCCATAATTGCACTGCCACCACTGAAAAGGCCCTCTCTCTCTCTCTAGCCACCCGCCTTCGCCTCATTGAGCAGGAGCAGCCAGAGGAGGGCCTCTGGGGATGATCTTAGGGCATGGCAGGGATTTATTCTAATTATTTATTTATTTATTTTTGCATTTATATCCCACCTTTTTGCCTCCAAGGAACCCAAGGCGGCGTACATAATCTTCCTCCCTATCTCCATTTTATCCTCACAACACCAACCCTGTGTGGTAGGTTGGGCTGAGAGTCTGTGACTGGCCCAGTCACCCAGTGGGTTTCCATGAACAAGTGGGGACTAGAACCCAGATCTCCCAACTCCCAGTCTGAAACTTTAGCCACTACACCACACTGGAATATATTGGAGAAGACAATCCTTCAGGTAATCTGGCCTTAGACTGTTCAGGGCCGTAAAATGTAATACTGGTCATCTGAAATGGGCCTGGAAATGAGCCAGAAACCACGGCATGAGCACATCTGCTCATAAAATACCACTGCTATGGTGGCACCTGCTTTTGATGCAAATATGAGGTGGGGAAAATAAGAATAAATGTTTCATTTTCAAACACTGACAGCAGCTAGGCGCTATGCACAGAATGACTACGCAGACACTATTCCAGCCTGTAGTCTTACCATCTAAAACAGATATGACACAGGAGGAAAATAAAAGAAAGGAAGTGAAAATAGAACTTGAAGTTGAACCAGAGAAAGACTGGGAAGGGGGGGGAGAACAAAAGGTCAATTAGGAAAGGCAGATGAAAAATGAAAGTCTTCCGAAGTTTGTTTCTTTGTTTGCATGGGTTTCAAGCGGAAGATAATTCCATAAGGAGCCATGATAGAAAATGGACAGATACGGAAAACACAAGGAAAAGAGGCTTAATGAGAAAATTTGAACTAACAGAAAAGAATAATGTTCCACTCTTCCCCACAAAGGCAATAAATAAAGATGAATCGCCTTTGATATTTCTACAGAATCTCAAAACAATTGTGTCCGATTTCCGAAGCCCCTCACGTAGTCTACAAAGCTTTTAAGATACCGAGACCCTATCAATATTTTGAATAGGGTTGGGATGCCAGTCGGACTATTGTTTGACAGGCGATCCAAAAATGTCAAACCTGCCAACAGTACTTTTCGACTGTCTACACAGCAGAACCCCATAGTTATTTAAAAATGGACAATGCTCAGAAATGAGTAGGAGAGATTTCAACCTGCTGCTGAACTGCAAGTCACTAAACTTCAAATCACGACAACAAAATATCTCAATGGGATGCTCCAGCATGAAATTACTGAAATAGAATTTAATCAGCAAATTTGACTGCATTCCAATTAGTCTCTACTAAAACTCTGGGATTCTTTCCCACTACAGGTGTTAAATTACCACAGTACAGGTAGCAAGACAGTGTACAATCATCTATGAGCTTCTTATGGAGTGAAATGGAGTGTTCTGTTCTCAACTTTTATACATTTGGGCTCTGCATAGAGATATCATGCATATCACTCTATGTCCTGCATCTCATGGCCTCTGGACACACTTTTTAAAATAAATAAAATAAATAAATAAATAAATAAGTATCTGTACCACCCTCCATCTGATGAAGTGATCATGAGTCCGTGGAAACAGTTTTCACCCCCGGAAGAGTCTACTGAGAGAGCCAGTGTGGTGTAGTGGCTAAAGTGTTGGACTGGGAGTCGGGAGATCTGGGTTCTAATCCCCACTCAGCCATGGAAACCAACTGGGTGACTTTGGGCCAGACACAGACTCTCAGCCCAATCTACCTCACAGGGTTGTTGTTGTGAGGATAAAATGGAGAGGAGGGTTATGTATGCTGCCTTGGGTTCCTTGGAGGAAAAAGGGTGGGATATAAATGTAATAAATAAATAAACTGTTCTGGTGAAAGAGGCAGCCTAATTTTTTAAATCACAAAACTGCCATGGTGGGCCTGAGGTCCCCTTGCTCTGCAGAAGTCAGGGTCACACAAGTTGCACACTCCACAGGCAAACACAGGATTCCCAGGCCAGGCAGTCTCTTGTCTAATCACTGACAAGCTCTAAACTTGCTTAACTTCAGCAAGTTTGCTGCATCATGCACCTTATTTATTTATTTATTACATTTCTATACTGCCCAATACCAGGAGCTCTCTGGGCAGTTCACAAAAATTAAAAACATTCAAAGTATAAAACAACAATATAAAACCATAATATAAAATACAATAGAAAAGCTCAACCAGATAAAAACAGCAGCAATGCAAAATTACAAATTTAAAACACCCAGTTAAAATTTATTGATAGACTGTTAAAATGCTGGGAGAATAAAAAGGTCTTCACCTGGCGTCTAAAAGCATATAATGTAGGTGCCAAGCGAACCTCCTTAGGGAGCTCATTTCACAGCCGGGGTGCCACAGCAGAGAAGGCCCTCCTCCTGGTAGCCACCTGCCTAACTTCCTTTGGCAGGGGCTCGCAGAGAAGGACCCCTGAGGATGACCTTAGGGTCCAGGCAGGTACATATGGGAGGAGGCATTCCTTCAGATAGCCTGGCCCCAAGCCGTTTAGGGCTTTAAATGTTAATACCAGCACTTTGAATCAGGCCTGGACCTGGACTGGCAGCCAATGAAGCTGGAAAAGGACTGGCGTGATGTGGTCTCGTCGGCCTGTCCCTTCAGATGGTATTCAGGACCCATAGGACAAGGCAACCTTGGTTCTGTGGCAACCTTTGTTCTCCAGAGAGCTTCTCCCTTTCCAGTTAAGTCGCATGGTCTACATTCTCTCACTAGCCCTTTACTGTCTTTTCAACTATCTCCAAACAGGAGGAAGCATGAAACCGCAAGCGCAGATCATGAGACGCCAGACGCCAGCATTAACATGCAGCATTAACTTCATGACTGTAAGGAGGAGGGGCCTCAGTGTGATTTACGATGATGCTCTGCACCTCTTCTGGGAGCCAGTGGGTTTCTAAAAGTAACATAATCATCTCTATTCTTCATTTAAATAAACAACTGCTTTAAAATATTAGATAATGATGATGATTTGATTGGTCTACTGACCTACCACCACCCCTGCTCTCTCTTTTAAACTGACAAACTATTAACCCTCATTTTTATGGGGAAAAGATTCAGAGACTACGGTGCCCAAAGCCATTTTGCCTCTCTCACAAACACCACTTTCCCTTACACCTCTCCACTTGCCCACCACACATTACACGCTGGGATTTCAGACTCACTAGGTGTGCACCATACACGGTGACAGGCAGACATACTCCAGACGCGTGTCGGCTGATAAAGAGCTTTTAATTATTTCGAATAAACTGTTCAGTGAGACAACATCCCTTTATGTTCTCATCATTAATTACTACATCATCATCGTGAGTTACTTAGAGCGGCTGCGACTTTCAGAAGTGTTACGCTCAGTACTTTCGCTTGGCAGGATATAACTTGATGAGTGCTTTGGCGGTTTGAGCGCTGTTTTTTAATTACTCAATATGGGAGATTGTATCTCCGTGTAATATTTCTCAGCTGCCTAACCCAGAACTTAATTGCACAGCCGAGCAATAGAGCGATTCTTATTTTCTGGGTATATAAATTGATGGCAGGTTTCCTGCACTTTCTAAAAATTGTAGAGATACTTTAAGGTGACTGGCAAAACACAGAGCGGGCCTGGTTTGTGCCTTCTGAGGTTTCTGTAGTGCCCTGAGGCTGCCAGAATTGTAGTGTGTTATCCTACAGAATATCCAGAATGTTATCCTCTTGGCCAGTTGCCAGACTGGAAGGAGCGAAGCCGGGGCGGGGGAATCTCCAGCTGAGCCATTCTTAGTATTCGTGTGCTTGCTGTCTCGTTGCATGTATGTCCCTCTCAGCTGAGTGGCTGCCTGCCATCTCAACCCCCGGCCATTTCTCGTCAAGCACAGCATCTCTGAGCCCACTGGCACACTTGACAGGCAGGCTGAGAGCAAGATTGGCAGTTTCCACTTCAACCGTGCTCTTCACAAAAGCAGGCGTTCTGCATATGCTCAAGGGCACTCTGCACTTACATTTTCTAGAAATACTTATTTCCCCTGGAGAAAAATGACTCTGCGTATGCTCAGAGACACATTTTCCCGACTCCCTGGCAAGCACCCTACTCTCAGCAAATGCAGGAGAGATTCTATGCACAGGGGACTGAAGAAGAGGTCCAGCTGGTGTCAACGTCGTCATCTTTTTGATGCCAGTTAAGACTTTCTTCCAGTCCCAGGTATTTGGCAGCATGGGATGGGTAAGGTGAGTCGTTTTTATTGGGTCCTGGTATCTTATTGAAACTGTTTTGAATTGATTTTTAAAAAAAAAAAAGTTTGTATGATGCTTTTGTTATGTCGTATTTTGGGGTTGGAATTTTTGTGAACTGTCAAGAGAGTTTTGGCAGAAGACGGAAAGGAACCTCTCGTGCAAGCACTTGAGTCATTACTGACTCCTAGGGGGATGCCTGCTTTCACTGACATTTTCTTGGAAGACTTTGTAGTGGGGTGGTTTGCCGTTGCCTTCCCCAGTCGCAGTTACCTTTCCTCCAGCTAGCTGGGTACTCATTTTACCAACCTCGGAAGGATGGAAGGCTGAGTCGACCTTGTAGCCCCTTCCAACTCTGCTATTCTGATTCTATGAAACCATGGGTTCTCAAAGTGGCTTGTTCGAGAAAATAAGTTGTACTGCATGGGTAACATACCACCCTCACTATATTTGGACAGTATGCTAATCCATGGTTCAACAAACAACCCACGGTTCAAAACAACTCATGCTCAACTACTGGGGGTGGGTTTGCACGTTGTGTGAACAGCCCCACAATGTAATCTTTGATTGACTAAGATCACATTGCGAGAGAAAAAACAAAAAGGCATATAGGAACAGCATGACTATAAACAACCACATAAGAAGTAAATAAAAGTAAATTTGGAGGGGTAGTTTCTTAACCCGCCATTGTATCCTAAGGTTTTGTTTGCAGCTTAGCCCCAATTTCTACCCTATTTCTTCGATTCTAAGACACACTTTTCCCCCCATATAAACATCTCTAAAAACGGGGTGCGTCTTAAAATCGCGGGTGTGTCTTAGGGTTCTTTTTTCTGTTGGTGGTACTGAAATTAGTGTGCATCTTACAATCGATGGCATCTTACAATCGGAGAAATACGGTAATTCATTTTCAAGTGGACAGAACTTGCTCCTTTTCCATAGGCTGAAGCCTCCCATTTTCAAAGAGATCCTAGCCAAGGAGATGGGGCTTCTCCACCTAGTTGCCTAAGGCATGCTGCTGGCCCAATCAGCTTCAAGGAGACTGAACTAATTTAACATGCTAATTTAGCTTCAGCCAATGTTCACAGAGCTCCCACAGTCAGTCCTTCCTTTGAAGCTAGACAATATGCTGAAAAGATTCTCCAACTGTGGTTCTTTACATGAAAGAGTCTAGACTGAGAGAGTCTATTACTTCAAAGCAACGGATGGGCCATTAAGTTAAAGGAAGGGTAAATGCTTCGGCAAGGGACCGCGTTTGACAAGTCTCTCAAATAAGCCATCTGCAGACAAAAGAAAAAGTTGATAATTATCTGGGGAAATCCACGTCTTACATGTATACTTGAGCAGGCAAGTTTGCAAAGCTACATACATGACTCCATCAGCCAAGCCTTATGGAGGCAGGATTAGAAAGGATCAAAAATGGATTGGGAATTTTTTTAGTGATTTTTTTTACATTTCCATCACGTAAAAAAATAAAATAAATCATTGGAACGTTGCATAGTGGGCCCCTTTCCAGAAACAGCATTTTTTTTTAAAAAAAAAATGCAGACGAGTTGAAGCAAAAAGCCACAGGCTTCCAGAAGGCTCACAGTTCGAGTCCACCTATAGTTGATGACACTGGCCAAGAAGCACGCCCTTTCATCCCATTCCTTTCCAGCTTCAGCTGCCTAGATAGATTAATCCAGACTCGCTTTCAGTCAAAATCTAAATAACAATGATTTCCGCTACGCCCAGGAGCCTCCCAGCCCATGCCATGAACTGATTTTCATCAACTGACGTGTGCACAGAAAAAAGGGGAAGTAACTTTAGACAGAAAGATGACTTTTTAAATGGAAATAGAATGAAGACATACAAGAACGAACAAGAACCGAGAGAGGGAAGGCGGGAATTACCTGACGGCGGTGCAACAGGCACCCTTCTGCGAATGGCACCGTGCCATTTTCCTTTTGCAAGCTTGGGAACTTCAACCATTTCTACCTTGTGTTGAATAGTTATCAATGGTGGCCAGTAAGTCACGTGTCATTAACACAGACCAAGGGGTAAACAAAAGAAGGAAATACATTTGTTGGTTAGGGGCAGGGAGTTACAATGCACATGAGATCACTGCATTTAGATTTTGGGTCATTTTTTAACTGGCTTTTCAGAGCTTTCACAAAGCTTGAATCATATATAAATAAGTGAGATGGCTCTTGAAGAGTAGGCTTGCGGATAAGGTTGGAAATGTGGCCACACAGCCAAACTGTGGCAAAAATGGATGAGTAAGCTCCAGACCCAATTTCCTCTTCCCGCTGCCAAAGGAAGAAGAAAACCCCACCTTTCACCCTCCCTCTCTCCCCCTCCCTCTCTCCATTCCTTGGGAGCCTTGGCTCTGTTCCTGCTTCCTGCTGTCATGCACTATCACTAGAGATGTGAAAGCCTGGTGCAAGGGGAGGTAGAAAAATGGGGGGGAAACATTTTTCTCAAAAGTTTTTTTTTTAAAAAAAATTCTCCTCCCACCACTCCGAAATATATATACCGTTTTTCTTCGATTCTAAGACGCCATCAATTGTAAGACGCACACTAATTTCAGTACCACCAACAGAAAAAAAAAAGCTTTGATTCTAAGAAATAACAAACACACCCACGATTCTAAGATGCACCCCATTTTTAGAGATGTTTATAGGGGGGGGGGGAAGTGCGTCTTAGAATCGAAGAAATAGGGTATATCCCATTTCCCCCCAAGCCTTCATATCTCTAACTATCACACAGTTGTGTTTCCAGATAGTTTCCAGTTGTCACTCCACTCTGTACACCCACATCCATTCTTGACCCTTTGCTTCCAAGATGGTTAAGTGTGGCAGTCTTTGCCCCTTTCTTACAGTGAGTAATACTAGTGGCATGTCTTGGAAATAGGACTCAGAGGTGAGTGGGGAGTCACGCAATAGCTGCTGCTCTTCCAGGTGGAAGGTTTGGGAACCTTCAATGTTACCTTCCTGCTCCTCTCAGCTTTTCAACAGTGCCTCCTGCCCATGCTGGTGAAGAAGTGAAGCCGACAGACACGGTATGGGAGATTATCACATACATAAATGCAAGACAGAATAGGGATTAATTCATACAACTATTTTGGGCAATGCAAAATAATTTTTCCATTTGATTTTTGTAATACACTGGCCCTATGATTTAAGCCTCCTACATGGTAACATCACAAATCATCATGACCTGACAACAGATATGATCTTGCCTTAAGAGTACTGAGCTGCAATTGATGACCTTCTGGTTCATTGCCACTGTGCCAATAAATAAAGCCATAGAACTTGTTTTTTTTTTCCAAACTGAGAAAATGGACTGGTGTAACTGCATCTTCACTAGTAATTTTTGCAAACTCATGACCACCTTTCGCTCCATAAAGGACACACACCATTCTTTTCTAATAGTATACTTCTTTCTTCTCCTTCTTCCCCTCGTACTCTTCTCTCTCTCTCTCTCTCTCTCAGAAACAAAACACAAACCCCGCTTAATACAACAACAAAAGAATATTGATAATTGATGCCATTGCTGCACCTTACTGTAGCTCAGAGAATGGCCTAGCTCTGGGTTGCAACCCACCTGCTTTTAATTCTCCAAGTGTTATAACAGTCACGGAGTATGGAGGGACAAGGACAACCTTTCTTTTTTAAAAATTGCTATGTTTTAAATTGTTTCAGTAACACAGAAGGCGGAGAAATGGAAATTGTTAGTGGGGAAGCTAGAGGAAATTAATGGCTACAGATGGAGAAGGAACGACTGGAGTGGCTTGAAAGTGCTCTCATTATAGTAGTATGTGTTTTTTCTGTTCTGGGGCAAGGTCTCCTTTTCGAAATCATTTTCAATCAAAAAGAGCTTTGGTTATTTGTCTTCATGCTTCATCTCATTTGGAAATAAATACAAATATGGATAAATGAATGTAAAACATAATAAGGACCATGCTGGATGAGACCAAGGGTCCATCTAGTCCAGCATTCTGTTCACACCGTGGCCAACCACCTATCGACCAGGAACCCACGAATAAAACATGAGTGCGCTCATGTACACGAGTGTTCATTGGCTTACTGTCTCTGATACAAGGAATAGCATGTAGCCATCAGGACTAGTAGCCATTGATAGCTTTCTCCTCCAGGAATTTGTCTAACCCACTTTTAAAACCATCCAAATTAGTGGCCATCACTACATCCTGTGATAGCGAATTCCATAGTTTGGCTATGTGCTGTGTGAAGAAGTAATTCCTTTTATTCGTTCTGAATCTCCCACTGATCAGCTTCATGGGATGACCCCACTGGGTTCTAGTATTTTAAGAGAGTGAGAAAAATGTCTCCCTGTCCACATTCTCCACACCATGCATAATTTGTACACCTCTACCATGTCTCCCCTTATCCTCTTCTTTTCCAAGCTAAACAATCCAAGCTAAAAAAATTTTTAAAGGGGAGATGCTCCAGCCCCTTGATCATTTCTGTTGCCCCTTTCTGCATTTTTTCTAGCTCTACAATTTCTTTTTTTAGGTGTGGTGACCCGACTGTACACGGTATTCTAAGTGGGGTTGCCCCATAGATTTGCATAAAGGCAGTATGATACTGGGAGTTTTATTCTCAATTCCTTTCCTAATTACACCTAACATGGAATTTGCCTTTTTTTTTTTACAGCAGCTGCACACTAGGTTGACATTTTCATTGGGCCATCCACCAGCACCCCAAGATCTCTTTGGTCACTGCTAGCTAAGATCCCATCAGGAAGGCAGGGAAAGGCTGGTGCAGAGTATATACAGCCTTGATTACTGAAGAAGGACCATTGAAGAGGGCTTACTTCCAATCACCTAAAATATGACAGACATAGGAGAAGGTTCCTTTCTACAGCTGGGTTGTTAAAGGAACAGAAAACCTGGGCTGTTCTCTTCCCAGATTCTACTTTTCAGCAAGGTGCTCCCTCCATCCTCCAGCCCGAAGTTCGGGGCAAATACAATCAAGTGTTTTGGAGAAAAGGCAACTGTGCAAGAATGTCAAATAAATATTTCAGCTTTGTAACGTCACTTTCTGATATGTGTTTGGGTTATTTTTAGCACTGGAGTTGGAAGCAATAACGCATAAATCTCAGAGCCCATCTTGCTTCCTGCACAATCACAAGTTCATCTATATTTCATGGGAGTTGTTGGGGACCTGCATGTCCTGTCATCAGCCATATTTGGAGTGAAACCCAAGAAATTACACTTAAAATAAGAAAGTAAGGCACAGAGCTACCCCCCTGGGCAAAAGTCTGTGTTGATTCACAGCACGATCTGGGACGAGTCCAGACAAATTTTCTGCAGGGACAGAAACTTCTACTTCCACAGATGCTGATGAGCTCTTTATTAGAATCATAGCAGCCCAAGGGCATGTGTGTGTGTGTGTGTGTGTGTGTTGCGCGGGGGGGGGGGGATCAGTACAGTTGACATCTTTTTCAGACTCTGTCACATGGAGGCAAATCTCTGTATGAGTATGTGTAGCTAAGACTGAACTAAGCCAAGCAAGAAAGCAGCTCATCTCCATGATCCTTCTTTTTTATCCCTATACTGTTTAGACCAGGAATTCCAAAGCAATATGTGGCAAGGTTCCTGCCAGACCAAAGTGTCCGCACGAAGAGAAGTCCACCTGTTGCATCCTTGCATGAGTGACTGATCTGGCCTTGTCTCCTTTCAGTCAGCCTCCAACGGGATGGTCAATTCTGCCACCGCTCTGCATCAATTGCAAATGAATGATCCAATCACCCCCAATGCAGAGGAAGAAGCAGAGTTACCCACCTTCAGTTTTATCCATTGGGTCTCCACACAAGTCATTGCTCTGGGTACACCCAGATGAGAAACTCATGCAAAAACACAGGGTGGATAATTTATACTCTCACACACTCTAAAATACTGGGCAGCAGAAATTAGATTGGTAACTTATGAGTTATTTGTTGTACATCAGCAAAAATGTCTGAGTCCCACTGGTTTAACAACAGAAACTACAAAATGACTCTCTCCTGTCCTAAATTGTACTACTGAAATCTAGAATGTGGGGGGCGGGGCGGGGTGGAGGGGTGTTGTACCCAGGGGTAGGTTTGTGTGTGGAAGACCTGTGAGCTCTCTTTCTTTCTGGGTCTCAGAATGAATTCCTGGGCTCAGAATTATTTAATTCTAAGTGCATATCTTTTGCACCTGGCTCTGGTTGATGGCTCTTCGGATTCTAAGTAAAAAAAGTAGATCTTGCAAGACTGACATACTCCCATCCCTATTCTAAGACAGACTTGGTGCTCTCCAGATGGATTGTAGTCCATGGAATACAACCAGGAACTAGTGATTCCTGAAACAACTGGAAACAAGTGGCAACACTCACTTCTGGAATGGGGCAGGGCAGCAGACTTGGCCCATTCTAAAAATGCTCGTTTTATTTTTTTTATTATTATTTTTTATTGCATTTCTATACCACCCAATAGCTGGAGCTCTCTGGGCGGTTCACAAAAACTAAAAACCATTCAAAGTATAAAACAACAGTATAAAACCATAATATAAAATACAATATAAAAGCTCAACCAGATAAAAACAGCAGCAATGCAAAATTACAAATTTAAAACACCCAGTTAAAATTTATTGATAGACTGTTAAAATGCTGGGAGAATAAAAAGGTCTTCACCTGGCATCTAAAAGCATTTAATGTAGGTGCCAAGTGAACCTCCTTAGGGAGCTCATTCCACAGCCAGGGTGCCACAGCAGAGAAGGCCCTCTTCCTGGTAGCCACCTGCCTTGCTTCTTTTGGCAGGGGCTCATGGAGAAGGACCCCTGAGGATGACGTTAGGGTCCGGGCAGGTACATATGGGAGGAGGCGTTCCTTTAGATAGCCTGGTCCTAAGCCGTTTAGGGTGCCATTTAGATTGGTATTAACATTTAACATTTAAATGTTAATACCAGCACTTTGAATCGGGCCCGGACCTGGACTGGCAGCCAATGAACCACTAGTTCCTGCTGCACTTGCGGTCCGTTTCGCTAGAGCAACAGTCATAACGGAGGCGCAGGTTAGTAACAGCTGCTCTAAAAGTAAACTTTTTGGGGGTGAAAGAATGAAGGACCCCTCCTGTTTTAATTCAGGAAAAAAAGTGAAAAGAAAAAAGAGAAAGCAAGTTTCAGCGATCAAAGGCTTACCATCCACCGGGAGAAAAATATCTCCTTCTCCAACATTTTACACTCTCCAGACACATGTAAGCAATCTCTTTAGTCATCATTTAGCCAGTCTCTGCCATTCCTTTAGTAGTGTGCCTCATCAATCCTCTGCAGCCCGTTAATAGCTTCTGTTGCTCTTCTCCAAACTCCTAATACATCAGCAACGTTTCTGGGGACTGAGAGGCATGCACAATTTAACAAAGATACAACAGACTAGCAGCAAAAAAAGGGGGGTTGCTCCTAAATCATTAGCTTGACCCCCTTCTCAGCTCTCCATTCACCACAAATAACATGCGTACTATTATTTCCTAGGCCCTGCCAGAGGTTTTTCTTCTGAGCTGCTTTTCAGTTGGCCCCTGCATTCCCTCAAACTGGCCCCAAGCCTTGTTCCACCCATCTTCCTCCCAACTCTCAGCCTTTTCTACACATAATTCAAGAGTCCGTGCTTTTTAGTCTATTGTATCAGATTCTTATTCTTATTCTTCTAAAATCGTAGTTTCTTATTTTTATTTTTAAACAATTCTATATTGCTCTTCATCAACATATGTGAGTTCCAGGGCAGGGTACAAAATACCCTCAGTAACAACAGCCATAGCAATTAGAACATTTGTAAACATGGCATGACATCACAGCAGTCCAGCAAATGGCAGGTGACCAAAAAAACAATTTCAGGTAAAAACTACTGATACGTTTATTTTACAGTGCAGCTCTTTCAAAAGAAAAAAATGTTTAAAATGCTATGACCAAGGTTTGCCTGGCAACCATGCTCTGCTTTGCAAGCTCTGACCCTGGGTGGGGCAGGAAACTGTTGTACTCACTTATAACTACAGGTTTGTATAAAACAACTTCATGGAAGAAATCTCTTAAAGGGAAAGAGGCAAGGATGCGCCACAAAAAGCGCACTCCATTTATTTGTAATGTTAGTGTTATTTGTTTATTTAAACTATTTCTTGGTCGCCTTTTAGAGCAGGAGCCCTCCCAAGGCGGTATACAACAAATGATGCAGTAATAAGAACAGTAAATATTGAAAAGAAAAATAACACCAGCTTAAAGATAAAACCTACAACACACAGGCCACAGCTAGACCTAAGGTTTATCCTGGATCGCCCAGGGTTCGCCCCTGCCTGAGCACTGGATCCCCTGTGTGTCACCTAGGTGAACAGGTTTGACCCCTGGACGATCCAGGGATAAACCTTAGGTCTAGCTATGGCCACAATTGCAGCTACAACCCAGTCTGGAAAACCATAAGCAGAAGGCCAAACAAAAGTACTAAGTTGTCAGGGCTTCCTTAAAGCCTGCAGTGATGGGGCTTGGTGGACCCCCAATGGCATCTCATTCCAGAAGAGAGGGGTCACTGCAGAAAAGGCCTCTCATGTAGTTGTCCACCTAACTGCCCTCAAATGTGGGCAAATGAGTAGAGCCTCTCTTGCTGATCTTAAAGTGAGGGCAGGCTGATATGGATTATGGGGGTCATTCAGTTAATTTGGTCCCAAACCACCTGAAGTTTCTGAACCATTTTCTAAGGCAGCCAAACATACAGCACATTATATTAGTCCAGCCTAGGGGCCTTGCTAGACGAGGCCTTAGCACACTTTGAGGCCCCGTTTCCCTGCTGTGCGTCCACATGACGCACAGGGGAATCCGGGCCCAGGCCGCACTAAAGCCTCCCCTAACACGCCATAAGCGAAGTTGCTTATGGCGCGCCTTTTCCGCAGCCCCGGCCTGAGGCCGGGGCTGCGGAACGTCTAGCAGGGTCCGTGGCTTTTTGCGGCTACTCGCTTACTCGCGAGTAGCTGGGAAAAGCCACGGACTGGGCACAGCGCTCATACGAGCACTGTGCCTATCGGACCGGGGGGGGGGGGAAGGCCGGACCCGGCAGGAGAGATTGGAATGGCGCAGGGCGACACATGGGACAGGGAGGGAGGGCGCAGGGCGACACGGGACAGGGAGGGAGGGCGCAGGGCGACACACGGGACGGGGAGGGAGGGCGGGGAAAGTGTGGGCAGGGGGCAGGAGGTTTAATTTAAAAAAGGGTGGGGGGCTTAAGTAAAAAAAAACCACTTACCTTCTCCGAAGTCTTCGGGGCGCACGTGGCCCCTTTAACAACAAAAAAAATGGCAGACGCTGCAGGGTTTCCGTAGTCCCTGCGCGTCGGCTGTCTAGGAGGCGGGGCGGCGCGCGCTAAAGTTAGCGCGCCGTCGCCCTCCTCCCTGCTGGCTTATCCGACTGGGTCTAGCAAGGCCCTAGATGTCACTAGTGCATGGATAACTGAAGCAAGTTCTGTCCCCTCCAGATAGGCCCGGAGCTGGCATACCAGCCTAAGCTGGTAAAACGCATTTCTGGGAAACCCAACCACCATCCCCAGTTCCAGAAGGACTTCCAGACTTTGTCCTTGGTCTTTAAAGACGAGTTGGAAACCTCTATCCAGAGTATTTTGTTTCCCAACCCTCAGTACCTCTGTCTTGTCTGGATTAAGTTTCAGCTTGTTTCCCCTCATCCATCCCAAAATAGCCTCCAAACACTGGTTTGACAGCTTCCCTGGGATGTGTACATGGAAGTGAGAGGTGGAGCTGAATATCATCCACATACTGATGACATGTCAGCCCAAACCTCCCGATGACTTTCTCCAGTAGATGTTAAAAAGCATGGGAAGGGAGAACAGAACCTTGTGGAACCCCCACAGGCTAATGACCATAGGTGGAACAAAGTTCCCCACCACCATCTTCTGAGTCCAGAACCAGTTTGATACTCTACCTCCTGTACCAAGCCAGTTAAATGATCCAGAAAGATACCACGGTCGATAGTACTGAAAGCTGCTGGGAGGTGCAGAAGAATCAACAGGGTTGCATTCCCTGCATCCATTTCCCAGTATAAGTCATCAGCCAGGGTGACCAAGGCCAGATCTACACCAAGCAGGATATAACACTATGAATGCAGTTGGAAAGTATATGGAATGTGTCATGGGACCAACAGTTGTCAGTGCACTTCAAAACTGTTATAAAGCAGTAGTGTAGATCCTGCCCAAGGCTGTTTCTGTCCCATAACCAGGCCTGAAACCTGATTGAAATAACCAGGCTTGAAACATGATTTGAACAGGTCTGAAACTTGATTTTGTCTCATAACCCAGTCTGAAACCTGATTGGAAAGGATCTATATAAATTACACAAATAACACCATCTTCCTCTAAGGTACTCAGAGCACACAGTCTTCTATCTAAACAGATTACGGGAGTACAACAGACTTGCTGTACCAAAGCCTTTCAAACCATTTGCTGGTTACTAATGATACTGGGTTAATTTATCTCAGTACTACAGACAGGGACTGGTGAAAGTATAGCGGCTTGCCCAAGGCTACCTTGTGAGTTTATGGCAAAAGTAAGATTTAAACCAAAGTCTTCCTGGATTACAGCAAATTCCGTTAACCAGTATCCCGCGTTGATCTCCCAAACTGCAGAAATTGCTGAGGCGTCAAACAAAACACATGTTAAGGCACTGGAGTTAAGGCACTGGCATGCTTTTGTGGGCTGTGTGACTCGATGCACAGTTATTATGGCTTAAGGTTCAGCTGGCTTCAAAAGGGCTTGTACATAAATACCTGTGAGCCCAGAATTGCAGCCACGTTTTGGAATAAGGCATGTTGGATACAGCCTAGAGTTAGTGAAGGTGCAAATGTACAGGGTGTGCGGGAGAATTAGGGTTGCAACTGGGGAGGAGAAAGTTAGGTTTGTTATTAACAATGTTTCTCATGCACTGTCTGCAGTGAAACCAATCAAGCCCAGGAAATGTCTTCTGCTTCCTTTTATAAGACATGGCTCAATTCAGATGTCGTGGAACCAATTGCCAAAACATGGCTTGGTGATCAAGAGCATTCCTCCTTTCCCTATTTCTTCTCTTTTCCCTACTACCCCTTCAGAAGCATAAAAGTTACAGTGGCGGACCATGGTTTCGTAACTGGCTCCATGATGGCCGGGTGTTTGAACATCATCATCATTATTATTGCATTTCTATCCCACCTTTTTCCTCTTAAGAAACCCAAGGCGGTGTACATAATCCTCCTCCTCTCCATTTTATCCTCACAACAACCCTGTGAGGTAGGCTGGGCTGAGAGTCTGTGATTTGACCAAAGTCACATGGCTGGAACAGTTAAACAGGTACGGAATAGAAAGGAAAGAAGCAGCAGCAGAGAGCAACCTAAATTACCTTCTCCTCTCGTTTCCTCTGAAGGCTATTTCAGTTTCCAGCATCCTTTTGTTTTGTCTCCCTGCACATTCTTCCTACAGAATATGGCTTTCCTGTCAGCACAGTTCAGAGTAAAATGCAGAAGGCACAGATGCAGCCCAAATCACAAAGAGGCAGAAAGAAACGTCCCCTCAAGCAACCTCACTCGGTTGTGCTAATTTTATTCTCTTAGAGGTAGGCTCTGGAAACACAAACAAGCACTTCAGTGCCTGTTTCTGAAGCACATGTAAAATTCTGCCCAGCACCGGTTCAACATACGGGAACTCCCAAAAGGGGGTTTGATGTGCTGAAATAGATCAGTAACATATTCAGGTGGAGGTGGGTGGACGCAAGTGGCACTGATTTGGGGGAGTGAACCAAGGCCCCATTCACACTTACCACTAGTAATGTGTCTTGATTTTTTATTCTAATTGTCCAACCTGAGCCACAGTGCAGAAGGGCCTTGCATGGCAGCTGGGTGGCCACTATATAAACAGAATGGTAGACTTTGGCCCTTTCTACACCTAAGGGTTATCCCAGGAAAATGGAGGGATCGTCCCTGCCTGGTCCCGGGATCCCCTGTGTGGCATTTGGATGCACAGGAATGATCCCAGGATATAGGGCTGGTGTAGACATGCCCTAGGTGGACCTTGGCTAGATCCAGTATGACTCAGCTTACGTTCTTATGTTTTGAAAAACTGGAGGGCTGATTGGTCTCTTTTAGTTACTTTTATTTCCCTTTGTTTAACTTCCTTGCATTTCTGATGCCAAATTTATATTTTTAGCCTAAAACGGCATTATAGGATATTTGTGTATAAGATTTATTGATTTGATTTGTATCCTGCCTTTTGTTTCTACCAAGAAAAATGTCACTCAAAGTGGCTGACAGTCACAAATAAAACCTGATGGCAACAATAATAAAAACAAATGCAAATGCAATTAAAAACACAAGAACAATAGAATGAAAACTGCATCCAACCCAACAGACCTCTTAAATGCTAAAGGCCTTCTTGAATAATAATGTATTTGCCTGCCGGCAGGACAGCAAATAAAAAGGCTACCTAGCCTCCCTTGTCAAGGAGTTCCATAGTCTGGGAGCGGCCACCAAAAAGGCCCTCTCTTTTGGGTCAACACCAAACATGCCTCTTAAGCAGTGGTCTTAAAAAAGGGCCTCTCCCAAAGATTTTAAGAAAAGGACAGCCTCGTATGGGAGAAGGTGTGTATGTGTGTACTAGACATTTACTCAAATATATTTTCGGCCTGCAAATCCTACCAGCAGCACTGGCTGGAAATCTTTCTGGAAATCAATGTCTTTAATTATTCTGGGGCTTTGCCCCTTCCACCAGCTCTTCCTTTCTCCTGCTATGGCCAAGGAATTCTGGGACTGGTAGTTCTTGAAAGCATGTCATATTATGAAGCACAAATCTGTCTGTCAAACTTCAATTCCTAGTTTAATTATACATGCACACTGTATTCAGGAAGAGGGCCAGAACTATCAGCCCACTGTTTAGAGCTTTGCTTATTCTGCTCTAACAATGCTTGTAATTGGCTCGAGTAAATCTCACAGAATCTGGGCAACAGGTAGGTTCCATAAATATCCTCAAGCATGATCTACAATTTAGCCTCTATTTCCCCCCCTCATGGTAACAGGATTGCAGAAGAAGAAATTTATTCAGTTTACATTTTACCGTGAGCTGATATAATTTCACACTTTTGAACCAATACGTGAACCGAAATGCAGTTATCCTTCAAATTTTCACCTCTCCAAATTTTGTGATAAAGTTCTCCAATCAAACAAATGCAAACAAGAAGCATATAAAAAGATACTTGGGGGGTGGGGAGGGGTACTGAAGGGTTTCAATTCCTCTCTCATCCTATGAAAACCAAACCCTGCAATACTACCCCGTAAACTTTTCGCTGCTTAAAAAAGTGGAGGCTATTAACAAAATGGTTTTGGGAGTGGTGCAGGAGCACCCAACCTTAGGGTGACCCTATGAGAAGGAGGACAGGGCTCTTGTATCTTTAACAGCTGTATTGAAAAAGGAATTTCAGAAGGTGTCATTTGTATATATGGGGAACCTGGTGAAACTCCCTCTTCCTCACAACAGGAACCTGTTGGTTGTTTTATTGTGGTTTTAATTTTTGTGAACCGCCCAGAGAGCTTCGGCTATTGGGCGGTATAAAAATGTAATAAATAAATAAATAAATAAATAAACACACAGTTAAAGGTGCAGGTGCCCTGCCTGCTGTTAAATCTGGTCGCTCTAGTATAGCTCCTGCACCTTCAACTGTTGTGATGAAGAGGGAATTTCGCCAGGTTCTCCATATATACAAATGGCATCTGCTGATATTCCCTTTTCTATGCAACTGTTAAAGATACTGGAGCCCAGTCCTCCTTTTCATATGATCACCCTACCCAACCCCACAGAACTGTTAAGACCAAATAGATGACGACACGAGACCAGATGGAACTCCCTGGAAGCTACTGTTAGCTCATCAAAA
The DNA here is from genome assembly GCF_023053635.1 of Elgaria multicarinata webbii. NCBI lineage: Eukaryota > Metazoa > Chordata > Lepidosauria > Squamata > Anguidae > Elgaria > Elgaria multicarinata. Next base: position 10,574,673 of record NC_086176.1, read on the forward strand.
AGGAAACTACTCTTAGATTATCGTTGTGGCTGTGGGGTGTGAAAGGTAGTGTGAATTCCATAGTTTAACTATGTACTTCTTTTTATTTGTCCTGAATCTCCCACCAATCAGCTTCATGGGATGACCCCAGATTCTAGTATTATGGAAGAAGGAGAAAAATGTCTCCTTATCTGCATTCTCCACTCCATGCATAATTTTGTACACCTCTATCATACCTCCCCTTAACTTCCTTTTTTCCAAGCTAAACAATCCCAGCGGTTGTAACCTTCCCTCATAAGGGAGATGCTCCAGCCCCCTAATTTAACAGCTACCTCTCCTTTTCCTCTCTCATTCCCTAACATATCGGAACAAAAAATGCCTAACAAAATAAATAAGTGTGCCCTCGATTTGCCTCCCCACCAATTAAAATTTGTCCCCACCAATTAAACAACAAAAGATTGCAGTTGATTAAGTTACTTGCAGCCCCTAAGAATATATACAAGTGCCCCAATTAATTAGACGGTAAGTACTTTGCAGCAACGGCCTTGAGACATAGGAGTTCGCCGGGAACCCTTAGCTGTGCATCAATAATTGCCTCAGAAAGGATTTCTGCTCCAAGAGAGGTGGGGAAAAGGTGAAGAGGGTATTGTATCAAGGGCAGCGCAGGTTCAGAAGCGGCCGTCATTCAAGGCGAACAAGAGAAGGCAAGGAGGATGGTGGCGAAGGTGTAAGGAGCAGGTGCTGCATAAAAAACGTGTTGGAGCAATCTTGCCCTGAATCAATTCTGTGTGACCTTCCCAGATGGGGAGCACACAGAGAAGCCGGGGCGGGGGGGGGGGGGGGAGAGAGGATGCGAAAAGCCATAGGAGGTTAGCAGAGTTCTTCACACAAAGAAGTGCACTTCGTGTTGCATAGCAGTGTTCTGTGCACAGAAGAGGAAGCAAACCTCTGCCTAACATGTGTAAATGGGTAAGCAGGTGTCCTTTTGGAATCGCCAAGAGCCCTCAGACAAAACCATTTACACCTTGTTAATTAGCAAGACTTCATTCATGGCTCAATGCAAGACAGGAGGAGCCCAGCTGTCTAAGGGCAATTTATACAAGCCGCAGAATCAAGCAGTAACGCTTTTGCTGGGCTGAAGTCCTTTTGGGGCTGTTTGTGGGGAAAGTGCTATTTTTCTAAGTGCAGGAAATTTTATGCCAGCACTGATGCACAAGGTGCTAGCCACAGAATCTGTTATGACGTAGCGTAAAGAAAAGGAGAGTCAAAGTTTATCTTAAACCTGGGAGCTCATGTGCAATAGGTTAACAGGCCAAAAACTAGAGATGTAAAATTTCTGGAAATTTTGAAGCCATGGAAAAAAACTGGTTTTTTCCCGGGGTTTTTTCAGGGGAAAACCGGAATTTTTTGGAAAAATTGAAATAATGCAATATTAGCACTTTTTACAGATTGAAAGTCACTTTGTTACTTTAGGAACATAAAATGTAATTATGTCCAAGTTGGTTTGGCATGAAATTATTACATTTGGTATATTAAAACTAGTGCATTCAAACAATTATTACAAATTTAATTTACTTTTTTTTGGTAACAAATGGAGCCACAAGCTCCTGAACTGTTAGGAACACCTGAACAGTAAGGAACCTCTTTGGTTCTGCCAGTTTATGAGGAGCAGGCAAAGAACAATTTTAAAAAACAACAACTGAAGAAACTACCAACATTAGCAACAAAGAAAATTATTTATGTCTCCGCTAGTCTTCCAGTGTCAAGACATAAAGCCCCCATTCCCATGAAAAGAACTGAGAAAAACGGGCGGGGGAGAGATTCAATGAATATGCACGAAATTTAATCAGACTCATTTCCTGACCTACAGCTATCACTATTAGTTTCAGTCTCTGCGTCCATGGAAGTGCTGCCCCCTAGAGGCAGAAATGCATCTTCTTCTTGCATTTGAGAGTTGTAGTGTCAGTTTGCAACCTAGGACTTGCTTGTCCTCGCTGCACAGAGACTGTAATAATCTGATACTGTACAGTTTTTAGAAATCATGAGAAGTAAATATCTGAACACCTTGTCTTAAACATTTTATTCATCATGCTAAAATAAAACATCCTGTAATCCGTTTTGTCTTCATTTTTTTCAATTTTTCCAGTTTTTTGGGAAAAAAACCAAAAAAGGCTTCAGGGAAAAAACGGGGAAAAAACTGTTTTCTTCCTAATTTTTCCATTTTTTTTCCGGGCCTTCACATCTCTACCAAAAACGCAACACAAGTTTCACATAGCTCAACATTACATTAAGCTAGGGTGACCATATGGAAAGGAGGACAGGGCTCCTGTATCTTTAACAGTTGTATTGAAAAGGGAATTTCAGCAGGTGTCATTTGTATATATGGGGAATCTGGTGAAATTTCCTCTTCGTCACAAGAGTTAAAGCTGCAGGTGCCATGCCCTCTTTTGTATCTGGTCACTCTAATTAAGCAGAATTTTTAAGGGCACAATCCTGTGCATGATTAGACAGAAAAGTCCTACAACTCCCAACATGGTGGGAGTATTAGGACTTTCTTTAATCTAAACATACATAGGATTGTGCCCCGAGATAAAAACAAAGTTTGCTACCACCCATCTGGGCTGTGATTTAATTCCCTGGTCTATGCAGTGGCTCTAAAGCAGTGGTTCCCAATTGGGGGTCCGTGGACCCCAGGGGTCCGCGTAACCCACCCAGGGTGTTTGTGGCACCATTCACACATTCACCATTCATTTCTGGAGTCCACTGATGACGAATTCCTACCAGAAGTAAAATATAACATCACTGTGCACCTGCGTGATTTAGCAACTAGCTTCAGAGATTACTTCCTTGCACCTAATTCTGAAAACTCATGGAGAAGGAACCCTTTTGAATGTGGTGATGTACAACTAACAACTCCATTTGCAGAAGAGCAAGATGCACTTGTTGACGTGACTTGTGATGGTTCATTGAAATCATTTTTCAAAGAATATAGACTGGACCAATTCGGGGTGAAGGTTTTTCCTGATTATAAGAAGTTAGGTGAAAAAGCTTTGAAACATCTAGTTCCCTTTCGTTCCACATATCTTTGTGAACAAACATTTTCAACGTTTTGTTATATGAAGAACAAGCATAGAAATCGGCTCGATGTTTATCCAGATTTGAGATTAAAAGTTGGAAACATTGAACCGGATGTGGAAGGGATTGTTCGGGACAAAAAGAGGCATGATTTCTCCCTTCACATTTAGGTTTAGTAGCTGCTAGACATGTCATAATTTGTTCAATTGTAAACTACACGTTAGTAAAATTAAATTCATCTTTATATTCCTAACTAAATCATTGTCATTTTTCCGTGGTAATATCACAAATTTTATGGTCTGTTTTTTAGGATACCTAAAATCCTTTGCTTATTAGGGGCTACCCCTTATTTTCTCCAAAAAAATTCTTCGCACAGGTAACTACCATAGAGATAACAATTTTTTTCAAAAGGAGGGGGTCCATGGCTTGGCATTTGAAGAACAAGGGGTCTGCATTACTTAGCTAATTGGGAACCACTGCTCTAAAGGAACAAATCTCACCTCAAAGTGCGCATGTACTGCTAAGAGTAGTCCAATTCAAGATTTGTCCAGATGAGATTACCTTTCTCGGAGGAAACCAAGAGAAACGTCCCTGGACAAATTCATTCGAATAAAATCTAGATTGTTAGAAATGAGTCTTGCCCCAGACTTTCCTGGTGCTATTGGGCTCAAATCTGATCCCTGTTTGGATGAGGGATACAACAAATGTATGTTGTTTTGTTTTCCAGATTGAAAATCACATATACATAGTGGCAGAGGCATGTTTCAAGAATAACAAAAGGTTTCCAAGCAGTTATTGCAAGTCCACACAAAAAGAGAAAGAAAGATATTATTAGCTGGGCAGCATATTTCACAATTATGCCTGTTTGACAGGAAAGGAGAGGTGTGAAATAGCCTGATCTACCAAATCAACGGCCGAATACCTATTATACCTATTTCACAGAATAAGGAAGGTGGCACAATAACTTGGTCTACCATAGCAACAGCTTGGTAGCTGGTCTGTCAAGCAAGACACCAGTGCACAGCAAGGAACAATAGTCAACAGTAATAGCCTGGTACTATATGCAAAAGCAGTAAAGCATATGACAGATAATATAGAAAAACAGTGAGCAACAGCCTGGCATCCAGCTCAATAGCAAGCCAGATAATTAAGGAATGTGTCTATATGCCACACCAACAAAACCACACCAACAAGAGACATCAGTCTTTGGTGCCTTTCAATGGGAATCAATGCACACTAATGCTTAGACCAGTGGTTCCCAAAGTGGACGGTAGTGCCCCCTTGGGGGCGGTGGGATTGCATGGGGGGGGCTAAGAGGCAAGGGGTGCAGGGGGGCGCTCGAGGTGGTCTTTTCCGAGAAGTGCCTCTCCAGAAGGTCTTAAGACCCAGGGACATTTTTATGAGAGAAGGTAGTTTGGTCCCAAGCCATATAGGGGAAGAATCCATATATGTATTAACACCGTTTAAGAAGAGTCCTTTTAACGGTAAATTGAAATGTTTCAAAAGCACCAAAACCCTAATTAAGAGACATAGCCAGCTTGGTGTGCCCCGCCACACCGGCTGCAAAACAGAGGCGTTCACTCTCTTTTCCCTCCCTCCCTCGGCAAGCCTGTGGAAGGTGCTTCGGATTTTGAATAAATATTCAATTAATTGTTACTGTTTTGAATTTTGTTATTATCTTCCTTAGTGGGTTGTTGAAAACCGCTATTCTGAATAATAATTTTTATAGTGTAGGGTAGGGGGCACTGGGCATGAGTTTGTGGAACCAAGGGGGCGGTGAGCTGAAAAAGTTTGGGAACCACTGGATTAGACCAAAATGAATGTGCAAAACAACCCATTTGGAACAGACTATCCTTGTAAAAATGGCAGCTACACTTTTACTAATAAGTGTCCCAAATATGCAAAGTCACCTTTTTTTTATCAAAGCAGAAACAGTAGGTTTTGTTTTTTACACACCCCTAATACTCACCTTTTATTTCTAAATGGGGGGAGGATGTCCAACTAGCTACCCGTGGCCCACATACCAATTTTATATGATTGCATTAGAAGAAACTTTATTATGTGTTCTCTTCTGGATCCAAGATATAAAATTTACCTATTTATACATTTTCCTAATAATTCAGACTTGCAAATAAATACATAAAACTCACTAGCACATACTTTTTTCTTTCTTTCTTTTTTACTTCACATATCAATCGCTGAGTTCAGACATGAACAAGCTGCAGCAAATCTTGGGCTCGCCTGCTCTGACCTCCCCTTCCCCTCTCCTTTGTGCATGTGAGGAGGTGTTTAGAAGTTTCCACATCTAATTTGTGGCAAACCATAAGCCCCCTCCACACATCAATCCCACGAAGGGGCACCACACAGTTTAAAGGGCAGCAGTGCTCCCCCACCACACACACACTGAACATGGATATCTGAGAAGGGGAACCCTATGTGCACAGACCTCAATAAGAGCTGGAAGCCTGGAAACCGTTGCAGTCAGGATCCAGCTCCCATGGACGCGGATCTACATAGGCTGAGGGCACAACCTCGGTGGCAGAGCTGTTGGCACAGCCCCGCTGCCCCTTTAAACGAGCAAGCCAGCCTAGAAACAGTAAAAGATGGAGCACCAATTCACACCTGCGTGCACATGCATGTGTGAAAGGCACATGGATAGAATGTGCCTTTCCACACCAGAATTTCCATGTCTGCTCACATAATTTCAAATCCAATTTCCTGCAATGGCATTCAGCTGCAAGTCCCCAAGTAGTAAATGATTAAGGAATGTACATGCATCTCTGAAACAGCCCTTAGGGACCCATCAGTCCACACATTGGCCCTGTTCAGAAGACACCTTAAACCACACCTTTAACCATGGTGGTTAAGCTAGAAAGCCAGGCTGTGTTCAGAAGACACCTTAAACCATGGTGAATAAGGCTTTCTGTGGTTTAAGGTGTCTTCTGAACACAGCCCGGCTTTCTGGCTTAACCACCATGGTTAAAGCTGTGGTTTAAGGTGTCTTCTGAATGGGGCCATTGATAAGGAAGGTCTAGATGCAAAGTTTTAAAAGTTTTAGAGGATTCAAAACAATAACAAAACCATTCGATTCTCTTCTTTTCACAAAATAAATGTCATGATGATAGTATTGGAAATTTGTAAATAGCCATTTGCCTGCTCTTCTGTTGTTAGTAGCCTCTCTAGGAGAACAGGCACAGAAACTTTTCTGCACTGATTCTTCCTCTTTTTTTCTCCCTCTCAGCTGTTTAGGCCACAATTGGCAGATATAAGTATGTAAAAGCAGGAGAACTAGTTTTGTTTGTTTGGCTTTTGTTTTTAAAAAGGCTAGTAAGTCTTCTGTACAAGGCTGCATTACTAGGAAAACCAATACACATTTATTTACAACATTTATAGGCAAAAGTGCTCGGGGGAACTTCACTTAAAATATAAATAAATTAAAAAATTAAATTACAAATTCAAGAACAAGAACAAAACCATAAAATATGATGCGGTATAAAACCCAATACTGAGGAATAAAGCAAAAACAGCTTGAAAAGGCCTGAAAATAAATAAATAGATCTTTGCTTGGCCCTGAAATGACAAAGAAGGTGCCAGGTATTCCACAACCAGTAGCCACCAATGAAAAGGCCCCTTCATAGCCATCTACCACACCTCATCTGTTAGGGGCACCCAGAAAATGGCCTCTGATGAAGACCTCAACATCTGAATTGGTACAGGTGCGGAAAGGCAATCCTTCGAATCCCGTGGTCCTAAGCTGTCAGGGTTGTAACTGTCTAAACTAGCACATTAAATTGGGCTAGAAATGTATTAGAAGCCAGTGAAGAATATGTAGGAAATGGTAGACCTGATGGTTTAGCTTTTCTCTATGAGGTTATTATAATAAATGGTACAACAAGCGTACATAATCTATAATACAAAATAATTACTAGGAGTCAACATAGGATTTCAGAGGAACAAATCGCACCAAAGCCACCTAATTTCCTCCTTTGATTGTTGGTTGGAAAATAGCACCCAATGATTAGTCAATAATGGATCTCAGTAATTAAGGGGATTAGTAAATAATGAATCTCCAACCCAATTCTCACATTACACTCTCCACGTGGGAGCCAGTGGAAACGTTACTGCACGGCAGCAATTCCATATGGCTTTCATAAACAGTACGCAGATTTCAGCTTCTTTTACAGGGACAGAAGCAGTAAAAGAAGCAGATTTCAGCTTCTTTTACAGCGGGAGCAAGTTTTAGCCCTTTTAAGTTTTAAAAATATTCTTGATGTAACGTGAACTAAGATTTCCCATAAGCAGACGGCAGGGCTTCAGTATGGCTTCCTACCCACCCTCTGCCTTAGGATTGGTATAAGCTAAATAAATTATGCAAAATAGTAACAATTGCAGAATAAATTATGCAACAATGAAAAACTATGTACATTTGCATGATTTATAGGTTCACAAAATTTGCTTGGCACAGAAATTGCTTCAGTGCAGAATTTCATATTTATTTATTTGTTTTTGCACAGAGCTTACATTGCCCAGATCATAACTTGTGAGAGTCACTCTCTGTAGGGTCCACTCCTATGCCACTAAGGGCTTCCATGTCAGTAAGTGACTGGCAGTGCTAGAAACCTGTCCAAGTGGTCCATACTGTAAGTGTTCTCAAACATACATGTATCCTGTGGAGCCACTACAAGTGTTTGTAGGAATTTACCTGTGAGACCATAAAATGAGGATCAGGTAACCCACAGTGCTGTTCAGAAATCAGTCCTGGTTTCAATCCTAGTTCAGTAACTCTGATTTTCGTGTGAGAAATACGATCTGATTACAGAAGGCACTGTAAATACTGTAAGGACACAGTAGGATCAAAATTGCAAACGATCTTGAGAAATTGGAGCACTGGACTGAACAATTGGGCAGAATAAACAGGAATGCTTGACCAGTGGACCAGATCTTACTCACAAGGCAATTCTACCTGGCACCCAGCAGCCTGCTCAAATATTTATCAATCTGTGATTAAAGCTTTCTCTACAATTTCATTTATATGGGGGGAAATTGTTTTTAAAGTTGCATGTGAGAGATTCCATTCTTCAATATCAACAAAGAGGATTGTGGCACCTTAAAGGCTAACAAATTTATTCTGGCATATCATTTTGTTCACTTCATTAGAGGCACTATATTCCAAAAAGTTTATGCCAGAATAAATATGTTAGAGAGCAATCCTATGCCTATCAGACAGTGTCTGCTGGGCAGCACAGGATAGTTCAGTTTCCTGGCTCCGAGCTTGGAGACAAGGTCCCAAGCTCGGGGCCAGGAAACGGTGCTCCCAGCCACCTCCCACTCATAGCTGTCGCAGAGAGAACCATGCCAGCTATTGTACCTCTCCGCGTTCAGAAAACAGAGTGCCGAGACAGGGAAAAGGGGGCATTCCCAGTGAGGAGAGGCCATCAAGGCAGCTGCCTTATGCCATTTCCTATGGTCACCCCACCCTCCTTCCCTCTCCCTCCAAGGCGCTGCTACTAGACGGGCGAAATTGCCCATTTAGCAGAAACACATGGCAGCTGCTCTCCTCCTGCCCTGCCTTGGATACTTAGCAGCCTTCAAGTTCAGAGGCTGCCGAATATCTGGATAGGATCACACCCTTCAAGATGCCACAAGGCCCTGATGTTTTGCTGCAATAGACTAACATGGCTACCCTCTGAACGTTCTTCAATCTAACACCCTAGACAAAAGCTACTCAGATCATATGTGAAGGAACGTAGGTCATGCAGCAAAATATATTTCTAGCCTCTGCTCCAGATTTCTCAAGAACAGGGGCCCCCTCCAAATACACAACTTTTGGGGGCTTCCCAGAAGCACTGGCTGGCCACTGTGAGAATCAGTGAGGACTATACAAACTTTTGGTTTGATCTGGCAAGGCTCCTTTTATTGTCTTAACCTAGACATATCTGAATGGTACAATGAAAATAAGCAACAGCAAAAATATTGGAAGGAAAACTCACACGAAAAAAATGGCTTGGCTCTACCAATGACCAAGGTATTGCACAGGCTCACCATCTATATTTGAGTTAGAAATAGGATTCCATCGCAAAGAAATAGTTCATCCTCCAATGATGCATGATAACTGGAGCCCAGCATGAAAGACATAAGGAGTTACAACATCGCTCCAACTTGGCAGCAAATTTGGACTCAGCTGGAGTACTGCGTATGACAGAGGCAGTCTCACCAGCCAACTTAGGCAGAGTATTTTGGGTGCCATTAAAAAGACAGCAGAGTGCAAGAAAGACAAAGAGATTTTATCCATGTGGCACAATCCAAAAGGAAAGTTCTCTTGCACAAGCCCGATTAGGAAATGAACAGGAGCACACGGCCCCAGTAACTCTCTTGCACAGCTCCTGGACATTTTTTCTGTACAGACCTCATTCAATTTACCCAATGGATTGTGCACCATGTTAATTAGTGGGAGAAAGGTTCCATTCAGTTCAATGAAGTCTGCCTACAAAAATTTACTGGCACTGGTGCAGCTACCAAAGCCCAGGGCCACATAGCTCAAGGACGCGCGCGCGCACACACACACACACACACACACCACTGCCACCCAAATAAGCACCCAGAGAGTAGCGGGTGACAAGCCCACCAGGAAACTCCATTTTATTCCTGCATTCACAATGGCGCTGTGATTTAAATGAGTTTAAAATGCAAAACTGCACATGCTCAGTCTTTTTTAATCATGGTTGGCAAACAGAATTGTTCCTATCCCTGTTCTAACGTGTAAGAAATGTATAAACAATTGTAAAGCATGGAATGGTGGTTGGAGAAGACAAGAGAAATGTTAGTTGGGTACTTCACAGTAATACACATGACCAGTTCACCCACCCGACAAAACCATTAAGTCCAGGGTCTAAAATGACCCACGGCACCAAGGCTGCCTGGTGAGATCTGCCTAAGGGTTGATGAGAATTTCATTGCAGTTTGTTTCTTATAAGAATTACCCCAAATCCACAAAGTTCTCAATATCCAGGACAAAGAGAACTTGAGATTTTTAAAAATGTGGAACTGATACTGGCAGATTTGTCCACCCAGGCCATGGCTTTGAGTGATTAGCTCCTAAAAGTCTGCGTTTGAATCTCTATGATACAAAGACTTAGGCCTCACCTAGACCTACGGGTCTAGCGCGACGGAGGGGTGAGGATCTTGCGATATTTTTATCGCAAGATCGCCCTGTTTACACATGGCGCGCGACGGCCTCGGATGAACAGGACGTTGCACCCACCATTTTGTTTTTTTAAAACACACACACACACACACACATAAGGAGCGCACAAGTGCTCGTGCGCTCAAAGGTAAGTTTTTTTTAAAAAAATAATAATTTCCCCGCTTCCCCCACCCCACTCCCGATGAGCTCTGCGCTCCATGCGCGGTTCCCGGCTCCTCGCTAGCAACTGCGAGGAGCCGGGACAAACCACGACGGTGGGCCACACTTTCTGCGGTCTCGGGATCATCCTGAGACCACGGAAAAAATGTGCCTAAAGGGTAGGGTGATATCCCAGAGAACAGGAGGGATCATCCCTCCCTGCTCCTGGGATCCCCTGTGCATCATGTGGGCACACAGGGACGATCGTCGGGATATCACTCTGTCTAGCCATGACCTTAATGTTGCTACCTCCTTTTTTCTGACAGGTTCCCCATCTTTGATGACTCTAGGAGAACATGAGAACATAAGAAGAGCCATGCTGGATCAGACCAAGGGTCCATCTGGTACAGCACCCTGTTCCCACAGTGGCCCATCAGCTGTCGTCCAGGGACCCACAAGCAGGACAAGGTGCAACAGCACCCTCCCACCCATGTTCCCCAGCCACTGGTGTACACAGTCTTACTGCCTCTGATACTGGCAGGCAGATACATCATGGTCTTCTCCATGCTGGGAATAGCTGTACCTACTGAATTTGGCTACTGCAGATGAGTGAGAATTTCAGTTCAGTTCATTTCGCATATGAATCTACCAATAAGGAGACATTATAAACAGGATATCACCAACAAAATAAACTGTGAGAGGGAGAAAAAGAATTAAGAAGGTATACGACAGCAGTTTTCAAATATCTAAAAACCTGCCAAAAAGGAGAACAATTGCCTTGGAGGCCCACAGACAGAAGAACAAGAAGCAACTTGTTCAAATTACAGCCAAACAGATTAGAACTGGGCAACGGGAAGAGATGCTACCAAGCTGTAACAACAAGAAGCTGTTGAACAAAAGTGGCCCAGTTGTGTTGGCTTTGGTGGATGATTTTCATAAGAGGCAGGATGAACATCTACCTCGGGACGGTTTTAAGTCAGCAATCACAGAGAGCTGAATTAGATTAATCTTGACATGCCTCCCAACTCTTGTAAATTTTCCAATTCTTTCTATTAAGGCCCAAAGACAGGAGGATTTTGCAGATGGAGCTGTAGAGTTAAGACTCCAAAAGATGAACTGCAATTGGCTGTCTGGCTGGGGAAGAGACGGGGAACAGAGCAGGGCATGTAATTGTGTGTTCTGCGCTGTTGCACTTAAGGCTGCAATCTGACACAGGCAGGCCTAGTTCACACACAACAGATTAGGTGCTTAAACTGTTTCTAGACTGTATAAATTATGCAAATTGAGAGAGAGTTGAAAATGCTTTGAGACAGGCAACACTTCCCACGCTGTACATAGGATTTATTTTATCCCACTGTTTACCTCTGGTTCGAACAGGCTTTGCAGGGTTTTGAAACAAGACAAAACCCTGTTTACTAGAGCTGAAAGTAGGATGTGAGAACACACTATAGCAGGCAACCCTCTTCAACACTCTGAAATAATACTTTCATGGGTCCCCCTAGCCTTAAGTCCCTACTCTTCCTCTGAAGAGATTGTGTATGGCTCCCATGGCTTTTTCCACCTAAGCAAGCAGCTGGCAGGGGCAGATCCTTTTTTGTGAACCGCCCAGAGAGCTCCGGCTATTGGGCGATATAGAAATGTAATTAATAAATAAATAAATAAATCCTGTAGCTTCAGCAATAGAGAAAGGAAACTATTTAAACCAGGGGCATAGCAGACCTCTCACAGCGAGGGGAATTTCCACTCTGGAATAAGTGTTCGCAGTGTGCAACTCTAATATTGAGGACTGTGACCAGACAAAGGATATAACAGCTTTATTTCTTCAATTCCCACCTGGTGGGGGTCTCTCGTTCACAACCAAGTTGCCTGAAGGAGTCCAATGGCCCCCACAGACAGCCCTAGCTGGCTGGTCAAAAGCATGGTAGCAAATTGAACCGACTCTATCTTGGATTAAGAAGTCCTTGCCTATGTGGATTCCACCTTCTTTTTAAAATACAAGCGAGTAAGCATGGAAAGAACAGGGAAATTAATCCTTGTGTGTCCAAAGACCTACGTAATAGAGGGCAGGGAATCATCCCGGACTGGTTTAGCAGGGGGAAGTATGTTGTTGAGATTTAAGAGAGCTTTTGACAAGTTTCAATACAAGTTTGTATGAAAAGGGTTTTTTTTCCCCTTCAGGGTGGGCAGATCTGCCAGGGCAAATGGAAATGGGGAATTCCAGGTGACGAAGCTTCAGTTGTAAGTAACCCAGTTTCCTATATCTATTTGCCTTTTCTTTCCATCAGAAAAAAGATTCTTCTGCAAAGAAGGATCGGTGGAAAGCAAGAGGAGAGTCTGTACTTCACAGGATAGGTTGACTTGTGTGTAGAGGAATCATAAGTATGTGCAAATTTCTCTTTTCTCAAGGAGTTTCCAGATAACTGCATGTTAATTTTTTAAATTAGCGCCCTACATTTCAGATTAAACAAATCTACAAAGAGCCAAGGGGAAGGCAGACTTGACGCAAACCCTCCCAACTTCCCGCAACCCTAATATATAAAGGGCAGCCTTATTCTCTTCTCCTTATGGGCACCTCTAAACGGCCAATGCACCCCAGTTCCTTTTCAGGGCACTTGTATGGGAGAACCCAACCTTCTGCCTTGCACATAAAATGATGCACATTTTAAATCATATCCAAAAGGATGCAATCCCCACCCCCACCCCAGATTTCATCTCCCTCAAGGCATGGCTCAACAGATGCTCTTCATAAACCCTTGGGTGGCGTGCGGGCGAGGGGGGCGTTATAGTTATAGAAATGTATCCAGCAACAATAAACCAACCCAGAGAAAAGGGCTGTCTCTGTGCTTTGCGTGGAACAGCCACGAGCCAGCTGTGCAGCAGTTTGAAATCATGACCTGATTTTTCAATTATGCCTCCCCTCCCCCTTTCTACAAGCCATTTGACACAAGAATGGGGGATCTGCGGGAGGGGGGGAAAGGGGGGGCAGGTCGCCTCCCAAGCCCCAGTGACACAGTTCCAGTTTCTCCAACGTGCACCCAGACCCTTGCCCCCAAGTTGTGGGGAAGGTCGGGAAATCCAGCAGTTGGCAATTCAACTCTGCCCATAAGAGTACCCACCTGGATGATGCTCTCAGGATGCTATATTAGTGCTGGAGGATCTCACCGAAGAGGAAAAGCGGAGGGTGTGCTGAACTGTGATGGTGTTTAAGCTCTCCAAAAGCTCTTCCATTCGATGTTCGCTTCTTGCTTTTAGATCTCTCTCTCTCTCTCTCTCTCTCTCTCTCTCTCTCTCTCTCTCTCTCTCTCTCTCTCTCTCTCGTAATGTTTTGCGGGATCCCCTAGAAGGGATCCATCTCCACTCCCTGGGATCTTGCTAGCAGCAGCCTTTCAACAGAGCCTCCTCTCGAAGGGAACATGCCAGCCAGCCGGTCGCCCAGCCTGTTGTCTGGGCTCCAAAAGCAAGCCTCGGCGGAGAGTTCTCCTAGCCCACGCTGGAGGTTCCGGGGCTCCCCTTTCTCGCCCGGCCTTTCCTTGCTAGGACCTTTTCCCTCCGCCTCTCCAAGACCTTTTGCCCGGGAGATGCCTTGCAGCTCCAACCCTTTTTTCCCCTGCAAAAGCGCCTCCTTGAGAGATTCCTTTCTGCAAACGCTCCGGCGGGTTTTCCCTTTTTGCGCTTCTTCCCGGGACTTCGCTCGCTTCCCTTGCAAAGGGCCCCCGCTCAGATCTGAAGGGGGGGGCGCAAAGGAGGGGTCTCCGTTCTCCTGCGCAGGCTGTCGGGGGGCGCTGCAGACGCCGTATCTGACCCCCCCTCCGAGGAGACTCCGGCGAGAACAGCGCTTGTATTTCCCCTGCTTTGCACCGGCTCCGCCGGCCCCAAGCCGAGCAGCCCCGCGTCCTGAAGGCGGAGCTCCACGCGGAGGCCTGGCCCTGCCTTCCACGCTCCCTGCCAGCAGCAAGCTTGGAAGGGATCCTCAAAGACTATCCAGTCCACCCCTCTCGTTAGAGAAAGGTTCATTCAGGCAGCCGAAACTCAGCAGTGATTAATTTCTAAACCGAGAGGCGCCTGGGCTCAAGCCTGCCTAGCATGCCACCTGCCCTATTCATTAATCTTAAATGCACTATTTTCTCAGTCTCACCGCATCCCCAGTCTAGGGGATAATATATCGGCCTGCCTTCCAGAACCGCTGCTGGTACTTATGAAACTCCTGGGATGATTGATAGGAAGCTCTTTGAACACTTGATGCATGTTTTATAAGGGCTAAATATTATTAAGTGTGGGGACTTAATAATACACTAGCTCAGTAAGGAGAGAAAGCCATTCTACCTATGCCCAGAAGCAGTTTCTGTATTATGAAGGCTGTCAGTTAACGAAATAATCGTTAGACAATTTGTCATCTGTCTTCAAAACAAGAAATTGGTAAATGTTAAGGGCTGGCATGTTACCAAAACTGCAATATGGGTTCCAATTTTGAAGTATTGGAGAAAAGGTAAGAGAATTTACAATTTAACAACAAAACCAACCACTCCTGTTTAGAAGAAAAGCATTGTTTACCTCCACCTCCCCTATTCCATATTGGTGAAACACACCAGAAACAAAATAGCTGCAAAAGGTTAATTTGCAACTCCACCAATTACATTTATCATTGCGGATTAAATTCGCTCCGACTGACTGTAACGCCAAAGCTATAATTGATTAATCCAGCAATTCAGAGGGAACAGGGAATTCTGAGGTGGGCGGCGTTTGATAAAGGCGCATGGTGGATGCTGTGTCACTGTGAGCCCTTAGCTCCACTACTCTAGGGCCTGCTATGCCTCACCCAAGAAAATAATATATAATGATAATAATAATAATAATAATAATAATAATAATAATAATAATAATAAATAATAATAATAATAGTTACCCGCCTCTCCGGGGTACAACACAAATAAAAACACCATAAAATACATACAACTAATTCAAACGTTTAAACCCAGTGCATCATTAAAAGCAGCACACCATTAAAAAAGGCATCTTAAAATTCAACTGGGTAGGCCTGCCGGAAGAGATCAGTCTTCCACAAACTGGGAGCGGCAGAAGAAAAGGTCCTCTGGGTAATAGTTGTCAGCCTTGTTTTTGTTGGCTGGAGTAAATTCTTCCCAGAGGACCTGAGTGTGCGGGGCAGATTGTACGGGAGAAGGCGATCCCACAGGTAGCCCGGACCCAAACCATGTAGGGCTTTAAAGGTGATAACCAACGCCTGGAAACTAATTGGCAGCCAGTGAAGAGATTTTAAAATTGGTGTAAAGTGGTCACCCCTAGGTGTACCGGTGACCAACCTGGCTGCCATATTTTGAACTAGTTGAAGTTTCCGGGCTAGGCACAAAGGTAGCCCTATGTAGAGCGCATTGCAGAAGTCGAGCCTCGAAGTTACCAGCGCGTGCACTACCATCTTTAGGTCTTCCGACTCTAGGAAGGAGCGCAGCTGGCGTATCAGCTGAAGCTGATATCAAAACCACGGCTGAGTTCGGAGGAGACGCTAAGCAACGGTTGTTTCCCATTCTGTTCCTATTACTCCCCCCTCCCCCCCCCGGTTGATTAGCATGTCGTCCAAACTACATAACAGGTACTTTCCCATGTGATCTAGAAATGCAAGCTCTTTCATTTAGATATGACAAATTTGTACATTTTCTAGTATGTCTTACAAACATACTTCCTACACAGTTTAACTTTTCTCAGATTTCAAAAATTTCTGCTTGCTTGATCCTGTTCAGAAAGAAAGAAAGAAAGAAACAAAAAAGCTGATATTCTGCTCACTAAACAGTGCACAAAAGATAAAAGCATCAGCAAGAGGGAAAGCAGTTGGCAGGGGGATGGGGGTTGAAGCAGAAAAAACATGGATGTGGAAAGAGTTAAACATACAAACACCATGACATCTTTGTTCCAAGTTGCCTCCTCCTAAAGCAAGTTTTCTCTAACAAAGACAGCCATCTGGGTTTTATTACATGTGTTTCAAGGCCAAAATGCACATGACATGCAGGGAATATGCTCCACAGTTTTGTACAACTCATTGTACTGGTAGTGACTGAGTTCACATGATCGTTGCAGCTCGTGGCACCCACAGGCACCATCCAGAAACTAGAAGCTACAAGTGTGTCTTACTGGGATGCCTGAAGCTGGCGGAGGTGAGTGTGCAAGGATTAAACAATCCTTGCACAGTCCTAAAACAGGCCATGGGTTCTGTGAGGGTCATTTAATCCTTGCCCAACCCACCCTCACCGGGTTCAGACAACACAACAAGCAACAGTTGCAGCTTGAATATGTAAAGCTGGTGGGTTGTTTCATTGTCCGAACAGGACCAGTCAGAAAATATACACTAGACTTATCAAGCAGGTATTGCAGGAGGGTCTGCTATAAGGAAGTCCAACAGTGACACAAGAAAGCTAGAGAAACAGTACAGAAAGCCATTTCATTTCATTTATATCCTACCTTTCTTCAAGACGGTGTACATGATTCCCCCCTTCCCCATTCGTGCACATATTTCATTCTCACAACAACCTTGTCAGGTGGCTAAGCCTGGGAGATAGTGACTGGTCCAAGTCATCCAGGGAGCTTCATGGCGGAGTGGGGGTTTAAACCAAGCTCCTAGTCTGATGCTATACTTTGCTAGAGCCTGCTTCTGGCACTCTGGTTCTGTATTTAATGAACCCAAAGGGGAGAGGACATTGCTCTCCTCCTCTTTGTGTTGACATTGCTGTTCTCCTCCTCCTTCTGCAGTAGGGAGGCATTTCTATTCATGTAGAAGGGCTTGGCTCTCAAAGGGTTGTAGCTAGCTTCTACTTGACCACCAACCTGACATGGCATTGACTCACGGCCACAGTCCTCCCTGGTTCTCCAGTGTAGCTGAGTAGACTAAAGCCATCCTACGGTAGACCCACCCTCTCCCTCAAGGCTATAGTGGTTATAGTAGTTTTCACTAGTGTGGCACTCACTCTGGCTATGAACTTGATTAATGTCACACTCATCCAAATGGAGGGCAGGCCCACTCCTGCTTTTGAATGTCTTTTCTTCTTGAAAGCTTTTCAAGAAGACAGGGACGCTGTTGTGCAGTTCTTTTGGCGTTAGGCTAGATCAGTAGTTTTCTGACTCTGTTCCAGGGAATTCCAGGGTTCCTTGAAAGCTTTGCAGTAATAGCGCATAAGTTCCTCTGATAAATTGATTGCCCATCACTAACAGTCTTCCCCTGCAATGTGCATCCACAGGAGGCATTTGGTCAATTCTAGGTTATACTCTCTTTATTAATATGGGGCAACTGTGAGGCCCAGGAGGTCTGGGCACTGCCCTGTGTGAATTGTGTGCACATCCCAGAATCCTCTGCCAAACTGAAGCTTAGTGAGACATGCAGGGATCCTTCCACAAATCAATGTTAAGGATTTGAAAACTACTGGTCTAGATAGCCTCATGGGGCTTCCATCTAGTCCTACGAATCAATGAGTAGAACCAGAAAGCCAAAAAGGATAATCATTCCTTTGCAAAAGAAGCAGAGTATTCCAAATACAGCACTCCTAGCATATTAACACAATGGTTACAGTGCCACAAGCAAAATTTAAGAAGGAAAATACACCAGGCCTGATAAATCTGTATAAACCATGGAAAAAGTTGGTTCTGCAAACCATTTTAGCCCAAGTACTTGGATTTTAGCTGATTTTGTTCAACTGACTCCAGCTGGACAAGGCTGCTTGCAACCCAAGGATTCCAAGAGCAATTGGTTTCCAAATCTGGTGGAAGTTTATTGAAATTAGGGCTGTCAACTCCCAGTACTGTATTTCTTTGATAAGCCTCTGAACTGAAGCTTGCTAGCTTCTGCCCTTCTGGGAGAACCATGTCAAGCTTCAACTTGGATTAATTTGTGTCTTTCACAATTGGTTGTTTTGACATTTACATACAGAGGCAAAAGTAGCACAGCATGGCAGAAGGTCTAGCTATTTAAACAGGGGGGAGTGAAACAGGGTGATTAAAAGAAATATGCTGATAGCCCCTCTTCAAATCATAAATATGAAACTTCTCCGTAAATTCTGTTGGAATCTGTGGCCAAATTTGATAGACTCAGTGCATACCATTTCAAAAGGGCCAGCTCAAGTCATTGTGGTATCTGATGTGGAAAATACAAATAGCAGACACGCACACGCTAATTAACATGGAGCAAATCCACCAGGAACTTCTCCAACTTCATTGAAATCAATGAGAGCAGCACAAGAATACTCTGTGGTATCAAAACCTAGGGTGAATCTGAAAACTGGTTGCTTGGTACTCTCTGCAAGGTTGTTTTCTAAGATAAGAGTCCAATTAATCTAGTGCTTAATTTCTAGAAAGTACGCTGCCGAAAGGTATGCCTGTGTTGAAGTTGTGTCCCCTTCACCTAGAAGCCTTGTCAGGAACCAGAGGTGGTTGTGGGTGGTCTGCAACTACTCACTGATGAGGAAAATACACTCTCCACACGCTCAGCTTCATGCTATTCATTACTTACACATATTTCAGGGTCAAGATATGGCTTGCAAAACAGATCTATAATTCAGCCCTGCATCCACACAAACGCTGGAGCCACCAGAGTATCATAAGGAATATAGCTGAGCCCCAAATTATAGGCGGGCAAACAAACTGAAGCTTAATGAGAAAAGAGAAAAGTGGTGTAGTTGTTAGAGTGGAACTCGGAAGATCAAGATTCTAGTCCCCATTCGGACATGGAGCTCACTGGGTGATTTGGGGCCAGTCACTGACGCTTCACCTAACCTACCTCATGAGGTTGTTGTGAGGATAATATGGAGAAGAGGAGGACTATATAAGCAGCCTTGGGTTCCTTGCATGAGGGAAGAAAGTGGGATATAAATGTAATAAATAAATAAATAAAATAAAATAAAAGGCAGAGTCAAAAGGCAGATCAGGGGAAAGCTATTCAACCTGTGCTGGACGGGGTTACAGTCCTGAAGACTCAGGCTTGCAGTTGGGTTTTCTCCTGAATGCTGAAGGTTTGGCAGTGGCCGGGAGTGCATTTGCATAACTGAGGCTAGTGCGCCAACTGCACCGATTCCTGGAGATGTTTGATGTAGCCACCATCACACATGCCTTACTTACATCTTATTTGGGCTACTGTAACACATTCTACTAGCTCCATCACATCTAGGTCGAAGCGCGTGGCTCCCGTCGCTTCTCTGTCGTCACTCTGACATCACTTCCTGAAAACAGGAAGTAATTAGGCCCATTCAGTCCGGCAGGACAGAGCAGCAACCGGACTTTTTCTGGGGTGGGGTGGGGTGGGGGCGGGTTGCCAACTCAAAGGCCAGAAGGAGCGGAAGACGCGTGCGAGAGGCAGACGGCGTCATGTGAGCAGTCCGTGAGTGACCAGTAACGAGCGTGCAGTAAAACACTGGTCAGATGGAGCTTCTCATGGGTCTGCCTTCAGAAACTGTTTCAAAACACTTGTTATAATTTATGAAGCCCTATATGGCTTGGATCCAGGCAACCTGAAAGACCACTTTCTCCCATGTGAGCCTGCCAAGGTGTTAAGATCTTCGGGAGAGGCCCTTCTTTCAAGACTGCCACCTTAATAGGCACCCTTGGTGGCAACGCGAAAGAGGGCCTTCTTGGTAGCCACTCCCAGGGTCTGGAACTAAGTTCGCTTCCTTTCTGCTGCCCTTCTGCTGACAGGCAAATACCTTTTTATTCAGGCATGTGAGCAGGTTGGTTGGGATGTATGCTGTCTTTATTCAGCTATTAAATGTGTTTTTAACTGTGTTTTAATAAATTTGTTATATTGTTGTTTTAATCAAGTTTTATTTATAGTTGTAAGCCACCTTAAATGCCATTTTTCTTGGTAGAAAGGTGGGGTACAAATCAAAAACACCATATGGTACATTATTTCCTAGATTGCACAATGGTAGAGGATTAATATTCAATAATTCCACTTATTCTCTGCTTATGAAAGTCTAATATATCTGGGAAAAGGTGTTTCATTGGTGTGCTAGTTTTCTATGTGTAGGGAAGTTTTCTTTATATATGAGGAAGCATTTGAACATGGAAGCCTCTATTTGCATTTTGAAGTGGTACAAGCCAATATAATTCAGTTATTAGAGATAGCAGGGGCCCAACATGCTGGTTACCTTCACTATAGATTATTTCCCCTTCAATATTAGTGACATAGGTCTTAGAATGCAATTCATATGTGATGGCGTTTTTATTTTATTTTTTAAATGGGTGGACAGACTGGTGCCAGCCTTTGCAGCATGTATTAACTGTTTTAATTGTTTTTACTGTTTTAAATTATATATTGTTTTAACTTGGTTCATGGTTTAATTTGCTTTTAGCTGTGTATATTTATTGTTTTGTACTGTCTGCTTTTATCTGTACACCGCCCTGAGATCCTAATGATATAGGGCGGGATACAAATGTTTTAAATAAATAAATAAATATTATACAGGGGAAAGTGTTCTCTGTGTGTGTGTGTGTGTGTGTGTGTGTGTGTGTGTTTACAACAACAGATGCATGTGTTTCCCAATATGCCTCTTCTTTAGCTTTAGACGGTATTTTGTGTATCTGAAAATGCATACTAAACATGTGCTTAGGAGCTGTGAGTGATGAAGTCTCTTCCTGGGCATGCCCTTATCAAGTTTGAATGCCCTTCAAAGATGACGGAAAACAGTATGGTTGACCCACAGTGGAATAGCAGGGACCTGTCTTTGCTGTAGCATGTTAAACCAGCTGTTACCCATTTTCATATCTAAAGTAAGAAGGCAGAATGACATCTATCCCAAGCACATTTTAAAAACATTAATAGTAATCATAGAATCATAGAATAGTAGAGTTGGAAGGGGCCTATAAGGCCATCGAGTCCACAACCCCCTGCTCAATGCAGGAATCCACCTTAATAAGATAGTGGCAGGAAAATGGCACCCTTTCTGGAATCTACTATATGAAGCCACTGTTTCATGTCACTTATGTTAATGCCAGCACTGGAACAGAACGTACAATATTAATGATTTAACAGCTACTTAACACTCGCATTACTTCCTCCGCCCATGTAAGTTTTTAACCCCAGCCACAGGAAATTCTGACAACAGGCTACCTTTCGCAAAAACAAATGTTGTGAAATGACCCCCAGTGCTTCCGTGCTCATAAGTCCCTTAATCACACACACACACACACACTCCCCATTTTTCATCCCTGACAGGAACAAGGCCTAACTACATTTATTTATCTAATCAGATTTTGAGGCATTTGTTGCTTATGCCCAAGGAATTGAATGTAAACTAGGGTCCCCAATTGTCAGCACCTTTACTGGTCCATGTGGTAATTTACCTCCGATTCAGTTAAAAAGATGAAAAAGAAAGAAAGAAAGAAAATTTGAATATAGGAACATTTTTCTTGAGGAATATCTTGTATTTAGCAATATTTTTGTATATTTACCCCCCCCCCACTTCCTGATCCACCACAGATTCCACTCCCTGGCCACTCAAAACTCACCTGGCCCTGCCCAGTTATGGCACACCCTGGACTCTACCCCCTAACCTGGTATTTTGAAAATCACAAGTTGGCTACCTTACACCAGTCTTAAAATCCCTTCACTGGCTGCCAATTAGTTTCCAGGCAAAGTATAAAGTGTTGGTTATCACTTTTAAAGCCCTACATGGTTTGGGTCCGGGCTACCTGCGGGATCGCCTTCTCCCATACAATCCGCCCCGCACACTCAGGTCTTCTGGGAAGAATTTACTCCAGCCAACAAAAACAAGGGTGACAACTATTACCCAGAGGCCCTTTTCTTTTGCAATGGCTTGCCAGGAGAGATTCGTCAACTTAACAGTCTTCCAGAATTTAAGAAAGCCATAAAGACTGATCTCTTCCGGCAGGCCTACCCAGTTGAATTTTAAGACGCCTTTTTTAATGGTGTGCTGCTTTTAATGATGCACTGGTTTTAAACATTTGAATTAGCTGTATGTATTTTATGGTGTTTTTATTAGTGTTGTACCCCGCCTTGATCCAGAGGGAGAGGCAGGTAACAAATAAATATTATTATTATTATTATTATTATTATTATTATTATTAATGTAAGCAGCACTGTACGGATTGCAAAGCCTTCCACAACACCTCCTTAATTCCCCTCAGTGGGATTTTAGCCACAGCCATTTACTATAAACTCGTGCCCCCCCCAACGTCCCCCACCCCTGTTTGCCCCTGCCCTCCACTCTCATGGCTGGATAGCTTGACACATATTAAACAGGATCTGATCCTGACAGCTGCTCAAACAAAGGGAATTGGGCGAGCTCTTTGTAATTAAAATAGAGCCGTAGGCATTCAGCTCTTCTCAGGATCAGTGCTTTGGTTCAATATGGTGTGGTAAATTTCTTCACGTCTCATTCCCCTTTTCTGCTCCATTTTTTACTACAAAGAGGAGCAGCTGACCCATACCGAGGTGCAGCAATGGGCAGCACCACTCCGCCAGAGGTAGGGAAATGAGATGGAGTTGGTTCACTCAAACGGTTATAGCAATATTCCTCCCCTTCTGTGCTAATGGAATGGCCTGTGGTCCCCCTTATCCCCCCCTCCTCCTCGTCCAAGTGAAAGCAGAGACTGAAAGACCTACTGCTTTGAATGAAGTTTGGGCAATGCTCCTATAGCCACAGATGTACACATATGCAGCAGCAACAGCCAGACCTGCTGCCTCAAATCCCTGCGCTATCAGGGCAGGAGAGCAGCAGGGAGTGCGGGGTGGGAGGCTCTCTCATTTGGATTTTATTTCAAGGCACTTCTGAATCTTTCCATTTATCCTGCCACTAGATTTTGCTATGTATGCATTTAAATGAGAGCTTTGTCCCCATTGCTGCAAACTTTTCAAAAAACCCAAAAAACTCCAGGTTGCCAAAGTTCAGATGGGAATACAAACAAAACTGCACTCAACTACCCACCCACACTTAAATAAACTTATATCATCTTAATGTTCCAGTAGCCCCATTTTTTAGTTCCTGCTTCTTGGTAAAACCCTATTCCATTCTCCATTTTGTCTTTTGAGGAGATATCAGGATACCCCCCTTTTTTTCTTTTTTTCTTTTCTTTTTTCTTTTAGCATGCACTAGAGCTTTTGAGTTTCAGCTTCTTCCTCACTGGCCTCTATAAACGTAACCTGAGGTTGGGAAGGATGCAAGCCACACAAAAAGCCAGTGCACTGTCTCCTCACCATCATTTCTTCCTATTGTCTATCGTTCAGACAGTAAAAGTTGCTGAATGTGTTTTGAGTTGCAGCTATCCTATATATAAAAAAGTACAACCAGATTCGTTGAGGGATTAAGCCTCCTATTAAATATAACATTCTCTGAGCATGTGTGGTGTGGTGTGGGGAGAGGAACTCTTATTTGCAGATTATTAACACGCCCTGCTTCAGAAGTCGGAGTAGGACAAACTTCTGCAGAGCAAATGAATATAAAAACATACAGCTAGTTGAAAATGGAATTTGGGGGTGCTCAGCCAGTGATCATGGGCAAATAGGGGGTGTTACATGTACACAACCCCCGTGTGTGTGTGTGTGTGTGTGTGTGTGTGTGTGTGTGTGTGAAATAGTGGAAAATATTAAAAAGCATGGGATTAATCCTACTTCTGAGCAAAGCAATGGGGAAAAATACTCCTTTGAGAAAGCCAAGTCAGACCTGCATGTGAGATTCATGAAGAAGAAACACAAGATGGATAATGCAGAATTATATACATCAGACATGTCAGAAAAGCTCTCAGATATATGTATTGTGAAGTTTGTGTATACAAAGTACAAGGAGGGGTGGGGAAAGGGGGGGTGACATTTTTGAAAACAAAAGCCAGAATGAAAAGCATAATCCATGTGATAAATCCCCTTTTCTGAGGGGAACATGTCAGGTCCTGAGGAGAAAAGGGACTGGAATGTGCAGGGCAGACCACACAAACCAACGAGACAAAACCACCCATAAGGGTGAAGGAAAGGCGGGGTGAGCCAGACAAGAGGAACGGAGCTGAAAGGAAAAGAATGAACAAGACCGGCACAAAGAGTCTGTGGCACAAAGGTGCGCATAGAAGAACGAGAACAGCCTACAGAGAAAAGACAAGGCAAGGAGAAGATGGAGAAGAGGAGGTGAAAACAGGAAGTGAGGCAGCAAAGTTTTGCGGGGAGATGGACGGACAGACAGGCACTGAACAATTTCAACCATTATTAGGAACCAAAACTTCCCAGCAATTCTGATTTACATATGGAGTTCTGCAACAGCATGCACAATTTCTAGAGAAAGTCTGTAGTTTCCAAAGTCTGAATGTATATGTGCCTCTGCTTTACACTGCTGAAGTTATTCAGCCTTGTGGCTATACCACAATCTCTCGCAAGCACAGACAACATGCAGAATTTGGTAATGAGTGCATAATTCAGCATCAAGGAAAGCTCAGCTTTCTAAAAGCACAATCCTATGCATGTTTAGACAGGGGGGAAAGCCCCACAACTCCCACCATTCCCCAGTCAGGATGGTTAGTTGGGGAATACTAGAAGTTGTAGGGCTTTTATTTTCTGTCAGAACATGCATAGGATTCTACCCCAAAGGAAGTAAATATAGGCCTGAAAGTTGTTATGAGCGGAAACTTTGCTTGATTCGGTAGTGGGCTTTACAAAATACACATTTAACTATTCCCCATTGAAAATAGCAAATTTCTTCTTCTTCTTCTTCTTCTTCTTCTTCTTCTTCTTCTTATTATTATTATTATTATTATTATTATTATTATTATTATTATTTGTATCCCGCCTTTTGCCCAATGCTGGGCCTCAAGGCGGCCTTACAAAGTTTAAAACATACATTGGGGGGGGAAACAAACAAACGTTTAAAATACACAACAAAATTATAAGACATTAACATAAATGGAGGGCCAGATTATTCTCCAAAGGCCTGCTGGAACAAAAAAGTTTTAGCCTGCTTCCAAAAGCCCATCAAGGAGGGAGCCAGCCTAGCTTCCCCGGGAAGAGAGTTCCAGAGCACCGGAGCAGCCACCGAGAAGGCCCTCTCCCATGTTCCCACCAAGTGCGCCTGTGAAGATGGCGGGACTGAAAGAAGGGCCGCTCCAGAAGATCTCAAAGCACGGGCAGGCTCATAAGGGAGAATACACTCTTTCAAAACGTTTCAAATCTTAGAGCTGAATGCAAATTCTGGCTGCTTCCAGATGAAGGTTTATTGTGGGATCATCATGATTTTTTCATTCACATTTTACAGCAGGTCCACATGATGTCATCATCCATTTGTAATCTTTCTGTGTTTTCCTAGCTTCTTCTTACTGCAGAAAGACCAACTTTTTTGAGAAGGAAAGAAGAATAATTTCCATAGATATAGATCCCCTTAGCACAATTGTCTTTGTAAAGAGTTGTGGATTTGATATGGGCAGCGACCCATTGGGCAGATGAACTTCTCATAGTTCAGTACACATTCAGTATAATGTTTGCAGTGGGCAGAATTTTATCACTTGTTTATTTATTTTTCCCCTCCTGGTCTTTTAAAGAGCACTCAAATGCTTTTCCAGCTCTATTTTTTTTTTTTACATCAATAGCAAAATTCCACAAAAATGAAAGCGCACTATACATTGTCATTTTAACAAGGTAGTTAATGGTGGTGACTAGAGAGAGATTTGTAAAATAAATAAATAAATAAATAAATAATAGCATTATAATGCTAATTTGTAAAACATTCATTTAAAAAACCCACGCCATTCATCATCATTAACCACCTTGTTAAAACAGTGCTGATTGGAAAGTTTATTTTCCCAATCTTTAAAACAAAGATACTTTGCATTATAGCATTTAGTGCTATAAAACTCATGTATGTAGTATTTTGCTATTTTTTTTAATGAATAACTTAAAAAATGTTGTAGCTCTACTTAAAATGTTGATTAAGAAAAAAAAACCCTATAGGTAATAAATATGAACTCACTGCAAAGGGTGTAGTGAATATATACTGAACTATGATAGGGCAGCAGCCTGATATATCATGACTCACATCAAAAGCACACCCCTTAAAAGAGATGGAAAAGTAGTTCTAAAAGCCATTTAAAGCAGGAAATACATACCTTGTGAATGGTGTTAATGTGCATTAATTGAAGTGAAGATTCCTGAGTGATCATTAAAGCACTTGAAAATGCATATGTGATTTTGTTATTTTTAGGACAACTTCACAAGAGAGGCTAAGAACATTTTTTAGTCTGGAGTGCATCACTTAACGAGGTTGCCAGCTTCTCAACAGAATTCTGTGGATGTGCATTCCATGTGCAGACATTTGATGGAGAATGATTATCACCTTGTTGTGAAAAGCTTCATGTGCTGAACTGCTAAGGTAGAATAAGAAGCTAAGATGTTATTTTTCCTGGCAAGTTTGCAACCTTGTCACTTGTGAACATGAGGCAGAAAGTGGGGGGGGGGGCCAATTTGAATTTGCATGAACTTGCTGTCCAACTCAATCTTTACATATGAATTTACAGAGAACTGTTTTGAATATCATTTGCAACAATTACCTTAGAATGTGGCCTTAGCTAGACCTAAGGTTTATCCGGGGTCGTCCCCACCTGCTCCCGGGATATCCTGTGTGTCATTTACATGACGATCCCGGGATAAACCTAAGGCCTAAGAATCCAGTCAAATATCCCCCCCCCCTACTTTAAAACTAATCTGACACAAGGAACTAAGGAGCATCTTTGTGCTGGGTATGAACAGGGGGCGGAGGGCAGTTTAGATGCTTTGATGTCCTCAACAGGAAGCAGCCCCATGAGCACAGAAGGAAATAACTTCTTCCCTGGGAACTCCACAATTAACAGGCACCAATTCCTGGCAATGGTGTGTATGAGTGCAGTGTAGTACTGGCCTTATCATCTAGCAAGGGGATGCAGCCCAAGTCTTAAGGCAGCCAGATTTAGCAAGGGGAAAGATGAAGGTGCGTACTGCTGTCTGAGTTACACAGCAAGACTTTTTAAAGTGTTAACATTGGCATTAGGGAGTGGCAACATTTGGGGACTATTCTCATTAAAGGCAGGTGAGGCCTAGGAGCCACAGCTTAGAGTCTTAGAGGTATTTGATTTTGAAGGAATTAGTGGTGTCTCAGGGTAATGGATCTAGTCCATCTCATAGGGTGACCAACCACCCGGGAAAACCCGGTTGGACCCAGACGGAGATTTTCTCTACTGAGTAAATTTCCGGAGAAATTGGATTGGGCTGTCTCCTGAGCCAGCTCAGAAAACAGCCTGGGACGCAGTGTCAAACCCACCCACCCCGGAAGTGAAGTCTCAACTCTCGTGAGACTTTCCATGAGTCCCAACTTCCCAGATATCTCATGAGATTTGAGACTTGTGGGAAAGGCACATGTGTGTACACTAAACAGAAAGACCCCGGTTATTGGCAGGAGCAGCAGCAGAAGCTCCGAGCAGGGCCAGAAGCAAGACGGAGAGGGAGAAGGAGGAGGAAGAGAAGCAGCAGCAGCACTGCCGCAACGGAGGAGAAGGAAGCATCACCAGTGCGGGAGCAACAGCTCCGGCGGCCTAGGCGCAGCGGCGGCAGAAAAGAAGAAGTGATGGTGGCGGCAGCAAGAGCACCACAGCCCACGGCAGGCAAAGAAGGAAGGTGAGGTGGTGGCCAGTGGCAGCACTCGTGGGTTTTTTTTAATTATTATTATTATTATTATTATTATTATTATTATTATTATTATTATTGAGAATATCAACAAAACAGAACAGAAAATATATCGTGAAAACGAAAAACAACAACCCATACATTACATATACAAGATTATCGTCATTTCCCATCATATGTACCGTTTATTTTTTTTAAAAGGGGATGGGGGGGGTGGAGAGAATTTTACAAATGTTTCCAGAAAAGCAGACCAGACATCCGTATATTTATCCACTTGCAAGTTGCGTCTATATAACACCCGTTCGAAAGCTGATAATGTTATTAGGTCCTCGATCCATTGCATTATGGGAGGTATGGATTTGTCCTTCCAGTGTGATAGCATAAGTCTTTTAGAGCGAGGGCTCTGAAGATCCATCTGTGCTGACCCTGTGTTAACTTTCAAGGAGCTGATAGGTCGTTTAGGAGGACATGCACATTGTTCCATATTAAAGATTGTTTCAGTACAAAGTTCATCTTCCTCCCCAAAAGGGGCAACTAAAGGGCATTGCCCAAAGATATGAATTAAAGAAGCATTAGATGCATTGCATCTCCAAGAATTGTGCAAGTTAAAGAAACCCTTATTGAAAAGGTTTTGCGGAGTTCAATAGACCAGAAACACTTTTTTTTTCTGAATAAGACGTAACCTGAGATCCATTGAAGCCTCAGATACAGATGCTAAAGCAACCATCCATTGGTTAGGCAAGATAGGGCACTCTAATTCTCTATTCCAATCCAGTCTTAAACTATGGGTATCATATTTACTTACTCATGGCTTGCTCCAGCCCAGGCCAGAGCTGTTCCCTTGTTCAGCCGTGCACACCGCGCAGCTTAATTTGGCTGGCAGTGGGAGAGAATTTAAATGCCTCCCCACCCTTGTCACTTTTAAAAAAAAGCACCTTGCAAGTTTTCTGATGCTAGAAGCACCCACTGTGTGGTCATAGATTCATAGTATTGGAAGCTACCTGAAAGGGCAAGCAAACACACAGGTTGATAGGGGAGAAGAGGCCTTTCAATCTGTTCTTTATTGGATTATAGACATTTTTTAAAATAACAGAAAAAAAATTGTAATCAAACACAACAAAAAACACAGCAAGCACAATTTCAGTTCAGTGCAGGTTTTCCATAGTTGTCATGTCTTGTTTATCTTTTTAAAATGCAGCACAAGTAATAAGATTTTCTACTGGCATTCTACTCTGAATGCATATTTTTCTCAAGGGTGAATGTTTCTGTCCCCGGGCCTGCAACCACCATGAACTTTTCACACACCTGGTGCCAGGTATGTTTGGCCTCCGGACAAGGGAGCTTTGACATGTATACACCTGTATTTCTAAGCCAAGGCTGCACTTCTCAAGGCCTGAATATACACCTGCCTTATATAGCTATTGTACAATCACTCAAAGCAGTTTGTATAAAAACATTATTGCATATATCGGAGAGTCACCCCCTGTGGCACATGCAATAGCAACAGTAACACCCACCATTAACTGCTATTACAATGACCTTCTCCATAGCTGGCTGGTATTTATACGCAGATCTGTACCTTCAACCGCAACCTGACATCTACTCATACATTTAGAAGATAAAGCTTCTCCCAGCATAGAGATGAAGTGATGTGAAAAGCACCTCTTTGGTTTCTGTACTTTTGGCACAATTAAGAGCACAATGGGCTATTGCAGGGCGTGGGGAAAGGTGGTAATCCATGCTATCAGAGGACCACCTTTACTGTAGTGCAGGTTGCCACTGGGCAAACAATCTGTCAAGTCACCAAACACCTTTCATCTGCCCCAAATTCTTACAATCGCCCTCTAAATAGGCCTTCCTAATTTTTAAACTGTTCCCTTGTACAGTGCCTTTAACGGCAACTTGATTTGCAGAAATGGTGCCAGATCAAGATTTAAGTGCATGCAACGGGGCTAGCAGAAGCAGGTTTTCCTGTCCCTTCCTCCTCACAGCGGTTCTCCAGCGCTCCAAATATGCTGCACAGATGTTCAGGGGCTCTGCTGAAGGGATAGGCTGTGGTGTGGGGCAAAGGAGGGGGATATCCAAAAATGAATCTGAAACACCTTGAGTCACAGGTGATACTGCTTATCTTCATGAAAAGCAAAGCTTCACTGGTTTTCAGCAGACCCAGCTGATGTGAAAAGCACAAGAAGAGGCCAGCCTGTTATCTTCTGGATCAGTTGGTAACTGTACTCTAAAGTCTATTATTGTGTTAGAGAACACGGTACAGATCCTGCTCATGAGCACAGAAAGATTACGATGCTTGCTGCTTTAGGATGAGATAAGCCAAATGCATATTGCCTAGTTCCCTGATGTGTTAGAATCATAGAACCATAGAATAGTAGAGTTGGAAGGGGCCTATAAGGCCATCTAGTCCAACCCCACGCTCGATGCAGGAATCCACCCTAAAGCATCCCTGACAGATGGTTGTCCAGCTGCCTTTTGAAGGCCTCTAGGGTGGGAGAGCCCACAACCTCCCTAGGTAACTGGTTCCATTGTCGTACTGCTCTAACAGTCAGGAAGTTTTTCCTGATGTCCAGCCGGAATTTGGCTTCCAGTAACTTGAGCCCGTTATTCCGTGTCCTGCACTCTGGGAGGATCGAGAAGAGATCCTGGCCCTCCTCTGTGTGACAACCTTTTAAGTATTTGAAGAGTGCTCTCATGTCTCCCCTCCATCTTCTCTTCTCCAGGCTAAACATGCCCAGTTCTTTCAGTCTCTCTTCATAGGACTTTGTTTCCAGACCCCTGATCATCCTGGTTGCCCTCCTCTGAACATGCTCCAGCTTGTCTGCGTCCTTCTTGAAGTGTGGTGCCCAGAACTGGATGCAATACTCAAGATGAGGCCTAACCAGGAACCAGTACCTCACAAGATATGGAAGCCATATTTCTATTAATGCAGCCCAAAATAGCATTTGCCTTTCTTGCAGCCACATCGCACTGTTGGCTCATATTCTGCTTGTGATCTACAACAATTCCAAGATCCTTCTCATTTGTAGTAATGCTGAGCCAAGTATCCCCCATCTTAGCAGGCGTGTCTCTGAACCCAACATCAAGGTGGGACAAATAATTAGATTAAATATGCTATACCATGGAGTAGTCCTTCTCTATCCAGAGAACCATGGAAGTTAGGTTTGCTAGCCATTAAGAGAGGGGCCTTTTCTCAAAATAAAAAGAGCAAGTTCAACAATGTACTACAATGGAACCAATTGCCTAGGGAGGTTGCGGGCACAGAGGCAGCTGAACATCCATCTGTCAGGTATGCTTTAAGATGGATTCCTGCAATGAGCAGGGGGTTGGACTTGATGACCTTATAGCCCCTTCCAACTCTACTGTTGTACGATTCTATGAAAGACCTTTGCCAAACCTTCTTTGTCTTGTTCTCTCAGTTTAAAATAATGTGGCCACCAATTTGGATGACTTTAAAAGGGGGTTAGACAAATTCCTGGAGCAGGAGGCAGCTACCAATGGCTGCAAGTCCTGATGGCTATGTGCTACCTCCAAGAACAGAGGCTGTATGCCTATGTGCACCAGTTGCTGGGGAACATGGGTGGGAGGGTGATGTTGAACCTGCTTGTGCATTTCCCATGGCAGCTGTTTGGGCATCATGGGAGCAGAATGCTGGACTAGATGGACTCTTATTCTGATCCAGCACGGCTCTTCTTATACTCTTAATATAATAATGTAACATAGTGCAATATTTTTACTAGCCCAGCTTCTGTGTCTTTAACAGCATCACGGAAACCAAACAGTTAAATCTTTCCCCTCCTCCCCCAGAGGGCCATGCGCTCAAGTTAAGCATTCCTCACCACCACTTACCTCCATTCCAGGAAAAAAAGTTTCACCTACTAAACTTTATATGTGTTGGGCTGCTCTTAAAGGCACAGGAGCAGAGCTAGCAGAAGAAAGGTGGCCGTCCCATGTTAAAGGCACAAAAAACCCTGCACACCCTACACTGCAAGTTGAATTTTTAAAAAGCAGTTTTGAAGCCAGCTTGTGTCTTATGGTGCCTGAAGTACTGAGTTTGTTCCTGCATATCAGGCTTCTCTAGTTCTCTTCACAACTCAGAAAATTGTTTAGCGTTCTTTGATCCCAGAGCAGCCAGTCCCAGTTTTGGAAACTCTAGGGTGACCAAATGAAAAAGAGGACAGGGCTCCTGTATCTTTAACAGTTAATTAGGAAAAGGGAATTTCAGCAGGTGTCATTTGTATGCCTGCAGCACCTGGTGGAATGCTGTCTTCATCTCAGCAGTTAAAGCTACCTTCTTGGCCAGATACAAAAGAGGGCAGGACTCCTGCAGCTTTAACTGTTGTGATGAAAAGGGAATTTCGCCAGGTGCCGCATGCATACAAATGGCACCTGCTGTAATCCCCTTCTAAGATACAGGAGCCCTGTCCTCCTTTCCATATGGTCACTCAACTGAATTATTCTTACACTTTGAATATTTGCTTTCCACCCAAATCACCCTTTGTGCATGATTTGTATGTGTGTGTGTGGTCTTATCACATACGCTGTACCCAAAATAAAAGATTGCTACTTAGTAATGTTCTAAACAAACTGGGTGTGTGTAGTAGTAGTGGTGGTGGAGGTGGTGGTGGTGGGATGGTAAGAGACACTGCTGGCTGTGGAATCCGTGCCAGCTTTTATCCCAGCCCTGAATGCCTGCTGGATCAGTGGGAAACTCTGAGAGTATTCAGACATTTCTGTGCAAAGATCTGCAGGCCAGCTGGGTGTGTTCATTAACAGCTGCTGGCTCTGTACATACCGGAATGCCCAGTCGTGACAGATTAATTCACAGCTCCCAGAGCCAGCAGTCACTGCGGGGTTGCTGCAGCTGCAGAGGAGGAAAAACCCCTTTTAAACACTGCAGTCCTGGCTCAGGAACAGAAACCCGCAGTTCGGAGACGGGAAGGGATGAATGTGTGTCTGCGAGGTTTACTAAATCCTGCAAAATGTAGAGAGGCAAATATTAATCCACAAATGCCCAGGTCTCTCCCATTCCTTTGCCCTCTCTTCTTAACTAATCCATCCCCTGCTCTTTTCTACTGATGGGCCCGCAGGAAAGACTCCCGCTCCTAATCTCCCTCTCCACTCTTTCCCTGCTGATGTTTCTTTATTCTCTCTGGCTGCGCTACGTCTGGAATGCTGACCACGTCCTGAACACTCGCCCCGAGACTCGGCGGTTTTCTCTGCTAATGGGAACGTCATCTCCCTTCACTCACTGACCACTCACATCCCATCACCTTCCACCCCCTCCACCCTATTTTTATTATATCAGAAAGAAAAAAAGCATACAAATTACATACATCACAAATTTCATACAACAATACAGAATTATACTTACTTTGCACAAGAATAAATACTGTACAAAATTGCATGTCATTGTTAAATTTAGTGTTCCAATACATTGTAAATAAAAACCCTTTTCAATAAATCTGTGAAAAATGGCTCATCTTTTGCTCTCTCGAATACTCCAGTTTAGTTGTCAATGGCACAATCCAGACTTATTGGCTACTGTTAATGCTTTTATTTCTGACTTTTCTCTCTCTCTCTCACCCCACTTTTTTTTTTTAACTAGAGGCTGCGTTGACGGCGCCAGATTGCCCCTGCCTTTAGGAAAACACTGCACTTTCACTGCTCTGGGGTGGCGTTGGGTAATCCTGACACAGGAGGCAGCGTGGGCCTTCTGATGGCCATTCAGCTCAACAGGCCCACCTGCCCCTTACCCGGACACCAGAGTGAGGTCAGATGGTGGAAGAGCCGCTTCCACCTTGAAGTGAAAAGTCGGGGTAAGTCTTTGACCTTTTTTTGCCATGCACCTTTATCTATTTGCCCCGCGGTGGCTGCTAATTGACAGCTGCATCATATAACTGATGCAGCACCGATTCGCAACCACTGCAGGGCAAGGATAACATTCAGACAGCCCCCTGGTTCTGCGCCATGACGTTTAATAGTGGCATGACTGAATATATGGGTTTTCTCAGGTAGGGGTGACAGAACAAAGTTTCACCAGCTGAATTTGTCTCCAGCTACTGTTAAAGGTACAGGTCTGGGGGAAGGGGAGGAAATGTGGCAATCCTACTTCCAATTCTCTAATTATTTGATGCTGTAAAACTTATAATACTGAGGACTTTTAGATGGGGGGAAATCACGTTTCCTTACTGTCACTCTGCTTCCTGGTTCTCTTCTGTGTTTGAAACAAGAAGCATTCCATGGAGAAAAGAGCAGCAACCACGTAGCCCATACAATTCAATGGGACAGTGCCCTCTAGTGGGCATTTTAGAGCACAACCTCGCCTGCACACAGCAGGAAATCCTGACAAACCCGACATATCTCAGAAGAGTTGGGTTTTCTGAGGTTTATTTGTTGCCACTAAAACTGGGGGAAAGGATCAGGAAGCTCACGGCATCATCAAAATTACCCACAAACATCCGTGAGTGGCCAGTCGTGATCGTGCTTTAAATCACTCGTTTAGCCCACTCTTAAAATCAATCTATATAGTATTAGTAATTGGCAGAGAATGCTGTGAGTGGCTGTTGTTGTTGGGGGAATCAGAAAACTGGAGGGGGGTTGGGGTGGAATAGTGGCAGGATCCTTTTCAGAAACGCTCCACGGAGCAACCTTTTGCTGCAGGCCTCTTGCAACAACAAATGGTTCCAATTCTACATTTTTATTTCTTACTTGGTGTTCTCAGATCTGCTTCCCAGGATTGCTACTAATAACTACTCATGGAATGTTTGGTTTTGGTTTCCAGTCAGAAAATCATCACCATTTTCTCCTAGAATCTTTGGGGTTATTCACAGATCCTTCCATTTCTCTCTCAGTCTCCCCTCTCCTCTGCTTCATCTTTGCAATATGATGCCAACTGGATTTTTTTTTTAAAGTAGCCCAGCTCTAACAGCAGCCTCACAGAAAATTTACTAGATGAAGCTAGGGTGATTAGATACAAAGGAAGACAGGGCTCCTGAGCCTTTGTGTAGATGAAGAAGACATTTCAGTAGGCACAGCTCATCATGGAGGTGTGAGAAGAGCTGGAGCCGCTGAGATTCCACTGTTGACACAACTATTTAGCAGTACAGAAGTCAGGTACTCTTTTGCATCTGAACACAGCTGGGCTGTTCAGAAGACACCTTAATCAACGGCTTTAACCATGGTGAATAAAGCAAAAGCCTTATTTGCTGTGATTAAAGCCATGGTTTAAGGTGTCTTCTGAATGGGACCAATGTTTTTCTCCTTTGTCTTCAAATAATTAAAGCAGAATGAAAAAAGGACAGCTTTTTTGATCTCTGGTGAACTTAAGCAGGACAAAAGGAAGAAAAAAGTGTTTAAACTTCTCTCTCAGACCACTTCTAACACTCTTAAAATTGCCTTTTTCCAACTGAAGTGATGGGAAAATGTAATCTTCCAAATTTCCAAATGTTCAGCTATTGTTAAAGACATAGATGCATGGGCCAGGGAAAAGAAAAGCTAACATCTTTAAAGTCTGGGATATGTAACCAGGTGCTATCCAGATGTTTTGGACTACAACTCCCATATACCTCAGCTAGCGTGGTCGAAGGTCAGGGATTGTGGGGGTTATTGTCCAAAACATCTGGAGGGCACTGAATTGCCCAACCCTGTCTTAAGGGGATCTTTCACTATTTTGACCAATGTCCATGAATCCAAACCTTGCATGTTCTCTCAGAAACTCTCTGGGCCAAACTAGATTGCTCTAGGGTGACCTTATGAAAAGGAGGACAGGGCTCCTGTATAACAGTTGTATTGAAAAGAGAATTTCAGCAGGTGTCATTTGTATATATGGAGAAATTCCCTCTATCACAACAGTTAAAGGTGCAGGTGCCCTGCCCTCTTTTAAATCTGGTCACTCTAGTATAGCTCCTGCACTTTAACTGCTGCAATGAAGAGGGAATTTCACCAGTTTCTTTATATATTTACAAATGATACCTGCTGAAATCCCCTTTTCTATGCAACTGTTAAAAGATACAGGAGCCCTGTCCTCCTTTTCATATGGTCACCCTAGCCTAATCTGCAGACATTAGCGAGTGAAAATGTTTAACTTCTTGCTGTGAAAATGACTTGAGCAAGCCAAGCCAGCATTTTTCCCCCTGGTCAGTTGGCAACCTTAATTCAGGGTAGTATAAACCAAAACAGAGTATGAAAAGCTCTAGGAAAAAAAACTTTTTCCAAACATGGTGGCTGGGTAAGAAAACTCAAAATTAAATTAACATTAGTATTTGCAAAGTAATGTACATTTGGCTAATATACTCTATCATCTGCCTTTATATGGGGCTTTTATAGTTAAAAATGAAATAATAATAATAATAATAATAATAATAATAATAATAATAATAATAATAATAATAATAATATTTCTTACCCGCCTCTCTGTTTGGATCAAGGTGGGGAACAACAATATGTGTAAATGCATAAAATTGATTAAAACATAGTACAAATTATTAAAACATCCTAAAAACATCCTAAAAAAAGCAAAACAAAACTAAGGAAGGAAATGATAACATATAAAGTATTGGTGTTGAGAGAGTGAATAAGGGGGAAAATACTCTACTCATAAAGAAATCCAGGGTCATCCATTAAATTGATAGCCACAATGTAACACAAAGACTAATTTGACATTATGCAGAATCAAACCCAAGGTAATGACCAAGTATACACTCAACAGGGAACTGCAGCCAATCACAGTATTCTTAAAACATCTTAGGGGGCTTCCAGACGAAGCTTTTATCACACCATCACCCGGCCTAATTCATGGAATTATATGGGCAATCCAGATGATGTTGTCTTCCATTTATAACCCTCCTGTGTTTTCTCACCACTTCTACTTTTTTTTCTTTCCAAAAAATTATGTTAAGGAAAACCAGACAAAATACTGTACAATACCTTTTCTCATTAAAAGCACAGCTAGAATCCCTAAATTTCCAATATATGAAGAAGCCCTTGGAGAATGGGGCACAATCCAAGAGAATGTACGTTCACACTTATATTTTATATTGGTTTTTTATTATTCATTTTCCAAATATAAAAACAATAAGCAAACAAATGGGAAAGTATATTGAATTTAAATGTAAATTATTGACAGAGGGTAGTACATGCAACATTTGTTTTTCATTTACTTTACAGACAAAAATACAGGTGGAATCCATTAGCTGTGTGCAAGTTTCCTTTATGGTTCTTCATTATAACAGATCAGAAGGAAGTATCCTGTGCCCTGCTGGGCTACTGCTGGCAGGGCGGGAGAAGCAACAGAGATTATGTATATTGTATTCAGTATTAAATGTAAGATACATTTTTATACAAATAATGTTTATAAAAAGTATTCACCAAACCTCTGCAAAATGATAAAACAGCAAAATGATGAAATGATATTTTGCAAGGACAGACACCACAGGTTCAAGTCTCTCCTCGGTAAATAGGAATAATTAGATCTAGGGTTGCCAACTGACCAGAAAAATGATTACATTGCCTTCTTTTGTGCTTTTAACAACAGCTGTATGTGCAGAAATAACCAGACAAAGGTTTCACAGCAAGGAGATAATCATTACCACCTGCTAATGTCTGCACACCAAGTTGCTGTTAAAGGCACAGCTGTAGTGGTGGCGTGAACAGCTGATAACCCTTCTTGGGTCATACATTTAGCTCCTGTGTATGTCTCTATACTTACTGAAATTCTCTGGATAAGTTGAGATGTCCAACCTAAATGTGCGGGACTGTATTTTTATTTTGTGCAAAATCTTACCAAATACGCATTAGCAAGGTTTAAGAATCATAGTTGGAAGGGACCTATAAGGCCATCGAGTCCAACCCCCTGCTCAATGCAGGAATCCACCTTAAAGCGTAACTGACAGACAGTTGTCTGGCTGCCTCTTGAAGGCCTCTAGTGTGGGAGAGCCCACAACCTTCCTAGGTAATTGGTTCCATTGTCGTACTGCTCTAACAGTCAGGAAGTTTTTCCTGATGTCCAGCCGGAATCTGGCTTCCTGTAACTTGAGCCCATTATTTCATGTCCTGCACTCTGGGATGATGGAGAAGAGATTGTGGCCCTCCTCTGTGTGACAACCTTTCAAGTATTTGAAGAGTGCTATCATGTCTCCCCTCAATCTTCTCTTCTCCAGGCTAAACATGCCCAGTTCTTTCAGTCTCTCCTCAAAGGGCTTTGTTTCCAGACCCCCTGATCATCCTCGTTGCCCTCCTCTGAACACGCTCCAGCACTTCGACCTTTTCTTTGTCTTGTTATCAATTTGCCATCCTCATTAAGCAGTTGAACCACCATTTCTTTTCTCTGTCTTTTACTACCCACTTATCTGAAGAAAGCCTTTTTATTGCTTTTAACATTCCTTGCTAGCCTCAGCTCAATCTCAGCTTTAGCCTTCCAGATGCCATTCCTGAACTTCTGTGCTACCTGTCTGTACTTTTCGTTTGTAGCCTGACCTTCCTTCCACTTCCTATATGTGTCCTTTTTTGTTTTCTGGTCATCTCTAAACTTTTTGTGGAGCCACATTGGTTTCTTCTGTTGCCTTCTATCTTTTTCTTTCCTTGTTGGAATTGTTTGTAATTGTGCCTTTAAAATTTCTTTTTTAAAAAAACTTCCACCCATCTTGGACTCCTTTTCTCATTAGGGCTTCTTGCCATGGGACTTTACTTATCATAGTTCTAAGTTTATTAAAATCAACTTTCCTAAAATCCAGAGAATACGTATGGCTACACTCAGCTTTTGCTTCCTTTAAAATCAAGAACTCAAGTATGACGTGGTCACTTTCCCCCAGAGTTCCTGTATCTGCCACTTTATCCACTAAGTCATCCCTATTGGTCAGTATCAAGTCAAGGACAGCCAATCCTCTAGTTCCTTCCTCCACTTTCTGTAAATAATAGTTCCATATCACCTCATATGGCATGTGCTGGTAGCATTCCTTGCCATGTCCTCAAGTAACCAGGATTAATTGCTCAATGAATGAGTTTTGTTTGACATACTAAAAAAAAGCATCACATTTTTCCTTTATTAATGTTGATATGGAATTACTGCAGTTTAATGGTATCTCAAGCAAATCTAAACTCCAGTTTGATGGTATCTCAAGCAAATCTAAACTCCAGTTTGAGGGATTTGTAGTGAACTGAGTGTTGTATTTGAACCTCTGCCTCATAGACATGTTGTGAGAATAAAATGGGATCACCCCCTTATACATCATCCTGAGCTTCTATAGAAAGATGTGATATAAAAGTGATTAAGAGGTTAAAGTGTCAGACTAGAAGCAGAAAAGCACAGGGGCAAATCCCACTTAGCCATGAACTTCACTGGCGACTTGGACCAGCCACTATTTCTTAGCCCAAGGGTTGGCAACTTTGTTTCACCAGTTGTTTTGGTCTATAACTTTCCATCAACTCTAGCTGGATTAGCCAATGGTGAGGGACGATGGGAGTTGAAGGCCAAAACAGCTGGAGGGCCACAGTTTGTCCACCCCTGGCTTAGCCCAATCTGGTGCCTTCCAGATGTTTTGGACTACAACTCCCAGAATTCCTAACCATTAGCATGTGCCCATGTTAGCTTGCCCGACAAGTTCCACCAGCTCGAATGTGCTCTTCCACACAACTGTTAAAGGTGCAAGAGCTGTGTCCTGTTTTGCATTTGGCCACCCTATCAGAGACCTTTTCCAAATTCAAAGGAAAGGTCCACATGCTAAATTTATGTGTATCAGGTTGCTGTTAAAAGCACAGGAGCAGGGCTAGTAAAATAAATGGCAACTCTGTGAAGTATTCTATCTTTCTGTCTTTTCCATTTATAGTCTCAGCTGTTGAACAAATGCAATTAAAAAAAAATCTTAGTAAAGTATGTGAGAGCTGCACACTTATCTGCAACTTCCAGGCTTTTTCACCAGGGGTCGTTGTAAGAGAAGGATGTGAATGCGATGAAAAGAGGAATGTGTTAACAATGTGCAGATACCAGTGACAAAAAAGGGGGACTCCAAGTGAGCAAGTCAGAGAGAAGGTTTCATTCATGGCAAGCATGTGGTCCATCCCTGCTTTACTTTGGTTTGCAGTAGGCATTTCATGTAAGTATATTGACTCTTTGCACCTATGGCCATGGCTAGACCAGGCCTATATCCCGGGATTGTCCTGGGATCATCCCTGTGCATCCAAATGACACACTGGGGATCCCAGGAGCAGGCAGGGATGGCCCCTCCATTTGCCTGGGATAATCCTTAGGTCTAGCTAAGGCCTGTGTTAGCAATATGTGGCTTGGAGTTCTATAATAAGCCGCCAGTGTTGTTGGAGCTTGTGTAGTGTAGAGGGTGAGCCAGAAATCCGTGGTTCAAGCTCATTCATTGGTCTGAGACAAATGATTATTCTCTTTTGCGTGCGCTTTCAGTCGCTGCTGGTCTGCAGTGTGGATAACAACAAGACTTACCTTACAAGATGGCTGTAAGAATTACTGAGATAATGAACGTAGACCACTTTGGTCACTTAAAATGCTTTATATAAACAATAATACAGAAGTCACCGAAGAAGGGTCTATTCACATGTTATTGGCCACCCAATGTTACTACAAAGTGACCTTCGCAGTAGCAGGCAGTTAAGTTTAAATTTCCTCTGCTGTGTTTGTCCGTCTAAGGAAGGGATGGCATGTCAGTACGACATAGCTCTTCAGGTAGCCATTGGTGGTGTAGAAACACTGCACTTACTTAGGCCAACGATGGAGACATTAAATATGACTCCCTGCCTCATAGATCTAAGGAAGGGCTTTCACTGGTAACTGCTGAAGAAAAGCAATGTGTAAATTGTTCTTAAGGCAGGTTACCAGAACTAATAATTTCTATTGACCCGCTTGCTGGGGGAAAACCTCAGTAAACCTCTAAAACATACGCGTTACTTGGCAAACAAAGGCAATCAATTTAAAAGATTGCACATGGCTTACTTGTATCTCTGTGTTGGGGGTGCTGCCATACTAAGAACTCAAAACAAAGGGAAAAGAGATGGCAGTTCCTAAAGTTGTATGGGATTGTGATGTACTTGCTCATCCCTTTTGCCCTGTTACTGGTCAAACAGGTATTTAAAACAATGGAAAAAGCTCTTTGACATAAGACCATAAAAAGATCCCTACTGGATCAGACCAAAGGTCTGCCTAGTTCAGCATTCCATTTCTAAAAGTGACCAATAAGATGCCTCCTGGAAATTCCCAAAGAGGGCATGAAGGCAACAGGCCTCTCTGCCTTCCTACTTGTCTCACAGCTTCTAGTATTCAGAGGTATACTGCTCCTGTACATGGAGGTCCTATTGAGCATGGCTATTATGGGCACAGTAAGGCGAGCAAAATAAGTGTGCACATCACAACCAGTATTGACTATTATACCACCTTCAATCTATTGTCTGTCTCTAACCCCTGAGACATCATTGTGCCTTGGTTGTTTCTGGTGGGGTTCTAGGGAACTGGAGTGGAACCTTGTTTTTCCTACAAAGCCAAAGTGTCCTGAAAAAAGGGGCACCTAGCAACAATTCTCAATATATCACCATATAGTGGGAGATATTTCAAATTGACTTTTAGGCTGCATAAGTGTGCTTTTCTTTCTTGTTTGCTGATTGGCTAAAAACCCATGACCGTAGCTGATTTTAAAGATATTGTCTGTTTGGATGGGAGAACGTAGTTATAATGAATTATAATTAATACGGGAGCAATTCCTCTCTGACTGAAGTCAATGGCAAAATTCTAATTGATTTTTCCAGTGGTGAATTGCGCTCTCTATGCACAAGGTAAAGTTTTCATTCCGTATTAAACATTTAAGCTCCGCAAGCTTTTTAATTATTTGTGGGATATAAAGCATAAATGACAAATGCAGAATGGCAAGCAATTAATCGTTAAACAAAGCTGAAACAGAGAATATCTATAAACAATTAATCATTAACAATATATCGCCATGTGAAAAATGTTAATTAGTTTATC
Organism: Elgaria multicarinata webbii; assembly: GCF_023053635.1. Lineage (NCBI taxonomy): Eukaryota > Metazoa > Chordata > Lepidosauria > Squamata > Anguidae > Elgaria > Elgaria multicarinata. Next base: position 10,616,688 of record NC_086176.1, read on the forward strand.
ATGAAAGCATTGAAGAGGGCAGGTTTGCGTGCTTGTGTTTTGGGAGGAACATAGTTTTCAATGGATATACCTCTGTACTGGATTTGCTGGTGAAATTTCACTGAAAGTGAAATTCAAAGTTAATTTGGGCCCCTCATATGAAAGATCTGAGGAATGTTAAGGGAAGCCAAAAGATTTTCAATAAGTCTAGTGACATTTCTCAGAGGTTTTTCACATATTCCATAGAAATGTAATAATGCAAAAATCCAAATTGTAAATTGGATCCAGACTTGGTTATGCTTAGAGTAGACCCATAGCAATCAATGGGACTCCCATTGATTGCAATGACTTTGTTCTATGAATGACTAAGGCCTTTGCTAGACCAGGCTATATCCCGGGCTGATACCCAGGATCATTCCTGTGCGTCCAGATGACGCACAGGGGGTTCTAGGATCAGAGAGGGATCATCCCTTCCTGGCCCCGGGATACAGCCCTACACTTCGGGTCCGTTTTTTCCACGCTCCCGGGCTGAGCCTGGGACTGCGGAAGGTGTTGCCCGTTGCCGCAGCTTGAGCCAGCTCCACGCAATTACTCGCACGGAGCCAGGAGCACTGCGCCCAGCAGGGGTAGGGTGGGGGGGAGCGGGGAAATCAATTAAAAAAAACACCTTACCGTGAGTTGCTCAAGCGCTCGTGCGCAGCCGACCCTTTAAAATTTTTAATAATGGCGGGCGCGACACCTCTCTTCTTGAGGTTGTCACACCTTACGTGTAAACGGGGGCAAGATCCAATCCTATACTAACAGATTCTGCTTTTTCTGGTGGTTCATAGGTGCTACTTCTGCAACCGTTCTCCAGGAACCGCAGTCGGTGATACAGCGGTTAGGTAGCGAAACATCTCTGGATTGCAAGGTGGAAAGGACATCTAACCCCAATCTCTACTGGTACAAGCAAACTCCTAGGGGACAGATTAAGATCCTTGCCTATTCAATAAGTGCAGGATCCGCAAAGGTAGAGGAGCCTGACCACATTAAAGCAACAAGACCTGATGACAATTTAATCCTGAACATTGCTAACCTCTTAGTCAATGACACTGGAAAGTATTACTGTGCCTGGAGCCCCACACCATGCCAAGTGAATGTAGCACCTTAACAAAAACAAACGTGCCCTCCTGTCGTGCAGCTGAGGGGCCTCCACTTGTGCACCGTGCAGCAGTGAAGCAGTCAAGGAGTATTTCCTTTGAGGTGTGGGTTTCCTTCCTGGTGAAATCGCAGGGAACAGAAACCCCTGCTAAATGCCCCATGAATGACGCAGCTCAGCTGAACTCTCAGTCAGTCAACGGAGATTCCTCCTTGCAAGACAATGGCCCCTTAGATTGATTTGCCTTTTGCAAACTATAACGTGCCAATCATGGGTTATCTCTGGTTACTGTGCGGGAGGCTTTTGGGGGCAGGCTTTTGTCTGGCAAAGCCAAAGTCATCTAGGTTCGCAAGGAAATATTTCACAACAAGGTCTATTAAAACTGAAAATATTCCTTAATTAATGCTTTTTTTAATTTATATTTTGCCCTATCCATGGGTCCAGTTCTCTTTAATGACCCATAAAATAAACAGGTCACATAAATAGACTTAGACAATGTTGGGAGGGGGAGTAGAGAAGAACTGGGAGAACAAATAGATTTTTTAAAATACTGGATTCAACACCCACCCTCCCACCCGCACAAGTTTTTAGATGCTCTGAATGTTGAGGAGGAGGAGGGGGCAACAGAAGGAGCAGTTCTTATCTGATCCCAGAGCAGCTGCCTCCCATCGCTGCCTCCTGGTTCTCTTACACTGACCACATCAAGTGCATTGGGAATATTATTGTGCGGCCTTGAAGAAATGACCTTTTCCTGAAATTAAATTGCTTGTTAATGAGCCTTGATGGTCACTTGATAGTTTAGGAGGGAGCTGAATAGGCCTCTCAATTCTTATTAGCTATTATTTATATAGTGGCATTTGTGTACATGGCATTTTACAAAGAACACATTTCACAGGCCCCTGCCCCAAGAAGCTTACATTCCAAAAAAGCATCAATGGTTGGTGGCTGTTAAGCTAAGGTACATCTTACATATTCGGCACAAGGCTAGAGAAACAGTTTGGAGTTGACGTTGTAGCCAGCAAAGAAGACAGAAATCATTTTTGCAGCTCGCTTGCAAGAAGGAGTTGAGGGGGTGGGACTCCAAGGTGAGGCTGTTTTAATTTGGGGTTTGGAGGTGAACCTGATGCTACTGTAAACACTAGCACTTTCTAGCTGGATGCTTGCCTAATTCTCCACATTCAATGTGCATATATGTAAAACACATATCACAAGAATAACATAAATCGCCCGTGCTCTTTCCTGCCAAGGAAACAGATCCTGTTGTAGTTACATATTGCTACAGGGAAATGAATTTCCTACTGCTCAGAAAAATGAGGAGCACCAACGTGCAATCAATAAAAACCACTTTGCTTTTCTAAGGGCAGAGCCCTCTGCCCATTTTAGACAGGAAATATGTGTCTAAGCATGCATAGGATTGCATCCTAAACGTTCCTTAGGGTTGTAGTTCAAAACTAGTAGTGAATCTTGATGATCTAGGAGACTGGTTTAAAATTGTATTCTGCAACTTGGTTTTGTAGCTCTAAGATTTATCTCTCAAATTCTGGAAGCACCATATGGTTTTCATTTAATACTGTTGGTTTCTCACTTTTTAGGGCCCTTTGACAGACTATCACATCTATAGATGTGCTAACTATGGGATAGCACTTCAGCAGTAACTCTACATTGATGGCATTCACATGATGGGATTGTTGTACATGCAAGCAGGTATCAAAAGTGGAGAGAGAAAGGAAGCAGAGTAGTTTGTTTTAGTGATGGGTGTCTTGGGCGGCAAGAAAATTTGTAGGATGGGGGTGGGTTTTCTAGAACAGCCTTCCCCAACCTGGTACCATCCAGATGTGTTGGACCTTGTATTATAGTCCAACACATCTAGAAGGAAGCAGGCTCAGAAAGGCTGTTCTAGAACATTTGTCCAGGCTACATGAAGAACATTGTAGGAAAGTTAGTTCTAATCTTTGGACAAAGAAAGCTGCAAGTGGAAGACAGATCTTGAGATGAAGTACAGAACCTGCACAAGCTTTTCTCAATATGTTCAGGTGCATAGCATATAAAAAAGCAGGTAGGGCAGATGTACCGTTATTTTAGGTGAAACAATACAAATAAAAAACAATTCCCTCTCCCCACCATGAGAGTACCACCGAGAAATATGGATAGCATGGACAAAACATGCAGTAACAAATGAATAAGTTTTTAAAAAGTGGTGTCCCAAAGATCACGATGCGTGGCTGGAGGTCAATATCCATGTTTCTTAGTAACCACATAATAAAATTAAACCAAGTTTTATAGAAAGTGGTGGTGGTTGTGTTGCTTCTTTGGTTCTGGGTTTCCTTTGTTAATTTGTCCATAAGAGCCAAGTCCCAAAGCTGTTGCCAGCCAGATTTCAAATAAGTCTCCATCCAGGGATCTCCAGCATTTGGACAGCCTTGTCACTGTCATCAGGTGAGTTATGAGGCCCTTTGGGGCAAAATCTGCTGTCCTATCATATATTGTTAGGAGGGCAATTTTAGGAAGCCCGGGCCCAGCTGAGGCGCGCCCCGTGCGCGCCGGCCGCGGCTGCAGGCCCGGGTGCTGGGAGGTGGAGCTGGAGGACCCGTTCCCAGAAGTCTAGAAACGAGGCCTCCAGCCCGCCCGGCGCCAGCCCAGCATCGCTGGGGGAGGGAGCTGGGAGACCCGTTCTTGGAGAATGGGTCTCCCAGCCCCTCTCCCTCAGCGACGCAGGCCCCAGGACCGTGATTTTCCCAGACATTTGGGGGGATTTTGAAATCTCCCCCCGGATCCCACTTGGGGGCGGGATTTCCGGACATTTCCAGGCAAATCCAGGCGTATGGTCATCCTAGCTATTGGGCGGTATAGAAATGAAATAAATAAATAAATAAATAAAGTATACATTATATTTTCAAAAGCAGTTAAAGTATGAGTGGCTTGTTTACATACAGTTAGTTGCTCTATGAGGTGAATAACTTGATGAATGGTAATCCAGTTGTAATCTAAACCTTCTAATTGTGTCTGGAGTTCTGGACCGGTAAGTGATTTCTGAGGTTTATAGAAGTCTCTGATCCAGTATAACTCCTTCGTTTCTCTCCCCAAACTATGTAATATTTCTTTATTATAGAAGGATGGATGGAAAAGTAGGAATGTTATTGGTGAAACTGGGGGGCAGGGAACGTAACTGCTAGCCCATTGTTTCCATATTATGAGATCTGAAGTTGTAAGGCTGTTGGGTCCCAGGGAAGACAACATTAGGGCTACATTGTCTGCAAACATGTTAACAAGATGGGAGCTGTTATTTGCCACCAACCCTTAGATATTGGGATCTGTTCGGCTCCATGGCCAGGGCAAAAAGCAGGGGCAATCTGCTTCATGCCTTAGCCAATGGCAAAGGAAGTTGAATACATACCATTCACCAAGGCTCTAGCTGAGCCTCCCTGATAAAGCCTCATTAGAAGGCGAATGAAAGGTCCACCAAGGTCAAATTTGTCTAGTGTAGCAAATAGAAACTGCCAATTAAGGCAATCAAATGCTTTTGTAGCATCTAGCGCTATTATCACTTTCGGGACTGGGTGTTGATGGTATAACATGTCATTTTGGATCCAAACAATAGCCACTAGATGGCATGCTTTCCCTTTTGGATACAAGAAAACATGACGGAAGGAGTTCTAGGGAGGCATTTCAGAATTAACCATCTTGAGGCTAAACTAAATGTTAAGTTTAAATGTGTAGCAAGCAGCTGATCCTAACCATTTTTTTAAAAAAACCTTTAAGTAAGCAGACCAGATCCAGATCAGGACCACTGCATGCAGGTGTCAAGTAGCGGATAGTGTGCAGTCCTGGCTCCAGATTGATGAGGGTCCTTAGACAAGACACCCACAATGGGCGACCCTCTCTCAGTGAGTCTCCCATCTTACCGCCTTTGTCACCAGCTGCTGCTCCTCCTCCTCACTGCTACCACTTGCTTACTTGATAGTCAGAAAGCCAGTGAGCAAATAGACGGCGGCATTGTACCCCTGCCCCTTCTCACCAACATCATTTCTGAGCCAGATTGAGAAGCAGGTGAACAAGCAGGTTGCCATGGTGAAGAGGAGCAGAAACTTTCAGGGGACTCTTGTCAATGGGCCCCTGCTGGGTTGTGAGCCCTCAGCAGGTGCCCAAGCATACCTACCCTTGATGCCCTTCCTCATTGTAGGTTGGCCCTGTCAGGACAGCCATACTTATGGTTGGAACATTTTTCTGCACATTTTCCCCCATGGGGCAAAAGGTCTATTTTGGGGTAATAGTTGAGCTCCCCCTTGTGCGGTGACCCCCTTGGCTCTGCATCCAGTGAGCCCCCTTTCCACCCCACCAAGTATGGCCACTAGGCTGACCTTATGAAAAGGTCTGGGGGAGCACGGTTGGGGGGTCCAGACTGGGAGGGGCAGTTGGTGGCGGGTTTGGGGGGAGTTGAACCTAAGTCTCTCCAGTAGAGGCTCGTGGCCATTAGAGTGACCCTATGAAAAGGAGGACAGGGCTCCTGTATCTTTAACAGTTGTATTGAAAAGGGAATTTCCGCGGGTGTCATTTGTATATATAGAGAACCTGGTGAAACTCCCTCTTCATCACAACACTTAAAGCTGCAGGTGCCCTGCCCTCTTTTGTATCTGGTCACTCTAGTATAGCTCCTGCAGCTTTAACTGTTGTGATGAAGAGGGAATTTCACCAGGTTCCCCATATATACAAATGACATCTGCTGAAATTCCCTTTTCTCTGCAACTGTTAAAGATACAGGAGCCCTGTCCTCCTATTCATAGGGTCAGCCTAGTGGCCACGAGCCTCTACTGGAGAGACTTAGGTTCAACTCCCCCCAAACCCACCACCAACTGCCCCTCCCAGTCTGGACCCCCCAACTATGCTCCCCTGGACACCCACCCCAGCCCTGGTGTGAGCCTCCACCCCCTGATGGTCACCCCCAGCATGAGCCCCAACCCCATCCATAGCACAAACCCCCACCCAGCAGACCCAGGTATAAGCTCCTCCCCAAACCAATGCTCCTAGCTGGAGCCTGCAACTCCAGACCCCCACCCCAGGCACCAATGCTCTTCTTTTAGGAACAAGCCAGGTAAGCCATGGCTCAGGACCTCATAGTATGTGGAGCCTCTAATTCCATTAGACATAACTAAGATGTATTATAACTGACATTGTTGGAAAGTCCAGTGTGACTCACAGCATGAATCACCGTAGAGAAAGTGTGACAACATAGCATTGGGGACAATAAGCACAGACTAGTGCCAGTTGAAAAGAAGTTCAAATAAACTTAATTAATGCTTTTATACACATCTTCAGAGAAGGCTATCTAACACCGTTTAACAACAAGCACCCCCTAATGCTGGGTGGTACCCTTTCGTTACCCTTTCCATTATGTTACTAGCTGTACCCGGCCACGCGTTGCTGTGGCTCAGTCTGGTTAAATTGAAAAGAAAGAAAAGACAAAGTGGATGTTTCTAATATGTTTAATTTCACAATGCTTGTGGATATACAATATTTTTAGTTGTTCCATTGTCTGTGTAGATATAGAGATTGTCTGGTTTGCCGACTCTAGAACACGCAACATATAATTGTCCATGTGAGAAGCAATCTGTGTCTAGATCTAAACCGCACAATTCTAAAGATTGGCCCTGAGCTTTGTTGATGGTGATTGCAAATGCCAATCGAATTGGGAATTGCAATCTCTTAAATTGAAATGGCATATCTGTTGGAATCATAGGAATGCGAGGAATGAGGACATCTTCACCTTTGAAAGGTCCTGTCAAGATTGTTCCTTCTATGACGTTGCTCAGTAATTTTTTTACTGCAAGCTGCGTGCCATTGCAAAGTTTTGTGAGAGAACATGCAAATAGGAGAGGAGGCAGAGGCAGTGGATTGGCCTACTGTTTGGTTTTTTAAAAAGGATATTTTTACGGTGACGAGGTTAGTGGAAACTCCTGGCAGTTACCTTTCTTCAGAACGTGTAACTGTCACAGGTGTGACATCTATATTCACTCAGCCAATTGTGAGAGAACATGCAAATAGGAGAGGAGGCAGAGGCAGTGGATTGGCCTGCTGTTTGGTTTTTTAAAAAGGATGTTTTTACGGTGACGAGGTTAGTGGAAACTCCTGGCAGTTACCTTTCTTCAGAACGTGTAACTGTCACAGGTGTGACATCTATATTCACTCAGCCAATTGTGAGAGAACATGCAAATAGGAGAGGAGGCAGAGGCAGTGGATTGGCCTACTGGTTGGCGATGTCACAATGACCTATAAGAGCAAATAGGAGAGAACATGCAAATAGGAGAGAAGGCAGAGGCAGTGGATTGGCCTACTGGTTGGCGATGTCACAATGACCTATAAGAGCAAATAGGAGAGAACATGCAAATAGGAGCGGAGGCAGAGGCAGTGGATTGGCCTACTGGTTGGTGATGTCACAATGATCAGCAGGACTGGTTTTGAGGAGGCCTATTTCTTCGATTTTAAGACAAACCTTTGAGCCCATAGAGAACATAGTTACATAACAACGGTCGTGTATTCAAACGCGACGCTGTGTCAAAATTTCAAAGCAATTGGTGAAGAACTTTCGGAGATATAAAAGCATGTTTTTACGGTGAGGAGGTTACTGGAAACTCTTGGCAGTTACCTTTCTTCAGAACGTGTAACTGTCACAGGTGTGACATCTATATTCACTCAGCCAATTGCGAGAGTACATCCAAATAGGAGAGGAGGCAGAGGCAGCGGATTGGCCTACTGGTTGGTGATGTCACAATGATCAGCAGGACTGGTTTTGAGGAGGCCTATTTCTTCGATTTTAAGACAAACCTTTGACCCCATAGAGAACATAGTTACATAACAACGCTCGCGTATTCGAACGCAACGCTGTGTCAAAATTTCAAAGCAATCGGTGAAGAACTTTCGGAGATATAACGACAGTAACTAATGGTCTTTTTCATTTTTATTTATATAGATATATTTTTTCTCTTTATGATATCGGGCCTCTGGATCTTGACATCCCTCAGGGCCTCAGCATGTCTTGATCTAGCCCTGCCAGACACACACGCACATCCAGCATGAACTATGCCTGGGAGGGGGAATCTGTTGTGATTCCAGTATTTTTCTGAGCAAACCCATTGTGTGTTAGGGTGAGTGTCATACCCTACCTGGAGGAGGATTCCAGGCGAGGAACTGGAGACTTCGGCTGACAGCCCTCCCCTGGAACCATCAGAAGAGCAGCCTGGTCCTTCCAGTGACGTTCCTGGACTCCCCCAGGTGTAGGAGGCCGAGCCTGAGATAATTTATTCCTCTGAGTGGCATATGCTGAGACACAAGCAGTATTATTATTATTATTATTATTATTATTATTATTATTATTATTATTTATTTATTTATTTATTTATATAGCACCATCAATGTACATGGTGCTGTACAGAGTAAAACAGTAAATAGCAAGACTCTGCCGAAAGCTAGAGGAGGCCGCTGCATAGGGCCTCCCTTAAAAGCAACATATGGGCCTTATTAGCCAGCTGTGCTGATTAATGACTAGCTATAAATCAGCACAGCTGGAACCAGCTCTCTGCTGCAGAGAACAGTGATTCAACCTCAGTGTTTCACCTGGTTATTCTTCACCTTGCAGATTCGGGGACCATTGATGACCCACCTGGACCACTCTCTTGGACACCTCCTGCCTGGCTTTGACGTTTGGCATACCTGACTGCTGTGGATTGAACTTCGGACTGCTCTGACCTCGCTCCTTGCCTTCTCCTGCTAACGCTTCTTGGAATCTCATGTATGACCTTAGACTGGACTGGCTTCTCTCTTTGTTACACCTGGGACTATCTCAGCCTTGTTTGGGCACTTGCCAGTCTTAAAGCAGGACAGTGGGCAGGTGTATCCCATGCTCTAAATGTGGGGAAATCTTTTTTTACAGTTCCAGTATTGATAAACACTGGAGTCTCCACACCTTTTCTAACAAAACCTGTGATATCAGTGGCAAACCCTACAGTGAGTCAAGAGTTATGGCTGAACTAAACACACAAAAGCTGGGATATCTGGTCTGCTTTTCTTGAAACCTTTGTATAACTCCCCCTCCCTCCCCTTTTTTAATGGAAAATGACAATAATCTTATATATGTAATGTATGGTTGTTGTTGTTTGTTTGTTTTCATGATGTATGTTCTGTTCTGTTTTGTTGATATTCACAATAGAAAAAGAAAGAAAACTTCCTCTCTGCTAGCTAGCACTCGGGCTGATAACCTCTTCACTGCTACAAGCCTATAGGCAGCTTGATTTTCAGGGACAGAGAAGGCTACAGAAGCGAACACTCAGAGTTGCTTAATCAACATGAAATGAGGGGGCAGCTGTGATTTAGCAAGCATAACATCTCACAAGTCCGAGCACTTTGGCTGTTCCATGATAAGTCCCAGAGCCCTGTGTTTGCCCGAGGCATGTTGTGGTTTGAAAGAGGGCTGCTGTTGTGGTTGGAAAAAATGATTTCCTAGCTTTTGTATGTTCAGTTCAACCATAAGTCACGAATCACCAAAGGGCTTGCCAGATAAAGTGCAACAGTCCGGAGTTGGGAGATCTGGCCATAAATCTTTGCTTAGTTATAAAGCTCAGACTGTTGGTATTATGTATTACCCTAACTTACCCTGTGGTTAAAATGGGATATAGCCATATGTTGAGCTCCTTGGAGAAAGGCTAGGAATAGATACAGCTGTAAATAAAAAGTTGTTTGTGTTTGTTTGCAACAATGAGATTGTTGGACATAATAATCTTAAATGGTAACATACCCAGAAAGCAATTCACATAAGCAGAACCTATTTCCTGCTGTTGTTCACAGCCCTTTCAGATCTATAAATCTACTTCCTCCTGAAGATCAGCTTTCTTAGTAGGGTGACTTCAGATGACTTGGGTGTGTATGTGTACAAGGCTGGAGCAATGCCTCCCATGAGGCCTGTAGAGTTCAGACGGATGTAGTTGTTAAAAACTATGAGACATGAGATTGAACTCTTTGGGACCCCAAAACAGAATTGCCAGTGGGCCAAGCAGGAAGTGATTTCCCAGCACAACATGCTAGGATCTGCTGTCAAAGGAGGCCCAAAACCACTAAAGTTCAGTGCCTCCAATTCCCAGTCCAGAAGGATAGTATGACTGATGGGATCAAAAGCTGCTGAGATATCCAGGAGAATGTCCAGGGTCACACTCTTCCCTGTCTTTCTCCTGACCCAGGCCATCCATCGGCGTGTCCAAAGTGGCTTCTCTTCTGAAAGCAGGCCAAGAGAGCAAATTGAAGTGTCAAGAATCCCAAGAATGGCTGGAATTGCACAGCAACTATCACCCTGGGCACCTGGTCTAAGAAGGGGATGTTTACATCTGGCCCATAGTTTTTATAATCCTCTGGATGTGAGGAGGGTTTCTTGAGCAGTGGTCTCACAACAGAACCATTTTGTTCCAAGAGAGCTAGGACTGCTCCCTCCTGCAAGGAGGCATTGACCCTTCTACACCCAACCAGTCAATCCCGTCCTGCTAGATGTCATGCACCATGAGGATAACGGCCAAAGAGACAAGGGGTCAGGTCAGCCACACTCCACCAAATGCTTTGTCCCCACAATGGAACCAGAAAAGCTTTTATTTTTTGGGTAAGGATGCTTCCTTAGCTGTGGCGCTGAATAGCACTACACTTATATGCTGCTACAGCGAGGGTCGTTTCATTTGGCCAGGGTGCCAAACATGGAACTTGCACGCATTTAACTTGGATGGATTATTTCTAAAGCAGGGCTAGTCAAGATTTGGGGGCCAAGGGCACATTCAGCAATTTGAGAAACTGTCCTGGGTACTGCCATGAAATTGTTGTCTTGGGTGACATGGCCAAGGACAAATATCTTGCCCCGAAGACTGAATACAAAGGAGAGGTGGGATCTGAGCCCCAACACACTAAACCACTCCTTTGAACCCGCAGTTTTTCGTTCTCTCACAAACCTATTTCACAGGAATTCCGGCTGCTGCTAAGAAAATGTGGTAATTAAAAACAACTGCGGAACAGGTCGGCCACCTTGGTGGAGATCAAGAAAGGTGTCTGCAGGCACACTGATGCTCATGAGCTCGCATTATGTAGCCCTGGTCTAAGCTGTGCATGTTGCTTGTGCAGCTCGCTGCATTGAGTGCAGAATGAAATCTTGCTCCAACCAATGGCAAAGGTTAAGTGAACAAGCTCAGGTGGTGTGTGCAGGGTGGGCCGAAGGTAGATTGCCAGATGTTTTGGACTTCAACTCCCAGAAGCCCCTGCCAGAATGGCCAATGGTCAAGAATGCTGAGAGATGAAGTCCAAAACATCTGGAGATCTACTTTCTGTCCACCCCAGTGTAGTGCATAGCTTGTTGGCTATGGCCCAAGACAGCCTCTGTTTAAATCCCTACTAAGTCATAGGATGCTCACGAGATGACCACACACACAATCATATGCTAGGTGCACCTATACCTCACGCTTAGGTTTGTCTCATCTTTATTGTTTCTGAGTTCCAATCTTTCAAGCAGCAATCAAAGTAATGCTCCATAAAGCAAATCCCCTACTATCTCTCAGTCCCAATAAAAACTAAATTAAAAAGGAAATTAGAAGACTGCCTGACGAGGACACATATTTCTCATAATAAGAGACACCCCAGCTATTGAATAGCTTTGTGAAAGGAGTAAAAAGAGACGGTAGAGTGTCATTGAAATCTAGACTACTCCAGGCCACTTTTGCTGGAGCAGCAAGAAGCAGGAAACCATCGCTGTGCTCTGTTTTGATAAAACAACTCAATAATGACGTACAAAAAATACCCACAAACTTTCCATTTGAAATGTGATGTTTTGGCCACAACCGGTGCACCTGCTCCATCAAGCAGAGGCTTTTGCCTGAGACAAACGATTGTGTGATAGTCTCCAGTGCTGAAACCACCTCTGCGGCTGAGGCATGTATACATGCTGCTATTTCTAACCATAGCAAGAAGGCTGACAGATCATCTAAGCGCCGCACCGGAATGACGCCTGCGTTGTGGTAACCACCATGCAAGAGAAACGGTTGTGCCAGCAAATGTCAAGCCACATCCTGTTGTGCTCAACAGGCCCCTCCTTGCTCTTTCTCTTAAGGGTGGAGCGTTGAAGTCGGTCAGCGGTGGGACTTGACATCCTCAGCAGGTCCTTCGGAAATGCCCTTGTGTAGCTGATGAGGTCTCCCAGTCTGCACTGGCCAACCCTTATGGATTTCAGATGATGTTCTGGTAGTGCAACTAAGAGCTGAAGTGTATATCTGCGAAGCATACATGTCAAATTTTCCACCCCACCCCAAATGTTCAGTGTGCAATTCAAAATTAAAATTCATATTCTGAATTTGATGCTTGATCTCAGATTTTTAAGTGCTGTGTGGACTGGGCATGTTTAGCCTGGAGAAGAGAAGATTGTGGGGAGACATGACAGCACTCTTCAAATATTTAAAGGGTTGTCACACAGGGGAGGGCCAGGATCTCTTCTCGATCCTCCCAGAGGGCAGGACACGGAATAACGGGCTCAAGTTACAGGAAGCCAGATTCCAGCTGGACGTCAGGAAAAACTTCCTGACTGTTAGAGCGGTACGACAATGGAACCAGTTACCTAGGGTGGTGGTGGGCTCTCCCACACTAGAGGCATTCAAGAGGCAGCTGGGCAACCATCTGTCAGGGATGCTTTAGGGTGGATTCCTGCATTGAGCAGGGGGTTGGACTCGATGGCCTTGTAGGCCCCTTCCAACTCTGCTATTCTATGATTCTATGATTCTATGACTCATTTTCACCAGCAGTTGTTGATTGTTTGGGTAGGCATCAAATATGGTGTCTAAGATTAGCTGTCAAATGCAGTTAAGATACAAAAACACTTTTGTATGTTGTCTACCGAACAGAGTGAAATAGTATTGGAGCCCAGCTATAAAATGCAGCTCCTCCATACAAAAAATTCTCAACATATGGCCAACCAGTTTGTAAGGGAGAAGGATTGTAATACAGCCTTTGCCCCAACATGCTATTTGACAATGCAGGGAATGTTTTTGTTGAGGAAGGGCATTCACTCATAAGAGTCCCCACCTGCCATCTGAAGTGGTACAACCTGGGCTACAGGTCAGCTACCTCAGTAAGATCTAGGCCCAAGTTACTGAAAACGAGGCAGCTATGATTTGGTATCAGCATACTCTGTGATGATGAAAAGTCACATTTTTAACACATTCAGCAACAAAATGGCAAACTCCGGACCATTTACAGAACCGACACTTGACTAGTATCTGAGTGTACATGCACCACAAAGTATATGGCACTGTAGTGGACCAATTTCAAGCCTGGTCAAGATCCAAGCCACCTGGCACAAATAAGGCAAGGCACCCACACATGGCAAAATCTAGAGATATACCTTTGGTCATAGCTGAACATAGCAAGATGAACTAAGTCTACAGAACTGACTGCTCAAATGTTTCTCCCAAATCTCTTCAATATATGAATTCCTTTGGTTTGATTATCATATTTTATAATCCATGTTATTTGTACTACTCATTAAATGTGTGTGTTTTTAAAGGTCCAAGGCAGGAGAGTCTCCTCATGTATTTTCTCTCATGTGCATTAAGAAAAGAGAAGGACTTCCCCCACCCCTAGTTCTGGAAATGTGAATTAGAATGCCAAGTTCTTGGGTCTTCTTTGTGGTGGCCTCCTCCTCTTTGGAACTCCCTTTTGAGGGAATTGCTCCAGGCTTGCAAGACTCAGGAATTTATCAAAGATCCCCCTTCTTCAAAAGGTGCATGGTTTGTTGCATTAGGATTGGTTTGGGTGTCTTTTAACTTGTTGGTATGGCTAGTTGTGCCATGGATTTTTAATTATTCTTTTAATACTTAAGCATTAGTCCCTTGGGGACTGACTATTTGCAGGGTGCAAACATAAGATATAATTGTAATAATAATAATAAAAGCACAAGAGCTCATAACCTGAAGAGCTGAAGAGAAGAGAGAACTTGGGAGTGAAAATGTTCTACTTTAACACAACTACAATGTGTAGAGGAAGTTTCCATTCATTTCTACCTGATCAGCCTATACTCTTGGTTTTATGATTAACAGGCTTGTCTTTTGTTCAAAACGAATAGATCCATTTTTAGCTCTAAGCTATTCCTCTCTGTGAGTAACAGGAAAACCCTCAACCACCTTCTGGAGAAAGATATTCACCTCGTAAAAGCTAGTTGCAAAATTGCATTGCCTTGTACCCAAACGACTGTGTGACACGTAATAACTTATAAAATGAAACGCAGGAAACTCAGCAAAAATGTTCTGTGGCTTTACTAAAAAGATGTCATAGCAGAGAATCAAAGACAGATTACAGGGAACGACAGCAAAGTTAAGCACTTTAAAATCCATTGATTTCAAAGGAATAATCAACACATTTGTAAGGCTGCAATCCTATGCACACTACTTGAAAGTAAGTCCCACTGAATTCAGCAGAACATACGTCTACATAAATATGCATAGGGTTATGCTACACATCTATCAATGGTACTTTAAGGGCACACTGCTCTGCATGCTCATTGTTGTAGAACCTTTTTCTGTCTGCATAGGATTGTGTCCTAAGGATGCAACCCTAGGGTGACCATATGAAAAGAAGGACAGGGCTCCTGTAACTTTAACAGTTGCATAGAAAAGGGAATTTCTGCAGGTCACGTTTGTATATATGGAGAAACTGGTGAAATTCCCTCTTCATCACAACAGTTAAAGCTGCAGGAGCTATACTAGAGTAACCAGATACAAAAAAGGGCAGGGCACCTGCAGCTTTAACTATTGTGATGAAGAGGAAATTTCACCAGTTTCTCCATATATACAAATGTGACCTGCAGAAATTCCCTTTTCAATACAACTGTTAAAGATACAGGAGCCCTGTCTTCCTTTCCATATGGTCACCCTATGCAACCCTCTTCCCCGGGAGCAAGCTCCATTGAACTCAGTGGGGCTTACTCCTGAGGAGACATGTATAGGATTGTAAGGCAAGTAAACATGGTAAAATTCAAAAGAAACCCAGGAAAACTTTATAAAACGCTCAGCAGTTTTACCAAAATACAGCAGCTGGCAGTAGCAACAAAATATTGTCTCAAAGCAACTATTTTCAGTTCAAAGAGAGATCGTTCTCTTCCTCTCTTCTTAGAATTCACTCAACTCAGGCAAAAGGCTTCTATGGCATCAGCTGTCACAGGACAGAAAAGAGAAGAGAGTACAGATAGTTAGACCAACACTAAATAGCTAGTAAGTACAATTAAACAGTACAAATAGTTAGACCAGAACCTTAACACAGGAGTAGTTATTAAAGGTCTTGGGGCAGTTTCCCCATAGGACAGTCCTTTGAATAAGGGTTCCTTTACCTAATCATTGAGAAGAAATAGACAGAATCTAAGCAGGCATGGTTTTGTCATGTAAAAGTGGGCACTGTCTGAAATTCAACAAATGTCATGCGTGTGTCCTACGAGGTATAAATGTGCAGGAGGGATATGGCGTTACCATGATGGGATTGTAATGATTTGACACAAGGTGTGGATCCGGCCTGGTCCGGTTGCCCAAACTAACATCATTTAAAGGACAGAGTAGAATGAAAAGCCAATTCATGGCAGAATTACTCACTGTTTTAATCAGAAACCAGTTGGATCAGAGTATTAACACTGTACATTACCTTTCTTCTTAGCTTCAGGCCCATCACAACTGCCCCATACAAGGCACTCTTGCAGATGAGAAGAATATACACCAGTTTTCCAAAATTGGTGTCTCTGAGATATTTCTCTAAAAATCAAGGAAGGTAAAGAAAAACAAATGATCACAGGATAAAAAGCTCTTCTGCCAGGGCTATTGCACCAAAGAATTCCCCCCACCAAACAATATTTCAGAAATGCAAGCCTTTGAGGGCCACACCAGATGGTACACACAACCCTTCCCCAACTAGGCACTTTCCAGATGTGGAGTACAATGCCCATAATGAATGATGGGAGTTGCAATCCAACGCACCTGGAAGGTGGGAGCTTGGCGAAGGTTGCTGTAACACTGCAGGCCATTTTGAAGGGGAAAAGGCATATGGGGCAGCGGAGATGCTGCACGCGGGGAACGTTTATTTCCCTGCTGGCTGTTTTTGTGTTCCCGATTGGCCCAGCGCCACCCAGCCGTGCCTCCCAATGTTCAAACACAGGGCTGCCCTTGCAAAGCTGCACGGGAAAACCTGCAGGGGGGAAACTGCTGGGAGAGGCAATTTGGCACATACATTGTCAAGTCTGGCATTGAATTTGTGGCACGACAGCTTCCACTGAAACACGTCAGCTTGTTTTTCAGAATAGGACAAGGTCTGGTTAAAAGAAATCCATGGCTGCTGGAGCTCCCCATGCCTAAAAATGAGAGTGCTCCACATTCTGCCCTCCCAAAATTCCTTATTAGCATGGGGGGTGAGGGTAGGGGAACGATTACATTTAAGTGAACCTGGGAGTGGATCCTCCTTTAGCTGGTATGATGGAAAGCATAACAGGGTATTTAAAGGAGATAAGGATCTATTTATTTATGTGTTACATTTGTTGGAATGGTCTATTGACTGCAATAAACTGTTGTTGTTGTTGTTGTTGTTGTTGTTGTGTCACATTTATATCCCACCTTTTTTCCTACAAGGAACTCAAGGCGGCGTACATAATCTTCTTCCTCTCCATTTTATCCTCACATCAGCTGTGCCACGACACAGGCTCTTTACCACAGGCCTGTCCGCAGACACTCCCTGCTCAAGCTAAGCGCCACCACTTTCTGAGCCTGAGGTGAGGGACAAGTGCCGCCTTTCTACAAACTATGTGGAGAAAGGGGTTAAACAGGAATAATTTCAGGAATAAAATAATGTGCTGTGAATTATATGTGCTGATGGTGAATTAATGTCAGAACAGGTGTTATATGTATAGAACTGCAGGTGATAAATGCCAAGGAGACACGTGGGATTTTTTGTGGTAGCAAAATAAACTGAATAAAAATTTATTTCAATGTTCACAAACTTTGTTTCATAATAAAACTTTTCAGACCCTTGTTAAAACCTCTCATCCAATCCTTTTTCTCTTCTCATACACATTTTCCTTTCTCTCACACCTTCACTCTTGAACTTTCTTTATTATCAGGATTGTTCAATATACACCAACTGACTATCTGCACACTACACTCAAAAGACAACCCTCTTTACCCTGATCCTCTAATTCTCCCTCCTACCAAAGTACTTTAAAAACACTCCCCCCATCACCTCAGTCATCCCCTTATATATCCTCCTCGACCCTCCTAGGATATTCAATCTCCACCCACTCAGGTCAACATTCTAAACACAATGGACTTACAAATTCTAGACATACATTAGGGAACTGACTTGTGGGGTGTAACGCCACATCAGCCACCCTGTGAGGTAGTCTGGGACTCTGGGCTGAGAGTCTGTGACTGCCCAAAGTCACCCAGTGAGCTTCCTCGGCTGAGTGGGGACTAGAACCCGGATCTCCCGACTCATGGTCCAACACTCTAGCCACTACACCATACTGTCTCTCCAATGCATGTTTTGACGGGGGGGGGGGGGCAAACATCCTACAAGTCCCAACGCTGGGAGTTGTAGGATGTTTTTATGTCTAAACATGGAGTGGATTGTGCCCTAAAGGGAGCACAGTTTAGGGTCCTTCAAGCTGCCTGATTCTTAGCCATAAGCTTTCCTTTTCAATGGAAGAAGCCTGCAAATACATATAGGGAGGAAGTAGTTCAGATAAAACTTGATTGGCTATAAAGAAACCAAAGTGAATGCAGGAAGACACAGAATAATTGCCCACGGTTTTGCACCAGTTTATATCCTGATTGGGAATGCACCAATCGGCTTTTTGGTGACATATTAAATTTACATACATGACCACCCAGAGAGCGGCAGGAGTAGAAGCAAACTCTGTTTTATTTCCGTAGACACGATGGTACTATGATTTCAGCAAATTTAAAGTGCAAAACTGTGCATGTTAGAGAATCTCTTTTAACCAGGAACAGTTTTGTTGTTATTCTAACCCATCAGTGATCTAGAAGCAGTTTGAAAGCATGAATGGGAGTGGGAGAAGAGAAATGTTGCTTGTGGGCTTTCCATATGGCCAAAGTAATACATATGGCGGCCCTGCTCATAAGATAGGGTGACCATATGAAAAAGAGGGCAGGGCTTCTGTTTCTTTAACAGTTGTATAGAAAAGGGAATTTCAGCAGGTGTCATTTCATAGAATATTAGAATAGCAGAGTTGGAAGGGGCCTACAAGGCCATCGAGTCCAACCCCCTGCTCAATGCAGGAATCCACCCTAAAGCATCCTTGACAGAGGGTTGTCCAGCTGCCTCTTGAATGCCTCTAGTGTGGGAGAGCGCATAACTTCCCTAGGTAACTGGTTCCATTGTACGTAAGCAGCACCTGGTGAAATTCCCTCTTCATCACAAAAGTTAAAGCTGCAGGAACCCTGCCCTCTTGATAACATACAAAAGAGAGCAGGGCTCTTGCAGCTTTAACCATTGTGAATGTCATCAGATGCTGCATGCATACAAATGACACCTGCTGAAATTCCCTTTTATATGCAATTGTTAGGTACAGGAGCCTTGTCCTCCTTTCCATATGGTCACCCTACATAAGTCCATTAAATCGAAGGTCTAAAATTACTAAGCTGCACCACTGCATACAGGAGCAAACAACTCAAAGAACAATTATTTTGACTGGACTAATGGAGGTTGTTGCATGAACAGATTTGTCAGTGGAAAACACAGGTAAAAATGTAAATGTTCCTGTCCGCTGCTGCACCACCTGCTCTAGGGAGATGAGGCCTATCACAGCTCTGCCAAAACTTTCTGGAGGAGAACGGAGGGGTTCCATTAAATCCCACCCACAGTGAACGGAAATCTACGCATGTCTCCTCCGATCTTCTTTTGTGCCACAGTTCACAGACCTGTACAGATCACCTGCAATAGTGCAATCCTAAAGGTATTGAACTAGGAAGTTGTACACATAGAGAACGCTCCAGGACCTCATCCTAAGCGTGATCTCCAATAGGGCTATCAGAGAAGCATCCACGCATATGTTTATTCCAATGGGATATGAACTTGGAAAGAGCAGGATGATTTTGGCTTACCTTTTGCAGAACTGCTACTGCATTCTGAAAGCAGAAGAGAAAGAAGGCCCATTAGCTGTGAGGTCTAGGAGCTTTATCACACCAGCGTTATACTGTGCAATCACTGCGAAATGCATGCAAATGACTCCGAAGTTTTCCACCTTATAATCTGCTTTGATTGTGAAGTACTCCCAGGCATCTTGCCTTAATTGTGCAATAAAGCCAAAAGATTTGCCCTATTTAGCCCCTACTTTTTGAGCGTATCTTTTGAGCCACCGCTGGGGCACAGGAACAGGGTTTTAAAGAAATGCTTACATCTGTGTAAATTTTAAAGATAAAGACACCAAAATTGGCAGAGTAATAGATATTAGGGAGAGCTTTAAGCATACCAAATTTGAATTGGATTGGGTCATCCGTTGAGTTTTTATGATTTTTTTTTACATTTCCCCCCTTAAACTCACTTCCTGGTATGCAAAAGATTGCTGTCGCCTGGTAGCAAAAACAACAACAGCGAAAGCTTAGCGCTATGGGGATAATCCGAGGGAAGCAGGTACGTAGCCCGGTCCTTCTCCCCACACCTCAGCAATTAGGCATTGTTGTCACACAGGGGAGGGGCAATTAAGGGGGTCTCCACTGGGGAGATGGAGGAGGGGAGGGGGGAGACGTTCCCCTCCCCTCCCCTCTCTATGACAGCCTCGAACGTCTCCCACTCCTAATATTGTCTTCTGAGTTAAGGCTGGGCAAAAAGCTTTCCATTGCATCCCGTGGAAGGCTTTGTTCAGGCCCAAATACAGGGGCCCCCTCTGTGCATGTGTGAAGACTACGTATTCATGTATGGGTGTGCATATGTGTTTTATGTGTCTGAATGGGTGTGTGTTATTCCTGAAAATGGAGGTGTGTGCATGAATGCATGTCATCTATGAGAAGATGTGCATGTATGATTGAGTGTATGTGTGTGTGTATAAGGGAGAGAGTGAATGGTTATGCGTAAAAATAGATGTATGTGCATGTTACATGTGGATGTGCATGAGCACATGTAAGTATGTGTGGAAGTGTTTGTCTGTTTATGAGAGTGTGTGGGTGGTGGTGGTGGGGTGGCCCCACCTATTTTAGCTTTCACCCACTCCTTTTTGTGAGAGGTGCCCTCCTCTGCCATGTGGCCTTCAGGGTTTTGAGGATATGGAAGTATTTTGAGGATATTGGAAGTATGTGGGCAATACCTCTCAAAAGCCAGAGGAATTGCTGAGTGCCACCCATGGGGGCAAGAGGGCTCAAATCACCTGTGTCACTTGTAACTCCTGTGCACAACTAGCCAGAGTTGAATAAATGATTGGAAACAAGCTAAACCTTGCTACTTGGCTCAACTCACCTACACCAGTTATGGTGTCATCATAGGTTGATTTCCCAGTTTCGTTGTAAAAGTCAACACTGCATTTGAAGTTATTCCTTGGATTCTGCCATTCTTTGCTGGTGATCCTTAAACGACTGATCAGCGAATAGGTCTTCTCCGTGGCTTTGTATATGGGCTCCTCTGTCTTTACCCCTTCGGTTCTGTTCTCGCCATTCACGGACCATGTCAGATTGACATGATCCGGGAAGAAGTTGGTGGCCAAACACACAATTGTGACCTTCTTGGTTTTTTGGAGCTCCTGAGTAGATGGGGCAAATATTGTCACATTTGGAGGGGAGGTAACTTGTCCCTCTTCTGGAAGAGAAAGTGACACATGCCACACAGAGATGAAATGTCTGCTCAAGTTAGGGACTGGCTTGCACAGGTCAGCCACTCACGCCATCGAGTGACGATTTGCATGTCTGAATGGGCCATTACAGATTATGCCTGTCCCCTGGTGTCACCTGAGACACAGCCCTTCCTAATGGAGGAAGTGTACATATTTAGCTGCCAAATAGCAACTGCTGAGGAAACAAGTAATGAGTCAGTGTAATGCATATATGGGAATCAGTCGTAAAGAAGGCCTACTCCAATGGTGAAACTTCTCTGGAGAATCAACATGCACATGGGCAGGCAGGATTGCATCCATGGTCCCCATTCTTAACCTCTATACATTGGTCATTCCTTTGAGCACAAAACACAACAGGCTTTCTGCAGGAGAGCCGATCAGTGCGTGGATGTTAGGAGCTGGGACAGCAGGCATGTTCCTGCTTCTCTTTGCATGTGTTAATTCATAGAATCACAAGAATAGCAGAGTTGGAAGGGACCTACAAGGCCATCGAGTCCAACCCCCTGCTCAGTGCAGGAATCCACCCTAAAGCATCCCTGACAGAGGGTTGTCCAGCTGCCTCTTGAAGGCCTCTAGTGTGGGAGAGCCCACAACCTCACCAGGCAACTGATTCCATTGTCGTACTGCTCTAACAGTCAGGAAGTTTTTCCTGATGTCCAGCTGGAATCTGGCTTCCTTTAACTTGTGCCCGTTATTCCGTGTCCTGCACTCTGGGAGGATCGAGAAGAGACTCCTCACAGACGTCGTGCTGTCTGAATGGTGTTCTATTCTCGGTGTGTGTTTATGCTCTCGTGTGTAGCAAATGATATTGTCAGCACTAGAAATCATTTTGAGTTTAAGAAGCATTTTCTAAGGGGTATTTCACACAATGCTTTCTAAATGTTCAGCTAAGAGTCTTTTAAGTATCAGTCTAAAAATGGAATGTGTGAAAGCAACAAACAGTGTCCACAGGCGGTTCTGGAGCATTTGACAGGCCCAGAGCACCATGCCAGGGCCCATCAGAATGAACATCTTTTATGACTCTGCCCTGCCTGCACTCACTGCCACTCTGGTGCCCTGATAGACTTGCATGTGAGCCTAGGATGTCACTTGGGCTGGGCCCAGAGGGGGCATGCCCCAAATCTGACAACGGAGGGCAGGGCCATTGTAGATGTGGGGCAGTGAGGGCAGCCTGCACAGGGCTTGCAAAAATCTGAAAGGGCTTTGTGTTTACAAGCAAGGTATCATATAAGCCCAGCCAGTCAGGGATCCAGGCTTAGCTGTATCTCCTTGTCAAGTATACATCCATGACACGCCTCATGCATACTGTGACATGGACCTTATAATGTAAATCACTATATATGACTACAGAGTTAGTGCTTGTATGCAGCCCATTATTTTGATAGATTAGTCACATTTTGCTTTGTCATAATATGTAGAAAACCTATGATGGATGGAGTTTGCCCATATTTTCTGAAGGCTGAACTGCAGCCAAACCAAAGTCTTTCAACGACACTTTCTTTTCTAAAAATATGTGCTTGAGGAAAAGATCGGAGTGGGTGGGTGGGTTATAGGTCCATCTAGCCCACTAAAGCTAATTTGACAGGTGTCTCTCCAAGATCCCAGGTAAAACACGGTCTTTCCTAGATGAGCTACCTGGGATCCTTTTATTTGTTGACTCCAGGGGCTGAGCTGGGGGCCTTTTGCATGGGTGTGCCTACCGTGAAGCTATGAGCTCTCCATCCCTCTATGCATATCTAGAGATAGTGAAGAGCAATTTTGTAGAAACAGAATGCACGCAATAGTGATTGATGTCATGAAAACTCTGAATGCAGCTCCATCCCACGCACATTTACTCAGAATTAAGTCCCAATTTACTTCAGTGGAACATACACTTAAGTGACTGCTGTTTTAAGGGCTATATATAATTGACTACTAGGCATTAGTGCTGTATTTCCAACTCCATATTTAATAAAACCGTATGACTACATCCTAACAGTATGTTACAGTTGCAAGAAACGTCCCTGATATTCTATTAACTTTGGTCAGATCTACACCAAGCAAGATATAACACTATGAAAGGGGTTGAAAACGGTATATGGAATGTGTCATGGGCTCCAACAGTTGTCTGTGCATTTCAATATTGTTATAAAGCAGTTGTGTAGATTCTTCCCTGGTCTCTGCTGATATTAAGAATGGGTTAAGGTTAAACTGGCCCGTCCCCAGTTTAAAAGGTGATGAAAAAGGTGCTTTCCATGTGCTTCTGATGTCTCATCTGCCACAATTAGCTTCACAGGTTCCTTATTTTTTTTTTTCAGTGTGCCCATGCGGACTAATTTATAACATTGCCCATTTTAAATACAGGCTGCCACAGCGAGGTTAATTTGCTAATATTACAAAGCATCATGTATCATTGGGAGTCATGTTTGTTTGAGAGGAAATATTTTAAGGTATGGCTTTATTCCACCCCACCCCCCCAGAATTCCCTATTTTTCCTCCATTTTGAAGCCACAGAAATATAGTGTGTGTCTGGTTTTACTCAAGTTTCCCCCATTTTCTTGCTCTTTAAATCACTAGGACTGCAATCCTATACAAACTTCCCTGGGACTAAGCCACATTCATTTCCATGGGACACACTTCTCAGTACGCGTGCAAAGGACTGTACTATAAGTCTGGTCTCATTCACCTTTATGGATACACACACCTTTCTTTGTTTACCAGGGGCAAACGTGAGATGAGTTAATATACCACCACCAGTGAGCCCTCGTTCAAACTTCCTTCAAATGCTCTGAAAAAAAGCTATCTTCAATCTCGGCCTTACAGCGTAATCCTATGTATGATTATTCAGAAGTCAGTGGGACTTGGAATGGGACACAAGATATTAATATACAGCCCAAAATTTGCACCCTGCCGCTCTTAAATATCTTAAAATACCTTTAAAAAAAGCAAGCAAGTGATTCCCCCAGCCCCTCGCCAAATTCTAGTTAGATCCTACCTAAGACGGTGAGTCTGGTTCCAGGTCCAAAGTGCAGCTCATATCCAGAGCACAGAGGTAGAAGG
This sequence comes from Elgaria multicarinata webbii, assembly GCF_023053635.1. NCBI lineage: Eukaryota > Metazoa > Chordata > Lepidosauria > Squamata > Anguidae > Elgaria > Elgaria multicarinata. Next base: position 10,640,717 of record NC_086176.1, read on the forward strand.
CTGTATGAAAATCCTTTCCCTTCTAGGCAACCAACTACAGATTCGTAACTAAATTTAACACACAACTTCATACTCTGGCTAGATCTAAACTACTGCTTTATAGCAGTATTGAAGTGTATTGATAACTGTTGGGGCACAATCCACATTCTATGTACCGCTTTCATAGTGTTATAATGCTTGTTTTTATTCCACATTTGTAATGATTTGACACAAGGTGTAGATCTATGACTGTGTACGGACTTAGAACACTGGACCTCAAGGCCAAACCTGGTCTCCGTTTTAGGGGTGATGATGGCACAGCTCTGATCCACTGCCCCCCCACCGCGCCCCCCACCCCCACCCATCCTCAAAGCCCTAATTGCCAGTGAGGTGGCAAAACTGTGTCTGGAATGTACCATTCCGACTGCAGGTGGAGGTGCATATCACTGAATGCTCCCCCAGTCAACCACCCATTCAACCTGAAATCCTCTATACCACCTATAAAACAAGAAAGTAGGCCGAGAATCTTTTGTCCTGAAAGGCTAGTTTTCTGCACGGAGGCTTTCATGTCCTCAAATCCATTTGGTGTCTGCATGAGACAAAAAATCTATCCAGAAGTGTGATATAAGCCTCATCCAAAGAGCAAAATCCCTCTATGTCCACCCCCACCCCCCCCGATTCTTTCTCTGTGTTTTCTGTAGATTAGCTGCCCAGGTTTGCACCAGTTGCATAGAAACACAAATTCATTTATTTATCGCCTCTCTCTCTCTCTCCGCTAACCCTGTCTCCTGCAGATGTATGCCCACTGTCCACATGTTTCTTACCTAGTACAGTAAGCCGTGTTCCTTGTCCAAAGTGCAATGGATTTGCAGAACACAGCATGACGTCCCTGTTGGCAAACTTGCTCTTGTAAGAGCCAAAGGAAGGCCCTCCAACATTACCCAACATGAGGCCACCATGAGGGAGGAAGCAGCAGCCAGGCATCTTTCCACCATGCCTGGGTCCAGCTCCAGCTGAGAGCCCCCTCCCTCCTGCTACCAACTGTCACTGCAGAGGCCACCATGAGGGAGGAAGCAGCAGCCAGGCATCTTTCCACCGTGCCTGGGTCCAGCTCCAGCTGAGAGCCCCCTCCCTCCTGCTACCAACTGACACTGCAGAGGCCACCATGAGGGAGGAAGCAGCAGCCAGGCATCTTTCCACCGTGCCTGGGTCCAGCTCCAGCTGAGAGCCCCCTCCCTTCTGCTGTCACCTGTAACTGCTGAACTTTCCAACTAAGATTGTAGTGCCTGAATTTGCTTTCCTTTTCCCCCTCCTCCTCCTCCCTCCCAATCCCCTTTCCTTTTGTGTCATGTCTTTTAGATTGTAAGCCTGTGGGCAGGGACTGTCAAGAAATACTTTTGTAAGCCGCCATGAGAGCCTTTTTTGGCTGAATGGCGGCATAAAAATACTTAAATAAATAAAAAAAATAAAAATAAATACCCAGATGGAAAACAGGGACCCCTGTGCATTTGTCGCACCTATCCTCGCATCTGAGCCCCCTCCTCTATTACACATTGCTGAAGTTTGGATTCCACCTGTTCTGTTGTACTGATTTACTCTGCTGTAGCTTGTCCTGCACTAGCTTGTGAAAAAGGAGGTCTTCGTAAACTGAGGTAGGACTAGATATTAAGATGAAGGCAGCACAGGATTCCCAGACCAGCATTTCCCCTTGTATGTGGGGGTTCGGAGGGGCATTTGCAAGGGAGACGCAACAGGTGGGAGGGGGAACCTAACTCCCCTCCCCATGCCCACAGAGTCTTCTCTGCAAATGCTGCTATTCAAGCTTCCCCCCACTGCTTGGGCTCCAATGTTAAGGGAGTTTGGCTTAGGGCAGCTCTTCCAATGTAGTCGCCTCCATATGTGCTGGATTACATCTTCCATCATTCCATGTCATCATGGCCAATAATCAGGGCTGGTGGGATTTGTAATCCCAAACATCTAGAGGTTAGCAGGCTGGACAAAGCTGGCCTAGGGACATTCGAAGAGAAGAATCAGCACTCATGCGAAGGAGCAAGCCCGTCTCCCTCTTTTTCTGCTGGTAAATGCCCCCCTGCCTACCTTCCCATCATCTCAGCAAATGTGGCATCAGGACCACACATATGTGGAAATTATGTCCAGTTTGGTCCTCGTGCTAAATGGCCCTTGTTTCATCTCACAATGGATTTGATTGTACATTAGTACACAATAGCTGCAACTCAAACATATTTACCATCTGAAATGGGAGGTTGGGGTGCACTGGTAGTGATGATTTTGTGCCCATGAATGCGCATTTACATCCATGTGCACTGGAATCGAGATCCAGCTAAGCCATCCCCACCCACCATCCCCACTGGAATTTATCTTCTAACTAACCGGATGGAAAGCAGAAATTCCATGGCAGGTAAATAAGCATTTTTCAATGGCATCGCCAACATCTCCCCAAAAGAACTGTGCTTGGAAAATCAGGACAGCTGGAATGTATGTGGCTCTCACATCCCCCAAATACTTTTAGATTTCTGCCTAGAATCCTTTTAGATTTAGATTTTAGATACTTTTAGATTTCTGCCTAGAATCCCAGAGAATATAATTCAAAAGGCAGTTATCCAAACAGAACTGAAGTCTCATTTGGGAAGTGCCCATAAAGGACATTAATCTTTTCATGCATATCCTTGTTCCACTTTGTCCCATTTTTAAGCCACACCGAATCCTGCCTTTGTTACACATTTTCTTGGGACATACTCTGCGGATACTCCCTCTCCTAAGTATCCCAGGGTGGGACCTTTTGTGCCAATAGCAGACTCCACCCCCACCCCCTACCATTGCTTTCTTCACTTGCATTTTTAATATAACTTTCAGATGAGCGTCATTGATGAACATCAATGTTCACTGATGTTCATTTGGCCCCTGCCAAAGGAAGTGAGGCAGGTGGCTACCAGGAGGAGGGCCTTCTCTACTGTGGCACCCCGGCTGTGGCATGAGCTCCCTAAGGAGGTTCGCTTGGCACCTACATTATATGCCTTTAGACGCCAGGTGAAGACCTTTTTATTCTCCCAGCATTTTAACAGTCTATAAATAAATTTTAACTCGGTGTTTTAAATTTGTAATTTTGCATTGCTGCTGTTTTGATCTGGTTGAGCTTTTATATTGTATTTTATATTATGGTTTTATCCTGTTGTTTTATACTTTGAATGGTTTTAATTTTTGTGAACCGCCCAGAGAGCTCCGGCTATTGGGCGGTATAGAAATGTAATAAATAAATAAATAAAATAAATAAGTCATTACATCCATCACATAAGATGCTGTAGGATGACCATGATCACAGATGGAAAGAGCTTTCAATCCTTGAAATGGGTTCAGCAGAGAATCAGAACATACCTTACCTAGAACAGTAAGCCTCGTTCCTTGACCAAAGTGCAGTGGCTCATAGTTACACATCATGTCCTCGCTGTAAATTAACTTGCTCTAGGAGGAGTGTTGGAAAGGTGTTGGAGGAGTTCTGCTCCCCCACCATAGTTTCTGAGCCCAAAGCTGTCTACAAAAAGCCTCTTCATCCATCCAATTTCTCAACCTCAGTTCCCAGTTTACAATAAGGGAATGATAAATAATGCTGTCCTACTTGGTAGGATTCTGATTGCTGTAACTATTACCGCACATGGAAAGTGCTTCCAACCTTTGAAACTGGCTATATAAATTCTTCATAGAATCATCATTCCTACAAATCTTACCTAGAACGGTAAGCCGTGTTCCTTGACCGAAGTACAACTTTTCAGTAGTACACAGCACGTCTTCCTTGCAAATTAACCTGCCCTAGGAAGAGCTTTGGGACTGTGATGGAGGGGTTCTCTTCCCCTGCCCCCCCCATTTGTACAAGCTGCTTCTTCCACTCAGAACCTCCTCATCCATTCAGTTCTCTTAACCTCAGCTCCCACTTCGAAATATGGGAATGATCAACAATACCATCCTATCTGGCAGCATTGTTGTAGTTCTATACATGCTAAACAAAAGCTTCATGTGTCCATAATTCCCAGATATCTTACCTAAAACAGTAAGCCATGTCCCTTGACCAAACTGCAATGGGTCCGAAGTACACAGCATGTGCTCCCTGTAAATTAACTGCTCTAAGAAGAGCTCGGGAAATGTGTTGGAGGGGTTGTGCTGCACTCAGAAACAGTTTATACAAGCTGTTTCTGAGCCTGAGTCTACAAAAGGTCTCTTCATCCACCCAGTCTCTCAAACTCAGTTCCCAGTTTGCAATATGGGAATGATAAATAACACTGTCCTACCTGGCAGAATTATTGCTATACCATATGGAAAGTGTTTTCAACTGACTGCCTATTTAAGGTTCTTAAATAGGCAGTCTTAAACCGGACCAATTTAAGGTTCTGATACAAGTGTACAAAGCTCTAAACAACTTGAGACCAAGATACTTGAGAGGGTGCTTTCTCCCTACCAACCTGATCGGTCACTGAGGTCATGTTCCTAGTGGTTCCACATGGACCAATGATCCAATTAATTAATTAATTAATTAATTATTACATTTATATCCTGCCTTTTTCCTACAAGGAACCCAAGGCGGCATACGTAATCCTCCTCCTCTCCACTTTATCCTCAAAACAACAACCTTGTGAGGTGGGTTGGGCTGAGAGTCTGTGACTGGTTTAAAATCACTCAGTGGGTTTCCATGGCCGAGTGGGGACTAGAACCTGGATCTCCCGACTCCCAGTCCAACACTCTAGCCACTACACCACACTGGCTCTCCATCACATAATTGAGGTCCACCAGGAGCAGAGCCTTCAGTGCGGTAGCCCCCTTCCTATGGAATTCTCTGCCTCTGGAGGTCAGGCAGGTGCCAACGTTGCATTGCTTTCGGCACCTCCTGAAAACATCGTAGTTCCAGGAAACTTCCCCTGAATGACCAGCTGCGGTCTTATCTGAACCTTGTTCTTTTAAAATGTAATTTTAATGGTGTTTTTACACAGTGCCAAAATCTTTGGATAGGGAGCAGTATATAAATATTGTAAATAAATAAATAAATAAATAAATAAATAAATATGAAGCGGGCTAAATAAATGCTTCAGAGAATCAGAATTCATGCTTATCTTACCTAGAACAGTAAGCTGTGTTCCTTGACCAAAGTGCAACCTCTCAGCGGTACACAGCATGTCCTCCTTGCTCTAGAAAGAGTTTTGGAACTGTGTGGGAGGGATTCTCACCACCATTTGTACAAACTCCATCCTATCTCTCAGCCTCAGCTCCCCGTCTGAAATATGAAATGAGACCGTCCTACCTACCTGACAGAACGGTGGTTGCTCTACATATATGTACTGAATAAAAGTTTCATATGGCCATCGTTCCCAGATATCTTACCTAGAACAGTAAGCCGTGTTCCTTGTCCAAAGTACACTTTGTCGGTAGTACACAGAGTGTCCACCCTGTAAGTGAACCTACTCTAGGAAGAGGTTTGGGAGCAGGGTGAATGGGTCTCCTTCTCCCTTTTATTATCTATACAAACTACATCTGAGTCTTATCTTGTCCGTACAGAAATCCCATCCATTTCAATCTTGTGTCTCTCCAAGAGTTCTGAGGAAAACTATACATTATGATGGTGATGCCATAATTAATGGTCCACAGAGCAAACTGCATCTTAAGGGGGGCTGCTCAAATCCTCAGGATTCTTTACACTTTCGGCAATCTACTTTGCATGATCAAGCGAGCCGGTAATCATCCATAGATCTGCACAATCTTAGAGCAATACAGGCTCTGGTAGAGAAGTATACAGTCTTTTGCAACAAAATCCCCAACTTCCTAGGAGCCCAGGTTTACTTGGTATTAATTCTCATTTATTTAGAACTTTCAAGGAAGTATTGGCTAGATCAGAGAGGGAAACACACTGTCAGCTCACATTCACCTTGTAATTCACTGTGACCTTCCCAGCACAGTGCCCACAGCACAGTTTATTGATTTGTAAATTATAACCCACACTCCCCGCAAGTTGCTCAAGGGAACATGTATTAAGGCATTTCCATTTTAGCCTCTCTACAACCCTGGAAGGTAGACCGAGATAAAATAAGTGGCAGTTCAGTGAGTTTCATGGCTGAGCAGTGCTTCAAACCTCTCTGGTCCAAGTCCAATACTCTGCCCACTACACTGCACTGCCTCTCATGGTTCACACAGTAGTTGCCTACTAAGAACCTAGATTCCATGACAATAAACAAACCCTCTTAAGCACATAGAGTAGACCATTATTTTCATCTCACCCCATATTGTCAGTTCCTTCTGCTTACCTAAAACAGACACTCGAGTTCCTTGGCCAAAGTTCAGCGGGCTGTTGTTGCACAGCGTGAAACTGTACTACCAAAGGGAAGGCTTTCCATCCAAGGTTGGAGGCAACCCTCTCAAAGAGGAAGTCACCGGTCTATGCAACTACCAGCTTTTTCTCCCTTCCCACCCCCTTTTTTTAAAAAAAAAATGGTTGGGAAAAGAATGCTGGGGGCTGCATAGATTTTGGTCTAATGGGAAGGCAACGTTTTCATTTAGAAGTTTTCCTTAGTTAAAACGGATTCTCTCAATACATGTTTGGGCATTTGATTTATGCATTACATTTATATTCTCTCTTTCCTCCCTGGAGCAAAGGCTGGTTCATGTAGCTCCCTTCCTGTTATATTCATAGGGACAGGGGTTGAACTACGAAACAGTGAATGGCTCAAGATCACCCAGGAAGCTTTGTGGCTGAGCAGGGGGGTCGAACTCAACTCTTCCAGTCCAAGTCCCAAATATTCCACCCTACTGGCTCCCAGTTATCCTAAAGCAGCCTTCCCCAACCTGGTGCTCTACAGATGTTTTGAACTGCAAACCCCCAGCATTCCTGAACATCAGCTCAGGCTGATGGGAGTTGAAGGACAAAACATCTGGAGGGCAGCAGCTCAGGGAAGGCTGTCTCAGGGAATGTACTAGCATGCATGGCCCAAATGTAAGGTAATGTGTGAGCCAGGAGAACATGGTTATGGTCAGCCACAATTACCGTCCTCTAAACACCCCAATCACAGGATTTGCTGCTAATCATTTGGATCCACTGGGCCATGGATTTATCAGTGATCATATTTCAGCTTTGGAAACAGTTATGGGCACACAGCTGGCTAAAGTTCAAACCATTAACAATGACCCAGTAGGGATTGTTTTCCCTGCTTCTGCGCAGGCTGCTTGCTCACCTGCCATTTGCTTAATTACCCGCGACGTGGGTTGCGGTCTCATCCAAACCCACCCCACAACCCCTGCTACAAGCCAAGGATTCTAGGATGGGTTAGAAGCCACCCCCATTGCACCACATAACACGGCAACCTATGACACAGCGGGGTAATAAAGCAAATGGTGGGCACGCAGGGGACAGGGAAAACAACCCCTACTGGCCGGCGAGATCACATTACGCCAGTCCTTTTACAACTTCATTTGCTGCCAGTCCAGGTCCAGGCCTGATTCAAAGTGCTGGTATTGACATTTAAAGCCCTAAACGGTTTGGGGCCAGGTTATTTGAAGGAACGCCTCCTCCCATATGTACCTGCCTGGACCTTAAGATCATCTACACGGGCCCTTCTCCGTGAGCCCCTGCCAAAGGAAGTGAGGCAGGTGGCTACTAGGAGGAGGGCCTTCTCTGCTGTGGCACCCTGGCTGTGGAACGAGCTCCCCAGAGAGGTCTGCCTGGCGCCTACACTGTACTCCTTTCGTCGTCAGCTGAAGACCTTTTTATTCTCTCAGTATTAAAACACTTAATTTTAACTTAAATTTAAATTTTACTGTTTTAATTCTGTATTTTAATCTTATATCAATTTCTGCTGGTTTTATCCTGGTTGTGATTTTTTTTTTTTTACTGTATTTTGTATTTGTGTTTTTAGACCATTGGTTGTTTTATTATGGTTTTAATTTTTGTGAACCGCCCAGAGAGCTTCAGCTATTGGGCGGTATAAAAATGTAATAAATAAATAAATAAATAAATAAATACTGCGCCGTTTCCCCTGCGGATCGTGCAAGCCCAGCCTGTGCCTAGTTTTGTTAATATAACAACATGGAGCCAAAGGAATCCTAGATTTTCTCATTTTCACCATGGGGTTTCTTTAGAAGATACATTTCCTTACCTAAAACAGTCAGCTTGGTCCCTGCTCCGAAGTGTGCTGCTGCTGTGTTTGCACAGCCAGCTAGCTCATGAAATAAACCCTTCTCTGTCTACTACCGTTAGAAAGCACTTCCATCAAAGACCCACCGTTTGCCACTACTTCATAACTTACTAAGTGCTGATAAGACATGAAGAGGAATAAGAAGGAAGAGGCATTTGTTCCCTCCTGATCTGTCACAAATATTTAGTTACAGAACCCACTTGACTGAAGGCATCTGCTTCCTGACAACGGGTTTCAATCTCTCTCTCTCTCTCTGCTTTAATTCCTTGAGGCTGAGTTAAGGTTGTCACTGGTGTGTGTGCTACTGTACCAGTGCCCTGCCCCAACCTGATGCCTTGATGTGTTGGACTGCAACTCCCATCATTCCCAGCCAACGATGGGAGTTGCAGTCCAACACTTCTGGAGGTCACCAGGTTGGGGAAGGCTGGCAAGCAGATGGAGAAGTAAACATCTTAGGGCTGGTTGATTCATACATGCAAGTCCACCACTTATTGACTATAACATCCGGGGATGGCTTGCACATGTGTGAATGGGCCTTTATAGAGATAGCCCCACAGATAGAAGGTTTTATCATTTCATTTCATCTCACGTAATCTTCACATTGCATCACATGCAATACTGTCCAATTCACAGATTCAGGGCAAAACGAGATGAGACTGCAGCCGTTCGGTGGACTGGGTCTCTATTGATTCTCTATAAAGTAGGAAGGAAGTGGGGTAAGATCTAAAGTGTGGAATGAGAAACAGGAACCAAACCTTTCCCCAGAACCATTTTTCTCCAGCCATTTCCACCCCAGTGGGGCTCCATAACTGGAATTGCTTTCTGCTGGATGAAAACCTGTCAGATAGAAGCAGATTCATTGGGAGAAGAGCTGGAAGGGGGTGGGGGTCAGCACAGCCGATGGAAGGATTCAATCCGTACAGTTCTGGGCTCCACAATTCAAGAAGGACGCAGAGAAGCTGGAGCGTGTTCAGAGGAGGGCAACCAGGATGATCAGGGGTCTGGAAACAAAGCCCTATGAAGAGAGACTGAAAGAACTGGGCATGTTTAGCCTGGAGAAGAGAAGATTGAGGGGAGACATGAGAGCACTCTTCAAGGACTTGAATGGATGTCACACAGAGGAGGGCCAGGATCTCTTCTCGATCCTCCCAGAGTGCAGGACACAGAATAACGGGCTCAAGTTAAAGGAAGCCAGATTCCAGCTGGACATCAGGAAAAACTTCCTGACTGTTAGAGCAGAACGACAATGGAATCAGTTAACAAGGGAGGTTGTGGGCTCTCCCACACTAGAGGCCTTCAAGAGGCAGCTGGACAACCCTCTGTCAGGGATGCTTTAGGGTGGATTCCTGCATTGAGCAGGGGGTTGGACTCGATGGCCTTGTAGGTCCCTCCCAACTCTGCTATTCTATGATTCTATGAACTCTCTCACCCACAACCCTGGCTGTACTTTAAATTCCCCCCACTCCCACCTTTATAGAAAGTTAGCGGAATTTGGGTTGGGTTGTGCCCCTTCGTGATCAAGTGCTGAGGAAATAAGTGATATACAGAAGGCGCACACATGTGGAGAGTGCGTTTTTGTAGAGAACACCGAACACTGACGTTCCTGCGTATTCTGCCACAGCACTGAAGTGAATCATTTGAGACTTGCTACTAACATTTTGATTACAGTAAACTTTGAACGTAACCGTTTTCTCCTCAGGCAAAATAACTGTGGAATTTTGAGGAACCCCAAGGAGTTTTGATAAGACTAGCTGAAGTGTGTGAATGTGTGTGTGTGTGTGTGTGTGTGTGGACACACACACACACACACACACAGAGACAGAGACAGACAGAGAGAGAATGTCTGACACACACACACACACACACATACACACACACACCCCTCCTGGATTTCCACAAAAGCCAAAGGACAAGTGAATAAGAGGATTTCTCCTCAGGCAAAATTTGTAACGATGTTCAAGGGAAACCAAAATCAGATTTGATAAGACTAATACATTTCCTTGGGGAATGCATGCTGCTGCTGGTGATTTGCACATTCCTAGTTCATTTTAAACAACCCTTAAACAAAGAAAACCATACATTCCAGGTCCTCTGTCTTTGCCAAACCTTTCTCAGAATTTGATCCAATTTTCAAATTCAGTACTGGCTAAAACAAGCATGGGTTTCTCTTACCAAGCACTGTAAGTCGAGTTCCCTTTCCGAAGGAAGCTGTAGAGCTGGAGCACAGTAAGAAAACCACCACCTAGAAGAACGGCGTTTCCTCAGGTGGGTGCTGCCTGCGCTGATCTCTCTCTCTCTTTTCTTTTCCTGACTAGGAAAGCTAGGGCCAGCAACTGGAAGGCTGTGGGGCCGAGACAGTCCCAACTAGGAGTCAGGCTCGGCTCCTCAGATGCCAACTGAACAGTGCAAGAGGAATGGGGAAGAAGCAACCGTAAGCGTGGAAACACTGAGGGATGGGGCGGAGGCGAGGATTTTTTGGCCCATCCCCAGTCACCTCCATCTCAAAGTGTCCCTCTGGCACGACACCTTGCTGACCTTGCTGGACCTTGCTACTTGCGGGTTGAAATTATAGCCTGTCCATTTACAATGTTTGATTCAGATTATAAATTAAGAGGCCTATATCTACTTACTTCTATTTTCAGTCTGGATCCCAAAACACTCTCAATAGAACCCAGTTTATTTTGGGAGCCAGGGAAAGAGATGTTTCAGCTTCTTGCGAAGTGGGGTGTGATATGGCCTTGGGGACAACCCATCGGGGCATTCTCCTGAGCAAGTACTACCATTCTCTTGCATGTATCCCATTCATTTTAATGGAGCTCCTGCAAGGGAAAGCCCCCCCCCCCGGTGTTCCCATTTACTACTATTGAACAGAACAATCACAGGAGAACTTACCTACCACCATCAGCCTGGTTCCTTGGCCAAAATTCAGCTCTCTCTGACACAGTGTCAAACAGAGTTACAAGAATAAATTTCCAAGAGAAGTTATCTGGTTAAGACGGGTTGTTTTAAAAGCTCACGCATGAGTTATTTCATGAGTTACCTCATTCTGCACAAGATAAATACACAGATCAACAAAGTGGATCTTCTTATCTTTTGATGCAAATAAGAATGGACTGAATCAGTGGCTACCTCCAGAAGATTTCTCTCTAACGCACTCCCCGGAACCTCATTATTCAAACTCTTGATCTCACGTCATTTCAGCTGAACTCCATTCTGTTTCTCCAAAGATAAATGTGGTAGAAGTGGGGAAGATACCTTAGCAAACGCATTCCAGAGGGTCGGCCGGGTTAGACAAACGGATTTATTATGTCATAAACCTTTGTAGATTAGAGCCTACTTCATCAGACGCATGAAGGGTTATTATCATTTGAGAGATAAGCACTGAGAAAACGGGTCAAAAGGTAATGAAATGCAAAGGGTAGCTAGCCGTAGTAATGGGAGGCAGACAGAACTACTGCTGTCTGTTCTATTTCAAGGCCTTTTTGGCCTAATCCTTGCAAACTTCTTTATTTCTATCCATAGATTCATATATACCTGTATATACCTGCCAACTACATCATGCATGTAATGTCATTGGGTCTGCCCCATGAAAGCCCCAGAACTCTTGGTTGCTTTTACCTACCTGTTTCATAGAATCATAGAATAGCAGAGTTGGAAGGGGCCTACAAGGCCATCGAGTCCAACCCCCTGCTCAATGCAAGAATCCACCCTAAAGCATCCCTGACAGGTGGTTGTCCAGCTGCCTCTTGAAGGCCTCTAGTGTGGGAGAGCCCACAAACTCCCTAGGTAACTGATCTCACACCATTCACTTTATATCCCCTTCTTATCTAATACTATCACTTGGATTTTTAAGACAAGTGGAGTGGCGGAGGGTGGTGCTTCAAATAATATATTCTTTGGTTCTATAGGAGTCCAGAGGTGAGGACGTGGGTTTGAAAAGTCATCTTCTATATGTTTAAATTTAAGGCAGTGGAGAACAGAGCGGAGGACACAATCTCGCTGCAGTGGTGTAGGAACATGGGATTTGTTCCGACTGAAAAGGTAGAAACAACACTTACAAACCTATTTTGGTCTTGTAACAGTTTAACTGCCATGGCTTCCTCCAACGTAACCAGGTCATGGTAGTTTGGTGAGGGTGCTGAGAAAGGTTCCTTACCTAGGGTGACCATATGGAAAGGAGGACAGGGCTCCTGTATCTTTAACAGTTATATGGAAAAGGGAATTTCAGCAGGTGACCTTTGTATATATGGAGAACCTGGTGAAATTCCCTCTTCATCACCACAATTAAAGCTGCAGGAGCTATACTAGAGTGACCAGATTTAAAAGAGGGCAGGGCACGTGCAGCTTTAACTGTTGTGATGAAGAGGGGAATTTCACCAGGTTCTCCATTTATACAAAGGACACCTGCTGAAATTCCCTTTTCTATGCAACTGTTAAAGATACAGGAGCCCTGTCCTCCTTTTCATGGGGTCACCCTACCTTACCCTGGCAGAATAATAGTTCCCTGGACAGAAGGAATCAGAGAGCTTCGGCTATTGGGCAGTATAAAAATGTAATAAATAAATAAATAAAATAAAATAAATAAGGAACTGTCTGCTATTAAATCACTTCAAGCCATTGTTGAAAATGACTTACCTAGGACAGTGAGTCGAGTCCCTCCTCAAAAATACAGGATATTGTGGGAACACGGTGTTACCAGGCGCACTAATATCATTTACAGCTTGCTTTCAGAGCTGGGTGTCCATAATGCTATTCCCTCAGGGAGAGATTCCTAGAATAGGGAAGCGAGTCACTGTGAGGGGGTGACATGGTGATTAACAGCCAGTTTAAAAGACTACGAACGACACAGTGGCCACTTCAAAACTTACCCTACGGTGATGATAACTGCGCAGAAAGATGATGGTCTAATCCACCCACAGCAAGAAACTTAATGGGGATTGGGGTAGCAGGGTCTTTTTCCTTGTCCGATGAGCAGAATTACAGCAGCCACAGTCGTGGCTGCTGTATGTTAAGGCCCGTCAGTAATCTGAGCATTCTACCATTATAATTTTTTAGCGGGGGGGGAAGGGGAATTTAGGGTCCTAAAATGAAAAATATTTCAGGAATCTTTCTGAAACGCGGGGTACTGCCAGAAAGAAATGCTGGCTTTACATTCCCTGCGCGTTTCAGGGAGATTCCTGAAATATTGAGGTCTGGGTGGGAGTTTAAAGGAGAAAAAGGGAGAGAAACTCTGTCCGTCACAATCTGCTTTGTTTTGCTCGGGGGTGGCGACTTTTTTTTTGCGCAGCTGTAGCGCAAAAGGGGAAGCCTCCCGGAGCAATCTATAACGAGGATTAAATTCCCCTATCCATCCGATTGATGGAATGGCCTTTCTTTTTTTAAAAGACCGTTCCATCAATTTTTAATTAATTTTTTAAAATCCCATGTTTCTCAATGGGGAATCTGATAAGCTCACGCATGCGCGTGAGCTTCAGAATCCCCAGAGAGAGACGGAGAGCAGGGAGAGCGCGGCCGGCGCTCATCCCCGACCGGTCAGGTAAGTGGGGTGAGGGGAGCTTGCCTGGAGCCGCTGCTGCATTCGTGCAGCAGCGGGCCCAGGCGTAGCGGGAGGGGGGAAATCGGGGGGGGGGGAAGTCGCCCCCCACCCCCCGGTTTCACCTTGTCCGTCGGCTGCAGGCCCGGGTCTGCAGCCGACTTGGGCGGAGGGGGGGAGGAGAGGGGGGCCCGCGTCGGTGGGTTGGGGGTGCAGGGGGACCTTCTCTAGGCTCGCCGCCGCTCGAACTGCGGCAGCGGCGAGGGCAGAGAAGGACCGCGCCGCTGGTGTGTGTGTGTGTGTGTGCGTGAGTGTGTGATTGATTACCTGGTCTCCGCTGCTGCCAACTGCGGCAGCGGCCGGAGGCTAGGCAATCAATCAATCACACACAGACACACACACACTCACCAGCGGCGCTTCCCGGCCAGGGTAGCCGCCGCCGCCGCCGCCCCCCCCCCACGCGCGCACGCCGGAGGAGAGCAGGGACTTACCTTGCTTTCTTCCTCGTGGCTGGTCTGGCCGGAAATGTACTTCCCTGCCGGAAGTGACGTCACTTCCTTTTCCGGCAGGGAAGTACATTTCCGGCCAGACCCAGCCACGAGGAAGAAAGCAAGGTAAGTCCCTGCTCTCCTCCGGCGTGCGCGCGTGGGGGGGGGGGCGGCGGCGGCCCCTCCTCTCTCCCAGCGCGGCGTGGGGGTGGGGGGCGGGGGGGGCGGCGGCGGGGGGGGGGGCGGCGGCGGGGGTGGGGGGTGGGGGGGGCGGCGGCGGCGGTGGCGGCGGCGGCAGATGAGGGTAGGCCGGGCCGCCCTGCGCCGGAGGGGTTTGGGGCCTTCTCTAACCCCGCCGCCACTGCCTCCGCGGCGGCGGCGGCTGGGTCAGAGAAGGCCCCAAACCGCTCCGGCGCATGGCGGCCCGGCCTACCCTCAGTGGGGGGGGGGCGGCGGCGGCGGCTGTAGATGAGGGTAGGCCGGGCCGCATTGCGCCGGAGGGGTTTGGGGCCTTCTCAAGCCCCGCCGCCACTGCCTCCGCGGCGGCGGCGGCTGGGTCAGAGAAGGCCCCAAACCGCTCCGGCGCATGGCGGCCCGGCCTACCCTCAGTGGGGGGGGGGCGGCGGCGGCGGCGGCTGTAGATGAGGGTAGGCCGGGCCGCCATGCGCCGGAGGGGTTTGGGGCCTTCTCAAGCCCCGCCGCCACTGCCTCCGCGGCGGCGGCGGCTGGGTCAGAGAAGGCCCCAAACCGCTCCGGCGCATGGCGGCCCGGCCTACCCTCAGTGGGGGGGGGGGCGGCGGCGGCGGCGGCTGTAGATGAGGGTAGGCCGGGCCGCCATGCGCCGGAGGGGTTTGGGGCCTTCTCAAGCCCCGCCGCCACTGCCTCCGCGGCGGCGGCGGCTGGGTCAGAGAAGGCCCCAAACCCCTCCGGCGCATGGCGGCCCGGCCTACCCTCAGTGGGGGGGGTGTGGGGGGGGGGGCAGCGGCGGCGGCTGTAGATGAGGGTAGGCCGGGCCGCATTGCGCCGGAGGGGTTTGGGGCCTTCTCAAGCCCCGCCGCCACTGCCTCCGCGGCGGCGGCGGCTGGGTCAGAGAAGGCCCCAAACCCCTCGGGCGCATGGCGGCCCGGCCTACCCTCAGTGGGGGGGGGGTGTGGGGGGGGGGCGGCGGCAGATGAGGGTAGGCCGGGCCGCCATGCGCCGGAGGGGTTTGGGGCCTGCTCAAGCCCCGCCGCCACTGCCTCCGCGGCGGCGGCGGCTGGGTCAGAGAAGGCCCCAAACCGCTCCGGCGCATGGCGGCCCGGCCTACCCTCAGTGGGGGGGGGGCGGCGGCGGCGGCGGCTGTAGATGAGGGTAGGCCGGGCCGCCATGCGCCGGAGGGGTTTGGGGCCTTCTCAAGCCCCGCCGCCACTGCCTCCGCGGCGGCGGCGGCGGCTGGGTCAGAGAAGGCCCCAAACCCCTCCGGCGCATGGCGGCCCGGCCTACCCTCAGTGGGGGGGGTGTGGGGGGGGGGGCAGCGGCGGCGGCTGTAGATGAGGGTAGGCCGGGCCGCATTGCGCCGGAGGGGTTTGGGGCCTTCTCAAGCCCCGCCGCCACTGCCTCCGCGGCGGCGGCGGCTGGGTCAGAGAAGGCCCCAAACCCCTCGGGCGCATGGCGGCCCGGCCTACCCTCAGTGGGGGGGGGGTGTGGGGGGGGGGCGGCGGCAGATGAGGGTAGGCCGGGCCGCCCTGCGCAGGAGGGGTTTGGGGCCTTCTCAAGCCCCGCCACCACTGCCTGCGCCTTAGATCCAGCGGGGGCGGTGGCGGCGGGGCGAGAGTAGGCCACGCCGGTGCGATGGGGAGGGGAATGGAGGGGGCCCTAGCCGTGGGGGGGGAGAGAGGAGGGACTCACCTTCTTCCTCCTTCTAGGTCTGTCGGGAAATGGAGTTCTCTGACGTAAACAGAAGTGTCGCAAAGGCCTATTGCGTCACCTCTGTTTACGGCAGGGAATTCCATTTCCCGACAGACCTGGAAGGAGGAAGATGGTGAGTGCTGGTGTGCGGCGCGGGTGGGGTGGGGTAGCTTCGCTTCCTGGCCCCGCCACCGCTGCTGTAGATCCTGCGGCGCCGGCGGTGGGGCCAGGGTGGCCCCCCCAGGGTGGGGGGGTTCCCTGTATCTTTAATGGTTGCATAGAAAAGGGAATTTCAGCAGGTGTCATTTGTATGCATGTAGCACCTGCTGAAGTTCCCTCTTCATCACAACAGTTAAAGCAGCAGGAGCCTTGCCTCTTTTGTATCTGGTGAAGACGGCAGGGTTCCTGCAGCTTTAACTGTTGTGACAAAGAGGGAATTTCACCAGGTTCTCCATATATACAAATGACACCTCCTGAAATCCCCTTTTCTAGGCAACTGTTAAAAATGCAGGAGCCCTGTTTTCCTTTTCATGTGGCTAGGGAGGCCATATGCAAAAGAGTACAGGGCTCCTGTATCTTTAATAGTTGCATAGAAAAGGGAATTTCAGCAGGTGTCATTTGTATGCATGTAGCACCTGCTGAAGTTCCCTCTTCATCACAACAGTTAAAGCTGCAGGAGCCTTGCCTCTTTTGTATCTGGTGAAGACGGCAGGGTTCCTGCAGCTTTAACTGTTGTGACAAAGAGGGAATTTCACCAGGTTCTCCATATATACAAATGACACCTGCTGAAATCCCCTTTTCTAGGCAACTGTTAAAAATGCAGGAGCCCTGTTTTCCTTTCCATGTGGCTAGGGAGGCCATATGCAAAAGAGTACAGGGCTCCTGTATTTTTAATAGTTGCATAGAAAAGGGAATTTCAGCAGGTGTCATTTGTATATATGGAGAACCTGGTGAAATTCCCTCTTCGTCACAACAGTTAAAGCTGCAGGAGCCTTGCCTCTTTTGTATCTGGTGAAGACGGCAGGGTTCCTGCAGCTTTAACTGTTGTGACAAAGAGGGAATTTCACCAGGTTCTCCATATATACAAATGACACCTCCTGAAATCCCCTTTTCTAGGCAACTGTTAAAAATGCAGGAGCCCTGTTTTCCTTTTCATGTGGCTAGGGAGGCCATATGCAAAAGAGTACAGGGCTCCTGTATCTTTAATAGTTGCATAGAAAAGGGAATTTCAGCAGGTGTCATTTGTATATATGGAGAACCTGGTGAAATTCCCTCTTCGTCACAACAGTTAAAGCTGCAGGAGCCTTGCCTCTTTTGTATCTGGTGAAGACGGCAGGGTTCCTGCAGCTTTAACTGTTGTGACAAAGAGGGAATTTCACCAGGTTCTCCATATATACAAATGACACCTCCTGAAATCCCCTTTTCTAGGCAACTGTTAAAAATGCAGGAGCCCTGTTTTCCTTTTCATGTGGCTAGGGAGGCCATATGCAAAAGAGTACAGGGCTCCTGTATCTTTAATAGTTGCATAGAAAAGGGAATTTCAGCAGGTGTCATTTGTATGCATGTAGCACCTGCTGAAGTTCCCTCTTCATCACAACAGTTAAAGCTGCAGGAGCCTTGCCTCTTTTGTATCTGGTGAAGACGGCAGGGTTCCTGCAGCTTTAACTGTTGTGACAAAGAGGGAATTTCACCAGGTTCTCCATATATACAAATGACACCTGCTGAA
The DNA here is from genome assembly GCF_023053635.1 of Elgaria multicarinata webbii. Classification (NCBI taxonomy): domain Eukaryota; kingdom Metazoa; phylum Chordata; class Lepidosauria; order Squamata; family Anguidae; genus Elgaria; species Elgaria multicarinata. Next base: position 10,658,516 of record NC_086176.1, read on the forward strand.
ATTCCCTTTTCTAGGCAACTGTTAAAAATGCAGGAGCCCTGTTTTCCTTTTCATGTGGCTAGGGAGGCCATATGCAAAAGAGTACAGGGCTCCTGTATTTTTAATAGTTGCATAGAAAAGGGAATTTCAGCAGGTGTCATTTGTATATATGGAGAACCTGGTGAAATTCCCTCTTCGTCACAACAGTTAAAGCTGCAGGAGCCTTGCCTCTTTTGTATCTGGTGAAGACGGCAGGGTTCCTGCAGCTTTAACTGTTGTGACAAAGAGGGAATTTCACCAGGTTCTCCATATATACAAATGACACCTGCTGAAATTCCCTTTTCTAGGCAACTGTTAAAAATGCAGGAGCCCTGTTTTCCTTTCCATGTGGCTAGGGAGGCCATATGCAAAAGAGTACAGGGCTCCTGTATTTTTAATAGTTGCATAGAAAAGGGAATTTCAGCAGGTGTCATTTGTATATATGGAGAACCTGGTGAAATTCCCTCTTCGTCACAACAGTTAAAGCTGCAGGAGCCTTGCCTCTTTTGTATCTGGTGAAGACGGCAGGGTTCCTGCAGCTTTAACTGTTGTGACAAAGAGGGAATTTCACCAGGTTCTCCATATATACAAATGACACCTCCTGAAATCCCCTTTTCTAGGCAACTGTTAAAAATGCAGGAGCCCTGTTTTCCTTTTCATGTGGCTAGGGAGGCCATATGCAAAAGAGTACAGGGTTCCTGTATCTTTAATAGTTGCATAGAAAAGGGAATTTCAGCAGGTGTCATTTGTATGCATGTAGCACCTGCTGAAGTTCCCTCTTCATCACAACAGTTAAAGCTGCAGGAGCCTTGCCTCTTTTGTATCTGGTGAAGACGGCAGGGTTCCTGCAGCTTTAACTGTTGTGACAAAGAGGGAATTTCACCAGGTTCTCCATATATACAAATGACACCTCCTGAAATCCCCTTTTCTAGGCAACTGTTAAAAATGCAGGAGCCCTGTTTTCCTTTTCATGTGGCTAGGGAGGCCATATGCAAAAGAGTACAGGGCTCCTGTATCTTTAATAGTTGCATAGAAAAGGGAATTTCAGCAGGTGTCATTTGTATGCATGTAGCACCTGCTGAAGTTCCCTCTTCATCACAACAGTTAAAGCTGCAGGAGCCTTGCCTCTTTTGTATCTGGTGAAGACGGCAGGGTTCCTGCAGCTTTAACTGTTGTGACAAAGAGGGAATTTCACCAGGTTCTCCATATATACAAATGACACCTGCTGAAATTCCCTTTTCTAGGCAACTGTTAAAAATGCAGGAGCCCTGTTTTCCTTTTCATGTGGCTAGGGAGGCCATATGCAAAAGAGTACAGGGCTCCTGTATTTTTAATAGTTGCATAGAAAAGGGAATTTCAGCAGGTGTCACTTGTATGTATGCAGCACCTGGTGAAATTCTCTCTTCATCACAGCAATTAAAGTCACAGGAGCCTTGCCTCTTTTGTATCTGTTCAAGATGGCAGGGTTCCTGCAGCTTTAACTGTTGTGACGAAGAGGGAATTTCACCAGGTTCTCCATATATACAAATGGCACCTCCTGAAATCCCCTTTTCTAGGCAACTGTTAAAAATGCAGAAGCCCTGTTTTCCTTTTCATGTGGTTAGGGAGACCATATGCAAAAGAGTACAGGGCTCCTGTATCTTTAACAGTTGCATAGAAAAGGGAATTTCAGCAGAGGGGAACCTGGTGAAGTTCCCTCTTCATCACAACAGTTAAAGCTGCAGGAGCCTTGCCTCTTTTGTATCTGATGAAGACGGCAGGGTTCCTGCAGCTTTAACTGTTGTGACGAAGAGGGAATTTCACCAGGTTCTCCATATATACAAATGACACCTGCTGAAATTCCCTTTTCTATGCAACTGTTAAAGATACAGGAGCCCTGTTTTCCTTTTCATGTGGCTAGGGAGGCCATATGCAAAAGAGTACAGGGCTCCTGTATCTTTAACAGTTGCATAGAAAAGGGAATTTCAGCAGAGGGGAACCTGGTGAAGTTCCCTCTTCATCACACCAGTTAAAGGTGCAGGAGAAAAATATATTTTTTACTTAATTAACATTAAAGAATGCACAATGGTTGTGCATTCTTTAATGTTAATTAAGTAAAAAATATAATTTTTTTACAGTTATATTTATAAATATAAATTTCAGCAGATATCATTTGTATATATGGAGAACCTGGTGAAATTTCCTCTTCATCACCACAGTTAAAGGTGCAGGAGAAAAATATATTTTTTACTTAATTAACATTAAAGAATGCACAATGGTTGTGCATTCTTTAATGTTAATTAAGTAAAAAATATAATTTTTTTACAGTTATATTTATAAATATAAATTTCAGCAGATATCATTTGTATATATGGAGAACCTGGTGAAATTTCCTCTTCATCACAACAGTGAAAGCTGCAGGAGCCTTGCTCTCTTTTAAATGGAGTCACTCTAGTACAGCTCCTGCAGATTTCACTGATGTGATGAAGAGGGAATTTCACCAGGTGCTGTATGAATACAAGTGACACCTGCTGAAATTCCCTTTTCTATGCAACTGTAAAAGAGGCAGGAGCCCTGTACTCCTTTGCATATGGTCACAAGGTGGGGCTGGTGACTCCGACGTCAGTGGGTCTATGAATCCGTGGGTATATGCATAGAATTGTAGGATTTTATGTCTAACCTTGCATAGGATTGTAGGATTTATGTACCCATGGATTCACTGACATCGGAGTCACCAGCCCCCTGCCCGTGACCATATGAAAAGGAGCACAGGGCTCCTGTATCTTTAACAGTTGCATAGAAAAGGGAATTTCAGCAGGTGTCATTTGTATATATGGAGAACCTGGTGAAATCCCCTCTTCATCACAACAGTGCAAGCTGCAGAAGCCCTGACCTCTTTTGTATCTGATTACTCTAGTATAGCTCTTGCAGCGTGCACTGTTCTGATGAAAAGGGAATTTCACCAGGTGTCATTTGTATATATGGAGAACCTGGTGAAATCTCCTTTTCATCACAATAGTGAAAGCTGCAGGAACTATACTAGAGTAACCGCATTTAAAAGAGGGAAGGGCTCGTTATCCTTTATAAAAAGCCATGAAATTCAATGAACAAAAAACCTACGGTTTATAAAACAACGTTAAGGCCCTACACTTTTCCACCAAGCACCAAAAAGCGGGGAAATTGGGAGTTAAGGCTCGCCAGCCTTAACGCCACATCCTCCCTAAGGAGGCAGAAAGTACCAGTGAAATTCTCATTCTGCCAAAGCAGATAAACCATGAGGACAGGATGGAGAATAGGATATGCAGAGGTGACTGTGGGGTTGTGGAAAACTGATGACGAACAACTTAGAGCCACCTACTTCTTTTTTTGTTTAGAGCAGCCCTTCCCCAACCTGGTGCCCTCCAAAGGTGTTGGACTGTGACGACGGAGCAGGTAAGAAACCCCACCCCCTCCTGCCTGGCTCTGCTGCCAGGTAAGCCCCAACCCACTTATGTGTTCCATTGTCACTGGGCCTGGACTTGAACTGAGCACCCTGGTCCATCCAGAACCTCAATTCAAGCCTGGGCCTGGGGACGATGGAGCAGGTAAGCAACCCCCTCCTGCCTGGCCCCTTACCTAGACCCACTGCCACTGCTGTGCAAACTGCAGCAACGGCTCCAGGCAAGCCCCCACCCCAGCCCACCCCACTTACCTGCTCCGTTGTCGCTGGGCCCCGGCTTGAATCGAGTGCCCTGGTCCACCCGGAAGCAAGTCCGCACCTGCAGCCTTGCTTCTGGGTGGACTCAGGGGCTCGATTCAAGCATGGGTCAGGCCATGACGGAGAAGGTAAGTGGTGGGGTGCAGGGGGGGCTTGCCTGGAGCTGCCACCGCAACAGTTTGTGCAGTGGCAGCTCCAGGTAAGGGGCCAGGCAGAAGGGGGGTTGGCTGGAGCTGCTGCACTTTGTGCAGCGGTAGCAGCAGGTCCAGGTAAGGGGCCAGGTGTGTGTGTGGGGGTTCTTACCTGCTCCGTCGTCACCTGGCCCAGGCTTGAATTGAGCCCCTGGGTCCACCCAGAAGCAAGGCTGCAAGTGTGGCCTTGCTTCTGGGTGCACCAGGGCGTTCTGTTCAAGGCCGGGCCCAACGACGACAGAGCAGGTAAGCGGGGTGAGGTGGGGGGGGCTTGCCTGGAGGCGCCCCCTACGTTCCCCATCCTGATGTCCCAGCATTCCTGACCATGGGACATACTGACTTGCAATGATCGATCGTTGCAGTCCAACACCTTTGGAGGGCACCAGGTTGGGGAAGGGCTGCTCTAAACAAAAAAAGAAGTAGGTGGCTCTAAGTTGTTCGTCATCAGTTTTCCACAACCCCACAGTCACCTCTGCATATCCTATTCTCCATCCTGTCCTCATGGTTTATCTGCTTTGGCAGAATGAGAATTTCACTGGTACTTTCTGCCTCCTTAGGGAGGATGTGGCGTTAAGGCTGGCGAGCCTTAACTCCCAATTTCCCCGCTTTTTGGTGCTTGGTGGAAAAGTGTAGGGCCTTAACGTTGTTTTATAAACCGTAGGTTTTTTGTTCATTGAATATAAGTATAGTCAGCCTTGTCCTATCATAAGAAATCCAATGAACAGATGATGATGATGATGATGATGTATTTCTTACCCGCCTCTCCACTTGGATCAAGGCGGGGAACAACAGTGAATATAAAACACATAAAAACTGATTAAAAACATAGTATACATGATTAAAACATCCTTAAAACATTCTAACATTTCACTGGATAGGCCTGCCAGAATAGATCAGTCTTTATTGCTTTTTAAAATGCTAAAAGACTGTCAAGTTGACAAATCTAATTCCAAGATCTGTGGAATTAGCCAGGAAATGGCCTTCTATATTAATGGTCCTCAATTGATGGGTCTGGACCACAACTAGATTTCACACGTTCAGCCTCACGTGTGTCACATCAATGATGGCACTCCATTTTCTGTTTGTAAAGGGGTCTTGTTTCTGTTTTTATAAGAGGAGAGAGAGACAGAGTGGTGGAGAATTATGAATGAGAAGAGGGAGAGAAATGAAGGAGAAAGACATCTAACGTATTTTGAGCCTCTTTGAAAGCCCTGTGGATTGGGAACAAACGTTTTAGAAATGAAATAAATGAATGCTATACTAAGTCAAAGATTACAAGTGGGTTTTGTATTGTGAATAACGGAGGGTTCAAAGTCTAAGAAGCCTGTAAAGTTCTGCAGCGTTATATCTGCAGTGAAAGCCTGGCTAAATCCTATTCGTTAACCAAGGGAGGGTTTTTGTAAAGGCCTCTCGGAGAAATGAATCATTGTGGCCCCCTGTCCTCACAATGATTTAGTCTCGTACAGAAAGGGCTCCTCCCTGAACTCCACCGCAGGCACCAACAGCCAAATGAAGGTTTCAGCTAAGTCAAGGAACAGCAGAACTGGCAGGAGCCATCAAAGGCATGGAGGCAGATGCAGCATTTCCTAAAGGGCCTCTCTAGTCAGGAAGCCACAGCGGCCCGTGTTTCCCCTCCCTCTCCTTACTGCCGTGCCAAATTGGTATCTATAGCTTAGAAAACTCTTCAAGGGCCCATGATGGCTGAGGAAACTACATACAGATAGTGATACGTATCTACTTTCCTGTTCAGAGCAATTAAATATCTAAAGAAAAACTGTCAACAAGAACAAAAAAAAAGGACAAACTGTTTAGCAAAATAAATAAATAAATCAAACAAAAACAGTATTGTAGTGGCTCTGGGTGGAAGCAATGAGCTGAAGAATCCTTAGTGAAAATTTTTAGTTCCTCTTCAAAATGGAAATAAGAACACCAGCCTACAGATAGGCTTGTTGCAAAGATTATATATTAAGACTCGTCGTTTGGGAAGCTGTTCTTGCCCTCGCATCCTCCTTGTGGGATTCCCACAGGCATCTGGGTAAACCTTGTGGAAACAGTGCTGGACCAAATGGGCCCTTGGTGTGACCCAGCAGGGCTCTTCTTGGTCTTTGAGTTCAAAAGCTCTGTATAACTACAAAGTGTTCATATTAAATGCTCAGCATAGACCTGGAAGGAAAACATTTTGGTTTTGGTTGCTTCCAGACGAGGCTTTTACAGAAGGAAAAGTCTGAAGAGCTGCACGTTGCCTTTTGATGGTTAGTGCTAGGAGCCCTCCATATGGCAGCATCCAACTTTTGAGAGACCTTCCAGAGATTAAAATATGCAAGAACTGACTCTTAAGGAACCACTTTTGATAAGGGCGGTACCATCTTTCCCAGCACTCCAGCCAATCTGACTCTCCTGTTCATGGGGGAGGAGCTACACACACGGGCAAGTTCCCTCCTGATTCGTTGCACTGCTCACAAGACTGGACCACTTGTGTGAGCAGTTATAATAATGCATGAATTGACTACACGTCCCATAAGATCACAGCATGGAGACCTCAAAGAGATGGGCAGCCCTGCAGTTGATGAAGGTTCGTGGGGAATCATAGAATAGTAGAGTTGGAATTCCTGTAACTTGAGCCCGTTATTCCATGTCCTGCGCTCTGGGAGGATCGAGAAGAGATCCTGGCCCTCCTCTGTGTGACAATATTTCAAGTATTTGAAGAGTGCTATCATGTCTCCCCTCAATCTTCTCTTCTCCAGGCTAACATGCCCAGTTGTTTCAGTCTCTCCTCATAGGGCTTTGTTTCCAGACCCCTGAAACACGCTCCAGCTTGTCTGCGTCCTTCTTGAATTGTGGAGCCCAGAACTGGACGCAATACTCAAGTTGAGGCCTAACCAGGGCCAAATAGAGAGGAACTAGTACCTCGCGCAATTTGCAGTCTTGTTTGCTGAGGGTGTGAGTTTTTCTATTAAAAGTATGATTTCCCCTCTAAAATGAAAGACTGATGTTATATTTAAAGAGGCTGTTTTGGGAGGCTGTTTTGGGAGCACCCTAACTGCCTGCAGTACAAAAATATCTTTTCTCTCTCTCCCAGAGCAAAGTTTCTTTTACTCTCCCATTTCTCTCTCTCAGAAAGAACAGTTCTGCCACTTTTCTCCATGGCTGAGTTTGAAACAGACACAAAGCCAGCTGGGGTGGGTGCTGATTGGCTAGCATCTGTGATGTCACAAAGCTACACACTCTCCAGACCCCAGAGACATTTTGCATTGCTTTTAGAGGGTTTGCTTTTTAAATAAGGTGTAAGAGGAGCACATGTACCACTTCTCCTCCTCCCCCTCCTCGGCAGACAGTGTGCCTGAAATGGGAGAATGGAACAGACCATCTTTCTGGTGAGTGTCCTCAGAGGGGGCATTTTCTTCCACAATCCGCTTCTTCCTGTTCTGGATTCTTTGGGGGATTTAAACAGGGTCTTTGTACAGCCGGTTCTTCCTTTTATGCATAATACTATTGCAAGGATGAGTGGAGCCTGGCAGGGCCTTATCAGTTGTCCACCCCTCCCCTCTCTTGGCGTGAAAGAAAACACTTCCCCACAGGTTCAGAAATCTGCGTCACTGGAGATCTGCCGCCACCCACCCACCTGTGCAAGTCAATATTGTCCCTATAAAATAAACAAGAACATTTTCCTTGTTTGTATATACACTGGTAGAGGGGCTTGAGTGGAAGGGGGTTCCACTTCTCTCCTGGGGGGTGGGATTAAATAGAAAGGGCTGAAAGTTTTCCGAGGGCCTTGCTAGACCTACCTTAAAATCTGGGTGTGTTGAGGGGCCAGCCCATGCTAAAAGTAGCACGGGCTGTCGCTCCTATCCACACGTCCGACGCGACGGGGTAAAGGAAAGCCCCGTTGTGTCGGCCATTTTGTTTCATATGTTAAAGGGGCCGGGTGTGCAGGAGCGCATCAGCAACTAAGGTAGGTTTTTTAAAATTAAAAACAGGGTTCCCTGCCCCCGATTTCCCCACCCTGGCCGCAATTACACCCCCCAGCGATCTCCAGTTCCCCTCCATCCCCCGCGATCTCCGACCCCCCCATCCCCCCTGGCTCCGTTTCCCCCCCATCTCCCCACCCTGCCCTGATGGCCGCAGCGCTCCTGCGGCCATCAGGGCTCCGCTGTGCGCTGTCCGCCGCTTTCCCCAGCTACTTGTGAGTAAATGCGGTAGCCGGGAAAAGCGGTGGAATGGGCTACATGCTCGCAGTCTTGGGCTCAGCCCGAGACTGTGGGAAATACTGGGCCACAAACAGTGCCTGTTATCCCGGGCCAAGGGAGGGTTACCCCTGCCTGAGCCTGGGATCCCCTGTGCGTCATCTGGACGCACAGGGACGAGCCTGGGCCTTGCACCGGGCTAAACCCTGGTCTAGCAACGGCCTGAGAGGCATGTGCAGAGCAGCCCCCATCCCATCGCTAGGCGCTGATTCTTTGCAAGTTCCGAAGTCTGAATCTTCAGAGGTCCGCTTCCCCCAACCCCACGTGCAACTCAGTATTGTCCCTGTAAGAGTGCCTTTGCAGCTATGTCCATGCTTCCCAGTGATGCGATTTCGCTCATGTCTGAAAACACTCCAACAATAACACTTTTCTTGTTTGAGTTGGGGGATTAAGTGGAAGCGGGTTGCTTCTGCTCACATCCGTTGCAACCATCATCCCCTCCCGATTGCCCACCTGCTTGGGCGTTCCTGAAATATGGAGCTTAGCAGGAGCGGTGGGGGGAGACGCCCCCAACTGATCCTCGCCAGTACTGGTGTCAAAACTGCACCACCCACACAAAGCAGGACATAGCGCGATGGAAGGATTACATGGGGAAGTGATGGCGGTTTCATTGCAGGACCACCCCAAATACCGTATTTTCCCCACAGCAAAATAACACGCAAAAGGGGGTGGGCAGACATGAGACAACGACTGCATGGCGACGGGGTCGTGTAAAGCTTGAGGGGAAACCAGTGACCAAACCATGATGATCGCATGAAAAAAAACGCCCGTCTGAAGACGCCCAGTCGGGGTCAGGGCCGGTGCTACCATAGAGGCCACTCAGGCAGCCGCCTAGAGCGCCAAGGTAAGGGGGGCGCCGAACCCAGAAGCCGCTCTCCCAGAGTGGCTTCCGGCTGGGCACGCCATTCCAAAACCACTGCCCCCAACCCCACCCCAGCGTCCTGGCTTTGCTTTGGCTGGGTGGGCGCCCAGCTGAAGCGAAGCCAGAACGCTGGGGTGGGTAGCTTTGGAACGGCGTGCCCAGAAGTCACTCTCCCCGAGCGGCTCCCGACCGGGCGCGGCGTTCCGAAGCCGCCCCCTCACCCCAGCGTTCTGGCTTCGCTTTGGCTGGGCGGGCGAGATGGCACCCTGTGCCCAGGTATGCTGGGGTGGGTGTGGGTGGGTGAAAGCAGCTCACCTGCCTAGGGCGCAAAATAGTCTGGCACTGGCCCTGGTCGGGGTGTGTGCATTTCCGAGATGTCAGTTGTGAATCCAGGCTCTCACAGTGGGTGAAGATCCTGCTGTAACCGCTCTTTAAATTTTACATCTGTCTTCAGCCGTCCTGTCATTCACTCAAACTACTGGCCTTATACCTCTGTTTTTGTAGGGAGCTCCTGGAAGTTTTCAGCACTGTGATCGCTAGAGGCACAGAAGTACATGGCAGTGTCCTCAGATCTCAGGTCAGTTATTTGCAGTGAGCAGTGCTTGTCTTCTTCAGGTTGTATCATGAGTTTCGTGCCTTTAAATCCACCTTCCAAGGCGGCTGAATCCCCTTTAGCTAGACTGCCAATGAGTTTCAAGGGCTGGTCAGCTGCCTTTTGCTGATACCAATACATCCAGGTGTGATCTGTGTTGTCCTGGTAGCATTTTATTTGGGTCGTGCCGCCCGGCTGCCGGAGTACCCACCTGGGTATTTGGGAGAGCAGCACCTGCTTCTGACCATCGCAAGGCACTCAAAGGGTTGAGAACAGGAAAGAAAAGGTTAGGGGGCTTGTGGGTGACACCAGTAACATCAAGATCAGGAACAAAAGCTAGTGGCTACTCAAAATGCAAGAAAATGTCCCTTCTCTTTCCAAATCACCATTCATGACCTGTTCTCTCTGATTCAGCCTCTGTTTGCGAAGGCTCGAGACTGAGAATCAAATATAATTTGAAAAAGAGATTACTGCCTGTGGTCTGTACAATCAGTTACCTAGGGAAGTTGTGGGCTCTCCCACACTAGAGGCCTTCAAGAGGCAGCTGGACAAGCATCTGTCAGGAATGCTTTAGGGTGGATTCCTGCATTCAGCAGGGGGTTGGACTCGATGGCCTTGTAGGCCCCTTCCAACTCTGCTATTCTATGATTCTATGATCCCACGTTCACCTCTGATAAACAGTGTTTGTTTGTTTTTTAAAAACCTGCCAAACCTGTTTAGCTAGAAGACACCATGGGGACAATGGCACTAGGTGTGGTGAAGGGACACACGGCCCTCCAGATGTTGTTGGACTACAGTGCTCATCCACCCAGGCACAGCGGCCATGCTGGGTGGGTCTACTGGGAGGTGGGGGTCCAAAAACGCCCAGAAGGGCACCGTTCCCCGTTCCCCCGGTGTATGCCATGGGGGAAGCGATAGCTCCCTCCAGCCACTTTCAAGTTATTGTCTGTTTCCACCCCCCACCCCACCCCATCTCTTACATAGAAGAATGAAGAGCCATAATAGGGACAGGCGCAGCAGAGAAGACATCGGTTGTTGGACTCGATGGCCTTGTAGGCCCCTTCCAACTCTGCTATTCTATGATTCTATGATCCGCACAAAACACCCAGTTCGAGTGATGAAGGAGACGAACCGCTGATACAGATTGCGGAGGAAATGATGTCAGATGACTCACACTTCCTGAACCCGCCCTCCTCAAACTGACTGATGGTAACAAGGCCTGCCCTTATACAGCTTTCTTTTCCATTGATCATCCCTTTGAATTAGGCTTTGTCTGCCAGAAAATCCAGCCCACCTTGGGCAAGCCTAGGCATGCGGCCACGGCTGGCATTGGAAACGGCCCTCAGAGTGATGCCGTCCTCTTCCACTTGTAACCCTCTTGTGTTTCCCCTGAAAATAGCTTCAGGAAGACAAGCTTGGGAATGCTGCACAAGGCCTCCCGTTGGATGGGTCATTCCAGGAGCTCCCAAATACACCAAGCCAGACTCCAGTGTGCGGAGGTCGGGCGACCATATGCAAAGGCGGACAGGCTCCTGTAACTTGAACGGTTGCGTAGAAAAGGGGATTTCAGCAGGTGTCATTTGTATGCAGTGAGTAGGACTGAGCACGGATCCCAAAGGGCCCAGCAGACTTTCCCCCCTTCGCTGTGTAGCCTTCACCACGACTGCCATCGCACCAGCGTTTTATCGCCCTTTCCTCCTGCCTTGTTTACCATTTTGCCCCACAACCCTCGCATGGCGTTGTCCCTGTCCTGCTGTCACCTCGCCTGTTCTCCTCCATTTTCCATGCTTTTCTAGGGCGGGGAAAGTGCAGTACTTTTCTCCACATGGGATAAAACTGCTCTTCCGTCCCCGTGTTTTGCCGTCCTCGCGCTATGTCGGAAGTCTCCCTTTTGCGGAGGCATGTTGGTTGAAGATAAGGAAGGAGGAGGGCAGGGGACGTTCTCCTCCAGCGTGCCCTTTGAATTCCTCTCTCTCCTGCTTGGGGTGGAGTCCTGTGAACGGGCTTTGGCTGCTCCAACCCCACTCTCATTGCTCTCTCATCCACCTGTTTCAACTTCCCTCTCCCCACCCCCCACGGTACGAGGTGCTCCGATGGACTTGCGGTACTACTAGAGATGTAAAGGCCCAGGAAAAAAATTTGGAAAATTCCGGGGGAATTCCCCCCTTTTTTCCCCCGAAACCTTTTTTGTCCTGTCCCCCCTGAAAAATTGGAAAAAATGAAGAAAAAATGGATTACAGGATGTTTTACTTTAGCATGATGAATGAAATGTTTAAGACAAGGTGTTCAGATATTGACTTCTCCAAATGATTTCTAAAAACTGTACAGTATCAACTTCTGTGCACCAAGGACACGCAAGTCCTAGGTTGCAAACTGAGACTACGGCCATAGCCAGATGGGGCGAAATCTTGGGATGATCCCTCCCCTTTAGGCTCGGCTTTTCCATGGCCTTGGGCTCAGCCCACAGAGACCACGGAACGTGTGGCTGGGCGCTGCGGTTTGTCCCGGCTCCTCACAATTCCTCGCGAGGAGCTGGGACCCGCGCATGGGGCTGGGTGGGGGGAGTGGGGGAAGTAATTATTTTTTAAAAAATAACTTCCCTTATGCGCACGAGTGTTGGTGCGCTGCTGGCCCTTTAACTGTAAAAAAAATGGCGGGCACGACACCTCTCCATCTGAGGTCGTCGTGCGCCGCGTGTAAACAGAGGGGGGATCTCGCGATAAAACCATTGCGAGGTCTTCACCCCTCCGCCGTAGACTAAGAGGTGGGTCGAAGGCCTACAACTCTCAAATGCAAGAGCAAGATGCATTTCTGCCTCTAGGGGGCAGCACTGCCATTGAAGCAGAGACTGAAACTGATAGTGATGGCTGTAGGTCAGGGAATGAGTCTGATTTAATGTCATGCATATTCATTGAATCTTGGTTCCCCCCCCCCCCACCTTTTTCTCAGTTCTTTTCATGGGAATGGGGGCTTTATGTCCTGACACTGGAGGACAAGCGCAGACATAAGGAATTTTCTTTGTGACTAAGGTTGGTGGCTTCTTCTGTTGTTGTTGTTTTAAATTGTTCTTTGCCTGCTCCTCATAAACTGGCAGAACCAAAGAGGTTCCTTACTGTTCAGGTGTTCCTAACAGTTCAGGAGCTTGTCGCTCCATTTGTTACCCCCCCAAAAAGTAAAAAAGTAAATTGAATTTGTAATAATTGTTTGAATACACTGTACTTTTAATACACCAAATGTAATAATTTTATGCCAAACCAACTTGGATTTAATTACACTTTATGTTCCTGAAGTAACAAAGTAACTTTCAATCTGTAAAAAGTGCTAATATTGCATCATTTCATTTTTTTCTGAACCCCCCCGGGAAAAAATGGGTTTTTTCCCACAGCTTCAAAATTTCAGGAAATTCCACTCCTCTCCGCCCTCACTTTCACCCACTCTCATCCATCCATTTCAGCCAACTGGGAAGGGAGAGGGAGAGCAGGCACACCCCGCACGGAAGGGAGCATTATCGCACCTCAAAAGGCAGAAACGGCACCTAATCACTCAAACGCTAGATGACTGGAACAGTAGACCCCCAAACCAGAGCGAGGGGCGAGGAAGGTGCCCACGTCCATCACAATGTCCACCAACCACAAGAACCAATGAACTGGAGGGGGAAGGAGGCGGGGCGGGGTTGGGCGAGCGCAATAGCAGGAGAGCGAACAAGGGAAAAGAGATTGCGCTGGTGCAGTGGCGATACCAGGAAGCGCAAGCTGGCGCAGGGGAAAAGGTAAGCAAGGTGAAATCGCGCAACAGCGCTCGCACGTGAGAGTCACCAGCGCTTGACGCGCTAATGAAAGGGAGGTGGAAATCGCGGCTGCATACCAGGAAAAAGAAGGAGGTGTGAAGGAGCCCTACATCTCCACAGACATCCTTCCTACTCTTGATCTGAACGTAAGAACATGAGAAGTGCCCTGATGCTGGATCAGACCAAGGGTCCATCTAGTCCAGCACTCTGTTCACACAGCGGCCAACCAGCCATGTTCCCCAAGTGAATTAAGTGATTCCTCCATTCACTAGCATGGGGTGGGGGGCGGGGAGAGAGAAGCCCTCATTGCCTCAAAATGGCTGGAGGGGGACAAAGTGCACCCCAAGTCTCCTTGGGCAACTGGGTCCATTGGCTTTAAAAGCCGCCCCCCCCCCCCCGGCTTAAAATTGCCAAATGTGCTGGGCGGGGGGGGAAGAGAACTTGGAGACCCCTGGTCTAGCCTGATATAAAGAATCAAAAGTTGCTCACCTTTCTGTAGTATTTTACATGGTATTGTTAGTGCCTAGCTTCACAAAGTTAGTGACTAACTTGGATTTATTTTTCTCATGGACCAATGCAACTATTTTGTTTTTTAAGTGGTGGATTCATTACGGATAATTATTATAGTGTCAAATAAACATATTTATATTTGTAGGCTTTATGCTTAGATTGAACATTGAATCGTATATGAATTTATTGCTCTTGTACTCTGCTCTTCATATAAGGAATTCAAAGGATTTTACGTCAGACCATCTCCCATCCTTGCAGCTAACACTCAAGATATTAGATTGTAGGAGTTGAACTCGGAGAAAAACTCTTATTTGCAGAATAGGTTTAACAAAATACCTTTTGAGTAGGCACAGCGCCCTCTCCTGGCTAGTATTAGGGACAAGGCCTTCTGTTCCTGTTAGATCGGTTGCCCCTCTTTTCAGAAAATGCCCTGGGTTCTGAGCCTGGCAGTGTCTCACTAGTATGGGGGACAGGGAGAGGTGTCCTGGTCCCCCATCCTGCGAGCTGTGTTACCTGGAAGATGGCAGCCATGGACCAGCCTAATGGGATAGGGGGAGGTGGGGGTGGGGTGATGGCTAAACCAAGACTTCGGACTTTGGGGTTCTACTTTGTTTTTACTAGAATCCCAAATTCCACCAACCAGAGCCAGGCGCAAAAGATATATACTTTAAATTAAAGAATTCTGAGGGGAGGATTTGATGGAGTAGGGTTTTTTCTTTCTCTGTTTTTTAGCCCCAAAACGAAATGGAGCTCACCATTTCCCCAGAAAAACACACCCACTCCACGTTACCCTCTCCACAAGCCTTCTTCGTTTTAGCAGTTTGGGTGAAGTAGGGTGCAAGGAAGTCTTTCTTGTTACAATTGTTAAACTCTTGGGAAGGTGTGATTCTTTTGCAGCCCAATCGTCTTGGAACGGGCTCCACAGTCAGAGAGGAGCCGGAAGACCGAAGCGTCCAGTCCCAGGAAGCCCACCTCTTTGGACGCCAGTCCCAAGTGATTGACATGTTCGGGCCTGGGAGGCCAGTGAGGCAGGAGCAGTCTACCTGTGTAGCTTTGAACTGGGTTCCAAACGGTCCTTGTTGCCACGACAAGACCAGTATTGAGGCCTGGGAGGCCAGTGAACCAGGAACAGCCCACCTGTGTAGCTTTGAACTGGGTTCCAAACGGTCCTTGTTGCCACGACAAGACCAGTATTGAGGCCTGGGAGGCCAGTGAGGCAGGAGCAGCCCACCTGTGTAGCTTTGAACTGGGTTCCAAACGGTCCTTGTTGCCACGACAAGACCAGTATTGAGGCCTGGGAGGCCAGTGAACCAGTAACAGCCCACCTGTGGAACTTTGAACTGGGTTCCAAACGGTCCTTGTTGCCACGACAAGACCAGTATTGAGGCCTGGGAGGCCAGTGAACCAGGAACAGCCCACCTGTGGAACTTTGAAATGGGTTCCAAACGGTCCTTGTTGCCACGACAGCTGGTCGGCGTCCAGAGCCGAGGGTTCCGGCCTGGCTCTTTGAGGCCGTTGGCGTTGGAGCGAGCGGAGGCGTCGGTCTGGTCTCTGCTCCCGGACTCCATCGGGTTTGAGCGTTGCGGAGTTCGAGTTCCAGTTCTTCACTTGAGATCATCTAAACGTAAGTGAATTCTGCCCCCTCCACGCAAAGCTGATGACCCTGAAGGAATCTTGAATGGCCCCATTGGAAGCGGATGGAGGGCTTGAATAAGGGGATTCCTTCTAGAGTCAGAAATGCTGAGATTAGAGCGCACACCCTCGTCCCCTTCTTCCCCTCGCTAGTTTAGAGTCAAGTGGACGTTTTTAGGAAATAGGGCTCTCCCTTCCTTAGGCCTCCGCTTCTTCAATCCTGGGGTTTCCTGTTGACAACCATGTGTACAGACTCCTTTCTATTAGGCACCTTTTATTGGTGACGAGGGCTGAAAACAGGGACAATCCAGAAGGATGCAGAGGAGCAGCAAACTTTCCTTTGCCCTGACAGGGCAAATACCCTTTCAGACGTCCTAGAGCAGGGGAAAAGCAAATTGGTGCCCTCCAGAAGTTGGAGACTAAAGTCCCATCAGCCCCAGCCGGCATGGCTAATGGTCAGGGATTGTGGGAGCTGCAGTCCAAAACATCTATAGGGCACCAGAATGCCCCCCCCCCCACGCTGGAGTGTCCTCATAGATAGAATGATATTTAGCCTCCACCCACTTCCCCAAATTTAGGAAATTCTTTGATGTAATTTGAACATGGCTGGTTTTAAACAAAGAAGTGTACTACTGGCATTTTAACAGTCTATAAATAAATTTTAACTTGGTGTTTTAAATTCATAATTTTGCATTGCTGCTGTTTTGATCTGGTTGACCTCTTATATTGTATTTTAAATTATGGTTTTATACTTTTCTTTTATACTTTGAATGTTTTTAATTGTTGTGAACCGCCCAGAGAGCTCCAGCTATTGGTCAGTATAGAAATGTAATTAATGAAATAAATAAATAAATAAATAACATGATAGACTGAGAGTCCGGCGTGGGGGGGAGGCGAGGGGTGGGGGGCAGGAAGGTATGTTTCATTGGGTCACATATGCTTGCCCATAGAAATCTATAGGGCAGAATTTTCTATAGGGAAATGATACTTGCCCATAGGGATCCAAGGCAAACCGCTTGCCCATAGAAAGCTATAGTACAGAATTATTAATAGAGAAACCATAGGACAGAATTCTCTATAGGGAAACCATACTTGCCCATAGGGATCCAATGAAAACCGCTTGCCCATAGAAAGCAATAGCACAGAATTCTCCATAGAGAAGCAATCCCAGCCCATAGGGATCCATTGGAAAGCGCTTGCCCATGGAAAACAATAGGACAGAATTTTCCATAGGGAAACCATACTTGCCCATAGGGATCCAATGAAAATCAGTTGCCCATAGGGATCAATAGGACAGAATTCTACATAGAGAAACCATACTTGCACATAGGGATCCAATGCAAACCGCTTGCCCATAGAAAACAATAGGACAGAATTCTCCATAGGGAAACCATACTTGCCCATAGGGATCCAATGCAAACTCCTGCCCATAGAAAGCAATAGGACAGAATTGTCCATAGGAAAACCATACTTGCCCATAGGGATCCAATGCAAACCGCTTGCCCATAGAAAACTATAGGACAGAATTCTCCATAGACAAGCCATACTTGCCCATAGGGATCCAATGCAAACCGCTTACCCACAAAAAGCAATAGGACAGAATTCTCCATAGAGAAGCCATACTTGCCTATAGGGATCCAATGCAAACCACTTGCCCATAGAAAGCAATAGGACAGAATTGTCCATAGCAACCCATACTTGCCCATTGGGATCCAATGCAAACCGCTAACCCATAGAAAACAATAGGACAGAATTCTCTATAGGGAAACCATACTTGCCCATAGGGATCCAATGCAAACCGCTTGCCCATAGAAAGCAATAGGACAGAATTCTCCATAGACAAGTCATACTTGCCCATAGGGATCCAATGCAAACCGCTTGCACATAGAAAACAATAGGACAGAATTCACCATAGACAAGCCATACCTTCCCATAGGGATCCAATGCAAACCGCTTACCCACAGAAAGCAATAGGACAGAATTCTCTATAGGGAAACCATACTTGCCCATAGGGATCCAAGGCAAACCGCTTGCCCATAGAAAGCTATAGTACAGAATTATTAATAGAGAAACCATAGGACAGAATTCTCTATAGGGAAACCATACTTGCCCATAGGGATCCAATGAAAACCGCTTGCCCATAGAAAGCAATAGCACAGAATTCTCCATAGAGAAGCAATCCCAGCCCATAGGGATCCATTGGAAAGCGCTTGCCCATGGAAAACAATAGGACAGAATTTTCCATAGGGAAACCATACTTGCCCATAGGGATCCAATGAAAATCAGTTGCCCATAGGGATCAATAGGACAGAATTCTACATAGAGAAACCATACTTGAACATAGGGATCCAATGCAAACCGCTTGCCCATAGAAAACAATAGGACAGAATTCTCCATAGGGAAACCATACTTGCCCATAGGGATCCAATGCAAACTCCTGCCCATAGAAAGCAATAGGACAGAATTGTCCATAGGAAAACCATACTTGCCCATAGGGATCCAATGCAAACCGCTTGCCCATAGAAAACTATAGGACAGAATTCTCCATAGACAAGCCATACTTGCCCATAGGGATCCAATGCAAACCGCTTACCCACAAAAAGCAATAGGACAGAATTCTCCATAGAGAAGCCATACTTGCCTATAGGGATCCAATGCAAACCACTTGCCCATAGAAAGCAATAGGACAGAATTGTCCATAGCAACCCATACTTGCCCATTGGGATCCAATGCAAACCGCTAACCCATAGAAAACAATAGGACAGAATTCTCTATAGGGAAACCATACTTGCCCATAGGGATCCAATGCAAACCGCTTGCCCATAGAAAGCAATAGGACAGAATTCTCCATAGACAAGTCATACTTGCCCATAGGGATCCAATGCAAACCGCTTGCACATAGAAAACAATAGGACAGAATTCACCATAGACAAGCCATACCTTCCCATAGGGATCCAATGCAAACCGCTTACCCACAGAAAGCAATAGGACAGAATTCTCTATAGGGAAACCATACTTGCCCATAGGGATCCAATGAAAACCGCTTGCCCATAGAAAGCAATAGGAAGGAATTCTCCATAGAGAAGCCATACTTGCCTATAGGGATCCAATGCAAACCGCTTGCCCATAGAAAGCAATAGCACAGAATTGTCCATAGGGAAACCATACTTGCCCATAGGCATCCAATGCAAACCACTTGCCGATAGAAAACAATAGGACAGAATTGTCCATAGATAAGCCATACTTGCCCTAAGTGATCCAATGCAAACCGCTTGCCCAAAGGGATCCATAAGACGGAATTCTCCATAGAGAAACCATACTTGCCCATAGAAATACAATGCAAACCGCTTGCCCATAGAAAGCAATAGGACAGAATTCTCCATAGAGAAGCCATACTTGCCCATAGGGATCTAATGAAAACCGCTTGCCCATAGAAAGCAATAGGACAGAATTCTCCATAGGGAAACCATACTTGCCCATAGGCATCCAATGCAAACCCCTTGCCCAAAAGGATCCATAGGACAGAATTCTCCATAGAGAAACCATACTTGCACATAGGGATCCAATGCAAACCACTTGCCCATAGAAAGCAATAGGACAGAATTGTCCATAGGGAAACTATACTTGCCCATAGTGATCCAATGCAAACCGCTTGCCCAAAGAGATCCATAAGACGGAATTCTCCATAGAGAAACCATACTTGCCCATAGGGATCCAATGCAAACCACTTGCCCATTGAAAGCAACAGGACAGTTTCTCCATAGAAAAACCATTTTTGCCCGTAGGGATCCAATGCAAGGCGCTTACCCACAGAAAGCAATAGGACAGAATTCTCTAAAGGGAAACCATACTTGCCCATAGGGATCCAATGAAAACCACTTGCCCACAGAAAGCAATAGGACAGAATTCTCCATAGAGAAGCCATACTTGCCTATAGGGATCTAATGAAAACCGCTTGCCCATAGAAAGCAATAGGACAGAATTCTCCATAGGGAAACCATACCTGCCCATAGGGATCCATAGCAAAACTCTTGCCCATAGAAAACAAAAGGACAGAATTCTCCATAGGGAAACCACATTTGCCCATAGGGATCCAATGCAAACCGCTTGCCCATAGAAAGCAATAGTTCAGAATTGTCCATAGGGAAACCATACTTGCCCATTGGGATCCAATGCAAACCGCTTACCCATAGAAAACAACAGGACAGAATTCTCATACTTTCCTATAGGGATCCAACGCAAACCGCTTGCCCGTAGAAAGCAATTGGACAGAATTCTCCATAGAGAAGCAATCCCTGCCCATAGGGATCCATTGGAAAGCGCTTGCCCATGGAAAACAATAGGACAGAATTTTCCATAGGGAAACCATACTTGCCCATAGGGATCCAATGAAAATCAGTTGCCCATAGGGATCAATAGGACAGAATTCTACATAGAGAAACCATACTTGCACATAGGGATCCAATGCAAACCGCTTGCCCATAGAAAGCAATAGGACAGAATTGTGCATAGGGAAACCATACTTGCCCATAAGCATCCAATACAAACCACTTGCCCATAGAAAACAATGGGACAGAATTGTCCATAGACAAGCCATACTTGCCCATAGGTATCCAATGCAAACCGTTTCCCCAAAGAACGCAATATGAAAGAATTCTACATAGGGAAACCATACTTGCCCATAGGCATCCAATGCAAACCCCTTGCCCAAAAGGATCCATAGGACAGAATTCTCCATAGAGAAACCATACTTGCACATAGGGATCCAATGCAAACCGCTTGCCCATAGAAAGCAATAGGACAGAATTGTCCATAGGGAAACTATACTTGCCCATAGAAATACAATGAAAACTGCTTGCCCATAGAAAGCAATAGGACAGAAGTCTCCATAGGGAAACCATACTTTCCCATAGGGATCCAATGCAAACCGCTTGCCCATAGGGATCCATAGGACAGAATTCTACATAGAGAAACCATACTTGCACATAGGGATCCAATGCAAACCGCTTGCCCATAGAAAGCAATAGGACAGAATTGTCCATAGGGAAACTATACTTGCCCATAGAAATACAATGAAAACTGCTTGCCCATAGAAAGCAATAGGACAGAATTCTCCATAAGGAAACCATACTTTCCCATAGGGATCCAATGCAAACCGCTTGCCCATAGGGATCCATAGGACAGAATTCTCCATAGAGAAGCCATACTTGCCCATAGAAATACAATGCAAACCGCTTGCCCAAAGGAATCCATAGGACAGAATTCTCCATAGAGAAGCCATACTTGCCTATAGGGATCTAATGCAAACCGCTTGCCCATAGAAAGCAATAGGACAGAATTCTCTATAGGGAAACCATACTTGCACATAGGGATCTAATGCAAACCGCTTGCCCATAGAAAGCAATAGGACAGAATTCTCCATAGAGAAGCCATACTTGCCCATAGGGATCCAATGCAAACCGCTTGCCCATAGAAAGCAATAGGACAGAATTCTCCATAGAGAAGCCATACTTGCCCATAGGGATCCAATGCAAACCGCTTGCCCATAGAAAGCAATAGGACAGAATTCTCCATAGAGAAGCCATACTTGCCCATAGGGATCCAATGCAAACCGCTTGCCCAAAGGGATCCATAGGACAGAATTCTCCATAGAGAAACCATACTTGCCCATAGAAATACAATGAAAACTGCTTGCCCATAGAAAGCAATAGGACAGAATTCTCCATAGAGAAGCCATACTTGCCCATAGGGATCCAATGCAAACCGCTTACCCATAGAAAACAATAGGACAGAATTCTCCATAGAGAAGCCATACTTGCCCATAGGGATCCAATGCAAACCGCTTGCCCATAGAAAGCAATAGGACAGAATTCTCCATAGAGAAGCCATACTTGCCCATAGGGATCCAATGCAAACCGCTTGCCCATAGAAAGCAATAGGACAGAATTCTCCATAGAGAAGCCATACTTGCCCATAGGGATCCAATGCAAACCGCTTACCCATAGAAAACAATAGGACAGAATTCTCCATAGAGAAACCATACTTGCCCATAGGGATCCAATGCAAACCGCTTGCCCAAAGGGATCCATAGGACAGAATTCTCCATAGAGAAGCCATACTTGCCCATAGGGATCCAATGCAAACCGCTTACCCATAGAAAACAATAGGACAGAATTCTCCATAGAGAAACCGTACTTGCCCATAGGGATCCAATGCAAACCGCTTGCCCAAAGGGATCCATAGGACAGAATTCTCCATAGAGAAGCCATACTTGCCCATAGGGATCCAATGCAAACTGCTTGCCGATAGAAAGCAATAGGACAGAATTCTCCGTAGAGAAACCATACTTCCATAGGGATCCAATGCAAACCACTTGCCCATAGGGATGTATTGGACAGAATTCTTCTAAGAGAAACCATACTTGCCTATAGGGGTCCAACGCAAACCGCTTGCCCAAAGAAAATAATTTGACATTATTGTCCAAAGGGGAACCATGTTTGCCCATAGGGATCCCTTGAAAAGCGCTTGCTCATAGAAAACAATAGGACAGAATTCTCCATAGAGAAACCATACTTGCCCATAGGGATACATTGCAAGCCGTTTGCCTCTAGGGAAACATAGGAAAGAGAGAATTCTGTCCTATTGTTTTCTATGGGCAAGGGGTTTGCAATGGATCCCTATGGGCAAGTATCATTTCTCTATGGAGAATTCTGTCCTATGGATCCACAGGGGCAAGCGCTTTTCAACGCTTATGGATCTCTATGGGCAGGTATGTTTTTTCCTATGGGCAAGTACTGTTCTTTGTTTTAGTATGTCCCGCGCCCAGGCTCCCCAATCTCCCATACCCATGCTGCTGCCAGCACCACACGAAGAGTATGAAGAGTTTCAGACCCACATGCCTGGTTTCCCAGCAGAACTGAACTCCTGCCAGCCTGACTTTTGCAGGAACGCAGGACGCGCTGGTTCCCTGCAAAATCTGTGATTCTGCCCTGAATGGCTCTCCCCGTGTACCTTGTTTCCCTGCAGAATTGGGCTCCTGCCAGCCTGCTAACTCATTTCTTCTGCCACTCCCAGTTTGTGGAATGGCTTACTGGGAGCTTCCGGAATTTAAGAAAGCCATAAAGACTGATCCCTTCTGGCAGGCCTACCCAGTTGAATTTTAAGATGCCTTTTAATAATTTGCTGCTTTTAGTAATGTATAAATTTGAATATTTTAATTAGTTATATGTATTTTATTGTGTTTGCATTTGTGTTGTACCCCGCCTCAATCCAGAGGGAAAGGCAGGTAACAAATAAAGGTATTATTATTTATTTATAAAGATTTACTTACTATTTATAGGCTGTCCAATAACAATAGTTCTGTTGGAAGCGTACAAAGTTAAAAACAAGGGGGGAAATAATTATAATTACAATGAAATATAATAAAATGCAGCAAATAAAGCACAAATATAGAGGAAAAAGGACCACTTAAATAATTGTGTGTTTTTTAAAAAAACAAAAAACAAAACCCAAACATACCAGCTGGAGACCAGGCAGGATTTGATTAGGGTAACCATATGGAAAGGAGGGCAGAGCTCCTGTATCTTTAAGAGTTGTGTAGAAAAGGGAATTTCATTTGTATGCCTGCCGCCCCTGGTGAAATTTCCTCTTCATCACAACTGTTAAAGCTGCAGGAGCCCTGTCCTCTTTTGTATCTGATGCAGGAAGAGAAGGGAAACCCCGTGAGGGAGTGAAGAAACAAGCTATGCTTTCATTGAGCAGACAACTGTAAAAACCATTTTGAATAGCCCTGAGGAAGGACGTTTTTTGTCCGAAACATGTAGGGTACCTCCTAGGGTGACCCTATGAAAAGGAGGACAGGGCTCCTGTATCTTTAACAGTTGTATTGAAAAGGGAAGTTCAGCAGCTGTCATTTGTATATATGGAGAACCTGGTGAAATCCCCTCTTCATCACAACAGTTAAAGCTGCAGGTGCCCTGCCCTCTTTTGCATCTGGTCACTCTATAGCTCCTGCAGCTTTAACCGTTGTGATGAAGAGGGAATTTCACCAGGTTCCCCATATATACAAATGACACCTGCTGAAATTCCCCTTTCTATGCAGCTGTTAAAGATACAGGAGCCCTGTCCTCCTTTTCATATGGTCACCCTACTACCTGCATTACATCTTTTTCTATTCAAATAATATTTTGCAAGATTATCTTTGGCTCCGCCCCTGCCTTCGGCTTGTTTTTTCACTCCCTCTTTTGTATCTGGTCCCTCTAGCTAAACAGCTGTTTCATGTGCTCCGTTTCTCAGCAGAACCGAGAGTCCGGGGAAATAGGATAGGCAAGGAGAGTCATCCCGAGGCGCCTTCTTTCCCAGCAGTTTCACTGGGGGAGGTGAAAGCCCCTCCCTCCTTCCAGTGACCTGAGTCAGGGTGTGTGTGTGTGTGTAAAGGGGTGTGGACATGTGTGTGTGGCCCCTGGCCACCGATCCAATGCTACATGCAGCCTTTGAGGCTGTACAAGTTGGCCACCCCTGCTGTAGGGCAGTGGTCTTCAACTGGTCCAGACCCAAGACCCACCTCAGACTCCCAACCTGTAACATGGGACCGACTTTCAAAATTGCCCAACATGCTGCAACAGCTTTGCCAGGACTAATCTCACAACCCGCATTTGAGTCACAACCCACCAGTGGAAGACCACTGTTCTAGGGTGTCTACTTTGGCTCTTGAACTAGGGTGACCATATGGAAAGGAGGACAGGGCTCCTGTATCTCCTGTAGGTGTCATTTCTATGCGTGCAGCACCTGGTGAAATTCCCTCTTCATCGCAACAGTTAAAGCAGCATGAGTTATGCTAGGGTGACCAGATACAAAAGAGGGCAGGGCTCCTGCAGCTTGAACTGTGGTGATGAAGTGGGAATTTCAACAGGTGCTGCATGCATGCCAGTGACACTTGCTGAAATTCCCTTTTCTCTACTACTGTTAAAGATACAGGAGCCCTGTCCTTCTTTCCACATGGTCACTCTGTCCTGGACCTCAGTTTGACAGAGTCAGGAGGTGCATAGAAACTCATAGAAATGAGCTGGATTTGGGCACTGGCCTGTAGCGTTCATTTTTCAGTCTGATTTAGGGTAGGCGGGTGTGGAACCTCTTTCAACTCAAAGGTCGAATTCTGTTTAAGAGCAGCTCTCTGGGGAAAGGGACTGCCCCCCCCCCCAATACAAACAACAATTCCCAGCATATTTCAGCCTTTACTGCCAGTAACTAAGACTTAGCAGAGGCATTTCTGTTTCGCCCCCTTTATTCAGCTTTTTAGAATGGGCGGGGGGGGGACTGCACAAAAGGCAGGAAGCCACGAAAAAGTTGGTGTTCAGGGAAAATGGGGCTTGGACAGGGAAAGGGGAGGCACACCTTCTTCAAAGTATACCTTTAATTTTAAAATGAAATTAAAGGGAGCGCGAGAGAGATTTGAAGCATGCAGTCAATGAGGGCCCTTGGACATCGTAGTGCCATGCTCTGTCTTGGTGTCTTGAAGGGGCTGCCCCCGTGCCTTACAAGGGACTCCCCAATGCTTGTCATCCTTGTAGGTGCCGGCTTCATAATCACATTTCCAGTCTTGGATCTTGAGTCTGCCCACAAGATTTTCTAAACAAAGGAAGGTTATTAATGCAGAAAGATGGAGATCAAATAATCACTTCACTGCCTGCTTAGCAGTGGCAGGGAGTTGCACATGGGAGCACTGTGTTGTGAAGTCTTTTTCACCTGCGCTGTTGGGAAGCAAAAACTTTATTGGCTTCACACAGGCAGGTGGCACAGGTTTCTGGGCTTCTCGATCTTTGTCTACTCTCTTGTGGCTGTAATTTGAGACCATTTGGTAATTTAGGGAGAAAACAAGGTTAATTTTTAAACTTGATTCAGGTTTCAGGTAGACACTTCCTGCAGTTGGAAGCTCTACTTTTGAAGTTGTTGTTTTTCTCCTGTAAGGAAAGGCTGCTTATTAGGAAACAAAAGCTGGTTAGCAAACACAAGGTTTTCTTTATTAGACTTTGCTACTAGTTCAGGAGACAAAGCAAGTTCTGCTTCACTCTCTTGAGAAAATTCCTTCTGTTCTATGCAGCGTTCTTCAACAGGCTTTCTATTTCCAATTTCTACTTCTGAACATGCCACAGGCGTTTCCTTACAACTTGGCATGGTGGAAACATTCGACTGGGTTTTCTCACTCTCTTGAACTGGAGACTGAACTGGGGGAGCTTTTAAAACTTGCCGTTTCATGGGCTCACTTGGTTAGGAAGTGAAGCTCAATTGAGCGTAGAGAGGATGGCTCGCCCTGTCTTTAGGACCAGATCCAAACTGCCGCTCTCCAGAACCAAACTAAAACTCTGCCCTTCAGACCCTTCTGACTTTCAAAAGGATGGTGCTAACCTGGCAAAACCATTCTAGCACTTCTAACTTTTGCAGTTCTAGCATCACAGTTCTAGCAAACATTTAGGCTAAGCAAAACATCTGGCATGCAACAAGACTTCAAACACATTGGTGTTAGCCAGCAATGGAAACAGAAAACAGGAAAACATTCACACAGTGACCCTTTCACTAGAATCCCTTCTTGCCAAGACTACTCTATGCTAACGTGTGTATGAACAGACGCGTGTCTGCCTGCCTTCTCCACCAGAACTGTTACGTGATGTGCTCTCCTTAGACCCGTGTACAAACCTGCACACCCGCTTATAAGGAATCTTCAGACATTGGCAATAGAGTGTCTGTGGCTAAGTAAGGCGATTCTTACTCAAAGACATCTACACCATTGAATAGGATGACACCACAATGGCACATTTATTGAGGTTCAAACCGATACAAATGCACAAGCTAGTTTTGGGGAAATTAGCTGAGCAAGTGGAAGCTTAGAAGTAGTTTTAAGACTGAGAAGGAGACTTTCTGAGACTTGGAGCACACACACACACACACACACACACAGAGGGGAGGGAATCTCTAAAAGCAACGTCCCTTTCCCTGGGCTGAAGCCCTTTCCTGTAGAGAAAAGCAGTGACTTCCCAATCTAGAGAAATGCATTTCAAGACGTCTATCAGAAAACGGACACGTGACCTAGCCTTGTGGGATTGCTCCCAGACCCATTCCTGTGCCTTTGCCCCATCTCTGCTGGAGGTGGGGGATGAAGACGCCTTGACTTTGGGGGGGCTGCCTCAAAATGGAGTCAGTACTGCTCACCAGAGAGCTACTTTCTAAAAGCAGTGAAAGGCAGAGAGGTCTCAGCCGCTAGAGTGAGGGTCTCCCCTGGTGTCTCTCCATTAGGGTTGCAGACATGCGGTTCTTGAAGTGGCTGAAGAGGTGTTTCTGCTGCTGCTCAAGTTGCGGACGGAAGAAGAGGAGGAAGGAGGACAAGCACACCGGAGATTCGTTTAGTAAGTTATAGGACAGGACTGCACTGAAGGTTAGAATGGGAGACAGGTGGAAACTGCAACTAAATGTTGTGGTGCGGGATTCCCCTGTTCCAGGTGCATTCCATTCTCCATCAGCCCACTCCAGTTTTCCATTCCTAACCACCCCACACTCAGCATTATGTGCCCACTGAGCATACTCAGTCCTTTCTGGGCTGGTGTTGGTTCCTTCCTGTTTTGTCCCCCTTTAACAGTGTGTGTGTGTGTGTGTGTGTGTGTGTGTGTGTGTGTGAGAGAGAGAGAGAGAGAGAGAGAGAGAGAGAGATGGCCCCATTTGAGCTACATAATGATTGGCATTTGGAGAATGTTACTAGTAGCATATATGACCGTTTCCAGCATACTCTAGCAAGCCTTCTTCTTATGGCTGCATGGAAGAGCCATACAGAATATTGTCTCTGAAAATAGAAAGCTGGGTGAGAGTAAGTGGGGGGGAATAGCTGCAGGCACCCACAGCGAGGGACCTCCACACTGAGGTTTCTCACCCATCCTTTTCCCCCCTCCAGCAGGCCCAGGCCCCAGTGGCCAAGAGAAGAGCCAACTGGAAAGAAGGTGAGAAAGACAGCCGGGGGGGGGGGTTGTGGGCGTGCACGATTCTGCCCCCCCTCCCTGCGGCCTTGGAGTGCCGGGATTTCTCCAGGCATTCCCGAGTTCTGGCCTCTTTTTTTGCAGATCTCAGAGGACTGCCCTCAACATCCAGGACTTCGATTTCCTGGCAGTCCTGGGGCAAGGAGGTTTCGGGAAGGTAAGTGAGCCAGAGTGCAGAGGAGCAGCTTTCCGGTGGGGGTGGAAGGCAGGCTGGGGCTGAGACCTCCCCTCTCTTTCAGGTCTTCCTGGCGGAATACAGGCCCAGGAAGACGCTGCTGGCCGTGAAGACCCTGAGGAAGGCAGCAGTGCAAGACATCAGGCGGTAAGTGGGAAGGGCCTCCCTGCCTTGTGAACAAGGTCCTCCTGAGGAGGAGGAGGAGGTGCTTTGGACAAGCCCAGCCGGGTCCCAGGCGGGGGCTGTGGGCGCTGGGCGGGTGCCTTGCTGGCTCCCCGCTCGAGGTTCCCCCGTGAACCGTCCCCTTGGCTCCTGGCGCTTGGGAGCCCAGGTCCCTGCCCAGCACAGCCTCCCTGCTCATTCCTTCCCCTCTCCTTCCTTCCTTTGGCTTTGCAGGCTGGAAACAGAGAAGCGGGTGCTGGAGGGCAACACGCAGCGGAAGCACCCCTTTGTCATCCACCTCTTTGGGTGCTTCCAGACTGCCACCCACGTTGCCATGGCGGTAGAGTACGCGCCCGGAGGAGACCTGCGGCACTACCGCCAGAAGAAGAAGAGGAAGCCTTTCAAGGAGCCCTGGGTCAGGTGAGGGTCTCTGGAGCCCTCCATGCCGTGACAGGGGTTGGCAGGCAAGCTGCCCCTGGCCTCGGTGGCCACGTAGAGCCATCCTGGCTCGTAGCCACGGCTCAGCGGATGCGGTCCCCACAGCAAGACAGGGCCTGAATTTCTCCCCGTCTTTTTTTGGATAGGTTCTGTGTCGGCTGCATCACGCTTGGCCTGGAACATCTTCATGCATCTAACATCATTTACAGGTAGGGTATCTGTCAGAATGACATCGTCAGAGGAGGGTGAGGAAAACACTGGATTGCCACAGCAGGCAGATATTTAGACGGAAAGGGCAGGAAGTTAGAACCCCACTGCCTTCGGGTTTCTGCACTGCTTGCAGGCAAGGTGCTGTAACCATAGGGCAACATCCAACATAAGAGTCAACCCATTGAAATCAATGGGACGTAAGTCGGACATGACTGACTTAAAGTTCCATTCATTTCAATAGGTCTGCTCTAAGTAGGACTTAGGCTGGATTTTGCCTTTATGTTTGCCGGGTCTCTGTCTGTTTCCCTACCGCTGCTCCAAGCAGCATCGCGAACTCCTTTGTGGACCCTGGAAGGCTGCAGGGACGCTCCCTGTCATTGCTCCATGGCAATATCCTCTTCTTACGATGAGCTTCAAGGCTGTCTTTGCCCAGGGCCTTCAGGGTGTCCCAGACAAGCTAGCCTAAGGGGTGGATGAACGGGGAGCTTCCCTCTGGGAGACCTCCCGCTCACTGCAGCCTCATCCCGTCCGTGGCTCAGGGACCTGAAGCTGGACAACCTCGTCATCGATCGGGACGGCTACATTAAGATCACGGACTTCGGCCTCTGCAAAGAAGGTAATGGCAACCGGATGGCGTATGTGGGAGGCCCTTGATCCTGGGGCAGAGCTCAGGCGCTGGCTGGCTGGAGCAGGGGGGGCAAAGGGACGCTTTCTGTTAGTAACACCCTGCCCTCATTTATTCCAGGCATCGGCTACGGGGACAGGGCTTTGAGTCGCTGTGGCACCCCTGAAACCATCGCCCCCGAGATCGTCAACCGCAAGCCGTACACCAGATCCGTCGACTGGTGGAGCCTCGGGGTTGTCATCTACCAGCTGTTCACCGGAAAGGTAAGCACAGGAGCAGGGGCTGAGCCGTGAAAGAAAGGAAAGGGCCCGGGAGTTGAGGGGAAGAACCCTCCGCCGCCAGGAGGAGTGGGGCCAACCTTCCCACCCAGCCCCCTTTTCCTCTTCCAATGCCTCTCCTTGGGACTCTTGGGTTCACCTACACGGCACGGATTCCAGGAAGCCTGTCGTTCAGCCCAAGCAGAGAGCCTGAAGTCACCGGGACGAACAGTTTGCCTTTCAGTCCTAATAAGAGACGGATTTCCAGGCTGGTAGCTGAGGGTGACCTTGGTCCAAGGTCCCAGGCGGGTGAATCGAGAGTTTTGTGACTTCCCTTCCCTGGCTGACCCTTTGCGTTTCCTCTCCTGCATTTCAGAACCCGTTTGATGGAGACAACCTGAGACTGCTGGCCAACATCATCACAGCCCCTGTGAAATATCCAGCAGCTCTGTCGGAGGAAGCCGTTTCCATCATGTCCCAGGTGAGAGGATGAGGAATTCATCCTTGCCACGTACTAATTGATGGTGGGCTGTCCAATCCTGGGCCGGGGCCTCCGAGGTGAGCAATGCAGCCCCCACAGCACATCCTGAGCGGGTCGTCCAGCCTGGCTTTCGGTGGGCCGCTGCCTTCGGTGGGCGGCCGGGCAGCCGATCCTGATTGTACCCGTACTGTTTTCTAGCTAATGCAGAAGAACCCCCAAGCTAGATTGGGCAGCGGAAAGCGTGATGCGGCTGACGTCAAGGGCCACCTCTTCTTCCAGGTATGTACGTGGTCAGGGGTGAGGAGCGGAGCAGCATTTCCCCGCCGCTCTGAAGTCCTCTGCTTCCCCAGGAACCCGACGGCCTACGTGGGGCTTCCTGCCCCTCCCCTTCCTTCTCTCCCCCCACCTCCCTGCCTTCCTCCGTTGCTGGGAGCACACGGTGAGAAGGCGTGGTCTCTGTTTTTGGCCTTGGTGGGTTGTGGGCCTGGGAAATTTTCTGTGGGGTGTCCATGCTGGTTGCTTCAGCGAAGAAGTCACTGGCCTGGCCACCGGGCTTGTTTCCAGGAGTTCGCGTGGGAAGACCTGCTCCAGCGACGGATGACATCTCCCCTCGGCCCCGTGGAAAAACAACACCGGCTTGACCCGAAGTCCGTCCGTGACATCTCCCTTCTCAGCTCAAGTGCTGCAGATGCCTTGGAGATGCACTTCGAAGGGTTCAGCTGCATAGCTGAGGGGGCTCTCTCCATCAGCCCCAGCAGGTCAGTGTCCTTCGTCCCAGAGGTCATTCCTGCTGGGTGGCCCAGTCTGCCCAGGGAGACGACCCACGCCGTCCAGGGCCCGGCCTCTCCCTGCGATTGGCACCCTGCGGTCCCAAAGCCGGAGACAGGAAGGCCCTCTGAGGCTAGGAGGGTCCGGGAGCCCTTGCAAAGCCTGGGTGACCTTTTCAGGCTCAGCTTCTCTGCAAGAGGGAGAAGGTCTTGTGAACCCGTCCTTCGTTTTGTGTTTCCAGGGAGAGCAGTGGCCAGTGCCAAAGAACACCTGCCAGTGCGTGCTGCGAGGAGGAGGAGGAGGAGGAGGAGGAGGTGTGGGAGGAGGCCTCTGCCTCCAGCGAAAGCCCAGCTTCCCCCGGCCAGCTTCCACCTCTGGCGCCACCGTCCGCTAGCCAGCCTCCATCTCTGGCTCCATCTTCTGTTGGCCAGTTCCCACCTGCGGCTTCACCTCCTCCCAGCCGGCCGCCATCTCCGGCTTCAAGCACCGGGGCCGCTCCATCCCTGCTTGAGCCCTCAGCCCTCAGCTGCAGCCTCTGGACGGACCCAGAAAGGAGGACGGACTGCGCCGTGGCCCGAGCAGCTAGCCTGCCAAACATGTACGGCTCTCCGTCCCCTTCCCCAGGGAAAGGGCTGAGATGGGTTCTGGCCGCTTCGGCGGAAATGGAAGCCAGGGGCCCTGATGCACGTTTGCTCTCCTTGCAGCTGTGGTCACCAGCAGGACTCCTCTTTGTGCCTTCCACGCGGCTCTTCGAGGTGCCAAACAACGGTACGCTTTCGTCTTTCCTCTCCCTTTAGAGGAGGACACGTCGCCCCTCCTTCGCAGTCCCGTGAGGGCACAGGCTGAGCTCTGGCCAGGAAGGGCCCCTCAGCCCAGTGCGGGTCTCAGCAGTCCTCGTGCCCAGGGGGGCCTCAGGGAGGAGCGGGTGGGATGGCAGCCTTGTCTTGGCGGAGGGGCTCATGCTTTCTGGCGCCTTCTCTTTGCAGTGAGATGTCTCCAGACCGGGTGGAGGAAGACCGAAGAAACGTAAGTCCTCTCCCACGCCCGAGTGGAGCACCACTGATGCCTTCCAGTGGAAAGGTGTGGGGTTTGAGGCCTCCACGGCGACGCTCCGGGATGCAGCCCCCTCCGTGACCCCCTGGGCTGGGCTGGGCTGGGCCCCCTCCCTCTTCCCCTCCCCTCCTGTCCCTTGCCGAGACTCAGCTGTGCTTCTTCCTTTCCTCCCTCCCTCCCTCCCTCCTCCTGTCTGGGCCATCTCCCGGCTGCTCGGAGTTGGTCCTGCGGGTGGCAGGTGAGGACAGAACCAGGTAGCAGTGGCAGCAGCGCAAGCAACGGAAGCAGACACAGGTAAGGGGGCAAGAGGGGCCCGAGGAGAAGGCCCTCAAGGGAGGGGACCCGCTCCCTGCCAAGCAATCGTGGCCCCCGTCCCTCTGCTCCTCAGCCCTCCTCTGCCACTCCCTGCACCCCACTCCCCCACCCCACGCCCAGCATCTATCGATTCCAGAGTTGCTCGGGAAGAAAGAGTAACGGTTAAAGCAATTTTAGATCTGCGCTGAAGATCTGCCCCCTCTCTCTGGAACAGCCTGAAGCACATGTACAGTGGGGAAAACAAAACCAGTCACACAGACATTCTGTTTTTAAAAACAAACACACTACGGGACAAACATTCTGTTTCCTTGTCATTAACTTTACCCATTTATTTCCAACTTGCCTTTGGCCTAAATTTATTAGCAGCAGACAAAGTATTTTATTGTCTTAAAATAACTATTGTAAGTCAATAAAATATTTGTTCTGGTGATAGGGATTATATAAAGTAGGGCGAATGACATTTTAAATCATTCTGCAAATGGGTCCTTGAGATAATGGGGCTGCTAATTAAAGCAGCTGATGTTAAGGGTGAAGATGGATAAGGGTGTGTGTGTGTTTGCCTTGGAGTGAACTCTGAAAAACTGGTTCTGCAAAATTTTTTTTTTACCGTGGCTATAGTTTGAACCAAGGGAAAACTGAGTGTGGTTGACACTCATTGGGCACCTGCAGGGATTTTTCATGCGCATAGCAGACAGCAGTGCGCACTTTCCTTCTGTGTGCACTTTGTGACTTAACATCATCTTCCATGACATCTAAAACCTAATGGGTTCTTGTGCCTGAGCTTTAACATACAAACCATGATTAGTTCCTTCATAGATTGTACAGCTGACGTCTGAACTCAGACCACTGGTTAACCTCTATATGTTATTGTCCCCTACATGTGATATAGCAAAACTATAAACATAGGGGTCTTAGAGTGCAGCTGCTTACAGCTCTCATCTCTAAAAGCTCCATCCGACGAGCATTTTATTGCACGCTAGTTCCTGGGCACTCACGGATTCCTCAGAGGACGCTCACATGACGTCATCTGCCTCTCTCGCGCCTTCCGCCCCTTCGGGTCTTCCTTGCGCCGCAAGAAAACCAGAAAAACGCTGAAATATTTTTTAAACTGAAGTCGCTGCTCTCTCCTGCTGTGTGTGGGAGAAGCAGCATGTTCACAGCGAGGGACTGAATGGCCCTCGTGCACATTGTTTACTTCCTGTTTGAAAACAGGAAGTAACTGAGTGTCCACGGAGAAGCGACGGTAGCCAGCGTCTCTTCCAAGGTGTGATGGAGCTTGGGTATGTTCTAGAGCAGCCTAATGTCAAAAGCCATCTACCAGTAAGCAGTTCAAACCTCTGGCAAGAGTAATCTGTCCCTCTGTCAGCAGCCCACTGCAGAGGAAGGAAAGGGAGACAGAAGGTGTGTCAGAAAGAGGAAGGAAGGAAGGGTGGACAAGGGATGGCAGAAAGTCTGAGAAAAGGAGTCCCTGCCCACGTTTGCCTCTGCAGCCACCAACCATTCCTTTAGACCCCCTCTGCCACTGGCGTGTGGCTCCCAACAGATCCTCCTCCAGAGAATCCTCCTCCAGATCCTCCTCCTAGATAGAAATAAGGTTCCCCACTCCTCCTCTAGCTTGGCTGCCTCTTTGGAGATGTACGTTGAGAGTTGTTAGGAAGGTGGATCCTGACACTAAGTAATGTCCTGAATTGCTGGCCAGACTGACATCAGAAATGGAGGCTATCGCTATTGGGCAAATCAACAATCAGTCTCTGCTAAGGGTGGTGGCCTTTAGTGAACTGAGATCCCCCTAGAATCATAGAATCATAGAATAGGATTGTGCCCTCAGCTTCTTTCTTTCTCCAGGAAAGAAAGAAAGGAAGGAAGACAGACCGACAGACAGGCAGGCAGGCAGACAGGCAGACCGACAGACCGACAGACAGACTTACCGACAGACCGACAGACCGACAGACAGACAGACAGACAGACCGACCGACCGACAGACAGACAGACAGACTTACCAACAGACAGACAGACAGACTTACCGACAGACCAATCACAAGCTCATGCAGGCGTCCTTTGGGAATAACTCTTCCTGAAATGAGGCAATATTCATAGGATCAACTGTAAATTGCTGAGGACATCAGGGGAGGACTAACCCTGCTGTGAGAATCCACTTGCAATCTTTTTTGCCTTTAGGCCCGGGACTGGATTCACACGCCATGTTTGTGAATCGCCCTTATAAGTTGGGGTGAGGTGTATCTCAGCTTCTGTCGGCCCTGGGCTGGATCACCAGGCTGCCACTGTGTTTCCCCGCACACCATGCGTCATTCCAGCGTTAAAGCACCTGCCAGCTCATTCCCGACCTCCTTGTCAGCGTGCTTGAGAAAATCCAGCGTTTCTGCACTGCCACCTTTACCGCTACAAACAAAAGAGAGGGAATCAGTCAGTCATCGATGAAATGGAAGCTGAGGGAGAGGAGGAGAAACAGCAGTGAATCTAGTCTCCCTGTTTTGATTACGATGTTCGTTGTGCGTCTTTATTTCAGAAGAGGCCCTGTCATGAGGCAATGTCAGGAATTGCCTCAGGCGGTGGATTTCTGGTGCCTTTAAAGGCAGTGGAGTCGAGCCGGGCAGAACTCACCCATGAGGCACAGCCTTTGGGGAAATTCTTCTGCATAAGACCCACTAAAGTGAAATCTGCATGGGAGAACTTCCCCACGGATGGAGCCCCATGGGTATGTGGTGAATTTCCCACCTCAAAATCTTTTGGGCCAGTTGTTGTTGTTGTTAGAATTATTGTTGTGGTGGCCTTGGGGGTATCTTGAAGGGCATCTAGTCTAACCTCCTGTTCAACCCCAGATCTCCGATGCAGGATGCAGCCACTGCGTCCCCTGACAAATCTTTGCTCGGCCTGTGCTTAAATACCTCCAGCGAAGGAGGGCCCACCTGTGGTGGCTGTCCACCTTTACGTTGTGAATTCAGAACTTAATGGAAGTCTTATTTAAATCATTATTAAAGGCAGTAATAAATGTAGTAGTTTATGCAGCACCATCCATTTGTACAGTGCTTTACAAAGTATTGCAAGGGGGAGGAATCTGATCCCTGCCCTGAGGAGCTTCCAAATTTCAACAATGAGTTGAATTTCAACCACAAGTGAGCTAGCAGAGGGAGAGGGGTTGGAAGCTGGCAGAGGGCCAGTGAGTGAGTGGGCAGTTGCATCCCCTCCTCCTCCCTCTCCTCCTCCCCCGCCCCCTCCTCCTCCTCCCCCCTCCTCCTCCCCCATCCTCTTCCTCCTCCTCCCCCTCCTCCCCCTCCTCCTCCCCTCCTCCTCCCCTTCCCCCTCCCCCTCCCCCTCCCCGTCCTCCTTCCCCTCCTCCTCCTCACCACTGTTGTCAGGGCCAGAAGCACCAGGTTGTAATGGTGGAGAGGAGGAGCAACTCCAGGGCCCCTTGTCATGGCAGGTGCTTGACTGGGGCCACCCTTGATGCCAGCTCTCCCTGGCGCCTCCAACCAGGACTGGGAAGGTCTCCTGTCTGAAACCTGGGCGAACCACAGCTAGTCAGCAGGCAATACTGAACTAGATCCTGGAACAATACAACGACAGCATCTTCTGGTCTTTCGAACCACCCCACGGAGGGTCCTTGACACTCGATGTGGACCGGGCTGAAGTGGCCTTGGTTAGTAGGAGCCCTGACAGGGATTCAGCCTGCTTGGGATGGGATGATGCTCCCTTGAAAAGCAAGATCAGCAGTCCGGCGATGCTCCTGGATCCAAGCACTGCTGTTAGATGCGTTGGGGGCCGTGGGAGCCAGGAGAGCCTTTGCCCAGCTTAAGCTGGTGTGCCAGCCGGGCTCAGCTCTGGAGGAAGCAAATCTGGCCTCAGTCACATGCGTTAGACTGGGATTGGATTACTGCCCCGTGCTCTATATGGGGCTGCCTTTGAAAAGCCTCCCGAAATTTCAGCTGGTTCAAATTGCAGTGGCAAGACTCTTAACCAGAATCGCCCTTTCCCCTTTTTTACAGCATAGTGACTCTACCCTTATACCGACTGACCTAGCTGGCAGTTTGTTTCTGGGTCAAAAGGGAAGTGCTGGTTATCCTCTTTATCAGCCTAAATCATTTGGACCTTCTCCGCCCCACGAAAGTGCCGCTCTGCTCCGTTCAGTAGGAGAGGCTCTTCTGCCTGTCCCACCAGCATCACAGGCACGTTTGGCGAGAATAAAGCAAAAGGGCCTTCTCCGTTGCAATGCACAGGATGGGGAACTGGATTTTTTTCTCCCACATAAAAGGCTTCATCCCACCAGCCTTATGTTGTGCTGTTGCAGCAAAATCTAAGCAAAAGACTCAAATGACGCTGACATTATAGTCTGCTTTAACTGCGAAGGACTCAGATGGCATCGACTACCGTATTTCTTCGATTCTAAGACGCCATCGATTCTAAGACGCAGTCCATTTTTAGAGATGTTAATTTAGGGGGGAAAGTGCATCTTAGAATTGAAGAAATACGGTATGTCCTGCTGTGATTGTGGTTCTTCCCCCCCTTATAGTGAAATATTTTGGTGCGGGGAAAGTCTGGTTCTTTCAGGCATGCGAAAACACATTGCTCAAATTTCAACGTGTGTTTTCATCCATCATTTTCAATGTGCTGTATTGTGGGTGTGTTTTCAAGGGGCGGTATTGCTGATGAAGGAGAGGGGTGTGCCAATTCAAATCCTTTCCACCTGCTGCTTCTAAACTCCCCTGCTCCCTCCTGGCAGGGAAACAGGAGCAGCTAAATCCCCCAGTTGAACAAGCAAAAAGCAGCAGCAGCAACCCTCACCCACTTCTATACAAATCAAGCAGACAGGACAGCGAGGGAGGAAAGGAAGGTGGGGGAGAGACTCTTTAGATCTGAGTGTGTTTTAAACCATTTTCCATTGCAAAGGAACACCTTGTTCCATAGGAGCACTCTTCAAAGCAAGAAAAGGCTGGTCAGTTTCACCCAAATGTCTTGTCAGTTTCAAGCGAAGTCCTTTGTCTGCTTCTGAATTTCTATGTGTGTGTGTTGGTCTGTTCCCCTATCCCCTCCTTGTTCTCCATGGGGGTGGGGCTCCTCCCAACATCACAGACACAGACTGTGGGTCTCTTCCCTTATTGATTCGTCTCCCTAAAAACATGTGTTGCTCCTGTTGTTATTTGAACGGGAGTTGGTGGGGGAAGGAACAGTGAAGCATTGCTGAGTGAACACGGCTAGGAGTGGGCTGTTAAACAACCTACCCTTACTGTGACCCAGGCCATAGCTAGACCTAAGGTTTATCCTTGGATCGTCCAGCGATCAAACCTGTTCATCCGGGTGACACACAGGGGATCCAGTGCTCAGGCAGGGGTGAACCCTGGATGATCCTAGGATAAACCTTAGGTCTAGCTGTGGCCCCAATCTCCAAGACTCCTGATTATGACCTCAAGCCAGGATCATCTACCACAGTGGTCTGGCAGTCGCTGCTTCAACTGGATACTATCAGAGTGGAAACACCTGTAGATCATTGTAGGGAGGAACTACTGTACTCCAAACCTGGAAGTTCTGATCTTTGGGGAGAGGAATCTGGATAAATTCACAAGTCATCCAAGGCTGCTAATTGTCCTCAAGGTACTCACATTGGAGATGGTAGAAGACATTATTTGATGGCAGTTCAATGCCCCAAGGCAGCATACTGCCTCTACATTCCTTTCCATTTATCTTGGAAGAGAAGGGCTCTGGCATTAATCTTGGCCTGATCTGAGGATAGAAGGGTTTCGTTGAAAGGTTTGTACTTTCGCTCTATTCATCTTTGCTGTCTCTAGGAGTGGCCCAGGTTCTTCAGCCTCCCTCTGAGACAAGTCCCTGGGTGGCCTTTAGCTCCCTTTCAGTTCATTCTTGATACTAAACCTTTACTCTGCAGCCTTCTGGTCTGGCTAAATCAGCAGAACACCTTGCAAGCAGGCCTGATCAACCTATACTGCCTAAGTGATTCCTTGTGGAACTTTGCAGACTGCTTCTCTGCGAGAGGGGTAGCAGGAGGCAGAAGTACAGGTTCAGTGTTTCTTGATATTGGCATAATGTTGTGAGAGCAGATTATCTAGGCATAGGACTTGGGGGTATTCGTCTCTACCAGTCTTCCCCAACCTGGGTGCCTTCAGGTGGTTTTGCCTATTACATCATTCCCGGCCATTGGCCTTGATGACTGAGACTGATGGGAGTTGTAGGCCAAAACAGTTGGAGAGTTCCAGATGGGGAAGGCTAGTCCGCACTAAACCAAGGATGTGCACTTAGTTAGGGCCCTTTCAAACAACAAAGTATAAACCTTCCCTTTCTATTGCATCTATGGATGTTAGGCTATTGTCTGTTGCTAATTCAGCTAATGAAATGCAGCTAATGCTTCTTTTAAACATGCGTTTTGGCAATATTCAATAGTTGCTTCTTTTTTGGAGTAGGTTGTTATACAGATAAATTTTATATTGGAACAATCTTTAACCTTCCCTGATGTACCTATTTTCACTCTTATGTATCTGCTTCATGGAAATTAATGAATACTTAGCATAAATGGATTCTCTGCACCCGTTTGACATCTAAAAGACTGATAATTACAGCATTGGAAGGATAAACAATCACTTCCTATAATGCAATGAACTGAGGCCCTTACAACATTTTCAATATTTGAATAGATGGCATATAGACACAACTTCCAAATTTATACTTATTTGGATATCTGGTCCACTTTTGTTGAAGCTTCTGTATATTCATATGTATTCATTGCTTTGGATATATACAAATCCATATATTTATTTTATTTATTTATTTTATTTTATTTATTACATTTTTATACCGCCCAATAGCCGAAGCTCTCTGGGCGGTTCACAAAAATTAAAACCATCATATGTATTTTTTTTAAAAAAAAAATGTCAGGGGGGGATACTCAGAAACTCCAATCTGTAGGTACATTTTTGTACACGTCCATAGACACCCATAGAAGGTGTTGTTTTGCTTTTCAGAAATAGATTTCCTAAA
This sequence comes from Elgaria multicarinata webbii, assembly GCF_023053635.1. Classification (NCBI taxonomy): domain Eukaryota; kingdom Metazoa; phylum Chordata; class Lepidosauria; order Squamata; family Anguidae; genus Elgaria; species Elgaria multicarinata. The sequence continues at coordinate 10,697,537 of NC_086176.1, forward strand.
ACTTCCAGTAGAGGGAAACCTCCAGCTGTATTTTTGTGGGCTGCTGCTCCTACGGTTCTGACTGAGAGCTTGACTCAATCCATATACAAACAAAGGTGAATGTATGGATAGAGAAAGAGCAAACTGCCTGTTTCTGCTCATGACACCTGATAAACACTGATGCAAAATTCCTCTGGCTCCCAGGTCTTGCTCCAGGGTTCCCAACCATTGAGGGAAACTAACACATTATGGAATCTGATTTTGCAATAGCATATGGTAATGCTGTTTTTTGTAAGCCATGGGAAAGTCATATTTTTCCTTCTTGGATACGATCAGGATTCCACTAGAAAACAGAGTGTGGAAAATACTCTTTAGAAATGAGTTAGAAACAGTTGGAAATAAAAATCAGAAAAGGTACCACGCTTCAAATTTGCAGTATGTTGCCCTACAACAGCTGGAATGTTATTAAAATCAAACAACCACCACGAAGCATAATATTTTGGTAACCTGAATCTATTTATTTCCTTTATATTCTGCATTAAGATCATTACATGAGAAAGAAGAGACACCAGTTTGATGAAACGTCAGGAGGATTAGTTATTTTAAAGCTCCATCACACCAGGACACTTTCCTCAGTTACTTCCTCTTTTCAAAAGAAGAAGTACAGAATGAGCACAAGGCCCATTGAGTCTGCTGTTCTAATGGCGCTGCTTCTCCTGCACACAGCAGGAGAGAGCAGCGATTCCGAGTTTTTTAAAAAAAAAACAGACTTAATGAAGGGTCTTTTTGTCACATGAGGAAGACCAGAAGGGGTGGAAGTCACGTTGGAAGCAGACAACATCATGGGAGAGACATGAGCAAACTCCATGAGCACCCAGTAATGAGTATGCCATACTCTTGTCGGGTGGAGCTTTTAGTTAGCAGCAATGGTATCATGGATCCAGTTAACATAGCTGTGGACTTTGGTGTAAACCCCAGGGTAACCGGGCAGAGCACATCCGATGCCCCACGAAACGATGCCCTGGAGCTCCCCATTACATGCCACTGGGCCACCGGAATCCCCCTGTGGGACAAAGAAAAAGATGGTAGGTTGAAAATAAAATGCATTTCAGACAGGTCCCCAAGTAGTTTGCTGTGGCTTTAATGCCTGCCTGTCCTGTGCTCCCCATAGTCACTGTCATGAAGTTGGTCCACTTCTCTTTGGTGAAATCCTCTAAGTCCATAAACCCATTCATTTCTCTCACCGCTCCGCAGACCACAGGATGCCTTCCCTTGAATCTGTACCCTGGCTTTCCATCCCCTTCTTGATCCAGCACAAACTCTTTGTTTTTACCTTTAAACCTATGAGTAACATTCCACTCTGTTCTTTCGCTCTGACCTTGACTCCTCCAACTATACAACCCTCTGGTACTAAAAAGCCTTCAAAACGACTCTGTCCGCTCTTTGATTACAACTTTATGAGGGACACCCTACATAAGGTCATAAAAGGAGATAGAAAAAAAAGGCCTCTTGGATCAAAGAAAAGGCACATCTAGTCCAGCGTTCTCTTTGAACAGTGGACAACACTGTTGTCTTAGGAGGCTTCTCTCTTTCTTCAAAAACCTCTTTTAAAAAGCCCACCTTTTCTGCGCGGCCTTTGGCTTACCCTTGGTCCTATCCTCCACTGAAACAAAGCATGTTTCACTTTCCTTATCCGTGGTGGCCTCATCACTAGAGACCTGCCCCACTTTACTTACTGGGAAATACACATGGCCCTTTTGCGTGTGTTTTTAAACAGGTTATAAAGACATAACCCCTGTCTATATGACAACGGGATTGCTCATTAAATATAAACAACAATAACATTATTTTTTAAAGCAGCAACACTTTTTTTCTAATTAAAAGCCCATGCCACCTTCAAATTAATCAGGTAAACAGTTATAAGCAACTACGGCCTTGTCTATACAGCTTAAATGAGCATATTTGCATTTCAGGACACAGGACACAGCTGTCCATTCGCCGTAGCACTGGGTTTTCATTGATGTGAATGTAGGTAAAGAGCGTCACACTGCAGCAGCAACAGCGATTTATTTCCTGAATTTTTTTTTTAGAGTGCAGTTCTAAATGCGCACATGCACATTATCGCACATACAATGATACAACGCTATGGAGCAGAGGCGATGGAAACTATAAATTTTATATGTGGAACTCTGCAAATTCATGTAACAGAGAAACCGGGAGCAGGGGGTGGGGGAAGGAACGAGGCAGCAGAGAAGGAGGCCTGTTCCTCCTCTTTGTTTTAATAAGCTCTCTCTGTGGAGCTCCACAGAATCAGAGAATTCAAACTAAAAACGTCTCAAAGGACCGAGGTAGCCAATTGGTGGGAAATCGGGAAATCAGCCAATCACATTGTCCTACTCTAAAAGTTCCGTCCACATGTCAAAATGCAATTTAACTCCCCCAAAGACACATAACCACAATGCGGTGCAAACTCAGTCGTGATCGAAAAGTTGCGGTAAATCGCAAATGTGAATATGCACATTATTGCTTTAAAAACCCAGTGCTATAGCGAATGGACAGCTGTGTCCTGTGTCCTGAAACGCAAATATGCGCATTTCAGCCGTATAGACAAGGCCGTAGTTGCTTATAACTGTTTACCTGATTAATTTGAAGGTGGCATGGGCTTTTAATTAGAAAACAAGTGTTGCTGCTTTAAAAAATAATGTTATTGTTCTTTTTTGATGGTAAAGCTTGCCTGAAGTTCACACCCTGTGAGCTGAAATCCCTTCTTCCATCAAATCCTGCATGTGGGGGAGGATTAGTTGCAATTTCCCCTGAGCAAGTGCTTTTTACCAATAAATAGTAAGGAATAGTACAGAAAGTTCTACACATCCTCTTCAAACAAAAGGGCAGTTTCCTGCACTCATACTACTGGACTTCCCCAAACATCTTATGGGAGAGTACGTCAAGCCTATACAGATCACTGTGCATCATCACACACATACGGTGCCCCCGTGTGCACACTACTGTTATATGGATTTCCACTGTTTAACCTGTATTGTAGGTTGCCAAGCAACACCTAACAGGAAATCAAAGTTGCATAAGCTGCATTTACAGCTGCGTGTCTATAGATCTCAATAAATGTTTGATTGCACTAACAAGCACACACCAACACTACTAACCACATGTAGTTTTTTGTGAACTGCCCAGAGAGCTCTGGCTATTGGGCGGTATAGAAATGTAATAAATAAATAATAACGTAAAAGTATAAAACATCCCCTCAACAAGGGAGGGGTGTATAGGCGTGAGCAACAATGTTCACCCTTACGCCTGGAACGCTCTTCCAGAACACTTGAGAACTACCAACTCAATCACAGCTTTTAAAACTCAGCTAAAAACTTTTCTTTTCCCTATAGCTTTTAAATATTGAGTTTGTTCTGACTCTATACTGTTAGCTTCACCCTACCCGGTGCCTGTTTACACTTCCCTGTGCCTGTTTGCATTCTCTTTCCCTCCTTATTGTTTACTACAACTTTATTAGATTGTAAGCCTATGCGGCAGGGTCTTGCTATTTACTGTGTAATCTGTACAGCACCATGTACATCGATGGCGCTATATAAATAAATAAATAAATAATAATAATAATAATAACTCGAGTTTAGTAAACTGAGAAAGCCCAAGAGGCCTCCAAGTCGTCTTTCTACCCAGTGTATACGTATCTGGACACTCTGTTGCACTTGGTCCCAAACATATATGTATGTAACACTACCACACATTAACCTTTTATAGACACCAAACCGCGCTACATTTTTTCAAATGAGAATTATGCATTTTGGTCTCTCTTCAAGCTTCCCTGAATATTAGCACTACTAAAAATCTGTACACATCAGGCATTTTATCATGAATAAAATTGGTTTTCTCTCGCAGTCTAGGAATCTTGGTCTCCATTTTGTGCTTCTTTTGTTAAACCAGAAGAACGGAGGGAAAGCATGTAAGCTTTACAGCCAGAATTCTCCTCCAGTTCTTCTCAGAGCAAAAGGGTCAGATGTGCAAGAAGCAGCCAGATGACGTGTCCCATGTGGAAGCCTGCAGCCTGCGACACAGTTTGCTTCACCCTGAGGCTATTGCCTGTGAGGAAGATACCAGTGCTTCTCACTTTGAGATATGGGCTTCACCTTCAAACAAGGTCTGCAAGCTGATCTTTGGTAAATATATTTCTCCACAGAAAATGGGAAATGAGATGGAAAAGGATCAACGCACAGTGTCCACCCATATACGGTATACATTGCAAAGGTCAAATAATCTGCTCATTCAGGGCTCTTATCTTAGTTCCTAAATAATAAAGACAAGCAGATAATTTTGTGTGTAAGACATTTTTTCTCTCACCTGGCAAGCGTCTTTGCCACCCTCCAAGTAGCCAACACAGATCATATTGTCAGTGATATATTCTGGGTAAGCCGTTCTGCATTCGTCATCAGTTAGGATTGGAGCTTCAACACACTGCAGAACTTTAGGCCAGAATACTGGAAATAGTGAGAGAAAGAAAAGGAGTTTAATTAAGAAACACAACATGTCTGCATTAATCTAGTAATTAATCTAGCAGTGTGGATATATAATTTTATCCACTGAACTTTATCTGGACTTCACTCGGGTGTCAAAATTGCTAGGGTGCTTCTCTATTAGATAGGAAGCTCAAATACATGACCTGAGTACTTAAAAGTCCTCCAAACACAGCATTTTAATGGGTCTGTTCAGACAACATGCTAAGCCATGATTAGGCTGCTAACTCTTTTGCAGCAAATGGTTAGTGAGAGTGTTTAAACCATGATTATGTAGTCACCATGGTTAGGAATGGTTCACACGACATGCTAAGACATAATGTTTAGCTCAAAATGCTTAATTGCTGTGGTTTAGCATGTCATTTGAACAGGGTCACTGCTTAATGACAGGACTAAATTGGTATCAAGGTTCTCCAAGGCTCAGTCCATTATGATGATGATGATGATGATGATGATGATGATGATGGATTAACTTTGGAAGATACAAGGTAAGAATAGATGAAAGTCCACGTGACGATTTTCACGGCCCTTGAGAAAGAGACCCTATACATTAAGGACTGGGGAAAGAAGTTCTAGATTAGAGGGTGTTCCTTCCTGACAAACCTGAGCTCCAGAACCGCTTTTCCTAGCCATGAAGCACTTCTTCACAGCTAAGACCGCCAGAAGAGCCCTGCCCAAGACCCGACTAGTCCACCCTTCTGTTTCCACAGTGCCAGCCAGGTGCCCAGGGGAAGTTTGCAAGCAGGACCGGAGCACGACAGCACCCTCCGGCTTGTCTTCCCCAGCAACAGGCGTTCAGAGCTGGGCTGCCTCCGATGCGGGAGGTAATATATGGCTACCACAAGCAGCAGCTCCATGAATGATCATCCACAAATTGGATGACTCCCCTTTTAAAGCCATCCAAACTGGTGGCCATCGCGACATCTTGTGCTAGGGAACTCCATGGCTTAACTATGCCCTGTGTGAAGTACTTCCTTTAATCTCTTCTGAACCTTCCTGCTTCCAGCGTCACTGGATGACCCTCTCCTTTCTCCACCCCAGGGGTTGGACCCTGCATCGTTGCGATGCCTGCTATGCCAGCTGAGTGGGTTCAACTGACGGAACAACAGCGTAGGATGGTGGATCCAACCCCAGGCATAATTTTATGCACTTCTGTCCTATCCCCCATTACTCACTCTTTTTCTAAGCTAATGAGCCCAAAATATTGTAACTTTTCCTTTTAGGAAAATTGTTCCAGCCCTTTGATCATTTCGATTGCCTTTTTCTGCACTATTTCCCCCTCCCCCCATCTCTACAATATTCTTTCTGAGGTGCAGTGACCAGAACAGTCCACAGTACTCCAAGGCCACAGCTAGACCTAAGGTTTATGCTGGGATCATCCAGGGTTCACACCTGCCTGAGCACTGGATCCCCTGTGTGTCACCTAGATGAACAGGTTTGACCCCTGGACGATCCAGGGATAAACCTTAGGTCTAGCTATGGCCCAAGTGTGGTTTCACCACAACTCATTGCAATATGGGCAGGTTTACTTTTGATCCCCAACGTTTGCCTTGTTCACAGCAGCTGCACACTGGATCAACCTTTTCATCAAGCTATTGACCGCAGCGCCAACATGATGATCAAAATATGGCAGATGAAGGGCACTTGACCACAGTGTCCAGCACACCAGATAATATGCCGAGACATCCAGAATGCCAACATATGGAAGGTCCCCATTCGCATCCTTGGGGGAGCCGGGTCGGAGCCAAGGTGATGGGTGGACCAAATAGTGTTCATACTCACCCCCATCACTAAGAGTGTTGCCCCATCCTGAGATCTGACACTCAGTACCAGGAACTGGGCTTCCATAGCCCAAGGTGATGGGTGCAACACGTGTGGAAAGTTCAGCACTGGCATTCAGTTTGATGAGCATGATATCATTATCCAAATAATCAGGGCTGTAATCTGGATGGACGATGATTTTTTCAGCTTTGATGAACTGCTCATCCCCATTCTCCTCATAAATGTCGTAGTCTCCAAGCACCACTTGCATGTGGCTGCAAAATCAATCATCCGATACTATATTGAGTACATAATGAAGTATCTGATCTCAAGGTAAACGAGCCTTGTACTGCTTAGGCCACAGTACTGATCAAACGAACAAACATCACATTTAGCGAGCGGTCACTAAAAGTGTGAACTTTACAACCAGGCAAGATCAGTGACCTAGGGAGGTTGTGGGCTCTCCCACCCTAGAGGCCTTCAAGAGGCAGCTGGACAACTATCTGTCAGGGATCCTGCATTGAGCAGGGGGTTGGACTTGATGGCCTTATAGGCCCCTTCCAACTCTACTATTCTATGATTCTATGACCATACCACAGATCACCATGACCCTAAGTGGTGCCAGGTTACTATCACAACAGAGGCAGATTTTTAAAATGGGCACATTACCAGCCATCAGGTTTAAGTGATGTTCTGTCATACGAATAAGACAAGATTCAGTAAAATGCAAGTGATTCAAACTGAGAGCTTTGTGGTTTAAGGTTTAGGACCTAGGCCAGTGAGATAGTATCTAATGGGTATGTTCAGGCCTCAGATCCCTCTTCAGCTGCAGAGGAGAACAGAGTTGTGTAAGACAATCTCTGATGTTTGGCAGACAATGTGAAACCACTGGATTCAATGGGCCTGGTATAAATGCCTGGAGCCTGACTTTTCACCTTCCTTTGCTCAACACTTTCTACATGCTACACTTTAGACTGTACCCTCTAGAGCCACAACCTGGACTGGCAAAAAGTCACGCTTTTCCACAGATAGCATCAAGGTGCTCTGTCTCCATATACAGCTAGTATTAAGTAATTTTCAGGTAAGGGATACATTCATCTAATGTAGAAAGAGCTTAGAGAATGTCACTTACTGGATGTCGACTGATCATTTTTGTTTAGAGGCATAAGGCACAGATGTTCTAGATCACCAACTTTTCTTTTTTATCTTATCCACAGTGCTGCATTTCATTTATTTAGTACATTTATATAGTGCCCACCATAATATATATCCCAGGATTGGTACCTGTAGTTGTGTATGATTATCTTGATATCAACAGGATAAATGTAGGATCATGGATATACATGGGCCTAATCTACACCAAGCAGGATATTCCACAATGAAAGTGGTATGAAAGTGGTATATAAAAGCCAGGAGCCACACGACTGCTTTATAGCGGCATTGAAGTGCACTGACTGTTGGGACCTATTGACACATACTGTATACTGCTTTCATACAGCTACATCCTGCTTGGTGTGGCTTCTGCCTTTTATATACCTAGGGTGACCATATGAAAAGGAGGACAGGGCTCCTGTATCTTTAACAGTTGTGTTGAAAAGGGAATTTCAGCAGGTGTCATTTATATATATGGAGAACTTGGTGAAATCCCCTCTTCATCACAACAGTTAAAGCTGCAGGAGCTATATTAGAGTGACCAGATTAAAAAGAGGGCAGGGCACCTGTAGCTTTAACTGTTGTGATGAAGAGGAAATTTCACCAGGTTCTCCATATATACAAAAGACACCTGCTGAAATTCCCTTTTCAAGACAACTGTTAAAGGTACAGGAGCCCTGTCCTCCTTTTCCTACGGTCACCCTAACCTGGACCTATCCACACTCATTGGCGAAGTCCAGCTCTATTGAAAGTGTGAGATATCGTGAGACCTCCCCTTCAGGTTACTGTACAAACAGGGCAATGGAGAAAGCACTACTGTTCACTCACGATTGGTAGCAATGAGCGGCTGAAACCACCCATTGGTCATGAATGAGGGAACCGCCACAGAAGTGGTGCCCGTCATTCAGCGATACCTGGTAAGGGACGGAGTCTTTCCTGCAGGAATATCCTCCCACAATCTTGTCATCCTCATCCAAAGGGGCAGCAACTAACCAAAGCAGGGAAATCAAAATTAGTAAGAACGGCAACATAACATTAATTTTGCAAAACGCAGCACAAATCAGATATAATTTCTTAGTCATCCCATGACTCGACCATGTGCCATTTAGGGAAGAGGAGACAGTCGCCCCTGGACCAATGGTGTACCGACTACATATGCTTCAGGAAGACCTTTGCCACTGCTTCTTATGCATAAGATAATCAGTCTATTTGTGGTCCGTGTTACTTTCAGATGTGTTTACTTTTAAATCCATTCTGTCCTATCTCCGAATGGAATTTCACACCTGCTTTAAATTAAATGAATATAGATATTATGCCAGGTGGAAAAAAATGGAAAAGAATGCAATATAAAAGCAATGAGGGAGGGACAGAGAGGGCCTTGCTAGACCTACCTGAAAATCGGCGCTTCAGGCACGGCGAGGCCATGCTACAATTAGCATGGGCCGTCGTGCCTATATACACGTCAGACGCGATGAAGCCCCGTCGCATCCACCATTTTTTTAAAAAAATTTGGTTAAAGGGGCTGGTGTGCACAGGAGTGCACCACTGGGAAGGTAAGGGTTTTTTTTTTAAAAAAAAAAAATAGGGTCCCCCCATCTCCATCCCCCGATTCCTCCCCACAACCTTCCCTGGCCTGTGGTCCCCCCCTGTCCCCACCTCCTGTGTCCTGCCGCCACCGTGCCGCCGATGTCCCCAGCTTCTCTGTCCCGCTACTGCCGCTACTGTCTCCAGCTGGCGTTTCCTGTTGTCGCCGTGTCAGGCTTGTGATGCCTGCTGTCGTTATGTTCTGCAGGCCGGACATGGTGACAACACGAAACGCCGGCTGGGGTCAGTGGCGGCAGCGGCGGGACAGAGCGGCTGGGGACATCGGCGGCGCGGCGGCAGCAAGACACAGGAAGTGGGGACGGGGGCGATCTCAGGCCAGGGGAGGTCGGGGGGAAATCGGGGGATGGGGACGGGAGCGCTGTGGCCCATCTGCCACTTTTCCTGGCTACTCATGCGTAAGTGCGACAGCCGGGAAAAGCAGCAGAACGGTCCAGACGCCCGCGGTCCCGGCCTCAGCCCGACCTGAGGCCGGGACTGTGGGAAAAACTGGGCTAAATGGGGTTTCATTTACCCCATGCTCAGGGAGGTTTCACCCCTGCTTGACCCCAGGATCCCCTGTGCGTCATCTGGATGCACAGGGGTGAGCCTGGGGCAAGCACCAGGCTAAACCTCTGTCTAGCAAGGCCCAGAGAGAGAAAGAGCAACACAGACACCGACCACACCTAAATCAAAATTTTAAGCTAGATTTAGATTAAAACATCAAGAGGTTTTCAAGGGAAGCCAAAAAGCTAATGAAATTTCTTGGGGCAGAATGTATGTTCCTAAGGCTAAGCACATGAACACAGTTTGTAAGATAATAAACCAAGGTTGGGAAGAGGAGAAAAAAGATTACAAACCAAAAAGTAGCCTGGCTCCAGATGGAAAAAAGAGATGTAGCTGAATGAGATGTCAGACTACTAAGGTGGTAGAGTGGGCAGGCTACAGCTGGGAAGACACATTTTGAATGCTGCTCCATGTAAAACAGAAACAAAAATTCCTTGGAAATAAAAGAACAAGCACACCAAGGGGAAAGGTAGCAATCTCACTCAGTCCCTGCTGTGCTAGTTTTTTGTACCTCTGAAATGTTTTCAACAAAAGGGAGTATTACAAAATGTGGTCCCTGCCACCTGCAGTCTCAAATGGTAGTTCTTCCATATCAGGACCTGACTACTCCGTTCTCCCCTCATTCTGCTGCATGTGTACAGTATAGGGTGACCTTATGAAAAGGAGGACAGGGCTCCTTTATCTTTAACAGTTGCATAGAAAAGGGAATTTCAGCAGGTGTCGTTGGTATATATGGAGAAGCTGGGGAAATTCCCTCTTCATCACCACAGTTAAAGCTGCAGGAGCTATACTAGAGTGACCAGATTAAAAAGAGGGCAGGGCACCTGCAGCTTTAACTGTTGTGATGAAGAGGAAATTTCACCAGGTGTTGCATGCATGCATACAAATGACACCTGCTGCAATTTCCTTTTCCATACAACTGTTAAAGATACAGGAGCCCTGTCCTCCTTTTCATAAGGTCACCCTATACTGTACACATGCAGCAGAATGAGGGGGGAACGGAGTAGTCGGGTCCTGATGTGGAAGAACTACCATTTGAGATATTAGAGGCATGTAAACAGAATCAAATGCATTTTAAAAAGCCTCACCATCTGCTCCCAAGAAGACAAAGATCAAGAGAAGTTTCATGGTGTCTGTTGGTGGTCTTGCTGATTGGAAGAGGAGTTTCTCAAGACATTTCTCCCCAATTTATACTTCCTTCAGGCTCTTATCTCCTCAGCCCAAGGTCCCACCAGCTGCTCATTTCCCAGGGCCTTGAATAAGCTCTACTAAAATACACACTGTCAAGTGCAGAGAGTGATAACAGGATTCCAGGTACCTTAAATCTGAAGTATTTCCCACAATGGAAAGAACAAATCGTTAGGTGCAATTCTGGCAGTGTGCTGATTCCTGTCTTGAAACCCCCTTTCCACCATCTTGGATTATTATGAAATCTCACTATGGCCTCAGCTAGACCAGGGGGTTTTATGGCGATTTTATGATCGCGAGATTTTCACCCTGGTCTACATGTGGCGCGTGACATCGCGCCCGCCATTTTGTTTTGTTTTTTGTTAAAGGCGACGGAGCGCACGAGCGCTCATGTGAAAAACGGTAAGATTTTTTTTTAAAAAAAAATTATTTTAAAACACAAAATAAACATCTTACAAAAAAGAACAACAACACAACATACTACATACATTTTGAATAAATGTTGAATACATATATATTGAGTAAATATTATCTATAACCTATCCTATCATACAATATAACCATTCTTAACATATAAGTGCACCCCCCACCTCGGGATCTATTCCTGCTTCCAAAATCTCATGCTTTCTTCCGCTGGCGGTTTCCCTCTTCCCTTAGAAAACACAAATATTAGGAACTGTTTCCAAATTCCTTCAAACTCATTTATTTTGGTTATACCTTTCCTCCAGTTAATATTACAAGTCAATTTATCATTAATAGCTATATCCCAAACTTCTCTATACCATTCTTCAATAGAATATTCCCCCTGAATCTTCCAGTTCCTAGCTACTATCAATCGTGCTGCAGTCAGCAAACTCGACATCAATTCTTTAATTTCTTTTCCACATTTTAAATCTTCAAATAGTGACAGTAATGCAATTTTTGGTGTTTGTTCTATTTTCATTCCCACTATTTCTTCAATTTCAAAAAACACCATCTTCCATAATCTTTGTACATATTTGCATTCCCACCTGAGGAGCTCTGCACCGTGTGCATGTTTACTCGCGAGGAGCCAGGACAAACTGTGACACCTTCCTGCACTCTCCGCGGTCTCGGGATCAGCCCAAGACCATGGAAAAAGCAGGCTAGAAGTGTAGGGCGAGATCCCGGGGAAAGGGAGGGATCATCCCTCCCTGCTCCTGGGATCCCCTGTGCATCATGTGGATGCACAGGGATGATCCCGGGGAGATCCCTGGGATATCGTCCCATCTAGCTGTGGCCTACATCTGCTCCTATCTGTTCTATTCTGTAATGGCTGTCCTGCAGCTAATCCTGGTGAGTTCCAGATGCGCATGGCATGGAATTATATGACTGAAACTTTCAGGCATGTTTTCAGCTTGGGATGGACTCGACAGAGAAGCCTGGGTTTAGAAAACTGACTTTACATACTCTGTACCAGTATATATTTGGGGTAGAAATCCAGGCTCCCACTCAGTAGAATCACAGCACACCTCGCTTATTACATTTTGAATTAAGTGAAGTAATATACATTACCATAAGGATTGTGGGAGTGGGCAGTGCATAAGACTATTAGGTCCAGAGTGTAAAAATAGCCTGATTGCATCACTACTCAGTCCATGTCTCCTCTTTTGGTTTTATTTGGAATTTGGCAACCGCATTCCTACATCATTCTGCCTAGGAAGGGGCAGGGGAAATTTTTGACCCAAAGCCATGTGAATTCTTTGACAATGTACATGAAGCACAGAAATTCACTTGAACAGAGCTACTGCAGCAGGATGTACGGAGACGTCACCAATTGATTTTTCAAGCAGGATCCTTTATGTTTCTTTGGCCTAGTTCTCTCTTGGCCAACATGTAGTAAACACATAAACAATAAAAATAAACAACTGACAGATCCAAATCAACATCCTTCTCTGCAGAATGAGAAATGACAGGCTGTGTGTTGCATTATTTTTTTGCTCAGAGCCCTTGTTTTGAGGATAGGTTTTGCTGCCTGTAGTTTTGTAACCTCCAACCTACACTGAATCCTTTCCTTGGGGGGGCATAGTGGGATTTTGCATCCATAAAAAGAGGGTGGTCCATGGCAGAATGTGTCCATGTGACCTTTCCCTGTGCCCCTCCCATAGTACTAGAGTGACCATATCTCCAGAGTTGCCCGGATTCAACTGGCAAAATCACACTACACCGGGGGCCCTGAGGGGGGTCATTTGGCAGGAGAAACAGACATCCAAGTGGTGACAGTGGCAGCAGCTGCCCCCCCTCTCCGCCACTGCACCGTACTGTGACACATGTCTCCCCACCACAGTGCCTGGTGTCCCTTGTCTGGGCCCTTGTCTGGGCAGCTTGGAAGAAGCAAAAGGTAAAGAAGGTCTCCGGCACTCTACTAAATATGTCAACAGCCAGTCTACCTGCTGAAATTGGCTGGGTAATCGGGTACTAGCTTACAATGGTGTTTTTAAGCAATTTTAGATGCTGGATGTAATAGTCTTATGTAGGCCCTTTATACCTTAAAATGTATTTATTTATTTTATTTATTTATTCCATTTCTATACCTCCCAATAGTCGAAGCTCTCTGGGCGGTTTACAAAATTAAGACAATTCAAGTATAAAACAACAGTATAAAACCATAATATAAAATACAATATAAAAGCACAACCAAGATAAAAACAGCAGCAATGCAAAAATACAAATTTAAAATACAAATTTAAAACAGCAAGTTCAAATTAATTTATAGACTGTTAAAATACTGGGAGAATAAAAAGGTCTTCACCTGGTGTCTAAAAGAATATAATGTAGGTGCCAAGTGAACCTCCTTGGGGAGCTCATTCCACAGCCGGGGTGGCACAGCAGAGAAGGCCCTCCTGCCTCACTTCCTTTGGCAGGGGCTCGTGAAGAAGGACCCCTGAGGATGACCTTAGGGTCCAGGCGGGTACATATGGGAGGAGGCGTTCCTTCAGATCGCCTGGCCCCAAGCCGTTTAGGGCTTTAAATGTTAATACCAGCACTTTGAATCGGGCCCGCACCTGGACTGGCAGCCAATGAAGCTGGAAGAGGACTGGAGTGATGTGGTCTCATCAGCCAGTCCCTGTTCATAACCGTGCTGCCCTGTTTTGTACCAGTTGAAGTTTCCAGATCGTTTTCAAAGGCAGCCCCACATATAACGCATTGCAGTAATCCAGACGAGAGGTTATCAGAGCATGGATAACTGTAGCTAGGCTATCTCCGTCCAGATAAAGGTGCAGTTGGTATATCAGTTTAAGCTGATAAAAGGTGCCCGCTGATAAAAATGCATTACTTCACTTCAAATGGCAGGTATATATTCCACACTAGCTGCTACATTCCTGATTCTATATATATATATATATTCCACATATGTGAGGAGTTTCACATTTTAAACCCACTTAAGGTGCAACGCTATGCATGTTTAGAAAGAAAAAAGTCCTACAATTCTCAGCATACCCCACCCAGCCATGCTGGCTAGGGGATTTTAGGAGCTGTAGAGGTTGTTCTTTTCTGCTCTAAAGATGCATAAGATTGTGTCTTTTTTGGTTTAAGAGTAGATCTTGTATCCCGTTTGTGTTCCGGCTGTTGGGTCACAGCTTTCAGGCACCATTTCCTGTGTCAAGGCTGTGGAACAGAGCAGAACTCAAGACAAAAAAATAGTATGTAATAAGATGTGCACTGTACATGGGGGGAGAGAAATGCCAACAGCAACGAAAAGAAGTTGATGAAGTCCCTCCATGGGAGAATCACTGCCAACCTTTGGTGACAGGGCTTGGCCAGCTGCAGCTGGTAAGAGATTCCCGGGGAAGGGAGAGAAAAGGGGAAATGCAAGCAGAGACTCACTGCCAAACAACATAACATGCTGCATTTAGACAGCTCAAACACAACATGCTCCCCCTCAAAACTTCTTAGAAACACTGTGACCCACTATGACTAATACCAGTTATTTCTCCCTCCATACAATAGTTTCAACAAATGGCTGTTGCTTATTCCAACATCTCTAGCCAAGGGATTTCACTTAAGCATAAACTTCACTCCTTTTCAATGAAAGTTCCAAATGTGGACTGTCAGGCTTCCACCCCAATGACCACCAACTCAGGGGGGGAGTTAGTAATGATATGAAGTCTAATTAAATTCCATGCACAGCTTTCTTTAAGTTGCAGGGGAAGAAAGAGAGAGGGCTTTCTCCGCTGTGGCACCCCGGTTGTGGAACGAGCTCCCCAGAGAGGTCCGCCTGGCACTTACACTGTACTGCTTTCGTCGCCAGCTGAAGACCTTTTTATTCACTCAGTATTTTAACACTTAATTTTAACTTACATTTAAATTTTACTGTTTTAACTCTGTATTTTAATCTTATAATCAACTTTGCTGTGTGGTTTTATCCTGGTTGCGCTTTTTATACTGTATTTCGTAATTGTGTTTTTAACCTGTTGGATGTTTTTTGTGGTTTTAATTTTTGTGAACCGCCCAGAGAGCTTCGGCTATTGGGCGGTATAAAAATGTAAGAAAGAAAGAAAGAAAGAAAGAAAGAAAGAAAGAAAGACCAAATAACAGTAGGCTGCTCCTCTCACCCTCACTGTATCATTATCATCATCATCCATTATCATTATCACCATCATCATCATCATCACCATCATTATCATCATCACCATCATCATCCATTATCATTATCAACATCAACATTAAAATCATTATCACCATCATCATTATCACCACCCACCAAGTAGCCAGTTTACAGTCGCTGGACATCAACAAAGGGCTACACTGCAGGCCCCAAAATCAAGCCTCGTGCGCCACGCGGCTGAGGATGGGGCAGAGGATGGCCACACTGCTGACCCAGGCCCATCAGCCCAGGCTGGGCAGTGAAAACTGAGCTGCCCACACCATGCGGCTGAAGATGGAGGGGAGGATGGCCAAGCTCCTGGCCACGTACCTTCCCGGTGGTGGTGGTGGTGGTGGTGGTCTGTCTGCCCTCTTTGGTCTGCTATCCGCTGGTGGTGGTGGTGGTGGTTCTTCTGCTACTGTCAAAGTGAGTGTTGCCGCCAAGCTGGCTGCTGTTTCTGCACAGATCAGCCAGCCAGTCAGGTTTTTAGCATGCTCACGTGACATTCCAGCTCCTGGCCCGGAAGTCTTGCTGGAATTTCCTGGAATCCTGGGGAAGAAGGCCGGGCCATGGGGAAACAAGGCGTAGGCAACTGCGGCCAGGCAGGGCACCCCCGGTTTTCTGGTGAGTTGCCCCTCAGCACTGGTTGCTCCGGTAGGCCTTATTTTCCCTGGAGGAGTCCGGACTTCTCTGGGTGGTATGGTCACCGTACTGCTGCCACTGTTACTCTGCCTCAGCCCTTGACTCTTCATCCCCGGGCCCACATTGCTGCTGCCTCCACCCCCTGCCTCACTGCACCCTTTTGTCCTGGGCCTGAGGCACACACACATATTCCTCAGCCATGCTAATGGTGTAGGTGATCTGCAGAGTTTCCGGAGTCTTAAGAAACATGTGCCCTGTTCCCCGCCCCATCTCTTTCCTGGACATTTAAACAAATAATAAAAATTCCACCTGGACACCACCACCACAACCACCCTGAGGGCATGAAAAGGAGGATGTGTCCAGGCAAAACCAGACAATTGGTCACACTATATCCTCCTAGGCCTAGAGAGGATCAAACTTGCTTTTCAGTTTCAGGTACTTCCCAGTTTTTGATATCTTCCACCTTGTCCCACAAGGGAGCTATGTGCTCACTTTGTATCCAAAATATGTGTCTTCAGGTAACCAAAAAGGACAGTTACTAAGTTTTATTTCTTTGCAATACTTGGCCTCTAAAAAGGTGTCATTAATGTTTGACTCCTGTTCCTCCAGTAACCTTTTACAGAACTTTTGGAGTACAACTAACTATTTAAAGGGTTCCCAATTTCCTAGTCTTTGGGTAACCACAGTCTATATCAGAGCCTTTAGTAGCATCCCGCTCCAAGGGTGACAGCTTCTCTGCTGTCATGGAGATTGAGGATCTCAGGGAGTGAAAGCATCACTCTGGATAAGAAGGAAAGGATCCCTTAGGAGGGACCTATTCCTTGAGGGATGAATAGATATCCTCTCTCACCAAGGATAGGCCTTTGGGAGTTCCTGGCAGTGGGTTGTTCAATCAATAGAGGTATGGACAGCTGGATTTGTGACAGGCGTAGTGACTTGCCTGCCTGGTGTGAAGGCAGTATGTCACATGTTAACTAGATAGCCTAGTAGCTAGTGCTGGCATAGAATCAGCATTCATGTTGACACCAGTGATGTGGGGAAGTGTAGTTATGTAGTCCTGGAAGCCAAATTGAGATTGCTAGGCAGAAGGTAGCTTTCTCTGTAATGTGACCTGTTCCACTTGCAGGGCCAGCTAGGCAGACAAAGCTGAGGCGTCTCAATGCATGGATGGACTGCTGGTGTAGGGAAAAGCAGTTCAGATGTGTCAGACACTGGGGAATATTTTGGGATAAGCCAGACCTGCCCAAAAGGAACTGCTCCAGTTAGAGAAGAATCAGGTTGCTGTCATTTAGTATCAAAAAGGTGGCAGAGGAGCTTTGCTACTGTGGCAAAGCTAACAGGAGTTGGGGAGCTTCCTGTTTCGAATGAGGGTGAAACATTTTTGATCGCCCAGATGTGGGCATGATAGAAATAAGGGGTGAGAGAAATTTGGAGAGGGGCACCATATACAGATGTTTCTGTCCTCTGAGCCAAGATGGGGAAGTTGGAGTGCTTGTACCCTGCTGGGAGTGGCAGGGGCTACATGTGGCCTGCAAACCACATGTAGTCCACCCCAAATACAGGGGAAGACATTCCTTGCAGTATCCTGTCCCCAAGTTATCTAGTGCTAATGCCAACACTATAAATCTGGTAGTGGAGAGGACATTTTTGTACACACCCTTTTTTAAAAAACAAAAATGGAAGGTTTGGAGCAGATGCCAACAGGATACTAATGCCTCCACCAATTCTTTTCTGCAAGTATTGCGTCCCGCCAATTCTGTTGAGCAAGCAGGAGCAACCATATACACAAGGAGCACTCCTATGTCCTGGAAGCACTAAAGTGCAGTTGCGCAAAATGGGGGAAGGGGCGCTTGTGCAACACAGTCAGCTGGGCAGAAGGGAATTGGTGGGGGCTCTCCACTGGATTCTTACCCCAGTTTTCCTTTCTATAAGTATCTTTCTCCCAGCTGTATTTTTGTAGGCTGCTGCTTATGTATTCTGAGTCCTTAGCTCAGAATACAATCTACATACAAACAAATCGGAATGAACAGATAGAGAAAGAATAAATGGCCTGTTTCAGATGATAACAATAGTGTTGCATTAAAAGTGAAATAGCATTTTGCACAAAAACAAATGTCTAGCAGAAACAATGTAGAATAAAAAGGCCAAACGTGTTTCAACAAGAAGTCTTCATCAGTGGCCAATGTGGGCTGCTGTATGCTCCCTGGAGATTTAATTGCGCTGACTTTACAATTCCCAAAGTTATGTGGTAGAGGGTGTCACTCCCATTTGAAAATAATGAGGCCCTGCATTATTTTCAAATGGGAGTGACACCCTCAACCACATAACTGTGGGAATTGTAAAGTCAGCCCAATTAAATCTCCAAGGAGCATACAGCAGCCTGTGTTGGCCACTGACGAAGACTTCGGCCTTAGCTAGACATAAGGTTTATCCCAGGATCGTCCCAGGGTCATCCCTGTTCATGTAAATGACACACAGGATATCCTGGGAGCAGGTAGGGATGACCCCGGTACGATCCTGGGATAAACCTTAGGTCTAGCTAGGGCCTTCGTGTTGAAAAGGCGTTTGGCCTTTTCAATTCTATGTTGTTTCTGCTAGACGTTTTGTGTGTGCAATATGCTATTGCACTTTTAATGCAACACTATTGTTAATCTTAACTTTATTCTTGTGCATTAAATACTATTGTTCTACTGTATATATATCCTTAACTTTTCGTTTAGTATTACATGGTTGTTGGTTAAGGACTTCACCTTTCCTTGCTCTTGCTGTTTTGGATCATGACACCTAATGAAGACAGATGCCATTTCTTTCTAGCCCCAAAGGGTGAAATTCCATTAGGACACAAAACCAGGCTTCTGACCCAAGGGATCCTGTTCCAGGGTTCCCACCGCTGAGAGAAAATAAACCATTTTGGAATCTGATTTTGCTTCAAGGTGTGGTAATGTTGTTTTGTGCAAGCCATGGGATAGTCATAGTTTTCCTTCTTGGATATGGCCAGGATTCTGCCACAAGACAGAGTGTGGGCAATATGCCTTAGAAGTGAGTTAGGTACAATTTATTTATTTAAATTATTCATTTACGGATTTATATTTTATATATCTTTTTTAATTGTTTTAATCTTATGGAAATTGCTCAGAGAGCTTCAGCTATGGGACAGTATAGAAATAATAATAATAATAATAATAATAATAATAATAATAATAATAATAATAATATATTTCTAGGCCACCTTTCGGGGCAGAAGCCTTGAACTGGAAATGTTTTAAAAGGGAAAGGTTAATGTCTGCAGTGGACATATGCCCTTCAAGCTATACAGGTGGAGTGCTATTAAAAATAAAAAACAGCCACGCACCAGAATATTTTGGTAATCCGAATCTATTTATTTGTTTATGTTCTTTTTCAAGATGAATTACATAAGGAGGAAATGATACCAACTTGCTGAAACAAGGGGAGAAATGGCTGTTTTAGTTAGCAGCAATGGTATCACGGATCCAGTCAACGAAGTTGCAGACTCTGGTGTAAACCCCAGGGTAACCGGGCAGAGCACATCCGATGCCCCACGAAACAACGCCCTGGAGCTCCCCATTACATACCACTGGGCCACCGGAATCCCCCTGTGGGACAAAGAAAAAGATGGTAGGTTGAAAATAACAGGCATTTCAGCAGGTTCCCAAATAGCTTGCTTTGGCTTTATCTTTAATTCCTGCTTGTCCTTTGCTCCCCATATTCACTGAAGTGAAACTGCACAACCCCAAAATGCCATGTAGACTAATGTTGCACTACCAACTAACACCACCACCAGTAGTAGTAGTAAAATGCTGAAAGGCGCTGTAACCTCTGCTAGACCAGTGTTTAAATTTTAAAATGAGGGGTTCCAGAGCTTGCCCACAGTTCACATCCTATGAGCTGAAATCCTTTCCTCTACTACACCCATGGTGTGTGTGTGTGTGTGTGTGTGTTGAAATAGGGTGACCAGGGGCATGTCTACACCTCTCGGTGTTCCAGGAGGGAGGGGGAAGGATCTCGAGATATTCTGCTTGTGAGATCCTCCCCTTTGGAGAGACGTGCGTGTGACATCCTGGGGGGAATGAGAGATGTTGCACCCACCAATTTTTTTTTAACTGAAGATGAGTGCACGAGCGCTCCAATGCAAAAGTAAGTTTAAAAATCAACAACACCCAATCCTGCTTCCCCCTCCCCCCACCAATGGGCTTGGAGCACCTGAAGAGCTCTGCCCCGTGCTGGTTCCCACCTCCTCGTGTTTATTCACCAGGAGGTGGGAAGAAGCTGGAACGGTTGCCCACACCTCCCGTGGTCTCGGGACGATCCTGAGACCATGGGAAAAACCAGGCAAAAAGCCATCCCATGCACAGGGATGATCGTGGGACAATCCCCGGGATAAGGCATGGTGTAGACATGCCCCATATTTTGGAAACCAAAAAGGAGGACAACATGGTTGGCCCCCAAGGGGGTGTGCCCACCAACATGTCCGGCCCCAGGAGGCGTGTCCAGCAGTAAGGCGGTGTGCCCACCTGAACATAGCCTTGGTCACATATCTGATTTTACAGCACACATTTAAGACAAATCTCTTCTACATAACATCTTAATGTTAAAATCACTGAAATAAAGAACAAGTGAGACATTCAATGTATCTGAAATTAACTTCACTTACTCCTACTTTTGTAGCTTTTGCTGTACTTTGAAGCTTTTGCTATACTCTATGTGATATATTCTCCCCTTTCCTCAAATATCTTTTCTGACTGTATCCTCACTCTGCTGCCAGCTGCTGCTGCCAAAGTCTTCTTGCGGTCCAGCGCACTTGTGGCTGGGGTATTGGTTATTGCAGCTTATTGCTTGGTCATGTCCAGTGACCCTTACTTTAAAAACCTCCGCCACCAGCCACCTCCACCTCCTCCCACACAAACCCTCAAGTCTAATGCACTCTGAAAACACTTTGGGTGGCAAGCCAGCCTCTCAGGGCCAAGCTGCAGGTGCACCTGGGTTGCCTTCAGCCTCACTCTGCCTTATGCCATCCAGCCAACATCTCCAGCCTCCAGCCTCAAACAATTTCCCTCCTCTCCCTGCAAAAGTCTTCCAATGGTCCAGCCAGGCTGTGCACTTGTACCCTGTGGCCGGGCGTAGGGGGGCAGCTTATAGCTTGGTCACATCTGGTGACTCTTGTTTTAAAAAAAACCTCCACTGAAGCCACCCCAGCCTGCACCAACACTGGATTCCGGGACACTCTTAAAAGGCTCTGTGTAGCACAACAGCTTCTCGGGGCTAAGCTACAGCCATCTCTGAGTTTCGTCTTCAGTCTAACTCTGTCTCTAAGAGTTATGCCAGCCAGCCAAAGCCGCAAATCTGTCTATTTTCCTCTGATACACATTTCAAACATTCTGCCTTGCGTGCCAGCAATGCAGACAGAGCCTATCTCACAAGTGAACAAAATGAAGTGGAAAGGAAGGGGTAGCGAAAGAACGCAACAACATTCAGGTTCCAACATCTGCAGCAACAGGGCATCCGCAAAGATGAGAGCCCCTCTCTCACCTGGCACCTCACTGTTGGTCATGAGAGTTTTGTTTTTTCCCCTAAGGATGACCCTTCATCACCCACCATGTGGAATTCTGAGAAAAAGGCCTCTGGCCTGTTCTGTTTTGCCCTGTGGGCTGTTTTGACTGACCTCTCCTTTCCCACACTTTGATCTGTGAATGCCTGGGCTCTGCTGAGCTTCAGGTACCCAACTGCTCACCAAATCTGCAACAGGAAAGGTGCCTTGCTTGCCCAGCACTGGAGATCCCCTTGATGAAACTGCTCAAAGCGCAAGACCCCAAAGAGTAGGTTTGACAACCTGAGTTTGAAGGATATGGCTCCAGCGGGTTTTAAAACTAACAATTTTAAAATCTCAAACTTTAAAGAATTCCTAAAAAATCAACAGATGAACAGATGTGCTTCAAACTTGGCATGACTAAAGCCCTACTTAAGAGCTATCATGCTGCCAAATTTAATCTCTTTACCTTTTCATATGACAGTTTTTAAAAATAATAATTTTAAAACCTCAAACTTTTAAAAAATCCTAAAAATCTATGGATGAATGGATCTGTTTCAAACTTGGCATGGCTAAAGACCTCCATAAGAGATATCATGGAGCCAAGTTTCATCTCTTTATCTTTAAAAATGTCATTTTGTAAAAAATAATAATTTTAAAACTTCAAACTTAAAAAAAATCCTAAAAATCAACACATGAATGGAACTGTTTTAAATTTGGCATGGCTAAAGCCCTTCCTATGGCGCATCCTTGTGCATAGCATCATCTCTTTATCTTTAAAAATGATGGAACTGTAAGCGTTTTTATTAATTCCCATTAAAGTAGAGCTGCCCTTTGGGTGGGGAGGATGGGAAAAATCTGGATTTTTCTTCAAATTTCATAATTCCCCCCTTCCCAGAATTTCTTACCAAAAATCCTAATAAATCCAGGTTTTTCCTGCCATATGGTCACCTTAAACCAGCAGCACGGGTTGCTTCGCCTTGAGGATATTGCCCGAGAGCAAGCTACATGCTTCTCACTTGGAGATACGGGCTTCACCTTCGAAGAAGCTTTTCAAGCTGATCTTTAGTAAATATATTTCTCCACAGGGAAATGGGATGGAAATAGGATCAACTCACAGTATCCACCATATACAGTATACATTGTAAAGGTCAAATAACCCGTGGATTCAAGACCCTTATATTAATTCCTAAATAATTGGTGGCTGTTTTCAAATAAAGAAAGCAGATAAAGAAAGCAGATGTGGTTAATAACGTCCATGTGCTCAGAAGGCAAATTGTCTCACCTGGCAGGAGTCTTTTCCGCCCTCTAAGAATCCAACACAGATCATACTCGGAGTGATTTGTCCTGGGTAAGCTTCTTCACATTCAGCATCAGTTAGGATTGGTGCGTTCAGGCACTGCAGAATGTCAGGGTGGTTTGCTGGAAGGAAAGCGAGAAAAAAGGAGAAATTCAAGAGTTCTGCAGTAATCCAGTAATTTTAGGGGTAGCAAGAGCTGCTTAGCTGTATGAGTATCTAATTTTATGTAATAAGACATCTGGCTATCACTGGCTCATGCACGTGGGGTATTACAATTGCTAGGCTGCTGCCATCATAGGAAACTGAGGGCATGTCTAGATGGGGCGATATCCCGGTGATCGCCCTGGAATCATCCCTGTGGGTCCGCAGGACGCACAGAGCATCCAGGGAGCAGGGAGGGATGATCCCTCCCTTGGCCTGGGATTTCGCCCTACCAATCAATTCCAATTTTTCTGCCGTCTTGGGATTATCCCGACACCGCGGAATGTGTGGCCCGCTGTCGCTGTTTTGTCCTGGCTCTTCCTGCATAAGTGCGAGGAGTCGGGCACGGAGCAACTCAGGAGCTCTGTACCCATTGGGGATGGGGTGGGGGCAAGGTGAGGTGTTTTGTTTTGTTTTTTTAAAAAAACTAACCTGTCGTTTGAGCGCTCAGGTGCTCCTTTTCCTTTTAAAAAATAATCCAAAATGGCAGCCATGATGTCGCGCGCCGTGTGTAGATGAGGGAGACGATCTCACGATCATAAAATCGTAAGATCGTCGCCCCCCACCCCCCTTGTCTAGACATGCCCTGAGAAATGGTGGCCATGCAACCCAACCTGCACTGAGTACTGCAAAAGCCCACCCAAATGCAATATTTTTATACTTAAAGGCAGGACTTAAGTAGTACCAAGGTTCTCCAAGGCTCAAATCCCTGAATATATATTTTTTAATTATTATTAATGGTGGAAGTTATCTTTGGAATACATGAGATAACCATAGATGAGAGCAACCCTGAAAATGTCCATCTTCACTGAGAAAGGACCCCGACACATCAGGGATAAGGCAAAAGAGTTCTACATTAGAGGGTGTTTTTTCCTGACAGACCTGAGCGCCAGCATCTGTTTTTCTAGAAAGGAAGCATTTCTTTACAGTTAAGAACATTATAAGAAGAACCCTGCTGGATTGCTCCAAAGGCCTCTCTAGTCCACCATTTTGCTCCCACAGTGACAAGCAGGTGCTCATGGGAAGTTTGCAACGCTCCTGCTTGTGTTCTCCAGCAACTGGTATTGAAAGGAATTCTGGAGTTCAGAGCCATCATGGCGAGCCCTATGTTCCATCAATGTGGATAATTCCCCTTTAAAGCTGTCCATGTTGGTGACCATCGCTACATCCTGTGGTAGCAAATTCCATAGTTTATCTATGTGCTGTGTGAAAAAGAATTTGCTTTCATCTCTCTTATCTGACTCTGGTTTCAAGTACTATAAAAGAGCGAGAGATGTTTCTCCTGACTCATTGCCTCCATACTGTGTGTCATTTTATACTCCTCTATCATGTCCCCCCTTACTCACTGTTTTTCTAAACTATAGAGCTGCATCCTGTGGAATTCTGTGAGTGTCCTGAAAGTACAGCCTGTGGTGATGTGGGGAGGGCAAAATGCCCTCCAGACGTCTTGAGGTTGTCCAGTACAGTTCTAGCCCTTCGATAACTTTGCTTGCCTTTTTCAAGAGCTTTCCCACTCTACAGGATCCTTTTTGAGGTGCAATGACCAGAACTGCACCTCAAAAATCCACATGCACAATTTTATGCACCTCTATCATATCCTCCTTGCTCACCTTTTTAAGATAAAGAGACCCAAATAACGTCACCTTGCTCCAGCCCATTGATCTCTCTGATCGCCCCTTTCTGCACCTTTTCCAGCTCTACGTATTCATTTTGAGGTGCAGTGACCGGAACTGTGCCCAGTATTCCAAGTGTGGTTGCCTCACAAATTCGTATAACGTCATTACAATACGGGCAGGTGTCTTTTCAATACCTTTCCTACTGATTGGCCTTGTCTACAGCAGCTGCACATTGGATCAATATTACCATCCATCTACCCTCCGTTGCCCCATTATGATGGTCAAAATATGGCAGGTGAAGTGAACGTGACATCAGTGGGCGGCACGCCAATAGTCACCCCGAATACCAGCACATGGAAGTTCTCCGTTCATATGCTTGGGTGACCCAGCTCAGAGCCATCAGCTGATGGGTGGACCAAATATTGCCCATACTCACCGCCACTGCTGAGAGTGTTGCCCCACCCTGAGATCAGACAGTCGGTACCAGGAGCTGCACATCCACTGGGCAAGTTGATGGGAGCAACACTTACGCCCAATTTAACAGGGGTTGACAGCTTGATGAGCATAATATCATTATCCAAATACCAAGAGCTGTATTGTTCATGGCGAATGACTTTTTCAGAATTGATGAAGTGCTCGTCCCCCTCCAGCACATTAATGTTGTGTTCTCCAAGCCTCACCTCGATGCGACTGCAAAATCAACAGTCCAATGTTATAGTGAGTGAACTGTGGGATCTCAAAGTAAACAAGCCTTGTACTGCTTATGCCTCAGGACTGATCACAGAATCATAGAATCATAGAATAGTAGAGTTGGAAGGGGCCTACAAGGCCATCGAGTCCAACCCCCTGCTCAAATGAACCACATCTCATTTAGCAAGGGGTAATATTTAAAAACAGCCCTGTGTGGCGCAGAGTGGTAAGCGGCAGTTACTGCAGCTGAAACTCTCCCCAAGGCCTGAGTTCGATGCCAGCGGAAGCTGGTTCTCAGGCAGCTGGCTCAGGTCGACTCAGCCTTCCATCCTTCCGAGGTCAGTAAAATGAGTACCCAGCTAGCTGGGGGAAAGGTAACTGCGACTGGGGAAGGCCATGGCAAACCACCCCGCTACAAAGTCTGCCAAGACAACGTCAGTGAAAGCAGGCGTCCCTCTAGGAGTCAGCAATGATGCAAGTGCTTGCACGAGAGGTTCCTTTCCTTTCCTTCCATATCTAAAAGCGGGAACTTTGCAATCATACAAGATCATAGCACAGATCTCCATGACCCTACATGCTTCCTGGCTACTATCACAAAACAGGCAGGTTTTTAAAATAGGTTTTATTCTGGTTGTACTTTTATATTGTGGTTTTAAGCTTCCGTAAGTTATATTTAACTTATGAGCCTTGTGTGGCGCAGAGCAGTAAAGCAGCAGTTTCTGCAGCTGAAACTCTCCCCACGGCCTGAGTTCGATCCCAGCGGAAGCTGGTTTCAGGCAGCCGGCTCAGGTCGACTCAGCCTTCCATCCTCCCGAGGTCGGTAAAATGAGTACCCAGCTAGCTGGGGGAAAGGTAATAATGGCCAGGGAAGGCAACGGCAAACCACCCCGCTATAAGGCCTGCCATGAAAACGTCAGTGAAAGCTGGCGTTCCTCCAAGAGTCAGTAATGACCCAGTGCTTGCACGAGAGGTTCCTTTCCTTCCAAGTTATATTTTAGGGTGTATCTCGTGGTTTAAATTTTTGTGAAATGCATGGAGAGCTGCAGCTCTTGGGCGGGATAGAAATGATTTTTTATTTATTTATTTTTTTACCAACTATCAGATTCAGCATGGGATTTTTTATGTTCTTAAATGGTGCTCTGTCATACGAATAAGATAAAATACAACAAAATGCAAGAGATTCAAACTGGGAGCCTTGTGGCTTAAGGTTTGGACCTAGGCTAGTGAGATACTGCATAATGTGTATGCTCAGGTCTGAGATCCTTCTTTAGCTGCGGGGGAGAACAGGGTTGCATAAAACGATCCCTAGCGTTTGGCAGACAGTATGAAACCTGGATGGGTCTGGTACGAATGCCTGGAGACCTTTTGCCTTCCCTTGCTCAGTAGAATACAGTTTCCACTTTCAGGCTAGTTCAGGCCACTGATCTGATAGACCTTGCCCTGCAGAAATGGATTCCTATGCAGCCCCAGCCAGCCAAGACCCCATCCTGGTCCTGGTAAAGAGTTATGCTGTTCCAGGTATTGCGTGGCTTTAAGGTAAGAAATACTAGAGTTATGTTCCAGTTCAATGCATGTTTACTTAAGTTTTGTTTACTTGTGTATGTTTCTTCAAATATACACATTTTTGTGTGTACTTTTTCCAGTCTCCACATTTCCCCCATTGTATATGACAACTTTGTGTGCGTTTTTCATTAACACAAAAGACATTCGGGAAAGTGTAGATTTCAGAGCGCAGCTGCAGTCCGAGCTGTACAGAAGTCCAGGAAGTACGAATTATGCACATCATCTCCACAAATCATAAGTAATCTGGAGCCCTCCAGGTATGTTACATCTCCTAGTAACCTGGAACTACCTCCATTCATTCATACTACTGCCAAAGTCCAGCTCTATTGAAAGTGTAGAATCATAGAATAGCAGAGTTGGAAGGGGCTTACAAGGCCATTGAGTCCAACCCCCTGCTCAATGCAGGAATCCACCCTAAAGCATCCCTGACAGATGGTTGTCCAGCTGCCTCTTGAAGGCCTCTAGCGTGGGAGAGCCCACAACCTCCTGAGGTAACTGGTTCCATTGTCATGAGATCTTGTGGGGCCTCAACTAATGGTTACTGTACAAACAGGTAGGGTGACCATATGGAAAGGAGGACAGGGCTCTTGTATCTTTAACAGTTGCGTAGAAAAAGGACTTTCAGCAGGTGTCATTGGTATGCATGCAGCACCTGGTGAAATGCCCTCTTCATCACGGCAGTAAAAACTGCAGGAACTATACTAGAGTGACCAGATACAAAAGAGGGCAGGGCTCCTGCAGCTTTAACTGCTGTGATGAAGAAGGAATTTCACCAGGCGCTGCATGCACACGAATGACACTAGCTGAAATTCCCTTTTCTATGCAACTTTTAAAGATACAGGAGCCCTGTCCTCCTTTCCATATGGTCACCCTAGTCAAACAGGGCAATGGAGAAAGAACTACTGTTCACTCACGATTTGTAGCAATGAGCAGCTGAAACCACCCATTGGTCATTGATGAGGGAACCACCACAGAAGTGGTACCCAGAATTCAGTGACACCTGGTAGGGGACTTCATTCCTCTTGCAGTCATGTCCTCCCACAATCTTATCATCATCATCATCCAAAGGGGTAGCAACTGATGAAAAAGGGGAAATCAAAATGAGTAAGAACTGCAAAATAACCTGGCTTCTACAAACAAAAACAAAACACAAATACAAACAAATCAGGTACACTTTCTAATTGATAATGTGATATGGCCTCAAAGACAGTGTGCCACTGAGGGAGGCGGAGACAGTTGCCCCCAGAGCCATGGGTTCCAGACAACATATAATGAAACTTCAGGAACACCTATATCCATGGTTCTAAGGGATGGGTCCTTATCACTTTCACGTGTGTTCGTCTATTCTGTCCTGTTTCCATATTAATCTGCATGTTAAAAAAAAATCTTCATGAGCAATTGCATTTAAATATGTGCTTAAATTCATATTATAAAACATATTTTATTTTCCCTCAAAATACCCATTTTTGAAGTGTCTCTGAACATTTGGGAAGTGCAAAAGCTGATGGATAACTAAGTTCTAATCTGCATATTAGTTTGAGAGGCGTGTATCAAATCAGTTCATAATGGAATTCACAAAGATTGACTTCTTAATGGTTCTACTTATTGAGGCCTATTTCCCAATAAGGTGGTAAAGATTTGTGGCCTGGACTAATTCAGAATGCAGGTAATTTTGTCACATGACTAAAAACATGAAAAACCCCGACAACCCCAAAGTAAACTAGATGACAGTAAAACGGGTTCTAGGCATCTAGTCTTCTCTCTGATGTGCTAATTTTCTGTGTGCAAGGAATGTTTTGTAAAGAGGAACGTTCAAGCATGTGAGCCCTTACCTGAGCCAGATCTACACCAAGCAGGATATAACACTATGAGAACGGTTTGAAGACGATATATGGAATGTGTCATGGGCCTCAACTGTTGTCAATGCACTTCAATACTGTTATAAAGCAGTAGTGTAGACCCTACCCTTCAGTCTAAAGTGGTATAGCCCAGACACAGGTTTAACGCCTCAGTGAAAACTTGTGCATAAGTGTTAATTGATATCGAAATAGAGCTATATGCTAGGTGTGCATGCCAGAAGACCAAAAAAAGTGGTGGACCTGGCTACATGCCTGTGGTCTCGGGCTGAGCCTGATACCACAGGAAAAACCGGGCCCGAAGCGGTGCCGGTTACCCTGGGCTAAAGCCTCATCTAGCAAGGCCCTATGTGTGCACGCATATGCCACTCTGGTCAGTAGAGCAATATTCAAAGCAAATTTGGAGTTCCTTCTCAGGTCATCTAAGGACTTGAACAGTAAGCCAAAATAATTTCACCATTTTTAAAATTTATTACATTTCTATACCACCCCAAAGTGATTAACTAAAGCTAATTACATTTCCCAGGGGAGATTCTTCATATCCCTTAGATAAAACATTGCAATCCTGTATTTTATTCACCATATTTAGGGGCTTATTAGACGAGGGTTTAGCCCGGTGCGAGGCCCGGGCTTCCTGCTGTGCATGCAGACGACGCACAGGGGATCCTGGGGTCAGGCCGGGCTAAACCCTCCCTTGGCCCCGGGATAACCGGATCCTGTGGAAGGTCTAGCTAGTTCCATGGCTTTTCCTGGCTGCTCACTTACTCGTGAGTAGCTGGGAGAAGCCGTGCACTATGGAGCGCTGTGCCCATTGGGCTGGGGGCGGAGATCACGGACGGGGGGTGGAGGAGGCATCAGACATGGTGAGCGGGGGGGTGGACATGGCGAGCGGGGGTGGCGGACATGGAAAGCGGGGGGTAGACATGGCGAGCAGGGGGGTGGACATGGCGAGTGGGGGGCGAGCGGGGGCGAGCGAGCGGGCGGGCGAGTGGGGGGATCAGACATTGGGGGGAAATCAGGGGCAGGGGGAGCGGGGAACCCTTTTTTTTTAAAAAAAAAACACCCTACCTTTTCGTTGGTGCGCCCCTGTGCACATGGCCCCTTTTACTTTTTTAAAAAAATGGAGGACGCGACGGGGCTTTCCTTTCCCCGTCGTGTCTGACATGTGGAAAGGAGCAACAGCCCGCACTAGAAGCGCACTAGAAGCTCTTCCCACACGGATTCTGAGGTAGGTCTAGCAAGGCCCTTAGTGGGGCTAACTGCATGTAAGAAGGTTGTAAAATTGTAATCAAAGGCTGAGAAGAGGGGCGGGGAAGGATTACAAAACAAAAATTATCCTGGCTGAAGATGGAATAAGGCGGTTTCGCTGAATAAGGTGACAGACTGCTAAGGTTGTACAGTGGACAGGCTACAGCTGGGAATACCCATTTTGAATGCTGCTGCATGTAAAACAGAAACAAAAACTACTTGGAAATAAGAGAAGAAGTACACCAAGGAGAAAGGTAGCAGTCCTGCTCACGCCCTGCTGTGCTAGTTTTCAACCTGTAAAATGTTTTAACAGAAGGAACCATTACAAAAAGGAGTTTCCCTCACACCACCTTGACCTGCAGTCCTAAATGGTAGTTCTTCCACCGCTGGGCCCAACCACTCCATTCCCTCCTCATTCCACTGCATGCATGCATTAGACATTAGAAGCCTGTAAAGAGACTCAAATGCATTTTAAAAAGCCTCACCAGCTGCTCCCAAGAAGGCAAAGATCAAGAGGAGTTTCATGGTGTCTGTTGGTGGTCGTGTTGACTGGAACAGGGCTTTCTCAAGACATGTCTGCCCAATTTATACTTCCCTCAGGCTCTTATCTCCTCAGCCCAAGGTCCCACCAGGTGTTCACTTCTCAGGGCCTTGAATAAGCTCTATTAAAATACACACTGTCAAGCGCAGAGAGTGATAACATGATTCCAGGTACCTTGAATCTGAACTATTTCCAACAATGGAAAGAACAAATTGTTAGGTGCAATTTTGGCAGTGTGCTGAGTCCTGCCTTGAACCCCCTTTTCTGCCATCTTGGGTTGTTATGAAACCTCACTATATCCACTCCTTTTATATAAGAGAAACCCTGCAGCTAATCCTGGTGAGATCCAGATGTGCATGGCATGGAATTATATAACTGACAAACTGTCAGGACTGTTTTTAGCTTTGGCCAGACTGGACATTACATATTCCGTACCAGTGTACATTTTGAGTAGAAGTCCAAGGTCCCGCTAACCAGAAAGAGCCAGAGGGCCCCCAAAACACAGCAGGCTTTGCTTGTCACGTCATGAAGTAAATGAAGTAATATGCTTTACCATAAGGATTGGGGGAGGGTGCTGTGCATAAGAGTATTACTCACAGAGAGTAAATGGTCTAACTGCACCATTACTCAGTCCATGGGCATCTCTAAACAATAGCACGCTTGTGTCTGGTCACTCACTGAAGTTTGTTGGTCTGTTATATGATGTTGTATACAGCCAGGATGGCCTTAGCTAGACCTAAGGTTTATCCCGGGGTCGTCCCGGGGTCGTCCCTGCCTGCTCCCGGGATATCCTGTGTGTCATTTACATGAACAGGGATGACCCCGGGACGATCCCAGGATAAACCTTAGGTCTAGCTAAGGCCAATGTCTCCCGCCCTTCCCCTCCACTTATCCCATTTTCAAAAAGAGATAAGCTGGTGCAAAATGGCGCAAAATCGGCAGTGTGTAAAGCTGGCGTTGTACTATGAACTGGCTGAGGGAGGATTTTCCGCGTCTGTGATGAGAAGGAGAAGAGGGTAAAATGCTTCTCTGCAACAAAGGGAGGCAGATCTGATCCCCTAACCCACCAAGCGCACACCTTTATGTTCAATGGGGCTTACTCCCAAGTAAGTGCACTACAGGGATGTAGAGGATTCTATGAGACCACAAGAAAAAGACCCTTCATTATGCGAGATTATAGCTGTGCTAGATTTAAATCCAACATGATTCTTTTAAACAATTTTCTTCTTCTTTCTGTTGGTTTCTGCTAGTAGTCCCCCATGTGTCTACTCAGAAGTAAGTCCAGGCTTTTCTGGGACTGTGAGGAGACAGATGAAAACAAGACTCCCCCCTCCTGCTCCTTTGCACACATGCCAGGAAGGGAGGGTGGGCTTCCTCGATTCAAACATGTCAGGTGTTTAACAGCAGGACCTTCCCCCTTGTCACCCCTCTCTTCCTGTATAATGCAGCCCATATCAATTGTGCCAAAGAACCAAGAAGCACAACCGTGCCAAGCAAACAACGGGATTTAGTTTTACTTGGAATTTGGGAAGAGGCAGGGGAAATTCTGAACTCAAAGCCTTGTGATCTCTTTGACCATGAAGTACAGAAATTCACTTGAGCAGAGCTGCTGCAGCAGTGATTTTGGAAGACGTCATGGACTGACTTTTTCAAGCAGGGTTCTATAGGATTCTTTGGCCTAGTTCTCCCTCGGCCAACAAGCAGTAAACAAATAAAGAATAATAATAAATAATTGGCAGATCAAAATCGACATCCTTATCTGCAGAATGAAACATGGCAAGCTGTGTGTGGCATTATTTTTCCATACAGAGGGCGAATCTACACCTGCTGCCCTTTCGCAAGGGAGGAAGGGTGGTTGTGAGTGTCCCCAGCTCTGCGATTGTCGCTCACGGGACACACACGCCACCCATATTTCCCGCGAGTAAAGGAAAGCCGTTGCAGAAGAACTTGTGCCCTGTTACAGTGGTTCCAAATGTGTATCAGCAGAAGGGGGCAGGACAAGTCAGATGGGAATATATATATATATATATATATATATATATATATATATATATATATATTGAATAACTCCTGGGAGATGTGCAACAGTGCAAATACACAGCAAGTGGGGATAGGTACTGTGTCAAAATTGCACTCCTGCACAGAGATTTTTTTTTAAAAAAATACACACAGTCAGTGCTAAAACATGCCAATCAAAACATGTCCCAATCAAAATGGCGGACAGCTCCACTCCTTCACACCTCCGAAACTGCTGGACACGCCCCTGACAGCAAGTTGGCTGTTCGCTGAGGCAGTTGCTTGTGCCAAACAGCAACAGCTTCACGAGGGCGGGGGACACCAGCCGCAGACTTCAGTGTTGTAGCAAAAGAGCCGAAAAAATGCTACAAAACCAGCCAGCGAAATCCTGGAATAACTGAGTGGTGGGGTCGAGATCACCACGGGATCAGCTGTGCATCATGTGACCTGGTACGGACGACCTCGAGATTATTCAGGAATAAATAGCTAGTGTAGACACGACCAGAGTCCTTGTCTTGAGGTTAGGTTTTGCTGCCTGCAGTTTTGCAACCTCCAACCCACCCTGAGACCTTTCCTTGGAGGGCAGAGTGGGATTTTGCATCCATATAAGGGAGGCGGGGCGGCCCATGACAGAATATGTTCCTGGGACCTTTCCCTGCCCCTCGTCTTGCTCCTCCTCTTGCTGTGCCCCTTCCATATTACTTTTCATCATTCTGAGCATGTGCATTCATGAATGTAACTTGCCTGCACATGCTGCTTAACTAAAAAAAAAATTACCACAAGTCGGTATTTCAGTATTTCTTAATTTAAAAATATGGAGCAAGCAATTCTCCTACATCTGCTAACTTCCTGCGAGAATTAACCTTTTCCCCTGTTAGGCATGCTTTTACCCAGCTCAGAATTCAAACTATGCCCACTGAGTATCTGGCTGGAAGATGTTCTAATAGACCTGTAAAAGAGCACTTTTGCAAAGCAGGACATATTGAAGATCTCGTACATTATACCCTATACTGTCCATTATATAATTCACCCAGGGTTAAATTTATTCTCCCTTTCCAGACCATCTTAGAAGGCCAATCAGACGATTTTAAAATTAGATGGCTGTTGGCTGATGTGGACAAATTCATCAGCTATAGGATAGCTATGGTACCTTGAAAGCAGGTCTGCTGGCAGACAGTGGAGAGAAGACTGAGAAGGCTTCCCTCTCCTGCTTTGCAATAAGAAAGCCTTAGGGCATGGCTAGATGAGGGGGGTTGAGGGGATGATCTCGCGATTTTATGATAGCGCTATCGTCCCCCTCATCTACACGCAGTGCGTGACGTCCCAGGAATAAGAGGACGTCATGGTCGCCATTTTGTTTTGTTTTTTAATCAGAGAGGAATGCAGGAGCGCTCCTGCAAAAACTGTAAGTTTAAAAAAAAAATCCCTCACGTGGACACACACAGCCCAATTCACTTCAGATCCTGATTTGGACCTTCTGAATCTGGTCTGATTTGCTTTGAATGGATTTGGAGCCGGTCTGCTTCACGTCGGTTTCAGATCCGAAGCAAGATTCAGATGACCGAATTATTTGGATTTTCCGTTTTCCCATAGACTTGCATTGGAAAACAGAAACGCCAATAAGTTTTCATTTTTTCATGATACATACCTCAACTTTGGAAGCCTTAGAGCCCCTTTGGAGGTGATCGTACCTGACAATTTTCAGACAGATGGGTTCAGTGGTATTAGTGTAATCCACAGTTAATTTCTTTTTCTGGGAAAGCACTCAAAGCAAACATTTTCAGTTTCTGTGATACAAACATGACATTTGGAGACCTTACAGTCATAGAATCATAGAATAGCAGAGTTGGAAGGGGCCTCTAAGGCCATCAAGTCCAACCTCCCACTCGATGCAGGGATCCACCTTAAAGCTTTCCTGAAAGGTGGTTGTCCAGCTGCCTCTTGAAGGCCTTTAGTGTGGGAAAACCTTGGCTTCTCTGACTGATGACCTACTCCAGATGAAAGGCAGGGGGAGTGCTACCCTGTTGATATTCCTGGTTCTCTCAGTGGCTTTTGATACCATTGATCATGGAATCTTAGAGCTCCATCGCACCAGCAATTTATCGCACTCTCACCATGCCTGGTATGTGTTTTTTGCAGCGCGGTACTCACATGACGTCGCTGTCCTGTGCTCATCTCATCCCTGTCCTGCACTCATCTTGCCTCTTCCCCTCCATTTTCCATCTTATTTTTGGAGCAGGGAAAGTCTTTTCCCCCCTCCTCCGTGTGCAATAAAGCTATTCCGCCCTCCCGTGTATTGCTGTCCTTGCGCTATATCGGACCATCCTGGTTTTTGTTGGGGGCATGTATGTCGAAGGGCAGTCTCACTGGAAAAAGAGGAGGGCTGGGTGGTTCTCCACTCAACTGCTCAACTATGAAGGGAGAGAGGTCACCTGAACAGCCCGTGGAGAAGGCGAGTGAGGCTGCTGCCACCCATGCCCAGGACTTGGTCCCATTCAGCTCTATGGTTCTTACTCCTGAGTAGGCATGTGTAGCTTTCCTGACCAGAACAATGTCAGCTTCCAAGGTTGTCCGGAGTTTTGGGGTGTGGTGCCACCAGTACGCTGATGACACCCAACTCTACTACTCACTCCTTTCCACCTGATTCCAAGGAAGATGTTTTGGTGCTAAACCGGTGTCTGTGGACAGTTATGTACTGGATGAAGGCAAACAAACTGACGCTTAATCCAGATAAGACAGAGGTGCTCCTGGTAAGTGGAAAGGCGGATCACGGAATGGGGATTCAGCTTGTGCTGGATGGGGTTACACTCCCCCTGAAGACAGAGGTCTACAGCTTGGGTGTACTTCTGGATTCAACCCTGAGCCTGGATGCCCAGGTTTCAGTGGTGGCCAGGAGTGCATTTGCACAGTTAAAGCTAGTGTGGCAGCTGTGCCCATTCCTAGAGATGTCAAACCAGGACTGAATGGATGGCTGTCCAACGCCACCATCTCACCAGTTGGTGATCTGGTTAAGTGCTGGACATCTCCATCTTGTGGCATCATACTTCCCCCACTCCATGTCTTCCATAGTGGCCTGCCTGAGCCTCTTTGAGATGGGAGAGGGAGAGCTTGCATTAGATCCACCAGCAGCCTTCTGCTTGCCCCTGCTGCCACCAATCAGCTGGGACTTGCCCGAATCTGCCCCGAGCAGGACTGACTGGTGGTGCTTCTTTAGATGCAGGAGCAGACTGCTGGTTGTAAAGTGCCCTTGGGTTTTACCCTTGCTTAGAGATTCCTTACAATCGCGACAGACAGTAAAGCGGGGATCCACTCCCACCTCAAAGTGCTCCCACACAAGGCTGCTCTGCCACATCTGTGGAGACTGAGGTTGCCACAGGAGCAGGGGTAAGAATGGGAGAGGGGTCGGATAGTGGAGAGGGCAGCTCTGCCTACTCCTACTCCTCACCCATATTTTTCCTTCTTGGATATGGCCAGGATTGTGCCACAAGACAGAGTGTGGGCAATAAGCCTTAGAAATGAGTTTGGTACAATTTATTTATTTAAATTATTCATTTATGGATTTAAATTTTATATATCATTTTTAATTGTTTTAATCGTATGTAAATTGCTCAGAAAGCTTCAGCTATGGGACAGTATAGAAATAATAATAATAATAATAATAATAATAATAATAATAATAATAATGTATTTCTAGGCCACCTTTCGGGGCAGAAGCCTTGAACTGGAAATGTTTTAAAAGGGAAAGGTTCATGTCTGCAGTGGGCATATGCCCTTCAAGCTATACAGGTGGAGTGCTATTAAAAAACAACCACGCACCAGAATATTTTGGTAATCCGAATCTATTTATTTGTTTATGTTCTTTTTCAAGATGAATTACATGAGTTGGAAATGAAACCAGCTTGTTGAAACAAGGGGAGAAATGGCTGTTTTAGTTAGCAGCAATGGTATCATGGATCCAGTCAACGAAGTTGCAGACTCTTGTGTAAACCCCAGGGTAACCGGGCAGAGCACATCCGATGCCCCACGAAACAACGCCCTGGAGCTCCCCATTACATACCACTGGGCCACCGGAATCCCCCTGTGGGACAAAGGAAAAGATGGTAGGTTGAAAATAACAGGCATTTCAGGCAGGTTCCCAAATAGCTTGCTTTGGCTTGATCTTTAATTCCTGCTTGTCCTTTGCTCCCCATATTCACTGATGTGAAACTGCACAACCCCAAAATGACATGTCGACTAATGGTGCAAGAACAACCACTGCCACCAGTAGTAGTAGTAGTAGTAGAAGAAGAATGCTTAAAAGAGCTGTAACCTCTGCTAGATGAATGTTTAAAGAACTTCCTTGAAGTTCACATCCTCTGACCTGAAATTGCTTTTTCTACTACATCCCATATTGTAAGTGTGTGTGTGTGTGTGTATGTGTGTGTTGGGGGCTGTTAGTTGCAATTACTGAGTGAATCCCATATGTGGGATTTAGTTGTAATGATGCCTGAGCAACTGCTTTTTACTAGTAAACACTGGCAGGGAAATAGTCCAGAGAGAAAGTTCCACACATTTTCAAAAAGAAAAGAAAAGAATGGTTTCATGCACTCATGGTTTTGGAGTTCCCCAAATATGTCATGTAGAGCACATCAACCATATATATATATATATATATATATATATATATATATATATATATTGCATTTATATTCCACCTTTTTTGCTTCAAGGAAC
Source organism: Elgaria multicarinata webbii (assembly GCF_023053635.1). Lineage (NCBI taxonomy): Eukaryota > Metazoa > Chordata > Lepidosauria > Squamata > Anguidae > Elgaria > Elgaria multicarinata. The sequence continues at coordinate 10,734,840 of NC_086176.1, forward strand.
CCAAGGCAGTGTACATAATCCTCCTGTTCCCCATTTTATTCTCACAACAACAACCCTAAGGAGGTTGTGGGCTCTCCCACACTATAAGTGTTCAAGAGGCAGCTGGACAGCCATCTGTCAGGTATGCTTTAAGGTGGATTCCTGCATTGAGCAGGGGGTTGGACTCGATGGCCTTGTAGGCCCCTTATAACTCTATGATTCTATGATTCTAACCCTGTGAGGTAGGTTGGGCTGAGAGTGTGTGACTGGCCCAAAATCACCCAGTGGGTTTCCATGGCTGAGCGGGGACTAGAACCTGGATCTCCCAACTCCCAGTCCAACACTTTAGCCACTACACCACACTGATACTTTATGTATCAGACATACGGTGCTGCCATGTGCACATGATCACGCCTCCACTATCACAGAGCTAAGTTCTACTCCTGACTTAGGCGCTTTTTCAGAAGAGTACAGGAACACATCCAATGAGCCTATAAATTGTACCCATGAAGGTTGTCTACCTGTTTGGAGATCCCAGTTTTTTTGCAAAGTTCTCAATCTTTCATACACTTGTTGGTACATAGGGTCTATTCTCACAGATTACACTTTATAGCAATGGGGGAATCCGTCAAACTTGATTTTATTTGTTTCTGCATCAGGTTTTAAATTTTTCTTTGCCCGCATGAACATTTGTGTGGATTTTTATGGGAATTGGCGGGAGGGGATGTGAATTTTCATGTGCATCTTTAAAATGTATACATTTTTGTGGACACTTTTCCCAATGGACAAATCAAATCAAGCAATTTTCCAGTGACTATTAAAGCATTTTTGTGCAAATTTCAATTATATACATTTGTATGTGCATTTTTAAAAAATGTACACATTTTGGCATGCATATTTTGAAATGTATTTTTCTGCAGGTTTTTACGAAGTTCGGAAATATTTGGATCTCAGTGGTACACTGTGTTCCCGTTCATATTTGTGTCTGAGTAGTGCAAATTTGGTGTGTTCATGTTAAAATATGAACCCAATGAATTTCTCACCCATCCCTATTACTGAATGCACGTAGGTTAAGGACAGGGCCTGATGATGTGAAATCTTTTCTTCAGTAAACCTATATTTGTTGTGTAAAAGGGGTCGCTGGGAAAGGCCTTAAGCTGAGACTGAACAGATACAGTTGGAATACTTCTTTCTGAGTACATTTTGATACTCTGGGTAAGCATACATTTCAAAATAGCTACTGATTGCCAGGAGAGCATGCTGGATTAGTCACATCCCAGGCAGAACCATTGTTTTTTCAAATCCAATACATTTCCAGAGATCCCAGCAAAGTTCTCCCAAGCCAGGCCCAGATCTAAACTCTGGGGAATCCCAAAAGCCTTCCCCAAGCAAGAGTCGAGATTTTAAAGTCTGTCTATTCTTCTACAGCTATAGAACAGCACTGCTAAAAATGTGTGCACATCAGACATTTGATAAAGATTATCTTTTATGAATAAAATTGATCTTCTCTTGCACTCTGGGTATCTTGTCTTCCATTTTGTGCTTCACTTTCAAACAAGGTTTGCAAGCTGATGTTTAGTATATATTTTCCCCGATAGAAAATGGGAAATGGGGTGGAAACAGGATCAACTCACAGTATCCACCCATATACAGTATACATTAGGGATGTGCACGGACCTCCCGATCCTCTTCGCGCTCGATCCGCAAATTGCGGATCGGGCCCGCTCCGCCCTGCCTCGATCCGCCTAGGCTCCACTCTGCTGCGGAGCTCCAGCTCCAAATCGGAGCTCCACAGTGGCGGGGAGTGGCGCCAGGTAAGGCCCCCCTCCCTCCTCCCCCTTACCTGTGTCCGTCCCGGACCATTCCAGCTTCACTAGAGCCCGCGGCTCAACCAGGAACTGTACGCCCTGATTGCGGCCTACACTTCCTGGTTGAGCCACGGGCTCTAGTGAAGGTGGCGACAGGCCGCGACGGATGCAGGTAAGACCCCCTCCCCCTTACCTGGCTTTGCCACCGTTGCCGCATGGGCAGCAGCGACAGTGGCAGGGCCAAGTAAACCCCCCTTACCTTTTTTGCGGAGCTCCGGATCGAGGCGAAGGATCTGCCTTCACCTCAATCCACTCTGCAACGCTCCGCTGCTCCCCCAATACTCTTCGCCTCTGCCTTAAGGGGAGGCGAAGCCCCCGATCCGCTTCTGCTTCTCCGGTCTGAGGAGAAGCAGAGCACATCCCTAGTATACATTGCAAAGGTCAAATAATCTGCTCATTCAGGGCCCTTATCTTAATTCCCAAATTACTGGTGGCTGTTTTCGAATAAAGAAAGTATGTGTATGGTTAATTACTTCCATGTGCTTAGAAGACAAATTGTCTCACCTGGCAGGAGTCTTTACCACCCTCTAAGAATCCAACACAGATCATACTTGGAGTGATTTTTCCTGGGTAAGCTTCTTCACATTCAGCATTAGTTAAGATTGGTGCATCCAGGCACTGCAGAATGTCAGGGCTGTTTGCTGGAAGGAAAGTGAGATAAAAGGAGAAATTCAAGAGTTCTGCAGTAGCCTAGTAATTTTGGGGGAAGTAAGAGCTGCTTAGCTGTATGAGTATATAATTTTATGTAATAAGACATCTGGACTTCACTGGCCCATACACACAGCAAATCAAAATTGCTAGGGTGCTTCCATAATAGATAGGAAATTGAAAAATAATGCAAATGTAGCCCGACCTGCCCTGAATACTACAAAAATGCCACCCAAATGCAATGTTTTTATACTTAAAGGCAGGACTTAAGTAGTACCAAGGTTCTCCAAGGCTCAAATCCCTGAATATTTCTTAAAATTATTATTAATGGTGGAAGTTATGTTTGGTATACATAAGATAACAAAAGATGAGAGCAACCCTGAAAATGTCCAACTTCATCGAGAAAGGATCCCAACACATCAGTGATCAGGCAAAGGAGTTCTCTGTTAGAAGGTGCTTTTCTGACAGACCGGAGGCAAAAACTAACTAACCCAGGCATCCCAAAGTTGTGCAGTCCAGTTCTTCCGCCTTGATCATTTCGGTTGCCTTTTCTGCACCTTTTGCAGCCCTACAGCATCCTTTTTGAGGTGAAATGCCCAGATCCAACCCCATGCATAATTTTGTGCACCTCTATCAAGTCTCCTGTTAATCACCTTTTTTCTAAGATAAAGTGACCTAAATAATATAACTTTTCCCTTTAGGGGAGGCGCTCCAGCCCATTGATCATTTTGATCGCCCCTTTCTGCACCTTTTCCAGCTCTACATATTCTTTTGAGATGCAGTGAGCAGAATTGCACCCAGCATTCCAAGTGTGGTTGCATCTCGCAAATTTGTATAACGTCATTACAGTACAGGTGTGTTTTGAATTCCTCTCCCAACGATCCCCAACACTGGCCTTGTCCACAGCAGGTACACACTGGGTCAATATTATCATCCTTTTACTCAACATAGCCCCACTTTAATGGTCAAAACATAACAGGTGACATGTACGTGACAACAGTGGCTAGAACACCATTAGTCACCCAGAATACCAGCATATGCAAGTTCTCCATTCACATGCTTGGGTGACCCAGATCTCAGCCATACGGTGATGGGTGGACCAAATATTGCTTATACTCACCGCCACTGCTGAGAGTGTTGCCCCACCCTGAGATCAAGCACTTAGTACCAGAAGTCGCACATTTAGTGGGCAAGTTGATGGGGGCAACATTTCTGGCCATTTTAGCAGGAGCTGACAGCTTGATGAGCATGATATCATTATTCAATGTCCGAGAGCTGTATTGTTCATGGCGTATGACTTTTGCAGAATTGATGAACTGCTCGTCCCCTTCAATCTCAAAAATGTTATACTCTCCAAGCCTCACCTCGATGCGACTGCAAAATCAATCGTCCAATGTTATAGTGAGTGAACTATACAGTGTCTGATCTCAAAGTAAACAAGCCTTGTTCTACTTATGCCATACGACTGATCAAATGAACCACATCTCATTTAGCAAAGGGGTCATATCTAAAAATGGAAACTTTGCAATCATACAAATTATACTACAGATCTCCATGACCCTAAGTGGTCCCTGGCTATTATCACAAGACAGGCAGGTTTTTCAAACAGGTTTTATTCTGGTAGTATTTTTATAGCTGTTTTTAAGCTTCCGTATTTTATATTTTATGCTGTCTCTTGCGGTTTTAATTTTTGTGAACTGCCTGGAGAGATTCAGCTATTGGGCGGTATAGAACTAAATAAATAAATAAAATGGGCACATTACCAAGCCATCATATTCAATTGGTGCTCAGTCATATGAATAAGACAAAATCCAGCAAAATGCAAGAGATTCACATTAAGAGCTTTGCGGCTTAAGGTTAAGACCTAGACTAGTAGCGAGATACTACATAAGGTGTACGTTCAGGCCTGAGATCCTTTTTAACTGCAGAAAAGGGTTGCATAAGCTGATCCCTAACATTTGACAGACAATATGGAACTTGGATTGGATAGGCCTGGTAAAAATGCCTGAAGCCTGACTTTTTACCTTCCCTTGCTCAACAGAATACACCCATGCACTTTCAGGCTAGTTCTGGCCAATGATCTAGATTACTCTGAGCTAGACTTTGCCCTCCAGAGACGGGATCAGATGTATGACTCCATGCTGGCCATCACAAAAAGTTGTGTTTTTTCAACAGATAGCATCAAGTACTGTGTGGCTTTCAGGTAAGGGACACTAGACTTATATTCCAGTTTGATGCATGCTTACTTCGGTTTTGTTTACTTGCATATGTTTCTCCCAATACACACCATTTTGTGTATATTTCCCCCCCCCCATTGTATATACCAAATTTGTTTTCATTTTTCGTAAACACAAAAAAACATTCAGAAGAGTGTGAATTTCAGAGTGCAACCGCATTCTGGGTTATATAGAAATCAAGGAAGCGCTAAATATGTACGTTCACATCAAAATAGGAACTGAAGAACATTCTCACCCATCCCTAGCCCTGAGTATGCTACATCTCCTAGTAACCTGGAGCTATTCACATTCATTTATACTAACGGCGAGGTCGAGCTCTATTGTGAGATCTTGGCAGGATCTACACTACTGCTTTAAAGCGCTTTATAACAGTTTTGACAACTGTTGGGGCCTAGGACACACTACATATACAGTTGTCAAAACGTTAAAGCAGTAGTGTGGGGCCTCGTCTACTGGTTACTGTACAAACAGGGCAATGGAGAAAGAACTACTGTTCACTCACGATTGGTAGCAATGAGCAGCTGAAACCACCCATTGGTCATTGATGAGGGAACCGCCACAGAAGTGGTACCCAGAATTCAGTGACACCTGGTAGGGGGCCTGGAGTCTCTGGCAGTCATATCCGCCCACAATCTTGTCATCATCATCCAAAGGGGCAGCAACTGATGAAAAAAGGGAAATCAAAATGGTTAAGAACTTTGGGAAGTGCAAAAGCTGATGGATAACTAAGCTCTGTTCTGTATATTAGCCTGAGAGCCCCATCACATCTAGGTTGAAACGCGCTGTTCCTGTCGCTTCTCTGTTGTCGCTCTGACGTCGCTTCCTGAAAACAGGAAGTAATAGGCTCATTCAATCCAGTAGGAGAGAGCAGCAACCAGACTTTTTCTGGGGGGCGGGGAGGTTTGTGGCGCAACGAAGGCCAGAAGGAGCGGAAGATGTGCGAGAGGTAGACGACGTCATGTGAGTAATCTGTGAGTGCCCAGTTATGAGTGTGCAGTAAAACGCTCGTCGGATGGAGCTTTGAGAGGTGTGGACCCAGAAATTTCAGGCTGTAGGTGATGAGTTAATTTTGTCAGATGATTGAAAACTTATACACAGGCGCACACACACAAATTCCCCAAGAAAACTAGAGGGCTGTCTATATGTTTAAAAGCCCCTCAGTGGCTGCACCAGTCATACGATGCAGCCGCCATCTTGCAGCCACTGCAAGGCTTTTCCATGAAGCTGCACATTAGAAAAAAATGGGGACTTACCCTGTTTACACTGGAGCAAGGTCACTACGGCCCTTCCACTGACTGACCTTACTTCAGCATCCAGCCAGAGGCATGCCCGTTTGGATGGAGACCTATGATTGGCTGCCAAATGCTGGGCAGAGGGCAGGGGGTGGGCCCAGAGAGCCAAATGGCCACCATAAAGCCTGTGCTGTTTCCTGCTGTAGGCCCGTTTCTATCCCACGGCAACAAAAGTGTGGGGTTTTCCCTAAAGCAGCACCATGAAGGCAGTCTCTTCTTGTCAGGATTACTGGTTCTAAGCATCTAGCCTTCTCCCTGATGTGCTAGTGTTCTGTGTGCAAGGAATGTTTTTGTAAAGAGGAATGCTCATTCATAACAGCCTAGAGTTTGGAGAGCTCAGGCAGCCCCCTGCCCCTGCCCTGCCAGTGAGCTCGCTGAGCCCCACTCACTCAGCCCCACTTCAAGAATGCTCAGAAGCCTGCATAACCCTCCCGAGCCATAAGCAAAGCACGCTTTGTGGGGCCTCCAGAAAGAGCACAATTCTGCCAGCAATGGCATTCTGCCAGCCAGAAAGCGCACTTTGCGGTCCTCCATTGCACCAATCAGGGCCTTAAATGCCCCGTGGTTCCCCCACACCAGCGCCACCTACAGTCCGGACCCGACCACTCCATTCTCTCCTCATTGCGTACTCTAGACATTAGAAGTCTGTAAAGAGAATCAAATGTAGTTTAAAAAGCCTCACCTGCTGCTCCCAGGAAGGCAAAGATCAAGAGGAGTTTCATGGTGTCTGTTGGTGGTCTTGTTGACTGGAACAGGACTTTCTCAAGACATGTCTGCCCAATTTATACTTCCCTCAGGCTCTTATCTCCTCAGCCCAAGGTCCTACCAGCTGCCCACTTCGCAGGGCCTTGAATAAGCCCAACTAAAATACGCATTGTCAAGTGCAGAGAGTGATAACATGATTCCAGATACCTTGAATCTGAAGTGAAAAAACAGAGTATTAGGAGCAATTCTGGCAGTGTGCTGAGTCCTGTCTTGAACCCCCTTTCTGCCATCTTTGGTTATTATAGGGCGACCATATGAAAAGAAGGACAGGGCTCCTGTATCTTTGACAGTTGTATTGAAAAGGGAATTTCAGCAGGTGTCATTTGTATATATGGAGAACCTGGTGAAATTCCCTCTTCATCACAACAGTTAAAGCTGTAGGTGCCCTGCCCTCTTTGGTCATTCTAGTATAGCTCCTGCACTTTAACTCCTGCGATGAAGAGGGGATTTCACCAGGTTTCCCATATATACAAATGACACCTGCTGAAATTCCCTTTTCAATACAACTGTTAAAGATAAAGGAGCCCTGTCCTCCTTTTCATATGGTCATCCTAGTTATTAAATATTGGGTGACCCTATGAAAAGGAGGACAGGGCTCCTGTATCTTTAACTGTTGCATAGAAAAGGGAATTTCAGCAGGTGTCATTTGTATATATGCGGAACCTGGTGAAATTCCCTCTTCATCACCACAGTTAAAGCTGCAGGAGCTATACTAGAGTGACCAGATTTAAAAGAGGGCATGGCACCTGCAGCTTTAACTGTTGTGATGAAGAGGGAATTTCACCAGGTTCCCCATATATACAAATGACACCTGCTGAAATTCCCTTTTCAATACAACTGTTAAAGATACAGGAGCCCTGTCCTCCTTTTCATATGGTCACCCTAGTTATTATGAAACCTCATTATATCTACTCCTGTAGCTGTTCCCTGCTAAGCTCCAGACGTGGTTTCCGGAAGAAGTACAAAGAGTTGGTTATTACGTTTAAAACCCTAGTTTGCGTTACTTTTTTCATGAAAATGAAAAACAAAGAAATATTACAAATATAGGAATAGCATCATTTTTTCCATCAGCTATACCGTTCATTTTTTTAAAAAAGAAATAGAAAAGGAAAGAGTTATGCATAGGTTTCAAGAAAAGCAGACCAGATATCCATGTATTTATCCACTTGCAAGTCGTGCCTATATAACACCCGTTCAAATGTTGAGAGCGTTGTTAAGTGCTCAGTCCATTGCATTATGGGAGGTGAGCATTTATGCGTTACATGCTCTGTGTCAGCTAGTAATCTAATTTTAAAAAGGTATTATTAATCTGTTTGTGTTACGTACAAGTTGTTAAAGTTTTAAGAATATTTCGTTTGTTCAAAGCTATACTCTGCTGACTGCTGAAATATTGTAATGTCTCGATACAGTAAGACTGACAATCTTGTAATGTTAATGAAATGTAAAATGGAACTAAGAAAACAATCCCAGGACGTCAGGGCTATTTCATTAACCAATAGTATGCTGTCTGTTGTATGACAAAGCACTGGGGCAGGAGAGCTTTATTTACCCCATCTAGGATGACAGAAATGTGCCCTCCACATATTTTGGGCTGGAATTCCCATCAGCCAGTATGGTCAAGGGTCAGGAATGCTGGAAGTTGTAGTTCATCTGGTTGGTGAAGGCTACCATGGGCTAGTCCACCTGAAGCAGAAGCCAGTTTTTTTTCTTCTGTAAAGAAAGGGGGGTAAGAAACTCTTGACCACCTTGTATTTATTAAAGTTAAGACCCCCTCCCCAATCTTAGAGTTCTGGCCCCCTCCACTGAACAGTGTCCCTTGGTGTGTGTGTGTGTGTGTATTTGGCCTGGCTCTACACAAAATACCTTGACCTGGCGCTGAGGTGAATGAAAATTTCCAGAGATTGATCTTGAATTTTGTCATTAGCTTTATAGAACTAAAATATAGATCTCCTGACCCTTGTCAGTTCCAGATATTTCTTTCCCAGAATTGCCGCCTGATGGTGCAACGGATTTTGTCACACAGAACCAATGAGAATCTTTGCTAGTGCAACATGTGTAAGGGAAGGTCATGTCAGTTTTCCCTCCCTGTTGCCTCTGCTCTTTCGCCTTACCAGCTGCCTGCCATGCAGAAATTTAACCGGTGAGGCTTTCCCCCACAGTAATCTCCAGGCCAGCCAAAGCTTCACTTGCTAAATTTCTATGAGTCAATAATAGTGCCAATGGAACCTGCCCTCACCCCTCTGTGTGTGTGTATGAGAGAGAGGGGTGGTGGTAGATCAGGGTGTATAGGGAAGGATTGAATATGCCCTCTTGACGGACGGTGGTCCAGGTGAGAACTGCCCTTACCTCAGTGCCTACTGTGACTTTTAAAAAAAACCACACACAAAACACCCACTTTGGAGTATCTAGGCAGAGAGTACAGGCATGTCTAGATGAGGAGTTATCCCCGGGATCACCCTGGGATCACCCTGTGTGTCCACATGACACACAGGGGATCCCGGGTCAGGGAGGCATGATACCTCTCTTTCCCCAGGATAACTGGGACGGCTTTAATCCTGACTTTTCCTGCAGTCTCGGGATTGTCCCAAGACCGCGGGATGTGTGGGCAGTCGTCCTAGCTCCTCGCAAGTAAACGCGAGGAGCCGGGAACCGGGCTTGGGGCATGGAGCTCTTCAGGAGCTCTGTGCCCATTGGGTGTGGGAGGGGGAAGCGGTATCTTTTTTTAAAAAAACCTCAAACACTTACCTTTTTGATGGAATGCTCTTGCGCCCATCTTCAATAAAAAAAAACAAAAAAACAAAATGGCGGGCACAACGTCCTCTTCCTCCCGGGATGTTGCACGCTGCGTGTGGACTGAGGGGGAGGATCTCGTGATCACCATATCGTGAAACCCTAACCCTAACCCTCCCCCTCCCTAGATCTAGACATGCCCTAGGATTGTCAGCATGTTCCTATTTCTTTTGACAGCAGTATGACACAGCAGAACCCGGGGTCATCCTGTGAAGCTGAGAGATTCAGGACAAATAAAAGGAAGCACTTCTTCATGCAGCGCATAGTTAAATTATGGAGCTCACTACCACAAGATGTAGTGATGTCCACCGATTTGGATGGCTTTAAAAGGTGTTTGGATAAATTCCTGGAGACCAAGGCTATCAATGGCTACTAGCCCTGATGGTTGTGTGCTATCTCCAGTATTCGAGGCAGAAGCCTGTGTGCACCAGTTGCTGGGGAACATGGGTAGGAGGGTGCTGTTGCACCATGTCCTGCCTTGTTGGTCCCTGGCCGGTGGCTGGTTGGCCGCTGTGTGAGCAGAGTGCTGGACTAGATGGACCCTTGGTCTGATCCAGCATCAGGGCTCTTCTTATGTTCTTATGTTCAGCCCCAGCTAGCGTGGCCAATGGTCAGGAATTCTGGGAGTTCTTGCCCAACATATCTGGAGGGAACCAGCTTGGAGAAGGCTGATCCAGAGTTGTCAGCAAGTGGTCATGCCTTCAAAAGTTTCACCAGCTGATGTTGGCAGATCCCTGTTAATGGCACAGACCTAAGCCAGGCCAGTGATGTTCTGGCTCCTGGACCACCTTTCCTGCAAATATAGCTCCCAAACCTCAGATTAGCATAATTGGGGAAATGCAGGATTAGGAATGCAGTGTGTCCTTCAAAACATTTGCTTGCCCGCACATGACATAAAGAGGTGGGAGGTTTTTATCTATAGTTAGAAGATGTTGCTCTGAAGTGCTGCGTCAAACGTGCTTGCAAAGAAGTACACTGTCAAGTCCTCTTGCTTTGCAGAGGAAATATGCAGGTGAAAGACCTCCTTCTGGGATGATCAGCTGTGAATTGGTCAGGAACATTGCCTTGTTCTTGTGGCTTTCCATACAGGAAGGAAGAGAGCAGATGTAGATGCTGCCCTGTGGCCTGTTGGTTATGCACATCTGTCTGAACTCCAGCAAGGCAGTTTTGCCTTCATGGAGCACCAGACTCCAGGATTGGCTGATTTCGGCCTTTGAGCATCCTGAGAGGGAGATAGAAAATCATTAAAACTGTCTCCGAGGCTGATGAACTGTGAAACGGATAGCAACATTGCTTTCCTACGGGGGAGCATTATTACAGAAGTTAGAGGAGCTGCATCCCCTGCGTGTTATCCTGCTGGAACCAGAACATGCTGTAGTGCCCATCTGCTTGTCTATGCTCTAGCCGGGTATTCTGGCCTTATTGCAGCACCGGGTTCCCTTAGGGGAGGATCTCTGCATCTGAGCATCCTAGAAAGATGGTAAGGAAAACCTTCTAAGAGAAATTAAGTTTAAACTAAGGGCCTTGCAAGACCTACTTGGAGGGGCCAGCCTGCACTAGAAGTAGTGCGAGCTGTCGCCCCAGTCTAAACGTCAAACGCGACGGGCTGCAGGAAAGCCCCGTCACGTCCACCATTTTTAAATTATTTTTAAAGAGCTGGGTGCCCAGGAGCACACCATTGATTAAGCTAGGCTTTTTTTAAAAAAAGGGTTCCCTGCTTCCCCCCCCAATCTCCCCCCCTGCCCATGATCTCCGATCCCCCCATCCCCCCCATCTCCCCACCCTGCCCTGATGGCCACAGCGTTCCTGTGGAGCACTGCACGCCGTCCGCTGCTTTTCCCAGCTACTCGTGAGTAAATGCAGTACCCGGGAAAAGCGGCGGTACGGGCTATATGCTTGCCGTCTTGGGCTCAGCCCGAGACCGCGGGAAATACTGGGCCACAACTGGTGCCGGTTATCCCGGGCCAAGGGAGGGTTACCCCTAGGGTGACCATATGAAAAGGAGGACAGGACTCCTGTATCTTTAATAGTTGCATTGAAAAGGGAATTTCAGCAAGTGTCATTTGCATGCATACACACCAGGTGAAATTTCCTCTTCATCACAACAGTTGAAGCTGCAGGAGCTATACTGCAGCTGTACTGTGACCAGATTTAAAAGAGGGCAGGGCACCTGCAGCTTTAACTGTTGTGAAGAAGAGGGAATTTCAACAGGTTTTCCATATAAGCAAATGACACCTGCTGAAATTCCCTTTTCTATGCAACTGTTAAAGATACAGGAGCCCTGTCCTCCTTTTCATATGGTCACCCTAGTTACCCCTGCCTGAGCCCAGGATCCCCTGTGTGTCATCTGGACACACAGGGGCCGGGCCAGAGCTCACACCAAGCTACCCCATGGTCTAGCAAGCCCCTAATTTCTCAGATGAGGGGGACCTTTAATACAGCTGCTACACCTCCAATTAATCCACATTGATGCTGCTTTGCTCTCTGGGAAGGCTTTGAACTTCAGTCATATACAGCAGCAGTAGTATCTACTTTCATCCCTGCTTCCAATAGGCTGGCTCTGCTTATGACATCACAAAGGGAGAACCAGGGGCTGCCAGCCTCAGTTCATGGATCAATCCATTACATTTGAGCTGATTCATGAGAGTGGTTCATTTCTGTTTATTTGGGCGGGCTGGGGAGTAAATGCGCGTTTATTTTTTGAGCTAACTTGCCTCACACACAACTGGTGGGCCACTAAGCAAAGGCAGCTCACTCACCATATATGGCAGCCTACCAGTAGGTCAGTAACTCTCCCAGAAGGGCTGGCACAGGACCTGCCACTGCCCAAGACAGGAGGACACACCATTCTGGGGTGGGGGTGGGGGGGCGGAGTTGCTGCTGTGTGCTGCCACTAATCACAAAGGGCTCACGAAAGGATCACGTCCACAGTCCTTTTGCAATGATCCTCAGAAAATCACCCAAAGCAAGAATTTCCTTTTGATTCTGGAAATGTGTGAGTAACTAGCATAACAGAAACATTAATGCGTCCTAGCAAAACGTTTTGGCTTTCCCTTTAGTCAGCTGCTCTGATCTGAATCAAAGGGTACCGCAGCCAAGGTGGCAGTAATAGATCACGGAGGATGGAATATTCCCAGTGTTTGCTGTAAACAAGTCAGGTATTATCCTCCAGGCTGAGACTGCGGGGTGTAAAGGCGTCAAGACCATGTAATCTAAAGGTATCCAGGTGTTTTCTGGAGTAATAATAACAATGATGATGATAATAATAAGAATAATAATAAGAAAACGGGCAAGCCTGCTAATTTTTTAAAAGATTCCACACACATGTGCAGAGTCTCACATTTTGAACTCACTTGACTCATCCTAGTTCACCAACATGACCACAGCAATAAAACAGGATTTCCTTCTGCTGCACGGATGCTCAGCATACGTACTAAGGAGTAAGCATCATTTTTTTTATAGAAAAGGAATATATATATATATATATATATATATATATATATATATATATATATAAATTAATCCTTTTAAATTAACTATCTTTGACCTGGTGTGCTTACCACAGTTCCATTTTGAGGTTATGTGGCAGAAAAGCAGGAAAGGAAATGTTCCTTATGTAGTGGTTAGATCTCAGTGGTGTGACAAAACTGAAAGTAGGTACAGTGGATTAAGAGCCTTGTGTAGAAAAGCTATGATTCTACAGTAAGGAAGAGATTCTCTCCCCCTACACAGAGAGAGAGAGAGAGAGAGAGAGAGAGAGAGAGAGAGAGAGAGAGAGACCTTCTCTCTCTCAAGTGCTATGCAGATCAGGCAGACGGTTATTGTACACTGAGGAAGAGCCTCACAACCGCTGTGTAAGCTGCTAGCACAAAAATACGTGGCTGAATCCTCCCTCTTGACAGAGGAGATTGTCAAGTTAAATACTTCTTTCTGCAGTCGGTGAGCCGTGAATCTTTTGGAATTCGTTTCATTGTTCACAGGAATATTTTCTCCTATAGAGTAATAGAGGAGCTGAAGCCCCATCCCTTGGTGCTGCTGGTACCAATACATTTGGTCATGTTGGAAGGTTTGCCTGCATCTCAGCTGGGCTGTCTTTCCCTTCTCCACAACCAAGCTCAGAGGAGTCTGCTGGATCTCTCCGTCTGTGCGCCCTGTGGGAATAAGAAAGATGCACCAAAATAAAGTGCTCATGTCATCATCATCGCCATCATTATCTATACTGAATGCCAATGGCATTCAGCTATGCCTGCTGAATGCCATTGGAATGGTCGTGGCTTCCTCCAAGGTACCCCAAGAATTGGGGCTGATGAAGATGACCATGTTACTCCACTCCTGAAATCTCTTCATTGGCTTCCAATTCACTTCAGAACCCAATATAAACTTCTCCTGTTAACCTTCAAAGCTTTTCACGGTCTAGCTCCTTCCTATTTCTCCTCTCTCATCTCACACTATTGCCCCGCTCGTGCTCTTCGCTCCTCTGATGCCATGTTTCTCGCCTGCCCAAGGGCCTCTACTTCCCTTGCTTGGCTTCGTCCATTTTCTTCTGCTGCCCCTTACGCCTGGAACGCTCTTCCAGAACATTTGAGAACTACACGTTCAATCGCAGCTTTTAAAGCTCAACTAAAAACTTTTCTTTTTCCTAAAGCTTTTAAAACTTGATGTTGTGCGGACTTTATACTGTTAGTTTTACCCTACCCTGTACCTGCTTACCCTACCCTGTGCCTGTTTGCATTCTCTTCCCCTCCTTATTGTTTTACTATGATTTTATTAGATTGTAAGCCTATGCAGCAGGGTCTTGCTATTTACTTACTCTGTACGGCACCATGTACATTGATGGTGCTATATTAATAATAATAATAATAATAATAATAATAATAATAATAATAATAATAATATGCTGAGAAATCTCCAGTACCGCCCTCCCTTCCCAGATCTGCAGTTTGCAAGGTTTGCAGAGAGGGTCGGGTGGTCAGGAAACAATTTGTCTGTGCTAGCAATAGTGTGCCTAGTTACGTAAAGAGATCAAAAACTGATAGCAGTGTTAGTCTCTTAAAAGAATATTCACAGGAATAGTAAAAACAGCACTTTTGTTAGGAGCAAGCGAACTTCCAGAAGGCAGCGTTCAGGTTGTTGAGTTTACATTGTATACACTCCAGGGCAGGATCTACACTACTGCTTTAAAATGGTTAGGGCCAGGACACATTCCAAATACAGCTTTTAAACTGTTTTATTGTGTCACATCCAGCTTAGTGTAGATCTGGCCTAGACTGCAAGCAATATTGTCAAAGCAACCTGCCCGTCAGCTTTTGAGGTTTGCCACCTCTTCCCAGGGCACCACAGAGAGACCTTCAAATCTCCAAGCGGTGGACGCTTCCCCCCACCCAATTCCCTCTCTTGCCCTGTCTGGTGCCCCTCCCTTGCCTGCTGTGGGGCACACCTGGAGTCCTCATCACTCCAGCAGCGGGCAACAGGAGCAAGTGTAGCTGACTTGTGCCCAGCTGAATCTGGAAGTCTAAAAATCCGGTATCCTGGGCAAGAGGTGTCTACCCTGGAAGCTTCTTTTCTCTAACCAGTTGTCATCACCCTTCCATCCTTGTTTATCTCAATGTAAGAGAAATGTAATAAAACCTTGAAAAAGAAAGATGTGGCACTTCTTTGCCAAGAGTTGCCTCGTCTGCTAAAAACCCACCTGCGAGCCAGAGAGAAACAGCCGCCCACCATGCTATCTGAGCCTTCATCTCCGAATGTTTGCTGCCGTCAAGCACCCTTCCTCTGTTAGCACCTGGAGCAGAATTTTGTCTTCCTTCAGAAGTCTGAAGGCACAAAGTCTCCCCCTTGAGGACACCTCTCTCTACTAAAAGAAGCAGCCGATAGTACTGCTCTCTGCAAATTAACGAATTTGAGCAGCGCCAGGAAACAGTTTATGGGATGATGTCATGCCATCCATTTCGTTCATGAGACGTATTTTTATTCATTACATTTCTATGTTGCCCACCAGCCAAAGCTCTCTCAGCAGTTCACAAAATAAAATTTCAAACCATAGTATATAAAAATGTAATAAAAATATGCTTCAAAATACTAACATTTTAAATCTGGGGGAGGAAAAGTAAAAACAAACAGCAGTGCAAGATCTAAAAAGCACTAATACCTCCTGGAAATGGCTATCCACATAAGAGAAGAAGTACCACAGGTCAATACCTCACACATCCAGTCCAGATAGCCAACAGAGTCACACTGGGAGGTCCAAGAGAAACAGCAGGGTCACACGGTCCCTGTCCTGTCTCAGCAAAGGTCATTCCACAGGGTGACCAAGGCAGTTTGCATTGCATTAACAGGCCTGAAACCCAATTGAAATTAATCTCGATAATCAGTTCCATTCAAGTCTGAGTGTCTGGAGTTTGCTGGCAACTACCCGATGTGAGTTAGTAGCCATCATGAGACTGCCCTCAGAATTAAGTAGGCTCTCTGTCTGGCTTTCACCCTTTCTCTTGCGTTTCCTCCCTCACCTCCCTCCATCTTCCTCCTTTGAAACCAACTTAAAAAAATAATGCTGGTGCAAGGTGCCTCTTGTCATCCACTTGAGGTCATGACCCATCAATTGGACCAATGATGAAAAAGTGTTAACCTGACATTTTCACCCAACCAACCCACTTCTGTATTTTATCTGTCAGAAGGCTATGCAGCGTAGTATATGCATGAGGCGCTTGTGGTTGTAGAGTGCACTCACATTCAACAGAATTTTCAGGGCAGGAGGAAGCTGCAAACTAGAGTGAGGCTGAAGGTAACAAATGTACATGCCACCCAACCCCATGCAAAGTTTGACCTGCATAGCTTGAAAAAGATCAGGCTGTTACTGAACTTGCGTTATACGTGGGGCTGCCTTTGAAAACGGTCCGGAAACTTCAACTGGTACAAAACAGGGCAGCACAATTACTAACAGGGACTGGCCAACGAGACCACATCACGCCAGTCCTTTTTCAGCTTCATTGGCTGCCAGTCCAGGTCTGGGCCCGATTCAAAGTACTGGTATTAACATTCAAAGCCCTAAATGGCTTGGGGCCAGGCTATTTGAAGGAACGCCTCCTCCCGTATGTACCTGCCCAGACCCTAAGGTCATCTTCAGGGGCCCTTCTCTGCGAGCCCCTGCCAAAGGAAGTGAGGCAGGTGGCTACCAGGAGGAGGGCCTTCTCTGCTGTGGCACCCCGGCTGTGGAATGAGCTCCCTAAGGAGGTTCGCTTGGCACCTACATTATATATCCAGGTGAAGACCTTTTTAGTCTCCCAGTATTTTAACAGTTTATAAATTAATTTTTACTTTGCTGTTTTAAATTTGTATTTTTGCATTGCTGCTGTTTTTATCTTGGTTGTGCTTTTATACTGTATTTTATACTATGGTTTTATGCTGTTGTGTTATACTTTGAATTGTCTTAATTTTGTAAACCTCCCAGAGAGCTTCGGCTATTGGGCGGTACAGAAATGCAAAAAATAAATTAAATAATGGTGAGTATGGTGTCAATTGGCTTTAACCGAGAACCTCATGCTTTGAGGCTGGGATCAGGGAGGTGTTCAACATCAGGCCTTCTGACTGGTGAGCAATAGGATGGCCCTGGATTGGCCAGGCATGGTGTAAGTATGAGAAGCCTACCCTGCTCAACAGAGCAAATCCTTCTGTGTGCCAACGACTCAACTACCAAGACCTTGGATTGGAAAACACTCACTCCAGGACTATATCAGAGTATTGCTGCCCACAGCCACAGCCCGGTCCTAATGCAAGATGCAATTGTAACAGGAGCATCATTTGGAAGAGCATAAATGTTTAAGATGTGAAGACACATCTTTTTTTTTTATTAAGCCTTTTATGCCGCCTTGATGGCTTTTTAGCAAATATGGCAGTATATAAATCTTAATATTAAATAAATGAATAAGAATGGTTAAAGACGGTTGGAAAACACAGCGTATAATATTGCAGATAAGCTTTCAGTGTCAGCAGCGGTGGCTGGGTTTCCCCATCTTCTGTAGCCTGCTGAGGTTGGTCCGTGTGTATTTGTGGCTTAGATGTGTGTGGGGGGGGGAGCAGTCCCACGATGTTTATGTGCAGCCGTGAGGCAGGGAGTTCTCTCTGTGCCTTTACTGGCTGCACAGAAATATACTGCTGAGTCTGCAGCCTGCCCCAGAGGGGTGAACAGGGAAGCATGTGTCACATTTCGTCTGCTTATAGCATAGGTCTTCATATCCATTACTGGATCACTTTCAGCTACAGAGTAACCGATAGGCTGCAGCTGCTTCTGTGCACTGTTGCTCCCCTGCCCATACCAAAGGATTGTAACGTAGGTGCTGTCATCATGTTCACAGTCTATGCTTGTCCGGGTCCCCGCCTGGATGATTTTGAACGGTTCCTTCTGTGTCACGGTGATCCCACTGCAGAGACCTGTAAAGTCCTGAGAAGTGAACAAGGCCCATCACAAGAGCACCTGCTCAGTTCATACAACACAGTCCAAATGTGCTGCTTGGTTTACAGCTTCATTTCTGGTTTTGAAGCAACACCCAGTCCTGTCCTCCCCCTCAATGAATTCCATCCAATTTTTGTACCAAAGGCCTTTTTCCCCCCTTACAGCAGACAAAGGACTGAGAAATGTAACAGGCAAGAGTGGAAGTTGTGGTGAAGTCCCCATCCCAATGACCCTGGCTTTCTTTCTCTCATCCACTTCTGCTGCAGTTTCATTTCCTCCATAGAAATAAATGGCAGCCATTCACTTAGATAGAAGAGAATAACAGGATGCCCTCAGGGACAAGATTGGGTTGGGTTCTAGACTTGATCCCCTGCCCCAAGTCATTAAAGGATCGAGGCTGGCACTCTTCAAATACTTGAAAGGTTGTCACACAGAGGAGAGCCAGGATCTCTTCTCGGTCATCCCAGAGCGCAGGACATGGAATAATGGGTTCAAGTTACAAGAAACCAGATTCCAGCTGGACATCAGGAAAAACTTCCTATGGTTAGAGCAGTATGGCAATGGAATCAGTTGCCTGGTGAGGTTGTGGGCTCTCCCACACTAGAGGCCTTCAAGAGGCAGCTGGACAACCATCTGTCAGGGATGCTTTAATTTTTGTGAACCGCCCAGAGAGCTTCGGCTATTGGGCGGTATAAAAATGTAATAAATAAATAAATAAGGTGGATTTCTTCATGGAGCAGGGGATTGGACTCCAACTATTAAACCTAGGACCTTCTACATGCAAAGATGGTGCTCTACCACCGAGTGACCACCCATCCCCTCCTTCCTCATTTAGGAAAATCATCATGGTCTTTTTTCTGTCCCTTCTTGCCTCTTCACCAGTTTGTCTTCTCAGTTGCAAGCAGTTTCTACCTCACTGACAACTATCTTAACGAATTTCATCATTCTATGCTGCTAATTTATTTCCATCCCTTGGAAGCCCATGGACCTATCTTGCCTGGGAGAGAGATTCTTACCTGTCAGCAGCTGCAAGCCAACACAGACCCTCAGGCCCTCCCTCCACATGGCCTCTGTTGCATGAAAATGGCAAAATAAGACTTCTTTGCACCCAAGTTTGGGACTAGAGCTCTGTTCAAGAGGCGGCTCAGTCAAGCACCTGATTGGTGGTTGGGAACTTCTTGTAGGACTCTCCATCCAATGAGGCAGAGCAGCTGGGGAGCTGCAAAGGAGGAGGAACTTATCTCTGCTAAGGTTAAATCTTAAATTGATAAAGCATCAGTTTAGGGAATTTCAGTTGGTCAAATCTGAATGCTTTAGCAACCCTACTTTAATAACATCTCCTGAGTTATCACTCAGTACTGCTTCTTAAGCAGGAATGGGCAAATCAGTCCATTTTGGATCCGTATCATGATTGCACGTGTTCATTCATAGGCCTATTCCATCCACAGGTCTGTTTCTGCAATTAGAAGCAAAACAAACTAAACCTAACCCCTTGCGATTAAAAGCGGTGAACTGGGGAAACGGGGTGGAAAGGCTGTGGATAGTTCCACTATCAATGGTCATATACTGGTAATTGCTTAAGGTGTCTTTAATATATTATGTACTAAAGCTGTCCAGTATACTTCAAGAACATCTGAAC
The DNA here is from genome assembly GCF_023053635.1 of Elgaria multicarinata webbii. Lineage (NCBI taxonomy): Eukaryota > Metazoa > Chordata > Lepidosauria > Squamata > Anguidae > Elgaria > Elgaria multicarinata. The sequence goes on from NC_086176.1 coordinate 10,754,507, forward strand.
TATATAGTATTACATAAAACCATCAATTAAAAGCTATAAACAATAAAACCAAACGCGTTTCCACCCACTATGGTCTTTCTCGGTGATATACTAAGAAGTGTATCATATGAAGTACAGAAAATAGTTTTTGGATCGTTTTGGTCACTATTCTGTTGCTTTTTTTAAAAAAGTCTATCTACTGGATTCAGGTTGTTTCTCAAGCTAGTGACTTTTATGTATGCCCTTCTATCCCACCTGTCTCTCCTCTCTCTACTAGCAGCCTGAATAGTAACATACTGAAGTATCACAAGTAGTGCTAGACCAGTTGCATAAAATAGCTCTTTGTCAGTCCTAAACCACCTTATCAGGTGGGCCAGGAAGGCATACTTAAAAGCCGCTAGCTTGAGAAACAACCTGAATCCAGTAGGCTTTTAATAGCCTTTTTTTAAAAAAAGCAACAGAATAGTGGCCAAAACGATCCAAAAACTATTTTCTGTACTTCATATGTATGTTAATTTTAGTATATCACTGGGAAAGACCATATTGGGTCGAAACACGTTTGGTTTTATTGTTTATTGCTTTTAATTGATGGTTTTATGTAATACTATATAGTTCAGATGTTCTTGAAGTATACTGGACAGCTTTGGTACATAATATATTAAAGACACCTTAAGCAATTACCTGTATATGACCATTGATAGTGGAACTATCCACAGTCTTTCCACCCCTTTTCTCCAGTTCACCACTGTTTCTGCAATTACACACACACCGCATGAAAATTCTCATTCAAATACTAATTTTAATACGAGGTTTTGAACGTATTTTCTCTCAAAATACAAATTGATAAATGTATTTTATCCTAAAATATGACTTTCACATGCATATTGCTATGAGTTTTTTAAAAACAGAAAGTGCATTACAAAATCCATAGAAATCTGAAAAATAACGACATTCCAAACCACATATTAGTCCGGTGGTGTGTTGTGTCTTTGTGTGTGTGTGTGTGTATGTGTGTGTGTAGAGCAAGATACTTCATATTGTGAGGCTATTGAGTACAAGGAACAGGGTCTTTCCAGAGGTGTCCCCACAGCTCGAATCAGCTTCTATCAGGTCTACAGGAAGGCTCTCAAGCCCCCCCCCCATTTCCCCCCCACCGGTCTCTTCATAACCTGTGGGATGCAGGTTTTATTGGCATTATCAATTTTTGTAGTGTTTTTAATAATTTTATTGAATATTGATTTATTGTCTTTCTTTTGTATTTGAATATTTTGGTATTGTTTTACTCTTGTATGTTGGCTAGAGAGGATTCTACTCTTAAAGGGTTTAAAATAAACAAAATAATAAAATAAATATATGTGATCTCTCAGTCAGGGTGGAACAAGATGCTCTCAAAACCTACATTTGCTGAAATAAAGGGACAGGAAACACTGAAAGGTGAGGAAGAAGGAGGGAATTGCTTGGCTCTCCTGTGCCAGCAGAAGATTCCTTATTCTCCTCTGGATATGTGAGGTTGCCCAGAGGCCTCGCTCAGTCAGGCTACTGGGTGGTATAAAAATGTAATAAATAAATAAATAAATATCAGAGCCCTTCTGGTCAGAAAAATCAGAGACACCATTGGGGGAGGCATTTGCAGGTGAACACTGGCAGGTGTGGGAAGGAATAAGGATTGCTTCTCCTCTGCTGATTCCCTGGGAGCCTCAGCTCTGTCCCCGCACATACTGATGAAACAAGTTTTTGTAGGGGGAAGAGGTTACTTTGAAGTGCTGTGTCTGATCTGCTTGCACAGAAATACACAGACGAATCCTCTGGCTTTGCCGAAGAGATGATCAGGTGACATGTGTCTGTTTCAGGCTGCTCGGCTGAGAAACGGTCAGACTGCGTGCCATTCTCTTGAAGTTGCTTATAATAGAAGTTATAGAGGAGCTGCAGCCCCTGCCCTCCTGCCTGCCGATACCAAAGCATGGTCTCATGCCCATTGTTTTGGGTGCACTCCATGGTGACGGTTTGGCCTTCTCGCCGCACCATGCTCCAGGGTTGGACGACATCTGCATTGGAGCCACCTGGAAGACAGAGAAAAGGTCAAAGCATGTGAGAAAAAACTGCATTTAAAACAACGGGTCCAGTAAGAACCTTGAAGGCAGCCTATGAGGACTTTTTGAGCAGAGGTCTCACCTACTTCCAAGAGACAAATGACCGCACACCAGCCGATCCACATCTCTGAGCCGGGGGTAAACGTTTGAGAGGTTTTATGTGGCTGCAGTGAGCACTTCCTCTTCTGGCTCCAGTTTATGACATCACAAATGTGGGGCAAAGAAGGGGACGGGTTGAATTGCTCTTATTTATGGAATAATCTACTAAACCACTGCATTTGATTTGACAGGACTGGGTGTTCAGAGCAATATTACTGAGGAACTGTTTTAACTGTACCTCTAACATCTTAACGCTGGAAAAAACCCAGGCTGCTCTTTAAGAGTTTAAATAGATGGATAGATAGATATTTTCCTTCACTCCTGGGGGGAAAATCCTCTTCTTAACTAAGTTTTTAAATATGTTGTGGCTGGTGCTTTTTCTCTCACCAGTCAGAGGAACTGGAGTGAAATGAGGATGTTTTTGTAGGGGGAAGAGATTACTTTGAAGTGCTGTGTCTAAGCTGCTTGCACAGAAATACACAGACGAATCCTTTCGCTTTGCTGAAGAGATGATCAGGCGACACGTGTCTGTTTCAGGCTGCTCGGCTGAGAAACGGTCAGACTGCGTGCTGTTCTCTTGAAGTTGCTTATAATAGAAGTTATAGAGGAGCTGCAGCCCCTGCCCTGCAGCCTGTCGATACCAAAGCATGCTATTATGCCCATTGTTTTGTGTGCACTCCATGGTGATGGTTTGGCCTTCTCGCCGCACCATGCTCCAAGGCTGGACGACATCTGCATTGGAGCCACCTGGAAGACAGAGAAAAGGTCAAAGCATGTGAGAAAAAACTGCATTTAAAACAATGGGTCCAGTAAGAACCTTGAAGGCAGCCTATGAGGACTTTTTGAGCAGAGGTCTCACCTACTTCCAAGAGACAAATGACCGCACACCAGCCGATCCACATCTCTGAGCCGGGGGTAAACGTTTGAGAGGTTTTATGTGACTGCAGTGAGCACTTCCTCTTCTGGCTCCAGTTTATGACATCACAAATGTGGGGGGAAAGTAGGTGCCAGGTTGAATTGCTCTTATTTATGGAATAATCTACTAAACCATTCCATTTGATTTGACAGGACTGGGAGTTCAGGGTGTGGAACTTAGCCTCACTGATGTTTATAAGTGCACCGTAGCTTCTGGACTCCAGAAAATCCTAGGCCCCTGAGTACGGTACTTCAAGAAAGCTGACATTGATCTATATTTCCCTTTGTTCTTCAAACTAAGGTTTTAAATTAGGAGTTATATTTGCACAATTGCTGGCTATTCTTTGCTCACTTTCCTACCTGAAGCTGGCTGTGCTCCCGCATCAGTCATCCTCCCAGGGCTGGTCTTGTTGAGGGGTAAGCCCCGGGATGGATCTGCGTGTTATCTTGCTGGAACCAGAACATGCTGTAGTGCCCATCTGCTTGTCTACACTCCAGCTGGGTATTCTGGCCTTATTGCAGCACCAGGCTCCCTTTGGGCAGGATCTCCACACTTGAGCATCCTAGAAAGACGGTAAGGAAAACCTTCTAAGAGAAATTAAGTTTAAACTAATTTCTCAGATGAGGGGGACCTTTAATACAGCCCCTACACCCCCAGTTAATCCACATTGCTGCTGCTTTGCTCTCTGGGAAGGCTTTGGACAGCAGCAGTAGCATCTACTTTCTACAGCAGTATCTACAGTATCTACAGCAGCAGCAGTATCTACTTTCATCCCTGCTTCCAATAGGCTGGCTGTGCTTATGACATCACAAAGGGAGAACCAGGGGCTGCCAGCCTCAGTTCGTCCTGGATCAATCCATTAAGCTTGAGCTGATTCATGAGAGTGGTTCATTTCCGTTTATTAGAAAAGGATGAGGAGTAAATGTGCGTTTCTTTTCTGAGCTATCTTGCCTCACACACAACTGGTGACCCACTAAGCCAAAGGCAGCTCACCTGCCTACCAGTAGGTCAGTAACCCTCCCGGAAGGGCTGGTGGCACAGGGTGGTGAAGCACAGCTGGCGGTGAGGGAAAGCAGAAGCTGGGGTGGGTGGGCTGGAGCACGAGCTGCCTCTACCATCCCCTCAATACTTTGCTCTGAGGGGTCCTTTGTCAGAGCAAGGCGTTGCTGGGCAGGTGACCCTGGAGATCGCTCGTGAGGTGGCTGCACAGGTTGTCCTACGGTCAGCTCCCCACTAATGCCTTGCTCTGGAAAAGGAGCTCTTTATAGAGTGGTCCCCTGCCTGTGCCTTAATTGCTGGAACTGCTGCCTTTCCCAATCCACTGCCGGGGTGGGTGGCCGGGATTTAGCCCCCTCATGGGAAGGCCAGTCCTGTTTCCCATAGCTGTAACATGGGTGATGGCCGGCACAATACATGGCTGAGTTTGGCTTTGTGGACCGTAAACTGCACAGGCCTGTTACAGTCTGTGTGAACTGCAGAAAAGAATTTCATAACATGAAAGTACCAGCAGAAAAAATGATCACCGTACCCACTGAAAACTGTAAGTAATGTAGCTGCAGAGAATGCCCATGTAATTCTAAGTTTGATCAGTAACGTTTCTAGCAGGGCTCAGCTGAATGTTCTTCTGGTTAACAATGTTGTCTCAAACGTGGTGATTTTGGAGATAAGGGATAATCTCCCTAAAAGAAACAAGCCTACATTCATTACACAGGCATCCCTCCCATTGCTATGCCTCTGGGGATCATTTAAACCTTCTTCAAGACATCTCAGTCACGGATCACATGTTGAATGTGGTGATGATGACACTACGTAGACAATGACATTTGCCTGTTTGTTGACATCACCATTGAGAATTGAAGTCCATTCAGAGTGAGGTCACAAAAGGATCACCTCCACAGCACTTTTGCAACAATCCTCAGGAAATCACCCAAAAGCAGGATTTTGTTTTTGTTTTTCTTATTCTGAAAATGTGTATGGAAGTAGCATAATCGAAATGTTAAAGTCTTTAAGGAAAACATTTTGGCTTTTGCTTTAGTCATCTAAATCAAAAAGTTCTATAGCCAAAGTGGCAGTAACAGAACACAGAGGATGGAATATTCGCCGTAAACAAGTCAGGTATTATCCTCCAGACTGAGACTGTGTGGTATGAAGGTGATGTAAAGGCATCCAGATGTTTTCTGAAGTAATAATGACAATTAGAATAAGAATAGAACTAATAAAAATAAGGGCAAGCCTGTTAATTTTTTAAAAGATTCCACACACATGTGCAGAGTCTCACATTTTAAACTCACTTGATTCATGCTGGTTCACCGACATGACCACGGCAATAAAACAGGATTTCCTTCTGCTGCACGGATGCTCAGCATACTTACTTAGGGGTAAGCACCATTTTGTTATAGAAAACAGTACCGTATTTCTTCGATTGTAAGACACACGCTCATTTCAATACCACCAACAGAAAAAAAGCTTTAATTCTAAGAATAATAATCATACCTGCGATTCTAAGATGCACCCCATTTTTAGAGATGTTTATATGGGGGGGAAAGTGTGTCTTAGAATTGAAGAAATACAGTAATATATATTTTAATTAGACAATTTAATTTCAGTATCTTTGACCTGGCTGATTTACCACAGTACAACTTAGAAGTTATGTAGGGGAAAAGAAGGAAAGGAAATGCTCCTTATGTAGTGCTCTGATCTCAGTTATGTGACAAAACCAAAAGTAGGTCCAGTGGATTAAGAGCCTTGTGTAGAAAAGCTATGATTCTACGGTAAGTAAGGAAGAGATTCTCCCCCCTCCACCTGCTATGCAGATAGGCAGTTATTGTACACTGAGGAAGAGCCTCACAACCGCTGTGTAAGCTGCTAGCACAAAAATACGTGGCTGAATCCTCCCTCTTGACAGAGGAGATTGTCAAGTTAAATACTTCTTTCTGCAGTCGGTGAGCCGTGAATCTTTCGGAATTCGTTTCATTGTTCACAGGAATATTTTCTCCTATAGAGTAATAGAGGAGCTGAAGCCCCATTCCTTGGTGCTGCTGGTACCAATACATGTAATCATGTTGGAAGCTTTGCTTGCATCTCAGCTGGGCTGTCTTTCCCTTCTCCACAACCAAGCTCGGAGGAGTCTGCTGGATCTCTCCGTCTGTGCGCTCTGTGGGAATAAGAAAGATGCACTAAAAGAAAGTGCTCATGTCATCATCGTCATCATCATCATCATAGAATCATAGAATAGCAGAGTTGGAAGGGGCCTATAAGGCCATCGAGTCCAACCCCCTGCTCAATGCAGGAATCCGCCCTAAAGCATCCCTGACAGATGGCTGTCCAGCTGCCTCTTGAAGGCCTCTAGTGTGGGAGAGCCCACCACCTCCCTAGGTAACTGATTCCATTGTCGTACTGCTCTAACAGTCAGGAAGTTTTTCCTTCATCTAAACTACACAGTATTATGTAATTGTATAAACAGATCGAAAACTGATAGCAGTGCCGATCTCTCACAACATTCGCAGGAATAGTAAAATGACATTTTTGTCAGCCGATGTAAAGTTTCAGACCGTTGAATTAAAAACGAGCAATGTTTAGCCTTCACCAGCAAGGGAAGGAAGGAAGGGCAACAGGACCCGGGAGCAGGTGTAGCTGCCTTGTGCCCAGCTGAATCTGGAAATCTAAAATTCTGGTATCCTGGGCAAGAGGTGTCTACCCTGGAAGCTTCTTTTCTCTAACCTGACGTCCAGTTGTCATCACCCTTCCATCCTTGTTTATATCAATGTAAGAGAAATGTAATAAAACCTTGAAAAATAAAGATGTGGCACTTCTTTGCCAAGAGTTGCCTCATCTGCTAAAAACCCACCTGCGAGCCAGAGAGAAACAGCCACACACCAAACTATCTGAGCCTTCATCTCTGGCAGTTTGCTGCCGTGAAGCACCCTTACTCTGCTAGCACCTGGAGCAGAATTTTGTCTTCCTTGTTCCCAGCTGAATCTGGAAATCTAAAAATCTGGTATCCTGGGCAAGAGATGCCTACCCTGGAAGCTTCTGTCCTCCCAGAATGCAGGACACGGAATAACGGGCTCAAGTTAAAGGAAGGCAGATTCCAGCTGGACATCAGGAAAAACTTCCTGACTGTTATTTTTTTATTTTTTTTATTTATTTAAGCATTTTTATGCCGCCATTCAGCCAAAAAAGGCTCGCACGGCGGCTTACAAAAGTATTTCTTGACAGTCCCTGCCCACAGGCTTACAATCTAAAAGACATGACACAAAAGGAAAGGGGATTGGGAGGGAGGAGGAGGAGGGGGGAAAGGAAAGCAAATTCAGGCACTACAATCTTAGTTGGAAAGTTCAGCAGTTACAGGTGACAGCAGGAGGGAGGGGGCTCTCAGCTGGAGCTGGACCCAGGCACAGTGGAGAGGGGCCTGGCTGCTGCTTCCTCCCTCACTGGTGGCCTCTGCAGAGACAGTTGGTAGCAGGAGGGAGGGGGCTCTCAGCCAGAGCTGGACCCAGGCATGGTGGAGAGGTGCCTGGCTGCTGCTTCCTCTCTCACTGGTGGCCTCTGCAGAGACAGTTGGTAGCAGGAGGGAGGGGGCTCTCAGCTGGAGCTGGACCCAGGCACGGTGGAGAGGTGCCTGGCTGCTGCTTCCTCCCTCACTGGTGGCCTCTGCAGAGACAGTTGGTAGCAGGAGGGAGGGGGCTCTCAGCCAGAGCTGGACCCAGGCAAGGTGGAGAGGTGCCTGGCTGCTGCTTCCTCTCTCACTGGTGGCCTCTGCAGAGACAGTTGGTAGCAGGAGGGAGGGGGCTCTCAGCTGGAGCTGGACCCAGGCACGGTGGAGAGGTGCCTGGCTGCTGCTTCCTCCCTCACTGGTGGCCTCTGCAGAGACAGTTGGTAGCAGGAGGGAGGGGGCTCTCAGCTGGAGCTGGACCCAGGCACGGTGGAGAGGTGCCTGGCTGCTGCTTCCTCCCTCACTGGTGGCCTCTGCAGAGACAGTTGGTGGCAGGAGGGAGGGGGCTCTCAGCTGGAGCTGGACCCAGGCACGGTGGAGAGGTGCCTGGCTGCTGCTTCCTCCCTCACTGGTGGCCTCTGCAGAGACAGTTGGTGGCAGGAGGGAGGGGGCTCTCAGCTGGAGCTGGACCCAGGCACGGTGGAGAGGTGCCTGGCTGCTGCTTCCTCCCTCACTGGTGGCCTCTGCAGAGACAGTTGGTGGCAGGAGGGAGGGGGCTCTCAGCTGGAGCTGGACCCAGGCACGGTGGAGAGGTGCCTGGCTGCTGCTTCCTCTCTCACTGGTGGCCTCTGCAGAGACAGTTGGTAGCAGGAGGGAGGGGGCTCTCAGCTGGAGCTGGACCCAGGCACGGTGGAGAGGTGCCTGGCTGCTGCTTCCTCCCTCACTGGTGGCCTCTGCAGAGACAGTTGGTAGCAGGAGGGAGGGGGCTCTCAGCCAGAGCTGGACCCAGGCAAGGTGGAGAGGTGCCTGGCTGCTGCTTCCTCTCTCACTGGTGGCCTCTGCAGAGACAGTTGGTAGCAGGAGGGAGGGGGCTCTCGGCTGGAGCTGGACCCAGGCACGGTGGAGAGGTGCCTGGCTGCTGCTTCCTCCCTCACTGGTGGCCTCTGCAGAGACAGTTGGTAGCAGGAGGGAGGGGGCTCTCAGCCAGAGCTGGACCCAGGCAAGGTGGAGAGGTGCCTGGCTGCTGCTTCCTCTCTCACTGGTGGCCTCTGCAGAGACAGTTGGTAGCAGGAGGGAGGGGGCTCTCAGCTGGAGCTGGACCCAGGCACGGTGGAGAGGTGCCTGGCTGCTGCTTCCTCCCTCACTGGTGGCCTCTGCAGAGACAGTTGGTAGCAGGAGGGAGGGGGCTCTCAGCTGGAGCTGGACCCAGGCACGGTGGAGAGGTGCCTGGCTGCTGCTTCCTCCCTCACTGGTGGCCTCTGCAGAGACAGTTGGTGGCAGGAGGGAGGGGGCTCTCAGCTGGAGCTGGACCCAGGCACGGTGGAGAGGTGCCTGGCTGCTGCTTCCTCCCTCACTGGTGGCCTCTGCAGAGACAGTTGGTGGCAGGAGGGAGGGGGCTCTCAGCTGGAGCTGGACCCAGGCACGGTGGAGAGGTGCCTGGCTGCTGCTTCCTCCCTCACTGGTGGCCTCTGCAGAGACAGTTGGTGGCAGGAGGGAGGGGGCTCTCAGCTGGAGCTGGACCCAGGCACGGTGGAGAGGTGCCTGGCTGCTGCTTCCTCCCTCACTGGTGGCCTCTGCAGAGACAGTTGGTGGCAGGAGGGAGGGGGCTCTCAGCTGGAGCTGGACCCAGGCACGGTGGAGAGGTGCCTGGCTGCTGCTTCCTCCCTCACTGGTGGCCTCTGCAGAGACAGTTGGTGGCAGGAGGGAGGGGGCTCTCAGCTGGAGCTGGACCCAGGCACGGTGGAGAGGTGCCTGGCTGCTGCTTCCTCCCTCACTGGTGGCCTCTGCAGAGACAGTTGGTAGCAGGAGGGAGGGGGCTCTCAGCCAGAGCTGGACCCAGGCAAGGTGGAGAGGTGCCTGGCTGCTGCTTCCTCTCTCACTGGTGGCCTCTGCAGAGACAGTTGGTAGCAGGAGGGAGGGGGCTCTCAGCTGGAGCTGGACCCAGGCACGGTGGAGAGGTGCCTGGCTGCTGCTTCCTCCCTCACTGGTGGCCTCTGCAGAGACAGTTGGTAGCAGGAGGGAGGGGGCTCTCAGCCAGAGCTGGACCCAGGCAAGGTGGAGAGGTGCCTGGCTGCTGCTTCCTCTCTCACTGGTGGCCTCTGCAGAGACAGTTGGTAGCAGGAGGGAGGGGGCTCTCAGCTGGAGCTGGACCCAGGCACGGTGGAGAGGTGCCTGGCTGCTGCTTCCTCCCTCACTGGTGGCCTCTGCAGAGACAGTTGGTAGCAGGAGGGAGGGGGCTCTCAGCTGGAGCTGGACCCAGGCACGGTGGAGAGGTGCCTGGCTGCTGCTTCCTCCCTCACTGGTGGCCTCTGCAGAGACAGTTGGTGGCAGGAGGGAGGGGGCTCTCAGCTGGAGCTGGACCCAGGCACGGTGGAGAGGTGCCTGGCTGCTGCTTCCTCCCTCACTGGTGGCCTCTGCAGAGACAGTTGGTGGCAGGAGGGAGGGGGCTCTCAGCTGGAGCTGGACCCAGGCACGGTGGAGAGGTGCCTGGCTGCTGCTTCCTCCCTCACTGGTGGCCTCTGCAGAGACAGTTGGTGGCAGGAGGGAGGGGGCTCTCAGCTGGAGCTGGACCCAGGCACGGTGGAGAGGTGCCTGGCTGCTGCTTCCTCCCTCACTGGTGGCCTCTGCAGAGACAGTTGGTGGCAGGAGGGAGGGGGCTCTCAGCTGGAGCTGGACCCAGGCACGGTGGAGAGGTGCCTGGCTGCTGCTTCCTCCCTCACTGGTGGCCTCTGCAGAGACAGTTGGTGGCAGGAGGGAGGGGGCTCTCAGCTGGAGCTGGACCCAGGCACGGTGGAGAGGTGCCTGGCTGCTGCTTCCTCCCTCACTGGTGGCCTCTGCAGAGACAGTTGGTGGCAGGAGGGAGGGGGCTCTCAGCTGGAGCTGGACCCAGGCATGGTGGAGAGGTGCCTGGCTGCTGCTTCCTCCCTCACTGGTGGCCTCTGCAGAGACAGTTGGTGGCAGGAGGGAGGGGGCTCTCAGCTGGAGCTGGGCCCAGGCACGGTGGACTGTTAGAGCAGTATGACAATGGAACCAGTTACCTAGGGAGGTTGTGGGCTCTCCCACACTAGAGGCCTTCAAGAGGCAGCTGGACAACCATCTGTCAGGGATGCTTTAGGGTAGATTCCTGCATTGAGCAGGGGGTTGGACTCGATGCCCTTGTAGGGCCCTTCCAACTCTGCTATTCTATGATTCTTTTCTCTGCCCTGACTTCCAGTCGTCATCTCTCTTCCATCTTTGTTTATATCAATGTAAGAGAAATGTAATAAAATCTTGAAAAAGAAAGATGTGGCACTTCTTTGCCAAGAGTTGCCTTGTCTGCTAAAAAAAACCCACCTGCAAGCCAGAGAGAAACAGCCACATACCACCCTATCTGAGCCTTCATCTCCGACTGTTTGCTGCCGTGAAGCACCCTTCCTCTGTTAGCACCTGGAGCAGATTTTTGTCTTCCTTCAGAAGTCTGAAGGCTCAAAGTCTCCCCCTTGAGGGCAGCTCTCTCTACTAAAAGAAGCGGCCAATATTACGATTGTGTTCCATTTCTCTGCCCTCTGCAAGCCAGTGAATTTGAGCAGGGCCTAGTTTGGGATCCACCACCACCACCACCACCATCATCATTATATGAGCCAGCCTTATGTGAAGCGGGAGGAGGTTCCTGCATGAGGCAGTTGGGAGTGTAAATAGCGGCAAATCTGTGCCACCACCAAACCCCTTACGCCCACTCCAGGAGGGCTCCCCTGGTCATCCTGGACAAGGCAGCCTTGGCGCGGCCATGCAAGGGTTAACCACCCTTGCTGATGCTGTTGTTCAGCACGCCTGTGCTTGCTGTGAGCCGCGGCCTGCGCTGTCACTTTCGTCGTTGTTGGCTGTCCTCCTCCAGTTTCAGAGAAGGAGCCACGTGGGCCAGCTTGTGGCTGCCTTCTTGAAGGCAAGGTTCAAAGGAGAGGGAGAGGCTGGAGCACTGCATTCTGGGGTGGGGGGGCAGCCTCTACTTCCTCTTTAGACCAAGGCTGAGTTCGGACGACACGCTAATCAATGGTTGTTTCCCGTTCTGTTCCTATTACACACACCCACACCCCAGTTGATTAGCATGTTGTCCGAACTCAGCCCGAGAGTGGGGGAGTATGTGAAGGGAGACACTTGGGCCTCAGCTAGACCTACCTGTTATTGCGCGATGGAGGGGTGAACATCTCACGATGTTTTTATCGTGAGATCCCCCTCTGTTTACATGCGGCGCGCGATGGCCTCAGAAGGAGAGGATGTCGCGCCCGCCATTTTTTTTTAAAGAAACAGAAGATACACACGAACGCTCGTGCGCAAAAGGTAAGGGTTGTTTTTTTAAAAAATAATAATAATTTCCCCCACTCCCCCCACCCCAACCCCGATGCGCGCAGAACTCCTGAGGAGCTCTGGGCCCTGTACGCGGGTCCCGGCTCCTCATGAGGAACCACAGGGAACTGCAGGGAACTGCGACACCCACACACATGTTCCGCGGTCTTGGACTCAGCTCAAGACCATGTAGGGCGAGATCCCGGGTCAGATCCCTCCCTGATCACAGGATCCCCTGTGCATCATGTGAATGTACAGGGACAATCCCGGGATTCCGCCCCATCTAGCTAAGGCCTTTGTTACTGCAGCAGCTCTGAAGGAGTCTGTGCGCTCTTCCCAGGAGGGGAGGAGAAAAGAAGGACCTTGCATGTATCTTTTTTCTCCTACATGGATTAAATGTTCAGACACACGTTTCTAGGTTGTATCTATAAAGAGTCTGCTCTTCCTAAAGCATGCTTGTGAGTGGCCCTGTCCACTTTCCTAGGAGGGGATAGGAGCAGAGGGGCCCAAAGAAAGATCTCTACTTCTGCTGCTGTTACTATTTTTATAAATGTTACTATATCTATTAAGAGATTGTATGGGAGCAGCATAGTGTCATTTTCTGTGGTGGTGGTGGTGGTGGTGGTGGTGGTGATAGGGCAAGAGAGTTGTGTGGACTGGGTTATAAAAAATAAAATGTTAATTTGTAAGGAAGTGTCAAGGGTTAGTAATATTTTAGTTTATGGGGAAATGGATATTGGATATAGAGAGAGTTCCCTTCCATTTATTATTATTATTATTATTGTTGTTGTTGTTGTTGTTGTTGTTGTTATTATTATTGTAAGAAATGAAGCCATATTTCTAACAATTATTATTATTATTATTATTATTATTATTATTATTATTATTATTATTATTATTTTAGGGGAGGAAGAAGTAGCCCAGGCTACAAAGCTGGAAAATGTATTTATAAAGGAATTTCAGCTATCGGAAGATAGAACTGTACAAAAAAAGAGGGCTAGAGATAGGAAATTGGAAAATAAAATGCAGGAGCATAGAGCCCTTTCATTTCACTCAGCTTTGGAGAGCTCGGCAAGCCCAGATGCCGGCTGTGAAGCCACATGTGGCTTGATGCAACAGGTAAAGCCAAGAATTACCTGAGAGGTAGGGGAATGACACTATGGCAGGACAAACTAGTAAAGAAAGCTCATCCCTGACTGTATATTTCCCAACCGCTGGTATTTTTTATATTTGATATCGACCTGTTGTTACAAAAATGGTGGATTACATCCCAATTAAATCAAATAAAAAGGCATCCAGGTGCAGTTTCAAAAATAAGGTTTATTTTCCACCTCAAGTACCAAAAATCTCTTTGCGCAAAGGTCCCTCTCCCTTGCCAATGTAGAGGAAAAAGGGCCCGGAACAGAAGTTTGCTTTTCATTTCACACAGAGGGAAACATTGTACACATACAATTGGTTGCTAGCTCAAATCATCACAGCTCATCCTCCTCCCTGATTTCCTGACATGCCCAGATGGGGAGAGACCCCATTGACCTTGCAAAACTCCATTATCACATGATTCCCTTAGCATTGACTCCTGGGGCATTCCTGCAATGTATTCCATTGTCTTTAACTAATCCCTGTCCACCACTCACTCCCTGGTTCCCCCCCACCTTTGCAATGTCCCCTGGGACATTCCTGTCCCACCTTGCCTACGTGGGAGAAACTTTCCCGCTTCACCTTCCTTCCATCCAATCAGTATTCACCGTCCCTTCCCAAATTCCCGCCGGAGCATGTGGAAAGGAAGGTGAAGAGAAGCCCCCAGCCCTCAAGATGGCGCCTGACATTCCTTTCGATGGGCGAGCTTCCCACCTCTTATTTTTCTCCCTGGTTTCCCGCTGAGCTGTGGGAAAAGGAAATAGGGGTGTGGGTGTGTATGCCAGCTGCGCAAGCAAACGCCTGGCGATTTAACCAGCGGCTAGGGCTCCTCCTTTACACCTGAGTAAGCGACCTTACCCAAATAGATAAATGGGTAAATGGGTAAATGGGATAAATGGGACTTTTCTCTCCGACCTGGGAGTACAGGGTCTATTCTACTCGTCGAAATCACTTAGGGATCACCCAAGGATGGCATTTTGGGAAAGGGAAATGAGGGATCTTGGAAGAAGGACGGGAGAGAAGAGATGGGCGAAGGGAGTAGTGGGAAATCAGTTATTTTTCCATAACACTGTTGGGGCTGCTATTAGTGCTTTCAGCTGGGCTGGCAAGCTGTAGGCAGACTTGTTGCTGAATCCCTGGGACTCCAGGCATGGATGCTGAAATTTAGGAGTGGAGGAAGAATGAGTGGGAATGGAGGGGGGGGTGCTTAAAGCTTTTCTAGCCATTGCTGCTCTCAGCCCCCTTCCCCAAACCCTGCTTCACCCACCCACCCACACTAGGGAAATATACAGTGGGCCATTTTCTCTTTTGCCCTCCTGTGAATTTGGTGGGTTGGTTGGGGGAAGCTGCTATAGGAGAATAGCTTTAAAGGCAACCTTGCCCACCAACCTGGCAATGTGGAGATGGTTTGGACTACCACTCCCAGCATTCCTGACTATTGGCCATGCTGGCAGGGGCTCATGGGAGTTTATGTTCAAAACATCTGGGGGGGGCACCAGATTGAGGAAGGCTGGTTTAGAGGAAGGATGGCTGACAACGATAGGGTTAAACACCTCCTTACCAAGATTCCTTCCTCACTTCCTAATTGAACGTTTACACTTTATATTGTATTTTATAATGCATTTTGTGGTTTTAATTGTGAACAGCCGAGAAAACGTTGTTGTAAGTGTTGGTTTGTGCAATTGCTTAGGATAATCAGACAATCTTATGCATGTTTACTCATAAGTAAGTCCCAATATGATCAGTTGCCAATTGGGCTTTCTCCCAGGTAAGTGTACTTAGGACTGCAGCCTTCCCAAGGCCTCTGAAAATTTAATCTCAAAGCTAGGTATTTTAATGAAATAATTAATTACTCAAATGTAAAGCTGCAGGAGCTATACTAGAGTGACCAGATACAAAAGAGAGCAGGGCTCCTGCAGCTTTAACTGTTGCGATGAAGAGGGAATTTCACCAGGTGCTGCATGCACACACCTGCTGAAAGTCCCTTTTCAATACAACTGTTAAAGCTGCAGGAGCCCTGTCCTCCTTTCCATATGGTCACTCTATGTACATATTTTCTCTGAGACATTCTTTGTTCTGTTGATTCTTTACTGGTAATTGTTTCATTGTCAAGTTTTAGTGGGCTGGGGCACGTGCAATTTTTTGAATTGCTTCAGGCAGCAAAATAACTTGGGCCAGCCCTATTATTTTTCTTTTCTCACTTGTGGCGTTTTTTCTAGATGGACATGGCAGGCTTTGTCAAGTCATGCTGTCTTTTACTGATTCAGGAACTTCAGGACTATTGCGCATGTTTTAAGTATGACTGCTTTCTGGATGTTGGTGTGGATGTATTTTGGTAGGCCCAATTTCTGAAGGTTTTCTGTAATATATATATATATATATATATATATATATATATATATTAATGTGATGCTAGTGACTAATGTGATTAATAGGATAATTACAACCTTTTCCTGTTACCATAGTTCTTTAACTTCCATAGCCAGTAGTGTATATTTTCCACAACAGTTTTGTCATTAGGTATTGCTATGTCAATGAGGTAAGTGTATTTTTCTTTTTGTCTATAACTGTTATGTCTGGTCAGTTGCAAGGTACTGTGTAGTCCATATGACTTGTTCCATCCCAGTATACTTTATGATCTGCATTTTCCAAAATAGTTTCAGGTGGATACATATGGTATGGAATAGGTCATTTGAAGAGGTTGAATTTGATGGCTAGTTGTTGGTGAATTATTTTTGCAGCTGTATTGTTTCTGTCCATATAGTCAATTCATGCCAGAATTTTACCTCCTTCTGTTCTTCTTGTCTATTGTTTCTTGAAATTGATGACATTTGGTTGCTATAACTTGATCCTGTATTATTATTGTTATTGCTATTATTATGGCTCTCAATGGTTCTACGATAACTAAGGAAGAGATTCTCCCATGCCTCTCAAGTGCTATGCAGATAGGCAGTTATTGTACACTGAGGAAGAGCCTCACAACTACTGTGCATCTTGCTAGCACAAAAATACGTGGCTGAATCCTCCCTCTTGACAGAGGAGATTGTCAAGTTAAATACTTCTTTCTGCAGTCGGTGAGCCGTGAATCTTTCGGAATTCGTTTCATTGTTCACAGGAAAACCTTCTCCTATAGAGTAATAGAGGAGCTGAAGCCCCATTCCTTGGTGCTGCTGGTACCAATACATGTAATCATGTTGGAAGGTTTGCCTGCATCTCAGCTGGGCTGTCTTTCCCTTCTCCGCAACCAAACTCAGAGGAGTCTGCTGGATCTCTCCGTCTGTGCGCCCTGTGGGAATAAGAAAGATGCACTAAAAGAAAGTGCTCATATAATAATCTTCTATCCTATACAGCTCTACTCTGTAGTTATATCAACACATCAAAAACTGATAGCAGTGTTGGTCTCTTAGAAGAATAATCACAGGAACAGCAAAACAACACTTTTGTTAGGAGTATGCAAAGTTCCAAAAGGCAGCATTCAGACTGTTGAGTTAAAAAGACATAATTTTTAGCCCCCACCGTGTACACTCCAGATTGCAAGCAATATTGTCAAAGCAACCTGCCTGTCAGCTTTGAGGTTTGCCACCTCTTCCCAGGGCACCAGAGAGAGACCCTCAAATCTCCAAGCGGTGGACGCTTCCCCGCCCCCCCCACCGATTCCCTCTCTTGCCCTGTCCAGTGCCCTTCCCTTGCCTGCTGTGGGAGCACACCTGGAGTCCTCATCATTCCAGCAGCGGGCAACAGGAGCAGGTGCAGCTGCCTTGTTCCCAGCTGAATCTGGAAATCTAAAAATCTGGTATCCTGGGCAAGAGATGCCTACCCTGGAAGCTTCTGTCCTCCCAGAATGCAGGACACAGAATAACGGGCTCAAGTTAAAGGAAGCCAGATTCCAGCTGGACATCAAGAAAAACTTCCTGACTGTTAGAGCAGTACGACAATGGAACCAGTTACCTAGGGAGGTGGTGGGCTCTCCCACACTAGAGGCCTTCAAGAGGCAGCTGGACAACCATCTATCTGGGGTGCTTTAGGGTGGATTCCTGCCTTGAGCAGGGGGTTGGACTCGATGGCCTTGTAGGCCCCTTCCAACTCTGCTATTCTATGATTCTTTTCTCTGCCCTGACTTCCAGTCGTCATCTCTCTTCCATCTTTGTTTATATCAATGTAAGAGAAATGTAATAAAATCTTGAAAAAGAAAGATGTGGCACTTCTTTGCCAAGAGTTGCCTTGTCTGCTAAAAAAACCCACCTGCAAGCCAGAGAGAAACAGCCACACACCACGCTATCTGGGCCTTCATCTCCAACTGTTTGCTGCCGTGAAGCACCCTTACTCTGTTAGCACCTGGAGCAGAATTTTGTCTTCCTTCAGAAGTCTGAAGGCTCAAAGTCTCCCCCTTGAGGGCAGCTCTCTCTACTAAAAGAAGCGGCCGATATTACAATTGTGTTCTATTTCTCTGCCCTCTGCAAGCCAATGAATTCGAGCAGGGCAGGTAAAACACTGTGTTGGGATGACGTCATGCCATCCATTTCTTTCATGAGATATGGGGAGCTTTGTGAATGAGATGTGTATGTTGTCTCATTCATGTTCTATATATGTATTGTTTCAGCTCTTTGACGAAGGCCTAATAATAAAGCAAGAGGTGAAACTCATTGAGCTTTACACCAATAATTTCATTTACAGCATTCTGAAACTATTTTCTCTCTTTATGTTCATATTGGATACTCATAGTCTTGCTCCCTTTTCTGCTTCATAACCTCTAGGTGGCACTGTGATGTAACAAAATAGTGCAGATGCACAAGAAGCAATCACATTTTCTTTTGCTATCACAAATAATCCTGCATTTTCTCTACTCAAAAAAAAAACAAAAAACCCAAAACTTGCCAAGAGCACTGGTTAGACACAGAAGTTAAACTGAGGGGAACAACATCATCTAAGGAACTCATAAATGGCCATGAGTAGGTAATGATGAGCACACAATAATGCCTCATGTAGAAAATCCCAACGTCTTTATCATGGTGAGTTTCTTTGGAGAGGGCATTCCACGACTGGAACGCTCACATTAAAAAGGTTCTCTTTTTAGTAGCCATCTGCCTTACATCATTTTATAGGGATACCTGGAGAGGGCCCCCTGAAAATGATCTTAGGGTCCAAGCAGGAATACATGGGAAGAGATGGTCTGTAAGGTAGTGTGCCTGCAAGCCAAAGAGGCTTCAAGGTTTTGAAGGTTAACTCATCACTTTGAATTGGGCCCAGAAATGTACTGGAAGCCAATACAATGTAATACGATTGTATAGGCCAGTCGCTGTTAACAATCTCACTGCCCTATTATAGAGAAGATGAAGTTTCCAGACCATTTTCCAAAGCAGCCCCACATAGAATGCATTGCATCTCCAAAGTATGACTCTGATCCTTCAGGAAGAGTGCATCCCTTCAAGAATAGGTTAAACAGCTCTCAGCCAGGCAGACGAAACACACACGCAAAATGCCTCTGTCTTGCCTGGATTGAATCTCAGTTTATTGGCCCATCGGCACTGGTCATAACATCCACTGCATACCTGGATTGGATGAAAAGGAGACAGAGAGCTGGGTGTCATCTGCATATTGATAACACTTCAGTCCTGGATAACCTTTCTCGGTGATTTCATTTTGGTAATGAGCAGCATAGGGGTTAAAATTGGCCTGCGGACCCCCACAGAATAACTGCTAAGGTCGGAGTTGGCTGTGTGCTTGCTGCCTCCAGTATCAGAGGCAGTAAGCCTATATATACCAGTTGCTGGGGAACATGGGCAGGAGGATGCTGTTGCTTCTGTGTCCTGCTTGTGGGTTCCTGCTTGACAGCTGGTTGTGCACTGTGTGCCTTATCTGATGCGCCCTACGATCAGTCATGATATTGTGCAATGTCACAAACTGTGCTTGCTTACAACTTACCCTCCACGCACCCACACTTTCCCTGGATCTTTCAGTCCCAAATCCAGATCGGGAAGATGGCGTGCCTGGGACCATCAAAGATGGTACATGTTGTCCTGGTCCTGTATTGCTACAGTAATCCTCTCTCAGGTGACTCACACCTTTATTCTGTGAGTTCACCCATGCCTTTACTGGGTGAGTTGATAGTGAGACATGGGTGCCTCCTTTGTGGTACATGTAGCCATATTTCCTAGCAACATTATGACTGATGCTGCTGCCAGGAATGGTGGGAAATGTGATAGCCGGTTTGGGGGGTGGGTGAGACTGTTTCAGAGGCACCAAGGAAAGGACAACGTAGTAGTGTGGCGGTGGGGAACAGAAATCAGTTGCTAAATTTATTAAATTGAAGTTCTTTATCGCAATCAAACACCTCAATTTAGAAAGCATCAAAATTGCCTTGGTCACCTTGGAGGATGACTGGTGCCATGAGAGAGACAGAGGGAGGCAACCCTGGTGATTCCCCTGGATTTCTCAGAGGATTTTGATAACATCAGCTATGGTGCCCTCCTGGAGTGGTTCTGGAAGCTCCTGGCAGTTATCTTTCTCTGAACTTGGAACTTCCATGGAAGGCTGCAGTTCCGAGAAACGTCACTAGAGGGCTTGGAGGAGCCCCCTGGTCTTCTATCTTGGAACTTCCCTAGATGGCAGTTATTTTTCTTGGTAGATGGCAGGTATTTTTCTTGGAACTTCCATAGAAGGCCCTGTGAGCTCAGAATTTTTAAACATGCAAATAGGAGAGAATGCAGAGGCAGTGGATTGGCCTATAAGTGCAAATAGGAGAGAACATGCAAATAGGAGAGAAGGCAGAGGCAGTGGATTGGCCTACTGGTTGGCGATGTCATAGGCCAATCCACTGCCTCTGCCTTCTCTCCTATTTGCATAAGTGGCTTGGAGGAGGCCTTTATTAAATTTATATACTGCCCCATAGCTGAAGGTCTCTGGGCGGTTTACAAAAGTTAAAAACAGTGAACATTAAAAAAGTATGCAAAATTTTAAGCCATCAAAAAAAAAAACAGTATAAAGCAACAGTATCCATTTAAACAACAACAGTTCTGGGGTCCATTTTTTTTAAAAAAACTTAGCATATGTTGTTAAATGCTGTTAAATGCCTGGGAGAAGAGAAACGTTTTGACCTAGCGCCGAAAAGATAACAATGTTGGCACCAGGTGAGCCTCATCGGGGAGATCATTCCACAGTCGAGGGGCCACCACCGAAAAGGCCCTCTGCCTTGTTGCCATCCTCCGAGCTTCCCTCGGAGTAGACACTTGGAGGAAGACCTTAGATTTTTTTTTTTTTTAAAGGGAATTTCAGCAGGTGTCGTCTGTATACATGGAGTGGTTCTTGAAGGTGGGGATTGGGGTACAGTGATACATTGGTTCCACTCCTTCCTGCAGGACCACTTCCAGAGAGTAGTGTTGGAGGTCTCTAGAACTGGCCCCCTGGCATTTGAATTCTGGGGTGCCACAGGGCTCTCTCTTATCCCCCATGCTTTTTAACCTCAATATGAAGCCGTTGGGGGAGGTCATTTGGACATTTAGGTTGAGAGGCCATCAGTATGCAGATGACACCCAGCTCTGTCTCTCCATTCCATCTGTATCAGTTGAGACAGTGCAGAAACCCATGTGAGGCCTCTCTAGGAATCTGTTTTTGTTGACTGCTTAAGATGCGCAGATGTTGCGCGCAGTGTACGGGTAGGTTCATGTCGGGAGAGGCGTTCCATCAGAGAGCCCCAGCTATTGGGCGGTATAGAAATGTAATCAATCAACCAATCAATCAGGTATTGTGGTCCCAAGCCGTATAAGGCTTTATAGGTTAAAACCAACACCTTGAATTGTGCTCGGAAACGTATAGGCAGCCAATGCAAGCGGGCCAGAATCGGTGTTATATGTTCGAACCTTCTGGTTCCAGTTATCAATCTGGCTGTTGCATTTTGCACAAGCTGCAGCTTTCAAACCGTCTTCAAAGGCAGCCCCACGTATTTCCCTGAGCAGGTAGCAGCTGCACTGCAACAACAGAGGCGAGAGGTTAACCTGGAGACTGGATAGTCACTTCCATCTCCTTCTTGGTGCTCAGAATCATAGGAGCCCAGATGTTGGCGAGCGGAAGACACCTCCAGGTCTGCCTTTCAGCCGCTGCCATTGCTGTACCTATTGCTCCCACCCCACCCAGGGAGAGCAGCTGAGTCTAACTTGGAGAAGAGACAAAAACATATGTGGTGGTGGGTACAGTCTGAGACACAAACGAGCACAAATTCATATTCTGAATTGGATCCCCTTTGAATTCTGTGGATCTCTTGTCTGAGATAAGAACTTTAACAGACTTTAAGGTTTTTTTGACTGAGGACTTACCTACTTTAACCAGGCAAATAGCTGCAAACCAGCTTATCCACATCACTGCTTGTCTGAGGTGGGTTCAGACCCTTGACTTGGGTTTTTATACTGCTGTAGTGCATACTTCCTTCCCTAGCTCCAGCATACACACTTTAGGCTAGTGTTTCAGCAATGCGTTAGGAGATTTGATCAAAGCTGTACCTGTTTCCAAGAGGCAAATGGCCAGGCACTGTGTGGTCCAAATCTCCCCTCTGAGATGCGGTCAGGCCTTTTACAAGGTTTATAGGGCTGCTTGACACTGTCCTTCCTGTTATGACATCACAAAGGCCGGGCAAACAGCCACTCACAGCTTTTCTGCTCAAACCAATTTCATAGTCCAGTACAACATCAACTGATACATCAGCCTGCTCCAATTTTAATTGGTGGGATTGAGAGTTCAGGCCAGGCACACTTAGTTCTTGAGCATTCTTGCACCCCAATCTCCCCCGCCAGCTCTATCCCTCAATAGAGCTGTTTCACATTGATTTCCATTTTATTATATTTTCTACAAATAATTCTTTTTTTATTTAATACTACACTTTTGCCTTGGACTATTCTTCAACAAAATGAGCCATGAACTTTCCTATCACTTGTAACTCTGCGACGATAGAATAGAATATTCCTAAAGTGAGATTTGGAGAATCCCTGGAGAAGAGGCTGATGCTAGGGAAAGTGGAAGGCAAAAGGAAGAGGGGCCGACCAAGGGCAAGATGGATGGATGATATTCTGGAGGTGACAGACTTGACCTTGGGGAAGCTGGGGGTGGCGACAGCCGACAGAAAGCTCTGGCGTGGGCTGGTCCATGAAGTCACGAAGAGTCGGAAACGACTGAACGAATAAACAACAACAAAAGTGAGATTAGAAACGCTTCTGGTGTTAACAAAGAACGAGCTGCTCAGATTTCCATTTTCACCCAACTGTCTCCACCGTCTTCAATATAAATATGTGGGGTCAATTAAATACTAGTGTGAACCTTGATTAGCTTGCTGTTTTTAAAATGTTACCTCACAGCTCGGTCTGTGAATCAGTAAGTCTGCCACTTTTGAGTTTTGAAAATTATGGCTCCAGAATGGCCCCAGGGCATGTGCAAAGCCTTTAGGATGACCATATGGAAAGGAGGACAGGGCTCCTGTATCTTTAACAGTTGCATAGAAAAGGCAATTTCAGCAGGTGTCCTTTGTATATATGGGGAACCTGGTGAAATTCCCTCTTCATCACAGCAGTTAAAGTGCAGGAGCTATACTAGAGTAACCAGATTTAAAAGAGGGCAGGGCACCTGCAGCTTTAACTGTTGTGATGAAGAGGGAATTTCACCAGGTTCCCCCATATATACCAATGACACCTGCTGAAATTTCCTTTTCAACACAACTGTTAAAGATACAGGAGCCCTGTCCTCCTTTTCATATGGTCACCCTACGCAAAGCGTCTTTTGTTTGTGAAAAGAACTAGTGTCTGGTTTCTTTGTTTTTCTTTCCCTTTCTCCCCCCCCCCCCTTTTTTTTTATGAATCTAAGAAACAGTTCTCTCAAAACTACCCAATTAAAACACATAAGGAGGGAAGAGAAATCAGTGAAATGCATTATGGGCAACCCAGTGTTCAGAACTGCTCAAGGGCCATTTGAGATGATTCATCAAGAGAGTGCTGGACCAGACAGGCCTTTGGTTTGAATTCTTAAAGGTTCAGGGGGTCTCACTCCCATAGGAGTTGGAGTGTGACCTGGTAGTGGTACAAACTACATCTGATGAAATTCCCTGCTCAGAGCAGCTCCTTTTAAGCAGCCGTTCTCCACTCCTAGGGCCTCGTGGTTACAAACAACGAACAAAGTAGTACGGGGATGGGACAGAGGTACTCCGAAAGTGCAGAAGGGCTCCCATCAAAGCAGCTCTGAGGCCCAGTTCACAGCGCAAAGCGTAGGGTGACCATATGGAAAGGTGGACAGGGGTCCTGTATCTTTAACAGTTGTATTGAAAAGGAAATTTCAGCAGGTGTCACTTGTATATATGGGGAACCTGGTGAAATTTCTTCTTCATCACAACACTTAAAGCTGCAGGTGCCCTGCCCTCTTTTAATCTGGTCGCTCTAGTATAGCTCCTGCACTTTTAACTGTTGTGATGAAGAAGAAATTTCACCATGTTCTCCATATATACAAATGATACCTGCTGAAATTCCCTTTTCTATGCAACTGTTAAAGATACAGGAGCCCTGTCCTCCTTTTCATAGGGTCACCCTAACTCAACTCGTCTTCGCTCTGTGTGTCTCCTGGCTCCCACTTTGCGTTATTGGGAGCCCTAAACAGTTTTGGGCCAGGTTATTTGTAGGAACGCCTCCTCCCATATGTACCTGCCCAGACCTTAAGATCATCCACAAGGGCCCTTCTCCGTGAGCCCCTGCCAAAGGAAGTGGGGCAGGTTACTACTAGGAGGAGGGCCTTCTCTGCTGTGGCACCCCGATTGTGGAACGAGCTCCCCAGAGAGGTTCACTTGGCACCTACATTGTTTTCTTTCTGTCGCCAGCTGAAGACCTTTTTATTTTCTCAGCATTTTAACACCTAATTTAACTTAAATTTAAACTTTGCTGTTTTAATCTCATATTTTAACCTATATTAATTTTTGCTGGTTGGTTTTATTCT
This sequence comes from Elgaria multicarinata webbii, assembly GCF_023053635.1. Lineage (NCBI taxonomy): Eukaryota > Metazoa > Chordata > Lepidosauria > Squamata > Anguidae > Elgaria > Elgaria multicarinata. The sequence continues at coordinate 10,778,664 of NC_086176.1, forward strand.
GGTTGTGCTTTTTATATTGTATTTCGTACGTGTGTTTTAAATTTGTTGGTTTTTATGCGCTTCATAGTTTTTAATTTTTGTGAACCCCCCAGAGAGCTTCGGCTATTGGATGGTATAAAAATGTAATAAATAAATAAATGGCTGTGTGTGTCACTTACAGCCAAGAAGAAACTAGGTGGCAAGTGACAAGGAATTAGAGGAAGCACCTCAAATTGGGGCCACCCGAATTTGAACTGAGGAAGTTTCATGAGTAATCATGGCCATCAAGTTCTCCGTCCTCTACGGCAATTTTTGATTTGTAGTTTGAGGAACAAGGTAAGTAAGGGGAAAGTGCTGTGGGGGTGTGAAGAGCTATGCAGATTGGGCAGACAGTTATGGTACGTTGAAGAAGAGAGTCCCACCCACTGTGTAAGCTGCTAGCACAAAAATACGTGGCTGAATCCTCCGTCTTGACAAAGGAGATGTTCAAGTTAAATTCTTCTTTCTGCAGTCGGCGAGCCGTGAATCTTTCAGAATTGATTACGTTCTCCTCAAAGCCAGGAAGATTTGTTCTAGAGTAATAGAGGAGCTGAAACCCCAGGCTCTGGCGTTGCTGATACCAGTACATGGCATCGTGATCGTAGGTTTGTTTGCATTTCAGCTGGGCTGTTTCCCCCATCTCCACAAACAAACTCGGTGGCTGGTTGATCTCTCCGGCTGTGTGCCCTTCGAGGGCAGGAAAAAGATGCACAAACAAAATTGCTCGCATCATCAGGTTAACTGTTCCAAGTCTACTCTACAAAGTTGCACAACTTCTATGCCACTTTTGACTGCCATAGCTTCCCGTACAGAATCTGTGGTTTGGAAAGGGTGCCGAGAAATCCCAGAACTAGACGTGGGGTGGGTGGGAGGACTCTTTTAACGTAGCTCTAGTGTATCAAACAATATACACTGATGAGAAACGTAAAGCAGGATTGGTTTCTTGGAACAACATTCGCAGGGCTAGTCAAAGAATAGCTCAGCAAAAATACGTCATGGTTTTCAGAAATATGGTCAAAGCAAGCCATTCCTCAGCTTTGAGGGAAGCCGCCTCTGACCCAGGAGACACGAGAGAGAGAGAGAGAGAAAGAGAGAGAGAAGGAACATGAATTCTCCCAGTGCAGCAGGAGACCAGCATCTACCATTCCCTTCTCTTGTCCTGCCAGGAGTCCTTCCCTCTCTTGCCATCTGGCTTGGCTTGGAATGGCATTGCAGGGGAGGGAGGGCCGAGACCCAGGAGGAAAGGGCTGGCAGAAGCTGCTGCTGCTGCCCTGCTACCCACTGCATCAGGAAACATAAAAATGCCTCCGGCTGGGGTCAGAGGGGCCAACTCTAGGACTTTGCTTCTCCTCTACCGCCTCATTCATCCCCCACTTCCTCTTCCTTCTGTGTTTGACTCGAAGGGAGGGGAATGTAGTCCACTTTAAATTCTAAAGAAAGTCGTTAGTCCTCGTTTGCTGGGAGCGTTTTTCTATGCCAAAAACCCACCTGCAACCAAGAGAAAAACAGCTGCACACCACACCACCTGCGTCTCCATCTCTGGCAGTTTGCTTTTAAGCATCCTTAGCTTGCAGCTAGCATGGCCGAGGGCAGGGCCTTTCTCCTCTCTCAGAAATATGCTGGTTGACAGGCTCCCCCTGATGGACGGAAGGTTCATCCTGCACAGCTATTTCGGGAGGGGAAGGGCCCAACCCTATGCATATTATGGCAGAAAAAAAGCCGTACAACTCCCAACTAAGGGCACCATCCTATGCATGTTTAGACAGAAAAAAGTCCTGCAACTCCCAGCTTCTTCTAGCATCCCAAATGTGATAATAACTTATGAGATACGTTGACGTATTGATGGACAAATCCGTCAATTTCCTTTTCTCTCAATTTCTCCTTTTTCCACTCTTAACTTTGGATTGTCCCAACTTTGAGCATTTTTGCAATCTTAACTAAATTTTGAGAAAAATATTTGCATCAAAATTCGTATAATTTTTTTGTGTGCATTTCTCCAAATACATGCATTTTTTATGACTGCTTTATGTATGCATTTCTTGCAAAAGAAAATCCTAATACATAATGCATTTGAACATTATTTTCACTAATATATGCACTTTTGGGCACATGTTTCTCAAACAGAAAAAATGTTTCCATGCGTTATTATTTTTTGAATGGACACCTCTACTGCAAAATTAGGAGAAGTGTGAATTCTGAGGGATAATAGAGTTTTGTTTTGCATGTTGGTTTGAAAATGCAAAACTACATAACTTTGCATTTCCACCATCTGTATGTTGACACAGACTCTCCTCCCCACCCCACTGTTGCTTTTTACTCTTTGCACATGATACAGATGACGTGTGGCTGCCACCAACTTGCACTTCCCCTACACATCTGCCCAGCAATGACTAGTAAAAAGAAGGGCCTTGCTAGACCTAGGAGATAATCCGTCTGGGAGGAGGGGCAACGGCGCGCTACAGCTAGTGTGCGCCATCGGCCTTTTCCAGACGTCAACACGCGACGGGGCAAGGGAAAGCCCTGTCGCGTGCTCCGGTTTTTCCCCCCTTAAAGGGCCATGTGCGCAGGAGCGCACCACCGAAGAAGGTAAGTGGTTTTTTAAAATAACAAAGGGTTCCCCGCTCCCCCTGATTTCCCCCCCCACGATGTTTGATGCCCTCCCTGCCCGCTCACTCGCCCGTCCTCCCCCCGTCCACCATGGCTGTCCCCGTCCCTGTTCTTCTTCCTCTGCCCCCTGTCCGCCATGGCTGTCTCCGCTCGCCACGCCCTGTCCCTGTCCTTCTTCCCGTCCCCGATGCCCGTCCCCACTCACCAGGCCCTGTCCCCGTCCTTCTTCCCATCCCTGATGCCCGTCCCCGCTCGCCAGGCCCTGTCCCCGTCCTTCTTCCCCCCCATCCCCAATGCCCGTCCCCGTTCTTCTCCCCCCTCTCCTGCCGGGTCCAGTCTTTCCCCCGGCCCCCAACTCCCCCCCCCCGTGATCCACCCCCAGCCCGATGGGCACAGCACTCCTATGGAGCGCTGTGCCCAGTCTGTGGCTTCTCCCAGCTATTCGTGAGTAAGCAAGCAGTCAGGAAAAGCCATGGAAGTCGCTAGACTTTCCGCAGCCCTGGCCTCAGGCGGAAAAGCTGGGCCATAAGCGAATCCGCTTATCCCGGGTTAAGGGAGGACTTAGCCCGGCCTGACCCCGGAATCCCCTGTGCGTCATCTGGATGCACAGGAGGGAGACCAGGCCTCACACCGAGCTAACGCCTTGTCTAGCAATGGCCAAAATGTGTGGTGTGGCATTTTCACGCTCAGCATTTGCCTGTCCCTGCAATCTGCAACCAATGAATTGGGCCATGGGGCAAAGGGAGGCTGAAGGCTGCCTTTGAAGATGGTTTGGAAGCTGCAACTTGTGCAAAATGCAGCAGCCAGATTGATAATCGGAACTAAAAGTTTCTAGAATATAAGACCGACTCTGGTCCGCTTGCATTGGCTGCCTGTACATTTCTGAGCCCAATTCAAGCAGCTGGTTTTAACCTATAAAGATTTATTTATTTATTTATTTATTTATTTATTTATTTATTTATTTATTACACTTATATACCACTCCCATAGCCAGGGCTCTCTGGGCGGTTTGCAGAAATTCTAAAATTAAGATAAAAACGAGTATACAAAATTTAAAATTCTAAAACACAGAACATACACACATAAAGCATTAAAAACCATTAAAAAAACTAAACACGGCTTGGGATCACAATACCTGACGGAACGCCTCTCCCAACATGAAACTACCTGAACACTACGTTCAACATCTAAGGTCCTCCTCCGAGGGAAGCTCAGAGGATGGCATCAAGGGAGAGGGCCTTTTCAGTGGTGCCCCCCCCCCCACAATTATGGAACAATCTCCCCAAAGAGGCTTGCCTGGTGCCAACATGGTTATCTTTTCAACGCCAGATCAAGACTTTTCTCTTCTCCCAGGCATTTAACAGCATATGTTTTTATCTGACCCCAGAATAGTTGTTTTAAATGGCTATTGTCTGGCTTTATGCTTTTTGTTCTTTTTAAATTTTGTATATCAGTTTTTAATGTTTAATGTTTTCATCTTTGTAAACCACCCAAGGAGCTTTGGCTACGGGGTGGTATATAAATGTAATAAATAAATAAATAAAAAATTACATCATGTACCTCGTTCACTAGATAATGACCCTATTCAGACAACACGCTAAACCATGGTGGTTAAGCATTTTCAGGTAAAACTTATGGCTTAGCATGTCGTGTGAACCATTCCTAACTATGTGGCTACATAATTATGGTTTAAACATGCTCACTAACCATTTGCTGCAAAAGGGTTAGTGGCCTAACCATGGTTTAGTATGTTGTTTGAACAGGCCTGCATACTAGAAAGATGCACAGAACAGAAGTGGGTTGATGGCAAACCCTCTGACTCCCCCCACCCCAGTGCCAGTGCCAGACTATTTTGCGCTCTAGGCAAGGTGAGCTACTTTCACACACACCCCCAAAAAAATGCCAACTTTGATTTTTAAGAACATATATTTCCTGGAAAAAATAAGAAGCACAAAACTTGAAACTGCTAAATTTATTTTAAAGTTTTAGGGTGACCATATTTTGGAAACCAAAAAGGAGGATAACATGGTCAGCCCCCAAGGTAGCGTCTCCAGCACCAAGGGGGCGTGCCCACCCGAACATAGCCTTGGTCACATGTCTGATTTTATAGCACACATTTAAGACAAATCTGTTCTACATAACATCTTAATGTTAAAATCACTGAAATAAAGAACAAGTGAGAGATTCAATGTATCTGAAATTAACTTCATTCGTTAAGGGAGGACTTAGCCCGGTCTGACGCCGGAATCCCCTGTGCGTCATCTGGATTGCGACAGTGAGCGAATCATTGTCTCTCTCTTTTCTTCACCCTTTCAACTCCCTGAATACTACATACGATGAAATGTCACATATTTCATACTGGGGTTGCAATCCTATACGCAGTTACCTAGGAATAAGTCCTATTAAACACAGTGAGGCTTGCGTTTTATTAGACATGCATGAGGTTTCACTTCATCAGGCTGCATTGGATAGGAAAAAATTATTCTGAGTGCTAAAAGTTGAAATTGCAAGCAAACTTCATTGATAATATTTAGATATTTTCCCAGTCCTTGCGCTTTGGATTTGGCTAGAAATCGGTTTAAGGCACAATCCTATGCATGCTGCCTGCGGAATGCTGGGAGTTGTAGGATTTTTCTCTCTCTCTCCACATACACAGCATTGCACCTTTTGCCTCTCTGTCTAATCTTTCTTTACCACGTATTTTCCATTTTCTGTTTAGTCTAGCACTGGTGTACCACCTCCTAACCGCAGTGTCCTTTAGCCATTTTTTTTTTCTAATCCAGGAACTGGTGTGTGTTTTTAGAAAAATGGAAAATAACAGATTTTCTTTTTTATTGAACTTTTATGTGGACAGCAAAAAGAACTACCACAAAGAAATCTGTACAGCCACTAAAAATACATGTTAATTTCAGGTACATTGAATGTATCACTTGTTCTTTATTTCAGTGATTTTAATATTAACGTATTATGTAGAACAGGTTTGTCTTAATAGTGAGCTGTAGAATCAGCTTAATTGTGAGCTGTTGTAAATCGCCCAGAGAGCTTAGGCTATGGGGCAGTATATAAATGTAATAAATAAATAAATGTGACCAGGCCATGCCCCCTTGGAGGTTGGTCATGTTGGGGTGGGCACGCTTCCTTGAGGGCCGGCCATGATGTCCTCCTTTTTGGTTTACAAAATATGGTCACTCTAACTCATGTAAATGCTAAATCCAAAGAGTCACACATTTAATTGTGTGTTCTGAAGTCCTATTCCAAGTGTGTTTTTTGTTCATAGTGGCCCAGTGGGGTGAAGCCCAAAGAAAATACAGCTATTGCATTACTGCTTCAAGTAATGACCGTCTATCCGATTACTGTGCCAAGTAATCGTGAGGCGCAATATATGAAGAGAGACTGAAAGAAATGGGCATGTTTAGCCTGGAGAAGAGAAGATTGAGGGGAGACATGATAGCACTCTTCATATACTTAAAAGGTTGTCACACAGAGGAGGGCCAGGATCTCTTCTCGATCCTCCCAGAGTGCAGGACACGGAATAACAGGCTCAAGTTACAGGAAGCCAGATTCCGGCTGGACATCAGGAAAAACTTCCTGACTGTTAGAGCAGTACGACAATGGAAGCAGTTACCTAGGGAGGTGGTGGGCTCTCCCACAGCAGAGGCATTCAAGAAGCAGCTGGACAACCATCTGTCAGGGATGCTTTAGGGTGGATTCCTGCATTGAGCAGGGGGTTGGACTCGATGGCCTTGTAGGCCCCTTCCAACTCTGCTATTCTATGATTCTATGATCTGGACCTGTACTTTAACTATTTTGGGAAGAAAAAATATATGATTGGCTTTCCATTGATTTAAAGGGCAGAAATGTAGCCCATTTTTTAAAATCAGCATTTCCCTGAACTTTTCTCATATTTTCTCACTGGCCCGGAGCATGCATCACTAGCAAAGATTTTGCGTAATATGCAAATTTGCCTACCTGGATTTGCTGGGTTAGAACATGGTGAGAGAAAAAAAGGAGAAATGGGCTCCCAGGATGCAAATAATTTATTTTCACAAAGCCTAACACATTTCAGCCTGTACTTTATTCAAAGGCCTTAAAGCGTCCGCAGAATTTCCTCTAGCAAGAGAATTGTCCCCTGTGATGATCTGTGGCAACTCTGTATCACAATAAATGTTTATCCAGACATCATTTTAACTTACGGATAAATGTGCAAGTGCTGTAAATTGTGGTTGGAGAACACTAGATGATATTGCAGATAAGTTTTCAGTGGCAGCAGCAGGGCTGGGTTTCCCGTCTTCTGTAGCCTGCTGAGGTTGGTCCATGTGTATTTGTGGCTTAGATGTGGGGGGGAGCAGTCCCACGATGTTTATGTGCAGCCGTGAGGCAGGGAGTTCTCTCTGTGCCTTTACTGGCTGCACAGAAATATACTGCTGAGTCTGCAGCCCGCCCCAGAGGGGTGAACAGGGAAGCATGTGTCACATTTCGTCTGTTTATATTGTAGTCCTTCATATCCATTACCGGTTCATTATCTATTACAGAGGAGCCGATAAGCTGCAGCTGCTTCTGTGCACCATTGCTCTCCTGCCGATACCAAAGGATTGTAAAGTAGCTGCTGTCATCGTGTTCACAATCGATTCTTGCCTGGGTCCCTGCCTGGATGATTTTGAACGGTTCCTTCTGCATCACGGTGATCCCACTGCAGAGACCTGTAAAGAGGTGAACAACGCCCATCGCAAGGGAGCCAGCTTGGCTTGCATGCCGCAATTTAACTCCAAATGGCCCCCAGGGTTTTCCACTCTTTTCCCATTGAATTCCATCTAATACATTTACCTACTGCTTGCTTAAGCTCCATGAAATTCCATGCCCTCACCCCTGCTCCTTCTAATCTGGCCCCTTATCCCCTTCTCTCCAGTTCTCCTACCTACCTACCCATCCACCCACTCATCCTTCAATATTTCCCACAACACCACACAGACACTCCTTTTCTCTCTCCACCCCCCATGGGGAAATTGATTTCTCCCAGTAAGAATGAAAGGTGGTCATTCTCCTTGACCGAAGGAAGTCCAGGAGTGCCCTCAGAGGCAACCTTGGGGGGGGTGTTAAACCCACTCCCTGCTGCTGGCACCCCAGTGGTTGGGAAGCAAGCCTGCTCCTCTTCGCCCAGCTTAATCCTGGGCTCTGCTTCTTGGCCCTGCAAAAGTCTGCTGGAATGACTGGGACTTGCTTTTGCAGGCACATGCACCTGTGGTTGGACTGGTGACCATCTCTTCTGCCCAAGCAGATCCCAAATGAGAATGTTTGGTGCGTCGCCCCTGATTTAGCAACGCCATCTTGATCTTCCCTGACTTTTCTCACTTTTTCACCAGTCAGACTTCTCAGCTCCCACTTTCGCTGCCTGCTTCATGCGGTTTCTCCTTCACGGACAACTATCTTAAACATCTCTCCTAAAATCATCAATCTACAGTGCTGATTTCTTTCAAACCGTTTTTTTTTTTTACCTGCCAGCAGCTGCAAGCTAACAGAGACACCCAGCACCTCCCTCCGCATGGCGTCTGTTGCAAGAAAAATGCAAAGTAAGTCTTGTGTTGCACCCAAGTGTTGCACTGGAGCTCCATTCAAGAGGAAGCTCACTCAAGTACCTGATTGGTGGGTGTGAAGTGATTGTAAGACCATGCAACCAATGAGGCAGAGCAGCTGGGAAGTGAAAGAGGAGGAGGAACCCATCTCTGCTAAGGTTAAATCATCTTTAATTGTTAAGTTGAGCTAAGATTTAAGGGCAAAGAAGCGGGTCAAATCTGAGTGCTTTAGCAACGCTACTTTAATAATTTCTCCTGAGTGAACAACAGTGCATCTCAATTTTCAGGCCTTCCAATAATCCAGGGGGGAAAATACACCCGTTCCGAAATATTTTTTTAGGTGCAACTAATCTTCTCTACGCAAGACCTGTTCTCTTTGTTCCTCTTCAGTGTTTATTGTGGATCTCCAGAATAGCTATTGACTATTTAAAAATCCAACTTCTCCCATGATGGCACTGCATCACACTCCAGTATTCTTTATTTTGTCACTTTTTCTCCTATGCACTGTATGTAATAAACAGAGAAAAGGGCTCCATACGGGAGTTAAACCCAAGTACTCCCGTTTCCAGCGTAACAGGGTTTTGCATCTGATGAAAATCCAGATTCCCATGGACACGGTCGGCTTGTTCAGACAACATGCTAAGCCATGGTTAAGCCACTAACCCCTTTGTAGTAAATCATTAGTGAGCATGTTTAAACCATGGTTATGTAGTCACTATGGTTAGGAACGGTTCACCTGACACGCTAAGCCATAATGTTTAGCTCAAAATGCTTAGCCACCATTAGCTTAGTGTGTCATCTGAACAGGGTCAGTGTTAGGGTTAGAGCTCAGTAAGAACTTCACTGAACTGTGCAACCCAGTCTCAATCTAAATGGAGGCATCTTCTCACACTGATGCAATTCAAACATGTATTTCCTGCATTCACATTTATTCCTTCAGTGGCACAGATAGCCCAATTAATACAGTGAGACTTGGTATTACCGGTGGTGATGTCCATTGCTGGGAAATTAGGTCCTTTTTTGCCTTGACAGATTTCTGCGGTGCATACAACTCAATGTGCATTTTCACACCAAGCTGCAGGCTGTTCCCCCAAATCTGGGAGCATTGTTGCACTTTGGGGGGGGGGGGGGAGGTTCTGCAATATGCACAGTTTTCTGAACAATTTGTGCAAATTTTGCCCAAACTGGTGCAAATTCTGGAAATTCATTCATAATATGTGTAACTTGCATAAATTCCTCAGAATTTGTGAACATTGCAGAAAAAACTAAACAGAATTGCCAGAGAATCTGTGAACTGGCCTGACTCACTACAGATCGAGTTGGGCGCTCCAGTGAGAACTGAAATGAAGTCCAGGGGGCGGGGTGAGCTTAGGAAAAACCTTCGAACTCCACCCCCAAATTGATTTCTCCAACATTCCTATTCAGCAGTCATGTTTTGTATTCTATTGTATTATTATTATTGTTTGCATTGCATTTTGAGATATCTTATGAAGAACAGCATATACATTTCATTCATTCATTCAAACTCCCCAACTTTGTTCACTGTTGTCTATTTATCCATGAGGTCCTGCCAACTTATCCCATGATTGCTACTTAGGAGCTTTTGGTGATGGACTTGGCTGGTCTCCAAACTATATGGGATTGTAGTGTCTGTTCCAGAGTTGTTGTTCTAAAGAACATCAGACTTGACAACGATTAACTACAGCCATTCTGTTCTGTTGTATTTATTTTGTATATTCTTTCTCAATCAGGGTGGAATGAGATGTTATGATGGTAAACAAATGGTCTCAAACCAAATATTGCTGAAGTAATGGAGAAGCAGGCATTGGAGAGGGAGAAGGAGAGGTGTTTATTACTTCGCTCTTCTGCATCTGGGCATGGTAATGGACTGGATGAGGGCTAATAAACTGAAACTCAATCCAGACAAGACGGAGGTACTGTTAGCGGGTGGTTCTTCTGTCCGGCGAGGTGATGTTTGCCCTGTCCTGGATGGGGTTGCACTCCCCCTAAAGGATCGGGTCCGTAGTTTGGGGGTGCTCTTGGATCCAGAACTGTCACTTGAGGCACAGGTGAACTCAGTGGCAAAGAGCACCTTTTATCAGCTCAGGTTGATATACCAGCTGCGCCCTTATCTGGACAGAGATAGCTTAGCTACAGTTATCCATGCTCTGATAACCTCTCGTTTGGATTACTGCAATGCGTTATACGTGGGGCTGCCTTTGAAAACGGTCCGGAAACTTCAACTGGTGCAAAACAGGGCAGCACGCTTACTAACAGGGACTGGCCGACGAGACCACATTACGCCAGTCCTTTTCCAGCTTCATTGGCTGCCAGTCCAGGTCCGGGCCCAATTCAAAGTGCTGGTATTAACATTTAAAGCCCTAAACGGCTTGGGGCCAGGTTATCTGAAGGAACGCCTCCTCCCATATGTACCTGCCCGGACCCTAAGGTCATCTTCAGGGGTCCTTCTCCGTGAGCCCCTGCCAAAGGAAGTGAGGCAGGTGGCTACCAGGAGGAGGGCCTTCTCTGCTGTGGCACCCCGGCTGTGGAATGAGCTCCCTAAGGAGGTTCGCTTGGCACCTACATTATATGCTTTTAGACGCCAGGTGAAGACCTTTTTATTCTCCCAACATTTTAACAATCTATAAATTTTAAATAACATGGTTTTAAATTTGTAATTTTGCATTGCTGCTGTTTTTATCTGGTTGAGCTTTTATATTGTATTTTATATTATGGTTTTATGCTGTTGTTTTATACTTTGAATGGTTTTAATTTTTGTGAACCGCCCAGAGAGCTCCGGCTATTGGGCGGTATAGAAATGTAATAAATAAAGAAAGAAAGAAAGAAATCTGCTGATTCTCTTCTGTTCTGAGCATCCAAGGTCGTCCCTTCAGATTACGTCCTTCAGCTGGGTTACTTCCAGTTTCAGAACCCTTCTGGTTTCAGAGACCCCAACGAAGGAGGGATTTGCAGGTGAGCACAGGCAGGTGTGGGAAGGGATAAGCATCCTTTCCCCTCTGCTGATTTCCTGGTAAGCTTAGCTCTGCCCTCACACAATGAGGTTTTTGTAGGAGGAAGAGGTTACTTTGAAGTGCTGTGTCTAAGCTGCTTGCACAGAAATACACAGCTGAATCCTCTGGCTTTACAGAAGAGATGATCAGGCTACACGTGTCTGTTTGAAGCCGCTCAGCTGAGAAACGGTTAGACTGCGTGCCATTCTCTTGAAGTTGCTGATAAAAGAATCTATAGAGGAGCTGCAGCCCCTGCCCTCCTGCCTGCCGATACCAAAGCATGGTCTCATGCCCATTGTTTTGTGTGCACTCCATGGTGACGGTTTGGCCTTCTCGCCGCACCATGCTCCAGGGTTGGTGGACGTCTGCATTGGAGCAACCTGGAAGACAGAGAAAAGGTCAAAGCATGTAAGAAAAAATCCATTTCAAACAATGGGTCTAGTAAGATCTTGAAGGCAGCCTATGAGGACTTTTTGAGCAGAGGTCTCACCTACTTCCAAGAGACAAATGACCGCACACCAGCCGATCCACATCTCTGAGCTGTGGGTAGACATTTGAGAGGTTTTATGTGGCTGCAGTGAGCACTTCCTCTTCTGGCTCTGCTGTATGACATTGGAAATGCATGGAGGGGGACTGAGCTGTCAACTTGAATTGATCTATACATCAGTCTATTAAAATCGTAAGATTCATTCATGTGATTCCATTTTATTGGGTGGGACTAAGAGTTCAACACATTATTTCTCAGTAGCTCAGCCTCACTGCTGTGTTAAGTATATCCCTAACATCTGTTTAATTATAAGGGAACATCATTAGATAGCCATTTGCCAAATTCTAATCTTTTTATGTCTTAGATCCATTTCCCCAGGAATTGAGGTAATTATGTGTTCTGGATAGGATTGTACTCTCTCTGAAGGAGCAGGTCCATAGTTTGGAGCAGGGGCATTGCTCAGTTCTTAAAAGATCTGGGGCATAGGCCCATAATACAAATTTGCACCTGTTTGTCAAGTTGAAGTGAGATGGGAGGGTCAGTGCATACCTCTAAACTCTGAGCATGCACTAAGTGCATGTCCCTCATCATTGAAGCTATTCATGCAAAATGAGAAAAGACTAATCACAAAGCATGTACAGGACTGGCTGAAAGAGTAATCAATTCTAGGGCTGTGCACAGCGTCAGATCCGAATCCCAAATCCAAAGAGGATCGGGGTGATTCGTATCACTCTAAAACAGATCCGAGACAGATCGGGGGAGGTCCAAATCAATCCAAACCAAATCGATTTGGAGATTTGTTTAAAATTTGTCAAATACAAACAAAACTATCATGCATCAACAAAATGCGTCTATTATTTTCTAACTTAAATAAATACGGTACATGTAATTCTGTAAGAACAACAGCAATTTTTGTGGCAACTTAAAGACCAACAAATGTATCAATTTGTTAACTAAGGATATCCCTAAAGTTGTGTATCCATCTCCTAAAAACCTCGAATCAGTTGATTTTTAGAGGTCTGCTATTCCAATCTATTGCAAATTTTCTTAAGGACAATATTTATACATAAAGACCCAGGCTTGAAATTAGCTGGGGTGTGTTATACCATTGTACAAGCACTTTGACCAAGAACTGCCTCCGATGGAGGCTAGTGGCTGCACTGTCAGTGGGGCAGCGAATTCACTCTGGGTTTCAGCCAGAACCACTCAGAAATTTAAAGGAGCTACCCAAAATGGTTTGCACCATCGATAGCTCCTTTTCAGTTCTTACTGAAGCTCGGAGAAGGTTCACCATCCCACTGACACTGGAGGCACCAGCCTCCATTGCTAGCACCCTTCCCCTGCAGGTAGAACTGGATGTGGACTTACATCAAAATTTGGCATCAGAATTTATGATAGCCCTGCTGCAGAAATTTTGGCTTTTGGCCACCTCATTCTGAGGCTAGGCATTTCGAAAAGCATGTTGCTGGATCACACATTACAGACATTTCCAGCACTACTCCAGTTCAGTGTATCAAGTACTTGCTTCACTATTGCTTGGAAATTTTTGCATTTCTTTAGCAAATGTTAGTAACTGGCAGATGCCCCTGTGCCCCAATGTCTATGCTGGAAATCACCATCATCGTCTTCACTGGAAAGTGAACCTCTTCCAGATCAAGGGCTGAGTTCAGCTTTGGAGAAGTTCTTGGAGGACACACTCCAGTGGTGAGCGGGGCCAAAATGCCAGCCTAGCTTAGCTTGAACCTCTTACTGCTAGTAGTTAAAACTTAGGGGAGGTATTTCAATGTTTTAGAATTAGGGGGAAACACTTGCAAAATGCTGGAAAACCTCCCAATGATCAGAAGACAGGAGAAAGGAGGTGTGGCCAGTGGGAGGGCCCTCCAGGGAATCCCAGGAGATCAGGCTGGCACCCCAGGCTGGCCAGATTGGGCCCTACAGAGCATTCATCATATGCTAAGACAGTTGTTCTGATTGCTTTGATAGATGTGAGGGTATGAATATATGTATCTATGCATATAAATGATTAAAAGCCTAAGCAGGACAAGAAGCCAACGTCTAACTGAACCCACATTTATCAACGTTCGAGCCGTCTGAAGCCAAGGGACACTTCCAAGAGCAGTAATATTACTGAGAATCGCTTTTGGAGTGCAGGGTGTTAATAAGTGTTGCATAGTAATGGAAATGACAAAGGTGCTTTTGGCCTTTTCTCAATCCAGGCGTATTCGAGTGGTACTTGGGGAATACAATTTGAGGTCAAATGATGGCACTGAGCAATACATCGATATAGCCAAAGTCATCTGTCACAGTGACTACACCTCCAAGTCATTGGACAATGGCATCATGCTGATCAAACTAGCCACACCAGCCAAACTCAACAGGCACGTCAAGATATCTGCTCTACTTACCAACTGCGTGACTACCGGGACACAGTGTTTGATCTCTGGCTGGGGAAACACTCTCAGCAATGGCAGTGAGTCTTCTGTGTGTTGTCTGTCAAGAAGTGATATATCACTTGCAGGCAGGTTCATTGCTGCCTTTACCGAGCCAAAATAATTGGTGGACTATTAGTATAAGCCTGGCTCCCTCTGTTCCTTCCAATAGATTCCAGCTTGGCTTTGAGAGGCTTTTGTGGCTGCAGTGAGTACTTCCTCTTCTGGCTCCATTGTATGACATCGGAAATGTGTGGCGGGGGACTGAGTTGCCAACTTGAATTGATCTACAACAGTCCATTAAAATCATAAGATTTGTTCGTGTGATTACAAGCTTCATCACACCTACACTTTTGTCCTAGTTTTCCCTTGAATTATCCCACTTCGTTTCCATAGCGTATGAAAGCTCACAAACTTACACCTGTGCACTTGTATGTCCCAAGCCTCTTTCCACCTCTCCTGTAGTGTATTGCTGATATCCCATTTCATCTCTCTTTTGGATGTCTGCTGATGGGTTTTTTGTGCTTCCTTGTGCTTCCTCCTCCCTCAAATACACCTGCAATGGTGTCCCTACACCCCAACACTACCGTAGGAGCCTCTTGTGGTACCCGTCAGCCTCCTCCCCAGCCCCGCACCACTAGCTGCCTTCTGCTCCTTTAAGCCCGGTCTGCCTCCCTGTTTCCTGCTGGTCCTCCTTTAAGCCCAGTCTATCTCCCTGTTTCCTGCTGGCTTCGGACTCCCAAGTGCAAGCTGTTTCCGGCCTCCACACTAGTTTCCCCTCAGAAGTGGCTAGAGCCCATTGAGGCTGGTGGGGTGAAGGGCAGGGCACTTAAGAACAGGCAAAAATGATGGAAGTACTGGACTTTTGGCGCACCAAAATACGTCGCTAAGACAGGGAAGAATTGCAATCACAGCAGGACATGGTCAACATCCTCAGAGTCCTTTGCATGCAATTCACCGCAACAGCAGACTATAAGGCTGGTGTGATAAAGCTTTCCATTTTATTGGGTGGGTCTGAGAATTCAACACATTATTTCTCAGTAGCTCAGCCTCACTGCTGTTTAAGTATATCCCTAACATCTAATTCTAAGGGATCATCATTAGATAGCCATTTTCCAAATTCTAATCTTTTTAGTTCCATTTTCCAAGGAATTGGGGTGTTTGCATGTTCTGGATAGGATTCAATTCATTAGATCAGAATTGGGTGGGCAGTGTATTAAGCCTGCAGTACCATGCTCACAACTCAGGACTTATTTCTGAGTAAACATGCAGACGATCAGGCTGCAAACCTCCCTGCAAAAGCAACTTGTGCTGTAATTCTATGTACATTTTCCTGGGTTTAAGCCTCATTAATCATAAAGGGGTTTAGTTTTGGTGGAATAAAGAAGAGAAAGAAAGACCCAGGACAGGGGAGGGAAGAAGAAGTAAAGAAGAGTGATTATTGGAAATGAAGGGGAGAAAGAGAATTGCCTGAACCAAGTGGCTCCCTTCAGAGAGGCAGCACTTCAGAGGAATGTTGGAAGCTATGGAGAGTTTATAAGGATTGCACATACTTAACTTTATGAGGTGAGGTGGCTGAGGGCCTTTTCTTGGTTTTTTAAAACTGTAAAACCTATTTTAAAGCCCCAGCACTTCCTCAATCATGATGTTACATAGCACTTATCCTTCTTTTGGAATAATCTGAGGGACAACTCAGAAGATCCAGGGCCCATGCCCAGGTGGACCCAATGCTAACAATGCCCCTGGTCCGGGGAATGATCCAGGATCCATTGTTGTCACTGCAGGCCCGGGTGGCCTCAGTGCCCCAGAGCGCCCATTACCAACTTTGGTTGGTACACCAAGTATGACCTTTCCTGAATAGGACTAGCCTAACCACAGTGATTCATGCACTGGTAACCTCACAATTAGACTACTGCAATATGCTCTATGTGGGGCTGCCCTCATGTATGGTTCAGAAGCTGCAGCCAGTGCAGAATGCAGCAGCTAGGGTGCTCACTGGGACACCCAGCTATACTCATATAACACCTGCTTTAAAAGAACAGCACTGGCTGCATATTAGCTGCTGACTGCTGCTGTCATAAAAGGGTTTAACCAGCTTGAGACCAGGATACCTAGGAGATCACCTTCCCTTATACATACCCAGGAGTCCTTTAAGTTCCGCAGAAGAAGCCTTGCCGGTCATTCCGAAACGAACAGAATGTCACCATGAAGTAGAGTCGGTGGGCCTTCTCTGTAGCAGCATCTACCATCTAGAAAACCCTATCTTGTGTAGTTCAGGAGGCAGAAAAAGTGTCATCTTTTAAATGCCTCCTGAAAGCTTGCCTAGGTTTTAACAACACTGCAAGTAAATTATTCATGATACTCTATTTTATTGCTCCTCGATTTCCGCACACACACCCCGTAGTTGGAAGTTTTTAATGCTGTGTTTTAATATGGTGTTTTTAATATTGTATTTTAATATTGTGAGCCACTGGGAGATTTTACTATACTCAGCTGTATATAAATTGGACTAGTAAATAAATAATACATTTTGAACCCCCAAATTCTTCAGCATCCATTATTAGAAATGTTATGGTGGTGAGTTTGAATACGAAAGTAGAAATTTGGACGTTCACAAGCCAAATGGAGCTATGAGTATTTGTCTGCTAATCACACCCATTACCAAACAAAATGAATTTCACTTTTGGTTCTAAAACTGCTAGTTTAAAACCAATAGCATGACTTCTTTTCAGAGTATATCCAGTGACATTATGGGCATGATCCTGGTACAGTGGGGAGACACAATGGGAGAGAAATTATCCTGCCCCCAATGAGGAGGCAGGATAATTTGTCTGGAAACAAAGCCCTATGAAGAGAGACTGAAAGAACTGGGCATGTTTAGCCTGGAGAAGAGAAGATTGAGGGGAGACGTGATAGCACTCTTCAAATACTTAAAAGGTTGTCACACAGAGGAGGGCCAGGATCTCTTCTCGATCCTCCCAGAGTGCAGGACATGGAAAAACGGGCTCAAGTTACAGGAAGCCAGATTCCGGCTGGACATCAGGAACACTTACTGACTGTTAGAGCAGTATGACAATGGAACCAGTTCCCTAGGGAGGTTGTGGGCTCTCCCACACTAGAGGCCTTCAAGAGGCAGCTGGACAACCATCTGTCAGGGATGCTTTAGGGTGGATTCCTGCATTGAGCAGGGGGTTGGACTCGATGGCCTTGTAGGCCCCTTCCAACTCTACTATTCTATGATTCTATGAACTTGGAATATAAACTTTCAGGGTGGCAAAAGAACAGAGAGCAGGGAAGGCATGGGACCGACAAGAGTAGCGAGGGGAGCAGTTGCATTTATTTGGCTTTCATTTTGTTTGGGGTGCATATTACGGAGGGCTTCACAGCAATAGAGGTTTTTGAGAAGCAATTTGAAGAAACAGCATTTGAAATCTGAAGTAAGACTCTATAGTATACTCTCGGCAAAAGTTGCTTCTATTTCAAGCACATTTCTGAAGGGAAAAAAAGGCCCAGTTAAAATTAAGACCAAATTTCTCAAACCCACAGTATTATAAGAAGGAAGAATGGGGGTGGAATTAAAAATAGCCAGAATAAATTAGTTTAGGCTACGTTGCATTTTTGACATGTTCTATGATTAACGTGTGATACTGGACTTACCTTCTCTACCTGTTGTTGATACAGACACAAGTAATGATTTTTAAATTTTCCATTGTTGATTTTTCCCTTGGATGAAGTCCTTGGAAGAGAGATAACACTTCTCCCAGGGGATAAATATGTGCAACAATTCCTCCTGCCTTATTGACCAGAAGGAAGGTACAATGAAATTCATTTTGCTCATAACCTTCTTAGGAGCGGCTGGTAAGTCTTCATTTTTCCTTATAATTCCTGTCTGGCAACAAGGTGCTGAAAAGACATTAACATTAAACCCCCTGCTTATCTTGAGACTGAGGAGGCAGAATTTCCGTTGACTTCCAAATATACTCATACAGATGCATTTCTGAGTTTATGTACTTTCTGCAAAAGTACATGGACAAAACTTCGGGTGTTCGAGCCCCTCAAATTTTTGTCAGTCACCTCCCCCACCCCAAAGATTGTATTAATCTTCAGGGGCACATAATTTTTCAGTGTGTGTCTGTCTTATCTTTAAAATTGAGGTGGCCGTGGGTCATTGTCTTCTTTGGCTTTAGCTAGACCTACCTTTAAATCCAGGACAGAGGAGGGAAGATCTCGCATTGTGATTAACAAGAGATCCCTTCTCTGTTTACACGTGAGGCACGACGACCTCAGGAGGAGAGGCGTCGCACCCACCTTTTTTAAAAAAAAGAGAGAGGAGCACACGAACGCTTGTGCGCTAATGGTAAGGTTTTTTTTTAAAGTACTTTTCTGGTCCCCCCACTCTACCTCTGATGGGCACAGCCCCTCGTGCGGAGCCGGGTCAAACCACGACAATGGGCCATACGTTCCACGGTCTTGGGCTCAGCCCGAGACTGCGGAAAAAGCGGGCCCAAGGGGAGGGCGAGATCCCAGGGCAAGGGAGGGATGATCCCTCCCTGATCCCGTGATCCCGTGTACGTCACGTGGACACACAGGGATAATCCTGGGGTTCACCCCGGGATTTTGCTCGGTCTAGCTAAGGCCTCCCTCTTCTTCTTCTTCTTCTTCTTCTTCTTCTTCTTCTTCTTCTTCTTCTTCTTCTTCTTCTTCTTCCAAAAAAAGTGTTGTCAGTGTCTCCAATTCAAGCTGCGGCTTCTCTGCTCGCAGCAATCCTGCCAAGTTTTTGGAGACTGCCCCATGGAAATGAGCATTCAGTCCCCAAGACGTGTCCCAAGAACACGGCCGGGCTGCTGAGAGCAGCCAAGCTGCTGCTGGAAGTGGTGCCAAAGTTAGCTCCCCCAAACATTCTTAAAATTCCCTACCTAAACATCCCCCCAAAACTCCCCCTATTTTTGCAGAACATGAATGGTCCCATGAAAGGCCGAGAGGATCAGCACATTTTCATTTCTGATGCTTTACAGGCATACGTCTTATATCGCAGGGCCAAACGAAACGTTTGCAGGCGATCCAGGCGTGGGTACCCGAGTGTGGGATTCAGGAGGCACCCCATATTGGTCAAGCCTCCAGATGCAGGAGTGGGGTCCATGAGAAGAGGGAGGCAAGAAGAGAAAGGTGGGTGGCTGAATGGAGAGGGAAGCCACAGGCAGAAGCAGCAGCCTCAATAGCCTGCTTTTTGGAGTCCTGCTCTTTAGAGCTTTTTATGGTGTTCTTATGGGACCCTCTAGAGCACATCTGGAGGCTGTTCAGGGGGCAGCTGCTGCTACCGGAAGAATACGGGGGTATCCCAATGACAGTCTTGCATCCAAATCCTGAAATTCATTTGATTCGGGGCGTTATATAACACTGACATCGTCTATGATTTGTCTTCATTCCATACCCAGTTGCCCTCCCTGTTCTTGATGGTGACGATGACGATAAGATTGTGGGGGGCTACAATTGCCCGAGGGATTCTGTCCGCTACCAAGTCTCCCTGAATTCTGGGTACCACTTCTGTGGCGGTTCCCTCATCAGCAGCCAGTGGGTGGTGTCAGCTGCTCACTGCTACAAATCGTAAGTACAAATGTATTTGTCATTCTGCTCCTTGCAGTACTACGGCTCAGAAATGTTTGCGTTTCTTTAGCAAATGTTGGCAACTGCCGGACACCCCTGTGCCCCACATCCCCCACTGGAAATCGTCGTGGTCGTCTTCACTGGGGATTGAACCTCGTTCAGCCCAAGGGTCAAATTCAGTTTTGGAGAAGCTCTTGGGGGCTGCACTCCAATGGTGGGTGGAGCCAAAGGTGAAGGGGCGGGGCCAAAAATACCAGTCTAGCTTAGCTTGAAGCTCTTACTACTAGTAATGTAACCTTAGTGGAGGCATGCCAAAATTTTAGAATTGGGGGGGGGGAGCTAGAGAGCCCAAAAAGGATCAGCAGTCAGAAAAAAGGAGGTAGTGCCAGGGGAGAGGGGAAGGGCCCACCAGGGGACCCCAGCAGGTCAGGCTGGGGCCCCAGGAAGGCCAAATTTGGCTTTCAGGCTTGATGTTCAACATACCTGCAGTGCTAAGGCAGTAATTTTGATTGTTTCCATAGATGTGTGTGTGTGTGTGTGCATATATGTTTGTTTGTTTATTTATTTACTTATTTATTACATTTCTATACCACCCCACAGCCGAAGCTCTCTGGGCGGTTCACAACAGCCAAAAACGGCAAACATTAAAAAGTATACAAAATTTAAAACCATCAGAAACATAAAAACAACAGTATAAAATCAACAGTATCCATTTAAAAACAACAATTCTGGGGTCCATTAAAAGCAAACTTAACGTTGTTAAATGCTGTTAAAATGCTGTTAAAATGCCTGGGAGAAGAGAAAAGTCTTGACCTGGGGCCGAAAAGATAACAATGTTGGCGTCAGGCGAGCCTCATCAGGGAGATCATTCCACAGTCGGGGGGCCACCACCGAGAAGGCCCTTTCCCTTGTTGCCGTCCTCCGACCTTCCCTCGGAGTAGGCACTCGAAGGAGGACCTTAGATGTTGAGCACAGTGTACGGGTAGGTTCATGTCAGGAGAGGCGTTCCATCGGGTATTGCGGTCCCAAGCCATGATATGTATGATATGTATCTATGCATATAAAATGATTAAAAGCTAGATGGGAACAGAAGGCAATTTCTAACCATTTCTAACCATTCAAGTCAACTGGGGCCAAGGGAAGCTTCCAAGAGCAGCAATATTACTGAGAATGGCTTTGGGAATGTCGGGTGTTAAGAAGTGTTACATAGTCATGGGCATAACGAAGGTGCTTTTGCCCTTTTCTCAATCCAGGCGTATTCGAGTGGTACTTGGGGAATACAATTTGAGGTTAAATGATGGCACTGAGCAAAACATCGATTCAGTCAAAGTCCTCCGTCACCCTAGCTACAACTCCCAGTTGTTGGACAATGACATCATGCTGATCAAGCTAGCCACACCAGCCACCCTCAACAGGAATGTCAAGCTAGCTGCTCTCCCCACCAGCTGCGTGACCACCGGGACACAGTGTCTGATCTCTGGCTGGGGAAACATCCTCAGCAGTGGCAGTGAGTCCTCTGTGTGTTGTCTGTCAAGAAGTGATATTTCACCTGCAGGTTCATTGGCACGTCTACTGAGCCAAAATAATCGGAGGAATATCAGTATAGACCTGACCAGCCAAACCAGTCAGGTTCCTTCTGTTCCTTTCAATAAATTCCAGCTCCCTCCAAATTTATGACTTTTATATATTACAATTATTTATATCCTGCCTTTCGGGGTAAAAGTTGTTTCAAGATGGCTTACAAGCATCTTATTATTATCTATATCTATATCTATAAAAGCGAGAGGCCTCCTCCAAGCCACTTATGCAACTAGGAGAGAAGGCAGAGGCAGTGGATGACATCGCCAACCAGTAGGCCAATCCACTGCCTCTGCCTTCTCTCCTATTTGCATGTTCTCTCCTATTTGCACTTTTAGGCCGATCCACTGCCTCTGCATTCTCTCCTATTTGCATGTTTAAAAATTCTGTGCTCCCAGGGCCTTCTATGGAAGTTCCAAGAAAAATAACTGCCATCTACCAAGAAAAATAACTGCCATCTAGGGAAGTTCCAAGATAGAAGGCCAGGGGGCTCCTCCAAGCCCTCTGGCGCCATCTAGGGACTTTACTCGAGACTGCGGCCTTCTATGGAAGTTCCAAGTTCCGAAGAAAGGTAATGGCCAGGAGCTTCCGGCCTAGCAGAGGGGCCAAAAACCACTAACCTCCTCACCAGACTGCTTCTCTACACCTGTCGTATGACGGGCTTTTCTCCTAGTCATTAATAAAATCACAATGAACAATGTATTTAAACTCTCTCTCTCTCTCTCTCTCTCTCTCTCTCTCTCTCTCTCTCTCTCTCTCTCTCACACACACACACACACACACACACACACACACACATCCATGTCCAGGATCCTTCCCAGAATGCACAGGTTGATGGATTGCCTGTAGAAGCAGGGGAAAGGCAGTCCAGCTGAAGCAGGTTCTGAGGTGGCCTTCACCTGCCTGTATCCCTCCCTCTAGACCTCTTCACAATCCTATCATTTTAATCGTAAACTACCCCCCCCCCCAAGCCATCGGAAAGCAACATTACCACAAATGTGTACACTGAACTTCCCTAGTCTCCTGGACTGGACCAAACCAAGAGATTTTGGCACCAATCCCTGCCTTCTCGTTGTTTATTCCCTCCAAATTGCCTTCCCAATATGGCTCTTCATTTTTATTTTTATTTTAAAATGGACATTAGAGTTCTGTTCCATAAACAGATATGGAATTAACCCGGACAGGAGGGGAGTGCTGACAGTTTTCAGAATAAATGTGTTTTTATTCTCTTTTGTCTCCTATTTCCTGCAGCTAACTACCCTGATATCCTGCAATGCCTAAACGCTCCTGTACTTTCCTCCAGTGAGTGCAGTAGAGCCTATCCAGGACAAATTACCAGAAATATGATTTGTATTGGATTTATGGAGGGGGGCAAAGACTCTTGCCAGGTAAACCTTCTCTTTTTCTCTCCAGGATGTACAGTGCAATTCAATTAAGCAGCAGGGAAGTCTCTGTGCATAAACACAGATGCCTGGTGGGTGAAAACTGCTTCAAAAGGGCCACATTTTGAGCGAACTATAGCTTTGGGAACAGCGGCTATTCAGAGGGGTGGAAGAGAAAACAATATTCTCTAAAATAGACACAATAGAGATAAGCTACACATAGATACAGAAATATACCACTTCCTGTTCAATGCCCATTACATCTACAATCCTATATTGGCGCTCCATTGCTTCTCAACTCAGACATGTACACTTCTGAGGACAGTTTACACCATTAGTAGAATGAAATCGTAGCATGTTTCCTTGGATTTCATGCCTTCCCGCCCACCCCCACCCCGGAGAATATCATTCCATGAAAACAAACTCCCTGCACAAGAGCAGCACAGGGGTTGTGTGTGGGTAGGTTTGTCTGCGCTGGGAATATTATATTCTACCTTCTCTCCCACCTGGCATTGAAATTAGTACTTTAGACTAGGGATGTGCTCCGCTTCTCCTCAGACCGGAGAAGCAGGAGCGGATCGGGGGGCTTCGCCTCCCCTTAAGGTGGAGGCGAAGAGGATTGGGGGAGCCGCGGAGCGTTGCGGAGCGGATCGAGGTGAAGGCGGATCCTTCGCCTCGATCCGGAGCTCCGCAAAAAAGGTAAGGGGGGTTTACTTGGCCCTGCCGCTGTCGCTGCCGCCCATGTGGCGACAGTGGCAGGGCCAGGTAAACCCCCCTCCCTCCTCTCCCTTACCTGCGTCCGTCCGCGGTCCCGCGGCTGCTTCAATTTGCGGATCGGGCGCGAAGAGGATTGGGGGGGTCCATGCACACCCCTACTGTAGACTAACAACCATGTTTGCTTGCACACACACACACACACACACACACACACACACACACACACATCATTTCGAAAAGCCATAGCCAGTGGAGATTGGTGGGTCCAGTGTCAGAGGGGCAGTGCATCTGCCCCATGTTTCAGTCAGAACCAGTGAGAACTCTAAAGGAGCTGTCCAAAGTGATGATCCCTATCCCCAAACTGGGTGCAGCCCTTTATATAGCTTCTTTTGAGTTCTTACTGGGTCTGACTGAAACCCAGAGTTGGTTCACTGACCCACTGATATTGGAGCCACCAGCTTCCACTGGCTATGGCCTCCACTGGCCACAGTTCCGTGACAGAACACCTGCTTCGCATGCAAAACCTCCCAGTTACAGTCCTTGCCGCCTCCTGGTAGGACTGGGAAGGGGTCTGAGTGAAGCTAATACTGGGACAAAAGAAATGGATGCAGACAACAATGGAATTATTGGCTCTCTCCTACGTCTGTCATTTCTTTGGCCCTGTCCACAGTAAACACTTTCACAGGTTTGCAACTGTTCTAACGGCCATGGCGCTCCCAAATCATCCTTCAAAATATAAATTTGGTGAAGTGCTGAGCAGTTTCTCTCAGAAATCCCTCTCTAGTTCTCCAGTTCTCGGTTGCAAGTCACTACTTGTACCTTTGCACTACCAGCAATCGCTTCTGACGTTGTACTAGCATTGGTTGATGCAAGTGCAACGTCATTAGCACTAGCAGTTCACCGCCATTGGATACTACCCACTATCTCTATATTGTGGCTCCTCCTTCCAGAAAACGTTGCCTCTCTCCATCCACCCACGGTCTAGGGTGATGCAGTTCTCATCTCTCTCCAGCTGTACTGCTTACTGAATGTGCTTTGATCATGTTCTTTTACAGGGAGACTCAGGTGGCCCTGTGGTCTGCAATGGGCAGCTCCAGGGAGTTGTCTCCTGGGGCATTGGATGTGCTCAGAGAGGCTATCCTGGCGTCTACACCAAAGTTTGCAACTATGTCGGATGGATTGAAACCACTATCAGATCTAACTGAACAAAGCTTTGCATTTGAAAAGATTTCTCTTCTTCCCAATGAGTTCAAATTTGGGGATTGGGTATGCACAAATAAAACTACGAGGGTGTTAATTCATGCAAAGAAAAGTCTGGTTGATGGTCATTTGTGCTTGTCCTACCGAATGGGAAATGTCTTTGCCATTGAACAAGCCCAAGCATTGTAATGGGTTTGATCCATTTGAAGTGATCACCCACTTAATTATCTTAATCACTCACATGTTTAGTGTTGTTTTTTTAAACGGTTTTTAATGCTTTATGTGTGTATGTTCTGTGTTTTGGAATTTTAAATTTTGTATACTCGTTTTTATCTTAATTTTATTTATTTATTTATTTATTTATTTATTTATTACATTTCTATACCGCCCAATAGCCGAAGCTCTCTGGGCGGTTCACAGAAATTAAAACCATAGAAGACAACCAACAGGTTAAAAGCACAAATACAAAATACAATATAAAAAGCACAACCAGAATAAAAACCATGCAGCAAAATTGATATAAAATTAAAATACAGAGTTAAAACAGTAAAATTTAAATTTAAGTTGAAATTAAGTGTTAAAATACTGAGAGAATAAAAAGGTCTTCAACTGGCGACGAAAGGAGTACAGTGTAGGCGCCAGGCGGAAATTTTAGAATTTCTGTAAACCGCCCAGAGAGCCCTGGCTATGGGAGCAGTATATAAGTGCAATAAATAAATAAATAAATAAATAAATAAATAAATAAATAAAATCAACCAGTAACACTTTATGACTAAGGGTGATCAACTGGGGTCCCTCTCTTCTCACCAGCAACACCAGCTGCAGGGCCAAAGGTATTCCATTCACCATTGCCTCAGAGAGACCCATGACTTTCCCTGCTACATTGCAACTGAAGCGCTGAAGAAATAGCTTATTGCTTACTTCTGATATGTGTTTTTTGTTTTTATTGTGAATATCAACAAACAAAACAGAAAATACATCATGAAAATGGCGGGGGGGGGGGGAACCATACATTGTGTATATAGAATTATCATTGTTTCCATTGTATGAACCGTTAAAAAAAAGGTGTGAGAGAGTTATAGAAAGGTTTCAAGAAAAGCAGACCAGATATCTATATATTTATCCACTTGCAAGTTCAAAAGCTGAACTTGTTCAAAAGTTGATAATGTTATTAGGTCCTCGATCCAATTAGGTGTGAATTTGTCCTTCCAAAGTGATAACATAAGTCTTTTGGCTGTCTTAAGGGCTCTGAAGATCCTTCTGTGCTGACTATGTGTTAACTTCCAAGCAGGCGGTAGGTAATTTAGGAGGAGAAGTACATTATTCCATGTTATACAAAGTACTGAAACAATCTATAATATTGAACTTCTAGTATGTGTTTGAGTTTGAGGGAAAGGGAACAGACTCCTGCTGCAGACCAGAGAGGAGTCTAAGGCCACAGCTAGACCTAAGGTTTATCCTGGGATCATCCTGGGTTCACCCCTGCCTGAGCACTGGATCCCCTGTGTGTCACCTAGGTGAACAGGTTTGACCCCTGGACGATCCAGGGATAAACCTTAGGTCTAGCTATGGCCCAAATCTATCCACATGAGCAGGAATTCGAAGTGTTGCATGTGACTTCACTCATCCATGTTCACTGATTAATGTCCTAAACATGTGCAGGAATCATAACACGTCGGACACCACAGGCAGTATTTTCACATGCTGCCCCACCCCAAATTTACACTGCTCTCTGAGGGACGCAATTCACGCATTTAACTGTAAATCATCAAGTATCCTATATTGCGAGAGACCCATACATTTCCTCTAATAGACCTGGTAACTCTTCCTCTCATGATGCAAGCATTAATACTTGGTCCAATGTGGATATTTTATGTGTCTTTGAGTTTCAGCGTGATGGCAACTAAGCTTCACAAGTTCTAAACATCAGGGAGAGGAATGGCCTTGAGTCTTGTCGTCAAGAAACATCACTTTTAGGTGTTTTGCAGGTTCATTCTCCATGCAGGGGGGATGCACAAGACCACCTTGAGATTGCCTGCTCTAACAGGAAAGAGATATTTGGAGAGAGGTCTACACTGGAGACTGTTTGGTTTGTGAGGCAATGCAAACAGACAAAACATTTTTTTCCAAACATAATTACTGCAAAGGACTGTACAAAGTCGTGAGAGTTGGTTGCATCACATCTTGTTTCTGAAGGCTAGCAGTTGCATTAGAAGTGGACAGGATGGTTGTAAGATGTGGCTTTATTATTATTATTATTATTATTATTATTATTATTATTATTATTAAACGCATATGCATCAGTGGTCTAGATTACTTTAACCAGAGAGAAGAAGCTTTTTTTACACAGCAACTGCATGAAGTCCACCTTATGCTTGCCTCTCCTCTACCAAAAAGTATTCCACAACCCCTTCTGCAAGCCAGCACAAATGCACAGTTACAAAATGGGGGATACTTGGCTCAGCAATACTACAAACGAGAAGGATCTTGGAATTGTTGTAGATTGCAAGCTGAATATGAGCCAACAGTGCGATATGGCTGCAAGAAAGGCAAATGCTATTTTCGGCTGCATTAATAGAAGTATAGCTTCCAAATCATGTGAGGTACTGGTTCCTTCTAGATGAGGCCCTGGTTAGGCCTTATATAGAGTATTGTGTCCAGTTCTGGGCTCCACAATTCAAGAAGGACGTAGACAAGCTGGAGCATATTCAGAGGAGGGCAACCAGGATGATCGGGGGTCTGGAAACAAAGCCCTATGAAGAGAGACTGAAAGAACTGGGCATGTTTAGTCTGGAGAAGAGAAGACTGAGGGGAGACATGAGAGCACTCTTCAAATACTTAAAAGGTTGTCACACAGAGGAGGGCCAGGATCTCTTCTCGATCCTCCCAGAGTGCAGGACACGGAATAATGAACTCAAGTTAAAGGAAGCCAGAGTCCAGCTGGACATCAGGAAAAACTTCCTGACTGTTAGAACGGTACGACAATGGAACCAGTTATTTAGGGAGGTCGTGGGCTCTCCCACACTAGAGGCCTTCAAGAGGCAGCTGGACAAGCATCTGTCAGGGATGCTTTAGAGTGGATTCCTGCATTGAGCAGGGGGTTGGACTTGATGGCCTTGTAGGACCCTTCCAACTCTGCTATTCTATGATTCTATGGCCACAGCTAGACCTAAGGTTTATCCTGGGATTATCCAGGGTTCGCCCCTGCCTGAGCACTGGATCCCCTGTGTGTCACCTAGATGGATGATCAAGGGATAAACCTTAGGTCTAGCTATGGCCCTTGATTCTACCTGAGGACTGCAAGTCCCGTGCATCCTAGCCAGCGTAGCCAATGGTGAGGGATGATGGGAGTTGCAGTCCAACAACACATGGAGGTCCACATATTGCCCACCCCCGATCTAGCCTGCAGAGGGCACTGTACTGTGCTTGTGGCATCAATGGCAACACGTTAGAGACTCGTCCCACAACCTGCTCGTGCTATTTTAAGAGCAGCCGTGCTGACACAGGAAGCAGCGGAATTGGTGAGGGCCTCCTAGCTCAATTTCTCACTGTGCTCTTTGCTGCAGGCGCAGTAGAGAGTTTGGGACTCAGTCACATTCGCTGCCAACCTCAAATCTGTGTCGCTAACCCGTTCAGCCTCATAGGACGAGCCACTCCACGTTCCGCTTTCCTTCTCCCCTCTGAGTCTAGACCTTGCCAGGAAGTGAAGTTGGCCATGGAGGTCCTGTACGTACCAGCTCATCCAGGGGTAGGCAGTATTTTTCAGGGTGCAGGTCACAGAGAGCGATGGATCCTTTCCCACCATTATATGGTGTGATGACAGCTCCACCAGTTCTTCACCTGAAACATAAAAAGGGGCGCACAAAGCAATGAAGAAATCATCTCAATGGGTACAATATTGGTATAATACAGGGCAGTATATCTTAGGCATGGCCCTAGAGTCACCTAAAAGAGCCCGGGCCAGCAGGCTGGTGAACACATAGAAGTGCACAAGCATTTCAATAGAGCTGAATGAGAGGCTGGATCGCTCACAAGGCCAAAGCACTTTGGGACAATTTCAGCCACGCCTCCCTTTCAGGAAGGGGCGTGGCCAGCGATGTGTGATTATTTAGGGCCAAGCGAGACGTGAAGAGAAATGCTCAGAAAGTGTGGTGGAATTGTGAACGTGTACAAAAATGATGGGAAATGGCGTATAGAGAAATAAATGAAATAACTGGAATGGATTTAGAAGAAACACCGAGTGTCGCATTATTATCAATGTATGCATCAAATGTAACCAGATGGAAAAAGAATTAATAACGAACCTGTTGACAGCTGCAAGGTTAATGATATCCAGAAATTGGAAGGTTCAAGGAGATTGTGATATGGAAGATTGGTATAAAGAAATATGGGCTATTGCTATAAATGATAAATTAACATGTAATATTAGATTTAGAAGGGGAATAACAAAAAACAATGATTTTGAAGAGATATGGAAATTGTTCCTAGAACATGTATTGTCAAAAGGGAGAGGAAGAACACCGCCAGAAGACTCAAAGCAATTTTGGAAACTAGAATAAGATCCCGAGGGTTGGGGGCACTTATTAATGTGAGTTAGTTTAAGAAGTAGAATGTATAGCTAAGAAATGAAGAGGAATGTTATTGTTATGTATGTATATGATTTATCATGTGTTGTTAAATGATAATAAAAGAAGAAAATGCATTGAACGTGCCTGGGTTTGCTCTTTACATAGCAGCTGCCAGAAGCCCCTGGGGACTGCAGGGAGTGGGGGGGGGCTTTAATTCTCCCCCTCCCAGCCAGCACCATGGCTTTGTTGGGATGAAAATTGCCTGCCCCCCCCCCCACAGGTCCTCTTTATCCCAGGAGGGAAGGTGTCACTGGTGCCAATGGGTGTTTCCATAGCGGTTTCGGGGCGGGGGGGGGGGGGTTTCATCGGGACTGTGACATTTGGGGAAGTGTTTAAGCCTTTCGATGTATGAACCGCAGTCCTCCTAATGCCTTTCTTCTTGATGTTAGAAGAAATGTCTCTCCCCGAGCAATGAGGTTCCTTCTTATGTTGCAAATAGTCTAATATAGTCTGAACATTAAGCGTTTGCAATGCACATCTTGCTTCTGTAGGATGCATTACAAAGCAATAATAATAATGATAATAATAATAATAATAATAATAATAATAATAATAATAATGTTTTATCAATGCATGCTGTACTTTTCAGAGAGAGAAATAAGCCAAAACACAAAGAAACAAAGCAAGCAACCAGTATAATCCCTGACCAAGACTTTCAGGCATAAGGGAGATAAGAAAGGGAGTGATGTGGGTTACCAAAGAGGCCAGGCCAGTGCCAGACTATTTTGCGCCCTAGGCAAGGCGAGCTATGGGTGTGGGTGGGCGGAGAGGGGGGCTACCTCATGGAGGTGTGTGTGAGGGGGTGTCACTTGCGCTGTCCCAAAGCTTATTGGGGTGCAGCCCCGCCCCTTATTGTGAGGGGCAGTCCATGGGTGCCACTTCTTCCATGCCTCCCCAAGGACCGCCCGCCGCCCCCAGCTCTGGAAGAGCAGCCCGTCCTCCTTTGGGGGCGAAGCAGCAAGGCCGGGCCCGCCGCTTCTGCCCCCGACCGTGCGGCTGCTCCTGTGCCTCTGCGCGCCCTGCGAGGAGGGGCTGCGAATGAGCCCTGGCTGGCTTGCTGGGGATGGTAGCCTCTGTCCCACAGTCCCTGCTCAGTCTCCAGCAGCTCTAGTCCCCAATGGGGAAGGCGCCACGCCTGCTCCGCAGGGGCTGCCTGTCTCCGCATCCTCCTCGCCTGCCTCCCCAGCCCACAGAGTCTTCGGCTGTCTCCCAGCCGGTTCCTGTTCCGTCTCCTCCGTGTCGCCTCCAAGGAGGTTGCAACAAGCAACACACACACCCCGCAGACAGCGGAAACGAGCGGTGCCTCCCTAGGGCCTTTGATTGCAGCTGCAGGAACAGGCTGGCCACGCGGGGGCACACGCAAGCCAAGCCCCCACCCCCCAAAACCTCTGACACCAGGAGTGGGGAGAGGGGGCAGTCTGCACCCCTCTGACATCTGCATTCTAGGCGGCTGCCTAGTTGGCCTTAATGGTAGCGCCGCCCCTGCAAAGAGGGCAAGGGGAGGAATCTGAAAGGCAGGAGAAGCAAAAGATGAATGTGAGCAAATGCAGTTGCACGTACGAAGGTTTCCTTGTAGCTGAGGGTGTGGAGTAATGTGCTCGCTTGCTGGTAATAGCCCTACACTCCATACAGAACCCTCCTCGTCCTGAAAAGAAGAGTTGGCGATTCAGTGTGGGAGACTTCCTGTCTGAATGCCCCTCCATTAAAATATACCGTCCACGAGTTCAGCACAATGTGTTTTGCTGCTCAAGGAAAAGGAATACCTCCCCCTCCATGACATCTTACTGTTGAATGCTGAGCAGTATAACTGTAGCACACATGAAATGGTCAAGAGCTGACCTTCTCTTTACACGCAGCCAGAGATGTGATCAGATGGATTTCAGTTGTGTCCCTAATAGATTTGCCCTGGAATGAAGGAATATAGCCCAGCTAACAGACTGCTTAGTTCAGTGGTTCCCAAACTTTTTCAGGTAACCGCCCCCTTGGTTCCACAAACTCATCCCAGTGCCCCCTGCGTGTGGCCCCTTTAAATGGGAAGCACCCACCGCAGGCTTGCCGAGGGAGGGAGAGAAAAGAAAGCAAACACCTCTGTTTTGCAGCCAGCAGGGTATGTCTCTTCATTAGCATTTTGGTGCTTTTGAAACATTTCAATTCACTGTTAAAAGGACTCTTCTTAAATAGTATTAATACTTGTGTGGATTCTTGCCCTATATGGCTTGGGACCAAACTACCTTCTCTCATAAAAATGTTCCTGGGTTTTAAGACCTTCTGGAGAGGCGCTTCTCGGAGAAGACCACCTTGAGCTCCCCTCTGCCACCCCTTTGCCTCTTAACGCCCCCCCTATGAAATCCCATTGCCCCCAAGGGGGTAGTACCTCCCACTTTGGGAACCACTGGCTAAGTTGCTTCTATGTCCCTTCTCCTAAAGGACAAGCTGTGGCTCTTTCCTCAAGATGTAAATTGTCGGTGCAGCCATCACTAGAATGTGGGCACCATGGGTGGATCCCTACTTTGCCTCTTGTCCCTGCAAATAGACAGCTAGCATGTCAGGGAGGATTCTACTCTAACCTTTACCCTTTGCTATTTTTCTATGTGCAGGGAGGTGTGTTTGGTGGGGAGTCACTGATATAAACAAACCCCCACCCCATGCAAACATATTTACATTCTAAAGTCATAATGGGGAAAGCTTTCACATTTGACTCTGCTAGTCAGAAGGCTTTGATATGGGCAGAAACAGGAGATGGTTTAAAAGGTGAAGTTGGTAGGCAAGCATTAGTGTTGCTCTTCCTGTAAAATAAATAAATCATGTCTTGTATCCCACTGTTATCTGATTTTTCAAAAGTCTGCATATTGGATGAGTGAGTATAATTCCATGGAAAATAATACCACCGCCATCCAGCTTCAATACTTGGAAAAACTATCCAATCTTCAGTACAAGTGGTTTATTATTCATTTGCCATTCATTTGCCGTTCAGTAGGCAAATCTGAAAATGGTATGGTTGGGATAGTGTGCAAGCCCAGTGTGCAAACTCCTTTCTTTCGTCCCACTATCAGCTCAGATCAAACAGGTTCTTCCATTTCTTTCACTAAAGGAAATAGAAGTGGGAACAGATTTGAATCAAGACTATGGCCATGATCCGTATCAGTATTCTTCACTGCTGCTTTTAATGGGGGGAGCGGGGAATGAGGCCAGGAGATCCAGAGCTCCATCACACCAGCGTTTTGTCACACCTTTGCCCTGCTTTGTTTACCATTTTGTCCCACAACACTCACATGACGTCATCCCTGTCCTGCAGTCGTCTCGCCTCTTCCCCTCCATTTTCCATGGTTTTCCAGAGTGGGGAAAGTCTGTTTTTTTTCCCCTCCATGCAAGATAAAACCGCTCTTCCATCCCCATGTATTGCTGTCCTCATGCTATGTCAGAATGACTCACTTTTGTGGAGGCGTGTTCCTTGAAGAGCGGTCTTGCTGACAAAAGAGGAGGGCGTGCTGAGTTGCTAGAATGAACGGGCTTGTGCGGAGTTGCTCGAATGGACCTCCGCTGCTCCAACCCCACTCTCAATGCGTTCTCATTGCTATTTCTCCCCCTTGAAAGGAAGAAACGGCGCCTAATCGATCAAATGCTAAATTGTTAAAACAATAGACGGCAAAATCAGAGCAAGAGGCGGAAAGGCCCCTACGTCCATCACAATGTCCATCAACCACAAGAACCAATGAACTGGAGGGGAAAGGAAAAGGGGTGGGGTGGGGCGAGCGCAGTGGCGATACCAGGAAGCGTGAGCCGCCGCAGGTCAAAAGGTAAACAAGACGAAATAACGCAACAACACAGAGACATGAAAGTGACTAGTGCTTGATGCGCTAATGAAACGGAGGTGGAAATTGTGGACGCATACCAGGAAAAAAAAAGGTGTGACGGAACTCCCAGTCACAGATCGGTGATGTCTCTCTTCAAATACTTAAAAGGTTGTCACACAGAGGAGGGCCGGGATCTCTTCTCAATCCTCCCAGAGTGCAGGACATTGAATAATGGGCTCAAGTTAAAGGAAGCCAGATTCCAGCTGGACATCAGGAAAAACTTCCTGACTGTTAGAGCAGTACGACAATGGAATCCGTTACCTAGGCAGGTTGTGGGCTCTCCCACTCTAGAGGCCTTCAAGAGGCAGCTGGACAACCATCTGTCAGGGATGCTTTAGGGTGGATTCCTGCATTGAGCAGGGGGTTGGACTCGATGGCCTTGTAGGCCCCTTCTAACTCTGCTATTCTATGATTCTATGTCTCATGCACTTTCACTCTCAGTAGAAGAAGGTTTTTGTGACCGGTGTTTATATAGCACTGCCCTCTACTGGAAAGGATCTGTTAAAGTATCTGATGGGAATATCTGCATTAGACCAATGAAGAGATGTGGGAGATATCTCTGTCTGGCTGTTTGCCAGTTTCATGTATCTGAACCTACTTTGGGCCTCCAAGACAGGATTTGAATTGTGTTGGTCAGCTGGTGCAACACTTTTCCTGCCTACACTGACAAGTTTGAGATTCCATGGTCACCACGACAACTATGATCTGTGTCTGGTTAGGTTTCGGCTAGAGACAGCTTCTAACCTCTACATCGGTGGAGGACCTATTGAGATGGTCTTGGGGCTCTGGATGGTTTCCTATTATTTTCCAACTGCAGCAGTCAGCAGTCCTGTCAAGTCCCTTTTTGATCTCTGGAACACAGAACTATCAACACAATGGCAACCAGATACTTTCTCCTGTCTTGTAGAACTGGTTCACCTCCTTGGTTTCCTCAGGACAAGCAGGAAACAAGCAGACAACAACCAGAGTTGGAATGGCAAAAGAGTCTAACTGAGTCTTGCCAAATGCAACTCTACGGTGTTGATACTAGCAGCAAAGGAAACTTCTCTGCCACCCTTGCATCAGGTCTGGTACAGCAAAGCTTCTCAATCAGTTAAGAGGCCTTTTACAAGCTGGCCAGATGGAGGATGTTTCAGAGCCCTTGGAGGCCTGCTGTGACACTTTGCAAGGCACTTTGCAGAAAAATAATAATTCAGCTGTGCTCCAGCCTGGACACCATAGTTAACTCAAAGTGAGTTCTGATTGTCACTAGATGCCCTGTTACTGCCACCACTGTCATGTGGTTCAAAATCCTGTCTTGCCAGGAGCTGTCCAATGAGTCAAAGATCAGAAAGAGCCGTCCAAGAAGGGATTGGGTGTGGCTTCAGCCCTGGCTAGGCCTCAAATGAGCAACTTTAGAGCCTTCCTTTACTTCCCCACCCCATTCCTGGCCTGTTATCAGCCCCTAGTCTAAAGCACATGAGAAATCTGGCTCCCTCCTCACAAGTAGGGCTCAGGGATAGGAACCTTGTGCTGCCAGAAGGGCACAGCACCTCTGGCTCTGGACTTCCGAAGGGTTATTGCTATCTGCTGATTCTCTTAGACTCCTGTCCATCATTATTTATAGCAGGCCAGTGGAGGCCACCAGTGTTTGAGAGATCAACAAGGGAGCTGTCAGGAACGGCAACCGTTATCAGTGGCTGTGACAAACCTAAACCTTCCAATTCAACTCTCCTGACCAAACAGACTCCATGTTAGTCTATTGGCCTCTATTGGCCTGAGGCACTGAGGCTACCTTGGTCAAGCCCAGGAGTTTCTGACAGGCTCTTTGCTGCAGCTGTCCTTCCTGCTCATCCCACCCTCTTTTGTTTTGGGGTTGGCCACTGAACTGGCAGCTGTCACTCCCCACAAGTGTTTGGAATGGGCCAGCGTGCCCCCGTTGCTGCTCCTTGTGGTGAAGGGGAAGGAAAGAAAAGAGGGAAGGGGGTGGCAAGAAAAGAACAAGAACACAGGGAAAGAGAAAGAGGGGGATACGGAAAGGAAGGAGGCAAACGTTGAAAAGCAGGAACAATTTTGAGATGGGGAGAAATTAAGGGTGTTGGTTGGGGAGAAACAGTCGCTTGGGACAAGGACGTGTGGCGGTGTGCATTTGCAG
The DNA here is from genome assembly GCF_023053635.1 of Elgaria multicarinata webbii. NCBI lineage: Eukaryota > Metazoa > Chordata > Lepidosauria > Squamata > Anguidae > Elgaria > Elgaria multicarinata. The sequence goes on from NC_086176.1 coordinate 10,813,883, forward strand.
AAGTGGCCTTGTAAATATTGGGCGCTAGTTCTGAAGCCTGGGCCAAAATCCCCCTGAAATTTCCCTGGCAGAAGCGCCATTAAAATGAATGGGGGCGGTAGAGCTGGTGGCTCCAATTTGGGTGGGGCCCTGAGATGGCGAAACTCAGGACGTAAGTAAGAGAAAAATCAGCAACCTCATTTGTATTGGACTGGAAACCTCTGATAGAGTATATGCAAGAGTTGCAAAAGAATGATCTATTTGTGTGTGGATTTTATATATAATTCAATGAACAAAAAACCTACGGTTTATAAAACAACGTTAAGGCCGTACACTTTTCCACCAAGCACCAAAAAGCGGGGAAATTGGGAGTTAAGGCTCACCAGCCTTAACGCCACATCCCCCGAGGCAGAAAGTGCCAGTGAAATTCTCATTCTTCCAAAGCAGATATAAACCATGAGGACAGGATGGAGAATAGGATATGCAGAGGTGACTGTGGGGTTGTGGAAAACTGATGACGAACAACTTAGGGCCACCTACTTCTCTTTTTTTGTTTAGAGCAGCCCTTCCCCAACCTGGTGCCCTCCAAAGGTGTTGGACTACAACTCCCATCATTGCAAGTCAGTATGTCCCATGGTCAGGAAAGCTGGGACAGCAAGATAGGGAACGCTGTTCTATATCCTTACCAAATACAGGGGCTGCGCAATATATTTTTTTCTCACACACATCTCGCACAGAGCAGCACGATTGATAACAGAAGGGGCACTATTTGTTGGAGATGTAGAACCAGAGCAAGGGCTGGCACTTTCAGCTTTTGGTAAATACCCAAACTCCCATGTTTCCTTGTAATTTGTGGTTTTTACATAACTCTGGGCTGGCTAAATTGATAGCCTATGTCTGACATGAGGATTGCCTCAAATGGAATATGTCCTTATATGTCTTGTATATGTGTTTTTAATAGATGTAGTGTATGTGATGTTAGGTAACCGGAAGCTTCAGCTAGTACAAAACAGGGCAGCCCGTTTACTAACAGGGACTGGCTGGCGAGATCACATTACGCCAGTCCTTTTACAACTTCATTGGCTGCCAGTCCAGGTCCGGGCCCGATTCAAAGTGCTGGTATTGACATTTAAAGCCCTAAACGGTTTGGGGCCAGGTTATTTGAAGGAACGCCTCCTCCCAAATGTACCTGCCCGGACCTTAAGATCATCTACAGGGGCCCTTCTCCGTGAGCCCCTGCCAAAGGAAGTGAGGCAGGTGGCTACTGGGAGGAGGGCCTTCTCCGCTGTGGCACCCCGGTTGTGGAACGAGCTCCCCAGAGAGGTCCGCCTGGCGCCTACACTGTACTCTTTTCATCACCAACTGAAGACCTTTTTATTCTCTCAGTATTTTAACACTTAATTTTAACTTAAATTTAAATTATACTGTTTTAACTCTGTATTTTAACCTTATATCAATTTTGCTGCGTGTTTTTATCCTGGTTGTGCTTTTTATATTGTATTTTGTATTTGTGTTTTTAACTTGTTGGTTGTTTTATTATGGTTTTAATTTTTGTGAACTGCCCAGAGAGCTTCGGCTATTGGGCGGTATAAAAATGTAATAAATAAGTAAATAAATAAATAAAATATTTTTTTTTCGTGTTCTCTTTTCCCCTTGTGCTTTGCTTTCTGTAGAAAATGATAACATTGTTAAAATCCCAATTTGGGTGGGGCCCTAAAGGAGGTATCCTATGTACTGAGCCCTACCCTCAAAATTGTTTCAGCATCTCAGATAGCTCCTTTAAAGTTCTGGCGGACCCTGACTGAAACCCAGAATAGAATTCCAGCCCCACTGACATTGGAGCCACCAGCCTCCACTGAATGGGAGTTGCACAAGAGCAAAGGCTGAAAGTGGGGGGGGGGCTCTGTCTGAGACCACGTAGAGCTGCCACCACTCAGTGCAGCCAACCTTGGGCTCAAATGACCAACTCTTTTTATTCTCCCAGTATTTTAACAGTTCTATAAATAAATTTTAACTTTGCTGTTTTCAATTTGTATTTTAAATTTGTATTTTTGCATTGCTGCTGTTTTTATCTTGGCTGTGCTTTTATATTGTATTTTATATTATGTTTTTATACTGTTGTTTTGAATTGTCTTAATTTTGTAAACTGCCCAGAGAGCTTCGGCTATTGGGCAGTATAGAAATGCAATAAATAAATAAATAAATAGCACATTGAGCCTACATGACTCCTGCAAAGCTGTGCATTTCAGTAGGGCTTCTACTGGAGAGCTTCCCTGTGGATTGTGTCCCAAGTTGATGGTAGAAAAGAGGTGCCCCAAGTGTTTTCCTCTTCAGGTACCAAAATTAGGGTGACCATGTGGAAAGGAGGACAGAGCTCCTGTATCTTTAACAGTTGTTTTGAAAAGGGAATTTCACCAGGTGTCATTTGTATATATGGAGAACCTGGTGAAATTCCCTCCATCACAACAGTTAAAGCTGCTGGAGCCCTGCCCTCTTGAGCAGATACAAAAGAGGGCAGGACTCCTGCGGCTTCAACTGTTGTGATGAAGAGGGAATTTCGCCAGGTGCTGCATGCATACAAATGACACCTGCTGAAATTCCCTTTTCAATACAACTGTTAAAGATACAGAAGCCCTGTCCTCCTTTTCATATGGCCAAAATATTCTGGGCTGGCCCTCTGTAAAAAATAAAAATAAAAAATGCCATTCCCAATTTCACCCCTCTGTGCTGAGGTTTCTGTCTGGCTTCCTCGGCTGCTGCCTCACTGTGTAATCTCGCTTGGCACAGAAGTAGGTGCCAGTGTCTCCCGGCTGGGCTTTCTCCAGGAATAGAGGCAACACCTGGTTCTTTGTTCCAGTGCTCTTGAAGCGGCCTTCAAATGCAGCCTCAATCTTCGGATCTCCAGAACTTTCTAGTGAAAGGGTCACCAGCTGAAGCTGCATATCCTTCTTCCTTTGCTGTTTGTACCAGTACATGTAATTGTAGGTGGTTTTTATTTGGGAACAGTTCAGGGTCACCGACTCCCCTTCCTGACACACTATGTCTGGAGACTGATGAAGAGCAGAACCTATGTGAATAAATGCACAAATAAATGAGTTGAAGATTGAAGCAGAAGAATTAGAAATTAAAGTTGGGGGAAGTTTCAACTTCAGAAACAGAATGCATTTCTAAAACATGCAGATTAAGCACTACAATCCTTACTATACAAGACATGTTATTTTTATTCTAACCTGTAGCAAAGTCAGAAGAATACAACATAAGAATATCACCAAAATGGAGCTGAGGTCACAAATATTTCACTTAAGTTATGTCACAGCTTTAATCTTTCTGTCTATTAAGCCGAACACCTGCAAGCTCACAATGGAGGTTGACTGAATTATTGGTCTTTGTGACCCACAACTACATCTCCTGTCCGAACCCAAGATGGGTCACATCGCAGGCACCACCACAGCATATATATTTTAAAGGCTTTTACAGATTCCCCCCCCCCAGATTTTGTAGGAAACTGATTGATCCAAGACAATAGTAGGATAAAGATGATCATGTTGTATGTAGTGGCAAATGATATCTCGCTCTGCCCTTTTGTGTCCATACATACAATAACAAATTAATAGTGATCCAATGTTTCTGGCTGGGTTTAAAAATGAGTCGCAGACTGGAAAGGTTGAAGACCTTTGATTTAACCGATGGTTGTAAGTCACTTACCTGGTGATAACAATAAAACAACAAGCAAATGGAAGCTCATTGGGGCAAGGTGGTGTTTTAGAAGACACCTGCCTCGCAGAGCCAACTGCAAACACGGCAACATTTTAGACACTCTTCAAGTAGCAGATGCTACAAAACAAACAGAGGTGAAAACCGGAAGTTGTGAGAGCAAGCAAGAGGAAATGAGAGAGAGACCACTCAAACAAACATGATAAAAGCATAGTGAGCCAGGAAGGGAACTATTTAGTGGCGGGGGGTAATATTATGCATTAAAAGACAATAAAGTATTGCTGAAAGTTTAATCTCCATAGTAGTTTCCCTACCCACCCCTCCCATAAAGAAAGGGGAGGCAACTGATTTCGGGGTGTCATTCATGGACTGGAAATCGTCTATTGTTTTGTCTGTTATATTCTTGGTGGCCACTCCCAGAAGTAGGATTCCCTGCCAAAGGAGGCTAGTTTGCCCCCCACCCCTACCCCCGGCTGTCCTTTCAACAGCAGGCAAAGGGGTTTTTCCCCCAAGTAGGTGGGTTTGATGGGGTGGATGCTGTTTTCATGCTGTTATTGTCGAGTTTTTGTGTTTTAATGCATTTGTTTTATTAGAGTTTTAACCAAGTTTTTTTTTTAATGATTGTACACTGCCTTGAGTGCCATTTTTCTTGGTGGAAAGGTGAAGGTACAAATCTGATCAACTAAATAAGTATATGTTACACCATGGAGATAAGGTATTTGGATTTTATATCTTCACCATGGTTTTTTTCTTCCAGGCATCAAAATATTTCGGTCTGGGCGTCTCCAGTATAACAGCCATATAGATGCATACCGTCCTCTGTGAAGAGGTTTCTGTTTGGCTTCCTCAATTGCTGCCTCACTGTGTAATCTTGCTTGGCACAGAAGTAGGTGCCAGTGTCTCCCGGCTGGGCTTCCTCCAGGGATAGAGGCAACTTTTGATTCTTTGTTCCAGTGCTCTTGAAGTGGCCTTCAAATGCACCCTCAATCTTAGGATCTCCTGAATTTTCTACTGAAAAAATTACCAGTTGAAGGTGTGCATCTTTTCCCATTTGCTGCTTGTACCAGTACATGTTGATAAAATTGGTTTCCTTCTGGGAACAGTTTAGGGTTACTGACTGCCCCTCCCTGATCACCATTGAGGGAAACTGATTAAGAGCAGAACCTATAAGAAAAGAAAACAGTAAATAAATAAAGCAGGGGAGCAATTATTGAAAGGGATTTGAAATAAATGGAGATGTTGCCATTTTAGGGGTAGGATATTTAGGGTGACCATATGAAAAGGAGGACAGGGCTCCTGTATCTTTAACAGTTGCATAGAAAAGGGAATTTCAGCAGGTGTCCTTTGTATATATGGAGAACCTGGTGAAATTCCCTCTTCATCAAAACAGTTAAAGCTGCAGGAGCTATACTAGAGTGACCAGATTTAAAAGAGGGCAGGGCACCTGCAGCTTTAACTTTGTGATGAAGAGGACATTTCACCAGGTTCCCCATATATACAAATGACACCTGCTGAAATTCCCTTTTCAATACAACTGTTAAAGATACAGGAACCCTGACCTCCTTCCTATATGGTCACCCTAGATATATTTCTAAAAGAAGAGTGTCCACTAAGTATTACAGACCCTAAACACATTTGTTTCATATTACTTACAACATCATAGTGAAAGTCCAGGATTCAATACAAAAGAAATATCCAGAATGGGCTACGATTTCAGGAAATGTACAGTAAGTCATTTATTTGTTTTCTATCCAGAGGCTAAACAGCTGCAACTTACTTCCTCATGTGTTTTTAACATCACTGATATCTTGGGGGGATTGGGACCCTCAATTGGATCATGACCAATATAAAGTGAATTGTGCTGGTGGCACCTGTCTTTTTAAGGAGAAGGAGAAGAGGGTGGAGGGATTGAGAGACGGTAGGAGTGAGGAGGAAAATTGTCACAGAGAAGGATAGAATTCAAGAGTAAGAGGAAGTATTATATATACTGGATTCTTATTGTCTTCTCAGGGAGTTGAGACTGGTTTGAGACTGGCATACCACATATACATTTATCACACCTTCTTCTCTATTCACAGATTTTGCATAGACCGGTTTGACTCAAGACAGTAGTAGCATGAAGAACATGAGTAAGGACACCATACTAAAGGGTACCTTTATTGTGCCGCCAACAACCGCCTTAAAAGGGATTGTTTGTCTCAAGCCATAAGCTAAAAAATGGAAAGGGAGTCCAGTGTTCCATTTTTAAAATAAGCCCCAGGTCTGAGAAGGTTGAAGACCACTGATTTAAATTATAGAGCTAAGTCACCTACCTGAAGAAAACAGTAAAACGACAAGCAGATAGTAGCTTATCGGGATTTGGGGGCACCTAGGAAGAAATTTGCTTGCCTGAGCCAACTGCAGACACACCAACATCCTTGACGTCCATCAAATAGTTACTGGAGTAAAACACAGATATGAAAGCAGGAAGTCACGTGGACAAGAAACTGGAGGCAGCTGAAGCACAGAGACTAAAAGCGGAGTCAGCTGGGACAGGAACTGTTCAGTGGCGATAATATCCCATCCTTTAGAAGAGGACTATAATGAAATGTGTGCGTGCGTGTGCACACGCACACCCACCTTCTGTCTCTAAAAGAGGTTTCTGTACTCCGAAACTCTCCATGCTATTAACTATAAGAGAGCAAGGCATGTCCAAATCACCTCCCTCAAATTCACAGGAGTTATTTTCCTCCATGTCTGATAGGAAAAACTGAGAGGGTATTGGTTCCATTCACACAAGGTCTGTGCATCGCCTCGGATCCAAATCCCAAATCTGAGGTGAATTGGGGTGATTTGGAGAGCCTCAAAACAAATCTGAAGCAAATCTAAACAGATCTGAATCAGTCTGAAGTGAATCGGCATGGCCCAAATCAATTCGGATTTATTTGGACCTTTTTTCAAGGGCAGCCTGTGCTTGCAATGGTTTTTTTTTTTTTTTTTTGGTTGTTGTTGTTAGAGTAAGGAGGGGGAGGAGGTGAGGGGGAAATTGGCTATAAAGTGACAGCTTCTTCCCCCAATCCTCCTGAAGTCTCCCAATTCTCTCCAGCAGCCTCCAATCACAATTGAGCTTCCTTCGTCTATGCTCATTGTAGGTTAGACTTGGTAGGAGTAGGGTGTTTGGGGCTGGCTAGCTTAGGTTAGTTGTTGGTGTTTGGGGGGGGGGGTTACTTGGATTTTTCTTGAGCTTTCCCCCTTCTCTCACTGTTATCTCTTGCCTCTATTTCTCTTTCTGCTTGTCTTTTTTTTTTTTTAAAGAAAATACAAAATTCGTTTTAAAAAAAATTATTCTCATTGTTGGCCTTTAGTGTGTTTATTCCAATCCTTCCCCCTTCCTTCACCTTCCTCTGGTTTTCCTTGAAAAAAGCAAATTTTACCAGTTGATTAAATGAGTACCACTGCACCAATCTTGTCTGAAATTTGGCAGACATGAGCACCTCCACAGTGTCTGTAAGTTCTCCAAATTTCATTTTCATCTCATTAAAAATGAAAGAGTGAAAGGCATTTCTTTTTTTCCAATGCTATGGGAAAATGAGAAATACCAAGTCTATGGGAAAATGAGAAATCCAAATAATTTGGAAATGTGAATCTTGATTCGGATCCAAAATGAATGGATACAGTTCTGAACTGGTCACAAAAATCAATTCCAAGGCTTGATAGGCAAACTAAGGGCCAAGCTTAGGGTGACCATATGAAAAGGAGGACCGGGCTCCTGTACCTTTAGCAATTGTATTGAAAGGGGAATTTCTGCAGGTGTCATTTGTATATATGGAAACCTGGTGAAATTCCCTCTTCATCACCACAGTTAAAGCTGCAGGTGCCCTGCCCTCTTTTAAATCTGGTCACTCTAGTACAGCTCCTGCAGCTTTAACCGTTGTGATGAAGAGGGAATTTCACCAGGTTCTCCATATATACAAATGACACCTGCTGAAATTCCCTTTTCTAAGCTACTGTTAAAGATACAGGAGCCCTGTCCTCCTTTTCATAGGGTCACCCTAGCCAAGCTACATGTGACAGAGGAGATCCATAATCAGATCTCCCAACAGCGTTTTCTTTTGTGAAAGCAGCCACAGTGGGATTAATTTGGATTGGGTCCATTGCACTGGTGAAGGGGGATTAAAACACTGTTTCCCAGTGACAGCACGCACTCATATTGTACCCATCTTCTACTATTAATAGCTCTGTCAAGACTAGTGGTTTAAGTTGGGCAGATGTCATCGGGGTGGGGGGAATGCAGGGCGAGGCTAATATATATATTCACCTTCAACAACAGCACCAGAGCCCAAATCCAAAATGGCAACACAGAGAGACCATGACAGCTTTCAATGAAAGAAAATGACGCAAGGAGATCAGTAAAATATGTCAGTTTTATATATGCCCTACGTTCAGAACAGCCCTGCCCTCTACTGGAAAGGAACTGTGACAGCATCTTATAAGGACATCTCTGTTGTATCAATGAACAGAAATCTGGCAGGGGAAGTGAAGAGACTTCAATCCATCCCAGCTCTGTCCACCAGCTTTCTTGTTGATGCATGAAGTTATACTCCATGGGCCAGGAGATGAGGTCCCCCTGATCTACTAGGATTTCATCTTTTGGAGCTGGACTAGTTCTAAGATGCTCAGGTAGTAGCGGTGGCCAGGGATTTCCAAATATATCGAAGAGAAGACATAGTGAACTGCTTGTTCATTCAGATATGAAGCAGGATCCAACCAAAGTGAAGCATTTTAAAGTCTCACTGGTTTCAGTGGAAGAGATTGAAGCATTTGTTTGTTTGCTTATTTACCTATTTATTGCTTAGTTCATTCGTACTCCAAGGAGCTCAAAGTTGTAAACATAGGCCCTTTCTCTACACCTAAGGATTATCCCAGGAAAATGGAGGGATCGTCCCTGCCTCCTTCCGGGATCCCCAGTGTGTCATTTGCATGCAAAGGGATGATCCCTGGGAAAAAAGGCAGGTGTAGAAACAGCCTTAGTTAAAGCTTCCACTGGAATCTAAAAATGCTTCACGTAGGGTGGATTGTGCCATTGGATTGTTCACAGGGCACAATTTTATGCATCTTTAGACAAGAAAAATGTCCTGTTAGAAAAATGGTGGATTACGACCCAATTAAATCAAATAAAAAGCATCCGGATGCAGTTTCAAAAGGAAAGTTTATTTTCCACCTCAGGTACCAAAAATCTCTTTGCACAAAGGTCCCTTTCCCTTGCCAATGTAAAAGAAAAGGCCCGGAACAGAAGTTTACGTTTCATTTTATACCGGGGAAAACATTGTACACAAATAATTGGTTGCTAGCTCAAATCGTCACAGCTGATCCTCCTCCCTGATTTCCTGACATGCCCAGATGGGGAGAGACCCCGTTGACCTTGCAAACTCCATTATCACATGATTCCCTTAGCAATGAATCCTGGGACATTCCTGTCACGTATTCCATTGTCTTTAACTAATCCCCATTCACCATTCCCTCCCTGGTTCCCCCACCCCACTTCACAATGTCCCCTGGGACATTCCTGTCCCACCTTGCCTACGTGGCAGAAACTCTCCCGCTTCACTTTCCCTTCCCAAATTCCCACTGGAGCGTGTGGAAAGGAAGGTGAAGAAGAAGCCCCCAGCCCTCAAGATGGCGCCTGACATTCCTTTCGATGGGCGAGCTTCCCACCTCTTATTTCTCTCCCTGGTTTCCCGCTGAGCTGTGGGGAAAGAGAATTAAGAGGGGTGTGGGTGTGTATGCCAGCTGCGCAAGCAAGCGCCTGGCGATTTAACCAGCGGCTAGGGCTCGTCCTTTACACCTGAGTAAGTGACATTACCCAAATAGGTAAATGGGACTTTTCTCTCCTACCTGGGAGTAGAGGGTCTATTCTACTCATCTAAATCACTTAGGAATCACCCGAGGATGGCATTTGGGGAAAGGGAAATGAGGGATCTTGGAAGAAGGAGGGGAGAGAAGAGATGGGCGAAGGGAGTAATGGGAAATCAGTTATTTTCCCATAACAGTCCTATGACTGGGGCCTGATGGGAGGTGTAGGACTTTTTTTCCCTGTCTAAACATACATAGGCTTGCACCTAACTTACTTAAATAACTGAACTGAATATGTGAATGAAATAACAAATTTCTTTCAGCTTCTGTTTTTTGAGATGTTGGGATTCATCAAGGCAATGGGTCTTTCAGGAATGGCCAGGCAGCACTTTGTAATGGGCTGGATGAGGGCCAATAAACTGAGACTGAATCCTGGCAAGACGGAAGCCCTGTGGGTGAGTGGTTCCCGAGTCCGGGAGACAGGCTCATTGCCTGTTCTGGATGGGGTTGCTCTGCCTCTGAAAGAACAGGTTCGTAGTTTGGGGGTACTCTTAGACCCATTTCTGTCATTGGAGGCTCAAGTAGCAGCCATGGCTCAGAGTGCCTTTTACCATCTTCAGTTGGTTCGCCAACTACGGCCTCTCCTGGACAGGGATAGCTTGACCACGGTGGTACAGGCATTGGTAACATCAAGATTGGATTAGTGCAACGCGCTCTATGTGGGGCTGCCCTTGAAGCTGCTCCGGAAGCTGGAGCTAGTGCAGAATGCTGCAGCTCGGCTGTTATCTGGAGCTGCCCCTTTCCAGCATGTAACTCCTCTGCTGAGGGAACTGCACTGGCTGCCTATTCGCTACCGGGCCAGGTTGAAGGTTCTTGTCCTTGTGTACAAAGCCCTAAACAACTTGGGACCAGGATACCTGAGAGAGCGCCTTCTCCCTTACCAACCTGCCCGGTCACTGAGGTCATCCGAGGGCCTGCTCCTGGTGGTTACACATAGATTAGGGTGACCATATGAAAAGGAGGACGGGGCTCCCGTATCTTTAACAGTTGCATAGAAAAGGGAATTTCAGCAGGTGTCATTTGTATATATGGAGAACCTAGGGAAATTCCCTCTTCATCACAACAGTTAAAGCTGCAGGAGCTATACTAGAGTGACCAGATTTAAAAGAGGGCAGGGCACCTGCAGCTTTAACTGTTGTGATGAGGAGGATATTTCACCAGGTTCCCCATATATACAAATGACACCTGCTGAAATTCCCTTTTCAATACAACTGTTAAAGATACAGGAACCCTGTCCTCCTTTTCATATGGTCACCCTAACATAGATCCATCCTCCGATTGGAATCCACCAGGGGAAGAGCCTTCAGCGTGGTGGCGCCCCTCCTGTGGACTTCCCTGCCTCTGGAGGTCAGGCAGGCGCCAACCTTGTGCTCCTTTCAGCACCTCCTGAAAACATCTTTATCCCAAGAAGCCTTTCTTTAACATGCAGCCTTGGATTTCTGTTTTTGCTTATTTTAAATTTTGTTTTAACTGTTTTATTCTGTTTTTATTTTTATTTTACTTTGTACACCACTTCGAAATTTTTCAATGGGGAGTGGTATATAAATATTCTAAATAAATAAATAAATAAATAAATAAATAAATAAATAATACCTTCCTCTGCCTGCCCACATCTATCTATGGCCTTAGCTAGACCGGGCTTTATCACAGGGTGAACCCTGGGATCGTCCCTGTGCGTCCACATGATGCACAGGGGATCCCGGGATCAGGGAGGGATCATCCCTCCTTTGCCCTGGGATCTCGCCCTCCCCTTTGGGCCTGCGTTTTCCGTGGTCCTGGGCTGAGCCCGAGACTGCGGAACGTGTGGGACGTTTCCGCGGTTTGACCTGGCTCCACACGATTCCTTGTGTGGAGCCAGGAGCCGCGCATGTGGTGCAGTGCTCCTCAGGAGCGCTGCGCCCATTGGGGTTAGGTTGGGGGGAGCAGGGAAACTAAATTAAATTTTAAAAAACTTACCTTCAGTGCACGAGCTTTCATGCGCTGCTTCTCCTTTAAAAAATAAAAAATGGCTGGCGCAACGCCTCTCTTCCTGAGGTCGTTGTGTCTCTCGTGTAAACACAACGCGGGATCTTCCCTCCTCCGTCCTGGATTATAAGGTAGGTCTAGCTAAGGCCTGAATCAGTTCCTGTCACAATATTCACATACACAATGGACCAAGTAAAATGGTGGTCACGCCCGACTAGGGTTTCCTCCCCATTTGCATCAACACACGTCTCCTTCTCCCCTGAGTGGCACAGAGTCTCAATGCATCCATTGTCACACATGGAGACTTAAGTTTCACTGTTTTTCTTCACACTCTATTCTGTGCCAGATCTTAGGCGTTTTACAAGTGCTGTTTAGTATTTTATCTGCTTTAATACATCTTAATCCCTCCTTGCGGTCACATAGATATGTTCCTTTTCCTGGAGACATCTCAGACGCCAATAAAATATCAAAATAGAGGTATTTGGTCTTGCTCAAAGTTTTTGTTTTTCCAAGGAGCCGTGTTGTACTTATCTCTTCTTAAGCCATCCCTGGCTTTAATCCGAAAATATTCTGTCCTTCCAACATCAAAACAAAAGCTGATCACAAATGAAATGCTTTTTTCTCTTGAGCACTGCAGAAGGATTTTTTGCACCTGAACTGTTGTTGCTGTTGCTGATAATGCTGTTTTGTTTTTGTTTTTTGTTGTTGTTGTTTTTTGCTGTTGTTGAAATTATTAACTATTGACAGATAGGCACAGCCTATGATTAATTTTCCACAGGCCAAAAAAGAAAAAAGAAAATCACTGAAGATTCATTCTGATATGCAAATGTAAAGGGCCCCATAGCTACAATGCAATTCTCAGGGCAATTTCACATTACACCGGAAGAAACCTCAGTTATCATGGCGGAGACACAGCCAATCCCAGTTTTCTGTTGAGCCTACTAGTAGGCTCCAAACACTAGTGTAGTGCCTTCACACATGCCGTTCTTAGATATACACTAGCTATACTTAGGGCTTTGCTAGACCTACCGGGTGTTCCGTCGTTGAGGAGCGGTGAAAGCGGATTTTCCCGTTCAGCCATGACGCTCATGAGCCACACCTTCCTTAGATTTGTGGCGGAAGTTTGCGCCGGTTGTGCTGCTGCCGCCTCGAGCACGGTTGCACAGCCACACCAGCCTGATTTCCGTGAGTTGTTTTTTTCCGCTCGCTGCATGGTTTGCGCAAGTCCGAAAGACCGCAAACTTGCGCAGCCGTCAGCGATGCCGTTGCCGGAGGCGGCGGCAGAGCCGGCGGCGGCGGTGGCACTGGCAGTACCAGTGCCAGCTGAAGTGGGGAGGGGACAGAGGGGAGCCAGTTGCCATTGGTGGATGGCTCACAGGGGGTGCGGCCAGCGAGCGCTGGTGCTGAGGGTCAACATTGATGCGGTCACTTCCTGATGGGGGTCGTGGCGGGTGTCATATGACCTGAGGTCAGTCGTCTGCATGGGCACTCTGTGCCTACATCTCCCATCATGCCTCTGAAGTGTCGGCGGCGATGACCGCCTCTGTGCCCTCTCCCCCATCCCATGGAGCCAACCCACATCTGGCCGTAGGCATGGCAGCAGCCCAGAAACAGCTGTGCCCTCTTCCAGCCGCGTACCCACACCAACAGGCACACAGCCCTTCATGCCTGGACCGTCCCCCTCAGTCCCCGCTAGCCTTTACATCTTCGGCACACCGTACAGCGCCGCCATTATGCGGCCGCGGTGGCTTCCCACCGCGAGGAGTCACCCTCCCATGACTGTGGGATGCCTGCCTTTCCGAAAAGTGACCCACGCAAAGGTTGAAATAGGAAAAGCCGGCGCACATCCCCCACCCATCCCCCACACACCCCAGCAGCACACCAGCCACTTTTGCGGTCCTCCGTTCCTGCGCAAACTATCACTGGGGGAATAATAAAAAAAGCCGCTCCGCCGCGCTGCCCCAGCTGGCGGGCTGGGCGCAAATGGCGGAGGCGGCTTGACCAAAGCCGCTGGCCACTCCCCTTAGCACGCCTTTTCCTGACCAGTGCGGACCGCAGTGACCTCACATCCTCCCACACGTACTCCGAATTACCGCGGCCCGGCAGGAAAAGGCGCACTAGAACTCACTTTTTTAAAGTCGGGAGAAAGAGGCTTCACCGCAGGATAACGACGGATCCTCGTGAACGTCATCTGGAAGCCTCGACGCGACTGCGGAAGGTAACGCGCGCTACAGCCTCGTCTAGTAACGCCCTTAGTGTATCTTTACATTCCAAAACACACAGATATACACACATATGCATCATCGTCATCATCTGATTTACCTCAGCCCTTCCGGAATTACTTCCAAGAATTGTTTACCACACAATCTCCATCATGTAGAACTTGATGGGATCCACAGCCCCAGAAACAATACTGACATCATACTCAAAGATACTGACAAAGAAAGCACTTCTGTCATCTGTAGTAAGTTAGACTATGTACAGGATGTTGAGAGGCAACTCCCCAACACATTTTATGGACCCCTGTTTTCAGGTCCCACTGAGATATACCAGAAGAAACTTCACATCTGATGAAGGAGTTTCCCACAGTTGTGAAGGACCAAGTACATATTGACACACCTCAGGAGCCCCATCCAGGCACTTTCTGTCTGCTACCCAAAATACATAAACCAGGCAACCCTGAGCACCCATTGTTGGGTTGTCTGGTTATATGTCCATTCGCAGACCCTATGCTACCAATACGCCAAGGAACATGCAGGATGCCTCTGATGTCTTGAGCAAATTAGTCTCGCAGAAAATATCCTAACTACCATGCATGTTGATTCCCTTTTCACCAACATCCCCCACAAAAATGTACTACAAGCTTCAGGAATATCACTGCTGCTAGCGCTATAGCATATCCAGCCAGCAAACCGTGTCTCTTCCAACTGTACTTCCAGTTACTTCAGCTTTAGCGAGAACATACACCTTCAGATCAATGGCACTGCTATGGGAAACTCACATGGCCCTACAATATGGCAACGTCTTCACGGCTGATTTAGAGCAATGCTTTGTTTCTGATATTATTATGAGCAAAGAAAATGGACACCCAAGAAGGGTTGATAAATCTTTAATCACAAAAACAGATCACAATGCCAAATCATACTGCAGACTTGTCATCTAAGTAAACGAACATCCAAGATAAATATATGAGCCATTGAAATCCCTTGCTAAAGACACAGATTAAGTGTCCTCCCCTCAGTTTTTTCAACCTGCTTTTCCGGCAGATTAGTATGTTCTAGCTGTGATGGGTCTTTTTAGAATTAGAAGGAAACAAGCAATCCACAGGGAATGTGGGGGGGGGGGCATCTTAGCAATAGGACAGGGCGGAAATAAGTCAATGGCAGAATAGAAGCAGAAGCCAGTCATTGGGCCAAACCAATGGGCTACTGAGATCCACTTTTCCTACCAACCAGTATTCATATCTTTCAACATTTGCATCTTTTAGGACTACTTCCTTCGCCCCACCCTTCATATCCTAAACAAACAGGAAGTTGGAACTTCATGAAAAGGCACATCAGGGAGAAACACAGGGAAAGCCATCCTAGGTCACACACAGCCACATACAGATGAAGGGATCACCATAAGATCCAGTGGATCAGGGGAAACCTGGATCACAGATGGAGTGCTGGATTGAGAAAGACAAGGTTCACTTAGGGTGACTATATGAAAAGGAGGACAGGGCTCCTTTATCTTTAATTGTTGCATAGAAAAGGGAATTTCAGCAGGTGTCATTTGTATATATATGGAGAACCTGGTGAAATTCCCTCTTCATCACAACAGTTAATGCTGCAGGAGCCCTGCCCTCTTTTAAATCTGGTTACTCTAGTATAGCTTCTGCAGCTTTAACTGCTGTGATGAAGAGGGAATTTCACCAGGGTCTCCATGATACCTGCTGAAATTCCCTTTTCTATGCAACTGTTAAAGATACAGGTCCTCCTTTCCATATGGTCACCCTAAGGTTCACCAGCCTCACATTCTGTTGCTTTTTTCAGATTAACAAATCAATACAGCCTAGTTATTATAAGGATATTTACACAATTTGAAAGTTTCCCCTTAACTTTACATTTATCAGAACTTTCCAACACCAAATACTTTTAGAAGATGCTATAGGTGTTGCCAGACATGGGCAAGGAGGAGTCTCACACCTGAAAAAAGCAACAACCATATCCTTTGGGAAGGATGCCATTTTCTTATGTAAAATGATGTTCCCACCTTTTAAATCTGATATTACAGAACCAAAATCACTGTCCCTCCTTTCTGGCACCATTCCCAACCAGTCCCCGGTCTTTCATATAAATTGGGTTTCCTCCACATCGCAAGGTAGCTAGCTTAGGGGGAAGTCTGTCAGAGAGCGTGAGAGAGAGAGAGAGAGAGAAAGGGGGCAGAGAGAGAAAGGGGGCAGAGAGAGAGGGGACACGCTCTGCTCCCAAAATGATGAGCCCCCCATGTATGAAAAGCCTGCTGTTTCTCATGTCCACCGTGTGCCTTTGCTGCAGCCACTCCTCATTGTCTTCACTGCGTTTCTCTGCATTCCTGGACCCTTCACACCAGATCTACCTCCAGTGGGACCACGATGATGAAGATGCCATGATGACTTTTGAGCTTCAAGTCCAGTCAACGGGATGGGTGGCTTTTGGCTTCACCATTGATAAAAAGATGCCTGGGGCAGACTTTGTGATTGGTGGAGCCCTTCCCGATGGCAACGTCTATTTCTCGGTAAGCCAACGACATGAACCGTCTCTTTTACTCTCTAGAGAGCTTGGCTCTGCAAATCATGGGGAGGGAGAGGAAAAGGAATATTTCCATTTTGACTGAAGATACAAATGAATTTGGAGATGATTGTTTCCCATGACCAATGCGAAGTGGTCATGCTGTCAGAGGTATTTCAGTCTCTGTTGTGTACCCATCCTAACATAAGTGTATCATCTCTGTTTACACCTGGGGTTACATTCCCATCCTCACCATAATGAACAAAAAGGGCTGGTGCTGCATCAGGAAATATACTCCTGACCTATTTTTTCATCCTGTTCTCTCTGAGCACGCTCAGATCATCTCCAGGCATGCTCAGCAAGGACTACTGAAGCTGCTCCCCTAACTGTGCCCTTGTCCAAAGGTAGAATTTGCATCCTGACTCCAACCCTCCTCTCAAAAATATATTTTAAAGGGGAGAAAGAGAGGAAATGCGGAGCGGATTGTACGGGAGAAGGCGACCACGCAGGTAGCCTGGATCCAAACCATGTAGGGCTTTAAAGGTGATAACCAGCACTTTATACTTCACCCGGAAACTAATTGGCAGCCAGTGAAGAGATTTTAAACCTGGTGTAATGTGGTCACCCCTATGTGTACCGCTGAACAGCCTGGCTGCCATATTTTGAATTAGTTGAAGTTTCCGGACTAGGCACAATGGTAGCCCTATGTAGAGTGCATTGCAGAAGTCGAGCCTTGAAGTTACCAGCTCGTCCATTATTGTCTTTAGGTCTTCTAATTCTATTAATACTCCTTCGATGAGCACCAAACATTGTAAACGCTCATTTTATTTGCCCACAATGCACCAGAAAAGGGGCCCCAGGGCAGTGGCATTAATAGTAGTGGGCCCTCAGCAGCTGCCCAAGGATACCACCTCTTGACGCAAGTGTGGGGCATATAAAGCTTTTGAGCTGGGCTCTGCCCTTGGACCCAACAAAAGGTGCTGGTGATAAACCCTGGACCCATTTTGGCTCCACCCACTGAACAAAATGTTTGCTTTCACAATCTGGCAATCCTAATAAAGAGAAACTCTGAGATGAATTCAGAGGAGCCGACAGGTGCAAAATGTTTGAGGAATTTCCAGGGAAGCAGGATGGGTATTGAATGAGCACTCCTCACATACGTTTTCAGCTTTATATACTTCAAGCTGACACCAGGAAAGAGGTGTGGGTGTGGGTGTGGGTGTGTGGGTGTGTTCCTAAACAAAAATATTCAGCTGTCTTTGTCTGAGCGGCTGAAATATGATACAACATGTGACACAACACATAATGTCACGACGTTAGCTGCAAAAATGAAATCCTATGCATATCTGTCCAAGAACAGAGTTGCTTCTGGACAAAGGGCTCCTAGCACAACCATTTAGAAGGTATGGTGCAGCTATTCAGACTTTCCTTCCTTGATGAATTTCTGCAGTAAGAGAAAAGATGGAGAAAATGATGGGAAAATACAGGAAGATTACAAGTTGAAACAATATTGTCTGGAGCCCATTTAAAATCCCATGAATGAGGAAAGCTGGTAGCTAATAAAAGCCTAGTCTCAAAGGATTTTAAGAGCCAAACTTTGATAGCAATGGAAACTTTCTTTTCTTAACCACCCCCTCCCTTACAGGGGGGAATTCAGGAACTAAACTGTTAGGGTGGGAAAAGTTAAATCCTATCCTCTTAATGTACAGTGTTCTCTCTCCAAATCAGGGCTATGCATGGTTACATGAAAGAAAGAAATTAACCCTCAGTTAATGCTACATGATTAGCACAGCAGAGGCTGGTGGCTCCAACATCAGTGGGGTGATGAATTCATTCCAGATTCCAGTCACAACCAGCCAGAATCTAAATGAGCCACCAGCCTCCACAGGATTAGCATAATGTGTAGTTTGGTAGCAACTGTGTTCAATGGGGCTTCCTATGCATAGGATGGTGATTAAAAGCTAGGAAATCTCACACTTGTTTTAACCTGTTCACTTTTCTGTAAGGCTAGGAGAAAAAAATTGGGCCCACCAACATGATCTACAAAACATCCTGGCAAATCTTCATTTACAGACTAGGGTACCAGGTTGCTTTTTCATAACATTAGAGAAGCAGTTTCTCCAACTCATACCAAACCACTTACAGACGTTTACACACAATCCTAGTCACATTTCCTTAGCAGTAAGTAGGGCTGTCAGAGAAATCCACATCAGAATCAAATGCATTTGAATTTCTATGGTTCTGACCTACAGATTCTGCAGTGGACTAGCTTTTCCTGAGCCATATGGATTGTGTGGACTTTCAGACTTCTTTTTTTTAAAAAAAAAAACTTTCCAGAATTTTATGCAAATTTAATTATAGAAAAATGTGTGAATTAAAAACCAGCTGAAAATGTACATTTTCTCCTTAGGCTAAAGAATGAAAATGTGCATTTTGGACAGGTCTGCACATTTTGGGGACATTTGGGCATTTTGGGGAGATTTGCGCAAATTCGCATTTGCGCAGATTGGCAAATTGGGAAAAACCCGTCAACAAGAGACGGTAGAATGAAAGGGGCTCCTGGCAATACGTGAAATGCAGATGGAACAGATTTTACAAAACCTGTACATCTCTAGGGATAAGCCCACATTCATTTTAGGTGGGCTTTCTTTTAAGGCAGCATGCCGACATTAGCAGCCTTGCAGTCTGATTCTACACATGTTTACTTTCGAAGACGATCCCACAGTACCTCATGTGGCCTACTCCAAAGTAAGGCTTGATAGGAGTACTAGACAGGAGATAGGAGATCCGACTCAGGTCACCATACATGAGGCGATCTTGTATTAACTTGTCAGCAATCCTGCAGCAAGGTAAATCAATGGCAATGAATGGCCAATTTATCGCTAAGCAGAAATTTGAATTGTCCCCAATCTGGATCCACCACTCTCTCCGCCCCAATGCATTGGCTCTGTTGACTTCCCAAGTCTTCTCTGTTTCATTCAGGACTGGCATGCTGTGAATCATGAAACCATTTTGGAGGATGAAAGCCAAGACTACGAGTTGCTGTCACTGACCGAGGACAGGACTTCCACCACCATAGCATTCAGGCGACATCTCCGGACATGTGATGAACATGACATGGACATCACGGTAATCAAGGCAGGAGCGCCTTCTGCATAAGCAAGGACACTGTCCAGCTAACATTATGGATCCCAAACTAGCACAGGCTGTGTTCAGAAGACACCTTAAACCACAGCCTTAACCATGACGAATAAGGCTTTTTGCTTTATTCACCATGGTTAAAGCCATGGTTTAAGGTGTCTTCTGAACACAGTCACAGAGTTCAGCAGGCTGAAGTGTGAATTGTAGTCAAGCACTTTAAAATAAAATCATTTCTTTACAATGGGAGAGTCTGAAGGGTGCGCTTGGCTCTCCCACTGAAATTAACAGGCCTTTAAAGTGCATACTTGCTATCCCGGTTTTAGCCAAACAAGGCTTCCAAATTGCCTCACAATTGGAATATAATACCAAAAAAGCAATTAAAAAGAATTATACAGTGCACTAAAAACTGGCAGTATTGAATACCCTAAAAGTGACTGCAGTTATCTGAGTGCCCTCCTGCGCTGAAGTGCGAAGGGTGGCCACTACAAAGGAGAGGACATTTGGGTAGTGCTTCACCACCCGATTGTGGAATGTTCCCCAATTGTGCAATGTACTCCCTAGAGAGGCTCCCCTGGTTTCTATGTTAATATCTGTCAGGGATGCTTTAGGGTGGATTCCTGCATTGAGCAGGGGGTTGGACTTGATGGCCTTATAGGCCCCTTCCAATTCTACTATTCCATGATTCTATGGTGTGTTCTCCCATGCTTTTTAATACTGTTTTCAGATCAATTTTAATATCATTTTAACATCTCTACTTTTATGGTGTGTTTTGCCCTATGAGGTATTTTAGCACTCCACATTGTGGCTTTGGTGCATTTTAGTTGCATTTGATTTATCTGTTTAATTTTATGTTTTCTAAGTATTTTTATTTGTTTAAAATTTAAGCCTTAAATTGTACGGTGCCCAGAGAATCCCTGGTAATGGGGTGACTCAGAAATACAATAAACAGTTAATAATAAGGGGAAAGATTACAGCCAGTTCCAATAAACCTTTGGATGAATTGTGCCAGGGTTGTCAGTAACCAGGACATCTCCTGCACTATCTCTTGGAAATGTGACTCTGAAAAGAATCACTGTGTGAATATCTGGAAATAGTAGGATTTTCTACCACTTGATGGTGCTGTCTCAATGGAACTGAATGGAGAAGTATTCATTTCATGCAGTCGCCCCTCTCCTCCCATGTAATGTAGCCCATAACAATCATGCAAAACAAGCAGGAGGTACACAGTTTCCTCTTAATGTAGAGAAGCTCATCGTCATCAAATAATTGCTCTCCTGTATTTTTCCTATGGTTCTGTTGCCTTTTTTTCAGACTAATCTAACTTTTGGAGAAAGAATGGAACAGTAACAAAATCTCTGCAGGTATAGATCATGTTAGCAGCTGAGCCTATGACTGCATATATACCTCAGCGTACACCTTTACTGTTACCTTTCTTTCAAGTAGGCACCATTTTAGCTGTGAATTTTTCATCTATATCTATATCTATAAAATATTCATGCAATAGCTCTGAAATGTTTTTAAAAGTGCTTTAGAGCAAAAATGTCACTTGATTTAAAAAAAATGATCCAATGAATGGTTTTAAAATGGTATGCTCATGTAAATTGTCCCTGCCCTGGCCACATGGCTATTGCACACCCACTCGTGTGGATGGAAGAGAGCACACAAAAACACACAAACACACTATACCCCCTGGAGTGTAGAAAGTCGTTTGTAATTCCACATCTAGCTGATGGCACAACAGCAAAGACACCAGCAGGTGCTAGTCTGAAAGCATCCTGAGGGGGAAATTCTAAACTTAATTATCTAGAAGCAGGGCTCATTGAACTCAATGGGACATACTTTTGAATAGGCATGTATCGAATTGTACTGTATGTGTGTTTCAGATATAAAACGTTCAGGTAAGGCTGTATCACACTGAACTTCAGGCCCTTTCTACAGCTAAGGGTTATCCCAGGCAAATGGAGGGATCATCCCTGCCTGCTCCCGGGATCCCCTGTGTGGCATTTGGATGCACAGGAATGATCCTGGGCCAATCCTGGGATATAGGGCTGGTGTAGACGTGCCCTCAGTTACACTCAGGAACTTCAATTACACTCATAACTGCATTCCGTTTCAGAACTTCTAAGATCGGATTTTTGCGGCTGGGAAGTTATTATTATTATTATTATTTATTTATATAGCACCATCAATGTACATGGAGCTGTACAGAGTAAAACAGTAAATAGCAAGACCCTGCCCCATAGGCTTACAATCTAATAAAATCATAGTAAAACATAAGGAGGGGAAGAGAATGCAAACAGGTACAGGGTAGGGTAAGCAGGCACAGGGTAGGGAAAAACTAACAGTAGAAAGTAACAGTAGAAGTCTGCACAACATCAAGTTTTAAAAGCTTTAGGAAAAAGAAAAGTTTTTAGTTGAGCTTTAAAAGCTGTGGTTGAACTTGTAGTTCTCAAATGTTCTGGAAGAGAGTTCCAGGCGTAAGGGGCAGCAGACGAAAATGGACGAAGCCGAGCAAGGGAAGTAGAGGCCCTTGGGCAGGCGAGAAACATGGCATCAGAGGAGCGAAGAGCACGAGCGGGGCAATAGTGTGAGATGAGAGAGGAGAGATAGGAAGGAGCTAGACCGTGAAAAGCTTTGAAGGTTAACAGGAGAAGTTTATATTGGATTCTGAAGTGAATTGGAAGCCAATGAAGAGATTTCAGAAGCGGAGTAACATGGTCGGAGCGGCGAGCCAAGAAGATGATCTTTGCGGCAGAGTGGTGAACAGAAACCAACGGACTGATGTGAGAAGAAGGAAGGCCAGAGAGAAGAAGGTTGCAGTAATCCAACCGTGAAATAACCAGTGCATGAACAAGCGTCTTGGCAGAAGAGACAGACAAAAATGATCGAATCCTGGCAATATTATACAGGAAAAATCGACAAGATTTAGCTACTGCCTCAATATGAGGAATAAAGGAGAGCGAGGAGTCGAAGATAAAGCCAAGGCTACGAGCTTCCTTGACCGGAGTAAGCGTAACATCATTGACAGTAAGAGAGAATGAGAGATGAGGAGAAGGTTTAGGAGGAAAAACAAGCAATTCAGTCTTTGCCATGTTAAGCTTCAAGCGACGATGAAGCAGCCAAGCTGAGATATCTGAAAGACATGCCGAGATACGATCGTGAACATCAGGAGAAAGTTCCGGAGATGACAGATATAGTTGTGTATCATCGGCGTACAGATGATATTGGAGGCCATGAGATTGAATAAGCTTGCCCAAGGGCAACATGTATAAGGAAAACAACAACGGGCCAAGCACCGAGCCTTGCGGAACCCCTACTGAAAGGGGAAAGGAGGAAGACGAGCTGCCATTAGCCAACACGCTGAAAGAGCGACCCGCTAGATAGGAGGCAAACCAGTTATAGACAGAGCCACAAAATCCAAGGTCATGAAGGGAATCTAAGAGAAGTTCCCTGTAATGAACTCTCCCAAGTGAGGACAGTCATATATCTGTCTAAAAAGAAAGAGGCATCCCTGAGACACATATTTTGAAAGAGGTACACACTGACACGTTTTGAACCAAACCAAGCTGTAATGTCAATCAAGCAATGCCTTTCTACAAGAGAAAGCTTTGTTTGCTGTAGTTACATCTTGCCTTTTCTTCTAAAGAGCCCAAGGTGGAGTACATAATGTTCCTTTCTCCTCTCCATTTTATCCTCACAACAACCTTGTGAGGTTAGATTGAGAGACAGTGCCTGGCACTGTGCCTGGCCCAAAGTCACCCAGTGAGCTTCATGGTCAAGTGAGGACTTGAACCTGGATCTCCTAAGTCCCAGTCCAACACTCTAAGCACTACGCCCCAATGGCTCTCCATAGAGATATGATCCATTTGGAGTTATAGTCTGCATTCTTGGGATCCTCTTCCTGAGACTGTGCACTGCTTCAGCCAACCCTCCATTCTCATCAGAATGCATGTCCTTGCCTGGGAGCTTGGGTCAAGAGTCTGTATCCGAAAAAAAGGCCAGACACCAGTCCCTTCCTCTTCTATACAGATTCTGATAAGGAGTAATGCCTAACTATCTTTAACTAATCGGTGGATTCTCACAGACAGAATCGGAGTGGACACCTTCTTTCCTACACAACAGAAATATAGCAAGCTTTAGTATATTTTACAACAACAACAACAATAATAAATTTATTATTTTCCCTCTTCTCCATTCTGATCGAGGCAGGAAACAACAGTAAGTATAAAATACAGATTAAAAACATAGTATACATTGTTAAAACATCCTAAAAAAAATCCTAAAAGCATCCTAAAATTCCACTGGATAGGCCTGCCAGAAGAGATCAGTCTTTATAACTTTCTTAAATGCTAAAAGACTGTTAAGTTGACAAATCTCCTCCGGTAGGCCATTCCGCAGTCTGGGAGCAGCAGAAGAGAAGGTCCTCTGGGTAATACCTGTCAGCCTCATTTTGGCTGGCTGAAAGAAGATCTTCCCAGAGGACCTGAGTGTGCAGGGCGTATTGTATGGGAGAAGGTGATCCTGCAGGTAGCCTGGACCCAAACCATGTAGGGCTTTAAAGGTGATAACCAGCACTTTATACTTAGCCCAGAAACTAATTTGAAGCTGGTGAAGAGATTTTAAAACCGCTGTAATGTAGTCACCCCTAGGTGTACTGGTGACCAGCCTGGTTGCCATATTGTTACTATAGGTATAGTAAGCTAGAGAATAAGTAGAGACACATGGCTTCTCTGACTAAGGGCCTTCCTAGACGGGGCTTTAGCCCGGTGCGAGCCCCGGGTTCACCCCTATGCGTCCAGATGACGCACAGGGTATCCCGGGCTCAGGCAGGGGTGAACTCTCCCTGGGCCCGGGGTAACCGGAACTGCTTGAGGCCCAGTTTTTCCTGCGGTCTCGGGCTCAGGCATGTAGCCAGGTCTGCTACTTTTCCTGGCTACTGGATTTACTCCCAAGTAGCTGGGTAAAGTGGTGGATGGGCTGCGCTGCAGCCATCAGGGCTACGGTAGGGACATAGGAGGGCGGGAAACGAAGGCCAGGGAGATCATGGGGGGAATCGCGGCCCAGGGGACATCAGGGGGGAATTGCGGGCAGGGGACATCAGGGGGGGTATCGGACATCGCGGCCCAGGGGACATTGGGGGGGGGGGAATTGCTGGCGTGGGACATCAGGTGGGGGAAGGAGAATGGGGCCGGGGGAAAGGGGGTGGACGTGGGGAAGGAGAACAGGGCCGGGGGGGGGAGATCGCAGATGGGGGGAAAGGATTTTTTTTAAAAAAAACCACCTACTTACCTTTCCTGGCTCCTGCACTGCTGCTGCCACTTTAAAAGTAAAAAAAAAAAAAGGTGGCCGCTACGGCTCTCCTCCAGAGCTTGTCGCGGCTCGCATGTGAATAAGGGCGAGATCTCGTGTTATTCATAACGCGAGGTCTCCCCTCCTCTCCCCCGGATTTTCCACCAGGTCTAGCAAGGCCCTAACTTGGCTGTTCTTAACCCAGAATGTGAAAAATGAGAGATTTTTCATCTTCTTTCAACTTGCCCGTTTATCCGTGTGCAGATACAAGTGATAATGTGATACTACAGTGGAGATTTTCCTTTTCACTTCTCCTTGCACAGAATGACACGCTACGACTGATGGCAGCTTATGGCACAGATGACACCATTGACTTTTTCAAAGGAAAAATAATCTACAAATCTCTTTTCTTGATGATGCTTTACAATGAAGAAGATTTGCACATGCCCAGTGTCTACCACGTGTATGATCTGAAACTAAACGATGTGAGTAGCCAGCCACTAACAACAAAGCTGATGGATCTCACAAGGTATTTCATTCAGCAACATCAAAAGACTCTGGCCTTAGCTAGACCTAAGGTTTGTCCCGGGATCATCCTGGGGTCATCCCTGTTCATGTAAATGACACACAGGGGATCGAGCAGGCAGGGACGACCCCGGGACGGTCCCGGGATAAACCTTAGGTCTAGCTGAGGGCTCTGTATTTCCTGGCAGATAGGAAGGTCATTCATTCATACTGGTGGTCCATACTATTCACATGGCAGCATTATTTTTCTTACTTTTTTCAGCATATATATTATTATAACTTCAGGTAAAAAAATAAACCGCATATAGCAAAATTAGAAACCTTTTGTAATTAATTATATTGTATTGCGAATAAATACCTTAACATTAGATTCATTAATATTAAACTCACCTTAAACATTTGATCATACACAACGAAATATCTTCCTTCACTATTCAAATTACTATCTCCAGTAGTTATTCTTTCTCGCTTCATTTCCTTTTTGCTTTAATCGATAAATGTATATTGAGCTATATTTAAGGGGGTTATCTATTGATTGCTCCCCTCCCTGGAGCCTGCATAGCATGTATATGATGCCAAAGTAAAGCGGCAAAATCATTAGAAACTTTCAGCTGGCGAGTAAGTTTTTTCATAACAGCAGTTTCCGCAAACTTCTGCATTATTTTAACCGAAATGTCTATTACAGAACTCATGGAGTTTGCAGTGGAACATTTCCTTGGGACGTTGCTCTGAACTAGAGGGTAGATAACATTTAGAAAAACATATTGAGCCTAGCTCTATGCAAAAGGTGGAAGGTGCACATTAATCCTGTTGCCAGTGCAGTGGGTAGAAGAATACAATAATTTGCTCAGAGGAAATCAGGTATCCCCATGATCATATTTCTGTGATTGGGGTTCCATGGCGGTATGAGAGGAATGCATAAGCACACTTCTCAGTCATGTGATTTTGGGGTTCTTTTTTATTATTTACAAACTGAGTTTCATTAACAAACTAGATTGAGGGTTCATGGGACATCTGTGGCTGATTCCATATAACGGTCCTACAGTCCAGTAAACGGCTCACTCCCTATTAGTAAGTGTTGCAGCCTCAGGACTGCAGTTTTGTCCACACATAGCTGGGAATTAGACCCATTGAAGTTGCTAGGACTTACTTCTGAGTAAACATACATAGGGTTGCACTGCTAATTGCCTCTATTGCTTTAAACCAGGTTCTTTTTTAAATGCTCCCCTTCTAGTTTTTTTTTTAAAAGAAAACAAACACACAAAAAAGATGCCACTGATGTCTATTCTGTCTGTCTGTCTGTCTGTCTGTCTCTCTCTCTCTCTCTCTCTCTCTCTCTCTTTCTTTTCACTTCTTTTTTTTCTTTATTTTAGGAAGCTATGGGGACGGGATGGTGTATCTGGGGGTGAGGGGAAAATCAAGAGATGAATGGATCTGATGCAAACTTGCCATGGCTAAAGCCCTACTTAAGAGCTATCATAGTGCCAAGTTGCATCTCTTTATCTTAAAAGAAATGATGGCGCTGTAAGCATTTCTGTTAATTTCCATAGACTACAAAGGAGTGGTTATTCCAAATTTTAAAAATTCCTGAAACTCAAGGGATGAACATATCTGCTTCAAACTTTTCATGGCTAAAGCCCTACTCAAGAGCTATCATGGTGCCAAGTTTCATCTCTATATCTTTAAAAATGACAGAGCTGTAAACATTTTTGTTAATTTCCATAGACTATAATGGAGGGGTTATCCAAAAATGGACCAGAGCTCCGATGGGGCACCGCTCTGCTTCGTGGGTATTCCATGGTTTTTAAACCATCCCTCTTCACTCCATCAAAGCTTTGAATTTTTGGAGCAGAGCGCACAGCTCTACTCTACAATACTATCTCTGTGTGCTTTGGCTTTGTTTTTCAGTTCCCCATCCCAGTGGATGAGACCACCTACGCCTGCACTTTCATTCCACTGCCCATAGTCAAGACAAAGCATCACATCTATAAGGTAATTGTGGAAAGAAAGCAGTGGGGAGTTGCATTTATCCTTTCAAGGTCTCATTGCAGGTTGTTTTTATGGGGAGCAATGAGGACAATTACCCTGGGCATCACCATTGATAAACAGTCCATTCCAATTGAAAGAAATGGCATGGACTCGGGGCGCAGTGAGAAGCAATAGGGGCCTCACTCAAACCTTCAGCCCTCCCCCTATACAATACAGCATAGCTTGGGTTGTTGTGCTTATGGTTTTAATAGTTGTCTTGTGCAAGCTGCGAAATAGGCAGCCCCTGCTTTGAATCTTGTGCCTGCCATCAACTCACAAGGTAGCTTTAGGGCCAGCTCCAGCCTCCAGAGTTTTAGGAACTCTTCTCAAACTGCCATTCTTGCACCCTACTACATGGGCATGCAGGGATGGGGGGAGGGTCTCCTTAGTGACTGTAATTGTAGTTGCCATCTTTATTTTCCCCAAATGCAAAGCACCACACATTCTTAGGGTGACCCTATGAAAAGGAGGACAGGGCTCCTGTATCTTTAACTCTATGAAAAGGAGGACAGGGCTCCTGTATCTCCTGTATTGAAAAGGGAAGTTCAGCAGCTGTCATTTGTATATATGGAGAACCTGGTGAAATTCCCTCTTCATCACAACAGTTAAAGCTGCAGGTGCCCTGCCCTCTTTTAAATCTGGTCACTCTAATATAGCTCCTGCAGCTTTAACTGCTGTGATAAAGAGGGAATTTCACCAGGTTCTCCATATATACAAATGACACCTGCTGAAATTCCCCTTTCAATACAATGGTTAAAGATACAGGAGCCCTGTCCTCCTTTTCATAGGGTCACCCTACACATTCTACTTCTAGTGCATTGTGGGTAAAAGAAAAAGGAAGAAAAAACCCATAGCTCTTAGACAGGACTTCCCCAGTTTTACCTGGAGATGACTGGATTGAACCTGGCACCTTCTGCATACAAAGTATGTGCTCTGTCTCTGAGCTACACAACCTTTTCCCCTAGAGTTCTCCCTAAGGAGCAGCATTACTCAGTCAGGTTTCTTCCTGTGTCTTTTTCTCTGTCCATAGTTTGAGCCCGTGATCACACCCCGGAACGAAACCATGGTACACCACATCCTGGTTTACGCCTGTGGCAATGCAAGTGTGCTGCCTCATGGTGTCAGTGACTGCTATGGAGGAGATCCCGATTTTGCCCTGTGCTCCCAAATTCTGGTGGGCTGGGCCGTAGGCGGAGTGGTGAGTATGTTGAATTTCCCAGGTCAGGTGAACCACTTCCTGCTGCGATCAACCACACTGAAGTCTAAAATCTTGTCTATGGGAGAGCCTGGCTTTGTTAAATCCCAAGATCTTGTTACATAGCGGTTTCTGGGATGAGGGAGAATGTGCTTCCCTGGGGCCAGAGTAAAGAGGTCTAGTCCTTTTAAATACCAACTGCCTGCCATTCTTGAAGTGACAGGCCCGTTTCAGTCACCAATTCACCACTATGTTCTTCGGAGCATGTCCCATTGCCAGAGACTTCACTGCCTCACACCGTAATCCTATACCTGTCTCCACAGAAATAAACCCCATTGAATTCAATGAGGCATTCTCCCAGATAAGTGAGTATAGGATTGCTGCTTCAGTGAATTTCAAATACAATGGACGCTTGGGCAACATCAAATTCTGAGGCCAAGGGAACATGTGATGCAACTGTCAATTGATCATTTCTAAACAGCCATCTTTCTTTTTGCCCCCCAATCCCCCCACCCCTCAACTAGTCCTACAGTTTCCCAGATGAAACAGGGATCTCCATAGGTACACCAAGGGATGCCCAGTGGATCCGATTAGAAGTCCACTACAGCAATTTTAACTTAATTCCAGGTGAGTAAAAGTACATGTGAGTTGAATGAGGAAAAGTGAGGGGCTGGGGGGGGGGGGGTAGAGGAGCAGGACCCTGGGGGTAGGGAGCCCAGTACTAGGGTGACCCTATGAAAAGGAGGACAGGGCTCCTGTATCTTTAACAGTTGCATAGAAAAGGGAATTTCAGCAGGTGTCATTTGTATGCATGCAGCACCTGGTGAAATTCCCTCTTCATCACCACAGTTAAAGCTACCCCAGGCCAGCCCCTGTGCGTCCAGATGATGCACAGGGGGTCCCAGGCTCAGGCAGGGCTGAAACCTCCTTCAGCCCGGGCTAAACAGAACCTCTTTTGACCTGGTATTACCCGCGGCCTCAGGCTGAGCCCGAGACTGCAGGCATCTAGCTCGTTCCACCGCTTTTCCAGGCTACTGCACTTACTTGTGAGTAGCCGGGATAAGCAGCAGAGCCCAGGGGAGGTGGGGGGAGATTGGAGCCCGGGGAGGTGGGGGGAAAGATCGGAGGCAGGGGGGAAGGGGGCTGGCGGGCGGGCGATGGAGCTGGCAGGGATGGGGGGGGAAACAAAGCTGGGGGGGGACTCATGGCCAGGGAGTGGGGAGCGTGGGGAAGGTTTTTTTAAAAAAGGGCCTTTCCTAAGTGCAGGAGCGTCCCTGCGTCTGGCCCCTTTAAAAAAAAATGGCGGATGCGATGGGGCTTTGATTTCCCCCATCGCGTCCACATCTAGCAAGGCGCGACAGCCCGTGCTACTTGTAGCACAGGCTCGCCGCTCCTCCTGCCCGGATTAGGCGGTAGGTCTAGCAAAGCCCTAAATGTAAGGGTTTTTTTAAAAAAAGAAGAAGCTGTGACCCCGCTCCCCCCAATTCCTCCTGGCCCGGTTCCTTCTCTCTACTGAGCCCCACTACTTACGGGGAGGAGGGAGGAAGCCGGGACGGGCGGCTACACCTCCCATGGTCTCGGGACGATCTGGAGACACGGGAAGAATTGGATTTTCCCAGGGAGTACTTATCCCTGGGAAAACCCATTCTCATCCCTCCTTCCTCCCGGGTGTCCCTGTGCGTCATTTGAATGCACAGGGACTCGGCTGTGTCCAGCCTGCATTTTTGGGCTGGTGTAGAAATGACCACTGTCTTCTAAACCCCCTGAGGAAGGCCTTTGAATAAAGTACAGGCCAAAATGTGTCAGGATTCATGAAAATAAATATTTTGCATCCTGAAAACCCATTTCTCTTTTCTCTGACCTCTAGGATTCCCCAGAGGGCCACGCCCCTTTTCCCCCAACCACCAATCATTGGGTGGTTTCCCAACTTTTGTGCAGTTTCCCCCCACTCCCATTCTAAACGCTGGAAACGCCTCCCCTAAGGCTTAGCTCCTGCCAATAAAAGCTTTAAGCTAAAATATGCTGGTATTTTGGCCCCGCCCCTTTTTCCTTTGGCCCACCCAGCACTGGAATGCAGACCACGAGAGCTTCTCCAGAATGCCATACGGCCTTCAAGCTGAAAGAGGTTCTGCACTCCTGACTCATAATGTGTAGACTCACATGTTGCTGAACTTCTCAGTTTGGAAGCCATTGTGTGGCCTCTCTTGAGCAGAAGTGAAATCTCCCCATAGGAAACAATGGAGAAATCCAGAGTGTCAGTGTAGCTGAGGCCTAATCTATACCAAGCAGGATAATGCTCTATGAAAGTGGTATGAAACCAGTAAATTAGGATGACCATATGAAAAGGAGGACAGGGCTCCTGCAGCTTTAACTGTTGTGATGAAGAGGGGATTTCAGCAGGTGCTGCATGCATACCAATGACATCTGGTGAAACTCCCTCTTCATCACAACTGTTGAAGATGCAGGAGCCCTATCCTCCTTTCCATATGGTCACCTACACTAAGTCCTTCTATAAATATTCATATTCATTATTTTTTGGTAGCATTTCTCCCTATGAAGAGCTTAGCAGAGGAATGAGACTTGTTGCTTTTCAGGAGGTTTGAGAGGTAGAGGACAGGTAGAAGTCCCTGCGAGGCCCCATGTGTCACTTAGGTGAGAACGTGAGGGTTACCTTTGTAGACCCAACGCCTCTGGAAGTTTGTGAGGAAGACATGGAGGCGATGGCCCTCACCCGTTGGTTGTCCCCAGTATCTGCTACTCAGAAGCATATTGAATGCACAGGTTAATATATATAATTATTCAAAGCCCCCTGATTTTCCACACAAGAATCATAGAATCATAGAATAGCAGAGCCGGAAGGGGCCTACAAGGCCATCGCGTCCAACCCCCTGCTCAATGCAGGAAGTAAGTAGCCACTGGCTATCTCATTGACATGGAAACTAGTGCAGACCCAACACAGAATAGTTGAGCTGGAAGGAACAACATTGATAATCTAGTCCAGCCCTCTGCAATGAGTAGGACCAGCAATTAAACCATCCATGAGAGGTGGCCGTCCAGCCTAGCCTCTTCTTAAAAACCTCCAGAGATGGAGAACCCACAACCTCCATAGGTAGACTGTTCCTCTGTTGTACAGGTCTTACGATCAGGAAGTTTTTCCTTATATTTAATCAGAATCTAGGTAGCTGTAACTTATACTGCAGCTCAGCTTATCATATTCTTTTCTAAGGCTTAATTGACAACTCGGGGATACGCCTCTACTTCACCCCGGAGCTGCGTCCTTACGACATGGGGGTGCTACAAACCGGAATCTTCACCTTTCCTATCCATTTCATCCCTCCTGGAGCCGATTCTTTCATGTCCTACGGCATCTGCAATACCAGTTGTTTTGAAGAGGTCAGCTCTGGGACACTGTGGAGCTCTTTCCATGGCCCACCCCACCCTCTCCACTTGTCATAATCACACCTAGTGTTCATATTTCACTGTAGTGCTTCATGCAAGTCTAGGGTGACCCTGTGGAAAGGAGGACAGGGCCCCTGTATCTTTAACAGTTGAATAGAAAAGGAAATATCAGCAGGTGTTCTTTGTATGCATGCAGCAGCTGGTGAAATTCCCTCTTCATCACAACAGTTAAAGCTGCAGGAGCTATACTAGAGTGACCAGATACAAAAGTGGGCTGGGCTCCTGCAGCTTTAACTGTTGTGATGAAGAGGGAATTTCACCAGGTTTTCCATATATACAAATGACACCTGCTGAAATTCCTTTTTCTATGCAACTGTTAAAGATACAGG
This sequence comes from Elgaria multicarinata webbii, assembly GCF_023053635.1. NCBI lineage: Eukaryota > Metazoa > Chordata > Lepidosauria > Squamata > Anguidae > Elgaria > Elgaria multicarinata. The sequence continues at coordinate 10,846,150 of NC_086176.1, forward strand.
AACTCTGTCCTCCTTTTCCATATGGTCACCCTAGGCAAGTCGTTATGAGGACCAAGCTATGCATTCCTAAAAGCCAAGGTAGAGGGATGCTAAATGCATCATCCGCAATTAAAAAAGGAATTAATAGCAGGTGTGGGAGGGGGTGTTGTCAAGACCACAACACACGACTGTTTAACCCTTTCTTCCCCTGCAATGGTCCCGTTGAAAATCCCCCCTCAAAGTCCAGGAGGGAAGCCCACACTGGTGCCAATAGAAGCTTCAGGAAGGAAGCGGCGGGGCGTGTGTGTGGTTGAGTATCTCATCAGGTCTATAGTAGGGGAGGAAGGAGTTAAACTTTCCACCCCAGCATTTTGGTCCTGACAAAAACGTCTCACCCTCTCTCACACACACACAGGTTTTAAGCAACGGGGTTGCAAGTGGTGTTCAGTGCGATATCTATTTTAGCCTTTATTCTTCTTCTATTACAGATGAGGATGAGGATACCCTCCTGAATACCATGTGATTCAGTCTGGCCATGTCAAATAGCGGCCTGCGCTACTTCCTTTGTTTAAGCTGTGTGCCCAAAGTGTCACAGCTACTCGGGTACTAGAGTTGGGATGCGAGAAGGGTTTGGCAAATAGCTCATGATTTCCTGAGATGTTTGCCAATCTGAGCGTTCAGCATGAACAAGGTGGAAATTGTGAAGTTGGTTTTGTGTATAGGACAAATGTGCAGCAATAGGTGGGCTAGGTGCACATCACCAAAGAAGAGGACGTCAATTTGCACGCCTTACTTTATAGAGAGAGGTGCACATTTAGGAATAACTAGTATAATTTAATAAATACTGTAGAACAGTATTTATTAATTTAATTTACTAATGGGGCGTGGTGGGAGTTGAAGGACTTTTTCTGTCTAAACATGCCTAGGATTGCATCCCGAAAGTATGTAGTACAGTAGAAATACTGTACAGCTCAATATAGTTGGGATCTGTGTGCCTGCTCCATCTCCTGTGAAGGTGCTGTTGATGGACAAGGCCCAGCAATTCCTTCTGATGTGTGTGGGTTTTTTTAATCTTTAAACTTGGACTGGGCAGCCCTTCAAATAGGGGTTGCCTTCTGATGGCCCTTCAAATAGGGGACTGTCCTCTGTAAGGTAGGACACTTGACCACCCTATGTAGCAACTCTGTTTCCTCAAAGCATGAAGCACATTCACCAACAGCCATTTACCGGCTTTTTTTTTTCCTTCCCAGATGAATGGGGCTCCAGTGCCTGATATGCATGTATTTGGTTACTTGCTGCACACCCACTTGGCTGGACGGGGTGTAAGAGGTGTCCAATACCGGTAAGAAAAGCTATTGTTTGTGCGGGCCAAATTGGACATGGCAGCTATGGAACTCCTCCAATCACATAAAAAGGAGGTGGGTGGCTTTAAAAGCAAAGCTGTGGAGAAACATGAGTAGCTGGGTCATGGTCAGAAGAGTTTTTTAACTTGTTGGTTGTTTTATGATGGTTTTAAATTTTGTGAACCGCCCAGAGAGCTTCGGCTATTGGGCGGTATAAAAATGTAATAAATAAATAAATAAATAAATACATTTTGCATTCCCCGCTCATGTGCTCCATTTGCTTTTAAAGTTGGATTCCAACCCCTCTCTCTATGCGATTGGGACAATTCTTTAGCACTTTTCAAATAAAATAAGCTGAGTGAATGCATCTCTGGGGTGGGTGGGGAGAGGAATCGCAGCGACAGGCCCCACCTTGAATATCTACACAGTGTCTCCATACATACAACATTGTACCCCGTGGCTCTCTCATAGTAATCTGGATCAGAGAGAGAGAGAGAGAGAGGCCTACACACAGTTGGATGTACAGCTGAATGTTCATGAGTCCTCTCCAGACGCACATTCACTCATTAGACTTATGTTGTCTGAAAACTATCCTTCTTCAAGCTGGTGCCCTCCAGATGTTCTGGACTTCACTTCACATCTGCCCCAGCCAGCATGGCCAACACTCAGGAATGTTGGGAGTGGTAGTCGAAAGCTTCCTGGACGGCACCAGGTTGGGTAAGGCTGCTCTAAACACATGGCCTGCCATAATCACATCTGCTTTGGCTCATCCCTCAGCAGCAAGCAAAAACAGGAGTGCTTTGTCAAGGCACTAATGGGATGCCATACATAGCTTCTGGGTTGCATTTGATTTGGTAGGTGCAGGTCTCCTATAGCCGAAGAACACTGGGGGCTCATCTACACCAAGCAGATATTTCACTATGGAAGTGGTATGAAAATGGTATATAAAAGGCAGGAGCCACACAGCTGCTTTATAGCGGTATTGAAGTGCACTGACAACTGTTGGGGCCCATTGGCACAGACCATGTACTGCTTTCATACTACTTTCATAGTGTTATATCCTGCTTGGTGTAGATGGGTCATGGGCCTCACCAGTTGTCAGTGCACTTCAGGACCACTATAAAGCAGTAGCGTAGATCCTGCAGTGCACTTCAATACCGCTGTAAAGCAGCTGTGTGGCTCCTGGCTTTTATGTACTGCTTTCATACCACTTTCATAGTGGAATATCCTGCTTGGTCTCCCTTTCAAGTTTTAGTATATGTCTGTCATGTTGCTGTAACAAAATCAGCCTTAATGCTATTTTTTAGGTACAGTTTTCACTCATGGTAATAGACCTACAAGTCTTTCTCTCACACGTAGGTCACATACACATACTCACAGGCATATGGAGAGGATTAAAAAGAGCCCTGCAGGATCAGACCAAATATCCCTCTAGTCTAGTGTTCAGTTTCCAATAGTGCAATTATCTTCTGTGAATTTCTCTTAGCATTTTGAGTTAAACATTATGGCTTCCCGTGTCGTGTGAACCATGACTTAGCGTGTTGTGTGAACCATTCCTAACCATAGCAGCTACATAACCATGGTTTAAACACACACTCACTAAGACCTTGCTGCAAAGGGGTTAGTGGCCTAACCATGGCTTAGCATGTTGTCTGAACAGGCCCATAGTTTCATTTCTGAAATATCGATCTTTGCTCTTGGAAACGTCCATCAGGAAGTCATTAGATCAGATAACAGTTGCTCTTGTTATCAGTTCCTTTCTCAACGGCATGACAAGTTGTCCGTCTCTCCAATTTTTTTGTCTCTTCTCCCAGGAATGGAGAACAGCTGAGAGTCCTCTGTGAAGACAATAAATATGATTTCAATCTCCAGGAGACAAGAGCCTTGAAAGAGGTCATCGTTCTGAAACCTGTACGTGATTCTGGGACACTCCTTTGAACCATTGGTTAGATGACAACCTGTTCTTTCGTTGTGCCCTTCCACTCTTTATAGGTTTGACCTTGTGGTCTGCTTTCCTTTTACAGGGAGATGAGTTCCTTGTGGAATGCCACTATCAAACCCTGGATCGGACAGGGCTGACCTTTGTAAGTTCTTGTCTGGAAGCTGGCTGAGCATGAGGAAGAGGTGGTGGGTGGACAGCTTTTGAAAATCAAATCTGGCCATTCCCAAAATGCACAATTTTTTTAGTCACAGCTTGTAGGCCCATGGACAAGACTGTCAGGTTCCATTGCCAGGCAGTGGAGGTAAGTCCACTGCAGCAGGGAGAGATGAGATAAATGGGATGGGTTTTAGATCTGTGGCCACACTACATGCTGGGAAGGTTGTGCGGCATGAGAGTCTCTTTCTCTCTGCTTCCATCCTGCCAGTGCTGGAGCTGGAGCTATTGGGTTATTGGGTTCAGCACCTTGGAGAGCCCCTTTGGAGGTCTAGCTGGTTCTGACTGAAAACCAGAGCAGATTCACAGCCCCACTGTCATTGGAGCCACCAGCCTCCACTGGAAAAATTGACTAGCCTGACTCCAAGGGCATGTCTACACCAGCCCTATATCCTGTGCATCCAAATGCCACACAGGGGATCCCGGGAACAGGCAGGGACGATCCCTCCGTTTTCCTGAGACAACCCGTAGGTGTAAAAAGGGCCCAAGTTTCTAAAAGTAAAGATCTGTATATATCTATATTCATTCATAGCCATACACTGGCCACTGTTACACAACAAAGCTAATTTGATTTAGTATTTCCATGGAATTGTAGAGCGGAGGCTTAACGATCACTAATGCAGAATCCTCGGTACTCTCACGAAGTTACAGTTCCCAGGGAAGAATTGACTTTGAAAAAAAAAAAAAAACGTGACAGTGACATTTTGTATCTGCAGTATAGATCCGATCTAACATCCCTGCACAGCACTGCTACTACTCTGGTATCCTAATACCTTGTCTAGCTTCTCATGGGAGGGGCTGGTAACTGTTCTGCAGCAAATTCGCCTCTCTGATGAACTTGATATTGTTTTCTCTCCTTCTCTCAGGGAGGGCCAAGCACCCTAAATGAAATGTGCCTGGTGTTCCTCTTCTACTACCCTCGCAACTTCATCTCCAGCTGCCAGGGTTATCCAAACATTCAACAAGTTGCGCAAAACCTTGGCCAAGAGGCCGCAGAGTGAGTGTTTCTGGGCTGGGAGCAGAGAGCAACACACTTGAATGCCTCGAGGGAAGGAATGCAGACTCTGATCAGTAACAGAGCTGGAGTAATACTATAGGGTGAAGATAAAGGTTCTAAAGTGGGGTAGAAAGCAGTACGGAATGCAGCGTGGTGGAGTCCAGACTGGGATCAGTAACAGAGCTGGAGTAATACTATAGGGTGAAGACAGAGGCTCTAAAGCAGCCTTCCTCAACCTGGGGCACTCCAGATGTGTTGGACTGCATCTCCCAGAATGCCCCAGCCAGTTGGCTGGGGCATTCTGGGAGTTGTAGTCCAACACATCTGGAGCGCCCCAGGTTGAGGAAGGCTGCTCTAAAGTGTGGTAGAACACAATGAGGTGGACTGCAGACTGGGATCAGTAACAGAGCTGGAGTAATACTATAGGGTGAAGACAGAGGTTCTAAAGTATGTCAGAAGTCATTTATGCACTCATTTGCTGCATTCTGAGGCAGAAAATGTGAATTCAAAACTCAAATCAATCCACCACACCTTAGTACAGCATTTCTCAACCTCAGGTGCTCAGATATCATTGGATTTCAACTTCAATCACCCCTGACCATTGTCCATACTGGCTGGGGATGAGGGGAGTTGTAGTCCAACAACATCTTGGGGAGGCTTCTCTAGAAGGCACATCTGCCTTCGCCTGTCATTAGTTTCTCATGAATACATGTGTTTCTTTTTTCCATGTTCCGTCTCTACACTCGTGGTCATCCATCTCATCTGTGCTGCAGTGCAATGGAAGGAATGATGGCCATTAACATGGTGGAATGGGACAACGAGACCATCAAGCAGGCAGAGAAAGCATGCAAGGAAGCAGACCAGATTATCTTAATTAAAACAATCGATGTAAGCAGAATTTGCATATTTGATGTCAACGGTGTTATCAGCTAAAAAAAAAAAAAAAATCAGAAATGATCAGTTCAGGATTTACAGTTTCCAACAGGGAAATCAGTATTGATGTCAAAAGAGAGATGGTAATGTGTGAAGATGGAAAATGTATTGGGTGAGGGAAGAGGTTACCTACCTAACTCATGCAACCGAACAAGAAGGATCAAGCTCCTGTCAAAAAAGATGCAAAGAAACAAAAGCAAGAAGCAGAATTCCCGAAGTATTGAACAAATTTGATCTAAAAACTTCTATGGAGGTCGGAGAGAGGGGGCATGGCATAAGCTCCTCTGGCATGCGTTTGGCCAGCGCTTGGAGCTGATTCCTTGCCTGGCAATCTTCTGCTCCTAGGCCCAGGGCCTCTTGTTGGTTCAAGTCTTGACCAGTCGAGGCTGGTGGCTCCAGTATGAGTAGGGAGGTGAATTTGCTCGGTTCCTGCTAAAGGAGCTATCCGTGGTGCAAAGCATATTCTTAAGGGTGGTTGCTTCTCATTTTGTTGCAAGAGGTGGGATGAACTCCATATTTCATGGTGTTTTTTTTCACAGAGATGAGTATCTATCAGAGAAGAAATGTAAATCAATATAATGCCCAGGTCATAATAATAATAATAATAATAATAATAATAATAATAATAATAATATATTTCTTACCCGCCTCTCCACTTGGATCGAGGTGGGGAATAACAATGAATATAAAACTCATTAAAAACTTATTTAAAACATACCATACATGATTAAAACATCCTTAAAATATCCTAAAAAAGTTCTAAAAATTTCACTGGATAGGCCTGCCAGAATAGATCAGTCTTTATTGCTTTTTTAAATTCTAAAACACTGTCAAGTTGACGAATCTCCTCCGGCAGGCCATTCCACAATCTGGGAGCAGCAGAAGAGAAGAACTTGGATTTGCACAAGTCTGAGAATACAATGTGGTCCAGGTGTGCCAGCAGCTGCACAACCTTACCCAAAAATGGTTGTACAGACTGGAAAAAATCAGGACCGCATAAAGGTCTCCGGAGTTTGGACTTTTAGCAGTTCTGGCTTTCAAATTATGCCCAAGTTTCCCTGATTTCAACAAGAAAATTTAGCATATGGAACCAGATAGCGCAAATTGTTGCCCAACCTCCTAAATATTATTTATTTATGTATTTATGATATTTTTATACTGCCCAATAGCCAAGGCTCCCTGGGCAGTTCACAATTAAAACCATAAAACACAACAAATCAAAACATAATATAAAGCTTTAAAAATATCATGTAAAATCAAAATAAACCCAGCAGCAGTTACAGCCCAGGGAAAGCCTGTGTGAAAAGATGTGTTTTCAGGAGACGTTTAAAGGATATTACATTTCCCACCTGCCGAATCGCACGAGGGAGGGTTTTCCAGATGGAGGGTGTCGCTACAGAGAAGGCCCACTGTCAAGGTTCTTCACGACAACATTCTCTTCGTCTCGGAATGACCAGCAAGATCACGTCTGAAGATCTTAAATGCCTTCTGGGTGTACACAAGGGAAGGCGGGCTGCTAGGTTTCCTGGTCCCACGTTGTTTAGGGCTTTACAGGATAACAACATAACCTTGTACGTGGCTTGGTAGCTAAGAGACAGCCCGTGCAGTTCTTTTAACACAGGTGTGATGTGAGCATAACTAGGTGTCCCAGTGAGCACCTTAGCGGCTGCATTCTGCACTAGCTGCAACTTCCGAATCACACACATGGGTAGCCCCACATAGAGTGCATTGCCATTAGTGTAATCATAAGGTTATCAGTGCATGGATGACCATGGCTAGGCTATGCCTATCCAGGAATGGGGTAGTTGACCTACCAATCGAAATTGGTAAGGGGGCCACCAAGGTCACCTGGGCCTCCAGTGACAGAGATGGGTCCAGGAGCACCTCCAAACTACGGCCATGCTCTTTCAGAGCAAGTGCAACGGCAAACACCCCAATTCCTGAATCTGGGAACTGCCAACCCATAGGGTCTCTGTCTTATCAGGATTCAGCTTCAATTTATTGGCCCGCATCCAAGCCATAACTGTAGTCAGGCACCTGTTCAGAACATGCACAGCCTCTTCCAATTCAGATGTCACAGGGAAATAGAGCTGGGTTCATGAGCACACTGGTGCCATCTTGCCCCAAATCTCCTGATGACCACTTCCTACAGCTTCATATAGATATTGAATAACATTGGGGACAGGATGGTGCTCTGTGGTACCCCACAGTTCAGCTGCAATGGCACTCAAGTCACCCAACGCTATTCTCTGGAACCGACCCCACAGGTAGGAGTCGAACCACTGTAAAACAGTGCCTCCAACTCCCACAGAAGGCTGTCCAGGAGGATACCATGGCCAATGGTATTGAAGGCTGCTGAGAGATCAGGAAGTAGTGACAGGCTTTCATTCCCCCTGTGTCTCTCCCGAAGAAGGTCATCCATCAGGGCGACCAAGGCCAATTCTGTGCCCAAACTGGGCCTGAATCCAGACTGGAATGGATCCAGATAATCAGTTTCATCCACAAGTACCTGCAGTTGAGACACCACCACTCTCTCAAGCAACATACTCAAAAACAGGGTGTTTGCAACCGAACGACAGTTAGTTCTCTGTATCAAGGGAGGGTTTTTTCAGGAGTGGTCGCACCACTGCCTCCTATAAGGCAGTAGGGACCACCCCATCATGCAATGATGCATTCTCCACTCCCCTGATCCAGTAAGCACCCGTGGCTAGCTCAAACAAGCCATGATGTGCAAGGGTCAAGAGATCATGGGGTGGGTCGAACAGATGCAAGTGTCTTGTCCACATCCTCAGTACTGCAACAAGTTGATGTATCTTTAACATTTTTGTCTTTCCTTACCTCCAGGAGGTGCTGAAAAATGAAACAAGCTTCATTCGAGATATTGTTCTTCCCGAACCCCTACCCTGCAGGGACATTTCTAGAACCATGCCTGCACCTCGGCCAAAACGGCAAGCCAAGAACCAGGCAGCTTCAACAGCGGCTTCCAAAGCTCCCAGCCCAAAGGACATTTGTCCTCTTCCTGCCCTGCTCTTCATACCTTTGGGTTTTGCTTGGTTTCTTACCGCCTATCAGTGCAGACTCTGAGCTTCACGTAACCATTAGTACTAGTTATAGGATATCACTAGCATACTAAAGCATTTGTGGCTACTCCTATTACTCTGTTACCTTTCTTAAATCTCAGTGGCGTGGTGGATGGGAATTGATTCCCAACCACTCTTTCAGTCCTGTGCGAATGAAGCGCAAAGGTGGAGCAAGCCAGTGCTGGAGCGAAGCCTGAATAGGTTACCTTGAATTGAAAGATGACCGATCCTGTTTTTTTACTTTGAATGTAACCCTGCTGAAGGGAACCAGGCACACCCCCAACTTCTCTAGACATACGGCAGCTCCAATTTCATAGCTAAACCTGGAGCAAGCAGAGGAGGACCCAGATGCTCAAGTAGGTGACCACTGAATTCTGGAGTGCCTCCTCCTTTGTGCTCAGCTACATGCCTTCAACTCCCAGGGTTCCCCAGGCAGCATTTTCCCCCTATCTAAACATGCATGGGATTGCACCTTTAATGTTGCTGTTTCAACACCTGAAATCCACAGAAGGAGCCCTTCTAAAGTGGTGGGGGGTCCCCCCCTCCCCTGCCCAACTCACCAAACCCCAGCCTGAGCACCTTCAGAAAGCCTACCAATTTGGGCTGGCCTTTTGAGGCTCAGGAATAAGTCAGGAAAGGGCAGAGGAAATGCCATTGACGTCAGGGCTCGCCCAAAAAACTTTGCTGTCTCAGGCCTCAGCTAGACCAGAGGAGGTTTACAGTGATGATCTCGCGATTTTATGATTGTGAGATCGTCGCCCTGGTCTACACATGGTGCACGTCATCATGCCTGCCATTTGGAGTGTTGTTGTTTTTTTGTTAAAGCGGACAGAGCGCATGAGCGCTTGTGCGAAAAATGATAAGCTTTTTTTTAAAAAAAAAAAATTCCCCACTACCCCACCCCACCCCCCAATGGGCACAGACCTCCTCAGGAGCTCTGCGCCCCGTGCGTGGTTCCCAGCTCCTCACGTTTACTCGCGAGGAGCCGGGGACAAACCGCGACGCCCAGCCACACATTCCACAGTCTCTGGATCAGCCTGAGACTGCGGGAAAAGCGTAGGGCAAGATCCCAGGGAAAGGGAGGGAATCATCCCTTCCTGCTCCCGGGATCCCCTGTGTATCATATGAACGCACAGGGATGATCCAGGGGCGATCCCTGGGATATCACCCCGTCTAGCTATGGACTGAGACAAAGATGCTCCAAAGGTACCAAAGCCAACCGGACGGGCATGTACTTCAACACTGGCAATGGTAGGGTGACCATATGAAAAGGAGGACAAGGCTCCTGTATCTTTAACAGTTATATAGAGAAGAGAATTTCAGCAGGTGTCATTTCTATGCATGCAGCACCTGGCGAAATTCCCTCTTCATCACAACAGTTGAAGCTGCAGGAACTATACTAGAGTGATTAGATACAAAAGAGGGCAGGGCACCTGCAGCTTTAACAGTTGTGATGAAGAGGGGAATTTCACCAGGTGCTGCATGCATACAAATGACACCTGCTGAAATTCCCTTTTCTATACAACTGTTAAAGATACAGGAGCCCTGTCCTCCTTTTCATAGGGTCACCCTAGGCAATGGAACAGAATGCTTCACTACACCTGAAGGCAGCAGGCTAGCTTAGGGGATGCAGGACAGGTTTCCAGCACCTTACAGCTGCTCCCTGCCTCCTCACTTTGTCTAATGGTAGGGCTGACCCTGGTTGATATAGATACTCTGATTTTGATATAAATTACTCTGTTTTGCTAATTTGTGCAGGGTTAGGCACAAATCATTTTGATTCTCATAGAAATGGGACACTCAGAAAATCAAATGAACGTTTTGGATGTTTGGGAATGCAAATCTTTCTTTTGCAGTTTATTATTAGATGGGGAATATTTATTTTGAAATTACCATTAGAAGAATTTTAGTTTTCAATTAATTTGTTTAACATCTTAAAAAGAAAATCCAGAGCATTCTAACATAAAATGAAACACTACTGGCTAAAATAGCTGATTGAAAATGTTTGTCTTGATATTCAGTAGGAGTGAAGTTCACTAAGATCACTTGCAGTTTTACTTAGGATTTCTATCAGTCTGTCTATTCAATCAATTTGTACTCATTGCCTACTCACTTTGTAGATGTTCTATCATCTAATTATTGAACAAAAGAGGATAATTAAATAAGAAAAGAATTTCTAATCCAATAAACTACCATGAGTAAATTTTCCTGGCTGAAGACATGAAATTCATTTCTGATGGTGGTGGTGTTTTTTTAATGTTCCTCTACCTAGAGCATTGCCTCACTTTTCAGACAGCAAGATCAGATCATGGTCTTTAAGGCCTAATCTACACCAAGTATGAAAGCAGTATAAAAGGCAGGAGCCACACTACTTCTTTATAGCAGTATTGAAGTGCACCGACAACTATTGGGGCCCATTGACACATATCATATACTGTTTAAGGTGACCATATGAAAAGGAGGACAGGGCTCCTCTATCAGTTGCATAGAAAAGGGAATTTCAGCAGGTGTCATTTGTAGGGGTGTGCACGGACCCCCCGCTCCGCTTCACTTGCAGATCCGCCATTTTTCGGAGCGGGTCGCTCCGCCCCGCCCCCGCTCCGCCCACTTCCGCTCCGCTCCGCTCGGAGCTCCGGATCCGGATCCGGAGCTCCGTTTTTGCCCCCCCATAGGGTTGCATTGAAAGCTAAAAAAGTAAACAACTTTTTTTCCGTTGAAGTTAGAAACCTCACGTTTGGCACCATGACACCTCATGGGCGTATACACACACACGCCAAGTTTCAAGGCAATCCCATCATCCCCTGATTTTTGGCGAATTTTTGAAAATCGGGCACCCCATTCACACCCCTTGGGATAGCTCCGTCAATTTGCATGTTAGAAACCTCAAACTCGGCACCAGGGCATCTTATCCATGTGTCCACATGCACGCCAAGTTGCAAGCAAATCCCATCATCCCCTGATTTTTGGCGCGGCTCTACCCTCTAACGCACCTCCCATAACCCTAATTCACACCCCTTTAGATAGCTCCGTCAATTTGCACGTTAGAAACCTCAAACTCAGCACCATGATAGCTTATCCACGTGTCCACATGCACGCCAAGTTTCAAGGCAATCCCATCATCCCCTGATTTTTGGGGAATTTATGAAAATCGGGCACCCCATTCACACCCCTTGGGATAGCTCCGTCAATTTGCATGTTAGAAACCTCAAACTTGGCACCATGAGAGCTTATCCATGTGTCCACATGCACGCCAAGTTGCAAGCAAATCCCATCATCCCCTGATTTTTGGCATGGCTTAACTCACCCCAAATTGTCCCATTCTACAACTACGTCAATTTGCATGTTTGAAACCCCAAAGTCGGCACCATGATAGCTTATCCACGTGTCCACATGGATGCCAAGTTGCAAGGCAATCCCATCATCCCCTGACTTTTGGGGAATTTATGAAAATCGGGCACCCCATTCACACCCCTTGGGATAGCTCCGTCAATTTGCATGTTAGAAACCTCAAACTCGGCACCATGAGAGCTTATCCATGTGTCCACATGCACGCCAAGTTGCAAGCAAATCCCATCATCCCCTGATTTTTGGCGCGGCTTAAACTTTTTAACTCACCCCAAATCAAGTCCCATTCTACAACTACGTCAATTTGCACGTTAGAAACCTATCCTTTGGTCCCATGACAGCTTACCCATGTGTCCCCATGGACACCAAGTTTCAAGGCAATCCCATCATCCCCTGATGTTAGGGGAACTTTTGAAATTTGAACACTCCAGTATGTCAGGGATTTAAAGTTGCAATTGCAGACAGCTCAATGGGGCCAGTTCCAAGGCAATCCCAACATGCCACGAGATAACCCTAAATCTTCTGGCACATTTGAAAAAGGGATTATTGAATTTGATAAAGTCTAAGTGAGCGCAGGAAGGACTTCTCCCCTTAGTCAAAGCAAGACACATACACCATCGCTGCAAGGCGGGAAGGGGAGAAGGGAGGGAAAGCAGGCAGGCAGCATGCATTGTAGTGCCGCAAGGATGGCTTGAGCACTAACGCATAGCAAACCAACCCATAAGTGGGCGCAAAGTGAGGCAAAGATGGCTGGTTGTTTCTTTCTAAGCCAGCAGTTACGCCTTGAGGGGCACAGAGGAGGACGATTGGGAGCAAACCAGGCACCAGGCGGGCAGAGAGGCAGGCAGAGTAGGCGAGGAGTCAGTCCTGGCAGATGCCCCACCACAGCAGCACCCCGGGGGAGGCGGGCAGGCAGGCAGGCAGGCAGGCAGGCTGCGGGCATTTCTGGGGGCACAAGGAAGTGATGGCTGGTTTCTAAGCCAGCATTGCAGTTAGTCACGCATTGCAAACGCAAACCATCCCAGCGAGTCGGTCACCGAGGAGGACAGGCTAGCAGAGGGGCAGGCAGAGTGACATGTCATAGATCTAGTATTGGGGAGGAGTCAGTCCCGGCAGATGCCCCAACACAGTAGCACCCTGGGTGGGCATTGGAAAACGCCATCTTGTGGGTCAATACTTCCCCCACCCCATGTCCTGCAGGGTTGCCTGCCTAACCCTTGTGGGGATGGGAGATGGAGAGCTTAGAGTGGCAGTGCCAGCAGCAGCCTTCGGCTTTCCCCTGGAACCAGTCGCCTTGCCCGCCTCTTTCCCCAGCAAGATCGCCTGGTGCTGCCTATGAAGATGCATCTTCATGCTGCTGGTTCCATAATGCCCTGTCGATGAACCCCTGCTTAGGCTGAGTTTGCAGTGGCGACAGACAGCAAAGCGGGGATCCGCTCCCAACTCAAAGTGGTCCCACACGATGCTTGTCTTTCGTTTCCGTGGTGACACCACCAATTGCCCGCCTGAGCTCTCTGGTGTTGCCACAGAAACAGGGGTGTGGGATGAGACTGGGGAGAGAGCCTCGGCCTGCTGCTGCTCCTCCTCAGCCCCCACATCCTGGAGGCCCACCGCCTCCTCCTCCTCCCCCCCCTCCACTGTGCTGAGGACCTCGTCTAGGTCCATCAGCGGGCTCGTGGGCTGAAAGGAGAATGAAGGAGTTGGGGATACTCCTCCTCCTCTAATGGCACTGCTGCCACGTGCCTCTTGCAAACGGGCACTTTTCCCATTCCCACCCTCAAAAAGAGAACGCCGGGCACAAGTTGCAGAAGAGAGTGGCTCTGCCTGCTGCTTGTCCTGCTTCTGTTTTGGAGCAGTCAGCCAAGGAGTTGCCCGTTTGAGTTTCACAGGAGGAGAGGAAGCCTGCTTACTGCTGGCAGACTGAGCCTTGCTGCTTTCAGCACGCCTGCTTCCTCTTTTCATGATGACTAACAAAATATTAATACTACTAATACTATGTATAAGGTACTACTAAGAATATGTATAAGAAGAATATAATATGTTTAAATGTAGGGAAATGGGACAAGAACAATAAAATATACTACTACTAATATGTATGAGAATATACTAATATATATATATATATATATATATATATATATATACTACTAAGAATATCTACAAGAATATAATAATATGTTTTAGAATATTACTAATAAATGTAGGGAAATGGGACAAGAAATGGGACAACCACTACTATAAGAAGAACAAAATATGAATACTACTACTAATATGTATGAGAATGTATACTAATAGACTACTAAGACTATGTCAAAGAATATAATAATAATATGTTTAAGAATAGGGAAATGGTGTGCGTATGCTTTCCCCAAAATGCTCAATCTGTGGCTGCCTGTTGAACTTGACAAAAGCAGCCCACTCCGTCGAAGTTACACAGAGAAGAAAAAGAGAATCCAATTTTTTTGGTATATTTGGTATATAGAAGATAGAAGGAAACACAATCAGGATTTAAGAGAGGGGAGGGGGGAAAAGAACCAACCACTACTATAAGAAGAACAAAATATGAATACTACTACTAATATGTATGAGAATGTATACTAATAGACTACTAAGACTATGTCAAAGAATATAATAATAATATGTTTAAGAATAGGGAAATGGTGTGCGTATGCTTTCCCCAAAATGCTCAATCTGTGGCTGCCTGTTGAACTTGACAAAAGCAGCCCACTCCGTCGAAGTTACACAGAGAAGAAAAAGAGAATCCAATTTTTTTGGTATATTTGGTATATAGAAGATAGAAGGAAACACAATCAGGATTTAAGAGAGGGGAGGGGGAAAAAGAACCAACCACTACTATAAGAAGAACAAAATATGAATACTAATATAATATGTATGAGAATATATACTAATGGACTATGTGAAAGAATATAATAAAATATGTTTAAGAATATAAATGTAGGGAAATGGGACAAAAAGTGTGTGTATGCTTTCAAAAGAAAGCTTTCACAAAAGCAGAACAGTCAGGCTTTAATACAGGGAAGGGGGGGGCAACCAACCCAACCACACACTCCAAAATTCAAAAATAAAGTTTATATTAAATCAAAGTAAGGGGAAAACACAGGGCAAACTAAGCTACAAGTCAGAAAGAAGCAAACAAACACACACACGCGCCAAACTAAACCTATCCTAATCTATCTCCAAAGTCCAAAGCAGGAGCACTAACTAACTAAGTGTTCCCTCCACGAACGCCAACCCACAAAGAGACACAAAACAGAAAGTTCTCAGGGTGGGTCTGCCTTAGTCCCCCCTCCAACGCTGGGATTGGAGGAGGATGCTTTCTGAGGAGATCAATTCTCATCAGGATTGGGAGTTGAATGTGCCTGTCATCGCTTCCAAAAAAATAAAAAAATAAATAAAAAAAACCCAAACCCCGATTTTTAAAAAAATATTGCACGTGAACCACAGCACGCAGAAAGTTGAGAGTGGTCTCAAAATGACCCCCATCCACGACTCTCTGTGCACAAGAATTTTCAGAACGATAGCTTAAACCCCCCCCAGTTATCCCCGATTCTTTCCCTCAATGCAATCCTATGGGCGAAAAGCCGAAACGCAGTTTGAGCCCCGCGGTTGACCCGATTTTTTTAAAAAAATTGCACATGAACCACAGCACGCAGAAAGTTGAGAGTGGTCTCAAAATGACCCCCATCCACGACTCTCTGTGCACAAGAATTTTCAGAACGATAGCTTAAACCCCCCCCCAGTTATCCCCGATTCTTTCCCTCAATGCAATCCTATGGGCGAAAAGCCGAAACGCAGTTTGAGCCGCGCGGTTGACCCGATTTTTAAAAAAATATTGCACGTGAACCACAGCACGCAGAGAGGTGAGAGTGGTCTCAAAATGACCCCCATCCACGACTCTCTGTGCACAAGAATTTCCAGAACGATAGCTTCAAAAACAAAGTAGTTATGCGCGATTATTTGCCGCAATGCAATCCTATGGCGAAATGTTTTCAAGATGGCGACCGGAGCGCTCCGACTGAACTCGGAGCTCCGAAAAATGGTCGCTTCTCTTCGCCTTGCTTCTAGGGGGTCCGCGGTCCGCTCCTACTCCGCCTCTGGGTAAGGCGGAGCAGGCCAATCCGCTACTGCTTCTACGCTCCTAATCGGAGCGGAGCACATCCCTAGTCATTTGTATATATGGAGAACCTGGTGAAATTCCCTCTTCATCCCCACAGTTAAAGCTGCAGGAGCTATACTAGAATAACCAGATTTAAAAGGGGGCAGGGCACCTGCAGCTTTAACTGTTGTAATGAAGAGGAAATTTCACCAGGTTCTCCATATATACAAATGACACCTGCTGAAATTCCCTTTTCTATGCAACTGTTAAAGATACAGGAGCCCTGTCCTCCTTTTCATATGGTCACCCTAATCTACACCAAGCAGGATATTGCACTATGAAAGTGGTATGAAAGTAGTATATAAAAGGCAGGAGCCACACTACTGCTTTATAGCAGTACTGAAGTGCACTGACAACTGTTTGGGCCCATTGACACAGACCATATTCCGCTTTCATACCGCTATATCCTGCTTGGTGTGGCTCCTGCCTTTTATATACCACTTTCATAGTGCAATATCCTGCTTGGTGTAGATGAGGCCTGAGAAAAGCTAAATTCTGCAGCTGGTATTAAATGTGCAACATTAGATATTATGTACTACTTTGCACACTTCAGTCTGTGCCCTGTTCAGTGATTGCTATCATGTGTAATTTATTATGGTTTTGGTAGTCAGAACTATGCAAGGCACAGAAGGCCCAATGAGTGGAAACGTTATTCAGCCACTCCCTGACTTCTGGCATTTCAGCAGCCCACAAACTTTCGAGCCTGCCTCTGCAGCCATAAGGGCTAGAAACTTACTTTTAAAAACCCTGAGGAAGTTGAATTCTGTGATCTATACTACATTCTATGACTTTTCTGTACTCTTTGTGGAATTGCACATTTCATCCAGTCCTAGCTTTGAAGATTTATGACTTAAATTTCATTTCAGGATAAGTCAGCAATGCGTACCCTGTAGGGTGACCATATGAAAAGGAGGACAGGGCTCCTGTATCTTTAACAGTTACATAGAAAAGGTATTTCAGCAGGTGTCCTTTGTATATATGGGGAACCTGGAGAAATTCCCTCTTCATCACAGCAGTTAAAGCTGCAGGAGCTATACTAGAGTGACCAGATCTAAAAGAGGACAGGGCACCTGCAGCTTTAACTGGTGTGATGAAGAGGAAATTTCACCAGGTTCTCCCTATATACAATTGGCACCTGTTGAAATTCCCTTTTCTATGCAACTGTTAAAGATACAAGAGCCCTGTCCACCTTTTCATATGGTCACCCTAGTACTCTGAAATTAACTAGAGGAATGGGTCCCAAAACATTTATGGTTCCTCAAAATTAGGGTCCAACTTTCTCTCACCCCTGTCCCCCGAGTTCCATGAGTGCGGATTTAAAATATTTGTTTCAAAACGTAATTTGGAATTAAGCAAGTCTTACATTCTTACATTCCTCTGTTTAGCTCCTGTTGGTGACCAACAAAAATGATATCATCTTTATGTACTTATGAACTTCCTAGACCTATGAGGATGGACACAGAATCCTTGAGCTGGATCCGGAATGCTGGATTAGAGGGATCTTTGGTTTGATCCATCTGGCAATTCCTATGTTCTGAACTTGGGGGAGGGACTGTACTCCAGTGGTGGAGCACATGTTTGAGATTCCAGTCTCAACACCTGAGATGTCTAAATAAAAGGCCCAAGCTGCAGGCAGGGCCGGTGCTAGACTATTTTGTACCCTAGGCAAGTCGAGCTACTTGCACCACCACCCCAAAATTGCCAACTTCAATTTTTAAGAACAGACGTGTTGCAGAAAAAATAAAAAAGCTCAAACCCTGAAACTGCTAAATTTATTTTAAATTGCAAGAATAAGTTATAAATAATAATCAATTTTTGATTATCTTTTGCACCATCTCGCACGGAGACTGAAGACACCTGGAGAACCACTGCTTGGCCCCTTCCATGCCTGCACGAGGACATCCATGCGTGCCCCACGATCACACACAGTACAATTTTTTACAGGGGGTCCAGAGGACAGGATCTTCCACTTGTATTACTCCTGTGTTTTTCCACCTCTCCTCTCATTTTTCTTTCTCCAGAAAAAAAACACATTAAGGGAAAAAGATGAACTAAGTGTGCCATGCCTTTTGATTCATGGCTCTCAAAGCCCTCTTCCTGGAAGCACACCTTGGTGACAATCCTATACTCAGTTACCTTGGAGTAAGCGCCATTGAACTCACAGAGGCTTACTTCTGAGTAGACATGTGTATGATCGTCCTTAGTCTTACTAGACCAGGATTATTTATTTTTAAATGAAGGAAATATCTATTACAAACACCCACTCACTCATAAGTAACGCCTCAAAGCAATCACCACACTTCCCTTCCCTGCTCACCACTCCCAAGTATTTTTCTTAGAATCCAGTTACCCCGTCAGAATTATTAACACAGAAAAAATATATACAGCTCTCCAGGAAATGTGCTAGATTCAAGTCAGGAAGCTGTAAGAATTCAAATCTCTTTCATGATAGCAATCTCATGTCTAACTGCTGCTCAGTACCAGAGCAACCTGTGCAGCAGCTCTTGCCCAGCCTGGTGCCTTCCAGATGTGTTAGACTACAACTCCCATACTCCTCAGCCAGCATGGGCAATTGGCTCAGGAGTGTGGGATTTGTAGTGCAACACATCTGAAGTGGGCAGTTCGGGAAGGCTGCAGTACCTCCTCTCTCTTTCTCCCCCCACCCCCGTGTCCCGCATGATAAGAGTTCAATGTCGTGCTATGCTGCTGCTTGAGCTTTGAAGACAAAGTGACTATAGGCTGCAGCGCTGGAAGCAGGCGACAGGTTGCGAGTCCCAGGGGCTGCGGACCAGGCCGGCCATGCTGCGCCCCTCTGAGATCTGCCGCTCTAGGCCACTGCCTTAGTCGCCTCTATGGTCGTGCCAGCCCTGGTTGCAGGTGATGGAAGAGACCTGCTATCTGAGCCCCTGAAGAGCAGACATTACTGTACTGGATGGACACAGAGCCTGACCTGGTATAAGGACAGTTTCTGTGTTCCTAATTCAAAAGAAACAGAACAGATTTAGCAGTAGAGGCTGGTGACTCTGATGCCAGTGGGGCAGTGAATCCACTCCCGATTTCAGTCAGAAACAGTCAGATCTCTAAAGGTGCTACCCAAAGTGCAAAGCACTGGAATTTAGCTTTTATGTTCAATGTTACAGGAATTCCCAAACCAGCCTTTTCTGGTGTGTTGCCCTCCAGACTATAGCTCCCATCACACTCAGCCAAACTTTTACTCTTTGTGACTGTGACCATTTTCATGATCGAAATTAAATTTTTAAAACTAGGGATCAAATGACTGCAGAGAAAACCCGTGGTACAAATTTTCATCGGATTCATCCCATAAACTAAAACCTGTGTGGTATCAGCATTCACTGTCATTTTCACAAGTACAGTACACTTGACTATATAATACTCATGAATTGATTCATGCAAGCTCACAGTTGGACAACACATTTTTAATGGCAAAACCAGGCAGGTATCAGGTCTTGCTTATCAGACAGCTCTGAAAACAGGATGCCTTGTTCCAGGTCTTTGAGATTAGTAGCAGTAGTAGTTTATTACAGTCACAAGACCAGCAAAGTAAAATAGCACTGTGATTACAATGATATAAAAACAATAAGAGTTAATTTAAAAAATCAAAAGTAAAATTGAATATGTAGATTTTTTTGCACATGTCCCACTCATAATAATACAAGATGCAGCAAGTTAACTCATTGTCAGACATTTAACGTCATCCCACGCCGACAAGCAATTGCAGAAGCACAGAATCTAGCCACCTTGGGTCTTTAAGATTTGAATTTTGGGTTCTTCGGTTTTACATTATGAATGTGTGGCAAGAATGAGGCCATATCATTCTTCCATACAAATTTGCAGTTCTTGATCCTGTGAAATGGAACTCTTTTTAAAAGTGAAGGCAGCCATGAGGTTGAATCCAGACTTAGGGGTGGACCTACTGAAATCAATGGGACTTACGTTAAGTCTCATTGATTTCAGTGGTTCTACAATAAGCATTACTAAGTCTGGGTCCACCCCATAATAATAATAATTCTTGCCCGCCTCTCCATTTTGATCGAGGCGGGGACCAACAATAAACGATAAAATACGTAATACTCAATTAAAACATAATATATATTGTTAAAAACATCCTAAAAACATCCTAAAAACATTTTAAAATGTCTTAAAATTCCACTGGATAGGCCTGGCAGAAGAGATCAGTCTTTATAGCTTTCTTGAATGCTAGTAGACTGTTAAGTTGACGAGTCTCCTCCGGGGGGCCAATCCACAATCTGGGAGCAGCAGAAGAAAAGTAACAGTTGTTAATCTAGTTTTTGCTAGCTGGAATAAATTCTTCCCAGAGGATCTGAGTGTGCGGGGCGGATTGTACGTGAGAAGGCGATCCTGCAGGTAGCCTGGACCCAAACCATGTAGGGCTTTAAAGGTGATAACCAGCACTTTATACTTTGCTCGGAAACTAATTGGCAGCCAGTGAAGAGATTTAAAAACTGGTGTGATGTGGTCACCCCTAGGATGTCTTAGTGACGATGTCACAAGCGATGGCCAGTGTCAATCACAGCCATATTTTGCTGCAAATGCAAATGTAAAGGAGGTTTTGATTCCACTGCCACTGTTCCTGGTTTTCTGTGGAATATTCTGCTTCTTTCAGGTTACTGCTGCACACAGGGAAGAATTTGTACAGCTGATTGCTTCAGCTTTGGATTGCTTAGGATCATGCCGAAACCTTGTGCAGCCAAGGCTCCAAGTTGAACAGTCTGAAACATAAAATGTTGGTAACTCCAATTGGGAAAGATTTCAGCTCTGACTAGTATCTCAGAAACAAACAAAGCGCTGTAGTTTAGGAGGAGAAACAGCACTGCCTTGGCTGCATTTAAATGAGCTTCCAGGCGAGGGTTATGGAAAATGGATGCATTTTGTTCCAGATTTTGGACATGCCTGAAAAGAGAGACGAGAACGGCTATGGAAGAAAAAAACACCACCACCAAGGGAACAGCACAGCCCAGGATAATTGAGAAGAGTCGGTAAGACAGACTCAGAGAGAGCAGTAGGACTTTAGGTTTCTTGTAGTTGCTTGTAAGGTTAAACTCAGAGTGAAGGCTGAGTGTTTGATTCTTCAGCTCTTCGGCAGGCATTTCTGTTGGAAAAACTCTAAAGGCGCAGAAAACAAATAAGCAAAAGCCCAACGCAAGTAGAACGACACCAAGGAGGAAAAACCGTAAAAAGCTAAAAAAATATAGTTTCACCTTAAGCCAAAAAAGCTGCTTGAAGTTGACAATCTTCATGCAGTAGAAGATGCTTAGCAAGGCAGTGAACCAAAAGCTTGAAACGCTCGTGGTAATATCAAGGATAAACATGATTTTTTGCACAACGAAGAACCTTTGGTACAAGTCAAACCAGGTGAGCGAGATAAAATAGTCCACGATTATTGCAGTGGAGAAGCAAATGTTAGACAGTGCCAGACTGGCCAGGATTTCGTCATTGGGTATCAGACGTCTGCTTTTCATCCAGTCGGCAAGATTCACACCAACAATAAGCCCACTGGTGGTGATGATCAAAAGATAGAGGATACCAGAAACAATAAAGTACAAGGTTCTAAGCAGGGTGTTGTTATCCATAGTGAATCCCACGGTGATGATATCTGTACTGGTGGAAGATCTATGGAATGTGATCTCACCTGGTTCATTCTAGGAATGGTCACTGATGAGCCTTTAATTGACTGCAAAGCAGAGGCTGGTCAATGCAAATGAGCAGAGTTCTCTGGTTACTGTTTTTCTAAGTGGCACCTGGGGCAAACATGTGACATCCTGCCCTACAGATATTACAGCCTTAGACTGCAATTCTATACTCACTTATGTAAGAGCAAGCCATTCAACTCAATGGGGCTTACTTCTGAGAAGATACATAAAGGACTGCCCTGTTAGATATTCTTCAGATACCACAATGGTCTATTACTGACATTTTAGTATGCATGATTTTATTTTTCATGCCATCATTTCTTAGTTTCAAACTCAGGTCTATTCATACTGCGGGTAGACAATTAATGGTAAACAAGGTTATGAAACTGATCCTTACAAATCATTCCTATTTTTTGTGCCCCTTCATGACTTATCAGTGAGAAGAGCCTGCCCAAAATCATAAAAATTAGGGTGGGGTTGAGGGGGGGGAGAAGGCCTGTGAATGTCACTACTGTTTCAATGCTCTTCCTTTTTTTTATTCAGAAGTGTTTCGGGTGCTTGCCATGACACAGGCTCTTTACAACAGGCTTGTCCGCCGACACTCCCTGCTCAAGCTAAGCGCCACCACTTTATGAGCCTAAGGGGAGGGACAAACACCGCCTTTCTACAAACTACATGGAGAAAGGGGTTAAACAGGAATAATTTCAGGAATAAAATGATGCGCTGTGAATTATATGTGCTGATGGTGAATTAATGTCAGAACGGGGGTTATAGGTATAGAACTGCAGATGATAAATGCCAAGGAGACACATGGGATTTTTGTGGTAGTAAAACAAAACTGAATTAATATTTATTTCAAAGTTCACAAACTTTGTTTCATAATACAACCTTGCAGAACCTTGTTAAGACCTCTCATCCAATCCTTTCTCTCTTCTCATACACGCTTTCCTTTCTTTCACAATGTCACTCTTGAACTTTATTATCAGGATTGGTTAATATACACCAACTGACTATCTGCACACTGCTCAGCCCAAGACCATGGAAAAAGCGGCCCCAAAGGGGAGGGCTATATCCCAGGGCCAGGGAAGGATGATCCCGGGAGGGGAGGAGGGGGAGGAGGAGGAGGCGGCAATCACGCCGGGCGAAGGAGCCGCCGGTGCCGAGCAGGTAAGGCGGACTTTCACCCCTCTCCACCAGGCAGCTCCACGTGCTGATGTCCGGCGCACGCTGGAACTCAGAACGTGGAGCCGCCCGCCCACGCCCCCGCCCCCCAGTGTCCCAGGTTGGCTTCGGCTGCTGGGCGGGCGCCCGGCTGAAGCCAAGCCAGGGACGCTGGGGAGCAGGGCGAACGGCGTACCCGGAAGCTGCCCTCACTTGGCCAGAGCAGCTCTGGGAGTGGGAGGGCGACTTCCGGGGGCGCCGAACTTGGCGCTCTAGGCGGTGGCCTAGGTGGCCTTAATGGAAGCACCGGCCCTGAGAGTGACCAGCCTCTACTGCTAAATCTGTTCTGTTTCTTTTGAATTATGAGCTAGTACTAGTACATTAGGAACACAGAAACTGTCCTTATACCAGGTCAGACTCTGTGTCCATCTAGTACAGTAATGTCTGATCTTCAGGGGCTCAGATAGCAGGTCTCTTCCATCACCTGCAAGCAGGGCTGGCACGACCATAGAGGCGACTAAGGCAGCGGCCTAGAGCGGCAGATCTCAGAGGGACGCAGCATGGCCTGCCTGGTCCGCAGCCCCTGGGACACGCAACCCGTCGCCTGCTTCCAGCGCTGCAGCCTATAGTCACTTTGTCTTTAAAGCTCAAGCAGCAGCATAGCACGACATTGAACTCTTATCATGCGGGACACGGGGGTGGGGGGAGAAAGAGAAAGGAGGTATTGCAGCCTTCCCGAAACTGCCCACTTCAGATGTGTTGCACTACAAATCCCACACTCCTGAGCCAATTGCCCATGCTGGCTGAGGAGTATGGGAGTTGTAGTCTAACACATCTGGAGGGCACCAGGCTGGGTAAGAGCTGCTGCGCAGGTTGCTCTGGTACTGAGCAGCAGTTAGACATGAGATTGCTATCATGAAAGAGATTTGAATTCTTACAGCTTCCTGACTTGAATCTAGCACATTTCCTGGAGAGCTGTATATATTTTTTCTGTGTTAATAATTCTGATGGGGTAACTGGATTCTAAGAAAAATACTTGGGAGTGGTGAGCAGGGAACGGAAGTGTGGTGATTGCTTTGAGGCATTACTTATGAGTGAGTGGGTGTTTGTAATAGATATTTCCTTCATTTAAAAATAAATAATCCTGGTCTGGCTTTGAGAGCTATGAATCAAAAGGCTTGGCACACCTAGTCCATTTTTTTCCCTTAATGTGTTTTTTTTTTTTTCTGGAGAGAGAAAAATGACAGGAGAGGTGGAAAAACACAGGAGTAATACAAGTGGAAGACCCTGTCCTCTGGACCCCCTGTAAAAAATTGTACTGTGTGTGATCGTGGGGCACGCATGGATGTCCTCGTGCAGGCATGGAAGGGGCCAAGCGGTGGTTCTCCGGGCGTCTTCAGTCTCCGCGCGAGATGGTGGGTGCCCCCCGCATTGGATTTGCGAAAGATAACCAAAAATCGATTATTATTTATTACTTATTCTTGCAATTTAAAATACATTTAGCAGTTTCAAGTTTTGAGCTTTTTTATTTTTTCTGCAACACGTCTGTTCTTAAAAATTGAAGTTGGCAATTTTGGGGGGGGGGTGCAAGTAGCTCGCCTTGCCTAGGGCGCAAACCAGTCTAGCACCATCCCTGCCTGCAGCTTGGGCCTTTTATTTAGACAGCTCAGGTGTTGAGACTGGAATCTCAAACATGTGCTCCACCACTGGAGTACAGTCCCTCCCCCAAGTTCAGAACATAGGAATTGCCAGATAGATCAGACCAAAGATCCCTCTAATCCAGCATTCCGGATCCAACTCAAGGATTCTGTGTCCATCCTGATAGGTGTAGGATGTTCATAAGGACATAAAGATGATATCATTTTTGTTGGTCACCAACAGGAGCTAAACAGAGGAATGTAAGAATGTAAGACTTGCTTAATTCCAAATTACGTTTTGAAACAAATATTTTAAATCCGCACTCATGGAACTCGGGGGACAGGGGTGAGAGAAAGTTGGACCCTAATTTTGAGGAACCATAAATGTTTTGGGACCCATTCCTCTAGTTAATTTCAGAGTACTAGGGTGACCATATGAAAAGGAGGACAGGGCTCTTGTATCTTTAACAGTTGCATAGAAAAGGGAATTTCAACAGGTGCCAGTTGTATATAGGGAGAACCTGGTGAAATTTCCTATTCATCACACCAGTTAAAGCTGAAGGTGCCCTGCCCTCTTTTAGATCTGGTAACTCTAGTACAGCTCCTGCAGCTTTAACTGCTGTGAAGAAGATGGAATTTCAGCAGGTTCCCCATATATACAAATGACACCTGCTGAAATCCCCTTTTCTATGCAACTGTTAAAGATACAGGAGCCCTGTCCTCCTTTTCATATGGTCACCCTACAGGGTACCCATTGCTGACTTATCCTGAAATTACAGATGTGCAGAGCTGCCACTGTACACAGTAGAATCTCTTCAAGAGGAAGCCCCAAGGAATGTCGTAGACGAGCTCCATCGCCTGAATGGCCTGTCCACATTGCTCAAGTGTCCATAGATGGATCAGTCACAGATGACACCAACTGGATCTTGGTAGTTCCAAGACAACGAAGCGCCGTCATCTTCAGCATTGACTCCAGAAACCACTAGATGCTGGAATCTGAGTTCTTAGCCAAAAGCAGCTATGTCTTGGGGTATGTCTACACCAGCCATTTATCCCGGGATCGTCCTGGGATCTTCCTTGTGCATCCAAATGACACACAGGGGATCCTGGGAGCAGGAAGGGACGATCCCTCCATTCTCCTGGGATAATCCTTAGGTGTAGAAAGGGCCCTGGTCAGCAAAACTGGCAGCTCCAGCAAGCAGATCAACTCCCATCCTATGGAAGATCAGCAGCAATTTCTTCTCCTATGAGGCAAAGTGTGAGTTCTCTGATCTCCAAGAGAAACTGCACCCAGTCCATTACTGTTCTTCTCGACTCTGAAACTCTTAGTCAAGAATTAGCATTGGTAATGGAGTGCTGACCAGCACCCTCTCTCTCCCCCTTTTCTGCGATGGCTTGGCCAGCCTGAGAGCTGATCCATTGGCCCTCAGGGCTTTGGCTTGTCTTCAGGTCAACCATCCTCAGTATGGAAAATACCCACACTAACTCCACATCTGGTAACCCATCAAACCAGCCAGCAACAAAGTGTATGGAAAATTAATTTTCTCAATAAGAATTTTTATTTTATTTTCCCCACACAAAACCAATTTAAAAAACATACAACACACAAGAAAGAAAGAACAATTACAAAAACAACACCCTACAAGACTTTTAAAAAAGGAAAAACAAAATTACAGGTTAAGATGAACTTCCGATTTTCACAACAACAAAAATAAGCGGCCCTATCTTCTCCTCCACCATAGTGACAAAAAACAAAATTCCCCTCTTTGTTTTATCTTACAATTTTTCTTAATCCTTGAATCCACAGATAAACAAGTCATTTTTCCCCAATCCCTGCAAAAAGTCTATTAAAGGTTCCCATTCAGTTAAAAACCTAGATGTTGTCTTTTCTCTAATTATCGACGTAAGTTTTGCCATTTCCACCAACTCCACCATCGTCAATAGCCGTTCATCCATAGTTGGCAATATACAGCCTTTCCGTTTTTGTGCATATAGTAATCTCGCTGCCGTTATCATATATAAAAATAGAGTTCCATGGCTCCTTTTCAGCTGATCATCTATTAGTCCCAGAAGAAAGTATTCCGGCTTCAGTTGTATCTTAATCTTTAATATCTTCTGTATTAACGCATGCATTTCTATCCAGAAGCATTTGGCTTTTTTTTACAAGTCCACCATGTATGATAAAAAAGTTCCTTCTTGTTTTCCACATTTCCAAAAGTTCCCGATACATCTTTATACATTTTAGCCAATTTTGAAGGAGACATATATTTTTATTTTATTTATTTATTTAAGGATTTTTATGCCGCCCTTCAGCCAAAAAAGGCTCTCACGGCGGCTTACAAAAGTATTTCTTGACAGTCCCTGCCCACAGGCTTACAATCTAAAAGACATGACACAAAAGGAAAGGGGATTGGGAGGGGGAAAAGGAAAGCAAATTCAGGCACTACAATCTTAGTTGCAAAGTTCAGCAGTTACAGTTGACAGCAGGAGGGAGGGGGCTCTCAGATGGAGCTGGACCCAGGCATGGTGGAGAGGGGCCTGGCTGCTGCTTCCTCCCTCACTGGTGGCCTCTGCAGAGACCTGGTATAGATATATCATCTATACATCATCTTATAAAAAATTCTTTAAGGCTAGAACGTAATGTAAATTTTAATCTTTTTATCCAAATATTTTCCCATTGTTCCATAGGTATACCATATCCAAAATTCTGGCCCCATTTTATCATACAATCCTTGACTTGTTCATCTTCAGTCTCAAATTTCAACAAAAGTTTATACATTTTTGCTATAACAAGTTCATCATTTGAACTTGTTATAGACATTTAACGTCATCCCACGCCGACAAGCAATTGCAGAAGCACAGAATCTAGCCACCTTGGGTCTTTAAGATTTGAATCCTGGGTTCTTCGGTTTTACATTATGAATGTGTGGCAAGAATGAGGCCATATCATTCTTCCATACAAATTTGCAGTTCTTGATTCTGTGAAATGGAACTCTTTTTAAAAGTGAAGACAGCCATGAGGTTGAATCCAGACTTAGGGGTGGACCTACTGAAATCAATGGGACTTACGTTAAGTCCCATTGATTTCAGTGGTTCTACAATAAGCATTACTAAGTCTGGGTCCACCACATAATAATAATAATTCTTGCCCGCCTCTTCATTTTGATCGAGGCGGGGACCAACAATAAACGATAAAATACTTAATACTCAATTAAAACATAATATAAATCGTTAAAAACATCCTAAAAACATCCTAAAAACATTTTTAAAACGTCTTAAAATTCCACTGGATAGGCCT
The DNA here is from genome assembly GCF_023053635.1 of Elgaria multicarinata webbii. NCBI lineage: Eukaryota > Metazoa > Chordata > Lepidosauria > Squamata > Anguidae > Elgaria > Elgaria multicarinata. The sequence continues at coordinate 10,873,927 of NC_086176.1, forward strand.
GGCAGAAGAGATCAGTCTTTATAGCTTTCTTGAATGCTAGTAGACTGTTGACGAGTCTCCTCCGGCAGGCCATTCCACAGTCTGGGAGCAGCAGAAGAGAAGGTCCTCTGGGTAACAGTTGTTAATCTAGTTTTTGCTAGCTGGAATAAATTCTTCCCAGAGGATCTGAGTGTGCGGGGCGGATTGTACGTGAGAAGGCGATCCTGCAGGTAGCCTGGACCCAAACCATGTAGGGCTTTAAAGGTGATAACCAACACTTTATACTTTGCTCGGAAACTAATTGGCAGCCAGTGAAGAGATTTTAAAACTGGTGTGATGTGGTCACCCTTAGGATGTCTTAGTAATGATGTCACAAGCGATGGCCAGTGTCAATCACAGCCAGATTTTGCTGCAAATGTAAAGAAGGCTTTACTAAAAAAAACAAAAAATAAAAATCTGGAGAGGGAAAGGTATCCTTGCACTGAATATATAGTGAGGAGGTTTTGATTCTATTGCCACTGTTCTAGAAATGTTGTATCGGTTTTCATTCTAAAATTCTTGGTTTTCTGTGGAATATTCTGATTCTTTTGGGTTACTGCTGCACACAGGGAAGAATTTGTACAGCTGATTGCTTCAGCTTTGGATTGCTTAGGATCATGCTGAAACCTTGTGCAGCCAAGGCTCCAAGTTGAAGCGTCAGAAACAGAAAATACTGGTAAGCCCAACTGGGAAAGATTTCAGCTCTGACTAGTATCTCAGAAACAAATAAAGCGCTGTAGTTTAGGAGGAGAAACAGCACTGCCTTGGCTGCATTTAAATGAGCTTCCAGGCGAGGGTTATGGAAAATGGATGCATTTTGTTCCAGATTTTGGACATGCCTGAAAAGAGAGACGAGAACGGCTATGGAAGAAAAAAACACCACCACCAGGGGAACGGCACAGCCCAGGATAATTGAGAAGAGTTGGGAAGAGAGACTCAGAGAGAGCAGTAGGACTTTAGGTTTCTTGTAGTTGCTTGTAAGGTTTAACTCAGAGGGAGGGCTGAGTGTTTCATTCTTCAGCTCTGTGGAAAGAATTTCTATTGGAAGAACTCTAAAGACGCAGAAAACAAGTAAGCAAATGCCCAACGCAAGTAGAACAACACCAAGGAGGAAAAACCGTAAAAAGCTAAAGAAATATAGTTTCACCTTAAGCCAAAAAAGCTGCTTGAAGTTGACAATCTTCATGCAATAGAAGATGCTTAGCAAGGCCGTGAACCAAAAGCTTGAAACGCTCGTGGCAATATCAAGGATAAACATGATATTTTGCACAATGACGAACCTTCGGTACAAGTCATCCCAGGTCAATGAGATAAAATAGTCCACGATTATTGCAGTGGAGAAGCAAATGTTAGACAGTGCCAGACTGGCCAGGATTTCATCATTGGGCATCAGACGTCTGCTTTTCATCCAGTCGGCAAGATTCACACCAACAATAAGCCCACTGGTGATAATGGTCAAAAGATAGAGGATACCAGAAACAATAAAGTACAAGGTTTTCTGCAGGGTGCGGTCATCCATAGTGAAGCCCACAGCGATGATATCTGTTCTGGTGGAAGATCTATGGAATGTGATCTCACCTGGTTCATTCTAGGAATGGTCACTGATGAGCATTAATTGACTGCAAAGCAGAGGCTGTTCAATGCAAATGAGCAGAGTTCTCTGGTTACTGTTTTTCTGTTTTTTAAGTGGCACCTGGGGCAAACATGTGACATCCTGCCCTACAGATATTACAGCCTTAGACTGCAATTCTATACTCACTTATGGGAGCGCTGCTTCCCCCCCCCCCAACCCCGATGGGCACAGCGCTCCTAAGGAGCACTGCACACCGTGCGAGTAACCACACGGAGCGGGGTCAAGCTGCGTAAATGGGCCACACGTTCCATGGTCTCAGCCCAAGACCATGGAAAAAGTGGTCCCAAAGGGGAGGGCTATATCCCAGGGCCAGGGAAGGATGATCCCTCCCTGATCCCGGGATCCCCTGTGCATCATGTGGATGCACAGGGATGATCCCAGGGTTCGCCCCAGGATATAGCCTGGCCTAGCTAAGGCCTTCAACATCTGGAAAAGCTATCTAACCTCCAGCCTTAGTACAAGAGGATTTTCATTAATTTTCCATACATATTTGTCAGAAAATACCCCTGTGGCTATCAGCACAGGAGGCCTACCATAGAAGGGAAATAACAAATCGACATAATTGGTTGACATATCGGGATCAGACGCAAGGTGAATATAGAATAAAATCAAGAGAACAGTTGTTGGAAGAAGGTTATATATGTCAATGGTTTTCATATTTGCAATTGTTGGAAAGGTTTAAAATAGTTAATAGAACCTGTGGGTTTGAACAAATAAACTCAGAATTTGAAAAGGCATTGAGCACAAATGATGAACTTGTTATAACAAAAAGGTATAAACTTTTGTTGAAATTTGAGACTGAAGATGAACAAGTCAAGGATTGTATGATAAAATGGGGCCAGAATTTTGGATATGGTATACCTATGGAACAATGGGGAAATATTTGGATAAAAAGATTAAAATTTACATTAAGTTCTAGCCTTAAAGAATTTTTTATAAGATGATGTATAGATGGTATATGTCTCCTTCAAAATTGGCTAAAATAGATTAAGACATGTTGTAGAAGCAATTATGGGAGTAGGAGATTTATATTGGATGGAAGAAAAAACCATAAGTAAGGTAGAGATGAATTTGGAGAATGTTTTTTTTAAAGACGGAGGAAGAAAGTGGGTTGGAAGTATAGATAATCCACTCCTGAGGACTCAATGGGAAATTTGGAGTAAATTTAAAGGGAAGCTGCTTCCGAGCAACTCTCCCTTAGCACCGATAATAATGTTAAAGAATTTCCCAGAGGATCTAAAAGGTAGATTATGTAAAATATTAAAAGAGAAAAATAAAATAAAATTAAAAGATTGGGTAAGAGATATTAAAACAAGAGAGGATATGGAAAATTTGCTAAAGGAGAAGAAGCTATCTTGGCTAGAATATGGTCAATTAGAACAATGGAATAAAAAGTGGATTAAAGATAATAGAATGTGCAGAAAGATGACGAGGTTTGAAGAATTAGTAGTAAGTAAGGAGAAAGGAAAAGGAGGTAGTATAGTTTCAAAAGGATTAATGAGTGAAATATATAAAATATTGTTAGAGAAGGAGTTTAGAGAGAATACAGAGAAAATGGTTTGGGAATCAGATTTGAAGATACAAATAGGGCGACAGAGCTGGGAGGGACTATGGAAACAAAGAGTGTTGAGAAGTTTATCAGTAAGAATAAAGGAGAATTATTTTAAAATTTTATGGAGGTGGTACCTAACCCCGGTTAGATTGAATAAGATAAGTGATCAACATTCAGCAAATTGTTGGAGAGGTTGTGGGGAAAAAGGAACGTATATACATATGTGGTGGCAATGCAAATATGTACAAAGATTATGGAAGATGGTGTTCTCAGAAATTGAAGAAATAGTGGGAATGAAAATAGAACAAACACCAAAAATAGCATTGCTGTCACTATTTGAAGATATAAAGTGTGGAAAAGGAACTATAGAGCTGATATCGAGTTTGTTGGTTGCAGCACGACTGATGGTAGCTAGGAACTGGAAGATCCAAGGGGAATATTCTATTGAGGAATGGTATAAAGAAGTATGGGACATAGCCATTAATGATAAACTGACATGTAATATTAAGTGGAGAAAAGGCGTAACTAAAATAAATGAGTTCGAAGGAATTTGGAAACAGTTCCTAGTGTTTGTGTTTACTAAGGGAAGTGGGAAACCACCAGCAGAAGAAACGATTAGATTTTGGACTCAAGAATGATCCCGAGGTGGGGGGTGCACTTTTATGTTAAGAACGAAGATGTTGTAGTATGATAAGGTATACGTAATAGTTTTTGATATTTGTACTCAACAATTATTCAATATGTATGCAGCAGATATTTGATGTTTTTTTTTCTTATTGTGTTTTGTTTCAGTTATATTTTGGTAATGTTTATCTATGTTTATATAGTGTTGAAAATGAATAAAAATTATTATATAAAAAAACAAAATTGGCTAAAATGTATAAAGATGTATCGGGAACTTTTGGAAATGTGAAACATAAGAAGGAACTTTTTTTTTATCATACATGGTGGACTTGTAAAAAAAAAGCCAAATGCTTCTGGATAGAAATGCATGCGTTAATACAGAAGATATTAAAGATTAAGATACAATTGAAGCCGGAATACTTTCTTCTGGGACTAATAGATGATCAGCTGAAAAGGAGCCATGGAACTCTATTTTTATATATGATAACGGCAGCGAGATTACTATATGCACAAAAACGGAAAGGCTGTATATTGCCAACTATGGATGAACGGCTATTGACGATGGTGGAGTTGGCGGAAATGGCAAAACTTACGTCGATAATTAGAGAAAAGACAACATCTAGGTTTTTAACTGAATGGGAACCTTTAATAGACTTTTCGCAGGGATTGGGGAAAAAATGACTTGTTTATCTGTGGATTCAAGGATTAAGAAAAATTGTAAGATAAAACAAAGAGGGGAATTTTGTTTTTTGTCACTATGGTGGAGGAGAAGATAGGGCCACTTATTTTTGTTGTTGTGAAAATCGGAAGTTCATCTTAACCTGTAATTTTGTTTTTCCTTTTTTAAAAGTCTTGTAGGGTGTTGTTTTTGTAATTGTTCTTTCTTTCTTGTGTGTTGTATGTTTTTTAAATTGGTTTTGTGTGGGGAAAATAAAATAAAAATTCTTATTGAGAAAATTAATTTTCCATACACTTTGTTGCTGGCTGGTTTGATGGGTTACCAGATGTGGAGTTAGTGTGGGTATTTTCCATACTGAGGATGGTTGTCCTGAAGACAAGACAAAGCCCTGAGGGCCAATGGATCAGCTCTCAGCCTGGCCAAGCCATCGCAGAAAAGGGGAGAGAGGGAGTGCTGGTCAGCACTCCATTACCAATGCTAATTCTTGTCTAAGAGTTTAAGGCCATTGCTAGACCAGGCGTTAGCATGGTGTGAGGCCCGGTTTCCCTCCTGTGCATCCAGATGACGCACAGGGGAATCCGAGGTCAGGCCGCGCTAACACCTCCCTTAAGCCGGGATAAGCGAATTCGCTTATGGCCTGATTTTTAAGCAGCCCCGGCCTCAGTCCGGGGCTGCGGAACATCTAGCAGGGTCATTGGGTTTTTGCGGCTGCTCGCTTACTCGCAAGTAGCCACAAAAAGCCACGGACTGGGCACTGTGCCCATCGGGCGGGAGGGATCCTGGAGGAGGGAGATAGGGGCCGCGGGGGAAGGCTGGACCCGGCAGGAGAGGGGGGGAGAAGGACGGGCATCGGGCATCAGGCATGGGGCGAGGGAAGAAGGACAGGCATGGGGTGAGGGAAGAAGGACGGGCATCGGGCATTGGGCGAGGGAAGAAGGATGGGCATCGGGTATAGGGTGAGGGAAGGACGGGCATTGGGCATTGGGCATGCGGGGGATGGGGGCAGGGCATCGGGCATGGGGGGAGGACGGGTGAGCAAGCGGGAAGGGGGTCATCAGGCATTGGGGGGAATCAGGGGCAGGGGGAGCGGGGGGGTTATTTTTTTAAAAAAACACTTACCTTCTCCGGCGGCTCTCCAGCGCACATGGCCCCTTTAACTGAAAAAAAAAGGCTGATGCAACGGGGTTTCCCCTTGCCCCGTCGCGTGTTACATGTGGAAGATGCCGACGGCGAGCGCTAGCTGTAGTGCGCCATCGCCCCTCCTCCCTGCCGGATTATCCGGCAGGTCTAGCAAGGCCCTAAGAGTCAAGAAGAGCAGTAATGGACTGGGTGCAGTTTCTCTTGGAGATCAGAGAACTCACACTTTGCCTCTTATGAGAAGCGATTGCTGCTGATCTTCCACAGGATGGGAGTTGATCTGCTTGCTGGAGCTGCCAGTTTTGCTGACCAGGGGCTCATCTACACCAAGGAGGATATTCCACTATGAAAGTGGTATGAAAGCAGTATATAAAAGGCAGGAGCCACACAGCTGCTTTATAGCAGTATTGAAGTGCACTGCAGGATCTACGCTACTGCTTTATAGTGGTACTGAAGTGCACTGACAACTGGTGGGACCCAGGACACAGCTACACCAAGCAAGATATAACACTATGAAAGTGGTATGAAAGCGGTATATGGCAGGTGTCAATGGGCCCCAACAGGTGTAAGTGCACTTCAATACCGCTGTAAAACAGTAGTGTGGCTCCTGCCTTTTATATACCGCTTTCATAGTGGAATATCCTGCTTGATGTAGATGAGCCCCAGGGGCCTTTCTACACCTAAGGATTATCCCAGGAGAATGGAGGGATCGTCCCTTCCTGCTCCCAGGATCCCCTGCGTGTCATTTGGATGCACAAAGATGATCCCAGGACGATCCCGGGATAAATGGCTGGTGTAGACATGCCCCAAGACATGGCTGCTTTAGGCTAAGAACTCAGATTCCAGCACCTAGTGGTTTCTGGAGTCAATGCTGAAGATGACAGCCCTTCGTTGCCTTGGAACTACCAAGATCCAGTTGGTGTCATCTGTGGCTGATCCTTCTATGGACATCTGAGCAACGTGGACAGGCCATTCAGGCGTCTACCCCATTCCTGTGTACAGTGGCAGCTCTGCACATCTGTAATGTACCTATGCATGCATGCACGCGTGCAACACTCCATTCAATCAGTAACCCTGAAAAGCAGGGTTCCCAGTCCCACTTGCCCGTATAAGCGTCTGGATTTGTTGTATGCTCAGAGCCTGAGAGCCCTCTGGCCTGAACAGGGTTTGTACTTCTCCCATTTCATGGCCCCACTCTTTACAGTACCTTCCTCTATGACAATATATTCCATACCTGCCAACTGGAAAGTCTTTACGGTGCCACAGGGCTTCATTGTATTTGCTGCAAAGGACTAGCACAGCCGTTCCTCTAGAGGTAAATTGTCTTTTGCCTTTTTGAGGATTTTGAACTTGCACTGCAATTACATTCCCAAGTGAAATACCCAGAAAAATCCCATCAACTCTTTCTCAACAAATGAGAACCCAATTAACAAATAATGTCCCCAAGTAAAGAATATCAATATTGAACGCCATCCATTGTTTTAGCACCTTGCAATCTGCTTGCAGTGTTCTTCACTACAATGAATCACCTTTACCTTGGTAACTGCCCAGGTGAGAACAAGCTGTGTCATGAAGATGCAAAGAGAACAAGGATTCTGTTTCCTATTTTTCATAATATTTTCCATAATGCACTTCTACAATTATCTATTCAGAGGGTTAAGCAAACTTTAGGGCAAAAACAGGGGGTGGAATGTTATGACAAAATGCAGATGGGCAAAAAAACCTTCAGAGGTGGTGCAGGAGATGGAGGTTTTCCACTGATTTAGTCGGCATGTTTCACCATTCATTGAATCAGGCCACGTGCAGGAAAATCTCCCCGTGGGTTGTGCCTGGTGTGTCTGATCAGTCCGTCCCCTCTTTGCCACCCCTTCTGGATTTGCCCCTCTCTTATCCTAATAGGCAAAACTAAACAAACCTCTTGCCACAATATCATAAAACACGCCTGATGCCTTCAGCTTTTCTTCGTACGGTACACCCTCGAAATATTTACCATCTTTATTCTTATAAGACACTATGCATGCATTTCATATGTATTCATTGCTATGGATATATACAAATCTATATTTGTATATTAAAATTTTCTCTCCCCTGGAGGAGAGTAGAAATTTTTAAAATAAAACATGAATTTAAAACATAAGACTTTTTCCTGGGTCCCTTGTCAGCTCCACTGCAACTCCCATCAGCCCTAGTCAGCCTAGCCAAAGATTTATTTATTTATTTATTTATTTATTTATTTATTTATTACATTTTTATACCGCCCAATAGCCGAAGCTCTCTGGGCGGTTCACAAAAATTAAAACCACAGTAAAACACCCAACAGGTTAAAACACAATTACGAAATACAGTATAAAAAGCGCAACCAGGATAAAACCACACAGCAAAGTTGATATAAGTTTAAAATACAGAGTTAAAACAGTAAAATTTAAATTTAAGTTAAAATTAAGTGTTAAAATACTGAGTGAATAAAAAGGTCTTCAGCTGGCGACGAAAGCAGTACAGTGTAGGCGCCAGGCGGACCTCTCTGGGGAGCTCGTTCCACAACTGGGGTGCCACAGCGGAGAAAGCCCTCCTCCTAGTAGCCACCTGCCTCACTTCCTTTGGCAGGGGCTCACGGAGAAGGGCCCCTGTAGATGATCTTAAGGTCCGGGTAGGTACATATGGGAGGAGGCGTTCCTTCAAATAACCTGGCCCCAAACCGTTTAGGCTTACAATCTAAAGATGAGGAATTATGGGAGTTGCAATCCAACATCTTGATTTCAGTTTTTAAATCTCACTTGAAAACGTTTCTTTTCTCGAAAGCTTTTCAATCGTAGCATGATCATACTAGTCTATATTTTAGTTTTAATTATTATTTATTATTATTATTTATTGCATTTTTATACCACCCAATAGCTGAAGCTCCCTGGGCGGTTCACAAAAACTGAAACCATTCAAAGAATAAAACAAACAGTATAAAAACATGATATAAAATACACATTAAAAAGTGATTAAAAAACATACCACACATGATTAAAACATCTTTAAAACATTCTTAAAACATTCTAACGGTTTCCCCCCTCCCTCCCCTGTCTGTTACTGTGATTTTAGATTGTAAGCCATACGGCAGATTGATTTGATTTGATTTATTACATTTATATGCCGCCCCATAGCCGAAGCTCTCTGGGTGGTTTACAAAAAGCTTGGTTGCTGTTTGTTCGCATCCCTAGCAAGAATGATTGATTCATTCAATTGAATGAATTCAATTCAACAAGATCGTCTTGTTTTGTTTTATTCTGTTCAGTGCCATGAACATTGATGACACTTTATAAATAAATATTATTATTATTATTATTATTATTATTATTAATAATAATAATAATGGAGGGAAAACAAGTTAAAGCTGCAGGAGCTATACTAGAGTGACCAGATATAAAAGAGGGCAGGGCTCCTGCAGCTTTAACTGTTGTGATGGAGGGCATTTCACCAGGCGCTGCATGCATACCAATGACACCTGCTGAAATTCCCTTTTCAATACAACTGTTAAAGATACACGAGCCCTGTCCTCCTTTTCCATATGGTCACCCTAGCTGACATCCCTAAATAAATTGCATGAACATTCAAAAGCTCAGAGAAATACCAGTAAATGAGAATCACTTAACTACGATTGACTATGTTCAGTGGTGTGTGTTCAAAAAGTGGAGAAATATATATTTGTTTTCAGGTGTTTGTGAAATTCATCTGGGATTATATGGAACAAATCAAACAGTATTCAGCCCCACCCCATACAAATGCGATGGGTTAGATCCAGACTTAGTCATGTTTACCGTAGACCCATTGATTTCGCGGAGTGTACTCTAATGATGACCAAGCCAGTGAAAACATTGGTTTGTAAAAGAGGAAGTTAGGAAATATGTGTTTTTAAAAAGAAAGACTGCATAGAATAACCATCCCACAAAGTTACTGCAGGCAGAGGAAGAAGTAAATAATTCTCTATGTGAAAGGAAAAAAGCAGGACTTCAGTGAAAGCCAAGAAGGAGAAAACATTGTAACTAAGTCTCATCAGTCACAGCCAGAACTCCACCAATGCACACGGAGGGAAGACAAAGAAAGCAAGCCAGCTTTTCACTCAGGTAAGCTTCTTTCATTTATGATTGGTGGGGCTTTGTGGTGACCATGGCCAGAGGAGGCCTTACAAGGCAATACTAGCTTTTGAGGCCCGTCCTGCTGGCCTCTTTGAAGCGCCACTCCCAGCAGAGAGGCTCCCAACAGAGTGATTCCTTTTCGTTCCTGCCGCCAGGAGCAACGGCGTGCAGTCAGGAGCGGTGGGAGTGGAGCAGCTGGAGGACTGTTCCCACTGTGTCTGGATCCCTTCTCAATGCCCCCCACTCAATTCTGTACTTATTGCTTGAGACATTAGGGTGTGCCTGGGCACACCCAGCACTTTCCTTCCGCACGCCTATGGCGATGACCAGTGGGTCTGTCCTGCAATCATGGTCAATTATTGGCCTGAGTGATCACACCGCACTATTTCCTGTTGCCAGCGGGTTGTGATTCATTCAGCACTGGGGGCCAAGGTGAGAAGAGAAAAGTTCAGTTGTGGATTTGTAGCGGAAGGGGTGGCCCTGCTTCTGTGTGTCTAGAAGCAATTTGATCTTCAGACCTTTGGTGATGCTTATCTCCATTCCTTGAATGAATTGCCTGCCCTTTTCTGAAGATCATATAAAAGAAGGGGGTGTTGAACCTCTTTCACCCTGAGGGCCAAATTCAGTCTCAGAGCAGCTCTCAGGGCGCGCATTCCAAAGGCCAAGGAGGCAGGGCCAGAGGGAAAGGGTGGGGTCAAAATACCCCAAATGCCAACATATTTTAGCTTAAAGCTCTTACTGCCTGCTTTAAGAGAGAGGCATTTAAACCTTTTAGAATGGGGAAAATACCATGTGAATGCCAGGAAACCATTTCCCCTGGTGGTTAGGGGGAAAGGGTGGGGCCAGGAAAAGGGGTGGGGCCATCTGGGGAACCCCAGGTGGGCCAGAGTTGGCCCACATGCCTGAGGTTCAACACCCCTGCTGAAAAAGATACAAGCGCAGAGCACGTGATTCTTTTCCTGGCAGCCCTAGATTTTAGCATCGATCTTTCAAAAGACATGATGCAAATTCCTTCCCTCAGTGAAATTAGAAACAACTCTTCTTTTGGATTTATTGCATTGCTTGCCTTCATGACAGGTTGCTATGGGTGGAAGCATTGGAAAGCTGAGACAATGCGATGGTTCAGCGTATAGCTTAAGAGTAGGGAAGTTCCTGTTTCAAGTAGGGATGTGCTCCACTTCTCCTGAAACCAGAGAAGCAGGAGCGGAGCAGGGGGCTTTGCCTACCCTTAAGGCAGAGGCGAAGAGGATTGGGGGACCCGCGGAGCGTTGCGGAGCAGATCGAGGTGAAGGCGGATCCTTCACCTCGTTCCGGAGCTCCGCCAAAAAGGTATGTGGGGTTTACTTGGCCCTGCCGCTGTCGCTGCAGCCCATGCGGTGATGGCGGCAGGGCCAGGTAAACCCCCCCTCCCTCCTCTCCCTTACCTGCATCCGTCCACGGTCCCGCAGCTGCTTCAACTGAGCCCGAGGACTCAACCTGAGACCTAGTCTTCCTGGTTGAGTCCTCGGGCTCAGTTGAAGCAGCAGCGGGACCGCGGACGGACACAGGTAAGGGGGAGGAGGGAGGGGGCCTTACCTGATGCCACTCCCCGCCACTGCGGAGCTCCGATTTGGAGCCGGAGCTCCGCATCGGAGCGGAGTGGCCCCCAGGCGGATCGAGGCGGGGCGGAGCGGGCCTGATCTGCAATTTGCGGATCGGCCGCGAAGAGGATCAGGGGGTCCGTGCACACCCCTAGTTTCAAGTATCAGCTGAATCAGCAACACTTTTGATTTGCTTTACAACATTGCACCGTACTGAATAATTCAGTCCTCCAGAGGAAGTTTATTCACAGAAATCTCTATACATCCCAGGGCACAAGGTCAGTTTCTATGTTGCCCTCACCCCTCACTTAACTGCAGATATTTCTGTTTCAGATCCAACCTGTTCTAGAGACATATGTGAAGATTTCTGCCTGCATACGAAGAGGCGTCTTTCTAAATCTCTTCTGCCTAACCAACCAGGCAATATGAACTGGAACCTCGCGGGTGTACTTGTGACAACAGTGGTTATTAAATTAATCGGCACGTCACTATTTCTTCTGTATTGTGAGTATCACACTGAATTTTATTTTTAGTTTCTATGCAAGCTTCTGACTTCGGTGAATGATAGCTTAATCACGTCTTCTTTCACACTGTACATCTCTTGTGGTACATCAATATTCTACTCCATCAGGTAGTACTCTTTCTAGTAGCCTTCAACGATTTGCGGGGGGGGGGGGGGGATAGAATCTCTTTCCAGTCATGAAATTGTGTTTAAAAAGGGTGACAGGTTTGTCAAGGTGGAGAGAACACAATAATGTTATCACTGAAGGTTTCCCTTTTTTGAACTTCCTTTGACACTCGGCAATGGGTCACTTCTTTATTCTTCAAAGAGAGACCCTCTTTCTTCATTTGTTAAGTATGAAGACAGAACTAATGAGGTTTTCTCAAGGATCCATAGCTATTGCTTATCTTTGGGCCACGTTGCACAATACAGTCATGACTGCCATATCCTACTTCCTTAAAAACGGACGTTTTTGAGAAAAAGCACGTCAGTGTCCAGTGTTTCCAAAGACAGCACAGAGCAGGAAATTGCAGTCATGCGAGATTCTAGTGGCGGCTTGTTATGTGGTTTGCTAGACAGGGGTCCAGTTCGCTTCCGCCTCATTGTATGAAGAAAGCATCATTGTATGAGGAAAGAGAGCTGCCATACTTACCAGAGGATGTTTATTTATGTCCTCTATTTCCTCCATCATTAGTAATCTTACAACCATCTCAAATCAATCTTACAATTACTTAAAAACAATTTCAACAACTGAACAATAAAATAACCAGTGACTAAAAACAAGAATAAAGCAAGAGGCAGTGGTGGCTGATGGCACTGATTTCGGTGGGGCTGTGAATCCATACTGGGTTTTCATCAGAACCATCCAGAACTCTAAAGGAGCTATCCAAAATGTTGAACCCTATCCCCAAAATAGGTTCAGCATTTTCGATAGCTCTTTTAGAATTTTATTTTATTTTATATTTTTATTATTTATTATTGCATTTATACCCCGCCTTTTTCCCTCCAAAGAACCCAAGGTGGCGTACATAATCCTCCTGTTCCCCATTTTATCCTCACAACAACAACCCTGTGAGGCAGGTTTGGCTGAGAGTCTGTGACTGGCCCAAAGTCACCCAGTGGGTTTCCATGGCTGAGTGGGGGCTAGAACCCAGATCTCCCAATTCCCAGTCTGACACTTTAGCCACTACACCACACTAGCTCTCTATTTAGTCAGAACCATCCAGAGTAAAACCCAGAATGGATTCACAGTGCCACCAAAATCTTAGCCACCAGCCTCCACTAGGAAGAGGGACAGACTGAGGCCCTAGCTAGACCTAAGGTTTATCCTAGGATTGTCCCGGGGCCATCCTTGTTCATGTAAATGACACACAGGATATCCTGGGAGCAGGCAGGGACAACCCCGGGATAAACCTTAGGTCTAGCTAAGGCCTAAGAGCTTCTCTACATAAACAATTTATTGCACACTCATGATTTGCCACTCATGGAAGTTTGTGGGTCCTTTACCTGACACCATCAACCTCGAGGAAGTCTCCCCTGGAAATCTCACTTAAAAATACCAAAAAAACCAGAGATAATGCAGTATTTAAAATAATTGCGGGGTTAATTCTGCTATTAGATGGTGCTGTTTCATTGAACTTTATGGCCAATTGTCATTGGTCACCCTTTAAAGGAGCCCATAGTGAACGCAGAAGGACCCAAGGGGGGCGGGGGAAGCCTAGTAAGAGTGCAGATATTTTCCTTAATGTAGAGATGCCCTCACACATAGAGGAACATCAACAGTAGTGAGCTAAAACAATTCAAGCAATATTTTTAAAGGCTTAAGGAAAAATATTTCACCTAGTACTAGAAAGACATGAGAGTAGACACCAGGCAAGTCTCCTGGGGAGAGAGGGTTCCACAAATACTAGATCCAAAAGAGGGCAGGGCTCCTGCAGCTTTAACTGTTGTGATGAAGAAGGAATTACATCAGGTGCTGCATGCATACAAATGACACCTGCTGAAATTCCCTTTTCTAGACAACTGTTAAACACACAGGAGCCCTGTCCTCCTTTCCATATGGTCACCCTGGCTGGTGTGTGACTGCTGAGAGGCTAGCATTGCAGCATGTGTGAATGATTGTCCCTTATTGATCTTTTGGCGCTCCTTACTCAACTTTCTCATTCCAACTGTGGGTTCTAGAGTAACATTATTGTTAACCATTTTAGCTATTTTAAATGATTTTAATTAGGGGGTCTCTTAATTTCTTTTGTAAGATGCCCTGAGGGGGTCTCTTAATTTCTTTTGTAACATGCCTTGAATTTTTTTCTGAGAAAGATGTCTCAAAAATTAAATTTCATTATTATTATTATCGTATTTCTTCGATTGTAAGAAACCATCAATTGTAAGACGCACACTAATTTCATTACCACCAACAGAAAAAAATACCCTAAGACACACCCGTGATTCTAAGACGCACCCCATTTTTAGAGATGTTTATATGGGGGGGAAAAGTGTGTCTTAGAATCTAAGAAATAGGATATTATTACTACTACTACTACTATTATTCATATGGGGTGATGGTGAGGCCCAACAGGCATAGCCAGTGAATTGAGTGTTCCCCTCAAAAACCCTCTGAAATATGCAAGGGTTCTCTTGCCAATGGACAAAGTGTTCCTTGAATGTAGAAAGCTTGAAATATACTGCTCTGAAACACTCTTGCCATACTCAAAATTGGATAATAAGTGAACTGAATCCATGTAGCCCATTTATAGTTTGGGATTTTCCTTCAATTAAGCTAAGGGTCTTTTGTGTTCAGTTTCACAGATCTCCCAAGAAGTTCCCAATATCATCTCTGCAGGGAAAACAAGTAAGTTTGCAACAAAACCAGTGCAGAGGACATGGGAATGCCTGTTCTGGTCACCACACCTAAAAAATAATATAATAGGGTTAGAAAAAGTACAGAAAAGGGCAATAAAATAATCAAGGGGGTGGCGCAACTCCCCTATGAGGGAAGGTTACCACAGCTGGGATTGTTTAGCTTGAAAAAGAAAAGGAGGCTATGGGGAGACATGATGGAGGTGTACAAAATTATGCATGGTGTGCAGAAAGCGGATAGGGAGACATCTCTCTCTCTCTCTCTCAAATTACTAGAACCCGGAGACATCCCATGAAGCTAGTTATGGGAGAATCAGGACAGACAATAGGAAGCACTTCTTCACATGTAGGGTGACCATATGAAAAGGAGGACAGGGCTCCTGTATCTTTCACAGCTGCTTAGAAAAGGGAATTTCAGCAGGTGTCATTTGTATATATGGAAAACCTGTTGAAATTCCCTCTTCATCACAACAATTAAAGCTGCAGGAGCTATATGAGAGTGACCAGATTTAAAAGAGGGCAGGGCACCTGCAGCTTTAACTGCTGTAATGAAGAGGAAATTTCACCAGGTTCTCCATATATACAAATGACACCTGCTGAAATTCCCTTTTCAATACAACTGTTAAAGATACAGGAGCCCTGTCCTCCTTTTCATATGGTCACCCTATTCACACAGCACATAGTTACACTATGGAATTCACTTCCATGACTAGTAGTGATGGCCAGCACATTGGAAAGGTGTTTGGGTGAATTCCTGGAGAAGAAGGCTATCAATGGCTACCATTCCTGATATCTATATGCTTATGGTGACCATATGAAAAGGAGGACAGCGCTCCTGTAGCTTTAACAGTTGTATAGAAAAGAGAATTTCAGCAGATGTCATTGGTATATATGGAGAACCTGGTGAAATATCCTCTTCATCACAACAGTTACAGCTGCAGGTGCCGTGCCCTCTTTTAAATCTGGTATAGCTCCTACACTTTAACTGTTGTGATGAAGAGGGAATTTCACCAGGTTCTCCATATATACAAATGACACCTGCTGAAATTCCCTTTTCTATGCAACTGTTAAAGATACAGGAGCCCTGTCCTCCTTTTCATAGGGTCACCCTATATATGCTCCCTCCAGCATCGGAGGAAGTATGACTATGTACAACAGTTGCTGGGGAACATGGATAGGAGAGTGCTGTTGCACTCATGTTTTGCTTGTGAAATTCCTACAGGCAGCTGGTTGGCCACTGTGTGAACAGAATGCTGGACTGATGGACCCTTGGTCAGATCCAGCCTGGCTCTTCTAATGTTTCTTCATGCATATTCCATATGGTTTCCTCTGGTTTCTCTCATCTTCCACAGGCTGCCCGGTAAGATGGATACTTTATGAGGGGAACTGCTACTACTTTTCTGCCCTGGAAAAAATGTGGGACGACAGCCAGAAAGATTGTGCTCAATTGAATTCGCATCTCGCAGTTGTCAACAGCAAACACGAACTGGTGAGAAGTCAGAAGGCATTAAAACAAAAACAGAAAACTGCTCTGTGAAAAATGTAAACCCTAGATTCCATTACCACCCAGCTTTCATGAAATAGCACACAGCTGCCAGCTTTTCAGCACCAAACTAGACATGCCACCATTTAGACAATTAGCAATTGTGTGAAATTGTGTGTGTGTGTATAAATAGCAGGCATGGAAGGGCCTAATTCAGTTTGGGATCACAGCAGAGAAAGAAGGGTTACATTTTTTATCACTCACCTTTCCTTAGGGTCTAATCCTTACCTGGGAGCAAGTCCCATTTGGTATTTAAGTCTGAGCAGAGATTTATAGAATTGACCTGCTAGTCATCTTTTTTTCTAAACTAAAAAGCCCAAAACACATTTGCTTTTTTTTTTGCTTTTTGCTTTTTTGGCAGACTAGATGCTTCATTGTTGCCTGAAGTACATACGATAATTTTTTCTCTCCTGTTACAGTTTCTGGCCAAACATCTTCATCATAAGTTTTCACCTTTTCTATGGAAAAATAAAATTTGCTGCTGATAACTAGAGTTGAAACAAATGTTCACAAATATTTTACATTTTCTAAATTTGAATGCAAAATTTTACATTTGAGTTTTCAAATGTGAACGTTTATCTCACCGTTTGAGTACTTTACCCAGCGTTATCATCTCTTGCTAGTTTTGATTTGGGCAAACCTCAAATAACCTGCCAACAGTCAAATGCTGTCAGATACAAATCCCCTTTCAAGCCTACTCTTAGCTCCAATGAAATTAAAAATACTATTGCAGATCAACCATCAAAAATCAAAAGCTAAAACAAAATATCAACAAATGTCAAATACAGATATCCAAGACGATATATTCAGTCAATATCCAGCAAATATGAAAACATGCCCAAGATAGCTGGTGGATATTCAACAGAATTTGTTACAGATAATTTTTGAGGATTTCTTTTTGGGAACAAATTCATTTCAGCTGCACTGGGAATATGATTTCTAGTAAAATCTCGCAATTTTGTTGAAGTTGTCTTTCAGTCAAAAAGTGTTTAATCCCCCAATTTTCATTATCTTCTATATATTTTATATGCATATTCTTACTAGTCCCCCCTTAAAATTAATTTAAATAAAATATACATTTAGGCCATAGCTAGACCTAAGGTTTTTCCCTGGATCATCCAGGGGTCAAACCTGTTCACCTAGGTGACACACAGGGGATCCAGTGCTCAGGCAGGGGCGAACCCTGGATGATCCCAGGATAAACCTTAGGTCTAGCTGTGGCCTTGGTTTGCACAATTCTAGAGAGGCAGCCATTAGTGGCAAAACACCCAAGGGTCAAGTGGCACCTTAAAAGCCTAACAAATTCATTGAGATATAACCTTTTAGAGTACACAAAGTGTATTTTTGCACACGTACAGACAAAAGAGGTTTACACTGGGCACTGCGTGTCCATAGCAGAGGGATAAGATTCCATTGGGATGGATCTAGGACCTGCCGCCATAGAGAGGCTGGGACTTTCCGTAAAAGGAAGGGCTCAGCTCGCAGAAGATTCCTTGACACAATTTGGGGCAATCGGTCTTCCCTCTCCCACTCCACAGTTCACACCATTCAGCAGGGTCTTCTGAGTCTCTATGCAGCATTTTCAGGGGGCTTCAGAGGCTACCAAGAGAAGGAAGAGTTGTGGGGAGTCCACTTCCACCAGCACAGCCGATCCAGCTAAAACCTGGAGACAACCCATGGTGTTTCACATTAAATATTCTTCCAATGTGTCCTTTCCAGATGTTTCTGATGAATGAAACAGAAAAAGGAAGCTATTTCCTTGGCCTGACCCAAAGAGATGTCAGGGGACAGTGGAGATGGATCGACAACACAGAGTTTGACCCTAACATGTACGTTTCCTACCATTCTGATCATTTATGATTTTTATAGAGTGATGGAGAGGGGGTCAAGCCAATCAAGATGCTTCTAGGTGAGATGTTTATCATGCCTGGTAAAAAGATCACCTGGCCAGTGCAGCTCTCCAGGAGGCAGGCAGCGGAAACAGGGTGGGGCAGCAATGGCGACAGGCATGGCGTGTGCGCTCTCCTGCCTCGGACGGCCTTTTGCTGGTGCTGTATACCAGCAACAAAACCTTGAACCTGGTTTGGTAGCTAACAGGTAGCCAGCGGAGTTGCTTCAACACCAGATGTCCAAATCAGCATCCTGTCCGCCACATCCTGCACCAGCTGGACCAAGCACAAGGGTAGTCCCACATCAAGGAAGCTAAACGTGAGGTTAACAATACATGGATTACAGAGCCAGCAATCCCTGTTCAGGAACGGCCATAGTTGGCGTAGCAACCAAAGCTGGCAATAGGCACTCCTCGCCACAGAAATCACTTAGACTTCTAATGACAACAATAAATCATATTAGGCATCTATTTTTTCTGAGGCCCTTTCTACACCAGCCTTTTTCCCCCAGGGATCATCTCTGGATCATCCCTGTGCATCCAAATGATGCAGAGGGGATCCCGGGAACAGGGAGGGATGATCCATACATTTCCCCAGGATGAGCTGAGACCTCAGTTATCCCAGGCCACAGCTAGACCTAAGATTTATCCTGGGATCATCTAGGGTTCGCCCCTGCCTGAGCACTGGATCCCCTGTGTGTCACCTAGATGAACCGGTTTGACCCCTGGACGATCCAGGGATAAACCTTTGGTCTAGCTATGGCCCCGGTTTTATCTGCAATCCTGGGACGATCCTGAGGACCACGGGCGGTGTGGGTGCCTGTCCCGGCTTCTTCCCTCCTTCCCGCGAGTAGCGGGTGTCGGCAGAGGGAAGGAGCCGAGACAGGGGGAGTCCAGGGCCATCAGGGGTGGGGTGGGGAGCAAGATCGGTGCTTCTTCTTTTTTGTACTTACTTTTGCGCCTCCAATTATGTTTATTTACATACCTATTTGTTCTGTTATAACAGCCGTGATGATGATGATGGTTATACTTCTCTTCCCGTACAGATTTCTTATCCAAGACGCAACTTTTAACTGTGCCTTGATTGGATTCAACTCCATCGGCTCAAGGTCTTGTGTCGTACCGAGCAGATGGATTTGTGAGGAGAACACATAGGAACTCTCTGAAATTCTCAGCCATTTTGGATCCCGATTCTAAGAAACTTTGGCCCTGATCCAGCTGTAGTTGCCTATAACCAGTCGCCCCGGAGGGGTGTTTTGTGCACATTGTCATTTGCATCAAAAGTTGTGTCCAGTCAGTGCAGCGGTGCCCAGGTGATCACTGCAGGGTGGATGCAAAGGCCTGTTTTAAGGCGGTACTTGCCATCTGCAGTAGTTGTAAGTATTTGTAATAAAAATAATAAAAAAAATTTAATCTGCCATCTGATTAAATCACCCTTTTTTGTGACCTTTTGGTCGGTCCAATAAAGGTATCGCAGTAATATGGATTTTGGATGTTTTAGAGAAGTAATTACGAGATCACATTACGCCAGTCCTTTTACAACTTCATTGGCTGCCAGTCCAGGTCCAGGCCCGATTCAAAGTGCTGGTATTGACATTTAAAGCCCTAAACGGTTTGGGGCCAGGTTATTTGAAGGAACACCTCCTCCCATATGTACCTGCCTGGACCTTAAGATCATCTACAGGGGCCCTTCTCCGTGAGCCCCTGCCAAAGGAAGTGAGGCAGGTGGCTACCAGGAGCAGGGCCTTCCCCGCTGTGGCACCCCGGCTGTGGAATGAGCTCCCCAGAGAGGTCCGCCTGGCGCCTACATTGCACTCCTTTCGTCGCCAGCTGAAGACCTTTTTATTCTCTCAGTATTTTAACACTTAATTTTAACTTAAATTTAAATTTTACTGTTTTAATTCTGTATTTTAATTTTATATCAATTTTGCTGTGTGGGTTTTAACCTGGTTGTGCTTTTTATACTGTATTTTGTATTTGTGCTTTTAGCCTGTTGGTTGTTTTATTATGGTTTTAATTTTTGTGAACCGCCCAGAGAGCTTCGGCTATTGGGCGGTATAAAAATGTAATAAATAAATAAAATAAAATAAATAAATAAATAAACTGCTTGCTAAAGCATACAAGTGGGCTGTGAGAAAACAGCTAGCACACTGCAAGGATTCAAATGAATAAAGTTGTTGAAGACCCTCAGAGAGGAGGTTGCTTGCTATGCCTCTGCATGATTTGCTGCTCTGTTCTGCATCGACAGATCATTCAGTTATGTCTCTGCATAGCATGTGTGAGGGGAGATGTAGAAGAACTACCTACCCATCAGAGGAGGCTGGCCATGGCATTCCTGCATGAGTCACTGCGCTGAGCTTGCCTGCTCTTATTTATTTATTGCATTTGTATACCGCCCCATAGCCGAAGCTCTCTGGGCGGTTCCCATAAGATAAAAACACTTAAAAACAATATACAAAAATTTAAAACCACAAGAACATGCAAAATGCACATACGTTTAAAACCACTATAACAATTTGACAAACAAGGAGCCAAAAAAACAGACCCAGAGTCATTACATATTGCCTGGGAGAAGAGAAGTCTTGACATGGTGCTGCAAAGATGACAATGTCAGCGCCAGGCGGGCCTTGTCAGGGAGATTGTTCCACAGTTGAGGGGCCACCACAGAGAAGGCCCCCATTTTAGTCATGAGGCAGACCCAATTCAGAAATACATGCGGAAACATAGGGGCTGGTTCCTTTGCTTATTATTACACACTAGTAAACAATGGTGCTCTCAGGTCAAGGGTCCCAAATGCCACAGCTTACCACATTTTGTAGGTGAAGTGACGGTCTGAAGAGCCCTTTGCCTGTGGTGGCTGGTAATTACTGGGGCTGGGTGGCCCACTTGCAAAGGTGGAGCCAAGGGGGTTACCATGGGCAGAGCCAAGGGGTCAACATTGTGCTGGAGATACAAAAGTAGAGGAGTGTTACAGTTGGCCACCCGTGCAGCATAGCAATCCTCTAAGGCATATCGGAAGACAAAAACAATGACGTAACAGCAGTGGAAAAACATGAAATCTGCCCACTGAAATACAAGCTTCTTAAAGATCTGGAATTTGGAAAGCGATATGAAGTACTTGAAAGGTTGTCACACAGAGGAGGGCCAAGATCTCTTCTCGATCCTCCCAGAGTGCAGGACATGGAATAATGAGTTCAAGTTACAGGAAGCCAGATTCCAGCTGGACATCAGGAAAAACTTCCTGACGGTTAGAGAAGTACAACAGTGGAACCAATTACCTAGGGAGGTTGTGGTCTCTCCCACACTACAGGCGTTCAAGATTCAGGTATGCTTTAAGGTGGATTCCTGCACTGAGCAGGGGGTTGGACTTGATGGCCTTATAGGCCCCTTCCAACTTACTATTCTATGATTCTATGATAACCATCAATGTTGTTGTTTTTTAAAAAATAACCAAAAGATCAACAAAAAACTGTGCAAGCTTTCAAGGTCCCTCAGCTTTTATAAAAGGCAGTTGGGGTGAGAGGGAGAAAAAAGCAAAAAGAGAATAGGTGACCAAATAAAAATTCAGGCTAATTCCAAGGTGCAGTGTGGGAAGAGGTGTCCTCTGCCTAAAACCCTTGATCCTAGGGTCTAGCCTACCTGCACCAGTGCTTTCAATGTATTCCTTTTCAATTATAACCGTGCCTTTTATTTTGAATTAAAAAATAAATGCCCCGCAGCTATCAGGGGAAACCCTACTGCTTATATACTCACTACAGAATATTCTGCTGCAGGGTCAGCAAAATTCATTGTAGTAGAACTTGAGTAAGAGAAAATCATCCCACTGGTTTTCACCCTAAGCAGTAAAGTTTTAAAAATGATGTGCTGTCATGATGAATTTGGGCTGTTTTGATGACTGTGAATGGGGTCTATCACTAGGTCTTTTGTTTAAAGAGCCATTTAATGGGTAGTGAGGGGTTTGACAAAGGGACGCTAATGTGTCTTAATGCCTATGCAGACCTAGCCCAAGACATTTTGTGGCCTGAGGAAACCCCCATCCCATGTGCAGAAGCTGTTCAGAAAAGAAGCTGAGTCTGGTTTTATTTCTTTTCTTTTCTTTATTTATTGTATTTATTGCCTTTTTTCCTCCAAGTAATCCAAGGCAGCGTACATAATCCTCATAACAACCCTGTGAAGTAAGGCAGACTGAGAGTCTATGATTGACCCAAAATCACCTCGTGAGCTTCCATGGAAAAGTGGTGACTAGAAACTGGAACTCCCAACTCCCTGTCCAACACTCTAACCACTACACCACACTGTGTCATTGGCAATGGCACCACATCCTGCTGAGGGCAGCAGGCTAACTTTGGGGGCTCAGGGTAGGGCCCACACATCTCTGTCCTCGCTCTTCCAGAACATTTGAGAACTACAAGTTCAACCACAGCTTTTAAAGCTCAACTAAAAACTTTTCTTTTTCCTAAAGCTTTTAAAACTTGATGTTGTGCAGACTTCTACTGTTACTTTCTACTGTTAGTTTTTCCCTACCCTGTGCCTGCTTACCCTTCCCTGTACCTGTTGGCATTCTCTTCCCCTCCTTATTGTTTTACTATGATTTTATTAGATTGTAAGCCTATGCGGCAGAGTCTTGCTATTTACTGTTTTACTCTGTACAGCACCATGTACATTGATGGTGCTATATAAATAAATAATAATAATAATAATAATAACACCTCATTGCCACCCCCCAGCATTTGCCGCCTGAAGCAGCTGCCTTACTCTGCCTAATAGTAGGGACGACCTTGTGCCTGCCTATAGAACTTTGCCTGAGTGGCAATTCAAATTGAGAGCTGCGAGTAAGCTGAAGCCAAAATATCCTTGATGTGCAGCTGTGGAAGGACTGGATTTACCTCCATTCTCCTCTGCTTGTATATTTGTGGCTAAAACAGATGTTATAAAAACAACATGAGTTGGATCCAGATTTAGGTCTCTGCAACTGGGTTGATAGAAGTGGACTTTCCTTCCCTCTTCTTCCCACAGCAGACCCGCTTGCCCCCCTGAAAGTGGTACATAGAAGGGGTGGGGGACCCTGCTGAATGAAGTGGGCTGAGGTGTCAGAAAGGGGGGGAATCCCCAAAACCAGACAATCCAGACAAAACCAGATAGTGGAGGTCTTCTGTCTGTGGAAGGCAGATCCTGGATCCAACCTCTTATATCTCCAAAACCCTCGCATCCAAAGGAAATCTTGTAGCGTTGTTCCTGGAACATGTTGTTCCTCCGAAAAGATGGGTGGGTGACTAACAATAGCAAAATGAGTTTGTTCTTGAGTCTGATGAAGTAATGAAACCGCAATATCCGCGTCTCCTAACCCCTCTGGGTAGAACTTCCTTTATTTCAGGACAGAGAGTTTTGTTCAGTTCTTAGCTCATAGAGAGAGAGAGAGAAACCTTTCATTCTGCAAACTACGCCAAATTATAGCTAGCAAAAAGTGGCCAAGTTTGCACGCTCAGCAGGGAAAACCACACACTGTAGCTTGTTTCCCCCGTCCCTGCATATACCCATTCGCTTAATTACCCGCGTAGCACCACGAGCTGCCGTGTTGTCCGAACCCAGCGTAGGGGTAGCATCTAGCCCACCCCACAATCCATGGTTGTAGCAGGGTTACAACCCCCAGGAAATGAATATGTAACTTGATTGTGCCTTTGTTGCTCAAATCTCTGTTTGCAGTTATACACCTGGGCACTAGACCAACGTAACTTCAAAACAGTGTTGAGTATATAACATTTTACTGCCTGAGGGCCCCCCCTCCATCAGGACCAAACCAAGACATCCAGTGGCCTGATACTGTCATGTCTAACCCTACTGCCCCTGTTTTGGGAGAAGGTGTTTCAGGTAATCAATCAGAATCAGATTTGGAACTAGAGGAGGAGGCACCAGACACCAGCCAGCCTGTACCAATGGGGGAGGAAGCTCTCACGGGCGATTCTCCAGCTGGGAATCAGCCCTCTCCAGAGCTTATCTCTTCAAGGCCAAATCCTACACACTCAATGGGAAGTGAGCTTTCTTCCGGAGGTGAGCGTCATGAAAAGCTAGCTGATGCTAAGGTCCGCTGGAAGCTCAAACGCACGGGGTGGAAGGAAGGTGTGTGAAAGTCAGTCCAACTAGGATTGTGTCAGAACCTGCCTCCACACCAAGCTCTCTGAAGTTATGGGCGTTTGGGAAGTGGCTTCCTGTTCTTCTTAAGCGGACAGTTGTCTTGCTTAGTTTGCATAGTTTTGCCTAGGGGGAAGTTTCCAAGAGATTACTCTCTCCTCAGGGAGAAGAGATGTTTGTTGCTTAATAAAAGCTTTGTGGATTACCTACCAGGCCTCGTCATTTGCCTCCCATCGAAAGCAGGGGCTTTCTGAGAAACACAACAGATACAAAGCACAAGTCCTCTGAATTTCACATACAGAAATCAATCAAAATTTTATTTCAAGCGCCATAGTTATTGCTGAAGTGAGGGGCTGTGTCCTCTTTTACAGAGGACAGTCCTCTGTTTGAAGGGCTCCCAGGGAACTATCTTCTGTATTGAAGACATCCTCTGTTTGAAGGGCTGTCCTGACCAATTCTGGTTTAAAGATCAAGAACCATCCAAAGGAAGAGTCGGGCCTTGAAGCTGCCCATCCACAGCACCGGGGCAGCAGACAGACTAGGCAGGTCACCGGGTCATCATCCTCCATGCTATGGAGACATGTACTATATTTCTGTTTAAATTATATTTCTATAACATTTATTGTTTCAGTTTTAACTGTTTCTAAATTTACATCTGCATGTATAAATCGGAACATGCTTTTTATTTATTTTATTTTATTTTATTGTAAATAAATGTCCTCTTTTGTCTTAACTCTTGGTGATGCATTTCCTCTTTAGGGGCCATTCACAAGTGGTTATCCTATATCTTCATCAACTATACACCATCTTCATCTGATGGACAATAGCTATTCCTGCCAAGGTTCAAACAAGAAGGGAAAGGGTACACTTTACGGGCCAGGCTGCAACCTCATTGCCATGAGGGCAGGGGGAACTGAAGCTAAACTTGAGGGTATTTATGGAAAGTTATTTTCTTGCACTTGTGTACCTATTGTCCAGGTCTTGTGAGATTGTCTGGAGCCAGTAAGCTGGCTCCAAAACGTGAGCTGCTGGCCCAGGTCCTTCCCCAGAATAGAGAGAGTTTGCTGCTTATGCAGTTAAAAACTAGAATTTGTGGCTTGAAAGGCAGAGAGACCTATGCAACATGCTCTCTCACAAACTGCCAGTCCCAGAAATCCTTGTGCATAGGCAGCTGGTGGGAGGGACAAAGCAGCATAGTAACTTGGGACACTGATCCCAGGGACAATGGGAGCTAGTGCTGTTAGTAAGATATATGTAGTGGTTCCTCGCTATTCGGCCCTGGTTAGGCCTCATCTAGAGTATTGCATCCAGTTCTGAGCACCACACTTCAAGCATGCAGACAAGCTGGAGCGTGTTCAGAGGAGGGCAACCAGGTTGATCAGGGGCCTGGAAACAAAGCCCTATGAAGAGAGACTGAAAGAACTGGGCATGTTTAGCCTGGAGAAGAGAAGGCTGAGGGGAGACATGATAGCACTCTTCAAATACTTAAAAGGTTGTCACACAGAGGAGGGCCAGGATCTCTTCTCGATCCTCCCAGAGTGCAGGACACGGAATAACGGGCTCAAGTTACAGGAAGTCAGATTCCAGCTGTACATCAGGAAAAACTTCCTGACTGTTAGAGCAGTACAGCAATGGAATCAGTTGCCTGGTGAGGTTGTGGGCTCTCCCACACTAGAGGCCTTCAAGAGGCAGCTGGACAACCATCTGTCAGGAATGCTTTAGGGTGGATTCCTGCATTGAACAGAGGGTTCAATGGCCTTATAGGCCCCTTCCAACTCTACTATTCTGTAATTCTATGTGAGTAAATGTCTAGTTCACTCCCACACCCACGTACACCATATAGTCAGAAATGCAAGTCATGAGACTGTAAGCATGGGATAGGATTGTGGGAAGAGGGCCCATGTTGCAAGTTTGTACTGCATCCGGCACTGTCTTCTAAAGGAGGAGGTGATAATAAACTGACCAGAACAATTCCCTTATTTAAAGCATGTGATGTTGCCTTATACTGAGTCAGGCCATTGGTCCAACAAGCTCAATCTGGACTCCTCTGGTCCTTCTCACCCAGCCCTGCCACCTGAGATGATGTTACCTGCAGATGATGGCAAGGAATGAATCTGTACACAAATGTGCATTCTGTCAGCAAGCTATGAGCCTTCCCTTGAGGAACGCCAGGACTCTGGCCTGTATAGGGTGACCATATTTTGGAAACCAAAAAGGAGGACAACATGGTCGCCCCCAAGGGGGCGTGTCCAGTACCAAGGGGGCGTGCCCACCCAAACATAGCCTTGGTCACGTTTGATTTTACAGCACACATTTAAGACAAATCTGTTCTACATAACAACTTAATGTTAAAATCACTGAAATAAAGAACAAGTGAGAGATTCAATGTATCTGAAATTAACTTCACTCACTCCTCTTTTTGTAGGTTTTGCTGTACTTTGAAGCTTTTGCTATACTCTGTGTGTTACATTCTCCCCTTCCCTCAAATATCTTTTCTGACTCATTGCAAGCTGCTGTTGTTGTTAACAGGGTTTGCTACTGGCCCCAGATCTGTTTCAAATTTGGTATGGCTAAAGCTCTACCTAAAAGCTATCATGGTGCCAACTTTCAGCTCTTTATCTTTAAAAATGACAGTTTTAAAAATAATAATTTTAAAACCTCATTTTAACAAAATTCCTAAAAAATCAATGGATGAATGAATCTGTTTCAAATTTGGTGTGGCTAAAGCTCTACCTAAATCCTATCATGGTACAAAGTTTCATCTCTTTATCTTTAAAAATGACGATTTTAAAAATAATTTTAAAACCTCAATTTTTAAAAAAATCCTAAAAAATGATGGATGAACGGATCTGTTTCAAATTTGGTGTGGCTAAAGCTCTACCTAAATCCTTTCATGGTGCAAAGTTTCATCTCTTTGTCTTTAAAAATGATGATTTAAAAAACAATAATTTTAAAACCTCAATTTTTAAAAAATTCATAAAAAATCAATGGATGAACGGATCTGTTTCAAATTTGGTATGACTAAAGCCCTTCCTAAGAGATACCATTGTGCCAAGTTTCATGTCTTTATCTTAAAAAATGACGGAGTTATAAGCATTTTTGTTAATTCCCATTAGAGCTGCTCTTTGAAAAAAATCCAGATTTCCCCTCCCCCTCCCGGATTTGCCGTCAAAAAACCCGGGCAAATCCGGTCATATGGTCACGCCTGTCCAGCATGGGAGTTGAACCCACAGGGTTGGTGATGTCAGCACTGTTGTAATAGATTAATAGACAGCAGTTCCATGCTATCCGGAGACATCAAAGAGACTGGAAGCTGAACTCTAGTACAGAAGGTCAGGAGGAAGGAGCCTGAGGAAGCACAGCAGATCTCATTTCATTCTCAATAAAGCCTTACTCACAGCAAGTAGGCCTCTGTCTTCTATGGCCTAAAAAAGCAGCACTAAAACATGATGTCAGAAGTAAAGCCTGTGTGCACCAGTTGCTGGGGAACATGGGCGGGAGGGTGCTGTTGCACCATGTCTTGCTTTGATGGTCCCTGGTCAACAGCTGTTTGGCCACTGTGTGAACAGAGTGCTGGACTAGATGGACCCTTGGTCTGATCCAGCAACAGGGCACTTCTGATGTTCTTAAGTGTATTATTCAAGGAGGGCTCAAGCACATTCTGAAGGCATTCCGATGACAGCAGCCAGCACAATTCCAGTCCCAGGGCCCAAACACCGTGCTATGTGAGACTGACCTAAGGAGGTGAAAACTTCAGAAACTCTAATCTCACAATGGGTCTGATGTGTTATTGAGAGACTAGCTCTGGTGCCGATAAAAATGATTAAGAGACTAGCTCTGGTGCCGATAAAGTCATTAAAATCTTTAATAACTTTAATCATTCTTGTCTGTGTCTGGAATGCTCGACGTTTCAGATTAGAAATAATCCTTCTTCTGGAGTTGACGCTGAAAACCTTATTTTTATATTTTAAATATTTCCTGGAGCCTTTTTCCTTTCTGAGCGTTCTGCTGAACTGCCTCTAATCAAAGAGTTCTGGCTCGTAGCTGCAAGTCTGCAAGATCCAGACTTTTTAAAAAATAAATTAAATTAGAAATTGGCTACGCGCATATGCGCATCCTTTAATTAAAAAAAGTTTTAAAAAAAGTTTTTACCCGAGGTAGGTTGCATGTAATGCCACGGAAATAATGTTTAAAAAATGAGAAAGATTTAACACATTCCATTCACCAGTTCTAACAATGGTTACTGAAGGTGCGTAGAGGAAGTTACATCAGACAGGAAGCCCGGTGAGGGATCATGTGACATTAGTTTCACAATGCGACACAGAAGACATCGTAACAACAGAGCACATTGAACGAAGTCTAATGACGCAGAAGTGTTACAACAAAAGGTAAAACGGTACAAAACCTTTCTGTATAACGTTATAAGGTTATACACGTGATCACTGATGTCATCCAGAGCTATCTATAACGTTACAGCTACAGTAATGTAGATTCAGCCCTGGAAAAGCCGCCGTATCAGAGTCCTTTTCCTGCATTCATTTTAGTTAAAGCGGCTCCCAGGCGCTTGTTCTCCAATGTGCCCCCATGCCCCCACATTCAATCCTGGGTGTTCTGTGACCTGGCTATGATGTGCGCTGCCCCTTCCCGCATTCACTCCTTTTCCTAGCATTCCCATTGAGAGAAGTCTATGTGCTTCCTTACAGCGACATGAATTCTGTTCTCTGATGTATTTTTATCTCTGAGACTGCGTAGGGAGCTGCGTTAATTCGCTTCTCCGATGTGGTGCTACCTCCAGATCTGCGCAGCTTCAGAGTTGGGAGATGTGTTAATTCACTATGATGTAGCGTTAGGGCTGGTGGGGGGTTATTTGTATCAGTACGGTGCTATTCCACCCGCCTCCATCGAGAAGTATGTTTTTTCCGCCACTGAAAAGCCAGGTTTTAGGGACGGCTGGCCCTGCTGTTATAACACTGATGGAACACGGCCAATTTCAGCTGATGCTCCCATGCTCGTGAAGATGGGGTTAAGGTTATACAGGGCTCCCTAGGGTGACTCATAAAAACAGGCCTGCAAGCAGTTTCTTCTAGCCTCAGAGGATGCTGGGAGCTTGGAGGCTTAGCTGTCCTTTAGGGGAAAGTGCACACTGTGCCTAAAAACCACACATCTGAGGACTGTGCAAACACTGAGACATGTATGTCAAACACATGGAGCCAGGGCCGGTGCTACCAGAGGCCACTCAGATGGCCGCCTAGAGTGCCAAGCTAAGAGGGGCGCCGGGCACAGCGCAGCACTCACACGCGTTGGCTGTGAGCCGGGCCGGCCCAAGGATTCAGCTGGGCCTGGGCTGGCGAGATGGTGCCCCGCGCCCACCCAGCCGAAGCAAAGCCAGGGATGCTGGGGTGGGGGTGGGGCAGCTCCACGTTCGGACTTCCGGAACACGCCCGGGATAGAGAGGGAGAGAGAATGTATGGGTGAATGGGGTGCGTGGGGTCTTTGAGTGAATGCATGTGTTCATGCGTGTGTTTGTTTGGAGTAAATGATGCTGAGTGTGTGAGTGTGTGCGCGCGTGTGAGTTGGGGGGGGATGATTTGGAGGTGATATTCCTATTAAATAATGCATTTTAGACCCATAGACGTTCCTTTCCAATTTGTTTGCTATAATTGGCATGACGTATTTCTTGCACTTTAAAATAAATTTAGCATTTTCAAGTTTTGTGCTTCTTATTTTTTCCAGGAAACATATGTTCTTAAAAATCAAAGTTGGCATTTTTGGGGGGTGGGGTGGGTGAAAGTAGCTCACCTTGCCTAGGGCGCAAAATAGTCTGGCACCGGCCCTTCCACGAAACTGGCAAAGAGCCAGGATTCGGCCACAGTGCTGCTTCCCTTTCCACACGTTTGGTATTTGAGTTGCTGAGCGGGGTGTGTGTGTGCGTGTGTGGAAAATCTACTTAGTCTTCTGGTAGTACGTATTTAAGAATATTCAGCAATAATATTTACTGCTTGGATAGGCAGTTAGAGGGTGGTTGTGGCACGGAACGGAAGCAGTGCACTGGAATTTTCCCCTTAGGTACAGACAAGGGAGGGGGAATGCGGTTTAGCCACCAGCTGGTCACATGATTCCAAAGTTAACTGGGTGTTTGGTCTTTTGGTTAAAAATATACTAGGAAAAAAATGTATTTGCCCTGAAACACTTTGCCATACTTACCAGTTAAGATTTAATCGCACCCGTTGCTTTGCTAAATGGCAGACTGTAACCCCCTTACAGGACACGCTTGTACATAATGACTGCTCAGAAGTAAGTCTCAGCGGGCTCAATGGAACTTACTTCTAGGCAAGTAGGAGTATAGGATTTAATGTTTAGAACTGTATATTTACATACATAGGCATGTTTCCCAAACATTGCACTAGAGACAAAATGCTTCTGCCCCAAATCCCTTCGCATCTACAGATTAAAAATTAAAAAACCGGGTGCCCTGTTCCTCCCCTCTCCTTGGCTCTGCCAGCAGCAGCAGCGGCGGCGGCAACTCCGAATTTACGCTCCTTCCCATGCAAAGTGCCAATTCGGGAGCCCAGGGCCTCGGGGCACAGACCCAAGGCCATCAAGATGGGGGCTCAGTGTATAAATGTAGACATGTAGGATTGCACTGTAAATTCCCCCAATCTCCCCAAAAGGACAGCTATTGCTGGACAACTTCCAGAAAATAAGTGTCTTGTTCCTGGAAAACAGAGACAGTGCATAATGCAACTAAGCCTTAGAATAGCAATAGCGAACTA
This sequence comes from Elgaria multicarinata webbii, assembly GCF_023053635.1. NCBI lineage: Eukaryota > Metazoa > Chordata > Lepidosauria > Squamata > Anguidae > Elgaria > Elgaria multicarinata. The sequence continues at coordinate 10,904,962 of NC_086176.1, forward strand.
GCAGTGTCTGGGATATATCTGGTCCCGAGCAGGGCATTTTAAAAAAATATATAAATTGCAGGGGAAATTCTCCCCTCCCCCAGCCCTCGTGAATTCCCCCCACCCCCACAGTGGACTCAGAGTTCTGCCCGTGAAGTGTCCTTTCAATTCTGCTTGTCCCTGGTTTACATTTGGGGAAAACAAAATGGAGTTTTAAACGCTGCTCGTGTTCTCCTCTAGGCCAAGGGCTTGTCTATACAGCTCATTTACCCTGACCTAAATGTGCATATTCGCGTTTCAGGATGCATGACGCAGCCATCCATTCGCCGTAGCACTGGATTTTTAACGTGATAATGCGCATATTCACATTCACGATTTTATATATATATATATATATATATATATATATATATATATATATATATATTTCTACATTACTTAAACATACACATTTACATTTCACATAAAAAACAACAACAACAACAACTTACTGCATAATGTTGAATATTGAATACATAATATCTTATCTTAATAACATAATCAAGATTAACATACAAGTGCACCCCCCAGCTCGGGATCTCATTCCTGATTCCAGAATCTCATACTTTCTTCTGCTGGTGGTTTCCCACTTCCCTTAGAAAACACAAATATTAGGAACTGTTTCCAAATTCCTTCAAAATCATTTGATTTAGCTATACCTCTTCTCCATTTAATATTACTTGTTAATTTATCATTAATAGCTATATCCCATACTTCTTTATACCATTCTTCAACAGAATATTCCCCTTGAATCTTCCAGTTCCTAGCTACAATCAATCTTGCTGCGATCAACAAATTCGTTATCAGTTCCTTAATTTCCTTTTTACATTTAAAGTCTTCTTCAAATAGTGACAGCAATGCAACTTTTGGTGTTCGTTCTATCTTCATTTCCACAATTTCTTCAATCTCCAAAAACACCATCTTCCACAATTTCTGAACATAGTTACATTCCCACCACATATGCAAATACGTTCCTTTAACCCCACAACCTCTCCAACAATTTTCTGATTGCTGATTGTTTATCTTATTCAATCTAACCGGAGTTAGGTACCACCTCCATACAATTTTATAATAATTCTCTTTTATTCTTACTGACATATTTCTCAACGCTCTTTGTTTCCATAATCCCTCCCAACCCTGTTGTCCTATTTGTACCTTCAAATCTGTCTCCCAAACCATTTTACCCGAATTATCCACCGTCCCTTTCTCCACCAATATTCTATATATTTCACTCATCAACCCTTTTAACACTGTTCTTTTCTCCCTTTCATTATCTTTCTTAACTATTAGTTCCTCAAACTTTGTTAATTCTCTACAATCTCCATTATCTCTTACCCACTTTTTAGTCCACTGTTCTAATTGCCTATAATTTAACCAAGTTAATTTTTTATCCTTCAAAACCTCTTCCATATCCTCTCTTATACTCATTCCTCTTAACCAATCCCTTAATTTCATTTTATTTTTTTCTATTAAAACTTTACTTAATCTACTCTTTAATTCCTCCGGGAAATTCTTCAACATTCACGATTTACCACAACTTTTAGATCATGTCCGAGTTTGCACCACCTTGAAATATACTTTGCCCCTGAATTTTTTTCTGGGGTCACCACTGCATAGAGTAGGCCCACTGGAATAAATTGAACTTACATTAGTCATGATTATCTTAAGTCCCATTCATGTCAATGGGTCTACTCTAAGTAGGCCTGTGGCGATACCACCTTTCTGTCGCTTAGGTATGTCTGGGGGTTTGTATGTCTATTGAGTGCAGAATGTTTGACTGAGTGGGTGTGGGCTGATGAGGCGGTGAGAGAGCAGGAGGGAGGAGTATTAATAGGTTAGCTGAGGAGATTGTGGTAGTTGGAGTTTTGAGTGGGTTTTGAGTGAGTTAGGGGAGTTAGGGTTTGTTTAGTCAGGAGAGTGTCCAGTGGTGTGGAGAGTGAATGGAGATAAGATTACTGTATCTATTAGAACTAGTAGATTAAGCAGGTTAACTAGCATTGACAGTAGCTAATATCTGTTAAACAAAAATAAACATTTTATTTTGTTTTGTTTAAGGTGACCATATTTTGGAAACCAAAAAGGAGGACAAAATGGCCGTCCTCAGGAGGCGTGGCCACCCCAACATGCCCACCCCCAAGGTGGTGCCAACTCAACATGTCCGTCCTCGGTCACATTTATTTATTTATTAGATTTTTATACTGCCCAACAGCTGAAGCTCTCGGGGCGGTTCACAAAAAGTAAATGATAGCAACCAATGAGTAGCAAAGGCACACAACTACTATAATAATATACTAAATACTAAAAAAGGAACTTACACTTATATAAAACCATTTCTTTATTTTTTATAACATAATAAACAACCACAACAATCATAGTACTAGGGTGACCATATTTGGGAAACCAAAAAAGAGGACACCTAGTGTGTGTGTGGGGAAGCAGCTTTCTGAGTCCTGCAGAAAGTACGTTATTCCCCCGCCACCTTAAAGAACACGATTGGAGTGGAGGAGGGGAAAGGATTTCATTCTGCACCACCACCATCCACTCCAATTGGGGCCTTTTCTATAATGTCCACGAATGACCCACTTTCCCCTTTAAGACCTCAATTGGAGCTCAGGGTGAGGGAATGATGTGCCTCAAGAAAGCATGTCATTCCCTCCTGCCATGCTAATGGCAGCCTTAAAGGGGAAGGTGTGTCATTCCAGGACATTATTGAAAATTATAGAAAATCCCCCCTGACACCATGGAAAGAACAAAAACCAGGACAAATCCGGGGAAATCCTGACAGTTGGTCACCCTAGTTTTGTTACCTCAAACCACGTGTCTGCTTGGCTTTATCACCTGCTCTACAGTTACTATCATAAACACCAGAGAGAGAGAGAGAGAGAGAGAGAGGGAGAGAGAGAGAGAGAGAGAGAGTTCAGCTTATTACATGCACAGCAGAACCTTTCCAGATTCTAGCCTTTACCCTCTCATGTGAGGAAAAGGTAGTGTTTTACCCTACCCTCAGGTTGTTCAAGTGTTAGTGCTTGGCTTGAGAAGGGTGTGCTAAGCAAGGCCTTCTGTATAAGGTCAGTGCCATCGCAAGGCCTTATATTGAATTTTACCCACAGAATCTAGAATTAGCCTAACAATGAAAAATTACTCAACTGTAAGCTCCTTGGAGGGAAATCCTCCCCACATACACTATAAAGTGCCATGAATATTGATTGATAGCATCTTCTAAATAATAAGAGCAGCTGCAAAAATAATAATAAATGGCAGATAATGGAGTAAAATCATGATAGGATATAACCTTTTTAATAATTAAGAATCAATGTCCATAGATTTATCTCCTCCCAATTAAGTCACTGCATCGGACTCTTTCAGACTTAACAAATCAGCTATTATTCTTTTCACAGATCCAGCGGCTTTCTTGGTAGCATGACACTGGGATCACGTTTTGTGCCCTGATAATCGCACAGTCTTGTTCTATTTTATCCGGTTTCCTAGTAAAGCTGAAAAAAAAGGGCAAGAGAACAATGAAAAGGGACCAGGCTTGGTACTACAAGGTATAATGAGCAATTATAGGCTAAAGGTGCGACCTTATGCATACTGGTTGGGGAATGCTGCGATTTGTATGTTTTTCTCTCTCTCTCCAAACATGCCTAGCATTGCACCCTAAGTGTAAAATCCATCATAAGCTTTCTGAAAACGTGCCTTGGGATTTTAGTCAATCTGTTTTGGAGGACAATCAAAGATACTTTGGGGCAGAAGAACAATTCCCCCTCCCTTCTATACTAAAGGTGGGCAACCTTTGGGTCTCTCAGCACATTTGAAAATTTGAGAATCTGTCCTGGGCACAACCATACAATGGTTGCCATGGGTGTCTATAACTAGTCACAAAGGACAAGTAACTTGCACAGAAGCATTTATGGGAAATTCACGTGGGAGCAGCCAAAGGCTCCTGCTTTGCTTTGAAGCAATCACAGCTGCCAGTAAGAAAATATTAAAATACTTTTGAAATAAAAATAGGGAGAATTGGGGTGTCTTGGTGGGCAGCAAAGAAGATGTCTGGGGACACAATGGAGCCCTCAAGGACAACGCTGCCTATCTCTGTGCTAACCCTCTCTCCCTAACTAAGAGGAAAACATGAAGCTTACAGGTTCCACTTGGGTTCTGTGCCATCATTCCACCGCCATTTATTTTCATCCTCTGAATACGTCAATCCAATGAAATAATCTCCCATTGTTGTTTTATTGCGGATAAATTCCTGGCAAACAAAGAAAAATAGCGACATTCAAAGATCCATCCCAAGGGGAGAGAAAAATACAACTGCCCAAGGAGGCCAGATCAAAAAGAGAGGCTCCCGTGCTTTCATCCAGTCAGAGGGAATCGTCTGCCATACAGGAGTGAGAAAGGGTGCCCCTGTCCCAAGTCCCCCTTCTGTTTTGCCTCTGGCCTCTGAATGGGTTTGGCAAGGAGAGGAGTTGGACGGTTCAAAGTTGATCCTGGGAGGAAGGTCTGCTTGCCTTTCGTCTGTCCACTGAGGGCTTCCTAATGCACATAGTTATTGTGTATGGCAAGCATGATGAAACTTGTGCCATTGCTCTAAACGAACAATTTATTGCACTCTTGTGATTGGCCACTTATGGAAGTTTTCAGGTCCATTACATGATGTCATAAATGACCAGGACATCTCCTGCTGTATCCCCTGGAAATCCTGGTATGAAAATAATCACTTTTAAAATGTTAATAGCTGGGGGGGAGTGGCATCTTCCACCACTAGATGGCATTGTCTCAATAGAAGTGAAGGGGGGGAAGTATTCAATACAAAGCACATGGTCACCCCTCTGTGCCCATGTAATGTAGCCCATAACAATCGTGGAGAAGGAACGAGGAAACAAAAGCAAAGCGTAAGCAATGCAATTTGTATATCTGTTTTTAACGTTCATTGTTTTTAACTTTTGTAAACCGCCCAGAGAGCTTCGGCTATGGGGCGCTATATAAATATAGTAAATAAATAAATAAATAATTTAAAGGCATAAAGGCAGACTTGGCCATCTTTCCTTAGGTTCATCCCATCCCTCTACAATAGCCTGATCCCATATTAGAGTATTATGAAATTAAAATGAGAACACTTGGGATTTTGCCCATATAATATAAAGTGCTGGTAACAATTGAAAACAGGCAGGAGGCCAAGGTCACTAGGCTGCAAACTTTAATATATGCAATGAGTAGATGGATCACTTCAGGTTTTAGGCTGTAATCCAGCACAAAATTAGGTTGCTTAAACTCCATGGATTTTGATATGGTTTTAAGTAGCTTTACAGAATTGCAGCCTTATGCTGCATTCCTCTGGACCCTTGCTCTTCTCCCATTCCCCTTGAGGACTATCTCTCTTGCTGCTCCTGATTTCCTAAGCCCATGCTTCACTTACCCTGCGTTGGTCACAATTGGTGCAGGCCTGGTCTACAACATTGCCTTGGACTGTTCTCTCTCTCTCTCATTCTCACACACACACACCTCTCACTAAGCATACTTATCTACTCCAAATATGACAGATGAGTTTGTTCTGTAATCCTTAACGTTATCATAGAATAGTAGAGTTGGAAGGGGCCTATAAGGCCGTCGAGTCCAACCCCCTGCTCAATGCAGGAATCCACCTTAAAGCATCCCTGACAGATGGTTGTCCAGCTGCCTCTTGAAGGCCTCTAGTGTGGTAGAGCCCACAACCTCCCTGGGTAACTGGTTCCATTGTCATACTGCTCTAACAATCAGGACGTTTTTCCTGATGTCCAGCCGGAATCTGACTTCCTGTAACTTGAGCCCATTATTCTGTGTCCTGCACTCTGGGATGATCGAGAAGAGATCCTGGCCCTCCTCTGTGTGACAACCTTTAAAGTATTTGAAGAGTGCTATCATGTCTCCCCTCACTTTGAAGCTGTTTCTAAGGTTTCTGGGCGGTAACAGGATTGTGGCTGCCTTACTGATGTCTAGGATGATCTGAAGACCCTTACACAAATCCTTCTCCCAGGTTAAATGAATGTTAAAGTTTGTGCACTCCCGGGCACAGCCTTTTCTCATCAGAGGGGTCTCAACCTTACCAGTTCTTTTTTGTCATTAATGATCACTAGGCCCGAGTTCCATTCTGAGCATTCGGACTGGCTGTTGAACCATACATCCGACACATCAGAAAACCAGTACTCACTCCCTCTGTACCTCTCCCACCTTGGGACATTCACAAGAACTGGGGCTGTAGCTGGAGACAAAGGAACACATTAGGGACACAATAATAATCGTGAAAATTCAAACTGTAGAGAGGCCAGACGTGTGACACCTAAACTGTAATTAGAACAGTTTTTTTCCTCATTCAGGTATCTTTGGAGCCTGGTTCCTGAACCCCCACAGTCAAGCTGCACAACATCGCCTGAAGGTCTTTACCTTGCAACTTGTCCCAACGTCATACATAGTAGCAGGAGAGGCAACTTCAGTGCATGTAGGTGTGTGGGGGAGGCAGGAAAGTTTTGGTCAATGGAGGCAAGATTTACACCAAGGTTCAAAGGTTCACAGTTGAATATACTCAAGATCACATTGCAAAAATGAAATGTATATTACGATCACTAGTTGTTGTTATATTGCTATATACTCCATAATAATCTAATGAGCTGTTTACTCATTCTCCCCCACCATGTGTTCAATGAACACATGAAAGGGGAGAAGGGCCACAAGCGCTGGTGCTCCCACTGGCGCCACTCTGCCCTCTGTGCATGAAATGTTAAACATGCGGATAACTTTATGTACATTAGCTCTTCTGCCACTCCGTTGAAAATCCTCATTGCCCCAGGGGTCCCAATCATGTGGAGAAGCCTATATACATACAGCTGCACATCCCTTTTACACTGAACACATGGATGTCAAGGCTGAGGCCAGCAGGTGCGCTAGTATCGTGGTGAGACCAACGGACGTGGTCCCTCCCCGCCCCCCCCTTGCATTCACTCAATACATGGCAGGGGAGGAACGAGTGAACAATCCACAGGTGCGCCTGAGCAATGAATACAGTGCTTTAAAATGGGGAGGGGATGAATTACCCTCTCTAAATAGTGCCTCTTGGTGGTATTCCTCATCTGGCTACTGACACAGGTATGTCCACATGATTCAGAAGAACTGCACATTGCGGCATTCATTACAGATGCCACCGGAACTGTCGGCAGAGAAAACTTTCCAGATTATTTGGGATACCAGATATAGCTGGTAGGGGCGGGTATATCTTGGAGAACAACTCTGCGTGTGTCTCTGCGTTTGCTTGTTTGTGCGTTGGTCTACATGTTTGTCTGTTCATAAATTAACAGGTTATTATGAAAAGCAATCAGATCCTGAACAGCTCGTTTTTTTAACAGCACAATAAAATAATAATATTGGCTTTGTTTCCAGGTTTATGGGTGTCATCAGACGAGGGTTTCATTGCACACTTGTTACTGGGTACTCAGCATCCTGCACGCCTCCCGGCCCTTCTAGCCTTCTTCGCCCAACAAAATAAGACCCCGGTAAATCCAAATTATTTTTGAGACAAAACTTGCTGCTATCTCCCGCAGTGTGCAGGAGAAGCAGCGGGATCAAAACAGGCCACTGAATGGGCCACGTGCATGTTGTTTACTTCCTTTTTCAAAAGAAGACGTAGTGAGGGACAAAAGCGCAAGCAGAGAAGTGACGGTAAGCAAACACGATTTCCCCCCATGTGATGACTCTGTAAAATATCAGAGACAAAATGATACGAGAGTTACCTTTGACTGTGGTTCTAATTACGGATCTTGCAGGAAAAGTAACCGTAGCTTCAGGTGGGCTTTGAGTAGTCTGTAATACTGAAAATTAATACGTTTTTGGCCTCTATTATCCACTTTGAAAGGCTTCACTGTAGCACTACAGCAGATTGATGAAAATCAAATTAGCTTAAGATTCAGCCATACTGAATCAGACCAAAGTCCTATCTAGTCCAGCATTGTGTTCACACAGTGGCAATAGCAACTTCCTATTCAGGTTCCCCAGCAACTGGCATAAGGGGCAAACTACGTCATGTTGAATATTCTCCTGTTTGGGGGCTGAAAATAGCTATTTTGGTGGGCATTTCCTAAAACACATTGGGTTGAATCCAGAGTTTAGGTATGCTTACTTCCCTTTGAAATCAGTGGGTCATGACTCATTACTAACTTTTCACATTGTTTATAATGCACCTAAATGCAACTACCTTAATCTGAGTCCAGCCCTTTGATTGTACAGGTTTCATTCTTTCTTACTTGGTCAGATGACATTTCCCCCTCTTTGACTTGCTTTGGGTTCAGCAACATTTATTTTCCTGTTTATTGGTGCTACTTTCTTTCTACATAGGTTATTTTAGTCAATCAGGGATCACATGGAGAATAGAATAAGACTTCTTAAGGAGTGTTGAAAAGCTGTTGAAAAAGAGGCGTTTTTCAACATTCAAGAATTTTCACCCCAAACATGGGAGGTGTTTCAGCTCAGAGCTAATTAATATGATTTCCCCTCAATTGAAACCCAAACACACATACCCGCCCCTACAATGTTTCACCAAGCTCAGAGTATTGCTGCTGTAAAATTACCTGTACAATTCTCCTCAGCAACAAAACTGATATTTCCCCTGGGGAAGGTCTGTGGAACTGAAAACAAAAGGATTTTGAATGGTATCTGAGGAGCGTTTCTGAACGTTGCTGCTAAAATATAGTACAGTTAAGAGCAATTGCTTTGTCATAATATTTTATTGTCAGCTGAGAGAGCTCATCTGGCATAATGGCTGAGAGCATAGTCCCTAGTTTAAACCTCAACACTATCAAAGGAATCCTATTCTATGTCTACTCAGAAGTAAGCCCCATTGAGTTCAGTGGGACATACTCACAGGTAAGTATGATCAGAGGATGATCAGAGGTCTAGAAACAAAGCCCTATGAAGAGAGACTGAAAGAACTGGGCATGTTTAGCCTGGAGAAGAGAAGATTGAGGGGAGACATGAGAGCAGTCTTCAAATACTTAAAAGGTTGTCACACAGAGGAGGGCCAGGATCTCTTCTCGATCCTCCCAGAGTGCAGGACACGGAATAACGGGCTCAAGTTAAAGGAAGCCAGATTCCGGCTGGACATCAGGAAAAACTTCCTGACTGTTAGAGCAGTGCGACAATGGAATCAGCTACCTAGGGAGGTTGTGGGCTCTCCCACACTAGAGGCATTCAAGAGGCAGCTGGACAACCATCTGTCGGGGATGCTTTAGGGTGGATTCCTGCATTGAGCAGGGGGTTGGACTCGATGGCCTTGTAGGCCCCTTCCAACTCTGCTATTCTATGATTCTATGATTCTATAAGTGTGTAAGGGATTGCAGCCTACGTAGCCTTAGGCAAGCTCCTGTCTGTCAGTCTCAGGCCTGTTTGCAATATTGAGATAATAACATTGATCTACTTTAAAGGGGGGTTGCAAGGGATGACTAGAACTCAAGAAAAGCACAATATAACACAGCATATTACACTGTTGTTGCTGTTGTTTTTGTTGTTATTTGGAATCGAGGTATGAGAAACATGGAACTAAACAGGTTAACAAGCCATTGGGACTGGGACACTTCAGTATTTATGTACTAATGGCTTTCATGTCACAAGGCACAAAATGCATATTTCAAACCCCAAAATCCCTAGCAAAAAAAAAATCTCTATGGTCATGATTTGCACACCCACATATACAGTCAATTAAAAAAAGGGACATATGTTAAAATAGGAAGAAGAGCAAGGCAACACTGAAACTAAACATTGACCAATACTCACTGAAAACAAGAAATAGGGATGTTCCTGTAAGTTTCACCAACACAAGGATTATTCCAGGAGCTGCACGCTGCCAAGTCATGCTGGCTGATCTGAAAATGTTCAGTAGTGTTTCATTAGCAATGAACGGCTATGATCCAAAGTACTTTGCATCACATGTAATAGCAGGCAATTGCTCTCTGTTGCATACAAAGGCCCCAATCTAATGAAAAGATAGTTATGCTTAAATCAAACCCTACTGAAACCAATGGGTGTTTCATGAAATGGTTGAGATTTTTTTTAATGGGTTTACCAGATTTGTGCCACCAAGAACCGAACATTAGTCTTGAACACAATTTGTGGTTGGAAACATTCCACGAAACAAGCAAAAACACGTGTTAATGCGCACACATTTGAAAAATGCACAACCCAGCCATCCCCGGGTGGATTTCTAAAATGCACACAAACATACCTTAATCAATGGGTGGATGTGTACCAAAATGTGCAGGGAAAATGGACACAAAAATGCATACATTTGAAAAACGTGCACACGCAAAATTATAAATTGCTGTGCAAAAAAAAAAAAAAAGCCATATGGAACCAGGGGGCTGTCTATATGTTGTCTTTGCCCTGGGGTGGCTCCAAATCCGTGCTGCATCATTTATATCATGCAGCCACCCCGTGGCAAAGAGCCAAAGATGCAGAGCGGAAAAGTCAGGGATTTACCCCGCTGTTTCCTGCCTGAGGTCAGTGCTGCTCTTCTCCATCTGTCCGTGCTCAGGTGCTGTTCTGGGGGGGCATTCCCAGGTGGAAGGTAACGGGAGGGGGAGGGGCACCCCAAGCGAGCCTAATGGCTGCCATAAAGCCCGTGCTGCCTTCCTCGATCTGGATAACTTGACGTCACCCCACACCAGCGAAACTGTGGGGCTTGGTGGAGCAGCACCAACTCAGCACTGTGAAGACAGCCCTCAGGATGGAACAAGTTTGGTGGTGGAAAAGCAGGATACTTGACAAAATCGAGTTCAGATCTGACCCTAGTCATTATGATGACCGGGATGACAACAGGAGAGGTTAAGCATGAATAAATTTAACTGGATCAGAACCAAGGACCCTGCCCTGCCCTGCCCTCTCAACAGACCAATACTTTCAGATTCAAGGTAGTAAGGAGGAGGAAGAGGAGGAGGAGGCTAAAAGGCTACTTAATGACTGGACCCCTTTCCACCCACCCAATATATTCTGTAAGACTACTATAATTGTTTATATACACACGCATGCACACAAATGCTCCACACATACACAGCTTACAATATAATGCATTATAGTAAGATGTCATAAGATAGATATATTTATTTATTTATTTATTTAAAGCATTTTTATAGCGCCGCCTCACCATTTCTGGCATTGAGGCGCTTTACAATAACACAAAAAACAATTCCATTAAAACCTTCAACCCATATTAAAAACAATGCCATTAAAACCCTCACCCTCAAACCATCAAAAGCCCTCAATCCCAATTTAAACCACCCCCTCCCCAAACTCTTGTGAAAATAAAAACACCTTACAAAGGCGTTTGCAGCAATTGAAAGTGGGAGCCTGTCTAATCTCCAGTGGCACATTGCTCCATAACCGGGGGCCAGCCACTGAAAAAGCCCTGGCCCCGGCACATTCCAATTTGTAGCGGGGGACCATCAGGGCACCCTGCTCCTGAGAGCGAGTCTGCCAATGGTGAGACACAGGAGAAAGGCGAGTGCTCAGGTATCCAGGACCCAAGCAATGCAGGGCTTTATACATGGTCAACAAGACCTTGTAGCGCACCCTAGCAGCCACCGGCAGCCAATGGAGCTCTTGAAGCACCAAAGTGATAGGAGACCACTTTGGGAGCCCCTTGACCAACCTGGCTGCTGCATTTTATACAGCCTGTAGGCGTTGGATTTGCTTCAAGGGAAGCCCTGTATACAACAGGTTGCAATAGTCCAGCCTAGAAAGAACCAGGGCCTGGACTGCGGTGGTAAGATCAGCCTCTGACAGAAAGGGGCGAACTTGGCGGAGCACATGGAATTGATAAAAGCAACTCCGAACCACGGCCCCCACCTGTGATGACATAGTTAGGGACTGGTCAAGAATAGCACCCAGGTCCCGCGCCTCAGTCACAATCCTTGGTCGGATTCCTGAAATAGGCAGATCTACGAGCTCCTGCCTCAAATCTGCCAGCCGCTGACCTCGGCCAATCACCATCAGCTCAGTCTTCTCTGGGTTAAGCTTTAGTTTACTATTAGACATCCAGTTACAGATCTCAGCCAGGCACCAAGACAGAGTAGCAATTGCCTCGCCGAGGTCAGACCCCACCAACTACTAAGCTATTGCGATACACTTTAGAAAATAAATTATAGAAATAATTCTCTAGAGAGTTTGTATGCAGGCATACACTCACACAAATATATCCAATAAACAAACTGAATACCAAATAGTATGTTTAAAACCACTCTGAAATAAATCCCACTGTGTCCAATGGAAGGCTGGATCTGCCCTGTGGCTCCCCTCCCCGATACATAGAGACCAGCAGCATTACCGAACCAGTCATGTGCTGTGGCCATGCGCTGAGAACATGTGTTCCAGAGAACAGAGAGCGTAAAAGGAGGGGGGTTGAGGAACTGTTCTCCTAATAGCAAGAAAAAGAATTTAATGACTTGGAGAGAAGGCAACATCTCTGGGCATCACCCCAGCTTCGGGAAGCAATACGCCTCACCAAGCAAGCTACCAACCGCACAGCCACCTCTCTCTGCCTGTCTATTTGAGCTCCCAGGCCCAGCCACCGAGTTGTAGCCAATGCAACAATTCCTTGAACCTATATCTCTTTCGCAGAATGTGTAGGCGCTCTTTTGATTTTTACCCTTGTATCCAATAAACTCAGCATTTCTTAACTTTTCTCCATAAAAGAGTCGCACCATTTTTTGTAAAATGGGGTTTGAGTTGGCATATATAGGATTTCACTGTTAGCCTTGTTGCTATCTCTTGACTTTTTTTGGCAGGCATCAGGTGCCAATCCTCATAATCAATCAACTACAATGCTGTCAGATAACACATAGTAGTGCCAGTTAGCTATCGAGAAGTGTCAAATATTCAGTATTCGCAGCCAAATACTTCAGCCAGATACCGTCAGATGTGCAATTCCAATCTCAAATATTTGGCAAATATTCAAGTACTTGGAAAATATCTGAGCCAGATCCACAGCAAGTAGAATATGACACTTTGAAAACGGTTTGAAAACTGTATAGGACGTGTGTCCTGGGCCCCAACAGTTGTCACTACTGTTATAAACCGTTCTAAAGCAGTAGTGTAGATCCTGCCCTGGAGTATATGCAACACTGACATTTGCAACAGGGAAGAATTTGAAGAAGCACATTTATTTCACCTCTAGTAAACTGATCTGCCCTGATCTAGCTGGAGAACATTCATGCCCAGAAGGTCCGTGGCCATGAGCTTAAGTCTATCTTGATGGGGAACTACATGCACAAATAGGTGTCACATAGGTCAATCACATCCCTAAACTCAACAGCCAGGGCTGCAGACACATCATAGTCACATGAAATTATGCCAGGAGGGGTGTGGGCTAAGGTGCTGGATTTAGTTCTACACACACGTACTCCAACTCCTGTTTCACAACCAAAGAGCTTTCTTGTTATTTTTAAAAGACTGTATGTGGACATCCCCACCTGGCCATACAAAAGATAGATTGGGATCTATTAACAGATCTTTGGGTCAAGGATGTCTGACTCCTGATCGTTTAACAATAGCAACAAAATTACTCCCCCCAACCTGCCCTAAATCATACTGCTGAAAGGAAGAAATCTTGGGGTAACCAGGAGTGGTGGTGGTGGGCCCTGTGTGGAAGGACTATAAGCTTCATTCAGTTCTGGTACTCAAAACAAATTCCTGGGCTCAGGGTTTTTTTCATTCTAAGTGAATGTCTTTTGCACCAGGCTCTGTATGGCAAATCTCAGGGTTCAAGTAAAACACGCAAGCTTGAAGTCTGCCCACCCCTGCTCTATATGATGAGAGCCAGTATATAGAGAAGGTCTTTGAGCCGCACTGGCTTTCCTCCCAAGCAGTGAATAATTTCTAAAATATAATACGAGCCATCAGGCTAGTGTGGGAACCACATACAGTGCCCTAGAAATGGTTTTCTTTTGTCCCAAATGTATATTGGCTTCTTACGGTCACATAGAACTGGGGGGACGGGGACTTCCTACATGCCCAGAAGCAAGTCAGCATTATTTCACACATTCCAGAGCAGAAACCCATTATTTTTTAAAGGAAGTTCCTGAGCCCCAGATCAGATTAAGCCCTGCTTGGAAAGCATTTTCAAATTTCACATTAGTTACATTTCCAAAGCTAATAGTATTTTATTTGAATCAGATTTAGCCACACATTTCTTATCAAAGGGGAAATATATAAGCCGTAAATGTTACTTATCAGGAGGACTCCGTAGCGATGAGAAAGCTGTCCGGTTCAATTCCTTAGCAGAAGAAAAAGGGCTGTGTGAACATCTTTCTTTGTTGTGTTTATATCCTGTGGTTCCCCTTTTCCTCTCTGCTATGGAAAAAGTAGTTTTCTTTTCCCTCTATCATTCTTAGTACGCAATTGCTATGCCCTAGCAGAAGATGCTACTTCTTCTTCTCCTTCTGTGTCAAGACATTGGCTTTATGTTTCACAGTCCTAGTTATGACATAGTTCTTCTTTCTCAAGGCTCCCTGTTAAGCAAGAGATTTGGAAATCAGACTCAGATGGTCACCGACACCACCATTACCACCCCCACCATTTTGACTGTACACTGTAGTACTGAGCCTGCAACCCTATAGCATCTTACCTGAATGTAAGCCCAATTGAACTCAGTAGGACTTACTTTTGAGTAGACCTCTTTCCTCATAGGGTTGCTGCTCCAGCCCTTGATCTTTTGGGTTGCCCTTTTCTAACTCTACAATATCCCTTTTGAGGTGTGGTGACCAGAGCTGTACATCGAATCCCAAGGGCGATCACAGCATAGGCTTATATAAGAACAGGATGATATTGGCAGTTTGATTTTTCTGCTATTTGTCTGCTCAACCTCACACTTAGGGCCTGTTCAAACAACATACTAAACCATGGTTAGGTTACTAACCCTTTTGCAACAAATGGATGGTGAGCACGGTTAAACTGTGGTTATGTAACCATCATGGTTAGGAGTGGTTCATATGACATGCTAAGTTATGGTTCACATGACACACTAAGACATAATGCTTAGCTCAAAATGCTTCAGCACCGTGGCTTAGCATGTCGTATGAACAGGATCATTCATACATAATTGCTTTTTGACTGCATGAGAAAAGCTACAGGCACTTGTTCCTTTCCAAAATTGGTTAGGATATAGTACATATGTTTAGGATGGGGGTCTAAGGCAGATTCTTTGGCTGGGTTAACACAACACACTAAGCCACGGTTTATTTTCTGACAGAACCCATGGTGGGTTTGTGTGTCATCAGTGGGATGTTTCCACCACCCATGATGGGTTAATCTGCCCAAACACCCCTCCCTCAAAACCCCTACTCTGCAGAAAGGGCATAGTGGGCTGTTTGCATAATCTATGATGCATAGCGGTTAGCAACCCTTCATGGCTTAGCGTATGTATGAACCCAGCCTTTGTGAGGGCAATAGTCTAAAAGACTTATGAGCATCAAGGATATAACTGCACCCTAAATGGCCCTGAAATCCCATATAGTTAACCTATCGTTCTCAACGATCTTGAGAAGCATTTATCTTTTTTCATATCCCACATTTTTACACACAAAAAACTGGTCCTCAAGGTGGCCTTAGATCTGTTGGAGGAGCCCTTCTCTGCATCCCACCAATGCAACATATACGCTATGTTGGGACAAGGGAGAGGGCTTTCTCTGTTGTGGCACCCTGACTGTGGAATGCCCTCCCCTTGGAGGCCCGATTGCTGCCAACATTGATTGCATTTCGACGCCAAGTAAAAACATGGCTTTTTAACAAAGCCTTTGATGGTTAAACTCACTGGCACATTGTTTTAACTGCTTTTACTTTATATATTGTTTTAACTTGGATCATGGTTTAATTTGTTTTTAACTGTGCATATTTATTGTTTATACTGTATGTTTTTATTTGTACACCGCTCTGAGATCTTAATGATATAGGGCAGGATATAAATGTTTAAAATAAATAAATAAATAAACAATAAAACAAAGATTAAAATAAATTTAGTAAAATTAACCATAAACAGATTAAAGACACAATTAAAAAACACAACAAGTATTAAAAACAACACCCAACCCAATAGAACCCATTTCTGCAACTTATGGCTTAGCTTGGCCTTCTGTAGTCCTTTTAAAGAGATGTGATGGTGCAGAACTCATTGAAATAACTGCTATTAGAACTGCAACAATTAGAACTACCATCTTCTTTTTAAAAAAAACAGGCAGAGGCTGTATCCCCATTAACAGCTGTATTACAGGTAGAAACCAACAGGTGGTTCTCCTCAAGGAGGAGAGGAACTGATGAAAACAGTATCACCTGTTAGCACCTACCTCCTATGCAACTCTGGAAAGCACACCACCTCTCTTCATTAAGAAGAAACAGAAGAAGCTCTTTTACTCATCGGTGCATGAGTAATGTATGGAACCACCTCTACCAATCCCATTTTGGTGGTCAGTCAAGTATGAACAGCTCTACATTAAGCAAACCAACAACACCCTACTCCCTTAGTGGGCTTTCTTCTTGCACAGCAATTCTGGGATTACAGTGGGCAGAATAAATGTGTGTGTGTCCCCCCCCCCCCCCGTTTAAGGTGGTTTTCCTGTGGTGGGGAAGTTCCATTTAAACAGCTAGCAGCAGCATTACAGAAACATTTTGCTTTCCAGGAATTACACCAGCTCTTTCATAACAGTATATAGTTGCCACAGGATTTTTAGCAAGTTCAGTCTCAGTAGAACAAACTTCAAAAAACACTGTGAGAGACACCTGAGGATGACAATGTCACAAAAAGGGCCAGAAACTTTCATGAGTGACTGTCACTATTATTATTATTATTATTATTATTATTATTATTATTATTATTATTATTATTATCCTGCCTTTTGCCCGATGCTGGGCCTCAAGGTGGCCTTACAAAGTTTAAAACATACATGGGGGGGGGAACATAAACATTTAAAATACACAACAAAATTATAAGATATTAACATAGATGGAGGGCCAGATTTTTCTCCAAAGGCCTGCTGGAACAAAAACGTTTTAGCCTGTTTCCAAAAGCCCATCAAGAAGGGAGCCAGCCTAGCTTCCCAGAGAGTTCCAGAGCACCGGAGCAGCCACCGAGAAGGCCCTCTCCCATGTTCCCACCAAGCGCGCCTGTGAAGATGGCGGGACTGAAAGAAAGGCTTCTCCAGAAGATCTTAAAGCACGGGCAGGCTCATAAGGGAGAATACGGTCTTTCAAATAACCTGGACCCAAGTCAATAACCTGTTCTTGATCACTCTACATATGCTCCATGTGAAGGAGCTCTAGATGCTTAAAGCTCCTGATTTACCATTTGGGAGGAGCTCAATAGAGTGACCAATGGGAAGGATGGGGGGGGGACCTTGGGATTACAAAAGAGGTAGGCAGCAAGGATGGCTTCAACTTTCAAGAGGTACATTTGCATGCTGGTGTTTGAAAAGAGCAGTAAGTGTGTGTGGCTCCCTTTTAGAGGAATAATAATAGGTGGTGGAGTGGGCTTTGATGGGGTCTGAAGAAACAAAGAGGAGCTGGGAAGCTTTTGCCTTTGTCTCCAGTGTGGAGCTATATTATGCTGTCCTACAAAGCAAGTGTGAGGTGGGGGCTACAAGGGAAGAATGGCGCTCTCTGATTATGAGTCTTGCTGTGCCTTTACTAGCTGAATGATAGGCAGAAATTCAATGGGTTTTTTCTTAGTATGGAGATGGGGGGGTGTTCACCTGTTAAATGTTGTGTTTTGGCAAAGTTCCTGTGATTGTAGCACCTGCAGAATAGGCATAGCATGTGTTGTGCAAATCTTGTCCCTGGGCGAAGAACCTTTGTCTAACACATGGATTAGAGTTGAGTGTTATTAATGAATAGAGGCTCTGTGACTTTAACAGTTGTATGGTCCAGCAGAAATAAGCAGATAAAATTCCTCCAATTAGTATAAGTTTGAACAGGCTTCACCTATCTTGTAGATCATAGAATCGTAGAGTTGGAAGGGGCCTACAAGGCCATTGAGTCCAACCCCCTGCTCAGTGCAGGAATCCACCCTAAAGCATCCCTGACAGGTGGTTGTCCAGCTGCCTCTTGAAAGATGTTAAAAACATAGAACCTGTACCCCTTAACACAAAATGATAACCCTATGTGGATTTTTTTTAAAAAAAACCAGTCTGTTATTTATTAATTTATTACATTTATATACTGCCCCATAGCTGAAGATCTCTAAGCAGTTTACGGTTATAGGAGCTCCATCAAGTTCTTGCGTTGTTCCTAAGGCCTATAATAGCACTTGATTTACAGAATTTTAAGGCATAATCCTATGCATGTTTAAACAGAAAGAAATCTAACCATGCATATAGGGTTGTGTATTTTTCTCCTGGCATGGAGCTGAAGCGATAGGAAAAGGATTCGCCTGCCTTAATTTCGGCATTGTGCTGTTCTCAAAGGCACAAGAAATGGCAACTCTTCGGGAGTAGTGTAGATATGGGAGATGGTCTGAGTGTATGAACAGCTGAGTGATAGAATGTAGCATGCATATTGGTGCCAAGATTTCTGTAATGGGGAAACCCAGAGCCAGGGGAAATTTTGTGGGGGACAGTGTTTCCTTCAACCACAGGCACTGATGAGAAGTGGTTTGTTCCAGGAAAGACAAGCACCACTTTTTTCGTCACATGATGTCCTGTCTCCCATCTTTTAGAGTTGATCCATGGCAAATCCATCAAAGATGCCCACCAGAAACCCTCACCGCCGTTCCTTGCTACTCTCTGAGGAGGAGGCGCCAACCCAGGTTTCCCGTGGTCGCCGTCCAGATGCTTGTTCCGCAAGGGGCTCCCCACTTCGCAAGCAGGCCTCTGGCTCATCGCTTCGACCTGAGGGACAAGCTCGTGTAGCCCAACTCACGGTGCCCCGCTGCCGTCACTCAGAATCTCCTCCTGAGCCAGACCCGTTCGTGGTGACGCTGGTGCAGGCCATGGCTCGAACAGGTATCCCATTCTCCGAGGCAGACATCTTTGAGGGCCTCATACACCCGCCAGGAGCAAGGCGACCACTACTGTCCACTGCCCAGCTCTACCGTAACGTTCTTCCTGCCCTGGGACGGCATCACGAATCAGCTCTTCGGCATGCTCTTCGGCATCGCGACGCTTTTGTCTTCCTTCACGAGGCAACAACTGATGACGGGCGGGCTGCCCTTGGCATCTCCCTTCTGCCACTTGATAGGGCCGGGCAGTCTCCGCTGCTTCTTGGGGTGGAATTTCTGAAGCAGCTGAGCCATGCTTTAGTGGCCCGTGCTGTTGCCCAGGTGCTTAGTGAAAGACATGCCTTGTTCCACCGGGTATTGGCTGTGGTGACCTCTGGAAGTGCCCACATGATCCAGGCGTTTGCTGCCAATGGGATTTTAGGCACGGTGTTACCAGCTGCCCTCCATGTTCCCTGTTTATTGTACCAGCTGGAGCTGGTGATGGAGCTCTGGCCAGATAGACTAGAAAGGCTGCTTACATTGCTCCTGCTGCTGGAAGATACGTTTGGGCGGAGGCCTACTCTCCGCCACCGTTATGAGCTATTCCTGAAAGAGCATGAGTTGGAGCTGTCCTTGCCTGTGACTGGCATGTGGGCCGGCCCAGAGGCTTGGCTGGAGAAAGCACTGAGCATTTCAGAGCATCTTCCAGTTCTGGTGGAGTTCATAGCAGCCGACGAAGAAGAGGGGCCTAGGATGGCAAAACTGCAGTCTTTCCTGGGAGAGGGCAATGAGGAGCTGATGGCTGAAGCCTCTTTTGTAGCGGAGCATGCAGCGGGCCTGGTGAGCATGGCCCGGTTTGTCCGCCAGACAGGGGAGCCACTGGCGCATCGGATCTATGGAGAGTTGGATTCCTTGCGTGTTTCTTTTTCCTACCACTTGGACACGAGGCTGGGCCCGAAGACAGAGAAGCAATTAAGTCTCTGCGAGCCTCAGCTTGCAGAGCAGTTTCGTGGGATCCTGGCTCATAGCTTGACCCGGCTGGAGCACTTGTTTGACACCTATCCGGCCGTCCCCACCTTGAAAGCAGTGAGGGCGCTTGATCCCAAGCAACTGGGTGCTGTGGGCTGGAGCCGGTCGGAGCATGAGCAGGGGATCCCTGGGCTGTCAGAGGTGCCAGACATAGAATGGTTCCGGTACCAACATTTGGTGGAAGCGGCTCCTGCTGATGTCTCCCTGCCCCAGTGGTGGGAGGCACAAGCTGAGCAGCTTCCCATGCTGAGCGCACTTGCCCGAAAGTACCTCTGGTTGCCAGTCTGTTCTCCCAAGTCCCCTTTCCTCCCAGGAGGCAGACTCAACCTAACAGGTGCTGAGGAGGGGTTTTCAGAGGAGAGTGCCCGCCTGATGTGCATGCTCAGGTACAACCGCAACCTCTGTTAATTGAAGCTCTGCATCTGTCTAATTTTGAAAGTTGTCCAATCCCTAGAGTTGTGAACCCAACTAGTGCCCTTTCACAGCAGTTTCATCTCTAGACTCGCATCCTCTTCCACTTGCCCTCTTATCTCTAGAACCTCTGGCTTGTTGACCAGAAGGGAAGTCACAATCTCGTATGGTAGCAAACAAATAAAAGCTTATGATCTGCATAAAATGTCTCTTGTTTTTTCCTTCCTTCTAGTAGCGATAAGAGCCTAGGAACAGATGGGGTGTGTGATGTTACATGGGGTACTCTAGAGCATTATTGCCAAGGTGTGGGTCCAGAGGTCTTAACCAACAGGGGACCTAATCCAGATCTCCTACAAGAATGTTGCCCTATACTTGAGAACATCTAGGTAATGTACAAGCTCCTTGAATCATCAGTCTAGCAGATATTTACCAGGCAGACTAATCCTGGTTATATATTTTTCATGTGTTTTCATAATTTGATGTTGGTACAACACAGTTCCTTACTATGCCCACACCTAGGACTACCCCAACATCAGGTGTGTGTGTGTATGTAATTTTTGAGATCCGCTCCTGTGTTTTTAAAAAGTCACAGGATTTCTTGGCAAGGGAAGAGGGTCAATTCAGGGATAAGAAAAGCTGCCCTTGCTTAAAGTTCCAGCTGTGCTCAGCTATTAAAGTGTCCTCCTTGGCCTTTACACCAAAACCTCTGGCATTGATATTTGATGTCTTGGGGTGCTCCCAGACAGAAGGCTCTGAGCACAACCACTCCGCAGGCATCATACAGCTATTCTGTCTCGGCTTCATAGAATCATAGAATAGCAGAGTTGGAAGGGGCCTACAAGGCCATTGAGTCCAACCCCCTGCTCAATGCAGGAATCCACCCTAAAGCATCCCTGACAGATGGTTGTCCAGCTGCCTCTTGAAGGCCTCTAGTGTGGGAGAGCCCACAACCGCCCAAGGTAACTGGTTCCATTGTTGTACTGCTCTAACAGGAAGTTTTTCCTGATGTCCAGCTGGAATCTGGCTTCCTTTAACTTGAGCCTGTTATTCCGTGTCCTGCACTCTGGGAGGATCGAGAAGAGATCCTGGCCCTCCTCTGTGTGACAACCTTTTAAGTATTTGAAGAATGCTATCATGTCTCCCCTCAATCTTCTCCAGGCTAAACATGCCCAGTTCTTTCAGTCTCTCTTCATAGGGCTTTGTTTCCAGACCCCTGATCATCCTGGTTGCCCTCCTCTGAACATGTTCCAGCTTGTCTGCGTCCTTCTTGAATTGCGGAGCCCAGAACTGGACGCAATGCTCTAGATGAGGCCTAACCAGGGCCGAATAGAGAGGAACCGGTACCTCACGTGATTTGGAAGCTATACTCCTATTAATGCAGCCCAAAATAGCATTTGCCTTTCTTGCAGCCATATTGCACTGTTGGCTCATATTCAGCTTGCGATCTACAACAATTCCAAGATCTTTCTCGTTTGTAGTATTGCTGAGCCAAGTATCCCCCATCTTGTAACTGTGTGTTTGGTTTCTATTTCCTAGATATTGAACTTGGCATTTATTCCTATTAAATTTCATTCTGTTGTTTTCAGCCCAGCACTCCAGCCTATCAAGATCACTTTGAAGTTTTTTTCTGTCTTGCAGGGTATTAGCTATCCCATCCAATTTTGTGTCACCTGCAAATTTGATAAGCGTTCCCTGCACCTCCTCGTCCAAATCATTAATAAAAATGTTGAAGAGCACTGGGCCCAGGACTGAGCCCTGCGGTACCCCACTCGTTGCCTCTCCCCAGTTTGAGAAGGTTCCATTGATAAGTACTCTTTGAGTCCGATTCTGTAGCCAACTGTGAATCCACCTAATAGTTGTTCCATCTAGCCCACTTTTAGCTAGTTTGTTAATCAGAATGTCATGTGGTACTTTGTCAAAAGCTTTGCTAAAGTCAAGATATATGACATCCACAGCATTCCCACAGTCCACAAGGGAGGTTACTCTATCAAAAAATGAGATCAAATTAGTCTGACAGGATTTGTTCCTGACAAATCCATGTTGGCTTCTAGTAATCACTGCATTGATTTCAAGGTGTTTACAGATGGACTTCTTTACAATCTGCTCTAGAATTTTCCCAGGGATGGATGTCAGACTGACTGGTCTGTAGTTCCCGGGTTCCTCCTTTTTGCAGATAGGGACGTTAGCCCTCCTCCAGTCATCCGGCACCTCACCCGTCTTCCATGATCTTCCTTCATGGGTTTTCTGTAGTAAGAAAAGAGATGGAAGAAGAGGGGGTACAAATGGAAGATGCCTTCCTCTGGACCCCCATAAAATGCCATGAACATGGCAGGGCTCTGGTACAATATCAGCCCTGTCTGGAAGCCCCCTTGATATCCAGTTGCTACACTTGCCCATGTTTCTGAAGAAAGCTGTAGAGCTCTTTGCTAGGCCTCCAAAAAGGAAGCTTGCATCCCTCGGGGTAATGTGAGGCTCATGGCCATAAAGTTCAAGGTGGGGGCTGCAGCGGGGCTCAAGCCCCCTCCAGATTTCCCTGGCAGTCTCATGTGATGAACCCAGTGGACTCTTCGGTCTTTTCTCCATGTCACACATAGCTAAGGCCAAAGGACAGGATGGCTCCGTGACAAGGGCACTAGTGGAGGATTCTCAGTGGCACAAAGGGGAGTGTCTCTGGGGAAATGCAAGTGCCCTCCTCTCTCCCACATGCCAGATTTGATCAAATGGGCCCGTGGGAGCCCCTGAGCGGAAGCGTGTCAGTCTCTCTCTTTCATTGCTAAACTATGATCACTGAAGAGCCATCAAGTATAGAAACACCCTTATCTGCTTAGCTCTGCCGTTCTGGGTAATTTCGCTGGAGAGCTAAGTGCTGATCTTCTTAGGGTGCAATGCTATGCATGTTTAGACAGGAAAAAAAGACCTAAACTCCCAGCATTCCCCAGCCAGCCATTTGCATGTCAAACTACTTCCACAACTGAGAGGATTCTCAAGATGATCTTGTGGGATCTGCTTTTGAAAGGGAACTAAGAAAGAGAGGGAGGGAGAAACCTCCCTGTGGACATGTCCAAGCAGATGTGCACCAACCTGAGGCTCTCCTGTAAGCGAGGCAAGCAGTGTCACTGATTTCACAGATCCTTTACAGAAATTTGTTTCGCTCTATTCTCACACTTATTCAACCATTGCAATGCTGTTGTTTGGAGAACAAGGTTGTTTATGTCAACCGTACAAACAATATTATTTTGTAGTTATTTAATGCAGTTGTACAATTTGTGATGTTCAATTTTAATGTGCTAGTGGAAGGGTTGTTCATTTGAATTTCTTCAGAGAATAAGAAATAGAGTTGGAAGCCTTTGTTTTGTTTACATTCATCGGTAAACTGCAGCATACGCTGAGCGGGCAATGTAATCATCCTCACTATCTTTGCTGCCTCTCCCCAGTCTGAAAATTTACAATGCCAATGAGTGGATCAATATGATCATCAGATTACATTGTAGAAGAGAAGAAGTTTGCCTCACTAGAGTTTAAGGCTGTAGGGTAGAGACTTTTAAGGCAGATCCACGCTCCCCATTCTTTTTGTAGCTCCCATTCACATTAACTGTGTAACAGCCAATATCATAATGCCATAATCTATGGTGCAACCAGAGATGGAATACTGTGCACAGTCCTGGTCACCCCACATGAAAAAGGGTATTACAGAGCCTGGAAAGCGGCTTGGAGAATGAACTTTGGTTTACTAGAATCCCAAAGTCCACCAGCGAGAGCCAGGTGCAAAAAACATACACTTAGAATTTGAGGTGATTCTTAGTACCAGAACTGAATGGGGCTCAAAAAAATTTCTAGACAAAACTCCACTCCAGATTCCTCCTTCCCAAAACTTTGTTCATTTCAGAAGCATAACTTATGGCAGATGACGGGGGAGTCATTTTAGTGATACTATTGTTAAACTATTAATAGTAATAATTTTATTGTAGCCAAAAAGTTATCAGTCCCCTAACAATTGATATAACAATTGTTATATAAGAATAAGCAAAATAATACAATTTTAGGGGGGAAACCAATACAAAAAGGAAAGAAAAAAAGAGAAAAGATAATATAAAAATAACTAAATAAACAAATATACTAATTAATAACTGTGCTTTATTATCTTCATCTGTTGTTATAATGTCCAAATGTTCAAAGCTGAAGTGGGCATATATTGTTGTAAGTCCGGTTGATGTGTGTAGAATAAATCTCCACCATATAGCATAAAAGGATAGTGATTCTGTTTTTCCTTAGATTAGAAGGAGATCGTGAGTTATCTTTTCTGATATTGCCAGTGACCATATATTTTGGTACCATGCCGATAAGTTCAAATTGTCCAGTTTTTCCCACTGTTATGTAATTGTCTTGCGAGTGGCAGTTAGTCAAAATAATAATAAATCTTTACATGTCAAACTTACATTAGATCCTTTGTATATTGATAATAAGAATAATTCTGGATCATATACAGTGCTTTCTCTAGTAATAACCATTAATTCTCTGTGTACTAACATTCAGAATCCCTGTATATGTGGACAAGTCCACCATAAATGAAAATATGTGCCTTTTATCACACAGCCTCTCCAACAAAGGTGGCTGCTTGTTGAAGCAAAATGTGCTAGCTGTATTGGTGTATGATACTATCTGTGTAGTATTTTCGGAGAAGTTTCTCGAATAGAAGCTGATATTGATCTAAACGGTCCACAAATTATTCCAGCTAGCATCATCTAATTCCCTTCCAAAATCTCCTTCCCACACTTTCTTCAAGCCCACCATCAGACCCATCTGAGTATCTATTAGGATAGTATAAACAAGAGATACGATTCCTTCCCTCCTTCCCCATTTTAGAGATACTATTGTTAAACAATTGGAGTGAGAGAGGCTTGCTGATTTACCACGCCTTACCCAGGGGTCTATCAGCAGATCTACCTTCTGCCCATCCTTGGGCTAATGACCTCCACTTACTAGTTGATGAAATGTGTATGCATTATTTTCCATGGTGCCAAAGGGATCTGTGAAAGAAGGTTGGGGTCCATCCAATCTCCCGGCAAGGTAGGCTTTGGACCAAGCGCCCGGTAACTCAGATCCTCACCTCCCTAACCCTGTACCAAGACAGTATTAGCCAGCCCTTCGGAGAATAACCACTCATACCACAAGCTAGGGACTGTAGTAGTTTTATTTACACACACTAAATCTTACATGTAAGGCCCCAGTCAGAAGCACAAGCAAGGAATGCAAAGGGAAGGGAAGGAGAGGGGGGAATGAGGGGAAGAGGTTTGAGGTAGGAATAACCGGCAATTGAACACCAACCAACCACTTAAAACTTTAGCCCACCGTAAATCACGCCACAAAGGTGAAAAGTCCTCCCTGGAGAGTCCAGACACTTAAAACAAAACAAAAAAACTATCTAAAACCAAGCCATAACCCAGCTCATCAGGGATCTCCCGTTCCACGCGTGTGTAGTTCCAGGGAAGATGGCTGGCCCCTGGTTACCCACTCCTTTATCCCTTTTTGGGTCTGGCAGTACCATGACTCGCATCAACCAATCCCAAGCCTCACTCGGGCCTCTGGCTCCTCCCTCCCTTGCGAAGGGCCCCCCACCGCCAGGTCGTGTTTTTCCCCACAGCTGAAGCGAGTCAACACCCAATTAGCCCGACCTAGGGCTAATCTTATAACTTCCCAGGCGCTGTTGTCCGGGGAGTGTTCAGCTTAACAAGCTGTTTTCTCAGAGATGGACCTTGAGAGCTGTTCTCCCAAAGTCCCCCTCCCTCCCCATTAGGAGGCCTGAACAAGACTGCAGCCATCTTGGGGCGGTCTTCACAGGATCTACTTCTCAAAAGCCATTATGGCAGGACAGCTGAAGGGAAAGGATCAGGAGTAGACACAGGTAGCATGGCTGTGGTTCCTGCACCCACTTCTCTGAAAGGATTTCCCACCTGCTCTGCACGAGAATCCAGGTGCATGCCAGCCCTTTGTACCTGCCAACACCAGTCACAATGGGATGGAGCAGACAGCTCTGTCCCCTGATGCTCCAGCATCCAGCAAACCTCCTCCCTGATCTCCTGGAGCTTCATGGAGCTATTACAATGGGCAAGCCTAGTTTTCAGAGTTTATTCATACCCATGCAATTTAATGATGGACAATGTTTGGGGGGAAATGGATCTCTGTGCTCTGATCAGTCGTCTTAGGCTGAATTAAGGCTTTTAGCAGATATAATCTCCCATTTGGAGCCCGTCTACCCACTCACCCAGTGTTCTGTGATGATGGAGAGGGCTGAAATAGTGTGCTGGCCCTCTGGTGAACCCACAATCAGACCGGACTAGTAGAGACTCCTTTCCTGATTATAACAATTACCGTTGAGCTATGGACACATAATGCTAGTTGTGTTTAATTCCACCAGGAAAAAGGGAGGTTGATTAATGCTATCCCAGTCCTCACTTGTGATTTACAATTTAGAAGGTGAGCAACCACTTAGGGCCCAGTCTAATTTGTTCTTCATGTGGTGATCATAGCAAGTGGTGCTTGTTTTTTTCCTCTAGAAAAGCCATATCAAGACAGTCAACTTCTCCATATCAAGCCAGAGGAACACAAGATGTTCCCCATCTCTGACAAAGTGGGATCCATCACTTGTTATGTTTTCTATCTCTCCGAAGTAATTGCAGTGATGAACTCTTTGGAAAGTGTCATTGTTTTGCAGCTCAGACATCTTGGAATGGACTCCATAGAGAGATTCCTGAAGTCAGAAGCTTCAAGTCACAGGAAGCCCACCTATTTGGAGGTCAGTCCCAAGTGGTTGACATGTTCAGGCCAGTGAGGCAGGAACAGCCCAGCTGTGTAGCTTTGAAATGGGTTCCAAATGGTCCTCGTTGCCACGACAGCTGGTCGGCGTCCAGAGCCGAGGGTTCCGGCCTGGCTCTTTGTGGAAGTTGGCGTTGGTGCGAGTGGAGGTGTCTTGTCTCTGCTCCTGGACTTCATCAGATTTTATTGTTGCGGAATTTGAGTTCTTTACAACTCTTCACTTGAGAAAATCTTAAACGTAAGTGGATATTGCTCCCTCCACACAAATCTGACCCTGAAGGAATCTTGAATGCCCAAATTGGAACAGTTTGGAGGGCTTAAATAAGGGGATTTCATGGAGAGTAAGAAATATTGAGATTGTGAGGTACATCCGCATCCTGTTTTTCCCCTGGGTTGTTTGTTGTCTATTTGAAGTCTTTGAGAAACGAGCAGTATGCGTTTCCTTAGGTCCTCCTCAATCCCTCAGACTATTGGTGTATCCTGTTTTCAGAAGCTCTAGAGCAGGTGCAGACAAGTTGGTAGGCAACCTCCCCATGTTTTGGACTACAGATCCCATCAGCCCCAGCCAGCATGGCTAATGGTCAGGGATTGTGTGTGCTGTAGTCTCAAACATCTGGGGAGCACCAGGTTGCCTACTCCAGGATTAGAGTGTGTCCTGATATATCATCAGCCTTAGCCCTTCCCCACTCCCCTTTCTCAAAATTCGGGAAATATCCTTTTGATGTGGTTGTGTCAGAGCTGGTTTTAAAGAAACAGGTCTAGTGCCATGATGTGCAGTTTGAATTTAATGTCAGAACTGAACATCCCACTGGGGGCCTAGAAGGTTCTGCATCCCAGATACATAGGGTTATGTAAACAGTACCAGATCTGGCCCACTGTCTCAGGCCTAAACCAGCGTTTTAGGCTCTGATTCAGCAATCCTACATTCCCTGCCTAGTTCTGCTATGAGTTTGACTCAGGGCCAGCGGTTGATTTCTAGTTCAGGGCTGGGGATGGTCCACGAGGACCCTTGGCTATCCTAGTGGAAGGCTGAAAGGTCTCAGCCGCTAGAGCGAGGGTCCCCACAAGGTCTCCCCTGGTGTCTCCCTGTTAGGGTTGTACAACATGAGGTTCTGGAAGGGGCTCAAGAAGGGTTTCTGCTGTCGTCGCTCATGTTGTCATCGAAAGAAGAAGAAAGACAAGGACACAGAAGATTCGTTGGGTGAGTTAATAGGTCAGGTCTGCACTTAAGGTTATCATTGTAGACAGGTGGGAACTGCAACAAAACATTGCAGTGCAGAATGCTCCTGTTTAAGGTGCCAGTCAGCCATGCTATCTCCCAAGATACTCCATTCTCTTCGCCATCACCCCACCTTGGTTTTTCCAACCCTCCCCACCGAACTCTCAGCATCATGTGCCCACTGAGCATGCTCGGCCCTTATTGGGCTGTTTTTGGTCCCTTCCTGGGGTTTTTCTTTCACTGTGTGTGTGTGTGTGTGTGTGTGTGTGTGTGTGTGTGTGTAAGAGAGGGAGAGAGAGAGATGGCGCCATTGTAGCTACATAATGATTGGCAATTGCTGAACATTTACTTCTAGCGTATATTAAAGTTTCCTTATGGCTGCCTGTTAGAGCCACACAGAATATTGTCCCTGAAAATAGAAAGCTAGAGGAGAGCAAGTGGGAGAAAATAGCTGCAGACACCCACATCAAGAGTCTTCCACACTGAGGCTTCTCAAGCATCCTGTGCCTACCAGTCCCACAACGGACTGACAGCCTTACGGATAACGTTTCGCAGACGTGGGTGGTCTTCATGCTGTGTTATGGGCCTGGGGCCCACAGACCCCTCTCTGGCCACAGAGAGCTTCTCACTAGGCTGACTATTAGGACAGTGTATCCCCTGTCCCCAAACTTGACTTCTGAGTCTTGTTTTTGGCACAAAAAATCATTGGGGTGGTCTCACTCAACAAAAGTACAAAGGATGGGATGGAAGAGCTATGTTTTTGTTACTGCCATGTCAACACAGAGGGAGGGACACTCGGCTCCTGTAGTCTCATTGACACAATTTGTTCAAACAATCACACCATAGGTGCCAGGTTCTGAATCGCAAAGGAACCAGCCCAATCCCCGACCCTTTGGTCTATCACAGGACCCTTCGTTGCCTTTCCTTTTCCTCCGCCATCTGCCTCAGCTATTGAGATCAGTCTGGTCATGGTGGGAGGCACAGAGGGAGTTGGCACCTTACCTCTGTTGCTGGAAGTACAGGCAGTCAGGAGGGGCATTTCTGCGCACCGGAAAGGCTGAAGGGAGAGGAAAGAGTCTCTTTTGAGCCCTGGCTTCTGCCGTTCAAGAAACACCAGACCTTTGCTTTGTCTTTTCCCCTTCCAATAGGCCCAGGCCCTAGTGGCCAAGAGAAGAAAGAACTGGAAAGAAGGTGAGAAAGATAGGGAGGGGGGTTGTGGGCGTGCACGATTCTGCCCCCCCTCCCTCCGGCCTTGGAGTGCCGGGATTTCTCCAGGCATTCACGAGTTCTGGGGGGGATCCGCACGTCGCTCCCAGAGCGCTTCTATGCGACTCCACTGCACCCCGAAAACGATAGTCAGACTTCCCTGTAAAAGAAATGACGAAGAGCCATCCATGCCGCCGACGCCGAGGGGAGCTCTCCGCCGGCGAGGAGAGCTCGGCAAAAGAAGACGGGGTAGAAAGCTTCTTCCGCTCTTCACCCCGCCTTCTTTTGCCGAGCTCTCCTCGCCGGCGGAGAGCTCTCCTCGCCAGCGGTGGGGGCGGCATGGACGGCTCTTCGTCGTTTCTTTTACAGGGAAGTCAGACTATCGTTTTCGGGGTGCACTGGAGTCGCATAGAAGCTCTCTGGGAGCGACGTGCGGATCCCCCCCTGGCCTCTTTTGCAGATCTCAGAGGACTGCCCTCAACATCCAGGACTTCGATTTCCTGGCAGTCCTGGGGCAAGGAGGTTTCGGGAAGGTAAGTGAGCCAGAGTGCAGAGGAGCAGCTTTCCGGTGGGGGTGGAAGGAAGGCTGGGGCTGAGACCTCCCCTCTCTTTCAGGTCTTCCTGGCGGAATACAGGCCCAGGAAGACGCTGCTGGCCGTGAAGACCCTGAGGAAGGCAGCAGTGCAAGACATCAGGCGGTAAGTGGGAAGGGCCTCCCTGCCTTGTGAACAAGGTCCTCCTGAGGAGGAGGAGGAGGTGCTTTGGACAAGCCCAGCCGGGTCCCAGGCGGGGGCTGTGGGCGCTGGGCGGGTGCCTTGCTGGCTCCCCGCTCGAGGTTCCCCCGTGAACCGTCCCCTTGGCTCCTGGCGCTTGGGAGCCCAGGTCCCTGCCCAGCACAGCCTCCCTGCTCATTCCTTCTCCTCTCCTTCCTTCCTTTGGCTTTGCAGGCTGGAAACAGAGAAGCGGGTGCTGGAGGGCAACACGCAGCGGAAGCACCCCTTTGTCATCCACCTCTTTGGGTGCTTCCAGACTGCCACCCACGTTGCCATGGCGGTAGAGTACGCGCCCGGAGGAGACCTGCGGCACTACCGCCAGAAGAAGAAGAGGAAGCCTTTCAAGGAGCCCTGGGTCAGGTGAGGGTCTCTGGAGCCCTCCATGCCGTGACAGGGGTTGGCAGGCAAGCTGCCCCTGGCCTCGGTGGCCACGTAGAGCCATCCTGGCTTGTAGCCATGGCTCAGCGGATGCGGTCCCCACAGAGGGCCTTAAAAAGGCAAGACAGGGCCTGAATTTCTCCCCATCTTTTTTTGGATAGGTTCTGTGTCGGCTGCATCACGCTTGGCCTGGAACATCTCCATTCTTCGAACATCATTTACAGGTAGGGTATCTGTCAGAATGACATTGTCAGAGGAGGGTGAGGGAAACACTGGATATTTGTCATGGGATTCTGCCTAGATAGGAGCAATGCTGATCATTCCTCGAAGGAAGGATGATCTGGATTCCTCTCGTGTCCCGGCTTTAGGTTCCGGATCCTTCCTTCAGGGATAATAAATGTTCACAAGTTTGGGACATTTATAGGGCATTCCTTGCTCTAAAGTGGCGGATTTCAAATGGTGCTCTGAGGCACCGTGGAATCCCCTAGCGAGATCCCGAACGGGGATCAAGCTTCCTTAAAGGGCTGCTTCTCGCCCTCCGCGCTGCACAGCTGTGCCTAGCCAGCACCCCCACTGAACTGAGGATCGGGCCCTCTGCAGCCTCTGCCACCGTCCTCTGCAATGTTCGGAGGTTCCCTGGAAGACAGGCAGGATTGCCACAGCAGGCAGATATTTAGACGGAAAGGGCAGGAAGTTAGAACCCCACTGCCTTCGGGTTTCTGCACTGCTTGCAGGCAAGGTGCTGTAACCATCGGGCAACATCCAACATAAGAGTCAACCCATTGAAATCAATGGGACGTAAGTTGGACATGACTGACTTAAAGTTCCATTCATTTCAATCGGTCTACTCTAAGTAGGACTTAGGCTGGATTTTGCCTTTATGTTTGCCGGGTCTCTGTCTGTTTCCCTACCGCTGCTCCAAGCAGCATCGCGAACTCCTTTGTGGACCCTGGAAGGCTGCAGGGACGCTCCCTGTAATTGCTCCATGGCAATATCCTCTTCTTACGATGAGCTTCAAGGCTGTCTTTGCCCAGGGCCTTCAGGGTGTCCCAGACAAGCTAGCCTAAGGGGTGGATCAACGGGGAGCTTCCCTCTTGGAGACCTCCCGCTCACTGCAGCCTCATCCCGTCCGTGGCTCAGGGACCTGAAGCTGGACAACCTCGTCATCAATCGGGACGGCTACATTAAGATCACGGACTTCAGCCTCTGCAAAGAAGGTAATGGCAACCGGATGGCGTATGTGGGAGGCCCTTGATCCTGGGGCAGAGCTCAGGCGCTGGCTGGCTGGAGCAGGGGGGGCAAAGGGACGCTTTCTGTTAGTAACACCCTGCCCTCATTTATTCCAGGCATCGGCTACGGGGACAGGGCTTTGAGTCGCTGTGGCACCCCTGAAACCATCGCCCCCGAGATCGTCAACCGCAAGCCGTACACCAGATCCGTCGACTGGTGGAGCCTCAGGGTTGTCATCTACCAGCTGTTCACCGGAAAGGTAAGCACAGGAGCAGGGGCTGAGCCGTGAAAGAAAGGAAAGGGCCCGGGAGTTGAGGGGAAGAACCCTCCGCCGCCAGGAGGAGTGGGGCCAACCTTCCCACCCAGCCCCCTTTTCCTCTTTCAATGCATCTCCTTGGGACTCTTGGGTTCACCTACACGGCACGGATTCCAGGAAGCCTGTCGTTCAGCCCAAGCAGAGAGCCTGAAGTCACCGGGACGAACAGTTTGCCTCTTCAGGGCTAATAAGAGACGGATTTCCAGGCTGGTAGCTGAGGGTGACCTTGGTCCAACCTCCCAGGCGGGTGAATCGAGAGTTTTGTGACTTCCCTTCCCTGGCTGACCCTTTGCGTTTCCTCTCCTGCATTTCAGAACCCGTTTGATGGAGACAACCTGAGACTGCTGGCCAACATCATCACAGCCCCTGTGAAATATCCAGCAGCTCTGTCGGAGGAAGCCGTTTCCATCATGTCCCAGGTGAGAGGATGAGGAATTCATCCTTGCCACGTACTAATTGATGGTGGGCTGTCCAATCCTGGGCCGGGGCCTCCGAGGTGAGCAATGCAGCCCCCACAGCACATCTTGAGCGGGTCGTCCAGCCCTTCTCCCACCACCACCTGCTCCTCCGGCGCAGTGCACTAACAGACCACCATCCCGAGCTTGCTGGGGGATGGGCCAAGCAGCGACAGAGTTGCCTTGCGTTTTTTTTCCGTGGCACTGGGATCTAGAAAGGAGAAAAGGTTGTGTGGTCTCTTGTTACCTTTCGAGACTCACGGCCATTCTGCAGTGGCAGCCATCTCCCCCCTGCCACACACCCATACCCCATGCCACAAAGCCCGTGCTCCAGGAGGTGGGGCCCAGAGGCCTTTGAGGGGCAGAAAGCGATGGCTGCGACGGAGCGGCCTAACCCAGGGCTGGAACTGCCTGGTCCTTGAAATGAAAAAGAAATATGCAAAATCCGTTAAATATAAATTGTGGCATCGGCCCCGGTGGGCCACCTGGAGCCTGCGGGTTCTGGCATTTGCCCACCCATGCTGGCTGCTCACACTGGGCCCGGTTCAAACTGCAGAAAGATTTGGGCCTCCCTTGTTCTCCAGCAAATCACGGCAGCGGCCTTGTCGTCCGAGGCCTGCAGGCAATCGTGCCCAGTTCTCAGCTCTCCCTGGCGAGTTCAGACCCTGAAGCTGTGCTTCTCCAGGGAAGGGCAGAGACACAGCCTGGCTTTCGGTGGGCTGCTGCCTTCGGTGGGCGGCCGGGCAGCCGATCCTGATTGTGCCGGTACTGTTTTCTAGCTAATGCAGAAGAACCCCAAAGCAAGATTGGGCAGCGGAAAGCATGACGCGGCTGACGTCAAGGGCCACCTCTTCTTCCAGGTATGTACGTGGTCAGGGGTGAGGAGTGGAGCAGCATTTCCCCGCCGCTCTGAAGTCCTCTGCTTCCCCAGGAACCCGACGGCCTACGTGGGGCTTCCTGCCCCTCCCCTTCCTTCTCTCCCCCCACCTCCCTGCCTTCCTCCGTTGCTGGGAGCACACGGTGAGAAGGCGTGGTCTCTGTTTTTGGCCTTGGTGGGTTGTGAGCCTGGGAAATTTTCTGTGGGGTGTCCATGCTGGTTGCTTCAGCGAAGAAGTCACTGGCCTGGCCACCGGGCTTGTTTCCAGGAGTTTGCGTGGGAAGACCTTCTCCACCGACGGATGACATCTCCCCTCGGCCCCGTGGAAAAACTACACCAGCTTGACCCAAAGTCCGTCCGTGACATCTCCCTTCTCAGCTCAAGTGCTGCAGATGCCTTGGAGATGCACTTCGAAGGGTTCAGCTGAATAGCTGAGGGGGCTCTCTCCATCAGCCCCAGCAGGTCAGTGTCCTTCGTCCCAGAGGTCATTCCTGCTGGGTGGCCCAGTCTGCCCAGGGAGATGACCCACGCCGTCCAGGGCCCGGCCTCTCCCTGCGATTGGCACCCTGCGGTCCCAAAGCCGGAGACAGGAAGGCCCTCTGAGGCTAGGAGGGTCCGGGAGCCCTTGCAAAGCCTGGGTGACCTTTTCAGGCTCAGCTTCTCTGCAAGAGGGAGAAGGTCTTGTGAACCCGTCCTTCGTTTTGTGTTTCCAGGGAGAGCAGTGGCCAGTGCCAAAGAACACCTGCCAGTGCGTGCTGCGAGGAGGAGGAGGAGGAGGAGGAGGTGTGGGAGGAGGCCTCTGCCTCCAGTGAAAGCCCAGCTTCCCCCGGCCAGCTTCTACCTCTGGCGCCACCGTCCGCTAGCCAGCCTCCATCTCTGGCTCCATCTTCTGTTGGCCAGTTCCCACCTGCGGCTTCACCTCCTCCCAGCCGGCCGCCATCTCCGGCTTCAAGCACCGGGGCCGCTCCATCCCTGCTTGAGCCCTCAGCCCTCAGCTGCAGCCTCTGGACGGATCCGGAGAGGAGGACGGACTGCGCCGTGGCCCGAGCAGCTAGCCTGCCAAACATGTACGGCTCCCCGTCCCCTTCCCCAGGGAAAGGGCTGAGATGGGTTCTGGCCGCTTCGGCGGAAATGGAAGCCAGGGGCCCTGATGCACGTTTGCTCTCCTTGCAGCTGCGGTCACCAGCAGGACTCCCCTCCGTGCCTTCCACGCAGCTCTTCAAGGTGCCAAACAACGGTACGCTTTCCTCTTTCCTCTCCCTTTAGAGGAGGACACGTCGCCCCTCCTTCGCAGTCCCATAAGGGCACAGGCTGAGCTCTGGCCAGGAAGGGCCCCTCAGCCCAGTGCGGGTCTCAGCAGTCCCTCGTGCCCAGGGGGGCCTCAGGGAGGAGCGGGTGGGATGGCAGCCTTGTCTTGGCGGAGGGGCTCATGCTTTCTGGCGCCTTCTCTTTGCAGTGAGATGTCTCCAGACCGGGTGGAGGAAGACCGAAGAAACGTAAGTCCTCTCCCACGCCCGAGTGGAGCACCACTGATGCCTTCCAGTGGAAAGGTGTGGGGTTTGAGGCCTCCACGGCGACGCTCCGGGATGCAGCCCCCTCCGTGACCCCCTGGGCTGGGCTGGGCCCCCTCCCTCTTCCCCTCCCCTCCTGTCCCTTGCCGAGACTCAGCTGTGCTTCTTCCTTCCCTCCCTCCCTCCCTCCCTCCTCCTGTCTGGGCCATCTCCCGGCTGCTCGGAGTTGGTCCTGCGGGTGGCAGGTGAGGACAGAACCAGGTAGCAGTGGCAGCAGCGCAAGCCACGGAAGCAGGCACAGGTAAGGGGGCAAGAGGGGCCCGAGGAGAAGGCCCTCAAGGGAGGGGACCCGCTCCCTGCCAAGCACTTGGTTGGGCTCTGGGAAGTTGGCTTGGAGCACTTGGGGCCACAGGGCTAGAGAGAGGGGGCGGAAGAAAGAGGGACACGTAAGGACCCCCAGGAAGAATCAAGGGGGGGAGGACTTCTTGGAGGACCCCGCACCAGGTGAGAGGCCCATGAAGTTCCCGGTGGCCTGGAGTGGGGACACTTTGCGCCCTCCGCCTGCAACACATGCAGTAGTTCAGCTGCCAGGCCTCACTGGACAATTTTTTACGGTTCTTAGAGGGATTTCACCAAGCGAAGCAGGCAGCCTCTGAAACGGGAAGCAGCAGCAGATGACGGGAACGATGGATATCCGGGACAGCCAGGAACATGAAGAGGACCTCAAGGAACACGAAGAACGGCTCTTTTCAAGGCACCAGCAGGTACTACAGGGCATGAGATTTTGGGGAGGGGTAGAAAGGCGGAGTGTGATGTGCGGAATTATGTGCTGGCCTCCATTTTCACATTCCCATGAATGTTGTTGTAGAACTTTTCCTGCTTAGGTTCTGGGGTCTGGAGTTCCATGAAAACTCATCCCTCTGACTCACATTCTCGCCCAAGTGCCAAAACCTCTTAGCCAGCAAATGGAGAAGGGGGTTGAATAGCAGGAGGGGGTGCATTTCAACTCAGCCCTGGTTATTGCAAGGTTTGTGGGCGATAACCAGAGATTTGGTTATCAGGGATTATCCTGATAAACCATTATCAGGGACTTGGGAAGGAATCTCATTGAGAAATGCAGAAACGTTACGTTTGTGAAAATTTACAATGCGTCTGATTTATTTATTTTTTATTTATTTTATTACATTTATATACCGCCCCCCAGCCGAAGCTCTCTGGGCGGTTTACAACAATTAAAAATAGTAATCATTAAAAGTATACAAAATTTTTAAAAAACATAAAAACAGTAAAAAAAACCACAACAGTATCCATTTAAAATAACAATTCTGGGGTCCATTAAAACAAACTTAACGTTATTAAATGCTGTTAAAAT
This sequence comes from Elgaria multicarinata webbii, assembly GCF_023053635.1. Lineage (NCBI taxonomy): Eukaryota > Metazoa > Chordata > Lepidosauria > Squamata > Anguidae > Elgaria > Elgaria multicarinata. The sequence goes on from NC_086176.1 coordinate 10,941,546, forward strand.
GCCTGGGAGAAGAGAAAGGTCTGATGAAAAAATAACTGTTGCGATGTGCAGTCCCTTCGCCAGGGTGCTCGAGGGTTTGGCCCCATGACTTGTGGGTCTCCAGAGGCCTCTTTGGCCACTGTCTAGGATCCCACCACTACTCTCTTTTTCTCCCAGCAAAGTTGCAGCCGTAGCGCTCGGATGGGAGAAGGCGGACCACGCAAGCCAGGTGAGTCCTGCAGGAGCAAGAGCCTTGCGTCCCCCTCGCTCACCGGCTTGAAGTCAGGCCTGCACAACATGTGACTTGCCAAGGCAAATGCAGCCCGCCAGGATCCACAGAGCCTCGAGAGCCCCCCCCCCCCCGGTGATTTCCAGGGGTGTCTGTAAAGCCCCCAGTAGGACCAGAGCTGCATTTCGATTTGGTGGGCCCCAAGTTACGCAGGCATGTTTTAGCTCTGTGTTCCTTTAAAAATGTCTTTCTTTTTGCAGTATTTGAAAATAAGCAATGTGTAGTTTATGTTAGGAAACTATCCTTGCCTACATGACGGAAATTGCTTATGTCTGCTTTTCAGGGACATGACTTAGGGCAACCCTGACCCACCCAACATGGTTTGCAAATGAGGCCTGACAGACACCACCTTGAAGGCAGTGCGAGGACAGAGGCAACTCCTGTTCATGGAATCTCAGGTCCAGCTAGATCAGGGTTTGTGCCTGGTGACCTGATGAAACGGAAAGTGTTGACATTCTGGACAGACCAGCTGAGGCAGGTAGGAAGTATTTACTGCTGGGGGCATCCTGTCGAATTAATACTACATTTGGAAGGCAACGGTCATCGCTTGAAAAATATGCTGGTGACAGGGAGGGGTTCCATTTGAAGATATGCTCCTTTTTCTAAACTTCCTTGTTTTGATTCTGTTAAATTGTAATAGCCAATATTCTCCCCAAGAAGCCACACTGGTGTGTAAACGGGGTGCCGGGTAGGATGACGCCTGAGCATCTGGAAGGGAGTCCAGCTGATGTCAACGGTAAACAAGACTATTCCCAGGCAGAATGCTGAACCACAACGCTGGGAAATAATAAGCAAGCAGGAATTGCCCACGCCGTGCTGACACTGCACCCACCTCTTTTGGAGGCAAGAGCAGGCTCCTGAAAGGCAGCCGGGTCTCACAAACTCTGGGAGGCTTCCTAGAGATGGCAAGATTTGCAGGCAGGATGACTAGCACGACCCCCAAACCTAAGAACCCAGAAGAGGAATGTGTGGGTAGGGGCTGGGTTAGTTTTGAGAGACTCCCATTGAGTTCTATGGGAGAAAGTGAAGAGGCTGCGACATGGAAGAGCAAACCCATTCCGCAGACGGAGGTGGCTGGTCAGGAGGGAGATCCTGGGCATGGGGTGGGGAAGTGGGGTGCAGGGAGCGGCAGAGAAGGGCTGAGGAGCAGAGGGAGGGGGGCCACAAGGGTTTGCTCCGCACCCCCTACCCTAGCTTGCTGCCCTCATGTGTGGTGGGGGGGGACACTGGCCCTGTTCCGAAGACACCTTAAGCCATGGCTTTAACCATGGTGAATAAAACAAAAAGCCTTATTCACCGTGGTTAAAGCCATGGCTTAAGGTGTCTGCTGAACGGGCCCTGTCTCTCACCAGCATTGAAGGAAGATGCTGCTGTCCGTCAGCTTTTGTACATGGAATCCTTCATCTCAAGCAGCAAAATAGGTTGGGTTGAATACAGTTTTATCACTTCCAGTAACTTCAAGATGTAGGCTCCCATCACAACTCCATATAACTGCACTTCCCCAAATCGCATAATTTCACACTCTCAAACCATGCTGCTGCACTTGTGAGCTGTTTTGGTTTTCATTTCCATAGTTCATCATTCATTTCAATATTTTATGAAATCAATTCCACTTAAGTGTCTCGATGAGATGCCAAATCCATGCTTGCTGCAACGTCATTAATAGCATTCTTGACCCTGGGAACCAAACTTTCCCAGCTTCTTGATTGCCAGAGATTCTGATTGTCATAGAACCATTTTGAACTAAGCTGGTATGGAGGCATGTCAGGTACACAGTGGGGAAAGTGCAGGGTCAAGGAGGGAGGTGGCGCCAACCCAGCCCCATGAGGGCAGCCCCAGGATCTTGGGCAAGAGGGCTGAGAAATCCACCAAACAGTTGGAGAAACATGGGCGGGACAAGACATGTATCCTGACGGTAGTAGCCTATCAGTCATTCTTTGGTTGAGGGAGGGGACCCTGGTAAAGAAAGGGGCTGCCAGTCGGGAAAGTCTTCCCCCCTCCCAGAAAATCCTGACATTGCACTCCTTCAAGAAGCACATCATAAAAAGGGAAGATTTGCTCTCGAAATATCCAGGACTGGGATCCATTAAATCTCAAAGGGTCGTGACAGCTCTTGCCAAGAAGTGTGACTTAGTTGTGGAAGGGAGGGCCATTGCAGAAAAGGTGTGGCGTTACTGGCTGAGCCTCGAGAGCGTTTGTCTGCCCCACCCATCTCCACGGGTACTTAAGCCTCCAGTGCGAGCCAAGCAGTGGGCAAGAAGTGGACAAAGCGGGACTGCCACCTTGGAAGAAAAGCAGAACCAGAGGAGAGTTTGAAGTGACAAGCAGCTGACACAAAGTGCCACAGCTGCGCAGAGGACAAGAGGGGAGTACTCATCTTAATCCCACTGGCATTTGTCTGACAGAAGGCCAGGAAGCAAAGGGATTCAGCTGGCAGGTTAAGCTTGAGAATAACCGCAACGCTATAATGTGATTTGGCTTTTATTTTTTATTGGATTTTTCTCAGTGTTCATTAAGTGTTTTTTTTTTAACATTTGCTTTTACTTGATCTCATGTTATTTCAAAAGTTCATGTAGAGGTTGGGTGATCTAACTGGAAACATGGAATTAACTAGGGCACAGAAGAGTCGCAACACCAGGATTGAATCTTTTCCCCTTTTGGCACAGAAATCTATACTGGAATCTGATAGAGATCAAGTGAAGTGTAGTTCTTCCCTGAGTAAGAAGGGACTTGGTACTGATTTATGTACATTGGAGAATGTACATAAACAACCACCATTTTCTCTGCAAGGAATGGGAGAGCAGAAAAACCTCCAGTGGTAGGCTACATACAGTAGATATACAGAATAATCGGCAACTGGATTTAGAATCCTACAGCAGTGGGGCAAATCTCACGCCCCCAGAGCAAACTCACATTTCAGAATCTAATTCTAAAAAAAGACTTGCTGGATAGATAAGAGAAAATGACCCTGTAATGGATGAGCATGGAATTGCTTCTAAAATTTACAAACATTTAGGAGAGCACTGTTTTATTACAGCACAAATATATGAATGTTTATTTTAAAAGTTGGATTGCATAGGACAGGAGCTCTCAGGGCTAAAGGCTGTTATGCAAGTGATTACAGCATTAATAGAAACAGGGATAGGAGTAGTAGCCCCTGCTAATAATTTATTCAAACAGGACCGTGAAGTTACAATGTGTGACAAAAATTATTCAGGTTATGAAAAGTTGACAACAGTTTGACAAATGACGATTAGGCCAATGAGTCACACTTGAGATATTTTCCTGGTTTGGGAGGAACATGCGGAGGAAATCTGGGACCCTCTAAATGAGAATGACTGCCCTGTAGATGATTTATCTATTCTTAATTTATCGTCTGCAGATTTAGAGTGAATTATAATAAATGAATGGAAGGAGGATCTAGCAAGAGAGGCCACCTTTCCATTACAAGCTACAGAGGTACAGTCTGCAAAAATGGCAGCTAGTGTTCAAGATGAGCTGGATGGTGCCAATAAAACCCAAAAAATGGGGAGAGGGAGAGGTGGTTTGATCATTTTGGTATCTCTTAGTGTGAAGGCTGTAGTGGAAGACATGGCACTAAAAATAGTCAGTATATCCAGACCTTGATGATTCACAATAGGAAGGGTAGAAAGATTATCTGCATAAATGTTTACATCCCTCCAGCAGAGTTAGGCTTAAAAGGAATGCACGAAATTCCAAAACTAAACAGGCAGTTTTAGCTATTACGGAGAAACAATGTCAGTACAAAAATCTTCTAGAAACTAAGAAGCTGGAATATTCTAAGTACCTATGGCAAGAACTGGGATTGGCTTGTCTCCAGAAAAAACAACACATGTTTTGGGAGATGGTTTCTTCAGGTTTCAGAGAAGTACAAATCTTCTCTGAAGCCCAAATTCCCACCCACCCCCGGTGCGGGTTGATCATTTTCAAGCCATTTTTGGTGAGTTGGAAGAAGAAAGGTCCCATGTAGAGGAGAAACTACAGCCTATGAAAGACTCTAGAATGGGCCCCTGTAACAACTGGAGAAATTAAAACATTGATCTCTTAGATGTCTAATGGCAAAGCTCCAGGTGAGGATATGATACCACCAGAATTATTTAAAGCAAATTCAGGCTGGTGGGCACCTATTCTAGCAAGACTGTTCTCCTTCATATATTCTTCAGGTTGGATGCCCCCTGGATAGAAAAATAATATTGTGTTCCCTGTTTTCAAAAAAGGTGATAAAACAAACCCTAGCAACTACAGACCTACCAGTTGATTAGATATTGGTTCTAAACTTTATTCCAGATTCTTATTAAATAGATTATTAGATTGGGCCGAAATAAATCAGGTAATCCATCCTGAACAAGCTGGCTTTAGGAAGGGATTCAGCACATTAGACCAATGCTTTATTCTGCAGCATCTAGTCCAGAAGTCAGTCCATGGACCCACAAAAGCTTTGTTTGCTGCTTTTGTTGATCTTTCTTGAGCATTTGATTTTGTAAACAGGACCAGACTATGGGATGGGATAAACTCCAGGCCACAAACATTGACAGGAGACTCCTCATTCTAATTCAAGAGCTTTATACCCATACCAGTATGCAGGTACGCACAGACTCTTTGGGGACCTTGTCTGAAAAGTTAACAACTCTTAGAGGGGTAAGACCAGAGTGCTTGTTAGCACTTTTCCTATTCAGTTTCTCATTAACAATATTGTGAATGATCTCTCCTCTCCATCCTTCTTCCCTCCATCTGTAAGATTACATAAAATCTCTATCCTCTTATATGCAGATAACATGGTCTTGTTGTCCCTTACACAGATAGGGATGTGTGTAGACTATTGAAAAACTTGGGAACTTAGTGTAAAATTGAATTTCTTAAATTTAATTATGATAAAACCAAAATTACGGTATTTTCCAAAAGACTCCAGGACATAAATGGTCCCTGGATAATCATTGTATTGCACAATGTTCACCATACAAGTATTTGGGTGTACATTTTTCAGAGATCTATTCTGGAAGACACATAAACAGACGATTATCTCAGCTGCCTCTAGATTAGCAAAAGCCTGTTACGTTACACCTCCTTTAAAACTAAGGGAGGTCAGTTGGTGGACCCAGTATTGAAAATACTCGAGCAGAAGATTTGAGCACAAATTCTGTATGGTGCAGAAATTTGGAGGCTGGGTAAAATAGATGATGTGGAAGTTCTTCAGAACAAATTTCTGAGAAGCATCCTAGCTCTCCCTCCTAGCACCCAAGCTGCTCTTCATCACGCTGAAGTGGGGCTACCATAACTCTCTGCTAGCATAAACAAGGCTATCTTCTTTTACCTGAAAAGGTTGATTAACGTGCCTTACCACCAATTGGCTAAACAATGCTATCTAGAACAGATGACCAGGGGTGGTTGGACCTCTTTTTGTTTTGAAAAACTGTCTCATCTTGCACTTTCATTGGCTTCCTTTCAGCCAAGTGAGTCAAAGGTTAAAATTAGAGATGAGCTATATACACAGGAAGCAATCAATGATGCTGGAATCATCCAGCATACAGGATTTAGCTAATGGTACAATTTGTCCAAGGGTGAGCGATCTCTCTCTAATTATTTTATTTCCTTGACTCATTCAGAACTAAGGAAGGCTCTCACCGAATTACGCTTCCAGACTATGCCATCAGCATACTTGGAAGGGAGGTATAGAAATGTTTCTTTATTCCAACGCCTATGTTTATGTGGGGCCTCACAAATAGAGAATATCATTCACTAGATCTTTTTCTGTGAACTGTATGGCAGCCCTAGGAAAAGATTTCTTGTACCCTTGCTTCGAGGAATGTCTGACAGAACTTTGGCTGAGCAGTTGTGATCTTGAAGATACAGACCCTTATGTAACTAATCAAGTAGCCTTATTTGCAGTGGCTGCTAAAAAGATTAGAGCAAGGTTCCTGAAAATTGTTGTTGTAGATAGTGCACGTGAGGAATTGATTTGAGTGGCCTGTACAACTTTTTTCCCCTTTGTGATTGTTTTTCTTTCGTTGCTGTTGCACCAAGACTGTATGGCTATATACCATAAAATTGGACTGACTGACTTAGTTGTGATTGAAACATTAAAAGTCCTGCTTGGCAGGTATATTATTCTCGATCTTCATATAGCTACCCAAACTTGTGCCGGTGTTCCCTGACCTGGCCAGTACTCCTGCTTAGCCTCCAGTAATGGAGCAAGGTATTATAGATTTAGTTAGACAATTGGTAAATGGCAAAGCACCAGAAGAAGATATGTTGACCCCAGAGCTATTCAAGCTAGATACGTCTTGCTGAGCCCGTATCCATGCCAGAGGGTGGGGCTCTAGTGTAGTCGTACCCATATATATTGTTATCTTACAGCAGCTTTTGGTAGAATGAACCATGACAGGCTGTGGATAAAATCCTGGAATTCAAGTATTGTCTGATGACTATTTACACTCATCGGAATATGGTTTTGCTGCCATATACTCAGATTGCCATTTACTAAAAGATTTTGGGGCAATTTGTTGTAATGAGCATCTTAGTGTAAATTATAAAAAGACCAAAGTTGTAGTGTTTGGGGAAACCCCCCCCCCAAAAAAAGCATAAATGGTACCTCGATGGACAAATAAGAGAGCAAGTGAGGTGTTTTAATTACGTTGGGGTTTGGTTTACTGACCGGGGTAATTGGTCCCATCATATGATGACCTCTGCTTTGAAGGCATCAAGATCCTCGCAAGCAGTTTTGTGCTTTACTAGAACTAAAAGGAGTAACATGATTTGCCCTTGCTTTGAGAGTTTATAGAGGCAAAGTGCTCCCACAGCTGACCTATGGGGAAGAGATTTGGGGTTTGACAAAAAATAACCCATTTGGAAATCACCCAAAATAAATTTCTTAAAACATTACTCTAGCAGGCAGTATTAGAACAGAGACTGGGACTATGCCAATACAATTTTATATTTTTGTGGCTATGTTTATGTTTTATTTTAAACTTCTAAATATGGATGATTTTAGGATACCTAAAAGTTGTTTTTCTTAGAACAGTTGAAATCTCACCAGCGGACCACCTGGGTAGTGAACTGTGAAGACCAAATGTTAGCATTTGATTTAATACCCCAGGTTCTCAAGGAATGGACCCTAGATCAGCTTCAGAGACACATCAAGAATAAAATGGGCGAGTTTCATTCCTAACATGACCTAGAAGTAATTTAAAAAATCATCATTTTGTTCATATTTGCCTTTTTTCAAAATAATTCATGGATTTGAGAGCTATCTACATGAGTTATCAGTAGCGTCCTTTAGAAAGGCATTTCTGGCATTGCATTTTCAAACTATGCCTTCACAATACTTAAGAGGGCCATTACTGGAAAATACCTGTAGAACAGAGGTTCTGTATATGTGGTGCTCAAGTAATAGAGGACTTATACCACTATTTATTATACTGTTCTCTGTATTCTGAACCTAGGACAAAGTTTTTTTGACTCTATTACAGGATATATCTGACAGCGATGATCAAGTTAAAGTTATATATTTGCTCTCTGTCACAAATTTGTGATAGCAGAATTGCAAGATTCACAGTGGCTGCCCAAAAGTTGAGAAGAAGAGTCATAGAGTAAACTGTAATGATGAAATTTAACATGAAGTTTTAATGTTTCAGTAGTTTAAGCTTTATACATTTATGGACTTTTTAAAATGTAAATTCTTAGTGTCTCTTATTTCAATTCTTTGTATTAAAACTAACTTCTACATATTTATGGGCACCTTCTAATGAAAACCTTTGCTAGTATCTTTTTGTATTTTACTCTTTTGTATTATAGACTTTTGTATACTTATCTGTATTGTTGGTTTATGCATTTGTAAAGTTGATATGACCATGATGGTTGAAACAACAAATAAACATTTACATTTACAAATAAAACAGGTATGTTTTCCAAAGGGCGGGGCTCTAGTATAGTCATACCCATTACATATATATATATATATATATATATATATATATATATATATATAAGCACAATTTGACCATTAGATGTAACTTCTAAAATTTATACAAGATTTTTACTGAACAAATTGGGGAAATGGGCAGTAAATTCTCAGGTCATTGATGAAGAGCAGGCAGGTTTATAAAAAGAGATAAGTGCTTTACCTTGTGCCATCTTGTTTAAAAAACCCAGCATTTTTAAATTAGGACCATTCGTAGATCTAATTTTAGCTTTTGATTTAGTGGAAAGGCTTAAACTATTACAGACTAATATAGGCTGAAGACTTCTCATCTTAATTAGGAATTTGTCCAATGGAGCGTTAGGGTGGGGATTGGTGGGCAGCTGGAAAACATCATTCCATCTGTTTGAGATGTACGGCAAGGATCCATTTTCGCACCCTCTTCAATTTTTACATGAACGATGTTGAACTGTTCTTATTTATTTTATTTTTATTTATTACATTTTTATACTGCCCAATAGCCAAGGCTCTCTGGGCAGTTCACAATTAAAACCATAAAGTATAGCAAAAAGATCATGGTTTTCCCCTCCCGACATACAACAATTTAAGGTCCCTTCTTATATGCAGATGGCATGGTGCTTTTATCCATAACCCAGATTGGATTGAGACAATTGTTGAAAGGATTTGGAACATTTTGTCAGACAGAACATCTTACAGTTAACTATGATAAAACTAAAGTTACATGGTTTTTGGCAAAAGGCCAAATAAGACATAAATGGACTCTGAATGGCCAGGTAATTTGGCAGACTAAGACCTTCAGCTACTTAGGAATCTCGCTACATGAGTGTATGACATGGGAACAACATCAAGCTGCACTCAGATTAACAGCAGCTAAAACAAGTCAGGTAATTCAAAAAAATATTTTACTATAGTAAAGGGGGTGAATTGGTAGTACCATCAACTAAAATGTTTGTTGAAAAAGTAATTGCCCAAATCCCATATGGTGCAGTTATGGGGATGGGGTGATTTAAGTTCTTTGGAAGTGATGCAGAATAAATTCCTAAAAAAACCCTCTTGCGTGTGCCCCAGAGCGCCCCAGCTGTAATGCTCCGAGCTGAAGTTAGTATGCCCTCTATCAAGGCTAGACTACATAAAACACTGTTCATGTGATATCTAAAGGTGAAGCAAATGCCCGATAGTAGGCTACTAACACGATGCTTTCAGGAACAACTCGATCCAAAATTTTGGGGAAAAAGATGTGCACCATTCCCCAAAGATTAGGACCTCACTTTTGACACACTAGGGACAATTGATTTTGGAGGTATCAAAAAACTGATCGAGGATCGGCTGTTCAGCAAATACTGCAATTGGGAGATGGGAAATCTAGCAAACGCCAGGTTTTCCTTGTGATAAAAGTATATAAAAGGACATTCTACTCTGCATCAGTATTTACATGACCTTTTTTGTCCTGAGATGTCAAATTTTGAGAAAACTTGTGTGTTTCTAGCTGACCAGGACAAATACATTACATACCAAGTTTCGTTATTTGCAATAGCTGCTTTAAAATTTGACAGAATTATGTATAATTCTCTCTATATAAGTGATGACGTTGTTTGACGTGTGGCTTTATTTATTGTGGATTTGTTTAGGCTTTTCTCCTTTTTTCTCTTCTTTTTTGTGATGACCCTTGGTTTTAAGCAAATAAAGATTAAAAAGAAAACTGAAACTATTGAGGAAATGAGCTGTTTAAAACAACAACACCAAGAAGTGTGAGGCTATATTACAGGAGAGTCATAAATAGGAAAGTTTATATAAAGCAAGGGAAAACCTTCAAATCCTATAAAAATTAACAAGTGTGAACTTCAAATCCTAGATGCTTTGGATATTACAATGATATACGAATGAGATATATTATGAATTACATCACAATAGTTCTAAATTGTTGGTCAACTCCATTAAGAAAAAGCAAAATGCTAATCATATTTATTCAATAAGATATCAGTGAGGGGGGCAACTTTTTAATCATAAAAAAGTTTTAATAACATTTATACTTCTACTCATTTTAAAACTGAGCATATCATGAAATTCCTGAAAAGAAGTCAACATGGAAACATATCCTAAATTTGAATCAAGTAATTGCAAACAGCTTTGTAAACACTGGTTAAAAAATCAAGATTGCCACATAACTCTCTCTATTTAGACATTCAAAAATGGAAAGAGTGGGAATTCCTATTCTCCATGTCTACTTTGAAGTATACTAGCTAAGAGAGCTCATTCAAACCCTGAAACACACACAAAAAGAGTTCATGGATGGAACTCTGCAGCCACAGTGGAACTGCGGCTGCAGCACGAGGCTTGCCATGTAGGCCTTATTATGTGAGGGCAGAAAATGCTCACGGACAACCTTTCCTTTTAAATGCAGGTTTTAAATGGAGGTAGGTTTGGAAGGAGTGACGCAAGATATTGTCCACACTGCACCCTCACAAATTCTTCCATTTTTGAGCCATCCAACATTTTAGGATTCAGACAAAATTAAACTTATCAAAGTGGGAACTGAGTTATTTATTATATTCAACCGACCCATATGTGATACAGAGGACTGCATTATTTGCAGCGAAAGCTAACAGATGTAAAGTTTTTGGACAGTATTGGTGTGAGGTGTTATATTCAGAGATATAAATTAATTGTGATTGAGAAGTAATTAAAGGTTTCTGTATGATTGCTGTTCACCATTTTATCATCTTTTTAGTAATGGATGTTATGTATCTGATAGCTCTGTTGTTTTAATTATATGTAGTATTGTATAATAGTATAGTAAAACTTCAAGTTTGTTTGTGTTGCAATGATTTGTGGATTGAGCGATAAAATTTTTGGCGGGAACACCACAACTTCAAGCCCTATGATTCCCACGTTTCTGGTTTCGTTCATAGTGATACCTGCTGGCCAGGGAGGTCCATTTTACAATGTACTTTTTAAAAATGTTGAAGCCAATGTGAATTTCCTTAGCCCTGCTGGAACTGAATAATCCCCAGGCTCTAATGGCGAAGCCAGTGTGTATTTCCTTAGCCCTGCTGCAATTGAATAAGCCCCAGGCTCTAATGTCGAAGCCAGTGTGAATTTCCTTAGCCCTGCTGCAATTGAATAAGCCCCAGGCTCTAATGTTGAAGCCAGTGTGAATTTCCTTAGCCCTACTGCAATTGAATAAGCCCCAGGCTCTAATGTCGAAGCCAGTGTGTATTTCCTTAGCCCTGCTGCAATTGAATAAGCCCCAGGCTCTAATGTCGAAGCCAGTGTGAATTTCCTTAGCCCTGCTGCAATTGAATAAGCCCCAGGCTCTAATGTCGAAGCCAGTGTGAATTTCCTTAGCCCTGCTGCAATTGAATAAGCCCCAGGCTCCTTCATTGGGAGCCATCTTAGTTAAACAAAGTCAGCCGGTTTAAACCTGGAGTGTAGACCTCCATTGGACAGGCTGTAGCAAGTAGCTTCTACTCCAACTTGCTGGCCTGGGACTCTGCCTGAGGTTGCTGTGGGTTGGGGCCGGCCTTCTAAGGAAGTGCAGCTTCCTTAGATACCCCACATCCAGGCCCCTGTCTCAAAGGTGCACCCCAAACTCCTGATGATGGACTACTTCTGATCATCCAGGAGTGAGGCTGCCGGCTGTGACTGAACTTCCTGGGAATCAGAACAGCAAGGAAAGCGCTGAACTGTAACAATTCTGCTCCTGCCAGAATGGAGCCCACAGGCCATGACAATATGGAGTCAGGAAAAATATCAAAGGAGGTTCAAATTTGCAGAGCAGGGGCAGTTTGAAAACCGTTGAACGCCTTCAAAGCAGAGGGGAGGTCCGTTGGAGCTTCGAACCGCCTTCAAAGGTATTTGACAGTTTGTTAGGCTTCCTGAGGCAAGTTTTGACTTTAAACGATATTGCTGCACTTAACTGAAGACTTCTCTATATAAGGAAGACGCTGAGGGGTAGCTTGGGGGGGGAGAGAGGGAGGGATTCAAAAACGATGTGTCAATTTGTCTTTGCCCTGGAAGAAGCCATTCCTTCTGCTAGCTCGTGCAGCGTTGGAAGGAGAGAAAGAGAGAGATGCTGGCTTTTTGCAGTGTGTCTCTGCTTTTTCTCTGCTTGTGGTTCCCTTGTGCTACTTTCTTCTTGTTACTCACTGTCTATCCAATCCCCCAAAATCCAAGTTCCAGCAGCTTTTATACCCACCCCACACTTCCCCTTTGCTGTTATTGTGTCTGTTTTACTGTTGTTCCTATTACCCCCACTAAAAAAAAATTTAAACACCCCCCCCCCCCAAAAAAACCCCGTTCAATCCTTTTTTAAAATTTATTTTTACTTATTATTGCATTTATATCCCGGCTTTTTTTCTTTCAAGGAATGCAAGGCGGCCTACATAATCCTCCTCCTCACTCCATTTTATCCTCACAACAACCCTGTGAGGTGGGTTGGGCTGAGAGTTTGTGACTGGCCCAAAGTCACCCAGTGAACTTCCAGGGCCTAGTGGGGACTAGAACATGGATCTCCTGACTCCCAGCCCAACACTTTAGCCACTACACCACACTTTACCCTTGCTTTACTCTTACATTCCACCCCACACACCCCAGTGCCTGCTGTTACTGTGAGTGAGTGACTGAGTCTGTTTAAAGTCTAGTTCCACTACCCCCCACACTAAAAATCTTTAAAAATACATAAAATAAAAATCCTCTGCGAGTTCTGTCTTCTTGTTGTGTTCTATAGTCTGTAGGTGTCTTCTAGTTTGTGTGTGTGTGCTGTGGGTTAGTTGTGCACAAGCACACAAAGTTGTTGCACAAGCAGCACACATTTTCATTTTCACCCCAATTAATAAAGCTTTCCCCATACATCTAATTCCATAATGAGGCGTGAAATGGGTGCTGCTGGTGGTTCTGGCTGTGGTGGGAGAGGGAGAGGACTTCCTAATTCCCCTCCCCACCAAAATTCCCTGCTGGTGGTGGTCCTTCTGAGGGGCAGGAGAAGAAGGCTGATGTGGAGGTCCCTGGCACCTCCAAAATGCCCCCTCACTACTACATCTGTGGTGCCAGCGCTGCCCATTGTGGCAGAAGAGGAGGAGGAGCATCTGGATCTGGGCTTGGAGGACATTGTGGGGACTGAGAAGGAGGTGACAGAGGAGGCTGAGCTCCCCTGGAGGCAGGAGCACGTCCCAAGCTGGCTCTAGCCCTAGATCCAGCCATGGTGAGGAGGGTGTAGGTGCTATTAAGGCTCCACCCACACTCTCTCCTGCAAAATGCAGTTCTAGCACCTGGGATAATTTTTCGGTGGTGGAGGATCCCAGGCATGCTAGTTGCAACATCTACCAGGCCAAGATCAGCAGGGGGAAAGAAGTGAAGCATCTGAACACATCGGCGATGCTTACACATCTTAAGAGGCTGCACCCCCTTGAAGCCAGTGGTCGCTCTCAGGCTGGCAGCAGTGGCAGTGTTGTGGGCAAGGCTCGTGCCCCTTCTCCAACCTCTAGGAGGCAACAGAGGCAGTCCATGCTGGACCAGTGGGGCAAGGGCAGAGGGGGCATCAAAATGCCCAAAGATAGGGAGGGGACCAAGGCCATCAAAGAGATGCTGGCTCTCGACAACCAGTCCTTCCGGATGGTGGAACAGGAAGGGTTTTGTCGTTTGACGGCTCTAGTGCCTCCTCCAATACAAAGTCCCCTCGTGCACCACCTTCTCATGCAGGGTAGTGCCATCCCTGTATTGGGGCTGCAGGGAGCGTGTGGCAAAACTTCTGTGAAGTGCATCCATCCACTTCACCACAGACATCTGGTCCAGCCGTGGTGGAGGCCATGCATACCTCTCCCTCGTGATTGCAGCAGCACTTTCAAAATTCAGCTGAGTTCCATGACAGTGAATGACTCGTGCTCTGAGTCAAAGCAAGAAACACACAAACCAGCCCTGCAAGGCAGGCACAGTGGTTCGAAACATAGACAGTGACAAATGCTTTTGCATCCCCATAATCAGAAATGCTAGGAAGAGGATCCTTTCAAGGTCCATCTTATTGCACTGTAAACAGCACAGCCAATAATAATAATAATAATAATAATAATAATAATAATAATAATAATAATATAAATAAAAAGAGCCTGCTTGACTACCCACCAAATCTGCAACAGAAAAGGTGCCCTGCCCACCCAGCACTTCTTAGCTACAAACTGGACATCCCCTTAATGTCAAGGGCTGAAACTGCTCAAGGTGCCAAAGAGGAGGTTTGAAGGGTATGGCTCCAGCAGTTTTTTTAAATAATTTTAAAACCTCAATTAAAAAAAATATATCCTAAAAACCAACAGATGAACAGATCTGCTTCAAACTTGGAATGGCTAAAGCCATCCTTAAGAGCTATCATGGTGCGAAGTGTCATCTCTTTATCTTTAAAAATGGCAAACCTTTAAAAAATGGCCTCTCCTGGCAAACTTGATGGATCTTTAGCTACTGATCTTTAGATACAATTCAGGAAATCTTAGAAGCATTAGTCTTATTTGATCCTGATTTTTAATCACTATTGACTTGATGATATCGGACAAAATAAAACCTGTTGAGATTAAATTTCTTCTCCTTTGAGCAGATTCTCCTTTCAAGATGTGCGATCCCCTTACAGGCCCTATGACTGCACTGCCCCAAGCCACGCCATTTCACCTTCTTTCTCGCACATCCCCCTTTGCAAAGCGTGATGCTGCACTTATGAACTGCTTGGGTTTTCATTTTCGTTTCTCATTGTGCTGTCTCCATGCCGATGTGCCCTGTGTATAGACACTTTTCAGACAGGTTAACACAAGCCTCCAACAAATCTTTATTTAACAGTCTTCTTGAGCAAACAAAGACTGATAGCTTACAGTCCACCAGAAACTAAAAGGGTAATCTAGTAGGAAATAAATAATGGATGCTGGATAAAAAGGGGTGAGGACTGATAATAATAAAAAGTGAGTATGCTCTGCCCAGTCCCCTGGGCCTCTTGCTTCTTTTCTGACTAGGCCTAAAACCAGAAAGAAAGAAAAAAACTCCCGCCCAAAGGGAAGTCCCTAGTAATCTATTCCAGACTGCTAGGTTCCAACTACAGCAAGCCTGGCTAGCAGATCCTTGCTCTCTCTACTTTAAAGAGCTGGGGGCAGCACACTCCCCATCTGGAATTCTTTGAATTCCACTTACATTTTTAATAATTATATCATCAAAATATAATATTGATATCAACTAATATAAACTTATATGACAATACTATTATTAGTCTCTTTCTATGAAATGTCTGGCATCTTGCCCGTATGTTTTTTCTCCAAAGTGACTGTTTTGCACAGACCGTAGTTGGCAATGGTAGGAGATGGTTAGGGTGACCATATTTGGGAAACCAAAAAAGAGGACACCGTGTGTGGGGGGGGGGGGAAGCAGCTTTCTGAGTCCTGCAGAAAGTACGTTATTCCCCCACCACCTTAAAGAACCCGATTGGAGTGGAGGAGGGGAAAGGATTTCATTCTGCACCACCACCATCCACTCCAATTGGGGCCTTTTCTATAATGGCCACAAATGACCCACTTTCCCCTTTAAGACCTCAATTGGAGCTCGGGGTGGGGGAATGATGTGCCTCAAGAAAGCATGTCATTCCTTCCTGCCATGCTAATAGCAGCCTTAAAGGGGAAGGTGTGTCATTCCAGGACATTATTGAAAATTATAGAAAATCCCCCCTGACACCATGGAAAGAACAAAAACCAGGACAAATCAGGGGAAATCCTGACAGTTGGTCACCCTAGAGATGGTCCATTTACAAAGACATGAACTCTCATACAGTACTCTGTTATTTCTTTATTATGTTCTTTATCACTATACCACAAGAATCTCAAGTAGTTGTGGTGGTCTTCGCAGACAACAAAGGAATAAAACATCTGTTGGATGTCTGCGGTGATAGCAATGGCTTCTTTTCTGAATTGGGTAAGGACCCCTAGAAGGTTGTTGGTCAAATCTGGTCCTGGGAGAAGGACTTGTTTCAAGGAAACACCTTGAAACTGTGCACTGGCATCAAATACTACTCGAATCTGACCTGGGTTTTGTGGATGATACACACCAAAGGAAGGGCGGGTACTAACATTCTTCATCCTCTGAGTGGAGGTGTGAGTTCTGCATGGTTGTTTTTTAACACATTGTTAAATCTGCTAACCTGATTTTTCTAAAAAGAGTTGCTGTAATTCCAACAGAATATAAAATAAGTCATGTCTTGGAGTAGGAATAAAGGATAAACCTCTTTGTTTATCCTTCATTTTTTTTTTCATGTTCACAATTAGTGGCAACATTAATGTCAAAAGCCCCTTCCCACCCCACCCTGTCTGGATTTATCACATCCAGCACCATCCTAAACAGGATGGATACTCAAAGTATATCCCTTTTAGTTTAATGGGACTTGCTCTATTCCCAAGGTTCTTTGGGGCAGCCTTTTCTCCCGGAAAATATGTGTGTGTGTTTGTGTGTGTGTGACAGAGAGAGAGAGAGAGACTTTGTCCTGTTAGATGGAAAGTTTCTGGTTTGATTCATAGCGACACCTGCTGGCCAGGGAGGCACATAGTACAACATGCTTTTAAAAAAAGAAAGAAAAAACGTCAAAGCCAGTGTGAATTTCCTTAGCTCTGTAGGAATTGAATAATCCCCAGGGCTCCCTAGTTAGGTGCCATGTTAGTTAAAACAGGGCCAGCTGGTTTAAACCTGTAGTGCAGACATCCTCTTGGACAGACTATAGAAAGTACCTTCTACAAAGACTTCCTGTCCTGGGACTGTGCCAGAGGTTGCCATGGGTTTCTAAAAGATACAGCTCATATACCACGTTCAGGCCCCTGCCTAGAGACGCACCCCATATACCTGATCCATGTTATGCTGAAGGACTACTAATGATCATTTGGGACCTATATCTAGGAGTGAGGCAATGTGAGAGGCTGATAGGAGCAAAACACTGAACTGTAATAATTCTGCCTGTGCCAGGATATCTATCTATCTATCTATCTATCTATCTATCTATCTATCTATCTATCTATGGTATTTCTTGAACCATTGAAACAATTTTAAATCACAAAGAAACAGTGTGCGAGCCAGTGTGGTGTAGTGGCTAGAGTGTCGGGCTGGGAGTCGGGAGATCCGGGTTCTAGTCCCCACTCGGCCATGGAAACCCACTGGGTGACTTTGGGCCAGTCACAGACTCTCAGCCCGACCCACCTCACAGGGTTGTTGTGAAGATAAAATGGAGAGGAGGAGGAGGATGTATGCCGCCTTGGGTTCATTGAAGGAAGAAAGGTGGGATATAAATGTATTATTATTATTATTATTATTATTATTAATAATAATAATAATAATAATAATAATAATAATAATCCATCTGTGAAATAAAGGGACGGGGTTGCCCTAGCTCCCAGTAGTGTAGGTAAGGACGAGAGGTTGCTCGGGCTGAACACCAACCCAGCAGAGTAGGCTGCTACCCCTTTTTTCCACCTTAGCCTGAGCCAGGTGACTCTCGGAGCATACATGACACTCCTAGGACTTAAGAAGTCAGGGCCTGAACCGGCAGCCCTTCTTTGTAAGTCCTAGACTTGAAACAGCAATAACCAAGCAGAAGGTTTGGGGCTTAGTACCAAGGTTTAATTGGAATGAAGCGCACACATTCAAACATGATAAGTGTAAAGTTGATTTACAAAAGGGAAAGGGAAACGAGATAATTGTCAACAAAACAGAAAAATCTCTGGTGGGTTTTCATCATAGGTGATCACAGAGTGGTTTGGCATGACATCTCAACCCAGAGCGTTTTTCTCATTGTGGGTAGTTTGGCATAAAGTAGCCATCCTGAGAACCCATGGCTTCTAGTAGGGTTGTTTAGGGTGGCTTGTTCTCGAGGTGGCTTAATGCAATGGCCAAACCCAGGAGGGCAATTTTTTTCGTGGGTTGTCAGGAATGGCTAGAGCTGGCTGGCAAGAGCGGTGAAAATCCCATAAGTGCCACCACCATTCCCCTTCATCCCTTCTCAGCATCAGGATTTTTAAAATTACTTATTTCTAGGAATCGTGATGGACACCATTGAGTGGCTGCATGATTGAAGGCAGGATGAAATTTACAACACATTGACAATGTTTTGTTTCAAGCAGGAACTTTATTCAGTGTAACATGAAGCAGCCTTTATTTTTTTAAAAAAGTTTGCTAGCAAGGGAAGACGCTGCATGAGAGAAGATGCTTTGGGGCAGGAGTGCTTACTTCAGTGTAACAATGGGGTTCATCAGGCGAGCATTTTATTGCACACTTGCTACTGCCCACTCACGGATTTTCATGCATCCTTGATACCACCATCTGCCTCCTGTGTGCCTCCCACTCCTTTTTGCCTTCTGTCACAAAATAGACCCCCCAAAAAAATCCGACTTTTTTTGTGTGTGTGTGAAAACAGAATGTGCTGCGATCTACTGTATGCAGGAAAAGCGGCATGATAAAAACTGCCCCTGAATGGGCCAGGTGGTCTTTGTTTACTTCCTTTCTTCTCTGGTGGAAAGAGGAAGTATTGAGGGACAGGAGCGGGGGCAGAGAAGCAACTGTAGGGAACCATGATACACACACACAAGCCTAATGACGCTCAATAAGTACACTTTTTTATATAAAAAAGTGTTCACTAGCAAGGGAGGTACCACAATCCAGTTCTCTTTTCATCCACTGAGGGTTTCTTGTATGTTTATGCTTGTTTTGATTCATGATCACTCTGCCAAGTTGGTTTCCCTGGTTAATATGCATTTTAAATTCTTTAATAAATTCCCATTCTTAAAGAAGCCTCTGTGTGTGTGTGTGTGTGTGTGTGTGTGTGTGTGTGTGAGAGAGAGAGAGAGAGAGAGAGAGAGAGAGAGAGAGAGAGAGAGAGAGAGAGAGAGAGCATGTGCACAAGTTCATACATGGGTCTGGAGGGGCACATTCAGTAACAATATTGCACCAGAAACCTGACAACACTCACCCGAGACCTAGACCTAGTCAGTGCAATGGTCAACACTGTGCTACCACAACTTTTTTGTTTCTTTCTGGTTATGTCTCTTGTATTATGAGGACCAGTTCCTCCTTTTGTTTGTGAGAATGTAAAATATGTTGAAAACGAAGAAAAATATAATCATTTCTTTTAAAGGAGGTCCATTGCTTTGGGTGCCCCACCTCTTGAGGATGCACCTCTCTCTCCAGTCTTAACGGGAAACCACACGTAATCACAGGAGCCATGTTCATGTAAATTAAAGGCAGACAGCAAAGTAGGATAAAATATTCTGGTTTTATAGAAAGGAACTGCTTCATCATACAAGTGGGGGAAAACACTCCTAGAAAACGTTTGTCATTTCTACTGTTACAAAAACTTTGAAAGGTTTAAACAGTGCTTTCTCCCATGCAAGTTTTTCTTATCATTTTACTGTCAATACAATTTGGTCTGTGTTCCTAACGTCACCTGAGAAAGCTACTATGGAAAGGGGAGAAAAAGGAGAGTAGGTGCGACTTTTGTTTTACTGATGCAGCTCACTTGCTTTTGAGGTATTTGATGCCCTGTTTTGGGACTTCAAGGGAAGCAAATACTGCTAAGGGCGGAAGTAGATGTCATGGGAGCAGACCTAGGCCTTCTGTCAAGAGCCGCCAATGATCACTTGTAAAGTGTGTTCCTGTGTGAGATTTCAAATGGAGGGGGTGGGAGGGCAGCATTGAATTCTTTCTTCATCCCTCTCCCACTACTGCCCTGCCCCGCAGATGCCTCCACTGGACTCATTTTCAGCCACTGAAACAACTGGGAGTGAAGCAGCTAAGGGGGAAAGATGGGTACAGGAAGTATTTTAGCCCCCCACCGCTTTTCCCCATCAGCAGCCACCCCACTTTAGAAGTGCTTGATGGCAACTTGCATTTGCTTCATCAGGTGGAGTTCTCCAACAGGTGTAAACACAACGCTGCGTGGGCAAGAAGCACACGCCCATTGAAGGTTTCATACAGCACACTATCATGTTTAAAGGGTCCTTAGACCATGCGCTGGCCTGTACATTGGCATGTAATCAATGGTCTGGATGGAAACAAAAATTATACTGGCCGGCTAAGGTTGGAGGCAAGGACAGCAACCTTTTAGAAGTGATAGCGGGCCACATGGCACCCTGCATGGGGTGTACTGCCCTGTATCCCAAACAGTTTGGCCCTGTTTGGAATAACAAGCGCCGAAGCTCTTACTGGGCCACATGTCTTTTCACCAATGGCCTGTGGTAACTCTTAACGTTGCTGATGATGGGACCCTAAGCTCCATGTTTGCACTTGTCTGGAACAAAGTGCAGAATCACAAGGCAAAAGTCTGTTTGAAAAACTTGGTAGAGAGAAGGATGGTTTTATGGGAATGCTGGAACGTTCAGGCTTGGAGCTACAGGAAGCCATGAGGTTGCAACCATAATAACGAGAAATATTTAAAATACTGTTTTCAGAAAGGGAAAGATACCGACTCTCCTGGCCTCTACCGAAAATTTCTCAACAAGATGTAGACGATATAAAATAGACTGCGCCCAGCATTCTCTGTCACGCTCAGTACATATCAAAGAAACTAAAGGCAGACAACCTGTTTGTCGGGGATGAGGAATGAAAGAGGAATTGCCTCTACCCCTCAACCCGGAATTGTCTATGAGTCAGGTTTCAGTGAGCTTTGATTAGTAAATCAGCTGCATTACTTCCCCTATCCAATGCAACCCAGAATAAAACAACAGGTCAAGCTTGGCTGGCGATTCTTCTTCCTCCTCAGTCATCCCCTTCAGCTCTCTACGGAAGAAAGAGAGGAAGCTTTTGCCACACTACCCTTGCCTGTATCCCACTGCCGTGGCCCCAGCTGGAATGCCTCTCCGTGTCCTCTTAGAATCATAGAATCATAGAATAGCAGAGTTGGAAGGGGCCTACAAGGCCATTGAGTCCAACCCCCTGCTCAATGCAGGAATCCACCCTAAAGCATCCCTGACAGATGGTTGTCCAGATGCCTCTTGAATGCCTCTAGTGTGGGAGAGCCCACAACCTCCCTAGGTAACTGGTTCTATTGTCGTACTGCTCTAACAGTCAGGAAGTTTTTCCTGATGTCCAGCTGGAATCTGGCTTCCTTTGACTTGAGCCCGTTATTCCGTGTCCTGCACTCTGGGAGGATCGAGAAGAGATCCCGGCCCTCCTCTGTGTGACAACCTTTTAAGTATTTGAAGAGTGCTCTCATGTCTCCCCTCAATCTTCTCTTCTCCAGGCTAAACATGCCCAGTTCTTTCAGTCTCTCTTCATAGGGCTTTGTTTCTAGACCTCTGATCATCCTGGTTGCCCTCTTCTGAACACTCTTGCCACATCCTGGGCAAAGGCATGGACTTCCTTCTTAGAAAACTTCCTCTGAGCCTTTACTCAGAAGTAAGGATGTAATTCCGTCAAGATTTCAGTGTAAATGCAAAAGCCTGTGAGCCACTTTTGGCTCACCAAGATTTCTGCCAGACCAACTGGCCTAACTATGTAGCCTACAAAGAAAGCGTAGCCATATATTGCCTACTCTTGGGTTAGATTGCCCAGTATTGCTAGTTAACAAAACTCAGACAATATTGAGAAATAATCAGTGATCCTGCTCAAATATTATTTTTTCCCCGTGTTTATTCCAAGGAGAGATCAGGAACAAGTTGCAGGTTTGCTGTCCCTCCCCCTGGGAGAGAAATGAATGAACAAACTGAGCCATCCTATAGTTACTTGAATGCAGAATCTCTTGTTCCTGAAACACTAAATCCACTTTCCAAGGAGGGTGTGCTGTTCTTTCCACTTTCAATCCCAGGGAGAAATCAGTATATGACCAGGTCCAGTAATTATGTGTGGCACTGAGCTTCTCCACATATTAGTAAATAAAAAGAATATGAAAATTGCTGCAGGAATAAGCAAATACACATCAAAGGACTGATGGAATAATAAAAATCCTTCCAATTTAAGAAATGCATATACAAGAAAATATCCATGAGGTTTTTCAGAAACGCAAACCACTAGTTCTTGGTTCTTTGGATTTTGGTGCTACCTTCTTAGTAAAATCACCCTCCAATGTAAACTTATATACTGCTTTTCCATCAGTCAACTTCTCAAGCAATATAAACCATCACACAGATTCAATTAATGTCAACAGTAGTTACCTATACAAACAGGAGTGTTTGCTTTCTTAACTTGAGGTGTCCAATAATCCCCATTTCCTTCCACACATTTAAAATAAAACTGCTTTTCAAATATATATACAACGTTTTTTTAAAAAAATCTCCGCCACTTTAATATCATCTTCTTAGGAATTCTACACCTGAGGAGAACCACCACCACCAGATCTGAATTTAAAGTAACACTATTTATGGCTGTGAGATCACAACACAAGAATGCTCTATGTCTCAGTGGAGTATCCCATTCTGGATCCTATCACAGAGTTTCTGACACCAGCTGTGCAATCAATTCCCGCGTGTCTTTCAAGCTGGAAGAGATTTCAAAGCCATCTTTTGCCACATGTGTACCAATCAGGAACATCTTCCTTTCATCTCCAAGTTCAGATAATGCCAAAGCATCATGGATGTCCGTGATACAGTATGCACCTTCAAGATCCTGTCCAAGAAAAATGGAAAAGGTGTTATTATAACCTAATCCACCAGTGCCTATTTTTCCATAGTATTATCAACCTATGTAGGAATGTTGTAGCCACAGTAAGATGTTTGTTATGTGTGTCAGAACATTTACAGTACTTTATTAGCTATACTAGCCTCCAAATGTATAAAAGTTGTTCTTGCAGTTAATGGCACATCTCACCTTCAAAAGGAACATGAGATTTTAAAACAACAAAAAAGGAACAGTTCCATAAAATAAGGAGCAGGTGAGAAGCCTACTACCAACAGCCTTACAAGGAAATCAGCCCCTGCCAAAGGAAGTGAGGCAAGTAGCTACTAGGAGGAGGGCCTTTTCTGCTGTGGCACCCCGGCTGTGGAATGAGCTCCTTAGAGAGGTTTGCCTAGTACCTAGGCTGTACTCTTTCTGGCGCCTTTTTGTTTTCCTAGTACCCTATTTCTTTGATTCTAAGACACACTTTTCCCCCCATATAAACATCTCTAAAAACGGGGTG
Organism: Elgaria multicarinata webbii; assembly: GCF_023053635.1. Lineage (NCBI taxonomy): Eukaryota > Metazoa > Chordata > Lepidosauria > Squamata > Anguidae > Elgaria > Elgaria multicarinata. Next base: position 10,964,877 of record NC_086176.1, read on the forward strand.
CGTCTCAGAATCGCGGGTGTGTCTTGGTTTTTTTTTTTCTGTTGGTGGTACTGAAATTAGTGTGCGTCTTATGATCGATGGCGTCTTACAATCGAAGAAATATGGTATTTTAGCATTTGACCAACCGAGTCTTTTAACTGTGCTGTTTTAAATCTGTATTTTAAACCTCTACATTGCTGTTCAGTTTTATTCTGGTTGTACTTTTATATTGTGGTTTAAGTTTCCATATTTTAAAGTCGTACTTCACGGTTTTAATTTTTGTGAACCACCCAAAGAGCTTTGGCTATTGGGCGGTATAGAAATAAAATAAATAAATAAATGTAATGAAATAAATGGAAATACTATACATTAAGATAGTGGTGCTTCCATGTTCCCAATAGTTGCCTGTATCTTAAGTCAAAGGATTTGTTTTGTTTGCATATTAAACCAATGCTGATTTTCGTTTGCTCCTCCAGCCAGTGGCAGCCATCATTTTCTATTAGATCCGGGTTCTAGTCCCCACTCAGTCACGAAGCTCACTGGGCGACTTTGGGCCAGTCACAGACTCTCAGTCCAGCCTACCTCATAGGGTTGTTATGAGGATAAAACAGAGAGCAGGAGGATTATGTAAGCTGCCTTGGGTTCTTTGCAAGAAGAAAAAAGGTGGGGTATTAATATAATAATAAACAATGTTAAAATATGTGAGCTGTGCATGGGTATGTGTCATGTTATGTTAAGGCCTCCTTGGCAGAAGGTTGCCAGATATCTCCCCCATTCCAGGGTTTCTGCACTCTGAAATCCTTCCTTCCTTCAGTCTAGATTTCACCCAACCCTGTCATGGTGAATATAGCAAGGAGCACACTCAACCAACAAAATAAATAAAGAGGGCAGGGGAAGGAAAATGGCTTGCTGAAGAAGATAGACAGAACAAGGCTGCCCCAGTATCAGCCCCTCTTCCACATGCCTGGTTGTGAAACAATGGGCCTGTTCAGATGACACGCTAAACCATCATTAGGGTGCTAACCCTTTTGCAGCAAATGGGTTATGTAGCAAATGGGTTAAGTAGCTACCATGGTTAGGAATGGTTCACACGACACGCTAAGTCATAGTTCACATGACACGATAAGCCATAATGCTTAACTCAAAATGCGTAACAACTATGGCTTTGCGTGTTGCCGGAATAGAGTCAGAGTCATTCCTTGGATACTTTATTTTGTTCTGTGCAGGAACTCCATACAAAGACAGAGCGCTGCTCTGACAGCTTCAGCATAGATGCAATGCAGTTTCTCCCATCTCAAGACCACTTGAACATTAGACGCCAAAATGAAGACCTGATAGTTATTACCTCCAATAGAAAGGCACAACCTACAAAAAGATCAGCTTAGAAATTGCCCCTTTAGGCATCCAAATATGTTCCACAAGGGCTCAACCTCTCATTGCAAAAGCCTATCGAATGACGCCCCGAATTCTAGAGTCTACATTTACCTGCTTATTGGCAAGAATCATAACAGGCAAGGTAGAGTTACTCTGGACCAGCTGATGAAGAAGCTTCTTTGCAACGGGCAAGCGAACATGATCTGATGAATCCACAACATAGATTAGGAGCAGGACTCGCGGCAAGTACATCTTCCAGTAGTCCCGTAAATGCTCGCTGCCCCCAACTGCACAGGAAGACAAGGAGTCAGCAAAGTTATAAACTACAGCCTCATTGATAACATCTCTTGTCTGCACGAGGCCTGGGGCCAGTTTCCAAACTGATTCCCTGGGAACTCTGAGGTTCCTTGGAAAGAGGTTAGTTATGAGCTTGGAGAGATCCCCAAAAGACAGCTTGCCTACTATGCAATAAATGTAGCTGCAGGAAAACATTGGCCAGTTGATGGTACTTGGGTTTCTAGTGACCTTGAAACTGATCATATATCCTCTCCCTTGACCATTTTGTTCTTGGGTTTCGGACCCCAAGCATCGCCTTACTTTTCATGTTACCATCTCATGCCTTTAAATACAAAAACAAGAGCAGGAAACGGTACTAAAACAGTTTCCCATATCCTTGCCATGCAAAGACAGCTATAATATAATAATTACAAAAGGGCCAAGTACTAATTATCATATCAGTTAAGTATGTACTTAAAAATACCCCCATTACTTTGGCCCAATAGGGAGGAGCTGTAGTTCAGTGGTAGAGTACGTGCTTTACATGAAGGCCCTGGCAGGTTCAAAATCTGACACCTGTTAAACTTTAACTACAACCAGAAGGATCTCAGGAGGGGATGAACCTTGTCTCAATTATCCACGAACTCGTGACAACCCGTCTGGACTACTGTAATGTGCTCCATGTGGGGCTGCCTTTAATAACGCAGAAATTTCAGATGCTGCAGAATGAAACCGCCCAAGTGTTGCTGCAGCTCGTGCAAAATGCAGCGGCCAGACTGATTTCAGGAACTAGAAGGTTCGACCATATAACACCTGCTCTGGTCCGCTTGCACTGGCTGCCTGTATGTTTCTGAGCCCAATTCAAGGGGCTGGTTTTGACCTATAAAGCCTTACACGGCTTGGGACCACAATACCTGTCGGAACGCCTCTCCTGACGTGAATATACCTGGTCACTACGTTCAACATCTAAGGTCCTCCTCCAGGTGCCTACTCCGAGAGAGGCTCGGAGAGTGGCAACGAGGGACAGGGCCTTTTCGGTGGTGTCCCCCAGACTATGGAACGGTCTCCCTGACGAGGCTCGCCTGGCACCAACGCTGTTGCCTTTCCGGCGCCAGGTTAAGACTTTCCTCTTTGCCCAGGCATATGGCGGCACATCTTAATCACCCACATGTTTAGGTTTTTTTAACTGTTTTTAATGTTTTATGTGTGTATGTTCTGTGTTTTAAAATTTAAAATTTTGTATACTTGCTTTTATCTCAATTTTAGAATTTCTGTAAACTGCCCAGAGAGCTCTGGCTATGGGGGCGGTATATAAGTGTAATAAACAAATAAATAAAATAAATAAATTGGTGAGGTTGAAGTGGCTGGATCACGTGACAACTATACAGCTTTGGGTGCAGTGGTTATCAGTACATTTCTGAGACCAATTTAAAATGCTGGTTTTAATCTCTGAAGCTTTAAATTGTTTGGGACGAAGTGACTTGAAGGCTTGCCTTCAGCCATATCGGATCAGCCGCAGAAGCCCTACCAGTGAGGAGGACCAGGCTGGCAAGCACAACGGAGGGGGCATTCTCAGCCACTGTCACACCCATTGCGGTGCAGTGGGCCCAGTTATTACAGGCCTTTCGAAGAGCCCTTAAGACACAATTGTTTTCTCCGGCTTTTTGTTCAGATTCATTCATTTCTTACATTTCTGTATCGCTCCAATAGCCGAAGCTCTCTGGGCAGTTTGAAAAGATTAAAACCTTAAAACTACATTATAAAGACAATTTACAGAACAGCACACAGAGACACACACATATATCTAAAACCATTTTAAACAATCAAGTATAAGAAGATGGGTTTGTGAATTAAAACAGAAACTTTGCATCACTATACGAACTAGTTCTGATGGAGATGGAAGGATCTGAGACCCATGGCCCAGGAGTCGTAGATGTGAAGTATCTTATAATAGTCAACTTTCAGGCTGGAAGGCAATATGGATCTAGGATCACTCTACAATTTGCTTTGATTGCTTTGTTAATGCCATTTTAATGCCATTCTTAAACCATTTATATTGTTTTTCTGTTTCATCCTTTGCTTATTATTTGTGACCTTCTCTAATAATTTCTAATATTTTCTAAATGCTAATGGCTTCAAGTGGATATTTTCTATAAGAAGTTAACATTATTTTTAGGCACCGGGTATCCAGAAACTAACTGATTTGTTTCCATTAAAATCTTGAGCCTGTGGTCTTTTACTGTGGTCCTGCTTTACCCTCTGACCCTCTCGGTTCCAAAGGTACAAATTCAAACTCACCACCGAAATATCAAAAGCCAGCCTATAAATATTTTTAATAAATAAATAGCATGGCTAGAAAAAGCTGTTCCCTGATATCTATTGCTAGAGAGTAAGCAATACTGGCCTAGATGGTATAAGATAATTTCAGATGCTCATAGCTGCCATTTTCTCCCTTGACAATTCCTTGACTTTCCAAGAATGCCATGCAGACTATTAGAGGATCAGCACAGTCTATCCATAGATACTATGTCATTTACAGGGGTTGCAAGATCCCAGTTTTTGACCATCTCTTGATTATGCTGTACCTTGACCAAAAAATAATTAGAATTCAATAGAAATGCCACTATAACTATTCAGCAGCTGCCACTGCCGCTGCTAAGAAATATCTTATGGTTTCCCCATCTCGCAATAATATGCAATTTTGCAATGTAGGATTACAATCCAGTCCGTGTTTTTATATATAACTTTAGCTGGATATATATCAAAATTTATATCCAGCACCTTCTATTTCAGTTAGCATTCCCAGGGTGGCTACCAAGTCCAATGTCGAAATCTCACCAATTTAAGTATGTCCTGAGCATATTTTAATTTTCCTACTGAAATTAATGGCCCTTAAAGCTATCTTTTCAACGCCAGATAAAGACTTTTCTCTTTCCCCAGGCATTTGGCAGCATGTGATGAGTTTAATCAATCCTGGTTTAGTTTTACGGTTTGGCTGATTGCTCAAAGATGGTTATTAGCAGTCTGTTGTCTGTAAACACTGACTGTTGAGCGTTTTTGTTTTTTAAAATATTGCATATTGGTTTTAAGGTTTTAAATCTTTGTAAACTGCCCAGAGAGCTTTGGCTGTGGAGCAGTACAGAAATATAATAATAATAATAATAATAATAATAATAATAATAATAATAATAGTAATAATAATAATAATTCATAATTATCCTTGTTCAAACAAGGGCTATTGTACCTGCAGTTTTGCAGCTGAAAAGCACATATACCTGAAAATTCAGGTATACCTGCAATTTTCAAGGCAGAGAAAAATATGAAGCCATACAGTTCCTTATGGCTCATACTGAGGAGGGAGGGGGGTGAACTCTCTAGGAGCTGCCATCCGCTGCCACAATCCCAGCAGAATCACTGCATGATGGCAGAGATGTTCAATGGTTCCCACCGGGGTGTGTGTGCATCACCATAAACATCCTTTGCAGACCGCAAAGGAAGTACCACCTCAAGGGTTGCATTATGTCTGCACCTATCTTGATATGGGGGATGGGGGAGATTCCTATCATTAATGCCTCCTTAAGCAAGACTTAAAATCGAAGATTTTCTCTGAAGTTTCCCATTAGAAACCTATGCTTACTTTCTAGAAAATCCATCTTGGTTTCCTCTGTGCTGACACACACCGCGTTGAAGCCTTCCGTGGGAGCCGTGCTGCGCTTTACTTGACTAGTTGCTAGTGAGTGGAGAACGCTGGTTTTGCCGGCCCCGTCCAAACCCAGAACCAAGATCTGCTTGCTGGGTGGTTTATCCTGTAAGGTATAAGGCAGAACAACCATAATGAGGACAGGTTTTCAGTGCTAGAAAGCATCAGGCCAGAAAAACAAACCTGCGTGAAGCATTTTTTTTAATTGGGTAGCTGCAACCAAACATTAACCAAGTAATGCCATGGTCACTTCATGAATCAAGACATTGCATCTGTAGAAGTAAAAAGTGGTGGGAAGCCTTCCTCGCTACTAGGTTTGATAGCAGGGATGACAAACCTTTACAGCCTGAGGGACAAATTCCATTTCAGAGAAACTCTCAGGGGATGTAGCTTGAAAACAAGCTAATTTTGACCCTTTGGGCACTCCGTAGCTGCTCCAGACACAGTTTTTATTTGGGGGGCACTGCAGGGGTTGGGGGCAGGGGCATCTGGGGACCCTCTCGAAGTTACCCATCCCTTATAAAGAACCACATCTACTTGATGCAGGCTGAGGCCCAGCCAGCTTTGGCCGTGTCCTGTGTCAATGGGGGGTGTACCTAAAACATGGAGCAGAATTCTCTCCCACCTGCAAGGTTTCCGTAGCAGGTGCTTTTCCTGAAGACAGACCAGTCGCTATCTCGTTCAGTTTAAGCTATTCAAAAACCATTCCCCCACCCCCTAGACCCAATACTGGGTCTCAAAAAAACCAAAATCAATCAGGAATTGCCAGCCAGGCAAACTTTTCACAAAATGGGTCTTGACCAATTTCTATTTGACCACTTTATGACAGTGTTTGATTTGGGCGGCGGGGGGGGGGGGGGAAGAGAGAGAGAAAACGACCCCCACCTATTCATCAATGCTTATGAAACAAGAAGCCGCCTTATACTCTAAAGAAACCAAACCCCTGAGACTGCCAAGGGTGAGACCATGTTTTCTGGCAATGCTCTTTGCCCACCTGGGAAACTCAGGCTGCACCTGGGAAACTCACTATATCCCAGTTCCCTCCCTTGGGGTACTATTTCCACCCATATAACTAGTGGAAAGAGAGAGAGAGGAGAGCAATGCTACATGAAGTCTTCAGGATAAAGAAGATTTGGTCCCAGAACAGGGATCACAGGATAAAATTCAGTGGCAAGGGGTAACTTTAATAAAGCATTTTGAATGCAAGTTAAAACAGTAAGAAACTTATTTCGCATTGGCTTCTAGGTCCCCTCTGTAAGAGGAAAATTTTGAAAACAACATGACTAAGAAAAAGCAAGCTTCTGATCCAGCTTTTTAATTCAGGTTTTGATTACGTTTGGCTCTCTGCCATTACAGCCTGATTTTATTTATTTTGAATATTTATATACTGCTCCCCATTGAAAAATTTCAGAGCGGTGTACAAGATAAAATGGGGGGAAAAACAGAATAAAACAGTTAAAACAAAATTTAAAAGAAGCAAAAACAGAGATTCAAGGCTGCATGTTAAAGAAAGGCTTCTTGGAATAAAGATGTTTTCAGGAGGTGCCGAAAGGAGTACAAGGTCGGAGCCTGCCTGACCTCCAGAGGCAGGGAATTCCACAGGAGGGGCGCCACCACGCTGAAGGCTCTTCCCCTGGTGGATTCCAATCGGAGGATGGATCTAGGTGGAACCATCAGGAGCAGGCCCTTGGATGACCTCAGTGACTGGGCAGGTTGGTAAGGGAGAAGGCGCCCTCTCAGGTATCCTGGTCCCAAGTTGTTTAGGGCTTTGAACACAAGGACAAGAACCTTAAACCTGGCCCAGTAGCGAATAGGCAGCCAGTGCAGTTCCCTCAGCAGAGGAGTTACATGCTGGAAAGGGGCAGCTCCAGACAACAGCCGAGCTGCAGCATTCTGCACTAGCTCCAGCTTCCAGAGCAGCTTCAAGGGCAGCCCCACATAGCACGCGTTGCAGTAATCTAATCTTGAGGTTACCAATGCCTGTACCAACATGGTCAAGCTATCCCTGTCCAGGAGAGGCCGTAGTTGGCGAACCAACCAAAGATGATAAAAGGCACTCTGAGCCATGGCGGCTATTTGAGCCTCCAACGACAGAAATGGGTCTAAGAGTACCCCAAACTACGAACCTGTTCTTTCAGAGGCAGTGCAACTCCATCCAGAACAGGCAATGAGCCTGTCTCCCGGACTCGGGAACCACTCACCCACAGGGCTTCCGCCTTGCCAGAATTCAGTTTCAGTTTATTGGCCCTCATCCAGCCCATTACGGAGTCTAGGCACTGGTCCAGGACCTGCACAGCCTCACCTGATTCAGTTGTCACAGGAAGATAGAGCTGCGTGTCATCAGTGTATATGACTAATATTCCTAGATTTTTGGAATAAGGTCATGATTCCAGAGTCATGAAGACTCCTGTGGAATTGTATTTTTTTTCCTGACATGCATGATGTCAACGTTGAAATCAGGCACAAGGAAATGTCATCATTTCAGTTAACCAATCCTCCAAACAACCACAAAAAGAACCTTGCACCAGAAATTGCACATGAAATCTTCTCTGATGATATATAACACGGGCAAGTTCATGTTCATACATATTTTTCTAAAAATATGCAGTGGGTGTGCAAAGGTGCTTGGGTGACTGACAAGCAATGGAAGCAATTATGTCCCTGCTTCATTAATTTACCCCCATGGCATGTACTGACTAATCAAGGGGAAGGATTTTTATGTTTCCCTTCCTTGTTATCTCTAGACGCCACAGACAAACTTGAGGCTCGTGGGATCTGCTTTATTTTTCTAATAGAACCCCAAGATCCATCAACCAAAGCAGGGTCCAAAATGGCGGCAGAGATAGGGGTAGAGCTGAATGCTAAGTGGTGGGTTTGGGGACAAGGTGAATTACTGCGACAGCCCATGAGCCAGTGTGGTATAGAGGCTAAAGTGTTGGACCGGGAGTCGGAAGATCTGAGTTCTAGTCCCCACTCGGCCATGGAAACCCATTGGGTAACTTTGGGCCAGTCACAGACTCTCAGCCCAACCTACCTCACAGGGTTATTGTTGTGAGGATAAAATGGAGAGGAGGAGGATTATGTATGCTGCCTTAGGTTCCTTAAGAGGAAAAAAGGTGGGTTATAAATGCAATAATAAATAAATAAATAAACAAACAAGGGTGACTTGCATGTACAAGTACAATATCTGAGTTACTACAGATCAGGGATTTTAGCGGTCTGACTCAGAGAAAAATGGCCTTCTTGTCACTGTTAAAGAACTGGGAGTCAGAACCCCTTGTTGATTTGCTCCAAATACCAATAGAACGTAATATAACTTCTGCTCATCTTTGAACTATAGCCGTAGCCTTTTGCTTCAGTTTGCCAGGACTGCATTGATTTTACCGACTTGAAAACAAACTGGGGAGCATTTGGCATTTATTTTATTATAATGTCATTAAGATCATTTAAAACAACTAATAATCCAATTCTATGCATATCTACTCAGAAGTAAGTCTCACTGAGTTCAGTGGGACCTTCTAGCAAATAAAAGTGTATGGAATTTCACCTTGCCTAACCTTAATTTAGAATCATAGAATAGTAGAGTTGGAAGGGGCCTATAAGGCCATCGAGTCCAACCCCCTGCTCAATGCAGGAATCCACCCTAAAGCATCCCTGACAGATGGCTGTCCAGCTGCCTCTTGAAGGCCTCGAACAGTCAGGAAGTTTTTCCTGATGTCCAGCTGGAATCTGGTTTCCTGTAACTTGAGCCCATTGTTCCGTGTCCTGCACTCTGGGATGATCGAGATCCATTTAAATGGATTAGACAGCATTTATATATATACATTCTCTTTTGCACTTACTGTAACTTATTATTAAATGTACTAGATGTACTACATGTACTAGATGCCTGCCCAATAAATTTTTCCTGGTTAAACAAGTAAAACAACAACGAGATTAAAAACAGCAGATTAAAACTACCCACTTCATAGGTATAAAAATGTTTTAAAGGCCATGGCAAATAAAGAAAACAGGCGTCCAAACAGGCTTCCAGAAAGACAGCAGTGTATGAACCATGTGAAATGCTCTGGAAAGAGCGTTCCACCATGGAAAAAACTCTTCGGCCTCAGCCCCACAGGGTTTAAGGCTAAGGGCTGGCTGGCTGTGGCAAACGACCCTTCCTTGCCACATTTCAGTCTAACATCTAACAATTGCTGATTTCAAGAGGCAAGCAGTAGTCCGTGAATGCAGCCCTGCACACTGTTTTGCAGTCACTACATCACACAAACAAGTGGAAGGAAAAGCTGAAGTGTGCCACTGTGAGCTCAAAAATCATGATTTTCACTGTACACCACCCTTTATTCTACTGCATGTGAACAGCTGCAAGTTGTTTCCATGCCTTCTTAAGCAAGGGAACAGGTCGTATTGCTGTAAATACACACCTATGTGCCAGAGATTCACTTTTTATGTAAGGAGCCATCTTGACATCTTGCCCAGACTGTGTTATTCTGAGCCCTAAACTGATTGTCTCGGGCCTGTGTGTGGCACCTGTTGTGTATGTGCTTGTAAGAATACGCAAAGCTCCTCCTAGATGGATATATGCAACGTGTGCTGGTTTCCTAGAGGGGTATCAACTTGTCCAAGATGACACTTGTTCAAGTGACCACTTCCATTCCTCTGCGGTGACAGCAAACCAAGCGCAAGATGTACTAACTTGAAGAAGGAATTCATTTCTTTTTCACATAAGGTGGCAGAATGTCTCCCAGGTAACTTTCAATAACCACAGCACATGCAACCTCATCAGGCACTTTGCTTCTTCGTGGATGCTAAAAAGAGAAATCAACTCTGGTGCTTGATAAATGTGTTAAAAACTATTGTATTCTTTAAATCCAAAAATGCTCTGCTCTTTGCTTTCTTCAAACAAGGCCAGTGAAAATAAAGTCTTGCTTCCATAACTAAAGAGATGAAGAGAAATGGTCAGATTCTCACAGACTGAAATGGGGGAAATCTTTGAAAGGGCAAAAATGGGTAAAAGATGGTTTAAAAAACATCTCTGGAAGGTCAATTAGGTGGAATGGAAGGCTTTGAGGTTTCATTCTAAGAAAAGTAGCGGCACACCTTAACTAAGTAACCCCCTGGTGACTCAATTACTAAACCAAGTTTAATCTTTTGAAAGTTCGTATCATTAGGTCAGCTCTTTAATCCCATCGTAAGAACATTAGTTGCCAAGCGAAGAATAGGGAATGAGCACGCAAGTTTTATGTACTGTACTGTTGTATTTAATGTTGTTCCCCGCCTCGATCCAGAGGGAGAGGCCGGTAAGAAATAATCATAGCAATAATAATAATTAGAGGAAAACTGCTGAAAATGACTCACCACAAAGGCAGCTGTGCATTCAGTCCACCTTGAATTGATTCCTGTAATGGTGCCAAGGTAAAACAAAAGTGGAAGAGGGTTTTTTTCTATTCTAATCTCTTTCCACTCTGACATTAATAGGATTCCATCTTACTGGTTTTAGTCTAATCCGTCCCTGGCCTCAAAGTGTTGTCGAAGTCGATAGAGTACAAGATTTATGTCTCAGTACCAGTGAAGATAACCAAAAAGGACCAGGAGTATGGAAAATAGGATTACAATGCTGGCCAATTTTTCCTCCATGTATATATGCCCAAAGCTGGCTTTATAACAGCCTTGTAAGTACAGCAACAAAAAAGTACTAGTCAACAGATATTTTTACTAGCCCACCAGCCTGCTCACTCTAATAGCAAACTCAGGTGGAGGATACCACCGGCTCAGTAGCCAAGGGAGGAGGTAGCAGGATGCAGCCATCATGTGACTAGCCACATCCTCCACAGGAGTCATTTTGTGGTAGTGCCCACTGCAGTTTCTCAAATTCCCAAATGTGCCCACGGGTCCAAAAGGTTGGGGAACCTCTGGCAAACAGGAGGGATCTGAACAAACAGGTAATAATTTTGTAAAATATAAACCAGCTTTCATGCAAGTGCAGAAAAATAACCCTTGCAAGAAAGTGGCTGAGTTCGGACCACATGCTAATCAGCGGTTGTTTCCCATTCTGTTCCTATTACCACCACCACCCAGTTGATTAGCGCGTTGTCCGAACTCAGCCACTATGTTTGCAATGACAGCCATGAAGCCTGATCCGATAAGTGTTTGTTCAGCAGTAAATTCCAGTGAGTTCAAGAAGGGTTACTCTAATGGATTCAGTCACAGTGCCACATTTGAGACTGAAAGATATCCAGTTTCTGTAACTTTTGCCACACCTTCCAGAAAACATGCACTGCGTGGATCTGGTATGTAGAATGTTCTCTTTCTCAGCTAGGTGAGCTAAAGAGAGAAACAGCAAGGGCAGGGCAATGAAACAACACAGATACCCCCACCCCCGCGACAGAACAAGATTAAGAATTATCTTTCAAAATCACGAGCTGACTTCCCCTCCCCGTAGCAAATGACTTACAGGCAATAAAGGAAAACTCTAACTACCAGCGGAAAGGAAAGGAAACGGGCAAGTATAAAACCTACACACGTTTCAAGACTGCGTTCTGTTTGACGTTATCATAGAATCATAGAAGAGTAGAGTTGGCAGGAGCCTATAAGGCCATCGAGTCCAACACCCTGCTCAGTGCAGGAATCCACCCTAAAGCATCCCTGACAGAGGGTTGTCCAGCTGCCTCTTGAAGGCCTCTAGGGTGGGAGAGCCCACAACCTCCCTAGGTAACTGCTTCCATTGTCGTACTGCTCTAACAGTCCATCCACTCTATGCATATTTACTTGAAAGTAAATCCCAGTTGAGAGCTAGTTCTCACAAAACACAAGACGGCAAACGGAAGATTAGATCCGCTTCTCCCTCGGATGCTAGCTTTCTACGTGCAGGGATTCGTGTCCCGTCCGTCCCCCACGAGATAGAGAAGCGTTCAGATCAGGCGAGTCCCCCGCCTGCAGCCTGAACGCGGTACAACCAGAGGCAGGTTGTATGATTTGCTGCTTTGGAGGACTGTGGGGGCCCCGATCCAAAGGGATCGACTCCCGCCCTTATCCACCAGGCTGTGCGGGATGGTAGCGGAGCCTGTGACCCCGCCGCCCCTTACCTGGCCCTCCGGCGGCCCTGCGCAGCCCAAGCCGGCTCTTTCGTGCGCGCTCAGCAAGGGCTGCTGCTGAGGCAGCTCCGGCCCCAGCGGAACCGGGGGCGAGAAGTAGTTCCTCCAAACGGCATAGGCGACGCCTCCGGTGACGGCCACGGCGGTGCCCACGAGCGCGATCTGGCGCAGGTTGCTCGCCATGGCCCGGAGGAGGAGGAAGGGCGTTCAGGGCGCGCCCTGCACCTCCGGCGCGGCTGCAGGAGGCATCGCCGGGCCAGAAGGCATCCAGCCGCGGGCGGCTGCGCGTGTGCGCGCTCTGAGGAGCCCTTCCCTTCGCCCTCTCTGCTCCGCCCCGCTGCGGACTGGTGCTCCGCCCGTGCGGTCAGGCGTGGCCGCGCCGGCCTCGCTTCCTGATCCGCCGCAAGCGGGCCCCAGGCTCCCTCCGATCTTCGCGGAGAAGGCCCACGGGCGGCCTTCGCTTGCAGTCTTCGGCACGTTGGGGGCAATGGGGCTTACTTCGGAGTAAACGCGGAAAGCATAAGGCTCCGCCCCACTGGCTTCTGGAGCAAAGCCGAATCAGGGTCGCGACCGCTCTTACGATGGGATTGAAGAGCCGCCCCGGTGAAACGGGCTCCTTCCTGAGCGCGAGGGGGCACACAGAACTCCACGGGGCCGCTCTCAGAACATGCGAAGAGCGACCTCGGGCGTGTTTAAGGGCCCGTTTTCCTGCCTCACAAGTCGGATAAAAATGCTTCTGCAAGGTTTTCCCTCTCCCCCAACAATAAATGCATGCGTTTCCCATTGACTATGCAGTGGTTGCAGGGTACAACCTATTGTGCAGGTTCCTACTGGCTAGTGTCCATCACTTCCCTATGAATAACAAACTGTCGCTACTTAAGCACACACCACTTTTGGCCGTTTTAAGAGTCACCTTTCTTATTAGGAAGCCCAGCGAATAACTTATTTCCAGAGAAGGTGTTTTTTGTTCTCATCTGCCAAGGGGTGTGTGTGTCAGGATTTGCAGTAAAGGGTCTCTTGTTTATACTTGGAGCTCCTATTGGGCTGCAACCAGTCACTGGCTCTCATCCTAACCTACCTCACAGGGTTGGTGCGAGGCCAAAACGGAGGGGAGGAAGGTCATGTACACCACCTTGGACTCTTTGGAGGAAAGGCAGGATATGTGTAATAAAAAAATAAAGGAGGTATCAAGTCTTTGAGGTTTGTTGCCTTTTCATGCAGTTTTTACAGGTTTTAAAAACAAGATTATCTTCAGACCTTGCAGTGCATGAACAGAAGCCAACAAAGTCCAGAAGATAGCCTGCTTTGCATTTTTAAAGCCCTAGATACACAGATACTGTTGATGTGCAGGGATTACATGAAATCTATGAACTCTTTTTGAAAGATTCTCCCTGAAAACCAAGTAGGAAGCAGTAAACCGCTTAATAGAAAAGCCAACCGGGCTTGCAAAGTAAGAGCAAATGTACATGTTCACTTTGTGTGTTTAAACAAAAGAATGATGGTTTAATTCATGGCGCTTTTGCTCTGCAAAAAGTGAAATACTGCAATAGAAATGCTAACATTCTGTCCAATATGTGAGGGGGAAATGGGAGTTTAACCAGAAATCAAGCCTCAGAAAACTTCATCACATATGAGAGAGTCCCTCCTGCACAGATCTATCTGGTGAAAAAAAGCTCATAGTAGCATCAACCACGAGCATGTGCACATAACTCTCACTCTGAGGAGATTGGTCCTTCTGTCAGAGCTGATGGTTACAAGAATATTCCATACTTGGGAAACCAGCTAAGGATCTGTACTGCGTTATCCAGAGAACTTGGTTCTATCAGCTGCCCCTAAAATTTACTCTGGAGATTACTATTAATTCTTTGAAATAGGTAGGTATTGAGGGATGGAGTGAGAAGACCAATATATAACAGGTAACCATATGCACACAAGGAATAAAATCCAACCTAAGTCCAACGCAGAGTTTGACCACTGAAATGAATGGGTATTCCCTTCCAACAGTCGCTATCCTTCTAACAGTGAGTGGCCGCTTTGGTGTGTGTGTTTGGTACTTCAGTATCTCAAAAACAAATCTATACTGAGGTTTTGGTAAAATGTAAAATATTACCAAATCAACGAGCTGATCAGTGGATAACATTTCTTACAAGTGGCAGAGTTACCAGTGCAGTAGTGAAAAACATTGCCTTAAGGTCTGGATCTCGTGGCAGATGATAGTGGACACTAGTACAAAGAATAAAAACGGAAGAAACATCCTCGTCACTATAGGGCAAACTATAGTAATAACCACATCCAACTTGCTTTTTGTTTGACCTTTATTAGGCTGTTAGCATTCGCAGCCGATAGACAATTTCCATATAAACAGCCGGCTTGTCATGATCACCAGCCGCCTTTCCCACCTTTCTTTTTCTTCTGCTGCTGTTTCTTCTTTGTTGCTGCTGCACCAACAGGCTTCTGGTGCCTTGGAGGAATCATATTGCTGGTTGATGCAGACGGGACTGCTGTTACGGTGCCAGGCCTCGGGGATGTAGGTGGGCTGCTTGCAGTCTTGCTAGCATCCCTGAAGACAAGGTGATACAAGTAGGATTGTTGTCAGAGCTCAGATGTACAGTATGGTTTTTGTTCTCTGGCCAACAACAATTAAAAAGTTTAAATCTCTTCTTGAAAGACCCCGCACTGATTACTGCTTGCAATGGAAAACCTTCTATGTAAGATACAAACATCATAAATGAATTTTAGTTTTTACTGGAGGATTGAGTCCAGCAAATGGTATCCTGCAAATGCTAAAAAAATCATTCAGCTGCATTCCATCCACAAATGAAGCTGTTTGGTAAGGTTTTGCCTTTGAGAATTTGTACCTGAATTCAAAGCATCACCCAAGCAAATTTGGGTTTATCAATATCCTGATAAAGTATTGGCTAAATTAAAGAATGGGAAAGTATGGAGAGTAGATGGGATGGTTTGTTGCTCACTTTTCTATGTCAGGTTCATTATTGACCCTTTGGCCTCAGGCCAGTTAAATGTAACAGTCTTTGCCCCGTTTCCCAGTATGGGGAATGTTTGATTGGAGTGATCAGTTCAACGTAGGCCAATGTCCCAAAGGCTCCCTAATGCAGGACAAAGTTAGGGTGACGAGTCAGCTGGAGGGTCACCCCATGGTGAAGATTGCGGAGTCCCCAAATGTACGCTATTAAACTTATCCTTCCTCCAAGCTTTGGCAAAATGGTTCAATAGAAGGCAAACAGAGACACGGATAGAAATGGAGACATACGAGACATTAGAATAAAAGATTTATACCTCAAAAAACATTTCCATCCACAAGCTAAAAATGTTTTTCCAAGCCTGGCTTTTTGGAATATACTTCTTAGGCCAGTGCTTTGGGGCTATTCTACAAGGACTTGCTCTGAAGCCATAATTTTCCTTCAGCTTCCCCATGTTCTGAAGTTGCAAAATGGATGTGTGAACCCACCCTGCCTCACCTCCCTGCTTATTTGCATTTGAAGGCAAAATAGTCCAAAGACAAGCCACACCCAGGCGACTTCTAACCCTTAGCAGCACCCACCCAAGCAGGGTGTAGGAAATGCTGGTCCGGTAGAGCCTTGTCAACAGCTTTTATTCCAAATATTGTCCATGGGCTTTTAGGGCTAAGAAACAAATCCTTTTACCCTGCCTCCCACTTTTAAGAACCCAGAGCCTAAAGCAAACTGTGGCACAGGATCCTGTTGGGCATCTGCCAAAACACCTGCAGATGGGCATGTAGTAGGAAGTCAAATGCTATAGGAACAATTGATGGCCACTACTGTAAAGGCAAACTGGAGCTGGGGGTCACTTGCAGGAGCTGGCTTCTGCTCTCCCCTCCTACAACATGAAGCCCTCCGTCAGAAATCAGGGACAACTTCAGCCAGATTTATTTCCCCTTCTGAAGGATCCCCCTTCTCCAGTTTACCCGACTCTCTGCCTGTTCCCCAAGATTGTGCCTAACAACCACTTGTCTCTTAATGGGAAGTAGCTACTTTCCTTTGATTATCCATTACTTGCCACGGGACACGGTAGGCCTGGAATCAAAGCTTGCCAGGCTGGATTCAGTGACTCACAATTCAGAGGATGCTGTTGTCATTGCTCCCTGGGTTCCTTTCCCAATCTGGTCCTTCTTCTTGCCTTTCTTCCGTCCACGATAGTAGGAACGTTCCCGCATTGGAAGCCAGCGTTCAGGATCAGGGGTCATTTTAGGATCATAGTTCTTTGGCAGTTTTCCTACATGGTATTGAGCAAAAGGCACATGCTGATTTAGGAACAAGTTGCATTGCCACTAAACTCCTACTCATCCCAGACTGTACATCATTCCCACAGTCAGGGACAAACAACTCTAACACTGTGTGCAAGTCACAACAAATCGTATTTTAAAAATTTCCTTTCAGCAATGAAGTATGTTACAATTAACGTACTATACATAGGATTAAATACTGGCTTATGGAGAATTGTTTTTGCTTAAAAGACCTATTTAAAAGTTCACAACATCTGTAAGAAAGGCCCTGCTAGTTCAGTCCCAAAAGGTCCGTCTGTTCCAGCATCTTGACTCCAACAGGGCTTCTGGGAAACCCAGAGGCAGGAAATGAAGGCATTTCCCTCAAACAACTGGCATTCAAAAGCATACTATCTCTAAACAAAAGTTACACTAAGGATACTACTGTTAACGTGGAACTAAGCCTGAGAGTTTCTAACTCTTGCTAAAAATCAACCTGATTTGAATTTAACTTTTGGAAATTCTATCTTAGATTGGCAGTGTTTAGATCAAGGACCACAAGCCCTTGTGGTCCTTGATCTAAACCCCCTGGAGGAATCTTATCTCACAGATCAGAGATAATGGGGGTGGGGGAGAGAGAGAGAGAGATTGGAGATGGGGGGGGTTTCCTTGTGCACAGCTCCCCCTTCCAAATGGAAAGGCAAGTGATGCAGAGGAATCCCCCATTACTTCTGTAGATCACAAGGGGGAATGCTGGTGCACATAATGCTGCCAGCACTCCTCCAAGCTCAGGCCTAGTCTTCCTTTGCAACCCTCTCACTGTCCCTGATGGGGATGGCAAGAGGCATGTGAAGGGGCAGCCGATTCATCCAAGGAGATGCTTCTCCAGGGCCAACTAAGTCTCTTTCTCTGTGCTCTTAGTATAGTGAAAGGCAAAATGGACGGGGGCCATGATGTCAATGTTCGTAGCCATTCCCACTGACATCATCTGGCCTGCAGGGGACCCAGTAAGGGGCAATTTGACCTCCATTTTAAAGTAGTTTCCCACCTCTGGTTTAAATCCTCCCAGCCAACATGCCCAGGAGCACTTTTTTATGCAAAACCAATGGCAGCCAATGCCCACAGGGTACTCACCCTTTTTCTTCTTCTTCTTCTTCTTGATATCCCCTTGCCTAAAAAAACACAACCTCACAATGAACTCATATGAACCTGCTTGAAACGAGAAGCAACAGAAAGAACAGAGATAATGGATTCCAAGGGGAGAAATTTTAGGGCTCTGTTTTAGAGTTAGTGAGAGAAAAACTAAGGCAGTTTGTAAGCAGAAGGTAAGTGATTTTCGTTCTGCTTATCAACATTGCTTGAAATGATCAAGCATTTCAAAAAGCTGTTTTACCCTTGTTCTTTTTCCTGGCTCTCAGTTGCAGGTTTCCCTCCTTTCTTCCGAATGTACGTAGCTCCATGCGAGTTTTCAAGCGCATCCACGTCTACTTTCAAAGACATTGTATCCGAGGAGGGCAAGTGTTTGCTGAGACTGTTGCACGGGAGGAGTTTAGGAACAACAATACGCATGCATTAAGTAAGAAAGAGCAAAAAAAGGAGGGTTCTTTTCAAGTACACAATATTGCCAGACAAAAATGAAGACCATGAAGTCAGGAAACCTAAAGAATTACTTGGCATGCAGGAAGGGGATACTGAAGGATGGAGTGACAGGTTTACAGCGATCTTCTGGAGTGGAAGGGCAGTGTGTCCATGAGGGCCAAGCTTCTAAAATGGAAGGGAGATGCTGGGTGAAGACATTTCGGGATCAAAAATGGAGAACAGTGGTACATACCCGTGTGCGGGGGAAACCAGAGATTGAAAGACAAGACCGCTTACCCACCTCTACTGATGTTATTCTGCAATATATGGCTGGAGTGTGTGTTGTATGAACTAAGCATGTTATCTATGAGCCAACTGTGAGGCTCAAAAGGCTCAGCCAGTGTCCAGTGTGAATCCTCGAACACGCCTTAGCATCCTTTGCAATACATAAGAAGAGCCCTGATGCTGGATCAGACCACGACTCCGTCTAGTCCAGCGCTCTGTTCACACAGCAGCCAAGCAGCTGACGATAGGAAACCCACAAGCAGGACATGAGTACCAGAGCACCTTCCCACCCATGTTCCCCAGCAACTAGCATACACAGGCTTACTGCTGATTACTGGAGGTAGCACACAGCCATCAGGGCTGGTAGCTACTGATAGCCCTCTCCAGGAATTCGTCTAACCCTCTTTTAAAGCCATCCAAATTGGTGGCCATCACTACGACTTGTGGCAGCGAATTCCATAGTTTGGCTATGCGCTATGTGAGGAAGTCCTTCCTTTTATCCGTCCTGAATCTCCCACCAATCAGCTTCATGAGATGATCCCAGGTTCTACTATTATGAAAGAGAAAAATGTCTCCCTATCCACTTTCTCAACACCATGCATAATTGTGTACACCTTTATCATGCCTCCTTTTCCCCCCAAGCTAAACAGTCCCAGCTATTGTAATCGTACCTCATAGGCGAGATGCCCCAACCCCTTGATCATTTTAGTTGCCCTTTTCTGCCATCCTACCCTAACTTCCTTCGATAGTTATGTCAATATGGCATTTACTCCCAAAAGGTGGAAACTCTGAAAAGCATCACTGCAGTGAACGTGCTATACCTTGTGAGAGTGGCCAGGGAATATCTCCTGCTCCCACCTCCCTCAGTCACATGATGAAGGATACATTTTTGCTTTCTCACCATCAACCAGAGAGTACGCAGAAATGAGCTGGGCCAAGGTATGGACATCATCTGGATTTTGTCTACAAAAGTAAAGAGATGCAACCGTCACACAGCCTCTTCTAGAGATAAAAGACAGCCCAGTGCCGTGTTCCAGAGGAAGACTTCCTGCATGTTAGCAAACCAGTGAGGCATCCCATCACATAGGAGCCACAATCAATATTTCAAGAAACAATACTTCAAGAACGCATCTGTTAGGGATAGGCTCACTCCCTTCAGGAAAAAAAACAACCCCTCCATACTTAATGAGTGGGCCCAGCCTGCAGCATGGACATCTGTCCACTAAATTGGAATGGAACTTCACAATAGGTACCCAATTTTCTACATCCAGCATGGAATGCACAACATCTACTATTTCCATAGGGTGATCTCCAAAGCAGACTGAACCCGAGTCTGAGGGAGAACCTGTTGTAGTACTCCATGTGCAAAGGCTATTTCAGCTGAAACTTATTTGTTCCGTTTATAGTGCCAAATGAATGTGTGATGTGATGACTATGTGCCCCACATTTACACTAAAACTGGAGCATATCTGTAACATTGCTCAGTGTTCCAACTATAACTCTGTTTGCTTTTGATATATTTTACCTTATTTTTCGTTTATTTTACTCTACAAAGATACTGAAGTAACTGCTGGAAATCGCTTTCAGAAGTTAGAGAGCCCACTTATTTCTCTCTCCCCAGGACTCCCTTTTCAGCAACCAGGAAAGGACTTACTTCCAAAGCTCCTCCAGGTCACTGATGGCTTCCTTCTTCCGGCCGTGCTTTAGCTTGAAGTTGGCAGCTTCCCTGATAAGTGACAGATGAACTGGAGACTTTGGCTGAAAAAGTGACATTTGCTTCAAGTTAAGCTTGAAAGTAACCAACATGTTGACATGAGTGACCATCTTTTTACATGGCTGAAGAGACTGATTCATGCTTGGAGCCTTCAGAATTCAGGAATCTTCTAAAAGTATGTCTGAGCTGCAATGTTCAATCACACCATAAAGCTCAGAATACAGCTTTTACCAAAAAAAACCCTGTTGTGTTGTATTTGTTTTGATTCAGCTTCTTATATGTTGGCACTGAGTTGTCACGGGCTATTTTGTTATATGTAAAAAAAAAAACACCCAAAAAACACACCCTATGGTTCCCTATCCTCATATTCCAAGAAAAGATATAAAAGTAGGTGGGCTGTTTTACTAATGTCAAAACCAGATGGCTCAAGGAATTTTAAAATCTAGGGGGTACAAGGATTTTGTTTAACACAGATTTCCAGTTCTTCCCCATTGTCACAGAACAGACTTTTATTATTTTTTTCCTCAATTAAAACTGGAAGCACATTTCAACTCCCTCACACACAAAGGTCTACATTAGAGTGCATAAAAGTAAGACTAATCCACACTAGAGGAATCTTCCCTCTGTATTTCTGTGTGCACCTTTCTAAGGGCAGGTAATTCTGATGTCTCTCTGGCTTAGGAGCAATTAAATTATCTAAATCACATGCACTGTAGGTATGAGGCATAATTACTAGACATCACTCGGTGAAGGGTGACTGGAAGGAGACACCGCCTGAACAGTAAATCCTGCAGAGATGCAACAGGGAGCTCTGTGTGTGTGTGTGTGTGTGTGTGTGTGTATACATACGGCTCATGGAAGATTTTCATTTAATTTTTCATTTAGTCTTTCTTGCAGCACAGCAGTTCCTTCATGGTTCCCAATTTGGGAATTATCATTACTTGACTATTTAAGAGTGCATGACACCAGAAGATTAAATTACAGGATACAGAATGATCCCCCTCTATTACTACTATTGTGCTTTTGGAGGAAATAATGAAAGCTGAAAACAAATCTTTCACTCTCACATGCTGGACAGTTTGTCTACTTCCAACATATCAGCATTCCAATACTTGCCTGGAATTCTTGATACCATTCAATAGCTTGTGCCAAGACCTCTATGGCACTATCAATATCTTCTTCATGGCTGTACATTGTCACTAATGCCGACACCTGTAACATTCAGAATACATCATGAAATTCAGAAACGGAAGACAGACTTACTGAATAATAAATACTGGAACCAATTTATATGACGGTGAAACCATTTTTTAAAAAAAACATTAATGGTAACTTTATTATTGTAAGCTGAATTTTAGAAGGTAATTTTTAAAAGCGATAACACTGATGAAGCAATTAACTTTTTTGTACTACAGTATTTTATGGAGTAGTTCCTGTGCAACATCCAAGAGTAATGGAATCAAATGGCAGTACTTAGGAGATGAAGTAGCCTTGAGTACTACTAAAAAGGAAGTATGTAAGTTTTATAAACAAGAAGAACCAACCTTACTGTCAATTGCTTTGTTCCTGTGAACAAATAATGAGTTGGATCCAGATTTAGTAACAACTAACTGAAGTCCCACTGATTTAAATGAGTCTTTTCTAAGTGTGACAAAATATGGATCCAACCCAATCCAACATGTAAACCCAGACACTCTGGGTTGTTTATGGATTAAACATCCCAGAGTTTACCTACAATTTGTTTTTGGGTTAAGTCTGAGTTGGTTAATCCATGTCTGTCCAGGTTCAGACATCACACTAACAATCTACGAATGGAGTATTCATAGGTTGTGCTTTAAAACCAGAAGAGGCTTCTGCAATTCGTATGTCGCCACAAACTGCCATCATGACATGGGAACAGGCTCAATATTTATAATTTTTTTAGTGCTCAAGCATTCTGCTTACTTTTTAATTAATATTCTTTAAGGTAAGTCAGTATCATACCTTAGGGAACACTTGTTACCACATAGTCCTGCCTAGGAATTTCACATCACTGATAAAATTCAATGGTGCCCATTGAAATGAAGCAAGTTATTAAAACATGGTATTCAAACAAGATCACAATACTTGGGGTATTTTGGTTCAGAATTTTGGTTATTTATAATTCCGTTTCAGAACAGCTGATAATCACTGCTGGATTACCAGCCAAAAGTTCTTCCTGTTCTTGGCTTACACACTTCTAGTATATGCAGACTGGAGAGCCCAAGAAGTCTGTTACTACTAAGTCCTGTGGATCAAATACATTGCTGACAATGGCCACAGCTAGACCTAAGGTTTATCCTGGGATCATCCAGGGTTCGCCCCTGCCTGAGCACTGGATCCCCTGTGTGTCACCTAGATGAACAGGTTTGACCCCTGGATAATCCAGGGATAAACCTTAGGTCTAGCTATGGCCTAAGAGTCCAAACCAAACTTGAGTACAAGTCACCTAGACAAATATGAATGCAACTGAGCTATTTGTAATCTAACCACAAGGCAAAAACCAAGGTCAGAATGGTGTAAGAGAAGCATAAGATATTGGGGGAAAGTATCCAAAGGAGGCATAAAGTTCTGCATGTGTTTAGATTCAGCTGCAACTCACCATGCCTGGCTTGTGCCTTAGCTCTTCTATAGTCCTCAAGATCATACATGCTTTGGTGACACTGCCTTTGAGAAAGAACAAGAAGTATAGACATCAGTAATTTTCTCCAGTCCTCTTCAAAGCTCATCTAGGAACCCCTTCTCTCTTAGATAGGGAGGAAAGGAAACCTTCTATCAGGGCTGTGTGTATCCTACAATTCTACAGGAGCCAGCTTCCTGACTACAAATTGCTCAGTTACATTCGTGGGCAACACCTGAAATGTCTAAGAAGCCCAAGGGATAGTTGAATAAGAATTACACTAGTCACACATTAGTGTCTTGTATCCTTCCTTATCCTTCCCAATGATTAGCAAAATCAGAATTATCCAAAATATTAAAAATTACAGAACTATAATTGAGAATTATACAAATGTGTTTAACTTGCAAACTTTACATAGGGTAAGGAATTCAGAATTTTCTTCGTGTAGAATTTTAATTTCTTTGGTAAAGAGTATGCACCTCCCTGCCTTTAATCTAAGCATCTCCCAAAAGGCTGTCCCCTTTTGAGAAAAAAATGAACTAAGAATGAGTGCAATAGAACTAGTAATTATGTGGAAACAGCATACAACTGCATTTGAATGTACATTAAGTTCCTTTCCAAAGGCAGCTAAAGCCTACAGTACCTTGAGCAACTTTCAACTGTGCCATGGTCAGCTTAATCTCCACCGCTTTCTCAGGATGCTGATCAGCAAACTCCTAGGAGTCAGAAATAGGAACAGAAATTGGGAGGCTTTTAAACAAGATCAGCTTCATGATTGCAAGGAATGGCTATTGCCTTGTGGAATCTTATGTCCCCTGACTTCCCTGTAACAAACTCAGGTGTGAGTACATGAGGACCCACTCCAACGATGTGTGCATTCAAGTGGGATGTTTTTACTAAGCAATTAAAGACCTGAAAGGCCTGTTGACAGTAGCCCGACGCAGCCAAATTTCAACTTTGGTTAAGCATCTTTCCTACACTGGTGCAACACTGCCTGACCTAACGATGACTCTGACTCCTTTGCAGGGTTCATGCACTCCTTTCTTCCACCCTCCTCTTCTCTAAGGCCTTAGCTAGACCTAAGGTTTATCCCGGGATCGTCCCAGGGTCATCCCTGTTCATGTAAATGACACACAGGGGATCCCGGGAGCAGGCAGGGCCGACCCCGGGATAAACCTTAGGTCTAGCTAAGGCCTAAGACTTACTCTCAAATTCCACTCCATCCACTCCTCAATTTTTTTTTAGGATAACCAAAGTGCAACATCTATGCTGGCATTATTGCCAACTATGGTTGGCCCAGTTTACAAACTTACTTCTAACTAAGATTACATAAAGCTGACCGTGTTTTTTAAAAGCCACTGCAGAAATCGTGCTGCACCATACTTTAGAGCTTTGAGATGAACGGTAGAAAGCAGCAGGAGGGAGAAGAGATCCACACCATTATGTCTGCACTGGCTCTTTTGAAATAAGGGAACAACCCAATGGTCCATGCTAACCATGATTAAGAATTCTGTCTGCACAGGGCCGAAGTGCGACAGAGAATGAAGAACGATGTGCACTCACGGGGCTCAGGTGAAAAATAAAAGGCAAAGAATTGAGTTCAATTTGAATCTGGTTTTTACCGAAAGGCATCCAGATACACAACGCTGCTGGAGAGTTCTGCCATCTCCTTTGAGGAAATCTGCTGCTTATTGCCTCCAGCAGCCCACCACGGCTTACCTGTAGGAGCTCTATTGCCTTGGCATGCTGCTTCTCTCGACACAGCTGAGCTGCCTGGATTAACACAGGGAGGAGGTGCTCAGGACTCTGTGACTGTAAACTTGATGAGAGCTTGCGGCACTGATCTGCCTAAGGAACAAGAGAAAAAAGAATCCAGCTAGTGAGGAATACAGACTCTGAAAGAAGAGGACAAGTGACAGAAGTGTCACGCAACAAACGGTCATCTCGAATATTAGAGGAGCAGCAGGTCCGGCTTGTGGCAGCTCATCCCTGCCCTGCTCAGGAAAAGTCCACAGATACAATATCTTGTACTAGTGGGTTTGGTGGTTTCTATGGGGACTACTCACTATAATTTCAAAAAACTAGCACACTAATAGACTTTCATATCACCTCTGCCGTCATCACAATTATCTGAAAACACTGTACTAACTGCAGCAATGGCTTTCAAGCCGTGTTCCAGAGAACCCTGGGGCTCCTTGGAAGCTTAGCAGGAATTCCTCAATGAGAAGGTCCCCTGGGGCAAAAAATGCTTCTCTGAAAGCCCCCTTTCTCACCACTACTGGTCTTTCCAGGGTTCCCAGAGGGCCACTCTACGTTCCCCTGGCCACCAGTCATTTGGTGGTTTCCCAGCTGGTTGAAATGCATTTCCTAAAGATTTGGGTTCTGGCAGTAAGAGCTTTAAGCTACACAATATCCTGATTTTTTTTGTATTTTAGCCCTGCCCTTTTTGCCTTTGGCCCAGCTCACTGTTGGAAGCCCAAGACCTTCTCCAAAAGGGAATTTGGCCTTCGGGCTGAAAAAGGTTCAATATATCTGCAGCAAAGTATTGGGTGTCTTCTGGAGAATACACTCAGTTTGCAATGGTCAACGCTGAGGAAGGACCATGTAGAAAGGACTCCCTGGACATAAAATATTTGACAACCAATAGATTAGAAGAACAGACGCACTTAGCCCCATATAAAAGGGAATGCAATAGCATAACTGAAGTTGACATAGACACATTTTTAGGGTGAGATTACATATATGTTTCCTAGATGACGTAGAGATCAATGAACATAAAAATTAGAATTCCTTGACTGGGTTTGCACAATCACTATGGGTTAAACAAGACATGGTGGGTTGGCTAAGCGGTGGCGTGTGCCAGGTACTATTTGCCTAATCCTCTCCCAGAGCGCAGCTCGTTGTGTTGTCCAAACCTGGATGGCATAGCTTGATGGAGGGGGAAACTACCCTCAGATAACCTGCCCAGGTGATTAGGCGAATAGGGCCCAGCATGCGCCACAACTTAAACAAGTCACTGGAAAGTTTTGGAACGTTAACAGAAAAAAGGCCGCTCTGGCTGCATGTGGCAAATGGCTGCATCCTCTCAGAACACCCACTTATTTATACTCCAAACAAGGGCCTAACACTTGCTGAAATCAAAGGCAGAACAGGTCCCCCTTAAAACTTGCATCTCTAAATTTATGGGATCACACTGACAAATCTGGAAGATTAAGGACCTGTATGATCGTGATGATCCATATTTACAATGCTTAAGCAAGGGTTGATCTACATGCTTAAGAGAACCATATGCTACAATCATCCTAGGACTGTACCACTTCAGAATGGGGGTAAATGAGTAAATGCTCCTTCATGTCACAAACTCCCCGCTGTGAAATGCTTGCCTGTCAGGGATCACAATTCCTGCCTAGCCTTCCCTTATTGTTCTAGTTTTCTATGTATACTTGACAATTAGGACTGTACATTGTGAAATGAGTAGCTTGGCTCTAGGATTACACAGACCATGTTAAACTAGGATAACATTACCTGGTTGGTGTACATAGCCAGCAAAGCTTTATTAAATTCTATTGCTTGGAGCTGTTTCTTGGAGAGTTTATGCTCAACACCTTCTGCATTGGTTAGCTTCACCTTTTTCTTTGAGTCAAATACATTTTGGTCCTGAGGAAGGCAACAACACATGATACATTGCTCCATCAACATGAATGTGGCATTTCTCAAATTCTTTGCTACAATCTTTACATCTCGCACTCCTTTATAAGCATGGAACAAATCTTTACAAAGGCAGTGTGTGATGTAATATCGGACTACAAACACATGCAAGGAATTACTAGGGTAATTCTATACCTTGTTAATTGTAATGATGTTATTGGCAATGACAGCAAGCAATCCCACGTCTGTTGGCCTGTAGAAAATAGGATATATGCACTTTTTAAAGTTTATGTTGTTTTTAAAAGACGCTGAGACCACCACCACAGTTTAGGGAAGCACTTACTTCAGTTTGATTATCTGATTGTAAAGTTGCAGAGCTTCCTCTGTGTGACCTTGGAGTTGCAAAATGTAAGCCATCTGACCATGAATAATGGCCAGTTCAGCCTCAATGTCTTCTTCAGTCACATCCTAAAGGAAAACATTTTTAAACATTTCTCATTAACTCGCAGTTTAAAAGCACCACTTATATTTTAACTACAAATCAATAACTACAAGTATATTGATTGGTAACTAATAAAAACACAAGAGCCCTGATGCTGGATCAGACCAAGGGTCCATCTAGTCCAGCACTCTGTTCACCCAGTGGCCAACCAGGCATCAGCCAGGGATGAACAAGCAGGACATGTGCAACAGGACCCTCCCACCCATGTTCCCCAGCAACTGGTGTACACAGGCTTACTGCCTCGAATACTGGAGATAGCACACAACTATCAGGGCTAGTAGCCATTGATAGCCTTTGCCTCCAGGAATTTATCCAACCCCCTTTTAAAGCCATCCAAATGGGTGGCCATCACTACATCTTGTGGTAGTGAGTTCCATAATTTAACCATGTATAGTGTGAAGAAGTACTTCCTTTTATTTGTCCTGGATCTCCCACCAATCAGTTTCATGGGATGACCCCATTGGGTTCCAGTATTTTGAGAGAGGGAGAAAAATGTCTCCCTGTCCACATTCTCCACACCCATGCATAATTTTGTACACCTCTGTCATGTCTCCCCTCAGCCTCCTTTTTTCCAGGCTAAACAATCCCAGTTTATGTAACCTTCCCTCATAGGGGAGATGCTCCAGCCCCTTCATCATTTTAGTGGCCCTTTTCTGCACTTTTTCCAGCTATATAGTATCCTTTTTTAGGTGTGGTAATACACTTACTGAGACGTCCCATTGAACACAGTTGGACTTAGCTTTGAGTAAACATGCATATGATTGCACTGCTGAGCCCATTTATCTCAATGAAAGTGCAATACAAGCACTTGTTTGTTACCTATTGAAATCCATCAGACTTAAAACTGCTTTACATTGGCTGCACCATGCCCAATGCAAATATCAATATTTTAAATACTTGTTTACCTTTAAGCAGGCAACCAAGTTCTAAATTTGTTGTCATTAGACTGGTAGCAAGTGCCACTGCTGATACTATCTAGTGGATTCTCCAATGTCACATTTTTTGGTGAAACACACTGATATTTATAATACACAAGGCAAAAAGTGCTGGTTTAGAGTACTGAACTTTGGCCGTATGAAGGAAAAACAAGCAAACCTAACAAAACCTGGGTGGATTTATACAATTAGCATACTCATATAGTGCAAATATTCACATTTGTTTAGCACAAGTTGTGTAAGAACAGCAACTCACCGAGTCTTCTGATAGAGACTGGCGGCATAAATCTACAGGGAAAGTGTGACAAATTAATTTTAACACAGATAAGAACCACTGATCATGAGGTTCCATGTGTCTATAGAATCCTCATTTGCATCACAAAAGTGCAAGGCTGCTAGCTTTTCAAAACACCTTTTAAAATAAAAATTTTAAAAACACCCATTTTACAAAAAGTAATGTCCATATTAAGAAAATTCAAGTGCAAAAGTTGCCTGGAACAACAACACAACAACAACTTTTAAGGCAAAGGCCACATTCACATGCAACAATAAAACAGAATTCTAGAGAACCTGACTTAATCAGCTACGTGTCAGAAGACAAAGGCCGTTTGCTCCTGCTTTGCTCCTTTCTCCTAGTAAGACACCAAACAACTGTTAGTTTTTCCCTACCCTGTGCCTGCTTACCCTACCCTGTGCCTGTTTGCATTCTCTTCCCCTCCTTATTGTTTTACTATGATTTTATTAGATTGTAAGCCTATGCGGCAGGGTCTTGCTATTTACTGTTTTACTCTGTACAGCACCATGTACATTGATGGTGCTATATAAATAAATAATAATAATAATAATAATCCAGGAAAGCTTTCTTTAGCATGTCATTCAAACCAGAAATAGTAAGCCAAGAACAAACCCTGGCTTGCAATTCTGGCTTATAAGGGATAATTCCTAGTTTGTTTAGCAGTTCCACCAGTGGGGAGGAGCAAAGCAGGAAGGAACGGGCAGCATGCACCAGCACACAACTTGTTCACAATCAGCCAGGGTTCGAGCACATTATTGCATGCAAACATAGACCATGTTTATATCTTAACCTAGCATCCGGTAATCTTACTGCACCATGTAGTCATTCTCCATATCTAATATTTAATTTGCCCTTAATATATTTTATAAGTTTATGGGTAGTTGTAAAAGCATTCTTAAACAGATGCATTAATAGATGCCTAGAATGAATTTACTCCTCTCTCCTTTTTCCATTTTCTCCACTTCAGTTTCTAGAGGAATCAGACATCACTGGTTCCTTCCACAAAGCAGAAGGAAAGCTTATAGGGAAAGGACAAATTCAATTTACCAATCATTACCTTCTGCTTTCTTTAGGCTTTTCATTGCCTCATTCAGCCTGCCTTGCCCAACCAAAGCACAAGCAGCATTGTAACACAGCTCATAGGTGGCTTCCTGAAGGCCCAGATCTTCCTAGATAGAACAAAAAAAAACTGGATTATGAGAAACCTAGTTCTCAATTACAGTGTAAATCAATTTGCACAAATGTTTAGAATAAGACGGCTGGACACACAGCAAACAACTTATCCAAAACATCAGTTCTCACATGAATATGCAGTAAATAAAAACCCCTGACAATCCACATGCCGGCTGTAAGCGACATGAAAAATCTCCCTTCTAATTTTATGCTAGTAAAAATGCACAAGCAACTCAAATTATCCTAAAAGATAAAATTCCTCTCTTAATATATGCAGCAAAGTTCTGATAAATCCTTCGTACGTAGCAGCAGCATGCAACAGGAAGTTGCAGTGCCATCCAGGTTTGTGCACATATTCTGAGTAATCATTTAAGTGCACTATTTATTTTCAGTATTTCTGTCCCATCTTCCTATGAAAACATACTCAAGGCATCCCAGAGAATAACACAAAAAAAACCCAACTTACAATCAAATAAATAGAACAATAAAATTCACAATCAATATATTAATACAAAAAGCAAATTTCAACATCTAAGAAACTACACCTAAAAGAACCTGCTAAAAGGGTACATTTTACCTGCTTGCCAAAAGATAAGCAACAGTGAGGTTGGGTGAATTTCCTAATGTAGCACATTCCATTTTCTTAGTACAATGACAAGAAAAGGCCCTATTTCTTGAGCGAAGGGTGGGATGAGGCTGGAAGACTGTAGCAGGAGCTCAGCAGATAATTTTAAGGGCTGGAAAACTTTATATAAGTGGAATCAGTACCAGCGCTTTGAATTGAGCCCAGAAACAAGTAATTGGTGCTGATGGTATAATACTGACGTTTTGACAGTTGCACTTAAGTGCATTCTGCATCAAGTGAATCTTCCAAGCTACCTTCAAGGGGAGCCAGCAATCTAACCTTCAAGCAATTAGCTTTTAGGCAGGCGCATAGACTTATGTCATTCATGTGCTATGGGCAGAACTACGAAGAGACACAGCTTAAAATATTGAGAAAATCCCCATTGCTGTTTCAAGTCTATGAAACTTTCTAAGCAGTGAACACTCAAGTAGAATAGAGCAGCTTAGTAATATTAGGTCACATGTAAACAGGCTGTGTTTACAGGGGCAAATGCAAAATATTACTTTTTCTCAGACCTGGTTAATGCAAAGAGAAAGGCTAGAACCTTGATAAGTGATGTATCAGAGATTGAGCAACCCTTCTTAACCACTACAGAGTATCAACCAATTGGCCAAAATGAGGAGAACAAATGTTCTCCATGAAATGACACCCCAGACTCTATTCAACACTGCAATAGGACAGAGCCCGGTATTTTTATAGTGTTTATGCTATCGATTCATTGCAGAGTCAAAATACGGAGGGATGAAAGGAGGAGACACATACACATACACACCCCGCGTGCACATATAAATATCACCGCCACAAACTTACTTACTGGCACCACTTTTTCCCAGGTGCTCTGTGCAGCAACAACTGCTGAAAGGTTTGTTTTCCGTTCTTCTTCATAGTCATCCTGTGAGTTGCGGATGAGATCTCGATACACAGCTTGACAGTCATCGTAACGCTCTAATCTGTACAACTAAAAGGGAAACGCCAAATAGCTTATTAAACCAAACATATAAAGTAAACTTGCATACAATCAAACCATGAGACAAATATGTTTTTTCCCCAATACGTCTTGTGCATCATAATATTAATTTATTATTTATTTATTTATCATACTTATACCCCGCTCCTCAGCCAAAAAAGGCTCTCGGAGCGGCTTACACTTAGCAAAAAAGACAGTCCCTGCCCTCAGGCTTACAATCTAATAAAGACATGACACACAAGGAAAAGGAGTCAAGGAGGGAGGGAGGGAGGAGAGAGAAAGAGAGAGAGAGTCCAGCAGGAGCAGGCCCCGATGTTACTTCTGCCTGCTCCTGTCCCCTCGGTCCTTCTTCTTCCCCACAGGGCCAAGATGGCAGTTTGCCCTGTGGGGGGGGGTAAGAGTCCAGCAGGAGCAGGCCCCGATGTTACTTCTGCCTGCTCCTGTCCCCTCGGTCTTTCTTCTTCCCCACAGGGCCAAGATGGCAGTTTGCCCGGGGGGAGGGGGGGAGAGTCCAGCAGGAGCAGGCCACGATGTTACTTCTGCCTGCTCCTGTCCCCTCGGTCCTTCTTCTTCCCCACAGGGCCAAGATGGCAGTTTGCCCTGTGGGGGGAGGGTAAGAGTCCAGCAGGAGCAGGCCATCTCGGGATACTTTCAACACATCTAGAAGCTATTCCATAGTTGTTAGAGTACAGTTTGCTTTCAAACGTCAAGCCCAGACAATTCTAGCTGCTACCAGAAACTTCTGTACTAAATTTCAACATTCCTTGATCTTCAGCCTATATTTCAGATTCAAATTGTATTCTTTGCTCTATTGTTAAAAAAAATAATTTGAGGCCAACAGGTTTGAACATATGCATAATGCCATTATATATGGAAAAACCCTTACTATTATATTGACCTCTCATATTTAAACACACTGGTTTTTAAAATCTTGTTCCACTTAAGTGGAGTTAAATACCAGTGAAATATCATTTTGAATTCTGATTTTCACAAAGATGGAATGGAATTGCATTTTCTGTTTGAAAACATTTCCCATTTCATAGCAGCAGCACACACAAAAAGGAATATGTAAAAAAGAAAAAGAAAAAGCTTGCTCAGTTAACAAAAAAACATTGTATTTTGTTGCTGATATTCATTACAGCCTTGGTAGGCAAGCTAACTACTTCAGCATCAGCTATTACAGGACTAGACTGTGACTCAACCATTTATAGGACTGCTGCCCGGCCCTGAAAAAGCACACAATTACATTAGGATAACTGCAATTAATAAAGCCAAGTTTTAAATCGATGGTAATCTCATACTATGTCACACTATAGGTCTAGCCCAGTACTATCTACACAAGGGTTGGGGTGGTGGCAAATTCTTTTGGTCTGGGGGCTGGATTGTGCTGTGGACCAAGCCTGGAGAACTGGATGGTGTCAAGGGGCAGGGTCCACCTAAAGCTTCTCCCCATCCCATAACATCATGAGCACCAAGGCACCCTGACTGGCAGTGTGTCTTCATGCCTCAGAAGGAGTCTTTTCCAAACTGCTACCTATGAGCTTATGTTCTGGTTGCTTTTTGTAAAGAAAAAAAGTCAAACGAAGAACAGAACAACAATCAGGTCAAGGACATGAAGAGACAGAAATTTATAAGTATATACATCTGTCTAGCCAACTGTCAATGAGCATATGTTATTGTAAGTAATTAACGTTTTCCCCTCTCCACTGCCACTGATAACATTCCCATAACATACCTGTACTGGACATTCCCATGACATACCTGTACTACCATGTTAAGTATATGAAAAGAAATACTTGCTTAGTCATTAAAATTGTGTGTGTATGGCTATCTCAGGGTTAAACAGAGAAAGTCTATCTGTGGGCAATTACCTTGAGATAGAGGCTGTTCTGGGAACCTTGCCAAGATTCTAAGTTAGCCTCATCACAGCTGTATGTAATGTAGATAAGAATTGTGTAGATCTGTATATAGTTTCTCACTTGTGTAAAATGGTACTGATCACTGCTTACTGATCACTGCTCTATGATCACTGCTTACTGATCACTGCTCTCTGTGTATGCCTCAGTGTGCTGATCTGAACTGATCTGAATTGAACTGCACAGAAGCCTGAAGGAAATAAACCAGCTCTGCTGTGTAAGACCTGCGTGATGTGTGTTTGTTTCTGAGCACAAACAGAGTTCCAGAGGGAGAAAAGTTCTGGCACAATAACCCAACAAAGGTTATGGGCCCAGTCCAGTCCAGGAAGCCTACGCCAGCCTAACCCAGGCAGAAGAACCAGAACTTGGTGGGAACGGTGCAGTATCAGAATCAGAACCAGGAGTCTGCTAAAACAGAAAACTGTTGATGAAGGAAGACATCAAGCTAAAGCCAGTGCTGCAAAGTGAGGAAAAATCTCAGTCGGCTAACTCTGAGGAGGACTCTGAGCAGAAGGACGGTGAGATACAAATTCCTAAAGCAGAGGAAATGGCAGGAGCTAATATGTCTGGTTTGCATCAATTGCTAGAAAAGCTGAATGACTCTAACTATGCATTATGGTCTTACAAAATGCAAATGTATCTGATTCAGGCTGAACTGTGGTATGTAGTCACAGAGGATCCACCAGATAGAGCAGATCCACAGAATGCTAAATGGTTTAAGGACGATGCAAAAGCAATGGCAGTTATTGCATTAGCTGTGGAAGACTCTCAAATTTCCTTCATTCAGTTTTTGAATACATCAAAAGAGTGCTGGAATGCGCTACAAGCTGTATATCAAAGAGAAACAGCGGGCAGTAAAGTAATTCTAACCCGGAAACTGTATGGAATGAAGCTGAAACTAGGGGAGTCTATGTCAAACCATTTGAAAAGCATGAGAGAAATCTTCAATCAACTCAGGGCACGAGGGATGGAGTTTACAACTATACACCAAGTCTATGTGATTTTGTCAAGTCTTGATTCATCGTACGACGCGGTTGTCACCATGATGGAAAGTCAAGAGGAGAAAAATTTAACTCTCGAGTATGTAGCTGGAAAACTACTGGAAACCTATGAAAGAAGACAAGCTTCAAAACAACAGAGCCTTAAACATCCTGTGGCTGAATTTCAACAAAGCCATAAATCTTCTGATGTGGTGGCTGCATTAAAGGCAAGGAAATGCTTTAATTGTGGTTCCACAGAACATTTACGGCGGGATTGCAACAACAAGAAGAAGAAAAAGCAGTCGACAGCAAAGTGGAGAGAAGAAAACAACATGAATGAAACTGAATCAACAAAGAAGTGTCTTCTAGCAAGAGTCAAAGAGACAATGAATCCTTGGTTTTTGGACTCTGGGGCTTCAATAAGTATGGCAAAAGACAAACTTTCATTTGTAACCTTGGAAACTTCTACTTCAGAGCAAAAATGTGTTACCCTTGCAAATGGAACAAAAATCCAGATTTGTGGTGTGGGTAATGTATATTTTGATTGTCTGGGAGTTGAACTACAAAGTGTTTTATATGTACCAGAATTGGAAACAAACCTTCTAAGTGTGTTTCAGTTAACAGAAATGGGGTATGAGGTTTGTTTTACTGAAGAAAATTGTACTATAAAACAGGGAAACAAGGTGTGTGTGCAGGGAATAATGAAAGAATCTTTGTATGTGATTAATACTTGTACAGAAAATGAAGTTGTAGCCAGCAAAGTCACAACAAAAACAATAGCCAATTGCAAACCACACCAAGAGTGTATCCATTTAACTCATAAAAGATTTGGTCATGCTAACTATAAAACAATTTCTAAGATTCCAGAATTGTGTGAAGGGGTGAAAATCAAACCATGTTCTAACTATGTAGAATGTAATGTATGCAGTGAAACCAAGTGTCATAAGTCAAACATTCCAAAACATAGTGAGAGAACAACAAAAAGAATTTTTGAATTAATTCATGCAGATCTTGCAGGTCCTTTTGAGACAAGTCAAGGAGGAAACAGATTTTTCTTGTCTATTGTTGATGATTACAGTAGATTTGGATTTGTGTATGTGTTAAAACAGAAGAGTGAAACTTTTGGAAAGTTCAAAGCCTTTGTTAAGTGGAGTAAAAATAGATTTAAAGAACCTATAGCTAATCTAAGAACAGACCGGGGAGGTGAATTTCTTAGCAACCAATTTAAAAAATTCCTCAGTGATGAGGGTATACAACATGACCTTACTGCTCCATATTCACCATTTCAAAATGGAGTTGCAGAAAGGAAAAACAGAACCTTGCAGAACATGTTAAGAGCTCTATTGAAAGAGTCAGGATTGTCTAATCTGTTCTGGGCAGAAGCTTTGTCCACCTCAAATTATTTGTTAAACAGGCTTTACCACTCTGTACATGAAAAAACTCCATATGAAATGTTTTACAAAAGAAAACCTAGAGTGTCACATATAAGGGTTTTTGGGAGTAAATGTTTTGCTCATATTCAGAAAAAAAACAGACCAGGAAAACTAGCTCAAAGAGGTTTGGAATGTAAACTGTTGGGATATGATACACAAACAAAAGGCTATCGTTTGTGGTCTCCATATCACAAAAGTGTAATTGTGAGCAGAGATGTAGTTTTTCATGAACAAATGCAGGAAACAAAACAGTATGTAAGTTTGCCTGTAGAACAGAAAGACGTAGACACAGAAAAAATTCCTGAGCAATCTCAGCAAGAGAGGGAGGGGGAAGAAACTGTGGAGGAGGAAACTATGCCTGTAACTATGCCAAGACGATCAGAAAGGGAACGCAAAGCTCCAATTCGTTACTCAGATGAATACCAAAGCAAACAGGTTTCTCATAGAGCTTTACTAATAGCCTATGAACCTACTTCATTTGAGGAAATTCAGGAAATGGAACCTACAGAAGCTCAGGGCTGGCATGAAGCAATGTCAGAGGAAATCAGAGCAATGGAAAAAAATGAAACGTGGGAGCTAGTACCTTTACCTGAAGGTCGTAAAGCCATTACCAGTAAATGAGTATTCAAAGTAAAACAAAATGAGAAAGGACAGGTGGAACGTTCAATGGTAAAACAAAAAGAGATGCTTTAAAGCTAGGTCTCAGATTGTAACACAATTTAAACAACATGCGCAAGAGGAGGACTGTTAAGTATATGAAAAGAAATACTTGCTTAGTCATTAAAATTGTGTGTGTATGGCTATCTCAGGGTTAAACAGAGAAAGTCTATCTGTGGGCAATTACCTTGAGATAGAGGCTGTTCTGGGAACCTTGCCAAGATTCTAAGTTAGCCTCATCACAGCTGTATGTAATGTAGATAAGAATTGTGTAGATCTGTATATAGTTTCTCACTTGTGTAAAATGGTACTGATCACTGCTTACTGATCACTGCTCTATGATCACTGCTTACTGATCACTGCTCTCTGATCACTGCTCTCTGTGTATGCCTCAGTGTGCTGATCTGAACTGATCTGAATTGAACTGCACAGAAGCCTGAAGGAAATAAACCAGCTCTGCTGTGTAAGACCTGCGTGATGTGTGTTTGTTTCTGAGCACAAACAGAGTTCCAGAGGGAGAAAAGTTCTGGCACAATAACCCAACACTATAGGTCTAGCCTAGTACTATCTACACAAGGGTTGGGGTGGTGGCAAATTCTTTTGGTCTGGGGGCTGGATTGTGCTGTGGACCAAGCCTGGAGAACTGGATGGTGTCAAGGGGCAGGGTCCACCTAAAGCTTCTCCCCATCCCATAACATCATGAGCACCAAGGCACCCTGACTGGCAGTGTGTCTTCATGCCTCAGAAGGAGTCTTTTCCAAACTGCTACCTATGAGCTTATGTTCTGGTTGCTTTTTGTAAAGAAAAAAAGTCAAACGAAGAACAGAACAACAATCAGGTCAAGGACATGAAGAGACAGAAATTTATAAGTATATACATCTGTCTAGCCAACTGTCAATGAGCATATGTTATTGTAAGTAATTAACGTTTTCCCCTCTCCACTGCCACTGATAACATTCCCATAACATACCTGTACTGGACATTCCCATGACATACCTGTACTACCACACCCCTGCCAACATATAGGCAAGCCTGAACCGGTTATACGCAACAACTTGCAACTTGTTTTTCAGTTGGATTTCTGTTATTGGTTTATTTTGTGTTAAAAAAAATCCTTTCACCTAGAGCAGGAGTAACCAACTTGCGGCATTCCAGATGTTTTGCCTACAACTCCCATCAGCCTTAGCCAGCAAAGCCAATGTTGGGGAATCATATGAGATGAAGGCCAAAACATGTTGTCCACCCCCAGACTAGAGAAACCCATTTCTCCCAAGTTTTTGAACTGCTGGTGCCCCAGTTTTAAAAATAAAGACTTGATTTATTACACAACGAAGCATTTTCAAAGCAGTAATTACCACTTGTCCATAGAGCTCCTTTAGCTTGTCTGTCTGCTGACTGGCTCCTTGAATGGTCTTCAGAGCACTTTCAATCCTGTTCAACCTGTACTCACAATAAGCCTTTTCAAAGGCTATCAGATCACTGCAACACATAAGCCAGAAGTGGGATGGTATTTCTCAGTATCTATTCCGCAAAAAGCACTTTTATTCTTAAGACTCGTTTATCTTGTTGGAGCACTGGCGTTTCAATGAACAAACTACACAAAGAAGGAATTACAAGCAGTTTAAATTCAGGACACATTCTTAGAGATGCCTCAAGGCTGTAATGTAATTAAAATAAGCTTGAGCAGATCAAATAATGTTGATGTCTCAATCTATCTAAGTTGGATAAAATGCTCAGTATTAAGCATATTAATGTGATACTATCATAAGATATTAAAGTTATCACAGGATAATAAATTAAGGAAACCAAGACATACTCATGCATAAAGGGAAGCATGTTAACAAATAAAAGGCACAGCTGCTTTTCTCTTGCATGCTAATGAAATGTAGCAACACCATGTAAAGGATGAGTTAAAAAAGGGGAGTTAAATAATATGAAGTGCAGCCAGCCAGCATTTCCCAAGACTCCGCTCCATGTTTCACAAAACCAGGGTTTAGGGCTTGCCAGCATGCATCTCTCTACCCCACATGCTCAAAGGTCAGCAACCAGCTTTTTAATGATGAAAATAAGGATCTGACAAAAAGAGCTCAGCACTTAAAGAAGAGGAGGAGAACCTCTGGCCCATAGGTCAAAATTGGGGGCCCAGCTGAGTCCAAGTGTCACCAGTGATAACATGCAACCTGTGAGTAGCTTATTTCCCATAATTCCTGCCACCTGTGGGCTAGTGCGGTCAAGGCACCAGGTGAGGGGGGAGTCAGCTTGGGATTGAATGATGTCCGCGGGCATGACCCAGCCCCGACTTCCCTGGCTGCCTATTCCGCAAATTGGCCAGGTTTAAGGTTCTAGTACAAAGCCCTAAACAATTTGAGACCAGGATACCTGAGAGTGCGCCTTCTCCCTTACCAGCCTGGCCAGTCCCTGAGGTCATCAGAGAACATACTCCTCATAGCTCCACATGGACCTATGGCCCAACTGGATTCCACCAGAGAACTACAGGGGGGGGGTGTCTTCCTCTACCACCCCAACAAAAATAGTTCCCCACCTGATCTACATGGCTAGGATTGTTTTAAAAATTAGAATAAATTAAAGGAACCAATGACTTCAATGGGCTTAAACATGACTCTATTGGATTTAGGCCACTATCATGAGACATAGCTCCCTTGGAATTCTCATTGTCACAGAAGGAACATAGGCTATCCCTGAGCAAGATTCCTTTTCAAGACCTAGGGACTTTTTATGGTTTATATGATTAAACATTCATTTTGAAGACTAATAACTGGAGCACCAGGTGGTGGTTAATGTAGAGAACTGGGGAGACCTGAGTTAAGTTCCCAAGTTTTAAAAGACAGAAATAACTTGAAAGGTGTGCTACCTAGAAGACATATAACACATTCTAGGATTTAACCAGAGCCTTGTGTGGCGCAGAGCAGTAAAGCAGCAGTTTCTGCAGCTGAAACTCTCCCCACAGCCTGAGTTCGATCCCAGTGGAAGCTGGTTTCAGGCAGCTGGCTCAGGTCGACTCAGCCTTCCATCCTCCCGAGGTCGGTAAAATGAGTACCCAGTCAGCTGGGAGAAAGGTAATAACAGCCGGGGAAGGCAACGGCAAACCACACCGCTATAAGGCCTGCCAAAAAAACGTCAGCGAAAGCTGGCGTCCCTGCAAGAGTCAGTAATGACTCAGTGCTTGCACGAGAGAGGATTTAACCAGCCAGTAAGAAATATTGAGGAAGGCACAGGGATATATGGATTTATTCATAGAAAATGTGTAAATATAGCCAAAAGCCATAATAAATTCATAATGCAATAGCAAAACACCCCTTAGAAAGTTCGGAAGATCTATGAGCAGGCAGATGGGACATGATGGAAGTGGCTTCAAAACGAACCAACGAATGCATGGCTTTCTAAGGTGTGGCAGGCTCTTAAGGTTCAGAAATTAACATCATAGATTACCCACTTTGGACTGCAGGACAGGATGGTCTAATAGCAATCCCATGTATGTTTATCAGATGTAAGTCCGAGTGTGTTCAATGGGAATTATTCCCTACTGCAACATGCACCATAAGTTCATACATTGTTATATTCAGTAGAGAGTGGCAAGACCTTGCAAATAAGGATTTGAGAACAGTGCTGTAGTGTAAAAATGTTTATGCTGTGTGTCTGAAGTGTATTTTTTATTTTGCAACACTGCTTAATTTTGTGTGTTTTGAAAAACTGATTTTTAAAAAGCCTTTAAAAAGTGGCATGTTGTCTGATAAGCCTCCAGCACTGATCACTTACCTATTTAATACTTTGGTGTGGGTATGAATCACACTGAGAGCTTCTTTAAAACTTCCATTTTGGATAAGACATACCACTTTGCAGTGCAGAGCAGTCGCATCATCCTTGCTGATCTGCAATACTAAAAGAAGCAAATGCAATGCATTACACTCCTACAAGGACCGAGTCACTGCTGTTCAATGTCTTGCAGCCTTCCCTATCTGGAACCCTCCAGATTATTTGAACTGCAGTTCTCATCTCCCCTGACCTTTAGGCATGCTGGCCAAGACTCATAGAATTTGTAATCCAAAATGATGCTGGGATTGAATAAAAACATTATTAAAATATGAGTTATGAGCTTTGATTTGTAGAACACAGAAGTATATTAAATGGTCTGCCAAGCCGCCACCCCCTGCAAATTTCAAGTGCTCTGCAAAAGAAAAGAAGGTCCCAGCACTGCTGCCCTAGAACATGCCTCAGGTTTTCTCTTCAGGTTTTCAAAAGAATACTGAAAACCTCTTATTTCTGCAAGTAATTTGGAAAGAGTTAAAGGCAGTTAGTGGGAGTTAACTGACAGCTTTTGTTGTTCCAGTTTTGATTTTGGCTGTTATTATATTACTTTTATTACATAGTTGGCTTTTATTCTATTTTATATTTTTATTATAAGTCTCACTGAAAGCATGAATAGAGTGGAAATGCAATATATACTATTAAAAATATAAATACAGGTGAGACCAAGAATGCTTTGTCATCATACACCCAAACTCGTGTATTTGGAAACCAAGCATCTAATTTCAACATAGTTTACTTTTGAAGTTTAAACTGCATGACAACTTGTGAATCTTCCACATAAAGGAAAGAGGTAACAACCTACCTGCAGATTTTTCAGCAGGCAGACATATGAAAGGAAGAAGCAATTTGACACTGTTTCCCAGTATGTATGCAATGCAGAAAACGTGTCAGTAATGATATTTAAAGCCCTAAATGGCTTGGGACCTCAATACTTGAGAGAGTGCCTCTCCCTATATATACCTACTCGAGACTAGAGATCTGCTGGAGAAGCCGTCATCCACATCCCACCAATGCAAGACATATGCTATGGTGGGACGTGAGAGAGGGCTTTTTCTGTTGTGGTATCCCGGCTGTGGAATGCCCTCCCCTTGGAAGCCCAACTGGTGTCAGCGCTGGCCTCATATCAGCGCCAAATTAAAACATGGCTTTTTAACAAAGGCTTTGATAGTTAAATTCACCAAGGTTGCATATAGTTTTAATTGTTTTTATTTAAAAAACACCTCTGTACTGGTTTTAGCTTGATTAATGGTTTAATTAGTTTTTAGCTATGTATATTTATTGTTTTATACTACTTGCATGATTTTATCTGTATGCCGCCCTGAGATCCTAGTGATATAGGGCTGTATATAAATGGTTTAATAAATAAATAAAATAAAAACCCACATCTGCTGAAATTCACTCTTCTTTGCCATTATTAAGGACACATGACCCCTGGTTCATTCTATTCATGCCTACCATTTTGTGAACTTAACAGGGTTTAAGCTGAATTGTTTGGAGGATATAACCTCTTACCACGGACAATTCTGCTTTGGAGAAACTCATTTAATGAAAAACAGCAGCATAGCTACTGTCTCTGTTAAGCTACTGTCACAGATAGGACATACTGCAAAGCACCACATAGCAGCCAATCATGCAACCACATCACATGCAATGCAATGATGTAGTAGGAAGGCTTTACTGCACGAGCTACAGATATATAATTGCACATTTCCTGTTAACATTTGTGACAGAATTCTCATTAAGGATTTTCACTTTCTGTTGGATCTGCTGTACCTGTTGTACCTCTAACAGATTATACCAAGCAGTAATTTAGAAAGGAAGTTTTTTCTCAGCATGCAGGTGCAGTGATGGAAAAGACCGTATCATGAATTCCTGCCTCTCACACATTGTTAAACCACAGTAGCAATGCTGGGAGAATAATAATAATGATGATGATGATGATGATGAAGAAGAAGAAGAAGATGAAGAAGCAGCAGCAGCAGCTTTGGGATGTCCAGAGTGCTTATTACCTCATTATGGTTCTTACAACAGGCCTGCAAGGATGTGACTGTCAGCCCCATATTTCAGGTATAGGGGCTAAAGCTGAAAGAAAAGGGGTTGCCTAAACCAACCCAAAGGAAGTTGGCAACCCTTGCCATAAGTGAAAATCGAAAATGAGAGGAACTCAGCACAAGGGAAGCATGACAGGCAATGCCTACGACCAGGCCGCATCTGGGAACTGCTGGGATGGGGCGGCCGAAGCCAAGACTCTTCTCCCAGGTGGAATCTCGCCTCAGCCCCGGACCCGTTCCGCCGGCCTTAGGCAAGCCTGGGTTGCCTCAACCCTCACCCTCACCTGCAATACGGCTATCATAGCACGGACCAACCTTACAGGACTCCACTGAAGATACTGTAAGGGAAACCCTGGACTGTCTTGCTGCAATTACTACCAGCGCAGCCTTCTACCCAAGGAGAGAAAAGGGGAGCTTGCAAGCTCCGCGTCGGTCCTCCTCGCCGGGAAAGAAAGCGCAGCCTGAGCGGGAGCGGAAAGTCGCCCGGGATGAAAGCTACGACTCCCTCAGTCTCTCTCCGTCTCCCCCTCACTCACTCACTCACTCACTCTTATTGACCGACTTCAGTGCGCGCCCGAAGTCGCCGTTCTGGCCGCAGCGATTCACTTCGCTCCAGAGCGAGGCTACCGAGGCCGCCCCAGCCGCGCCGGCGCCGCCTCCGCTCCCCGGGCCCGCCGCCATCTTGGCAGAGGTAGAGAAGTAGAAGAGGGAGAGTGTGAGGGGCCGACAATGACCTCTCGACCCGGAAGTAGATCTACGTGGCTATTAAGTCTACGGTGTATAAATTACCTCCCTATGGTACGAGAACAATTTATACGCATGCGCAATTGGGGGAGGAGGAGGCGACGCGCCGAGGCCGCCCTTCCAAGCAACAAGTAGCGGTGGCGCATGCGCAGACGGTGCGGAGTTTTGCTTGATGGGCGTGTGCTGCTTTGCTCCTCTCTATTGGGGACCTTCCCATACAGGATTGCCACCGTTATAAAAATTTCTGCT
The DNA here is from genome assembly GCF_023053635.1 of Elgaria multicarinata webbii. Classification (NCBI taxonomy): domain Eukaryota; kingdom Metazoa; phylum Chordata; class Lepidosauria; order Squamata; family Anguidae; genus Elgaria; species Elgaria multicarinata. The sequence goes on from NC_086176.1 coordinate 11,007,758, forward strand.
AGCCTGAGAGCCTCTGGGCACGTGCAAAGCTCCCGCCCCCCCCCCCTCGAATGGTCAACAGAACTGCAGCCCTATCATCTCTATTTTATTTATTACATTTTTATACCGCCCAATAGCTGAAGCTCTCTGGGCAGTTCACAAAAATTAAAACCATTAAGAACATAATAAATCATCCAACAATCCAAAAAACCAAATACAATATAAAAAACACAACCAGGATAAAACCACACTGCAGAACCTGATCTAGGATTAAAATACAGAATTAAAACAGCAAAGTTTAAATTTAGGTGTTAAAATACTGAGAAAACAAAAAGGTCTTCAGCTGGCGAAAGGAGTACAGTGTAGGCACCAGGCGGACCTCTCTGGGGAGCTCGTTCCACAGCCGCAGTGCCACAGTGGAGAAGGCCCTCCTCCTAGTAGCCATCTGTCTCCCCTGCCTGATGTCAATCCAGAGCTGATCTTTGCCCAAAGCAGCTGCTGCGGCTTGCATCTGTACTGTATGTACACACATTTCTGCTGCCAGAAAGGAAAGAATGGGCAACTTTGTTACCAATTGTTTTGCAGATTTGCTGTCGCATTTTCAAGCAGCTCTCAGTTCTAGCAAACAGAAAAATATTTTCTCCACACCTTCACCGGCTTCGAGATGAGAGAAGACTAATTGAAGGACCTGTTCTCTAGGACTAGCAAGGCAAGTATTGCACAACGTGGTGAAGAAAATGCAAGATAAAGTACACAAAATACAAGAAATTGTGCAAATTCCTTTTGCCATCTTGTAGCAGCCATTCCACCTGGCTGAAGCAGAGGAAGATGGCTCTGCTGAGAGACAGCTGCCTTTGGTTCCTCCTCTCCATGAACTATTTTCATGCAAACTTCATTCAGCCACAGGAACTTCATTCAAAGCGCATAACAAAAGCTTTGTGGCCCTGTTCAGAAGACACCTTAAACCACGGTGTCTTCTGAACCGGCTCTGCTGGCTGGGGCATTCTGGGAGATGCAGTCCATCTGGAGCGCCCCAGGTTGAGGAAGGCTGCTTTAAAAGCTGGTCCCTGAGTTTGCTAATCTCCTTTTCCTTTTATGTTGTTTCTTATAGATTGTGAACATGGAGACAAGAACAGTTTTCTTTGTTATTGATCTTGTAAATTCTGCTTTAGGAGCCTTTTCAGCTGAAGAGCAGGTAAACATTCTTAAAACAAATAATAATTTGCCTAGGTGGAAGAATTTGGGCTGGCTGAGTGCAGAATTTTAATCTTTAAATATATGGATATGCACAGCCTATATTCCTGTTTACAACTCTAGGTTATTTGAGCTGATGCCACAGCCTTAAGAGCCAGGCCATTTATCTATTATCCTATTTATTTTTAAACAGAAAAAAAGTTCTACAACTCCCAGTATTCCCCATCCAGCCATGACTGACTGAACCAATTCCAACATGCCTTTGGGGAATAACAGCCCAATAGATCTCCACAGGAAGCCTAGATCAATGACTTCCTGCTATTCAAACATAGAAATCTACTTCACACATTGCCTGGAACAAAGTAGGCTTTTCTATCTTTTTTTATTAACAGCGGATGCTCATTAAAAACCAAAACAATCTGATATTTAATTTTTTTTATTGTTTTCTCATCAAAATTTCTCTTTGTAGAAGGATGGCAATGCTTCTCAGTGCATATTACATGGAAAAAGGACATACCTCTCAAATGTCTAACCTGATAATCGGAGACAGCACTATGTCTAAAAATGAGCGGAATCGCCACCACAATGCTGTCCACACAATTAATACACAGAAAACACACTACTCTTAAATATAATAGAGTTGGCACCCAATGGAGGAGTAGCCAGTCATTTCACAAATAAAAGCAACAAAAAGCAGAAGAGAACCCATTTTGCTATAGTACATGATTGGGAGGATCACAAACAGTTTGTATCTATCTATGATGGCTATTCCGTCATCAGTGCAGGAAGTTTCCAAAGGAGCTTCAGGGATTTGAGAGCATAAATCTGTGTCATGCAGTAAAAGTTGTGCTTCCAAATCCCAAAAGCGGATGTGTAAATGCTGAGATATTTCAAACTTGGGCTAGGATCCAAGTAACTGTGCAGGTGCTTTAAAGCCTACTTGTACAGGTCCATCCTCTGCTCTTGACTTTCAGGAAAAAATGATTTTGAGGTTAGAATATGGACGTAACTGTCATGATCACTGGGCTTCAGGATAATTTTTGTATTTTAAGTCAGTATCACATCTTTTAAAATTACACAGGAACACAGCATCACCTACGTGTATATTTAGTGATGCACTGTTAACTACAGTCTGTTAAACAACGCCTTACACCTGCAAAGGTAAGGCATGATCCAGCCTCACTTCCATGGACGGAGTTCTGTCATTTAAAGGAGATCAGTAAATGTCTCCATTCTTCCTTTATTTATTACATTTATATACTGCCTCATAGCCGAAGCTCTCTGGGCGGTTTACAAAAGTTAAAAATGGTGATTTTCCCACTCTTTCTCCATATGTCCCATATTGCAGTGTACCAGACAGTCATTGCAATGGAAGACCAGGGCACGCCACTGTTTTATCCATCCAGCTATCCCTCACCTGCCCAAGATCCTGGGGAGGTAATGGCTGAAGGGGTTTACAGGTGCAATGTGAAGTGTACATGCCTATGGACCAGCCATGGAGGGAGAGAAGAAGGCTCCACTGAGTTTGCCCACAGTGGGATGGATCATGCTCATAGTCTGGTAATTGTCTTTTAAAAGGGAATATGTTTAGGTGACTGCATCAAGTAGTCAGACTTGGCTAGTTTGCAATAATGTACAGTGTTAGCACAGACAGAGATTAAGTACCTCACTAATGAGTCACCAGCAAAAGAATGTCTAGAAAATATGGTAATTTATGGTTAATGGAAACGACAAGTAAGAGGTATGCAACAAATATTAAATATTGCAAATTACATGTGATATACTTTAACAGAACTACAATTATGATCTAACATTTAATACATTAATACTTAAACTGAAACATTGACAGAATCACTATAAAACCTTCAGTCAAAGAACTGCCAAGTAGCCAAGCTTTGACTGTATATTAATAAAGTAACTGATCTGTCAGGTAAGTTATTACCAACAGTGATCGTTTTAATCTACATTTGAAAAGCCTTTCTATACAATGTATAACATAAATTTTAAAAAAAGGGAAGCAGAAGTTATTTTATCCTTTGCAAACATAGTGGGCGCAATCCCCGGTGCAATTCTCCTGTGCAAGCCATGGGGACAATGAGAGAGAGCTGGACATGAGCACTACTTTCCATTTCCGTCTGGCTTGTGCAGAACGTCCTGCTGGGTTGTGCCCATAATCAGTAGTTCCACGGGTGATCCCTTAACCTCCCCTTTGGTAAAACATAAAAGAGTTGGCATAGAATGTCAAATCATACCATGCTTATAAAATAGAAGCATTTCAAAATGAGCTTTCATGAAGCAGATTTTAAAAGTCAGTTGTCTTTCACTCTCCACTGAGAGATCAGTTTCCTCCCCCCCACCCCCGCTTTAGAGTATCAACAAGGAAACTTTCAAAATGTGTACAATGCGCACACGCTTTCAAAATAATTTAAACTTCGGAATCCCATTATTGTCCAAAGCTATCTCATCCCCGTACCAATGGCATTATCATGTTTTCCACAGCATAGGCAACACACTAACAGCCACTGGGTACTTTTTTCTTCGTCACTACCAAAATCCAACAACCATGTACACATTTGCTAATTAATGACACAATTCAGCTGTTTTAAGTCCTATTTATTTCAAAAAGGGATATGAGTGTAGAAAACATGCTTAACTCCCCCCCTCTGAGATCAACAGGACTTGTACACAATTCTATGCACACTTACTTGGGAGTAAGCCCCACTGAACTCAGTGAGACTTATATCCCAATACCCATGCCTAGGACGGGACTTCAAAAACCACTTACCTTTCACTGCATTTTGTCCTCAGCTCATTGCCAGTCTGGTTATACAGTTCCACATTATAGCTTAAAAATAACCCATGGTCAAAAGATCAATTTTGTATTTAAACACAGTTATGACGTTCTTCCAAAAAAGAAAAAAGAAAAAAAGAGAAACATTTAAATCACATTTAAGCATTCTGGTTCCCACATCAAAATAAAGCCTTAAAAGAAAACAGCATCCACAATTTAAAATGTTTAAATCAAGCAATATGCTAAAGTTGCATGTAAATGGAGAGGAAAAGTTAATACAGAGTGTCCTACACCTAGGGTCCCTCTGTGGAAACAGTACATTCGCTTTATTGCCCGTTCTTTCTGTTGTATGGATGGCCACGGTATGACAAAAGATGCTGATAGTTCTCTTCCCAAATCTTTTCACCACTGTTGCCAGCTGAAGTCATCATTGCTGCCGAAAACCAAGAAGAACCCTAGGATGGTAGCAAATATGACTGTGTTCCCTGTGAGGACAAGCGCACAGGCTCCCCAATAAATCTATGAACAGGGGAAAGAAAAGAATTACATATACAAAGAAATAAACACATACGCAGAAGTTACACTACTTCCTGGGATGCATCCAATGTAACTGCTAAGTAAACCAAGGATGCTCCGTCCATTCACAGAGCAATTACGCTGGATTCAACCCGCTTTTTAAATATGTATTATTTATTTACATTTAGAACTCACTGTTCCTCTAAGGCAGAGGTGCACAACATAGACAATGGCTTGTCTATGGCCACCTGCTAAATCCGTGATATTTGAACCAGTTAGTTTCTGGTTCACTGCTCACTCCAGGGGATGGATCTTAACTTTTAGGGAGCACCTGGGAGTATTACGGGGCTAAAGTATTATGGATGCTTTAAAAACTCTTAATGAACACACAGAATCTCTGCATGTGGCCTTTGGGATCCTGGCCTCAAGTTCACTACTTGGATAAGACCTAACTATCTGTAAAATACAGTGCAATTCTATAGATGTCTACTCAGAGTAAGCCCCCTGGCTTACTTCCAGGAAAGCAAGAATAGGTTTGTAGCAACATAACCATGACTTCCTATGTTCTCAAAAGGGAACAATGACACTTTTGAGTGCTCAAAAACACTTTGCAAGCGTTCTCAATAATACTTTCAACAGCCCTATGAGTAAGTCTGAATTATTATTCTCATATTACAGAAAGGGATTTGAGGGTGACTGATTGAGGGTGTAAACCCGGGGACCGTTCAGCCATTCATTCTTAGGCGCTACATTTTAACATGTAACAAAATCTTGTTAATTTCTGCTCTGAAGACCTATGCAGACAGATAATAGAGTTGCTTGGGAAAGCACAATTCAAGGGTTGTCAGCCATGCTGGAAGTTATCACGCCACATCCAACATGACTGACTCAACCCACATAAAATGACTGTGATCCAGAGCAGGGTAGGATGCACATTCAATTTACACAGAGAGTCAGCTGTGCTCAAATCTGAGTTCTCTGATGGCTCCCCACAAGCATGAAGAGTTGCCTGGGAACTTCAGCAACAACCCAGAAACTTCCAATTCACAGTTCACACAGGGATATCCTTCCTATAGTCACAGATAACCTGGAGTCAGCCCTACGAGCTTTTTAAACCAACCAACATCTTTTTACCTGTTCTTATACCTCTTGTTTTTGAAGCCAACATAGAATGCTGTAGCAAAAACAACAACATCCATAAAGGAATTACTAACCAGCTGTGCTCTGGCAAATACAATCGGAAGCCCAAATGCTGAGACAACAATGCCCGTCGTAAGAAATATGGCAAGTTCCTTGCAGGCGTTACTTGTAGCATCTGTGTCTTCAACTACTCTTCTGGATATGCAGTATGGAATTGGAGAGAGAGTGTAGAAGAACAGAACGAACAGGGGCCAATATTGGCTAGGAGTAAAGAAAAAAAGTTAACAGTTTGGTATTTTATATTCTTCCTCTTGTATTCTTTTCAGATTATACCATACTATCCTTATGCAAATAGTCTTGTTTTTAACAGCATTCCTATTTATTCATTGGATGCGGTGTAAGCAGAACACTCAAGATTTTTCCTGTTTTAGTATTATGTTTGTTTTTGTTTCATTTTAAACAGCATTCCCTAGATCAGCCTTCCTCAACCTGGGGCGCTCCAGATGTGTTGGACTACAACTCCCAGAATGCCCCAGCCAGCTGGCTGGGGCATTCTGGGAATTGTAGTCCAACACATCTGGAGCGCCCCAGGTTGAGGAATTCTGGCCTAGATGCTTCCACTGTGGCAGTGAAAAAAGAACTGAGCAAGAAGGCAGCAGCCATGGCCCCTAGAATGTGCAATTAAATGGTGGGGCTGAGTCACCCACTAAAAACTCCAGTTATGGAAGCTTCCCAGCATAGGCTCTAAGATGCAAAACTTGGAAAAAGAAACTGGTGAGTGGAGAAAGTATGTAGCACACTAAGAATTAGATTGTAAAGGTAGAAGTTAACCAGAGATCCTACTAATAGCCCCTTCCCCCATTAAAATAAGTAAAGTTTGAGTATCAGGTGAGTGGGGAGTTCTGGGTATCAGGTGAGTGGGGAGTTTGGGCCTCCAGCCCATTTGAGTGTGATATTTGGAGCTAATATGACAGTTTTAGAAACAACCTGTTAACAGTGGTATCTTCACTTTAATGAGAGCAAATTGCTTCAGCATAAAGAACTGTTCTTCAACCATAACAAAACTGGTTCACTCAACATAGTGAAACTAAAATGACATATTCCCAAGTATTTCAATTAACTGAATTATGGATCACCCTGGAAGCCACAAGCCATATTACAGAGTAGACTGAACTTCTGTTGGTCATTCAGTTTTACTGTGCTGTGGCTCTTCTGAAGTATACACTTTGGTGGATTACAGCTTGAGGGACTTTCTATCTCTGAGTTTTAGTACAGTAACAATTTCAGCACACAGCTGAGAAACAGCTGTGCTCAGCCAAGAGCAAGAATTGCAGGCTTTTTTCTCCCTCTCCAAGCCTCAAAGGGCTACTGGTTCTTTGCTAGAATCAGCATTGATTTTTGTTTATTTAAACCAGGGGTTTCCTTCCAGATGTTTTGACCTACCACTCCCATTACCTCGAGGCAGCATAGCCAGTGATGAGGGATGATGGGAATTGTAAGGCAAAACATCTGGAGGGGCCATATGTTGCCCACCCCTGCTTTAAACCCACTAGATACAGAGGATATGGATATAGAGCCAGAAATTAAAAGGAAACTAAGCAGCGAACAAGGATATGTAAAAATATACATTACTTGTACTGCGGAAGTGCACAACCAAGCATAAGGAACATTAGTCCAATAGCTCCCCCAAAGGACAGGCTAATCAAAGCTGTAAAGACAGACATAAAACCGTATCAGTCCACCAAAATATTTACAGAACTACAGGCAGGAGACTAGAGTACTGCTTCTGTTCTCACGAACAACCTTTCAGTTCAGCCACTTTGAATTCCAAAGAAGTAGAACACTTAAAGCAGTTTTTAACATAGTGACTCCAGCTTGACAGAAGGAAGAGGAAAATGCAAAATAGTGTAAAATGCCAGCGTCACCCAGTGTCACATTTAGATAAGCTGTAAAATGGTTTGACAGCTTCTGATATAATCGTATTTATGCGGATAATACAGGTAACGCAGATGAAAAACAATTACATATGCAGATTGACACTATATAATAAATATAATATTGATAATTGGGATATTGAGACTGTTGTATTTATTTATTGCTGGAGATAACTTAATATTAGCTGGGTTGCTGTTGACTTTATGGTGTTTTATTATTGCTGTGGATTTTCAAATGGAAATGTAGGACATCAATAAGTAATTTACTAATTGATACTGCATGAAGTGTCATAAATGCAAGAGCTTTTTCTAGCCTATTAACTTTAGCATTTCTATAGCACCTTCACTGTTCAAAGCATTTCACATGCATTTCCTCAGTCATTATTACAACATTCCTGTAAGGTAGGTTAATATTATTTTCCTCATATTGAAGGTGGGGGGTAGCTGGGAGAAAGTGATTTGCTCAAGGCAATACAGTGAACTTATGGCGGAAGTGAAAGCCTATATACACAGCTGAGAGTAGGGCTCATCAAACCCAATAGGACTTACTTCTGAGTAGACACATACAGGATTGCACTGTTAACGTAGGATGTACAATAGACTAGCTATAGCTAGTTACACAGTACACCAGCCATCCTGAACCTGGTGTCCTCCGGATGTTTAAACTACAACTCCAGTAATCACCAGCCAGCATGGCAAATGGCCGTTGTGGCAGGGAATGATGGGAGTTGTAGTCCAACACAAAGTTGCCTAAGCTGGCTAGGGCTGGGAATCCAGCTAGAGCAAAACTAATGCTGTTACTGCAGGGCTTTCCTTTTACATAGTTCTCTCCACAGTGCCATATGATGCATGTCTAAAGATCTAGTGGAAGCAGGTCTTTGGGTTGGAAACTCCAGATAGGAGACATCACATGGCACAATTGCCATGACATCCTCTATGGCATCTCTCATAAAGACACCCCACTGTCTTATAGTCTTGCCTATTCATCATACTTAGCCCAACTTTCTTTCAGCCAGATAGAAACATACACTGCTGTGGGTGTTTAGTTAGAAGATGAATATTGTGAGCTATTTCAGGATGAGAGAAAGGGAAGTGAAAAATGTATTTAAATAAATACGCATTAAATGCACAGGAGCCCTGTCTGCTTCCTTTGGATCTTTTACACTCATTTCAGTAACCCAGAGAATAATTGAGGAACTCTTAACTGGAAGAGATGTGCAGTTCCCTCAGAAATAATTACAACTGAGTTTGTTGCAGCAAAAGAGCAGAGTACTGGGCACCTTGCACATTTATTGTTTCTGGGGTGGGGGTGGGGGTTGTGAAAGTGTCTACTTTATTAGAATGTACTCTTGACTACAAAAGCTTATGTTGCAATAAATCAGTTAGTCTTTAAGTGCCATGAGTATCAGATAAGTTCAGCTGGGCCCACTTCTACATTTTAGGAGTGAAAAGTTCATTTAGCGCAAGATTTCATTCTGCTACTCATGATGCCTCTGGGAAGAGGATGAGTAGGGCATAAAAGCAGCAGCAGCCCTTTCTACCCCAGTATCTCTCCCTATATAATGCCTCTCCACATGGGAGGGTCTTTTTTTTTAGACGTCATGCCAAATAAGAGCTGATAAACATTTGTGCATCTAGCACTGCAAACCATTTTATTATTTTATTTATTACATTTATATCCCGCCTTTTTTCCTCCAAGGAACCCAAGGCGGTGTGTACATAATCCTCCTCTCCATGTTATCCTCACAACAACAACCCTGTGAGGTAGGGTTGGGCTGAGAGTCTGTGACTGGCCCCCAAAGTCACCCGGGGGGGGGGGGGGGGTTCCATGGCCGAGTGGGGACTAGAACCCGGATCTCCCAGACTCCCAGTCTGACCCTTTAGCTAGGGTGACCGTATAAAAAGGAGGACAGGGCTCCTGTATCTTCAGCAGTAATGTAGGAAAGGGAATTTCAGCAGTTCTCAATTGAAGTGGGTGAAATTCCCTCTTCATCACAACAGTTAAAGCTACACTAGCTATAGCAGAGTGGCCAGATACAAAAGAGGGCAGGGCTCCTGCAGCTTTAACTGTTGTGATGAAGAGGGAATTTCACCCTCTTCAATTGACACCTGCTGAAATTCCCTTTTTTACATTACTGTTAAAGATACAGGAGCCCTGTCCTCTTTTTCATATGGTCACTCTACTTTAGCCACTACACCACACTGTCTCCCCATTAAACCTGCAGGCTTGCAAGTTAAGTCCTATTGAAATCAATTGGCCTCGCTTCCAGGTAAACAGTGCTCTGCGATCGCCTTGTAATCCAGCCCGTGCCTCGGGATACCACCAACAGACTGGGGAGGGGGAACACGGGCAGGTATGGGGCGGGCCGTGGGGGGGGGGGCGGGAGACAATGGGGGCGCTCTCGGCCCCTCGCGCGCTTTCCTCGCCAAGCAGCCTCACGCCCAGGCAGGCGCCCGTTGCTATGGAAACAAAGCTCCCCCCACCCCAGCATCGTCGGGGTACGTCACCGCCAGCACGGAGGGGCGACGTTCTTCCCCGGGCCCAGCGGCCCGGCCTGAGAGGCCCCCCGCCCGCCCCTCCTGCCTTGCTCTAGCCCTCCCCATTCCACCCCTCCAAACCGCCCCAGCGATGCTACCTTTGATGCCGGCCATGATGCTGCTGTTATTGTCGCACAGGCCGCTCCCAGCCAACCACAAAGTGGAAGGAAGGCGGCCAGGCAAACCCCGGAAGTGCGCGCTCGCAGAGTACGGCGCCCGCTGGGTGCCACGGGGACCCTAGACTTAAGAATTAGACTGACGCACAAACGCACAGCTTTTGGTTTACGTTCATATATATTTCCCCTCCCAAAGGCGGAAGTGAGAGATAGTGGACTCATCTACACCAAGCAGGATATTGCACTATGAAAGCGGTATATAAAAAGCAGGAGCCGCACCAAGCAGGATATAGCGGTATGAAAGCGGTATACGGTATGTGTCAATGGGCCCCAACTGTTGTCAGTGCACTTCAATACCGCTATAGAGTGCCTTTCATACCACAATATCCTGCTTGGTGTAGATTAGCCCAGCGGTCAGAATCCAATATAAACTTCTCCTGTTGACCTTCAAAGCTTTTCACGGTCTAGCTCCTGCCTATCTCTCCTCTCTCATCTCACACTATTGCCCCGCTCGTGCTCTTCGCTCCTCTGATGCCATGCTTCTTGCCTGCCCAAGGGTCTCTACTTCCCTTGCTCGGCTTCGCCCATTTTCCTCTGCTGCCCCTCATGCCTGGAATGCTCTTCCAGAACACCTGAGAACTACCAACTCAATCACAGCTTTTAAAACACAGCTAAAAACTTTTCTTTTCCCTATAGCTTTTAAACTTTGAGTTTGTTCTGACTCTATACTGTTAGCTTCACCCTTCCCGGTGCCTGTTTACACTTCCCTGTGCCTGTTTGCATTCTCTTTCCCTCCTTATTGTTTATTACAACTTATTAGATTGTAAGCCTATGCGGCAGGGTCTTGCTATTTACTGTGTTATCTGTACAGCACCATGTACATCGATGGTGCTATATAAATAAATAATAATAATAATAATAATAATAAAACTTTTTGGCACCAGGGACCGGTTTCGTGGAAGACAATTTTTCCACAGACTGGTGGGGGTGGGGGGGGTTTCAGGGCATGATTTTGGGAAGCCCTCCCACCACCACCACCACTACTCCTCCAGCGTCCTGGCTTCACTTCGGCTGGGTGGGCGCCCAGCTGAAGCAAAACCAGGACGCTGGGGTGGGGGTGGCTTCAGAACAGCACGCCCGGAAGTCGGTCTTCCAGAGCAGCTTCCGGCCAGGCGCGCCGTTCCGAAGCCACCCCCACCCCAGCGTCCTGGCTTTGCTTCAGCTGGGCAGGTGAGATGGCACCCCGCACCCAGGTACACTGGGGTGGTGGTGGGGGAGTGAAAGCAGCTCACCTGCGTGGCCCAGTTCGTAACAGGCCACGGACCGGTTTGGGGACCCATGGATTAGGCCACTTATAGAACTCAAAGAAATCCAGAATTTTAGCGTGTGTGTGTTTGGACACCTGTAACATCATATGCGATTATAAAAGTATGTACTTATATTGTAAAATATGACCCAGGTAAGTTAGGGTTGAATGTTTAGAGAGTGAGTGAAAGGTAGAAGGGGCTTGTGTGTGTGTGTGTGTGTGTGTGTGTGTGTGTGTCAGGATCCTGAGGTTTTCAAAGGGGGGACTGACAGAAGTCAGACAGGGATTGAACAAAATACATCTAGTGAGTGGGATTTTAAGAATAGGATTTAGAAAAGGAATAATAAGACCATCTATAGTTTAATTAATAATAATATGTAACTCTTCTTGTATTGAATGAATTTTATTTTGGCTATCGGGCGGTATAGGAATGCAATGAATAAATAAATAAATATTTATAAATACAAAATCCAATGTTTTATCTTTTTACGCTACCAGATAACAAAACCTCATTTCCTTGTTACTTCTCCTGTAGAGGAAACCAATTAATCACATTGGGTGTCTTCTTTGACCCAGTGTAAAAAGGGCTGGAGCTTTGTGTGTCAGTGAGGAGGACAGACCAAACTGGATACAGAAGTCCTGAGGAGTTTCTCCATTTCAACAGATGGAAACTGGAGAAGGTATAACCCAGGGCAGGAATGTCACAAGTGGCAGCAAAGCGGTGAGGTCTGAAATAAAGGTATCCAAAATAAAGGGGCTTTATTTCATCATGAACTGCTGAGTTAAAAAAAAAGGGACAGAGACTTCTGTAGTGACAAGAAAGAGAGGGAATCTACACTGTGTACTGAAGGTGCTTGCGTGCGCCTGCAGTGCGCCTCCAAAGCGATCGTGTAGATCCTAGAAGGAAGAGGCGGAGGAAGAGGCAGCTGGGGAATCCAGCCACGTCCTTGCCGCCGCCGCCGCCACCCACCTCCCCGCCGGCCTCCTGCTGCCGGCGAAAGAGCCACTCAGCGGAAGAAGGCGGGGCGGAGAGCAGAAGAAGCTCTCCGACCCGGGTGGCTCTTTCGCCGGCAGCAGGAGGCCGGCGGGGAGGTGGGCGGCAGCAAGGATGCGGCTGGATTCCCCAGCTGCCTCTTCCTTCTAGGATCTACACGATCGCTTTGGAGGCGTACTGAAGGAGCATGCAAGCGCCTTCAGTACACAGTGTAGATTCCCTCAGAGATGCCTTAGGTTGGTTTCCTGCATTGAGCAGGGAGTTGGACTCGATGGCCTTGTAGGTCCCTTCCAACTCTACTATTCTATGATTCTATGAGAGGGTACACTAGTGTTACATGATATCAATCCTGAAACCTATCTCAAGAAAACCCAAATAGTAAGATCGTTTGGGTGAGAGAAACTCTGAGAAGAATGGAATTTTTAAGCATGAAAAAAAGGATGGACCCTTGGGGAGATATAAGAGTCCGAATCTTTGGAAACACAAAGTTTGTTATAACTGTGATTTAATTAGTCATATTAAACCTAATTGTCCAAGACAGGGAGAGAAGACTGAAAAATCCACCTCAGTCAGGCATATTCAAATACGGAACATAGAAAAGGAGCAAAGAGGTTTTACTTTGTTATATGTTGAAAGGGGATCAAGTAGCTGAAATTGATGACATTTTCAGGGAGAAAGTGACCCTAAATGGAAAAGAACATATAGCTGTACTTGACACTGGTGCTGAAATTTCTCGATACATTCAGATCTAATTAATCCTGAGAATATTTGCATAAGAGGAAAACCTGTTCAAACACCTTTGGCAAAAAGTCAAAGTAGCCTGGAGAGATTCCGAAGGAGAGTTTGAAGTAGTAGGGGTTAACTCTGAACAATGTGAATCTTTTATTTTTGGAAAAGAGATTATATCTCATGAGAGGCAAATATACATTGCATATGAGGAGAAAAAGCACCACTAAGCGGTGTGAGAAGAGAGACTGGCTCTGGTGCTGTGAAGGATGATGAATCTTAAATGGTATTTATCGAAAAATAAAAGACTTCTATTTTTTTAAAAAAAAACTCAAAAAGGTCAACATTTCGGATACCAAGATCCTTCGTCAGGAGCAAAGGTTGACACTTTTTCTATGGAGCGTCCTCGTAAACAGCTTTCGACAAGGATGCTCCATAGAAAAAGTGTCAACCTTTGCTGCTGACGAAGGATCTTGGTATCCAAAATGTTGAGCTTTTTGAGTTTTTTTAAATTAAAGTCTTATTTTTCGATAAATACCATTAAAGATTCATCATCCTTCACAGCACCAGAGCCTGTCTCCCTTCTCACATGAAATATACATTGTAACCAGGTCCCAACAAGGAGCCAGGGACAATGATTCTGTGGTAACAGAGAGAGGAGGCGTTCATGACACCGTGAAGCTGTTGCCTAGCAACCAAGTAAAATGCCCGGCAGTGAGACAGTAGGCTTAGTTGTTTTAATTCATTCAGCTCAAGCTGACTGTGAAATGCTACTGAGAGTGATAAGAGTTTTGAAATACTACAAACACAGGCACAGGCACAAGGATCCTCTCTGGTGAAGCCCAAAAAGAACAAATCTTTTGGGAGAATGGTCTGTTTACATAGGAAATGATTGCCAGAAAATAGAGGGCAGATCTGTGAGGCTGAAAAGCAGCTGATTGTTCCTCAGCTATACAGACAACAGTCTGAAATTAGCCCATGAATTGGTCTCAGAGGGACTGTGTTTTTGTCAGAACTAATTAAATGTTTTTGGAGGTGTTATGGCCTTAAAACACTTAGGGTGACCATATGAAAAGGAGGACAGGGCTCCTGTATCTTTAACAGTTGTATTGAAAAGGGAACTTCAGCAGGTGTTATTTGTATATATGGGGAACCTGGTGAAATATCCTCCTCATCACAACAGTTAAAGCTGCAGGTGCCCTGCCCTCTTTTAAATCTGGTCACTCTAGTATAGCTCCTGCAGCTTTAACTGTTGTGATGAAGAGGGAATTTCACCAGGTTCTCCATATATACAAAGGACACCTGCTGAAATTCCCTTTTCTATGCAACTGTTAAAGATACAGGAGCCCTGTCCTCCTTTTCATATGGTCACCCTACCTTCAACAACTTACCACCCACAAGCAAATGGGTTGGTTGAAAAATATAATGTGACCCTTAAAAATATGATTAAACCTATGTAAACTAATCATCCTCATTATTGGGATAAGAGACTTCCTTGTATGCAGTTTGTGTATCGTTAAGTGCCCCTGGATTGAACAGGTTTGTCGCCTTTTGAATAGATGTTTGGTAGAAAAGTGAGGGGGCCTTTGGATATCATGAGAGAAAGTTAAGAAAAGTCTTTTATCAGAAGAAAAAGTACCACAATATATTATGGATCCCCCCCCCCAAAAAAAAGGTGAAAGAAGTGATGGAACTGGCACAGGCAAACTTAACCACTTCTCAGCAAAAACAATAGGAATGCTATGATAGAAAAGCAAGGTTCCAAAATTTTGATATAGGTGAGAAGGTTATGGTTTTCCAACCAGTGAACCATTATAAATTACAAACTAGATGGGAACGGACCTAATGCTATTTTTATTTAACAAAACATCCAACCTAAAGAACAGCTTGCTGACTATTTTGTATTGTCTGTTTGGCCCTAATAAAGGTATTATTTAGCTTTGTTGGTGAATAAAAGCCAGTGTGGTGTAGAGGTTAGACTGTTGGACTGGGACTCAGGATATCTGGTTTCTAGTTCCCACTCAGCTATGAAGCTCAGAGGGTGATTTGGGACTCATCACTAACTCTCAGCCTGGTTGTTGTGAGGATAAAATAAAGAGGGCCATGTAAGCTGGGTTCCTTGCAAGAGGGGAAAAGGCGGGATATAAATGTAATAGTAAATTATCCTATCATTTAAAAAAACATTCCAATTGACCAGTCTGCCAATAATTTTAAAGCTTTGTTTTTCTGGCTTTTTTCATTGCAAAACAATGAATTAATGATGTTAGCAATGCTATTACTTAACTACCTTTTGAAAGCATTTAATAGGAGTTGCACAATACGTCTGCCAGCTTCTTCTCATTGTCAGTAACTAGATGAAATACACTGTTTCTGTACTGATAGCCTTATCGTTTTTTCTTCCTCTGCTTCCCTAGTTAATGTATAATCTGAGCCAGACTACAGAAAGACCATCTCTGTTTTCAAAGACCTAGATGACTCACTGGTGTCCTTTAGCTTCTTTTTAGTTCTTTGTTGAATCTCCTGGCTGCCTGATTTGTATTTATAGCCAGACATAGCAGTATGGTGTGTGTGTGTGTGTGAACTAGACATTTACTCACATATACTTTGGGCCTATAAATCTTACCAGCAACACTGGCTCTGATGAATGTCCCTGATTATGATGGTGCTTTGTCCCTCCCACCAGCTGTCCATGGCAAAAGGATTCCTGGGACTTCTTGAGAGAGCAGGTCACATAGAGAGATTTGTGTTTCCCTGCCTTTCAAACTGCAAGTAATAATTTAATTGCACAAATACATTCTCTACTACTGACTGTTGAGAATGTTGCTTGTTCTGCTCGAACACTGCTTCTGATTGGCTCCAGCAAATCTCAGAAGATCTGGACAAGACATATGTAGCCACATAGAAATAAATTTCCATAAATCTCCTCAAGCATGATCTACTATTTAGCCTCATTTCCTATTTGCTCCCTCTACCACACACACACATATAGGGTTGCAGCCTGGGATGCCCCCCCCCCCCGCCGTTTTTGGACCATAGAAAGTGTACCCTTCCCCCACCGCACTCCCACACACATACTAGGGTCCTGTTTACAATTGCATTGGAATTGGCAGAACATCTTTAAACACATCAGTATAAAAATATATTTGTTTATATTATTTAATAGTTTCAAAATAATTTCAAATTTAAAAACAATGAAATTACTAAAGTTAAAAAGAACATGAACTCCTGTCTTTAAAGCTACCTTTTGTTTCTGGTGGGAACCACTGCTGCCCAATCACTACTACACTAAAATCCTAAATTTTTCCATTGAGTTCTACAGGGAAATCACATTTCTGCCTTTCAGGAGATTTTTAAATAGCTTCGCCCATTCACCTGGAAGTTCCCTATCCAGACAATAGATAACTGAAATATTTTCTTATTTCTATGATTGATAATATTCGGACTTAGTGCCTATAAGGAGGTTGGTAGCTCCTAAACATTGTGTAATGGGGAACTACATAGGTAGAGATGACAGGAACTGCACATGTAACTTGTTGGGACAATAAAAAGGGATGTTGAGATTCATAGAACCTTTGAACCTTCTTTTCCACACCCATTCCCAGTTCACCAACCCTCATTACTTCATCATGTAAATACCACTCAAAATGGTCCTGTGATTCACTCCTAACATTCTTATTACTAATGTGATGTGGTTGGAGCAGTATGCTTGTAGAACATGTGGAAATACTTCCTATTCCCCCAACTGTTTAGCTTACAAATTAAGATATGCCAAGGAGAAGCAATGCAGTGGATTTCAAACTGAATCCCAGGGAACTTGGGAGTTCCTCAGAATCTAATGAGACTATGGGCCTATTCAGACAACACACTAAGCCATGGTTAGGCCGCTAACCCTTTTGCAGTAAATGGTTAGTGAGCATGTTTAAATTCTTGTTATGTAGCCACCATGGTTAGGAATGGTTCACACAACACACTAACTCATGGTTTAAACATGCTAAGCCATAATGATTATCTCAAAATGCTTAACCACAGTGTTGTCTGAACAGGGTCAAAGTTAATTAACAATGGGCAAGTTTCCCTGGAAACCCCCACCCCCAACTTGCTCAGCACTAGCAGAAAGTGATTGTATCTATTTTCTATATCTCAAAGCAACACAGACTACTTCCATGTCTGGGACTCCATCATCCATGAGAAATGAGCTAAATTAAATTAGCACTTGTATCTGCCTCGGCCTATTTTTATTTTTATGGAAATAACCCAATGGTTCTCCCCACCCCCAATGTATGTTTTAAACTTTGTAAGGCTGCCTTGAGGCCCAGCATTGGGCAAAAGGCGGGATACAAATAAATAATAATAATAATAATAATAACCCACAATTATTCCAGGAAAATTAACAATCTACCAAGTCCAGAATACATACAGAAATTTTCCTGGGATGTGCACAACAGTCTTTAATACATACCTTTATGTACTTTTAATGTTTTTTATAGTGTGTACACCCTATAAATAAAGCATCCAGAAGCAAAGGGTGCTCTAAATCAATACAACTGAATATACAAAGTGGGGAAAAGAGCTCAAAAATTGGTTCTTTAACCACCATAATTTTAGCATGTTTTAAACATGCAATATTATGGACACTTTATTGGAATGAAGTCCCATTGAACAAAATAAGTAAAACTACACAGGGCTGTGCAGTGCTACACTTATTTCCATCCTGATTTGTGACGTATTTATTCTGAAGTAATCCCATTTTATTTCCATGGGCTTTACTTCCTAGTAAGTGTTTAGGATTGCAGCCCTGCTTGGAAGTAATTCCCACTGTGATATATGTAAGGTAAATTTGGCTAGAATTGTAATTCAGGCTGATAACAAGTGCAACCCAATCCCATACATAAGAGTTTGACACTTATATCCAAGTGTATATAGGACTGTTGCATTAAAATGCCATCCTAGCCTCTTTACTCAGAAGTAGATCCAACTGATTTTTGGTAAAATAAAATCACTCATTTTACTTCAGAAAGCAAAGTCTATTCAGACATTAGGAAAATTTATATCCTTTCCTTGCTAGTTCGGATGAAGGGGAAATCATCCCTCGAAAAGCTGTTTTTCATTGAATTATTTTAATAAATATGTAACTTTTAGAACTGCTAAATCTCTTGCGCTGGCCCTACTCTTGCGCACAAAGGCGAAGAGAATGAATGAATGTAACACATCTATGTAAAACTGTATAACGGCTGGTTGCTAAATACAATAAACTTGACTTGGTAGGGTTTTTGTTTTTTATGTTTAGGGTTTCAGCCTTCCTAGGAACTCAGTACCACTGGATCTGGGGTTGCTATTTTTTAAATTAGCTCCTGTGCCTTCAACAACAGCTTCAGCTACTGATTAAGCTGCTGTTACAAAAGTTCAGGAGCAGGCCAAGGCGTGCCTTTTCCCCTTTGCCATAGCTAGTCAGTTTGCAACTTTATTTGGATCATATCTTGCACCCTTGGATGATTTATTGCATCATACATATTTATCAACGTCACTGGCTGACTCATGGGTTTGACCAAGTCATCTCTGGCTTACGAAAGCTCATGCAACAACGCGTTACGATTTTAATTAAGGTGCCAAACGGCTCTCTGTGTGTTTCAAGCGATTAAAACAGCTGCTCTTTGGGAACTTGTCTATTGTTCCAAATGACCAACGAAAAACTCTAAAGAGATCCTAATCATGCTTAGGCCTTTGTTTACTGGCAATGAATCACCAGAACAGGTCACAGGCACTTTGTACCCCCCCCAACACAGTTCTAGTTTGTCGTTTGACAGACGCCCCCCCCCCCCTTTGTGTGTGTGTCCCGCCATTCGTGCATTGACGAGAGAGGAGCCAATATAGGGTTGGGGGGGGGGGCAACTCGCGACGTCGGCCATCCCACGGCCCTGCCTGACAAACGCCCACCCACTCATTGGCTCCGCGAGCACGAGACAACGGCCCCAGCTTCAAGATGGCGGCGGCTGACCGCTCCGCCGCCGCCTGACGCCGAGTTTGGCTCGCCCTCAGGAGGAGGCCGCCGCCGCCGTTCAGCGGGCCAATCAGAGGCGCCCAGGGCGGGGACGCGCTTGCCGTCGCCACAGGCCGAAGGGGAAGGCTCCGGCTTGGACTTGCTCGCCGAGGTGCCGTAATGGTGGCGCCGTGGAGACCGCCGCTGTTGCCGCTGTTGGTGGTGCTGACAGGAACCGGCCTGGCGTGGAGCTGGGCGCCGCAGGGTGAGTACGAGTCGAGTACGAACCGCCGGCGGCTGGGCCGGGTGGGTCTCTGCTGCTGTCAGTCCCTTTCCCCACCCCGTCACTGGTCTGCGGGAGAGCCGTCGTCGATATTGTTAATAACGCTCTATTAGCCGTGAAAGCCAAACGGGACTTCCAGGTTAATTTATTTATTTATTTATGTATTAATTACATTTCTGTACCGCCCAGTATTATTATTATTATTATTATTATTATTATATTTATTTGTATCCCGCCTTTTGCCCAATAATGGGCCTCAAGGCGGTATTACAAAGTTTAAAACATACATTTTAAAACATAGGAAAAGAAATGTTTTTTAAAAAAAGTTTAAAATTCACAACAAAATTATAAGTCAGTAGGGGAACAAAACAAACAAACAAGGGGACAGGCCCTCGCCTTGGCGTCGCCCCCTTCGGAGGTGACCCCGCTGGTGGCGGACCCGCCCCCACAGGAGCCTGCCTCTTAAGCTCCCAGTCCCAAAAAGATGTTGCAGCTGGGGGTGAGATGGGTCTGTGCTGGGAGCCTGAGTCTGCTAGGAGGCAGTTCTAGTAGCCGGAGCTCTCTGGGCGGTTCACAAAAATTAAAAACCATTCAAAGTATAAAACAACAGGATAAAACCATAATATAAAATACAATATAAAAGCTCAACCAGGTAAAAACAGCAGCAATGCAAGATTACAAATTTAAAACACCGAGTTAAAATTTAGTTATAGACTGTTAAAATGCTGGGAGAATAAAAAGGGCTTCACCTGGCGTCTAAAAGAATATAATGTAGGTGCCAAGCGAACCTCCTTAGGGAGCTCATTCCACAGCCGGGGTGCCACAGCAGAGAAGGCCCTCCTCCTGGTAGCCACCTGCTTCTGGTTTAGAAGTAGGTTAGGGTTCTAGTCACCACTTGGGCCGTGAAGCTCACTGGGTGAGCTTGTGCCAGTCACTGACTCACTCCCAGCCTAACCTGCCACACAGGGTAGTGTTGTGAGGATAAAGTGGAGAGGAGGAAGACCTTGGGTTCCTTGGAGGAAAGTTGCGATATGCATGAAATAAATATTTATTTATTTATTACATTTATATACCGCCCCATAGCCGAAGCTCTCTGGGCGGTTTACAAAAGTTAAAAACAGTGGACAATAAAAAAAAGTATACAAAATTTAAAACCATCAAAAATATATAAAAATAACAGTATAAAACAGTATCCATTTTAAACAACAACAGTTCTGGGGTCCATTAAAAAACAAACAAACTTAGCATATGTTGTTAAATGCCTGGGAGAAGAGAAAGGTCTTGACCTGGCGCCGAAAAGATAATAATGTTGGCACCAGGCGAGCCTCATCAGGGAGATCATTCCATAATTGGGGGGCCACCACTGAAAAGGCCTTCTCCCTTGTCGGGAGATGCATAAACCCTCTGAGCAACATAAATACAAAAACCCTCTGAGCAACCAGGGCAGTACCAGGGGGTGCTATGGGCGCAATGAACAGGAAAGAGCTGTTGCCTTCATGCCCTTCTTGTAAAGCTCCCAGAGGCACCTGGCTAGTTATTGTTGTTATTATTGCATTTATATCCCGCCTTTTGTCCTCCAAAGAACCCCCAAGGCGGCATGCATAATCCTCCTCTCCATTTTATCCTCACAACAACAGCCCTGTGAAGTGGGTTGGGCAGAGAGTCTGTGACTGGCCCAAAGTCACCCAATGGGTTTCTATGGCCGAGTTGACTAGAATCTCCCGACTACCAGTCCAAAACTTTAGCCACTACACCATACTAGATGATCATCTGGCCTGATTTAGAAGACCTCCTCTGATTTTCTCTATTAACCATAGTGACTAAATGAAAAACTACTTATTTTATTTATTTATTACATTTCCAATTCACCCAATAGTTAATTTTCTCAGTATACCTCTCAACACCAAGTGCTCAACAGGCTATAGGATGATTTGCAGTTTTTATGGCCTCTTGGGAGTTTCAGAGGCACTTTAGAAAAGCAAATGTTGAACGAGATGAGCTTTTGGTCTGATCTCGTAGAGAAGTTTTAAAAACTATTTTGAGTCAATAATAGCCAATAACTAAATTCTCTGGAAGTAAGACTCACTGTGTTCAATGGGCTCAAGTAAGTGTGAAGAGATGGAATCACCACGTTCAGACCAAAAAATCCCATGATGACATCCTGGGCAAACACAGAATGTGGTTTGGCTGTACCTTGATTGTAGAGATTCCAGAAGCATCTAGCTGACTGCTCTTGGAACAAAATCCTTCACTACATGGGCATATTAGCCTAATCCAGCAAACCAGTACTTAATTACTTACTAATTATGCAGTAGCATTTATGTCTATAGTAGGGCATACTTTAAAAAAAAATCCTATGCTAAATTTTCAGACAGTGGAGAGAGCCTTGCAGATTGTGTGTGTGTGTGTGTGTGTGTGTGTGTGTTAAAATTAGGTATACTTACTAAATCAGCATTTGGTTTTGCCGTGGGGAGTAAAAAAAATCACACAATCATAATGGGAATTATTCTGAGAAATTCTCTGTTGGTTTTTATTCTGGAAAATGTTTATTCTAAAACAAAACAAAACTTAAGATATGCATTGCCAACTTTTTATAATGTTCCTCCACCTGTTAGGTAACCAATACTTGCATTTATCCTTCAGAGAAAATCTTGTTGCGAGATCTCCAAGTCCTGACACTCTATCCAGGCAAGTACACAAATTATCGGCGGACGTCTCCAGTCCCTCAGTTGCAGTGCACTGGAGGCTCAGCTGGATGTAGTGCGCACACCCCTGAGGTTGTCCAGTGTTACAACAAAGGCTCGGATGGCTACGATGTACAGGTATGTTTACTTAAAACCTTGCATGGAGGACAGCCTTGGCCTGAGGATGAGGAAACTCTGTATACCTTCTGGGAGTGTTCTCTTGATAAGTTTAAACAGACTAGATCTTAGGGTTGTGTGGAGGAATAAACTTGTTTGATGGACTCTGGTGATATCACTTGTTTGGAATAAAGTAACTGTATACAAATTCCTGGGAGGCACAATAAAAAACTAGTACAATATACTAAAGTCTTTAAAAACAAACAAAACCCAACCTGACTGTTTGGATCTATTGGGTTCTATTGCATTCCTTAAAATAGAGAACAGGTTTTTGGTTTTTTTGGTAAGTTTGTTTGTTTGTTTTAACTATTACTTCTGGCATATGGTAAATTTAGACGGGTTATTTGTAGTTCTGCTGAGTTGTTAGGAAAGCAAGGGCAAAATCCTATGCATGTTTGGACAGGAAAAAGTCCTATAAGTCCCAGCATCTGCTTCTCATGAGGCTTCTCATGCTTAAGTCAAGCTGATTCTTTTCAGACAGGTGTGGAGCTAGGTAGACTGCACGTGATGCTTGCTAGTTGACTTTGAACAACTTTTTTGACACTTCTTCTGCCAAATAATTTGAAACTCAATAATCCAGTTTTGATTTTAAAACTTTGTTTTTAAAAAAGCAATATATAAAATTAAAGGTACAATCCTAAGTGTGTTGGATGGGAAACACTAGGGCTTGTAGGACTTTTTTCTGTCTAAACATGCATAGGATTTGACCCCAAGTTAGTGTTTGAATGTTACAAAGCTCAAACCTTACAAAACATTACAACACTTTAAATTGTAAATGGGGTGCAATCCAAATTTGTCAGTTTTTCAAAGTTTGTTTTTTCTTGTGAACATCCTTTTGAGAACTGGGCTGAAGTTGCAGAGAATAAAAGTACTTTAACTGCTTATTTCTGAACTGGTTATTTTTTTAAAAAATCATTCTGTGGTTAATTTTACTGTAAAATTTACAAATGCTGTTTCCATTTTTTAGTGGGAGTGCAAAGCAAACTTGGATTTTTCATACCGCTTTGGAAAAATCGAAGTAATCTGTGAAGGCTATGATTTCCCGGATGACCCTTACATATTAAAAGGATCGTGCGGGTTGGAGTACACATTAGAGTTAACAAAGGATGGTCAACAAAAAGCTAACTCCTTTGGTGGGAACTACTATTCCACAACTTCTCATGATTCATTAGGTGCAGGTGCTGGACTGGTCCTGATAATATTATTTGTGGTCCTTGTTTACGGCGTCTACAAGCTCTTCCTGTGTGATAACCGTCCACAACATGGTTTCTCTTATGATGATGGGAATTCAGGGACCAATTGGCAGGATTATCGGAATCCACCTCCACCAGGATTTAAATCAGAAAGGCAGGATTATCAAAGCCCACCTCAACCAGGATTTAAATCACATTTTGCAGGTAAAGTTCTCACTTATATTTGGCAATACAAGCATTGGGATATCATGCGCAAAGGGTAATAATCAAGCCACTGGAATTGTGTACAGTTCTTCATTAGTCATGCCCGAGCCAAAGTCAGGTCCACAATTCGCTATTATAGACTAAACCAGAAGTGCAGGCAACAGTGCCCACAAAAAGGATTATGAGGTGGAAAGAATGTAAGAAAAAGCCCTGCTGGATCAGACCTAAGTCCTATCTAGTCCAGCATTCTGTTCCTACAGTGACCAACCAGTTGCCCCATGGGAAGGCCATGAATGAATGCAATAGTACCTTCCTGTGCTTCTCCCAGCATCTGGCATACAGAGGCATACTGCCTGATACTGAATATAATATATACGCATTGTGGCCATAGTGATGTAGACTGCACCGCCTCTGCTGAGCCTTGACTCTCATCTACTCCTTCTGAATTGCCGTTTGGTGGGAGATCAGCATGGGTGCTTTATGGCTTATTTTCTGTAGATAAATCCTTCTCTACCCTTAGTGACTACTTCTGTATTTATAACTCAGGGGAAGAAGGCCCAGGGGAAGATGGTGGCAGTGATGCAGGTGTGTGTGTGTATTGCTGCTGTACTATTAAGATGATTTATCTATGCCTTTCAAACCTCAGTCTCTGAAAAAAGAACAGTAACTTCAAAATTTGAGTATAACCACGTTCCCCTGAAATATATAAATATAGGGTTCCTATTGTCAGATCCAGAGTCAATGCAAAGGCAAATTGGAATGCTTGTTGATTGTACCCTTTCTGTTAACACCGCAATTCCTCTGTGCTGCAATCCTAACCCATTTATTAGGAAGTCAGTCCCACTGACTTCACCAAATCTTTTGAGAGAGAAAAATTGTGAACCGCCAAGACAGCTTTGGCTGTTGGACATGAAATAAATAATAAACAAACAAATTTAGGATGAGGCTGTTAAATCTTAAATTGTTTAGGTTTTTAGCAAAGGATATCCTACCTTGCCTGCATTGTAGTGATAGGCCTTAGCTAGACCTAAGGTTTATTATTATTATTATTATTATTATTATTATTATTATTATTATTATTTATTTATATAGCACCATCAATGTACATGGTGCTGTACAGATGTGACACATGCACATCTATCACAGTCCAGCTGAATGTGTTGCACTCAAAACATATTGTTTGGGGTGACATGATATGAAAGTCTGTGATGTTTATTTATACATTCAAATCATCAGTTGATGTGAATTAGCCCCAAAAGAAGAATATGGCCTTAGCTAGACCTAAGGTTTATCCCGGGATCATCCGTGTTCATATAAATGACACGCATGGGATCCTGGGAGCAGGCAGACACAACCCTGGGATGATCCCGGGATAAACCTTAGGTCTAGCTAAGGCCATATTCTTCTTTTGGGGCTAATTCACATCAACTGATGATTTGAATGTATAAATAAACATCACAGACTTTCATATCATGTCACCCCAAACAATATGTTTTGAGTGCAACACATTCAGCTGGACTGTGATAGATGTGCATGTGTCAGCCTATTTCCCCTCAGAATCATTCCTCACAGGGCCTGAAATCATTGGAGAGAGCATGCCGGGCTTTTGAGTGGTATGTCGAGGCAATTAGCTTATTTATTTATTTTTTAATTTAAAGAAAATGTGAAAGAGCTTTGATTTCAAAGAATTTTTTCCCATCTAAAACTGTTTCACCTTTTTTGAATTAAGGAGGTGCTCGTAGTTCCAGTTATGATTCAAATTCAGGACCAGGTTTCTGGACTGGATTAGGTGCCGGAGGGCTTCTGGGATACTTGGCTGGCAACCGAAGGTAATCCATCTTATTTTCTCTTGGTAACAATCCTTCCTGCGTCTAATGGGCAATATATTTACATAAAACGTAGGTAGACGGTGAAGGGAATGGAGTCCGTACTGCCAAAATTTTAGCACTACCTAACTTTAATCATGGTAATTTTTTTGCTTACAGATTCACTTCTAAACAGAAAGAAATCTTTGATTTTAAAAGGTTTTTTAATGTATCTTTATCCCACATTTTAATGTTGCTTTCATTAAGGCAGAGGTGGGGAACCTTTTTCCTATGAAGGGCTATTGACCCAAAGGAAGAGTCAATTGAGTGTTTGCGGCAGTCACTGGTGTACAGAGCCAGAGGTTGGCAGAGCCAAAGACAAAAGTGGGTCGATGGTATAGTAGTGTGTGTGTGTGTGTGTGTGTGCGTGCGTGCGTGTGCGTGCGTGCGTGCGTGTGCCATCTTGCATGAAATTTGGCTGAGGGTGGCAGTTTCCCCAATCCTAAGTTTTTATATATGTGCTCGAATCAGTAATTACTAGGAGACGTTATCCTGCTGCCTGTCCACCTAGAAAGGAGTTGGCTTGTGTGCAGGTACAGTTAGGAATTTGGTGGTGGAATTTGGTGGAGGAAGGCTCCTCCTCCCTCAGCTGTCACCACCAGCAGCTTTTCCTGTATGGAGGGAGATGAGAGGGAGATCAGGGCTCCCTATATGTTGTGGGGTGTTGTTGTTTTTAATATTGTAAGCCTGTGTCCAGGGACTGTCTTATTTAATTGATTACAGGTTAGTCGCTGTGGGGTGCTGTGAACAGGGAGAGAAGGAGGCTGGGGAGTCCTGCGGATTCTGCCTAAACCAGTCTCTCTAATCTTCTCCCTACCCACAGAAACGTGCTGTTCACCTACTCTCTGCTTTTGTGGCCTCACAGAGGCAGCTGGTATTGCTTCTCCTCCACTCCAGCTGCGAGGAGGACAGTGTGGATTCCTGGGTTCGTGGTCAAAGCACCAGCTTCATCTTGGATCCAGGAATCCAAAATATTCTATGCCACCCCCCCTCCAGATGCTGTCTAGGGGGCATAGGATTGCTCCCCTCCCCATGTTTATTACTATTTATACAACTTGTGTGATTTTAGTTTTGCACGGAATTTCTGTGTACCTCTAAATGACTTCTAAGTGACATAATTTCTTTGGGTTGCTCTTGGTTATCTTCACAACCTATTTTAATTGCTCTGCCTCAGTTAATTAACTTGTAAGGGACCAGAGAAAATCCCAAGCTATTCTATGGAGAAGTGCTACATCAATATTTACATTTTGAAATGCTGACTATCTTCTGTACAGCCAACCTCTCTCACAGTTAAGCTAAAGCTTGGCTTTTTAAATTGTTGTACCTTTGAAAAGTTTTTTTTCAATGTCTTACTATGTTTTTATTTGGTTATTTTATTTTCCAGAATCTGGCAAACTGCCTTGGTTGGCTTCAGAAGGATGGAATAGAAATACAATAAATACTTAATAAATAACCTTCATTTTTTTTTCCCGTGAGCAGCCTTTCTGAGAGTTACAATGGTGGTTTTAGGCATGTTCATTATCTTCCTGTGTTTGAAAATCTTGATATAATTTGTTCCTAATTAAGAGGCATGGATAAATTGCAAATAGGTTACTATGCTTCTTCGCAATATTATTCTTTGTTAAATTGAAATTCATTATTTTAATGGAATACGTGAAGATTCACCTACCATTTCTTGTGTTTATTGGATATCTATGGACATGTATAAATGTGCTTTTCCTATTATGGGTTTGTTTGTTTGTTTACTGTAAGGGCTTTACAGTAAATGACTTTCCACTAACTTTCTAAGTTATCTGGCTCTTTAAATGTTACATTAGCACACAGAGGAAAATATTGGCACATGCCATTTATAGTTTTAAAATGGTTTAAACTATTTCCCCCTCTAGGTCACCTTCGTATCACTCATCTTCTCCTTACTACAACACGTGGGCTGGTCCAACCGCTCCACCTTCTGCATTTGGCACTTCAAATAGCTCTTCAGCAACTCATAATTTAGGGACAAGGTCAACCTCTGGTAAGTTATAAGCCATGTCCATTTTGATTTTCCTGGCTAACCACAGACGGTGTGATATCAAACTTTTAGCTTCAGTCTAGAGAAATAAATTCTATTTAATTTCTGTTAAAATCAACAGGACTTGGGTCAGTGACAAATAATTTATCCCATAGCTTTCAATAGGACTTAGGCCTGATTCTCACTGAGGTAGAATATCTGTCTCTGGAATGAAGAACTTCAAAATGCAGGAGTGGGTTTATATCATTTAATGCTTCACACACAAAAACAAATCACTGCATATAGAAAACTAGTATGTTGGGGGAAAGGCTAGGGTAGAGCTAATTTCCATCTATTTTCTAAAGTTTTTAGAAGCGTGATTGAATAGTGACTTCCTTCTGAGAAAACATATTGTCTGGTCTTCTCCTCGCCCCCTTCCTGCTGAACCTTTTGCTGTCTGTATCCCCATGTCCCTGTAGCTTGAGTTCTGCTTTGTGCTTCTGTCCTACAACTGGAAAAAGAATAGAACCCTGGAGTAAAATCTGATTTTTGAGGTCAAGCATTTCTGAGCCCAAACAAAATAGGTCATTTATTATCATGGCACATCATGAATATTTCTGACTATAAACCAAACAGTGTAGACATCTGCTTTCTATTTCATGGAGAACCACTGTTCTGCCCAGTAATGATAAAATCTTGCCTCTGGAGAATTCTGGGTCCACAACAGAGTTAAGCACTCACTGGACTCAGTTGAGTTAAGTACATCTAATTCTGTGCTATATTCTGACTCTTGTCTTCAATAAGTGGAATTGCTTACTGTTCTTGAATGTCTACGGAGAGCCAAACAAAAATCCACAAATTTCATCATTGCTGCCATTTCCTTTAAACATATACGTATCAAAGGGCATGTGTGCTACATTACTAGAGCTTTTAAATAAAATTATGTTCCTAGGTAGGGGCTGAGGCACCTCCCCATCCCTGAGGCTGCAATCCTGAATCCACATTCCTGGCAGTAAACCCAACTGAACTCAGCAGGACTACTTTTTGAGCAGATGTGTATAGGATTGCACTGTTAGCAACTAACATTTTAGCTGTTCTTAGCAAATTCTATATAAACTCTCTTGTTTGTTAACATAGCCTAATGAAATTACTAATGAATCTAGAGGTATGGTGTATTGATATTTAATGGATTCTATTTAGTTGTAAAATTATACATTTTAATTGTTCTTGCAGTCATGATTTACAAGAAATACACAATGTAAGAAACATGATTTAAATCTATGACCCAGTTGAGACTTTGTTTAACCCAGGGAACTGGTATGGCTATGCGGGAGCAAGTTCCCTGCCTGCTTGCCACTTCTGCTTTCCAAAACAGCCTAGGTTGTTATTGTGATGTCTGAACCTGGAACTAGAATTATGGGCAATTGTTGGTTTAACTATGGGTTGTTTGACTCCTAAACAACCAAGAGTTCTGGGTTTGGATGTCACAACAGCCTAGGAATGGGATGCTCCTGGATTGTTTCAGAAAGCAGAAGTGGTGAGTGGGATGAAGCCTCACTTTCACGTGGCCATGCCAATTCCTGGGTTTTTAAATCCAGGAATTTTAATTGGCTGTTCTATCCGAAACAAGTCAATGAGCCATTTCACATATAGTGCTAAATCATGATTTCGCTTTATAAGGTTGAGCTGCAATGAGTTTCAGGCTCATACATTCTCCCTTCTCCTCTGGTTCAGTGGTGAGGAAACTTTCAGTTCAGTTTTTGATTAACCATGACTTGTTTTGATTGAATCCAACAAACTTATTAATCTGAAATCTGCTTAGTTATGAAGCTGCCTTGTTTCCATTAACAGTAGTTAAGAGTAGTCACAGTTTTAGGGTGTGGATGACAGGCTAAGCTATGTGTCAATCTAAAACAGAAGTGGAAGTTCCCAGTCTCCTTTTAGGCACACGAGTGGGAGGAGGAAGCGTGTGAGCCTGAGACTAGCTGTGGTTCATCTCCCTCATACTATGGTCATAAATATAGATAAATCTACTCAGCCCAGCAATTAGCTATTGACTAATAATATTTTTTTTTCTTTTCCGCCCCCCCTTTAGGTTTTGGAGGCACAAAAAGAAGATGAAGCTCAGCTTCTGATCTGCCTGAGCAAGTGAATAAAAGCAGCCTTCCAGCAATTCTGAAACCTGTTTTAAGTCTGTTTGCAGTTTTGGATTCAGTTGCACATATTTGTATTTCAGCTTTTAAAAACAATGTTAAATTTTACGCTTAAAGAGATGCTGTATTTGGTAATCGTATGGAAAGAAAAATAGAGAAAAGACAGATGCAGAAATACAGTCTGAAATCATTAAGATGTTTTCTACTCTTTGGAATAGGGTGGCCAAATTATTATTATTATTATTAATAATAATAATAATAATAATAATAATAATAATAATAATAATAATTTGTTACCCGCCTCTCTCTCTGGATCAAGGTGGTATACAACACAAATGCAAACATCATAAAATACATATAATTGATTAAAACATCTAAAACTAATACATTATTAAAAAGCAGCACATTATTAAAAGGAATCTTAAAATTCAACTGGGTAGGCCTGCCGGAAGAGATCAGTCTTTATGGCTTTCTTAAATTCCGGAAGACTGTTAAGTTGAATCTCTTCCAGTTCCCTGTTTTCTTTCCAATTCCCTCTTCTCCATAACTATTAAAGGTGCAGGAGCCTGTCCTCTTTTGTATCTGGCTATCCTAGTCATGCACCACTAACTGTACATACTAATCTGCATCCTAGCTTCCATCAAATGAGACACCTCCAGCCAGTTCAAAAGACCTGGATGGGCATTATAACCTGCATTACATCCAGATGCACAAAATTAACTTTCCTGCAAGATTCTCTCTTGCTGGATCAGGGTGTTACCTTCTTGGCATGGCAGGATATTGGTGACATTGGCACCATGTACATTGATGGTGCTATATAAATAAATAAATAAATAAATTAATAATAATAATAATAATAATAATAATAATAATAATAATGGCATAATATTCTTTGGACACTTTTCATTGGTAAAGAACCTTTTCTATTATTACTATTATTATTATTATTATTACTATTATTATTTGTATCCCGCCTTTTGCCCAATGCTTGGCCTCAAGGCAGCCTTACAAAGTTTAAAATATACATGGGGGGAGGGAAACAAAACCATAAACAATTAAAAAAATACACAACAAAATTATAAGACATTAACATAGATGGAGGGCTGGATTATTCTCCAAAGGCCTGCTGGAACAAAAAAGTTTTAGCCTGCTTCCGAAAGCCCATCAAGGAGGGAGCCAGCCTAGCTTCCCCGGGAAGAGAGTTCCAGAGCACCGGAGCAGCCACCGAGAAGGCCCTCTCCCATGTTCCCACCAAGCGTGCCTGTGAAGAAGGTGGGACTGAAAGAAGGGCTTCTCCAGAAGATCTCCAAGCACGGACAGGCTCATAAGGGAGAATACGTTCTTTCAAATAACCTGGACCTGAACCATATAGAGCTTTATAGGTCATAACCAGCACTTTGAATTGTGCCCGGAAACAGACTGGAAGCCAGTGGAGCTGTTTTAAAAGGGGAGTTGTGTGCTTCCTGTAACCAGCCCCGGTCAACAATCTGGCTGCAGCTCTTTGAACCAGCTGGAGTTTCCGGACACTCTTCAAAGGCAGCCCCACGTAGAGCGCGTTACAGTAATCCAATCAGGATGTAACTAAGGCATGTGTCACCGTGGCCAGGTCTGACATCTCTAGGAACGGGCGCAGCTGGCGCACTAGCTTTAACTGTGCAAATGAGCTCCTGGCCACCGCCGAAACCTAGGCATAAGTAACATCGGGGCCTGCTCCTGCTGGACTCTTCCCCCCCCCCCACAGGGCAAACTGCCATCTTGGCCCTGTGGGGAAGAAGAAGGACCGAGGGGACAGGAGCAGGCAGAAGTAACATCGGGGCCTGCTCCTGCTGGACTCTTCCCCCACCCCCCCACAGGGCAAACTGCCATCTTGGCCCTGTGGGGAAGAAGAAGGACCGAGGGGACAGGAGCAGGCAGAAGTAACATCGGGGCCTGCTTCTGCTGGACTCTTCCCCCCACCCCAGGGCAAACTGCCATCTTGGCCCTGTGGGGAAGAAGAAGGACCGAGGGGACAGGAGCAGGCCAAGGAAACGTCGGGGTCTGCTCCTGCTGGACTCTTCCCCCACCCCCACAGGGCAAACTGCCATCTTGGCCCTGTGGGGAAGAAGAAAGACCGAGGGGACAGGAGCAGGCAGAAGTAACATCGGGGCCTGCTCCTGCTGGACTCTCTCTCTCTCTCTCTCTCTCTCTTTCTTTCTCTCTCCTCCCTCCCTCCCTCCTTGACTCCTTTTCCTTGTGTGTCATGTCTTTATTAGATTGTAAGCCTGAGGGCAGGGACTGTCTTTTTTGCTAAGTGTAAGCCGCTCCGAGAGCCTTTTTTGGCTGAGGAGCGGGGTATAAGTATGATAAATAAATAAATAATAAATAAATAAATCCAGGCTCAGGGCTGAATCCAGAAGTACACCCAAGCTGCGGACCTGCGTCTTCAGGGGGAGTGTAACCCCATCCAACACAAGCTGAATCCCTATTCCCTGATCTGCCTTTCGACTGACCAGGAGCACCTCTGTCTTATCTGGATACAATTACACAATTACAGCGATTACATCAGTTACATCAATTACAGTGATGGCCATTTTGGGGATTACTACTATAGATCTAGTATTTGATATTTTTACACAGTTGTGCTCTTCTGGACAGTGGTTTGATTTCCTGTATGCTGAATAGTGTAGTTAAGGAAGGCAGTGAAACACTAACTGAGATCTTTAACTTGACCGAACATGGTTTCTAACAGAGATAACAATGAAGAGAGCTCTGGGCCCTTTATGCAGCATTTGCCATGTTCCCTTTTTAACTGTGTTTTGACATAGTATCAGACTAGTTTTATTTGCTGCTTAAAACAACAAAATGCAGAAATAAGATGAATTAGTGCAAAACTAAAATTGAGTAAAGGGAGGAATACTTTTTTTCATTATAGAATTCTGAACATTCAGAACGAGCACATCTCTGAGACAGCCAGAACCTCACGGCTTCTGTAACGTGGGAATTAACTTTTTGAAAAAGAAAAAGTGGATTCACTACTTCGCTTCAATCAGAATGTATAATACTATGTTCTCTTAGCAGAACGACTTCAAATTGTTCCTGGCTAAGTGAATTATCAAAGTCAGTGGGGGGTGGGGGTGGGTGCCCTGTCTGCTACTTTCCTTCTGCAGCCTTTCCCCACCTGGATCGCTTTTCCTTCAAGCCTAGCTGCAAGAGCAGGTTTCCCAGTCAAGGAGGGGAAAACAGGAAAGAAAGGAAGGAGGATGGTTGCAAAGAAAAAGCAGGAGGTTAAACACTCCCTCTCTTACCCACTGCTTCCCCCTTGCAAATCCCCTTCTCCCCTACTTTGCTCTTCCAAGACAGAGGCAAGACTGGGAGTCCCATGTTCACTGGCAAATACCTAGTTCTGACCTTGACTGCTAAGCCAGCTTTCGCCAGATGTTTTAAATTAGAACTCCCACCAGCTCCAGCTGCAGTTTCTGCTTGAGAACGCTTAGATAGATTGTGTCCTACGTTAGCAGTTAGGATTTTCTATCTCAGGCACCAACACATTTTGAGCCAGCTATATCTGTTGTAGAATCTGAGGCTGTGATCTTAAGCATCCTTGCCAGAGAGTACAATCCATTGTACATCCCATTGAGGCTTTGGGAGTAAATATGCCTAGGGTGGCACTGTGTAAAATATGCTGGTGCACATTATCTAAATGTTCCAATGAAATATCTAGCCATTAAATTAATATAATAGCAGTTTTCTCCTCATGAGTGCCTTAAAGCCCATAATCAAAGCACTTTGAAATTCCCGACTAGAATGCTCCATCTATTATCACAGTAAGTGCTATTAAACACAAGCGACTTAATTGCTAAAAATATCACAAGATCTTTAAATGTGTGCATATATAAATCTGCAATGTTTACATCTCATGTGGGGCAGTCCTTTCTAGCATCTCAACGTACCATTTCTTCTTCAAGACACATGATGCCTCTTTCACACTGTTTTATGACATTTTAGTTCAAGGGTGGGCAACCTGTGGCCCTCTGATGTTGATGGACTGCAATTTGTTGTTGGACAGCCCTAGACAGCATAACTAGTTAAGGATGATGGGACTTGCAGTCCAACAATATCTGGAGGACCACAAGTTGCCCACCCTGGTGAAATACCTTTATTAGGCCAAGGCAAAGGTACTCAGAACTGTGCAAGCTTCTGAAATCTTCAGATCGAAGAGATCTTTGGCGCTGAACAGGGAAATCTCAGGTCAACACAGTGCTGGAGGGAGAAGGAGCGAGCCTACTGAAGGACCACCACCACCACCACCCCATGGACTGGAGGTTCTCTATCCCTGGATTATATATTGTGAATATATTTTTTTCAAGATGCCTTGAGAGGATCTGACCCTATAAAGGTTTTAAATAAATAGACCAAGATGCCTTGCTGTTTAGCAATACAGCAGGCTATAGTGGCTACCTTCAGATGCACCTGCTGTTCTCCCCATACATTCCATGGTAGTGGCCTGCAATTGGCTGCATTCAACATGGAAGCACTATTTGTGTGAACTGGCATCTCTATGGAGGTATTGTAATTTCCAGAATGGTGGCACTTTTTGGAGTTGCTGCCATCTTGGAAAAGGCAGCTGCTACCCACAGAGCACCGATATGGAGGCACTGGTTCATGCAGACTGCCTGGCAGTTTTGATCAGGCACAGCTCAGCTGGAAGCCTGTCAGAAGGTCCCCATGCACTTCTGAGGCAATTGTGTAAGACGGGGGAACCTATGGCTTTACAGATGTTGGACTACAACTCCCATCACCCTTGACCATTGGTTATGCTAGCAGGGGCTGATCTGACTAGGAGTTCTGTATCATCTGGAAGCTCCCAAGTCCTCCATCCCTGGTGTAAGGCTTGCTGTCATCTACTATTAGATGGCCTTAGAGAAGCCATACTTCCTCATCTATAGTATGAAGATAATCATACTCTCCAACCTTCGAGAGCCGTTATAAGGATTAATGAGATAACGTATGTGAAACACTGACAATTTCATGGTGGTTGTTTTTTAAAAACACATCTATTATTATTATTATTATTATTATTATTATTATTATTATTATTATTATTTATATACTGCCCCATAGCCGAAGCTCTCTGGGCGGTTTACAAAAGTTAAAAACAGTGAACATCTAGTAATGGATTTTTATTTTTATTTTTTGGCAACCCATGTTTGCTACGATTGATATGAGCATGCAAATACTGAAGCGTATGTCCAATTTTAATTCAGACATAAAAAATTGTTTCAGGAGTCAGAAGTTTGAGAAATATTAATCTGCACTATTAGGTGTTTGAGAAACACTCATCTAATTGCAGGAATCCTTCAAATTGCACACTTGAGGGGTCAAACAAGTTCCATATGAGATACAGTATATCAATAGACACTAAGTTTTATCTCACTGACATGCATAACTCAAATGGCCATTTATCTCAGGGAAGTATACGCTTTCTCCTCCCATTTGAGGGAGTCACCGGCTCAAGGTTATCGAGTGAGCTTCATACCGTGGTTCCCAAGAGATCTCTGGATTGTGAGGGTGTAATGGGGAAAAAACAGGTTGCAAAATACACATGATTGTAAATAGCTTGTCTTCATTCCCTGTGGCCCTTGCTTCAGCCCATGCTCAAAATGTGCAAACTGAGATTGTTTTTATGAAAGGCAAGAGTTTAACAAGTGATCAAGCAGTGTTTTGAAATGCTAATCTTCTCTGAGTCATGTCTTATTTGCCCCATCTAAAGTGAGGCCAAATTAGTCAAAGTCAGACTAAAATAACCAGATTTAAAAGATCAGTAAAACCTTCCAAATTATCAAGGAAATTCCAACCCATGGATCCAGCGATCTATTCATCTCAGTTTCCAATGTTCCATCCCAACGCTTATGCTAGTGTAGGCAGTAGAACCTAAGATGGGATTCCACAGAGAGGAAAAGGTTTCATGCCAACTATCAGGCTAGGATATCTGACAGACTCTCATCTTTCATATGAACCTGCCCACTCATTAAGCTGATCTACCTCTTAAAACAAATTTTAAAAATCATATAATGAAAAGAAGATCTACACCTTGTACGTTCCAGACCTAATTTGGGTTGGAATAAGGAAAAGAAGTCCTTTTCTGTTGGCACATGCCGATTTTGCACCTCTAACCTAGGGAAGTTTGTCTTGCCTCTCTTTTTGGGCCTTGAGGGCTGGGCACTTGCCTGCCTGAATCATATGCAACCCTTTGGCTTTTCAGCTCTGGATTTTTATTATGTTTTAGAATGTTTCTTACTGTGGTTGTTCGGAATTTGTTTTTTCACTGGCTTTTACTTTTGCTTGTTATTTTGGTATATTCCTGTTTTTATTGTATTTTATTATTTTTGTAAGTGGACGTGCACTCTTTGATGAAAGGTGAGCTATAAATATTTTCAAATAAATATATAAAGGTTTTCCTGAGCGCACCCCTTTATTTTATCCTGTATACGTGAAAGGTTGCCATTAATTTCTAATGGGCAAAAGGAAAGCCTGGCACTAGGGGTGAATATTCTGGCAAAAGAAAACCTTGACAGGGATAGCTAAGCCCAGGGCCGGTGCCAGACTATTTTGCGCCCTAGGCAAGGTGAGCTACTTTCACCCACCCACCCAAAAAATGCCAACTTTGATTTTTAGGAACAGATGTTTCCTGGAAAAAATAAAAAGCACAAAACTCGAAACTGCTAAATTTATTTTTATTTAATTTATTTATTATTACATTTTTATACCGCCCAATAGCTGAAGCTCTCTGGGCGGATCACAAAAATTAAAATCATCATAAAACAACCAACAAGTTAAAAATACAAATACAAAATACAATATAAAAAGCACAACCAGGATAAAACCACGCAGCAAAATTGATATAAGGTTAAAATACAGAGTTAAAACAGTATAATTTAAATTTAAGTTAAAATTAAGTGTTAAAATACTGAGTGAATAAAAAGGTCTTCAGCTGGCGACGAAAGGAGTACAGTGTAGGCGCCAGGCGGACCTCTCTGGGGAGCTCATTCCACAACCGGGGTGCCACAGCGGAGAAAGCCCTCCTCCTAGTAGCCACCTGCCTCACTTCCTTTGGCAGGGGCTCACGGAGAAGGGCCCCTGTAGATGATCTTAAGGTCCGGGTAGGTACATATGGGAGGAGGCGTTCCTTCAAATAACCTGGTCCCAAACCGTTTAGGGCTTTAAATGTCAATACCAGCACTTTGAATCGGGCCCGGACCTGGACTGGCAGCCAATGAAGTTGTAAAAGGACTGGCGTAATGTGATCTCGCCAGCCAGTCCCTGTTAGTAAACGGGCTGCCCTGTTTTGTACCAGCTGAAGCTTCCGGACCGTTTTCAAAGGCAGCCCCACGTATAACGCATTGCAGTAATCCAAACGAGAGGTTATCAGAGCATGGATAACTGTAGCTAGGCTATCACTGTCCAGATAAGGGCGCAGTTGGTATATCAGCCTAAGCTGATAAAAGGTGCTCTTTGCCACTGAGTTCACCTGTGCCTCAAGTGACAGTTCTGGATCGAAGAGCACCCCCAAACTACGGACCCGATCCTTTAGGGAGAGTGCAACCCCGTCCAGGACAGGGCAAACATCACCTCGCCGGACAAATGAACCACCCGCTAACAGTACCTCCGTCTTGTCTGGATTGAGTCTCAGTTTGTTAGCCCTCATCCAGTCCATTACCGTGCCCAGGCACTGGTTCAGAACAGTCACTGCCTCACCTGGGTTTGATGAAAAGGAAAGGTAGAGCTGGGTGTCATCCGCATATTGATGACACCTCAGTCCACATCTCCGGATAACCTCCCCCAGCGGCTTCATGTATATGTTAAACAGCATAGGGGATAAAATAGAGCCCTGCGGAACCCCATGGCTTAGGAGCCACGGCACAGAGCAATAATCCCCCAGCACCACCTTCTGGAATCGGCCATCCAAGTAGGAGCGGAACCACTGCAACGCAGTACCTCCAACTCCCAGTTCAGACAACCTATCCAGAAGGATACCATGGTCGATGGTATCGAAGGCCGCTGAGAGGTCCAGGAGAACCAACAGGGTCGCACTCCCCCTGTCTCTCTCCCGACAGAGGTCATCCCACAGGGCGACCAAGGCAGTTTCTGTTCCAAAACCAGGCCTGAAACCCGATTGAAATGGATCTAGATAAATTTATTTTAAAGTGCAAGAAATATGTCATGCCAATTATAGCAAACAAATTGGAAAGGAATGTCTATGGGTCTAAAATGCATTATTTAATAGGAATGTCACCTCCAAATCATCCCCCCAACTCAAACGCGCGTGCGCACACACACACTCAGCATCACTCACGCCAAACAAACACACGCATGAACACATGCATTCACTCAAAGACCCCATGCACTCCATTCACCCATACATTCTCTCTCTCTCTCTCTTCTGGGCGCGTTCCGGAAGTCCGAACGTGGAGCTGCCCCACCCCAACCCCAGCGTTCCTGGCTTTGCTTTGGCTGGGCGGGCACAGGGCGCCATCTCGCCTGCCCAGGCCCAGCTGAATCCTCGGGCCGGGCCGGCTCACAGCCAACATGTGTGAGTGCTGCGCTGTGCCCGGCACCCCTCTTAGCTTGGCGCTCTTGGCGCTCTAGGCCTGAGTGGCCTCTATGGTAGCACCGGCCCTGGCTAAGCCACTATTCACAGAGAGAGCATGGGTGAGAAGCATTGTCCCTCTTGTCCCTTTTTTTGAAGGCAACTCCAGAATAATGGACAAGGGGTTAATATATTTCTGTTATTTCCCCAACACCCCCATGCCCAAGGAGCTGGAGAAAAAACTCTGGAGGATGTAAAGAATGTCAGGGTCCACCCGACAGCCCTGCAAGGTAGGCTCCTGGACCAAACATCCTGAACTCCCAGGCAACCCACCTCTCTAGCCTTGTCCACAACCGGGCCGAGCCAGATGTTCAGGAAATAACACACAGACACATGCCTAGGGACCAAAGCAACTTTATTACCATTACTAAAACTAACACGTTTGGCCTTGGTCAGTAAAAGCCTTTAAAAGGGAAAGGGTAAAGGGAGAGGGAATTGGGGGAAAGGCAGTGAAGTAGGAAAGTGAGGAAAAGTTCTAGCAACTAGCCATTACCCCAATAAACAGTCAAACGTCCCCACACCCAGCCACAACGGTGGCTGACCTTTTCCAAGATACCCACACACGTTAAAACATTAAAAAAAGCTTTTCTAACTCCGAGCAACCCCCACTTTGGTTGCCCCAGACCTGATATTCCCACTTGACATACGCACGAACCATCAAGAAAGATGGATGATCTTCTTCACGGGGTTTTTTATCTCTTCTTTGGCCCCCAAGCCCCATGACCCTTGTTAACCAACCGGTGCCCTTCCCGGGCTTCTGACGACCCCTCCCCACTGGGACGGGACCCACCTTCTTTTCCCACAGCTGAAGCAAGTTAGCTCCTCAACAACCTTGATAACCTCCGGGTGCTGTGGTGGGAGTTGCATAGGCTCTAGCAGCAATGACCTTGGCCAAAAGCCAGAATCTTCTGTTTAGCCTCTGTAGGGACCTATGGGGTGATGGGCTGGTGGCCTCATGTACATGCACTCATATGCATGCACGCACAAATGCACCCACTTCCTCCTATGCACATATACACTCATGTGCATGGACACACACACACGTCCCTGTTCTCCCGGTGCGCCACCCACATTTATTTATTATTGTATTTATATCCCGTCTTTTTTCCTCCAAGGAACCCAAGGCGGCAAACATAATCCTCCTCCTCTCCATTTTATCCTCACAACAACAACCCTGTGAGGTGGATTGGGCTGAGAGTCTGTGACTGGCCCAAAGATGCCCAGTGAGTTTCCATGACTGAGTGGAGACTAGAACGCGGATCTCCCGACTCCCAGTCTGACACTTTAGCCACTACACCACACTGGCTCTCCATGTCCTGTTTCTGATCAGAATCAGGCTACTGCCAGCATGCCAACCGCTTGCCAGGATGGCAAGAGACCAGTTCTGTTGGGAAACAGTGCACCAGGATTACTGCCATTACATGCCCTGTTTCTAAGCATTTTCCCTAATTTGCCTGAAAGATAGGGCAGCTACAACTGATTGTATACGGGCTGCCCACTCCTGGACTCGATGGACCATTAGTATGTTCACGCAGGGCTTTTCTTATGTTCTGATCTTGGGGATGGGGGTCGGGGGTGTTGCTCAATTAAAGTATAAACTCCAGCTGCAGAGGTGGTGAAAAAGATGCTGTTCATATTGGGCATTATTAGGAAAGAGACTGAATATAAAATGACAAGTATCATAATGTTTCTGCCTTTATATGCATGGATAGTGCTGATATATTTAGAATAATATGTATAATTCCATCAAGCTCCCTGTGGGAGGAACTGCTTGGCCCTGACCTCCTGACCTGGACATTGTTATCTGCTCCATTCCCAGATTGGGGACTGCTTTTAGAAGGGCTTGTTCTGCCTCAGTTGAGGAAGTGCTAGAGGGCAATGCCTGAGGGTACTGGCCTTCCAGAGAACCTAGTGGTTGGAGGGAAGGTAACCCTCAAGGGTGAAAGACCCGTCTTCTAGATAACACTACCCAGATTGGCTTCCTAGTGCACCCCTCAAAATTAATCACTACCTTTGCTAATATATAAACAGCAATGCTTCTCTTTACTTTTGTCCTCTGTGCATGTTTTGTTTAAGATTAGAGACAAATCCAAGCAAGAACAGGGTTTTATATTTTCAAAAACAGGGCTATTGACCCTTATGTGTTAGTCCCAACAGTCCTGTTTATTTATTTATTATTGCATTTCTATACCGCCCAATAGCCGAAGCTCTCTAGGCGTAGTTTGAAACCTGCATGGTACCTAATTGAGCCTAACCATTTACATTTGGGCCTCCACTCTACCTTAAGACTCTGACCATGCAGACATCATGGCTTAAATTTAAGTCATCCTCCCTCTCCCTCTACCCTAACCCCACCCTCTTTTTGTAGCATCTTGCCTGATGAAGAGATCTGGAGATCTCAAAGGTTTGTTCAGGATTGGTCCTAATAAAGGTATTGCTTGACTATGAATTTTGGAATTAACAAGATTAGTCAATTCTAGATGCAAAACAATTTCAAGAGGAAGAAACTGCTGGAACAAAGGAACAGCCATGGCTGTTCTCCTGTGTTCTAAAACTATAAAATGTTGCTAGATAATTCTTCTATTATGTCAATTTTGATAAGTCTGTTTATAGAAAACTCTAAGCAAAAGTCCCCAGTACTGTTTTTAGTATTTTTCAGGGGAGGGTGTTCCTATGTTAATAGTATACGTGTTGGGATAAAAACAAATTCTGTTGCCAAATCTGTATTCCCAAATCTGCATTTGTCAAGATAATGCAAATGCACTGTATTTACCATGAAAGAGCAGAGAGGGAGTTTTATAACAGAATAATGGGCAAATGATGTGTACTGATTATCTCTTGGAAATATCGCACCCCAAGGACAGGTCTCTTGATTTTCATCTGATTTCAATTGCTGACCAGAGAAGGAAAAAAGTAGTCCCAGGGATATATTTTTTTTTGGGGGGGGGAGGAATTGGTGGGTGGCCAACCACCCCTTCATGCCCTCCAGTTCTCCCCTGCAAATGCAAACCGTATTCCCACACTTGCTGCACCATGGTTCCCTCCAAAAAATATTTTTAATGTCTGTAATCATGCTTTGTAGAAATAACTGCAAATATATTTTTGTTGTTGTTGTTTATTCGTTCAGTCGCTTCCGACTCTTCGTGACTTCATGGACCAGCCCACGCCAGAGCTTTCTGTCGGCTGTCACCACCCCTAGCTCCCCCAAGGTCAAGTCTGTCACCTCCAGAATATCATCCCTCCATCTTGCCCTTGGTCGGCCCCTCTTCCTTTTGCCTTCCACTTTCCCTAGCATCAGCCTCTTCTCCAGGGTATCCTGTCTTCTCATTATGTGGCCAAAGTACTTCAGTTTTGCCTTTCCCTCAAGTGAGCAGTCTGGCTTTATTTCCTGGAGTATGGACTGGTTTGATCTTTTTGCAGTCCAAGGCACTCTCAGAATTTTCCTCCAACACCACAGTTCAAAAGCATCTATCTTCCTTCGCTCAGCCTTTCTTATGGTCCAGCTCTTGCAGCCATAGGTTACTACGGGGAATACCATTGCTTTAACTATGCGGACCTTTGTTGTCAGTGTGGTGTCTCTGCTCTTAACTATTTTATCAAGATTTGTCATTGTTCTCCTCCCAAGAAGTAAACGTCTTCTGATTTCCTGGCTGCAGTCAGCGTCTGCAATAATCTTTGCGCCCAGAAATACAAAGTCTGTCAATGCCTCCACGTTTTCTCCCTCTATTTGACAGTTATCAATCAAGCTGGTTGCCATAATCTTGGTTTTTTTGAGGTTTAACTGCAACCCAGCTTTTGCACTTTCTTCTTTCACCTTCATCATAAGGCTCCTCAGCATCACCTCGCTTTCAGCCATCAAAGTGGTGTGATTGTTAATGTTTCTTCCTGTGATTTTAACTCCAGCCTTAGATTCGTCAAGCCCAGCACGTCGCATGATGTGTTCTGCATACAAGTTGAATAGGTAAGGTGAGAGTATACAACCCTGCCGTACTCCTTTCCCAATCTTAAACCAGTCCGTTGTTCCGTGGTCTGTTCTTACCGTTGCTACTTGTTCGTTATACAGATTCCTCAGGAGGCAGACAAGATGACTTGGTATCCCCATACCACCAAGAACTTGACACAGTTTGTTATGATCCACACAGTCAAAGGCTTTAGAATAGTCAATAAAACAGAAATAGATGTTTTTCTGGAACTCCCTGGCTTTCTCCATTATCCAGCGGGTATTGGCAATTTGGTCTCTAGTTCCTCTGCCTTTTCTAAACCCAGCTTGTACATCTGGCAATTCTCACTCCATGAATTGCTGGAGTCTACCTTGCAGGATCTTGAGCATTACCTTGCTGGCATGTGAAATAAGTACCACTGTACGATAGTTGGAACATTCTTTAGTGTTTCCCTTTTTTGGTATGGGGATATAAGTTGATTTTTTCCAGTCTGATGGCCATTTTTGTGTTTTCCAAATTTGCTGGCATATGGCATGCATCACCTTGACAGCATCATCTTGCAAGATTTAAAACAGTTCAGCTGGGATACCGTCGTCTCCTGCTGCCTTGTTATTGGCAATGCTTCTTAAGGCCCATTCAACCTCACTCTTCAGGATGTCTGGCTCTAACTCACTGACCACACCGTCTGAGCTATCCCCGATATTATTATCCTTCCTATACAGATCTTCCATATATTCTTGCTACCTTTTCTTGATCTCTTCTGTTTCTGTTAGGTCCTTGCCATCTTTGTTTTTGATCATACCCATTTTTGCCTGGAATTTACCTCCGATGTTTCTAATTTTCTGGAAGAGGTCTCTTGTCCTTCCTATTCTATTGTCTTCTTCCACTTCTGCGCATTGCTTGTTTAAAAATAATTCCTTATCTCTTCTGGCTAACCTCTGGAATTTTGCATTTAATTGGGCATATCTCCCCCTATCACTGTTGCCTTTTGCTTTCCTTCTTTCTTGGGCTACTTCCAGTGTCTCAGCAGATAGCCATCTTGCCTTCTTGGTTTTCTTTTTCTTTGGGACGTTTTTTGTTGCCACCTCTTGAACTACAGTCAGCTCAAGGTCTTGTTTTTACTGTCTGTATAGATGTCCGCCACCTTTGGCTGCAAAGGATGTAGTCAATCTGATTTTGGTGTCCGTCATCTGGTGAAGTCCATGTATAAAGCCATCTTTTTGGTTGTTGGAAGAAAGTGTTTGTTATGCACAGTGAGTTGTCCTGGCAGAATTCTATCAGCCTATGTCCCGCTTCATTTTGTTCTCCTAGACCATGCTTACCTGTAATTCCAGATGTCATTTGACTTCCCACCTTGGCGTTCCAGTCTCCTGTAACGAAAATAACATCTCTTTTTGGTGTATTATCCAATAGGTGCTGCAGATCCTCATAGAACTGATCTACTTCTACTTCTTCAGCATCTGTGGTTGGGGCATATATTTGGATCACTGTGATGTTAAATGGCTTACCCTGAATTCGAATTGAGATCATTCTGTCATTTTTTGGATTGTATCCAAGCACTGCTTTAGCCACTTTATTATTAATTATGAAGGCTACTCCATTTCTTCTGTGATCTTCTTGTCCACAGTAGTAGATATTTTATTTATTTATTTTTTTAAAATATATTTTTTAAAAAAAGTAAAAGCAGTGAGAAAGATGCAAGTGGAACACCCCCAATCAAGAACACTCCATCTGCATTGGGCCTTAATCACAACTAACTTTTGTTAGTCTTTCCACGCTAAGAATTATTCTGTTTCCATGCTAACTTTTAATTTATTTCACTTTTTTCACACAAAATATCTTCCACACAACACTTAACATTCATCTCTGTAGTAGAATGTCACATTTTGCAAAATTGTTATGCATACTATACACAACCTCCAGTCCTAACAGAATCTTTTTATTACACAGATTATTATGGGTTATTTATTCAGTACTCTTTATCTCATAACATCCCAACAGAGTAGTGGAATGAAGAGCTGAAGAGCATGGAAAAACATGATTCACATTATTCATAATTCCCATTAGCCAAACATACAGGATATATGTATATCATTACCATTGTTTCA
Organism: Elgaria multicarinata webbii; assembly: GCF_023053635.1. Lineage (NCBI taxonomy): Eukaryota > Metazoa > Chordata > Lepidosauria > Squamata > Anguidae > Elgaria > Elgaria multicarinata. Next base: position 11,052,193 of record NC_086176.1, read on the forward strand.
TGCTCCTCTTTTCCCAAACAAAGTAGCACTATTGTCTTAGTACTTGATTTGAACTGAAGTACAAATTAAAAAATCCCAATTTAAAATAAAACTCCCCTTTATAAAACTGATGCTAGTTATTCAAGGCACTTAAATCAAATAATAAAATGTAAACACATCAGCATGGACAGTGTAACAGTCTGATTTGTGTATTGTGTGCAAAAGTTAAAAAGTCAGGTTAGACTGGTTTCTAAGGGGAGGGAGATTCCTTGTGTGTTAAAAGCACCCAAAAAAAATTTTTTTTAAAAGAATGCCAAAACAATAAAACAATAAAACCTAAGAGGTTCTGATGTGTTTTAAAAATGCAAAAGATATATAAGGAGCAAATGAACCTTTTTTTTTTTTAGTAGTAGAATTAAATAGATAATATCTATTAATCTGGAAACCTATATTTCCTCAACTACAGCAAACTGTCTAAGATCCAAAGAGCTACTTTATTTATTTATTATTGCATTTATATCCCGCCTTTTTTCCTCCAAGGAACCCAAGGCAGCATACATAGTCTTTCTCCTCCTCTCCATTTTATCCTCACAACAACAACCCTGTGTGGTAGGTTGGGCTGAGAGTCTGTGACTGGCCCAAAGTCACCCAGTGGGTTTCCATGAACAAGTGGGGACTAGAACCCGGATCTCCCGACTCCCAGTCTGGCATTGTAGCCTCTACGCCACACTACTTTAGGTATGTCTAAGGGCTTGGGAATGCCCGCTGGAATTCTAAACTATTTTCCCCCATGGGCAAACGCTCTACAGGCCATGTCACAAACATTTTGAAAGTACTCCAGGGGTGGAACTCTAACTCAAGAAAAAAGGTAGGTCCTCAGAGGATGTAAAACCACGGCTACCAATCTACCCGAATCGAGACTAGCACAGTGTGCCACAAGCACAAAACTAGAAATATGTGCAGAGCCAATAACTTAAGCATGTGATCTCATTGACATTTTATTTATTTACAGTATTTATATACCACTCTCCATTGAAAATTTCGGAGCGGTGTACAAAATAAAATGAAAATAAAAACAGAATAAAACACTTAAAACAGATTTTAAAAGAAGCAAATGACTCATGGCTGGACATTAAGGAAAAACTTCCTGGAATAATGATGTTTTCAGGGTGCACCGAAAGGAATAATAATAATAATAATGATGATGATAATAATAATAATAATAATAATAATAATAATAATAATAATTCTAACCTGCCTCTCCATCCTGATCAAGGCAGAGAACAACAAGTATAAAATATATAAATTATTAATTAAAACACAGTATACATTGTTAAAACTTCCTTAAAAAATACTAAAAACGTACTAAAAGTTGGTACATGCTACACATCAGATCAAAATATATATGGCATTCTTATATGTAGCATATTATCAAGGAATTAAGCATTCCTTCCTTGTGTAGTGTACCCTGTCATCTCATATACATACATTACATTCGATGTATTGGTCTTTATTTCTGTTTGTGTACACTACTTTTAAATCTTTAGATGACAGCAGTTTATAAATACAAGTAAGTAAATAAATTGTAACATGGGGACCGCCCCCACCCCCAATTTTTTTTACAGATGGAGTACTAGTGAAGGTTAATTTTCTAAATTCTTCTTTTGTTTTCTGTTAACCTAACACAAGTAAAAGGTTAAATTCTGAGACACTAAGATACAAATAATCAGTTCAGCTGGGCCTACCCACTAGATCAGCCTTCCTCAACCTGGGGCGCTCCAGATGTGTTGGACTACAACTCCCAGAATGCCCCAGCCAGCTGGCTTGGGCATTCTGGGAGGTGCAGTCCAACACATCTGGAGTGCCCCAGGTTGAGGAAGGCTGCACTAGATAGAGTTGAGGAAGGCTGCACTAGATAGACTCCGCATTTCCACCCATGAAATACCCGTGATTAAAAGAAAACAAGTTTTTGAAGCAAAAGGAAGAAAGCCCACTATGCAAGGGCCATTCAAACCCTGCAAAAGTGTCAGAGATGGGACGTCAAATATAATAATTAGAAACTGTACTCACTGCCTAATGGACTTGGCAAATTTATCTGCAGCTGAAGCGAGCAACAGTTAGTCTCCAGCCAGGCTTCCCCACTGTAGAACATTGTGAAATCTACATCCTGCAGACTGCATTTCTCTAGTGAAAGCACAGCAAAAAGCCAGCTGGGAGGAAAGTGCCTGAGGGCCAGGCCATGGGGAGGAAAGCCACAGGTGGGGCCAGTGTTTAGCCCCTCATTCACATTCCCCACTCCTGCAGAGGCAGACTCACATTTGAAGATTCAGATATGCCACTCCGACGTCTAATTTTTAGAGGTAAGAGTGCCACCACTTGGTTTTTCCTTTCTAAAGAGCAGCTGGGAGGGGCAATCTGGATCATGGCCATGGCCATGGCATAGTGGGGAGGGGGATTTTAACTATTTGCTCCCAGGCCCTGACACAGTCCTGATCCAGGTCCCTCCTGCATACAACTTTCATTGGGAGAGAAGCTCCCTCTGGGCACAGTGAACTGTATCGTTTCCAAGAGTTGTAGCTCTTCTCTTTTGTGCAGCACAGTCTCAAATATTTTTATGCGCACCCAACTTCTCTGAGCAATGAAGTTTCAGGGGCATAGGGAAGGAGATGACTGGGGCTTTGGGGAATTTGGTAATATTTACAAATACATAGGTTGACTATAGGTGGAGGCATAGTTTAAACACTCTCATAGACAGCCAAAGTCCACTGCTCCCACACCAGATTGCTAGGGAGACAGCCAGCACCCCCAAATAGCTGTTAGGTTACAGATTTCAAACTCATCTCTTTTTATCTGTGTTTCATCTTGTCTGATTGACTCAAGCTTATTGTTCCTTTCACACAAAGACACTGCACTCTCCCCCCCTAGCTAGTGGGGTAGGGAGGGTATATGGATGAGTCATCTCCGACCATCTCCTGGCCTTCTCGGACCGCCTTAGTTTCTATGGAGACACATTTCGTGAACATTACAAGCTTATCAACTCTCTTTTGTCAATGCAAGCCAGGTATTGCCCCAGGCAAACCACACTTATACCCCTATTCATAGAAATCTGATAGGAAACCCACAACAATATGGTTAGAATCAAGTTTCAACATGTTCGGTGGAGTACTCTCCCAGGGAAGTGTGAAAAAGATGACAACCCATGAATATATATGACTTGGGAGATGAGTCTGTGAATATCTTTTAATGGAAACTGCAGAGGTTCGATGTTTTGAGGAGCAAGTCTTATTGGGATGGGGGAACAAAGGATAAGGCTTGAACTTCTGGGGCAGTTGCAGCTGTAGGGGTGGAGGTTGGGCCCTAAAACAGCAAAAGGCCCATCACCTCAGCAGGACTGCTGTTCTCATTTTACCAGGGCACCCAAGGTCAGAGATAGCACAAGGGAATGTTTGATTTGCAGCCCTGAATTTTCCAAGTGAAATGGGCCCACAGATGCTTCCTTGCTGGAGTCCCCCGATTTCTGGATCCAAGGGCATTGGGCAGTTATGGACCTGCATGAATTATGACTGTTCTTCTGAGGTGGTAGCAGGGGAGGGTTCGTGAAGAAGGAATGGGGGGAGCGAAGCAGCCACTGTGTGCAATGTGAAGTAAACTGTGGGTAAAGGTGAAAGAAGAGGTCACCAGCAGGGCCGCACACACACAAAATTTGCCAACTTCGATTTTTAAGTACAGATGTTTTGTATAAAAAATAAAAAGCACAAAACTTGAACTTATTATGTTTCTTCTTAAAACATCTAATTTATATAAAACTGTGCCCCTCTGAGGTCTGCACCCTAGGCGGGTGCCTCATTTGCCTAATGGCCCTGGTCACCAGTGTGGTGTAGCGGCTGAAGTGTCAGGCTGGGAGTCGGGAGATCCGGGTTCTAGTCCCCACTCGGCCCTGGAAACCCACTGGATGACTTTGGGCCAGTCACATACTCTCAGCCCAACCCACCTCACAGGGTTGTTGTTGTGAGGATAAAGTGAAGGAACCCAAGGCGGGATATAAATGCAGTAATAGTAAATAATAATAATAATAAACAAACTCAGGATTGCACGACTTTGTGACCCGCCATATTGAACGCCCTAGCGAGAGGCTTGATAAACCTGTTTCTGCTACTTTGCCTGGCACTGTAAAAATAGGAAGGGGTGTGTGTGTGTGTGGAGAAAGAGCCGCCAAGTATCTGGCTGGCAACCCGGCGTGGCTGTTTTGGGCCTTAGAGTCAGCTTGGTGGCCTTACGAGCCGTGCAGGCCTGCTTGTTAGCCAGACTAAACCCGACCTGGCACGCGGGAGAATGATGGGGGGGGGGGGGGGGGGGAGAAGCCATGAGCGAGGGGGCGGGGCGAGGCAGGGCAGGGCCGGGCCGTCATTGGACTGCGCTGGGATGGGCGGGGCCGCCTTCCTTCTCTCCTCGCGCTGGCTGCCCTTGTCGCTGCCACGCGCGTGGTGAGTGCTGGAATGCGCGCCGCCGCCGCCGCCGCCGCCTCGCATTGCCTGTGCCTGTGCCGCCGCCCGAGGAGGCCCCGCCGCCCCGCCGCCTCTTGACTCTCTTCGGTTGCGCCGAGGGGGGCCTGCCGACGGGCGGGAAGGAAGGCGAGTGCTCCGCCGCCGCGCTGCCGCCGTGGTGGAGGGAGGGAGGGACGGAGGGGTGGAGGGAGAGCGAGCGAGCGAGCGAGCGTGTGGCGCTGTCCAGGGCTGATCTGAAGGCGGTTGCTGCTGCTGCTGCGCATGGGACGGCGGCGGAGGGGGTGGAGTGAGCTGGTGCTGGGAGGGGGGGGGGAGCACGGCCGGCGGGGAGGGCTGGCTGGCTGGCTGGCGAGCTGGCTGGCGGGCGACGGGGCCTCTCAGGAAGGAAGTCCCTGGCGGAGCCCCCCCCCCCCACGAGGAAGGAGCCCCCTTTTGCCCGGGAGAGGCGCCACCCGCCACGGGCCGTTAGCTCTCTGTAGCAAACAGGAAGAAAGGAAGTTTGGTAGGGAGAAGCCGCCGCCGCCGCCTCCCGAGCTGAGAGCGGCAGAGGAGGCCGCAGCAGCAGCACAAGCAGCCGCCCTGGCTGGAGCTGGACAGCGATTCCTCGCCGCCGCCTCCTCCCAGCTTGTGGGCCCCATCACAAGTGAGTTCGACGTTGGGGAGGAGGGGGTGACCTTGGGGGCTCTGCGGGTGGGGGGGGTGCGCTGAGCGGATGGATGGGGCTGAGCGAGCCTCCTCCCGACACCCTGCAAGTGGGTCGGAGGTATGAGCGGGCCTCGGCTTTCTCCCACCCCTGGGAAGGGGGGAAACAGGCCACTCTCCCACCCCCCACCCCCCGAGCACAGATGCGTTGCTTTCCTGGCCCCTAGTCGGTGGGCCCTGCCTCCCCCCACCCCGCCCCAGGCCTCGTGTGAGTTTCGAACGGTTGAAGAAGATCCGAACTAGGCGTGGGGAGAAGCGTACGTGTTGGGGATGGGGGTTGGAGGGGGGAGGGAGATTGCAGAAGCAGCCAGGCAACAACCTCTCTCTCTCTCTCTCTCGCCCCTCCCCCATCGTTTTCTTGGCTGGGGGTGGGGTGTGGAGGCTGTCTCAGGAGAGAAAGGAAACGTCCCACCCCGCCTTCGCTACCGCCTGAGGGTGGGGGGCGGCGACGGTGGCTCTGCGGGTGGGAGAAAGTTGGGTAAATCTTCGCCCTCGCTGACTTTTGGGGAGCCCGATAAGGGAAAGTTGTTGGGAAGGTACAACTATGGGGAGGAGGAGGGGGGGGGCAAAGGAAGAAAAAGTGGATACCAACCGGGGGGGGGGGTGACGAAACGAGGACCTTGAGCAGCAGAAGAACCGACGTGTGTGTGTGTGTGTGTGTGCGCTGCAGGCAAGAGTTTTGCAAAGAGCTGCTTTGTGCTCCTACTTGGTATTTGAGAAAATGGCCGAATGCCTATTTCTGGAATGCAGCAGCAGGAGCAGCCGATGGTGGTTGAGCTGATGGTACACATTAATTTAATCGTGGGCTTTTTAATTGCGAAGTTTTCGGCGGATATCTATGGCCTTAAGCTTGCAATTCCTTTGCATACTTACTTGGGAGTAAAAACTCCGCGGGATTGGATTTCCTAGTAAACATGCGTCTAGGATCAGACTGCAAGCCTCCAAGCGCCCCGAGAGCCCGTTGACTTGATAAAAAAAGACTTCATTCAGCGTTTGAAAATTCCCAAACTTTAAAACTGAGTCTGTTTGCCTTGTTTCCCGACTTGATAATGAGTTCAGAGTTATGTATGTACATTATTAAGCTTGTTTTTGTTTAGGCCAAAACGAGACCTGCATATTTAAGTAAAATCTCCCCGACTCCTGCTCTTGGTTGGCTAATTTCAAGCCCAACACAGTTATGTTCTTGAGGAACAAATGTGCATATGTTTTGAGACTTCAGTACCTGAGGAGAGAAAGTCTGTGTGGGTTTTTTTTTTTTTTGGACGTTTTGAAAACAAATCTATGATCACATAATAATGCACACCATGGATAACCACCCATTTGTTTATGAATCCATGCATAGTAGGAGTGTATTTAGTCTGGAAGTAGTTACTTTGAATTAATGGAGTATGTCTGTTTCCTTTTAAACTTAACTTAGGGAGCTTCAGTGCCCTGTATTTTACCTGTGCAGTATAAGTAATTACTTTAGAATGAGAGTAATTCATATGGACATCTGCCCCCTGAAAATTGTTTTGTAGCTGACACTGAAGTTTTAAGCAGTAAAACAGGAAGTAAGGCCCAATGCAGCCTTCTAAAATGTTTGTGAACAGCATGCTACAAGCAGATCTTATTCAGTAGCTGTTCAAACATCAAGAGGGCTAGAGCTTCCCATAGGCTTCTGTCTGACCACTGTTGGACACATAATGGTGGACCCTTTGTTCTGATACTTTGAAACAGTTCTTATATTCTTAAATATATGGAACATCATAGGACTCCAGTCCACTAATTTCCCCTTCCAATAATGTAGGATCAAGATTACTCAACACAGGCTAAGCCTTTAGTGCACTTTAATCATCCTTTCATATGTGCAGTGTGAGTAGTTAGTAGTAAAAGTATGTCTTTTCCAAAAATAAGTGTATGCCCATGAAATGGGAATTTTAATCCATATCAATATTTTTGATGCTAAAACTCAGGAGGCATAGTTATTTGGAGGCAGTTTGCTTTTGCTTTCTGGGAATTGGAAACTTATTTCTATTAATGATATATACAGGCAGATGTGCACAGACACCTCACTCACACCAGCAGCTGATAGTCTCTCTGTGACATCCCTTGTTAATTTGTATGTACATGCATACCTACACACTCAGCCCTGCTCTGTGACCTCTACTCAGCTGTGACCTTAGGTTTTCTGTTAATTCCAATCCCTCCTGCTCCCTAGTTCCTTCAGTGAATTGTACTAAGAGGCCCACTTAACTCCTTGCCTGGTAGAAACTTGTCTGGTAGAGACTTCTCTGTGCTGGAGCATGTGCATTATAACAAGCTGTGACCAGTGACTGGCTTAGATGTTGGTGCTGAGAAATTAGGTATACTGGGTAGCTCATAGGTAGAAGTATTCTTAGTCTTGGACATCATTGATTGGTTACTCTTTTTCTTGATGTTTGGTGCTGAAATTTGGGCCTTCGTACATGAAGGAGCAGTGGGAACTAATTACTGCTGCTTAGTGTACAAAGATAAAATGAGTGGCCAGACTTTTTGCTGAATTATTAGACATGTGGTCCTTTATGTATATTTTGCTTTGTGATACCCTGGAAAAGTCAAAATTAAAACATTGTTCAACTGTTACCAAAGAGTGATCATAAAATTATACAATTAAAATATCCCTTGTATTGGTTTTTCGCTTCAAGACTTTCAGATAATTTAAACCATTCTCTTCTAGACACATGTTAAAAGTTTGTGTTGGTCAGTTAAATGATCCAATACTGATTAAATATTTAAAACGTTAATTTGACAGAATTGTAAAAGAAGATTCTTTGGTACTTACTATAACCTCGTCCCAAAATGACAGATATTTTTTATGAAACGATGAAATTAAATTCCATGTAAATTATAAATAATTATTTATAATGAATAACATAGTAATGAATAATGTAATATATGTGATTTATAATAAATATATATAATGAATTTACATAAATATAAAGTTCAAAAGATTAAACAGTTCTCCTTGGATTTTAGTCCAGAAACTAAGTGGTAGTGAAGCAGCTGCAAAACTTAAAAAGAAAGCTTTTAAAATAAAGTTATGAATATACTACAGGGCTTGCGCTTAAGTGTACTTGGATAGGTCTCCCAACTACGGCAGGGCTGGGAAGCTCTGAATATTCAATTCTGTTCTGGTTTTATTATTTATTTAAAGTATTTTTATCCCACTTCTCTGCCAAAAAAAGCTCTACAATCAATCAGTAAAAAAGACAGCCCCTGTCTGCAGGCTTACAATCTAAAAACACACACACCACGCAAGCAAAATGAAATGGGGGAAAACAGAGTAGACAGTCCAACTAGAGCAACAGGAGCATATTCACCATTATTTATTTATTTATTTATTTTTATTGATTTCATTTTTATACCGCCCAATAGCAAAGCTCTCTGGGCGGTTCACAAAAATTAAAACCATAATAAAACAACCAACAGGTTAAAAGCACAATTACAAAATACAGTATAAAAAACATAAATTCCCTTTGCCTATTCCTCCCTTGCTCCTTCTTCTTTTCCAAGGGTACTTGATATTAGTTAACCACGTGGAGGAAATGTTGGGAATCCAATGGAGATGACTACATTATTCAGTTAAAAAGTTTGACTTGATTAAACTGTCTCTATTATCTGAAGTGGCGTCAGCTTTTTCATAGAAGTGCAACTTTTAAAAACTTTTCTTTTTCTTTAACAGAATCGTCATAATGGCAATGCAAGTGCTGGGTCAGACTGGAGGCAGCAACCTGTTTCCTGGTAATGCTAACCTTGGCATGCCATTGTCAAATGACATGTATGACTTTCCTGAACTTTCCAAAGCTGAGCTGGCAGCTCCTCAGCTTATTATGTTGGCAAATGTGGCCCTGACAGGAGAAGTTAATGGCAACTGCTGTGATTACATGGTTGGTGAAGAGAGACAAATGGCCGAACTGACAACTGTAGGCAACACCAACTTTTCAGACAGTGATGGAGAAGGAGCAGATGATGCACCCAGCATGGAGACTGACCGCGAAGGCCTGGGAGATATGGATCTGGGAGCCCTTGGAGCTCCTGAGGTTCGTAACGTGGAGACGGCAGGACTGACAGGGTCTTCTATTCCTCATGTTTCTATTCCTCATGTCAGCCCAGACAAGGGCTACCCATTGGAACTGTCAGTTGTTCCAGAGAGCGCAGATGACAAATGTAAGGGTTTGAAGAACAAGCCATTTCGTTGTAAGCCTTGTCAATATGAGGCAGAGTCTGAGCAGGAGTTCGTCCATCACATTCGTGTACACAGTGCCAAGAGATTCATAGTAGAAGAAAATTCTGAGAAACACGGCCAGGTGAAAGAAATTGACACGAACACTACAGATGAGGTTGATTTCTCCAAAGGTCCCATAAGATGTGATCGCTGTGGCTACAACACTAACCGATATGATCACTATCTGGCTCACTTAAAACACCACAACAAAGCAGGAGAAAATGAGAAGGTCTACAAATGTACAATCTGCACATATACAACGGTCAGTGAATATCATTGGAAAAAGCATCTCAGAAATCATTTCCCGCGGAAAGTGTATACATGTTCCCAGTGCTCCTACTTTTCAGACCGGAAGAACAACTATGTGCAGCATATTCGAACTCATACAGGTGAGTGTTGTGTTTCCTTTTCTTAAGTCTGGGTGTAATATACTGGCAATGGCCTTGTAAATACTGGATTTGATTATATTTGTGCTTCTGCACCATCATATTTGAAATTGTCCTATAGAGATTTAACATTTCCTGATTTTAAATAACTGGTTGTGTAGCCAGCATTTTGTGTTGATTGTATGCTATATCTAATGGATAAAATAAATAGATTATGTTTGCAAGGTTTACTCCATGCTGATAAGCTTGACTACTCTTATTGTATTAGCAAGTTCACCTACTTGGCAGAAACTCATTCTTGAAATAAACTTTTTTTAATTGAAGCAATGATTTAAAAAAAAAAACACTTCAGTTTTCTTGGCAATATTAGAGTGCTGTGTTTGTTTTACTGATTTGTACAGCAGTTCACCATGAATAAAGTGTGGAAGATATATTTTTATTTTGGTACACTTTGAATATTTGGGTGCACAATGTTGAACTACCTGACTTGATTTCTTCATGGCTTCATGCTATGGTTTGTCTTTACTTAGGAGAAATGAAAGTGTTCACATATGTTTTGCACTCATTGATTTGAATGAAAGCCTTAAGCCTCAATCTGAATCACTTTATTATGGAACAATGTTTAACTTTATTAAAATTACTCCGGATCAGAAGACGGACCTAAAGTAGATATATTAACTCACATTTTGAGTTAGTTTTCATAGATGTGGTAATGGTCTCTAAATTAGGTGTGCTTTTTAAAAAAGAGTATCAGACCAATCTATATAAGAGTACAGTAGTCTGCCAGACCGATTTTGCTCATTTCTGTTTTAAACTGAAGCTTAAGCAGTGTAGACTCGAGTAAAATGTTGCAAGTTTGAAGAAGTGTAAAGTTCGAGGTTTAATAGCAATAAATTTCTTCCTTGCCATGCATCTGGTGGGTGGGATGATGGATGATTGGCTCAGCCAATCAGTGTGGTGTGAAGGTGGGCCATGGGTGAAGCCGTGCAGTGGGGAGGGAAAAGGGAAATTTTTTTGGGGGGGGCATTCACTATGTAAGAGCCACATTTGTATTACTCATGAGCCCTTTTGTGGTGAGGGGACTAAGGGCCAAAAAAGCAGGAAAGGAACAGGACTTCTAGTGCATATGGCAACATGGGGTTTACAATAGTTTGAGAAGGATAGGTTTGTCAACAGCTATTAGCTGTGACAGCAAATTGGATTCTTTCTGTTCAGAGACACTCTCTGTACCAGATGTTTGGAACAGATAACAGGGAATGCCTATTGCCATAATGCTCTTGATTGTGAACTTCCAGGGGTATCCATCTGACCAGTGTTGGAAACTGAATGCTGGACTTGTTGAGCTTTGGTGCTGATCCATCAAAGCAGTTCATGTTCTTAAAGGGTTTCCTCCATAATTAAATGGAGTTTATAAGCAAAGTGAAACTGCCTCTCATTTTAACTGAAGTTTATAAAAGAAACACCTCTTTTCCTATCATGTTGACATCAATATAATAATAACAATAAATATATTTATTTGTTACCCACCTCTCCCTCCGGATATAACTTAGACCTGAGATTTTTAGAAGTTTTCAAAGGGTAAAAATGCAGTTAATCAGTTTTCCTTTGGAATCTAATTTAAAAAAAAGCTTCTGTTGTCTATCTTGCTTATTCTGTGTGAATTGTATTAATTGTGTTATTATAAACACCTTGTACAGACTCTGCTTTATTTTCTGCCTTAGTGTTCATTCACAGTACAACTGTATTCTGTTATGTTTTAGGTAAACTCAATTTTAAAGAAGGCTGAGTGATTTATTCCAATCAAATATATATTTATATTCTGAAAATTAACACTAGTAAAGGAACAATAATGTTTTTTATTTTAAAACATATTTTGCACAGTCAGGTAATTTGTTTTTTCTCTACTCAGCCTTTTACTTGTTGTTTGTGTAAATCCCTCACAAAACATTTGGGAGAAAAAATATTTTTCTAAACAAATGCAGAAAAGGAAAATAACAGAATTGCCAGAAACCACCAGAAATAGATTTGGTACTTGAATTTAATTCCTGTCTTGGAATGCAGTCAAATCATTTTTCTGATGGGTAAACTGCACAATACACTAAGTATGTATTGGGCAGCATACCCTCTCCTTGTAAGTAAGAATGTAGGCCTGTACTGTGTACAACAGGGGAGGTATGAGCCTTTTTATCTCAGCTTCTTGTTTTCCTACCCCCCCCCCCCCACACACACACACACTGTAGGAGCTACAGAAAGAAAAGAAGCTTCAATTGATGCCCGTGATAGCTTTTTGTTTTAGTCCTGGGGCGGTGGGAGGGGGAGGTGAATTTAGGAAAACAAGCCACCTCAAGGCTTAAACCTTTCTTACCTGTGGGCAGTAATCTCAATCCAGATCACAACCCACACAATTCCTTGCAAGTAGATAAGAAAGAGTAAGCCACATATTTGCAGTTTAGCCCTGAGTTAGGGTGACCATATGAAAAGGAGGGCAGGGCTCCTGTATCCTAAACAGTTGTGTAGAAAAGGGAATTTCAGCAGGTGTCATTTGTATGCATGTAGGACCTGGTGAAATTCCCTCATCATCACAACAGCTAAAGCTGCAGGAACTATACTAGAGTGACCAGATACAAAAGAGGGCAGGGCTCCAGCAGCTTTAACTGTTGTGACGAAGAGGGAATTTCACCAGGTGCTACATGCATACAAATGACACCTGCTGAAATTCCCTTTCCTACACAACTGTTAAAGGTACAGGAGCCCTATCCTTCTTTTCATATGGTCACCCTACCTGAGTTAATTGGAACAAAGGTAGCTGGGATCATTTAAAGGTTTTCCCCTTTTCTCATAATACTAGAATCTGGAGTCATCCAACAAAGCAGAATGGTTGGAGATTCAGGACTGACAAAAGGAAATTCTTCACATAGCACATAGTTAAATTATGGAATTTGATACCACAAGATGTATTGACGGCGGCAAACTGGGATGCTTTTAAAAGGGAATTCGCCAAAGCTGGGTTCGCATGATCACTGCAGCCCATCATGGCTTATTTAAGCCATGGTGGGTTGCTGTGTATGCTGGTGGCCATTTTGAATATTCAATCCCCAGAGGGGGCTGCCACGGTTTGTCGTGGATGTTTAATCCTCAAACAAATCTTGCTGCCCAGGTTTCGATGATATGACAAATCATGTCACACACCCTGCTGTGGACTGAGTATCCAAAATGTCCCTAGCATGCACCTCAGCCAATCATGGCTTAAATAAGCCACAGTGGGCTGCAGTCATCGTCGGAACTGGCCCAAATCTTGGAGGATAAGTCTATGGGTGGCTAGTAGTCACAATGCCTGTATATTACCCTCAGTATTAAACAAACCGTAGCAGGGGGGGCTGGGGTGTGCGTTAGCCCTTTGCCTGTGAGCAACGTGGGAAGTCTTTAGTCCTCCCATTGCAGTCCAGATCAATGGTCTCTCACTTGCAATTTGCAAGGGGGGGGAACTCCCATTGAAGTGAATGGGAACTTTTAAACTCAATATTTTTTTTTTGCAAATTGCACGCATGGGGCTTCCAGTCCAGACTGCAACCATCGCGGGAGGCATGGCTGAAGCTTCACGATCCCCTGGTAAAAGTGCTGATTTGGAATCCGGAGTCCTGCACTTGCTATTTCAGAAAGAAATATCCTGTGCAAAAGGGCAAATCACGTGATTAATGTCACTTGTTATTTGGTCCTGTTTTAAAACTACCGTATATACCAGCAAAAGGAGTTTTAAAGTAAGGATGATGGGAACTCTTTTGGATTTTGTTTTTTTTTTAACATTACAAAGCATACTTGTCTGGATTAGCATTAGGAGTAGTAGGGTGGAGGACAAAAGTACAGGACATGGTGCTGCACTCTGATCCATGAACCAATTATGAAGTAAATGTTCACAGTTTGTTTTAACTTGCTGGCATTTCAAATTGTTGAACGTTTCTAAATTGAGTAGAAAATACAACTTTTAAAAAACTGTTTTGCTCCAGTTTTCGTCCCAGTTGGTGGCTCCTGCAGTGGAAAGCCTCCTTTATTTTATTTTTTAAAAAGTGTGCTTTTTCACATAGCTTTTAGTGCATGCGGCTTTAAGCAGTCATAAAATCTAATTTAAATATTAAAGTATGATGAATACTTTAATTTCTGCAGAGCGTGGTAAATTAAACTAGTTAGGGCATCACCCAGAAAACCATATTAGTTCCAAGCCCTCTCTCATTGAAGTAAATGACATTTATAAAGTCCTCTGGATTGTGTCCTTAGTTATGAATGAGGTGCAGCCTATTTGCTTTACCTCAGTTGCTACAAAACTTTTCTTGGTTTCACTTTTCATTTCTCTTTTATGATGGACCTTGAAATTTAAAACCTGTTTACTCTGGAAAACCCCAGTTGACTTTATGCTTTGGGGCAAATGGGGTATGGCCAGCATTGTGGCTAAAACAGGGGTCCACATTAATAATACTGTCTTATTAGTGAGCTTTGTTTTTTCTTTCCACCAACTGCCCCCTACGCCTAAGTACTCTGGTATTTATTTTATTTATTTATTTATTAATTACATTTTTATACAGCCCGATAGCCTAAGCTCTCTGGATGCTTCACAAAAAATAAAACCACAATAAAACAACCAACAGGTTAAAAGCACAAATACAAAATACAGTATAAAAAGCACCACCAGGATAAAACCACGCAGCAGAAATTGATATAAAATTGAAATACAGAGTTAGAACAGTAAAATTTAAATTTAAGTTAAAATTAAGTGTTAAAATACTGAGAGAATAAAAAGGTCTTCAGCTGGCGACGAAAGGAGTACAGTGTAGGCGCCAGGCAGACTTCTCTGGGGAGCTCGTTCCACAACCGGGGTGCCACAGCGGAGAAAGCCCTCCTCCTAGTAGCCACCTGCCTCACTTTCTTTGGCAGGGGCTCACGGAGAAGAGCCCCTGTAGATGATCTTAAGGTCCAGGCGGGTACATATGGGAGGAGGCGTTCCTTCAGATAACCTGGCCCCAGAGGACTTGTGGGAGAGGCAGAGATTTCTCTGATTTGTACTGGAATTTGGAAAAATCAAGAACAATGGAAGAGACTTCTGATATTTTTTACCAGACTTCAACAATTCTGCTCGCCACGATGAGTATGGTGCCAGGTTCTGGCGAACATGCTGAGCATGTAGTTTTCCTCCCAGCTTTTCTTTTCCCAAACATTTTTTTTTCAGAAAGAAAAAAATGCTATCTCTAGTATCAGAGGCAGTAAGCCTCTATATACACCAGTTGCTGGGGAACATAGGTGGGAGGGTGCTGTTGCACCATGTCCTGCTTTGTTGGTCCCTGGTCGACAGCTGGTTGCTGGGCTTTTCTTTTGAGAAAGGTCAGTGTTGGGAAGCTTGCCTGGAGACAAGGGCTTGCGGGGTGGGCTGGCAACCAGAAATTTTGGGTTAGCCAGGTAAAAATGGTAGTTTCCTGTTTTTCTAATGTCCCCAAACTTCAGTACAGTGCTGAGAGAACTCACCACCCCCTTCAAGTCTTCGGATCTTGGTAGGGGGCTTGATGGAGAATTGGAGTTTTCTGTTATTTGGGCTGCAGTTTGGAAAATGTTGGGAATACTGTGAGAGAATACTACTATTTCTTACCTTCTCTAGCCTGCGCCACAAATTAGAGCCTGTGGGAGACTGGTGGGTGACCTTGTCAGATAACCAGAGGTATTTGCTCCTGATGATTGGATTTTGTGGATGCCTGATAAGAATATGAGCCGGGACTTCCCTGATTTAAATTTTGCATCAGTTATAATTTCAGTAAGCAGCTTTAGGCATGCCACGATTTCTCAGCAACTGTACCCTGGCCCCTCACTGGCAATATACTGATAATAATTCTGACTTGGCTTGTTGTAAAGTTTACTAACATAATGGGTATGAATCACTTTAAACACTTAAGCACTTTCTAAATGCAAATTATTATTACTATAAAAGTGTTGATTGTTATGTTTCCTGTGGTGAATAACCTGAAATTTTCTTTTTCTTTTCAGACTGTAAGACAGTGCCCCAGTTTGCACAATTGAAATAACCCATGTTTTTTTTTCTAGAGTTATATCTCTGCGGTTCTCATTCAATAACCCAGAATGCCAGGTTCACATTTAATGAGGTGTCCCTGGGTTGTTTAGCACACCGAAAATGAGCAAGTGGTTAGGAGCCAGCGTGCTTTCTTCCACACACACCCAAACAACTCATGGTTTGTTAACCATGGGTTATTCATTATATTTATTTATTTATTACATTTTTATACCGCCCAATAGCCGAAGCTCTCTGGGCGGTTCACAAAAATTAAAACCATAATAAAACAACCAACAGGTTAAAAACACAAATACAAAATATAGTATAAAAAGCACAACCAGGATAAAACCACGCAGCAAAATTGATATAAGATTAAAATACAGAGTTAGAACAGTAAAATTTAAATTTAAGTTCAAATTAAGTGTTAAAATACTGAGAGAATAAAAAGGTCTTCAGTTGGCGACGAAAAGAGTACAGTGTAGGCGCCAGGCGGACCTCTCTGGGGACCTCAATCTACAACTGGGGTGCCGCAGCAGAGAAAGCCCTCCTCCTAGTAGCCACCTGCCTCACTTCCTTTGGCAGGGGCTCACGGAGAAGGACCCCTGTGGATGATCTTAAGGTCCGGGCAGGTACATATGGGAGGAGGCATTCCTTCAAATAACCTGGCCCCAAACCGTTTAGAGCTTTAAATGTCAATACCAGCACTTTGAATTGGGCCTGGACGTGGACTGGCAGCCAATGAAGTTGTAAAAGGACTGGCGTAATGTGATCTCGCCAGCCAGTCCCTGTTAGTAAACGGGCTGCCCTGTTTTGTACCAGCTGAAGCTTCCGGACCGTTTTCAAAGGCAGCCCCACATATAACGCATTGCAGTAATCCAAACGAGAGGTTATCAGAGCATGGATAATTGTAGCTAGGCTATCTCTGTCCAGATAAGGGCGTAGTTGGTATATCAACCTAAGCCACTGAGTTCACCTGTGCCTCAAGTGACAGTTCTGGATCCAAGAGCACCCCCAAACTACAGACCCGATCCTTTAGGGAGAGTGCAACCCCGTCCAGGACAGGGCAAACATCACCTCGCCGGACAGATGAACCACCCGCTAACAGTACCTCCGTTTTGTCTGGATTGAGTCTCAGTTTGTTAGCCCCCATCCAGTCCATTACCGTGCCCAGGCACTGGTTCAGACCAGTGCAAACCATATCAGTCACTCTACTGGAGGAGAAAAAAATAATAATGGAAGAATATCTAGGTTGGATCCAGACTTAGTCACGCTTAGATTAGATCCATTGAAATCAATGAGATGTGTTAGTCATGACTAGCTTAACTCCCATTGATTATTTGGCTTCATTTAATAATATATGTCTGGCAACAGCCATCAATATAGAGGAGGAGAGTTAGTCTTTAGGAGAAAGAAGCCAGTTATTTTTAGGATAATTTATTTGCCAGATATATTGGACTGGGAGAATAAGACATTTAAAGAAAAAAATTTAGTCCTGTTCTAACATGAAACAATATTTTTCAGCCATGCTTTTCATCAAATGGTCCTGCTCAGTTATTTATTTGGAGTATGACAGGCAATGTGATCTTCTGAGCAGCTTCAAGATTTTTAACTTACCATATTTTGCGTTTAATGTAATGCTTTCTCTGTTTCCGTAGGAGAACGTCCTTATCAGTGTTCCATGTGTCCTTATTCAAGTTCGCAGAAGACTCATTTAACCAGGCACATGCGTACTCACTCAGGTTGGTAAAACGACAATTCAAGAGAGCTCTATAAGTCAAGGTAGTGGCGATATATGTTGCATGCCTTATATGCCAGTGTACGGTATAAAGTCTGCAGGCCACATATGGCCTCCAAAGGGTTTCCACTAGAAACCACCAAAGTTGCTCAATGGCAGCAGTGCAGGTCTACATGGGCCAGGAAAAAAAAAGAGGCCTTGGCAGGTTGTGTTGCTAATCCCTGTTATGTGTTAAATACATTTAGTGTTGGACACCTATCAACTAGTATTGCTAGAAAGGTAAACTAAGGCCTTAGCTAGACCTAAGGTTTATCCTAGGGTTGTCCCTGCCTGCTCCCGGGATATCCTGTGTGGCACTTACATGAACAGGGATGACCCCGGGATAATCCCGGGATAAACCTTAGGTCTAGCTAAGGCCTAAGTTTCAACAGCGCTTGCATTTTTAACCACCCACCCCGAAGGTCCAGTGCTGACCCAAATCAATTTATTTCACACTATTTTAATATGTCTAAAAAGACATGTTGCAGTTATGTAACAGTTAGACCACCACTCACTGAAACTGAACAGAACCTCCAAAGTACAGTGCCCTCGATTTCCATTCCATGGAGCTTTTCTAAGAGGGTACCATGGTTGATAATATCAAAACCTTTAGAGAGAGTGAGTAAAAGAAGCAAGGTTGCACTCCTTCTCTCGATAACGGCTGTGCAACAGGGCAACCAAGGTCGATTCAGTCCCCAAATCAGGCCTGAACCCAGACGGGAATGGGTCTAGATACTCCTCAGTTGCCAGATTCCTAGATTATGCTCAGTCTGTGGCTGGCTGTATACCACTGCTTAATTGTTGCATGCTGCGTTCTCTTGCCCATATCTTCTCTGACCCAAGCTGTCAAATTCACAGAATGCCCATGAGCCTCAGCGGTTTGTGGGCTCTTGCCCTGAGTGGAGCCTGCTTCAGGCAGCAGTTTAGGGATTAGGCACAAGAGCAATCTGAAAGGATGCTGTTAGTGGTATATGAGCAATATTTTCCTTTGAATTTTCTTTAAGCTGTCTCTTACCTAATCCCCAAACTATTTTTTGAACGACTGCTGAAAGAGCAGTTTAGAACAGAGAGAGAGGAGGCAACTTCTGAAAAGAGAAACTTGGACAGAAAATTGGGGCATGTGGAAATAACTTGTCTGCATGCTGTTTTGGGTCTCCGCAGTTAACCTATGGTTTATTGTTGGGTTGCTCCTAAACAACCCAGTGGTCCAGGTTGGCATGTCAAATGTCCAACTGACGAAGGAACCAATCATGCGCTAAAGTGTGCTGCAAGTAGCGTGCCTGGTTGTGCACGACAGCCCACTGTTTTTGTTAAACTGATAGGGTGGTGTTATGTGCAAATGGCCACTTTATTGACGGCATCCTTTATTTTTGACAAAAACGGAAAGTCAAAACTCAGCAAAATATGTCTCTAAGGAATCTGCTTGCCGGACTACTTATCAGAAAAAAAATTAGTTTTAATTGCAAAATTCTTCTCCAGGCACTGCTTATTTAGTTTGCTTAACTAGATAATTTTGTAAGAGCTTCAAAACACCAGCAGGAATCAACTTGTGGCCCTCCAGATGTTTTTGCCTCCAATTCTCATCATCCCTTATCATTTGTAATGCTGGCTAGGGCTGATGGGAGTTGTAGTCCATACATCTGAAGGACCACAAGTCGGTCCCCCCTGATTTGAAGCTGAATTACTGCATTAAATATTAATGTGATTGACTTCTGTTTTTATGGGTATTTTACACTCATGTTTAATGTTATGAACAGCCATTGATCACATCAGTAGTTCATATTTTCCTTCTGGAATTATGTATTATGTTGGCGGGGGGTGGGGGTGGAGGAAGGTGAAGGGTAGCACTGCAGAAATATTTTACCCTTCGTGAGAATATGATTGTCTAAGGGGTATGGGGGTGCGGTGTAATATTTGTATACGACAACGATTCATCTGTAATTTCCATTTTTCTACACTGCCTTCAATGGACCAGTTTGGTTTGGATTCCAATTGCTAATATTACTGTAGAGTGATCTCTCCTGGTATGTATTTATCATAGACTGAATGCGTGGTTAGTTATTGCTTGCATGTTTGTATTTGTTTCTTCTTTTTTGTATTTTGTTGGTGTCTTTTGTGAATGTGCTCAGTGTAAAATCAATTAATTTTTAAATTCAAGAAATAGAAAAGCATGAACTGTGTATATATATATATATATGTAGCTATAGTTTTCGTAATGTAATCAACCCGTGGTAATTTCCCCCTTCCTTCCCCCAGGTGAGAAGCCGTTTAAATGTGAACAGTGCAGCTACGTGGCATCGAACCAGCATGAAGTGACTCGGCACGCAAGGCAGGTTCATGATGGGCCCAAGCCGCTGGCCTGCCCCCACTGTGACTACAAAACAGCTGACCGGAGCAACTTCAAGAAGCATGTTGAGCTTCATGTTAGTCCACGACAGTTCCTTTGCCCAGTCTGTGAATATGCGGCATCCAAGAAATGTAACTTGCAGTATCACATCAAATCCAGGCATCCTGACTGTTGTGACATCACAATGGATGTCTCCAAAGTAAGACTACGGACTAAAAAGAGTGAAGTAAACGCTTCTGAAAACGTCAGTGGTGAGATTAACAAAGTGGAGCAAGATCAAATGAAGAAAGAGTTGACTGAAAAGAAAAGTGAGAGAGCGGTAAAAGAAGAGAAAAAAGAGAACCCGTCAAAAGAAAAGAAACCAACTGTTAGTGTTGGTGCAGGCCAGGTGACAACTCGAAGTCGCAAAACAGTGGCTGACAGCAAAGAAGTAGATGTGAAAACTGAGAAAACTGGTAAAGCAAAGAAGGCAAAAAGAAAAGCAGAGGCCACTGCTATTCCTTTGACAAAAGATTCTGCGGCAGACACTGATGTTATAGCGAAAAAGAAAAAGAAAACTGAGAAAAAGTCCCCCAGCAAATGTCAGAACTCCCAGAAGGGTGAAAGCAAATTGGAGGTCACCAAAAAGCAAAATTTGGGCCTTAAGAAAAACAAAAAAAAGAAACTTCTGAAGAGTAAGACTGATAACAAAAAACTTGATTGTGAGAAGATCACAAGTGAGGAGTCTGTTCCTAAAGAACCTCCTACTATGCGAGAGGGAGAAAGGAAGACCTCTGGTTCTTGCAACGAGCTGCAACCTGTGGTTTCGTCAGATGATAGAGGGAGTCAGTGTGTCCCTGGGGACAGCAGACAGGATCAAGAGCCGCTGCCTGCACAGCGTGTGGCCCAAAACGTGGAGTTAGAGATGAGAGACCAAGAAATGCCCATGGCAGAAGAGGAGACTGTAAAAGCTGTTTCTCAGAATGAAGTTGAAATAGAACTGGAAATTGTGCCTGGGGCCAGCTCGGAGGACTCTAATACCACCTTGGAAAAAGACATAGATGTGCTAAAAGGCACGCCATCAGATTTGGCCCAAGATACTCCGACATCACAAACTTGTGAGATGGAAGGGGTGAATCCAGACTTTGTGCAAGAGGTTCAGCCAATGCAAACATGTGAGACAGAAACTCATAGTCCAATACCAGAAGATGATGGTTGTACAAACAAACTGCAGGCTGAAGACCCAGCAGGAGCGCCATCGTCAGAGTTGCCAGAAAAACTAGAGCAAAGCACTAAAGCAAACCTGGTCTCAGCATCGCCGAGTGGCCCGGTAGTGAATGAACATCAGGAAATGGAAGAGGATGAGGGTATCCACAGTCATGATGGCAGTGATATAAGTGACAACATCTCAGAAGGCAGTGATGATTCTGGGTTAAATGGTGCTCGGACGGCACCGGAGAAAACGAGTCAGAAACCACCCCAAGAAGTGGCAGAAGCCAAGGCCACGAAGGAGAACTATGTGTGTATATTCTGTGATCGTTCATTTAAAAAAGAAGGCGAGTACAGTAAGCACCTGAACCGTCATTTGGTAAATGTGTACTATCTTGAAAAGGCAACAAAGGGGCAAGATTAACCAAACTGCAGTTTAATGAGAGCTTATTCTTCCTTCGTAAGATCTTCTACAGCTTAGGTACAGTTCTTGTAGAATCTTTGCTTAAGCTCATACTTTTAAGTTGTTGGTCATTGTTTTCCCTGACCTTTGATGAAACATTGAACTAATTATTTGTATCTCTTTGATTAGAGAGGGCAAGTAGGGTGTGTATGGCTTGTTAACTTGGACGGAGCCCTGGAATCACTTGAGTATTCCTGTTAATTTACGACAGAACTATACGCAAGTTAGTAGGTTTAGGAATGATAACCTCAGGACACTCTTCTCTGCACAAGCTCTTTAGAAATGAATGGATGTGTGCAAAAGCACTGCCATGCTGTTGCAGAGTCATTAGTTTCTTATAGGGCTTGAGCAAGAGATGTTACCAGTTGGCTGATCCCACAACCTGGGCCTGTCTACTCATTACATTCCAGTGAGACATTTTCAACTTGGAATGAGTCTCAGGCACATTGTGCGCCTCCTCCTCTTTACTACTTGGAGAAAGTCAGATGTTAACCAGGGTTTATTTGAATGTAGTATCTTCCTGATCACCCAGCTTGGGGCCCCTTTCTTTGGCCTGTTTGTACTCATGGACCACAGTGTGGGGCTACCTTACTGTGGTAGATTACATGTTGTTGCAGTATGTGTGTGAACACTGGAATCACATGGACAGGGTTAGTTGTGTGACTCTTTCCCAATAATGAGGAAACACCCATTTGACTGACTTGGTCTATGTGGTTCTGATATTCAGACTAGTCAGCATGTGAATGGGGCCTTTCTAGGGACAGATTGGGTGGTCAGGGAGATAACATGTTCAATAAACATAGCACAGCCTGGTTCACTTCCAACTTTCTCTGTGAAGGGGAGGGTATGAGTCTTGGGTGTGAAATCTTGAGACTTGTCTCGTCCATGGTTATCTCCTTGGAAGGTGCACAAGGCCATCTGTGCTTGTGGAACAAAGTGTTATATCAACAGAACCTTAGAAATGGGAATGATATTGCTCCATTGCTTCTAGACGAATCTGTTTTGGTTCTTCTTTATCGTAACCTGTTGGTATGGTGAATGCTTAAGGCGCTCATTAGCTGAACGGCAAGAAATACGGTGGCTTGCTTTGTAAAAAGAGCACTTTGGGAAAAATGTTGAGGCTGGCTAGCAGTAATATAATCTCATGATCATATTTTTAATTTGCATATACATTTCAGGTCCCCCAATCATGATCAGCAAGCCAAAATCTTGAAGTGCTTTCCATCTATTGATTAGTGAATCCATTATTTGGTAAATACTACTTTAAGACAAGGTTATTTCCTTTTGTGCTTTAAGAGAAGAGAAATATTGCACATGATTTTTATTTTTACCTATGCAGTTTAAGCCTTTAGCGGTTTAGTGTTTGTGTTGTATATGTACATTTTATATATGCATGTTCGGTTTTGTTAATGGATTTCCTTCCCTTAATGTTGATGTTTTCAGGTTTGTTGCTTATCATGGCCAGTGGTCTCTACTCCTTTTGGCTACAACGTCTGGTTCTGTATTGGTTGTATGTGCTTTTTAAAAAGGTTGTAGACTCACCTTAGTAGCTTTAATTATTAGTTGAAGAAATGATACTGTGCGCAGTCTGCAGAGACGTTGTCCTGCATAGACCCCATTTAATTGAATGGGAGCTGCATAAAGAGCTGAGTAATGTTCATGCATAGCTCCTGCTCCTTTCAGTAGGGTTTGTGCAAGGGGAACTTCCCTGTAGATTATGCCTGCTAATGAGTGTTGGGAACTCTCTCCCCACCCCGCCCAAGAAGGCTGTTCATACATATCTTCATACATATGGTTGGATTCTGGATCTAACCCATAATATGTTTATATAGTCTGTGTTTTCATGCAGATAATATTTCTGCTCTTCTACTGCATTTTGCTATTACTTTGGAAATGCTGTTATTGGGTGGGGGTGGAATCTTTCACCCGCCCCATTAATATGATTAGGAGATGCAGAAAAACACTGTTTGTCTTGATCTCCTGTACCTTTTAAAGGGGAGTTATATAAGAGAAGTTTCCAAGGGGAATGTATTGGTGGGTGATGCTTGTTAAGTTATAAAACATCACTAAATAGCTTTATAAATGGAATAGCCAAATTAGTGCAAAACCAATATCATTTTCTAATTCCCCTGTGATTTTATACAAAAAAAAATTGGCGCACACTCCACAGTTTGCATTTATTTCAGTGGGTCATGTGCAAGAGAATTTCCAAGTGGATTCTGCTCCTTGTCTGCTTGAGTTTGCATTGAAATAATCCTGTTGCTCATCTAAAATTCCACGCATCAGAAAAAATCCTGGTAAGCAACAAACCTTAAATTAAGGCAGATGTAGAAATTCCGGTTCTTTATTCAATCAAGTTTTAATTAAATTAATTACCCATGTCCTTTTATAGTTGGCATAAAGAGAAATTGAAATGAATGGGTATTTGAATTATAAATTGAAAACCAGGAGAACAGTCACAAGTAACTTTCAAACTGGTTTATACACAGTTAAGACTTGCTTGAACATTTTGCAATACACCAGCAGTGACACACCTGCAGTTAGATTAGCAAAATCTAACTGCACACCCATCCCCTTTCAAATCATTTTTGTTTTCCCCTAGGTATCTGGATATAAAAGTTTTCTTGTAACACAGCAAAGCTGCAGACATAGAAGCTTTGCTTCGTCAAAGGGCACAATCTGCTGAGGAGTTTTCCAGCCCAAGCCCAATTTCTGTGTTCTTGCACTGTTCCTGTTCATTTCTTGGAGCTTGTGCAGGAGAACATCCTGGTAGATTGTGCCCACAAATGGCCACCAATATAATTTTATGTCTTACTGCAAACATATTAAAGCAAACTATAATATTTATTTTTTCCCCTTGGAGACGGCTGAGCTTGCATTCATTTCGGTTGTATTTGCACCCCTCCCTTTCTGCTGGAATCTTTTGTGGTTCCATTTCAACATAACTTGACTGAATAGAGGAAACTGATACTTCTGTGTAGGGGTGGGTGGGTGGGTGGGTGGGAGACTTGTAATAGGAGGCCAAAGATCTGAGGGAGAAAAATCCCTTTAGGGCAGAATAAATTGTATAACATTAGTTATTTGTTCAAGACTTAACTTCGCTGTGACAATCATTGTCAACTGAGAATCAAGTTGCAACTATATTTATGTTGAACCATTAAACACTGCTGAAATGTCTTCCTAACCAATTAGGTGGAATAGTATTAGACACAACTTTATTGTCAGATGTAAAAATATTGTTGTCATTTTATAAGAGGTTTGGACAGAGGTTGAAACTCCAGTACTGTGTAAACAGATATTTTTGGAACTCTTCCTGTTTTTAAAGAACTGCTTCCATTTTGTAAGAGCCTTCGTGGCCTTGAGCTGCATTTTTGATTAATCTTTTTATAAAACTAAGTTGGTTGAAAAGATAAACAGGTGGCAATAGTGACATTAGATGACATTACATAAAAAGGCTGTTATGTTACTCAGAATATGCTACTAGCAAATGATCAGGACTAAAGATTTCACACTGGGAAAGACTGTAGAAGACAGTGCCTGTGTTGGGCAGTATTCTTGACCACGAGAGTGCAAAACACTTAAGTATTAAAAGAACAGATCTTCTAGTGATGTGATCATTGTGTCCTAAGATATGTTGGATATTGTGACTGATTCGAAATTCCAATACATTATCACCATGTTGTCTGTTTAGAATAGAGGGAACTAAATGTATCAATTGGATGGTTTTAAGATCTACCAATAAAAGATGAACTGTCATTCCTGTCTGAATGTTAGACATTGCTAATGGATAAGCAAAATTAGGGTTAAAATGTAGATAATGTACTGTGTTTCTGCCTAAAGTAGATATTCCTTAAATTGAACACAGGGGTCACAGGAATTTTGAATACACCTTTCCAGCCTCTTCCTTACTAAAAGACTTATCTCAGCAGCGATCCCAATCTGACTCCATACTGCAGTAACTCATGTTGTTGGTACCATTTGGGCAGTGTGGCTCAAGAACTTTTAGTGTTTGTGGAAACAAGCACTAAAACTCAGTGCCACAAGCCACTTAAAGAATGGATAGCTAGG
Organism: Elgaria multicarinata webbii; assembly: GCF_023053635.1. Taxonomy (NCBI): domain Eukaryota; kingdom Metazoa; phylum Chordata; class Lepidosauria; order Squamata; family Anguidae; genus Elgaria; species Elgaria multicarinata. Next base: position 11,077,897 of record NC_086176.1, read on the forward strand.
AACTTGCAACATATCTTAATATTGCTGCTATTTGGGGGTTGATTGACCTAAGAGTTGGAACTTTAAATCCATTTTACAGAACAAACTGACAGGTCAGTTCACTCATAACGTTGTTAATTTCAGTATGGTATGTTTTGCTGATGAGTTGTAAACGCAGGTTCAGTTAGATGTATCGAATCTTGTCTTTGTAGCTAACACACTGAGATACAACATTAATTACATCCAGGTAGCTTAAGGAATTGTTTCACACATGTGTGTATATATACCTTTTCTTTCCCTAAAAAGAAAATCACACTAGCTAAAGAACTTTTTGTAAGCTGGCACTGAAACATGTTATGTTTGGTTGCACCGTGTTTGAAGCTTTTTACAGTGCAATACTTGTATTATTCTCTCAATTTAAACCAAAGGTAATTTTTTTTCATGCTTTCTATCTTACTGTAGTGCACGAAGAGCTTTTATACAGTTGTAATAGATGTAAAATCAGAACAGATCACATGTCCTGGGTTTTTTCTTTTTTTATTTACCTAAACTATGTACAAGCCTTTGTCCAAAATGTAAGGTGTTAAACTAAATTGCATATTAACCCTTGAGTGTATTTTCCTAAGCATAGTTATAAGTCAATAAACTTTATTAAGGAATGTGTGTAGTTTTAATCTGTATTTTATTAAGATGCAGCAGATGACAACATTGGCTATGGCCAATGGATGTATGCTCCAAGATCTACATAGAGGTGGGGGATGCTCTCATATGCTTCAAGGCTTAGGAGAGTCAGAGTAATTGCAAAGTCAATTTCATGCTCTTGGCTTGTGTCAAAGATCCATTCCAGAGTGAATACATTCCTATACTCTTCCTTCAGATGGCCTGTACCAAGTGAAGAAATGGGTTGCAATCCACTTTCCTTAGAGTTTAGAAAGTATACAATTAGCACAACATTTAGGTTGACAACTTCTCAAGTTCTTTAGTAACAAAGGCGTCAGGCCATATTATTGCATATGTTATGCTGTTTTTCTTACCGATACACATTTTGGTCATTGTTGAGCTCTCTAGAACAACCTCAGGTAGGAAAATACATAATTATCAGAGAAGCTTCAATATTAAAGAAAAACGTTGGGTATAGGTGTGAAGACATTACAGTGAAGACTGAATATGAAATACCTTCCAACAGAAGATGATGTAAACATGGAACATGATGCAGTCAAAGTTACAACTTTAAGCCCCGTTTATTAAAATGAGAGTTAACAGATATTTAAATCGAACTTACAGCACAGCATAGACTTGGAAGTCCTATTCAGTTCAATGGTTCTTACTCCCAGGTAAATAGGTATATGACTGTAGCCTTCATGGTGCTTAACTTTGAATGAATTTATTCACATTGAAACAAAGAGCTACCAGCCAAAACCAGTTCATTCTGCTTGCAGTTACGCTTTAGGGCTTTTAGAGTTGGCATTTTTTCAAAATTCAAAGCTTTTGAATGATATGATCGAGGGTGATTTAGCAGCAACTACACTGTGGGTTGCATCCAATTAGTGGTCACTTATTTGTGTTTAACGATTAATAGTGTATTTTTTTTATCAAGATGCTATATTTCTGATTAATAATGTTTTTTTTATTTTTAGCCTATGGACATATTTAAATAGTGTTCAGTCTCCTCCTGCTTATTTATTTGTTTTATTGCATTTATAACCTGTCTTTTTTCCTCCAAGGAACCCAAGGCAGTGTACATAATCCTCATTTTATCCTCAGAACAACTTTGTGACATAGGTTGGGCTGAGAGTCTGTGACTACACAAAGTCACCCAGTGAGCTTCCATGGCTGAGTGGGGACTAGAACCTGGATCTCCCAACTCCCAGTCCAACACTCTAACCACTACACCACACTGGTTCTCATTGATGATTGTTGAATCTTATTGATAATTGTTGGATCTCCTCAGACCCATAGCCTGTTTTCTGTGGCCAGGAAGTAGGTGGCTGAAACACACTTTTTAAAGCTCTGTGAAGAGGAATTTGTGGATCTTTGAGGCTCTTCCACTCTCTTGACTACTTAGAGGATACAACAATGTTGAAGCATGAGAACTTCTTCGTAGCTTTTTTGGTGTTTTGTGCGCATCCAGAAAATAACAAACTGAACCACACCAGTATTCCCGCTTCCCTCACTTTGGCATTGTCTCCAGTTGGCAGCTGGCAATGAGCAGGAATAAATTGAAGATCCTTGAATTAACTGGAATTTACACTGAATATTAGTTGTAAGTCAATGTCATCAAATCATCTGGCTTAACATCCCCAAGCAAAATACAAAATAGTTACATGGAGATACATGGGGTTTGTTTTCTAACATATTTTTGATCAATCTTGTAAGATCTTTGAACAAGGCGCCAAATAAGCAAATGAAGGTATATTTTGGCTTGCCTGATGTCTCTAGTAAGCTGGTGTTCACAGCAAAAGTTAAATGCTTTACTGCTCTGCCTTGAAATATGCATATCTTTACCAATCCACCACACAACTGTGCTTGACATTTTCATATTTTTTTTACCAATCCCCTCCACTACTCTATAATCCATATGTATATCCGACAGCTAACGATAGAGAACAGGAAGGAAGCGGCAAGCATGAAGCTGTGGGCAGGTGGCTGCAGTAGGAATTTTTTGAGCTGTTGTAATTACTTCGGTAGTACGTGAAGCAGCCTTTAAAAAAAATGTTCACTAGCAAGACAAGCTAGTGAAAATGGCAAATGAAATTGATAAGGACATTGACGAGAGGTATAGCAGTGTACTGGGTTCAAAAAAGGACAGGTGGTCTTGCACTTTTGCACAGGACTAAAAATATTTTATTTTTTTAAAACATGAACATGCTCAGAAAATTGTAAGCATTTGATGATCTGATGCGGGAGTAGGGAGAGTTGCCTTCATGAGCCTGCAACCTCGGGGTAATCCATTACAGAAAGTTTGCTGGCGTAGGGAATGCGGAAACAAGGATTTCTGCTGCAAAGGACCCTGGGATATGCTGGGAGCGGGTGAGAAGACTAAATGAGAACTTAGAAGCGATCTCGGAACGACGTGCGGATTCCCCCCATAGAATCATAGAACAGCAAAGTTGGAAGGAGCCTACAAGGCCATCGAGTCCAACCCCCTGCTCAGTGCAGGAATCCACCCTAAAGCATCCCTGACAGATGGTTGTCCAGCTGCCTCTTGAAGGCCTCTAGTGTGGGAGAGCCCACAACCTCACCAGGCAACTGATTCCATTGTCACACTGCTGTAAAAGTCAGGAAGTTTTTCCTGATGTCCAGCTGGAATCTGGCTTCCTTTAACTTGAGTTCATTAGACTGTGTCCTGCACTCTGGGAGGATCGAAAAGAGATCCTGGCTCTCCTCTGTGTGACAACCTTTTAAGTATTTGAAGAGTGCTCTAATGTCTTTCCTCAATCTTCTCTTCTCCAGGCTAAATATGCCCAGTTCTTTCAGTCTCTCTTCATAGGGCTTTGTTTCCAGACCCCTGATCATCCTGGTTGCCCTCCTCTGAACATGCTCCAGCTTGTCTGTGTCCTTTTGTGTTTTGCTATAACAGACTTAGCCACCCTTACACAATTTACAAATAAGAGTTATTACCTAAAAGGTATCTCACTGACAAGCTGTACTTACTGATATCCAGGACTCTGTATTTAAAGTTTAATAATAATAACTTATTTAAATATTTGAGACAAGTAGTCCAAATTCCTTTTCTGAGAAGCAGTATTTGCTCTGTATAAATTGTTCAACTTTAGTACATTTCTATAATTTATTTTGCAAAACTTTAAGGAGCTATTCAGGGTGCTGAAGACCTGCTTCCTTAGAATCCTATTCAATACCTTTAGTTCCCTGTCTTCTGAGATTTCCCTGGGCATTACCTACACACCTTCAAGCATATCTTCACAACCTTACGGACTAGATAGAATGTTTCATTTAAAAAAAGTTGGGACTTGCTGAACACAACCACATTTTGTATTCCTGTGGGATCCTGCTGATGTCCTAGACACTAGCGCACAGTGCTGAATACCATAAAATCACAGGGAACTCTGTCCAATTCCTGCCTTGTCAGGCAGAACATGCTTTCCTAGTCAGCAGAAAGATCGATTTATTTGTTTAGCGTGAGTCAACAATGTTAATTTCGTCCTGCTTAGCTTCAGGGCCTATACGAGTTGATGAATTCCAGACCCCCTGGTGGGTAAGCAAGTCAGATTCAAATAGGCAAACCTCACCACATACTCAGAAGTAAACCAAAATGGATTGTTTATTTAAGAAAAATTACAAAAGAAAATTAGCTTGGTGGTTACATGACCATAGTAATTGCAAAGCTGGACCTACAAATGTAGCAAGGAAAGGAAAGAAACCTGTTGTTCAAGCACTTGAGTCATTGCTGACTCCTAGAGGGACGCCTGCTTTCGCTGACTTTTTCTTGGCAGACTTTGTAGCGGGGTGGTTTGCCCTTGCCTTCCCCAGTCGCTGTTCCCTTTCCCCCAGCTAGCTGGGTACTCATTTTACCGACCTCGGAAGGATGGAAGGCTGAGTCGACCTGACCCGGCTGCCTGAGAACCAGCTTCCACTGGGATTGAACTCAGGCCGTGGGGAGAGTTTCGGCTGCAGTAACTGCTGCTCACCACTCTGTGCCACACGAGGCTCTACAAATGTAGCAAACAGGATAGAAAAAAATTCCAGCTCCACCTGGGACTGGCTGCATACAAAACAGGTGCTCTACTACTTAGCTATGACCTATCCACTAAACTAGGGATAAACAAACTTTTGAGCCTGTGGGTAGACCTGGAAATTTGAGAAAGAGTCCTGGGCACAACCATAAAGTGGCTGTTATAGGTGGGCGTAGGTAGGCCAGATCAACACCAAGCAAGATATAGCAGTATGAAAACGGTATATAAAAGGCAGGAGCCACACGACTGCTTTATAGTGGTATTGAAGTGCACTGACAACTGTTGGGGCCCATTGAGACATACCATATACCGCTTTCATAGTGCTATATCCTGCTTGGTGTGGCTCCTGCCTCATGTACTGCTTTCATAGTGCTATATCCTGCTAGGTGTAGATCTGCCCCTAGTCACAAAACACGAGCAAATGCACAGTGGCAATCATGGGAAATTAAAATGGAAGCAACCAAAGGCTCCCACTCCGCTTTGAAGCAATCCCAGTTGCCAGTAAGAAAATATTTAAACATTTTAAAAATAACATTTAGGAGAAGTGTGTCTCAGAGGGCAACAAGAAAGGTGTCTGGGGGTGCCTGTGGGCAGTATGTTTCCTATCTCTGCTCTAAAATAATTCATGTGACTTGCATCTGCTTTATGTGGAGCTGGAAAACCTGGGACTAAACCTGGTCAGTTCCCCTGCTTGTTACAGCCGCTGAGAATCAAGCCCATTTGAACCCTTAACCTAAAATGTTTCTTAGCTGCACTAGACTAGAATATGTCAGAATATCAAGAGCACACTTGTTACCTAGCTAGTTGATTAATAAAATACTTAGCATTTATATAGCACTTTCATTTTTAAAGTGCTTTAGATACATTATTTTATTCTTACCACAAGTCTGTAAAGTAAGGCAGTATTTTTACCTCCCGAGGCTTAACTAGGACTACCTAGGGAACTCACAAGAGGTAGTTACTAGTTGAAGCGTGTTTTTTACAGCTTCATCTTTTCGTCTCTTCCTAAATACACTAAGCTGAGATTCTGTATTCTCTGAGCTATATAGTGTATTTAGGAAGAGCCTGAGTTATGAAGCTGTAAAAAACATGCTTCAACTACTAACTACCCTCTTGTGAATTCCCTGGACTGCAGAGGTGGTAGGTGGAAACTATTGTCCTAGAGCAAGAATGGACAACTTGGGGCCCTCAAGATGTTTTGGCCTACAACTTCCATCAGCCCCAACCAACATAGCCAATGGTGAAGGATCATGGGAGTTGTAGGCTCCAGCATTAGAGGGTTAAAGGCTTCTCATTCCTTTCTAGAGAATCAAAATGATTTTTCAAATAGAAAATTTGGGAAAAGATGCAAATCCATTCTCAGACATTTAGGACAGAAGCCTTTATTCTAGATACAACAGGAGGCCCTGTCTGGATGTGTTCATGCTTTAAATCATCTGCACTATCATTCTTAATTGGTTCAACATACAGTAGTCTAGAGGCATACAAGTCAAAGGCACACAGATAATACCACATGGACAGTAAAAGCATTTATACTTTGCCTTTTCAATTGTTTAATTAGAATATTGAAGTTCATTTTCCCACTGTCTTTGCTTTTCAATTTTGCTCCTAATGTTTAAATATTAGTTTTAATGCACAATTATTTTGTTTTAGTGTATTGTAAGCTGCTTTGGGAGGCATTGTTTCAGGCCCAAACCTGGTCTAGAAATGGTCTTATAAATGAAACAAATACTCCCTTTCCCAGGTGCATTATGCATACTTCCAACTCCACAAGATGCTGGAACAGGAGAAACAGGAGTGGTATTAAGATTTATCTTGTCCCTTATTTCTCAAGACAGAAAGAGCTAAAAGCTTTAGACTAGCAGCAGCTCATCCCAAGCCTTTCACAATTAGAAGCATGTAGACTGCAGTTATCTGTAATCGGTTTTAAAGCTTTCAATCAGCAGATTTAAAACTGTGGCCATAGCTAGACCTAAGGTTTATCCTGGGGTCAAACCAGTTCATCTAGGTGACACACAGGGGATCCAGTGCTCAGGCAGGGGCGAACCCTGGATGAGCCCAGGATAAACCTTAGGTCTAGCTGTGGCCTGTGTTTATCTATGGGTAATAGGCAAAATCCATTGGGCACCAGAGAGAGTTTCATGATCTGTTTGACCTCAAGTACTATATAATTCCAGTCTGTTTTTGTGGGAGGGTGAGATGCATTAATTCATCTTGTGATCCCACCTAGTTAGAGTATGCTACAAACATACAGTATATACTAGTAAAATACATTCTTTTTGAAGTCAGTTTTTATTAGGCCCTAATAACTGAGGGATCATTTTCAATAAAACACACACACACCCAAATATAGCCGCTCAATTTTTGCCTTTTACCCACCTGGTTGACAATTCTTCATTTCTTGATTCACAATATTAACACAATACTGCTCCACACTTTACTTCAGTAGTAATGGATAATCACGAGTGGCTGGGAGTTCTCCAACTTGCAGGTCTCACACAAGCAGAATGGCCTCTCTGTAACAAATTCAAATATGAAACAGAAGCCCTTTTGGTATATAGTCCTGGGTTTCATTTCCTGCAGTCCTTCCTGTCCTTGGATTTCTCTCCTGTTAGTCCATTTCTTAAGTAGCTTACCAGATTCCATTCGACAGCTGCCTGGACGCTGGCTTCCTCTGCTTGATAGCTGTGTTTTTATTTTGGCTGTCTGCAGGTGGCAGCAAGGGGTGGGGTCTGGCATTTTAGAAGGCACTTGAATCTCAAAGCGCAGTACGTAAATGTCATTTATTTAACAGCATTTCACTGTTATTACAGGTAATACCTGATGACAGAATCAAAGTTGCTGATCTCTATAAACTTTCATAGATCCAACAAACATCGCCCTCCTCGTTTTCACGATGGACTTGCATGGCAATAAACAGAAATTTATCTATATCTTACAGGCATTGATACATTGCTCTGCTAATGCTCAGTACACACTGGAGTTGAAACAGAGATCACCCTCCCTTTTTTGACAATATTAATTGACTAAAATAAAGAAATCAATTGGAAAAGAGTCCAACCTAATGTGCCAAAAACAGGGCATGGAACACATAAATAGTATTGCAGATTGCAGCACAATATTCCAATTTTCAATGCTACATGGCCATTATAATTTCAAATCTCAAAACTTTTTTTTTTTTTAAAGTACAATAAAAATCAGTTTAGGGCAAATAACAGTGTCCTATTTTTGAGTAAATGTTAGATTGGGAACTTCCATTATTTACAACTTCTTACACATCAGGCCTTTTTTCTGATTTCCATTTACTTTTAAATTCTTCACCAAGGCAGGTGGTCTTTTAGTCTGATAGGCTGAACTTCCTCTCATACGGCGCCCTTTGATGTGAATGACGTGTGGCAACAGAGGTGGTTTACGTACTGTCAGCATTGTCCCTTCAGGAGTATAGCATCTAAGATGCATTTTGTTGCTTGAATGAGCTGTAACTGCAACCCAACCTGTACAGAAGAAATATTCGATCACAAAACATCTAAACAAAATGAAGTCAGAACACTGGAATTACTGTGAACTCTTGCTTGGAAGCAGGACCGTGCCAAATTAGTTTTCTTGTTCAGTGTTAAACCAAGATGACATCTTCAGAAAATGCTCTTTGGTGCCTGTCCAAAAGTCTTCACATTCTGTAAAATCAACTTGGTTATAGATTTTGACAAAGGCCCTTTCTACACCTATGGGTGTAGAGGGCCGGAGAGGGAGCAATCCTGGACTTAACTCCTTCCGGGATTGTCGCCCTGAGTCTACACAGCCGCGAAATGTCCTGGATGGGAGGAGGGACGTTGCGCGCGTTGTGGGCACCTTTTCTTTTTTTTAAAGGAAAAGGAGCTGGCGTGCACTCAGCAGCCACACACCTCCCGCGGTCTCGGGATGATCCTAAGACCGTGGGAGGAATCAGGTTTTCCCAGGGAGTACTTATCCTGGGAAAAGCCATGCTCGTTGCCCCTGCCCCCAGGAGTCCCTGTGCATCATTTGGACGCACAGGGGATTCAGCCGTGACCAGCCCAGATTTTTGGGCTGGTGTAGAAACGGCCAGTGGCTCAGAAAAAAATCCAGCAAAAAATGTTTTTCTTCAAGGATTCCCATGCTCCCACCTCTGAAAAATTTAAGAAGATTGTATTACAAAATATTTACCTTCACATGAATGAATAAAGACAAAGTGTTCATTTATTGCTACCTAGCTTTTATACCTCCAAAATGATTTCTAAGAACTATGCAAGACTAGAGATGGAAAATTTCTGGAAATATTGAATCTGTGGGAAGAATGGTTTTTAATCCTTTCTGTAACATTCCCAGCATAGGTATTTCTTCCATTCCTTATTAAGATTATTGATCTAATGTATGTTGTGGAATCCTGTTGTTGTGTAAATGAAGCCATACTAAAAAAAACAGCTGTACTTGTTAACTATAAACAAACTAGAAAGGGTACCAATGGTTTGTTTAAACCATGGCTTATTTTGTGCAAGCCCAGAACCATGGATTGTTTCGCCAAGCTACAGAGGTAACAGGCAAGAGTGGTTAAAAAAAACAGTACTACAGTGCTGCAAAGGTGAATGGGATACACAAAAGGAAGTGGCGAAGGACAGTAACCAACCATCCATGGTTTGTTCAATCATCTGCCGCATATGCCATAAGATAAATAAACCACGGGTTAGCATTATGTGTGAACCAGGCCATTGTACATTATCCTGAAAAAGTGCTGCAATATATACTTCCAACTACCTGCCCCAAACCATCGGGATTGGATAGCCCTGACAAAACCATTCGCTGTGATTAGAACCTAGTGCTACCACATCCCTCTCCCTCCCCTCTTCTCCCCACCCTTGCATTTTCCTAATATGGAGAGCTTATATCAATTTTTGCATGCATACTGTCTGGGTCCTTCTGAATTACTAACAAAGCTTCAGGAGGATTCAGAGGAGTCCCACATCAATTTCGACATCTCCCTAAACTTTTCAAATCAGCCCAATTCAGTTCAGGACTCAGCCAAGACTGAAGCACACCCCAAAATTTGGGAAATCAGGGCCCATTTTTCCAAAAAGGTTACTGCACTATGACAAAAGAAGTGCCTTCATTCCAGTACAAATTGCTACCCTACACAAGAGAGCATCTCAGAAGATTTGCAAAGTTACCAGCAGATGAAAGCTTTATGTCAGCCACTGCCTCGTCTTCACCAATTCCTTCCAACATCACATCCTGTGGAACAAGTGATGGGAAATCTTTCATTCGTTCTTCACCTCCCATAGGAACCTGGTGGTGCAAGTCAGAAATGCAATTTTTAAACAAGAAATATAACGAATACTTAAAGATTTGTCTGGTAAAGTTAATTAGTAAATTACAAAATAATTGATAGCAGTTCCAATTATTTTCTTAATAGCTATCAAGCAATAAGATACAATCTAGAGTAGACACAAAACATGAGAAAAATGAAGGGAGAGAGGGCAAGAGATATTGAAAAGAGGAGGGTTAGAAACAGGCTCGACTGTTTGGGAGAAAACTCCAGTTAATAAAATCACATGAGAACAGGTACATTTTAAGGAGTCTTTGAAGGCAAATACAAGTGAAGCAGTGGAAATTTCAGGGGGGAATTTCATGAGTAACAACAGAATATGGATGGATATTGGAAAGAACAAAGAAGATAGGATTGAACAACAAGAATAGCATAAACAAAACACAGGTGTAGCAAGAAAGCAGAAACTGGGAGTGTAATTTGGAAGTAGCAGCTTAAGCGAATAAGAAAAGTGAAGATAGAGAAAGAAGGTGACGTGGTTGAAACAGTAAAAAAACAAGCTGAGTGACAGACCGAAGAGAAGTGAAAAGCTGAAGATAAACAGGTAAACCAGTGAGAAGAAAATTGCAACACCCCAGACATGAAATAAGATACCCTTAGTACAAGCTGTCAAATATTGGAGGAAAAAGTGGTTTTACATATTTTAAATAGAAACTATTTAAAGCAATGTCTTTTCCAGACTATTACAGTGATGGAGAGATCGCCTGAACTCTGATCTTCAATGCACCAGCCCAAGCCTCCATTTACTGCTCTTCAGTTTGCGCTAACATGTTTCTAACATGTTAAATAGCCAAGTTACAGATGCTTCTGAGACAGAGAGATCACAACATGAATGCCCTCTCTTTTAGTCAAAAGCCAGGGTGCAGGGTTATAGAAAAATATCTAAGCCATATCTAAGTCTTGCTATTTACTGTTTTACTCTGTACTGCACCATGTACATTGATGGTGCTATATAAATAAATAAATAAATAAATAAATAATAATAATAATAAGGTCTGTAGATATTTGGGACTGAAATAATCACATAGTTTCTTCCACTTATCAAAGAGGCTGAGTAACATTTTATGGACAGCATCAGTGTCTTGCGGGTTTTGACATAAAGGACCTGGGTTTAGATAGACTTGGACAAAGTCCTTATTTCTTAGCACTATTTCTCAGATGTATCAAGCTGAAATAAGACCTAGGTTATGCTTTGTACATTTGAAGTTTATATAAATGAATAACACTAAATTTAAATCCACCATATACCTGGTTCCCTGGAGACCACCTTTTACTATGGTTTTAACAGAGAATAATATTTTTGCACTAGCACTCACAGATAGCTATTTAATTCTACTATCTACTTTCCAGAGATTGGATAGAAGTAAAACAATGTGAAGTATTATTTTCTTCTTGCATAAAGTGGAAGACCACCATGATAGGGAGAACTCGTTCAAGACAATGCAGTCATGGTGTTGGCTGAGAGCAGAACAAAGCCTGCCTTGTGCTAGGCCCAAGAGGCAAAATAATGAATGTCTGTGAAATGAGAGAGATCACAAGGCATCAGCCCTCATACATTCTCCAACGGTGTACAGTCAGTGCTGGCTTACCTTCAGTAATGTTTGACCCGCATGCTTTTGATAGACAGCATCTGCTTTTTCTACTATAGTGATGTGCACAGGCAACAAATTAGACGCCACAACAGAAAACCAGGAGGGCTGGTCCCCCTAAGGAGTAAAATTTAAATAAATAAGTAGCTACTCGAATACAGCAAGTTGGACAAACTCCCCATTCTTAGAAGTACTCCTAGATCCACAGTCCCTGAAAAGGGAGTAGAGAAACCAGATCTTCACTGGCTGCCAATTAGTTTCTGGGCAAAGTATAAAGTGTTGGTTATCACCTTTAAAGCCCTACATGGTTTGGGTCCAGGCTACCTGCAGGATCACCTTCTCCCATACAATCCACCCCACACACTCAGGTCCTCTGGGAAGAACTTCCTTCAGCCAGCCAAAATTAGGCTGACAAGTATTACCCAGAGGACCTTCTCTTCTGCTGCTCCCAGACTGTGGAATGGCCTGCCGGAGGAGATTCGTCAACTTAATAGTCTTTTAGCATTTAAGAAAGCTATAAAGACTGATCTCTTCCAGCAGGGAATTTTAGGATGTTTTAACAATGTATACTATGTTTTTAATCAATATTTTATGCATTTTATACTGTTCCCTGCCTCGATCAGGATGGAGGCAGGTAAGAAGAATTATTATTATTATTATTATTATTATTATTATTATTATTATTATTATTATTATTTCATCCTTGCTTTTGATGAAACATCTACAGAAAAATCAAAAATCCTTTATCCAGTTTCTAGGGGAAGTAATATCACATAAAATACAGCAAAGAAGAATAACTGTGTTGTAAAAACAGTTTATCTAAAGGAACAATCCTAGACAGCATCTGAGGGGCTATGGGATAGTTCAGATTCGCAAGGTTGGAGACAGCGCTTTGAGCTGGGAATCGGAACTCTGACCACCACCCCTCCCCTTCGCAGCCAGCATGGAAAGACCTTCACCAGATGCTCTTCAAGGTTGGGATCTCGACCTTGGAGGATGAGGAATGGGGGCATTTCAATGGGAGTGGAGGAGACTGTTTTACTCTGTACAGCACCGTGTACACTGATGGTGCTATATAAATAAATAATAATAATAATAATAATAGAGAGGCCAAGGAATCAGATTGCGCAAGGGGAAGAGGAGGGAAAAATGTGTACGCTTGAGATTCCTTTATGTAACACCGAAGTTTGGTGGGCCATCACATCTGAATCGTGAGTTGGATCCAGAGATCCACCCTCTCCCTATCAGCCTCCAGTGCCCTGTGGAAAAGTTCCCCCAAGCACTGGGGGACACCAAATGGAATGGGCTGTGGCACAGGTTCTGTCAACCTTTGGGGGAGCGTCGGAGTATGTCTCTAGGGATGGGAGAGAAGTGAGCAGCAATGATTTTTCTTGTCCTCTTCCACAGGTAGCACTCCAGGTCTAACTCCGTATTTCAGCCTCTTGTTATTTTAAGTCCTGTTTGTCAGAATACTAGCGGAGGACCTGAGAAGCTCAATGGAAAAATATTGGGTTCTAGAATGAATATAATAGATGGAGTCAAGAAAAAGCTAAGAAGGTGCAATGCAATAAGCCCATTGTTAGGGCAGACAAATATACACAGACAACCAAAAGAGACTAGTTTGCAAGAAGCTTAGTCTGGAAGGAGAGGAGGAAGGCTTGCCAGGCACTCCCAGGATCCACCCATGGACAGAAAGTAATCCAGAACTTTATAACATGTTAATGTATTGTGCCTGTCTGAAAGACCACCCACTAGAACAAGTTAAAAGACCCAGGGAAATATGATTGTGTTTATGACTTGCACTATTTTCTCTCTTTGCTCACATGTATAATTTTAAATCTTCCCCCCAACTATCTCATAAGGTCTTGATATTTTTAAAACATACTTTTTTTTAATTCCAGGTGGAAATATGCTTTCTTCTAACCTGAAAAAAAAACCCTGGTTAGATTCACGCTGACTAAACTAAGAGGGCAGGGACTCAGCCTTAGTTTCTTTCTTCTGTAAGCCTAGAAGGACTCCGAAAAACTGGATCTCTGCCCAGACTAAGTTGGGGGAAGAAGAATCAGGTGAGAGAATAGAAGGCAAGCAATTTGAATGGACCTGAAGAAGGGTGTAACTATATGAGCAAAGGCATTGAACTAGTAACTCCCCAGTCAACCTCTGGTGGCAATGTCTCTGAAGCACAAGTTGTTCATCAATAGTGAGGGAATAGGGCAGGGAAAAGGGAAATTTCTCCTTTAGAGTTAATAACTTGAGCTCTCAGTCTGTGGAATATACCTGACCCAGATTAGTTGCACCTTGTAACACATACCACAAATAAGATCTTGATATCAAGCTCAGAATAGCCTCTGCCTCTCTTACCTGTAAATAATCTATGCGCCCCAATGCACCCAGAAACAGGGTCATCCCAGGCTTAAGTATAAATGTCCTTGGAACAATGGCACAGGTTGGCAAGACAAGTTTGATTTCTTTTTCATTGAGGAGGTTTAAAACCTAAAAGCAAACCAAAGATCATCATCATCATCTTTATACAGCCTCACAGCCGAAGTTCTCTGAGCAGTTTACAAAAGGTAATATAGAAGACAAATATACTAACTTTCATATTTCCCCGTTTTTATGGCAGAGTACGTAACTTCAGATCTTGCATAGGTACAGTCGTGTGAAAAAGAAAGTACACCCTCTTGGAATTGTATGATTTTACATATCAGGACATAATAACAATCATCTGTTCCTTAGCAGGTCTAAAAAATAGGTAAATACAACCTCAGATGAACAACAACACATGACATATTACACCGTGTCATGATTTATTTAACAGAAATAAAGCCAAAATGGAGAAGCCATGTGTGGAAAAGTAAGTACACCTTATGATTCAATAGCTTGTAGAACCACCTTTAGCAGCAATAACTTGAAGTAATCGTTTTCTGTATGACTTTATCAGTCTCTCACATCATTGTGGAGGAATTTTGGCCCACTCTTCTTTACAACGTTGCTTCAGTTCATTGAGGTTTGAGGGCATTTGTTTATGCACAGCTCTCTTAAGGTCCCGCCACAGCATTTCAATCGGGCTGAGGTCTGGACTTTGACTGGGCCATTGGAACACCTTGATTCTTTTCTTTTTCAGCCATTGTGTTGTAGATTTGCTGGTGTGCTTGGGATCATTGTCCTGTTGCATGACCTAATTTTGGCCAAGATTTGACTCTAGAATACTTTGGTATACAGAGGAGTTCATGGTCGACTCAATGACTGCAAGGTTCCCAGGTCCTGAGGCTGCAAAACAAGCCCAAATCATCATCCCTCCACCACCGTGCTTGACAGTTGGTATGAGGTGTTTGTGCTGATATGCTGTGTTTGGTTTTCGCCAAATGTGGCGCTGTGCATTATGGCCAAACATCTCCACTTTGGTCTCGTCTGTCCAAAGGACATCGTTCCAGAAGTCTTGTGGTTTGTTCAGATGCAACTTTGCAAACCTAAGCCGTGCTGCCATGTTCTTTTTAGAGAGAAGAGGCTTTCTCCTGGCAACGCTTCCAAACAAACCACACTTGTTCAGTCTTTTTCTAATTGTACTGTCATGAACTTTAACATTTAACATGCTCACTGACACCTATAGAGTCTGAGATTATTATTATTATTATTATTATTATTATTATTATTATTATTATTATTTATTTATTTATTTATTTATATAGCACCATCAATGTACATGGTGCTGATGTAACTTTTGGGTTTTTTGCCATTTCTCTGAGCATTGCACGGTTTGACCTTGGGGTGATTTTGCTGGGACGTCCTCTCCAGGGAAGATTGGCAACAGTCTTGAATGTTTTCCACTTTTGAATCAACTTTCTCACTGTAGAATGATGGACTTTAAATTGTTTGGAAATGGCCTTCTAACCCTTCCCAGACTGATGTGCAGCAGCAATTGCTTCTCTAAGATCATTGCTGATGTCTTTCCTCCTTGGCATTGTGTTAACACACACCTGAATGCTCCAGACCAGCAAACTGAAAAAACTTTGGCTTTTATAGAGGTGGTCATACTTGCTGATCAATTAATCACGGGCATTTGATTAGCAGCACCTGTCTGCTACTTAGCATCTTAATTCCTATGGAAGCAGTAAGGGTGTACTTACTTTTTCCACACATGGCTTCTCCATTTTGGCTTTATTTCTGTTAAATAAATCATGACACGGTGTAATATGTCATGTGTTGTTGTTCATCTGAGGTTGTATTTACCTAATTTTTAGACCTGCTAAGGAACAGATGATTGTCATTATGTCCTGATATGTAAAATCATACAATTCCACGAGAGCGGACTTTCTTTTTCACACGACTGTATATAGCAGTTTAAAATTAGCTGATAGGGAAGATGATACAAATAACACTTCTTAGGCCACCGATGGCAAGACAGCACTAGCCATGTAAATGGTAGTCAGGTGCAGGAGTGCCTAGCTAATTAAAGCTGAATTAATGAGAAAGGTAATAACAATGGCCTTAATCCAAAAGAGTGAAGAATATGCATACAAGGGATTTGCAACACTCTACAGACATACAAAGAGCCAAACAGCTTTAAAACTATTTCCTTTCAAAATACTGTGCAGCTAAGTTCAGTATACTCAAGGAAGCTTTGTGTTTGTGTTTCTTGAACAGTGCATCTCCAATAATGCGTAGGAAACAGGGTGTTTGTTTAACTGGGGGAGTTTCACAACATTTTTGATGGTATGGGGGCTTATTCTTCAGAGGGAGAAAAGGAGTGACCGG
The DNA here is from genome assembly GCF_023053635.1 of Elgaria multicarinata webbii. Classification (NCBI taxonomy): domain Eukaryota; kingdom Metazoa; phylum Chordata; class Lepidosauria; order Squamata; family Anguidae; genus Elgaria; species Elgaria multicarinata. The sequence continues at coordinate 11,094,252 of NC_086176.1, forward strand.
GGGGGAGGGGGGAGCTAAACATCACTAGGTAGACCTGAACTCTTGAGTGTGTGTAAAGTAACTCTTTGGAAATCAGCTTGCATATGTATCCTCCACCCTTCCAAGATGCTCAGAGTGGTATTTTCTCTGCTCATCCATCCTGCCAGGTTAGTTAAACAGATACCATTACTGCCCAAGGCCACCCATTGAGTGTCCTACTTGAGCAGAAATTAGCTTGACTTGTTTGGTTCTGGGAACTGATGGGAGTGGGATGCGAAAGAAGGCCCTAGCAGCAAGCCTGGTTCCCTTCCACTTGTTTGGATAGTGGCCAATATCTTCAAAACCACATGGCAATTTTCAGCAAGCTTATTATCAAGAGAAATCTTAGAAAAATTAACATTTTCCCAAAAAGTTGTGACTTCAGAATCCAGAAATGTGGATATTTAGTATTTTATTATAGAAAACCCCACTACTTCCCTAGGTAATTGATTCCATTGTCATGTTGCTCTAACAGTCAGGGTGTTTTTCCTGATATCCAGCCAGAATCTGGTTTCAAGTAACTTGAATCCATTATTGAATCCACTCTGGGAGGAGTGAGAAGAGATCCTGGCCCTCCTCTGTGTGACAATATTTCAAGTATTTGAAGAGGGCTATCATGTCTCCCCTCAGTCTTCTCTTCTTAAGGCTAAACGTGCCCAGTTCTTTCAGTCTCTCCTCATAGGGCTTTGTTTCCAGACCCCTGATCATTCTGGTTGCCCTCCTCTGAAGCCCCTCCAGCTTGTCTGCGTCCTTCTTGAGGTGTGGAGCCCAGAACTGGACACAGTACTCAAAATGAAGCCTAACCAGTGCTGTATAGAGGGGAACCCGTACCTCACATGATTTGGAAGCTATACTTCTATTAATGAGCTCAAAACAGCATTTGCTTTTTTTGCAGCCACATCACACTGCTGGCTCATATTCTGCTTGTGGTCTACACAATTCCAAGATCCTTCTCGCTTGTAGTATTGCTGAGCCAAGTATCCCCCATCTTGTAAACTGTGCATTTGGTTTCTTTTTCCTAGGTTTAAAACTTGGCATTTATCCCAATTAAATTTCATTCTATTTTTTTCAGCCCAGCGCTCCAGCCTATCAAGACCACTTTGAAGTTTGTTTCTGTCTTCCGGGGTGTTAGCTATCCCACCCAATTTTGTGCTATCTACAAATTTGATAAGCGTTTCTAGCACCTCCTCATCCAAGTCATTAATAAAAATGTTGAAGAGCACAGGGCCCAGGAATGAACCCTGTGGTGCTCCACTCATTACCTCCCTCCAGTTTGAGAAGGTACCATTGAATCTGATTCTGCAGCCAAGTGTGGATCCACCTAAAAGTTGTTCCACCTAGTCCACTTTTAGCTAGTTTGCTGATGAGAATGTCATGGGGCACTTTGTCAAAAGCTTTGCTGGGGTCGAGTTATATTACTTCTACAGAGTTCCCACAGTCTACAAGGGAGGCTAACAAATCTAATAGTGAGATCAGATTTGTTCTTGAGAAATCCATGCTGGCGTCTACTAATCACTGCATTGTTTTCAAGGTGCTTACAAAAAACACCTTGAAATAAAGCACCTATTTGTTAACTAGATGCAACCATTCATATGAACATTGTTCTAATTATAGAAGAACCCAAAATGTAAGTTAGGACGAATTTATTTTCATATGACAATTATACTGTGGCTTTCTGTATACTGTTGCTGTGCCTGTAGTACATTCCTTTCTCAAGGACCAGATCATCATTGAGCAAGAAAATATCATTGTTGAATGGTTAAGTCCCAAATACTTTATAGCTCATTTTACTGCACTAATGTGTGTGAATTTTGCAAAGGAAAAGGATTGAAAACAGCATATTCCTCAGATACTCCGGCCATAGCTAGACCTAAGGTTTATCCCTGGATTGTCCAGGGGTCAAACCTGTTCATCTAGGTGACACACAGGGGATCCAGTGCTCAGGCAGGGGCGAACCGTGGATGATCCCAGGATAAACCTTAGGTCTAGCTGTGGCCTCCATCTCTCTAGCCAGAAGTAGCATCTCTGGAAGCATAATTAATGCTGAAGTGCAACTTGGCATGTCATCCCTCTTTTGCTCAACACATATTCCAAATTAAAATCATACACAGGTAAATTACGGAAAACGACTGAAGCAAACTCTAGTCACTCAACTCCTGGCCCTTTCTGAAGGCTTCAAACAACAGTACTCTGCAATCAATCGCTACTCCCCGTAAAGTACTTCAAAGCCAACAATTTGCTGCACAGAGAGCATTAAGCAACAATCAATTAGTCATTACTAGATCCAACAGAGCACTGTGGGAAGCTTCTGCTAGATTCTATGAGAATTTCTTTGTAAAAGGTGCCCAAACTCTGAACTAAGCAGATGTGCTTTGTACTAACAAGCAGTTCGTTAACTAGTCTTAATTAAAAAAAATCACTCTCTTATTTAAGAACTCCCCCTATTTTCTTGTGATCTTTCGGTTTCCAGAGTGACTTTTCTTTTCTACATTTTTAGGTGGATGCCTGTGTACCCCTGCCCCCACAAATATAGCATTACTGCCCATTACTTCCATCTTCCTCTAGCTGTGGGTCTCTATCATCTATGAAGCCTATACAATTTTTCACATTTGGAGAATGGGCTACAGGATTAATTTTACAAGATCCTCTACCAAATACCAAAATATTAACTTTCAAAGGGTCTGGGTAAATTTTAGGGTTAGAGTTTTTAAATGGAAGAAACATGACAAATGGAAGAATACTGTCAGTATGTCATGATTGATCCAATGAATTATCCAAAGGAGAAATGTAAAAGAGGCAAATGAGATAAGCAATTGTACATTGTGAACCTACGGGGGCCTCTGACTCAAGTTTCCTTTCAAGTGAGATCAAACAATGAAATAATTAATGTTGATGCTCACAAGAATTCCTCACTGCCATCCATAGTTTACACACCACTGACTGACAATCAGAATAGCTGCTTCATTCCGAAGCTTGCATTTCAAACAAGACAATATTTATCCAGTGAGACAAATATGACGATCTGCACATATTCTGAAATCTTTTTAAGATTCAGTGAAATATTATTTGAAAAGGTGTTCCACAGACAACAGGTAAGAGGAAGTCTAGAATCTCCAAGAAGATCATTAGAAGATCATGCAACAATATGTGCTGTGAACAAACATTTGACATACCAATATTTTCTAGGCAGATTTTTTTCAAACCAATTTAGGGGCAAATTATATCCTCATACCTTGCATGATTTTAAAACTTTTGTTTATTTATTAATCCAGAGTTTTGCCTAAATTGGTGTGTGAACAAATATATTTTATCACAGATATAGATAATATGTTCCTTGCTTCTTTGCATGGCAACAATGCAGGTTTTCTTGAAAACTTTAAATCAGAAACATTTCCAATATCTTAATTCAACTGAGAACCAATGTAGCATCTTTGACTTGCTTTTAGTAAACAAACTGTAATAAGTATGTCACATTAATTTCATGTGCTGTATAAATTATACTTTGGCCACAACATTTAACACAGAGATCTCATGGCTTAGACAGAGGGTGCGTTCGGACGACACTTTAGTCTACAGAGTGTGAATAGTCCACTCCACGGATGACTATTTGCAGCTGCACTTGGATGACACAGAAGTAGTGCTCCATGGAGTAGAGTATGCACACTCTGTGGAGTAGTCAACTCTCCACTCGCACCCCCTGCTCCCCACCGAATGGCTGTGCTGGTTCCCTTACCCGAGGGGGGAGGAGAGATGCAGCGCATGGAGATGCGCCATTGCTGGAGCAACAGTGGAGGCGAAGCACCACTGCTCTGGCGACCACACAGGGACAGGCGATGGGGATGTCGCTCGGCGCAGATGCATCTTTCCCCATCGAGGCCATGACAACAGGGAAGTGGGCAGCTATAGCAACACTGCCCCCTTCCCTGTTGCCATGGCCCCGAAGGGGAAGGAGGGGCACCGCACCAAACGATCTCTTCTGCAGCTAGATTCCTCTGCCTCCCGTCTCCATTTGCCGGAAGAGAAGGGAAATCCTTTGCTGTGGCAGGAGAGAAGGTTCCGTGTCCCGTGCCCTTCTGTTGTGGCAAATGGTGACAGGAGGTGCAAGGATCTGTCCTGCTCATCACAGCTGCAGGAGAGATCGTTCCCCCCTCCGCATATCGGCAGATGGATTTCTCCCCCGGTTTGACATTGCAAGTACAGCTGCAGAAGACATCCTACACACAGACACACACACACACACTGCGATCCATTTGGGGATCGGATCAGGGGATGGAAGGGGTTCCTACTATCCCCTCGAGCTAATCTCTATGCACATCCCTGGAACACGTGAGGTGCCATGTTCGGCGGCACCCCACCCAGAGACAGCATGTGCCTGTCCCAGGAAGTGCATACAGACCCCCGATTGCTCTGCCCCACCCAGGGACGGCACGATCGGTGGCTCCCCAACACAGGATTATTTCCAGGCCGATAGAGACATGCTGGGCAAGAGCAACAGGGGTTTCTGCCACTCTTGCCTCACAACTCTACGGGAAATAATCCATGGAGCTTGCCATGACACAATAAGCAGTGTTTGTGCAGAGAAATAACTCTGCAAACCGTTGGTTATTTACATTGGTTATTTCAGGGAAATAACTAACTGTGGCATGGATTTTCCTCGATAGATAACACAGTCAATGGTGGACTATTTAAGTAACCAATGATTAAATAGTCTACCGTTGACTAACATGTTGTCTGAACTGAGCCAGAGAACGGGAGAAAGGAGAACTTATGAAGAGAGGACAACAGCAGGTGGCTTAAACCCTTCCCTCTATTTTTCCAGTATACATCAGATGTTTCAACCATGCAGAAGCACAGTTTAATGTGGTGATAGCATAGCTAGCACACAATCCATATTTTGAATGACTTCCAATATCACCTACTGGTAAGTTTCTAGGATAAGAGAGAACACCTTTCTTTACATCCTTTTAAAAATAGCACAAAGATGGTATAATCAAAGGAGCTTTGTCATCAATTGTGGAGCTTGGGGATGAAGTTAGTTTCTCATTTCATGGAGGTGAAGGTACTTTCTTATTTAATATTGGACCTAAGCTGTTTAAATGTGAAGGCTAAATTCATCCACAGATGTTTGTCTTAAGAAAATAACTGGTTGGATATGAAGAACATCGAGCAGAAGAAAAATAGCTGCTAGCACTGTTCTGAAAACACTTGTGGGAGACTTTGCACAAGAGATCACGCAATGCTACAATTAGGAGGTTGTTCTGCTTTTGCTTGCACAAGAGGTAGTGCAAGATCCTGCTCAAGTTTTTGTGCAAGAGGAGCAACTCTATTGGGTTTAGTTTTGCGCTAGTGCAGAGGTAGGGAACTAGAACTGCCCGGGGGCCTGCATGGCCTTTCTACCCAGACCTCCATAGGGCTGATTGCCTAGTTTGGTTCCTGACTGAAACACCACCTGGAGCCTCTCTAGCCGGCACTTCAGTCGGGGACCTGGCCTCACAAGGTCTGCAATCTCTCCCCCTCCTCTTAGGAAATACATGGCAAAAGAGAAGCCCTTAGGGCACTGCTCGCCCTCCCAATTGGGATGGCAAGAAGCACATGAAGGGAATTCTCCTCTTATCTCCAATTACTGATGAGAGATAACAGCAGGGATTCCCTTAACGTGCCACTTGCACGCCTACCTGGGAGGGGGACTGGTGCACACAGGAATTCCCACTGTTATCTCTGATCAATTATCAAAAATAACAGCAGGGATTCGTCTCTCCACTTGCCTTGAAGAGGCAGGGCTTGTAGAGCAGACAGAGCTTGGATAGGGGCCTCAGTCAAGGCCTACAGGCTGGACTGGTGGGCCAAACTGTTCCATGGGACAGAAGTTCGTAATCTTGACTCTAGTGTGAGGTATTAACCCAGCCTTTCTGTGAATGGAAGGCACCTTCAGATCCACCCTAAAGCATGGAACAAAAGGGCACCACTAGCTAGTGAAGTACTGTCCTCTTTTCTGCCCCACGCATCAAACTTCTTAAAAGTGGAAGGGATTACTTACACAGCCATCTTTTACAATCCCTGGAGTGTCATAAAACCAGCGAGCATCTTTCACTTCATTGTATGTGAGTTCCACTTTCTTGGTAGCAGTTCTGGATGGAAGGGAAGGATCTTCCTCAGTACTAAAAGACAATGCTTCAGCATCAAACTCTATTTCATAATTTTTTTCTAGCTTTTTGGGTTGTTGAAATGTTCTTCCAATTCTGCCTGCATCAAGAGAAAAACAAACAAACAAATTAGTGTTTTTCTTCAATTGGTAATACTTTTTTCCTTGCACACATTTCATGGTACGATGTTCCAGACACAGCAGCTGCAAGCCGCATCCAAACTAAGGTTCAATATTTGAAGTCAAAATCTCACTCTAAAAAGTCTTACAGTCTAGGCTTTGATGTCTGAATTAAAAAAATATTGACTGCACCCTCCTTTAGGGCACAATCCTATGCATGTTTAGACAGAAAACGGTCCTATAATTCCCAGCCAGCCTCGCTGAGAGTTGTAAGATGTCTTTCTCTCTAAGCATGCATAGAATTACACCCTTAATGTGTTAAATCTATTCCGTAATCTACTAATCTGGCATGCTACTAATATGATGGCCAGGATTCCAAGTACTATGGAACTAGTTCCAGAAGCCCAAGGAATTTTAGGCATTTCTCCCTTAAATCGAATTCCTCCAAGTATAAATTGAATTCCTCCAGGTGTATGTCAAACTATTTCTAGAACTGAGGGGAGTTTCAAACATAATTTGTGATATTGCATGGGGGTTAACCATTCAAAGAAAAAACATATGACTGTGCTAACACAAGACCTTTGTTTTAACCCTGACAGCAAGATGGATCCTAGCTATGATGATTAACACTTGACTTTAGCGGGGGATGAATCAAATCCCACCTTCACAGCATAATCCTATGCATGCTCACTCTGAAGTACACCCCCACTATGTTCAGTGGGGCCTCCTCAAAAGTAAACATATACAGGATTGTAATCTCAATCCTAGAATTCCTCTAAGGAAATTGTATGCATTAAAATAGATGTCTTTTAGATGTAGGAGAGTCTTCAGTGTGTTCTCCTGCTGACATATAAGAAAAATAGTTCATTCTTGCATACAATGGATAAGTTCAGAAACCATTTGGGAATTTCAGGTATGCCACAGTAGCAATCAAAGCTTACAGGAGATTGGACTGTCATTTAGGAACTTCTATAAATACCAGTAAATCATATTTGTATATAACAGGGCACACTGCTTTTTTGGCCCTGAAAGCTGCCTCCAGTGTTGGTAGGAGAGCTGTGCACACATGCCGCACACCCACCCACCATTAACAGGAAATTAGCAATCCCAGCAGCTTTAGAGGTTCTGGAGAAGGCTTTCCCCCTCCCCCAAATCCTGATTGGGATCGTTGCTAACAGCAGTACAAGAACAGCAATCAGTAGAGCGGTCCATGCAGCCGTGGGTTGTGCAGTCTGGTAAGGCCATTCTATAGTAAACACAAGAAGCTATAGGTTCATAAAAATCCACACACACACACACACACACACACACACACACACACACACACAAATTTTAGCTGTGATCTCCAAGAACATCTCACCCAATGTGCATGAGATCTTACAATATGAGATTCAGATATTAGAAACTATACACGTGCGCTATCCCTGCTTTGACTCAGACTCCAGTTTGGCGCTTCAGAAAATGGCCCACTTCTCCTTGGACCAGTTTGGAGCCATTCCACTTCGACTTGGTACCGAGGCTAAGCAGAGATTGGTCTGAGGAGAAACAGGTCAGAACTGGATGTAAGCTGAGATTCAGAAAGATGTCAGGCTCCTATCTCCCTTGTTTTGTTTCCCCCTCTCATAGGTGACTGTGTAGCTGCTCCGAGATACAGTTCAGGACATCTGGAAAAGAAGGACTTGCTGGATTAGGTGGCTAGCTGCCACCACCACTGGAGCTGCCCCACTCCCCTGGAATGGGCAGTATTGATAGAGCTGTCCACCAACCCCCAGTTTCGACACGGACTGTGGTTCAGTGCTTTGAAAAATGGCACTCTTGTTTGGATCGATTTGGAGTCAGTCTGCTTCAGTTCTGATCACTTTGGAGGGAAGCCTGGTCGAGAGCTGGTTGGCCACTGTGTGAACAGAGTGCTGGACTAGATGGATGCTCGGTCTGATCCAGCATGGCTCTTCTAATATGTTCTTAAGCCTGTTTCTCCTCAGGAAACCCCAGAAATGGTCTTAATTCAGCTCAGGCTTTGGCGAAATCCAATGCACATCCCTACTAGAAACTGTAACAAAAATTATAAAACAAAGACCAATCAAAAATTTGTGTGCTGCAGTGGTTGCAGAAAGTACGCACCTATTAAGTAGCTTTGCTTTTTGAGCATAGTAAGCTGTTTCTGTTCATGTTCACTGAGATCTTCCTCTGTTTTTGCTGCATCTTCTATTAATCTTGCTTTCCTCTGGAATATTCTGTAAGGCGTAGGATTAATAATTGGAAATTTCAGAAGGTTCAAGGTAGTTCCTGGGGAAAAAACACATATCCATGGTTAGGACTATATGAAACCAATTAAGAATTAGGATTCCGAAATAGGTATAAGAAATATATGACCCCAGCACTATCGTATGAGGCTCAAAGCTCTTGCTAGCATCCCAAAAATCTTTAGGCCAGACAGCTGTAGAGAGAAGATTTATTTATTTACATCATTCTTAGCCTGCACTTCAGCCAAACAAGACTCCTAGAGCAGTTTACAAAGATTAATGAGATAGTCCCTCAGACTTACAAGCAAAAAGACACAACTGAAAAGGAAAAGAGATTGGGGGCAGGGAGGAAAAAAAGCAAAACTCAAGCACCAGTTCTTAGTTCCAAAGTTCTTATGGGTGTTCTTTCTGGCAGGGAAAGGTGAAACAACCTCCCTGCAGCTGTTTCTTCTATGGCCAATGTACGGGGGTTAGGCTGGTCTCCTCCTTGCTGTGATGTTCTTCATGGGAGGCAGACTCCCACTGGCCCTTTGTTCTCTGGCCAATGGATGAGGCCAGAGCCTGCAATCTGAGAAATGTCAGTTGGAGCTTTAGAATGTGCAGTGGTATGGCAAAATCTTGTTCCAATATTTATCACTTGTGGACATCCTATGCACTCTAGAACTTGTATAATGTAACCATGAGCCAAGAGGTTCCCAGTTCAAAACTCTCCTCAATCAGGACCTTATGAGATGTCTCACGCAAGCCACTGTGACTCAGACTCATTCCACCATATTGCAGTGCCAGTTTAATATTTTATTTATTGCATTTATATCCCACCTTTTTTCCTCCAAGGAACCCAAGGTGGCATACATAATCCTCCTGCTCTCCGTTTCATCCTCACAACAACCTTGTGAGGTAGATTGGGCTGAGAGTTTGTGACTGGCCCAAAGCAACCCAGTGATCTTCCATGGCCGGGTGGGGACTAGAACTCAGATCTCCGGACTCTACACACTCTAGCCACTACACCACATTGGCTCTCAAGTAATATTGACTTACTTTACATTGGCTAGATGTAATTTCAAAATATGTTTGTCATTCATGAACTGCAGCAAGCTTTGGGCTCACAAAGTCCAACTCCCCTTGCTCCATCCTTAATGCACAAGGGGAAGAAATGCAAAGCTTCCAATTGTGGATTGTAATGAGCAGCAGTTTACTGTTTTGTTCAGATACAGAAAATTGTGATTTGGACAAATCATAGATAATCAACTAACCATTACATCTGAATCTGGCCAATGTTAGATGAATAATTGCAAGATAAATGCATGCAATTTAAGAATTGAAAGAAACAAATAGTATTCATGTCAGCTCATATTTATCAAAGGCTTACCTATATATATTTAAGACTGAGTAAGATGAATTGACTGCTACATTTGTAGAAAGAAAATAATTATGATGTGACCATTAAACTAATGAGTGAATTCATGGGACTGTAAAAGCCACTCAGTTCATAGAACTGTAACCTTATTTATTATTGCATTTATATCCTGCCTTTTTTCCTCTAATGAACCCAAGGCGGTGTACATAATCCTCCTCCTCCTCCTCTCCATTTTATCCTCATAAGAACAACCTTATGAGGTAGGTTGGGCCGAGAGTCTGTGACTGGCCCAAAGTCACCTAGTGGGTTTCCATTGCCAGGTGAGGACTAGAACCCAGATATACCAACTCCCAGTCCCTATACTTTAGCACTACACCATACTGGCTCTTATGAGGTCTTAGACAAGTCACTAAAAGGGATCAGGATGACCTTCATACAAAATACTTTTCATATCTAATTGTGACATTACTGCAGTACTTAATACAGTTGTGTCTGCATTATACTGAAGAGTTACAGAAAGACTGAATTATCTTTTCCATTTTTGTTGTATCCTTCTTCAGACAGTACAGTATTCTAGATCCAGGTTTACATAGCATTACAACATTTTCAATAGCATTTTCTAATCATCTCTAGTCATCTTTTGGGGCATGGGCAACACTTTATTAAGTGGTCAAACTCAATAACTTTGTATAACTACAACTATGATCAGTTTTCCCAATACACACATTCTGCAATCAGTAGTACTGGATTTCAAACACCATTAGCTGTGTAACAAGAGTCATTCACCCTGTTCAGATGACATGCTAAGCCATGGTGGTTCAGCATTTTGAGCTAAACATTATGGTATAGCATGTTGTGTGAACCATGACTAAGCGTGTTGTGTAAACCATTCCTAACCATGGTGGCTACATAAACATGGTTTAAACTTGCCCACTAACCATTTGCTGCAAAATGGTTAGCTGCCTAACCATAGCTCAGTGTGTTTTCTGAACAGGCTCATTCAGTCTTTACCTAACCCTTTCATCCTCTTTAGATATAACTTAAGTACCATGTTAATGTCACAATTTGGATGGTGCTGTCATACTATATGTTCTATTGCCCAACCCTTAGACTTTACACATGCAGATACATGACTAGAATGGAGCATACTACAAGTTGTATCCAATGTTAGTCCTATTTAGAGCTGACCCACTGAAATGGATGGGAATCCCATTCATTTCAAAAGGTCTACTGTAAGTAGGACTAACATGGGGTGCAACCCTACGTCAGTGAATTATCAAAAAAATGTGACACATCATACGTTATAGGATCTAGCCTCCTGCAGTATGAACAGGAACTCCCACCCACCCCCACACACTTTATGACAGCACTTTGCAAACATGAGACAAAGCAGCTCAAAGGAGTCTTCAGAAGCAACCTGGCTGGCCTGCCACCCCAACTTATGCATGTCATTTGTATCCCATTGACAGTATAAAGATTGTGGTTTTTTTTACCATCTTGTAATTTACAGAACATTTCCTGTATGATTGTCTGCAGGCAATCTGTACTATAGATAACTAGACAATTGTTATCATTTATTTACATAGCGCTATCACATGGCACTGAACCAAATAAGAATAAAACAGCAAGTTTCTGCCATAATAAAATCTCAAAATAAAACCAAAGGGAAGTGAAAGGAATAAAAAGTGGTTATTTATAAGCCAGACTTCAGGTATGTCTAGAAGGCCTTTAAGAGCTGGTGTAGCATAGTAGCTAAGAAACTGAGCTACAAATTAAGATGTCTGTGGTTGTATTTCACCTCTGCCATGAAGATGAGAACGTGCAATATGGGGATAACAATATTGGCCACTGGATTGTTTGAAGGACAACAAAATAATATATGTTGAGTACTTTCAACACTTTAGTGCTATATAAAGTTTAAATACTGACATGTCCGAGCTTAAGCCTCCCTTGGTCTTCCAGTCACATGGCAGATAAAGATAATGTGTGACCAGTTCTCATCAAATATGTTTTCCTACAAAAGCCCATGCATGCCATGCATTTGCTGGCCTTTACCTGCCACATCATAGTAGAGTTGGAAGGGGCCTATAAGGCCATTGAGTCCAACCCCCTGCTCAATGCAGGAATCCACCTTAAAGCATCCCTGACAGATGGCAACATGAAAGCTGCATCTATGCAATGTGCATGGCCAACTCCTAGCCTTTGGTGGTTCACCTTCAGCATTCTTGGACCTGCACTCCAGAACTCAAAACACAAGCATCACACTCCCATATGGGTTTCCCCTGCATGGCCTCACAGAGTAAAAGTGCAGTTAGCAAAATCCCCCAAGTCCCTCTGACCTGGCCAAGGAGAGATGGTTGCCCTGTTGATTGCATCGGAGGCTCTGGACTTGCAGTAGTCTGAGTACAAGAGGGTATTGAAGAGGGTAGACTTCCCAGTGTTGGTGGCTCCCACGAGGTACACATCCCCATTGAATTTCCAGGAGCGCTGCAACTTGGAGATCAGCTCTTCCACCCCATAGCCGGTCTTGGCACTGATGAGGTGCACGTCAACCACACGCCGGCTGGTGCTGGTGCTGGCCCGGCTCATGTCTACGAGGCCAGCACGGGCGCAGATCTCCAGCAGCTGCTCTTGGAGGCGCTTCAGATATCGGACGGAGTCTCCGGGCAGCATGTCCACCTTGTTGCCCAGCACGAAGACGTGGGCCTGGCTGCCCACCAGCTCGGGCAAGCCGGGCACGAGCGAGTCCGGCAGGTCCAGCACATCCACCATGCAGAGCACCAGGGGTGGGCGGCCGTGGCGAGGAGGGCGGCGCAGGGCGGTGCTCACCAGGCTGCGGTAGTCTTCCCGGGACATCTGCACCCGCAGAGCCCGCTGGTGATGCACGAGGAGCCAGCAGCGCTGGCACACGGCCCCCTCCAGCGCCTGCTGCTCGCGGCTGGGCCGCTCCCTGGCGGGGTCCCGCGGCTGCCCCTGCCTCAGCCCGTCGCTGCCTTCCGCCGCCTCCTCCTCCTCCTCCGGCGGCGGCGGCGGCGGCGGCGGCGGCTCTTTAGGCCCTACCAGGCTGAGGTATTTCTCGCTGGGCAGGTACCCGGGCACGGCAGGGTCCCGGCAGTGCAACTCCGCGCCACAACCCGAGCAGCTCACGCCGCTCGACGGCACCGAAGGGTCCGGCCGCCCCGCCACTTTGTGGCCCTGCCCTGCGGGCTTCCCGCGCCGTTCTTGGAGCTGCTGCTTCGGTCGCCGCCGGTCGCCCCGAGCCCGCTCCGGCTCGAGCTCGTCCTCGGCTCCCCGGGGCGGCGCGTTTTCCTCCTCGGGCGCCCGCTGCTTCCTGGCGGATGCGGCGGCGGCGGCGGCGGGCTCCTCACGGAGATACTCGGGGAAGACGAACTCCTCCTGCTCCTCCTGCGCCGCTATAACCGCCGCCTCCCAGCGCCGTCGTCCGTCGGCTGCGGGCCGCCCAGGCAACGCGCTGCTGCTGCTCCTCCACCTCCCGCACACGGGCCCTGGAAGCGGCCGGCCCCGGAGGCGAGGCCAGGCCAGCAGCCAGGCACGCCGGAGGCCGTTCATGCTCCTCAGCAGGCGAAGGGACGGACCCCGAAGGCAGGCAGGGGAGCGCGTGAGGCGAAGGGGACAGAGCCAGCCGGCCAGAGCGGCGCCGGGTGCGCGGTCCGCCAGGCACTCCCGCCCCCTGCCGGAGAAGTGCGGGGGTGGCAAAACGGGCGCGCGGCGCGCTTCCCGTCTCTGCTGGGCCCTCGCTTAAGACAAGGCTGGCTTCAGTGGAAGCTGGTGGCTCCGATTCCAGTGGGTCAGAACTCTAGTGCAGCTGTTTTAGGATGCTTTTTAGGAAGTTTTTTTTTTTTAAATGTATACTTTGTTTTTAATCGGTATTTTATACTTGCTGTTGTTCCCCGCCTCGATCAAAATGGAGAGGCGGGTAAGAAATAAAATAATAATAATAATAATAATAATAATAATAATAATAATAATAATAATTAAAGTCCCCCCCTGGACTTCTGACTGAACCCCCCCCACACACACACACACACCGGTTTACTTTGAAGGTTACAGCTTCTTTCGCGTGTGCTTTACGCAGTGCGGTTTACTTCCAAGTAAGCGCTTTATTAAGGGACGGTGTAAAAGCCGGAACAGAACGGAACAGGCCGGAACGACCCCATTATATTAAAAAACCATACCAAAAACAGTGGCATGTGTTAGCAACACTTGGGAACAATAATTTAGGACTAAAACCATTGCAATATTATATCACTATTAACCCCAGAACTCCCAAAACAACATCCGGAACAGAATGGGATGGCCGGAACGGCCACTTCTGAATGAGCGATATCAACCAAACTCACCAGTTATGCATAACTCCATGGCAGGGATGCAAGAAGCCACAAAAAGTGCAAAGAAACTGTGTTCCGATACTCGTTCCGCGCATAGTGCATATTGAGCAAAACGGGCCGGGACAGCAGCTTCCAAGTAAGGTATGTTAACCAAACTCAACAGATGGACATGACTAGGTGGGACACATATAGAAAGCTCCAAAAGTTGCCCTGAAACCACGTTCCGATACTCGTTCCGGGCAAAAGCCCATAATACGCAAAACGGGCTGTAACGGCAGCTTCCCGATGAGATAAGTCAACCAAACTCAACAGATGCACATGACTAGGTGGGACAAATATAAAAAGCTCAAAAAGTTTCTCCGATAACACATTCCGGTACCCGTTCCGGGCAAAAGCCCGTATTGTGCCAAACGAGCCGTAACGGCAGCTTCCAAGTGAGGTAAGCCAACCAAACTCACCAGACGCATATGACAAAGTGGGACAAATATAGAAAGCTCCAAAAGTTGCCACGAAATCACGTTCCGATCCCCGTTCTGGGCAAAAGTCCATATTGTGCAAAACCGGCCGGGACAGCAGCTTCCAAGTGAGGTATGTTAACCAAACTCACCGGACACACATTACTAGGTGAGCCCGATATAATAAGCTCCAAAAATTGCCCCCAAACAACGTTCAGATACCCGTTCCGGGCAAAAGAGCGTATTGCGCAAAACGGGCCGTAACGGCAGCTTCCCGATGAGATAAGTCAACCAAACTCACCAGATGCATATGACAAGCTGGGACAAATATAGAAAGCTCCAAAAGTTGCCCTGGAACCACGTTCAGATACCCGTTCTGGGCAAAAGTCTGTATTATGCAAAACGGGCCGTAACGGCAGCTTCCAAGTGAGGTAAGTCAACCAAACTCACCAGACGCATATGACAAGGTGGGACAAATATAGAAAGCTCCAAAAGTTGCCCCCAAACCACATTCCGATCCCCGTTCCGGGCAAAAGTCCATATTGCGCAAAATGGGCCGTAACGGTAGCTTCCAAGTGAGCTAAGTCAACCAAACTCACCAGATGCACATAACTAGGTGGGACAGATGTAAAAAGCTCCCAAAGTTGCCCCCAAACAACGTTCAGATACCCGTTCCGGGCAAAAGCCCGTATTGTGCCAAACGAGCCGTAACGGCAGCTTCCAAGTGAGGTAAGCCAACCAAACTCACCAGACGCATATGACAAAGTGGGACAAATATAGAAAGCTCCAAAAGTTGCCCTGAAACCACGTTCCGATACTCGTTCTGGGCAAAAGCCCATAATACGCAAAACGGGCCGTAACGGCAGCTTCCCGATGAGATAAGTCAACCAAACTCAACAGATGCACATGACTAGGTGAGCCCGATATAATAAGCTCCAAAAATTGCCCCCAAACAACGTTCAGATACCCGTTCCGGGCAAAAGAGCGTATTGCGCAAAACGGGCCGTAAGGGCAGCTTCCCGATGAGATAAGTCAACCAAACTCACCAGATGCATATGACAAGCTGGGACAAATATAGAAAGCTCCAAAAGTTGCCCTGGAACCACGTTCAGATACCCGTTCTGGGCAAAAGTCTGTATTATGCAAAATGGGCCGTAACGGCAGCTTCCAAGTGAGGTAAGTCAACCAAACTCACCAGACGCATATGACAAGGTGGGACAAATATAGAAAGCTCCAAAAGTTGCCCCCAAACCACGTTCCGATCCCCGTTCTGGGCAAAAGTCCGTATTGTGCAAAATGGGCCGTAACGGTAGCTTCCAAGTGAGGTAAGTCAACCAAACTCACCAGATGCATATGACAAGGTGGGACAAATATAGAAAGCTCCAAAAGTTGCCCCCAAACCACGTTCCGATACCCGTTCCGGGCAAAAGTCCGTATTGCGCAAAATGGGCCGTAACGACAGTTTCCCAATGAGTTAAGTCAATCAAACTCACCAGACGCACATAACTAGGTGGGACAGATGTAGAAACCTCCAAAAGTTGCCCCGAAAACACGTTCTGATACCCGTTTCGGGCAAAAGTCCCTATTGCGCAAAATGGGCCATAACAGCAGCTTCCCAATGTGGTAACTCAACCAAACTCACCAGATGCACATGACAAGGTGGGACAAATATAGAAAGCTCCAAAAGTTGCCCCAAAACCACGTTCCGAGCAAAAGTCCATATTGCGCAAAATGGGCCGTAACGGCAGCTTCCAAGTGAGGTAAATCAACCAAACTCACTAGACACCTATGACAAGGTGGAATATAGAAAGCTCCAAAAGTTGCCCTGAAACCACGTTCCGATCCCCGTTCCGGGCAAAAGTCCATATTGCGCAAAATGGGCCGTAACGACAGCTTCCCAATGAGGTAAATCAAACAAACTCACCAGACGCACATTACTAGGTGGGACAGATATAGAAAGCTCCAAAAGTTGCCCCGAAACCACGTTCCATTACCTGTTCCAGGCAAAAGTCTGTATTGTGAAAATCGGGCCGTAACGGCAGCTTCCAAGTGAGGCAAGTCAACCAAACTCACCAAACACATATAACACTCACCAAGAGGTATCGGAATGTGGTTTGGGGGCAACTTTGGAGATTTTTCTATTTGTCCCACCTTGTCATGTGCGTCTGGTGAGTTTGGTTGACTTACCTCATTGGGAAGCTGCTGTTACAGCCCGTTTTGCGCAATATGGGCTTTTGCCCGGAACGAGTATCGGAACGTGGTTTCGGGGCAACTTTTTGAGCTTTCTATATTCCACCTTGTCATATGCGTCTGGTGAGTTTGGTTGACTTATCTTATCGGGAAGCTGCTGTTATGGCCCGTTTTGCACAATACACTCTTTTGCCCGGAACGGGTATCTGAACGTGGTTTGGGGGCAATTTTTGGAGCATTATATCGGGCTCACCTAGTCATGTGTGTCTGGTGAGTTTGGTTAACATACCTTACTTGGAAGCTGCTGTCCCGGCCTGTTTTGCGCAATATGCACTATGTGCGGAACAGGTATCGGAACGCAGTTTCTTTGCACTTTTTGTGGCTTCTTGCATCCCTGCCATGGAGTTATGCATAACTGGTGAGTTTGGTTGATATCGCTCATTCAGAAGTGGCCGTTCCGGCCATCCCATTCTGTTCCGGATGTTGTTTTGGGAGTTCTGGGGTTAATAGTGATATAATATTGCAATGGTTTTAGTCCTAAATTATTGTTCCCAAGTGTTGCTAACACATGCCACTGTTTTTGGTATGGTTTTTTAATATAATGGGGTCGTTCCGGCCTGTTCCGTTCCGTTCCGGCTTTTACACCGTCCCCTTTATTAATTAATTAATTACATTTCTATACCGCCCAATAGCTGGAGCTCTCTGGGCGGTTCACAAAAATTAAAAACATTCAAAGTATAAACAACAGTATAAAGCCGTAATATAAAATGCAATATAAAAGCTTAACCAGATAAAAACAGCAGCAATGCAAAATTACAAATTTAAAACACCAAGTTAACATTTATTTATTTAGGGTTCAGTAGAAGTGCTGGAGCAGCCCTGCTTCTCTTTAAGTGGCTGGGATGGAGCGTGGCCTGAACAGCCGTCCTTTAGGGGTAAAATGCAGCATCTCACAGATACAAGTCTCCAGTGCAATAGCCTACAGTGCACATATTAATATTAATATTAAGGGAGCTTCGGCTATTGGGCAGTATAAAAATGCAATAAATAAATAAAATAATAAATAAGATACAGATATGCAATAGAACAAGTGCATAGTAGAACATAAACTATTTCAAGTTGCTCGCATTTCCTTCTTGCTGGTCACATGTCTAAACTCCCTGACACCGTCACATGCGTGTCAAAAATCATCAAAGTAAAGGAGATCCCACAGAGCATATTTGGAATTCTAGTCAACCCTCTGAAAAGTGTCCTGGGGCACAATCCCATGGATTCGTAGGCTTCTGTAGGCCCTTTTTCTGTCTAAACATGCCTAATCTCTTTCTCTCTCTTAGTCTAGCTCCATTTCTATACGCCACAACGCACAGGATTGGGGGCGGGGCCTGCGGCGCTTGCGCAATGCGCGCTCAGAGCCCTGATTGGGCCTTCTCACTCGCTGTAATCGAGCCCGCGGCCGAGGAATCGACACACTCGCTGCGTGGGGACTAAACTACGCAGGCGCGAAAGTTCCACCTCGGCCCGTCAGAGCACGTCCCAGCCTTATCTCTATGGGGAACCCAGCAGCCTTCGCGCAACCGTAGTGTGAACGGAAGTGACGCTTTGAAGGGAAAGGAAGTGGCTGGGAAATGTGAGCGGTGCGCAGGCGCGGTTATAATTTTGCGGTTCCGCTTCAGAGCGGCGTTTTCTGCCTTCGTAGTGTCCGCGCGAGTTTCCGACGTTGGGAGTTTGTGCCCTGGCCTGAGGCCCCTTTGTCAAGATGTACGATGCGGATGAAGGTGAGCCCCTACTTAAGGGAGCCGAACGGGATTCAGCCGGTCTCTGGCTGTGGTGTTTGGGTTTTGGGGGGTGGGGGTGTCTGATGACATTCGTCGCTCTTAAAGGTAAACCCATCCGTCGGGAAGGCGCATGAAGTCTCCTCAGCCTGCTTCATAAAGCTACTATTTCTTGAGGGCTCAAAGCCTTTCAACGACACTGGCTCAGTCATCCTTATAACACCTCTGGGTGCAAAAGGGTTTTGCAATGTTGAGGGCTGTGAACGTGTTGGTTTTTTTTAGCAAACATTATTATTATTATTATTATTATTATTATTATTATTATTATTATTATTATTATTATTATATTTATATTTATTTGTATCCCGCCTTTTGCCCAATGCTGGGCCTCAAGGCAGCCTTACAAAGTTTAAAACATATATGGGGTGGGGGGGAAACAAAACCATAAACGTTTAAAATACACAACAAAATTATAAGACATTAACATAGATGGAGGGCCAGATTATTCTCCAAAGGCCTGCTGGAACAAAAAGGTTTTAGCCTGCTTCTGAAAGCCCATCAAGGAGGGAGCCAGTCTCACTTCCCCGGGAAGAGAGTTCCAGAGCTCTGGAACAGCCACCGAGAAGGCCCTCTCCCATGTCCCCACCAAGCGCGCCTGTGAAATGGATTGACCCTCAGAATAATGCTGCACGAAGCAGTACCTTGAACTGTGCAGTTTTCACCACAACCTGATAGAGTGACCATATGGAAAGCAGGACAGGGCTCCGATTCACGAGCAGTATGCCACAGAATACCATCAGCTGCTGGGGGTAGAGGAGGGCTGTTGCCTTCCTGTCCTGCTTGTGGGTTTCTCAGAATAACCCCATGGATCAGTGGGGGGAAACGACCATGGAACTGATAACCTAGGGAGATTCTTACTGCCTCAGATAGCTCCAGTACCTGAGGGTGTAAGCCTATGTGCACCACTTGCTGGGGAACATGGGTGGGAGGGTCCTGTTGCACCATGTCCTGCTTTGTTGGGAGGGGTTTTGTCACACTGTGTGAACAGAGTGCTAGACTAGATGGACCTTCGGTCTGATCCAGCATGGCGCTTCTTATGTTGTTAGTGGGCTCCCCCACACTAGAGGCCTTCAAGAGGCAGCTGGACAGCCATCAGTCAGGTATGCTTTAAGGTGGATTCTTGCACTGAGCAGAGGGTTGGACTTGATGGCCTTAGAGGCCCCTTCCAACTCTATGATTCTATGATTCTACGAGAAGGGAATTTCAGCAGGTGTCCTTTGTATGCATGCAGCACCTGGTAAAATTCCCACTTCATTACAACAGCCTCCAGCGCTGTTAGAAACACTTATAACAGCTGTACTGACATGTCGATCCACAACCCATATATACACACAGAAGTATTTAGTAGCAGTAAATAAATATGATACAGTTTAAGACAGGATTGGAATAATGAATTGGAATGTTCTATTTTGCCTAATCAATGGACTGTTGTTCTAGCATCCGTAACTGAAGCTTCTGTGGATCTTAGGCTACAACTTATTCGGGGGGGGGGGGAATTATTTTGGGTTTATTGGATTCCACAATGCCTTTTCATTAGGGGTCTGTCTAAATTGAACAATTGTTGGAGATGTACGGTAATACATCTAATTCTTCCTTAACTCGCATGTTTTGGCAATGTCTGTAGTCACCCCTTTTGGGGAGGACATTATAATGATAAACTTCACATTGAAACAATCTATAATATGGAACAAAGTGCATGTCCTCCTAAATTACTTACGGGCTTCTTGGAAGTTAACACATGGTCAGTGCAGATGGATCTTCAGGGCCCCCATGACAGCCAAAAAACTTATATTATCATGTTGGAAAGAAAAATGCTCACCTCCATAATGCAACGGGCTGAAGACCTGATAAGACTTTTGAATGGGTGTTACATAGGTGCAATTTGTGAGTGGATAAATACATGGATCTCTGGTGTGCTTTTCTTGAAATCTTTGTATAACTCTCTTCCCCCCCCTTTTTTTTAATGAATGGTACACATGATGAAAAATGATATTCCTATATATGTATTTTTTTTCCCTTTACACGATGTATTTTCTGTTCTGTTTTGTTGATATACACAATAAAAAGGAAAAAAACAGTTAAAGCTTCAGGAGCCCTGCCCTCTTTTGTACCTGGTCACACTAGGCGGGGCTCCTGCAGCTTTAACTGTTGTGATGAAGAGGGGATTTCTCTAGGTGCTGCATGCATACAAATGACACCTGCTGAAATCCCCTTTCTGTACAACTGTTAAAGATACAGGAGCCCTGTCCTCCTTTCCACATGGTCACCCTACTCAACCAGCTTACGGCAGAACTGGGAAAGAGACTCCAGTCTTTCTGTTTAACTATTTAATCTTTCTGTAAGACCCTGTTCGGATGACATGCTAAGCCACAATGGTTAAGAATTTTGAGCTAAATATTATGGCTTCGTGTGTCATGTGAACCACAACTTAGCGTGTCGTGTGAACTGTTCCTAATCATGGTGGCTGCATAACCATGGTTTTAACACGCTCACTAACCATTTGCTGCAAAAGGGTTAGCAGTCTAACCATGGCTTAGCATGTTGTCTGAACATACCCTAAGTCTTTGGTCTGCTTTAGGCAGAGCTGTCTCACAGAGCAGTCAGATACATGTTTACTTGGAAGTAAGTCTCACTGTGTCCAATGGGGCTTACTTTCAGGTAAGTGTCTATAGGATTCTGTTAAGGATTGTGGTAGTATCACAACTAGAGAGGTGAATCATCTTCCTGTGCAAGTAAATTGATGCCATGGCTCAGTGGTAGAACACAGAGACAAATCTTTTGCATGGAGGAACTTGCAGGTCCACTCTCCCCAAAGATCTTGAATAGTAGGCCTGGGAAATACCTCTGTCAGAGATTTTGGAGTGCTGCTGTCATTTTGGATTTATTGGCTGGTGATCTTATGAATAAATACCATATTTCTTTGATTCTAAGATGCCATCGATTGTAAGACACACTAATTTCAGTACCACCAACAGAAAAAAAGCTTTGATTCTAAGAAATAATAAACACACCTGTAATTCTAAGATGCACCCTGTTTTTAGAGATGTTTATAGGGGGGAAAAGTGCATCTTAGAATTGAAGAAATACGGTACTTATTTTTAAGCCACTTAAAATGGATTTTGTGCAAATCTTTTCACGGTAGGGATTAAAGAAGCTACCATTACAGTTATTGGTCTTCCCTTTTTTTGACAGATATGCAATATGATGAGGATGATGATGAAATCACTCCAGATTTGTGGCAAGAAGCATGCTGGATTGTCATCAGGTAACTTTCTAAATTTGTTCCGATCCAGCCAAAGTTGAGGTTACTATATGTTTTTATGCAAAACTAATCCCACTAAGATCAGTAGGAATCACTCCTGAGTAGATGTGCATACGATTACAGCTTTTAAGAAGCTTAACCTGGGCTGTGTACATTGTTTCTTGTCTTAGTATTGACTGTCTGAGTTAAATTGAGATAATAGGATAGCATATAATATTATGCTATTCTAAGACTGCAAATATTTTTCCCCATTTATTTATTTATTTACAATATTTATATACTGCTCCCCATTCAAGAATTTCGGAGTGGTGAAAAATAGTGGTCAAATGTTTATGTTCAAGACAGACTTATTTTGAAAACAATTTTTGTAAACAATTTGCTTATACTTTGACACCACAGTTTCTATGCTGCTTAAAATGGCACAAATGCCTAGAATTACTTTATTCTATAAAAATCAGTACAATGCTAGACATGGCATGAAAGGTTAGCCTTTCACTGTACACTTGATATGAATGCCTCTGTACTCAATTTCAGATGTTTATAGCAGGTTTCATGAAATACCTGAACCTCAATGGTTTTGCACCTCTGTATTTTTAAAATTCATTATGATGACTCTGTGTTCTAGTACATTTATCCCCCACCATGTTTTTACTAAGGACTGCTGCACCTAAATCTCTTGTTCCTTATCTACTGGTGAGGCACCACTGCTTACTTGCTAAATAGTATGAATGGGCAAGAACCACTTGCAGAATGCATAGGGATTGCTTATCTGTAAGTGTAGTTCTTCAAGTGGACCTTTCTGGTCATACTCTTTTCTCCTCCATCACTTGATTTACTCTGCTAGAAGCACATAAGGAGAAAAATCAAACTTTCCCCAGAACTCAGCAGTTGAACATGGAATGAATGCTTTATATGGAGGAGGCCTTTTGACTGATCAATTGCATTATTTGATTTAAAACTTTTTGGTCAGTTAAAAAGGTTACTCATTCATATCAACTGATCAAAAAGAAGTATTTCAACTACTTATAAAAAACGTAGATGGCAATTGCCATCTTAGAAGTTACATTCCTTCACCTGCTTTGTGCAGGACGGAATGCTTCTTCTCAAACTATGTGTGCTACAATACACATGTGAACCTAAAAATGAAGAGAGTGTGCTTTTCCTTTTGGAGCTCTTGGTTTTGCTCATATGCAAATTCAATCAATTGATCGATGTATGAATTTTAGTCAGTCAAATGACAGCTCTTAGTAACAGTCTTTGAAGTACCTCTATTCTGAATGCATTAATGTTATAGTTTGCATTGGTAATTCTCATTATTTAACTCCTTCAAAGCTCCTATTTTGATGAAAAAGGCCTGGTCCGACAGCAGCTGGATTCTTTTGATGAGTTCATTCAGATGTCTGTGCAGAGAATTGTCGAAGATGCTCCACCAATTGATCTACAAGCAGAAGCTCAACATGCTACAGGAGAAGTGGAAGAGCCGGTAAAAGGCAGTCTTGCCAAGTTGTATTTTGTTCAAAGTAAAGTGCAAGTTTTACTTGTGCTCAAGTCAAAGAAATGTGTATCCTGCTAACGAGGGCAGTAATGTACTCTGTACTAAAAAAAATAAAAATAAAGCTGGTGCCCGAGCAATCCAAAATCTGTACCAAGCAAAGGTGAATTCTCTTGTCTGTGTAAATTGAACATAACTTTTGTATTTATGCAAAAGACGAAAATAATTTGTCTGTTGCATAATTCTGCAACTTTGGTATTTTTGCAGAATGTATTCTGATTTTCCTAATTATGAAGAGTATACCATGCCAGGCACTGAAGTTCATTTATTTACTTACACTATTTATGGCAGATGTTTCCATTTAAAAAACTAACCATGGTTGCTTACAATCAGTTGCAAAAAGCAAGCAATATAAAATTAGCAATAAAAACTGACTAAATAAATTAAATTGCAGATAAAGATGCATTAAACATATTCTAGGGAGTGTAATTTTCCAGGGTCTTCCAACTTTTGGGAATTTTATTCATCCTCTCTGGCTTCTAGGATTTCAGCAGGAATTGCGTGCATGTTTCCAAATATCTTTGCAACCATGAAGGTTAGGAACGTTTAAGCAGACGCTGATATTCTCTATTGTATTCTGCATTCAACACCATGATTTGTGCTTTTACTTTATTTTGGCATACATCTAGTCTTGCTAATAACCAAGAAATAAAATGAAGATGATTGAAAAAGCATCTAATTCTCATATTATATAAAATGTCTAATTGAAGCCACGTGTTTTGATTGTTTTCAGCCACGCTATCTTTTGAAATTTGAACAAATTTATCTGTCCAAGCCTACACATTGGGAAAGAGATGGTGCCCCTTCACCTATGATGCCAAATGAAGCCAGGCTGAGAAACCTTACGTAAGAAATATCAATTTCTATCATTAACAACATTATTTGGCGAAATCTTACCAATGAAGTACAATGTAGTACTACAAAAGACCTTTGGTTATATTGATATTGTATAAATTGCCAATTACACGGGGAATACTTGTTTACTATTTAATTAAAATTTTATTTCTCTGAAATGCATGTTAACTTCTCTTTCAAAGGTATTCTGCTCCATTGTATGTGGACATAACTAAGACAGTTATTAAAGAAGGAGAAGACCAGTTGCAGACACAGCATCAAAAAACATTCATAGGAAAAATTCCTATCATGCTGCGATCCACATATTGCCTACTAAATGGCTTAACTGACCGTGATCTTTGTGAATTGAACGAATGCCCCCTAGACCCCGGTGGCTATTTCATTATTAATGGATCAGAAAAGGTAAGGGTCAAGAATTCTCAGGAAGAACTTAAGAGTGCATGTGTTTGCTACCTGGTTGTTTCAGTCTGCTTCGTATGCCTGTCTTCCCTTTTAAGGTTACATCACACTTAAGTGATGTATTTGGACAGGGAAACATTTTTCTCCCTCTTCCATAATACTAGAACTTGGGGTCATCCCAGGAAGCTGATTGGTGGGAGATTCAGGCCAGATAAAAGGAAGTACTTCTTCACACAGTGCATAATTAAACTATGGAATTCGCTACCACAAGTTGTAGTGATGGCCACTAATTTGGACGGCTTTAAAACTGGGTTGGATAAATTGCTGGAGGCAAAGGCTATCAGTGGCTACTAGTCCTGATGGCTATGTGCTACTTCCAGTATCAGAGGCAGTAAGCCTGTACACACCAATTGCTGGGGAACATGGGTGGGAGGTTGCTGTTGCACTGTGTCTTGCTTGTGGGTTCCTGGCCAACAGCTGGATGGTCACCGTGTGAACAGAGTACCGGACTAGTTGGACCTTTGGTCTGATCCAGCATCAGGACTCTTCTTACGGTCTTATTAAAGGAGATGCGAAGAATGAAGTCTCACAGTTCTCACTATTTTCCACCATCCAGCAATCCAAAACACTGGGTTGTTCCTTCAAGGTTTCTAAGGTGGCATAATTTGTGTGGGTGCGTTGTGTTTTTCACAACCATTTTATCTTTAGAACAAACCTGGGAGGGAGGCTAAGCTGGGGGAAAAAGCGACTGCAAAAAAAGTGGCCTGCTTTGTTGCGGAGTGGAGATTTGAATCCAGGCTTCCTTGTGCAAGCGGTGATCTTGGACCAACACTTGCTCTTCCGTAACACCTTCCACTAGTCTCCAACTCAACAATCTCTAATGGCCTGTTTGCTATATTTTAGAAAACCAAAGTTCATCACTGTGTTTAAAATTATAACCATGAACTCTTAAGACAAACATTACCTTTATACTTGCTTATATTCCCTAAATAGGTTCTGATTGCGCAAGAGAAGATGGCTACAAACACTGTGTATGTGTTTGCAAAGAAGGATTCTAAATATGCATACACAGGAGAGTGCCGTTCTTGCCTCGAGAATTCTTCTCGGCCAACAAGTACTATATGGGTTAGCATGCTGGCCAGAGGTGGGCAGGTGAGCGTTTTTCAACAAATACCTAAAATCTGGGGATTGGTACAGGGCAAGGAATCCGCTTAAGGTCTGTAATTCTAAAAGTGAACCCCTTAAAAAGACCTAACCGACTTTTTGTATTGTATTTTGTATTTGGGTTTTTAGATTGTTGGATGTTTTCTTATGTTCTTAATGGTTTTAATTTTTGTGAACCGCCCAGAGAGCTTCGGCTATTGGGCGGTATAGAAATGTAATAAATAAATAAATAAATAAATGAGTGCCTTTCTTACTTCTCCCCTTCCTGTATTATATTTCGTGATTTGGGGGAGCAATGGATTTCTTCCCCATTCTGTTTCCCTCCCAGTCAGTCGAATATTAGCATCAATGCCCCCCTGAATTGCTTGGTGGGGTGAACTTGTAGTATTTTGGCTGTTTGACCCAAATATTTAGTCATTTGATCATAACTAGCTGTACCCGGCATAACATACGCCATTGTAGCATATCTTAAAGTTTATTAATTAAATATTATTTTGCGGGGGCGGGCTGCTTGGAGGCCACCAATACAGCGCCATCTGGCAGACCTAGGGGGGAGGGGGAGCAGGTGTCCCCCTCTCCCCAGGGTTCCTGTCAGCCCTGGGCCGCCCACCCAGCTTGCATGAGATTAGGCTGGGGCCTGGGCTCACAGCAGGCGAGCGGCCTCCCACCCGGCCGCCAAGGGCCCCGACCGTACTTCGCTCATGCTCCGGACCGTGGCGCTATCCCCTTCATGCGGGGGGGGGGGGGGAGCGAAGAGGCAGAAAGGGGGTTAGGATTACCTTGGAAAGCCTGGAGGAGTCGGGCGAGGGGCTTAGCAACCTGCATCAGCTGATGTTACACATTGTTACTGTTGCTTAGCAACCTGTATCAGCTGAAGCCTTTATGGAAACATACCTAAGCGTTTTGTATATATATAGAATAGATTCTGAAAGATGAATTGGGAACTATGTAAATGCTTGTACTGGGATCCTTAGAGTAAAGATTTGTTTTAAAAAGTTATCTCAACTAGAATGTATGGGATATAATATTTGCTTATAACAACAATGTAGTTAAAGCGAATAAACTAATATGTGCTACTTGTGGGCAAAAAAGTTGAAATTTTCTTTTCTTTTATCATTAGGGTGCAAAGAAGAGTGCCATAGGTCAACGCATTGTGGCAACGTTGCCATATATCAAGCAAGAGGTGCCCATCATTATTGTCTTTCGTGCATTAGGATTTGTCTCTGACAGAGACATACTGGAGCATATAATTTATGACTTTGAAGACCCTGAGATGATGGAAATGGTAATGTGCATTGACTTTGCGTTGATTCATGACGTAAAAGAATGTATATTTTTAGAAACATTTTTCTTGTGTTATGAAACCCCAAAACTGGTTGCAGACAGTTTTTGCAAGATCAGTTATGTGTATGTTCATTTCCACTCTCTAACTTCTAAAGTTTTCAGAAAGCTCCTCAAACTTGATAATGTCATGTTTTCTTTGTCCATGTGATAGGTTAAACCTTCTTTGGATGAAGCATTCGTCATCCAGGAACAGAATGTTGCATTGAACTTCATTGGCTCAAGAGGTGCAAAGCCTGGGGTCACGAAAGAGAAAAGAATAAAGTATGCGAAAGAAGTTTTGCAGAAAGAGATGCTTCCACACGTTGGTGTCAGCGACTTCTGTGAAACCAAAAAGGCTTATTTTCTTGGGTATGTAAAGATAAATAATACCATACATGGGGAAACATATTTGTCCATGATTTAGATTAGTGTTAAAATGTGACGCCAGAAGCCCGTAGAAACACTCTCCATTAAAATATATGAAACAATTCTGTTGCAGCTTGCAAGGCAACATTTATAGGTATAAGGGATCCAAACAGTTTTATTTCTAAGAAACATGGGATGCTTTTCCAATACTTGCTCACAATGATGTAATTGCACAACATAATAAAAATTCCACTCTTAGGGTGCAATCTGATGGGGATGGCTGTAAGCCTCCGAACTCAGAGGCCTACAGCCATCCAGTGCAGACTAGGAGGAGCGCAGAGGCAATCTTTGTCTCTATGGTCCTCCAGCTCTGCATTCTGCTAGATGGGCTTTTTGCCCGTCTAGCTGGAGCTCTGCAGAGGAGAAGGGAAGGAGCCCGGAGGATTCTGGGTAAGCCGGCCTCCCCAGTCTCCTACCCTCCCTGTGCACATAACCTCCCTCCTTTCTCTCTTCACAGAGGTCATCTGTATGACCTCAGACAGGCAGCCGGCACAGTTCTTTCCAACCTGATGGTGACCTTGGATCCAGGAATCCAAACTGTCCTTTGGCTCCCTCAAGATGCTGTCTAGAAGCCATTGGATTGCCTTCCCTGTCTCTTAGAAAGGCAAACTGACTTTCCCCTCCTTAAACGTTAATCTGGTAGTATAAGGGACTGAACGTTTATTGCAGGCAAATGAGATATTCTTTATTCTTTTATTTATCGTTACACATTTCTGCCACTCTTTCATCGCTAACAACATTTTGAAAACATATTCCAGAAGTAGTGTTTCCCAATTTGCTTAAATTACTATGTAATATGACTGTACCATAGTGGGAGCACCAGGGCGAATGCCCATGAGTGTAGGCAGCTGGAAGGTTTCGGTCCTGTAGCCAGAGATGCCACTATCCTACCCTAGAGTAAGTTTTAGTGTGGCGAAGGATCTTGATGAACAGGGAAAACTAACTTGCTGACAGTTATTATTATTATTATTATTTATTTATATAGCACCATCAGTG
Organism: Elgaria multicarinata webbii; assembly: GCF_023053635.1. Taxonomy (NCBI): domain Eukaryota; kingdom Metazoa; phylum Chordata; class Lepidosauria; order Squamata; family Anguidae; genus Elgaria; species Elgaria multicarinata. The sequence goes on from NC_086176.1 coordinate 11,122,935, forward strand.
TACATGGTGCTGTACAGATAACACAGTAAATAGCAAGACCCTGCCGCATAGGCTTACAATCTAATAAGGCAAATAGGTTGGCATGTATAGGCTGGGAGCAGCAATGATCCCAGAGCCAAAAAGAGTTAAGTATATTGCCGGTTATTTGAGGGATAGCAACAGAGGCTGGAAAATCACCTTCCAAACATGTGACTGAGATTGTGCTCTATTAGAACCAGGGGGCTTTTGATAGCAGCATTTCATGTAACGGCATGCATGTTCCAAGAGGTCTATTTGGGATATTTGCCTTCATGTGGGATATTTTGCTGATCCATGTGTGTAGTACAAATTGAATGTCCAACTGCCTTTAAATTAACTTCTCTTTGTTCGTTAGGTACATGGTTCATAGGTTATTGCTGGCAGCCTTGGGGAGAAGAGAGTTGGATGACAGAGATCACTATGGCAACAAACGGCTTGACCTTGCAGGACCATTACTTGCTTTCCTGTTCAGAGGGTGAGTGCAGCAAGTTGCTGTGGTTCCTGAATTCTGTCCAATACTGGCTTGGATCCTCAGAAGCACCTGCAGAAGGGGATGGGAGAAAGGTGGCTTTCCTTGCTCCTCCTCCCCCTGGCAAACCTCTCCCCCGCCCCCATGCTTTTCCCAAATGGAGTGGGCTGTGGTGCAGCGAGTCATGTGGGGATCAGCAAAAATCAGGTGGGATGAGGAGAGCATCATGCCTGAATTACATGGGCAGCATCTACGCTACTGCTTTAAAGCGCTTTGTAACTGTTTTGACAACTGTTGGGGCCCAGGACACACTCCATAGACAGTTGTCAAAACTGTTATAAAGCGCTTTAAAGCAGTAGTGTAGATCCGGCCTTGGTTGATTTAACTTAGTTTACGTTAATGTATATGTAGGTGACGGTTAAACCTCTTCTGATAGTTCTGAGTTCCTGGTAGTGTTGTTACAGGGACTGTTTGGCTTTGGGCCCATTGATCTATGTAACTATCTAGTGATCCGAGCTGTGCTGTGATTAGCTGAATATAGTATCATTCTGGATCACCTGATGGAATTCTCATCCCTTCTTTTCAAGGACCAGCTAGGTGCTCTGGATGATACCATGTCCAATTCATTTCTTTCTTACTACCTATGGGGGAGAGCCATGAATGAGCCTGTTCTCATAGTGGCTGAGAGTTCTTCCTAGAATATAATAACTGAACTGCTTGTTTTAAATGAAAATCTTATTTTTATGATACTGAGATGTTTGTTTTCATTGCTGTCACAGACTCGTTCTCAGGCTCCACACCTAAGAATTAGTCAAATTGATATCCGTGTAGCTGAATGTGGCTAGTTTTTTTCCTGGGTTTTGGCCTTTTAAGTTCCAATACTTTATGAGGAGCTTTGTGATGGGAGATGGAGAGCTGTACACGTCTAAATACATTTTCCCTGACTTCTTCAACAGAATGTTTAAGAACTTGCTGAAAGAAGTTAGAATATACGCACAGAAGTTTATTGACAGAGGGAAAGATTTTAACTTGGAGTTGGCCATCAAAACTCGGATTATATCAGATGGTTTGAAATACTCATTAGCTACAGGGAACTGGGGAGACCAGAAGAAAGCTCACCAGGCCAGAGCTGGAGTATCACAAGTAGGTGTTTGTAGGTCTCGTGGAGTTGTACGTTTTCTCAGGTAAATATGATATTTGAATTTAGGCTCTCTAACTATGGTTTTCATAGAATCCTGTTAGAGAGCTACAACCAGCTAGAGCAGCCTTCCTCAACCTGGGGCGCTCCAGATGTGTTGGACTACAACTCCCAGAATGCCCCAGCTGGCTGGGGCATTCTGGGAGATGCAGTCCAACACATCTGGAGCGCCCCAGGTTGAGGAAGGCTGAGCTAGAGAGTGATAATGGTTTGTGTGTTTGTGTGTGTTTTCTAATCCACAGCAACCGTTCTCTTTGCTTGAGTTCCCCTTCCAGGGGCCTCAGCTTCTCAGCTCTTGACACACAGCGCTTCCCTTTGCCAGCAGCTCAGTCCCTTCTGTTCTTAAGCACTCATTTCCCTCATCCAAACTGGCCTTACACCTGCACTCTCCTTGGTAGCAGCTGCACACTGTGTCCTTTCCTTTCCCCTCAGTAGTTTAAACTACAGGGTGGATAAAAATCAATGATTTCTTTAAAAGTTTGTTTGTTTTATTTAAATCGGATTTTTTTTTAATAAAATGCTTTTTGAGGAAAAATCTATCTAAAGATAACTTTTCTATTTAAGATACATTATAGTCCAAAGGTTATTCATCATGAAATAAGGATTCGTTTTTAATTATGTAGCATGAGACTGTATATTCATGCAATGTTTACATTTTTTGGTAAATGAATTCCATTAATCCATTCACGTCATGCTCTTCCAGAGGTTTCTGTGAGATTATTGGGCATTTTTTTCTGTCTAGAAGATACTATCACAGCTGCTTGGTTTTACTCAAAACTGAATTTGTGTCTGCAGAGATCACAATCCCATTGTTCCTTTGCAAATCTATGTACACAGAATCAACCTTTTACCTCTTAAGTGCTAAGTTTCAAAAAATTCAATGAATAGAGCACTTTTGGGGAGGGGGGAAGTCACATGATTAAATCAAGTCTTTCTGAGTAGTGATTTAAATCAAATCCACCCCGATTAGCATTGCATAATATGACAGAAGTTCAGCCAATTTAAGGATGGGAGGGCACAGGACACAACCAGGTTTTCATCCCATTGGACAGAGCCTTTGGGTTAATCGAGGCCCCAGTTTCCTTAGATGTTCCTGTGATACCTCCATGTTGTACCTCATAGTTGAGACTACCAGGATTATTTTGATTTCTTTATTGATGCTCAAGGAATTAGTTAGAATATTCCTTTTAATGTTTGTGATCACGATAGAACTTATCTGGGAGAGTGAAACTTATCTGGGCAGTGAGAACTTAATTTAATTGGAGAATTGAAGCATTCTTATATGGGGTGTCCAAATATTTCTCCTACAAGGAACTAATCAGATCTACACTTGCTTAGCTGCACCACCAGTTGCTCTCTAGCCATTCACGGGGTCCGGATTGAACTCATTTTACCTTAGTAAAATGTAACACTCAAGTTACCTCTGATAGATGTTGCATGTGTATGTGCGTTGATTTTAACGTAATTCTTGCTTTAAGTAACTGAATATTTAGTTCTGGGTGGTATTGTCAAGATCTAGATTACGTATCTCATGAGCAGGCCTAAATGTATTTTGCTGCATCTTTTGAAGGTATTGAACCGTCTCACTTTTGCATCTACGCTTTCGCACTTGCGTCGCCTGAATTCTCCTATTGGTAGAGATGGTAAATTAGCAAAGCCCAGGCAGCTGCACAACACCTTGTGGGGAATGGTCTGCCCTGCGGAAACTCCAGAGGTAATGCGCTGATTGCATTGGAATAAGTGTACAGCTTCTGTATTTTTCATCCATATCCTTTTCTTTTTGCAATGGCAGCGTGTTTCATTTTTAGACTTTATAATGAAATGTGATAATTTGAAAACAACTGATTTAGGGAAACGTATTCTATTCTTGAAAACTTACCGGGGTTCTTCAGTGTGAAGATCAGTAATGGCAGGTAAGCTTCCATGAAAACACCTTGGCCGTCGCTACCCTTTCTCCCCTGCAATAGATGGTGGAGTACTGAGCAGGTTTTAGGATATATTCCCAGTTTAGGCAGGCCCTGGCCAGTACTGCCTGTGAACTTTGTGTATATCCTAGAACAAAGATGAACAGATGGTAAATCTCCAGATGTTGGGAACTTTATCTACCAGAAGCCTCTCCCAATATGACCAATGATCAGGACTGCTGGGAGTTGAAGTCGAAAATATCTAGAGATCTACTTTTTGCCCACCCCTGTCCTAGAACGTGCCCCAGGATCCTTTGCCTGTCATGGAGCTGCTGTATGAGCAGAGTTCCTTAGTAGAAAAGTCAACATCGACAGTCCAGAAAGACAATGTTTGCAAGCCTTTCCTAAACAATGCTTTGTCTTGGATAATTTGTGCCTTATGAATCTCGTGTAGTCTGTGCAGGATCTTGAAGAGCTGCAGATGTGAAAAATAAATGATTCCATGTGTTCTTAGGGTCATGCCGTAGGGCTTGTGAAGAATCTAGCTCTAATGGCCTACATCTCTGTGGGGTCTCAGCCATCCCCAATTCTGGAATTTTTAGAAGAATGGAGTATGGAAAACCTGGAAGAAATCTCTCCAGCAGCAATCGCAGAGTAAGTATAAAAGGAGGTTGAAACTTGGTAACTTCCACATAGCTCAATCTGGGACAACATTCTCACAACGTCTTCCTTTTCTGAAGTGCCACAAAGATCTTTGTGAATGGCTGCTGGGTTGGAATACACAAAGACCCGGAACAGCTTATGAACACACTGAGGAAATTGCGGCGTCAGATGGACATCATTGTATCAGAGGTAAATCTTGGGTTATAATTCTATCTCTGCAAGGTGGAATGCAGTAAATGCAATCATATGGCCCTTGGCAAGCATCCCATGGACCATAGGATGGTTCGGATTCTCCCTTCCAAGGTCATAGACACAGTGCTCCTACCTTGGAAGGGAGAGTAAGAAATCCGTGCCCCCTGCCCCCCCTTTGCAGTCGATGCAGAGAGAACCTTCCCTCTCCCTCTGAAGCACTCTCGCTAGTCAGACTAAAATGCCCATCTAACAAAAATTCAAAGATCGGAGGATCAGGAGGCAAGGATCTCCTCTGCCACTCATCCCACCCTACAGACATAGGAATCTCGGAAGCCTCTGTTTTCAGGGGCTTCGAAGCAGCAAGGGCAGAATCCATAGGATTGCGACTTCACTGTATTTGAAGTAGAGATTGCTGATCTCGGATCACTGGCCAAATCCATTTACAAAAAATAAGTGGCCAGTTTAAACACTTTCTGTTGCCTGCTGTTTGCTGTTAGGAATTTTTTGTCAGTGTTCAGTTCCACTGCTGTTTCTGAGATGGTATTTGCTCATGCCAGGTGTCCATGATCAGGGATATCAGGGAGCGAGAAATCCGCATTTATACTGATGCCGGCAGGATTTGTCGCCCACTTCTAATTGTGGAAAAACAAAAGTTGCTGCTCAAGAAGAGGCATATTGACCAACTGAAAGAGCGTGAATATAACAACTACAGGTAGGCAACTCTCCAAACCGTTTCTAATCCCATTCTATTCCTTCCAAGAGAATATGCATATTTCTCTTTCCTACTTCTCTTTCAGCATTAGGGGGAAGGTAATCTTCACGGTAGAGGAGGCACTTGATGCATCACCATCTGGAGAGGTTACTTGCCAGTGGAAGTGCATTGCCAAACAAGTGCGCCTCCTGCAGACAACTGTGTGCTTCTATAGTGTGTACAAATGCGCAATGGCTTAGAAACCAGGTCTGTGTTATTGGTTGCCTAAGCCAGGATCAGCCCAGTCATATGAGAGACTGAAGGACCCTCACTTGAAGTGTGATTTAAGGGATGGCAAACATGTTGTCCTGAACGTTTTGCCTTGAGTCTAACCTGAACAGGTTGTCCGTTGCAATGGTAGCAAAGCAGCTCCCAAGATGGCATTGGGCATGTCCTAGAGCAGCCTTCCTCAACCTGGGGCGCTCCAGATGTGTTGGACTACAACTCCCAGAATGCCCCAGCCTGCTGGCTGGGGCATTCTGGGAGATGCAGTCCAACACATCTGGAGCACCCCAGGTTGAGGAAGGCTGTCCTAGAGTGACTTCTGTGGCACAGCCTGAGTACTGTTTTGTCAAAATGGCGTACCTTAAGCAGTTCCTGGCACTATCTTGGAGGTGCTTCTCATGTTTGTGGCAGAAGTCGGCTAACCAGATAGGCTGTAGAGGAGGAGGCTGATGAGGAGAAACGTGTAATGTACCTCTTGGATCTCAGAACAAGTGGAAAGCTTAAGCGGCTGGTATTGCTCTATTGAATTGTTGGCTGTGTTAGCTATCTTTTTTATTCTTACCCAAAACAACAGCTGAGGCACTATTCAGCAGCCCAAATCAAAATGTATTGATTCAGTAATCACCCTGTTACAAAGCGAACTAAGTACTGCTAGGTATTTGCCCTATCCCTTGAGTTTGAAGCTATGTTTCTGGGAGGGCGGATTCCTTTATCCAGATTCTCTAGGGATAAATATATACCATCTTGAAAATGCAGACTATCAAAGGCTCTCTAGTTCTAAATACAGTGTTTATTCTATTTTTGCTATGTGAAGTCAGTATCTACTGTCTATAGCCCAAAGTTGTTTCAGTGTTAGGTTTCTTTTGGACATCAGGGTATTTTCAAGGCGAGAAGGGTGGATTTCATGGAGAAATGGCTGATTCCATGTACTAGCCTGCCAAAAGAGTTAAGAACAAGAAGATTCATACTGGATCAGGCCAAGGGTCTGTTCACACAGTGGCCAACCGGTTGTCTGTGGGAAGCCCACAGTCAGAACATGAGTGCAATAGAACCTACCTGCTTGTGTTCCCCAGCCAGTGATATTGAGAGGCGTACTGCCTCTGTTAGTGGAGGTAGCATAGAGCCATCATACGTGGTAGCCATTCATAGCTTATTCTCCAAGAATTTGTCTAATCTCCTTTTAAAGCCATCCAAATTGGTGTCAATTAGTATATTTTGTAGTAGCAAATTCCATAGTTTAACTATACGTTCTGTGAAGAAGGTGGCTGCCAATGGATTGGAGGACTCGGGAGGTAGAGGAAGCTTAGAAAGGGCCCTGAATTGTAAATTTTTGAAGTTCCCTGGTCTCTGTGTTCTAATGAGATAAACATAGACAGCAAAGTACTGAGGGGCTGGGTTACATAAGTAAATACAATTAATTAAGAGAGAAGCAAAGTATGTGTAGTTTCATCTCAATATGTTTTTATGCATGTTTATTTATTTATTTATTACATTTTTATACCGCCCAATAGCCGAAGCTCTCTGGGCGGTTCACAAAAATTAAAACCATGAAGAACATAATAAAGCAACCAACAGGTTAAAAACACAAATACAAAATACAGTATCAAAAGCACAACCAGGATAAAACCACGCAGCAGAAGTTGATATAAGATTAAAATACAGAATTAAAACAGTAAAATTTAAATGTAAGTTAAAATTAGTTGTTAAAATGCTGAGAGAATAAAAAGGTCTTCAGCTGGCGACGAAAGGAATACAGTGTAGGCTCCAGGCGGACCTCTCTGGGGAGCTCATTCCACAGCCGTGGACATGAGATGTGCACAAATCTCTCTCTTCAATAGTCCTTTTTTGTTTTATTAAAACTAAATTATATGCAGCTTCTCAGCGCTCAGCATGAGACACAAACTTGTTCTAGGATTTCTGAACAGTTTGCAGTTGCATTAATAAAAAGTTGCAAATGAGCAATGCATGCTTGATATCAAATCAGTTTTTGGCCCCTGAAATAATTGTGGTGTTTTGTTTAGCTGGCAGGATCTGGTAGCCAGTGGTGTAGTAGAATATATTGACACCCTAGAAGAGGAGACTGTTATGCTTGCTATGACTCCGGATGACTTGCAGGAGAAAGGTGTTGCATACTGTTCAACTTACACGCACTGTGAGATTCACCCATCTATGATCCTCGGAGTCTGCGCGTCTATTATCCCATTTCCAGATCACAACCAGGTTTGGAGGATTTTGTTTTACAGCTGATGTAAAAGCTTACAATGACACTCTGGTAGAATATGTCATCTTTTATTTATACATATATTTTAAAATGCATGAAGTTTTTTTTTCTTCCCAACACTGTTTCTTCTTTTACCATCATAGTCTCCTAGGAACACGTATCAGTCTGCTATGGGCAAACAGGCTATGGGAGTCTACATCACCAATTTCCATGTTCGTATGGACACACTGGCCCATGTGCTATATTATCCTCAGAAACCCCTTGTGACGACGCGCTCCATGGAATACCTGAGATTCAGAGAATTGCCAGCAGGTATGTTTGCAAGTTGCTAAGTAGTGTATAGAAACCTGGTCACCAGGAGGGCTACTCTGAGTAGTAAGGCTCAGTTGTCACCTCTTAAAGTGACCTGCGGGCAGATCTTTTGGTGGACAGACTCCATTTTCCCCAGACCTCTTCAGTTTGGGATTGGCAGTAAGGGGGCTGAGTGCACCTTTGAGGGCCCAGAACCTCCAGTTTTTCATCTTAAGTGTTAAAGCTTCAAAAGTACCAACAGCAAATGATCACTGATATGTTTTATGGGATGCTGTGGTTGAGATCTAGGCAATAATGGCTGGAGTTACTCAGCTGGTGTTTTGATTACAGCGATTTTAAGACCTTTAACTTTGGTAGTGGGAGAAAGTTTATTAAGCTCTCTGCAGTTTTGAATCTCAACAAGATTAAGAGTGTTCCTCTTTTTGCTTTAATTTAAGATTAGTTTTGTCACTTGTCTCAAGCCTCCACCATGGCAGGAATAACAGAAACTGAACAGGTTTGCCATGAACCGTAAATCAAGCTTTTATTAAGATAGTTATTTAAACAAAAGCGTAACAGCAGTCTGTGCAAGCTAGAGAGAAAATGTGTTACAATTATGCCTCATTTTGGGAAGGTGACGGGCAGGCTTTGTTCCACCTGGGGAATAGTGACATTTGTAGGCTCCCAGAAGTCATTGCTGTGCAGCAGAACATACGCTGGTGCAAAAGGGCAGATCTTCAGGGAGGGTATTTTGAAGTACTGGTAGTTTTTCTGTGTTTCAATATGTCCCTGTCTATCTGTTCTGACACAAGAACTGTGTCATCTTCAGCTATATTCCAGATAGCACGGAATGTATCTAAAATGTATCTTTGCGATCTGTTCCATAGGTGTGGTGTGATTGTTTGATATCTGATATGTGTGTCTTCTGACATACAACTATAGTGTAGTCGTGATTATCAACTGGAATCAGTGTTCCCTTAGGTACATTCGTCATGGTAATCTATTTTGTCCATGTCAATCTTCTGAGAGTTTGTTACTGGTTGTACTTCAGCGTGAATTTCCTTATCTTTTGCTAAGATATTACTGGTTGTTTTCCAGCATTTAGCAAGCCTAAGGTATTTCTAGAGTTCAAGCTGTGACCTAATTATCCAGACCAGAAATGTGGTTTATTAGGCTCAGGATGGTCCATTAAAGATGGATCATCTTCTAACAAGAGCACAGTCATAGTCATTTGCTCTGAGTGTGGTAACAGAAAGCCAGTGTTTGGAATTGATGGGCGAGAGGAACATTTGAGTTGGGAGAACATATGACATTGCAAAGAAGGTCCATGGCAGCTCCACACTGGGGTTATGAGGTTCTGCTTCAACAGTGATGCTGCCAAGCTCTTCCACAAGGGGACACTGCATGTGTTTGTGAAAGAATTTCAATATAACGGCATACATTTGTCCCATTGTAAATATATCCATGCAAGAGTCAGGTATGTGTGTCTGCTGTGCTTGATGCATGTTCTTGAATCCCTCATAGGCATCAACTCTATTGTGGCCATAGCTTCATATACTGGATATAATCAAGAGGACTCTGTAATTATGAACCGTTCTGCTGTTGATAGAGGCTTTTTCAGGTCTGGCTTTCTAAATTCTTAAATCTTATAAATCCTTAAAAATCGAATTAAAATACTTTACATGCTGCCTTGAATTGTGCCTTTTGGAAAGGAAGTTCATTGTTGTAGGCCGGTGGCTTTCAAGTTTTCTTCTTCCTTGACACACTCCTTGCACTGTGCCTGCTAAGGATCCACCCTGTATGTTGCAGATGGTGTATGGGGATATATTGCAGGAGGCACGCTTTGCAGGCTGCTGGCTGGGCCTGTTAGGCCTCCTCATTGCAAACTGAGAGTACATCCTAGACAGCGATCACCTCTTTTCTGCAACTGCATGTTTCAGGGCAGCCTTCTCCTACCTGATTATTATTATTATTATTTATTTATATAGCGCCATCAATGTACATGGTGCTGTACAGAGTAAAACAGTAATAGCAGGACCCTGCCGCATAGGCTTACAATCTAATAAAATCATAGTAAAACAATAAGGAGGGGAAGAGAATGCAAACAGGTACAGGTAGGGTAAGCAGGCACAGGGTAGGGTAAAACTAACAGTAGAAAGTAACAGTAGAAGTCTGCACAACATCAAGTTTTAAAAGCTTTAGGAAAAAGAAAAGTTTTTAGTTGAGCTTTAAAAGCTGCGATTGAACTTGTAGTTCTCAGATGTTCTGGAAGAGCGTTCCAGGCGTAAGGGGCAGCAGACGAAAATGGACGAAGCCGAGCAAGGGAAGTAGAGGCCCTTGGGCAGGCGAGAAACATGGCATCAGAGGAGCGAAGAGCACGAGGGGGGCAATAGTGTGAGATGAGAGAGGAGAGATAGGAAGGAGCTAGACCGTGAAAAGCTTTGAAGGTTAACAGGAGAAGTTTATATTGGATTCTGAAGTGAATTGGAAGCCAATGAAGAGATTTCAGAAGCGGAGTAACATGGTCGGAGCGGCGAGCCAAGAAGATGATCTTTGCGGCAGAGTGATGAACAGAAACCAACGGACTGATGTGAGAAGAAGGAAGGCCAGAGAGAAGAAGGTTGCAGTACTCCAACCGTGAAATAACCAGCGCCTGAACAAGCGTCTTGGCAGAAGAGACAGACAAAAATGATAGAATCCTGGCAATATTATACAGGAAGAAACGACAAGATTTAGCTACTGCCTCAATATGAGGAATAAAGGAGAGAGAGGAGTCGAAGATAAAGCCAAGGCTACGAGCTTCCTTGACCGGAGTAAGCGTGACATCGTTGACAGTAAGAGAGAATGAGAGATGAGGAGAAGGTTTAGGAGGACAAACAAGCATCAGCCCCAGCCAGCATGCACAGTGGTCAGGTATTCTGGGAGTTGTAGTCCAAAACAGCCAGAGGGCACCAGGCTGAGGAAGGCTGTTGTAGAGGAAGATCAGCAATTGCACACATGCTGCTTTACCATTGGAATATTTGTCTGCTACTACTGCTTTTTCCTGATACCCTTCTGAGGAAGTCAGAGCCCCCCAGATCACACTTCGGAAACCACTATTATAGGTGAAAAAACTAACTTGAGAGCAAAAGTATGTAAAGATCGTTGCTAATGTTTCATCTTCTTGACTTGCTGCTTGGGTGTTGTTGTGTGAGTTTATGACTGGGTTTGGACAACACAATAGTCAACATTGATTAATTAGTCCACTGTTGATTATTGTGTCGTCTGTCGAGCCTTTTCCACACAACTGCTGGTTATTTTCCAGAAATAACCAATGCAAATAATCAAGGGTGTGCAGAGTTGACTATCTTCACAATCGTTGATTATTGTTTCGTGTGGCGGGCTCCATTGACTATTTCATGTGCCTACAGAGAAACCTTGGTTGCTCTTGCCAAGCAGGGCTCTATAGGCATGAGTCAACCGTCCCGGGATGTGTGTGTGGAGCAACTGATCATGTCTTCCCTGGGGGGGGGGGCACTGCGATATGCAGTTCCCCATGTGTTCCCAGGGACATACACATCCCGTCCCTGGGTGGGGCAGGGCAGCAGAAGCATCTCTCCTGTTTCTGACAGCTTCAGGAGAGATCCTTGTGGCAGTGGCCTCCCCTTCTCCACGAAGAACGAGCAGTCAGCGGTGCAAGGATCTCCCCTGCAGCTGTCATGAGCACAAGGGATGCTTCCGCCCACCCACCCCTCTCCCCATTCGCAACAAGAGAAGGAGGGATGGGACACACAAGCACCCCTCCTGCTGCCACAAAGGATCTGTCCCTATTAAATGGGTAGTTCTTCCGGTAGATGGATATAAGTGTGACAAAAACATGCTTGCTGCATGAGGCCGAGGAGATCTATTTTTACCAGTGCAGTTGGCCTTCCCAATTCTCAGCAGACAGGTTGCTCCCATCTCATTGCAGGTAATGCAAATGGGGGCTTTTGGGTGTTATTTGTAAGCCCCCCTGTCAGCAGCCAATTTTCCTGAAAGCCCTATTTGAGAAGACAGTAAGATGTGCTCAGCTAGTGCTGCTTCTATCCCCTAAAGTTCTGTTGCCATAAATGCCATTTTCTGCATATTATTTTAGCCTATAGTTTGGCTGTGGAAGTGGATTTGACCCACGGCTTCCAGTTGCTGAATGATTTAGCACAGTTCCACTTACTTAAATGCCAGCACCCTTTCCCACCCCCCTGCTTCTTTGCTATAGTGAGGCCTGTTAGCTCATGCCCAGATGTCACATCATCTAAAGTGGAAGAATGCTGTTGGACTTGGAGCTAATGGTACCTCAATTTCCCCCTGAACAGATCTGTGTTCTATCGTTCTTACAAAGAGCAGGAGTCCAAGAAAGGAATCCAAGAAGAAGTGTTTGAGAAGCCTACTCGTGAAACCTGTCAGGGTAAGAACAAACAGGAGTTGCCTAGGTGGCTGCTCAGTAATAGAACACTGCAAGTTTGATTCCTTTCTGCTCTTATAAATTGGAGAGAACACCGTAACTTCCCACTCTGTTCTTGCACATTAGATACATTCAGACCATCACATCTTGGCTTGTTATCCCAATGCAGCTGCTTTGCACAAACCCACAAGGAAGCCAAGAGCTCTTCAGTTAAGCTGAAGTTTCCCATTATATCCAAACTAGGAAATAACGGTTAACAGCTTCTGAACAAACCAGGATATGACGTCTTCTTGAAACCGTGACTTCAGTGACATGCTAAACCTGTGTTTGTGTTTAAAAGTTACCTTGCATATCTAGTCAGCAGCACAAGCAGTTGCAGGGGATGTAATAAATAATTTGGTTCTTTTGCATGCATGCATGCATGCATACATATAGCTTTGCTGGATTATGGTTATAAAGAACATGCAGAATCAGGATTTGAATTCAAAACCTTCCACAGAGTAGCCTTAAGAAATGTGGATGTCTTCAGTACAACCATGTTCAAGAACTATCTTTGCTAGATTCTTTGAAGAGTGGAGAATCTAAATCAGGCTTGCGCTGTTTTTGACGTAGCCTTCTAGTTTTGGGAGGCTACCATACCTCTCTTCTCAATTCCGAGACAGGAAGCAAAGACAGGGTTTCCTAAGCCTTTTGGGTTGATACGGTTTTGTTCAATTTGGTGAGTCGCAAGTTGTGCAGGTCTGATCCAGATGCACGTCCTGTTTCTGTTCACTTTCCTCAGGGATGAGGCATGCCATCTATGACAAGCTGGACGATGATGGCTTGATTGCACCTGGTGTGCGGGTCTCTGGGGACGATGTCATAATTGGCAAGACTGTAACTTTGCCAGAGAATGAAGATGAACTGGAGAGCACCAATCGCCGTTACACCAAGAGAGATTGCAGCACTTTCTTGCGGACTAGTGAAACTGGCATTGTTGACCAGGTCATGGTTACCTTGAACCAGGAAGGATACAAGTTTTGCAAAATTAGGGTATGCGTGCTTTTTAAAGCAAAACTAAAGCCAGCATTCTTGATTAGCTTGAGTAATTGACTGTCTTCTCTTACCATTAGGTACGGTCCGTAAGAATCCCACAAATTGGAGATAAATTTGCCAGCAGACATGGTCAGAAAGGTACCTGTGGTATCCAGTATAGACAAGAGGTAAAGGCCTCCAATTCTGATTGTGTGACATAGAGAATCTTGCTTAAGAACTGTCTTTGAAGCAACTTGTCAGCCATTATTTTATTTAGAATATATGCATTGCCTTTCAAACATGGTGGGGTCAAGCAACCTTAAAAAACCAATAAAACCTTATAAAAATAGCAATAATGCCTTTCAAAATTCGAGCCCCAGCGTAATGTCAAAAGCTTGGTCTTCACAGGCCACCAAAAGCTGGCCAGTGGGGAAGTTCGTGGGCCTCTCTGTGGAGGGTGTCCTGTAACTGTGGCATTACAAAGAAGGACCTACTCTGAGTACTCTACAACTCAGAGAAGAGCCTTAAGAGCCAGAAAGGTCTGCACAGAAGGAGGCATTGCTGCAGAGACAATGGCCCAGGCCAGCATCCCCCCACCCACAACTGTTTATTGTGGATTTTAATAAAAGAAAAACTGTAAAAGAAAATAAGAAAATAAAATGGACGTATGCAACTTTATACTTCAGAAGCCTCAGTTTCAAATATCACAACATTCTATATGAAAAAAATGGAAAAGTAGCATAAAGCACCTACAAACGTCCGTGAAAGAAGACCAAATGTCTAAATATAAGTCCATTCGTAAATGGTGCCTATATACCACTTTTTCAAATGTTGCTAATGTTAAGTCTTCGGTGCATTAGAGGCACTGAAGTTTTATCTTTTCAGTGTTGTAATATGTCTTTTGGCAGTTAAGAGGGCACGAAAAATCCATTTACGTTGACCGTGTGCTACTTTCCAAGAAGTCGGTACATCATTTAAGATGACATGTACATCTGAAAATATTAAAGAGCTTTCTAATATAAGATTTACGTGTCTGATGATTTCCTCCGAAAAGGAGGTGAGCTGTATGACACCTCCGTCAATTTGGGCAATCCTTTATTAAACAGACGCTGTGGCATCCAATAGACCCAAAACAAAAGCTTTTGCTGAATAAGATTTAACCAGAGATCCATGGACATATTGGATACCGAAGCCAAGACAGTGGTCCATTGATTCGATAAAATAGGACATTCCAATTCCCTGCTGCATTTCTGCTGAAGCTCTAATGTCTTGCTAGCTGTTGTCCAAAATATGTGGGCACCATGTTGGGGAAGATTGGCCTTTGATGGCTGTAACCACCTCCTCTGAAAGTGGACCTGGTAATACACTAGAATCCAGTGCAATTGAAGTATAAAAGGATCAATTTAATCCTCTTCCTGCATTCAGTCCCTGTTAAAGGGAGTTGGACTGCAGAACGTTTAGCTAGCTGAAAACATCTGGATTATGTTCAAGAACAGCCCCATGTCGAGTGATTACCCAATACAAGAAAAACAATGCGTTAAAACGGAATCAACGCCATCAGCAGTGGAAACTCACAGACCGATCAAATGCCTGGTGAAACAAGAACATTTTTATGGCCTCCTTTAAAGCCCCCAATAGCTTGCAGTATACAAAGTAGTAGTAAAGCTGATTAGCCTCAAGTAATCTGTAATCAAGGTTAGCTGTTAACTGTTTGGAGGCTAGGAGGTATAATTTGTATTTATTTATTGCATTTTTATACTGCCTAATAGCCGAAGCTCTCTGTATCTTCCTTTGCTCTCTTTAGGACATGCCTTTCACCTGTGAAGGCATCACCCCTGATATCATCATCAATCCCCATGCCATCCCTTCACGGATGACTATTGGTCACTTGATTGAATGTCTGCAAGGGAAGGTAAGAACATGTTGTAGCTTGGGCTTGAGCCTTCCCTTGGGGTGTGTGTGTGTGTGTGTGTGTGTGTGTGTGTGGGTGTGTGTGGGTGTGGGTGGTTAGC
Organism: Elgaria multicarinata webbii; assembly: GCF_023053635.1. NCBI lineage: Eukaryota > Metazoa > Chordata > Lepidosauria > Squamata > Anguidae > Elgaria > Elgaria multicarinata. Next base: position 11,138,313 of record NC_086176.1, read on the forward strand.
CACTGCTCGCAACAGAATTCTGGACTAGACCGGGCCTCGGTCAGCATCCAGCACAGATGGTCTTTCTGCTGAGATTTACTTTGCCTTTATCTTTTGTTGTAATCAGTCAATTTTTATTTTGTGGGGGGAAAGTTGCGGCCGCAGTCAAGAAAGCTAATTTAAATACAGGCTTGAATGCATCCTGTGGGAACTGTGACTTGAATTGCAAACCCCTGTAGGGTGTCCCAAGCTTCCGTTTTACATTTATACTGCACTTTAATCATGGCCCTTCCTCCAAGGAGCTCAGGGCAGTGTACATGGTCTATTGTTTCACTTTTATCCTCACAGCAGCCCTTCAATGTAGGGTAGATGGTCCACTGAGCTTTCATGCCTGGGAAGGGATTTGAACCTGAGTCTTCCCAGACTTGGTCCAATACTTTATTTATTTCATCCCGCCTTTTTTCCTCCAAGGAACCCAAGATGGCATATATATTTTTATTTATTTTTATTTAAGGATTTTTATGCCTCCATTCAGCCAAAAAAGGCTCTCACGGCGGCTTACAAAAGTATTTCTTGACAGTCCCTGCCCACAGGCTTACAATCTAAAAGACATGACACAAAAGGAAAGGGGATTGGGAGGGAGGAGGAGGAGGAGGGGGAAAAGGAAAGCAAATTCAGGCACTACAATCTTAGTTGCAAAGTTCAGCAGTTACAGTTGACAGCAGGAGGGAGGGGGCTCTCAGCTGGAGCTGGACCCAGGCACGGTGGAGAGGTGCCTGGCTGCTGCTTCCTCCCTCACTGGTGGCCTCTGCAGAGACAGTTGGTAGGATATATAATCCTCCTCTCTGTTTTATCCTCACAACAACCTTGTGAGGTAGGTTGGGCTGAGAGTCTGTGACTGGCTCAAAGTCACCCATTGGGTTTCCGTGGCCCAGTGGGGACTAGAACCCGGATCTCCCGACTCCCAATCAAACACTCTAGCCACTACACCACACTGGCTTTATCCACTACATCATGTTATAGTTTGTACTGCAATAATGAGGTAATAGAATTCTGTTCTGTCTTACTTTGCAAGTGTTTGTGGTATTTAGTTAAAACTATTTCCCTTCACTTTAGGTATCTGCAAATAAGGGAGAAATAGGCGATGCCACACCTTTCAACGATGCAGTCAATGTGCAGAAGATTTCGAATTTACTGTCTGACTATGGCTACCATCTGAGAGGAAACGAGGTATGTTATATTCATAGGGGCAATTATGAGATTGATTGTGCCTCTTCCTTTCGTTGGCAGGTCACTATGATTTGGTGTTCATGGAGTATTTTCCTTTCTCTAGGTTTTGTACAACGGCTTCACTGGTCGCAAAATCACATCGCAGATTTTTATCGGCCCTACGTATTACCAGCGGTTAAAACACATGGTAGATGACAAAATCCATTCCCGTGCCCGAGGGCCAATCCAGATCCTTAATAGACAACCCATGGAAGGCCGATCTCGGTAAGAAATCAATGCATGCTTAGATGCTTTCTTCTGCCGCTTGTGATGGCCAAAAGCAAGGAAATGTGTAGGACACCCCTGGAAATTGTACTCAGCAATGCTTCTGGCTGCTCAGATTTCCAGTAAACTTTCAAGCATGTATTTACAACCATTTTTATCATCTTTTTTATTTTACATTTTAACAAAATAAAACAAAAAATGCAGATATTGTAACGTTTTAAATGAAAAAAAGAGGGGGAAAGGAGTAAATTGTACATAAACTTCAATGAAAGCGGACCAAATATCCAAATATAAGTCCATTTGTAAAAGGCACCTATATACCACTCTTTCAAATGTTGCTAATGTTAGGTCTTCAATCCATTGCATTATAGGCAGTGAGCTTTTATCTTTCCAACGTTGTAATATCAGCCTTTTACCAGGTTTGTGAAAAATCCATTTATGATGACCATGTGTTACATTCCAAGAAGCAGGTACATAATTTAAGATAATATGTACACATCAGAAATTGTGGGAGGAGCTCTGTCCACCTTAATAAACTGAGAACCTAATGCCATTCATTTGGAAAGATGCTCCAGACAGGAAGATTCCAAAGCTGGCAAAGATGGAAAATCAAATCTAAGTGGAAAAGACCAAAGTTTGGTACGGTATATAGGAAGATTCAGAAAGCCGAACCACCTTCTTCAATGAGAAGTTGCATCCTTTTCAGAGATATTGTTGGTAGAGATGAACCCCTAAAGAATTTGTGAAAGCATTAAGTTTTTGAAAGTATTTGCCAGGTATAAGTTACAACCATAAGGAATAGAAAATTTATAGCCTCCCCCCCCCACCAACACACACACGTTTATTTCTTTTATTATTTATTTAAAACATTTATATCCCGCCCTATATCATTAAGATCTCAGAGCAGCGTACAGATAAAAGCATACAGTATAAAACAATAAATATGCACAGTTAAAAACAAATTAAACCATGAACCAAGTTAAAACAATATATAATTTAAAAGCAGTTAAAACAATGTGCCAGTGAGTTTAACCACCAAAGGCTTTGTTAAAAAGCCATGTTTTTACTTGGCGCCGAAATGCAGTCAATGTTGGCGCCAATTGGGCCTCCAAGGGGAGGGCGTTCCACAGTCGGCATTTCGCAGACTAGAAAATTTATTTAAAACAAAAGTGTGTGCGCGTGGGGAAGCTATCAAGCAACACAACCGTCTTTGGCTTTTCTACACTTTCAGGCTGACACAATGTCATAATTTGAATGTACAAGTACATTGCAGAAGTTGTCCCCTTGATTCTCTCTCATGTTGGATCCTTCGTTGGCAGCACAGACACATAGCACAAAAAACACGAGATTCCCATCCAAGATTTAGGTGTTGTGTTAAAAAAAAACCCAAAATATCCTGTGGAAATACCCTTTGCATGCAACCTCGATTCTGCTCCAGTGCTGTATTATATTAAAGGGCTGGGCTGGGCATGGAGCGGTCAGTACTGTTGCTATCCTAGCCTGGCAAAATATGGAAGCCAACAAACTTAATTTTCTTTTCTCCAGTGATGGTGGCCTTCGTTTTGGAGAAATGGAACGAGACTGTCAGATTGCTCATGGAGCAGCACAGTTCTTGCGGGAAAGATTGTTTGAAGCATCGGACCCGTATCAGGTTCATGTGTGCAACCTGTGCGGCTTAATGGCAATAGCAAACACCAGGACGCACACCTATGAGTGCAGGGGCTGCCGTAATAAAACACAGGTATGTGAAGCGACGGGGGAAATGCAACCTCTTCTTCTCCTTGCAGTCTGCTCAGTGTACTAACGGCTCCTCTCTCATCCTTTGATTTCCATCTCAGTCCCACTTTCAGGTGTTCTGCCATGGCACTTCCTTCCTTTTAAAGCCCTCTGCAAAACCCATTTCTTCTGCCATTTCTGAGTAACCATAGCCTTGTCTCTTGTGCTACCTGCTATCCAGAATGAAGCCAAATATATATGCATGGTGTTCAATCTTGCTTCTGCCATGAACTCTCTGATGGCCTTGGGCAAGTCACCATCTCTGTTTCAGCCCCATCTGCAATACGGAGAGATTAATAATGACCAATATTTTAGGGCTGTCACAAGGTTAATTGGAATAATATACGTGGAGCTTTAAAAGTCTCTAAAATGCTATATACAAGTAAGTACTCTCCCTTAAAGTGCTGGGTTAAATTGTAAAACATAGCTACCTTGTGAAACTTTTCACTAAATTGGGTAGGTTTGCGTAATGGACAGCAGGCTGATGACACCCAGCTCTATTTCTCACCAGATTCAGATAAGGCAGTGGAGGTGCTCAAGCAGTGTATTGGACCAGTAGTGGACTGGGCAAGGGCCAATAAACTAAAGCTCTGTCAAGCCAAGATGGACATTCTGATAGTGGGTGGCTTGTTGGACCAGGGAGATGGTGTTCAGCCTCTTCTGGATGGAACTGACTCTCCCTAAAGAATCAGGCTTGCGGTTTAGGGGTGCTAATCAATTAAACGCTCACCGGAGGTCCAAGTGGCATCTGTGACATATACAGCATTTTATATCAGCTAAGTCTGCTACACTTGCTGCAACTCATCTTGGACAGAGTCACAGTTTTTCTATGCATGCCTTGGTAACACCAGATAGGATGCCAATATGTTGTATGTGGACTCCACATTCAAGATGCCAATGTACACCTTCAAAGTCCTAAATAGCTTAGGAGTCTGGTACCTCTAAGACTGCACACGTCTGCTGAAACATTGCGTTCATCATCGGAGGGCCTCTGAGTACCCCAGATCTGGCATTTTCTAGAAAAATGCCCCCCATAGGGAAGCTTGCCCAGTGTTGATTTTGCTACCAGGCAAATACATTTTTAAGAACATAAGAAGAGCCCTGATGCTGGATCAGAGCGAGGGTCCATCTAGTCCAGCACTCGGTTCACCCAGTGGCCAACCAGCCGTCAGCCAGGGACCAACAAAGAAGGACATGGTACAACCACACCCTCCCACCCATGTTCCCCAGCAATTGGTGCACACAGGCTTACTGCCTCGGATACTGGAGGTAGCACATAACCATCAGGCCTTATCTGTCCACGCTTCCCACCATTATTTCTTTCTTTAATCCATTCCTAACTCACCCAGTAATGTTCTCTGGGTAGATTACAATCAATGTTCATGTCACTGAAGCTGGTTTTAATTGATGGCTTTATTGGTTCTACTAGAATGTATAACTCCATAGCTTCCCGCAGATTTCAACTTTGATTTTGTATTTGTTTTGAGTGGTATGAGTCACCCTGCATTTTTAAAAAACTGAATAGTGCCATAAAAGTGTTTTGAATACAATAAATATTTTTGCTAATATTTATTAAACCCTTTTCAGATTTCTCTGGTGAGAATGCCATACGCCTGCAAACTCCTCTTCCAGGAACTGATGTCAATGAGTATCGCACCTCGAATGATGAGTGTCTAGCCTTCAAAAGGTTCCCTTTCTCTTAGCTGCCATCTGGTTTTTTATCTTGCATTTTTTTTAGTTGCATGCTCCTCTTTAAATGTTTTTAAATCCCATCTATTTGTATTTCATGGCTGAGGCTTTCAAATTCCTTGATGTGTGAGCTTTTCTGTTTTTGTAAATAGAAATAAAAGCTTTTCAGTCATGTATTCACTTGTCAAATACTTTATTGGTATTTCAGCAAACATTGTACAAGAATGAGTGACTAGAGAGGCACGACTGGTTTAGGAAAGAACAGCAGTTTTCTAGAAGATTAACATAAATTTGGCGTAGATGGGAGAGCCTCCCTCTCTATAGCAATATACTGTTTTCACCTTTCACAGCTCAGCACTTTCACCTGCAAAGAAAACGGTACAGTGCCATAAATCCAAGAGGCTTATGTTTTTCTTGAAAAACAGGCTAGAGAATTACGAAGCTCTATGAATCTTTCCTTAAAAAACATCTTTCCTTAAAAAATGCAAAAATGCTTAATATAAGGAATATCAGTAAGAAACGCACACATCCCTCCATCCCCTGGTAATATATGAACAAGGTATGTTAAGGCTGCATTTATGAAGGTTGGGCTGCCTGCCTTGACTGGCAAGCAATACTCAACCTCAGGAATGTCAATGCTCACACGCATGCTTCTCCGTGACAGGCTCCTGCCAGCTCCTCTTCTTTTGTGTGTGTAAAACCATGTTATCTCCTGGGTGACTGCAAACTCAAGGGCAAATGGGAGCTATTTCCCTGCTTGCCTTTCCCTGTCTTGTTGAATTAGTTGCCAAGGGAATAAAGGAGATGGCTGCATTCAGACATAGGTGCGTGAATCAATCCCATCCTCTTGCTGGCTCTGTCACGTGTCTATTAAGATCCCTTCTATTGTTATGGATATAAACGAATTTAATGTGTGTATTTTTTAAAAAAAAACCTCAAAAAAGAAAAGAAAAAGATCCCCTCTATTCACAATCATCTGACATCAAGAACATCCGTTTAAACCCCCAATAAGGCAATGGTCCTGTTGCGCAGCCCACCGTGGCTTAATTTACCTGCCGGAGCTCTGGCATTGTGCTGGATGCCCATTTTGACATCATGCTCAGCACCCAGTTTGCCATGTTGTGCAAACCCAGGCAGCAGGGGTTGTTTGAGGGTGAAACAATGCTCAAATAACCCTAAAATAAGCCAGGGGTTATTTGAGGATTGTTCGCCTGCCACAGCAAGCTGGATGCCCGCAGGGGCCATGGAAAAATGGTGCCAGTGAGCACCCGGCACGATGTGGACGCTCCTGTGGGTAAATGATGTCGAGGTGGACTGTCATGTGCGAACCAGGTCACTGGATTCTTGCTCACAAATTTTCTGAATTCTTGTTCGTACACTGACATCACTAATAAGTGAACAAGCCCATCTTTTGCATCTAGTTATATGTTTACTTTCTATATCATATCAGTCTTAAAGTAGCAAAATGGTTCCTACTTACCTTTTATTGTGGGTATTTCATGTAAAGAATTAACCACCGTGATTTTTGCAGAGGCTGTGGCCTCTCCCTTAGAGTTTGAAGCATGACACTCGTATTCTCCATTGTCGTCTTTGGTCAAAGGGGATATCTGTCAAAATAGAACCGTAGCCCAGTCTGAACAGTTTTAGGTAATCTAGCTTGCAATGTGCCGAAAGCATTCTGAAACTAATATCGTCTCCAGTTTTTCAAGTCCAGACCTATTCCTTATTTCTGTGGTACAGGGGAAGATTGAACATGGCAATGTCATACGGTAACCATTGACCATATTGCCTGGGAGTTGCAGTCCAACATCTGGAGGGCCACAAGTTCCGCATCCTTGACTTAAGATATGGGAAGATACGTTGCATTTGCCTCTTTTTTTTTTATTTTTAGAAAAGATGTGTAGCAAACCACTGGGAGCCATTAATCAAGATGGATTAATGGTATGACTCCAAAGCACTGTGCATGGTTGTGTCAGTGACCCCCATATAATAATAATAATAATAATAATAATAATAATAATAATAATAATACACATCCATGCCACTCTTCATGGTCTGCTGAGGCTCACACAAAGCTTTGGAAGGAATCCCTATATATGGTTCTTTGGAGCCAATCTATGGTCTATCATTCTACACTCCAGGGCTTTTAGTGAATTCAAATAATCATGAGATCCTAGTGATATAGGGTGACATACAAATGTTTTAAATAAATAAAATAATACTGCAATCAGCAATAAAAAATAAAAATGGCAGGCATCCAGAAACGGCAAGGTTTTTTTGTTTTTTTGAAGAATTCTTCCAACGGGTTCCTTCCTAGAGCTGACTCGGTGAGCCTCTCTGTGATGGAAACCCTCTAGGGACAGCACCCCTATGTGCAATGCTTTGTTCCTTGTGGTTGTCAGAAGGCAGTCGTCTGAAACAAGGTCTCAGCTGAAAAATCTTAGTATGTATAGGAGGAATCGGTGTTCATTTGGGAGAAAGTGAACCCTAAGATAGCAAGATGACCGACTCGTTCAAAAGATTGGCTACTTTTAAACTTTCTGCTGCGATCATCTTCTGGGACACTTCTATATATTGTGGAGGACTTGCGCGGGGGGGGGGGGGGGATTCTAATGCACCTACTCAGTTTATACGGTGCACCAGACACGCCTAATCAGCCTCGCCATCACCCTGTGTGAACTGAAAGTGTATCTTGGAGCACGTTCAACATTCTCTGGCTCTCTACATTGCTGCGGGAGATTGGGTGTGAACGGGCCTCCATTGTAAATAACTTATTTACTTATATACGACTCTTCTGCAGTTGCATTCAGAGCAGCCAACAACAAAATAAGCAGGTACATTCCTAAAATACAACTAAAAACGACTGATCGTATTACAAAGAAAAAAGTCAAATACACTTAGCTAATCAGCTGTAGCAACAAAGGTAAGACATTCCTAAAGTGTTCATACATTTCGAAAGAGCCACTTCACGAAAGAGACTAAGGCATGTGGTGAAGATGAGATCGTGCCTCTCTTCCTGCTCCCTGTGTGGTCTTGTCCTACCCGTGGGCTTGCTGGGTGTCCACATATGGCTGCAACACATGTATAGGGCCTCTCTACGTAAAATTCAATGTGTATAAGCTTGGATTGCTTATGCCTATAGGGCTGCATGTAAGTAAGCCCTAGACAAAGGTTACACCATCCAGCAGGCCTAGGGGGAAAAATCATCCCTATCTCCCCCACATCCTCCATCATGATGTCTATATAATACCTCCAATATCAGAGGCAGTGTACCTATGTATGCCAGTTGCTGGGGGACAGATACTACTTATGGGTTTCCCATGAGCAGCTGGTTGGCCCCTATGTGAACAGGAAACTGGGAGTAGATGGACCTTGGTCTGATCCAATATGCTGCCTCTTGCGTTCACTGTATGTCACCTCCATGTGCCACGATGCGTTCCCAGCCAGTCTGCGAGACTGTAAAGCCTCTTTCTTTCCTAAAAACATGCTGTTCTATCAGAATTATGCAGAATTACTGATTGTAAGAAAATGGGTACTTACCAATACCCATCCGGTCACTTTATGTTTCTCAGGACCACCACGAGTCTGGATGGCTAAATTGTCCCGATCTCCTGGCAGAAGTTCCATTCTTTGGACACTGTATTGTCCCCTTGTTATCTGACATATTAGGGGAAAGGGTTAGGGTTAAAGGCAAGGTTTTTGCTATCTCAATTTCCCAGTACCTAAGGTTGCTGCCTAAATAGCCACATTTAAAATAGTTCTAGTCACATACACTACAAATTCATCAGGCGGGCCAAAAACCTGCTAGAACAGACTAAGAGAGAGAGAAGTGCAAATGGGCCTCCCATGCAGGGAGTTCCCCAGTATGGGCAAAGCCACAGATATTTGGAATACGTCTACTGTGGGTATGACCTAGCTGCTGCTACTATGACATCAACTACAATCTACTATCTCCAATGCCCCAACCAGCCATGCCTGCACTACCATCGGGGCGCAGAGAAAAGCCTCCCCTGCAGATCTCAGGGCTTGGGCAGGCTTGAAGAAAAAGGGCACGGTTTTCCAGGTAGCCTGGGTCCAAACCATTAAGGGCTTGATAACTAGCATTTTGTGCTGTGCTCGGAAGCTAACTGAGAGCATTGCAGCTGTTGTAAAAAATCAAAGTGTCCCATGCTCCCAAAGATGGGACCCATCACCACCTTTGTTGCGGCATTCTGGACCGGTTTCCAAAGATCCTTCAAAGACAGCAACATGTAGACAGCAGCACTGCAGTAATTCAACCTCAAGGTAAATGAGGCATGTGTTCCCCCTGGCCATGGCAGCAACCCAAGCATCCTGGACCACAGCTAGATCCTAGTGTACTCCCAGCCTGCGAACCTTTTTTCAAGGGGAGAGGCTACCTTGCCCCAAACAGGCCAAATGGCTATTCTTGGATAGGGGAAAGTCAGAAAAACAAGGGGGGGCTGGGGAGAAGTTGTGAACCAAGGACTTTCCGACACAACGCCCAGACTCTTCACCACTACAGTACAACCCAAGGCCACGTATGTTATCTAGTTTCGTACTGAAGCAGCTACTCCCCCTCTCCCGATGTCTCTGCCCTCCTCTTGGCTCCCACAGAATCACAGACAACAGAACAACGGCTAGCATCCATGCACACGGAAATGTTTTCAAAGCCTCCAGAACTCGGTTGAGTTCACAGAGAGACATTCCTTAATACTTGCTCTTCTTCCATACAGCGGCCTAATATGGTAAAGTGTAACGGGGAATGTTTTAGAAGGAGAAACAGAAGTGAAACTAGGACTTGCAAGGGGGAAAAAGTACCTGTAAAGATAAACAAAGATGCTGGCTCTCAGAAGCAAGGGGAAAAAAAACTTCATAACCATTTTTACTTGGAGACATTAGCTTTGCTTTTGCAAACGGTTGTTTTTAAGAGCCTCTCCTTGAAATTTAAGTTATGCTTGCAAAGCTCTGAGGGAGTGTTTGGCTTGGCAAAGCACTTGGGTTTCCACTCCCCCCCCCTTCATTCCTGTGTTATCATGTTTTCTTTTAATCCTCTCCCCTTGTGCACCTGGCATACCTTTAGGATACCTTTTAACTGTGATTAATTGCTTAAGTATTCCTGAGCTGCCCAATTTCTCCTGTGTCCCACATTACCTATTAGGCTATTACTAGCGCAAAAGGTGCTGCGACCGATCCACCGGGAAGTTCTGCATGGGACTCGCTGGACTGAATGGGAACTTGAGTACTCAGTTGTGCTCTTGAGGGGATCTTGTTCACTTCCATGGGACTGCGTAGGATTGCTTAACCACAGCACTCTGATGGCACCCATTTATTTCAAGGGGGCTTTTAAAGAGAACCTGCTGGTGGATCATTTCCACAATCTGCCCCCAAAGTCACCTACCTTGTTCCAGGTGAGTACTGGGGTTGGAACTCCAATGACCTCACAACTCAGGTAAATCTGAGCCCCGGAGACATTCCAGATGTCTTTAGGGGGTGTCACAATGGATGGTCCTAGAAGCAAGAGCGAATCCGTTTAGAAGGTTAAGCAATGTATGCATTCATAGGGCAAAAGTATAAGAGGGTGTTTTTTAAAAAAATCACAAATAAACAATATGCAATCTGGTTAAACTTGAAATATAACCAGTATCATTTCATTACTGACGTAGTGACCCTAATGGACACCTAACTTGCTCCTGGTGGTATCATGTATGACTAGGACTGCCCAATTGTAACAGTTATTTTATTTGAGCGTCTGTGTCTTGCGTGTCCTATCATTTTAGTTTGTAAGCCTGATGGCAGGGCCTGCCTCTCCCTTTTATTGATATAGACCACTTTGGGAGACAAGAATTATCTGAAAAGCATGGTTAAAATACATCAAATAAATAAATAAATGCCAAATGACACAATAAAGAATAATTTTCTAAATTCACATAGTACTGTGCTGGGGGGGGGGAATACGATGTTCCCTTTAAAGCATGAGTCTCTAAAGGTCCAAATGTTTCCATTCAGTTTGATGATAGACTGCTGCACTTGCTCCTTCCCCCACACAGGGGGAAATCGTGTTTCTTTACAGTCACTTCTCCGCCCCCGCTTCTGTCCCTCATTACTTCCTCATTCTTCCCGGCTGGGAAAGAGGAAGTAAACAAAGACCATGTGGCCCATTCAGGGGCCGTTTTTTATCTAGCTGATTTTCCTGCACACAGCAGGAGATTGCGGTACATTCTATTTAAAAACAAAAAGTAGCATTTTGGGATGTGTGTCTATTTTGCGACGGAGCAACAAGCGGAAGGAACGGGAGGCGGACATCATTGTCTAAAGGACGCACACACATCTGTAAGTGGGCAGTAGCAAGCGTGCAATAAAACGCTCGTCTGATGACACTCTTATTCATGAGCATGCAGTTATCACAAACCCCAGTTAACACCCATGTGCTAATCCCTTTCACTCAGTTTAATGACTAGTGCCAGGCAACAGTCCATACCTCATAGTTGCTCATCTCAGAGGCTCTATTGTATAGTACTGACTTGCCTGCATCATGCTGAATATTAACAGAGGTTCTTAAGTTCTTGTAACTCATCCCAGCAGGCTGTGTTAGATGATTTGTACAGCGAAGAAGCAGCCTTCAAACCGAACGAACAATTCTTTAAGGGGTCTTGTTTTCAACAACGAGCAACTGCTCCAGAAATATCCTAGACTTGTTTAGTAACTGTTCTTGTTTGTACAATAAAGTTTCAAAAGCCAGAGCTGAGCCCAATTGCTGGATTCTCCCTGGAATGTGTCCCGTAGGACACTGCAGGCCAGTTATTAATCAGTCTTGGGCGGTTGGTCGTCCAGCTTCTTAGAGGCATTCAGCTGCACTATGAGCAATGATCATATCATTTTCTATGCCCTGAGAGAAGGAAAAAACCTATTGCGTCCCCAGTCTGAAGCATCAACTTCGTCCAAGCACCAGAGTTGGGAGAAACAGCTGTTTCCTGTTTTGAGCACTGCTGTGCCATTGATGCAATCTGTGATACAGTCTCCCTCTGCACCATCGCTTTTGGTGCAAAGGGAGGGCCCAAAACGGCTTCGGAAACATCAGACAACATAGGATGTGTGTGTGTTTATGTCTGTGTATACACATTTAAATATATATTTAAAGGTATGGAGACTGAAGTTTCCCACTAAGAAATGTTTGCCTTAATTTTAAGTTCCATTCCTGGGAACAAGGAGGCCCTTCCCATTCTAAGTTGCTGTGATACCAATGTATGATATTTATTTATTTATTTATTTCATTTTTATACCGCCCAATAGCCGAAGCTCTCTGGGCGGTTTACAAAAATTAAAACCATAATAAAACAACCAACAGGTTAAAAGCACAAATACAAAAAATACAGTATAAAAAGCACAACCAGGATAAAACCACGCAGCAAAATTGATATCAGATTAAATTACAAAGTTAGAACAGTAAAATTTAAATTTAAGTTAAAATTAAGTGTTAAAATACTGAGAGAATAAGAAGGTCTTCAGCTGGCGACGAAAGCAGTACAGTGTAGGCACCAGGCGGACCTTTCTGGGGAGCTCGTTCCACAGCCGGGGTGCCACAATTGCCCTAGGATTTCAAGTCAAAAATGTTCCAGGAGTGAGAATGCCCTATTGATACCAATGTGCTGCTTCAAAATCTTATGTAGCATAAAACACTTTGCTGTTCTTTAGATCTCCAACTAGAATTACGAGCTTCTTTCTTTGGCTAGCTGAAGTTGGATCAGGTTGTGACCCTTTGTTCTATTTTGCTGGGATCTGCTTCAGCGCTGGAGAGGAAGTGTGTCCCTAGGGGTGCATAATTGCCATGGGAAGAGACAGACCTTCCGACTCAGCTACAGCTCTCTCCATGAAGCCAACCCAAAGCATCCAAAAATCATGAGTCAGACAGACCCAAACTATAAGCCTGAATTAAACATACAAGATATTCATACGCACAAAGTATGACTTTGGTCTGGAATTTTTGTTTGCTTTGTCCACTTTGTAAGCTCTTAGGGGCAGATATTCAACACTGACATGCGCTTGGTTAGATTATCCTCAGCGCAATTAAACTTAGGAAAAGACTTTCCTCCTTCACCTGATACTGCAGACAGGACTGGCCCAAAACATTTTGTTGCCTCAGGAAAATATACAGGGCACCGTACCACCACATACACACTGTATCAATCTGTCTAGCTCCGGCAGTGAGCTTTAGGTTCTTTTCAGGGTTACCAAGGAGACAAAAGTCGTCAGACTCACAAGTTTGCTTACAAGGAGACTAACTTATTGGCATATTTTCAGCACATTCAAGCATATCCCAATTAAGTGAACTAGACTGCGAAAGCTTCCTGCCCAAAAGACCCTTCGGCAAAATCTGGACCCCCACCCCTGGGCACAAGAACAATTATAGCATAACTGAACTTGGCATTGCCAAGTTCTTCTCATCATAAGGATCCATAGCATAAGTCTACATTGTTGCTGATAAACAAGGCGTTACTTGGCATGCATAAGCATCCCCTTCACCCAGGTGCACTTACTAATTGGATGGCAAGACTGGCATGCTGTCTTGTTAGAGCCTCCAGATACAGTACCAGGCTACACAGATAAGACACCTGATGTTCTTATGAGATCACTGTAATTGTGCTTTTGCCCCATCTTTCCCATAACAAAGGAATGTTACTGACTGGTACAGACTGAAATAACAGTTTGCTAGCTTAGAAGCAGAAGCAGCCATTCACCCAGAAGCCTTTGCGGGCAGCCATGGTTTGCAGGCCTCCAGGCCATACACACACACACACACGCTAGCACAGGGCCCAATCCACAAGTATGCTCTTTGTAAACTCCATTTCATACGAATGAGGCATGTGAAGGATTTCCCCTTGCATGTCGGAGGCATTTACCGCCCATTTTGCCACCTGAGGTGGTCGCCTCACTTGGTCTCATGCAGAGCTGGCTCTAATTCCTGGGTCAGTTGGAGTTCAGCCTCAATGAGTTTCCATTCCAGCTACATCATGTGTACAAATATTTATGAGACACCTGATGCTCTATTGTAAATGTTTTGTGTTTGCATCCAAAATCACACATCACCGACGCAAGAAGGACCCACGCTTGTATCACAGGCAGAAGAAGGGTCCCAGGTGAACAATGGCTTGTGGAGTCAGCTGACAAATACTCCGGTAGGCTGCTACCATTTGCTCCACAAAGCAGTTCGCCAGGTCTGCAGAGGAGACAAAATGCTGGTGGCACAGGAAGCACAGTCCCGGATCCCAACTGCTTGGAGCCTAGTTCAAGACACACAGATGTCCCCACCCTTGTGTCTTACAGGTGCTCTGTTCAAATGTTGGTGTGTTGAGTTGCTAGAACTGCCATTCTTCAGAGTTCAGCATCCTCCTCAGGGTCTCTAGAAGTTAAATCATTAAGGGTGCAATCCTTTGCATGTTCAGACAGAAAAACCGCCTACAACTCCCAAATGCATAAGACTATGCTCTAAAGGGTGTGTGGGAAAGGATGTATATTGACTCTAGGATGCATGTAAATGCACTCGCATGGATACAATGGAATCATGGAGTGCATAGGCTATCATTTCTCAAACTGCAGTTGGTGAGATTCACTGTTGTGTGCTGGAGAATCAGGGTGTCACAAATGCACAAGAAGTCCCTATTTTCATCTGTGAAATGCTGGAGGAGACATGCAAGTTATAGGTACATGTAACATTTGCTACAGAAATTCGAACAGCCATATTCCGAGGAATTATTATTATTTTATACTGCTTACCATATTTAAAAATATATCTAACCAGCAGAAAGAGGGATTCAGGAAAGAGACTGATAGCTAGTTTTTCAAATCAGGCCAGACCAAACTCAATGGTCAGTATAACTCTTAAGAGGCCAGGATAATCAGCAAAACCCTAAAGGGCACACAGTCTCTTTCCCAGTCCCAGATCCTTGAGACGGCAGCATCTCAGATGTGCAGGCAACTTGACACCACTCCATTTTCCTGATGGCAGTCCTGTTCGCTTTACTCTATAGAAGTGGAGCAAAAGTGCAGATCCACTTGGGTGCGGGTCTCTGTGGCATCTACTTGCCCAGCATTGTAAATTATCCTTCTTTTGCCTTGCGTTTAAGTGTTGGTTTTGCAGGGGAAATGGACACAGGATTCTAATGAATACTAGAAAACAGCTGATGAAGTCAGCATATACCCTCAATATCGTTCAGCTGCTTTTGGTTTAATGCAACTTGTAGCACTTTTAGAATATTTCAGGAAGCTCTTTAAAGACCACTGGCTTTTGTCCCCTTGTAGGAAGTCCACGATCCACTGAACAGCCTTCCAAAGGCAGAAAGGAATTCAGACCTGCTGGGACCCTCGGGGAAATTCAAATACACAAAGTCTGGGAAACCAAGAAATTCTCAGGGTACTGCACTAGAAATAAGTGACTTTTGCACGACAAACGCTATGCCCTCTTTAGTCCTAGATTTTCTGTGTTCCCCCTCGATTTCCTGTGTTCTTCTCAACCCCTCGTGTATTTGATCTATTTGTAGCACATATTTGAGCTAAAAAGTTGCTGATGGCAGATGAACAGCTGTGTTTCTTTGGTAAACTGGGCCTGCAGTAACTTTGGTTCCCAAATACTTGCTAACTAATTCTCACTTGGGCACATGCTTGCAAATTAACTCTCCGAATAGGGAATTGACCCACATAGAGAACCCCATAGCCTACCCCTTCCCAACAGATGATTTACTAGTAGGATGAAGCAAAAAGAGATAATTCATAAGTTCATTAGATAGAAGGGAAGACGGAGAAATCCATCATCCATGGGATGAGGGAATCCCTCTTAGTCTGCATCTGCTGAAATTGCCACTCCTATGCAACTCCCCAAAGCAGAATTCTTCCCCCACTTTTTAAAATTATTTAGGAATTTTTTTTAAAATTCTACTTGTGAATCTTGTTTCCAAATTTGCTGGTGGGATGGGTGGGAGTGGACCATGGTGCCTGGTGGGTTCAGGATGTGGTTTGACAATGCAGGCAATGCAATTCTTCTGCAGTACTTCTGCATACATCAAAGTTGTTCTGGACACCTGACATGACAGCCAGCTCAGGTGTAATTGAAGCTCAGGATCTGACTGTGTCTCTGAGTCTTCTTCACGTCAGAACCAGGTATTTAAGAGAAACAGCTAAATCATCAGTTGATTTGTGCTTAAGACTTGAGACAGTCAAACATTTCTTTACTTTAGGAACATAAAATGTAATTATGTCCAAGATGGTTTGGCATGACATTATTACATTTGGTATATTAAGTATATTCAAACAATTATTACAAACTGAATTTATTTTTTTAATTTTTTTTAACCTTTTTGGTAACAAATGGAGCTACAAGCTCCTGAACTGTAAGGAACCTCTTTGGTTTTGCCAGTTTATGAGAAGGCAAAAAATAATTTTAAAAAACAACAGAGGAAACCATCAACATTGGTAACAAAGAAAATGATTTA
Source organism: Elgaria multicarinata webbii (assembly GCF_023053635.1). Classification (NCBI taxonomy): domain Eukaryota; kingdom Metazoa; phylum Chordata; class Lepidosauria; order Squamata; family Anguidae; genus Elgaria; species Elgaria multicarinata. The sequence continues at coordinate 11,154,734 of NC_086176.1, forward strand.
TGTCTCCACTAGTCCTCCACGGTGTCAAGTGGACATAAAGCCCCCATTCCCATAAAAAGAACTGAGGAAAAAAAGGGGGACCAAGATTCAATGAATATGCATGACATTTAATCAGACTAATTTTCTGACCTATAGCTATCACTATCAGTTTCAGTCTCTGCTTCAATGGCAGTGCCCCCTAGATGCAGAAATGCATCTTCCTATTGCACTTGAGAGTTGTAGTCTCAATTTCCAACCTAGGACTTCCTTATTTATTTATTATTATTACTTCCTTGTCCTTGGTGCACAGAAATTATAATAATCTAATACTGTACTTAGTTTTTAGAAATCATTTGGAGAAGTAAATATCTGAACACCTTGTCTTAAACATGTTATTCATCATGCTAAAATAAAACATCCCATAATCCATTTTTTCTTCATTTTTTTTTCAATTTTTCCAGTTTTTCGGGGGGAAACCAAAAATAGCTTCTGAAAAAAATGGTTTCCCCCCCCCCCCAATTTTTCCTGATTTTTTCCCAGGCCTTCACATCTCTACCCTTGGATGGCTTCGCAATGATGGCTGCATCATATAGATGACGTGCCGCCACTGCAGATTCACCCTGGGGCAAACCCCTCATCAAGACAGGCCCCTGCTCTGTGTGGGTGGGTGGATGGCTACACTGGGATGAGAGATTGGCACGCTGCGTGTGGTCAAATCCACTCTATTTATATTGTGATTTCACCTACCGTATTTTTTCGATTGTAAGACGCCATTGATTGTAAGACGCACACTAATTTCAGTATCACCAACAGAAAAAAAACCCTAAGACACACCCACGATTCTAAGACGCACCCCATTTTTAGAGATGTTTATATGGGGAAAAAAGTGCGTCTTAGAATCGAAGAAATAGGGTATTCAAAGCTGAGACCTGGAATTTATAACAGGTTGGGAGACCTAGCTCTAGGGGGCTGGTAGATTGCCATCTAGCAAATAGCAACTCTGGCCTTGGCATGATCCTAGAGCACAGAAGAACCCATTCCCCTATGAGAAGATTTATTTGATATAGTCGTATTTGGGATGCGTTGTCCCCAAAGCATGGTGACTACGATAGAGAAGAATGTTTTCCAAGTTTAATTAGGGCTACTGATGGTAAATATAGTAGGATCTGCCGTTTTTGTTCTCAGAAAGATTTACATAATCTATCAAGCGTCAAGTTTCTCTTTCAATAGTTCAGAGAAGGGATTCATGCCAAGACAAGAACAGACAACTTCCCTGTGTTCTCCTCACATTGCTCCTTTCATTACATAAAATTGGGCACAGACTGTCAATTTCTGCAGGAAGTAGAAAGGCAAAAGTACATTTTTCAAATACATTTTGAATCTTCAGAAACTGGAAGCTAATTTTGAATAGCAAGATTGCTTGCTGGGCTTTTTTGTGTGTGTGCAAAAAATAACAATTAAATGTTTGATACACCTTGCAAATAGTATGCTTGTTTAAATTTCCCTCAACTGCCCTCAGTGATAGTAATCATTTAGACGTAGGGATTTTCATAAGTGCAGGAAAGTGCAGCAAGAGTGCAGAAAAGGGCAACTAAAATGATTAAGGGGCTGGAGCATCTCCCCTATGAAGGAAGGTTACATCAGCTGGGATTGTTTAGCTTGGAAAAAAGGAAGCTTAAGGGAGACATGATAGAGGAGTACAAAATTATGCATTCAATGAAGAATATGGACAAGGAGACATTTTTCTCCCTCTCTCAAAATACTAGAACCCGGGGTCATCCCATGAAACTGATTGGTGGGAGATCCAGGACAAATAAAAGGAAGCACTTCTTCACACAGCGCAGAGTTAAATTATGGAACTCACTGCCACAAGATGTAGTGATGGGCACCAATCTGGATGGCTTTAAAAGGGGGTTGGATAAATTCCTGGAGGCGAAGGCTATCAATGGCTACTAGCCCTGATGGTTGTGTGCTATCTCCAGTATTTGAGGGAGTAAGCTTGTGTGCCCCAGTTGCTGGGGAACATGGGTGGGAGGGTGCTGTTGCACCATGTCCTGCTTGTTCATCCCTGGCCGATGGCTGGTTGGTCACTGTGTGAACAGAGTGCTGGACTAGATGGACCCTCGGTCTGATCCAGCATCAGGGCTCTTCTTGTGTTCTAGTAGTAAACCTTCACTGTACTTCTTCGAAGTTCTCTCCAGAAGACCTCAGCTACTATTTTCAGTTTGCTATATTATTTGCTCCATTCCCAGCAAATCCGCTTATTTGGCTTACTTATTCTGCAATGAAGTTTCATGGGAAAATGTCATTGCTTTCATTCCAGAATCACACCCACCCATTGCAGCATGTGAGCCACAGATAATAAGCAGCAAGATTAATACGGAGGGACTCATTATTGTGAAATTATGTTTTGGGATCTGGGAGGTCGAGTCAATCAGAACACTCTCTCATTCCAGGCGAGAAAGAGGGCTCTGCAGGGCGATTCCTTCAGCTGCAACTGATTACAAAGTAGTTTGTGTGGAAGTAACATCAGCTAGATTTACAGAAAATGGATAATTGCTCTTAAATACTTTTTTCTATTTTACTAGATGTTTAATCCCAACAAAAATGCAACATGGATTAAATGAGGAAAACATCATTCCAAAGTCCTGATTCAGCAAAGGTCATGTGCATACTTTTCTGAAAATATTTGGAATTAAAGCACCTATTTAGAGGATTATTAGAACCAAAGTCCTGTTGCCCTGAGAGACAAGGCATTAGTAGCATTATAGAACAGCAGGGAGCCTTTAAAGGGTTATAATTTTGTCCTCCTCCTCCTCCCATAGACTAAAGCCACTGAGTTTCATTAAAGAAGTTAGGGCAGAACTAGAAGGGTTCACTGAAAATAGCAACCCTCTACAAAATCTCTCTCCCCATTCCACCTGCTGCCCCAGTTTAGACAATTCAAAAGCCAACAACAAACCATGGGTTCTCTTTCTGGGTTGTTCATGATTAACAACCCATAGTTCCAGGTTCACATGTAACAACAACTCAACAAACCATGGTTAATTTTTATATATTTATATATTTATTTATATTACTATTTTTATTTATTTATATTTATTATTTATTACATTTATATACCACCCCATAGCCGAAGCTCTCTGGGCAGTTTACAACAGTTAAAAATGGTAAACATTAAAAAGTATACAAAATTTTAAAAACCATCAGAAACATAAAAACAACAGTATAAAAACAACAATATCCATTTAAAAACAACAATTCTGGGGTCCATTAAAAACAAACTTAACGTTGTTAAATGCTGTTAAAATGCCTGGGAGAAGAGAAAAGTCTTGACCTGGTGCTGAAAAGATAACAATGTTGGCGCCAGGCGAGCCTCACCGGGGAGATCATTCCAGTCGGGGGGCCACCACCGAGAAGGCCCTCTCCATTGTTGCCTTGTTAAACCATAGTTTGCCATTATCTGCAACCCTGGTCATTCTCTCAGCATAGTGGACTAATGCTGCTCTGATGAGCTAGCCCTGCTGATGTACCTACTTGCTTTCTATTTGCTCATCCTATACACTTGTAAATAAGCAGATATTTCTAAAAAGTCTTTCAAGTAAGAAAACTGATCCTGTGATTTTTACTGCCAAGGCAAATCGAGAGGTAAAACATTTCATAACCCCCCTAGACACAAGCCTAGAAAAAACTCAAATATCTGATCTCTTAAGTCTCTACTCAAAATATTTTTCATCCCTCTTGCAGTGGCTTCTGGTGCTTAGGAATTTGAAACTTGCTTTGAGCACTGCCTTGCCAGTTAATACTTCATGAATACGATTATATCTTTACCAAGTATGGTGCAAGGATGGATTTATCTTAAAATGGGATCTAAAAGCAATTTTAGATTAACCAAACAGCGGTAATCTCATATGTGCACCTTCATACTTTATAAATTGATGGCACACATAAGACAAATTTTAACTAGCATTTACTTTAACCAACTCTTATTAAAACTAAATTTGGAATGGCTGATAACCTCGCTTTAAATTTGCGTTAGAGGGAGAAAGACTAAAGTCATGTATAAGAACTAGCTTCCAGTGTGACTTGGAATATACATTGCAATAAATGGAAGATAAAACAGAGAGGGAGAGGAGCATGTAAGCTGTGTTGGTTTCATTGGAGGAAAAATGTAGAATATAAAAATGTAATAATAAATAAATATTTTTTCACCGGGTGGGGATAAAATCAGAATGCATTTGCATGCTAATATAAGGTAGGGTGACCATATGAAAAGGAGGACAGGGCTCCTGTGTCTTTAACAGTTGCATAGACAAGGGAATTTCAGCAGGTGTCATTTGTATATATGGAGAACCTGGTGAAGTTCCCTCTTCATCACCACAGTTAAAGCTGCAGGAGCTATACTAGAGTGACCAGATGCAAAAGAGGGCAGGGCACCTGCAGCTTTAACTGTTGTGATGAAGAGGAAATTTCACCAGGTTCTCCATATATACAAATGACACCTGCTGAACTTCCCTTTTCAATACAACTGTTAAAGATACAGGAGCCCTGTCCTCCTTTTCATAGGGTCACCCTAATATAAGGAACACAGACAGCCCAGTTGCATGCAATACAGTGCTGTGATCTGGGTTTGCAGGGGGATTTGAAAGGACAGAGGTGGCAATTTAACTAGATCGATCTGTACAGCAATCTGAGGACTTTTTGTAGTTAGTATCTTTTGCTAGGAACTCACAACAGCCATTAACAGAACGTGATGAGGTGAGTTAAGGGAATTAAAACTTCCACTGCAGTATTTTTAAAGCTTAAGAAACTATCACTCTCAAGTTCCCAGAGGGAGCAATTCTATCTGGATGCCCATCAGACTCTGAACTCAGAGGCTGGCAGGCAACCTATCTTCCCCTCCACGCTGCTCCTGCTCTGCATTTTCACGAGACGGGCGATTTCGCCCATCTAGCTAGGGCTCTGCAGAAAGGGGAGGAAAGAGGCTGAGGAAGACGGAGGATATATCATAAGCTGGCCACCCTGGACTCCTCCCCTCCCCACTCACAGAACGGTCTACTTTGCAAACTCATAGAGGCAGCTGGACAGTTCTCTCCATGCTGGCTGTGAGGGACCCAAGTTCAGAGCACTGTCTCCAACCTCAGATCCAGGGATCCGAAATATGCTGTGCCTCTCCACCCCTCCGCTCCAGACGCTGCCTAGGGGTTGTAGGATTGCTCCCTAAACCACCTTACAACCACATTTTTCAACCTGAAAGTCCATCTCCCTAATCCTAGATTTATAGGTGGTTTGGTAGTGGCTACACTCATAGCCACTGGTACTCTGCATGTGATCAAATCCACTCTCTTTTTATAGTTACTTCACCTATTCATAGCTGAGACCTGGAATTCATACCAGGTTTGGAGACTTAACTCTGGGGTGGGTGGGGATTGCCATCAAGCAAATCCCACAGTAATGTGCAAACTCTGCTCACCAGCAGTAAACGTTCCTCAACTGTCCCTCACATGTTAGCCGATTTCCCTATTCAGAGTACTGCTGACCTGTCTCCAGGGGTACAACCTGCACTTGCTCTAAGCAGTTTCCTCTGGATCCTTTTTTGGCAACTTTAAATGGACATCTCCATCCTGTGTGGCTCTGTCCTCCCCTTGCTTTGATCTGTATGGTCGCAGCCCATGCATAAAACTGACCAGTAAGTCTTTGATTTGATTTTGTTACACTTTGAAAACTATAAACTTCATTTTCAAGAGTTATCAGTGACTCACCATGACAAAGATACTTGAAAGCCCAACAAACAGTCAGAGCAGGGTATCCTCAAGGACTCTCTCATACTCTCGGAAAGAAGCTCAGATGCGCAGACTTATTAACTGGTATATCTACATTTTCATGAAGGCAGAGACAGTTAAATGTTTTGCCCAAATGCAAAGACAGGGCCTCTTCGGTGGTGGCCCCCAGACTGTGGAATGATCTCCCTGACGAGGCTCGCCTGGCGCCAACGCTGCTATCTTTCCGGCGCCAGGTTAAGACTTTCCTCTTTGCCCAGGCATATGGCAGCACATCTTAATCACCCACATGTTTAGTTTTTTAACAGTTTTTAATGCTTTATGTGTGTATGTTCTGTGTTTTAAATTTTTAAATTTTGTATACTTGTTTTTATCTCAATTTTAGAATTTCTGTAAACCACCCAGAGAGCTCTGGCTATGGGGGCAGTATATAAGTGAAATAAATAAATAAATAAATAGCAAGCATAGGGAAGGGAAATCTGCATAAACTCTGCCCCCAGAAACAGCTTGCCTCAAGCAGAATACACCATAATGCCCTCTGTTAATTTGGTTGCTGGCAAGTTGGTGACTTCAAGCTTACTTCCTCTTTACTCACTGCTCTCACCTCTAATAATTTATCAGTGTGATACAAGCAAAGCACTGTCTTCTTCAACGACACAGCAGGGTACAAAAAAAACTATCTACCGATAGCCTCATGTCACACTAACAATAATAAGAACATTCAAAAGTGTGAATAATGGAATCAAAACAACACATATTCATTAAGAAAGTTCTATGTTAAAATCAATTAATCAGTTGTCCAATCACTAAAAGCCTGTTCCAAGACTTAAAGACTTAAATCTTAAAGTAGAATGCACAGATTTTTGAGGCAACAATAGTCAGAGAAATGTGAAGATTAAAGCGCCACAAATCCCAGCACTAGCACCGGTAGATGAGTTTGCTCTTGCACTAGGTGAGGACCCTGCTACTTGATATGGACTGCAAGGGCTACAGCGCAATCCAAGGATGTTTCATTGGGGAAAAGTCTCACTGAGTTCAATAGGATTTCTCCAACACCACGAGCAGCTCTGTTGAGGAATAAAGCTGTAAATAGCTGAAAATCTGAAAATCAATTAGGGTGACCATTTGAAAAGGAGGACAGGGCTCCTGTATCTTTAACAGTTGCATAGAAAAGGAAGTTTCAGCAGGTGTCATTTGTATATATGGAGAACCTGGTGAAATTCCCTCTTCATCACAACAGTTAAAGGTGCAGGAGCTATGCTAGTGACCAGACTTAAAAGAGGGCAGGGCACCTGCAGCTTTAACTGTTGTGATGAAGAGGAAATTTCACCAGGTTCTCCATACATACAAATGACACCTGCTGAAACTTCCTTTTCAGTACAACTGTTAAAGATACAGGAACCCTGTCCTCCTTTTCATATGGTCACCCTAAATCAATCAAATAAAGCCCTACTTAATTGCTAATGGTCAATTGTATTTGATAAAGGTACATTTTAGTGAGACTTTGCACACGCTTGTTTATCTTTTGGGCATTTGTGTACTAGTGTCCCACAACAATTAAAAATGTAAAAACAAAGAAATGAAAATTAAAAAAAAATTAAAGCCACAATCCAAATATATGCTGAACCCCACTAATTTCAATAAATTTAAGCACACCTGGATTATGGCCAGAGGATGGCCTTTCCTTCTAACAATGCTTTGTAGCTTTTGTTTATTACATTATTAAAGGTAATGTTATCATACAGTTCCTTTAAAATATTCCAAACAGGCACTGACACTGAGCATTTGGTAAGATGCGACTTGATTTAAGTTGGTTAAAGGACAGATAATGAATTAAGTAAACATTTTCTAATGGGTGGCCAGCCTGAATACTGCATTCCAAGAGTTCAATGACATCTTTCCAGCACAGGCTGCCTTTTCAAATTCATGGCATGACAAGCAACTGATCCTGAACAAAGCAGATTGTTTATCTCTGGTCTAATTCTTTTTGTCACACTTCCTGTGGAAAATATGCACAGCAACAGAGGTTCCGAAACATCATGTGAACTGCGTCCTAAAAAGAAGGCTTTTGTGTGACCTAAAGGCTTCAACTGCACATAAATGCCTAACCTGCCCTGTACTGTAATTGGCTTTTGCCTGTGGGACCTGCCGCCGCAGAGGCAACCCTTGAAATAATTTTCAAACTTCAGTGAAAAATACCCACATATGTTAGGGTGACCCTATGAAAAGGAGGACAGGGTTCCTATATCTTTAACAGTTGCATAGAAAAGGGAATTTCAGCAGATGTCATTTGTATATATGGGGAACCTGGTGAAATTCCCTCTTCATCACAACAGTTAAAGCTGCAGGAGCTATGCTAGAGTGACCAGATTTAAAAGAGGGCAGGGCACCTGCAGCTTTAACTATTGTGATGAAGAGGGAATTTCACCAGGTTCCCCATATATACAAATGACACCTGCAGAAATTCCCTTTTCAATACAACTGTTAAAGATACAGGAGCCCTGTCCTCCCTTTCATATGGTCACCCTAACATATGTACTATTCCTTATGTGCAAGGCAAATGTGGAAAAAGTCATATACGCCAGGATTTCAATAAACAAGGAAGAGTAAGAAACACAGGGCTTGGGGACACAGTGCATGGACTAGTTGGCCACAGTCTGAGAATGGCTGCCATAGCAGCACTACTTAATTTCTGAATTTTGCACGGCAGTCAGTTGTGCTCTTTCCCAAAAATCGCACAGTAGGCACCACCCCCGCTGCAGTTTTCCATTGCCAGGCTCCCCATAAACCCCAAAGTTATTACCCTCCTTGAGAAATTGCCTTTAAGTTCTGATCCTAAGCATCTTTACTTGCAAGTTAAAAGCACAGTCCTACTCATGTTTACTCAGATTTAGTACCTTTATATCCAATGGGACGTATTCACTAGTAAGTGTGTTTAGGACTGCAGCCTAAAAGCCACTGATAGCAACAGAATTTACTTCCAAGTAAATCTGTTTAAAATTGCAACCACTGAACACCCAGCACTCCATATTAAGCGTGGGACTAAGCAAGGTAGACCAAATTAGCAGAGCAGCCTTGCTCAAACAGGTGCCCTCCAGAAAAAAAGATTACATTTCCCACCATCCTCATCTAACGCCACACTCGTTGATGGTTATGGGAATTGTAGTTCAACACACTTAAAGGGTGACCATATGAAAAGGAGGACAGGATTCCTGTATCTTTAACAGTTGTCTAGAAAGGGGAATTTCAGCAGGTCTCATTTGTATGCATGCAGCACCTGGTGAAAGTCCCTCTTCATCACAACAGTTAAAGCTGCAGGAACGATACTAGAGTGACCAGATACAAAAGAGGGCAGGGCTCCTGCAGCTTTAACTGTTGTGACAAAGAGAATTTCACCAGGTGCTGCATGCATACAAATGGCACCTGCTGAAATTCCCTTTTCTGTACAAGTGTTAAAGATACAGGAGCCCTGTCCTCCTTTCCATAGGGTCACCCTAAAAACTTCTGAACCTGCTGATTCTTATTGTAAGCAGCCAGCATCCCTTCCAGGCAATGGGATAACAGCAACACCTGTCTTTTTAAAGATTTCAAAACCAGTCCTGAAAATGGCAAGGCAGGCAGGCTGAATTTAGGGCTGGGAAAAATCAAAAAGACCTATACTCATGCAGACATGAGGTGTCAGAGCAGATTCTCCAAAGGAAACGATGTCACTTAAGTGAGGCAGATGATATTCTTAATGGGGATATTTAATACTATTTTTCTGTTCTGGAAATTTGGCTGTTCTTAACCCCCTGATAATTAGGAATGTTCTGCTAACTGAAGTCTTTTCTCTTTGCTTCTAGCCTCATTCGTGCCAAGTCATGGGAAGGATATCAGCTATTTTGATATTTTAAAACCAGGACGGCTGGACAGCTGGAATTCAGGTACAAAATGCATAAATTAAGGAATTCACTGCCACAAGAAGTGGTGTTGTTCACTAGTTTAGAGGGCTTTAAAAAGATTTAAATACATTCACGGAGGATGCCACACCAGCTGAATCAAGCTTCCATGGTCTCTGAGGCAATAAAAAAAAGAACGGTTGCAAGAATGATTGCTCTTGTAGCTCCCTTCCTCGTCCTCTAAGCATATCCCTTGATCTCCAGTTCCTGCCATCTATGGCCGTCATCTTCTTTAAGAAAAGAGACATGAAGTCATATTGCTTAGTTGTTGTCGTTTTTTAAAAGGTATCTCTGCGCCTTTCCTTCACCATGGAGCAACTCTCAGCAAAGGTGTAAAATTAAGGAATAAGACTTGCTTCCATGAAAGACAGTAGGGCTCCATACAGGCTAAGTCTCCACACCAACTTTGACAATATTCTGAGAACTTATTATTATTATTATTATTACATTTATATCCTGCCTTTTTGCCTCCAAGGAACTCAAGGCGGTGTACATAATCCTCCTCTCCATTTTATCCTCACAACAACCACCCTGTGAGGCAGGTTGGGCTGAGAGTCTGTGACTGGCCCAAAGTCATCCAGTGGGTTTCCATGGCCGAGTGGGGACTAGAACCCGGATCGCCAGACTCCCAGTCCAACACTTTAGCCACTAAACCACACTGGCTCTCTCTCTGGCATTTAAACGTTTAGCCTATGTCTATACTTTGTACTTGATCTTGCCCACTCACTTCCATCATTGTTCTGAGGGCCAGACTAGAAATGATGGCAGTAGATTGTATGTTGAAATGCAGACTTATCCTAATCACATAGGTTTAGATCCAGGATCTGTTTTCTGTGAGAGAAAGGGGTCTTCTATGAGAGGAAGGCCTTTGCTTGCAAAAGGTCCCTCTGCATGATTTTTGGGGATCACCCCTCCCACATCAGAGCTGATCCCATTCAGCAGGGTCTCCTGACTGGAGGAGCTATGGTGGGAAGGAGGGCAGTCCACTTCTGCCAGTGCAGTTGATCCAGCATAAATCTGGATCCATCCCAAGGAACCGGACAGTCCATTTATAACATCAAAAGGGGAGTATACGTCAGGCAACCTCATCCTGCCTGCAGCTCAAACTCAACCCCACCGCCATCTTTCTTCAAGGCCTTTTCTCCTCAGTTGAGCTCTGATACCAGATGTGTGCTTAGCTGAGAGAAAAGTCCATTGGGAAGAGGGGTTCTGGGGAAGTAAGCAGCAGACAGGGAGAGGACTCAGCGCCCTTTACCAGGCTGTCTCTTCTGATGTTAGACTCTTTCTAGATATTTGGGGCAGACCCATGTTGAACCACACCAAACAGAAGACTGGACTAGGAGGCTCTTTGATCTGACCTAGTAAGGCAATTCTTTTATCATGGACTAAAACCCCTCCATTGTGTCACACAAGGTTATCACGTTTGGGAGTACTGATCTGCCTCCCCAATGATGAGCTAACTGCACTTTAATTTGAGGACACACAACCTATGCACCCAACATTAGATGTGCTCCAATGCATTGATTTCAATTCTGCATAGGATTGGGGTGTTTATTGTATGTCCCATTCCAAGGGCTCTCAGGGTAAGTAACAAAATCTGTTAATTACCCAACCCTATTCCTGGCTGCCAAAAGACATATACAAGCTCAGGCAAATCATGAGTGGAAAGGAATTCCAAGGTTGAAGGACAGCCACTGATAAAACCTGTCTGCACACACTTGCTGCCCTGACTTGGAGCATGGACAGTATAATTAAGAAACTATTCTTAGGCAGAGGGTAACAAACTAACAGTGACTCTGAGCATGTGCAGAATGCCCTAACCCCTCAAAGAATTACCACAGTCTGCTCATGCACATGTAATAGTTACATCTCCTTTTAGAAACGAGTGGCTATGGTTGGCTGCTACTTCAGCTTTCAAAGTTGGTGAGAGCATCATGGAAAATTCAACTGGTGCCAACAGGTGCCTGGTACTGAACATTGGACTAATCACCAATATATAAAGCCCCCCACCCTGCCCCCACCCAGGACAGCCATCAACCGAGAGCCCCACTGGCAGAGGATGCTGGTGCCAGGTGTAAAGTTCAATCCCAAGCATGTGCACAGGATGGCAGCCCAGCTCAAAATCCTTGCTCAGCCATGAAAATCAGTCAGTGATCTCGGACAAGTCGTTTTCTCTCAAGCTAGCCTTCACCATTGGGTTAGTTAATTAATTAATTAATTAATTAAAACATTTCTTGGCCACCTTTCGGGAAAAGCCCTCACAAGGCGGCTTACAATAAAATACATAAAATATTAAAAGCAACAAAATATTAAAAGCAATAAAACAGCAATTAAAACCAAACAATAAAACCAGCAGGAACAACAATAGCAATAACAATACTCCATGCAAAGGCCGTGGTAAAATAAAATGTGTTTAAGGCCTTCATGAAAGCCTGCAAGGATGGTGCGTGGCGGACCTCTGATGGAAGTTTGTTCCCGAGATTTGGAGCCACCGCAGAGAAGGCCCTCTCCCATGTGGACACCCACCTAATTGCCCTCACAGGTGAGCAAATGAGAAGGGCCTCTCTTTCTGATCTTAACGTGCGGGCAGGCTGATATGGGTGAAGGCGGTCCTTCAAGTAACTTGGTCCCAAACTGTTTAGGGCTTTACAGGACAAAACCAGCACTTTGAATCGGGCTCAGAAACACATAGGTAACCAGTGCAGCTGGTGCAATATAGGTGTTATGTGGTCAGATCACCTTGCACCCACCAATACTTGGGCAGCTGCGTTTTGCACCAGCTGAAGCTTCCAAACCATCTTCAAAGGCAGCCCCAGGTACAGTGATGAAATGGAATAACCTCACATGGGCAGCCCTGAGCTTCTTATCCAGACAGAAAAATGTGTTTGAGCTGTAGGTTGTTGTGAGGATAACATGGAGAGGAGCAGGACCATGTAAGCTGCCTTGGGTACCTCACAAGAGTTAAAAGGCGGGCTGTGAATGTAATGAATAAATAAACAAAAAAAATTATTGATGTGCTTCAGAAGCTGGTCTGGGACAGGCTACACAAGTGCATGTTACACTGCAGTTATGCACCCGATCCTATGCATAGGGTGACCATATGGAAAGGAGGACAGGACTCCTCTATCTTTAACATTTGTACAGAAAAGGGAATTTCAGCAGGTGCCATTTGTATGCATGCAGCGCCTAGTGAAATCCCCTCTGTCACCACAGTTAAAGCTACAGGAGCCCTGCCCTCTTTTGTATCTGGTCACTCTAGTATCGTTCCTGCAGCTTTGTGATGAAGAGGGACTTTCACCAGGTGCTGCATGCAAAGAAATGACACCTGCTGAAATTCCCTTTTCTAGACAACTGTTAAAGATACAGGAACCGCGTCCTCCTTTTCATAGGGTCATCCAGATTCCAAAATCTGCATTCCAAAATCCAGATTCCAAAGGAAGCCAGATTCCAGCTGGACACAGAGGAGGGCCAGGATCTCTTCTCAATCCTCCCAGAGTGCAGGACATGGAATAACAGGCTCAAGTTACAGGAAGCCAGATTCCAGCTGGACATCAGGAAAAACTTCCTGACTGTTAGAGCAGTACGACAATGGAATCAGTTATCTAGGGAGGTTGTGGGCTCTCCCACACTAGAGGCCTTTAAGAGGCAGCTGGAGAGCCATCAGTCAGGGATGCTTAAGGGTGGATTCCTGCATTGAGCAGGGGGTTGGACTCGATGGCCTTGTAGGCCCCTTCCAACTCTGCTGTTCTATGATTCTATCCTACCTATGCACGGTTCCTCAGAGTCAGAGCCAAAGCCCCTCAAGTCCAGGGGGCTTAGGGCCAAGTTCCGGCGTGCACACAGCACCCCGCGCCCTCAGCCCTACCCCACCCCGAGCTGCTCGCGGTCTGCGCCGCGCCCTCTCCCCACCGACCATCCCCGGCGAGGCCGGCCCTACCTTGCTCGCAGGGCCCCTTGTTGCGCTGCCCGACGGGGCGCTCGCCTCGGCTTTCGGCGCGCAGGCTGGCCGCCCGCAGCTGACAGGGGCTGGGGTACGTGAGGCCGTCGCTGCCGCACACCGGGTAGCGACTCTTGCAGACGCACGCCCCGGCCGCCCGGCCTTTGCCTCGACGGCGGCACTCCAGGCCGGCCGCGCAGCGTCCCCAGGCGGCGGTGGCGGCGCCCCCTCCCGCAGCGCCGGGCCCGCACGCCTCGCCCTCGCCGCGGGCGCAGCGCCAGCAGCAGCCGCAGCCGTCGCGCACCTTGCCCAGCGGGCAGCCCCGGGGCGGCAGCGCGGGGCACTCGGCAAGCGCGCAAGGCGGGCACACGGCCGGGGCGTCCGGCTGCCCGAGAGCCGCGGAGTGGCAGCAGCAGAGCAGCAGCAGGCAAGACGGGCCGAACCACAGACCCGGCATGGCGCGGAGAGGCTGGAGACGAAGGGGGTGGCTGTTGCCGCTCGCTCGGGCGGGAGGCGAGGAGGATCTGGAAGTGCTGCTTCCGACGGGCGAACAAGACCCTGGGCTGGAGACTCCACCCCCGCTGCCCGCCCGCCTGGAAACAAGGCTCGACCCAAACAGTTATTATGACTGGTGTGGAGAGAGAGAGAGAGAGAGAGAGAGAGAGAGAGAGAGAGAATTCGGGGTCATCCAGAGAAATGCGCGGGCAGGAGGTTCAGCAGGGGCGAAAGGACGCACGTCTTCGCCCATAGCACAATCCCACTCGTGCAATTCCGTCCTGTTTATCTGTGAGTTTTGTACCCTTGAGTACAAAACACTGGTGAGGAGACAATGTCTCCACCACACCTAAGCCAGGCTAGGGGTGCCGGTTGGCCGCGTTGTACACACCACTCTGCCCTCCAGTGTGTCACTGCCAGTCGGGGCCGCTATAAGTCTCAGCTGCGCCTCCTTAGAAGGTCAGCCCCAACCCACAGCAACCTCAGGCAGACTCTCAAGGCTGGCAGTTGTTGTAGAACAGTGGTTCCCAAAGTGCATAGGGGTTGCATAGGGGGGCGTTAAGAGGCAAGGGAGCGGCAGGGGGGGCGCTAAGAGGCAAAGGGGGCGCTCGAGGTGGTCTTTTCCGAGAAGCGCCTCTCCAGAAGGTCTTAAAACCCAGGGACATTTTGATGGGAGAAGGTAGTTTGGTCCCAAGCCATGTAGGGGAAGAATCCATGCATGTATTAATACCATTTAAGAAGAGTCCTTTTAACGGTGAATTGAAATGTTTCAAAAGCACCAAAACGCTAATGAAGAGACATAGCCTGCTTGGTGTGCCCTGCCACGCTGGCTGCAAAACAGAGGCGTTTGCTCTCTTTTCCCGCCCTCAACAAACCTGCGGCGGGTGTCTCCCATTTAAAGGGGCTGTGCGCAGTGCGGCCCCTTTAAATGGGAAGCACCCACACCAGGCTTGCCCCTATTCTGAATAATGATTTTTATAGGGTAGGGTAGGGGGCACTGGGCATGAGTTTGTGGAACCAAGGGGGCAGTGACCTGAAAAAGTTTGGGAACCACTGTTGTAGAAGGTACTTGCTATGTAGTCTGTTCAAGGGCATGTCTACACTACAAGTTTAAACCAGCTGACCCTGGGGATTATTCAGTTCCTGCAGGACCAAGGAAATTTACATTGGCTTCAATAGTATTATTATTTTTTAAAGTGCATTGTAAAATGGGCCTCCCTGGCCAGCAGGTGTCGTTATGAACGAAGCCAGAAACGTCCCCTGTGACAGGGCCGGAGTCACAGGGCTTGAAGTCTTGGAGTTCTGCAAAAAGGACCATTCTGTTGCAAGAGCAGCTCTACCAAATGCGGGGGGGGGGGGGGAACTGCCACAGCACCGAGGGTGGGGTGGGGGAAGCCAGCTCAGGAACAGGACAAGCCGCACACGCACCCTGAACACCCCAGTGCTTGAGTAGTCCAGTTACTGAGCTCAGCTGCCCTCCCTGCTCTGTTCCACTTCAGCTGTGAGCTCCCTCTGCTTCCCACTCTGCCCCCTTCTCCACACACCCCACCCCCATGGATTCTTTATCATCCCCCTTCTGTCACCCTCCCTCTCAGCACCTGGGCTTTTTCATCCTCTGTTTCTGTTGCCAATCCACTTCTCATTCCATTACTTCGCACCTGGCACCATCCATCCTAAATGCATTTGCCTCTTTCGCACCCACTGCTGACTCCTCTCCCAAGCCTCCATTTTTCATTCAGATGCGTCCCTGTCACTCCCCCTCCTCTCATAGAATCATAGAATAGCAGAGTTGGAAGGGGCCTACAAGGCCCTCGAGTCCAACCCTCTGCTCAATGCAGGAATCCACCCTAAAGCATCCCTGACAGAGGGTTGTCCAGCTGCCTCTTGAAGGCCTCTAGTGTGGGAGAGCCCACAACCTCCCTAGGTAACTGGTTCCATTGTTGTACTGCTCTAACAGTCAGGAAGTTTTTCCTGATGTCCAGCTGGAATCTGGCTTCCTGTAACTTGAGCCCGTTATTCCGTGTCCTGCACTCTGGGAAGATCGAGAAGAGATCCTGGCCCTCCTCTGTGTGACAACCTTTTAAGGATTTGAAGAGTGCTATCATGTCTCCCCTCAATCTTCTCTTCTCCAGGCTAAACATGCCCAGTGTTCCTTTGTCCTTTGTCCATGCTCCTTTGTCCCCTATTCCTTCCCCATTCCCACTCCTGCCTTTCACTCAATCCATCCATTTCTGATTTTTGTGGTGAGCAAGAAAAAGGCAGGCTCCCATCTATGCAATTACAATCTGGACACTTTATTAATTACAGACATCAACATTTTCTATTCTACTGCAGTCATTATCAAGAGGCCAGGCAAGACCTAATATGTCCTATTGTACAGCATTTCCCTGGTCGCTCTCCCGAGTCTCCTATGATTATTTATTTATTAAATTTATATACCGCCCCATAGCCGAAGCTCTCTGGGCAGTTTACAAAAGTTAAAAACGGTGAACATTAAAAAGTATATAAAATTTTAAACCGTCAAAAATATAAAAACAACAGCATAAAGCTCTCTGGGCGGTTTACAAAAGTTAAAAACGGTGAACATTAAAAAGTATATAAAATTTAAAACCATCAAAAATATAAAAACAACAGTATAAAACTCCAGGGCACCAATAAGCCTATTACTGAGCAAGGGGCCAAATTTCTGCATCTGGCTACTCTCATTAAGACCGCTCATGGATATTTGATCATTTCTTCAAATCTCCTGATAAGCATTTTTACAGATTTTGTATCCTTTCTTTTTACCATCATGTATTTTTATTAATGTGTGTGTACCAACATGCTATAATAATGGTCTGTTGACTGTAAATAAAGGTTGATTGATTGAATTAAATGCTCAAATGGGATCAGTGTGTGTTTGTATGAGAGAGAGATGGAGGCGCCAGGTTGCCTCCGCTTTTAGGAAAACCCCACGCTTTTGTGCTGTGGTGTCGGGTAATCCCAACGCAGGAGGCAGTGTGGGCTTTCTGGCTGCCAATCACCTCACCTGGCCCACCCCCTACCCCTTGCACAGATTCCAGTGACCAATCAGAGGCCACCTTCCACCTGGGAACGCCCCTAGCAGTACGCCAGAGTGAGGTCAGTCGGTGGAAGAGCCGTTGTGACTTTGCTTCAGCGGGAAAAGTCAGGGTACGTCCCCAACTTCTTTGCTGTGCAGCTTCGTCTATTTGCCCCAAGGTGGCTGCAAATTGGCAGCTACGTCATATAACCAACCCAGTGCTGATTTGCAGCCACCATGAAGCAGACGTTTAGACGGCCCCATGGTTTCTCTAGCCTTCTTTATCCAAGGAACTGGTCAGGCTATCTTGTTGCAGATGTCTCTCAGGGGCCACGTTGCAGCCTTTTGCCTTGCCGTTCAGTTAAATTCAGTTTCCTTCTCCAGGGACCATCCCGCCCAACTTAGCGATCCTTACCCCTCCATCCCGCACGGCCACTGAATACAGCCGCCGCCTCTGCTTCTCAGCTTCTTGTGCAAAGAGCATTAGGACAGGTTTGGAAGGAACAACTATAGGCCTTATTTCCCCCACCCATTACTGCCTCACATGCCAACTTGTGAGGAATATTATTAGCGTAACATTAATCAAGAGGCACTCCTGACTTGAAAGATGAGTTGCCAGTCCACAAGGGAGGCAAAAAATCTGACCATCCCCGGCCAATCAGGAGACATGAAAAACAGCCCTTCCTGGTGACTAGCTAAAGCCTGGGGCAACCCCACATTATCAAGGATGAGTGGGTTGCACTGTCTGTTGCCCACCAACTCTCACCCACTCTGGATCTTGTGATAGTTGGGAAATCAGTGTGGTGTAGTGGCTAAGGTGTTGGACTGTTTCAGCTTTCTTAGCTAGGTTTCCAGCACCCGCCTGGAAACCTGCTTGGCTTGTCCAAGGGTGGCAGCACCTCATCATCAGGAGGACATTGTTAAGAAGAGTCCCAAACAATCTCCCAGGAGACCTCTTGATGCCTGTTCTTTCTGGTTCCCCATTTCAAGGAAGGCCTCATCTGGCAGAGGCAGGGAGGCCCTTCCCACTTACCGCCTGATGTCTTGTACTGCTGCCTTCCTCAGGGTCTTCACGGCCAGTGGAGTCTTCCTGGGCCTGTATTCCGCCAGGAAGACCTGAAAGGGAGGGAAGGTCTCAGCCCCAGCCTTCCTTCCACCCCCACCGGAAAGCTGCTCCTCTGCACTCTGGCTCACTTACCTTCCCGAAACCTCCTTGCCCCAGGACTGCCAGGAAATCGAAATCCTGTACGGTGAGGGCAGTCCTCTGAGATCTATAAAATCTCCGGACTGAGGCAGGTGGCTGAGGAAAAGGAAAGACAACAAAGGGTCCCGTGAAAGTCCGGAGAGGAGGGGATTGGGCTGGATCCTTTGCAATGTGTGGAAGTCCTTTGATGTGGGTGTCAGCAGGTATTTCCTCCCACTTACTCTCATCCAGCTTTCTATTTTCAGAGACAATATTCTGTGACTATAAGATGCAGCCATAAGGAGAAGGCTTGCTCGAGTATTCTAGAAACTGTAATATACGCTAGAAGTAAATGTTCAGCAATTGTCAATCATTATGTAGCTACAATGGCGCCATATCTCTCTCTCCCTCTCTTACACACACACACACACACACACACTGTGAAAGAAAACCCCCAGGAAGGGACCAAAAACAGCCCAATAAGGGCCGAGCATGCTCAGTGGGCACATGATGCTGAGAGTTCGGTGGGGAGGGTTGGAAAAACCAGGGTGGGGTGATGGCAAAGAGAATGGAGTATCTTGGGAGATAGCATGGCTGACCGGCACCTTAAACAGGAGCATTCTGCACTGCAATGTTTTGTTGCAGTTCCCACCTGTCTACAATGATAACCTTAAGTGCAGACCTGACCTATTAACTCACCAAACGAATCTTCTGTGTCCCTGTCTTTCTTCTTCTTCCGACGACAACATGAGCGACAACAACAGAAACCCTTCTTGAGCCACTGCCAGAACCTCATGTTGTACAACCCTAACTGGGAGACACCAGGGGAGACCTCATGGGGACCCTCGCTCTAGCAGCTGAGACCTTTCAGCCTTCCACTAGGATAGCCAAAGGTCCTCGTGGACCATCCCCAGCCCTGAACTGGAAATCAACAGCTGGCCCTGAGTCAAACTCATAGCAGAACTAGGCAGGGAATGTAGGATTGCTGAATCAGAGCCTAAAATGCTGGTTTAGGCCCGAGACAGTGGGCCAGGTCTGGTACTGTTTACATAACCCTATATATCTGGGATGCAGAACCTTCTAGGCCCCCAGTGGGATGTTCAGTTCTGACATTAAATTCAAACTGCACATCATGGCACTAGACCTGTTTCTTTAAAACCAGCTCTGACACAACCACATCAAAAGGATATTTCCTGAATTTTGAGAAAGGGGAGTGGGGAAAGGCTAAGGCTGATGATATATCAGGACACACTCTAATCCTGGAGTAAGCAACCCGGTGCTCCCCAGATGTTTGAGACTACAACACCCACAATCCCTGACCATTAACCATGCTGGGTGGACCTGATGGGACTTGAGTCTAAAACTTCTGGAGGGCACCAATTTGCTTTTCCCCTGCTCTAGTACGTCTGAAAGGATATTTGCCATGTCAGGGCAAAGGAAAGTTTGCTGCTCCTCTGCATCATTCTGGATTGTCACTGTTTTCAGCCCTCGTCACCAATAAAAAATGCCTAATACAAAGACGTCTGTACACATAGTTGCCACCAGGAAACACCAGTAAACTCTGAGGGATTGAAGAGGTGGAGGCCTAAGGAAGGGAGAGTCCTATTTCCTAAAAACTTCAAATTGACAATAAGCTATCGAGGGGAAGAAGAGGATGAGGGTGTGCGCCATAATCTCAGAATTTCTTACTCTCCATGAAATCCCCTTATTCAAGCCCTCCATACGCTTCCAATGTGGCCATTCAAGATTCCTTCAGGGTCAGCTTTGTGTGGAGGGGGCAAAGTCTACTTACGTTTAGATGGTCTCAAGTGTAGAGATGTAAAGAACTTGAACTCTGCAACGATAAAATCTGATGAAGTCCAGGAGCAGAGACCAGATGCCTCCACTCACTCCAACGGCCACAAAGAGCCAGGCCGGAACCCTCAGCTCTGGACGCCGACCAGCTGTCGTGGCAACAAGGACCGTTTGGAACCCATTTCAAAGCTCTGTGGAGCCCATTCTAAGATGACTGGGCTTCAAAACAATGACACTTTCCAAAGAGTTCATGACACAATTACTTCAGAGAGATGGAAAACATACAAGTGATGGAGCCCACTTTGCCAGAGATGGAGAACATCTCGTGTTCCTCTGGCTTGATATTGTGTTGTTGACTGTCTTGATATGGCTCGATGTAGTTAGGGAAAGCAATAAACAACCTCCCCTTCCCACTGCCAACATGTGACCAAATCACTGGTGTAATTAAACACAACTATCATTATGTGTCCATATTTCAATGGTGGTTATTATAATCAGGGAAGGAGTCTCTACTAGTCCTTTCTGATTGCGTGTTATCTAGAGGGTATTTCAGACATTTCCATCAATACAGGACACTGGATGGCTGGGTGTATCTACATCTCATCCCTGCTTAGACCTTGCGAGGTACACTTTTCCTGTTTCTGAGATGTTGCATCCCCATGTTCTTATCTATTTGAGCACAGAAACATACCAAGAGCATTCTGGCAATGTGCAGAGAGCATCCATAAAATACTTCCCTATAATTACACTGGCCTGTGCCAATGTGCCATTCTCTCTCTCTCTCTCTCTCTCACACACACACACACACACACACACACTCCTCTGAGGATGCTGGTCCTTGCATGGACACCAGATTTGCAATTATCACAGTTAAAAGTAAGAGCAACAAGAGAAACAGACCTCAGGGGAGCTGTTCCCTTTTATGGGGCAGGAGCCAATCACATGGATATTTTAAAATTATCATAGCCCTAGAAGAACTGGGGAACTCTACTGCCAAAGCCCTCAGAGCCATGAGTTCTGAGATGAGACAAGTAAGAAAATTGTGGTGGAATGATCTCCCCCTGGTATTTGCAACAGTGAAAATTATTATTATTATTATTATTATTATTATTATTAATTTATTTATAAAGCACCATCAGTGTACATGGTGCTGTACAGAGTAAAACAATAAAATAGCAAAACCCTGCCGCATGGGCTTACATTCTAATAGAATCATAATAAAACAATAAGAAGGGGAAGAGAATGCACCAAACAGGCACAGGGGAGAGTAAAACTAACAGTATAAAAGTAAGATCAAAATCAAGTTTTAAAAGCTTTAGAAAAAAGAAAAGTTTTTAGCTGAGCTTTAAAAACTGCGATTGAACTTGTATGAGCGGGGCAATAGTGTGAGATGAGAGAGGAAAGATAGGAAGGAGCTATCCATCTCAATCCATCTCTGGATATTGATTAAGCACCAAGAAATCAGGCAGTTACATGCACATAGAATTAGCTTGAGTCGTTACAGTTATCTTAAGGCTATTGAATATTTGCAGTTCTGATTAGGGTAGTATTACTAGACGTGACCTTGCATGTGTGGCTGGATTCAGGAAAGACTTCTAAAATGACGACCTCTCTTTGGTTGCCAAGTGTTTCAAGAGCCTGCACTGCTTGTGCTACATCAAGCAAACACACACCCACACCCAACAAATTCCCCTGGCTGGTCGCGCAAGGATGCAGTTTGTACTGCCACCACATACGTAACCAAAGTGTTCTGCTATCCATGGCTACTAGCCCTGATGGTTGTATGCTATCTCCAGTATCAGAGGCAGTAAGGCTGTGTGCCCCAGTTGCTGGGGAACATGGGCGGGAGGGTGCTGTTGCACCATGTCCTGCTTGTTCATCCCTGGCCGATGGCTGGTTGGCCACTGTGTGAACAGAGTGCTGGACTAGATGGACCCTTAGACTGATCCAGCATCAGGGCTCTTATGTTCTTAGTGTTGCTCATCCTCAGTCCTGGGCTGCCAATCTTTGCAAACCATGCCCAATCGAACCCATGATATAATAAATTGAAAACCAAAACCAAACTTGCAGCATACTCCCAAGGCCATCTGCACATGAACTGCAGCTTTGCAACCGACTTGACTTAAATTTCAAGCAAGTTTGCATCCTTTAAGAGCAGCGGCAGCACGAAATCTTCCATACTTATTCTAAAGCAGCGTTTCCGAAGCCGGCGAGGGCCGGACTACAACTCCCACCATCCTATGGTCAGGGAAATGGGAGTTGCAGTCCCCACACCGCTGGAGGGCGCCAGCTTCGGAAAGGGTGATCGAAAGGCTGCGGTTCCCTGGGACCCGCCTGAGTCGTGCAAGTCCTGAATCTACGGCCGGTTCTCGTGACGCCGCGCGCCCTCTCGCGGCTGTCTGGGCGCATGGCAAGTCGTGCGGGTGGGGTGGGGGGCGGGGGAGGAGTGTGAAAAGAATGGACCGGACGCCGCCAGCTGCTGGTTGCCCCGGAAACCGAAACAAACAGGCGCGAGGAGAGCTGATGCGCGCGGCGGGGCGCCAGCCTGTCTATCTCCATCTGGAAAGAGCGGGAAAAGTTGAGGAGGAGGAGGAGGAGGAGCATCTTCATCTTCTGGGCTGCCTGCTCTGGCCCCTGGCAGGCGCGGGATGGGAGACTCCCCAACAGGTGCTCCTTCCTGCAGCAGCAGCTGCCTTCCCCGTAGAGTGAACATAAGAACATAAGACTTGCCCTGATGCTGGATCAGACCAAGGGTCCATCTAGTCCAGCACTCTGTTCACACAGGGGCCAACCAGCCATCGGCCAGGGATGAGCAAGCAGGACACATGTTGCAACAGCACCCTCCCACCCATGTGCCCCAGCAACTGGTGCACACAGGCTTACTGCCTCTGATACTGGAGATAGCACACAAGCATCAGGGCTGGTAGCCATGGATAGCCTTTGCCTCCAGGGATTCATGTAACCCCCTTTAAAGCCATCCAAATTGGTGGCCGTCACTACATCTTGTGGTAGTGAGTTTCATAACTGAATTCTGCGCTGTGTGAAGAAGTGCTTCCTTTTATTTGTCCACCAATCAGCTTCATGGGATTTTGAGAGAGGGAGAAAAATGTCTTCCTGTCCACATTCTCCATACCATGCATAATTTTCTACACCTCTGTCATGTCTCCCCTTAGTCTCCTTTTTTCCAAGCTAAACAATCCCAGTTGATGTAACCTTCCCTCGTAGGGGAGATGCTCCAGCCCTGCAATCATTTTAGTTGCACTTTTTCCAGCTCTATAATATCCTTTTTTACGTGCAGTGATTGTGTTTTGGATTGCTGGATGGTGGAAAATATTGAGAACTGTGAGACTTCATTCTTCGCATCTCCTTTAATAAGACCATAAGAAGAGCCCTGTTGGATCAGACCAAAGGTCCATCTAGTCCAGTACTCTGTTCACACGGTGACCATCCAGCTGTTGGCCAGGAACCCACAAGCAAGACACGGTACAACAGCACCGTCCCACCCATGTTCCCCAGCAATTGGTGTGTACAGGCTTACTGCCTCTGATACTGGAAGTAGCACATAGCCATCAGGACTAGATAGCCTTCGCCTCCAGCAATTTTTTGTGAACCGCCCAGAGAGCTCCAGCTATTGGGCGGTATAGAAATGAAATAAATAAATAAATAAATTTATCCAACCCAGTTTTAAAGCCATCTAAATTGGTGGCCGTCGCTACACATTGTGGTAGCGAATTCCATAATTTAACTAGGCGCTGTGGGAAGAAGTACTTCCTTTTATTTGTCCTGGATCTCCCACCAATCAGTTTCATGGGATGACCCCGCTGGGTTCTAGGATTTTGAGAGAGGGAGAAAAATGTCTCCCTATCCACATCCTCCATACCGTGCATAATTTTGTACACCTCTATCATGTCTCCCCTTAGCCTCCTTTTTTCCAAAATTAGCAATCCCTGCTGTTGTAACCTTCCTTCATAGGGGAGATGCTCCAGCCCCTTCATCATTTTAGTTGCCCTTTTCTGCACTTCCCCCAACTCTATAATATCCTTTTTTAGGTGTGGTGACCAGAGCTGTACACAGTATTCTAAGTGTGGTCACACCATAGGTTTGTATAAGGGCAGTACGATACTGGCCGTTTTATTCTCAATTCCTTTTCTTATAAAGCCTAACATGGAGTTTGCCTTCTTTACAGCGGCCGCACACTGGGTGGACATTTTCATCAAGCTGTCCACCACAATCCCAAGATCTCTTTCTTGTTCTGTCACCTCCAGCTCAGATCCCATTAGGTTATACTTGAAGTTGGTTTTTTTTGCCCCAACATGCATCACCTTACACTTGCTTCCATTGAACCGCATCTGCCATTTGGACGCCCGCTCTCCCAGCTTGGAGAGATCCCTTTGGAGCTCTTCACAATCCCTTTGTGTTTTAACAACCTTAAATAATTTGGTGTCGTCAGCAAACTTGGCCACTTCACTGCTCACTCCTAATTCCAGATCATTTATTAATTTATTTATTACATTTTTATACCACCCAATAGCCGAAGCTCTTATGAACAAGTTGAAAAGAAATGGTCCCAATCAAAAGTCTGGCACCTCAAGAAGGGTGTGCTCAAGCATGTGCAGAATGCATATCCTCTAAAAAGAAAGGCAACGTTTTTAAAATCTATTTTTTAAAGGGGTTATTTTTTATTTTATTTATAACCCGCCTCCCTCATCTCTCTTGCAAGGAACCCAAGGCTGTTTACCTGGTCCTCCATTTTGTCCCCTGACATGGTCTTCCTCCTCCTCCTCTCCATTTTATCCCACAACAACCCTGTGAGGTAGGTTAGGCTGAGAGTCAGTGACTGGGCCAAAATCACGCAGTGAACTTTGTGGAATGGAGAAGGTGGTCATCTGCCTTTCCGCTTCTGTCTAGGTTATTTCAAGATGCTCGGGGAATGAAGGAAGAATATCCAACACACTCTAAAGCCCTGCGCTTGGATACTGTTCATGTCACCCGGTTAAAGGAATCACCGCCAGTTAATTGATTAGTTTTAATTGATTAAATCTGTATTGATTTACATATGAGTAAAAACAATAATTCTGAAGAAAAAAGCATATGTGATATCGCAGCAGACTCCATGGTGTAAACGAGGCTTTCCTTCTTGTATGTGAAAGAAAGAATGGGATATTTTTTTTTGTAAGTACACTGCTGACATCTGATAACATCCAACCAGGCACCACCCACCAGTGTAAATGGCAGGTAGTATTATGCACTAAAAGAAAAACCAGCTATGTAAAAAATCAATTTAAACCCTGCACAGAATCCAGAAGCAGAAGCCTTGTGTAGAAAAGTTCATTATCACTTCACAACAGAGTGCTTGTCAGGCTTACTGGTCCCAGGAAATACCCAACACTCTCCTGCAACTGTGCATTGCAGGATAAATTTTGTAATGATTGGCAAGTTGTCTTTTAGGGAAGGTTACTGCCATTACTGATCTTAATAAATTTCCAAGAAACCCTTAAGTTCTCTAGAACACAAGTTTGAAAATTATAGCTTTATGGTGCATTTGGCAATTTTCCTCTGATCAGGAATGGTTGTTGGGGCTGACAGGGTATTTTATCTTGAAATGTAGAACTGTAGTCCTAAACATGCATACCAATGTTCGTTCTGATATCTTGGTGTTCAGGGGAGATATTTTGTGTTATAAGAAAACAAGCACAAAGTGAATGCCAACAAGCAAGTTAAATCAAAGTCATCACATCACTCAAACAAGCATGTAATGTCCGTATGAATCAACGGTTAATTAGGTAGATAAATTCTTTGTTAGTTAAAAAAAAACAGTGCAATTGTCTGTAATTATAAGTAATTTGTAGTTTGTCACAGGACACACAGGTTTCAGGCTGTCAAAACCTACCTACTCTTTTTGCTTTCTTTGCAGTTTCTTCCCGAGGTTTTCACCAAAGTGAAAGGTAAGCGAAAACTCCCAGGGGCCCTCTGATTCCAGGTAGCTGCATGTTTAATGGATCAAATTCTAGAAACCTTGTTTTTCCTTGGCTGCAGCTCCTGATACAACTGTGAGAAGGGCAAGAGGCATACATTACCAGCCCACCCTTAAATTCCACATTTAAATGACGTTGGATACTAAGCATTCTATTAGTAATGATCCCACTTCTTTTCTTCTCTTAAACTACTCTTAGGGCCAATCCTATGGGCTGCATCTTCGCTGCTCGGAAGCCCCCAAACCCATACACTTCTGCGATCCCTCTGCCCTGCCAGGTTGAAGCCAGTAGGGTGGGAGGAGCAGCAGAAGGGACCTTTGCCTCGCCATCCTCCAATCTGATTTATTTTAACTAGACTGCTCTCCAGCCTGTTTAGCAAGGGCGCTTTGGCGGGGGACAGAAGGAGGCTGGAAGAAACTCAGGATCAATTGTATCCTGGCCTCTCCAGTCTCCTCCCCTCCCCGTCCATCAGAAAGCCCCCATTTCCCCCTCTCTGAGGTCAATTTCCCAATCTTGGAGGGCAGCTGGTGTGGTTCTCTCCACGCCAACTGCAAGGGATCGGGGTGTCTGGGAGATCTCCAGCTGCCACTTCTGAAGTTGGAACCTTGTCTCCCACCTCGGAAAGGGGCACCTGAGCCATCCTATAGTCCCTGCGATGCTGGCCGACGGACCATAGAATTGTGTTCTTCGGTGTCTATCAATAGTAATATTATTCCAGCAGAACAGCCATATTAATACATTGTAGCAAAGCAAACAAAGAATTTTGTGGCATTTTAAAGAGTAATATTTACTTGTTTGTTTACGTTTGTATCTCCAAGGAGCTGAAGATGGTGTGCACCAGGGATGGGGAACCTGAGGCCCTCCAGATGTTGTTAAACTCTGTCTCCCATCAGCCCCAGGCATCATGGCCAATGGTCAAGGATGGTGGGAGTTGTCCAGTAACATCTGGATGGCCACAGCTTCCCCGTCCAAGTACTTTCCCCCTTTTTTACCCTTACAACAACCCTGTGAGGTAGGTTAGCCTGAGAGATGGCGACTGGTTTGAAGTTACCCAGGCAATTTCATGGCTGAGTGGGGGTTTCTCCAGTCCTTCTCTGACACCACTAACCACTTCTTCACAAACAGAACAACATATTTATTGTTTGATTTATCCAGAGCTAGTGCTGGTATCACGGAGAGTGTCAGATTAAGACTGGGGAAACCTGGGTTCAAACCCTGGCTTGGCCATGATGCTCCTTGGATGACTGTATGCCCATCACTGTCTCTCAGCCCAACTTACGTCACAGGGTTGTTGTAACAGTAAAATGGGGCAGGGCTTGTTGGAGCATGTATACCCCTCTGAACTTCATGGAGGAAGGGTGGGATGAAAAATGGAGTTGTGGCAAAAGCTTCTGTGGCGAGGAGCCTACTGCAATAGTCAGCTCTTACCTACAACAGTTCATGCCACAATGGCCTGGTTCAGACCACACGCTAAACCCTGCTGCTTAACCACAAAATGGTTAAGGGAATGCATTCAGGTTAATGCATTCCCTTAAACACCTTGTGGTTAAGCAGCATGGTTTAGCGTGTGGTCTGAACCAGGCCATTATGTTCATTCAGGTGTCACAGGACTCTTCGTTGTCGATAGTATTGTGAGGAGTGCTGGACAGAGAATGGCTCAATTGCGTTTAAAGAACCAGTGAATGGGCTGGTGCAGATGTTGCATATTGGTCTGCTTTTGCTCTCCAAGGGACCAGCTGAGAGCCTGTACATTAAAAGTAGCCAAGTATAAGCCAGGCTCTGACTGGTGAGAGTTCTGATGCTCCCCTGGAGATAGGTGGAGAAAGCTGGAAGAGACTGTGGAACTGCTGGTCGCCTTTCTCCATCTGCTTATTTTTGTTTACCTCTCTCTTAGCAGCTAATTCTTCATGGGGGGTGGTTGTAGGGGGAGGGACAAAGGTATGTGAGCGTCTTGTCAGTTATTGTCTTTTAATTAGGGTGTGCTACTGGGGAAAAGTGCATATTACAAATAGCAAAGAATGTGCATAAGAGAGAATTTTTACAGCATTAGTCACAAAAAGGGAGTGTCATAATTCTCCTGTCAGAGTAATTATTTGACAGTAAGTTTGGATTTAACTTGGATGACTCCTTGGTAGCCCACGGAGGCCAACTCTACCCAATGACACCGCTCCGTGTAAGAACGCCAAAACCGACCTTGCTAGGTCAGGCAAAGGCCCATCTAGTCCAGCGTTCCGTTTCCAAGAAGAGCCAGCGAGATGCCCTCTGGGAAGCGCAGAGCTATTTCCAGGCTGTCCTCTTCTTAAGATTGTTTGAATTATTGGGAACAAATTGCTGACAAAAGACACGTCTGCTGTGTTTGCCACAGGACTAATGTGCGGTGCAGTTTGGCTTAGTAGCTGCCACTTCGCCATAAACATGAAAATAACCACCTCGGAAGGCATCAGCTTCTGGTATCAGTAGCTTACGCTCACTCTGATCACAAAAGTTTCATCAGGCTGTCATAACTAATAGCTTTTGATAGACCTACCCTCCATGAATATGCGTTTAAAAAGCAAAACAAGCCAATGGTCATTACTTGAAAAAAAGTTATATCAAGACATACAGTTGGCTGTCCTGAACCTCCTGCAAGTCAACTTCATTGGGTGACGTTCCCATTCTCCACCCCAGTTTTCTTATTGTGACAGGGGGAAGGAATCCTCACTTTCTCCACACCTCTCATAATTCTGTACACCTGTATCATGTCTCCCCACCAGTTTTGTTTTACCTAAAAAGCTTCAATTCTTTAGCCGTGCCTCACAGAGAAGGTGCTCCAACCCAGCCTCTTGGTCATTTTAGGTTTCCTTAACTTTTGAGTTAGGCTAGTCCTTGGTAACTTTGAGGGGTTACTTCTAGCCAGTCTCACTGCTCCACATTATCTTCTTATTCCTGCTGCTTTCATACCTTCCAGCTTCCAGATCTTGGCTCCCCAAACCAAACCTGGAAGCAAAACAGGAAGTAATAGAAAAGGTACCTGTTATTATACAGAGTTTTGGAACTACCTTTGCGAGTGCTGTAAAATAGTTCTGGATTCTTCCATGTTGGCATTAAGTAGAACATCTGGTCTATCAGAAATCATTACTAAGATCACCACAAACACGTTTGATGTCTGGCTTCAGGGTGCCTAGGAAACAGAATCTACATATTGGTCACTTGCAACTCCATTGCAGGAAGCTGGCCGCAGGAAGCACCCCTCATTTTGCTTGAATCTGTCAGAGACAGAACCATGTCCCTCATGGGCCATAGTCTAGTGAACTATCTTGGACTGTCTGTTCTTAGGCCTCAGAGCTCTCTCCGTGCACAGAAGGTAATGGGGATGTGCAACGTTGGCTCCTGTCATGGAGAAACCACCCAAAGCGGCTGGATTGGGAGCCTGAATTTCTGCCCTTACGGAGTCAACAGAGAGGCCCCCTCAGCCACTGGACTTGCCCTAGCTGTGCTCCACTTGCCTGCTTCTTTAACCAACTGCTGGAAGAAGAAGAAGGGATGCAGAGAGGTCTCTCTTGCTCCCCCAGCACTTCTGGCTTGGGTGTCTAGGAGAGAGATTCCTCCGGCTCTCGTGGTGTTTACTCTCATGCTCCTGTCTGTCAAGAAAACATCATTATAACTTGAATGGGAGGCTCTTGCCTCATAAAAAGTGTTCCGTACCTGAACACGTCCTGGCTTGAAGAAAAGGCCAACGGCCCCAGGTGTATAGGTGCCTCTCAAGGAAGCCTTTGCCTGGGAGCAAGTTTTGTACATGATGGAATGACTTTGGAGCTTAAGTGTAATTAGCTAAGTCTATTATCTGGGATCTTGCATCAAATGAACATATAATCTGTCATCTTCTCGTCAGCTCCCTCTTAGTGCTCCCAGGGCAGATCAGGAGGAACAGACATGTGGAGAAAGGCCTATAAGCCCTTTCTGAAGAAAACTTGACTTTAAAGTTAATTTCTTGCATTATGCAGCAGCAAACCTGGATTTTGCCACCAAGTGTACCTTTGCCAAGGAGTCACAGTCAATTCCAGCTCCCTGTTTAGATGTACACTTGAAACACCTTCCTCAGTTTGGTGAACTCCAAATATGTGACTTCGACTCCCATCATTCCCATCCAGCATGGCCAATGGAGAAAGCTGCCTTAAGTATACACCTAACAATGTAACATTTGAAGCGGCAGTATGAACTCAGTGCTTTTCCTCAAGCTGTAGAATTTTCAGGGCTAGTTTACATTTTATTCAGACAGGATTTAAACTGCAGATATTTTCATTGCCTGAGTACACCTGCAGATGCCGCATTGACTAGATAATAAGAACATGTCAAGAATGAATGAACTGCATCAGCAGATTATTCAGCGTTTGTTTTCAGAAGTTTAACTTCACCTGGTTATATACAGATTTCACCACATGGGATATATTTGTAACAAATTCCAATGGGTAACCAGTGTTTCATCCTGGTTCCTGGTGTATTTTGAATATACGCCTCAGATGCAGGGCTTCTCCACATCAAGTTTTTTGCCCTGCAAATTTACCTGGGCTTCTGCTTCCTGATTCTTTGCAGGATTAAGATTGGCTCTTTCACACACACTTGTTGGTTTTTTGGTTTTTTTTGGCATTATCTGCAAGTTCTATATGTTTCATCATATACCCACTAGAAGGCGCTGTTATCATAGCATCACTTCCTCTTTGCATGGACAAATTCAGACAGCGTCATTTTATTACCTCATTATCTCCATTTCGAATTAAGCTGCGGAAATCATCAGAAAGCATAGGAGAGGCACTGGAGGTTGACGATGTCATGTAAACATCCTGCAAACTTTCGTGAGTAACCAATCTCAGTCGCAGGATAAAAGCCCCATAAGCAGGACTGAATCACTCAACAGCTTTCTGCCTAAGCCTTGCTTCCTCTCCCATGCAGGAAGAAGTTTCTGTCTTTGATCAGCAGCTGATGGGAGATAAGTCCTTTTCTCTGCTGGGAGAGGAGGCAGGGCCTGGGGAGGAAAATGGCGGACTGGATGGAGAAACCCCATGGGTAGGGTGACCATATGGAAAGGAGGACAGGGCTCCTGTATCTTTAACAGTTGCATAGAAAAGGGGATTTCAACAGGTGTCATTTGTATGCATGCAGCACCTGGCGAAATTCCCTCTTCATCACAACAGTTAAACTGCAGGCGCCCTGCCCTCTTTTGTATCTGGTCACTCTCATATAGCTCTTGCAGCTTTAACTGTTGTGATGAAGAGGGAATTTCACCAGGTGCTGCATGCATACAAATGACACCTGCTGAAATTCCCTTTTCTATGCAACTGTTAAAGACACAGGAGCCCTGTCCTCCTTTCCATATGGTCACCCTACCCATGGGCTATATCTGGCCTGAGGGCTGGCGGTTCGCCATGCCTTCTGTAGAGTGTGTTTATAAGTGAGCATAGCCGCCTTGTGGTGACATTTCCCTGATCATAGGAACTCATAATTAGTCAAACCATTGCATTTTAATGCGTATCCATGTGCAGGAACTGGATGCAGCAAAAAGAAAAAAACAGGGAGGGGGATGATGCGGTACATACTTTTTCTGGAATCCATCGACGTCTTAGAGACTCTTTGCCTCAGTAAAGCATCTTGTCCATACAAAGAATTTACTTGGTTTGAGAATATAAGCTCTTTGGACCCCATCCCTCCCTCATTCATATTTTCTCTCTCTTTCTCGTCTTTTGCTATAAAACACCATGCATGCTGATGGCACTGTATAAATAATATAAATCATACATAATAATTTTCTCCTTACAGTGAGGAAAGTGGCATGTATGAACCCAAGACTTGCAGGAAGTTCAACATCCTTCCTGAGATGTAATGGCTGAATGGGCCCTTAGGTTGTGACTTTAATGAGGACATTCTTATAGACCATCTGGTGTTCTGACCTCAAACATTGGCACTGACATATCAGTTTGCAGACACTGAGATTGCATCCCTGCACTGGTGGGACATGTCATTATTTGTGACATTGTGCTAACCTGATAGGCTGCATGCCACAAGCTTATTTTCTAGAGCAACAGGTCTAAGGATTTTTCTGCTAGAATTGTCTAGAGGAACTTAAGTTCTTTGCCCATTGGTCTTATCCAAATGTATGTTTGTGTCTATCTTGCAAATGTAAACATTTTGAACTTTTCAGGCTCCGTGAGCTTGCAAAACCAAAGGAGGCAAAAGATGTATGGAACTTTAGTCGGTAAGGTTGCGCAGTTTAATAAAATACGTGAATTCTACTAAGAATCTTTATCAATTATTCAGTGCTTTAGAGAGTTTAGAGCACTTTATATACTTTATCTCAGGCCACAGCTAGACCTAAGGTTTATCCTGGGATCATCCAGGGTTCGCCCCTGCCTGAGCACTGGATCCCCTGTGTGTCACCTAGGTGAACAGGTTTGACCCCTGGACGATCCAGGGATAAACCTTAGGTCTAGCTATGGACTCAGTTGCCTTGTCGTCTCAATCACAACAGCCCTGTACAGTGGGCCTATATTATTTCCCTATTGTACACCGGTGGAAGTTGTGAGAAAGTGGCATGTCCAAAACCCACTAGCAAGTTCATTGCAGATGCAAGATTTGCCCTGGGGGCTTTGCAGCTCTACTCATAACCATTTCTCTATGCCAGCCTTCCAGATGCGTTGGTCTACAACTACCAGTTGGCTGAGGGCTGCTGGGAGTTGTAGTCAAATACATTTGGAGGGCACCAGGTTGGGGAAGGCTGTTCTACACCGACACTTATTCAGATGTTATCATGTCATTTTGCATAGTATTCATATATTAATTTTATTTATGTCCCACCTTTCTTACTTCTTGTAACTTAAGTTGGTGTACATATGGATCCCTGGCCGTCTCCCATCCAGGCACTTACCAGCTCTTTAGCAAGGGTGCTTCTTTATGGATATTTAGCTGTGCTTGCTTGTGTCTATATCCATTGTCTCTGCTGTGACAGCTAGATCTGCCTCTTGAAAGTAATAACTGGATCCCTGCAGTTTCGGTGATCTGAAATAAGAGATCATCTTTAAAAATAATGAACATCTTTAAATATCAGTTTCAGATAACAGATGATCAATACTAGGAAGTCTTTTACAGAGGTATGAACTGAAGACCCCTTTGTGATGAATGTGTGTGTCTATACTGTATGACAATTGCATTGTACATACTTGCCTTGTTTCAATAATTTCAAAGGTTAATTTTAAAAAAATACAGCACATTTGACAATTCTGCCATTCTGTGCCAAATGGGTCGTGGGTTGAGCAGCAAATGGGTTGAACTGGAAAGCCAGTGGGCAGGTACAGGGCAGTTTGAGGGTAGTGCAGTCTGTACCTGAATGATGTGTTGCTCAGACTGGGGAACCAGGCCAGTGTCGGAAGGTTTATGAGGTGAGGTGGAACCCCATTGGGCCTTTGTATCACCTGACCTTAGCTACCTTACTTGCTTATGGCTATCTGCTGTGGTGGCATATTATTATTATTATTATTATTATTATTATTATTATTATTATTATTACATTTATATACTGCCCCATAGCTGAAGCTCTCTGGGCAGTTTACAAAAGTTAAAAATAACAAACATTAAAGACAAATATATAAAATTTAAAACCATAAAAAGCATAAAATACAAACAAAAACAGACAATATCCATTTAAAACAACTATTCTGGGGTCAGTTAAAAAAACTCCACATTTGCTGTTAAATGCCTGGGAGAAGAGAAAAGCCTTGACCTGGCACCGAAAAGATAACAATGTTGGCACCAGGCGAGCCTCGTCGGGGAGATCATTCCATAATTGAGGGGCCATCACTGAAAAGGCTGTTTCCCTTGTTGCCATCCTCCGAGCTCCAACCTTAGATGTTGAGCGTAGTGTACGGGTAGGTTCATGTCGGGAGAGGCGCTCCATCAGGTACGGTGGTCCCAAGCTGTGTAAGTCTTCATAGGTTAAAACCAGCACCTTGAATTGGGCTCGGAAACATAGAGGCAGCCAATGCAAGTGGGCCAGAGTCGGTCTTATATGCTCGAACCTTCTGGTTGTGGTTATCAATCTGGCCGCTGCATTTTGCACAAGCTGCAGCTTCCGGACCATCTTCAAAGTCAGCCCCACATAGAGCGCATTGCAATAATCTAATTTGGAGGTTATCAGAGCATAGACAACTGAAGGTTATCCCTGTCCAGATAGAGGCATAGCTGGGCCACCAACTGAAGCTGGTAGAAGGCACTCCGTTCCGCTGAGGCCACCTGAGCCTCAAGTGACAGAGATGGTTCTAGGAGAACCCCCAAGCTACAAACCTGCTCCTTCAGGGGGAGTGCAACCCCATCCAGAACTGGTTGAACACCCACAGTCCTGCACAGAAGACCAGCAGGGAGCACACAAGCTATCACCATGGTCCAGAGAGTAAAGCAGCTGGGACTTGCTGCTAGAATGCTTGACTTACAATTCTTGCCATCTTGCAGCGGCCTCTTGCCACTATTTGTAAAAGCTGGGGAACGATGGTTCCGGTATTTAGACATTTGGCTTTGGAACTATTCCACCTTTATCAGTGCATTTTCAATGTTAGCTTGCTCCAAGGTAATCCTATTGAGAACTATAGGACTAATCATACAATGCCACTGGTTCACATCCAGATTGAATTATTGCAATGTGGTCTGTGTGGGCTGCCTTTGTAAAGTGTTGAGAAATCCCAGCTGGTGCAAAATGCCGCAACAAGAATCTTGACTGGTGCTTGACTGGATTATGTGACCTTGTTACTGCTCTAGTTTTTGTTGGTTTCTAAACTGTTCCCAAGCCCAATTCAAATACTTGAAAGGTTGTCACACAGAGGAGGGCCAGGATCTCTTCTCAATCCTCCCAGAGTGCAGGACACGGAATAACGGGCTCAAGTTACAGGAAGCCAGATTCCAGCTGGACATCAGGAAAAACGTCCTGACTGTTAGAGCAGTACGAAAATGGAATCAGTTACCTAGGGAGGCTGTGGGCTCTCTCACACTAGAGGCCTTCAAGAGGCAGCTGGACAACCACCTGTCAGGGATGCTTTAGGGTGGATTCCTGCATTGAGCAGGGGGTTGGACTCGATGGCCTTAGAGGCCCCTTCCAACTCTGCTATTCTAGGATTTTATGATTCAATGGCTTGGCTATCATCTTTCAAGTCTTATATGGCCATTGTATTGTCATCCATCACATCTAGAGGGCACCAGTTTGGGGAAGTTTGG
Source organism: Elgaria multicarinata webbii (assembly GCF_023053635.1). Lineage (NCBI taxonomy): Eukaryota > Metazoa > Chordata > Lepidosauria > Squamata > Anguidae > Elgaria > Elgaria multicarinata. The sequence goes on from NC_086176.1 coordinate 11,190,086, forward strand.
CTTAAAGTGAAAAACACACATCCTACAACAGTATGTGTAGTATATCTGATATGATATATTCTTGAATGTTTTGGTTGGCACATATTTTCTTTATTCACAATAGTAAGTTAGTCTGGGGAAACCAAGATATGATATGGCCCCTTTCCTCCTGTACTCTGATGAGTCGACCAAGCACAAGAACCCTGGCTTTGGCAAAACCCAAGACAAAATGTGATGAAAATCTACAAAACAGGTTTGTCTTCCTGTCCTTTTTTGCTCTCATTTAAAATCCTACTTGAGCTGACTGACAGAAGCTTGGGTCCAAAGGATTGTGCAACTGGTTCCATCTCCCAGCGACCTCGCCAAATTAGAATTCCTGGGATTCTTTGGGGAAAGTCTTGAAAGCCAGTGGTATAAACCCTCCAAATATAAGTTGGTAATATAGATGCGTCCTAAATAGGAGGGTGATAATTGCTTGCCTCCAAATGTTGGCTTTCCATTAATTCCTGCAGATGTTTAAAAAAGCTTTTGTAGGTAAAGTGGAGGAAGCTCAGTGTTTATTATTAACGTAATGGTCAACATGCTTTGAGGACAGTGACTGGCAGGCAAGATGAAGAGTAGTGAAAAGGGCGTAATGTTACTCTTGATTGCCAAGAGGTCTGAGTCATGAATTGAGCAGCTGTTTGTGCTCAAGTGGTGGGATGTTTTAATTTGAATTCCAGACCTGACATTAGAAGCTTTTGAGAGCCAGTTCTTAAAGCAGAGTGGAACAATTACTGGAATGATTTGAGCACAGCTCTGTATTTTGTGAATTCTCTGCCTTGGATCCTCCCACCCCCAGGTCTTCTATTTATGATTGGGGGGCAGAATAACCAAATATAAGTATGTGTGTGTGTACACACACACACACACACAGAGTAGAAATGCTATATCTATAGCAGTGTGTGTGCGCCACAATTTGGAAGAGTGCAGAAAAAGGCAGCATTCTAGGCACAGACTTCAGCTGTCTTATGATCTCAAATCTTAGAAGGCAGCAGGGACAAACTAGACGTTCTGGCTGCATAACTCAATTTGAGTTGTTCCAAATTCCTATAAAGTAGGATCTGGAAGTGCTGCTTAAAGTGCAACATAGGCTGGTGGGAGAAAGAACCCTCCTTGTACTCTTCTTCAAACCTGATTTTATTTTAAACCATGGTTTATTTTATAAAAATAGGTGTTTATTATATATATTTTAAAAATATGGTTTAAACTTAGAAAACCTTATAAACACCATAGATTTCTTCTATCCAGCCTGATGGGATGGGAAAGGTTTGGCTATAACCCTTCTCCTGGCCAGGGCATTTGCTTATATTCATCATCAAGAAACCATATATAGGGCCTGGATTAACTAGTAAGTTGGTCTTCACACTTTGGCCTCTGCTTTTTCTGCACTGATACCTTGTGATTTCTCCAAAGGTCCCTCTTCTTGTACAGCTGTGGTCGGGAATCTGAAATTTGGCATCGTCCCCCAAGACTGTATTCTATAATGCCATCCAAACGCATACTGCAACTAGCAGAACCTAGAGAATGCTCAACAACTTACTTGAAACAAAGGTGAGACCTTCACAGTGCTAGTTGTGTTCTTACTGTGTTATTACCCAGCTGGGTTTTCAACACAGAATTCATAAGAGATAAGCCCTTTACAGAGTCCTCACATTTTAACATATAGTTTCAATTCACACTTATTCACACAAGTGTAGCAGCTGCCTCCAGCATGGCGTGGTTCCCCGGTACACCAATAATGTGTTTATTAAGGCACCGTATCCTTCGCTCACAAGTTGCAGACCCCTTTTCAGCTGTGCAATGTTTGCATGGGAAGGAATAACTGATCCCACATGGCGGTCGCACCACAGTAGTGGTTCCCATGCCACTGCCTCTATGCGAATGGGTCCATGGAAAGACATTGACCCATGACTGAAGAACTAGGGAAAATCTACACAGAGTACTGAAGGCGCTTCCATGCGCCCCCAAAGCGATTGTGTAGATACCGCCCTGGAAGAGACGGAGGAAGAGGCGGAGGAGGAGGCAGCTGGGGAATCCAGCCGTGTCCTTGCCTCCGCCGCCCACCTCCCCGCCGGCCTCCTGCTGCCGGCGAAAGAGCCAGCCGGGTCGGAGAGCTTCTTCCGCTCTCCGCCCTGCCTTCTTCCGCCGAGCTCTCCGACCCGGCCGGCGGGGAGGTGGGCAGCGGCGGCGGCAAGGACGCGGCTGGATTCCCCAGCCGCCTCCTCCTCCGCCTCTTCCTCCGTCTCTTCCAGGGTGGTATCTACACAATCGCTTTGGGGGCGCATGGAAGCGCCTTCAGTACTCTGTGTAGATTTGCCATAGTCTCCCTATCAAAATCAAAGGTCAGAGTATTGGTAGGGCAAAGAGGATACTGGAAGCGAACAGCTGGCTACATAGAAGTTGTCGAGAAATATTTCTTAGGCTGTGTATGCTACCAAAATGAAGGATCTCTGGCAGGAGAAATGTAATGAATGAAATGAATAAATGAATGAGGAGGTCGGGGTGCACCTGACAAGAGCACAATTGGCAGGAGCTTTGCAAGACTGATCAAGAGCACTTTAAACTAGGTCCTACAGGGGAGGGTGGAAAAAGACTCAAATTAAGTACTGAGCCAAGAAGGCGGGGCGGCGGCTTCTTCTGCCGAGCTCTCCGACCCGGGTGGCTCTTTCGCCAGCAGCAGGAGGCCGGCAGGGAGGTGGGCGGCGGCGGCGGCAAGGACGCGGCCGGATTCCCCAGCGAAGCCGCTGAGCCCGGAAACTTTTCGCCCCGTCCCCGAGAGGGGCGATGCGGGGCCGCTGCCGCCGCTTCCTCCTCCGCCTCTTCTGGCCAGGATAGGGCAGGATCTACACGATGAGTTTCGGGGCGCACTGCAGGTGCACGCAAGTGCCTTCACGACGATGTGTAGATCCCCTCCTGGACAAGAACATGTGTGGCAAAGAACATGTGTAGCATCTAACTACACAAACTCTAAAGTTAAATTCAGAACTGCATCCACTATTATGCTTTTTGAACCTACACATCCAGCTGTGCAAACTTTTGAAAGGTTGGTCTTACAGGACCAAGGAAACATAAAGGCAACAGCTCCATGCCCTTGGCACAATAAGAGTGGGAAAGAACAACAGATTCTTAGAGAATTATCTGTGGATGCTTCAACTGTTATGAAAGAAGAAGTTACGTTTGGGAGCCATAGTTATTTGGAATAGCCATGATTATAAGAAATAGGTCCTTTGTGAACAGATAGGTCTGCATATATGCCATGTCCTAACAACTCAAATAACGATATTGTGAGAGAGATCTTGTTTGTTCTAGAAGAAAGTATAAGCCTGGGTTATATAGCAATTAATGAATATAGATTTCAATTTCAGCAGGTGCAGCTTTTTCATGACAAGCTGTATCTGTCAAAACTCATCAGCGCATAAGAAGCCGTACTGGATCAGACCGAAGGTCCATCTCATCCAGCATTTTGTTCACACAATTGCCCATGGGAAACCCACAAATAGCACCTTCCTGCTTGTTTCCCTATCAGTTGGGTGTACCTAGTCATAGTGACTCTGCCACCACAGGTATCACATAGCCATCAGGTCTAGTAACCATTGATAGCCGTCTCCTCCAGGAATTTGCCTAATACCATTTTAAAGTTGTGGTTGCAAGTTCCACGGCTTAACCTAGGCACTGTCTGAAGACATACTTTGCTCGTTATGCAAGTATTAAAGGAGCAGGAATGAGATTCTCCCCACCATAGAGACAGTAGGGCATGTGGACGTGCGGGTTGTAGTAAAGATAGGCCCTGGACCTGTGAAGGTAGAAAACTACTGCCCTAGCTTGAGCTCGATCTCCACCAATTTCCCACAGCTGCAAATGAAAACAGAGGGGGGAGGGAGGCAAAAAGCAGCAGCAGGAGGAGTAAAAAGGTGATGTCATGGGAAAAAATGAAAAAGGGACAAGGCTCTAAGAGGATAGAAATATGAAAGGCTGTAAATAGAAACCAACACGTGCGCGCACACACTGAAATGCCAGAGACCCCCCGGAGGGATTGCAAAGGATTCTGGACACAGACATATATCACCACCATCCCTCCACAGAATCCTATCAATGGAGATCAGAGGACCTATGTTGGAAGTGAGTAGATGGACATAGAATCATAGAATAGTAGAGTTGGAAGGGGCCTATAAGGCCATCGAGTCCAACCCCCTTGCCTCCGTTTTTAACTTTGGGTGGAAACCACATGTGATGTTAAAGGTGTCACTTAGATTTGTGTGGACCTTTTAAAAATTACGAGACTTTCTACATGAGGCATTTATTGTGCACTCGTGATTTCTCACTCACGGTAGTTTGTGGGTGCTTTAAATGCCATCATCCTCTTCTATGGGCTTTCCTGTCCTTTGCAACCATTGTAGCGGGTGGTTTGCTGACGAAAAAAGTCATATTTTTGTGAATGGTGGCATGAAACCCTGGTGTATTTGCACAATTGTGCTATAGCTCGGTGATACCTAATGTCTGTGTAATGGAACATATAGAAAGACAGAGAAAGAAAATCCCTGGGGGAAAAAACATGTGTCAAGAAGCCAATCTTAATCTGAGAAAGGATCTGGAAGCAGACGTCTTGGTAAAGTGGTGGGTTAAAAACCTCATGCGGAAAAGCCCTAAATAGCAGTTGCTCCCAAAGCCTTAGATTCAGATCAGGCGCATGAGGAGGAGACGGCACACTAGAGGCCTTCGAGAGGCAGCTGGACAACCATCTGCCAGGGATGCTTTAGGGTGGATTCCTGCATCGAGCAGGGGGTTGGACTCGATGGCCTTGTAGGCCCCTTCCAACTCTGCTGTTCTATGATTCTATGAGGGTTAACCCTTTTGTTCCCATACAACAGTCCTCATGGAAATCAATCCTGCATGCACACCCCAACTCTATTCGCCACTGGAGGGAAGCTCTTCGCTTCACTGAATTCAACAGCATTTCCACTGCAGCCCTTTTCATTTCAGCTGCTTGCTTTTTGACTAGGACTGCAGAATGCCATCATTTTTGGTCCTCATTTCACGGGACAAATGCTTTACCATTCAACTGTCTGGCCTCTTCTCATGCTTTCCGCTGTTCTGTCGGCAGTCCACCAGTTTTTCCACCAGCTGCAAAACTTGAGGATGAGGCTTGAGAAAAAAGCAGATTGGCAGAAACAGAACAGTGGAAATATTGGAGAAATTATTTATTTATTTATTTATTTATTACATTTTTATACCGCCCAATAGCTGAAGCTCTCTGGGCGGTTCAAAAAATTTGCTAAGCTTTCTTTATACAGTGAAATCTTAGTCTCACTCTTCTTTTTTAAGGAAAGAGGCTAAGGCCTAGTTCTCACAAACAGCAGATGAGGAGGGAACCTGATTCTGGACTGAAGCACTTGAAGTGGGCTCACATGACTTAATCGTGACAACCATGAAAAAAAATCCCTGCATGGAGAAAACAAGCATGTTAAGGAACTTAAGTTAGAAAATTTCTCTGTCGCATCTAGTTTTCTATGTGGAAGGAAATTTGCATGGAGTAGCTTTTAGTTATGTAACCCCCAACTAAGGGTTTTACTACATGAGGTATTTAACCTACCACTGTTCCCAGATTCTTTGCTGGATTAAGATCTGCTCCTTTGCACATGTTTTTTTCCCGGGGGGTTTCTTTCTCTTCTTTTCTTTATGTTCCATTATATAAGCACTAGGTGGCACTGTGGTATAGCGGAATTGTGCAATTAAAATAGGCTTTCTACTGCCATTCACAAATAACAACTTTCTTCATTTGGAAAAAAACCCTGCTGAAATGCTTCCAAAGCATGGGAAAGACCCTGGAGGATGCTGCCGTCATGTAAAGGACTTGCAAATGACTGTAAGTGAGGAATCACAAGCGCACAATAAATGCCTCATGTAGAAAGGCTCTAACAGGCCAGAAGCAGATTTACAGCAACATCTGCAATGCTTAAGATGACCCTATGCAAAGGAGGACAGGGCTCCTGTATCTTTAATAGTTGCATAGAAAAGGGAAGTTCAGCAGGTGTCATTTGTATATACGGAGAACCTGGTGAAATTCCCTCTTCATCACAACAGTTAAAGCTGCAGGTGCCCTGCCCTCTTTTGCATCTGGTCACTCTAGTATAGCTCCTGCAGCTTTAACTGTTGTGATGAAGAGGGAGTTTCACCAGGTTCTCCATATATACAAATGACACCTGCTGACATTCCCTTTTCTATGCAACTGTTAAAGATACAGGAGCCCTGTCCTCCTTTTCATAGGGTCACCCTAGCAATGCTCTTTGTGAGAACTAGGCCTATGGAGCTACTTAATGATCTAATACAGAAGTACATACTGGACATCAGAAACCCACCCAGGAGAGGAAGGGAGAATGACCAGAAGGCAACACCATGCTGTGTCAGCATAATTGCCACTAATATCTGTAAATTCAAAGTGCTGGTATTAACATTTAAAGCCCTAAACAGTTTGGGGCCAGGCTATCTGAAGGAACGCCTCCTCCCATATGTACCTGCCCGGACCCTAAGGTCATCCTCAGGGGTCCTACTCCGCGAGCCCCTGCCAAAGGAAGTGAGGCAGGTGGCTACCAGGAGGAGGGCCTTCTCTGCTGTGGCACCCCGGCTGTGGAATGAGCTCCCTAAGGAGGTTCGCTTGGCCCCTACATTATATGCTTTTAGACGCCAGGTGAAGACCTTTTTATTCTCCCAGCATTTTAACAGTCTATAACTAAATTTTAACTTGGTGTTTTAAATTTGTAATCTTGCATTGCTGCTGTTTTGATCTGGTTGAGCTTTTATATTGCATTTTATATTACGGTTTTATACTGTTGTTTTATACTTTGAATGTTTTTAATTTTTGTGAACCGCCCAGAGAGCTCCAGCTATTGGGCGGTACAGAAATGTAATAAATAAATAAATAAATAAATTGCAACTCTGATAGGTAGCTATACAATTGCTGGCTAGAGAGTCACACAATTCTGTGCTTGTGGGAGTGGGCAGGGCAGGGCGGTGGGTGGAATAATTTTCACACAGTGGCTAAGGCCGCCTGCTTGTGTTTCTTTGCAGGCCACGAACCTGCCCCCAGTGGCCTGTCAGCTTGTCAGCACTTAGTTGTAAAGCTTCCCAGCACATTCTGAGCCTTGCCCAACCAAGATCCCTGCATCCGTGCTTCACCCTTCCAAGAGAGGTAATAATCATCCTAAACCAGAGAACACACCAGCAGCAACTGTTTCAGCTCGTGCTTCTGACTCTCAGCTCTGCAAAAGAAGCACAACATTCTGTAACTGCCTTTGGGAGAAGCTTCCTCTAGCAACTCCACTGTTTTAAAATAGCTGAGTCCAACAAGTAGTATTATCCTGGCTGGTTGCTTGATTCAAACAGTTAAAAATAACCAGCTAAAAATAATAATAAATGTGTTGGTTTGGGCTACGTGCCATTTGATAAAATAGTCCAGTAAAATAGAAAGGGATGATTCATAGCATTCCATCTGTTGTTTTGATAATGTGAAAATAAGGAGATTGTTTTGGGCTGAATCAGCATCTGACATACAAGTGCAGCAGGAGGAAGGAAAGAAGAGATGGAAAAAGCAGTGACAGTATCCTGAATGCATTTTCCTGGGAATGCGCCCTGAACACATTTGCCTAGGAAATCATATTTTGCCAGTGGTGTCTTAACTCCATCTTCGTTACTGGTTGCCAAGATGACGAGTTTTAGATAAATCTGCTGAGGACTTATCTGAGAAGCAGATAACTTTGTCACATCTTTTTGCAACCTTTGTCTATGGCCCTTTTCCAGCTGTGGTGGTGGACAAGTAGTCACAACGCAAAACAATGACTGGTGCCAGGTACCAATGTGGCTCTGCATCGAAAGGTACATCCTGCCAGTCCCGTAGGGCTCTGGTGAACCATGAGATATGGATGGGAACATGCATGCAAATTGCAGTGAGTGCGGAAAGCTGTTTATGCACACCGATCACGTCTGCTTCTAGATGAGGCTTTCTTCGTGCCATCACCCTGCCTCAATCATTGCATTTTGAGCAGTTCAGAAAACGATGTTTTCTGCTCATAACCCCCTGTAGTTTTCCATCACTTCTACCTCCATTTCCCCAATCACAGAAAATCCATTAAGGAATAAAAAATAGATGCACAATGCCTTCTAATTGGTAGTGCTAGGAGCCTTTTGTCTGGAATCACACCAATTTTTTCTGTCACTAACTTTGTCTTCTATCTACTTTTGCTCCCACTTTCTATCTCCTCACTCTCACTACATATTCTCAGCTCACAATTCCCCTAAAAGTTACCTTTTTGCTCAGGGCCCCCCCAACTTTATGGAGGTGTGGACACATTTGGAAATCTGATGAACCCTTGTGGGCACCACCACAAAATGGCTGTCATTGTTACCTAGCTAGTTACAAAGGACAAGTAACCTGCCTATGAAATTGAGCGCAAGGTAGAGACTAGATTTGAACCCCAAATACCAGACAATGTATTTGACCCCACAAAGTACAACACAATACTAATTTCACTCCCTCACCCCCCCGATTATCACACATCATGTTTACACATGCACATCCTTTCTCCCTCTGAATCAGCCATCCATCTTTGCACATATGCACACACACACAAATTTTCGTATACATGCATCCCATGCACACAAACATACATATATGAATACATATTTTTCATAATATTCTGCACATGGGTGTTGCTAAAAAAAATTGCATGTCTACCTGTGTAATTTCTGTCTAGTGTAACAAATCTTACATAATAATCTAATTAGCAGGGTGTTAGCCACCCATTTTAACTGAACAGAGTAGGAGTACATTGCAGCAAGAAGGGATTATGAGGCAAAGAATGAAACTGGACGTTTTTGTGAAGATTGTGTGTGGGAGACAGATTGGCCCCATTCAGAAGACATCTTAAACCATGACTTTAACCATGGTGGTTAAGCCAGAAAGCCAGGCTGTGTTCAGAAGACACCTTAAACCATGGCTTTAACCACGGTGACGAAGGCAAAAAGGCGTATCCACCATGGTTAAAGCCATGGTTCAAGGTGTCTTCTGAACGGGGCCATCGTGTGGGTTCTTATGCACTAAGGCCCCTTTAATGTTGCTGAAGCACTATGTTTGGCAAACAGCTGGAAGCAGAATGCGGATGGGGACACCACACAGTTAAGACAGAGTTATTTTGAGTGTGTGTATATGCATGTGTAAGTGTGTGCGTGCATATGTGAGTGGACGGTGTGTGTGGACTGCATCTGCACGAGAAAGCGTGTGCTTGTACGTGCATAGATGGATGGCTGATGATCGGGGTGGGGGAGAAAAAGAGATAAGGAAGATGAGTTGGTTGGCAGAGAGGAAGTTACTTGATAGAGAGGTAGACACTAGAGGCCTTCAAGAGGCAGCTGGACAACCATCTGTCAGGGATGCTTTAGGGTGGATTCCTGCATTGAGCAGGGGGTTGGACTCGATGGCCTTGTAGGCCCCTTCCAACTCTGCTATTCTATGATTCTGTGATTCTGGGGGAAGTTGATTTGTGGGGGATCCTATTAAATTGGAGGAATAGATTAAATTTAGAGGAATTTATTTAGAGGTGATTGGGGAGATTAATTGGTTTGCCTTCTGTGAAATGGACATTTTGTTGAGCAAACATGGTTTGGCACTTGGGGTACTTTGTACCCCATTTCTTGAGTAAGTGATTTGTCTCTGAGCCTCATCGGTTCACCTTCTTAGTCCTTCCGTGAAATTAGTATTTTGTTGTGTTTGGTGGGGATCAAATACAATTTGGTATTTAGGGCTTCAAAGCCAGCCTCCACACTGTACTCAGTTCCTTGAGCAAGTTGTTTGTCTTTTGTGACTAGCCAGGGCCTCATGGCAGCCGTCTTATGACTAGGCATGATTCCATGACAGCCATTGTTATAGTAGTTTGTCTAGGGTGACCATATGAAAAGGAGGACAGGGCTCCTGTATCTTTAACAGTTGTATTGTAAGCAGGTATCATTTGTATATATGGAGAACCTGGTGAAATTTCCTCTTCAACACCACAGTTAAAGCTGTAGGTGCCCTGCCCTCTTTTAAATCTGGTCATTCTAGTATAGCTCCTGCACCTTTAACTGTTGTGATGAAGAGGGAATTTCACCAGGTTCCCCATATATACAAATGACACCTGCTGAAATTCCCTTTTCTATGCAACTGTTAAAGATACAGGAGCCCTGTCCTCCTTTCCATATGGTCACCCTAAGTTTGTCAGATTTCCAAATCTGTCCATGGGCCCAAAAAGGTTGGGGATCCCAGAGCTAGAAGATAACATTTGAGCTTAAAAATGCAGTGAGACTGAGGAGATAGGAGGGAACAAAAGTAGGCAGGAGACCATCTAGAGAGCCAACATCAACCTTTCTTGCCTACTCTGTTCATCTGAAATGGCTGGCTAATACCCAGCTACTTAAACTGTAATGTAAGATTTGGCACACGACGCTGAAATTACTTAGCCAGACATTTTTTTTTAGCAATTCCAACGTGTAGAATATTATGAAAGTATAACAGGATGGATTGCCAAAGCACCTTCCTTTCTATGAACTTATGTGGGTAGAAGCAACTTATATTATAGTTCTCTCTCTCTCTCTCTCTCTCTCTCTCTCTCTCTCTCTCTCGTAAAAATCAAAATGGTGTGCCATTTCCCCAAGGTGTGTGTATTAAGTCCCAGGGTGGGCGGACGGACGGTAGCACCAGGTCTACCAATAGGCAGAGTGAGGTAGGCCTCCTCAGGCAATAGAGGCTGGGGCTGGGGGTGAGCGTGAGCGTGAGGTGTTGGGAGACAGGAATGTGGGTGCTGTGCGCCTGTCTGGTGCCACCGAAGCTAGCTCCGCCATCTCAGATGTGGTGAAAGATGCCATTGACACTACTGAAGTAATCTTCAACTGCTTCTCCGGTTGGCTTATGTATATTGAATTGGCAGGGACTATTTTGTCCTCCTCAGGCAGCAACGCGCCTTGAGCCAGGACTAGGGGCTGGGGGGTGAGGGGGGAAGACAGATCCTGAGGCACAAACCAGTTGCCAAGACAGCTATTTTCTCCCCCGTGACAGGGAACAAGGAAGCCACGATTCACACTCCTCCACCCACCACCCCTGGGGCTGGGGCAGGTATGCCCCTGAGGCATAGGCCAATTGTCAAAACGTCTTTCTTCTTTCCACCCCCTCCACCACTCCACATCCATGCAGAACAAGCAAGGCCCTCGGTGGAAGTGGCAGGCAGGCTCCCTTTCCTTGTCCTGTCCTGAGCAGGGAAGGAGCAGCCTGAAAAGGCAACTAGTTGGACCAGTTTACGCATCACTTCAGCATCCACAAAATCACCAGGAATTGGGGGTGGGTGGGTGGGTTTGCAGTTATCCCTTGGTGGAAATGTTTAGGGCAGCTGTGTAGGTAGATTTGACTACAACCTGCTGATTCTGGGAGCCACACTAATTTTTTAAATTATTTTTATTATTGCATTTTTATCCCACCTTTTTTCCTCTAAGGAACCCAAGGTGGCATACATAATCCGCCTCCTCTCCACTTTATCCTCACAACAACAACCCTGTGAGGTGGGTTGGGCTGAGAGTCTGTGACTGGTCCAAAGTCACCCAGAGGGTTTCCATGGCCGAGTGGGGACTAGAACCCAGATCTCCTTTTCCCCAGGTGTGACAACTGCCTCCCCCGGCACCTCAGGAGAAATGGAAATTTTGATTACCTGTCAATTTCTGTTTTCAGAGGTGGAGGGGGAAGGCATTTGTCTTTCTCAGCCATGCAGTTCTGAGATCCAGGTATGCTGTCACATCCTCCTTAACATTTTCTTCTAGGTGTCTTATTCTAGAATTGTTTTGTGTTTGATATGTTTAATAGGTTTGAGGAGCCTAAACTTGCTGGGCTTAATGTGGGAGCCTAGGTAGCCCTTTCCCTTGGTATATCCTAGCAACAGGACCTTTTCCTGTACCCAAGAGGAAAAGCTATCTCAGAAGTGAGCACTGCCCTCCTGGGACCTCCCAAAATAACGTACAGATATGCAGAAGTTCCCATGTGCCACTTCTGGCGTTGATCCTGCCCCTTATTCTCACCTTTTCTGCAGTACAGGCTAATGGGGGATCAGTTTGGGCTGGGTTTGGGTAGAACATAGAACTTTTCTATATGAGGCTGTTAATCTGCTATATTTCCGTTCGCTTTCATTGCAGAATTGAGATCTAAGTATAACACAAGGAGCATTTTCCTTTCCTGCTTTTCTGCAATATAACCTTTTGGCGACACTGTAGTATAGTGGAATAGCACAAATACACAAGTAAAACAAGTGTTTTCTTTTGCTTTCACAAATAACACCACATTTCGCCTGCTCTAAAAATAACCCAACCTGCTGGAATTGTTTACAAATAGAAGCAAAACTAGAGGGCCATGATGTTGTCTAAAGAACCCGTAAACAACTGTGAATAGGGAATGAGGAATGCACAATAAATGCCTTGTATACAAAAGCCCATAGAAAGTATGTATCCAGGCGCTGATGTAATCACTGTTTCCTCTTCCCAGAGATCCTTGGGAACTGTAGTTTGGGGAGGGGGGACCTCTAAGAAAGGAGTCTTGGCACCATCACCAAATTGTAATTCGCAGGGGTGCTTCCAAATGGAGAGCACCTAAGGCTACACTGTGCAGCTCTTCGGTCTTTTCCTCCTTAATGGTATTTTCGTGGAAAGAAAAACAATGGAAGCAGGGGTTTCTTTCACTGTGGGAAAAGACAGGAGGGGTTCAAGTAGAAGACATCATTGTCTGGATCCCCTTTAAAAGCCCATGTATGAGGCTGGGTGATTAAATTGACATGAAACCGACAACGGAGGCTTGTGGTTTAGGCAGGCACAACTTGCTTGTGCTTAGCTAGTATTGCATGAGCATGGACCTATCAAAGACATGGAACATTGACGAGGAGTACTTTACTTCGGCAAGACTGGCCTCATTTCCCGAAAAACCTACTTTTGTGTCACTTTTGTGCCTTGCAGAAAACGAGGCTGGTCTGGCTGAAATACTCAGTGAAGCAACCCTGTGAAAATGAACCTCGTGTAGAAAAGTTGTATATGGGTTTTCGACGCAAGCCAGTTTGTCCGTTACAGGATATGTAATAATGTGCATTGAGGGGTCTGTCTTTGATCTGCCTTGTAAAAGTCTATTCTAAAATGTCTGTTTTAAAATTCATTGGTTTATCTGCCCTGTGTAGTCTGAAACGCACATTTCGAGGGCTGCATTGAGAGCGACATTAACCCCAAGGACACAGCGTCTTTCCCAGCCGATATTTAAGAAGCATACCCTGTGCTATGACAACAGATTCAAGGAGGCCCCAATCCGAGAAGTAATTTTATTACTTTGGTACTTTTGGGGATGGAGAGATTCTTAATGTCTGGATTATCCAGGGACAGATTTTCATCAGTATAAGTACACTTGTTTCTACCAGTTATATATAAAGCAGGCCAGGCATTGGCGAGCTTCTGTGATGTCCTGGAAAGTCAGGCATTCTGCTGAAAGGGAAACTGCCAGCAATTCTATAAGGGGAGTAAAATGAATGGGAGACAAGCGTTACATAGGCTGTAGGGATGGGGGGAAGCGGTGTGCTTAAGCTGGGAATGGGGGAGGGAAAGGAACAGAGGCAGGGGTGCTAAGGAGAATGAGCCATTTAAGATCTGCTGCTTCAAGGCTTCCATCCTCCACAGTCTAGATAAGAGGAGTTAAGCTGTCCTTATCCTTTGGTGCTGGGTCTTTATATTCTATCTTTGTTGGAAATACGCTAGATTTAATCCAATGTATGCTGTTCAAAAACAAATGTTCCTGTTTTGTCCTGCAGGTAAGCCTGGCTGCCCAACAAGCGATGGCAAGTCCAAGGGTAGCAGAGCTTGCTAAAGCAGAAATGCTCCCTGGTAACTGTTCCCCGGACCGTCCTGCTGAGTGGCCTGTGTCAGCGGCAGCAAAGCATGCAGTGGCTACCCCTAGACTTGAGGAACTTGCTCAGCCGCCTGCAAGGTGGGTTTCCCTGGGATGGCTTGGCAGATATATTCTTGCACTCAGGGCCTGACTGATCCTTACACTGGGGATCAGGAAGGAAGAGGTCTGTGTGTGTCTTCCTTCGAAATGCATAGTTTTTGCTTAAGCCTGTAATGGAAATTGCTCCGTTTGTCTTAGCAATTCCCCGGCCAGAGAAGGGGGGTTTGACTCAGCCAGCCCAGACACAAGCCCCTTCACTGCCGCTTGTTAACCCTTTACAGTCTAGGTTCTCAAGGAAACCACGCCACACTCCAGAATAGGGACCAAACGCTTTTTTTCTTTACACACACACTTTCATAAGGGTCCACACATTAAGGTTAACACTTAAGAGGTTTGGGAGGAAGAACACGGACAAAGGAATGACACACAGAAGACAGCAGGGACTGACACCTCACCCTTCCCTTTCACATGCTCAAGCCTAACAGAATTCACACTCGCTCCCCACTTAACCACCCCCACCAGCCGTAACTCCGGCAAGGTCCCTTGTCCACAACAGTACCCAAACCTATTCTAAAACAAAACAAACACTTAACTCTGCCACTCAACCTTTGCTGCTCACCCCGACTTGGCTTTACGCCACTCGAGCTAAACTCCTTGCCTCAGCGGCCGGGTGGCGCTTCCGCCATCCAGCCGGTCCGGCCTGGGGCTCTTCCACACGTCGTTCTCGGGGCGCTTCCATCCGCCCCCGGTGCACCCCGAGAACGAGCGTGTAACTTGCCTGGTGAAGAGACGAGGAAGACACGTCCTCGCCGCCGCTACCCAGCTTCCTCCGCGCCGGACGGGACGAATAGCTCGGCGGAAGAAGGCGCTCTCCACCCCGCCTTCTTCCGCCGAGCTATTCGTCCCGTCCGACGCGGAGGAAGCTGGGTGCCGGCGGTGCCGGCGGCGCCGGCGAGGACGTGTCTTCCTCGTCTCTTCACCAGGTAAGTTACACGCTCGTTCTCGGGGTGCACTGGGGGTGGATGGAAGCGCCCCGAGAACGACATGTGGAAGAGCCCCAGGATGCCTTGACTCACCACACACACGCTGGACTCCTAACACCCACAGGAAAGAGACTAGGCACCCTTAGGTGCCTAGGCTTTTTATCCCTTTCTGGAACCCCCTTGTCACCAGACCCACCCTGACCAATAGAAACCCCATAGCGACCCACACCTCCCCTGAAGGGAGGGGGAATGCTCCCAGACATTTCACAGCTGCAACCTGTTACTCCGCCCGCACCCCTGGTACTAGCCCGGGGAGGCGTTATCAGATGCCAGGCGCTTCTCCCCCAGCGTGGCCTGGGCATTTCGCTTGCTACTCCCTTTTCAGGCACAAGAAACCCCTCTCCCTCTTCCTGGGATGAAGCAAAAGATGTTCTCTTAAAGGAACCATGGGCTCAGCCCATTTATTTATTTTTATTTATTTATTACATTTCTATACCGCCCAATAGCCAGAGCTCTCTGGGCGGTTCCCATGACAAAGCCGTCTGGAGACGTTTGCGCTGGAAGTACCTTTCTGCAGTTTTCCAGTTCTCTGGTTCTTATTTACATTTATGCGTCACTTCTCACTACAAAAAGCGTTTTCAAAGCAACTTACACACATATAGAAATCCATAATTAATAAAACAGCAAAACCTGAATCGCTATAAATCCTAATCAGCATAATCCTACAAATAAAAGTCAACACTATAAAAACATGATCTAGAAACAAAATGATACAAAAAAGTGTGTCTTTGCCTGGCAAGCGAGCTTCCTTGGGGAGAGCGTTCCATAAATGGGGGTGGGGATTGCAGAAAAGGCCCATCCCCAAACTGCCACACCGTGAGTGTCTCTCAGGCTATGTTGAGAAATATTGTAAATCTTGAGGTATGTTTCATAGAAAGACCCAATTCAATTATTTCAATTATTCTATCTATCTATCTGCACATGCAGGTCACGTTCCTGAGGAGCTCTGTGCCCAGTGCATGGCTCGTGGTTACTCGCGAGGAGCCGGGACAAACCACGACGCCCGGCCACACGTTCCGTGGTCTCGGGATCAGCCCGGGACTGTGGAAAAACCAGGCTAAGGGTAGGGCAAAATCCCGGGGAAGGGGAGGGATCATCCCTCCCTGCCCTCGGGATCCCCTGTGTGTCATTTGGACACACAAGGATGATCCTTGGGCGATCCCCGGGAAAAGCCCTCATCTAGCCATGGCCTTAGTAGCAATCCTATCTCTGCCCCATGGGCCTACGTTTAGGGTAGGCTTGCTCCGTTAGCCGTGCAGATCCGTTAGCCGTGTAAGTAAAAAGGAATGTTTAAATTGACAGATGCCTTTTTTCCTCTCCTTTGTACTTGCAGGGCCCCAACCAACTTTGTCCAGTTTAACCCAGAAGCCTTTACTGTAAAGGAGTCTGCTAAGAAGACAACATGTTCCGAAAGAATCAAGCAGCTTGCACAGCCAACTCAGCGCTGATCTAACTCACTAGATGCATCTAACTCCCCCGGCACCTGATTTTTAATAAATTAGGAAAAGAACTGTACTTCCCACCTCTGCTTCTTTCCGCACCATCCTTTACCCTCCACAAATACTTAGAAACATTTGAAGGTAGGTTGAGTACTGACTCCTGAGTTAAACTAGCTGTTCTGCAACACATAATTATCCTCCATGTTAAATGGATTCAGGATCCTGCCATTTTAAAAAGTACATTAATTTTTTTTTTTTAGGTAAAATGATTTTTAGGCCACGTTTAAGGTTGTATTCTTTTTTGTTGTTGTTGTTCTCCAGTGCAAATATTTATTCCTTATATAGTTTTTAAGGCACTTTACCACAAAATATTAAAATCCATTTGAAGAACAAATCTAGAGCAATAGTCCAAAATAAAATAGCAATAAATATAATAAAAACAGCCAAATTCCTTAAGAACATAACTGTACAACAGTTATGTTGTAAACCGCCGAGGTAGCTTCGGCTGTGGGGCAGTATATAAATGTAATAAATAAATAAGTAAATAAATGAAAATACAGAATAAAACGTTATTTGAACTAAAGCAAACAGAGCCCTTGGCAAGATAGGCACCGTTCTGCAACTTGACACCTTCCAGGCACTGTTCTGCAACTTGACACCTTCCAGATGTGATGGACTGCGGTCCCGTCAACCTTCCAGATGTGTTGGATTGCAAGTGCTGTTGGAGGATTAAGTGAAAGGAGCTTCAATCCACCTACCACTACCTCCTTCTCTCTACAGTTTTCTGTCAGCCCTGCTCTGTTCCCATCTCTTTTGCCCCACAACCAAGAAGGGTTTCCCTCTGTAACAGGGGAGACAACACACAATCCGTGGCCTCTCCTTTCAGTCTGGTCCAACAGCCTCCCCTGCCCCAGCTGATGCTGTTCCCTGCATTTTGCTCTCCACCAATGCGATTCCTAGACGTCTGAGTGGACAGAGAGTTCCCCATCTCCTCCTCAAATGAGGACACAAGCTTCTCATCCTCAAAAGGCCTGCTGTGTGAAGGCAAGTTGTTTGGGTGGCCTGCAAAAAGTGACACAATGGCGGACAAAACAAAGACACCGCTTTCCTCTTATCTAAAAGACTTCAACTTACCCACTGTAAATGCCTGAAAGGATTTGGGTTCTGCCAGGTGACAGCAGAATTATATATAAAAAAAAGTCAGAAAAGGGAGTGAAAATTCAATTTAATAGCTATAGCTCAGTCTATAGTGGCTGGAGGAACTGAACACTGTAATGTCAGAATCTTGTCAGCCAACAGGAGAGCATTTTCACCCAGTGTCTTTCCAAGATTGCAGTTTTCAGCTAGCTTTAAAGTACATGCTTATAAAAATTACAATAGCTAGGTTGAGTATTCTTTTTTCCCCAATAACTGTTGATTGCATAGTGGTTGAAATACAAAGAATTCTGAAATTTAGGAGCAATCCCCATTGCTGTGGTTTAAATCCATCCATCCTCAGATCCAGTGAGACTCTCTACACCCAGACAGAATGGGATATTGGGTGCTCCAAGGGACGTCACTCACGCTTTGAGGAGAAAGTATTATTTCTCCACCAGTCATCACAGATTTCATAATAACCATAAGGTTTGCCTAATTTTAGTGAAATGTGTCAGTACCTTACAGAAATTCCCATTTGTGAAATAAGATTATAAATACTTCCTTTCTTCTGTAACTTTCCTGTTACTGGACATAGGAAAACAGGAAGTTGATCTACCCACTGCAATATTATCTACATGGGGTGAATGGGTTTGCACCTCTTTCAGCCGAAAGCGCTGCATTCAATTTTGGAAGTGGGGGGGGGGGGGAGGCTGAAGGCAAAAGGGTGGGACCAATACGCCAAAAAACCAACTATACCAACACCTTTTATCAACTTAGGTTGATATACCAGCCACAACCTAATTTGGGCAGAGATAGTCTGGTGACCTTTATCCAGGCACTGGTAAACACCCAATTAGATTACTGCAGTGCATTGTACGTGGGGCTACCTTTGATAGGGTGACCATATGAAAAGGAGGACAGGGCTCCTGTATCTTTAACAGTTGCATAGAAAAGGGAATTTCAGCAGGTGTTATTCGTATATATGGATAACCTGGTGAAATTCCCTCTTCATCACAACAGTTAAAGGTACAGGAGCCCTGTCCTCCTTTTCATATGGTCACCCTACCTTTGAAGACGATTCAGAAACTTCAGTTAGTTCAAAACAGAGCTGCCAGTTTACTAACTGGGACTGGCCAATATGATAATGTAATTGCCATGCTATGTCAGCTGCACTGGCTTCCAGTTAGTTTCCAGGTTAAATTCAAAGTGTTGGTGTTGTCCTTTAAAGCTCTAAACAGCCTGGGACCAGTGTATCTTAAATGTCTCCTGTACCTGTTCAGATGCTTAGGTCACCTTTGGAGGCCCTCTTCTGGGTGCTCCCACCAAAGGAATCTAGATGGGTAGCTATAGGAGAGAGGGCCCAAAAAGGGTCGCCTGGCACCTATGTTGTTATCTTTTTGGCGCCAGGCAAAAACATTTCTTTTCTCCCAGGCATTATAGAAAGCTAGTTCTAGGTTTTTATGGCTGTTTTATCAATTCCTGTGTTGTTTATTGTATTGCATCATATTGTATTTTATGCTTTTAAATACTTGTATTTTTAACTGCTCTATGGCATTTTAGGGTTTTTTTAAAAACTGTTTGTAATCTGCCCAGAGAACATTAGTTATTGAGCAGATTAGAAATGTAACCTAACTGTGCCTGGAACTGAGAGGATTAAACACCAACACCGATTTTAAAACATTGTTCTTCAGATTATCATCAAAGTTTACATTGTGGTTTTCAAAACATCAGTAAATTTTAAACTTCTTTGAATTTTCCCCAAATTAGATGAATAGTGGCATATTTGCTGCATGTGGATTGGTTGGGTGGGACTGGATTATCCAGGACTGGATACAACGTGCAACGGTTATAAAGTGACATTTTGGGTTCTATTTCTTGGGTAGAATACTGGGTGATAGAGGGTGATAGAATACTGGGATTTGGCGGGTAGACAGACAGCAAGTCAAATCAGAGGCACACACATCCAGTTTGAGTACAACGTTTGATTTTATTAACATATTTGGGGGGAAATATTCCTTCTTATTTAGTGGAATGCCTTTTGGAGAAAAGACATGTGGCCGTTGTATAAGCATGCGCAAATTTTCATTTAGATGTGTTGACATCCAATTAACTATGGCATGATCCAATCCTTATGCGGCGGGGTGGACCTGGGTAGCATACCTGGATGCTAGGTGCTTTGTGCCAGACCAACGAAGAAGTTGTCCTCTAAGAGTAGCGGACAGCTCTCTTAATAATGCAGTGTCCACCAAAATTAAAATCAGAAGGAGGAAGAAGCTGGATGCATTGGTGTATTCAGGATCCAGCCATTATTGAATGCACTGGCAAATTGTGTCTTCACATGATCCCGCTGCAAGCAGCCTACATTGGCTGCTACATACCCTGCTGAGTGGTACAGACGGATTTTTTCCTTGTGTGTATTGCTGCACCTGGCCCATAGTAATGGTACGATGTAATTTTTCTGCATCCAGAGGTGCTAGAAGCTGCAACTTGGTCTTCTGGAGGGGTCCCCTGTTGCATATACCAAGGCCTCCACCGATCATGCCCCCAATGTTCTCTCAAGCTCTTCGTTGTGGAGTAATGCAGTTGGTTTTCTGGAGACTGCTCTTCTTTGCTCTGGCACTGAAAATGCATATATATCACCCAGTCTGCTCATTCAGGTTGGTTTTGCCAGGAATTCAGGGCAATGTCGTTATTATTCTTAACCACATCCAACCCTCCATGCCATTGCAAAAGTAGCTGTCATCAGTGGGATTTACTTTATCCTTTTTTTGTTGTAAAATATTACATTATAACCAGCATATATGATTTCATACAGTTATTCCCCCTATCAGGTTATGTACATTTTAAATAAGGCAGCAGGTTAAATAACAAGGGGAAAAATGAGTTTTACAGCAACGTGGTGTTCCACAGCAAAAGGAATCACTGGTTTTCCAGGGAAAGTTCAAGTCAATCTCTGACAGACCCGCTCTCTGAAGGGAGCCCTTCCGATTTCCTCCACTCCGCCAGGCGCTTCTTGAACCATTTCTGTGGACATCAAGAAACATGGTGAAATAAATACAGAGAAATGGCGATGTCTAGCCCTGTACATTGGGATAAAGGCACATGGTGATAAAAATCAGCCATGTAAGCTCAGATTGGGGCAGACTGGTTTAGAAAGTCTCCCCAACCAAAGTCATGTTTGGTCACTGCAGCTGCTAGCAGAGTTCCAAAAACTCGCTAAACTACATGGCTGGGGTTGGGAAACACACTCGCCACAAGAGTACCAAATCCAGTCAGGCCAGCTCTGTGATGCTCAAATCCTCATTGCTTGATTGCCCCAAATTGCATGTGCAAATTGAATCCATTGAAATGAAACCAAGTGACCAGATTCACGCATAATGACAGTGTGCGGTTCAGACGTAACGACAACCCATGATTAAACGACAATTCCTGATTCAGTGATAACTCATGATTCAACAACAACCCATGCTTAATCCATAGGATGGGTTGAACATGAGTTATTGAATCATGGGTTGTTGTTACATTTGAACCCTGAACTTGGTTTAACTATGGGTAGTTTACCATGAACAACTCAAGAGTTCACAATCCAACAACAAACCATGGGTTCTCTGCCTGTGTTGTTGATGGTTAACAACAAATAGTTGAACCATAACACAGGGCTCACACCTTAACAACAACCCACAATTCAACTACAACTCTGGGTTGTCATTAAGTCTGAACCAGGCCATAATGAGGCAGCCACATCATTTCATTCACATACCTGCCCTCTTCATGTATATCCTATAAGAGTAGGGTAGGATGGGGGTGCAGCAGGTTCAATTTTAATATGAAGGTGGCTGGAATTTCTTCCTCTGGCCTCTTTACTTCCCTGCTAAGCCATGGTTAGCGCAGCAAATGGTTAGTGAACATGTTTAAACCATGGTTATGTAGCCACCATGGTTAAGAATGGTTCATACAACATGCTAAGTCGTGGTTCACAAGACCTGCTAAACCATAATGTTTAGCTCAAAATGCTTAACCAGCGTGGCTTAGCGTGTCATCTGAACTGGGCCAATAATTCATCACTACAGGCACTTAACCCCTCCCCCCAACCCATTTGCAATATCAGAAATTAGCCCAGGCTGGGAAGAAAACTCCCGTCAGCAATGGAGACAGAGGGCAGGAGTTAGGCATTTACCAATGCAACGGCCCTTGCTGCCACATCTCGTTTGGCCCTGACGTCACATGGGGCAGTGTAAAAATTCTCTCTGTGGAGCCTGGTAAAGTTCCATTCACATGTACAAGTCACCACTTGCTGCTGTAGCTACCGAGTGGCGAACAAGCATATCTGGATGAATGGCAAACACATTGGATGCTTATACTATGGGCAGGAAAGTGGAAGGAAAGACGCCCTGCGTGTCCAGAGCCTAATGAAGAGGAGTCTCCCACAGGCCTGGATTCCGGGGCTGGCCTCCCTGTTCTGCGACTCAGGGTCTCACCAGCGTCTCTTCCTCGGTCAGCCCTGCCTCAGCAGCAATAAGGCAAAGGGTGGTTGGGTCAGGGTGCTTGTTCACTTTGTTGAAGTTATACTCCAAAATCTCCAACTGTTCTTCTGTGGGGCTGACAGCTGTTTCCGTGGACATCTTCTCTCTGCACAGGTTTGATGGCAATAGCAAGCTAGAGAGAAAGACGCACAGATGCTAGAGTTAGACCCTGCCCAAAGTTTGCCACCTGACTCTTCCTTTTGAAGCAGCGGACAAAGATTTTTGACTAATGCTCCAGTTTTGCCATTCAACATTTAAACGTGAAACGCTGAATTGGAAATTGGCATTTTGAATGTAAAACTCCCCTCCATATAGTTCAATGTTTGAGTGCTTGACACTCATTGGCAACTCTTTATTGTTTTGAATTTTGCACAGATCAAATATGAACTCTCATAAGTTGTCAACTTTAAAATGCTAGCCAACATTGCACGTTAATGATAAACTGCAGTCAAATATTGAATAACGTTTTATCTCTGCTCTAGGACATCATCAAATCCTAATACTATTACATGTCAATTATAAAAAGTGGACAAATATTAATACTGAAATTAAGTACAGCTGGATGCAAAAACAAATATAAAATATTCTGTAAATATCCACCATCTAGTGAATATTCATTAAAATGAGCTCAGGGGAATTTTGTACAAAGTTTTTGGGGAAGTTTATCCTGTGAATGACCATATTGTCAGAAGAACGTAGATCTGGCATCTATGCATGATACTGAAGAACTCTAAACGGTGTTGCTTGATTACAAGATTATTTCTGTAAATCTGATATTTCCCTAAATCTGATATTTCCATTAAAACCATCATTTCTGAAAGTCAAGAGGAAGATTGTGGGTTCTCCCACACTGGAGGCATTCAAGAGGCAGCTGGACAACCATCTGTCAGGGATGCTTTAGGGTGGATTCCTGCATTGAGCAGGGGGTTGGACTCAATGGCCTTATAGGTCCCTTCCAACTCTACTATTCTATGATTTCAAACTGCAAAGATTAAAATATGACAATAAGTCATAGTTTCACTTGAGACAGATCTACACCACAGACTTAACCTGGTGGAGCTGTCATTCAAGAAATCCTGGGAACTGTAGTTGTGTGAAGGGAACAAAAGATCCCTAACAAAGAATTCTCATTGCTCTCGTTCGGTTACAATTCCCAGCTTTCTTTGAGGAAAGTTGTGAAAGTAAAACTGGTGTTCAACTGCTTACATTTGTACCATAAGCATTTTCCAATTGGAAGGCTCCTAGTGCTACAAGCATTGCTCTTCCACTGTGAGCTACAAGCGGAATTTCAATTGACTGTCCACACCAGGCGTCGAGAGTATTTTCTTAAGGCGCATTCATTCATCTCACAATTTTCTGTCCAAATGGTGGCCGTGACATCACCATGTGGGGAGAGTTGTGTACCCTTCCTTTTCTCCACTCCTCATACCTCACCACACCCACCCATCTCCCTACAGTTTGAAGCAGGTGCTTTTCAGCATCATTTTAGCAGCATATGTTATGTGTGCATGTGTATTTGACAGTTTTTGAAGTAGCATAAAGTTTAAAAGTTTTTTTAAAGAGTTTTTTAGTGCCTGCAGGACAGAGCTATGGGACTGAAGCTAAGCTTACTTCCAAGTATACATGGTTATGGATCAGGTTGCAAGTCTAGCCAATTTCAATTGAGAATGCCCCATCTCTGGTCTATTCCATTTCACAGCATGATCTAATCAGACAGCCCTATCTAGTCAATTTCACAAAGCTACTAGGCTTAATTTCCCTTGCTTGTTATTGGGCTCTGAAATTGGAATTGTACTGCCTGCACTAGAGAAAGTTGGGGAATCCCTAACACATCATCCATCTTCTCTAGTGACAACTCCTCCCACTGTGCTTCAATTGCTTATTTTTCTATCCAGAGATTGTGCTGCTGTTCTGCTCAATGGATTTTCTGTGGTAAGAAAAGATGGGGAAAGCAGTGGAAAAACATGGGAGGGTTACAACTGGATGATTACAAGCTTTTGGACAAGAGGCTGTTAATCGACTATATTTACTTTTGGTTTGATCACAGAATTGCGATCCAAGCACTATATGAAGAGCATTTCCTTTCCGGCTTTTTTGCTACATAAGCTTTAGGTGGCACTGTGGTAGAAAATAATAGTGAAAATACATAAGTGAAAAAAGCAGTTTCTTTTGCTTTCACAATTAAATGCTGCATTTTCCGTGTTCTAAAAAAAAAAGTCTCTGAATTGTTCTTTAGACAAAGAAGTGAAACTGGAGGATCATGACATTGTTTAAAGAATCCATAAACATCTGTGGGTAGGTAATGATGAACACATGATAAATGCCTTGTGCAGAAAACTTCAGTAGAATTGCATGAAGGAGTGGTGATTGTACACTAAACACCTGAAACTACTGGTAGACAGGTAAAGGGATATCATACAATTCAGGAATTTGCGAAAGGGCAGCTGATCAGAGGGGGCTGTTTCCATACCCACCCACACAAATATACATATATCTAAAAGGTCTATTTCTCAGTATCTTTTAAAACACAGCAATCTCTATAGCAGCAGCTCCTACAGATGGGATGGAATTTGTTAGTAAAATAAACAAATATCCAGTGTGGTTATCAACAGATCTATGCATTAGTTGTCCAGAACCCACCTGCAAATGGCTCATTCATTGTGAAACTACTGACTGTAACACATGTTGCTTGAAAGGCTTGATTCTATTAGCGATTAGCTAGGTAATTTCATTTAACATTTCCTATTTCAGTTTTAGAAATTAGAATGACTGAAAGAATAGGTTGACAAATATATAAATACCTTGCTGATATGTCCTGTGATCCTATTATGCTAGCGGCTGGTATGTTAGGGCAAACCCTGACGTAAAGGAGTCACAATCCTCTGCACTCTTTCAACAGCAAAGTAGAAAGCACAGGACTTAGCTGTAGAAGCAACACGCAACACTGACAGCTACTCCCATAGAGTCCCTGGCAATACCTCCACCACCCACCAGTGACAACATTGTGCATCACTGCTGGCAGGCAGGACACTAATCAGCATGTGGCAACAGCATGACGCCATAATTATGTCACCCTGCCCACAGGGTCTGCGCCATCTGTGTATGTGCATTTGTGTAGACACACATAGCTCAGATGACCCTCCTTCATGCTCTGCTTCCTAGTTTGGTGCTAGAGTGAGATAGAAGCTTGGGCTTCTGATGATGTGATAAAGAGAGAGAATGTTAGGAACTGGGTGTTCTATTTATAGAGATACTGTGCTAATTTTACACTTGTCAATCTGCATTTGAAACAGAACCCAGGACTGTTTATTATTTCCTCATTTATCTAAAAGGCTCTTGTGAAACAGGAATGTTTCACTCAAGAAACAATTCCCTAGATAATTCCCTGAAGGCCTGCAATGTCTCATGTTTATTTGTGTATCTTATAGATCTATACCCCAGCTTTTGATCAAATGGTCTCCGAGATGGCTTACGACAGATCCAAACAATACCATTTGCTATCCGGAAAACAACAACTTTCTTTGCTCTCTCCGGACCAATGGGATTTGACATCGTAGATTTGTTGGAGACAGAGGGCTTGTTTAGATTCAGCTTCTGTTGAATCCAGCAAGGCAATTCTTAGATGAGAAGCTTTAGCTCAATGGTTAGAGTACATACTTTGCATGCATCCAGCCTCTGGTGTTTCCATTTAAAAGACCAGACATTGAGATGATAGGAAGGAGCCTTTTCTGCCTGAGCCCCTGAAAAACCGCTGCCAGTCAGAGGAAGCAATACTGAGCTAAGTGAATAGTCTGACCAGATTTAAGGCATCTTTCCATGTTTTTAGGATTTAACTGCGCAAGAGCTGTCAACTAGAGGTGTCAGAGAAATGCATTTGGGGAATGGAATTCGATGGGTTTTCCTAGGTTCAGCACACACCCACCCCTGCCCTGGATGTCATTCTGATTCCTGCTCTGGCGGCCTGCTCAGTCTGCAGTGAGTTGGGCCAGTTTGTGGATTTTCTAGGCATTTTGCACATTCCTCCCACTCCACTGCTCCTGCAATTTCTGCAAATTTCTGAACAATTTGTGCAAATTCAGCCATAATTGGCACAAATTGCTCGGAAATGTGTGCAAATTGCAGTGCCTGCAGGAAAACAAATGTGCAAAAGTGTTCCCGGGGTTTGGGGAAAAGCCCACAGAATGGTTCACAAATGCAAATCAAATCGTACATGCCGCAGAATTCCGCCGAGTCCAAAAGGAACCGGATTTCCCAGCGTCGCACATCCCTCACCCAAAACATTCTTTTTTTAAAAAAGGAAAGGAAAAAAAGTGAGAAAGTAATCGCTTCAGGAGGGGGAAATTTGGAGCAGTGAAAAAATGTGCGGTGGGATGGGTGTTTAACCATTTCTTTGCCATCCTAAATCACCTTCTCATATGCTACTTCTTTCCTGGGGTTCAAAACAGTTATTTGAGATTATCTTGAACTTTGCTAGGAGGAAAGGTCATTGGGGATCATTTGGTCTGGAGAACCTGGGGAGAGGGGGAGGGTTAAGGGTCCTCTCCCCACCGTACTGCTTCTCTGCTGCAAATCCTGCCCCTGCCAGCTTTATAGGCCAGGCCAGCAGATTTCCTAATCTTAGGGAGCTACCTGAGTGCTTCTGGGCTGCTCTGCAAAAGTCACGAGCGGTTATCTGCAATTTCAATGCGAATTATGCAAAAGTAAATGGGCTTCTCTATGCATATCTTGTTCATATCTAACACTTGCTCCCAGCAGGTCCCTGTCACTGGGCAGGAGCTGTTTCATCAGGCTGCAGAGCAGGGGAAGATGGGAAGCAGGGGGTCATTCCACCAGCCGTGCCGGACGTCCAGCTCTACAAGGCTCCTCGCCCAACTCTCACCAGGCGGCAACAGAAGCAGGGCAATATACAGCCATCATGACCAGTAGCCACAGATAGCCTTATCTTCCATGAAATTGTCTTTGAAAATTGGCCAAGTTGATGGCCATCTCTACACATCGTGGTGATGAGGTCCATAGTTTAACTATCATCTATTTCAATGGGATTTCGGTAATGTCAGTCTGTTCACATCAAGCCGTTTCTGATGGCATAATTTGAAAATAGAATACCATTGCTAAAATGTATCAATACTAGTAGTCTCTCTCTTCTCTGTCTGAGAAGCATTTCACCCAGAGTCCCTAAAGGATTTGAAATCGCAGGTAAGCTACAGAACTACTCCATCATCAGAACTACTACTGCATCAGCATTTCAGAAACAGCAAAACTGCAGCGCAGAAAGGCAAGTAAACTTTCTCAAGGTTAACCAAGAGGAACAAAGCCACAAAAAGAAATCGATTCCATCTCCATATCGCTGGATATGAGGCTCTGTGGCAATATTTAAACCTTTGCAGAGAGAGTGATCCAGAAATAACACCATGGAAACATTTTGTGCTCTTTAAAAGCGTTTTCTTTCCAAAATATTTTACAAACAAAGCACAGAGTGGCACAATTGTGGTAAAAACTTTGGCTTCGAGGTGCCTCCTGCATGATTCATGCTCCATTTGGCCGCAAAGGATGCAACAAGATGTAGATAGCAGGCCCCAATCCAGGTCCTGCTGGTTCTTCTCTGTGTGCAGGAAATTTAAAGTAAAGCACGGTCAGGTGGAAACACATGCAATGCTTTCTCACTGGAACTGTTAGTGTGCGCTTATCTATTTATTTAAAAATATTTCTAGGCCACCTTTCAGAGCAAAAGCCACCCCCCTCCAACAAGCCCCTGTTTTTTCTTAGGCCATTTTTCTCCCAGCAGGTATTACTTCTGGTGTTGGAGCCCCACCTGGAGAAGGCGTGGCTTTAAAAAAGCAGTTTGGAGAGGTGAAGGACACACCTGATAAGGTTTGGGTTTCTCCTCCTAGCCACCCATGCTGCACTTTAAATTGGCCTCACACCACAGTTTGTCAGGATGTGGCAGGTCTTCTGCACACAGGCATAGGCGTGCGCAGCTCATTTCATTAGGTGGTTCGGCCAGGGATTTATTTTTTAAAAGTAAACTTTGATTGAATATACAGTAATAAAGGACTTTTTTTCATTCATCAAACAAATGAAATAAATGAAAACTGAAGTAAACTGTATTTTTTTAATTAACAAATAATCTGTACTGCACTGTTGTAATTATTTGATTGGGACTGAAGTAGAGGAGCACTAATTTTACTGTACTTATTGTCTTTAAATATGGTTAAATATCCCACGGTTACCTTGCTATTCGATTTCTACAATTCTTTTTCTCCTGTCTTTTTTTCATCCTCTCTTTGTTTTCAGGCTGCATCCTATGCACATTTACCTCAGAATAAGTTTGATTGATCTCAGTGGGGCTTACTTCTGAGTAGACGTACATAGGATTGTACTGCAGCTCTGTTTTAAAGTGGCACAAGATACACACATACCACGTTTACCAAAAGAACGGCTTTAAAAAAGGGGTTTGGACACCCTAAAATAAGAAAGGGCAGATAGGAATTGTTTTAGCAAGCATTCCGAAAAAGGTGCTGCTGAATGAACCCTCCTTAGCCAGGAGGTCCTGGGGGGCATTGCAGTTCTTTCCCCTTCCCCTTTTCTTTTCTCTTGCTGGAGTCAGTGGGGCAGTGATGAAGAGAGAAGGCACATAAACGTACAGCTTCTCTCTCTCTCTCTCCCAAACATTACAGTACCTGCAGGGCTGATGACAGGGGAGGGCAATCTTACTACTTACAGAAACAGTCCCTTCCTCGGCTCCTCCACGTGCTGCTTCCTGGCCCCAGCGTGGCTGCTGCTCCCACCTTGTTCAGCAACTGTGGCGAGAGGTCAGGCAGAGCAGCTGGGAGCAGGGAGCGGCTGAGTGAGTGAGTGAAAGAGCGAGCTGGGGTGGGCAGCGGCTGCACCCGTGAAAAAGGCCTTCCGGAGGAGCGGGGCGGGGAGCAACTGAATTTATCACTCTTTCCTACAGCTAGCACCAGCCCTGCTACTGCAACATGGCGGCAGATTAGGGTGTTCAACTGAACCCTTTGAACCTGTTGTCTGCACGCCAATGCACACAGGTAGAGTGGCAGCATATCCAGTTTGGGCAGTGCAGACATTCTCACGTCAATAAATGGTGACATCAGCCATTATGCATTCCCTATATAGAGCCTGCAAAAATCAATACTGAAACCACTGCAGCAAAGAACTCCATGGGTAGTCCATAGAAGAGGTAGCATTTTAGAGATTGCCAGTAAAGGGCTGTGATCACCAAAGCATCAATTGCTAAGCGGTTTGATCAGCAATTCCAATTCCCAGCCGAATGCATCTCTTTAGGGCATGGCCCTATATCCGCCTTCTCCAGCCTGGTGCCCTCCAGAAATGTTGGATAACAGTTTCCAAAAGTCTTCTCTGCGGTGGCCCCGCACCTTTGGAACAAGCTCCCATTGGAGGTCCACCATGCTCTGTCATTGCAGGCTTGAAGAAGGCATCGAAAATATATTATTTCCCTGTGGCCTTCTCATGATATGACTACTGCCGTTGCTGCTATTGTGTTGTTTTTGGCTTTATTGTTGGCTTTTTATTGTTTTTATTGCTATCTTATTGTGTTTATGGGCAATCTCACTCATTGCTTTTAATATTTTAGATGTTTTTATGTATTTTGTTGTTATAAGTTGCCTTGCGAGAGCTTCTGCCCTGAAAGGTGGCCAAGAAATGTTTTAAATAAATAAGAAAAATCTCCCAATCATCCCCTATTTCTGTTACAATCCTCCCCCCTTTTCTTAATTTAGAGATCCCAATATGCGGAGCTCTGCATATTCAGATGGGGGTTGACTGGTCCTCTCATTTATATTTATATTTGTTTTTGTGGAGCTGTGCAGATTTAGATGATAAAAATAAAAAAGAGGGGGGAAATAAACGGTACTGCTCCTCTATTTCCCCCTCCCATTTTTATGTTTTTTTAACCTTTTTTTTTTAGTTTTTAAGAGCCTCGGAGCCCTCTCCGCTGCCAAAAAAGTCAGTGTAAATTGTAGCGGATTTTCCAGAGTTTGCCCCTGGATGGCTTCACATTTGCAGCTGCATTATCTGTCTGAAAATGGAAAGATGTGCATTTACGGCGGTGTAAACAGCCGTATGGACAAGCCCCAGGTGTCCTCTGTATGCATGCAGCACCTGGTGAATTTCCCTCGTCATCACAACAGTTAAAGCTGCAGGAGCCCTGCCCTCTTTTGTATCTGGGCATTCTAGTATTGTTCCGGCAGCTTTATCTGTTGCGATGAAGAGAGGATTTCACCAGCTGCTGCATGCATACCAATGACACCTGCTGAAATCCCCCTTTCTATATAACTGTTAAAGATACAGGAGCCCTGGCCTCCTTCCCACATGGCGACCCTACTCAGGGCAATCTTTTCATCTAACAGGTGAGGTTTTAAAACACAAAGAGCTGACAAGTTTTTTTTAAAATGCAAGTAGTAACACCAGGGTGGGTTTCTGGGGGACCCTGATAATTATCTGGATTGCAGCAGGGGTGGAGGGGGGAATTGAATTCTTTCCTCCGCTACTGCTGCTGCTGCAATCTTGAAGAACCTCAGAATGGCTGTTTGCATTGGGAGGAAATTCCCCCATTGGCACTAATGGGAGATTTCCCTCCCCACCCCCAGTTATAGAACAGGGATTTTCCATAACTCCAGCAGTGAAAGAAAGGGTTAAGTTCCCCCTCCATACCTGCTGCAATACCAATAACACACACACACACACCCCACATGCCCTTACTGATGCTATTTGCATTTTTAAATAAATAAATAAATAAATAAAATGTTAAATGCAAAGAAGCATTTCATGTCATGTCTAATTTGGCTTTAAAACACGAAACTAAAGTTTTGCATGACAAAAAAAAATTCAAATCTGAACGCTGAAAAACACAGAATAGAGGAAAGTGTTTTCCCCTTGCCTGGAGATGTCCCCCACCCCACTGCCCCTTTTCTGTTCTAATGCTCTAAAAAAAATGTAGATTTATATAACTTTCGTAACCCATTGCCTCCGAGCCAATGATCATTAGCTACCTGCTAACAGTAACTGGCTGACCTGGCACGCCTGAGGATGAAACCGCGGAGGACACTGGGCCCATTCACCAAATGTTGTTTAGGGGTTGTTCTGTCCCAGTTTTGAATAGAGACTTAATCTGCATCCAACCTCTCTTCCAGGGAACACAGCTTTGTTACTTGCCCTTCTCTGTCAACGCGGTGCCTGCTCCCCTCCCCTCTGGCAGCCCTCCTGTCCTGAGGAGAGAATCGTTGTGCTGGGATACGAAAACCTCCCCCCGCCCCCCCTTAAAGCAGGAGTAGGCCAAGTCCAGCTCTGCATATTAATTTGCTGACTGGTGCCTGCAAAGAGGGCTGCGGCCTTGTGTCAAGCGAAGCGCCGCAGTGTCTTCTTCCAGGCCCCCGTCTTTATGGCGGCGCGTTGGCGCCATGAGGCGCCTTGCACCCGCACTTGTGTTCCTTCCTGGCAAGTGTGAATTTTCCAGGCCTGGCACCCCTGGAGAAGTAAAACAAAAATAAAAATGGGGAGGGGGAGGAGGAGAGCAACGGGCCGTACCTCCCCCCCTTTTAATTTTTTTAATAATCTGTATCTGTGGAGCTCTGCAGATACAAATCATAAAAACAAAAATGGGAGGAAGGAACGAGGCAGCCAGAGGAGGATGTGAGAGGGCCTGGGTGAACCACCTCTCCTCCCACTGGCTGCCTGTTCCTCCTCACCCACCCCCATTTCTTTTTATTTTTATTATCTGTATCTGCGGAGCTCTCTGGGCGGTTCACAAAAATTAAAAACATTCAAAGTATAAAACAACAGTATAAAACCATAATATAAAATACAATATAAAAGCTCAACCAGATCAAAACAGCAGCAATGCAAAATTACAAATTTAAAACACCAAGTTAAAATTTATTTATAGACTGTTAAAATGCTGGGAGAATAAAAAGGTCTTCACCTGGCATCTAAAAGCATTTAATGTAGGTGCCAAGCGAACCTCCTTAGGGAGCTCATGCCACAGCCGGGGTGCCACTTCTCCAGAGGCGACCAATCAGGGGACGCCATGGGCTCTGCAGCCAAAAAAGTTGGGGTAAGTGCCTGACTTTTTTGGAGCAGTGTTTCCAGGGTTTGCCCCCGGGTGGCTTTGCAATGGCGGCTGCGTCATGTAGATGACATGCCGCTACTGCGAAGCCACCCCGGGGCCAACCCTTCGTGTAGAGGTGTCCCAGGAAAGCCAAACTAGAGCTGTGCTTGACAGGGAAAGGGTGGCGACTGAGTGGTTATCTGTACCATAGTGGCCCTCTTCGTTCCTCGCGCAAAGGGGCACGGCGTGATTCAAAGCGCTCAGGGGCGCACCGCTGGCCCCACCCCTGACAATACACAGCTCTCCCTGACTTGAGGTTGGGAAGCCTGCGAAGCGAAAAGCCGGACCAGGAGGGGGCAATTTGGAATGGAGGTGTTGGTGGGCTGGGGAAAGGCCTCCTCTCTCCTTTCTGCTTCTCTGCTCCAAGTTGTTCTCTCCTGAAACGCTTGGGCGCTTGTCACACATCTTTGAAGGTATCTAGTGCACTTAGACCCTAAAACTGATTTGTCATCCCATACGTTAGGACTCTGAGCAGGGACAAGTGTATCTGGCAGAGAAGCCTCACTATACTCTGATTCCCAGGATTTATAGTGGTGGGGAGTCATGATAGGGAAATAGGTATGAAACTGATAAAGGGAATTTAGTGTTTACAGGTCTAGATAGCAGTGCCTACAGGCCAGGCCAGGCCAAACACAGTCACTCCATTTGGCCTTAATGAATCTCTTGATTTGTCAGCACTGCTTTGAAGACCAGCTGTTCTCAATTACTTATTGAGAGTTTATATACTTGACATTCTTCTGCAACTCACCACACATAGGAGATCATTTTGCTCTGGAGAAAATTGAAATGATACTCTTACTTGAGTAAGTATATCTACCTTTGTAACATAGAATACTCCTCTTGGTTTTATTATGTTTTAATTATTTTTATATGAATTGTTCTATATCTTGATGTCTTGTTGCAATGTAGTTTAAAGCTATCAAGACTGGTCTCTTCCAGCAGGCCTATCCAGTAGAATTTTAGGATACTTTTCGTATGCTTTTTAGAAAGCTTTTAGAATGTTTTTTAACAGTGTATGCTATGTTTTTAATCAGTATTTTATGTATTTTATGCTTGCTGTTTTTCCCTGCCTCGATCGAATCGGAGAGGTGGGTAAGAAATATATAATTTATTATTATTATTATTAGTAGTAGTAGTAGTATATTGTAAGAGCATATATGATTTCACAATTCCTTACTCTTATAAATATTATATATCTTTTAGATTGCCGTGAAGAAGGACTTCATAAGTCCGAAACGCGTTAGCAAATACCAATAAATATTTCCTAGACATATCTGTGGTTCAACCCCTTGCCCTTGGCTTTTTTTCACAGGTCAGCAGCAATGGCCCAGGCTGCTTCCGTAGCCTTAACAAAGGTTTGATATGCAGGAATCATGCAACAAATTTTTATGGCGTGGGACTAAACAGGATCTCCTGCTGATCGCTGCAGATCAAAGTGTTGATAAAGGGACATCTACAACTCCACTTTCTACATCCTCATTCTGCTTTCCCCGGGTGGTGGGGGAAGCCCACAGGTGTGTTCTCTTGTCCACAAGATGTGCTGGGATTAGACAGCAGGCAACCATTCAACTGAGACGGGGGACGGGGACCTTGAATTTACAATTCACCCTGTAAAACGCCGGAGCCCCAACGTCACCCTCGTGGGAGGGAGCGTGGTTTGGTATGGCAGCAGAGTGCATCTATTTGCATTTACAGGAAGAAGCACCTGCCAGTTTGCATGTGCACTGTTCTACCTATGCTGGCATCATGTGTGGATGGCCCTGACTCAGATCCCTGTGG
This sequence comes from Elgaria multicarinata webbii, assembly GCF_023053635.1. NCBI lineage: Eukaryota > Metazoa > Chordata > Lepidosauria > Squamata > Anguidae > Elgaria > Elgaria multicarinata. The sequence continues at coordinate 11,224,156 of NC_086176.1, forward strand.
GCTGAATGAAGGCAAGAGGACAGGGCCACTTTCCCTGACATCATTTGGTCCCCAGGCAGCACGCCTGGTAGATGATCCACCTAGCCAACGCAGGGCGTTCTCTACAGTAAGGAGGGAAACCGGACCCTCGCCAGGCTTTTTTTCCTCAGGTCTTTCCACGTTAACTACGGGCTTCTTTAAATAGTGATCAACAACCACCATGTGATTTCTAACTGAAAACTTCCCCTCTGGGCAATGTTCCATGAAGTTGATGGCATCGTGTAAAGGACCGGTGCAATAAATTGCTCATGCAGAGAAGCTTTTAGAAGGTCTATGTGGAAAAGTCACTTTGCCCCTTTGTGGGAAGGCAGAGGATAAGCAAAGGCCACTTATCCAGTGCTTGCAGGAACCCCTGAAAGTGCCAGACAAGCTGCTGCTCCCAAAATCATTGCGTTATCTCCAATAGATTGGAGATAACAATGGGGTCCCCCTGTGTGCTGCTCCCCCCACATTGGGAGGCAGGAGATTTCTCATGCTGCCCCCTTCCAAAGCCCTGGTAGCCTCCAGGACAGGGGGACCAGAGTGAATGGGACCCATGGAGGGAGAAGAAGCCTCCTCAAGCCAAATGGGCAATGTCCTCCGTGGGGCGGATTTGGCTGCATGCCCACGTGTGTTCTAATAGCAAAAAACAACAGTGCAACTGCATTTTCAGCCTGCTGGCTGTACAACCGCCAGTTCTGGCAACTGACCCAAACAGTAAAAAAAATAATTGCACAGGCCATTAATGTTTCTGACCAGGTGGCTTTTGAACAGGTGGCAATTAGGATGGTGAAATATCTTGAGCTGGCCCTACTCACAGCAGGAAGCAATCCCCATCAGCTCTGTGGGCAGAGAGCAACCAGTGTGGGCTGGTGCATCCATTTAAGAAGAGCCCGGGAGGCCATCACGGGCAGAGACACCAAAAGAAAAGGGAGGGAGGGAGGGAGGGAGCTGTTCCAGAACACATGGGATCATTACATAGGAAGCAACTTGGGACCAGGATACCTGAGAGAGCGCCTTCTTCCCTACCAACCTGCCCGGTCACTGAGGTCATCCGAGGGCCTGCTCCTGGTGGTTCCACCTAGATCCATCCTCCGATTGGAATCCACCAGGGGAAGAGCCTTCAATGTGGTGGCTCCCCTCCTGTGGAACTCCCTGCCCCTGGAAGTCAGGCAGGTGCCAACCTTGTACCCCTTTCAGCACCTCCTGAAAACATCTTTATTCCAGGAAGCCTTTCCTTAATATGCAGCCTTGAGTCTCTGTATTTGCTTCTTTTAAAATTTGTTTTAAGTGTTTTGTTCTGTTTTTATTTTCATTTTATCTTGTACACCGCTCCGAAATTTTTCAATGGGGAGCGGTATATAAATATTCTAAATAAATAAATAAAACTACATCTCTGGCCAGTTTACTGGTTCTGCACATAGGGGGCAAAGGAAACGTTACCTTGGGAAGTGTGTCGTCCTCATCCCATGTTCACTGAGATAATGGGGGAATGCAGGAGCTATGGGGCGCTTTCAGGGAAATACTCGCAAGTAGGATGGTGGAACACTCAACCAATTGGCTAAAAACTGTATTTGGTTGCCTTCAATAAATTGATTGAGCTGAGCACTTAACCCCTCCAGGGCCAGCCAATTCTCCTTTGTAAGTGCTGTCCCCTGGGGCTGCCCCTCCATTCCCCCCCCCCCCCGACAGGCCTACTTCCTGTTTAGCACTTGGCTGGCAATGATGACTTGTAGGGGAGAACTGGCAAGCAGGGGAAAGTTGGAGCAGCCCATCTGTCGTACCTAGCCCTGCTCCCCTGGGTTGGAAGAAGTGATCAATTAGAATCAGACTCTGAAGTAGAGGAGCCGGCACCAGAAACAGGCCAGCCTGTACCAGTGGGGGAGGAAACTCTCACGGGCTCTTCACCAGCTGGGAGTGAACCCTCTCCAGAGCTTGGGGACATCTACACGAGCACTTTACCCCGGGTTAGCTTCGGAGTGGCGACAGGTGAGTTACATGACACAGCTGCCACTCTGAAGGGATCCAGGGGCAAAGCCCCAAAGCTCCGCACTAAAAAAGTTGGGGACTCAGCCTGACTTTTTTTTAGCTTGGAGCCAGGTCCGGGCCTCTGTGGAGGCTTTTTAAGGGTGGGGGGGAGCTAGCGAAAGGACAGCTTAGTAACCCACCCTCTCCCCAGGCCTGGGGCTCCTCTCCTGCTGTCGCCCGGCCGTTACCTGGGATCCAGCCCATGGTTCAGCATCAACATGGCAGAGACAGGAGCAGCAGCCGCAGCGGTTGGTTGGTGGAAGAAGCAGGGTGCATTCCAGCCCGTTCCTGGGGGTGTTTCTTATCTGCCCCCCAATTTCCAGGCCAGCCAGGTGCGAGGTCTCCCTTGCCCTCCCTTCCGAATGGGCTTTTCTCTCCTTCATGGGAAAGGAGGAGAGCTCATTCGGGCCGGCTTGCCCATTCCCAGGTGCAGTGGTGGACAGAGAAGAGGGGGCGCGGATGCTGCCAGGCGCCTCGGGTGGGCAGGTGCGGTAGCACCGGCACCTGTAAACCCACAACTGCGCTCCTTCCCATATAGACGCTGGGAAGGAGTGTCAATGTGGCTGCATCACAGCTTGCTCAGCCGGGCACAGCATTAGCACTGTCTTATAGTGAGGGCCTTATCTCCTCAAGGGCAAACAATAGTCAGTGGGAAGCCAATAGTCTTCCGAGGGGGAGAGCACAGAGAGGTTAGCCGATCTTAGAGTATGCCACAGACTAAAATGGGCGGAGCTAAAGAAAGGCGAGAGAAAGTCAGCCCGGCTGGCGTCCCGTCAGAAGCTGCCTCAGAACTAGTCTCTCTGAAGTTAATGCATCTTGGGAAAAGGCTTTCCATTCTTCTTGAAAGGACAATTGTCTCGCTTAGTTTGCATAGTTTTGCCTAGGGGAAAGTTCTTAGATATTAGACTCTCTTCAGGTGGGAAGAGATGTTTATTGCTTGAATAAAGCTTTGTGGATTACTTAGCAGGCCTCATTGTCTCCCAAGAAGGAGGGAGTTTCTGAAAAACACGACACCATCTTCCCATTGATTCACTCCTGCCAATGTCCCCATCGTCAGCCTCCCACATCAGCATTACAAGAAAGGAAGAATGGGGAGGGGGGAGCCCCCATTCTTTCCCCCATAACATCTAGTTCTGCCCTGAATAACTCTATTATTACCTGCAATGAAATGAGAGTACATTCTAAGTGCATACTTCAAAGGCATGTTTCTTTGCTTTTGAAAACATTGGAAGGGTGACTCAGCAAGAAGACACCATCACAAATGCTCTTGAAATACACTGATGTGTGATTTTGATCATTTAGTTTCTAATAGCTCCAAAAGCGTGCCATGAAATCTCGTTAAGAGTCTTGCGCCACCCCAACTGAAATCTGAAAAGGTGTGCCAGCGCATGTAGACATCAGAGTTCGGCAGTTCTGAAACAGGATGCCTGGTCCCCTAAATTAGACCCATGTAGACGTCCCTACGAGCTTTTCTACATAAGGCTGTTAATCAGCTGCTAATTCACTGTGGCTACTTCCGGTGTCCTCGCAGAACTGAGATCCAAGCACTAAACAAGGTGCATTTGCTTTCCTGCTTTTCTCTACATAATCTCTAGGTGGCACTGTAATATAGCAGAATGGCACAAATACACAAGAGGAAATCACACTTTCTTTCCCTTTCACAATCAAATGCTATATTTCCCCTGCTCTAAAAAAGCTTCCCGAAAGAGCTGTTTAGACACAGAAGTGAAACTGGAGTTCATGCTGTCGTCTAAAGAACCCGAAAAAACAGCCATGACTAGGGAATGATGAGCACATGATAAATGCCTCATGTAGAAAAGTTCTACTAGGCCATCCTAGTCACCTGCCTCAGCAAGGCCACAGCTAGACCTAAGGTTTATCCTGGGATCATCCAGGGTTCAACCCCTGCCTGAGCACTGGATCCCCTGTGTGTCACCTGGATGAACAGGTTTGACCCCTGGACAATCCAGAGATAAACTTTAGGGCTAACTATGGCCCAAGTTTCCTCTGGAGGTTGACCTTGCTCTTAGCTTTTGTCCAGGCTGCCTAGGGAACAGAAACAGGATCAAACAAATATTGCTGATCAAATGGCTCATTTGCATGGCAAGCCTTTGGTGGGTTGTTGTTCAGCGGAAACAATGGCAGGCTTCTCATTACACTGGGAAGAGAGACCTTTCGGTTAGGCTCTTTTCTTTCACCCTCTGTCATGATTTGACAAGTGTATGCCTAAATAATGCATGCGTCTCCAGAATCCACCGCCCTGCTGTGTCCGCACAGCCGTTCAATGGTCCATGGAACATGTTGCCTGCAACGTTGCTTAAGTTGCTATTCTTAGCCTCTGTTTATTTCCTGCTCCTTCCATCCTCCACAGAACAAACTGTTGGCAAGCACTACCTTTATGGAAAGGAGCTCAGGGAACCTTCGTAGGGAAACACATCCGTTCCCTCCACAGGGAACGCTCTCATGCAACATAGCACCATATTTCACAGGGGTTCCCTCTGGTTTTACTCAATGCACGGAAACAGCATGGGGACACCACCAGAATGAGCCAGGGTCCCAGCAATAAACAAAGCGCATCAATCCGAAAGCATTGTTCCATGCAAGCCCTTGACATCCTCTCAAGGTTTATGTATGGCTTGAAGGTGCTTGTCTTGGACACCCAGTGGCTGCTTGGGAGTGAAATTTGTGCCACACCAGGAGGGCTGAAAGCCATTTGAAAATGGGCAGTTGGAGAATCAAGTTTGAGTTTTGCAGCTGGTGGGCAAAACCAGCTGAACAAAAATAAAATAAAAGGTGCCTCTGAAGGCTGCAAAGGTAAAGCTCTCACATTTGGAGGAACTCACAGTGCTTCAAGACAAGCGTCGTCATTCAGAGTGTGCACCTGCTTCCTCTGGCTCAGTTTTGTATGCAAAAAGTTTTGTATGAAACTTTTTCACAAAAGGTACTAGAAAGGTTCCATATGCTCTTCTCACAAGGACGAATGGCTCCCCTGGAACTTCCAGTGACTCAGGGAGGCACAAAACAGTATTATGGAACTAAAACGAACGTTCACAATACCTGATGTCTGGCAGAATTTCCAAAATTGCCATTCGTCTTTTGAACAGGTAAGTGAAATTTTGAATTCAACATTCCACGTGGAATGTGGAATTGTATCTCCAATTTTCAAATGGGAACCTTCGGGACCTGTTGGCATTTCTCGGTTGCTTTTGAACGCATCGAATACAAATTCTCACACACTGTCAGGGGTCATAATGTCAATACCACTTCACGTCAGCCATCTCATGCTTTTAGATAACAAATGCCATTACATGTCACCTGTCTAAAGGCAGTATAAAAATATTTGACTAAAGCATCCCACGCTCACATCAGTACATTTATGAAAATGTCCACAGGTGTCCCTTACCTCTCCCCTCTCTGCTTTTTGTCACCCTTGCCTCTTCCTTTGAGTTTCTTGCTTTTCTTACTCTATGAGTGACATGCATTTGGCAGTGCTTTATAAAACAATAACCCTAATCACAATGTCAGCAACAACAATAACAGCAACAATGAAAGTAGCAAAAGGGAAGAGAAAAAAACCCTCCCTGCCTTGGAACATGCTGTTTGGAACTACTTGACACTCCTCCTGGGACCTCTTTCTAAAAGATGCCCAGGCTTCCCTGCGCGCACCTGAGCCCAGGCCTTCTGCTTCCATCAGAGAAGGAGCATCACTAAGAGGACCGTGAAGCTTAGTCTGGGCTTTAGGTCACATCAGTGCCTTGAGTTCAGTCTTGTACTTACCTGGGAAGCAACCGGATCTTCTTTAAGTAGCCGAGGTCCCGGGTGAATGTTTAAGTACCTGTGCAGGCGGTTACCTCAAACAGCACCTTTATGCGTGTGTGTGTGTGTGTGTGTGTGTGTGTGTGTGTGTGTGACAGGCAGGTGTGTGTGACCTGAAAAACCTGCACCACAGGCAGGCTGAAACTGACGGCAGCTGCTTAGCTGTTCGGTCGCTCTCCCTGCTGGCAATTCAGGTTTGGCAGTCAGTTTGCTTATGCAGAGAAACGTCTCCAAATATATCTGTTAAAATCTTCTGGGTCGTAATTCCCCCACTCTTTCCATAAAACGAAGCAGGACGCCTAATGAGCCTTTGAAAGAGCAAGAGGAGAGGGTGCGGGTTCTTGGCTGTCCTCACTGACTACGGCATATCATGGAGAGAGGGAGAGACTGACACACAGAGAGAGAGAGAGCTGAGATGCTGCAGTCCTTCCAAGAATACCCTGCAGCTGAAGTTCTGCTGGACTTCTGCCACTGCAAGTGTCATTCTGCCAGTTGCCCAATTAACCACACGTTGTTTCCCTCTGGGGAGATGTACATAGGAAGGGCAGGCAGGTCTGTTGCAACTTCAGCTCCTCCCCAAAAGCCGCTCGCTCACTTGGTGTCCACACCCTGACGTCTCAGCTGAGCACACCGGAACTCGGGGAGATTTGCGCTCTGTGCCTGAATGCCGTCACATGTCGAGCAGAGGAAAACACGTGGGGTGACTTACCTGATTGGTACTTTGGAAACGCACCTAGTGTGGGAGAAAAGGACCGCTCCCTCGACATCGCGGCATGAGATACATGAAGCAGCAGCAGTGGTGAAAGTCAACTGGTGTCAGCTGCCTTGGAAATGGAATGCAGAGCAACGCCATAAACAGAATGTTTTTAAAAGGCCTTTGAAGATGCAGATGGGAGTAATTTCCTGGACAAGTGAGAAATTGTTTCTTCCACATTGTAGGCAGGGGTCTTTCGCAGCTCTGCCTGGAGATGCCGGAGGTTGAACCTGGGTCCTTCTGCATGCCAAGCAGATGCTCTTGCATGCAGCTACAGCCCTTAGGTCTGGGCACCAGGTCAACTGAACAATCCCATATTGTTAATTGGCAGGTTGATTATTGTCAAATATGGCTGATAGTCAAGAAAGCCCTGGTGTACGCGAAAGGTTTTCCTGTTTTAATTGATTATGGTGCTGTCCAGTGGTGCCACCAGGGCAATCTTTGAGATAGATGTCTAGGGCCCCCTCAGCAGGAGCCCCCACCCAAACACAGCAGGGCTAAAGAAAGTGAAGTAATACATGTTACCACTAAAAGGGGGTATTCCGGCTAGACATCAGGAAAAACTTCCTGACTGTTAGAGCAGTACGACAATGGAACCAGTTCCCTAGGGAGGTTGTGGGCTCTCCCACACTAGAGGCCTTCAAGAGGCAGCTGGACAAGCATCTGTCAGAGATGCTTTAGGGTGGATTCCTGCATTGAGCAGGGGGCTGGACTCGATGGCCTTGTAGGCCCCTACCAACTCTGCTATTCTATGAATCTAGGATTCCAGCATCTAATTACAGGACCTACGACTCCCATCACTCCTAGCCAGCACAGCCAATGGTGAGGGATAATGGGAGTTGTAAAGCAAAACATCTGGAGTGCCATGGGTTGCCCCAGCCTAAATTTACCTAATTGCATCACTGGAGTTGTCTGATTTTAACAGGGAAAAATATGAACCCCTTCTTCCCCAACCCTGCAGAATCACACAGGCACCCCCGAGTTTTAGAGGCACCCCCATCTGCCCGGTATTTCTCTCCAGAGGGCTCCTGACTTCGCCTTCCCAGTTAAGCCACATGCCATATGTTCTCCTGCTGACCATGTGTGAAACTCCATCTTCGAAAGGAACAGGAAGACAAGGGATCCACAAGGAGGAAGGAAGGAAAGACATAGAAGCTGGTGTCACAATGGGATGGTGGCAAGAACTCTTGTAATTGTGGTGGGAAGCAGGTTTCTGGGGCTCTGTACAGCTTCTGGGAAACACTAGAGAAGACAGTCATTTCTATATGTAGCATATGTTTATGCCTTTTGTTACCCTTCTTATACATCAGGGGTGGGGAATCTCTTTCAGCCAGAGGCCTGAATTCAATTTTGGAGCTCCTCTCAGGGGGACATTCCAGTAGTGGGAAGAGGACCACAAGCAAAAGGGCCACAGCTAAAATGCAAAAATAAATAAATAAATATCAGCAGTAACAGCTGGACATCAGGAAAAACCTTCCTGACTGTTAGAGCAGTACGACAATGGAACCAGTTCCCTAGGGAGGTGGTGGGCTCTCCCACACTAGAGGCCTTCAAGAGGCAGCTGGACAACCATCTGTCAGGGATGCTTTAGGGTGGATTCCTGCATTGAGCAGGGGGTTGGACTCGATGGCCTTGTAGGTCCCTTCCAACTCTGCTATTCTATGATTCTATGAACAAAGTACTGGTAGCTCTTGTTACCAGTAACTAAACCTTCGGAGAGGCATTTCAACCTTCTAGAGTAGGATACAATGGCCCCAAAGATGAGAAACCATCAATGATTGTTGATTGGGAGAAAGGGTGAGGACAGGAAAAGGAGTGTGTGGTCAAGTAGAGAACCAGATTTGAACCCTGGGCCTGAGGTTCCCCATCCCTGTCACCAATGAATACTGAATCTATCCAGCCATTATCAGTGCACATGGCGCACAGGACTTGAAGATTCACGAGGCCGCTTTGAGGTAGCTCTAGATTTCTTATTCTTGGTGTGGAATGGTGTGATGTGGTTCCATGCAGTTGCACTGACATGGCATAACCATGAAAGCTTGGGTTGCCCCTATCTGCAATGCAGAACACATTGGTCGGTTGATATCGGAATGCATTGAACGTGCAAGCAACCTATTCCTCAGTGCTGATTCTGCAGTGCAGGGACGCATCGGACCACATCTGATGGGTACTAATCTGGTGGGTACATGCGAGCTCAGATCTTTATCACTTGTGATGTGAGATGGTGGCGGGTGTCAACAACTGTTCAAATGCATGTGCTTTTTGTGCAACATAACTGTTTGCTACTCTGTGGACACCGTTGCTACAGTGAAAACTTACCTTTGAATCCTGGATCCTGTCAGTCTTTTTTAAAGGATCAATGCCATGATCACACTTGCACTTCTCCACAAAATTCAGGAGAAACGGCCCCCGGCACGTACTGGTTGAAATTCAGGAGATGCTTTAAAATTCAGTAATATATTAGTCAAAGTGTTTCGTTAAACTTTTCTCAAGAATGGTTAAGATTTAGGAATGGATTTGCTGTCCAGATAGAGTACAGGCTTTGATGGAGGAGATTTTTTCCAGTCTTCCTTTAGCCTTGGTTCTAGATTGGTTTAAATGCCCAGATACTTACTTTGTAAGTGTGAAAAGCAACAACTCTTTGCATAGATGTTTTTGCAGGTCTGAACCAAACTCTTCTTTCAAGCAAATGCCCAGTCAGATCTGCCATCACAGTTGATTTTGGGCCAGCTGTGCTGCTATTCTATCCCATTTCTGGCAGCCGGATGGATCCAGGGGTATTTTAGCAGTGAGAGACAAAAGTGTGCAGTAAATGTCAGGGAAATGCTAAACTCTCTTTTCCCAGCCTCCCAAAATCCTTCCAGACTTGAGATCTGACCCTTGGGGCCGAAGAAATTCAGAGACTAATTTAACAGACTGGACTGGACTTACGTCTGGTTTTTATTACTGTACCTTTCACTTTCGTCCCATTTTTCTCCCAAGCAGTGTGTCACTGCAAGCCAAATGTTTCCAGTGTAATTTCTGTGTGCTAATACTTTTACTGTACTGGAACCAACCTCAAGACGGTTGCTTTCTTCTTAATAGTGAAAGCAAAAATATTTTTTGCCACTTCTCTATTTTTAGGGATACTTACTGAAGCATCTTATCCTTCTCTTCTTTTTGCCTCCCCCCCAAAAGACCTAAAACCTGCCAACCTTCGCAATGCGTCCTTTGTCTGAGGGTGTTTTTTTTAAGTGCTTCAGACTGGACTGTTCTCTATATCTGTGGAGCACTGTAATTTAAAGGAATTTAAAGTCTCTGGGCTTGCTTAAGTATCCCCTTCCTGCTGGATTCAACTAGAGGTCAATCTAGTCCTCATAAAAGTAACAAATGACCCTCTAGGTACACACTGCCATGATGGAGGTTCCATTTGGCTAACTTGGCTAATAGCCATAGATTGACCTCCGCGCTATGAATTCAAGAGTTTGCTGCACGTGTGCCTTCTCCGTACAGCAGAAGCATGTGCCATCCTCCCTGTGCTCCACGGGCATGCGGCTTCAGGTGAGGGCATGTGCCTCCATGTCTTCATAAATAACATGGGACACAGTCCTTCAGCAAAATTCCAATGCCATGACTTCTGTTTACCAGCAGTGCTAGGCAACTGGAACAAAGTCCCCTCCCTGTGAGGAAATTTTCCGGTGGAGTTACCCGATGGCTATAGGAAGTGTTGCATGAAGGAATAATGGTTTCAGTATGGGTGCAGCAAGGTTTGTTCAGAATAGTTCAGAGCCCTGTGCTAGAACTCAAAGCATCGAAATTATGCCATTTGCTGGTTTTAACCGTTAGAACCCGCCATGGCCTGGCAGCAACAAATCTTCAGGGCCGTGAAGCAAAAAAAAAAAAAAAAAAAGGAAAAAAAGCCCTGATGTTGCCCCCACCCCACCCCCAATGGCCCTGGACTCCCCCCCGTCCTGGCTCCTTCCATCTTGCGGGGAGGAGAGATGAAGCCGAGATGGGCGCCCATACCACCCACGGTCTTCAGGATCGTCCCGGGACTGCAGGTAAAACTGGGGTAACTGAGGTCTCAGCTATCCCGGGGAAATGGAGGGATCATCGCTCTCTGCTCCTGGGATCCCCTGTGCATCATTTGGACACACAGGGATGATCCAGGGAAGATGTGAGGGAAAAAAGGCTGGTGCAGAAAGGTCCCTAGTGTGCTGGAATCTTTTAAATAAAGGAACAAGTGGAGAAAAGTGATTGCTTCCCTCTACATGAAGCTGCCACTCACCGAGTCAGGCCATCCTGTCTTGTGGTTCTCCAGGATCTTAATGAGACATCTGTTGCAGCAGCTGCTACTGAGAACCTTTACCTGGGGATGCCATCTGAATGGGGAGCCTTCTGCAGGAAAGCATAGGTTCTCCCACTGAGCTACGGTTCTTCTCCCAAGCAACTCTTGACAAGTTTCACAAAGAGCGCTTGTGTAGGGGTTATTGTTGTGCCACAGAGGGACAACAATAACCCCTACATCTCCTCCTTTTTTATTCTTTTAATTGTAAAGCCTTGTAAGCATAATAAATTTGGCGTTTGCTTGGTTTTGAAGCCTTGGGACGGCAAGAGGGAACACACCATGACAGTAATCCTGGGATACATTGTATGAAACAGCAGAAGGTGATTAATAAAAATACAGTCAATACAGCATATTGAAATATAGTTTTGAACCATCCTGTTGGAAACCAGGACCATAAAAACTTCCACCACTCAGGTACAATATCTTGTTGAACTGCATGTGCATATGTTTTAAGTTAAGTCCAGTTGGTGTTGAATTTGGTTACTATTGTCTGTGAGATTGAAACAGCACATATTTTCCACAGCTTCGCAGCCAAGATGTCTTTGTAACAACAAAAAGTCAATTGCAGCTCGATTGTCCAGTATAGCATGTCTTAAATCCTGTTGTTCTTGAATCAAAAGTCCAATAGCAATGGAAGTACTGTTAATTGTCTTTGCTAGTAAACATGCCAGATGCCCAAGTTGTTTGGCATTTCCCACAGCCAATCCAGGAACTCCGACAAGGCTCATAGCCAGGGAGATATACTCTGCTGGACTCATAACAGTAACATTTCCATCACAACCTGCACTCATAATCTCAGTCTCTCTTTTCTGTCGAGTGCTTTTAGTAGGCCGGGGTGGTAGAATCACTGTCAAGCGACTAAGACAACATTGTGTTACGGTTATATTAGCTGGTACATAATTATAAGTACGAGACCCACATGTGAAAAACCATCCAATTGGCAATATAATGTGTCCATAGTTACTTGTTACATTTTCTATCTTTGAACAATTCCACAAAGAAGGCCCTGGGGACAAACAACCTTTTAGTGGACGGTGAATAGAGCAATTTACCATTCTAGCGCATGTGTTATTCTTGTGGTTTACAACATATGGGGTGTATAACTGTATAGCATCTTGGGGTAACTGGTATGTAGCAATTCCCCATTGGGCCATGGTATGATAATGAATTTCACTAAAGTTCAGAAATTTACTCAACCCAGTAACGTTACCAAGAGAACCAGGAGCTTTGCATATGGGAATGAGACATGTACTAAGTAATCCATGCATATCTGGAGCATCAGTAAGACAGAAATCAGTGGTGTTTACTATTTTTGCTAACTTTATCCATACATTGTACTGCATTCTGTCATGTAGTGGAGTGCTTATAACTGGACAACTTATACAGCTAAATAACAGAATTATTGTCAGCAAAGAATTAGCATTTAAGCAAGCAAATGCAGCAACTAGAAAATTCTCTGGAGTTGGATCAACATGCTGTTGTTCCAATAATTTTTGAGCTTGGAGAGATAACGCCTTTATCTCTCCCCATGTTGGTTTATGTTTTTGGCCGTGCGCCCTGCCACGTGCTTTCAGGGGGTCCTCCTGGAGTTGTAGGGAGAATTCCGGAATCGGGTTGGTTAATCCTTGATGCCACGACATGCTCTTTCCAGGGCTTCACACACCGTGCTGGAACCCACACTGGTCCTGTTGGAGTAAGTACAGCAGCATAACCCCGACCCCAAGTGATCAAGGGGACAGGGCTGTGCCAGATAGGATTAGGTAGCTGCCGGTACATGACCAGCGGCTGCGGCAAAGGGGTATGCATTTGGAAATGTTGTTGTAATTGGGTAGTATTAGTTGGTAGGAGAACATTCAAATGGTTAATAGTGAACAACATTTTTGCCAGCCATTCCTGGCGGGAGCCCAAACCAATGGGGATCCCTGCTTTTTGTTTTTGTTTATGTAAATGCTCTTTCAAGGTGCGGTTGGTGCGTTCAACAATAGCTTGACAAGTAGAATTATATGGAATGCCAAAAGTATGTGTAACCTGCCAGGTTTCACGAAACTGTGCAAAAGAAGTACTGCAATAAGCAGGTCCATTATCTGTTTTTAAGGCAGTATGGTTAGTCATTTATCTGCAAAGTGGTGTTAAATTGTGAAAGTAGGTCACGACCCCACAAATTGACATGTACTTCTAAAATTACTGGTCTGATTTGAGCTGCACGAGGACTTCCAGGTGCAGTTACATTAATCCAGTGTGTACTTTGCTTAGAACTTTGGGGTCCGCCCATGCCCCAGACTGCAGGGGCTGGTTCTGTAGGCCACTCTGTAGGCCAAAGATGCTCTGAAATGACCGAAACATCAGCTCTTGAGTCTAGGATTCCCTCAAATGATCTATCATTTAACTGGTACCACTGCTTGGGTTTTTCAGTCTGAATGTGTTTTAGTACTGCTGCTATTTGAGGGTGGATTTGGTCAGTAGATCCAAATCCTTCAGTGTGTTGACAATTTTTCTCTCCCACTGGCAATACACAAGGGATTAAGATGAGTTGTGCCCATGCATCTCCAATTCTTAATTTCATAGGGAGATGGCTCCACATTTGAACATAGATTATGCCTTGATAGTTTGAATCAATAACCCCTGGCACAATTTGGATGCCTTGTTTACTGGCATCGGATCGGGGTAAAATAAGCCCAATAGTTTGATTAGGTAAGGGGCCCTGGAGTTGAGAGGGCATAAGAATGACTTCTCCAGGTAAGGTAATTTCTTTATCTTCAGTGTTACTTAAATCTATGCCTGCATTTCTGCTGGTAGCAGTGGGTGTTTTAAATGCAGTTGCAGGCATGAATGATGAAGCACCCTTATTTCCCGGGCTAGGTGCAGGCCCTTTAATTAGTTTCCCGCTTCTTGGTTTCCTGCTTCTTGGTTCACTGTATTTCTACACTGGTTTGCCCAGTGATACCATTTTCCACATTTAGGGCAGGGTTTAGATGGCTTCTTTTTGTCTCCTCCTCCCTTTTTATGAGCACCTCCTCCAGGAGCACGACATTGGTTCTTAAAATAACCTGGCTTTTTACATTTAAAGCAATTGCCACGTGGCTTATTGCCTTGTTGGAGGGCTCCAGCTAACATGGCCATTTGGTGTATCTGAGTTCCAACATCTGCGCAAGCCTGGATCATGTCAGCTAACTCATAAGTTTGCCGAGTAATAACGGATTGCAAAACTTTACGGCAATCAGCATTGGCGTTTTCATAAAAGGCTTCCTTTAACCTGTCTATAAATTGATGGTAAGGCTCACTAGGTCCTTGGCGTGTGATAGTAAAGGACTTTGAAGGTTTTCCAGACACTGGCACCCTTTGAAATGCTTTTATGATGCAGCGGTTAATGGCCTGAAAGGTAGGCATAGGTAGTTGCGCCTGTGCCTCTATCCCTGCAAACTGTCCACTGCCATACAACTGCTCTGCTGTTATCACTCCATTAGAGCTAAGGGCTATATGGAGCGACTCCTTTCGATATTCACTGTTCCAAACTACATATTGGGCTGGACTTAGGATCATGCGAAATAAATCTTTCCAATCTTGAGGAAGCATAGTGTATCCATTGCCAATACTCTCCACCATGCCTTGGGCATAAGTAGAGCGTATGCCTGTCTCTTGAATAGCTTTATTCAGTTCTCTAAGTACTGAATAAGGCAATGATGTCCAATTGACAACTACCTGTCCTTGGTCATTTTGATGTGAGGTTATAGGATAAGCTGAAGGAAAGTTATTAAGACCTTCAAACAGCTCATCCGAGGTTAATGTTCCTTTCCTCTTTTCCTCTTCAAAAGCCTCACGGACTTTACTAAGTTTTGGCAACACTTCACTATTGGCTTCTTCTCCTCTCAGCTGTGAAGCTGATGCAGGAGGCACTAACTGGGGATATGGGAGTGATGTTTGAGAAATGGGAGCGATAAAAGATAAGGAGCTGGAGGATGCCTCGGTTCCTACCTTCTCCAGCGCATCTTTGCATCGCTGCCACAGCAACAAGTGCTGTATGGGAGCTCGTGGTTCAGTATATAGGTGTGTACCTATTTTTACCCAATCTGTGAGCTGAAGTGTCCCTGCCTGGGGATACCAAGGGCATTGCAACCCTATTTCATTTACTAGGTCACTTACATGACTGAGGGATACAGTTGTACAACCTTGCTCTTTTAAAATTTTATGTAGCTCTTGTGTATGAAGCTTCAGCGGAGCTGACAATTCCCCCCCCCCCCCCCCATACTCACAATAAGGGAGCGTTGTAACGCTGAGGTGCACCAAGGCTATTCCAGCCGATGAGCAGGGGGCTTCCTGGATCCGATCACGTCGGGGTCACCAGATGTGGTAAATAACTGGCAAGGAGTCCAACTGCATGAAGAGGAGGCATCTCAAACAGGCGGCCCCATCCTGGTTTTTATTAAGAACTAAGTGGTTACATTTCTTGTTTACAAGTTATGATTGGTTGTTGCGTACAGCATGTTAATGCATGATTACCTCGTGCACAGAAGGTGCTGTTAGTGTGTGTTCAGCATGAATATACCATATAAGGGTTAAGGAAACGCGTGATCATGGTGCCTTCAAGACTGTATTGTATTCTGTGGCTCTTGCGTCAGCACATTCCTGGCATGGTGAGCCAGTGCCAAGATGTTCCTTAGCAAGGCCTTATCTTATCATTGTTGTCCTTGTTCCAGCTCATTCAGTATGGCTTGCCAATACTGAATGTGTGCCAGAGAGGGACAACAATAACCCCTACACGCTTGCATACAGAGATGTTTTGAGGGATATCCTCACCCTGCACACGGTTGAGGGGCCTGGCAATGTGAGTCCCCCCCAAAGAGGACAAAAGAGGACACAGATTTTCATAATTTCTATCTAGAGATACACATTCAGAAATAATTACTATAACTGAAATAGAAATACAACACATCTCACCACAGTGGAGAAGGCTGTGACCAGCTGAGCTGTGTGCTCACTCAGTCTACTCCCCAGGTGCTAATGTTGATCAACATCTAATGAAGCTGAATGGTGGGAGGTTCAAGACAGACAAGCAGAAGAACTACTTCATATGAAGTTCTACATCTAGGAAATAGAAACCAAATACACAGTTACAAGATGGGGGATACTTGGCTCAGCAATACTACAAACGAGAAAGATCTTGGAATTGTTGTAGATCACAAGCTGAATATGAGCCAACAGTGCGACATGGCTGCAAGAAAGGCAAATGCTATTTTGGGCTGCATTACTAGAAGTATAGCTTCCAAATCACGTGAGGTACTGGTTCCTCTCAATTCGGCCCTGGTTAGGCCTCATCTAGAGTATTGCGTCCAGTTCTGGGCTCCACAATTCAAGAAGGATGCAGACAAGCTGGAGCATGTTCAGAGGAGGGCAACCAGGATGATCAGGGGTCTGGAAACAAAGCCCTATGAAGAGAGACTGAAAGAACTGGGCATGTTTAGCCTGGAGAAGAGAAGATTGAGGGGAGACATGATAGCACTCTTCAAATACTTAAAAGGTGGTCACACAGAGGAGGGCCAGGATCTCTTCTCGATCCTTCCAGAGTGCAGGACATGGAATAACAGGCTCAAGTTAAAGGAAGCCAGATTCCGGCTGTACATCAGGAAAAACTTCCTGACTGTTAGAGCAGTACGACAATGGAACCAGTTCCCTACGGAGGTCGTGGGCTCTCCCACACTAGAGGCCTTCAAGAGGCAGCTGGGCAGCCATCTGTCAGGGATGCTTTAGGGTGGATTCCTGCATTTAGCAGGGGGTTGGACTCGATGGCCTTGTAGACCCCTTCTAGCTCTGCTATTCTATGATTCTATGATGTATAGTTAAACTATGGTATTTGCTTTTTTCACTGACAGCTTTCAGATTAATGGAGGATAAAGCTACGAATGGCTACTAGCCATGATAGCTATGTGCAACCACCAGCATGCCTTTGAACACCAGTTGTTTGGAAACAACAGCCGGAGAGAACCCTCCCATAGGCAGCTGGCTGGCCACTGTGGGAAGTGGAAAGTGGGATGCTGAACTAGATAGGCCTCTGGTCTGATCCAGCAGAGTCTGTTTATTTTATTTCGATACTACCCAATAGCTGAAGCTCTCTGGGAGTTTCACAACAATTCCCAAGATAAAACGTCGCATACATTCTTGTGAACCAGCCAGAGAGATTGGGCCATTGGGCAGTATAGAAACAAAATGAAAATAAATGAATAAAAATTTAATATACCAAATGTAAAAACAATTTAAATAGCTAAAAACAATTTCAATTGTTCCTCTTACAGTCTCCCTTCCTGTGGTTCATTATCTTTAAACTAGACTTGGCCTGGACAACCCTCCAAACATAGAGCGCTTTCAAACAGAAAACTGACAGCCTTTCCAACAGGGACCCGTCCTCTGCTAAGTAGGGCTGCATCTTGACGATGGCGATTTTGTGTTGGGAGTCCCCAAACCCCCGCTTTTGCACTCCTTCACGTTACCCACACACAAAGGAGTGAGCGCAGAGGTTTGCATGCGAGGAGGGGCACCTCCTCGCATCCCCATTTGTTTTTTTGGGGGGGGTCCTTTACTTTGGAGGAGGCGCACCTCCTCACATCTCCCCCTTTTTAAAAAACCCTTTGGGGGCTTCTCCCCATGCGGGAGAAGCATGGAGGAGGGTCAGCAGCCATTTGGCTGGCTCCCACCCACCCCCGGACTGGGCAGATGGCGACCAATCAGGGTTCCACAGCAATGAATCACGGCAACAGATGGCAAATGCCGTCCTTGCCTCGCTCCAAGAGAAAAAAAGTCACGGTAACTCCCCAACTTTTTTAAAGTGGAGCTTTGGGGGTTTACCCCTGGATGGCTTCGCTATGGTGGCTGCCGCCACTGTGGATCCACCCCGTGGTGAACCCCATGTCAAGACAAGCCCCAAGACAGAAGGCCAACCTTAATTTTACATTCCTTTAAAATATCATCATCATTATTATCTCTCTTATTTTGCTCGTGGCTGTCCTATACTACTACTACTACTACCACCACCATTATCATCATCATCATCATCATCATCATCATCATTTTGCCTTGATTCACTGAAGCAATGGTAAAAGCAATTTATGTGCACATCAAAGGCTTGCAAGCTTCACTGCCCTCGCCTCTGGCCACTGTGAGATGGAGGCTTTTCTCACACCACCTCTTTACTACCTTCTAAGGTAAAAAGAAGGAACCTTCTGAGAAGGGGAAATCCTTTCAAAGGCAACCAAAACTCTTTACAACAGCTACAGATATAGACATTTGGATGGGTCTTGCATTCCCCGCAAGGAAGCATCATCATCACCATCATGACTTATGGTAGTGTATACAACCAGCAGAAAGCTTTTCTGGCTTGTACCACTTCAGCTGCAGATTAAGGGCTGTGTATTTCAAGGCTTCCTCTCCCCGCCCTTGAACTAGCTCAAAGTTCAACCTCTTAACTCACCAGTAGGATAACCCTGCTGCCCTTTAACTGCTCCTCTAAACCCTCACAGCCCTCAAAAGCTGCAAAGCTGCTGTCCTGGGGGGTGTCTTCATGGCGCTGCTTCCGTCCCGCATTCCTTTAAAATAGGGTGACCATATGAAAAGGAGGACAGGGCTCCTATATTTGTAACAGTTGTACTGAAAAGGAAGTTTCAGCAGGTGTCATTTGTATATATGGGGAACCTGGTGAAATTTCCTCTTCATCAAACCAGTTAAAGCTGCAGGTGCCCTGCCCTCTTTTAAATCTGGTCACTCTAGTATAGCTCCTGCACCTTTAACTGTGGTGATGAAGAGGGAATTTCACCAGGTTCCCCATATATACAAATGACACCTGCTGAAATTCCCTTTTCTATGCAACTGTTAAAGATACAGGAGCCCTGTCCTCCTTTTCATATGGTCACCCTACTTAAAACCCTGCGGCATCACAGTTGCAGGGAGGGGACAGTTAATCCCCATGGCAGGAGGGAGTGTGACCCACCCCCTGCCCTCTGCCTGTCCTTCCCACTCTTCTGGTAACATATCAGTGGTTGGGACCTGCCCCCAGCCCGAAGCAAGTTCACCACTGACTGATGGTGGGAAGATGGTGGTGACCTTGCAGCGAAGCAATAAGTCGCTGTAAGTCCCCGACTTTTTTAATCCGCAGCTTTGGGGAAAAGCCCCGTGGCAGCTGTGAGTTGGCAGCTGCATCATATAACCAACGCAGCACCACTGTGCAGCCACTTTTGGGGTAAATAGGGCATATAGACCGCACCCCAAGGCCTGCAGCAGTCAAGAACTATAAGCTCAGAGCAACAGACTCCTGCACTTCTGGCAAACAATTACATCACAGAACCAGAACTCAATCTTCGCTGTGCAGAATATATAACCCTCCCAGGAGACAGGTCAAAACTGAGAACCAAATACCAGCGTAGACTTCAGCCTTTCATTCTGAGCAAGCTAAACAAAACAGAACAAAACATTATTGACAAAACCATGCACCAAACATGGTCTGCTACCGAAGCAAGCCTTACACTGCTCCATACATTTATATTGTCTGAGGATAGGGCAAACAAGGGGGGACAGAATTGCCCACGTATGGTGAAGTGGCTGGAACTTACCCCTGTGGATATGGGAGACCCAAACTCTAATCTGCAACTGCAACAAAATGTGGCAGCCATATGATAAGTATCACCTGTTTATCAACTGCGGAAAACAAGGGTGGACTGCTACAAACAGTGTGAAGCAACTCTAATTGGATGGACTTGAGCACTCTCATGTTGTTATGTGGGTAGGGTGACCCTATGAAAAGGAGGACAGGGCTTCTGTATCTTTAACAGTTGCATAGAAAAGGGAATTTCAGTAGGTGTCATTTGTATATATGGAGAACTTGGTGAAATTCCCTCTTCATCACCACAGTTAAAGGTGCAGAGCTGTACTAGAGTGACCAGATTTAAAAGAGGGCAAGGAAACTGCAGCTTTAACTGTTGTGATGAAGAGGGAATTTCACAAGGTTCCCCATATAAACAAATGACACCTGCTGAAATTCCCTTTTCAATACAACTGTTAAAGTTACAGGAGCCCTGTCCTCCTTTTCCATAGGGTCACCCTATATGTGGGCAAATAAAGGGTTTGAAGCACTATACATGTCAAAATGGGATATAAATGCAATTCTTAATATTATAGCTTTGGGGATGTATATCAACAGTTCATTTTTGTCCTCGTTTCTTATGACTAAAGACATTATGAGCTCAAAAGCTTGCAGACAAATTAGTCCAGTCAATGTAAAATTGCACCTACTTTGTATCACTTATTCTGTAGATCCAACATGGCTATACACACTGCTTGGCAGTACACTCATTTTATAATTATAATTTTGTTTAAAATACAAAAATCTGAATAATTATTACAAAGGAGGAAAACAATGAGTATGTTTTGACATTATCTCCAGATTTTCAGCACAAAAACTTTCCGCTTTCCCACAGGCATATTACCTGCTTGTCTCCCTTGCTATGCTCTTACAAAATCAATCTTTTTTTAATCATTAATGGTCCATATAACCATTCAGGTAGTGTCATTCTTCCCACTGGAGAGTCTACTCAGTTTGGCTGCTGATAATGACTACACTATGCGCTCTAGATCTGATCTGTTAATTGCTTCTTTTAGATAACCTAACAGGGAAATTTGGGGTCCATGAGATGTCGAATCTGGTCATGTCCTTGAACATATTTAAGATTGCTTTCCTCTATGTTTAAATCTTTGGACAGTTACACCTCTATTTTACTGCATTGGAGATAGTGGGCCATAGGGCAATTTGTACAGTGAGGAGCAGAAGAGACATAGGCCATAGCTAGATGGGGCAAAATCCCGGGGTGATCCCCGGGATCGTCCCTGTGCGTCCACATGATGCAAGGGATCCAGGGATCAGGGAGGGATGATTCCTCCCTTGCTCTGGGATCTCACCCTCTCCTTTAGCCCCGGTTTTCCACGGGCTCATGCTGAGACTGTGGAACGTGTGGCTGGGTGCTGCGGTTTGACCCGGCTCCTCGCGATTCCTCGCGAGAAGCCAGGAGCTGCGCACAGGGCACAGCACTCCTCAGTAGCGCTGCACCCATTGGCGGTAAGGTGGGGGGAGCAGGAAAAATAATTTAAATTAAAAAAATTACTTAACTTTTGCACACGAGCGTTCATGCACTGCTGGCCCTTTGTTAAAAAAAATGGCGGGCACGACACCTCTCTTTCTGAGGTCATCGCGCGTCGCATGTAAACAGAGGAGGGATCTCGCGATAAACACATCACGAGATCTTCCCTCCTCCATTGCGTGCTAGCAGGTAGGTCTAGCTAAGGCCGTACACTTGGGTGATATCAGAGGAAAAATTCACAAGTGATGCCAAAGTAGGGCCAAACTAGATGTAATGAGAGAGCGATGTGTGTGTGTGTGTGTGTGTGTGGGAGCTGGGGGGGGTCTATTTTGTATAAAAGAAGTGCATACATGAGGCGAGAAAACCTCTTCTCCCCACTTACTTTGCTGGGCTCCTTTGCTTGAAACATGTTTTTCCTAGTCCAACTGCGTTACTGGAATTGAGGAGGTTGGACTAGCAAGAAAAGTGTGTGTGAAGTAACAGGATGCAGCAAAGTAAAATGGCGGCGGGGGGAGATTTTGCTCCCCTCACCTGCTCATGCCTTTTCTTGTACAAAATAGACCATCCTTTCCACTCTATAGATGAACAGGGCAGACATGTGCATAAATAAACACGGCTATCTCATTGTATCTAGTTTGGCCCTTAGCCTTTAACCTCCATAACAACAAACAGGGCAGGATCTAGTACACTATAATAATAATAATAATAATAATAATAATAATAATAATAATAATAATAATACATTTATTTCTTACCCGCCTCTCCATTTTGATCAAGGTGGGGAACAACAGTAAATATAAAATACATAAAATTAAATTAAAACATAATATACATTGTTAAAACTAGGGCTGTTCAGGGACACCCCCCCCCGATCCGATCCGGATTGATCCAGACCTCTTCGAACCGATCTGGATCCAAATCTGGAGCGAGATCCAGAGGTCCGAATTTTTCCCCATAGACTTACATTGGAAAAGAAAAACGCCCATAACTTTTTTAGTTTTCAAGATAGAAACATGAAAATGGGCACCATGATAGCTTCTAAGTATATCTTTAGTCATAGCCACTTTGAAGGAAATGGGATCATCCCCTGATTTTTGGGGATTTTTAAAAGTTTTCCCCATTTACAAAACTGCATTCATCTCCGTCATTTTTCAAGTTACACACTTGTAACTGGGCACCATGATAGCTTCCACATAGAACCTTATGCATAGGTCCTCATGGCACACTGTGTTCCCTTTGAAGTGCTAATGTTGTCCTGAGATGCACTTTCGATTAGCTCCTTCCAATACACATTTTATTTCTGAGGGATATTGTAGTTGAGGTTTAACTTTAAAAAACCGCTAAAAATCAGGGCGTGATCCAATTTGCTTCAAAGTCAGCATGCATAAGGTCCTATGTGAACGCTATCATGATGCCCAGTTACATGTCTTTAACTGTAAAAATGACGGAGATGAATGCAGTTTTGTAAATGGGGGAACTTTAAAAATTCCCTAAAAATCAGGGGATGATACGATTTACTTTAAAATTGGCATGACTTCTATTTAGAAGCTATCATGGTGCTCAATTACATGTGTGTATCTTGAAAAATAAAAAAAAGTTGTAGGCATTTTTCATTTCCAATGCAAGTCAATGAAAAAAACGCAGTTTGACCCAAAATGGCGTCCGGAGCTCCGGATCGGTTCAGATCGATCCAGATCAATCTGAACCAATCCAGACCTCCCCTGACCCAATTCAGATCCAAATTTAGGGGGTCCGGATCAGCCCGATCTGCTTCAGATCCGGGGATCCAGAATGGACCACAACCCTAGTTAAAACATCCATTATAACGGTTTTGACAACTGTTCGGGCCAGGACACATTCCATATACCATTTTCAAAACATTTTCCAAGTGTTACATCCTGATTGGTGTAGATCTGGCCCTGGACTGAGGCCATCTTAGAGATCAACAAGATATGTGCATGTGGCAATACTCTACTGTGCATCAGGTACATCTTAGACCTGGGAGCTGTGGACTTGCTGTACTTCTGCGGCTCCAATGCAAACCACTCCCATTAGTGGAAGAATAAATAAACCACAGTGGGAAGACTGGGACTGTGTAGAAAGAACCACACTAGCATCAGAGGCCAGATTGGGGGAGTGGTATAAGTGTAGCTCTTCCTAGATGATCCTGTTCCTCCCGTGTGGTTTCCATATTCTTCCATTAAGAAGAACAGAGGGAGATGCGACCACAGGGAAATAAAAGCCATATCACCCCCACAATGCAAGAATTGGGCCTTAGCCTCTGTTACATCTTAGAAAGTGGATGAGACACATTTTCTCAAACACCTGAGAAATGTCTTGCTCAACAAGTATTGATACCCTCCGACCTCTCTTCCATTGCATATATGGTTTATGGCTCACACAGCACCTTTAGTACAGTGCGCCTTTTCCATAGGGCTTCTGCAGTTGACTTCAATAGCCCCAGCCAAGCTATTGTTTAATAATTGGATCACCAGAAGTACAACTATGGTGGAGCAATAAAGGCATAGGTGCCAAGTGGGCATCAGTGATCAAGAAATAGCTAGTTATATTATGTAACATTTCTGCATCAGTAGGAAATAACTGCCCATGTTTTCAAAATGATGGACAAAAAGCCAAATATCAGCTTGTCCAGAGGCTTAGTGAGGGCAGCAGGCCAGACAGAGCAACACTGTTGCAGTAACTTCTCAGGGGCTTGCTGCCCTGCAGCCTAATGAAGTAAAGCCCCTCCAGCCATTTAATACTGCAGTCTGTGAGGAGAAAATGGGGAACATGTGACATGACTGAGACAATGACAGCCAGCAGAGCTTTCTCATAACAGCTTCTAAGCAGGGACAGCCTATTTGAGCAGTGAGGAGTTCAGTTTTCAGGAGCAGCAATCCTTAAAGCCTTGCAACCATTCTTAACTCATCCCAGTGCCAGTTCCTGGAAAGGCAGAGAAATAGGAGCCTGCCTTGCGCCCTGGGGATAGACGTGACTGTTCCTGAGTGAATATCCTGGTTGGAGATTCTGTCAGTTTGTGATCCTCTTTTTCTAGAAGAGCCTGTGTCTGCAGGTCGAGGCAGTGAAGTAGGCCGAAAATCACATACATTCAACTTCCCATTTCAGCCGGCACAGAAGAACGTTAGCTCCATCTTCAGTAATGAGAATTCCAGAAGCAAGCTTTCTTTTAAAGAGCATGGGTGTACCTGAAAAATATTGTTCCCAGGGAGGTACATGTTCTGTTCCTCAGTGGGGCATAAGGGAAATTGTAGCTCTCTGATTCCTAAACTAAGAAGCAGTGGCTGACCCCTGTTTCTGAAAACAGAAAGGCCAGCGGTAACTCAGCTCTGCTTCTTGCCCTGGCCATGACACACAGGTCCCTGAGCGGGAAAAGAGTAGAAACGAAGCGAAACAAAGCTGGACTTTACGTTTTCAGAAATGGGGGTCAGTCACTGCTTCTTTGTCCCAGAATGCTAGGTGTTCTCTAATACCCGCAACATCTTCCACTGACTCATCCTGTCTGCAGTCACCATTTTGGAACTGAGCCTACATTGCAGACCTCATGGATACAAGACTTGGCCTAAGTTTTGAACTTTTCTGTGACATCCTTCATCCTGCACTTCTTATGCAATCTAGCTTTGATGAAGTGTTCTGGAGAGCTTGAAAACTTGCGCAACCTTTGGTGGCATCTTTGTTGGTTCTAAAAAAGGAATTGCTTAACTGTGGTTTTGAGGGGGGGTATTCCCCCCCCCCCATTTTGGATGTTTTACCCATGGACTAGCAAAGCTGTCTTTGTTTTTTTATATAATTAAGGGCACAATTCTATGGACATTTAAATCGGAAAAAGTCATGGTTGGCGGGGAGTGCTGGGAGTTGTAGGACATTTTCCTGTCTAAACATCCATAGGATTGTGCCCTAAATGCAACATGTGAAGTGTGGGGGATAACTGTAGATCTATAGTATACCTGTCCCTGTCAAATAGGATGACCATATGGAAAGGAGGACAGGGCTCCTGTTTAATAGAAAAAGGGAATTTCAGCAGGTGTCATTTGTATTAGGGATGTGCTCCGCTTCTAATCTGACCGGCGAATTAGGAGCGGAGCGGGGGGCTTCGCCTGCCCTTAAGGCGGAGGCGAAGGGGATTGGGGGGCTGGCGGAGTGTGGCGAAGAGGATTGAGGTGAAGGCGGATCCTTCGCCTCGATCCGGAGCTCTGCCGGAAAGGTAAGTGGGGTTTACTGGGCCCTGCCGCTGTCGCCCATGCGGCGACAGCGGCAGGGCCCGGTAACCTCCCCCTGCCCTCCTCTCCCTTACCTGCCTCCATCCGCGGTCCGTCGGCGTCTTCAATTGAGCCCGCGGTTTAACCAGGAAGTCTGGGCCGCTTGCGGCCCAGACTTCCTGGTTGAACCGCGGGCTCAATTGAAGACGCCGACGGACCGCAGACGGAGGCAGGTAAGGCCCCCCTCCCCCTTGGTCCCTTACCGGGCTCTGCCGCCGTCACCGCACGGGCGGCGATGGCGGCAGGGCCCGGTAAACCTCCCGCCCTCCTCTCCTGGCCTTACCTGGCACCACTCCCCTCCACTGCGGAGCTCCGATTCGGAGCCGGAGCTCCGCGGCGAAGAGGAGCAGAGTATGGGCGGAGTGGCGCGGAGCGGAGCAAGCCGACCCAAAATTTTCAGATCGGCCCGCAGGGCGGAGCGGGGGGTCCGTGCACACCCCTAATTTGTATGCATGCAGCACCTGGTGAAATTCCCTCTTCATCATGAAAGCTAAAGATGCAGGAGCCCTGCCCTTTTGACCAGATACAAAAGAGGGCAGGACTCCTGCAGCTTTAATTATTGTGATGAAGCGGGAATTTCATCAGGTGCTGCACGCATACAAAGGACACCTGCTGAAATTCCTTTTTCCTATTCAACTGTTTAAGATACAGGAGCCCTGTCCTCCTGTCAAATCTTACAACATGTGCAGTCCCTGGTCAGCAGGTATACTCAACAAAAGCTCCAGCTCTACCTCCTGGTGGGCTTTGACTCAGATTACGTTACTGTGTTTTGCAAGACCTGCTTCAGTTGCTGTGAGAGGCAAACAAAAAGCAACAAGGTTTGCAGTTAGTTCAAGTTGAAGGTGTTATCACCACGGTGCATTGTTAAAGTATTAGTTAGCTAGCATGTCCTGGCATTTGGTTTAACTTGGAAATATTGGTAGCCAGATTAAGTGGGACGTTTATCTTTTTCCATAAGGGGACTAACAAAGCTATTTCACATGTAGGAAGAGATTCAGAGACTTACAGCACGAAAATATTTTTTTCTGGATTTGTTTACTTATTTATTTATTACATTTATATACCGCCCCATAGCCAAAGCTCTCTGGGAGGTTTACAAAAGAGCAGACTAACTTGCAGATTGGAGCTAGCTGTTTTTCTGTCCCAATAAAGAATTCTAAGAATTCTCACAAAATAAAATAAATAAAAAATAAACCTGTACTACCTATAAAAGCTTAGCCTACTGTCCAAGTTGGTTCAGTAAAATATTCCACAGTACTTGATGGATGTAATTCATTACGTGGGTTCACTTCTTTATATACTATCTCTCCCTTTCAATGTATCATTCTCTCTAATAGCAAATTTGGGTGGTTGGGTGCCAATCATTTTGGAAGTGAAATGGGACTGCTCCAAAATAAGTGGTTTATACATACTTGAGAGAATCCCTAGGTATGCAGAAATGTATCCCTTTTGTAAAATAAAAGAAACAAAAGTGTGAACCTCTAGGACTTACAAAACGTTGGTAGCTCTGTTTTACATTTTCCATATAATGAATCCCACTGACAATGATTTGTATGGGAAATACATCCTTGTATGCAAACTGCAAAGACATGACCCACACCAATATCTTCCAACCTGGTGGCCTTCAACATATTAGATGGCAACCCCAATGATGGCTGGAGATGATGGAAGTTATAGTTCTGCACATGTGGAAGGCACAAGATTGTTGGGGAAGATTGAAGGATTGCAGACTGTGGCCCTTTCTACACCAAAGGGTTATCCCAGGAAAATGGAAAGATCGTCCCTGTCTGCTCCCAGGATCCCGTGTGGCATTTGGATGCACAGGAACGATCCCGGGATGATCCTGGGATATAGGGCTGGTGTAGATATGCCCTAAGTCAATGACTGTGTTTGCACATCACAACAAGCCATCATGGATTAATCAGCTCTTGAAGCACTGTGGTGGCTGCTGGCCACCATTTTGAATATGCAAGCCCTGGCTGGTAGTTGTCATGGCTTGTCATGTCGTGCGAACCTGAGTGGTGGGGTGAAAGTGAGGGCTAAAGAATGACCTGTTCTAGGGTTAAGCAAGGGTTATTTAACCCTCACAAAACCCCCGTCACCTGGCTTCACACAACATGACAAGCCCCAGCAACCATTGACTGGGTCTTGTATATTCAATATGGTGGCCAGCATAAGCTACAGCACTCGAAAAGTTACTTAACCCACAGTAACTAGTCATGATGTGTGTACAGGCCCGGTGAAGAGTTTTGGAGCCAGTGAGTTTAGTAAGGCCCACATCTTATCCACTCTGCATTTTTTTCCTTTTTCTCCTGAAGGCAGGGCTGACTTGTTCTTAGTCTCCACATTGCATAGTTCAGAAGTGGGAGTTAACTTCATTGTGGAATGTCGAAAAGCAGCTTCCCTCACATGGCTGAAGAAACATCTTTCAAATTGTGGTGAAGAAGGGCGGTTCAGCATATCCAGCTGTTGTCAGCTGTGCAGTACTTCTTGCACTAGGAAAGGCTTCCTGGCGTCTTTCCATGGGTGTAAACATTTTGCTGTGGGTTTTGTGCATATTCTTTAACTTCTGATATTGATGGTTTCTGTCAGACCTGTTTGGGAGGCAGGCAGGCAGGCACTCTCCTTAATAGTCTAAAATAGTTATGAACAATATTCTACTATAGAACCCTGGGAGGAAAGGTCAAGGTCTATGAACTCCATATGATAACCTTGTTTTTGTAAATGTTTTGAACTGCCCTGCATAAAATGCATTTATATGAAGGCCTATATTGTAAATAAAGCCTATGTCAAGCCGTGGGCAGTAAGACGCAGCCCATTTTCCTCATGGAAAACTTTTCTTCCCCACCCTTTATGTGCTCACCCTTCCACTAGCAATTCTCCTGGTTGCCCACTCTAGTTATAGCCCTGCAAAGGCAGACTCCAAGGGCCAGTGTATACTCGACACACCCGCTGTTTCTTGCCTGAACACTTGCTGAGCTGAACCCAGGAAAGAAAGAAGACATGTGCTGAAAAAATGGTGGTGCCCTAGTTTTAGGGTGCTTTGCCCAGGGAGGCTTGGGCCTTAGCTAGACCTAAGGATTATCCCAGGCAAATGAAGGGGTTGTCCCTGCCTTCTCCCAGTATTCCCTGTGTATCATTTGGATGTACAGGGATGATCCCAGGACGATCCCAGGATACAGGCCTGGTCTAGCCACGGCCTTGCTTTATGCTCACCCCCATATCTTATTTTATTTATTTAAAATCCTTTTTATAGCGCCACCTCGCCATTTCTGGCATTGTGGCACTTTACAATAAAACATAAAACAATTTCCATTAAAAACCCTCAACCCACATTAAAATTTAAACCACCCCTCCCGGAAACTCTTGTGAAAGTAAAAATGCCTTACAGAGGCGTTTAAAACAACTGACAGTAGGAGCCTGTCTAAGCTCCGGTGGCAAATTGTTCCACAACCGGGGACCAACCACTGAAAAAGCCCTGGCCCCCTGCACATTCCAAATTGTAGCGAGGGACCCTCAGGGCACCCTGCTCCTGAGGGCGAGTCTGCCAATGGTGGGACACAGGAGTGAGGCGAGCGCTCAAGTAACCAGGGCCCGGGCAGGGCTTTATACATAGTTAACAAAACCTTGTATATTGAATATTGAATTATGACACCCTAGCAGCCACTGGCAGCCAGTGAAGCTCTTGAAGCACCAAAGTGATAGATCGCTTTGGAAGTTCACTTTGGAAACACTGTCATTATTTCCCCAGGCTTATCTGATATACTTGGATTATTTTAAAATTATATTTATGCTGTTTTTATAGGTGTGCTGTTTTTAGCTTATTTTTATGTATTTGTTATTTTATAGTGCTTTAAAAGATTCTGTTGTAAACTGCTCGAACGTGTTTGATGGGTAGGGTATAAACCTTAATATCAAACAAAGTAAACATACACTAGAGAATCACATGCATATACAAGTAGTTACACTGGTATTGAAATATGTGTACAGCTGCTTTCTCTTTGCCAATAATTCTGAACCCAGACAGACCTGGTTCCATGCAAGGGAAAAGATTTGGGGTCTCAGGAGGAAGAGCTAGTGGGGGTGTGGTTTCCACCCTGCCACATTATGATTTTGCAGGCAAGAAAACCATTCCCATGCTTGAAGAGAGATGCATACATTCATTGTGTGAACTGATAATCCATAAATCTGGTGCACTCAGGGCCAATTCAAATATGCATGTTCTTTGCCTCAAATAAGAAGCGTGTATGAACAAGCCATCTTAGAGCGAACAATATGGATAAGAGTTTACGTATCATCACCTCACATAACCTCATACACAGTGCGTTTCAATGGAGTTAGTACACACATTCAGCATCTTCAACTGTCGATCTTCAACTGTTTAGTAAGGGGCAAACAACATATTACATGCACGCATGCGTAGCAATGCCCCAATAGATTTTACTATTCTTTTTAAAAGAAAGGCAGTTTCAGGAGTTTTTTGGTGTTTTTTTTTAATGGAATAGATGACGCTCATGGTTGGTGAATGGGAATGTGGTATTTCCTCACCAGTCCCTCTCTACTCCAAATTTCTCACCCTAATCAACATCTGGAACCTTGCAAGGTGAAAAGCAGAAATGTGTGTGCTGGGAATTTGGTGTGTGGGGGAAATAGTTGCGGAGAGGGTGAAGGATTCCTCCCTTCACTTTTCAATTTAAAATTGCTTCCTCCCAAAATGTTTAAACATGTGATTAGGTGCACATGAATAATTTAGCATCTGTTTTGGAGTTCTACATTTTAATTTTTTGTATGACAATATAAGATTTCTAAACCAATATGGAATATTGAATTATGACCCCCTCAAGAAGCTAGGACAGCTTCTTAACCAATTGGAAGAAACAGGTCAATCCCATTATTTACCTCTGGTTAGTTGCCAGAAAAATGAGGGGTAAGTTAGTTTTCCTTCATGGTGACTAGATTTTCAGTTCAGTTGTATTTTATTTTTCTTTCTTTTAATCTTTTTGTTCACATGTACACCACACACTGAGCAGAGAAGACAACTAAATGAGAAGGAATAACTGTGTGGCTGCTGTGCGCAGTCAAAATGGTGGACTGAACTTCAGGTGAACAACCACTTGCTGATGCCATTCCAGTCCTATCAGAAGAGGTGAGCTAGAAAGCTAGCTTGCCTCAACAGAGCATGTCATAGCGCTACTGAGGGAGGAGGCAACGAGATGGGGATTCTTGGTGGAAAGCAGTGAGAAAGCAAGGCCACAACCCTTGATATACCTGCTTTGTATGTAGTTTGGTTCTTGCAAGTGAACTGCATGATGGGATTGGAATGATGTATGTGCCTGAATGTGCTGAAATGCGGAAACTGCTTAATTGGAAGGAAATGCTTTATTGGAATTTCTAACTGTCAAGACCTTTTGATATAGTAGAAGACAAATAAGCTAGCTTGATAAGGACCGACTATCCAGGTTAATCTGACATTGCTAGAAGAGTTATGGGCCATCTGTTTGTAAGGTATAATGAAGCCGTTTTCTTTGATCTGTCTTTGTTTTGCTTTAGAATTTTGCCAACTGTTAATTTGTTAAGATGCTATGTATAAATATACCTGCTTTTCGCACTGCCAGTTGAGAAGTTCTTTGTCTGTAGGACCTTCTCCATACAGCTGTATTATGGTCAATAAAAGTTGCCTTAGATCCAAAGTGGATTTTTATCCTTGAGAGCAGTTATAGTGATTTTCCATACAAGCCTTCCTGTCTCTGTGTGTGAGAACATGTTTCTTCTGGGCCTGACGTGCGTTTTGTTCCATTTTTGTATCTGTCTTTGCACCTCCTCTACTCTGCTCGCCCTTTGTGTTCTCTCTGGATGAATAACCATTTGCCAAATGATAACGTCTCATCCACCTGCATATAACCACTTGGTAAACTTGTCATTGTTCTGTACAGCATTATCTTCTGCACCCGACCAGAAATTCAGGGAGGCAACAATGGAGTGATAAAATTCTCCTCACCACTTGGCAGGACAAAACAGGCTGGTTACACGCATGCGGTTATCAGTCAATAAATAATTGTTTGCACTCTGGCTTTGCTTCATGCATATATCTCTCATAACCTCAATGCCCATTCTATATGCCTGTCTCTCACATTTTCTCTATCCCTCCTCCTCTGTACGTGCCTTTTGTCATGGAAGCACACTGGCTGTCTTGGTGAAGTCAACATTTTCCATATGTAAATGGGATGTTCACTAGAACTTCTCCTAAATGTTTAATTCCTTAACAATATAGTGCACAGATGTGCATTATGCATGTGACTGGTCTGTAGCTGATCTCACTTGCTTGAGTGACCTCATCTGCATGACATAACTATTTACCTGAATTATGTTAATTTGAACTGTGATGGCTTGTATCATCTGGCTGGGGCTCTTGTGTGGCAAGGGACTTGTAACCACATGCAAAAGCTGTACACCTTTAGGGGTTTGCCCAGGAACAGAAGGTTCCCCCTGCCACCAAAAGTTGGCAATTCTATGCTAGGGCTAAAAAAAAAAATTCCTTTTCTTAACATCCGAGAACTGAATTGTGCCCCATCTTTAATATGTAATGCCCCTAACTGGTCTATTCAATGGGCCTGTTCAGACGACACTTCAGGCTCTGTGGTTAGTGAAACTGTGGTTCTCTGGGGTTAGCACTAACCACAACCTGTGCTGTCGCACACAACACTTTAAGCCATGGTTAGAGCCGCTAACCCTACTGCAGATGGTCCAACTGTGGTTGAATGAGCAGGGTTTAGCAAAACACATTGCACAAGACACCTTAAACCCTGCTGCTTAACCAAAACCCTTAACCAGCAGGGCTTAAGGTGTCTTCTGAACAGGCCTTCATCTTGCTTTCATCACTGCACCAGTATTCTGCATATATCTTGGACTGTTATTCGTTCAGACATAACCCTACTGAAATCAACAATAGTAATATTATTATTTATTTCATTTCTATACTGCCCAATAGCTGAAGCTCTCTGGGAAGTTCACAAATATCATGAAAGCCTGCAGATTCAACTTCAAGTGTTCCCCCCTCCCCCCAAGGGAGAATTGAATGTGTGTGTTCATGTGTGGGAAGGACTTTGAAAGATCCAAGTTTCTTATATTTGTAGTATTAATTGCTTTGCTTTGTTTTTAAAGGTCTGAGCGCCCTCTTGTGACTGAGCGAATTAAAACTGAAATAAACTAGTTGCTAAATAATGCTGAACAGGCAAAAATGCTCATTTCCTTCTTATTCAGCTTAAATTTGGGATGTTTGGGAGGTTTATTTCCTCACCAATATTTATTGTTGCAAAAAATGTAGTTCTTAAAATATTAAACAGTCTAATTAAGATGCATTGAGAGGTTAGTTGACCAGCATAGAATGCAATGAAAGCTTTATCATTACTGTAACCTATACCTTCTTCCCTCACTGCGCTCAATAGGAGTTACTTCTGACTAGACGTGCATGGGATTGTACTGTAAATTAATTAAGATTAAGCTACTGGGTTCATTAGATACACCAAGAATGGAGACAACTTTCAGAATTTCATACAAACGGGTAGCAATTCATCACGGCATTATCAGCAATCTTCTGTTTAGGTTCATTTCTATTTTACCTCTTATTTATTCTACCGAAATCCCAAAAGCATGTACTAAGGCTGCCCATGATAAAAACAGGTGTTTCTCCCCCACTTTTTTTTTCCAAGTAGAGGGAATGCCATACTTTGTAGAGACTCACTTGAGGCACTTTTGGATACTGCATTTTACTGATATTTATCTTGCTTCTGTTGTTTTCCTCTGCTATTTTATAGATCTACTAGCAAAAAAGCCTGTCATACGACAGGTGTATTTATTTTGTTAGCACTTCTTTGAATACAGTATTTTTGGTATACACTTTTTTAAAATTTTGAATCAACTTCCCCTGTTCTTTCCCATCAATTGTCCGCAGACCATCGGACTCTGAACATTGCCACATACAGAGGAGGGCAACCAGGATGATCAGGGGTCTGGAAACAAAGCCCTATGAAGAGAGACTGAAAGAAGTGGGCATGTTTAGCCTGGAGAAGAGAAGATTGAGGGGAGACATGATAGCACTCTTCAAATACTTAAAAGGTTGTCACACAGAGGAGGGCCAGGATCTCTTCTCAATCCTCCCAGAGTGCAGGACACGGAATAATGGGCTCAAGTTAAAGGAAGCCAGATTCCGGCTGGACATCAGGAAAAACTTCCTGACTGTTAGAGCAGTACGACAATGGAAACAGTTTCCTAGGGAGGTTGCGGGCTCTCCCACACTAGAGGCCTTCGAGAGGCAGCTGGACAACCATCTGTCAGGGATGCTTTAGGGTGGATTCCTGCATTGAGCAGGGGGTTGGACTCAATGGCCTTGTAGGCCCCTTCCAACTCTGCTATTCCATGATTCTACAGTAGTCCATGGGTAAATATCAGTTCTGGCAAATAAACACCCACCTTTTCTAATGTCTGTCCTTGGGCTAAAATTTTGAACCAACTTCCCCTGTTCTTTCCCATCCTTCTATCAAATTTACCCTCATGAGACAAAACTATTTCTTTCTTGGAACTTGAAACTCCCCTAGAAGGCCGTAGTTCCGAGAAACATCCCTAGATGGTGTCAGAGGGCAAAAACTATAACTGGCTTGGAAGAGCAGTCTTGGGCATTTATATATATAGACTAGCAAAAAAGCCCATCATACGACAGGTGTAGAGGAGCAGTCTGGTGATGAGGTTAGTGGGTTTTGGCCCCTCTGCTAGGCTGGAAGCTCCTGAGAGTTATCTTTCTCGGATCTTGGAACTTCCATAGAAGGCCGCAGTTCCGAGAAATGTCACTAGATGGCGCCAGAGGGCAAAACCTAGAAGTGGCTTGTAGGCGCCCTCTGGCCTTCTATCTTGGAACTTCCCTAGATGGCAGTTATTTTTCTTGGAACTTCCAAGGCAGTGGATTGGCCTATAAGTGCAAATAGGAGAGAACATGCAAATGGCCTATAAATACAAATAGAAGAGAACATGCAAAAAGGAGAGAAGGCAGAAGCAGTGGATTGGCCTACTGGTTGGCGATGTCATTTTGACATCACCAACCAGTAGGTCAATCCACTGCCTCTGCCTTCTCTCCTATTTGCATAAGTGGCTTGGTGTAGGCCTCTGGGCTTTTATATTTATTTATTTAGAATATTTATATACTGCTCCCCATTGAAAAATTTCAGAGCAGTGTACAAGATAAAATGAAAATAAAAACAGAATAAAACAGTTAAAACAAAATTTAAAAGAAGCAAAAACAGAGATTCAAGGCTGCATATTAAGGAAAGGCTTCTTGGAATAAAGATGTTTTCAGGAGGTGCCGAAAGGAGTACAAGGTTGGAGCCTGCCTGACCTCCAGAGGCAGGGAATTCCACAGGAGGGGCACCACCACGCTGAAGGCTCTTCCTCTGGTGGATTCCAATCGGAGGATGGATCTATGTGGAACCACCAGGAGCAGGCCCTCGGATGACCTCAGTGACCGGGCAGGTTGGTAAGGGAGAAGGCGCTCTCTCAGGTATCCTGGTCCCAAGTTGTTTAGGGCTTTGTATACAAGTACAAGAACCTTAAACCTGGCCCGGTAGCGAATAGGCAGCCAGTGCAGTTCCTTCAGCAGAGGAGTTACATGCTGGAAAGGGGCAGCTCCGGACAACAGCCGAGCTGCAGCATTCTGCACTAGCTCCAGCTTCCAGAGCAGCTTCAAGGGCAGCCCCACATAGCGCGCGTTGCAGTAATCCAATCTTGAGGTTACCAGGATATACCGTATACAGATATATTATATATAGATAGATTGTTGTTTCAATAGGGGGATAATGTTAATTGTTGGGTTTGGAGATTGTTGTGGTAATCAAGAGGGAGCTTGCACTCTCAGAAAAGTTCTTCCTCTGAGAGTAAATTGATCTACTGATTTCTGGTGGACAATTGATCTTCTAGTCTAAATGAATGTATTTGAAAAAAAGCCAGAAAGGAAGTGAACCACAATTAAGATGAGATACAATAGGAGCAGCCATTGTGAGGCAAGACGTGGAATAAGGGAAGGAGGCAGAGGCTAAGGACTATACAGCAGCAATAGCAATTTTCTTGCCTACTGTGTCCACATAGCGTTGTCAAGAGGAACTGTTCCAGATGGTGAACAGTTTCTTGAAATGAACCTATAGCCTAGTGCAGCTCGCACTTAACTTGATGCAATGTATTTTCCAATGACTGTAAGGGTAAAATCCTTTGCATCCAGTCAGAGCCCAAATCTGATGGGTTAGCCCCCACCGCCTTTATTTTAATCATTTGCAGCCTGCCATAACTCTTGGTGGATACTTATATAACAAACTGTTTTAAGAGTCATTACACCTCCCTGATGCAACCTAAGAACTGTAGTTCTGAGGAAACAGCATTTCCATTTGAGTCTCACAAAGCTTTCATGAAGATTTTACTAATGCTGTCCAAAAGACTATGCAGTTATGTATGTGATTACTTCAAAAATAATTACTGGCAGGATCCTTTAGAGAAAACAATGACAGTAAAACAGCCTAAAACCCAATACTTTAGAAGTATAGATATTTTCTTCAGAGTTGACAGCCAGCAATAGGGGTAAATAAATAACCCACAATGAGCCATGACATACAAACCACAGTTCAATGTGTCTAACAACTGTGGCCCCATTCAGAAGACACCTTATACCACGGCTTTCACCATGATGGTAAATCTAGAAAGCTGAGCCATGTTCAGAAGATACCTTAAACCATGGCTTTAACCATGGTGACTAAGACAAAAAGCCTTATTCACCATAATTAAAGCCATGGTTTAAGGTGTCTTCTGAACGGGGCCAATGTAAGTTTGCTTGAAGGCTTCACTGTATCAAACTAAGGGCTACTCTAACCCATACTGCCGGTCAGTGTGCTAGTAAATAATAAAATATCAAAACCACAACCTATTCTTTCAATAAAACACCTGTAATAAGCAAATTCAGAAGTTGGTTAAGAACAAATGAGCTGCCTTTACTTTTAGCAGCCTGGAAGGCACATTTCAAATATGGTTTCAACTTCTATGCAGGTTCCATACGTTCTCCCTTCTTTGAAGCTAACCTCATGAGCATGAAGACTTATAGGCAATTTGAATATCCTTGTGATGTTCTCTGTAATGGAAAGAAAATAAGAGGGAATGTTAGCTATATTAGGGTGCCTACAGGCTGGGTAGTGCTAAGAACTGCCAATCACTGCTGTCCTACTGCAAGCTACATGCAGAATTGAAATTGGCAGGAGGGGGGAACAACAGAACTTTGTGTAAACATGTTGCTATATTCCATTCATCCTACTGGTGATAACATAGAAACGTGGGCAGGAAAGGAACAATTCTGAGCATGTCACTTAACAAAAAAATCAGTGTTTTACTCAGTGTTTAATTTGTGCTTAAAGTATTTTATTTAGGTACCATTGCACAATCACTTTTTAAAGGTACACTAAATTAAGCAACTATGTGCGAGTCACATAGACCTCTGAAATCCTGCTATAGCTCACTTGTTCCATTTGGGCTATACTGTAATCTGAATTATATATTTTGATCTATGCGTGGCTGATGGGTTAATTCCATGGTCTTGAAGCTGGAGACTGCACTAAATGGTAATTGTCAATTCTGTGATTCCATAATTTTCTGAAGCGTCTCATACACTTCTCTGAAACATCTGAGACTAGCTAATGCCGGACTGAGGATACTGGAATTAAGCGATTACTCTGAGGAATGGTCGTGTCAAATTGTTTTTTTTTTAATTGGATACTGTTGTTTTTATACTGTTGTTTTTATGTTTTTGATGGTTTTTAAATTTTGTATACTTTTTAATGTTTACCATGTTAAACTGTTGTAAACCGCCCAGAGAGCTTCGGCTGTGGGGTGGTATATAAATGTAATAAATAAATGAATAAACAAAAGCATAAATTAGCTGAAACCCCTAGCTGACTATTTGTAAAGCTAACACAATATCAATTAATTTCAAGTTACCTGTTTGTCATGCAAAGCATACACTCATTTGCGTATGTTTCTCCATCAGTCCCACAAACTGGATTAAAGTTTCTTGGGCATCCAGGTAAGGAATACAAGTCACATCTGGGCTGGGAATGAACAGATTTACTGACATTTACTTAAAATTGTATTCTTTGAAAGATTAATTCATATTAACATTTCTAAACCCACAACCTTAAAAATCTACTGATTTTCATTAATAAATACCAATTTATGCAACTGTGACATACTGAAAGCGTAAGTTGAGTGGATTTGTGCAGAGTTAGACAAATAGCAAAGCTGGAACACAGCCTACATATCTCCTCTCAACTCAGCTTTGTAATGACACAAATGTTGCAAGCTGAACACCACACCAGTTGCATGGTTGCATCAATATTCTCAGCATAACAATTTGGTCTTGTGAATTAGCCGTAGTCGTTCTGGATAGTCAGTGTGGGGCAGTAATTATAGTGTTGGGTTAAAACTCAGGAAGACACAATTGAAAGCTGCATTCAGCCATGAAGCTTACTATTTTCCTTTTCCTTTTCTACCTTACACATTTGTTGCAAAAGATAAAATGTGGGGTTGGGGTTGGGGGGAGATACCATGTATGCAAGTCTGAGCTCCTAGGAGGTGGAGGAGAGATAAAAAAAAACCTGTACATAAATACAAACATTTCTTCTCAGAACTAAATTTGCCCTTTAAAATTTTGAAGTTTTAGTTTTTAAAATGCACCTATTTATCTCAAGAACATGGGCTCCAAGGTAGATGAAATTTGAGAATGCAGAAATAAAGTCGTAAGGCGAATATCTCATTAAGTACAAATAGACGATAGATACTAAACATAGCATGAAAAGTTATTGTGAGAAGTAATCAATGTAAAGGTTCTGTGTAAAATTCTACAAACATTAACACTTCACTGAAGCACCCTCTCCTATGATTCTGATGATTAAAAAGTTAAATCAGCCTTTCTTGCACATTACATGAATTAAACTTGAATAACTCTGTACAGCACCATGTACATTGATGGTGCTATATAAATAAATAATAATAATAATAAAGCTGAAATAACTATTTTTGATATTTTTACTCATACTTAAACTTCAACTAACATTGAACACACAGCTAAGAGAGAGAGGAGTTTCCAGACTGATTTGTGCCTGCTCACAGTTTTTGTGAATGTATTTAGGGACATAAT
The DNA here is from genome assembly GCF_023053635.1 of Elgaria multicarinata webbii. Classification (NCBI taxonomy): domain Eukaryota; kingdom Metazoa; phylum Chordata; class Lepidosauria; order Squamata; family Anguidae; genus Elgaria; species Elgaria multicarinata. The sequence goes on from NC_086176.1 coordinate 11,262,707, forward strand.
ATCCATAAGTAGAATTTTTTTAGAATCAGATTTTCTCCCTGTTTGCTATCATGGGATGCCCTCAATAAGACATGAAATATCTGCATGACTTTCAGAACACACATTAAATTAATAAAAGTGATGAACAATTAGGGGGCTAATTCATTACATCTTTTGTCAACATGGTACAGCCATCGCCTTCAACCGTGCAACCTTCTTGATGCAATGAATAACAAAATAGGAAGATTTCCTTCTGTTTTTAGCCATTGATACTTGTGATTACACCATACTCTCATAAACCTCTTGAGAGTATTTGTTGCCATGTGACTGGCTAGACAGTGCCCATAACAGGTAGTGGGCAACCCTATTTGAACGGCAGCACCTCTGATTTTACAAAATATTTAATGTAAGGCAAGGTAGAGGATGGGAGCAGGGTTTATTTAAACTTTTATTATTATTTATTTATTGCATTTCTATACCGCCCAATAGCCGAAGCTCTCTGGGCTCTTCTTCCCCTTAGCACATATAAACTCACCTCAGTACTTTCCCCAGGAAGAGGCATCAACATAAGTCCTAGGGCAGAAGGGGGAGAGGAAGTCACAGGTTAATAAGCCAACACACCTATTCCTTCTTACACTGGCTCCCTTTCCTCCCCTCTCCTCCTCCCCTGTCATTGTTGTGGGGATACCAACCAACCAGAAATAAAATACACCGCCATCCTGGACTGCCCTTATACACTTAGCAGTGTGAAGAAACCAGCAGTTGAACCTTGTCACGGTCATACCATAGGTAGGGTGACCATATGAAAAGGAGGACAAGGCTCTTGTATCTTTAACAATAGTATTGAAAAGGAAATTTCAGCAGGTGTTATTTATATATATGGAGAACCTGGTGAAATTCCCTCTTCATCACAACAGTTAATGCTGCAGGTGCCCTGCCCTCTTTTAAATCTGGTCACTCTAGTATAGCTCCTGCAGCTTTAACTGCTGTGATGAAGAGGGAATTTCACCAGGTTCCCCATATCTACAAATGACACCTGCTGAAATTCCCTTACTGTGAAAGATACAGGAGCCCTGTCTTCCTTTTCATAGCGTCACCCTACCGTGGGTCGAGCTGTTTTTAAAAGGCAGAGAAGCAGGACCTGATTGGAGAAGTTGGCAACCTTCTCCCGGTTGCCGTGGCAACGCAGCCATCCCTACCAGCAGTTGAACCTTGCCACGGGGAAAGAGTTGCTCATGACTGTGGGTGGCGCTGTTTTTAAAAGGCAGAGGAGCAGGACCTGATGGGAGAAGTTGGCAACCCTCTCCCGGTTGCCGTGGCAACGCAGCCATCCCTACCAGCAGTTGAACCTTGCCACGGGGAAAGAGTTGCTCATGACTGTGGGTGGCGCTGTTTTTAAAAGGCAGAGGAGCAGGAGCTGATGGGAGAAGTTGGCAACCCTCTCCTGGTTGCCGTGGCAACGCAGCCATCCCCTCTCCTCCGAGTAGGCGGTTGCGGGGAGAGAGCAGTGGCGGTACCTGCCATCGTCCAGAGCAGCGGGATCGACAGTCTCATCGTGGCGGCGCGGGGCAAGGAGCGGAGAGAAAGCCGCTTCCACCCTCCGGAGGTCTCCTGCGGCTCCAGTTAGCGCGCGCGCGAGGGAAGACCCTCCCCCCGCCCCCGCTCGCAACGCCTGGCCCGCCCACGTGACCGCCCCAGGAATCGAGCCGGGAAAGGCGGGGGGGGGCAACAGGGGGCGTTGGCCACGTGGCCTCATTGGCGGCCCCTCCCTCACCCCCGCTCGGATGGCGGGTCTGTTCCCCTCACGCGTCCACACTCAAACATCAAGAAACGCCACACGCGCGGGGGAATCGCCCAACCTCCGTGCATTTCATGCACCAAAGATGGTTTCGAAAACGAAACTCTGCCGAAATCAAGACGTTTTGTCTTTACATGCCTAGAAACAATTCCGTCTTATTTCTTAACTTCCTAAGCGACGCTGAGAGCAGCCCTATACTTGGCTGAAGGGTGGCATAAAAATGCCATAAGTCAATAATATATTTTTAAGAAGGTGATGCACATTGGGGCGAAACACACACACACAACCAACTTCAAATATAACCTCATGGGATCTGAGCTGGAGGTGACCGAACGAGAAAAAGATCTTGGGTTTGTGGTGGACAACTCGATGAAAATGTCCACCCAGTGTGCAGCCGCTGTAAAGAAGGCAAACTCCATGTTAGGCTTTATAAGAAAAGGAATTGAGAATAAAACGGCCAGTATAGTATTTTATTATTTATTTATTTATATATTTATTGCACTTATATACCGCTCCCATAGCCAGGACTCTCTGGGCGGTTTACAGAAATTCTAAAATTAAGGTTAAAACGAGTATACAAAATTTAAAATTTCTAAAACATAGAACATAAACACATAAAGCATTAAAAACCGTTAAAAAACTAAAACATGTGGGTAATTAAGATGTGCCGCCATATGCATGGGCAAAGAGGAAAGTCTTAACCTGGCGCTGGAAAGATAGCCACATTGGCGCCAGGCGAGCCTCATCAGGGAGATCATTCCATAGTCTGGGGGCCATCACCGAAAAGGCCCTGTCCCTCGTTGCCACACTCCGAGCCTCTCTCGGAGTAGGCACCCGGAGGAGGACCTTAGATGTTGAACGTAGTGACTGGGTATATTCACGTCAGGAGAGGCGTTCCGTCAGGTATTGTGGTCCCAAGCCGTGTGAGGCTTTATAGGTCAAAACCAGCACCTTGAATTGGGCTCGGAAACATACAGGCAGCCAGTGCAAGCGGACCAGAGCAGGTGTTATATGGTCGAACCTTCTGGTTCCCGAAATCAATCTGGCCGCTGCATTTTGCACGAGCTGCAGCTTCCGAACTGTCTTCAAAGGCAGCCCTACGTAGAGTGCATTGCAGTAATCTAACTTGGAGGTTACCAGAGCATGGACAACTGAAGCCAGGTTATCCCTGTCCAGATAGGGGCGTAGCTGGGCCACCAACCGGAGTTTGTAGAAGGCACTCCTTGCCACCGAGGTCACCTGAGCCTCAAGTGACAATGATGGATCTAAAAGCACCCCAAGCTACGAACCTGCTCCTTCAGGGTGAGTGCAATCCCATCCAGAACCGGTAGAACACACACACCCCATCCTGTCAGCGGAATCACCTACTAACAGCATCTCAGTCTTGTCTGCCCTTATACAAATTGATGGTGGGACCTCGCTTAGAATACTGTGTCACACCTAAAAAAGGATATTGTACAGCTGGAAAAAGTGCAGAAAAGGCAACTAAAATGATCAAGGTGCTGGAGCATCTCCCCTATGAGGGAAGGTTGCATCAACTGGGATTGTTTAGCTTGGAGAAGAGGAGGCTAAGGGGAGACATGATAGAGGTGTACAAAATTATGCATGGTGGTGTGTAGAATGTGGACAGGGAGACATTTTCTTCCCTCTCAAAATACTAGAACCCGGGGCATCCCATAAAACTGATGGATGGGAGATCCAGGACAAATAAAAGGAAGTACTTCACACAGCGCATAGTTAAATTATGGAACTCACTACCACAAGATGTAGTGATGGCCACCAATCTGGATGGCTTCAAAAGGGGGTTGGATAAGTTCCTGGAGGCAAAGGCTATCAATGGCTACTAACACTTAAAATTAACACTTAATTTTAACTTAAATTTAAATTTTACTGTTTTAACTCTGTATTTTAATCTTATAATCAACTTTGCTGTGTGGTTTTATTCTGGTTGCGCTTTTTATACTGTATTTCGTAATTGTGTTTTTAACCTGTTGGATGTTTTTTGTGGTTTTAATTTTTGTGAACCGCCCAGAGAGCTTCGGCTATTGGGCGGTATAAAAATGTAATAAATAAATAAATAAATAAATAAATAAATTGTGTGCTACCTCCAGTATTCGAGGCAATAAGCCTGTGTACACCAGTTGCTGGGGAACATGGGTGGGAGGGTGCTGTTGCACCATGTCCTGCTTGTTCATCCCTGGCCGATGGCTGGTTGGCCACTGTGTGAACAGAGTGCTGGACTAGATGGACCCTTGGTCTGATCCACCATCAGGGCTCTTCTTATGCAACAAGCAACACTGCCCTCTCCAGTGTCATTATGACAAAATAGCCTGTTTTCATACTTATTGTTGGGGTGTGTGCTCATGCATTCCATGTGTAGGAGGACTTCATAGCCCTGTAGTACCCTAAAGGTAGTCATACCCCACAGAATTAGCCCACAAGACTTTTCACTAGCATGCCTGCCTTGCTCACCCATACATACTTATGTCACTGCCTCACAGCCTGAAAACAATCTTGCCCATCTGTGAAAGCAAGCTAAATATTTATAGGGGTAGCAGTATGAGACCTGAAACCTACACAACAGAATCCTTGGAAGTGATACAAAGGATGTGGGGGTGCAATTTTAACTTGTGCGCAACCACACATTATGTGAAGGTTATGCTGTCTATTGTGGCTGCTTTAAAGACAGTTATGGTAATTTCAGCTAGTACAGAATGTAGTTGCTATGATGCTTGTGAAGGACAGGCATGCAGAGTAACACCAATACCTTAGTGGTTAGTGAATGTGTTTAAACCATTGTTATGTAATCACCATGTAGAGTAGTGGTTTATACCACACACTAAGTAGGAGGACAGGGCTCCTGTATCTTTAACAATTGTATAGAAAAGGAATTTTTTGGCACCATCATTTGTATGCATGCAGCACCTAGTGTAATTCCTTCTTCATCATAACAAAGCTGCAGGAGCCCTGCCCTCTTTTGTATCAGGTCACTCTAGTATAACTCATGCAGCTTTAACTGTTGTGATGAAAAGGGAATTTCGCCAGGTGCCGCATGCATACAAACGACACCTGCTGAAATTCCCTTCTCTATACAACTGTTAAAGATACAGCAGCCCTGTCCTCCTTTCCATATGGTCACCCTAACACTAAGCCATCATTCACATGCCATGCTAAGCCGTAATGTTTAGCTCAAAATGGTTAGCCATCATGGTTTAGTGTGTTGTCTGAACAGGGCCAATGTTTCTATTTTAAATTAAGAACACTGTGGAAGAGGGGACAGAATTGGAATGGGGCCACGGTGTTGGGGACGTTTTTGCTTTTAATTCCCTTTCCCTTTTGTTATCTAAATCATCCCTTACCTGTAGCTACTATTTAGTCAACTGGGAGAAATGCCCTGTATGTATGCTTGAAAAACAGAATGTGTGTGTGTGGGGGGGGAAGGTTTCAAACTGCTCATGCAGCATGCAGCCCTGAATTGAGGGGTAAGGCCTGACTGCTTTTAAGAAAAAATAGAAATGCTGGGAGATCCAATCTATCATTTCCTGTATCCTGTCTAGTTTCGCTCTAACTGTCAGATGCAACACAATATCATTGAATACATAAATATTTATTTAAAGGTCATGGAATAATAGGTTGATTAATTCTGCTACGCATTTACTGATGCACAAAATTCCTGTAGAAAAAGAACTGTTATGGGATTTCCGGAGACCTGCGAATCTTTAGCCAGGGACCATGAAAGTCTCATTTCTTATTTAAACACATTATCTGAGGAAAAAGAGATAGAAATGCCATTCCTGATAAGTCTGATATGCACTGTAGTTTTACAGCACTATCTTGAAGGTTAACTTGTATTGAGTTCCAACTCTTATCTATGTGCTAAAATGGTCAAGGATATTAATTGTCTACCTTCGAATAAGCTATTCATCCCTTAGTCCAACAAAGCCTCTTTGTGGAAAAGCCACCAGGGAATACCTTGCAGGCATTTTAGTACTTCGAGCTTTTAATCGCAGCAAACTGAATTTCCAGTCCTACATAAAGGCAGTTTTGTTTCTGTTTAAAGGTAGAAATATAAATCATTTATAGCGAAAATGGGGTGCTGTGTAGTTGAACATGAATTATGGGAAGAATGTACATGAGAAAAAAGTAAATGGATTCTCATGTTCGCTTTTGGGCACAATCCTACGCATGTTTAGATTAGGATGACCATATGAAAAGGAGGACAGGGCTTCTGTATCTTTAACAGTTGCATAGAAAAGGGAATTTCAGCAGGTGCCATTTGTATATATGGGGAACCTGGTGAAATTCCCTCTTCATAACAACAGTTAAAGCTGCAGGAGCTGTACTAGAGTGACCAGATTTAAAAGAGGGCAGGGCACCTGTAGCTTTAACTGTTGTGATGAAGAGGGAATTGCACCAGGTTCCCCCATATATACAAATGACACCTGCTGAAATTCCCTTTTAAATACAATTGTTAAAGATACAGGAGCCCTGTCCTCCTTTTCATATGGTCACCCTAGTTTAGACAGCAAAGAAGTCCTACAACTCCCAGCATCCCCCAGCCAGCCATTCATAAGATTGCACCCTAATTCAATAAATGTAACAAACAAACAAACTTATGGGCACAACACAGCTAAAGTTAAGCACTTTGAAGTCCCATTGATTTCAAGAGGAGTTAAGCAATTGTATGAACGCTTGGGAGTAAGACCTATTGAACTCCGTATTAGGGCTTACTTCAAAATTGTCAAGTAAGTAGTAGGACTTACTCACAAAATAGTGAGCAAGCTTTCAAAGTCTTCAGAAGTCTTGTTCTGGTTGATGTTAAGGAGCTGCGGAGAAAAAACGCTGGGATGATATTGAAGCCTCAAGTCTGCAGTTTATATAAGGATGCTTACGGTTGAGGCTTTTATCCCATTGCCTCATTCATGGAATTTTACTGGGGAGAGCCTCCCCATGTTTGCCCACCACTACTTCTGTCTTCTTTTTTCTTACTATGGAAAATCTGTTAAGTATGAAAAGATGGAATAGCTTCACAATGCCTTCTGTTTTCATGGTGTGCAGTAGGAGCCCTAGCAGTCCCACAATGGAATGTCAGTGGTGTCAGGCAAACTTTATGAGATCAGATCCTGCTAAGTGCAAAGAGCTGAGTAACTACTGTCCCTCTCTGTCTGCTACTTGGCCTGATTTTTGTCAGGAAGTGGTTTTCGGTAGAGCGCTTACATGGTTCTGGATTCAGCAGAAAGCTCACATGGTTTGGGGGTCTCCAAATCAGGTCTCTATGGCCTTTTCTTTTTGTTCAAAATAGGTCAATTTAAGCACACTTTTTACAAAGCATGTGTATTTTAATGTGTGATTTGGACCTAAGATAAGCAGGGTGACCATTCACAACATCAGTAGTTGCTGAAAACACAATCATCTAGCATTGCTATGATAATTAACACTTGCAGTGAGACAGAAAACCATTGTCTCTATTCAAGGCTAAACCAACAGAATCAAATATCCTGATAAGTTCTGTTTCGATTTTATACTGCGTCTCCCTTTGAAATCCCTTTGTTGAAGACTGGCAACTTTCAGGGCAGCAGCAAAGTGTCCTGGGAGAATGAAATATTCTTGCAGTAGTGTCTAAATGTTGCCATTTTTGTGGTTCAATGTGTGTCCATTTCTTCTTTTGTGTAGAGACTGCCCTATTTGTCCTATGTAGGCTGCAGAAGGGCATTGTTGGCTGGTAATAAGCATATAGTATATTGGGGAACAGGCAAGTGAATGACCCCATGATGGTTTGGATAATGTTATTAGATAGTTTGGCTAATGATCCAGTGTGTCATAAGGGTTAGAATGTTGGATTAGGACTGCGAAGATGCAGGTTCAAATCTCCACTTAGGGAAGAAGCTCTCATGGGCCAGTCACTACCTCTCTGTCTAAGCTACCTCACAGGAGTGTTGTGAGGATAAAAATAGGGAGACCGTGTACACTGCCTTGATCTCCTTGGAGGAACTGCAGGATATAAGCATAATTATTATAAAAACAACAACAATATTTTTATATTTTTTCCATTTTTTTCTAATTCTCATCCTGCAGGTTTTCCCTAAGAGGGAAAATACCTTCAGGGGAGTGATTTACATTGGGAAAACAGCCAAGGGAAGGGGGAAAGAGTGAATTTCGCCCGCCCTCAACTCTGCAAATTTTATCCAGTTCCCCATCCTCACTTCACCCCACCCTGCCTTAGTGGCTGCTTCTAAAAAATAATAATGCCAAGAATGGATATCTGATCATGGCTATCGAAGTAGGGTGACCCTATGGAAAAGAGGACAGGGCTCCTGTATCTTTAACAGTTGTATTGAAAAGCGAATTTCAGCAGGTGTCATTGGTATGCATGCAGCACCTGGTGCAATTGCCTCTTCATCACCACAGTGAAAGCTGCAGGTGCCCTGCCCTCTTTTAAATCTGGACACTCTAGTACAGCTCCTGCAGGTTTAACCGTTGTGATGAGGAGGGAATTTCACCAGGTTCTCCATATATACAAATGACACCTGCTGAAATTCCTTTTTCTATACAACTGTTAAAGATACAGGAGCCCTGTCCTCCTTTTCATAGGGTCACCCTATATCTAAGATGTTGCCTAGTTTGTTCTTAAGGTGCCATAGCATTTTTCATCTCAAAGCAGAACTACGCATTGCTTTGTAAATGTGTGTCATAAATCCCATGACTGTAAACTTTGTAGGGAAGTTGGTGAGTATAAAAATCTTACCTGCACCCAGCCGTTCTCGCCTCCGTATGTTCCCCAAACTATTCTCTCCACCTTTGGGCTCCCCCCACCCCATCTCAGAACCCAGTTACACATTATGCTAATCACCTAGTGTGTAGCTGAGGTTCGCCTTGGTTTTCTCTCTCGTGTAACTATGTGCGGCCCCAATTCAAATTAGTACCAGCAGCATTCCCTGGGAGGAGAAGGTTAAGCCCTTCCTTCAGTGTTTTTTTCTTAAAAGTTCCATCTCTCCCATGGGGGGAAGGTGTTAAAAAGAAAAGAAAAAAGTCTATTTGAGTAAATGGAAGCTGTTGTTCTTTTTTTTAACCCCTTTCAGGGGAGGGGGTTGGATAAAATGGGAAGGGAAGGTTTAACCATTGACTCCTGGACACCATGCACATGCTTACACAAGAGTAAAAAATTAGACAAACCTGAGTTACACATTATGTGAGTAGCATAAAATGTAGTTTGGCACTCAGACCTTGATGAGGGGGGAGACTAAAATTACAGGAAGAGAGGAACATTTGCAGAGGGAAGAGTTAAGCATTCTTATCCCATCCAGTGGTTCTCCTCTGTCAATGCCCCCTCTGATTTGCCAAGCATTAACTTTATGATGGGAACACAAGGTTGAGTACATCTCATTCCACCCTTAATGTTCCCAATAATAATCTCGTAGAAAAAATCTTCCTGACAAATACCTATTACATGATGTTCATGGCAGATCCTAACATTAGGTATGGTCTCAGGCATCACATTTTGGAGGTATCCTTAAAGTGCTGCAAATTGATGATTATTCTGATTATTTTATTTTTGAATTTTTCTGCTTCGAGCTCCAAAATAGCTTGGGCTGTCTCTGATCATGTTAGCCACTAGAGGTCATATCAGTATAATAAAATTGCTGATACAAGAATGGGATTAAAAGAAAACAGATAGCATAAAGGGACATATTTTGCATTTTATTATTAAAAGAAAGGAAAAGCAACATTCAGCCTGCATCATTTTGATCCTGGCTTTAGTCAGACTTATCTGATACATTAGAGCAAGGGTCACTTTATACTGTGCTGTTTAGAGGTGTAATTGCCACAATAACTCCCACTTTATGTACTGTGGCTCACTGGTGTACTGTGAGAGAAATCCTACTGTGCAGCAAGAACTTTTAAACATTAAAAGCCCTTATCAGTTCAAAATACTTTTCTACTATAGCCTTCCAGTCACTTCTGCTGGGGATAGGTAATCTCACCAATTATTTTCCCCCTTCAGATCCTGTGAATAGTGCGTTTTGTTTAGAATTTTACAAACTGTGTTATTTTCTGAAGGCAGACAGACAGACCCTGTGTATTCATATAGACGCTTACCATTTTCGGTTTTAAATATTAATTACTTTGCTTGTTTCCCCACATTTATAGCTACCTTAAAGACTAACCAGAACCTTGAAGATAGCTTGAAGACACCTTTTTATAAACCACCTTAGTCGGTTTCAGAAAGATAGTACAGAAATAATATAAATAAATAAATAAACTACTTGAAATTACAATTGATTGTGGTTCTTCACTGTTTGGCTCATGAAGGATTTGTGTGTGAGCCATGAAACTTCTTGGGTCAAGGTAATAATGGACAAAGTGACTACCTTAGCCTGACCTATGTCACAGGGCTGTTTTGAGAACAGGATGGGATACAGACAGTCATGTACGCTGCTCTTGCTCATTTGAGGAAGGAGGGGTACAAATGTGACAAAATATAGATGCAGTTATTCATGCCTGGATATGGAACTCACAGAGAGTTTGTTTCCTAATTTGGCTCACCAGGCTCCCTCATCTGGACCACAGAGGTAGGGTGACCATATGAAAAGGAGGACAGGGCTCCTGCATCTTTAACAGTTGCATAGAAAAGGGAATTTCAGCAGGTGTCATTTGAACCTGGTGACATTTCCTCTTCATCACAACAGTTAAAGCTGCAGGAGCTATACTAGAGTGACCAGATTTAAAAGAGGGCAGGGCCCCTGCAGCTTTCACTGTTGTGATGAAGGGGAAATTTCACCAGGTTCTCCATATATGCAAATGATTCCTGCAGAAATTCCCTTTTCAATACAACTGTTAAAGATACAGGAGCCCTGTCCTCCTTTTCATAGGGTCACCCTACACAGAGGCCTCAGGCCGAGCCCCTCCCTCCCCAAAGCTCCACCCCTAAAGAAAAGGGGGAGGGTGATGAACAGTCACACCCTCAAGGACTGCTCAGTCAGCTTCACTCCTTCTTTGCCTTTCACGATCAGGGAAACGGAGGGAAGAGTGAAGCCAGCAAGTCACTCAGCCCTGCCTAGAGTGACCAGATACAAAAGAGGTCAGGGCTCCTGCAGCTTTAACTGTTGTGTTGAAGAGGGAATTTCACCAGGTGCTGCATGCTTACAAATGACACCAGCTGAAATTCCTTTTTCTATGCACCTGTTAAAGACACAGGAGCCCTGTCCTCCTTTTCATATGGTCACACTACCAGTGACTCAAGGAGAGTGACTCCTCACGGTGTCCCCTGAGTCTGCTTTGCCCGCCGTTCATTATCCCAATCTGGATGGCAAGTTGCAGGCATAGCCAGCATCACATTTCAGCTGGTGCCTCAACCCCAACACTTGTCCAGAGCCAATTCAGCCTGTGGGCCGAAATAGGTTCCCCATCACTGATTTGCAATGTGATGACTTTTTAGTTTGCTTCAACCTGTCATTTACTTATGCTGCAATTCTCAAGCTGGGTTCCTATAAACATAAGTGACAGCAATGTGGTAGTACCCACTTTGACCCAGCTTGGTTATTGTTGTTTTGTATGAGGTTGTATGCAATTGTTCCCAGATTTCTAATAGTGGGTCACACTTCACTTTTATACAAAAAGTATTTACTTTTAAAGTGTGTCAGAGTTAAGAATTATCTGCCCCAGAGTACTCCCCTGTTTCTGTATGAATCACTATCCCGGCTGTGCCTCCTGAATGGAACAAGCCAAAAAGTGAGTCAAGTAGAGATGTGACAGGCATTCTCCTCCAGGAGCTAGTAATTCTCTCTTGCATCTTTGCATTGAAAGCCATTAAAATTGTTCCTGCCAGAACATCTAGTAGGAAGAGTGTTTGGAAGGAGTCAAGACCAGAGAACTGAATCATGGAAAGAAACTGTGAGCAGGCTCCACTGTGGGGTTGTTACTCTGGGCTCACAGGAGTCTTTAATTATTGAATATATTTCTCCTGGCACAGTAGCAATTATCTTCCGACTGTCAGGATCAGGCCTGGACTCCCTGGTGTATATCCTGAATTGGAGGAGGAAGAGGAAGAAGACCAGCTAAGACAGGAAGTGGGGGAGGAAATTCTCCAAGACTCTCCAGGAGTCAAGGAGGAATCTTTCTAGGAACTTACTGGATAGGAGACTCAGCTCAGAGATCATCCTCGCCGTCCCTGGGAACTCAGTCTTTGTCAGAGGGGGAGGGAGCATTAGAATTGACAGACCCCAGAGTCCACTGCAGGGTCAAGCAAGTGGAGTTGCAACTTGAAGAACTACTCTGAAGGAGGGGTTTGGTAAAAGCCTGTCAGGCATGGTGGGAAGCTGGCCTTTTAGTTGATAGGCAACTGCCTTGCTTTGTTTGGCTAATTAAGCTTAGAGGATAGCTCCTAGCATTCACACTCCCTTCAGATCTGAAGAGATGTCAGTATGCAGATGACACTCAACTCTACCTTTCGTTTCCATCTGCCCATCCCAGCAGGACAGGTGCTACAATAGAGGCCACTCAGGCGGTTGCCTAGAGCGCCAAGCTAAGAGGGATGCCGTGCAGCACTCACGTGCGTTGCTGGCTATGAGCCGGCCCAGTCCAGCCCGAGGATTCAGCTGGACCTGGGCAGGCGAGGTGGCGCCCCGGGCCCGCCCAGCTGAAGCGAAGCCAGGGACACTGGGGTGGGTGGGGCTCCATGTTTGGACTTCTGCCTGGAAGCTGCCCTCCCAGAGCCACTCTAACCACCTGGAAGCCGCCCTCCCAGAGCCGGAAGGCCGCCGCCACCAGAAGAAAAAGCACATGGCAAGCTCGAACCTGGCCCAAGCCAGCCTCTGCCTTACTCCCGAGGAAAGGGCACCGGGTTGCCTTGCCTCTATCCTCAAACAGGCTGTGATGTCCAGGCAGGCGGGCAAGCGGGACTCCCTCTCCCTTCCCCCAGGAAAGCTAGGGACTTGTGGACTCCTCGCAAGGCAAACTCTCCTGCTTCCTGATCATGTGCGCGTGGATCAACGGGACTTGCATCCAAGAAAGCGTTGCACCGGGAGGCACCAGTGCGGCCCGATCCGCCTATGCCTCCATACTCGGAAGCCTTATTCCCCCGAGTAAACGTGCGGAGGGGATCGGGATGCCAGGCTGCATAGCAGGTTGTGTTTGCATGGAAGTAAGTCCCGGTGAATTCCAGACGGCTTGGTCCCAAATCGAAGTGAGCCAGCTCTCCACTCGGCGCACACATTCGGACTTCCGCGCAATTGGGGTTGTGTGTGCAAGTAGCTCAGCTTGCCTAGGGCACAGAATAGTCTGGCACCGGCCCTGCATCCCAGGGAGGCTGTGGAACTCTTGAACCAGTGTCTGGAGGCTGTTTTGGGATGGATGAGAGTGAACAAGCTGAAACTTAATCCAGACAAGACAGAGGTTCTGTGGGTTGGAAAACCAACTACTTCGGATGGAGGTTTACAACTGGTCTTAGATGGGGTTGCACCCTTCCCCTAAAAGACCAAGTACACAGTTTGGGTGTTCTCCTGGCCTGAGCTAACTGGGGAAGCCCAGGTGGCTGCAGTATCCAGGGCCAGATCTACACGTCGTTGTGAAGGCGCTTCCGTGCACCTTTTTTAAAGACGTACCTAAAAGAAGCGCCTCTTTCTTTACTGTGTGTACTGTGAGCTAGGCAGCGCCGCCTGTGGAAGAATCTCTACCCCATTCAAAGACGCTGCTCAGGCCGCTTCCCCCTCACGTGTTCTTCCATTCAAATAATCCCCCCTCCCACCCGGCGGCTCTTCTGGCGCGTCCTGGCGGCGGCGGCTCCTCCTCCAAAACACTTTTCTTTCTCAGTGTGTTTGTATTTGCGTTTGTGTGTGCGCGGCGGACGAGTTCAGCTCCTGCCTCTCGCTCTCCCCCGTAGTGTCATCTCTGCGGACTCTCTGCGGTGTGTGCCGCCGCCGGGACGCGCCAGAAGAGCCGCCGGGTGGGAGGGGGGATTATTCGAATGAAAGAACACGCGAGGGGGAAGCGGCCCGAGGCTTGACTTCTGCAATGCTTTCTACATAGAGCTACCTTTATGCCTAGTCTGGAAACTTCAGCTAGTTCAAAATATGGCAGCCAGGCTGGTCACCGGTACACCTAGGGGTGACCACATTACACCAGTTTTAAAATCTCTTCACTGGCTGCCAATTAGTTTGTAACTTTTGTAAACCGCCCAGAGAGCTTTGGCTATGGGGCGGTATATAAATGTAACAAATAAATAAATAAATAGTTTCCAGGCGAAGCATAAAGTGTTGGTTATCACCTTTAAAGCCCTACATGGTTTGGGCCCAGGCTATCTGTGGGATCGCCTTCTCCCATACAATCCACCACACACACTCAGGTCCTCTGGGAAGAACTTCCTTCAGCCAGCCAAAACTAGGCTGACAGGTATTACCCAGAGAACCTTCTCTTCTGCTGCTCCCAGACTGTGGAATGGCCTGCCGGAGGAGATTCGTCAACTTTACAGTATTTTAGCATTTAAGAAAGCTATAAAGACTGATCTCTTCCAGTAGGCTTATCCAGTGGAATTTTAGGATGCTTTTAGTATGGTTTTTTAAGGAAGTTTTAACAATGTATACTATGTTTTTAATCAATATTTTATGTATTTTATACTTACTGTTTCCCCCGCCTCGATTGGGATGGAGAGGCGGGTAAGAAATAAAATTATTATTATTTATTCCCTCTATTTCAAGTGGGTGGTCAAACGCTCAGAGCGAAGGGTGGGCAGGTCAGCAGGTCAGTGGTGGCAGGAGAGGGCATAGAGAGAAGTGGGGAGGGGTGGACAAGCCTACCCCAGGAGCAAGCTGCCAAAATCAAGCATGCAGCGGATCCGGGGCTTTCATTTCAGGCAGAGGCTTGGCTCTCACCTGTTTTGCAGGACCAAGAGGATTGTGGGCTCTTGTGCCGATGCCTGCATCTTTCTCCTCCAATCAGTGGCCCTGATGGCACAGCAGGAAGCAAAACTGTGCCCTTTGGGCAGGGCTTTGTTTAAGTACAGCAGCCTCTGACATTGGCTTGTGCAGTGAATGGTCCTGTTTGTGCCTGGCACATAGGTACCAATGACAGTCGCTAGACAGCTTTGCAAAGCCCTTCAAAATGTAGATATATTGCTCTGTCTGTCCTTTCTCCTGTAGCACTCGCGATGAGTCATGAAGAGAGCAGTATCGTAGACACACTACATGCACTTCTTTTCCTGCTTCTGGCACTTAATTCATCTCATTATTAATCCACGGAGCCTCGTGGGCATGGAAAGCACAGCGCCTCTGTTTTGGGAATGACTCATTCCTAGCTGACCTCTCTCAGTGCTGACTTTAGTCTTTTATCAAACACTAAAATAGAAATGGGTAAAGAGAATTAGCAGCATGCATGAACATCTGACTTTAGCACAGAGGAGGTGGGCTTCCAAGAGAGAGTTACAGTGAAACCAAACTGTTCCACACAGAGTGTATTATTATCTTTATTCTAAATAACTAGCAAAATGCCTATCTTTACGACTGGTAGGAGGCAGGACTATGACCGTCAGAGGTGTCAGACTCCACTGTATTTCAGACTGGGAGATGCTGGGGCTGTGTTTTGTGCTCTCATGCACTGCCAGTGAGGAGCAGAGGAAAAAAGAAGAGTTAGACAGCATTGCCTTCCTAGATTCTAGCATGGCTCTTCCCTCACTGGCCAGGTTCCTACACACCTAGCCTGCATATATACACTTTCAGGTTAGGTGGGTCCTTGTTCAACCAGCACCTCACTTGGCCTTATGCTCACTCTATTGCTGCGTTGTGTTTCTAACATGTGACCCTTTTGCTTTCCCTTTTTGGATGAATTACTGGGCTCTTGAGCTTTGTTCCTGATTGTCTTTAGGTCTTTCGTGCTTTCTCAGTTTCAGACCTTAGCTGTCTTTTGCCTCTGCCTTGGCCTTTCTGTGGATCTGCCTAGTGTTCCACTAAGCTCCATTCTTGCTTCTGTTGGGACTTGGGACTGTGACTTTGGCTTCCAATGAACCAGTACTGAGCCATGATCCCTAAAGCAGTGCAGTATGTCTCTAAGAGGTTCTCTACATGAGCTTGCACACTCATGATTGGCCACTCTCAGAGTTTTGCGGGTCCTTTACATGACACCGTCAACCTCCAGGACATCTCCCATGCTTTCCCCCGGTAATCTCGCTTTAAAAAAGATCAGAGATAATGCACTATTTAAAATCATCGCAGATATCGCAGGCCACTGTCAGACAGTCAGGATTGAATATAACCCTATGACCTGGTTTCCACATAGCAGCTAACTATGGGTTAAACCCATAGTTGGAGCTGTGCTGCAGTGATCAACTGCATTGTCTCTTAGGCTCTGTCCACTTTGCATTGGCTTTCATAAACAACCCAAGAATGCCCCATTCTTGGGTTGTTTAATGTGATGTCTGAACCTGGAACTCTGGTTTGTTGGGGGACAAACAACCCAGAATTTTAACCCATGGTTTGTTTCTGGGTTGTTTGTGAAAGCGGATGCAAAGCAGAAGCAGCAAGCGGGCAGGAGGCAGTGCATTAACTCACTCTGGTGTGGCCCCACCAATTCATGGGTTAGACAACCCATGAATTAGTGTTATGTGTAAACAGATGTGTCTCATTTAACATAGTCAGACCAAGCTTTCCCACATCTGTACTGTCCAAATGTGGATCCCTTTCATGGTCTTATTATCTTTCATCAGCCAATGTGGAGATAATAGTACCTGCCTACCTTACAGCAGTTATAAAGGTTGCTGAGAGAATGGAAGGGAAGTGGCTTGAACTGTGCAAAGATAAAATTTCAGCACAAAATAGAGGCTTAGGGGACCCTGAAATGTTACCCTCCATGAATTTGTCATGGTACTCAATGTAATGTAATGTATGTAGGATTCCCAGAGAGTGTGTTCAAATGAACACACTTGAAGTTTAGGACATATCTGCAAAGGGGGGGGGGGGAAACCACTTCATCACAGCATTGTTTCTTAGAAACCATTCACCACCACATAGGGTTTGGTCCTCTCTCCAGCACCACAGCTATAGAGCTCCATCAGACGAACATTTTATTGCACTCTCGTTACTGGGCACTCACGGATTTTCACGGATCCCTCTCACGACACTGTCTGCCTCCCGTGCACCTGCCACCCCTTCTAGCCTTCTTCGCGCCACAAAAAAACACCCCAGGAAGTCTGACTTATTTTGTGAGACAGAACTTGCCGCTATCTTCTGCCATGTGCATGTTGTTTACTACCTCTTTCAAAAGAGGAAGTAATGAGGGACAAATGTGCAGGTGGAGAAGTGATGATAAGGAAACACGATTCCCCCACCACCACCACCCCCGGTGTGATGACGCTCATAATCTCCTGGGTTGCAAATCTTTCCAGGGGGAACAAGCAGCAAGTCTGTTTGCCCCCTGAAGCAAGGCACTCACCCTCCATTATGTCTGGCTGGCTGCCAAGCTACTGATACACAACCGGGGTTAGAGCTGCCATAGTGGGAAACCGCCTTGAAAATCTTATGGCTGTATGCAGCCAAACTGTGCCCAAAGGAGAGAGCAGGTGCCCTAGTGAGTGATGTTTGTATTGTAAGCAGAGCAGAATAAATCAAACTGCACTGCAGGAGAAGGCAATGTCGCATGCGCTTCAACCGCTTGCATCATTTTGGAAACAAAGAGCACCTTGTTGAATATGTTTTATTGTTCCAGAAAAGTTGCATGGACGAGCCAAAGGCTCCTGGTGGTCAAGTACAAGCTGCTCACACTGGATGTCTTCAGAGGTCATGATCTGAACAATGTGTCCTCCACTGTTACTAAATGAATAGAAGTATGCAAACAATGGGAGCTCTGGATGAATGTAAATGTTTTCTGGGCTGCCAAATTGACACCCTGATCAAGCAACCCTCAAGGATAGCCTAGGGCCTTAGCTAGAGCTAAGGATTATCCCAGGCAAATGGAGGGGTCGTCTCTGCCTGCTCCCGGTATCCCCTGTGTGTCGTTTGGATGTACAGAGATGATCCCGGGGGGGCGGAGCTGGCCGCCTGAGCAATGGCGGGTTTCTTCTGAGGCTCTAAGCGGCGTTTGCCGGAAAAAGCAATTATCTCTCTTCTAATGGGCATAAATCTTTGAGCAAACGACAGAAAATGATTATAAAAGTCACAGGAGCTGGAAAAGCGGAGAGATTTGAAGGAGGGAGGTGAGATGATTGATAATTAATACAATGTCTTGTAAGCGGCAGCACTGTCGAAACCGAAAGTTAAAGCCTGCGAGGTAGGATGGGCTGAAAGAGCAAACACTGACGCAGTTTAAAAAGAAGGAATTTGTGCTTGCTGGACATTGATTTGTGTTACAACCTTTCATTCTTATCTCACATGGGAACGATTGAAATGCTGGCTTTGTAAGGTGGAAGTTGTTGATTGGATTTATTGGCGTGGTGAGAAGGGGGGGAGAGAAGGTGAAAGAAGCTGCATTCGGCATTCGGTGAGGGAGATGTGGGAAGCTGAGAGGCTGCGAATGATTAAACTGATCCCCTCTAGTGAATGCTGTTGTGAACTGGATATTCCCCCCCCCCTCATGAAGAAAGGAAAAGTGTTTGATATATAACAGAGAAGCCAGCATAAGTTGCTAAGGAAGCGAGTTACACTCTAAGATTTATGCCCTACCCAGAAGAATCCCATGCCTAACGTTAAAAGAAAGATCAAAAGTTGGGCAAAGCTTAATATACAAAAAAAGAAAAAGAAAAAAAAAAAAGAAAAAAGAAAAAAAGAAGAAAAAAAAATAAGAAACCTTCAAATTATATATATATAAAAAAAGGAACTTTCAAATCATAATTTGGCATGCCTCTCCCTCCTGGAAAGGACAGCCCCTGGAGTTGAGCAAGAGGAGGAAGATAAAGACCCAGTCCCTTTGGATACAATACCAAATAAAGAAAAAATATGACTGAAGGAGGAGAAAGTGGTAGTAACCCTCCCTCGTTGATGGAGATCAGGCCCATTATAGCTGAAAATAACATTGTTATATTTTAAAAAAATGGATCAGCATATGAGTGAATTTAGACATTAATTGTGTATTTAGCGGATAAAAAGGTGGAAAATTCGGATAAGATCAAAAAGATGGAGGCTAAAGCGGACTTGGACCAGAAGGAATAAGAGGCTATTGAGAAATCAACTAATATACAATTTAAAGAATGGGTACTGTGATCGATTGCCTCGGAAGATTAATCTAGTAGATCTACTTTTTGAATAAAGCAGCTAAAGGAGTCGCAGGGAGAAGATCTTAGAGAAATCATCGTGAACTGGTTCAAGGAGCTGATGCCTGATATATCAATAGACGGATTGGATCCGGATCGAGTCCATCGTGGGGGGGGGCAAAACCACAAAGGGGCAAGAGACATTTTGGTGAAATTTGGTAATTATTATAAAAAAGAGCAAATTATGAAAGAATTGAGACTTAAGAATCAGATATAATATAAAGGCAAACCAGTGTAAATTTACAATGATCTTTCTCAACGTACATTAAATTGGAGACGTAGTCTTAAACTAATAATGGAAACATTAATGAAGAATGAAATTCCTTATGCATGGGGTTACCCGGTTTTTTTAAGATTTACATATGGGAGGAGGGAACACAGAGTAACCTCATTGGATCAAGGTAAAGATTTGCTGAAGAGGCTGGGTCTGGATGGGGAAGCAGATGGGGCTGGAGTGGGTGGGGGAGGGAATGAGGCTGGGACATCTGGAGAGTAAGAGAATTGTTAATTATGTTTGGAGATAATTGCAAATAAAAATGCTAATATAGAGACCTGCCGGCCAGGCACAGCACTGCCTCCCCCCTCCCCCTTTAAAGTAGATGGCTGGAGTATTAGACTCACGGGGATATGGGGGGGGGATTAGAGTGGGGGGGTGGGGAGGGGGGGAAGGTAGGGGAGGAGGGATTGGGGTAGGAGGGTGGGGGTTTTATGTATGGAGTTTGTGTTTTTATGTAAGCAAGTTTGAACTGCTGAGCACAAGGGATCGGAAGAGATTTCAAAAGGGTGATTATGGATAAAAAGATAAAGGTATCAACACTCAATGTTAAAGGTTTAGGGGCAGTCGTGAAAAGGAAGAGAATAGAACAAATGCTTAATAAAGAGGGATCAGATATTATTATGATCCAAGAGACACACCAAGGCTCCGAGAATTCGAATATGATAAAATTAAAGTGGCTAGCCTATTATGAAAAGTCATTAGGGACATCAAAAAAAAATGGAGTGGCCACTTTGATTTCAAAAAAAAGTGGGTTTACATTAGAAGAGGTAAAAAAGGATGATAAGGGTAGATATCTTATGTTAAAAGGTAAAATTGAGGGAAAGGTCTATACTTTGATTAATGTTTATGCCCCAAATGAGAGGCATAGAGAGTTTTTTATAAAGTTGTTTAAAGAAATAGAAGAATTTAAGGAGGGGTATGTTATATTAGCTGGGGATTATAATATGGTTATGGATAATAAAAGAGACAGGTCAAATCCCACTAATGTTGAAAAGAGAAACAATATGACTATATTGAATAAATTAGTAAAAGAAAATGATTATTTAGATTCGTGGCGCTTACTTAACGGGAATAGGCCTGGATTCTCATATTTTTCCCCAGTTCATCATACATACTCCAGGATAGATCATATATTTGTTTCAAAAGACTTTGCAACGAGGATTTGTAAAATGGAAATGGGGGTAATAAAAGTAACTGATCATGCCTTGTTAAGTTTAGAATTTACAGTTAAGAAAGATTATAAAGAGGCATATAGATGGAAGTTGAACACAAAGATATTGAAATACAATAAAATAGTAGATAAAATTCGGAAGGAACTGTCGGAGTCATGGGAAATTAATGAAAAAGGAGGAACAGCTGGGTCAGTCATTTGGGACACCATGAAGGCTGTAGCAAGAGGAATCTGTATTAGAGAAACATGTAGTTTAAAAAGACAACAACGTGCAGAACAGGAAAAGTTAGAGATAGAAATTAAAAACTTGGAGGAAAGATATTGGCGAAGTAAAGATAAATATAAATTAGTGGAAATACAAGCTAAGAAGAAACAATTAGAAAATTTAAATATAGAAGAGATTCAAAAGAATTTAATGTATATGAAAAGGGAATATTTTGAAAACAGTGATAAGAACTCGAGGTTGCTTGCCAAGCTCACACAAAAAGAAAAAGGGAGGAATGGGATAGAAACGTTGAAAGATAGCCGAGGGAATTATTGTCATGCAATGAAAGCTAAAATAAAAATTTTTCAGGACTTTTATCAGGAATTGTACAAGGGTAAAGAAATTCAACAAGAAAAGGTGGAGGAGTATATTGGAAGGTTTATAAAGAAGGAAATAAAATCAGAATATAAGGAGTTAATGGAGTCAGTAATAACTCAAAGAGAAGTTGAAGAGGTTATTGATAAGTTAAAAGTGGGTAAATCACCAGGAGCAGATGGTTTGGGTCCAGAATATTATAAGGTCTTCAAAGATTGTCTAGTTCCAAAATTAATGGAACTTTATAATAGGATATTATCAGGAGAGAAGATACCTGAATCATGGGAACATTCAGTGATAATTCTGATCCCAAAACCAGATAAAGATTTGACTAATCCCGATTCTTATAGACCTATTTCTTTAATAAATCAGGATGCTAAAATTTTTACATCTATTATGGCCAAACGATTAAATAAATTCTTGGCAGAATATATAGGAGCAGATCAATGTGGGTTTGTGGTAGGAAGACATATGCATAATTTAGTGGGTAGAGTTTTAAATGTAATAAATGTAATAAAAAAAGCAAATATTAAGGCAGGTATTATGGCATTAGATATTTTTAAAGCTTTTGATTGTGTGAGCTGGCAGGCACTAAAGAGTATTATAGATAAATTGGGATTTGGAAATAAATTTAAAAATGTAATAGAACAGCTATATTCCCAAAATACGGCGGTAGTGGTGGTAAATGACGGACTTACTGAAAAGATACGACTAGCCAGAGGAACAAGACAAGGATGTCCGCTCTCGCCGGTCCTGTTTGTAATGGTTATGGAAGTTTTGGCGAAGGCACTAAGGGAGGATGAAGAGTTAGAAGGAATTGGAGAGGTAAGGGAAATAAAGTTAAACATGTTTGCGGATGACACTTTATTGACCATTAAGAATCCATTAAGAAAGTTAGAAAGAATTAAATATCAGTTGAGGGAATTTGAGGAAATTACAGGGTTAAAAATAAATTGGTCTAAATCAGAGATGATGTTGTTTAACTATACCAAGAAGGAAGAAAAGGATTGGGAATTTAAGGGAATGGAATTGAAAGTTAAGAATGAGATTAAATATTTGGGAATTAAAATTACAAAAAATTTAGAGAATCTTGAAAAGGAAAATTTAACGAGGTTAAAGAAAGAGGTATTAGAGAAATTGGAGAAATATAAAAGATTAAATTTATCTTGGTTCGGAAGAATAGCCTTAATAAAAATGAAGATATTAGCTAAAATTAATTTTGTATTTAGAATGTTACCTATAAAAATATCAGAAACCGAGATAAAAAGTTGGCAAAATATTATTAATAAATATTGTAATGGAGAAAAGAGAGCAAGAGTGAATAAAAATAATTGGTACCTAAGCCAAAAAAAGGGGGGAATGGGTCTCCCAAACATAAAATTATACTACGTAGCAAATAGATTAAGACATGTTGTAGAAGCAATTATGGGAGTAGGAGATTTATATTGGATGGAAGAAAAAACCATAAATAAGGTAGAGATGAATTTGGAGAATGTTTTTTTTAAAGACGGAGGAAGAAAGTGGGTTGGAAGTATAGATAATCCACTCCTGAGGACTCAATGGGAAATTTGGAGTAAATTTAAAGGGAAGCTGCTTCCGAGCAACTCTCCCTTAGCACCGATAATAATGTTAAAGAATTTCCCAGAGGATCTAAAGGGTAGATTATGTAAAATATTAAAAGAGAAAAATAAAATAAGATTAAAGGATTGGGTAAGAGATATTAAAACAAGAGAGGATATGGAAAATTTGTTAAAGGAGAAGAAGCTATCTTGGTTAGAATATGGTCAATTAGAGCAATGGAATAAAAAGTGGATTAAAGATAATAGAATGTGCAGAAAGATGACGAGGTTTGAAGAATTAGTAGTAAGTAAGGAGGAAGGGAAAGGAGGGAGTATAGTTTCAAAAGGATTAATGAGTGAAATATATAAAATATTGTTAGAGAAGGAGTTTAGAGAGAATACAGAGAAAATGGTTTGGGAATCAGATTTGAAGATACAAATAGGGCGACAGAGCTGGGAGGGACTATGGAAACAAAGAGTGTTGAGAAGTTTATCAGTAAGAATAAAGGAGAATTATTTTAAAATTTTATGGAGGTGGTACCTAACCCCGGTTAGATTGAATAAGATAAGTGATCAACATTCAGCAAATTGTTGGAGAGGATGTGGGGAAAAAGGAACGTATTTACATATGTGGTGGCAATGCAAATATGTACAAAGATTATGGAAGATGGTGTTTTCAGAAATTGAAGAAATAGTGGGAATGAAAATAGAACAAACACCAAAAATAGCATTGCTGTCACTATTTGAAGATATAAAGTGTGGAAAAGGAACTATAGAGCTGATATCGAGTTTGTTGGTTGCAGCACGATTGATGATAGCTAGGAACTGGAAGATCCAAGGGGAATATTCTATTGAGGAATGGTATAAAGTAGTATGGGACATAGCCATTAATGATAAACTGACATGTAATATTAAGTGGAGAAAAGGCGTAACTAAAATAAATGAGTTCGAAGGAATCTGGAAACAGTTCCTAGTGTTCGTGTTTACTAAGGGAAGTGGGAAACCACCAGCAGAAGAAATGATTAGATTTTGGACTCAAGAATGATCCCGAGGTGGGGGGTGCACATTTATGTTAAGAATGAAGATGTTGTAGTGTGATAAGGCATATGTAATAGTTTTTGATATTTGTACTCAACAATCATTCAATATGTATGCAGCAGATATTTGATGTATTTTTTTTTCTTATTGTGTTAGTTTCAGTTATATTTTGGAAATGTTTATCTATGTTTATATAGTGTTGAAAATGAATAAAAATTAAAAAAAAAAAAAAAAAAAAAAAGAGATGATCCCGGGGCGATCCCAGGATATAGGCCTGGTCTAGCCATGGCCTAAATTGGCCAATCTGAAGCCTTGGTGGGAAATATGCTCCAAACCTGAAGTGTCCTCATCTCAGACCAGCAGGTTAAAGCACAATCAGGTTATCCTTTGCCACCCCTTGTCTTCTGGGACCCGCCACCTGTTTGTCCCTCGGTGGCATGGCTTGGTAACGCTTGATCAGCCAACCAAAATTCAAACAAGAAGCCTAAAGGAAGGTATTCACTCCAGGAACCAAGCTTTTGGACTTTTTGTTTCACCTAGGGTGACCATAAGAAAAGGAGGACCGGGCTCCTGTATCTTTAACAGTTGCATAGAAAAGGGAATTTCAGCAGGTGTCATTTGTATATATGGAGAACCTGGTGAAATTCCCTCTTCATCACCGCAGTTAAAGCTGCAGGTGCCCTGCCCTCTTTTAAATCTGGTCACTCTAGTATAGCTCCTGCATTTTAACTGTGGTGATGAAGAGGGAATTTCACCAGGTTCTCCATATATACAAATGACACCAGCCCTGTCCTCCTTTTCTTATGGTCACCCTAGTTTCACCCCACCCTGGGTATACTCAAAGCCAATGCTCCTTCTGTGTGCTCCTGTATCCAAAACTGCCCTTGAGTCCAAACCCTGTCTTCATGGGACACAACATACCCAAGTGCCCTGTTGTGTTGACCTAAGAGTCCCTCAGGGTTTGCCTGGCATGCTGCCCACTCCTCGTGATCTACTCCTAGCTCAATTCCTCGCATTCGCACCAAGGCCACAGCTAGACCTAAGGTTTATCCTGGGATCATCCAGGGTTCGCCCCTGCCTGAGCACTGGATCCCCTGTGTGTCACCTAGATGAACAGGTTTGACCCCTGGACGATCCAGGGACAAACCTTAGATCTAGCTATGGCCCAAATCTATATTTCCAGGCCCAAGGTTTCTCCTCTTCTTGTCCTATCTTGCTGCAGATATTTGTTTTCTTGTTTATTTATTTAGTATTGCATTTGTATCCCACCGTCCATCCCCCCCTCTTTCAGGGAACCCAAGGCTGGTTCCCTCCTTTCTGTTTTATCCTCAGAACAACCCTCTGAAGTAGGTTAGCCTGAGAGTCAGAAGCTGTCCAAAGTCACTCAGTGAGTTCCATGGCCGAGTGGGGACGAGAACCCAGATTTCCCCAGTCCCAGTCCAACATGTTAACCACTGTGTCACATTGACTGTCGAGTCTGATGGAACTTTACCCCCTGGGGAATATCCATTGCTGAATTTAAGCTAAAGCTTTATCAGTATTCTTGAGCTCATTTCCTCACTTTGTCTAAGTTCAGGGTACAATTTACGATGTACGTGCCACACGTCTGCCCGAGATTCTGGTGTTTTGATGTCCATTGAATACACATGCTTATGCACATGCCTGTATATCTGAGGACGTATGGTCGCAGGTTGGAGCGCACTACTGCATGCACACAGTGGAAAAATATTACGAAATATTTTTGTAAGCCGCCTTGAGAGCTTTTTTTGGCTAAAGGGCAGGATAAAAGTGCTTAAATAAATAAATAAATAAATACACATCCCACACAATCTACAAAACATGACAGAAAAGGAAAGGGGTTTGGGAGGGAGGTGGAAGGAAAGCAAATTCAGGCACTAGATTCTTAGGCCATAGCTAGAGCTAAGGTGTATCTCTGGATCGTCCAGGGGGTCAAACCTGTTCATCTAGGTGACACACAGGGGATCCAGTGCTCAGGCAGGGGCGAACGCTGGATGATCCCAGGAGAAACCTTAGGTCTGGCTGTGGCCTTAGTTGCAAAGTTCAGCAGCTGCTTCCTTTCCTTCTCCCTCCAACAGCCTCATACAGATCAAGGCATGATTGAAAGATGCCTGTTTGACGCTTCCTTTCCCTCTGATGGCCGTAATGCTGACAGTTGGTAGCAGGAGGGAGGGGGCTGTCGGCTGGAGCTAGACCCAGGCACGATGGAGAGCTGACTGGTGCCCAACTTGTGGTGAATTGGAATTATTATTATTATTATTATTATTATTATTATTATTATTATTACTACTACTACTACTACTACTACTACTATAATGCACTTTCTTTTTTAATGTTCAAAAAAATCCTCACCTACTTTGTCAAAGTCTCTAACTAGATACAATATTAGAACATAAGTAGAGCCCTGATGCTGGATCAGACCGAGGGTCCATCTAGTCCAGCACTCTGTTCACACAGTGGCCAACCAGCCATCGGCCAGGGATGAACAAGCAGGACATGGTGCAACAGCACCCTCACACCCATGTTCCCCAGCAACTGGGGCACACAGGCTTACTGCCTCAAATACTGGAGATAGCACACAACCATCAGGGCTAGTAGCCATGGATAGCCTTCGCCTCCAGGAATTTATCCAACCCCCTTTGAAAGCCATCCGAATTAGTGGCCATCACTACATCTTGTGGCAGTGAGTTCCATAATTTAACTACGCACTGTGTGAAGAAGCCCTTTCGTTTATTTGTCCTGGATCTCCCACTAATCAGCTCCATGGGATGACCCCGGGTTCTAGTATTTGGAGAGAGGGAGAAAAATGTCTCCCTAGCCACATTCTCCATACCAGGAACCACAACCCTCGGCCTTAGAATACAGGTTATGTGAAATTATTGTTAAATGTGATGGCTTGGGGTTGATTTACAGTTTAGGAGAGACAGGTGAGAGTGGAGTTGAACCCTTCTCCAACTTCTGCTTCTGCCCCCCACCTCCATCCCAAACCATTTCAACCACATTTCTTGTGGCTTAATTCTGACTTTGGATCCTGGGGGAAAGAAACTTAGCCCGTGGGAGGGTGAGTGGGGAGCCAAAGCAGAGTGTGGGGAAAGAGTTTGATACTGCTCTTCTGCCCATTGGTCCTCCACTTTAAATTGCCCCGTCCCATATAAGCCTCGTCACATGATCTGCATTCTAAAACACAGGCTGTATTCAGTGGAGGCTGGCGGCTCCGATGTCAGTGGGGCTGTGAATCTGCTCCAGGTTTCAGTCAGAACCTCTAAATAAGCCATCCATGCTTCTACTGGTTATACCACTCTCAAGTTTAGTAAGCCTTCTAACAACCATGCCAGGTAGATCAATATATTATATTATTCCTATATTCCAGGCAGGAGCAGCTGTTGTTAACGCCTTCCCTAAGTCTACCAAGTAAGTTTGTGAAAGAGATGAGATCTGAACTGGGGACTTCATGGTTAATAGTCTATTTCTTTCCTCTACACTACAGTACACTAGGACACACACACACACACGGACACACACACATACCTGACAACCAAAGATGCATGTGGAAAGCAACATGACATTTCAGCTGTGCTGTAAAGGCAATTAAAGATCAGCATATGAATTTGATCTCTTGCTGTTTTGGAACATTGCTGGAGTCAAACACTTCCTTTCCCAAAATGCTCTATAGGCATGGAAACAATACTTTAAAATCCCATGTGAAAGAAGAAATATGTAACCCAGTTACAGAATCTTTTTTGAAAACAATTTTCTGAATGACTCAGAGCAGAGAACAGGATCTTGCCTGAGGGAAGAAATGACCCCCCTCCCCCCCCTCCGCCCCTGCGCACATGCTTGCTCTACTAAGGTGGATTATTCACCCTCTTGAAGCACGTCAGCAGCCTTGAGAATTTTTTTTTGACAAATTCATCTTGACTTTTCTGTTTTCAAAAGGACTTCCATAACTTGGCTCACTGGCTTTTCTATGGACCATTCAGGAAGCACATCCAAGCCATTGGCCAAGCTCAGAAATGGTTCCGGCCCATTCATTGGGCAGATTGCCTTGATGCCCCATCAATCTCCCTCGGCCCTTTCCCCTTGTTGTGAACTCCAGCTGCATATCATGCATGGCCAAGAGAGGAGTGGGCCTAGGGCTGCCCCCTTTTTGGCTGGGTTTACTCTTGTGCCTTTTACAGTGTTTTGAAGGCCAACCTACAGATGAGATGCAAATTCGTGTAACTGTAGCATAATAACCCTGGGAGTAGAGAAGTGGCAAGCATGGAAGGGGTGCTTAACCCCTTCTCTGCCCTCCACGTTTCCACTACAAGTCTATCACCAGTATTGTAGTAGTAAGTAGTAAGCCAGCCACCACCATGTCCCAAAGAGACTGCACACAGTTTGCAAACAGGGGATTCTGGGCCCACCACAGTGTTGTGCCCCTCAATGGAGCCATCATGTCCAGCAACCGGGATGTGCACCGCCACTACTGCAGGCACTCTGAGACTCAGAGTTTCCACACTGCCACTCAGCAGTGTGGAAATGCCTGTAGGAGGCAGTGATAGCCCACCTTACCAAATCGCTCCCCACCTTAACGGGCACCATCTCCTTGAATAGTTCTGTATTCAACACAGGAAGCCAGCTGAGAACGGACATGGTCAATTGCCGTGAGGACCAGAAGGTCATCATGGCTAATCTCACTCCTTTGAGAACTGGAAAACCACCATGAAGGAGGCCAGGGAATGCAAGCACCAAAATACACTCCTGTGGCGGACACGCTGAGCGAGCGGCGGTACGATGTCTCTAGCCACGTGCTCCTGGTTGGGGCCCTCGGCAGTGGGAACCCTGACAATGAGCCAGTACCAAGAGCCTGAAGGGTGGGGGAAACACTTTGCTGAACCCATGTGCAAGCTGATGATGTCTGACATTATGTAGTGGGCCTGAGACATAGACGTCAAACACATCTTGTGTCACCGGCAGGATGAGGTACTGGCTTGGCTCCTAACCCTGACTGCTGTGGGGAAGATCCACTCAGTAGTCATGAAAACAGCTTGCCCTTCTAACCCAGAGGATGGGGTTCACCTACATCACCCTATTATGCCCAAAGAGGATGAGCTACAAACTGCTCTCTCCTACCCCAAGAGGAAGGGAGACTCAGCTTACCCATCTCCCACAAACAGAGTGGAGACTTGAGGCAACCCCATGCTATGGAGAAGCCTCGTGCGTTTTCCTGCAGGTGGATACTGAGGTCTCCCGGAGATTCCAAGACCTCTGAGAAGCCGAATGGCTCAGGGACGTCAAGAGGACATACCATTGCTGCTCACGAGAGCAGCCTGGTTGCTGCCACACTCCCCAATCACAGACTCTGGGGGCCTGTCCAGACAACACGCGAAACCATGGTTAGGTAGGGTGACCAACTGTCAGGATTTCCCCGGATTTGTCCTGGTTTTTGTTCTTTCCATGGTGACAGGGGGGATTTTCTATAATTTTCAATAATGTCCTGGAATGACACACCTTCCCCTTTAAGGCTGCCATTAGCATGGCAGGAGGGAATGACATGCTTTCTTGAGGCACATCATTCCCTCACCCTGAGCTCCAATTGAGGTCTTAAAGGGGAAAGTGGGTCATTCGTGGACATTATAGAAAAGGCCCCAATTGGAGTGGATGGTGGTGGTGCAGAATGAAATCCTTTCCCCTCCTCCACTCCAATCGGGTTCTTTAAGGTGGCGGGGAAATAACGTACTTTCTGCAGGACTCAGAAAGCTGCTTCCCCACACACACACTAGGTGTCCTCTTTTTTGGTTTCCCAAATATGGTCACCCTAGGTTAGGCCACTGACGCTTTTGCAGTAACTCTTTTAGTGAGCTTGTTTAAATTGTGGTTATGTAGCCACCATGGTTAGGAATGGTTCGCATGACATGCTAAGCAATCATGTTTCGCTAAAAATGCTTAACCACCATGGCTTAGCGTGTTGTCTGAACAGGGTCTGTATCAAATGAACTCTGTCACACCTACCTGTGGGTAACCCTGGGAAAGAACTTACATACTCGATGCTCCCAAAGCATCTTACTGCTCCTTATGTATCTACGATGTACCATTCTTCTTTCTACTTTTCACGCAGTATGTAACCTTGCACTTCAGGAACCATTCTATGTATGCATGCCCAATCCCACCATGTCGGCAGATTGGCTAGACCACACCAATGACCATCACAGACAACACCCTCAGCAAAGTACTTCTGCCTTCAATGACCCACGATCAGAGGCTACAGTCAGCATCTGGCCACATGGAAGGTGGGATGGATTAGGCCTTTCCCTCTCTCTGTCTTTGGAGACTCGCTCTCCTGATCTGGGGCCTTAGCACCCTCAGGCCATAGCTAGACAGGGTGAAATCCTGGGGTGATCTCCGAGATCATCCCTGTGTGTCCACATGATGCACAGGGGATTCCGGGATCAGGGAGGGATGATCCCTCCCTTGCCCCGGGATCTCGCCCTCCCCTTTAGCCCTGGTTTTTCCACGGTCCGCGGAATGTGTGGCCGGGCACCGTGGGTTGACCCAGCTCCGTGCAATTCCTCGCGAGGAGCCGGGAGCCGCGCACGGGGTGCAGCGCTCCTCGGGAGCACTGCGCCCATCGTGGGTAGGGTGGGGGGAGCGGGTGAAATAATTTAAATTAAAAAAAATACTTACCTTTTGCGCATGAGCGTTCGTGCACTGCTGGCCCTTTAATCCAAAAACACACACAAATGGCGGGCGTGGACGCCTCTCCTTCTGAGGTTGTCGCACGTCGCGTGTAAACAGAGGAGGGATCTCACGATAAACACAACGTGAGATCTTCCCTTCTCTGTTGCGGGCTAACCGGTAGGTCTAGCTAAGGCCTCAGTCCTTCACCCCGGAAGGGACTGGTATGCCATATTATAAGCAATTTGTTATTGTCTCCCTCCAAGCTGTCCGATGTATGCACTCGCATTCCCTGGGAACGATATACACTGCTTCACTACCTATCTTTCAGTTTGTAAATACAAATGGTATCTAACAAAAGGATTATGTTCAGAGTACCATTAGGAACATAGGAAGCGTCCTTAGATCTTCATCAGGTGAGTGTTTTATTGCACGCTCGTTACTGGACGCTCACAGATTTTTGCGGGTCCCTCTCACGATGTCATCTGCCTCCCGCCCCTTCTAGCCTTCTTTGTGTGACAAAAAAACACCCCAGTAAGTCTGACTCATTTTTACAGATGGAAGTTGCCGCTATGGGATCAAACTGGCCCACAAGTTGTTCACTTTCTCTTCCAAAAGAGGAAGTAATGAGGCACAAACGCACGAGTGGAGAAGTGACGTTAAACAAACATGATTTTCCCCTGTGTGATGATGCTCTTATATGGAGCTAGACCCGGGGGAGGCTGGTGGCTCTAATGTCAGTGGGCGGTGAATCTGCTCTGGGTTTCAGTTGAAATCATTCAGAACTTTAAAGGAGTACCTTGGATCGCTTCCCCCCTTGGATAGCTCTTTTAGAGTTCTGATTGGTTTTAACTGAATCTGGAGCCGATTCACTGCCCTACTGACATCGGAGTCACCAGCTTTCACTGTTAGACTGTTGGTCCATCTAGCTAGCTTGTGATTGTCTACTGACAGCAGCTTTTCAGGCAGGTCTTTCCCAGCCCTATCTGAGGATGGCAGGGATTGAACTTGGGACCTTTTGCATACCTGGGGTTATGCCCTTCTTTGTCAGGATGCCCTGGAAAGCTGGAAGAAGAAAGCATGCAGTGATTGTTTGAACTCACATTCTAAAATGGAGTAATACGTGACTCTGTCACTTCACTCCTACCACCTTATTCTGGATAATTTATAGAATTACTGGGATGATAGAACCTGCACTGTACTACGTCAGTTTGCACATTGGTTGTCATCGTTTTGCATGTGCTGCAGTGCCAAAATACCTCTCTGTATTCCATAAACTCTCTGTATACATTAAGCTAGCACATCCTTTGTTCCTGATGCGTGGGGAACGTTTAAAACTTCGAATATTCTGCATGGAGTCCAAAGTAGTTTAATCTAGACTTTTATCAGCTTGGTCTGAGTAATATGTAACATGATGCACACAGCTCCCAGGTTTGCTTCCTAGGAGGGCATTCACACTGCTTCTGTCTCCTGTCTCCCTGGGCAGAATCAATGGGCAAGAACGTCTTTTGTCAAAAGCAGAGTTTCCCATTTTCCCTTCAATGCAAGAGAAGATGGAATTGTCACTGCTTTTCGTACCAACTTGGGGACAAGACACAGGCGAACAGCGGTAGTTCACTCCCCACTGAAGTGGCAAAGGCAGGCAGCACAGAGGCAAATTATTTCATTGTTAAAAGTTAATGTTGGAGCAAATTACTGCTGTCTGAAAAGATAGCTGTAAGGACAGCCAGAAGGAGGAGGCTTTCCTATCTCCTGCCAGTGTTCAGAAGGTCGAGGAAACACTGAGCACAAGAAATATGATTTTGCTGAAAGCCTCCCCACTTCCCTGAGTGGTACCTGTTTTCAGAGGCAGCCACTGCAGAGTCCATTTGCTGTGAGGAAAGAGAGAGGAGAGAGAGAGAGAGAGAGAGAGAGAGAGAGAGAGAGAGAGAGAGAGATTATGATGTTTTCCTAGTATGGTGTACAAAAACCTAGATGGTCAGCATGAAGCAATAGGCAAGCATCCAGGCAAGCAGAGTTAATTTGTAAAGCAGTATTATTGCCTTCCCCAAAGAAACAGCATCCATCCACATAGGGGGCTTCACCCCCATCCATTCACCCCTGATATGAAGGATCCAACCGTGTAGCTCAGACACATGATTCTTATGAGCAGTGGAGGCTGGTGGCTCCAGTGTCAGTGGGGCGGTGAAACAGTACCAGCCAGAACTCTAAAGGATCTATCCAAGTTGCAGATTCACTACCCCACTGGCATTGGAGCCACCAACCTCCACTGGCTATGAGTAGTTTCAAGGGAGACAGAAAATTCTAGAGAAGGTTAGCCCAACATGTTGCCCTCTAGATGTGTTGGACTAAAACTCCCAGAATCCCCTGGGAGATGCTCTTGATGAAAGAAATGCAGTGCTGAATTTAGTATGAATTATTGTTGTTGTTATTATTATTATTATTATTATTATTATTATTATTATTATTATTCAGACAGTGAATCTATTGTATTAGTCACAGGGGTCATGATATTCCTATGATAACCTTTAATCATGAAGCTTGGGCTTTTCATTCTCCAGCAATGATGGTCTGCCCTTCAAAAAACAACTGTGAATCACACCTGACTCATACAGTCAACCAGGAAATCAAAATATTGCCTGGGAGAGTGATCTGTAGACCCATTTTGAGAGAAATATCGCCCAATCTTATGTCTCTTTACTCAGAAGAAGAGATTCAACCCCTATACATGCTTACTTGGGAGTAAGCCACAATGAATTCAGTGGAATTTACTTCTGAGTAAACATGCCTAGGTTGGAGTTCCACAACGCTGGCATGTACATACAAAGCCACCTGCAATTGGTTAATGTTAGATCAATTACATCAGTGTAGTGAATAAGAAATACATCTGAGGGCAAACCACAATCCTCTTCTAGCATCACTCTATATGGTCCCACCAATATCATAAAATCTGGAAGTATTTCTTCAAATAATGTATGTGGATACCCAGTGCCAAAAGTGGGTTTCTTCTCCATCCTCCTAACCATGTATTTGTGAATAGTTCTCAGATTATTATTATTATTATTATTATTAATATTAATAATATGATGATGAAAACAGCAAGCTATTAGTGGCAGCCACCACAAATGGACTTAAAAAGAATGTGCAATAATCAATAGACTTGTTTCTGCCCTCTAAGCATTTGAAAGATTCTTCAGTTCCTTGTATAATATTTCTGTTTTTCAGTAGTTTCTAACAATACAAAATTGTTAGTAGTTTCTAACAATTTACAATACAGGTAAATTGAAATAGATAAATTTCATGCAATAGTTCTCTTGCAATTCAGAACATATAAATGGATGCTGCTGTTTTTATACTGTTCTTTTTATGTCTCTGATGGTTTTTAAATTTTGTATACTTTTAATGTTTACTGTTTTTAGCTTTTGTGAACCGCCCAGAGAGCTTCGGCTGTGGGGCGGTATATAAATGTAATAAATAAATATAAGAAGATAAGATATTTCTAAATATAGTCGAAAAGCAAACTTTCTTTGCCCCATAAAGGGACATATCATAGCATATACATGCTTTAGGCTGCAATCCTGAACGTACTTTGTAAGGTATAAATCCTATTGTTGAGGTATTGAGCTGCAGGTGTATTGTTAGATGTTTTTACACTGTGTAATACACTCTTTTTCTTTTGGTCCTCTCAACCACTCAATGCTTTTGTGTTGTGCTTCTGTGCAACAAATTGCTTTTCTGTCTGGTAATTTGTTTTTCTGTCTGGTAATTTGTTTATCAAACAAACAACGAAAATAACAGTCAACTTTGACTTCAAAATTCATTTTCAGAATATGGAACATTGGTTACCTAGGCAAGTATTTGCACATCATGTAGGGAGCTTGTCTGTTAAATTGAAGTTTCTATTTACACATGGCCATTCCCACAGGGCTTAACCAGCCTTCCAGATGCTCCTTTTAGGAAGGCATTTTGGTTGCAATGAACCCCATTTCTTACTGGGCTTAGAAGGATGAGACCAATTGCTTTGCTCCAACTGCAGAGCCATCTACTGCAGCTGTTACAAAAGAGACCTAATTTACCACAGTCTGTGGGCGAAATCACCCCAGACCCTCCAGGGTTCCACAGATGGCTGACCACCTTCCCAAGCTCTACTCATTTTCCATGACCAGCAATTTTTGGGTGGCTTTCCAGCTTCGGTGCAGTTCCCCCCACCCCATTCTGAAAGGTCAGAATGCCTCTCCTATTGCTTAGTGCCTGTTTACACTTCCCTGTGCCTGTTTGCATTCTCCTTCCCTCTTCATTGTTTACTACAACTTATTAGATTGTAAGCCTATGCGGCAGGGTCTTGCTATTTACTGTGTTATCTGTACAGCACCATGTACATTGATGGTGCTATATAAATAAATAATAATAATAATAATAATAATAATAATAATAATATAGCAGGTAATAAATCCGAGCTGACACATGGTTTGTGGTAACAGAACACAAAGTAAAGTTTATTGAAATTTAACAGATCTTTGGTATTTCAATTTAGATCAAACCTGCTTATTTTTATATTTAAAACAACAATCCCAAGTCCCTTAAAATCTTATCTCTTCTCACTTTTCACACACCAAACACTCTCATGAGGCACAAGCCAGACTAAAACTCCCAGACTAAAACCAAAAACTACCACACAATCCCCTCAGCCAACCTATTTATACCCCTCCCTCCCCCTTTCTCACCGCATCACTAGCCACACCCACTCAGTCAAACATTCCGCACTCGCTAGACATACAAATCCAGACATACCTAAGGGATAGAAAGGTGGGTATTTCCACAGTTATCCAGTTGCTAAAGTCCTTGTTCATGCCACTCTAAAGTTTGTTTGTTTGCTTGCTTATTTAATTAATATCCCATCTCCCAGCCAAAAAATAGTGCTCAAGGCGACTAGCAATAAAATACACTTTTATTTTTATTTTAATTAACAAAACCTTAATTAAAATAAAACATAAAAACAAATACATTAAAATGCAATTAAAAACACAACAGTAAAAGAAATAAATGGAACCCAACCAATTAAAATCTCCTTCAGCAACAGACCAGCTTATATGCCCAAAGCCTGCCTGAATAAAAATGTCCATGCCTGTCAGCCAAAGAACAACAGAGAAAACTCCAACGTAGCCTCTCTTGGCAGGAAATTCTAGAGCCCAGGAATAGCTACCAAGAAGGCCTTCTCTCATGTCCCTCTGCCCAAAGATACTGCCAAGGGTGGTGTGACCATGAGAATGGACTACCCCCAAAATTGTAAAACCCAGGCAGCTGGTACTGAAGAAAGTGACCTTTCAGATATCTTGGTCCCAAGCCGTAACCAGCACTTTGAATTGTCCCTAGCTGATGTTTCAAAATCCCTATGTCCGTGTGGTTGCTTTACCATCTGCAGAAACAAATTGAACTGGAAGAAAGAAAGCTCCTAGTGCCAGCCCTATTTAAAAAACACACACACACCCTGTCTCATCACAACTGAGCTAAAAAGTGTCCATCTATATACAAATATATTTTATGCTGACAAACGGCAAAGCGGAGGCATGAGAAAAAGAGATCATATTTATTTATTGGTTTGTTTATTATATTTTTAGCCCACCCAATAAAAGATATTCTCTGGAGACCAAGAGCTAAAAGAACAAAATACATTATAAAACCACAAAAGCTATTCTAACAAGAGACAGAGGAATCCATATAAGAAATAGAAGAAACTAGCATTTTTGCTGACACCACAAAGAAGACTTTTGCCCTTTTAAGGATGGGAGTTGATCAGATCAGGTTGGCCAAAATTTATTTATTTATTACTTTTCTATACTGCCCAATAGCCAAATGGCAACTTTAGTTTAAGGGGAAATTGTGTTGCTTACCCAGGGCATTTCTCCTTTTTAGTGTGATTATTATGGGCTACTTTACATAAGTGGAGTGGGACAATAACGTGATTTGAATTGAATAGTTCCCCTCTGTTCAGTTCCATTGAGACAGTTCCATCTAGTGGCGGAAGATCCCACTTTTTTCAGGATGTTACCACTTTAAAAGTGGTTCTTCTCATGGTGGAATTTCTGGCGGATTCCATGGGAGACACCCTGGTTGTCGACAACATTGTGTAAAAGACCCGGAAACTTTCGTGAGTGGTCAATCACAAGCGTGCAATACATCACTCATTTACAAGAGCCAATAATATCTCAATATAAGACTGTTTCACCAGATTTAAAGAAAAAAAATCTGGGATTCACTGCTACACAATGTGGTGATGGGTTCTAGCCAAGGCATTTTGAATAAGGGACTGGGAAAATTCATAGATGATGGGGCTATCTGTGGTTATTAACTATAAGAGCTAAATAGACCTTCCATATTCAGAGATTTATATACTTCTGTGAGGATAAATAAGAGGAAATCCCTGTCTTCATAGTTCTCGTAGGAGCTTCCTAGAGTCATCTAGCTGGAAATAGCGCGATGAACGAGATGGATATTTTGTCTGATGTTCATTCATTGATATCAGCCTTCCCCAACCTGACTCCCTCCAGGGTTGTTTGATTGCAATACTTATCATCCTCAACCGTCATGGCCATTGGCTGCACTGGCTGGAGATGATGGGGGTCGTAGTCCAACATACCTGAAAGGCACCAGTTCGGGAAAGGCCAATACGTACTATTTGAATATGATGATCAGTCTTCCGGAGAAAAGATTTATGGTGCCATGGCAACAGTCACCATAGCAACTGATAAAGAATTAGCTGCCAATGAAGTGCAAATACTAAATACGGTTTCAGTGACAAGCAGAGGGTATTAATTACAGGGTTTTTTCCCCCACACCAAGTTTATGCAGTAGACCAAAGATATTTACATTACTCTGACACACATGAGAGAAAGAATAGCTCACAGGGCCAAAGCAAAGCAAGTTTCTACACAAAGGAATTCCGTTGTGAAGTGAGGCAAATCTTCCACAGAGCTGAGAAAGGAAGAGGGTAGAATAATCACTTGAATTTGACATAAATGGCAAAGAAGCCATGCCATTTCAGAGATTAATTGCTGGAGTCATATCTTTTATAAGGTAAATATTCCAAGAGTAATGTGTGATGTTGATTCTCCTATGAAGAACAGCCATCATTATTGCTAGCATTTATACAAAGCAACCAGATAGTCACCATTTTTAAACACACACACACACACACACACACACACACACACACACACACACACACACACACGTTGCTTGTTGTGCTCCTCAGGCAGAGAATATACTTACCTTGCTTTGCCTCTGCCTCACTTCATATCATTCCACCCGGCCTTACCTTCACCGCACCCCAAGACTCTTGCCCTTTGAATTGGCAGGAACTGGGCTTGTCACATTTGTAGACCCAAGACACGAATTGTTCTCAGTGAAATAATAAGACAAGAAAAAATGTAACTCCTTTCT
This sequence comes from Elgaria multicarinata webbii, assembly GCF_023053635.1. Lineage (NCBI taxonomy): Eukaryota > Metazoa > Chordata > Lepidosauria > Squamata > Anguidae > Elgaria > Elgaria multicarinata. The sequence continues at coordinate 11,300,454 of NC_086176.1, forward strand.
GCTAGAGCAGCCTTCTCCAACTTGGGGCCTTCCTAGACGAGGCCTTAGCGCGCCTTCTGTCCCGGCTTCCCTGCTGTGCGTCCAGATGACGCACAGGGGAATCCGGAGACAGGCCGCGCTGAGGCCTTCTCCAACGCGCCATAAGCGAATTCGCTTATGGCGCGCCTTTTCCCCAGCTCCGGCCTGAGGCCGGAGCTGGGGAAGGTCTAGGGACTTCCGTGGCTTTTTGCGGCTAATCGCTTACTCACGAGTAGCCACAAAAAGCCGCGGACTGGCCACAGCGCTGAGCGCTGTGCCCATCGGCTGGGAAGATCCCGGGAGGGAAAAGGAGGGGAGACGACACAGGACACACACGCACACACACACACGGAGGGAAAAGGAGGGGAGATGACACAGGACAGACACACACACACGCACACACACACGGAGGGAAAAGGAGGGGAGATGACACAGGACAGACACACACACACGCACGGAGGGAAAAGGAGGGGAGATGACACAGGACACACACACACACACGGAGGGAAAAGGAGGGGAGATGACACAGGACACACACACACACACACACACACGGAGGGAAAAGGAGGGGAGACGACACACGGGACATGGAGGGAGAGAAAGATCAGGAAGGGATCAGGAGCGGATGGGGGGGGTTTAACTAATAAAAAACCCTTACCTTCTCCGCAGTCTTCGGGCGCACGTGGCCCCTTTAAACTTTTTAAAAAATGGCCGGCGCTGCAGGGCTTCCGTCGTCCCTGCGCGTTGTGCGTCTAGGAGGCTGGGCGGCGCGCGTTAAAGTTTGCACGCCGTCGCCCCGCCTCCCTGCCGGCTTATCCCGGCAGGTCTAGCAAGGCCCTTGGTGTCCTCCAGCTGTATTGGGTTACAACTCCCATAATTCTATAGTGTGGGTTTATGAGAGTTGTACACGTCTGGAGGGCCCCAGGTTGGGAAAGCGTGTTCAGAGGAGGGCAGCCAGGATGATCAGGGGTCTGGAAACAAAGCCCTATGAAGAGAGACTGAAAGAACTGGGCATGTTTAGCCTGGAGAAGAGAAGATGGAGGGGAGACATGATAGCACTCTTCAAATACTTGAAAGGTTGTCACACAGAGGAGGGCCAGGATCTCTTCTCGATCCTCCCAGAGTGCAGGACATGGAATAACGGGCTCAAGTTGCAGGAGGCCAGATTCCGGATGGAGTTCAGGAAAAACTTCCTGACTGTTAGAGCAGTACGACAATGGAACCAGTTAACTAGGGAGGTTGTGGGCTCTCCCACACTAGAGGCCTTCAAGAGGCAGCTGGACAACCATCTGTCAGGGATGCTTTAAGATGGATTCCTGCATTGAGCAGGGGGGTTAGACTCGATGGCCTTATAGGCCCCTTCCAACTGTACTGTTCTATGATTCTAAAGTCTACACTAGAGCTTCTTCTGTTCCCCATCATTTCCCAAATAAGCCATGTTTTCCTGCCATTCTCCCCCTTGGCTTCACTGGAGCTAGCCTTGGTGCTGATCAGTTGCTAGAATTTATGGCTTACTCCCTGATAAGGATGCATAGGATTGCAAACTTACTTTAGGTGAAGCTAATTTTAAGAATGACCTGTCATTCATTGGAGCCCATCCCTGTGTTTCTGCAGGAGTCACTGTTTGAGGCATGCCTCATGGAACAGCAGTGAGTCATGCAGGGATGCAACAGGCAGCTTCCTCTGAGGGCAGGGTGATTCTGCTGCATCTCTGCAGCAAGAGTGACTGAATAATCCAATAACAGGCACTTTGTAAAAATGGAACAATTATCCATCCCCAGTGGAGCATGATTGGAATGAGGCAAGAGTAGAGTATAGATGAAGCAAGCATCTTCTTCAGTTAGTGAACATAATTTAAGAAGCCCTGCTGGATCAGACCAAAGGACTATCTAATTCAGCATCCTTTTACTCTCATTGGTCAACTAGGTGTCTATAGGAAGCCCCAAAGCAGAACATGACAGCATGTCCTGATGGATCCTTAAGTCTTGCAGGAACTTGAATTATTTGTTTCCTTGTGGCACACAGTTTTGGGGTATTACTGTTTCCAGAGGTGAAATTTCAAAGGATAGTTAATTAGGATTTGAGGCTACCACATCAGGGTGTGTGACTTCCAGGAAGCTAGCTAGCTTTCTTTAACAGCTGTGCGACAGGTGGACATTCAGCAGGTACAACCCTTTCCATCTCCAGATCTCCATGTTTCACCTGATGGATTTCTACCTGGTTGTGTTAAAGACACAAGAGCCTCTTTCAGAAAACTTGATGGCAACTCTAACTTTACTCGTCTTTAGACAAATCCATGTTACTATAGGGATATATTTCCAAACCAGGGTTTTCTTGCGTGGCTTACTTCATTTCCCAGCCACAAGGGGGCGTAGCTGGCTTTTCAAATTATCTTTTCCACTGACACTCCTCACAAAAACGAAGACCTGCAGGAAAGTGCCAGCAAGTGGATACCAGGTATGGGTGATGGTGTTCAGAAAAATAAATGTTATCCTTATTATGTATCATTTCTCATGTTTGATTGAGATGTAGACAAACCTGCCGAATGTGTAGACTGTGATCTTGGAGGAATATTCATGCATTCTAGGATATCTATCCATGAATGACTGTGGGCACAAGGGGGGGCTTGAAACCAAGACCACTGGCAATTTGACCCAGAACTCTGGATCACTACCTACTTGCCAGAAATAGCAACTAGCGGTCTTGCTCTTTGCTGCCCCTATGTGCACAACCCTATGCGCACAACCCAACAACCCCCAAGCGGGGATTGCAGATGCAATGTGGGTACCATGGCTCGTCCAAACCCAGCCAATATCCATTTGGCTATACCTGATTCAACTGCTGCATGGGACTCAAAAGGTATATATAAAGTTTTCCAGCTGGGACCTTTTACTTACTGTTATGTGGGATCTAAACTTCTTTTAATAAGGCTAAGGCCAGAATGCAAGACTGGAATCATGAATCAGAAGAACTGGGTTTTTTATTTTATTTTTAAAAAAACTTTCATTGTTCAGCAGGCTTTTGTAAGTTTACCTTCTTGCATTGTTTATGATATTTTGTGATATTGTTGATTTTCGATCATTTCTCTTTCATCTCACACTATTGCCCCGCTCGTGCTCTTCATTCCTCTGATGCCATGTTTCTCGCCTGCCCAAGGGTCTCTACTTCCCTTGCTTGGCTTCGTCCATTTTCTTCTGCTGCCCCTTACGCCTGGAATGCTCTTGCAGAACATCTGAGATCCACAAGTTCAATCGCAGCTTTTAAAGCTCAGCTAAAAACTTTTCTTTTTCCTAAAGCTTTTAAAACCTGATGTTGTTTGGACTCTATACTGTTAGTTTTACCCTACCCTGTGCCTGTTTACCCTACCCAGTGCCTGTTTGCATTCTCTTCCCCTCCTTATTGCTTTATGATGATTTTATTAGAATGTAAGCCTATGCAGCAGGGTCTTGCTATTTACTGTTTTACTCTGTACAGCACCATGTACATTGGTGGTGCTATATAAATAATAATAATAATAATAATAATAATAATAATAATAATAATAATAATATGTGCCACTATTGTGGCTAGCTAGAGAATGGTATTGCAGCATCTGGTTCAATGGTTGTCAGGCGACATCACATTTTTTTTAAAAAAAATATTTATTACATTTCTATATCACCCAATAGCTAAAGTTCTCTGGGCAGTTCACAATTATCAAAACCACAAAATACATGATAATATACAATATAAATGTTTAAAAGTTTAAAACCATAATATAAATTTAAAAAAAAATAAAAATAAAACATAGCAGCAGTGCAAAGATTTAAAATAGAGCAACAGGTTTAAAACAACAGAAACTGAAAGACTAAAATGCCTGGGAAAACAAAGTCTTTTAGTGCCAAAAAGGTCAACATAGGTGCCAGGTGAGCCTCTCTAGGAAGTTCTTTCCACAGCCGGGGTGCCACAACAAAGAAGGCCCTCTTCTTAGTAGCCAATAAAATTCCTCTTGGTCCTATATAGCTTCAGAAGCTTGCCTTGCCTACATCCCCTGTTTGAGTAGCTTGGGTGAAGATTAGGCTGAAATTGGAGTGTGCACATTCCAGTGCTAGTTCAAGATATTTTGCTGCCTGGTAGCAGAGTACCAAATGGTCCCCCTCCCATTTTAGGCCCAACACCCTAAAACACTGTACCATTCAGACTTCAGTTCAGCAGTCCCCCTAACTCCTGCCACCTGAAGCAGCCTGTTTCACCTTGCTGCATGGAAGGGCCAGCACTGACACTTGCTTCCCAGCTCAGTAATTATTTTGCCTCCAGGCTACAAGTCCCGACAATAATCAAAGAGAAATAGGACCAATGGCAAACTGTTGCCCTGTTTTCTAGCACAAAAGAATGTCTGAACAGCGACCCCAAATCAATGGATGAATGTGGCATGGTGATTGCTCCCACACATCATTGCTTGGCACTTACATTTGGTTAAATATGATTCACTCTATGTGAACTGCCCAAATCGTGATACCTGCCACTTTTGGGCAGACTCTGCACACATAGAAGGTGTGCGTGGGAAAGTTATTTATGATGTAGGTTTTCTAAAATAAGCACAGGAATTATTCACAGAAAACTGGTGACTTCTGTAGTTGACGCACAGTTTAGAAGGTGTGTGTGGGAAAGTTATGATGTAGGTTTTCTTGGAGTACCAAATTAGAAATTAGTTATAGCATTGATCATGCCAGTTATCTGCACCGTCCCCCACGGTTCCTGTATACAGGTGGTGTGGATGCAACGTGGAATCTAACCACACACAAGCAGTTTCCTTTTAGTAGGGTGACCCTATGAAAAGGAGGACAGGGCTCCTGTATCTTTAACAGCTGTATTGAAAAGGGAATTTCAGCAGGTGTCATTTGTATATATGGAGAACCTGGTGAAATTTCCTCTTCGTCATAACAGTTAAAGCTGCAGGTGCCCAGCCCTCTTTTAAATCTGGTCACTCTAGTATAGCTCCTACACCTTTAACTGTTGTGATGAAGAGGGAATTTCACCAGGTTCTCCATATATACAAATGACACCTGCTGAAATTCCCTTTTCTATGCAACTGTTAAAGATACAGGAGCCTTGTCCTCCTTTTCATATGGTCACCCTAATTTTAGCCCCTGATGGCTGGGGTACGAAATCCACCCTTGCGGTTCCTAAAAGAGGGGTGGGAAATGACCATATTATCCTCTGCATCCCAAGTTATTCCTAGACCCTGATATTACCAGTGCAGATATCGATAATGTGACACTTGATCATGTGCAGGACTGAGCCAAAAGTGGGAGAAGGTTTCATTGGCTGAAAAAAGAACCCCCTTTTCAATAAGCTTTCAGAGAAACCCTACAGACAGTGGTGAAAGTGTTCTCCCATGAAGAGTAAGGGTAGGAAGTATTTCCCTCACTCTGAATTAGCTTCATGGTATGGTCATAGAATCATAGAATAGCAGAGTTGGACGGGGCCTACAAGGCCATCAAGTCCAACCCCCTGCTCAATGCAGGAATCCACCCTAAAGCATCCCTGACAGATGGTTGTCCAGCTAGTGTGGGAGAGCCCACAACCTCCCTAGGTCACTGATTCCATTGTTGTACTGCTCTAACAGTCAGGAAATGTTTCCTGATGTCCAGCTGGAATCTGGCTTCCTGTAACTTGAGACCGTTATTCCGTGTCCTGCACTCTGGGATGGTTGAGAAGAGATCCTGGCCCTCTGTGTGACAAGTATTTGAAGAGTGCTATCATGTCTCCCCTCCATCTTCTCTTCTCCAGGCTAAACATGCCCAGTTCTTTCAGTCTCTCTTCATAGGGCTTTGTTCCACAGACCCGTGATTAACCTGGTTGCCCTCCTCTGAACACGCTCCAGCTTGTCTGCGTCCTTCTTGAATTGTGGAGCCCAGAACTGGACCCAATACTCTAGATGCGGCCTAACCAGGGCTGAATAGAGAGGAACCAGTACCTCACATGATTTGGAAGCTATACTTCTATTAATGCAGCCCAAAATAGCATTTGCCTTTCTTGCAGCCATACCACACTGTTGGCTCATATTCAGCTTGTGATCTACAACAATTCCAAGATTCTTCTCTTTTGTAGTATTGCTTTGTAGTAGAATTTGTAGCAGTATTTGTAGTAGTATTTGTTTGTAGTATTGTCGTGTGGCAAAAGCTGATTGGCTGTGTGGCACCTCTCATACTCTCTTTCCCTTTACAGAGCTGTACGTTTCTTCCAGTATTTAGCCAGCCTGAATGTAGCCCTTCCCACCTTTCTGTTGAACTTATCTCCCTTCCTTTAAAATGAGAGAGAGAGAGAGAGAGAGAGAGAGAGAGAGAGAGCACTTTAATGGAGAGCCATTAAAATCCACTTTCTTCCCGTGGCATTTCACAAGGCTGCTGTCTGCAGTGCAAGGCAAGGCGAATGTTTGGGCCCCCGAAAGAAGGGCAGGTTGTGATTCACTTGAGAGAGTCCAATGACATCATCAGCCCCGCGGCCATTGTGTCAGCGAGTTGTTGTTGCAAGAGGTACCAGCAGGCACAGAGAGGGAACGGAATGTGCTGTTTGTTCCAAGGACATGGACGGTGTGCTCCTTATTGTGCGTTGTGTGTGTGTGTGTGTTTACGTTTCTTTAACCGAGGGCAAAACATTTTTAACATTTGAAAGAAGGGATGTGAGTAAAAACAGGACACACTTGGCAGGAAACAATGACCTCGTTGCTCCATCCCTCCACCTTCCGCTATGGCCCTAAGACCCTCCCTCCACCGACCACTACACTCCATCATTAAAGAAACATAGGAATATTGAGAGCTGCCTTATACTGAGCACCATCACACCTACTTCCCCCCCCCCCCCCGGTATGCATCTGCGATTTCCACCTCTGTTCCGTTAGCACATCAAACACTGGTCACTCTCACGCGTGTGCGTTCTTGTGCTGTTTTGCACCGGTTTACCTTTTCACCTGCGCTTCCTGGTATCACCACTCTGCTCACCCCACTCCTTTTCCTTCCTCCTCCAGTTCATTGGTTCTTGTGGTTGATGGACACTGTGCCTTCCCCCTCCCCTCGCTCTGGTTTTGTTGTCTACTGTTTTAACGATTTAGCGTCTGATCGATTAGGTGCTGTTTCTTCCTTCCAAGGGGAGAAATAGGCCGTAGCTAGACCTATTTTCTTTCCCACAACAGAGGAGGGAAGATCTCGCATTGTGATTGATGCGAGATCCCGCCTCCGTTTATACATAAGGCGCGACGACCTCCGCCATTTTTTTTATTTTTTAAAGAAGATGGAGCGCATGAACGGTCATGCACAAAGGTAAGTTGTCGTTTTTTTAAAAAAACTTAATTGCTTCACTCCCCCACCCTACCCCCGATGGACGCAGCACTCCTGGCTCCGCGTGAGTAATCGTGCAGAGCTGGGTCAAGCCGCGGCAACAGGCCACACATTCTGTGGTCTCGGGCTCAGCCCGGGACCGTGGAAAAAGCGGGCCCAAAGTGGAGGGCGAGATCCCGGGGCAAGGGAGGCATGATCCCTCCCTGATCCTCGGATCCCCTGTGCATCATGTGGATGCACAGGGATGATCCCGGGGTTCGCCCTGGGATTTTTCCCGGTCTAGCTAAGGCCATAGTAATGAGAGAGCAATGAGAGTAGGGTTGGAGCAGTGGAAGTACGTTCGAGCGACTCAGCACGCCCTCCTCTTTCTTCAGCAAGATGGTAAATAAGGCACGACGAAAGTGCGCTAAAACACTGGTGTGATGGAGCTCTCAGACCATTGGGCCATCTAGCAGCACAGTACCATCCTGTGATATAAGAAAAGTGCCTCTGGGTGGGCACACCAGCAGTGGGGGACTGCTTTCAGCCCAAAGGATGGATTCAATTCCAGTGGTAGGCGGGGCTAAAGACAAGGGGGCGGGGTCAAAAATACAGGAAAAAATGCAGCTTAGGTTAGCTTAAAGTTCTTACTGCCAGTAACTAAGCCTTAAGAGAGGCATTGGAACCTTTTTGAATGGGGGTGGGGGGAAGCTGCACAAAAGCCAGGAAGCTGCCAAACGATTGGTGTTTGAGGAAAAGGGGTGGGGTCAGGGGAAGGGTGTGTGGCCATCTGGTGACACCACCACCTCTGAGGGACAATCTGAGACCTCAGCAAGGACGGATTTGGCCCCCAGGACTGAGGTTCCCTACCCCTGATGTACGGAGTGCCTTTTCCCCATTAAAAGTCAAGGCGTTTTTGTATCTCGAATGTACATTATATGTGATACCTTCACATATGTTACTACCGCAGACTGGTTACAGAGGCACTGTAGATTCCCATACCCTATTTCAACAAGCTAGGAAAGACATACCCATGAATGATGTTGGGAACGTTAATGGTGATCACCACGATCTAATTCTTCACACTGGAGTGCATTCAACGGCAGTAAAGGTTACACAAGAACGTAAGAAGACCCATGCCACATCAGACCAAGGGTCCATCTAGTCCAGCATTCTGTTCACACAGTGCCCAACCAGCTGTTGATCAGAGACCTACAAGCAGGAATTGGTGCAACAGCACCCTCCCACCCATGTTCCCCAGCAACTGGTGTAGATAGACTCAATTCATCAAGACTAGTAGCCACTGATAACCTTCTCCTCCAGGAATTTAAAGCCGTCCAAATTGGTGGCCATCACTACATCTTGTGGTCGTGAATTTCATAGTTTAAATATGGGCTGTGTGAAGAAGTCCTTCCTTTTATTTGTCCTGGATCTCCCACCAATCAGCTTCATGGGAGGACCCCATTGGGTTCTAGTATTTTGAGAGAGGGAGAAAAATGTCTCCCTGTCCACATTCTCCACACCATGCATAATTCTGTACACCTCTATCACCTCTCCCCTCAGCCTCCTCTTCTCCAAGCTAAACAAACCCAGCTGTTGCAACCTTCCTTCATAGGGGAGTTGCTCCAGTCCCTTGATGATTTTAGTTACGTTAGTCACTGTCTCACATAGTCTGAATGGGGAGGAAGACCAATGTGGAAAGTAATCAGATCTTTCTAAACCACAGTGTCTCGGGCTATACTACAAACCTATATCGTTATTGTTTCAGTTTAGCTCAGCAGAGAGGCTGGTGGCTATGATGTCAGTGGGGCAGTGATGTCTGCTCCAGGTTTCAGTCAGAGCCAGTCAGAACCTTGGATAGCTCCTTTAGAGTCCTGACTGAAACTGGGAGCAGATTCACTGCCCTACTGGCATCAGAGCCATCGGACTGCCCTGGTTTCACTGCCATGACTTCCCTCTCGCTGACTCCTGAGAATAAGAACACAGGACGTCACCTCATACAGATTCAGAACATTGGGCCATCTTGCTTGGTATTGTCTACTCCTGCCTTCCCCAGCCTTGTGCCTGCTCACCATCAGCCCCAGTGGTCAGGAATGCTGGGAGTTGTAGTCCAACCCCCCTGGAGGACACCAGGACTGGTCTACTCTGACTGCAGTAGGGTTGCAGAGATGGGCCTTTCCCAGCACTACCTGAGACCTTCTGGAGCTGAAGCAACTGCTCTATCCCTTTCCCTGTAGGTCCTAATGTGGGGCAGGTGCTGTGAGAACTCTGAAGGCCCTTCCCCCTCACAGGACAACATAAAAGAAGAGTCCTGCTGGATCAGACCAAAAGCCCATCTAATCCAGGAGTGGGCAACTTGTGGCCCTTCAGGTTTGGGACTGCAACTCCCATTAGCTCTAGTCAGCTTAGCCAATGATGTGGGATCATGGGAGTTGTAGGCCAAAACATCTAGAGGGGCACAAATTGCCCAACTGTGATCTAATCTCACGTCCTCTTTCTCCTCAAACCTCTGAATGATTTCACCCAGAAGTTCCACATAGATGTTAAAAGAGATGAGCCAATGGGCACCAAGGTGGAACCCTGTGGCCGGCCACACGCCAACATTATGGGATGGAACAACAGCCTTCCTGCTCCACCTTCTGGAATGACAGGAGCCAATCAAGAACAACTCCTCCAGACCCATCCTAGCAACCAAATGCAGAAGGAGAGTGTGGTCCATGACACTGGATGCTGTTGAGGGGTCCAGAAGAATGCTCAGGATGGGATCCTCCCCTGCTGATCGCCCAGCACAAGTCACCCACCAAGGCACCCAACTCAGTTTCAGTCCCCAAATCAGTCCGGAAGCCGGACAAAAATTGCTTTAAGTGATCAGTGTCCTTTAGGAAAGCTTGAGCTGATTCTGTTGGGGCACCAGCAGGCGATCTACCAGGGGATGAAGAGCAGAACTGCGGAGGACTTGCCTCACTGAATGCTCTTTCTTTGTCGCGGATAACCGAGAGGCCTCCTGATGGATGCATGGAGGCCCACCTGCGCACGGGCGTAATTTATAGCCGGTGACATAAAGCTGGGATAAGTGCTGCTCGCTGCCCTTGTGTTAACCTTCTACCCACAGGGGCCTTGAGCTCAATTAGTTGTGCTGTTAAGAGTTTCGGCTTTTTAATGGAGAAATTGATTAAACGAATGTGCAAGTTAAATGACTGTCTACTCTGGTTATGGCCCTGGAATCGTTTACCCCGTTTCCTCATTAGGCTATTTTCTGACCTCCTTTTCTTGCTAGATGTGAACATTTGCTGACAGGGTAACTATGAAAGACCATTAGCCCTTTATCTGTGTCATGAGGACGCTCTTTTTTCATGTAGACCTGGGAAAGCGTGAAGAGGTCAGCCTGGAAGAAAAATTGCACTGCCTGGTCATATTATGGAAAGCGGCTGGCCTCCTTCTAGGCCAAGTGAGGCCTGTGGGCCTGCAGAGGGCCCGCAGCTAAAATGAGGTCCTGGAGCAGCTCCTTAGAGTGCAACCCTATGCCTTTTTAGACGGGAAAAAGACCTACAACCCAGCATCCCCCAGAATGCAGGGACTTGTAGGTCTTTTTTTCTATCTGAACATGCATAGGATTGAGCTCTTAACAGATATAAATCTGAACTCATTGAAGTATCTCCCATGTAATTGGGGGAATGGTGTTGGGAATGAGTGTACTAGTTTATCTGCATGGGGCTGATAGAAGGGGACATTTTGGGAATTGTAGTCCAAGGCATCTGAAAGTTAACAGGTTGGGGAACACTCTGGGAAGAATTTCCTTCAGCCAGCCAAAATTAGTCTGACAGGTATTACTCAGAGGACCTTCTCTTCTGCTGCTCCCAGACTGTGGAATGGCCTGCCGGAGGAGATTCGACAACCTTTTAGCATCTAAGAAAGCTATAAAGACTGATCTCTTCCAGCAGGCCTCTGCAGTGGAATTTTAGGGTGCTTTTAGAATGCTTTTAGGAATTTTTTTTAGGATGTTTAAAAACATATACTATGTTTTTAATCAGTGTTTTACGTATTCTATACTTACTGTTGTTCCCCCGCCTCGATCAAAATGGAGAGGCGGGTATGAATAATAATAATAATAATAATAATAATAATAATAATAATAATAATAATAATAATAGAGTCCTGCTGGGTCAGACTTGTCAACCATTCTGCTTCCAACACAGCCTGGCTGGATGCCCCTGGGGTGAGCTGGGAGTAAAGATTTATTCCCAGTAGTATCTGATTTTCAGCAGTGCACTGCTTCTCTGAACATGGCAGTATTTGAGCTACCATAGCTGTTAAGGACATCAGAACTGCCTACCTAGGTCAGATCAGACCAAGTTCCAACAGCCTCCAGCTGGACGCCTCTTGGAAGCTGAAAAGCAGGGGAGGAACAGGCTTCTTGTTCCCAGTAGCTAGTATTCAGAGGTATACTGTCACTGAACTGGTAGGTTTGCTAATAGCCAATTAGCCTATTAGCTCATGGCTAATAGCATATTAGCTCATTGCTAACAGCCTTAGATAGATGAGATCCATCCTCCATTAAAACAAACATGCTGTGCATGTAGAAAACTGGCACAGGAGACAGGACTAGACCAGCGTGTCTCTCCCCAGTGTGTTATAGTCTTTGTTATGCAAGGAGGTTGCAAAATAAAGAAACATGGGGAGTGTTCAAAAATGGTATCCCAGAGCTGCAGCCTGTAGTAGAGTCCACTCAGCTATTTCAGCACTCTACCACTTCATTCGGCTCTGCTGCAGGCATAGATCAGGTCTAAGTTGCTGGCCCACGTGACTTCTCGTGGGCAGACATTCCATAAGTTAGTTACGTGCGGTGTGAAGAAGTCCTTCCTTTGATTGGTCCTGACCACACTGCCAGTCAAGGCCGGCCCTTCCATGAAGCAGCCCGATGTGAGTGCAAAATTTTGGAAGCACGCCGGCATTGACTGTGCCTGCAGGTGCATTCACTGCTTCTTGGTCCCGCCAGCCGCCTGCAAGGGCCAGCAAGACCAAGAAGTAGCTGCTCCTGCAGTCCTCCCAGCTGGCTCCTGCCCGGTGGCTGTGCTCACCGCTTCGTGGTCCCACTGGCCATGTGCAGGCAGCGGCGGGTGGGATCAAGAAGCGGTGAGCGTGGCCGGTGGGCACAGCCCAACACCTGCCCAAGCAAGCAGTCTAGGTGGGCAGGAGGCATGCAAGTAAGTGGCCACTTCTTGGTCCTACCGGCCACCTGCACGTGGCCAGTGGGGTCAAGAAGTGGCAGCTGCTCGCTCGCATGCCTCCCGTCAAGCTGGACGGCTTGCTTGGGCAGCCAGCTGCACATACCTTGGTCCCACTGCCTTGGTCCAGACCTGCTGCCAGTCAATTTCATGGGATGAACCTGAGTTGTAATATTACAAGAGAAAGAAGGGGGGAACCCCCTCTACATGCCATTCATCTTTTATCATATCCCTCCCATTAATAAGAGCCTCGTATGGCGCAGAGTGGTAAGCGGCAGTTTCTGCAGCTGATACTCTCCCCACGGCCTGAGTTCGATGCCAGCGGAAGCTGGTTCTCAGGCAGCCGGCTCAGGTCGACTCAGCCTTCCATCCTTCTGAGTTCGGTAAAATGAGTACCCAGCTAGCTGGGGGGAAAGGTAATAACGGCCGGGGAAGGCCATGGCAAACCACCCCGCTACAAAGTCTGCCAAGAAAACATCAGAGGAAGCAGGCATCCCTCTAGGAGTCAGCAATGACTCAAGTGCTTGCACGAGAGGTTCCTTTCCTTTCCCATTAATCATCTTTTTTTCTGAATTAAAAAGCTACCAGTGCTTTACCCTTTCCTCACCACAATGGTGCTCCGCCACCCACTTTGTGCCCAATATAATCACAAGCACGGGTTGCCCCCCTGCCTATGAATACCAAATTTCCCTTTCGCTGCTGTGCCTCCCCATGGCCAGATCAATGCCTTCTGGCCATTCTCTTCTCTTTCCAAGGCCCCCTCTTGAATTCTTTCGTTTGATTGTTGACTCAGTAATTTCCACCCAGTGAATTAACACTCATATCTGTGTAGGGACAAAATCCATTCTATCGACGTTCACCCAGGAAGTCATTAACAGCAGAGAAGCTGGATCCATTATCCCTGCCTGACAGCCTACTCTTTGCTGCAAATCAACCTCGTGCTGCTGTACGATTAAGGTGACCTTGAAACACTGTGGAAGGGTGGGCAGCTCATGGCTTTAGCTGTCCTTTGGTTTGGTTTGACCTTTGTGTTTTTCTTATCCAACATTTTGAGGCAAGAATCTCCACTTGTGCACAAGTTTTTCCCCCATTGCAGCAAAGTATTATTTCTTAAAGACCCAAGTAGGAAAACTGGAGGAAGCTAGCTGAAAATACAGATCTTTTGTATATTTGAACAGCCACTTGCGAACCTGACAGAGTAATAACCCTAGCTTTGAGTTAAGCTCACTGCACGGGACAGGATCACTGCTAGATCCCCTTGAGCTGGTAGTGCAAAATGCTAGAACGGCACAGCGAATCTCTGCCAGAATAATGATACTGATGCAGAGCGAGGGCAGGAAGGTTTTCTGAGGTCATTGACCCTTCTGCAAACAAGCACGTCATGGCCATGCACCATTCATTCCAGACCAGGCATGGACCGAATCCCCAGGAGAAAGATTCTCCAAATCCAGCAAAATCTCTGGGTTAGGATGATGGAGTTTGCTGACAACTCTAATGACAGCACTGCTGTTTACTCAATAATCTTTTCTTTTTCATAAATTCAGTAAACAAAATAGGAACACACCCCTTCAGCCCATCAAAGATGCTCCCTTAATTCTTTCCTTGTAAGATCTGGTCAGCACTATGCAAGGCATGTCTATGAGATGCAGGCTCATTAACCATGATAGCACATTAACACCTTTTGGGATGTTGAACTGGTGCCTGGCTGTGACAATGGCCTGGATGAGGGCTAATAAACTGAAACTCAATCCAGACAAGACTGAGATGCTGTTAGTAGGTGATTCCGCTGACAGGATGGGGTGTGTGTGTTCTACCGGTTCTGGATGGGATTGCACTCACCCTGAAGGAGCAGGTTTGTAGCTTGGGGTGCTTTTAGATCCATCATTGTCACTGGAGGCTCAGGTGACCTCAGTGGCATGGAGTGCCTTCTACAAACTCCGGTTGGTGGCCCAGCTACGCTACGCCCCTATCTGGACAGGGATAACCTGGCTTCAGTTGTCCATGCTCTGGTAACCTCCAAGTTAGATTACTGCAATGCGCTCTACGTAGGGCTGCCTTTGAAGATGGTTCGGAAGCTGCAGCTCATGCAAAATGCAGCGGCCAGATTCATTTCGGGAACCAGAAGGTTCAAGCATATAACACTTTTTCTGGTCCACTTGCACTGGCTGCCTGTATGTTTCCGAGCCCAATTCAAGGTGCTGGTTTTGACCTATAAAGCCTTACACGGCTTGGGACCACAATACCTGATGGAACGCCTCTCCCAATATGAATATACCCAGTCACTACGTTCAACATCTAAGGTCCTCCTCCGGGTGCCTACTCCGAGAGAGGCTTGGAGTGTGGCAATGTGGGACAGGGCCTTTTTGGTGGTGGCCCCCAGACTGTGGAATGATCTCCCTGATGAGGCTCGCCTGGCACCAATGTGGCTATCTTTTCAGCGCCAGGTTAAGACTTTCCTCTTTTCCCAGGCATATGGCGGCACATCTTAATCACCCACATGTTTAGTTTTTTAACGGTTTTTAATGCTTTATGTGTGTATGTTCTGTGTTTTAGAATTTTAAATTTTGTATACTCATTTTTATCTTAATTTTAGAATTTCTGTAAACCGCCCAGAGAGTCCTGGCTATGGGAGCAGTATATAAGTGTAATACATAAATAAAATAAATAAATGATTATGGTGATGATGATGATGATGATATCGATATCACTGCCTGAGCATGCACCTAATTATCCATGTCATCCTGACACACAGCCCCCAACATTTTGCCACTGAGGTAATGCTGCCCTCACTAGCCCTGCCACAAAGGGGAATTGCTCTCTTGGCTAAAGATATATTAGCAAAAAAACCATAATTGACCAAACACACACACATCCATATTTAACAGACTGCATGTTTGCTAAGAGGAAGAGCAGAAGGTAGAAGGAAAAGAGGAAGAACAAACAAGAGATGGATTGACTGCATAAAGAAAGATATGGACATGAAGTTACGTAGGGTGACCATATGGAAAGGAGGACAGGGCTCCCATATCTTTAACAGTTATCTAGAAAAGGGGATTTCAGCAGGTGTCATTTGCATGCATGCAGCACCAGCTGAAACTCCCTCTTCATCATAATAGTTAAAGCTGCAGGAGCTCTTCCCTCTTTTGTATCTGTCAAAATGAAGGAGGGGGAAAAACACTGTGAATCCAATGAAAAAGAAGAGATAGCCTCTAGTGTTGGAAAATAGAGAAAGGTTTTTATCTTTTGCTACATATGTCTTCAATCTTTAAAAATTGTATTGTTGTAAAAGGACTTAATGTATCAAAAGTTCAGTGTAAGAACATCTACAGCAGAGAAAGAATGAAAAAACTGTTGCATCTAGCTGTTTTAGCTCACTGTATTTGGACTTGTGGTTCACGGATGTTATTTTGTTTCAGAAGCTCCTGAAGAAGGATCGGGAGATCCGAAACGTCCTTTTACAACAATACAATTTTTAAAGGTTGAAGACACATGTAGCAAAAAATAACCCCCCTTTTCTATTTTCCAACACTAGAGACTATCTCTTCCTTTTCATTGGACTCTTTTGTATCTGGTGAAGAGGGTAGCTTTAACTGTGGAGATGAAGAGGGGATTTCACCAGGTGCTGCATGCATACAAATGACACCTGCTGAAATTCCTTTTACTAGACAATTGTTAAAGATATGGGAGCCCTGTTCTCCTTTCCATATGGTCATCCTACTCATGAAAAGTAAAAGGGATTAAGTAAGAAATGATAAAACATTGGTCTTCAACTGGTGGGTTGTGTCCCAGAAGTATGTCACACCATAATCTAAAATTGACAGCATACCACTATTATTCTACCAGCATTGTGCGGACTTTATACTGTTAGTTTTACCCTACCCTGTGCCTGCTTACCCTACCCTGTGCCTGTTTGCATTCTCTTCCCCTCATTGTTTTACTATGATTTTATTAGATTGTAAGCCTATGCGGCAGGGTCTTGCTATTTACTGTTTTACTCTGTACAGCACCATGTACATTGATGGTGCTATATAAATAAATAATAATAAATAATAATAATTAGTCAGGTGGAGCAGGATAAGAAAAAGAGAATGAACAAGACAGAGAGAGGTTTGAGGAAAACCAAAACCAAAAAAAGATTTTAAAAGTGGGCTTTTTTAAAAAAAGTATATGTACAAGTGATTTCATGTCGCAGATTGGGGTTATAGACGGATCTTTGGTTTGAAAAAGCTTAAGTTCACTACCAAAGAATCTTGTCATATTAGAAATCAAATGAAGAAAAAAACATCATAAGCAGCTGATTAATTGTGACAGGTGATGCTTGTGAGAAAACAGTTCCAGCGAACAGATGCAGTGTAGGAGAACAGCCACAGGAGAAGTAGAATAGCAGGTGGCTAAATGCACACAGATTCCCTCGGGGTGGGCTGGACATACTGGAGAAAACCACCCAGCCATGCCCAAGCAGCAGTTGAAGGACTAAGTCCATTTTGAGGTGGACATCTTTCCTTTTTCGCTCAGGTAGGCACCCGCCCCCCCCCAAATTGGACCAATGAACCGACGTCAGAGAAGAGTCATTGCTTTTGTTGTCGGACGGGGATCTAAACTAAAAGTGAGCTTTTGTAGTCGTTGGGCAATCGGCTTAGAGCCTTCTTGGCAATTTCAGTGCCCCACGCTGTTCCAGGAGCAATGGCGGGGTTAACTGTCCATCTACCTTCAACCTTGAATTGTTATAAGAACTATCTTGCTGGATGAAATTGAGGCCCATCCAGACCCTCACCCCAACAAAGTCACGTTGAGAGATTTTCCTAGTCCTATCAGAACTTCATTTCACTCAAAATTGCTCTGAATTTCAGTGATATTTCTAATAGGGTCCCAATGGAACATTGTTATGCCACCTCCATTCAATGGGGACCTAAAGTTTACATTTCCCTTCAGCCCTTTGAATTAAATGGAGCCAAGAGATTCTGAATTAACTGGAATGTGTATTAGAGTTAAATCCGTATATGTCATGAGCTGGCCTAAAGCCAGTACCACTGGGGGAGAAAGTCTCACGGGCTCTTCACCAGCTGGGAGTGAACCCTCTCCAGAGCTTATCTCGTCAAGGGCAAATAATACACAGTCAGTGGGAAGCCAACATTCTTCCAGGGGGGGAAGCATGGAGAGGTTAGCCGATCCTAGAGTATGCCGCAGACTAAAATGGGCGGAGCTAAAGGAAGGCAAGAGAAAGTCAGCCCGGCTGGCGTCCCATCAGAAGCTGCCTCAGAACTAGTCTCTCTGAAGTTAACGAGTCTTGGGAAAGGGCTTTCTATTCTTCTTGAAAGGACAATTGTCTAGCTTAGTTTGCATAGTTTTGCCTAGAGGAAAGTTCCTAGAGATTAGACCCTCTTCAGGTGGGAAGAGATGTTTATTGCCTGAATAAATCTTTGTGGGTTACTTAGCAGGCCTCATTGTTGTCTCCCAAGAAGGAGGGAGGTTTTGAGAAACACAACATCAACCTTTTTGAATGGGGAGGGAACTGGATTGGGACCCCAGGAGGGCTGGACTTGGCCCATGTGTTCAAGGTTTCAACCTTGAACCATCATCATAACAACAACAACAACAACAACAACAATAATAAGAGCACTTTTATCTGAAGAACTGCCTTCATTGTATTGAATGTTACTGTACTTACAAAGAAACCAGAAGGGCCATCTCGCTGTTCAACCACAAAACCCTTTCTGAGGAGAAAAGTTGCCAGGTGATGAATATGGAAGGAGGTGCTCAGACCTTTCAAGGTATGAATTAGGCCACCGGCCACCCCAGAGTATGGAAAAAAATATCTCTGGGTGAGATTAGGGGGAGGGGGCTTTTTTGATTTAGTGCTGCTTTGGTATTTCTATACCTTCCCTCATCTCTCCATCAGCCAAGGCCAAGATGCACAGGCATAGAGAAAGCTCATGTCTCTGAAAGCAGCTCCTAAAATAGCTATTGGTGAGGTCATCATCAATCTTCCTGATGTTATCAATAGTAGCAGTAATTTATAAAGCATCTAACATTTTCTAAGGTGCTGCACGAAGATTAAGAACAGGACAATCCCTGCCTGCAGGCTTGCAATCCAATATAGACACGACCCCAAAAGAAAAAGGGGGTGTGGGTGGGGTGAAAGAAGAAGACGAACCAACGGAGGCACCACTTTGTACAGTTGCATGCCTTCTTTTGTAAGGTCACCTGGAATGGAGATGGCTCAAGGGGATGAGCCCAATATCATTTCATTTTCATTTCTGGCGTTTATACAGCACCGGTCCTTGAAGGAGCTCAAGATGACATGCATGAGTCTCACCCTTCCCATTTGATCTCCATAACAACCCTGCAGTGTAGGCTGAGACGTAGAGAGTGGTCCAAGGTCACCCAGTGAACTTCATGGCTGAGTGGGGATTTGTGCCCAGGTCTCCCCAGTCCTGATCCAACACTCTGACCACTACTCTACACTGCCTTTCTCAACTGAGCTGAGGCAGTGCTCCTCACTGTCCCATCCCTCCCTCTGCTGCAGCTGGGTGGAATAATAGGCTATAGCACAGTGGTGCTGAACCTCAGTTCTGGGGGCCACGTCCGGCTCTCTGTGATTCCCCAAGTGGTCCCTCCCCTTCCCTGGCCTCCGCCCCTTTCCACCAACCACCAATTCCCAGGTTTAGGGCAGCTTTTCCCCATTCTAAAAGGCTAAAATGCCTCTCCTAAGGTTTAGTCACTGGCAGTACGAGCTTGAAGCTGGGATGTGGTGTCACTTTGGGCCCTGCCCCCTTTGCCTTTCACCCCTCCCCTTTTGTGTTTGGCCCCGCCCACCACAGGAATGTAGCCCCTTCCCCCGCCGAGAGCTTTTCTGAAATGGAATTCAGCCCTTGGGCTGAAAGAACTTCTGTACCCCTGTTATAGCTGTACCCGGCGTAACATACGCCGTTGTAGCATATCTTAAAGTTTATTAATTAAATATCATTGTGGGGGCACGGGCTGCTTGGAGGCCACCGATAGAGCACTGTCTGGCAGACCTGGGGGGCAGGGAGGTTAGGGGAAGGGAGAGCAGGTGTCCCCCTCTCCCCAGGGTTCCTGTCAGCCTTGGGCCACCCGCCCAGCTCGCATGAGATTAGGCCAGGGCCTCGGCTCGCAGCAGGCAAGCGACCTTCCACCTGGCCACCAAGGGCCCCGGCCTTGCCTCGCTCATGCTCCGGACTGTGGTGCTGCCCCCTTCATGGGGGGGGGAGCGAAGAGGCAGAAAGGGGGGTAGGATTACCTTGGAAAGCCCAGAGAAGTCGGGCGAGGGGCTTAGCAACCTGTATTAGCTGACATTACATGTTGTTACTGTTGCTTAGCAACCTGTATCAGCTGAAGCCTGTATGGAAACATACCTAAGTATTTTATATATATATATATATATAAATAATAATAATAATAATAATAATAATAATAATTTTATTTGTTACCTGCCTCTCCCTCTGGATCGAGATGGGGTACAACACAAATGCAAACACCATAAAATGCATATAACTAATTAAAACATTTAAAATTAATATATTAATAAAAGCAGCACATTATTAAAAAGGCATCTTAAAATTCAATTGGGTAGGCCTGCCAGAAGAGATCAGTCTTTATGGCTTTCTTAAATTCCGGAAGACTGTTAAGTTGACGAATCTCTCCTGGCAAGTCGTCCCCATCTGTCCTAAGATTAAACTCTAGTGTTCAGTTAAGCATCAGTCATCCCTATCACCCCACTGTCATTTTGGCAATGTCCCCCACTCTGATATTAAGAATCACCTGGTGCCTCGACAAAAAAACCCCCAACTAATTATCCAGTTAAGTGGGCACTTTCACCTCTTCTGTCCCACATTGGGTGGGGAGGGGCTGTTTAAGGAGATATAAATCAAACGTAACTACACCAGGATTCTGCAGACGCTGGAGAAATCCTCTTGGTCTTGAATTCCGGGGAAGGTAGTCAGTACTTTGCCTCCTCCATCACCTTGTCACTGTACTCTCACTCTGAGACAAATGCGAGAAAAGATGGGTCTTTGTGCGCTAGGGAGCTTTGCCAGAGTCCACAATGTTGACGATAGATGTACAACGTCTTTAAATTCAGATTAATTCTTAATTAGGAAACATATCAGGATAAACATTATTATTTTTGGCTTTATTTTCCTCTGTGGACCTTAAACACTTTTTCCTCGGTGCTCTCAGGTGTTTTGTTAGTGTTAATAGATCGTCCTACTGTTTAAAATGGCAGCTTGGGGCCTGTTTGTGGCTATTTGGTTTCAGGGGGCACCATGCCACTCAATAAACACCACCCCAAATGTATGTATTCTTCATTAAAATATCTATAGCCCACCATCTCATGCTGGGACACCTTGAAGCAGTGGGAAATGGTCTACCAGGAGTAGCTACCCTGGTTGGATCCTTTGTCCTCTTTTAGGCAGAGGTGGAACTTAGGGCAACCATATGAAAAGGAGGACAGGGCTCCTGTATCTTTAACAGTTGTATCGAAAAGGAAATTTCAGCAGGTGTCATTTGTATATATGGGGAAGCTGGTGAAATTTCCTCTTCATCACAACAGTTAAAGCTGCAGGTGCCCTGCCCTCTTTTAAAATGGTCACTCTAGTATAGCACCTGCAGCTTTAACTGTTGTGATGAAAAGGGAATTTCACCAGGTTCTCCATATATACAAAGGACACCTGCTGAAATTCCCTTTCTCTGGGCGGTTTACAACTGTATTAAAGATACAGGAGCCCTGTCCTCCTTTTCATATTATTTTTATTTTATTTATTTTATTTATTACATTTTTATACCGCCCAATAGCCGGAGCTCTCTGGGCGGTTCACAAAAATTAAAACCACAAAGAGCATAAAAACAACCAACAAATTTAAAACACACCCTAAGTGGAACGAAACTGGCAGATGGTGGCAGAAGGTGGTGGGTTGTTGTTGTTGTTTTTATGGGGAATGGGTTGCAGAAAGGTAGGAAGGAGAATAAGGGTGCAATCCTATGCATGTTTAGATGGGGAAAACCCTAGAACTCCCAGAATTCTCCAGTGAACCATGCTGGTTGGGAAATGCTGGAAGTTGTAGGACTTTATTCTGTCTAAACATGTGTAGCATTGTGGCCTATGTGCCTTTCTGTACTGCCACCACCTCCTCCATCACAGAGGGAAGAAGGCAGCGTACATTGTGGGTGTGGGCCCCACAATCTCACCAACCCCATGTGTCTCAGCCTCCCATAGCTTACCAGAACAGAGTGTGAGCAACTGGGCTGCTCCAGGAACATGTGAATTTAGCCCCTATTTCCCAGCAGGCCAATGGGCCCAGCGCTCTTCCAGCTGTTAAACGGGAGGCTTGTACACGGGGAAATCCCGCATTCAGGACAAAGCTTCTGCCGGAGACGTGTCAAAATACATGTGAGGTGTCCAAGGGACTCCTCTCTCTTTCCCACCTCCTGTTCACTTATGTCACCGTTACTATGGCAGCTGTATATGAGTCATCCTACCTCAACTGGGTACCACAGGGCAAGTTATGCCGTAACACTTTGAATGTTATGAGAGCATCTCTGCTATTTAAAGGAATGTTTATGGCTTCCAAGGACAAAATACAGTTAAGGGAAACCCTTAGCCTGGTGCCCTCCTAATGTCCCAGCATCTCCTGGCCAGTCCTTGGGATGCAGACTCTGGCTTCATCCAATGGCCAGAGAACCAAGGGCCCGTGGGAGGCTGCACCCCCTCTGCTTCCCAGGAAGAATGTCACAGAACGGGGAGACCAACAGAGTCCCCTATATCAACCCAAAGAGGAACAGCTATAATGAGCTTGCTTCACCCTTCCCTGCAAGAAAGAACACCCATAAGAACTTTGAAATTACACACTGTTGCCTGAGTTTTGCTTTTTTTCCCTCCTCCCTCCCAATCACTTTTCCTTTTGTGTCGTGTCTTAGATTGCCTTAGCCTTATTTCTCCATCATGTTTAGCAAACGATGCCCCTTTGCTCGGTTTATTCTTCGGGGCAGGCTTGACTTGATTTTAGCCATCTTGCTTAGCTAGGGATGTGGCTTACTTTCATTTTTAATTTTTCTGGACCCAATTCAGACGTGCGAACTGTAAACAGGAAAATTGCTACCGGGGGAGGGGGGGGCGGGCAAGCCGTGCAAGTGACACCCTTGTTTGTCAATACGTGGCCAGAGCATAAATCAGTCCCCACTTACAAAGAAACGGAAGGCCTGTCCACGCTACAGACACAGGGCAGAGAAAACCAGGCAATAGAACATCATCGTGTCCTGTTCCAGCCAGGCTGGGGGAGCGGAAGGCAGTCTATAGCAGGCAAAAGGATCAGAGGCAGCAAGAGAAAGGGAGCAGAGAGAGGCCATGGCAGGCAGCTGCTCAGGATAAAATACTACAGGACCCCGGAGAGCTCCGAGGCAGGCATTAATCTAACAAAGTCCAAAAGTAACGGGAATCCTCATCTTCTCAATCCAGGGGTGGGCGGGGTGGGCTTGATGGCTGCCAGAGTTCTGTCTCCCCAGAGGAAATGTAAGGAACTTAAAAGAGTAGCATTTTGGCTTACAGTTGTCTCCTGTCGCACCCACTGGCAGGGGGTTGGGGATTTTTTTCGGCCTTACCTAGGGTTGCCATATTTTGAATCCACAAAATATGTAAAGGTCTAGGGAAAGAAAGAAAGCTATCTAAGCTTTAGTTATCTAACACTGCAATCCTATGTGTGTCTACTCAGAAACAAATCCTATTAAGTTAAATAGGACTTATTCCCAGGTAAGTATACATAGGATTGCAGCCTAAAGCACTTAAGCACCTGCAAATAAATAATAGGCAAAGAACAGTTTAAGCAAACAAACAGGGAAAAAATGACACTAAATTACATTTCTCTACTAGTTCTCAAAAGCTAGAGGAGACTTCAGTATGGAGACTTACACTCCACCGAGCAGGCTCAAGGCACCATTTCAGAGGTTGGAATTCTTCCAGCCGGCTGGAACAGGAATCTGGGATTCTTGGCTGACTGGCCGGGACATTTTGGAAATGCTTGGAAACCGGGACATTCCTGGTTTTCCGGGACGTATGGCAACACTAGCCTTACCCCTTATGGAGTGGCAGAATACTGCAGGAAGGGTGGAAGAGTCCTCATCCTTTGATTGATGCCGGTTTAAATGTAATTTGAGGAAATTAGCCTCATATAGCAAGAGGCCCTTGAGATCTGGTGGGTTAGTTCAAACGAATGTGCAAAACACTCCCTCCTCCTTTGGCTATGCTGGTTCACAAACTTCTAGCTAGCAATCCGTAGGCCAGCCTTCCCCAACCAGGTGCCCTCCGGATGTTGGGGACTTCAAATCCCATCCACCCCAGTGAGCATGGCCAATGTTCAGGAATGCTGGAATATCTGGAGGGCACCAGATTGGGGAAGGTTGCTCTAGGCTGGATGGCTTTAAAAGGGGGTTAGATAAATTTCTGGTGGACACGTGCTACCCTCCAGTATCCACGGAAGTAAGCCTATGTACATCAGTTGCTGGGGAATATGGGCTAGAGGGTACTGTTGCACTCACGCCCTGCTGGTGGTTCCACTGTGTGAACAGAGTGTTGGACTGGATGGACAGTTGGTCTGATCCAGCATCAGGGCACTTCTCATGTTCTTGTGTTTTCTCCCTTTCTTTACCATATCCTGCTTCTTCTCCTTTCTCTCTGGCATCTACCACTTCACCTAGAACACAACAGCTTCTTCCCTTAGAGCAAGGGTGGGCAACTTGTGGCCCTCTAAATATTTTGGTCCACAATTCCCATCAGGCTTAGCCAGCATAGCCCAGAGAGGTCCGCCTGGCACCTACACTATACTCCTTTCATCGCCAGCTGGAGACCTTTTTATTCTCTCAGTATTTTAACACTTAATTTTAACTTAAATTTAATTTTTACTGTTCTAATTCTGTATTTTAATCTTTTATCAATTTCTGCTGCATGGTTTTATCCTGGTTGTGCTTTTTATACTGTATTTTGTATTTGTGTTTTTAGACTATTGGTTGTTTTATTATGATTTTAATTTTTGTGAACCGCCCAGAGAGCTTCGGCTATTGGGTGGTATAAAAATGTAATAAATAAAATAAATAAATAATAATAAAAATAAATAATGCTGGGGGTTGTAGGCCAGAACAACTAGAGGGCCACACATTGCCCACCCCTACCCTAGACGCACGCGCACACACACACACACACACACACACACACAATTATTTGTGTAAGGTTTTGCACTTTGACAATCTGACATGCTCAGTCTTGGTTCAAATGTCTGGGATGTTCCATGAAACGGCAGCATTGTCCTTTGGTTAAGTTCTCCATTCAAAGTAATAAGTTGCCAGTGTTCAACATATGAAACGCACCCGGCAATGGATACAGAGGACCATGGCTGGATGTGCAATGCCTCCCCTCCCAATGCTGGCTACACTGCGTGGCAGCAGACACATGACTCAAACAGGTGTGTGTGTGTGTGGTTTGAGTCACACCCAAAGCCTCCAGTGCTGGTTAGCAATGAGTAACAGCATCTGGGATGCAACTACCGCCACCGGGGTGGGTTACTGAAATTTCACACCCAGGGTGGATTGGTATATTACACATTCTTCCAGTCATGCCTCTGTTACAAGCGTCTTGCAAACCTTATTTCTACCAGTGGGGTTGGGGGGGGGGACGACTAGCCCCTAGCCCCGCAACACACTCTGACCTGGATAGGTCTGGGTCAGCGGCTCTGTTATGTCATTGCCTGCCTGAAGCATATTCTTGAAAGAGACTTTTGGGGCTTCAGGAGGGGAAGACAGTTTTAATACAAAAACAAGTACCTCAGTGGGTGTCCATTTGTGGGAAACACTGATTTAGTAAATTTACAACAGCTACTGTCCCTCAGCAAAGATGGCCTATCTATACACTCATTGAACTGAAATGTTAGCAGCGTGTCTCTAGTTATTGGACAATAAGACGCTGAGGCACACAGTCCTTAAATGACGATAGATAACAACAAAAATATATAACATCTCTAAGATCGGCCTCTGCTGCAGAGGATTGGAGAATGGCCAACATAAGCCATTTTTTAAAAGAAAAAAGGATCCAGGGGGGAACTGGGACATTATAGCCTGATTAGCTTATTGTCTGTTCCAGATAAATTGGTTGAAAGGGTTATTAAAGATAAAATTAGTAAACAGATTGCGGAACAAGCCTTGAAAAAGCATCAGCATGGCTTTTGCAAAGGTAAGTCCTGTCTCAGCAGATCTTTGAGAGTGTCAATAAACATGTAGGCAGGGTGATCCAGTAGACTTTGTTTTCTTGGACTTCCAAAAAGGCATTTCACGAAGTTGCTAAGCAAAGACTCCTGAGCAAACCTAGCAGTCAGAGAATGAGAGGAGAGGTCCTCTTGTGGATCAATAACTGGAACAGAAAGCAGAAAGCAGGAATAAATGGTAAATTCTCTCAGTGGAGGGAAATAAATAGTGGGGTCCTACAGGGATCTGTATTGGGACCAATTCTTTTAAATTTGTTTCTAAATGATCTGGAATTAGGAGTGAGCAGTGAAGTGGGCAGGTTATTCAAGGTGGTTAAAACACAAAGGGATTGTGAGGCGCTCCGAAAGGATCTCTCCAAACTGGGAGAATGGGCATCAAAATGGCAAGCGCAGTTCGATGTAATCAAGTGTAAAGTGATTCATGTTGGGATAAAATTTTAAAAACCCAGCTTCAAATATAAACTGATGGGATCTGAGCTAGCACTAACAGATCCAAAAAGAGAGCTTGGGGTTGTGGTGGACAGCTCGATGAAAATGTCAGTCCAGTGTGTGGCTGCTGTGAAGAAGGCAAATTTCATGTTAAGAATAATTAGGAAAAGAATTGAAAATAAAACTGCCAGTATCATACTCCCCTTATAAAAATCTATGGTGCGGCCACACTTAGAATATTACAGCTCTGTTCACTGTACCTAAAAAAGGGTATTGTGGAGTTGGAAACAGTGCAGAAAAGAGCATCTAAAATGTTCAAAGGGCTGGAGCAACTCACCTAGGAGGGAAGGTTACAACAGCTGGAATTGTTTAGCTCAGAGAAGAGGACAATAAAGGGAGACTTGATTGAGGTGCACAAGGTTATGCATAGCGTGGAGAATGTGGACAAGGGGAGAGAATTTTCTCAATTTCTCATAATGCAAGAACTCATGAGGCTGATTGGTGGGAGATTCAGGACAGATAAAAGGAAGTACTTCTACACACTAGTTAAACTATGGAATTCTCTTCCGCAAGTTGTAGTGATGGCTACCAATTTGGAAGGCTTTAAAAGGGGATTATATCAAGTTCATGGAAGATAAAGCTATCAATGGCTACTTGTCCTGGTGGTTATATGCTACTCCAGTATCTGAGGCAGTAAGTCTAAGTACATCAGTTGCTGGGGAACATGGATGAGAAGATACTTTTGCACTCATGCATGGCTTATGGGTCTCCTGTGGGCATCTGGCTGGACTAGATAGACCTTTGGTCTGATCCAGCATGGCTCTTTTTTTATTCTTAAGAGACACAAGGATACTGGGGGTACTGAGTTGATGTTTCCTTGGGGCAAGTGCTCTTGGACCCATTTGGTTCCCATCTACTCAAAGTGTACATACAGATATACTATATTTAAAAATCCAAAGAAATGGGCCCGGTCATGTTGCTCAACCATTCCTTGAAGTGGGAAGCTTGAAACAATATTCTGGTGAATAATTAAGCATTCCAGCCTACAGCTCATTTCTCTCTCTCTCTCTAGCTGACGTTGATAGGAACAGTAACCACGCAACTGTCATTAGTTTTCTTGAATCAATTTCTCTGCATGCCTCATATAGCTTAGGCTTAGAGCTGCATACATACATTATAGGAGTAAATCTCTCAAACCATCGGAAAGAGAAGGAGGAATATTTCAAACCGTGGGAACAAATTTACATTTCCCCTCCCCCGGGAGCACTGCAGAAGATAGTAGCATCCCTTAGTAAACATTAACATGTCGCTTCGCTCATGGCTTGATAAGAGTTTGGGTCACAGAGTTTAAAAGGGTCACGTGATTCAAAAGGTCTAGGGCTGCCTGGCCAGCTTCAATTCAGTTAAGCAGCAAGTAAAATCTATTATAATATAACACTGGTTTTTTTTAACTGGCACCTCTTGTCAGTGTGATTTTGGGCTCATGTGTCCAGAAGCAAGGTAGATGTTTTGTGGGGTTGAGAATTAAGTCCCTGATCCCTATCTAGAAGACAGAAAGCATCAGTGAACAGGCATTTCAGATTCTGAAGGCATGGGGTGGCAGTCAGATCACAATTGCCCAGTTGCTATTGCTTAGTAACAAACAAAAATGGGAGCGAGGTGGACTGAGGTTCAAAGTGGAGTTCAGAGAAGATCTGAGAGGCCGGATAAGCCTGCTTCTCAAATCCCCACCCCTAAGTCCCACGTGGATTTTCTGCAGTTAAGGCCGTCGTTCCCTGACACACACACTGTCCCTGAACAGTGTCCCACAGAACAGCCATGAAGCAGCAAGGGGGTTCATTGTCCACTGCCCAACCCCAGATCCCAATCCCAGACAATGCTAAGGCACTGGGTGCCCCCGTCCATGGAAGTCAGCAGAAAGCCAGCCCATGGAGGTGGTGGCTCCGATGTCAGTTGGGGAGTGAATCGGCTCTGGGTTTCAGTCAGAATTCTAAGGGAACTATCCAAGGTGCTGGACCTTATCCCAAACTAGCTCAGCACCTTAAATAGCTCCCTTAGCATCCTGACTGGTTCTGACTGAAACCCAGAGCAGATTCACTGCCCCCAATGACACCCAACGATAGCTGCTTTTACTAGGGCTGTGCTCCGCTCCGATTCAGATTGCGAATCCGGAGCGGAGTGACCCGATCCGCCTCCGCCAAAGGCGGATCCGAATCAGGTCGGGGGAGCTGCGGATTGAGGCAAAGTGGTTCGCCTCCATCCGGAGCTCCGAATGCAGGTAAGTGGGGGGGCTCACCTGGTGCTGCTGCCGCCACCGCAGTCCGTGCGGCAACAACGGTGGAGCCAGGTAAGGGGGCAGGGGGGCAGGAGGTTACCTGCATCCATTGTGGTCCAGTGGAGGCTTCAACTGACGCCCAGACCTCAGTTGAAGCCTGCGACAGACCATGACGGAGGCAGGTAAGTGGGGGGGGGCTTACCTTGCTCTGCAGCCGTAGTCCATGCATCTATGGCAGCAGAGCCAGGTAAGGGGGCAGGGGGAGGGGATCTTATTCGGCCCCCATATTGTCCCCCCTTCCTCACTTACCTGCCTCTGCCATCCACCGCGGAGGCAAGTAAGTAGGGAAGGGGGAGCAACATCTCGATCCACCCCTCCGGATCTCACTCCATGGAGCAGAGCGGAGCGGGGGAGGGTCGGATTGACCCGAAGCTGTTCAGGCCCGATCCAAAAGTTCCGGATTGGGCCACAAAGCGGTTCGGGTGGTCTGTGCACAGCCCTACCTTTTACACCCTGTTCTGGGCCCACGCCTACCTCACACTACAGGCCTAGTACCCCATGAGGGTGAGGAAGTTTTGGGGGAAGAGTGGCTGGCAGGAACAGCTAAGTACACCGACCCCCTTCTCTACTGCACAGCCTCCTTCAAAAGGCCACTTTTGCAACGGAGGAGGGGGTCATCAGGGCAGCTGCCGCATAACCTGTCGTTAGCTCCTTAACATTCTAGGACAAACCCGAACACGCACGTTTTCACGGGAGGAGAAGCGTTCTTGTTCCCCCGCTACGCCCCCTCCCTGGCTCCCTAACTCTTTCCCCCATGAAACACTTCCCTGTGTGGCTTTCCTGGGTGGGTGGCGGCACAAGCCTCTGTGGCCCGCATGCGGAGCCTCCGCAAGCCAGTTTAGGTCTGCCTGCTGGAGCTTCTTCACCTTCGCTCTGTATATTAGCAACAGCTTGAATGCTGCTTCCCTACTGGAGGCAAGAAAAGGCCACAGTGGTGGTAGTAGAGGGCAAGAGTTCCAGATTTGCTCAAAACAGCCCCAATTCCGGCAGGAGGAAGCAGCAATCCATCCTTGATACATCCCACTGCCCACCCTTAAAGCCGGTCAGTTTACTTTTCGCATGCTCAGGCGTCCAGGTGCAAAGGGGCACGAAATGTGACGGGAGCGAACGAGCAGCTTCAATATGTACAGAAACCTTGGGGAAACTATTATTTAAAGTTTTTCTCTGCTGCAGCAAAGCTCAGCAACATATTAAAAAAAAAAGTGCAGCTATGCAAATATGCAAAGCTTCTCGTTCTTATCCAGGCAATACTTTTAATTATCTGAGGTGAACTGATGAACTGTATTTTTGCTTAGTATCTGCATTCAATTCCATTTCTATTGGTGTGTGTGTGTGTGTGTGTGTCCCATATGAGCCATCCAAAATTTCTATCCACTTTGCATCCACTTTGTTTAGGTTTAAATGATGACTCAGGGAACAATGCATTTTAAAATCTGCTCCCCAGGCCTGCCTTCCTGCTTTATATGCAGCGCTATCTCCTTTTCGTTAAGAAAGTGACTGGAGGCGTAATTAAGAATAATGATCCCTTTGTTCACCAGTAATTGATTCAAACACACATTTAGTAAGATATTAGCAAGATTCTATGGTGTGTGGGAAGAACATTTTGTTTTTGTACCACAGAAGCATTATCTGGGAAGCGATCAGTTCACCTCCCGTCTTTCTGCCTGATTTTCTGCATTCTCCTTTCCCTTATTGATTTTCTTCTCCTGCCTTTTTCCTTCAAGGAACCCAAAGTGGCGTACATAATCTTCCTCCTCTCCATTTTATCCTTACAACAACAACCCTGTGAGGTAGGTTGAGCTGAGAGTCTGTGACTGGCCCAAAGTCACCCAGTGGGTTTCCAGGGCCATGTGGGGCCTAGAACCCGGATCTCCCAACTCCCAGTCCAACACTTTGGCTGCTACACCACACCGGCCCGATCAATGTTGATCAACAGCATTTTACCCAGAGAAACGGACTGCCATGAAGCGTTTTCCCACGCATGGTTCTGGATATGAATCTTAGTCTGTAGATAATGAAAAAACTCTTGTTACTAACATATCCCGAGAACCAGAAAACAGGCAGAAAGCAACATTCCTTAGAGATACATGTTCAGTTTGAACTGCTTTTAATCATGCCATGGTATCATCAAACATACAAAGAAAGAACGGGTCAAAATCAGGGGAAAATATGGAATGAGTCATCTAAACAGTTCTATTTAATTGGCGTGCGCCACTGCACCATTAGGATGTGCACCTTAAAGGCCCCAATTGGAGCAGAGGAGGGGAAAGTGTGGTTTGTCCCCCCCCCACCACCACCTCTACAGGAGAGAAGTTGAGGGGCTGTGGGGCTGAGACGCAGGGGTGGCAGACGGGATGTCCACGCAGAGCAGAGGAAGTGAAGGATGCTGCCTCCTGTTTTGTCCCACCCTCCTTGTTCGCGGCAGCTGCCCCTGAGCGCTGAATCCTGGACAAATCCATGGAGGGGGAGGGCAGGCAGGCAGGAGTCTTGTGTGCCTTGCTGCTCCTCAAGAGGAAGGGGGAGCCCAGAAAAGAACGCAGGTCTGGCCCAAGGCAGGTCGCCGCCTGAAGCGGAAACCCGCCGTGCTTCTCTCCCGTCCCTCAGCCACATGATCCCCTTCCACCCCTCTCGTTCCTTCTGCCTTCAGGATCCGCACTGCATGGATCCTCTGCAGAAAGACCTTACAGAGAGAGGCGGCGCACTGGCGACGCAGGTGCACGTGTCCCTGCTAAGGAAGATAAAGTAAGCCAGCTGGCTGGCAGGGTGGGGAGGCAAGGCCAGGTGCCATCTTCATTCCTGGTAAGGCTGGCCCTGGAAAGCGCACTGATTGGAGCAGTGGGGGTAGGGTGGGGAGGAAAGTGGAGCCCCCCCCCAGATATTAGGGTGTGCCTGTGCATACCGGGCACACTCCTTGCGCATGCCTATGTCTATATTTCTTGGGTAAATTCAACACACACACTGTGCCTAAGTTCTGATGCGCGCACACACAGACACACACACACACACGGCCAAAACAAACACTACATTAAACCTGTGTGTATTAGCTAGGCCTCTCCCCTCCCCAATTTTACTCTAGAATGGGCACAGATTTAAGTTAATGCCTGTTTTGCCCCCACACACACACCAGACTAAAAGAACACAACTGTCTCTGTGCGTGGACATTACCTTCCCTCAGACAATTTGGAAGAAAACCTTGTGTAGACGTATCTATTGTGAAATGTAGGGGCCATTAATTAAAATGGAAGAGATTGAGAGAGAAAAATCTTACCTTATTTCTTTGATTCTAAGACACACTTTTTCCCCCATATAAACATCTCTAAAAATGGGGTGCGTCTTAGAATCGCGGGTGTGTCTTAGGGTTCTTTTTTCTGTTGGTGGTACTGAAATTAGTGTGCGTCTTACTATCGATGGTGTCTTACAATCGAAGAAATACGGTAATTATGAGCATCTAGAAGTGTCTGGATTTTGTATTAACTTCAAACAATAATCTACCATGTTCTTTGGACTTCTTCTGAATGTGCGATTCTAGCAGCCTCCCCCAAACTGGTGCCTCCAGAGGTGTGAGACTACAATTCCCACCATCCTCAGCTAGCTCTAGAGCAACTTGTGGCCCTTGAGATGCTTTGGCCTACAACTCCCATCATCCCTTGAGATGCCTTGGCCTACAACTCCCATCATCCCTTGCCATCACAACCAGTGGTGAGAAATGGATGATAGGACTTGTTGTCCAAAATATCCAAAGGGCCACAAGTCGCCCACCCAGCCCTCAAGCAGCAATCGGTCCAGCATCAATGCTGGTGTTTTACTCGCAAAGGAAGGGCTTCAGCTTGCTGCTTCATCCAACAGGTTGCAGCTTTTCATGAATGAGAGGATGCTGAAACCTTTCCCAAAGATCTATTGAGGAGAAACTGGTTGTTTTGCATGGCAAGCTGCAGCGTCTCCGCACAGGAGAGTGGGCTGCAGTTCCGCCTTCGTTCATGGGGGCTTGCCCAAGAGAATGCCCCAGGAGTAGAGTGGGCCCCAAAATGTACAAACTAAACAATTCCAGTAAACGGATGCTTGAATTCCGTTAACGAATCTGCGAAAGCACTGCTGGGTTCGGACTTCAGCTCATTTCCTGAAGAGCCAAGCTGAAGGTCTGCAGGGTATCTCTGAAAGACTTCAGCAAGGAGGATCCCAGTTCGTTGCCTGTTTCGTGTATCGCTGCGTCATAGCCTCCAAAGAGGGGTGTAGCGGCCTTGATGTCCTCCCGTTTTGCCTGCAACAGAATCATGTGAAGTTCCTCTGCTGTCCTCTCATATTTCTGGTGATCAAATTTGGAAAGATCAGCTTCGCCAATCGGGTAACTGATATCACTGGCGTAACAGTCTCTCGGAACTGGGAATTCAATGTACTTCAGCCCTGGGAAGTCAATGAAAACGTTAAAGAGGCATTTCAGCGCTCGAGAAGATAGAGGATTTCCAAGGAACTTGAACTCCTCTAGTTTCCGGCAAGGGACCAGTCCCAAAATCAACATGTTCATGTGAATGTCCTGAATGTTGCATTCCTCAAGGGTGAGACTCTTCAGTGTGTAGGATGAATGGTTCAGAAGTTTGAAGAAGGTGGATGGGTACAGGTCAGCCACATCATGTCCACTGATATCAAGGGCTTCCAGGTGGTTCGAATGGAGGCTGTTGGCTAAGTAAGCCATATCAACATGGCTTAAAGAGCAATTAGACACATCCAGAACTTTCAGGGGGGATTTCAATGGGCTGGAGAGTTAAAGAGAAAAGGAAAACAAATAATTGCACAGTTACATTTCCACTGGGTGGTTACCAAATAGTTTTTACGAACAATGGATGCAAACATATTCTCATGAGTGGGTGGGTGAAATCTAATTGACTTCAGAGGCATAGTTGCGTGAAAAATTTGTGGAAGGGTTATAGCCTCGGTGAACACGGCCACAAAATCATAGGCTTACTAGATTGGAAGACACCTCAAAGTTTTTGGCACTGAGCTAGAGATTGCTGCACCTCAACTATCCTTAATTATTGTTGTTGGTTAATAAAATCAAAATATTTTGTCTACTGTAAAGATCAAGAGCAAACAAGAGGAAGGCAATAAACCACAATCTCTACAGCCATGATGGTGGAACTTGGGAGAAGACTTCCTTCCTGTTTTTTTTTTAATATTATGGAACACTTAGACCTTGGGCTTTTCTACATGACACATTTATTGTGTTCTCATCATTCTCTGCTCATATTTGTATATGAGTTGATGTCATCACCCCCCCCTAGTTTTGCTTCTGTGTCTAAAGAGCACTTTCAGAAAGTTTTTTTTTAAAACCAGGAAAATGCAGCATTTAATTGTGAAAGCAAACTGCTTTTTTCACTTGTGTATTTGCATTGTTGTGCTATAACCCAGTGCCAACTAGAGATTATGTAGTGGGAAAACAGGAAAGTAAACACTCTTTTTGTAATGTTCATATCTCAATTCATCAACGAAACTGAAAGCAGATACAGCTGATTAACACAGCTTTTCTACATATGGCTGTTAATTGCTTATCTACTTTCGGTTTCCTCGCAGAATTGAGATCTGAGCTCTAAACAAAAAGCTTGTCCTTTCCTGCCTTTCTGTTACGTAGCGCCCGTTCAGAAGATACCTTAAACCATGGCTTTAACCACGGTGGTTAAGCCAGAAAGCCAGGCCATGTTCAGAAGACACCTTAAACCATGGCTTTAAGCAGCAGTTTTCTGCAGCTGAAACTCTCCCCACGGCCTGAGTTCGATCCCAGTGGAAGCTGGTTTCAGGCAGCCGGCTTGGGTCGACTCAGCCTTCCATCCTCCCGAGGTCGGTAAAATGAGTACCCAGTTAGCTGGGGGAAAGGTAATCACGGCCGGGGAAGGCAACGGCAAACTACCCCGCTATAAGGCCTGCCAAGAAAATGTCAGTGGAAGCTGGTGTCCCTCTAAGAGTCAGTAATGACTCAGTGCTTGCACAAGAGGTTCCGTTCCTTTCCTTTCCTTCAGTGAATAAGGCTTTTTGCTTTATTCACCATGGTTAAAGCCGTGGTTTAAGGTGTCTTCTGAACACAGCCTGGCTTTCTGGCTTAACCACTGTGGTTAAAGCTGTGGTTTAAAGTATCTTCTGATCGGGGTCATAATGTGTAGGTGGTGCTGTGCTATAGGAGAATAGCACAAATACACAAGTAGGAAAATACCTCTTATTTCACTTTCAGAAGTAATTTCCCGCACTCTAACCTCCCCCCACCCACCCCCAGCAAACTGGAAGATCATAGGACTTAGCTAGACCTAAGGTTTATCCTGGGATCATCCCAGGGTCATCCCTGTTCATGTAAATGACACACAGGGGATCCCGGGAGCAGGCAGGGACGACCCCGGGACGATCTCGGGATAAACCTTAGGTCTAGCTAAGGCCATAATGTCATCTAAAGAACCCATAAACAACTGTGAATAAGGAATCATAAGGCCGTTTTTCTCCCTCCCTCTAAAATGAGAGAGGGAGAAAAACGTCTACCTATTCACATTCTCCACACCATGCATAATTTTGTACACCTCTATTATGTCTCTCTCCTTACTTGTCTTTTTCCCAAGCTAAACAATCCCAGCTGTCGTAACCTTCCCTCCTAGGGGAGGTGCTCCAGCCCCTTGACCATTTTGGTTGCCCTTCAGATGCCTTCCCATTCTGACTTTAGATATGGTTGTTTGTAAATATTGCTCTGCTACATCCCCATGGCATTCCCCCACAACTCCATGACTATGCCCTCATACTTTCCCAGTATGTCTCCCCAGCAAGAATGATTTGAAACACGTTACCTGAGCAGTTTCCGGATCCTTCCCGTGAGCGTGGAAAATGCGAGGCTCAGCTCAGTCAGTTGCGTCATCTGGCCCAGCTTTTCTCCAATTTTTGCCAGAGTGGCTTCATCCTCCCCTGTGAACCTCCGCACATCGAACGTCCTAGCCGGGAGCGTGAGCGATGTCAGCTGCGGAAATGGGACGTTATTCAACAGCACTTGAAAATGTTCCATTTCCAGCCGAACGTTGTGGACCATTTCAAATTTGCCGAGCGCGGAGGGCTCTGCGAGCTTTATGATGTAGAAGAGCTTTCTCAGGGCTAGGTTGTCCACTCTGAAGGCTGCGCAGCGCAACTTTAGCGGGCAGTGGCACCTCATCAGCAAGGCCTGGACAACCAGCTCATAGTTGCGTTCGGTGACGAAGACATCCATGAAGACATCAATAGAAATCTCAAATACCTCAGGCCTGAGCGGCAGGCTTTGCATGTCAACGAGCAAATCATAGCAGAGCGTGGAAAGCAGCTCTGTCCTGGCCCACCGGCCCATGGTCTTCCTGCACTTGCAGAGCTGAACTTCGATGTCCTTTATGCCTGTTAAGTCCACCATTTTGAGCCTCTTCGCATACGGAGATGAACAATTCAGCACATAGTCTTTCAGGCCGCTCAGGCAGCTGGCCAAGCACACGGAGCAGGCTCTGCTACTGATGTCTTCCTGGTGATCCGCCGACTTTCCCAACAGTGTCCCGACATTGAGTTCCGCCAGTGGCCAGTTCTCCACCAGGCCATGGAGCACTTCCCCCTGCTCCTGTAAGTAACTCGCCTTAAAAAGAAGAGGGAAAAGGTTGTGCGCAAGGCTGCCGAGGTTCTCTCTGACAAGCTGCGTGTTGGACACCAACGCTTCAGCACTTAGGAACCGTAAGGAGTGCATTGCCGCCTTCCCGTCGTTATTCGGGGTCGGTGCTTCGCAGTCCTTCTCTCTCTTTCTCTCTTGCTTATCTTTCCCTATTTTTAGCTGCAGCTGCTTCTGCGGGGAATAGGGGAAGCGTGTTTGGGGAAGGTAAAATGAGCAGTCACATGCTGAACTTAAGTTGCTATTCTGGTCTCAGACCGTTAGGATGCAATCCTATGTGTGTTTAGACGGGGGGGGGGGAAGTGCTACAACTCCCAGCTGTTGTAGGACTTTTCCTGCCTAGACCTGCATCAGATTGTGTCTTTCTTTGACACCTCTAATGTATCCCATTTATACACGCATAGACTTATTTGCACCCTCTTTTGAGAATGAAAGTTTTTAACCTCAAGAGTCAAACCAATACCATTTATTTAAAGCATCTCTAGGCTACCTTTTAGGGCAAAACATTCCCCTGGTGGCTTCCAACGTACCATTTTACAATATAAACGATACATTTTAAAACATTAAACACCAAATTAATGAGATTAAGAACTAATAAGAGCCAGCAACAACACCAAAATAGGAAACATAAACATCTGGAAAAACACACACAATGCAATCTGTTGTAAGCTCCCTTGGGTCTCTTGGTTTGTTTGTGGGGTTTTTTGTAAGTCACCTTGGGTCTTTATTAAGATAAAGGTGAGTAAGAAATTTAATGAATAAAATCATCATTATCATCATCAAATAAATACTTGCAGAGAAGGCAATAGTATCAAAATAGATCTTTAGGCCCC
Source organism: Elgaria multicarinata webbii (assembly GCF_023053635.1). Classification (NCBI taxonomy): domain Eukaryota; kingdom Metazoa; phylum Chordata; class Lepidosauria; order Squamata; family Anguidae; genus Elgaria; species Elgaria multicarinata. Next base: position 11,337,499 of record NC_086176.1, read on the forward strand.
ATTTTCTGAAAGCCTGTCATGATGTTATCATCAGACTTAAAAATACCTTATGTCATATGGATAGTAAAAGATATAGAATCCTGATCAGGCCAAGGTCCACCTAGCCCAACAGCCTATTTCCAGCAATGATCAGCCAGATGCTTCTGGGAAACTCACAGTACCTGTACTCCAGTACCTGGTATATTGAGGTATACTGCATGTCGGGCGCACTGGAGGTATGGAAGTATTAGGCTTAATAGCCATGGATCTGACCTGCCTTAATGTCCAGTGTTGTTATTTTTTACAAAGTCATCTAAATAAGATAAAAGTTGCTTGAACTGATGGCATGAACGTTTTACATTAAAGAAAGAAAAGAAAAGAAATACATATTAAAATAGTAAAAAAAAAAAGATGCAAATGTTTCCTTTATCTTATAGCATTGGTAAAAGATATCATACACTGCAGTGTTTGGTTAACAAAAGTAAAACGACTTAAACAGCATTATTTATTTATTTATTTATTTATTTATTTATTTAAAACATTTATATCCCGCCCTATATCATTAAGGACTCAGATAAAACATACAGATAAAACATACAGATGTTTTATACAGATAAAACATACAGTATAAAAACAATAAATATGCACAGTTAAAACAGATTAAACCATGATCCAAGTTAAAACAATATAGAATTTAAAATTTAGGCATATGAATAATACTATGTTTATAATACTTTGACAGTGCATAGTCAAATTATGGAACTCACTGCCACAAGATGTAGTGATGGCCACCAATCTGGATGGCTTTAAAAGGGGGTTGGATAAGTTCCTGGAGGCGAAGGCTATCAATAGCTACTAGCCCTGATGGTTGGGTGCTACCTCCAGTATTTGAGGCAGTAAGCCTGTGTGCCCCAGTTGCTGGGGAACATGGGTGGGAGGGTGCTTTGCACCATGTCCTGCTTGTTCGTCCCTGGCCGATGGCTGGTTGGCCACTGTGTGAACAGAGTGCAGCACTAGATGGAACCTTGGTCTGATCCAGCATCAGGGCTCTTCTTACGTTCTTATGTTTTTATATGTAGTTCTACATAAGTGCTCAGTTCTGAAAGCGAGATTGGTCTCCCTAGGAATGCTGGGAATTGTAGGACTTTTTCTGTCTAAACATGCTAAGGTTTGACTCTCGAGGTTGAAAAATTTCATTCACAAAAGATTATGCAAATGAGTGTATGCATGTATAAATTGGTTACATTAGAGGTGCCAAATAAAGACACAATCTTGTGCCCATAATTTCATAGAATCATAGAATAGCAGAGTTGGAAGGGGCCTACAAGGCCATCGAGTCCAACTCCCTGCTCAATGCAGGAATCCACCCTAAAGCATCCCTGAGAGATGGTTGTCCAGCTGCCTCTTGAAGGCCTCTAGTGTGGGAGTTTGTTTCCACCCTCTTTGCTGTGCCACCGTTTTCTCCATATCATATCAGCCCCTGAGATGATTGACTTCTGGTCTTTGGATCCCTCAAACTGTAGAAGCTAATTTAAAAGTATATGTGCCAAATGTCCTATAAATCTGTGCAGAACATTGAATTCCTGCCAATTCCTGGCCACGAACGGTATAGGTTATTGATTATTAATTTTAATATTTATTTATATGGCGCCATCAATTTCCATGGTGCTGTACAAAACAAAATAAAACAAAATACAAAACACCCTGCCATATGGCTTACACTCTAAACTCCCAGTAACAAACAAACAGAGAGGGGAAAGTTGAAAAGAATACCCAGCCTTCAACGTTCAAAGATAGTTGAGTAGAAGACAACCCTGACAGCAAAGATTGACAGGAACACTGTACCAAGTCAACAAGCGAGAATGTGCCTAGTAATGATCCCCTGAGTAAACTGCTGGGTATGAAGGTGCAGCAAAATGTGGGCATAGGTTTGGAGAACTTCCGTGCCTCTGGGTACGTGATTCAATATGTGCTCATCAGTTGATCCTTCCGCAGACCTAAGCCACGATACGCAGGGATCAATCACAGGAAATGGGGAGTGAAGTTAGTAGGAAAGAATCCTAAGATGTTAGAAGGTTAAAGGTGTCAGAGGTTACAAGGTGAAAGTCTGCAACATGCAAGATCTTAACCCTTTTATATATTTCGGTTCGTAACTACCCCCCAAAAGAGAAAGAAAAAAAGTTTTTTAGAAAAAACCCGTAATTCTCCTACGGTAAGGGAGTCAATTGCCCTGTCATGTGCCCACCCCCTCACCCCACCAGTGTGTGGTTGTTTTTGTGAACCGCCCAGACAGCTTCGGGTATTGGGCAGTATAAAAATGCAATAAATAAATAAATAAATAAATAGAAGTGAGGATTTCACTGGAAGGCCCTTGAGATCAATTTGAAGTGGCGAAACATATCACATCCAAGGAATTGGGGTCTGAAGGACTCCATCCTTTTACATTTTCATTTAGAAATTAAATCACTACTCTGTGTTGATGCATCTCTTACGATAAAGCCGCATTAACCATTCAGAATTTGTTTCTGGAAAGAGGAAGAACGGGGAAATAGCTTTTCCCGCCGTAATGAAAACCTTTTCAAAGGGGCTGAATGTTTTTAAAGAGAGGAATTTTCCAGAATTTCTAAACTGTTCATGTTTTAACACCATGCTTTGGTGTAAACACTCAAGTGACTCAATTTCAACACCTCCCCCACACCCCGCAAGCAAAGTATGTTAATGTAGGTTCTCATTACAAGGGCCAATTTAGCAAAAGTTACTCATTACAAATTCCTATTGATAACGATGCAATAGGACCCAGTATGACTAAACCAGTGGAGGCTGGTGGCTCCGATGTCAGTGGGGCTGTGAATCCATTCTGGATTTCAGTGAGAACCAGCCAGAACTCTAAAGGAGCTATCCAAGGACTCAGCATGAATAGCTCCTTTAGAGTTCTGGCTGGTACTGGACTGGTTCTGACTGAAAGCCAGAATGGATTCACAGCCCCACTTAAAGCAGAGCCACCAGCATCCACTGGACTAAGCACCTTTCCCGACATGAACCTACCCAAACACTACGTTCAACATCTAACGTCCTCCTCCGGGCGCCTACGCCAAGGGAAGCTCGGAGGGTGGCGACAAGAGAGAGGGCCTTCTCTGTGGTGCCCCCCCCCCCAAACTGTGGAACAACCTGCCTGACGAGGCCCTCCTGGTGCTGACATTGTCATCTTTTGCCGCCAGGTCAAGACTTTTCTCCCAGGCATTTAGCAATATGTAATGACCCTGGGTCTGTTTTTTGCCTCACTGTTTTTAAAGTGGTTATAGTGGTTTTAAATGTATGTGTATTTTGCTTGTTTTGTGGTTTTTAATCTTTGTATATTGTTTTAAAGTGTTTTTATCTTATGTGAACCGCCCAGAGAGCTTCGGCTACGGGGCGATATACAAATGCAAATCATCATCATCATTGGAAGCCCCACTGATTTCAGTGGGTGTTATTCACCACTCTGGCTGGACTGCGCCCAGAGACTACAGTTCCAGATCAGGCAAGGAAGAGCAAAACATTTCCACAGCCATGCGAGAATGACATCTGGGAGAAGCTTGTCAGCACGGCCCCTGGGACCACAGACATGTCAGATCCAATCAACCCAGAAGTGTTGGGACTGGGTGGAAATTGAATGAGACTACCAAGGAAAATCCATGCAGCACAGGAAGCACTAAAATTAAAGCAACTCTCCGGAGATCTGTTTTAATGAGGCTATGCAATGTAGGCTGGAAGCCCTCTGACTCAGCATAATTAGGGCTTAAGATTCGCTGTGACAGGGACTCTTTTCGAAATCATGACTAGACTTTCCTGGGAATTTGCAATAATTAATCTTTTGGGTTGGCTGTTGTTGTTGTTTTGGTAACCAACAATACCCTTAAAGCGGAGTTTCTTTAATCTTAGGCTATGTCTCATTCAACAACAAAAATTGTTTCAGGTTTATTGGACTCCGCAACGCCTTTGCAATAAGAGTCTGTCTAATTTACACAATTGCTGGAGATGTAATGCACTAGGGCTGTGCTCCGCTTCTCCTCGGACCGGAGAAGCAGAAGCGGATCGGGGTGCTTCGCCTCCCCTTAAGGCGGAAGCGAAGAGGATCGGGGGAGCAGTGGAGAGCTGATTGAGGTGAAGGCGGATCCTTCGCCTCAATCCGGAGCTCCGCAAAAAAGGTAAGGGGGGGTTACTTGGCCTTGCTGCTGCCGCCGCTGCCGCCCATGTGGCGACGGCGGCAGAGCCAGGTAAGGGGGCAATGGGGAGGGGGGTCTGACCTGCGTCCATCACAGCCTGTCGCCGGCTTCACTAGAGCCAACGCCTCAACCCGGAAGTGCAGGCCGCAAGTGGGGCCTACAGTTCCTGGTTGAGCCGCAGGCTCTAGTGAAGCTGGCGACGGGCCGGGATGGATGCAGCTAAGGGGGAGGAGGGAGGGGGCCTTACCTGGCGCCGCCCCCTGCCGCTGCGGAGCTCCGATTTGGAGCCGGAGCTCCAATTTGCGGATCGGGAGCAGGGCGGAGCGGGGGGTCCGTGCACAGCCCTATAATGCAGCTAACGCTTCTTTAATTCACATGTTTTGGCAATGCTCAGTTGTTGCCTCCTTTTGGAAGGAGGTTATAATAAGGACAAGAGCCTTGTGTGGCGCAGAGTGGTAAGCGGCAGTTACTGCAGCCGAAACTCTCCCCACGGCCTGAGTTCGATCCCAGCGGAAGCTGGTTCTCAGGCAGCCGGCTCAGGTCGACTCAGCCTTCCATCCTTCCGAGGTCGGTAAAATGAGTACCCAGCTAGCTGGGGGAAACTGGTAACTGCGACTGGGGAAGGCAACAGCAAACCACCCTGCTACAAAGTCTGCCAAGAAAACATTAGCAAAAGCAGGCGTCCCTCTAGGAGTCAGCAATGACTCAAGTGCTTTGCACGAGAGGTTCCTTTCCTTTCCCTATAATAAAGATAAACTTTGTACTGAAACAATCTTTAATATGGAACCATGTGTATGTCCTCCTAAACAACCTACCGGTTTCTTGGGAGCTAACACATGGTCAGTGCAAATTTATTTATTGCACTTATATACCGCTCCCATAGCCAGAGCTCTCTGGGCGGTTTACAGAAATGGATCTTCAGAGCCCTTATGGCAGCTAAAAGACTTAGTATCACATTGGAAGGATAAATGCTCACCTCCCGTAATGCAATGGACTGAGGACTTAACAATGCTCTCAGCATTTGAACGTGTGTTATACAGGCGTAACTTGCGATTGGATATGTACATGGATATTTGGTCTGCTTTTCGTGAAGCCTATGCGTTTTTTAAAAAAATTAATGGTATATCTGATGAAAAATGAGGATATTCCTGTATATGTAATGTGTTTTCTTTTTGTTTTCACGGTTATTTTTGTTCTGTTTTGTTGATATTCACAATAAAAAAAATTAAAAAGAAAAAAGTGGGTTTTGTTTGGTGTTTTTTGTTTTTGCTTGCACGGCATAGATTTGTCTGCAGGCCTAATTGCTGTGCATGCCCAGCTACAAAGACATTCAAGAAAGAGAAAGATAATTGATTATCTAACAGCGGCCCGGCCTGCTGGTCCAGCATTGCTGGAACATGACAGTTTATGCCTTGGCTTTGATGCTGGAACCTAGTCCTGTTCTTGAGCATCACAGGAACAAGGGGGGCAGGGTCAAAGAAGGGGGGTTGGTGTTGTATTTATTTATTTATTTATTTATTTATTTATTTATTTATTACATTTCTATACCGCCCAATAGCCGGAGCTCTCTGGGCGGTTCACTATCTGATTCACAGGCAGCTGAAACTAGGGTGACCCTATGGAAAAGGAGGTCAGGGCTCCTGTATCTTTAACAGTTCCATAGAAAAGGGAAATTTCAGCAGGTGTCATTTGTATATATGGAGAACCTGGTGAAATTTCCTCTTCATCTGTCATGGGCATACATGACATCATCACAACAGTTAAAGCTGCAGGTGCCCTGCCCTCTTTTAAATCTGGTCACTCTAGTATAGCTCCTGCACTTTAACTGTTGTGACAAAGAGGGAATTTCACCAGGTTCTACATATATACAAATGACACCTTCTGAAATTCCCTTTTCTATGCAACTGTTAAAGATACAGGAGCCCTGTCCTCCTTTTCATATGGTCACCCTATCCTATGCATGCTTAGACACAAAAAAATCCTACATTTCTCAACATTCCCCAGCCAGCATAGATGACTGGGGAATGCTGGGAGTTGTAGTACCCTTTTTCCTGTCTAAACATGCATAGGATTGCACCCTAAATAAAATATGGGCAATACTCAACACTGCCGGTTTGTTTACACTATGGACGTACCACTTACATAACTCTAGCAGTACGCAAATAACGTCAGCTGGCACAAGGTGCTTTCTGGGGGAACTTGTCATGCCAGCTTTGCTATTGGTGCTCTGATAGAGAGTGTTTATGCTAGTGGATAATTAATGTACATTAATGGTGCTATAATAATAATAATAATAATAATAATAATAATAATAATAATAATAATAATGGATACTGCCCTATGTATTCTGCAGCCAAAGAGAAGTCCCTGAAGTCAGTTGTTGGAGTCTGAAGTGGACAGGTACTGTCTGTTGGCCAAACTAAGGGTGAAGGCCAGCCTTCCAGTATTTATACCAGGCCAGGCCAATCGAAAGACTTCATGCTGCCTGCCAATCACAGAGGTTTCATGGTGCCATTCAGTGCCTAAGGTCGAAGCACACTAAGCTAGGTTCCAGTCTTGGCCCACAAATTCCTGATTCAGGTCTATGAGGAATGAACTGGTTACAAGCCCACCCTGGGATGTCTCTTCCTTTACGTCCGTCTTTGGGCTGATAGAGTTGCAGCTCTACCAATCCCGAGACTGGTATTTCCAGGGATCACTGCAAGTATTACTGGACAATACTTGCTGATTCCCCCCAAGAGAGCCAATTGAGAAGAATGCCAACCTTTGCACAAAGCAGAGCCAGAATGGGGGAACTGAAATTGGCACACACACACCCCAAAAAAGTTGATTGGGAGAAGGACTTGAAAGGGTACAATTATACGGAGTAGTGTGTTTCCATTGCTGGGGCAGCTGGGCCATCACTCATGGTCTTGGTGCCCTCTGCTTTGGCAAGTTCATGCCTGGCCTCATGTTCCTGAGGTGAATGCACCCATGTTTCTTACTTTTCATGCTGTGTTGTGAGGCTGAGCAATGAAATCCCCACTGTCCAGCATGGTAAAAGAGGAGCATTGGTCCAACTGTCCCAGTAACAGGAGTGTGTTTCCGCCTTCTGCCATCCTTTCAGAGCAATGGAGGCTGGGGACTCCGATGTCAGTGGGGTGGTGCATCCACTCCAGGCCAGATTCACAGCCTCACTGATTTCTGAGCCACCAGCCTCCACTGTTTCAGCACGAAGATAAAACAACTGGCTTCATTTGCCCTCTCTGAAATTCTGAATAACCAAATCTCATTGGCTCTGTTGCGCCATGATATTGTTGTGTTCCCTAGGGAGGAGAAACTGCGAGTGCGTTTACTTACACTTTACTTGCACTGAAATTAAGGTTCTGTTCCCCCACCCACCCACCCCGTACAGGATCTGGGGGTTGTCTATACAAGGGGAAAGCCCCAGGGTGGCTCTGCATTGGCGCTAGGTCATTTATACAATGCAGCAGCCATTACAGAGCCATCCCAGGGGTTTCCCCTGAAGTGCCGAATTTAAAAAGTCGGGGACTTACCCTGGCTTTTTTCCGTGGAGCAAGGTGACGACGGTGCATCTCCGACTTGCAGTGGAGGCGTGTCCCGGCCAATGTTGGCCCCTAATTGGTCGCCATCGGCTGGACAGGGAGGGGTGGGTGGGCCAGTGAGCCAAATTGCCACTGGAATGCCTGTGCACTTCTCCAGTGTGGGCAGAAGGACACCCACGCCGGAGAAGCATGTAAAGGTTTTTTAAAAAGGTTTTCAAAAGGTTTTAAAAGGTTTGCCTCTAAAGGAGCCACCGCCACTGCTGTGCCCGTGCAGTAACGTGCCGTTGCGCGATGGTGCTCGGGCGCGGCAGCGGTTCCTTCAGAGGCAAACCTCATGCTCGCTCCTTAGCATGGGAACAACACTAGGGTGACCATATGAAAAGGAGGATGGGGCTCCTGTATCTTTAACAGTTGTATTGAAAAGGGTTATTGTTAAAGATACAGGAGCCCCGTCCTCCTTTTCATATGGTCACCCTAGCCTATGTAGAAATTTTATACTTCTCAACAGCCAGTTTAAAGAAGCTAATTTGGTGCCCTGTCTATGCTTGGTTGAATCATTATCTCTTTAGATATGGCCCTGTGAGTGCCATTAGCCGTTGCTATGGCTTGCTGGGTAATTAATAAAGCTAAATGAATTACTCCAACAGCCCAATTAGTCATTCTTCATTGAGAGCTGATAATAAATTGTTCATGGAAATTCTGCGGGGAATTCACTTGTGCCACATAAATACCTAACAAGGCTGATTTGAAAACACCAGGTAGAAATGGCTTCCTTTCACTCAGAGGAAAGAAAATGATGTACTACCAAGGAGAGTTAGAACTATAGCTGGTGGAGGATTTCTTGCCAGCCAAGCCAATATTTAAAACTCTTCATGGACGTGTCTCCTTCCTCTTTTTTTCCTCCTTTATTTTTTTTAGATTGTCCCTTCTTATCATAGAACAGTAGAGTTGGAATGAGTCCAACCCATTCTTGTGTTCTTTGCTCCTGCAACTCTACCTGCCCAAAGGTCTCCCACCTCCTTAAAAGAATCTGTCCACCTTTCTTTGCTGCTCCTTGTGCCTGGTCCTCCGTCCCCTCTCCGCCCTCTTTCAGATTTCTCCCCAACACTCACCTATTCTCAGCCTTTAGCTTTCCCCCATTTTTCTGTGTTTCCCTCCTGTGAGCAATCCTGAAGATGTATCTGCATTTGCTCACATCCTGCCTTGCTGCCCCTTTCTCTCTTGTCTCCTTACCTAAGGGTGGCCCTGCCTGTGTGCAGCCCCAATCAATTTTTACCATGTGTCACAAATCCTTCAGAGAACATAAGAAGAGCTCTAGTGGATCAGATCAAAGGCCTCTCTGGCCCAGCATTCTGATCAAACCGTGGCCAACCAGCTGCCTCTGGGAAAACCCATAAGCAGGATATGAGTGCAAGAGTGTCATCCTGCCCATGTTCCCCAGCAGCTGGTGTACATTGGGATACTGTCTCTGATTCTGAATGTAGCAAATAGCCATAAGGACTAGTAGCTTTCCCCTCCAGGAATTTATCCAACCCAAATTGGTAGCCATCATGACATCACGCAGTAGCAAATTCTACAGTTCAATTATGGGCTGTGTGAAGCAGTATTTCTTTTTATCTGTCCTGAATCTCCCACCATTCATGGGATGATCTCAGGTTCTAGTATTGTGAGCGAGGGAGACAAATAAATGTCTCCCTATCCACTTTCTCCACACCATGCATAAGTTTGTACACCCAACCATGACCAAATTGTGACCCACCAAGCCCAAGGCAGCCCTCCAGCCATACTAAAGAACTCACCAGGGGCTTGATAAGCGTTCCTTTGCTCCCACATTATGGGGATGACGGTGTGTAAGTGCGTGTGTGTGTAATCAAAGTCCTGGTAAGGTCCAATAGATGCTGGTGGATTTCACTCACCTTGGTGGTTCAAAGTCATGCAGGTCTATTCCAAGTGAAAGCAGCGCGTCCCTTTTATAAGGGAGCTAAATACGAAGTGTAACTGAAGCTCTGGCTGAAAAAAAGGAAGCTACAAAACTGCACACAGGCTGATCATGAGATGGGGGAACTGAGGCCCAAAATCAAACTAGGATTCTTTCCCTCACTTTTCCCCCACAAATCCAAAGCTTGCCTGGACAAGCTGCATTTCAGTCAAAGAAGGGTAAGAAAGGCGAGTCGTCTTACCTTTCCCCCCTCTGGTCTTTTTCCAGTTCAAAATTACACCCCTAAGCTTCTTTCTTACTTCTGGTTTGGGGCAGGGGAAACTGCATTTAAAGTAGGGTGACCATATGAAAAGGAGGACTGGGCTCCTGTATCTTTAACAGTTGTATAGAAAAGGGAATTTCAGCAGGTGTCATTGGTATATATGGTGAAGCTGGGGAAATTCCCTCTTCATCACAGCAGTTGAAGCTGCAGGAGCTATACTAGAGTGACCAGATTTAAAAGAGGGCAGGGCACCTGCAGCTTTAACTGTTGTGACGAAGAGGAAATTTCACCAGGTTTTCCATATATACAAATGATACCTGCTGAAATTCCCTTTTCAGTACATCTGTTAAAGATACAGGAGCCCTGTCCTCCTTTGCATATGGTCACCCTATTTAAAGGTATTTGGGGGATGCAAAGGGATCCTATATTAAAATAATACAATGTGTCTGCAAGTGAAAGCTGGAGAGTAAATTGGGCTGTGGGAAATGGCACTCACGATCCCTTATTACCATTTGGAATCACCCTGTGTGATTCCAGAATCCACTTTTTGACACATCCTGGAGCAAGTAATAAAGTTAGGTAACTTCAGACTCTGGACTGAGCAATATTCCCCCCCCCCTCTTATTTAGATGGCCATGCATATTAATTCACTTACTTCAAAATTCAATAAACTAGCCCTGGTGAATTTTGTGGGGGACGACAATCCCTGCTCATATTGCCATGAGGAGGCTCTTTACCTCTGCACCAAATCCTGACCTGATAGCACTACAGACTGGAGGTTAGGGAGAGTGGGGTTTTGATCTGGAAAATAATCCTGTTTGGGCAGGCACTTTTGGCCAAAGTAGATGGAAGTCAGGGCCAATAGCCATGATTTATCTTGCCTCTCCCCACAATGTATGTTCATAATGATAATGTCTGAGCCATCTGTTTTGCTGGTTCTAAGCACGGAACTCCTCCTCCTCTTCCTCTGTTTAATTTTAAGACATGCCCTTGGTACAAATCCAATTAAAGCCAAAAGTACTTTCAGTAGCAGAACAATTTGGGGATTACAGTTTCACCCTTAAGCAAGAAACTGTGCCCTAGTTAACAAGACTCTAAGCGTTACCAAACCACATCTATTGGCAAAGCCTATGGATGGATACAGACACTGTTACCAGAGCAAAGGCCACGCTTGCATGATAGAATCTGGGGGATAAAACTGGATTTTTTTATTCTGTGAATGGCTGGTATGACTGAGCAGATGTATCTACAACACTGGCTTTCAGCCTTTCATGGCTCAGACCTTTTAAAGAGGGCAGAGCTCCTGCAGCTTTAACTATTGTGAAAAAGAGGAAATTTCACCAGGTTCCCCATATATACAAATGACACCTGCTGAAATTCTCTTGTCTACGCAATTGTTAAAGATACAGGAGCCCTGTCCGCCTTTTTATAGGGTCACCAAATATGCTCCAATTCTCCCTATTTAGTATTTACCAGGGATTGTCTCTATTTTCAGATCCCTGTCCCTAGTCAGTCGCAGACATTCTTTTATCCCTGTTTTGCTTTGCAGGCGATGTTGGGGCTGCCATTGAAAAATTTCCTTAAAGCACAGTATGCTTACTCAGAAGTAATTCCCACTGAGTCCAACATGACTCACTCCCACCTGAGTGTAGATAGGATTGCAAACTCAATGTGTTTAAGGTTGCAATCCTATGTTAACAAAACCCCATTGAACACAGTGGGGCCTACTTCTGACATGGGACAAGCAGAGCCTTGCACTGTAAGTTGCAGCTGTTCTTTAATGAGTACAATCAGATGCTTCATTGTAAATTAAAGGCACAATCCCATGCATGCTTAGACGGAAAAGAGTACTACAACTCCCAGCATGCCGCAGCCAACCAGGGGCTTGTCTATACGGCATCTTTACACTGCCTTAACTGCGCAATTTTGTGTTCTCGGACACATGACGCAGCTGTCCATTCGCTGCAGCGCCGGTCTTTAAGCCCGAAAATGCGCATATTCAGAGACGCGATTTACCGTGGCTTTTGCTATACCTTCGAGTTTAAACCGCATAAGAGTAATGTGTCGTTGGGGGAGTAAAATCGGATTTTGAAGTGTGGGCGGAGCTTTCAGAGCAGGACAAAGTGATTGGCTTGCCCATTTCCCGCCTTCCCCAAAAACATGGGCGGAACTTTGATGTCACAATTTTCTCTTCCTTACTTCTGTAATATAAATGAATGTAGTAATCCAAGTACTGCAACCACTGATCCAATCTCCGTATATGAACATGGAGGTGGACCAGTCCGCCTGTCGCATGACTTCCCATACCCCCCTTTTCTCGAAGTGAGACTCAATAGAAATAAAAGGGGGAAGGAAAAGATCATGGAGGTAGACCAGTCCACCCGCCTGCGATTGTACGGAGGTGCGCATTAACAATGCTGCAGTGTGACGCTCTGTGGGCAGAATCGAATCTGTGAAAAATCGGGTTAAAAAATAATGAGGAGCAATCCTGTGGTCGTATAGATGAGGGCTTGGTTGGCTGGAGTGTGCTGGGAGTTGTAGGGCTTTTTTTCTGTCTAAACAGGCATAAGATTGTGCCCTAAATCTCCTTTAGTTTTGTTTGAAAGAAAGAAAGAAAGAAAGAAAGAAAGAAAGAAAGAAAGAAAGAAAGAAGCCAGTTTGCAGAGACTGAAACAACTGGGCATGTTTAGCTTGGAGAAGAGAAGATTGAGAGGAGACATGATAGCACTCTTCAAATACTTGAAAGGTTGTCACACAGAGGAGGGCCAGGATCTCTTCTCGTTCCTCCCAGAGTGCAGGACACAGAATAACGGGCTCAAGTTTCAGGAAGCCAGATTCCGGCTGGACATCAGGAAAAACTTCCTGACTGTTAGAGCAGTACGACAATGGAACCAATTACCTAGGGAGATTGTGGGCTCTCCCACACTAGAGGCCTTCAAGAGGCAGCCGGACAATCATCTGTCAGGGATGCTTTAGGGTGGATTCCTGCATTGAACAGGGGGTTGGACTCGATGGCCTTGTAGGCCCCTTCCAACTCTGCTATTCTATAATTCTATGCATCTTTGGCTACGAAGAGTAGAGGCACTTGGACAGCAATCCAAAGCAGGAGGACTTGGAGTTTTACAAGTATAGCAGAGGAGGGGTGTAGACTTCTCAATTTGGGGGGGGGGATGGGGCTAAACTTGGAAAAGGGAGTCTAACCTTATTTGTTTACCTTTAAGTATATATTTCCATTTCTGGAAACCATCCTTCATCAATGATGGATCCCAGAGTGTTCAAAGCCACATATTAAAATAACGAGTACTCAACAAAAGTATTACATTTCAATTATATTATGATAGTTTACATACTACCCCATCATCCGCAGTTCTGTGCAATATACCAGTGTCCTTCAAACTCCCCCCCCATGTCCCAGTGCAATAATATCACATACCCTAAAGACCATCTTCCTGCACTTAGTCTGAAAATGTTGGACATGTAATATGCTTTTGACTCATTAGTCAAGACATACTGTATTAATTTAAGGAGATTCTTTATAATTAAGTAAGTCCCAGTGAGCTCTCTGGAAATTACTTCTAAGTAAACATGCATTAAGTTTTGGTAGCTAAAAGTGTTTAATAGTAGTGGATTGTGCCATTATGTGTACATTTATTATTATTATTATTATTATTATTATTATTATTATTATTATTATATTATTATTTTATATAGCACCATCAATACACATGGTGCTGTACATGGTAAAACTATATATATATATATATATATATATATATATATATATATATATATATTGTTCAGACATATATACCCACCCACCCCACACTGTAATTCCTAAATGGGCAACCTTTTGTCCTACAAGGCCTGAGGAGGGTAGGAGGAAATGAATCAAGGGAAGGCTGAACCTGACACCAAAGGAGAGCAGCTTTTGTCTTGCAAAGAGGTCTGCTGGACAGCTGAGGAGGAAGCAGGGTTTGCTTGGAGGTGATTTAGACTGATCCCCAAACACATAACAATACAGACAACTGGAGGAATCTGCCAGCCAAGCTGTGAGCTCACTGATGTAACCTGGTTGGGCAGTATCTACTTCAATCAGAAGTATCTACTGGGAAGAAGTACTGGGAAGTATCTACTTCAATCAGTCAAAGTTAGGCTGACAAGTATTACCCAAAGGACCTTCTCTTCTGCTGCTCCCAGACTCTGGAGTGGCCTGCCAGAAGAGACTCCTCAGCTTGACAGTCTATTAGCATTCGAGAAAGCTATCAAGACTGATCTCTTCTGGCAGGCCTATCCAGGGGGATTTTAGGATGTTTGTAGAATGTTTGTAGGATGTTTGAATCATGTATACTATGTTTTTATTCAGCTTTTATGTGTTTTATATTCGCTGTTGTTCCCTGCCTCAATCCAAGCGGAGAGGCGGGTAAGAAATAAATTATTATTATTATTATTATTATTATTATTATTATTATTATTAGTCATGGGCCCCAACAGTTGTCAGTGCACTTCAGTACCACTATAAAGCAGTAGCGTAGATCCTGCAGTGCACTTCAATACCTCTATAAAGCAGAGTAGTGTGACTCCTGACTTTTATATACCGCTTTCATAGTGGAATATCCTGCTTGGTGTACTGTATTTCTTTGATTGTAAGACGCCATCGATTGTAAGACGCACACTAATTTCAGTACCACCAACAGAAAAAACACACACCCTAAGACACACCCACGATTCTAAGACGCACCCCGTTTTTAGAGATGTTTATATGGGGGGGGGGAGTGTGTCTTAGAATCGAAGAATGTGTCTTAGAATCGAAGAAATAGGGTAGATGAGCCCTGAGATGGGCACTTTGAATTTACAGCTAGATCCGGAAGAAACAAAGCAGCTGGAAGGAAGAGGGTAAAGGTTGACTCCAGGGTCCCTCCCATTTTTGTGTCATCATCTTTATTTTAATTTGATTTGTATTGTCAACATCTTTTCACTGTACTCTCCTTTGGGAATCTAACAGGACTGAAAAGCAGGCTAAAAATAAATAGCAGCAGCAGCAGCAGCAAAGAGAGCCATCAGAAAAGGTCTCCTCTGGCCTAGGATGACCATTTGAAAAAGGAGGACAGGGTTCCTGTATCTTTAACAGTTGCATAGAAAAGGGGATTTCACCAGGTGTCATTTGTATACATGCAGCACCTGGTGAAATTCCCTCTTCATCACAACAGTTAAAGCTACAGGAGCACCAGATTTAAAAGAGGGCAGGGCTCCTGCAGCTTTAACTGTTGTGATGAAGAGGGAATTTCACCAGGTGCTGCATGCATACAAACGACACCTGCTGAAATTACCTTTTCTATGCAACTGTTAAAGATACAGGAGCCCTCTCCTCCTTTCCATATGGCCACCCTACTCTTGCCTCCATTAATTTGAACACTGCTCCAAAATAATGTTTGGGCCAACATTTCTACAATTCTGTGATCAAATTTCTGTACCTATTCCCCCCCCCCCTATTCTTGGAATAGAATTTTCTTCCAGAATTACGTTAAGGTTGCCGTTGTTATACAGTAAAAGATCAAAATAAGTACACGTACAAAAACCAGGAAAGCATAACTAGATAGCAGCTCTCATTCAGAATGCATTTCGGAATACTTGCTGCTGTAAACTCTATAAAGTTATGCCACAGGAAAGTGGAGTGTTACTTAACACTGTGGAACTTTTACAACAAATGATCTCAAAATGGTTGCTGGAGTTCCTCAGACCTGCTTTGTTCAAGGCACCCACTCCTAAAACAAATTGGTTCCTACTACTATCATCCTACCTATGATTCTAAAGAAAACAGAAAATACAGCTACTGTATCTTGAAACTGGCAAAATTAGGCTGCTGCCTTCCCACTTTTTCCCCTTAAGAAAGGCCTTCTCCCTTTTCTCTGCTTAAAGGTCACCCAAAATGCAATTTGCCCTGCAACAATAAACCAGATTGCAGTATGAGCTTGCGATTGCACACCATTCAAAAGCTCTACAATGGCTGAGGCTGTGTGTATTAGAGAAGTGATCTTTGCTAGATTACAGGGCTGAGGGAGGCCAAAATCAATGCTTGGAGAAGTGGCACAGGTTCATTTAAATCCACTTAAGATCCACAGTTTGATATCTATGAGAGGGTAGGTGTGGAACCAGTCTCAGCATTCGTATCCTGGAAACTCTGCTGGGATCAAGGATAATGTGGAATCACGGCTCTACGTTTACATGCTGCTCTGCACTGGTCTCTCTCGGATGGTTTCTGTTATTTATCCCCTAGCTGGGCATGAATACTTTTTGAGAACATTTTTTTAAAATTACTGCTCTGAATGATAAGCAGAGAGTTCTGAGCATTTAACTTAGTTTTAAAACACCTCACATGATCTATGGGGTACTCTTAGGCCATAGCTAGATGGGGCAATATCCCGGTGTTCACCCCGGGATCGTGCCGGTGCATCCATATGAAGCACAGGGCATCCCGGGAGCATGATATGTGTGGCCCGGCGTTGCGGTTTGTCCCGGCTCCTCACAACTAACCGCAAGGAGCTGGGCATGGGGCACAGAATTCCTCAGGTGCTCTGTGCCCATCGTGGTTGGGGTGAGCGGAGGAAATTAGTTTTTAAAAAAAAAAAAAAACTTAACAATTTAAGCACAAGCGCTCATGCGCTCCGTCCCCTTTAACAAAAAACAAAACAAAATGGCGGGCGCGATGTCGCATGCTTCATGTGAACCAGGGCGATGATTTTGTGATCATAAAATCACGAGATTGCCTCCCTCTGCCCCCCCCCTTGTCTAGCTGAGGCCTTTTTCCCATATTGCTTGTGGAGAAGGAGGAGTTTCTGAGGCTTAGAAATAGTAGCTCCTCTAAAACCAGCTCGTGAATGTGTGGCTGACCTAAAATTTGAAACAAGGACATCCCAGCTCATGTCTTAGCAACTACACCAGTATTTCCAAAACTACTGGGACCTAAGGCACACCTTTTTTTCTTAATTAAATCTGGAAGCACACTTCACTCTTACCTCCAAAGGGAGTTAGGATGTGTTAAGAATAAGTAACACCATTCCTGTTAGTTCACAACAGATTCCTATGGCTAGTAGCCACAGGCTCTAATGGAGAGTGGGCATCCAAATGGCAGAGTGTAAGGTGATGCACGTTGCGGGGTGGGGGTGCAGAACCCAACTTCAAGTATAATCTGATGGGATCTGAGCTGGCGGGGACCAAACGAGATCTTGGGTTTGTGGTGGACAACTCAATGAAAATGTCCACCCAGTGTGTGGCAGCTGTAGAGAAGGCAAACTCCATGTTAGGCATTATAAGAAAATGAATTGAGAATAAAACTGCCAGTATCATACTGCCTTTATACAAATCTATGGAGTGACCACACTTAGAATACTGTGTACAGTTCTGGTCATCACACCTAAAAAAGGATATTATAGAGTTGGGGGAAGTGCAGAAAAGGGCAACTAAAATGATTAAGGGGCTGAAGCATCTCCCCTATGAAGGAAGGTTACAACAGCAGGGATTGCTAATTTTGGAAAAAAGGAGGCTAAGGGGAGACATGATAGAGGTGTACAAAATTATGCACGGTATGGAGGATGTGGATAGGGAGACATTTTTCTCCCTCTCTCAAAATACTAGAACCCGGGGTCATCCCATGAAACTGGTGGGAGATCCAGGACAAATAAAAGGAAGGACTTCTTCACACAGCGCAGAGTTAAATTATGAAATCCACTACCACAAGATGTAGTGATGGCCACCAATTTGGATGGTTTTAAAAGGGGGTATTAGTCCTGATGGTTGTGTGCTACCTCCAGTATCAGAGGCAGTAAGCCTGTGTGTACCAGTTGCTGGGGAATATGGGTGGGAGGGTGCTGTTGCACCATGTCCTACTTGTTCACCCCTGACCGATGGCTGGTTGGCCACTGTGTGAACAGAGTGCTGGACTAGATGGACCCTTGGTCTGATCCAGCATCAGGGCACTTCTCATGTTCTTATGACCATTAAGTTGTTCTAGAACCTGTTCTAAAGGGAGCTGGTCATCAGTGCCCATTAGAAAAGGAATCAGATTATACTTGACATGACCATGTAGCAATCCCATTATAATATATTTCATATTTCTGTTTTTACAAAGATGCTTCGAGAAGCTCAAACAATCCAGTCACAGCAATTCACCTGTGTTATATTTGGGGTGTTGGTTTTTTTGCCTCCAAATATAGATCCATCTAGTTAAATCTAAAACCATTGGTGGGCCTTAGTTAGGGATGAATACTAACCTCTTTACTCCCAAGTCGTTTACTTAATTGGCCTTTGGTGTTTTGTAGTTTTCAATACACCTTAAGGAAATGAGAGCAATAAAGGAACATAATAAACCTTCCAACAAGCTGCTAAGAATTAGGTTCTGATGTGTTTCCTTCCCTCCCCGAAAGACAACCTTTTGGCAGTGAGAGCACAGCTGCCTCACAGGAAGCCCAAGAAAGAACATCTGCCCCCCCACCCCTCACCCCCCCCCCCCCCGCTGCCACCAAGCTTTTGCCTACACAGGTTGGCTCCTGCTGCCGGGCTGTGGGATGAACAGACGCATGTAGAAGAAAAGAAATCTTATGCCCATTCGTGTGTCAGTGGATGCTCTCATTTGCCCACCCTGCGATAAGAAATCACATAGTAATGCTACCTGTAGCATTGCCAGCTTTTTAATGGCAGTTGCATCTGTAGCTCTTAGTAGATGATATGATCTCTCTTCACATGACAGTCACACGAACACACGTAAATGACCTGTTATACTCAGCAGTAGAACTGTGACATGTGGCTTTGTCCCATAACCTGGCCACACTCCTACACTTTTCAGTATTCAAGGAACTTTACATATGTTATCTCAGTAATCCTTATAGGAACCTTGTGAAATAGGCCAGTATGGCTATCTCCATCTGTCAGACGGGGATAGGTGGCTGATGGACTTGGCTTAGGCTTGCCTGAAGCTACTGAACCAGGCAATGGGTGAGGTGAGATTTGAACCCGTGACTTCCCAGTTCACACTCTGAATCGCTACATACTGCTGGCTATTACACATGATAGCACATGCATCATCAACAACAATCATGGAGGGCATCTTAATGAAGGAAAAGAGTCATGTGAGAAGCAACTCCATGTTTCATAGAAATAAGATTAGTTGCCAATGGTAGAGGTATGAATTTAATCATGATCATGTACTCGTCCCAAAAATCTCCTAGGCCAGTGGTTTTGTCACTGCTAGACGAGGGGTTAGCCCGGTGCGAGGCCCAGGCTCGTCCCTACGCGTCTAGATGGGGTCAAACCTCCCTGGCCCCGGGGTAACTGGCACCACTTGTGGCCTGGTATTTCTGACCACAGGTTTGCAGCCCGTTCCGCCGCTTTTCCCAGCTACCGCATTTACTCGTGAGTGGCCGGAAAAAGCAGTGGCCAGCGTGCAGCGCTCCACAGGAGCGCTGCAGCCATCAGGGCAGGGTGGGGAGATGGGGGGGGGGAATCAGAGGGGGGATGGGGGGAATCGGAGCAAGGGGGGATGGGGGGGAAACGATTGCGGGCAGGGGATCGCGGGTGGGGGGAAATGGAGATTGCGGGGGGTGGGAAACGGAGCCAGGAGAAGATGGGGGGGGAAACGGAGCCATGGGGAGAGGGGGGACATCAGAGCCAGAGCGGGGGGGGGACATCGGAGCCAGGGGGATCCCGAAGAACCCTTAAAAAAAAAAAACACCATTACTTTTATAGTTAGTGCGCTCCTGTGCACATGGCGCTTTAAAACTAAAAAAAAAATGGCGGACGCGATGGGTCCTTTCTTATGTGTAGATAGGGGAGACGGCCCGCACTACTTGTAGCACAGGCTCGCCCCTCCTCCTGTATGGATTCCAAGGTAGGTCTAGCGATGTTTGAGAGAACCCTGAGGTTCCTCAGAAGCTTATTGAGCTACCTCATTTAGAAGACCAATAATAGCAAAAGATGCCTTGCCTATCACTACCAATCTTTCTTCTTCAATGTGCAGATGCAAGAGAAATGTTAGGCATGTTCTAAGGTGTGATCACAGTTCACAAGGAGTAATGGCAAGTCTTAACCTCAGCGGCGGGCTTTTTCTCTGGCGGCACCCACGCTCTGGAAAACCCTCCCTCGTGCGATTCGGGAGGCGGGAAATGTAATAGCTTTTAAATGCCTCCTAGAAACTTGCCTTTACACAGGCTTTCCCTGGACTGAAATTTATCTGATTTGATATTGCACTTTTTACCTGTTAACGTTGTATACTTATTGTGTTTTTATTATTTTAATGGTGCGCTGCCTGGAGAGCCTAGGCTATCGGGCAATATAAATACGTAATAAATATTATTTATTTATTTATTTATTACATTTTTATACTGCCCAATAGCCTAAGCTCTCTGGGCGGTTCACAAAAATTCAAACCATAATAAAACAACCAACAGGTTAAAAGCACAAATACAAAATTCAGTATAAAAAGCACAACCAGGATAAAACCACGCAGCAGAAATTGATATAAGATTAAAATACAGAATTAAAACAGTAAAATTTAAATTTAAGTTAAAATTAAGTGTTAAAATACTGAGAGAATAAAAAGGTCTTCAGCTGGCGACGAAAGGAGTACAGTGTAGGCGCCAGGCGGACCTCTCTGGGGAGCTCATTCTATAGCCGGGGTGCCACAGCGGAGAAAGCCCTCCTCCTAGTAGCCACCTGCCTCACTTCCTTTGGCAGGGGCTCACGGAGAAGGGCCCCTGTAGATGATCTTAAGGTCTGGGCAGGTACATATGGGAGGAGGCGTTCCTTCAAATAACCTGGCCCCAAACCGTTTAGGGCTTTAAATGTCAATACCAGCACTTTGAATCGGGCCCGGACCTGGACTGGCAGCTAATGAAGTTGTAAAAGGACTGGCGTAATGTGATCTCGCCAGCCACTCCCTGTTAGTAAACGGGCTGCTCTGTTTTGTACCAGCTGAAGCTTCTGGACCGTTTTCAAAGGCAGCCCCATGTATAACGCATTGCAGTAATCCAAACGAGAGGTTATCAGAGCATGGATAACTGTAGCTAGGCTATCTCTGTCCAGATAAGGGCGTAGTTGGTATATCAACCTAAGCTGATAAAAGGTGCTCTTTGCCACTGAGTTCACGTGTGCCTCAAGTGACAGTTCTGGATCCAAGAGCACCCCCAAACTACAGACCCGATCCTTTAGGGAAAGTGCAACCCCATCCAGGACAGGGCAAACATCACCTCGCTGGACAGATGAACCACCCGCTAACAGTACCTCTGTCTTGTCTGGATTGAGTCTCAGTTTGTTAGCCCTCATCCAGTCCACTACCGTGCCCAGGCACTGGTTCAGAACAGTCAATGCCTCACCTGGGTTTGAGGAAAAGGAGAGGTAGAGCTGGGTATCATCCGCATATTGATGACACCTCAGTCCACATCTCCGGATAACCACCCCCAGCGGTGTCATGTATATGTTAAACAGCATAGGGGATAAGATAGAGCCCTGTGGAACCCCATGGCTTAGGAGCCACGGCACAGAGCAATAATCCCCCAGCACCACCTTCTGGAATCGGCCATCCGAGTATGAGCAGAACCACTGCAACGCAGTACCTCCAACTCCTAGCTCAGACAAACTATCCAGAAGGATACCATGGCCGATGGTATCGAAGGCTGCTGAGAGGTCCAGGAGAATCAACAGGGTAGAAAAAGGGTAGAAAAATAGAAAAAGATAGAATAAACTAGTACTAAACTAGTAAAAGAGGTCAAGAAAGGTTTCATGATACATCAGAATTGGTCCACAGCCTTTGAAGGGGACAGTAAAAAAAAAAAAAACTATCATGACTATAAGATGCTAAGATTTTCAAGCCATCCAAAAGTAAGCGTTTTTGAACCCTATTGATTTCAGAGGGAGAACATTTAGAATGTGCTTAATTTTTCCATCATGATCAGTGTGACATAAACTGCTTAGGTTTGGCTGAATTGTGCCCTTGCATTTTTCAAATAATTATTGACAAGCCCAGGAAGTTTCCAAGAATGGAGCCATTTAGTCGGCAGGGAGAATTATTAGCTTTTTAAAACGCAGGGTAAAGTGAGGTTAACAGTAAGCATTACAGAAAATGTTCACTTACAGCCCTTGCCATAAAACTAATTAACAACATCATCTAATAATAAATCAGGTTTTAAAATCATGAGTTCCAGGGTGATGTTTCCAAACCATCCCTGTGATCCATCATGAGCTACAGGCAGAGTACAATTGACCTTTCAGCATGCAATGAGACAATCAATGATGACTATGACAGGAATGAAGGAAACGAAATCTGAAGCAGAAAATTGCTTTCACCGTATTACTAACACATCTAATTTGAGCACATCCTGACACAATCGGATTCGCGGAGAGAGCGTGCAGGAAGAGAAAAGGAAACTGAAGATGATGTGCTCCACTCAAGTTATTGAGGGAAGATTCCTAACCCGGGGCTGGGCTGTGGATAGGCCTCAGGCCTGGTCTGGCCTGTTGTTATAGGCACTGCTATTTTATAGTGCCCCAGACTCCACTTTGGTAGCCAACAAAGCACCCAGTCCTATTACTATGTTATTTCCCTGTCTATCACCTGGGCAACGAGGCCTGGTTCCAGTCTTCTCCCACTTAATGCTGCCTAGTTAATGGCTTTTCAATCAAACTGAAGTACCCATAAATAGTTTAGAGGGAACTGGTCAGATTACAACAGGAATCAGTGGAGGCTGGTGGCTCCGATGTCAATGGGGCAGTAAATCCACTCTGTGTGTTCAGTCAGAACCACTCAGAACTCTAAAGAGCTATCCAAGGTGCTGAACCCTATCCCAAACATGAGTTCAGTACCTTTAGAGTTCTGGCTGAAACCCAGAAAGGATTCACTGCCCATAGGAGTCATCAGCCTCCACTGCCAGGAATGTAGGTATAATTTAGAAAGTCTGTCCTTTCTGGCTTAACTAACAACTTAATATTTATTGTGCCTAATGCTAATCAAACTGTCATTAGCATAAAGAATGGAAGCCTCATAAAGAATGTTTGCTAGTTTATGTGTAAAGGGTGGAAGCCATGATCAATTGACTCCTAAGACTTTGGACTTCACACAGTGGGTTGACGCGATTCCCCAATCCAGAAAATTAGGAATCTAGTTTTCTGGGACGGTCAGATTTAATCCAGTCTTTCCTGTGTGCTGCTAGGGGGCAAAATCTTAACCTTATAAGTCATTAACCATATAACATTTTAAAAAAGATTTTGGATCTCCAACGATCTGATTTCTTAATAATGCACTTGTTTGGATTAACTGTCTAGACAACAAAGCCAGAGAGAAGAGGGAAAGGAGGGTGGAGTGGAAGAGCAAACAAAAGGGAACTTTCATTGGTATATCGTGATACCACAAACCCACATAAAAGGGGCCATTAGCTTGAGGCGCTAATGAAACGGAGCTAGAAATCGCAGAGGCAAATCGGGGGGGAAAGTAGGTGAGATGAAGCCCTTAATACTACAACCTGGGATCATCCAATGAAATAGAACAGTGGGATATTCAGGACAGGTAAAAAGAAGTCAGGCACTCAGGCCTTAGCTAGACCTAAGGTTTATCCCGGGATTGTCCCGGATCATCCCTGTTCATGTAAATGACACACAGGGGATCCCGGGAGCAGGCAGGGACGACCCTGGGATGATCCCGGGATAAACCTTAGGTCTAGCTAAGGCCATAGTCAAAGTTCAGGATTTGTTACCACAAGATGTAGTGATGGCCACCAATTGAGATTTCTTGAAAAGGGGTTTAGACAAATTCATGGGGGATAAAGCTATCAGCGGCTACTAGTCAGGATGGCTACATTATACATTGCAGGATGCTGGATTAGATACGGCTCTTGGTCTGATCCAGCACACCTCTTCTTAAACTGTCTTCAACTATCATCTTTCCCCAGCTAGAGTCAGACAATTTTGGCTCACTGCTGAGTGTATCTGTATGATACACACATTTGTCACATTCATATTCTAGATTTGTAGATGTACACTTAAAATATAACGTGTGAAGCACTCTTCATTCTTACAGTATAATGTTTCCCCTGAGCTCTTCGTTCAGGGCACACGTGAAGACTGAAGAGCTCTTCGCATTTCCCTGTGGCCTTTCCTTGAACCGTTTCAGAGATTTACATTCTTGGCATTCGCCCCTTTTTTACCTTCTTTGTATTGCACAGGATGTCACAGAGCTGCCATCTGGCTAATTTGAAAGTGATTGCTTTTATGGCCTTACCAGTTGTTGGTTTGCAGGCTGTTGTGGACGCTCAGGTTTGTTTATTTTTCAGAGTTGTTTTTCTTCTCCTGGTAGTGTCAAGGGAAACCCTAAAGCAGGCACTTAAAAGTGCATGAATGTTAAGGTCAGGATAACCAGTTCCTATATGGGGACCACACACCATCCTTGCTCTTAATGGGTTTAACCCCCTTTTTTCCTTTAGACCAGCCTTCCTCAACCTGGGGCGCTCCAGATGTGTTGGACTACAACTCCCAGAATGGGCATTCTGGGAGATGCAGTCCAACACATCTGGAGCGCCCCAGGTTGAGGAAGGCTGCTTTAGACAACCCAACAATACAAAGAAAACTATGAATCAAACATTCTCGTAGGAAAATTCCTGCAGCTCAGTCTCACTAGCACCAATACACAATATTTGTTCCTTTTATTTCTCTTTTATTTCCTTTTAAATTGTCTATTATGTGTCCTAGCTCTCAAACAATCCCAAACAAGCAAGCATAGCAACCAATCATAAAGTTATCCAACATAGTCAAAATAGAATTTTATGGGTACTCTCAGTAGCTTGATTGGCATCTAAAAGATAGTTCTCCAAGGTAGATTCTCACTTACGATGAAATCCTGTGTGTGTGTGTGTGTGTGTGTGTATCCCATTTTTGAATTCACTTTGTTATATGTTGAGTTAAGTAAATATGTTGTGTATGTACAGTGGGTTTTTGTTTTGCTTAGATTGGATTTGAGAACACCGATAT
This sequence comes from Elgaria multicarinata webbii, assembly GCF_023053635.1. Taxonomy (NCBI): domain Eukaryota; kingdom Metazoa; phylum Chordata; class Lepidosauria; order Squamata; family Anguidae; genus Elgaria; species Elgaria multicarinata. The sequence continues at coordinate 11,362,435 of NC_086176.1, forward strand.
TTATTGCCATATCACAGAATCATAGAACAGTAGAGTTGGAAGGGGCCTATGAGGCCATGGAGTTCAACCCCCTGCTCAATGCAGGAATCCACATTAAAGCGTACCTGACAGATGGCTGTCCAGCTGCCTCTTGAATACCTCTAGTGCGGAAGACTATCCTCAATGAATTGTTCTAATCCACTTCAAGGCCATCCAGGTTAGCTGCTATCACCATGGGCTTATCTACACCAAGCAGGATATTCCACTATGAAAGCGGTATATAAAAGGCAGGAGCCACACTACTGCTTTATAGTGGTATTGATGTATATTGCAGGATTTACACTACTGCTTTATAGTGGTACTGAAGTGCACTGACAACTGTTGAGGCCCATGACACATCTATACCAAACAGGATATAGCACTATGAAAGTGGTATGAAAGCGATATAGGGTATGTGTCAATGGGCCCCAACAGTTGTCAGTGCACTTCAATACCACTATAAAACAGTAGTGTGGCTCCTTCCTCTTATATATCACTTTCATACCGCTTTCATAGTGGAATAGCCTGCTGGTGTAGATGAGCCCATAATCTTGTGGCAGCAAATCTCAAAGTTTGACTATATACTGCACTGTGTGAAGAAATACTTAGAATCATAGGATCATAGAATAGTAGAGTTGGAAGGGGCCTACAAGGCCATCGAGTCCAACCCCCTGCCTATTGCAGGAATGAGCGGGGGGTTGGACCTCCTTTTATCTGTCCTAAATTTCCCCCATTCAGCTTCATGGGATGACCCCCATTGGGTTCTGGTATTATGAGATGTGAAGCAGGGGACTCCACCCTATCCGCTTTCTCCACATCAAGAACATTTTTATACACCTCTATCATGTCCATTCACTTGTCTTACATGAAGTAAGCCCCAAACATTGTAATTTTACCCCATAGGGGAGTTGCTCCAGCCCCTTGATAATTTTGGTTGCCCTTTTCTGTACCTTCTCCAGATTTCTATTTTTGAGTTGCAATAACAAGAACTCTACCCAGTATTGCAAGTGCAGTCGCACCGTAGAGTTGTATAAAGGCGTGATAGGTATCACTACTTGAGACCAGGCTGGACTGTGACCTGTCTTTGGGGCTTAGCAGAAGAAGAAAACCCAAAGGACAGTACTGTGAGCTCTGTCCCTCATACGAACACCAGCACGGATCGTTGCAATCTATGCTGGCCATTCTGTCGGAACAGCCTAAGATAGTGGACTTATAGCTCATGTGAGAAGCCACAAAAACAAAGGACTGAAACGGACCGTGGCTGCAGTAGCAATTTGTGACAGGCATTTCCTTTAGTGACTCAGTCGCTGATTTATTAGATCATACGTGCTATCATACAATTAGTAGCCTCAGTCTTGGGCCTGGGCTGCAGATGGCCCACAAATTGTGGCCTGAGCTCATGTCAAATTCAATTATTTGCACGTCCAGATCTCTGTTTAGGAAAACTCCAAGTCACCTGTTACGGATGAGGGAGGGAGCATCTTTTGTTCTGGTCTGCATCACTTCTGATATAGCAGACAAAGCAGAAGAGAGATTTTACAACAGAGTGTGCTGCTCCATGGTCCACCGTTTTCAGCCGTTAGGTTAATGTATATAGGATCAGCAGCAGCAGCAGCAGGGCTTTTCAGTCAAGACCCTGAGACTCTGGAAGGCCCTTGAAGGCCCTTCCCCAGGAGGCCTGGCTCTAGACTCTCTCTTGCTATTTTCTGAAAGCAGGCAAAGGCTTTATTTTTTTAAAAAAAAGTCAGGCCTTTGGGGGTTCAGCTCTTAGACTGGCTCTGAGTGTTTCTATTTTTTTCTTTCTAGGGTTTACTGATTGATTTGTGTCATTTTTATTGTTTCGATATATTGATTCGAATTCCAGATTGCAAATGGCTTGGAGAACTTTTAACGTTGCAAATGGGCCCATTAGACGTTGCGTGAAGTGAAATCAATAAAGAATGGGAGTGAAGCAGAAGGTCCCCGGTTCAAATCCCACAGGAACCAAGAACTTGCTAGGAGGCCTCAGGTTAGCTACTACCTTAGTCTTACCGACCTGCAATCTGGAGACCACACTCACTGGGCGTTCTGTCTCACGTATACATGAACGCCAGTCCCCAATGTTCTGACACGCTCCAGTCGAGTGTGACCAAGCAAGAGAACTGAAGATAGAGCGGTGTAGAGAGAAGCAGATTGGTTTCTCAATTCAGGGCTGGCCCAAGACATTTTGCTGCCTGAGGCAATTCCATGTACAGAAGCTGACTGCTTGGCAGTCGAATCAAACTCCAGCACTGGCAATGGGATTGTGTCCTCCACTCCACCAGAGGGCAGCAAGCTTGCTTAGGAAGGGCCGGGCAGGTGTTGTGGCACACACAACGTTGTCCTGCAAACACCTCTCCACCACCCTGGCATCTGCTGCCCAAGGCAGCTGCCTCACTATGTACTAGGGTAGGGTTAGCCAAAGGCGTTCTGAGGCCTAGGATGCCAATCTGGATAAAATTCACGTATAATAATTTCTATCTATAGACGCAAATTCAGAAATAATTATTAGGAGTTATTTAAATTTCACAGAAGGCAAAGCCCACCAATAAATTTCCCATTCAGATTGCACCAAATAAAACAAACCCTTTAACTAATTCGCACCCAACTCCTCCCAGACCATACTAAATCCATTGTTGCTCTTGGAATGGGTGTGTACAGGTGTGAAAAGAAATCCACAAGAAAGTGAGCCTGGTAAGTTCTTTCAAGAACCCTTTCCAACAAACCCCTGTGCAATTAAGCCAATGTAAGGGTTTCCCCCCTAACTAGTCATGAGAGGTGGTGTTGGTGTTTGCAGCATGTGAGAGGGGGAGAGTTAACCCTTCCCTCCCCATTCATGGTTGGTTCCCTTTGAAAATTGCCCCTTGCATGGTAAATAAGTGGTGGTGGTGGGATCACCTTCCATTGGCACCAATAGACACTCAAGGCTCTGGGCAAAAGATCTGGGGCTCTAGGAAATAGTTTCAGGGCTGGGTCCCCATGGGGACAGATCTAGCAATGTCCCTGGGGTTAGCCTTGTCTATATGGCCAGGATTAGGAAGCAAGTTTAGGGAAAACAAATGTGAGGGCAGCAGTCACGGGTGGAAAAAAGGAAAGAGAGCTTCAGTACACAGAGAAAGGTTGATTAAGCCCAACATTTTGGAACAAATCCTTCTTCAGGAGCATGGTAGACATAAATATACAACTTGGGTAAGATGTACATTACTGCTTCAAAGTGGTTTATAACAGTAGTGAAAACTGTTGGGGCCCAGGACACACGCCATAAACTGTTTCCAAACCGTAAAGATCTACACCGACATATCCTGCTTGGTGTAGATCTTTACACACTCTCATAGTATAGATGGCAACCAGGAACAGAACAACTGAATTGTTTATCATTTTGAAAAGTTTCCATTGAAATACTAAAATATCATCAAGTATTAAAAGAAAGAAAGAAAGAAAGAAAGAAAGAAAGAAAGAAAGAAAGAAAGAAAATAACACGTGATCAATCTGAGGGCTCATCTACACCAAGCAGGATATTCCACTATGAAGGGAAAGGAAAGGAACCTCTCGTGCAAGCACTAAGTCATTACTGACTCTTGGAGGGATGCCAGCTTTCGCTGACATTTTCTTGGCAGGCCTTATAGCGGGGTGGTTTGCCGTTGCCTTCCCCGGCCATTATTTCCCCCAGCTAGCTGGGTACTCATTTTACTGACCTCAGGAGGATGGAAGGCTGAGTCGACCCGAGCCGGATGCCTGAAACCAGCTTCCACTGGGATCGAACTCAGGCCGTGGGGAGAGTTTCAGCTGCAGAAACTGCTGCTTTACCGCTCTGCGCCACACGAGGCTCATTCCATTATGAAAGTGGTATATAAAAGGCAGGAGCCACACTAAGCAGGATATAGCACTATGAAAGCGGTATATGATATATGTCAATGGGCCCCAACAGTTGTCAGTGCACTTCAATACTGCTATAAAGTAGTAGTGTGGCTCCTGCCTTTTATATACTGCTTTCATACTGCTTTTATAGTGGAATATCCTGCTTGGTGTAGATGAGCCCTGAATTACAAAAAAAGTAAATAAAACAATATAAAACAGGAGCAAGGAAGCTCATTATTAAAGGCTCATTGCATAGTGTAAAAGAACTTACATTCAAAATGTTATATCACACTGGTGATCATTTACCCACACACTCCAAAGCTACTTTTCTTTCATGTAATTGAAAGTGTCATTCCTATTGGGAAAAGTACAGCCCTACATTTGGGAACACTGTTGTATAGGGTGACCATATGAAAAGGAGGACAGGGCTCCTCTATCTTTAACAGTTGCATAGAAAAGGGAATTTCAGCAGGTGTCATTGGTATGTATGGAGAACCTGGTGAAATTTCCCCTTCATCACAACAGTGCTGCAGGTGCCCTGCCTTCTTTTAAATCTGGTCACAGTATCGCTGCAGTATAGCTCCTGCAGCTTTGCTGCGATGAAGAGGGAATTTCACCAGGTGCTGCATACATAGAAATGACACCTGCTGAAATACCCTTTTCTATGCAACTGTTAAAGATACAGGAGCCTGGTCCTCCTTTCCATAAGGTCACCCTACTGTTGTAGTGGGAGCAAAACCTACACAAACATACACACCATGGGGAGGGAATGTAGCTGAGTGGCATGATGCAGAAGGTGCAATTTGGTTAAAAGGACAAGAGCAGAAGAGTCATTGAACAGCCCGATAAAATTCTCATCGGAGGAAGACTTGCTGGGCCTAAAACCGTTGGAGTGCCACAACCGGCCAAATACAGGGCTAGAGGGAGAAGCAGACTGGCCTGTGAAATTGAGTGGGTCTCGTGGGTGGGTGTGCATGGGGGCATGCCTGCGTAACACGTCTCTGTGTACAGAATGCATAACCCAATGCCTCCCCACGGGTCCTTGCAATATATAAGCCCTCCTTCCACACACATCACACACCCCATCATGGCAGACAAACAGTACAAGACAGAAATTTTATTAAAGCAATGTGCATTTTTCATACAAATAATCTGCGTGGGAAAGGCTAAGATCAAGTGTAGCAAATAGTGAAGAAACTGTAACACTCTGACCTCGTTCACACGTAATACAAAGCCACCGTGAGCGAATTTTCCTGTGGGGCTTCCCACGAGGGTGGCTGCCATTTTGAATATTCGGGGCGTGGCAGGGCACAACCCTAAAACAGCCCGTGGGTTCTGGGTGGTTTGCCAACCACCCCTACAACAACCAACCCTTGCCAGGTTGAGGAGGAGCCACGATGGCAGGGGCTTGGGTTGGCATATATGGCACCTGCAGGTACCGTGACCCACCGTAGCTAATAAGCCATGTGGGCTGCGGTGTTCATGCGAACCGGATCATTGAAACAATATGCAGGGCTACGTTTTTTAACTTCCTGCCTTGCTTAATTTCCCCTTCACTTTCCCAGACAAGCGTCGTTAGCGTTTCCCTCAATTACTATGCCAGAGTACCCTGCGTAGATGCTGTTAACACTCTAGCTTCCTGGGATGGGCTTGAATTTTATTTAACAGCTCTACACTCATCAGATGAGATCTTCCCTGAGTTGTGGGATGATGTGGGCTGTGCCAATACAGGTCTCAGATAACTGAGGCAGAGGAAGTCCAGAGGAGAGCAGAGCAACTACCACTTCCTGTGAGCAAAGGTTAGGAAACCAGAGCCAAGGTTTGGAGGCCTGCCAACCACTATTATTTTATTCATTTATTTATTTATTTATTTATTTTATATACTGCCCCATAGCTGAAGCTCTCTGGTCAGTTTACAAAGATTAAAATGCTGAACATTAAAAACCGATATACCAAATTTCAAACCATAAAAAGCATAAAAACAGATTAGATACGATATCCATTTAATCGTAGCGGTAAAACCCTGATGCTCAATCAGGTAAGCTGGGTCCTGCCAAGCTCCACACATTTTATGTCCGCAATATCAGGCACTGAACTGCATGTGCAAAAGAGTCAACACAGACCAAACAGCGTAAGAGAAGTGGCATAGAGAAACACAGCACGTTTCAACAGAGACACGTTTGCCATTGTGTTTTGCCTCCTTCCCAGAAGATCAGCCTGGACCACCCTCTGGCAATGACTGGTCAGTTGACCTGTGGAGAAGAAAGAAACTCTGGCCTGGTCCAGTCACTATCCAAAAGAACAAGGAATGCTGGGAGGTCACATCCCCATCTTTGCAAGGAAAAAAAAACATGCAAGGGGAAGACTAGCCTGGGCCTCCCAGCTGTATTTCAATGCCTGTGAACAACTCGCCTCTTCACTCTGGCATTCCTCCTCTACATTCTCCCCCCATTCAGCTTCCCTTATGTGCCTTTGAGCTTTTGAAGCTGTTAAATGGCTGTTAATCTGCTGTATCTACTTTCAGTTCATTGGGGAATTGAGATCCAAGCACTACACAGAGCTTTTCTTTTCTTGCTTTTCAGCTACATAACCTCTTGGTGGCAGTGTGGTACAACGTTATAGTGCAAATACACACATGAAAAAAGCATTTTCTTTCTCTTTTACAAATAAATACCGCATTTTTCCTGCTTGAAAAAAAGTTGCAGAAAGTGCTCTTTAAACACAGAAGTGAAACTGGAGGGTCACAACATCAGCTAAAGAATCCGTAAAACAAAGGAGTAGGGGCATGATGAGCGTACGATAAATCCCTTGTGCATAAAAGACCTAGGTGTTTTTTGCCTGCACCCCATTTTGATTTCTATTCAGCACTAGTTACTATAACTGCTCTCAAAATACATATATAATTTATATTATAATATAATATTTATTTATTTAAAATATTTATATCCCTCCCTATATCGCTAAAATCTTAGGGCAGCGTACAGATAAAAACATACAGTATAAAACAATAAATATACACAGTTAAAAACAAATTAAAACATGATCCAAGTTAAAACAATATATAATTTAAAAGCAATAGGTGCAGTTAAAACAGTTAAAACAATGTTAAAAAGCCATATTTTTACTTGGCGTCGAAATGAAATCAATGTTGGCGCCAATCAGGCCTCCAAGGGGAGGGCATTCCACAGTCGGGGTGCCACCACAGAGAAGGCCCCTCTCCCTTGTCCCATCATAGTGTATATGTTGCATTGGTGGGATGCAGAGAAGGGCTCCTCCAACAGATCTAAGGTCTTGGGCAGGCATATATAAGGAGAGGCGCTCTCTCAAGTATCGAGGTCCCAAGCCGTTTAGGGCTTTAAACGTCATATTGTGACCCTGTTCAGATGAAATGCTAAGCCATGGTTGTTAAGGATGTTGAGCTAAACGTTACCGTTGAGTGTGTCACGTGAACCATGACTTAGCATGTTGTGTGAACCATTCCTAACTGTGGTGGCTACATAATTGGTTTAAACATGCTCACTAACCATTTCCTGCAAAAGGGTTCGCGGCCTAACCATGGTTAGCGTGTTGTCTGAATAGGTCCAATATAATGCAATATGCCTGAATGAGAAGTCCCCACATCTCGTCCTGTACTAAAAGTAGCCAATAACACAGAGGGACAATTCTCAGAAAAGGTTTCCTTCTGCATACAAGCAACCTTGCATATCGCTGGAGAGCCATCCATAATGTGTGAACTGCGCAAATCCTCTGAATGCTGTTCTCACCCAGTTCACACCTGACCATTGTGTGTATGAGTGAGGTTGAAGAATCCCAGGATTGTGGGCATGTAGTGCAACACTGGATGTAAGCATTGGCTCTGAGCTTGTAATGCATTCTGCACATTATACAGCAACAAACTCTGGCTTGCCACAGTTTCCCCAACCAGACTCGCCTGGAGCCAATATTGTTATCTTTTTACCACCAGGTCAAGACTTTTCTCTTCTGGCAGGCATTTAACAGCATATGCTGAGCCTTTTTAACTGACCTCAGAATAGTTGTTTTAACTGGATATTGTCTGTTTTTTATGCTTTTTAAATTTTGTATACTTGCTTTTAATGTTCACTGTTTTAATCTTTGCAAACTGCCCAGAGAGCTTCGGCTATGAGGCGGTATATAAATGTAAATAATACTAATAATACTAATAAAACTACTAATAATAAGGCATTCAACTACTAATAATAAGGCATGTGATTTTAGATTGTAAGCCTCTAGGCAGGGTATCGCTGTTTTATTTGTATATTTTGTACAGCACCAAGTACATTGTTGGTGCTATATAAATAAATAAATAAATAAATAATTCAAGCGGGAGCCATCAGCAATTTCAGCTCCTGGACGAATATCCCTGTGTAATAAACATGTTTCCGAACCCGCGTGTGTCACATCCGCACTACACATTTCTGGGCACCATGTAATGTGTGAAGACTCTCCGTTACAGCATATTTCAAGTCCCCTTCACACTTTATCCTTACAACACTTCCATCTGATGAGCCAGGATTATGATCACCTTGCAAAGGTGTTGTGAGATGCGAGATGACCGTGGCTTTTCTCAGGGCATCTAGTGAATTCAAGATTTGAATTGGGACTTTTCAGCTTACATGTTCATGCTATACCAGCTCGTCTGTGCGTGCTAGTAGAAAGTCAGATCACATTCTGCGATGTTTGCTGAGGGCAAAGGGAGCATGTCTCTCAATCCTACAGTGGCTCTAGCATTTACAACAAGGTTCTAATAATTGTATTGAAGCTGAAGCGCTGGGATTGAAGCAGAATTTCTAATACCTGGAAATAAATTCTCCTGAACTCGAGCGAGGCTTGCATCCAAGTAAATGCATTCTGGCTGAGGGGCCCATCAACCAGCCCAGATCCTTGACTGTGAGTCAGGTTGTCAGTTACAAACTGCATCCATTTCTTTGCCTTAATTCAAGGGGGTCTATTGACATTTCATCATACAAATCTTTGCCAGCCTTGACAATTCATTTCCCCCGGACGTCTTCCTTGATTGCCTCCCTGGCAGCAGCAATATAACAGGCAGCTCTTTGGATGTGTTGCCAAGGAAATGAGCTGTGCTTTAGGGTTGCTTTTTTGGCACTTACAGGGGTGCCCTTTTGGGCAAATAAATGTCATCTCTTCGTGCTTTTAGAGTTGGGGAAAAGTCAGGAAAGCTATTTAGGGACAGACGTACCGGGTAGTTAAACACCTTCTATGGATGCTGCTGCACCCAGATCACGCGTTGAATTTCTTTTGTGGCACCTTCAGCACTTTTGCAGACAAAATAATAAAAAAAGGCATTTCCTTTGCATTAATTGCCACCCAAAGTCCGGAGAAGGGAACTTTCCGCTTCCTTTCCTGCTTGGGGTTTACAGCCTTGTGAGCAGGATGACCTTTAGAAAGCCTTTTCTCAACTGGAGGACAAAGAGGTTGCAAGAATTCCTCATAAAATCCCGTTGGTGGAGCTGAGGGGTGGCGTGAGCAAAGTGCTCCTCAGATCAATTAGGAGCCGTTTTGCACATCACGGAGAACGGGGTGGCAGAATTATGGCCTCCGCCTTTGGACTGTGCACACATCACAGTTCTGAATGCTCCCCCCAGATAAATAACTCCTCCGTGCATGTAACAATAACAAATAAGCATAGCAGAGGCATTGGTTTACTTACCAGGATGTTCACACTGATGTGCTACTTTATTACCAGCAGGGAGCTTTTTTCATGCCTCTGTGCGCAAAAGGTGCTGATTGGCTTTGAGGGAAGGTGAACAAATGAGCAATTCATATTGGTTCAGGTTTATTTCTTGTCTTGGACCTGGGTTGAGGCAGAGGGAACAGATTAAAAAAATGGCCTGGGGTCGCCTGTGCTGGAAACATCAGAGGGGTGATCAACATAACTATCTGCCATTTCTTTCCTATAAATACCCCCTAATCCTATTACATGGTAAAGACATAGTTGGGAGCCTACCTTGAGTGGTTTCTGATAGATGCCTTCTATCAAATTTCCTACCAAGTTCTCTGCAATAAGGGTTAGATTAGTTCTGCTTCATAGCCAGTGGAGGCTGATGGCTCTGATATTAGTGGGGTGGTGAATCCGCTTTGGGTTTTAATCAGAACTCTGAAGGAGCTTCCACACCTTGGAAAGTTCTTTTAGAGTTCTGAATATTTTGACTGAACCTGAAGCGGATTCACTGCTCCACTAACGTCAGAGCCATCAGCCTCCACTGTTCATATTCTGGAGAAATTTGCTCTGAGTTCTGCAGCAGTCATGGGAAGGTGTCTCAAGAATGTTTAGATCTGCCTAAGAATTCAGCACACAATATCAATCACCTTTGAACAGTACAAATCACATGATGCAGCATGTCCTACTTTGCAAAATATGTATATAGTTTTGTATATCAGGTCAGGCTGCATCATGTGATTTGCAGTGTTCACAATATGAAACCATGGATCACTGTGCTATTTCCAGGTTCCAGTGCAACATAACAAGAGGTTGTTGTCTAACTTTAAACCAGATGAGACATATTCTTGGAGCACAGGCTCATCATCAATGGTTATTCACAGGATTACTAAATTTTGAACCCCCGAGTTCAGAGGCAGTATAGCGGTGAGTCCTGGATTCTTAAGACACCTTCAGGCAATGTGGGCGTAGCTGTAGCTCAGGAGTAGAGCACAGGCTTTATGCAGGAGATCCCAGGTTCAGTTCTAATAAACAAAGAATCTACCAAGGATTTGGTAAGACTTCAGTCTGATTAGCTCATTAGGGTTTGTATGGGGAAAAAACCAACAAACCCTACTGCCAAACTTTTACTGGAATGTATCTAAAAGGCAGTGGTGGGTATAGAATGCATATGATTTTTAAAATAGTTCTTGCACAACATTTTCCTTTATTACATGTTTATCCTACATTACAGACAAACCTTGTCTTTCAAAGTGGCTTAAAAAGAAGAAAAAGTAAGACACACGCCCCTGACAAGCTAAGAAAAAAGCACAAGAGATGAAAGTGAACAAAAACAGGAGGTCAGTTTGATGATGCTTCCCCAAAAACAGGGCCGAGCAAAGCTGGTAATAGGCCCGGGCCAGATGGGAAATGTAGGCCCCATTTCAAACTGCTCATTAAGTATTTTTTAATCAGTTCTAAATACATATGAACTAGAACGATTTATTAAAAAGGTAATGGCAAGCACTTTTATTCAAGATGTATATAAGACGTCACTTCTTCACATTCAGAAGATTCACATTTCCGTGCTTTTCTTTGGGCAAATTCATCAACAACAGAAAAATCAAGCAACTTTGCCCCGGGGGGACTCAGAATAGACCCCCTCAAAATCATAGGCCCATGCCAACTGGCCTCACTGCCCACCCCCTCTGCCCAGCCCTGCCCCCAAAGTACCATTTTCATCCAGTTGGGACCCAGACACACTTCCCTGGCTGGTGGCCTTGCTTGGATACAGGTTGTGCCACTTCGTGGGCCCCTTATTTCTCTGGCTAGTGGCAGAGGCCAGTGTGCCAGGGGCAAGTGGCAGTTAGAGCCGGCAACTTTGGTCCTTTCTACACCTAAGGATTATCCCAGGAAAATGGAGGGATCATACCTGCCTGCTCCCGGGATCCTCTGTGTGTCATCTGGATGCACAGGGATGATCCCGGGACAATCCCAGGGGAAAAGGCAGGTGTAGAAACGGCCTTCGTCAATAAAGAACACTTCTCAAGTAAACCAGTTTATTAATCTAGAATCTAAATCCTAGCTTAAGGCTGCAATCCTACAGACCTGAGGTGGGGAACCTCTTTCAGCTTGAATTTTGCAGACGTTCTTGGGGGCCGCATTCCAGTGGTAGGCAGGGGCTGAAGGAAAGGGGGCATGCCAAAGGGGAAAGGATGTGTGTGGCCAAAAGTACGAAAAAAGGGTGAGGATATTGTACCTTAAAGCTCTTACTGCCGGCAGCTAAGCCTTTGGAGATGCCTTTCAACCTTTTAGAACGGGAAGAAACAGCACAAAACCTGGGAAGCCACCAAATGACCAGTGCCTGGGGGAAAGGGGGTGGGGCCAAGAAAAGTGGGTGGGGCTATCTGGGGAATGTTAGAGGGCTGGACTGGGAGCTCAGAAGGGCCAGATTTCAGCCCCCAGCCTGAAGTTGCCCACTCCTGCTATAGACACTTACTTTGGAGTCAATGTCTATAGCCATTCTGAATAGACAAATATAGGGTTGTGCTCTAGAAGTTCTGATTGGTTCATTTTCTCATTGGCTGCTTCCCTGCTCGTGCCCATTCAATCATCTCCTTCATATGAGAGTATTCCGTTCTCTTTCCTCCACATTGCCTGAGTTCCAGGTTACACAATATACATACCAATAACACCACCAATCATGTTAGGAAATACCTGAAACTTTAATTGGCAACGATGAGTGAAACGGGGTAAATGAAATAGTATTGTTCAATCTCAGCTAGATCAGAAATTGTAGAAAATAGCGATCATTGTGAAAAACAGAACTCAAGACCAAATTATTTATTACATTTATATTCTGTCCCCCCGCCACCTTACAAGGAACCCAAGGCAGCTTACATGGTTCTTCTCCTCTCTATTTTATTCTCACAACAACCCTGTGAGGTAGGGTAGGTTAAGAAGAAGTGACTGGCCCTAAGTCACCCACTGAGCTCCATGGCCAGGTAGGGACTAGATAGAACCCAGATCTCCCAAGTCCTAGTCCAACACTCTAACTACTACACCACACTGGAGGGGGGGGTCTACACTACTACTTTAAAGCGCTTTATAAGTTTTGACAACTGTTGGGGCCTAGGACACACTGCATATACAGATTTCAAAACGTTTTCAAAGTGCTTTAAAGCGCTTTAAAAGCAGTAGTGTAGATCCCCCCGCTGTCTTTTAAAAGCTTTTGGCTTGGGTAGATAATCATTTTTAAAACAATGGCAGAGACAACATTCTCTTTTTGGCATGAAATGCATTATAAGTGTGCATATTAAGACGTTTTACACACTCATATAGTGTGCATATACCACACACATCATGAGTGTGTACAATGGGGAACCTGTGATCCTCCAGATGTTGCTGGACTCCAGCTTCCACCAGCCCCAGCCAGCATGGCCAATCACAACGGGTGATGGGAACTGGAGTCCAAAAACATCTGGAAGGCCATGGATGCACCTCCCCTGAACGATGGCATTAGAGAATGAGAAATTCTATGTATAATGTAGAGTTAAATGTATTCATTGTTGTTATAGCTAGGGTGGTACCTTAAGGCTATCAATGGCTACTAGTCATGATGGCTCTATCTCCAGATAGCACCAGAGACAGTATGCCTCTTTATACTGGTTGCTGAGGAACATGAGTTCTAAATATTGCACCCAAGTCAACCGTGTGGGTTTCCCAGAGCCAACCGGTTGTCTTCTGTGTGAACGGAATGACCAAGGGCCAGCTAGGCTTTCGGTTTGATCCAGCATGGCTCTTCTTATGTGCTTAAGTGTTGCAGTACAATGGGAGGGAGATCCTGAATAGTGCATAGGAAACCCTTTTGCCTGTTTAAAAAGGAAAGGAGCCAAAGTCAAACACAATTGGAAAACATCCAAAATCACAGTGAAAAGGAGAGACAACGATTCAGGATGTAAAAAAAATAAAGTTTTACTCCTTGGTGCAGCTCAACAGGTTTCAGTCCTGTACCATATAGTTCTGGGCCTTCTTCAGGGACTGTACCAAAAGTGGACACTACAACACATTCATTTATATTTATAAGCAAAGTATTTTAAATCATTGTATTAAATGGCATATACATGTTGTAGCTGTGCAACTTTATAAATTTAAACATAGCCTGCAGAGATCTCTGAAAATCTTTTATGTTCAAGATTAAATCCTGTGACTAGTGACATGACTAGCAAACAGCAGTTTGTATACATTCTCTTAACTCTTCTCAGATGTAGCCACACTTGTGCTGAGTAAACTCAAGATCTTTCATTTGTAGAAGTGTACCAAACTTGTTCAGTGTGTCTAGAAAACTCTGTACTCCAGTAGAAGGGAAGAAAAGCCAGCTCTTTATTACGGACCACAGGAATCCATGTTGACCTTTTTTAATATGTATAATCAAGACCAGGCAGGAACTCCTAGTCCAATCTCACAAGTGTCAAGTTTCTCATGTTTGGTATGACAAAATGCAAGTGTTTGCATGAAAGCAATCTTGGTCAGGGCAAGGTACTTTCAGGTGTCATGAAACTGGAACAAACAAGGACAATTTCACAACAGATGTATCCACTAAACACATGGCAAGATGACGGAAGTAGTGATCAGGTGTGCACTTTGTGCAAAAAAGGGGAGTGAACTTTGCTCCCAGCTATTTCATTGTTATTGCAGTATCTATTTAGGGCAACATTCCCCAACCTTGCTGCCTGGGGGATGCTAGGAATTGTAGTCCAACACATCTGTATGCCACTCCATATCTAAAATAGATTCCGGAGTGGTGCACATAGGAATAAAACAGTAAAAAGGAAGATTAAAAACAGCAAATTAAAATTGTTCAATTTAAAACAAAGAAGCAATAAAAACAGTGGCTGGTCAGTTGAGAAATGCTTCATGGAAAATTATTGTTTTCAGGAGGCACAGGAAGTAGCTTAGTGTTGGTGTCTGCCTGACTTCCAGGGGCAGGGAGTTCCAAAGAGAAGGGGCCACCACACTAAAGGCTCTTCTCCTAGTGGACTACAGTCAGGCCAAAGGTCCATGTGGAACCACTAGGAGCATGCCCTCCAATGACCTCAGTGACCCAGCAGGTTGGTAAGGGAAGAAGGCGCTCTCATAGGTATTCAATGAGTATTTGACAGACAAACTGGCCAGAAAATCAAATGGTACTTCAGTACTCTTTCTTTATGCAGCCTGTGCTTCAGATGAAGACTCTGTCCGCTTAAAAAAAAAAAATTAAAGAGAATTGTGTGTGTTTAAGCAATCCCAATGCTGTTTATTGTGTTGTTTCTGAAAACAACGACTCCAGAATCTCTCTCTCTCTCTCTCTCTCTCTCTCTAGTATATATCCTGGTCCAGAGAGGGAGAAGCTTGTGATATAAGAGCAGAACCAGCTCCTGCTGCAGACAAGTGGAACCGGTTTTCCTAGAGCTCAAGGACTACGTGCTTCTGTAGCCAAGATGCTGCTGAGATGATCAATATCTGATTTTTAAAAAACTGAAGATGATGATAGACCTCAGAACAGGGGCCAAAGAGTGGACCTGGGGATGTATGAGGATGTCACTTCATTTTTAAAAACATCAGAACTTGCACTGTTCACACCCATGAATACGAATGCATTTTCCAGGCAAGTCTCGCATATTCCTGAGCTTACGATCACATTCGCAAAACACCTTCGTTAGGAAAACGTGCGCTTTCAAAATGTGCATTTTGAAAGAAAAAAGAAGCATTTCCATGCTTTAACCAATGGCGGGGTGTGTGTGGAGTTGAATGCACCTGAGCAACTACAGCAAAAGTTTGCCTTTGGGGAGGGGGCCGAAGTGGACGTCTGCACTTCGAGGTGGAGCTCGGAAAACCTCAGCAAGCCGGAGCCTCGCTGGTCCTTCCATCCTTAGATACAGCGAAGGGGAGAGTCAGGACAGAAGCAGGGCGAATTAGCTAGCGCAAGAACAGAACCAGGCAGAATCTGAGTGGATTGCAGTTGGATCATGAACTACATGGGGGGTCATCAGCCTCATGGTTCCAGAGACAGAGGCCATAGCTAGACCTAAGGTTTATCCCTGGATTGTCCAGGGGTCAAACCTGTTCATATCATAACCTTAGGTCTAGCTGTGGCCAGAGTCAACAGCAAAATATCTTTTCAGGGTTGACTCTCCAGTCTTTTCAGTCCAACTGGCACCCACCGGAGTATTTATTTTGTTCCTGGTCAGAATAGAAAATGCATGGACAGTGGTGCCCCCCTCCTGCCCTCCCCTCCTGGAAGGGACAGACACAGGGCAGGGTGTCCTCCCAGGCACATGCAAATGCCTCCTTGAATTGCTTTCTATGGCCCACATGGAGGTTGGCATTGTTGGGCACCTATGCAAATTCAGGGCCCCCACAATTGATCCTGGGTCCCCTCCTCCTGATTTTTCTCCGCCTCCTCCTTTCTAGGGCTGCCTCTTCAGCTGCCCTCCAAGCATACTGTGGCAAGAGTGAAGAGATGGAGCAGAATTTGTCACTTGCCTTGCACTCACCCTTTGGGGACTTGTGCAGATGGGGGCCAGAGGAAAACAACCAGAGGATGGGCAGAGATTATTGTGGTGACAAGATGGGGGGACCCTGGGACCACTTTATCCCCTAGCTATGTTGGAGGCAGGCATTTACTGGTACCAGCTGCAGAGAAAAGGAAGGGTCTTGTAGAGTTTTTCTGGGAAAGGGGGCAGAGGTGATTCGCCCTACCCTGTTTGCCTGGCATAGAGTTGTTCCCCGGAGGCTGCAAAACAAGTCACCCTGTATGCCACTGGGTTTCAGCCAGTCCAAAGAGCTGGGGGTCCCAGGTATCAGATAATGGGCACGACCCAGCCAAAGATGACACTTTTAAGTCCCATTTGATTTCAGTGGGGGGAAATTACACATGTGTTCCAAACCCATGCACTGAAATCCCAACTGAAGAGGATTTACTTCTGAGCCAACATGCATAGACTTGAGCTTTGCATTACTAAAAAAATCAATGGAAGTTTCATACGAGACACATGACTTTGGTTGGATCAAGCCCAATGTGTTTAGTTTAGTTTTCTCAACCGCCCAGAGAGCTTTAGCTATTGGGCGGTATAGAAATACAAGAAATAAATAAATAAAATAGTTGTGTTGCTAAATTGCTCTGAAAAGTACGTTGTCAGATCTCATGTTGCATGGACCATAGAAGACCCATTTCTGAAGCCAGTTAGCTGAAAGTAATAGACTCATAAATTGAAGGGCAAGATTTAAAAGGGGGGGGGGATTCTGGGCCCATTGCCAAACCAACCTGAACAATTTTTACATCTCTTTGATTTCAGTGGGAGAATTAAACTCTCTCTTAACTTTCCCCACCCCTCTGTAATCAATAGGACCCAAAAGCACTTCCTCTTGGGTAGCTTGTGCCCTCTGAGTTTAACACAGATACAGATATGTCATATCAAGTGCTGCATATTTTCTGATACTTCAACTAACCCGATTCATTTTCAAGAAAATCTTTGAATGTATCCCCTTCAAACTGGGAACTTCAGCAGTTTAATCCTCATTATGAATTTGGGGAGGGGTGTGCCCCACGTTCCCACACACACCTTTCTTTACTTTCTCTGAGAGAAGGATGAGCGCTCAGCACACATTGTAATTACTAGGTGCAGAAAGGAAACTCCTCGCTTTGTGAAATTTCAATGCAAATCCCCAAGTTAATTACTATTTATGGTGTACAAGGGAGTGACATATCACTTTTGCAGTCCACGTGACTTTCTAATACGGAACTGTTACAAATCAACATGAACTTTCTCATTGCCTCTGAGTCAAAGTTGCACCCCCAGGGGGAAAAAAAACTGTCTTTGACAGAAGTTGTAGAACAGGTGCCGAAAACATCCCCATGTGCTCTGAGATAGTAACGCAAGGGCTCAGGCTGACAGCAGTCATTCCTCAAAGTGATAGCTGACATTTCTGGAAGGTTTGGGTGCCTACATGTTTGTTCAATGCTCCAAATGAAGATATTTATACTGTGGGGTTTTGTAAGGAATGGTGAGGTAGAATGGGCAACTGGAAAATGACCAGATAGGCAGTAATTTCAGGCTTCAGTTAATTTTAACCTGACTATGAAATGTCTCAGGCCCACGTCAGGGTTATCCCAGGAAAATGGAAGGACTGCTCCCGGGATCCCCTATGTGTCATTTGGATGCATAGGGATGATCCCGGGATATAGGCATGGTGTAGACACGCCCTGAGTTTGTGGCTGCCGAAGAAACAATGGGGCTGTTTGCCTCAATATGAGGCAAAATCTAGCCAATCCTTTTGGTATTTTTTAAAGTCCTACTGATTTTCATGGGAGAAATCCAAGTTCTTGGATAATGCCCAAAACGTCAGCGAAAGCAGGCGTCCCTCCAGGAGTCAGTAATGACTCAAGTGCTTGCACGAGAGGTTCCTTTCCTTTCCTTCGTTTTTCAACCATGATACAATTCTACAAAAAGAGATGCCACACAGAATCGATGCAGTCATGTGATTTAACCTTCACATTCATGGGAAAAGGCCCGGCCAAAGTTTCACCCTGCATCAAAACCGAAATGAAAATATCAAAACATGTTCCAGGAAACACGAGGCATTTTATCATGCAATAATGTGTTAAATCGCCTTAACCCAGAAAGCGCCTTTTTTTTTAGCGGTGGCCAGAAAAACAGAGTATTCGACCATAGGCCCAAATCATCCCTGAGCTCTGTTCTCACATGCAGCGCCACCAGTGCCACGCAGCCGCCCTCCTCCTGCGCCCCGGGAAGGGCCACGGCCTTAGCACAGTGCGCCCTCGTTTGCGCCCAACACCGGCGCTTCCGCTCCAGGCATGAATAGTGGCACCGCTGGCGACGAGGCGGCTGCCGGCGCGCTCTCCGGAGCGCGTGGGAGGATCCCTTTGACTAGCTCGCCCCGCCTTCCACAACCTGCTCCCTTCTCGACTTTCTCCGCTTCCCCTCGCCCCGCCGCCGGGCCCCATTCTTGCCTGCTCTCCCGCAATGAATGAAATGCGCCCAACGCTGCCGACGTCACAATGGAAAGGACGCCCCGGCTGCTCTGCTCGCGTTCATTCATAAAAGAGAAAGAAAAGAGCAGCGCCGGTGCGCATCTTTTGTGGCAGCAGCCACCACGGCTACTGTCGGTGGCCCCTGGCTTCGTGGAGGGGGCGGGGAGAGGGCGAAGCCCCCTAGGCAACTGGCCCTGGTTTTGCTGAGTAGCGTACCTGCATAATACACGTTTGTCTCTTTATTTATTTATTTATTTATTGCATTTCTATACCGCCCAATAGCCGGAGCTCTCTGGGCGGTTCACAAAATTTAAAACCATTCAAAGTATAAAACAACAGTATAAAACCATAATATAAAATACAATATAAAAGCTCAACCAGATCAAAACAGCAGCAATGCAAAATTACAAATTTAAAACACCAAGTTAAAATTTATTTATAGACTGTTAAAATGCTGGGAGAATAAAAAGGTCTTCACCTGGCGTTTAAAAGAATATAATGTAGATGCCAAGCGAACCTCCTTAGGGAGCTCATTCCACAGCCGGGGTGCCACAGCAGAGAAGGCCTTCCTCCTGGTAGCCCTCCTCCTGGTAGCACTTCCTTTCACACGGAAGTCAACTACCTCCACGGCTTAATGGCCCTTTTGAAACAAAGAAAGCCAATTCCAGGGGAGGAAGGGAATTTGGAATCTTCTCCCATTCCATGCAGGTAACCCCCTGCATGGGAGAAAGCTGCTGGCAGTAATACGGAATGGGGAAGTGGCAATCGCTTTATAGCCCAATCGCTTCAACTGGAAGTCGCTTTCCCTATGTGTATTATTTGTATATGTTTTAATTCTCTCTCTCTCTCTCTCTCTCTCTCTCTCTCTCTCTCAAGATTTTATTGTTTGTAGCCAATGGCCATCACAATACAAACACAAAGCACACTAGTATAAAACAGAGAAACATTTGATACAATAAAACAAGAATACAATAAAATGATCAGGATTTAGGACATTCCTTCTGCTTAACCCCCTTAGGATTTAACAGTGGTACGGTTTAGAAAGGCTGCTCTTATTTTTCTTGCGGCTAGCGCAAATAAAGGTATCTTATAGCTTATGAATTTGTCCACATCAGCCAACAGCCATCTAATTTTAAAATCGTCTGATTGGCCTTCTAAGGTGGTCTGGAAAGGGAGAATAAATTTAGCCCTGGGCGAATTATATAATTGTATATGTTTTAACTTTGTAAAGCCACCTTGAGTCCCAGTATTGGGGAAAAGGAGGGCTATCGCACAAATTAAAGCCTGGGTGCCATCACAGGGGCACTGGAGCTTGCATGAAAAAGCATTGCAATACATTGATATTTAATAAAATAATGTCAAATTATGTAGTAATTTCCAGCAGCCTAGCCCTGTTAGCCTGTTGCAGCAAAACCAACCCAGAGTCTTGTGGCACCTTAAAGACTGACACATTTCAGGTGAAATCCTATGCATGTTTAGGGAGAGAAAAAGTCCCTCAACTCCTGGCTGTGGAATGCTGGAAGTTGTAGGACTTTTTTTTCTGTCTAAACATCCATAGGGCCTCAAATTGCCAGATTTATAACTCTGCCAATGACCTCAAGGTGATCATTCCTGAACAAAGGAATTTCAAAGGCAGAGGTCAACACAAAATTGTGGACTGTGGCTCTGACCACTGAGGAAGCCATACCTTCCCCCACCTGTCCTCAGCTCTCCTTTTGGCAAAGATGTGTCTAGCTGTGTATTTATTTTGGCCTTGGGTGAGTGGATTCACCACTGCCAGCAGCAGCAGCAGCAGCACTGATTGTTACTAGAACAAGAAAGTGTGGCTCCGAAGGAGTGCTTTTGTATGGGTGACAATTTGTCTGGGTTCCACACACGACTTTTCTGTGTGGCTCTGAGATGGTGACCATTTTGTGGCCTCAACAAGCCAGGGGCCGTCGCTTTTCGGCCACAAACCCGCCAATATCCTTTCTGCCCACTCAGTGACCCTTCACCGGGCAACATTCCTCACCAAAAATACGGGGAAGTGTGTTCTAACAAGTCTCCAGAATGGGAGGCTGAGAACTGTTATTTGGAGGCGGCGGCAGCCACCGAAACGGCGTTGGCGGATCCCGCCGAGCGAGGCAGGAAGCGGCCCGTGCCCTCTCCCTGGGGGTTCACCCTCTCCCCCCCCCCCCGCCGCCGCCAGTAGCAGCGGCTGCTACGCGCACAGGCGCTGTTTGCCTTCGCTTCCTCTTTTATGAATGAACGCGAGCAGAGCAGCCGGGGCGTCCTTTCCATTGTGACGTCGGCAGCGTTGGGCGCATTTCATTCATTGCGAGAGAGCAGGCAAGAATGGGGCCCGGCGGCGGGGCGAGGGAAAGCGGAGAAAGTCGAGAAGGGAGCGGGATGTGGAGGGCGGGGCGAGCTAGTCAAAGGGATCCTCCCACGCGCTCGGGAGAGCGCGCCGGCAGCCGCCTCCTCGCCAGCAGCAGCAGCGGCGCCACTATTCATGCCTGGAGCGGGCCGGCCGGCGTTGCGCGCAAAGAAGGGCGCGCTGCGCTGAGGCCGTGGCCCTTCCCGGGGCGCGAGGAGGGCGGCTGCGCGGCCATGGTGGAGCTGCGGGAGATGGACTGCAGCGTGCTCCAGCAGCTCTTGCACCGGGGCGAGAGCGGGGCCTCGGCGGCGGCGGCGGCGGCGGGCAAGTGCCTCCTCTTGGACTGCAGGCCCTTCCTGGCGCACAGCTCCGGCTACATCCGCGGGGCGCTCAACGTGCGCTGCAACACCATCGTCCGGCGCCGGGCCAAAGGCGTCGTGAGCCTGGAGCAGATCCTGCCGGCCGAGGACGAGGTGCGCGCCCGCCTCCGCTCGGGGCTCTACTCGGCCGTAGTGGTGTACGACGAGCGGAGCCCGCGGGCCGAGTCCCTGCGGGAGGACAGCACCGTGTGGCTGGTGGTGCGCGCGCTGCGCAGGGACGCCGAGCACGCCGACATCCGCCTGCTGAAAGGTGAGCGGGCGCGGAGGGCAGGGCGCTTCGCCGAGGCCAGAGCTCCGAAGCTCTGTGAAACCCAGCGGCTTGGAAGGGGGCTGGGCGCTGCCTCTGGCGGGTCGGGCTAGCGGATCTAAGGCCGAAACGGTTTCGCCGTGCAGCGCTGCAGCGAGCGTGCCTCTGAGCATGCCAGGTCTCTCTCCACAGCCGGCCCTCTTCCCCACGGGAGGACGTTACTCCCGGCTAGTTTGGGCCCCGGCAACGCTCGGTCCAGGGATACTGGTTGGTGGTGACTTAGGGCCCATTCAGAAGACACCTTAAACCATGGTGATTAAGCGAGAAAGCCAGGCTGGGTTCAGAAGACACTTTAAACCATGGCTTTAACCACGGTGAAGAAGGCTTTTAACTTTATTCACCGTAGTTAAAACCATGGTTTAAGGTGTCTTCTGAACGTAGCTAACCATCATAGTTAAACCCAGGCGTCTGTGGCCTGTTAGGAACCGGGCTGTGTTCTCATTGACAGCAATGCAATTTGTGCATTGACAACTACCAAAACGGGATTACGGAGTAGACTGGACATAAGCAACACCCTTCGGGTGTCACTGTCTCCCATCACCCCCAGATGGGACCGTCTAGTTGCAGGAAAACAAGCTCAGGGCTCCCACTGATTCTGCATTATGGTGAGTTGTATAATTATTTCATTATATATTACAATGTAATAACAATAGAAATAAAAGTGCGCAATAAAGTGCTTGAATCATCCCAAAACCATCCCCTCAACACCCCCACCCTGGTCCGTGGAAAAATTGTCTTCCACGAAAGGGTCCCTGGTTCCAAAAAGGTTGGTGCCAAAAAGGTTGGGGACTGCTGGTTTAAGGTGTCTTCTGAACGGGGCCTTAGACTGTTTGCGAAGTGCCCCCCCCCCCCCCCCAGTCTTGTCTCTAAGCTGACCGGCGATTCCTTCCCTGCTTGCGAGGTGACGGAGACGGTTCTTTGGGCAGGCTCCATTTTAATTCCAAGCACCCCGAGTCACCCCCTCCACCGTTAGTAGTCGTGTTCCCTGCGCCTTCTTCTCTTCCCCCCCCCCCCCGTGTCGGCGCTCTTTAAACTTGCCAGGCTGTAAACAGCCTTGCCGGGAGAAGAGGCGGGGCGCCAAGAGAGTGGACGCCTCGCTAACGCGCGCTGGGGGAAGAGAACACGCCGCCCGCGAGGGCGTGGGGCTCCTGCCCGGACTCTCGGGGCCTTCCTAGGCCCTGACGCGACCCGTGTTTGGGGAGAAGGAGCCACAGATCTTTGCCCGGCCCCCCGCCCCCGCCTGTGCTGCCTCCACGCCTCCGTTTCCGGCCTAGCCACGGGGGGGGGGGGATTTTTGAATGAGCCCTCCGAGCATGGCCCTGGGGGAGGGGGGAGGGTGTATTGTATACAATCTAGACTGGTTGTTTCCTGCCCATTTGACCTGTCAGCTGGGGTGTGTGTGTGTGTGTGTGTGTGTGTGTGTGTGTGTGTGTGTGTGTGTGTAGGCAGGCTGGCTGCTGGTGACCTTTTGAACTATGAAAGCCCTGGGTGGGTGGAAGGAAGGGAAGAGGGTGGCAGGTCCTGCTTTATTGTTCTGTGGGTCGCCTCCCCCTCCCCCCAAAATGCTTTAGGAATGCATCCTAAAGTCCTAATGGGTTGGGTTGGGGGGTGGGGAGAAGCCCTAAAGGCCA
Organism: Elgaria multicarinata webbii; assembly: GCF_023053635.1. Taxonomy (NCBI): domain Eukaryota; kingdom Metazoa; phylum Chordata; class Lepidosauria; order Squamata; family Anguidae; genus Elgaria; species Elgaria multicarinata. The sequence goes on from NC_086176.1 coordinate 11,385,714, forward strand.
TTGATAGCCCTAATGTAATGCCAAGCCCCAGTGAGGATGTGTGTGTGTGCATATGCCTGCACACGTGCGCTCTGGCAATAGCCTTTTATTTGTATGCCAAACTTATTCTTTGTGACACTGACAGTTTGTGACACTGTGTTCTGAATGTCCCCAAAGGAAACATTCCAGGCCAAGCGAAGATTTCCTTTTCCGGGGTTTTCTTACCCCATTTTACAGGCTGGCTGGAAAAGACTTAATTCTGCTTTCCTTGGCCTTGCTGTTGGCTGACAAGTGCGCCTCCTTGGATTGGATGTTCTGGCTTTGTTCATTTGGATTACTCTTTAGGCTGTTCGGACAGGTGAAGCTGGCTTTATAACCCTGGGCAGCGCCTCACCATGAACTCACCGTTTGGGTCAGTAACGTGGGCCCCGGGCATTGGTTTACTTGCACACGAGGCAGGAGGCAGGCCAAGCGGGTGGCCCTCTCCCATCCCTCTTCCCCCAGAGTGTGTCAGAGGCCCCGTCAGAGTTCCCTGCTCGGTACATTTCAACTGCTCCTTGCGTCTTGATTTGCACAAGTGATGCAAGTGAGTAACTGAGGTACAGAAGGGAAGGGTGTTTCGTGCGGGGTAGGATGGGAACAAGAGCTTTGTTGGAAGTCAGAAGAGTAGTTTTTCAGGGGCTGAATTTGGCCCCCAATTGCCTATCCTTGCTTTATAGTGAATGAGAGTTTTCCATCCAGGCGTCTCTTGACTGGCGGTGGCTCGCCGGGATTTTCCCCAGTTTGGCTATCCAAGATCCATTTTAACTGAAAATGCTAAGGGTTGAACCTGGGATCTCCCAATGCAAGATATGGCTTCTCTCCCCATGCTTTGCACGTTGAGAGTTTGTGTTGCTGCTTCTTTCCTTCATTTTCTCGGGGGAGAAAGACGGGCTGGAAAGTTTGGAATAAACCAAGGTTTAGTTGTGATCAACAGACAACTTAAGCTAAGTGGTTCCCAACAAAGGAACTGCGACAATGGACTGGATAAGGGCTAATAAACTGAGACTCAATCCAGACAAGACTGAGGTGCTGTTAGTAGGTGATTCCGCTGACAGGATGGGGTGTGTGTGTTCTACCGGTTCTGGATGGGATTGCACTCACCCTGAAGGAGCAGGTTCGTAGCTTGGGGTGCTTTTAGATCCATCATTGTCCCTTGAGGCTCAGGTGACCTCGGTGGCACGGAGTGCCTTCTACAAACTCTGGTTGGTGGCCCAGCTACGCCCCTATCTGGACAGGGATAACTTGGCTTCAGTTGTCCATGTTCTGGTAACCTCCAAGTTAGATTACTGCAATGCGCTCTACGTAGGGCTGCCTTTGAAGACGGTTCGGAAGCTGCAGCTCATGCAAAATGCAGCGGTCAGATTGATTTCAGGAACCAGAAGGTTCGAGCATATAACACCTGCTCTGGTCTGCTTGCACTGCCTGCCTGTATGTTTCCGAGCCCAATTCAAGGTGCTGGTTTTGACCTATAAAGTCTCACACGGCTTGGGACCACAATACCTGACAGAACGCCTCTCCCGACGTGAATATACCCGGTCACTATGTTCAACATCTAAGGTCCTCCTCCGGGTGCCTACTCCGAGAGAGGCTCGGAGTGTGGCAACATGGGACAGGGCCTTTTCGGTGGTGGCCCCCAGACTATGGAGCGATCTCCCTGACAAGGCTTGCCTGGCGCCAACGCTGCTATCTTTCTGGCGCCAGGTTAAGACTTTCCTCTTTGCCCAGGCATATCGCAGCACATCTTTATCACCCACATGTTTAGTTTTTTAACGGTTTTTAATGCTTTATGTGTGTATGTTCTGTGTTTCAGAATTTTAAATTTTGGATACTCATTTTTATCTTAATTTTAGAATTTCTGTAAACCGCCCAGAGAGCCCTGCCTATGAGGGCAGTATATAAGTGTAATAAATAAATAAAGGTATTGAAGATCACTACTCTGGTAGTTCGCAAAGGGCAAGCAACCACATTTTCTTGCTTTCTCGCCAGCCAAGGATGCCTTCTGAATTATCCTTGGTGGCTGCAAAGCAGGCCGATAAAGCTATACGTGGTACCTGCAAGTTCTTTAGAGCTTTCACAGTGTCCATTTATATTGCTGAAGAAGTAAGCTGCTCTTCAATTCTATATTTTGACATTTAAAACTAAACGGTGGGCTTGCTTCTTCAGGAAGTGGTGGAAGTTGCAAAATAAACAAGCTGTCCAGCATTTCCCTTTGTAATTTTCATTAAAATGTAGGGGTCCACCTGACTATATAAGCATAGTCTCCTGGTGTTCCTAGGGTTGGGCATTTGAACAGCCAACATCACTTGGTCAGACATTGCTCAAGGGTTTTCAAACATTGACTTTATTAGAACAATGAAAGATACTTCAGTCTTTTCATAGGTTTGTTATTGATAATCATTTTAAAATGCAAAACTGGCTAACCTATTGTGAAATAATGAAAATTAACTTTTAAAAATGTATTGTTATAACTTCTAACAATATTATACATGGGAATGATTCACTGAACAGTTCTGCTCTTTGGCTTTTATCCCAGAATATCATGGTTAGCTTAGAGTTACATTTTTTAAAAAAAGGGTTGCATCTTAAGTCAGAAAAAGTCAATTTTTAAAGGCATTTAGGCTAAGTAGCCAGTGTGGTGTAGTGGCTAGAGTGTCGGGCTGGGAGTCGGGAGATCTGGGTTCTAGTCCCCACTCGGCCATAGAAACCCACTGGGTGACTTTGGGCCAGTCACGGACTCTCAGCCCAACCTACCTCACAGGGTTGTTGTTGTGAGGATAAAAAGGAGAGGAGGAGGAAGATTACGTACACTGCCTTGGGTTCCTTGGAGGAATAAAGGTGGGATATAAATGCAATAATAAATAAAAATAAGTAGTAAGTTCTTCAAGCATCGGCTATTGGGCGGTATAAAAAATGCAATAAATAAATAATGGCTTCTTGGAATATTTGCTGTGAAAGAATATCAGCTGACTTTATTTGATCAGTCAGTTGAACAGCGTGCTAACCCTGGATGATTCAGGCCTCTGTTCAAGGATTGGTGGCTTCGGATGATGAGTTTGTCACTTAACCCTGTGAACTGATTAGATTCCTCTCCTACTGCGTGGAATTCCTCTCTCGCTTTCCATTGACTCAGTCTGAAACAGTCATACTGAGTGCACCATGTGCCTGTGATTGCTGGAACATTATGAAGTGGCAATGAATGGATTGGAAATTGCAGGGAAAGCGTGGCGGTGCCACCATTCTATGCGTGGCTGAAGAAAATGTTTCATAATAGTGCCAGATCTTGGACAGATCAAGTGGGGAGTGATTTGAAAAGTCCCAAATCTCCCGGAATGAATAACATTAGCAGCAGCACATAGAGGCTGGCCATCGTGGCGTGTGCCCACTGGTGCGTCTCGGGGAGTGTAAACCCAGCATGCCCTCAACCGAACAGGGAATTAAATGGGTTTTAAGAATTTAGGTAAAGGCCACTAGGAACATATTTTAGTTTGTTCAAACTGTTGCCATTATCTGTAGCTTGGAAAGGACACTGTGGTGATGGGTCCCAGTCTTAGATACTTCTGGATACTTTGAATCAAAAAAGTCAACATTGCAATCTTTCTTCCATTCCATTTTTTGGGGGATCTGGTGCCTGATAGGCCTTGCTTTGTAGTAAGATTGCTTTTGGTTGTAAGTGAGGTTATTGTCTTAAGTAGAGGTAACACATTATAATAGGTATGATTTAAGGTGTACATGTGTGGATCGATTTAGAGTTGATAACACTGAGGAAGAGGACGTGATCCAGCCAAACGTAAACTCTTTTAAAGCTGCAATCCTTTGCACATTTTCCTGGGAGTTAAGTTCCATTGAACTCCGTGGGGCTGGTTTCTTTTGAGTAAATTGTATTGTAAATTCCAATGATTTGAGTCACTGTGATTGTTAAGCAGATGTTTAAATCCCATTCTAATGGAATCAGTTGAGACCACCTACTGGCTTCTGCTGTCATGTGGGTTACTCTATGTTGTTTTGGGGAGTTTTTATTCTGTGTAAACGTGTACATTTGCTTATTAATATTGGCACATGTGAGAGCAGCTGCTCTTTTGATATGGTGAATATTTTGTGCTGTTTGTACTTTTGTTCTAAATGCTTGTATTCTAAATTTGTTAGGGCTGAAACCAATTACACTGAGCGGAACTTATGTTTTCTCACGTATTATATTTTCTCTTTATTCTAAGCAAAGTCTCTGGAGTTAGCGACTTCCTAATGTTACCCCATTTCTAATCATTGTTGTTTTTGTAATGTTGCATCTGACATTAGGCCTGTTCAAACCACACACTAAACCATGGTTAGGATGCTAACCCATTTGCAGCAAATGGTTAGTGAGTGTGTTTAAACTGTTGTTATGTAGCCATCATGGTTAAGAATGGTTCACACAACACGCTGTAAGTCATGATTCACACAACACGGTAAGCCATAAATGTTTATCTCAAAATACTTAACCACCATGGCTTAGTGTGGGCTTAGTGTGTTGTCTGAACAGGGTCATTTTCAGGGATACTTTCCTGATTGATCCAGATTTGTTAGATTAACCAGTGAAAATGTTGAAGCCTTAATCAATTCCTTGTATTAATCAACAATTTTTCTTTTTCTACTAAGTTTGCGCGATTTATATTCAGCCATTGGAAGGGCTCCTCCAACGCCTCGTGCCTGAACTTTTGCCCCTGCAACCAGACTTCCCCTTCTACTTCTTGCCCCCCCCCCTAAAATCTGCTCCTTGTGATCCCCCAGCAGTCCAGAGCAGATTTTGGGGGTGTGGTGGTGGGCTGCAGGGAGAGAGGAAAATTTGTTCTACCAGCGGTATCCATTCTGCTGGTACACAGTCACAGTTAGATGCAATTCTTTAGATACAAACTCTCTAAGTGCATAGTAATACACACATCCCTGTGGATTTTCTTGTACAAATGATTCAAGGTTGAGGGCAGGGGGAACTGGTGTTGCAGGCATCTCGAAATCTGAAATGTTTCTTCTGCTCAAGGCTGGCAACTGAACTGGCTTTTGTGGCAGGCACCAAAGAATTAAAATTAGTTTTTCTCTAGCTGAGATGCTTTTGTTGAATCATTGAGTGCCCCAATCTAGCTAAATGTAGTTAATTTAGGATTTAGGTTAGACATGACTAGTCAAATTGGTTTCAAGGAGACTAAGGGTGCAATCCTATGGGTTGCACCGTGGGTACTCGTAAGACCCCAGTGTGGTGTAGTGGCTAAGGCGTTGGACTGGGAGTTGGGAGATCTGGGTTCTAGTCCCTACTCGGCCATGGAAACCCACTGGGTGACTTTGGGCCAGTCACAGACTCTTAGCCCAACCCACCTCACAGGGTTGCGGTGAGGATAACATGGAGGGGAGGAGGATTATGTACACCGCCTTGGGTTCCTTGGAGGAAAAAAGGCAGGATATAAATGTAATAAATAAACAAACTCGGTGACTTATGACTATGCAATGCAGCAGAAAGGGATCCTCTTCTCCGACCGTCCTGCTTTTTCCACTAGGTAGCTGATTTTGGCTGTCCAGCTGGGGGCTTTGGAGTGGGTTTGGGGGAGGCCTAGACCAACTTCCATGGTCTCTCCGCTGCCCACCCCTGAGTCCACCCTCTCCTTGCTTGGAGGAAGGTGCAGGGATCGTGGTTTCCTAGCTCCATGGTTGGAGTGCGGTCTCTGATCTCGGAGCCAGAAAACCAAAAAATCCTGTGTCCTCCCAGATACTGTCTGGGGACATAGGGTTGCTCCCTAAGGCAACAATCCTGTGCATAGTTTCCTGGGAGTAAGTTTCACTGAACATAGTGTAGCATGTATAAGATTGCACTGTTAGTCTTGGAACCTAATTTTAGCCTTTAGACATGTGAAGGAGGCTTTACCAGAGTATATGCAAAGTACTGTATTCCATTGAATAACTGTAACTAAATTCCATACATCTGACGTTTGGGTAGGGCAGAGGATATAATTTCTTCTAGGGAGGATTGAGCCCCAGCACCTTTCATTAGACCTGGAGTACTAGGCATTTTCTACTCCGTAACTGGGCATTCCTGTTCTCTTTTCCTTCTCTGACCTTGATCTAGCTGTCCTTAGGGGTCTGCATGTAGGCTGAGCAACCTTGAATTAGAGCTTGAATTAATGCAAAATGATAGGGTGACCATATGGAAAAGGAGGACAGGGCTCCTGTATCTTTAACAGTTGCATAGAAAAGGGAATTTCAGCAGGTGTCATTTGTACATATGGAAAACCTGGTGAAATTCCCTCTTCATCACAACAGTTAAAGCTGCAGGAGCACCAGATTTAAAAGAGGGCAGGGCTCCTGCAGCTTTAACTGTTGTGATTAAGAGGGAATTTCCCCATATATACAAATGACACCTGCTGAAATTCCGTTCTCTATGCAACTGTTAAAGATACGGGAGCCCTGTCCTCCTTTTCATATGGTCACCCTAAAAATAAGCTTCGTGACCCTTCACAAAAGGAGCGATAGGTATTAACTCCAGCAACTTAGATTTTGTTATCACAACCAACTTAGCAATGTTAAATTCATAATTATTTGTAGTGAGGCAGGAAACCATTGCTTATATTCAGACTCAAGCGAGTAGAATAGAACTAGGCTAAATAAAGCCGCTATCCAGTACCAACATAACAGAGATAATAAACACAGGGACCAGTCCCTATAACAGATGCAAACCCTGTTCCCATAACATGTCTCCCCATAGGGGACCATTTCAACCTACCAGAACATGCTACTGATCTTCAGGCGGACGTTCTTGAACAAAGAGATTTGAAAGCAGAGCTCCAGTATGAAACTGCTGAATTACAACTAGTGATGTGGCTTTAAAAATAAAGGGGGAATTGGAAAAGGGTTAGGGTAATTTGCATCTGAAATTTTTCAGCTGGCTTTGGAAAACTTTCTGATGCCCTTGAGCGTGATCCAATTTAGCATGCTTATTTTACTTGTAGTTCGTAAACAACAAAGATTAAATGATAAAAAAGTCTTTGATGTTAATTTTTAATAAACCACAGGAAGGGCACACATACCTCACACATTAGGGGGAAAATACTTTGAAATATTTGAGGGGGGAAATTAAAGCACACTTAATATGATTATCAGCTTAGGCTGATATACCAACTGCACCCTTATCTGGACAGAGATAGCCTAGCTACAGTTATCCATGCACTGATAACCTCTCACATTAGATCACATTACGCCAGTCCTTTTACAACTTCATTGGCTGCCAGTCCAGGTCCTGGCCCGATTCAAAGTGCTGGTATTGACATTTAAAGCCCTAAACGGTTTGGGGCCAGGTTATTTGAAGGAACGCCTCCTCCCATATGTACCTGCCCAGACCTTAAGATCATCTACAGGGGCCCTTCTCCGTGAGCTCCTGCCAAAGGAAGTGAGGCAGGTGGCTACTAGGAGGAGGGCCTTCTCTGCTGTGGCACCCTGGTTTATTTATTTATTTATAAATTTATAAATATATAATTTATTTATTTAGTTAGTTGTGGAATGAGCTCTCCAGAGAGGTCTGCCTGGTGCCTACACTGTACTCCTTTCGTCGCTAGCTGAAGACTTTTTTATTCTCTCAGTATTTTAACACTTAATTTGAACTTAAATTTAAATTTTACTGTTCTAACTCTGTATTTTAATCTTATACCAATTTTGCTGCAATTTTGGCAACCCAAATAACTGTGCATGAGGTGCTCATGAGAAAGAGGGAAGATGTCTAAGGATGAGACGCAGAGATTGGGTGGGGAGGCTGGACGCTGCGCATGGCCCAGGGTGTGCCCCACAGAGTGCTTTGCCATTGGCTAATGCAATTTGAGGACTAATCTGTTGCAGTATCTTTGATTTTCAGGTGGCTACGAGAGGTTTCATTCAGAATATCCGGAGTTCTGCGCGAAGACGACATCTCCTACCGCGGCATCGGCGTTGGCCAGCGTGGAGCACCTTGAGCACAGCTGCAGCTCCTGTGGGACGCCACAACACGATCAGGTTGGCTTGCCAAGGCTCATCCGCCATTCAAGCCCTGGCTGTTGTCAAAAAGCCAAGGCTTTGATGATGTGTCAGTATGAATTCAGTCTAGCAGGTGAACATCTTTATCTGTGGGAATCGAAGCAGCCTGTTTGCTCTGCCACCAAAACAGTGGAGTTTTGCCCCAAAGGGGGTTTCCAAACGTAGTGCCCTGTTGTTGTTGTTGTTGTTATTATTATTATTATTATTATTATTATTATTATTATTTATATAGCACCATCAATGTACATGGTGCTGTACAGAGTAAAACAGTAAATAGCAAGACTCTGCCGCATAGGCTTACAATCTAATAAAATCATAGTAAAACAATAAGGAGGGGAAGAGAATGCAAACAGGCACAGGGTAGGGTAAGCAGGCACAGGGTAGGGTAAAACTAACAGTATAAAAAAACTAACAGTATGAATTTAACCATTGAAAGGTTTTATTAAAAATCCATACAACTTTGCTCTATGCATTCCCATTTCTTTCTGTCAAGAAAACATACCAAACACACGTGGAACTTTGTTTTTGTTGTCGGCAAGTGATGTGGAACCTTTTCTAGGAGAGCAGTCTGTTTTGGAGAGGCAGATTTCAAGAACCTGATTAGAGCTTGCTGTGTTCACCATGACTCAGCAAACTAACTGACACTTGCACATCCCTAAATGCAATACCGAGCGGCACTCTCCCCTAGTTTTGCTCTGTCATCTTAATATGTCAATATGGTGCAAAAGTATATCCACACTCGAGGGGATAACTGGAATCCCATAATATGATCAGAAAGCTTAAAATGTGATGGTGTTGCGATGGTCCAAAATGTGGAGACTACAGAGAAACACTGGGAATAGTGAATGTGGATAATCCACAAATGTATTTCAATTTTGGGCATACACAATGTATGAGGGATTGATAATCCCAGGCTGTCTCTACACTCTGAATTTACCTGCAACACTGCAGGTTACAACTAGTTACAACTAGTGCAACACACATGGGCACTTCCAGAAGTGCTTGTAAAAGGGTCTCCAATGTGAAGCCGAAGAACACCCCCAAATACTTTGATACCATTTTTAAAATATCTGTGTATAAAGATTTGTATGAAATTCATACAACCTTCTATTATAATAGGCATCTACAAAACAGACCAAATATCCAAATAAGTATCCATTTGAAGGTGCAAGCCAAGACTTGTTCCAGAGGTGTGGAGCCACTGCAGAGAAGGCCCTTGAATAAGCGGTCACCAACCTAACTGATCTGATGGGTGGGCAAATGAAGAGGGCCTCTCTTCCTGATTTTAAAGTGCAGGCAGGCTGATATGAACGAAGGCAGCCCTTCAAGTAACCTCCCCACAAAAAGAAGCAACAACTGGACATTGCCAAAACATATGTTTAAAAGAAGCGTTAGCTGTATTGCACTGCCAGAATTAGCTGAAAGAGACATTGCGGTCTCCAATAGACACAAGGCATTTGGTGTTGTTTTGGCTGAAGGAGATGCATCCCAAGATCCATAGACATGACAGGTAGATGCCAAAGAGGTGATCCACTGCTTAGGCATTTTGTGGTGTTGCCCACGGCTGTTTCTCAAATTTCCAAGTATGTCCATGGGTCTAAAAAAGTTGTTACAAGATGTGGCAATGTTGTACAAATATGAAAAAGCTCAACTTGGTTGCAGGTGCAGAATTCAACATCTTGAAAATGTTTGCTTTATTTTTTTTTCTTTTAAAAAGAAACCTGTTTCTAGTCCTTATGATTGTGGGGAAGGGAAGCTAGAAAGCATGTGTGTGGGCTAGTGAAATTTTAAAAGCCAGAGGGGACTTTGCAGCATTTCCTAAACTAACAGGGCTCAAGTGCCCAAAATAGCTCCTTCCTTCTCCTTGAGACTAGCAGAATGACCAGCATTACTTAATCTGCGTAATTTATGCAGGTTGCAGAATTCAGCTTTTCCTGCCACCGTATGTGAATTGCCGTGTTGCAGAATTTTAGTTCTCTTTTTCTGGAGAGTATACATGGCCCTGCTTGTAGGAGCAGCCTTTGAACATGCACACTAAAAACTCACTTTTTCTTCCCTATCCCAAGATGTATTTTGTCATTTACAATACCTGCATATTGCTTTTCTATGTAAAAGTTTTCAAAGCAGAAAAAAAATATTTTTTAAAAAAACTCTTGCCAAAATCGAAGCTAAAATCTACAAAAACAGCTGAGCCGCAGCCAGCAACTGAAGAGCGAAATTCCTAAAGGCCCAGTGAAATAAGAAAGCTTCTTTTTTTTTTAACTGTTTCTGTAACGAGAAAAGCGGGTTTAGAAAAGTGGACTTCCCAGTGAAAGACATTTGACACACGACCAACATAGATACTTCAGATGATCAGATTGATACTATAGGAAGAAATATGGGAAGTGGTCACAGTAGTTGATTAGTTTTAGCACATATCAGGTTCTCCTGTATTTCTGACTGTGTCATAGTGATTCCTCTTTCTTGCTGCTTCTTCTTCTTCTCCCCTGGACTAGGGTGGCCCAGTGGAAATCCTCCCTTTCCTCTACCTCGGCAGTGCGCATCACGCCGCTAGGAGAGACATGCTGGACGCATTGGGGATTACAGCCTTGCTAAATGTTTCATCGGACTGCCCAAATCACTTTGAAGGACACTTTCAATACAAATGCATTCCAGTGGAAGATAACCACAAAACCGACATCAGCTCCTGGTTCATGGAAGCAATTGAATACATAGGTATGTTCTAGCGGTGCACACCGGCCACAAGATTCAGTTCAGACACACACACACACACCCCAATTCAGTGATTTGGGAAACAGCCCCATTCGGCTTGGAGCAGTTTGGTGACCATCCGCTTCTTCTCAGGTCTTAACGTGAATGATTTCTGTAAAATGGATTATTCCATTGTATTATTCCTTTTTGGGTTTTTTGGAGCCCTGCTGGATCAGACCAAGGGCCCATCTAGTCCAGCACTTTGTTCACACCGTGGCCAACCACCTGCTGACCAGGGACCCACAAGCAGGACACATGGTGCAACAGCACCCTCCCACCCATGTTCCCCAGCAACTGCTGTACAGGCTTACTGCCTCTGATACTGGAGGTAGCACACAACCATCAGGGCTAGTAGCCATGGATAGCCTTCGCCTCCAGGAATTTATCCAACCCCCTTTTAAAGCCATCCAGATTGGTGGCCCTCACTACATCTCGTGGTCGTGAGTTCCATAATTTCACTAGGCGCTGTGTGAAGAAGTCCTTCTTTTTGTTGTCCTGAATCTCCCACCAATCAGCTTCATGGGAGGACCCCATTGGGTTCTAGTATTTTGAGAGAGGGAGAAAAGTGTCTCCCTGTCCACATTCTCCACGCCGTGCATAATTTTGTACACCTCTGTCATGCCTCCTTTTTTCCAAGCTAAACAATCCCAGCTGTTGTAGCCTTGCCTCATAGGGGAGCTGTTCCAGGCCCTTGATCATTTCAGTTGCCCTTTTCTGCACTTCCCCCAGCTCATTTAACTTCCTTCAACCTCCATAACAACTCTTTTGTCCTGTGGTCGCTGTGTCCCTATCCCTCTATGGCCCTAGATTTGTCACCTTCCAAATGGTCTGTGCTTTTGCTGCATCAGTGGGCCAGATAGAGAGAAGGACAGAGAGCAACCCTGTGGGGCAGGGGTGGATCAGCAGTGCATCCAAAGGTCTGCTGCCTCGCACCAGCCCAGGGGAGAATTTGGCAGTTTTTGAGCTGGCGTTTCTTTTTCCTTCTTTTTTTTAATGTTTTCCTTCCAATGAAACCCATGAGAGGGAATTCACTATGCCAACTCCATGGCTGGCATAGTTATGGGGCTTCTTTGGGAGCATATAGGGGGATCCTCGGCCTTCCCTGACACTCTCCGTTCTGGCCTCCGCTGCTCACAGAACATGGCAGGCAGGTCTCAGACTCCTTTTTGTCATTGCACCGTGGAGACGTCCGATGGTATGCCTCCTTTTTCTCCTGCATGGAGAGAGGTCTGAGATAGCTTATGGCTGTAGGACATTCTCTCCCAGGGACCATAAGATAGCACCTTCAAGGGCTTTTTGTAGCCACGGCGTAATCATCAATGGGCATCTAACTGCATAGGTTGAATTCATTATACTGTTAAATATAGCATTAGAAAACGGGTCGATACTGATGCCTAATGACACTTATAGGTCCTTGTCTGACAAAGCAAATTTGGGTTTTGGAGTCGGCGCGGCAGACAAAATGACATTTCTAAACAAATTTCCTGCCTTAGGTTATATTTTTAGAAAGCACATTGCTATCAAACTCAGCTGCCTCTCGGTCTTCCTTCTTTCCCTCCCAAACGGTTGTGTTTTAAGTAAAGGGCAGGGCTGACAGAAGTTGGTTTGCACATCCAATGCTACCTCCACCCCACACCCACACCCCCATTAAAAACGAATACAATTTTGTCCATTTTGTGTTTCCTACTTCTATGCTGTAGCTGAAATGCCTCATCCCTGGCTTGGGCCTCCACATTTTGGTGGAACGTAATGCTCAGGTATGAGGTGAACACTACGGCTCCGAAAGTTCTTCCCCGGCTTGGATTTAAATTTGAGGTGAAGAAGGGCTGAACCTCCCTCCCTCACCTCCAAATTCCCTCTCATCCCCCTTCCACCCTCATCCTATCTACCTTCTCCCCACCTTTAATCAGGTTTGCTGCTCAGGCAGCTGCAGAATACAGGCAAATCTCTCCTCCCCTGGTACGTTGCTATGGCAATAGGGACATGAATTTCCTGGTGCTTCTGATGCCTGGCCCAAACTGTACAGCACACTAGATGTGTTCGGAGGGATTCCTCCTTCCATTCCACAGCTGCTGAAGGAACTGGGCATGTTTAGCCTGGAGAAGAGAAGATTGAGGGGAGACATGATAGCAGTCTTCAAGTCCTTGAAAGGTTGTCACACAGAGGAGGGCCAGGATCTCGTCTCGATCCTCCCAGAGTGCAGGACACGGAATAACGGGCACAAGTTACAGGACGCCAGATTCCAGCTGGACATCAGGAAAAACTGTTAGAGCAGTACGACAATGGAACCAGTTACGTAGGGAGGTTGTGGGCTCTCCCACACTAGAGGCATTCAAGAGGCAGCTGGACAACCCTCTGTCAGGGATGCTTTAGGGTGGATTCCTGCATTGAGTGGGGGTTGGACTCGATGGCCTTGTAGGCCCCTTCGAACTCTGCTATTCTTTGATTCTATACATTATTATTATTATTATTATTATTATTATTATTATTATTATTATTATACTTCCCGATAGCCGAAGCTCTCTGGGCGGTTTACAAAAGTTAAAAACAGTGAACATTAAAAACAAATAGACAAAATTTAAAACCATAAAAAGCATAAAAACACAAACAAAAACAGACAATATCCGTTTAAAACAACTATTCTGGGGTCAGTTAAAAAACTCCGCATATGCTGTTAAATGCTGTTAAAGGCCCGGGAGAAGAGAAAGTCTTGACCTGGCGCCAAAAAGATAATAATGTTGGTGCCAAGCGAGCCTCGATGGGGAGATCATTTCATAATTGAAGGGCCACCACTGAGAAGGCCCTCTCCCTTGTTGCCATTCTCCGAGCTTCCCTCGGGGTAGGCACACGGAGGAGGACCTTAGATGTTGAGCGTAGTGTACGGGTGTCGTAGACCTCATGGGGGCCCTGACAGGTCTGCATCAGGCTTAGAATTGGGCTTTGAATAAATGGAGCTATTCTCCAACTCTTGGAGAAAATAGTTCCACTTTTCCAAGCCCAATGTGGGAAGCCCTCCTCATCGAGGCTTCTTGTGGACGCAGCTCCTGCAGTAAGTGTGGTCCATACGCATTAACTTGGGCTGTTTAAAGCATGTGTGTTCATCACCCATTGACTCTACAGCATCAAGTGAACTCATTGCATCTATGAATGAGCCATCGTAGATGGCTCACCACAGATGGACATTTTGTCAAGAGCCCTGCTCAGGGATTGCATTCGGCTGAGAGGCATAAAATGTAGTTAAATTCAATTACGGAATGAAAGAGCGCGCATCATGCGCACATGTAAGCGAAACAAGCACCACTCCAATGTGTATAGCCAGCTCTCGTCAGAGCTTTGTAATCCATATATAAAAATTCTGTGCAATTTAACAAACTAACAAAAGCTAAATTCTGTGACTTGTGAAATTCACAGTAAATATATAAATAGGTGTGATTTTGTTGTATGCAAATTTATATTTGCATGATGGCATAATCTGTGCAGCTACTTCTGTTTCTGCGTGAGGAGCTGAAGCCCAATGCCCATCTATTTGGCATTTCCATTGGTTCAGAGATGCCATCAGGCCTATTACACAGACATTTTCAAGTATAGCTTCACAACATGATTTAAAATTTGCTCTAAAGATTCCCCCTCAGCGACCCCTGTAAAATGGATGTTCTCAGGGAGGTGAATTCTGTGGCCGTTGTCAGAAAAATCCGCAAGGGAATCAAATGAGTTTGGCTTTCTATGAATCCGACCTGTGGGTTCTGCCTCAGACTGCGGGCCAGTTTTTTCCCCTCACTTTGGAGGCGGATTTGTGCAACTGCGCATTTGCAAAGAGGAATGAAATTGTTGCACGTGCCTAAATATATATCTGTTTCCATCGGTCATGGATAAGGGAATGATAGATGCCTACTAGTCAATGAAACGCAGAGGGAATGGATTTAACAAAATCCATGCATCCATAGTAGTCAATACCATTTTCCTCAGCTTTACTGCATGCTTGGTGAATTGTGGCCCATAGCCCTGGCTATAGCAAGATTTCTCATGGGTTCTCCTTTTCATGGTTTGGAGAACATGGATAGGGAGACACTTTTCTCCCTCTCTTTTGATACTGGAACCTGGGGTCATCCCATGAAGCTGATTGGTGGGAGATCCAGGCTAAATAAAAGGAAGCACTTCTTCACACAGCACATAGTTAAATTATGGAACTCACTGCCACAAGATGTAGTGATGGTCACCAATTTGGGTGGCTTTAAAAGGGGATTAGACCAATTCATGGAGGATGAGGCTACCAATGGCTACCAGTCATGGCGTCTATATGCTACATCCAGTATCGGGACCGGAGGCCTCTGTATGTCCGCTTCAGTCCGTGCCACTTACTACGTTTCTATACCACCGAATAGCTGAAGCACCCTGGGCAGTTTACAAAGATTAAAACCATTTAAAACGCATTTTCATGCAAACATATAAACGGACAGCACACACAGAGACACACAGATATCTAAAGCAATTTATTTACCATCAACAGTTTGAAAATGCTGTGGAACATGGGTGGGAGGGTGCGCTTGCCCTCATGTCCTCTTCATGGGCTTTCTATGAGCATCTGGTTGGCTATTTATTAAATTTATATCCCACCTTTTTTCTCTTGCAAGGAATCCATGGTGGGTTACATGGTCGTTGTCCTCTTGATGTTATCCTCACAACAACAACCCTGTGAGGTGGGTTGGGCTGAGAGTCTGTGACTGCCCAAAGCCACCCAGTGAGCTTCATGGCTGAGTGGGGACTAGAACCCGGTTCTCCCGTGTCCCAGTCCACCACTCTAACCACTACACCCCCTGGCTCCCACAGTGGGAAGAGAACCCCTTGACCTGACCCCGGCAGGGCTCTCCCTCCGTGCTTGTTGCGCGCTAACGCCTGTGCTCTGCCCTCCCCAGACTCCGTGAAGCTGTGCCACGGCCGGGTCCTGGTGCACTGCCAAGCTGGCATCTCCCGGTCGGCCACCATCTGCTTGGCCTACCTGATCATGAAGAAGCGGGTGAAGCTGGAGGAGGCCTTTGAGTTCGTCAAGCAACGCCGCAGCATCATCTCCCCCAACTTCAGCTTCATGGGGCAGCTGCTGCAGTTCGAGTCCCAGGTGCTGGCCCCGTCGTGCGCCGCCGAGGCCGCCAGCCCGCCAGGGCCGCTGCGGGAGCGGGGCAAGAGCGCCTCCACCCCCACCTCCCAGTTCGTCTTCAGTTTCCCGGTCTCGGTGGCGGTGCACTCCACGCCCGGCAGCCTCCCGTACCTGCACAGCCCCATCACCACTTCGCCCACTTGCTAGAGTCGGCGGCTGCGGGTTGCGCTCTGGGAGGACGCAGAACAGGACGCTGCAGCCCCCGTGGGCCGCCACTGATGGCAATAAAGTACTCTGCCCCCCTGCCCCGCCCCCCGACCCGGCAGCCAAAGACGGAGCAATAACGGCTGACGTTGTGGCCGGAACGGAACCCGTGGTGGGCGGGGGGCAGGTTCCAGCATGTCCTTTCTTGGCAGGATGCCTTACCTCATTTTTTAAGATATATATATATATATATAATATATATATATAATATAAAAAGCTTGAAGTTGTGAAATCTTAGTAATGTTTTGGTGTGCGTGGGGGGAGGAGAGCGGAAGGAAGATGGATGCCTCCGTGGAGCGGGGGAGACCTTTGGGTGTGGTGGGCATGGCTGTGTGTCTTGAGTTGGTTCATGATGCTCATCTGGATCAAAACAATGAGCGTGTGTGTGTGTGTGAGTGCAAAGGGGGAAGCGTGCCTGCCATTGGAGGCTGGTGGCTGTGATGTCAGTGGGGCTGCGAACCCACACCGGGTTTCCGTCAGAGCTCTAAAGGAGCTATGGTGTGGAAACTCGGAGCAGATGCGCCGCCCCACTGACATCAGAGCCGCCAGCCTTCACTGGTGCCCGCATCTGGCGTGATTGACTGTGGCACGTTATTAGTGGCTCTCCACTACAGCTGGATTGGGGCCACCGTTACCCAAAGTGCCTGGCTTTTGATTTCTTGGTGGGTTATTGTTACAAATTGCAAACCGCCGCTACTTTATTTTTAAAACAACGGTGGGTCGGCTGAAAGGAAGGAATGGAAGGACGGTCTCTTGTGAAATGTTTCTCAAACTCCGTCAGTGCAGCCGTTTTTCAAGCTCTGTTGAAAAATAATCAGGCCAAAACCAAACACGGGTTCTGTTTCTACTGCGCATCACAAGCACACTCGCCCTAGAGATGCTAGGAAATGCTATTATGGCATGGGAATTGGCCTTCTCGCCCCACACCAGCCCTATCCACCCCCTTCCCTGGGGATGTCCTCATGTTCAGCACTGCTAGGTACCTGCAAAAGCAGTACTCTTCCTGCAGGTGCCTGGAAAACTGACCTGACCTGACCCTCGGATTAGATTTTTTTCGTAAGTTTAAGGGTGCATCTGTGGTCTTAAAGAGGAATACGCCACATTTATGTGTGGGCTTTGCTCCCCCTTTTCTCTCCGGGCAGAAAACACCGCATGATCCATTACAATACTGGAATCACGCCCCTGTGATCTGCACTCTCCCCTTTGAATTATCCTTTATGCAATTTAAAAGCTCCTTTTCAAGTAAGAGGGTAAATTGATCTCTCTTCCACCACCATCCCTCTGCCTCTGATCATGTATATTATAATCTGGCAGTATTGCATAAACGGCAAATAAAACCTAACCAGCACCAAAATCTAGTCCTATAGTTAGGTTTATTGAACCAATCGTACAGCAGCATTGAAGGGGGAAGACTTACTTGGGGCCTTGCTAAACCTACATGAAAACCGGTGCTTCAGGCACAACATTGTGCAGAAAAACATTGAAAGACACGAAAATTGGCTGGCCAGGCATCCGGCACAGGGTTCTTTTTTAAAAAGACAAAATATTAGCATGGGCCATTGCGCCTATCTACGCGTCAAACGCGATGAAGCCCCGTCGTGTCCGCCATTTTTGTTGTTGTTAAAGGGGCCGGTGTGCGCAGGAGTGCACCACCAGAAAGGTGAGGGTTTTTTTTTTTTTAAATAGGGTCCCCCCATCCCCATCCCCCGATTTCCCCCCCATGACCTCCCCTGGCCTGCGATCCCCCCTGTCCCCACTTCCTGTGTCCTGCCGCCACCACGCCGCCGATGTCCCCAGCCGCTCTGTCCCGCCGCCGCCATTGTCCCCAGCCGGCATTTCCTGTTGTCGCCATGTCTGGCCTGTGAAGTCTGCTGTTGCCATGTCCTGCAGGCCGGACATGGCAACAACAGGAAACACCAGCTGGGGGCAGTGGTGGTGGCAGCAGAACACAGGAGGTGCAGACATGGGTGGGACATGGACGTGGGGGCAGGAGGGGATTGGAGGCTAGGAGAGGTTGTGGGGGGGAATCGGGGGAAGGGGTGGGAGCGTTGTGGCCCGTCCGCCGCTTTTCCCGGCTACTCGTGTGTAAGTGCGGTAGCTGAGAAAAGCGGCGGAACGGTCAACACCCCCGCGGTCTTGGCCTCAGCCCAACCTGAGGCCGGGACTGTGGGAAAAACCGGGCTAAATTGGGTTTCATTTACCCCGCGCCCAGGGAGGTTTCACCCCTGCCTGATCCCGGGATCCCCTCTGCGTCATCTGGCCGCACAGGGGCGAGCCCAGGGCAAGCACCGGGCTAAACCTCCGTCTAGCAAGGCCCTTGGTGAGGCTGTGGAGGCTCTTGCCAGGCTTTACAAAAGGTGTCTTCATGCTGTCTGTTCAGCTTTCAATAGTTTCTTAATCTGCCTCCACAGGGTTTACGCAACCCACGCAGTGGTTGAGTGCGGGTTGGTGTTGAATGGTGGGCTATCGGTTGAACGTGTTGGCCAAACCATGCAGTTTAGCTGATTTTCCTCCTAACAGTCCACCTTAAGAACCCATGGTTTGTTGTTCAGGGTGGTTAACAAGTCATACTGCATGGTTAACAAGCCACCCTGTGGAAGGTGTCCTGGTTTCGGACAACCTGTTCAAACAAATAACCCAAGGAAGCCTATTTTGAACTTCGTTCCCTGCCCCATATTTTTTTTTAGAAAAACCCTATTAACATTTCCGTTATGAGAACAACAACTTGTCCACTCCAGCGGAACTGATGTGCTTATATTCCACTGATTTCAATGGGGCTGAAGTGTAGAAATCCAGCGTGATGTGAGGGACGTGGGGTCTCCTATCCTAGCACAGCTCCTGAAAAGTTCTGTAACTCTTTGGAGAATCCTCCGTTGTGGCGAGAGGGAGAAATGGACCCACATGGCCAGGGACCTTTTGCTTCCCAAGCTGGGTGGAGCCAGTGTTTCATGTGTGAGGCCTCTTTCAGTCAGTCATGGCTCCAGGCTGAGGGCTCAATATGTGCCTCCCTGCCTCTACCGTTACCGCCCCGCCAGCCCTTTTTTTTAAAAATAAAAACCTTTGCTCTGCAACTGCCAGCTTCTCCCATCGTGGGTGCTGGGTGTTGTTGCATTACTGTACTGGGACCAGGAACATTGTTTTCCAAACTGCATGTTAAAAAAAATATGGCTGAGCTTATTTTAGCTTGGGGTAGCCAACAAGACGACACCCCTTCCTGTAGAATGCAGGAGTGGTTGCCCAGGGCTGCATTGCTGGTTGGCTCATTGGCTGAGTCAATCCAATCCAACTCTTGAATTTGAGACGGAAAAGGAGAGCGAGATACGAGAGCGACTTTGCTTGCTTGCTTGTTCTCCATTTTCTTTGAGGCGCTAGATCAGACCAGCACAATCCCAGTATGTAAACTTGTTTTAATAGGGGAGGGGTATAGGATTCATTTTTCAGTCTACAAGAAAAAATATAAACTGGATTGTAATTCATTTGTGAGTCTGGAAAAATCATGGTCTTTCTCCTTTTCCCATAATACTACAACCTGGGGTCGTCCCATGAAGTTGATTGGTGGGAGATTCAGGGCAGATAAAAGGAAGGACTTCTTCACACTGCGCAGCGTGTAACCTATGGAATTCACTACCACAAGATGTAATGATGGCCACAAGTTTGGATGGCTAGCCATGGCTTCCAGTATTAGAGCCACTAAGCCTATATGCACCCATTGGTGGTAACGTGGGTGGGAGAGTGCTGTTGCACTGTGTCCTGCTTGTGGGTCCCTGGTTGACAGTTGGCCACTGTGGGAACAGAGTGCTGGATTAGACAGACCCTTGGTCTGATCCAGCATGGCTCTTTTTATGTTCTTAAACTTCCATTTCTGAATCTGGAAAAATCATGGGATGGATTATACTTCATTTGTGATTCTGGGGTGGGTGGGTGGAATGGGCTCGTTTACAATACATCTGTGAGTCTAGAAAAATAACAAAGTGGTGTATAATACACTTGTAAGCCTGGAAAAAATGAGCTGGCTTATAATTGGTGAGTCTGGGGGGAAAAAACTGACGTATGAGTTTGTGAGTCTGGAAAAGTAATAAGCTGGCTTCTAATGTATCTGCACAATATTTTGTCTTTTTAAAAAAGAACCCTGTGCCAGATGCCTGGCCAGCCAATTTTCGTATCTTGCAAAGTTTTCCTGCACAATGTTGGCTCCACCTCCGGGCACCTCGTGGCTCCGCCTGTGCTGATCTGCTTTCCACCCTACCAGTCAGGTTGCCCACCAGCTGCCGCTGCTGCCAGTCCTGCCACTTCCTGTGGCAGAAGCAGTTTAACAAGGCACCCTAGAGAAACCTTTTAAAGCATGTGGGTGCTTAAAAAGGTAAGAGGCTCAGCTGCATCCTCTCTTTCCAGGAGTGCAACAAGGAGTGAAAGGATTTTCTCTCCCTCTGTGACCGACGGCAGACTGAAGAGGAGGGGACACAATGAGCCTGAGCGCAGCCCGCTTAGGCCAGGGGTGGGCAAGTTGGGGACCTCCAGCTGTTTTGGCGTGCAACTCCCATCATCCCTTGCCAGCATAGCATATGGTGAGGGATGATGGCAACTGGGGGCCAAAACATCTGGAGGGCCACTAGTTGCCCACCCATCTTAGGAAAAGAGGAAATGGTGCAGCCTCCTCCATTCGCAAGCAACTTGTGAACCACGTCCAGCCAGAGAAGGTGCTAGCAGTTGGGGGGGGGGGACACTCCTCTTACAGAGGGAGTAGCTGCCAGGATGTTCATTCCTGGGCATCATCAGAGGGAGTTCAACTCACCCCTCCACCACTCCCAATCTGCTGCTTGGAAGTGGAGACTTCCCCCACCCTTTTGTCAGGGCTAGGCCTGTGCTTAAGTCATAAGAACGTGGACTTCTACCGAAGTTGTATTTGTGTGACCAGTTCAAACGTTGGCTTATTTTCAGTCCAGCGCTTTAGAGAAGACTTATCCCAACCGTCCCAACGTTGCTGTTCGCAGAGGCACTCTCCAATTCGTCCTTCCTCCTTATGGCCAAAAGATGGGAAGTGGGGGCCTTCCAGGGAGGGGCCGTGGCCTCCACAAACCCCACCCACCCACCACGGGATACTTCCAATTCCCACCTCTGTGTATTTTTATACAGGATGTCTGAAATGCATGTGTTGGGGGCGGGGGGTGTTAGTTGATCAATATGTTTAATTTATTGCCTGACAAATGTTCATTTGAAATAAATTTTCAGCAGTGGTCTCCTTTCATACGAAGCTGAAGAGGCTCTTTAGTGCTGTTTTGTGTCAGGGTTAGGATAACAGGTAAAGAGGGAGCAGAAAGGGAAGGGTTTTTTCTTCATCCAGCCTCCCCCAACTTAGTGTCCTCTACAAGCGCACCACAACCCCCATCATTGCTAGCCAGCATAGCCATAGTGGGAGTTGCAGTCCAACACTTCCAGAGGGCAACAGGTTGGGTGAGGCTTCCTAGCCAATGAGTGGGCTCACACAACCCACTGACACTGAGTGGTTGAGTGTGTGTTGGTGTTGGAACTGTGGGATAGCATGTAGTCTGAACCCAGGACATTTTCCGTAGGGTGGTTTGTTAACCATGCAATATGGTTTATTTTTCTCAAACAATCCACCTTGAAAACCCACGGTTTGTTGTTGGGTTGTTCAGGGTGGTTAACAAGCCACCTTGCGGAAAATGTCCTGGGTTCAGGCAACATGTGAACCTCATGGTTTAACGCGTTGTGTGAACAGCCCCCAGTGTGTGCATTTCAGCTAGATAATTTTAAGAACAAAACCTTCCTCAGCAAATGCTTTCCACATCAATGTCTCTCGTCAAGAAAAAAACCCTTGCTTCTGATGTGACACCTCTATCTGTCGCAGGGTATTTGAGGGAACATCCTAGGATGTATTCACTGTATCATTTCAAATATATAGCAGGCCTCTTAAGGTATTGTCAAAACTGTGTCAAAGAAACCTTTTAAGGGGCCTACTGCTCCTAGTCTGGTTGTCATCAAGGTATCCCAGGATACATAGGAATACAGTTGAGGCAAAAGTGGAGCCAAACTGGAGTTCTATAAAGTGGCTCTACAAAAGGCATCGTCTTTCCTTTTGAACATATAGGAAGATGAGTTCCCAAGCTAGGGAAGGAACCAAGTGGTGTTGAAGGATACTATTTGGGGAAATAGGAAAACTCAGATTGCACAATTCCCTTTTCACTACTATCCCTTTTAGCGCTCCTGTACCTTTCATGCAAGTGTAGATGAAGGCATGATTGCACGTGTGACTTGCGGAAAAGGGGCATGTGTTGGATCTCATTCACAGTCGTGACCTGTTACAGATGCAGGATCTTTGAAACGGAAAGGTCGGGCGCATCCATGCTTTAGTAAAGGAGTGGACACCGTCTGACCCTCCTGATGTTTTGGGCTATTCTTGGCTAGGGCTGTTGGGAAGTTGTAGGCCAAAGTACTTGGAGGGTCACCTCCCTTTACCAGCTCACCTTGCCTTCTGAGACAGCTTCGCCTCTGGTTAGGCATTTCTGCTATCACATCAGAAGAGCGTTGCTATTCTATACTAGATGGAGCTGTATACATTAAGCAGAGTTTGTTGTCAGGTTCTTGCACTTCCAGTTCATTCTGCCTATCACAGGAACAAGAAAACGTTCTAAGGCCACCATGTTTGTCTTAAAACTGCAGTAATTGAGCAGATACCAGCCCTACCACTCAAAACAATAACTGTGTGAGCAGATGGATGATAGTGGCTGGGTGGAGAGAAGAAGCAGGGAGTTCCCAGTTCAAATCCCACATGCCCCGCCACCTGCAATATAAATACCGATCTACCTCACAGGGACAGGGACATAAGTCAGGTTTGAAATGCCGGCTGTTGGACTTTGCTGTTGGCGTGCGAACAGATAGGCTAGCTTGAAATGCACACTATACTCTGGTAGCTGTACATTACAAGGGAAGACTGATTGATAAGGGGCCTTTCTGGGGAGTCAGGTCATTAGTGCGCGACTCCATAGTTCCTAAGAACCCACAATCCTAAACAGCAAAGGTGCACATCAGCAGGACAACTGTATATTATACATTGGGGCAATAATATCTACTACTTCCCCAGTGTGATTCACTCCCTTAGTATTACCTTATTCACTCCCTTAGTAATCCTTATAACATAAAGGTAGTCCAGCCGTATTCTCAACAGATGAAAGGCTGGCCACAGTGTCTTACCTAAAATTACCCAAAGAGTTCATGGCTGAAGTGAGATATGAACCCGGCTCTCACTAGTAGAAGTAGGCCCCTTTGATACATCTGTGGAACTTGGAATACAAACTGGTCAAATACAATTTGCAACAACCAGGGCTGTGTGGTCTCCAGATTAAAACATTTAAATTTGTGCCCATGTAATAAAAATACAATTTGTATTAACTGTGCAATTTGAGCACATTTAGTAATTTATCCTGCGATTTGCTATTTTGCATAATTGTGCATTTAGTCATCGTGAGGAGAGGAGCCAGCCAGATAAGACGTTGAATCCTCTTATTTCCCTGAAATTTCAGCAGGATTTCTCACATAAAATATCTCCTCAGCCATGAGGACTAGAAACTTTTAAGGGCTGCAGTTCTGTGTCCAAAAGCATGGCTTGTTCTTTCTGTGTTTGTGGAAAGAGCAGCAGTGAACACCAAGCTCTGGCAATAATAAGCCTTTGGAGAAAGCAACACGAAGAAGCCATTGCCGAAAGTTCGTGGTACAGCTTTTGACATTTCACACATGAAAGGACAGAATCCCAAGTGTTAAAAAAGAGTGTTTATTGAATCTTAATCTGTCACAAGTACTATAGGTCAGACATTAAGTCAAAGCACAGTCATTTCTAACTTCGTTGTTACACTGGCTTTATGCAAAATTCCATCACATTGGTTAAGAGAATCTAGTATCCTCTTTTAGCAAGAAGAGGGAAATAAACACCATCCCAGCTCCAGGTCACAAACAATGAAAGGCCATATTGGGACTTCATACGTTCTTCTATGGCCAGTACGTATCAAGAACACAAGGCTAGCTATGCAAGCAAGTTATACATGAATTTTGTTTAATGCAAAGCTAGTACTTTAGTGCCTATGGAAATAACTAGGAGTCAAAACTGTTAGGAGACGGTATACATTGGCTGATGGCTACTGCAAACAAATTGCCAGTTCTAAAAACCTGCTGAAGAAGTTGGAAATAAATTTTAAAAATCTATTTGTTGAGGTTGCATTGTAAACAAGCAGCCTTTAAAATCTTTCACCAGTAATTTGAATGGAACCAATATACAAAAAACTACCCTGTGATCAGTAAGCTACAGAACCCATTTGGTGTAAAGACATTTCAAGTTTAGATGCATGATTTGTCTTCTTTCTCTACTTTCTTGAACCACAGACCACAAGGAACATGAAAGAAAGAAGAAAATGCTAAAATTCCTCTGCTATGGCATAAGCTTTTATGGACCGGAGTCCACTTCTGGTCCACAAAAGCTTAAGCTATAATAAAGATATTAATCTTTAAGGTACCTCAAAATGCCGTTGTTCCTTATACAACGGATTTCGCATGGCTACACCTCTGGAAATTGCCCTCAGTTGTATAATTTGATCACAAGTCATGTTTCCCCCCATCCATGTATGAAGGAAACCATGTGCTCCACAAAACCCTTAAGCAGGTACAACTGAAACCTAGGTTTGTATTCTGCTGTAAAAATAATCATAATTAACATTCTGAACCTGGTATAAATTATGCAAACTGAGCAATTACGTATGAACTTATTCCCCATAATCAATTGGTACTATGTTACCTAATTCTACAATTTTGCATAATTTATTCTAGTTTTGCCAGTCACCGGGAGGGGCAAAGAGTGATGAAGAATCACAAAACCCTTTCTCCAACCTAGGGAAAACCTAATCAAGAAGCCCTCTGGCTTCCAAGATTTCCGCAGGCTTCTTGCTCACACATTTCAAAGGAAAAGGATTAGGGAACTGTTGACAATTTTGTAACGGTGAGATAACCAGCAAGCTGAAGGCGGCGCCCAATGCTGTCCTGCACTTCTGCAGTGCTATTGAAAAACCACGGAATCCACAGAGCCTCTGGCTGTGGCCCTGGAGGACCATTTTCAGACATAAGGAAACCAAATTTAAGGTGATTCCTTTGCAAACAGCTGAAGGCCTGTATCACTGTATCACTGTTCCAGCAACAACAGCAAATCAAGCCCCTCTTGCATGCATGGTTTATACCCCTGTTTAGCTGGAGTCCGCCAACAGGTATTGCTAATATATACATTACAATCAGATGGTGTGTGTGGAAACACCCGAACCCATATTTATACGGACATTTTACTATTCAATACCAAGCTCAGGAAGTCGGTAGCTGCAAGCTGTGGGCGTAACCGATGACCACTTTAATTTCCGCTTCCAACAGCCCTCCTCCCCACAACCGCTTTAGGAAGAGGCACGGCGTGTTGCCGGCAGGTTTGTGCTGCAATATATCACAGAAACGGCAGCAGTCACAAACCTCGGGCTACTACATGAAGGGGTCCAGCAGCAGCCTCTGGACACACTGACGGCGCTTCTGCAAATGTCAACTGACACAGAGTTCAAATGGTGCCCAATCTGCTTAATGTTACATTTATACTGCATTTGTAATGAATGCCAACCCCTAGATAGCATCCTGTCATATCCACTGTGGTTCTCCAGCAGCCACCCAAGTACCTGATATTATGGAGTACTCGTTCCCATAATTTTCAGTAATACTTGGAATACAATATTAAAACGAATGCAATGCATACTATGCAACGTTGGAAAGGGTGTCACAGGTTTCCAGTGGCGGATTTGAATTCCGTATACCGGCAGGCAGACGCCCTCTTCAGGCGTGCTACTTACCATGTTGTAGGAATGCATGAAGAGAGGAGTTGCCCTATATCTGTTGCCCTGTATGCGGGGGAACGGGAGGCAGAGTCTGTCTGCAAACATGTGCCGCGTCTAAATACACTTCCCAGGCAGCTGGAATTGACTACGTCCCCCTGGTCAAAGTGCACGCTTGGAAGCATCCCTGCGTTTGCTGCTGCACATTGTGCACAACAGCCCCAACTGGTCAAGGTGCTCGGTTTTCAACGTACACATTCTTTGTTTGCTTGTTTAAAGAGAAGACTTACGCAGGTAATGCAATGCTGTTTTCAATGTTGTGATGTCAAGCACACTTGAGGCCTTTTCACTTTAAGTTCTAGAGGGAAATATCAACTCCGGAACGTGAGCCGTGGCTCTCATGTGTAAGCTAACGAGTGAACTGGCTGTACCACATTAACGGCGTCTCCATAACTATCCAATCTGTCCCTGGGGGAGAAATTGAGTATTTTTACTGGGAGGCCAATGTGACACTGTGGCCGTAGCTAGAGCTAAGGTTTATTCCAGGATTGTCCTGGGGTCAAACCTGTTCATCTAAGTACCACACAGGGCATCCAGTGCTCAGGCAGGGATGAACCCGGGATGATCCCAGGATAAACCTTAGGTCTAGCTACGGCCTGTGTTTATTTAAACACATCACAACCCTTGTGGTACTTTCACTTCACAGTAAGGGCACTTATCAGGTTCTTTCTCCAGAGCATAACAAGGGAGAAGTTCCACTAAATTAATAATTACGGGAGCGAATGCCAAATAACTGTGTTTAGGAATCAAGTGTATGAGTTCTTTTCAGCAAATATCAACTCCTGTTTCAGAGAAAGCTGGCTGCCACGTTAGTCTGAAAGACAGCAAATACTAGATTTACATTTTATTCTTCTACAATGACCCATGTTCAACTCTGGGATTTCTGAAGGCTTGAGCAAACATGCATGCACATTTTTCAAGATCTGACTGGGAAAGAGTTAACAGAAACACATTACTACAAGACAAAAGCCACTGCAAATGGAATTCCTCGCACAGCACCTTTTACTCTGCACAAAACATCAGTTACAAAACACTGGCAGTTTAAAAGATCAGGGCCACAGTTTGAGGTTCTGGGAGTTTAGGACTCTAGATGAAATCTAAAACACCCATTAGTTCAACTAGCACATTGGAGAAACAGACAACCACAGAATCAAGCATTCTCACCCCTTCCTTGGAGAAAGAAACACTGAATTTCCACATCCATGTTAACCATTTGGCTTAACTATGAAAAACAGCTGGGTTCCAATTACCATCTACACAAAGTTGGCAGAATGTAGACGTCCACATTTATTTGCAATTCTACTGCAGTTGGCACATCCCACCAGCTGTGCTTAAAAACAGAAATCCCTCTATGAATGTTCATCTGAATTCTAATATTGAAGCCCCAGCACACCTTCCCAACCTTCGACATTTATTTAAAGGAAAAACTATCTTGATCAGCTTTGCCTCCACATCACAACCCAACAAATCCAACAAGACCAAGTGGCTATGGACAACAGAAGCCAAAAGAAAACTGCCTATAGTTGTCAAAACTCATTTCATCTGGTCTCTCTAATGCTAGAAGGCGTTTAAAACGCCAGCCTGAATCAAGAACGGAGTTTGACAAATATTGAAATCTACATGATTATTCTTGGCAAAGACGTTTTCCCAGAAACTTCTTTGGGTTTCGTTTTTGTGCTCGCTGTGTCAGCAGTTAAGATTTTTGCCCCCATTTCCAAGCAGATGCCAGTATATTTCATAAAATAATTGCAACAGTCTGCTATTTTTATTCTCAAGGAATAAAAACCATTAATGGAAGAACTGTAATTTGAGCAATCAAACCTTCTTTGGCTGTTGACCTCTGACTAGAGATTCTAAAAACATTGTAATCTCTCTGCGTTACATATCCAATTTATAAATCTCTATTACTATTTATTTTTTTCACTTCTCCCGTTTTTCGGGAAGTTATTGCATTGTAAAAAAAAATCCTGCTTTTTTTGGGGGGGGGGGAAATAGTTTTGTTAACCTCTGATATAGATGATCATAGAGGAGAGTTTGCTTCACAAACAAAATTAAGGGGGATAAATGTAATGGGGGGGGAAGTAACCAGCAGCCTTCTGGGATAAGATGAGTGCAAATATACTCCTCGGTCTCTAGGTGTTTAAAAACCAATTTGCACTGGGGGGGCAGGGGGATTGTAATTTCCATGCCAGCTCGATAGATCGTTGTTAATACAGCATGTGAGTGAATCCATGCTCAATGCAACAGAAAATGAATTCTTCCTGTTGAAGTGAAAGGTCCCAAAGTGAGCTTAATGGACAACTTCCACATCCGAACAACCTTGCTGTTTTCTCTCGGATTGTACCCAATGAGGGATCTGGAGCACGACCCTGCCTCACTCTTCCCTTCCCTCGCTGCTCATCAGCTTGGGGAAGAATAAACGAGGAAACAGGAGACATCACAATCAAGCAACCACGAGGACTTTCACTGCTCGTTGCTCCTGTGATCATGAGCAGCAGAAGGCAAGCAAAGGGAAGAGTTTGAGGAGGAGGAGGTGGGGGATTGTCTGAAATTGAAACCCCGCTCCTGCACTCTTTCCAAAGAGGAAAAAAAGAGAGGCTAAAACGGGCCCTGCAATGCAGGATCCTCTAGCAAAGTTGCCTATTCGTGTTCATCCTATCACAGCCTTCCTCAACCTGGGGCGCTTCAGATGTGTTGGACTACAACTCCCAGAATGCCCCAGCCAGCTGGCTGGGGCATTCTGGGAGTTGTAGTCCAACACATCTGGAGCGCCCCAGGTTGAGGAAGGCTGTCCTATCAAAACTCCTTAGGCATTTTATCAGACACTTTCAAGACACGTCTGTTTTGTCCCCTTCCTTAACCACGCTCACTCCACCTCTTGTGTTAACAATGGGCGACTGGTATTTCAGCTGGGAGAAAGCAGAGCACATGTCAAGAACAGAGGCAGCTTTTTATGAGGCTGCTACATGAATACGAGTCTGAGTTCCTCTTAGCAAAAGAAAGACTCAGCAAGGACAAAGGATGGGTTTCTATCCTAAAATTATGTTTCTAGCAACATAAAAAAGAAAAGAAGAGATCATAAAAAGTGCGGGGGGGGGGGGGGAGGGAGGAAATCCCAGACCAAACAACTCGATCTCGAACACCTTCTCGGATAAGAAATTCCTATTGCATTGTTAATTGATTTTAGTCAACTTGACTTTGTGCAAACATCTTCAAGAAGGGCCTGGCTCATTTTTTGTCTTGCAAGAAAAAAGTAAAATAAATAGCCAACGAAGGACTTTAAAAAATAAAATCAACTCTGAATGTTGAGAAGGCGGCACGGGATCACACGCAAGCTATGCATATCATGAAACCAGAGCAGTGGCATCAGAAATAAAAAATTTTTTTTGGTAAAAAATAAAATAAAAAATGGTCCCGGCATAGCTCTGCTTGTTAAATAATGTTCCCAAACACCCAGATTGAAGCAATGATGTCGTTTACACACATGGCAACTGCAGGGAAAATGAGCCTGAGATATGTTGTTAGAAGGCAAACCTTTGTAAACATTTCCTCAAAAGGAATAGTAGTAATTGAGTACGTATCAATTACTCATATTTGTTTATAGAGCAATGCTTTATAAAACACATACAGCGGAGTTTCCGAGTGACAAGAATTTCATACAATGTTGATGCTTCGAAACTAATGTCATCCATCCAGTCCATAAGTTATTTAACTTGGGAAATTTGCTTCGGCGAACCGGGGTTTACTAGGTCTTCTGCTCTGCAGGCGTTGCTGTCTGTGAGGGGGTGTCTGGCTTTACAATTTGGTATGTAATCAGATACTCGGGATAAGCCTAAAAAGAAGCAAAGAAATCCAAATTAAAGGAAGTTATGCCACATAAAGGAATTGATTTATGACATTTCTATACCGCCCAATAGCTGAAGCTCTCTTGTGGCATATTATGATGAGGCACTTCAAAAAGAAGAAAGGAAATGCCTTTCAGCCCACTTCTACATTATTTCCCTCCTTCTATCTCCTCCCCGCTCTGCCCGGCCAGAATCAAGATGCTACGCGTGCTTTTGTTCTTTTCTAGCATACGGTTTCAATATAGCCTTGCGCAGACGGTATTGGCCACCCTTCCCAACACTGTATCCTGTGTGTGGGACAGGCTCATTTCCAGTAACTCCAGCAGCAGCCGTTCATTTCCCCCCCTGCTGTTGAGTGGTACAGTGAGAGCTTGTTGTAAATGGCACAGGTGGAGTATGTATTACTGCATTTAAATCCCGCCCTTTTATTTATTTATTTATTTATTATTTATTTATTTATTTATTACACGTCTATACCGCTCCCGAAGCCAGGGCTCTCTGGGCGGTTTTCCCTCCAAGGGACCCAAGGCAGCGTACGTAATCCTCCTCCTCTCCATGTTATCCTCACAACAACCACCCTGTGAGGTGGGTTGAGCTGAGAGTCTGTGACTGGCTCAAAGTCATCCAGTGGGTTTCCCTGGCTAAGTGGGGACTAGAACCCAGATCTCCCAACTCCCAGTCCAACACTTTAGCCACTACACCACACTCTCTTTCTGGCTACCGTCTGAAAGAGAGTGTTTCTACTAAACTACCGTTTTCTACTAAAGAGAAAGAACAGGCACCAGAGAATGGGATACCAAAAGAACCATACCATACCAAAAGTTAGGTTTTAGAGGTTGGTTTTCTAAAGCCTCCACCATGTTGGTGGCTACTGTCCCTTCCCACATGTAGCTTGGAGTCTTTTTTTACAGAAATGCAGGTTGCTTACCTGTAACTGTAGTTCTTCGAGTGGTCATCTATGCATTCACACATATGGGCTTTGCGCCTGCGCAGAGACCAGACCGGAACCTTCTCTAGCTGAGTGGAACGTTTTTGGCGGGAACCCCTCCCCCACGCTACCGCGCATGTCCATGGGGTTCCCGCCCTTACCTCAGTTTACAGGAGTCCGACGTTGTGCCCCCATAAACATGAGAGTAAATAAAATAAAGTACATTCCACAATAAAACAGTGTCATTTGTAAGTCTCACACCACCAAGTGGGGATGGTGGGTGGGTTGTGTGAATGCATAGATGACCACTCGAAGAACTACAGTTACAGGTAAGCAACCTGCATTTCTTCTTCGTGGTCTCTATGCATCACACATATGGGCGAGTAGCAAGCTGACATACCTTTGGAGGTGGGTTGGTGCATCATCTGAAGATCTCTGAAAGCACTGTCCTCCCAAATGAGCAGTCCTGCCTCGCACGGGTGTCCAAACTGTAGTGCTTGACAAACGTGGATGGAGTGGACCACGTTGCGGCTCTACAGACTTCAGTCAGTGGAACACCTCTGGTGAAAGCCACCGACGTTGAAACAGCTCTGGTGGAATGAGCTGTTACAGGTTTCACTAACTCTAATTTAGCAATAGAGTAGGCCAATTCTATTGTCTCCACTATCCAGCGTGACAGTCGTTGGCAGGAGACAGGGAGTCCCTTAGAAGGCTCACCATAACAAATAAACAGTTGCTTTGTTCCTCTAAATGTCTCTGTCCTGTCTTTATAAAAAGCAAGAGCCCTTCTTACATCGAGAGTATGCAAGGAAGACTCAAGAGGTGTAGATGGATTAGGAAAGAAAGCAGGCAAAGTAATGTGCTGGGACAGATGAAAAGTTGACACTACCTTAGGTAGGAAGGCTGGGTCCGTGCGTAGCACAACCTTGTCCTTATGAAAAATAGTATACGGGACATCTATCCTAAGAGCTTTAAGCTCACTTGCACGTCTTGCCGATGTGATGGCTACTAAAAAGACAGTCTTTAAAGTAAGCAGCCTAAGGTCTGTCGAAGCCATGGGCTCGAAGGGCTTGCGTGTCAATGCTTGCAGCACAACTGACAGGCTCCAAGGCGGCACGATAGTCTTCACAGTCGGTATCGTGTTCTTCAGACCTTTCAGAAATTTCTTGGTTGTTGGATGGGTAAAAGGTGTAAAACCATCCACACCCCGGTGAAAAGATGTAATCGCAGCAAGGTGAACCCTGATGGATGCGAGCTTAAGTCCCTGCTGGAAAAGTGTCAATAAATAATTAAGGATGAAGGGTAAGTGGCAAGATTCTGGTGTTTGATCTTGTACTGAAGCAAAGTTCCGAAATCTTTGCCACTTTGCTGCATAAGTTTTCCTAGTGGAAGGCTTTAGTGCTGCCAATATAATGTGATCCACAGTCAAAGTTCTAGTTGCAGAGGAGGAGTGGTTGTTATCCTCCATGCAGTCATCTTGAGGGTCGACAGATCTGCGTGTCGAACCCTGCCCTGGTGTCGAGACAGTAGCTTCGGTGTCGACGGGAGCCTGATGTAATCCCCTCTCGATAACCGAAGAGCGTGGGAGAACCACGTCTGTCGAGGCCACCACGGCGTGATCAGGATGCAATCGGAGTTGTCCATCTGGATCTTGGCTATCACTCTTGTCAAAAGTGGAAAGGGAGGAAACATGTACAGGAGATTTCCTCTCCAAGTCCTGGTGAAAGCGTCTCCTAGAGAGCGCTTTCCTTTTCCTGCCCTGCTGCAAAACTTGGCGCAGACTGCGTTGTCCTCGGTAGCGAAGACATCGACAACAGGGCGGCCCCAGTACCGAAAAAGGCTTTCCCGCACTTCGACGTCGAGCTCCCACTCGTGGTCGACATGGAAGGATCTGCTGAGAGAGTCCGCAATGACGTTTTCCTTGCCGGCTACATGGATCGCAGTCAGGTAAGTCCTTCTCTTTATGCACCAGTTCCATATCCTGAGTGCAGAACGGTTCAGGGGGTGTGATCTTGTTCCACCCTGCCTGTTGATGTATGCCACTACAGTAGTATTGTCTGTCGCGATCAAGACATTCTTGCCCTCGATCATCTGTGCAAATGCTTTTACTGCATTTTCTACTGCCAGGAGTTCGAGATGGTTGATGTGATGCTCCCTCTGTGATCGAGACCAACGACCCTGAGAGGTTAAGGAGCTGCAATGGGCTCCCCATCCTTCTAAGGATGCATCCGTCGTGATCGTTACCGAAGGCGCCTGTTGTTGGAATGGAACGCCTTCGAGAAGAGTCGACATCGAGAACCACCATTTCAGCGATGCCCTGACTTGCTTCGGTAACGAAAGGTAAGTTCGTCGAGCATTGAGCCTGAGATCGAAAGTTCTTAAAAACCAGGCCTGCAATACCCTCATTCTGAGTCTTGCAAACCTGATGACTGCCGTAGTGGCTGCCATCAGGCCTAATAGTCTCTGGACTGTCCAAGCCGATACTTTCCGCCGGCTCTCGATGTCGATGGCTAACTGCTGCAAGGTGTTTGCCCTGGTTGAAGGTAAGTATGCTCTCCCGTCTCGAGAGGATAGGGTTACCCCTATGAAGTCCAATCTCTGCTGTGGAGTCAAAATGGACTTTTCGTGGTTGACCCACAGCCCCAACGAGTCCAACAGGTTGAGGGTGGTTAGTATATCCGACTGGAGCGCCTCACTGCTGTCCGCTACGAGAAGCCAATCGTCCAGGTACGGATAAACATAAATGCCTTTCTGCCTTAGGTGGGCGCATACCACCGCCATGACCTTCGTGAAGACTCTCGGTGCCGTGGCCAACCCGAACGGAAGAACGGTGAACTGGTACTGGGATGCACCGATCGAAAACCGCAGGTAAGCTTGATGCGACTTCCTGATGGAGATATGGAAGTACGCATCCTTCAGATCCACCACTGCGAACCAAACTCCTTTTTGTAGAAGCTGCAAAATTGAAGTAACCGTTGTCATACGGAACTTCTTCGGGGTGATGAACTTGTTCAGTTGTCTTAAGTCCATGATCGGTCGAAGACCTCCATCTTTCTTCGGGACCGTGAAGTAACGGGAGAAAAAACCTTGGTTGATTTCCTCTGTAGGTACGGGAGAGATGGCTCCTTTCGATAGCAAGGTCTGTACCTCGAGTAGCAGAGGAGGGGATGGAGTCGTTACTTTCACGCTGGAAAAAGGAGGAAGGGCATCGAGCTCGATGGCATAGCCCGAGTTGATGATAGTGAGCACCCAGGAGTCTGATGTTATTGACTCCCATTGATGGTAATGGGGTGCTAGGCGGTTCGCAAAAGGGGGTGGATCTGGAGCCGAGGAGTCAAACCCGCTGCTTCTTAGAGAAGTCGGGCTGACGTTTTTCCTGTTGGAAACGGCTCTGATAAGGCCGTTTCCTTTGAAGTTGTTGCTGCTGCTGCCTTGGTTGCTGGTATTGGGGCCGTTGTTGTTGTGGAGGAGGTCTTATCCATCTTTTCTGTCGGTATTGAGTCTGTGGAGGAGGAGCAGTAAACCCCATCTTTTTGGCTGTTGTTCTCGCCTTGTAGATAGAGTCCAGCGTCTCGTCGGTCTTTGTATTAAATAGACCTTCGCCATCGAATGGCATGCTCTCTATCCTCCATTTCGTCTCTTGAGTAAGATTGGCTGATCTGAGCCAAGCGTGCCTCCTCAAAGAAATGGCCCCCATCATCGACTTTGAGTGGCAATCCACCTGGTGTCGAGCGGTAGACAATTGCTGCCTTGCTATGGCTGTCGCTTCATTCTGAAATACTCTCGCGAGCTCCTTCTTATCCTCCGGAAGATGTTCGCATAGAGAACCCATCTTTTCCCAAAGGAAAATCTGATATCTCGCCATAGTTGCCTCGTACGCCGATGCTCTGATGCCCAAAGATGAGGACGAGTAAACTCTCCTGCCAGTTTGGTCCAATTTCCTCCCCTCTCTGTCGACAGGTGCAGAATGAGTCTTTTGTGACTGTCCCTGTGCCGATTCCACTACAATTGAATTCGGTTTAGGATGCTGAAGCAAAAATTGTGCATCCTCTTCCTTAACTTTATAGAGTGTCTCCAATCTCTTTGATGTTGCCTGTGTCACTGCAGGGGTTTTCCATGACAGTTGAGCCGTTTGTTTCAAGGCTTGAGGAACAGGAATGGCCAAACGTTGGTTCGTTGTCGACTGAAACACATCATAGATTGGGTCGACTACCGATTCATCTGTTTCCTGTATGTCAAGTCCCAATGCTTTGGACATCCTAAGCATATGGTCCGAAAAACGTACCATATCGTCCGAAGGCGAGGATGGATCGGCATCTTCGATTGCATCGTCTGGTGAAGGAGCAGCTGGGGCAACTGAATGTTGAGATTCAGAATCAGAAGGATAGCTATCCTCTGGTGATGATAACGTCACCACTTGCAGACCATGTTGTTCGTCTTGCGGCAGCACAGTAGCGGATGCAGCAGATGGTATTGCTTGCTGTGCACGGTGTCGAGGCGTCGATACCGTCGACATTAACTGAGCGGATGGAGAAGGCAGAGGCAACTGGCAGACTCTTGTTGTTGGAGGAGGTTGTGCATAATAACCTTCCTGCTGGTAGTAACCTTGATCTCCTTGAAAATATTGTTGAGGACGGTATCTTTCCCAGTCATAATATCTAGGCTGGGAATCAGAGTACTGCGATGCTCTGTCCCAATCTGTTCTTGAGGTCCGTCTCGGGGAAGGCTGTACGAGTTCTTGCGGCCTCATAGGTTGCCGAGCGGACGTTACCGACACTGAATCCCGAATTTCACCCTCTGATAAACTTGGAGGACATGTCGGTACCGTGGCCGTCGGTACTGACATAGATCTTGGTACCGAAGGTGACCTCGGTATCGAAGTGGTCGGTACGGCAGGAGACGTGGAATGGCTCTTGGCCGATTCCCGATGTCGAGGTGACGGTACGGTGGATTTCTCCACATCCCTCTTTTTCTTCTTCTTCTTTTTCTTCTCCGGCTCAGAAGAAGATATCAGAGTTCTGGCTGTTTTAGGGATTGTCTTAGCCATAGAACTCGATAAAGACCGACCAGGCGTGAGGGGTATCTCAGCCCTATTTGCTCTGGTCTGCACTTCAGTGCTATGGTCTGACGGTTTCTCCGCAACAGTCTTTGTAACTGCCGTTTTACGGGCAACAGACTTATGAACCGCCGTTCTTTCCATCGAAGGGGCCTCTGTGGCCTTGAGAGCCTTCTCCCAAAGTACGGAGCGGAGTCGGTCTGCTCGGTGTTTTCTGGTTTGTTTGGTAAAAGACATACAATGGTGGCAGGTCTCTACCACATGTCCCTCTCCCAAACAGATAATGCACAAAGAATGGCCGTCAGACGGAGGGAGCTTAGCTCCGCACCTGACGCACTTTCTAAATGGTGCTTTGATTGCCATAAAGGCCTCACACGACCGAAGTCGCTGAGGAGAAATCTAACTACAAAAATCTTTTTTTTTTTTATATAGATAAAGAGAGAAAAAGGACGAAAAAGAAGAAAGCTGAAGAAAAGGTAAGCTAGAAAAGTATTTTAAACAGATCAACAGAGAAAACGCTAGAGGTAAAGTTTTTCGGTCTAGGCACAACGGCGGACGACGAAGAACTGAGGTAAGGGCGGGAACCCCATGGACATGCGCGGTAGCGTGGGGGAGGGGTTCCCGCCAAAAACGTTCCACTCAGCTAGAGAAGGTTCCGGTCTGGTCTCTGCGCAGGCGCAAAGCCCATATGTGTGATGCATAGAGACCACGAAGAAGAACCTTTCCCCGCCCCGCAACCAATGTTTCAGAGCCAGTAGAAGAGCGGCAGTACATGAGACTTGCCCAACTTTAATCTTACAGCAGCCCTGTGAGGTTGGCCCAGCGAAGAAATATTACGCTGAGAGTGTGTGACTGGCCCAAAGCCACCCAGCAGACTTTATTGCTGAGTCTCCCCTGTTCATTTCCCAAACACCCACAGTGACTCTCAAAGATCATAATCCAAAAAGGTAAAGCTTTATGGCCTCCAAAAGATGCTGCTGACCCTGAGCAAAAAAAACTTTCCATGTTGTTCGTTTAACAAAATGCACCAGTTGTGTCAATGTTGGCTACTCCAGGACTGCTTCTCAAAGTCCCAGGCTTCAACACCTGTCACTCAGCATCCAGCCTGCTAACTGGCTGGGAAAGGCTGGGATCGGACAGAAAATTGAGCCGTGTGAAAGACGATCCCTCTTAGCGAGGAGCCTGAAGGGCAAAGCGCTGCGGAGATAACGCTTCCTGCTGTATGCAAACCCGAGTAAGTTCCTCTGGATGGAGTTTCGCGATAGACAGGCGCAACAGGGTTCAGGAAGTTCTAGAGAAATCAGGAAGTCTCTCTGAATACCTCCACCCTGAAATGCTTCATTACTAGGAACCCATTTAGGCCTCTTTAGATCTAGAATGGCTCTCTGTTCCCCCGTTTTCATTGGAAGAGAGTAAATTGCTCTGCTATGATGGGCTATCTGACACTGATGTCTAAAAGATTGTAGGTCAGGATACAAAGTAGCATGCAGGACACTCGTGACCATGCTCAAAGCAAGTAAATGGATGCTGGCTTCATCAGAAGTATTTTTTTTTACTTTTACCACAGTCAAATGTTCCAGTGACACACAAAAGCTGCTTTGGTTGCACTTTTAGAGCGGTAAAGCAGCAGTTTCTGCAGCCAAAACTCTCCCCACGGCCTGAGTTCGATCCCAGCAGAAGCTGGTTTCAGGCAGCCGGCTCGGGTCGACTCAGCCTTCCATCCTCCCGAGGTCGGTAAAATGAGTACCCAGCTAGCTGAGGGAAAGGTAATGACAGCCGGGGAAGGCAATGGCAAACCACCCCGCTATAAGGCCTGCCAAGAAAACGTCAGCGAAAGCTGGCATCCCTCCAAGAGTCAGTAATGACTCAGTGCTTGCCCGAGAGGTTCCTTTCCTTTCAAGAAGCTTTAGGGAACCAGGCAGTGTCAAGGCTTAACACATAACAGAGACTTGCTGGTCACTCCACACTTCACACATGTGTGGTAGAAACATATAGCAAGCATATTTGGTTTGTAAAGCATGGAAGAAACTCGTACGTTTCTAAACATCCATATCCCTCTAAGTTAGATTACTGCAGGGCCCTCGATGTGGGGCTGCCTTTGAAGACAGTTCAGAAGCTGCAGTTTGGGCCAAATCCTGAACCTGGATTGATAATAGAGATAAGAAGCTCCAAACATGTAGCACTGATTCTGGCCCTCTTGCACTAGCGGCCTGCATGTTTCCGATTCAAGGTGCTGTTTTTGACTTATAAAGCCTTACCTGGCCTGGGACCACAATACCTGATAAAAGTGTCTCTCCTGGCATAAGCCGACCCATACAATAAGTTTTCAGCATGTAGGGCCTTCTCCAGCTGCCTCCTCCAAGGGAGGCTAGGTGGGAGAGGCCTTCTTGGTGGTGTCTCCTGTTATGGAATTATCTCCCCAAAGAGGCCTGCCTGGCTCCAACGTTGTTATCTTTTTGGTGCCAGGTTGCCATCCTCTGTTAGGATTTGGCAGCATATAATGAGTTTTTAATCAGGCCCTGGATTGTGTTTGGTTGATTGTGTTTTGATATGTCTGTGTGTGCTGTCTGTTTATACGTTTTTATGTAAATGGCTTTGCACTTTGTATAATATATTTTTAGTGGTTTTTAATCACCCAGAGAGCTTCAGCTAAGGGCAGTATAGAAATATAATAAATGAAATGAAAATATACATCCTGGCCCAGTCAAGAAAAGAAAAATCTACCCTATAAATGTGCTGTGGAAATACTTGTGCCATACTAGTGGTACGTGCAGCGAGTGGTTTTCCTGTGTAAAGCATGAAGCGGCCCTAACTGACTCAGGTGGGGCAAAGCCAGTGTACACCAATTAGTCAGTACGGTTAATTAGCATACCTGTTCTCCTCTGTAGATGACGTACTCTGCATATGCGAGTCCATTTACGCTTGGCCTGCCAATTACAGAGTGATGCCCAGGAGGGGCGTGGGCCATTTTCATGGTGCTGAACTGCAAGAAGGATTTCCCCAATGTCACACGACAAAAAAGCATTTGTCTAAAAGAAGGTGGGAGGAAAACAAAAGAGAACGAAGTAATATCACTTGCAGCGAAATATTAAGCGCGTGTAGTGAACAGGGGTCTGAAACTTTTGGAAGCTGTTAATTTTGAAATCCAAAAGCTTTTTATTTTTTAGTCAATCATTATCTCTTTAGAACAAATATGCAAGTATATTTTTTTTCAGATCTTGTCCTGGGTCAGGTTAATTTACCTACATTTTTACTGCAGTGAGAAAATTCATCCTTTCCCTGTGAAAGGATCAATGATTGTTCAAGAGAGGGAGAAACCAGACCAGTGTCTTGTGGAAGCATGCATGGCTAAACAACAGATCTTATTCAAAAGCAAGGCCTGCTGTCAAGGACTGGCTACTTGCATACCGGTCTAAAAGTCAAGGGGCAATGAAGCCCAACGCTTGTCATTAATGGCTCAGTAGAAACCGCCCTGCATGGCGTCAGAATCTGACTGCAGACGGCTCTCTTGTGTGACTCTGCAATCCTTCCCCCCACCCCCCAGGTTTTAATGCTTTATTTATTTCAACAACAAAAAATATACAATACACTGCCATACAACATATTCATTATACACTGTCAATTATTTCAGCTATTCAACAACAAAAGCAAAAACACTCAGTAATATCTAAGGATAAATTAAGTAAATTTTGTATCCAATAAATAGAATTTTCATAACACTACACAAAACATCCCAAAACAAATTAAACGTAAACTGAACTAAATAGATTCTAACGTATTAGAAACAGTCTGGCATTTGCATGCCTCCAACTCAGAGAAGCGACAAGGTTTGCTGCATTTCCTCCTGTTTTTACCTTGACCCTCGGCCACTGCTTTTACTCTCGTTTGCCCTTAACATTATGTCTGGCCCATGAGGCAATTCAGCCCACCAGAAACTCACCTGTGGCAGACGTAGCAGGACCTGTCTTTGTGCGTGGGACAGCCTGTGCCTCCACCAATTCCATAGACGTACTGGTTGCTTTTAGAGGAATTTTCCGCAAAGTAAATCCCAGCGCCAAACATGCCTCCAATGTATGCGTGCCTTTCATCAAAGCCTTTGTGAATAATGGCATTAATAAAAGGGGACCCTAGAACAGAAGCAAAAAACCCCGTCACTTTGGCACGTGGTATGAAAACTGTGCTTCCCGCAGCAACTGATACTTGCGTCCAAATGAATTTATCCAAATTCAGTCACATGAAAGCAAAGCAAGCCGAAGTAAGTGAGGTAGTTTTGGAGATTTAACAGGTTTTCTAGTACATGGATATATGATTTCCATATATCTAAGGAAAAGGTCATAATCCCCACCCTAAATTAGTTTGAATACATAGAAAGACGAAGCAGGCTAGCCTTGTAAGTCATTCTCAGGGGTTAGGCAGCAATGCCACATACAGCCAGAATTTGTATTCAGTGTGTTTGCTGACAAGCTGTTAGCATTGGAAAGAGTTCCTTACAGAAGACGGGACCAGGGCCAGGGCCAGACTATTTTGCGCCCTAGGCAAGGTGAACTACTTTCACCCCCCCCCACCCCCCTAAAAATGCCAACTTTGATTTTTAAGAACAGATGTTTCCTGGAAAAAATAAGAAGCACAAAACTTGAAACTGCTAAATTTATTTTAAAGCGCAAGAAATACATCATGCCAATTATAGCAAAAAAATTGGAAAGGACCGTCTATGGGTCTAAAATGCATTATTTAATAGGAATATCACCTCCAAATCATCCCCCCAACTCACACACACGCGCACACACACACTCAGCATCACTCACTCCAAACAAACACACACATGAACACATGCGTTCTCTCAAAGACCTCATGCAACCCATTCACCCATACATTCTCTCTCTCTCTCTCTCTTCCGGGCACATTCCGGAAGTCCGAACGTGGAGCCACCCCACCCCCACCCCAGCGTCCCTGGCTTCGCTTGGTTGCCATGGGGCGCCATCTCGCCCGCCCAGGCCCGGCTGAATCCTCGGGCCGGGCCAGCTCACAGCCAACGCGCGTGAGTGCTGTGCTGCGCCCAGCATCCCTCTTAGCTTGGCGCTCTAGGCAGCCGCCTGAGTGGCCTCTATGGTAGCACCAGCCCTGGACGGGACGTATTTTCTGCGCTGTCATCACTTGCACAGTGGAACGATACTCATTCAGACTACATGGGCAACCAATCCCTTTCAGTGACAGGGGCTGCCAGAGGCATATGGAAAATCTCTGTACTCTTCCAGAGGCTACCATGCACTCCTGAGGCTTTTCAACGTGCGTGGGAATGTCCACTTATACTATGGCCACTGCTGAGTAACATTAGCTAGACCGCTCTCCAAGAGCTTTTGGCATGCTCTTTCTCCTATCTGTGAACAAATCCTTTCCTTGGGGCTCCAGAGTGATGTCCACCGTATGTTCTCATTCAACGAGACTGAGGCTGGGAGGCAAAGAACCACTGCAATAAATGTAAACAAAGGGTTGGATCTGAAGTGGGATGAATGGAAGGCTGCTGGCATAGTATGGCTTTTCCACTGCTTTTTCCAGCTGCAACTCTATATGGCTCGGATCCAGGTTATCTGAAAGATCGTATTCTCCCTTATGAGCCTGTCCGTGCTTTGAGATCTTCTGGAGAAGCCCTTCTTTCAGTCCCACCATCTTCATAGGCGCGCTTGGTGGGAACATGGGAGAGGGCCTTCTCGGTGGCTGCTCCAGTGCTCTGGAACTCTCTTCCCGGGGAAGCTAGGCTGGCTCCCTCCTTGATGGGCTTTCGGAAGCAGGCAAAAGCTTCTTTGTTCCAGCAGGCCTCTGGCAAATAATCTGGGCCTCCGTCTATGTTAAGCACTTGCAAAATTGTTGTGCATTTTAAATGTTTAATGTTTTAATATCGTAATATATTTAATTTTTAAAAAAGTTTTGTATATTTCTTTTCATAGGTTTTAAAATGCATATGTTTTAAATTTTGTAAGGCTGCCTTGAGGCCCAGTATTGGGTAAAAGGTGAGATACAAATAAATAAATAAATAAATAAATAAATAACAACAACAACAACAACAACAACAACAACAACAACTCCTTCTGCACCCTCTGGAACAGCACAGACTGTTGAAAGGGATATCCAGAGGTGGGAGACAGTTGCACTGTAATAAGAGAGGGTGCAACAACAGGGTGTTGGTTGTTCGCAAATTTTCCCCCCAATTCAAATAACCTGGTTGGCCCTGGTGGCAACAGAGCCTCCCGGGTTGAAATTCCTGCTGGTGAACGCCAGGTCAGTGAATGGGAAAACAACGGCTGTCCAGGACTTGATCCTGGATGAGTGTGCCGGCCTGGCCTGTATCACAGAGACCTGGTGGATGAAGCTGGGGGAGTTCATCTCTCTCAGCTCTGCCCACCAGGGTTCTCTGTCCAGCAGCAGGCAAGGCCTGGGGGGCAGGGAGGTGGAGTGGCAGTGGTCCATCGGGAACCCTATACGGCTTGGGTCCAGGTTAAATGAAAGACCATATTCTCCCTTATGAGCCTAACCGTGCTTTAAGATCTTCAGGGGAAGCCCTTCTTTCAGTCCCACCACCATCACAGGCACGCCTGGTGGGAACATGGGAGAGGGCCTTCTCGGTGGCTGCTCCAGTGCTCTGGAACTCTCTTCCCGGGGAAGCCAGGCTGGCTCCCTCCCTGATGGGCTTTAGGAGGCAGGCAAAGACTTCTTTGCTTCGGCAGGCCTTTGGGGAACGATCACGACCTCCGTCTGTGCCAAGGACTTTTAAAATTGTCATTTTAAATGTTTAAATGTTTTAATATTGGAATATGTTTAATATAGTGTTAACTTTTGTATATCTGCATTTAAAGGTTTTAAATGAATGATTTAAATTTTGTAATGCCGCCTTGAGGCCCAGCATTGGACAGAAAGCGGGATATAATTTATTGTTTTATACTGTATGTTTTTACCTGTACACTGCTCTGAGATCTTAATGATATAGGGCGGGATAGAAATGTTTTAAATAAATAAATAAATAAATAAATAAATAAATAAATAAATAAATAAAGGGTCTGCAGTGGGGGAAGGGGCATCAAAACTCTCTCTCTCTCTCTCTCTCTCACACACACACACTCACAACAGGCAGATGCCATAAGCCACTCTGAATCTAGCCCCAAATCCAAATACAATGCAGGGATATTTTAAAAACGCACGTGGCATACTAGGCACAAATTCAAAGAGGGCCCCCCTACTTACCGTGAAACAGCATGCGCTCGTTGTGATGGTTGTGGTTTTCTTCTGAGACTTCTTTCTGTCTATGACAGAATCTCTCCCTCAGCTTCTTATTTACAACCTTTTGAATCTATAAAAGAAAGCACTCACTGAAACACAGAATCAGCACACTCTTAAGAGGACATTTCCATGTAAGCTGTGTTTTTAAAGCGTACAAGGTTTTGCTGTAATGAATCTATACATCGTTTTACTACTACGCCAGGCACAGTCCAAGCAATGCTTTAGGGTTTGCTCTTCTTATTTTTGGTAACTTTGCCTCCTGTTGCTAAACCTCCAAGATGTACCTTACAAACAACGTTGACGACATGTCTCAGGGTCTATTCATGCGTAAATAAACAGTCCGAAGTAGCCACATCTATATTGTGAACTGTGAAAGCAATGGATTTAAATGCTTAAGTGAGCTTATAATAAATTTAAAAAATCCACACAAGAGTGGATCCGACACTGGTCATTCACTGACAGAATGGAACCCACTGGTGGAATGGATTTCCCCTCCCCTATGCACCCCCCCTGGAAGGTTGGGCGACCATCTGGAGCAGATTGGGGCACGCCTAGGGGAGGAAAGTATGGGAAGACTCATTGCACCAGAGGAAGTCTGCTCACGTAACACTGGATCCAAACCAAAGAATACTGCCTCGTTGCAAAATGTTTATCCTTTTCTATACCCTTATTTTCTAAATCATACATTTATCCAAAGGAGAAATGCTAGCAGATTAGCTACTACACA
Source organism: Elgaria multicarinata webbii (assembly GCF_023053635.1). Taxonomy (NCBI): domain Eukaryota; kingdom Metazoa; phylum Chordata; class Lepidosauria; order Squamata; family Anguidae; genus Elgaria; species Elgaria multicarinata. The sequence continues at coordinate 11,429,615 of NC_086176.1, forward strand.
AATAGAACCCAAGAGATGAAATGAATCCATTCGCCTGCTTGCCTAGAACAAAACACGTCTGCCCCTTGGGACGAGAGGCGCAGGGCAACAATCATTGCTGGACCCGACAGGCTGCTGCGGTGTTCTTTCTAAACAGGAAAAACGGAGGGCCACTGGGCTGCTCTTCCAGTTCTCTGCCCTTGCAAGGCTGGTAGGGGCAGATGCAAAAAGCACTCTTCTGGAGCTGGCGGATGAGCACTATTAAACTGTCTTTTTCCAATTGTGAAGTGCCACAATTCACAACTGACACAGGTCAGAAGGAGCACTGGGTGCTTAGTATTATTATTATGAAGCTCCTGAACTAGAAGTATCCTAGCCTTGAGAATAAATGGCTACACCAGTGGTTCCCAAAGTGGGCGGTACTGCCCCCTTGGGTGCGGTGGGATTGCATAGGGGGGCGTTAAGAGGCAGGGGGGCGCTCGAGGTGGTCTTTTCTGTACCAGGAGTTTTGGTTACAGAAGGACATTTCGGATCGCTATCCTGCACTATGGAGAGTGGTTCAGGAGCTCCTGGTTGCATTTCCAACATCATATTTGGTGGGATGTGGTTTTAGTGTGGTCTGCCTAACTTCTCTCCAAGCAAAGAATCTGACTCCAGATTACTAAACGTGGTGATTTAAGACTCATGTTAAGTGACTTTAAACCAGACATTGGGAAACGGGTATCACTTCATCAAGCCCATCCATCACATTAAGAAGTTACAGAATAGTGAGGTATTCTGCCCTAGTTACTAAATGTGATATCTAATATTCTTGCTAAATGACTATCAGACTTTGAAAAGATGGTACCACTGGGTCAAGTTCATCAATTATGTTTAATTGAATAAACTAAAAAAATGTAATTGGATTTTGAATAAATATTCAATTAATTGTTACTGTTTTGAATTTTATTGTTATTATCTTCCTTAGTGGGTTGTTGAAAACCACTATTCTGAATAATGATTTTTATAGGGTAGGGTAGGGGGAACTGGGCAGGAGTTTGTGGAACCAAGGGGGCAGCGGTGACCTGAAAAAGTTTGGGAACCACTGGGCTACACTAACCGACCGACTAGTACACCTCCCCCCTCTTATCTTCCATCACCCCACAACAAGACTAAACTCCATTCGGATACAACAATAAACCAGGGTTCTAGAGAATCCTGGCTTATCACTTACAGCTCCCACACACTGCCCAGTCGTTCCTGCTTGGCTCCAGCAGCAAGTGGGAGTGGCCAAAGAAACCAGCAAAATTTGGCAACTGTTTTATAACTAGACTTATACCATCTTTGAAACTCACCCTGATGACGTTATACCTGTTGAAGATCCCCCCAGCATTACCACCGTCTCTGTGTTCCCTGATGGTACTCTGCATCTATAAAACAAGACAAATGGAATAGAATCAGATAGCCAGAATGTGAAACTTCAGAAACATTGCAAGCATCTTAATTTGGGTCTGTCCGGTGGGTCTGGCGTTTAGGCACAACTGAAGGATCTAGAAGCATTCAACGTAGTTCTAAGCCAAAACATAAAATACATAACCGTGCAAATTTACAAGATAGAAATCAACTTAAGCCTAGGGTATCTTTCATTTGTACTACGAGCATAGATATGGTCCCCTCTGTCAATGGGATTTCCTCCAATCCAAGGCTGATTTAAGTGTATGAAGGGGCAAACACTCCTACCCTACAATATTCTATCTCATGTGTGGCTTGGCTTGCCTGTGCTGGTGTACTTGGGTCCCTTAGGAAATAACTTCATGTCCTACGTTTTAACGGAGTTTAATACGGTCATTTTCAGTAGATTCTGGTAATTTGTAAACTAGATTACTAGTCACCGTATCTAGCAATCTGGTAAACAAGGTGGATTTCAGCTTTTTATCTGGTGTGGAAATATTCTAACAATTCTGATCCACCTGAGTCAGTCCCAAGTGTCTTTTCATAGATACATACATATATATATATATAATATTTACCTCTTCTTCCACAGATTGATGCTCTTTATCATCAGGAGCAAGGTCTATAAGAATAGTTCCCTGGCTGACACAGTGAAAAGTCAAATAAGGATTGGTGCCTGAAAAAAGAGAAAATACTCAAGAAATTACATCTGCATGCACACACATAAAAAGAGCAGAATAAATCGCACACCTCTGTTTTGATAGACTATTGCCAGTCGTAAGTATTAAATAACTGCAGTGTTCAAGAGCAGATCAAAGCAGGAGAGACTTAAAACTTCTTAATTGCAACATGATTTCTATTCTACTAGTAATTTATATTCTAAGTCTCTCAATTATTATTTTTTTGTCCACAGGTAGCTTCAGAGCCAATATCAGTGCAGATAATATACAGACTCCCTAATCATGGTTAATATTTATTTATTACACTTATATACCACCCCCATAGCCAGAGCTGGGTCTGTCTCAGAAATTGTGGCTCCTTGGGGTGAGGTTTGATAGCACAGGAAAATCTTCCCAAATTTGGGGTGGGTTATGTTAATTGGAAAGGACTGGTGGCATGTGGAACTCCCACATGGGGGCAGGAGTGTTTAGGGGAGGTAAATTAGGGGAAATGACTGTAGGTGCACCGATAAAACTGTCTTGCTCCATTTTAGTTTATAAAATATGTTTTTAATGTTCTTGTTCTTCTTTATTGCCTTCAAGCCCTTCAGGAGAAACTACTGCGCTGCAGCCTGAGGTTCGCAGGTGGAGAAGGAAGGCTATCAAAATGAAGTAAACCAAATACATTTTTCAAAGCCTGCTAACGTTTCACCTGTCATCACGTTCCCTGAGGCCCTTCCCGAAAGATTTCCGTAAATATAAAGAGGCGGCTCTCACTTTGTAGCTGAAACTCAGGTTGATTTTCAAGGCAGGATGCATTAACAGACTCACCTTGCTGCCCGCCTAGAAGTCTCTCTACGCCTTTTATTAACTTATGACGATGCCCGTAGGCATTGATGCCAATTTCTTTCAGCTCTTCATGCCCCATGTCCGCCAGCACATCCAAGGTAATCTGAATAGCACAGACACAACAGAAATAAGTAGGTATGTTACATTAGCCACCTTGAGCCTTGGTAAGACGGCATACAGATGCTTTAAATAAATTAATAGGTAGTTTGATGCATTCCTTCTCTGCCGTCCTTGTCTCCCCACACTGTCAACATTTAGACTGTTAGCTCCTCTGGGCTAACCTGTCTTTTTTCTTAAATACTGTGTAAATTGATAGCAACATGCCGCCATTACACTACTGTCCTTCAGAAGTGACCGGTTCTTTTTTTTTTTTATCCTATAGAAGTATTAACCCTGCCATTTAATTACTGTATTGATGAAATTTGCCTTTCTAAAACAAGCTGGTAAGAAACCACATTTCAGCATCAAAGATTATAGGAGAAAGCAGAAGGAATCAATATAGACAATAATTTGTTGTTTCATTTTTAAATTTTAGAATTCGGAGGGCCCTTTAAAATTTTAAGAACATAAGAACAGCCCTGATGCTGGATCAGACCAAGGGTCCATCTAGTCCAGCACTCTGTTCACACAGTGGCCAACCAGCCATCGGCCAGCGATGAACAAAGCAGGACGTGGTGCAACAGCACCCTCCCACCCATGTTCCCCAGCAACTGGTGCACACAGGCTTACTGACTTGAATACTGGAGATAGCACACTACCATCAAGGCTAGTAGCCATTGATAGCCTTCGCCTCCAGGAATTTATCCAACTCATTTTCTGAAAAGATGTGTGGACAAACAGCCAGAAAAGTGAGCCCAAGATAAGCCAAATATTACATGCAAATAGTAAGATGCTGGTCAGAAACATGAGCTGCCATTCAAGAATGCCCCTGAAGCTCTGCAACATAGATGAATCAGATTCACTGTTCTGTGGAGTGCAGTCCATGAAAGCTTATGCCATAATACATTTGTTAGTCTTTAAGCTGCAACAAGAGACTGTTGTTTTAGCACAGACAGTGATAAGTCCAACTACAAATAAATCTAAATTCTGCAATTTCCTAATTTGTACCACTTATTCCAAAAGAGGTTTTAGATTTAATAAAGGGCTCTCAAACATTAGGTATCCAGTCCTTGTAAGGCCTTTTTAGATTCCCTAATGCAGTCTCCCACACTCTGCCCAAACTTCAGGCTAGCATGGATGCGTTGATAGCCAATTCGTGTGAGGAAGGAATGTGTCCCAAGGTCACATCCAAGGCAAATGCATGCATGTATCTACAGTTTTCTATAATCATACCGTCATGAAGAATTTCAGCAGCGGGCCTTCTCTGTAGTGGCCCCCACCCTCTGGAAAACCCTCCCTCTTGCGGTTCAGGAGGCGGAAAATGTAACATCTTTTAAACGCCTCCTAAAAATGTATCTTTTTAGACAAGCCTTCCCTGGACGGTAACTTATTCTGGTTTTATGTGATTTTTGAAGTTTTAAGTTTTAATCTGGATTGCCGTATGATGGTTTTAGTTGTTAAACTGCCCAGAGAGCCTAGGCTATTGGGCCGTATAAATATGTAACAAATAAATAAATAAATAAATAAATAAATAAATAAATAAATATGTTTAAGAAAACAATACTTGAAGGACAGGGCTGCAGGGGGGGAAAAGATGTAATTTTTCGGATTTTAGTGTCTTAACTGAAAAGGAATGGATGGTTGCATGTTGAATTCTGATTGAGTTGACATTTCAGAGGATGGGGTGAAAAATTACGGATGAGCCTGTGGGTATCTCCTGGAGTTTGGCTCTCTATCTCTCCAATCAATTTGAGTTTCATGTCCCTGGCTTAGTGAGTAATTGTGGACTGCAGAATTGGGCATCAGAATTAGTTCGTTAAATTCTAGTTATAGTTCTCTGCACTAAATCAATGGCTGGAAGAAACACTGGACGTTCAAATTAGATGTCACATGGTTTTTGGTTTTGTTTTAATTTAAGAGTGATTCGTTTTTGTTTTTAAGTCAGGACTAAAACAAAAGTTATCACAGGGTTCTGTCTTGGGGCCAGTATTATTCAACATTTTTATTAATGTCTTGAATGATGGGATTGATGGGCTTTTTATCAAATTTGCAACACCCATGTTGACAGAATGAGACTGCAATCTGATCTGGACAGGTTGGAAGACTGGGCTGAGAGGAACAAGATGTCCTTTAACAGGGAGAAGTGCAAGGTATTACATTTAGGGAGGAAAAACGTAGGGTACACATACAAGATGGGGGATTCATGGTTTGGAAGCACTACGTCGGAGAATGATTTGGGTGTGCTTGTTGACAGCAATCTGAAATGAGTCAGCAGTGCCAGATAACCACAAGAAGGGCTAACGTAGTTCTGGGCTGCATTAGAAGAAGCATTGTATCTCAGACATGTGACGTCCTTAGTTCTCTCTACTCTAGTGAGACCACACATGGAGTACTGTGCACAATTCTGGGCATCACATCTCCAGAAGGACATCAACAGGTTAGAACAGGTTCATAGGAGGGTAACAAAGATGATACAGGGACTTGAGGACATGCCCTATGAAGACAGGTTGAAGGAACTTGGGATGTTCAGTCTGCAGAAAAGAAGACTGAGGGAAGACATGTTAGCAGTGTTCAGGTACATAAAAGGATGCCACAGGGAAGATGGTCAAGAACTATTTTCCAATGGCATAGTAATTAGGACCCGAAATAATGGTTAGACGTTACAGCTACCTGGATTCCGATTAAATATAAGGGGAAACTTCCTGACAGTAAGACCTGTACAACAGTGGAACGGTCTACCTACGGTTGTGGGTTCTCCATCTCTGGAGGTTTTTAAGAAGAGGCTGGACAGCCACCTCTCATGGATGGCTGAATTGGTTTTCCTGGATATTGCAGAAGGTTGGACAAGATAATCCTTTGGTCCCTTCCAGCTCCACAATTCTATGATTCTATGACTAAGTTAGGCAAGTTTCTCTGTGCCAGAATAACAGAAATGGTAGGGAGCAAAAAGTCAGAGCAGATTATTGTTCCTACCATAGAATCTCTCATCCTGTATTAAAGATTGAAAGAGTGTTTAAACTCCAACAATGTCAGCAAAATATAATGGGCTGGACCGATACTTGTTCTTCTGCTATCGGAAGGGATCCCCATTTGAAAAAGTGGTCAGGGCAGTTCTTTTAGGGGGCGTAAGGGGCTGCAGAGGGAAGGAGAAATTGGTGAAAATCACTACTCCACTCCATCCTCCAATGGAAGCAGACATCCACTGAGTACCTATCTGGATTGAATCCAATGGCTGGGATCCAAAGACCTGCTCATTTAGCTCTTCCTCATTTAATTTCCTTGGAAAGCAGACCCCCATACCTTATTACCATCTGCTTTTAATTGCTGTCTCAGTCTGGAAAACAATTTGTCACACAGTATATGAGGTTGCTGCTTAGCTAAAGCCCAAAGACCTCCCAGACACAGAAAACTAGCTGCATGGTTCTCAGATCCCGGCCTATGCATAAGACTGAAATACATAGAGAAATGCAACACTGAACTGAAGTGGTCTTACCTGTCCTGCCTCAAAGATACCCCAAAGTTTTTCCAGTCCTACCTGTTCTGTTTCAAAGATATCCCGAAGATGTTCCAGACCCAGACTTTTCAGGAACTGGCTGATGTTCATGTCAAGACCAACAACTATAATAAGAGACACGTATCATTATATTCTTCACAGGATGCATCCAGCACATACTAAACAATTATCAAATTTCAATTTCAATCTGTAACACTCTGATCTGATTTGCCTGATCAAAATAAGCCACCGTGGCTTATTTAAACAGTGTCGCATGTGGGGCACGATTTCCATAATCACTGCTTGGTGGTACACTTATCGGAGGGTTGTTTCCCTCTTCAACAAGCCATGCCGCCCGGGTTCAGACGACACAACAAGCTGTGCCCAGATGATGATTATGCATTTACGAATGTATTACTCTTCAAAGCAAAGATCACTGTAAAATATTTTTAAGGCTTTGGCTACATTTCCCTATACACCTTATACCAAATCAAATTTCTTATTCAGATGACAAGGAGCAGACACATATGCCTTTCATTATTTTAAAATCCAAAATCAGGAACTGATCGCTAATAAAAATGCAAGAAGAATAGCGATTTGAAAGGGAAGTTGTTTCCAGTAAATCCTTGGAATATGTAACTCCTTCAAATGTTGCAAATGTTACACTTGATCCACGACTTATAGTAGGGTGACCCTATGAAAAGGAGGACTGGGCTCCTGTATCTTTAACAGTTGCATAGAAAAGGGAATTTCAGCAGGTGTCATTTATATATATGGAGAACCTGGTGAAATTCCCTCTTCATCACAACAGTTAAAGCTGCAGGTGCCCTGCCCTCTTTTAAATCTGGTCACTCTAGCATAGCTCCTGCACCTTTAACTTTCAAACTGTTAAAGATACAGGAGCCCTGTCCTCCTTTTCCATATGGTCACCCTACTTAAAGGACATGACCAAACACACCTTTAAGGTTAACGTGAGAGAATACAGTACATAAGGAGCAATCCTATGCATCGTTTGCTCAGAAGTCAAGCCCCCACTATGTATTCAGGGGGTCTCCTGCCCAATAACTGTGTCTAGATTAGCAGTCTCGGTGTCTTCGCACAATCAGCAGAATTACCTTCTCCTTCTTTCCTCTCTGTTCCTGCTGCTCCATCCCCAGCATTGGATGTTCCTCCCACTGCAATTTCTGCCAGAGGTCCTGCAAGGTTATCTATGCTGCTGGCAGCAGACAGGCAGGATGGAGTTGATGCTGGTGAAATTATAGAGGCACTAACTACAGTAGCTTGAGGTTTAAAGCAAGTTGGCAAGGCCTCTGGGGGCATTGCATCAATCAGCAGGGCTCGGATATCGTCAGCCTGAAAACAAGAATATGAAGAAAATACCTTTTTTAAAAATTAAAAGCAGTAATTGTCTATTGAAGGCATACCTTAAAGAAATCATTTTGACTCTAATTTTAAAAATGAGATTGTTCTTTAAACTGGTATTTGCTTGTGAAAGCTTGGGACACCAGCCTTTGACAAGAAATTGAGACGTGTTCACTTTTTTGGAGATACTAAAAAAAGTCTAAAAAGGCATTTATTTGGTCTAAAAATCTTGCAATATGTGAATTCACATGTTCCCAAATGTTTCTCTATCAGCAAGTCTTTCGAGAAGAAAAACGTGCTTAAGTTACGTCCACATTCCAGATACAAATATTTGGTTTTTAAAGTTGAAGATAAAGTTCAAGTAACAAGATCAAACTCAAATTAAGGAGAGAAGCAATAATTAAGTAGCAGCCAAAGGCACATTAGACTGGCATCATGAATTTGCCAGGATGAAGTGATGGGGTTCACAATTTGTACAGGGTAATAAAGAGACTCCATAGTTCTGCCTTGACCTTGATGCCGAAGAAGATAGATATGACAGTCAAATGCGGTGCAATTAATTTGGACTGGTGAGATCTAGGTTTGAAACTCAGTGAGTGATATTGGAGGAGTCACACACTTTGTAAACCGTCCAGAGACCTTCAGCTATGACACGGTATATAAATGCAATAAATAATAATAATAATAATAATCGTAACTGAGACAAGTAACCACTTCTCGCTCCATCCAACAAGCTTATTTCCCAAACTTGAACGGGTGTATCTGAGATTCACCAGATCAAGAGAGAATGCAAGAGCTTTGCAGGACAGACCCCACTAAGCGATAAGATTGCAAATCTTTACCAAGTGTTTTGGGCTTCAAGAATTACTGTATGGGTAGTGGTCCCTGAAATGTCTTTCAAGCCAGGTAGCACAAATATGATATCAAAGAATACATTTTTATTGCTTAAGCAGTCTAAGGGAATAACAAGCTTTAGCTAAGATGAGGCAGATCACAAACATTCTTAAATACACACAAGTTATAATCATTAAAAGTACAATGAAGATAGTAGCAAGCATATTGCTAACATAGTAAAACCTAGGTTCCTCCGAATCTAACAGTCAATAACAAATGTTCATATTTACCTAAATGGAAGGCATGGTGGGTGAAGCCAGCCTAAGCACGAATGGCGTGTTTCTTGTTTTCCCAGGATCTGTCTCCCAAACTGATCAAACCTTGGCCTTTTATAACCCTCATAAATGCCAATTACTGCACTCTTCGTTTCGGGCCTGGTCGCTACAGATTTACATATGCCACCATTCCCATTTTTCTCAATGCAGAGGCCACCAGTGGGGGAGGAAGCAGCAGCCAGGCACCTCTCCATCGTTCCTGGGTCCAGTTCCAGCTGAGAGCCCCCTCCCTCCTGCTACCAACTGTCTTTGGAGAGGCCACCAGTGGGGGAGGAAGCAGCAGCCAGGCACCTCTCCATCGTGCCTGGGTCCAGTTCTAGCTGAGAGCCCCCTCCCTCCTGCTGCCAACTGTCAAACTTTGAAACTAAGAATGTAGTGCCTGAATTTGCTTTTCTTTCCCCCCTCCTCCTCCCTCCCAACCCCTTTTCCTTTTGTGTCATGTCTTTTAGATTGTAAGCCTGTGGGCAGGGACTGTCAAGAAATATTTTCATAAGCCACCGTGAGAGCCTTTTTTGGCTGAATGGCAGCATAAAAACACTTAAATAAATCTATATATATAAAAGCCCAGACTGCTCCTCCAAGCCAGTTATAGTTTTTGCCCTCTGGCGCCATCTAGGGACATTCCTCAGAACTGTGTCCTTCTAGGGAAGTTCCAAGAAATAGTTTTTGCCCTCTGGCGCCATCTAGTGATGTTTCTCGGAACTGCGGCCTTCTATGGAAGTTCCAAGTTCCGAAGAAAGAAATAGTTTTGTCTCATGAGAGTAAATTTGATAGAAGGATGGGAAAGAACAGGGGAAGTTGGTTCAAAATTTTAAAGAAGTGTATACCAAAAATATTGCATTCAAAGACGTGCTAACAAAATAAATACACCTGTCGTATGACAGGCTTTTTTGCTAGTAAATAAATAAAAATGTAACCAGGTCTGCCACTGATACCAGTAATACCCAGACGAAGGTATCCCTGCTCATTTAAGCTACATGCTGCTTCCAGCACTTGACCGACCCATTCATGGTAGCCTCCCTCCGTTTCCAAGAATATATTCCATTATTCATCGTTATCTCACATCACATACATACAGAACTAGTCACACCTACCAGATACAACAAATTCTTATCAATTCTACTCATAGAATCATAGAATAGTAGAGTTGGAAGGGGCCTACAAGGCCATCGAGTCCAACCCCCTGCTCAATGCAGGAATCCACCCGAAAGCATCCCTGACAGATGGCTGTCCAGTACAATGCATGTACCGCTACAGATTTACATATGCCATCCTAAGTTCTTTGGAACAAGGTCAGGATATGCATGTGGCTCAGTAAACAAATGTGGCATCACGCTAGTTAGGGAACTGGAATATGGAAATAATTGCTGCTACTTTTCAAAAGGAAACTTACTGTAGCCAGATCCAAAGGCGTTTGGCCTTCTTGGTTCTTCATTGTTGGGTCTGCTCCATGAGCCAGAAGAAGAGCGCAGAGCTGAGTCCTTCCTTTTTGTGCTGCTTCATGCAATGGTGTAAATGCCCATTTATCTGTAGCATTTACACAGGTATTGTACTTAATCAGCAAAGCTGCTATATCCACATGCTGGGGGGGAAATTTTAAAAAAGAGAGAGAATATGATAGCAAAAGTTCCCAATACAGGAAGCACAGAAGCAACCATTCACAAACTATCCGTTATGCATTTAGAACTTCCACACGTGGACGGATGTATTCAGTTCTAGCAATGAATTAATCTGTACATATACGTGCACAAAGCAGGACTATATTAGCCAGTTCACGCAAAGTTCACTACAACTCCAGATTGGGGGGCCCTGCAGTTTTTCAACAGCCTGTGAGTGCATGTACTTGTCTGATTCCATCTTTCTATGTAGAAATTGAAAAGGGCTGGCTTATAGATTGCAATTTAGAAAGGGTGTGGAGAAGTCTTGGAACCCCTCACCGACATTTGAGCAACTTGGGCCTAATCTACACCAAGCAGGATATTGCACTATGAAAGCGGTATGAAAGCAGTACATAAAAGGCAGGAGCCACACGACTGCTTTATAGCGGTATTGAAGTGCATGCACAACTGTTGGGGCCCATTGACACAGACCATATTCCGCTTTCATAGCACTATATCCTGCTTGGTGTGGCTCCTGCTTTTTATATGCCACTTTCATACCACTATATCCTGCTTGGTGAAGATTAGTCCTTGGTCCTGGGTTTCACTACAGTCCACAGGAGAATGCAGATGGTTATTTACAGTATGGTAACTTAACATGGTGTTTCATGTCAGCCCTTTAAAAAATAGTCATCTGTATTGTTTTGGCAAGTAGTGACAAGAATCTTACCTTTCCCTTCCTTTCCAGATTTCTGATTAGCTGCAAAAGTGTGTTAGAGTCACTAGCTTACCAAATGGTTACACGCATGCAGTGAAGAGTTCACAGTTGGTAAATGGTCTATTCATCCTATTTTAGTGGACAATCCTGGAAAAACCATTTTAGGTTTTCCATTTGACAGCACTCCAACTTACAAGGAAAACTGCAGTAATTAAAAGTTACCTACTTCGGCAAACTTTTGCAGATTAGTGCTCTTAAGATGATTTTATGCAGCCTTCTTTGTTGTTTGAGTTGTATGAATTGATGATTTATTGTTATTTTTTATTATTCTGTATTATTCTGTATTGTTTTATGCTTGCTGTTGTAAGCTGCACTGGTTTTTCTATTCTATAGGAAGGTAGGATACAAGTCTTGAAAAATACATACATTAATAAATAATGCTTACCCCATAGGATGCTGCATTATGTAGCGGAATTAATCCTCCTTTGTCTTGAGCATTGACATCAGCGCCATGCTCTAGAAGATATTCAGCAACTTCCAAATTATTGTAACCAGCTATATGAAGAAAAACAACAGAAAACTCAGCAGTTTAAGAAAATCACCTGCATTTTTCATAATCTCTTGATTCCTGCTGAATTCATTTTATGATGCTTTAGATAGCTTGGACTGTTTCTAAAGCAATTTGCGGTGAATAAATTATATGACTGTGTGATGCAGAAATCCTGACAACCCACTTACCAGCAAGATGTAGCGGGGTGGAGTTTCGTCCTTGGGTATCTCGACAATTTATGTTTTCTGGAGAGCACAGTTTCTGAACTCGTGCCAGGCAGCCCTTTTTGGCGGCATCCAGCAGGGCAGCATCACCTCGTAGAAGATCCTGTATATCCGTGTCTCCCTCTTTCACTAAGTCTAGAGGTGTGTTGCCATCTCTGTTCTTTTTAGTTGGATCTGCTCCATGCTGCAAACAACAGGTCTATTGTTTACTAGAGGAAATTAAATGCAGGCTAGCTGAGGTTCTCTCTTCTGCTCACTCCAGGCCTCCAAAGCAGAATAGTAGAGGCTGTTTATGTTTTAATATTTTTTTAGCACCATCAACATACATGGCACTTTACACAGAGTAAAATAAGTAGGAAAAAAAAGATAGGTCCTGACTCCAAGGAGCTCACAATCTAAATTTAGATACTGAGGACATGAAGGGACACTATGCTAAAATCCAGTTACACAACAGTACCTGACTTTAAGCAGACTTCATTCCATTGCTGTCCCTCCCACAAGCTTCCCAAAGGACAGAAGTGCACTAAGGGAATCACATGCATGTCTGAAAGTATGGGCCACAATCCATCTAGTTGCAGGGACTAAAATCCCATTGAAATTAAAGGAACTCAAGTGCAACTAAGCCTGTGCTGGACAGTGGCCATGGGGTTCATGAGATACACTGCATGATTAAATTACCACAAAGACACCATGGACTTCCTTAGAGAGGGGGATATCAATACAGGAAAAAGGGGAGACATCTTTGCATAGCTTTGGACTGGTATAATTTGGAATTGTACACTGACCTCCTGCAAAAGTGATGTGACCAAGATATGTTCCTTAGAAATAACAAAGTATGGGTTTTGTATACGTAGATTCTATACACAGAACCTATGTATACAAGAGCCATATCTTGTTATTGCTCACAAGGACTAGCTACAGAAGACACAGGCTACTTTGAGGGCTACTTGCAAATATTATTTTAAAAATTGCCAACAATGTAAAACTGTGAACCATTATGAGTATTTAGGCAGAAAGGCGATATATAAACAACTTAAGAAGAATAACAGAACAAATAAGCAATGATATATTCTTTCTTTTTTTAAAAAAAAACACAATTCAAGAAGGATGCAGACAAGCTGGAGCGTGTTCAGAGGAGGGCAACCAGGATGATCAGGGGTCTGGAAACAAAGCCCTATGAAGAGAGACTGAAAGAACTGGGCATGTTTAGCCTGGAGAAGAGAAGATTGAGGGGAGACATGCTAGCACTCTTCAAATACTTCAAAGGTTGTCACACAGAGGAGGGCCAGGATCTCTTCTTGATCCTCCCAGAGTGCAGGACACGGAATAACAGGCTCAAGTTAAAGGAAGCCAGATTCCGGCTGGACATCAGGAAAAACTTCCTGACTGTTAGAGCAGTACGACAATGGAATCAGTTCCCTAGGGAGGTTGTGGGCTCTCCCACACTAGAGGCCTTCAAGAGGCAGCTGGACAACCATCTATCAGGGATGCTTTAGGGTGGATTCCTGCATTGAGCAGGGGGTTGGACTCGATGGCCTTGTAGGCCCCTTCCAACTCTATGATTCTATGATTCTATGAAAGGTGCTTGTGATTTTTCAAAGAAACATATCGTTCAGAACTGGATGCGGACAGCAGCAGCCTCACCTTATTACCCCAAGGAGTTTTCTTGATAATTTGGTGGAGAGGGACAATCCCCCCCCCCCGCCTCCCATTACACCACTTTCCCCTGCAAAAATAGTTCCCGAACAGATGGGGTTCATAATGAACTCTCAAGTCTGCTCTTCAACAGGCTGTAGGAGTAGCAGAAAGAGGTCAGCGAGATCTAGGGATACAAGTTGAACCGAGCAGGGTGGGTCATTACTGTCCCCGCTCTCCATATCAGGGAAGAGAATATGGAACTACTGTTCGTGCCTTGCTTATTTGTTCCCCAGAAGCATCTCCATGGCCTCTGTTAGAAACAAAACAGGGGCGAAAACTTTGTTCTGATCATCTCATATTCACGTGAACAATATAACATTGATGTGGAGCATCCAGCAAACTTCTTGGACAGCGTTCAAATAGATTCCCTCAAAATTTTCCTATCTGGCTGGAAGACAAGTGACTGGTAACGTTGACTGTCCTGATTCACCTGTCTTGGAACTTCTCAGCTTTGCTTCAAGTAGCCATGCTCAGAAATTACACATGCTCAACTGAATATATGAAAGCACATTGCCACAAGAGGTAATTTTTGAGCTTTTGTGGACTCTGGGGCAAATTTGACCCAATGATTATTTTTCTGCAAATCAACCCAGCAGTTTCCTCTAAGCCCAGAGTCAAATCTATATAACTCCCAAAAGTTTGTCTTCACAACGGTACAATTTGAGTAATGCATAAAGCAGCAACCACAGGACTTTTACTGTACTGCCACAGTACTAAAAGCAGGGGGGCGGGGCGGGAGAGGGGAAATAGCCAACTTTAGAAATTCATTCCCCAGCCTCCCTGGTCACAAATAGGTTTACTTCTGACAATTAATCCTAACTGTTGCAGCTAATATTCAACAGATTAGAATCCAATTATAAGTAAAGTTCAGATTATTCTTTTCAGGTGTCCATTGCACACTACACATGCGAAACTCTTGCTTTTAGTTGTAAAGGTATGTCAGTTTGCAATCTCAAGCAGGCCACAGTGTCTTCCATATAATTAATTATATTATTAATATTATTTACAGTTACTTATTTATTATTAATGATAGCTCTGGTGCTATCAAAGGTTCACAGAAATGCTGCATATGGTACCATGCACCACAGCTAGGCAAAAGCAAAGTTACAGAAGAAAATTCTAAAAATCTACATACCTTTAGAAGGAGCTTGCAGATTTCATATTTTCCCTTTGCTGCTGCTTCATGTAGTGGCGTAAACTTCCACAGATCTGCGACATTGACAGAAGCTCCATGTCTCACCAATAACTCTGCCACTTCATAGTGTCCGTACGAACAGGCATTATGCAGGGGTACTAAGCCACTAATTAAACAGAGAAACAAATCATAAACTGTAAAAAATTAAAGTTATCCTTCAAGATAATTGGTATTCTCTTTTTCCACAATGACATCTATCTTTCTTTCTTTTCCTTTTTTAAAATTGTATTATTTAACAACACATAATAAATCATATACATACATAACAATAACATTCCTCTTCATTTCTTAGCTGTACATTCTACTTCTTGAACTAACTCACATTAATAAGTGCCCCCCACCCTCGGGATCTTATTCTAGTTTCCAAAATTGCTTTGAGTCTTCTGGAGGTGTTCTTCCTCTTCCTTTTGACAATACATGTTCTAGGAACAATTTCCATATCTCTTCAAAATCATTGTTTTTTGTTATTCCCCTTCTAAATCTAATATTACATGTTAATTTATCATTTATAGCAATATCCCATATTTCTTTATACCAATCTTCTATATCACAATCTCCTTGAACCTTCCAATTTCTGGATATCATTAACCTTGTAGCTGTTAACAGGTTCATTATTAATTCTTTTTCCATCTGGTTACATTTAAGATTTCTATACATTGATAACAATGCTACACTTGGTGTTTCTTCTAAATCCATTCCAGTTATTTCATTTATCTCTTTATACACCATTTCCCATAATTTTTGTACAAGTTCACAATTCCACCACATATGTATATACGTTCCTTTCTCCTGACATCCTCTCCAACAAAGTACTTAGTTCTCTTTATTTATTAAGTTTAATTTTATTGGAGTTAGATACCACCTCCAAACTATCTTATAATAATTTTCTTTTATCCTTACAGACATATTTTTAACACTCTTTGTTTCCATATCCTCCCCCAGTCCTGTTGCTCCATTTTCTCCTTCAAATCTGTTTCCCATACCATCCTAACAGAATCTTCTCGAGTTTCCATTTCCAATAATATCTTATATATTTCGCTCATTAATCCTTTTATCAATTTATTTTCTTCTTTGTCTTTCTCTTCTTGTAAGATCAAATCCTCCAATTTGGTGTTCTTTCTGCAATCTCTATTATCCTTTAGCCATTTTTTTGCTCCATTGCTCCATTTGGATACCATGATATATTTCCCCCTTTTAATTTTTCTTTTATCTAACTATCTTTCTAACAACTGATAGAACTTGAAGCCTTAAAAATTATAAGCATTAAATTAGTAGCCAATTCTAAGGAGTAATCTAAAGAAGAGATACAACTAAGAACTGTAACCTTATGCAGTAATTACTACATAAATGCTGCCTGGCAACAAAAGGTGGTCTTATTTTTCTGCCCCAGAGTATCTGCTAAATCTCCACTGGAGCTATTCTAGGTGGCGAATGAGTTATTAAACCTAAGTCCAGCTTATGGGAAGAAGGAAAGAAGCCATTCCATCCACACATAAAACAGTTAACTGGGGAGTCCCACTTACCCTTTATCCTTTGCGTGCACATCTGCTCCATGGTGAAGCAAGTACTCCACTACTGATACTCGGTTATAGCCTGCAGCGAAGTGCAGTGGGGTCGAATGGCGCCCCTCCAAATCCCTGCAGTTCACATTTTGGGGACTGCAAAGTTGCTGTGGGGAAAATGCAGAAGAAAAACAGAGTGTAAAGAAACACACAACAGAAAATGTCTTACATTTTCATGCAGTCACCACCTACCCTAAGTGTAAAAATGAGCGAGGACGATGCTTCATGACACTCAAGACTATTTTTAGTCTCAATTCTTCATTTAAATGTTAAATCACTAAGTGGTTCTCTTGCAATAGAGAACACCAAAATAATGCATATAGGTAAATATTCTAAATTTCCATGAAGGAAGATACTCAAACCCAGATGTCAATAGCTCTTAGTATTCACCGTGGTTGAGAGGATTCAAAATGAAACAGGACCAGGAAAACTATGTTTTAATCCTAGTCCTACAATAATTTGCTGCTTGAGCATGTGTACGTGGATAACTGTTCTGTTTAAAGACCTGAATTGATGTAGTACAGCCTATGCATTGATCTGGTTTGCATGATCACTGCAGCCAACCATGGCTTATTTAACCATACAACAGACTGTGGGTTATTAATATATCCGGTCACTACGTTCAACATCTAAGGTCCTCCTCCGGGTGCCTACTCCAAGAGAGGCTCGGAGTGTGGCAACAAGGGACAGGGCCTTTTTGGTGGTGGCCCCCAGACTATGGAATGATCTCCCTGACGAGGCTCGCCTGGCACCAACGCTATCTTTCCGGCGCCAAGTTAAGACTTTCCTCTTTGCCCAGGCACATGGCGGCACATCTTAATCACCCACATGTTTAGTTTTTAACGGTTTTTAATGCTTTATGTGTGTATGTTCTGTGTTTTAGAATGTTAAATTTTGTATACTCGTTTTTATCTTAATTTTAGAATTTCTGTAAACCGCCCAGAGAGCCCTGGCTATGAGAGTGGTATATAAGTGCAATAAATAAATAAATAAATAAATAAATAAATAAAATTATTTGAGGATTGTTTAACCCTCAAAAATTCTGGCTGCCCAGGTTTGGATGACACCACAAATCATAGCAACCCAAATCATAGCAACCCAACTCAAGGTTGTATATTCAAAATGGCTATCAGCACACTGTAACCAACTGTAGCTTAAATATCTTTTAAATTGCCACAGGAATCTTTAGTATTCTTCCTACCACAGACCAATGCAACAGCACTTCCGAAATTTCTTACCATGTTTTATTTGTGAGAATGCATTTAAACTTATTATTTTGAGTTGAAGACTTTTTGTTTGCTGACAATGGGCTGGTTTGCATGATCACCACATCTCAACGTGGCTTAAATAAATAATTAGTCTGTTGTAGGAAGAAAACTAAAGTTTCCTGTGTCAATTTTAAAAATAACTGTGTTTGTGGCACAAGTTTTGCCACAATAAGACCATTGGTGAATGTTATTTTTAGAAATGAAACCAATTCCAATAATATGAGTTTCATTATAAACCACAGATATTACCCCTGTCTAGTTGTACCCGTTACTAAAAAGAATAATCTGTAATACAGTTCCAACTGCAATACAATTGCAATTATAATCAGTTTAGTCCCACTGCTTCCAAAACAATCAAATGTTTTGTGAACCGCCCAGATTTTGTGAACCGCCCAGAGAGCTCCGGCTATTGGGCGGTATAGAAATGTAATAAATAAATAAATAATAAATAAATGTATCTGCTCATTATCCAGATGTGTAATGGAATACACCCAAAGCAGATTCATCACACAATACTTTCCCTCTTTCTAGGCAAATAGGACTAGTCATGAAAACAATGTACAACGCACAACAGAAGTTATTTGCTCCAACGTACCTTCACAGTTTCCAAGTCTCCAGCTTTAGAGGCTTCCAACAATCTATAATCCACATCAGATGTGTGTACCGGGGTGCTCTCTACATGACAGACAAGAAACGTTTAAGTTGGGGGGAAATATTGTTCTCTCTCAAGATAGGAATGCCCCTGCCCCTACCGGTAGTGCAGCATAGTGACTAAGATGGAGCTACAAGTCAGTACATTCCAGGTTCAAATCTCACCTCTCCTATGAGCAAACTGGATGGTCTTAGATAAGCTATTATCTGCCATTACATTATATTATCAAGCCATGACAGAAATCATAGTTTTTCATGCTGTGTTCATCTTATTGGATATGAAAAAGTAAAAGCAACATCCTCCACTTACTTATAAAAATGCAATTCTTGAAAACATGGTCTATCCTTACCTATGGAACAGGACAATAACTTTATGAAACAGGTTTGAGAGCAGGCAGTAGGACGCAGCTGCCTATTCCTGTCTAAAAAAATTAATTCATCTTGCTTCTTATGAGTGAAAGATCAAGACAGAAGTGTTTTCTCTTTAAGAAGGGGTGGGGTGAATTGCCACGGTTCTTTCTCCTCACTGAGAGAGAGATTTGGTCATTCACTAATTGTATGCAGCCAGATCAGTTTCCTCCTGACCTACATTACTGTTACTGGCAGTGACTGGGGTGATGTGAGGCTCACTGGTGCTTCTCAGTATATCTGCCTGCTCTGTATCCTCCTTCCTGTAAGGCATTCTCAATTGTTAATGAATGAAGAGGTAGCAGGCAGGCAGACCAGTGCTCTTGGACGGCCTGCCGGATTCCCAAATATGGGCCTAATCAGGTCCTCCAGAGCCAATCAGGAATGACCCAGGGATTCATTCGTGAACAGGGCAGTCTTTCAGGGCACCCACAGCCAATCGGTATATCTGGTGTATTTTTGTTATTCTTCCTGTGCATGCTGGGCTATCGAGAAAGACTGGACCATCAAGTGAGTCTACGGCGGCTGCCAGACAATAGATTACTTCTTTGATTTGTGAGTTTAAAGGGAATAGAAATAGGGCTGTGTGCATGTGTGTGTGTGTGTGTGTGTGTGTGTGTGTGTGTGTGTGTGTGTGTGTGTGAGAGAGAGAGAGAGAGAGAGAGAGAGAGAGAGAGAGAGAGAGAGAGAGAGACATACACATGGAGCTCCTTGCTATTTTTAAAGTTTTAATTATATATATTAAAAGCTAGAGGCCTGGGGCATGTAAGAGAGCATGGGGAAGGGGGTCCCTGGAGCTCCCAACTCCTTCCTGTTTTCCACCATATATATAATATATATATGCACATTTTCATTCTCTCTCTAATTTTTCTGTTTTTTAACCTAGTGGGCTTTCCCTGCAGCCTCCAATGCCTTGCTATTCCTCTTACACACACACACACACACACACACACACACACACACACACACACACACACACTTTTGCCTACTGCTAGCTGCCCTTCCCTCCTCCCCACCAGCCCCAATAGACACCAGATAGGCTGAAACGTTGCTGAAGAAAGAAGCTGAGATCCATAAGTCGACTCCTACTTTTATTCTTGATATTGTATCCCGCCTTATTATTAAGGTGGTTAAGGGTAAGCGGAAGATAGAAACTAGTGGCAGTGGCACCCCAACTTTAGCACACCTGTCCCACTACATTTAATGCTCACAGACATATAAAGTCATACTTTGAAAGTCAGATATGTGGTAGATTAAGAATATTTTTCAAATGTCCATGTTTCTCTTGGTTGTTTGGCAGATGTTCTCAAGCAAGAGGTTTCAACTGCTTTTAACTACCGCACGTGGCACAGGTGGGCAGAAGTTGCTCAATTTTGCATTCTTTTGCTTTTGGGCTCAAATTATCCCAGTTTTATGGCTGCTCTTAACCCAAGTGACCTTCGCTCCCACAATCATCAAAACAAGCTCTGAGATATTCACCCAACTGGTTTAACTCATTTGAAAAGCTCCATTTTGCCACTTGCCTAGCCCTAGGGCAAGGACCTACAAGATGCATGTACAAGATTTAAAAGAAATCTAATAAAGTAAAACCATAAAATATCTAAGGGAATGGGGAGGGAAGAAGAGTGAAGTATCAAGAGCAGAGCTGCACAACCATTTTGGCCCTGAGGACAACATTCAGGGTCTGCTGTGTGTGTGTGGAGGGGGCGGGAATGTGCACACAAACTAGAATATCTGTTGCTGGGAAATCCGGCCCTTTTTAAACTGACTGAACGTCCGCGGCATGCCCAACTCTACTACTTCCTGCAAGCCGAGCTGCGTGGTTTCCCCGGGTTCCTACGTGGCTTCTGTGGCACCCTTTACCAACTGAGGCCATTTGTACCAATTGCAGTTCCTCCTGGATAGAAAGAGCCTGGCTACCATTACCCATGGTCTGGCAACATCTTATTATCAAATGGTAGGGTACTCACCGTTCAGTATCTGCTGCACTGCTTCACTGCCCATCTGTGCTGCTGTGAAACCTTGTAAGGAGATGATGGAGGGGTCAGAGCCGAAACTCAGCAGGAGGCGACAAGTCTGCAGGTGACCTGCCAAAGCAGCTCTGTGCAAAGCTGTTTGTCCAAGTGTGTCCAGTGCATTCATCTGAGGGGGGAAATCAATATTATTTAGCAATATGGAGTATTTACAGATGTTTTCCTTTCCAAATCTAACCTGTGAACGGAAGGAACAAAGTTAAATGAGATTGTACAACACACTAATTTCATTAGCCCTCCTGCTGTGTTGTTACATAAACACCGCAGGATAATATAGGATCAATTAAGTTCTTCCAATTATTACTTAGAAGACACATTTGTTTCACATGAAGTAGGTGATTAACTGAAATGGTTAAGGTAAAAATGGAGCTACCAGAATTTCTTTTAACTGTAAAATAAATATGTGTTTGTCCTTTCTGCTGGAAAATAAAATCCCATTCAGTTAAACAAATGAAAATGAGAATTTTGAAATTCTCTGTGAATTTCTGTTCTTTGGGGGAAGAAGGGCAGCTGGCATTGAGATATTTTTCTTCCCCAAAGGAAGGAACTGTTTTCAAAATCTTGAAGACAGAAAATGACCCAACACCACTTTTTAGGCCAAAAATAGGTTTGACTATATTGATTTCCAGGATGTATACAAGAGCTCTGGAGAGCCACTGGTGTTTGGCTGTGTTGCAAGAAATGGCTAGGAAAAACTGTGTCCTTGAGAATGCTACTGAACTCCAGTGAGTAGACATTGGTAACCAGTTCTAGGACCCATTAATCACTAGTCAAGTGTGTCCAGGTTTCCATAAATTCCACAAGATGCCCAACAAACCAGGAGACTACACTACGTTGTCACATTGGGGAAAGTGTCTTGCTCCAGAAATATCTGGAGTCTGCCTGAACTTTGGTCTAGGCCAGGGATGGGGAAACTGTGGGCCTTCAAATGCCGTTGAACTCCATCTTCCATCATCCCCCCACAAAATGGGCAGTGGTCAATGATGTTGGGAGTTGTAGTCCAACAATATCTTAAAGGCCACAGGTTCCCTACCTGTAGTCTAGGATTTTGATATTGCTGCCGTCCGAACTTAAATTGCCTAACGACTGCTTAGACAAAGACTTGGAAGGACGAAACAGTTAGCGTTGCATAACTGGCCACTTGTCCTCATTGAGGGGTTTGGTATAGCCTACTTTTTGTGTTTGGTTTTCATGGGGAAGCAAGCCAGCGATGGCTTCTGGATCTCTCTCCCATGACCTCTGGGTGAGATACCTCTTCTGGAGGGCTCTTTTCCTGGAATATTGTCTGTCGGGAAATCATCATTTGCATCAGGTAGCCTGGGTCTCTGGCATTCTATGTGATATTGGGAAGGTGCTTATGTAGCAGCAACTCAAACTGCTGACGGGGAGGAAACCTGGGGCAGGGTATTTTTTTTCTTTCCTTGCAAGAAATGAGGTGCCTTGCTGAAGGCTGCCAACACTCAAAGAGATAGGAGATAATCTCGGGATCAAGAAGAAAGGCCCCTCCGCCTCCTCTGCCAAACACCAACATGGAGATTGTCTTCCCAGCCCACCACCAGGGGAAGACTATTTATTTATTTATTTATTACATTGTTATACCGCCCAATAGCCGAAGCTCTCTGGGCAGTTCACAAAAATTAAAACCATAATAAAACAACCAACAGGTTAAAAGCACAAATACAAAATACAGTATCAAAAGCACAACCAGGATAAAACCACGCAGCAAAATTGATATAAGATTAAAATACAGAGTTAGAACAGTAAAATTTAAATTTAAGTTAAAATTAAGTGTTAAAATACTGAGAGAATAAAAAGGTCTTCAGTTGGCGACGAAAAGAGTACAGTGTAGGCGCCAGGCGGACCTCTCTGGGAAGCTCGTTCCACAACCGGGGTGCCACAGCGGAGAAAGCCCTCCTCTTAGTAGCCACCAATGTCCACTGCTCTCCTCCCTTGGAGGGGAGAAGTAAAAATGTAAGAGCTCAGGTATAAATGATTATCAGAAGACAGATGGAAAAAATGCCATTTGCCATGCTCAAAGGGGATAGAACTCAAAATTCCCAAACATGAAATTTAAAGAGGTTAATCTGAGGAGCCAACTTTTTCAGAATAGACGGTCAAGACAGAAATCTGTTAGCCAGCAACGTGATTATAGCTTCCTAGACTTAGTCTATTGCCTCACTGCTTTGTCATCTACCAACAAGTGTATTACAATAGAAACAGGAAGGATGTACAAAATGTA
The DNA here is from genome assembly GCF_023053635.1 of Elgaria multicarinata webbii. Taxonomy (NCBI): domain Eukaryota; kingdom Metazoa; phylum Chordata; class Lepidosauria; order Squamata; family Anguidae; genus Elgaria; species Elgaria multicarinata. The sequence continues at coordinate 11,452,800 of NC_086176.1, forward strand.
TACCCATAAGGCACGGGAGCCCAGCATGAAGCTGGAGCAGACATTTCCAAAATGCTGTATAAAACACTCCCGTCTAATGGAAACACAGCGGACGCCAACCTGAACACTACGAGCATCTCCGTGGGTTCCCCAAGTAAAACGTTCTTAGAGAGAAGTAGAATAAGGTGGTCAATAAAACTTTACACTTTAATTCATTTAAGTCACTCATATTAAAGTACAGGTAAATTGCAAAATATTACCAACCTCAACATATAAGCTGTTACATATAAATACTCATGATTTTGTCCCGGGGTGAAAAACTACATATTCATAGTTACAAGTAAATGTTCCGACTATTACAACAGACATCCAAAATGTTGCTGTTGATATGTGGGCAACCTCAATTTCCAAAATGGCAACTTGTTACACAAGATGCTGTGCTCCTTGAGCAACAGCAAGGTTGTCAGCACTTTAATTTCAGAATCCAATATAAACTTCTCCTGTTGACCTTCAAAGCTTTTCACGGTCTAGCTCCTTCCTATCTCTCCTCTCTCATCTCACACTATTGCCCCGCTCGTGCTCTTCGCTCCTCTGATGCCATGTTTCTCGCCTGCCCAAGGGCCTCTACTTCCCTTGCTCGGCTTCGTCCATTTTCTTCTGCTGCCCCTTACGCCTGGAACGCTCTTCCAGAACATTTGAGAACTACAAGTTCAATCGCAGCTTTTAAAGCTCAACTAAAAACTTTTCTTTTTCCTAAAGCTTTTAAAACTTGATGTTGTGCGGACTTTACACTGTTAGTTTTACCCTACCCTGTGCCTGCTTACCCTACCCTGTGCCTGTTGGCATTCTCTTCCCCTCCTAATTGTTTTACTATGATTTTATTAGATTGTAAGCCTTTGCAGCAGGGCCTTGCTATTTACTGTTTTACTCTGTACAGCACCATGTACATTGATGGTGCTATATAAATAAATAATAATAATAATAATAAGAAGAAGAAGAACCAAACGTCAACAGCAGCATGGCACCCTGCACAAAATCAACCCAATGTTTCTCCAAACCAGGGATGCGCATGTAGATATATAAGTGTACACACACGAATGTGTGTGGAGCACAAGACTGCCTACTCACTTCCAAAGTGCAAATGATGCACAATTAAGCCAGATCTCTATTTATTTATTGCATTTTGCATTTATATACCGCCCCATAGCCGAAGCTCTCTGGGCAGTTTACAAAAGTTAAAAACAGTAAACATTAAGAACAAATATACGAAGTTTAAAAACATAAAAAGGATAAAAACAACAGTATCCTTATAAAAACAGCTATTCTGGGGTCTGTTAAAAACAAACTCAGCATATGTTGTTAAATGCTGTTAAATGCCTGGGAGAAGAGAAAGGTCTTAACCTGGTGCCAAAAAGCTAACAATGTTGGCGCCAGGCGAGCCTCGTCGGGGAGATCATTCCATAATTGGGGGGCCACCACTGAAAAGGCCCTCTCCCTTGTTGCCATCCTCTGCACTTCCCTCAGAGGAGGGCCTTAGATGTAGAGCGCAGTGAGCGGGTAGGTTCATGTCGGAAGAGGCGTTCCGTCAGGTATTGTGACCCAAGCCGTGTAAAAGCTTTGTAGGTCAAAACCAGCACTTTGAATTGGGATCAGAAACGTATAGGTATAAATCTCTATGCCCTTCAGATGGAAACCATGTGCATTCGAGTCATTTCACTGTGCCTTTAAAATGGAGAGTAACACAATTTGGTTTCCTTTCTTGCTGCCACTATTTCATCTTGATGGTGGCAGCAATGATCACTCTCCCTGTTACTGGGCATCATTTTTCTTTGTTTTTCCCTAAAGTTCCATTCATTCCTACATAGACAGGATACAACGCTTCCTCCTTCTGCACTCTGATAGTGTGATTTGGGTTGAGGGTGACACTGAGGGCATGAGTAGGAAACGATGCTTCCTGCCCTTATTTTGGCATCTTCTCATCGGTAAGGAACATCCGTGATATGTTTAGATATCTTAAACATGGGTTTTCACTATCCTAGGGAATGTCTGCGCAGAACCCACTGTTTTGGATCAGACCCTAGAAATTAAGGTTTTTTTTCCTGTAGTGTGTTATCTATTAAAAACAAATTGCTCTTCTTCTATGAACATGACCCAACCAAGAAAAAAAATCTTGCTTGTTTTCCATTCATCTGTATTAAATTTAATCTATTGAAAGAACTTCCCTTCATGTATATTAATTCACCACTCTGCCCATTTTAAGATCACTGCCATCCCTAAAGTTAAACTTGCCCAAATATACTGTTGACAGCTGCATGGATTGTTATTGTCTACATCAGCCTTCCTCAACCTGGGGTGCTCCAGATGTGTTGGACTGCATTCTGGGAATTGTAGTCCAACACATCTGGAGCGCCCCAGGTTGAGGAAGGCTGGTCTACATGATATAAAATAATGCAGTTCTGAATTGCTCTGCCGACTGGGAAGAGTTCTCTCATATTACAAAATGGCAGACCTGTCAGCACCATGAGAAGACATCAACCCAGATTCAACTGTCACATGTTTTAAACCTGTTATAATAAGCTATGTTAACATTCACTTTAAAGTCCTGTTATCCTTCCAAATATACATTTTCCATTAAAATTAATTATTTTCTATTTTTCTACATCCCTGATAGCAGTTAAAAAAAAAAAAACTTCATCACTCTTTGTTGCTGTTCTGGGGTAAAGCAGCACACATCACCTATAATTATGTGGTATGTTCTGTCTGTCATATGTAATAGCTCAGCACCTGAAGAATCTTTTGACAAAGTGTTGTATTCCTGACTCCCTGCGGGTTTGCAAAATCCTCATTTTCTAGAGGTGGAGAACAGAAGAGGAAAAGATTTACTAGTATGTTCTCCATCTATCTTCTCCTCAGGTATATATGACCAGGAATTGTGGATGGAGGCTTCTGTTCTAGAGTCCAAAGACAAGAAGCTTGAAGGTGACTCAGAGACACCTAAAACCTAGACAGAAGGCCCAGAACTTAACCCTATATACTACAACTTTCCAATCTAAAGCTACATTACAAATTTGTTAATGCCAACTGAACCAAAATGGCTAGAATACAAGAACCATCACATAATACATTCATGTTCTAGTCTGTATGAAAGAGGTCAAGATAGAAATTAAGCTGAGCTCCCCATTTTCCCTATCTGAACACCACTGAGTCTGCCAGTGCATAAGCACTGCCCCATGCTCTAGGAGCCTGTGTGAGGGCTGATCACTCACCTATGGAAAGAAAAGTCACCAATAAACTGATCTCAATGTCTCCCAGGTTCTTTAATCTGGACTTGAAGAGCATATCAGCCATCGCAGATACCCCTAGGCTGGCAAAAGTGGCCCTCTGCAAACTGACTACATCACTCTCCCCAGCCTGAGACTATCCTTGGTAGCAACACCCAGCCAAAATGACACCTCTGGAATGGCAGGAGGCGGCATGCATGAGAACAAGCCCACTCACACACATCCCGCAACAGCAATCTTGCTGAACTGCAGCCTTAGAAGCCAGTGGGAGGGACTCCGGGGCTTTGGCAACTATTCTCATTTCCAATTTGTGGGCCACTAACTTCCCCCCTGCCCACTGAATCAAATTCTTAGGGCAGCCTTGCAAATAAGGCTACAATAAGGTACCAGCGGCAAACACGTTTACTAGCCGACTTGTCTATAGCAGCCATATCAATCATCTGGAGCACACAAAAGGCCTAAAAAGCTGGAGGGGGCAGCTTGCTTAAAAGAAGAACAACTCTCATTATACAGAAGCGTCCCCAAATCACTCTGAAGGCTTTCTTTTAAAATTCAAATTTGATTAAGTTTTCTAAAAAGAGAAAACAAAAGCTACACCAGAAAAAAAATGGAATTCCAAAGCATTATTCATATATGGTAAGAATGAATAAAATCATGTTGCAGCATATAAAATAAACACCTTATGTCTCCACATTCTTCAGGAGACCTGGAGGTAATTCTTACTCAATCCAGGCATTCAGATGAGTGGTGACATATAACGCTGGCATAGAGATCTCTTAATCAGAGACAGGAAATCGCACATCTCTTGCTATAAGTAGAAGGACAAGATCGTACTACTACAGTTAGGGAACTTTGTGCCACACTTAACCTCCTGCTTTTCCACCTCACAAGAGCAGCCCTACTGGATCAGACCAAAAGAGCATTGTGACAGCATCAGGGAAGAGGATCACCCTTAAACCTCAGGATGGAGGAATTGAGTTGAAGGCTGGCATACAATTTAATTTTTCAGTGCATAATGGCACCACTGGTATTTCTAAGAAAAAACCAATAAAACAGAGTCATTAAAGTTTTTCCCAGCTGGACATCAGGAAAAACTTCCTGACTGTTAGAGCAGTACGACAATGGAATCAGTTACCTAGGGAGGTTGTGGGCTCTCCCACACTAGAGGCCTTCAAGAGGCAGCTGGACAACCATCTGTCAGGTATGTTTTAGGGTGGATTCCTGCACTGAGCAGGGGGTTGGACTCGATGGCCTTGTAGGCCCCTTCCAACTCTGCTATTCTATGATTCTAAGTAAAAGTGGCAAATGCTGTTGCATGCCTTAGCTGGGCGTGTTGACAGGGTTACAGCTCACTGGCTGGACTACTGGACAAAGGAATTGTTGCTTCCCAGGATTCTGCAAGCTGTGGGTCAACCCATGTGCTGGTAAGGAGGGCAGCACAAGGTCCTCTGGAACTGGCCATGTTTGTCTCTAGGTAAGGCCTGTTTGTTTCAGGTAGGATCCAGCGGGGACTAATGATGTTGGACTGCATCTGAGCATGGTGTGATGGAGCCCTTCCTTCTTCTCTCTGTCTTTCCCCCTTCCCATGGCTTTTGGGGGTGGTTTCCTCCCCTGACTTTCTTCCTTCGGTGCAGGACTTTCCCATCTCCACCTCGCCTCTACTCCTCAGTAGGGACTGATGCGGCCCACACTTCTGGATTCTTCAGCCTGTATTTTGTTCTTTCTGTCTTGCTGGGTCTCTCCTTCTTCCACTTCCAGCTGCATTGGGGTTAAAATGCCTTCTAGTTTAAATCACACCCCTGACTCTTGTGCTACTTTAAGGGCACATGCTGACTTCTGGATGAACTAGAAGGCCTGCAGCATTCACCATTTTTGCTGGATGCAGCAGCCAGAGCCCTGCTGTTAACCCAGATTGCTCCATGGCTGGAGGAGAGATGGCAGGCAGGTCACAGAGGCCAGGCAGATCTGCTTGCAGGAAGACTGCAAGCAGAGCAACAGTGCACAAACGCACTGCTGTTCCTCAACAACTGGTATCTGATTTATGCAGCTTCTGACCACAGAGCTTTCACAACCATATTAGCTAATAGCTGCCAAGAGATCTATTCTCCATGGATTTGGGATGGAAAAATCCGATCTCAAAGCCATGTAAGCCACCTGCAATCACCTTTCTCATACTAGTGATCTTCACAGGTTAGTTATATGTTGTGTGAAGTACTCTCTTTTGTCTATGCTGAATGTACTGCCAATCAATTTGAGAGAGGAAGAAATTCTTTAGCCACTTTTCCATCTCATGTTTCCTCACCCCTACTCCTTGACTTGTTTTCTAAACTAACCCTCACCCACCCTCAAATGCTTTTGTCTTTTCATACAGAAACAGAGTTCCAATCCCTTGAGAATTTTTCGTTGTTATTTTCTGTATATCTTCCAACTCTTATCCTTTATGACAATGGTCTTCAACTGGTGGGTCGCGTCTCAAAAGTGGGTTGCAAGATGTGTCCTGATGGGTTGCAGCAAAGCTGTTGCTGCCATGTTGGGTATGGAGAAAATTGTGAAATGTGTCCCCTCTTGTAGGTTGGGAGTCCGAGGTGGAACTTGGGTCTGGACTAGTTGAAGACCACTGCCTTATGACCAGACCTGCACTCAGTATTCCAAATGTGGCTGCACCACAGATTTATTTTAAAGCATTGTAATAGAATTGTTGTTTTATCTGATCCCTTTCCTAACAATGTTTACATTTTAACTAAGATTTTAACTAAGATTTTAACTAAGCCTAAGATTTTTTCCTAGTTGGTCACTGCCAGTTCATTAAGGGCAGACTACTATCATGAGCTCAGTGAGGGATTGCCTTTGAAGATGCTCCAGAAATTGCAATTAGTGATCTAGCCACTGCATTCTGAACTAACTGGCACTGGGTGCTATGGCCATATGCTAGTTGCACTGGCTTTGACCCTATTTCTAAGCCCAAATCAAACTGCTGGCTTATTAAGGCTCTGCAGAGGCCATAGTTCATTGATAGAATACAAGCTTTGCATGCAGAAGGTCCCCGAGTCAATCTCCAGCTTCTCCATTCGGAGTTAGGAAGGGATCATACTGTCTTTGGCGCAATATTTAGTGCCCCTTGGTTGGAGCAAGGAAATCTTCCCCATTGGAAGATACTAAACTATACATTCACTGCTAATAGATAAATATTCAGAGCATCCCCTTTTATTGGAACCTAGTCCAACCACTGGCCAACTATATTAAATCAGCAAGCAAGATACCTTTTCCAAGAGTTTAGATATTGTATTAGAAGACAATTTGAGAAAAAACCATTTGAATTAACAGCCTGAATAAAGAATGATGTAGCGGTTTTTCCATTCAAGTGAGTACAAAGGCTCTTTTCTAAAATGCATCCCCATAGAAAAATAGAAAAAGATAACAGCTGGCTCAGAATTTTAGAAAATGGCACGCTATATACATGGCTTTGTATATCAATGTATTTTATGGTCCTATTAAACCAGCTAGGAACAAAGTCAGAAGCAGGGATCTGGATTTCATACTGCACCTGTCTTACACATAATTAAAGCACTGCTGATGAAAATTACATTTCTAAAAAGCTCTAATAAAGGAGAAGTGCTTGGCTGTTTTAATATACTTGGGATCCAAACTACAAATGTGCTGGGTGTTGCTGCTGAACTTGTGCCTGCTTTCTCTCTTCGCCTCTTCTGTTAACCCCAGACATACCTGGCCATACAACAGTCTCTAAACAGCCTCAATAGGTTATACCCAAGAGATGTCAACCTGGGCACCCCATTTAAGGATGAAAGCCACTCCAACTGCTACAGTCAGAAGTAGGGCTGGTAGTTATTGCAAGGGCTGTGAGTCATACAGTATCTTGAAGGTTCAAGTTCATCTGCCTCTACTGGCACTTATGGACTGACCCCAAGATGTTCTAAGTAGAACTTATAGACAATCTCAGATAATCAACTGAACACGCCTGTACTAAAAGTGTGCCTTGTGTCACAGTCATCTTTCAAAAAATACTCTTAAGAAACCCTGACACACATGAAATCACAGACCACTAAGGAAAGACACTTCCTCATGTCTACTCTAAAAGCAGGTAGAAAATCCTAAACCTATCTTCACAGCTATTTTAAATTCTGCATTTCAAAGACGAAAGCCTAAAACTTCATGTTAAATGATATAATTAAAAACATAATATAATAAATCTATACTCAACACAGACATTTGCCGTATTCAGATATAAAATCACTGAATGGATGAACATTTAACAGTTCAGTTTACAATTCAACTTCCGTTTCGGAAGCTTACTCCAATGAAGGTGACCCCTTCATCACAGATTATATGATTCGAAATAAAAATATTCCATTTGCAGTTTGTAATCCCAAGTATCGAGCAGAATAAATAAGAAGTTCTGAATTTAATACACACATGTGCCCTTTAAAGGAAAAAAAAATAACAAGAAATGGGCAATTAATGCAAGAGCCTCAGCATTGAACTGCAGACCCCAGGTAGGAAAGCATCCTATGCTTTCATGCCTAATATCAAAGCAAGCATCAAACCGAATACTAAAAAGCTTATAAGAAAATTATACAAGAAAGTCAATATATATCCCAGTACATTCTTCACAACCAAGGCAGATTTTTGCCAAGATCATATAAAGCAGATTATACAAAAACAGAAACCATTTCCCAGAATCCACCTCTCCTGAAACACACAATAGCAGACACATATATCTGTTCAGAAATCTGAACAGGGAATATATACACATTACTTCTTCCAACCTTCAAAGGTCATATAATTTCAAAACTAACAACTGCATTTGATTTGTGAGAAGAGACGTAGTGCTGAACCTCCAGCCTTTTCATGAAGCCAATATAACTATCAGAATAAATTCGTTTCCTTGATATCTCATACCTGGGGGACTAACACACTAGACCACCTTCCCCCCATACTGCATTATACAGACCAATAAATTACCTTTGCTCCATGTTTATGAAGTACTTCCATGACATCATTGTGAGCTCGTTCCGCAGCGACATGCAAAGGAGTCATGAAACTAGGTTGAAAAAGAAAAAAGATATAATAAACAGCCTTCAAAGGGTGCTTATTCCATCTAAATGCAAATGCTGCAAATTGAAAGAAGGAACATACTCTTTGTTTTTCTCATTGACATTGGCTCCTTTCCGGAGTAATAATTCAGTGACTTGTTTCCGTTTGGGGTGAAGAGAAGCCACAGCGCAGTGCTGCAAAAGAAGTAAATGAAAAGGAAAACTAGGCCTGGCAAGGGAAATCAAAACTGAAGGAGATAACTTTGCTGATCTGTGACCATAATAAAGGAACTGATGATGATATTGGAAATGTAAGCTGAGACAGCGCAATTAACCTTCTATTATAACCGTGCACGGGTAATTTGCTTATTTGGATGCAGGACTATGTTAGGAATTACAAGAGGGGATGTGTAAAAGCGGGAGAAAACTGCTTGCAACCCAGGCTTTCCTCGCTGCATCAGAGCAGTTTGTTGCACCAAAGGAGCAAACTGCTTTTTAAACTAAACCACGGCTTGTCTCTTGAGAAGTGAAGACTGCTTTTGTAAATCAGTAAAACCGTGTGTCCATGTGTCTGTGCGCACATGCACGCACGCCCCCCACTGTGCACCACCAGCCTGTCAGGCAGAAATTGGAGTCTGAGAGGGCATGAAGTGGACAAACCAGCCCAGTTACAGAATCACGTATTCCCTCCTTGTAGTCCATGGAATGCTTCAAATCCTGGATAAGATGGAATCCTGATTGGTACTAATGATGATTATAAGGGGTGCCCACATAACTCTTAATCATAGCAAAGGGTGGCACGGAACTGAAAGCATGGTTCTTTAGCCTGATCCTAGTTGGGGAGACAAGTCATGTTATATTTGAACTAGCCTCTCTGAAATCATCTGTTTCTAAAAGATAAGCAGACCATATCCTATTCTAGCAGATTTTGATAGGTGAAGTGATTAAAGTTGCAAAAATACGTGATTAATTTGATTTATTTATTTCAAAGAAGACAACCGGCAAACGTTTAGTTTTGAGTGGCAGAATTCTCACATCCCAGCTCAAACTGGATAACAAGGAAGGAGATGTCTGTTCCAGGTTCTTCCTTAGCTCTGCATTAAGTCACTAGCAGGCCAAGCATCAAGTTAGATTTCTGACGGGCTGAACTAAATTTACCTTGGAGATGCTAGTCTAACTGTGAATAACTTCACCCACAATTATGTAGACAAAACGTTAAGTGCTGCCTAAAGCGAGCAGAGTGACTTCATGATCTCACCAGTGCTGTCTCATGGGACTGTGGCTGCTTGAAATTAATGACCTCCAAGGCAAGTGTCTTCTTTACTTTGGCCAAGTCGGCTTCTCTTGCTGCTTGTAGTAAGGAATGTCCTTTGAATTCATCTGCAGGGGAATAAACAATATTCACAACTGTCAGATCTCTATAACATTAGTTTAGAAAAACAAATGTTTAACAGGGCAAATGTATTTCCTTAGCTGGCTACATGGACTATCCTAATGCATTCTCCCAAATGACTCTTGTAAAATGTAAAAGAATATTTGGGGCTGAAAGTTAACAGGGTGCCTCTTTTAATGGTACCCTCAATTAAAATGATTTTTGCAGGCAAAATTAGTTTAGTATTTATTTATTTATTACATTTTTATACCGCCCAATAGCCGAAGCTCTCTGGGCGGTTCACAAAAATTAAAACCACAGTAAAACACCCAACAGGTTAAAACTCTTTAAATGAGCCTGAATATACTCTGTATAAAAGGAGGACTATCACATTGAACCAATACACTTCAGATTATAAATCAGAACTATCAAAGCTATTGATAGAAAAAAAATCTAACAAGGCAAAGCATTTGCAGGGGAAAGGCTTCTGAACGGATTAATGCCTGAGTCAGTAATTAACTTTGTTAAGGCTGAATGACGGCTCCTCTCTACTATTCATAAACAAATCAATAGAAGGAATTTAGATTAAAGATTAGTACTCTACTTGCTTGCCACAGGAAAATCACTTTTGCTCAATTTCCTGGCCAAATTCAAGAATGAACAGTTGACACTGAAATAAAGAGCCGAACCAGTGAAATTCCCAAGTGGGGAAATTTAGTTACAACCCAACATTTTCACAATATGGCTCAAGGCCAAAGTTAGCACATGAAAATGAGAATGATGAATCCTAAATAAAAGGTCTTTCAAACTTTTAAATAGATTAAATAACACAGATTAAATAACACAGTATATAGACATTGACTCTACAATGTCACCCAAACTAAGAGGTTTCTTATACAAGCACAAATATGCACATTTAGTCCATGGCTGTATGAGAACTTCTCCATTAACTGCAATATTGGCCTGGTTCAGACAACATGCTAAACCATGCTGCTTAACCACAAAATGGTTAAAGGCATTCCCTTAACCATTTTGGGGTTAAGCAGCATGGTTTAGTGCAGTGGTTCCCAAACTTTTTCAGGTAACCGCCCCCTTGGTTCCACAAACTCATGCCCAGTGCCCCCTGCGCGCGGCCCCTTTAAATGGGAGACACCCGCCGCAGGCTTGCTGAGGGCGGGAAAAGAGAGCAAACGCCTCTGTTTTGCAGCCAGTGTGGCAGGGCACACCAAGCAGGCTATGTCTCTTCATTAGCGTTTTGGTGCTTTTGAAACATTTCAATTCACCGTCAAAAGGACTCTTCTTAAATGGTATTAATACATGCATGGATTCTTCCCCTACATGGCTTGGGACCAAACTACCTTCTCCCATAAAAATGTCCCTGGGTTTTAAGACCTTCTGGAGAGGCGCTTCTCAGAAAAGACCACCTCGCGCACCCCCTGCTGCCCCTTTGCCTCTTAGCACCCCCCTGCCACCCCCTTGCCTCTTAATGCCCCCCTATGCAATCCCACCATCCCCAAGGGGGCAGTACCGCCCACTTTGGGAACCACTGGTTTAGTGTTGTCTGAACCAGGCCATAGTGGAAAACTCCTACATGCATGTCTACTAAATGTATGGAACAGAAGCCTACGCTCAATGTGAATTTAAGGTAAGGATGAGCAACTCATGGCTAATGGGCAGCACATGGCCCCAGCCGCCCCACACTAAACTCAGCAGTAAAAACTCCCTCAAAAATCAGTACTTACCCATATGTGCTATGCAGCAGCTATCGAGGGCTAAAAGGGTCAAATTTGGCTTGAGAACAAACCACACAGAGTTTGTTGTTAAAACTCTTTGCTGATCGTCTCTCAACAACTTAAGAGTTCCAGGTTTGGATGTAACATCACACACCCGTTCCTGGGATGTTTATGAAACTGGACAGGAAGCAGAAGCAGCAAACATGTGGGAAGGAGCATACTACCCAATCCTGCACAGCCCCAACAACCCATGGGTTGTTACGTGGGGACCGAGTCATAGAAGGATATGCCTCACTGAAGGAGAATGAACATGGCTTCTGCAAATGTGTGCCCCATCTCACTAACCTTTAAGTAATCTTCAGAGTGTTAACAAGCATGTGGATAGGGGCCACCTGGCAGACATCATTTACTTGGGACTTTCAAAAGTCAGAAAAGGAATCGAAAACAAAAAACGCCAATATCATAACGCCTTCATACAAATCTACAGTACAGTTGGAAAACTATGTACCGTTCCAGTTACTGCACCTCGAAACAGATAGTTTAGCGCTGGAGAAGGTGCAAAAAGGGGCTGGAACAACTCCTCTATGAGGAAAGGATACAATGTTTGGGACTTTTTCACTTAGAAAAAAAATGGTGAATTGTGGGGAGTCATGATAGAGGTGTATGTATACAAGTGTGGACAAAGTGAATCAGGAGAAGTTTTTCTTCCTCTTATAATACTAGAATCTGGGGTTATCCAATGAGACTGAATGATGGAATATTCAGAACAGATAAAAGGAAGTACTTCTTCACACACACATAGTTAGTTAAACAACAGAATTTGCTACCACAAGATGTAGTAATGCCACCAACTTGGGACAGCTTTAAGGCTATCAGTGACTAACTGATGATGGCTATGTATTTCCTCCAGTTTCAGTGGCAGTATGCCTCTGAATACATGTTGTTCGGGAACACAAGCGGGGCGGGGGTAATATTGGGCACCTGCTCTACTTTTGAGCTCCCTATAGGCATCTGATTGCCCACTGTGAGAAGGGAATGCTGGACGAGATATGCCTTTTTACAATTTGGAACCATTTATTCTCCTTCTACTAGTCATGGTAGGTGGGGTCAAGAAACTACCACAGGCACTAAAACCATATTCTCTCTGCTGAAAATCCTACGCAGCAATTCCTCTGGCTTCTAAGATTTTATCAGGATTCTCCACACAAAGGTAATATTACAATCATCGTGGGGGAAAAAACTTGAAATTCTTAAGGAACTGAAATCTGTAGCCTATAACAGATTCTGTGCCTTTTCCACAAATCACAGCATGCATAGAGCCCTGCCTGGTTGTGAATGACAACATCTTGCACTCTAGAGATACGTACAGGTGAGCCTTTCTTTCAGCTCAGGTGTTGGGGCCATGTCAACAGCGCTCTTGCCATGACAGTTGACTAATGTTGGATCTGCACCATGGCTGAGTAATAAAGAACAAACTTCCACACGATTCTTGGAAGCAGCTTCATGTAATGGAGTAAACTGCCAGAGATCCATTGCATTAACACAGGCTCCATGCTAAATAAGGAAAGAATATAAGATGAGTAAAAAAGTTCACACGTATTTTAACATACTGCTAGCATCGTGGACCGTTTTTCTTTTTAAATAGTATAGGTTTTATCAACTAAATGAAACTTAATTAGAATGAATTGGTTTTATTACAATAATGTCCAAATAATTTAATAAATACAAGATCGGAAATATGTGTTCTAGGTTTGTTGTTCAGATGTATATTGAAAAGTCGAAGTGTATCTCAAAATACAAGATTATGAGATTAATAAAAAGCTCCGTTTCCTTTAGATTTGGTGTAGCAGAGTAGTTGAGTCGCCATTTTAAATCCCAGCTCCACCATGAACACAGTTGTTGATCTGGGGCAGGTAATGTGGGGGTATTACTATCCTACCTTATAATAGTGGAGTACGGACCATGTCTGTTATTACTTTGCCTTGGGTAGGGATTGTCTTCCTACTGATATCTTAAGCCACTCTGGGAGCCTTTTTGGCTACAGAGTAGGGTAAAAATGCTTTAAATAAATAGAACAGAAAAGGCTGTAGGCGTTGTTAAAAGCCACCCCCCCCCCCCGGATTTAGTGAAATGACTGTGGAAGACAGCTCCAAGAGATGTAACCCTAATTAATGCTGTACCACAAAAAACAAAGACTTCAGTTAATCATGAGTTGCATATGTGACTCTTTGGAAAATGAATCTCTCTGATGGAGAACTGGGTGTCCCTGAAACATTGTTTTCTTATTTATCTGCGTAAACAGAAAGAGACATCCATGAAGCTATTTCTCTCCTCAACACATGCTGCATACAGCAAAGTGTATTTATTAAAGCATTTCTATCCTACCTTTGGGTCCACAGAATCTACAAAGCTGCTTATGAAATGTAACTTAAAATACAAATCAACACACAACACAATATATGAGTAGTAAACAGGACAAAATACTACATATTAGTCATCACACAACTATGAAATGTATCATAAAGGAATAGCTTCTCTTTAACGTACTTTCAACAGCAGTTCAGTAACTTCAAAATGTCCATAGGAACACGCATTGTGGAGGGGCACAAGTCCACTAAAATACATTTAAAAATTAAATTGCATTACTAAAAACATTAAATAATTTAAAACCGTATTCACCACAAGAAAACTGACAATTAAACAATTTTGATCTTAATTAAATTTTAAAGCAATAGTCTTTTTTTAAAATGCAAGGTCATCGTTTCTAGCTACTTGTAGGATTATAAAAATCTGAGCATGTAAACATAACGGACACACATAACTTTCTAGCTATACGTATTATTAACTGGCTGCAATCTAGAGAATTCTTTTCGGTGTACCCATAGACTTGCCATGTGAAGTAAAAGTCAGCTGCCGCTCTTCCCCTGTACCTCAAACTGGTTTTAAAACTCTCTAGAATTTCAGAAGTGGCTTGCCATTCGGACAAAATCGTTATGCCCAGAACTTTGCAGAGATGCAGATGAAGCTGCCTGGTTTTCTGGGATGCACCCAGAGAGTTGCTTCCCATAAAGACAGTTGGTTCACCATAAGTAACCTTCTCCACCAACAGTCAAATTCACAATGTATTTGATCTGTTCTAGGCTTTATTCGTGGTTTGCAGGGGTAGACAGGAGCCCAAACAGACTGGCCAGTATGTGGCCTTAGAACAGGAGTGCAGAACTTCAAGCTTGGGGGTCAAATCTGGCCCTCTGGAGGTTCCATTCCAGCCCTCTGGAGTTCCCCGGAAGGACCACGCCCCCTTCCTCTGGCCCTACTCCTTCCCCACTCCAACCACCAATCATTTGATGATTTCCGTGCTTTCCTGCCGTTTCTTCCCCATTCTAAAACGCCTCTCCAAAAGCTTAAGTTATGGGCAGTATAGGAGCTTTACGTTCAAATATGCTGGTATTTTGATGTGTTTCGCCATGCCCCCTTTGGCTCACCCCTTTTGCTACCATCAACTCTGCCCACCACTGGAATGTGCCTCCCGAGAGCTTTTCCAAAAAGGAATTCAGCCCCCACAACGAAAGAGGTTCTGCAGCCCTGCCTTAGAACTGGCTCCAGAATCCTTTGCAACATGCTGGGATTCTATGGAAGAAGTGATTAGGTTTCCTGGGCGATGAGTCAACGCAGAACGCCTTACCAGAATATGGAATACTCTAACCCAAAGAGAGATGGGGCGTTTTGTTTTTTCACTTTAAAATCAGCACAAAGAGGCAGTCTGACCATGCTATTCCACAATCCAATCATGATCACCATTATTACATTATTATTTATACAATATTATCTATAGGACACCCCAGAACATAAAGTTTTCTGGGCAATTACAAAAACGTAGCAGTAAAACAACATCAGAGAAGGTAAAGAACAAAACAGAGAGCAAAGAATAAAAATCAAGAAAACCAAAAATTGGTTTAAAAGCTACAAGACTTCCCGGGGGGGGGGGGGGGAGGGAGTTTTTGCCTGGCCCTAAAAGTACATTAGAGGAGGCACCAGGTGCACTTCTATGGGTACCAGTACTGAAAAGTTCCTTTTACTTGCAACCACCATACCTCACAACCACTGTCAAAGCCAGTGAGCTGGTTCATAAGACTCAACAAGCCATGATGGATTGTTAGCCTTGTTTGTTTCAGAGTGGCTTGCTGTATTGTCTGAACCTGGCATGGTTTCCTCAGTGTCGTTTCTTAACCACACACAAGCCACCCTGACTTGTTGTCGGATTGTTCAGGGTGGCTTGTTTTCAGAGTGGCTTGTTGTGACATGTGAACCCAGCATGATGGCTTTTCTGTGGCTTGTCACAAAGGGCTACAGAGCCACCTGACAAGAAGAGGGGAACTGGTCATTCCTCATAATCTTGCTAACAATATCCCCTCTCTATTATGTCTTGAAAGGTCTTCCATTTTCTCATCTCCCCAGACAGCCACACCATTTTTTTTTCGCCTTCAGGGAAATTTGCACACATCTAATATTTTTAACAACTTTGGGAGATTTGTGCAAATTTACCATTATTTTCCCCACCCTCGGGGAGATTTCCACAAATGTAACATTTTTTTCTACTTCGGGGAGATTTGTGCAAATCTAACTTGTTTTTTCTTTCTTTCAAGGAAATTTGCACAAATTCACTAAAGTGCAAAATAAATTCTACCCTACTAATGAGCACATTTGCATTAATTAGTGGAGTAGGCTGCTGAGATTGTGCTGCAAAGGCCCGTGAGACACATTCTGGGAGCAGGCAGGAGGACTAAGGGGGAAACAAGCCATGGCAAGCCACAGAGCGTCTGATCATCTATTGGGAGTAATGATGGTTAACGAGCAAACAACTAACCCACTATATCTTTTTTGGGGGTTTCATTGTGACATGTGAACCGGACATTACATAATGATACCATTTTACATACCCCTTATCCTTTGCATGGACATCAGCCCCATGCTGAAGCAAAAGCTGAACTATCCGAACTCTGTTGTATCCTGCAGCCAAATGTAACGGAGTCGACTGTAATAAGAGATAGCAACAAAAGAAGGAAGTTAAGAAGCTTTCCAGCAAAGAACCAAGCTTTCACACTGACCGGTATTGTACTGACAACCTGAAGTGGGTGTTGATAGTAAATATACATCAATATCTTCCTTGTTTTTGCTTTCTGCTCCCAACTGTCTCAAAGAAAATACTTCCAGGCCACTGCCTTATTAACGACAGTCCAAATTGCATCCTTTCTCCATTAGTTAACTATTGAAATACTATCTCCATTTCAGGGCTGTTCATTTGCTTTCACAACAGAAGAGAAGTGAAATGCACCCTAAAAGAAAAAGCACTTTCATCTTAGATATAAAAAACCACAACAGTTAAGGTCTAGTGGTCATATTTACGTAGAAACTTTGCTGCTCCAGTTGCCTGCTTCTGAGTAGGATTGTCATCTAATTAAAATCAAATCAATTTTAAAGTCACCAATTAATTACATACAACAAGATAGCTTTTGAGACAGGCATAGAGGCTCAGTTCAGACAACACATTTCTCTATGCAGTGGGAAAACTCCACTCAACAGTTGAGTTTTTAGGGGGTACCACACAACATGTTCTAACTCCACTACTGCGTGACTGTGGGCTCCCATGGAGTTGCGTAAAAGGCAATGTGACATTTGATTGTCAGTTCCTCTGCCCTCTCTCTCCTCCCCCAGTCCTCCCGACAGTATCCCATCAGCCATTTCTGCAAAAAAACACAATCCCAGCGGCTGTCCTAGAGCGCCCCTCCCTCCTTTCGCCGCTCTTGCCAGACAACTCTGTAGCCAGTGGGAGAAGTCCACCCCATGCAACAGGAAACTCAACACAACAGTTGTGCAGGAATTCTCCTCTGCACAGTGTGGATATTCAGCATGGAGTTTTTCCTTTAAAAAACCCTCCACCGTGGGGTGGAGTTTTCACCCCAGACAACACATTTCTCAATGGTAGTATAAAAACTCCACCGTTGAGAAACGTGTTATCTGAACTGAGCCATACTCTTTTTTTCAATATTTTCCATTAAAAACAACTAATGACCACTAGTAATGCATCCAGTTTATACTTTTGTACAGATTTTTTTTAAAATTATGAACTGGATGTGCTACTAGAGGTCATTTGTTTGCTTCTGAAGTGCTGTATCATACACATTGCCTCCATAGCGGTTATTTTCCATACATAAATTATTACAATGATACATACAAAAGAAAAACATTCTGCCAATAATATTTGGCCCTAGAAGACCGACTTTACAAAAGTTTCTAATAAATACAAGAGCCACTGTTTCAACATCAGTGTATTAGTTTCTCTCCAATACTTCACATTCAGATTTTTTGCAATTCTAATTACGTAACCAGACCGTTCTTTATCATTTTGTTATATTCATGCCCCCCCCCCCAATCCGAATCACCACTTTTTAAAGCTAAAAAGCCTCAAACAATGTAACTTTTCCTCATAGCTGAGTTGGCCTCCTGATCATTTTGGTTGTCCTTTTCTGCACCTTTTCCTGCTCTATAGGATCTTGTTTGAGGCGTGGTGACCAGAAATGTACACGGTATTCCAAATGGAGTCACATTGTAGATTTTTATAAACGTATTAAAATATTGGCAATTTTATTTACGAATCCTTTCCTGAAGATCGCAGCACCAAATGTTTTTTCACAGCACCAAACGTTGGGTCGACCTTTTTATCAAGCTAACCGCCCACAACCCCAAGATCCCTTTTCCTTTTCAGTCACCACCAGTTAGCGCAGATTCCATTTGTGTATATGTGAAGTTAGGATTATTACCTTTCTCCAATGGGCATCACTTTACGCTTTCTTATGCTGAACCACATTTACCATTTTAATGTCAATTTCCACAGTTTGGAGTGAGCCTTTGGAGCTCTTCACAATTCCTTTTTGTTTTACCCACCCTAATAATCTGGTGCCATCACTAAACTTGGATACTTCACTTTTCATCCCTCACTTCAGATTATTATTTTTAAAAAACTGCTAAAATGCATTGTTTCCTTACAGATCCTTGGGGAGCCCACTTTTTACATCCCTCCATTGTGAGACCTATTCATTTATTCCTACTAGTTACCATGGTCCATAAGCACACCTCTTATCCCATGACTACTATACTTGCTTTGTTGAAGGTCTTTTTCAAAAGTCTGAGTGAATGATGTCTAGCAGATTGTCAATAAGCATTGGATAGGGGCAATTTCAAAGAACACTAAAAGGTTAGCGAGACAGGGCACACATTTGGAAAAGCCATGTTAGTTCTTCAGAAAGCCATGCCCTTCTATTTGATTGATCATTTTATCTTTAATAATGCTTTCCACCAATTTACCAAGAATAGACATTAAGCTATCAAGGCCTCTAATTTCCAGGTATTCCCCTTGAATCCTTTGAAGAAACTGGCGTTACATTAGCCATTTTCTAGTTTTCTTGTACAATCTTGCCAAAGGCAGAGAGGTGGGTGGCTACCAGGAGGAGGGCCTTTTCTATTCTGGCACCCTGGCTGTGGAATGAGCTCCCTAGAGAGGTTCCTACATTGTACTCTTTGTGGAGCAAAATGAAGAGCTTTTTTATTTTCCCAGTATTTTGGCAATTTACTATCCTAGTCTTTTAACTCTATTTTAAATCTGCATTTTAAATCTCTGCTCATTCTATTCTGGTTGTACTTTTGTGCTGTGGTTTTAAGCTTTCATATTATATTTTATGCTGTACTTATGGTTTTAACTTTTGTGGACTGCCCGGAGAGCTTCAGCTATGAGGAGAGACTGAAAGAAATGGGGATGTTTAGCCTTGAGAAGAGAAGACTGAGGGGAGACATGAAAGCCCTCTTCAAGTCCTTGAAAGGTTGTCACACAGAGGAGGGCCAGGATCTCTTCTCAATCATCCCAGAGTGCAAGACACGGAATAATGGGCTCATTACAAGAAGCCAGATTCCGATTGGACATCAGGAAAAACTTCCTGACTGTTAGAGCAGTACAACAATGGAACCAATTACATAGGGAGGCTGTGGGTTCCCCAACATTAGAGGCCTTCAAGAAGCAGCTGGACAGCCATTCATCAGGGATACTTAAAGGTAGATTCCTGCATTAAGCAGGGGACTGGACTGGGTGGCCTTATAGGTCCCTTCCAACTCTGGTCTCCAACTATTCTATGATTCTGTTATCTTCTTAGGAACGTTAGATATTTTTGTTAGAGTTCAGCAATTTCATATTTGAGGTCTTTAAGAAATCTTGGATAGATGCCATCTGGATCCATTGGTTTTCAATTTGTCAATGAAGTCTAGAACTTAAATGTATTTGCCTTGATTTCTCAGCCTCTCTTCCTGAAAATATCAGTTCAGCCTGGGGGATACTGAGAATTATAGTGACACACATCTAGAGGGCACAAGGTTGGGGAAGGCTGGGTGAAAAGTAGTTTATTTAAAAAGACACTTCGCCTCGTAGGCTGATTTATTTCTCTCTGCTGCTCTGCATTTTCTTAATTTGTAATTTAATTTAATTATGTTTCAATTGCTATTTTTTAAATCTGATCTTATTTTATTGTGATATTGCTTATTTGTTAAACAGATTGTTTTGAGCATGGTTTTTATTGGGCATGTTTTATGGAAAGGCATGGAATTAGTGCAACAAATTATACATTAAATAAAAACAGAAATTAAAATTAAAATGAGAGGAAGGGATTTCCTTGCCCAGAAAATCATATAATCTCAATATAGAGCAGCAGACCACAGGGAGAAAGAGTCAAGGAAAAGCAGAGAATGACTATGAGGAAGTGCATTACACATTCAGTTATGGTTCCATTCAGTTATGGGAGTATATGACCAATGCTATAACACAAGTACCCCAAAATCCTGATACTGGCTAAAAAAGCATATACAATTCCTACAAGAAGCACCATGCAAAGTTCCTAATAATACATCTCTGATAAAAGTCATATTCCTTGGGATTCTCTGCATAGTACTTCTTGGTATTCACTATATGGATCACAGATGATTTTTATACAGCCCAAAACTGCACAGCAAACATGACCAATCCATATTGTTTTTAAAATGTCCAAGATGTTCATTAAAGCCTATGGGTCTGAGCAATGGTCTGTTGTGGCATTTTAAAAAGTATAATATAAAGAAAGTTTTCTGTCATGAACACTCCCAAAGTGGTAGAATTTATTATCCAGTTAACCGTTTTGATATAAGAGGCTATTGCAAAATTTGTATTTGCAAATGACAATGCCATTTACCCATTAAGCCAGATGCTATAGAAGACTGTGGCTTGTGAGATATTTCCTCTAGCTGAATAACCCTTCATAAAATGTATTTTAAGTTTCAGACTGCAGAGATGGTGCCAGATGTGCAAACTAGGAAGAAAAGCACTTATATTTATGGATTCAGGAACAATGTAAAGAACTATCAAGCTAGTTCAATTTGGAACCTTGAACGGGACCTTTGGACTTTACTTTTCTCAAGATTACAGCCCTCCATGCTGGAGAGCAAACAGCTTTTGAAACTCCTCTGAGATTCAAAAGTAGTGGTCAGAGTTAGGGTCAATTTTTAAAAATAGAATTCCACTGGCCTAGGACAAGCCCCTTGCATGAACCTAAATAGCACTTTAGATCCCAATAAAAATAAACTTTGTAGGCTTGGAAACATAGCCTCCACAATGCAATTAACCTAAAGAAAGGTTTAAAATATGTTAATGTTTCCCAGTTACTTCAGCACATACATCATCATCATCATCATCATTAATCTTCTTGAGGATTTACCATCCGCATGATTTACCATCCGCCTGCTGTTTCATGCAGTCAATATTTTCTTTGAGGTCTCTTCTCCCTGCCTCTGGCTTGCCAACTTTCTCCCAAATAATTTACTTCTTTGGACTGTCCCAAACGCAAAACACGAGTGAGCTAAAGCTCTAATCTAGCTCAAAATTATAGGGCAGTCCAAAGCACAGGCTAGAATGTCTGATTTATGGTACTTGTGGCCAATACAAGCTTCTCTCTTCTCTGAAATTCAAGACATGACATTTCTTACTCGGCCATTATCTTCTGAGGAAACCTTTTGCCTATTCGGCAAGTATTGTGCTTCTGGCATTGAGACTAAAATAACTTTCTACTGCCTGTGTGCAAAAGTAAAGGCAGCAAGCACATAACGTTGGGCCTTTAAATATGAGTTTGCCCTCTAAGTCTGCTTACAAAATTATGGAATTGTCATGTCAAATACTGTCATATGTCTGACTTGAAACCTCCATTAAATAGAATTTTAGTTCATTCCTCTCTTTAATGCTTCCCCTCCCCAGTTCTGGGGTTCTAATATTTTAGGGTCTTGCCTTTGGAAAGGAAGCTCTGCTAACTGTATCCACAGTTGAGCACATTCTCTTCCGGGTATCTTTGGCAGTGATACACTGAAATCCATAGAACCATGAAAGCCCCCAATATAGCACTATAGTGCAGCAGTGACTAGATTCAATTCCTTTCAGCAAACGTGACTTTCAGAAAATTTAATTTCTTAAAATTGTACGGACTGGAGTATTTGCTCCTCTTCTCTTAGTCATCCATGTTTAAGAACTATTTTAATAACATCCTGAAAAAAAAAAATGGAAGTTTGCTGTCTGAATGGCAGCTTTTAAAGATGGAACAAAATGGTGCTAACCAGCATACAAACTGCAATACTAAATATGAACAAAATTAAATTAAAACGTTTATTTGAATCCATTACCCCAATTTTTGTTCATATTTAGTATTGTAGTTTGTATGCTGGTTAGCGCCATTTAGTTCTGTTTATTCCAACTGCTGCCTTCTATTTTGTATACTTAGCTTTTAAAGATGCCCTAATTAGTAATTTGAATATTTTGTGCTAAGATAAACTAAATGAAGGTGGATGATCTTCCACAGGTTGACATTTATCCTTAATGTTTCCAATATCAATAGCTTGGGTCTACTGGATTCTCCTCTCACATAAATGGGTAAAAAACACACTGCTTCAGTCAAAACCTATTATGAACCTGCCGATGAATAAAAGTACAGATCCTGTCTCCAATTTAAGAAGGCTAAATGAGAACAAGAAAATATGGGTGCAATTGTATGTCCCTTGGACAGCGTCAAGTGAACATAGGATTTTTTGGTTTCTGGGATGTGAGACTGGAAACAGGGCCTGACCTCGGAGCCCAGAAACTGCACTCCTCGCCTCCTTGTAGCCGGAGTGGTCCAGGCTGGTTACATCTCCACACTCGGAAATGGAGCATGGAGACAGCAAAAAGGGAGCAGCCCTGGGGTGGGGAGCTCAGAAGCTGAGCTTCCTATGCACCACATGACCTCCCTGCATCCCACTCTAAAGCTCCCAGGCTAGATAGGAGGAATAACCTGTCTAGCCAAAAATGCAGGGCGGCCGGAACAAAGAGGAGAGAACAAAGAACTCAGTCCCTGAGTTCAGAGGCTTACGAGTATCTCCATAGGATTGCACCCTTAGCTGCGGACAATTTACAAGCTTCCCTCAACTTTTAGATTCCAGGCTGAAAATTCAAGTGCTTGACAACTGCCGGCTCATCTAAATTGGGGCCTAGCAACTGGGAAAGGGTCTTGAAGAGACTGGGACAGAGAGGGCATCTTAATCTGTGATTAGCAGACCAGCATGAAATAGCATTCTGAATTTGTGAGCACAAAGGTACTCTGATCACAACATGTCTATTATTAGACTGAATGTATCTGTGTAGCAGGGACGTGCTAAAAGACCATAAAGGAGGTGCCCCTTAGGCTTTTAGGTTTACCTATCTAGTGAATTCTAGGTTTACATATCTTAGGGCATGTCTAGACCTGGGTATGGGAGGGGAAGGATCTCGCAATATGGTGATCGCGAGATCCTCCCCCTCAGTCTACAGGTTGCTTGAGCCTATCCAAGTATCTTGAGAACATCCTCAAGCTGTACCAACTGAAACTCGTCCATCAAAACTGGAGAAGGCTGTGCTCTGGATAGCTCATCTGATTCACCTGCTTTAACACTGGAGTCTAGTGTTAGTGACAGAGCTAGTTGGCCCCGGCTACCATTAGCTATCCGCTGTCCCACCAGCCCTAATGGGCATCAACCACCAGTGGTCAGGGAGCTCCTGCATTCAAACACATGTATCTCTTGGGTTGGGTGTTATCTTCTATGAATGATAATACAATTGGGAGAGAAAGTAAAAAACCTGTGATCCACTCCCAATCTCACCTTGCATTGAGGGAGGAGATTCATGTCTCATCAAGACCTATATTTTCTCAACTAAGTGAACATGGTCACAGAAGTTTGTAATATAATGTCCCTAGTCAGAACTGGAGTTCTACTGGCTCATGCAGCACAGAACTATAATAAAACAAATTTTATAAACTGAGTTCAATAGTTTCTGAGAAATACTGTAGAATTATCACTAGATTAAATGCATTACCAAGGCAATTTAACATTGAGTAATATAACTAATTCAAGCCAACATTAATCCACAGTGCTAAGCATTTCGGAATATTTAAGACAGAGCAAAGCTCCTTCCAAATCATTGAATACTATCTTCCTGCCATGCGTTGTTATTTCTTCCTTGTGCTGGGGTGATCATTGCAGCTTGTTAGCATAGTAGTGGCAATATTCTCATCCCTGTTTCTGCTAGGTTGATATTCTGCTGCGAGGAGCCATCACACAAAAGGACAGTTCAAATGCAGAATGCATTATCACCCATATGTTGTTTCATTCTTACAAGAGAGCTATGCATTTCTTTGTCTCACTATATGTATTTGGATGCGCTACACACATACACACACATAGAATGTCTTTAAATTATTCCCATTATAGGGTGTTTCTTATGACCAGCTTCCACAACAGTTTGAAGTTAACAGTGCCATCCAATGCACATCTACTCAAGAAAAAAGTTACATTGAGTTCAATGGGGTTTACTCTCAGGCAAGCAGTTGTAGGATTGCAGCCTATGTACGGGAATACAGAAAGGTGCATGCTGGACAATTTTATCTTCTCTTTTTGCTTTCTTCTGCCTTGGCCCAGCCTCACTCTTACAAAAACAACATATCAAACAAAAATGAAATGCCCATGACTGATAGGTAGAAGCACTCCAACTTCACTGGCAACAACCCACAGTGACAGAGGCATTAATTCATTTTTATGAGAATGTATGTGTAGGTTTATCAAGCTTATGATGAGATTTAATTGTCCCCAGAAAGAGGAAGCCCACAGTTGCTCTGGATTTATTACTGAGAAAGGGTACCAAGGCACAGTAAATGGCGTCTCTGTCCTTATTGCAAACCTTTAGTAATGATAGTGTTTTAAAATATATCTCTTTTGAGGATAAATACGAAATAACTTGCCAACGAGAACCGGTAAATAAGCAAGAAGTCTGAATCCTTGTAATTGAAAACAATCTCCTCTCCTTCCACCTGGAATACCAAAACTCTTCCTTCTAAATACAGAACATTTAAAGAGATCCAAGGTAAAACATACCATTACTTGATTTTCCTAACTAAGATGGCTCCATGGGAATAAATTCGTATTTGCCTGAAACAAAATAGCACCTAGTTAATGAAAGATCATGGGACCATAGTTAGGTTTTCCGAACTTTTTTTCCTATTTTAAAAACAGAGAAACTTTGCACTCCTATAGGGTTAGATCCAGATGTTCTCCTCCTTAAACAGAAGGTCTTCTTCCATTCAAAGAAAGAATCAAAATCCAGTGAAGGCTCCTTCTAGAAGGAAGTGGAAGGGAGGCTATTTCCTTTGATTTCCCCCTTCTCTGTGCAGCACCACCTCCTCCCCCAGCACCACTTCCTACATAGTTCAAGGGTTCTCTAACACTCCAGAGCAGTTCTACAGGGGCCATAGGGTGAATCAAGAGGGAGGAAAAACCCAAAGAACAATTATGGACCAGGAGCAGCTTAACAATTTAGCTGATTAGCTAAGGATCGTTGATCAGAACGTTACTGGCATCTTTGTTTCCTCTGTTGGAGAGAAGTTTAAAAGTGTCAGCATTTTGTAAGGTTGTATACATTAGCAAGTTTTCTACTTTACAGATGAGGCTTTTAATGAAGGGCTTAGATATCTCAAGAATGAACGAAAATCAGAAAATATGTTTTCCCTGACTAACTCAAACAGCTGTTTGTTTTTGTATGTATGTGCATTACATTTCTAATCTATCTTTCCTCCAAAGAGCTCTGGCCCACCCCATTTTATTCTAACAACCCATTATGGTAGGGTCAAGCTGAGAGACTGTGACTATGCCAAGGCCACCCAGTAATCTGCATGGCGGAGTGGCAATTGAACCATGATCTTCCGAGTCCAACACTAACCACTACACCGCATTGGCTCACTGATTAGAGAAACAGAGAAGATATTATAGAGTCAATGAATCTCCCATAGGGGTTATAGCATTGTGATAATCCTTTTAAATCTCTGCATAAAGAAGTGAAAAGTTTCCCGACTAAAAATAGTGTCTGGGTGTCAGCTAGGGACAACCGGGAGCAGACTAATGCAAGTGATTTGGGGTGGTTATGCAAATGTGGCTGTTTGGTTGGGCTAAAAATCTTCCCGTTTGCATTTTTGTTGTTAACTAATAAATGATTCCCCCACAATATTTGGGATTTGAGAGTAAGGCACACCCAGCGTTTGGAAAATAAAAATTCTTCTTGTAGAAGTATATTCACCGCTGTTGCAAGTCAATGATTTTTTGTTCAAAAATCTGTTAACTTTCCAATCTTACCACCTTTTAAAAACACAACCAAAAAACTAAACATCTTCCAAGATCCTCTCTACTGTAATGAAATACAAACCAATGGGAAGCTGGGTAAGAATTCACTGGTGTATAATACTTCAAAATAGGGGGCTTTGTTTGCTTCCCTCAAGAATTAAGATTTACAATCTGTAAGAAAAGGAATGGTTTTGTACATTACACAGTGTGGAGAATAGAAAAGAAAAATGACACATATCCCATTCTCAACAATCCTAACATCTGAAATTGAACGCTGTTCAGCGTGGGGTAGTTGTTAGTGTCAAGCCAGGACTGGTGATACCCAGGCTCAAATCCCCACTGTCCTGAAACTCATTGGATGGCTGTGGGCCAGTCACTGCCTCTCAACCTAACCAACAATCACAGATTATTGTGAGGATAAACAATCAGCGTGCATGTGTGAGACAGCGAGAACCATGTATGCTGCCCTAACCACCTTGGGAGTAGGGTGGGATAAATACATACATATATATCCACCCCGGTCTCCTTAAATGCACAAACTCCTGATAGAGAGACATGTATATTAGACCTGGAAGAGACGTGGGAGTTTATTTATTTATTTATTTATTTATTACATTTTTATACCGCCCAATAGCTGAAGCTCTCTGGTCGGTTCACAAAAATTAAAATCATGAAGAGCAGAAAAACAACCAACAACCTAAAAACACAAATGCAAAATACAATATAAAAAGCACAATCAGGATAAAAACCGCACAGCAAAAATTTATATAGGTTAAAATATGGAATTAAAACAGCAAAGTTTAAATTTAAGTTAAATTTGGTGTTAAAATACTGAGAAAATAAAAAGGTCTTCAGTTATCGCAAAGATGTACAGAGAACAAGAAGATGAGTTAGCTGAATCTCCTATTTCCCCACATTAAGTACTGTTCAAAATCACCCCTAGGTTGTTTAGATGTATCGTTGTAATTATATCATGACCACAGAAAGGGAAAGTAGACTCTTGTTCTCATTTCCACATGGAAAATTGTTTTTAAGGCTTCTCAAGCTAGTTGTATTTTCACATTTCATCAATCCACATGAGGCAATGGGAAAAATATGGAATGGCCCTCTCTCTGGGTAATAGTTAAGAAAAGTAGTGAAGTACTACAAAGTCAGAGCCTTGTGAAATAAGAAGCATGCAGTTGGATCACACACATCTGTAGGATGTGAGAGAGGTTTTTTTTAAAATCTGAATTGGTGTAGCAGGTCCCAATGGGCCTCCATTATGTTGAGGGGCTTTGTTGTTAAGTATGCACAGCATGAAAAGGAGTAATTTGTGTTTCAAGCTGCTTCTATTCTCATTTCCAGCACTGTATAACTATATGGTAGACAGTGCCAGGAACAGACTTTAAATAATGTAAAGCAAATTGTTAAACAAAGGCCAGAGATCTCATGACAGCCCTTTATAGAATCCCATCTTGCGCCATAAAGATTTAATTAGATGGTGGGCATGCATATCCATAAAACCGTCATATCCATTTATGGTGCAATCCTAGGCATGTTTCGGCAGAAAAAAGTCCTACAACTCCCAGCATTCTCCAAACTGGCTGGGGAATGATGGGTGTTGTAGGACATTTTCTGCCTAAGTATGCATAGGATTGTGCCTTTATTGCATTTGTTTAGTAATCAGGAGAGCTGCAACTCAGTAAGTTCCAATTTACTCATAGCAAAATCATTTCTGAACTGTACCCCTTCAGATTATATGTAAGGAATTGCACAAATTAATGCACCACCATGAATACACAATCTATCTCTGCAGACAGAAAACTAGGTATCTGGGAGAAGAGTTCTAGGCTTGGCTCCACTTGCCTTATTCCTGATATACGAGATTTCTACCTTTAGGGATTTGTGAGTAGGGATTTATTTGGAGTGGGTGGCGAGAGGACAGTCAAGCTCACGACTGTAGTGGTACAGTCTACATGATGAGTTGCATGTGTAGACTAGGCCGTAAGTCTAGCAGAAGTCTCTCACACAGTGTAAAAAAATGCTCATGACGACCCCACAGCTTTGAAGGA
The DNA here is from genome assembly GCF_023053635.1 of Elgaria multicarinata webbii. NCBI lineage: Eukaryota > Metazoa > Chordata > Lepidosauria > Squamata > Anguidae > Elgaria > Elgaria multicarinata. Next base: position 11,481,006 of record NC_086176.1, read on the forward strand.
AATAAAAGAATCAGCAGATGGTGTCAGCTCTTGAGTTATAATGTGTTTTATGATGTGTTTGAGGAATAGCAGTAAAAGCTGGAATAACTAACCACCATTCTAATTGGTCTATCAGTGAACAATGGCTAAATCAGTGATACACTGTAAAGAATGGCTTCTAAGGAGCTAACATATATTTGTTTTTAGGTGTTTACACTGTTTTAATTTTTCTATCTTAAAATTTTTAGACTATTTTTATTATATTGTATTTTTATTATTTGTTGTAAACCACCCAGAGAAGATTCAGCTATAGGGCAGTATAGAAATGAAATCAATCACCACCACTATAACGCCCCATAGGCAATCTGTCCTTATGCCACACACAGATTTCTGGATGTAAATAAGCTTCGCAAGAACTTTTGGAAAGTAATATCGTACACTGTGAAGGAAATGTACTTTAATGCAGTACTTAGCATCATTTTTTATAGTATTGTGCTAAATAGTTAATGCTACATAGTTTGTCTAGCTGAATTATTGACAGAGGGAGCAATGCCTCTGTCTAGGGGACATAAGTTTTTTCGGTTTCCTGGGTACAAGGTTGGAGAAGCAGCTCCGACCTCGCAGCCAGGAAACCACACTCTCTGCCCCTTCCCAGCTGAGACAGAGAACCACGCCGGTTACTTTTCCACACAGAGCACAGAGATGGGGAAAGGGGGTGTTCCTAGGGGCAGAGGGGGCTGGGTGGCCATTTTATGCCTTTTCCTACAGCCACCCCAGCCTCCTACCCTCCCCCTCCCCGAAGCCTCCGCTAGATGGCAAAAGTTGCCCATCTAGGTAAAATGCAGAGGGAAGCGCCAGGCAGCTCCATCTCTGCATATGATACTTGTAAGTCCCCAAGTTCGGTGCAACCCATAGGATTACACACTAATTGACTTTATTCTTGATATTAATGCTCTGTATTTTTATCTGTGATTTGCATTTTTCCTATTGACTTATTGCTAATGTATTTCACCAGTTGGCATTTTGAATTCAAACCAAAATACTTACCAATTCCTCATTTACAATTAAATTTATTGCCAAATAGTAAGGTCATAGATGCATTAGAAATGCTCACACAAATACTTGCACCCATTTATTTCTAAGAATATATAAAAAGCAAAACCTGGTAACTTGGTATTTGGAACATTTGGGGGTTATTATTTTCCCTGCAAAACACAAAACACAGATAATCTTTAGCTGTTACCAGTCAGGCGAGACACTTAAATACTACGTCAGTAGGAAACAAGCTTGAACTATGGACTCCATCAATACTATAAATGTCTTTCAAGATTATATTTAACTCTTGAAGGGTTACAGCCTCCTGTAACCTTCATGCAGAAATTACCTTTCAGTTGAGCAACATTATACCAAGTAGATTGAAAATAGGAAATATTAAGAAGTGAAGCACAGGTGGATAGTTTAAAATTCATTGTGTGTGGCTTCCTGGTGCTGAGACACTCATGTGCACAGTAGCCATAACTAACAATACTGACATTTTTATGGTGTACAATCGGTTCAGTTCATACTTAATAACAACCCATGGGTTATTTAAACTATGGATTATTGAGAAGCAAGCAAGCGGCCTGCCTCCCACCAGCTTGCAACTTGCCTTTTGCACCCACTATCACCAGCTACCCAGGAAAGCCCTGTTTCTGGGTTGTTTGATGAGATGTGAAAATCCAGAACTCTGGGTTGTTGATGGACAAAAAACCCCAACATTTTAACCCAACAATAAGCCATGGGTTCAAACTCTGGGTTCCTCAGTTGTTGATGAAAGTGGACGCAAAGCAGAAGCAGCGAGCATGCATGAGACAGCACCCTTGCTCACTCCAGCCCCGCCCCATCAATTCATGGGTTAAACAATGCATAAATTGCCGTAAGATGCAAACCAGGTGAATCTGGTTCTCCACACCAACCTTAATTTGCAAATTATCAATATATGAAAACATATTAATTTGATTTGCTGCAGCGTGTTAACCGAACAGATAACTGGCCCTGTTCAGACGACATGCTAAGCCACGCTGGTTAAGTGTTTTGAGGTAAACCTGATGGCTTAGTGTGTTGGGTGAACCGTGACTCAGCGTGGCGCGTGAACCATTCCTAACCAGGGTGGCTGTATAACCATGGTTTAAACACGCTCACTAACCATTTGCTGCAAAAAGGTTAGCAGCGTGTTGTCTGAACAGGGAGGGGGGGAATGTGAGTTAACTTGGGGTTGTTTAACCCATGGAGAACCCAAGGTGTGCAGGCCTTCCTTCGTCTCACATCAGTCCGCTGGTCTCTGTCCACCACTCTGCCGCCAAGATCATCTTCTTGACCCGCCGCTCTGACCATGTCACTCCACTTCTGAAATCTCTTCATTGGCTTCCAATTCACTCCAGAATCCAATATAAACTTCTCCTGTTGACCTTCAAAGCTTTTCACGGTCTAGCTCCTGCCTATCTCTCCTCTCTCATCTCACACTATTGCCCCGCTCGTGCTCTCCGCTCCTCTGATGCCATGCTTCTCGCCTGCCCAAGGGCCTCTACTTCCCTTACTCGGCTTCGTCCTTTTTCTTCTGCTGCCCCTTACGCCTGGAACGCTCTTCCAGAACACTTGAGAACTACAAACTCAATCACAGCTTTTAAAACTCAGCTAAAAACTTTTCTTTTCCCTATAGCTTTTAAATATTGAGTTTGTTCTGACCCTATACTGTTAGCTCCACCCCACCCGGTGCCTGTTTACACTTCCCTGTGCCTGTTTGCATTCTCTTCCCTCCTTATTGTTTACTACAACTTTATTAGATTGTAAGCCTATTCGGCAGGGTCTTGCTATTTACTGTGTAATCTGTACAGCACCATGTACATTGATGGTGCTATATAAATAAATAAATAAATAAATAAATAAATAAATAATAATAATAATAATATTAAACCAGCTATGCTTACTAATACCAGTTACAGCACAAAGATGTGTTGGTTGGATTCAGAGTTGCAAAGAGCAGAACTCTATGAACTGGATGATCACATAGGTGAAAAGAGGGGAGAATGTTTTTGCCGATCCCCCCTGCAGCTCCCTATAACCATGAAAATCTCTGCTCTGGAGGGTCTGGTGCTGAGAGCTGCCAGGGAAGGAGGACTCAGTTAAATTGCCACCCTGCCACTTCCTCTAGCATGAATCCCAATTCCCTCTGACAACGGAAGGAGCCCTTTCTTTTATAGAGGGATAACTGGATTCATCCCATTAGAAACAAATTCTTCCTATACTTATCAACAACTCATTTTTTCTGCTCCAGAGACTCCAGTGTACATTTAGGGTTTCCAGTGGACAAAGAGAACTCCTATTAACCAGGATACGGAGAAGATTTAACATCTAGTTGCAAATCTTAGTATTAGTCTCAGAAAGTTAGGAATACCACATGTTACGTTATAGCAGTTATAGCTATATTTATTTATTTATTTATGACACTTGTATACCACTGAATATAATAAAATCCCTCCACAGTTCACGAAGAAATATAAAAGACTACATGCATCTGAATGGGCTAAACAGCCTCCATTTCTAAAAGTGAAGAGCATTTGCTGTGTTGTCACATTGGTTGACTTCTCCTACATTCTAAACAAAGAAACCATTCCTAAAGTCAGTTATGCCCTTGCATTTATTTTGCAGCCAAATTTCCTATAAATATCCTTTTGTTAAGTATCTTCAGACTGTAGGTAGAAGAAGCCATACTCCTTTTAAACATTTGAATTAGTTGTATGTATTTTATGGCGTTTTTATTTGTGTTGTACCCCGCCTCGATCCAGAGGGAGAGGCGGGTAACAAATAAATAAAATAATAATAATAATAATAATAATAATAATAATAATGTCCCATAAGGCATATTCTGCCAGAAGAGAAGAAAAGGCTTTTGATTTATGACCTCAAACTACTGGGGTCATAAATCACTATCAGTCTTCTGTAGCCACACACCCTACCTTCCTATTATATCAGCCAAGTCGAGTGTATTCGGCAAGAAGCATTTTAGTGATTTTATTACTGACTCCAATTCTACATTGTGTATGTGTGTTGTACCCAGTGTAAGGGGTGCCAGAGTAAGGAAGGGGTAAAGACTTTCCAATGAACTCCAATATCGCAACATTAATCATGTTCAGGGAAGTGCCTTACACTCATCTTCCTTCTGCGAATGCAAAAGCCTGCAGGCTTTCGTGATCAAAAGTGTTACATAGATCATTTCCCCTATTTAATATGTGGATTATTCCCTGACAAAAGAAAGGTCAGACACTACACAGGTGGAGTTCTGCGAACAGAGTCCAACAGAATTTTGAAACATGGAGGCTCAGTTCAAACAACACATTTCTCAATGGTGGTTTTAAAACTCCACTGTTTTTACACCACCATTGAGAAATGTGTGGAGTGTTTTTTAGAAAACACTCCATGCTGTGCAGAGGAGAATTCCTGCACAACTGTTGTGTTGTGTGGAGGGCTCCATGGAGTTTCCCGTTGTATTGAGTTGACTTTTCTCACTGGCTACAGAGTTCTCTGGCAAGAGCGGCAAAAGGAGCAAGTGCCACTCTAGGACAGCCGCCGGGATTATTTTTTTGCAGCAATGGCTGATGGGATACCATCAGGAGGACTGGAGGAGGAGAGAGGGCGGAGGAACTGTCAATCAAATATTGCATTGCCTTTTACTCAACTCCACGGAAGCCCACAGTCAGACAACGGTGGAGTCAGAACATGCTGTGTGGTGAGTACCTCCTAAAAACTCAACCGTTGAGTGCAGTTTTCCCACTGCATAGAGAGACGTGTTGTCTGAACTGAGCTGGAGTGTCTGTTTTCAATATCTGTTGAGAAGTCATTCTGGTGTGCAAGGAAGAAAATCCAAGCGATGCCCCTCATAATAACTGGCACCATAATAAAGTAACTGGCAATTTGCTGATTTGTAATGGCACCCCAAGATCTGCCATATGAGACAGGCCATCCCACCTTGCCTACTCGGAATCCTTAGAGAAGCTCTCAATAATATCCACCAACCTGATAATTTTATAGTCATCACAATTTATATTTTTCTGCTTTGAGTAGAAATGTTGCCTTTAGACCAATTAAGCACTTCTAACACATCATAGTTAAAAGTCAATCAACATCTAAAAAGAGGGTTTTATATATATTTGTGCATGTGCATGTATGCATGCTACCAACTTTTAAACCACTACAGTTCAATTATTTAAAATACTCTTTACTTCACTCCTTAATAGGAAATTAAAATTTATTTATATAAACAAAGGATCTGGGACGATCATTTTAGTAAACTTATAGGTTACAGAGATGATATTATTACAAGGAAAAAGCATGATCCCTTCAAACTTAAGTGGCTATAAATTCAAGAGCTGGAAATATTTAAATATATAAAACAAATGTGCTTAGCTTTGTCTGGATTGGGCCCAATATATTTAAACAAATCCTTTCTGCTTTGAAATAATAATCTAATTCCTTAAAAAGTCATACAAAAAGAAAGGCAGCCATGTTGGCCATACCAAAAATTCCAAAATTCGTAGAGTGTAATACTTTTATTAGGCCAACTCAAAGATCATCCCCCCACCCACCCACACAAGTTTGTATATGATCTTTCAGTTAGTCTAAAAATGGTATTTCAGACTTTTTCTTTAAAAAGGTTTCACTCCTGTATAGGCAACTGGCTGGACATCAGGTACAACCTGTCCAAATTCTGTAAGTCTCCCCTCTCCAGTCTAAAACAGGAATGACCAGTCTGAAGCAGCTGGTCACCCCTGTTCTAGATTATGTTATGAAAATTTCGGCAAACACTAAAAATAGCAACTGAAGGACAAGGTTACAAAGCTAAGTGAACCCAGGTCAGCTGTAAGAGTATAATCTATTATACCAAATTATAGTATTTTAAAGATAAACAAAGAAATTAAATGAAGAAAATGCATATCATGCAAATTAAGGGAACATGTCATGGCCAGTACTCTGCCTTTGTATGTTTTCCCCTTCCTCTTACTTCTAGCCCAATCAATTTCATTCAACATCCTGGTTATATAAAGCTGCAGCCAGGCATCAAAAGCATACAATATCGAAACTTAAAAATATTCAGAAGGTACTAATCACATTGGTCTGAAATTAGCTATAACAAGACGAGTAATAGGGGCTTGGAATCCTATCTTCCTCAACTAAACAATACCAAAACACAAAACAAAAAACACCTTCGACAAATTGTCCCTTTACAGCTATTAAAAATCCAAACATACTGTTTATTTTTATAACCGAACAATCTGAAACACAGTAGCTGACATTTAGAACAAATGCATGGTCTTAAGTGCACGCGCCCCTGTCAATCTGTCACAAACTGTCAATATTGAACATATTGTCATCATCATTTAATTTCATGGTGGAGAGCCACAAATTACAACACCTCCATAAAATTGGTGGCTTTTGGAATATTCGCAAGACATGCAAGTTAGCTGCCAAAAAATTGCAAACAGATTGAATATGCAGAGACTTACTTTCCGCCCATCACTTGCATGGCAGTTCACATTTAAAGGTGTCAACAAAGCCATTAGTTTTTCTTCATTGCCACTCCTGCATAGTGGAGAAATAAGAAATGGGGGTGGGTGGGGGGTGGAATCTCTTATAGAATATTTGAAATGGAATTCCACATCAATGCTCTATGTACTGCATATTCAAAGATCCACCTAGTATGCACAAATTTCATTTTTTGCTATTTAAATTTTAAAAAAGAATATGTTACCAATGTAAAGAGTAGCATTAAATTAATATTTTATCTGTATTTTATTTGGATTTATGCATCTGCTGAAAAACAGTTCCCAAATATCTATTTTGCTACATTCCCCAAGACACTATAAATAGCTTCAAACCTTTTGCTCAAGGTTTCCTGCGATGAGCTTTTATAAGAAAAATGTAAAATATGTATTTAAGCTGTAGAACAGAGAAAATACCCTATACATTATTTCTTATGAAAAGGATCACTCCAAAAATATAAATGAAATTTGGAGTACATTATGTCAAAAATTCAACTACCACCATACTGCATGATATCAAATAAGCAAGGTATTTTGGTTTTTGCAAGTGGCTAAAATCCAGAGACTCCTGCTAACGTGGGTTGTTTATCTGCATAATTTCATAAAAAGGTAATGACAGATGATAAAACCCCGTTTTTCACCCTCGCTTTCTGCCACCTCCCTTCAAAAACAAACCATTTGTATTCTGAGCAGCACTTACCTAGCAGCTTCCAGGAGTTCGTCCTTCTTGTATTCACCTAAATGATTGCAAAATATCATGCTGTTAGCATTTGGCAGAAGACAGATTAAGAAATGCAGCAGGAAACAAATACAGAATTAAAGAGAGAATAGGAGAGGGGGGAACGAGCAAGCCCACACCCCGCTGGGTGATGGAGCTGTGACGTTAGCCAGCTTGTGGAGGCAGCATCACCAGTGCCTTGGAGACGGGCAGCAAATTGACGCAGCTTCTTGTCCAATCCTCGGATGAAATGGCTTTCTTCAGGCGACCAATGAATGCTAAACCTATGTCCAGAAACAATCCCTCTGATAACAGCATGGCAGCTGAATACAATGTGTCCTCCCCCACTTTTCCTATTCAGTATCACAGCATACTAACAAAGCATTAAAACACTGACATGTACAAGACAATGGCTTAAAAAAAGAACAGAAAGGTATGAATAACGAAACTCTGAAACCATTTCTAGCTTAACAGCACCTCACAAAAGCATTATTTTACATCAGAGCTTCTTAAGCCACTGCCTCACAAGGCGATGTTTCTAGCCTTAAGGAAACCATGAGACGGGGAAGGGCAAAAGCATTCTGACAGCTGCACTTTAAATCTACCCTTAAAAGGTTGCCTTTATTGTATCTATGGGCAAAATTCTAAATTCATGCCCTGAACTCTAGCTATACCCCACTGCCTAGTCTTCCACTAAATATCTGGAGCATTTTTGCCTTGGAAAGAAATCCATGAACCCTCGGGCTTTCGAAATCTCATGGGTTGTTTTTTTTGGGGGGTGGGGTGGGGTTGTTTTTTGAAATAGACAATTATGCATTTTATTTTGCCTAAAATGTTGACACACCTCGATTTAAAGCCATTAAGTCAGAGAAAGTTCTAGTACTCCTCGGCTACAGTACTCAACGCTGCCCTTTCTCTCGGCATAACATGCTCAGCTCAACATCAGCAATATTAAACTTCCAAACTATCATAAATTAAGTCTACCAATGTGTCCATTAAAATCACCTACTGAAGATATCTGAAAATCCCGCCAATGTTTAGGGATAATGGGAGTGGTAGTCCAATACATCTGGAGGTACCAGGTTGGGGAAGGCTGAGCTTCAGGCAAAGATTTCTCCCAACCTTGCTATCCAAGATCCTTTATTTGAAGATGCTCAGGACCTTTGCATCCGATATATGTAAGCTACTTCTGAGCTATGGACCCTCCTCGTACTAGTAGCAGGACCGGTGGGAGAGAAAGTCTTATTCACCCAGCACCTTGGAAATACAATGAAAATCATCACCACAATTGCCACAGCATTCCCCTTCACCTCACCGGCTTGGATCCTAACCCATTTCACTTCTTAGGCTGAGATCCAACAGCGGGAGCATCATCTCAGCAGAGTACTGCTCACAGGAGGGTCCTGCCAATGGAAGAGGTGAGGAGGCAATTTTCTACTCAAGGAGGTTTATGTGGTGTTCTCAGGTGGCCTCCCATCCAGGGACTCACAAGACCAAAACTTGTTCAGCTTCAGCAAAGTGGCTGCATCATCGGTCTATGCCCTGGTCACGTGTTTAAAAGGCCTACGTCAAGAGTCCCCAACCATTCTGGGCCGGTGAGCACATTTGGAATTTTAAGAATATGTGTGGGCACTCTCACAAAAGTGACTGCTATGATGGAAGTAGCCAATTATAAAACATCCATTTTCCAGAAGGAAACTGGTGAAGCTGAAAGAAAAACAACACACTCCAAAACCCAAACACAATGCAGATGTGGGAGCTGAGCTCCAAAATACAAAACTACCCTTTTGAACCAGTGTTCTGCTCAAATACCCATTTCACAGAAGGCAAAATGATGAAGCTCAAAGACAAGAAACCTGGCAAAGGAACCAACTACAAGGCAAGAGGTCATTCTGAACCTCAAATGGCAAACCACATATTTGCTGCACAAAGCACAACAAAATAATCATTTCACAGAAGACAAACTGGAAGTGCCCAGAGAAATACACACAGGCAAAATACACAACCTCACAAAAAAAACCACACAAAACACAAAAAGCGGAGCCAACACAGAAACCTAGGCAAAACACACACCACCCAAACCAGCTAACAAACACACCACACAGGCACAAACTCAAATCAAACACACACACACAAACACAACACAGGCAAATGCTCCCTGCCACCCCCACTACCCCCACCCCCACCCCAGGATGGTCCCTCCAGCTTACCCTTTTCTTTCTTTCAAGCATCTGAATGCATTTCAAAATGAGGCACTGGGCAGCAGCCACTCACCATTTTTATTCCCCAGAAACAGTCTTGGAAATAAGGACAGTGGGCAATAGGGAATGCTTCCCCCACACCAGTGAAACAACCACTAGTGTAACAAGAAGCTAGTGCTTCAGCTTGTTTCTAGAGTTGCACTAACTTCAGTTGGTCTCATGGGAACAACAGAATGAGCGGAGGCCCAGCAGCAGTACTGGATACTACCCAGTTGGCCTCATGGGCACAACAGAATGAGCAGAGGGCCAACAGCAGAATTGGATACTACCCAGTTGGCCTCATAGGCACAAAAGAATGAGCAGAGGGCCAGCAGCAGTATTGGATTCTACCCAGTTGGCCTCATGGGCACAACAGAATGAACAGAGGGCCAGCAGCAGTATTGGATTCTACCCAGTTGGCCTCATGAGCACAACAGAATGAGCAGAGGGCCAGCAGCAGTACTGGATACTACCCAGTTGGCCTCATGGGCACAACAGAATGAGCAGAGGCCCAGCAGCAGTACTGGATACTACCCAGTTGGCCTCATGGGCACAACAGAATGAGCAGAGGCCCAGCAGCAGTACTGGATACTACCCAGTTGGCCTCATGGGCACAACAGAATGAGCAGAGGGCCGGCAGCAGTATTGGATACTACCCAGTTAGCCTCATGGGCACAACAGAATGAGCAGAGGGCCAGCAGCAGTACTGGATACTACCCAGTTGGCCTCATGGGCACAACAGAATGAGCAGAGGCCCAGCAGCAGTACTGGATACTACCCAGTTGGCCTCATGGGCACAACAGAATGAGCAGAGGGCCGGCAGCAGTATTGGATACTACCCAGTTAGCCTCATGGGCACAACAGAATGAGCAGAGGGCCAGCAGCAGTACTGGATACTACCCAGTTGGCCTCATGGGTGCAACAGAATGAGCAGAGGGCCAGCAGCAGTATTGGATACTAAATTTTAAATTTTGTAAGGCCGCCTTGAGGCCCAGTATTGGGCAAAAGGCGAAATACAAATAAATAAATAAATAAATAAATAAATAAATAAATAAATAAAATACCCAATGCTGAGGACTGGGTTTTTGCTTTGTAGCACACCAACCTCCCAGCTTTTTAAAAATATATATATATCGGGAGGGGCAAGGATCATGGAGGGCATCAAGGAAATATCCACAGGCACCACATTGGGGACCCCAGGTCACACTCGTGGTAAGGTGGGAGGGAATGGGATACGTGGTTGTGGTTTTATTATTACTGCTGCTAGTTATATATTATAGTTTTGTTTTGAGGTATTGCATTTAGACTAGCAGATTTAAATTTGTTGCAAGCCACTAATGAAGGGCATTTTCCGGAAAAGTTAGAATTCATGTAATTTGCACAGTATAATTTAAGAAAAAAACAAAGTTGAGAATTGTAGACTAACACATTTTAACAACCCAAAGAACTGCATGTTTTATACAAACTCTGCAACTTTGCCTAATATTGTATTTGCAATTAGCACCCATTCATTGTAAGTAATAAATTTAAGAAATGGAAAATTTTCATCTGAAAAATAAAGTGTGGGAGGGAATTTCTGTTTTGGAAAAAAGTCCACCCCACATCAACTGTGAGCCACTTCAAACTTCTAGGAATAGTAGAAATCATTAAAAAAACTTAAGAGAAAACTTAAGAAGAGAAAGCACTTTTCTATCCACTTTTATTGTACAGCAAGAAATTGACTTACGATATATTATGTATACCCAAACACATCCACATAAATTATAAATATCAGTTAAAATCACCAGCTCTGCAAGCTAACAGCTAAATACAAAGAATTTCTGAACAAGTCATAGCCAGCAAGCTACCTTTGAAGTCGAACGCATCAGTGTCACTCAGCAAGTTTAAACTTTACCAGCTATGTAACCATTTGGCTATATATAAACTCAAGCGATAACACAGATCCACCAGCCCCTATACCTACCTGTTTCCCACTCCTTTAAAGACATGACAAATGCCAGGGACTCCTCTGAAGTGCCGTACTCATTAGTGTACTACTACACGAATCATTTATCTTATTGCTAAAAGCTGACGACAGACAACTGGGATAGCGCTACACAGTGGTGAGAGGGAGAGCAGCAGGAGTATATGCAGTTGGACAGATGAAGATGGTGGCAGTAAACAGTTGGGGTTATTCAGGTACTATTTACAAAACCGAGTAAAAATATCTGTAAACATTCTGTGACATTACAGTAACTCAGCCAGTAGCTAGGTTTATGGAATTAGAACTACCACCAGGTTTTTAAAGCCTAACTATAAGCTACTGTGGTTGTAAAGAAATAGCTTGGGAGTAACATCTGCATTCAACTTGTTAGTTAGGTAAGAGGTTTTCACATCACCAAGACTGCCAAAGGGCCTTGGTTGTCCTGAGTCGCTAGAAGAAACCATGCAACAAGGGCAGATTCAGAAAGAAATATTAAGATGTATGTTATAACTAAAAGCAGCAGGACAGGAATTGTAGGAAAGTAATATATAGTTGAATGAGGGAAGCAATTAAAAGGACCTTTGAGGAAGAAGGGGACAGTATTGACACTGCCTACAAAGTTCAACAGCCACATGTTCATCCACACTGCTGAAGCCTGCGTGTGACAATTCTAAAAATGTTCTAAGATAAAAAGAGAAATGACCTCATAGCTTCAGAGAAACTTGTAAATATAAAGGAAGTAGGTCACTGGAGGTCAACAGTGCCCACATATGATGCAAAATCCAATGACTAATAAAAGCCACTTTAATGATTCTCCACTGGCCATACATCTAAGAACATTAAGTATTAGCAATACCACAGAGTGTTAATTTCTCAAGAATATTAGTCCTTCAGCAGATTACAATATGCATTTGCATAAGACATCCACTTTAACATCTGTGTGGATGTTTATTTGTATATTTGTTAGTACTCAGGCTGTAATTTTGAGATCTTAATATAAACCCCAAATTTTTATGATAGTTTCCAAAATATCCATTATGTCTACTCTCACACAGTGAATTACACATACATCACAGAAAAAGTACACACTCTCAACCAGCTACATCCTAGCAATCACCTCATTAAGAAAAATTGCAAGCTGTTACAACTTTTTGCCATTACATGCAAATCAGCTGTTGTTCTCTGGTTCAGTCATAAACCCTTCCTAACCATTGCCACCTTTACTAAACAATCTGTTGAAGTTGTGCTCAGGTTGGAATAGCACCCAGGCAGGGTCTATAGGTCAGTCAAGAATATTGACCTTCTACTGCTGCAATTCTTTGCATATTGTAACACATGATATAATAATCTAATCTGCTATAATGGCCTTGCATTTTTCACCTGTAGCCGGTTTCTAGAACATTTTTCTGCAAGAAGAAGGATGGCCAACTTGCAAGCCAGATATAGCTCAAGCTAGCTAATTTGGTCCCCCACTAGGGGTGTGTGTGTGTGTGTGTGTGTGTGTAAGTTTACTTATAGTTTATTATGCTTTTCATTACACCTAAAATAGGATTAAGTATGTATCTATCCCAAGAAAAACAATCCTACGTGCCACCCAGAATATTCCATCTAATCTATCAACCTGTGGGTTGATCTGACTCAGCTCTGCCCATCTGGGTACTCAGTGCAGCACCAACATAGATTAGAGGGACGGGGTGGGGTGGGTCGCCGTGATTCATAGATCTTCCATCTCTATCACCAGGAAACCACTCCATCTTGGAGCAGGCCTTGAAGGTTTGCACCTAGTGTTGTGCCAGAGAGACAGTTTGGGGATGCTGCTGGTATACCGCCCACCCTGCTGCCTGGCATCTTCCCTGACTGAGGTGGCAGAGGCAGTCTCGAGTGTGGAGTCAGAGGAACCTAGGACGGTGGTTCTGGGCGACTTCAACTTTCATGCTGAGGCTGTCTCTGGGACTCCAGCTCGGGACTTTATGGCCTCCATGATAACCATAGGGCTGTCTCAGTTTGTCATTGGCCCAACACATAAAGCAGGGCATACCCTTGATTTGGTTTTTGCTCCAAGCTGTGAGATGGGTAGTCTGAAGATTGGGGGGGTCCAAGTAACCCCATTGTCATGGTCAAACCATTTCTTGGTGAGATTTGAACTCACGGCGTTACTACCCTCCTGCAAGGGTGAGGGACCCATTTGGATGGTCCGCCCCAGGAGACTGATGGAATCCAATGGATTTCTGAATGCTCTTGGGGATTTTCCAATGGAGAGAGCTGGTGATCCAGCGGAGGCCCTAGCCTCACTGTGGAATGGTGAGATGCGGAGGGCCATCGACTTGATCGCACCTGAGTGCCCTCTCCAGTCCTGTAGAGCTCGCTCTGCTCCTTGGTATACTAAGGAGTTGCGGTCAATGAAACAGGCTGGACGTCGGCTGGAGCGCAAATGGCGCAAGACTCGAAGCGAAGATGACCGAGCACGCAGTAGAGCACATAATCGTGCCTATTGCGTGGCAGTGCGGGCAGCAAAGAAGGCTTATTTTGCTGCCTCCGTTGCGTCCTCGAGTAGCCGTCCAGCGGAGCTCTTCCGGGTGGTCCGGGGGCTGCTAACATCCTCCCCAGCAAATGGGGCCCTGGCTCCATCAAGGACCCGCTGTGACCTTTTTGCATCACACTTTGAGGACAAGATCGCTTCTCTCCGCAGCGAGCTTGACGTTGTTTTTAGTGCAGCTCCAGGTGAGGTGTCCGATGCCACCATCTGCCCAATTTTGTGGGATCAGTTCCAGTTATTGCGGCCTGATGATGTGGACAAGGTGCTTGCAGCAGTGCGACCAACCACTTGCCCTCTCGATCCCTGTCCCTCCTGGCTTATAAAAGCAAGCCGAGGGGGTCTGACTGGGTGGGTCCAGGGGGTGATAAATGCTTCTCTCCGGGAAGGGGTGGTCCCTGCTGTCCTTAAGGAGGCAGTAGTGCGACCACTCCTGAAGAAGCCCACCCTGGACCCGACGGTATTAGGCAACTACCGCCCAGTTGCTAACACTCCTTTTTTAGGGAAGGTACTTGAGAGGGTTGTGGCGGAGCAACTGCAGGCACTCTTGGAGGATACTGATTATCTAGATCCATTCCAGTCTGGGTTCCGATCTGGTTACGGGACTGAATCAGCCTTGGTCGCCCTGATGGATGACCTTTATCAAGAGAGGGACAGGGGGAATGCAACCCTGTTAATCCTGCTCGATCTCTCGGCGGCTTTAGATACCATTGACCATGGTATCCTCCTGGATTGACTCCGTGGGATGGGCATCGGAGGCACTGTGCTACAGTGGTTCCGGTCCTACCTACGGGGTCATTTTCAGAGAGTAGCATTGGGTGACCAGTCCTCGGCCTCTTGGCAATTGAGCTATGGAGTGCCGTAGGGCACCATCTTGTCCCCAATGTTATTTAACATCTATATGAAGCCATTGGGAGCGGTCATTGGGGGATTTGGAGCTAAATGCCATCAATACACTGATGACACGCAGCTCTATCTCCCTGTGACAACTGAATCAGGTGAGTCTGTGCAGGTCCTGGACCAGTGCCTAGACTCAGTAATGGGCTGGATGAGGGCCAATGAACTGAGACTGAATCCTGGCAAGACGGAAGCCCTGTGGGTGAGTGGTTCCCGAGTCCGGGAGACAGGCTCATTGGCTGTTCTGGATGGGGTTGCTCTGCCTCTGAAAGAACAGGTTCGTAGTTTGGGGGTACTCTTAGACCCATTTCTGTCGTTGGAGGCTCAAGTAGCCGCCAAGGCTCGGAGTGCCTTTTACCATCTTCGGTTGGTTCGCCAACTACGGCCTCTCCTGGACAAGGATAGCTTGACCACGGTGGTACAGGCATTGGTAACCTCAAGGTTGGATTACTGCAACGCGCTCTATGTGGGGCTGCCCTTGAAGCTGCTCCGGAAGCTGGAGCTAGTGCAGAATGCTGCAGCTCGGCTGTTGTCTGGAGCTGCCACTTTCCAGCATGTAACTCCTCTGCTGAGGGAACCGCACTGGCTGCCTATTCGCTACCGGGCCAGGTTTAAGGTTCTTGTACTTGTGTACAAAGCCCTAAACAACTTGACCCTGAACATAACCCTGAAACAGGCCATAGGTTCTACAAGGGACACTTGTAAAACCCATGGACCCTGGGTTCAGATGATTCAAGAAGACATAGGCGTCATGGCTCAGCTTAAATAAGTCATGACGAGCCGTGGTGGTCATTCAAACCTGGTTAGTGTGTGTGTGTGTTTGAGAGAGAGAGAGAGAGAGAGACAGACAGACAGACAGAGAGAGACAAAAGATGTAGAATGGGGGCGGGGGAAGAAAGCAACTGAACGCATGGAGAGAGAGAAAGTGGGGGCTATCTTTCATATGGATAGATGTGGTCATTTCCAGAGTCAGAAAGCAGTCAGTAAAACCATGCAGGTGGGGGAGTTGTATGAATGTGCACATTTAATCCACAGATTAATCAATGAAAAGGTTAACAATCAATTAAAGTTTTTTAAATCAAGCTGCAGTCCTATTTAGAATGGGCTTCCGAAACTTGTTACCTGCCAGCCATGTAAATTACCCATTTTTTGCTGCCCGACAGGTAGGGCAGATATGCAGGGCCACCGTATACTCGACAGGCTGGTGGGCTGCATTTAGTGTTGTGGGCCCCACATTGTACAAACCCATTCCTGTTTGCTAGAACCAGGTTATTTACCACTTGCTAGAATAGAGATTTATGTACGTCCCTTGCCCTCAAAGGGTGAGGAGAGTTTCCCCTGGGAGGTGCAACTGCCAGAAGTGGTACAGACTACTTTCAATTCACCCCCCTCCCCCAAAAC
This sequence comes from Elgaria multicarinata webbii, assembly GCF_023053635.1. NCBI lineage: Eukaryota > Metazoa > Chordata > Lepidosauria > Squamata > Anguidae > Elgaria > Elgaria multicarinata. The sequence continues at coordinate 11,497,312 of NC_086176.1, forward strand.
ATATCTCTACTTTATGCAGGTCTTGATGGGGCAGGAGAAAGCCTACCAGATCCCTGTAATAGGTTTAAAACAAATGCCAAAAAAGGAGCCATGTTAGGCTGATAAATTAAGAAGACACCCCATGCTGCAATAAACTCATTAGTCTTTAAAAGATGCCACAGGGCGGTCTTTTTAATGTTAACACAAGTGGCTAGACCTTTACCCATGTGTGTCAGCTGAGTGTACTGGGGGAAATGAGCAAGTCCTTTTGTTAATAGTGCTCTTTACCCTAGCATTTCTTCCTTGGGGGCACTTGGCTTTCTTTTTAAACTTTACTACGATCTAATGGATGCATATTTTCTTACTCTTGTTATTAGGATTATCATTTCTTTGCCATGAACAACTGCCACACTAAAAAAAGTTAGTTAAAAGATTAAAGGAAATTAAACAGAAGGGTGGTATAATTAATAGCACAAAAGCCTTTACATCAGAAAATGGATAACGCAGGCCTGGGTGATACAAGAGAAATTCAAACCATTTAAGCATGTAAATTGATACATGACTTCCAAAGTGCATTCACTGACATCACAAAAACTAGTAATACGACATTGTAGGTCAATAGTGCACTGCATGCTTTAAAAGTATGAAACTTCAAATTAATCTCCACGTATGAATCTCTGCATGGCTAGGAAAGGCCTGTCTGAAGTCCACAAGGGATGCGAGGTGATTTTTGCCCTGTCCTGGACGAGGTTGCACTACCCCTAAAGGATCGGGTCCATAGTTTGGGGGTGCTCTTGGATCCAGAACTGTCACTTGAGGCACAGGTGAACTCAGCAGCAAAGAGCACCTTTTATCAGCTTAGGCTGATATACCAACTGCCCTTATCTGGACAGAGATAGCCTAGTTACAGTTATCCATGCTCTGATAACTTCTCGTTTGGATTACTGCAATGCGTTATATGTGGGGCTGCCTTTGAAAACAGTCCGGAAACTTCAACTGGTACAAAACAGGGCAGCACGGTTACTAGCAGGGACTGGCCAACGAGACCACATCACGCCAGTCCTTTTCCAGCTTCAATGGCTGCCTGTCCAGTGCTGGTATTAACATTTAAAGCCCTAAACGGCTTGGGGCCAGGCTATCTAAAGGAATGCCTCCTCCCATATGTACCTGCCCGGACCCTAAGGTCATCCTCAGGGGTCCTTCTTCGAGAGCCCCTGCCAAAGGAAGTGAGGTAGGTGGCTACCAGGAGGAGGGCCTTCTCTGCTGTGGCACCCCGGCTATGGAATGAGCTCCGTAAGGAGGTTTGCTTGGCACCAACATTATATGCTTTTAGACGCCAGGTTTGTGACCTTTTTATTCTCCCAGCATTTTAACAGTCTATAAATAAATTTTAACTTGGGGTCTTTAAATTCATAATTTTGCATTGCTGCTGTTTTTATCTGGTTGAGCTTTTATATTGTATTTTATATTATGGTTTTATACTTTTGCTTTATTTTTTGAATGTTTTAAATTTTTGTGAACCGCCCAGAGAGCTCCGGCTATTGGGTGGTATAGAAATGTAATAAATAAATAAATAATAAATAAATGCTGCCGGCCAGATGTTACAGTACTAGACAAGGTAGGCTATTGGTCTGACTTTGATATAAGATGGCTCCTAGGGCTTTATGTTGATTTGAGACTTCCTCCCCTTCTCACTTCTATGCGCCAAGTCTCAGACGTTCTCCATTTTGCTTGCAAGTGAGAAAAGGGACAGGGATGAGAAACATAAATGTTTCTAATACTTCTCTCAGGAGACTATCCTTTCTTGACCCAAAAGAGGAAAGACATTCTTGCAGACAGCAGTGGACATCATGATCAAACACTGAACTAAGAATATTGGTTTAGGCTTTTTTCCCTGTAACACCCCCTCCTCAGCCCCTTTAAAGACATATTGCTGAGTCTATTCGGTTTTCCAGTCAGCATCTGGCAGCCTGTGAATTTTAGATACATTACTATTTACATAGGTCTACATATAATATCATCAATTACTTTGCATATTAGCTTTGTAAAGGACGGAAATACTTTATCCCAGTGGTTCCCAATTGGTGGTCCGCGGACCCACCCACCCCATCCAGGGGGTCCGTGGCACCATTCACACATTCACCATTCATTTCTGGAGTCCACTGACGACAAATTCCTATCAGAAGTAAAATATAACATCACTGAGCACCTGCGTGATTTAGCGACTAGCTTCAGAGATTACTTCCCTGCACCTAATCCTGAAAACTCATGGAGAAGGAACCCTTTTGAATATGGTGATGTACAACTAACAACTCTATCTGCGGAAGAGAAAAATGCACGTTGATGTGACTTGTGATAGTTCATTGAAATCATTTTTCAAAGAATATAGACTGGACCAATTCTGGGTGAAGGTTTTTCCTGATTATAAGAAGTTAGGTGAAAAGGCTTTGAAACATCTAGTTCCCTTTTGTTCCACATATCTTTGTGAACAAACATTTTCGACGTTTTGTTATATGAAGAACAAGCATAGAAATCGGCTCGATGTTGATCCAGATTTGAGATTAAAAGTAGGAAATATTGAACCGGATATGGAAGGGATTGTTCGGGACAAAAAGAGGCATGATTTCTCCCATCACATTTAGGTTTAGTAGCTGCTAGACATGTCATTTTTTTTCAACTGTAAACTAGACATTAGTAAAATTAAATTCATCTTTATATTCCTAACTAAATCATTGTCATTTTTGCATAGTAATATCACAAATATCACAAATTTTATGGTCTGTTTTTTAGTATACCTAAAATCCTTTGCTTATTAGGGGCTACCCCTTATTTTCTCCAAAAAATTGCTTCGCACAGGTAACTACCATAGAGATAACAATTTTTTCAAAAGTAGGGGGTCCATGTCTTAGCATTTGAAAAACAAGGGGTCCGCAGTACTTAGCTAATTGGGAACCACTGCTTTATCCAAAATTGCTGCAGCATAGATCTCCAGAAATATGATAACATGTATCACTGCTACTGGAGTTATTTTAGATGAGATTGTGTACGCCCACACACAATTCAACCAATAATACTAAACTGCAAAGTATTTACTTATTTATTTAAAACATTTGTATCCCGCCCTATATCACTAGAATCTCAGGGCGGTGTACAGATAAAACCATACACTATAAAACAATAAATATACACAGCTAAAAACAAATTAAACCATTAATCAAGTTAAAACCAATATATAATTTAAAAGCAGTAAAAACAATTAAAGTAGCGATGGAGTGCTATGTAATGTCTGGAAATAAGTACAATAAATAACATACCTATAAAATTAGCCATCACTTAGAAATACTCTAAATCAATAAACAAAACAAAAAATAACACGGACATTTTTTTAACTGTTCTCATACTAGGAAAACTACACAGAAAAGTTTATGAGGCCAATTACGCATACTGAGGTAACCAGAACCGGGATGCTTCTCACCTGTAAGTACAGCTTTGGCAGAAGGATCTGCGAGATCCAAGGCTGACTTCCCATCTGTGTTCCGAATATTTGGATCAGCTCCATGCTGCAGCAGCACTGTGAAGGAAAAAAGGAATGGCTCTTGAACCTTTGGCATACAGAATGAATACATTTGCCCTTAAAATACACACATTAACCATTTTTTAAAAAAAACATACTGATAAACAAGGCCGCAATCAAGACGCTCCTTTTGTTCAAGAGACTCTCCAAACCACTGGGTTGGATCCAAATGTAGTCATACTTAGGCTGCGCTTCTACACCTGCCTTTTTTCCAGGGATCGTCCCAGGATCAAAGAGGAGGTAAAGGGGGCATGTTGATGGGCAGGGAGGAGACTTGGGAAGTCAGCATACAATATATGCTGTCTGGAGCGTGTTCAGAGGAGGGCAACTAGGATGATCAGGGGTCTGGAAACAAAGCCCTATGAGGAGATACTGAAACAACTGGGCATGTTTAGCCTGGATAAGAGAAGATTGAGGGGAGACATGATAGCACTCTTCAAATACTTGAAAGGTTGTCACACAGAGGGGGGCCAGGATCTTTTCTCGATAATCCTAGAGAGCTTCAGCTATTGGGCGGTATAAAAATGTAATAAATAAATAAATAAATCCCAGAGTCCAGGACACGGAATAATGAGCTCAAGTTACAGGAAGCCAGTTTCCAGCTGGACATCAGGAAAAAATGCAGGTTGCTTACCTGTAACTGTAGTTCTTCGAGTGGTCATCTATGCATCACACATATGGGCTTTGCGCCTGCGCAGAGACCAGACCGGAACCTTCTCTAGCTGAGTGGAACGTTTTTGGCGGGAACCCCTCCCCCCACGCTACCGCGCATGTCCATGGGGTTCCCGCCCTTACCTCAGTTTACAGGAGTCCGACGTTGTGCCCCCATAAACATGAGTGTAAATAAAGTAAAGTACATTCCACAATAAAACAGTGTCATTTGTAAATCTCACACCACCAAGTGGGGATGGTGGGTGGGTTGTGTGAATGCATAGATGACCACTCGAAGAACTACAGTTACAGGTAAGCAACCTGCATTTCTTCTTCGTGGTCTCTATGCATCACACATATGGGCGAATAGCGAGCTGACATACCTTTGGAGGTGGGTTGGTGCATCATCTGAAGATCTCTGAAAGCACTGTCCTCCCAAATGAGCAGTCCTGCCTCGCACGGGTGTCCAAACTGTAGTGCTTGACAAACGTGGATGGAGTGGACCACGTTGCGGCTCTACAGACTTCAGTCAGTGGAACACCTCTGGTGAAAGCCACCGACGTTGAAACAGCTCTGGTGGAATGAGCTGTTACAGGTTTCACTAACTCTAATTTAGCAATAGAGTAGGCCAATTCTATTGTCTCCACTATCCAGCGTGACAGTCGTTGGCAGGAGACAGGGAGTCCCTTAGAAGGCTCACCATAACAAATAAACAGTTGCTTTGTCTTTCTAAATGTCTCTGTCCTGTCTTTGTAAAAAGCAAGAGCCCTTCTTACATCCAGAGTATGCAAAGAAGACTCAAGAGGTGTAGTTGGATTAGGAAAGAAAGCAGGTAAAGAAATATGCTGGGACAGATGAAAAGTAGACACTACCTTAGGCAGGAAGGCTGGGTCTGTGCGTAACACAACCTTGTCCTTATGAAAGATAGTGTATGGAACATCTATCCTAAGAGCTTTAAGCTCACTTGCACGTCTTGCTGATGTGATGGCTACTAAAAAGACAGTCTTTAAAGTAAGCAGCCTAAGGTCTGTCGAAGCCATGGGCTCGAAGGGCTTGCGTGTCAATGCTTGCAGCACAACTGACAGGCTCCAAGGCGGCACGATAGTCTTCACAGTCGGTATCGTGTTCTTCAGACCTTTCAGAAATTTCTTGGTTGTTGGATGGGTAAAAGGTGTAAAACCATCCACACCCCGGTGAAAAGATGTAATCGCAGCAAGGTGAACCCTGATGGATGCGAGCTTAAGTCCCTGCTGGAAAAGTGTCAATAAATAATTAAGGATGAAGGGTAAGTGGCAAGATTCTGGTGTTTGATCTTGTACTGAAGCAAAGTTCCGAAATCTTTGCCACTTTGCTGCATAAGTTTTCCTAGTGGAAGGCTTTAGTGCTACCAATATAATGTGATCCACAGTCAAAGTTCTAGTTGCAGAGGAGGAGTTGTTGTTATCCTCCATGCAGTCATCTTGAGGGTCGACAGATCTGCGTGTCGAACCCTGCCCTGGTGTCGAGACAGTAGCTTCGGTGTCGACGGGAGCCTGATGTAATCCCCTCTCGATAACCGAAGAGCGTGTGAGAACCACGTCTGTCGAGGCCACCACGGCGTGATCAGGATGCAATCGGAGTTGTCCATCTGGATCTTGGCTATCACTCTTGTCAACAGTGGAAAGGGAGGAAACATGTACAGGAGATTTCCTCTCCAAGTCCTGGTGAAAGCGTCTCCTAGAGAGCGCTTTCCTCTTCCTGCCCTGCTGCAAAACTTGGCGCAGACTGCGTTGTCCTCGGTAGCGAAGACATCGACAACAGGGCGGCCCCAGTACCGAAAAAGGCTTTCCCGCACTTCGACGTCGAGCTCCCACTCGTGGTCGACATGGAAGGATCTGCTGAGAGAGTCCGCAAAGACGTTCTCCTTGCCGGCTACATGGATCGCAGTCAGGTAAGTCCTTCTCTTTATGCACCAGTTCCATATCCTGAGTGCAGAACGGTTCAGGGGGTGTGATCTTGTTCCACCCTGCCTGTTGATGTATGCCACTACAGTAGTATTGTCTGTCGCGATCAAGACATTCTTGCCCTCGATCATCTGTGCAAATGCTTTTACTGCATTTTCTACTGCCAGGAGTTCGAGATGGTTGATGTGATGCTCCCTCTGTGATCGAGGCCAACGACCCTGAGAGGTTAAGGAGCTGCAATGGGCTCCCCATCCTTCTAAGGATGCATCCGTGGTGATCGTTACCGAAGGCGCCTGTTGTTGGAATGGAACGCCTTCGAGAAGAGTCGACATCGAGAACCACCATTTCAGCGATGCCCTGACTTGCTTCGGTAACGAAAGGTAAGTTCGTCGAGCATTGAGCCTGAGATCGAAAGTTCTTAAAAACCAGGCCTGCAATACCCTCATTCTGAGTCTTGCAAACCTGATGACTGCCGTAGTGGCTGCCATCAGGCCTAATAGTCTCTGGACTGTCCAAGCCGATACTTTCCGCCGGCTCTCGATGTCGATGGCTAACTGCTGCAAGGTGTTTGCCCTGGTTAAAGGTAAGTATGCTCTCCCGTCTCGAGAGGATAGGGTTACCCCTATGAAGTCCAATCTTTGCTGTGGAGTCAAAATGGACTTTTCGTGGTTGACCCACAGCCCCAACGAGTCCAACAGGTTGAGGGTGGTTAGTATATCCGACTGGAGCGCCTCGCTGCTGTCCGCTACGAGAAGCCAATCGTCCAGGTACGGATAAACACAAATGCCTTTCTGCCTTAGGTGGGCGCATACCACCGCCATAACCTTCGTGAAGACCCTCGGCGCCGTGGCCAATCCGAACGGAAGAACGGTGAACTGGTACTGGGACACTCCGATCGAAAACCGAAGGTAAGCTTGATGCGACTTCCTGATGGAAATGTGGAAGTACGCATCCTTCAGATCCACCACTGCAAACCAAACTCCTTTCTGTAGAAGCTGCAGAATTGAAGTAACCGTTGTCATACGGAACTTCCTCGGGGTGATGAACTTGTTCAGCTGTCTTAAGTCCATGATCGGTCGAAGACCTCCATCTTTCTTCGGGACCGTGAAGTAACGAGAGAAAAATCCCTGATTGAGTTCCTCTGCAGGCACGGGAGAGATGGCTCCCTTCGATAGTAAGGTCTGTACCTCGAGCAGCAGAGGAGGGGATGGAGTCGTTGCTTTCACGCCGGAAAAGGGAGGGAGGGCATCGAGCTCGATGGCATAGCCCGAGTTGATGATAGTGAGCACCCAGGAGTCTGTTGTTATTAACTCCCATTGATGGTAATGGGGTGCTAGGCGGTTCGCAAAAGGGGGTGGATCTGGAGCCGAGGAGTCAAACCCGCTGCTTCTTAGAGAAGTCGGGCTGACGCTTTTCCTGTTGGAAACGGCTCTGATAAGGCCGCTTCCTTTGAAGTTGTTGCTGCTGCTGCCTTGGTTGCTGGTATTGGGGCCGTTGTTGTTGTGGAGGAGGTCTTATCCATCTCTTCTGTCGGTATTGAGTCTGTGGAGGAGGAGCAGTAAACCCCATCTTTTTGGCTGTTGTTCTCGCCTTGTAGATAGAGTCCAGCGTCTCGTCGGTCTTTGTATTAAATAGACCTTCGCCATCGAATGGCATGCTCTCTATCCTCCCTTTCGTTTCTTGAGTAAGATTGGCTGATCTGAGCCAAGCGTGCCTCCTCAAAGAAATGGCCCCCATCATCGACTTTGAGTGGCAATCCACCTGATGTCGAGCGGTAGACAATTGCTGCCTTGCTATGGCTGTCGCTTCATTCTGGAATACTCTTGCGAGCTCCTTCTTATCCTCCGGAAGATGTTCGCATAGAGAACCCATCTTTTCCCAAAGGAAAATCTGATATCTCGCCATCGTTGCCTCGTACACCGATGCTCTGATGCCCAAAGATGAGGACGAGTAAACTCTCCTGCCAGTTTGGTCCAATTTCCTCCCCTCTCTATCGACAGGTGCAGAATGAGTCTTTTGTGACTGTCCCTGTGCCGATTCCACTACAATGGAATTCGGCTTAGGATGTTGAAGCAAAAATTGTGCATCCTCTTCCTTAACTTTATAGAGTGTCTCCAATCTCTTTGATGTTGCCTGTGTCACTGCAGGGGTTTTCCATGACAGTTGAGCCGTTTGTTTCAAGGCTTGAGGAACAGGAATGGCCAAACGTTGGTTCGTTGTCGACTGAAAGACATCATAAATTGGGTCGACTACCGATTCATCTGTTTCCTGTATGTCAAGTCCCAATGCTCTGGACATCCTAAGCATATGGTCCGAAAAACGAACCATATCGTCCGAAGGAGAGGACGGGTCTGTATCATCGATTGCATCGTCAGGTGAAGGGGCAGCTGGAGCAACTGAATGTTCAGATTCAGAATCGGAAGGATAGTTATCCTCTGGTGAGGATAACGTCACCACTTGCAGACCATGTTGATCATCTTGCGGTAGCACAGTAGCGGATGCAGCAGATGGTATTGCTTGCTGTGCACGGCGTCGAGGCGTCGATACCGTCGACATTAACTGAGCGGATGGAGAAGGCAGAGGCAACTGGCAGACTCTTGTTGTTGGAGGAGGTTGTGCATAATAACCTTCCTGCTGGTAGTAACCTTGATCCCCTTGAAAATATTGTTGAGGACGGTATCTTTCCCAGTCATAATATCCAGGCTGGGAATCAGAGTACTGCGATGCTCTGTCCCAATCTGTTCTTGAGGTCCGTCTTGGGGAAGGCTGTACGAGTTCTTGCGGCCTCATAGGTTGCCGAGCGGACGTTACCGACACTGAATCCCGAATTTCACCCTCTGATAAACTTGGAGGACATGTCGGTATCATGGCCGTCGGTACTGACATAGATCTCGGTACCGAAGGTGACCTCGGTATCGAAGTGGTCGGTACGGCAGGAGGCGTGGAATGGCTCTTGGCCGATTCCCGATGTCGAGGTGACGGTACGGTGGATTTCTCCACATCCCTCTTTTTCTTCTTCTTCTTTTTCTTCTCCGGCTCAGAAGAAGATATCAGAGTTCTGGCTGTTTTAGGGATTGTCTTAGCCATAGAACTCGATAAAGACCGACCAGGCGTGAGGGGTATCTCAGCCCTATTTGCTCTGGTCTGCACTTCAGTGCTATGGTCTGACGGTTTCTCCGCAACAGTCTTTGTAACTGCCGTTTTACGGGCAACAGACTTATGAACCGCCGTTCTTTCCATCGAAGGGGCCTCTGTGGCCTTGAGAGCCTTCTCCCAAAGTACGGAGCGGAGTCGGTCTGCTCGGTGTTTTCTGGTTTGTTTGGTAAAAGACATACAATGGTGGCAGGTCTCTACCACATGTCCCTCTCCCAAACAGATAATGCACAAAGAATGGCCGTCAGACGGAGGGAGCTTAGCTCCGCACTTGACGCACTTTCTAAATGGTGCTTTGATTGCCATAAAGGCCTCACACGACCGAAGTCGCTGAGGAGAAATCTAACTACAAAAATCTTTTTTTTTTTTTTTTTTTTATATAGATAAAGAGAGAAAAAGGACGAAAAAGAAGAAAGCTGAAGAAAAGGTAAGTTAGAAAAGTATTTTAAATAGATCAACAGAGAAAACGCTAGAGGTAAAGTTTTTCGGTCTAGGCACAACGGCGGACGACGAAGAACTGAGGTAAGGGCGGGAACCCCATGGACATGCGCGGTAGCGTGGGGGGAGGGGTTCCCGCCAAAAACGTTCCACTCAGCTAGAGAAGGTTCCGGTCTGGTCTCTGCGCAGGCGCAAAGCCCATATGTGTGATGCATAGAGACCACGAAGAAGAACTTTCTGACTGTTAGAGCAGTACATCAATGGAACCAGTTACCTAGGGAGGTGGTGGGCTCTTTCACACTAGAGGCATTCAAGAGGCAGCTGGACAACCATCTGTCAGGGATGCTTTAGGGTGGATTCCTGCATTGAGCAGGGGGTTGGACTCGATGACCTTGTAGGCCCCTTCCAACTCTACTATTCTATGATTCTATACCCGAGGTCTCCCCAGCCTCCTTACCTCCCACTCCAACACACCCCAGCTGGAGAGAAAACTTGTCTAGCCAAAATGCAGAATGGGAGGAGCACAGAGGTGAAGATTGTCTCCACTGCTCCTCCCTCTCTGCCTAGGGTGCCCATTAGTCTCCAAGTTTAGGGTTACGGGCATCGCCATAGGATTGTGCCCATAGAAAATATTTAAACTACAATATCTACACTGCCTTTGATGCGACTAGTGTGGCAGCAGCACAGCAGCAATAGAAAATAATAAGTTCTGTCTGGCTTTGGATCACTGATTTTTAGCACCTCAGCTTCATACTTTAGCTATTACACTCCTAAAGACCATTTAGTTCTACGAATGCAAACTACAGGCTGTGCTGTGATATTGTACACTAACAGGCAGCCATGTACTTTCACAAACTAGAATGCTTCTTTTTTCTTTTAACAATCTAAATCACTGGGAATCATACCCTGTTTTCCCCTCTCTTTCTATTTAGGATTTTTTTAAAAAGCTAAATTCTTAGGTATGTAAAAAAAAGAACTTTAGCCGCCACAACTTTAACTTTAATTTAGAAATTCCTACTCTAATCAAACTGAGATTGGAATGCAGATTTTATACTATACTGAAATAATTATAGTTAACAAGTTATTGTCATGGTTATAAAAAATATTTCCCATTTGGAATGGACAAGGACAGAGAGCAAACTAACAGGCCTGATGTGTATTCTGCTAATTCAGAGAAGAGGTTTGTAACAGGACTGAATATTAACATTGCCTGAACTATACCTCCAATGTGAGTATTAGCCTAGATAGACAAGATTTTATCTAAAAATATTAAGATTACTGGCTACCATATTTTATAGTTCTATAAACAACTTTTTAAAAGGTTGAAGAACTTATCAAAACATTGTTCCTAATCAATTAGGAATTACTGGAATTAGGAGTGAGCAGTGAAGTGGCCAAGTTCGACGATGACACCAAATTATTTAACGTGGTTAAAACAAAATGGGGTTGTGAGGAGCTCCAAAAGGATCTCTCCATGCTGGGAGAGTTGGCGTCCAAATGGCAGATGCAGTTCAACGTAAGCAAGTGCAAAGTGATGCACGTTGGGACATAAAACCTTTCCCATAATACTAGAACCTGGGGTCATCCCGTCAAGCTGATTGGTGGGAGATTCAGGACAGATAAAAGGAAGGACTTCTTCGCACATTGCATAGTTAAATTATGGAATTCACTACCATGAGATGTGGTGATGGCCACCAATTTGGATGGCTTGAAAAGGGGGCTGGTTGGATATTTCTGGAGAAGGCTAGCCATGGCTACTAATCCTGATGTCTAAGTGCAATCTCCAGTATCAGAGACAGTAAGTGCTATAGCTGCTCAGGCATCCCCACGGAGACAAAACCAAGGAAAGTTCCTAGGCCAATCCACAAAGCTTTATTGCAAGTAATTAACACTTCTGTAACACAAACTAGGTACCTTTCTAGGAAAATTCCCCCTAGGCAACGCTATGCAAACTAAGCAAAACAATTGACCCTTCAAGGGAAAGAAAAGGCTTTTCAAATGTCCTCTGCTTCAAGGTGGAGGATGCGTAGACATCTGTCTCTTTGCTGCTAATCTCGCTGAACGTTTTAACTTCTGGCGATTCCTAGCATTAAGTAATGTTTCTGAATGTTCACCCCCAGAAGCTGACTCTCTGTCTCCTGAGAGCATAGGATCTGGCCTTGAGGAGATAGACTCTGGAGGGGGTGCAGTCGCAGCTGGAGGCTCTCCCTTGTGAACTTCCTCCCCCACTGGCTTGGCATCTTCTGAGTCTGAATCTGTTTCTGATTGATTACCTGCGTCACCTGCTCCCAACACAGGAGCAGTAGGGGCATACATGACATATAGCTTATTGGTCTGATCCAGTATAGCTCTTCTTATGTTCTTAATTAAATTTATTTAAATCTATCAAAGAATAGGCTATGAATTCACTGACCTGGTTCACATGATTACAGAGGGGAAATAAGCCATAGTGGCTTATTTACAAACACATGTCACTGGAGGATTAGCATAATTACACTTGGCAGCGCGGTTTATCGTGTCATGCAAACCCAGTCCAGGTGGCTTTGTTCCCACAGGCAACAAACCACCCAGAAATGTACATTAGCCCGTGGGTAGATATGCAACCCCCTTGGCACACATGGAGGGGGGGTAAAAAAAAAAGCCACTGCGGCTTATTTCCCCAACGCCCCTCTATAATCATAAGAACCGGGCCACTGACTAGCTTATCAAAAAGCTGTGTTAGTGACTGAGTGAAAAGGAAAAGGCTTTTTAATTCAGATTCTCAGGAATGGGGACAAACAGTCAGCTATGAATGGTAAAATAAGCACAATATTAGGAGAAGAGTGAATGGAAGAGTTGTATTAAAAATAGTTATAGATAAGGCACTGGGTATAGTTTCCTCAGAAATACATAAACTGAAATTAAGACACCTGTACAGACTTCTTATTAGAACATCTGAATGTGCTTTTGCATTTATGTTATTGTTGCAGGATAATGATGGGTCCATAAAGTATACAAAACTAATGTTTTCTTTTCTTAAAAAAAATGCACTTACCAATACACACATCTATCTTGCCTTTGATAGCGGCTTCATGCAGAGGAGTGTAGTTCCAGTTGTCCCTGGCATTTGGATCTGCACCCTGGCAAAGCAAGAGGCTAACTACCTCAGCATGACCAAAAGAACAGGCATTATGAAGAGGTATCAGTCCACCATCATCACGAGCATGGACATTGGCTCCTGTCTGTAACAAGTGTTCCACTACATCCTTTCTTCCAAAACCTGCAAAATAAATAAATAAATCAGCTTTGCTAAAACATTAAAAACAACAACAGATATTTAGTATAAATTACATATATTCCATGCAAGGGCATGATATATTATTATTATTATTATTAGTAGTAGTAGTAGTAGTAGTATTAGTATTAGTATTAGTATTCCGCCTTTTGCCCAATGCTGGGCCTCAAGGTGGCCTTACAAAGTTTAAAACATACATTGGGGGGGGGGGGGAACATAAACGTTTAAAATACACAACAAAATTATAAGACATTAACAAAGATGGAGGACCAGATTATTCTCCAAAGGCCTGCTGGAACAAAAAAGTTTTAGCCTGCTTCCGAAAGCCCAACAAGGAGGGAGCCAGCCTAGCTTCCCCGAGAAGAGAGTTCCAGAGCAGCCACCGAGAAGGCCCTCTCCCATGTTCCCACCAAGCACGCCTGTGAAGATGGCGGGACTGAAAGAAGGGCTTCTCCAGAAGATCTCAAAGCACAGGCAGGCTCATAAGGGAGAAGACGGTCTTTCAAATAACCTGGACTTAGCTGCCTTCATAAACTGAAGACTCACAAGTGATAGGGTAGATTTGATTCGATTATTGCATTTATATACCGCCCCATAGCTGAAGCTCTCTGGGCGGTTTACAAAAGTTCCTACTAATCTGTCAACCAAACTACACAATTAAAAATGGTTTTGCACTTACATCCACAGTTGGTTTTAAAAAGCAGCCACAAGAAGGCACAATCTGGATCAAAACCATAGAAGAGGTGGCTTTTTTAACCCTTTCCTGCATGCCATAATCCCAATGTAATCTACACATACACACACACACATGCTATTTTAGCAGCTTCGCTCCCAGGGCAAATAGCAGCTGTGTGTGTATGTAGTGGGGAGGATTTTCATCAAAGACATCAACATAGGAGGGAGAAGAACTATGTCCATATCCAAGTGCAGTTCAGTGCAGGCACTTCCCATGGCTGCTATTTAAAATAAAACACAGAGAATCAACTCCAAGGGTACATTTAACATAGATGTAGTTTAGGGGAGGGAATCGAACCATTATTTTTTTTTAGTTCAGATTCAGCTAGTACTGAAGTTGTTCCAGTCTTGTTCCAGTTCATGCTAATAAAGATTCAGTGACTCATGAACCATCCAGTTCAGTCCCAGTTCACGTGACAAAATTTCACTACCTTATAATGATCATTTGCATAGTGGGGGTTGGGCAAGCTAATACATCCAAAGCTTACAACTTAAGTGTGATCAAAAAGAACTATAAAGCATGAAACAAAAACATTCTAAGTAATTAAAGCATTTTATATTTTATTTGTACTGTTTAATATAGATACATTTACATACAGATGTATAGGATATAGATACATTTACGTAAATGAAGCAAGTGAATCAATTTTAAAGAACAAAATGAAAGAAGAAACCCAATAGTAAATATTTAGATTTGGAAATCCATAGCCTCCATTGAATACAGAGGTCCACAAGCTTTAACAAAATTGTTGGATTATTGTTTCTTGAAACATAATAAAATAAAAGCTTTTGCAAAATAGCGTTTCCATTTCATAGATTTTTAAAAAGAACATAAAATTTGGGTACAATAACTATTTTTACAGATGATATGTTTCCATACCCAAAGACATTTGATTCTATTTATATTTGTCTTTAATATTTTGACGTAGCTTTAAGTAACTAATTTACTGTCTCCTAAGCTTTTACGTTATTGGGCTGGTTTGCATGATGTGAACAGGCCCTACCATCTCGATTCGCATGACATGGCAAGCCACAGCAGTAAATTAATCCATGGTGGCCTGTTGTGTTGTGAAGACCATGTCATTGTCAAAAATGCTTTCATTGTTAATTTCAACTGGCACACACATACACACAGGGCCAATTCGCAAGATGGTGGCTTAGTTAAATCACAGGACCTGATTTCCATAATCATTGCCTGGGCACAGCTTGTCATGTCATCCAAACCCAGGCAGCATGACTTGTTACAGGGAGAAACGACCAAAAACCCTACAACAAACCCTCTACAATAACCCTACAACCCACCAGCATCCTAATTTAAATAAATCAATGTGGCTTAAATAATCCACAGTAGTTTATTTAGATTGTGCGAACCAGATCAGACACTGAAGGTCAGTGGGTGGAGCCTTGTATTATAAAGTGAGGCCTGAAGGCTCAGCAATGCAAGAGATGAATATGTCGCATTACTACAAATCTTGTTTAAATTTATGCTCCATAGTTAAAAGATTCAATCAGTACAGATGTAACCCAACAGTAATGAACCTGTGAAGATGAAAGAATATGCTCCATAGTTAAAAGATTCAATTAGTACAGATGTGACCCAACAGTAATGAACCTGTGAAGATGAAAGGATACATAAAACACCTAACAAGGAACAAGTATTTTCTGAAGTGAGATAGACACTCCCAATCTCTAATGAGCCTGACTACTAAAATTCATTTGCAGATTTGACAGTATTTCCGCAGCTTCAACCTTTGATTTTTGATTTTTATGAAATACAGGGGCTTTAAAGTCAATTACAGAGTTTCCAGGAAGACTGAAGTACTCTGCCCACCCCCGCACACACACACCATTTTCCAAGGGTTAACATTTTTAATTTCCAACTTGTGTCCATTTATTCTTTTATATAGCGATAGTCTAGTTAGGCCTACAGAAGTCGCAGAAGAGCATTGCTGGCACATGATGGCATAACGTATTAAAGGAAGTGCCAGTAAAAAAAGCCTTTGATGATGTCACTCATGTTGTCGGATTCCATGAGAGTAGATACAAAGACAGAAATGGCACCTTGGATTTTTGCAGGGGCTATTTCATGGGTTTGAATCCCTATTGGGTGGTTCATCTGCTAAGTGAACAGCTGCTGTTTGCAAACCCTGACACACTGAGAGAGACCCATCAAGTTTCAGGAGAGGCTGTAGATCTTTCAGTATGCATTGGGAAGGCTAAATTTAGCTGGGAGCTGAAGGTGGCAACCAGTGGTGCTCTGTTATTTGATCTATTGAACCTGACTAGCCTTGTAGCTTTCTTCATTTTCTCAATTTTAATTCTGCAGGTGCTTAAGATCTGGCGCAAATTCAATTATAAACCTTAGAGCTTGTTTGTAGTGTATTCTACATGGTACCTAGAACCATGGAGGAAGCGGGCAGCCATTTTCCAGAATAAGGTGCTGTTTATATGCCCATCATATGGTTGCCCTGTAGTATCCAGAAAGTGAACCTGCTGTTTGAACTAGCCAAGGTTAATGTTGAATGCTGTTGAAATCCTGAATTCCTCAAAGGCCTTCTTCCCATGGGTCTAGATGATGATATCATAGATGTATCTCAAATGGAGGAGGGCATTTGTTCTAAAGCATACTACTGTATGAGGCCAAAGGGGTATTCTTAACAATATGCAAATCTGACACAATTGTGTTTGGGGACAAAGTCAAAGCTGAACAGCCAGGAGTACGTTGACATCAGAAACAACATTCTGGATGGACTATAGTCCATCTTTCTGAGAAGTGTTAGTGCATAGGGCTTCGACATTCATGGGGTCAGAAATGTATTTTCTGGAAGACTGTCAGACAACAGTAAACCGCCCAGAGAGCTTCGGCTGTGGGGCGGTATATAAATGTAATTAAATAAATAAATAAATAAATAAACTACCATTTACTTAGGAAGTCTGCAGTATCCTGCAAATAACTAGGAGTGCTCATAGCAAGAGTAAGTTTAGAATCTATATAGCCTAACACCCCTGCAGTGAGAATCCCACTGCTAGAGAAAATAGGGCACCTGAGATTAGAATTTTGGCAGCAAACAGAACAGCTTCCCTGCCCTGGTGTTCTCCAGATGTGTTGGACTAGAGCTCACATAAACCTCAGCCAACATAGATAACAGCCAAACTGGCTGGGAATGATGGGAGTTGTGGAGCAACACATGAGAGGGCAGCAGGTCAGGGAAGGCTAAAATAGAAGGCCCCTGGCCAAAGCTATTGTGTTGAGTCTGTGTCTGTATTTTTGATTCTGTGCTTCTAGAGCAATTTCTTCAGGACACTGCATAGATCTTTTTTCTATTCCTCAAAGTGTGCAAAGGGAAGATAACTACCTCTAGAGTTTTGGGAAACCGCCTTGGTTTCCCATTGTAATCTAACTTGTTGATAAGCACAGCACCTCCTTTGTCAGCCTCTTTGACTATGTCAACATTGTTTCTGAGGCTGTGTCTGGCGTTAAGTTCTATTCTGTAGAGATTATGTGGCGAATTATGCTGCTTATCCACAATTTCAGCCTGAATACAAAATAATAGTTTGTAATCATTAAATCTCACACTAGATATCTTGTACGTAAACAACATGCAAGTGTGAGGTATGTAGAGTGCTAGTAATCTTCCTACACAGCCCACCTTAACTAGGATAAAAAGGTCCATTAATTTCCAATCTTTTCATGAGGGTTTTCCATTTAACAGTTGTTCCAACTGCTATTATGTGCACTTGTGGAGTCCAACTTCAGTCTTTCCAAACATGATTGACTAAAGATGGACGTTATAGCAAAATGAGATGCCACTAGCAGCTTGAATAATAGCATTAACACTTCCCTACATCTACAACACTCAATAATTATATTATGACTGTTATTGTTGTTTATTTCATTTCTATACCACCCAACAGCCGAAGCTCTCTGGGCGGTTCACAACATATACCGTCTCTGTGGATATGATCTCCAGATCCCTCTCCTTCAAGGTTGACAAGCCCAGTACAGATATCAAAATAGTTATTAATCCACAAACACAGCTTTAAATTCTCTGTTATTCCATTTGGTTTCATATTTTTATTTGTAACCTAACAGTAAACAAACAGAAGTTGAAAAAAGCACTTCAGATAGGCTGATGCATGAAATCCTCAATGCATGATATACATAAGAGCACAATATGACAGATACAATCAAACATGAAGCCTGACTCTAAAGTTGCATTCAAATAGGTAGTTCTCAGGAAAGAGGCTTGTCGAAGGTGAATAAACATACAGACGATCAGTGCATATGTATTTAGAGATTTGTGGGTGCACATATACAGGAGTTTGTTAGATCTACTAGGTAGAGGAATGAACATCCATGCTGCTAGTAAAACATGCTGGGTTCCTTTTGCCTCCTTCCCTTAGTCTGACCGAGTGTTATCAATGAACAATCACTGTGATTAAGACTCAGGGGGAAGTATCCTATGCCGCCAGTGCACTACTGGCACTTACCAGTAGCGCAGCAGAAAACTAGCAGTTGCTCAAGCAACCAGAAAGAGCAGAAATGCCAGTTTTCGGAACAGAGGCCAGGGGAGCTCACTCATTTCAGGGGTTGCGTTTAGAAGTGCTAGTAGCTCTTGCGCTAACGGTGAGCCCCACAGGCGCAACGGAATTTTCAGAGGTGCAGTGCCAATATGAGACACTGACCAGGATCCCCTCAGAATGAATAGCCGTGTGCTTCGGCAGTGCGATATAGAACATCTCTCCAAAAGAGGACATAAGCCACCCTTCCTATTCCTGAATACTGCCCTCAAAGAATAGGGAGCATATGCAGATGAGCACCCTACAAAAATAAGCTGGTACAAAGCCAAAGCCACTCTACACGCCGCCCTAAGATCCTTGTGGCATAGAGCAGGATACAAAAGTTTTAATGAATTTCATAAATATTGCGACTTCTGCATGCCCCATCCAATGCAAAGCCCAAGTCGAGCTCATCTCATGCAAGGGTAGTCAGCACCAATGGGAAATGCATCACATTTGTCATGACTGTTTGAAGTTGCAACTGCTTAAAACAGAGGCTTCAGTTCATATCACCAAAGTCCTTTAGAAGCCATAATATATTATCTTGGTGGGTATTAAAGAATGCTTCATAGAAAAAGTATGCTAATACTGGATACCTTTGTCCAAAGGCAAAAAGTGCTGAGGTTCTCTTGAATCTAAAAGCTACATAAATAAAAATCTTTTTAACCTTTGTTTAAAGAACTATCAGATTGGTTTACTCTACATATAAAAGGGAAACCCATCCACCCATCTATTATTTTTAAAGCAATTTTTATTATTAAGCACCTAAATACAATTAGCAATCCATTTAAAGCTATAATCCTAAGCATGCTTACTTAGACGTAAGGCCCACTGAAATTGCCGAGGGACTGAACAGAAAGTTTGTTTATACAGTAGTTCCAATTATTCCTTTCCCACCTTTCCAAATACATATACTTTCATGTGGACTTGCAAGATAAAGATAGAATCATAGAATCATAGAATAGCAGAGTTGGAAGGGGCCTACAAGGCCATCGAGTCCAACCCCCTGCTCAATGTAGGAATCCACCCTAAAGCATCCCTGACAGATGGTTGTCCAGCTGCCTCTTGAATGCCTCTAGTGTGGGAGAGCCCACAACCTCCCTAGGTAGCTGATTCCATTGTCGCACTGCTCTTACAGTCAGGAAGTTTTTCCTGATGTCCAGCCGGAATCTGGCTTCCTTACATTAATACATTAATAAAATCACAGTAAACAATAATAAAATATAACAACCCATTAGGATCGTTCTCACAGGGCAGCTGATTATAGAAGGCCCTTAGGGAAAAGGAGGGCAGGCTGGCTGAATCAGGCTCTGAAGTGGTCTCTGACTTTGTCTGTCTGCTTCTCTAAGTCTTGGAATTCTTTTCACTGGGCAGTTGGTGGTAGAGCCCTGTATCCAGCTAGAGGAGACTCTGAGATGGTGGGTGGCTGCTAAGTATACCACATTTTGTCAATTCCTGCTTATATAAAGTTACAAATTCTTCAAATATTCCAGTCAAAAATAGATCAATAAATGGGGGCTTGAGAACCAATAATAATAATAAAAATAAATTTATTACCCGCCTCTCCAATTAGATTGAGGCAGGGAACAACAGCAAGCATAAAATATATAAAATATTGATTAAAAACATAGTATACACTGGTTGTTTTTTTAAAAAAAAACAACCTAAAAGCATCCTAAAATTCCACTGGATATCATTCAGTCAACTTCCAGGTTTTTTCCACCTCCTTGTTAATTAGTTTCCTCCACCCCTTTGTATTTTCAATGCCCCCCAACATCATGCCATCAGCAAGTCAACACCACATTCTCACCACCCCGCTCAAGATTCCTAAAAAAAAAAAAATCCCTCAAAATTAATTGGGTCCCAAAACTGATATTTGAGAAAGTTGACTAGTTAATCGTCCACTTTGGATGTTTGCCCCTTCAACTACTTTTTAATGCAGTGGTGTGAACGCTTGGATCAAGAAGATTTCCCTTCTGGTGCCGTGCTTCCCATGGCACAATGCTATTACTTTCTAACCTCATACAAAAAAATTAAAAATAAATCTCTCAGCTGAATGGAAGCTGCTCCCCACTGCACCACACCAAACCTTCTATCGTGGAACTTTTCCACATCAACTTCTCAGCTGAGGAAGCCATGAGCACCTGTCATGGCCTTCCGACACCTTGTCTTAGATTTGGGGGATTTTCACACAGACATACCAGCCAGACCTAATAGGCCTCTCCACTGTTCCAGATAAATTAAGAGCATGGCATAGAAGACACCTAATATTCCCCTGCATATGCAGATAGAGCTGTCTTTTAGGGGAGTTTTCCCACCCTTATAGACCTTATTTATTTATTCACTCATTTATTCAATATATTTCTATACCACCTTTCTGCAAGGCACTCAAGGTGGTTCACAATTTTTTAATACTGAAACAAACAAATGTTACCAAAAAGAAAAACAAAACACACCACCAGAATACAGTTCTCTGAGGTGGCTGAAGGTCTCTTCAAGAGCTGATGAGAACTCCGTAGCTTGGGCTTCTTGTCTTCTGTCTTAACAAGATTTGAAAATCACAGCTTTAGATTATCACAGCAAATACTAAGAATTATGCAAGCCTTTACTAGTTCAGATTGCTGACAAGAACAGAAACATTTATCTAGGATGACAGAAAGTGTTGGGTGGAGTTGAGCTACCTTTGATATATAAGTCTTGTTTTATTCATTTCAGAAAAGCACCATACATTCTAAATCTGTGCAGGATTTCCCAACTTGGCTTTATTTATCAATCGTTAAGCTCCTCTTCAAAAAAAGGTCTTCCCAAAGCAGCTTACAATTATTATTATTATTATTATTATTATTATTTATTTATATAGCACCATCAATGTACATGGTGCTCTACAGAGTAAATCAGTATCGTAAAACTTTTAAAACAAAAACTAAATCTAATTTTTTCAAAATTAAAACAGCAGCCATGCAATCACCTCCAAAAGTGTCTTTTACTGCCTACCAGAATACAGCCCCCAGAAAATTCCTGTCTGGTTTTTCTTTCTTTCTTATTTTACAGTTTGCCTAATTGTCTATTGCCAGCAAACGTTTCACAAGATTGAGCAAAAACATAAAGTAGATCCTCAGGATCAACCTGATTTAAAGATAATATACTGAAGAAATCTCCAGTGTTTCAGCATAAAAGAATATAACCCAGACAATGAGATCCACTGTATTTTACATAAAATTATGAATTCTTTATCAGTTGTTTTCCCTTTTTCTGTAAGGCAATGCTTCCATCTGGCCACAGCAAGAACTAAGGAACAAACAACTTTGCCTTCATTTCAATGTGCAGCTCTACAAACTATACAGAATCATGCTAGAGGGCAATCAGGTTGGAGAAGGCTAGCTCAGATAGTCAGCAAGTTTTCAGAAGCAGAAATGTGCTGTATTTGTTATAGGAAAGGGTAATGACTATGCCCTCCTTAGAGTTGTATATAAGTTGCAGATTCCAATCTTGTGATACAGAAAATATAAAATGAAACAATAAAATAGCAGTGTTTTATTAGCGTTCGATGAGAAAAAGTGCAAGATATTCATTTCACATAAGATAAATCACTGACATCTCAGACCAAGTTATGCCCTAAAGACTACAATTATATACATGTTTGTGTATTAAATGTGTTATGTTATAGAATACCTATGCTAAGAGCAATTAAGATTCTGGTGCAGAGGCTCTACAATATTATGTACACCAGCCTTGCAAATAAGCCCTCAAAAGTTACTGGCCTACAAAAACTTTTACTAGCATGCGAGTGACTAGCAATGGGAAAGCATTCCATTTCTATGCAGGAGAGGGGTCTTCCCTGCTCTAGCAGCCTGTTTGGACTAGCAGAGGGAGAGTATTGCATTTCTATCCAAGGGAGGGGTCTTCTCTCCTCCATCAGCCTGCTCACTCACTTGTAGGCCAAACAGGCTAGTGCTTAACTACAAGACTAGTATACACATTACACATACCTAACACACAGGCAAAAATGCATCACCATTCTATCCAAGTGTATGAGTTAAGGAAGCCTTTTTAAATATTTACAGCCATTCATCTCCTTCCCAGAAATACATCAACAGGAGAACCCATGCATATTAGAAAAGCTTGACCTACTAAGAGAACTGAATTACCTTTGATAAACCACATCAGGCCATTAACGCAAGAAGCTCGACTGCCATAGCCCAGCAATCCCAAACCATTCAACCCTCATAAAACAGTAATGAGGGAGAATCTTCCAGTCAAACAGAGATTCTTTTTATCTCAGGGTTGAAGGAAGAAATCTACCTTGTATATAAAGATCAGATTTTCCCCCAGTAAAGATTTGCATTCATTTTCAAGTGCTCTTTAAAAGCTTGTTGGAGCTTCTTTCTTCCTCAGTAGGTCAAAGATAAGGACCTATAGTAAACAGTCCCATTCTGCTGTGCAGAATGGACTAACAGACTCTCTTGCTTCACACTTTAATTACACCATTTCCCAATACATCACCATAACAAACTCTGAAGAGGCATTCATTCACAGCAAAACATGGATCTCCATATTTTCTTGAAGGATTCATTTCTTAATGTAATCCTCACACTGAGGAACTGTAATAGATCTGCCACGAAGGTTGGTGGCACAGTTCTCAATGTGCTGAAATGATTACTGAAGAAAGTGACTATTTCCCCCCACAAAAGAACAACGCTGTCTTGTCTCGGAGCTGCAAGCCCGAGGCAATTAAGCATGTTGCATACAAGGTAATTAGGAATCCAGAGAATGAAATAAATAATAAGGTAACTGGTACCAGTAACAAGGATATAAAGTTAGTTCACAATGAACATTTAGGTAATTGTTATCAAAATGTAAATGGCAAAGCAGCGTGGATAATATCCAAAGAGAGCATGCTGAGATGAAAAGGATTGTGTAAAAAATGGAGAGACATCAGGGTCAGAGTGAACTTAAAGATGTTGGTGAGATATAAACATCAAATTACATATTTAGATGTTTGGGGGGGGATTATGTGCTTAGGTTTAATTAGTAATTAGTGAAGAATTGCTTTGCTGAAGACATAACCAAATTAACTGTTATCTAACTTGAAAAGTTATGTTTAAGTTTCTGTATGTGTGTTTTGATCATCAAAGATTCTTTTAGAAATCAAGATAGTGAACTCAGATTTATGAAACAGCAATTAGTACTAACATATTGGCAGTGAAATAGTATCCTAGAAACTGTTCAAATACAGTGTGATTCGAGGGTGAGATAGCTTCTTTGATATCGAACCTCCTTGCCTGTGATACTGCCAGACTACTCTCTGGAGAAGTCCTGATAAGTAAAAGGGACTCAGCAATACTCTCAATGAATGCTTAAGAAATGTAGCTTTAACTGCTTTTAAATACTACAGTACTTGTAGTCTAACCGGAAACTTATATTTGCATCAATAAAAGAAAAAACGGTTTCAAGGATTCCTGTACTATAACTACTGTTAGTAGAATACCTGGACTGCAACCCACTAGGTGTACACTTTCCGGAGAAGTATTTTAATCTGCTATTGCAAGGTAAAGAGGCAACTAAATGATTCCAAAGTACTGAACTATAGACATATAGCTCAAACAATGTCCCTAATCCATAACAGAACTTTACAGAATCTTTAACCTGACAACTAGCCAAGCAATAAATACTGTGCAACTATAACTCCAAGAATTACAGTTAGAATTGAATTATCTTCCACACTCATGTACAACACAAAGTGTGAATGGAAAGACACCATCAGAACAGATACCATTGGTGGAATGGCTTCCCCCTATTCCATTGCAATCCCACAGTGCACTCCAAAGTCTGCTCTAGGAGGCTGGAACACCCTTCAGAGCAGATTTGGGGACATGCAGGGGGAGGGGAAGTCTTTGGACGGTATCCAAAAAGTCCACTCATACTCTTTGGATATCATCCAAACAATACAAGGTAGATCTGTGCATTTAGGTCTATTACAAACCTATTGGTTGTATACGAGTATATTGACTTTTCCCTAATTTGGGGGCTTCTGGCTATTTCTTAAATCTAATTTTTTTAAATTATATTGTTCCTTTTATCTTGTAGGCCACCTTGGTAGGGTTCCACCTTTGAATAGCTAAAAATATTTTTTAGTAAATAAATAAAAATAATTTAACAACTGATATGCCTTCCCAAAAGAATCCTGGGAACTGTGGTATGACAAGAAAAGCACTGAGATTTAGGTTAGATATTCTCTCTTACAACCAGTTTTAAGTATGTGATGTAGATCTGTCCTTCAAACGTCTCTCTATAAAATCTTCTTAATTATAACTATGATAAACAGTGCTTTTGAGAACAGAGAAGCATTAGTTCTGTGAATATTACGGTTATTCTCGTATTATATAATAGCAAACCAAAATCTGCCAACAAAAACACACCCAATTGGGAGCTGCAAACACTATTCGCTCCAAGTCAGTTTTCACAATTGACCATTCACTTCCACAAACAACTGCTTGTGTGAACAATTTATTTACTTACAAGATGTATATACTGCTCTACATCCAACAGGATTCCCAAGCAGTGATCAACAAAAGAAGTAAACAGATTCAAAATATAATATTAACATATTTTAAATCAGGTAACAATAAAATCATGGCTGGTCAATCAGGGAAGGCTTGTTTAAATAAAAGTGTTTTCAGTAGGCGCCAAAGACAAAACTGCATAGGAGCCTTCCCCAAATAAAAAGACAGAGGCTTCCACAGGGAGAGAACCACTACAATGGCACTACTCTGAGTGGACTCCATAAGAGTGGACCCCAGATGGAGCATCTCAACTGATGAGGTCAGTGACCAGGGACAGGTTGGTAAGGGAGAAGGCACTCTCCCAACTATCCTGGTCCCAAGTTGCTTAGTGCTTTATACTCCAATAACATAACCGTAAACCTGGCCCAGTAGTAGATAGTAGTAGACAGGCAGCCAGTGCAGTTCTCAGCAAAAGAATTGTACGTGGAAAAGGGGCAGCTCTCAACAAAAGCATTCAGCACTAGCAGCAGCCCCTAGACCAGCCGTAAGGGCAGCCCCACACAGAACATGTAGCAGTGATCCAGTCTTGAGGTTACTAGTGCCTGTACCACTGTGGTCAAGTTATTCACATGAGTCCTACAGCATCAAAGCAGCAAACCCATGCAAGCACTTCCTTTCTTTTCTACAAACTCAAGAAATCACATCGCCATTTTATCCCATTTTTTAAAAATATGCAATTTTATTTGTTTTTCAAACGATTTACATATAACAAGAACTTGGAAACTTATAACATGACAAAAATATCACTGGATATTAGATATACACTTCAAAAAGTTGAGCTATGAGCTCTTATACCATCACTACGCCAAAGAAATTACAGATTCAGAAATGTTACATGAAAAAAGTTGTGTGACTTTGCAGAGCAACGTTTGAGTGACAGGTGGTTTAGGACGCAAGGAATTTCTATTGATAAAAGGAATTAAAATTAACCATGTCATCAGAAATCCATCCTACTTACTTGTGCCTCTAGCTAACAACCTTTTATTTATTTATTGTTGTTGCTGCTGCTAACATCAACTTTGCTGCAAGAGTGATATCAAAATTTATTTCAAACCAACTTTCAGTAAGATACAATTTGATGTGTTATTTCCAATACTTGAGCCAATATTGTCTTCCCAGAAGCTTTTATAAACGGACAAGACCACCACATGTGAATAAGAGTACTTCATTCACGACACCCATTTCAAGACGGGATGAGGGATTTATGTAGTGTAGCTCTACTGGAGTTAAATGCCACTTGTGTATTAGTTTGAAAATGCACTCTCTTATGAAGGCCAAAACTGTTTTCAGGGGAGCGTTGCTCCACATTGTTTCACAAACTACATCTGAAATAGACACACCTAAATCAGCCCCCAAAGCTTTGAGTCTCCAGAGGTACCACTTCAGCTTATCAGCATTATCACTGCAGCCTTTATATTATTGGGCTGTTGCACTTCTGTGAACTGGAAATTTCACACAGGTTCATGTCTCCCTGCTCTTCTCCTTACCCTCCTCAGTGGACCTAATCCTCCTTATTATGCAGCCCACCAAAGGACAGCAGACTGGCATTCTCAGCTGGGTAAAATCTTCACTCTTTCTCCCAGCTGTGCCACTTGACAGAGGTTGAGTGACTGGGCTGAAGTAACTTTTACTCTTGAAAAGGCTCAATCCCACCTGCTGTGCTGCCCAGAGAGAGAGAGGAAGGGCAGAGGCAACGGCTACTCTTCCAAGAAGCAGCCACTGCTACCTCCTTCTCTTGGTCCCAATCATCCCTAGTGTATCACAGAGAGAGAATGAGAAAACACGTGAAAGGGGAAGGTGGCTGCCCTACAAAGACGACAGCCACCACCTTTCAATGTTCACCCACCTGCACCCCGGGGCAGTGTGTCAGTGGGAGTTGGTCTGAACTGGCTCAGTGAACTGGCACAGTGCCTCCCAGAGACAGAGGGTGAACAAGCAAGCAGAAACTGCTCCCACAAGTAGCATCCACTACTTCGTCTCATTTACGTACTCTCTTGGCAACCCAGTGGAGACCTATTCTCCTTGCTGAACCTCGCAGCAGCAGGGGAAATAAGCCATCTGAGGCGGCTGTCCCTTGCAGTTGTAACTCAGTTGCCGGCTTTTGCAAGCGAGCAGCAGCTGCCCTATGCCACCTGCCCTCTGAGGATGTAGAGAAGGAGGTGCTGATGCTGCCAGCCGTGCAGGCAGGCGCACAGCAGAGGAGTGGGGCCCACTCACTCACTGACCCACCCACTCACCCCGGAGGACCCTCCTCTCAATGGGGTCGGCCTCTTCACCGCAGCAGGGATCAGCTTTGGTGGGGCCCAGGCTGCTGCCCGCCGGTGCCAAGCCCTGATGCTGCCCCGCTGCGCAGGGGGTTGGACTCGATGGCCTTGCAGGACCCTTCCAACTCTGCTATTCTATGATTCTATAGACTCTCACCTGCAGCGAAGTGTAAAGGGGTGGATTTCCGCCCGGCCATATCCTTGGCGTTGACGTTGGCGGCATCCACCAGGCGCCTGACCCGGGTCACGTCCCCATTGCGGCAGGCCTCGAGCAGCTCCCGAAAGGCGCCGCTCCCCACGGGCGGGGGAGGCGGCTGCAACGGCGGAGCAGGCGGGTCCGGGCTCTCCGCGGCGGCTGGGCTGGACGCAGCCGAGGACGACGACGACGACGAGGAGGAGGAGCCGGAGCTGCTGCTGCTGCTGCTGGCGGCGGCGCTGCTGGCCCCGGAGCCCGGCGGCTGAGGAGGCCCAGGGGCCTCGCCGACGCTCTCCGGAGAGAAAGGCCTCTCTGCCGCCGCCGCCCCTTCCCGGCCGCTGCTGGCGGGGGCCTCACCCTCTGTTCCGGCCAGAGTGGGCCGCTGCTGAAGGGAAGCTCCGGTGGGGGAAAGGCTGGGGCTGCGCGGCGGCGGCGACGACACGGGCGCCTGGGCCGGGTGATGAGGCGGAGGGTGAGGGTGGTGATGATGCTGCTGCGAGCGACGCGACGACGACGATGATGCCGCCGCCATTTCCCAGCTCCTAGGAGCGCTCTGGTCCTGTCACTGCGGCAACGGAGACGGAGCACCCGCCCTCCCTTCCGGCTGCCCGCGACCAATCACAGCCCGGCCCGGGGGAGGTGACGTCAGGCGTTGTGATGGTGACGGGAGGCAGAGGGGCCGATTCACGACGCGCGGCCTAAAAGTAGGGCTGGTGCTCTGGGGCGGGCTGCGCGGCGGCGAAACACGCGTCTCGTTTTCCAGGTCGGTAATAGGAGGGCCGCAAAGGCGGCTCACAATAAAAACATGAAGGGCGCAGGCCTATACATGTGTGGACAGATGAGAGTCCTACAACTCCCAGCATTCCCCAGCCAGCCATGCTGAATGCTGGGAGTTATAGGACTTATAGAATCATAGACTAGTAGAGTTGGAAGGGACCTACAAGGCCATCGAGTCCAACCCCCTGCTCAATGCAGGAATCCACCTCAAAGCATCCCTGACAGATGGTCGTCCAGCTGTCTCTCGAAGGCCTCTAGTGTGGGAGAGCCCACAACCTCCCTAGGTCATTGATTCCATTGTCGTACTGCTCTAACAGGACGTTTTTCCTGATGTCCAGCTGGAATCTGGCTTCCTTTAACTTGAGCCCGTTATGCCGTGTCCTGCACTCTGGGAGGATCGAGAAGAGATCCTGGCCCTCCTCTGTGTGACAATCTTTTAAGTATTTGAAGAGTGCTCTCATGTCTCCCCTCAATCTTCTCTTCTCCAGGCTAAACATGCCCAGTTCTTTCAGTCTCTCTTCATAGGGCTTTGTTTCCAGACCCCTGACCATCTTGGTTGCCCTCCTCTGAACACGCTCCAGCTTGTTAGCATCCTTCTTGAATTGTGGAGCCCAGAACTGGATGCGATACTCTAGATTGCTAGTGTATCTCATCCATAATACTTGGGGATTTCTACATGGGGGGGGGGGGGGCTAATGGAGCCAGAAATACTGCTGGAGACTAAGAGCTTCTCTACATGAATGATTTATTGCACACTAATAATTGGCCACTCACAGAAGTTTGCAGGTCCTTTACATGATGCTGTCAACCTCCAGAGGGGCTCTCACACCTTCCCCCAGTAATCTTGCTTTTAAAAAGATAAAAGATAATGCATTATTTAAAATTACCACAGGCCACTAGATGGTACTATTTCATTTAACTTTATGGAGCATTGCCACGGGGGGGGGGGGGGGGGGGGGAGTTTTCAATTACAAATCATGTGGTCACCATCTAAAGAAACCGTAGTCCACATGGAAAGACCCCAGAGGAAGAAAAAAGGGTAAGGGTGTGTGTGTTTTTCCTTAACGAAGAGACACTCTCTGTTAATAGTTGTGGCAAAGTGGCCAGGTACATTTTTGTTAGGGATGATGGATGGTTGACTGTTCTCAAAGTTAGTTGTTCCTTAAGGGTGCAATTTTATGCCTGTTTAGTCAGAAAGAATTGCTGCAACTCCAAGAATTCCACAGCCAGCCATGCTGGCTAGAGAACCTTAGGAGTTGAAGGACATTTTTCTGTCTAAACATTCATAGGATTGCACAGTCTCCTGAAAAGTAGCATGCATTTTTCCCTCTTCTAAAGAAGGACAATCTAAGGCTGTGTGTGTGAAAAGGAACAGACTAGAATTTTTGGAGAGAGACACTTAGGCTAATTTTTATTTATTTATTTTTTATTTTTTGAGATCTGGGGATATTCTCTCTCTCTCTCTCCAGATCTGATGTGGGAGCAGTGGACTTTGACTGTCTGCTGGAACGTCACCTATGCCCAACCTGTATATTTGCAAATAAACCTCAATATTGTTTTTTAAAAAAACACAAGTTTTCAGTGACCTCTTTCAAAGGAAACTAAATTCAGGTAAGCCCTGAATCCCCGGGACTTTTCACCACTCAGAGGAGTTGGAGTGAGCGTGTGATGCGGTCAATTTTTTCTGGTATTGGTATAGTTTTAGAGTATATTACTTGGATGACCACATGGGGGCAGCCTCACTGAATTTTCTAGTCTACATTTATTCTACAATAACTAGCAGAATCTTTTCTAGTGTGCGGAAATGTTACTCTAAGACAGTTGTTCCCAAACTTTCGGCCTCCAGGAAACCCTTTCCACATGAACTCAACCACTAAGGAATTTCTGCATGTCTGCCAGGATTCTGGGGCATGCTGTAGGGGGCATACTCTGTCCAGACAGAGTACTGGCCAAGCCTCTTGGGTCTCAATGTGGATCAAGAGGGCACCCAAAAATACACTAAACATTGTAGGAGAAAATGGATAGTGATGGGCTAGTTGTCTTTCAGGGAAGCTTGTCTGCCATTACAGATCTTCTCAATGAAGAACGCTTGCTAAACCTCTTAAACTCCCCCAGTACGCATGTAAGGCCCTTTTCTCATTAATGTTGGAAGTGCAACGTTAGGGGCATGGCCAGAAGGCAATTCAACATGGGAGGAGCATCCTCTCAAGCATTTCTTGAACAATGGCCGATGAATATCCTCTCTGAACGAGTGTGTTCATATACACATTCAAAGACTTTAACATTGGCTGTAGAGCAGAGGTGCAGAACTCAGGCTGGGAGCTGAATCCAACCCTCCAAGGTTGCGAATCTGGCCCTCTGGGATTCTCCAGAAGGCCACGCCCCCTCCCCCTGGCTCCACCCTCAAACACTGATTGCTTGGTGGTCTCCCAGCTGTTGTGCAGTTTTTGGCTTTATATTTGACTCCTCGCTCTCCTTTACTCCTCACATCGAGGCAGTAGCTAAATCCTGTCGTTTCTTCCTGTATAATATTGCCAGGATTCGACCATTTTTGTCTGTCTCTTCTGCCAAGACTCTCGTTCACGCACTGGTTATCTCTCGGTTGGACTACTGCAACCTTCTTCTCTCTGGCCTTCCTTCGTCTCACATCAGTCCGCTGGTCTCTGTCCACCACTCTGCCGCTAAGATCATCTTCTTGGCCCGCCGCTCTGACCATGTCACTCCACTTCTGAAATCTCTTCATTGGCTTCCAATTCACTTCAGAATCCAATATAAACTTCTCCTACTGACCTTCAAAGCTCTTCACTGCCTAGCTCCTGCCTATCTCTCCTCTCTCATCTCACACTATCGCCCCGCTCGGGCTCTCCGCTCCTCCGATGCCATGCTTCTCGCCTGCCCAAGGACCTCCACTTCCCTTACTCGGCTTCGTCCTTTTTCTTCTGCTGCCCCTTACGCCTGGAACGCTCTTCCAGAACACTTGAGAACTACAAACTCAATCACTGCTTTTAAGACTCAGCTCAAAACTTTTCTTTTCCCTATAGCCTTCAAATATTGAGTTTGTTCTGACTTTACACTGTTGGTTTTGCCCTACCCTGTGCCTGTTTACACTTCCCTGTGCCTGTTTGCATTCTCCTTCCCTCTTTATTGTTTACTACAACTTATTAGATTGTAAGCCTTTGCGGCAGGGTCTTGCTATTTACTGTGTTATCTGTACAGCACCATGTACATTGATGGTGCTATATAAATTAATAATAATAATAATAATAATAATAATTTTCCCCTTTCAAAAAATTTGAAATGTCTCCCAAGTTTTAGTTACCGGCAGTAAGAGCTTTAAGCTAAAATAGGCTGGGGGCGGGATTGCATTTTGTCCCCACCACTGGAATGGACCCCCACCACCAGCAGCTTCTCCAAAATCGGCCCTTAGCCTGAAAGACATTCTGCCCCCTTAGCAGATTTGTCCCAATGATACACATACACTTTTCTTCCAAAATAGGGGTGTTTTTTTTAACCAAACACTTTTAGAAGTGTGCTGGTTATTAACAGGCCCTATATGAAGCCCAGGATGGAATTCATCGGTTTATATATCACCAACAAACTTACACATCCTGTGCCCACAAGACGGGGGGGGGGGGGGGAGAATATTATAAACATGCATACATAGAGTTCAAAAAGTGGAGAAATTAGCTCAAGGGCCAGTTTGGTGGCAGAGCCAAGGGCTGCTATGTGTATAAGATGAGGCTGTGGACAGCACCAGTGTGAATGGGTTGGGTTATGGCTCTGAGGTAGGGTGACCATATGGAAAGGAGGACAGGGCTCCTGTCTCTTTAACAGTTGCCTAGAAAAGGGAATTTCAGCAGGTGTCCTTTGTATATATGGAGAATCTGGTGAAATTCCCTCTTCATCACAGCAGTTGAAGCTGCAGGTGCCCTGCCCTCTTTTAAATCTGGTCACTCTGGTATAGCTCCTGTAGCTTTAACTGCTGTGATGAAGAGGGAATTTCACTAGGTTCCCCATATATACAAATGACATCTGCTGAAATTCCCTTTTCTATGCAACTGTTAAAGATACAGGAGCCCTGTCCTCCTTTTCATATGGTCACCCTAATATAAGGAACACAGACAGCCCAGTTGCATGCAATACAGTGCTGTGGTCTGGGTTTGCAGGGGGATTTGAAAGGACAGAGGTGGCAATTTAACTAGATTGATCTGTACAGCAACCTGAGGACTTTTTGTAGTTAGTATCTTTTGCTAGGAACGCACAACAGCCATTAACAGAACGTGATGAGGTGAGTTAAGGGAATTAAAACACTTGCTGAAATTCCCTTCTCTATACAACTGTTAAAGATACTGGAGCCCTGTCCTCCTTTTCATATGGCCACCCTATCTGAGGCAGCTGCAGGAGTTGGGGCTAAGAAGAGAGCTATTCACAATGGGCTATCAACAGGGCTGGATTTACGTAAGAGCTAAACAAGCAACACCTTAGGGCCTCACATTACGAAGGGGCCTCGCATTAGAGAGAAAAGAAAAAAAAAATTACATCATTGCCATAAACGTCATACAAAATGAAGATCTCTTCAGAAGGGGGAATTAGTGTTTTGTGTTTGACAAACTCCTAAATAAAGAATGTGCACACATGTAACTTGCATTTGTAATACCTATATTACACGACTATCAATTCCGTTTAATTGCACAGCCTGTATTTTGCATTTAAAACATTTATTGTTTGTTGAAGAGGGAAGGGCCTCACTCACATTATAGCTTAGGGCCACAACAAGTTTAAATCCGGCCCGGGCTATCAAGAGGGCAGCACCTGAACAAGCTGAAGGGACAATAGTGTTGCCAACTGTTCAAAGAAAAAGCAGCACTTTGACAGCAGTTTGGTTGGGGAGGTGTTTGTCAAGGGTCTCTTGGAGATAAACATGGTTACCTGGTAATAATTCCTGCAGATCAAGCTATTGTTAAAGGCACAGCTACAGAAGTTTTAGAAGAGCTCCCTGGCCAGTCTAATGTTAAAAGAGGATATGGGTTTTCTTCTTCTATGGGATCCCATATTATTACACATAGCTTGCCTTGGCCAAGGGGACAGCAAGAAGATTTCAATTTGAATCGACCTTTTGTTAGGGAACATATCTACAGCAAAATGAAAGTGAGGGACAACTTAAAGTGCCCTGCACTGGGAAAATACAGCCCAGTAAAGTGTATTTTGGGAAATTTCCCAAAGGTTATCTTCTCATTTCATTGACAAACAAATGGGAATTTGATACCTCCCTCTTAAACAAAGAATTAGTCCCACTCTGGTCAGTGTTAGTTACACAGAAGGCTGAAGATAATAACACAAAGTCAAAATGTGAGACTTGAGAATGAATATGCCCAGGGCCGGTGCTACCACAGAGGCCACTCAGGCGGCCACCTAGGGCGCCAAGCTAAGAGGGGCGCCGGGCACAGTGCAGCATTCACGTGCGTTGGCTGTGAGCCGGGCCAGCCCAAGGATTCAGCTGGGCCTGGGCGGGTGAGATGGCGCCCGGCGCCCGCCCAGCTGAAGCAAAGCCAGGGACGCTGGGGTGGGGGTGGGGCGGCTCCATGTTCAGACTTCCAGAACGCGCCCGGAAGAGAGAGACAGAGAGAGAGAGAGAGAGAATGTATGGGGTGCATGGGGTCTTTGAGTGAATGCATGTGTTCATGCATGTGTGTGTTTGGAGTGAGTGATGCTGAGTGTGTGTGCGCGCGTGTGTGTGTGAGTTGGTGATGATTTGGAGGTGATATTCCTATTAAATATTGCATTTTAGACCCATAGATGTTCCTTTCCAATTCGTTTGCTATAATTGGCATGACGTATTTCTTGCACTTTAAAATAAATTTAGCAGTTTCAAGTTTTGTGCTTCTTATTTTTTCCAGGAAACATACGTTCTTAAAAATCAAAGTTGGCATTTTTTTGGGGTGGGGGGGGTGGGGTGAAAGTAGCTCACCTTGCCTAGGGCGCAAAATAGTCTGGCACCGGCCCTGAGTATGCCTCCTGCTTAGCAGCGTTGGGAGCTGGAATTCAGCTTCCTGAATGAAGGAGGCCCTTTAAAATATATATATATATATATATATATATATATATATATATATATATATTCAAGTGACCTTTCATGCTTGGATATCTTGTAAAACCAGCACTCAGGTCCGCAGCAATAAACTGGGAAGGAAAAACAATGATCCATTAAACTGAATTCCAGAAACACGCCAGTAGTACATCAGCCGAAAATACACCTAGACAGAACATGATGCCCAACTGTGACCTCATGCTGAATAAATACGATTTCTCAACAGTGTGTATAGCATCTTTCCCATATTTAATAATTTCAAAATTATTAAATAGTAATTGGAGGCTATTTTTGAATTTTCTCTTTCTCTTTCATATTATATATGAATTTGCTCCCCAAAGCTGTCCTATGTGAATCCTGAAACTAAATAAATTCATCAGACATTATTTGAATATTCTGACATTTTATTGGAATCTGACATCCAATAAAATTGTATTGTAGTATTTGATATTTTCCTGTGATTACAGATATTTGACAGTTTTTGATAGTTGCAATGGAATTAAATATCTTTCAGCTGACATTTAGCATCATTATATTTGAATGATTAATATTTGCAGACACCACCTCCATCAGAGGCTGATTGAAAGCAAGCAAGGCAAGAGCAGTAAATCATGCAAACACACAGAGGGCAGTTTAGATTCAAAGGAGAATTTATTCCTCATGGTCTACTAGTACTAGGGTGACCATATGAAAAGGAGGACAGGGCTCCTGTATCTTTAACAGTTGCATAGGAAAGGGAATTTCAGAAGAGGTCATTTGTATATATGGAGAACCTGGTGAAATTCCCTCTTCATCGCAGCAGTTAAAGCTGCAGGAGCTATACTAGAGTGACCAGATTTAAAAGACGGCAGGGCACCTGCACCTTTAAATGTTGTGATGAAGAGGAAATTTCACCAGGTTCCCCATATATACAAATGACACCTAGTGAAATTTCCTTTTCAGTTCAAGTGTTAAAGATACAGGAGCCCTGTGCTTTTCATATGGTCACCCTAACTAGTACTTATCTCACAGCACACTCATAGCTTTAATTGATTTTATTTGAAATGCGGTGCACTTGATTGCTGCTTTTGTTCTTCCTGTTTCCCCTTTTCCCAAATAAACTCCTTTTTCTCTTTGGACATTTAGCTGCATTGTTTTCCAAGGAAATGTCTCTCTAAAAACCTCCCCACGTGAAAGACTGCACAGTTGCAAAGCTACCACTTGTGTTCTTAGGATTTCACAAGGTTTTTGTTAAGTTCAGTGTTTCTGGGCTCCAGGCAAGAAAATACAAAACATCTGCCTTTCCCATCCCACCCCATCCCAAGCATGCTGAAGAAAGGGATCCTTGGCAGAAACCCTTAACTCCCCAGCTGAACAGAGCAGGGGGGAATCTACACTACTGCTTTAAAGCTAGGGTGACCATATTTTGGAAACCAAAAAGGAGGACAACATGGTCGCCCCAAGGGGGCGTGTCCAGTACCAAGGGAGCGTGCCCACCTGAACATAGCCTTGGTCACATGTCTGATTTTACAGCACACATTTAAGACAAATCTGTTCTACATAACATCTTAATGTTAAAATCACTGAAATAAAGAACAAGTGAGAGATTCAATGTATCTGAAATTAACTTCACTCACTCCTACTTTTGTAGGTTTTGCTGTACTTTGAAGCTTTTGCTGTACTCTGTGTGTTAACATTCTCCCCTTCCCTCAAATATCTTTTCTGACTGTATCTTCACTCATTGCAAGCTGCTGTTGTTGTTAACAGGGTTTGCTACTGCCCCCAGATCTGTTTCAAATTTGGTATGGCTAAAGCTCTACCTAAAAGCTATCATGGTGCCAACTTTCAGCTCTTTATCTTTAAAAATGACAGTTTAAAAAATAATAATTTTAAAACCTCATTTTTAAAAAAAATCCTAAAAAATCAATGGATGAACAGATCTATTTCAAATTTGGTGTGGCTAAAGCGCTACCTAAATCCTATCACCGTACAAAGTTTCATCTCTTTAACTTTAAAAATGACGATTTAAAAAATAATTTTAAAACCTCAATTTTTAAAAAATTCTTTAAAAATCAATGGATTAATGGATCTGTTTCAAATTTGGTGTGGCTAAAGCTCTACCTAAATCCTTTCATGGTGCAAAGTTTCATCTCTTTATCTTTAAAAATGACAATTTAAAAAATAATAATTTTAAAACCTCAATTTTTAAAAAATTCCTTAAAAAATCAATGGATGAACGGATCTGTTTCAAATTTGGTATGACTAAAGCCCGTCCTAAGAGCTACCATTGTGCCAAGTTTCATGTATTTATCTTAAAAAATGACAGAGTTATAAGCATTTTTGTTAATTCCCATCAGAGCTGTTCTTTGGAGAAAATCCGGATTTCCCCACCACCACCCGGATTTGCCATCAAAAAACCAGACAAATCCAGGCAGACCCGGTCATATGGTCACCCTATTTAAAGTGCTTTATAACCATTTTGACAACTGTTGGGGCCCAGGACACACTGCATATACAGGTTTCAAAACGTTTTCAAAGTGCTTTAAAGCGCTTTAAAAGCAGTAGTGTGGATCCCCACATGATAGGAGGTGGCAGCCTATCAGTAATTCTTGGTGAACCCTGGTAAAGAAAGGGTCCACCAGTACAGAACGCCACCCCCCTCAACCTGATCCATTACAAGTATGGTTATGAGCCAACCACAAGATTCAGTTCAGAATCCGATTCGGAAATCC
Organism: Elgaria multicarinata webbii; assembly: GCF_023053635.1. Lineage (NCBI taxonomy): Eukaryota > Metazoa > Chordata > Lepidosauria > Squamata > Anguidae > Elgaria > Elgaria multicarinata. The sequence goes on from NC_086176.1 coordinate 11,534,218, forward strand.
AAATCGATATCAGCCTCCCACTAACAATCATTAAAAATCAACCAACAACTATAACCCTTTTTCCTGTTTGCCAGAATTGGGTGAAATTTATTATTATTATTATTATTATTATTATTTATTTATTTATATAGTACCATCAGTGTACATGGTGCTGTACAGAGTAAAACAATAAAATAGCAAGACCCTGCCACATTGGCTTACATTCTAAGAGAATGCACTAAACAGACACAGGGTAGAGTAAAATTAACAGTATAAAAGTAAGATCAACAGGTATTGATCTGCAGGTATAAAAGTCCCATGAGGAGATTATGCCTGCCAAATTTCAGATCCAGGGGATTTTATGCTACACACCTTTATATTTTGATTTTTTAAAAAGATAACTGCTGGTACCTTTTTAATTTCCTTGTAGAATTGGATGAAAGTCGCAGGTATACCCTATTTCTTCGATTCCAAGACACACTTTTGTCCCCATGTAAACATCTCTAAAAATGGGGTGCTTCTTAGAATCGCAGGTGTGTCTTAGGGTGTGTGTTTTTCTGTTGGTGGTACTGAAATTAGTGTGCATCTTACAATCAAAGCAATACGGTTGTTGGCACTTCTGAGGAGAAACCATTCATTGTGATATGAAGCTAGAAGTACCGGCTACAAAACTACACACCTTCCTCTCCCTCACCCTACCCTGGTGTTTTTTCTTATGTGGAGAGGTTAGAGGGGGTGGGAATGTAGCCATTCTTGGTGTTCCTCCAAATCCCAAATTGTCAGGAGTGTTCAGGGTTCGGATTCAGTCCTCTTCGGAGGAGCCCCTCTTTGATTCGGACATCACCCAAATCTGTCCATATCAGCCCGATGCAATTCAGAATTTGGCTGAATCTGAAGCACATCCCTAGTAACACGCTGTTTTCAACTTCTGATTCTTAGTTCACAGCATCCATTAAAACGCATGATCTTCTCATTGTAAATAAAAAGGAAAATCTTCTTCATGGAAATACTAGATCTTCCGAATTATGCTCTGGGATAATTTTCTCAGCGGACTTCGGTATCTTTAACCCCCTAATCAGTTTCCCAAGTCATAAAGCAGTTATTCTTTTGCTCTTCTGACATTTCCCCTCTCCACCCCACTTCAGGCGGGCCAGGGGAGAATTCTTTGGCTTTTTACAACAGGCATATTATATACCAAGCAATTCCAGTCTTCAAAAAGGGTGTGATGCTCAACAGAGGGCAGTCCTTGCTAGGTGTTTGCGTAGGGTGTAGCACAATGAGGCCCGTGGGTATTACAGTAAGGTAAATATTGAATTGGCAATTTGAGACATTCCTTTAGTGTAGGCAGGGTGAACACTCAGGCAATCCCTTCCCTTCATTCACGCTACATGCCAGAGTCCCTGATGCATTTATAAGCAATGCTCCAGCTTTGTCAAGGTCTGTCTTTTTGTATGCAGCTCTGAATTTTTATTCACCCCTGTCCCTTTTCTCCCCCCCCCACCACAAAATCCACCCGTCTCAAGCACACCCTAGCCAAGAAATTATGGGAAATGGGGACAACACCTTAATAGTGCAAACCCGTTACTTAGTCAGAAATGAGTCGGTGAGTTCAGCAGGGCTTACCCCTGGGTAAGTGGGTATAGGGGTGCAGCTTCATGTTTTGTTTCCTAGGAGAAATTTCTGCCATCTAGATGTGTATAGTCCTAATTATGCATTTCCTTTTGCTCCAAAGATTTATTATTCCCCATTTCCATCCTTCACTGGCACATAGAAATGTGTCATTCCCCCAGCAAATGTCTTCAAGATCAGAGTGCCAAAAATAAGTTCTAAACGCTCATGAAGAGTACTTACATAACAAGCCGTGTAATTTGTTTTATTCTGATTCAGAAAATTGCATGATGACTCAGTTCAATGGGACTTGCTCCCAGACTCTTAACTATCCCTCAGAGGAGAAAGCTGGTTTCGTTACCGGCTAAGAGTAACTAAAGATTACACACCGCCTGAAGGTCCAATGTGATCAGGTAAATCATCTGTTCAATACCACCAAGCCACCAAAGGCACACATCCCCACTGCCCAGGGACCATCTTCCCCCATTCCTGAATAGAGCACCAGAATCAAAGCATGCCCAGACACCATCAGCTATGGGGTTCTCAACACCACCGTTGAAAACGTCTCTGTCAGCTTGGGCAGGGAGACTGTTGGGCAGCAGGGTGGGTGATACACCACAGAAGGATGCCTCTTCCCTTGCGGTCAGGGCAAGGGAAGAGGCGTGCCTAATGGGGATTGGGCATTTGGGTTTGGCGCCACTGGGCTGGGAGGAGTGACCCAAGGGATAAAAACTGGGCACTCACCCTTCCCAGCCCTCTTTGCTTTGTGCGGCTCCCTCCCTCCCTCCCTCCCTCCCTCCCTGTAGGCAGTGTGAGCTTGCTGGTTGCCATTAGGGGACCGAGTAGGAATTTTTTACTCCTGTTCTGAATTGGCCATGAGTTTTTTCGCCTACTCCACACTGTAAGACAGCCGGGGAGAATAAATAGGTTGATTCGGCGGATAGCTAATTTGGTCACATTTCATTACTGGCTGGTAGGAACAGGCATCCAGAGGAATGGGAATGGTGAGCATTCAGAGGCACTGTTTCCAGTGACAGGTAATTCCCAAGGCCTCCCAGTGTTGAGCCTTGTGGTTGGGCTGGGAGATCAGGATTACCTCTGAGGCCGACCTTTCTCACCCCACCTTGAGCCTAGTGGCCTGGGTTGGAGTGCGACAAGGGAGGGTTTCCCTACTCCGTAAGGGGACGGCCAGGGGGAGGGCAAAAGAGGCAGCGCCAACCCCCTGGACAAAAATGCTCGCCCTTACGTAGTAGCAAGGCTTGTGTGCCCGTTAGGATTACCCCCCTTTTGCAGATCTTGAATAAATGTGCCCCCTGTTTAAACCCAAAGTTCTGTGTGTTGTCTCTTTATTCTTGCGTCTGCCCCGCAATCCACATCCTATCTTGTATTTCCAACAGAGCAGGTACAGGAAATCAAAACAAGTAGGCTATTGAATAGGTACCTGACCGGAATCGTTACGGACAAAGGCTACCCTCCTCCCATCCTTCAAGCCATGCTTGGTGGCATGCCTGGTACCCAGGTCGACATGTTTGGAAGAGGTTCACACCCACCCGTTCATCCAATCAGGTCTCAGTGACACCAAACAGGTTGGTGTGTTCCTCCAAAATGAGATACTTTCCCATTGCCTAGCCTGGCATTCATTAGCAGCATCTTTAAGCTTGAGGGGTCTGCAGTCAAGCCATCAGGATCACTATGGCTGGAGGACAGGACAGAAGGGGAAATAGTACACATTTTAAAATACAAACAAAATGAATAAAAGTATATGCAGACTCCCGCACACACAGCACCATCTTATGCATATCTATCTCAGAAGGCTTGTTTTATCATGTGTTTAATTATTTTAAATCATTATCTGCTTTCTGACAAAATGTTCTTAAAGTAGAATACAACAAAGCATTATAAGCATAATGAATATATTATATATCATTGATGTCGTAATCCAATGCATGCAGCAACAGAAATAACCCGCAATCCCTGAAATATCAAATGTTTGCCTAAATATTGTATTAATGTTACGTAAGGGTGCAATCTGATAGCCCTAGACAGAGTCGGGGGGGGGGGAGCATAGAATAAATCAGATTTCTGGATCCGAGATCAAAGGGAGTGCTCTGACCACAGATCCAGGGATCCATGCTCCCCGCCTCTGCCTGCTCCCCTTCACAGCTGGGGCAGAGAGAACCATGCCGGCTGCCTCTCTGAAGTCACAAATGGAGCCTGGGGTGGAAAGAGAGGGGACTGGGAAAGACAGGACATGATGTACCCCTAGACCTCTCCAGCCTTCTTCTGTCCCGCTCCAAAGTGCCCCAGCTAGATGGATGGAAAAGCTTGTCTAGCCAAAATGTAGAGTGGGAGGAGCACAGAGGCAAAGCTTGCCTCTGCCACTCCCACCCACGCACCCACCCCTTATCAGATGACCATAAGGCTCTGAGTTCGGAGGGTTATGGGCATCGCCACAGGATTGCACCTAAAACACTTAAATAGAAATGTTTTCTTTAACTGCCTGCTTGAACAGATCAAACTCATTGATCTGGCAGATCCCAATGGCAGAAGGTTCCACAAATGTGAGTCCATTACCAAGTTGTTATTATTTTATTCAGCATCATGTAAGCATTCAAGGCTTCTTGAAATCATGTTTGAATAGCGTTGTTTACAGTCCCACCAGGGCTTGGATTCCAGAAGTAGAACTTCCACCTTAGGACAAAACAACAGAGTCCTTCATCTTGCCCCTAGGGTTGCAGCCACATGAGTCCTACTTAGAGTAGATCCATCTAAATGAATGGGACATCACTTAGACTAATATTGGATACAATCCATTGGATACAACTCCTGATGTCTAGTTAGGCTTCTGTCTCAGTCGGCAGTGGGGCACAGAAACTTTTCTGTAGGAGTACCCACTTCTCCCAGTCGAGATCCACAAAAGAAGCAGATAATTCTGTCTAGGTCTCTCTGTGGGAAGAACTCATATGGCTTGATGGAGCTGCCCTCTTGCCTTATCATTGCTAATGACCTCTCTGGCCATACTGGCCTTGACACTGAACCAAGGAAACAAGTTCTCCTATCCCTGAACATTTCCTAGTGCCAAGAAAGAGCTATTCATAGTTGAGGAAAATCCTGCCTCTGCAGCCCATTACAAGGTTTCACTGCTGGACCTCAACAAATTTATGGGGTATTTATGGGATAAGTCACTCCCACAGGTAATCCCAGACTCTGGCACTGTATGTCTTTGACACTAAGAACCAACTTCTTAAATTTAGCCGTAGCATCCAGGCAACCAGTGCACCCCTAGCAGTCTGAAAGGATGCAATCCAAGGTTCTCTCATCTCCTACAATTTATACGAATGCATGGGTTGGCTCTAAGATGGAGCTAGGAGGACGACCCATGAAAAATTTCAGTGACTCCAAAGGAAAGTAGCATGTGCCATTCCCAGCTGTTATCACTGGTATTCTGACTGGATTTTACTCTTAACAGCACTCCCCCATGGGTGGCCAAAATACCTTTCTATGAATAGCCTGCTGGTAAAGTCTGTAAAACTAACCTGAGCTATTTATAGCTCCCAACAAACTCCACATTCAAAGTGGTGCCCTATTTTCAAAATGCCTGATGCACATCAGCCCATACGATGTACTGCTGCTTCTGTTAGGCAGGCACAAATGATAAATCAAGAAATAGTGGCCGGCGAGTGTGTGATTTACCGAAATTTCATGGACATATCTGTTGACTACACCAACGCTGATGCATGGTGTTGTACTGCATATGTGTTACCACTAACATTTCTCAGTGGTTTATTCCTATGCATATTGAATTCTAGGCCCAACTTGCTTTCCACGCCAAGAAGTCATGTCAATGTGCATTACGGCATACGCTTGCATGGGCCAGACTATTTTGCGCCCTAGGCAGGTGAGCTGTTTTCACTCACCCACACCCACCCCAGCGTACCTGGGCACGGGATGCCATCTTGTCCGCCCAGCCGAAGTGAAGCCAGGACACTGGGGTGGGGGGGCAGGGGGGCGGCTTTGAAACGGTGCGTCCAGCCGGAAGCCACTCTGGGAGAGTGACTTCCGGGCACGCCATTCCGAAGCCGCCCACCCCCTACCCCAGCATTCTGGCTTCGCTTCAGCGCCCACCCAGCCGAAGCGAAGCCAGGATGCTGGGGCGGGCGGACAGCTTCGGAACGGCGCATCCGGAAGCCACCCTCTCAGAGCCGCTGTGGGAGAGCGGCTTCCGGGTATGGCGTTCAGTGCCCCCCTTACCTTGGCGCTCTAGGCATCCACCTGAGTGGCCTCTATGGTAGCACCAGCCCTGGCCAGTCCCACTTTATAAGGTGCATGATGTGTTATCCTCAGTTGGCTGATATAAATAGAAGGATAGAAATTCATTATAAGTATCAGACCACATCTCTCCTCTTAAAGGAGAGGTGGTGGCTCTGATATCAGTGGGACAGGACCTATCCAAGGTGCTTTGCAAAGCATCCTATCACTTCGGATAGCTCCTTTAGAGCTTCATCCCACGTACCTGTTTCACTCAAATTATCCCCTACACTGCTAAGCTGTCGCCATTGTTGTTGTTGTTGTTAGCTAAATCACACCCCGGGCAGCAGCGCTCCTAAGATCCTTTGCATACCAGGAAAAGGGTTTAAGGCGCAAAATGTAAAAAATCATTAAAAATCAACGGATGACCCAATTCAATTCCAATTTGGTATGCTTAAAGCTCCCCTTAATATCTATTACTGTGCCAATTTTGATGTCTTTAGCTTTAAAACTTACACAGATGTGAGCATTTGTTTAATTTTTCTTTAAACACATCAAATCCTGCTCCTGCGCCCCCAGTGGCCACTTGAAAAACAACAAATGATTTGCTTGAAAACTACTACCAAAATACCTCGATTCTTTTCCCTTTATAGCACAATTAAAGCAGGATGCATGGGAGTACTTCACAATAAAAGCAGATTAGAAACTGGAAAACTTCAGAGTCCTTTGCACGCAATTCGCAGTGATTACACAGTATAATGCTGGTGTGATAAAGCTCTTAGAGTTTATTTATTTATTTATTTATTTATTTATTTATTTATTTATTACATTTATATACTGCCCCATAGCTGAAGCTCTCTGGGCAGTTTACAAAAGTTAGAAACAGTGAACATTAAAAACAAATATACAGAAATTTAAAACCATTCTGACTAGTTCTGATTGAAACCCAGAGCAAATTCACTGCCACACTGAAATTAGAGCCACCAGCCTCCACTGTTCTTAAAATGTCACATCTGTCTTCAACTTTTAAATCTCTCTCACTCACTCTCTATATATAGAGACAATAATTTCTGCAGCCCTAATTTCCCCTTTATGGCTTCCACGGCACTAACTCTGAGTCAGCAGTGGTAGCTTATGTAACTGTTTAGAAATATTACTGGATGAAGGGTGTGTGTGTGTTTGTGTGTGTGTGTTTGTGTGTGTGTGTGTGTGTGTGTGTGTGTGCTTTTGTGAATTGCTCAAGCCCACATTAAGAAATCCTATGTATTTCTAGCTGGTGCCACATTGTAAAGGTGAAGCTACCCAGACACAGTGTTGGGAAAAGTCACACAAGAAGCTAAAAAGTCTAGAATGGTGGCTCCATCTTAGTTTACAGAGCACATTCAGATTGGGTTTGAGCAATATTAGCAGAAACATTTCCTGGTTGTTCGGTAATATTGAATGCTATTAGATGAGACTGGTCTGGAAAACTCGGTATATTAGGACAGAGAAGGCGAAGGCTTCTATAAACATTTATTTATTTATTTATTGCATTTCTATACCGCCCAATAGCCGAAGCTCTCTGGGCGGTTTACAAAATTAAGACAATTCAAAGTATAAAACAACAGTATAAAACCATAATATAAAATACAATATAAAAGTACAACCGAGATAAAAACAGCAGCAATGCAAAAATACAAATTTAAAATACAAATGAACTCTTTAGTAAAAGGCGAAAGATTTATACGATCTGAAGAGAAACCAGAGTATAGCACTGGGTTATAAATACTAGGGGGTGGGCAGGGGTCCTCTTTGGTTTCCTCGCTGGGATTATGTCAAAGCAAAGTGAGGACCTCAAGCCACTGCCATCTTCATTTCCCAGGAATGCCTCTGGGCCACACCTGGGGCTGAGAATCACTCTTAGGAAAGGAAGATGGCGGGTGGTTGCAGGTCAATACTTTCCTCAGCAATTCTCCCAGCCACCAAGAAAAAGAAGGGGGGACGAAAGAGGTGCTCCTGTCAAGCTGGGGTGAGAGAGCAGTTGTGGGGTGGTGGTGGAAGGCAGAGCAGTGGGAAGGGCTAGGGAGAGCAGCCGTAAGCCAGCTTGGTGGGGGCGGAGTCAGGGAAACCAGCAGGAAGCCTGCAGGGAGAGGGAGAAGAAAAAAGCCAGTGGGGACTGGAGGAGCCTGGGGCGAGGGCTATGATCCGCAGCGCTCAGGCCTTCCAGGGTGCAGCAGAAGGTTCTGCTGAGGATGAGGCACATGCAATTTCCTCAGGGGTTGGGGAAGGACCGTCAGTGCTGTATCCAGCATCTTCCCGGCCAGAAGATGCAGCCTGGCTCAGAGGATGTGTCTCCAGCAGATCTGCCATCTCTCCACCTCACAGAAGTCTCAGGCTACAAAATCAGGCAAGGGCCCTTTCACGATTGTCCGCCTACAGAAGGCTTCCATTGGCTTTAGCTACGTGCTGCCCACTTGTTACAGAACGGGGCTTTTCGTGAGCCTTCTGTTCATCCTTCCTGGGCTGCTTCCAGTCGTGGATGTGAGCTGTGCAATGAAATCTAGTACAAGAAGTGTGGAGGGTAAAAACACAGTTCTGGAATACTTGTCTTTAAAATGGGGCAGTCACGGTTAGAGCCAGCTGGATCTAAAAGTATCCAAAATGGACAGATTGCAGCTGCATTCTGTGTTCCTGAATTTGGGTGGGGGAAGGTGGAGCGGAAAAAATATCGCTTATCGGAGGAGGTTTCTATAATGACAGTTGAATGGAAGCTATTACGCTGCCGTTAGAATAGATCAGGGAATCTGTTGAGAGCAGGTGATTATGCTGTCTGATTCTTTGTCATGTTTGTTGTCAATCAAGCAAGCAGGTATGGGAAACACACACTTCCATAAGAAAATAAGACATGGCTTCTAAATTTTGAACTATGTCTTCTGGGGCTTACAGCTAGATTTTTATCCGGATCCCCATTCATGTGGCTATTAATGGCAATGAACCGGCTATCCAAGCAGCCACAGAAGCACTGGAGCAGGACATAATTGAAACCGTCTACACCAAGCAGGATATAACACTTTGAAAGCGGGTTGAAAACGGTATATGGCGTGTGTCCTGGGCTCCAACAGTTTTCAATACTACTACTACTACTACTACTACTACTACTACTATTATTATTATTATTATTATTATTATTATTATTATTATTATTATTATTTTATATAGCACCATCAATGTACTGTTATAAAGCAGCAGTGTAGATCCTGCCCAGATTTCCTCTGTCACTCTCCGAGGTTAAAAGTTGGGTCTGGTGTGAAATCAAACTGGATCGGGAGAAACGGTGCGAGAGCAGGCTTGCTGGAAGGAGAGATTTTTCTTCCTGTCCAGCCCTCAATGATTCTAGGATTTTTGACCAACATGGCCAGATTCTCAGGGGGTTGCTGTGACCCGGGTCTTGAATGGACACTGCACTCTATGTAACAATCTGTTTGTTGGGGGAAGATTTGATGCCGCTCTGTGAGGTTTATGGGGGTGGATGAAAAGATACACCAGCTTCTCTGAGATATAGTTCAGAATGGTTCATAACCCCACTCCCACGCCACTCCCACGCCATGGTTTCTTGCTGTCATGCTGGGTTCTTGGTGGCTTCACAGCGCCCCAACGCCACTAGCTTCCTGCTGACTTCCCTGACTTCGCCTCCCCCAGGGCTGGCTTCCTGCTGCTGCTCCTCCTAGGAGCTGAAGGCTTTTCTTTGGGGTCTACTCTCCAAATTAAGACTCTTAAAAGCGCAGTCCTCAAAAGCTTCTGTCAATTGGTTGATGAGCAGGAGGGAAACTGGAGGCAATTTAAAGTGCATCTCATCAATTCTTCAGCTGCAGCCAAGGGCAGAACTAGACATATAAGGTGGAGGGGAGCCCTCTAGATGTTGCTGGACTCCAACTCCCATCAGCATGGCCAATAGTCAGGATAATGGGAGTTGTCATCCAACCCCATCTGGGAGGCTACAGTTTCGCTACCCCTGTTGTAAGGGAAAGCACGGTTGTTGCCAAGATCAGCAGTCCCGTGGCTCCTTGCAGTGTCTGCCCACTAATGCCTGGTAAAAGAAGATGTGTGAAGTGATGCCATTGTCAGTGGAAGCTGGTGACTCAGATTTCGGCAGAACTGGAAATCCATTCTTGGTTTCTGTCGAAACTAGCCAGAACTCCAAAGCAGCTATCCAAGGTGCTGAACTCTATCCCCCAGCTATATTTAGCACCTTGGGCAGCGCGTTTAGAGTTCTGGCTGAAACCCAGGGCGGATTCACGGCCCCACTGACATTGGAGCCACCAGCCTCCACTGCACATGGAGCAGATCCATAGAAAGCTGAGAAAAAGCTGCGGTGTTTAGCAGTACTGCTTTTTACCAGCCCGATTTCTCCCCCAAAGGGATATTCCCTCCAATCATCAGCCAAAGAAGCAGATAGCCTAAAATTTAGAGTTCTCTTTCATAACTAGGGTGGGGTTACATTCTTCCTACAAGAAAACTGTGCCAGAAACATCACGGCTGGTGTCATAAATCATGATTATTTCAATTAAAAGAATAACTCCCATCTCTTCCAACCATATGACTTCCACTTCAAGTGTAAGTAATTTGCAACAGCTGATTTTTAGTTTTAAAGACAGAAGGGATCTTTTTTTATCTGGGCAGAGAAATTGAGAAATGAATTCCTCAGCAAGACCTGGCACTTCCAAAGGACGCTGCGTGCCAACTGATAAGCTGGTTTACGGGCTTCCCAGGGACCAGACAAGCAATGCTGAGACAGCATGGAGGGGGCCGAATCTGGAACCCAACTGCATTCAAGAGTAGTTTCGCACTCAAAACTTGAATCAAACAGATCTCTCCTGCCCCGACGGAATGAGCCTGACCAAAGAAATGAAGGGGGAAATGTGGTTGACCATCTGTTCACCCTTTATGAGCCAGCACAGAAGAGAGTGGTTTCATTATTTCCTGTGGAGTCTAAATGCTTTGCCAATTTGTAAGACAAATGAGACCTACAGCAAAACATTACACTGCAGAATGCTACTATTCAGGGTTCCAGCCAAGCAGCAAAGCTTCTCATTCTATCCCTCCCCACTCCCATCTACCAAAAGACACTCAACATTTCTCTGGCTACTGAGCATGCTCAGCCATCAGAGGCCTGTTTTTTGTGTGTGGGGGGGTGCCTCTTATGTTTCTCTACTCCACCCCCCAAGAAATGAGAGTGAGGTAACATGCATAGAGTTGCTAGAAGCATTTTTTTTTAAAAAATGTATATATCATAAGGTGGGGGAACCCCTTAAAAACCCAGCCCAATAAGGACTGAATATGCCCAGTAGCCTTGGAATGTTGACTGTTGGTTGGAAAAACAAAATGGACAACCAGGGAGGGGAATGAAATCTCCTCCTTTGCGCTTTTCTAGACAAGGCTATGAAATGTTCGGATTCGTCACAAAATTGAGACCCCCAGCTCCAAACGAAGAGCTTTTCCTTTCCTGTTTTTCCCCGGCTACATAACCTCTAGGTAACGCCATGCTGTAGCAGAATAGCGCGAATGCACAAGTAGAAACAGCGCTTTGAGAAATGATACACCATTTCCCCACTTCTAAACCCCCTGAAAAAGGTGCTCTGAAAAAACAAGTGAAACCAGAGGATAACTTGTAAGGAATCATGAGCGCACAGTCAATGCCTTGTGTAGAAAAGCTCTTAAACAGATTATGAAGTATCTCAAAGCATGGGCTGGCTGGCAGGCTAGAACCCTGGACAAGAGAGAGCCAGTGTGGTGTAGTGGTTTGAGTGTTGGGCTGGGACTCAAGAGATCTGGGTTCGAGTCTCTACTCAGCTATAAAGCTCACTGGATGACTCTGGGCCAGCCACTGACTCTCAAGCTCACCTTCCTCACAGGGTTGTTGTGAGGATAATGTCAAGTGGAGGAAGATCATGTAACGGCTTTAAGCTCCTTACGAGAGGAAAACAAGCAGTAATAAGTTACATTGCAAGATTTTCTTGGAGGTCCCAGTTGTTGTTACTACTGAAATCTCTATTTATGAATAGCCACGCCACCTTTAGTAACTGCTGTCTATCACAGGGCCAGAGCCCCCATTATATGCTACCAAGATGCAACCAAAAGTAGTGACTCTGTGGACAGTGATGCCTGGGCTGGCAATAATGGTGGGAACAACTGCCAATCGGATCATTACCTTTACATCACAGATCTCCAGCAGTAGGGGCTGGTGGCTCCAATGTCAGTGGCGCAGTGGATCTGCTCCAGGTTTCAGTAAGAACCAGTCAGAACTCTAAAGGAGCTACCCAATGTGCGCTGATGTCAATAGGGGATTCATTACACTACTGACATCGGAGCCACCAGCCTCTACTGACCTCCATGTACCCACTTTTCAGATCCCTGGCAACCACTGGTGGTGCGTTCCCCCTCCTAACTTTGTTACCATCTGCAACCTCTTCTTTTGCCCCTTGCAAGTCAACAGAGCAAATGCATTTGTGAAAACATGGTCTGGAAGTCACTGCTGCGGACGTCTGGACATGCAAGGATCAGGGATCATCGCACCTGGGCTGCCAGTAAAAGCTGAGCAAGGATTAGGACCGATGGAGCTACCTGCAGCTCCGGATATCACAAGCCGCAATACCAAAGTCCTCTGACAATGTCTAGTAAGCCACACCCAGGTGATTCACAGAGCTGCAAGTCTGAATAGTTGTTTCATGGAGTGATAAAACCCATCCCTTGCGTCTCCAGACAGTAGAGGCTGAGAAATCCTTCAATCCCTAGTATGGTGATGATTTAGAGAAGCCTGAACTTCCAAGCAGCACACTCATGAGTCAAGGACGCAATTGACATTCTCTGAGGCACCAGCCTAAAGAGCAGAGTTGATCACAACACTCTAACAAGAGGATGCCACCCACCGCACCCCCGTTTTGTACTGAGTACATAAGACTTTTGGTCATGTGTCAAAGGAATTATTTATCCAGAAAGGAATGGAGGAGTAAACTTTTGTGAGCAATGAGGTTTTTTCCTCTCTCTCCTGTGATAAGTGGCAAACAGCCATGAATATATCTATTCACACAGAGACACATTATACGCCCTTCCTACCAGCCTGACAAGCATTGATAAGACCATCCAAAACACAAACAAATTAAACAATTTGAACAGCGGTTTTGTATGATAAGTAACAGTGATAAAATTAACTGGAGGTAAAAGAGAATCAACTAACAAACTAGACAGAAAGGTCTCAGACTGGAAGTAGACATTCATCCCTGGGCCTTATTCTCCCGGTTTCCCTATAATTGCTCAGCTTTATGCCGACTTGGACACTGCTTTTGGAGCTGGCAAAATATCCAAGGCACGTCTGTTCTATATGCAATCACTTCCATTCTGTGAGGATGTGGACAACTTGTCCGTAGCTATTTGGCCTAAAACAGGCACACTTGATCCTTGCCCATCCTGGCTTATTCAAGCTAGCTGTGAGGAGGGGAGATGTTGGCTGGGTGGTTCCAGGGAGTGGTGAATTCCCATTGGCATGATGGAGTGTTGCCTGCCACCTTGAAGGAGGCACTAGTGCATCTACTCCTGAAAAAGCCCCTTCCCCTAGATCCAGAGGTTTATACCAACAATCACCAGTTGCAGATGTTCTTACACAGATTACCTCAATGCATTTCAGTCTGGGTTCAGGCCTGGTCTCAGGAATGAATTGGCAATGGTCACAATGGAGCCATGTGCTGTAGGCCTAACTTCAACCTGATTTCATCACTAGACTCATATACATACTTACCAGTGAGTCACATGTTGGTTCAGCCATCAATCATGTCCCTCCGCACTCCATGCTTCAGGCAGGGCCGGTGCCAGGCTATTTTACGCCCTAGGCAAGGTGAGCTACTTACACACACACACACACACACACACACACACACACACACACACCAAAAATGCCAACTTTGATTTTTAAGAACATACGTTTCCTGGAAAAAATAAGAAGCACAAAACTTGAAACTGCTAAATTTATTTTAAAGTGCAAGAAATACATCATGCCAATTATAGCAAACAAATTGGAAAGGAACGTCTATGGGTCTAAAATGCATTATTTAATAGGAATATCACCTCCAAATCATCCCCCCCAACTCACACACACACACACGCACACATACACTCAGCATCATTCACTCCAAACAAACACACACATGAACACATGCATTCACTCAAAGATCCCATGTACCCCATTCACCCATACATTCATTCTCTCTCTCTCTCTCTCTCTCTCTCTTCTGGGCGTGTTCCGGAAGTCCAAATGTGGAGCCACCCCACCCCCACCCCAGTGTCCCTGTCTTCGCTTCGGCTGGGCAGGCACGGGGTACCATTTCGCCCGCCCAGGCCCAGCTGAATCCTCGGGCCGGGCTGGCTCACAGCCAACGTGCGTGAGTGCTGCGCTGTGCCCAGCGCACGTCTTAGCTTGGTGCTTTAGGCGGCCGCCTGAGTGGCCCCTATGGTAGCACCGGCCCTGGCTTCAGGTAAGCAATTAACTTTTTAAAAATGCAATAAGCAGCACATGTACATGTATCCATTTATACATCAACCATTCACTTTATTTAAAAATTGTGAACATTTTTAAACCCAGAGTAGTGGCAGACTGATGTAAAGACTGGGAGGTTGGAGGTCTGTTGGTGACGTCACGAACACCAGCCAAGCAGTACTGTTCGCAGTTCACTCCCCGTCCTTCAAATTGAAATATCTGAAATGCTGCAGAATGAGTCCTCACCCCATAATTTATTTATTAATTTATTTATTTTTAAAAAGATAGTTCTGGACAAAATACAGTGAGTACAGCTCCATAACTGTCCCCACTGCATTTACAAATGTATTAGGCTCTTCTGAACATTGGTTTTCCCACTGTGAAACTAGAACCAACATTAATTCTGATCTACCTGACAAAGGTGGTTAATGGACATTACATCTTAGGCACTAAGAGGAATAAAAAATAAGACTGGTATTCATTGAAGAAAATGTTTTGTAAATGGCAATTAAAACTCTTCAACTTGGCATTATTTCTCAGACATCAAGTGGCAACACAATTTCCTACACTGCATGTTCTAGCTAGTTTCCATCACACTCTCTGATCAAGCCTGAAGCAGCTCCTGTTCCAATTTTGTAAGCCGTAGTTGCTTCTTTGGACTTAAATCTCATCTCTCTTCCTTTTATGGCTTCTGCTTGGTCATGCAGGAAGCTGCAATCTTTGGTATAGATTCCTCACCTCTAAGATAGATATAGAGATATAAACTTAGCACACAGGGCACTCGAAATCCTGCTTACTAATAAAAGGCATGGTCCAAAGGCTGTTTTATGTCAGTGGAAGGATACTTTCAGTATGCTGCATATCAAGGTATAAAAGCAGGGGTGGGAAGGAAAGACTACATTTAGAAATGGCATTAATTCAGTAGTGGGAACTGAATGCATACCTATTTGTATATCTGTTTTTAATGTTCATTGTTTTTAACTTTTGTAAACCGCCCGGAGACCTTCAGCTACGGGGCAGTATATAAATGTAATAAATAAATAAATAAACATAACCAGCCATCCCACCCCACTATCAGCAGTGCTATCCTCTTACTCTGTATTCCACCTAGGCAGCCTGGACACTATTCCACCTGCGTATGTGATCCTGGATGACATCAGAGGTTGTGTAATAGATTGTATAGTGCAGAGCTTTCCAAACTGTGTGTCGCGACACGTTAGTGGGTCAGCTGCAGTGTGGAGGTGTGTCACGCGAATGGAACGAGGAACCTCTGAGCCGATGTGAAATAAGCAATGCCAACTCGCATGCATTTTCACGCAGCAAAGGTGCCGATCAGTATGGTGCACTAGTATATTCCCCTTCCGTCGTATCCATGTATGCACACCACGGTCGAGGGATCATACAGGTACTGCGCATGCACAGTATGCATAATCGGGTCGAAACAGCTGATTCCGCGTCACTTCTGGTGACGCGGCTGCACCTGAAGTGACGCATTCGAGAAATTCCACGGGTCCAGTTTTTTGATAGAACACTGTCTCACCCGCCGCTCGATCGCAGCACAACAAAATTGGTTCAATGTGAAAAGTCTTGGAAATGTATGTTGTTATCTTGCAAATCATATATTTTTAAAAATAGAAATGAAAGGTTTTCATGAGATATGTTGTGTCCCCATACATTTCGTTATTGCAATTTATGTATGTGTCCGTATCTCTTATAAGGGGTTAGCTTAACCTCCGGTTTGCTAGTAAAACTGAATTACTGTGTCGCGAAATGCTGCATGTCTAAAAAGTGTGTCACCAACATGAAAAGTTTGGAAAGCTCTGGTATAGTACTGTATTTCTTCGATTCTAAGACGCACTTTTTCCCCTAAATAAACAGCTCTAAAAATGGACTGCGTCTTAGAATTGATGGCGTCTTAGAATCGAAGCAATACGGTAAGCGGAAAAGAGGAAGCTCCTGCAGCAGCCTCGAGCCATGCGAGCGAGGAGGAGCTGGTTGGGTAAGCGCCTGGTTTTTTGTTAGGCAAATTTATTCGTAAGTCCCATCGATTTCCATGGGACTTACTCGCGTGTCGTCCCCCCCCCCCCCGGTGCACAGACAAGTAAAGAGCGGGACTGGAGAGTTAAGTTTACTCTTTGTTTCAACGCCCCCCCTTCTTCCCACGCAAACGGCAGTTTCTTCTCTCACAGAGGGAAAAAAGCAAAGGACACAACCATTAGAAGAAAGCGCGGGGGGGGGGGAGGAGGTTGGCTGGGCGGTGAGGGAAGTATTTCTTTGATTCTAAGATGCCCTTTTTTCCCAAATAAACATCTCTAAAAATGGGGTGCGTCTTAGAATCGATGGCGTCTTAGAATTGAAGAAATATACTTTAAGAACATAAGAAGAGCTGTGTTGGATAAGACCAAGACACAGGACAACAGCACTCTCCCCCACACACACCATGTTCCCCAGCAACTGGTGTACAGAGCCATACTGCTTCTGATACTGGAGGGATATGCTCAGAGGCATCAGGACTAGTAGCCACTGATTGCCTTCTTCTCCAGGGCTTTGTCTAATCCCCCATTTAAAGCCATTGAAATTGGTGGCCATCACAACGTTTTGTGCTAACTTTGTACTTTGACGTAGGATAAAATGAGACCATGTGTAGATCTGAGCATCATTTATGATGTATTTACTACAAGTATTTATATCCTGCCTTTCAGGATAAAATTCTACCAAAGTAGCTTGTAGGTCAACCTATATTAAAAACAACTAACAGAGTCATCCCACAGGACTGTTGATAGTAGCAATCCTGGAAAAGAAGAGAGGGACAAGTCCCGCTTGAGGCGATCTTTGCCTGCCTCGCTCTTCTCTTCTCTGCGTATACTGTGAATACATCGCATGTGCATTGCTGCGATCCAATGGCATTGCAATGTCAGACCTAGCAATCACCTCCCTTGTTGGAGAGGCGCTTAGCTATCCCGTGACAAATGGTGCTGTTCGTATATGCAAGAAAGTGAGTGGTACAGGCATTAGTAACTTAAGAACTGGATTACTGCAATGCTCTCTATGGTATCATCTACACCAAGCAGGATATTCCACTATGAAAGCAGTATATGAAAGGCAGGAGCCACACTACTGCTTTATAGCAGTACTGAAGTGTACTGACAACTGTTGGGGCCTGTTGACGCATTCCATATATACCACTTTCATACCACTTTCATAGTGTTATATCCTGCTTGGTGTAGATGGGTCATGGGCCCCAACAGTTGTCAGTGCACTTCAGTACCGCTATAAAGCAGTAGCATAGATCCTGCAGTGCACTTCAATACTGCTATAAAGCAGTAGTGTGGCTCCTGCCTTTTATATACCACTTTCATAGTGGAATACCCTGCTTGGTGGAGATGAGCCCTAAGTGCGGCTTCCCTTAAGACTGCTCCAGAAGCTGGAGCTAGTGCAGAACGCAGCAGTTTGGCTGTTGTCAGGAGCTGCCAATTTTTAGCACATCACTCCTTTGCCGAGGGAATTGCACTGGCTACCAGGCCAGGTTTAAGGTTTTGGTACTAGTGTACAAAGCCCTAAACAACTTGAGACCAGAATCATAAGGGGCAAAGGACTAGTTCAGGAGAAGAGCAAACAATTTGTGGCCTATAGAATCCTTTGGTCTAAACACAGGATTTGTCCCCAAATTCGCAGGAGCTGCGAAGATTGGGCAAGGGACAAGCCCAATCTCATGGAGAGCGTTAAGCAATATACTGTGTCTTTGTAATATTTTCTTTAGTTACAAATATAGAAAGAGAGCATAAGTAGAAATGAACAGGCACTCCTACAAGACACTAGATGTCTTACCCCAGATCAAGAGTAAAATCCAACATAAGTCTTATTTAGAGTAAATTCCATTCATCTCAATGGGCTTTTTCACTTTTAAAAATAACCCCGGAAACTAGTGGAAATTCTCATTTCCAGATCAGGATTACCCTGCCCCATGTTCATTTTGGTTTATTTTTAGACACACAAAAGCCCTCTTGCATAAGCAGTCGCTCACGCAAGCACATGGCCACAAGTCCCTAGTTCCTCCCCACTGGCGGAATCCAGTAGTCTATTGTGGTTTTGTGCTGGAAAGCTGCAGACACTGCAAGGGTGCCACTCTGCCTGGCACGCTGCCTTCACTAAGCCTCAGAGCAAGCAGTTATTTGACTTTCCAGTTAGCAAGCCACCTTATTTTCAGAACCAACTATTTATTTAAAAGCCACTATTATGCAACCCCTGTTTAAAATTAACTTATCAGCCTCCACGTAGCTACCGATTTAGTACAGACCTTGGGGCGGGGAACCCTAAACAATGTAAATTTATTCTCCAGTGACTTGGAGGTAATTGCACCTGTTTGATCTGGTCACTCTTTAAATAGCTGCCAAATTTCAGGAAGCAGGCGCATGGTCATAATGATGCAATGCAGAGAGAACTGTTTGCACAGATCCAGAAAGTTAGTCCAAGAAATAAAATAGAATACACACAACTGAACAAAACAAAAAAAGGATAAAACCACAGAAGAACTAGGGGCCAAGGTAGCCCTTTGATAGCTTATGACTTAAGATTTGATCCTTTATAGATCTCTGTCTTCCCACATCTCAAGAATATCTTCTTATCTCATTTCCCCTTCCATTTAAACTGATCATGGTTTAACTGTGATGCAATGTGCAAATATCAGTTGGTCATGGCCAGATGTGAAAGAACTTTAGTCCCCTCTGGATTTTGGAAGGGCAGAAAGCAGCATGACGAATCCATTAGGGAATCCATTAGGGAATCCATTAGTTCCTCTTTCAGATTACATTTGTAACCCACCCTCCCTTCAAGGAACCAAAGTCAGCACACAAATCCATCTAGCTCACTAGTGTCTATTCCTATGTATTACATTCACATCTGATTTTTCCTACAAGGAGCTCAAGGGGGCATCCAAGCCCCTCCCACCTTTTGTTCTCACAACAACCTTGTGAAGTAGGTTAGACTGAGAGATAATTACCGACAGAAGATCATGCAATGAGAGCTTCACAGCTCAATGGGAATTTGAACCTGGGTCTTCCCAGTATTACTACTACTCCAACGCTCTCTGCACTACACACCACAATGGTCCTCTGCTCTGGTTGTCCACCCTGACTGCCAGAAGTTCTCCAAGACCTCTCTCACATGTGTGTCTTTCTCAGCGCTTTTCCCTGAGATCATTTTAACTGGAGATGCCTGGCCCTGACCTTGAACCGTTATGTATGTGAAGCTGCTACTGAGCTACGGGCTTGCCAAAGCTGTTTTGTGTCTGGAAAACCAATCATATGGCATGTTGCAGGGTTTTTTTAAAAAGCAAATTTTCCAACTGCACAAATGCCCTGTCAGACACCCCCACACACCAAGCCAAACACATTATTTCTCTTTCACGACTGGACAGTTTATCACCAACACTAGTAGCACCTTAAACTTAAAGACAGATTAACAGGACCATACGGACACCCAGGAAGGATGGCAGACCAAGAGAAGTCACTATGTTCAACATCTAAGGTCCTCCTCTGGGTGCCTACTCCGAGAGAGGCTCGGAGTGTAGCAACAAGGGACAGGGCCTTTTCAGCAGTGGCCCCCAGACTGTGGAACAATCTCCCTGACGAGGCTCGCCTGGCGCCAAAGCTGTTATCTTTCCGGCGCCAGGTTAAGACTTTCCTCTTTGCCCAAGCATATGGCGGCACATCTTAATCACCCACATGTTTCGTTTTTTTTTAATGGTTTTTAATGCTTTATGTGTGTATGTTCTGTGTTTTAGAATTTTAAATTTTGTATACTCGTTTTTATCTTAATTTTTAAAATTTCTGTAAACCACCCAGAGAGCCCTGGCTATGGGGGTGGTATTTAAGTGTAATAAATATATAAATAATAAATAAGTACACCACTGGTTCTCACCTACAGCCCCCAATTGAAACCACTGCAATGGATCATCAGTGAACTCCAACCCATCAGCAGCACAGACACAGCCTTGGGAGGCAGACCTGTCCTGGCCTACTGAAGACCTCCCATTCTGAAGCGGATGCTAACCAGCAACAGTACACAGGACAGAGACACAGACAGACCAGACCATGCAACAGATCCAAGTGCCAACTCTGCCCCCATATCTATTCAGGCAACACTGTCACAGGACCCAACAACATCAGTCACGCCATCAAGGGCTCTTTCACCTGCATCCTTACGTAATTTGTGTAACATGCCATCCCTGACTTCGTCTATTGTTAAGTTCTTAATAAACACATAACAAATAACACGTGTCTTTTTCCCCCCACCATTTTTTTCAACTGCACTTTATCAGATTTCCAACTGCACATTTTTTCCGCAACTGCACAGTTCGTGTCCAGCTGCGCGCTAAAAAAAAGGCCCTGGCAGGCTCATTCAGACATTTGGGCATGTAAGCAGACACAGGAATGTTTTTGTAGCTTTCCTGTAAGAAGCTCCTTTGCCTCTAAGAGCAGATACAACTTTCATATCATACCATCCTTGCTACCCTGGAAGAAGCCGCACCAGTTGACCTCTGGACAGTGAGAAGGACGATGGCCTAGTAATGAAGTCTACATTTCAGTCAGCCACAACAGATGCCCGCCAAAAACACACCGATCTCCATCTTTACTTGCATCCCCTGGATCACAGTGGAGAGATTTCCTACAGTATGACACCACTAGAGCTTGCTGCCACTTCAAATGTTGGCTTTAGCACAAATGTTTGCAGGACAAGGAAGCGGTATTCCTGCAAATGGCAAAGAATGCCTTGTTTGTCCCCTCCAGAAATGTCGGACTACATCTCCCATCACTCCAGCCAGCCTTGGCCATGCTGATGGGGATCATGGGACTTTTAGTCCAACACATCTGGAGGGCACCAGGTTGGGGAAGGTAGCCTTTGGAACATGAGGCCAAACCACACATTACAAGCAGCACAGTGTATCTTTTCTTGGGTGTTTGTTTCGAACTGAAAGGCACCTCAAAGGCTTTGAGTTTCATTGGAAGGATGGAACATGTTCTTCCCTTCTGACCATTTTTTCTGCTCCAGTATTAGAGGCAGTAAGCCCATATACACCAGTTGCTGGGGAACATGGGTGGTAGGGTGCTGTTGCACTGTGTCCTGCTTGTGGGACTCTGGACAACAGCTGGCTGGCCACTGTGTGAACGGAGTGCTGGACTAGATGGACCCTTGGTCTGATCCAGCACGGCTCTTATGTTCTTATGCTACAACAAATCACCCATTCAGCTGCTTTTGGCCCTGTGGGGCAGAAGATAAAGCCACCTGTTTTTGTTTTTTAATCCTTTCTCTGCAAGAAATAAAATGTAGTTGGATGGATTTTGAGCAGGGGGGGGAAAGAGCGCAAATGGAAAGGGTTAAGCAGCTGCTGAAACTCAGAGGCTGCTTTCAGTTTAAAAACAAAAAATGGGGGGAAGAGATGCACCCAGCTGCACACAGGAAACGTACGGTTTGGGCCTTATTGTACCATAGAGATCACCCACCACCATCCCAACACACTGCCGCTGGTATTTTTCATTGTCCAAAGGGCAGCGCACACTGTCAACAGTACACTCCAATCCTACCTGAATAGAACATCGGAAGACACAGTGAAGCTAATCGGTCAAGGCCGGATCACAACAAGCTGGATAGAAGCCTGAACGTCTGATAAAATTTGGGCTTGATAACTGAAAGAGCTGAGGCGAAAGAGAAAAGTGGGTGTTTTTTTTAATTAGTGCAAGTTTCTTGATCCAGTTCTACTCCAGACTCTCATGCATATTCCATCTTCCGTGGTTTCCAGGTTACCTGTCCTTACCCACATTCCCCATTTACGCCACAGTCTTCTTCCCCCTGAACTTGATTCGCTTCTCGATTTGTCCACCCTCTACTCTGCCTTCCACTTGTTTTTTTTCTCACCTGTGCAATCTTTGCCTGAATCTCCTGGGTTAGTCTATTCACGTGATCCTGCAGACGTTTACGCTGGCAGACATAAAGTCAATATTATTTTGGATTGTAAGCTCCTTGGGTCAGGGATCTGTCCTTTTGAATTCTGTAAAGATTCAGGCACACACATTGATGGTGTGTGAGTGTGTGAGAGACACACACACACACACACACACACACACACGAAGCCTAGCAAGTAAAGATGGTGGAATATCACACCATCCATGTGCATGGAGTTTTACAATACACAAGCGGATAGAAGCAATGATAACTAAAGTCAACCTCAGGGAGACCAGAGGAAGAGGCGTGAGATGGAGAAAGGATCATTCTGGATGCCGCAATCTACTCCTCAGTGGCTGAGGACTAGAAGGAAATTCCTCCATCTGCATTTGTGAGACAGGGAGGCAGCATACTATGAGCTCCATCACACTCTTTTATTGAACTCTTGTCATGGTTTGTGGTTTTGCAATGTGGTGCTCATATGAGTCATCACTGTCCTACACTCATCTCACCTCTTCCCCTCCCTTTTCCATCTTATTTTGGAGCGGGGAAAGTCTAGTTTATTTCCTCCATGCGGGATTAAAGCGCCCTTCAACACACGCACCCCGTGTTTTGCCAGCCTCGCATTTATTTCTTTTGTTGGGGGGGGGGGCGTGAGCTTTGAACTTGTGCTTGCTGACGAAAGAGGAGGGCGGGGCAGTTCTCCTCCTCCAGCACACTGCATGGAATGAACTGAGCTGGTCGAACGGCTTTGCTGCTCCAACCCCACCCTCCATGCCTCCTTGCCTGAAGAAACGGCGCCCAACGGATTAAATGTGAACCGCCCAGAGAGCTCTGGCTATTGGGCGGTATAGAAATGTAATAAATAAATAAATTGGTAAAATGCTAGACAACAAAGCCAGTGTGGGGGAAAGGGGAGGCTCCCACGTCCATCATCCGACAAGAACCAATGAAGTGGAGTGGGAAGGAGAGGGGGCGGGGTCTGGAGGGCACAATAATGGAGAGCAAATAATAATAATAATAATAATAATAATAATAATAATAATAATAATAATAATAATAGTTACCCGCCTCTCCCTCTGGATCGAGGCGGGGTACAACACAAATAAAAACACCGTAAAGTACATAAAACTAATTCAAACATTTAAACCAGTGCATCATTAAAAGCAGCACACCATTAAAAAAGGCATCTTAAAATTCAGCTGGGTAGGCCTGCCGGAAGAGATCAGTCTTTATGGCTTTCTTAAATTCTGGAAGACTGGTAAATTGACGAATCTCTCCTGGCAAGCCATTGCAGAAGAAAAGGTCCTCTGGGTAATAGTTGTCACCCTTGTTTTTGTTGGCTGGAGTAAATTCGTCCCAGAGGACCTGAGCGTGCGGGGCGGATTGTACGGGAGAAGGCGATCCCGCAGGTAGCCCGGACCCAAACCATGTAGGGCTTTAAAGGTGATAACCAACACTTTAGAATTCACCCGGAAACTAATTGGCAACCAGTGAAGAGATTTTAAAACTGGCGTAATGTGGTCACCCGTAGGTGTACCAGTGACCAGCCTGGCTGCCATATTTTGAACTAGTGAAAAGAGAGTCCCCCGGTATAGCTACGATCATGAAAGAGACCAGCATTTGTTGCGCTAAAGAAACAGAGGTCAAAATCGCAGGTGCATACCAGGGGGGAAAAGTAGGTGTGATGGGGCTCTATAACTCCCCCTTCATCCTGCTTTAGATGTAGTATTGAAAGAGTCCTGCCTTTACTTTTTGAGTATTCACCCTTTGGCAGGTTTCAATAAATAAATAAATGAGAAGTACCAACTGAGGCACAAGCCTGCGTGAGAGCCACATATTCCAGTTTGGAAGGCCTAATCCTTTCATCTCATATATAAGAAAAGGAATTGAGATTAAAATGGCCAGTATCATACTGCTCTTATACAAATCTATGGTGTGACCACACTTAGAATACTGTGTACAGTTCTGGTCACCACACCTAAAAAAGGATATTATAGAGCTGGAAAAGTGCAACTAAAATGATGAAGGGGCTGGAGCATCTCCCCTATGAGGGAGGGAAGGTTACATCAACTGGGATTGTTTAGCTTGGAGAAGAGGAGGCTGAGGGGAGACATGATAGAGGTGTACAGAATTATGCATGGTGTGGAGAACGTGGACAGGGAGACGTTTTTCTCCCTCTCTCAAAATACTAGAACCCGGGGTCATCCCATGAAACTGATTGGTGGGAGATCCAGGACAAATAAAAGGAAGTACTTCTTCACACAGCGTATAGTTAAATTATGGAACTCACTACCACAAGATGTAGTGATGGCCACCAATCTGGATGGCTTTAAAAGGGGATTGGATAAATTCCCGGAGGCAAAGGCTATCAATGGCTACTAGCCCTGATGGTTGCGTGCTATCTCGAGTATTCGAGGCAGTAAGCCTGTGTGCCCCAGTTGCTGGGGAACATGGGCGGGAGGGTGCTGTTGCACCATGTCCTGCTTGTTCATCCCTGGCCGATGGCTGGTTGGCCGCTGTGTGAACAGAGTGCTGGACTAGATGGAGCCTTGGTTGGATCCAGCATCAAGGCACTTCTGATGTTCTTATATATATGCAGCCTAGTTGTGGTTGTGAGGACTCTGGTGAGGACAAAGCACTCTGCACATGCTTAGTCACATATCAAGGCCCTAGCATTAAAAACTACACATAATTTTCTTTTATTCATTTTTTTTTAAAAGGGTGAATTAAAGCCATGGAAAACCTTCACAAATCGTTTTAGGGCTCAGCCTATTTCAACTGAGCTGTTCAAGAGGCTGTGAAAAAACATGAAAACATTTCTCTATTTTCAGAGCAGCAGAGTGGCACTGCATGGGAGCAGGGAAAAACTTGCATACCACCTTTTGTGTATCTGGATTGGGGATACGCTGCCAAGGGCTGATTTACTCACACATGTTAATCATTTGACATCAAGGGATGATTGATAGGCAGCAGGAACATTGAGTTCTGCTTGAAGAAGTTTGAGGGGAGCACAGAATGAATCCATCCCTCTGCCAAAACCCCAGAGTAGATTGCAGCACCGAGAATAGATTCTTCAAGCTACTCCAGGCATGTTCAGAAAAGCCTAGTAAGTTTATCTAGGGCCATAGCTAGACCTAAGGTTTATCCCTGGATCATCCAGGGGTCAAACCTGTTCATCTAGGTGACTCACAGGCGATCCAGTGCTCAGGCAGGGGCGAACCCTGAATGATCCCAGGATAAGCCTTATGTCTAGCTGTGGCCTAGGTCTCCCTGTCCATGATCTGAGGCTTTTGGTGTGCTGAGGAGCTGTGTGATACCACTGCACCATAAGGAATACAGGCTGCACTAGACCTCTTCTCATCTTTCTGAGGCCTGTGACATGCTGAGGGGGCTGGTGTTTTAGAAACTTTTAAAAATTAGCCAGCGTGGTGGAGCGGTTGGAGTGTTGGACTGGGACTCAGATGATCCAGGTTGTAGTGACCACTCATCGATGAATCTCACTGAGTGAAACTTTGGGCCAGTCACTGACTCTCAGCCTAACCTACCTCACAGGGTTGTTGTGAGGATAAAATGGAGAGGAAGAGGAGGACCATGTGAGCAGGGCGGGCGCTTCCATTAGGCCAACTAGGCAGCCGCCTAGGGCGCACACATTTAAGGGTCACAGTTTTATACAAATTAGCTGTTTTAAGAAAAAAACATAAGTTTAAGTTTTGTGCTTTTTATTTTTTTCTACAAAACATCTGTTCTTAAAAATCAAAGTTGGCCCAAAAAAATTGTGTGTGTGTGTGCAAGTAGCTCACCTTGCCTAGGGCGCAAAATAGTCTGGTACCAGCCCTGCATCATGTGAGAGGATAAAATAGAGAGGAGAAACCTTTGGGTCCTTGTCAGAGGGAAAAAAGGCAGGATATAAATGTAATAAATTTAAAAAATTAAAAAATTAGAGGAGGCTTAAAAGAGCCCAGAGGAGATTCCGAGGCCTCCAAGTTGGATAGAGTACAGCCTGGAGTAGGCTGGTGATTGATGGACTAGACCAGAGCTTTCCAAACTGTTGTGTCGCGACACGTTAGTGTGTCAGCTGCAGTGTGTAGGTGTGTCACGCGAACGAGAAACCTGAGACTATGTGAAATAAGCAATGCCAACTTGCATGCATTTTTATGCAGCAAAGGTGCCGATTAGTATGATGCACTAGTATATTCCCCTTCCGTCATATCCATGTATGCACACCACGGTCGAGAAATCATACAGGTACTGCACATGCGCAGTGTGCATAATCGGGTCGAAACAGCTGATTCCGCGTCACTTTCGGTGACACGGCTGCACTTGAAGTGACGCATCCGAGAAATTCCATGGGCCCAGTTTTTTGATAGAACACCGTCTCAACCGCCACTCGACAAAATTGGTTCAATGTGAAAAGTCTTGGATGTATGTTATTATCTTGCAAATCATATATTTTAAAAAATATAAATGAAAGGTTTCCATGAGATATGTTGTGTCCCCATACATTTCGTTATTACAATTTATGTACGTGTCCATATCTCTTATAAGGGGTTAGTTTAACTTCCGGTTTGCTAGTAAAACTGAATTACTGTGTCGCGAAATGACGCATGTCTAAAAAGTGTGTCACCAACGTGAAAGGTTTGAAAAGCTCTGGACTAGACTCTCAGGCCCAGGAGCGCCATCCTTACATAAAGGACCGTTTCCTTCCTCGCTCCGCCTGCGACCCCCAATTCCTTCCCTCCATCCCATCCCCACCCGCCGTGCATGCGGTGTGCAAAGGCCCTTTATCGCCTGCCGGAGCTACTGCTGCTGCTGCTGCTGCAGTCCCGCCCCTAAAGCCAGCCTGGCGTTCACGCGCCCGCCTCCTGCTCTTTCACGGGGAAGCTCCTCCGTCATTGGCTGGCGGGGAGCGTTCGGAGCGCGCCCATTGGCTGCGGCGCGGCACCCTCCCCTGCTGGAGCGTTCGGGATGGAAGGCACATTCTTAAGAAGTAACGAGAGCGAAGCAGATCCACGCTGGAACCGGAGCTGGATGACCCGGGAGAGGCTGAGCGGGCAGGGCGGAGCGGAGCTGCAGGCAAATCCGTATTGGAAGGCTATAAAAGCTGCTGTTTGGAAAGAGCCGGAGGCCCTGGCGCGCGCGCGCGCTGCGGCTCCCAGCGCCCAGATGTGCTCCAGGTACGGGGGTGGAGTTGGAGAAAAATTGACTCCGGGTGTCCTGGCCGCGGGATGGGCTGAGCTGATCTCTTGCCTACCGTTTACTTCCGAGGCGTGTGTCAGAAATGCATTATTATTATTTTGGCCTAGGGTGCAACCCTACTTCCGGGTGAGCATGCAGAGCATGATGCTGCAATGAACCTGGACACGTTTCCTGGGTGGGTGGGCGTGCAAGAGAGAGAGAGACGCTGTGTAAACGGAACAGGACCGGGCTCCCATCCTGCGCAACCTTAGTAGGGTCCAGCTTCGCTGAACTGGGCGGGATTTGCCTTCGGTGGATCGGGACCTAAAAGAGACGCCTCAGCCGGAAAGCTCGCTGCTGACTCGATCCCGCGGGGCGGATGCTTTGTGCTCCTGGTTGCTGCGAGACGGCTTTCGAGAGCGGGTGGGGGAGGCTCTTCTCCGCTTCTTCCTTTTTCCGGATCGGATCGATCCTTTGCACTGGGAGTGGGAGGCAGGTGGAGGGGTGAATTGGTTTCTCCGTGGACCCAAAGGCGAGGAGGAGCCATCCGGGAACAACGAGCGACCTTGCAAGGTGCGAAGCGGAGGCCTGCTCACCTTCAACTCTGGGAGCAACTATGGCCATAGCTAGACCTCAGGTTTATCCCTGCATCGTCCAGGGGTCAAACCTGTTCATCTAGGTGACACATAAGGGATGATCCAGTGCTCAGGCAGGGGCGAAACCTGGATGATCCTGGGATAAACCTTAGGTCTAGCTGTGGCCTTTGTCTTATCAGGACCATCTGTTTTATCTTCTCTTTAAGGAGGAGCCCTCTACGGAAATTTACTTCCTAAACGTTTTAAAAGAATTAATTACGTAATACCTTTTGCAAAGTGTTCTTAATGTGCAAATGGTTTTACAGTTACCTTTCCCCCCCTTTTTTGTTTGAAGCCATGAGGACTAGAAAACTTTGCAATTCAGAAGCAGGCTACTTCTGGACTACTTTGAGGCTATTGAAACCCCTTGTGCATGGGGGATGTTCACCAGGATACTGGTCTGGGTAGGCCTTTGATCACAGACCCCGCAGGGCTCTTCTTTGGTACTGACCTCTTAAGACTTAATGGAGGATCAGGGCCAGTGGTGTAGTGGTCAGTTTTGAAGCGTAGGTGCTCATGAAAGTCCCTGTAGCCACTTGGAAGTTAGTCCCATTGAGTCCCTAAGAAGGTTTGTTCGGGGATTGAGCCTGCTGTCTTTCTTCCAGGCACAGTTTCTCTCTGGATCCACTTCTACTGGGTGAAGGGGGTGGGTGGGTGCACTAGCTGTGTGAATAGAGGTTCCTCTCTAGATGTTTTATCTGTACGGCTTGGACAATGGCTTCCTTTGGTATGCATGTAAAGGAGCAGAAGGTAGTTGTTTTTAGGAGATCTCTTACCACACCATGTCATGTTTTAGGTAACAAATCCGTAGCTGCTGTAGGATGTGAAATCCCGGCACACCTCCGGCTCTCGACATCTTGAAACATCTTTACTTCCAACTTCCCTTGTCCTTATGAGGTATGTAAAACGTAACACTACAGTTTTTTACAAGGAGAAGGAACCTTCTGAGCATCCATTTTCTGACTTGCCCCAAGGCTGCTCGCAGCGCAACCCTGTACATACCTATCTAGAAGTAAGCCCCATTTAAGTCAACGAGGTTTACCCCATGGTAAATGGATATAGGTTTTTAGCCTTAAAACATTATTGCAGGGGGCAGGGAGAGAACTGAGCCTTAGCTAAATTACAAAATTGTATTCGTTTTGTACTGTTGTGGATTGCCCCAAAGAATTCTGGGAGTTAAGAGTTTGGTGAGGTGCTGAGAATTCCGTTCAGTATCCCTCGCCCTACATCCCAGAGTTACAGTTCTTAGGAGGAGGAAATTACCATTAAACCATTTTAAGGCTGCAGCGCCATGTGCAGTGCCATGTTCTTCTGTGTAAAACATGCATCAGGCAGCACATCTGCAGCATGAATATGTCCCAGTTGGAGAGTATACGGTTTCCCACGCCCCTGTTTCAGATGTCCGAGCGGGTGGCTTTTGTGCTCTTTTTGATTGAGCACATGTGCCGCCAGTGTGACTCTAATCCTACGCAGTAGACTATTTTTAGTAAATATCGATACAATAAATATTTAACTTTAAACAAGACTGGAAATTGAGCTGAGATTGTGTAGTTATTAGTGGATGCTACTGTTACAAAAGACGACGTGTTTTCATGTAGAGAGAGTGAACTGTATATGTTCGTGGCACGGAGATCTTTTGTAGGCTAGTATGGTTTTTTCATTCATTTTCATACTTCTGTGTGGTTGTTAATCACGCACCTTAGTTGGCCGCTATGGGAAACAGGATGCTGGTCTGGGTAGGCCTTTGATCTCAGACCCCGCAGGGCTCTTCTTTGGTACTGACCTTTTAAGACTTAATGGAGGATCAGGGCCAGTGGTGTAGTGGTCAGTTTTGAAGCGTAGGTGCTCATGAAAGTCTGCTCGTGAAAGTCCCCGTAGCCAAGAATATCCCCAAAAGACAGGTAAGCCCTGTTGACCCATATCAACAAACCAGTTCTGGCAGTTTTCCTCTCCACCAGGAGCAGGTCTCTCAAAGAGCTAATGGGTCTTAATAGCTATTCAAGACTAAACCCCCACCACCACCAGACCAAATACTTCACATTTCAACCGGGTACCAAATATTGTTGGTGGGGAAATTCCAGCTACTGTGAGGACTGCAGCTAAGCTCAGAGGGAACAGGGGGTTCCGAGGGGGAAGGGGCAGATGAGGTCAGCAGATGAAAAAGGGCCCGGGCTGTGCCCCTGGGAGTCTTGGGTCCACTACACTACTGAACGGGGGGGGGGGGGGGATAGGAGCAAAGCCCACCCTTCGCCCACCTTACCTCTCAGCGCTTCGCTGCTTTAAGATGTTTCCCCCCCAGCCTGGCTCCAATACAGCAGCCTTAAGAAGTGGAACGCTGGGAGGCAATGGAGGCGAGTGGGTGGGGTGGGGTTTTGCTCCCATTCCAGCCACTCTCCTGTTAGTGTTAAAAGTTAAACCACCCCCTTCCCCCATCCCATTTTATAGTCCGAC
Source organism: Elgaria multicarinata webbii (assembly GCF_023053635.1). Lineage (NCBI taxonomy): Eukaryota > Metazoa > Chordata > Lepidosauria > Squamata > Anguidae > Elgaria > Elgaria multicarinata. Next base: position 11,564,764 of record NC_086176.1, read on the forward strand.
TGGAGAACACATTCTTAATAAACACAAATGCATCTTTTGACCTTTACGAGAAATCTGATGCACAGTTTTTGGGCTTGGTCCAAAGCTCTTAGCTGTCTATACCTAACTGGAGCCTACATGTACAATCTACCCTCTGAATACTAGATTGTGACCTGGTTTGCGTGTAACAACAACCTAGATCACGGGTTGAATATGGGTTGTTGTTGATTCGTGGATTGTCATTATGTGCAAACCTTGGACTAGGATTTAACGATGGGTTGTTAGCCATAAACAACCCAGGAAGAGAACCCATGGTTTGTTGTTGACCCTGTTCAGAGAATATGCTAAACCATGATGATTAAATGTTTTGAGCTTAACAGGATGATCAGGGGTTGAAGAGAGACTGAAAGAACTGGGCCTGTTTAGCCTGGAGAAGAGAAGATTGAGGGGAGACATGATTGCACTCTTCAAATACTTAAAAGGTTGTCACACAGAGGAGGGCCAGGATCTCTTCTCGATCCTCCCAGAGTGCAGGACATGGAATAATGGGCACAAGTTAAAGGAGGCCAGATTCCAGCTGGACATCAGGAAAAACTTCCTTGACTGTTAGAGCAGTACGACAATGGAAACAGTTACCTAGGAAGGTTGTGGGCTCTCCCACACTAGAGGCATTCAAGAGGCTGCTGGACAACCATCTGTCAGGGATGCTTTAGGGTGGATTCCTGCATTGAGCAGGGGGTTGGACTCAATGGCCTTGTAAGCCCCTTCCAACTCTGCTATTCTATGATTCTATGTGAACTATTCCTAACCATGGTGTTACATAACCAAGGTTTAAAGACACTCACTAACCACTTGCTGCAAAAGGATTAGTGGCTTAACCATGACTTAGCATGTTGTCTGAACAAGCCCATTAAGTTGTGAATTCTGGGTTGTTTGTAGTTAACAACGAATCATGCATTCTCTTTCTCGTTTGTTCGTGGTTAACAATCCATCGTTAAACCGTAGTGTAGGGTTTGCATGTAACAACAACCTGTACTCAGGATTATTGTTACATGTGAACAAGGCCACTATGTACAAATGGGGACAGCCTTCGTGCCCTGCTTGTGGAACTTTCTGGAGCCAGTGGGCTGGTGCTGCTGGAAATCAAATGGTGCTAGAAGGATCTTAGTCTGATCCATCTGCAATGGCCTTGGGACATTCTCTTCTCCGTTTGAAGCACATCCAGTGCAAAGTCATGAATAGGCTTGCCTTTTTATCAAAAATGATTGTGCAGATTCATTGCTCAGCTTGGCCTTGAGTTAGGTAGAATACTCTGAATTCTGACTTTGAGTATATATTTTTCCTTTATTATTCTTGGCTTCCCAGAAAGCATTGATATGCCAGAAATATAGACGAGTCAGTTGGGACTCCTTAGACACTCTTGGGTAAAATAAAAGTGTTCCCTCCAGAGTTTGGGAGCATGTTCACTCTGTTCATGTGTTAGGCTGGTGTTCAAGTCAGATGGTGAAGGAGGAACGGAGGGGAGGGCTTTTGTGAGAATTAAACCACTTTGCTGAGTCCGTTGGATTGTGATATGGAGGACCTGCCTCAGTTGGGACAGCAGAAGAGATTGCAACCTGAAGTACTATCTACTGAGTCAGTGAATATATCAGGATCTGGGTCATAAAGCTCTTCATTGCTGCCATTGTATCTCTTAAAGAAGCTAATGCCATACAGAGGAAGAAATAGATCTGGCTTTGGAAACTTTAGCAACAGTGTGTTTTGCTTTGTTCCTTCGCGATGTCTATTTGTAACTCCCTTTACTTTGAGAGTTCAGGTGTCAGTTGTTAGGATAACTTCAGTGTAATTGGATGACACTGCAATGTCACTGCAATTACACTTCCTATAATTGGATGACTTGCCATTCATGTTACTGTTGTGATATGGTAAGATGACCTTCTCCCTCATGGCTGGCTCCCAAGCTAGTAATGCCAGAATGTTTTGTATCGTATGGTAGGCCAAATGATGGCGGTACATCTCTCCTGGATAGCATCCTGCCCCATTGGTGCTGTTGATGTTAATGTGGAAAGTATAGTGTGGGTCTCAGCTTCTGGGGCACGTCTGCAGAAGTAACTATTCCACACAGGCAATGTATGAATTGTCCTGTCATCTTTTGTGAACCGCCCAGAGAGCTTCAGCTATTGGGCGGTATAAAAATGTCATAAAATAAATAAATAAATAAATCTTATGAGCTGCAAGCTGATCTTCAGTTCAGCTTGTACTCAGGGATTAATTCTTTGAATTAATCCTTGTCAAGTAAATGCCCCGGCCTTCTTCTATAATATTGAAGATGGCTGGGCATTTACTGACCAGACTTAATCTGTATGCTCTTAAAATGCCTTGCGGGTCATAAAGCCATCCTCCTCCTGCACCTGTTTTATTTTTATTTTTTAAAACGCCAACTTCAGTTTGATTAAGGCATTTTTCTTCTTGTGGTCCAGACTTATCCACATCACCAGATCTTTTATGGTTTTGGGGATGCAGGGTAACCTTCAAGATACAAAAATTAGATTTGGGTCATTAATCGTGGACAGGAAAAGGATAAGAATTTTTTTACCTACATGAATTTGGGGCAGGCAGCTCTCCATGGTGTCACCTCTGCTCATGGTCTCCCCTCCTCAAATGATGACTACCATGTAGAGATGTGAAGGCTTGGGGGAAAAATCCCCGGAAAAAAACCAATTTTTCCCCATCTTCCAAAGCCTTTTTGGTTTTTTTTCCCAAAAAATTGGAAAAAAATGAAAAAAAGAAGAAAAAGTGGTTTATGGAATGCTTTATTTTAGCGTGATGAATAAAATGTTTAAGATAAGGTGTTCAGATATTTACTTCTCCAAATGATTTCTAAAAATTATGTACAGTATCAGATTATTACAGTTTCTGTGCACTGAGGACAAGCAAGTCCTAGGTTGCAAACTGAGACTACAACTTTCAAATGCAAGAGCAAGATGCATTTCTGCCTCTAGGGGGCAGCATTGCCATTGAAGCAGACACTGAAACTGATAGTAATGCTGTAGTTCAGGAAATGAGTCTGATTAAATTTCATGCATATTCATTGAATCTTGGTGTGTGTCCCCCCCTTTTTCTCAGTTCTTTTTATGGGAATGGGGGCTTTATGTCCGCTTGATGCTTTGGAGGACTAGTGGAGACATAAATAATTTTCTTTGTTACTAATGTTGATGGTTTCTTCTGTTTGTTTGTTTTTAAATTGTTTTTTGCTTGCTCCTCATAAACTGGCAGAACCAAAGAGATTCCTTACGGTTCAAGTATTCCTAACAGTTCAGGAGCTTATAGCTCCATTTGTTACCCCCAAAAAGTAAAAATTTAAAAAAGTAAATTCAATTTGTAATAATTGTTTGAATACTCTGTACTTTTAATATACCAAATGTAATAATTTTATGACACACCAACTTGGACATAATTACATTTTATGTTCCTAAAGTAACAAAGTGACTTTCAATCTGTAAAAAGTGCTAATATTGCATTTTTTTCAATTTTTCCAAAACTTCCCTTTTCCCTGAAAAAAATGGGTGGTGGAGGGACGGGGACGGGTTTTTTCCTTGGCTTCAACATTTCCAAAAATTTTACATTTCTACTACCATGCATATCTAAGGATCAAGACCCCAGAAGGACTAAGCTAGCCTTCCCCAGCCCAACACCCTCCAGTCATGTTGGACTACAGCTCCCATCATCCACAGCCAGCATGTTCAGTTGTAGGCCCAATTGGATTCCAGGATTAAGCTGTTGTGTGACCTACTGCGACTGTGTCTTAAGGCAGGGATGGACAGGTTTTAGGTTTGTGGTATCTTACCATGTTTTTCATAAGAAGATGTAAAGAGCTATGTTGGATCAGACCAAGGGTCCATCTAGTCCAGCGGTTCTCAACCTGTGGGTCGGGACCCCTTTGGGGGTCGAACGACCCTTTCACAGGGGTCGTCTAAGACCATTGGAAAACACATATTTCCGATGGTCTTAGGAAACTGTATTGACTGAACTATGTCATGTATCATCTTTTGTATTATTAAAGCTATTGTTATGTATTATTTTCATTAGCAAACCATCCCATGACAGTAGAGAAGAACGAAAATAATTTTATGGTTGGGGGTCACCACAACATGAGGAACTGTATTAAAGGGTCGCGGCATTAGGAAGGTTGAGAACCACTGATCTAGTCCATTCACAGTAGCCAACCAAGTGCTTGTGGGAAAGCCACAAACGGGAGATAACTGCAACTTAGAAGCCGTACACGTATGCACACCAGTTACTGGTGAACATGGACGGTAGGGTGCTGTTGCATTTGTGTCCTGCGATGAGCTTCTGGTCGATGGCTTGTTGGCCACTCTATGAACCGAGTGCTGGACTAGATTGACCCTTGGTCTGATCCAGCGTCAGGGCTCTTCTTGTGTTCTTAAAAGTACCCTCCCACTCATGTTCCCCAGCAACTGATGTACATATGCATAATGCCTCTGAGACTGCAGAGTATATAGACATCATGACTAGTAGCCATCAAATTATGCTCCATGAATTTGTCTAAACCCCTTTTAAGCCGTCTAAATTGCTGACCAACGCTACATCCTGTGGTAGTGAATTCCACAGTTTAACTATGTGCAAAGAAGTACTTCCTTTTGTCTCTCCTGAATCTCCGACCAGTCAGCTTCATGGGAGGATCTCAGGTTCTAGTATTATGGGAGAAGGAGAAAAATGTCTCCTTATCCACTTTCTCTATGCTATGAATAACATTTTTCTCTAGAAACCCGAGGTCTACCAACTGGAACCAGATGCAAAATAGTGGTGCAGGAAGGTGCTTATAGAATTGTGGAAGGACGGTGCCTCATACTGAGCACATACTGAGCCCAAGAACTGGTTTTCAAATACCATATTTGGAGCTTTTACACAAATCTTAGCTGCCTAATTTAGGAGGGTAAGCCACCTTTTTGTTTTCACTATTCTTAAACCATTGGGAGTTGGAAATCCTTGTTGATCTACTGCAAATCCTCTAGAGATCTGTCGGTAGATCTTCCTTCCTCCTGCCCACCCTTGTCTTAAGGTTACAGAAATCTGAGAAATTGCTCTTTCATCATAATGGAAATGAAAAGATGATGAAAGGTTTACAGTAGGTGATGGGCATGAGGTGAGAGGAAGTCTGGTGACACTGAAAGATTAGGTCAAGTGATTAAGTTGGAGAAAAAAAATAGAGAAACGAGCCTGCCATCATTTGCCAACAGCAAAAGGGGAAAAGGAGACTGATTTTGCCTCTGTGTTAGAAACACTTAAACTGTTGGAAACGGCTAATATTTTCTGTAAATATATATATGACTTGGAACAGAGAATAAGACCATAAGAATTGTCTTACTAGGACAGACCACAGATCCATATAGTCTAGATTTCTGGGTAGCATTTAATGTAAGTCCTATGTAGAGTAGACCCATTGAAATGAAAGTTAGTTGTGAATGGGGGTATTGAAAGTGATTGCTTTCCCTGTTGTCTTTTCTGGTATTCAGGTATATTTTTATGTTTCTTCTAGACATGGAGGCTCCATAGGTTATCATGACTAATAGCTATTGGTAGATCCATCCTCAAGTGAATTTCTCTAGTTCTTCATTTCTTTTCTTTTTTTTATTGCCCATCGTGCATTTAAATATGTGTTGTGCTAATAACTGCAAAAGTAAAACTGGGCTGCAAGAGTCGGTCTTTAATTTCAGTGATATTCACAGCTATTTCTATAAAAAGTGACAGTGCTGGTTTATCCCTGATTTTATTTATTTACGTTTTTATCCCGCCCTTCCTCAAAGGAGCTGAGGGCAGCATACAAGTTAACGTTTGTGCATGTAAATATGGGTGTTTGCTTTGAAGTGTTTTGGACTTGTGCAATGAACCGCTATCCACTAGGTTACTTACCCCACCAGATCTTCAAATCTTTTCGACACGAAAACTTCAACAAATGCCGTTCTGATCCAGTCCTGTGGGAAGATTCATTCTTCTGGCTTGTCATCAGAAATAACTCAAGGCAGCTTTATTTTTGAGAGTGGAGGATGCACAATTTGAACCATAAAATTGGACATATAAGGCAAGAAATGCTAAAAAGTCACATGGAAGTTCTGATTTAGTTTGGAGATAGATAAATTGCAGTTTAGTTTGGAGATAAATCATTGTGGGCAAGACTAGAATTCCCTCTATTCACAGGCAGCTTTTTGCTTTCAAAGAGCAAAATTGAACAAATCAAGTATTTTGGCTATGAAGGTTTAGCAAAAGTGGATGAGTTCCAAAGAGTTTTGAGGACGGAATCGGGCAGTTGTCAAGTTGATCAATGTGCTTTGTCAGGGAGTAGCTGTATGATACTAGAAATTGCCAGGATGTGGAATCGCAGGAATACGTGGTGCAAAAGATGATTAACTCTAGCAACCTGAACCTGTGAGCTTCCGTTGTTTTCCATTCAGATTGGCTTTTGGTAAAGACAACTTGATTGCAATATAGTCAGGAGTCTGAATATGGTGGATTTCAAACATTCTACTTCCAGGGAAGCATGCTGAGGTACTCATGAATATCTTCCGTGAGGCCCCCCACCCCCGGTATGTTCCGGAAAGTTCTGAGGCACATTTTGGAGCACACACTGTGAGTTCAGCCTCACTGTCGCCCCACATCAAATGAGAAATACACCCTAAAACAACTTGCATTGCATGCATAGTATGGACAAACTATCTTTGGGCAGCATGTCTGCCCTTAGGGATGTTTTCTTTTAAGGTTTCAGGGAACCTCAAGGCTACTATCAAAACAGTTTCAAAATGTGTGTCAAAACCAATAGAGAGAAGATTGTATATCAGTTGCATTAGTACCACAACTTCCGTTCGTGAGGATCTTAGGTTGTTAAGGTCAGCATAGGCCGAGCAGAAATAAGTAGATTCCTGCTTATTGGTTAACCAACAAAATGGGTATGTTTCAGAATTTGTCAGATGTCATTTTACTGTTGGCTGAATCTGCGGGTGCATTAGTCAGAATTACATGAATGGGGAGAGCTTCCTGTTTGCAAAAAGATCTGCACAATTCTCACTGGCTTTGAATTGTGCTAAATTCCTGGGCTTGTAAAAACCTGCCTTGTATATGAACTCCAGTGTGGTGTAGTGACTAAAGTGTTTGATTGGGAGTCGGGAGAGCCAGGTTCTAGTCCCCACTCAGTCATGGAAACCCACTGGGTGACTTTGGACCCAGTCATAGAATCTCAGCCCAACCTACCTCACAGGGTTGTTGTTGTGAGAATAAAATGTAGAGGAGGAGGATTATATACGCCACCTTGGGTTCCTTGGAGGAAAAAAGGTGGGAAATAAATGCAATAAAAAAATTGTAAAAAAATTCACAGCTGGCCTTCAATTTGATGGCCTTCCATTTTCTTTCCTATAGTGGTTGATAGTCTAGAGCAGCCTTCCCCAACCAGGACTACAACTCCCATCATCCCTATGCAGATTGGTCAATGGAAACGTACTCTACATATCTGGAGGTGGCCCAATTGGGGAATCTGTTGGAAACTATAGTATATTGCTTAGGTTGGATTCTTGAATTTATTCTAATTAAATGCAATGAACTGGCTGATCAGACTTCCATGGGTAGCAGCCCAATTTACCATTGGAATGCAGGGGGGTGCTATTTGCTGATTTATTTATTTTTTACCCTCCTCTTCAAATTTAAACTGATGGTATAGTTATGAAACCCAAATAAACTCTTTGATGTCAAACCAATAAGGCAACTATTATCATATGCATCCCTCAAAAACTGCAAGCAGGGAGTTATTTATATAAATAAATAAATAAATAAATAATAACAACTTGGCCAAGAATTGGGCATGGATTCCATACTCTATTATTTTTACTACACTTATGCTTCACCTTCTTTCCAAGGAGTTCAAGGTGACGTATGTGGTTCTGCCCTTCCATTTTATCTTCACAACCCTGTGAGGTAGATTAAGCTGAAAGGCAGAGACTGGGAATGGGAATTTGAACCTGGATCTTCCTCAACCAACACTCTAACCACTACACCACACTACCTTTTTGTTTTCTCCTCACTGTTAAACATATGCTGTTTGTGTAGTCCTGTCTTACAACTGCTTGCCTTGATCAGCACCAGATGCGTAGATTAATTTTGGGTGAAGACACTAATTTGCATGCCTTCTTCACAATTTCTAAAAATTTTGGCCACACTCTTTTTAAGAGTTCATGTGTCATCGGGACCCGATTGCTGAGAGAGATTTAGAGCACAATACTATGCATATTCCCCATGCTGGTTAAGGAATGCTGGAAGTCTTAGGACTTTTTTCTAGTCTAAAAACACATAAGATTACATCCTTATTTTATTTTTATTTTTGCATGTTGAATTTTAAAAGCAGCTTATGTTTCCAGCCTAGCTTATGGTGTCATGTGGTCTAGAATCTCGTTGCACCATGACATGTAGTCTACTGACCTACATAAATTGAGTTTGCTAGCATTTCATGCAATGCTGCACGATGACAGTGCTGTATGATATTCATTCAGAAATGAACCATGGGCAAATTCTAAAAGATCCCCGCTCCTTAACTTGGAGCCAAGGGTCACCAAGCTAACCTAATAGTGTGCCAACCAGCCTAGGATGTAGTAATATCCGCTACAGGGGTGTGTTAGTTCGTTTCCCAGTGGACAGCGTTTCTTTTCGTTTGTCACTGGTCATTTAACCTTTTTTTGTCGTGATGCAAATTCCTGATACTTCTCAATGGTTGTGATCTGTAGCCGTGTTAAGATGCATGTCTGGTGTGGCGTCCTTTCCAGGAAAGTTCAAAAATTTAGTGCGGTCGGTTATCACTTCTGCTTATTCAGCTTCCTGTTTCTACATACCCGAGGAAAGTTTCCAGTACTTAAAGGCGGGGACTACGTGCTGCAAAAGAAAGCCCTTCCTCATGCAGGATAGGAATTATACTTCATTCAGTTGTCTGAGCCAGCCTCTGCCTTGTTGCTCTAGTAGTATTGGAAGACCAGCACATGTGCTAGTAGTACTGGAGTACTGAAATACCAGCAGTTCAGGATGCTGCAGACTGAAATGCGATTTCAATCCAGCAACTTCTGGGTTTCAGGGTAAGCAGTGCTGCTGGCTACTTGCTCTGTGAGAATGCCTTTGAGTGAGGGTGTGTGTTTTTAAGGGGAAGTATCTCAATAAGAATGCTTACATTAATTTGTTTTTATGTTTTTAATTTTACGGTGGCCTTAGTGGTGTGGGAGGGGTGAAGGTGCACATCATCTGGCATGTAGGGGAATTCAGGAAATCTGGAGAAGAAATTTGAATTTCGGGTCTTCCATGGTGAAAGTATGCGTTGATATTGCTGCCTATGAAACTACCGTATTTCTTCGATTCTAAGACGCACTTTTTTCCCCATATAAACATCTTTAAAAACGGGGTGTGTCTTAGAATCGTGGGTGCTTTTATTATTTCTTAGAATCAAAGCTTTTTTTCTGTTGGTAGTACTGAAATTAGTGTGCGTCTTACAATCAATGGCATCTTAGAATTGAAGAAATACGGTATTGCACAGTTCCACATTATAGCAGGGGTTTGTTTAATTAGTACACTGTTCATTGATTTGAAACCATTTTAATTTAAGTGAATTAAATAGCAGCGTGAATCATCAAGAAAAATCTGGGATCACATCCCATTTGATAATTCACATCCTTTTAAATGCCAGTTGATTGCTAGAAGAATCAAAACATATTGGGTCACAGTTAAATATAACTTTTCTACTATCTAAGGGTACAATTTGAAATACTTTGATTATGCAGCCCATGCTGTTTTTCACTGCAGAACCTTATATCTGCTCTGAGACAAAGCAGACAATTGTGGAATTTTTTGTCTCGATCTCGGTAACCAAGAATATTAAACAAGATCACTTGAAGACTAAAACTGCAATCCCATACCCACTTCTCTGGGAATAAGCCCCATTGAACTCCACGGACTTACTTTTGAATAGATATGTATAGGTCTGCTCTGTAGGGCTTCTGTCTTATACATATTTACCTGGGAGTAAGTTGAATGGAACTCTGTGAGACTTCCTTTTGAGTAAATATGCTTAAGATTGTGCTACATGTGAGCCAAACCTACAGAAGCAAAAACTTATAGTTACTGAGCAGAATATTGTTTCTCCATGAGATGAACAATGACTGTCCATGCAAGCATCATAGATACTCATCAAGATAACCCATGAAACTAAATAGAATACCTGATATGATACTGTGTTGTTCAACTTCAAAAAGTCAACCCCACCTGCAGTTCATTATCTCTTTTTTTTTTTTTGTAGAAAAATAGGCTTTAATTTGAAGGACCAAAGATTCAGTTTTTTGTTTGTTTAAACTATTCATTAGGGTTTAAAACTTGATGGGTAAATTATGCTCATTAAAACGAAATACATAGACACAAGCCAGAAACAGTGGTAAGCCACTCAGGAAAATAAACTTTCAAACTCTGTAACCAATTCAGGTACAAAATATTTCATAAGGACATTAAGATGTTTGCACACTATTCACTTTTCATTTTAAACTTGTTCAGTTTGTTCTAAAGATCGGCACATCATATATCTGGAGAGTTTGTTTTTTAATCTGATACATGACTTTTTCTTTGTTTTACTCTTCATTTTCCTTCATTCAGTTGTCCATACCTTCTGCATAATACCTAAGAGCCTTTTCATGCTCTGGTGTTGTTGTTTTTTTAAGTTAGGCATCTAGAAATACAAAATATGGATCTGAGGAAAAAATACTTCAGTAAAATGGTGCCTATGGGCACCCTTACTAGAGAACTGGTATTGGTTGTGACTTTCTCTTTATTTGAAACCTGGGTTTGTAGCTGCATAATGAATGAAATGGCCCTCTTGTCCTTTTCTCCCCTCACAGAATACTGGACTCTTTCCCTCACAAGCCCACAATGGCGGTGGACGTAGCAATGCAGTTCTGCCTGCGCACGCCCCCTTTGCGACGAGAGAGTTTTGCCTACAAAATAGCTCCAAAATCCAAAAAACCCTTGCGACCCTGCATCCATTTGAACAGCAGTACCGAATTAAATGAACTGGGAGCCGAAGTCAAAGCTCTACAGAGAAAGAGAGTAAAAAAGAGGGTTTCCTTTGCCGACAGTCGGGGCTTGGCTCTAACGGTGGTTAAAGTGTTCTCGGAATTTGACAACTCGCTAGATATTCCATTCAATATCACTGAACTAATAGACAACATTGTGGGCCTGACAACGGTGGACAGAGATGACTTTGTCTTGGATTTTGTACTGCCTTCTGCTGATTATTTGGACTTCCGGAATCGTCTCCAGGCAGACTATGTCTGCCTCGAGAACTGCACGTTGAAAGATAAAGCCATCACAGGCACAGTGAAAGTCAGGAATCTCGCATTTGAGAAGGCCGTGAAGATCCGGATGACATTTGATACCTGGAAAACCTTCACGGACTACCTGTGCCAATATGTTAAGGACACATACGCAGGTTCGGATAAGGACACGTTCTCCTTTGATGTCAGCTTGCCAGAAAGAGTTCAGCCCCATGAAAGGATAGAGTTTGCAGTGTGTTACGAGTGTGATGGCAAGGTGTATTGGGACAGCAACAAAGGCCTGAATTACAGGATCATACGGTCTGAACTCAAATCTGCTCGGGAGATTTCTCAGCCACAGGACGAACCTGGCTTTGGAATTGCCTTCGACCAGTTTGGTAGCCCAAGGTGTTCCTACGGCCTGTTTCCTGAATGGCCAAGCTATTCAGGGTATGAAAAACTTGGGCCTTATTACTGAATCAAAAACGGGGTCTGTGTTACTTACAGTGCAGGATTTAAAGAACCAACTACATTGCAGAGTGCTGCAATTTCACAATTGCCAAAGGAGGTGTGTGTTTATAGTTACAGAAACTGAAACGTCAAGACTTGTGAAACTCCTGACTGCAGAGGGTTTAAAAATGGATGGTCTCTATACCATCCTGGTTGTTATGAATCTAAACGGCTAAAAGAAAGGGGTGGGGGTGGGTGGGGCAGAGATCCCCTTATTGTCTTAGGACAACGCTGCCAAGTCCCCTGGTCCAGTTCACCACTCGCAACTTCAGTTCGAGCAGTTTTGCTTATGTGTTGTCTTGAGGTACCTCACAGTATTGTGAGCTGTGCAGGGAAACTTTTTATGTATTGAAAGGAGCGATCCTATGCCTGTTGAGACAGAGTAAAGGCCTACTAGTCCCAGCATGCCCCAACCAGCTGGGAGTAGTAGGCCTTTTCTCTGTCTAAATAGGCATATGATTGTGCTTTGAATGTGTTGTATTATTGAGTCTAAATTTTCCACACATCTCTAAAAATGTTCTGTTTTCGACAAGGAATAATGGTGGACAGCCCAGCCAGCCTGTGTTTTCCCATTCTTTCCTAATCAGGTTACCCATTCTGTGAGACCAAGACTTTCAAATCGAAGCGGCTGCAATTTTAGCTATAATTACAACTCTGCTTCCTTCCATTTTAGGAAATGCCTTCATTTGTGGGAAGATACCAGGCTGCTTACTCACCATTCTGCCTGTGACTTTCTATTTCTAAACAAGTACAATATGTATAATTTGTTTTTGTTTTTTTGCAATTGCTGAAATGGAAGAGTCCTTATGTAGCTCAGTCATGTAATTGTGTCGCTTCAGAGTAGGTGTTAGTTAGGATAGGTGAGGGGCTGCTATCATATTTATGTGCCTTGACAAAATCTTTGAGTTGGGAGGCAGGGCTGTGAAGAATAAAAAAAATCTTTTTTTCTTTTTCTTAAACCAACTCTTCATGCCTCCATGTTATATAAATATAACTTCCTTTGGGCCTGGTGGATATAGTTGTCTGGTTAGAGAATTTTTTAAAAACTATTTTTTTGTATCATTAATTTTATAAAATAGCTATGAATGGGATGTTACTGACACAATCAAATAAAGCAAATCACGTTATTTAAAGAATATCCGTTGCATCCAGTTTCCCACTGGCTACCCCACTGTTCACACACAGCAGTAGGTGAGGCCTAGCTCAGTAGCAGCAGCAGACAGTCCCTTGCATCTACAGGTAGATAACCAAAATACCTGGAGACTGACTGTCAGTCAGAGGAGACAGAACTAGGCTAGATAAATAGTATGACCTGGTATGAGACAACTTCCTGTAGACTGGGAAAAGATGAGGGGAGAAATGGCAGGGACAGCCAAAGACAGTAGATCATTCCCTGTTCCCAAAGCAAAACAACCCAAAACAACGTTGCTAAATTTCCATGAAGTTCATCATTGTTTCGTCTCCTAAATAACATTTCCCCCTTTGGCAGTTATTATGGACCGCTACTGTTAATAGTAACGGTTCATTGGGGACCTGCACTTAAAAGCCCTCAGTGCAACTTCTTTAACACTAAAGAGAGACATTCAGATGTTCGGTCTTGGGCTCACTGGAAAGTTGGCCCAGTGCAGCACCATGGGTGCAGTGCCTAGGCCAAAATGTGTTTGTCTTAATCCCTTCTGACCTCCATGAGTGAATCTGAAATAAATTAACTCGTGGAATGTTGCAGCTCAAACATGAGCAAATTCAGTCAAGCTGGTTCTGCCTAAGCATGCTGGTACAGTAATATAGTTTTTGCTGATGAGGCATAGCTTCATTACCTAATGGTGAAATGGAAATATAACTCAAGAGTTTTGAACTTGATAGCCAACCTCCTACTCAGTGCCATTTCCCTTTGCTTTCTGCTATATAGATTGCGTAGAGACTCTTGGCTTGGAAGGTACAGGCAGGGGTCCATACAATACTGTGCCTTTTAGATCCACAGCAGTTGCAAGGCTGGTTTCTACAAAGGGAGCTTGACGCGGGCCTGCCTTCTTGGCGTGATGCAAGAGCCTTGTCTTGGCATGTCTGCTTGTAGTTAAGTACAGGAAAGGCTCTCTGTGTGCCATTACTAGCTTCTTTAAAATGCTGAAAATCCGGCATTTCCTTATCTCACACTCTAATGGGCCGTGTCATTTCATTTGTTCAGTTTGCATACATCGAACTTGAATTCATACTTGGCACGGTAACTGAGCTGTTGAACACCTGCACATTGGCAATTTCAGCATAAGTACTTAAGTGTGCTGATGCTTAAAAAACCCAAATCCCTCCAGATTATAGATCAGCAGCTGGAAGCCTTTGGGCTCAGTCTCGCCCCTTGAGAGGGGGATGCTTCCACTCCTCCCATCAGTCCTCTGCCTGTTTCCATTCTAGAATCCTGGCTTCTGTAGCAATGGACTTTTTTAGCAGGCTGTTATGGGGAGAGGAGGTTGAAGCCTACACTGCTCTTGTGTTTATTTACCCTTTCTGTTATGGCAAAGTGGTCCAGCTTGAATGCTTTAGTTTGTTTGAAGCCTAACAAAGTGATAGAGGAAGCAATTGATTTCCCAGTGGTGCAAACCATAATGAAATGTAGCCGTTGGCTTCTTCTCTTAGTATAATGCATTGCAACTTGCACAGCCTTTGGGCAGGATCTAGAACCCTCATGCCCACAGCGGAAGGACACCGCTTGTAAAAACGTAACATCCCAATCCTCTCCTCTTTCTCTGCACCTTCCATATCTGGAGAGCATGGGTGGGGGGTGGACTGCAAGGCAGAGGAGAGTGCGGGGAAGAATTCTGTAAATGGTATCCTTCCCCTGCGGGAATGATGGTTCTGGATCCAACTGCTTAAAGTCAGGGATGGACAATTTATAGCCTTCCAGATGTTTTGGCCTACAACTCATCATTCTTCTCCATGGGCTAATGCTGGCTGAGCTGATAGGTATTGTAAGCCAAAACGTCTGGAGGGCCAGAAGTTGTCCACCCCTGTCTTAAGTGGAGAACTACAAACATGGTTAAAGGTACCTGTTGGAAGTAAGGTTGCAATCCGACACACTTAATAAGGACTAAGGTCCATTGAACACAGCAGAGGACCAAAAGATCTGAGTAAACCTGAATAGGACTGCACTTAAAGAGTGAGGAAATGGTTTAAAATAAAAGCTTGTTTTGCAGCTAGGGTATTATTAAATAGTTTTATCATCTATATTCATGGAACAGTTTCTACCAGGCATGTAAGAAATCCTCACCTTAGCAGGGAAAGTGTGCCATTTTTGCACTTTACTCTTGAACAGAAGTCATAAATGCAAAACCCCAACAAAATGGCGAACTTGAGCTGTTTGTCAAAACTGATGCCAAATGTTTTAAATTCACTCAGTGGAAAAGTTGAGCTGCAAATAACCAATAAATTTCTCCTTTGATTCAAGGAGACTTTACCCATTGACCAAGCTCTGATTCACACACTTTTTCCTATATATGGGCCTTATGTGAGGCTGGGTCAAGAGTGTGCCTTAATCTTGCATGCCCTGACTGCACCAACAATCTTTTGTGTGTGAAGCAAGGCTTAAGATTTAGGCCTGGCTCAAGTGATCTACCCCACTATGTGTATGAACAACATACTGGGGAACTGGATCCAGGACTGAACTAAGGAAGCAATCTGGAAATGAAGAACTCCAGCAAAACCAGTACATAAAATCAGTTTGGCTGTTCAATTCAAAAGTCAGGATCCAATGTCTTCCATAAATATATCTTTTTGTTACTCACATTGCTTCCTCAGGTAGTATGTTGAGCCTGCTTCAGGTGACCTCAAGACAGTAGTTTATTGTGAAATTCTAAATTGTGCCTAGAGGGCTGGGGACAAGTGTGTGTGTGTGTGTGTGTGTGTGTGTGTGTGTGTGTGTGTGTGTGATCTGCCAAGCAGTGGCTGGAGATAATACTGTGAAATGTAACCCCAGAATACTTCTCCCAAATGCACTTTCATTTCAGCTCTCCTAGCGGTTTTTAAAGCCAACTGCTCAGACGTTTCTGGTCTCTCTTGTCAGTATGAATGTAACTGAGGAATAACGTTATCTTCCATTTTATGCTTCAGAGTGCCTTGCATGTTTTAAAATATTTTGTACGCAACTGAAAAAATGCACTTTACAATCACAGTGGGTTTATTTTCTGTAGTGTTTTCTGAAATACCACAATGGTTTTGTTTTTATCAGACATTAAACAATAAAATGTTACAAGGAGGTTCTGGCTGTGTTTTGTTTGGAAGGACTGTGGCTCAGTGGTTGAGCATGTACTGTGCATGCAGCAGGTCTCAGGTTCAATCCCAAACATCTCCAGGTAGGTCTGAAAAAAAATCTGCCTCAAATCAAAACCAGGACAGCCACTACCAGCTAGTTGGGCCAATGGTCTGACTCGGTATAAAGCAGGTTCCTCTTAGGTTCCTATGTTGGCTGGGCTTTATTAAAGTTCTGAATTAAAGGCTTGAAATACATCTGAGGGCCAAAAAAATATGTATGGAAGGAGGAATGCCATTGAGGACTTTTATCACTGAGTGCAATTGGGCATACTCTTGCATAACTGTGTACCGGATTGCTGCCAATGCTGTAATCCTGTAGCCACTTAGCTGGGACATTATTTTGAGTAAACATCTATGGGATTGCACTGTAAATCTAAACAAAAGTCTCATTGTCGTAAACCCAAGTGCCTTTTCAACTCAAGGATAGATGGCTACTGGCTAGATCTGGCCCATGAAGTTTTAAGTGACTCTTCAAAACTGCCCAAAACTTTTACCATAGCTATTTGATTAAAGTTTTCACTTGTAAGGAAAAGAAATAATGTAGTGTGGTTTTTTTTACCAAAAAAAAAAACAGTGTAGAGAGCAAAAGTGCAATCCTATGCCTCTTCAATTAAAATACGTCCCATTGTATTCAATAAGACTTAGGCCAAGCAGGATATTGCACTATGAAAACGGTATATATAAAAGGCAGGAGCCACGCCAGGCAGGATACAGCGTTATGAAAGCGGTATATGGTATGTGTCAATGGGCCCCAACAGTTATCAGTGCACTGATTCAATACTGCTGTAAAGCAGTAGTGTAGCTCCTGCCTTTTATATACCTCTTTCATAGTGCAGTATCCTGCTTGGTGTAGATGAGGCCTTGCTCTCAGGTACAGTTGATCTTTTTTGGATTTCTATGAACTACCATAGCCATGCCAAGAACATGCGCTCCATAGCTGTGCAAACTTTACATCTAGGTGGTGCTATCTTTCTTACAGAGCTTTAGTTTAAGCAACCTGATTGTGCTGGAAAAGGAAACTCCTGAACCATGGTTAGACATCCACAATATAAAGCAGTGTATCAGAGGATGCTTCCAGTTAGAGGCTCCTCGTGCAGCCATGTCTTTTCTGTCTTATTTATTTATTGCATTATGGAGTGCTATCTCCAGTATTCGAGGCAATAAGCCTGTGTGCCCCAGTTGCTGGGGAACATGGGTGGGAGGGTGCTGTTGCACCGCGTCCTGCTTTGTTCATCCCTGGCCAATGGCTGGTTGGCCGCTGTGTGAACAGAGTGCTGGACTAGATGGACCCTTGGTCTGATCCAGCATGCTCTTCTTATGTTCATTTCTATACTGTTAAATAGCCAAAGCTCTCTAGGCAGTGCACAAAAATTAAGACCATGAAAAACAGTTTAAAATATAAAACTTCAACCACTGTGTAAAAACACAATGAAGAGATTTAAATGCAGATTTAAAACAGCAAAGTTTTAAAAGTTTACTAAGATAGTAAACTGTTAAAATACTGGGAGAATAAAAAAGTCTTCACCTGGCATTGCAAAGAGTATTACATCAACGCCAGGCAAACTTCTCTAGGGAGCTCATTCCACGGCTGGGGTGCCACAGCAGAGAAGGCCCTCCTCCTGGTAGCCACCTGCCTCACTTCCTTTGGCAGGGGCTCGTGGAGAAGGACCCCAGAGTGGGTTATCTGCAGTAAGAGAAAAGATTAAAGAAGTGGGGTGCGGGATGGCAAATTTGCCAGTTAAAGACTCATAAACACAGAACCACTTTCAATTTCTGTTTTTGATACTACGTTGTTGATCGTTGTGTTCCATGGTGGAGTAATTCCCAAAGCCTGCCTGTTTCTGCAAGCAGGGGTGACACACCATAACTGTGTCCTATACTCAGTACGGCTTGGCTGAGTGTCTTGGGTGTAGGTGGGTGGTTTTCCTCTAGTAACAATAAAAATGGAGATCAGAAAGGAGATTAGAAATCATATGCTGTTATCTAGGCAGCAATGAAATGCCGCCCTTGGAAATTTCCTTGCTTGGAGATGTGTGTGGTGCTCAAGCTAGTATCACATAGGCACATTGCCAGCGGCACATTGCATATCTTGACAGCCTCCATTGCCAATGCGTAAATTATAGGAATAACTGGGTTGTGGTAAGGGAAGCTTGCTTGCTTGCCCTGAGGGACAGGTTGAACTACAAATCAAAATATAAAGCTACAAGATAATCAGGTGCAGATGATGGGTGTTGGGTAACATGTGTAGTCATTAGCTCACATGACTTATTTTTTTTTATTTTTGGAGGGGGGAGTAAAAGTACGAAACAAATGTGGTATAGTGTCATGTGTACTGGATCTAAACAAATCCCTGTTTAGACATGAAACTCACCGTGCCCTGGGTATGTCAGACTCTTTCAGCCTAATCGACCTTACAGGGTTGTTGTTGTAAGTATAAGATGCTGGAAGTGTTGGACTTAAACAAGGCAGGCACAGAATTCAAATCTCTCCTCACACATGAAACTTGGTCCAGTCATTACCTTTCAGCCTAACCTACCGCACAAGGTTGTTGTGAAGAACGAATGTGAGAAAGGAAAGCCCACTATGATATCTGAGTTCAAGGCTGGGATACAGTTATGATTAGGAATTATAGCTCCACAGAATATTTCAGTGTAGCAAAGACCATCTAGTCTGACCCCCTTGGCACAAAGCAAGACCCTCAAGGCTGCAATTGTGTGGGCTGCAAAGACAGCCAATATAGTGTAGTGATTAGAGTGTTGGACTGGGACTTGTTCTGGGTTGTAATTTTCACTCAGCCATGAAGCTGACTTTGGGACAGTCACCGCCTCTCAGCCACAAGGATAGTGAGGATAAAAGGGAGAGGAGGACCATGTAAGCCGCCTTGGGTTCCTTGCAAGAAAAAAAAAGGCAGGATATAAATGTAACTCATAAATAAATAAATAAATAAATAAATAATCCCAAGGCAGGCACATAGTACCAGCTGCTACACAATAGTATGAGAATTTAGTGACAACAAGATGGGAAAGTTCTTAGTTTATTTGGCGGAGTCTTCTATCACTTCAGCAACAATCAGAAGGAGGTAAATGGCATTGTTCTTCTCCACCCATCCTTTGGGGAAAAAATTAATATCTTATTGAAAATCAGCCAACATTGCTGTGCATGAAAGATTATCACTGAGTTTCACATGATGATTGATGGCAAGAAGCCAGGACTAAAAGTAACTTAATTAGATTGAGATCAGAGTTGCTTTCTGTACCCTGTCCCTTCAGGGATTCTTTTTCCACTTCTTAAGTTGGCAAGGTTGAACTTCTGGGACCTGTTTACAATGGATGCCTTACCCCTTTTACACACACACACACACACACACACAGAGAGAGAGAGAGAGAGAGAGAGAGAGAGAGAGAGAGAGAGATTTGGGTATCATGACTCTGGAAAATTAATCCCTAGTGAAACTTTTAGGAGACTCAGAGGGTTTTTTGGGCAGTTTAACATTTATCATAGCTGAACTGAAATTTAGATTCTGCGGTGTTGTGACTTTGTGGGAGCAGCATCTTGCACATTCTCTGGTGTGGGTGTGGGTGTCTCTATAATCCTGGTCTCATTTCTGTACAAACCCAAGAGCTGCTCAGGGTTGCCTACACAGTGCATAGTTCAAAATTCCCAGAACGCTGTGAAGCACCACCCCCTTTTCTCATTACTCACAACTACTTCTCTGTAGGGGATTCTGTAATCTGAACCACCCACATCTGGAGCTTAATTTGTGCCAGGGCTCACTGAGACTTAGACCTGGCACGTTTTCAATGCCAAGCCTCAGACCTAGGACATCTGAAGAAGAGATGAGAGTGCCCCCGGACACACTGGGTAGTCCTCCCTTACGGAGTAACTAGAATGATAGGGAAAGAAAGGAAAGGAACCTCTCGTGCAAGCACTGAGTCATTACTGACTCTTGGAGGGATGCCAGCTTTCGCTGACGTTTTCTTGGCCGGCCTTATAGCGGGGTGGTTTGCCGTTGCCTTCCACGGCCGTTATTACCTTTCCCCCAACTAACTGGGTACTCATTATACCTCGGGGGGATGAAAGGCTGAGTCGACACGAGCCGGCTGCCTGAAACCAGCTTCTGCTGGGATCGAACTCAGGGCCGTGGGGAGAGTTTCAGCTGCAGAAACTGCTGCTTTACCGCTCTGCGCCTCACGAGGCTCACTAGAATGATAACACTAGAGAAATTCATAAAGAAAAACGTGTATGTCTTTTTTTAATTTAACTTTTTATTGTTATTTCCAAACATAAAAAACAGACAAGTAAACAAACACCACAAAAACAACACATATGCATTTAAAATGGGCTTCCGATTTTCTCCACAGCAAAAATAAGTAACAATAAGTTCTCTTACTCTTTAGTCACAAAAAACAAATGAGAAATTCCCCTCTTTTTGCTGTCTTAAAATTTTCTTCTTATTCGTTGAATCCACAGACAAACAAGTCACGAAAAACATGTATGTCTTTACCTCTGAAGTGCCCTGAAAGACTCCACTTCCAGAGAACCACTAAATGCACAGTGTAATTTGATGCTAACAGGATCCGTTCAAATTTAGTTTGGATATAGCACCTGCGTGAAGGCCTCCAGCTTTGTCTTCCAAATAGGGCTGCCCATATCAGACGTTCAAACTGAGGCAATGTAACTTGCAGGCAAATACAAATTAGATCTAATATATTTCCTACTTTGGGTAACTTCCATCATTTTTGCTCCTCCAGTCCATACTAAAGACAGAGGTAGGCGGGGCAAGAGATGAGCTCCCTAACTTATGATTTCTCACTGTCTGAGGATGAGCAGGGAAGAGAAAGGAATGTATGAGAGGGAATCTGTTGACAACAGAATGTAGTAGAGGGAATCTGGTGACAAGCCAGACTGATGATTGGCTGTTTTCTCTAACTTACTAATGTATATTTTAGTTGGATCCAAATACTTAGAGTAGACCCACAGAGAGCAGTGGGGTTTAAGTCCTCACTCACTTAAATCCCACCGATTTAAATGCCCTTCATTCCTACTTTTCACTTATACCCTGCTTGGTCAGATCCTTTCAGTATACAAGGTGAAAATGAGAATTACACTGAGTAAACACTGTCAACCACTTTGGTCCCACAACCCCAATGAGCCTGGGCTGAAAAGTGTGGTATTTTTTTGTTTTTAAAAACTGGCCTTTACATTTTGTGTGACCCCTTCAATTTCTACAAGCTGTGATTCCCCGCCCCCAAAAAGCACCCCATGTCATTCTTTGAAAACTAGATGTACGTTATTTGAAATTCTATGTTTGATGCTGCTTTGAATAATATCTCTCCAACATGAAGCTGGAATGAACTCTTCAAAAACACAATCCATCACATACAAACTGCCAGATAGTAGTCTTCACACATGACCAATATGTGCATCGATATTTCAGAATTAGGTTTACCCATACAAACAGTGCCAGCTCCACCTTGTCGAGGGCCCCTGAGCAAGCTGTCTTCAATGGGGCCCCTTCCTCAGTTAATCTGTCTTCTCACTACCATTGTCACCAGCTATAGCTCCTCATCCTTTTTCTCATCAGTTGCTTCCTTAGAAGGCAGAAAGACAGTGAGCGAATTGTCAGTGGTATCTCCTCTTCTTCTTCCTCCTCCTCCTCCTCCTCAGTCCCAGAGGAGTCACATCTTAGGTGACTTCCCCTTTCCTCAGCCTTCCTGCTCACATTTTAAAAAACCGAGTAGCAACAAGTAATGTCCCAACTGGCCGAGGGACACATAGTCCTATTTCTGAACATTCACTCCATTTTTTAATGATGTTTCTGTGCAGTTGCGTTCAAACTGGCAGCCACATTCCAGAGTTGTATCTTTGACAGAGCTTTGACTCCTTCCTGCTCTCTGAAGCCAGGATGCATTTCCCTGTCAGTGGCCTTGCGTTTTGTTTTCTGGGTCACGGGAGGGCAAACATGCTGCCATGGGGCTTGCTGTAGTGGTGGGTCAGGAACATTAGGCCTCAGTGTTGCTCTCAGAGGAACGAATGTGAGTTTTTCCATGGATTTTTTTTTGGCAGTCAAGCCAGGCTCCTTCTTTGCAAAGATGTAAACTAACCAAAAATGGGAGAGCGAGAGCGAGAGAGATACACTGTGAAATGTCTGCTAAAAAACTTCCTTTGTTTTTGTAAACACAGGACGTTTTCCTTATTGACTGACATCTTCCCATCATTCAATTAAGGTAACTGTCAATTAGCCCCTTGTTTATTTAGTAACCCAAATACACAAAGAATAATGTGAATTTGCTGTTTAAACTTGTAAAGCATTGTATGGCTCAGACGCACAATACCTGATGGAGCACCCCTCCTGGTATGAACTTACTTGTATCATATCATCAACATCTGAGGCCCTCCTCCAATGGAGGTTCAGAGGATGGTATCCTTCTTTGCTGACATTTAAAGCATGCCCTGGTCTTGCGCCTTCTTATCTCTCCTCTCTCATTTCACTCTACCATCCCCCTCGTATCCTCCGTTCCTCAAATGCTATGTTGCTCTCCTGCCCAAGAGTTTCTATCTCTCTTGCCCAGCTTCACCCGTTCTCTTTGGCTGCCCCGTTTGCTTGGAATGCTCTTTCAGAGAATCTACGAACTACGAGTCCCATCTTAGATTTTAAAATGCGTTTGAAAACTCATCTGTTTTCCATAGCTTTTGGTATTTTAGCCTGATTTTCTGTTATCATTGCTATGAAAGGAAAGGAAAGGAACCTCTCGTGCAAAGCACTTGAGTCATTGCTGACTCCTAGAGGGACGCCTGCTTTCTCTGACGTTTTCTTGGCAGACTTTGCTGCGGGGCGGTTTGCCCTTGCCTTCCCCAGTCGCAGTTACCTTTCCCCCAGCTAGCTGGGTACTCATTTTACCGACCTCGGAAGGATGGAAAGCTGAGTCGACTGCCTGAGAACCAGCTTCCGCTGGGACCGAACTCAGGCCGTGGGGAGAGTTTCAGCTGCAGTAACTGCGGCTTACCACTCTGCGCCACACGAGGTTATGATTATTCCTTTATTTCTGTTTTGTGTAACCCCTTCCACCCTTCATATGTTTTAATGTGATTTTAGACTGTAAGCCTCTAGGCAGGGTATTGCTGTGTTATTTGTATATTCTGTACAGCACCAAGTACATTGTTGGTGCTATATAAATAATAATAATAATAATAATAATAATAATAATAATTATTATTATTATTATTATACACACACAATTATGGGATCCTCTGCCTGTCATGGCCTGCCTGGTATGGGTTATGAACCCCATGTGTTGAGCTTATATACTGGTGGTGCAGTTGGGTGTTGGGTTACACCATATTCTATACTGTCTTGCGGTGACAGGAGTTTGGCAGTCATCAATGTGGGGGCGGTTTTTATGTGGGGGCGGGTTTTCATAAAAGACAAAGTAGATCCCGTAAGCACTGCCATAAGTGCTCCAAGTAGAGAGGCTTCTTTGGTTCATGCACCTGATTCATGCGCCTGCAGTTCACTCCAGTGGCCACAGATGGGTGGAGGTACATTACTCTTCAGGGTCAAATTTGATCCATTGTGAATTAATGACCCTGTTCAAACGACATGCTGTCATGCTGGTTAAGCATTTTGAGCTCAACACTATGGCTTAGCGTGTCATGTGAACCACTCCTAACCATGGTGGTTATGTAACCATGGTTCAAACATGATCACTATTTGCTGCAAAGGGGTTAGCAGCCTAACCATGGTTTAGCGTGTTTGAAATACTGTATATAAACAGTAGAGGCAAGTAGTATCCAAACGTGAGTGTGTGGGGATGGAAGAGTTAACCCTTTTCTCCCTTTCATGGTCTTGACAAACCCACCCAGCCACTCTTAGCCTCTCAGGCAGAGGGGGTGGAGGTGGGGTGTTCACTGCGAGATAGAATGTAGTCAGGCAACACCATCCTAGGTATTTGGTGCTCAAAGGGTTAGTACACAGTGCAGATCACATTGTAGGGAAACAGCTATACAGTTGGTAGTTTTCTAGCTTCATTTATACCATTAATATAAGTGTGATCTTGAATGTCTCCCACATTTATAATTGGATTTTTGGATGCCTTCCAAAGTAAGTGACCTTCTTCCACTATTGTGCTATGTTGAGAGCACATTCTCAGTGATGGTATCTCTTAGTCAGCAGAATTTGGGACAATTTCTTTTCATCCCATTTGGGGCTTGAAGAGTTCTCATTAGCTGGAATGTGGAGGCGGCGCACAGCTCTAAGACACCAATGAAAAGATCCATTGTTGAGTCAATAGGCCAAATGACCACCATGCTGCCCGTGCAGTGACTCCAGAAGGGGACCTTGCTGGATTTTGTTTTGTGCGAGGTTTTCATCACTCGACCAGAAAGGAGGACGTCTCTGCCAGCCTTTCCCTAAAGCTGATTCCTAAGACTGTTATTCCTGGGGTGCTCATTTTGTTGCTTTTTTTTTGTAAAGGGCTTGAAAAAATATGGTTGGATAGGCAGAACACGTAACTTTTTAAGAGGCATGTTTAAATAGGATTGCAAACTATACCTTCTCTTAGTGGTCTGACCAGTAAATCGGTATCTGTCTGGTCACACAGTTTGGATTTTCAAAAGCCAGCAAAACTTCTGAGCCAGCCCAACAGACGCCTTTGAAGAAAGTATGAAAGGAAGACCAGCAGGCATGGCTAAGCGGAAACTGAAGTGCTTCTCCCACGGGAGGTAATGCCTTCCTGTTTTCCCTTTAACTGTTAAAGTTTAACTTTAACTGGTAGAAGACCCCTGTTTTTTCTTTTGCTACTGGAAATTGTCCTTGCAATCCATATTTTTCAGTGATACTCTCATTTCGGGGGCAGGGAGGGAGAACTGTTGAGTATTTGTATTGTTTTGCCTAAAATAATAAAATACAATTAACCCCCCCCCCCCACCAAAAAAGGTAGACTACAGAGAATATTAGGGCTGTGCGCCAGCCCCCCGAACCGCTTCAGGTCGATCCGACCCTCCCCCGACCTGCTCTAGAACCAGATCCGGAGCAAGATTCGCTCCCCATTTTGCCCCCCTTCCCCACTTACTTGCCTCCACAGCGGGCGGTGGAGGCAGGTAAGTGGGGAAGGGAAGACAAATTGGCGGCGGTGGGCAGCGGAGCCAGGTAAGCCCCCCCCCACTTACCTGCATCCGTTGTGGTCCGGCAGCAGCTTCAACTGAGACTCAGGCCTCAAGCCGGAAGCAGGCTGCGGCCTGCTTAGGCTTTGAGGCCTAGAACCTCAGTTGAAGCCGACTCTGGACCGCGACGGAGGCAGGTAAGCCCCCCTCCCCCTTACCTGGCTCCACTGCCATTGCCGCACAGACTGCAGCGGTGTTGGCAGTGCCAGGTAAGAGCTCCGGATCAAGGCGAAGCAATCCGCAGCAGAGCGATCCACTTTGCCTCGATCTACAGCTCCACCAACCCAATTCGGATCTAACCTTAGCGGAGGCGGATCGGACTGCTCTGCTCTGCTCCCGATTCGCCAATCCGAATCGGAGCAGAGCACAGCCCTAGAGAATATCATCTGCCACCATGTCCCCCAGTGCAAAAACGAGAGCATTCCCTTGGCGTTCTCGTGGTTTCTGTATCAACCCAGAAGCCACCCTATGTCGCTCCCATCTCCTAATCTAGCTGGGCCAGCGACTTGAATTCTGAAAATCAAATGTTTGAAGTGGAGCCATTTGTGTTACAGGATCCACAGCTCCACATACTTGAATCTTCTAACTCTCAGTTGTCTCTGATATTATTCCTGAGCTCTCTCCCTTTGTCTTCCCTTACCAGGAGCTCTTTTTTACTTTCTCTTTCACTTTGCAGTGCTTCTTTGTTCTGAGATACAGATATCACATGCGCGCACACACACTCACACACACACTTCGATTCTGTTGTTCCCTTTTGTACATTGATGGTGCTATATAAATAAATAATAATAATAATTTTAATTTTCCACTCACCCATCTTGGCCTAGAGTTCTTTCCCAACCCACCCTTCTCCGACTCAGTTCTCCTCTTTTGGTTAAGAAATCATCCCATTCTGATGCCATGTAGAGAGTAGATAGAAAGATCAGCAGCAGCCATGTTGAAGTAGAAACGGACGTGCCCCTCCCAGAGCAGAGAGCCCCGCCTTTATATATTCCACCGCTCCTTCCTATTCTCCCTTTTACCCATGACAGTATCAGACCACAGCCTCTTGCTAAAGATTCCAACCTATGACCTGTTGGTCTCTCCACATGCACACACCCCACTCCCCATGCTAGATTGCCTTTCCCTGACACCCCAAATCAACTTCCCAAGGTGGCTGCCTCACTCTGCCTTATGATAGGGCTGGCCCAGTGGGAAATCTTGGTTATATGAAGCAATGGTAAAGCCCCAATATTTTCACCAGTGCCTCACTTGTGCATGTGCCTTAGAACTTGCCACAGGACTCTTGGCTGGTGTTCTGTAGCACGGTTTCCTTCCTAAAACGATATTGTAAAGTCCCTAATTTAGGTGACAGCAGTCCCTTTTCTTTCTCTCTGTGGCTGGCAAGAGACAAACTATCCATACATACTGGTTTGCTAGCTTTGCAGACTGGCGAATTTATAGGCGAATGACAAAAGAGGAAGCAGCAGGCTGTATTTCCCTCTCCGCTTTCAGCTGAAGGGCCTATGACCATCCTCCATCTCCTCTAAAAATACACCAGCCTGTGTTTGTTTTAGCTTACCCTGCCCAGAGCAGGCTGACAGATTTCCTGATGCTAAAGGTTAATATTAGATAAGTTCTGGAGCTGACCCAGTTGAAGAGCATCGACGGCCGCATAGCTCAGGAAGTGGGATTATGGGAAGTTGGCAGTGACGGGTGTGCGCTCACACCTCCCACAATTACAGCTCTGATATTATGCAGCTTCACAAAGTAACTGCGTAACGACACGACAAGTGACATTCTGAACGATGAGCTGTTGGTCTTTAACTAGAATGGAGAGAACACATTACTCATATGAAGGAGGCACCACACAATTACTGGGGAGTAATCGTGTGGGGCTGCACCCAAAGCCCCAGGCATAATGCCTGTTGAGTCTCTGCTTGCTTCTGCTTGGGATAGAGGAGAAAGGCTGAACAGCTGAGCTGGAGAGTTTGGGGAGGAGACCTTCACAGGAGCTAGATGCAATCCAATGCAGCTGGCCTCTTTCAGGCACCAGCAGCACAATATAAAGAAAGCCTGGGATACTCAGAGGGGTTTGCAAGAAGCAATGGTTCTTCTTCTTTGCCTTTGCCCTTGTTCCTTACCGACCAGCTCCTGAACCTTACCTAGACCTAATCTGACCCTGGACCGGACTTTGACTACGCTTTGACGCTTTCCTGATACCAGTATTTTGACCCGGTTGCAGACAGATACTTCAGCTTTTGACTATGGACTGTTTATTGACATTTCCCGCCTGCTTATCTCTGTAACGTCGGTGATTTATGACAATGCCTGCCCCACCTCCAGAGGGCCATGCTTTAGCATAGTTAACTGCAGCGAATAAACCTATGCTCACCTGATGTAGGTGGAAGGTCTAGGAGTGTGGCTACACTCCCACACTCATCAAGCTCCATCCGACGAGCGTTTTACTGCACGCTCGTTACTGGGCATTTGCAAATTACTCACATGACGGCGCCTGCCTCTCGCCCGTCTTCCGCCCTTTCTGGACATTTTTGTGCTGCAAAAAAACCACCCCTTATTAAGTCCAGTTGCTGCTCTCTCCTACCGGACTGAATGGGCCTAATAACTTCCTGTTTTCAGGAAGGGACGTGGGAGCGGCGACAGAAGAAGCGACGGGAGTCGCGCATTTGACTAGGTGTGATGGAGCTAATCGTGTGACTTTCCGTTGATGTGAGCAAGGGAGAGAGAGTGCTTCCGCAGAGAACTCTAGCTCTCATAGTTTGGGAGGCAGAGAGAAGGGTGCCGCCTTACGTCACAGGTTCTCTCAAGACAGTGAATCCCTCGAATCCTCGCTGGCATTTGTGCATTGGCAGGAAAAGCGAACTGGATGTGGCATCTGACTGGCAACTGGAGGACAGGAGCGGGGCAAAGCACCATAAGAGTCAGTAGGGATGTGCTCCGCTTCTAATCGGACCGGAGAAGCAGTAGCGGAGCGGGGGGCTTCGCCTGCCCCTAAGGTGGAGGCGAAGAGGATTGGGGGGCTGGCGGAGCGTGGCGAAGAGGATCGAGGTGAAGGCGGATCCTTCGCCTCGATCCGGAGCTCCGCCGGAAAGGTAAGTGGGGTTTACCGGGCCCTGCCACTGTCGCTGTCGCCCATGCGGCGACAGCAGCAGGGCCCGGTAACGCCCCCCGCCCTCCTCTCCCTTACCTGCCTCCGTCCGCGGTCTGTCAGCGTCTCCAATTGAGCCCGTGGTTCCAGCAGGAAGTCTGGGCCGCACTTGCGGCCCAGACTTCCTGGTGGAACCGCGGGCTCAATTGAAGACGGCGACGGACCGCGGACGGAGGCAGGTAAGGTCCCCTCCCCCTTGGTCCCTTACCGGGCTCTGCCGCCGTCACCGCATGGACAGCGATGGCGGCAGGGCCCGGTAACCCCCCCGCCCTCCTCTCCCTTACCTGCCTCCGTCCGCGGTCCGTCAGCGTCTCCAATTGAGCCCGTGGTTCCAGCAGGAAGTCTGGGCCGCACTTGCGGCCCAGACTTCCTGGTGGAACCACGGGCTCAATTGAAGACAGCGATGGACCGCGGACGGAGGCAGGTAAGGTCCCCTCCCCCTTGGTCCCTTACCGGGCTCTGCCGCCGTCGCCGCATGGACGGCGATGGCGGCAGGGCCTGGTAACCCCCCCGCCCTCCTCTCCCTTACCTGCCTCCGTCCGCGGTCCGTCAGCGTCTCCAATTGAGCCCGTGGTTCCAGCAGGAAGTCTGGGCCGCACTTGCGGCCCAGACTTCCTGGTGGAACCGCGGGCTCAATTGAAGACGGCGACGGACCGCGGACGGAGGCAGGTAAGGCCCCCTCCCCCTTGGTCCCTTACCGGACTCTGCCGCCGTTGCCGCATGGGCGGTGATGGCGGCAGGGCCCGGTAACCCCCCCTATGGGGGGGGGACCGGAGCTCCGATCCGGATCCAGAGCTCCGAGCGGAGCGGAGTGGGCACAGGCGGAGTGGGGGCGGGGCGGAGCGGGCCGATCCGAAAATGGCGGATCTTAAAGTGAAGCGGAGTGGGGGGTCCGTGCACACCCCTAATAGTCAGTGCCATTGAGAGCCCAGGGACAGTGAGAGCTAGGCTAGAGCCCCACTAGTGCTTTATAGCAGTATTGAAGTGCACTGATCACTGTTGGGGCACCGTCCACATTCCATAGATCGCTTCCATTGTGTTATTTCCTGCTTTTTTATTCCACAGCCGTAAGGATTTGACACCAGGTGTAGATCTGGCCCTAGTGTAATAGGGATTAAGGGCCCTGGAATACATGTGAATAAATGAGTTGGGTCTGTGGTCTCCAGGGTGCATAGAAGAACTGGTGGTAGATCCCAGGGATAGAAAACACCATCTAAAGGGCATGTGTCACTCATGTTCAGTTAATATGTATACATGCAACAGCCATGTCTTGCAATGAATGCAAGTCAGCAGGGCCGCCCCAAGGCATTTTGCTGCCTGAGGTGAAGAACAAGATGGCGCCCTCCCCCATTCCAAGTACAAAATCCAACCGAACTGTTTCTTCAACACTGACCATGGAACAGCATCCTCCACTGCACCAGAAGGTAATAGGTGAGCTTAGGGGGCACAGGGCAGGCTGCTTCCACTCAGCTCTCTCCTCCAACGCTCTGCTGACGCCTCCTAGCATCTACTGCCTGAGGTGTCTGCCTCAGTTTGCCTAATGGTAGGGCTGACCTTGCAAGTCAGGCAGGAGCGGCCAAAAGGTGATTTGGGATCTACAGGCAGATTTCCAGTAGGCCAGCAAGAGTTTTGGACTCCCAACTGGTCAACAACAACAGCCAAAAAGAGCCTTTCCCCACACAAATTAGGCTGCTGAAATGACGAGCTCTTGGGGCAAGCAAGAGTTTGTTTGAAAGGACTGCGAACTAAGTTCGGTCCTAGTACTGAAAACAGATTCCTAGGCTCTGTATGTGCTCGAAGTTCTTTCATTCTCAGTGTTCATCTTTTGCATTTGGCTTTGGTTGGTGAATCTTGGGGGTTTAGTAGAAAGAATAGCAATAGCAGAAAAGATCGGACAAGCCTCCTACTCCTTATGTAGGTAATGAACCAATGAATCCTCCCTTTTTTCGAAACAGACAACACTTTCAGAAGGGAGAGGGAAGAAGGTTGCAAGTTTGTACCAGGGCTGAGAAAAATTATGCTTGGGCATTTGTCCTCGTACATCTGGCAAGCAGACTCAACTACAGACTACTTTGTCTAGGAGGAGGAGGAAGAAACAGACGCCATCTTTATCTGGTTCAGCAGTGAAGCGAGAAACCATTCCATATTTGGAAGCGAGAACCCTATAATACCATTTCTGCAAACGCAGTCTCTTTGTTGTCGACAAATAGCCCCCTATGGGCACCATTTTTATTCTCATTCCTTTTATTTGGTTTTTCATCCCCACATGTAAAAGGTAAAAAACAAACGAACACCCGATTGCCATATTATTCAACCTTATTTCATTATAATCCCAAGCAGTGGGTGCCGTTCCAAATGATTCAGTATTAATTGGAAGGTTCAACTGACGGAAGGCGACTGAGGCCATGCTGTTGGAACTCCGCTGTGGTAACATGAGCTAGTGAAGAGGAGAACGGGCACGTGGAGCCCAAACATGTGGTGTTGGCATTCAGAGGTAATCTTACTCTGTTACTACTGCAGCTGATTTGCCGGGATGGAGAGCCCGCCACACACAGTCAAAGGTCCCGGGGATAAGCCACAAACCAATTTTAGACTTGGTCTATTGAAGATTAGCATCGGCCTATCTGTTATTTAACAACATAGCTTGGATATCAGGGGCAGGGAGGCACAGCCTGACTCCCTTCCCAAAGGGCGACTCTTGGCGCCACTCACCAGCCCTTTCATTCTAACAGATGACCCACGGATAAAAGTACCCTGAGCGACAGATGCTTGAGTTTTTACTCGTAATTTGAAACACAGCATTTACCAGTACACACAGCGAGGAACATTTCAAGGAGACCGACAAGCGATGTGTTTTAATCATAGATCCAATACATTATCTCTGGCTTTCCCTTCTCACATCTCAATCTTTTCACCTCTGTACAGAAGTAGTTATCAAAATCATTCACTTCTCGTATTGTCAGAAAGTATGGTGCCCCCCCACCCTTTAAACCCCTTCACTGGCTTCTTATTTCCACTGCATCCAACATAAAGTCCTTGCTCTAAACCTTAAAGATTCCTACAGACTTCTCTTGCCCTATATTCCTGCCATTAGGCCCATTCAGAAGACACCTTAAACCATGGCTTTAACCATGGCGCTTAAGCCAAAAGCCAATCCGTGTTCAGAAGACACCTTAAGCCATGGCTTTAACCACGGTGAATAAGGCTTTTTGCTTTATTCATCATGCTGAAAGCTGTGGTTTAAGGTGTCTTCTGAACACAGCCCAGCTTTCTGGCTTAACCACCATGGCTAAAGCCATGGTTTAAGGTGTCTTCTGAATGGGGTCACAATCTCCAAACATGCCCCCCACATATGAGCTCCCTGAAAAAACTGGAATTTTCATGCAGAATCCAGCAGTAGAGGAAGGTAATGAGGAATATTGCCCAGCAGGCAGTTGCAAATTTGGAGATATCAAAGACTCCTTGATAAGGGACCAGATAGTGGGTGGAATACAGGACACTTGGTATGAAAGAGTTTGCTGAGGGAAGCAGACTTGACCTTAGAGAAAAGCTTGGAGATTTGCAGGGCAGCTGAGTTGTCCAAAGACAGGATTAGACGAATAGGCTGACCATATGGAAAGGAGGACAGGGCTCCTGTATCTTTAATAGTTGTATAGAAAAGGGAATTTCAGCAGGTGTCATTTGTATGCATGCAGCACCTGGTGAAATGTCATCTTCATCTCAACAGTTAAAGCTGCAGGAGCCCTGCCCTCTTGGTCAAATACAAAAGACAGCAGGGCTCCTGCAGCTTTAAATGTTGTGATGAAGAGGGAATTTCACCAGGTGCTGCATACATATAAATGACACCTGCTGAAATTCCCTTTTCTATACAACTATTAAAGATACAGGAGCCCTGTCCTCCTTTCCATATGGTCAGCCTAGGATTAGAGGCCTGGAAGGACAGACAATGGAACCTGCCCATATAGTATAGAAGAAAGAGTGGGAGAAACCAGATGTAAGGACAACAGCGAACACCACAGAGCAATGCAAGTACTGTGTGGGGGACTCACAAACCCAAAGACAATTGCCAACTTTATGGGAAGAAATGCCACAACTGTGATAAAGTCCAGGTGTCTATCGAAACAAACACAAGGCTAGAGTGCACACTGTAAATACGGAGAGCAACAAAGTAGATGAAGATATTCAGTGAGTAACAGATCAAGTAGTAAACACGCTGCAGGAAAAGCCAACAGGACTACAAAAACAATTACATGCAACGATGTGCCTGGGGGAATAAAGCATTACCATGAATTTCTGTGAACCACCCAGGGAGTTTTGCCTATTGGGCGGTATAGAAATGTAATAAATAAATAAATAAATTTCAATTAGACTCTGGTGCCAGTTGCTGTTGTGTCTAACCCTACTGCCTCTGTTTTGGGAGAAGGTGTTTCAGGTAATCAATCAGAATCAGATTCGGACCTAGAAGAGGCGGCACCAGACACCAGCCAGCCTGTACCAGTGGGGGAGGAAGCTTTCACGGGTGATTCACCAGCTGGGAGTCAGCCCTCTCCAGAGCTTATGTCCTCAAGGCCAAATCCTACACACTCAGTGAGAAGTGAGCTTTCCTCTGGAGGAGAGTGCCCCGACAAACTAGCTGATGCTTGGGTCTGCCAGAAGCTAAAACGTACGGAGTGGAAGGAAGGCGTGAGAAAGTCAGTCCGACTAGGATTGCGCCAGAACCTGCCTCCACACCAGGCTCTCTGAAGTTACGGGCGCTTGGGAAGGGGCTTCCTGTTCTCCTTGGTCGGACAATTGTCTCGCTTAGTTTGCATAGTTTTGCCTAGGGGGAAGTTTCCAAGAGATTAGACTCTCCTCAGGGAGAAGAGATGTTTGCTGCTTAATAAAAGCTTTGTGGATTACCTAGCAGGCCTTGTCATTTGTCTCCCATCGAAAGCAGGGGCACGACAGTTGCAACATTATCCCCTTCCACCCAGTGAACCCCCAAATTCCATTGGAAGACACTAATCAGCTTTTAAGAAAGTATAACCACACTAAATCAAAAATGTAGTGGGAGAATGCAAACTCAAAAGTTCTGTCTCAAAGACAAACAAGAAAGACTGGCTAGAGTACCACTGCTAGGCCGTAAGGCAGTCCAGGCTTTAAAACTGATAAAAGCTACAATTCTAGAACAAATTGGATAGTGCAGTGATGGAAAATCCAGATGAAGCCGGAATCAGGAAAGGATTCAGAGGGAATTCAGGGATGTGTTTGAGGGAGATGGACAGCTAGATGGAGTTTATAAACTAGAGATTGATACAAGTGTGAACCCAGTTATGTTACCCAAGAGGAAAGTACCGGCAGCAGTTTAAGTACAGCCTCTGAAAGAAGTTGTGAAGTCTACAATGGCGGGGAATTATTCAAACAGTAGAGAAAAGTACAGGGTAGATAAGCAGTCTGGTGGTGATGAAAAAAACTATCAGGGAAACTTGGAATATGTATAGATCCAAAGGCCTTAAATAAAGCACTGAGGAGAAGTCATTTTCCATTGCTCCCTATTGAAGATATATTGCTAGATCTGTCAAAAGCAAGGTTATTTACAGTCGGTGAAGTAAAAAAAATGGATTCTGGAGCTGGATGAAGAATCCAGTTATTTGACAACATTTGCCACAGCCCTTGGGGAGATACTGCTGCCTAATTATGCCAAAGGGCATCAGTCCTGCCCCCGAGGTATTTCAGAACAGGTTGACCCAAGCCTTGGAGGGTCTGGAAGGAATTCAGGCAATGGCTGATGATGTGCTGATAAGGGGAGAGGGTGATGACCCACAGCAAGACCAGAATCATAAACTAATTGGCTCTCTGAAAAGATGCAGAGAAAGGAATATCAAATTGACTAAGGACAAACTCAGACTGGGGGTCACAGAGGTACCATATATTGGTCATTTACTGACCTCACGGAGCCCGAAGGTAGATCCAGAAAGAGTAAGTGTTATTTGAGACATGCCAAGGCCTCAAGATGTCCAGGGAGTCCAGAGATTTCAGGGAATGATGGACTATTTAGCTAACACCTCTCAGAGAACGGTGAGATCCTGAGGCAGTTAATACATGAAGAAACACTGTGGGAAAGGCCAGAGCAACATGAAGCTCTTTCCAAAAGGTAAAGGAGATGATTGCAACAGCCTCCATCTCGAAACATTGCAACCCAGAAGAGCCATTAATGCTTCAGTGTGATGTGTCAGAAACAGGTCTAGGGACTGCCTGCCATGCTGCAAGGAGGACAGCCAGTTGCATTTGCGATCAGAAACAGAAAAGGGCTATGCCTACATTAAAAAAAAAAGAACTACTTGTAACACTGTTGAGGATGGAGAAATTTCACCAGTACACATCTGAATGCGTAACTGATGCCCAGATTGACCATAAACTTCTGGAAAATATATGGGAAAAATCCTTAGTGTACCAAAGCATCTACAACACAGGATGTTGCGCCTGCAGAAGTATGATATACAAATCAACTACTGCCCTGATAGGGACTTCATGTTAGCAGATACCATGAGCCGGGTATAACTACCAGAAGTTGCCATGAAGGAATCAATAGAAGCTGAAGTTTGTTGCAGCAGAATTCTAGAAATTCAGCAAAGACTGGGATTTTGGACACACCACATCATCACCTGGATATTCTTTATTCTTTATTTATTTATTTGTTTGTTTGTTTATTTATTACATTTCTATACTGCCCAATAGCCGGAGCTCTCTGGGCGGTTCACATAATAATTTTTATTGTTTCACAAACATACATGACATAAAAGCATTACATAGAAACATTACATCCGAGGGGCGGGGGGGGAGGGAAAAAAAGAGAAAAAGAAGAAAAAAAGAAAACACACACAAAGGTTAAGGTGTATTTTTGGCTTTCTACACATCCCAAATGTAAATTACATTCTCTCCTTGTTTTATTACATTTAAGACAATAATGAAATTCTTTTCTTTCTTCTAAGTTAACTATGTCCTTAGCTAGACTTACCTGTTATTGCGCGATGGAGCGGTGAGGATCTCGCGATGTTTTTATTGCGAGATCCCCCGTTTACATGCGGCGCGCAACAACCTCAGAGGGAGAGGCGGCGCGCGCCCACCATTTTGTTTTTGTTCTTCAAGGGGAAGATGCACACGAGCGCTGGCAAAGACAATTATCTAAATCCCCCCGGCACATGACCATCCCACAGGGCAGGTGGGCCTCCATGGCTTATTTCCCCTCTGTGATCATGCAAACCCGGTCAGTGTGTGACTGGCAGTGAACGTCACCTGCTGACCATGTCTCCAATGCTATGGTGTCCAGTGGCCATGCCCCCTAGCTGCCACATGTTCAGTTGAATGTGTGGTGTCCATGGCTAACTAATGCTTTGTGCATGGACAGCAGGCACAATTCCTCGTCGTTGTCCCCACACACACATTCACTGAACTCGTGGGAGCTGAACCCCCTCCCCACCCCAATTAGAGAAAATAGTTGTTGCCAGGAGATTCAAATGCTAACAAGCTTGGGCTGTGTGCTTTGCACACCCATGCTCAGCGCCTGTATTAATGACTGGAAATTCCTGTAAACAAAGGAACTATGACAACCAGTGTGGCGTAGTGGCTAAAGTGTTGGACTGGGAGTTGGGAGATCCGGGTTCTAGTCCCCACTTGGCCATGGAAACCCACTGGGTGACTTTGGGCCAGTCATGGACTCTCAGCCCAACCTACCTCACAGGGTTGTTGTTGTGAGGATAACATGGAGAGGAGGATTATGTACGCCGCCTTGGGTTCCTTGGAGGAAAAAAGGCGGGATATAACTGCAAGAATGAATGAATGAATGAATGAATGAATGAATGAATGAATGAATGAATGAATTCCCTTGGGGTATGAAATCTTAAAAGATAATAAAAGTTTCTATGTGTTATGAATGCTTAAAGGAAGTGGGGGAGAGGGAAGGAAAGGAGGGTTAAGTACGCCTACAGAGAGTTCCCTGGTATAGTGGTAATGGGAAGGAAACGGAGGTTACAAAGTACGAAGTGGCAGAAGGGAAGATGTGAGAGGATCCCTTCAACTGCCTGGGCACGCCATTCAGAAGTCATTTGGGTTCAAATTTTGTACTCTGTTCTAAAAAGATACAGCAGATCAGAAACATGACATCCCCCAATTCAAGGGTCAGATCCAGATTTACACTGGCTCAATTCTCCCACCCTTTCCTTCACACGGTAGTCCCTGCAGCCCCTGAAAATGCTAGACAAACAGTTAGGAAACCTGGCTGAAGGGGTGAGCTATGGTGTGTTTGTCGGGTGGGGTGGGGGATGTCCCAGTGGAGGCTGGTGGCTCCGATGGCAGTGGGTTGGTCAGTCCACTCAGGGTTTCAGTCAGAACTCTAAAGGCACCATTCACTGAGATCCTCTAAAATCGGGCAGAGGTCCTTCCCTGAGTGAAAGGCAGGTTTTGGAGCCAAACACATATTTCTAATGCAGGGCTTTGCCATGGAGAAAACAATTTCCAGCGGCATCTCCATGGAAACCCGATTGGAAGCTCCAGCTTAATCCTCTGCTATTTACTGAGAAGTCTCGCTGATATTAAGCACTGATTTTTAATTTCAAGTAAGTATACACCCCAGTCTTAGCCTCATAGTCTCAAGTAGCAGAAAGGCGAAGGTCAGACCTAGTAAAATTATTTCGCTCCTGAGGGAATAATGAAAGGATCTTTCATAGCCCTAGTCAGTAGGTCCATGTTCGGCGTAGTTAAGAAAGGAACTGAAAATAAAACCGGCAACATCATACTGCCTTTATGAAAATCTATGTTGCGACCACACTTGGCATGTTATGTACAGTTCTGGTCACTGCAGCTAAAAAATGACATTGTACAGTTGGAAAAGTGGAGAAAGGGAAAATTAAAATGATCAAGGGGCTGAAGCAGCTCCCCTCTGAGGAAATGTTACCACATCTGGGAGTGTTTATTTTAGAACAGTAGCTCCCAAAGTGGGCAGTACTGCCCCCTTGGGGGTGGTGGGATTGCATAGGGCGTGTTAAGAGGTAAGGGGGCGGCAGGGGGCGCTAAGAGGCAAAGGGGCAGCAGAGGGGAGCTCAAGGTGGTCTTTTCTGAGAAGTGCCTCTCCAGAAGGTCTTAAAACCCAGGGACATTTTTATGGAAGAAGGTAGTTTGGTCCCAAGCCATACAGGGGAAGAACCCACACATGTATTAATACCGTTTAAGAAGAGTCCTTTTAACGGTGAATTGAAATGTTTCAAAAGCACCAAAACGCTAATGAAGAGACATTACCCTGCTTGGTGTGCCCCGCCACGCCGGCTGCAAAACAGATTACTAAACATGGTGATTTAAGACTCATGTTAAGTGACTTTAAATCAGACATTGAGAAACTGGTATCACTTCATCAAGCCTATCCATCACATTAAGAATTTACAGAATAGTGAGGTACTCTACCGCCCAGAGAGCTTCGGCTATGGGGCGGTGTATAAATGCAATAAATCAAATCAAATCAAATCTACCCTAGTTACTAAATGTGATATCTAAATGTGATAACATATCTAAATGTGATATCTTGCTAAATGACTATCAGACTTTGAAAAGATGATATCTCTGGATCAAGTTCATCAATTATGTTAATTGAATAAACTAACAAATGTAATTGGATTTTTAATAAATATTCAATTAACTGTTACTGTTTTGAATTTTATTGTTATTATCTTCCTTAATGGGTCGTTGAAAACCACTATTCTGAATAATGATTTTTATAGGGTAGGGGGCACTGAGCATGAGTTTGTGGAACCAAGGGGGCGGTGACCTGAAAAAGTTTGGGAACCACTGGTTTAGAATAAAGGCGAGTTAAGGGCAGACATGATAGAGAGGTCTCCACAATTATGCACAGTGTGAAGAAAGTGGAAAGAGAGCCATTTTTCTCAGAACCCAGGGTCATCCCATGTAGTTGATTGGTGCGAGATTTGGGGCAGATAAAAAGACAAATGTCTTCACAGAACACATAGTTAAAGTATGGAATTCACTTCCACAAGACGTTGTGATGGCCACTACTTGGATGGCTTTAAAGGGGGATTGGACAAATTCATGGAGAAGGCCATCAATGGGTCCTGGTCCTGAGGCTACATGGTACCTCCAGTATCAATGCAGTAAGTCTACGTAAAACCAGTTGCTGGGGAACATGGGTGGGAGGGTACTGTTGCACTCATGTCCTGGTTGTGCATTTCCTGTGGGCAGCAGGTTGGCCACTGTGTGAACAGAAAGCTGGACCAGATGGACCTTTGGTTTCATCCAGCAGGGCTCGTCTTAAATTCTTAAATCACTTTACAGGGAAGGGTACTTTTGAGAGGTGAGAAGGGAAAGTGGTCGGCCAGATCAATCCACCCCCAAAGTAAACTTTTCCCCATTGCCACAGCTGTCCTACCCTCCATACTCCCCTCTTGCCTGTGGGGATCATCAGGCCCTTCTCAGGGTTGACTCAGTGGACTGAAAGGACGAGGTGCGCGCTAATGCACTTTGGTTTTGCTTAAAAGAAGTTTGGTGCCTGTGTGAAAGAATTAGATCCTGAGTCTCTAGAGACAAAGGGGTTGGGACAGTTCCCATGGGTTATGAAGGTCTGGCGCTCTTCCCAGGGCCCTAATGCTTGCACACCTCCCAGAAAGAGCAGGATGAATACGCGCGAGAGCCCATTTAACCTGGCTAGCCGCTGGATGTCACCCTGATGAATGCACCACAGAAATATTTATTTGGCAGCAGCAACAATGGGCTTTAGCAAACTGCAAAAGGAGCAGAGTTCAGACTTGCTTATTATACAGCTGCTTAATGACTTTGGAGCTTGCATAATTAAAGTGCGCTGCTTTCCCTTGGAAGCTTGACAGGCTTTGCCCTAGGAGTCCAATAACTCCGAAACAAAATCTCAGAAGCCTTTTGCATTCCTCCAGCAGGGCTGCAGAGCTATTATTGAACCTGGCTTTGAATACGCCACCAAGACTATGAGCTCCATCACACCCCTGCCAATATGCACCTGTGATTTTGTCCTCCATTTCATTAACGCAGCAAGCGCTGGTCACTTTCACGTGCTTGCGTTGTTGCGCTATTTCATCTCGTGGCTTATTCGCTCTCCCACTCCACCCTGTCCCTTCTCCTTCCCCCTCCAGTTCATTGTTTCTTGTCCTTGATGGAAGTTGTTATGGACGTGACGTGGCCTCCTCCGTTCCGTTTTCGGATAACTGCTTCATTATAGCCTACAGGAATTAACCAAAATTCTTACAGCTCCCACACTTTAAAAGATAGAGAGATGAAACTTGGCAGCATGATAGCTCTTAAGGAGGGCTTTAGGCTTGCCAAGTTTGAAGCTGATCCCTTCATTGGTTGATTTTTTAAGAATTTTTTTTATTTTTTTCTCTCTCTCAAACTATTCCCATAAACACACACACAGAGACAACTCTCTGATTCTCCATTAATCCACCCTGCACATTTATGGAGGGAGGTTTTTATCCTTTACTTTGCTGATGCAGAGCTGTGTGGGACTATAAACTGGTTTTATTTCTTCTCTTTTTGAGGGGTGTGTGAAGGTGCAGAAATATGCAACACGGATGCTTGCCAAATTGGCTTTAATGAGAGCCTTTTCATTTTCCCTCTGTACCTGAGAATTGTTCCGTGTCTTTGGTTCTGTATCCAGCAACCCAAAATAAAGAGTTCATTAAAGGGATATGCCAATGCACAGGGAGGGGAGCTGTAAGCATTTTGGAGCAGCGAAAGCTCATTCGACTGGCTCAATTCATTGGACACAATGTGCTGGAGGAGAACGTCCCCACCCTCCTCTTTCTGCAGCAAGCACACACTCAAAACACATCCCCCCAACAAAAGAAAAACGTGAGGATGGCAATACACGGGGGCAGAAGGGCGCTTTAATCCCACATGGAGGAAATAAACCAGACTTTCCCGCTCCAAATAAGTTGGAAAAGGGAGGGGAAGAGGGCATGATGAAAGTGCGATAAAACACTGTTGTGATGGAGCTCTTAGTCACTATCTCAACATCCAGTATGTTAACCAATGGGTTTTAAGTCTTTAACAAGGCCTGCCCGGAATATTCTCTATTTTCAGGATGAAACAATGGCTTGAAGAACAGGTTAAAAGTTTATCAAAAGGTAACTTACACAAATTTGTATCTCTATATATTCCCGTGGTTTCCTCTAATCTTTGTTTAACATTTATTTCATTTTGTAGATAAGTTACATAGGTTATTCTAGCTGATCATAGAATAGCAGAGTTGGAAGGGGCCTACAAGGCCATCGAGTCCAACCCTCAGCTCAATGCAGGAATCCACCCTAAAGCATCCCTGACTGATGGCTCT
The DNA here is from genome assembly GCF_023053635.1 of Elgaria multicarinata webbii. Taxonomy (NCBI): domain Eukaryota; kingdom Metazoa; phylum Chordata; class Lepidosauria; order Squamata; family Anguidae; genus Elgaria; species Elgaria multicarinata. The sequence continues at coordinate 11,605,550 of NC_086176.1, forward strand.
CCAGCTGCCTCTTGAAGGCCTCTAGTGTGGGAGAGCCCACAACCTCCCTAGGTAACAGGTTCCATTGTTGTACTACTCTAACTGTCAGGAAGTTTTTCCTGATGTCCAGCCAGAATCTGGCTTCCTGTAACTTGAACCTGTTATTCTGTGTCCTCCACTCTGGGATGATCGAGAAGAGATCCTGGCCCTCCTCTGAGTGACAACCTTTTAAGTATTTGAAGAGTGCTATCATGTCTCCCCTCAATCTTCTCTTCTCCAGGCTAAACATGCCCAGTTGTTCCAGTCTCTTTTCATACGGCTTTGTTTCCAGAGTGACCACACAATTAGTGAGATGAAGTCATTATATTATGTGGCCAATCAGATTTGGCTACATGATGGCACAACTAAAGGCAAATGAAGTCAATGGGGAGAGGGGGAAATATTAATGAACAGGCAAAGCAAACGTGTTAAGAAAAATGCCAAAGAAGCCCTGAAGGGATGGGCATGGTGGATTGACTTTGCAGAAAATATTTCTGAAGAAATAGTGAGTAGCTTTGGTTCAGCCTTAAAACGTATTGCTCATAACAGTTCCATTTGCTTCCATTGGACATGGCCAAAGGAGACATTACATTTGTCATGAGGATGTTGCCAGGCCTGGCCCCTTTGGAAAGATGGCCCCTTACCATGTCCTGATGCAGCTTTCATTCATTTTTAAGACATATTTTATTCAGTAAAGTAAAAATATGCAACATGAAAATATAACAAAGCACGCAATCACCCATTTCAACAATATTACAATAGTAATAAGTACTTCAATAGATCATCTCAACTCAATATTACTACTTTCACTCTAATATTAAAAAGATGTATTAAGCACTTCTAAGATGTTAATATCTTTTATCCTACCTTCACTATATCAAATTCATTTTCAAGCAACTAATGACACCTCTTGTTTTCCCATTTTTTAAATATGAAAAAAGAACACCGAAACGCTCGTTCAGGTGGCCTCACACAATTGACTGTCTCACCTTGTCTCCTAGTTGTACCCCTTCTTTCAGTGAGAAGGAAAGCCATACTCAAACTAATCTCCATAAACATCTTTGCAAGGAGAAAAGCAAACATTAAGGAGAGGGCGCACAAAAGGCAGACCAGGAAGCTAAATCATTGCTTGAAAGCAAACACAAGAGAACGAAATTGAAGACAGACTGTCCAACCTGTTTGACTTGTTACTGCACAGCAAATTTTAGATCTGGAATGAGTTATTTGGCAAAATCCCCACCTGCACTTTAGTAGCCTCTCCAGAGGGGTGTTTAGAACGTAGTCTAGACACTACACTTTTCTGGGAAGCAAAAGTGGTAACACACAATTGTGTTCATGCTGTAGATCTGGAATGCTTATCTGCACTTTAGTAGCTTCTCCAGAGGGTGTGTGTGTGTATTTGCATCTCAATGACGTCTGGAATGAAGTCTAGACACTGCACTTTTCTAGGAAGCAAAAGAGGTCACGCATTATTGTGTCCATGCCACGGATCTGGAATGCTTCTCTGCACTTCAGTAGCATCTCCAGAGGGTATGCATGTGTGATTCTGTATACATACATATGTGTGTGCATGTATTGCTTCGTAACGGTTAGAATGAAGTCTAGATGCTGCACTGTTCCAGGAAGCAAAAGTGACAAAGGATGGTTGTGTCCATGCCATGGGCTGGGTACCATCCACAGAACGATGTGTGATGTTCTAAATGGAGTGGGACAAACTGAGCAGAGAATGCAAGTAAAAACAAGATCAACCAATATTGACTTAACAAGAAAAAAAAGTATTACACAGTAATAACCTCTATTGAAAAGTTCTCCGCTGTGCTTGTAGAGTCAGGGTACAACATTTTATAAAACCATGGCACAATCAATCAATCACACACACACACATGAACAAACGGGATCCTCACAGGGATAGACAACTGGTAGCTCAGAATTTAATTCTGGTCCCTTGTGGCTTCTCATTGGTTCTTTTCAATCTGAGGCACAGGCCAAGGGCTCTATAACCCTCTAGTCCCCAAGGAGGGAACTGCCACAGAGGCTCTGGCAGGGTTCTCCTTTTATTATCCACCTCATCTGCTGATTCCCTGTACCAGATGAGTGAAGACACGCAGCACCATGTGAACAGCTGGCATGAATGAGGGGAGAGCGCTACTAAAACCTCTCCTGTTGTTTATTCTGGGAGGGGCGTTAAAAGAGCCCTTGGCCTGTGACTCATCTGACAGCGGAGGCAGTGGGTGGGGCCAATGTTGTTGGTCCTTGGATCAACTCAAAATATGGTGCCTGTTAAAAATTGGTCCACTGACCAACAGACAATCTAATGGGCCCTCCAACTTCCCCTGCTCAACCCTTAGCTAGGAGTGTTGCTGTTCTGCAGGCGCAGTGATGACCAATATTGAGAGTGTTCCCACAATTCACATACAGTAGGGTGACCCTATAAAAAGGAGGACAGGGCTCCTGTATCTTTAACAGTTGCATTGAAACGGGAATTTCTGCAGGTGTCATTTGTGCATATGGAGAACCTGGTGAAATTCCCTCTTCATCACAACAGTTAAAGCTGCAGGAATTATACTAGAGTGACCAGATTTAAAAGAGGGCAGGGCACCTGCAGCTTTATGTTGGAGAGGTTGTCAAGAGAAAGGATTGTATTTGTATATGTGGTGGGAATGTGAATTTGTACAAAAATTATGGAAAATGGTGTTTAATGAGATAAAAAAAATTATAGGAATGGAGATAGAAGAGACACCTACCGTGGCATTGTTAAAAGAATTGATAACAAATTTGTTAACAGCTGCAAGATTAATGATATCCAGCAACTGGAAGGTTCAAGGGGATTATCATATAGAAGACTGGTATAATGAAATATGGGATATCGCTATTAACGATAAATTAACATGTAACATGACAGTCAGAAGAGGAATGATAAAAACAAATGATTTTGAAGAAATATGGAAACAGTTTTTAGATTTTGTACTATTAAAGGGGAGAGGGAAAACACCTCCAGAGGAAGTAATGAGATTTTGGAAATATGAATAAGATCCCGTGGTTGGGGGGAGCACATTAATGTTAATCATTAACTATATTAAATGGAATCAAGTTAAAATATGTTTATTAAATTGTTTACTTTATATTATTGTGTATTATGGGGTAGTGTTCTATACTGTATTGTTTGTATTGTTTGGAAGTTTAGAAAATAAAAATTATTATAAAAAAACCTGTTGTGATGAAGAGGGAATTTCACCAGGTTCTCCATATACACAAATGACACCTGCAGAAATTCCCTTTTCAATACAACTGTTAAAGATACAGGAGCCCTGTCTCCTTTTCATAGGGTCAGCCTACATACAGCTATGAAATGGCTCACTCTTCCCTAGGCCCCTGCCATATAGGCTTAATTATGTCCCTTATGGGAGTAGTTTGCACACCAGAAGCCTACAACAGTTTGTATGGCTGTAGGTAAGAGCCTCTCATTATCAGTTGTGGCTGGACACATTTCAGTGTATCCAGTATATCATCCGATGTAGCTGCGAGCCAGGAAGATGTGAGAGAGAACTCCGTAGATTGCCTCCTTTGATGCAGCCTCACATGTGTGGGAGGGAACATATCAATATTAACTAGTCAGTTGCAAATTACTTTGTTGTTCCCTTGAGCAAGCCACAGGGTTGTGGTTTGAAAATCCAGATTTGTTCAAGTGGGAGTTGCATGCTTACCACACTGTATTTAGTCAAAACACTTTTCTACACAAGGTATTTATTGTGTGCTCATGGTTGACAACAACAATAATAATAATAATAACAACAACAACAACCACAACCGCCTCCCTCTGGATCGAGGCGGGGAACACCACCAAATAAAATATAATATAATAAATTATACATGGCCAATGTCGTGATCTTCAAGTTTAGCTTCTGTTTTTTAACAGCACTTTCCTATTTTTTTTAAAGTGGGAAAAATTGGTATTATTTCTGAAAGCAAAAGAAAAGAAAGGTATTTTCCTACTTGTAGAATTGCAATATTCCGCTATAGCACAGCATTACCTAGAGGTTATGTAGCGTAAAAGCAGGAAATGAAAAGTTCTTTGTGTAGAGCTTGGATCTCAATTTTGCAACAAAACTGAAAGTAGATACAGCAATTAACAGCTTCATGTAGAAAAGCGCAATGGTTTACCATATTCCCTTTTTAAACAACGAAATAGGGAATAAATTTAGGATGAGATTTAACAACCCTCCCCCAACACCACTTTTGATTATTGAAAGCAGTCAGATCTAGAGATGTGAAGGCCCGGAAAAATCCCAGAAAAATCCGGAAAAACCCGTTTTTCCCCCGAAGCCTTTTTGGGGGGTTTTCCAAAAATTTGGAAAAATTGAAAAAAAATGAAGAAGAAACGGATTACGGGATGTTTTATTTTAGCATGATGAATAAAATGTTTAAGTCAAGATGTTCAGATATTTACTTCTCCAAAGTATTTCTAAAAACTGTACAGTATCAGATTATTATAATGTCTGTGCACCAAGGACAAGCAAGTCCTAGGTTGCAAACTGAGACTACAACTCTCAAATGCATTTCTGCCTCTAGGGGGCAGCACTTCCATGGAAGCAGAGACTGAAACTAATATTGATAGCTATAGGTCAGAAAATGAGTCTGATTAAATTTCATGCATATTCATTGAATCTTGGTGTCCCCGTCCATCCGTCCCCCATTTTTCTCAGTTCTTTTTATGGGAATGAGGGCTTTATGTCTTGACATTGGAGGACTAGCGGAGACATAAATAATTTTCTTTGTTACTAATGTTGCTGGTTTCTTCAGTTGTTTTTTTAAATTGTTTTTTTGCCTGCTCTTCATAAACTGGCAGAACCAAAGAGGTTCCTTACAGTTTAGGTGTTCCTAACAGTTCAGGAGCTTGTAGCTCCATTTGTTACCAAAAAAAAAAAAAAAAAGTAAAAAAAGTAAATTAAATTTGTAATAATTGTTTGAATATGATACTTTTAATATACCAAATGTAATAATTTTATGCCAAACCAACCTGGACATAATTACATTTTATGTTCCTAAAGTAACAAAGTGACTTTCAATCTGTAAAAAGTGCTAATATTGCATTATTTCAATTTTTCCAAAAAATTCCGTTTTTCCCTGGAAAAAACAGGAAAAAACGGTTTTTTCACATGGCTTCAAAATTTCCGGAAATTTTACATCTCTAGTCAGATCAACTCTACAAGATAGATGCAAATATCAGCATAATGAAGAACCTTCTCTAAAGGGGGTTAAAACAGACAGGGCAATCATTGCGCTAATTGACAGTGCGCTGGCATTTCCTGTTGGCCTCCTGCTGGCAAGACAAAAGGGAGGGAGGAGCTACATTTGTGAATTTTCTCCCCATTACTGGTGGCCTATCATTTTATTCTGTCCCCCAGCAAATTTTATCCTAAGTTGCAGCAGAAAGTTTGCCAAATGTTTCACTCACATTCACCCAAATGTTCACATGACACAACAGCCCATGGTGAGGCTACAGCATGTGCTGTTGCCATTTTGAATATGCAATTTGAATATTGTCGTGTCATGCGAACCCGGTAAGCAGGAGGGTTAAACAACCATCAAATAATCTCTGCTTGCAGGGTTCGCACAACCTGGCAACCCCCATGTGGGAACTGTATATGCAAGTTGGTACCCACGAGTGCCACACTTCATTGTGGCACTCGCAGGTACCCAGTTGCATAACGAGTCAATGAGCCACTGTGTTTCAGCCAAACCCAATTATAAGGATCAGAACACTGTTTTAACTTATAATATTGAAGTGTGAAATATCTTTCTTAAGATTTCTCATCAATTTGTAATGCACTGGCTCTTTCTGAATGCATCCACCCAAACAGTGAAGCCTTTATTGTTAGAAGGCACCCAATTTATTATGAAGCCGGACATCTCAGGAGTGGGTCAAGTCATGTGGCAAAATGCACTTCTGGACCTGAAAAAAGAGGGGGGGGCCCTGTGAACGTTGATGGAAACGCACAGCAATGGGGGGGGGGAACATATGATACAAATGTGATAAAGCAAGAGAAAATAAGGGGAGAGGGAAATCTGGTTCATGGTATGAAGAGCTAAACAGTAAACTACCTGTCCTGCCAAAAAAAACAACAACAGCAGCACAAATACTTAAGGAAATCAAGCATTTATTTGCCTTCCAGAGTAGAGATCAATAGATGGGTGAGGACACAGATGGGTCTGGGGTGCATATAAGGATCCAAGCCAAAGTCCATCTTTTCTTGCCCTCCCACCACAGCAATAGCCACCCATGTGCCCCAAGGTACTCACCAATGAGGCAGAATGGTACTGTGTGTCCCCAGGAACAAATAATTAGATGTTTAGTACCTATGATGAAAATCCAAGTCACAGTAGGGCAATACCTTTATTAGGGCCAACTAAAATTGTGTTATTATAGTTGGCCGTAATAACGGTATTGCCCTACTGTGACTTGGATTTTCATCATAGGTACTAAACTTCTAATTGTTTGTTTCTGGGGACGCACAGTACCATCCTGCCTCGTTAGTGAAATGAAGACATTTGTGCTTTCATTCTGACTGGATATTAAGCAAAATAAACTAACAGCCATTGAGACAGATTTCCCATGAAATTGTGTAATACATTTTTGGTGAAATCTATGTTGGTATCCATTATTACCACATCCTCTTCTGATGAATGGCATGTAAATTGCACGCAAAAATATTTCCTCTTTTTTGATCTAAAACGACAGCCAATCACTGTCGTTGGATGCCAGGCTGGCCCAAGTATTTTGCCCTGCTATTAACCTTGCATTTCATTGTATGCTGAGCAGCATAACAATTGCACCATAAATTATCAAGCGTCGATTGGGCCACTGTTTCCCCATTTGACTGTATTTCACTTCATTATTTCCTCCTTTTTACCGCTATATTTATGCTCCAGGCAGCTGGTGGAGATCAGAAGATCTCTCATGTCCCCTGGAATGCAGAAGGCATCAACCCAGCTGGCAAGCTGCTAAGCTACCTTAGCACAGGCGCCAGCAATCTAGTTCCCCCAAAACATTACATAGCTGAAAGAGGCATCCTGACATATTCACACTCCAAAACAGTTGCATGGTTTGCCTCTATAACTGGACTGTCCCTGATTGGATGACACCAAGGTCTAGCACTTTAGGAGAAAGAAGAGAAATGGATCATTCTTTCCACTTTGTTAGTCATTTGGTAAACCATTATTAGCCCTAGAGCAGGGGTGGACATTCTTGGACTGCAGCTCTCATCAGCCTAAGGCAGCATAGCCAATGGTGAGGAATAACGGGAGCTGCAGTCCAACAACATCTGTAGGGGCATAAGTTTTCCAGCCCTGCCCTAGGAAGTCCCCAATTTTTAAGCTTTTCTTCTGCATATGGTCAATCTTCCTGATCACTTTAGTTGCAGCTTTCTCAGGGAGTCAAACTCAGACTGAACCTGAGACAAAAATAATATCACCTCTTTATTTTTTCTGGAAGTGGAGCTGAACCATTATCTGAAAGTCTCTACTGAACGTGAATGGACCATGCTTTTTTAAGGGTTTTTTGTTTTGTTCTTTTAATATCAGATTACTGGCTCAAAATAAGAGTTTGACCAAAACACCTGTTCAATATTGCTGAAATACATACTGTTGAAAAGTTAACTGATTACTGTGACAGTTCTATAATTAATTTTCTTCCTCTTTAAAACTGATTTGGTTGCTTCTTTACCTATCTATGTCTTTGAACCATTAAACAGTACTAATTATATTTCAAATTTGTGAAGTACTTAAGATGAATTTGTTTCATGTATGCTTCATTAGGAGCTTTAGACCTACTGGCTTGCTCTACCCCACTGTGTGAAATTATCACTAAACGCACTTATATTAACTCCACATAGGTTTTGTCCTGTGACCTGGAACTGAACTTGTTGGTTTGTGTGTGCTGAAATAATTACTGAACATTTATTAGCCAGAACCAGAACAAAATCAGAAAAGGTTTGGATGCTGCTGAATTTAAACTAGAACTGAACCAAATATATGTAATGGTATGATTCCACGTTCTGTCTTTTTCTCCCATAATTTTAGATATTGGGTGATGAGAACTGCAGGTGGGTTAAAAACAGTAGCCATGCTGATTCATTTGGCCGGGGGGGGGGGGGGGAATTCAAGCAGGAACAAAAACGACACTTTTATTACACCGAACTATGATTCATGATGCGTTGGGCAAGTTTTGGGGTTTCACAGCTGTTCCTCGGTCATGATGGTACACAAAGCAAATAAAGTTTTTTTACAGTGGAATTCTATATATGTTTACTAAGAAGTAAGTTCCATTGAGTTCAATATGCCTTACTTCCAGATAAATGGGCATAGGATTGCAGCCTGAGAAAAATACACTTAAAATGCATGCAGCTGTGTCTGTAATGTAAAGGTTAAGATGGTGATAGAAGGCACCCTCTGTGCCTGTAAACAAATTAGGCTAGCATTTGTACATTGTGTAAAAGATAGCTGATTACATAGGTATGCTCAGCTAGAGAAGCACTGAAGACACATAGTTTGAAAAATGGAAAGCAGCTGTAATACGAATTTGTCCCTAGGTGTTTCTGAATGTGTATGCACACCATGAATTTATATAATGGATTTATGATTGTTGCTGTTTTATTTTCAGCCATTTTTCTAATAACTCCTCACACTGAAAAGATAAATTATCATAGAGCAGTAGAGTTGGAAGGGGCCTATAAGGCCATCGAGTCCAACCCCCTGCTCAGTGCAGGAATCCACCTTAATTTCCTTTTCTTTCCTACTATGATTTCAGGATCTCTTCTTCAATAAAGCCAGTTTAGAATTCCAGCAGTGTACATATTATACTAACGTGTGTCACAGTCCTTCCGAAGTTTGCAACCCCAAATGGAAGGGAATTAAATTTGTACTTAATTCTATTGAAATTAGTGGTCCCCCAAAAGCTTAACTTTGGCTAAATCATGTCCTTAGTTTTCGTACTTAAAATTACAAAGTTGGGTGTCTCAGAAATTCTTAATACTTTTGTTAATTTTGTAGTAGAGGTCAGGACATCGAACTCAATCGAATTGTTTACCTGCACAGGCAATTGAGTAACCTAGTTAGGACTTTGTTACCGGAATGGTAAAGTAAATAAATTAGGTAAGAGACAAAATGAGCACAACAGCAACCACTCTCATGGGCTTTAAAAGACTGGGTGGGAATACCTAAAACAGTCCTACTGAAGGAAAATAAATGGGAAAACAGATGTAAGTAAAGCCCTTGGTCCTGCTGCAGTCGTGACCAATGAGGAAGCGTAACAAGCGATAGCATCAGTTGCTCATCCCTATTTCCATCTAAAGATGCATCCAGCCATGTGCTGCACATGAGCACTGCAATCTTGTGGGGTAATGCATCCAGACTGTCATATGGGTAATGCTTCCGGATCTCTCTCTGTGTGACAGTTTGCAGAAAGTTTTGAAAATGTAGAGCACAGTCCAGCCAAAATTAAGCAAGTTTACATCCCACTGATTTCAATGGGAGATTGAAGCATGTCCTTAAGGTTCTAAAGTGATGGGACTTAAAATATGCTTAAAGACATAAGAACAGCCATGCTGGATCAGATCAAGGATCCATCTAGTCTGGCACACTGTTCACACAGTGGCCAAGCAGCTGTCAACCCAGCACCCACAAGTAGGACACGGGTACAACAGCATCTCCTGCCCACGTTTCCTAGGAACTGGTGTATATAGGCTTAACTTTGGCTGGATCCTGCCCCTAGATAAGGATTTTGCAACAAACAGATGAATCAAAGCTATCCTGGGGCAGCCGTTCTTTTTTTAGCCTTTATCCCCACAATACATTCAGCAAGCAGGTGTCTGTTGGTGATCTATCACCTTGTTTACAGACAATTGATAACCTTGTGCTGACTCTTTGCATGAGAATTTGAGATTCTCTCTCCTTTTCAGTCAGCAACATTTTTTCCAGTAACCATGTGCACTGCCGTAACATGTTTCAGCTTCTAAGAAAAAATCCTCTTCATGAAAGAATGAAATGTTCAGGGGATAGCAGGGGTTCTGCAATGTGAAGGTAACACGGGGATGTAAGAAAAGTCCTGTTTGATCAGACTGAAGGTTGATCTACTCTAGTATCCTGCTTCCTATACTGGTCAATCAGATGCCTGCGGTAAGTCCACCATCAGGGCTATGTATATACTAACTCATTCTCCAAGTGTGGATCCTTATGAAACCAAAATGCCACCATCCAGGCACAGAAGAGAGGTATGAACAACAAAAATTGTTGTTCAAGGAACAAAACCAATGAGTCCCATGAAGACTGAGCTGCTTAGGGAGAAATAGAGGTGAGGGAATGGAATGGAGAATCCTGGAGGACCTTGGCTAGTTAGCAGGAGCATTTTGTTACAGATCTCACTTGTCAGCCATTGATAGACCGATCTCCCTCCACAAATTTGACTAACCCCCTTTTAAATCCATCTAAGCTATAGGCCATGACATTTTATGGCAACGAATTCCATAAATGAATTATGCACTGTGTAAAGAAGTACTTTCAGCAGTGGCAGACCAGCTTCCCTGAAATAACTTAATACCTAAAATATATGTTTGCCCAGAAGTACCAATCTTCTCAGTGCATCTCTAGGGAATTCATGATGGAGTATATTTTCAGTTCATATGGCGAAGTCCAACTGTCCAGCCACCCTATCTTCCTCAAAGGAACTCAGCACTCATAGAACTATCCCTACTCTCAAAACCATCTTGAGAGGGCTGAAAGACAACAACTGATTCAAGGTAACTTTGTGGGCATCATAACTGAGTAGAGATTTGAATTGTCTTCCTGGGCAAGTCCAGCACTCTAACCACTATGCCCCACTGGCTACTACCTCATCCTGTGAGCACTCCAGAATCCTCTGGCAGTGCTCAGAGATTCTGTGACAAACTAGCAAAGTGCAGTATGTTCCCTGAAGGTAGAAAGTTTTAAAACTGCTAGTTTAGTAGACTTATGAATTCATAGTGGAATTCATAGTATCTTTAGCATTATTGCAATTACGTGAAAGGACCTTTAATCTATGTCTTTTGCACTATGGGATGGTTAATGTATTACCTTGCATGGTACACTTAACAATGCCAGTATTTCCCCAAGCTTTCGACACCTGGTGGAATTGCTTCTGAATTAAAATTGGATGCACACTTTATTGGATGCACTTTAAAATATACCCAAACGTTTTCTTGCTTGGCTCCCACATCAATGGGCAGGCATCGTTCTTGTGATATTATTTCCCAGTTAATATTATTTCCCAGCCTTCCCTTTGCCCAGGAAGGGATGGAACTGGGTTTTTCCCAAGTAGCCATCAGCTATAACATATGCTGTATCAAGGAATCCCAGTGCATCCTCATTCTGCCCTTCCATCACGGTGCTGCTTGTAAAGTTAGCAAGAGTGAGGGAAATCATAGCTACATCATATCTCCCCAATCCCAGGGACATAGTGTGGTTGGCCCATTCAACATGGTGGCTTAATTTTTCATGGCTTCTGACATCACACTAGTGTGCTCCATTGCATGGTTGGGGAACATTATCCTGTGAGGGCACTAAGCTTCTTTAGATGCTTAGCTGAGTCCTGAAGACTTGCAAAACTGTTTGTGATGTTGCCCTTCCATAACTGTCAGCATTCCCTTGTCCTAGACAATTGTGCTACTTTAGCATGCCTTCAGCTCAGGCTATAAGAAAACAGATTTCCAACAGATGTCTGCCCACTAACAAAATTTCCCCCCAAGTGCATTAACCTAGATTGACAAAGAGACCTTCAGCTATTCACTGAATCAAATGGCATTATGCCTAATTTAGAAAATTATGTGACAGACTCTGGCCTTTAACATTCATCCCCTTTATTGCCAAAAATTTCAAATAGCTTTCTACTTCGAAGAGGTAGCACTATCAGCAGAATTTGTAACTAAATTGTGGGAGGATTTACTTTACAAAAAAAAAAAAAAGAGAGAGAAACATTAACTAGTCCAAAAGAGACCATATATACTTGGATAAGAATTCTTGGAGAGATAAATGAGAAATGTTTACACTTAACAAACGATGCACATACAGTTGGTGAGTTCCTGCCTAAGCTGTCAGTGGACCACTTCCTGTGATTTGAACTGGCAGTGATAGTATCATGGTGTACAAGGCTAAACTGTCCCATTCTGTCAGGTTATATCAAGTACGGATATTGCTCTAACATAGCTGACTCAAAGGTAGCAAGAATACCTTTAGAATGGCGCAATTCATTCTTAAATTTACCACTCCCATAGGTCATGTACACTTGTATATTTGCATACCAACTGCAGGAAGCCGCTCTTCGATACCTGGAGATGGCAGACAGGGGCTAGGGGGAGTTTCTGGAAAGATTGAGCAGAACTACTTAATTGACACTGTAATGGTTAAGCCACAACACAGCAAGATGCAAAACCCTAGAAATAAAAACTACACTGTGATTTTAATCAAAGGAATGTAAGTATCCCTAAAACTTATATTTAATATGCCCAGATGTGAATACACAGCTAGTGCTCACTGGGTAACTTGAGGTACTCACTCTCTCACACTTCCTCCAAGTTGTTATGATAATAAAACAGGATAACACAAACATAAACTTAGGATTGCGCCTTATCGGATCTCGTGCTGGGTACTCCTAAGCCTCCAAACTCAGAGGCTTACAAGTATCCAATGCAGCACTCTGCATTTAAGCTAGATGGGTGTTTTGCCAGTCTAGCAGAAGCTTTGGGGAAGGAAGGAGGTTGGGGAGGCCATAGGGTGTATCGTATGGCTGTCACCAGAGTCTCCTCCCTTCACTGCCTCTAGGATGCCCATCTCTGTGCTCTGTTTTCCAAGCTTCGAGAGGTAGCAGGCATCATTCTCTCCACGTCGCCTACAAGGGGGGGGGGAGGGGAAAGAGGCGGAGAATGTGGTTTTCTGGCTCTGACCTTGGAGCCGGGAAACCGAAATCCTATGACGCTGTCCAGAGGACATAGGATTGCTCACTTGGCTTGTTAGAAGGGCAGAATGAAACGTGAAAAAACAGTTCAAAAGGCAGAAGTATCTACTCACCAACATGGGTAAAAGCTATACATAAATGTATTAAAATATTACATTATATTCATGTACCACTAGAAAATGAAGTAGTAGTTATTAAAGACAACTTTTGCAAATTACATGACTTGAAAGTTGGAAACAAGAATTTATAGACTTTTCCAATTGTTTGGCATAATACACACATATACAAGTAACAAGCTTGTATTTGGTCACAGGAATGAATTCATGCAATATTCACCTCAAATCTCAAGCCAAATCCTGTATGAAATTATTATGAAAATATGCCTTTCCACTTATCTTTTTACAAGAGGTAGAGTGGACTTGCAACACCGCACTATTTGATACATAATAGAAAAAAGAAAAATAAGCAGAAATGTAACCCAGTCAATGTTAAGCACATTTCAGTTCCACTGATTTCAATGGGAGAGTGTTAATCACATGCTTAACTCGCCAGCTGAATTTAGTGAGACTAAAAGGTGTCTAATTTTGGCAGACTGAGACCAAAAACATTTTGAATACAAAAAAAGACAAATGTTTGTTATTACTGTATGAATTATCTATTAATTGGGCTAAAGATAGATAGACTTTAACAACACCCACAGCCAACTTGGTCAATGGTCTACACAGTCAAGCAGATCTTTTTATTTTTAAAAAAGGTAAGGAAAAACCCACCCCACCATGCTGTTCAACACTTATTGCAACCACTTGTTAGGTAAAGAGCAGTCTTACAACTGCAGATCACACTGTGTGGTTCAGTTTGCCTTTATTTTATAGCAAACTACTAAAAACTACTGAGAAAAGTCTTATCAAACTTAGTGGGATCAACTAAGAGGGACCTAAAATTAACAAACGTTATTAAGTACATCTGTGGTATTGTGACAAATCGTAAATGTCAGAGAGGTGTTAAATTGGGAAGAAACAGGGTTTTTATGTCCACTGAAACAGCCTATTGAAGTCCTAGGAGGTATTGGATTTGGTCCTCGGATGCAGGAGTTTCTAAGCTTTATCGAAACCTGGGCATCTGTGGTGCAGGAGCTCCCTCTATTGGGACAGAGGAAGAGACTGTCAGCAGCAACCCACCGTGTAATTTCTCATTCACCCGGAGTTCACACCCATCCTGAAGCATACGAATTGCTATCCGCGCGATGTTCTTAGAATCATCAAGCCCACTGTGAGGCCTTCCATCATAGTCCATTCCAAGCTTTTCAAGCATGGTTGATAGTTTAGTCTGGCTTCTGGGAACCTGACAATGGAAACGAACGATACTAAAGCAGAAATGGAGAAAACCCATAATGGCGGTAGAAGGTGGAGAGAGACCCCAAGTTGTCCTCCAACCTATCACATCTCTCACTGGGACCCATCACTTTAAATGGTCTATCTAAGGGTACTGAAATTTTTCAGCTCGGGGGCCTGTTTTTAACTTTTGTAAACTACCCAGAGAGCTTCAGTTATGGGGCGGCATATAAATGTAAATAATAATAATAATAATAATAATAATAATAATAATAATAATAATAGCAGTGATCAGAGGAAAGCGGTGTGGCGATCTCAAAACCCTAGAGGGCTGGATTTGGCCCCCAGACCTGAGCCTCTGCACCCTTGCTCTAACGGCAGTAATGATGAAGAATGCATGGAGTACTTAAGGGAACACCACATACAGCATTATGGATGTAGATTTTCTCCCACAGCAGGAGTAATTTATGTTATTTATTTTTTATTATTTCATTTATATCCCACCTTTTTGCTCCAAGGAACCCAAGGCGGCGTACATAATCCTTCTCCTCCTCTCCATTCTATCCTCACAACAACAACCCTGTGAGGTAGGTTGGGCCGAGAGTCTGACTGGCCCAAAGTCACCCAGTGGGTTTCCATGGCCAAGTGGGGACTAGAACCCGGATCTCCCAACTCCCAGTCCAACACCTTAGCCACTACACCACACTGGCTCTGCAGTTACATGTGTGCTGCAGCCCTGGAAGTGAAAGTTTTTTTGACAAAAAGCAAAGTTTTGGGTTGTGAATTTTGAAACTGTGCTATATTGGCAAAAAAAGGTTTGCAAACCCTAATGATAATTATGCAAATCCCACAATTTTACCATGATAGCCTTTGTGTATCATAATCAGTCCTTCTCTGAGTATCCAATAGGGTTTAAATTAACCAATTCGATATCTTATGAAATAAAATACAAATTATGCAAGTTAGGCGAACAAAGACTACTTAAGAATCAGGGTATGTGCAAAGTAAGTGAACCCCTGATTGCATCAGCTCAATTAAAGGGAAAAATTTAAATCAGGTGTTTAAGTAATTAGGCAGATCTTCAGAGGCAAGTTTGGGAGGGTCCACCCTATAAAAGAATCAGAAACTTTGTGAGTTTGGTTTTCACCATACAGTTGTGTGGAAACATGTCATGCCACGATCAAAAATATCTCTGAGGACTTCAGAAAAGCAGTTATTGCTGCTTATCAATCTAGAAAGGGTTACAAAAAAAATTTCTAAGGATTTGGGGCTCCACCAATCTATTGTCAGACAGATAGCCTACAAATGGGGAAGGTTCAAGACCACAGTCACTCTACCCAGGAGTGGTCATCTTACCAAAATCTCTCCAAGAACAAATGGGCCCATCATCAGAAAGTAAAAAAGAACCCCAGAGTAACATCCAAGGTGTTCACGACTCAAGAATCAGAAAAGAGACTAAACAAGAATGGAGGACAGCCAGGAAGAAACCACTGCTCTGTAAAGAGAACACTGCTGTCCATCTGAAGTTCACATAGAGGATCCCCAAGGCTTCTGGAACAATGTTCTCTGGACAGATGAGACAAAGGTAGAACTTTTGGTCTCGATGAGAAATTTTTGGCAAAAATCGAACACTGAGTTTGAACAGAAGAACCTCAACCCAACTGTCAAGCATGGTGGTGGGAATGTGATGGTTTGGGCCTGCTTTGCTGCCTCAGGACCTGGACGGCTTGCCATCATTGATACAACCATGAATTCTGCAGTGTATCAGAAGATTCTAGAGGAAAATGTCAGGCCATCCTGACATTCAAGCTGAAGTTGAACCAAAAATGGAGTGGACATGCAACAAGACAATGATCCTAAACATACAAGCAGATCTACAAAAGAATGGCTGTGGAAAAAGAAATTCCATGTTTTAGAATGGCCTAGCCAAAGTCCAGACCTAAATCCCATCGAAATGTTGTGGCAAGACCCAAAGCAAGCTGTTCATCCAAGGAAGCCCTCAAATGTCACTGAGTTGAAGCAGTTTTGTAAGGAGGAATGGGCCAAAATTCATGAAAATGGATGTGAGAGACTGAGCAACAGTTACAGGAAACGTTTACTTGAAGTCGCTGCTACTCAAGGGGTATTGAATCTAAAGGTTCACATACTTTTTCACACATGGATACTGAATGTTGAATAAATGTTAAGAAGCATTATGTTTGTTTAATCAGATTACCTAGGGTTCTTTATCTAGGATTATGGGGTTAGTTTAAGATCTAAACACTTCAGATTGGAAATAAGTGACAATCTTAAGGGGTTCACAAACATTTTCTTGCCACTTACTTGAATGGAAGCCAAATTCTTGCTAGTCAGAATACATAATAGACTCCTTCCTGTGCCTAACACTGAAAAGGAGTTTGCTGGACTACCACTTTTCCCAGCTGTACACTGATTTTTTCAGAAAAGATAAGTCGCCTAGATACGAACCTTGTAGAAGTTTCCATAGGATTTGCGAATATTGATCCACTTCTTAGCAAAAGAAGGGTATTTCAGACGGCTAACACGGCACTGGATATTTAAAAATTTACTCATATCCCAAGACCTTAAAAAAGAAAAAAATGTAGTGTTTTAACCGTGTGGTTCTGGTATGAGAAGTCCCTTTGATGTCAACGGAATTTACATATGAGGAACTATCTGATGGACTATGAACTCCCATAAGAATCTCTCTAACTGTTTAATATTCAAAGGTCCTTTTTATTTTCTAACTTTCTCTAATATTCTTCCATTGCCAGAGGCAATCCCAGAGCAGTGTACATAGAATTATAAAAACAGTATAATGGCCCGGTTCGTACATAATGACTAACCAGTTATTTTTTTAAAAAAAGGTAAATTGTGGTGAATGGGTCAGTACGCAAGCGCATTCTGCTCAATCACTTCCACTTAACTCCTTCTCTTGGCAGGAGTGGTCTATTCTTGGGATGGTCTATTCTTGGGTTGTTTTATATAATGTCTGAGCCCAGAACTCTGGTTAAACCCTGGGTTTCAACTATGGTTTGTCAAGAAAGACACAAGGCAAAGTTCTGGGTTTGGACCTCATGTTAAACAACCCAGGATGGAGCGTCCCTGGTTCGTTTCAATGCTCCAACTGGCAGAAGGGGTAATCAAGCTGTGGCTAGCACACTGGCTCATTCATGACAACACAGGCTTTTTAAAAAAACAACTTGGGTTGCTGTTATCTGTAAACCAGATCAATATAACTTTAAAAGATAAACAAAGACACAAAACCTGAAACCCAACCAATCTTTTATCAATTATATTGGGTATTTAATTCAATTGTACGTGGGCATTTTAATTTGGTGCCAAAAATAATTCAGAGACAGCACTAGTCTTCTTGTCTCCCTAAGGAGAGCATTCCAAAGTTGGTTTGTCATCACAGAGATGGCCCTGGTAAAGGAGCCGTCTCTGAAGATCTCAACCCTGAGGAAGGATGGTAAAAGATAGGCATCACCACAGAGGTTATGGAATTCTCTCTCTAGACACCAACACTGCTAAGATGGCAGTAAAATATTTTTATTTGCCAAAGGTTTTAATTCTTATAAGGATATTAATATTGCTTTTATCTAGTCATCTAGTTGCACAGTTTATATTTATAGTATCCGTGTAATGGTCTCCTGTTTTGTGTTTGCCCATGTGGATACTAACATACTTAAAATTAACCCCATTAAGTTCAACTGGAAGTAAGCATCTAGTAGGTGGAGGATTATATTATATTACAGATGATATTTCTATAACCCTTTTCTCTTCAGAATATCACCTAATGCTCCAGGATATGGAAATCCTCTTAAATCAGGTACAATATTATTCTGCTCAGGAGCAGCACTAGATGGCAGGAGGGGAGAGATACAGGAGGGTTTGGGAATTCCTTTATGTAAGCATCATAGTGTCCAATTCAGGTCAAAAATGCAGAAGCACCTTCAGGTCCTACCTGAACGCTTCCAATGATGCAATGCAAAGAAAGCTAACAAAGAAATATTTAAGAATACCAATGTAGCTTGGGTTTTGCAATACATATTACTTGACTGACAGTAAGATTACCTGTTTTGCAGTTTAAAAACATGTAAATTTATTCAAGTAAACACATGAGTAACTCTCTTTTTTTTAGATTAATCTTTTTTTGTTTCCAAACACCAATAAATAAAAAACACTACAACACAAAATATAATATATATAAGCACACACACACACAAAAATCAAACAAAGCAAAAACGAACAAACAAACAAAAAATGTTCTTTCCATTACATACCCATCAGTTAATATGGAATAGCTATATCTACTTCCCAGTTCCTTCTGCTTCATCCAATCTACAGCATGTTGCAGAACTTTTGGAAATTCAACTGCGTTGTCTACAACGTCCTGTAAATATGTAACACCAGCAATTAATGAAAATACAAACGTTGCTTACTAGGAGCCAAGTTTTTAAAAAAAGACATTGAGGAACACATTTTGAGATGTAAGATTAATATAAAATGGGACTTTGGACTGTACAAATTATTAAAAGTTTGCTAGAAAATTTATATGTTTCCAAAAATAAAACTAGCAATAAAACAAAAATATATTGCTTTCTGATATGTTCTGTTGTTTAGGGAAGGAACAGGGAATTCCCCCCTCTACAAGGGCCACATTCTATTGGGGGAAATCTGCCAGAGGTGACATGCCAGCAGCAGGCAGGGCCAGAACCACATCACATACACACTCTTTCTTACACACACACATTCTTTCCCCTTTTCTTCTCACTTTGCTCTCTTTTCTCCCAATTCTCTCCATCCCTCTCCAGCTTTGCCCATACTGGTAATCAGGCTTTGGCAAAAAGTTCCCATTCATGACCTTTCATGTCACTCAAACCATTATAATACCAGTACCAGTTTTGAACTTCAAAACTGTTCAAAACTGGTACTGATTTTCTGTTCTATGGAAATCTTAACACTAAAATAAGTATCATCATCTTAAAGCTTGTAAAATGTAAAGTAGTTAACGCTAGATTGGTAGTTAACAATTACATACAGTGTAATAATCTTTTAGCAGATTCAGGGATGTGAGTTGGTTAAGTGCATTGTTACTTAACTGTTAGGAACATAATGAGTTTCAAGGCCATATCCTTACAACAAACATGCCTTGTGGCTATTCTGCCAGCAGTGGACACTGGGTATTTAGCAATAAAGCTACTGAAATCTAAGATGTATTTATCTTTATTTAGTTATTTAATTATACCACCCAGTAGCCAAAGCTCTCACACACACAAGATGGAGGTATCCCATCTCAACATATACACTTACCATCTAAACACTGTGTACATTCTTGCTGGCTTCATTCTTGCTTATATTCTCCTTTATCCCCACAATAGTGCTTTTCAAAAAAAAAATTGAACCTCAATTTGTCTGCCAAGAAACCTTTATACATCTCTCAATGAACTCCTAAATTTGAGGCACATTCTAGATTTTACCAATGTCCTACTGAGAGTGCAACCAAGAATGCGTTCAAGACTGTCCAGTGACTGTGCATTGCCAGGGAAGCTAATAATGGTAGAAATTGTTTTAAAGTGTCTTTTAGGGAAGCTTTTTTGTTTAACTGTGTTCCTCAATTAGAAGTTTATCACTGGTATGCAAGGAACCCCAAGAGCCAACAGATTACAGGTTGAAAACCACTAACACAGAACCTGACTTTAGAGCCTTCGGTAGTTTGCTGTGATGCCTTTAATGATCATTTCACAGATAAAATCTCTCAGATAAGAGCCAACTTAGACACACACATTATAGCAGAAGCTGACAATGGAGTGTCCAGCAACTCTGCGAGCAGGATTACACTGGATCAGTTTCAGTTGGTGAGTACCGAGGACGTGGACAAGCTGCTTGGAAGAGTGAGGAAGATGACTTGCCCTCTCGATCCCTGTCCTTCTTGGTTGGTCGCCCAGGGAGGAGATGCAGTTAGATTACAACTACAATGTATTATTAATGCATCTCTCAGGGAGGGGAGTTTTCCATCATGTTTAAAAGAAGTGGTGGTACGGCCACTTCTAAAAAAGTCCTCCCTGGACCCTCTGGATCTTAACAACTATCAACCAGTATCAAATCTTCCGTTTCTGGGCAAGGTGATTGAGAGGGCGGTTGCTCACCAACTTCAAGCAGTTTTGGATGACACAGATTTTCTAGACCCATTTCAAACTGGCTTTAGAGCAGGATACGGAGTTGAGACCGCCATGGTCGCCTTAGCGGATGATCTATGCCTGAGTATTGACAGGGGGAGGGTGTCCCTGCTGGTACTCTTGGACCTCTCGGCAGCTTTCGATACCATTGACCATGGTATCCTTCTGGATCGCCTGAGAGGATTGGGAATTGGAGGCACTGTCCTTCGGTGGTTCCAGTCCTACCTCTCGGGCAGGTTCCAGATGGTGATGCTTGGGGATAGCTGCTCCTCAAAAAAGGAGCTGCTGTGCAGTGTACTGCAAGGTGCCATCCTTTCCCCAATGCTATTTAATATTTACATGAAACCGCTGGGAGAGATCATCCGGAGGCATGGGGCGGGGTGCTATCAGTATGCTGATGACACCCAAATATATTTCTCTATGCCTTCAATAACAGCGTCAGCTAAGGATAGTGTGTCTCCTCTGAATGAATGCCTGGAGGCGGTAATGGGCTGGATGAGGAAAAACAAACTGAAGCTGAATCCAGACAAGACAGAGGTGCTCGCTGTCAAAGGCCACAACCTAGGTTTGGAGGTGTGTCAACCGGTTCTGGATGGGGTTACACTTCCCCTGAAAGACTGTGTTCGCAGCTTGGGGGTGCTTCTGGATCCGTCGCTCCAAATGACAGCCAGATAGATGCGACGGCCAGGAGTGCCTACTATCAGCTTCGGCTGATACGCCAGCTGCGCCCCTTCCTAGAGTTGGAAGACCTAAAGACGGTAGTGCACGCACTGGTAACTTCGAGGCTTGACTTCTGTAATGCACTCTACATGGGGCTACCTCTGTGCCTAGTCCAGAAACTTCAATTAGTCCAAAATATCGCAGCCAGGCTGGTCACTGGTACACCTAGGGGTGACCACATTACACCAGTTTTAAAATCTCTTTACTGGCTGCCGATTAGTTTCCGGGCGAAGTACAAAGTGTTGGTTATTACCTTTAAAGCCCTACATGGTTTGGGTCCAGGCTACCTGCGGGATCGCCTTCTCCCGTACAATCCGCCCCGCACACTCAGGTCCTCTGGGAAGAATCCACTTCAGCTAGCAAAAACTAGATTAACAACTGTTACCCAGAGGACCTTCTCTTCTGCTGCTCCCAGACTGTGGAATGGCCTGCCGGAGATTCGTCAACTTGACAGTCTTTTAGAATTTAAAAAAGCAATAAAGACTGATCTATTCCGACAGGCCTATCCAGTTAAATTTTAGAATATTTTCAGGATGTTTTAATTTATATCATTTTTTATACTGTTTGTTATACACTTTGAATTGTTTTAGTTTTTGTGAACTGCCCAGGGAGCTTCGGCTATTGGGCGGTATAAAAATGCAAATAATAATAATAATAATAATAATGTGGTTGAGTTATTGATTTAAAAGAAGTTAATTTGGAAGGAAAACGGGAAGTCAGGAGGCTCAGTCCTAAACACACTTAATCAGAAGGCCATCAATATACCTAATAAATCTTTGGAACTGGATGCCAAACACTTCAAAACTAGTAACCTTTAAGAATCATCTGTTTCATCTATGTTTATGACTGTGGTCAGCTGAGAAGTATGTTACCTGAGAGATTCCCGTCAAGTTAATGCAGAAATCTGAAAGCTGAGGATTAATCTCTGGTTTCACATAGTTTTGAAATGTGTCCTCCTACAAGATTGAATTAAAATATAGATGATTTGGCAACAACGCAGCAGAAACACAGACTATCCATTCCTTATACAGCATTTTAGTAGAAAATAAAGGCTAATAATTAGGGTAATAATCAGCAAGTATCCAGAAAAAGGAAAGATTAATTGTATTTATAACTTAGCACCCAACAGTGAAACTTCAATATTTTCATATATCATTTATGAAAAAGAACTGCAGCCACACTTGTTCTTATGGACAGGGACATTCTCCAGGTTATTTTTGCTGGTTCACAAGCAGCACCAAGACAGTTAGTATACAGTAGCTGTTAGGGAACTATGCACACACCATTATGGCCATGGTGTACTTGTATAAAAGTACAGGTGTGATCATGAACTGCTCCCAGAGCAAACCTTGCCACACACAACTGTAGATAATGAAACTACATTTTAAGCAGCCTCAGGGTGCTGTAATTTTGAGTCGATTAATGGCAGGGTCCTTAGCCCTGTCCTGACTAGCTACATTTTCCATTCAAAATCATACCCCATTCTCAAGTTGCTTCCCCCCCCCCCCAGGGTTTCCAGATATGTTTACTCTGCTAGCAGGAACATACATAAAATTATTTTTAATATTCAGCTGGACAAAGTGCTTTTAAATTGAACAGCAAGCGCAGATTAAAAGTTTTCTTATAGAGATTGCTTATTTTTTAAAAAAAGGCTATACCATACATATCCTCTTTACTTTAGATTCTGTATTTGAAATGTTACTTCCACTTCTTGAAGCAGCTATAAAAGTACTTAAACAAGAGGAAACAGGTCCACTTACTATTTCTAATGTCCGAGTGTTTAATAAAACAATAGGAAACTCAATGATTTCATGTGTAAATTCAGGTTGATTTCCTTCTTCACAAGTTGCTTCAAAGTCAATAACACAGATGTAATCATAGTAATTATCTGCATTTGCAGGCTGTTTTTGCATTAACTTTTCTTTCTTATAGTAGTTTTTCAGCCTCTTTTTCAATACATCTTTCACTCCTCTGCCAAAGGAAAAAAAAATTATATTATGTTCACCACCTACCCAGAGTGCTTCTGAATGGTGCTGAGCTAAAAGCAGTTTGTTTGTATGTTGGCTCTCCCTGCAAACTTCAGCCCTGCCTCTGGTGAATTCCTCTAAAGGAAATCACAGTAATGGCCTGCTTTGATGCAACAGGCCATAGAAGGAAGTTCCTCTTACTGTGCAAACATCCCTTGAAAAAGGCATAACAATCTTATGGCAAGTTCAAAAATATTTCAAGAATCAGAAAAAAACACCTGATGCCCTAAGGAACACTAGGCACAATCCTTTGCATATTTGGACAGGAAAAAATCCGACAACTCCCAACTTTCCCCAGCAAGAATTTTTTCTGTATAAACACACGTAGTATTGCACCCTTAGTACCTGTATTTCACCATTAAATTCTTTTCTCCCACCAAATTAGCCTTTCAAGACTTTCTCCTGCCCATTTTACTGCAGCATTCAGCAATATAGTTGTACTTATAACTTTACTGTGAAAACCTTGGAATTACCTGTAAGAAGTTCATCTGTGCTGGCTGCCAGTTTGTTTCTCAGCCCAATTCAAAGTGCTGGTTTTAACCTTGCAAGCCCTAAATGGCTTGGGGCCAGGTTATATGAAGGAATGACTTCTCCCATATTTACACTACCCGAAAATTAAGTCTGAAGCTCTCTTAAAGGGGCCAACACCAAAAGAGGTGAGGCAGGTGGCTACAAGTAAAGGAGGGTTTTCAGCGGTGGCACCCTGTTTGTGGAATGCTTTCCCCAGAGAGGCTTGTCTAGCACTTATGTTGTGGTCTTTCTGGCGCCAGGTGAAGACCTTTTTATTCACCCAGGCATTTTAAGTGCTGCTTTTATTGCTTTCAGTACTGTTCCACTACTTTTAATTTGGTTTTACAATGTTGTAATGGTTTTATACTTTGCTGCTGGTTTTACCTTGGTTTATCCTTCAGTTGTTTGTTTTATTATTTGTATTATGCTTTTGATGCATTGTACACTGTTCAGACAACTTTGGTTATTCAGCAGTTTAAAAGTACAATACTGGGTCATCTTTACATATGCAATCAGAAATGCATTCTTGTGTCCAAAGACAGGCCGTTGCCAAATGCTTACCTGGTATCAAGCTTGAATTCAGCGAGTTTAGCTCTAAGCTCATCTCTGCTCATTCTATTGATATGACCATTTGTCAGAGAAATCTCTTTGTAAATTGGGTCACTGAAGTCACTTGAACTGCACATGGATTTCTTATTATCTTCTTGACAATCAAATCTACAGCGCTGCTTACTCTGGTTGAAAGGCTATATGATTAGAATATATTAGATGAGAAAAAACACAAGACAATCAAGATTAACATCTTCTACAAGAGCCACATATTTATAAAAATATTCATAATCAATAAATAAGTTTGTTAGTATTTAAAGTGTCAAAATTAATTTCCACAGAAGCCAAGTTAGTCTATAGCAGCACAAACAACAAAGAGTCTTGTGGTTCTTTTAAAACTTAACACATTTATTCTGGCATAAGCTTTGGTAGACTATAGCCCACTTCATTGGATGCACGCAGTGTTACAGAGAGTTTCAGATATATCTAGGATGATCAACCTCCCCACCCCCACCCCCAGGCTTCAGATACATTTTTAGCCTTTAAAACAAGACTCTATCATAATAAATAACAAATTTGTTAGTCTTTAAGGATTCAATCACTACACATGTTTAGACAGAAAGAAGTCCTACATGCATAGAATTGCGCCCTAAGACTCTTTTTTCCACCAGGCAAAGCCTGCCTCAGGTAGCAATTAATCTTAATCAGGGTGGGCAGAAGGAAGAGTAGAATGTTTCATAGTAGCAAAGATTATTGAGTCCCAATTGTTTAATAACAGGTACGACATAAAGACAACCCCTTCCACTCCCTGCCCTAAATTATATTGCTGAGAGGAAGAAAGCTTGAATGTGCATCCCATTGGCATTAGACAGGCTCCTACAGTATTGATCGACACCTACATCTCCATGCAGGCTTTTCCTGAATAGAGAGCCACAACGTTGTTTGAAGACCAGTTATTTTACTGTATTTTTATTATGTTAACTGCTTGGGAGACTGATATACAAATCTGTGTAATAAATAACACAAACTAAAGCCAATGTGATGTAGTGGCTAAAGTGTTGGACTGGGAGTCGGGAGATCTGGATTCTAGTCCCCAGTTGGCCATGGAAACTCACTGGGTGACTTTGGGCCAGTCACAGATTACCTCACAGGGTGGTTGTTGTAAGGATAAAATGGAGAGGAGGATTATATACGCTGCCTTGGGGGCTCTTTGGAGGACAAAAGGCAGGATATAAATGTAATAAGAATAATAAAGCAGGAGTGGATTTG
Source organism: Elgaria multicarinata webbii (assembly GCF_023053635.1). Lineage (NCBI taxonomy): Eukaryota > Metazoa > Chordata > Lepidosauria > Squamata > Anguidae > Elgaria > Elgaria multicarinata. The sequence goes on from NC_086176.1 coordinate 11,631,135, forward strand.
TGTGCGGTGGAAGGACGATATTCAAAAGTTACTGGAACCATAAACTTATTTCTGTCTTTTGCACCAAGCTCCAGTTGGTGGTTCTGAGGCGAGGTGCGCGGGTGGGGAGACACAGAAGACCGTGCAAGCCTGAAGCCTGCCCTCCCCTCATCTTAACCCTAGATACATTTTCTTGGAAGTTGTTGTTTGTTGTTGTTTATTCGTTCAGTCGTTTCCGACTCTTCGTAACTTCATGGACCAGCCCACACCAGAGCTTTCTGTCGGCTGCCGCCACCCCTAGCTCCCCCAAGGTCAAGTCTGTCACCTCCAGAATATCATCCATCCATCTTGCCCTTGGTCGGCCCCTCTTCCTTTTGCCTGCCACTTTCCCTAGCATCAGCCTCTTCTCCAGGGTATCCTGTCTTCTCATTATGTGGCCAAAGTACTTCAGTTTTGCCTTTAATACCATTCCCTCAAGTGAGCAGTCTGGCTTTATTTCCTGGAGTATGGACTGGTTTGATCTTCTTGCAGTCCAAGACACTCTCAGAATTTTCCTCCAACACCACAGTTCAAAAGCATCTATCTTCCTTCGCTCAGCCTTCCTTATGGTCCAGCTCTCGCAGCCATAGGTTACTACGGGGAATACCATTGCTTTAACTATGCGGACCTTTGTTGTCAGTGTGGTGTCTCTGCTCTTAACTATTTTATCAAGATTTGTCATTGCTCTCCTCCCAAGAAGTAAACGTCTTCTGATTTCCTGGCTGCAGTCAGCGTCTGCAGTAATCTTTGCGCCCAGAAATACAAAGTCTGTCACTGCCTCCACGTTTTCTCCCAGTTACTGAATTTACGTGGGGGCGGGGCAGCGTATTCGGGGCCATATGAAGGGCCTGAGGGGGGGGGGCGGAGATATTAACGGCGGCTTGCGCGCGCCGCTTCAAACGGCTCTTAACGGCTCACGTGACCTGCGCCGGTGGGCGCGCGCTGACTCAATGACGCCACGGCCTGTGGGGGGAGGGGGGCTAATGCACATCCGAGGAGAAGGGAAGGGGCTCGTCCGCAAGACTCACCAGCGAGCCGGGCGCGCGATCTTCTGTTTTGTCTTCCTTGACGTCGGCGGATAACTCCCGCTGCGGCACGTTTTCTTTTTGTTCCTCCATCGTTTCTCCACCCGCCTCGTCACAGGAAAATTCAGCGCGCGAGGTGGGGGGGGGGGGAGAGGAGGGGCAGAGAAGCTCCGGAAGATGAAACTCAACAAAACAAAAATCCAGAAGCGGCGAATGAGGGGGAGGGATGGTGACGTCAGCGAGCGAATCTCGAAGGGCTCCTCCCACCTCCTCCGATGATTGAAGGGTGGGCGGGACCTAAGAGGAACGCCTCCAGGGTTTTACAACGGGAAGGAAATCTGAGCGCGCACGCGCGCTCAAGGCGGCGCCGCTGGAGTTCTCGGCCTTCGCCCCTCCCTGTCTAGCGCCCTGCTTCTGCTCCGCCCCCTTTCAGAACGCCGCGCCTGATTAGCTCGTTCTCTTCTCCTGACTCCTCCCCTTCGCCGGTTGCCCAATGTCGCGCGGCGCCGCTGGAGTTCTCGGCCTTCGCCCCTCCCTGTCTAGCGCCCTGCTTCTGCTCCGCCCCTTTTCAGAACGCCGCGCCTGATTAGTTCGTTCTCTTCTCCTGACTCCTCCCCTTCGCCGGTTGCCCAATGTCGCGTCATTTCATGAAGCCGTCGCAAAGTAAGCTAGTCTTCCCCAACCTGGTGCCCTCCAGATGTGATACACTACAACTCCCATATAGGAAGAGTCCGGCTGGTTCCGGCTTAGGCCCCGTCCAGGAGCCTGGCGCCAAAAGAGGCGGCCAACCTAAGGACGACCAGCCAGGAAAGAGAGGAGGGGAGATTCCGTGATAGCTGGGGATTGTTAGGCAAAGGATGAACATAAATAAAACTGCCTATATTGTAATGCCGTTAGACAAATCGGTGGGGTATTGGCCGCGCTTGGAAGTCTGGGCACAGTTCTGGTCGCCGCATCTCAAAAACGACATTGGAAAGCTGGAAAAGGTGCAGAGAAGAGGGAAATCAAAATAATCGGGGCTGGAGCAACTCTCTTCCTACAGGGAAAGCTTAAAAGTTTAGGATGACAGTTTAGTCTGGTATTTTAGCAATAAAATTTACTGCTTTTAAATTATATATTGTTTTAACTTGAATTATGGTTTAATTTATTTTTAACTGTGTATATTTATTGTTTTATACTGTATGTTTTTATCTGTACGCCGCCCTGAGATCTTCGTGATATAGGGCGGGATATAAATATTTTAAATAAAATAAATAATAATATATACTAAATGCAGTGTTTAGCAGCTTGAGTCCATTTTATAATCTCTTTGCTTTTGCACAGAGAGGTCTTCTCAAGGGAAGAAAATACTCACATACGCTTTGAGTTCTTCAGTAAAAGTTTACTTAGGCTTTCCAGCATTTATCACATTCCAATACAAAATTTTTCAGCACCAACGAACATCAGTAACTACAACATCCATCAATCACCTATCCAAAACCTAACCACATTTTTACACAATGTACAGTCTTATATACAAAAACCACAAAGCATAATTGCATAATCCTAACACTCAATTATCCAATTAACCTTGACATTTAACAATGGTCCATGTTTGAAACGTAGTCCTTGCTTCCAACATCCAGATAGTGAACCAAGTCCAGCTACGTGCAATCAGGGTTATTAACCCTCTGTGGGTAAATTTTCCAAACCCTGCTTATTTGGCAATAAGTCCAAAAGAACTCAATGGGACTTACTTACCTGTCAGTAAACATGCAGAGAATTATGCTGTAAACGGGGTCATGTTAGAGGTTTATAAAATCGTGTCTGGTGTAGAAAAATATGGGTAGCGCGTTTTCTCCCGCTCAGTACTGGAACTCGAGGTGCCAAGGCTTTGATGGAGGCATCGCCTCACCTCAAGTCACAGAATTCTACAAGGACTCCAGACAATGTAGCCTTCCATTTGTAGCCCTCCATGTTTTCCCACTGCTGCTTCCCAAAGAAAATCCATTAAGGATGGAGAGACAGAACAGATTTACAATGCCTGTTTATTGATACCTGCGATGCAACCACCTCACACACAAGGCTTTGATGCACACACCTCCCTCAGGCCAAGCACCACCACTTAAATACCTGAGGAAGGGGTAAAAAGAAAAGTATAAACTTTCCCTTATAGCAGAGGGGAAAGGTAAGGAGATTTGGAAAAGGCTTTTCTGTGAATATAGCAGGCTGAAGGTTTAATGTAAAGTGTTTATTTATGAACCAATAGAGCAGGAGACACAGCCAAACTGACATGGGGTTTTATGGTAGCAAGATAAAGAAAATGTTTATTGTTGTTTACAGTTCTTAGTTCCTTCAAATTCTATTCAAATCCTGCCTATTCTTAAGAATACTGGTAGTAATAAATCTAATAATAACAATCCTTAGTCACTATGATCTTATTTTCACTCCTCACACAACTCCTGACAAGAAATCACTCAGCTAAACACATCTACTCTCCAAACTCAATCACCAATTGAACACCTCAAACCGCTCAGCTCCCCCTTATATAAACTCCTCCCCCCTTTCCACAGCATCAATTTAGATGCCGTCGTTATAACAGAAGCTGAAGCTGAAGTGTCCAGCAACTCCGTGAGTAGGATTACACTGGATCAGTTTCAGTTGCTGAGTACTGATGATGTGGACAAGCTGCTTGGACGAGTAAGGAGGACAACTTGTCCTCTCGATCCCTGTCCTTCTTGGCTGGTCGCCCAGGGAGGAGATGCAGTTAGACTACAACTACAACATATTGTTAATGCATCTCTCAGGGAGGGGAGTTTTCCACCATGTTTAAAAGAAGCAGTGGTACGGCCGCTTCTCAAAAAGCCCTCCCTGGATCCCCTGGACCTTAATAATTACAGACCAGTATCAAATCTTCCATTTTTGGGCAAGGTGATTGAGAGGGCAGTTGCCTTCCAACTCCAAGCAGTCTTGGATGATACAGATTTTCTAGAACCATTTCAAACTGGCTTTAGGGCAGGATACGGAGTTGAGACAGCTATGGTCGCCTTAGTGGATGATCTCCGCATGAGCATTGACAGGGGGAGTGTGTCCCTGCTGGTACTTTTGGACCTTTCAGCGGCTTTCGATACCATCGACCATGGTATCCTTCTGGAACGCCTGAGGGGTTTGGGAATCTGGGGCACTGTGCTCCAGTGGTTCCGGTCCTACCTCTCAGGTAGATTCCAGATGGTGATGCTTGGGGATAGTTGCTCTTCAAAAAAGGAGCTGTTGTATGGCGTACCACAAGGTGCCATCCTATCCCCAATGCTGTTTAACATCTACATGAAACCGCTGGGAGAGATCATCCAGAGGCATGGGGCGGGGTATTATCAGTATGCTGGTGACACCCAAATATATTTCTCTATGCCTTCAACAGCATCAGCAGGATAGTGTGTCTCCTGAATGAATGCCTGGAGGCAGTAATGGGCTAGATGAGGAAAAACAAACTGAAGCTGAATCCAGACAAAACAGAGCCCTTGCTTGCTGTCAAGGGCTCTGACCTAGGTTTGGAGGTGTGTCAGCCAGTTCTGGATGGGGCTACACTCCCCCTGAAAGACTGTGTTCGCAGTTTGGGGGTGCTCCTGGATCCGTCGCTCCAAATGACAGCCCAGATAGATGCGACGGCCAGGAGTGCCTACTATCAGCTTTGGCTGATACGCCAGCTGCGCCCCTTCTTAGAGTCAAAAGACCTAAAGACAGTAGTGCACGCGCTGGTGACTTCTGCAATGTGCTCCACATAGGGCTACCATTGTACCTAGTTCGGAAACTTCAACTAGTTCAAAATATGGCAGCCAGGTTGGTCACTGGTACACCTAGGGGTGACCACATTACACCAACATTAAAATCACTCCACTGGCTGCCAATTAGTTTCCGGGCAAAGTACAAAGTGTTGGTCATCACCTTTAAAGCCCTAAATGGTTTGGGTCCAGGTTACCTGCAGGATCGCCTTCTCCCATATAGTCCGCCCTGCACACTCAGGTCCTCTAGGGTGAACTTACTTCAGTCAGCTTAAACTAGGCTGACATCAGTTTCCCAGAGGATGTATTGATTCCTGTTCTAATGTTGTTCCCCGCCTCTATCCAAAGGGAGAGGCGGGTAAGAAATAAATTATTATTATTATTATTATTATTATTATTATTATTATTATTATTATTATCACCAGCCACACCCACTCAGTCCAACATTCCGCACTCTCTAGACAAACTCATTCAGACATACCTAAGGGAATAGAAATGTGGGTAACGCCACAATACCGCTGGGGGCTTTTCATCTGGAAGCACCCAGGGTCATCCCCTGAAACATTCAGGTGATTCTGAATTATGCCTTCAATAACAGCGTCAGCTAAGGATAGTGTGTCTCCTCTGAATGAATGCTTGGAGGCAGTAATGGGCTGGATGAGGGAAAACAAACTGAAGCTGAATCCAGACAAGACGGAGGTGCTTGCTGTCAAGGGCTTTGACCTAGGTTTGGAGGTGTGTCAACCAGTTCTGGATGGGGCTACACTCTCCCTGAAAGACTGTGTTCGCAGTTTAGGGGTGCTCCTGGATCCGTCGCTCCAAATGACAGCCCAGATGGATGCAAAAGCCAGGAGTGCCTACTATCAGCTTCAGCTGATACGCCAGCTGCGCCCCTTCTTAGAGTCAGAAGACCTAAAGACAGCAATGCACGCGCTGGTAACCTCAAGGCTTGACTTCTGCAATGCGCTCCACATAGGGCTACCATTGTACCTAGTTCGGAAACTTCAACTAGTTCAAAATATGGCAGCCAGGTTGGTCACCGGTACATCTAGGGGTGAGCATATTACCCCAACATTAAAACCACTCCACTGGCTGCCAATTAGTTTCCGGGCTAAGTACCAAGTGTTGGTCATTACCTTTAAAGCCCTAAATGGTTTGGGTCCAGGTTACCTGCGGGATCGCCTTCTCCCATATAGTCCGCCCCGCACACTCAGGTCCTCTGGGGTGAACTTACTTCAGTCAGCTAAAACTAGGCTGACATCAGTGTCCCAGAGGACCTTTTCTTCTGTCGCCCCCAGATTGTGGAATGGCCTGCCGGAGGAGATTTGTAAAATTAACTCTCTGTGTGATTTTAAGGCTGCTTTAAAGACTAGCCTTTTCCGGCAGGCCTATCCAGATCAATGCTAAATCATGATTTATTAAGATGTATTGATTCCTGTTCTAATGTTGTTCCCCGCCTCGATCCAAAGGGAGAGGCGGGTAAGAAATAAATTTATTATTATTATTATTATTATTATTATTATCACCAGCCACACCCACTCAGTCCAACATTCCGCACTCTCTAGACAAACTCATTCAGACATACCTAAGGGAATAGAAATGTGGGTAACGCCACAATACCGCTGGGGGCTTTTCATCTGGAAGCACCCAGGGTCATCCCCTGAAACATTCAGGTGATTCTGCATTATGCCTTCAATAACAGCTTCTGCTAAGGATAGTGTGTCTCCTCTGAACGAATGCTTGGAGGACTAGCCTTTTCCGGCAGGCCTATCCAGATCAATGTAAAATCAAGAATTTTTAAGACGTATTGATTCCTGTTCTAATGTTGTTCCCCGCCTCGATCTGAAGGGTGAGGTGGGTAAGAAATATTTTATTATTATTATTATTATTATTATTATTATTATTATTATTATTATTAAAAACTCCTTCATACAGGACATAGTTAATAGCTAGTGGCCACTAGCTTAAATAGTTTTAAAATGGGATGAGACCAGGGGTCTCCAACTTTTTGGGTCATTGGAAACATATGGAATTTTGAAAAAATATTGTGGGTGATGTCACAAGATGGCTGACATGGGGGTGAGCCCTTTCACAAAACAGCTACTGTGCTACATGTGGCAAATCCCCCCCCCAAAAAACCCATTTCACAGAAATGCTAAGAGACAAGAACCTTGCCCAAGAAATATGTTTGGAGCTGATCCCCGAAAAGACAATCCCACTCACTCAAACCTTTCCGTTGTTCTCCGCTGCTGCCCAAAATCCCCCAAGCTTATCTGGCAGCAGTCTTCTTTTTCCTTCTCTCTCTCTCTCTCTCTCTCTCTCTTTGGTGGCTGGTTGTCAACTGCCTTGCCCTCTTCCTTTACTAAAGGACACTCTCTGAGCACAGAGAAGAAAGGAGGCCAAGTCTGCTACCCAGTGTTTAATACCCCCCCAAAAAAATTTTTTTAAATGGCAGGGGGCATTAGCAGGCCCCATGGGAGGTTTTTTGGGCACTATGCTGCCAACTCTAGGATTGGACAAGCTTATGGAGAAAAGACTATTAATAGTCATGATAGTTCTAGACCTTATGACACCATCTTCGGTTGTTTCCATATGGAGGGCTCCAAGCGGCTCCAATCAAGAGGCATTGTGCAGCCATTCTGTTTTTGCACCTCCAAAAAAGCTTTTATGGTAAGAAAAAGTAGTGGGGAAATGTAGGACGGTTACAAATGGAAGACAACAATATCTGGGCCTCCAGCAGAATTCCATGAACAAGGCAGGGTGATTGCACAATAAAAGCCTCATCTGAAAGCACCCTTAGAGAACTGGATTCTTTTAACAGGGTAACTTAATTTCTTCCTAGCTGGCTGTGAAGTTCTAGCATAAATTAATTAGATTCCCTTAGGAAAAATCATAGTAAGGTGCAAAGAGAAGATCTGGAAACATCAGCTTTGTATCTGTTATTTTTGTCTGTAGTCTTTACACTGGTAATGAATGTGTTACTGGTAGCTGGAACTGTTGAACCATCTCCAGCTTGGACTGGTGCAATTTCTTGCTGATTTTTCTGCACCGGCTTTTCATCTGTTAACAAATTAAACCATTTGTTATTATTCATTTGGAAACTTTTAGTGTGTCCACTGATTAATCAGCTGCTTGTTAACGGATTTATAAAATTTAAATAAATGTGCATGTTATTCAAACTTCAGGTACTAAAAGAATTTGCAATTTAAAAGCAAGGGTTTAGAAGGAAAGGCCTTCATTTATTAATTACTTATTTTTTATTTGTTTATTATTAGAAATATTTATACATTGCTCTCCACCCAATGAGTGCTCAAGGTGACACACAATTGAAAAATTAAACAAAATAAAATGCATGAAAACAGTGAAATAGAAACAAGGGAAGATATCTTCTTTCAAATGAAACAGACAGTGGCATTACAATCCGTTAACAGGCTGGTGGGACAATACATTCTTCACTAATCATCTGAAATACTCCTAGGGAGACAGTTCCATAATCAGGATGCTGCTACAGAAAAGGCCCTGTCTCATGTACCAACTAGTGTAACTTCTTTATGGGGTGGGACAGACAATAGTGCCTTGGATGACATCTATAAAACATGGGCAAGAGAAAGTGGTCATTCAGATATCCTGACAAAACCATTTAGGGCTTTATAGTCAAGAACCTGCACCTTGAAATGAGCTTGGAAACAAACTTGGAGTGAGTGAAGTTAAAGACAGATGATATATGCTCTCCAAACTGCACACTAGACAGCAGTCTGGCCATTGCATTTTGCGCTACCTGTTTTTGCAAACACTTGGCAAGGGCATGTCCACATACAGCATGTTATAGCAATCAAAATGGGGATCGCTGTGCCCAGATCCACCTTCTCCAAGAAAGGGTGCAGCAGCTGGTATACTAGCCAAAGCTGAATGTAGCCACCTGACCCAGAGATCCATCAAAAGAGCAGCAATCCTATTAGTTTGAGACCTTTGATTCACACCTTTATCAAGGTTTCTACCTCCATATTCTTTACGGGATTAAGATCGGCTCCTTCATATGTGTTTTTCCCCAGGAATTTTCTTTCTCTGCCTTTCTATATGTTCCATTATGCAACCACTAGGTGGCACTCTGGTATAGTGGAATTGCACAAATACACAAGGATTCTATAACACTATTCAGAAAAAAATACTAGACTTTCCATGTTTAAAAAAAGGCGCATGTGAGAAGCTCTGGGGGATGACAACATTGTGTAAAGAACCCACAAACAATCACGAGTGAGGGATCATAAGCATATAATAAAAGCCTCGTGTAAAAGCGTCTAAGTTAAGTAAAGATTGCAGCTCTATCACTTATAGATGTTTCCATGATGGAAGAGGATTTATGATAGATGGAATATAAATAATTGAAGAGCCCCTCTTTTTTGTTACCTGTACTTGGCAAATTATTGTTTCTGTTTTATCCTAGTTTTTGCCTTTTGGGAATCTCCTGTTAAAATATTGTCAAATTACTAGAGTTGTCATTCTTCATAACTCATTTCCTTCTCTAGGTTTGCATTTTTGAATGCCATTTCACACACCGCAGCTGCTGAGATATATTTTGATAACCTATTGTAGTTTTTCATCTTTAACCTGAAGAACAATCACCCTCTTGGTTTTAAAATAGCAGATTGTTGCAGGATACACAAATACTGCATAGAACAGAACCTCTTCCGTGTGCCTTTTTTAAAACATGGAAAGCCTGATATTTTTCTGAATGGTGCTATAGCATCTTTGTGTATTTGCACAAGGCTGCATAGAACCGCCTTCAGCCATTCATAATGGCAGTAAAACCCTAGCTTGATGAGCCACCGAGATGAGATCCCTTAATTCATACCTTTGATGTTTACATTGTACATTGTACATGTACATTGATGGTGCTATATAAATAAATAAATAAATAATAATAATAATAATAATAATAATAATACTGTGTTGATCATGTCAGAGTCTGAGAGCAGCATAGCTTCTCTGTTTTGATCAGATCCCCACAAATGACAGTTTATACCAGTTTATTTCCATTTTTGGCCCTCCAAGTGATCATGGATAGGCAGTTAAAATGTATCTATGCATCCTTTTTCTTCTCTCAGATCTCTGGTAAATGCATAGGTGCAGTTTGATATTTTTATGTTGCTGAACGTTAATATTACCTCTGAGCAAAATGACAACTCGAGTGACCAGTTGCTTCAAGTAAATGGCATGTATTGTGCTTGATATATTAAAGCTGCTCACCTGCTTTAAATATTTCCTTTGGAGAAAGAGGTTGACTCCGCCCAGGCCCTAGCTTTGTGCCTGTGTTGGGAAGAACCTTTTAAAAAAGTTGGTGTAAATGAGACCATTAAAACACACACACAGAGAGAGAGGTTTTCAGTCACACATACAACCTAACAATAAAATAGTAAATTAAGAGAAAGGAATCACGAACAGGAAATTTCATACAGAGCTGAAACGCTGTGTACAATCTACTCAGTAGTGCATTTTTAGTTAACAATTTAGTACATGCAGGATTTAGCACCTAATCTAACTATGGATCTAGTTCGAGTACCAGAAAAGACGCATAAAGTAAAAGGGTAATCCGTATTTACAGAATGTGTTGATTTCTCCTTATCAGATTCATGAAGTGTTATCCTCCGTTGGGGTGTGTGTGTGTGTGTGTGTGTGTGTGTGTGTGTGTGTGTGTGTGTGTGTGAATACGCACTCATATACACTAGGGCAGCCTTCCTCAACCTGGGGTGCTCCAGATGTGTTGGACTACAACTGGCTGGGGCATTCTGGGAGATGCAGTCCAACACATCTGGAGCGCCCCAGGTTGAGCAAGGCTGCACTAGGGGAAAGAATAATAGCGAAAATGGCTGTGAAAAGCAAAAAGTAGTCTAATGATGATATGTTAAGCTATGTGGGAAAGCTATGTAAGCATTTTCAGGGATTCTTTCTGTTGCTTGTCTTTTTCTCCCACTTGCCAGCAGAGGGCAAGTAATGAACTGAATTCTAGGTTTTTAAAGAACTAATAAGGCATCACTGCCACACCCTCCACATTTCTAAGAAAGGGATTTGATTGAAATATTTTTTCTTCTGAAAGAATGTCACTTACTTCTGAAGGCTTATCAAAACATCTGTTTTTGGTTTCAGGATGGCAGTATAAGTATCTGCAGAAAAAGCGAACACATAACATAGATTTGGGTTCAGCCTGCAATGTAGTCAATGCCTTGATGTCCCAGTAGTCCTCTGAACATTCTAGTAACAATTTAGTGTTGCACTGGGACTTTGGAGCTGAAGAAAAGTGTATTCTGGCCTTTGCTGCTAGCCAGGAGACCAGGGGCAACTGGGAAGCTTCAGCCTGTCCTCCAGGAAGTATATCATGGCAAAGAGAAGACCGACCAGGTCCCATTGATCAGCCAGAGTGCTTCAGGAAGCTTGCTTCTCCCTACTTGCCATAACGAACACTTAGCTCCAAGAGTCAGTTGCCCTGGGACTGCAGATCTGAAGGAGTTCACACTCCAGTTTCTGCCACCAGCCAGGGAATTGCATGGTGCTGTCAACCTTGGCTGCCAGTCCAGGTCTGGGCCTGATTCAAAGTGCTGGTATTAACATTTAAAGCCCTAAACAGCTTGGGGCCAGGCTATCTGAAGGAATGCTTCCTCCCATATGTACCTGCCCAGACCCTAAGGTCATCCTCAGGGGTCCTTCTCTAAGAGCCCCTGCCAAAGGAAGTGAGGCAGGGGGCTACCAGGAGGAGGGCCTTCTCTGCTGTGGCACCCTGGTTGTGGAATGAGCTCTCTAAGGAGGTTCACCTGGCACCTACACTATATTCTTTCAGACGCCAGGTGAAGAACTTTTTATTCTCTCAGTATTTTAACAGTCTATAAATTAATTTTAACTTGGCTGTTTTAAATTTGTATTTAAAATTTGTGTTTCTGCACTGCTGCTGATTTTATCCTGGTTGTGCTTTTATTTAATATTATGGTTTTATACTGTTGTTTTATACTTTGAATGGTCTTAATGTTTGTGAACAGCCCAGAGAGCTTCGGCTACTGGGCAGTATAGAAATGCAATAAATAAATAAATAAATCCTCTGGGTCATCTCCCATGCCTTCCCCTGGTCATCTCATTTTTTAAAAGATCAGGGATTATACACTTTTTAAAATTATCGCAGGATATCCCCAATGTGTAAAGTCGGCATTGCTGTTTCATCGAACTCTATGGAACAATGCCCAGAGGGGAAGTTTTCAATTACAAATCACGTGGTTACCATCTAAAGAAACCCGTAGTGAACATGAAAAGATCCAAGAAAAAAACCCTGGTAAGGTGTGGGTTTTTTCCCTTAATGTAGAGACGCTTTATTTAACTTCAAGAATTGGTGCCTGAATTTGCTTGCTTTTCTCTTTCCTTTCCATTCCTTTTTCCCCCCCCTTTTGTATCATGACTTTCAGACGTTAAGCCTTTTGGGAAGGACTGTTTTCTTTTACAGCATTTAGAAAATTGTAGGTGTTTTATAAGTCAACCACAACGGGTTAAATCCAATCAAATCCAATCTCATGCAAGTGACGTTTCCCAACCTTACGGAACAGATTTGGGGTAAGTGCTGGTAGCTGCATTCTGCTGGTGGACAGCCAGGATTGGATACAATCCAGGAATAATAATTTTCTCATGAAGACTCTGTCACAAAGGACAATAAGTTAAAAGCACTTTTTAGTCAAGCAACATTTTTGTTTGTTTTAGGCTAAATATCTACTAGGCTTAAGCAGACCTCTTACCTCTGGAGGTAGGAATTAACCTTGAAGGAGAGTGGCATATAAAGTTTCTTTCCTCCCTTAGGAAGCCATCGAATGGATGTGTCAACTCCAAATCCAACATGTCCTTGAGCTCCTGAAGAAATTGGCATAACTTCCTCAGTTAGAAATGGTAACACAACGAAATCTGTCCATCCCAAGCGTCGTGGGCTTTTCACCTTTTGTTCCTAATGAACCTACCACTCAGTGCCTCCACTTAGGAATTAATGAGTAGAGATGCTCTTTCATCTAGCCCCACTGAATATCTGTGGTCTTGTTTGTTGTGGTAGCCATGGAAGCAATGGCTGTCTGACTCACTCACAAAACAAGGACAGCCGAACAAGCATATTTCAGTCCAAAACATTTTCGCTACCAAGGAACTGAACATCTATGTAATTTTACTGTGCAAAAATCTATGGAAAGAAAGCCAAGATTTTATTTGTAGACTTTCAGTCTCAAGAAATGACATCCTAGCGGAATTCTCCTAGATATTTATGCCTCTGTGTGTTCGTCAGAGTGAGTTAGGCCATGGCGGTGGCACACCAGGAAGAAGAGAACACTTCTTTGAATGGCTAATCTCTCAAAGTATTTGCATTTGATTGTGGAACATGAATAGGAAATAAAACATGTTCTTTACATTACGGGAGGAATGTAATCCAGAGATAATAGTACTGATGGCAAGAAGTCTAAGGAAACTTATTTAGCCCTGCCATCTTTGTTTTATTTTATTAAAATATCTATGTCCCTTCGTGGCGTTCTGTGCTACAAGACAGCAAACCTCATCTCCCTTCACAAGCAATGATTCAGGCCAGTTTATACAAACTGAAGAACGATAAAGTTGTTTCCTGCTCTGTAGTACTTTAGGCTGCAGCTGTAGGTATAGGGAGAATTCTATGTATTAATGTAACCCACCTGCATCCCCGGATGCAGAAGTGGATCCAGAAGTGCTCCTGTTTAAAACTGCTGTGTGTTTTCCTTGCAACACCACCCTCTGTGACATCACCACCCTATGTGACATCACCACACTGTGTGACATCACCCTCTCTTGGTTCAATGTCAGTTGATCAGGGGTATCCTGTCAGTTGGTCAGTAGTCTTTACAGCACCATAGGAGCATTTCTTATCATTGGGAACAAGAGAGAGAGAGGCCCTTTTGAGATGTAAGTAGGATTTCTCAACAGCTTCTGTATTCTAGTTACCAAATCATTTACCTCACTTCCCCGAACAAAGAAATTCAAGGGCAGCACTGACTGAATTTAATTTCCCTTGAATGAGAAAGTACTGGAGTCCTGGCATTTTGTCCCTGCTCACATCATGAAGAGGAAAGGTAGGAGGGCCCTGCAAGCCCCACTTCCTGCCTGATACCTACCACCACCACCACAGGTCTTCATAAGCTACAGCACCTACATCTTTCCTCTACATGCACATAAACACACCAACTCCTGCTTACCTGCTCTGAAATGGGAGAACTGCATCCCTGGAACACCCTGCATGGGGGAAAGTAACAGGTTAGGGAGAAAGTTAGGCTGAATCCAAGAAAAGGAGGGATGGATTCTGTCTCATTGGGACGGAGGCTCCACAGGGCAAGGGCAAAACATCTGAGAATGAAAAGTTTCGCCCTGGCTGGCCTCTCTGCCTTGCGGAGGTCCAGAAAGCAATGAACAAATTCCTCAAATTCCTGTCTGGAATTAAGCAGCCGGCAAGAGCATAGATTCTAGCCCAGACGATGATGAGACTCTGTGAATGGTATTTGTCACTGTTTGGAGATGGATTATACCAGCTAAACGAAGTTGGATTCATAAAAGGAATAATCTACACTGTGCATCACTGCCCGGAACGGCCTGTGCTACCCTTTATCTTAATTGAAACTCTTTCCTTGGGGAACTTTATGATGGGTAAACCCAGCATTGTGGGGGGGCAGGGGTCCACCTCTCACAAGCCAAGAGAGAACGTGTATTGTTCCTGCAGTTTTCGTGGGTTTGTTTCTACGTTTTGTTGTGTACCAGGCACCAAAATACCATGCTTCTCAGTTCTCCCATTTCAGAGCAGATAAGCAGGAGTTGGTGTGTTTATGTGCATGTAGAGGAAAGATGTAGGTGCTGTAGCTTATGAAGACCTGTGGTGGTGGTGGTAGTGGTGGTGGTAGGTATCAGGCAGGAAGTGGGGCTTGCAGGGCCCTCCTACCTTTCCTCTTCATGATGTGAGCAGGGACAAAATGCCAGGACTCCAGTACTTTCTCATTCAAGGGAAATTAAATTCAGTCAGTGCTGCCCTTGAATTTCTTTGTTCGGGGAAGTGAGGTAAATGATTTGGTAACTAGAATACAGAAGCTGTTGAGAAATCCTACTTACATCTCAAAAGGGCCTCTCTCTCTCTTGTTCCCAATGATAAGAAATGCTCCTATGGCGCTGTAAAGACTACTGACCAACTGACAGGATACCCCTGATCAACTGACATTGAACCAAGAGAGGGTGATGTCACACAGTGTGGTGATGTCACAGAGGGTGGTGATGTCACAGAGGGTGGTGTTGCAAGGAAAACACACAGCAGTTTTAAACAGGAGCACTTCTGGATCCAACCAACGGTCCACATAGCCCAACATCTTCAGTCCCATAGGCTAATCATCTTCCTATGGCGAGCCCATCAGTAAGTCCAACAAGAAACAAACTTTAAAAAAAAAAAAAAAACAGAGAAGGAAACAAGGAGAAAAAGAAACGCCTCCAACAAAAAGACTTCAAGGCCTCAGCTAGACCTACCGATAAGATCCTTATCGCAAGATCTCCCCCTCTGTTCAACGCGGCACGCGATGACCTCAGAGGGAGAGGCATTGCGCCTGCCATTTTGTTTTGTTTTTCCTTAAAGGGGATGTGCACGAGTGCTCATGCGCAAAAGGTAAGGGGTTTTGTTTTTGTTTTTTTAAAAAGTTATTTTCCCTGCTCCCCCCACCCCATCCCCAATGGGCGCAGTGCTCCGCTCTGTGCGCGGGTCCCAGCTCCTCGCAAGTAACTGTCATAAATAAACCGCGAGGCCCGGCCACACATTCCACAGTCTTGGGATCAGCCCAAGACCATGGAAAAAACGAGCTCAAAGGGTAGGGCGAGATCTTGGGGCAAGGGAGGGATCATCCCTTCCTGATCCCGGGATCCCCTGTGCGTCATGTGAATGCACAGGGACGATCCCGGAGATCGCCCTGGGATTTCGCCCTGTCTAGCTATGGCCCAAATCGCTAAGCATTTCTCAGATGAAGCTGCCACAATGGCAGTCGAAAGAGAACTGAGGTATTGGGCGGGAACCGTTCACACATGCGTGTTGCGCAGGACAGGGGGTGGAGTTCCTACCCAAAACACCTCAGCTATGGAATTTTCCCAAATGAAGCTCCACACATGCCCATGTGTGTGATGCACAGAGACCATGAAGAAGAACTAGGCACTTAGTCCTGATATCTTGCTCAACAGCAGGAGTGGTGGTCCATAGCTTAGTGACAGAACATATGCTTCCCATGGAAAAGGCCACATATTCAATAATATGATACAATATAATATAATTATAATTAATATAATTAACATAATCCCAATCCTATCTAATATGTGTTGCTACACACACACTGCTAATGTCTAAGAACCAAAGAGCTGAAGAATGGTGAAAATTTACAGAAAGGACACGATGTCATCACTACTTCTTCTGATCCTGCCAGTTTCACGTTTTCTTTCATCTCAAAGGACTGGGAAGCCAATTTTGACAAAAGAGCTCTAATTGGTAGGAATGTGATGATCTACAGCAATGAATTCTGACCTGTTTCAAGGAGTTCCTTACCAAGATCTGCAATGGCAGCCAAGCTTCTCCGAAAGATGGCTCGCCCGCCTCTCCTCATCTCACACAACTGCAGAGGAAGGTTGTGTGCATTCAAGGAAGAACTTTCCATTCGCTCAGGATGACCAAGAGACCCAATGGGCTTTCCAGAGGGCTACATGAACAGAAGGTGCTTCAAAGTGACCTCCGAAAGCCTGTGCTGTGACAGAAGAGTTGCTCAGCAGCCAGGCGGGAGTGGAAGGGCGCCCCAAAGGTGGAAAGCTTGAAAAACCCGGTTTTATCCTGGTTGTGCATTTTATGCTGTATTTTGTATTTGCGTTTTTAACCTGTTGGTTGGTTTATTATGGTTTTAATTTTTGTGAACCGCCCAGAGAGCTTCGGCTATTGGGTGGTATAAAAATGTAATTAATTAATAAATAAAATAAATAGAGCAGATGGGGAAAGCCATGATTTGAAATGGGGGTATTTTGAAGATTTTTTTTAAAAAAGGAGAGGGAAACAAAGACAATCCCATTATTATTATTATTATTATTATTATTATTATTATTGTCATTTCCACATCTTTCCTCATGACTATATTTGTAATTGAGTTGCAAGCTATTCTCATAAAGAAAATACTGCTAAAGGATAATATAAATTAATAATTTAATAGGCAGCTAGCCCAAATCCTGTCTTTCTAAAATAAGCCTCCACTAATCTCTTCTGAATAGATAAATCAGCTTTAGGATTAACCTATATAACTATACTTGTATTACAAAAAGTTGTATGAGTGAATGTATGTATGTATACATATGGACATCTGGTATTTAAAAGTGGGATAAAGGGACCAATCTATAATGTCCCTGACCCTCAACCATGCAGAAGCTGGTCTGCAGCCCCTGATTTAAAGTAACTTAGTAGCCTGTTGCATCAGTTCTGATCAATGGCCATGCTGGATGGACATGATGGGAGTTGTAGTCCAAAACCTCTAGAAGGCACCAGGCTGGGTCAAGCTAAGAAATACAGCGTGTGAGCCTGCATTCCCTGGCCAGAAGGTACTACTGCTAATAAATAAATGCTCAGCAGACTTTTCAGCAGACTTCATATAAATGTATTTTTGTAATCCTTCTTTCAATAAGACTGTAAACTGATCCTCATATTGCAGATTTGGGGCTGAGAAGGAATAGCTTTCTCAGGGCCACCTAGCGAGTTCATGGCAGAGGCGAGACCTGAACTGGGGACTTCCTAATCTGTTGCGCTGAGCAATCTTTCTTAATGGGTTTGCTGGGGGCCCAGGGAATCCCTGCCCAGCAGGAAATTTGTGGATTGGGCCCTAAAACACTCCTCTCTTGAAACATCCTTCCTAGCTGGTGACCCTCTCTTAGGAGGTAGAAAGTAGCAGGAAATAAATAAAACCCAAGACATCTAGATTCTCAAAAGATAGCTGTGTGAACAATGGCATTCCTGGTTACCCTAGCAACGTGTTTTTACTTTGCCTAGGCAACAGAGATTGCTGGTGTCGTTTTCTAAAACCAGCTCATAAAGACCTCCGATTCTGGTTATTGCAGTTATGGGTCATTGCTAAAACTAATAAGGAATTAGAAATTTCCGAGGGCCAGGTAAAGCAATTAATTAAATACAAGAAAGCTTGTGAGGAATATTTTTTAAATGTGCAATGTTAGTGATTTTGTAGATAATGTTCTATAATGCAGTAAAAGTCTTAGTTCTTTTTAAAGCATATCTTCGAATTATGGCCTGTAAGTATAATAGCTTTCCTACTACATCTTTCTTTTAGAGAGGTTTTTATTTTTATTCAATTTATAGGTAAGGCCTGTAGGCAGGGATGAAGCGCTGAAACTGGTACTTTTTGGAATCCAAACGTATGCAAACCAAGAGAGTACATGCTGGGTACACTTCCCAAAATTTGTTCAGATTATTTAACTGAGTCACCCTCCTGAGATTTATTGGTAGAAGTCTCTTGAAAAACTTTTGTTTTGAAATGAGGATATTTGCCACCTCCATCAATTCTTATTTATTTCCCCTCATTGCTACATTTAGATGACATTGGAAAGTTTAAACTTCCTAGTTTATGTGTAAGGGATTTAGAATTCAGACATAACTTTGACAGCCCTCCTCAACATGAAGCCATCTATTCTAGATATAGCTAATAATCTGGTTTACTGCAGAGAAATGGAAACCAGTTCAAGTACTTTCATGTTACCTATCTATGAAACATACCTGGAAAGGTAAGGTTCTGAGGATCCTGCTCTTCTATAAAAAAATACCATTACGTATTTTGTATGCATAATCCTAAAGGCAGATCTAAATCACTACTGGCTTTTGTATTGTCAAACAAATAGATAGCCACCTTTTACTTGTATGTTGAGTAGCACTCACCTTTTTCACACACTACTGCAACTTTAGATCTTTCTGCAAGAACTACCATCTACCTAATTAAAGTTGCAATCCTATACCCACTTCCCTAGGAGTAAACCATCCCTGAACTCAATGGAAATTAATTCTGAGTTGGTATGTGTAGGGTTACAGTGTAAGTCTTCGTAATGCTTTCTCCATTCCATCATGCCAATCTTTCTCCCCCGCCTTCATTTTATCCGTCTTTAGAAGAATTCTGACGAAGTTCAAAGCTTGCTCACCAAGGGTTTTTAATTGGTCCCCCAAAAAGCTATTATGCTACTATTGCCTTTTGTTTTGTATTATAAATATAAAAAGCGGGAAAAGGAGGCCTGTTTCAAGACGATTTTAGAAACGGATTTAAAAACACACACTTTACAGTCGGAATTAGGAGAAGCAACCTGTTCTGAAGAGTTACCCATGTTGGCTGGCTGCAAAAACAAGAGCATGGGAGCAATCCTATGCATGATAAGACAGAGAAAAGGCCTACAACTCCCAGCACGCCTCAGCCAGCATAGTTCATTGGAGCATGCTGGGAGTTTTAAGTCTTTTCTGTCTAAACATGCATAGGATTGCACCTTTAATAGGCTACTTCTAACCCTTTTTATGTGGAAGGATGAGAAGCACTTAGTGATAGCGTGATTCGTATCTGCCAGAATTTACTTTTGCTTTGGAGAGGGAAAAAAGTACACATAGATAAATGTATGGTTGTGAGATAAATGAGTAGCCAGAGATGACTCAAGTTTAAGATGACTTTTATTCTCAGTTGTCGTTTTTCCTCAGTGAGAATATTTTTTCGTCTTTTCTTTTTTGTTAAAAAAAAATGCCTGTGCTGTAATATGGAGAATTAACAGACAGCCATAAATATAGCCCCCAAGCCCTCTGCTGAACGAAATTGCATCCATGTTACACCAACACCCCTTTTTCCTGGCCTTGCAGGAGTGAATCACAAAGATGAGCTGAAGTGAACCTTTTGAGGAGTTAAAACAACAACAACGACAACAATAATGACAACCAGCAACAACACATTTGTCTTGGCAGCACACTGATGTATAGCCAGGAAACTGCTTTTCCTGTCACAGAACCTAGGAAGAGAAAATGTGACTGATTACAAGGGCAATTCTCCAGCAGTTAAAAGGAATGGCTTGATTGATTCTTGTGCTTTGCAGAGCGAAACCACACCCTCTTCCCAGAAGTAGAAGAGGCCTTCCACTGATGCTACCACAACAAGTTCCCATAGAGACACTCTGCCAGCCAAATCCCATTGTCTGTACTGAAGCATCCTGCATAGGAAAAGAGTGTTTTTTAAAAAATGTATTTGCTCTTAAAGTTCTCCCACAACTGCCTACCCTCATCTCCTACTATACAATGATGTTGAGCATCCTTAGTTAAATGCCTGAAATCACAGATGGGGACTGAAGTCCATCCATTTCTAGACCGACAGCAGGGGAAGGTCAATCTCCAATCACCGGCAAAGACAGACTTTCACAGGCACCCAAAAGTTTTCATTTTGGCTTTGAGAGGGGAAATCAAGTCAGCTGTGTTTTTCTTCCATAATCCAAAGCGACCTGGAAAGTTGTGTCAAAGGTACACTTTGACACCTCAATTAGCATTTGCCAGAAATTCAGTGGTAACCACCACTGGTTAGCATTGCTATTTTGGCACTTTACCACAGAATGACCAGATATTATTGGATCCTATTTAAGGCAAACTTAAACAATACATTTCAGAAACCCAAACTATTTTATTTAAGTGATGTTTCATCGAAAACCTGCGTGTGAAATTCTTCTTGACCATCAGGAATGTGACCTAAAAAGCTAATTCATTTCTGGGAATATTCCACTTAAAAATCCATACTAGATCTGAAATTTCGCACAAACCCCAACGAACAGTAAACTGCTGTTAATCCCTCTTGTACACGGAGTTGTCAACTGGTCTGTTCTAGAGAAAACATCAGTCCTTTCAACCACACACATACACAAATTAGCCACCGGGATTTAAAATGTTCCACCTTTTCAACTTCTTTCCAAATACGGCATATCTTTTATTAATGGCTGTTCTTTAGATTTCCCTATGGAAACCCATCTAAGACTTAGACTTTAAAATGCAGCTAGAATTTTTGTATGCGATTTAAGAGTGGATATTATGGAACCTGGAGGCCTCACCAACCTGGTTGCCTCTGCCCTGTAGCTCTTCTCAAACCATTCCAGAAATTTTAAAAGCTTCCATCCATATAGTCAGGATAGTTTGTGTTGCAAGAATGGTACACAATTACAATTGTGGTAGGTGTGGTACATATAGCCATATGCAATCTGATCTAACCATACATACAGAATTTATTAACGTGATCAAAACGGTATAGGAGCAACAATTGAATGGCAGCAATTACACTGCTCAAGTAATATTTCAACTTGGGGCTGAATAAATTGTTCTTTTGAAACCAATCTGCAGTGTTATTCAAAATCAATAACTTTTCAAAGGTTGATAGAAATTTATTAATAAGGCAGTGTGGATGTCAAGGGGGAAACACTTATGGAACTGAGAAGGTAAAATCTGTTGCGGCAAGAGTTGAATTTACCTGATGTGTTCAAGTGCTTAGTTTTAATACACTGAACCTAATGAGAAAGCCCAATCTTTGTGGCATATTGTCACCAATAGTTGAATTGCGCCCTCCTTAGGCTTCCAGGTCTTACCATATTTTATTCCACTGTGGCTGGAGCACTGTGGGGGACGGACCTGTTTCTATGCAACTCCTTGCTCCATTTTGATCCATGCCAATATTTTCTGAGAGCTTCAGCATTGCTCAGGGATGAACAATTCCTGGCTTAATTCATTGCTATCCACTGCTTTATGACTATGCTACAAATTAGTGTTTGACTAGAGCGGCCTTCTCTCTACACTATTTTGTGCTGTGGTACTCACAAGATGGAGCATCCTAAAATCTAGAATGGTTTTTGTTTTAGTTCTTCAGTTTGTTTAGGTGACTTTTACCATAAAACTGTGGAAGTCAAAGTATGTATTTGGTGTGTATGTGCGACAGATGTTTCGACAGTGAAGATACATACATGCAGTATTTTGACAACAAAACCAGAACCCAGCAGCTGTTCTAGCACAATCTCCATGTTGAACTTTGCACCTAGTGTCAACTTAACTCTAAGCTGCACAGATCATTAAAACTTACAAAAATAAATATTAACACTTTACAAAAAAAAAGTAACACAAATGACTGAACAGCAGTGATTCCTCTTTCACATTTGACAAGCTTGGAAACGGATTGCCCCCAATACTGCTGTCCTTGACTGCAGTTGTGGCTTTTACACTGCACAATGAACATAATCCCTGAGAAGCTTTTCAACCCATTCTGTTGGCAAGCAGCTCTTTGCAAGAGAATGATCCTGAAGCTGAGGGTCAAGCGACGAATCCTTCAGTCCACCTTCCATCCACAAGTTAATATATTACTTTAAAAACCATTTCAGTTTTGGGTTTGTTAAGTTCTATATTCAGTCCCTGGGAACGTGTCCTTCAGAAGAAGAGGTATTTTCCAGTTTTGATTTTACGACCTTTTCCACAGCACAGCACCACCACAGAATCATTAATTTCTTCCTATGGGGAAACTAAAGAAAGAACAAAGGGATGTTTACATGCAAGAACCAAATCACAGAAACTTCCCAACCAGTGTTGTCATAAGCAGAGCACGGCCTTTGAAGAACAAGACTTCTCAGTGTTCCTTCTCAGAGTAGGGATCCTTACATGGGCTGGTCTTAGTACATGTCCCTGTTTGTAAAAGCAGCCCTATGCCTGGTCCCCTAAGGAGAATACAAATTGACTTCAGGTGAACAGACAAGGAAGCTTTTACGAGCTGAGATTTTTTTTTCTTAGCCCTCCAATGTTCTGCAAACTGATGTATGTGGCAGGCAAGCTAGTAGCAGTGTTGTGGCTTTGCAACTTTCCAGCTCAGTGTCCACCCAACCATAGACCTCATGTCTGCTACAAATTCACTGAAGTCCAAGGCTCAGTTCAGACAATACGTTTCTCAACAGTGGTTTTAGAACTCCACGGTGGAGTTTTTACACCACCATTGAGAAATGTGTTTTCTGGGAAAACTCCACCCCACAGTGGAGTTATTTTGGAAAACACTCCACGCTGATTATCCACACTGTACGAAGGAGAATTCCTGCACAACCGTTGTGTGTTGAGCTCCGTGGAATTTTCCGTTGCGTTGAGTTCCCTGGCAAGAGCGGTGAAAGGAGTGAGTGCCATTCTAGGAGAGCTGCTGGGATTTTTATTTTTTGCATCAATGGCTGATGAGATACCATTAGGAGGACTGGGGGAAGAGAGAGGACGGTGGAATCAATCAAACATCGTGATGGATTTTACTCAACTCCATGGTAGCCCACAACGGTGGAGTTAGAAGATGTTGTGTGGGGAGTACCCCCTAGAAATTCAACTGTTGAGTGGAGTCCTCACACTGCATTGACTAACACATCTGAACTGAGCCCAAGTCTGAGCATTTCTCAGAACTGTTGTAAGCTCAATCTGCCATAAAAGGATGGGGTTTTCTACGAATTTGATCACATTGCATTCTGTTTTGCTTTGGGAGGTGTCACTTTTGTTTATTTTTATTTTATTTATTAATGATTTAATACTCTAACTTTAGAGTGTCTACTTTTGTTACCCACCTTGAACCTTCAGGATGTGTCAAAGACTAAATTTAAATGAATAAGTGTCTCTTTCCACACGTAGCACTTGCTTATCTTCTATCACTTTCCATTACCTTCTTTGTCTTCCAAGTTAGTATTTAAGAGACTATTCCATTTCAGTTGCTCAGATACTTTCACCTTCAATGAGACTAGTCACAAGTATTGTAACATTTACCTGTGCCCTGACGGGGATTTTCTAGAGATGCCATAACAACGTGAACTAGACAATGGTCTATTCCCCTGCCCTTTTATTTTTCTAGTCCCACCCATTTACCTTCTCTCTGTACAGAGGCTCCATGTCTCTCTCTGCATGGAGAAAAGCACTTCCCCTGCTTACTAGCTATGGTACCAGTGGATACTGCATTGGTGAGAAGTTGCTGTAAACATATCAGCCTGCATGTTAGCTAAGAGCTTTTTCAGACTGATGCAAGACAGGTGCAGAACCTGTATGCATAACTGCTTTTCAATGGCTAACTGCTTTTTCAAAGGCATCACTCCCACTTTAATTAGTGATGCCACTGAGGTTGGATCATAGCTGGCTGGCAACGCAAATCTGCCTCGCTCCTAATAGGCGAATGCCTTTCAAGGCAATTTCTGTTATCCCTGAACATGGTCTTTTGCTCACAATTTAAATCAAGAATATTGTGAGCATATATGCCTATTTTGTACCTGTGTGGGCTGCATTCTTCAGGCTGGGTTCTGAAAAAGGTAACTGCTATGTTGGAGGTTGATTACATACTCATTTTTAAAAATCGGACTTTTAAAAATGGCTATGTAACAAACAGAATAATATTGTTGCTCTTCATGTAGGTCCCAAGGGCAGTGCAAGTATCATGTAAATATTTACAAAAGCAAATTTCATGAGTCCAGGAATTGGGAAAACAAAGATGTCCAACCATTTGGGAAAAACCAACCAACTAACAACCAATAGCCAGGCATGTGGAATCATGACTTTGGGCCAGTCACAGACTCTCAGCCCAACCTACCTCACAGGGTTGTTGTGAGGATAAAATGGAGAGGAGGAGGATTATGTATGCAGCCTTGGGTTCCTTGGAGGAAAAAAGGTGGGATATAAATGTAATAAATAATAAATAAATAAATGCAGCCAAACCCTAATCATTGGCTAGTTTTAAAATCCCAAACTCCCCCCCAACCCACATCCACCACACTGTTCTGGAGAATTACATTCAACTTCACAGAGTGCAACCCTATCCTATCCCTGAATCCCTCATTTCTAACTTTAATTCACATATGCAATTGATTGATCAATGCTGCAACAAGCCACCTTTTGAGGAAGTATATTACGGCTTATGGGTAGATTCTCTTGGGGTTTTTTGTTGGGATTTCCTTGAATCTCAAGATAGCTTGTTCGTTCCCATGTGCTCTTCTGAGGGAGGAAATGGATTTTATGCTGGACCACCACTTGCTTCAACTTGAGCCCTGCTACTAGGTGGCTTTTTAGGAAATTTCAAGGAAGGGTTAGCCAGTGCCCCTGCTACAGTTCTCAAGTGGCAGCGTGAGAACATATATGCAGGGTGACAAGGTCATTTTAAAATTCTCTCAAAAGAAGCTTCACCCCTCCAACCTGGGTCTCAGATAACATTCATAACACTGACCCAACCGCAATTTAAGCAGGGTGGGAGAAATGACCACTTCTAGTTTTAAAATCGTCCTTAACCTCTATATACCGTTCCCTCGATTTCTGGCTGGAGAGCAGTCTGGAGTGCAACTCTGCTTGCTGCTAGCATTCTCTGCCAGGCCTGGAATTTCCAAGTCCTTAAGGGCACAATCCTATGCAAGTTTAGACAGAAAAAAAAGTCCTGTGACTCCCAGTATTTCACAGGCAACCACATTTTTTTTCCTGTGTAAACATGTGGATTGTGCCCTAATTAACTAGAAAGAGCAGATAGCATGTGTGGGACAGGAAACTAGGATTGAAGCTATCTCAGTGACCAGCGTTTCCTGGATTTCCACACAGCTCAGCAGCCTCATTAGAGCCAAGCCGTTATTGCAACTAATTCAAGCATTCTCCTAACAAAACCAATAATGGACCCAAGGAGCCTTAAGATGTTGTAAACAGAACAAGTCAAGCAGTAAAAAAGAGCAAAGAGGACCATTGACCATCATTTGCAGGGCCCTGGTCCCCAGACTTCTGAAGAACCCAAGCAACAGGAAGGAGAGGAGAAAGGGAGTAACTATGTAAGAACTTTCCCTATTTGTAAAGAATCTAGCCCACAACAAGCATTTTCCTTTCCCCAAAGAAGCTCAAGGAGCTTTGAGGAGCTTATAATCAATTTCCAGCTGATCCCTGATCCAGGCTTTCTTAGTGAGATTTTGTGGTGTTATAACTCTGGCATGCCAGGATTTACTCAGCTCCCTGCCCGCCCGCCCCGGCATATTGAAGATAGCAAACAGATGGAGTCAGACTTCAAATTAACTTCTAAGGAAACAAAACATACAGGAAGAGTTTGCTCCTTTAAGATTAAACTGAACATAGGAGATGTATAAATCTGAACATATTTTATGGGAAAGGAATGTACATACAACGGAAAATACCTGAATAAGAAACCAAGTAGTTCATAGCAAGCTGAAGGGATCAGCAAACACATCTCTTGGCTCAAGTATGGGTTTGTCACAGGCAGCAAATGGGCCAGGGGATGAGGTGAAGAGGAACTGAGTGAGGGTGGGGAGGTGAAGCACCTCCTTATCTTATTTAAATTATCCCTTCCAGAGCAAGGGGCTTGGCAAGGAGGAGCTTTGGGACTATGTCTACATGAGGCTGCAATGTAATTTGAAGTTTAGCCTAAAGACCACAGGCTACTAGAAGCTACTCTTATCAACTCAGACTTGCAAAATATACCACTTCATCTAATCACCTGTGGTGAGCAAGGTTTCCTCCAAGCGATCAGCGAAGAAGCTTTTGTAAACCGGAAAAGATATTCTCTTCCTGTGCTCCACTTTAGGCTATTTTTATGCTGATGACTGTAACCATTTTTGTGACCCTATAAGACTACATTAGCTGCCTTGATTGTACTTACATGAGAACAAGCCTAATTGTTTTAGTTCAGACCAAAAGAGCCCAGGTTAGCAGGGCTTTGCCCAAGGCAGGAGGACTCCGAGGCCGAGAAGACTCCAAGGTCTTGCCTTGTCTTCCCCCGCCCACAGCGTGTCCTGGACTTTTTTCCACTGGTGAAAATTCTGTGACCCAGCAGATCTGCACGAAGCACACTCTGATCGCACATGCACGTCATGGCAACTGTGCTTACCTATTCTGTACGGAGGGGCAACCCACCCCCAGCCCTGACAAGCCCACAGGTTTCTATGCTGGTGACAAAAGAAGCACAGATCTTTGCCAACATCTAAATGGCTCCAGTGGCTGCACAACTGGTACACAGAAGTTGAACATCAATGTTAACTGCAGGGCACACTGCTCTCTAAGGTGTCTAAAGCAAATAGTTCATGCAAAATGAAATCTCCTCAGATATACAGAGATATGCCTCTCACAGCTCTCCCAGGAGATTTAGCCTGGCATGAACTATTTGCTTCGTATTACCCCACTTGAAATTTGAGGCATCTGATCACAGGCCTGGCTGTCTGTTCCCTCCTTACAATAGGGTCAGAGGGTGATGTGCTGGACAGCAGTTGGACTTATACTGTGCACCCCAAAACTGTGAAACATCCTCCTCTGGTGGGTTTTTGGAGGGAAAGTGAGAAACACCTTTTTGACTTTTGACTAAGTTGGCTTAACTGTAACTATTTCAATACTGTACTTGTGAGTTGATGATATTTGTGATGCTAGTTTCTTTTTAATTATATTTTTTATTTGATGGAAAGTATTTTAAATGGCAAAGCCTCATATAGGTAGTTAAGTAAGTAAGTAAATAAAGTAGAGATGACAATTAAGGACACTGGGGGAAGCCCTAGTCTGAATGCAGTGGTGCTCAGAGGTGAGTTTGGTTCCTATCTGCTTTCACTCTGCAAAACAATCCAGGAACACGCTGTTTGTTCACCATTAACAAACCTTGCAGTAACACTCTGGGTTGTTTCTCCCACCATGATCCAGAGTGCCGGGTTCAGACATCAGAGAAATTCAAAGCTTACCTGCATGTGAACCACCACAGAATTACCAACAGTTCCTTTTTATCTGATATTTCTTCAAGTACATCTGAATGGTGTGTCCACACAGAGAAAGATCTTACATTCATGAATGGGTCCAAAGAATAAGTGCACAACACAGGTCCGTAGAGTTCGCAATCCCAGTGCATTGCCATCAGCCAACAATGCTCTTGTTTTGGTACTTGTGAAGCAATTAAAACCTCCCAAAGCCTTCAGACTGTAGCGTATACAAGTTCACAAGTAGGTCCGGATGGGAATGTTTTGCTGCGTTTCCTGCTTCGTAAGCCATTGTAGAGTTCTTGGGAACATACAACTCCAACTGGTGGGAAGGATCAATTCAGGCAGACTGCAGATTTGTGTCCAACCAATGTACAGCCTTCAGCACACCCGCTCCCATTAATCTGTATATGTTAGAAAAAGACAGGACAGTCACCTCAAGATTCACGATGTTTATGGTTCCAAATATACATTCCATTAAATTACTACTGCCCCCACAAAAATCAGCCAATACCCAGCCTCTGTACATGGCCATCATGGCGAATGCACTTAATAGGCCATCATGTACATCAGCCTTCCTCAACCTGGGGCGCTCCAGATGTGTTGGACTATAACTCCCAGAATGCCCCAGCCAGCTCCAACAGGCGACTGAAGGAAAAGCTTCAATTCCATTAGTTAATCCTTGGCTTAAAAAGTCCTGATATATTATGGAATGAACATTTACTATAAATGGATAGGTGAAGTAACATGGCTAAATTTGCTTTGGAAGGTTTTTGGAAAGTTTGCTCAGTGTTGTAACTTTCTTAATCCAAATTCTAAAGTCGAATGCCACCATCTGCATATTACTGCCACAACCCCATCATGCACACATTACCAGAACACTGTGAGATCTGTTGCTGATGACACCCCGGAAAAGTGTGCAAAAAGGAACCATATGCTAGTAACTGGGAATTGTGCCTCAGTAAGGTTCTCGCCCATCCCGCCAAAAACAACAGCAACAACAACAGCAGCAACCACTCTTTGGCAAAGCACCTGCAATTCTGTCAAGAACAGATATTCCACTACAGGAACCTGAAGTACTTGATTTGCACTCAGTGTTTTTAAGGTGTAAACCCCACAAAAGAAAAGCAAGAACCCTCATGAAATGTTGGTTCATCTCAGTTTAGTGTTGCAACATCCTTATAAGAATCTGGTATTGTAGTGCTGATTACTAGAGATCTACCAAATAGCGCCTGATCGGACATCACACGTCTTTGACTTCAAACTTAAAAGAAATACTAAATGATCTTTCTCAGACTACTAGCGCCACAGACATGGGGTTTACACTAGTAAAACAATATCAGCACTCTAAATATTCCCCATTCAGAAAAGAAACGTCACTCTACCTTTGTTTCCCGAGCTGCGATCTCTTGGCCCATGAATAATCAGAACCATTTCTGGGCTGCACATCTCCAAAAATGCTTAGCAGGGGCGTGTTTGATTAAGGGGTGTTTGGTGTGTCCTTATGCAGGGGCAAAGGCAGGCGTCTTCCAGAGGTCACTTGGAACAAGGGCTGATCACTGTCGGTGTAGGGGGATAAACTAGAGCCACATTCACTCGCTCATTACCATTCTTCGGACAGATGATCTCAGTCAATCCCTCTGGCCTCGGCTGACTCAGCAATTCTCCTGGGAGAAACAGGATAGAGGGTATTAGGAAGACAATGACACATTCAGTGCCAGGAGAATACAGTTCCAGTCAAACATGAGGAAACCACAACTAAAGACGAGGTGATGTTTGCCCTGTCCTGGACGGGGTTGCACTCTCCCTAAAGGATCGGGTCCGTAGTTTGGGGGTGCTCTTCGATCCAGAACTGTCACTTGAGGCACAGGTGAACTCAGTGGCAAAGAGCACCTTTTATCAGCTCAGGCTGATATACCAGCTGCGCCCTTATCTGGACAGAGATAGCTTAGCTACAGTTATCCATGCTCTGATAACCTCTCGTTTGGATTACTGCAATGCGTTATACGTGGGGCTGCCTTTGAAAACGGTCCGGAAACTTCAACTGGTGCAAAACAGGGCAGCAAGGTTATTAACAGGGACTGGCCGACGAGATCACATTACGCCAGTCCTTTTCCAGCTTCATTGGCTGCCAGTCCAGGTCCGGGCCCAATTCAAAGTGCTGGTATTAACATTTAAAGCCCTAAACGGTTTGGGGCCAGGTTATCTGAAGGAACGCCTCCTCCCATATGTACCTACCCGGACCTTAAGATCATCTACAGGGGCCCTTCTCCGTGAGCCCCTGCCAAAGGAAGTGAGGCAGGTGGCTACTAGGAGGAGGGCTTTCTCCGCTGTGGCACCCCGGTTGTGGAATGAGCTCCCCAGAGAGGTCCGCCTGGCACCTACACTGTACTCCTTTCGTCGCCAGCTGAAGACCTTTTTATTCACTCAGTATTTTAACACTTAATTTTAACTTAAATTTAAATTATACTGTTTTAACTCTGTATTTTAACCTTATATCAATTTTGCTGCGTGGTTTTATCCTGGTTGTGCTTTTTATATTGTATTTTGTATTTGTATTTTTAACTTGTTGGTTGTTTTATGATGATTTTAATTTTTGTGAACCGCCCAGAGAGCTTCGGCTATTGGGCGGTATAAAAATGTAATAAATAAATAAATAAATAAATAAAGACGTCATTCGTCATTTGAAGAGATCTGATGTAATACAAAAATGTCACCCAACACAATTTTCATCTTGATGAACTGAATGACTGAAGGATTATAAATTGCCCTTGACAAAAGCTAACATCTGTCATTGGCTTTTCCCCTCCCATCACTGTATTTTATTTTATATTATGTATTGTATATTATGTATTGTATTTTATATTATATATAATAATTTTATATATAATAAATATATATAATATATAATAAATATATTATTTTATATTTATAGTATAATATTTTACATTATGTATTGCATTTTATATTATGGTTTTATACTGTTGTTTTATACTTTGAATGTTTTTAATTTTTGTGAACTGCCCAGAGAGCTCCGGCACATTGGGTGGTATAGAAATGTAATAAATAAATAAATAAATAAATCACTTGCACCACTACAGACAAACACTAGAGATCTTTAATCTGGGTGTTGCACGTTAATGTGCGTGCTTTCAGAGTAATGAGGGAAATGGCTCCAAAGAAAGAGAGAAAGTCAGAGTTAGTTTGCAATTAGGAGTCGGGGCAGATGCGCCTGGAGATTTATCACGGAGGCCTTTCAGCAAAGGCTTGAATAAATGAGTTGAACTATAGCTGTCATTAACCAAACTGAGAGCTTGAGACAGACAGACATACACACTTTCTACCCCGAGTCTAGATATTTACTAAGGATCTCTTAATACAAATTAATTGTGATTTAACTGTTAAGTGATTCTAAGGGCTTGTTTACACCTATCATTTACCCCAGGGTGGTCACGAGGTCTTCTCTGCATGTCCAAATGACGCACAGCTGATCCCGGGGTGAACCAGGGACAAGCACTCAGTTCTCCCAGGATAGCAACCAACAGATATTACATGGTCCATCAGGAAATGGCCAGAGGTCTACTAGCGGAACATGGTTTACCTTCTGCTTTCCCCTTCTCTAGTGCTTAGTATCTGCTGGGCAAGAAATGTTCATGATTTCTCCTAGGAAGCCAATTTTTTATTTTCTTGCTTGCTAGAAACTTGCAACCATAGTATCTTCTTCATGTTACTGCTGTGTTTACATTGTAATTACAGATTTAAAATATAGAGGCAGATCCCTACCCCAAAGAGTTGCTGAATAAATTTCCACAGTGTAAGGAGATAATAGAGGAGAGAAACAAGAGTTGCAATGGTAACAGGATGTGCATGACTACTTCAGCTTAGCTGAAGTGGGGATAAGGGATCCCACCAAAGGCTGGTCATAAAAGGTTGGGTTTGATGAGGAATTTCTCCCAAATAGGCCTGGCAAACAGATGCTGACATCTCCCACATTTAGATATTTGATACTTTCAGCATCTAAAACATGCCTCAATCTAAGCATGCTCTATAATGGAGGGATGTCCTTAACATTTCAAACATTCCAAATCCTTTGTCGTTTCAGTTCTCCTCTGAATCTTTTTCAGGCCTCTTAACATGCAGTAATTGAAACCGAAAGCAAATACTCAAGCCGAGAGGCAAACTGAATCAAATAGGGTGGTATTATTTTACCTAACATATATACAATATTTCAAGTCATTTGCTTTTGTAGAGAACATCCTGATTTCGACTCATATTTAGGCTGATTTGTTAAGAATATAAAATGTATACAACAACACTGTAACCTTACATGGTCATTTACAGAGTTAAAACCCCAAAAGGAGAGAAGGAAAAACAGAAAGAGCGCACTCCCTATACCAAGGAAGGGGAAGGAGGAGTCAAAAAGGGATAAATGCAAACAAATGTAGCTTGATGTTCTTGGTTTTCATTTTACCCTATTTCTTCAATTCTAAGACACACTTTTTTCCCATATAAACATCTCTAAAAATGGGGTGCGTCTTAGAATCGCGGGTGTGTCTTAGGGTTTTTTTTTCCTGTTGGTGGTACTGAAATTAGTGTGCGTCTTACAATCGATGGCATCTTACAATCAAAGAAATACGGTAGTTGGGGATGAGGACTAAGGTCTCAACATCTGGAACTATCAGGAGAAGGATTGACAACGACCAGCTTTGGTCTAATCCAGCACCCAGTGCAAATCCTCCAGTATTGCAATGCTGTAATCGCAGTGCTATGCACCAGTTAGCAGCCCAGCTGCTGCATTTTGCACCAATTAACCTTCAAGGGTAGCCCCACGTGAAGCACATTGCAACAGTCTAACTGCGATGTACCCAAGGCATGAATAATATACCACAAAAATATAAATCCTCTACCATGACGATGTTGTCCATGTTTGGGGTCTCTTGACCCCCTTCCAGAATGCAGAGAGAGTAGAGTGTGGGGAGGGGCTGGTGGCTCAGTGGTGTAACACCTGCTTTGCATGCAGAAGGTCCCAGGTTCAATCACCAGCATCTCCAAGTGGGGCTGTAAAAAAATTCCTGCCTGAAATCCTGGACAGCTGCTGCCTGTCAGTGTCAACAACACTGAGCTAGATGGACCAATGGTCTGACGCAGTATAAGACAGCTTCCTATTTTTCTGTTTGTATGAGGCAGGAATGTAGAAGAAAAGCACAGAACGTGGTATAGGGTGCAAAACTCAGTTTCATGAAATACTCAGCTTTTATAACACACACACACACACACACACACACACACACACACACACACACACTCCTAGCCCTTATAGATGCAAAAATATACCTGAAAAAGTGTGCGGACAATGTCTGCGGAAATCTCAGAAAAGTATTCTGAACCTAGAAAAGTATTCTGAACAAAGATTTTCAGTGGTTAAGGGGCAGGACTTCAATACCTACACGGCTCCTTCCCAGTTCTCATGGCATGCAGAACCAGAATAGTTTATGCAAAGGGAGTTAATAAAAGTGCACAATAAATTAAGCAAATTCAATAGCACACATCTGCACAATTTACAGATCACAGAAGCCTATTTTTCTTGGCGTAATTTTAATATTTTTGGGTAGCACAGAATACCCACAATTCGCCTCCTATTATATATGTTTAACATCGCCAAGCCCAATGTTAATCATTAGTGGTACATGTACACTTCTGAGTAGTTTGCTGCACCCTTATTTGTTTCTCTGAGGGCTTTTCCCCCAATTACAGTATCAAGTCTGCCACATGTCCAAGTAATCAGTGCCAAAGCATTATATAAACTCAGCCTAAGAAGAAAGGGGGGGTCATTTTCCTTTCCTGCTGAATTAAGCCCCGGTGGCGTCCATGAGGAATTAAGATATGCTTTGCAGAGCAAAGCCTGGACAAGTCGCACTGCCGGAGCAAACTCCTGGCTCCTTTTGCTCCCGAAAAAAAGGGGGGGGCACACAAAACCCTTCAGCTTTACTCACTGGCTAGACCTCTTCCAACCAGTCTGTGTTTGGATAATGCATTCTTTCTGAGGCATGTCACACACCATCGGAAACCCTCCCCTTGGCTGCAGGCCATTTCATAAAACTAACAGATAGTAAGTAAGAAGCTTTTCTATTCCCAGGAAAGGGTTTCTTTTAAAATAACACAGAGGCACTGATTGAAACAAAATATTACTCTCTCAACACTGGGATTAGAAGGTTTTACTAATTTTATTGTTAATTGTGCAATCGTATTGATTTTTAAGTGTGCCCCTTTGGTCAGAAAGGTGACTCAAAAATATAAAATGGAAGAGCATGTTGGTCTGTGGCTGGCCTCTTACGGCTGGTTCACACTGCATTTAATCATTGATTTACATGTGTAAATGAGCTAATCACAGATCAATCACTGCAAATGGAACTTCCATATCACCTCGCACATAACATTTTTCAGTGACCTTCAGGGGACTGGGAGAACCCCGTTTACTAACAAGGACTGGCCGGTGAGATCACTTCATTGGCTGCCAGTCCAGGTCCGGCCCAATTCAAAGTGCTGGTATTGAAATTTAAAGCCCTAAACGGTTTGGGGCCAGGTTATTTGAAGGAACGCCTCCTCCCGTATGTACCTGCCCGGACCTTAAGATCATCTACAGGGGCCCTTCTCCGTGAGCCCCTGCCAAAGGAAGTGAGGCAGGTGGCTACTAGGAGGAGGGCCTTCTCCGCTGTGGCACCCCGGTTGTGCAATGAGCTCCCCAGAGAGGTCCGCCTGGCACCTACACTGTACTCCTTTCATCGCCAGCTGAAGACCTTTGTATTCTCTCAGTATTTTAACACTTAATTTTAACTTAAATTTAAATTTTACTGTTCTAACTCTGTATTTTAATCTTATATCAATTTTGCTGCGTGGTTTTATCCTGGTTGTGCTTTTTATACTGTATTTTGTATTTGTGCTTTTAACCTGATGGTTGTTTTATTATGGTTTTAATTTTTGTGAACCGCCCAGAGAGCTTCGGCTATTGGGCGGTATAACAATGTAATAAATAAATAAATAAATAAATAAATACTCTGGATGGCCAAGTTGGGACTCCAGGAGAGCAGGAGTTGACTCCTGGTTCTGAGGTTCTCCACTCCTGCACCCACCCATGGTGAAGACATGCCTGGGGTAATCCTGCTGGCTCAAATCTTGTTACGACAAATTTTAAATGACCTATTTCAAGGGAAAAACCACAATGTTTGAAAAGGTTGCTGCAATTGCCAGGTCACACACACAATGACCAAATATTGATAATGTATTATGTAACTGTTTGATTTAAAAGACCATTGAAACATGCAATGCTGATGACTAAGGATGACTAAGCAAGTCTATCAGAAATCTTCAGCCTAGCTGCTGCTATTGTACGACAGATTCCATAAAGAGAAGCAAGACAGGGTAGCAATGAATCACGGAGAACATAAAAATCAATGAAAAGGGTGGAATTTATAGATGGTGTGAAAAAGTTACATAATTAAAATGCTCTTTCTAGTGCACTTATATTAAACAGAAACCATGAAATATGCTTTGCACATTCATTTGCTAACAGACAGACAGAAACACACACATACACACACAAACACACAATGTTCGTAACAATTCATTCAATGTCTTGTTCCTGTGGCTTGGGTTACACATACATCTCTGATGGTGTAGCATGGTTATGCTATAGAGGGCCTGTTCAGACAACACACTAAGCCATGGTTAGGCCACTAACACTTTTGCAGCAAATGGTTAGTGAGCATATTTAAACCATGGTTATGTAGTCATCATGGTTAGGAATGGTTCACATGACATGCTAAATTATGGTTCACACAACACACTAAGCCATAATGTTTAGCTCAAAATGCTTAACCACTGTGGCTTGCAGTGTTGTCTGAACAGGGTCACAATATACCAAACCATCTCTGGAACACAGCTGAAATTCACGATGTCAGCACTACTGCTAATATTTTATACATGTCTGAAGCACATGGAAAGGCTGTACTCCATCCCCACACCCCAAGGTTAACTAAGCAAAAAAGATGCATATAGGTGACTAAGAACAAGACAGTAAGTTACCTATCCTAGAACTATGTGCCCTTTGTTTAAAGACGTAGACATGGGATCCACAATTCAGATGTTTGCTGTGAGAAGCACCGGTGCAGCACCACATGTGGCAAGACATTTTGTCACATAGTAGAAGTGTGGATGCTTCCTTCATCTCCTTCTATTATGACATCCTTTGCCCAGGTGCCCACGATTGATTTAGCCATAATAATTCTATCTTACTTCTCCTACACTTAGGCAGCTAACCAAAATCCAACAAACAGAACCCCCCCCACAGCATTCCATATCCAACCAACCAGCTTAATTACATCTGACAAAATGTAGCATTATTTATAAAATGCTTTGCAAAGAAGTTATGTTCATGCCACCACCCCTTGCCTTTCCCCCCTATTTAATCCCACTTCATCCCACAACTTTTGGTTCTTAAAAGGTTCAAGACAGGCAGATTTTCTCTATATACTGAATGTTATGGAGATAAAGCCTTGATCCAGCCACTCATTAGATAAGATCTCTACAAATACTCATTATTTTACTATCAATACAGAAAAGACATGGGAAAGGATTAAGAGACAGTATAGAATCATAGAATAGCAGAGTTGGAAGGGACCTCCAAGGCCATTGAGTCCAATCCCCTGCTCAATGCAGGAATCCACCCTAAAGCATCCCTGACAGATGGTTGTCCGGCTGCCTGTAGAAGGCCTCTAGTGTGGGAGAGCCCACAACCTCCCTAGGGAACTGATTCCATTGTCGTACTGCTCTAACAGTTTTTCCTGATGTCCAGCTGGAATCTGGCTTCCTTTAACTTGAGCCCGTAATTCCATGTCCTGCACTCTGGGAGGATCGAGAAGAGATCCTGGCCCTCCTCTGTGTGACAACCTTTTAAGTACTTGAAGAACGCTATCATGTCTCCCCTCAATCTTCTCTTCTCCAGGCTAAACATGCCCAGTTAAATATCCCCTGTCCAAAGTCAGCCCCTAAACCCTCAATTTACTATTTTTAAAAAAACAAAACAAACCAAACATGATCATTTGCAATGCTCATAATTTTTATATAAGCCACTGAATGGAACACCTTAGCAAAGGGTTGGGATGAACAAGGTGAGGTTGGTGGGATAGTCTCCTGGAGGAGCTGGGCTCCGTCTCTCTTTATTTTCACCCCAGCTCCACACATGAAAAAAGAAACCCTTGGGGAAAAGCAGGTACTAAACCAGAGGACCATACAAGAAAGTTTCATCTAAATTCTTGGCAACTGACGCACATTGCTGCACCTAAAATGGCATGACCACCTATGCAAGAGGAGAACACTGGAGTAACGGCATTCACAAATAAGCAAAAATAAAGAGTAGCACTATGAAACACAGCATGCAGAGTTACAGACCAATTGTCTAAAAGTCCAGCACCCTGTTTGTACAAAGGATGATTCCCAATGGTACAGATTAAGAGTATGACGCGAAGCAATAATAACAATCCCAGAGCTGTATGTAAATCATGGCTACATGCAAGCAATTTGCAAAAGTGCTACTGGGCACAGTAGAATTCATCTTCCTGGGCATTTCAATTTTCATTCGTTTGAAAGCAAAATTCTAGCTCCAATGGATATAAAATTATGGCTCAAAGTACATGGACAATGCATGGTCAAAACTGGAAGTCAGATCGATGGCGGTATAAGATTTGAAGCGATTCAGGGGAAGGGGGGGCTTCCTTGCTTCTCCTTGCATAGACCCTTGCTTCTCCTTATGTCCAGTACAAGCAGAATTACTCCACAATTCTTACCATTTTGTATAAGTTACTCTTTGTAAAATAAAAAGATCCCAAACCAACAACCTGCAGGGGTGGCATAATTAATAGGGGATCAGAATTTAGCTTTCCATCTTGACCTAATCTATAGATACATTTTTATACCTAGAAATTATACTGAGGCTAGAAGGTACCCATGCTGTAATGCATGCAGGAACAGCTCATGACATTCTGGCACTTGAGACAGAAAACCCCAAAGAGCTCTCCTCCATGGTCTAAAAATATAATACAACCACCTTTTACTGTCCCTTAAAAGGTATTAGGGTGACCATATGAAAAGGAGGACAGGGCTCCTGTATCTTTAACAGTTGTGAAGATAAGGGAATTTCAGCAGGTGTCCTTTGTATGCATGCAGCACCTGGTGAAATTCACTCTTCATCACAACACTTAAAGCTGCAGGAGCCCTACCCTCTTTTGTATCTGGGCACTCTAGTATAGCTCCTGCAGCTTTAACTGTTGTGATGAAGAGGGAATTTCATCAGGTGCTGAATGCAAACAAATGACTCCTGCAAAAATTCCCTTTCTTATACAACTGTTAAAGATACAGGAGCCCTGTCTTCCTTTTTATATGGTCACCCTAAAAGGTATCCCAAAATCTGCTGCTTGAGACAGGGGCCACCTCACTATGCCGAATGGTACAGATGGCTGTGAACTTGTACAAATGCAGCTGCATAATGCAGGCAAAGGAGGAAAGATGAAAACGATTCTGTATGGTAAGACCAGCACTGCATTAGCCAGCAAAAGCAATGACGTTTTCAGCCGAAACGGCAGCTCTATTTTCAAAACTCACAGATCAGCTTTGCGAAATCAAGCCCCAACATCCACTCAAACAAGGAACATCTGCAAAGTAAATCAATGTGTCAGCGAATCTTTTTATGTCCAGAGGCGCAGCTGCCCCTTTCAGCTTCAGCCAGTCGCGGCAAGTATCATCAAACATACATCATTTATGACCCGTCGCTTGCGTGCACCATCACCAGCTACCCTGTCGTCACTGAAGGTGAGTTGAAAAGGAATAATGACATAGGCACTACGCTAAATAAAAAAATTGCAGAACCACCGGATCTCAGAAATAAGAAAATTGCCTTTGAATGGAATATAGATTGGGTCCTCATTGACCACTGTCTCTCATAAATATGCAGCCAATAAAATATGTCAGTACTAGGATTAAGGCAATGTTAACCAAGACTCTAATTTTAAAGCTATTTTAAGATGGATTTATCAAAGGGGTCATTTTATGCCCTTTTTATAGAAGTTACTGTCGCTTGCACAGAAGCATTACTAAGGACTTCCAGCCACTATCATGAGAACCAGTGTGGTGTAGTGGCTAAAGTGTTGGACTGGGAGTTGGGAGATCCAGGTTCTAGCCCCCACTCGGCCATGGAAACCCACTGGGTGACTTTGGGCCAATCACAGACTTTCAGCCCAACCCACCTCACAGGGTTGTTGTTGTTGTGAGGATAAAATTGAGGGGATTATGTACGCCGCCTTGGGTTCCTTGAGGGAAAAAAGGCGGGATATAAATGCATAAATAAATATAAATGTAATATATACATACATACATACATACAATCACTTCAAAGGATTCCTGCATCTTAGCCAAAACTACAAGTGGGCAAGGAAACAGGAAAAGAAGTACTTGGAGTAATGGCGTGAGGGGATTTCAGTAAATGGGGGGGGGGGGGTACAGTACCTCTCTTCTGTGCACTGCCTTTACTGCATTAAAGATACACTCTACCCTCCCCTCCACACATACTTTGTATGTGAACACGGCACACACATGGACAGCAAAACATGTCTACCACCAAGTTTGGGTTTTATCCCTACACTAATAGCTTCATCCCACGTACCTGTTTCCCTCGAATTATCCCCTACAGTGTTTAGCTGTCATTATTGTTGTTGTTGCAGCAGCGCTCCTAAGATCCTTTGCATACCTTTGAAATGGGCTTAAGGGGGGAAATGTAAAAAATCATTAAAAAAAATCAACGGATGACCCAATCCGATTTAAATTTGGTATGCTTAAAGCTCTCCTTAATATCTATTACTGTGCCAATTTTGATGTCTTTATCTTTAAAACTTACGCAGATGTAAGCATTTGTTTAATTTTTCTTTAAACCTATCAAATCCTGCTGCTGCACCCCCAGAGGCCGTTCAGAAAACAACAAATGATTCGCTCCAAAAGTAGTATCAAAATAGGCCGGTTCTTTTGCCTTTGAAGCACAATTAAAGCAGGATGGATGGGAGTACTTCACAGTCAAAGTAGATTATAAACTGGAAAACTTCAGAGTACTTCACAATAAAAGCAGATTATAAAATGGAAAACTTCGGAGTCCTTTGCATGCAATTTGCAGTGATTGCACAGTATAATGCTGGTGTGATAAAGCTCTAAACCAGGAATTATAAGCATTCATGGCGGTGTTTCCCTGATCTTCTTCACTGCAGTTCAATTATGAAAGGTGCCACTACAATAAAGCAGGATCTGTTTCCCAAAACTGTTATCCAACAACCCCAGTTATCCAAATTGATTATCACCAAGGTAACAATCAGCACTTCATCCAAGATTACACCACATGTTTACTGCAAGACAAGATACATCAGAGACTGCTCTAAAGACTTATCTCAGAGACTGATGATAGCATTGAACGTCCTAGAATACATTTTCCACGCAACTTCGACAAAGGTGTGCCTCGCAAAAGCACAGCCATGTCTTTAAAGGTTATCACAGCAGCAGCCCTGAGTATCAATAACAGATCAACACTCTGTTATGGTTATCATAATACTTTTTTGCATTTTAATTGTCTCTGATCTCACTGTTTGTAGTTCCCCGCCCACCAGAAGCACGTGTGTGAGTCTGCCAACTGTGGATAACATTTCATGCATCTGATGAAGCGGACTCTAGTCCACAAAAGTTTATGCTGCAATAAATTGGTAACTTTCAAGGTTTCACAGGACATTTCGGGGGTTTTTCCGCAACAGATTAATATGGCTACCCCTTAGGAAACTCTCCTCTACCTATCTTTACACAGTCTAGCGGCCCAGAAGCCACTCTAACCTGCAGCACCATCATGCCAGATAGCTTTTCCAAGACCACTTCAGACTGCAGTTGGGGGATCATGGATCTGAAAACTAACTAATATGCTAGTTTTCCAAGGTTCTACAGTCGCCTTCCCCCACCCCACCCACCACAACCCACATCCTAGTTTGCTCTGATTTTGTAGCAGAATATTCTAACGTAAGGTCCCCCACCCCAAACGCATAAGAACTGCTGCTTTGCTCCAAATGTGGTCTGTCAATTACGGCTGCTTTCTCAACCTTGCCTTCCTGGAACCGCTGTGGTCTAATCTTCTAACCATCCCATTTCCAAGTCACTGTGGCCTTGGCAGTTTCTATGCATCTCCTATACAAAATGCAGCCATTCTGCTTTAGAAATAGATATCATTACTTTACTCCATTAGCTTTATAGGCCAGGCCAAACATCTATGGAAATATTGCTATGCCACTTAAAGGCTGTTCACATTTCCTATGAGTTAAGTGCTCTCCCCCCCACCCCAGTTTTCTATGCACAGTAGAGCTAATGGAGCAGCTCTGAAATCATTGTAATCTCGCTCCACACCATCCCAATGTAGTTTTGTGGTCTGCACTACATTCAGAGAGTAGTAGTGGGCATGATGAAATTATCACTGAAAGTGGGACTGTGATAACTTTCTAAGGAACTCTGGATTCCCTAGAACAGAGCTTGAAGAGTCCTTGGTCTGTCGTCCTCTGAAAATTAGGCCAAATTCCCACTGAAGGAGTAAACCAGTGACTGGCCTGTACCACTTGAGACTGTTGATGGAGGCTTATCATAGAATCATAGAATAGCAGAGTTGGAAGGGGCCTACAAGGCCATCGAGTCCAATCCCCTGCTCAATGCAGGAATCCACCCTAAAGCATCCCTGACAGATGGTTGTCCAGCTGCCTCCTGAATGCCTCTAGTGTGGGAGAGCCCACAACCTCCCTAGGTAACTTCCCTAGGCTGCTCCGCTATACACAAAAATACCCTGAACACACTCACAGAAAGGTAGTTTTCTCAAGTGGTACCACCCAGATGCAGATTTATGCTTTCAGTGGGAACTAGGTGCTACTGCAACCTTCTCCAGCCTGTGTTGGATTACAATTCCCATTGTCCCCAAACAGCGAGTCAATAGCCAGCATGGCTGGGGGTTAAGGCATTTTACAGGGGCTACACCAGAATCCCTTCCTTGCCATTTCTATCCCACTGAAACAGAATGGAAAGCAAACGAAAAATCTGTCAGAGACCTAAGTACCCTTCAATAACTGGCAACATTCTACATAGGAAGTCAAGCACTTTTAATAGGGTGAAAGAGCAATGGTTTCTACAACCACCTCTGCCTGTAGACTGGAACTGAAAGGGAAGGAGGAAAGAAAACCATGTCCTTAAGTTGGCAAAAGATACCATCATAGTCCTTGAATGTTCACACACGCACACATCTTTAAACTTTAATGGAGCCATT
Source organism: Elgaria multicarinata webbii (assembly GCF_023053635.1). Taxonomy (NCBI): domain Eukaryota; kingdom Metazoa; phylum Chordata; class Lepidosauria; order Squamata; family Anguidae; genus Elgaria; species Elgaria multicarinata. The sequence goes on from NC_086176.1 coordinate 11,673,110, forward strand.
ATTTAAGCATAGGTAATATTACACCCGTGTCAGGGATAGCGTTTCACTTTCCTTGAAGAAGCTAGTAGATAATAAGACGTCTTTGTTCTCATTTTCAGTGACTATTAAAGGACAAAAGCAGACAAGAGATGGGTTGTGGGCGTAGAAGATGTAACAAGCCCAACTGCAGAGATAATTTCTTCTCCTTCTCTCCAACTTCAAGGTTGGGAGGTAGGGTTTGGCACTGTGTTTCTGCAACATGTGGAGCACCTCAAACTAGAAAGCAGAGACAAATCCCAGACCTGGAAAGAGTACACCTGAAGTGAAGCAAAACTGGGAGGATGATCCTCTTTGGAGAGAATGCAACGGATCGTTCTTGACTTTGCTCTTCAAAGGTGCAATGTGAGGTCAAGGACAAGCCCACCACCACCCTTTGAGAGGTAGTCCTTGACCTTTGAGGAAGGGCCCTCGCAACTACCAATTTTGGATAACTGCCAAGGCCAGCCAAATTGTATGGACCCTTCCAGCACAGCAATGGGTTCATTCCAGAGAACATTCTCAATTCACAAAAGGTGAAGATGATACTGAACAGGTCTGAGCAGCACCCCACATCACCTGACTATGTACTCTGAAACACACCCCAGAATTCTGTGCAACACACCCAGAGCTTTTCATGCCAGACACTCACGGGAAGTTCAAAGAAAGCCAGCAGAGCACTCTTACCTTAATTCCATTTTAATGAATTTAAACAGAACTAGCTGTGGTACTTTGGTAGAAATACCCAATCAAGTGAAACACTGAATTCACACATTTCAAGAATTACAAAATGGGAAATGTTTACGAGGTGGCTTCAGGTAAAGTTAGAGGATTCGGTACTCGAAATTAAATACTGTGTGGAAGGTAACATCACAATGCAGACCCTGTAATGCGCCTAAAGCAATGTACTTCTGGTGACCCACTCAGATTTCTACCCTTGCCTGATCAACAGAGATGACCTTTCAGCATACTACACTTCAGGCTCCAGAAACGACCTCAAGGACTTTAGGTATGGATTAAGATTATCTACGGCCCTGGAATATACACTTTTGCTGCCCACAAACTAAAATTTTACATGTGCACAGGAGCCAAATAATGTACCTCTCAATGAGAAAACACACATCACCACACACTGGGCCTGTTCCTCTGTAATGGCAGGAAATCATGGGTTAATTAATTAACCCACAATTTGTCAGGTCACATGCCTCACAAGCCGCTTCTGCTTTGCATTATCAACCTCCAATTGGAGGTTGTTGCGTAACAGGCAAACCCAGGTTATTCGTAGATTAAAAATCCAAAATTAATCTAATTTTGCTGTTATGAGCAGAATCACGCCTGAAAAGTCATATAAACAACTATCATCCATCACAAAAACCTTCTACTGAAGCCATTTTGTATGTTCTATTATTTACAGTATGCAAAAAAGAGAAGCGTACCAAACAAATCACATTTCTTTTAAATTGAATACTGATTAGGAGAGTTTTAAATCTACTGGTAATGTCAAATGGATTAATGATGTCATGCATTACACAACTGCAGCTACGCAGAACAGAAACCAAATCAAAAGCAAGTTCACATGGACTTTCACCACTAACCGCTTTCCCTTCAAATAACAGTCCAATAACAGAGATGATTATCTAGAAAGGACCTTTACTTGTTGTGTTTAAATTCAGTCTGCCTTGCAAACTGTATTAATTATATCATGGTGGTTAAAGCTAACACAAGCCCGTGAGATAAAGCAGAGAAGAGAGCACCTAACACTGAACCATACAAGGTATTTTTAAAAGTCAAAAACTCCGGGTTTAATCCTCCTGGTGAAATGAAACGCCTTCTATAATTAGTACAGCAGTACATCTATTTCAACCGCTCCAAGCCTTCCCCATCCTGCCACAGTAGCCAACAAGGACTTGTATTTCAAGAGAACAAGTTTCAAGGAAAAGAAGGCCAGCATGCTAGAAATAAGAGTGTGGTTATATTATGGGTTGTTGTTTTTAAGATGGTAAAATAAAACAGGATGTTTTATTGTACTTTTTTTAAAAAAATGTGTTTATTAATTTTTATTCCAAAAACAGTTCCTTCACTGTGTATGTTATTACTTTAAATTGTAGCCCATTGCAATCTGAAATATAGTTCATCCTTCCACCAGCATAGAATCCGCTTTGTACCACAGAACCACTCCGTTGGGATAAGCATCTTTCACAACAGATGAAAAAGCAGGTTCAAATAAGTAAATGCAGAGCTAAAATGTTGGGATTTACCAGCAAACACCTTATTAGCTTCTGTGTAAGGTAGAAAAGTCTTCCAAACAGAAGGAAAACTTCCAGATTAGTATGGTCCACATTTCCCCCACGATTTAATGCTAGAGCTTCTCCACAAGATTCCAGCGCAAAGTGAAAACATGGCTTTTTAACAAAGCCTTTAATGGTTAAATTCACTAAGATGGCACATTGTTTTAATTGTTTTTACTGCTTTTAAATTATATATTGTTTTAACTTGGTTCATGGTTTAATTTGTTTTTAGTTGTGTATATTTACTGTTTTATACTGTATGCTTTTATCTGTACGCAGCCCTGAGATTTAATGATATAGGGCAGGATATAAATGTTTTAAATAAATAAACAAATAAAAATAAATAAAAGATAAGGAGCTCCCATACTTTGTGATTCACCACTGATTCACCAGGCTTCCATTTTGTGCAAATTCTATTTCTGCAACTGCGAGAAGGAATGACATTGCTACATTTTGTGACTGCATTATTTATTTATTTATTTATTTAAAACCTTTATATCCCGCCCTATATTATTAAGATCTCAGAGCGGCACACAGGTAAAAACATACAGTATAAATCAATAACTATGCACTGTTAAAAACAAATTAAACCATGATCCAATTGTTGAAACAATATATAATTTAAAAGCTATGGCTATGTCCTGAACTGAACAGTAAGAATTTTGGAGTATTTGCAATCTATTCAATAGTTATTTAAAATTAATAGGTTTAAATGTTTTAAATTTAATTTAAAATAACTAGTAATCAGATCACAAATGCTCCAAAATTCTTACTACTTGGTTCTGTATACAGTCATAATATGTTCCCAAAATAGAAATGTATTGTCATTCTTTCTTAGAGTAGAAATAGAGCATACGCAAAGTGTTATTTGGGGTCAAGAACTCCCTATTCTCTAACTGGTTTGCACAGCACAGGGCCTATGGCATATACCTATTCCGGCCTTTTCCTATCCAGGGATATTTTAAGTTTCCATTTCAGATTCAAGGGCTTATGACCTGGACCCTCTCTAGCCCCACTCCCCAAATTCATGACTTATCCACCCCGAGATTTTCTTTCCTCTAGGTAACAAGGGAATATAAAGTTAATGTTTCCATTTCTCCGACGCTGGAGGTTTGCTAAAAAGGGAATTTCCAAGGTACCCTTGCATCCATTTTAGGACGAACAGATGTGCATAACCCAATTTTTAACAGATGGACATATTTGCATCTACTGAAATTCAACTTCAGGGTTTTACATTTTATATTCAGGCCTGTATGAATGGTGCAATTCCACAGGATTGCAGAAGAGGCCAGAAACATGATTGAATGGTTTCTTGAGAATCTGAGCTCTCATTTAAAAAGCAATTTTCCAGCTCCTATGGCTGGGAAGTTAAGCCTGAAAATATATGGGCAATGTCTTCTGAAAGCTTAGAAACCAGAAGGAGGCTTCACTAAATTTCCACAGGTTGGGTTACAGCATGACTTCAGTGCACCGCATAGTTTCTGTCCCATAATTATCAAAAGATTAATACATTGTGTATAATTTCTCTTACTTTGCACATTTGCTGAATCGGTATATGCAGGTCACAATACTCACTTTTCTCTTGGTGGATTTATTTTTTAATTGTTTACCTTTATTTATAGTTTAGCAATCAGACAATTTTAAGTGCGCAAGTAAGGATTCACAATAGTCCTGTACAGATCTTCGTTATGAATACAAATGATGTGTATGTATAGATGGCTTTAATGACAATTTGCATTGGATGCATGTTAAGACAGCTGAATATCTGATCCAGCAACCATGTAGTTATATTTCTAAAGCACTGCACACCCAAAACCTACGCTCTGCAGTAGGAATATCTAATTTTGGGGAGTTAAGAAAGTGGAATAGATTGGTTAGTTCTTCAAAACACGCAAAGCCAATCAAAAAACAGCACAGAAAGAGCACTATTAAATGCCACATGAGCTTTGAAGTAGATGCATGTTTATGTCATACGGTTTAATTAGTCCTGGCACTTTCTGTAGTCTTTGGTTATAGGCCAGAAAATGAGATGCTTTAATGAACGGGGAAGGGGTGGAGGCAAGCTCTAGCCTAGCTGTAAAAACTAACCAATGCTGGAGGGATGTGTGTAGAGGAATTAACACTGAACCTGGAACCCAGTTCCTACTGCCAAGTCACAAATCAACAATGCCGCTGTGCCATGTCCAGAAGCCCTGCTCCCCCTGTTTTGGAAGAAGGTGTTTCAGGTAAACAATCAGAATCAGACTCTGAAGTAGAGGAGGAGGCCCCAGACACAGGCCGGCCTGTACCAGACAGAGCTCTCATGCTTTCTTCTCCAGCTGGTTCTGCTCTCTCTCCAGAGCTTATCTCCTCAAGGGCAAATCATACAGAGGCAATGGGAAGCCAACATTCTTCTGCGGTCCCCTTGCCTATCTACCCTGTCCCATTGGGGTCACTGAGAGATATTTCCAGGTAAGTGTATATAGGATTGCAGTCATAGCTGGTTTTATTTTAAAGTTTTATTTTGTAAAATGGTTTATTTAAATCTGACAATCTCTATGGCACTTCCAATAGCAAGCACTTTTCTAAGGTGAATTCTTTGCAACTCAAAATCTTGGCTACCTTATCAGTAATGCTTGAGCCAATAGAAGACTCCCCTAAGATCATTCTAGATCCCTGTGTTGCCCCTCCCTCTTACATTTCTGTACTTTCCTAAGTCTTCTTACAAAAACCAAGAACTCAAGAATGTTGCAGGAAAAAAAATCCTGCAACTCCCATCATTCTCCAGTCAACGATGTCTAAACATGCGTAAGATGGTAAGTACACATAGGATTCTGCCCTTGATGAGCTAGTGTTGGGTTTCATGCTCCAACAGTGTCTAATGGAGAATGTGCCACCTACCCTTTTGCAGCAAATGGTGAGTGAGCGTATTTAAACCTTGATTATGTAGCCAACGTGGTTAGGAATGGTTCACGTGGCACGCTATGCCATGATTCACGCAACACGCTAACCCGTAATGTTTAGCTTTAAATGCTTAACCACTGTGACTTAGCGTGTCTTCTGAACAGGGTCAATATGGTGTGTTTTTTAGGTTTGGCTGATTGCTCAAAGTTGTTTTTAGATATATGTTCTCTTGTGTATACTGCTGTATGTTTTTAAGATTTAAAATTTTGTGTATCATTTTAATGTTTTAATCTTTTGTTAACTGCCGAGGGAGAAACAGTAGTATAGAAATGTAACAAATAATAATAATAATAATAATAATAATAATAATAATAATAAGATCTGCAATGTGCATTCTGAAGCGATATACTTCTAGGGGGACTATACCATGTGCTTTTTAAAATTGTTTGTCAAAACTGTATTAGACCCTTGAAAACCAAGATAAATAAATAAATTAATTAACATAATGGGCCCTGCATTATCCTAGACATGTTTATTTCCGAGTATACCATCTACGTGGTATTCAATACCACTATCAATCAATCAATCAATGTACCTTTATTGGCATAAAACAACCACAAACCATACAAAAACATCTTGACATCCTCCAGACAAACTAGTACTCTTACATTGTGCAATTCAGCCTGCTAGTATAGTAGACAGTACTAATCTCCCTGCTGACTATTCCACCATGCCTCTGGGTGTAGCTCCCAGTCTTTGATAGGTCATTACATAATGGGCAAATAATGCAACATTTTCAAGCATTTCCCCCCCCCCCTCCGCAGATAATAGAGTCCGTAGAGTGGACTCTTGCGGATCCTTGACAATTTAATAGGATCTTTCCCAGATATCTCTTCCGTTGGGATACGTGGAGAGGGCAGTGTAAAAATATATGTTCATGGGTCTCAATACAACCCCCACTACATAAACATAACCTGGCTAAATATGGTATACCTCTGAACCGCCCCGTTAGTAATGCAGAGGGAAGGGCATTGCACCTAGCTAACAAAAATGCTCTTCTCAATTGCGGATTGTACAGCAGCTGTAAGTAAGGTGCCATTTTACCAGGCTTAACAGGCAGATGGAAATGTAGCAATACCACTACTACACCATTTCTCCTTTTGCTCAAAGTGGCACTTGCTAATTAGAGGGCCCCACTATGGATGAGTTGCTTTTCTGCTCTACAAAGCCCCTTCCATGGGAGGCAGCAAAATATTTTCAGAGAATGAATTGTATTGTATTTCATAGTCAGCTTTGCAATGCGATGGATTCTTGAGTTCTGAAGATGAGCTGAACTATTTAGTACAAACAACAAAATAACTCCATTGACTTCTTTCATTTAGGAGAAAACAAATGTAGTTTCTCATAGAGACGCAGTTCCTCATTAAAAATCCAGCAAAGAAAAAAAGCAGCTTCACAAAGGCTACTACTGTCCTTTTTCTATTGCTTTGCGTGTCTGAACAAATTATGAGAACAATGCTCTAATTCTGAAACATCACACATGTTAATAATGTACCTATCACTCAATGCTGTATGCTCTTTCAGTATACACAACTGCAGGTTCATAAAACCTTTCTAACAGCCAGATCACATTCATGTTTGCTCAGAAATTAAACCCACGGATTTCAATGGGGCTGACTACAGCAACCCAGGCAAGTCCAAGGACTTGTTGAATGTTCTCTTGTGTAAAAACATGCATTAACGTGCAGTCTCATCAGAGCCATACCACATGACTATTCTGTATGTGTTAGGTGAACTGCTCTTGCTAGATGGGCCGGAGTAGAAATAGATCTACACATTTCGAAGGAGGTATTCACAAGATTACACGATTTTAGCACAAACTAATTAATCGGGAACAAACATCAACTCTCAGTTCTATCCTCAGTGTCATTAAATTGGATTAGGATTATAATAATCATTCCACACTTCACGGAACTTTCTCAAAACCACTTAACCAATCAGAGTTAACCCACTTCCCCTCATATAATCAAGACGATTGGTGAGATAATAGGGTGAGTTCTTTCCACTCTTTCAGAGTGTGTATCTGGGACCAGTCCTCTTTTATCAACTCACAGTGCACGCTGGAGGTTACATTGTTGAGACTCTGGAATATATTTGGATGTATTTTGGGGGGAAATGGGAAAAGCCACTCTTTCAATCCCCCAACAGTGTGTCCTAAAGGATTTTTGAAATGTGATTACCCTAACTATGGGATAATCATAGAATCATAGAATAGCAGAGTTGGAAGGGGCCTACTAGTCCATCAAGTCCAACCCCCTGCTCAATGCAGGAATCCACCCTGAAGCATCCCTGACAGATGGTTATCCAGCTGCCTCTTGAAGGCCTCTAGTGTAGGAGAGCCCACAACCTCCCTAGGTAACTGATTCCATTGTCGTACTGCTCTAACCATCAGGATGTTTTTCCTGATGTCCAGCTGGAATCTGGCTTCCTTTAACTTGAGCCTGTTATTCCGTGTCCTGCACTCTGGGAGGATCGAGAAGAGATCCTGGCCCTCCTCTGTGTGACTACCTTTTAAGTATTTAAAGAGTGCTATCATGTCTCCCCTAAATCTTCTCTTCTCCAGGCTAAACATGCCCAGTTCTTTCAGTTTCTCTTCATAGGGCTTTGTTTCCAGACCCCTGATCATCCTAGTTGCCTTCCTCTGAACACGCTCCAGATTGTCTGTTTCCTTCTTGAATTGTGGAGCCCAGAACTGGACGCAATACTCTAGATGAGGCCTAACCAGGGCCGAATAGAGAGGAACCAGTACCTCATGTGATTTGGAAGCTATACTTCTATTAATGCAACCCAAAATAGCATTTGCCTTTCTTGCAGCCATATTGCACTGTTGCACGCTTTTGAACGCTTCTTTTAAAACATGCATTATTTGTCCCTGGAACAAATTGCGTAGTAGATTAACAAAGCATATCCAAAACAAGGATGTGGAATTCAACATAAAACCTATGGCATTGAATGCTAAGTACAACACGTGGCCCCTTTAATATAGAAGCTCATTCTTATTTTTGCTGACCATTTTCTAAAAATGCATGTATTTTTGCCACCCAATTTCATTCTCCATACACAAATCTTTCTGTGAATGCATTTCCATACCAACCAAACCACATGTCTCTAGGAAGAGTTTACCTCTAGTTCCTCTTGGGACCTTTATAGCAACATACTCCAGTGTAGAGGTAATAATGGCTCCCCAGAAAACATGATTTTCAAATCAGAAGCCCTCCCAAGGTGATTTGCCCCCTCCTTTCCCTGTCAACTTTAACTAGGGTTTAGTCACATGTGCACCTATGTAAAGCACAACTTTAAATAAATCACGGTTCCCTTATGAACCACAAATCGAACCATGATTTCAAGTAGGTTTGCAAACAATGCTTATGAGTGAACCTCATACCACTGTGAAACCATTGTTAGTGGTGAGAGAAGGAGCGAGCATGTGTTCCCAAGGGTGGCTCCTAATTTGTAAACCATACTTTTTAGGGAACCAGTATTATGTCTGCATTTAGGAATCATCATGACCAAGAGTAAGTATTTGCATAAGTTTTATTTGAATTTTCCTAGGCTGCTTTTCATCCATTTAGCACTCATGCCAGCCTACAAATAATTAAACATTCCAAAAAGCCATACTTTTAAGACTTAATTTCAGTGAAGACCACTTTATGCTGTGGAAGTCATCCGGTATTGCTCATGAGACTTGAAAATGTTCTAAAACCTTAGGACAAGGCCTTAGAGGCTAACTAAGTGTTACATTAAAAAATTTTTTAACAAAACCCGTATAGCCAGGAGAAAGCAAGGGGGTGGAGGAGTAAAGAAGTTTATGCAAAAACACCCCATCACTATTTTATTTAAAACTGCTCCAAGCTCCACAAAACATAGTCCTTTATTTTCTGTCTCTTTTTAATAGGCTGAACAACTGGCAGTAATGTATAGTCAACCATTCTTCAAAATGTACTTCTTCTCCCTTGTTTAGAAAAGGGAGAAAGAGATTTCAAAGCATGGTGCTTACAATGTTTAACAAAAAAAAAAGATTTCTCTTGCCAGCTGAACTACTTAGTCCTGGCACTTTTAAAAATATTTTTTTAGGGCCTCACTAATCTCTTCCCAGGAAGAAATTCCCCCTATTGGTAATCCAATGATGAAGGTGACCTGATGATCAGGGGTCTGGAAACAAAGCCCTATGAAGAAAGACTGAAAGAACTGGGCATGTTTAGCCTGGAGAAGAGAAGATTGAGGGGAGACATGACAGCACTCTTCAAATACTTAAAAGGTTGTTACACAGGGGAGGGCCAGGATCTCTTCTCGATCCTCCCAGAGTGCACGACATGGAATAACGGGCTCAAGTTAAAGGAAGCCAGATTCCAGCTGGACATCAGGAAAAACTTCCTGACTGTTAGAGTAGTACGACAATGGAATCTGTTACCTAGGGAGGTTGTGCGCTCTCCCACACTATAGGCCTTCAAGAGGCAGCTGGACAGCCATCTGTCAGGGATGCTTTAGGGTGGATTCCTGCATTGAGCAGGGGGTTGGACTCGATGGCCTTGTAGGCCCCTTCCAACTCTGCTATTCTATGATTCTATGAAAATAGCAGAGCCTTTAATCAGTATCCTCTTGGGTTCATCTTGTTGTCATTGAATGATTTCAGCTTGTGGTCCATGGTGTTCTGGCATTTCCCCCCCGTAGATATACTTGAATCTAAAATGTTGTTTGCTAGTTAGTCAGCTGCAAAGTTATCCATGCCTGAATGCAGATATTATAGGAACCAACAGGAAGACAAATAATAGTAACTAACAGGAAGACCCATTTCCAACAGCAACTATAGAGAGAAATAGGAACTTTTCTCACTAAAAGTTGCTCATTTCCTTCTGGCTCATTTCTGGAGTAAATGACTTCCCTAACAATATATTATAAAGTTTAGGATAGCAGAAGCACAGCACTGGGCTGCCAGCATGTTCAACTGCATTTTCTTAGCTTTTCCACCCTTGCCATCTTCTTTAGTGTCAAAACATAGATTGTAAACACCTTGGGTGTAAGCAGGGTTGCCATATTCTGAATCCAAAAAACCAGGACAATTGGGGGGGGGGGGCACTAGGGTTTTGTTTTGTTTTTTTAAAAAATGGGCAATATGTAAAGGTCTAGGGAAAGCCCAATTTTTGCAAAGCCCAATTTTTCAATTAAAACATCAGCCACTGTAAAACCAGACATCTTAAATCCACTGCAACTTACTTCCAAGTAACAGATTTGAGCCTTGCAACCCAAATCCAAGGAGGTGGATTATGATGGTCGATTTTGGGGGGGGGGGGGGAGAGTGACTTTCCTTTCCTTTCTCCCCTCTCCTTCACCCCCTCGTCCCCCACTCGCTCCCTCCTCCATGTCCCCCACAAAACTCTCTTCCCCCACAAATAACCCAGCAGCTCCGCCCCGCGCTTACCCTAAAGGTCTGACTACAACCAGCCAAGCTCACCAACCTCCTTTGCATTGCATGGGACTCAGGTAGCCTGAGCAGAGCACGTGCGCTTTTCCTTGCTGTTCTTCTTCTCCTATGCAGCCGCAGGCACAATAAGGTGAGTCTCGGTGAGTAACTCAGGTGACCCTGTGGAGGAGCGGTGATGCTCTGGAAAAAGCAGCGGATTGATGCGTCTTTTTCTCTGCTGCTGCCGCTTCGCTGAACAGGCTCAAGGAACCATTTTGGAGGTCAGAATTTCTCTGGCCAGCTGGACCAGGAATCCAGGATTCTTGCCCAGCCGGTCGGGACATTTCAGAATCTCCTGGAAATCGGGACATTCCCGGTTTTCCAGGACATATGGCAACCCTAGGTGCAAGGAATTATCTTTTTTGCTTGTGCCACTCTGTGTACATACACTATTGGTGCTATAAAAGTAACAAGAGGTATGACAAGCACACAAGGCCCACCAGGCACTAGATGCTCTCTCTAGGCTCAATCCTATTGTAATTATTCTCATATATAGAGCAACCTGCAATTTCTTTATAGCTATGTAATTAAATACCATTTAATGTGAAAATGCACAGGATCACAAAACTGCTATTAAGGACACTGACAGATTCCCAATCTCACAATATGCTATACATACCAAAGGTTATAAGGTCTGTACAGCTACCAGACAAAGAAATTTCCAAGAATTAAATGAGCCATTATGAAAAGTCCTGCATTGATAGAGCCATGCATGACTGCAGCTCACAAATCTAACCTCCTTATCTCTATAGCAGAAAATTGATGTGTGATCCCAATCCTGCAAATCAATAGGGGCTTGCCACATGAATAGATTCAAGAGCAAGCTTTGTCTACCACAAATCTGACCATTGAGTTCTCTAAAGTTTGTCATATTTAGCTTACTTCCAAGCATGTACAAATAATAGTAGCAAGCCAGAGAAAAGGACCACAGTCTAATAAAATTTCTAACAAGTCAAAAACTAATATACCATTTGAGTAAAGTGTGCTCAATCCCACCCCCTCAATCCATCTTTACAGAACACAGTTCCAACTACTTTGATTGTTAAAAGAAAGGTCCCATAAACACATTGCTTATTAAGGTCAGAATTTTGACTTGATTTTATGCCAGCATAAGGTCTGCTTGCCAAAAATACTATTCTAGCATTCCGACTCAAGTCTGCATTACGAAAGCAGGGAAGTATCAACCAGTTACAGACAAGCAATGAATGTTAAATAATCATCATCAGAAAGTCTCCAACTATCTCACTGGGCTGGCTCACATGATCACTGCAGCCCACCGTGGCTCATTTAAACCATGATTGGTTGCAATGTGTGCCGGTGGCCGTTTTGAATATTCAACCCTCAGCAGGGGTTTGCCATGGTTTGTTGTGTTGTCTGAACCTGGGTGGCAAAGTTTGTTTGAAGGTTAAACAACCTCAAATAACCCTACAACAGACCATTGATTATATGAGAGTTGCTTAACCCTCAAATAACCCTTGCCTCCTGGGTTCAGTAGGGTGACCATATGAAAAGGAGGACAGGGCTCCTGTATCTTTAACAGTTGCATAGAAAAGGGCATTTCAGCAGGTGTCATTTGTATGCATGTCGCACCTGGTGAAATTCCCTCTTCATCACAACAGTTAAAGGTTCAGGAGCTATACTACAGTGACCAGATTTAAAAGAGGGCAGGGCACCTGCAGCTTTAACTGCTATGATGAAGAGGACATTTCACCAGGTTCTTCATATATACAAATGACACCTGCTGAAATTTCCTTTTCAATACAACTGTTAAAGATACAGGAGCCCTATCCTCCTTTTCATATGGTCACCCTAGGTTCAGACAACGCGACAAACCATGGCAACCCCCTCCTGGGGGTAGAATATTTAAAATGGCTGCCAGCATGTACCGCAACACACTGTGGCTTAATTAAGCCATGGTGGGCTGCAGTGACTGTGTGAACCCAGACACAGAAGAAAGTTGTGAGTCACCACCACAGCCATCATCACTTGTGGGTGATTTTTTCCTCTCTCTCTCTCTCTCTCACACACACACCACACACACTCTCTTGCACAATGCAAACTAGGACACAGTTAAGAGGAAACCAAAACCAAACCTCACTTCAAATAATCCTTACCAGGGCAGACATAGGTTTAGCCCTGAACCCGAATAGTGTCTCCAAACACATTCTTTACTTTCTCCTTCATCATGGCTGCTATGGACTCCTGCTGGGAAAGATATAAAGTGCTGCACTTGCAGACAATGTCACCATGGTGGGGTGGGGACGGCCTACCAACACTGATGGGAAGCCCATACAGATGACCATTCTACTACACATTGGCACTTGATGTGTGGTATGTCCTACATCGCAGAATGATGCAGAAAGTCAAAGTACCCAAAGGTGAGAGAGCTCAGCCAAAGGTATAGCAATCTGGCCATCTATAGGGGCTCAGGGATGCCATGAAAGAGCTGCATTGTACATAGAGATATAATGCCCTTACCTCCCCTCATAACGACGGGCAATACGCTACTCCACAAATACATCCCACCCTTTGCTGATACAATGTTAAAGTCCTTAGCAGGCAATGTTAAACATCCTTAGTTCTTATGATGGAAAAATCAGTTAACACACGTCATTTTTTTTTAAAAAAAATCATACAAAGGACAAAACTAGCTGCTAATAGAAGGGGGGGGAACCTACAGAAAGAGGAATTTGTGGAAATAACTAACAAAGGATTGGAGGAATTAACTGCATTGCTCTATATACATTCTCTCCAGCACTCTTGTTACATGTCTGAACACAGCACAACCCATGATAGTCCTGGCAGTCAGAGAGAAGTCGCTGCACAATCAAGGGTGAGTAACTCCTGAACCATCTGTTTATCGAACCACCAAAGTAGCCTTCCAAACACTGGATTCTAAAGACACTCCTGCTGAAGATAAAGGAACTCTGCCCGAGTATCTGGTTTGGGGGATTGACAGTGTACAGCTACAGACAGTGTCTAAGGATGCAACACTATGGATTGCGCCCCTGTTAGATGAAAACCTCAGAACTCAAAGGCTTCCAAGTATCCAATGCTTTGCCAGGCTGCAGCCAGCAGGGCCTCTGAGCCTGTCTAGAGGAAGCGCCCCTTGCGGGACTGAGGCTGGAGAGGCCATAGGGTTTTTGTAACCTGGCCTATTCTCTCCCCTCCTCACCCACTGGAAAGCCCCCTTTGAGACCTCTACAAGGCCGCTTTTGTGACCCCAGAAAGCAGGTGCCCACAGTTCTTTCTGCAGCAGCTGCAAAAGGGCAGGGGAGGGGGACCCTGAAAAATTCTATGGTTCCTGAGGTGCTCTCCGAGAGAATTAAAATGGGCATTGAGAAAGGCATCAGTTCCCATGTACATTGATGGTGCTATAAAAATAAAATAATAATAATAATAATAATAATAATAATAATAATAATAATAATAATAATAATAGCACGCACACACACACTTGCTTTTGTCTACGATTTCCTCTGGTCGACATTTCTATTGAAGCAGCAGAAAAATCTACAAAACCTGTTCACCAGAGGAGAAAGTGGGACAAAGGTACATATCACAGGTAGCAAATCTCTCAAGTCACCATCAACTTTCTCCTCCCATATGTACCTACCCGGACCCTAAGGTCATCCTCAGGAGTCCTTCTCCACGAGCCCCTGCCAAAGGAAGTGAGGCAGGTGGCTACCAGGAGGAGGGCCTTCGCTGCTGTGGAATGAGCTCCCTAAGGAGGTTCGCTTGGCACCTACATTATATGCTTTTAGATGCCAGGTGAAGACCTTTTTATTCTCCCAGCATTTTAACAGTCTATAAAAAATTTTTAGCTTGGTGTTTTAAATTTGTAATCTTGCATTGCTGCTGTTTTTTTCTGGTTGAGCTTTTATACTGTATTTTATAGTATGGTTTTATACTGTTGTTTTATACTTTGAATGGTTTTAATTTTTGTGAACCGCCCAGAGAGCTCCGGCTATTGGGCGGTATAGAAATGCAATAAATAAAATAAACTTTCTGGGGGGAAAGAACAACAATCTGCACATCCAAGGTGAGTGGTTTCTCCTTCACAGGCAATTATGATGAAAATCCTGTTATCAGATATTGTTTGTCCCTATTTTTCTATACTTCTTGAAAACCAATTAAAACTGTTAATTAAAACAAATATCCCTGCAAGACATTTGTGTTTTATGAACATTCAAAAGCATTAAGAATACATTGACATGTTGTTCGTTTGGCCTGTACAACTTGTGGGCCACTAGCCACATATTACGGCGTTCCAGGCACCCTTGTTGCATGCCTGAGATGGGAAAAGACAACAAAGAGGGGTGAGGAGAGATTGCCCAATCATTTGGTTGGGCCAGAGCACATGGCTGATAGGCTGCAGTCTTTGCAGGCCTGTTAAAATTCAGAGCAATTTATAGAAAGCTGCAAAATTATCTGAAGTAAGGAGAACAGGAAAAGCATATGGCTCTAATAAAGAGATAAACGATGAACTGTGTACGGCGACCTTCCCCAACCTGGTGCCTTCCAAATATGTTGAGAACTACAGCTCCCAATATCTCCAGCCTGTTGTCTGGGGATGATGGGTGTTGTAGTCAGACACATCTGCAAGTCGCCAGGTTGGGGAAGGCTGGTATCACAAGCACACGGAAGAACCGGCAGGCCTAAATAAAGCAGCATCCCTGTAACTTCAATTACTCCATCAACATATGCTACATATCAACAGACAAAAGCAAGACAAAGAGGAATTCTTACACAATGCTGCCTACTGAACAGCTAAGGGGGAATTTAATACAAATGATCACTTACCATGCCATAAATTACCACAGTGAGTGTGTAGCTAGTAGCTAACTTGGTGAATCAGTTGAAAAAAGGCTACCAAAGGTAGCTGTTAGTTATTTGGGAGAGATACAGACAGCCATTTTACCACACACCCTACCACATATCTGCATCTGATGTGTGGGAAAGTCTTAGTTATCACTTGACAGGATTATACAGCTGACAAAGCGACACGCCAGGATAGTCCGGCCATCCGTAGGGGCTTATCTGCTTCACCATAATAAGGGGGATTTCCCTACACATCAAGTGCAGGCGTCTAGTAAAACGATCCCACATACTGTTCTGCCAAGTAGTAAGGAGAATATGACCACATTCCCACATCTGATCAGAAACCTGGCAAAGAGGGAAGTCTTAAAATCCCTCATTGCTCCTGGAGGAAGCTTTCTCGCCTTGCAGAAGTCAGTTTGCCAGTATAACACCAGGTGCATCATCCTGTCAAGTGGCAAGGGGAAATTCACCACACGTCTGATGCAAACATGTGGTAAAATGGTGGTCTGTAACCACGTACCCACCAGAGTACAAGGCAATTACACACGCAGCTGCAAGCGACCACTTGACAAACAGTTACCTAGATTCACCCAGTGACACACACGCTGTGCTTAATACGGCAATCAAGTATTTAAAGTTTCTTACCTGGAAAGGTGTGCGGGTGGGGCGACCCTCTCTTAAGGCACTTGGAACAGAGGACATGCACGGTATAGTACAGGCCTGGCCATTCTTGAAGCAGTACATTCAGTTCTTCCACTAGCGGGGTTATGGCCTGCCAGGCTGTCCATATATTTGGTAGGGATGCATGACTAGCAATACACAAAGTATCTGGCTGCTGGCTGCCTTTGGCAGGCCTGTAACTTACCACTACAGGCACCTTTCCCCTGTACGCATAGATCTGATATTTCCCATCAGATCGCTGAACCACGTGGCTGTTAATCTGGACACTGTAGCGGGCAAACAGCCCAGGTGGAAAGATGAAGGGGAAGCTGTACTCAATCTGCAACTGTTCGGCAACGAAGGACTGTCCACCCAGGTTGGTACCATTGATCCATGCCTCTGCATGGGGCATCTCGTTCTTCACATAGCAGGGGAACTTGTACCATGCAGTCGCCCCGTTCAAGGGCTTGGATTTGGGTTTGTTGACACAGTAGCAGAGTCCCATCTTTTCCAACAGCTCCAGGATGAGCTGCAGGTCCTCTCTGCTCTGTATGTGGGGCCTCAGGAGCAGACGAATGACATGGGCAGGGAGAAGCCCATGGAGCAAGAACCCCTCCACATAGTGGTGGAGCTGCGCGGCCTTCAACTCGTCCACATGGGCGTTGCTGAGCAGCTTCTGGAGCAACACCGCGGCATCCCGCTGGCAGAAGACATTGAGAATGTCAATGAGCCTGGGCAAGTTGTGGAAAACGTATTCGCGCAGGGTCAAGTGCTCCTCGAAGTACAGCAGCTTTCCACTCTCATGCAAGTAGGAAAGGGCACTCTGGAGACGGTCCTCCGTCAGTCCTGCCTGCAGGCCGAGCCGAGCTGAGTCCCACCAGCTGAGCCACAGCTGCTGGGCTTGTGGTTGGAAGTGCAGCTCCTCCAGCACCTGCCAAGATCTTGGCAGCACCCGGTGCAAGTTGGGAAAGATGTCTCTGTGCTCCGCCACAGAAAGGAGCTTCTCCCGCAAACGGCGTACCTGGCAGCAATCCCAGCAGCTGATAGGCAAGACTGGGGAGAGGATTTGCGGCCGATGGTTGAGCAGATACTGGAACTGAGCTTTCTTGCGACGGAGGTTTTTGTCCGACACCCCGTAGAAGGCAACGTGAGGACTGGAGCAGCGCAGGTCAAAATCCTGCCCCAGGGCTTCATCCACCTGCTGGGCCAAACTCTGGAGGCCCTCGTAATCACACTTCTCCTGCCGGGCAATCTGACGGTGGATGTCCAAGCACTTCTCCTCCACCTCCCGCTCTGCACACAGGTCTGCATGGGTGCCAACCATGCACACCACCGCATGCGGCACCTTCGCCCCTAGCCAGTGCAGGAAGTGTCCCACCGAAGGATAAAAGCACTGTGGCATGTAAGTGCTAAGGTTCACCACCAGCACGTAGAGGGCTCCAGGAGAGAGGAAGAAGGGCTGGATCACATCGTAACTTGGGTCTCCTGCCAGCTCGTAAACAATGAAAGTCAGACCCCTCTCTGCATCCGCCGTCCAGTCTGCCACCTCTATGCCTTGGCTACTGCCTGGCAGCCCTGCTGCATACGGAGCCAGGGGCAGAAGGGGCCGTGGCGGTGGAGAACAGCCGAAGTGCGTTTCCCCGTTTGTTTTGGATGAGGGAGATGGCGGAACTTCATTGTGCTGCTCAGCAGCAAAGCTTCCTACCTGGGTCTGCCCAGCAGCTTTTGGGGATGGATTGAAGATCATATCCCACTGCTCAGAGGAAATATATCCGAAATGGGAGCATTTCAGGGATGAAGCCTCTGGCTGCTCAACAATGGGACGGTGGTGTGGCTGTGCTTTTGGAGACAGAGGCTGGGGCAGATTTCTCAGGGGCCGTATGAAGCACCCCCTGGCCTGGCCTTTCCCAGAATCCTGGTTGGCTGCAGTTAAGGGTGAATCTGCCTGCCCCTGGCCCTCCTCCTCCTCCTCCTCTTCTTCCTCCATGAGGCACTTCCTTAGCAGAGTTTTGCCTGCATTTTTCAGGCCCATAAGGACTAGCTTGAGACGGGGCTTCAGAGCAGGCTGGGAGTGGGCCAGCTCCTTCTGGTAGGCCGCAATGTACGGGATGCCCTTCATGCACACCTCGTAGGGGGGCTGGATCAGCGGGTTGTCCTTGACCTTCCAGAGGGTGACCCGGCTGAGTTGCCCAAACCCCTCGGGCAGGATGGCAATCTGGTTGCCCTGCAGCACCAGCTCCTCCAGCTGACGGAGCTGGACGATAGAGTCGGGCAGGTAGCGGATGCGGTTGTTGTCCAGCCACAGCGTGCGGAGCTGGCACAGCTGGCACAGCCCAGCGGGCAGCAGGGTGAGCTGGTTGCGACTCAGGTAGAGCTCCTCCAAGCCCGGCAGGGCCAGCACAGCCGCAGGGAAGTCAGACAGCAGGTTGGACGAGAGGTTCAGCATCTTGAGGCGCTGCAGGCAGCCGAAACCCGCCGGCAGGGCCCTCAGGCGGTTCCCGTCCAACATGAGGCTCTCCAGGCTGCCCAGCTGGCACAAGCCCTCCGGCAAGGCCGCCAAGCCCGTGCCGCTGAGCCACAGGATTTTCAGGCGCGGCAGGGCGCCGATGCCCTCGGGCAGGGCTCGCAGCAGCCGGTTGCCGGAGCAGTCCAGTTCCTCCAGCGCGCCCAGCTCCAGCAGCACCCGGGGGAAGGCGGGCAGCAGGTTGTGGTCCACGTCGAGGGCGCGCAGCTGCTGCAGGCGGGCCAGGGCCTCCTCGGGCAAGCGGCGCAGGCGGTTGAAGCTCAAGTCCAGCTCCTCCAGCTGCCGCAGCTCGCCCAGGCCGGCGGGCAGCGTCCCGTCGCCGTCGGCGCCCAGCTGGTTGTGGCTGAGGCTGAGCTTCCGCAGCCCGCGCAGCAGCGCCAGCGCCAGGCCGTCGTCGCGGAGGCCGCGGAGGCGGTTGTGGCTGAGGTCGAGCTCGGCCAAGCGGCCCAGGTGCCGAAGCGCGGCGGCCGAGGGCAGCTGAGAGAGCCGGTTCCTGCGCATCGAGAGGACGCTCAGGCTGCTGCCCACGGCGGCGCACAAGCCCTCGGGCAGCTCTTCCAGGCCGCGCCCGCTCAGGTTCAGCGTCTCCAGCGGCGAAGCCGGCGGCGGCGGCGGCGGCTGAGAGGGCTTCGGCTCCGGCTCTGCCTCCGGGCCGCTCTCCTCCCGGGAGGCGCCCAACTCGAGCTCCAGCTGCTGGAGGTTGCTGCGCAGCTTCCCGGCGCGCAGGGCGGCGTCTCGCCACAGCCGGGCCGCCTCCTCGGGACGCTCAGTCTCGGCCATGGCGCCGGCGGCGGCGCGGTCCTAGGGCGCGCGGAGACGAGAGTCGAAAAGGGCCCGGGCAGCCCCGCTGCCGCCGGGAGCCCCTCCGCAAGCCGGGCGGAGCCGCTCAAGCCTCGCGGGGGACCGGGCCGCCGCGCTCGCCATGGGGGAGGCTGCTTCTGGCGCTAGGCGAGGAGGCTGGGGTCGCGCGTGGCCGCGGGGCGGTCCCGTCTCCTGCGCCTTCGCCGCCGCCGCACTCGGCGGAGCATCCTTTCTCCTTGGGCGGCCGCTCCCAGCCAGGCGGCGCCGGTGGACTCCCGAACTGGGACTGGCGAGGAGGAGGAGGAGGCGGCGGGTGCAGCGGTAGCAACGGCAGCAGCAGCGCCGCCCCTCGGCACGTAAGTGCGCGCCGGGCCGGAGCCGCCCTTGGAGGAGGAAGAAAGGGCGCGCCCGGCTGGCGCTGCTGCTGCTGCTTTGCCGCGTCCCTGCTGCTTCCGCAGGGCCCGGTTAAACGATCCTCGTCGGAGTCACTCCACTTCCTACACGCCTAAGGGCTGCCCCGAACGCGGCTTGCATCGAGAGCCATTGCGTCGGATTTGTGTCCTTATATGGATGTTGGTGCCATTTACACACGTACGCGGCGCAAAACCGAGTTCGCCAGGCAGTCGGAGTTTGAGCGCTTTCAAGCCACCGTTTCATTGGGAAGAAGTCCACGTGCCTGTGAACGGGCTCAAGCCCTGGAATGAAATTCTAAAGGAAGGATCCCCACTGAAATGAATGGGGAGCCAAGCAAACACAGGGCTATGCTGCTTTTACTACAACAGCCAGGCTCAAATTCCCTGAACTGGGATTCTGGTGATCCCACTTCAGTGTAAGAAGGGAAGAGAAAGGATAGGAAGTCATTTTGGGGTTACAGAGAGACAAGCTCCATCGCACCGGGGGTTAACACGCTCCCTACCGTCGCTTCTCCACCCCTGTTTTCGCTCCTCAGTTACTTCCTCTTTTCAAGTACCCAACAAGCAGAAGGCCCATTGAATCCGCTGTTCTAATGGCGCTGCTTCTCCTGCACACAGCACGAGAGAGCAGCGATTCTGAGTTTAAAAAAACATTGGACTTAAAGAGGGGTGGGTTTTTTGTCACGTAAGGAAGGCCAGAAAGGTCAGAAGGCGTGCGGGAGGCAGACCACGTCATTTGAGGGACCTGAGCAAACTCCGTGAGTGCCCAGTAAGGAGTGTGCAATAAAACGCCTATCGCATGGAAGGTTCACAGCTTTGAATTTTCATTTACTTCCTATTTTTATCCAACCTGAGCTCAGAATGGCGCGCAATTGTATGCTACCTCCAATAACCCTGTGAGGTAGCTTAGGATGGCAGATAGCGGCTGCCCAAGGTCAACTAGTAAGCCTCGTGGTTGTATAGGAATTTAAACCCACATTTCCCTGGCCTTGGAGAGGACAGCACTCTAACCATGGCTGCCCTATCACTTGGCTGTGACATCATAGAGGGGATGACCTGCTTGTATGGTTGAGCTGACACAGGTCTAGCAGTAGAGAGAGCTTTGGGGGCACCTCAGATTACCTTCAGCTGCAAAATCATGAAGCAGTGACCAATGCACATTGTGTCAGCAAGTTCAAAGGCCACAAATCCTTGTTTGCAACCCCATTGGATTCCTGTATGGATGGTGTCCCAGAAATAGTGTCCCAGAAACAGTTTTCTTGACAATCCCTTTGACCATCGCCCTACTTGAGAATCCCCCAACCACCAGCCATAGTATTTCTAAAGGATAAACATCCCAAAAATCCAAAAATAAAGACATCAAAAAACCAGGAGTTAATTTGAGCCTTGACTTCAGGCCTCTGTTTGAAGGGCTGTCCATTCCAACCCTGCCTTAAGAATAATAATAATATAATAATACCCAAGAAGAGAGAGCAGGTGCCCTGAAGTTGCCCATCAACAGGTAGCACCTGGGCAGCAGACCAAGGAGGCACACAAGTCACCTAGTCATTTTCCCCCCAGGATGATGCAGTGTGCTGTGTTTCTATGTAAATTATAGTCATCGTTTCTAGATTTGGTAAATTTTCTAAAATACATATAAATCTGCACAATCAAATCTGTGTCCTATTTTTGACAATGTATAATTGGCTACCCCAAAACAGACCCACAAGCTAACACCCCATAACCTACTCATGGCCTGCAAGGAAGAGACAAGGACCTGGATTTCATGACAGGTATGGCTCATTGTGGGTTATTTGGGGGTTAAACAACCCTCACAACCCTATTAGTAATTGAGGGGTAAGATAGGGTTGAATAATCCAGGATGGCTAGGTTTGCATGGAACAGTGCAACCCCCAATCACTTACATATCCAAAATGGTGTCCACACACGTCTGACACATACTAGTTCATCGTGAGTTAAATACCTTTAGAACAAGTTGCCATCAGAGGTCTGCCATACTCTGTCATTACAGGCTTTTAAGAAGAGCTTGAAAACTTATTATTTTACCATGGCCTTCTCTTGATATGACTGCTATTACTGCCACTGTTGCTGCTGGGTTTATTGTTAGCTTTTATTGTTTTTATTGCTATTTTACTATTATTGTTTTTATTGCCGGTCATATTTTAACTGTTTGTATGTATTTTATTGCTGTAAGCAACCCTGAAAGGCAGCTAATAAATATTACAAGTAAGTAACCCATGATGAGTTGGCCATGCCATGTGAACCAGGTCAGGGAGGCAATTAGAAAGGGAAGGACCCTAACTAACCAAACATCCTTGGTTTAAATGCAACGCTGTGTGGACTAGCCTTCCCCATCTGGCTCTCTCCAAATGTTTTGGCCTACAACTCCCATCAGTCTCAGTCATCAAGGCCAATGGCCAGGAATGATGTAATAGGCAAAACCACCTGAAGGCACCCAGGTTGGGGAAGACTGGTGGAGATGAATCCCCCCAAGTTCTACACCTAGATAATCTGCTCTCACAACGTTATGTCAATATCAAGAAACACTGCCTCCTGCTACCCCATCACAGAGAAGCAGTCTGCAAAGCTTCACAGGGAATCGCTTAGGCAGTATGGGTTGGTTGATCAGGCCTGCTTGCAAGGCGTTCTGCAGAGTAAAGATTTAGCATCAAGGATGAACTGAAAGGGAGCTAAAGGGCACCCAGGGACTTGACTCAGAGGGAGGCTGAAGAACCTGGGCCACTCCTAGAGACAGCAAAGATGAATAAAGCGAAAGTACAAACCTTTCAACGAAGCCCTTCTGTCCTCAGATCGGGCCAAGATTAATGCCAGAGCTCTTCTCTTCCAAGATAAACGGAAAGGAATGTAGAGGCAGTATGCTGCCTTGGGGCGTTGAACTGCCATCAAATAATGTCTTTTACCATCTCCAATATGAGAACCTTGAGGAGAATTAGCAGCCTTGGGTGACTTGTGAGTTTATCCAGATTCCTCTCCCAAAAGATCTGAACTTCAAGGTTTGGAGTACAGTAGTTCCTCCTGAGAATGATCTACAGGTGTTTCCACTCTGATAGTATCCAGTTGAAGCCGAGACTGCCAGACCACTGTGGTAGATGATCCTGGCTTGAGGTCATAATCAGGAGCCTTGGAGACTGGGTCACAATAAGGGTAGGTTGTTTAACAGCCCACTCCTAGCCGTGTTCACTCAGCAATGCTTCACTGTTCAGTGGCACACACTGGCCCTGTTCAGAAGTCACCATAATCCACGGCTTTAACCACAATGAATGAGGCTTTTTGCCTTATTCACCCTGGTTAAAGCTGTGGTTTTAAGTAGCCTTCTGACCAGGGCTACTGTCACGTAAGTGCACATAGGATTACAAGCCTAGCCACAGAGGCACTGTTTGTTCTGCTGTAGCCACACGCTTCCATGTAGGATTGGGTTGCCTATATTTGAAATAGCTTATTGAACTAGTCTGTTGTATTTACTTCAGGTTTTGCTCACCTTTCCATTTACAGCAACATACTCAAAGCAGCTAACTTAAGAGACAAAACCAAATGTTGACACTTTTTTTTAAAAAAAACAACACATCAAAAAGATAATGGCAAATCAAAAAACGTAAAAAGCAACTTCCAAAAGGAGCAAAGGAAAATCACACAAAAGAGGGAAGTCTTCTAAATGTGTGGGGAGGGGCAGTTCCCCATCCTGTGCATTGCAGCGGAGAAGGCTCTTTTGCCGTATTCTTGCCAAACGTGCCTGTGACGCCGGTGGGACAGGCAGAAGAGCCTCTCCTACTGAACGGAGCAGAGCAGCAGTTTCGTGGGGCGGAGAAGGTCCTTCAGATATCCTGGTCCAAATGATTTAGGCTGATAAAGAGGATAACCAGCACTTCCCTTTTGGCCCAGAAACAAACTGGGTCAAAAGGGAATTCGGTATAAGGGTAGAGTCACTATGCTGTAAAAAAGGGGAAAGGGCGATTCTGGTTAAGAGTCTTGCCACTGCAATTTGAACCAGCTGAAATTTCGGGAGGCTTTTCAAAGGCAGCCCCATATAGAGCACGGGGCAGTAATCCAATCCCAGTCTAACGCATGTGACTGAGGCCAGATTTGCTTCCTCCAGAGCTGAGCCCGGCTGGCACACCAGCTTAAGCTGGGCAAAGGCTCTCCTGGCTCCCACGGCCCCCGACGCATCTAACAGCAGTGCTTGGATCCAGGAGCATCGCTGGACTGCTGATCTTGCTTTTCAAGGGAGCATCATCCCATCCCAAACAGGCTGAATCCGTATCAATGCTCCTACTAACCAAGACCACTTCAGCCTGGTCCATATTGAGTGTCAAGTACCCTACGTGGGGTGGTTCGAAAGACCAGAAGATGCTGTTGTAATATTGTTCCAGGATCTAGTTCAGTATTGCCTGCTGACTAGCTGTGGTTCTCCCAGGTTTTAGACAGGAGACTTTCCCAGTGTTGGAGACGCTGGGGAGAGCTGGTGTCATGGGAAGACATAGTCAAGCACCTGCCATGCTGCAGCAGGGATGACAAGGCCCCCTGGAGTTGCCCCTCTTCACCATTACGACCTGCTGGTTCTGGCCCAGACAACAGTGGTGGAAAGGAGGAGGAGGAGGAGATGAAACTGCCTACTCGCTCACTGGCCCTGTCTGGCAAGCAGGCAAGTGATAGCAATGAGGAGGAGAAGGAGCGGCAATAGCAGCTGGTGGCAATAGGGGTGAGAATGTGGACTCAGTGAGGAGGGCTCCCATTTAGGTTCCCTTGCCCAAGGGGCCTAAAACCTGGAGAAGGCCCTGATGGCAGGAATTGAATCTGGGACCTTCTCTGTGCAAAGCACGTGTTCTGCCACGGAACCACAACCCTTCTTCGCAGTGCCCTTGGCCCAAGGTCCCTCCCCCCTCCTCCCCCTCACACCCTTATTTTGGTCGAGCAAGTGATGCACACAGGGATGTTAAACATGCTTGAGCGGCTGAAGGGTCAGATTTAGAAGGGATGGAAATGAAGGTGTCATTTAAGCCAGGACCACTTCTTGGAATTGAAGGACGGGGCTTAGCAGAACTAGCAGCTGTGGCTGGATACGGGTTCCTAGATGGACAATCCATTTTTGCTTTTAGCTTTCAGACATGACTACGGTTTGGGTTACACTGACCAGGAAATGTAGGGCAATGTATTTTAAAGCTAAGAGCCTTGCATGTGTTGGGAGGGTGACCGGATAAAAAAGTAAGACTGGACTCCCATGTATTTGTGCATCTTTCTTCTCCTCTACATGGCACAGTGCACCATCAGCCAAAATTCCTCAGTCTTCACTCCCATTCAAGAGTACTGCCCTCCTCTGTATTTCGTCATCTGATGCATTAGTTTCAACACTGAATTATAGTATTTGTTATATGTGGCCTTCCATAGTCCAGCCTTTTTTTCGCAGCCGTTGTCCCAGTACTACTATTCCGGAATGAGTGACTTCAAACTTGGGACCACATACACTCATTAGCAGAACAGCTATAGCAAAGAGGAGTCCAAGTTGCTGTAATTGGGAGTTTCCAGGAATGCAACATGCTACTTTAAGTCCGCACTTTAGACGTTTTCTGATCATGAGAAATGCAGCTTGACCCAAAGTTACTTTCCTCAGAAGTAGGTCCCCCTGGCTTGCTCCCTAACAAGTGTGCTTTAGGGAAGGTCCGCAGCTCAGAAGTAGAGTGCATGATTTGTATGCACAAGATCCCAGGTTCAGTACTTGGCAGTTCCAAGTAGAAAGACCTCTGTCTCAACCCTGAAGAGACACTATCACTATAGTTACTTTAGGGTGGATTCCTGCATTGAACAGGGGGTTGGACTTAATGGCCTTATAGGCCCCTTCCAACTCTACTATTCTTTGATTCTATGGCCCCCCAGTTATTTTGGCCTACACTCCCATGAGCCCTAGCTAGCATAGCCAATGGTGAAGAATAATGGGTGTTGTAGGCCAAAACAACTCAAGGGCCACAAGACACCCACCCCTGCTGTAGACAATACTGAGCTAGATGGATCATGGTTTGACTAACTATAAGGGAATTTTCTAAAACAGGGATGGGAAATGTTGTTGGCCTGCAAGTCCCATCAGTACTAGCCAGCATATGAGGGATGGTGGGAGCTGCAATCCACCAACAGTGGGAGGGCCACACACATTCTCCTTCCCTTCCCTTTATGTTTCTATGTTTAGGATGGCAGCCATGAGGCCCAGCTCTTTGCATGAGTATGGTGGGTCTTCCTCCCATGTAAGTATACATAGGATTGCAGTTTTAGGCCAACCAGCCAGGAATAAGAAGAGTAGTACAATTTCATTGAACAGATTAGAAGGGGAGGCATTATCATGGTCCCCCGCTCCAAATAAGTTAGTTTGAGAACAAGTCAGTGTCTCAAATCAAATGTGATGATCCTGCCTTGTTTTCACTAACCAATCTTTATACAATCTTTTCACTAACCAATCTTTATACAAGCCACAGATTCCTGTGTTCATATATCACAGGGAACTGTGGTTAGTTTAAAATGCAAAGTAGATCCTTTGATCTTGTCTTGTGTTGCACAAAAGAAGGAGGCTTGTGCAGACTCTTTTAAACAGCAAATAACAAAACCACAAAGCAGCACAGTCATACTTGTAAACAGTCACCCAGTTGCCTGTGGCTAGTAAAGTTTACTTACAGGTGTCCAAAAGGAGATTTTATAAATCATAAGATAGTTTATTCATTTGTTTTTCTCACGGGCTAATGTTGTGGTATAATTAAATGCCTAAGGTATGTGTGCACAGGTAGGTTAGTAAAAAGCAGCATATTTTGCTTTTATACTATTATTATTATTATTATTATTATTATTATTATTATTATTATCTCTCTTTTCTCGCTCTTGACAGTTTTTCTAGATGAACATGACTGGCTTTGCCAAGTCATGCTGTCTTCTCCTGATTCAGCAATTTCCTGACTAATGGACATGTTTTAAGTACAACTGCATTCTGGATGTTGGTGTGGATGTATTTTGGTAGGCCCGGTTTCTGAAGGTTTTGTGTAAAAAAAAATTGACTGATGTGACTAACAGAATAATGGCAACTTTTTCCTGTTGCTATAATTCTTGAATTTCCACAGCCAGTGGTGTATATTTTTCTCTCTTTTCCTCTCCTTCTTCTTCATCATCATTATTACTATAAAATAAAAATCAAGTTATGTGGCTGTGTTCGTTTGTTGAAGAAAGAACAGCGTGTTACGTCACCTTCAAGACTAACGAATTCATTCTTGTGGTCCAGAGCTCAAGTTATTGCAAATATGAAGTGGACTAAGTGTGTGTGTGTGTGTGTGTGTATACATTAGGGCGACCATATGAAAAGGAGGACAGGGCTCCTGTATCTTTAACAGTTGTATTGAAAAGGGAATTTCAGCAGGTGTCATTTGCATATATGGGGAACCTGGTGAAATTTCCTCTTAATCACCACAGTTAAAGGTGCAGGAGCTATACTAGAGTGACCAGATGCAAAAGAGGGCAGGGCACCTGCAGCTTTAACAGGTGTGATGAAGGGGAAATTTCACCAGGTTCTCCATATATACAAAAGACACCTGCTGAAATTCCCTTTTCTATGCAACTGTTAAAGATACAGGAGCCCTGCCCTCCTTTTCATATGGTCACCCTAGTATACATACATACACCCACACACGCCCTTCTGCCCATTTGGTATGATGGTCCAACTGTTCTCAGTCAGAAAAAAAAAGTTTCAGTTGAAAAGAAATCAAAAATCTGCACTGCCTTTCTCAGTTCTTAGCACCAGCTGGGAGTGGCTTTAATTAATGCAGCTTCCACACCCCTGAGCAGAGATGGAGTTGGCAGGGTGGCATGGGAACAGCTGCCTCAGGAACAACTCCAAAGTAAATAATCATCAGTGTTATATGAGCTTGCACACGCACCCAAGAGTTGTTACAATAAATGGTGCATGTGCTAATATAAACTGATCTCTTTAAAACAGTGGGGCATTTCTCTATTTTTCTAATGAGCCAACAGTTCGGTCCCAGTACACCAGTAGGATTTCCTCTTCCCCCCTCCCCTTGGGAGAGTGCTGAGTGCTGTTGAACGGAGGCAGTTGTGTATATATTATTCATGCCTCTCCAAAACACAAAGGTGGAAGCAGAGTGCTTGAACAGCACACATACAACAAGCACGCTTGCTATGCACAGCCTGGAACAGGAGAGATTTTGGGAAACGCCTGGACAGCAGTTTATTCTCTGCTGTCTGTAAGAACAATTTTGTAAACTGCCCAGAGAGCTTCGGCTATTGGGTGGTATAGAAATGCAATAAATAAATAAATAAAGTCTATCATAAAAAACCTTTCATCCTCATTGCCAGCTGAAGCAATGCTTAAGCACATTTCACTGTGTTTTCTCCCATTCGTTGCTTCGTGCTCTCATGATTTCTGACCTCTCTCCCTCTGCTAGCTCACTTGTGGTTGAAATTCAACTCATCGTTGAAATTTGGAAGCTCCTCAGGGCAGGGATCAGATTCCTCCCCCTTACATTACTTTGTAAATCACTCTACAAATGGATAGTGCTGCATAAACTATATTTATTACTGCCTTTAATAATGATTTAAATAATAATAATCCCATTAAAGTTCTTAATTCACAACGTAAAGGTTGACAGCCACAACAGGTGGGTTCTCCTTCGCTGGAAGTATTTAAGCACAGGCCGAGCAAAGATCTGTCAGGGGATGCAGTGGCTGCATCGGAAATCTGGGGTTGAGCAGGAGGTTAGACTAGATGACCTTCAAGATACCCTCAAGGCCACCACAACAATAATTCTAACAACAACAACAACAACAAAAAGCTGGCCCAAGAGATTTTGTAGTGGAAAATTCACCACACACCCATGGGGCTCCATCCGTGGGGAAGTTCTCCCATGCATATTTCACTTTAGTGGGTCTTATGCAGAAGAATTTCCCCAAAGGCTGTGCCTCGTGGGTGAGTTCTGCCCGGCTCGACTCCACTGCCTTTAAAGGCACCTGAAATCCACCGCCTGAGGCAATTCCTGACATTGCCTCATGACAGGGCCTCTTCTGAAATAAAGACGCACAACAACAATGACAAGTTTAAACATCGTAATCAAAATAGGGAGACTAGATTCACTGCTGTTTCTCCTCCTCTCCCTCAGCTTTTAACAGACACGTTGCTGGGTTCTTCATTTCATCGATGACTGACTGATTTCCTCTCTTTTGTTTGTAGTGGTAAAGGTGGCAGTGCAGAAACGCTGGATTTTCTCAAGCACGCTGACAAGGAGATCAGGAATGAGCTGGCAGGTGCTTTAACGCTGGAATGACGCATGGTGTGCGGGGAAACACAGTGGCAGCCCGGTGATCCGGCCCAGGGCCGACAGAAGCTGAGATACACCTCACCCCAACTTATAAGGGCGATTCACAAACATGGCTTGTGAATCCAGTCCTGGGCCTAAAGGCAAAAAAGATTGTAAGTGGATTCTCACAGCTGGGTAAGTCCTCACATGATGTCCTAAGCAATTTACAGTTGATCCTATGAATATTGACTCATTTCAGGAAGAGTTATTCCCAAAGGAAGCCTGCATGAGCTTGTGGTTGGTCTGTCTGACTATCGGTTTCTTTCTTTCTTTCTTCCTTTCTTTCTTTCTTTCTTTCCTTCCTTCCTTCCTTCCCTGGAGCTCCTATCAAGCACACTCATCACTGAGCTGCTGAGGGCACAATCCTATGCATGATGGCTGGAGCACGCTAGAAGTCAGAGGCCTTTTTTCTATCTAGACTTGCATAGGATTGTGCCTTAAAGATTGCTGAACGGGAGCGAAGATCCTGGGTTAGGAACTCCATTCTTGACAAACACCTGTAAAAGAGGAACAATTTTTTTGGCTGGGGGCAGTGTGTGCGTGTGTGTGAGTGTGTGCGTGTTGGTTTTGGGTACTATGTGAAAATGAGCATGAAAAAATCTCATGGAAAAACACTGTAAAACATTACGGGGGGCTCCTTGGGGGTGTTTTTTACAGAACTGGGAGGGGGGATGACTTTCCCGACTGGCAGCCCCTTTCTTTACCAGGGTCCCCTCCCCCAACCAAAGAATTACTGATAGGCTACTACCATTAGGATACATGTCTTGTCCAAGTGTTTCTTCAACTGTTCCGCCTTTCTACCCCTCCCCAAAATCTCATGCCCTGTAGTACCTGCTGGTGCCTTGAAAAGAGCCATTCTTCGTGTTCCTTGAGTCCTTTTCACATTCCTGGCTGTCCCGGATATCCATCGTTCCCGTCATCTGCTGCTGCTTCCAGTTTTAGAGGCTGCCTGCTTCGCTTGGTGAAATCCCTCTAAGAACCATGAAAAATTGTCCAGTGAGGCCTAGCAGTTGAACTACTGCATGTGTTGCGGGCGGAGGGCACAAAGTGTTCCCACTCCAGGCCACTGGGAACTTCATGGGCCTCTCCCCTGGTGCGGGGTCCTCCAAGAAGTCCTTCCCCCCCCTTGATTCCTCCTGGGGTTCCTTACGTGTCCCTCTTTCTTCCGCCCCCTCTCTCTAGCCCTGTGGCCCCTAGTGCTCCAAGCCAACTTCCCAGAGTCCAACCAAGTGCTTGGCAGGGAGCGGGTCCCCTCCCTTGAGGGCCTTCTCCTTGGCCCCCTCTTGCCCCCTTACCTGTGCCTGCTTCCGTTGCTTGCGCTGCTGCCACTGCTACCTGGTTCTGTCTTCACCTGCCACCCGCAGGACCAACTCCGAGCAGCCGGGAGATGGCCCAGACAGGAGGAGGGAGGGAGGGAGGGAGGGAGGGAAGAAGCACAGCTGAGTCTCGGCAAGGGACAGGAGGGGAGGGGAAGAGGGAGGGGGCCCAGCCCAGCCCAGGGGGTCACGGAGGGGGCTGCATCCCGGAGCATTGCCGTGGAGGGCATCAGTGGTGCTCCACTCGGGCGTGGGAGAGGACTTACGTTTCTTCAGTCTTCCTCCACCCGGTCTGGAGACATCTCACTGCAAAGAGAAGGCGCCAGAAAGCATGAGCCCCTCCGCCAAGACAAGGCTGCCATCCCACCCGCTCCTCCCTGAGGCCCCCCTGGGCACGAGGGACTGCTGAGCCCCGCACTGGGCTGAGGGGCCCTTCCTGGCCAGAGCTCAGCCTGTGCCCTCATGGGACTGCGAAGGAGGGGCAACGTGTCCTCCCCTAAAGGGAGAGGAAAGAGGAAAGCGTACCGTTGTTTGGCACCTCGAAGAGCCGCGTGGAAGGCACGGAGGGGAGTCCTGCTGGTGACCACAGCTGCAAGGAGAGCAAATGTGCATCAAGGCCCCTGGCTTCCATTTCCGCTGAAGCGGCCAGAACCCATCTCAGCCCTTTCCCTGGGGAAGGGGACGGGGAGCCGTACATGTTTGGCAGGCTAGCTGCTCGGGCCACGGCGCAGTCCGTCCTCCTCTCCGGGTTCGTCCAGAGGCTGCAGCTGAGGGCTGAGGGCTCAAGCAGGGATGGAGCGGCCCCGGTGCTTGAAGCCGGAGATGGCGGCCGGCTGGGAGGAGGTGAAGCCGCAGGTGGGAACTGGCCAACAGAAGATGGAGCCAGAGATGGAGGCTGGCTAGCGGACGGTGGCGCCAGAGGTGGAAGCTGGCCGGGGGAAGCTGGGCTTTCGCTGGAGGCAGAGGCCTCCTCCCACACCTCCTCCTCCTCGCAGCACGCCCTGGCAGGTGTTCTTTGGCACTGGCCACTGCTCTCCCTGGAAATACAAAACGAAGGACGGGTTCACAAGACCTTCTCCCTCTTGCAGAGAAGCTGAGCCTGAAAAGGTCACCCAGGCTTTGCAAGGGCTCCCGGACCCTCCTAGCCTCAGAGGGCCTTCCTGTCTCCGGCTTTGGGACCGCAGGGTGCCAATCGCAGGGAGAGGCCGGGCCCTGGACGGCGTGGGTCGTCTCCCTGGGCAGACTGGGCCACCCAGCAGGAACGACCTCTGGGATGAAGGACGCTGACCTGCTGGGGCTGATGGAGAGAGCCCCCTCAGCTATGCAGCTGAACCCTTCGAAGTGCATCTCCAAGGCATCTGCAGCACTTGAGCTGAGAAGGGAGATGTCACGGACGGACTTCGGGTCAAGCCGGTGTTGTTTTTCCACGGGGCCGAGGGGAGATGTCATCCGTCGCTGGAGCAGGTCTTCCCACGCGAACTCCTGGAAACAAGCCCGGTGGCCAGGCCAGTGACTTCTTCGCTGAAGCAACCAGCATGGACACCCCACAGAAAATTTCCCAGGCCCACAACCCACCAAGGCCAAAAACAGAGACCACGCCTTCTCACCGTGTGCTCCCAGCAACGGAGGAAGGCAGGGAGGTGGGGGGGGGAGAAGGAAGGGGAGGGGCAGGAAGCCCCACGTAGGCTGTCGGGTTCCTGGGGAAGCAGAAGACTTCAGAGCGGCGGGGAAATGCTGCTCCGCTCCTCACCCCTGACCACGTACATACCTGGAAGAAGAGGTGGCCCTTGACGTCAGCCGCATCACGCTTTCCGCTGCCCAATCTAGCTTGGGGGTTCTTCTGCATTAGCTAGAAAACAGTACGGGCACAATCAGGATCGGCTGCCCGGCCGCCCACCGAAGGCAGCGGCCCACCGAAAGCCAGGCTGGACGACCCGCTCAGGATGTGCTGTGGGGGCTGCATTGCTCACCTCGGAGGCCCCAGCCCAGGATTGGACAGCCCACCATCAATTAGTACGTGGCAAGGATGAATTCCTCATCCTCTCACCTGGGACATGATGGAAACGGCTTCCTCCGACAGAGCTGCTGGATATTTCACGGGGGCTGTGATGATGTTGGCCAGCAGTCTCAGGTTGTCTCCATCAAACGGGTTCTGAAATGCAGGAGAGGAAACGCAAAGGGTCAGCCAGGGAAGGGAAGTCACAAAACTCTCGATTCACCCGCCTGGGAGGTTGGACCAAGGTCACCCTCAGCTACCAGCCTGGAAATCCATCTCTTATTAGCCCTGAAAGGCAAACTGTTCGTCCCGGTGACTTCAGGCTCTCTGCTTGGGCTGAACGACAGGCTTCCTGGAATCCGTGCCGTGTAGGTGAACCCAAGAGTCCCAAGGAGAGGCATTGAAAGAGGAAAAGGGGGCTGGGTGGGAAGGTTGGCCCCACTCCTCCTGGCGGCGGATGGTTCTTCCCCTCAACTCCCGGGCCCTTTCCTTTCTTTCACGGCTCAGCCCCTGCTCCTGTGCTTACCTTTCCGGTGAACAGCTGGTAGATGACAACCCCGAGGCTCCACCAGTCGACGGATCTGGTGTACGGCTTGCGGTTGACGATCTCGGGGGCGATGGTTTCAGGGGTGCCACAGCGACTCAAAGCCCTGTCCCCGTAGCCGATGCCTGGAATAAATGAGGGCAGGGTGTTACTAACAGAAAGCGTCCCTTTGCCCCCCCTGCTCCAGCCAGCCAGCGCCTGAGCTCTGCCCCAGGATCAAGGGCCTCCCACATACGCCATCCGGTTGCCATTACCTTCTTTGCAGAGGCCGAAGTCCGTGATCTTAATGTAGCCGTCCCGATCGATGACGAGGTTGTCCAGCTTCAGGTCCCTGAGCCACGGACGGGATGAGGCTGCAGTGAGCGGGAGGTCTCCCAGAGGGAAGCTCCCCGTTGATCCACCCCTTAGGCTAGCTTGTCTGGGACACCCTGAAGGCCCCCTCCTCTCGCTCCCATTTGCTAGCTGGAAGTGGCGCCCTGGTGGCACCCACTTTCGACTCTACCGACGTGATTCCTTCTGGGCAAAACAAGGCTAGAGGCTCCTGGACAAAGAGAGGCTTGAAGCTCATCGTAAGAAGAAGAGGATATTGCCATGGAGCAATTACACAGCAGCCTTTCAGGGTCCACAAAGGAGTTCGCGATGCTGCTTGGAGCAGCGGTAGGGAAACAGACAGAGACCCGGCAAACATAAAGGCAAAATCCAGCCTAAGTCCTACTTAGAGTAGACCGATTGAAATCAATAGGACGTAAGTCAGACATGACTGACTTAAAGTTCCATTCATTTCAATAGGTCTACTCTAAGTAGGACTTAGGTTGGATTTTGCCTTTATGTTTGCCGGGTCTCTGTCTGTTTCCCTACCGCTGCTCCAAGCAGCATCGCGAACTCCTTATCAAGAGGCAGGGGTGGGCAACGGACAGCCCATGGGATCCATGTGGCCCCCACCAACCTTGCCGTACAGCCCCCACCGCGCCACCAAACTTCATGGAGGGGTAAAAAGGCAAAATTTAGCTCAAAAACTAAACTAAAATTTCAATGGGCTGATTCTTATGTTGGATGTTGCCCAATGGTTACAGCACCTTGCCTGCAAGCAGTGCAGAAACCCAAAGGCAGTGGGGTTCTAACTTCCTGCCCTTTCCGTCTAAATATCTGCCTGCTGTGGCAATCCAGTGTTTCCCTCACCCTCCTCTGACGATGTCATTCTGACAGATACCCTACCTGTAAATGATGTTAGATGCATGAAGATGTTCCAGGCCAAGCGTGATGCAGCCGACACAGAACCTATCCAAAAAAAGACGGGGAGAAATTCAGGCCCTGTCTTGCTGTGGGGACCGCATCCGCTGAGCCGTGGCTACGAGCCAGGATGGCTCTACGTGGCCACCGAGGCCAGGGGCAGCTTCCCTGCCAACCCCTGTCACGGCATGGAGGGCTCCAGAGACCCTCACCTGACCCAGGGCTCCTTGAAAGGCTTCCTCTTCTTCTTCTGGCGGTAGTGCCGCAGGTCTCCTCCGGGCGCGTACTCTACCGCCATGGCAACGTGGGTGGCAGTCTGGAAGCACCCAAAGAGGTGGATGACAAAGGGGTGCTTCCGCTGCGTGTTGCCCTCCAGCACCCGCTTCTCTGTTTCCAGCCTGCAAAGCCAAAGGAAGGAAGGAGAGGAGAAGGAATGAGCAGGGCGGCTGCGCTGGGCAGGGACCTGGGCTCCCAAGCGCCAGGAGCCAAGGGGACGGTTCACGGGGGAACCTCGAGCGGGGAGCCAGCAAGGCACCCGCCCAGCGCCCACAGCCCCCGCCTGGGACCCGGCTGGGCTTGTCCAAAGCACCTCCTCCTCCTCCTCCTCAGGAGGACCTTGTTCACAAGGCAGGGAGGCCCTTCCCACTTACCGCCTGATGTCTTCTACTGCTGCCTTCCTCAGGGTCTTCACGGCCAGCAGCGTCTTCCTGGGCCTGTATTCCGCCAGGAAGACCTGAAAGAGAGGGGAGGTCTCAGCCCCAGCCTGCCTTCCACCCCCACCGGAAAGCTGCTCCTCTGCACTCTGGCTCACTTACCTTCCCGAAACCTCCTTGCCCCAGGACTGCCAGGAAATCGAAGTCCTGGATGTTGAGGGCAGTCCTCTGAGATCTGCAAAAAAAGAGGCCAGAAGTCGGGAATGCCTGGAGAAATCCCGGCACTCCAAGGCCGGAGGGAGGGGGGGCAGAATCGTGCACGCCCACAACCCCCCCCCCCGCTGTCTTTCTCACCTTCTTTCCAGTTGGCTCTTCTCTTGGCCACTGGGGCCTGGGCCTGCTGGAGGGGGAAAAGGATGGGTGAGAAACCTCAGTGCGGAGGTCCCTCGATGTGGGTGCCGGCAGCTATTCCCCCCCACTTACTCTCACCCAGCTTTCTATTTTCAGAGACAATATTCTGTATGGCTCTTCCATGCAGCCATAAGAAGAAGGCTTGCTAGAGTATGCTGGAAACGGTCATATATGCTACTAGTAACATTCTCCAAATGCCAATCATTATGTAGCTCAAATGGGGCCATCTCTCTCTCTCTCTCTCTCTCTCTCTCTCTCTCTCTCTCACACACACACACACACACACACTGTTAAAGGGGGACAAAACAGGAAGGAACCAAAACCAGCCCAGAAAGGACTGAGCATGCTCAGTGGGCACATAATGCTGAGTGTTGGGTGGTTAGGAATGGAAAACCGGAGTGGGCTGATGGAGAATGGAATGCACCTTGAACAGGGGAATTCCGCACCACAACATTTAGTTGCAGTTTCCACCTGTCTCACATTCTAACCCTAAGTGCAGTCCTGTCCTATAACTTACTAAACGAATCTCCGTTGTGCTTGTCCTCCTTCCTCCTCTTCTTCCGTCCGCAACTTGAGCAGCAGCAGAAACACCTCTTCAGCCACTTCAAGAACCGCATGTCTGCAACCCTAATGGAGAGACACCAGGGGAGACCCTCACTCTAGCGGCTGAGACCTCTCTGCCTTTCACTGCTGTTACAAAGTAGCTCTCTGGTGAGCAGTACTGACTCCGTTTTGAGGCAGCCCCCCCAAAGTCAAGGCGTCTTCATCCCCCACCTCCAGCAGAGATGGGGCAAAGGCACAGGAATGGGTCTGGGAGCGATCCCACAAGGCTAGGTCACGTGTCCGTTTTCTGATAGACGTCTTGAAATGCATTTCTCTAGATTGGGAAGTCACTGCTTTTCTCTACAGGAAAGGGCTTCAGCCCAGGGAAAGGGAAATTGCTTTTAGAGATTCCCTCCCCTGTGTGTGTGTGTGTGTGTGTGTGTGTGCTCCAAGTCTCAGAAAGTCTCCTTCTCAGTCTTAAAACTACTTCTAAGCTTCCACTTGCTCAGCTAATTTCCCCAAAATTAGTTTGTGCATTTGTATCGGTTTGAACCTCAATAAATGTGCCATTGTGGTGTCATCCTATTCAATGGTGTAGATGTCTTTGAGTAAGAATCGCCTTACTTAGCCACAGACGCTCTATTGCCAATGTCTGGAGATTCCTTATAAGCGGGTGTGCAGGTTTGTACACGGGTCTAAGGAGAGCACATCACGTAACAGTTCTGGTGGAGAAGGCAGGCAGACACGCGTCTGTTCATACACACGTTAGCATAGAGTAGTCTTGGCAAGAAGGGATTCTAGTGAAAGGGTCACTGTGTGAATGTTTTCCTGTTTTCTGTTTCCATTGCTGGCTAACACCAATGTGTTTGAAGTCTTGTTGCATGCCGGATGTTTTGCTTAGCCTAAATGTTTGCTAGAACTGTGATGCTAGAACTGCAAAAGTTAGAAGTGCTAGAATGGTTTTGCCAGGTTAGCACCATCCTTTTGAAAGTCAGAAGGGTCTGAAGGGCAGAGTTTTAGTTTGGTTCTGGAGAGCGGCAGTTTGGATCTGGTCCTAAAGACAGGGCGAGCCATCCTCTCTACGCTCAATTGAGCTTCACTTCCTAACCAAGTGAGCCCATGAAACGGCAAGTTTTAAAAGCTCCCCCAGTTCAGTCTCAAGTTCAAGAGAGTGAGAAAACCCAGTCGAATGTTTCCGCCATGCCAAGTTGTAAGGAAACGCCTGTGGCATGTTCAGAAGTAGAAATTGGAAATAGAAAGCCTGTTGAAGAACGCTGCATAGAACAGAAGGAAATTTCTCAAGGGAGTGAAGCAGAACTTGTTTGTTCTCCTGAATTAGTAGCAAAGTCTAATAAAGAAAACCTTGTGTTTGCTAGCCAGCTTTTGTTTCCTAATAAGCAGCCTTTCCATACAGGAAAAAATAACAACGTCAAAAGTAGAGCCTCCAACTGCAGGAAGTGTCTACCTGAAACCTGAATCAAGTTAAAAAATTAACCTTGTTTTCTCCCTAAATTACCAAATGGTCTCAAATTACAGCCACAAGAGAGTAGACAAAGATCGAGAAGCCCAGAAACCTGTGCCACCTGCCTGTGTGAAGCCAATAAAGTTTTTGCTTCCCAACAGCGCAGGTGAAAAAGACTTCACAGCACAGTGCTCCCATGTGCAACTCCCTGCCACTGCTAAGCAGGCAGTGAAGTGGTTATTTGATCTCCATCTTTCTGCATTAATAACCTTCCTTTGTTTAGAAAATCTTGTAGGCAGACTCAAGATCCAAGACTGGAAATGTGATTATGAAGCCGGCACCTACAAGGATGACAAGCATTGGGTAGTCCCTTGTAAGGCACGGGGGCAGCCCCTTCAAGACACCAAGACAGAGCATGGCACTTGCTTAACAAGGCCAAGGGTGTCAACGGCTTGCAGTCCAAAGAATGGAAAGTGAAGCCCCCTGACCGTTGGCCTTTTCCAGAAGCAATTACTCAGTCCCACTTTGCACCCAGGGCATCATTAACTTTTAGAGTAATTGCTTTAGTTTTCTTTATTCTGGCCAGCCGTGCAGGTATGTTTGGGAAACAAGAAATGCCACCCCCAAAGCCCCCTGGTTAAAAGTTTCACTCAGTTTTAATTAGCCCTTGGCAGCCAAGCCAAGAGCATGTGCAGAGTGAAAACTTCATCTGCAAAGAAAAAAAAGATGTCCAGATTCTTGTACATAGTTATTCTTTTGTTATTGCTCTTCATCGATGGAGGGAGTCCACACCTATTAGAGATTCCCCCCCTCTTTTCCCTGCCCTGTGTGTGTGTGCGCTCTAAGTCTCAGAAAGTCTCCTCCTCAGTCTTAAAACTACTTCTAAGCCTCCACTATTTCCCCCAAAACTAGCTTGTGCATTTGTATATCTGTTTGAACCTCCATAAATGTGCCATTGTGGCATTATCCTATTCAATGGTGTAGATTTCTTTGAGTAAGACTCGCCTTACTTAGCCACAGACGCTCTATCGCCAATGTCTAAAGTTTCACGTCACGTAACACTACGATGTCCAAGGGCCCTCATTGACTGTATGCTTCAAATCTCTCTCTCGCTCCCTTTAATTTCATTTTAAAATTAAATGTGTACTTTGAAGAAGGTGTGCCTCCCCTTTCCCTGTCCAAGCCCCATTTTCCCTGAACACCAACTTTTTCGTGGCTTCCTGCCTTTTGTGCAGTCCCCCCCCCCCGGCCCATTCTAAAAAGCTGAATGGAGGGGGGCGAAACAGAAATACCTCTGCTAAGTCTTAGTTACTGGCAGTAAAGGCTGAAATATGCTGGGAATTGTTGTTTGTATTGGGGGGCCTGTCCCTTTCCCCAGAGAGCTGCTCTTAAACGGAATTCGACCTTTGAGTTGAAAGAGGTTCCACACCTGCCTACCCTAAATCAGACTGAAAAATGAACGCTACAGGCCAGTGCCCAAATCCAGCTCATTTCTATGAGTTTCTATGCACCTCCTGACTCTGTCAAACTGAGGTCCAGGACAGAGTGACCGTATGGAAAGAAGGACAGGTCTCCTGTATCTTTAACAGTAGTAGAGAAAAAGGAATTTCAGCAAGTGTCACTGGCATGCATGCAGCACCTGTTGAAATTCCCTCTTCATCACCACAGTTCAAGCTGCAGGAGCCCTGCCCTCTTTTGTATCTGGTCACCCTAGCATAACTCATGCTGCTTTAACTGTTGCGATGAAGAGGGAATTTCACCAGGTGCTGCACGCATAGAAATGACACCTACAGGAGATACAGGAGCCCTGTCCTCCTTTCCATATAGTCACCCTAGTTCAAGAGCCAAAGTAGACACCCTAGAACAATGGTCTTCCACTGGTGGGTTGTGACTCAAATGTGGGTTGTGAGATTAGTCCAAACAGGCCCTAGCAAAGCTGTTGCAGCATATTGGGCAATTTTGAAAGTCAGTCCCATGTTACAGGTTGGGAGTCTGAGGTGGGTTTTGGGTCTGGACCAGTTGAAGACCACTGCCCTACAGCAGGGGTGGGCAACTTGTACAGCCTTAAAGGCTGCATGTAGCATTGGATCGGTGGCCAGGGGCCACACACACACGTCCACACCCCTTTACACACGCACACACACCCTGACTCAGGTCGCTGGAAGGAGGGAGAGGCTTTCACCTCCCCCAGCGAAACTGTTGGGAAAGAAGGCGCCTGGGGATGACTCTCCTTGCATATCCTATTTCCCAGGACTCTCGGTTCTGCTGAGAAACAGAGCACATGAAACAGCTGTTTAGCTAGAGGGACCAGATACAAAAGAGGGAGTGAAAAAACAAGCCGAAGGCAGGGGCGGAGCCAAGGATAATCTTGCAAAATATTATTTGAATAGAAAAAGATGTAATGAAGGTAGTAGGGTGACCATATGAAAAGGAGGACAGGGCTCCTGTATCTTTAACAGCTGCATAGAAAAGGGAATTTCAGCAGGTGTCATTTGTATATATGAAGAACCTGGTGAAATTCCCTCTTCATCACAACAGTTAAAGCTGCAGGAGCTATAATAGAGTGACCAGATGCAAAAGAGGGCAGGGCACCTGCAGCTTTAACTGTTGTGATGAAGAGGGAATTTCACCAAGTTCTCCATATATACAAATGACACCTGCTGAATTTCCCTTTTTAATACAACTGTTAAAGATACAGGAGCCCTGTCCTCCTTTTCATATGGTCACCCTAGGAGGTACCCTACATGTTTCGGACAAAAAACGTCCTTCCTCAGGGCTATTCAAAATGGTTTTTACAGTTGTCTGCTCAATGAAAGCATAGCTTGTTTTTTCACTCCCTCACAGGGTTTCCCTTCTCTTCCTGCATCAGATACAAAAGAGGACAGGGCTCCTGCAGCTTTAACAGTTGTGATGAAGAGGGAATTTCACCAGGGGCTGCAGGCATACAAAGAAATTCCCTTTTCTACACAACTCTTAAAGATACAGGAGCTCAGCCCTCCTTTCCATATGGTTACCCTAATCAAATCCTGCCTGGTCTCCAGCTGGTATGTTTGGGTTTTTAAAAACAACAACAACATTTATTTAAGTGGTTTCCCCCCTCTATAGTTGTGCTTTATTTGCTGCATTTTATTATATTTCATTGTAATTATAATTATTTACCCCCCTTGTTTTTAACTTTGTACACTTCCCACAGAACTTTTGTTATAGGGCAGCCTATCAATAGTAAGAAAATATTTATAAATAAATAATACATTTATTTGTTACCCGCCTCTCCCTCTGGATCGAGGTGGGGTACAACACAAATACAAACACAATAAAATACATATAACTAATTAAAACATTTAAAACTAATACATTATTAAAAGCAGCAAATTATTAAAAGGCATCTTAAAATTCAACTGGGTAGGCCTGCTGGAAGAAATCAGTCTTTACGGCTTTCTTAAATTCCGGAAGACTATTAAGTTGATGAATCTCTCCCAGTAAGCCATTCC
This sequence comes from Elgaria multicarinata webbii, assembly GCF_023053635.1. Classification (NCBI taxonomy): domain Eukaryota; kingdom Metazoa; phylum Chordata; class Lepidosauria; order Squamata; family Anguidae; genus Elgaria; species Elgaria multicarinata. Next base: position 11,714,038 of record NC_086176.1, read on the forward strand.
ACAAACTGGGAGCGGCAGAAGAAAAGAGTTAGCAGGCTGGCAGGAGCCCAATTCTGCAGGGAAACAAGGTACACGGGGAGAGCCATTCAGGGCAGAATCACAGATTTTGCAGGGAACCAGCGCGTCCTGCGTTCCTGCAAAAGTCAGGCTGGCAGGAGTTCTGCTGGGAAACCAGGCATGTGGGTCTGAAACTCCTCATGCTCTTCGTGTGGGGCTGGCAGCAGTGTGCGTATGGGAGATTGGGTAGGGTGACCATATTTGGGAAACCAAAAAAGAGGACACCTAGTGTGTGTGGGGGGAAGCAGCTTTCTGAGTCCTGCAGAAAGTACGTTATTCCCCCGCCACCTTAAAGAACCCGATTGGAGTGGAGGAGGGGAAAGGATTTCATTCTGCACCACCACCATCCACTCCAATTGGGGCCTTTTCTATAATGTCCACGAATGACCCCCTTTCCCCTTTAAGACCTCAATTGGAGCTCGGGGTGGGGGAATGATGTGCCTCAAGAAAGCATGTCATTCCCTCCTGCCATGCTAATGGCAGCCTTAAAGAGGAAGGTGTATCATTCCAGGACATTATTGAAAATTATAGAAAATCCCCCCTGACACCATGGAAAGAACAAAAACCAGGACAAATCTGGGGAAATCCTGACAGTTGGTCACCCTAAGATTGGGGAGCCTGGGCGCAAGCAGTCCTCCTGTCCTAGGGGAGCCAAGCCACATCCTGCCCAGAGTTGTAAGCTCATGTGACCCAATGAAACATTCCTTCCTGCCCCCCCTCACCTCCCCCCCACCCCGGACTCTCAGTCTGTCATGTTAGGCTCAAACCACACATCAAGCCAGTAGACTTCTTAGTTAAAACCAGCCATGTTCAAATTACATCAAAGTATTTCCTAAATTTGGGGAAGTGGGTGGAGGGCTAAATATCATTCTATCTATGAGGACACTCCAGCGTGGGGGGAGGCACCCTGGTGCCCTATAGATGTTCTGGACAGCAGCTCCCACAATCCCTGACCATTAGCCATGCTGGGTGGGGCTGATGGGAATTTAGTCTAAAACTTCTGGAGGGCACCAATTTGCTTTTCCCCTGCTCTAGTACGTCTGAAAGGATATTTGTCATGTCAGGGCAAAGGAAAGTTTGCTGCTCCTCTGCATCATTCTGGATTGTCCCTGTTTTCAGCCCTCGTCACCAATAAAAGATGCCTAATATAAAGGAGTCTGTACACATAGTTGTCAACAGAAAACCCCAGGAAACTCTGAAGGATTGAAGAAGCGGAGGCCTAAGGAAGGGAGAGCCCTATTTCCTAAAAACGTCCACTTGACTCTAAACTAGCGAGGGGAAGAAGGGGACGAGGGTGTGCGCCCTAATCTCAGCATTTCTGACTCTAGAAGGAATCCCCTTATTCAAGCCCTCCATCCGCTTCCAATGGGGCCATTCAAGATTCCTTCAGGGTCATCAGCTTTGCGTGGAGGGGGCAGAATTCACTTACGTTTAGATGATCTCAAGTGAAGAACTCGAACTCGAACTCCGCAACGATCAAACCCAATGAAGTCCGGGAGCAGAGACCAGACCGACGCCTCCGCTCGCTCCAACGCCAACGGCCACAAAGAGCCAGGCCGGAACCCTCGGCTCTGGACGCCGACCAGCTGTCGTGGCAACAAGGACCGTTTGGAACCCATTTCAAAGTTCCACAGGTGGGCTGTTACTGGTTCACTGGCCTCCCAGGCCTCAATACTGGTCTTGTCGTGGCAACAAGGACCGTTTGGAACCCAGTTCAAAGTTCCACAGGTGGGCTGTTACTGGTTCACTGGCCTCCCAGTCCTCAATACTGGTCTTGTCGTGGCAACAAGGACCGTTTGGAACCCAGTTCAAAGTTCCACAGGTGGGCTGTTACTGGTTCACTGGCCTCCCAGTCCTCAATACTGGTCTTGTCGTGGCAACAAGGACCGTTTGGAACCCAGTTCAAAGCTACACAGGTGGGCTGTTACTGGTTCACTGGCCTCCCAGGCCTCAATACTGGTCTTGTCGTGGCAACAAGGACCGTTTGGAACCCATTTCAAAGTTATACAGGTAGGCTGCTCCTGCCCCACTGGCCTCCCAGGCCTGAACATGTCAATCACTTGGGACTGGCGTCCAAAGAGGTGGGCTTCCTGGGACTGGACGCTTCGGTCTTCAGGATCCTCTCTGTGGAGCCCATTCCAAGATGATTGGGCTGCAAAAGAATCACACCTTCCAAAGAGTAAATCACTGGTTTTAACAATTGTAACAAGAAAGACTTCCTTGCACCCTACTTAACCTAAACTGCTAAAATGAAGAAAGCTTGTGGAGAGGGTAACAAGGAGTGGGTGTTTTTTTTTCTGGAAGGGTGGTGAGCTCCATTTAGTTCTGGTGCTAAAAAACAAAGAAAGAAAAAACCCTACTGCATCAAATCCTCGCCTCAGAATTCTTTAATTTAAAATGTATGTCTTTTGTGCCTGGCTCTGGTTGGTGGAATTTGGGATTCTAGTAAAAACAAAGTAGAACACAAAAGTCCGAAGTCTGCCCACACCTGGTTTAGCCATCACCCCACCTCCACCATCCCATTAGGCTGGTACATGGCTGCCATCTTCCAGGTAACACAGCTCGCAGTGACCATGACACCTCTCCCTGTCCCCCATACTAGTGAGACACTGCCAGGCTCAGAACCCAGGGCATTTTCTGAAAAGAGGGGCAAGAGATCTAACAAGAACAGAAGGCCTAATTCTAGCCAGGAGAGGGTGCTGTGCCTACTCAAGAGGTATTTTGTTAGGCATATTCTGGAAATAAGTGAGAGTACCATGTTTTTCTCAGAGTTCAACTGTACAATCTAATATCTTCAGTGTTAGCTGCAGGGATGGGAGATGGTCTGACATAAAATCCTTTATATTTTATTTATTTATTGCATTTATATACTACCCCATAGCTGAAGCTCTCTGGGCAGTTCACATAAGATAAAACATTTAAAAACAATATACAAAAAATAAAAACCACAAAAACATGCAAGTCTTTATATGAAGAGCAGAGTATAAGAGCAATAAATTCATATTCGATGTTTATATCTTAATGCTCAACTAAATGTTCAATCTAAGCATACAGCCTACAAATATGAATATGCTTATTTGACACTATAGTAATTATCTGTAATGAATACACCACTTAAAAAACAAAATAGTTGCATTGGTCCATGAGAAAAATAAATCAAAGCTAGGCACTAACTTTATTAATACCAAGTAAAATGCCACAAAAAGGTGAATACTTTTGAAGTCTGCAGAATTCTTTATATCAGGCTAGACTAGGGGTCTCCAAACTTCCCCCCTAAGGCACATTTGGCAATTTTCAGCAGGGGGGCTTTTAAAGCCAATGGACCCAGTTGCCCAAAAGGCCTTGGGGTGCACTTTGCCCCCCTCCAGCCATTTTGAGGCAATGAGGGCTCCCTACAACCCCTGTGCTAGTGAATGGAGGAATCACTTAATTCACTTGCAGAAAGGGAAAATAGGTTGGCGGCCAGCTCAGCCTGGCTTTGTGGGTAGAGTGGCACTCATAGATGCCAAATTTGAGACCCCTTAGCTTAGGGTTACCATATGAAAAGGAGGACAGGGCTGCTGTATCTTTAACAGTTGCATAGAAAAAGGAATTTCAGCAGGTGTCATTTGTATATATGGAGAACCTGGTGAAATTCCTCCTTCATCACAACAGTTAAAGCTGCAGGAGCTATTCTAGAGTGACCATTTTAAAAGAGGGCAGGGCACCTGCAGCTTTCACTGTGGTGATGAAGAGGCAATTGCACCAGGTGCTGCATGCATACAAATACTTGCAGCAATTCCCTTTTCTATGCAACTGTTAAAGATACAGGAGCTCTGTCCTCCTTTTCATATGGTCACCCTACCTTAGCTAGATGATATAAAAAGCAAGATGAGGCTAGATGTTAAGGCCATGAGGTTACATGGAGATTGCAGACCAAATGAATTAGTCAGTGCTACGTGTTGCAGGTATCAAATTACACCCAGCATTCTGGGACAAAGAAGCACCGGCTGACCCCCATGTCTGAAAACATAAAGGCCTGCTGTAACTCAGATCTTGCCTTGTATGAAATACACAGGTTCTTGGATAGGCAGAGAGCAGAACTAAAGAGAAACATAGCATTCTTTTCATTAGCAGCGCCAGAGAATAATTTTGGGTGGCCCACTAGGTAAAAAGATATTGGATAGTTATTCTGTAGTGTAGTTCATGCTGAGTCCCCACTTGGAAGCAGCAGCAAGGCTTTTTTTGTTGCTAAGAGAGAACAAAACCCTTAGCCAACTCAGATTTAAGCCTAGGATAAGACTTTTTTTATTATTTAGAAATTTGCTTGTCCCCTGAAAGTTGCTGGATATCCCCACCACCACTTCCACGAGGGTAGGGGCATGTACAAACGTGTGTGTGTGTGTGTGTGTGTGTGTGTGTGTGTGTGTGTGTGTTGAGCCCAGTGTTAGTGTGACTCTCCTCTTTCAAGTCAGCCTGAATAAGTCTCCCTACAATTTGAAACCTGAGCAGCCTCTGTGGTTAAAATGGCTGCCCTGGGGCATATTGATGTCAGTCAGCCCATCTCCTGATGTGGGCTGAGAGGTTTTCATTTTATCTCGAAGCAAACAAGAAAGAGGGTGGGCAGAAATGAGCTGTTCTCCTGACAGTCTGTGGGGCCAAAATATTTGCCATCGAAAGAGCACTCACTGCACCTTGCTTCCCTTAAAACGAAAGCCCTGTAAAGGTGTTCAGGGGAAAAGTGGGGAGGGAGACCGTGAACGCTTGCATAGGCCATAAGGCCTTGTTGAACTTGTGGGAGTACTGAAGGCCCCCTCCTCACCGACACCCACACCCGTTGATATAATTGAGAGATTTAAATTTCATAAATAAAACCAAGCCCTGGTGAAGAGGTTGCTGCTTATATTGCATTGCTGAGTCATCTCTTAGCTGGTGTAGAATGTGTTTGCCAGGAAGTCAAGTGGTGCACCTGGCCATGCACTGGTTACCTATTACCTATCTTGCTGTTTGCTTATAAAGCCCTGGAGAACTTGGGACCATGTTACCCGGCAGATCGCCTTCCCCAGACCTATGAGATCATTACAGTGAGGGGGCTTTCCCCCATGGCACTGTTTGTGACACATTGGTAGTTGAGAAAGCCAGCCAGTCAGGCCAGTAACACATAAGCATTGCTGCCGCCAGAAAATGGGAACAGCTGGGTGTGGGTGGGTGTGCATTACCGCTGCCACCTTCCTGCCTTCTAGCATCATCTACCTCACTCTGCCTGAAGGCAGGGCTACCACCCACCTCTGTCTCCAGCCCAAGTCCTACTCAGGTCAAAGGAGATGTACCACGTGCTTGCTTACTCTCTATTCTAAGCAGGGATTGATGATCTCATTTCTCGCACAATCACATTATTATGGAGCTCAGCCAAGTTTCCCTCATCTATACTTTTTCTGGGACTTTAAAGCAACTGCAGATATTAGTGTTGTGTAATTACGGAAATTGCAGATCCACCAGTAAAATGAATTTGGGTTACTGTTCTCTTCTGCGCTAAAATACTTCATGACCTAATGGTTTAATCAAAGCATCAAGAGTGGCTTTTAGATTACACTATTTTCTTCAGTGGGCACAGTATATTTTGCAATTTATAATTCATAAAGGGAGAATGGTAAAGGCATAAGAGCGAGCTAGAGGATTCCACATATTAGAAAAAGATAAAAATGGAAGCATTTCTTTAATCTTGTTGAGAGCTGAATACAGTTCAACTACAGATGCTGTGGTGCCCATGACAACACAGAGCAGAGAGGCTTTTATCCAGCTAATAGCTAAAGGACAGAACCGAAAAGCTGGCGAGAACCAGACCTTTCCACACCCCACCTCAGTTATTTTTTTTACTTCTCCACTTCTTTCCAACCTTTTCTGTCCATTATGGGGGCCCGTAACTCAGGCAAAGCCACTATTGCCCCCAAAAAGAATTCAGTGGGACACACTGAGAATCAAGCAAGGCCCCATCTGCATAGCCTTACCTGGGATCTGTTTCCGGGGGGTGGGGTATCTACACTACTGCTTTAAAGCGTTTTATAACAGTTTTGACAACTGTTGGGGCCCAGAACACACTGCATATACAGTTTTCAAAATGTTTTCAAAGTGCTTTAAAGCGCTTTAAAAGCAGTAGTGTAGATCCCCCCTTGGTCACACTAGAGTGAGATGAAATGTTAGGGATGGAATATCAAGAACTAGTTTTTATTATAGGCTCATCATGAAGTTGAGTGGAGAATGTGCAGAGAGAAGACTTGTATATTGACACACACACACACACACACACAGGGCTGGAACCAGAACTGTACTCTCGACAAATGGAAGGCTTGCTTCTGTTCAAGGAAGGAATGAGGATCCAGTGGAGGCTTGCTGCTGGAGGATGGGACTGGATTTTCTGCATTTCCCCTTTCCCCTTACAGGCTCAAGCACCACCTCCCGCACTATTCTAGAGGGTCAACCAACTTCTGGAACAACATGGAGGCAGGGCTGTGGGTTGCAGGAGAAAGGGAGAGTCAGAGAAAATAGCTCCCATTTCCCTTCCTCCAGTGCCAGCAGAACCCCATTAAGCACAAGTCTGGATCCAACTCACATACTTTAGTTTTCTCTTATAGACTCTGTGTGCACCAAATGTCAGGCCCCTAGCTTGTTTGGAAGCACCCTAACTCAGGGGTAGGCAACCTTTTCGGGCCATGGACACATTTGAGAAACTGACACGGGTCAGTGAAGGCCTGGGGGGTGAGGAACAAAAAAATTTGGGGGTGCAGGGGGGGGGAAATCCCCCCCCCGTTTTTTCTTGAGGACTGTTTTTGTTTTGTTTTTTTCGGAAAAATTGGCGGGGGGGAATTGAACATCTTTGGATTACGGCATATTTTATTTTAGAATTTAAGACAAAGCATTTGTATCTTGTTACCCAGCTTTTACCCCCTCAAAATGATTTCTAAAAACTATGTAATAAGGACACTTTCACAGAAAGACTAGAGATATAAAGTGTCTGGAAATAATGTAAGATTCCCAGCATAGTTATTTCTTTCATTCCTTATTAAAATTATTGATCTAATGTATATTCTACTGATAGACATTTCTGCTCAGTTTACTCACATATTGGGTCACCACTGTGCTTTCCTGACAGTAAATGTGTATTCTTGACAGTTTGGGTTTTGCTGTATAGAGTCCTTTTTCAGAAACTGGAGCAGTAATTTAATATAGTTCTAATCTATTCAGACAATAATTATAAATTTACTAACTGAGTTTACTTTTTAAAGTTCTAAATAATTTAGTCATGGGCACCACTGCAAAATGGCTGCCATGGGAGGCATGGCAAAGGACAAGTAAACTGACCATGTACCACACAGAGGTGGGGTCTGGCTTCTATTGGAAGTGCCCTCTCCAAAATCCACTGCCATGACAAGGCAACGAGACACCCACAGCCCCAAATTCTGTCCCACTCCTCTGGAGTGGAATTCTGGCCTTCATTATGTGGTAAGCCTCATGTCCCATGTTTTGAATATTAGCTCCAAAAATGTTCCATTTGATAAACTTTTCTCACAGGCTCTTTAAGTCATTTGATGAATGTGTGTAGAAGATGAAAATGGGATGGCCGATACAACCCTGTATTCTTTGAACATCCTAAAGCAGCTGCTGATGTGTCTTGCACAATGTATGCATCAAATAAATTTGCGCTTCCTCTATCATCCTGGAGTACCTCAGCTGTTTGGAGGTACAATCTGAGTCTCCTACTTTAAAAGATACCTGTACAAATGTTTCCTTTTCAGACTTTTCTTTTGCTCGTGTGTGTACATAAAATGCTAAGCCAGAATTCCTCAGAATCCCTGCTTACTGTTCACGCCCAATTGCTCCCATTTGGCTCTTCCTGCAAGTGTGAGTGGCTAAAGTAACCAGGAAACTTACCAGACCAGAAAAGCTTAGCAACCAAACCTGGAACCTGGAAGCCAACTTCAAACCCTGATTTCAAACTCTGGCTTGTTATAGGAGCAAGAAGCCAGGAATCCTGGTTTGGATGTTACACTAAAGCCCTTTTTACACCTAAGGATTGTCCCAGGAAAATGGAGGGATCGTCCCTGCCTGCTCCCGGGATCCCCTGTGTGGCATTTGGATGCACAGGAACGATCCCGGGATATAGGCATGGTGTGTAGACATGCCCTATGTTTTTCCATCCTGGTTAGTTAAGCAGTTCCCACTTGCAAGAGGAGCCAAGCAGAGTGCTTGTGAAATGTGCACCAGCATACATGCTCATGAAAAGTATGGCAGAATTCTGCGGAATTCTGGGTTAGCATTTTGTGTGAACACGAATACAGCATTTTGTATGAACACGGTGGACTATGCATATGCCAAATTCCAGGACTCATCAGAAAATATCCAGACATATTTGATATCCCTGTGAGTGAGTGAGTCAATTGTTTAATATCATTGTGCATTCCTCTTTTCTGCAACCACTGAGAAATTCAAGCACAGCACTATGGCACTGCAGTCCTCTGAAGGTTGCACAGGCAGTTTCACTTAGATATGCTCTCTCCATCCCCTCTCTTCACATCTCTTTCTCCTTCCCTCTGTCCTTTCAAAGCTGCAAAATTGCTGTTTCTCACACACATACCCTGTGGAGCACACATCTGTGACCCCACCCCCCCAGGTGAATTGTCCATTCAGAGGACCATGGACAGCCATTAAAGGAACATGAAAAAAATCTTTTGTGAAGGTTCCTGACCACCCATTCACAGTATTTGAGCCAGCCAAACTCACAACAATATGTGTAATAAATGCTCCATTGTACTATTGAATATAATCCCAGTGATGTCTCAATTGAAGAAAGACATTGACAAATTGGAAAGAATTTCGAGAGAAATACAAGGACAATATATAGTCCAGAAGGCAAGGCAGTTTGTGAATAGAATGAAGTAATTGGGTATTATTAGTCTTTGAGAAAATGACTGGCATGTTGGGGTGAGAACATTTTGCAGCCGAAACATATTATAAGTCTGAAATAAGAGGGGAATGTTAATAATAACCAGTGAAATCGGGTCAAGAAGCAATGGCTTTAAAATGGCAGGAATCTGATTTTGTACAATAAGTATGAAAACTTCACAACTATCAAGAGCAATTCCACTGAATAAACTGCACAGGAAAAATGGGTAGATAATTTCTTTCAATTGGAGGTCTGCAAGACCTTCTGTAATCTGGACATTTTGGGCTCATTAATCCTCACAGAGGTATTAAATCTGTGTCTAGGCATTTGAGACTGCAGGTGGGTGTATTTGAACACACACACACACACACACCTCGTTACCAGTATATCAGGTAAGCTCCTGACATACTGTGTAATAGCCATATGTACCTTTCTCACTGGCAGCAGTGAATCCCAAGAGGAATAAGAATGCATAGAGTTGAGTAGGGAAGACGCTCTCTGTGCAGTAACTGCCATTGTACGCACTGCCTACAAGGATCAAGAAGGGTACAAAGAGTGTGAGTGGAGGTTGGTGCCCTCTTTTCAGATTTACATTCACGTATTGAGATGACAGGAGCAGAGCAGGAAAGAGCAGAAAGAACTTTCAAGGAGCTGCCACTGCCTCCTCGCCAAAATTGACTGGATATTAAGGTTGCAATCCTATACACCAGTATTTCCCCGACTCTGGTGTCTTCCAGATGTGTTGGACTACAAGTGCCATCATCCCCATGCTTGTTCAGGGTGATGGAAACTGTAGTTCAACACGCTTACCTGGAACTAAGTGTCACGGAATTCAATGGGCCTTTTTTCTGAGTAGACGTACATAGGAGTACATACAATTGCAAGCCTTTTGAACCTTGCTATGCAGTTTGACACGCAACAGAACCAATTGAAATTGCGTTGTCGTCATCCCCTTGAACTTGAAGTAGCGCCCTTATCATCGAATCATGCAGACGTTCGTGGTACGTGACCACCGTTGGCCCTGATGAAGGAATGGCTATGGGGCAGCTTCCTGGAACAGTATCCCATCAATATATTTCAATTTCTTTGACTGTTCCCGAAATCTAATTGCATAACTATATCAGGAATTCAGTTTCATCATCAGCAGCATAGTGTAAGTCAGTTAAGCACGGGCTTTTCATCAGCATAACATGAGCAAACATGCTTGGAGCAGTTACTGAAAAAAACGCTAAAGTTCAGAACCAAACTTTCATGAAGCAACTCTACGAGTCTTCTACACAAGATTTCCCCCACTGCTTTATATTCCCATTTCATTCTCAGTTGTCCATTTTCAAACCAGCATCTTCTTCTGCTTCTCCCATTAGTATTGGCTTGGGTTCATGGAGAGCGCTTTCCGTGAAGCCTTCACTTCTTCGCGACTGGCACACGTTCAGATTTAATTGGTAGTGGTTTTGGATGCTGATCAGATCTTTGTTTATATTGATCTGCTGCTACGTCTCAGGCTACATAAAACAGACAGACATCCCAACCCTGTGGCAATGCCAATAGCTTGCATTTGCACAAACAAGCCAGCATCCTGTGTTTGCTCAACAAGTGCATTTAAGGAAGGATTATTATTTATTTATTTATTTATTTATTTATTTCTTACCCGCCAGGTTTACTTCCAGACTAGTACTTCCTAGTGTGACCCAATCATTGCTCTTCCCCTAGAAGCTACGTGTGGAATTGCATTTCACTTTCCACACTTTGGGAGGTATTGTACATTTTTGCATGTACATCCCAGTAGTTCCATTTTGGTAGTGAGTGTGAGATAGCTATGTAGGCAGGAAAGCGACAATACATCTGAGCATGCCAGTTTTGAATCATTTTTAAAAATCAGTTCTTAAAACGATTTTAGAAATTTGCACTAAAGTGTTTTTTTAAAAAAAAAAAATAGAATGATTGCACTATTACTTCAGTAACTTTAAAACATGTGTAAAAGCCAAGGAAAATATTTTAAAATGAGAGGAGGGAAATAACATGGTGATAATGTGATAACTCAGCCTTCCTCAACCTGGGGCTGGCTGGGGCATTCTGGGAGATGCAGTCCAACACAACTGGAGCGCCCCAGGTTGAGGAAGGCTGCACTGGAAAGACCGGAAAGGCTGTGTGTGTGTGTGTGTGTGTGTGTGTGTGTGTGTGTGTATGTATGGTTTAAACTAAAATTTAAATTTGTGATAAACACCTTTTCATTTAAACATCATGACAATGTTTAAATCTTTTTGGAAGGAAATGATATAGGTGGAAAAGTGCAAAATAAAAGATTTTTTTTTTAAAAAAATGTTGCTTAAATGAAACCAGCCCCAAAGGTAATAACAAAGGTATGCTGAGATTTTATTTTATTTTATTTTATTTTATTTATTACATTTTTACACTGCCCAATAGCCGAAGCTCTCTGGGCGGTTCGCAAAAATTAAAACCATGAGGAACATAATAATAAAACAACCAACAATCTAAAAATCCAAATCCAAAATACAATATAAAAAGCACAATCAGGATAAAACCACACAGCAGAAATGGATATAGAATTAAAATACAGAATTAAAACAGCAAAATACAGAATTAAAACATGGCAACAGGCTTGCCCACTCAGTACATCATTGCACATGTCACACAACCCTGCCTCTTAAAAAAGGAGGAGGGATGCCACTTGGAAACACTCTTATCTATCTTCAGGGCAAATATAAATAGATTTTTGAATGCTCTTGGGGAGCTTCTGCTTGACATGATTGGTGCTTCTCTCAAAGCCCTGCTATCACTATGGAATGGTGAGATGCAATGGACTATCGACACAATTGCTCCCAAGCATTCTCCCAAGCACTGTTGAACCCAACTGGCTCCCTGTATTAATGGAGAGCCATGGGCTATGAAACAGGCTGGACAATGACTAGAATGCAGACAAGGCTATTTTGCTAGTCTACTTGCACACACACACACCCTGCCAAAATTGCCAACTTCGATGCAGCTGTTCAAGAAGAGTTCTGAATTATTATATTTTCCAATTATTACAAGATGCCATCGATTGTAAGACGCATACTAATTTCAGTACCACCAACAGGAAAAAAAAACCCTAAGACATTCTAAGACGCACCTCATTTTTAGAGATGTTTATATGGGGAAAAAAGTGCATCTTAGAATCAAAGAAATAGGGTATGTTTTTTCTTAAAACAGCTAATTTGTATAAAACTGTGACCCTTAAAGGGCCGTTCTGCGCAACTCTGAGGTCTGTGCCCTAGGCGGCTGCCTAGTTGGCCTAATGGAAGCGCCGGCCCTGAATGCAGAAGATACAAATCTCATAACGATTACGAATGCCTACAAGTGAGAACACATTATGGTGCCTGCCTACTTTGGTATTTCTCTGCCTCCATTGCGTCCTCCAATAGCTGTCCAGCAGAGCTTTTCCAGGTGGCAAATGTGTTATTGAAATCAGGAGCCTGGTGGAGAAGTAATGGCCCGCTGTCATGAGTTTGCAAGGCACTTTGAGGATACGGTTGCTCACATTATCCTTGAACTTGATGCCATTGTTGATATAGTTTTCATGTAAATGTACAGAGCACTGCCTAGTTTGGTTGTATGGGATCAATTCAAGTTGATGCAGCTTGAGGATGTGGATAAAAGTGCTTGGAGGACTGTGGCTGATCCTTTCCCAGCTTGGCACACTTAAATGAAATGGATTATCTAGACCCAATTCAATCTGGGTTTAGTCCCAAGTTTGATATTCTTCCATATCAGCATGCTGTGTCTTCAGATCATAGGAGAGGCTCTTCTCCAGTTACCTTCGTTACATTACTGGTCAAGTAATTGCATTTTGTATTTATAAGACGTTGACCTGGTATTTATAGGAATGAACAGTGGTTTGTAAAGTACCGTATTTCTTCGATTGTAAGACGCACACTAATTTCAGTACCACCAACAGAAAAAAAGCTTTGATTCTAAGAAATAATAAACGCACCCGTGATCCTAAGACTTTTTTAGAGATGTTTTTATGGGGGGGGGGGGGGAAGTGCGTCTTAGAATCGAAGAAATATGGTAGTTTGTTAAATAAATGGACGAGAGAAGCAAAACATTAACTTTAAAAACTCCCAAGACTTGATGATGTCTTCAGTTGGACTTATATCCCTTTCTGAGATGTTTCGGTTGGAGACGCCATCTAGTGGGGAACATTCTGTATGAAATCAGGAAGACAAAGGCCTGCTGGATGTGCTGCTGAACTCAACTTATTGGTTAGACTGGGAAGGGAAGGCCTCAGTCTGTCCGTACCCACGCACCCACCCCGTGCACTTGATGACTAGCAAGCTGGCTGCTGAAAAGCATTGATGGCTGCTGAACTGGTCTGAAAATTCTGGCTGTGATGATATGTCTATAACGGCCCATTCAGGCATACAAAATCACTTGATGTTGCACAATACAATCCTAACTTATATATCAGGCTGGAGCGGAGGGGTTAGGGTGAGGCTGAGGGAGCCCCTGGCAGAAAGTGCCCTCCACCAAGCTCTCCTGGGAACCCCCAACAACTCCTTCTGCCTGCAGATGCAGGGTTCAATTAGGAGAACTTCAAATGAAAGATTCGGCAACAGATGGGTCAACAGAGGCAGGGTATGGATGGAGAACACTTGCATCTCATCCAAATCTCTTCCTTTGAAAGGAGTTCAAAGCTGTAAAGTTTCATCAATTCAAGGGATGGTGTAACTAATTACCCTCCCATTAAGTTCAGTTGTGGAGAGGGAGGGAAAAGAAATGTAGAAAAGCCATCCCCTCCCCAATCTGGCACCCCCACACTGAAACAACCAAGTTCAGAATGTGGTATAAATAAGCACCATATCTCAGCACAGCTCTGGATAGCCTTGGTGCCAACTTCAGCTCAGACATATCTAAGGCTATTATGCCAAAGAATGATCAACAGTTTTGTGTAACCTCAAAGCCTTGCTACAAGGAAAGGAGAAAAATGTCTTGATTTGACTTCTTGACGTGATCCAAGTGTGAGGAATTGAGAGGAGGCAGTTTCTCACCAATAATAATAATATGCAACGGACCAGACATAACAGTTACAGACAAAAAAGAAAAACACATACCTCATTGACATAGTAATATCTAATGACAAAAATGTTGCAGAAAAGGAAGTGGAAAAGAGAGGAAAATATAAATCACTGGATGTGGAAATTAAATAACTAGGGCAACAGGGAAAGGTCAAATTTATTCTGTTAGTCACATCAGTCACCAGCATCACATCAAAAAAACTATACAGAAACCTTTCAGAAACCAAAATACACCCACACCAACATCCAGAAAGCAATCATACTTGAAACATGATCAGTTGTCAGGAAATTCCTGAATCAGTAAAAGATAGCATGACCTGACAAAGCCTGTTATGTCTGTCTTGAAAAAACGCTACAACCGAGAAAAAGATTATTATTATTATTATTAATAATAATAGAAGATCACTTTCAGCGTAAAACCTCATGTGTTGGGCAAAACATTATTTATCCCTATTGCAATGAAAAGTGATGCTGAAATTGCTTCATTTTATTGCCTGAACCTGATGCGATAAACACCTGCTGGTGCTATATCCACAGGGCAAACCACTGGGCTCAGTAGTAAAAGACCAAAAGAACTTAGCGTGATTCCAAAGCTTGCAACCTTGAACCTAAGGCAGGGTTTAGTAATATTAACTTTACTGAGGACAAGATTTCTCTGAGAATATACATGTATGGTTTATATTGAAACGTTCAGCTCCTAACTACAACTGGGGTGAAAGCAGATATCCTGTCTAACCAAATCTTTGGTGAAATATTGTTTAATTGTTAGTCTATGCATACTGACTTTAAAGTGTGCGTTTCTCAGAACTGAACTTTAATTGTGAGATTGGCAAGATTATGTGGTAGTTCTCCAAATGTATGGTTTGAGCACCATCACTTAGCTCTAAATAAACTGAGCCTGCAGTCCTACACCCACATACCACAGAACCCAGTGGTACTAACTTTTGAGTAGTTATGCATAGGATTGCTCCATGAGTAACCCAAGTGGGTTTATCCAGCCACCTGATCGCCTGCAGTGATACCTGCATGTAAGGAAGAATTAATGAGCAGGATCCAGATTTAAGCACATGCAAGTGGGCTGGCAGAAGAAGCGGTCTTCTCCCCACCACCCTTTTCTCTTAAAAATGCTACAGAGGGTTGGAGGTCCCTGTTGAATGGGTTGAGCTGTGATGTGGCAGGATTCCTGAAAATTAGATGGTGGAGGCAAATTCCACGAGTGTCCACAGAAGGCAGATCCTAAATCCAACCCCATGTGTTTTGGAAAAAAGTGTTTTTATAATAAATCTATGTTTGTTTCTGACAACTGACCCTGGTAGAAGCGATGTTTAATTGGAGGTTGTTGCAACACACAATTGTTTTCCTGTGGTATCTACAGAAGCCCTCTCCAGCTTCTAATGAAAGTTGCAGGGATGTTCCTTGTCACCAGGGAAGCAATGCGAGTTTATTTGTGTGCAAGTGACCTTTGCTTTTACCCAAAGAAATTTCCATACTGACACCTCGAAGGGAGCCAGGAGATCTAGGAAGGTAAATAGTGTTCATTTGGCTCACTGGATTTTGGAACTGGGCATTTGTTCCCCGAACATGGAATGAACTGTCCACCTTCATGGACATGTGAAACTATCAGCATAGAACTGTTTGTTTTTCAAATCGGATAGGTTTCATTGCTGTTTAGCAAGACACTTTGTTCCCTAGATTTGTTTTCTCCGTTAATATGGGGAATCCAGGTGAAATTCCTGCTAAACTGTTTTATTCCAGTGTTTTCTCTTTTGGCCTCCCATCTTTTTTCAGACCTGATTTGAGGGCAATTCGTCTGACTCAGAATACAGTTGTAACACCATCCTATCCACTGTGGAATGGACTGGCAAAGTGTCTGTGAGGCACATGGAAGGAGAAGTTAGTGTGGTAGTAGGTGGTATTGTGTGATCATTGATGCTTTGCCATTTCCTGTTTGCACGATCATTGCATGTCTCTGAAACCCAATTATTTCCCCTATTTCTCAGGGCTTTTCTACATGAGGCTTTTAACCTGCCACCTTACCGAGACTTCTGCTTCTGGATTCTTTGTGGGATTAAGATTGGCTCCTTCACATGTGTTCCCCCCACCCCGGGGTTTTCTTTCTCTACCTTTCTACTACACAACCACTAGGAGGTATAGAATTGCGCAAATGCAACAGGGTTTCATGCTGCCATTCACAGAAATACCAGGCTTTCCTCATTAGGAAAAAAATACATATAATGGTTGCAAAACATGGAAGAGGCCCTGGAGGATGTCATCATGTAAACTGTCATGAGGTATTACAAGCACATAATAAATGCCTTGGGTAGAAAGGCTCTTATAAGCAGCTGGTGGTGTGCCTTTTTGTTTCTTTTTTCCCTTGCAAATACAACAATAACAGAAGTCATTTACATCAGTGCACTACCGTACAAGTGTACCATTTAAAAAAGAAATTAACTCTGCACGCAATCCCCCATTATTTTTAACAGCAGTTTGCCTTTTTCCCCTCTACATTTCAATGTAACAATTCAAATAAAATAGATGAAATCAGAGGCGTAGGAACTGGTAGCATCCTGAAGCTGTTCATGCAAAGGAGCCTGCTCTCCCCTCCCAGCTTGCCCAGGCATCTTCTTTCATAATAACACCAGCGCCTTGGACTTGGGCTGCAGCTTCCTAGTCCTGCCAACATCACTGGTGGCTCAAGTGCAGAGAATTGGAGGTGGTGGTGCCCCACGCCATTCAGCAGCATAGTCAGACCAGGCAATCCCTCCTCACTGGGGCAGGGGTGGGGGGAGTGGGCACACAGTCAGCTTGCCCACCTTCATCAGCTAGACTTAGCAGGCAACCAATACCCTTATCAGTGGCCAGGTCCTTGGCAGGGAATTTGCAAGAACTGTCAGTCAGGTACCTGGGCTCCACCTTTGGATCCTCGTCCAGGCCTACCAGTTAAAGTGGCACTGAATTGCTCTCATATTATAGACTCTGTTCATATGATTGTTAATGGAATATCCAGATGTTGGTGCCCTCTTCCTTCTCCTTCATCCCATCACTCCAGCTGTCAGGAGAGCAAATTCTGCCATCATTTCAGTTTTGTTTTGCCCAAGAAGGAAAGCTGAGCAAAGACTTCGTTGCATAGGACAAAATCCAAAGATTCTCACCAGAATTTCCACCTGTGGGCATACTTGGAAGGTTTTTTTTAAGTGTTGTGGGTGTGACCACAAAATGGCTGCTGTGGTGATGTGAACAGAGTGGTGGGGAAGCAGCAAGAGCCTGGTGGTCCTCTTGGCATGTCATCATGGTTGCAGCGGTGCCTGCAAGTGCTGTGTTGGTAATACCAGACTTGGGACCTTTGGAATGTGCTAATACCTTCTCCAGTTCCAATCTAATCAAAGCCTTGGAGCATGTCTGTTGATTAGCTTCCTAAAGGAGAAAGGCACATACAAGAAAGTACTGTACCTAGTCTAGAAAAGTCACTCGCTCCCTTGTTAATCAAACTGAGACTCTCTCCACTGTGAAAGTCCAAGGAAAAGCCATTTCTACAAGAGTGATTTTATTGCATGCTCGTCATTGGTCACTCACGGAAGTTTGAGGATCCTTTGCACAACATCGTCAACCTCCAGGACTTCTGCTGCACTTTCCTCCCTTTATCCTACTTTCAAAAAGATTGGAGGTAACCTGATAAACAGGGTTAAACTGATATATCAGCAGCACCATCTGGTGGCTGAATAATGAAATATATAGGAAACATGTAGAATTTGCCTGCGTAAAGAATTTGATCTTGCAAAGAATCCAGAAAGACGCCCTGGGAAAGATCTAACTTTTAGCCTGGCCTAGCAAAGCTCAAAGTCTATAACTGCCCTAACACATCAGAACTCTCTTCTTCTCTTTTGAAATTCTTGTGTTGTGCTCTATCTTCCTTCCAGTCCCTTATTCCCTTGAGTCTTCTGTCCTGTTTCCCAGACGCTCAAGCAAGCATATATTCTGACAAATTGACATAGGACACCCAAATCAGTGAGACTTCTTTATTGCAGTAAATCTTACAGCAAAAGCTTAATGATTACACACTTCAGAAATTATATAGCTGATGGTTAGTAGCCATACGCTCTAAGAAATTCCAGACTAGTCAAAAGCTAATCACGACAACTGTGACAGAGGTCCTCATCAATGTGGTTTTCTCATTGCTATCTCTATGGTACTGAACACAAGAGAAGGGTCAAACAAGGAAGGTGAATGATTCTTGAACCTTCAGGCAATCAAAAGGGCAAATTCTTGAAAGGTTTAAACAAAACCACACCCATAGAGAGTTAGGCCCTTTCTACACCTAAGGATTATCCCAGGCAAATGGAGGGGTCGCCCCTGCTTGCTCCTGGGATCCCATGTGTGTCATTTGGATGCACAGGGATGATCCTGGGACGAGCCCGGGGGAAAAAACAGGTGTAGAAACAGCCATAGTCTAACTTTGAATCTCTTGCTGGTTACTCTAGGCTACATGGTCAAGGCTTATCAAGACTAAGGAAAAAGTAAACACAAAGGAACAAGGCGTCTTGTGCTACTGCTTTCACATGCATGAATCTGAGCAGAAGAAAGTCTAGGAGCTTCATCAGACGGGGGAAACCCACGATTCCCTACTGTCGCTTCTCCGCTCCCGCTTCTGTCGCACAATACTTCCTCTTTTTCAACTGAGAAGTAAACAACGATCATGTGTCCAATTCAATGGGTATTTTTATTGCGCTGCTTCTGCACAGAGCAGGAAATTGTGGCAAGTTCCATTTTTAAAATGATTCTTAGAAGCATTTGAATTTGGGGGACCTTGCCTGTAGTGGTCTAAAATCTTTTGACAGGCAATATAAAATGGCAGTTGTCAAAGGAGTCTTCTGTTTCTATTTTTAAAACCTTTTGGTGTGCAATCCTATGCATGTTCAGTGAAAAAAATGTCCTATAATCCCCAGCATTCCCCAGCCAGTCTAAACATGCATTGGATTGCAGCTTTAATTCTTTTAACCAGGCTTTGTAATATTGTCTTTCATTTAACAGACAATACTAAAACTAGCAAAACTTAAGTTGTTATTATTAAAAGATTCTTTCAACAAATACCATTTTACATTACTAGGCAAAACATAATTTATTGCATTAAGCATTGTAATTTAATTCTATTGAATATAAATGAGTTTGTATATTTATTGCATTTCTGTACTGCCCAATAGCTGAAGCTATAAAATCCTATAAAGTCAATAAAGTACTGCCTTTCTTTAATATCATGTGATGTCTGGTTTCTATTAAAATGAAATACTTTTACTATTTAATTGCAATGCTATCTCTTTGGGGCATTTTAACCAACTGTTTACTCATGTTCAGATCATAATTCTGTTTTAGATTTGAAGATATGTGACCC
The DNA here is from genome assembly GCF_023053635.1 of Elgaria multicarinata webbii. Classification (NCBI taxonomy): domain Eukaryota; kingdom Metazoa; phylum Chordata; class Lepidosauria; order Squamata; family Anguidae; genus Elgaria; species Elgaria multicarinata. Next base: position 11,733,476 of record NC_086176.1, read on the forward strand.
CCCAGGGAGGGGAATATGTAATATATTGCAACATGATTATCTTACTTGAATGATATAGTGCAATCAAAGGTGGTGTTCACATTCAGGACACAAGTCTACATTTCAGGTTCACAGCCCACCTTTACATCTTTGCCTGTTTTCAAGAAGACCGCCTATACTTCATTACATATTTTTCCATTTCAAGTTCTAACATCAGCTTGACCCATAAGCCAATTATTGAGGGGAGGGGGAATGCCAAATGGTACTGAACGTACTGTAACACTGTAATCTTCCCTGAGCATAGTTATGTCACAATACACCTTTACAGATAACAGCTCAGCCCCACAGCCATTTTGCAGGCAACTAATTAATGCATTAATGCCTTCCCAACATTGTGTGTTTCTACTTATTTATTTATTGCATTTTTATACTGGCCAATAGCCAAAGCTCCCTGGGAGGTTCACAAAAATTAAAACCATTCAAAGTATAAAACAAACTGTATGCAAACTTGATATAAAACACAATATAAAAGCACAACCAGAATAAAAACAGCAGCAGTGCAGAAATACAAATTTAAAATAGCAAAGTTAACATTAAATTTATAGACTGTTAAAATGCTGAGAGAATAAAAAGGTCTTCACCTGGCATCTGAAAGAATATAGCGTAGGTGCCAGGCAGACCTCCTGAGGGAGCTCATCCCACGGCCTGGGTGCCACAGCAGAGAAGGCCCTCTTCCTGGTAGCCACTTTCCTTCCTTTATTATGAACCTTTGGGGGAAATCATACCTGCTTTTCAAATAGCAGGATTCAGGTTTTTGAATATGAAGTTAACCTAAGTGGCCCTTGTTTGGGGAATTTGATAACAACTACAGCTGCATCCATAACTATTGACAGCCATTGCCCCACAATAAAGTATTTTTTACCACCTGCTGTACAATGGTCAACTTGTCCCTGACATCAGTATCTTGGATTTGACTTGCCTTTCCTGCCTTGCACCTGGTGGTTTCATAGCAGAGGTGTAGTGTTAATTTCAGCAAAGCTAATGTAAAATGCAGTTAGTTTGCTACCGGATTTAGGTGTATCGGCATCCAAATTGACTTTTGTTTGAGCAGTAGCAGTTTCATCTTTTGAAGCCAGATTATAATATTTTTCGCATCTGACATATTAGCATACATTTATCTTTTGTGTCAGGTCTAAAGTTTTCCTTACTCAAAGCAATATAGTGTAGCTTGCTTTAAAATGGCTGAAATATGGGCCCCACAGCTTGTCTCAATGGTCAAGCCACCCTGAGTGTGGAAGGAGCTTTCTGAATCCATGTTTTGTTTGCTTTGGGGAAACCCGATGCAGTGGCTACGGTTGCCAACATCATTTTTGGGCAGAGTCCCTATGCCAAAAGAGGGAGGAAGGCAGCAGGTGAAGCTTTCCACACCATTGCATCTCCATGCCAGGAAAAAACGTTCAGCAGCTGAATGTCCATCCTTTACCACCACTTCAATTCACAGGCCCACCCGCCCCGTCAGAACATTCCCCCAGTGGAAGACCTCCTCGGGAACAAATCAGATTAAAACGAGTATTTAATTAAAAAGTTAAAAACAGTAACTAATATGAACCAACTCCTTTATTGATACAGTAATAAATTACTTAAGTTAAATTGGTTTAGAACCAAAGCAAGGTCCTTTATATCATAGACGGAAGAGATTGGGCTGGCTGAGTTCCATGGGCCTTAGAGTGCAATTTCGGACGTGTTTACCCCGAAGTCAGTCCCAGTGTGCTCCATGCTGCTTACTCTCTTGTAGGTATGCGTAGAATTGCAGCCTGATCCCGTGTAGGCTGCGTCAAAGTAACTTCCATTGAATTCAATGGGGCTTGCTCCAACGTACATGGCGCTTTAGGATCGTGGTACACGCCTGTCCATGCCTCCTCAGAAGTCAGCCACCCACCCCACACGCCCCTGAGTTCCCAGGGAAGCGCGCGCGCGGAGGGTTGCAGTCCCGCCTGGCCATCCCAGCCGGCCCTCGCAGGAGCTCTTCTCTTCCCAATTAAGTGTGCTCAGGATGGCAGCCGGCGGCCGCGGCCTCCAGGGTGCCCGCGAGCAGCCTGGCGGGGCCGCTGATTGGCGCCCAGCTGCGCCCGGCCAATGGGGCTCTTGCGCGGGGCATAAAAGCTGCTCCGTGCGCCGGGCTGCTCGTCGCTTTCTCTCTCCCTCCCTCCCGGCGTAGTTCTTGCGGTGCCTCTGACCCCGCGCGCCCTCTGGGGGAAGCATGGGGCGTTGCCGGCTCCGGATTCTGCTCCTGTTCTTGGCTGCTGCGGGTAGCAGCTGGGGTCGTTTGTTCCCAGATGCAGGTGAGCGGTGGGTGGGGCTGTCTGGGGTCACCTGGGACTTGGTGGGGAGGGCTGCCCCGCAGCCAGGGGTGCCTCCTTTGCCTGGCACCTGGTGGAAGTTGTTGCGGTCCAAAATTTATCCACACATTAGGATCTACACTACTGCTTTAAAGTGCTATAAAACTGTTATAAAGTGCTTTAAAGCAATAGTGTAGATCTGTGGACTTGGCCTTGACATAAAGCCATGACAGGTGCTGGTGACTCATCAAGAATCTGGAAAGGTCACAGATAAGTGAAGGTTCTGCTTATTGAATAATTGGACAGTTGCTTGAGTCATTTAGATACAAAAGCGTATATAAAGAGTTGCAGTTTTAATGCTGGGTTGTGTATGAAGAAACTGAATGTACTGGAAAACGCTGTTTTATACCTCAGTAAAGTTTTGTACTGAAGTGAGAAACTCCAGTGTGAGTATTTCTTTGAACAAAGTCTTTCTAAACTCTGCTACGTTGAGATTCCCAACAGAAGTAGCTCTGGCCCCAATATTAAAATCACTCCACTGGCTGCCAATTAGTTTCCAGGCAAAGTACAAAGTGTTGGTCATTACCTTTAAAGCCCTAAATGGTTTGGGTCCAGGTTACCTGCGGGATCGCCTTCTCCCATACAGTCTGCCCCGCACACTCAGGTCATCCTGGGTGAACTTACTTCAGTCAGCTATTATTATTATTATTATTATTATTCATTTATTTAGCACCGTCAGTGTACATGGTGCTGTACAGAGTAAAACAAAAAAATAGCAAAACCCTGCTACATAGGCTTACATTCTAATCATAATAAAACAATAAGAAGGGGAAGAGAATGCACCAAACAGGCACAGGGTAGAGTAAAACTAACAGTATAAAAGTAAAACTATGCTGATATCAGTTTCCCAAAGGACCTTTTCTTCTGTTACCCCCAGACCATGGAATGGCCTGCCGGAGGAGATTCGTAAAATTAATTCTCCGTGTGATTTTAAGGCAGCTTTAAAGACTAGCGTTTTCCGGCAGGCCTATCCAGATAAATAAAAAACCAAGAATTTTTAAAGATGTATTGATCCCTGTACTAATGTTGTTCCCCGCCTTGATCCAAAAGGAGAGGTGGGTAAGAGATAAATATATTATTATTATTGTTATTATTATTATTATTATTAATCAGGCTCGCTTTGAAAAAAAAGCTTCCTGGACCACCAATGAATAGTGGGACCAGCTATAAAAGAGGGCAGGGCTCCTGCAGCTTTAACTGTTGTGATGGGAATGGGATTTCACCAGGGCTGGATCTATACTACTGCTTTAAAGCGCTTTATAACAGTTTTATAGCGCTTTAAAGCAGTTAAAGCACTTTATAACTGTTATAATGCGCTTTAAAAGTAGTGTAGATCCTGCCCAGGTGCTGCATGCATACGAATGACACCTTCCGAAATTCCCTTTCCTATTCAACGGTTAAAGATGCAGGAGCTCTGTCCTCCTTTTCATATGGTAACCCTACCAATGAATACTTTTTGGGAGTATGTTTCATCAAACTTCAGGGCTTGTTCCTGAGCAAATACATGTGTAGCTGTTTTGTGTTCGGTAAGTAAACCTCTAGATCCCAATCGCTGGTGAGCAATCTTGAATCCCAGTTGCAATGGAGCAAACAGAGGGAGGCGTTCTGTTGCCTGTTTGCAGGCTTTATGGAAATATCTGAATGACCAGAATGAGAACGTTTCCCAATGGATACAGCCCTGTGTTAATCCGTTGCAGCAACACCAGTGGAGTATTGTGGCATCTTAAAGACTCCTATGTTTATTTTGGCATAATTTTTTGTGGACTAGGGTCCACTTCATTAAATGAGCAGAGTGCATGCCCGTGGAAGTTTGTGCCAGAATAAATGTCTTTGTCTTGAAGGTGCCACAAGGCACTGTGCTGTTTTTAGTGTGGGAAAGGGGGTGTGTGGACTTAATAGACCAGCCTTCCTCAAACCCGGAGCCCTCCAAATGTCCTGTCATTCCCAGACAGCGATGCAGCTGAAGTATGTTGAAGAAGGTTATAATAGAAGTTTGGACTGATCTAGAGCAGGGCATTCCAGTTCATGAAATTCTCCATAGCCATTCTGAATACCAAGCAAGTCTTGGATTCTTGAACATTCCGTCTGATCCTGCAATGCTCTTTTCCCCAACCTGGTGCCCTCCAGATGTTTGTGACTTCAACTCCTATCAGCCAGCATAGCCAATGGCCAGGAGTCCTGGGAGTTGTAGTCCAAAAAAATCTGGAGGGCATCAGGTTGGGAAAGGGTGGTGTAGCAGAAGTAGGCTTTGTCATGTGCTGTGTGTGCTGCACAGTCTGTTTCTGACCCACAGGCTTTTGCTTCTACAGATGGAACCTCTTGTAGTGCCTCTCTGCAAGCGGTTTGTGGAGATAAGTGTATTCCTTTGGCATGGCTTTGTAATGGAGAGCAAGAATGCCCTGATGGTTCAGATGAGCGCTGTGGTAAGTCTTTCGGAGCGGCTTCTATCTTGAGCCGCGAGATCTATTTTATCTCCCCACTAGACCCCTTGAATAGAGCCTCATGTGGCGCAGAGTGGTAAGCGGCAGTTACTGCAGCCAAAACTCTCCCCATGGCCTGAGTTCGATCCCAGCGGAAGCTGGTTCTCAGGCAGCCGGCTCAGGTCGGCTCAGCCTTCCATCCTTCTGAGGTCGGTAAAATGAGTACCCAGCTAGCTGGGGGAAACTGGTAACTGCGACTGGGGAAGGCAACAGCAAACCACCCCGCTACAAAGTCTGCCAAGAAAATGTCAGCGAAAGCAGGCGTCCCTCTAGGAGTCAGCAATGACTCAAGTGCTTGCACGAGAGCTTCCTTTCCTTTCAGACCCCTTGAACTCTTGTTGTAGCATATGTGTTATGGATATAAACTGGTACAACAACTTCATAGGCCAGTTTCCCCCAGCATAGTGCCCTCCGTATGTTTTGGACTCCAACACCGGAACATCTGGAGGCTATCAGGTTGGAGAAGGCTGTCCTATGCTCATAAGGTCGTCCTGGGAACCTATCCGACAGACAACCTTTCTGAACAGGAAAAGAGTTTTAAGTGAAACGTATTCAGCTGGTTTTAACTTCTTCTCTTCAGATGAGGCATGTCATGGTGACCCAAATGCGTGGCAGTGCAATGACGGGAAGTGTCTTGCTGCTTCCTGGCGTTGTGATGGTACCAGTGATTGCATGGATGGCTCAGATGAAAAGAATTGTGGTACGTACAAAACCTTTTGTTCTTCTTTTACAATTGTCCGGTAGCTGGTGAAGCAAAGTATCTCAATGTGCAGCCCAGCTGATGCCAGCACTTGCTTTTATTTCAACAGCACAGTTCTTGCCTGCGTGAAGACTTGTTCAAGATAATCTTTGGTATAGAAGCTGCCAAACTCAATTTCTGCTCTCCTATGAACCTTCCCTTTTTACAAGGTCACTTATTCTGGGTGCCAGCCTCTTCTGAGTCAAAGGCTGCAGCCCTATGCAGGCTTGGGAGTAGGGTTCACTGAACTTGGTGGACTCGCTTCAGAGTAAACATACATAGAACTAGGCTCCCGTCTTTCCAGTGCCATGAGGTGCCTTGCACCCGCACTTGAATTCTTTTCCGACAACTGCACGGGAAGGAACGCAAGTGCGAACTTTCCCAGTGTTTAACAGGGGTTTTTTTTAAAAAAAAAAATGAGTGGGGGAGGAGAGGAATGGGGCCATTCCACCCCCCAGATAATAAAAATAAATGGGAGGAATGGGCAGCCAAAGGGGGATGCGAGGAGAGGGGGCAGGGACTTGGGGTGAACCACCTCTTCTCTCTCTCACTGCTTGTTCCTTCTCCCCTTTTTTATTTGTATTATCTGAATCTGCGCAGCTGCGGAGATACAGATAATCAAATTAAAAAGGGGTGAGCAGAACAGCCCACTCCTTTCCTCCCCCAGTTTTTTTTTTTTTTTTACTTTTACAGGGGCCGCCCATGGTGACCAATCAGGGGGCGCCATGGGTGCCGCTGCCCAAAAAGTCAGGGTAAGTGCCCGACTTTTTTGGAGCGGAGTTTCCAGGGCCGTAGCTAGACCTAAGGTTTATCCCTGGATCATCCAGGGGTCAAACCTGTTCACCTAGGTGACACACAGGGGATCCAGTGCTCAGGCAGGGGCGAACCCTGGATGATCCCAGGATAAACCTTAGGTCTAGCTGTGGCCCAGGGTTTGCCCCCGGATGGCTTTGCAATGGCGGCTGCGTCATGTAGATGACGTGCCTGCTAATGCGAAGCCACCCTGGGGCAAACCCTTCGTGTAGACACGCCCTTTGTTGCATGTCTTGGAACTTATCCAGTAGTCATCCTGCAACTGTGCGGATGAGCCTGCCAGCCTCTAGCTCAGTGATGAGTAGGAACTTCTCTTGATCAGAAGCCAAATGCATTGAAGGCTTCTGCCCTGTCCACTGTGATGAACTGGTGGTTCTCGAATGGCTTTCCTGGTTTCTGTGGTTTCGCACAGGTAAGAGGAGTTGCGACTTAACACACAAAGGTATTCACAAATACTTAGGCAATTGCAGGCAAATACATGCTGTAACTGACTGTCTTTGCTTGAAAGCAGGATGCAAACTTCTAAAATAGTGGAGAAGAATCGGAGTTACACTGACCAAAGTTCCAGCTGTATTTCTGATACTTGTCTCAATGTTAAGGGCTTAAAACTAAAGCTTTCTCCCCCCCCCCCCCAAAGCCAAGTCACAGATGCAAGATGCATCTATCCAAAACACAACTGTGGGAAATGGATCATGGTGTGAAAAGGGACGCAAAGTCCTGGCTACCAGAGCTGGAAGACATCTTTTTAATGTTGGCGTTGAGACCCTTTGTCTGAATCCTGGATATTCAGCATGTCCCTGAGCTGTGTCTGGCTCACCTACCTTCTCCTTGCCCCCTCCATACCTGAGTGGCTATGGGGCAAGCTGTAATGGAATGAATAGTCTCTTTCCCTGTAGGAGAGTTGAAATACTGAAGGCGGGTCGGGCTGCTTCCTTCAGCACTTGTATTGGTGTCTTCAGTGCTAGAGGTTTGCAGTGATCAGCCTAGAGTGCTCTGCTCCGAATTATACGGCCATCAGGAGGCTCCCTTCTTTTTCCTATTGCAACACCCAACTACATAACTCTCTTAGAGGAAACCCAGCTGGAGATTCGGTTGGAATTCTCCTTCTATTCACCTTAAGAATTTCCTGCAGCATATACTGTTAGGGCGAGGGGAAGGCAAACGTCTTCTACAGAGGACAATCCCTTTAATCAAAGGGGAGTTAGTGGCATGTAAGGTCCCCAACTGCGTTATTAGCCCAAACACCAGTTGCTTAAGCTGCTTGCATGCTGTCCCCTGGCAAGGAAGTGGCCTTCATCTCTAAATGACCTCTTCCTTCTGAATAGTTCAACTGTCTCATATGACACATGTACGTAAGGAGCAACTCCTCAGCTTTTTTCTTGAACATTGAACACATGAAACAGCATTACACAGAGTTTGGCCACTCTGGGCTCTTTGCCTGTTGATCCATCTAGCCCAATTTCCCCCAAGGCCTTGGGTAGAGATAACTTGAAACATGGGACCCTCTTTGCTATTTCAGACCAGACCACACTTTTGCCTCCTAGTGGAGTAAGAGGTAGAGCTTCCTGGCCCAAACCTTTAAAAAAAAAAAAGTCTGCCTCCTAGTGGTTGGAGGTCAGAGCACCCCAGAGTTAAGAGCCCTAACCACTGGAATGAGGTGAGGACAAACGATCCATTCTGATACTACAATATAATTGCAGTTTGTGCAGAGAGAAAAATCCAGTGCCGCAGAAGTAATCAATGTATTGACCCGTGGGAAGTGTGTGATCAGCATAAGGACTGTGAGGACAGCTCGGATGAAGCAAACTGCCCCCTGCATACATGCCTGGCTGGACAGTGGCAATGTAAGAACAAAGTGTGCATTATGGAGGACTGGAAGTGTGATGGCACTGACAACTGTGGAGACCACTCGGATGAAGAAGTCTGCGGTAAGCAACTTGGCCTACTTTTGAACATGTAGAGGTGCCGGTTAGCCCGAATCTTAGAATAGTAGAGTTGGAAGCGTCCTATAAGGCCATCGAGTCCAACCCCTGCTCAATGCAGGAATCCACCCTAAAGCATCCCTGACAGATGCTTGTCCAGCTGCCTCTTGAATGCCTCCAGTGTGGGAGAGCCCACCACCTCCCTAGGTGACTGGTTCCACTATCATACTGCTCTAACAGTCAGGAAGTTTTTCTTGATGTCCAGCCGGAATCTGGCTTCCTGTAACTTGAACCCATTATTCCGTGTCCTGCACTCGGGGAGGATGGAGAAGAGATCCTGGCCCTCCTCTGTGTAACAACCTTTTCAGATACTTAAAAGGTTGTTACACAGAGGAGGGCCAGGATCTCGTCTCCATCCTCCCCGAGTGCAGGACACGGAATAATGGGTTCAAGTTACATGAGTGCTCTCATGTCTCCCCTCAATCTTCTCTTCTCCAGGCTAAACATGCCCAGTTCTTTCAGTCTCTCTGGATAGGGCTTTGTTTCCAGACCCCTGATCATCCTGGTTGCCCTCCTCTGAACACGCTCCAGCTTCTCTGCGTCCTTCTTGAATTGTGGAGCCCAGAACTGGACACAATACTCTAGATGAGGCCTAACCAGGGCTGAATAGAGAGGAACCAGTACCTCACATGATTTCGAAGCTATACTTCTATTAATGCAGCCCAAAATAGCATTTGCCTTTCTTGCAGCCATATCCCACTGTTGGCTCATATTCAGCTTGTGATCTACAACAATTCCAAGATCCTTCTCGTTTGCAGTATTGCTGAGCCAATTATCCCCCATTTTGTAGCTGTGCATTTGGTTTCTATTTCCAATGTTGTATCATAACTCTCACTTGAGACATGTGGTATGGACCTCTAGAATGTCTTGCTTTGAGGAATTAATGGCAAGTAGGTTGTTGGGCTGCAAAGTTTAGTAGAAGGGTTGGATTAATCAATTTAAAATGCCTAATTAAAATGCCACTAGTACTTGGTCAGGAACACGGCAGGCCCTACTTGCACTGGCCTATTCTATCTGGAAATATGTTGACAACAACTGACAAGCAAGTTTAACAGTATGCATAATCCTAACTAACTTGGCTTTTTGAATACAGCTTCTTGTCCAGAAGGAATGACCAACTGTGATAAGGGGAAATGCATTCTGCAGTCTCTCATGTGCAATGGAATAGCAGACTGTTTAGATGGCACCGATGAACCCAGTACTTGTGGTAATAGAACACTTTCATAGCTTAAACAGTTCAACGCAATGCTCCACTGCCACCCTTTAAACAGTTGTGTTTGTTTTTGTTCTATACGTCTAGGCAAAAGATGCTCTCTCAACAACGGAGGTTGCATGGACAAATGTACTGAAGCGTCTTGGGGTGTGAGGTGTTCATGTGGTCCTGGCTGGAATCTTCATGCTAATGGTCAAAACTGTACAGGTGAAAATTGTAAAATAAAGTGGATATTCTTTATTTAGTACTTGACAGCCAGCTTGCCAAACTGTAACTGGTATAGCTATGTTGCAGAAGGCCTTGCTTGCTATGGAAGAATAGCAACCTGCATTTCATAACTTGCTGGACAGTTAGAAATGTGCCTATTATACATGTTTAGCTGCTGTAGCTTTTCACTTTATGCAGTGTACAATTCAGTATATGAGGAAATATAACATAGTCCCCTGAAATATGTAGCTAAGCTCCAGTACCAGGAAGCTAGAGGAAGTTTCTCTGGCTGCTCAAAATGTGGGATACAATGATGTTGGCAGAGGACATGTCAGTTCTATAGTGGAAGCTATAAACATGCTATTTGGTTGGTGGTGGTGGTGGAGAATCATAGAACAGTAGAGTTGGAAGGGGCCCATAAGGCCATCGAGTCCAACCCCCCGCTCAATGCAGGAATCCACCCTAAAGTATACCAGACAGATGGTTGTCCAGCTGCCTCTTGAATGAGAAAGGTTCCTTCATGCAACACAAAAGTAGATGTCCTTTTCCTGAGATGTTAAGGGTAGTGTGCTGTCCCTCTAAGCAATCAGGATAGTATAATCTAAGGCACTAGTAATACCTCATCGTATTACTACATGGCCTTGAGTGTACTGATGTTCCCAAGGACTGGAGGTCTAATATCTATGCATACCACTTCCTCTACTTGTTTCTTGCAGATGTTGATGAGTGTGCAATGGCATACAGCCCTTGTAGTCAGCTGTGCAAAAACACATTAGGTTCTTTTACCTGTGATTGTGTTCAAGGATATCACCTCTCCAATGGAACTACTTGTGAGGCTACAGGTAAGCTTTTAATTTACATACGCACCTTGGATAGCTCCTTTTGAGTTCTGATTCACCGGCTCACTGATATCGAAAGCTAATCGGTGCCCCCAGACGCTTTACTTGGGAACAGCATCTGTCATGATGTCGGGCCAGTAGTTGAATTGCTCCGGCACTTTAGTACTCCATGAGCTACTCGTGTAGCGGCAAAATCAAGGTTACATATGCTGTTCTTGCTACAGCTCCTTAGGTCTAAATAGCCAAAGCAATTAAATCCAGCCAGGTTAGTGGCTCTATATGTCAAATGTTCTGAACTAAAACTCATGACAAATCCTACCTCTGTACAAATACCCCACTTGCTTCTTCCTTGTGTAGTGGGTTACAACTATTAGCGTAACTGGAGCTTAAGGGCTGAAATGTGATAATGGCTGCCATTAGAAAAAGCTAAGATAGTAGGTTCTGGTTGGGGTTGCACTCCCCCTGAAGGAGCAGGTTCATAGCTTGGGGGTTCTCCTAGAACCATCTCTGTCACTTGAGGCTCAGGTGGCCTTGGTGACACAGAGTGCTTTCTACCAACTCCGGTTGGTGGCCCAACTACGCACCTATCTGGACAGGGATAACCTAGCTTCAGTTGTCCATACTCTGGTAACCTCCAAATTAGATTACTGCAATGCCCTCTACATGGGGCAGCCTTTGAAGATGGTTCGGAAGCTGCAGCTTGTGCAAAATGCAGCGGCCAGATTGATAGCTGGTGCAGGGAGGTTTGAGCATATAACACTGATTCTGGCCCGCTTACATTGGCTGCCTATATGTTTCCGAGCCCAATTCAAGGTGCTGGTTTTAACCTATAAAGCCCTACATGGCTTGGGGACCGCAATACCTGATGGAACGCCTCTCCCGATATGAACCTACCCATACACTGCGCTCAACATCTAAGTGCCTACTCTGAGGGAAGCTCGGAGGATGGCAACAAGGGAGAGGGCCTTTTCGGTGGTGGTCCCCGAACTGTGGAATGATCTCCCTGATGAGGCTCGTCTGGCACCAACACTGTTATTTTTCAGGCGCCAGGTCAAGACTTTTCTCTTCTCCCAGGCGTTTAACAGCATTTAACAACACTAAGTTTGTTTTCTAACGGACCCCAGAACTGTTGTTTTTAAATGGATACTGCTGTTTTTATACTGTTGTTTTTATGTTTCTGATGGTTTTTAAATTTTGTATATTTTTTTAATGTTTACTGTTTTTAACTTTTGTAAACCGCCCAGAGAGCTTTGGCTATGAGGCGGTATATAAATGTAATAAATAAATAAAATATGCTAACTTCTTAGAGGTACTGGAAGTAATGTAACTTGGATAGGCTGCAGCATAGAGCTTTTGGCCGGGAATGCTGACTCTGTTATGCCAACGTGGTTAAGCATTTTGAGCTCAACATTATGGCCTTAGTGTGTCATGTGAACCATTCCCAACCGTAACGGCTACAAAACCACAGTTTAAACATTATTTAAATCGGCCTTCCTCAACCTGGGGTGCTCCAGATGTGTTGGACTACAACTCCCAGAATGCGCTGGCTGGGGCATTCTGGGAGATGCAGTCCAACACATCTGGAGCGCCCCAGGTTGAGGAAGGCTGATTTAAATGGTGCTGTACATAGTAAAACTATAAAACAGCAATGGCCAGCCACTCAGGCTTACATTCTGATAAAATCACAATAAAACAAGAAAGGGAAGGGAATGCGTCAACCAGACACAAGGGGCAATAAAACTAACAATGTTATAAAACAGTAAGATGAAACTAAAGTTCTAAAAGCCTTGGAAAAAAGAAAAGTTTTCAGCTGAGCTTTAAAGACCGTATTTGAGCTTGTGGTCTGCAAATGCTCTGGAAGAGAATTCAGGCACAGGGAGCAGTGAGAGAGAATGGACCCTCGGGCAGATAAGAAACATAACATTCGATGAGTGAAGTGTGTGAACGGGGCAGTAATGTGAGATAAGAGAAGAAAGATAGGAAGGAGCTTCACCATAACACACTTTTAAAGTCAACAATAGAAGTTTATATTGGATTCTGTAGTGAATTTGGAAGCCTGGACTTCAGGAGCGGAGTAACATCATCAAAGCGACGAACCAAGCAGATGATCTTAGCAGCGGAATGATGAATAGAAGCCATTGAACTGATGTGAGAAGAAGGAAGGCCAATCAGGAGAAGACTGCAGTAGTCCAGAGGAGAAGTGACCAAAGTGTGAACAAGAGTCTTGGCGGAAGAGACAGATAAAAATGATCGGATCCTGGCGATATTGTATAAGAAAAAACAACAGGACTTAGCGACTGCCTCGATACGAGGAGTAAAGGAAAGTGAGGAGTTGAATATAAAACTGAGACAATGAGCTTCCTCAACCAGATAAAGTGTAACTCTATTAACAGTAATAGAGAATGAAAGATGGGGAGAAGGTTTGGGAGGAAAAACAAGCAACTCTGTCTTTGCCATATTAAGTTTCAAATGACGCTGAAGCATCCAAGCTGAGAATATCCAAAAGACATGCCGAGATTTGATCCTGAACATCGGGAGAAAGTTCTGGCGATGAAAGATATAATGAGAAACGTGCCCACTAACCATTTGCTGCAAAGGTGTTAATAGCCTAATCATGGCTTAGTGTGTTGTCTGAACAGGCCCACAGAGTGCTAAAGCTGTAAGGCTGCCCAGGGCACATAACTACCTCCTTCAATGGATGGTAAGTGTGGGGCTTAGTATGAGGGGCTCTCATCGCTGGTCAACATCAGAAAGTGTAACCTGTGGGGTTCTGGTCAGTGACAAATGGCATGTTAAATTAAACTGGCCAGCCTGAAGTGCAGATGGCAGGCCAGCTAGTAATTCCCATTCCCAAATTCAGAACAAGGTTATACCAGCCCAACTTGTTCCATGTTTTCCTAAGTAGCTGGGACTTCTAGCCAGCTGTTTCATTAATGGAGTTTGTAATACATCATACTGGATTTAATCTGGATTGACACCATGGAACAAAAAAAACTTAATGTTTTAATCTTTTGTAAACCGCCCAGAGAGCCTCGGCTATAGGGCAGTATCAAAATGTAATAAATAACATAAACAATAAAAACATAATACTGGCATGTCACTTCCTAGAAAGTTGGTTCAATACTCACATGCAGATGTCCCAGGAGCCTGGAGGTGAGCGGGGGGGGGGGGGGCGGATAGGAAGATTTGTTCGGAGGGTATGGAACTCTATGGATACTTCTATCATGGCAAAAAAAGAGCCGGGGTTGGAATGACCCTTATGCCTCTCCCCAGAACTAGCATCAGGGGAGGGTTATTTGCCTCTGAAGCAGCCAAAGGTGAATAGAGAATGAGCACTCACTCAACGCCAACATGTTTGTGGGGGAGGGGGGACTTCTCCCCCCCCCCCCAAAAAAAAAGCTTGGGGTTTGCTGGGTTTCTGCACTCACCATCCACACTTCCACCACACAATACCTTAGGCCCTGATTGTAAGTAAAGTAATGTGTGCGATATGTGAGATCAGAAAACAGAAGATCACTGGCTGTACATGGCTTCATCATCTGCATTGGTGTGTGTGTGTTACCAAGCATTCCTCTAGCCTTTAATCAGGTTCTTATGGAGAACTACAGCAGCTAGAAAAGAAATCTGTCACTGAAGTAAGGACGTAGTGGTCCGAACTCTTGTTTCGTAATCTAAATATCTAGGAAGGTATCAATTGCCATTGGGACATAATTATATTGAGATTGGATTGCAAGATGAATAACTGGCTTAAAAATAATGTAAGGCCAAGTTTACTTCCCAGTTCCAAACCAGGTATTAAATAGACCAGATCTTGGCCTAATTGGGAATATGGTGCTGATATAGTTGTTACAACAAAACAGAGATGTTTCACAGACGGCTGACCTTGTGCACGCAACAGCTCTCTGGTAGCTTGATCATATTCTGGGGGCAGGGGCTAATGAAAACTCTTTTCCAGATGGTGCTCCCCAAATACTCCTGGCTGTTGGTCATGATCTTGCTTTCCTGGACATAAAAACTCGCCACCTGGAGACTCTCATCTCTACAAGGACAACACCCAGCTCTGTTGCCTATGACTTTCGAAGGAAAGCCTTTTACTGGGCTGATGAAGGGAAAAGAATCCATATCTATGTTCCTGGAAAAAATGAGACTATTCTCTATCCAGGTAAAGTTTCTGGTAATGTACTTTGAGTACGTCCTGAGCAAAATGCTGTTTCTTTAATACCCTCTCCTACACCTTGGCCTGTAGCAACTCTCTTCAGTAGAGGCAAAGGTTAAACTACGCTGCCACAGCTCTACAGTGGATCATGTTGGACTAGCACCGGGAAGGCCTGGGTTCAGATCCAGCACTGACTATGAAGTTAACTGGGTGAGCTTTGGCCATCTGAGCACTTGGTTTGGCCTACTCCACAGGGCTGTTGTGAAGTTAGTGTGGGAAGCGATGTACACTGCTCTGGGCCCCTTAGAGGAATGGAAGAATAACATGTCATAAATGCAGTAGATGTGCAATTAGGTATCTGCTGTTTACATTTAAACACAACAAACAAGACTTGGTAAATCTAACATCAATTAGATATTAGGCTCCTAGATATGGCCAGAACTCCAGAAATCAGGAACAGATCTAGGCTGCAGAAAGACGCACCTGAGGTTATGGCACAGTGTCCTGTTCCAAGTAAGCTGTTACTGGTGGAGGAGCAAGGCCAGGCACTAAATTTCTATTCCTTGTAGTCCAATGAAGATGGCTTACAATTAGTGTTATTGTAGGGCAATGGAGTTGCTGAGTAATGGTGATATCTATAGGCTGTAGTTCTGGGTTAGCTCTTTTGTGGACAAGGAAAACTTTTGCATTGTCCTCTCCACACCTGCTTCAGCTCCAATATTATCTGTAAACCCAAACAGGATTGGATGTGAAAGCAAATATTTCCCACTATTTAGGAGTTAAATGAGATTTGCAAGAAGGTGGCATGGCGAATCAAATGTAGCTGTATAACTCTGTCTTGGAGAAGGCTTGTGTTTCTAGAGAACCCATTTCCCTAATTAGGAGCTGATTAAGCTTGGTGCGTTAGTACCTACTGGGAGGCCACAGATTGCTTTTCAGTATCTGTAAATATGGCGTGAAATTGCTGAACTTCTTTCATCCTGTCTGTAGATGTCAGTGGTGTCAACAGCATATCTGTAGACTGGTTTACAGGACAGTTGTACTGGGCCAGCAGCTTTCCTCATGCTATCTTTGCTGGCTTGAGTGATGGCCGGGGATACGTGAAAGTCCTCGAAAAGAACGTGGTGCCGGAACAGTTGACAACATTTCCCGACGAAAGGTAAAGAGTCCAGGAATAGGCTTGCTGTGGCTAATTGGCTACTGTGGTGGGAGTTGGAATCTATCTGGAATGGCCTGACTTTAGGCATCCATCATCTTACTAGAGGTGGGGCCGTGTTGGGAAGAAAAGTATCCTAAATATCCTAAACTAACACATAAACAATTAGACATTAGGTGTGTATCTGAAAGACGATTTCCTTTCAGACAGCTCACTGCACCTGTCCAGGTTGTCAATGGGATACTATAGTCTTGCCTATTCTGCAGCAGGCATAGTTTTGATGGAACGAAAGTTAACCATAGAATGGCTCCAGGAAGTAGATTTCCCCAGTCGTTACCATGAGGTAGGGAAACTAGAATGGCTGAGGGAGGAGGAGGAGAAGAGGGGGTTTGCTATGGGTGGGGGAGAAACGGGTGGTAAAATAGTGCACTTACCATTGCATTACGTAGTTCGAGACACAAAAAAGCATTTGAATATGTGGACAGCAAATAAGTCTTAAATGGTTTTGAGGTATGCTAAAGATGGAATTGAGAGGGGCAAGGATGCGTAATGCTTCTGTACTGGCACTGTCTAGAATGCATCCGAATCATCTTGGGATAGCTAATTTCTCTAGGGAGCTTCTGGGTTCTATAGGAAGGAGTGGATAAGTGTTCAGAGCTTAGTCTGAGCTACCACTTAACTCTTGGAAATGTTTGATGCAGAGCCAATCGAAATGTATTTCAATAATCCCATGCATAAATATTTTTCCTTACCACTACGCACAACCAGCACTCGCCCACTTGGGGTTAGGTGTAAGACTCCCACCCTGCTTGAATCCAGGCCTCCAATTGCTGTGTGAGAAGAGCTGGTTGAGTGACCCTACAAGCTCCTCTCTTAGAGAGGCGCGTTTGGCAACATTGGTGTTGCAGCACTTTGTAGCACCACACCATAGCACAACATATATTATGATGGGACAAGGGAGAGGGCCTTCTCTGCGGTGGCACCCTGACTGTGGAATGCCCTCCCCTTGGAGGCCCGATTGGCGCCAACGTTGATTTCATTTCGACGCCAAGTAAAAACATGGCTTTTTAACAAAGCCTTTGATGGTTAAACTGTATCTATTGCTTTTAAATTATATATTGTTTTAACTTGGATCATGGTTTAATTTGTTTTTAACTGTGTATATTTATTGTTTTATACTGTATGTTTTTATCTGTACGCTGCCCTGAGATTTTAGTGATATAGGGCGGGATATAAATATTTTAAATAAATAATACTCTGATCTCCTGTCTTATCACAGACGTATGTATTGGGTGAATCGTGGTGAAAAAGGCAGAACTGTAATAGAAGCTGCCGGGATGGATGGTTCAGACAGACAGACGCTTGCAGTTCTGACTACAGAAGAGCCGGTGGGATTGACTCTCGATTACATAACGAGTCGACTCTACTGGATCAGCGAGTATAAAGAGGTAGATGGAACTCAAATAACCTATCTCAAATCCAAAACCAGCCATGTCAGTCCTGTGCTACTTTAGCCGAAGATTACAACTTGACCGTCTTTTAGCATTTAAAAAAGCAATAAAGACTTACCTAGTCTGGCAGGCCTATCCAGTGAAATTTTGGGGTGTTTTTAGGATGTTTTAAGGAAGTTTTAATCATGTATACTATGTTTTTAATCAGTTTTTATGTGTTTTATATTCACTGTTGTTCTCTGCCTCGATCCAAGTGGAGAGGTGGGTAAGAAATAAATTCTAAATATTATTATTTATTGTGAGAGGAGCTGTTTGTAAGTAGAGACCAGCTTCATATGACATAGGAAGGTATGTGCATCGACCCTCTAGTAATTCAACTTTAATGCCAAAAGCATAGCTAAGTGTTCCTGCATACTACTAGAAACTTTCCTTGTCCACCTACTGGTTCAATCAAGTGTGTGAACAAATGCTGGATTTCCCATCGCACAAGACTCTGTATGTTTTTGCCTATCCTGTGCTAGGACACCTGCCCTCTACGGTGAGGCAAACCTCCACACGCATTTAAACTTTGATCATTTAAACATCCCCCTCACTAGTAACATCCATACAAACTCTTAGTCTATGTAGTTTGGAAATTCTTAAATTCCTGAGACCCCAGAAAGCTATTATATCTATGTTCACCACTCTGGAATCTGTGTTAGATAATTAGGCAGTATATAAAAAGTTGTAAGGAAATAAATAAAGCACTTGCTTTAAAGCAAGAAAGGTGCAGGAGGCTAAGGGAACTGTCGCGTTTCTCAGAAAACTCCTGCTTTCGATGGGAGGCAAATGACGAGGCTTACTAAGTAATCCACAAAGCTTTTATTAAGCAACAAACGTCTCTTCTACCTGAAGAGACTCTAACCTCTTGGAAACATCTCCCTATGCAAAACTATGCAAACCAAGCAAGACAATTGTCCATTCAAGAAGAACAGGAAGCCACTTCCCAAACGCCCGTAACTTCAGAGCGCCTGGTGCAGAGGCTGGTTCTGGTGTAATTGAACTGACTTTCTCACACCTTCCTTCCGCCCCGTCCGTTTCAGCTTCCGGCGGACCCTAGCATCCGCTAGCTTGTCAGGATGCTCACCTCCGGAAGAAACCTCACTTCTCACTGAGTGTGTAGGATTTGGCCTTGAGGCGATAAGCTCTGGAGAGGGCAGACTCCCAGCTGGAGAATCGCCCATGAGAGCTTCCTCTCCCACTGGTACAGGCTGGCTGGTGTCTGGCGCTGCGTCTTCTAGTTCTGAATCTGATTCTGATTCTGATTGATTACCTGAAACACCTTCTCCCAAAACAGAGGCAGTAGGGTTAGACATGACAGGAGCAGGCAGCCTCGAGCAGCTGAGCATATCCGTTGCATGGCTTTGAGGCTGCAATCCTTCATTAAGAGGCTATTTGAACTTCTGATTGAATCACTCTAGCCCTATTCAGTCATCCTTAAAATATGGCCAAGGGTTGTTCACAAGCAAGGATGTGAAACAAGGGCTTGAAGTGAGCTTTCAAAGCATGTGGTGCATTTACCTCTGTGGTCTCTACACATGCTGAGATGGGGCTTTGCTTGCCAAACCTTATATATCCATATACCCAGGTCCTTCACCCCGGCTTACCTTCATCTTGGTTGAGTCATCATCAGTAGGCCAGGTGGGTAGTCATAGTAAGCAATATGGCACGGAGTGCTTGTGTGCAGTGTGCCCTATCAGCACTTCCAAATTGTCCTGATGTCGGCAGCAAGTGCGCTCATACAGATGAACACTGTGTGTGAACATGAACGTGCCGATGAACCATGGCTAGGTGACCTGGCCAAGGCCTTAGCTGTTGACTGAAACCAAGGTGACCTGGCCAAGGCCTTAGCTGTTGACTGAAACACTTGTGCAGAGAGTCTTCTCAACTTGAAACTTGAAGGCTGACTTAGCATTGCTGTCCTTTAGTCCATAGAGACCATAAAAGTAGATGGCTCTGGCAGATACACTTTCCCTGAGATGCTGCAGAAGGAACGGGACCTTCGGGGACTCGCTGTGTTTGAGCACTGGTTCTTCTGGGCAGACAAAGAGCACCTGTACTCCGCATCGCGCACCTCACCGGGTGTCAGTTTGTTGCTGAAGTCCTCCATCTCCGCGTTGGCAGTGCGGCAGTTGCTACAGCGGCCTCAAAGTAAGTAAGCCTGACTCGGGTTAGCCGTGAGTGAGGTTGCTCTGACAGCAGGAATGCTTGTTCTCCCCCCCACCCCCAATTGCATGAATTTACAAGCATCTCTTACTGCACAGACCTCCCTGCTCCCTAAAGGAGGGCCAGGTCCATGTTGGGTAGGGGGAAGGAGGCAATTCCATGGCCTGTCTTGAGGAATGGTTAAGGACCCAAGAGTTTTGTTACCCCCAAATTGGTCATTGTCCTCTTACAAACCCCCAGTCCTACTCACGCCAATATCTGAAAAGGAGTGGCCAGAACAATTGGGGTAATGAACCGATTGCACCAACTGGGCTGAAGAGGTAAGATTCAGTTCAATGTATGATGCAATAAAGCTCTGTGTGGCAGATGCGTGCAGCTGGATGGTAAACTTCTGCAGCCAAGGCCTTCCATGCACCAAATATTAACACTGGGGTGTTCAACATAAAGGGCCTTATTCTTACAGATACCTAATGCAGCTTATAGTGTTTTGCAACATTTTGAATCTCTACAAGGCTAGAAAGGCCATGGTGCTTGGAGCAATGGAGGTGAACATCTGGTTAATATGTAAGTAGATGTTAAGTCCCAACAGCTCTACAAAAGTTGCCCCCTCTATTCCACTACATCTGTGGTTACTTGATAGGGAAGGACACATCTTTGGAGACTTAGGACAAAGCACAGCATCGTATCCAATACTTTTTCATCCTTTAAATATTAACGGTTGTTTAATTATTTGTTGCATTTAAATCCCACCTTTTTTCCTCCCAAGAAACCCAGTATACATAATTCTCCTTGTCTCCATTGTATCCTCACACAACAACCCAGTGAGGTAGGTTGGGCTGAGAGTCTGTGACTGTCCCACAGTCACCCAGTGAGCTTTCATGGCCGAGTGGGGACTAGAACCCGGATCTCCTGACTCCAGTCCAACACTTTAGCCACTACACCACACTGGTTCTCCACTACATCACACTGTTTCTTTCTAAAACCTCGTCAATCTCAACATTTCACACTTCTAATTTCTAACTGATCTTTTTAATTTTCTGGAGAGCTTCTGCCAGTCAGTGTCAATAATACTAGGCTAGATAGACCAAGGGGCTGAATCAATATAAGGCAGCTTCCTATGTTAGGTGTCGGCTGCTTAGGGACTCTGGCTGTGTAAGCTCTCTGAGTTTGGGACTTTGCAAACATCTACCCAACTGCTCCTCTACCCAACTGCTCCTAACACTTCAGAATAAAAACATGCGTCTCTTGAGTGTATACTTAAAAATCATTGCTTTACACAGGGTTTCCTGCAAGTGTGACCCAGCCAGTAATGATTTGTAGCACTCTGGAGTGTGCAACGTTATTGCTGATTTTTGTTGTTGCTTTTATTGTGGTGTTTACTGTTCTTTTATTTTATTTTATTGTGCTGCTGTATTTATTGTTAAATTTATTCTTATGTCATTGTATTTTATGTTTACTACTTTGACGTCTTTGTGGAATATAATTTTGAGTAATAAATAAATAGTAATAAATTTACCAGTAGTAAATCCTGATTTTGATGGTATTCCTTCAGTCAGTGTGCTGTTTGATATCAAAACAGTTCTAAGTGTGCTCTTGGAGTGACAAGTGTTGACACCTAACTTGTCATTCAGACAGCTACCAGATGCTTTCTTTAATGGAATGCCATTTGGTGTCTTAACATATTGTAACTTCTACAGAAGAGTTGAACCTGAATACAAGATTTATATTCCTGGAATGCTAAATTCTGTGGCCAGTGTCAATTTCTGCATTGTGTGGAATGCACATGCCTTGCCTATAGCCACAAGCTTCAACTTAATTACTAGATTCAACTTCAGAAGGACTGAATCCATTCTTGAAAGCTAACTTGTCACCTTGGTCTCTAGGTAACATAGCTGCATGTGCTCCTGGATCTTGCAGCCACATCTGCCTTTTGTCGCCAGTACATCCCAAGGGCTACAAGTGTGCCTGTCCAGAGGGCATGTTCCTTCTGCTTTGTGGCAAATGTGCAGGTAGGCTTGTGAATAAATCTGGGGAGGAAACTCCAAACAAGTCCTCCTATGCATGTCTTTGCTTTTTTTAAACACTAGGGAGTGATTCCAGTCAGAGGGCTCATTAGCACTACTGGTCAAAAGGCACAGTGCAGCTATTTCATCGTTCACTTGTTAAGATTTTTTTTTAATGACTTTGAGCTTCATCCCACATTCCAGTTTCCCTCGAATTATCCCCTACAGCACTAAGCTGTCGGTGTTGTTCTTGTTGTTGCTACCGGGCGGCTAGATCCTTTGCATACCAGGAAATGGGTTTAAGGGGGGAAATGTAAAAAAAAAATCATGAAAAATCAATGGATCACCCAATCAGATTCAAATTTCATATGCTTAAATCTCTCCTTAATATCTATTACTGTGCCAATTCTGATGTCTTTATCTTTAAAGCTTATGTAGATGTAAGCATTTGTTTAATTTTTCTTCAAATCCTGCTCCTGCGCCCCAGTGGCCACTCGGATGATATGCTCGAAAACTAGTATCAAAATACGGCGAGTCTTTTGCCTTTATAGCCCAATTAAAGCAGGATGCATGGGAGTACTTCACAATAAAAGGAGATTATAAACTGGAAAACTTTGCACGCAATTCGCAGTGATGGCACAGTATAACGCTGGTGTGATAAAGCTCTAAGAAAAAAAAAGTTGAAGTGGTGGAAAAACACCAGAGAGTTATAAAATAGACATTGTCATCCCCACCCCTGTAAAATTCTATGAATTGCTGCCCAATAAAAGCCTCATTTAGAAGCACCGCAGGTTTTAGCTGAGCTTATGTTGTCCTGCACTTAGAGGCTTTTGTAACACGTTGCAGATGCTAAGCCTGTCTAGCTGATGGTAGCATAGAGATGATGGTTTAGGTCAGTGGTTCCCAAAGTGGGCGGTACTGCCCCCTTGGGGGTGGTGGAATTGCATAGGGGAGCGTTAAGAGGCAAAGGGGCGGCAGGGGGGCACTCGAGGTGGTCTTTTCCGAGAAGCGCCTCTCCAGAAGGTCTTAAAACCCAGGGACATTCTTATGGGAGAAGGTAGTTTGGTCCCAAGCCATATAGGGGAAGAATCCACACATGTATTAATACCGTTTAAGAAGAGTCCTTTTAACGGTGAATTGAAATGTTTCAAAAGCACCAAAATGCTAATGAAGAGACATTATCCTGCTTGGTGTGCCCCGCCACGCCGGCTGCAAAACAGAGGCGTTCGCTCTCTCTTCCCACCCTCCCTCCTTCGGCAAGCCTGTGGCGGGTGCTTTGGATTTTGAATAATTATTCAATTAATTGTTACTGTTTTGAATTTTATTGTTATCTTCCTTAGTGTGTCGTTGAAAACCGCTATTCTGAATAATGATTTTTATAGGGTAGGGTAGGGGGCACTGGGCATGAGTTTGTGGAACCAAGGGGGTGGCGACCTGAAAAAGTTTGGGAACCACTGGTTTAGGTAGAAACCTGCCATGTGCCATGTCAACCTGATATGGCCAAATCAAGCAGGAGTGATGTTCTGATCTGCCACCATGTTGACTTGGCATAATTAAAAATCAAGCCTTGTGGAACTGCAGGAAGGCTGGACAATTCTCAGGTGTGCTCTCAAGGTTTAAAGCAAGTCTCCCCCACCCAGCCCTGTGGAGTCTAATACAAATTTATATTGGCTGGAATAAATAGCATAATGAATGCCTTTCCATGGTCTCCTCTGCCTGAATAATTACCATAAGAAAACAGGCATTCAGCATCTAGCATTATTTGAGTGCCAGATGGTCATATGAGCCTGAACTTGCTTGTCTATTCAATGAAGCACCAAAATCAGATATTGTGAGATCGCAAGCTGGTTACTGAAGTTCTAATCTGTTTTGTTTTACCTATTAAGAGCGGTACCTAGACCGAACAATGTAATGGCAGTAACACAGTGATTTTAGGATGTTTTAACAATGTATATTATGTTTTAATTCAGTTTTATGTGTTTTATATTTACCGTTGTTCCCCACCTTGATCAGAATGGAGAGGCGGGTGTGGCGTTACACCCCACAAGTCAGTTCCCAAATGTATGTCTGGAGTTTGTAAGTCTGGTTTTTAGAATGTTGGCCATAGTGGGCAGTGTTAGAATGTCTGGGGACGGGGAGGAATGATATATAAGTGAAGGACTGAGGAGATTGAAGGAGACTTTTTAGGTACTCTCAGAGCAGCCTTCCTCAACCTGGGGCGCTCCAGATGTGTTGGACTACAACTCCCAGAATGCCCCAGCCTTGGCTGGGGCATTCTGGGAGATGCAGTCCAACACATCTGGAGCGCCCCAGGTTGAGGAAGGCTGTCTTAGAGTCTTTATCTCTAGGTGTTTAGAGTACTTAGAGAATTTGAAGTTCAGTGTAGAGAGTGGTGTCTTTGGAGTGTGGTGTGCACATAGTTGATGTATATTAAACAATACTGATAATAAAGAAAGCTCAAGAGTGATTGTGTGAGAGAAAGGAAAGCGTGTATGTGAATGGGTGAAAGGATTGGATGAAAGGTTTCAAAAAGGTTTTTAAATGTTTTATTTGAAACAAAGCTTGTGAACTTTTAAAAATAAATTTTAATTATTTTGTTTTTAACTACCACAAAAATCCCACGTGTCTGTTTGGCAATTATCATCTGTAGTTGTTTACATTTAACACCCGCTCTGACAATAATTCACCTCAGCACATATAATTCACAGCACATTATTTTATTATTGAAATCCTTCTCCATTTAACCCCTTTCTCCACATAGTTTGGAGGAAGGTGGTTTTTATCCCTCGCCTCAGGCGTATCAAGCGGTGGTGCTTGGCTTGAGCAGGGAGTAGCCGCGGCCAGGCCTGGTGTTCAGAGTCTGTGTCGTGGCAGTGAGTAAGAAATAAATTGATGCTGATGATGATGGCTAGCAATTTCAGGTAAGACTAGAATGAAAATTGATTCTTTCAATGCCTGTACTCTTCCCACAGAGCTGAATGTCCTGTATTCTACTGCTAATCAAATCCACTGGTTGCAAGTTGACCCAAAGGGGCTGGTTTTGCAACAGCAGTCACTGATGCCAAAATGGCCGGAAAACATCCACTTCCAAGACATGGACTGGAAAAGGGGATTAATCTACTGGACTGATGACAAAGGACGACTGATACGCTTCAATAAAGAGACTATGGCAAAACTAACAATTCCTACTGACTCAGCAGGTGAGCTGCTGTGTGTTGGTATACAAGCGAAGCAAAAGAATTTAACATCTAAATCAAATTCCTAATGCTAACAGTAGGACAACAAATGAGAATAGATCCTCGTTTCCCTCTATTTCCAGACTATTGGCCTAAAAATAGCCTTCAGGCAATGCTGAAGGGTGGACGCCGAGAAAGCTGAAATCTAGCTATATATTTTTGTTCCAGCCACAAGTAACAAATCATGAAGTTGGGAGACATTTTCTAAGTAACTAGTTCAGGGTCTGGTACAGTATGGTCTTGCTGCCACAGTGTGGTTTTAAAAACTATATTGTCTTACTAGTCAGCATAATTTGCTTGAGGATTTCCCGTAGCACGGCTGGAAGAATGCTCTGCTTTGAGTGTGCTTTGCA
This sequence comes from Elgaria multicarinata webbii, assembly GCF_023053635.1. Lineage (NCBI taxonomy): Eukaryota > Metazoa > Chordata > Lepidosauria > Squamata > Anguidae > Elgaria > Elgaria multicarinata. The sequence goes on from NC_086176.1 coordinate 11,758,687, forward strand.
AAGGGCACTTAGGGGATTGAAGCTAATGGGGCCGTCCATGCACGGGTGTACCTTAAGCCTGAAAATATAGGCCTGGCAGACCATAGCCTAACAAGCAAGATTATGGACTCTACTGCCACTAAAGAATACGTTGTCCAAGAGGCAGGGGACAGGAAGCAAGCAGTAGTACTTTCTCTGCCTTGGAATAGGGGTGAGACTTCAGAGCTGTTGCCCAAATAATCATCTAGGCTGGTTCTGCCTCATGGTACTTCTTAGTATAAACCACCTCCATAGGGTACTGCCAGGCAGGACTGAGAGCATCAACACATTTTGGAGAAATATTTATCAGGGGACCAATGTCTGCCTTCTGAACTGGTTGGGGGTGAGGTGGGGGAATAAGTTGGAATGCGGAGAGCGTCCTTGCCCATTCAGCAGTTATGCTGTTGGCAGTGCTGGCTTGTTGTGGGAGGGAGAGTACAGACAGTTTCATGGGAGTCTTAGGCTGGACTTCCTGCCCCCTTGAAGAATCTTGGGTCTGAGTTCCAGCACGTGCCTCTTCCCACAAGTACCCGCATTTCTTCAATTCTAAGACGCACTTTTTTTCCCATATAAACATCTCTAAAAATGGGGTGCGTCTGAGAATCGCGGGTGTGTCTTAGGGGTTTTTTTTTCTGTTGGTGTTACTGAAATTAGTGTGCGTCTTACAATCGATGGCGTCTTACAATCGAAGAAATACGGTAGGTTCTGGATGAAAATACTACAAGAGTCTGTCAATGCCATGTGGAGGAAGAGGGACTAGTGGATTATGTGGCTTGCTGAGTGGATTTGAACTGACCCAGTACTGACCCAGAGTAGTTGTTTTAAATGGATATGGTATGTAATCTGTTTTTATGGTTTTAAATTTTGTGTATCAGTGTTTAATGTTCAGTGTTTAAATTTGTGTAAAAAAAAACCCATCCCCAAAGAGCTTCAGCTATGGGGCTGTATATAAATTTATCATTTATTTATTTATTACATTTTTTATACCGCCCAATAGCCGAAGCTCTCTGGGCGGTTCACAAAAATTAAAACCATGAAGAGCATAAAAACAACCAACAATCTAAAAAAACAAATGCAAAATAAAATATAAAAAGCACAAAGGGGATAAAAGCACACAGCAAAAATTGATATAGGTTAAAATATGGAATTAAAACAGCAAAGTTTAAATTTGTTAATAGGGGTTAAATTCAAGTGCTTCTCCTCTGGTGCCAACGGAAAAACACACACAGAGAGACACACACGCACACACACTACCAAGTCCTTTAAAATATGTGACCTTTTCCCTCCCAAATGACACTATGAAGATTTGGAGGTTGACAATAGACGGGGGAGGCCACTGACAAAAGGAGACAAAGAGTCACAAGGTAACTCCTGCCTGATTCCCATCAGGAATCTTCATATGAAGTCATTTTTTATTTCAAAAATGGAAGAAAACGACCACCCTTCGGGTAGCAAGGCTTCTACTGCTCCCTCCAGCCTGGTTTTGTTTTGTTTTTAAATATGTTTTTTATAACATTGTTTTTTGTTTGCTGTTGCCCAAAGTTCTCTCCAATTTTAAGCTCAAATAATGAGAATATAATTGTTTTCTATTTTAAGATGGTGCATACCCACAAATATGAAGTAACCACTAGATCAGCCTTCCTCAACCTGGGGCGCTCCAGATGTGTTGGACTGCATCTCCCAGAATGCCCCAGCCTGGCTGGGGCATTCTGGGAGTTGTAGTCCAACACATCTGGAGCGCCCCAGGTTGAGGAAGGCTGCACTAGATGATGATGGTGATAATAATCTGTTTGCGAACAGGGATGGAAGAACCAATCCCCTACATGGATGGGTAGTTTAGCTAAAGCTTTAAAGTAGGAAGAAGAAACTGAATTTTATATTTGTTATGTTTGTTTGTTTTTCTAGTCTGTGCAGCAAGTGTTGATATACGTTCTGGAGACCTGTACTGGCTAACCTGTGACAGAACTAAAATTATGGTTACTACCTTTGCTGGCATCATGACAAAGATCCTCTATCAGGCAGGCAAAGGGATTATATGGCAATTATTCCTAGACTGGCAGAGAGCATACCTATTCTGGCTTGAAGGTAGCAAACCACTTCAGAGGATGAGTCTTGATGGCAGGGATATCAAAGAAGTATGGAATGAAACCTGGACAGCTATCCCAGTTGCCTTGGACGTGGCCTCGTGCAGCTTCCTGTGGACTTCAAAAGACATGGGTAATAGTGTCTTTCCATGTGGTGCACGCTAGCTTATGCTATGTAGGTTGGTCTTTCCCATGTTAGCTGTGTATGAAACATTGCTACTGCACAATCTAGAATTCAAGAGCAGACTCCCTCTCTGGCTTGAAAATAATGCTTTTTTTTCCTACGGGCATTTTAGAATTTGGAGTAAAACACAAGGCAGCCGCGTGAAGTGACGTGACACAAATCAGCGCTTTCTGCTTTTCAGTTAGATTTTTTTAGTATCAAGCTGTACAAATCTAATTGGTCAAAGAGTAAGTTAGGCTGGGACATTGTTGTTGGAGTAATCGGTGCCTGCATTTAATATCCTAAATGGTTAATCCTGGATTTTCTAAACGTTGAGGGCAGAAATCAGTTTATATTCCTCAGCTATCATCAGAGAAGCCACCTTCGAGCAGTGCTTAGTAGAAAATTCTTGCTAACTTAATAGCCTGTTATAATAGACTATAATTCAGTTCTTTGGTTTGGAGTTTGCAAATTATCTTCAGGAAAGTGTATTAAATGGGTGCTTATAATTATTTTTTTAAGTACTAATGGTGTTTCTCCAAAAAAACCCAAGAGGAAATAGAATGTCAGGTATGGTATAATAATAGATCTTACAACAGGTCCACCTTGAAATTGGTAGACGAATAACTGGATCTCGCAGCATTTGAATTGTTGGGGTAGAAAAGGGAGTTGCAGTCTTGCAGATGCAGACATTTTTAGTCTTCATTGGGTTAGAATAGCCTTAATTCAACGCTGAATGTAGCTACAAGCTTTAACTGACTTCATGCGCAATACTATGTAAGTCCTACAACAACTCCCAGCATGGCTGTCTCAGGAACACTGGGACCTGTGGGACTTTCTCTCTCTCTCTAAACATGCATAAGATTATGCCCTTAATAGTAGAAGTAACACTTCAGAACAGCTCAAATGCAGAACCTCAGACTGGGGGCCAAATTTGACCCACTTGAGGTCCTAATCCAGCTTTCTGGATTTCCCCAGATGGCCATACCCCCTTTCTGAAAGGTTAAAATGCCTCTCCCAAGGCTTAGTTTACTGGCAGTAAGAACTTTAAGCTGAAATATGCTGGTATTTTTGGCCCCGCCCCTTTGCATTTAGCCCCGCCCACCATTGGAATGCAGCCCCCGAGAGCTTCTCCGAAAGGGAACTTGGTCCTCGGACTAAGAGGTTCAGCAACCCAGCCTTTCTCATTCTGGTGCCAACGGCCATGTTGCCTAGGGATGGTGGCTGTTGCGCTCCACAGATGTATTGGACCACCAGTGCGGGGAAGGCTATGCTAGACACTTCCCTTCTAAAAAGTAGTTTCAGGACTCCACTCTGTAAATCGGAGTGGGGAACTTCCAGGGCAAATGTGGACTTCCAATTTCTCCTTGGGCCGTTACCCTTCACCAGCCTGTAACTCCATCACCTTTGGTTCTGACTGCACTCGCTGCTGGCATCCAGACCCTGGCTGGAAATACTTCCCCACAACTGTTAAGTGATCTGCACGGGACATTACTGAAGGTATGACAGATAAATATTAGATCTATCAACTGGTTTGAGCCTTGATAGGTTAATAGCATGGCCTAATCAGTACAACTTTTCTCAAAATCTGATGTGTTGTGGCATTTTTATACGAATGGAATAATTTTAGACCTGGTTTCCACGACACCACAACCCACTGTGGTTATTTAATCCACTGTGAGGCTGCAGTGGGTGCTAGCTGCCATTTTGCATATTTAACCCTGTCCAGGATTGTTGCCATGTCAACCAGGCCACTGTGGGTTATGCGAGGGTTAAGCAACCCAGAGCGAGTTGTGTAATGGTGTGAACTGCCTACAACTGTCACGATTTAACACTCATTCCTGTGCTCCCTGTTTTCAGTGCTTAAGGTGTTGAATGTCATCACACACAGAGCATATAATCTGAAGGACAGGTGGTCACACGGGGTGGCAGCTGCTTATGGGCCTTACCTGGTGACATTCAATGAAACTGCACTTGTGGTCTGGAACAGAAGAACAATGGAGCCGTCTACTATAGAAGTAGCTAATGTACATAAAACACTGATGATCTTGGACACAAACCTGAAGACAGGTAATCTGAATTTGCACCATTACAGATTTCTAGGCTGGCCACTTGAACAGCAATACATCCCTTGCTGGAGGGTATGGTGGCGCTGGGTCATGTGTTGTAGGAAACTGTTCTGCAAAAACCTCTTGGCATTTATGATGTGTTCACAGCTTCCTTTCAGTAGACCATTCTCGGCTTAAATGCTTAGGGCTCACTAAGGCAACTCTAAAGTTCAATGTTGTTGCGAGTTATGGCCATAGCTCCGTTTCTTCTTCTGCCTTGAGAATGTCTGGCTCAATTATGCTTTACAGATGTTGATCATTATGCGGAGAGCTCAGCTTCTGAGGCAATGGGGGATTCCGGCCCACCATTTAACCCTTGAGAAAGCTAGCGCCTAAAGATCCATGATAGGATGGTAGCCAGGACTCAGTTTAGAGCAGGACCAGGCCTCAATTTAGAGCCGAACATCTACCATAGTAGTAGGCAGTTGTATCACTGTCCCTTGATGTGGCATGTAAGAAGTTTAATGTAGCTGAGTTTATTTAAGGCCAAAGGCCATATGAGCTTGGCATAACCTTTTCCCTTATAAATAGATAACACAGATATGTACAGCTAAGGTTGGTTCTGTAGACCTGATAGAAGTTGGGTTCTAATTTGAGCCTTGGTCTATTTCGGGGAGTAGCTGTTGCATAGTAAAAGTCCATTTGTTCTTGGGAAAAGAAGATGGAGGTTTACTGGAATAGCTTACGGTTGCTGTACCTTTTGGACAGCAAGGTACATGATGTTTAAGGAGAAGTTGGGGACTTTCTAAATTCTTTGGAACAAGAATTAGTATTAGATGTGTGGCACTTTGATTTAGAGTAATGGGCTTAGAGGTTATGCCACCCTTTTATAACTGAATGGCAAGCTTAAAATATATTAGTTTCCATTTATAGAAATTGGCATAGCACAAGGATATAAAACAGTCTCCCCACAGATGACATGTTCTGCCTTCATTTAAGATTCCTAGTGTCTTTGAAGTAAGACAGATCATTCACAGCTGCATATATAGTAAGCTAATTCTGTGGTTTTTCTGTTTCTGTGTTAAGGGTGGATGAACGCTGTGTCTATATGTTCTCTTTCATAAAATAATTCTTTCCTTTTTTAAATAGTTTGTATGATTCCTTGCACCTTAAAATGCATCCCATCTCTCTGAAGCCAGAAATAGACAGGGAGTAAGCCTGTCAGTAGTAAATAGAGAGTCTGCTTAATTCAGTTTTATTTTCCTTTAAATCTAACTCTTGCAGGCACACAAGCAAAAAAGACTGGTTACGCTTTCTTAAATTCTCTAGGCAAATCCTCTTTTCTTTTCCTCAGAAATACTAAAGGTTGACTATCAAATGTATGAGCTGTCAGTGTAAACAGTAGTATGAACGCCTGAAATTAGCTGGATTTTCTTATTAATGTATAGGTGTAGTGCGTGCTGTTCCTGTTGCAAAACCTCCTGTTCCAGGCACTGCTGCATTGTCACGTACTACTCGTTTTATAGCAGTAGCACAAATGGCATCGGTTACAAGAGCGACTACTGCTGCTACACCTACTAAAACAGTGCCAACTACTATACCTGCAAGAACGACTACTAAGAGAGTGACTACTACACATACAACTCCTACACCTACTACAACAGTGAAAACTACTACACCTAGTACAACGGTGAGAAGTACTACAACTGTGAAAACTACTACATCTACAACAAAGAGCACAGCCTTCGTAACTGTGGTCTGTGGTTGGGCTCAACTTGTCTGCCGAAATGGGAAGGAGTGTGTGTCCTTTGAATATTTCTGTGATGGAGAAGAAGACTGCTCCGATGGGACTGATGAAGACAACTGTGCTGTGTTCTGTAGTAACCCAGGTACCAAACAAAATGCACTCTGCAATATAGCGCAATTGCTTGAGTCTTTTGGTCTAAGCAGAGAATAATAAAGGGATGCCCTTGTGAAACAGGAGCACTTACACAAATGTGGGACACCATTGGGCTAAGGGCAGGCTCTTGCAGGCCAACAGAGTTGGTTAAATGACTGAGATTAGTTCTTGCCAAACACTGTGACTGGGTTTGTCAATGGTCTAGTCCATATTGACATCGGTTGAGTAACAGAAGGAGTTTTGGCAAAGCTGCAAGCTGTAATCTTGACAATTCATAAGTCTGGCCACTAAATCATGACTATCTAAAGATAGCAAATGGTCCTATTGGATTGGGTGGGAGAGGGGATTGGCTGACACAAGAGCCAACAGAAATGGAGGTTTCCTGCCCCAGCTTGTTGACTATCTTGTTGACTAGCCTTGTTGATTAGCTAGTTGCTTTAGTGATGCTGTCCCAATCTATGAAAGCATGCTTGTCCTGGGAATTCTGAAGGAAAGGAAAGGAACCTCTCGTGCAAGCACTGAGTCATTACTGACTCTTGGAGGGACGCCAGCTTTCACTGATGTTTTCTTGGCAGGCCTTATAGCGGGGTGGTTTGCTGTTGCCTTCCCCGGCCGTTATTACCTTTCCCCCAGCTAACTGGGTACTCATTTTACCAACCTCGGGAGGATGGAAGGCTGAGTCGACCCGAGCTGGCTACCTGAAACCAGCTTCTGCTGGGATCGAACTCAGGGCCGTGGGGAAAGTTTCAGCTGCAAAAACTGCTGCTTTACCGCTCTGTGCCACACAAGGCTCTTGGGAATTCTGAACAAATGCTATTTATTCACCTGGAAGAAACTGCCTGAAACATTCTGATTTTGTGGGAATTTGAGTGTTTACTCAAAAGCTGGGTTTGAGTAATGCTTGAGCTAAGATAAAGAATGTGCAAAGGGTGTTCCTGGGGATTTCCAAGGCACTGGAAAGAGGAGGTTGTGCAGGATTTACCGACGACCACTAATGCAATAAATTGACAATATGTTCTTAGGAACCATTTTGCTATCCTAAAGTCAACCTGTTGGGAGGATAAGCATCTTTCTCATGCGAACAACTGTGCCACTACATCAATGGGGCTCTGCCTATTTCCTGCCTGCTCTGGGATGCATATGTGGGGCTGTGGGGCACACTGCTGTTTATGCCACGGACACCTGTTAGATTGTGTTCCTGGCGATCGTTGAGTTCTAGGTGCTACCTTCTCTTGCCCACTTTAACACTCCGGTGCACTTCAGTTTAATAACTGGCCTGATTAATATAAAATGAATCCTTTTTCGTTAACACATGTATTCTCTTACAGTTCTTCTATGGTAGCCCAACCCTCCATTGGGAATCTTTTTTAAAGGGTGCTAAAGGGTCAGAAAACCTATAATCCTTTGGGGTGGGCAGTGTGAAGGCCACATACACACACGCTCACCCACCCACCCTGCTGCGCCACACAAGTTCAGCAGTTTGCTGTTGATTTTTCCCTGGGCGCCCTAATGAGTGCAACCCACAAGTGAGGCTGGAGGTGTATACATGCACGGGGCAGAAATGGCCCTGGATCACCTGAAGTTGCCCACCATGGTTTTAGACTTTTTTAAAAAAGGAAAGGAAGCTCTCGTGCAAGCACTGAGTCATTATTGACTCTTGGAGGGATGCCAGCTTTCGTTGACGTTTTCTTGGCAGGCCTTAGAAGAGGGGTGGTTTGCCGTTGCCTTCCCCAGCCATTATTACCTTTCCCCCAGCTAGCTGGGTACTCATTTTACTGACCTTGGGAGGATGGAAGGCTGAGTCGACCCGAGCCGGCTGCCTGAAACCAGCTTCTGCTGGGATCGAACTCAGGCCGTGGGGAGAGTTTCAGCTGCAGAAACTGCTGCTTTACCGCTCTGCGCCACACAAGGCTCTTGTTTTTTTAAAAAACCCACCATGTTTGCTGTCAAATTCACGTAACCTATGGTTTAAATGGGATCTACGCAACTTGGTATTGCTCTTTCCCAAACATAGGGTTATTTATTTATTTATTTACAATATTTATATACCGTTCCCCATTGAAAATTTCGGAGCGGTGTATAAGATAAAATAAAAACAGAATAAAACACTTGAAAATAGATTTTAAAAGAAGCAAAAGGTACAGTGAACCGTGGCTGGTCATTAAGGAAAGGCGTCTTGGAATAATGATATTTTCAGGAGGCACCGAAAGGAATACAAAGTTGGCGCCTGCCTGACCGCCAGAGGCAGGGAATTCCAGAGGAGGAGGGGGGCCACCACACTGAAGGCTCTTCCCCTGGTGGACTCCAATCAGAGGATGGATCTATGTGAAACCACCAGGCTAGGATGATTCCTGTATGATTCCTGCACTTGGCTACAGGTGCTTAAGCAAATATTACCCCTATTGCTCCCACTTTAGTCAGTTGGTTTTTTCTTTTCATCTGGGCAGTCTGGCCTTGCCTTCTCCGGCTCTCTTTATTCTAGAAAGCTTGAATCTTAAAACCTGTTCTGTTGGGTCCTTCCTGAAGGAATGTTCCAGTGTCGGAGTGGCAAGAAATGCATTAGTGAGCAGTTCCATTGTGATGGGGTGCACAACTGCCCCGATGGCTCTGATGAATCCGACTGCTGGGTGCCAACGCCGGAATGTGCCTTACGCTGCGATGAGAGCCAGCGTTGTATACCTGAGAGCTGGCTGTGTGACTGGACCTCCGACTGCAACGATGAGGCTGATGAGCGGAACTGTGGTAAGCAAAGGCATGCGGAGGCCTAGTGGGTGGGGGAAAATGGGATGATCTGGTCTTCAGACTGCTGGCTTCCTCGGCAAGTTGCACAACGTTGCTCGGATGAAGCCTGCTCCTCGACACTTCCTCCACAGGGGACAGTACGGCTTTTGCGCCCCAAGCTGAGACTGACACCTGGGCCCCGTCTACGCAGAGACGCTTTCTGGGACGCTTCCGTTTAAAACCTGGTTCTCATCATTTCAGATTTGCTTCTCCTGTAGCACATGTTTATTTATTTCATTTTTATACCGCCCAATAGCCGAAGCCCTCTGGGTAGTTCGCACTGCCAGCTAATGCAGTGTATGACCTAGGGGGGAAACCGTTGTGGCCAGAGTCCCGCGGCCGAACAGCACGTCATCAGCAAGTATCAGGCAGAGAGGAGAATCAAGGGAGGGGGAGTAATTGCAACTGAAGACAGTGTGATTTACTTCTGAGTAGATACAAACCCTGGTCTTGGTCAGCAGAGGATGGATTTGACGAGGAAGGGGCTAACTTCTCTCCAAAGGGTCCACCCTTTGCTGGAAGTGAACTTTTGTTTTTATTTTCCCCCACTCGGTCCTCTGTACTTCCACCTTGCCCCTTCTCCTTAGCCCTTCTCAGTGTTGCATAATTTTCTGTTAAGCTGCAGATTCAGCGAGCAAGAGCCGTAGTGTTTCTCTATCTATCCTTTCACAACGTGTGGCCGCCATTTATCATTTCCTGAGGGATCGAGGGTTTCTAAGTATTTCTGCACCAACACTAAGTCCCTCGCTTGCTGAATCTGCAACCACCATTATGTGAAGCTGCAAACAAGGCAGGATCTACACTACTGCTTTAAAGCGCTATAAAACTGTTATAAAGCGCTTTAAAGCAGTAGTGTAGATCCGGCCCAGCTGAAGGCAGTGGAGTAGAGGACTGAGGTGAGAAAAAAATATAAAAATAAAGGTTTGCTTCCAGTGAAGGGTCCCCTGCTCCAAACTTCTGAATGGGGAGCGGTGTGAAGCTATTACTAATACTACAATTAAGTCTATGTCTGGTGCATTTTAGAAGTGTGGAAGGGTTACAGCCATCGGGGTCTGTCAGTCCCCATCAGTGCAGCTTTTAGGAAGGCCCAGAAAACTTGCTTGCTTCCTCTGGTCTCCCTTGAGACCAGAGGAAGAGTATTAGCACTCTTCAAATACTTAAAAGGTTGTCACACAGAGGAGGGCCAGGATCTCTTCTCTGTCATCCCAGAGTGCAGGACACGGAATAACAGCCTGAAGTTACAGGAAGTCAGATTCCAGCTGGACATCAGGAAAAACTTCCTGACTGTTAGAGCAGTTCGACAATGGAATCAGTTACCTAGGGAAGGTTGTGGGCTCTCCCACACTACAGGCATTCAAGAGGCAGCTGGACAAGCATCTGTCGGGGATGCTTTAGGGTGGATTCCTGCCTTGAGCAGGGGGTTGGACTCGATGGCCTTATAGGCCCCTTCCAACACTTTATTCTATGATTCTATGAATTATGTTTTACCAGACTGGGTTGTGGCTGCAACTGTGTGTAGGTTTTGTTTTATTCTGGTGTTTACTATTTTGGGGGGTGGGGGCTATTTTTATTTCTTCATCAGTTTCGTTACATGAGTTTTATTATTGTAGCCCCCCTTGGGAGGGCTCCTGCCCAGCCTAGAAATACTTTAAATAAATAAAATAAAAGCGCACCCTGCTGTCTGCTTGCAGATCATGCAGAATGCACTGAACTGCACTTCAAATGTCGAAGCGGCCAGTGCGTTTCTTATTCCCTGCGCTGTGATGGAGACCACGACTGCAAGGACCACTCGGATGAAGAGGACTGTCCAGTCCCCAAAGTGCACGTCTGCCGCTCAGATGAAACCAACTGCCTTACGAGTGGAGAGTGCATCCTGAAGGAATGGCTCTGTGACGGGGATCTGGACTGCAAAGATGAATCTGATGAAGAGGTAAATGACTCACAAGGAATAACAAATCACCTAGTTTTCTAGTATCAAGTCGACCATTTTAGTCAACATCTGGTTGGTTCCCCATAGAAATGCTATTAATGGAGTAGTACCTGCTTTTCAGTACTAGCAAGTTCATTTAAAGCAGTGGTTCTCAACCTGGGGCACTCCAGATGTGTTGCACTGCATCTCCCAGAATGCCCCAGCCAGGCTGGGGCATTCTGGGAGTTGTAGTCCAACACATCTGGAGCGCCCCAGGTTGAGAAAGGCTGATTTAAAGTGTAACACGCGATGCCTTCTTTTCCTGCAGCACCTGGTTGGTTCCAAATGGTTGTAATAGTACTGCATGTGATGGATAGGAACAAATGAGAGATCACTACGCTTATTACATAGCGGCCAAAAACCAGGTGCAGAATTAAAACAGAACTTAAATAGAACTGGAATGGCTCAGCGATTGAACTGGATTACTACAGGGCTCAGTTGCAGCTATTGCTATAATCTGGAAAGGATCCTAGGTCCCATGTGGCTGACTGCTGGTGCTTCCACGGACCTGCAGAGAAGCATTAGCACTCATTAAGGTTAAGCTACTGAGCAATTGCTAGTAGTAGTAATAAAGCTTTATTGTTTCAACCAATGGTTACAATGGTCAACTTAACAGTCTTCTAGAATTTAAGAAAGCCATAAAGACTGATCTCTTCCGGCAGGCCTACCTAGTTGAATTTTAAATTTGCCTTTTAATAATGTGCTGCTTTTAATAATGTATTAGTTTTAAATGTTTTAATTAGTTATATGATGTTTGTTTATTTATTTATTTATTTATTTATTTATTTATTTATTTATTTATTACATTTCTATACCACCCAATAGCTCTCTGGGTGGTTCACAAAATTTAAAAACATTCAAAGTATAAAACAACAGTATAAAACCATAATATACAATACATAATTTTATATTATGTTTGCATTGTGTTGTACCCCGCCTCGATCCAGAGGGAGAGGCGGGTAACAATTATTATTATTATTATTATTATTATTATTATTATTATTATTACAACAAGCATAATAAAACAATGCTAAAACATATCATACATTCTGCAAGGTCAGAAACTTTGCTCTATACATTTGGGCTGTAAGAGCGAAGTTGGCCAAAGCCAATATGACAGTCTTGTTGTTGCATGTAAACAAAAAGTATATTCTTTCTGAATCGGACCAGCTGGACTTATTCACAAAAAACCGATCTAAATATTTAGAATGAATTTGAGAATAGATAGGGCAGTAGAGCAAATTATGAGGCAGATCCTCCACTTTGCCACTACGGCAAGGGCAAAGACTCGAGGCATAAGGAATTTTATTAAAACGGCCTTCTAGCACTGCTGTTCGATTGCTAGTGTACAGCACACTCCTGTCCTTGATCACCAGAATCTCTGGTGTTAGTGATAACACTTTTCTGCAAAGATGTATATCCTACGGGGAGACTTTTATGAGAAACAGGGCTGGGAGAAGCTCCCTGGTTGACTGTAGATAAGTGGCAGCTTGAACTTGCTGTTGTGTCATGTGCAAAATGGCCCAATGAGGCAGTTGGATTCCAGGGAGCTATCTGTTGGGAACCCATGAGATCCCACGGGTAGAATGTGGACTACTTGACCTGTGCATTCCAAGTCAAAACCCTGTGCCAGGGTAAGACCTGGTAAAGCTGAAATATAGATTCCAGAGTGTTGCCCAGAGCCCGAACAATAACTCTGTACTTGTATCAACTTAGTTCTTTCTGGAATTTAATTTCAAATGCTGAAGCCCTTAATGGCCTGGGATCAAGAACGGCTTTTTCCTTGTAAGAGTCTGCCTGAGCCATCAGCTGGATTTCAGATGCTGAGCTTGCATTGCTATTAGAGGTACAAGAGATGGCTCCTTCTCTAATGTCCCTGAAGCTCTGGAAATGCACACCCTAGACAGATCTGTTGGGTTTCCTCTGTCTTCTCCTAAGCAAGCATCTTGAAGACTTTACCAATTTATTTATTTATTTATTTATTTATTTATTTATTTATTTACTATATGTATATACCACTCCCCACTCAGACTCTTGGAGCAGTGGAAAAAATAAAATAGAATAAAAACACATTAAAGGTTGATTTTTAAAAGAAACAAAATGCAAAATAAACCGTGGCTGGTCATTAAGGGAAGGCTTCCTGGAACAATGACGTTTTCAGGAGGCACCGAAAGGAAGGCGCCTGCCTGACCTCCAGAGGCAGGGAATTCCATAGGAGGGGGGGGCACCACATTGAGGGCTCTTCTCCTGGTGGACTCCAATTGAAGGATGGGTCCATATGGGTCTACCAGGAGCATGGCCTTGGATGACCTCAGTGACCGGGCAGGTTGGTAGGGGAGAAGGCGCTCTCTCAGGTATCCTGGTCCCAAGTTGTTTAGGGCTTTGTACACAAGAACCTTAAGCCTGGCCCTGTAGCAAATAGGAAGCCAGTGCAGTTCCCTCAGCAAAGGAGTTACACTTTGGAAAGGGGCAGCTCCTGACAACAGCTGAGCTGCAGCATTCTGCACTAGCTCCAGCTTCTGGAGCAGCCTTAAGGACAGCCCCACATAGAGCACATTGCAGTAATCCAGTCTTGAGGTTACTAATGTCTGTACCACTGTGGCTAAGCTGACCCTGTCTGGGAGAGGTCGTAGCTGGCGAACCAGCCAGAGCTGGTAAAAGACACTCCGAGCCGCCGTGGCCACTTGAGCCTCCAGTGACAGAGTTGGATCTAAAAGTACCCCCAAACTCCGAACCTGATCTTTCAGAGGGAGTGCAGCCCCATCCAGAACAGGCAATGAGCCTGTCTCCTGGACTTGGGAACCACTCACCCATAGGGCTGCCATCTTGCCAGGGTTGTTGTTATTATTATTATTTATTTATATAGCACCATCAATGTACATGGTGCTGTACAGAGTAAAACAATAAATAGCAAGACCCTGCCGCATAGGCTTACATTCTAATAAAATCATAATAAAACAATAAGGAGGGGAAGAGAATGCACCAAACAGGCACAGGGTAGAGTAAAACTAACAATATAAAAGTCAGAACAAAGTCAAGTTTTAAAAGCTTTAGGAAAAAGAAAGGTTTTTAGCTGAGCTTTAAAAGCTGTGATTGAACTTGTAGTTCTCAAATGTTCTGGAAGAGCGTTCCAGGCGTAAGGGGCAGCGGAAGAAAATGGACGAAGCCGAGCAAGGGAAGTAGAGGCCCTTGGGCAGGTGAGAAACATGGCATCAGAGGAGCGAAGAGCACGAGCGGGGCAATAGTGTGAGATGAGAGAGGAGAGATAGGAAGGGTTCAGTTTCGGTTTATTGGCCCTTGTTTACTGATATGTTTAGAGAAATCTTCTGTGGGTGCTTTTCTATATGCCAACTCTATTTGTGTTTGTAGTAAGTGGCTGGGATATATTTGTAAGCGCGTGTGTGTGTATACACACACACACACACACACACACACACTGAGTATTCTGAAGATAACCTAGTTCCATAGTGATACTGCTCTTGCATAATATTGCTTGCTATATGTATGTGGGAGGAATTCTACGTATGGAACTGAAGCCTTGCCCCTACAAAGTCTATTTCGCTGTCCTGTTAATACTTTGTGCGTAAGTCACTCCAAGTGTTGCTTTCTAGCCATGAGGGATTGAAACTTACTTAAGGTAAAATCGTATTGCCAGGATGCTGCATCTTGGTACCAGACACGGTACAATAACCACAACCATAGTCATATTGTCCTCTTGCCCCAACAAAGGCTCAGCTTGGCAAAATCCCCAGAGAGGTTCGCTTGGCACCTACATTGTTTTCTTTCCGTCGCCAGCTGAAGACCTTTTTATTTTCTCAGTATTTCAACACCTAATTTAACTTAAATTTAAACTTTGCTGTTTTAATCTCATATTTTAACCTATATTAATTTTTGCTGGGTGGTTTTATTCTGGTTGTGCTTTTTATACTGTATTTTGTATGTGTGTTTCAAATGTGTTGGTTGTTTTTATGCTCTTCATGGTTTTAATTTTTGTGAACCGCCCAGAGAGCTTCGGCTATTGGGCGGTATAAAAATGTAATAAATAAATAAATAAATACATACATAAATAAAGTCCCCAAGTCCATTTGAATCCTCTAGGCTACACTCCTGGCTGGCATAGTTATCCCTGCTGCATAACAGACTGCAAAGGGGAAATAGTCATTTTATATTCTTCTGCTTAACGCTGCCTCCTTGCAGAACTGTAATTTGCCCCAGCAAGAATGTGGAGCCAACCAGTGGCGATGCAGCAGATTAATCGAGTGTATCCCAGCTCTGTGGCGGTGTGACGGGGAACCTGATTGCAGAGATTGGAGTGACGAGATTGGATGTAAGCTTCTCTTCCCCCCAGCCTCTGCGTGGCGAGAGCCTCGTGTATTGAGTAGCCAGTGTTGCGTTCCATTTAAAAGAGATGAGGAAAACACTTTGCCTAAAGTCTTACCTGGTAAAGCTATTGGTGCTGTACAGGAGCAGGCAAGACACAAATTCTATCAAACTGTAAGTATATATATAAAAATAAAATAAATCTAAGGGAGCACCCTGAAGCCAAACTGGAGCAGCAAAAGGTAGGATAGATTGACACAGCCTAGTTGAGAGCCACAGAATCATAGAATAGCAGAGTTGGAAGGGGCCTACAAGGCCATCGAGTCCAACCCCCTGCTCAGTGCAGGAATCTACCCTAAAGCATCCCTGACAGATGGTTGTCCAGCTGCCTCTTGAAGGCCTCTAGTGTGGGAGAGCCCACAACCTCCCTAGGTAACTGGTTCCATTGTGGTTCTGCTCTAACAGTCAGGAAGCTCCTAAAGAGAAGCAGCGGACTCCCCCTACCCTTTCATGCTCACCTTACGCTGCCATGTTTTGCTGTAAAGCAGTCAAATGTGAAGTCACAAGGTCTGCTGCTGTAACATAGTCTGGTCCTTGAGAGTTCTGAAAAGGACGTTGTACTGAGACAATCGTAAAGATACTCCCTCTGCTCTCCCACAGGCAATCCCAGGAAGTGCCAGAGCTACGAATTCCAATGTGGCGAGACCTGTCTCCACTACACTCTGGTCTGCAATGGGAGATCTCACTGCCCAGGTGGATTGGACGAAGGCAGAGATTGCGCCGTGCCGTGCCATAGGGCCTGCTCCCAGATCTGCTACCAGTCTCCTAGGGGGCCTGTAAGTAAAGAACGGTACTTGGCTGCTTCATCGTCGTTTGAAACTTAATATGGCAAAGACTGAATTGCTTGTTTTTCCTCCTAAACCTTCTCCTCTTCTCTCATTCTCTCTTACTGTCAATGATGTTACGCTTACTCCGGTCAAGGAAGCTCGTAGCCTTGGCTTTATATTTGACTCCTCGCTCTCCTTTATTCCTCATATTGAGGCAGTAGCTAAATCTTGTCGTTTCTTCCTGTATAATATTGCCAGGATTCGATCATTTTTGTCTGTCTCTTCTGCCAAGACGCTTGTTCATGCGCTGGTTATTTCACGGTTGGACTACTGCAACCTTCTTCTCTCTGGCCTTCCTTCTTCTCACATCAGTCCGTTGGTTTCTGTTCACCACTCTGCCGCAAAGATCATCTTCTTGGCTCGCCGCTCTGACCATGTTACTCTGCTTCTGAAATCTCTTCATTGGCTTCCAATTCACTTCAGAATCCAATATAAACTTCTCCTGTTAACCTTCAAAGCTTTTCCCGGTCTAGCTCCTTCCTATCTCTCCTCTCTCATCTCACACTATTGCCCCGCTCGTGCTTTTCGCTCCTCTGATGCCATGTTTCTCGCCTGCCCAAGGGCCTCTACTTCCCTTGCTCGGCTCCGTCCATTCTCTTCTGCTGCCCCTTACGCCTGGAACGCTCTTCCAGAACATTTGAGAACTACAAGTTCAATTGCAGCTTTTAAAGCTCAGCTAAAAACTTTTCTTTTTCCTAAAGCTTTTAAAACCTGATGTTGTGCGGACTTTATACTGTTAGTTTTACCCTACCCTGTGCCTGCTTACCCTACCCTGTGCCTGTTGGCATTCTCTTCCCCTCCTTATTGTTTTACTATGATTTTATTAGATTGTAAGCCTATGCGGCAGAGTCTTGCTATTTACTGTTTTACTCTGTACAGCACCATGTACATTGATGGTGCTATATAAATAAATAAATAAATAAATAAATAATAATAATAATAATAATAATAATACTTACGTTTTGAGTTCGTGGCCACCTCCGTTAGAGAATGGAAGTGATTTCTAAGGCGATCTACGGCTTCCTCAGCACTGTCCACGTGCTCAGGAAACACTGTCAAGTAGCAGCCCTGTTGATACGATTCAATTCTACCCTTATTGGTCAAATGCCGGGTAACTCTCTGCTCATCCGATGGTTGTGGTGTGTACGTGCTCCACAGCATAAACCTCATTGGAACTGGCAGGGCGAAAGTAGGAAGACGGATGTCCAGCGTTACATTGGTCAATGTTTTTGACAAGAGTAAGACTTGTAGACTCCCTCCTAACTGCCTTAGTAGCCCTATATTTGAAGGGAGCTGGATCAAGCACATTCCCTCTTAGTGTTTGTTTGTTTCCCTTTCCCTGTCCTGCCTGGTCAAATACAGGAGCCCCACCCTCTTACCTTCTAAGCCTGAAAATGGCATTTTGTCATGTGCAGGCCCCCGTCTGTACAACAGCGGGACTGCTTCTCACTTAATTTTAACTGGAATTTTCGTTGATTCGAACCCAGGTAAAGAGCGTCACACTGCAGCAGCAACAGCGATTTATCTGCCGACATTTTTTTATAATGCAGTTATTAATGCGCATATGCGCACATACGCACATTCGAGGCTATGGATTATAGACGTAAACTATACATTTTATCTGCGGAGCCTCTGCGAAGAGGAGAAAAAGAGTGGGGAAAGGAACGAGGCAGCAGAGGAGGATGTGAGCGGGGGACTGAACACGTCTCCTGTCTCTCGCTGCCAGTTCCCCCCCCCTTTGTTTTCATTTTAAAAGCTCCATTTTAATTCAGCATGAAAATGACGGGAAGGGGAGAGGCAGCCAGAGGACGTGATCGGTGGGAAGGCGGGAAATCAGCTAATCACGTTGTCCTACCCTCAAAGCTCCACCCACATGTCAAAATGCAATTTAACTCCCCCAACGACACATAATCATAACGCGGTGCAAACTCGACCTAAAAGTCGCAGTAAATCGCAAATGCGAATATGCGTATCATCGTGTTAAAAACCCGGTGCTACGGCAAATGGACAGCTGCATCATCTGTCCTGAAACGCGAAGATGCGCATTTAGATTGGGGTAAACAAGCTGTATAGTCAAGCCCCAGGTTGCAATGCAGAAGGCGTCAATTCTTTCAGTGGATTTATCTTAAGGCTTCCTTCATCTCTGAGTTCTCTACCCTGCCCATTCTGCTGGGTATTAGATAGAGAAAGCTTCTATTCTGTCTTCCTGGGATTCTTTCAGCTTGGTAGAATTAATCATCAATATTGACTAGTAAACGTTTAAAGGCCTTCCCTCAACAGTAGCAGGTGAACTAGTGTAAAAGCTTTTAAGGGCGCAATTCTATACACGTTCAGACAAAAAAAAAAAGTCCTACAACTCACAGCATGCCCATGCCAGTTACTTTTTCTGTCTAAAAGGATTGCGCACTATGTGGATAATGACTTAAAGCTTGTTTCTAACTCGGAGCTCCTTTTAATGCACGTTCTCTCTTTCAGAAATGTGCTTGCCATGAGGGGTTCAGCCTAAGGGGTGACGGCCAGTCCTGCAGAGATATCAATGAGTGCAAAGAGTTGGCAAAGCCGAGCTGCAGCCAGGCCTGTGTCAACACACATGGTGGCTACAATTGCACCTGTCACCCTGGCTACTTGATGGAACCAGATGGCCACACATGCAAAGTAGTTGGTAAGGTTCTACAGGTTGGCTTTCCCAGTAGGCATTTGTCTGTAGGGCTCAAAACGGGTTGTATCAAGTTTTCTGAAGTTGGAAAGGTGGGATAAGAAGCTTTGGCTTCGAATACATGCATCCCTAAACATTTGGGGAAGAGGCCATAGACACTAAGCCTGTCTGTTTCATGCTACTAAGCTGGAGAAGACTTGTTGAGCAACTTGGAAGCTGTCAGCTATTCAAGGATTCTAGTGCTGATACTGCAAGCATAGAATCATAGAATAGTAGAGTTGGAAGGGGCCTATAAGGCCATTGAGTCCAACTCCCTGCTCAATGCAGGAATCCACCTTAAAGCATACCTGACAGGTGGTTGTCCAGCTGCCTCTTGAATGCGTCTAGTGTGGGAGAGCCCACAACCTCCCTAGGTAACTGGTTCCATTGTTGTACTGCTCTAACATTCAGGAAGTTTTTCCTGATGTCCAGCCGGAATCTGGCTTCCTGTAACTTGAGCCCATTATTCTGTGTCCTGCACTCAGGGATGAATCAGAAAGCTTTTCTGCAAATGGAAGAAAGCTTTTTTTTAACTGATATAATCCAAGTATAATTGCATTGAGTAGTGCCCATGGTGTTTCATCTATTTGGTTTTGAAGTGGTCTCACTTAGTATTTACACTTTTCAATGAGTTGTTAACACATCTGGCAATAATTTGAGTGCAGCAGAACTCAACCAACAAAACGGGGCAGAAAACATCGCCAACACGCTATCTCTTCGGTTGGCAACTTTCCATAGCACTCAGTGAATGGCTACTGAAGCCAGGATTGCTGAAATCATTAGCCCAATCTGACACACACACACATACACACACCACTTCTCTCTTTCATAGCTAGGAGTTTGTGCAATGCTAGTGTTTTGCTCATGAGATTGATAGAAGATGCAAAATAGCAACATAACTATTTCCGTCTTTGCTGTAGGCTCTGAGCCAACATTGCTAGTTGCAGTTCAGTTTGACTTGATCCTATATGGATTACGGAGCATGAAAGAAGATGTTATCTTCACAACTGAGAAGGAACTCATTATCTTTTCCGTTGACTATGACTTGGTGGAGCAGAAAGTCTTCTGGATGGACCTTAATGCCGAAAGCATTAAATGGATGAGCACAAAAACCAAGCAAAAGGGGACTTTAGTAAAAGGTGGGTCTTCATTAATGTTCAGGCATTTGGGTAGTCTTAAGAACATTGCTGGGTTGGGACAAAGTTAACTTAGCCTGACGTTGTGACCAGTGGAAATTTTGGCAAAAACTTCAGGCCGTGGAACCTGTATCTGGCTTGGATCCCCACTTGGCCCCACGTCATAGGCTAGCTTGAGAGCAACGGCATATCCAAAGCCAGGTGAACCAGGAAGGAGGCCTTTGCTCTGAGGATCAAACAGATAAGAATAGTACAGTTTCTTATGAAGTGTTATAGAAACCTGCTGTTGGCAGCTTATCTAAGCCTAAAAGACTCAGTGGCCTAGTACCGCAAGCTGGAGCTCCTAGGTGAGTTGACATCTGTGCTGATATTTTTAACAGTAAAGGGAAATGGCGTTGTTACCGGGGACCTAAAACAAGGCACTATGCAAAGGTTAATGGGACCAATCCTGTCTGCAAGAGCCAGCTGAGAGGATGCTTGCAGCAAGCCTTCCAGCAGGTTCTTCAAAGGATTGGCTGAACCATACAGTTCAGCAGGTT
The DNA here is from genome assembly GCF_023053635.1 of Elgaria multicarinata webbii. NCBI lineage: Eukaryota > Metazoa > Chordata > Lepidosauria > Squamata > Anguidae > Elgaria > Elgaria multicarinata. Next base: position 11,779,227 of record NC_086176.1, read on the forward strand.
CTTCAAAGGATTGGCTGAACCATACAGCCAATCCATTCAGCCAAAGGATTGGCTGAACCATACAAAACCATACAGTTCTGAGTAGCTGTGGCATTACCCCACAGTTCTGTTCCCTTGGGTATGTCTGGGCTTTGTATGTCTAGTGAGTGAAGAATGTTGGACTGAGTGGGTGGGGCTGATGATACTGTGAAACGGGGGGGGGGGGGGAAGAGTATAAATTTTAGTTGGTTGGTTGGAAGTGGGGAGTGTCTGTGAGGGTTGTCAGTGGTGTGGAGAGTGAAAGGAGATAAGATTGTAAAAGAATAAAGATTACTGTTATTATTAAAACTAGTAGATTAAACAGATTAACTTGAATTTGAAGTAACTAAGATCTGTTAAACAAAAATAAACATTTTGTTTTGTTACCTCAAACCATCTGTCTGCTTGGCTTTATCACCGGCTCTACAGTTACAATCGTAAACATCTTATATATAACCTTCAGTTTATTACATACACAGTAAAACTTTTTCAGATTCTAGCCTTTACCCTCTCATATGAGGGAAAGGTTGTGTTTTGCCCTACCCTCAGGTTGTTCAAGTCATGGCGCTTGGCTTGAGGAGGGTTTGTGCGCGACAAGGCCTGGTGTGTGAGGCCTGTGTCGTGACAGTAGCGCTGAAACATCACTGCTGTGATGTTACCGGCCAGTCTTGACAAATCCCTTCCCCCTCACACCAGGGGCGAGGGCGTTCCCTCTCTGGCAAACTCCCTCCCCACAACTGCATGCTTCATGGCTTCCAAAGAATGAAAGGTGGAAGTGTCTCCCTTCACGAGGTGCACCTGCTCAGAAGCATTGCTATAGGCCAGCCTTCCCCAACCTGAAGTCTCCAGATGTGTTGGCCTACAACTGCCAGAATCCCCTAGCCAGCATTCTGGGAGTTGTAGTTCAACCCATCTAGAGGGCTGAGGAAGGAAGGCCTCGCTGCTGCTGGGACACAACCTGAAGGTCTACCCAACATTGCTCTGAATGTCTATAATGTCCCCTTAGAGACAGGATGCTTCATGACTTTTTATTATTTCAGGAATAAAATCTGACAGCATAGGAGTGGACTGGATAGGAAGGAACCTTTACTGGACTGATGGGACAGCGGGTCAGATTCGTGCCATACAGCTGAATGGTACTTGGAGGGGAAATCCTGAATACGCTGTGGTTCTTGATGACCTGGATCAACCGCGGTCATTGGCTCTCCACCCACAGGATGGGTAAGGCTTTTGAACCCTTCCCTTATGGGTGTTGCTTGTAAAAGGCCAGAGCTTGCTGGAATGGCCTGCAAGGATCAGGTGCCTGGCAGCCTTAGGAGTCTCTGGGTGTGGATGGAGAGGCTACACATAACCAGCACATGGGCTATTCTCCTCTACTGGCATGAGGTATAAATCAGCAGCCTGAATAGCATGCTGTGACTCTTGCATTTGACTTAATATTGACCCAAGTTTGAAATAACAGAGCAAATGCCCCTCTCCCCCCACACAATGTTTTATTTCAAAGTGGCATTGTTGGGCTTGACTGATCACAGTGTAAAATGTGACATGATGGGGCACATACAGTGACTATTGCACTGTTCTTGCAGAAATTGTCTATTAGTAAAAAAGACCAGGCCGCTTGCATCTTAAATGGTTGTGTAGAAGAGGGAGTTTTGGCAGTATAACTTCCATCATCTATACCTTTAAAGTTGCAAGAGTCCTCTCCTCCTTTTTCCCCTTTTACATTTGACCATTCTAGTTTAACTACAAGCCAATGCAGTTCAAATACACAAGTCCACTTTCAGTTGAAGAGACTGGCTTCACAAAATCTCTTCCAAAAGAAGGGCTAGAACTCAGATCCACATGGAAAACCTGCCTTAAATCCTGGTTTGTTTTGGGGGGTGGGTTGGTCACTCCACTTGCAGAGGAAAAAGCACTCTGCATCGTTCACATCTGTTGGAACTGAGTCCTGGGTTTGGAAGGGGCTTCAGAACCAAGGCTTGACTCAAGCTGAGCTCGGGGTTTGATCAAAGATCTGAGGTTCTCAAAAATGCTGAACAGTAATTAAAAGCTAATTGAATTGATTTGACCCAAAATGGTGCATAGATGCAAGCAAGCTTGCTCTTAGCCAAGGTCTGAACGCAGATGGCACAGCAACTTTGCTGAAGCTAAGCATAACAGCATCTAGCTAGTGCCTGGATGGGGGAAACAAGGTAATCTTAGCATACATCAAATTTCCAAGGAAGAGAAGTACAAATATAAGTGAGCAATAAGTCACAGGGCAGTTCAGCTACTGAACTTTCCTAATCCAGATAATGGAATAGATGGTCTTCCCAAGAGATATGGGATAACCTGACCTACAGCCCCAAAGAGTAATGCTTTATCAGGTTGTGCTCTTTGGCATAACACTTCTATAACACTTCTAGGAACCTTCTAGGAACTATTTGTAAGCTGTTGTGACTTAACCTGCTCTGTCCTGCCTAATACTAACCTTCCCTTTCCCAGATTAATGTTTTGGTGTGCAATAGGGGCTGAACCCAAAATAGAGCTAGCTGAGATGGATGGGAGCAACAGAGAAATAATAGTTGATGAAGGACTTGGCTGGCCCACTGGCATAACCCTTGACCCCTTGAGCAGGAAAATCTTCTGGTGCGATGTCAAGCATCGTTGCATTGGTTCAGCATCTTTTGAAGGCATTAAGATGAAGGTACGGCACACTATAAGGGCTCAGTCTAGGGCTGGACACGAGTGTTTTGGAGCTCAGATTCTCTGTTTCAAAGGGAAGGAGGGCTGCTCACAGTATGAGAATCCAACTTTGCTCTTCGGTAAATTTTGGTGGTGTTCTATATCATTCACAAAATCCTGTGGCTGGCCAGAGGTGCTAAGGAAATTTGTGGAAGATAGTACCTCTTCAGCCAAGAGCAAGCTTTGAACGTTTCTCACCTAAGGATCTAGCTCGCCAAGCCGTGAGTATCTTGACGACATATTTCTCTTAGGTATTCGCACTGACTGAGATTCGTAGCCCCTTCTCGCTGACGGTGTTTGAGAACTACATTTATTGGTCTGACATGGAAACGAGAAGAGTACAGAGGATCGACAAAAATACGGGCAAAAATAGAACAGTGCTGATCAAGCGCCATGGGCAACCCTACGGGCTGAAGGTACAATCTTAACTCTTCGTGAGGATTCAGTTGGGTATGAGTTGGTCACAGGAGGGTAACTTGCTCTTGCCAGACAGACTTTTGCAGCTTGGGAAGAATAAATGAGAGCACTTTTCTCTGGACCTTCCAGGCTTCACTACTTAGCAACCCTCTGAACAAATCCTATGTGAATAAAAGTGCTACAGCTCCCAGCATTCCCTGGCTGGGTAATTCTAGGAGTTCTAGGACTTTTTATATATGTCAAAAGAGGCATATGCTCATCAATTGCCCCACCTTGGTCCTTCGTGCGGATGCCCGTGATCACGGTTGACATTTTGGAATGGCTCTCCCAATAATGTGACAGTTTCTCTTACGTTCTCTTGCTGCACATTCCCAGCATTTGTGGGTGAAAGCGTGGTGTTTTAAGGTGCTTTCACACACCAGCATTAACAGCCCACTCCCATCCATGTTTGCAGGGGGAGGGTATGGAGGGGGGGCGCATTAACCCCCAAGGAGTGCATCTTCCCTTGTGATTCTGGGACTGGCAGGGCTTGTCCTTACAAGTAACCAACCCAGCCCTCCACTTTCCAGATGGGCCGTGTTCCTGTGTTTCCACACACACACACACACACACCCCTGTGGACCGGAAAATAACCCATTGGTTCACTTTAATTTAAAGTGAACTCAGCCAGGGGCCCACGCTGTGTGGAACAGGATGGGGAGTCAGTGATGGAGTCTGTCGTGCTGCTGCCTGTTTGCTCTCCGAGGCAGGCATTCTCGCAGGCTGCCAAACTGAGCCCCTAACAGGCTGCGGCAGTGCGTGGCTGGGCCTGCCAGAGAGCCAGCCCTCGCTGTCCCTGCCGGATCCACGTTCTGCCATTTGCATGGCAGCCACCCTCAACTGGGCTTGAGAGAATCCCTCTGCCAGTTTAATTTGCTGACCTCCCTGACTGGAGAGTAGAGATAGAGGGACAAGCAGGCACAGGCCAAGAGAGCCAGTGTGGTGTAGTGGCTCAAGTGTCGGACTGGGAGTCGGGAGATCCGGGTTCTAGTCCCCACTCGGCCATGGAAACCAACTGGGTGACTTTGGGCCAGTCACGGACTCTCAGCCCAGCCCACCTCACAGGGTTGTTGTTGTGAGGATAAAATGGAGGGGAGGAGGATTATGTACACCACCTTGGGTTCCTTGGAGGAAAAAAGGCAGGATATCAATGCAATAATAAATATATAAATAATAAAGTTGCTGTACCCAATCGAGCTACTTTGGCGTGGAGGAGCCTGGTTGGGCTGCTGCCTGCTACTACCTCTTTGCCTTACGAGAAGGTGCTCCTGTGGTGCCGGTTAAACTTGAGAGCTTCCCCCCACCCCTTGCTTAACTTACTGACCCTGTTCTGTCCTGAAACTTGCCTGTGTGGCTGGAAACGGAAAGGAAAGTAGAGATAGACGGGGCAGGCACACCACCGCAGCTGCTGATGCTACTCTCAGTAGCACGTCACGACAGGAATCTGAGGGGGCAGTTGCACCCCCTTATTTATTTATTTATTTATTTATAATATTTATATACCTCTCCCCATTCAGCATTTCGGAACGGTGAAAAAAATAAAATAGAATAAAAACACATTAGCAAAGTGCCAAATAAACTGCGGCTGGTCATGAAGGGAAAGCTTCCTGGAACAACGACGTTTTCAGGAAGCACCGAAAGGAATGCAAAGTTGGTGCCTTCCTGGCCTTCAGAGGCAGGGAATTTCAAAGGAGGGGGGCCGCCACGCTGAAGGCTCTTCCCCTGGTGGACTTCAATCGGATGATGTGGGACCACCACGACCAGGCCCCTGGATGACCTCAGCGACCAGGCAGGTTGGTAGGGGAGAAGGCGCTCTCTCAGGTATCCTGGTCCCAAGTTGTTTAGGGATTTGTACACAAGTACAAGAATCTTAAACCTGGCACGATAGCGAATAGGCTGCCAGTGGAGTGCCCTCAGCAAAGGAGTTACATTCTGGAAAGGGACAGCTTCCATATGCCTATGAATTGAGGCCCATGGCTCTGTCTGCCACATCCTAATGCAAACAGGACTAACTGGAGGTTCCACTGACTGCATGCGGGATAAATTGTAAACTTAAAAGCATGGAGATGACCTAGCTCAGTCAAAGCTATTAAAATCCAGAAAATTGGCTTTCAGGTAATGCATGAAGTTCTCCAGCCGCCAGCCCCCAACCCTTGCGTGGGAAATGGCTGCTCACACTTGTGCCTCTTGAACGCGGACAAAAGGGGAAGCTGCCACTGCCCGGATGGGCTTGTGCTTTCAAGCAATGGGAAGACCTGCGTTCCTCTAGCAGAGTCAACATTCATGTTTCTGGTTGCACAAACATCTGTGACTCAGGTATGCCTTTAAGTGTCCTTGCAGAATACTTAAGAAGGCCTTGTGGATGTAGGCCATCCAGCCCAAAGGGTCCTGTGTCCTTCAAATGGGTGGTGGGTTCTGGGTAAAGGGAAGTAGCTGACTTGTGGATTTAATTCCCAGTTGGTTAAATGCTGTTGGCTGCATTCAGCTCCTCTGGACCTGCATCACCACAACACTACGTCCTGTTTCCTCCCATGAAGCGGAGTGTACGTTAATCGCCATTGGGAACGTTGGAGAAATCCACAACGGAATCAAATGAGTTGGGATTTCTACGACTTCGACCTGCAAATTCAATAACAGCTCAACTTTTCCTGAGTTGCGTGGATTCCATGACTTCTGGATTGTGATTTGAACTTTTCAGAATTTCATGCAAATTTAGTCATACAAAAATATATAAAATTTAAAAAAACACCAGCCGAAAATGTGCATTATCCCCATAAGCTAAAGCATGAAAATTCACATTTGATGGGGGGGATTGCATTTGCACAAGTATGAATTTTTGCATACATTTGGGAAACTGGGGGAAAAATCCAATTCTGTCAATGAGCGGACAGTGAAACGAAGGACACCTGACAATCTGCGAAATGCAGAAGGAATGGAATGTACAAAATCCCGGCATCCCTAATCCCCACACCTTCTCACAGAAAAGAGGAAGGTATCAGTCTAGACTTTCCGTACAGCTCCATTAACAAGGAAATGACACTTTGGCTTCGTTCATCAAGTGTTCTAGAGGCAGGTGTCGTGGACTTCTATGGAAGCTTCAATCTATCAGCACTGGGAATGGAGGCAGGAGTTGTGCAAACCCAGGCTTGTGCCACGAAGCATTGTCTAACAGAATCCTTTCTCTCAAGACGGGGGCCAGAGCTGGTTCCAGACTATTTTGCACCCTAAGCAAGGCGAGCTACTTCCCCACCCACCCCCAAAATTGCCAACTTCGATTCAGCTCTTCAAGAAGAGTTTCTGAACTATTATATTTTCCTTTTATTATGTTTTTCTTAAAAGAACTAATTTGTATAAAACTGTGGCCCTTAAAGGTCATCACTGTGCCCCTCTGAGGTCTGTGCCTAGGCGGCTGCCTAGTTAGCCTGATGGTAGTGCCAGCCCTGACGGGGGCCAAGAATTACCTTGCCAGTTGTCCGTTTACAACATGGCCGCTCGTAAGCCTAAACTATATAAATTTGGTTGCGTTGCTGTGCCTAATTCTAGGTCTATCTGAAGAAACTGCGCCCCATTGAAGGTCAAGTCGTTCTCCCCGACCACATCACTCTCCCCTTGACCAACATTACCCACCTGACCGCAGTAGACTACTCTGTGCGCGACGCAGCTCTTTACTTCTCAGAATACGAAGGCGGCTTCCTAAAGGTCCTGGCTATAAAGGAGAATGGGAGAGTTTCCGTGAAGAAAATCCTGGCGGTTGAGGGCACTGTGATCTCTCTGGCTCTGGACTGGCTGAGTGGCAACCTTTACTGGATTGATGACAAACACCTGTCCATCCAACTAGCAACTTCGGATGGCAGATATACACACGTGGTGATCAGCGATGGGCTTTTCCATCCAATCTCTGTGGTGCTGCACCCCCCAACTGCAGCGATGTGTGTTGCTGACTTGGGTACCGATTACGGCCTGCCTGGTCCCATGATAGAATGCGCCTCCATGGATGGGAGCGAGAGGAGGATACTCTGGAAGAGGTCCCTGTACCCTGTCGGATTAACAATAACGGATGCTGGCAGCCGGCTCTACTGGGCTGACCACGGTAAGTAGTCCAACATGCCTGCTAGACTACTGAGGCTGTGAGTGCAGCTTGCCTTTCCTAGCATATTTTATTTATTTATTTATTTATTTATTTATTAATAAATGTAATATTATTTATTACATTTCTATACCGCCCAATAGCCGGAGCTCTCTGGGCGGTTCACAAAAATTAAAAACATTCAAAGTATAAAACAACAATATAAAACCATAATATAAAATACAATATAAAAGCTCAACCAGATAAAAACACCAGCAATGCAAAATTACAAATTTAAAACACCAAGTTAAAATTTATTGATAGACTGTTAAAATGCTGGGAGAATAAAAAGGTCTTCACCTGGCGTCTAAAAGCATATAATGTAGGTGCCAAACGAACCTCCTTAGGGAGCTCATTCCACAGCAGAGAAGGCCCTCCTCCTGGTAGCCACCTGCCTCACTTCCTTTGGCAGGGGCTCACGGAGAAGAACCCCTGAGGATTTATTATTATTATTATTATTATTATTATTATTATTATTTATTTATATAGCACCATCAATGTACATGGTGCTGTTCTAGAAAATCCAGGTTGCTTCTAGGTAAAATGTTTCAAGATGGCGTATAAAGCTGAGAGAAGGCTTGTCTGGCAGATGGCGTTGGCATGCTTTCTAGGGATCCATTTCCCTGCAGATCCCTATCTTTAATATACTGTGGGCCAAATCTCAAATATATGTTTTGCTTGTGCTGCTAAGAAGCAACGGGGATAGCTTTCAGGCGGCAAGATGGTTTTCTTGTTATAACAAGGCTCTGACTTTATTTCCCCCAGTAAAAGAGACTGTGGAAAGCATTCGGATGGACGGCACTCAATACAGACTCTTTCGGAGAGGGCTGCACGGCCTTACGCTCTTTGCAATGGGGGAAGGATTGATTATCTGGACAACGCTGACACAGAACAGTAAGCAGGGTTGAACCAGCAAAACAAGTATAGCTGTGTTTGGCGGACTGGAACGTATGCTAATACTGATACGCTGATGTTGCTGTGATTTGTTTGACTCTGATCCCTGACGTGCTGTGCTGACAAAGCAAAGGGGCCAAATGGCCGGGTTTGGAGGCTAGTATACTTCGATGCTGACCAGCATTCCAGGGTTCAGAAGTAGTGCTCGATCTAGTAGAACTTTGGCTCATAAATAAGCAAAAGTTAGCCAATTGCCAGGCACGGGGATGTCTAGTGCTGGATAGTCTAAAATTGTAACAATGCCCATGTGCACTGCATGATGTTTTTCAATAAGCCTGTCAAATTTTATGTCTTAATAGGTCTTAAATTTTAGGATGCTTTTAGGATCTTTTTTAGGAAGTTTTAACAATGCATACTATGTTTTTAATCTGTATTTTATGTATTTTATACTTACTCTGTTGTTCCCCGCCTTGAGCAAAATGGAGAGGCGGGTAAGAATTATTATTATTATTATTATCATCATTATTATTATTAGGGGCAACCAGAGTGTGGCACAGCAGTCTGGAGTTGATTAAAAGCTGGTGGTTTCGGGTCAGTGGGAAACTTGTGGATATAAAGACGTACAGCAAATCAAGCCAGCAAGGTACAGTTCACAATATCTGTCTGTAGTCTCAAAGGAGATCTTGACTATACTGAGCAGTGAGTGTGATGTCTGGAGTCCTGTTGGTTGTGGCTCAGAATGATGAGTTTAACCTAATCCCCCAAAATGGGATCTTCTTTGGGCACCAATCCCAGATATGGGGGATGACCTTCAAAATCAGCTTCTGGGCAAAGTACAAAGTGTTGGTCATTACCTATAAAGCCCTAAATGGTTTGGGTCCAGATTACCTGCGGGATCGCCTTCTCCCATACAGTCCGCCCCGCACACTCAGGTCCTCTGGGGTGAACTTACTTCAGTCAGCTAAAACTAGGCTGACATCAGTTTCCCAGAGGACCTTTTCTTCTGTCGCCCCCAGACTATGGAATGGTCTGCCAGAGGAGATTCGTAAAATTAACTCTCTGTGTGATTTTAAGGCAGCTTTAAAGACTAGCCTTTTCTGGCAGGCCTATCCAGATCAATGTAAAATCAAGCATTTTTAAGATGCATTGATTCTGTACTATTAATGTTGTTCCCCGCCTCGATCCAAAGGGAGAGGCGGGTAAGAAATAAATAATTATTATTATTATTATTATTATTATTATTATTATTATTATTATTATTATTATTATTATTCTGACTGCAAAGGATTTGCCAAGTTGAGAACCTTCTGGAAATGTATAGGTATCTTTTATTTAGGCTTCTTCCAGACCTCTTAAATTGAGGAAGGGGGGATAGGAAGTTTCATCATAAGCTTAGTGCATTGGCAACGAAGCTGACAAGGAATTGCTTCCTTAAATCATTGCATTTTGCAGAATGGTAGATAAATTGAAGCCGTTCATTCCTTTCTCTTGCTGCTCCTAGGTAGCAATGGCTGTTCAGAAAAGAATGGGGGATGCAGCCACATCTGCTTACCAGTTCCACAAGGGAGAAGCTGCAGATGCACTGCAGGGTACAATCTAGAGCGTGGTACTGAATGCACAAAAGCACAAAGCTGTCCGGAGCCACTTCAGGCCTGCAAGGATAACAGCAAATGTATTCTAACAGGGCAAATCTGTGATGGTAGTGTTGATTGCCCTGATGGATCTGACGAGACAAACTGTGAGTAACCCAAATGAGAAAGTGGCATGGATGTTGGGAAACTGTCTTGCTAAAGCCCATAATACCTAAAGCCAGTGTGGTGTAGTGGCTAAGATGTTGGACTGGGAGTCGGGAGATCTGGGTTCTAGTCCCCACTCGGCCATGGAAACTCACTGGGTGACTTTGGGCCAGTCACAGACTCTTAGCCCAACCTACCTCACAGGGTTGTTGTTGTGAGAATAACATGGAGAGGAAGAGGATTATGGGTTCCTTGGAGGAAAAAAGGTGGGATATAAATGTAATTAATTAATAAAGGATAAGTAACTTGCTGGCACTTTAGTTTGACATTTGAGATAGCTTAAGATCGCTGCTGTCTTAACCAAACATTCCTATTTCATAGAACTCTGGTGCTTAGGGTTGAGATTTGCACTTCAGCCAAAAACCTTCAGTACAAGCAAGAGAAGGCCTGACAACACCACATATTTAAGCTAGTTTGTCATTCTCCCTTCCAAAGGAAACCTGGAAAATGTAGCTCTGTGTACAAGGGCAGAGATCTCAAAACACTCAACACCTTGCAAAAGTACAATTCCCAGGATTCTTCAGAGGAAGCAATAAAAGTTCACGAGGGGTAAAATTATGAAATTCATATTTCTAGAATGAAATATGCCCATAACTGAACTGTCGGCCGGACTTCCAAGCTGGTCAGTAGAATCTAAAGCAAGTTAGCTGTTCTTAAGAGCTTACCTCACTTCTGCATTACCTTTACTAGAAAATATATTATAGTCACCTAGCCTTTTTAAGTACATAGTACAACTTTTGAAAGCTAACGTTTGCTCACAGCTGCCGTTGTCAAAGAACTAGCAGGCCGGTCTTACAGTATCAGGTTGACCTCACTGCGTTCCAAAAGTGATGGGTTAATGGTTTTCTCCTGGCAGGCAAGTACATTGTTGTGAAGAAACCCCAGCCCACCACCCCATCTTGGACAACGCTGCTGCAAACCAAGCCATTTTTGGGTAAGAAAAACATACTGGCACCATTAAAAAGCACCACCAAGAAGCCTGCCATTCCAATGGTGTATGTACAACCTGAAGTGAGAAAGCACAGAAGTACTACTGCTGCTTCTACGACCACCGCATGGGCCCCCCCTCCAGGCAGAGGACGAAAGACCTCCACAACACAGCAATGGGACAAAGCTTCTCTGATGCAGGGAGTTGTGGGGCGTGGTCCAGAGTTGCAGCATTGCAACAGTGAGACCTGTAACTTGAGAGGAGACTGCACTGTTGAAGACAATAGAGTGAAGTGCAAGTGTGTGTTGGGGTATAGCGGAGACTACTGTGAGGAAGTGGAGGCAAAGTCTACCGCGGGCTCCACTGCTCTGGGCATAGTTTCTGTCTTGCTCATTGTGATGGCAGGAGCAGCGGTCCTTCTCTACCTTCGGAAGCAAAGGACACGCCGAAGGTAAGCCTGTTGCCTTTCTCTCCACCTCATTCGGTAACTGCATGTTCAGTGGTGAAAGCATGAAAAGGTGGGCTTGGAAACGGTCCTCAAGCTGGGTTTTGGAAACATCTGTTTTCAACAAGGATTTTTCAGTTACTAACCTGCAATAGATGAAAATCTGTTTTTCTATGCTCGTTTCTTCAAAGTAGTAGGAAGGATCTTACCCTAACAGCCTAACGCACCTTACCTGGGAGAATCTTCACATCTGTTGTTGATTCCATTTTATTAATACTTAAATGGTAAATGGTTCTAGCTGTGCTTTGTTAGCAGCTGTGAGACTGCTTGTGCAGCTGAAAAGGAGGTTTAAAATGTGAAGCTATAAATTTGGAGATGGATTAGCCAATTGGCTGAAATTTGCCCTGGAAGTATAATGCTGAGCAGGTATTTGAGCCCAAGTCTCTACTTTACTGAAGACCCTGAATGCTGTCCTAGTCCCAAATCCAGTTCTCAAACAGCATTCTACTCATCACACACTTGTGCTGATTCTAACTTCAGCTGCTGAAGTTAACACTCAGTGATAAAAGGGTTAATTTTAGCTAGTTGGCAAGTTAAATTTGACCATCTTGGTATTCCATAGCTGCTATGGAGTACCATTTTGTTTATTCATTATTTTTTTTAGTGAGGGGCCAGGGAGCTACATGGTCCCTGCCCTTGATATAGATGGTGCCACAGCAAAATCACAGGATTCTTATGCTGTTCTACTACAGCTCCGGACAAAGGCTTCAGCCTGGTGTTGGAACTGCAGTCAGTATGTTTATTCTATCTTTTCCCCCCTCATAGAACCTCAAGTACAGGATCATCTAAAACACTGACCAGCTATCAGAAGGATAGTGGACCAGCGGGAGACAATTTTGTAGAAGATGAAACTTGTATCAATGCAGCGTATGATCCAGAACAGGTGAGGGCATCCAATAAGATAAGCTGTTCTAAACTTTCAACTCTTCTGTGCGTGCACTTGGAAAGCTTTCTATGTTCTTGGGACAAGGGCTGTTCCTTCCTTCTACCATCTTAAGCTTAGTACGCCTGTTTGGAAATGCAAAGCTATCAGCACTACAACATCTAGTTGCCTAGAAGAGCTGATCTTGTGAATGCTTAAAATGCTGGCAGGTGAAATAGGCTATCTTCCTTGGCTAAGCTGTGAAGATCTGTCTCAGCTCTTCCTTGGTTGAAGAACTTAACAGGATTGTTAGAAGCATCCTGCTAGGTTTTAGTACCACTGTTCAGGTAATAACGCTGTAGAGGCCTAAATCTTGGTTTTGCTATTCTCCACAGGAACTGTCAGCTCCTCTGAAGACAAGCACAGAGGAAGACTTGTAAAACAAACCAATAAAACTATTTATTGCAAATTTCTTGCTGTCTCATTTAGATACAACCCCCACAAATGTGAGGCATAATAGTGTACCTTATATGTACCACTTATCCACGCCAAAATAAGTATCACAGGGACACCCCAATTAACAGAGAAGCCATCATAAAATGGGGGTGTAAAATATTGGAATATAGAGATAAATTGTGGGAGCATTGCAGGTTGATGAATATGTCATGTGGGGCACCAGTAAATCACATGCTGCAGTAACGGGGGGAAACTCTAGTATAGATTGGACCCTGGTATTATGAAACAGAAACATATCTGTATATATCCACTTCCCCCACACCGTGCATTAAAATTACATGAACAACCATCCTGTATTGGAAGAATATAGGTCTCAACCCCTGCAGGAACAAATCCTGTCAAACTAATTTGATCTCATTTTTTGATTGGGTAACCTCCCTTGTGAACTCTGGGAATGCTGTGGACGTAATATATCTTGACTTCAGCAAAGCTTTTGACGAAGTGCCCCATGATATTCTGATTAACTAACTAGCTAAAAGTGGGCTAGATGGAACAACTATTAGGCGGATTCACAGTTGGCTACAGAATCTGACTCAGAGTGCTTATCAACGGTACCTTCTCAAACTGGGGGGAGGTAAAGAGTGGGGTACCGCAGCGCTCAGTCCTGGGCCCAGTGCTCTTCAACATTTTTATTAATGACTTGGATGTGGAGGTGCAGGGAATGCTTATCAAATTTGCAGATGACACAAAATTGGGTGGGATAGCTAACACCCTGGAAGACAGAAACAAACGTCAAAATGATCTTGATAGGCTGGAGTGCTGGGCTGAAAACAATAGAATGAAATTTCATAGGGATAAATGCCATGTTCTACATCTAGGAAATAGAAACCAAATACACAGTTGCAAGATGGGGGATACTTGGCTCAGCAATACTACAAACGAGAAGGATCTTGGAATCATTGTAGATCACAAGCTGAATATGAGCCAACAGTGCGATATGGCTGCAAGAAAGGCAAATGCTATTTTGGGCTGCATTAATAGAAGTATAGCTTCCAAATCGTGTGAGGTACTGGTTCCTCTCTATTCAGCCCTGGTTAGGCCTCATCTAGAGTATTGCGTCCAGTTCTGGGCACCACACTTCAAGAAGGACGCAGACAAGCTGGAGCGTGTTCAGAGGAGGGCAACCAGGATGATCAGGGGTCTGGAAACAAAGCCCTATGAAGAGAGACTGAAAGAACTGGGCATGTTTAGTCTGGAGAAGAGAAGATTGAGGGGAGACATGAGAGCACTCTTCAAATACTTAAAAGGTTGTCACACAGAGGAGGGCCAGGATCTCTTCTCGATCCTCCCAGAGTGCAGGACATGGAATAACGGGCTCAAGTTACAGGAAGCCAGATTCCGGCTGGACATCAGGAAAAACCTCCTGACTGTTAGAGCAGTACGACAATGGAACCAGTTACCTAGGGAGGTTGTGGGCTCTCCCACACTAGAGGCCTTCAAGAGGCAGCTGGACAGCCATCTGTCAAGGATGCTTTAGGGTGAATTCCTGTATTGAGCAGGGGGTTGGACTCGATGGCCTTCTAGGTCCCTTCCAACTCTGCTATTCTATGATTCTAGGAAGGGTGGCGCCATGCTAACATTTTGCTATGGTTTCCTGACAAGATGCAGCCAAGGGACCAGTTTGGATGTACACAAGTTGGCCCTTAGAGCAAGTGAGGCAAAAACACTTTGTTCATAGAACGGAGGGTGGGGCTAGTTTCCCCCCTTATGCTCTCTTAACTGCCTGTGCAAAAATTATGCGCTGCAGCATTTGGCCTTTGGGGTCCAGCTTCGAGCCTATTCCAGCCACAGTTGTGTGCTCATGTTAACGGAAAAGTTAAGCGTGCTTAAATCTCCCCTGCAATTAAATTAATGGGACCTACAAGTGTCTAAGGGTTACCATTCCAAGATATGGGCATCATAGACTATAGGGGGTTGAAGACCAGCTAGTATTCTACCTAGCTGTTAGGGAAAATGTATTGCCTAACTGTATCAAGGAGTTAAGTTTTTTTCCAAAATGCTTTAAAGCAGAGCACCACCTGCATCCTTGTGGAAGCATTATGTCCGCAATGCGAACAATGTGTAAACTGGTAAAATATTAACACATGACATGACTTGCATGGCATTCATGGGAAAATGGGTACATGCCTTGTGGGGCCTCTTCCTCCCTCGTTAATACTGGAGTCCTGGAGAGCCCTGCAGTGCTTTGAAATGGGTTGTGTGTTTTTGCAGTTTTACTAAACAGGAAAAATATTTTTTCAAGACCCCTTGAAGTGGTATAATCACACCAAATGCAGAAGGGGAACTTTATGATACAGGCAAAATACCAAGTTACTTTTCTGTACCCTAGTTTGAGATGTTCCTGGGGGCAGAATGGACCTCATTGAGGTTAGGCATTTGGCAACTTTACTTTCCTGTTCGTTTCAGTAGGGGTAAACTGGACCCTTGCTAGCTTCGTGTAGCCTTCCCCGCAGTGGTGCCCTCCAGATATGTGAGATTACAATCTCCATTGCCCTATACCAGGCCCCCGGCTTTACGGAGGTGCTTTGGCACCGGGAGGCACCTTGTAGCCGTAATTGCCTTCCTTCCCAGGGGTTGCACAGGAAGGAAGGCAGGCAAGTGTGATTTTTCAGATGGGGGTTGACTGGTCCTTCCAACTCATCCTGCCTGGTGCCTCTTGAAAAAATAATTTAAAAAAGAAAGGGGGGAGGGGAAAGGAGTGGGGGCGTTCCTCCCCAGGGCGGGGGGAAGGAGTGGGGCCGTCTCTCCCCCACTTTTTTAAATTTAAAGATCCCAATGTGCAGAGCGCTGCATATTCAGATGGAGGTTGACTGGTCCTCCCGAGTCATCCTGCCTGGTGCCTCTTGAATATGGAATATGGAAGGTAACCAGTAATTAAACAACCCCACCCTTGAGGGGACAGAAATCAAGGGGCAATTTGTTTCTCATCCCCCAGACACACTAGATAGGAAGCAATGAAATACACACTTCCCTGGACGTAAATCCCTTTGACTTCAATGGGACTTACTCCTGAGAAGACATGCAAAGAACTGCGCTGCCAAGTTCCAGGAATTGCTTTGGCACCGGAGCCCTTTTCATGCTGCTAAGGCAGGGCTTTTCTGTACGTAGCTGGAAGGAGAATTCAAACAGAGCTTCCGCACAATGTTTAATAAAACACTAGAATACCCTTGAGATGTTATTCCATGTATTCTTGGGGCCCACGTGTGCCGGCCCAGCCCCAGATATCCCCATCGGCTCTGTCCCAGCCTTCCAGCCATTGACTCTAGGCTCCTCCATGTGATTGGCAACCCCAGTCACAGAGGGTCCCTAAATGCACAGAGAGAAACCGATGGCTGTTCTGCCAAATGAACCCTGGTTCCCCTTTTAGACCTTTTGTTCAATGTGCAAAATGTGAGGGTGGACCCAGCAGGGGCTTTGGGGTGCAGCCAGCCAGCCAGCCCCCCACTCCAGATGTCCTTTAAAGGGGGTCTTTGAAATTCTGAAGGGGATTTGAATGATTCAGCAGTGTTCTGCATGGCCAGGACATTTACCGACTAGTAAGTCCTGTTCAGCAAATGTCTCCTGCAAGATAAATTAGCTTTGCTCCTTGCAGGTTGTGTCCATTCTCTGTGTAGCCTATGAAGTCTGTAAACATTGCAACCTATGTTTATTTAATAAGCATAACATTTATACATATATTACAATATTTGATTTTTGGTTTCTGCTGTTACATATTGACATGGGAGCTCACTTGGCACACCCTGAGCCCCCCACCCCACCCCGATCGCCGCCCAAACCCCAATCACCCAGCAAAGAAAATGGCTCATACTGATATTTCTTCATCATCGTGCAATAATAATTTTAAACGTTGCCTGGGGATACGCAAGGAACAGACAGATTCAGAGTCTCGGTGATTCAGGCTGCTAAAGCTGTGGTATTCCTCTGTGGAGAGGGAGGAAACTTAAGCTTGTGGCTGAAGATGGTTTGTGGACGGCTTGGCACACTGTTGTCCTTGCACGGCTCTTCTTCCTGCAGGTCCCTTCCGTCCTGTTTGAGAACTTCCCGGCTTAAGGCTATAGATCTGAGTCGCAGGGTGGCCCCCTGTCATGACACCCGCTGTTGTTACTGGGCCACTCACCTTCCAGAACGTCCAGGGGATTGTCGAAGGACACCGAATTCCCGTAGATGTCTCCGCTATCCATGGAGCGGGAAATGGCTGCAACCTTGGCTGGGCTGGGCTGGTTGCGGGGTGGATAGCTGTAATCCATAGCAGCTTGCTTTCGCTTGGGTTCCTTCAAGCACTGAGCAAAGCTAAATGTAAGAGAGATGCCCCCAATAATTTCCAGGCAGCTGCCTAGGTAGCCGAGGACCAGGCTGTAGCTCACCTGGAGGGTGCTGCCCTCCGGGGCAGGCAGACTGTAGAGTTCATGGTTGTACCAGGAGACCGCAATCAGGCTTAGCAATCCAGAAATGAAGAGCAGCAGGCCACCTAGCCCAGCCAGCAGGGGATGGGGTATATCCTTCCAGCAGCGCACTCCCAGCGAGGCCACCAGTAGCCCCAGGGCAGTGAGCGCCAATGAGGAAGGCATGAGCCCTTTGGCCGCTTGGACGGGCAGCTGGGAGAAGTATCCTTCAGTGTCTTGGATGTTGCAATGGGGTGACTCGCTGGGTTGGAAGTCATTGCAGATGTCCCAGAGGCCCTGGTGCTGGACCAGGTCAAACCGCTGGCGAGGTATATTGCTTACATTCCTCCAGCTGGGAGTCAGAGTACTTGTCAGGTTCAGGACAAGGCCGCAGGGACCCAGCACAATCCCCACAATCATGGCTGTCGGGGTCCGCATGATTGGTAGGCCAGGCGATGGAGACCGGTATGGGTGGTTTTCCAACCTTATGGTCTCAGGAAGCCCCTTCCACCTTGATTTATCTGCTAAGGTAAGAACTGCTGTGGAAAATCCCTCGATTCTGGGTCAGGGTCCAAGATGCTTCACTGCAGGGTGTCAGACAGGCATGTTGGCCTGCACAAACCATGTCCACTGTAGAATGCCCCCAGTATTTCCCTACAGCTGTGGGATAAAGGGGGAAATTAGCAATGGCAGGGCTGTATTTGGGGAAGACCACCCTCTTATCTTTCTGTCAAGGAACCTCTGGCTAAGCTTCCAAGGAGCCCAGGAATATCTACGAACACAGCTTGAGAAGCAATAGTCCAGTTGAATGGAGGTTGAATGGAGGTCCCAAGTCAACGGAGAGCGAGAGGAATTCCCAATTCTTAAGATTTAACTTAAAGCTGAAGGAGCTGCTAAGACATTTTCTTCCGTGCTTTTTAAATTCTGCCTGCCCTTCCAGGTACTAAGGGCAGCCCGCTTTTATCTTCGCATCAGCTCCAGCGGGTGTAGGGTTCACATTTTCATCTGGTTCCCAAAACCATAAAAAAGTGCCCAGCTCGTCTGGCCCACCACTTCCAAGATAAAGGGGGGGGTTTTACTGGAGCCCCCCCTTTCCCCCAAAAAATCCTGGAGCTGGCACTGAGTAAAGATACCAAAATAATAAGCATTTACCTGTCTGCTTTGTCACTCCTGCTGCAGACACACCTTCTGCGTCTCTTGCTTTCCCTCCTCTGTAGGCCCAGTTAAAAGAAGCTGGCTAACTTGACCGAAACCTCTGTATGTACAGAGAAACCGAGCTAATACTGCTGCTGTCAAACTTGTTATGTAAAAGGAGGGGAAGGAAATGAAAGCTGAAGTGGAACCAGGAAAGGCTGCTTTTCATAGGTGATGCCAAGCCGGTGACTTCAAGAAGGAGGGGTTTGCTCTAGAACAGTTTCATTCTCGCACCTGCTTCCATACGAAGGTGGTGGTTTTTATTCTCCTGAGTAAAGGTCGGCCTTTATTGCTTAACAAACAATTCAATGCTCCTCGTGCAATTCTTCTAAAAGACAACCGTACAGACTGCAAAGCCAAACCCCAGGCCAAACGCTAAGAAGCGAAGATTAGGTTGAGTGAATAGAGCTTTTTGAATGCTTGTAAAGACCCTTGAGAGAGAAAAAGTACATAACCTGAAATGCCCTAGGGCAGGATAAACAGCTTTTTAAAAGAATGGAGCAAACAATTCAGTTGCGAGTTTATAATAAACCCTTTGGTGCGTGTTTGCTTTGGCGTGCTTCTAATTCCATTCCTCTTTCCTTACAAGTTTCATTTGGGTTGCCAGCTTTTCAGCTGGCCAGTGCAGCACTGCCTTTAGCCATAGCTTGATTTGTGCAGGTATTAGGAGACACATCTCCATGCCGTGAGAAGCTTCACCTGTTGCTTTTCCTGGTCAGTTGGCAACCCTATGTGGTTGTAAACTGCAGGCAGAGCCCTTGTGTGCATCTGTGGTCTCCCGTTGGCAAACAGTTGTAGGCCCTGCATAAATGGGAGGACGGACAGTTGTTGCCCCAGCAGGGCTCCAGAGCCCTTATCTCAGCATGATGTTACTGTCATAGAATCATAGAGCTGGAAGGGACCTTGGAGATCATCCAGCCCAACCTCCTGCTCAAAGCAGACTCTTCACTGCAGGGTGCAGCTACTGCTATTTTATAGCTACTTAGCAGTCACATTACACTGCTTGTTCATATTCAGCTTGTGTTCCGCTCAAACTCCTTGGCCCTTTTCCGCATGTATTTATTTATTTATTGCATTTATAGCCCACCTTTTTTCCTCCGAGGAACCCAAGGTGGCATACATAATCCTCCTCTCCATTGTATCCTCACAACAACAACCCTGTGAGGTAGGTTGGGCTGAGAGTCTGTGACTGTCCCAAAATCACCTGGTGAGCTTCCATGGCCGAGTGGGGACTAGAACCTGGATCTTTTGACTCTCAGTCCAACACCACACTGGCAGAGTATTGCTGCCAAGCCAGGCTTCTCCCACCCTCTACTTGTGATTTTGATACCTAAATGCAAAACATTGCATTTATCTCGGTTGTATTTCACCTTTTTAGTTTCAGGCTGTCAAGGTTCTTTGAGTCGTAATTGTTATCTATGGTATTGGCTACCCCTCCTAACTGTGTGTCTTCTGCACATTTGGTAAGCAGCCCCCCTACGCCCACATCCACATCCTTCTGAGCGATGTATTGGATGATCAGTTCCTTAACAGAGTTGGACTTATAGTGGATATCACGATAGTTGAAATCCTCCATTTTTACCATGGCTCGTCTCTGTGAAAGCTTTTGTCATCTGTTCCAGGAAAGTGCCATCCAAGAGCTTTTCTAGATGAGGCAGTTTAACCTGCTGGTTCTACTCCAATTTTGTTACAGAATTACGATTGGAACTCTACATGAAGTTCTTTTCCTTTCCTGCCTTTTCACGTTTTCCACTGCATAACATCTAGGCAGTGCTGTGGTATAACAGAATAACACAACTATGCTAGTGGGGACTAGTGCTTTGTTTTGCTTTCACACAAAAAATACTGGATTTTCCCCACTTCAAAAAATCTCAAACATTTGCTTTTAAAAACTGGAAGCAAAACTGGACGTTGATGTCATCGTCTAAAATACTGGCATACAACCAAGAGTGAGGAATGATGAGCACACGGTAAAAACCTCATATAGAAAAGCTCCATGTCTGCTGGCTGGCTGGTCTGAGTTATACTGCCTTATTTATTTATTGCATTTCTATACCACCCAATAGCCGAAGCTCTCTGGGCGGTTCACAAAATTAAGATAATTGAAAACAAAACAACAGTTTAAAACCATAATATAAAATACAATATAAAAGCATAGTCAAGATAAAAACAGCAGCAATGCAAAAATACAAATTGAAAATACAAATATTCCTAGATTTTCATTCCTTCTGTTCTTACCCAGATGCTTTCAACAGGCTTCTGTTCTCAGGATCATGGATTTCCTTGCTGATGTATACATTCTTTACATATAATGTGGCTACTGTTACAAGCACAGAGTGATGTGGGTGGGGTGGGGTGGGAACATGGCAAACTTACACTCAAATGCAACTGAAGGTATCTCTTGATCAAATTCTATACTTGCATCGGAGAGAACTTTTCTCATGGGGTAACTCACTGCCATGCTGGCTGGGTTTCTCTTCTTGACCTTATGAGAAGGTCAAAGGACAGGTACCTCCCTGGGGAACTGGCCAGCAATTGTATGAAACAAAGCCAATTAATAGGAGACAGAAGGAAAGTGCAGTCAGGTGAGGTCAAATGTTTGGGCAAGCCTGAGCGAGAGGAAATGATACAGAAACCGAGGGAATTCAGTTTGCCTTTCTTTTGCAGGGCGCTCATACGTGGCATGCAAACAGCTGAAATCCAGCAGTAACAGTAACACAACATTGTTACCAGGACCAGCTTAAAAAGTCACAAAGAAGTGGGCAGGCTTCTCAGCTCATTAGGGGTGTAACCCTATGCATGTTTAGAGAGAGAAAATCCTATAACTCCCAACATAGCTGTCTAAGGGCTTCATCCCACATACCTGTTTCCCTGGAATTATCCCCATAGTGTAAAGCTGTCGTTGTTGTTGTTAGCTAAATCACACCCCGGGTGGCACCACTCCTAAGATCCTTTGCATACCAGGAAAAGGGTTTAAGGGAGGAAATGTAAAAAATCATTTAAAAAAATCAATGGATGACCCTATCCGATTCAAATTTGGTATGCTTAAAGCCCTCCTTAATATCTATTACTGTGCCAATTTTGATGTCTTTATCGTTAAAACTTACGCATTAAAATGTAAGCGTTTAATTTGAAGTTTAAAAATCATCCTTCTGCGTCCCCAGTGGCCGCTCAGAGAAGGACAAGGAAGTATGTTAAAATTAGCCTTGGGATTGGTGTGTGTGTGTGTGTGTAAGAAGAGTCGCTCTTTCTGTGTTGCCTTATTGGGTCTTTGCTTCCTGCTGCTCTTATGTAAGTGTAATGGGCTACAATACATGGGTAGAGAGGGGTGACCACATGGTCTATAATGCAAAATCTCCCCTCGTCTTGGTACTCATGGCCCTCAATGGGACAGCACCCTCTAGTGGGTGCTTTGTAGAGCAACTTCCCCTGCACATGGTAGGAAATCCCGAGATATTTCAGCAGAATCAGGATATACAGGGTTGGGTTTTTTTAAAAATGGAATTAATGGGGGAAGGAATGGGAGACGTGCAGGAGGTTCACGATGTCATCAAAAGAACCCGTGAACTTCCGTGAGTGGCCAGTCATCAGTGTGTCTTATTTCGCTCATGTGAAGAAGCTCTCAGTTGTTCATTTGCATGTCCACTTGATGCTCACTGAGTCCATACCAATGTGCTCAGATTATTTTCCAAACCTTGGACCCACACAGGCATTCATTAAACACAGAAAATATATGACAATTTATTTATTTATTTACATTTGTATGCCATTCTACATCTAACCATCTAAGTACTATAATCATTTCATATAACAATAAAATAGATTAGAAAGATGAGGTTATATTAGACGTTTCAGTTATTTTATCTTAAAAGCTGTTTGTATGTATCCGCTCCAATGCACTTGGAAGGTGAATGCGCAAAACCAGTTTTTTGTGTGCACATGAGGAGCTGCAGGTGCAAACAAACAGGTGCTTTACACTTGGATCCTCTCCAAAATCTAACCTTAGCAGTTGGAAAATCTAAAAAAAGCTAAAATCCCACCCATTGGCTGATTGGGAAGCTTTGTTGTTTATTCGTTCAGTCGCTTCCGTCTCTTCGTGACTTCATGGACCAGCCCACGCCAGAGCTTTCTGTCGGCCGTCACCACCCCTAGCTCCCCTAAGATCGAGTCCGTCACCTCCAGAATATCATCCCTCCATCTTGCCCTTGGTCGGCCCCTCTTCCTTTTGCCTTCCACTTTCCATAGCATCAGCCTCTTCTCCAGGGTATCCTGTCTTCTCATTATGTGGCCAAAGTACTTCAGTTTTGCCTTTAATACCATTCCCTCAAGTGAGCAGTCTGGCTTTATTTCCTGGAGTATGGACTGGTTTGATCTTCTTGCAGTCCAAGGCACTCTCAGAATTTTCCTCCAACCCTTTCCCTGCCAAACAGCTTAACAGGATTTTAGCTTTCTCCAAAGACTGCCATGTGGATCCCAAACTCCTCCATGTGCTATGTTGGATTGGAGACATCTATATAATTATTTTTATGGAGAGAACAAATGGTTCACATTATTGTGCTCATAAAAAAGTACTCCAGGAAAGTGTGGACTGAGCCCATCGAGATTTAAACACAATTATTCCTTTGTCTACTTTCGTTAATTTTTAACCAAAATCCACTTGTTTAGTTTATTACATTCCCAACATCTTGTAGTTCAACCATCTAACAAGGTGGCAGATTCGACATTTCCCATATCTCTGTTAACTGTATTCGTTCTGCACTAAAAAAAAGGTTCAATACCATTTCTGTTACCAATTTCTCAGTATCCGTTTTCAGATACCCAGGATGTAATACGGAAAGGGCCACCTGTATTGGAGCCATATGACATATGCAAGTGAAATGCTGCATTTTGAGGACATGTTCAAAGATGAGGAATGAGTAAGGTGCCAGCTTTCAACATCTACCCCTTCTACTTCTTAGGTTAATTCATTGTCCAGCAGAGGGCAGCAATCACTGGTAAATAAACCAGGCTGTCTGTGAGCAAGCGAGAAACAAGGCAAAGCAAATAATCAGGCAGACTACAAACAATGTTACTACCTCTCCTTTCCGTAGTCATAATAATTGTACTCCTTTCCATGGGGGTTTCCAGATTAGGGTATGTTTGCACTTGGAATGTGTAGTTGTTACTAAATCAAGTCAACTTTTTAGTACGCGACATTCTGTTGCTGCAATATTGAATTTTCCAAGCACAAACTGGCAATATTTGTTAGGAAAAAATGTTTTCCCTGCCCCTGCACACACAAACCCATATACCACAGAGTGTCTTTATTAGAGATTGTGTGTGGTGTGGCTTGCTGCTGCTGAAGTGTCATGGGCACCTAGGGGCTGGCCTTTATGACGAGCTACTTGTCAGACCTCCAGGAATTCCCCTGCCATTTCAAATGTTGCGATCTAGCGGATTTCTTGGCTGCCTGCAAGGGTGGAACCCTCTCAAGGCGGTGTACATAAAGTGGACACCGGTTTTTAAAAATCCGTAAAACATTGCTGATTAAAATCAATAAAAACAAAATTTATCCAAACTGCTCTTTCCCTCCACCCTCTCTCTGTGTATCAGCGTCAGTTTATTTGTACGCCACTTTTCCAAAGTAAAACCAGACTCAAAGTGGCGTCAAAAAATTGCACAATAGAATAGAGCATTTCCAGATAATTAAGTTACTAATCATATGTTTTAAATCATCCTACACATAAAATATATGACATGAATAAATATACAGTAGGATTAAACAATCCAATGATAATTATATCAAGGTAAAGCAAAGGAGAAATGAACAAATCCAAACGGCAAAAATCACCCACAGGGTCAGCAGCCTGTGCAGTTGAGGTTGGTCAGTCAGAGCTTTGCCCTCCCAGGCCAGGTGGAACGAGCAGAGAAGCAGGAACCAGGTCTTGCAGGACTCACCGCTAGACAGACTCTATATGTACAGAGTGTATCTGTGTTTAGAATGTCCTGCCTCTCTCCAATGTCGAAGAGGGAGCAACATAACATTTTGAAAAATGAAATCAGTGTTATGGAACAGGGTTGGTGTCAAGGGGAGGCACGGTCGGGCATCTGCTGAGAGCCCACACCCATCGGGGGCCCACTGACAAGAGCCCCTTGGAGTCGTTCCTCCTCTTCACCATTGCAGACTGCTTTTCTACCTGCCTTTCATTCTGGCCTGGACAACTGGGATGGTGAAAAGGAAGAGTGGTAGATGTCATTGCCTACTTGCTCCCTGCCTGTCAAGCAAGCACCCTTGATGGGCTCTCCCACACCAGATGCAGCTGGACAGCCATCTGGCATGGAGCAGGGGGTTGGACTCGATGGCCTTATAGGCCCCTTCCAACACTACTATTCCATGATTCTATGAATCCGTCTTCGCACTGCCATGGTCCCCAGCTCCTATTGCTCATCAAGCTCTTCCTCCTCCGTGCTGATGCTTGCTTGCTGGCCAGAGCACTGTCTCCGACCTCAGAGCAGGGAATCCGAAGAGTGGACTTGATGGCCTTATAGGCCCCTTCCAACTCTACTCTTCTATGATTCTATGAAGTATCCTAAGGCCCTTCAGATGCTGTCCATGGAGCCGTAGGATTTCTCCCTTCATCTTCCATCCATTTGTCTTGCCCTTTAAAAATATCTAAGCTGAAGAACATGGTTCCTTTTGTTAAGTGTGGCAGTATACAAATAATAATAATAATAATAATAATAATAATAATAATAATAATAATAATAATAATTTCTTACCCACCTCTCCATTTTTATCGAGGCAGGGAACAACAATAAATATAACATACATAAACCTGAATTAAGAACATAATATACATTGTTAAAACATTCTAAAAACATCCTAAAATTCCCCTGGCTAGGCCTGTTGGAAGAGATCAGTCTTGATAGCTTTCTTGAATGCTTAATAGACTGTCAAGTTGACGAGTCTCCTCCGGCAGGCCATTCCCCAGTCTGGGAGCAGCAGAAGAGAAGGTCCTCTGGGTAATACCTGTCAGCCTAACTTTGACTGACTGAAGTAGATTCTTCCCAGAGGACCTGAGTGTGCGGGGCGGATTGTACGGGAGAAGGTAATCCCGCAGGTAGCCTGGACCCAAACCATGTAGGGCTTTAAAGGTGATAAACAACACTTTATACTTTGCCCAGAAACTAATTGGCAGCCAGTGAAGAGATTTCAAAACTGGTGTAATGTGGTCACCCCTAGGTGTCTGGCTGCCGTATTTTGTACTAGTTGAAGTTTCCGGACTAGGCACAAAGGTAGACCTATGTAGACCACATTGCAGAAGTTGAGCCTTGAAGTTACCAGCGCGTGCACTACCATCTTTAGGTCTTCCGACTCTAAGAAGGGGTGCAGCTGGCATATCAGCCAAAGCTGATAGTAGGCACTCCTGGCCGTCGCATCTATCTGGGCTGTCATTTGGAGCGATGGATCCAGAAGCACCCCCACGTTGCAATTGCAGTCTTTCAGGGGGAGTGTAACCCCATCCAGAACTGGTTGTCACACCTCCAAACCTTGTGTAACTGGTCCTTTTGCCTACATGTTTTCTCATATTTGTGTTTTCCCACACATTTTGATTTTCATGTAAGTGGAGCGTTGCCATACCTTTAGTCCTTGAAAATCAGCATTCCTCTTTGGCTCCTGAAAGCAAAGCCATGGTGAATAAAAAATGGAAATTTAAAATGCAATAGGCACTAATGTCAAGGCAAACCTGGAGAGCAACAGGGCTCTGCCCAAACGTGATCTGACAGATATCCTATTTTGGAATAGTTCCATATTTCTTCTAGAAATTCATTCAGTGAGTACTTCTTGGAGGCCTACAGCAAAGCCCCTGTAGCTTGTTGATGGTATTTGTTAAATTAATTGTTCAGTGACTACCAGCGATAGGAATCAAATAATTTGTTTCTGGTGTCCTGCCAACTCTCAAAAAATAAAACGGAACTAAGTGAGCATAGGGGAAAAGTTCAGTGCTTTGACTTTACTAATATAATCAAACTTGTGGTCATGGGATTACATGTGTGGATGGATACTGAGCAAGGGGATGAATGGCCTGATCCCTTAGAGGAGCTTGGGAAATCTGAGCAGGAGCAATCAGCAACTAGCAGACTTTGGGTCAAGCCTACACCCATGAAGGGCTGCCACTTGGAATCAAGTTGGTAAACACAGACACAGCAGGATGCGAAACTGTGTGAAAGGTGCTGATGTGGACAAGGAGCATTCTTCTCCCTCTCTCACAATACTAAAACCCGGGGTCCTCCCATGAAGCTGATTGGTGGGAGATCCAGGACAAATAAAAGGAAGCACTTCTTCACACAGCGCAGAGTTAAATTATGGAACTCACTGCCACAAGATGTAGTGATGGCCACCAATTTGGACGGCTTTAAAAGGGGGTTGGATAAATTCCTGGAGGCAAAGGCTATCAATGGCTGCTAACCCTGATGGTTGTGTGCTATCTCCAGTATTCGAGGCAATAAGCCTGTGTGCACCAGTTGCTGGGGAACATGGGTGGGAGGGTGCTGTTGCACCATGTCCTGCTTGTTCATCCCTGGCCGATGGCTGGTTGGCCACTGTGTGAGCAGAGTGCTGGACTAGATGGACTCTTGGTCTGATCCAGCATCAGGGCTCTTCTTATGTTCTTATACTGGGAGCATGGGGCTAGCCAGCTGCTGCCTTTCCTTGACATGGCTTTAGCTGTCCATTAATGGCTTACAGCAAAATCCTATACATGTCTACCCCTATGTAAGCCCAATTGTTTTCAATTGCAGGAAATTGGGGTATAGGGAAAGAATCTCAGTTTCTGGACATCCTGCAGCACCACCAACCTGACTGATGACATGTGAATTACATAGACAGGACAGTAACACCACAGAGAAGAAAGGCAGGTAACCTGGATTGATCATGGTTTGGTGAACAGTGTGCACCTTTCAGGTGGAAAGGGGTTATATTAACAGCAGGGCATCTGGGTGAGAGAACAGTTTGAATTCTGGCCTAACAAATTCTGTGTCATCAAGCCTTCTAATATTTTCTCAGGTTCATATTCAGGTTGGTTTGTGTTATATTGCTGATCTGATATTACATCGTTGCAGACAGCTATTACTGTGGTACACAAATAAAAGTACTGTGTTAATCAAAATTACCCAAGTGGGACCTTCAACAAAATATTGCAGCAGTATATTCTCAGGCCTAATAGAAGTAGTCCTGTACAAGGTCAGCAATGCCCTCTTCTGGGGTACTAAAAGCTGTTAGGGATTAAAGGAAACCAAATCACTCTCCTACCGTCAGTTTTCAATTTTTATTTTCTTACCTGACGTTCGGCATGCCATAGCTCCTGGTGTCTACCTTGCATGATCATGGAGCTGATGGAGGGAAGAGTTCAAGCTGCAGACAGATTGACCATGGAAGAAGACAGCAGCAACCAGGAAAGTAAAGCTTTTGTTTTATCTTTTAGGGGAATTCTAGAACAATAGAGTTGGAAGGGGCCTATGAGGCCATCAAGTCCAACCCCCTGCTCAGTGAGAGAATCCACATTAAAGCGTACCTGACCAATGGCTGTCCAGCTGCCTCTAGTGTGGCAGAGCCCACGACCTCCCTAGGTAACTGGTTCCATTGTCGTACCACTCTAACAGTGAGGAAGTTTTCCTGATGTCCAGCTGGAATCTGGCTTCCTGTACGTTGAGCCCATTATTCCGTGTCTTGCACTCTGGGATGGCCGAGAGGAGATCCTGGCCCACCTCTGTGTGACAACTTTTCAAATACTTGAAGAGGGCTGTCATTCTACCACTCTGAAGCAGAGCATAGATTCTAGCCTGACAGAAGTTCAGGGAGGCATAGATGCCTGTTGTTCCCCAAATGAACTGAAACTGTTGAGAGGCACAGATATATATATATATATCTAGAGAGCAATCAGAAAGGGAAAGTATTGACCCCTGTGTACCTGCCTTGCACACACTAGCTACAAATTGCAATTTTGGAGATTAAGCAGTTTCTTTGCGGTGATCTCATACTAGAGTGATGCTGAGACGTGCGGGCGTGCAGCAGAAGCCTCACGAGAAAGAGTGAAGACCCTGGGAGGTCCTGCACCTTCTGAAATACATGCAGTGAGACAACAGCTGAACAGGAAAGCAATAACACAGCTCTCCAGACCCAGTGTGAGATGTATCTACTATGGGAGACTGCATGAAAGAATAAAGGAGAGGTGTCCGGCACTAGGATAGCACTGCAGGGAATGTGGCAAACTGAATCCCTTGCAAAAGGAAGCCCACAAGAGACACCGTCAGACTTGTTCAAGAAGAGGATGGCATATCAGACTGTAGTGAGGGCATCATGGCTGTCTCCCTCAGTCCAAAAAGAGTCCGGTGTGGGCTGCTGGGTCACAGAAGAAAAGAAGCACTATGCAAGCTGCAGTCTATGCAACAATGCTGGTGGGACTAGGGCCTGTGCACTTCCAGCTTGATAGTGCGGCCGCTTGCACTGTGAACCCACAATGGGATCCCAACACAACTTTCAAACAGAGCAGATGCACATTAATTATGTACGATGATAGCAGACAGGGCTGGTGCTACCATAGAGGCCACTCAGGCGGCCGCCTAGAGCGCCAAGCTAAGAGGGGCGCCGGGCACAGCCCGGACCGAGGATTCAGCTGGGCCTGGGCTGGCGAGATGGTGCCCCGCGCCCGCCCAGCCGAAGCAAAGCCAGGGACGCTGGGGTGGGGTGGGGTGGCTCCATGTTCGGACTTCCGGAACACGCCCGGGAGAGAGAGAGAGAGACTGTATGGGTGAATGGGACGCATGGGGTCTTTGAGTGAATGCATGTGTTCATGTGTGTGTTTGTTTGGAGTTAGTGATGCTGACTGTGTGTGTGCGCGCACACATGTGAGTTGGGGGGGATGATTTGGAGGTGGTATTCCTATTAAATAATGCATTTTAGACCCATAGACGGTCCTTTCCAATTTTTTTGCTATAATTGGCATCACGTATTTCTTTCACTTTACAATAAATTTAGCAGTTTCAAGTTTTGTGCTTCTTATTTTTTCCAGGAAACATATGTTCTTAAAAATCCAAGTTGGCAGGTGTGTGCGTGTGTGTGTGTGTGTGTGTGTGTGTAAGTAGCTCACCTTGCCTAGGGCGCAAAATAGCCTGGCACCGGCCCTGACAGCAGAATGCAGCTAATAAGAAAATGCAGTGTTATAATAACTAAAACGAGAGGCGGAATCAGCTGACTTGTGTGATTGTGGAAGGAGACAAACATTAACCCATATTGGGGTAAACTACTAAGGCCATTGATCTGCTCAGAATTGTATAGTTGCAGTTGAGGAAGCGAGAAATACTCGCCCATGGACAATGGAGATAATTTTAAAATCATACGGGGAAGTTTTCGGGGGGGAGAAGGTTGCCTGGAAGGTGGAACTAGTGCGCCTGCCATGAAGAAAACTGCCTTTTGCACTTTACCATCCAGCGTGAGAGCAACTTAAAGAACTGCAATGTAGAGACATCATAGCGCCATTAAAAACCACGCTTCATGGATAAGCAGCATGCTAGTGGTTAAACAGCATGAGGCAAACGTCACCTTTGCACTGAGTCAAAGCCACTCAACCAAGCACTGAAGAGACGCCACTACACACTACTCACAATAGATGGCATATTGCCAGAACTTTCAAAAGCTAGAATGTTTGAAGTCTGTGATGTCAAGAATGGACTCTGGCATGTATGACTGGACAAGGACTCTAGAATGCTTACTGCCTTTGTAACACCCTTTGGTCGATTCAGATGGTTTTGGATGCCAATGGGAATTGATCCACCTCCCAAACAGCTTCAGAAGAGACTATCCCAGTCCCTGGAAGTGCGCCCTAGAGCGAAAATAATGGCAAATGATGTGCTCATAGTAGGTGAAGAATGTGATGATGCAGAAGCTGAGCAGGACCACGACAAGAAATGGCCTTTCTCCAGTGCTGCAGAGGGAAGAATATTAAGCTGAATGCAGAAAAAAGGCCATTGAAACAGAAAAATAGGTAATATATATTGGACACTTGTTCTGCCCGGGGCAGAGGCTCTTTGGGATTCAGACGAGTCAATGAACACATTAGGTTGGTTCCTTTTCCAGATTTTATTTAGAAGGAGAGGCAAGATATTAAAAGCAGAGGAAGGCATGGGAAGGAACAGGGAGGAACAGCAGACTTACACCCCTTCAGTTACCAGGATGCCCACTGCAGTAACAGATGTGCTCCATGTTTATTATTTTATTTATTTATTATATTTATGTACCCCCCCGTAGCCGAAGCTCTCTGGGCAGTTTACAAAAATTAGCCAGTCAGCCAGTCAGCTGTGGGTGCAAGGCACGGTCCTTGCCCATGAAGTGGTTTGTCATTATGAACTTCCTTGGGGCTTTTTATATGGCATTTCTCCCATAGGTTCTAATACATTCTGCCAATTCATGCTTCGCTATCAACTAGTCCTGTGATTAGGCTACCTTCTAATAAATTCATCATTTCAAGGTTATGTACATTAATCATGAGCGATCTGTTGGTACGCACAACTGGTATCCCTGACCAGTTCCATCTGTTACGCCTGGCCACCTTGCCTTGAACATCCTCCCTAAACTCTCCCGTTTGGAATCAGGAAAAAATTCAGGCACAGAGGATGACCGAAAGGAAGGATTCAGGCATGGAGGCTGGCCTCGTTGTCATACACCACTGTCACTCTCCTCAAGATCACAGCAGTCTTCTGGAATGGTTCCCATTACACACACACATTAATAGCAGAGAGAAAGCAGAAGCCTGCAAGATTGAGGAAATCCAAAATGTGCCAGTTCCAATAGATGTAAGAAGGTGCAACACATTGTTGGGATGATCAATTTTCTAGTTTGGTTTTGCCAACGTTTGGCCATCAATGTGACAACTTACCAGGCAGGATGTTGACTGAGAATTGGGAACTCCACCACAGCAAGCTTTTGATTTGGTGAAACAAATGATTATCGATGTTCCAGTACTGCAGTATAATCAGCTAAGACAACCACTAACGCTACAATGTGGTGCATCCAGAAAGGCTTGGGGCAGTCCTTTCAGGGGGAAATCCAGTTACCCGTGCAAGCAGACCATTATCACAGACCAAGCAGGGTTATATCCAGACAGAGAAAGAGCTCTTAGTAGCAAGTCCATCAATACACCTAGGATCAGGCAGGCCGTGCTATCAGGCCACAAACTGCTTGAGGCAATAATAACAAAACCTCTTCTAAGAGCTCCAAAGAGATTACAGTGAACACTCATGCACCTATAGTGCTATAAAATTGAGATGAAATAGCACCCAGATTGATTATTGATGTTTGTTGTTGCCCTTAGCAGAGTGAATACACCCAACACTAGTATGTCTGGAGAAAGAGACCCAGACATCGAATATATATATATATATATATATATATATATATATATATATATATATATATGTGTGTGTGTTTGTATCAAAAACAGTACTACCAATTATTATTAAACTTTTAGGATTTGTTCTGCCTCTTTTTGGGATGGGTTTAGTTAGGTATAGTTAACATTTCACCTGCCATCTTGAAACAAAATGGCAGCCAATCGGAACTTTCAGACACTCAATACCTCAACGCTATTTGATCGATCGTTATGAAACTTTTAGGATTTGTTCTACCTCTATCTGGGATGTTTTTAGGCATAGTGAATATTTTATCTACCATCTGGAAACAAAATGGTGTCCATTTTTTAAATTTATTTTTTACAGATTTACTGCATCAATATCAGTTGATTGATTCCAACTAAACTTTGCATCATGATTCTGTATTGCAGCAAGCAGATTTTAACCCAACAAAATTGTGTCTGCCAACTTGAAACAAAATGGTGCCCAATTGGAATTTTTTTAGATATTTACAACTTCAATTTCATCGATTTCGATCAAACTTGGCATGACAATTCAGCACTGCAGCAAGCAAATATTAGCTATGCATTTTTTTAAAAAAAATTAAATTCATTTTAAACATTCCTTGGTGGCGTTTCAGGGCAGGAGCCCTTGCAAGGCAGATTACAACAATAAAATATATTAAAATAGTTAAAATATTAAAAACAATAAAATAACAAAAGCCAACAATAAAACAAGCAACAACAGTGGCAATAATAACAACAATGGCCGTCGTATCATGAAAAGGCCACAGTAAAATAATATGTGTTCAATTGCAAGGCCTTCTTCAAAACCTGCAATTTATTTACTTATTTATTACATTTATATACTGCCCCATAGTCGAAGCTCTCTGGGCGGTTTACAAAAGTTAAAAACCGTGAACATTAAAAATGTATACAAGATTTTAAACCATCAAAAACAAACTGAATTAAACAATGGTATCCATTTAAAAACAACTGTTCTGGGGGCTATTAAAAAACAAACAAACTTAGAGAAAAGTCCTGACCTGGCGCCGAAAAGATAACAATGTTGGCGCCAGGTGAGCCTCATCGGGGAGATCATTCCATAATTGGGGGCCACCACTGAAAAGGCCCTCTATCTTGTTGCCATCCTCTGAGCTTCCTTCAGAGTAGGCACTCGGAGGAGGACCTTAGATGTTAAGCGCAGTGTACGGAGCATGGTGGACCTCCAATGGGAGCTTGTTCCAAAGGTGAGGGGGGCACTGCACAGAAGGCCCTCTCACATGTGATCACCCATCTAATTGTGCTTGTGGGTGGGCAAATGAGAAGGGTCTCTTTTTCTGATCTTAAAGTGTAGGCAGGCTGAAATGGGTGAAGGTGGTTCTACAAGTAACTTGGTCCCAAACTGTTTAAGGCTTTAAAGGTCAAAACCAGCACTTTGAACAGGGCTTGGAAACACACTGGTAACCACTGCAACTGGCACAGTATAGATATTATGTGATCAAATCACCTTGACCCCACCAATACTCGGGTGATTGCATTCTGCCCCAGCCGACATTTCTGAACCATCTTCAAAGGCAGCCCCATGTACTATGCATTACAGTAATCCAGTCTGGACGAGACCACTGTATGGATAACTGAGACAAGGTCCGTCCTCTCTCCAGAGGACACTATAAAATTAATAGCAATTAGTAACAAAACAAAACCCAGTGAAATTGGCTGTAAAGTAATCCGAATACAATATACAGGTAACTCCATGGCAGAGGCTGTGCCTATGGGTTCCAGATGGGGCAGGCACAATATCTCCAACTCTGACAAGTGCGTAAGGCCTGTCCAGAGAAAAACCAAGCCACACATGGGACAGAATTTTGGGCTGTGGGTGTCTCGTTGCCTTGTCATGGCAATGGATTTTGGGGAGGGCACTTCCAGTGGCAACAAGGCCCCACCTCTGCTGTGTACTCAGTCTTTTGATCAGTTTACTTGTCATTTGCCTCACATAGCAGCCATTTTGTAGTGGTATCCATGACAGTTTCTCAATTTGCCAGTGCCCATGGCCCAAAAAGATTGCCTACCCCTGAGAGGAAATAGCAGATAATCACTGCCTGACCTCCATCAGGATGTCTCCACTGGATCCCTGAACAAAAGCAACCCTTCCATATGTTGAGGGACTGTTCTGGATCCGGGACAGTGTGTGTGTGTGAATATACAAGTCTTCTCTCCACACATACTCCACTCAACATCATGATGAGCCTTTTGCTCATTTATAATAAAAAACAGTTCTCAATATTCCATCCTTAATATTTCATCTCACTCTAGTGTGACCGAGAAACAGATCCCACGTAAGGCTATGCAGATAGGGCCTTGCTTGATTCTCAGTGTGTCTCTTTGAATTCTATGGGGCGATAGTGGCTTTGCCTGAGGTACAGGCCTCCATAATGGACAGAAAAGGTTGGGAAGGTGGAGAACAAAATAATAATAATAATAATAATAATAATAATAATAATAATAATAATATAATAAATCTGAGGTGGAATGTGGAAAGGTCTGGTTCTCTTCAGCTCTCCACTTCCATCCTTTAGCTACTAGCTGGATAAAAGCCTCTCTGCTCTGTGTTGTCATGGACACCATAGTATCTGTAGTTGAACTGTATTCAGCTCTCAACAAGAATAAAGAATTTATTTATTTATTTATTTATTTATCGCATTTCTATACCGCCCAATAGCCGGAGCTCTCTGGGTGGTTTACAAAATGCTTCAATTTTTATCTTTTTCTAATACGTGCAATCTTGTAGCTCAGTAGTTCCCAAAGTGGGCGGTACTGCCCCCTTGGGGGCGGTGGGATTGCATAGGGGGGCATTAAGAGGCAATGGGGTGGCAGGGGGGTGCTAAGAGGCAAAGGGGCAGCAGGAGGGCACTTGAGGTGGTCTTTTCCAGGAAGCGCCTCTCCAGTAGGTCTTAAGACCTAGGGACATTTTTATGGGAGAAGGTAGTTTGGTCCCAAGCCATATAGGGGAAGAATCCACACATGCATTAATACCGTTTAAGAAGAGTCCTTTTAACGGTGAATTGAAATATTTCAAAAGCACCAAAACGCTAATGAAGAGACATACCCCACTTGGTGTGCTCCGCCACGCTGGCTGCAAAACAGAGGCGTTCACTCTCTTTTCCCTCCCTCCCTCTGCAAGTCTGCGTCAGGTGCTTCCCATTTAAAAGGGCTGTGCTCAGGGGGCACTGAGCATGAGTTTGTGGAACCAAGGGGGCGGTTACCTGAAAAAGTTTGGGAACCACTGCTCTAGCTCGCTCTTATAACTTTATCATTCTCCCTTTGTGAATTATAAATTGCAAAATATACTGTGCCCTTTGAAGAAAATAGTGCAATCTGAAAGCCACTCTTGATGCTTTGATGGTCATGCAGTATTTTACAGTAGAAGACCCCAGGAGCCCAAATTCATTTTACTGGTGGATCTGCAATTTCTGTAATCACACAACACCAATATTAGCAGTTGCTGACTGACCAAGCAGGCAGAAAAGCAGCCAGATCGTGCACTCCAGCAGGTATTGTATGGGCACACACATTGCTCTGTTCATGTGAACAACATTGTTCATGCCAACATTGCATTGCAGCATTTGTTTGAAAAGGTAGCAAGCAAGTGGAGCGGTGAAGGAGCAGCAGCAAGGTGCTGGAGGGCAGAGCTGTGTGTGCCACATGGCCCGCCATTCACCCCTAAGCTAGCCTGCCGCCCTCAGGTGTAATGGAGAACACTGTCCTATATTGCCAATATTGAAATGAGATTCAACTTCCAGTCCTGTCAGCGTCTGCGTGTGCAGCTGAGGGTGCCATCTTGTCATTCACCTCAGGCAGCAAAATGTCTTGGCCTGGCTCTGTTGCCTGAGGGCTGAAGACAGGTTGGAAGAGGAATAGCCACGGATGCCTACCACTTTTGCTTCTGATAAACAGGTCTGGCAGATTTCCTATAGTTGTTGACCAGACATTTAATTAGAAACGGGAGCTGGGCATAAATGTGCATAAAATGCATAGCTGCTGATTCATATCAATGTTTGTGAACTGCCCAGAGAGCTCCGGCTATTGGGCGGTATAGAAATGTAATAAATAAATAAAATAAATAAATAGTCCTGTCTCAGTTGACAAGAAGAGGCCTAGCCAATTGAAGTGGAGCCTTCAGCCTCTTGACTGGTTGGCTGGGCTGAGGAGGAGCAACGAAATGAATGACACGAGTAGGCGTGTAGCCAATGGGGTAGTGCGCCCCCAAATCCTAATTCTTCCCCCTCCTTAGAGGAAATTTTATTTCAGCCCTCAAAATCCTAACATGCTAGTGCTGTGTTGCCCCCTCCCACTAAGTTTTATGTGATTTTGAAGTTTTAAGTTGGATTTTAGGGGTTTAGTTGTAAACTGCCCAGAGAGCCTAGGCTGTTGGGCAGTATAAGTATGCAACAAATAAATAATAGAATGAGGAGATGCTTGCTAAACGCTAATCTGGATTCCATCCTAGCCACCTTGGCCAATTTAAACATTGTGTTTTGTATATATGTTGAAAACAGGCGCATTTCACAAAACAAGCTATTAAAACGAGTGGAAGAGCAAACAAGAAAGGCACGGAGCCTTGGGGAGGAGGAGAGCAAGCCTAGGTGAAACCCAACAGGCAGCAGCTCTTGCCCAGCAAGTGGAGGGACAAGTGAAAAAGGCACGCAGAGGTCAAAAAGGCAGGAAAGCGGCAGACACCCAGGCAGCTGTTCTCACATCCTTTCTTCTGTGGTGTTTCTTCCTTGTTTAGTTGTGTGGGTTCAGCGGAGAACCTTGAAGGCCTTAAGGCCAAGAAGCAGCAGGGGTTCAAGAATTCTCTTTATTCAGCAATTTATTTATATTGTCTGGAAACCCTTTAAAATTCTGTCATGGTCAGCTTTCTCAGAAAAACCCTTGACATATCCTAGCCAGTTTTAAGTGGATCCTGGAGAAACTCAAGGCTTGTCTATACGGCTTGTTTACCCCAACTTAAATGCACATATTTGTGTTTCAGGACTCATGACGCAGCTGTCCATTCGCAGTAGCTCCATGGTTTTAATGCGATAAGGCGCATATTCGCATTCGCGATTTACCGCGACTTTTAGATCACGTCCGAGTTTGCACCGTTTTATGGTTATGTGTCATTGGGGGAGTTAAAACACATTTTTTACATGTGGGCGGAGCTTCGAGGGTAGGACAACGTGATTAGCCGATTTCCCACCAATCGGCTGGCTCATTCCTTCGCGCTATTTTTAGTTTGAAGTCTTTGATTCTGTTTAACTTCAATCCGGTGCAAGGATTGTTAAACAACTGGAGTGAGAAATCCTTGCTGATCTACTGGACATCACCCAGGGACCTACAAGTATACCTACCTTCTGCCCATCCCACTACTAAATGACCTCCAGTTATTAGCTGCCAGAATGTGTATGTGTGGGAGTGGGTGTAGAAGCCAGAAACCCAAGCTCTGTGCTAGAATATATTTTAGTGCAGTTTTGAGTAAAAGTCTCACATACACTGCATCCTTGTAACTGTCCCGCCTGGAGAGGGATTGAGCCAAATCCCCAAAGTACACTGTTTTCCAGACTGCCACAGATCCACCTCCAAAAAGCCACTGTGGCAGAGTAGCTGGACAAAAAATAGATGGGGAAGGAGTTAGCTTGGCTGTGGCACTTTCCACCCACTTCCATGGGAGGCTGCTCCACCCCAGATGAGAACTCAAATGCAAGGTCAGCCCTCTGTACCTGCCAGCACCAATCCCGATGGAATGGAACAGAGAGCGTTGGCTATTAGCTCTGTCTTATGTTCTTATGACCCCTGATGCTGCAGAGTCTAGGGCTGTTTCTACACCAGCCCGAAAATCTGCACTGGTCACATCCGAGTCCCTGTGCATCCAAATGGACACTTGGGAGGAAAGAGGGATGAGAAATGGTTTCCCCAGGGATAAATTATTATTTTTATAGTGAGTTTGCATATACAATGATATGACACTATAGAAGAGAGAGGAGCGAAGCTATAAATTTTACATGCCGAGCTCTGCAGTTTCATATAACACACAAACTGGGAGCAAGAGGGAAAGGAACGAGGCAGCAGAGGGAAAGGAACGAAGCTACAGAGGGAAAGGAACGAGGCAGCAGAACACGTCTCCTTCGTTTGGCTGCCCGTTTCCCCTCTTTCTTTTTGTGAACCGCCCAGAGTGCTTCGCATATTGGGCAGTACAGAAATGCAATAAATATATAATAATAAATAATAAATCTATATAAATAAAAATGTAAATGTTTGTTTGTTCCTAATCTAAAATCTCCGAAAGTTCTTCACCGATTGCTTTGAAATTTTGACACAACGTTGCATTCGATTACGCGCGTGTTTTTATGTAACTATATTATAGATGGGGACAAAAGTGTGTCTTAGAATCGAAGAAATAGGGTATATAAAAGCCCAGAGGCCTCCTCCACGCCACTTATGCAAATAGGAGAGAAGTCATTGTGACATCACCAACCAGTAGGCCAATCCACTGCCACTGCCTTCTCTCATATTTCCATGTTCTCTCCTATTTGGCGACATCTAGCAATGTTTCTCAGAACTGCGGCCTTCTATGGAAGTTCCAAGTTCTGAAGAAAGGTAACTGCCAGGAGATTCCGGCCTAGCAGAGGGGCCAAAACCCACTAACCTCCTCACCACACCTGTGACAAGTAAAAACAATCTTTTTTTGAAAAACATTGCCATCTGTTGGACGTAAAAGCAACACATGCTATACTATATATTGTACGATTCCATTTCAATGTTTCCAATTTTCTGCGTTTCAATTGAAATATTTCGTTAGTTTTTAAATTTTTACCTTTGTTTTTTAGTTCGTCTTTCTTCCTTTTTTAATGTTTTGCAATTTTATATGTTTTTGTTATAACTTTCTATCTTCTTTTTCAGTGCAATCAATCTGCTTTAGTTCAAATAATGCCTCGCAGAAGATCAGACTTAGGTCGTCGTAGTCGCGGAGCGAAAGCAGTGCGACGAGTAATTGCAAATCTGACTGAGGAAGAATGGGCATCAGTGAACAAGCAAAAAAGACAAAGAATGGCTCAAATACGTGCCAAGGAAGCAGCCGAGCGATGTGCAGCCAGACTTGAGGATGCACGGTTGCGAGCACGGCGATCGCGTTCTACAGCATCAGATCTGCTTCGTTCTCAACAGAATGAACGCGACAGGCTGAGAGTGGCTGAAAGACGTCAACGAGAAACAGCACATTAGCGTCAAACACGACTCCGTACTCAACAATCAAGCGATTACAATCGCCTTGCATTCCAGTACAACCCAGCTGATGATTATAGTTTGAGCCGGCATGTTGTCATTGGCACTATGACTGAAGTGTGTCCTTATTGCAAGGCTCTGAAATTTAATGGAGAAACGAAAGGAATGTGTTGCGCCGGCGGAAAAATTAAACTGCCTCAACTTGGAAAACCACCAGAGCCATTACAAACTTTGCTTGCCGGATATACCACAGAATCAAAGCATTTCCTATCTAACATCAGAAAATACAACTCATGCTTCCAAATGATGTCGTTTGGCGCAGAAATCATAACAGTTCCATTTATGCCAACTTTCAAAGTCAAAGGACAAATTTATCATAAAGCCGGCTCCCTCCTTCCGTTTCCAGATAGTCAACATAAATTCCTACAAATGTATTTCATCGGTGATGATGGCAATGATGAATTGAATGCACGCTGCGGAATTTCTACCGGCATAAAAAGGTCCATCGTTTCCAATCTGCAAGAGCTTCTTCACGAAAAAAACAATTTAGTACGTTTGTTCAAAACATTTTTCCATGTATGGGAAATGAAAGAATTTGCCATACAGATTCATTGCTTGCAGGAGATTTCAGGCAAACATTACCTGTAATTCCTAGATCAACACCAGCGGATGGAATAAATGCTTGCCTGAAATACTCTACTTTATGGCGCCACATCAAGACGTTAAAATTAACTACAAATATGCGTGTCCAGCTGCAAAACGATCGATCAGCTGAGATATTCTCACGTCAATTGCTGGAAATTGGGAACGGAAAGGTGCCGGTTGATCTGACCTCAGGACGAATTTCATTGCCTCATAACTTCTGCAATTTAGTGATGTCAAAAGAAGAATTGGTTGAAACCGTATTTCCCAGTATTCAAACCAATTATAAGAATCACGATTGGCTGAGTGAACGAGCTATTCTTGCGGCCAAGAACAAAAACGTCTACGAACTTAACAATATTATTCAGTCTAACATTCAAAGTGAGGCAGTCACATACAAGTCCGTCGACACTGTTGTGGAAGTAGATGAAGCGGTTAATTATCCAACAGAATTTTTGAATTCACTCGATCTGCCAGGAATGCCACCGCACGTACTGCAATTGAAAATCGGCGTGCCAATTATCATGTTGCGAAATATCAACCAGCCAAAGCTTTGCAACGGCACGCGGCTTGCAGTAAAAAAATTACTGAGCAACGTTGTAGAAGCAACAATCTTGACAGGACCTTTCAAAGGTGAAGATGTCCTCATTCCTTGCATTCCTATGATTCCAACGGATATGCCATTACAATTTAAGAGATTGCAATTCCCAATTCGATTGGCGTTTGCAATCACAATCAACAAAGCTCAGGGCCAATCTTTAGAATTGTGCGGTTTAGATCTAGACACAGATTGCTTCTCACATGGACAATTATATGTTGCGTGTTCTAGTCAGCAAACCAGACAATCTCTATATCTACACAGACAATGGAACAACAAAAAATATTGTATATCCACAAGCATTGTTAAATTAAGCATATTAGAAACGTCCGCTTTGTCTTTTCTTTCTTTTCCATTTAACCACACTGAGCCACAGCAACGCGTGGCCGGGTACAGCTAGTACAGAAATAAATTTGTTTTCAGAAGCTTTCTCTGCGGAGCTCAAACTAAGAAGTCAAACTTTTAGTTAGACTTCAAACTAAAATCAGTGCGAACAAATGAGGCAGCCAATTGGTGAGAAATCAGGAAATTGGCCAATCACATTGGCCTACCCTCAAAGCTCTGCCCACATGTCAAAATCCAATTTAATTCCCCAAAGACACATAACCATAACGTGGTGCAAACTCAGACGTGATCTAAAAGTTGCGGTAAATCACGAATGCGAAGATGCACATTATCGGGTTAAAAACCCAGCGCTGCAGCGAACAGATGGCTGCGTCATGTAACCTAAAATGCAAATATGCGCATTTAGGTCTGGGTAAACAAGCCATATAGACAAGCCCTGTGTCTACTCTGTAGTAAGTCCCACTGAGTATTCCCAAGTAAGTCGCTATAAAATATGATTGCAGCTTTAACATCTATAGCTGGGTGTGGTGGGGCCAGTAAGCACAGTAAAAGAGCAAAAAAGGATGGTAATCCTAGCCTAGCACTTTGTCCTACCCCGTGGCAAGCAGAAGCATGGTAATCATGCAAAAAGTATAAATTTACTGTCTGCATAATTTTTATCAAGAGTTTCAGAATGGATTATGGAGTATGATTGTGTGATGCGTGTTTTTAAAGCATCAGCATGCGTCTCGCCTTGTGTACTTTGGACTTCTTAGTTTAGAAAAAAATGACTAAGGCGTATAAAATGATGAATCACATCAAGAGACAGAGAAAAACAAAGTTTTTCCTAAAGCACAATCCTTTGCATATTTAGGCAGCATTCCCCAGCCAGCCGTGAGCTGGGGGAATTCAATGTGGGCTTCAATGTGGTGATAGCAAGGATCTCAGATGGCTTTTAAAAGAGGTTTAGATATGGAGGATACCAGCACTTCAGTGGCTATTGGCCATGACAGTTAAATGGCACCTCCATGTTCAGAAGCAGGAGGCCTTTGAGTATCAGATGCTGGGGCCATTCATAGGCAAACTGTTGCATTTCAGACCTTCCAGTGGCATCCTTCAGCACTTCTGTTGGAAACAAAATGCTGAAGGAGATTGGTTATGGGTCTGAGCCAATGGGGCTCTTCATATTTTCTTTGTTATGATCCAGGTGAACCTAAGAAGAGCTGTGCTGGATCAAACCTAAAGCCTTCTCTAGACCAGCGTTCTCTTCACAGAGAATGAAGGGCCAACCAGATGCCCTAGGAAGCCCACAAGCAGGACATGAGCGCCGTTATAATGTGTTCCCAAGCAGTCTGAGGCATACTGCTTCCGACACTGGAGGTAATATAGAGCCATTGAGCTTTATCACACCAGCATTATACTGTGCAATCACTGCGAATTGCATGCAAAGGACTCAGAAGTTTTCCACCTTATAATCTGCTTTGATTGTGAAGTACTCCCATGCATCCTGCCTTAATTGTGCAATAAAGCCAAAAGATTCGCCGTATTTAGCCCCTACTTTTTGAGCGTATCTTCCGAGCCACCGCTGGGGCGCAGGAGCAGGATTTTAAAGAAATGCTTACATCTGCGTAAGCTTTAAAGATAAAGGAACCAAAATTGGCACAGTAATAGATATTAGGGAGAGCTTTAAGCATACCAAATTTGAATTGAATTGGGCGATCCGTTGATTTTTTATGATTTTTTACATTTCCCCCTTTAAACTCACTTCCTGGTATGCAAGGGATTGCTGTTGCCCAGTAGCAACAACAACAACAACTGTGAAAGCTTAGCGCTACGGGGAAAATCTGAGAGAAGCAGGTATGTGGGATGAAGCTTATCATGGCTAGTAGCCATGGATAGCTTTATCCTCCACGCATGGGTCTAATCCCCTTTTAAAGCCATCCAAACTGGTGGCCCCCACTACAGCTTGTAGTAACAAATTCCTTCGTTTAACCGTGAACTTTATGGAGAGGGTTCCCAGCGACCCCTTCTCCCTTCCTCATATAGTTAATATCAAGTCTGTATCCTTCGGGCAACTTATTAACATGCTTCCTGTTTTGTTTTGTTTTGTTTGCCTGGAAAGATTAGCTGCGCGGCGTGGCACAGTGCAGATTCTTCAGCAGGACTTTGTACCTTGCAGTTCCTGTTTATGTATCTGTCTTTATCCCAGGGGATCGGCCTCTGTCAAGCACAGGCATACATACAGAATACCTTCCAGAGGGTGGAGATCTTTGGCCGTGGAAATGTTTGCTCTCAGTATGCCGTGCGGAAACTGTCTAGCGCTTTCACCCGTGTCCAGCATGTATGTTCACTAGAGGATCTCTTTAAGGGCAGAATGGGAGCGGGGTGGGGGCGGGATCTTTCCCCTCACCTCCAAAAAGCAAAAAAAGAAAAAGAAAGATGGTTGCTGGCTACCTTTGCAACATTGCTACTAATTGAATTCTCTCTTCAGTCATTGATTCACTTTAACTGTGCCGCCAATTTTGAAATCGCCCCCCAGATGGTACTTGCCCTGTGGTGGGCCCGACCTGAATTGCCGGCTCCTCCTGTGCCTTGCCCTTTTTAAAAGCTCTTGCAATCTGATCACGGGGGCTCCTGCTGCCATGTCTAGTTGTGCCTTTAATTGCAATGTAAATGAGTGGAACTTACAAGAGGGCCTTCAGCAAGGTGTGACGGACAGGAAGGGTGGGCAGCAGGGACCAAGGCTTGGTGCTGGGAGAGTGGTGTTAAAAAAAGAGTGTCCCCATTTTTACCTGTGAAATGTTGGAGGGGTCTTCTTTTCTTCCCCTTGCTTCCCTGAAAAATAAGGGGACTTTCCAGTAACTGGTTTGTTTCCTTGACAGTAAGAAGAGAAATTTTCCTTCCTCAGTTATGGAAGACTTTAGACTGACTCGGGCCAGATCATAGAATGTATTTATTTATTTATTTATTTATTTATTTATTTATTTATTTATTTCATTTTTATACCGCCCAATAGCCAAAGCTCTCTGGGCGGTTCACAAAAATCATAGAATCATAGAATTGGAAGGGGCCTCTATAAGGCCATCGAGTCCAACCCCCTGCTCAATGCAGGAATCCTCCTCAAAGCGTACCTGACAGATGGTTGTCCAGCTGCCTATTGAATGCCTCTAGTGTGGGAGAGCCCACCACCTCCCTAGGTAAGTGGTTCCATTGTCGTACTGCTCTAACAGTCAGGAAGTTTTTCCTGATGTCCAACCAGAATCTGGCTTCCTGTAACTTGAACCTATTATTCCGTGTCCTGCACTCTGGGAGGATCGAGAAGAGATCCTGGCCCTCCTCTGTGTGACAACCTTTTAAGTTTTTGAAGAGTGCTCTCATGTCTTCCCTCAATCTTCTCTTCTCCAGGCTAAACATGCCCAGTTCTTTCAGTCTCTCCTTATAGGGCTTTGTTTCCAGACCCCTGATCATCCTGGTTGCCCTCCTCTGAACACGCTCCAGCTTGTCTGTGTCCTTCTTGAATCTACACCAAGCAGGATATCACTTTGAAAGCGATTTGAAAAAAGTATATGGAATGTGTCCTGGGCCCCCACAATACCGTAATGAACTGTTATAAAGCAGTAGTGTAGATCCTGCCTGGAGCACAGCGCCTACAGGCCTGTAAACAGCGGGCAAAGAATCATGCCCAACAATCACATTTCTGCAGCAGCCATGCTTTATGGATTTATGGAAATGCATGCTGAGAACTCTTCTGCTCTGAAAGACACAGAGGAATTTCTGCTATTTATAATCCTAAAATAAAAAGAGGAAGTAATGCAGGAGAGGGGGTGGGGGGAGTAATGAAACGCCGGCATCCAGTTAGGAATGTGAAAGCTTGGGTTTCAGCAATTTCAGGAAGACGATTCACTGGCTTTTCCTGACAAGCTGCAACCTGGCTGCCTGCTGTGGGACAAAAACTCATTTATGCCACTGTGATGCCTGCGGGAACAGTCAGAATCAGTGGCCCGAAATGTCAGGCGTTCTTCTACACGTAAGCTGAGATGGCTCTTGCAATGGAGAGCCCTAAAATGCCCTAGAAGGTGCGTGGTTAGGTTTCTAGGCAGACACAGAATGAAAGCCTAACCCAGTATTTGTTCTCCAAAATGCCAATAATTTACTTTTACACTGAGTGTTTAAAGCAGGCCTTCCCCCAGCCTGCAGCCCTCCAGCTGTTTTGGACCACAGCTTCCAGCATACCTGACCAT
Source organism: Elgaria multicarinata webbii (assembly GCF_023053635.1). Classification (NCBI taxonomy): domain Eukaryota; kingdom Metazoa; phylum Chordata; class Lepidosauria; order Squamata; family Anguidae; genus Elgaria; species Elgaria multicarinata. The sequence goes on from NC_086176.1 coordinate 11,824,081, forward strand.
TTGCCAAGCTGGTTGGGGGTGGAAGTGCCTACGTTTCTGCGTGAGTCAAAGATTTTCAACCAAGACAACACAGTAACATTCCTCCCTTGGTTATTGGGAGCCCTGCGTTCTTGTGTGGCATACCCATCTACATTCAGCCTGAGTGACTTTTTAGCTGCCTTGAGCACCATTTCCTAGTAGAAAGGAGCATAAATTAAATGTAAACAAATAGACTCCTGGCTTTGGGTGCTCATTTCTGCGCCCCCTCATACAGGGATCCACCTGTCTTCCTGTCTTCTTGCATTAATCTGATCCTTGCTCCCCTCCTGCTGACATGTTTTCAGACAGATCACAGGGAAGGAAAGATGTTACTTGTTCCCTTCCTATTTCTTGGCATATTTCTAGCTTCCACTTCCCACCACAACCGCCTTTCCCCTTTGGATGCTGCACGACCTTCCTTGGTTCATTGCTGTCTCACTTCTCATTCCCCCATTAACTCTGCCTTCTCAAGGAACAGCCTTCAGTAACATACCTTGCCATTTGTTTTACTCTCTCAATAAAAAACTGCTTTTCCTGGAAAAGCGCCGAGCTCCTCTCTGTTTTCCCCTCCTGAGTATCTTACAAGGACACTCCACTTCTTAGATGAAAGGTCATAACTGTTCCTTTGCATTTCTGTAAACATGTTAAATTCTGGGCCAGCTCTATCAAGCTGACAGCAGCTTGCCCTCTGGCAGATTACAGCCAGGGCTGCAAAAGAAAGAGGTTCCCCTACCACAGGAGCGGAAGTACTTCTGTCAACCTGAAGATTGCTTCTTCTCATTATCCAGAAGAACGTCCTGACCAAAGACCCAGCATGGTGGAAGAAGACACAGCAACATGGCAGTAGAGGCAGCAGCAGGAATATCAACAGAAAGAACTGGATTAGCTGCTGGCAGAGCTGAGGGCAAGCAATGCATGGTTTGGGCTGGGGTGGTCAAAGCCATGGGAATACCAAATGTGGTCCTGGGGCATAGCTTGGTGTCCCATGATGGGTCACCAAGCTATGCCCCAGGATCACATTTGGTATTCCTATGCATTGGCGTGCGGACAACAGGTTCAACGGGTTCAGTTGAACACCCTAATCCGCCGTCATGTTGCAGTAGCAGGGCCAGTGCTAGCTGTAGGAAATAGTGACAAATTCAGCTGCTCCCCAGCCCGCTCGCTTGCTCTTTTACTCACTCACTCACTCAGCCGCTCCCTGCTCCCAGCTGCTCTGCCTGACCTCACGCGACAGTTGCTGGACAAGGTGGGAGCAGCAGCCACACTGGGGCCAGGAAGCAGCACGTGGTGGAGCCGAGGAGGGGACTGTTTCTGTAAATAGTAAGATTGCCCAGAGCTGCGGATTGGGGCCCTCCCCCCTTCGGAGCTGCTGCCCTCCTCCCGTCATCAGCCCTGCAGGTACTGTAATGTTTGGGAGAGAGAGAGAGAGAAGCTGTATGTTTACGTGCCTTCTCTCCTCATTGCTGCCCCACCGCCCACCCCAGTCTGGACTCCAGCAAGAGAAAAGAAAGGGGGAAGGGGGGAGAACTGCAATGCCCCCCAGGACCTCCTGGCTAAGGAGGGTTCATTCAGCAGCACCTTTTTCGGAATGCTTGCTAAAACAATTCCTATCTGCCCTTTCTTATTTTAGGGTGTCCAAACCCCGTTTTTCAAGCCGTTCTTTTGGTAAACGTGGTATGTGTGTATCGTGTGCCACTTTAAAACAGAGCTGCAGCACAATCCTATGTACGTCTATTCAGAAGTAAGCACCAGTGAGATCAATCAAACTTGCTCTGAGGTACATGTGCATAGGATGCAGCCTGAAAATGAAGAGAGGATGAAAAAAAGACAGGAGAAAAAGAATTGTAGAAATCGAATAGCAAAGTATCCGTGGGATATTTAACCATATTTAAAGACAATAAGTGCAGTAAAATTAGTGCTCCTCTACTTCAGTCCCAATCAAATAATTACAACAGTGCAGTACAGATTATTTGTTAATTAAAAAAAATACAGTTTACTTCAGTTTTCGTTTATTTCGTTTTTTTGATGAATGAAAAAAAGTCCTTTATTACTGTATATTCAATCAATGTTTACCTTAAAAAAAGAATCCCTGGCCGAAACGCCTAATGAAATGTGCTGCGCACAACTATGTTCCTATGGTGGGTTCTAAAACTTTCTTGGGACTTGGACATTTGAAAATATCTGATGGCAAGGTCTCATGATGTTATTGGTGTGGCAAGGATCTTTGGCAATGTGTGTTAGTAGCATGCATGTCTTGCTACCAGAACTGCTGAATGCTTTGTACAAGGTCAGAGTTTTAGTGAAGGCTTAACAGCTGGCTCTACACTGAAACTGTTCACACATTTTTGTGGCAGCCCCCAAATCAACCGACCTACCATCCGAAATGAATGACCACAGGCTCATGTCAACAAGATGAAAGGGAAATAATGTTCTACTGCTAATGGTAGATACACACCCCCTGCTTCCTTTCAGGGCTCAATTTTCCAGCGTGCCATATAAATACTTCGTTTTAACATTATATCCTGCTGGTGGTAATGTGATTCCTCACTTTATTATCTTCCTAAAAAATGCTTGCTTCTTTCAAATTAGACTTCAAACCAGGACAGTGTTTCTATTCTGAAACGGATACTCCTGTCACCCATCCGATTGGCCCGTACAGACTCCAGATGGTCCAGACATAAAACATTTATCTCAGCAGTTATGTGAAGGGAGCAATCCTATGGAACGTAGACATTGTCGGGGGGGGGAGCGTAGGATACTAGGGATTCCCTCCTCCGAGGTCAGAGACGGTGCTCTGAACTCAGAAGGGGTGGGGGTTGGAGATCCAACCACCCTCCCTGACTCCTCACAGCCAGCATGGAAAGAACCACATCAGCTGCTCTCCAAGGTCAAAAATCAACCTCAGGGAGGGGGAAAGGGGCGTCCTGGTAGGCAGGGAGGGAAGGAGACCGGAGGGGCCAGGATACAAGCTATCCTGAGCCTCTGCCAGGCTCCTTTCCTTCCCCTCTGAAGCGCCGTCACTGAAAAGCCTGCCTAGCAAACAGTGAAGGAGGATGGGGAGGCGAAGATGGCCTCCGTTGCTCCTTCTGCCCTGGATTAGCATGTGGATGATCCAGGTTGGACTTGATGGCCTTGTAGGCCCCTTACATATTCTATTATTCTATGATCAGAAGCCTTTGAGTCTGGGGGCTTCTGATCTTCAAAGGCACAATTGATAGGATTGCACCCTAGGTCTGTTACAGGGTCTCCAGATAGCAACTTCTTCAGCATCTGGACCAGCCAACACAGGAACCACAAAAAGAAGTAGCTCAAAGAAATACTTCCTACATAGCTCGGCATTAGCACTGCTGTACCATATCCTTCTAGTCCATTTCGACTAGCAGTAATCAGAAAGGTTCAGCAGCTTCAGGAATTTCTGGTAGGAACTGACTTATTTTCAAGAATTGGCTAAGATTGTGGGGCTGCCCGTACGTGCATGCACATTGCTTGATTGCGCCACACAAAATGATTTGCAGCTGATGTTTGAACTGATTCCAGTGAAAAGCATTGCCTTTGAGTTATTTGAGATATTGTGTGCACTCTCTCTCTCTGATAATTCATTCACATGCACAAGCCATTGCTTGATACTTCCAGAACTCTGAAAGAACAAATGAATTGCTGATATTAACTGAGCGCTAGCGTTGAGGTTACACAGTGAGCACTGAGAGACTGAGGTTGTTTTTTCTGAGTAGAAGACAGGAGCCCTGATCCTGTGCTTTTAAAAGGCATTTATGTGCTAGAATGTGGATGGACATTTGAACATGCATTTGATAGATGGCATCCTAACTCACACATATTCTTCTGGTGCATTTGGATGTTCATCTGATTTATGCCCACAGCTCCTGATACATGCAGGGAAAGTTGCTTACATGGGTGTAGCTGCTTACCTGGGTCGGAACAAGGAACTTCCGAAGATGTTCTCTCTGATGATCCTTCCGTATCAGATCTCCTGGTTGGTGTGTAGCGGTTAGGGAATATTCTAAACGAGCATCAAGTTTCTGTGGCATGAAATGTAAACAGAAACCGTCCACCCTGGTTAGTTCCCTTTTGTAAATACTCTATTGTGAACCAAAACAATGGAAGGAATCTGAACAAACTGAATTATTGAGCACTGAAGTATGCAAATGCAGCGAACTGGGCTGTCTTTTTCAAGCAGAGGTCTCAAAATACCGCAATATTTGTTAGCCGTTCACTCTCTTAGCTCAGGGGGTGTAGAACTGTGGGCCCGGAGGCCAAATCTGGAATTCGGCCCACAAACTGAGAGTTTCAACACCCCTGTTTTACCCTAACCTTTCTCACAGGGTTGGGTTTTTTTAGGACAACAGCATGCCGTATATGTTTTAGACCCTGCCATTGAGCATTTTCAGATGGAGGTGGGGGAATTACATTTCCCTACCGTCGCTTTGCCTCCTGCTTCTGTCCCATAATAGGGATGAGCAGCTTCCTCTTTCTTTACATGAGGAAGAAAGAGGAAGCAAGTAGCGACCACGGGGGCCATTCAGTGGGCATTTTTATAGCGCAGCTTCCTCACACAGCAGGAAATGGCACCAATTATTGTCAGAGCCAAGAAGAAACGGATTTCCTTCTCTAATTTTGCAGCATGAAAAACAACAGAAGAAGTGGGAGATGTGCTGGAGGATCACTGCGTCATCAAAATTACTGGCAAAGATCCGTGAGTGGCCAGTTGCAAACAAGAGTTAAATGCTTTTCTGAAGAAGCCCATTGTTTCTCAGTACAGTCCTTTCCAATGCACACCTGGAGGGGATCTACACTAGTATATGAAACGTTTTTATAGTCATTGAACGTTTTGCTTTTGAACAATTTAAAACGTAGCAGTTTTTAAAACGTTTACTTTTCTCTTTCCGTGGGAATGCATTCCTTTTGGCCACACTAAGAAAAGAAATCTGTTTGTTCTTTTCCCCCGTCCGCCAATTTCCCCTCCCGCTTCCTCTTCTCTCCAAGAATCCTCCACTTACAAACGATCCAGCCAGCAGCCTCCCAAAGGTGAAACTAAAAGTGTCTGCAAAAAAGAGGCTTGAAAGAAAAAAATGGCTCCAACTTTGGGCGCGTGAATTACATAAACATGCCCCCCCCCCCGGAATGCGATTGGCTAATTAAGAACTACAGGAAACCCATTTAATACGATGAAATTGGCCACATCATACCAAATAGAACGACTTATTTCAGAGAAGTTCAAAATAAAAACCAGAGAACAGACAACAATAAAACGTCACAAACTGAATATCATGTGGCGAAATACTACCAAACGCACACTTAAAAACGGTAAGACACGTTCTAACTTGACTAGTGTAGATCCCCTCTTAGTAGGCAGTAAGTGGCACTGTGTTCAGAGGGGCTTACTACCAGTTCATAATCAGACATACTAGCTGCAGGTGCACTTTCTTGAAGGTAATACCAGATATTCCTTAGTACTTTAAAATGGCTGTGTAATTGGTTGAAAATCTGCATTCAGAGAAGCAATAAACAGACTGTAAAAAAAGATTATATTAGTGAGATTGTAAACACAGGTGTTTGGCAGCCTTACTTCGGGGTCAGTGATGGATCTGCTGCTGTTCTGTTATTTCATAAAGGAACTGCAAACATCTTAGAGGATGGGCTAAACAATTCCAAAATGAGCTCAATAAATTAGAGAGGTGTTCAGCAGTCACATAAAAGTTCAACCAGAACAAATGTGAAATATTACATTTAGGGAAGGAGAATCAAAGGTACGAAAATAATATGAGCCGCCCTCCCGAAAAAGATTTCTAGGCCACAGTGGATAACAAATGAATAACATCATGACTCAGTAACATGATGATATATCCCCAACATTGGTAGTTCCCTTTTAGACTACATAAGCAAGGGCATCGTAAGGGATGGGAAGAACTAGCCCTTGAGTGTTATTTTGCGGCTCCTCTGGGCTTCTTTAAGGTAGGTATTGGAGGGATGAAAGCTTCCAGGGCATGATCTGAGGGCACACAATGCAGCCACCTTGGTGAAGCTAAGCTGGGCCCAGTCAGTGCCTGCCTGGGAGGCCACCGGGGAACCCCATGTAACCACCTTGCTATGGAGGCTGGTGGCACTGATGTCAGTGGGGCTGTGAATCCCCTCTGAGGTTCAGATCTCATCTACACCAAGCAGGATATTGCACTATGAAAGTGGTATATAAAAGGCAGGATCTACACTACTGCTTTATAGCGGTATTGAAGTGCACTGACACCTGTTGGGGCCCATTGACACATACCATATTCCGCTTTCATAGTGCCATATCCTGCTTGGTGTAGATTAGGCCTCTGTCAGAACAGGTCAGAAATGGGTGGCCCTATAGAAAGGAGGACAGGGCTCCTGTATCTTTAACAGTTACAGGAACGATCCACGATCCACAGTGCTGAGGCCATTGTGAGGATAGGGTTCAGCACCTTAGATCGCTCCCTTAGAGTTCTGAGTGGTTATGACTGAAATCCAAAGTAGATTCACAGCACCACCAACCTCAGAGCCACCAGCCTCCACTGCCGCCTTGAGTTCCATGTTGGCAGGAAAGAACACCACCCATGCATCAATGTTCTTTAAAGAACATTGATGCATGGGCAAAGGCAAAATAACCAGGGACAGGACCGTAAAAAGGGAACTATGTCACTGGTGAAAAGTTGGAGCATATTTAGCACATTTTAATGCTGTCACCTTGTCCTTGGCCCATTGCTTTGCTTGAAGGCCCAGGCCTGTTGAAAAATACAAACAGGATGCAAACTGCATTGTTGGACTATATCGCCTTTCCTCACTGTCTGCTGCCTTCACACGCTAACTTCCTTCCGTTGCATACTGTTCCTTTTGTGCACGGTTTTGAATGGGGCGCATTAAGACCCCAAACAAGGGTCATTTATTCGTCACTTGGCGTTGCTTCACACAGACTAAGAGAACAGACAGATAATGTGCCCTCAAGTTGGATTTCTACAGATAAGGTCATGTTCTGGTATGCAGCCGAATGCTCTTGGCTGTTGAATTAAAAGCCGTTTGGGGAATGTAAAAACCAGGTGCCATTTTTTCTAAAATCACATCTGTGCTTTATTCTCCTACGGCATACAAAATGCCTCCTAACAGTCTTTGATACGGTTGTACCCTTGGTCCCAGAAAGGGAGAGGGCTGCCCCTACTGCTAAGAAGGGCAAAAGGCAGATTTCAGGATACCGTAAATTGACGTATGTTTTACCTAACGTTATGTTTTCCCACCATGGAAGGTATCTCTTGGACGTTCTGCTTCAAGCACCAAAATGCCTTGGGCCACCTCAAGTGGTAAGTGGGGGTGGGGGCAGTCCCGGATACCTCCTGTGCTTTAGACCCATTGAATTCATTGTTCCTCGGAGGCAAACCAGACATCATGTTAATTAAGTTATTCTTTTTATGTGCCTGAACAGGTGAGAATCTGTTGCTTGTGGTGGTACATTTTCCTTTTGGTCTCTGTATCCATTCCGGAGAGCCTTCAGGGGGTGCATTCCAGCAATGGGCGGGGGCAAATTACACAAAATGGAGAAAAACTACCCAAAATCTGGGAAACCATGATTGGAGGAAAGGGGCGTGGCCAAGAGAAGGAGTGGGGCCTTCTGGAGAACCCTGTAGGGCCAGCTTTGGCAGGCTGGAAGGCTGAATTTGACCTGACATTCTGCAATCCATGTTTAGAAGCACTCTGAACTAGGGTCCTTCTGCCTGCGAAGCCGTTGTGCTCCGTTACTGAACGAGGATCCCTTCTTTGCCACTGGTGCATGTGTGTTTGTGTGTAAGATCTAGAAAAGGCAAAACTACATGAACATATGTCTGAAAAGCTATCACAGAGCACAGTTGCAGACACATGTCAATTTGTCTGTTTTTTCCTTAGCTGCCTCTTGAAACAGGGCGATCTTATTAAATGTGCCTTCATTGGATCGGTAGATTATTAACAGTTCATTGCTCTGGCACATCCCAGTCATGAAAGGAAATGGACCTGAGCCTCTGAAAACAGCATGATCAAATCATGGGGGGAGATTACAAAGCCACACCTGATCCAGCTATGAAGCAAATATCACACTGTTCGCAGCATGTCTGCAGGAATGTGCACTTCTGGCTATTTAGAGCAATAACATAATTGGCAGACGTCATTAGCAGAAGAAAAACTTCCCCTGTGGTTCAATGCATCCTGCCAGGCCCTTAAGTTTTTGGGTGTTTTATTTTTAACTATCTCTACAACCTATCCCTATTAATTACACAGTCAGTGTGATCAATCTACATGGTGTTTTGCAGGGCAACCTCAGCAACGAGCCTGAAGGGCTTTCCAATCTAAACTTTTAATGGTGGTGTAAGTCAACAAAGAGTGTAAGAACTACCTTGCTGAGTCTAGTCTAGTTTTATATTTCTCACAGGGATCATTCAGAGTCAGGGCATGAAAACATAGCACTCCCCCTCCCCTCTATTCTTGTTGTCGTCCCGTTTTCCCCCCCCCCCCCCCAGTATCTGACAACTAGAAGGATGGGGTGGGACCAGAGCTCAATGGCAGAGCATCTGCTTTGCATGCAGAAGGTCCCCGGTTCAATCCCCAGCATCTCCAGATAGGGTTGGAAAACATCCTGCTCGGAACATGGAGAGCCACGACCACTTGGTCTTGACAATGCTGGGATAGACAGACCCATGATCTGACTCGGTATAAGGCAGTGTACTGAAGACCCAGGGCATGTCTAGACCGGGGAGGGGGAGGATCCCACGATCTGCTGATCGCAAGATCCTCCCCCTCAGTCTACACATGGCGCGAGACGTCCTGGGAGGAAGAGGATGTTGCGCCCGCCATTTTGTTTTTTGTTTTTTATCGAAAATGAGCACAGGAGCACCCCAGCAATTAAGGTAAATTTTAAAAATCAACCCCCCTTCTCCCCACCCCACCTCCGATGTCCACAGAGCTCCTGAGGAGCATCATGTGTGGAGTTACACCCCACAAGTCAGTTCCCTAATGTATGTCTAGGATTTGTCAGTCTATTGTGTTTAGAATGTTGACCTGAGTGGGTGGAGATTGAATATCTTAGGAGGGGGGAGGAGGACATATAAGGGAATGACTGAGGTGATGGGGGTGTGTTTTTAAAGTACTTTGGTTCGAGGGAGAATTAGAGGATCAGGGTAAAGAGGGTTGTCTTGTGAGTGTAGTGTGCAGATAATCAGTTGGTGTATATTAAACAATCCTGATAAGAAAGTTCAAGAGTGAAGATGTGACAGAAAGGAAAGTGTGCCTGAGAAGAGAGAAAGGAAAGTGTGTATGAGAAGAGAGAAAGGATTGGATGAGAGGTTTTAACAAGGGTCTGAAAAGTTTTATTATGACGCAAAGTTTGTGAACATTGAAATAAATTTTTATTCAGTTTGTTACCACAAAAATCCCACGTGTCTCCTTGGCATTTATCATCTGCAGTTCTATACATATAACACCCTTTCTGACATTAATTCACCATCAGCACATATAATTCACAGCACATTATTTTATTCCTGAAATTATTCCTGTTTAACCCCTTTCTCCACATAGTTCATAGAAAGGTGGTGTTTGTCCCTCACCTCAGGCTCATAAAGTGGCGGTGCTTAGCCTGAGCAGGGAGTGTCCGCGGACAGGCCTGTTGTAAAGAGCCTGTGTCATGGCACCATGCCCCATGCCCGGCTCCTTGCAGTTACTCCTGAGGAACTGGGACAAACCGGGACGGTCGCCCACAGATCCGCAGTCTCGGGATCATCCCGGGACCATGGGAAAAACTGGGACAAAAGTGTAGGGCAATATCCCCAAGAAACACAGGGATCATTTCTCCCTGCTCCCGGGATCCCCTGTGCGTCATGTGGATGCACAGGGACGATCCCAGGATGATCCCTGGGATATTGCCCCATCTAGACATGCTCCCAGTCACATGGCCTCCACTCCCATGGCCTCTCCCCCAACCACCACATATAGAGGTATGAATGGAGCTTGCAGGTGCACATATTATGTGCATAATTGCACAGAGACTCTCTCCACACCATCCCCTGCTGAAAAACGCAGGGCTCCAATTGTGCATATCAGCAGGACTCTGTTCAGACCTCCGGATGAATGCAAGGAAGTTAGGAGCAGAGCCAGCAAGTATAATCTCCTCACTCTCCCCACTCATTAATTCTACACACATTTGTTGTACAAACAAGGGTAATGGTACATGCTGCATGGAGATCCCATTTTACTAACATGGTGACCAACCACTGAAAGATATATCTTTTGTGAACTGCCCTAAACCTTTTTTTAAAAAATAACCCAAACCCATCTAAGCCACTGACCACTATCTTGTAGCAATGACACCCATAAATTAATTAAGTGTTGTGTGAAGAACTGTTCCCTTTTCTCTGTTCGGAATCTCCTGCCAATGGGTTTCATTGGGTGACAAAGTTCTAGTAGTATAAACAGAGGGAGAAAAAATTCTCATTTTCCACGCAGTTCAAAATTTCCTAAACCTCTGTCACATCCCCCATCCATAGTCTTTTTTTTTTCTGAACTAAGAAGCCTCAACAGATTTAAGAGGAAAGGAGAGTGGGAGAGGAAGTAAAGAAAAACAGCCAACAGGAAGGAATATGAGACACCAATACTCTCAACATACACATGTAAACTTTTGCTGCAGCAATACTGCCAACTCCTAATTAACAGGCTTGTGAACTGATAATCTGTGCCTAGAATTGACTCATTTATTTATTTATTTATTTATTTTATTACATTTTTATACCGCCCAATAGCTGAAGCTCTCTGGGCGGTTCACAAAAATTAAAACCATAATAAAACAACCAACAGGTTAAAAACACAAATACAAAATACAGTATAAAAAGTACAACCAGGATAAAACCACGAAGCAAAATTGATATAAGATTAAAATACAGAGTTAGAACAGTAAAATTTAAATTTACGTTAAAATTTAGTGTTAAAATACTGAGAGAATAAAAAAAGTCTTCAGCTGGCGACGACAAGAGTATTGTGTAGGCGCCAGGTGGACCTCTCTGGGGAGCTCATTCCACTGCCAGGGTGCCACAGCAGAGAAGGCCCTCCTCCTAGTAGCCACCTGCCTCACTTCCTTTGGCAAGGGCTCGCGGAGAAGGACCCCTGTGGATGATCTTAAGGTCCGGGCAGGTACATATGGGAGGAGGTGTTCCTTCATATAACCTGGCCCCAAACCATTTAGGGCTTTGAATGTCAATACCAGCACTTTGAATCAGGCCCGGACCTGGGGGAATTCTACACGTCGTACTGAGGGCGCTTCTATGTGCCCCCAGTGCGCCCCCAAAGCGATCGTGTAGCTTGCCTTTCGAAGAGATGAGGAAGAGGCGTCCTTGCTACTGCGACCCCGCCTTCTTCCGCCGAGCTCTCCGACCCGGCCGGCGAGGAGGTAGGTGGGTGGCGGCGGCGGCAAGGACGCCTCTTCCTCATCTCTTCGAAAGGCAAGCTACACGATCGCTTTGGGGGCGCACTGGGGGCGCATGGAAGCGCCCTCAGTACAACGTGTAGAATCCTCCCTGGACTGGCAATCAATGAAGTTGTAGAAGGACTGGCATCCTCATATAGGCAAGTGAACTGGCTACAGGTGCTAAAGGTGTTTTTCAGACAGAAATCTGCATCGGAACTCAGGGACCTCATCCAGCACAGAAATCAATCATCTGTCTGGGTTACTTGGGTTTGATATGATCCAAACTGCCTGCAACCTAGGAATGGTCGAACAAGCGATTTTCACAATTGCTGAGATTTTCCAAACACCACCTTAATGCTCCTCTCATCTGGTTTCCAATGCCCAATTGTGCTCTTTTAAAAAAAATGTTCAAATGGGGGAAGTGCACATTTCAAATGGGAAAAATGCACATAAAAAAAGAAAAAGGAAAAAAGTATACCCAAAGGTGCACAGAGTGTAAAAAAAAAAAAAACACCACAATTTTGGGGAAAGGAGGGTTGTTGTTTTTAAGTGCACTTTTTTTTTTTAAAAAAAGTTGACATTTCTAAAAGCATGAATGCAAGTTCATGAAATTGCAACATATTCCCCAAATAAGATGCTCTCCCCGGGTTTGCATTCGGGATTGCGAACGGGACATGTTCGCACAATTTGCAAGCATAAACAAAATTCTCAGACATTCCTACTACAGGCAGCACAGTGGCTGAGGCTGTAAGCCTCTGCACCCTGACTTGGGAGAAACACCCACTCAAGTCAATGACTGGCAAGTGAACAGCCATAGAAACAGGTGAGTTGCATGAGAGCGAGCTGACTGAACATATTAACTCATTCAGTGTTCTTGGGCAAGTCTTCATTTTCTCAATCTCAGCCCTGCATCAGAAATATGGTTGTGATAAAGCCGATCTACCTTAAAGGACTGTTCTGTGAAGTGCTTTCACCACTCCAAAGCACTTCGTAAATGTAGTAAACTGTAGAGTTACAGCCATCCTTTAGGTTTTCAGAAATGGAGATCAGCCATTGTTTCTCTATCTCTCTCCTGTAACGAATTGTTCAGTGTAATCTGATATTTGCAACACCTACCACGGATGAATTCATTCAGACTGCAAATCCCCATTTTGAGATTGGTCTATCTAAACTGTACTTTTTTAGTGTTAATATTATCCATGTGCCTTTTATTAATGCTCACTGTTAATATTTATTTATTTATTTATTTATTACATTTTTATACAGCCCAATAGCTGAAGCTCTCCACACGGTGCCACAGGTAGGGTTGCCATACGTCCCAGAAAACCGGGAATGTCATGGTTTCCAAGCATTTCCAAAATGTCCCAGCCAGCCAGTCAATAATTCTGGATTCCTGTTCCAGCCAGCCGGAGAAATTCCAACCTCCGAAATGGTGCCTTGAGCCTGCTCATTGGAGTGTAAGTCTCCATATTGAAGCCTCCTCTAGCTTTTGAGAACTAGTGGAGAAATGTAATTTAGTGACATTTTTTTTCTGTTTGTTTGCTTAAACTGTTCTTTGCCTATTATTTATTTGCAGGTGCTTAAGTACTTTAGGTTGCAATCCTATGCATACTTACCTGGGAATAGGTCCTATTTAACTTAATAGGATTTGTTTCTGAGTAGACACACATAGGATTGCAGTGTTAGATAACTAAAGCTTAGATAGCTTTCTTTCTTTCCCTAGACCTTTATGTATTGATCAGTTTTTTTAAAAAATCCTAACCCACCCACCCCTAAAAAAAAAATTGTCCCAGTTTTGTGGATTCAGAATATGGCAACCCTAGCCACAGGCAGAGGGTGGCTTTTATTCTCCCTGCAACAGGGTCCACCTGAGCGAATATCCCTCACCATATGTAGAAAAAAGCACAGGAGGCATCACTGGGATAGGGCTAAAGCAGCTACCTGACTGGGGTGACTTCAGGCATTGAGAACCACGCCTGCTCCTAGCTGCACAGAGGCCCATCCTGGATTTTGTAAAGTGTGACAGAACTTTGGGAGAGGCATGGGGTGGCCAAAAAATGAATCACCCAAAAAGAAAAAAAGGGGAGGGGGCTATGCATCACCCCAAGAGATGACACCAATTTGCATAAAATTTGTAAATGCTCATTTGCATGTATAGATGCAAATTTAGACATTATTATTATAGCCGAAGTAGAAATACAGTAATCTCTCCATAGTGTGGAAGACTGAGAGTAGGTGGCCTGTGTGCCTACTCAAGATCAGCCTCAAAATATAGATTCTTGGGGGATTCTTTCTTCTGGAAGGAGTGTGTGTGTATGAGAGAGAGAGATGGAGTGTGTTACGACAAGGTCCCCATGACGAAATACCAACACAGCTTCCAAACATGCAAGGAATGTTCTGGCACCTACTTTGATCAGTGGGCTGAGGCGTTTGGTATCAGAAGAAACTGGCTCTTGTCTTATTAAAGAAACAAAAGCGGAAGCCCTGCTGCGGCTGGAGGCGTAGCCATGGCAAGGGGAGGAATGTAACTGGGTCAGTCGTCTGAGGAGCGATGGTGAACTGGTAATTCAATCATGTTCCGACATCTGATCATTCCTGAGCCAAGTCTGACAAATGCTTAAAGAAATATATATCTTGATGGGCAAGAAGCTAAGAGAGACGGAGAAGAAAGGGAGTGCTGGGGAGGGAGGAAGAAGGAGGAGCAAGGAGTGACTTCACTTTCACAGTTGCAAAGACGCATTGCGTTTTATTTAAACTCTGTACATACAGATACGTCTGTACGGTGCTTCTATGCAACTCTACACCTCCGGTTCAGGAAATTATTATTATTATTATTATTTATTTATTTATATAGCACCATCAATGTACATGGTGCTGTACAGAGTAAAACAGTAAATAGCAAGACCCTGCCGCATAGGCTTACAATCTAATAAAATCATAGTAAAACAATAAGGAGGGGAAGAGAATGCAAACAGGCACAGGGTAGGGTAAGCAGGCACAGGGTAGGGAAAAACTAACAGTATAAAGTCTGCACAACATCAAGTTTTAAAAGCTATAGGAAAAAGAAAAGTTTTTAGTTGAGCTTTAAAAGCTGCGACTGAAGTTGTAGTTCTCAAATGTTCTGGAAGAGCGAATGGTTAGCCTGAGATAACAACCCTCGCTGATATTCCTTTTTGTTGGCTTATACAAAAGGTTATGTAAAACCCAAAGACAAAGAACTAGGGTATATCTGTACTATAAAACTTACATTAGGGTTATACCGGTTTGGGAGTGCTGTGGCTCAGTGTTGGAGCACATGCTTTGTATGCAGAAGGCCCCAGGTTCAATGCCCAGTGTCTCTAGTATAGGCTGGAAAGACTCCTCTCTGAAACCCAAGACAGCTGCTGCCAGTCAGTGTAAACAATACTGGGTGAGATGGGCCAAGGGCCAGACTCAGTACATAATGGCTTATTAATTTACTTTAAATATTTATAGACCACTTTTCTAGACAAGGACCTCTCAGCTCCTAACAGTCATGGCTTACCACAAAGAACCTTGGGAACTGTTAGATGTACCTAGTCTTCCCACCCTAATACACGCATAGAACTACAGTTCCCAGGGTTCTTTGAGGAGGGAAGTGATTGTTAAACCAGTTTAAGAGCTTTTCTACACGAGGCTGTTATCGCCTGTGTCTACTTTCTGTTTCACTGCAGAATTCAGTCCCAAGTACTACAAGAGGTGTGCTTCCTTTCCTGTTTTTCCACTACATAACCTCTAGGTGGCACTGTGATATAGCAGAATAGCACAAATACACAAGAGGCAAACATTAATAATAATAAATTTATTTGTTACCCGCCTCTCCCTCTGGATCAAGGCGGGGTACACTTCTGCTTCAACTCCCAGTTCCCTCCCTCAAGCCATCATCTGAGCAGCACTTATTGCAAGGGGGACAAGATGGGAAGAATGATGAGAACCAGCCCTTCTCTAATTACAAAGGTGTTTGGAGTCTCACTTGATCTTACTACCGGGATGGATGGGGTGTGTGTGGCATACTAAGTACGAAAAGCCCACCTTGACAAATGCATCCATCCTATTAGAGAATTGAGACGGTCCGCACTGCCAACCTGGAGACTCATTTTGAAGCCTCTTTCAAAGATCGATATTATGCCCTATATTCTCTAACACCATAACCAAGATTGGGAGGAAGTGTGGGTGACATATATATTATATTACTATGACTATTTTAATCCACCCAAAAACAAACATTCTCTGGGCAGATTACAACTAAAAAGAAAGAAAAAGTACAAATATTTAAAAGAGTAAGATACAGCATAAAATGACTAACAGCACAGAGATAGATGAATAGCCTTAAAAAATCTTTAAAAAACAAACTACTAACCATTAGAACTACTAGACATTTCATCTTAATGATGCAACCCGCTGCACTTGTAACCCCTCCTGTCTCTATAACACTTTCTGCTTTTTATCAGTGTTTGGGCTCCTTCAAAGCCAGCAGGCTGTGATGTCTCCATTTTGTTAGAGCTGAACCCAAACAGTTCTTATGTATATACAGACTCCCACAAGCAAGTAAGAATGGTATTCATGTTACCAAGGTTAATGCTTTCAGAGAAAATAAAATTATCTGGGTTTAATTAGGAGAGAGGGAAAACCAAATGAAAGCAAGCAAGCAGGGATGTGCAAGAAACTGCAGTGGGAGTGACCCATGAATAGGGTGGCCATATGAAAAGGAGGACAGGGCTCCTGTATCTTTAACAGTTGTACAGAAAAGGGAATTTCAGCAGGTGCAATTTGTATGCATGCGAAACCTGGTTGCCCTCTTCATCTCAATAGTTAAAGCTGCAGGAGCCCTGCCCTCTTGGCCAGATACAAAAGATGGCAGGGCTCCTGCAGCTTTAAGTGTTGTGATGAAGAGTGAATTTCACGAGGTGCTGCATGCATACAAATGACACCTGGTGAAATTCCCTTCTCTAGACAACTGTTAAAGATACAGGAGCCCTGTCCTCCTTTCCATATGGTCACCCTACCCATGAAGAAGAGGAAGGGAGAAGGTTTATTTGTTGTCCCTTTCATTCATTCTCTCCCTCTCTCTTTTCCCTTTCACACGCAAGCACAGATTCACATAAATTCATACGTGGACATAGACTCAGACAAAAACACATACACATGGGGCACGTCTACGCAAGCCGTTTATCCCAGGATCATCCCGGGATCATCCCTTTGCATCCAAATGCCACACATGGGATCCCAGGAGCAGGCAGGGACGATCCCTCCATTTTCCTGGGATGATCCTTAGGTGTAGAAAGGGCCCTGGACTCACAATGTCTCATTCATTCATTTTAAGTATTTATAAGCCATTGCTTAGGACTAAGCACTCACAAAACAATGTAAAAAAAGGAACAATACAAAATACAGTTAGGGAAACCTGACGGCATGGTTATCAAGAGTAAAACGGCTGTGAATCAGACAAGTCATTCGCATTCTTAAGGAAAGGTTGTAGTGAAGAGATCAGTTTCTAAGACCTTCCTAAAGGCCTGTACAGGAGGAGCTATGTGTAAATCAACTAGACGAAAATTCCACAACTGTGGGGCCACAACCAAGAAGGTGCTGTTTCACAAGCATACCCCCTCCTCTTTCCCCCTTCATGGATATACGAGACCCCCCTCCTTGAATGTTCACTTTTCTTTTTAAAATAAGTTTATCTCCAGCTCTTATACTTATGGAGAGACAAACATGAAGACAGTCGTCTGCCCAGTTGCTCAGTAAAAAGTAGGTCTGCTCCTCCCGGTCAAATATTCTATTTTACCATTTGGAGCCATTGGAACAGATAATACAGGAAGGCTTTTAGAAAAGCTCCATCCAACGAGCGTTTTACTGCTCGCTCGTGCATTGCTCACACGACGTCGTCTGCCTCTCGCTCATCTTCCGCCCCTTCTGGGGCAACCCACCCCAGAAAAAGTCCGGTTGCTGCTCTCTCCTGCCGAACTGAATGGGCCTCATTACTTCCTGTTTTCAGGAAGCGACGACGGAGCAGTGACGGAGAAGCGACGGGAGTTGCGCGTTTCTAACCTAGATTTGATGGAGCTTTAATAGTGGCTGGCATCAACAGAGAAGCTGCTTGATGACAGACAGACCGTAGCGACTTCTGTAGAAATGACCCTTTGCTTGAGCCAGCCTAAAAAAATACCTCCCGGGTCCGACATTATACTTTTTCACTTTTCCTTTGGTTGAAGCTTTTCCACCTGAAAATGAAACATACCCATATCTTCTGTATAGCAAAAGAAAAATGTCCCTCCAGAAGGGTCAGATGACCCTTTGACTTGTGATTAAGATACCAATCGGTTTTGAAATAGCTGGAATAGTGACTTGAGAAAGAACAGGAGGGTTATGACTGTGCCTGATAGAGGTCGGCTCGTGTGATTTTATCAGCCCATTGCAAGAGCCAGAGTCACAGCCCTTGAGGGCCGAGAAGTTCGGCTCCTTTCCAACTACAGAGCCAAGTGCTTCAATCGCTGACATGTCCGTTGTCCTCTTCCACCCACCCACAGGCATGCTGTGCATGCTTTTTCTCCTACACTCCCAGCGTGTGGCAACGATACAACGAATGTGTGGGAGCAACTTTCAGCATTTGCTGTGCTCCTAGGACTAGGAACACAGGAAGCTGCCATAGACTAGGGTGACCATATTTGGGAAACCAAAAAAGAGGACACCTAGTGTGTGTGTGGGGAAGCAGCTTTCTGAGTCCTGCAGAAAGTACGTTATTCCCCCACCACCTTAAAGAACCCGATTGGAGTGGAAGAGGGGAAAGGATTTCATTCTGCACCACCACCATCCACTCCAATTGGGGCCTTTTCTATAATGTCCACGAATGACCCACTTTCCCCTTTAAGACCTCAATTGGAGCTCGGGGTGGGGGAATGATGTGCCTCAAGAAAGCATGTCATTCCCTCCTGCCATGCTAATGGCAGCCTTAAAGAGGAAGGTGTGTCATTCCAGGACATTATTGAAAATTATAGAAAATCCCCCCTGACACCATGGAAAGAACAAAAACCAGGACAAACCAGGGAAATCCTGACAGTTGGTCACCCTACCATAGACTGACTTGTACAGGATCTACAGTACGCTACTACTTTATAGTGGTAGCACAGTATTGCCTACTGACGGGCAGTATTTATTTATTACATTTTTATACCGCCCAATAGCCGAAGATCTCTGGGCAGTTCCCAGGGGTCTCTTCTTTCCCAGCCCCACCTGGGGCTTCTCTATACAGCTTGTTTACCCTGACCTAAATGCGCATATTCACATTTCCGGACACATGACACAGCCGTCCATTCGCCGTAGCACCTGGTTTTTAACAGGATAATGGGCATATTTGCATTTGCGATTTACTGCAACTTTTGGATCACGTCTGAGTTTGTACCACGTTACGGTTATGTGTCGTTGGGGGAGTTAAATCACATTTTGACATGTGGGCGTAGCTTTGAGGGTAGGACAAAATGATTAGCCAATTTCTCCCTTTCCCACCTATCGGCTGCCTCGTTCCTTCGCACCACATTCAGTTTGAATTCTGTAATTCTGTGGAGCCATGCATATAGAGGTTATCGAAACAAACACGGGGGAACGGGCAACCAGAGGGAGGAGACGTGTTCAGTCCCTCTCGCATCCTCCTCTGCTGCCTCGTTTCTTCCCCCCTCTCTATTTGTCTTTTCTATGAATCTGCGGAGCTCCGCATATAAAATGTATAGCTTCCCTCGTCTCTCCTCTGTATCATCGTATCATCGTACGTGTGCATTAATAACTGCACTCCAAAAAGAAATTCAGGAGATAAATTGCTGTTGCTGCTGCAGTGTGACGCTCTTTACCTAGATTTGAATCAACGGAATTCGGGTTTATATTCAATGAGGAGCAATCCTTTTGTCGTATAGACAGGGGGCTGGAGATGCCAGGGTCTGAACCTGGGATCTTTTGGGTGTAAACCATGTGCTCTACATATATGCATGATGGAAGCACATTGAGAGCAATGATGAGTTACTCCAGAATTCCTGGTACTGAATAAACACTAGGGGCCAGTGTGGTATTGCAGTTAGAGTATAGGATTGGGACTTGGGAGATCCGGGTTCTAGTCCGCACACCTGGCCATGAAGCTGACTTGGTGAATTTGGGCCAATCACATACTCTAGGCCTAACCTACCTCACAGGGTTGTTGTGAGGAGAAAACGGAGAGCGAGAGGACCATGAAAGCCACCTTGGGTTCCTTGCAAGGTGAAAAAAGGCTGGATATAAATGTAATAAAATCATCGTCGTCATCATCATCATCATCATCATCATCATCATCATCTAGCCCATTACCACTCAGCACAATGTAGCCAGCTTGGAACCTGAGTATTTTACAGCACAGGAAGGGGAAGTTTCAGGAAGGTGGGAAAGAAAAAATAGGTGTCCTTTTTCCTTTTTTCCTTCCTGAAGCCTCACACCCCTGCCTCCACAAGTTCCAGCCTGTCCTTCTTGGGATGAGTGCAGCCATGAACAGGAATAATCTGCAACATTAGCTCTATTTCAAGTGTTGTTTCCCAAACGCATAGAGGATGGAGCAGAGGTGTACAATATATAGGCAGTATACACCCGTTGCTAAGGAACCTCTCCGTGCCCTGCCTGCCCATCATAATGGCCATTTGACTATAGATCCCACATGCCTTCTCTAATAACTGCAATGTAAGGCAAATGTCAGCCTAATGCCCATGAAACAGACTCATTTCCGCAAATTTGGGAGATTGCGTATTCACTGACGCCACCTCTGCCTGACATAAATCAGGCTGTTCAAATACATTCTTTTGTGCTCAGGTTTTAATGATGTTCTTTTCGGAAAGAACAGCTTTACCTGCTATGACTAGGTGCTCTGGCTCTTTGCCTCATACATGCAGGGTCTTTCACACCCATTTCTGGATCCTCCTCCTTCTCTTGATATTTTGCCAGAAAAAGAATGAGCCTGCAGGCGAGGCAAACAAGCAAGGTTACCTGTCTCAAAGCTCCATCCGACAAGCGTTTTATTGCACATTCGTGACTGAGCACTCACGGATTCCTCGGAGGTAGCTCACATGAGGTCGTCTGCCTCCCGCGCCCCTTCCGCCCCTTCTGGTCTTCCTTGCGCCACAAGAAAAACCAGAAAAACTCAAAATATTTTTAAACCAAAGTTGCTGCTCTATCCTGCTGTGTGTGGGAGAAGCAGCGTGTTCACAACGAGGGACTGAATGGCCCTCGTGCACCTTGTTTACTTCCTGTTTGAAAACAGGAAGTAACTGTCCACGGAGAAGTGATGGTAGCCAGTGTTTCTTCCAAGGTGTGATGGAGCTTTCAGTCATCCTGACTTCCCACCGTTCTTAAAAAAAAAAATGCATTCTGCGTTTGGTCAGAATCAAATGTTGTGTTTGCTGTTTCCCTCCTTTACCAAGCAGCTGCAAGCAACTTCTGCTCTTTTCCTCAGGTACTCGTGGTGCCCCTGGCATTCATGACTTTCCCAAGAAGGCGATCCTCACAAATTGCTGTGGTGCCTTTCATAGATTTCATATGCAAGCAGAAATATATCCTAGGCATGATCCAGCCACATGAAATTTTTTAGATTTTAATCCTGTACACACTTATCTATGAATAAGTCCCATTGAACTCAATAGGGCTTATTTTTGAGTAAGCTTAAGAACATAGAATCATAGAATAGCAGAGTTGGAAGGGGCCTACAAGGCCATCGAGTCCAACCCCCTGCTCAATGCAGGAATCCACCCTAAGCATCCCTGACAGAGGGTTGTCCAGCTGCCTCTTGAATGCCTCTAGTGTGGGAGAGCCCACAACCTCCCTAGGGAACTGGTTCATAAGAAGTGCCCTGATGCTGGATCAGACTGAGGATCCATCTAGTCCAGCACTCTGTTCACACAGTGGCCAAACAGCTGTTGACCAGAGACCCACAAAGCAGGGCATGAGTGCAACAGCACCCTCCCACCCATGTTCCCCAGCAACTGATGTACACAGGTTTACTGCCTCGGATACTGGAGGTAGCACACAACCATCAGGGCTAGTAGCCATTGATAGCCTTCTCCTCCAGGAATTTATCCAAGCCCCTGTTAAAACCATCCATATAGAAGGCTATTAATGGTTGTGAATTCCATAATTTAACTATGCGCTGTGTGAAGAAGTCCTTCCTTTTATTTGTCCTGAATCTCCCACCAATCAGGTTCATGGGATGACCCTGGGTTCTACTATTTTGAGAGAGGAGAAAAATGTCTCCCTATCCACATTCTCCATACCTTGCATCATTTTGTAGTTTGTACACCTCTATCATGTCTCCCCTTAGCCTCCTTTTTTCCAAGCTAAAGAATCCCAGTTGATGTAACCTTCCCTCGTAGGGGAGATGCTCCAGCCCTTTAATCATTTTAGTTGCCCTTTTCTGCACTTTTTCTAGCTCTGTAATATCTTTTTTTTTTTTTTTTTTTAGGTGTGGTGACCATAGATTTGTATAAAGGCAGTATGATACTGGCAGTTTTATTCTCAATTCCTTTTCTTCTAATGCCTAACACGGAGTTTGCTTTCTTTACAGCTGCTGCACATTGGGTGGACATTTTCATCGAGTTGTCCACCACAATCCCAAGATCGCTTTGTTGTTTGGTCACCGCCAGCTCAGTGATGCTTGCTCCTACGTATAGGAGTAAGGATCTCATAGGCTTGCGGCCTTATAATTGCTTAACCTGAACTAGATCTTGCCCACTCTGAGAAAGTGATGACTGAAGCACAATGAGTATGTGAATACTACCAATACTGACCAAGCTAGTCAGAACTTGCCAGTTTAAGTCTGTGGCATCATCGCTGCCATTGTGAGAACGTCCCAGCAAGCCACAACGTGTCCTGATCACGGAAATGGCAGTCGAGGCAAACTTTCAAAGGCTCGTGGCTGTTAATGAAATGAGTAGAACAGCAAAGCACATACTTCTTGCAAACCGCCCTGGAGAAATAGATAACACTGAACAAAACAAGACCTGTGCTAGACAAATCCAGCTTGGAAAAGCGTTTTATCACTACCCTCCACGATTTACAAAGTGATTAGTTACTGACTAGATGGTATTTGGTTTTGCAAGCATAGCTGTCACCAGCTGGGATTCTAAAAGGTATGCTTCATTTCAGGCAGGAATTAGTAAGATGAAATCGTCTGGTTCACATGATATTCTAGGGGTCAGGGAGAGGATCAGACTCATACAATTACATTTCCCACTTGCTGGCTCCCCCAATTTCTGCATTGTGAATGTAACTAGAGAAGGAGCCAGGGAGATGGATCCACAGATATGGGGGAAAGGATAAAATTCTCCATTAATTTGGGAGGCTGCTGCTCTCGTCTACAATGAGAAAAGCCAAATGGCACAAGTTTACTATGAGCAAAATCTATCTATGTATGGCAGGTTTCCAGCATGGGGACCAACCCCATTGCATCTTGAAAGCATGTTACACGCACCCCTCACAAATACACACGAGAAAACAACTTGTAGAGAGGAGCTGCACTGGAAAAGCAGCAGCAACCAGACATCCCATAATAGTCACTAGCAGGGAGGCCCAGAACAGCCCTTATGGATTCCACAAAGCACACCTTGCCAGTCCTCTATACCAAGTAGCTTTGTTCTAAAGGGCTATAGCACTGTCCCTCCCCCAAGGCATTCACCCAATCAGATTCCAAGACTGGGATCCTTTCTGTTGATTGGTCCCTAACAAGATAGCTAGAATTTTGTCTAGGACCAGAGGTTGGAAGGCACCAAGCCCTGAGACAGGGTTGGCTTCTACGTTATAGCAAGAAACAATACACCATCAGAAGAGTCTCTACATTAAGGAAAACTGTTGTTTACCTGGGGCTGTTGTGCTTCCTGGTTCTTCGGTGCGATTGATATAGGCTGCATTACATGGGAGGAGAGGGGCAACAAGGGGAAAGACAGTGCTGTTTCCGGGGCTCCTTTAAACAGCAGATGTGTTTTGAAGGAGTCCCTCCCTCCCTGGCATGTGTGCAAAGGAACGAGATTTGGGGTGGGGGGAGTCGTGCGCTCTAAATCTGCAACCCTTGGCACACTTACTTGGGAATAAGTCCCATTGAACACAATGGGACTTACTTCTGAGTAGACACATGGCGAACTACTAGCACAAACTAACAGAAAGAACAATTTTTTAAAAAGCATCACAAACACAACTCTAGCATAATGAAGAATCTCCCTGACTTCGGAATTAGCCAGATCTGCCTCCTTTTGTTGCAGAGAGGCATTTTATCCTCTTCTCCCTCCGATAGCGGGGAAAGTGCGTCCTTGGCAATGTCAACACAATAGCACAATGTCAACTTTACAAACTGCTGATTTTGCACCATTAGGGGCTTATTCCGCTTATCTCTGCTTTTTTAAAAAAACGGAACAAGGAGGGAAACCATTGGAGACATCCTGTTTATTTACAGCGTCATGTAGTCCACCCGGAAACTTCTGTGAGTGGCCAGTCATCAATATGCTATAAATAGCTCTGTTAGAGAAGCCCTATGAAGCTCCTCGTCTCCCTTGACCATCCAGGTTTGTTTCTTTGCTATATTTGTAATATATGTTTATGTTGTTGGCACCTTGAGGTAAAAAGGCAGACATGTTTCTTTTAGGAAAGGTAGAACTGAGCGTGCTCTTGAGCCGTGCTTTTGGGTGTGGTTCCAGAGATGGATACCAAACTGAGAACTGTATGGAGAAATAAACCAGTTATTGTTTCACCTTAGGCTACCTATGTTACAATAATTTCTTCGATTCTAAGACGCCATCGATTCTAAGACGCACTCCATTTTTAGAGCTGTTTATTTAGGGGGGGAAAGTGCGTCTTAGAATCGAAGAAATACGGTATAAAGCCTCCCAACAAAATTGTTCTCTGGGCAGTTTACTGCACTTAGCCTGCCACAAGAAGGTCAGTGTTTAGAAATTGAGGCCTTAGCTAGACCTAAGGTTTATCCCGGGATCGTCCCTGCCTGCTCCTGGGATATCCTGTGTGTCGTTTACATGAACAGGGATGACCCCAGGACGATCCCGGGATAAACCTTAGGTCTAGCTAAGGCCTGAGACTGCAGTCCTAAACACACTTACTAAAGTGTGAACATATTGAACATGGAACATACCATTGAACATATTGGGACTTACTTCAGAGTAAATGTGAAAAGGATTGGAATGTAAAAGTTGGCAACCTACCACAGGGTCCAGGAGAGCTGATTGAAAGGATATCGGCAGAAGGTGATCAATTTAACTGGAAGCCAGGCTTGGATGATGGTGGTGACTGCAAAGTGACAAGTCAAATTCTGCTCATTAATCCATGTCAAATTCAGCTCTAACTCCTTGCTGAGTGAATTTGGCATTGATTGTGGGAGAATTGTTGTTTGCAGAAGGCACATAATGGAGTACTCACTACTTTATCAGAAATGTTCTTAAGGGTTTTAATGAAACATGATAAGGACAGAGAAAAAGCAAACACTGCCAGCCTACGTGTTTCCTAACAGTTTTTTTAAAAAGTAGAGGTAATAGCGGGAAATTCTCTCTGTGAAGTATCCAATGCAGACAGTATAGAGGGAGAACAAATATCCCCACTGTTTGCCTGCATGCTCGAATTACTGTAGGAAGAGAAAATACCACCCTAATCGTCTGGTACATTCTTATTAATTCCTATGGCTTTTTTAATGGGTCAAGCAACCCTGAGAGGTGGGAATTCTAATATTTTAAATTTCCTCAGCAACAAGTTTACAGCTTCTTCCTCCGTCCCTACGCTTGCCCTGGGATCATGTATAGATTTCTGCCTAATAACATATTTACAAAACTTGCGAATTATACATGCCTTGAGGTCCAGCTATCAACTGTGGTGTATGAAAACGCAGAGACTTAGGCCTTTGCTAGACCTAAAGTTTAGCCCAGGATCGTCCCAGGGTCCCGGGTGTGTCATTTAGATGCACAGGGATGACCCCGGGATGATCCCGGGATAAACCTTAGGTCTAGCTAAGGCCCCAGACACAAGGGGGCCACCAGTGCTGCGTTCAGGATGAGTGCTCCTCCTCCTCCTTTAAGTGGGGGTGCACAAACAGTTTGGCCTTGGGGACCGCATGGGATGCTGGCTTGGGGACCAGGACCATATGCGCATTTGCACACATGCGTAGACAGGCATGTGTGCATGCACACGGACATGTGCACACAGATGCCCACCCATTTACACACACAAACGAATCTTTCCTTGCTGAGAGCAGTAGTAGAAAAGGAGCAAGCTGGATGAGAACTAGAGAGTACAGGTGGTGGGGAAATAAGTGGGGTGGGAGTTCAGTAGGGGGGGCAGGGCACTTTTGGGGGCACCACAGTACAGGCCTGGGGATGCATGCACACACACCCCCCAGGCTACACATTTTGCACCCCTGCCTTACAGTGTGCCTCCTATGTGCCCCCTATGACCCAGTAACTTCCAGTTGTGAATTGCCTCATCCATGCCAGGACCTGATGCTGCTCTGCCATGGGGTGAGTGTTCCCAAATCCTACAGCGGAGAGGGGCACCACTCGCTTTGGGGGTTCTCTTCTCTGTTGCATTACCCTGGCATGCTCACCATGTAGAAATGCAACAAAAAGGTGATAACGTTAACCTAACACAAGATAAATGCAAACAAGGAAGTTAAGGAAAGAGGTTAAAAATACAGTTTTATAAATTAAATTATAATATTAAAAAACCATGTGCAGAGCATTCTATCACACGTACAATAATACAATCAAACAATCAAACTATTAGACAGAAAATGCTCAGTGGAGTTTTTGCCTTTGGCCAGACGCGTTTCGACTCAGGGTCTTCTTCAGTGGCCAGTGTGCCAAGCTGATTGGTAACAAGGCTTATTTTTTCTCGGGACTGATTTAGAAGTTCCAAATAGTAAAAAGAATAAAGGAAATCAGATGTCACTTCCCACAGTCTAATTGCAAATATTCAAAAGAGGCCCATAAGAGGTACTCCAAACAGCCACTGGTCAAGCACCATAATGCCGGTAAGACCCCGAGTCGAAACGCGTCTGGCCAAAGGCAAAAACTCCACTGAGCATTTTCTGTCTAGTAGTTTGATTGTTTGATTGCATTATTGTACATGTGATAGAATGCTCCGTATATGGTTTTTTTAATATTATAATTTAATTTATAAAACTGTATTTTTAAACCTCTTTCTTTAACTTCCTTGTTTGCATTTATGCTCACCATGTAGGCCAGCACATTCTTGGAAGGACAGAGATGGAAACCTGTACGCACGCCTGGACTTGCCCAAGGCTACTGAGACCATTTACAGCTAATCCACCACATCACACTGGCAGACACCAGTTCCTCATTGATATTCCATTGACTCCTCCATTCACCAATCAGGATCACACAAGGAATGAATAATAACAACAACAACAACAACATTTATATATTGCCCCATAGCCGAAGCTCTCTGGGTGGTTTACAGCTCCCTCCAAAAAAAAAGGACTAAATCAGCTTTCCCTAACCTGGCACCCTCCAGATGTGTTGGGACTGCCAGCATGCTGGCTGGGAATTATGGGAGTTGCAGTCCCAACACATCTGGAAGGCACCAGGGTGGGGAAGGCTGGACTAGAAGAACATTGTTGGTGAACTTGTGGCATACAGACTGGTGTTTGGCACACGTACTGCCTGTGGTATCAACAGCAGGGATTTGTGGTATTCCTGAGGAAGAGCAGGAGGGTCAAATGACCATTCTATAACTTAGTGATGATCCTACACTGCACTTCGGTCTGCTCCGTTGCTCAGTGAACTAGACACAAAATCAAACTAGCCCTTGTCGGAGGCCTGCAGGCCTACTATAGGGCACATTAGAGAGGCGTTATCTCCTACTTTGGACTTGGCTTGTAGCTTGCCAAAGGCTGGCCAACAGCTACAAGAACAAGCGAAGGAAATTGTTTAGAGCAACTGGGATCATAAGTAAAGGCAGGAAACACCACATTAAAGTGTGTCTGTGTGTTTCCAGGGTGAGGTGTGTGTGCATTTCAGATACACTTATCTCGCCATTTCCACTGAAGCCACAAAGGATCCCGAAGTCCAGCATTCATATAGTTTATGACACTTATCTTTTATCTGTTTTTGCAGTTAGCTGGTTCACAAGCTTTGTGTGCTGTGAACACAGAAAGCATTTTTCAAGCAATGTTAAGAACAGCTTTTTTAATTTTCCGAACTTGTACATAGGCTTATATTCATGAGTGCGCGCGTGTGTGTGTGTGTGTTGTTGCTGCTGCTGCTGTTGTTTTATTAGCTGCTTAGATGTACAACTGCAACAAAGGCTTCTGGGCTGCTTCAGCTCATTATTCCCCTGCTTCTAAATCCATGGATTGCAGCACACATTGCTTTTATGTGGAATGTGTTTCCAAATCGGGCAACTGTGCTGCCCTAAATCAGAACTCTCAGCTTTCAGCTGCCTCTCCATGCAGCATGCAGCCCATAATATTCCTAGCAATCAGTGGATTTATATGTGAGCAAAGGGAGCCATCCGATTTCAAACCTGGGCAAGCAGTCCTGACATCTCTTTCTGGGGGAGGTTGTTATCTGGGATATTTTACAAAAGATAAGGAAGCTAACATTTATTTTGAAACCTCAGGGATCTGGGCTGTCTCAGTTTTATTGCTTATATCACTGAACAGGGAGAGGAGAGAGTGCATATTTTATTTATTAATTTTATAGGCCTTCCTCTAAGGAGCGTAAATTAAACTCGGGTTGTTATCGCGTAGCTCAGTCTCCGTCTTTGTATCACCCGAGCACCCTGACTCCCATGCTCTATTTTGTCCTGAGAAGCTAATAAAGCAGCAGTGCAGGGACTGGCAGGACCAGGAAGTTGGAATTTATACTTGTTCAGCTTTAATTACATTAATCAGTAGGTGAGGCTCTCGCCAGGGCCCTGCCTTGATGGGACCGCATTGGTGCCACTTTCCTGCTACACCCTGCTGTTCTGTTGCTGTGGGATGGCAGCAGGTAATCCTGACAGCTGGAGGTAGCACAGGCTTTCCGGCGGCCATTGAGCTCACCAGGCCTTCCCCCTGCCCTCCACCTGGCTTCCAGCGACCAATCAGGGGTCACCATCCATCCCAGAATGCTTCTGCCTCGACACTGGAGCGAGGTCAGATGGCAGAAGGGCTGTGGTGACCTCACTTCTGTCATAAAAGTCGGGGTAAGTGCCCGACTTTTTAAATACGCAGCTCCGCGGGAAAGCCCTGGGATGGTTGCGAATTGGCGGCTGCATCATATAACCGACGCAGCGCCAATTCACAACCACTGCGGGGCTTAGAAGATGTATAGACAGCCCCCAAGTATGCATAGCGGTGTGAGACCTCCGATTATATGTCAATGCCTTCCTTCTGCTGTTTGCCTAACCCAGGCTTCCCCCAATCTGGTGCCCTCCAGACGTTTTGGACTTCAACTCCCATCATCCCCAGCCAGCATGGCCAATAGTCAGGAATTCTGGGAATTGTAATCCAAAATATCTGCAGGGGACCAGATTGGGAAAGGCTGCCCTAACCTAAGCAAGCCCTCCGGGGCGCATCCTACATTTATCAATCCAGAGTCCTGGAGAGTGCAAACGTGATGCTTAAATCACTACCAATACTGGTGAACATATTAGCACCCGGTAAAGTTAGATCTCTCCAACCAACGTTTGAACAGAGAATCCTGTTTTACATACCTTACACTTATCACTCATGGCAGAAAAAAGACAATCCCACTAGCACCAGGTAAGTCTCCCCTCCTCTCTTTGAACATATGAGGAGTGCTCCAGTCGTGCCCCACTCCGTCATCGCATCCATCGCCCTCTACACATGGAGGTCAACAGACAGAAAGGGAGAGCCTCCTGAATCTGTGATGAAGAACCGTGATTTCTCCTCCTCAAACTGTTGCCCTCCATTGAATAGAGGGTGACAAAACGTGGCGAGGGAGAGGAGCAGGGCTGGTACATTCCCGCCCCTCAGGTGTTTAGCCTATTCAGGTTTACTAGGCCTGAATAGGGGTTATACCTTGAATAGGGGTATTCTTCATTCTTTCAATTTAATAAAACAAACATGCAACCAGGAGAAGAGAGGAATAAATATATAAGAGGCACATACAGATAGCTGGTTTTCCTTTCATTCAAGCTACTTCTTGGCTGTAGATGACGTTATTTCGGAAGGTCTTTGCATAATGTGAAAGGGTCAGTGTCTCTCTCCTTCAGAGCCACTCGGCTATGATGTGAATCGCATGACAAAGAACGTTGATGAAAACAGCCATTTTTGTCCTTTCCCCTTGGCTGCCCAGAGTCACAGAGAGAGTGTTTCTTACTTCCCAGTGTCTCACAGCCAAGAGAATCAAGAGGAAATATTCGCTTTGAAGACTTCATGCTGCTTTTAAAAACACCGTGAGGCAGGAACTATGAGTCTTCGGAAAAGACAAGCCAACTGGATGTAAAAAATCACCCATGTTCTCATACCAGCCTGTGCAGACCGTGTAAAACGTCTGCCAGTGAAGTCTTACCTCACAAAATGTGTGTATATTTTTGTACACATTTCCTCAAATGCGATCACTTGTACATTTTTGCACAATTGTCATTACATGCATTTTTGTCCCACTGATTAAATGGTGTTTATGTGCATTTTTCAAAAAGTATGCATCTTTTAATGAGCATTTTCCAAATCTACAGACTACTTGAACACATTTTGGAGGTGGGGGGGCTCCGCAAATTTCATCACAAGCAACAGTTACAAACACAAGGTGCACTAGGCGTCTTTGAGTCCCTGATTAACGCAATCACATTTCTTTAACATCTCTTGTTCTGCAGTCTCACATTCCAACTGAGCCCCTGGTTTCAATTTCTTTAGAACTGCCACCCTGAGATCCTTGATGGATTATCCAGAGAGGGGAAAGTGTTCACTGACAGGTTTATTGATGTTCCTATGCTTGATGTCTGACTTGTGCAGACATCTTAGTGCACTTTGTGATTTGTAAGTGTTGCTTTAAGAGAATGGAATCCTTGTTGTTCACCTACCTGTTTAATTCCATTTGTAGCATCTGATGAAGTGGGTTGTAACCCATGAAAGCTCATGCTAATTTATTAAGCTATTTGGAAAACTGAAACAGTTAATCCATATTTGTGCTGCGCTTAGCACTTAAGATTTACAGTGTTTTTATAGCTCTGCCCTGGGTGAGTCATGACCTACTCCAGGCCTCACGCAGGTGTCAGAATTCTTTGTTTGTAAATCTGGCAACCCTAAAAGATGTTCTTCTGTTTGCCCCACTCCTCAATGCCATTAAAGTAGCTCAGCCAATTATTGCCAAAGGCTTCATCAACACTCTCATTACCACAAAATCCCATTACAATCGAGTTGTTTAGTAGGGAGGAGTGAGTCTGTTGAAACAATGTTGTTTTCTTGAAAATTGGTTAAAACCGATTCAGTGTGCTTTTGAAGAATATAGTCTTTACCTAGGGAGGTGGTGGGCTCTCCCACACTAGAGGCATTTAAGAAGCAGCTGGACAACCATCTGGTATGCTTTAAGGTGGATTCCTGCATTGAGCAGGGGGTTGGACTCGATGGCCATATAGGCCCCTTCCAACTCTACTATTCTAGGATTCTAGGATACATTTTTAACATGCAATTTCATGAGAGATTAGCTGCTGCAGTAAAAACTGATGTAAGTAACCATGCTACAATCACTTAAAATGGTCCCCAAATGGTTCAAATTTTCACTGGCTACCACTCAGCTAAGTGTATGAAATAGAACTCTGTTTAATCACTTATCTCACGGCAGGGAATCAAGGGGACCGTTTTGTTTATTTACACTGGGAAAAGGCATTTCTTCTTCTTCTTCTTACACCTCCACATCCTGGCACATGCAAAGATATTTCAGACTGGAAATATCTTGTATTTATCCCTCTCTGTTGCCATTTACAAATATCTCCTTTTCTAGACCAGCTAATTAGCAGTCCTGCTGAGCTGGAGTTGCTGAGGTTGTTAGCATAGCTTCAGAAGGAGTAGTTCTACAGCAGCCTTCCTCAACCTGGGGTGCTCCAGATGTGTTGGACTACAACTCCCAGAATGCCCCAGCCAGCTGGCTGGGGCATTCTGGGAGATGCAGTCCAACACATCTGGAGCGCCCCAGGTTGAGGAAGGCTGTTCTACAGGGTTAGGTGCCATTCCTGCTGACTTGTCTGGTGGAATTTCCAAAATACGTTTTCTCGCTAGGAGGCTTCCATCAGCTGACATGTTTATCCAAGTGCATTCTGCAAAAATTGCACACAGGAGGCAAGTTCCTACCCAGCCCTTAAATTTCCTTTATCCCTTGAAGATGAAGACGCCACAGGAAGTAGGAATGGAGGCATCCTTACTTTATGCGTACATATAAAAAAATCGTAGCATGCAAAGTGCCTTTAAGCTGCTTTGTGACATAACCGGGGCCCAATTTACATGGGGCTGTTACTCTGGTTCTACCGCGCCCCCAATACGACGGTCTCAGATCACGCGCATGCCCGTCTCCATAGCAGGTGCTTTCTTTCAAGCTTTAAAAGCTGTGTTACTGCAAACCCATTTTGCTATGGATTTCCCTGGCATGGCGGCTTGCGCACAGTTTGGGAGGCCGTGTGACCTGAGCTGCCTTCAGGGCAGGGTGGGGGAGAGCAGCGCTGACTGGTGGAGTCATCAAATGGTGGACCTGAACAAGTGTAGGATGCAAGGGCAGAACATGTCTACTCGGAAGTAACTCCTCCACTGCTGTTTATGAGCCCACGAGTGAGTGGGGGAGCCTGATTGATTCCAAGCTGCACACCTACGAATGAGCATAGCTAAGAAAGTGTAGATGTTTTTCAGCAATGTATACTCAAAAGCACCTCCACCAATGCACTTCATTAAGTTGTGGGGTGGGGAGGGAGGGAAAGCCTGTTGGTTGGGCACTTAATATCGTTGTTTTCTTTATTAGCTGTCTCCAGGCGGTTTCCTCTCTGGCCTCCGCTGCCTCTATTTCTGTCTGTCCCCTAACCTCTCCCTTTCTCTCTGGCCCAACCCTTTGACAGTACCTGGTGTCTGACTGAGCTAGGGTGACCATATGAAAAGGAGGGCATGCTATGGAGAATGTGGGTAGGGAGACATTTTTCTCCCTCTCCTATAATGCTAGAACCCAATGGGGTCATCCCATGAAGCTGGCTGGCGGGAGATTCAAGACAGATAAAAGGAAACACTTCTTCACACAGCACACAGTTAAACTATGGAATTCACTGACACAGGATGTAGTGATGGCCACCCATTTGCATGGCTTTAAAAGGGGGTTGGGTAAATTCCTGGATGCAAAGGCTACCAATGGCTACTAGTCCTGATGGCTATGTGCTACCTAGGGTGACCAACTGTCAGGATTTCCCCGGATTTGTCCTGGTTTTTGTTCTTTCCATGGTGTCAGGGGGGATTTTCTATAATTTTCAATAATGTCCTGGAATGACACACCTTCCCCTTTAAGGCTGCCATTAGCATGGCAGGAGGGAATGACATGCTTTCTTGAGGCACATCATTCCCCCACCCCAAGCTCCAATTGAGGTCTTAAAGGAGAAAATGGGTCATTCGTGGACATTACAGAAAAGGCCCCAATTGGAGTGGATGGTGGTGGTGCAGAATTAATTCCTTTCCCCTCCTCCACTCCAATCGGGTTCTTTAAGGTGGTGGGGGAATAATGTACTTTCTGCAGGACTCAGAAAGCTGCTTCCCCCCCCACACACACTAGGTGTCCTCTTTTTTGGTTTCCCAAATATGGTCACCCTAGTGCTACCTCCAGTATCAGAGGCAGCAAAGCTACCATGCAATTCAGGACAATCCTCCACCAACAAACAATCCTCCAAGAATCCTCCGAAACTGATACTGAAAGTGGCTGCTAACACGAGGCTTGGAAGAGAAACGGCTCCAACTTTGGGGGCGGAAATAGAATAAACGCGCCGCCAGGAAGGCGATTGGCTATGGAAGAATTTCAGGGGGGGAAATTAAAATGATGCATTCGGTCACATAACAGCTCAAAGAACGATTTATTTCCAATAAGATTTAAAAATTAAAAAAACCCGAGAGAAGGGAAACCAATACAACGTTAAAAACAATACGTCATGTGGTGCAATACTACGAAATGCACAATAAAAACCAGTAAGACACGTTATAACCTGACTAGGGTAGATCTCCTCACAGCTAGCTCAGTCTGCCTGCCTGCCTCATAAATGTGTGTGAGAGAGAGAGAGGTGGGGGGTATTATGTGTTCATGAACATCTACTCATAAGCAAAGGCTCCACTCATTGCCTGCCCCACACCTACGCAATTGATGACATTCATTTCTACTCACAGGACTCCACCCACCCAACCTGACCTAATGCAGTTTCAATTGCCGTTTGCCCCACAAAAGCTAGGCCGGATCTACACTCCTGCTTTAAAGCGCTTTATAACAGTTTTGAAAACGGCATCTGGAGTGTGTCCTCAGGGCCGGCGCCAGACTATATTGCGCCCTAGGCAGGCACGTTCAGAAGCCTCCGCCCCACTGCCCACCCCCTCCCGTGCGCACATCCGCCCGCCCGCTCCCGGCTTTGAAGCCAGGACCCTGGGGTTGGGGGGCGGGGCGGAGGCTTTGAAGTGGTGCGCCCAGCTGGAAGTGGCTTCCTAGCGCACCATTCTGAAGCCTCCGCCTCCAACCCCAGCGTCCTGGCTTCAAAGCCAGGAGAGGCTCCCAGCCAGGCACTGGCTTCGAAGCCAGGACGCTGGGGTTGGGGGGTGGCGGCTTTGGAACAGCACACCCGGAAGCCGCTCTAGGAGAGCAGCTTCTGGGTGCTCTATTCGGCACCCTCGTTTGCTTGGCGCTCTAGGCCGCCGCCTGAGTTGCCTCTATGGCAGCGCCGGGCCTGTGTGTCCTGGGCCCCAACTGTTGTCAAAACTGTTATAAAGTGCTTTAAAGTGCAGTAGTGTAGCTCCTGCCCAGGTTTTCTTTGGAGGAGTACAGTACTATACTGGGTTGCATGTCCTGCAGAAGGAGCTAATTTAATTGTGTGAAAAACCAGATTTTTGCCCAAATAACCTCAAAAAGTGTCTCCATTTAGATCGTCTCCTATGAACTCCACAAGCCTTCCAACGCAGCTGCACCGCACACAGTGCCATGGGCAATTGTGAGCTTCCTGGAGCTATTTTAAGTGTGTTGTTTTAAACATTGGACAATGCATTTGTAATGTGCCTCAGTGAGAAATAGTTGAGGCATGTTCCTTTCGACTGGAGTTACAAATTCACAATAAAAATATAACGTACAAAGCAGATCAGAAACGCTGAATCTAAAAGACCATCTCCTTGCCAGGCTCTGTGTGCGTGTTCAAGGTGATGATTCCTAGCTTAGCACAGCTCTACATACTCCAAGCTTCAAATTGCCAATTGTTTTAATGATAAATATTGTTTATATAATTGGATTACTAGTGCTACTGTTTGTCATTCGCTCATCTTGCAAATGCACCTTTTGGCAAGTGATGCTTTACTGCCTGGGACTTGATGTAACATATTTTTAAAACAAAACGCAACATGGAAGTCCTTTGATGTGGTCTTTTAGCTTCATTTGAAATAGTCGAAATGCATCTAATTCTTGAAGGATTCGACAAGTCTATGCCTATTCCTTTTCACTTTCAATGCAATTAACACTTCGTTGCCTACAAACAGCCTCCCTTGATGCTGCTTTATCTTCTTCAAAATCATACAAGTGAGAAAGCCTTGTTCACATTGATTTTCTTCCATTCTTTACGGCACAATCCTATGCATGTTTAGACAGAAAAAAAGCCCTCCAACTTCCAGGGGGAGTTTCTTCTGTCTATAAGCTCCATTCCACGAGCATTTTATTGCACCCTCATTACTGGGCACTCACGGAGTTTGTTCAGGTCCCTCACATGACATCATCTGCTTCCCACGCCCCTTCTGGCCTTCCTTTCGCGACAAAAACCGGCCTCATTAAGTCCGATGTTTATTTAAACCCAGAATCGCTGCTCTCTCCTGCTGTGTGCAGGAGAAGCAGCGCCATTAGAACAGCGGACTCAATGGGCCTCATGCTCATTGGGTACTTCCTCTTTTGAAAAGAGGAAGTAACTGAGGAATGAAAACATGGGTGGAGAAGCAAAGGTAGGGAGCATGTTAACCCCCAGTGTGATGGAGCTTTAAGCATGCATAGGATTGCGCCCATAGGGATGTTTACTTAAGAATCAAAGAAAGGATGCTGAAGATGGTGGCTATACAAAACTAGGTGTTATTATTTATTGTGGCACATTTACTTTGGAGTCAGTCCCTTTGAACTCTTTGGAGCTTGCTTCTGAGTACTGGGCTGTCAGGACACATATGCTAAACATGAAATGCAAATATTTATTTGTTTAAAACATTTATACCCAGAAGAACGAGAGGGAAAGAAGAAGGCCAGAGGGAGGAGTCTGAGAAGTATAACAGGTCTGGCCTTGGATTTTAAGGTGCCAGCTGTGGGCAGGAATGTGGGTCGTGCATGGCCGGTGCATCAGCCATGCCCTTTCTAAAAAAGAAAAATGTCTACCGTTCCGCTTGCCCTAGTAAACGTACGATAACTGCAATGGGCTATGGATGGCATTATCTTTGGAGTAATTTCAGAAACTTCAGCTGGTGTAGAATGTAATAGCGTGGCTATTGTCTAGAGTTGAGCCTATTTCAACGGTTTTTAAAAGCTCGACTCATTACCAGTTAGTTTCCTGGGTAAATTCAAGGTGGTGTTATTTCGAATGGCCTTGGTTCAGGATATCTGAAGGTGCAGCTTCTCCCAGCTGTACCCCCCTTGTTACTTGATTTATAATTGGGAGATGAGGCCATTCTTTGGGTCCAACAGCTTCTTAGGCTTTTTGGTGGTGTCCTGTAGGTTGTGGAACTCACTCCTGTATGGGTCACCAGGGGGGTGTCTTCATGGTGCTGTGTCCCTCAGAAACCCCACAACTTCCCTCCCCCAGAGTGGCATTGAGTAATCCCAATGCTGAGGCGGGTGGGTGAGGTTTCTGGGTGGCCACCTGGGGTCCGGAGCTGCCCTGCCCTCTACCTGGTGGAAGGTGACCAATCACAGGTCGTCTTTCACCAAGCACCACCCGGCCACACCTCTGCTGTGACTCCAGAGCGAGGCAAGGGGCTGTCTTGATGTGAGAAGAAAAAATCTGAGGTTTTAAGCATTCAAGTGGATCTATATAGAATGAAGTTTGGAACCCCTGCTTTTTGGCCACGGCATTATCCCTATGGTTGGTGTAATTCTGAAGAAGCAGAACAGCGAAAACAGGAGTAACTTACAACGGTAGCCTGTTTGAAAGAAGCTTATGTCAATTTAAAAAATACTGTTGAGGAAAGAAGCTTATGTCAATTTAAAAAATACTGTTGAGATTTGTGTTTACATTTTGTGATTCTGTGTTTCTACAATTGTATATCATTCTAATGTGTACTATGACTGTTTATAGTTTTTTATTATGTTATATAAACTTTTGTTTGGTATAAGTGTTCACCCCTTTTCCAGTATTTTTTAGTATATTGTATATTACTATAGTAGTTGTATGCCTTTGGCGTTCTTTGGTTGTTATCATTGATGTCATCTAGCGCATCCTCGCCTTGCTCCAGAGAAGGGAGTCAGCGTAAGTCCCTGACTTTTTTTCTCCACAGCTTCAGTGGAAAGCCCCAGGGTGAGTGCATAGAATCATAGAATCATAGAATAGCAGAGTTGGAAGGGGCCTAGAAGGCCATCGAGTCCAACCCCCTGCTCAATGCAGGAATCCACCCTAAAGCATCCCTGACAGAGGGTTGTCCAGCTGCCTCTTGAAGGCCTCTAGTGTGGGAGAGCCCACAACCTCCCTTGTTAACTGATTCCATTGTCGTACTGCTCTAACAGTCAGGAAGTTTTTCCTGATGTCCCGCTGGAATCTGGCTTCCTTTAACTTGAGCCCGTTATTCTGTGTCCTGCACTCTGGGAGGATTGAGAAGAGATCCTGGCCCTCCTCTGTGTGACAACCTTTTAAGTATTTGAAGAATGCTCTCATGTCTCCCCTCAATCTTCTCTTCTCCAGGCTAAACATGCCCAGTTCTTTTAGTCTCTCTTCATAGGGCTTTGTTTCCAGACCCCTGATCACCCTGGTTGCCCTCCTCTGAACACGCTCCAGCTTGTCTGCGTCCTTCTTGAATTGTGGAGCCCAGAACTGGACGCAATACTCTAGATGAGGCCTAACCAGGGCCGAATAGAGAGGAACCAGTACCTCACACGATTTGGAAGCTATACTTCTATTAATGCAGCCCAAAATAGCATTTGCCTTTCTTGCAGCCACATCGCACTGTTGGCTCGTATTCAGCTTGTGATCTACAACAACTCCAAGATCCTTCTCGTTAGCAGTGTTGCTGAGCCAAGTATTGCTGAGCCATGATTGCAGCTGCGTTGTTTCATCAACGCCGTGTCACCATGCACCCACCTCGGGGCTTTCTGAGCGTTTAGACAGCCCTCAGATCTATGCAACTGATGCACTTACATGAACTGTAAAAACACCTTTACCTCGCCAGACCATTAGAACAAGGCTCAGACTGTTTGCTTCTGATTTTGGTTGAAGCTTGATTGGATTTCGGCATTATGTTGTAAGTCACCCAGGCAAATCATTTGTCAAAAGATAGTATACGAATCTAAACATAAATGTAAATAAATAGAACCGTGACTTGTGCAAAAGGTATTAGATGACACAGGTACACAGTGGGGGAAGAGTTGCACCTCTTTTTACAGTACCCCAACATACATCAATCTGTATACTGAGTTATCTAGGTTGCACACATTTATTTATTTATTTATTTATTTATTTAAAGCATTTTTTTATAGCGCCGCCTCACCATTTCTGGCATCGAGGCGCTTTACAATAACATATAAAACAATTCCATTAAAACCCTCAACCCACATTAAGACAATGCCATTAAAACCCTCACCCTCAAACCATTAAAAGCCCTCAACCCCAATTTAAACCACTCCCTCCCCAGACTCCTGTGAAAATAAAAACGCCTTACAAAGGCGTTTGAAGCAATTGAAAGTGGGAGCCTGGGCCCTTCCACACGCCGTACTGATGGCGCATGCATGCACCCCAAGTACGGCCCCAAAACGATAGTGTGTACAACAGCCAAAAGAGACGGAGGAGGCGGCGGCTAGGGAATCCGGGCGTGTCTGCCGCTGCCGCCACCTCCCCACCGGCCTCCTGCTGCCTGGGTAAGAGCGACCCGGTTCGGAGAGCTCAGTGCCTGCTGGCGCCCAAGGGAGGAGGAGGAGGAGGAGGAGGAAGGAGGCGGCAGGGGCAGCGAAAGCGGCGCCCGAGGAGTCACGATCCCGCCCAGGTGCAGCCGAGGAGAGAGGCTTGGCGAGCAAGCGAGCAAAGGCGGCTGACAGCTGGCGGGGAGGACGAGGACGAGGACAAGGAGGAGGAGGAGGCAGCAGCAGCAGCGGTGGAGGCGGAAGCTGAGCTCTCCGACCTGGGTCGCTCTTACCCAGGCAGCAGGAGGCCACTGCCTCCGCCGCTGCTGCTGCCTCCTCCTCCTCCTCCTCCCCACCGGCTGTCAGCCGCCTTTGCTCACTTGCTCGCCACGCCTCTCTCCTCAGCTGCACCTGGGCGAGATCGTGACTCCTCGGGCGCCGCTTTCGCTGCCCCTGCCGCCTCCTTCCTCCTCCTCCTCCTCCTCCTCCTCCTCCCTTGGGTGCCAGCAGGCACCGAGCTCTCCGACCTGGGTCGCTCTTACCCAGGCAGCAGGAGGCCGGCGGGGAGGCAGCGGCAGTGGTGGCGGCAGACGCGCCTGGATTCCCCAGTCGCCGCCTCCTCCATCTCTTTTGGCTGTTGTACACACTTTCGTTTTGGGACCGTACTTGGGGCGCATGCATGCGCCTTCAGTACGGCGTGTGGAAGGGCCCCCTGTCGAATCTCCAGTGGCACATTGTTCCATAACCGGGGGCCAGCCACTGAAAAAGCCCTGGCCCCGGCACATTCCAGTTTGTAGCGGGGGACCATCAGGGCACCGTGCTCCTGAGAGCGAGTCTGCCAATGGTGAGACACAGGAGAAAGGCGAGTGCTCAGGTATCCAGGACCCAAGCAATGCAGGGCTTTATACATGGTCAACAAGACCTTGTAGCGCACCCTAGCAGCCACCGGCAGCCAATGGAGCTCTTGAAGCACCAGTGATAGGAGACCACTTTGGGAGTCCCTTGACCAACCTGGCTGCTGCATTTTGTACAGCCTGTAGGAGTTGGATTTGCTTCAAGGGAAGCCCTGTACACAAGGTTGCAATAGTCCAGTCTGGAAAGAACAAGGGCCTGGACTGCGGTGGTAAGATCAGCCTCTGACAGAAAGGGGCAAACTTGGTGGAGCACATTTCTTCTTCTAACACAGGAGGAAGAAGCCAGGAGCGCTTCATGCCTCATTAAATTAGGAGTGGGGTGGCATGGCATGAGATGACCCAGTACTGAAATGCTGCTGCCCCTACAGTAGTCATTGCCAGCAGTGAGATCCGCTTGCAGTCTGGAACTCATTGCTTGGCTGAAGTGAACACTGGTGTGGAGCCAATGCACAACCGATTTGTAGTGCAGGCAGACTGGGTATCAATTTTACATTGATTTACAACTGACTTACAGGTTTGCACTGGGAACTGGAGTTGTGTTACTGATTAGTTTGAGTTTTGAGAAGTTTGTTCTGAGTGGGACCCAATAGGGAGGAAGAAGAGGGAAAGCACAGTGGAAGGAGAAGGGGACTGCAGTTATGGCTGGAAGTGCCTTCTACAAACTCCGGTTGGTGGCCCAGCTACGCCCCTATCTGGACAGGGATAACCTGGCTTCAGTTGTCCATGCTCTGGTAACCTCCAAGTTAGATTACTGCAATGCACTCTACGTAGGGCTGCCTTTGAAGACGGTTTGGAAGCTGCAGCTCGTGCAAAATGCAGCGGCCAGATTGATTTCGGGAACCAGAAGGTTTGACCATATAACACCTGCTCTGGTCCGCTTGCACTGGCTGCCTGTATGTTTCTGAGCCCAATTCAAGGTGCTGGTTTTGACCTATAAAGCCTTATACGGCTTGGGACCACAATACCTGATGGAACGCCTCTCCCGACGTGAATATACCCGGTCACTACGTTCAACATCTAAGGTCCTCCTCCGGGTGCCTACTCCGAGAGAGGCTCGGAGTGTGGCAACAAGGGATAGGGCCTTTTCGGTGGTGGCCCCCAGACTGTGGAATGATCTCCCTGATGAGGCTCGCCTGGCGCCAACGCTGCTATCCTTCCGGCGCCAGGTTAAGACTTTCCTCTTTGCCCAGGCATATGGCGGCACATCCTAATTACCCACGTTTAGTTTTTAATTGCTTTTTAATGCTTTATGTGTGTATGTTCTGTGTTTTAGAGTTTTAAATTTTGTATACTTGTTTTTACCTCAATTTTAGAATTTCTGTAAACCGCCCAGAGAGCCCTGGCTATGGGAGCGGTATATAAGTGCAATAAATCAATAAATAAATAAATAAATGGAGCTGGGGATAATCGATGGAGTGTTCTTTGGTAATCCTGGAATTTCATTCTTATGGAGAAAGAGGCAGACACAAAACTGGGCACACAGTTACACTTTTCACCCAGATTTTAAACTGTGTTTTGGGGATTCTGGGGTTCCTTAAAAGCTTAACAGGGAATTCCTCTAAGAGGTGGAACAATCCAGCCTGCCTGGGATCACAATTTGGTGCTCCAAAGTTCCTCCGGTGGCCAGAATCCCTTCCCCTGGCCCTAGACCACTAATTGTTTGCTGTTGTCCCAGCTTTTGTGCTGTTATTTTCCCCATTCTAAAATATTGAAATGTCCCCCCAGTTTAGTTACTGACAAGAATTGCTTTAAGCTACAATATGCTTGTACTTTTGCCCCACCCCTTTTGAGTTTGGCCCCGCCCATCGCTGGCATGCGGCCCCCAAGGGCTTCCCCAAAATGGAATTTGGCCCTCGGGTTCAACACTCCTGCTCCAAGACGAGGAGTAGCGGGCGCGCTTCCTTGACAAATAGCTTTCGCTGGGTGTGATCTGGGCTGTGCTCTCTGCTAACCCAGGGGCAACTGTGAGCTCTAACTGGCTTAGTCAGCACCCTTCATGTTCATCCTAGGAGATGCCCAGAATCCTCTGCAACACACAAGGGCACCCTGGTAGCAGATGTGGAAGTTCCTCAGCAGACGAATCAACATGGAACGGTTCCCTGAAGGTAGAAAATGTGATCACCAGCAGCTGCCTGCTTTTTATGGAAATATTTACAGCATCTAATAAAGAAGGGCTTTAATATTTTGTGCCATATGCAATGCATAATTAACGTAGGGAATTAACGACTACGAGATGCGGTGGTGGCTGTCAACCGAGACAGTTTTTTGAAAGAATTAAGCAAATTAATGGAAGATAACTCTATCTAAAGGTCTTAGCCTTGATAGTTAAATGAAACTTCGGTGTTCAGCAGAGAACCAAATGGGAAAACATGGGATGGCCGTTGCCTCCCTGCCCTCGTTATCAGCTTCCAGAGGAACCTATTGGACCACTGAAGGAAACAAAAAAAGATGGAGTAGAGGAGTCCTGGGGCGCGTCTTGACGTCAACACGTCGCACTGCGAGGCCTCAAGCTCCTGCACTGGCGCTCCTTCCCATTAACTGCATGGGAAGGAGCCGCCGCCGCCCACATCCACCTGAGCCCGTGCACATCAATGCATGGGCGCTAGGGTGCATCCGCGAGCCCCCCCCACTTTTCAAAGAATTGGGGGGGGGGCGTTTATGTGCATCTCCGGCATGGCGTCCTTCTGTCACGCCGGAGAAGCGCAGAAGTGGCCCAGCAACCATTTCGCTCCTTGGGCTGCCCCTTCCCCTGGCCCCGCGCACCAGTGCCTTGCTACAGTACTTTAATCGACCCGCACCCCGACTCTCCTGGGTTTTCCTCCTGGGTCTGCTGCTTTCTCAATTGCCCAATTGGGATGCCATGTTTAGTGCCAGCAACAGTTCCCGGAATGGGGAGGGGTCCTTGGAGCCCCTTCTTCTCCTAACGCCGCTGGAGAGGAAGATGATGGGCCAAGGTGGCTCTTTCCGCTGATGATGAGTGTTTCGTACATTTTATTTCACTTGATATTTTAACTGGAGATTCCTGTTGCTTTTAAAAAGATATGTTATGAAATGCCATAGACAGAGCCCGCCTCGCTCCCTTGTCCAGCCGATGGCGGCCAATCAGGGGCTGGGGCACGCCTCCGCCGCAGCTCCGGTGCAAGATGGCCGATGCTGTCGTCACCTCGCTCCAAGTTTTAAAAGTTGGGGTAAGTGCCCGACTATTTTAAAGAGGAGCTTCGAGGGTTTGCCCTGGGATGGCTTCACGATGGCGGCTGCGTCCTATAGATGACCAGGGCCGGGCAAAGCTGGTAATAGGCCCGGGCCAGATGGGAAATGTAGGCCCCATTTCAAACTGCTCATTAAGTATTTTTTAATCCGTTCTAAATACATATGAACTAGAACGATTTATAAAAAAGGTAATGGCAAGCACTTTTATACAAGATGTATATAAGACATGACTTCTTCACATTCAGAAATGCTTTATGTGCTTTTGTGGGGGGGGGGCAAATTCATCACCAACAACAGAAAAATCAAGTTACTTTGTAACAAATCTTCACCAAAGGGTCCCCCTGGGGTTGGACTTGGAGTACCCCCCCCCTCAAAATCGTAGGCCCATGCCAACTGGCCCCACTGCCCAGCCCCCTCTGCCCAGCCCTGTAGATAGGGTGACCATATGGAAAGGAGGACAGGGCTCCTGTATCTTTAACAGTTGTATTGAAAAGGGAATTTCAGCAGGTGTCATTTGTATATATGGAGAACCTGGTGAAATTCCCTCTTCATCACAACAGTTAAAGCTGCAGGTGCCCTGCCCTCTTTTAAATCTGGTCACTCTAGTATAGCTCCTACAGCTTTAACTGTTGTGATGAAGAGGGAATTTCACCAGGTTCTCCATATATACAAATGACACCTGCTGAAATTCCCTTTCCTATGCAACTGTTAAAGATACAGGAGCCCTGTCCTCCTTTTCATATGGTCACCCTACTGTAGATGACCTACCGCCATTGTGGATCCACCCCGGGGAAAAACCCCTTGTCAACACAGGCCCCAGGTGTGGTCTAGCAAGGCTTTTCTTATGTTCTTACAAATAATGATTGAATTCTATGTAGGTCCTAAGTAGCTAAACCTGTTCCATGCTGCTTTGTCTGTGGGAATGAGGTGTGTTCGCTTGACCTTATCAGGGGCAGGGAAATTCACTATCCTGCCAGCATTCTCATTTTGCAATTTCTCACACACTCAGCATCCAGATATGATCAACAGCACCTGCCACTGCAGCTACCTCAAAACTGCAGGAAAGTACTCTGAGAGAGAGAGAAGCTTAAATTAGACTTATTGACGTCCAGGAAATCCCCATGCAGAATGTGTGATTTTACATGCAGATGAGTTTTTAAAACTTTCACTGAAAATCATTAGTCAACCATTGAACAGAAAACTGTTGTCTTTGCAGTGGAAATAACTGGGATCCAGAAAGTAGCACTAATACAGCAAAGAACCGCTTATTTGAAAACCTGAACTTGCATTGCTGACAAAGTGATTATAATCTGTCTTGGATAAAGAGATCTTTGTTGAAATAATCAGCACCACCCAGGTAGTTACACATACCTGTCCCTTGTGATGATGACAGGATGTGGAAAAAATTCCGAAAAATCCCCTGTTTCTTTTGGTCAGGTGTCTTTGACACAATTCTGTGTTGATTCGTTGTTATTAATAAATAGTGCCATTCTTATCAAAGTTACAGGAATTCCTTTGCTAATGGACTCAAAACACTTTGAAAACCTTTATTATTTACATATAAGCCTCACTCCAACCAGCTTATCATGATAGAAAGTTTGAGTAACCAAACCACCAGTGACATCAGAATTGGGCCCTGTAACTTCAGTTTTATTTATTTATTTTTACATTTATATCCCGCCTTTTTTCCTCCAAGGAACCCAAGGCGGTGTACATAATCCTCTTCCTCCTCTCCATTTTATCCTCACAACAACAACCCTGTGAGGTGTGTTGGGCTGAGAGTCTGTGACTGGCCCAAAGTCACCCAGTGGGTTTCCATGGCTGAGTGGGGACTAGAACCCGGATCTCCCGACTCCCAGTCCAACACTCTAGCCACTACACCACACTGGCTTATTAAAAAAACACCATAACTCTGGCTATGGAGCAGTATATAATTGTAATAAATAAATAATATCTGAGCTGAAGAATGGCCATTGTCCAATACTCCTACTGTTCAATACTCTTAGGGCCTTGCTAGATGGAGGTTTAGCCCGGTGCTCACCCCTGTGCATCCGGATGATGCACAGGGGATCCCGGGGTCAGGAAGGGGTGAAACCTTCCTGGGCGCGGGTTAAATGAAACC
The DNA here is from genome assembly GCF_023053635.1 of Elgaria multicarinata webbii. Taxonomy (NCBI): domain Eukaryota; kingdom Metazoa; phylum Chordata; class Lepidosauria; order Squamata; family Anguidae; genus Elgaria; species Elgaria multicarinata. The sequence continues at coordinate 11,869,051 of NC_086176.1, forward strand.
CCATTTAGCCCAGTTTTCCAGCAGTCCCGGCCTCAGGTCGGGCTGAGGCTGGGACCGCGGGCGTGTGGACCGTTCCGCCGCTTTTCCTGGCTACCGCACTTACCCCCCACGACCTCCCCTGGCCTGCGATCCCCCCTATCCCCACCTCCTGTGTCCTGCCGTGGTGGCAGCGGCAATGTCCCCAGCCGCTCTGTTCCGCTGCCGCCGCCACTGTCCCCAGCCAGCGTTTCCTGTTGTCGCCATGTCCGGCCTGCAGGACATGGCGACAGCATCACAGGCCGGACATGGCGACAACAGGAAACGCCGTCTGGGGACAGTGGCGGCGGCAGCGGGACAGAGCGGCTGGGGACATCGGCAGCAGCTTAGCGGCAGGACACAGGAGGTGGGGACAGGGGGGATCGCAGGCCAGGGGAAGTCGTGGGGGGTGAGATCGGGGGATGGGGACGGGGGAGACCCTATTAAAAAAAACCCTTACCTTTCCGGTGGTGCGCTCCTGTGCACACCAGCCCCTTTAACAAAAGATAATAATGGCGGATGCGACGGGGCTTCGTCACGTCTGACATGTAGATAGGTGTGACAGCCCGTGCTAATTGTAGCGCGGCCTTGCTGCGCCTGAAGCACCAATTTTCAGGTAGGTCTAGCAAGGCCCTTATTCTCTAGAACAGAGGGCCTGAGTGCTTTCTTTGACAAGCCAACTCAGGAGGGGGTGGATTCTGTCATTGTCGTAGTAGTTGTAGTAGCTGAATAGCCTAGGTTCTCAAGCCATGGGATGCCCCAGCCCCACGCCAGGCAGAACCAGTAGAAAACAGCCCAGTGTTTCTTCAGACCTATTTCTCCAAAAGTGTGCATAAGGTTGCAGCATTAATATCATTCTATACACAAAAATGCTATGTTCATGCTGTCAGGGGACATGAAATCTTATTTTTGTCATTGAGCATCAGACAACAGCAGTATTGTACATTGATTTTTGAAGACGTGTTTTATTCTAGGCACTCGCTCTGTGCCATTCTATCCAAACGGCTCTTTGCTAGCTGTGATCTGGAATGCCGTCTGCAGCAAACTAAAATAATTGAGTTTTGCAAAATAGCCAGTTCCTTTCAAAAGGGAAATGTGTCACAAAGGGGCTCATCTGTGTATGAACTAGTCCCTTGGGCGCTTACAAGTTAACACATGACTCAAGGAGAGAGTTCTTATATGACACAGCTTTATTTGGGAGAGAGTCAATGACTTAATCGGCAAAAAACGTTCCCTCTTTATGCTCATTTGCTCCATCATTTGGAGGCTCATCTCCTAACAAAGTACCTCCATTGTGAGAGGCACGCTGGAGCAGCTGCAGGTGTCCTGGTAAGTGACACATGACAAAGCCCATTTGTTAATCAGCCGTGTCACATGGCCTGTGGTCCCCTTCTCCAGCCATCACCACGGCCTTCAAAAGCAAAATGTACAGATTCAGTCAAAAGAGCTATTCTTCACTAATTTCTTAGCAACAACTGTCCATGGTGTGTGTCTGTGTGTAAATCAGGGGGTCTGTCTTTGCTCCAGTGCCCAGAATTAAGAAGTGCCCTGCTCGGGCTTATAGTCAGCTTGAATTTTATTTTATTTTAAAGAATCTGTGTGAAGACTAATAATAGTAATAATAATAATAATAATAATAATAATAATAATAATAATAATAATAATAATAATACATGTCACCCATCCCACAGATTAAGCAATGATTTAATGCCGGCAGATTGCTGAGACATTAAGAGGCTGGAGGTGGCTTCATTTTAGCCCTTTTGAATATAAAAAGCTATCATCAAAACACTTGCAAAAATATCTGATTTTTTAAACTGTTAAATAGCCGTTGTCTTAGAAAGGATGGATTACTGCAGGTGACATGAATCATTTAATACTATTATTTATAAAATGTTATCTGTTGTGCAAGGCACCAATAGTATTTGTGAACCGCCCAGAGAGCTTCGGCTATTGGGCGGTATAAAAATGTAATAAATAAATAAATAAAATAGTATTTGTATGACAGTTGTATATTTATTGTTTTATTTGTTTAATGAAACAAATTTATTTATGCTTTCTCGAACAAGGTTAGGGCAGCTTTTATCTTCAGAATGACTCTGTAATGCAGATTCGTAGGGATTTGAAGAAAGGTTTCCTCAGTCGAAATCCAACATTATATATACTAAAAAGAACTACCCGTCTCTTTTAAATTATTATACTTAAAGTGTTTTGCAGTAAAAACCAATAAAGCATAAAGTCATAACTATAGTATATCATTGAATTGTATCCAATGCTGTCTGTCCACCTTTATAGCTTCCCTCTATCACCTGCAGCTCCCCTCTCCAAATCTTCTTCTGGAGGGTTGAGGTACCCTCCGAAGCACATTTGGGGAGAGAGGATAGGGAGGTTCAAGGGGCGGAGAGGAAGGACATTGTGTTGCATTAGTGGACATGCACTTGTGTGATGACTGGATGAGGCCCATTAAAAACCCAACATTAATATCAGAGACTTCAGAAAAATGGTTCAGATTCAGTCATTTTGAGACAAGCAGTGCCATGGGTCTGCCGAAATAACAAGAAAAGGGGTTTAAAAAACAGCTGTAGAAGCCAAAACCAGAGAAAAGGCAGCTGCCCAAATGTTTATGGTTCCCAGCATTTTTCAGGAATGTCTTTTTTACCAAGGGCAATTCTTATTACCCTTTATCTTGGCCGTTCCATGACTGAGTCAGAAGCAAGGAGCTCGATGCATTATTTGGCAGTTGTGAATGTAATAAGAGTTGCCCTTGCTAAAGAGGCATTCTCAAAACTCACCAGGAACCATAAACATTATCACAGCTGTCTTTTTGTCTAGCTTTGACACAGTCAGAATGCCTGAACTTCCTTCCCCCTGGGCTTTAGGGAGAGCGTTCCAAAGACATTCTTCATTTCAGAGAAGTCCCTGCTACAAACAGCCACTTGCCAAATAGCCGGTAAAGCAACATGAATCAGTAAGTGGGCAGGAAACATGCTATTGCGTGTTTAGACTCTGCAGTATATACTTAAGAAGAAGGAAATTTTAACACACACACACACACACACACACACACCAGCAGTCTGTAGAACCCAGTCTGGATCCACAGTGGCCTTCATCTGATCAGGCATGGGACATCCACAGGCTGAAATTGTGTGCAGGCTGCAATGATTGGATGTGCTGTCTGGGGCCATTCAGACTCTCAAATTATGCACTATGCCAGAGACGGTTCTATATTGGGGGCAAATAGGGCAGTGCCCTCCACCTGCCCCCCACCCACTAGTGGCAAGGAGATCCCCCTACAACCAGGTGTGCGTGCAGCTGCCAAATGCCATACATGATCTTCTCCTATCCTCTTGAAATCTATATAGAACACTGAGGCCTTAGCTAGACCTAAGGTTTATTCCAGGATCGTCCCGGGGTCGTCCCTGCCTGCTCCCGGATATCCTGTGTGACATTTACATGAACAGGGATGACCCTGAGATAAACCTCAGGTCTAGTTAAGGCCTATATGTCTGCCCCACCAGCCCCAGTGGGTACCAGCTGCCACTGCACCATGAGAACATATGCCAACATGAGGCTCATCTACACCAAGCAAGATATTGCACTATGAAAGCGGTATGAAAGTGGTATATAAAAGGCAGGAGCCACACTACTGCTTTATAGCGGTATTGAAGTGCACTGACAACTGTTGGGGCCTGTTGACACATACTATATATGCCGCTTTCATACCACTTTCATAGTGTTATATCCTGCTTGATGTAGATGGGTTATGGGCCCCAACAGTTGTCAGTGCCCTTCAGTACCATTCTAAAGCAGTCGTGTGGCTCCTGCCTTTTATATACCGCTTTCATAGTGGAATATTCTGCTTAGTGTAGATTGGCCCATGCATAATTACCAGAATTTAAATAGAAATTGAATGCCTCTCACCATAGTGGGGGACTCTGTGAACAGGAGGGGGTCTTTATGATGCTGCTTTGCTCCTTGTTCCTATAAAACCCCACAACATCGCTGCTGCGGGGTGGGGATGATAAATCCTGATGGCAGAAGGGAGAGTGATCTATCTGACCAGAAAAGCCACAACGCCGGGGGCCATTTGGCTCATTGAGCCCCCCCCCCCGCCCTCTGCCCTGCCTTCCCATGCTTCCTGCAATATACTCTGGGCTTCGATCTGCCCCCAGGAATAACCACAGCCTCAACCTTAACCGAGGTCACCACCAACAGATGGAGGTAAGAAGGTGGTGACCTCAGAGCAAAGAAAAAGTCGTGGTATGTCAGCAACTTTTTAAAAGTGTGTATTTTGGGGGAAAGCCCGTGGTGGCTTCAAGTTGGCTGCTGCATCATTTATTTATTTATTTATTTATTTATTTATTTATTTATACATTTATATACCACCCCATAGCCAAAGCTCTCTGGGCGGTTTACAAAGGTTAAAAACAGTGAACATTAAAAACATATATACAAAAATTTAAAAGCATCAAAAGCATAAAAACAACAATATCCATTTAAAACAACTATTCTGGGGTCAGTTAAAAACTCAGCATATGAGAGAAGAGAAAAGTCTTGACCTGGAGCCGAAAAGATAACAATGCTGGTGCCAGGCGAGCCTCGTCGGGGAGATCATTCCAGAATTGGGGGGCCACCACTGAAAAGGCCCTCTCCCTTGTTGCCACCCTCCGAGCTTCCCTCAGAGTCGGGACTTGGAGTAGGGACCTTAGATATCAACAGCACAGTGTCAGTTTGCAGCCAGAAGGGGCTAAACAGGGTTTATAGACAAGCCCGTAGGTGAACTGTGTGCTTGCTCAGTCTGGGGTTGTTTGTTGGTTTTTTTAAATCTTTGAACCAAACTTGTGCCAGACAGCCCTTCAAATTCAAGTTACTTTCAAATGAAGTGTTTTCTACTGATATCCCTTCAAATAGAGGACTGTAAAGTAGGATCTGCAGTGAGACTCTTGACTGAGCAAGATTTGAACCTAGGGAGAAGGTTCTATTAGAGGTGTATCTCTCAGAACTAGCCGCTGTTTGGCACTTCCGCCAAAAAAGACATAGCATCCATATTTGCGATTAAAATATACACGACTACAAGTCGCACATCTGAAAATCAAAGCAGTTAAAACAAAACAAAACGCTGGGACTGAATCAATGCAATTCATTTTGCCCCATCTCTATAATGGGGACAAAACAGTGTCATTGCATCTCAGGGTTCCATGGAGATGAGCTATTTAATATTCATAAAGCTTCCTGCACACAGATGTTAAAGAAAGACCGCAGTGATTAATTGATCGGCCGCAGTTGAGCTAGCATGTAACTGGAGAATTACCTTTGTTTGGGGAAGATTCAGAAGCAAGAAGAAGGTTTGATCAGGAATTTTGTTAACAAAAGATTCCCCAGGGATCAACACAGTAACATTATTGTGCCCAATTGTTCAGCCACCTCTCTGCAAATACAAAGAAAGGCAAAAGAGTAAACTGGGTTTTGTGTATTTCAACATCCTTTTAGTGAGAGGTTTAGGGGAAATTTGTCTTAATTGATAGACTATCATAGTGTTAACTGCAAAGGCTGAATAACAAAGGATGGTATGAGGAAGAGGACATGAAGGGTACTTCAGATATAGATTAAGGCCTTTTTAATGTTAATGAAGATTAATAAATTAAGGACTGGAAGCTGGTTTAATAATTATGGCTTCCCTCAAAGTGCCATGGGAAATGTAGTTTCCTTCAGAAGCACAGAATTCTGATGGCGATCCCAGCTCCTGCACTGCAGATAAACAGGTTTGAACCACTTAACTGTCTTGGCTTCCTTTCCAAAATTTCCGGGAATTGTAATTGTGCGATGATGAGACATATCCCTCAGCCAGTGTTTCCCATATTGCTTATGGTTGAGTCACACACTTCCCCCCCCCCAGAAGTGAAACTGAAGACCCACTCCCATTCTTATCTCTCTCCTGCCCCATCCAAAGCTCAGCTTTTAAGAGTGTGCAAAAGTGAGAATTACTTTGTGCATGCCCCCGAACTGGAAGGAACACGAGTTGCTGGGGGACATGGGTGGGATCCCTGGCTGATGGCTGGTTGGCCACTGTGCGAACAGAGTGCTGGACTAGATGGACCCTTGGTCTGATCCAGCATCAGGGCACTTCTGATGTTCTTATGAGGAAACTCAAGAGAAGTGACTCACGCGTCACCTCAAAGGGCAAACTCCTCTGTGGCAGGTAGTTCTGTTACGCCATTTCAGCAGGACTGATTGAATGCTCCACTTATGCCCAGTGCAGAGAAAGGGGCAGAACTACCCCACCCACAGTGGAGGCTGATTTCTCACCACCATTATCCCTAGCTGGTTTTGCTTCTCCTCTTTCTCCTCTGCTACCACCAGCTTGTTTGATGGCACAGACTCAGTGAGCAGGTGGACAGGGGCATCTACTGCTCCTTCTTACCACCACCACCACCACCACTGTCGCATGGGACAGAGCAAGGGGCAGGTGAACAAGCAGATTGCAATTCGGAAGAGAAGGAGAAACTCCAGGGGGCTTTTGTCAGTGAGCCCTGGCTGTGGTGTGATGGCTTTGGCAGATGCCCTACTGTGCCCATCTTTGATGCCAGCCCTGCCCAGCACACTGTTTGCGAATCACTGCCCTAGAGCTATCAAAGAACCACAGTTACCAGGGGCACGTCTAGACGGGGCGATATCCCGGGGACCATCCCTATGCGTTCACATGACGCACAGGGCATCCTGGGAGCAGGGAGGGACGATCCTTCCCTTTCCCCGGGATATCGCCCCACCCTTCAATTTCAATTTTTCTCACAATCTCGGGGTGATCCCGAGACCACGAGATGTGTGGCCCGCCGTCACGGTTTTGTCCCGGCTCTTTGCAAGCAAATGTGAGGAGGAGCTCTGTGCCCATTGGGGGTGGGGTGGGGTGGAGCACAAGGGTTTTTTTGTTTTAAAAAGTTATGGTTTGCGCAGGAGCGCTCCTGCGTTTCTCTCCAATTAAAAAAACAAAACAAAATGGCGGCCACGACGTCCTCTTCCTCCTGGGACGTCTCGCGCCACGTGTAGATGAGGGGGACGATCTCGCAATCATAAAATCATGAGGTCATCCCCCTCAAAAAAAAACACCCATGCATCCTTGGTTCAGAACAAACACCATCGAACTGACTCGAAACTGGTTTCAATCTGTCGTCTGAAGAGGCAGCTCGCAGCACGGTTCTTTTGCCCCTCCCCCTTTCATCTTAGTAGTTTGCAATGGTTTTCAGAATCATTGTGATCCAGGGCAATTGTGTCACCTTCCAAGAATTGCAAATGAAGCTGAAACTTTTATTTTTAGGTTTCTCTAAAACAAGCCAACTTTCCTTCCCCCCTTGTTACTGACGTGCCCCTTTCCTTCCTGTTACATTTCTTGGGGAAGCCTAGATAAGTACATATATACAATAACATTGATTCCAAGTGTGAAAACATTAGTACCTCGCCTATTTTCAGGTTGTACTGAAGCAAGAAGTAGAAACGTACAGTTCAGGTATTAATAGTTACAATTGCAATTGATTTTTTCCCCCAGTGGGGTAAAACAGAGGGAAATATTTTTTTAAAGGATCTTCCAAACTAGCATTCTATTCCTCCATGTTTTGCTGCATTCCTCATTTGAAGAAACAGATATGAAATAACCTTATATAAGAAAACAGTAGTGTAAGTCTTATTACTCAAGATCTACCAGACTGATTTTGCTCATTTTTGTTTTAAACTGAAGCTTGAGCAGTGTAAACATGCAGAAAATTTTGAAACTTTGAAAAAGTTCAAAGCTAGAGCTTTAGGCAGCTGAGAAAGGGAGAGTGGAGCGGGGATGAGAGAAAGGGGAAGTTAATATATATGCCCCACACTTTGCATGTAATGTAATATATAACACAGTGTGTCTATGCATGTGTAATAATGCTTCCTCCTGTGAGCTCTTAAGAGTCCTGAGCCAATGAAAGGACAAGCACAGAATGTTGAGAAAGGGGCTGAAGAGAAGTCAATTGGTGATAGACTAGGAGGGACAGAAGCTGAGGAGAAAGAGGTGAAAGGACACCAGAGGGAAAAGAGAGAGAAGAATCTTACATCATGTGTTTTGACCTCAAACTTCAAGAAATGGTTAATGTCTTAAAAAGAACTTTTTTTTTTGTTTTCACCTTTGCCAGTTTATTTGTAGTACCATTATTTTAAAAGTCTAAAGTTGTTCAGTCACAAGAGAAATGGGCAAATATTTTTATCCAATCATTCTCAGACTACTAGCCCCATGATGGCACAGGATTTACAGTAGTATTATATAATAAAGAAATATTAAATAATAAATAATTCACTTGTTACTCGGCAGGTGCAGAAAATTAGAATCTGTTTCTTCTGGGCTCCTCTCTTTAAAAGTTGAGAACTGTTATAAAAGTAAAGGTTTGGGGCAGGGGGTGGGGAGAAGTTTATGTTGCTACTCCCATGTTACCACCAAACCTGATGCTGGTATTCCATTCCTGACCATAGACACCATCACTACTGCCCTGTGTTAAAAGTCAAATACCATTTCATTGGTGGGGAATAGAAAAAGCAGGGGAGTCTACAGATCCTCCTACCAGCCCTCATGCTGAAAGATACATCAGGGCTATAGTTACCCTTCTGAAAGGTTGAAATGCCTCCCCAGCAGTAAAAGCAGTAAAATATGCTGGCATGTTTTGGTATTTTTCCCCAGCCTACTGCCACTACTGTTTCTCCAAAACAGTAGTGCCACCCAAAAGTTTCTCCAAAATGGAATTTGGCCCGTGGACTAAAAGAGGTCTGATGCAGCATGGCTCTTCATATGTTCTTATGTTTACAGGTTCTTTACAGGACAATCCTCCAACCCTCCAGTTTCACTTCTGTTTTTAAACAACACTTGGGTGGGGGGTTAGAGCAGGGGAAATACAGCACTATTTGTGAAAGTGAAAGAAAATGCTTTTCCACTTGTGTAGTTGTACTGTTCTGCTATACCACAGTGCCACCTAGATGTCATGTAGTGGAAAAGCAGGAATGGAAATGCTCCTTGAGTAATGCTCAGATCTCGGCAGGCGTAGATCTGGCCCTCAATTCTGCAACGAAACCGAAAGTAGATCCTGCGGATTAACAGCCTCGTGTAGAAAAGCCCTAGGAGAACTCACAAACGGATGTTTGCCTGTGTTCATGATGAAAGAGTCTGCCCTAAACCAAATTGATCCTTTAGTGCTTATGCTACATGTGTTGTTGCCAATCTAGCAGCCAGGCCATTTGGCTACCAAGATGTAAAGTTGTTTCTCCCTGAAAACTGCTTTTTCCTTGGACATTTTCCTCCCCCACCCCCACCTGTGTTCTAAAACCGATGATTGCGGGGAGCTAACATTTGGATGTGTCATTTAAGGCAGTAAAATAGATCTTAGCTTTAGAAGAGCTGAAAGTGGTTTGAAAGAAACATAATTTTCTGGGGTGTGCACATGTATTTCCTTTGTGCCAATATAGTTGCCTTTGGTCAAAGAGGTTTTGTAGTTCTTTGAAACAAGGCAAAACCCTGTCATAGCCCTTTCCCACAGCCCAAAGTGGGATGAGCGATCCCTCTTTCAAACTGCCTTAAATTCTCCAAGGGGGGGGGGGGGGCGATGGGCACTGCTGTTTGTCTCCAGCCTCAGACACCTTGGTTTGATTCCAGTATATGATCTTCTATGACACTTCAAAGCTTTGTTTGCAAAATGTGGGACTATTTATTTTCTCAGTTCACATGAGTTGACTTGTTCAGTAAATTTGCACAAATTGAACACATTTTAGGATCGGTTCAGAGGGTATACAGACCTACTCCCTTTTCCAACCCCCTTTTTGGGGCGGGAGTGGTTGAGTGGAATCAGGGCACTGTGCTGAATCATTACTTTGACATGTGATGGCAAGCCATTTAAAATTGTGCTTAGATTCGCTTAAAGTAGATTCCCATAAAGAAATGGTTGTGAGTCAGAACGTGACACCAGCAAAACAAGCCGGGATGTCACTCAGTTTATTGCACCAGCACTGTGAGAAGAAGAGGCAAGGACTGATTTGGATCAGGGCTTGTAGGGTGGTCGTGTGCCCTATTTTATGAACAGTCCTCTGTTCAAGGGTTTTCCAGATAATTAACCATAAGAAGCAGTGGAAGCTGGTGTCTCCAATGTCAGTGGGGCAGTGAGCCTGCTGTGGGTTTCAGTCAAAACTACTCAGAACTCTAAAGGAGCTAACAAAGGTGCTGACTGAAACCCAACCCAGACTCAGCCACCGCTGACATTGGAGCCACCAGCTTCCACCGATAAGAAGAGGTAGATCATAAGACCGTAACAAGAGCCCTGCCGGATCATGCCAAAGGCCTATCTAGTTCAGCAGCCCATTTTCCACAGTGGCCAGCCAGCTGCCTATGAGAGGGCTCTCTCGGCCTGTGGTTTCCTAGCAACTGGTGTTTCAGAGGCCTGCTGCCTCTGATCCTGGAGGTAGCCATTCATAGCTTTGTCCTCCATGAATTTCAAAGCTGTCTAAATTGGTGTTCATCACTACATCCTGAGGAAGCAAATGCCATAGTTTAAGTATGCACAGTATGTGAAGAAGTTCCTTTTGCCTGTCTTGAAGCTCCTATTGGATGCCCACTAGTGTTTAAGACGGAGCGGGCACACCAGTCATTTGGTCACTGACTTTCTCATTATAGTGCAGTACATTGTATTTATCTTTAAATTATAACAATTAGCCTTAAATTGGGACCTGTATTTAAAATTTAGCATATACAAACTTTATGCAAATATGTGTCCTTTTTGTCCTCTTTTTTGGTGATGCATCAGTGGCCACCTTGGGCTGTGGTTTGCATAGGGGCCTAACTCTTTGCCCTGCCCCATGATCCATTAATGGCAGTTTGGGTATTAAGACCATGACATGCAAAGAGGACAAACCACAACCCTGATACAAATTGGATCCCTCCTACACCTGTTTTTTTGGCACTGGGTAGGGGAGAAAGATGCCAGGAGCTTCGAACACAGAGCTCTCCTGTCATAGTCATGTCTGGTTTATTTTATTGTATTTCCTTCTTTTCACCATTTGTATTGCATTTTATTCTCTGAACTGTTTGTAATTGCCTAGAGAACGCTTGTTATTGGTCGGACCAACAATATAATAAACCAATAAGTCAATTTGACCTATCATAGAGGAAGCAAGTAGAACAACTACTGGATTTGAGGGTAGGGGTGGGGGAATCCCATAGCACATCACAATATAAATGTCAGGGCTGGCGCCAGGGATGGGCACAACTTGGCACCTCCCAAGGCCCATGCCCCTGTGGGGGCCCAGTGCTAATTTCCGGAGCCCCCTGGTCCTGCTTTTCACCCTCCTTACTGTTGCAATGACAAGAATGAGAAACTGGAGCTGCATTCTCCATTTCATTGGCATTTTCCTTCTGGGTGGTTTTGCAGAGGGAGAGGGCAAGCGAGTGGACAGCAGGGCTGCCTTGGAGAGGAGCTGGGGGCATCAGGAGAGGGTCCCTCATAGAGGACACCCTGCCCAAGCCACCCCCCTCCCAAAAAAGCCTGGAATCATTAAGAAATGTAGTGAGGATGCACAGCTTCACTAGGGGCTTTGCTAGACCTGCCGGTATAAGCCGGCAGGGAGGCGGGGCGGCAGCGCGCTGACGTTAGCGCGCGCCGCCCAGGGTTCCACACGCAGGACGCGCAGTGACGACAGAAGCCCTGCAGCGTCCGCCATTTTTTTGTTTTGTTTTAAAGGGGGGGGACGGATGGCAAGGGGGGATGGCAAGGGGGGAGGGCGGGCGAGAGAGCGCCGCACGCCGCCGCCCGAGCAAGCAGGCGAGCGGCGCTTGCCCGGGCAAGGCCTGGCATGGGGCGGCATTGCCCGGGCAAGCGCCGCTCGCCTGCTTGCTCGGGCGTCGTCGTGCGGCGCTCTCTCACCCACCCTCCCCCCTTGCCATCCCCCCTTGCCATCCTTCCCCCTGCCCCTCTCTTTCCCCCCCCCCCGGGCCGATGGGCACAGCGCTCGTATGAGCACTGTGCCAGGTCCGCAGCTTTCTGCAGCTACTCACGAGTAAGCAAGTAGCCGCAAAAAGCCACGGAAGTAGCTAGACTTTTCGCAGCTCCAGCCTAAGGCCGGGGCTGCGAAAAAAGCGCACCATAAGCGACTTTGCTTATGACGCGTTAGAGGAGGCCTCAGTGCGGCCTGGGCCCGGATTCCCCTGTGCGTCATCTGGACGCACAGCAGGGAAACCGGGTCTCAAGGCGCGCTAAGGCCTCGTCTAGGAACGCCCTAGATCAGTATTATAAATGTTAAGGGTACAAATCCTACAACTGGGAGTTGTAGGGTTCCTCCCACCCCTGTCTAAACGTGCATAGGATTGTGCCCTGAGGGGAAGACAGAATCGCTGTGCAATGCCTTTTGATTAGTGGCCTTCCCTCGAGAAGCACCCTTAGCCAGTTCAGCAGCTGGTTTACTCTCGCCAATAACTGCTTATCTGAGGGGCCTATTTGCTTGAGGAGTGTTACGTGAGAGAAATCCAATGTTACATTTGGATTCTCTTGTTATTTTACAGTAAGTCCTCTTAGAGCCAAACTACACACGATGGTAATCGTGCCACTTGAAGTTTCAAGCTTCATTTCTTCAACTCTAAATATTAGGCTTTGAGGAGGGGATTAACCCTTTCCTGCTGCAATCCCAACAAAATATGAGATAGTGGTTCCTCTCTATTCGGCCCTGGTTAGGCCTCATCTAGAGTATTGCGTCCAGTTCTGGGCTCCACAATTCAAGAAGGATGCAGACAAGCTGGAGCGTGTTCAGAGGAGGGCAACCAGGATGATCAGGGGTCTGGAAACAAAGCCCTATGAAGAAAGACTGAAACAGCTGGGCATGTTTAGCCTGGAGAACAGAAGATTGAGGGGAGACATGATAGCACTCTTCAAGGACTTAAAAGGTTGTCACACAGAGGAGGGCCAGGATGTCTTCTCGATCCTCCCAGAGTGCAGGACACGGAATAACGGGCTCAAGTTACAGGAAGCCAGATTCCAGCTGGACATCAGGAAAAACTTCCTGACTCTTAGAGCAGTACGACAATGGAATCAGTTACCTAGGGAGGTTGTGGGCTCTCCCACACTAGAGGCATTCAAGAGGCAGCTGGACAACCCTCTGTCAGGGATGCTTTAGGGTGGATTCCTGCATTGAGCAGGGGGTTGGACTCGATGGCCTTATAGGCCCCTTCCAATTCTACTGTTCTATGATTCTATGAAAAAACACCACCCTAAGTTTTCCTGGGAGGGAAGCTCACATTGGGGGCCAATGTGAACTTCTTTCATGGGGCCAATAGCAGCTTTGGAGGATGGGGGGGGGGGGGAGAGATTTTTGTCAGGACCACTGTGGGAAAGAAAGTATTAAATCTTCCTCCCTGAGCCCTGTGGTCCCAATCCTGATCAACCTCCTTTTCTGTGATTTAGACTTTTTAAAAGAATTTCAGAACCTGAGGTAATCCATACAATGTCATGCGTCATTATTTGGCCCTTAGGTTCCTTTTAAGGGGCAAATTAGATGAGATGATGGAACACCTCTTTGTTTAAACTAATCTAGTCATCTTTGTGGAGTCAAAGGGATATTTGGAAGGGCAATAACTTTCCCCCTCCTGCAGCTCCCTTCCCTCCAGTCTGTTTCCTTAGGCACTTTTCTTCTCAGCTGGTCTCAGACTTAAGGATGGGAAAACCAGGGATGTTCGAGCTCACTGATATTCTGCGAACTTCACTTCGAAGCTCATATTGGCTCTCTCCCATGTACATTTGTGGCATGTTTTGGGGTTCATTTGAACTAGAAAAGTGTGCCTTCCCAGTGGGAAAAATGCACATTTCTGTGTGAATTTTTTAAAGTGTCCACTTTGACCCCATTGACTAAAACATAAAAATGCATATTTTAAAACAATATGCATTTTAAAGTGTGAAAATGTGCATTTAAAAAATATATGCATTTTCAAATGCAATTGCAACTTTGGGAATGTGCAAGCACTTTTTATTTAAAAAATGCATTTGTGTTCATGTTTCTGGTTGCAAACAGAGCAAATTTTGATGATTTGTGAATACAAAATAATAAAACAATAAATGTCAGGTCTAGTTTGGCCCCTTAGGTGAGATTAAAGTTTTGTCCCCAAGTTCACATTCCTGTTCTCTAATCTTGTAGTTTAGAAGATGAGCCTTTGGACACTTTTACAGATAATAAATATTATGATGACGAGAGGAGAAGTTACATGAAATCACAACTCCTCTTCCATGCTTAGAAAAGGGAGATCTCAGTCCAAGTTAGAGAAGGGCTGCAGCTCAGTAGTAGCACACATGCTTTGATTGGAAAATGCCTCACGTTTCTTCCCCAACATCTCCAGGTAGTGCTGGGAAAGGCTCCTGTCTGAGACCATGAAGAAATGCTGCCAGTCCATATCAGCAATCCGGAGTTAGAGGAACCAATAGTCCGACTCGTTATCAGCAGCTTCCTCTGATCCTAATGTTTTCCCACACATACCTACATCTGGTATAAGATTTCCTCCCAAAGAATTGCTGTATTGCAGGGAAGAGGGCCAAATTGCTCCCAGGCAAGGACACACCGGCAGTAAGTGGGGCTACAGCCCAAAGTGGGGGGAGACACCCGACCCACTCTGGGCTGTGGCCCCACTCACTGCTGGCATGCAGGAGCCCCAACACATACACTCCTTCATATTTTCATATGCACACACACCATACACACACACACATGCATCACATTCACACACAGACTCAGGCCACAGCTAGACCTAAGGTTTATCCTGGGATCATCCAGGGTTCGCCCCTGTCTGAGCACTGGATGCCCTGTGTGTCACCTAGATGAACAGGTTTGACCCCTGGACGATCCAGGGATAAACCTTAGGTCTAGCTATGGCCATAGACACATACAATCACTTCAGCTGTCAGGAAAAACGAGGGACAAGCAAAGCCATGAGCAAGCACTGCTTCAAATCGCCTTCAGCACCTTGAACTGGCAGCTCCCCAGTGAGCTAGGAGAGGAAACTTTGAGGAGCAGAGGGGGCACTAGAGGCCTTCACAGGCTGGATGGGCAGGCCTGGCAGGCCGAATTTGCCTTGCAGATCTGAGATTCCCCATCACTTCTGCAAAGCATGGGAAATGTTGGCATTTTTATTCTCACTAGATTACTTCATTTTCTGTACACTTTGCAGCAGGGTTGGTCAACTTCTAGCCCTCAGGCAGGAAGCCTCCTCATCTGGCCCACTAAGGCTCGACCGAGGGCCTGCCCCCATTCTGAAGTCCCACCTTGTTGGAGAAAGGCAAAGAGCAGGGAAAGGCGGTTTCATGGGAGCCCCTGTTTCAACATGTGTGAGTGCCAGGGAGCAGCAGTTCCTGAAATCTTGCCTTGTTTCTCATCCTTCCTGTTGGGGTGGGAGCAGTTGCGAAGGGGGGTGGGGAGATTGTACATAGGACAGTTTTAAACCTCCCTGTGAACGAATGTGTGTAAGTAAATGGCCATTTTGGACTTTAGCCTCACCCACAACTGGCATGCAACCCCTGACAGGTTTGCCCAGTGACAATGCGGCCCTCGGACCAAAAAAGGTTCCCCACCTATTATACACCATCTGCACACTTCCTTGGAGAAACCGAACTTGGCCTCAGTCATTTATGTCCGTTTCACCTCCAGGTTAGATTTCTCTAATGCACTATTTGTGGGACTGGCCCTGAAGACATTCTGGGAGCTTCAATTAATTTAGAACATGGCTCCCAAAGGGTGTTTTTTATTGGGGGTTTTTACTGGCATCACAAGATCAGATCACATTACACTGATCTTTTCCCAGCTTCACTGGTGGCCAGTTTGCTTCTGGACTCAGTTGCTGGTTCTGACCTTTAAAGCCCAGAAAACCTCCAGAATTTGCTCTCCTCAACCCCTGCCCAAGCCTGACCAAGAATTCCACTCCACTTTGGAGGGCGTCCTTTCGACTGAGTCACATACAGTGTGGTATCGAGAGGGCTTTTTCAATTGTGGTCTCAAGATCTGAAATAGCTTCTTGAGGGAGGTACATTCAGCCCCATCACGGCATGCTTGCAGACAAGCAGCAAATATAGTTGTTGTCATTGATTTTGGATTTAACCGTTTTGGGGGCTGCCTTCACGGCACTGCGTTGCTGCTGTTTTGGGGGAAACCACATGTTTTCGGTGCTGCAGAGTGTCCATGGGTAATCCCGACTGCAGGAGGCAGCGCAGCCTTTCCAGCGACCATTCAGCTTGCCAGGCCAGCCCCCGCCCGGCTTCCAGTGACCAATTAGAGGTTGCCTTCTACCCAGGAACAACCCCAGCTTGACGCCGGAGCAAGGTCAGATGACGGGAGGACCATGGTGATCTTACTCCAGTGTAAAAAGTCGGAGTAAGTCCCCAATGTTTTAAACACACAGCTTCGCGGCAAAGCCCCGCTGTCGCTACGAATTGGTGGCTGCGTTGTATAACCAACGCAGCGTTACCCCGCAATCACTGCGGAGCTTTTTAAATGTATAGGCAACCCCTTGATCTGTTGTGTGTATGTGTGTTTGCAGTAGTGCTGCAAAGATCGGGGAGGTCTTTGAGACAAAAGTTCAAGGCCTCACTCAGCACTCAGCAGAATGAACAGAAGGGCCCCCAAATGCAATAGGGCTGGTTAACTGCATTTTGAACAAAGTGAAGTAAGATACATGACCTTCTAAAGAGGAGAGCACCATAAGACCATTAAGTCTAGAGTCTAAAATTACCTAAGTACACTGCTGTCCCCACTCAGCCATAGAAACCCACTGGGTGACTTTGGGCCAGTCACACACTCTCAGCTCAACCTACCTCACAGGGTTGTTGTTGTGAGGATCAAATAGAGAGGAGGAGGAGGATTATGTACGCCGCCTTGGGTTCCTTGGAAGAAAAAAGGCAGGATATAAATGGAAGAATGAATGAATAAATTTCCCATGGATTGGGGGCAGGGGTGGCTAATAGCACCTTTGAGGAGTGTATTTAAATCAGTGAAACGTTTGTGTGTCGGGGGAGGTAACATCCCTCCCCCCCCCCCGTCATAGCCCCAATCCAAGTTAAGGATCTCACAACTACTTTAAAGCAAAGGAGATCTCTGGTCTGGCCAGGAGCCCCCTCCCTATGCTAAGAGTGGCTGGGAGAATGAAATCATTGTGTACTATTATTGCCAAACTAAGCAAGGAGGAAACAGAACAAAAAATAGAGACCGAAGTGGGGAAAAGTGGGTAGTGACTGGGAGATGTTAGCACGGTCAGATTTGTGGTGTGTCAGGGATGGAATAAAAAGGTAACAACAGCAAATGAGGGTGTAAAGCGAAGTAGGCAGGAGCCGTAAGGTGTAAAAAGCGAGCGATGCGGGGTGGGGGGGCAAGCAAGACAGGTGCACATTATTTATTTATTTATTTGGTTTATTACATTTATATCTCGCCTTTTTTCCTCCAAGGAACCCAAGGCGGCGTACATAATCCTCTTCCTCATTTTATCCTCACAACAACAACAACCCTGTGAGGTAGGTTGGGCTGAGAGTCCGTGACTGGCCCAAAGTCACCCAGTGGGTTTCCATGGCCGAGTGGGGACTAGAAGCCGGATCTCCCGACTCCCAGTCCAACACTTTAGCCACTACACCACACTGGCTCTGGGGTGCAGAGGGGAAAAAAAGGGAGAAAAAGAGACCTGTGGATGGGGGGGTGGGGACAGAAGAGGGACTGGCTGAAAGCGGTGTGTGCGTGTCTGTGTGTATATGCAGGCCTATGGTGATCCAAGGAAAGTGAAAGCGGATTATGGGGTGAAACAAAAAAAGGAGAGAGAGTTAACCAAGGGGAGAGGACTGTGGGGAGGGGTTGGGGGGGGCTGTGGTGATGGAGGGGGGGGGGGAGAGAGAGAGAGATGAACGTTGTACAGGTTCCAGAGAAAACAGCTAGTTAAAATGGCAACAAAAACGCTTGTCTGCTATGCACGCAGCGACTCTCCCGGAGTTAATCAAATGTAAAAGCGGCCCTCGGAGCGATTCGAGTTGTGCATCCGTGCTGTGGGGGCCTGGGGGGAGAAGGGGGCGGAGCGGGGGGCGGGGGAGGAGGAGGAGGGTCAATTTGGCGGCGGCAGGAGGAGCAGGAACTGGCGCCGGGAGCCTGCAGCCGGGCCATCCGCCGTCGCTTGCGCGCACACACACATTCACACACGCACACTGCCTGAGCTGGCTCGGGCTCCTTGCCTCTTGCCCGGCGCTTGGTGATCCTCAGCCGGTGGAGGAGCAGGAAGAAAGTCCCTCGTGCCTGCCGGGGCCGATCCGTTTATGGCGCTGCAGCCGAGCGTCGGGGAGGTAAGTTTCCTTCCTCGCCATCATCGCCTTTTCCATTCATACTGGCTTGCGGAGGGAGCAGAGTACCGGGCTGCGGCAGCGCAAAGGAAAGCGGACTTTCCCCTTCCCCTCGCTGCGTTGGCATCGGCGGGGGGCTGCTTCCCCAAGTGACGTTGGCGAGGCAGCGACAGGCGCCCATTCATTCCCAGCAGGTACAGCGAGTTGCATTGTGTGCGCCTTTGCGCGCTGCCTTTTGTAGCGAAGCGGCGCACGCCGAAACCGGGCTGCGGAGAGGCAGGAGGCAAAACTTTTCTTTCCTGCGGCTGAGCTGCGAGCCGGAGAGGGAGGTCGGCTGCCCCCTGGGCTCCCATCCGAGCCCGAGGACTCGTGGGAATAGCCGGGGGACGAGATTTGTACAGCAGGAACTGCCGGGCGCCGTTACTCACTTGCCCTGAAAGCACAGTTGATGTGAAACGCAATCGGTAGCACGAGTGTCACTTTCTAAAGATCCCGCTATGAGATCCAGGTTTGCTCTAGCTTAGACGTTTCCTCGTAGCCTTAACACACGTGTTATGTTCATCAGTTCAGTCTGATTCCGTGCTCTTGTGAGGTTAGCGCTGGGAGCATTAACAGCGTTTCTCTCCCCCCACCCCCGTCCCCAAAAGAGCAAAAGGTATTCTTTGTTCGACTTCCAGAGGGTTGCACTGAACAGAGCACAATGCGTTGCATTTCATTAAACGTCGCCCGCAGCAGCAGACGGTTGACCAAAAGAAGTTACAGGGCGTTTCTTGTGAGTTTTACTTACTTCAAATGTACGAGACTGACACGGATCGGCTGCTCGATTATGGACGTCTAATTTGGGTGAGGAGGGATCTTAGTATTTTCACAGAAGAAGCACATGGCTTCTTACAAAGCAAACACACACACACACCCTCATAGCCCTATCCAGATGCCTTACTGGACTTTGATATTTCAAAGATCCTGAGTTTTTTAAACCAGATTCCTCTAAATACCCTAATAAACTGTATCGAAAGCAAGAGCAAATTTTACTTAAAAGCTGTGAATCTCCAGCGTGTAATTGGATACAGTGAAAGAACCTTATTCCATATTTTCTAAAAACTTGGCAAGATTTCAGTCCCTTTTTCTTCTGCCTGTTGCTGGATTGCAGTATATATCTAATAATTATTTGGATTCTTACCCTTACCATTGTCATTTTAAAGTTCTTATTTTCCTGAAAAAATGTGTCTAGTTGTGCTTAAAATAGCTGCTAACATTTCAGTGCTGTAGGTGGAATGTATGCCTCTTTCCTTGGAAGTAAGTTCCAGTAAGTTTATTGGGCTAGCTCCCAGGTAAGAATGCAGAAGATTGCAGCCTTAATATCTCTGATATCAGAACACTTTCTGGTACCTCTATGAATATCAAAGGCAGAACTTCACAAAAGTTGTTTCTTGATTCCTTTTGGGCCATAAAGAAATTATTAACACAGGCAGGTAACGCTATTAAAAAGGTCAATAAAAATGTTGCATGCTCATTTGTAAGTCTGTCCAGATTTCCAGTTAATTGTAAGCAAGTGTATATTAATTGTTTAAAAACTAAATTATCAAGGTTTCATCTACCCACACTGGGCCCTTTACACCTTGTATGGCTTTCATGTATGGTGGCTAAATAGGGACTTGATCAATCTCTTTTTGCTACCTACCTAGGACTGCAAAAGTGGAAGTACCTGGCAGGCCACAGAGTATGCCTAGTGAGCTGCATCTGGGCTGGAGAATCACAAATTCTGTAATCTTGTGCCACAATCAGATTTTAAACACAGTGTTTTGAAGTAGGCATACTAATCCCAATAAATTCTCTCAGTGCCCACTATGGCTATCTTCATCCCTGGCCATGCACCATCCAAAGCCAAGCATATTTAGTTTCTGTTGATTTCGGTTTGAGAGTTGTGCTTAAATTTCTCCCATTGAAATGAATGGGCCTTCTTACTTTGGCTGGATGGTGACCCATATACTTAGGATTCAGCTGTTAGTTGCATTTGGATTCTGGGATTTAATTTTCTGCACTCCGGCACTGACTGAACCAGAGAAAGTTGGTCCTGCTGAAGTCCCTTAGAAATCTATGGGCATGTGTGTGTTTGTTTTGCTTTGCCCTATGGTACTTAACAATAAAAAAATGTCACGTATATGGGATCCCTGTAAATTATTTACATTGACAAAAAATGTGTTATATTTTTGTTGACTGACATTCCTTGACGGTGAATTGTGGGTGCCATACATGACACTGAAATCTGCTGGCTCCGCACTCTCAGGCAGAACTCATGGATTCCAGTTGCTATTGCCCTGTCACATTGCCCAGTCTAGCAGGGTAGAGCCATTTAAGTAGGCAATGGCCCTTAAGCACAATCCTCTGGGAAGTTTTCCTGTGCTGCTGGCCCCATTGAGATGAAAGGGAGCAGCTGTGCGTTTGCACAGATCCATTCACTTGAGTTGAGCTTCTACAGAAGAACTGGGGATTGTCTCCTAGTTTGGAACCTGCAATATTAGTGGATCATTTACTTGTAAGATGTCACTGTTCCATGCTGACATTTGGAGTGTAGGTGCCAATATTCTTTTTTGTGTGTAGCCAACATAGGTGGGTTACAGAACATTCTAAACTTGGGGTTTTTAAAGCTTCCAGATGATTCAAGATTCTGTTTTCTACAGTATGCAAATTTTAATGAAACCGCAGAAGCAAAAAATGTAACTTCCATCTCCATTTCATTATTATCCATTGTATAATCCATATATTACAACTAAGCATAAATTTAAATATAAAGTATGGTTTTGATTATATTTGCAGCTCCAAAATAGCCTGATTATGCATATTTGGCACAAAGTTGATGCCAGTTAAAATGCAAGTTGGCCACGAAAAGTAACATTAACACTGGTGGAGGCAATGAGCAATCAGAAACTGTGCTGTCAGTGTAGAAAATTACTAATTTTCTCTGGGTCTCTTAAGAATGATTTATAGCTGATGGAATTATGGACAATCAGGAAAGTTAAAGTCGCAATGAAACTTTGAACAGGATTGTTACCGCAAAGGTGATAAAATACTTAATGATGCATACAAGACAGAAGTGTTTAATAGTTATTAGCCATCATAACAAAATGAAACCACCCATGTCGAAAGCAGTGTAACTATGTGTGCTACATGCTGAGGACAATCAGAGAATGAATGTCCTGGGGGTTTTTTTTAGTGCTTAGAGAGAGGTGGGAAACTTGTAGGCCAAAACATCTGGAGGGCCACAAATTGCCCACCTTTGGCTTAAAGGCACCTGGCTGGCCACTGCTAGAAACTGGAAACTGAAACAGATGGGACTTGATTTGAGCCAGCAGTGCAATCCTGCACTGGGGTTTCCCATGGGCTGGGTCCAAAGTTTTTGTGTGTGAAATCAATGGGACAAATTTCTAATAGCTAACCTAATAGCTAACCCAAACATGCCTAACTTCCTCTGGATCCAACTCCATGTTCCTATCCCGAGTTAATATTCTTGTTCCGCATTTGGAAGAAAAGGATTTTTCCGAGGATGAGAATCCAGATTAATTAAAACCATCGAAAAACCTGGCCGTTGACTTCAGTGGTATATTGATATTGCAAATGGAGGTTCCAAAAACATTGAATTGCATGTGCTAGAAACAAATGTCTTAAAATTAATAGGCCTGGATAATATGAGTTGTAAGAAAGCAGCCTAGGATAATCTCTGGCCTTTTGATGCTATTTTTAACACGTCTTGAAAGGAATTCCATGATAGAAGGCAAGATGATCCCAGTAATTAAAGGTCAGGTAGCCTGACCTCGATAGTGGGGGGGAAACTGATATGGGATTTAAATCAGCAGTGGTTTAAGAACAGAAATCTATAAATGTTAGTTGCCCTGGGGCTGGAGAACAGAAGGGAAGCACGCTCTGGCTTCTGCCATCAGCCGGGGCACCTGGGGCTGCACCCTCTGCTTCCCAGGAATGGCATCAAGCCAAGGGGGACCACCCATGGGCCAGAGAAGGAGCCATGGCAGGGCCAACCCCCTGCCAGAAAGAACGCTCTGTCACAGCTGCCTGCAGCTTTGGGGCTGCAGAAGTACGGGGTGGTGGTGGAAACATTGGTCAGCCAAAGGAACAAGAGCTTTCAATTGCTATTCAGGCAAGAACACCAGGAAAGGAAAGTTAGCCTGGCCCACACTAGATCTAAATATCCGCTTATAGGTCACTGATTTATTTATTGCATTTCTATACCACCCAATAGCCAAAGCTCTGTGGGTGGTTCTCAAAAATTAAAACTCTAAAATGCAGGTCATGATAAAAACAGAATCTAAAAGCTTTAAAAGTTTAAAGCAGACTTAGGCCTGGCCTTGAACAATTGATCTGCTCCCTCTATCTTTTCCCCTCCCTTCTGTGTCTCCTTTAGTTTATAAGCATGATGGTAGATTATTATTGATGCAGGCCTCTTTGAGAGACAAAAATTGCCTGGAGAATGGGATAAAAAATATACAGTATATAAGCAAACATATGGGGACCGCTCATACATACATATTCATCATTTACAGTCCAATCCTATACACGCTTACTCAAAAGTAAGACTCATGGAGTTCAATGGGATTGTACTCCCAGGGGTGTGTAGGATTGCAACCTTAACGAATTCAACATCAGGTGATTTGTGCGTGCGAATTTGCCACAGCAGAACTAACACCTCTGTCAGATGCTTTCATAGCATATCATCATATATTCCAATTCATCTGTGAGAAATCAAGTGATGGGTGCATGGAAGCCCTAGTTTTATGGATAACAAGGCTTGATAAAGAAACAGATTGATTGATAGAGAACATTCTACATGCTAATAACATTCGTTCTCTGAGCGTGGAGCCTTATGTGGCCAAAATGGCACCACCCATGCACAAGAGGCAGGTATCAGTAGGCTTGGGGGAGCCCCAACATTTGCAGAAGTGCAAAACATATTTTTCTGGGGGGGAATCCTGGAGGGGACTCCCCCCCATCCTGCCCACCCATAATCGTGTTCAGTGGCCATGGAATGCTGACACAGTGTTGTGGGAGAAGATTGAGGGGAGACATGATAACAAATACTTAAAAGGTTGTCACACCGAGGAGGGCCAGGATCTCTTCTCAATCCTCCCAGAGTGCAGGATACGGAATAACGGGCTCAAGTTAAAGGAAGCCCAGATTCCGGCTGGACATCAGGAAAAACTTCCTGACTGTTAGAGCAGTACGACAATGCAACCAGTTACCTAGGGAGGTGGTGGGCTCTCCCACTCTAGAGGCATTCAAGAGGCAGCTGAACAACCTTCTGTCAGGGATGCTTTAGAGTGGATTCCTGCATTGAGCAGGGGGTTGGACTCGATGGCCTTGTAGTTCCCTTCCAACTCTGCTATTCTATGATTCTATGGAAGATGGGTGGGTGGGTGAGAGCAGAATGGAAGGGATAATCCTGGAACAGATTGTGGCTGCTTGGCTGGAACCCTGAACAGAAGCACTGCACGCACTGCAACACCTTTTTGCAGTTCCCACTTGTTATCCATATATTAATTTTTAGTGCTTGAAGCACTTCACATAAATAGACTTCCTTGAAACAACCCTGTATTGCAAGGCCAGTGTTATAGATTGAGGAAGAGGACTACGGGTGAGAGATGTGCCTTTCCTAAGGCTACACAGTGGCCTAGTTCACATACAACGACATCCATGGGTTGTTGAGGCCACACAGGAGCAAGCGAGTACACTGCCTCCTGCCCACTTGCTACTGCTGCTTTGCGTCTTGTTTCATCAACAGCCCAGGAACTGGATTGCTTGTTGCGACATACAAACCCAAAACTCTGGGTTGGACAAACAACCAAGAGTTTTAACGCATGGCCTTGCCAATTCATGGGTTAAACAAGCCATGAATTAGTGTTATGTACAACTCAGGCCAGTTTGTTCATGGGTGAGCCAAGGTCCTCACTTCACTTAAAACTCAACTGACTCATGTGCCCACTATGTAGCCTTAGGCAAGCCACTGCCTCTTAACCACAGAACTACATCTGTCATGCAGAGCATAATGCTGGCCAAACATACAGTGTGGTTGTTATGAACACTGAAGTAATGTCCGTGTAGCGATTGGCGCACTTAACAAAAGCTACTTATGAATTTGCTGCTGCTTCTTATATTGGCAGCCTGGCCTCCTGCACAAGTAGTTAATTGCCTAAGATTTGGTGAATATTTCAATTATGTACAAACATCATAGATAAAACCCAGCAGCTATGACAAAGCAGTATACGTTATGTTGGCATTGCAGCAGTATGACAGTGACTACAGAACTGATGTAAACGTCCAGGATCTGATATATGGAAGACAAATCACTTAGCATGCAGCATGCGTGGTTAGAAAATCATTAGCGCTATATAGTACCAATAAATCTGGCAGAGTAAATAGCCACTGTACTGGTTACCTGTGGTGAGTAACAATTGCCCCCAGCAACTAGGCAGGGAATTTATTTATTTTTAAAGTCCTTTTTCCTGTTTCAGCTACAAATGACTAACATGAGTGGGTGGTCTGATAAAAGCTTCTATGGGCTAGTAATTTCTGTAGATTTATTTTCAATGCTGCGGAGAGGGAGTGCTGAGAGTTGTGGGTCTTTTTTTCTGTCTAAACATGCATAGGATTTTACCTTTAGTTAGTGTTTCAAAACCTAATGGATTGGATTGATAGCTCTTGCTTGTTTAGGTTCTTCCTTTATCTTCTGGATGTTAACTTTCTATATATTTTAGGGTGTTACTAGACGAGGCCTTAGCGCGGCTTCTGACCCGGTTTCCCTGCTGTGCGTCCAGATGACACACAGGGGAATCCGGCGGCAGGCCGCGCTGAGGCCTGGTCTAACTCGCCATAAGCGAATGCGCTTATGGCGTGCCTTTTCCCCAGCTTTCGAGGAGCCACGAAAAGCCACGGACCTGGCACAGCGCTCATACAAGCGCTGTGCCCATCGGCCGGGGGGGGGGGAAGAGAGGGGAGGGGGAAGGATGGCAGGGTGGGTGGCAAGGGGTGAGGGCGGGTGAGATCGTGCCGTGCGCCGCCGCCGCCCGAGCAAGCAGCCGAGCAGCACTTGCCCGGGCAATGCCGCCCCATGCCAGGCATTGCCCGGGCAAGCGCCGCTCGGCTGCTTGCTCGGGCAGCGCGCGGCGCGATCTCACCCGCCCTCACCCCTTGCCACCCACCCTGCCATCCTTCCCCCCCCCCCCCGGTAAAAAAAACCACCTACCCTCCCTGCCGTCTTCGGGCCGCACCCGGCCCCTTTAAAAGCAAAAAAAAAATGGCGGACGCCACAGGGATCCGACGTCCCTGCGCGTCAGACGTCTGGAACCCTGGGTGAGGCGCGCTAACTTTAGCGCGCCTCGGCCCCGCCTCCCTGCCGGCATAAGCCTGCAGGTCTAGCAAAGACCTTAGTCTCACACACTTTTAACACTGCTGCCATATGGTGTTATTTCAGAGCATGTACAAAATTACCCAAAAATCAGGAGTCACTGTATTTTTTTCTCTCCTGCAGGGTGATCTTGGCTTCCTTCTTTCTTCACAATGTAAATGACATTGTGTATGAATCAGCGAATCAAACACTAATTTAGTCATCCGTTTTCCCACTTCCCCTCTGCTTCCGCTCATATGTTCACACAACTTAAAGTTAATTCAGCACCATATTTAAACACTCACACACAGGCAAGTTGAAAAACTGCTGCGGAAGGAGGGGTGCTTTCATGCCATCACATGTTCCAATCATCTAGCGCTATGCACAACCAACTTCTACTGCAGACACACAGGGCCAGTTCCTCCTGTGCTCAGTTCCCTGGAGAATATTGTTTGTGTGAGCTAGTCACAATGAACATGCAATGTCCATGCTGCTGAATTAATGGACGTTTTTGTACACACCAGGAAGTATGTAGAAAGAAAGACTAGGCTTCAGGATCGTGGGATCTGCTTTGAATTTTACCCTGAGATCCACCCCACAGAGCCAGGTGCAGAAGACATCCACTAAATTAAATACTCATCAGCCGAGGAATGTTTCTGAGTATCAGAGCTGAACTGAGTTCATAGTCTTTCCACACAAAAATCTGTCCTGGTCACCCACCCCAGTTTTCTTCATTTCAGCAGTATAATTATTATGATTTTTGTGGCGGGGAGTTATTTTGTTGTTGTTATTGTTAAACAAATGAGAGTCATAAATCCTTGCCATTCTACTTCAAACTACCTTCTTCCCACTGTGATATTGGCCTGGTTTGCACATAACTCTAACCCATGATATGGGTTGTTGAATTCTGGATTGTTGTGTTGTGTGAACACGCCCATGTTAACAAACTATGGTTGGTTAATCAGGAACAACCCAGAAAGAGAACCCATGGCTTGTTATTGTTTGGAAACGCTGGCTGGTTTAAACTCATGGGTTGTTGTTATGTGCAAAACCAGAATGGTGACTTATTCAACCAGCCACTCTGAATTATTCAACCAGCCACTCTGCATGCCAGTAATTATCACCACAAAGGCATTTGGGGTATAGGGAGGGAGCAAGCAAATGAGGAGAGAAACAAACAACCCAGGAATTGAGGGAGAAAAAAACACAATGTGTTTGAGCATCTGCCACACAAACCTTGGGTTGGGTAACAAACCATGGGTAACTAAACCATGAGTTTAGCATTATGTGCAAACCCGGCCATAGAGTAGAAATTTCGGAAGTACTTTAGATCCTTAGTTGATTATGTTCTATTCTTGGAAGAGTGGTCCATATTCTTAAAACTATTTACAAATAGAAACCTCAGACCTCAAGTTCTAGGCTACTTACTCCAGAATAAGTGTGCTAATTAGTGGGATTAATTCTAAATAGATAGTTATCTGTCTGGATATCTCTCTGTGTTACAGCTGTCATATCTTTGATAATTCAGTTCAGCGTTTCAGATGTTAATTACCTTTGTTGACCCCTTCTCTTTCTTTGTGTAGTAGTAACAAGGCATTTTCCAGTTAATCATCATATGGTTTTATGATTAGCAGTGTGGCTACTTTTTAAAATGAGGGCAATTAACATTTTCCATTATAAATTTTTTTGTCTTCTTCTGATCCAATTATTAGTATGAAAAGAGAATTTTGACCCTGCTGGGGCACAGGCATTCGGGGATCTAAGACAATTAACTGTTGGACCATGAACCAAGAGTCTAATTGGGTCGGGGGATTTGGAGGGAGGGAAAGCAAACAAAGATATTTTCAGAGATCTTCGTAAAATACAATAATTAAATAACTGCGGCTCTGTAATGCCCACTTCTTAATTATAATTGTAGCTTTTCCCTTTCTTTATTGTGTCTGGAAGTCACCCAGCACATATTAAATTGAAAAATCAGCTCAAGTAAAAACAAGCATTTTCCATAGAATGATTTCTTGAATTCAGAATGATGTGGGTGAAAGAAGAAATAAAATATTATTGGCCTGCTCTAGCTGCTGTCTAGTTCCAAGAGTTGTATGATTAAATAAATTGTTAAAAAAATAGTTCCTTGTACTGCATCACATTGATTTCTTATTTATATATTATGCTCCACTCTTCCCTTCCTTTGGGGAGGCTCAAATCGTATTTAAATCAATAATAATAATAATAATAATAATAATATTTATTATCCGCCTCTCCCTCTGGATCGAGGCGAGGAACAACACCAAACACAATATAATACATAAAATTAGTTAAAAGAGCATATAAAAACAATACAATATTAAAATAACAATCACAGCATCTTAAATTCTTAGGTTTAAAATTCATCTGGGTAGGCCTGCTGGAAGAGACTAGTCTTTATGGCTGTCTTAAACTCAGAGAGAGCTTTAAGCTAACGATTCTCCTCCGGCAGGCCATTCCACAGTCTGGGGGCAGAAGAAGAAAAGGTCCTTTGGGTAACAGTTGCCAGCCTAATTGTGGCTGACTGGACTAAACCCTTCCCAGAGGACCTGAGTGTGCGGGGCGGATTGTACGGGAGAAGGCGATCCTGCAGGTAACCTGGGCCCAAACCATGTAGGGCTTTAAAGGTAAAAACCAACACTTTATACTTAGCCCGGAAACTAATTGGCAGCCAAAGAAGTGATTTTAAAGTTGGTGTAATATGGTCACCCCCAGGTGTACCAGTGACCAACTTGGCTACCATATTTTGAACTAGTTGAAGTTTCCGGACTACGCACAAATGTAGACTTCATTGCAGAAGTCGATCCTTGAAGTTACCAGCACGTGCACTACCTTCTTTAGGTCTTCCAACTCTAGGAAGGGGTGCAGCTGGCGTATCAGCCGAAGCTGATAGTAGGCACTCCTGGCCATCGCATCTATCTGAGCTGTCATTTGGAGCGACAGATCCAGAAGCACCCCCCAAGCTGCAAACACAATCTTTCAGGAGGAGTGCAACCCCATCCAGAACTGGTTGACACACCTCCAAACCCAGGTTGCAGCATTTGACAGTAAGCACCTCTGTCTTGTCTAGATTCAATTCATCCAGCCCATTACTGCTTCTAAGCATTCATTCAGAAGAGACACGCTATCCTTAGCTGACGCTGTTGTCTAAGGCATAGAGAAATATATTTGGGTGTCGTCAGCATACTGGTAGCACCCAGCCCCATGCCTCCAGATGATCTTGCCAGCGGTTTCATGTAGATGTTGAATAGCATTGGTGATACGATGGCGCCTTGCGGTACGCCACACAGCAGCTCCTTCTTTGAGGAGCAGTTATCCCCAAGTATCACCATCTGGAACCTACTCAAGAGGTAGGACCAGAACCACTGGAGCACAGTGCCCCCGATTCCAAATCCCCGCTGGCGTTCCAGGAGGATACCATGGTTGATGGTATCGAAAGCCACTGAGAGGTCCAAAAGCACCAGCAGGGACACACTCCCCCTGTCAATACTCTTGCGAAGATCATCCACTAAGGCGACCATAGCAGTCTCAACTCCGTTTCCTGCTCTGAAGCCGGTTTGAAATGGGTCTAGAAAATCTGTATCATCCAAGACTGCTTGGAGTTGGAAGGCAACTGCCCTCTCAATCACTTTTCCCAAAAATGGAAGATTTGATACTGGTCTGTAATTATTAAGGTCCAGGAAGGGCTTTTTTAGAAGTGGCCATACTACCACCTCTTTTAAGCATGATGGAAAACTCCCCTCCCTGAGAGATGCATTAATAATATACTGTAGTTGTTGTCTAACTGCATCTCCTCCCTGGACGACCAGCCATGAAGGACAGGGATCGAAAGGGCAAGTTGTCCTCCTCACTCGTCCAAGCAGCTTGTTCTCGTCCTCAGTAGTCACCAACTGAAACTGATCGAGTGTAATCCTACTCACGGAGTTGCTGGACACTCCATTGTCAGCTTCTGCTATAATGACGGCATCTAAGTTGCCTCTTATCGGAGAGATTTTATCTGTGAAATGATCGTTAAAGGCATCATAGCGAATTACCAAAGGCTGTAAAATCAATGTACTGGTTTTGTAATTCATTTTTTTTTTCCTGAACAATTTAGGCAATTAGGCTTGCAATTTCAGAGAGCCTTTGTTACAGAGAGCCTTTGTAATATCTAAGACAATAATGCAAAATTTTTGGTCATGCAGCCCATATGTGTTGTTATTTTTTTATTTTATTTTTATTTATTTATCTTTTTATTTAACAACACATAATAAATCATATACATACATAACAATAACATTCCTCTTCATTTCTTAGCTATACATTCTACTTCTTAAACTAACTCACATTAATAAGTGCCCCCCACCCTCGGGATCTTATTCTAGTTTCCAAAATTGCATTGAGTCTTCTGGCGGTGTTCTTCCTCTCCCTTTTGACAATACATGTTCTAGGAACAATTTCCATATCTCTTCAAAATCATTGTTTTTTTGTTATTCCCCTTCTAAATCTAATATTACATGTTAATTTATCATTTATAGCAATATCCCATATTTCTTTATACCAATTTTCTATATCATAATCTCCTTGAACCATCCAATTTCTGGATATCATTAACCTTGCAGCTGTTAACAGGTTCGTTATTAATTCTTTTTCCATCTGGTTGCATTTAAGATTTCCGTACATTGACTACAAATTCATAGACTTGGAGACAATGGGGACAGTTAGAAATTAATGGATTTCTGTTCGGCTCCCTTTGTACACATGCAAGAACACTAAGCAAGATCACTTACAGTGCAATCACAAGTGGGGTTGGGGAAGAGTGAAGTGGCAGGTCTACCACCTCATCCCAAGTCCTGCTGGCTGGCTCTGGCCAAGGCAGTTGCAGATGTTTTAATTTCGTATTCCTCCCACTTGAAGGAATGGAGGTGGAGCCAGGATAAAATATCCCTTTTGTGGGGGGTGGAACTGCTTTGGATCCAGTGATCCACCCTAGCCCCCAGAACACCCCCATTTCGGGGCCTTACTCTTGCTACTGCTGGTGGGAACACCACCAATGGTAGCTGTGTACCTGTGGAACTTCCCATACCCAGAGCTTCTTGGAAGAAGAGCCAGATGGAAATTCAAGAAATGTTATAAGGCCAAGTGCTCCAGCCAGGGCTGGTGGTCAGAGCAGAGAACTGACTGTTAGAGCAGTATGACAATGGAAGCAATTCCCTAGGGAGGTCGTGGGCTCTCCCACACTAGAGGCCTTCAAGAGGCAGCTGGACAACCATCTGTCAGGGATGCTTTAGGGTGGATTCCTGCATTGAGCAGGGGGTTGGACTTGATGGCCTTGTAGGACCCTTCCAACTCTGCTATTCTATGATTCATAAGGTGGAAAGTAAATGCTCTGAGTTGATAAGAGTTTTATATTTTCACAATTTGCCACATTAATATATTACCTTCTTGTGTCACATAGATTATTCTGTTTGTCTAAGACAGCCTTCCCCAATCTGATGCTTTCCAGATATTTTGGACATCAACTCCCATCAGCCAGTATGGCCAATGGTCAGGAATGCTGGGACCTGTAGTCCAAACATCTGGAGGGCACCAGGTTGAGGAAGCCTGATCTAAGGATTATGAGATTCTAATATTTGTGTTATTATTGTGGAATTGAAGTTGTGGGGGACGTTAATTTGCTGTATATCATCTCAGCTGTTTTCAGTTAAATTAATACTAGAAATAAATTAAATAAATAAAAAAATCTACATTGCTTGTCTTCAAAAGTCAGGTATTTACCTATTGGTTTGTTCTTTTATAGAGAAAAGTGAGTTTTTACTCAGTATGTTTGATAGAGCGTCATGGGTTCACTTTTGGAGGCTGTAACATGTTTACATTCAATTCATATTCATTTTAAACCAAAATCTTTATCATATGTTCATTTCAATTTTAATAATTCAGTTTGTTATTCTTGATCTTTATCCATCCTATGTTAAATGAGTGTTTAAGAGTCAGTGTTGGCTGTAATAGGGGAGTTGGTAGAGGTGTGTGCGGAGGGGTCTCTGTGTGTGTGTGTGTGTGTCAGTGTGCGCCTGTATTGTTCCTTAGTGCTTTGCCTGATTGTTGCTCAGTGTTTTAACCCATAGAGAAAACTGGCTTCCTTTTGTGGCAATGATACTTTACGCTGGACAAGTTCTTGTTTGATTCATTCAAAAACTATTTCTTCAGACGCCCAACCCGTTCCTGAATGCTATTTACTTTTCTACTATATTTACAAAGGCGGTGTCACCAGGTCATAGAATGAAATATTTCCTTGGGGAGCCCCCCCACCCCTGGGGATATGAAACTTATCACCTGATTGACAATGGGCTTTGTATGTTCACGAAACTAAAAGAAGGAATTATTCAGCTATGCCTAGCGCACCCAGCTGGGCCCTGTTGCTAGGCAAGAGAGGGTGTGTGTGTGTGTGACTGGGCCGATGGGACTGGGAAAGCGGTCATGCTACAATAATCTTTAATATCTGTTCCTCCTGATCCATAGATCCATATGCATAGGGTGACCCTATGAAAAGGAGGACGGGGCTCCTGTATCTTTAACAGTTGCATAGAAAAGGGAATTTAATTTCAGCAAGTGTCATTTGTATATATGAGGAACCTGGTGAAATTCCCCTCTTCATCAGTTAAAGGTGCAGGTGCCCTGCCCTCTTTTAAATCTGGTCACTCTAGTATAGCTCCTGCACCTTTAACTATTGTGATGAAGAGGGGAATTTCACCAGGTTCCCCATATATACAAATGACACCTGCAGAAATTCCCTTTTCAATGCAACTGTTAAAGATACAGGAGCCCTGTCCTTCTTTTCATATGGTCACCCTACCTATGCAACCACAAGATGTACAGAAGGACAGCGCCACAAATGCATACAGCGTTATTTCCTGCAGCAAACCCGCGTAGTGTGAACGACAGATACATGCTTAAACAGTCGTGTACGTGTCGTGGAACGGACTAGCGATTCCTAACACGCGCGCATAGGTGTAAAACAAACTCTTCTGTTGCTTGTGCCTGATGTAGGGTAAGTTTGGAGGGACTGCAGGGAACTCAGAAAGTTTGAAGAATGGCATAATTAATAGCCGTGCCACGTCCTTCCTTTTCAGATAGCTCGGCTACAGGGTGAGCCCAGTTGTTAAGAGCAGCCACAGAGAGGACTAGTGCAAAATGAACAGCGAAGCTCAATACGCAAGATGCAGAGAGCACTCGAAGTGAAGCCGGCGGCCTTGAAAATGTCTGTGTGCAGTGATTTTGTGGAACACATCTGGAAGCCTGGCTCCTGCAAAAACTGCTTCTGCCCCAGAAACTTCCACCAACTGCAGACGCCCCCCGCTGACCTGGGAAGGAGCAGCGCACTCTTGCGGGATCTTAATGGAATCGGAGCCAAAGCGGAGAATTTGCCTCTGGAGGATGATGGCGTAATTCCCTTGCCTTACTCAAAGCCAACAATTGCCGTTAAGCCGACGATGATAAACTCGGATGTTGCTGACGTGTGGCCGGATGGGAACCTGAGTACCGATATCCCACAGGTAATAATTGACGAGGGGTGTGGCGAGTTTTACAAGGTCGCTTCCGCTGTGACATTTGCATTTGCCTCAGAGCAGTCCTGGTATTTGTTATGCCAGGAGTCTAAACTGGCATTCTTCTGCTTATCAGTAACGTAAGACACGCTGACACCATTTCGGGATACATTCCTTGGCAAAAAATCCTTTTGGATTTTAGGGGGAACTGGAAAAACATCAAATGCTTACTCTAATGCAAAGGGTCTAACTGTTGTCACATGAACTTTTGGGCAGCAGTGGGCTCACATAGGGGGTGTTTATACGACACTGCTTTGGAAGGGCAGCAGTTGAAAAGCCCACAGAATCGCTGCTGCAAGGCTAAACTGCTAACTCTAGATGGGGCAGGGGGGAGTGTGGGTTATCCGGCCATTAAAGTCCACCCACTGCCCTGCGTTCCTGTGCTTTCCCATCAGCGACAACAAAACAGTCAGCCTTTCAATTGGAACCTTTCGCAAGGGGGGGCTACGAATCAGCTCCTCTTCCTTCCATTCAGGCCTGTCAGGTGTTGATGGCAGCAACTACTGCTGGGCTCATTTTCTCCCCCCATCTCATCATCAGCCCCCTTCTTCCCTTGAGCTTGCACTCTGCCTGGCCTTCCAACACCCTATCTTGAACTCGAAGCGAGGTCACCACCGACAAAGGTCTCATCTACACCAAGCAGGATATTCCATTATGAAAGCGGTATATAGAAGGCAGGAGCCACACTACTGCTTTATAGCAGTATTGAAGTGCACTGATAACTGTTGGGGCCTGTTGGCACATACAACTTTCATCCCACTTTCATCGTGTTATATCCTGCTTGGTGTGGATGGGTCATGGGCCCCAACAGTTGTCAGTGCACTTCAGTTCCAGTATAAAGCAGTAGTGTAAATCCTGCAGTGTACTTCAATACTGCTGTAAACATAGGCCTTAGTTAGACCTAAGATTTATCCCGGGATCATCCCTGTTCATGTAAATGACACACAGGATATCCTGGGAGCAGGCAGGGACGATTCCGGGATGATCCCGAGATAAACCTTAGGTCTAGCTAAGGCCATAGTGTGGCTCCTGCCTTTTATATACCACTTTCATACTACTTTCATAGTGGAATATCCTGCTTGGTGTAGATGAGCCCAAAGGAAATACGGTGGTGGCCTCAGAGCAAAGGAAAAAGTCACGGTAAATCCATGACTTTTTAAACACGCAGTTTTGGGGGAAAGCCCCATGGTGGCTGTGAGTTGGCTGCTGTGTTATATAACCAATGTCGCTCCACTGTGCAGCCATCTCACAGTAAATAAGGCATACTGTATAGACATCCCCCTAGACTCAGGCCTCATCTACACCAAGCAGGATATTGCACTACAAAAGCAGGGTGAAAGCAGCATATAAAAGGCAGGAGCCACACCAAACAGGATATAGTGGTATGAAAGCGGTATATAGTATGTGTCATGGGCCCCAACAGTTGTCAGTGCATTTCAATACCGCTATAAATCAGTAGTGTGGCTCCAGCCATTTTTATACCACTTTAATAGTGGAATATCCCACTTAGTGTAGATGAGCAATCAGAGAACAAAACAGATACAAGCAAACTTCCTTTTGCATTTTTCTCTTCATCAAAACCATCTGAACTCGGCTGCTGTGAGATTCACCCAAGCGTCTTTCAGCCTGGCCTTTATTCCTTAGGGAACCACACCCCACACCCAGAATCCTTTTGGGGGGAGTTGAATTAGAATAGGCACAACGCCTCTGTAAAGAATGGAACACCCCAATGTTGACCAACTCCACTTATTATCCAACAATATGGGGAACTCTAGGGCCCTATGGACACATTCCATAGTTTAACTATGCGCTGTAAACATGATAATTGGCTATCATCAGCTGGTAGCTAGAGATGTCGTGAGCGTCCGCTTAGGTCTACAGGGAAAGTGGATGCCCCCTTATGGACTCTAGTGGATGCGTCCGGCACAAAGACGGACCCGCGCTTGAGCACTCACAAGCCCCCGAGAATGCTCAAGCATGGGTCCTCCTTGGCTTCTGGGATCGTGCCCTTTCCCCCACTGTGTTAATGGCCGCCACCATTAACGTAGCAGGGTAAGGGCCAAAGCCAGGGAGGGCCTGGCAGGGGCTCAGAGGGCCTGGTTAGTGGAGGCGGGTTGTAGCAGTGGCGGGGCAAGCACTCCCCGAGATCACCCACCACTACTGGTAGCACATCTTCCTCATATCCAAAGGAAACTTGTGACAGATAGCTGCACAGGAAGTAGCTGCCAATACAGCTTCTTCCTTCACATTTGAACATGATGACCCTGTGCTGCCAGCTGAGTGGGGAAGTGAGCGCATATTCAAATTGATTATATGTGATCATACTGCCTGAAGTTGCTCTCTGAATCTAAGGTGACCTGGATCTGACAAGTAGCTAGATGATACATTTCTTAGAAAGTTAAAGTTACTCAAAGGTCTCTGCAGGAAGAATGGAGTACAAAGGTAATAAATAAACAAATCCTCCTACAAGAACCATTACTGATTAAAATCTAGAGTTGGGAAAGCCTAGGTTCAAACATAAACTCTGTGATGAAACTCATTGGGTGACCACTTACCTAAGGGGGTGTAGTCAGGGTAAATTGAGAAATGGGGGGGGAATCATGTATTCTACCCTGAGCTCCTTGGAGGAAGGGCAAGATAAAAACACATAAAACAGCAGTAGGAGGAGCCCAAGAATGAAACCATCAACAAATCGGAAAAATAAAATTTGAAAAACCAAGCCATGTTGGATGGAACTACCACTCTTTGCCCCTTGGGACGGAGAAGCCCTGTGCAACAGTGATCTCTCCTTCTCTCTGTCATTGGGTTTTATCCAATATTAGTCCTACTTAGAGTAAGCCCATCGAAATGAATTGAACTTAAGTTACACTAACATTGGGTACAACCCAATATATGGGCAATGACATCACCATGATGGTGAAAGTAAGGATCACGGGGATTCTCTGATGCAGCCCCCATTGATTTATAGACACAGAGGGAAGCATCACTGTTGCACAGAAAGGACGTCAAACTATGGCATTAATTCCAAGACTGGTAGCATAGCATCTGGTGTGAGTCCCCCCCCCCCCGAAATCTGCTAGCAAAGAGCCAGTCTTAGTAGTGATGGATGCACTCACCTCTGTGTGGTCCCTGCGGGCACTTGCTGAGCCTCTGCTGTCACTCACACACACACCCCAGACCTATAGCGAGCCACCATTTGCTTTAAAATGGCGGTGTGGGGTTTTCCATAAAAGTAATATTGCATATCTGGCAGCCGAAAAGAAGCCATTTACGCAACATTGCTTTTATGGAAATCCCCAAGCCGCCATTTCTATGCAAATGATGGCTTTCTATGGGAGAGGGTGGCTGCTGGACCCACTTGTCAGGTGCGTGGCCGCTTGGCGAGCAGGTTAGTAAGTGCCCTGTGGCTTGGCGAATGGGGGCCGGGCGCAGGGGAGTCTGCCATGCCCCTGGACCCAGTTGGGCACACGTGACATCCCTAATTCCTAGCCACCAGAACTGAAGGCCCTCAAAACATCCACTCAGAGTGCACATAGGATATCTCAGTGAATGTGGTTTCCCACAAGGCAGCCTAATCCTTCAGTGGAAACCTAATCAGTGCTTCCACCTGGGATTTGGTTTGAATAGCTTCATCTTTTCCCACGCTGAAGGAAAGACCTGTTGCAAATATACCTTAAGATACAAAGGCTTTTGATGTTATTTCTTAATTTACAGTGTATTATAAGAAGGATGTCAGATAGAGATGTGTGAACAGCCTAGCCCTTGGAGAAATGTCACCATTCTTTTCAAGACTTCCTTTATGCTTTTCTTTCTCATTCCTCAGATCTTTTGCCCAAGCAGGAATGTCTGTATTTGCCTTGACATTTTGCCTTCGGCAAAATTTGCTGGCAACTTTAATTTTAGATAAAACTTATTAAGGAGAGGAAAGACCGGAAGCATGGGCAGAACAAGCAATTTATTTCATGCACTAACTTGAAAATGCTAGTATTACTAATTGGGTTCAGTTTCTAATGAGCCCAAGTTTCATCACAATCAGTTAAAGCACAGTTCACTGTTCAGTTACTTCCTTGTGTAACTGAAAGCCTTTTCAGGGAATCCATGAATTAATCATATCAGATAGTGCGGAGAAGAGGGAAGAAAAGGATTTGTGATGCTTAAGGGCTGCTGTTAGAATCCTAGAGAATTATTATTATTAATAATAATAATAATAATTTTTAAAAG
The DNA here is from genome assembly GCF_023053635.1 of Elgaria multicarinata webbii. Lineage (NCBI taxonomy): Eukaryota > Metazoa > Chordata > Lepidosauria > Squamata > Anguidae > Elgaria > Elgaria multicarinata. The sequence continues at coordinate 11,906,619 of NC_086176.1, forward strand.
CAGTTCTCTAGCCCTCTTTGTTGTAGAGAAAATGGGAAATTGTGACAGTGGTGTGCCCCAAAGCCACAACACTGAAAGGAAAAAGGAAGATATATTCAGGAACCTATATGTATTATGCTTTCAGATCTCGTGAATTCAAAATCTGTTTGATGTTTTTGACGGCATGGTTCGTGATTTTGAACTTCAGGGATGAGCAACTCAGGCATCCTTTGTCAGCCCAGCAGACTGGGAAACTCACCTTTGCAGGAAGTAGGGGATTTTTTTACATCTCATCATAAAATTGTTGCCTCGCTTTTTCTGCCCAAAGTTATGTGCTGCTATTTATATTGCTAAATTCAAATTCAAAATCAAGGGCTTCAAACTTGAACCAGCAAATTAGTCAACTGACACATTTTAGTTGGTTAACTGGTAAGAGCTGGTTTGATTGATTAACTAATGAAGGGCTTAAAACAGCTCAACCTAACTGCAACAGAAAAAAACTTAGCAACTTTTCCAGTAACTGCAGGAATAGTGTCAGCTAAACAGTAAGGGCTTCACCAAAGCTAAAATCCCACATCCTTACTGGACCTTCTGCTTCCAGACTCTTTGTGGGATTAAAATTGGGTCCTTTACATAGGCAGACATGTGCTTTGACTTCCTTTCTTGGTAAGTTCTATATGTTTCATTTTACAGCCACTAGATGGCTCTGTAGTCATTATCTCTGATCTTTTAAAGAGTGGGATAAAGAAAGCACGGGAGAGCTATGGAGGTTGATGGCGTCATGTAAAGGACCCACAAACTTCCATGAGAAGGTTCTTGTCTAACATTCTCATCTGGTCTGACCTGGGAACAAAATGAAAGGGTGGTATTATTCCAAGAGGGAGTCTTCTATATTCTTTATTCCAGCCATCCCCAACCTGGAGTCCTCCAGATGTGTTGGGATGTGTAGTCCAACTCATCTGGAGGGCACCAGATTGGGGAAGTCTGCTTTATTCTGTCCAAAAGATGGTTAAAAATGCACTAACTTGTTCATAAGTGTCCTTACCCTTAAGGGTAGTCTTAAAAAAAGTTTCTAAACAAAATAAATAAATGAATAAAATAAGCATCGTATGCCAAAGTGGTGGTATTTGATTATTATTGTCCCTTGAAAATTCCAAGCAATAATCAATAAATTTCCCACCAATAATCAATAAATTTTCCATATGCTTTACTGCAGGATTCACGTAAAAAGAAACCCACCGCTCTAGCAACGTGATCCTGTGTTTACTCAGAATTAAGTCCCATTGAATTAATGGAACTTACTCCCAAATAACCCCAGTATAGGATTGCAGCCATAATATCATTCTCGATAAGGCTGCAAAGGTGGATGGATGTATTCATTAAGAACAGACATCTACCTTTTTGTTGTCAGCAAGGACATCAGAGATGATCAATTAAAATTATTTCCCCGAAATAAACAGTATTGCTGTCATTCATGGGAAGAAGGCTGCCACATAGCTCTTTGAATTTCTTCCCGAGGCACAGGTTTTCCTTAATATGAATGATTTGTATCATGGGTAAGCTTTTGAACTGTCGTGACTTTGCTTCTCAATAAACCAGATGCCACTTTACAGAGAACGCCTACGCCTTTGTAATGCTTATAACAGATGAGGGCAGTGATAAGGCAACTCCTTTCTAAAGCAGGAGGGAAGAGAGGAAATTATTAGCCAATCTGAACTTGAGAGGAAAAATCCGTAGTGCTAAAATAAAATTGGGTTTCATCACATCAGGAATGTTAATGACTACTTTTCCAGCTTCTCCACTTTATTTGGGCCACTTGACTACATTCAGTTTAATCCCCCTTACTTAGGTGCTTACTGAAGTGGTTAAGCTGTATGTGGGATGCATGATTTAGGCCCAGTTCACACGTAACGAGAAGCCACCATGGGTGAATTTCTCCACGGGGCTTCTCGTCACAGCAGCACCTGACGTTTTTAATATTCAGAGGGCAACAGGGAAGTGGGGGGCACCATAGCTTCTCGTTACATGCAAGGGAGGTTTGTTGGGGTTGACAAGCCACTCAAAACTCCTAAAACATCCCATGTGTTCTAGGCTCAAGCAACCCAACAACCCACCCTTGCCAGGTTCACATGTAAAGACAAGCCACAGTGTATCGCAATCCAAATATTCAAAATAGCTGTCGCAACAAGAAACAGGGAAATTCACCCACAGTGGCTCCTCATTATGTGCAAGCCAGGTCTTGGACTTCAGATGACTCCTTACAAAAAAATATTCCTGGGAAACTGGCTTGTCAGGGAAATGGCTGGGCCTGCTCTCCTTGACATTTGTGCGGAGGGAATTTTTTGTATGGAGGAGCATTCAATCAGATGAGCTCCTAGTCTGAATTAGTACATCACAGCCCAAAGTTTACTAAGGACTAGACCTTCATAGTAAACAAACTCAGAGCAGTTCTACCTGTTATGCAGAATGAGATTATTGACCAAGGACCAAAGTTCGTGGTACTTTAACTGAACTAATCAGAAAGGAATACAAAGATTCTCCAAATGCGCTTTACATTGCAGAATTTACACAGAAGTTGACCTACAACGTAGATGTCCCACAAAATTGTTGCCTTCTGTCATCTGTATAACGTACTCAAATTTTAGCCTATCACCACTTTCTTTCTGGACACCCACCCCCAAACATTGGGCTATAAAATATTCCAAGAATCTATTGATTTTACCATTGGGGGTGTATTTATGTCACCAAAACCAGGCGATGATTTGGGGATGTAAAATTTCCCCATGGTTTTTCCCCCAAGAAAACCCACCCTAAGGAAGTGGGTGTCAATAGGTTGGCACAGACAATGGCATTTCATTGGGGAACATTTACCTCACAAGACATTGATTTCTTATGGGGTTTGAAAAATAACCCACAAGACCGGAAATGTTAGTTCTTCGTAGTAATAAAGTTTTACCTGAAGTTTTACTTTGACAGTTTATGATACTTTTCTAATATTTTGAGTTTAAAGCATACTTCTTCGGACATCACAGACACATTTCTGATTTTGGGGCATTTTACCATCCCAACAGCTTGGGGTAGTAAAAAATGCCCTCACAAGCACATTTGTCTATATATTTTTTACGAATTTTAGATGAGTGTTTTAAAGCTGTAGTTAGTTGCTACATCTGATTTCTTTTTATTCTAGAGTAAGTGTAGTGTTCCAGTCAGGATTAGAACTGTAACATGTAGGAATAGAAGGGATTTAACCCTTTCTGCCCCACTGTGATTCCTACCCAGATTAGCGCCACTACGCTTGCAATTTATATTCCCAATCCATTAAAGTAATGTGGGTATTAGGTGGCAGAATTCTGTACTACTTTCAGAGTAGATGAATGAACATATTTTTGTAATACTCATCAACATTAGAAAAAATGTAGTGAACTAGCACATCAGATAGAAGGCTCTCTGACATTCAGAATGTGTTGTTTCTGCTTTATGTCAGGGTGCACTCAAAAATATGATGCATGCACACGCAAAGTGATGCAAAACTGAATTGTATGGCCTCAATCTACCACATTCTGTATGATGTCTAGAATAATTCCTAGTCCTTCTGAGGTTTCATTTCTCAGAATGGATTCTTTCAGCCCTGGCCCAAGGTGTCTTGCCACCTGATATGAGAACGTATGTTGTGCTGCCTTGCACTGTTTCCCCTGCTGCTGCCTCCTCTGCCTCCTACCTCTTCCTCTGCCCTGTGCCCCTTTTCAGCTGTGGGACTCTCATGAGAGCTCAGCTGGATGTCACAAGATCTCGGTCAGGTGGCCGGATCTTGCAGCAACAGAGGGCATGGCTAGACAGGGTGATAGGTTAGGGATCGCCCCGGGATCATCCCTGTGTGTTCACATGATGCACAGGGGATCCTGGGAACAGGGAGGGATGAGTAAATCGGGGGGAGCACGAGGGTTGTTTTTTTTAATTGGATGATTTCCAAACTAATTTTTAAAAGTGGTGATAGGATGTTAGCAGAGCAGTAGCTGAAGTATTTTTGCCTTTCTCTCTCTCTCTAACTATCTGTATTTATCTTTGACCAATGCAGGTCAGCAAGAGGACAACATTCAGAAAGCACATCTTGATGAAATCTGGAGATGAACAAAGAGCATGCATTGACAAATTCAGCAACAATGTCATAAGGAAGTCTGCTGTTCAGAATGCTCCAAATGATAGTACTTCGCACAGCCGTCCAGTGATTGGTCCCTCTGGTTCTGAAAGAAGGGCAGAAAGAAATATCTCCTTCAGTAATATGACCTTTCTAAGTGATGTGGGTGCACAAGAGAATGGAGCTGAAATTCCCAGCAAGGAGAAGTTAGCCTTGCCATATTTAGGCTTCTGTCACAAGTCATCCATTTTTAGGGACAGATACGTTGCTCCTGCCATGGACTCTGAGAGGTACCCTCCCATCCACCAAAAAGGAGAGGCATCACTTTCAGAGAAAGCCAGTATATCCAATACCCCTGACTTAGAAAGTGAAGGTGGGGAGTACTGTTCTATTGCAGACTATTCCGGAGAGGCGCCTGTTCATCAGGGATTTGACAATACTAGCACCAAAGTGGAGTGGCCTGAAAATGAAAACCCGGTTTCTAAATTTCAGGGGCAGGACGCTGCAGTGATTGCAAGAGCCAAGTCCAGGGTAGTGAATTTCAGCGAAGGGGAAAGCGGAGTCTTGAATTCAGAACCGGACTATCAAAGGGAGAAACCTCCTCCACGTGATTATGTATATAACCGCATGTGCTCGGAAGCAGAGATATTAGCATTTCTTCCAGATGCGGTGCTAAAAAGCAACAGCCCGCTGGATTTCTCTCAGGGAAATGATTGCTGTCCGCTGGTCAGGGAATCAGAACCAATGGAAGGCAAGCGTATAGAAAATGTAAATCATTCTGCAGAGCAAGAGTTTTCCGGTCAAGTGGGCCCTCAGAATGAGCCTATCTATGCGGAGAGTACAAAGAGGAAAAAGGCGCAGCTAAGTAATTCCAACACACATCCAAGGAGTGATGCCTTGGCGTGTAGCCCATGTAAAGATCAAGAGGGTGGCCTTTGGAGAGAGAGGACTCTCCACTTGAGCTGTGAAAAGGAGTTTCAAGATTCTGCCACGCAAGTAGCAGCGACTATAACCATTATGGCAGCCCACACAGAAGATGACAACCGGACAATATTTCTTAGCAGCCCAGACTCAGCTGTTGGGGTCCAGTGGCCCAGTGTTAGCCCCACTGCTAATTCAGAGCCTGGAAAAACATCGCCTTTCTTTGAGCCCAGGGAGTTGCCACGAGCAAACAGCCACGAGATGGCTTCAAGGGAAAATGGCTCTGGTCTCCAGTCCCCAATAGGTAGCAAGTACATGATTGGTGAGACTCCAGCTATTCCCCCAAAGTTGTCCAAAGGCAGCCCACCTAGAAGCGAAGGGTCTCTCACACGATCAGTGAGTTCTTCTACTGCAGAAACCTGTGACAGCCCTGGCCATGAAGATGTTGACATTCCAAGCAATGGGGCTGACTGCCCTATCTCTGGGCCGTCATCCTCCCTGTGTTCACATGTGACCAGAATCTCTCTCGAAGAGCCCAACAGAAGTCTGTCTCCCTCAAGTTCTGAGAGAAGACAGAAATATCACAATCTTCCCTGGAGCAGGCAATGCAGGATAGAGGAAGAAGAGGAAGAAGAGCAGGGACTCTTGAAAAGTATGCCAGAGATGGAAACGAGGAATGGAGCAAGAAGTCCTCCGAGTTCTTCTAATTTCCATCAGGGGGGAAACTGCTCTTTACAAGAGAACAAGCTCGGAGGAATGAGCAAGTCAGCATCTTTTGCCTTTGAGTTCCCTAAAGACAAGAATGGAATGGAGGACTTTGCACCACCCCCTCCGCCTCCAAAGAAACAATCCAGGTACAGAAATGAATGTTAAATTTCAAAATTCTGGCCTTCTGGCGACAATTATATCTGTGCGTGTGTGTGTCCAGCCTTCCAGTGGAAATAATTTAGGAGTTTCCCTGAGTGGAAAGTTCATATTTTGATTCCTGAAGAAATATCCGTTAAACTGAAAAATCAAATAAATGGGTTTTTTAGTATCCCTATGTGCTAAATTACCACATTGGGGTACAGGTGGGGAAATATTACTACTATTACCGATTGACTTAGGGCTTATTTACATGACAGGCTTAAGTCCATTTAATTGTCAAGGCTCCCCATCTAAGAATCCTCACAAACAGCAGTTTCCAGAATTTCTAGTGGCAACCATGACAGTTATGCCTCGTTCTTTTTAATTATTATATGGTACACCTTTCTCTCTAACATGTTAGTCTGCTGCATGGATAGAGTGTTTAATGTGGAGGAGCATTTAAAAATATGGCCCAGCCCTTCCTGCAGACTGAAGTAGTATAGCCCACTATCCTACCAGCTTAGTCTACCACCTCATTCTCATCATCGTGGTTCTTAGTGCTGCTCGTGGAGAGTTCCAGTGAAGCCTTATCTCCAGATACAATAGTATTGATTTGAAAATGCAAGACAGCTTTATGTACTTTCTGTTTTACATAATTGTGGGCAATTTTGTGGGTGCCATGCCAGGTGGGAGGCTGTTTGTGTGAAGCAAATTTATTTATTTATTTAATTACATTTATATCCCACTTTTTTCCCTCCAAGGAACCCAATCCTCCTCCTCCTCTCCATTTTATCCACACAACAACAACAACCCTGTGAGGTGGGTCGGGCTGAGAGTCTGTGACTGGCCCAAAGTCACCCAGTGGGTTTCCATGGCCGAGTGGGGACTAGAACCCGGATCTACTGACTCCCAGTCCAGCACTTTAGCCACTACACCACACTGGCTCTTCACTACTCCAATTCCCACAGGGCAAATTCCCATGGCATTTAGTCCATTTCAACCAAACAGAAGAAATTGAGGGTAGCACTAATAAGTAGAAGAAACAAAGACCTGATGTGTGCTGGGGAGGAAATCATTATTTAAAAAAATGCTGTAGCCAAATAAATAAAATTGGCCAGCCCCTCCAGAAGAGTTATAGGCCCCTTTCAGCTCTACTATTCTACGATTTTATGAGTTGTAACCCAAAACATGTTGGGCTACAACATTTTTTGTCACTAAACTATTTCCTAGCACCACTCAGTCAGCTTTGGCAGATGGACAGTATAGAAATGAATTAAATACATAAAAATAAGTCATTATCTCTACCAATTTTAACTGGGCCAGTAAAACCCCTCCCTTGCGCACCTCATGGGAAACCCCAGCAGTGTCTTATGCAGAACAGTATCCAAATAGTTGTATTCTTCAGTGGCTACTACACTGCAAATGTAACATTTGAGTCAGACCTCAGTTTTGACTAATTTGGAAACTTTTTTTTTACTGAATAGCTGACAGATAAAACTGGTGTTTTAAACGAGTGAAGGGTGAATCAATAACCTTTTTGGAACACACACCCTCCAGTGAAAGCAAAAACACGTTGCTGGTCAGGAGAAAACAAATGTGTGTCTAAAAACGCTCACTGTTAACTTCATGTTCTGAGTAAAGCTATTTGAAACACTCTCTCTGCTGATTTACTTTACCTCCAGAGGCAAGGAGAAGGTCATCACAAGAGGCCTGTGATTCTTTCTTTGGAAGATCAAAGATTAACTATGGTTAAAGAATATTGTTCTTGGGAGAGAGAAGTTGTGGGGAATAATGAATTGGAAGAATAGCTCTTTGTTTTCCATGGGGAAATCCTCTGGATCTCTGTCCTGGTCCGTTGTCATGGGCTGGCAAAAGCCACACAAAGTTTTCCTTCTTTTTGCTCTTATAGCCACACAGACGTTTTAAATATGGGTAGACTATCACCTGTATTACAACGCTTGAATGGAATGTATTTGTAGGGACTGGACATGAAATGAGGAAAGCTTAACTAGTAGTGGATTTTTATGTGAGCTCCGTTCATTTCTGGTATTGGAAACAAATTCCTGTGATTTGAAGAGTATGACCTAGTCTCCGCTTAGTGGATCTTAAGGTTCTAGCAAAAATCGAAGTAGATCTTCCAGACTTGAAGTTGGCTCTCCCTTGATCTATAAGACATTAGACTGAGAATTCTGCATACGCTGTCCGTTTGTTTTCAGGTTCAAGTAAACTTTAATGCCTTACACCAAGGGCAAGCAGAAAGCACATTGGGATCCACTCTGGTGCCCTTCAGATGTGTTGGACTGCAACTCCCATCTTTCCCAGGCAGCATGGCCAATGGTTATGCATGCTGTAAGTTGGAATCCAACACATCTGGGGGATGTGTTGGATTCATCCTTGCAGTAATCCATCATACACAACCCTGTGATTTGTTCCCTTCTTGGAAAGGCCCCATTGTGTTTTAATGAGACAGCGCCATTTAGTGGCAGAAAGATCCCACGATATCAGAATCATACCACATTATCTGTGTGTTTTTTCAAATGTGTGATATCCAGGGGATAGCGTGGGAGACATCCTGGCTATTGATGACATCATGTAATGGATCCACAAAACCAATAAATCACTCATTTAGGGAAGCCCAGAGAAGGCTGCACTAGCAATCGCTGGATGATTTGCAGTACGTTGCCAAGGGCTTCTGGCTCCCAATGCTTAAATAATAGCATTGCATCGAGCTCCAGTTGGAAGGCTTTAAGATTCTAGTAAAAAACACACAAAGTAGATCTCACAAGCCTGAAGCCTGTCTACCCCTGCCCTAAATAGTGTGGCTCCACGACATCTAAAGAATACCTTTTTCCATATGGTCATTGGTTTCTCCTTTTCTGGGGATCAGAGGGGCTGTGGGGAGGAGGCACACCGTAGGGTGACCATATGGAAAGGAGGACAGGGCTCCTGCATATTTAACAGTTGCATAGAAAAGAGAATTTTAGCAGATATCATTTGTATATATGGAGAACCTGGTGAAATTCCCTCTTCATCACAACAGTTAAAACTGCAGGAGCTATACTAGAGTGACCAGATGCAAAAGAGGGCAGGGCACCTGCAGCTGTAACTGTTTTGATGAAGAGGAAATTTCACCAGGTTCTCCATATATACAAATGATATCTGCTAAAATTCTCTTTTCTATGCAACTGCAGGAGCCCTGTCCTCCTTTCCATATGGTCACCCTACCACTGGCACACCATCCTATGTCTCACTCCCCGTGAGCTCCATTACATGTATGTTGCCCACTTCCAGAGAAAGGGGGAACTATAGCAGCATATCCAGTCACACCCCAAAGTTCTTACTTGGGAGCTGAGTTCCAAACTGGCTTCTGGGTTACATCATCTGTCTCGAAGCTGAATTTTGTAAACCGTTGAATAAATCAAGGAATTTGTAAACTGCCCAGAGAGCTTCAGCTATTGGGCGGTATAGAAATGCAATAAATAAATAAATAAAATCCTGTATTTCCAGATATTATAGTTCTGAATTTCTGAACTCTTGGGTTGTAATGGAGCAGCAGAAGGGATGTTGTGAAAGAACCTTGGTTTCAATTAATGGTCGGTGAGCAAGTAATCCCACAAAATGTAATCATCCATTTTGTGTTGTGCTAGGCGGGAAGAGGGGGGTGGGGAATGAATCTCCCTATGTTACCCAGAAATATGCTGCAGGCAACACTTAGAAGGAGGGGAAGAGGGTTGACTGAGAGAGATGGGAAGTAATTGGCAGTCATTTAGTTATTTTTAGTAGGTAAAGTCATGACCCCTTTGAAAAGGAAGCTATAGAACAGCCATATAAAATCACATTGATTGACTTCAGCCTTTTCTCCCTACAAATTGAATTTTTGACTGAAGGCAACTCAGATGTTCTTTATAACCTAAATTAAGGCTGCAGTTCTTTGCATATTTAAAACATCTGGAGGGCACTAGGTTGGGGAAAGCTGAGATATGGGTTGTTTGTGATGTCCTCATGCATTTGAAGTGTTCTAGCCTTCTCTAATTTCTTTCTACTTTGAAGAAAAGTCTTTCCAATGTTATCTTTCCTCCCCTACCCCAGTTGTACCCAGAGAGAAATTGGGAGCTAGCCTCCAGCTTCTGCATTTCCTTTTCTAAAGATGTTTCAGTCTTACGGGATCAAGGAAATCCCAAATAAGCATAGGATATCTCCCTCATTGGTTGTAATAGGGATGGGGGGAAATTTTGTTTGGTGCACATGTTTAAGTGAGCTGACCTATTTCACCTGTCCTGTACTAATATGCAGATTGGCAATGCAAGGATAATGCACTTCTCTGAATTTTGTAATGCAGTTCTCTGCTTAAATTTTCTGTAGAAAAATGCACATATTACAGAACATTGCATAGAAAAATGCAAATGTTAGGGAAAGTTGTGTATGGAGAGAAATGCAAATTTCCATGCATTTTTTTAAAAATTCACAGATGGATGCAGAAACTGGACAGAACAAACTTACTGTATTTCTTTGATTCTAAGACAACACAAATAAATAGAAGGCAGTAGTTCTTAAATGACCAATATAAATAAGGGGCCTGAAAGCACACAACTACCCAAACCATCAACTTACAATGCTGGAAAGAACAAAATAGAATAAGAACAAACCTTATTTACAATATATCTGTGAATATATGTTTATGTACTGATATTATTGCCAAATGTGTCAAATATACTAAAGTGTGATTTTGTTGGGCTATGTTATAGACTTGTATAGTCTTTAAGTAGGAATATCATTCCAATTATTGGTTTATTGTATTATAGTACCCAACACCACTATTATTAAACAACTATGGGATACATCAGCCTTTTTGTAACTTTTGTATAATAATAAATGGGTTTCTTGCTGATCATCTCTCTTCACTAGTGGTTTTGGTAGTTGTCTGTTTTCAGGCACCTTATATATATTGATTATTCGATTCTAAGACGCCATTGATTATAAGATGCACACTAATTTCAGTACCACCAACAGGAAAAAAAAGCTTTGATTCTAAGAAATAATAAATGCACCTGCGATTCTAAGACGCACCCCGTTTTTAGAGATGTTTATATGGGGAAAAACTGCGTCTTAGAATCGAAGAAATGCAGTACCGTTGAATAAATGTGAAACTGACAGAGACCAGAAATAGACTGATTTGTTCATCTGTAGCTGTAAACCTGCTACAAAGAGAGCAAAGGGAATGATCATACAAGCCCAAGACCTCTTCCAGTCTGTCCTCTGCCCACAGTCGTGGGAGAAAATAACTGCTGAACAATTTCCCAAAACTCAGGTTCCCCCAAATGTTTTGGGGAAGTGCAGGGCATGGAAAAGTGAAACCAATTATTAGGTATCACTGCCCACTTGTTTCATGGTTCTAGTCCTGCCGTCAATTTCGAAGGCAGAAATAAAATCCAGGAAGATTTCCCCACTGTCTTATATCTGTGCCAGGAAAAGCTTCACCTTCTTCATTTTTGGGGGCCTATCAGATTGCTGTTAAAGGCAGAGGAATAGAATAAAGAAAAAAGGCAGCAGCGCTTCACACCAGCAGCATTTTCAGATCAGATACACATTAAATCTACTAATAAGAAAACTTGGTTGGGTGTGAAAGAGAAATGGTTTAAAATGACTACCAGCAATAATTCTAAAATGTGTCAAGTAAAAGAAACGGTAAGGAAAATTTATGGAACTACCAAACGAGCTTTAAGTTTTATCAGAAGAAATGGGAAAGAGAATTGGCTGAGACTATTCCATATAAAATCTGGATATTTATGGCAACATGTCCTGAAAATCACACAGTATATAAATCTTTGGATAAAGCCTTCATCTAGAATCATAGAATAGTAGAGTTGGAAGGGGCCTATAAGGCCATCGAGTCCAACCCACCGCTCGATGCAGGAATCCACCCTAAAGCATACCTGACAGCTAGTTTAGGGTATTTCTCTTTATCAAAATTCAGTAGAATATCTCTACTAGGTTATGATAAACTGTGGGAGATGTTGAGTGCTCAAACATTTGCTCACTGTTTTTTGGGAAATGTTCAAAAAGTAGATAGCACCAGCTATCAGTACTATAACATATCAAAGAGACAATTGGTTATATTATACCATTAAATCTGCTCCCCCTATTTTAAAATATGCAGTAGTGTTCAAAAATATGAAAATAATTGTCCAGCTGTTAATGCTGCCAAGAATGGCCATTGTCCAAGGATAGGGGGAAAACACCACTTGTAATGGGTTGATATATGATCGCTCTGATTAAATTGATTAATTATATACATGTCAGAGGAGAATGAAAAATGCCTTGTTTCTAAGGAAATGGGTTTTATTCTTAATGTTCTGGAATAACAACATTCATAGGAAGCTGCCTTATCCTCTATGTATCCTCTCAAATGCTTTCTAGGGATAACCACCTGAAAAAGATCAATTGCAACTTTAAAAGTAATAAGCTTGCCCTAAAATTGTATTTGCATTTGGCATCCATTCATGAGCTTACAAAATGGAACATTTTCCACGGAAAAATAAAGCACTGGAAAACTTTCCATTTTGGAAAACTTTTCGCCCCACACCACTGCTCCTTTGATAGCTGTGTTGGAGAGGAATTTCAGTGAGATGCAGCTTGTAACGTAAGGATCAAGAAAGAGGCATTATTACCTCTGTGGATGCTTCCAGGCGGAGGGCTCCTAGCACTAACGGTCAAAAGGTATCGTGGAACTATTCCGTCTTTTCTTAATGGATGTTTTTCTAGAAAGAAAAACAGTGGAAGAAGCAGTGGGAAAACACAGGACGGCTACAAATTGTGGGTGGCAACACCTGCATTCCTTGTAAAATTCTGTGAGGGAGGGAGGACCGTGGGGGGTAAAAGCCTTATCTGGAAGCACCTGGGACACAGCTGTGAAAGGTTCAAGGAGAAGGCGCCGTCGCTCAGTGTTTTGCACATATAAGGGCCAAGGAGCTGTTCCCTGGCTTTTCTAGGGGAAGTCCTCTGTTTGCTTTGGAGAGGCTCTGCCCAGCTGGATGGACCAAAGGTCTATCTCTCTAAAAGGCCAGCTCCTTCTAACAACTGAGCGTTACCTGTTGGTCGGAACATTCATGCAAGTAAAACAGATGCTGCATTGGAGTTCCTATCTTTTAGCTTTTTAACGCAATCAATAAAGTATAAATGAGATCCGACCAAACATCTGTTTAGATCAGCACAGAATCTTTCCAAAATGGAGGAGTGGCAAGATTTTATGTACTACATTTTTTTCAGGGTTTTTTTTTTTTTTACTAGTCATCTGAAATTTTGTGGGGTTTTTTTTTATCGTCGATAAGAAGCTTTTAGGAGAAGTATAGCAGCCAGCCATTTTGCTTTTTTCCTGAGGCTTCAGTAACTTTCCATGCCCCCAATTGGAAGCATAAAAGCTAAATTGGTCTTATCAAGTGTTGCCTAACCTATACCCGTTAGCAGCTATTTGTAAGTATGCCTACAGTCCTCCGGCTATGAAGGGGACTTTGCAAAGATCAGTATTGAAGAGATAATTACGTCCTTTGGGCCTTTAAAATAATTCAGTGCCCAGTGCAAAGTGTTCCATCATCAAACACCATGGAATTATGTTCATTGGAACACGGCCACCTGTGAGAATACCTGAACTGTTGCCTTTCATAACAAACTTTCATTAAGCCTTGTAGTCAGTGAAACTAGAAATGCCTGACGCACTTCCCCAACCTGGTGCCCTCCAGATGTTGAACTACAATTCCCAGTTGGGGGTTACGGTCTAAGACATCTGGCGAGCAGCAGGTTGGGAAAGGCTGCCTTAAGGTATTAAGCTTTTATGACTTTCTGTCTCGACTAGAATCAGGGGAAGTGACTCTTCATGTCTTTGAAATGTTTTCGTTGTTCTGTTTTTTTACATGTAAACATCTTCCATTTTCCTTTTGATGTACAGTTTGTTTTATAAAATATAGTGGATTGTATGTATAAACAAAATTTCATAGAATCATAGAATAGCAGCGTTGGAAGGGGCCTATAAGGCCATCAAGTCCAACCCCCTGCTCAATGCAAGAATCCACCCTAAAGCATCCATGACAGATAGTTGTCCAGCTGCCTCTTGAATGCCTCTAGTGTGGGAGAGCCCACAACCTCCCTAGGTAACAATTTCTAAATTGTTCAGTTGTCTTTGGGTAGAGAAAACCTTAGAAGGGAAGCAGAATGTCTTTCCATGGAAAAGTCTCCAACTTCAGCAACAAAGTCTGGTTTTGAGGGTTTCCCCTCAATGGTCTCTACTTTTGAAAAGGATCTTTGCTTTATTCACATGTGAAAACAGCTTGTTCTAGAAATGGTCATATTAATGTTCATTTGTTAGGCTTGGTTCACAGGGACTCCTGCTTTATGTACTTTGGAAAGCGTAGCAACTTAATTGTACCGGTTTCCTGAGCTCTGCCAAAGTGTTAGAACTGGCCTTGCATCTCCTCCAAATTTTCACGCACTCCCTCAGGCTTTGTGTATTTGGTAGTCCCCTTGCCTGTAAACTGTAAATGAAGCTGGAAAATTGAGCACACTTTCCACATTTTTGATCTGGATGAATGTTATATTTTCCCTCTCATTTATAGATATTGAAATGGGTAAGTCCTGGTGGATGTTATGAATCCAAATTAGGTCTGCAATCCTACTTGGGAGTAAACCTCACTGAATTCAGTGAGACTTCTGAGTAGACATGAATAGGACTGTGCTGCTGGAATGTTTAATAATTTGCACCTGCCTCACCTGAATGTTGCCAAGAGCTTCGCTAGTTTCAAGGACCGCAGTTGACTGAAACCTTTGTCTCAAGCTGCACAAACAGAATCTCCGTCATTCCAAATTTTACCGCATGAGCCACTTTTCTGTGCCACATTTTAGGGTAGCGAAATGCAGGAACGAAAGGGGGGAAACAGTTTCTACCTATCTCTTATTTTGGTTTTTGTCATTTAAATGGGTCACACGCTTCTCTGTGCGGCCTCAGAGAACAGGGTTTGCTCATGTTCAAAGGTGAATGAGGTTTCATAGCCCAGTGCATCATTTCTTTTAGAGGCTACGACAAAGAGGCTAAGGTGGCTGTTAGTTTCTTGCATCCTTCTGAATTGACTGGACTGGTAATACCATATCACCATTTATTTATTGCAGATTCTCTCCATTACAAATGGACAAACTTTTAAATTTCGCAGAACGGTGTGCTCCCTCCAGTATTCGAGGCAATAAACCTGTGTGCACCAGTTGCTGGGGAACATGGGTAGGAGGGTGCGGTTGCACCAGGTCCTGCTTGTTCATCCCTGGCTGATGGCTGGTTGGCCCCTGTGTGAACGAAGTGCTGGACTAGATGGACCCTTGGTCTGATCCAGCAGGGAACTTCTTAAGTTCTTATATTTCCAGAAAGAGGAGGGGAGAAGTCCATAAATGGAGAAGGAAATTATGTGGCACTTAGAGGCTAAGGGGGTTCTTCATATGAATTGTTAGGTGTAGACTAGAGGCTTGCAACCAACATTTTGGCTGGTAATTTCCAACCTGTACACACTCTACCCAATCAGAGGGACGTGGAGAATTTTTCTTTCTCTCCGCCTCCCACAATGCCCATATGGGGCCTCTTCTCTCTTCCTTCAAATCCCTCTTCAAGTCACTTTTCCCCTGATACCGTGGCTTAACCCTTTAGCCGTCACCCTCAACTGAAATGAAGATGAGGACATGTAAGTGCATTTGCTCACTTCAGAGCTTTTTCAGGCGAGCATTTTATTGCACGCGCACGACTGGCCACTCACGGTTGTTCACAGGACATTTTGACGACGCAGTGAGCCTGCCGTACATCTCCCGCTCCTTCTGCTCTTTTTTCCGTCACAAAATAAGACCCAGAAAATCTGATATTTTGGGGGCTATAACAATACTTGCTACCATTTCCTGCTGTGTATAGGAGAAGCTGGGCGATAAAAACGGCCGCTGAATGGGCCACATGGTTGTTGCTTGCTTCCTCATTCTTCCCCGTGTGAAGAAAGAGGAAGCTGCTTGTCCCTATTGTGGAACAGAAGCGGGAGGCAAAATGACGGTAGGGAAATGTGATTCCTCCCCCCCCCCAATCTGATGATCCTCTCAGTCTCTTGCCTCCTTTTTTCATTTGTTTTCACAGATTTCAACATTTGCAAAAAGCTAACGACAAAATTCCCTTTAATTTCCCTCCTTTGATCCAAGGCCCCCATTCCCCGCCCCAGGCTTCTCATTTATTCTCTACCCCAATGACTGAAAAGGTATATTATGTAGACCATTCTTCCCCAACCCAGTGCCCTCCGGAATTATGCATGGTGGGGAGGAAGTGGACAGAGAGACATTTTTCTCCCTTTCTCGTAATACCAGAACCCCAAAAGCTGATTGGTGGGAGATTCAGCATAGATAAAAAGAAGTACTTCTTCACACTGTGCTTAGTTTAAACTATGGAATTCACTTCCGTAAGATAGAGTGATAACCATCAATTTGGATGGCTTTAAAAGGGGGTTAGACAATTGCATAGAAGAGAAGGCTATCAGTGCCTACCTTCAGTATCAGAGGCAGTACACCTAGTATACCAGTTGCTGGGGAACACAGATGGGAGGGTGCTCATGTCCTCGTTGTGGGTTTTCTTTGGGCAGCTGGTTGGCCATTGTGTCAACAGAATGCTGGACTAGAGGCACTCTTGGTATGTATTATGTATTATTTCATTTACATCCTGCCTTTTTTCCTCCAAGGAACCCAAGGCAGGGTACATAATCCTCCTCCTCTCCATTTTATCCTCACAACAACAATCCTGTGAGGTAGGTTGGGTTGAGAGTCTGTGACTGGCCCAAAGTCACCCAGTGGATTTCCGTGGCCAAGTGGGGACTAGAACCCGGATTTCCCAACTCCCGGTCTGATACTTTAGCCACTACACCACTCTGGCTCTGATCCAGCCTGACTCTTCTTTCATTCTTCTGTTCTTATTATGTTCTTAGGTGTTTGACTGCAACTGCCATAATGGCTATTGACCCTGCTGGGTGGGAATTATGGGAGTTGCAGTCCCACACATCTAGGGGCTGCCTATACAGCTCTGGGTTGCTTCCACCTTAAGTAAAACCCCATGCCTTCTCTACAGCAGGGTGTCAGCAGCTAATCCCAATACAGAGGGTGGGTGTGGGGTTCCCAGTGGCCCACAAGGCCTAACTTCTACCTGGGCGAACCATGACCAATCAGGGGTCACCACCCACCCAGGAACGCCTCTGCCACAACTTCAGAGTAAGGATAGATGGTAGATGCTCTGTCACTCCTGGGGGGAAAGTTAGGGTAGGTCTCCAACTTTTTAAAGCCGCAGCTTCACAGGAAAGCCCCACGTTTAACTGACGCAGTGCCACCGCGCGCCCACTGCGGGGCTTTCAGACCTAGGCAGCCCCCCAGAGGGTGCCAGGTTGGCGAAGATTGATGTATAAAGAAGAGATGAAAGATGATGATGGTGATGCAAATAATGAAGGAGATAATGTTATCCTATGTCAGGCTGCTGATAGCATTGACTCACTGTACCACAAAGAGTGACAACATGTTTTGTCATATTTTCTGAAATTTATCCTTATTTTGTAATTTCATGTTTTAGAGGGGGGGGGATTCCTCTTTCCCTCCCTTGGTTCTCTCCTCCACTGTTGGAATTTAAGTTGTACGCTGCCGTGGGATCTCTCTGTTTTTTTGCTTGTAAATTAAATAAATGCCTCCATAAGCCTGCTACTCTGAAAAGTGCCATGTGCTTTTATGGTGCTGTATAAAAAAATAAGTAATACTTTGCCGAGAGTGCTGGAGGTTATACTCTGGCATGGCAGGCAACATCTAAGACCGAGAGCTGCTGTTTCCCAAGCAGCAGTGAATTTCTATTTTCAGTTTTATCCCTATTCAGAAAGTGCATTTTGCATAAGGCACGAGGACAGTGGGAATAAAGAGGGATCTCCTCACATATGACTTCACCACAATCAGTGCTGCTGTGCTTTGTGAAGGCGGCTAGCTGGCTTTTGGCAATACTTTCCAGTCCTGAAATGCTGCCAGTGAAGGCTTGGGTTGCTCTGACGGCGTTGGTGTGAGACATGTACGCTAGGATGTCAGACCCTCCTGAACAAAAGTTTGACCTCCTGGTTTTACACCATTTGCTGGGATGGTGAGTTCCCTGCGCATAGCAGGTTGGTAGTGCTGCTCATTTCTGCTGCTTGATGCGGTATTTTTGTTGAGTTGGTTTTATTTTATTTGCTTTTTAGATATTATTTTAAATCTGTATTGTGGATTTAAATAATTTTGTTTGCTGCTTTGTAGAACTTTAGGTTGAATATTTTCATAAATAAATATTAGCTTGAACACAAGTATTTCCGTGTGAATGGATTATGAAAGCAGCAATTCTAGACAATCCTAAACCCTGTCAAAATCAGTGGAAATGGTTTGAAAGCAAACATGCATATTATTGGACTGTTACTATATCACCCCCTTTCTGCAATATAGTGTGTTTGAGGGGGAGAGAGAGAGAGAGAGAGGAAGGCCCTTTCTCTAACCTACGGGAGTAGATTAGAGAGAAGCCCTAAACAAAACTGTTGGTCTGGGGAAAGGGTTATTGGATGATGAAGATACATATGATATGAAGATATTTAATCTATCGATCTTATCCCTCCTGAGATGGTAAAAAATAAACTAAGCAGATATGGGAGGCCACCATTTAGTCATGGCTTTAAAAAACACACATTGACAGGTCTTTGACACTGGCTGCATTCACAAATAACGCTAAGCCAGGATTTGGCTTGCCCAATTACATTTGAATATTTGAATTATTATTATTATTATTATTATTATTATTATTATTATTATTATTATTTATTTATTTATTTATATAGCACCATCAATGTACATGGTGCTGTACAGAGTAATACAGTAAATAGCAAGGCCCTGCCGCATAGGCTTACAATCTAATAAAATCATAGTAAAACAATAAGGAGGGGAAGAGAATGCCAACAGGCACAGGGTAGGGTAAAACTAACAGTAAGCAACAACCCATGGTTTATTTTTTTGACCAAAACTCCCATTTTGAAGCCATGAACTCAGTGAGGCTTACCTTTAAGTAGACAGGCATGTGATAGGTTGAGAAGACTTGACCAGAACATGTTCAAGTGTTCAGTTAGGTTATTTTAGACTCTGGACTTAATTGCCTTCCAACACCCCTCCCCTTTCAAATGATAATGATCCTGTTCTCACGTAATGACAATTCTTGGTTTGTATAACCTAGGAATTTTCAGAACCAAGCAGCAGCAAGTGCGTTCGCTGCCTCCCACACACTCATTGCTTCCGCTTTCAATCAACAACCCAGGAAAGGCCCGTTACTGTGTTTTTATCAAACCTGGAACTGTGGCTTGTTTGGAGGTTAAACAACCCAGAGTTTACCCAACAATCACCCATAGTTTATTGTTGGGTTAAACTCTGGGTTGTTTAATCCCTAAACAATCCGGAATTCCAGGTTCAGACATCACAATAACATTGTGGGTTATTCCTGGGTTATTAATTGAAAGTGGAAGCGACGTGTGCGTGAGGCAGTATGCTCAGTCACTTCTGCTTGGCCACAACAATTCCTAGCTTAAACAATTCAGGAATTGTTGTTTCGTGTGACCCAGGTCAATGTTTATTCACTTACTTCACAAAATGGTTAGCCAACCTTCTGCTAACCCAGAAGGAGGCCCTTCTGCTCATTTGGCTGAGGTAGATTTCTGCCTCAAAGTCCTGCCTGGATGGCACCACTTGATCTGTTATTCTGTTGCAACAAAAACAAGACTTCCTCAACCTGGGGCGCTCCAGATGTGTTGGACTGCATTCTGGGAGTTGTAGTCCAACACATCTGGAGCGCCCCAGGTTGAGGAAGGCTGCCTTAAAGGCTAACAAATGTATTCTGGCATAATCTTTGCGGACTAGAGTCCCCTTCTTCAGATACATGTTATCCACTGTAGGCAGGTATATCGACACATACACACGGGGGTAAAGAAAAGAATGTCAACAAGTGAGATCAGATGGAAATGAAATGCCAAAACATTCAGTCTGTACAATAATATATATTATTAAAGGGACGTCCAGCAAGTCTTAAGGCTGAAACCTTTAGTATGTTTGCTTGAAAGTAAGTTCTACTGAAATCAAGGGGAGCTACATAAATGTGTTCGGGATTGGGGAATAAGTTGTTTTATAAAGAGATATTTCTATAGTGTGAAAAAATTACATTGCATTGTGGAGCAATGGAACTCCAAATCCTGTCCTCAGTGCATAACAGCTTGATAAGAAAATAATTTATGCAAGGTTTTGGTATGTTCTTCAGCTACTGATAAAGAAATGCTGGATAGGTAGGGGTTTGTTGTTTTTAACGAGGAAGATGGCTTGCATCTTGGAAATGAGCTCTTCCTTTCTTGCAAGTTATTAGCACAATGCTTAGTTGCTTTTTCCAAAGGCACTGCGTGCAGAAAATCCATGGCTTTGCCTTCTGCATGTAGAAACTGCCATGCTATAAAGGGAGGAGTCCTGCACAGCTTAGTAGAATAGATCTGTAGGATTTGTTTTGTTGTAAGTTGCAGATATGAGCACACCAGGGGTGTAAGGACGAATACATGTGAACATAACTCTCAAAGAATATTGTTCCTAACTTTGAAGCAACCTGGAATGCCTGCCTTTAAGTAATGTGCTTGCAAGAGAACACTCCGGCTTGCATTTGAAGTGGCAATTTTGATACTCTTGGGCAATATTTACTTAGGAGTAAGAGCACCAGCTTGCCACCAGGAAAATAGTATATTGGTATACCTTCTCAGAAGGTAAATTGTTTTACTTCTTATATTTGAGTCCTGCTTTTCTTTTGCTCAGAGCAGCTTACATAATTCTCCCAAGAAGTCACCCAGGCTGAGTTTTGTCTAACTTTAACAACGTAACAGCATAGCATGCTGAAACCCTTCTCCTAATTGCCTGGTCTCCTCTCTTTTGTCTGTGGTTGCTCCTATGCCACTCCACATGCATATATTACAAATGCACACACACACACACACACACACACACACACACACACAAACACACACTCACTCTATAGGGACAAGAGAAATGGGGAAGAAGAAATTGAAACATAACTAACTGGATCACAGGGGTTTTGAAGAACATAACCACGTTCTTCAAAACCAGATGGAGGTTTCCGAGGGAGGCTTGAAAAGCGGCATCCAGGGAGAGTGCCCCCCCCCCAATTATGGAATGGTCTCCCCAACGAGGCCCACTTGGTGCTAGCATTGTTGTCTGTTCAGCACTAGGTTAAGACCTCCCCCCCCCCCCTCGGATATTTGGCAGCATATGGTGAGTTTAAATCAGGTGCTAGATTTGCCTTTTGGTTATGGTTGATTGCTGAAGGTTGTTTTCAGATATATCTTGTCTCTGTGTATACAGAATGTTTGTATATTTTTATGTAAATGTTTTTAAACTTTGTATACTGCATTTTTAATCGTTTTTAATCTTCTGGCATGTCTACACCTCCCGGTGATCTGGGAGGGAGAGGGGAGGATCTTGCAATATGCTGATCGCGGGATCCTCCCCCTGCATTCATACACAGTGCGCAACATCCAGGGAGGAAGGAGAACGTCGCGCCCGCCATTTATTTATTTTTTAAAGATGGGAGCTGGAGCGAACCTGCACTCCAGCGCAAAAGTATATATATATAAAAAGCCCCAACCCCGCTCCCCAACCCCGATGGCCCTGGACTCTTCCCGTCCCGGCTCCTTCCTTCAGATGACCCCGCTACTTGTGGGAAAGCTGGGACAGCTGGCCACACAACCTGCGATCCTTGGGATCGTCCCGGGATTGTGGGAAAAACCGAGAAAAAAGGGTATGGCGATATCCCAGGGAAATGGAGGGATCATCCCTCCCTGCTCCCGGGATCCCCTCTGCATCATGTGGATACACAGGGATGATCCCGGGATGATCCTTGGGATATCGCCTAGTGTAGACACGCGCTTCATAAACATCCCAGAGAACTTCGGCTATGGTACAGAAATGTTGTTGCTGTTGTTACTATTATTATTGATGATGATGAATCATATGTCTAGTATGAATTTACTGTGTTTTCATGTTGTATTCCCCTACCCCCCTCCTCCCAATCTCTAGGCATTTTCTGAAAATGAACAAAAGTAATTCTGAGTTGGAGAAGCTTAACAGCGATTCAACAGAAAACCTCAGTCCCGCTTTACAGAGGATTCACGTCACTTTCACAGGCGGCTCCACCGACAGTTTGAATTTGGACACAAATGCATTCAGCAATGGAGGTAGGTAAATTTCAAGTATTGACATGGTATTGTGGTGCTTATGGATGAAACACACTCTGCAAATGTAGTGGTTTTCACACCCCATTTTTCCAGGTGATCCGAAAGGAAATTGACCCTATAGCTACTTTAGAATTTCCCAGGGAAGCTACATGATCAGTCTCTGTTGGAGGAGAGAACACTGAAGTCTTTCATAACACTGCAAGTTTACAGTCTGAGCAGGTATCACAAGGATGCAGAACCAAGAACACAGCAATCCATCCCAAACCAACAATACAACAACACTTACATTTGCTTGCCAGCTCTAGATATGTACAGATGCTTTTCTCTCTGTCTACATTTAAATTGCCCCCTTTCCCAGATCTCTTGAGTTAAGCAAAGTTGTTCCACAGCCTCTTCCCACCCAGCTGAGGTGTGTTTGGCCTATCTTAAATATCCATAATGTACTGCATTGATTGCCCATTAATTAGCCTTCTTTCTTAGTTTCCAAACCAGATGGATACTTTGAATAATAGGGTGGATTCCTGCATTGAGCAGGAGGTTGGACTCGATGGCCTTGTAGGCCCCTTCCAACTCTTCTATTCTATGATTCTATGATCAACACAGCCACAAGGTGCCATCCTATCCCCAATGCGCTGTTTAACATCTACATGTTCGGAGGCTAATAATCCGGAGGCATGGGGCATGGGGCATGGGGCAGGGTGCTATCAGTAATCCGGAGGCATGGGGCAGGGTGCTATCAGTATGCTGATGACACCCAAATATATTTCTCTATGCCTTCAATAACAGCATCAGCTGAGGATAGTGTGTCTCCTCTGAATGAATGCTTGGAGGCAGTAATGGGCTGGATGAGGAAAAACAAACTGAAGCTGAATCCAGACAAAATAGAGGTGCTTGCTGTCAAGGGCTCTGACCTAGGTTTGGAGGTGTGTCAGCCAGTTCTGGATGGGGCTACATCCCCCTGAAAGACTGTGTTCGCAGTTTGCGGGTGCTCCTGGATCCGTTGCTCCGAATGGCAGCCCGGATAAACGCGACAGCCAGGAGTGCCTACTATCAGCTTCGTCTGATATGCCAGCTGCGCCCCTTCTTAGAGTCAGAAGACCTTAAGACAGTAGTGCACGTGCTGGTGACTTCTGCAATGTGCTCCACATAGGGCTACCATTGTACCTAGTTCGGAAACTTCAATTAGTTCAAAATATGGCAGCCAGGTTGGTCACCGGTACATCTAGGGGTGAGCATATTACTCCAACATTAAAGTCACTCCGCTGGCTGCCAATTAGTTTCAGGGCAAAGTACAAAGTATTGATTATTACCTTTAAAGCCCTAAATGGTTTGGGTCCAGGTTACCTGCGGGATTGCCTTCTCCCATATAGTCCACCCCACACACTCAGGTCCTCTGGAGCGAACTTACTTCAGTCAGCTAAAACTAGGCTGACATCAGTTTCCCAGAGGACCTTTTCTTCTGTCACCCCCAGATTGTGGAATGGCCTGCCGGAGGAGATTCGTAAAATTAACTCTCTATGTGATTTTAAGGAAGCTTTAAAGACTAGCCTTTTCCGGCAGGCCTATCCAGATCAATGTAAAATCAAGAATTTTTAAGATGTATTGATTCCTGTTCTAATGTTGTTCCCCGCCTCGATCCAAAGGGAGAGGTGGGTAAGAAATAAATAAATATTTTTTTATTATTATTATTATTATTATTATTATTATTATTATTATTATTATTATTCTGATAGAGCATTAACCAATTTGAACCTGCAATTCAGCCCGAGACCGCAGGGAAAACCGGGCCCAAAGGGGTAGGCTATATCCCAGGGCCAGGAAGGGTTGATCCCTGCCTGAGCTCAGGATCCGCTGTGCATCATCTGGACGCACAGGGATGATCCCGGGTATCACCCTGGGATATAGCCTGATCTAGCAAAGGTCTATATGGGCTGAATATAGAACCAACTCAAAGGACTTTTGTCCGTCTGTGACGAAGAGCCTGTTGCTTAGAATCATAGAATCATAGAATAGCAGAGTTGGAAGGGGCCTACAAGGCCATCGAGTCCAACCCCCTGCTCAATGCAGGAATCCACCCTCAAGCATCCCTGATAGATGGTTGTCCTGTTGCCTCTTGAAGGCCTCTAGTGTGAGAGAGCCCACCACCTCCCTAGGTAACTGATTCCATTGTCATACTTCTCTAACAGTCAGGAAATTTTTCCTGATGTAGTTACTGTACTTACTGTAGTTCCAGGACCACAGGAATTAGGAGCAAGGTTTGGTACCACTTGCTCTGCAGCAAAGTCTGTAAAACTAACCACGGGCCAGCTGGGAATCGTATTTGCAATGGCACAGCCAAAGACTGTCTCTTGAACAGGCCTTTTTGTCTTGGGACAAAATAGCATAAGATTCCAGCACTGCTGCACAGGATTCTGGGATATGTTCTACAGTGCCCAACTGTGCTCCCAAGCTTAGAGGGGTTCTGTCTGTTGCACTGCCAAATTAAGAATGCATCCCGTGGCTGCACATTGTAGGGGAACATGAGTTTTGACCAGTGGGTAAACTCATTTTTTGCCATGCTGACTTTTCTCACTGAGGTTCCTGTGGTGTTACCCCACAATTGATTATATTGTATATGTCTAGGTTACTATTTCTGGTAAGTAAGGGATGTTAAAACTGAGTGGGTGTGGTTTATAATGTAATAAGTGGGGGAAAGGAGTATATAAGAGCGTTAGGAGTTTGTGAAGTAATGTGCATGTGAGAGAGAGTTGTTTAATTGTAGAGTAAGAAGACTTTGGATTCTAGGGATTTAGGATTGGTGTAAAGAGAGTGAGGTGGTTGGTATGTGGAGAGTTTAGATTAGGCAGGATTGAAAGTATTATATTTTGATTTAAAGCTTTTAAATAACAATAAACTTATTATTATTTTGTTAGCTAACAAATACCATGTGTCAGCTTGGCATTATTTACCTGCCTTACAGTTATTAAACACCCACACCAGATTATACCCACAGTATATTTAGAGCAAATCCTGAATTAAACCTGTTTCCCTCATAGCTAGGAGAAACCCTCCCTCAGGTTTTCAAGTGGTGGCACTTGGCCTGAGAAGGGTATATGCGACGGGCCCAGCATAAGGGTCTGTGACGTCCCAGTCCCCTGCTAAGTTTCTGAGGAACCGCAGCATTCCTAGGAACACAGTCTGAAACCACTTCTGTATTTATTTATTTATTACATTTATATACCACCCCACAGCTGAAGCTCTCTGGGCGGTTCACAAAAGTCAAAACAGTAAATGTTAAAAAGTATACAAAATTTAAAAACCATCAGAAACATAAAAACAACAGTATAAAAAGAGTATCCATTTAAAAAACAAAAGTTCTGGGGTCCGTTAAAAAACAAACTTAGCGTTGTTAAATGCTGTTAAATGCCTGGGAGAAGAGAAAAGTCTTGACCTGGTGCCTGAAAGAGAACAATGTTGGCGCCAGGAGAGCCTCATCAGGGAGATCATTCCACAGTCAGGGGGCCATCACTGAAAAGGCCCTCTCCCTTGTTGCCATCTTCCGAGCTTCCCTCAGAGTAGGCACTCAGAGGAGGACCTTAGATGTTGAGCACAGTGTACAGGTAAGGTTCATGTTGGGAGAGGCGTTCCATCAGGTATTGAGGTCCCAAACCATTTCTGTAGGTAGTAGGATGTACACTTTTCTCCAGCTCAGTAATTCCCAAACTACATGATGGGGCAAACTAGTTTGCTGTGAAAGAACTGCTCATGTGATGTTGAAAAGTAAGTCTTCTGTTAGCCCAAAGCCCCCAGCCAGAGAGCAAGCTATTTGCTGTCTCTGCATGATTTACTGTTCTGGTTTGGATTCAGGAACCATATCAAAACCAGTGACTCATGCAGATACACAGAAAGTGGGCTTCTTTAGGGGGTGTCTATTCCTTTCTCCTAACGCACACTACAAAGCAAACCATTTTCAGAGGGAGAGAATTTTAGCTCAGAATGAAAGTGTCCTTCAGCAACCAGGTTTGGAAAACGCCACACGCCAGTATCTGGCTTACCCTGTTAAAGAATGCCACACTGCAGCCAAACAAGCTTTTTTCCAGTAACTGTTGCTGAGCAGGTATGCTTTTTTCCCCCTCCCGAGTCCTCACATGGCTCACCACGTTGCTTAAATATTTACCCTGTTCCAGCTTCACTACTCTTTGGCAGCCGGTGTCCATTTCTATGGCCAAGAGCCAGGTTGTCTTCAAAATACTGTAGAACATTGACTCCATCTTCCAATAACATTTCTCTACTTAAATGGAAAGATTCGTTTACAGGACGGGTATATAGGTTGCGTTGTTCTTAGCTTGGGATGCGTGAGTAATTGTAAACATGCCCGTGGGCATCACACTTCAGTTTTAAGAGTTGCTACTACCAGAGCGTGAGGGGTTTTAAAAGGAGGAACTAGGGATGAACGACCATCTCTGTCGTGTCTAGCCCAGCTCCCCCTGTTTTGGAAGAAGATGTTTCAGCTAATCAGTCAGAATCAGACTCTGAAGTAGAGGAGTTGGCACCAGACCAGCCTGTACCAGTGGGGGAGATACCTCTCATGGTTGCAAGGGCAAATTCTACACACTCAGTGGGAAGCGATGGCTCTTCCAGAGGAGAGAACCCCGACAGGCTGGCTGAGGCAGGCTAACACACACGGACCGAAAGGAGGGTGTGAGAAAGTCAGCTCAGAGCCATCTCTGAATCAGCCTCTCTGAAGTAACTGGCTTTGGGAAACGGCTTTCTGTTCTTCTTGATAGGACCATTGTCTCGCTTAGTTTGCATAGTTTTGCTCAAGGGGGAGTTTCCAAGAGGCTAGACTCTCTTCAGGTGGGAAGGGATGTTAATTGCTTAATAAAGGCTTTGTGGATTACTTTGTCTCCCATTGAAAGCAGGAGTTTCCTGAGAAACACGACAATCCCGCTCCTTGACCCAGAAATGAATGGGACCCCCTTGAGTGTTCTACTCAAATCTCAACACTCCACAAGATAAAATTCCCAGCAGGTTGTCAGAAAAGGGATTGCATTCTCCGTCCCTCCGCTACATTTCTGTGCAAGAGGAACTTCCCTTTTCCATGACCAGCATAGAACTGCAGCGTGTTCCATTTGTTTTCTGCCACTCTGCACAAAGGGAACCTCTCCGGTGCAGAACGCGGAAAAACAAGGCGTCTTTCCCAGAAAATAGATGGTGTTAGCAGCAGTGCTTTCTGGGCAAGGCTCCTAGCTTTCTCCCTTGGCACATGGCGGCTTCTCCACGCAGAGCAGGAGAAATAAAGGCACTCTGCCCAGGAAAGGACCCTACTGAGCAGTAGAAAATGTAGCAGAGGATTGTGCAGGATGGGAGGGAAGTCCGGTCGCAGTGATTTTTTTCTCAGAGAAATTGAGCAGGGCTCTTCACCCATTCAAGCAGCTCCCCCTACACAGTTTCTTGGAACACTCCAAATATATAGGGAACCCAAATGATTGTGAGGTTAGAGTGTGCTTCACAGGATTAGGGGGAAAATGTTCAGCTGCACCATTTTAGGGGCTGGAGTACAAACCTTGCAATGCAAGACACAAGCACAGGTTTGCTAAGAGGTGCTCAGCTTCCGTTCTTTTTTAAGTAGTGGATGGCTAATGGAGGTATATTTTGGGCAGGGAGGCCATTTTTTTAAAAAAATTGTGGTCTAGTATCAGAGTAGTGTGGTGTAGGGTGACTTAGATCTTGGCCATGGAGCTCACCATACGGCTGTGAGCCAGTCACTTTCCCTCTGGATGCAAGGACTGCAGGATTCAACCTGGGTCCTGTGGATTCCCTATAAAGCGAGGATGAAGATGATGCCCCCCATCTTGAAACAGGCATGGAATCCAGCAGAGGGAACAACAGCTTTTAAAAAGCAGTTTCAGGGGGGGGGGGCAGAAGGCAGGCAAGCAGGCGGAAATGTTTCCCCATTCTGCCACATTATAGCCAGTGTGGTGTAGTGGCTAAAGTGTTGGACTGGGAGTTGGGAGATCCGGGTTCTAGTCCCCACTCAGCCATGGAAACCCACTGGGTGACTTTGGGCCAGTCACAGACTCTCAGCCCAACCCACCTCACAGGGTTGTTGTTGTGAGGATAAAGTGGAGAAGAGGAGGATTGGGTTCCTTGGAGGAAAAAAGACAGGATGTAAATCTAATAAGTATAAAATAAAATAGGGACTTGGTAGCAGACCCAAGATTGCACCTGGATTGGCCATCACCATGTCTAGTTTGCTCTTTAGCCTACCCTAATTGACACAGTTGTTGTAAGCTTAAGGTGGGATCATCTCCAGTGTGCCATCTTGAGCTCTGTGGAAGAAGAGTGAGCACCAAATGCCATAAATAACTTTCGGGGATTTGCAGATCTGCATTTACACCTATTTGCTTTTAGAAGAGACCTTCCAGGGTTACCTACAGTAGCGCTACAGTTCCCGCCATTTTGTCATACTCTAGCATGACTTGAACCCTGTAGACAAAATCTATTGCTGATTTGGCTGCTGATGCCTCCACAGATGACCGTGCCCCAGGCTGGGCGCGTGGACAGTTTTTCTTGCCTCTGAAGGGATAGCCCTTCCGGGGGGGCGGGGGGAGTTATTTTTTCTGGTGCTTGCGTCCCATGGCACTATTGCCCCACTCTGGGGGTCAATAAGACTGGTGTGAGAAGTAGCCCACTGGCTCACATGGTCTTCCTTGACAATGTGATCAGACCGTGCTACGTAGGATCCAGTCAGTGGCCCATTGGGATCAACTCCCATGTAAGATGTTCTCAGCCTTTAATAAGTTTTATTATCCTTTGCTTGTACGCTTACCTTTTTAGACAGAACTTGATACTAGGCCTCACATTGTAAAATGTCTTTATTTATCCGTGCTGGTAGGCATCCCTGGCTTATAACTGGTTTACTGTCTGCATGTGTTTCAGGACAGTTGTGCAAAACGGGTCTTCGTTCGCCCACCCGCACTGCGAAGCAGCTCTTTCCTCTGGCTCATTTCTCCGCATGCCCCAGCAAAGGCGGGCCGCCCTGCAAACCCTCACAGCCACCCCCGCTGCCACAAAAGAAAACGGTCAGCAGAGCCGTTTCCTCTCCTGATGGCTTCTACTGTGGACCAGCCTCGCCGGCAAGGGCAGCGGTTCCCTCCAGTCCCAAGTTGAACTTCAGTCAGTCGGAAAGTAACGTCTGTAACCGTGAGGAGCCCCTGTTTGGCTGTCATTTGGGGATTAACCAACGGACATTTTCTTCCTCGGAATCACTGGAGAAAGCCTTCAAAGGTTCCCATTTCCCTTTCCCCTGTTCTGGAACGAACAGCAATCCCTGCTGCAGCCAGAACAAAAACTTGCCGTCTCGTTCTTGCTCCCAACACAGCATGTCCACCCAGGTCTCCTCGGGTTCCAGCCTCCAGCTCCACAACCTGCTCAGCAACATCGACAGCAAGGAGGGGGTGTACGCCAAATTAGGGGGGCTCTACGCGGAGTCCTTGCGCCGCCTTGTTTTGAAATGTGAAGACTGTTTTATGCGTGACCAGAAGAGTGAGCTGCATTTCAGTGAGAACAACTGGTCTCTCTTCAAACTGACGTGTAACAAGCCTTGTTGTGATTCAGGGGATGCCATATATTACTGTGCCACTTGCTCGAAGGACCCCTCTAGCACCTATGCAGTGAAGGTATGTAGATGCCATTTTTGTACTGCACGAATGGGGAACCTTTCCCCATGAACCACAGGGTAAGTCCATCGTGGGCTGCAACCAGTAGTGGGTGGAGCCAGAGCCAAAAGTGTTCAGGGTTTGCAGCATTGCATTGCGTTCTTTCTCTGTGTGCCATCCCACCCCACCCCTTCTCTCTCTTTCTCTCTCTCCCTCCCTCTCTCTTTGTTTTCTCTCGTACACATGGGACATGTCTACACCAGTTGTTATGCCGGGAATCACACCAGGATCATCCCTGTGTGTCCACATGACTCACAGGGGATCCAGGGTCAGGGAGGGAAGATCCCTGCATTTCCCCGGGATAACCGGAACAGCTTTAATCCCGACTTTTCCCGCGGACTTGGGATCATCCCAAGACTGCGTGAGGTGTGTGTGGCCGTCCCGGTTTTGTCCCAGCTCCTCGCAAATAAACATGGGGAGCCGGGAACCAGACATGGGGCACGGAGCTCCTCAGGTGCTCTGTGCCCATCGAGGGTAGGGAGCGGGAACGGGGTGTGTGTTCTTTTTTATTTACCTTTTTATTTTCGCTGGAGCACTTGAGTGCTCCAGCTCTTCTTTCTTTAAAAAAAATGGCCGCCGCAACGGGTGTAATGCCCGGGATGTCACGCAGGCGCGTGTGCACTGAGGGGGAGGATCTAGCGATCGGAAAATCGTGAGATCTTCTCCCCTCCCTCCTGGAACGCCAGGAGGTCTAGACATGCCCATGGAGCAGAAGAGGAAGCCATTAGCAGAGCAGTAGTTCAGGGAGCCCCAGTATTCAGAGTTGGGTGGTGTTGAGGACCTCATGAAAATAGGTTGGGGCCCACATGTTTCCCTACACGGTTGTGATGACTTGTACTGCCTTTTTGGCCTTTTCGTTGATGTCTTGCTGTCAGGAACAGGGCTGATCTCATAGGTATAGGCAACAATTCTACTACTTCACTCAAAACATGTATTGTTGAAACCCCTCAAAATACCTTTGTTATTTCATTTGAAAAAGAACCTCCTCGTTTGCTTTGAATATTGCTTTAGGTGAAATACAGGTCAAGCTAGAGATACATGGAATCCCCTAAAAATGTCAATAGCCTTTAAAAAAAAAAACTTGGTGCACAATCCTATGCAGGTTTAGACAGAAAAAAAATCCTATAACTCCCAACATTCCCAAGCCTAGGGAATTCTGGGAGTTATAGGATGTCCTTCTGAATAAACATGCATAGGATTTGCGCTCAGGCAGACAATTTTCACTAGGTTATTTTATTTTATTTTTAAAGTATTTTAGCTTCCTTCAAAATTTCTTACATGAGAAGGATCTTCCAAATTTGCTTGAATTTTACTTTAGGAGGGAAACTGCTGTCAACCTACTTACATTTAGTAACATACAAGCACGAGAATTTTGCTAGTCTCATCAGTATGTCTCCTTGGAGGTTTTGCCTGAGGAAGAACCACCAAATTCACTTCCAATTTTAATTCAGGCAAAAATCAATGGAAAATAGCATCTAGCAGGATTGAGCCCATTTAGAACCCAGCACACGACGAGAGAGTGCCTTAAAAAGGCAAACACAGCAAAATGTTGAGTCCAAAGTGCCTGCTCAGAGCAAGCAGAAACTCAAAGTCAGCTCCAAGGAATCAGCCCAAAAGATACCAAATAAGAAAAAGAGGGAACACTGAGTTTACACAGCATCTGTTGATAAGCCTGCAGGCAGCAATTCTGCTGTCCGAAGCGGGCCTGCTGAGAGGCTGGAAGGCCAATAGGATGCAGCTGTGGCTTCCCTCCCAGCGCAGGTAGAGCAGAGCAGGGATGGGAAGAGTCCGGACACCCACATTCCCATCAAGTGAAGTGCCAAGAACAGATGCGCCGTGTATCTCTGTAATCCCTGGGATGCGAAATTGGCACAGGTGGCTTGGGAAAGAATGTTCAGAGGCGCAGGGCACAATGCCCTGGGGGGTTTCTCTCACACACGCCCCATCAGAACGAAGGAGCGCTGCACCTTTTCCCTGACCTTAATTTCTGTGAATTTCTTAGAGCGCCTTGCTATTGCGTTTATGACAGGGATTGGCAACATGGCTCCCGTGGGCACCAGGGCACCTTTGGACACCTTTCTTGGCCCCCACCGCCTTGCCCTGCAGCTCCTACTTTCCCTTTTTTTTCAAATAACGAAGTTTCTTACTGGCAGCTGGGATCGCTTCAAAGGAAAATAAGGGCCTCTAGTTGCTTACTTTTCTCATTAATGCCTCTGAGCAACCAGGATGATCAGGGGTCTGGAAACAAAGCCCTATGAAGAGAGACTGAAAGAACTGGGCATGTTTAGCCTGGAGAAGAGAAGATTGCGGGGAGACATGATAGCACTCTTCAAATACTTAAAAGGTTGTCACACAGAGGAGGGCCAGGATCTCTTCTCGATCCTCCCAGAGTGCAGGACATGGAATAACGGGTTCAAGTTGCAGGAGGCCAGATTCCAGATGGAGTTCAGGAAAAACTTCCTGACTGTTAGAGCAGTACGACAATGGAACCAGTGACCTAGGGAGGTGGTGGGCTCTCCCACACTAGAGGCCTTCAAGAGGTAGCTGGACAGCCATCTGTCAGGGATGCTTTAGGGTGGATTCCTGCATTGAGCAGGGGGTTGGACTCGATGGCCTTGTAGGCCCCTTCCAACTCTATGATTCTATGACTTGCTTATGAAATTAGGATCGCAAGTAGATATTTTCATCTGTAGTACATCTATTATGTGGACAGTTCCTCAAATTGCCAGCTGGGCCCTAAAGGGTTGCCTACCCCTGGTTTTATCACAGGTTGCCGTGACGTTCTCAGGTTTTTCCTTCAGCCATGAGGGCTGGAAACTTACCTTTTTAAAACAAGGTGACATTTTCAAAAGAGTGAAAATGTCACAAAATGGCTCAGCGATTGCATCTGTCCAGCCTTGCTGTAGTGATCAGATTACAGTTTTTACATGGGACAGGCTACACAAACGGCCTCAAATTCCTTTACATGAATCCTTACCAGACCTTGGCAGCTCTGAAACATGCATAATTTTTAGTCCCGCCATCTCTCTTCCTCCACGCGGTGTGAATTGGGGGGACTCATTGTCAATGCAGCGCACGGAGCGCCGTCTGCAACGATGCCCATTTCACAAAAGGAAAAAGGCCGGCCTTCCTGTCGCTCAGGTTGCTTCACTTAGTCTGGACTCCCAGCAGATGCTTACTACAGACAGAGAGTGTGATTGCAAGAGAAAGAGGACAAACCCTTTTTTTGTTTTCATTGCAGACCACACGCATGTGTGTCCCCCCGCATTACAAAATGCGCCTTTATTGTCTGATGCTGGCAGACAGTAGCACACTGAAGTTCAGCCAAAAGAGAGCCGAGATCCCAGCTCGGCTGCTGCACAAAATGTAGCTAGGCAATTTTGAGGAATGCTTTCATTTTCGTTGCTGAAATATTTCTAATAGACGGTAGTTTCAGGGCTTAGCAGCTGAGTCTTCTTTCTTGGCCCTGCAACTGTCGCAGACATGAAAGAAGCGACTGATCAAATCACTGCCTGAAGTCAGGCTTCAACAAGTCTGTCGATTTGGAAGTATGAGCTCAGACAAGGTTCTTGTCGTCCCTTAGAGCTAAGGCACTGTGGTTCATCTTTTTTCTCATGCACACAGAATGATAAGCTGAGTTGGGGGTGGGGGAACGGAGTCAAACCGTTCTCTCTTCCAAAGCTCCCTCTTGAGGCTGAACCGCACGGTTGACAGGAGACTGGGGACAGGGGCCGTGGGTCTGCAGTGAACATGTAAAAAGAGGTGGGGTGGCGCAATTTAGAAGGGGTGCCATAGCTGGGGGAAGAAGGCAGAGGAGAAACGGCAAAGCATGAACCACCCCAGCTGTGTCTACTTTTTCTCTTCCCTAAATTGCACACACCACCACCAACCCTGTTTTTTAGATGTTCTACCAAGGCTCAGGTTCTCAGATTCTGGTCTGCTGCCAAATGTGGCACTCAAAATATA
Organism: Elgaria multicarinata webbii; assembly: GCF_023053635.1. Taxonomy (NCBI): domain Eukaryota; kingdom Metazoa; phylum Chordata; class Lepidosauria; order Squamata; family Anguidae; genus Elgaria; species Elgaria multicarinata. The sequence goes on from NC_086176.1 coordinate 11,940,482, forward strand.
CTCCTTTACGGTGACGCTGTAAGCCTGCTTGTAATTCAATGATAAGATCAGGATAAGCGCAACACTGGTTAGGAAATGCAGGCTGCAGCCCTTTTGCTCAGTTTGGTTGCTTAAAACCAACAGGATCTTAAGAGCTTAATTCTGCCCGGCAGGGCAGCTCTAGAGAACAATCATGGCATATCATATTCCATGTGAAGTATTTGCTTCTGTTAAGGACATGAACATGCATGTAAGGTGTGGTCCTATGCCTGTTCAGATAGAAAGAAGCCCTCCAGCAGGGTGACCATATGGAAAGGAGGACAGGGCTCCTGTATCTATAACAGTTGTATTGAAGGGCTTTCAGCAGGTGTCATTTGTATGCATGCAGCACCTGATGAATTCCCTCTTCATCACAACAATTAAAGCTGCAGGAGCCCTGTTCTCTTTTGTATCTGGTCACTCTAGGTAAAGAGGGCAGGTCTCCTGCAGCTTTAACTGTTGTGATGAAGAGGGAATTTCACCAGGTGCTGCATGCCTACAAATGACACCTGCTGAAAATCCCTTTTCTATGCAACTGTTAAAGACACAGGACTCCTGTCCTCCTTTTTATATGGTCACCCTACCTACAGCTCCCAGCATGCCCTAGCCAGCCATGCTGACTGGGCATACTGTGAGTTGTAGGCCTTCTTTCTCTAAATAACCATACAATTGCACTCTTAATGTCTTAAAGTGCCCCATCCTCTAACCTACAGCAAGCAAGAGCATTTAAAAACTATTAATAATATATTTTCAAGAAAGAGTGTTTTAAAAAAGCATTGATAAACAATATTTTCAATATAAAATATGATTAAAACCAATCTACTATTCAGAAATCCATTAACCCAGCCCCCTATCTATTCCCAACCACTGAATGCTTGTCTGATATCTTGCAAATGCAAGAGAAACAACTTTGACCTCAACTATAAGACACTTTAAACACATTGTTTTGTTCCTGGGTCTTTTTGAACCTCTTCAGACTCTATATTAATTGAAATGCAGAAAAGTGTTCAGGGGCATCAGGCGAGCTTTCGCCTTTCTTGCCTGTCTTTTATTGGAGGGGGGCTTCCTTTCTTTTAGCACTCAGTCAGGGGCAGTGAATGAACTGCAGGATTTGGAGATAGTAGCATTTTCTGTAGAATACAAAAAGGCTGACTTCTTGTTTTTTGCATCCAAGCTAACAGGAAGACCGCATTGCTCCAGGGGCTTCAGAGCTCTTTGGCTACATTCCAGCCCAGGATCAGGTATAAATAAACCCTCAAATTAAAGTGCCTCAAAACACAATGTTGAGGGGCCATGCAGTATAGTAGACCTAATGGGTTATTAATATAGCAAGCCCGTTAATATAACAAGCCCATTACTCCAAGCATGCAGGGCCTGGCTTTTGGTTTTTTTAAAAGAACAAAACAATAAATTGGCATGTATTGAGGAAGTGGATAAAAAGCAACAATTGCGCTCGGTCCTACCCATCTTTTTCTCAGGGAGTTCTAAGAGGAAATGTGCTGAAACGACGACGATTTATTTTTATTATTTATATAGCACCATCAACCTACAAGGCATTTTACAAGGCAATGTAAGCAAAAGTTAGATTTCTGCCCTGGAAAATGGGCAGTCTCAATTCAGATTGGAGGATTTGAAAAGGAGGCTAAGCAGGAAACAAGAGGGGGTGAACCTGTGTGCATGCATGGGGCTTTCCCGCAAAGCCACCAATAAAAAAAGTCAGGCGCTTACCCCAACTTTTTTGGCCGGAGCAAGGTGAATACTTTGCTCCAGCTTCATTGTGGAGGAATTCCCTGGCTGAAGGAGACCTCCAGTTGGTCACCAGAAGCCAGGATGAATGTGGGGGGACGCAGATGACCGCCAGAAACCCCGCTCTCTCTCCTGGCATGGGGAATACCCAGCAAAACCGTGGGGTTTTAGTGGGGATGCAGCACCATCATAGAATCATAGAATAGTAGAGTTGGTTATAAGGCCATCAAGTCCAACCCCCCCGCTCAATGCAGGAATCCACCCTAAAGCATACTTGACAGATGGTTGTCCAGCTGCCTCTTGAAGGCCTCTAGTGTGGGAGAGCCCACAACCTCCCTAGGTAACTGATTCCATTGTCATACTGTTCTAACAGTCAGGAAGTTTTTCCTGATGTCCAACCAGAATCTGGCTTCCTGTAACTTGAGCCCGTTATTCCGTGTCCTGCACTCTGGGAGGATCGAGAAGAGATCCTGGCCCTCTTCAGTGTGACAACCTTTTAAGTGTTTGAAGGGTGCTATCATGTCTCTCCCCCAAGTGAGGGGCAGAAAAGCCTCATAGTAAGGCCTGGGTATGTTGCTCAAGGCCAGTGTTGTGCTGAATTAATTCCGTAGGGAGATTTCCTCCTCTGTATGGGGTGCTAGGCTCGTGGAAGGGGATGGATCGTGCCACTTCATTTTACTAAAATTAGTTCATGAGATACAAACAACAAAGAGTCCTGTAGCACCTTCAAGACTAGCAGGTTGATTATGCCACATGCTTTTGTGGACTAGGGTCTGCTTATTATTTATTTATTTATTTATTTATTTATTACATTTCTATACCGCCCAATAGCCGAAGCTCTCTGGGCGGTTCACATATGCAAAGCTTATGCCGTAATAAATGAATTCGTTTTAAAAGTGCTATAGGACTCTTTGTCATTTTGATCGCAGAGAATGAAAAATAGGAACCATTTTAGAATTGTAATTTAAACACCTTAGCCAGCTTGCCATGAGTTTTGCTGACTTGCAGTGACTTAACAAACACGCACCAATGTGCCCTTAGCAAATTTATTTATTTTATTTATTACATTTTTATACTGCCCAATAGCTGAAGCTCTCTGGGCGGTTCACAAAAATTAAAACCATAATAAAACAACCATCAGGTTAAAAGCACAAATACAAATCGCAGTATAAAGTACAAAATATAGCAAACCCACAAAACCTTTTGCTATAACCCACAAAAGACAAACCTGAAATGGAATTTAATGCGAAAGGCTATTGGGGGAGGGGGTCACACATTGAGAAGCCAAATGACTCAATTTATGATACGTATTTAATATTTTCTTTGAGGGGTTCTGCCTAGCGTTTAAAGTTACTTATACCTTAAGTCTTTTGGATGTTTTTGGACTTTTGAACTTGCAGATTTTCTGAACCCTGTTATCCCTCCTCACTCTGCTGTCACCATACGTGTGTGTGTGTGTGTGTGTGTGTGTTTCTATATATTGACTTTTTACTTTTGACAAAAGTATGATTAATACATTTAGGAAGTTTTTTCATGGGGATGCTCCCACCCACCCACCGGTTACCTTAAAGCGCCACAGCCTTGCAGCTGCCGGGTGGGGACAGATAATCCCCAGGGTAGGAGGAAGCATGGTCTTTCCAGCGTCCATTCGGTTCGTCAGGCCTGCCCTCTGCCTGGCCTTCCTTCCTGCTCTTCTGGTGACCAATCACTGGCTACGATCCGCCCTCAGAATGCCCCCGCCTTGAAGCCAAAGCAAACAGACAGTGGGTAGATTTTTATTTATTTATTTATTTATTTATTTATTTAAGGATTTTTATGCCGCCATTCAGCCAAAAAAGGCTCTCACGGCGGCTTACAAAAGTATTTCTTGACAGTCCCTGCCCATAGGCTTACAATCTAAAAGACATGATACAAAAGGAAAGGGGATTGGGAGGGAGGACAAGGAGGGGGAAAAGGAAAGCAAATTCAGGCACTACAATCTTAGTTGCAAAGTTCAGCAGTTAAAGTTGACAGCAGGAGGGAGGGGGCTCTCAGCTGGAGCTGGACCCAGGCACGGTGGAGAGGTATAATCAATGCAGCACCACTGCACAGCCACCACAGGGTAAATATGATAGCACTCTTCAAATACTTGAAAGGTTGTCACACAGAGGAGGGCCAGGATCTCTTCTCGATCCTCCCAGAATCCACGACATGGAATAATGGGCTCAAGTTCCAGGAAGCCAGATTCCGGCTGGACATCAGAAAAACTTCCTGACTGTTAGAGTAGTATGACAATGGAACCAGTGACCTAGGGAGGTTGTGGGCTCTCCCACACTAGAGGCATTCAAGAGGCAGTTGGTCAGCCATCTGTCAGGGATGCTTTAAGGTGGATTCCTGCATTGAGCAGGTTGGACTCAATGGCCTTATAGGCCCCTTCCAACTCTACTGTTCTATGATTCTACAAAATAGGGCATATAGACCCCCTTAAAAATAAGCATTTCAGTGGTAAAACAAGTCTTTTTGTCTAGCTTTAGGGCAGGGGTGGGCAACACCAGATATTTGGGCCTACAACTCCCATCAGCTGTAGCCATCATAGTCAATGATGAGGGATGGTGGGAGTTGTAGGCCAAAACATCTGGAGGGCCACACATTGCTCACCTCTGCTTCAGGGGGTTTCAAACCAGGGACCCTTACTGCTGGTAATGGATGCCAGACTCTTCTCAGCACCTCTGCAAATGGCGCTCCTGCAGCTACCTGCTCAGCAGGGATCAGGTGACACAAAGGGCCATTAGGGTTCCACCTCCTCCTATAATGCTTCTGTTTCTGGCCTGGCTCATCAGTCTGAGCAATCTGTCATCTCAACTTCCCTCAGACGTGGTCCTCCGTGGCCCACCTGCTTCCCAGCCTGCCTGATCTGTACCTGCTTGCTTGCAGTCAGATCAATAGCTGTGATGTTTTTGTGGGCACACACTTCTCTGGAGCCAGTTCTTCATTCCCTTACCTCCCCCTCCTACCTCCCCCCAAAAGAAAATGCTCTTCTCAGCCTCTGCCCCTTTTCTGCTTCCTCTTCTGCAGATCTGTAAATCCCAAGACACTAAAGCCGCCGCCTCCTGCTGCAGCCCCTCTGTTCCCATCCACTTCAACATCCAGCAGGACTGCGGCCATTTTGTCGCCTCTGTGCCCTCCAGCATGCTGAAGAACGCCCCCACGGATGGCCAGTGCCCCTCCCGCGCCGGCGCAGAGCAAGACTGCGTGGTGGTCATCACCCGCGAAGTGCCGCACCAGACCGCCGCTGATTTTGTCCGGGACTCCGGGCCTTTCCACAAAACGAAGCCAGAGCTGTATGAGCGGCGCGTCTGCTTCCTGCTCCTGCAGCTCTGCAATGGGCTGGAGCACCTCAAAAAGCACAGCGTCATTCACAGGGACCTTTGCCTGGAGAACTTGCTGCTGATCCACTGCAGGCCTCTGCCCGGCAGCTGCGGTCAAACCAAAGAGGACAAGCGCCTGCCCAGACTCATCATCAGCAACTTTTTGAAAGCCAAGCAGAAGCCGGGGGCTGCAGAGTCCAAAGCGAAGAAGAACCAGGCCCGGCTGGCTCCCGAGATCGTCTCCGCCTCCCAGTACAAAAAGTTTGACGAGTTCCAAACCGGCATCCTCATCTATGAGCTTCTGCACCAGCCCAACCCGTTTGAAGTGAAGGCCGACCTGAGGGAGCAGGAGTACAGCCAGGACGACCTCCCGCCCCTCCCCAACCTCTCCATCTATTCTCGGGGTCTCCAGCAGCTGGCTCACCTGCTGCTGGAAGCAGACCCCATCAAACGCATCAGCATCCTCGAGGCCAAGCGGGTCGTGCAGTGCCTGCTTTGGGGGCCCAGGAAAGACCTAACAGACCAGCCCCTCAACCACGAGGAAGCCCTCCACGGGACCCTGCGCAACTGGATTGACATGAAACGGGCGCTGCTCATGATGAAGTTTGCCGAGAGGGCCGTGGACGCGGAGCGCAACGTGGAACTTGAGGACTGGCTCTGCTGTCAGTATTTAGCCTCCGCGGAGCCATCTTCTCTCCGGAAGTCCCTGAAACTGCTTCAGCTGCTTTGACCTCTGGGGCGTTTTAAAAACGCGGCGCCGGTTCGAAGAGAAATTGCACAAGAGTTTTCTGGGAGAAACTAGATGGGAAACCGTAGGCATGCCAGTTCCCTTTGGGAGATGATAACTGAGTAAAACAGGCCATGATTCATATTCAAACACACCTGCACAAAGATCAAAATCCGTGTGCGTTTTGTGCTAAGGATCATTGTGGGTGTTGTAAACTTGTAAACAGTGTACCTGGAATCTACCGCCAAGTGTGTTGCATTCTGTGTAACTCTTGGTAACCTTTTTTAAACAGTGTGTTTTTCCTAATTCGGGGGACTTTGTTCTGGCAAGATTCTGTTTTGTTTTGTTTTGTTACCATCATGGTGAATGCCATCACTCTTGAAACAGAAATCCATTCTTTGTAAAATGTCAATACATTAAAACAAAAATCTGAATATGCTGCCCCACTATAGCATAGAAAATTCAAGAAAAACACCCCTGGCCGGGACTAGGCAGATTCAAGCCCCTCCTTTGAACCTTGCTGCGTCTCCACCCTGCCCATCTACTCCACCATCTACTCACGATACATGAAAGCAGGAGTGGATCCGGTTTGGGGGAGAAATGGAATAGATTGAGCCAGAAGGAAGAGGGGCTTTTGCAGCTTAGCTTCAGAGCCACGCTCTTGCACTCATGGGGAAGCCAGCGTTTCTTCTGTTCCTTCCTGCCCCCACCAATGATAACATCAGAAGCCACCTTCCTGCTGCTATGACTAGATGTGCCTGGTTAGTGGCCCCGATCCATCTCCACAAATGTGTGTTCTACTGCACTCTGTTAACTCTGCCTATGTCGGGTGCAGAAATATGTTAAGCACGTTTCATTGAAGGAAGCGACAAAGGACAGAGCAAAACAAAATCAGGTCTTGCACGCAAAAGGGACCCATTTTGGTAATTTCAAAGGGGGGAAACTGAGGAAGGGGAGAAAAAATGTTCCCCAAGGTGGGGTTTTTTAAGGGGGATTGGGGGGCTGGCAAATTACAGCACACCCTGCCTATAAATTGAAGGGGGGAACCAGACCCATCCCTCAGATTTTGGGGTCACCAGAGGAAAAAGATTTCACTACACTCTACATGTCTGCTTTTTCCCTTATCTAAGTGAATTGTTACTATCTGTTCCTATGGGGGAAAGTAAAATTGCTACACCTGGGAATACTGTTTTGTTGAGAACAAAAGCTCCCCTTTAACTCTGGGTGATGTGTGCACGTGCACTCCCACAAAGCCAAGCATTTTGCTTCTAATTGTAGAACAGCCTTTTTCCAAGACTTTAGCATGAGCACAAAATCCCGGGAGGGGGCTATGGAGGTGAAAAGGCAGGGTGTGCAAAAATAGGAGTAAGCTCCGTTCTCTCTGGGCTTTTGTATATGCAGTTCTTAACCCACACCTTTGTAGAGGCTTTTGGTTCCAGATTTGTTGCAGGATTAAGATCAGCTCCTTTTCACGTGTTTTTTTCTGGGTTTTTTACTTCTATATGTCCTGTTGTACAACCACTAGGTGATGCTGTGGTATAGCAGAATTGTGCAATTGCATGAGGTTTCTAAGGCATTATCAAAGTTGTTCAGAAAAAATACCACACTTTCCTTATTAGGAAAAAAACCGCCCCAATAATAGTCCCAAAGCACGGGATGACAACATCGTGGAAAGCACCCTCAAACTACTGTGAGTGAACAAGCACAAGCGCACAATAAAAGCCTTGTGTTGAAAGGTTGTATGGCTGAGGTTGCAAGAAGCAGATTTACCTCCACAACCACCCCAGTGGTAGCCCCATTTACACCATGAGCTGTAAGGCAAAGCCAAAACAAACCCTGTCCTGTCCTAGCTTAGCCCTCACTGATGGGGATCCTGCAAAAATGAGCAGCATGTCTCTGCACAGAAACACAGGTGCTCTGCATGCTCCACCTCCCCGCCCCACTCCTTACAATTCAAACACGCAGAAGTATGTTGCCATTTTGGCGTGGGGGTGGGGGGGATGTGTTAGTCTGCTGCCTCAAAAACAAAAGGGTCTTGTGGCACATTAAAAATTAACAAATTCATTATGGTATAAGCTGGGGGTGAACTGCTTCTAAGGATTTAGGGGCTGCACTCCATCCCCAGCGCCACAGAAAATAATTTAAAGTGTTTTCTAAACAGTGAGCATAGGTGTGCCCAAGGGGTGTGTCGGGTGTGCCCAAGCACACCCTAATGTCTCAAGCAATAAGTGCTGAATTGAGGGGGCCATTGAGTAGGGATCCAGACACAGTGGGAACTGTCCTCTGGCTGCCTTCCAGCTGCTCTGCCACCGCGCCAAAGGATCCCTGCCTCTGAGAGAGCACCATTGCTTCTAGCAACAGGAACAGAAAGGAATCATTCTGGTGGGAGCCACGCTTCAAAGAAGCCAGCAGAAAGAACCCAAAGGCTAATATTGCCTCGTACGTCCCTCTTCCAGCCACTGTTGCCACAAAGCCCCACCAATGCTGGGGCTTGAGAAACGTCTCCTCATTCCCCACCACCACCTGTAATGGCCCTCCCATGGTCAGGCAAGCCGAACGTGGAGTAGGACATCAGTGTCTGCAGTGTTTATTAAATGAATGAATAAAAATAATGTCCTTTATGATTTGAGTATTCAATAAATGTTTGCCTTAAAAAAAAAATCCCTGGATTCACACCCTAATGAAATGTGCTGCACACACCTATGGCAGTGAGCAGCAGCTGACTAACCTGACTGAAACTGTACGTATCCTTGCCAGAAAAGGGAAGAGCTGATAAGATCCACAATATGTGGTGACAGAAGCATTCCCAGAAAGGTGTTCGTGGTTTCAGCAGGCCTCTCATGCAGGGTGCACTCCCCTTAATGCTAACCCAGAAAATTAGTTGGAGCTGCTTTGTAAGGCAGGTTTTCTTGTCACCAATGTTACTCTCTGCATGCGTTTAATTGTGCAGAAAGGGTTGTGTGACTGAGTGTGTTTTTCTGCTGTGGGTTATGGAAATCGTATGAAAATGAGTCTAGAGCAAAGGCCCTGTGATCTGGTAAACATCCCTTCAAGAAACCTTCACAGAGGCAACCAAGGAAGCATTAAAAAGCCCCACCAGCCAAATTGTCTACAGAGGAAGAGTCGGAACAATTCACCCTTTACTTTGCAGGCTCTGTGCCATGCATAAAAACAGCAGCATCTGGTTTATTAGTCTGACCATGACTGGCTTGGACATCTTCCCACTTTCCCATAGAAAGCTGATACGACAGCCTGAGGGAGGTGGGTGCTTTAAAGAATTCTGCACTGGAAGCGATCCACAGAAGGAAAAGGTTTGTAGGGGAGATTTTCTATCCCTGGCGGTTACTGGTGGGCCCGGGCCCACCTTCCCCAAGCAGCCTGCATCTAGGTCCCATCACCATAAATGCTTCTCATCCATCTTGCTCGTTTGCCCATAGTTGAAATTGGTGAGGCCAGACGGCTCTAAACAAATCAGATTTGGACCACAAGGTACCTATCGCTGACCTCTGGGTGAAAATGCTACATTATGCCATCACCATGACCCCTTAACTTAGTTCAACCTTCTGTCTGGTTCCGTTTAAACCACGGCAGCAAAAGGTGCAATGATGAAGTCAAAGAACTTGGACTTGATGGCCTTATAGGCCCCTTCCAACTCTACTATTCTATGATTCTATAACAGCAGCTTGGCACACAGAAATTAGGCACGTAGCGCCTTTCTCAGCATTAAAATAAAAAGGTAGGAAAGTTCCACCTGCATAATTTCTGCATATATCTAAACAGTACGTTTGGCATGTGGGAGAGAGCATGAAATACACGTCTAAACTATGGTCTGTTTCACGAGCCAGTTTCTTTTCTTGGTCAAAGGGCAGAAATTGTTAGTTATTTGATTTAATGGTGTTATATTGCCCTGCCAGGAATGGGGAGAGGTGCTTGTGAGGGGTTTTGTTTTTTGCCTCAGGTGCCAAAATAACTTGGCTGGCCTTGGACACCCTGCACCTTACCACAGGCAGCAAAATGTCCTGGACAAGCCCTGAGATCCTTGACAGCGAGAACAATTCTTTGTTGCTGGCAAGGGGCATGAGAACCTGTTTGTTTTACCCTCCTCGGTCAGGATTCTGTTCACACAGGCTCTGCAGAGCAATCAGGGCAGCCGGGAACTCCCCAGCTGAGATCCCATTGAAAAGTTTCCTGTTTGGAACTCGGCACCACACGGGAAGAATTGGTGCGCGTTAACTTTTAATATGTCACTAACTAGGAAATCAATATGGCGACAGTTTACCAAGTCTGGTGATAGCTAGGAACCTGGCTGTAGTTTTGCACTATATGAGCTCTATCAGACCAGTGTCACGGCCGCCTCCCTCGGCAACCGCCAAGCGAGCTCCGTGGAGCCCAGAGCAGGCCCAGCCCTCTCAGGGCATGTGCCGGAGCAGGAAGATGAGGAGCAGGGCCACCTGGCCGCCTTGGCAGCCCCCAAGCGAGCGCCGTGGAGCCTGGCCCAGCCCTCCCGGGGCACACACCAGAGTAGGGTAGAGGTGGATGTATAATATTGGTGTGATGGAGCTAACAAAAACAACAACAGCTTTCATACACTATGGGATAATTCGAGGGAAATGTAGGTGGGATGAGCCTCTATATCTATCCATCCATCCATCGTGCAACCTTGGCCTTATATATTGAGGGATACACTACAAATCCTGGGGGGAAGCCACCAGGAGCCAGGAAGCATTTGATTCGGATTAAATCATCCGAAGGAGACAAATATGAAAATGTTTCTGATTGTCCCGATGTAGAAGGGGAACAAATAGGCCATGAGATCAGGATGGAACATGATAGCCAGTCAAAGAGGCTAAAGTGAAAAAGGGACATGCCAGAGACATCTGGGGATGGACACTGTGTATAGGTGTTTCTATGCAAATACTAGAAGCCTCCGAGCTAAAATGGGAGAATTGGAGCGCTTGGTTTCAAAGGAGAAGCTGGATATAGTGTGCATTACAGAAACCTGGTGGAACGAAGAGGACCAGCGGGATATGGTCACCTCAAGATGTAATGATGGTCACCAATTTGGATGGCTTTAAAAGGGGGTGTGTGGATAAATTCCTGGAGGATAAAGCTGTCAGGAGCTACTAGCCCTGATGGTTATGTGCGATCTCTAGTATTCAAGCCAGTAAGCCTGGATGCACCAGTTGCTGGGGAACATGGGTGAGAGGGTGCTATTGCACCATGTCCTGCTTTGTTGGTCGCTGGTTGATAGCTGGTTGGCCACTGCGTGAACAGACTGCTGGACTAGATGGACCCTTGGTCTGATCCAACATGGTTGTTCTCATAGTCTTATGTTCTTATTAAAAGTGTGGAAGGAAACTCCCAACAGCTTGTTTGGTTGTCAGTTGCAGCCAATCAAGGGCCCAGCATTCTGTTTGCAATAGTGTCTAGATGCTTCTGGAAGGTCACAGATAAGGCCCGAGGCAGAAGAGCCCCCTCCCATTTCTTGCCCCTCAGAGGTATGCTTCCTCTGAATATGGACGTTCTACTTTGCTATCATGGCTTAAAAGAGTGCAAGAAGAGCCCTGCTGGATCACATCCTAGTCCAGCATCCTTTTTCCAACCTATGGAGATTGGAGAACCAGTGTAGTGTAGCGGTTAGAGTGTCAGAATAGATCTTGGGAGACCTAGGTCCAGTGGAGGCTGGTGACTTTGATGTCAGTGGGGTGGTGAATTCGCTCCAGGTTTCAGCGAGAATCAGTCCGAACTCTAAAGGAGCCGTTTTATTGATGATAAATTGTGTGGTTTTTTAATTAAAAGACCTGCTGGTGGGGAGTAATACCAGGCCTTCAGAACTGGTAACGGGAATGGGTGCAGATTTATTTGGACAGGCATAGATCAAGTTACAGAGGTCTTATTTCACAAAGGAATCCATAGCATGCACAGTGTGGAAATAGAAGGAACCTTGGCCAGCTGTAGACTTCGTGCTGCCTCCTATGCACCATACTTACTTACCACATTACCACCAAATGCACTTGGGCAGATACTTGGATTTCCTGCATAAAAACAGATTGTCAACCACAGTCCTTCCAACTATGTAGGAATGAGTTATAAAGTTGGATCATGCTGCCACCTGGTGGGTATTTTTTTTATAAATTACAGTCAGCCTAGTTGTCTATTTTTTTAGGATGCTACAAAACATCCTAACCGGTATCACAGGTTGCCAAGGAGCAAGGGATCCATCACACCAGCGTTATAGCCTGCTGTCAATGTGGGTTGTGTGCAAAGGACTCAGATGACGTCATCCATGTCCTGCCCAAGCTTCCCGCCCCCCCCTCCCCCTTAGCACTGTTTTTTGGTTCGGGGAAAGTCTGGTTCTTCCAGTAGATCAAAAGGACAACGCGCAAATACCTCAATGTGTATTTTCATCCATTGTTTTCAATCAGATGTTCTGTTTTTGAGGGGTGGGGCATCTTTTCAAAGGGCGGAGAGGGGCGTGCCTTTGCTCCAGCAGACATTTTCACCTTAAAAGAAATGTGGAAAATGCACTCTTCTTGCCAGCAGCGCCCTCATTTTTAAAGATAAAGAGATCAAAATTGGCACAGTGATAGCTCTTAAGGAGGTTTTTAGCCATGCCAAGTTTGAATCAGATTGGGTCATCCCTTGATTTTAAGGGATTTTTAAAATAGAAATTAAACAAATGCTTACATCTGTGTAAGTTTTAAAGATAGAGATCAAAATTGGCACAGTGATAGCTCTTAAGAAGGGCTTTCAGCATGCTAAATTTGGATCATCCTTTGATTTTTAATGATTTTTTACATTCCCCCCACCCCTTAAACCCTTTTCCTGGTAGTTCACTAATGTAAAGGATCAATCTTCCATTCCTTTGATCATGCAAAGCTGTGGATCTTCAAGTTCATAAACTACAAATCTGCTGGTTCCCTTACTCAAAAGTAAATTCCATTGATTTCAACTGCATTTACATCCCACTGACACTAATGCATGTTTACCTTTGAGTAAACCCCATTGAATAGAGAGACTTACTTCTGAGGTCACTCAGAATCTTTCTTTTTTTAAGTCTTAAAGCAGTGAACTGGAAAGATGTGCTCTGCAACCCCATGCTTACTTCTGAGGTCTTACTTCTGTTTACTCAGAAGTAAGTCTCTCTCTGTTCAATGGTGTTTACTCAAAGGTAAGCCTCCATCTGATTTTACTATGTCCATGCTCCAAAGCCTCCAGGCAGGGTGAGGCCTAGGCAACAGGGAATAACCACATAAGAAGGGTGCAGTGTCCAACTCCACCAACCAATGAACTGTAGGGTGAGGTACAAAGGAGATCTGGGGGTGGGATGTGCATCTCAATGGAAGAACAGTGATACACTAGTGCGCACGAGAAGAGAGGTGTAAAGATGAATGAAATGTAAAAGTGCAAAGGTGTAAGTTGATCAGGCTTTCACATGCTATGAAAACGAGGGAGGATAATTCGAGGGTAAACCAGGGCAAACATGCAGGTGTGATGGAGCTCTAAGGGTAGTGGGCTAATGGGCACAGAGGCAGGCCTGTTCTCCTGCATAATGCTTCTGACAGCTCACCAGCTTACAGGACTAGAGGCAAAACCACATCAAGGCACTGGGAGCTGCCAATGTTCGGCAGTAGCAGTGCATTGCTACTTTCTTACACTTTGGACTTGTGATTCACATGCCAAAAAGGGACCAAGTATAGCTGCAGTACAACATAGGATCTCAATTAAAGCACAAGAGCTTGGACGGGCGTTGTGGCGTTACCCACATTTCTATTCCCCTAGGTATGTCTGATTGAGTATGTCTAGAGAGTGCGGAATGTTGGACTGAGTGGGTGTGGCTGGTGATGCTGTGGGAAGGGGGGAGGAGTCTATATATCATAGAATCATAGAATAGCAGATTTGGAAGGGGCCTACAAGGCCAATGAGTCCAAGCCCCTGCTCAACGCAGGAATCCACCCTAAAGCATCCCTGACAGATGGTTGTCCAGCTGCCTCTTGAAGGCCTCTAGTGTGGGAGAGCCCACAACCTCCCTGGTTCCATTGTCGTACTGCTCTAACAGTCAGGAAGTTTTTCCTGATGTCCAGCCGGAATCTGGCTTCCTTTAACTTGAGCCCATTATTTTGTGCCCTGCACTCTGGGAGGATCAAGAAGAGATCCTGGCCCCCCTCTATGTAACAACCTTTTAAGTATTTGAAGAGTGCTATCATGTCTCCCCTCAATCTTCTCTTCTCCAGGCTAAACATGCCCAGTTCTTTCAGTCTCTCTTCATAGGGCTTTGTTTCCAGACCCCTGATCATCCTGGTTGCCCTCCTCTGAACACGCTCCAGCTTGTCTGCGTCCCTCTTGAATTGTGGAGCCCAGAACTGGATGCAATACTCTAGATGAGGCGTAAACAGGGCCGAATAGAGAGGAACCAGTACCTCACGTGATTTGGAAGCTATACTTCTATTAATGCAGCCCAAAATAGCATTTGCCTTTCTTGCAGCCATATCGCACTGTTGGCTCATATTCAGCTTGTGATCTACAACAATATATGGGGGAGCTGAGTGGCCTGAGGTGTTCAATTGGTGATTGGGTTTGGAGGGTAGATGTGTTTAGCTGAGTGATTTCTTGTCAGGAGTTGTGTGAGGAGTGAGTGAAAATAAGATCATAGGGACTAAGGATTGTTATTATTAGAATTGTTACTACCAGTATTCTTAAGAATAGGCAGGAGTTGAATGGAATTTGAAGGAACTAAGAACTGTAAACAACAATAAAAAAATTCTTACAAAACCATGTGTCAGTTTGGCTGTGTCTCCTGCTATATTGGTTCATAAATAAACACATTACATTAAACCTTCAGCCTGCTATATTCACAGAAAAGCCTTTTCCAAAACTCCTTACCTTTTTCCTCTGCTATAAGCGAAGGGGTATACCTTTCTTTTTACCCCTTCCTCAGGTATTCAAGTGGTGGTGCTTAGCCTGAGGGAGGTGTGCGCGGCAAAGCCTTGTGTGTGAGGTGGTGGCGTCACAGGCATTTTTTTAGGAGCATCAACAGATGCTTCTCTCTTAGTGGAACCATCACACTAGGTCCAATTCTTCAGCAATGACACAGCAGCTCTGTGACCGCAGATTGTGCAAGGTAAAGGGTCCCTTGCGTAACTTCCCAAATATGATATTCATGTGTTGCTTCTAAAAGAGTTTGCTAACCACGGGGAAACGTTCTTACTTTGTTTGAATAGCTGGCATCCAACAGCTAAGCTAACAAAACCTCTCTGTTGGTAGAAAGACCCCCTAGGCCAACCAAGCACAAAAAGAAAACCATTTCCTTCTTTTTTCTGATTTAAATCTGCTTTGTGTTTGTGGAATGCCTTCTAAAACTTCACCCTGGTTCTATGCAGAATTAGACATGCCCATTTAAATCAGTAGATTTAGGCATGCCTAACTGAGTTGGATTAGGCTGTTACTGTTTTGTAAAAGGGGGACATAGGAATGATGATATAAACAATACTGCATAACTTAGAGCCTTCAAATGAGAACTGAAATTCTTCTGAAAGACTATAGTATTGGTATTATTATTTTTATTTATTTATTTATTTATATAGCACCATCAATGTACATGGTGCTGTACAGAGTAAAACAGTAAATAGCAAGACCCTGCCGCATAGGCTTACAATCTAATAATACCTATGGATACATTTGGGAAGAGTCATCTGTCTTATATTACAACGGCCATAGAAGCAAGTTAATTTCTTGCCTTTAAATGGATAAGAAGACAGACACGACATTTTAAAATCTGTGAAGGCTGTTTGATGACAGTGTTTATTGTGGCTTGTTACTCATCTAAGGCAAGTTCTGCAAAATAGTAGGTTTGCATGATTTCTGCATGGTTTAGCTTGAATGGGGAAAAACCTGTCATAGAAGGCTCCTATAGGCTAGCAGCTATGCCGTCGCCAACTCACCTCCACCAGTCCCAGTCCTTAGAGCGGTTTTACAACTGTTTTGAAAAGGTTTGTGATTTTGTCTGGGTGAAGGCAAAAGATGAATGAAATTTATGTATTTATGAATCAGCACAGTGTGCCATTTTTATTTGAAGAAAAGGAAAGAAGAGAGCCTGCCTGATGCATGAAGGGAGGAGCAATGACTGGATGCCATTCAACTTGCTCATGTTTAATTCAAGGTGCAAATGTGGCCTTGACTCTGCTGTATTTTTTTTTAAATCCTAGCTCTATCTACACCTCCATTTTAAAACCATTTATCTACATGCCTTAAGTTTCTAAGTCTGGGAAGTGCGGGCAGCAGGACTGCTGACTCTTCTCTTTGTTAACAGTAGGAATGAAATGACATAGAGTAGTGGAAAGAAGCTGTTGTATGAAGCACACAGCCACCAAAGCATGGAGAGGCTCCTCAGTTCAACAGCGATCATAATATACGCTACAACTAGCTGTGTATGACACCAGGTCAGGCGTTGATACAGCCATCTCTGAAGCTGGGATTTTGCAACTGAACCAAAAAAGTGATGAAAACGGTAATCGGCTTTCACCATCGCAGCCCAGCACAGAAACCCAAAGACCTGGCCAGGGTGGAGGCCATGCCACCAAGCAGAGAAGGCAAAGGTGGCCAGCACAGGACAGGAATCGCTCCGCTGGAATATGAGCCTTCTCAACCACTGAGCCGTGCTTTTGTTCCACGTCCGGGTAAAGGCAGCAATTGTGTTGGTTGTTTCTAAGGTCCAAATGTCCGTGTCCAGGAGGACGTCATCGGCAGTCTCTCCACGTTGATCATGTCCAAGTTTCAGACCCAAACCAGCAGCAAGGAAGAGGGACTCGTCGAGCATCCAGTGAGAGTAATACGTCAACCTGAAGAACAAGGCTGAAGTCCACATGACATAAATGCAGCCAAAGTGAGTGCAAGCTGTTAGATCGTCCTGAGGGCAAATGTATCCCCCCAAAATATTCCTCAAAAAGCCCAGAATCAGAGCACCCAGGCCTTTTTGAGTGACATCCCAGAGGGAGCCTAGAGAATGTGGCGTTCCGGAATACCTGATCCAGGCCTGAAATCGGTTGAAAGAACATAGGGGGCCTCCCAGCAGGGTGGGGAACGAGAGCAGGTAAGTACAAAATGGCAGTGCCCGGAGCAGTTGCTGCCAGGGGCCCCCCTTCTCTTCCTCACATGGTGACCCCATCCTCACTTTTCTTTCATGGATATCCAGAGCCAGCAAAGTGACCCTCTGGGTCATGAGCATGAGTGCAGAAAGCGTGATGGACAACCTGAAACAGAGCAGAGGTATTGCTCAATGTAAGAAGAGCAAGTGCTTTGCGTTTATGAGCCCTGGCTTCCAGGCCTTGGTGCAACCTGTGGTATTTTACCCTGGCCACAATCTAACAATTAACTTAATGAGCCTGCAATCCCCTCAGGCGTCATTCTATACTGAAACCAAGGTCATCACCTGTAACTGAGCTGAATGCATATTTTCCCTGTTTCCGGTCTCCACTGTCTTCCCCCCATCATTCTATTGCCTACCTTGTATCAAATTCTAGACTGTAAGCTCCTCCGGGCAGAGACCTGACTTTTTGTTGTTACTCCATAAAGCGTCATGTACAAGATGGGAATTAATTAGTACTGATGCCTCCTGTTAGAAAGGCAGACAGGAGAGAAAAAAACAAAAAAGGCAGACCAGAATAAGTGTCTACTAGTCCCTCATGCACAAGGTTAAAGGAGGAAACCACACCCTTCTTTGGTGAAGAAAAGGTAAAATGGTTTTACTCACAATGTGCTTGCATATAATATGCTGGTACAGCGTAACGGTGTCAAAGAGGTTTGTTTAGTCCAATTCTGTTCTATAATGCTGGCAGGACAGAAAGCGCAAACACAACTGCTCCAAGCATTGGAGTCGGTCAGAGAGAAGGTTGGGGTGGAAGGAAGGGGAGGAGCAAAAGGGGGGAAATCACAGGAAACCACATTGTAGGCCATAAAGATCCTAAGGCTAGCTGTGACCCAAATTCCCATGAACTACCTAACTGCAACACTGAACTTGCAGGTGCGGGTGCAATATTCCCCGAACGTTGATGGTGAGAGAGAGAGATATACACTGGAAAAAATAAACAAAGAAATGAAGATGTAGACAAGACTTCAATTTGGACCTTTAGTAGCACTTTTTCCTTCTTCCACTACCTGCTCTTTCTGTTTCACACTGAACCTGAAGAAGTGTTCTGTGAAACTCAAAACTAGCTCACTGCTTAGTGATGATTATTCTGGACAGAATAAAGAAATCACGCTTCTGTACTTGTTTATATTGGATATACTTCCCACAGCACTCCGTAAAATAAAGTTAATAAGAAAGAAAACCAAAACAGTAACATTTATATTGCCTAGGAAGGGATCCTCTGGCTAAGAAGGCCCACAACTGCCTGGACATCTGTCTACACACAAGTTGCGCATCACACCTGCGGTTCCTATGTACACTAAAATAATGCAAAGTAAACAGTTCTAGAACAAACTATTCCTAAAATTGTATCTGGATAGGGATAACCTAGCTTCAGTTGTTCATAACTTCCAAATTAGATTACTGCAATGCCCTCTACATGGGGCAGCCTTTGAAGACAGTCCAGAAGCTGCAGCTTGTGCAAAATGCAGCAGCCAGATTGATAGCTGGTGCAGAGAGGTTTAAGCATATAACACCGATTCTGGCCCGCTTGTATTGGCTGCCTATATGTTTCTGAGCCCAATTCAAGGTGCTGGTTTTAACCTATAAAGCCCTACATGGCTTGGGACCGCAATACCAGATGGAACGCCTCTCCCAACATGAACCTACCCGTACACTGCGCTCAACATTTAAGGTCCTCCTCTGAGTGCCTACTCCGAGGGAAGCTCGGAGGATGGCAACAAGGGAGAGGGCCTTTTCGGTGGTGGCCCCCCGACTATGGAATGATCTCCCCGATGAGGCTCGCCTGGTGCCAACATTGTTATCTTTTCAGCACCAGGTCAAGACTTTCCTCTTCTCCCAGGCATTTTAACAGCATTTAACAACGTTAAGTTTGTTTTTAATGGACCCCAGAATTGTTGTTTTTAAATGGATACTGTTGTTTTTATACTGTTGTTTTTATGTTTTTGATGTTTTTTTTTAAATTTTGTATACTTTTTAATGTTTACCATTTTTAACTGTTGTAACTTATTTGGTTGTGCAAGCTGTGCTGCAGGTTACTAAATCGGAACAATCGCATTTTTACCTGGTGCACGCCACTTCTTGAAGGTAATATTCTCTATAATGCAGCCAAAGATGACACAGGGTTTGCCAGCTCATCTGGAAGAAGAATGCCCACTTGTGGACTTGGTGTGCGCCAGCTGAATGGATTACCGCAACAGAGCAAAACGCAGGTACGAAAAGCAGCAGGGCGTAACACCCCATGGAAGCACAGGCTAGAAGGAAACCACCTACCAAGAGGTAAACATATCTAAAAAGAAGCAGAAATGCTTCCAATGTCAGTAAGCCCATTTTTCAGCGTGAGATGTTACCTGATTTTACGGAAGCTCCAAAAATGGCAGAAAAAATGATTTCCAAAATCCTGAACTAATGTTACATGAGACACATGGGTTTCCCAACTTACATGGCAAACGTGGGACAATGTGAATATGGGCGCACGGGGCATTTGCAGGGGAGAAGTCCGGCTACACCTTCTCCCCACAACTCTTTTCCCTGGTTTTTCCCCAGCCAGGCTGATTTATTAGGTATGTATTTCTTTAAAATATTTATATCCTGCCTTTCCTCAGAAGAGATCAAGGTGGCCAACAAGTGGTATAAAACCATACACTGACTATTTAAAACATCATTTAGAAATTAACATTAAAACAGCAATTAAAAAATTATGTAATGGCCAGCTCAGAGCACAGGAAACGCTGTGACAGAGCAAAATATGCTCCATTGGACTTGATATACTGTATTTCTTCAATTCTAATATGCACTTTTCCCCCCATATAAACATCTCTAAAAATGGGGTGTGCCTTAGAATCGCAGGTGTGTCTTAGGGTGTTGTTTTTTTCTGTTGGTGGTACTGAAATTAGTGTGCGTCTTATAATCGATGGCGTCTTACAATCGAAGAAATACGGTAAATACCAGAAGGTGGTTTCATCTCTGAAAACTAAATAAAACGCAATTGTGAGAGCATTTCACTGCTGGCTGGCGATTACTAAGACCAATGTTTTTGGATTTATTAAGACCAACGTTTTGAGAAAGAGATCTTCGAAACACTGAATATCATGAACTTTGTTAGTATGGTCTTTAAAACAATGTTTAATTACTTTGACTGATTTGGTCTAGATATACTGGTTAAGTATGTGAATTGTGTATTGTTTGATTGCATTTTGCTCTCATTACAAATGGGGTCCTAGTTCAATGTATTAGCTGGTTTAATATACATGTGAATGATTGTTAATCATATTGAATGTTATACTGCTACACTGATGTGGCAGGGAATTGTTTTCTGATTTGTATTATCATCCCATTGAATACATTTAACTGAGTATATAGTTGTGTACAAATTTGAATAACAATTATTTTATTGATTTAACTTTATTCCTATGGTGGTCGCCTCTTGGAGTTCTTTTTGTTCATATTAATTCCACCACTGCCTTGCGTTTATTTGCAGAGACAGTTAAGACCAGTTCAGTAACACAACCAATTACAATCCAAAAGCCTTCCTTAAAAAAGGACGGTTTTCAACATCTTAGGAAAAGTTACTAAGGAGGGGATGAGACCGGCTTCCCTTGGAAGGGAATTCCACAGTCTAGGCGCAGCTATTTGCTGCTGAATTTCAGCAGGTGTCATTTGTATATATGGGGAATCTGGGGAAATTCCCTCTTCATCACAACAGTTAAAGCTGCAGGTGCCCTGCCCTCTTTTAAATCTGGTCACTCTAGTATAGCTCCTGCAGCTTTAACTGTTGTGATGATTCCCCATATATACAAAAGACACGTGCTGAAATTCCCTTTTCTATGCAACTGTTAAAGATACAGGAGCCCTGTCCTCCTTTTCGTATAGTCACCCTAGTAGTAATACATAAAATAAGCATACATACCTTGCATTTTCAGACAGACTCCTAGAGGTGCATAGATAATGAAACAGAACAGCGAATGGAAAGGCAGCCAGCTGGTAGAAGGCTGTGGCCTGAAATAAAAATAGGATTTCCCAATTCATTGAGACCCGGCTTCTCAAAAGGCTATTTTGCTGGTGGTCTTCCAGTTTTGTCTCACCTAAGTAAAGGTGTACATCACTGTCTTTCCCCTATATTGGGGTGGGCTGCTAATGGAGGCCACCCTAGATAGCAAAGGTCAGTCTATCAGAGTTAAAAACCAGTGTCCTAAGGAGTCGTGGATTTCCTCCCTGGATCTTCTGAATTATAAAGTCAAAGGGGGAAAAAAGCAAATATATACTTTGTTTGCCTAAATGCCATTTTTGCTGAGCATCTGTGCCATGAGGCTTAGATTGTCATAACTTACATACTTGTTCTGCTGGGTTCCTTCCGAATACTGATTACAAGAACAGGTGGGAGCAGAGATAAGAGCCTAAATCCCAAAGGATTTTAACATCTCCGTGACACAAGACATTGCCATATTTTAAAGAATGAAAAAAGCATAAACTTGCTCTTACCCTTCCTCCATGGTTGCTATCATGTGCATGCTGGTTATAACAGTGTAAATGACGATAACTGTAATAGGCATGGAAAAATAATTTAATACTTTTGATGTGAGTGGGTATAAGGGTCAATAAGATACTCAGTTGAATTCCAAACTCTCCAACTGTCCATATCTACCATGGATAGTTCTGGAGCTAAAAGCAGATGTGGCGGAGAGTGATTTTTGGGGGGAACCATAGTTGGGGAGGAAAGGTATAAATGTCCCACCTCTGTGCACAGCAGTCCCTTCACACACTTGCCAGCAGTTTTTGTTGTTGTCGGAGTTTCTGATAACACATTTATAGTCATGTATAGCTTGACCCTTAGCTGAGTAGGGATGCAAATTAAGGTCACGCCCTGTTTCAAACCAACGACTGCTTTCATCACATCACAACATCAGTGTGATGTGTAGTAGAGCGTCAAAACAGGGCCAGGGAGACCCAGGTTTAAATACTCACTCAGCCATGAAACTCGCCAGGTGACCTTAGGCCGGACACCCGCTCTTGCCTTGCCTTACCTCATGGTTGTTGTGGGGGAACTATGGACATCGCCTTGAGCATCTGTTGGGATATAAATGCACTGGCTCTCCTTATTTTACTTTTTATTTATTTATTTATTTATTTTGTAGTTCTCTCCTTATTTGGCGAGAACCACAAGCATAAGTTGTGTGGTATAAGCCCTCTTCATGCTTTAATTGCTGCCCTCTTCAGAAATTCATTCCCCATTGGATTAAGATTGCCAGAAGGAGAGCAAGGACCAGCCCATTGGTTGCATCCTGGCCACCTGTCCCTGTGGCCCTCCATGTGTCAGAGAGGTAAGTTCCACAGCCGAGAGCCTTCCCTTCTCTAATAAGCTCCCAGTGCAATTTTGAAGCTGCGTAGGGGAGTGAACTTCTGAATAGGGCTTGTCTGAGTGGGCTCAACCTCAACAGTCGTGCCCCTGGCTATCCACATGGTGCCTGGTCCCTGAAGCATCAGTTCTTCTTCTTCTTTGTCTTCTTTTTTAAAAAAACCCATTATTTTCTATAGTCAGTGGGTAGCCAGCTGGGCATATACTTTGCTACAGCAGATTGTTCCATTATATATAAAATAATCCTTTTCTATAAGAAAATGGTGCTTATTCCCAAGTAAATGTGTTTAGCATGAAGGCAGTGGAAGCAAACCCCAATTTATGCCTGAAGTCATGATGCTGTGATTTAAAATGTCAAACTGCACATGCTATATAAAATCAAGGTTGGCAAATACTTTCATCTTGATCGGTTTAACATATCGGAATGGCAGTGACAGTGGGCTGAGAAGAGAATTGTTAGTTGGGTAGCTTACAACTGAAGTAATACACAGAGCCATATAAGGTCTAAGAGCTCCATCACACCAGAGATTTATCGTACTCTTGCCATGCCTGGTGTGTGTGTGTTTGCAGTGCAGTACCTTTTCCGTCTTATTTTGGAGCAGGGAAAGTCTGTTTTAAACCCTCCGTGCACAATAAAGCAGCTCCTCCGTCTTGTTGTATCGGACCATCCTGTTTTTGTTGTGTGTGTGTGGGGGGGGGGGGTGTCAAAGGACAGTCTCGCTAACAAAAGAGGAGGGTGGGGTGGTTTTCCACTCAACTGCTCAACTGTGAAGGGGGAGAGAGGTCACCTGAACACCCCTGCGGAGAAGGCAAGCGAGGCTGCTGCCACCCGTACCAAGGACTTGGTCCCATTCAACCCTATGGTTCTTACTCCTGAGTAGACATGTCTAGGTTTCATGACCATAACAATGTCAGCTTCCCGATGCCATGCCGACATAAACTTCTCCGAAAACTAATTGTGATACTTTCTCTTCACTTATATTGTTTAATATGATCTTAGGGGAAAGTATATTGTGTTGTTTTACCATAATTGCGCAGTTTCAGGCTGCCGTACTATTGTATTTGCGCAGAAATATATATTATATAATTTAACTGCAGGGGGAAGGAGAACGTAGGGGGCAGGGTGGGAGATTTTGCCTGCGATACAGGTGAAAAGATACATGAGCTGAAATAGTGCAACAACGCACAGACATGGAAGTGCCCAGCACTAGACTCGCTAAGGAAACAGAGGGGGAAACCATGGACTCAATCCGGGAGGGAAAAGTAGATGTGATGGAGCTCTAAAATTTCCTAGCTGCACAACTAAGGCCTTAGCTAGACCTAAGGTTTATCCCGGGATCATCCCAGGGTCGTCCCTGCCTGCTCCCAGGATATCCTGTGTGTCATTTATATGAGAAGGGATGACCCCGGAACGATCCCAGGATAAACCTTAGGTGTAGCTAAGGCGTAAATGTCAGTCGTATTTTGAATAGATTCATTGAAATAAATGGGATTTAAATCAGATTAACATTGGATACAACCCAGTCAGTGTGTTCAACGGCTGCCTAAGGACTGTAGCCCCGTTCCCCCAGATCTACACTATTGCTTTAAAGCGCTTTATAACAGTTTTATAGCGCTTTAAAGCAGTTAAAGCACTTTATAACTGTTATAAAGCTCTTTAAAGCAGTAGTGTAGATCCGGGGAGGGTCAACATGTGGAGAGTGGAGACCCTTTCATGCCCTAATTCAGATTTCTCCAAACTGGTGCCATCCAAGTATGTCAAACTGCAACTCCCAGCATCCCCAGCCAGCATGTTTGCTGGGGTTGCTGGGAGTTGTAGTCCAACACATCGGGAGAGCATCAGGTCGGGGGAGGCTGAATCAGGTGTGAAGCGGACATGTTTTTCCTGCCAGGGCGCCATTCAATAGTTGCATCTCTCCTTAGCACCGCCTTTCCACGCTCATCACGACGAAGGAATTTGCATCTGTTGAATTTCAGCCTGGCACAGCTATGGACGGCATGGTAAGCTTTCCAAAGCTAGCGCCAACTTTGGGCGGAGAGTATTGGCTGACTTGATTTGGTGATGCAGCCGCCACGTAAGCACGAAAGCATCGCCATTCGCTCGTTTCCTGACGGAGGCGGGAGATGGGCGCAGCCTCAGGACGGCTCGGTCCCGCCCTCCTATGTTTCTCATTGGCTACGGAGCGCGCCGCGGCGTCCTATCGAGCGCCAGGCTGATGAGTCGATTCTACGTTTACCTCCCCCCCCCGCCCCCCGCTTTCCTTTACGATCGTTCTAGCGAATCGGCAGGCTGCGTTGTCGCAGGCCGAGCAATCGATGCGCGAGCAGACAAGATGGCGGAGAAGGCGCAGAGGAGGTGAGCTGCTTAGGTCCGGTTGTGGTGGGCTCAGCCGGGGAGGTGATGTGGCCGTGGGTGACAGGGCTAGATCAGCCTGTTTCCCATGTCTCTATCACTGGACTCTGATATCTGCCAATTTTGGGCTATGCTTCACGTATCGGACGGTTGTGGGCCCCAATCCGCAAGGCTTATGCTACAGTAGGGTGACCATATGAAAAGGAGGACAGGGCTCCTGCATCTTTAACAGTTGTATTGAAAATATAAGTTCAGCAGGTGTCATTTGTATATATGGAGAACCTGGTGAAATTTCCTCTTCATCACACCAGTTAAAGCTGCAGGAGCCCTGCCCTATTTTAAGTCTGGTCACTCTAGTATAGCCCCTGCAGCTTTAACTGTTGTGTTGAAGAGGGAGTTTCACCAGGTTCCCCATATATACAAATGACACCTGCTGGAATGCCCTTTTCTATGCAACTGTTAAAGATACAGGAGCCCTGTCCTCCTTTTCATATGGTCACCCTATGCTACAATAAATCTGTGGAGAATAATAATAATTATTATTTATTTATTATCTGCCTCTCCATTTTGATCGAGGCGGGGAACAACTATGTATAAAATGCTGATTAAAAACATAGCATACATTGTTAAAACATCCTAAAAGCATCCTAAAATTCCACTGGATAAACATGCCGGAAGGGATCAGTCTTTATAGCTTTCTTAAATGCTAAACAACTGTTAAGTTGACAAATCTCCTCCAGCAGGCCATTCCACAGTCTGGGAGCAGCAGAAGAGAAGGTCCTCTGGGTAATTCCTGTCAGCCTAAGTTTGGCTAGCTGAAATAGATCCTTCCCAGAGGACCCGAGTGTGCGGGGAGGATTGTACAGGAAAAGGTGATCCCACAGGTAGCCTGGACCCAAACCATGTAGGGCTTTAAAGGTGATAACCAACACTTTATACTTTGCCTGGAATTCTCCCACTTGCATTTCTTTCTCATTATTATTTATGTTTTTATTTATTTTGCCATTTCCTCAACCCCTCCGGTTTTGTAAAGTTGCAGGAGAGTCCTGTATTATTATGCACCTAAAATGAAAGTAGGCACTGTAGAAAAACAGCTGAAACAAAACAAAGAGACCCTAACAAACTAAGCCTTTTAAATAACGCAATGCAATAGTTTAACATTGTCTGCTTTTGTACATCACCTGCATGCAGGAGCATCCATGCACACTGTGGGCTTTAAGGAAGGGCAATTGCATCTCTCTCTGACCCTGTTCAGACAACATGTTAAGCCACTGTAGTTCATTTGGGAGAAGGCAGTCCTTCAGATATCCTGGGCCCAAACTGTAAGGGCCTTTAAAAGTCATCATTGACATTTTGAATTGGGCCCCAAAACAAATCAGGAGCAAGTGCAATTGTTTCAGGAAGGGAGTCGCATGCTTCCGATTTGTGGCTCCTGCAGCAATCTAGAACTATTGTAGTGTCCAAGCACTTTTCATAGGCAACCCAGCATAGAGCACGTTACAGTCATCCAAACACGATGTAACTAAAGCATTTACCACTATGGCCAGATATGCAGTCTGCAGGAGCAGGTATAGCTGTGCAAAGGCACACGTGGCCACAGTTGACACCTGGGTATCCAGTGTGAAAACTGGGTCCAGAAGAAACCTCATGCTATGAACTAGTGTTTTCAAGGGGTATCTAATATTGGTCGAATCCTCATTTCTAAATCAGCTGTTCCAGCTGGATATCAGAAAAAACTTCCTGACTGTTAGAGCAGTATGACAATGGAACCAGTTACCTAGGGAGGTGGTGGGCTCTCCCACACTGGAGGCATTCAAGAGGCAGCTGGACAACCATCTGTCAGGGATGCTTTAGGGTGGATTCCTGCATTGAGCAGGGGGTTGGACTCGATGGCCTTGTAGGCCCCTTCCAACTCTACTATTCTATGATTCTATGAACATGAGCATCTCTTTTCTTGTCTGGATTAAGGTTCAATTTGTTTTGTTCTCATCAGATCCATTGTCAACTTCAGGCACCAATTCATGTTTTGTTCTCATAAAATCCCTTATCAACTCACAGCCACCCTGGTGTGAGATGAAGTGGAGCGAGAGAATGAGGTCAATGTCATCTGAATATTGATGACAGTGAAGTCCAAATCCCAGATGACCTCTCCCAGTGGTTTTATGTAGATAATAAAACAGCATGGAAGACAAGATGGAACCACATGGGCTAACAGCCAAGACCCCCGGCACCTCTTTCTGGATCAGTCTGTCTAGGAAGGACTGGAGCCACTGTAATATTACGCCCCTCAAGTCCCATTCCAGCAAGCTATCCAGAAGGCTACTATGGTTTGTAATTATAAGATTCTGAATTGTTCTAAGCTTGGTTGTAATCAGCTGGGTTTACTTCCACATACACATGCTTTGGTGCTATTTCTCTTGATCTCTTTTTCCAGTGTGAAGATTGCTCCTGGAGCTGTTGTCTGTGTGGAGAGTGAAATCAAAGGAGATGTGACAATTGGTAAGAAAATGTGGTATTGTTACTGTTGTTCTTGAAAACTGTACTTAGATTAAGTTGCTCAAAGCAAGAGTGAGCTGAAATAAGGATAGGAACCAGGAGCACCATTTCAAATTTCAGTGGTGAAAGGGAGTGTCACGATTCACAGCAAGGTTTAAAATCATAAAGAAGCAGTCTATTTCAAGAGCATTTGTTGTAGTTATTTTTCAGATCTCATACTAAATCGAGCAATGCATTAAAATATGCACTTTTTTAAAAAAAGAAAAGAGGTTTGTGCCTTTTGGTGTTCATATTTAGTAGATTGGGCTATTTATTTGGGCTGAATCAGATGGTCTTCCTATCCTGCCTACTACTGTCCCACTAAACATTCACATTGACATAGTATTTAAATGAGTTGTTTGTTCCTAAAAGAAATAAAGTCCATGTGCATATGCCCCAGATCTGAGACTGAATATAGGACATCAGTCATGCTGTTCAGATTTAATTGCATTGGATTTTACGTATGCATTCAAGACAGATGGTAAGAGTGGGAAAACATCATCCCACACAAACAATAGGTTCATTGTTTATAACAAAAATCAGTGGGTAAAACCAGTAATATCCCCTCCCTCCCTCTATATGTGGTGCTCCTGTTAGGAATGTAAAGAACTGACATTGTTCTAACAGTCCAGTCCACTGCTTGAAAACACAGTTGATGTATCTTGGGTACTAGTGTGAAAAATGAACTCTGCTCACATCTGCAGATTTCTTTTTGGTTCCATGTCACAACCATATATTGACTGAGACAAGTTGATGTCTTTAGATGTCACTCTTGCTAAGGATCATTTGGTTCCTTGTAGTATTTTTGGGTCCTGGACCAGGAATATTCCTTGGGTGTTTTCCACAGGGCCTCGGACAGTGATTCACCCCAAAGCACGGATAATTGCAGAAGCTGGACCAATAGTGATTGGAGAAGGTAACCTCATAGAAGAACAGGCAATTATTATTAATGGGTTAGTATGATTCGATACATTGAATTTTCTTAGGTTAATACATTTGTACATTGGCAGTTCATTAGTGAATGCAACCAAAGTGCCAATTTTCATGCTGGACTCCATATGGCTGCAGGTCCAACGAAGTATATTACTGGCACAAATGTCAGTTCTATATTTAATAAATTTGAGAAACAGTTAAAGGATATTTTAGCTGATTGATGATAAACTTTTTAATGTTATATTTAAATGTGCATATTGCTAAAACCTTCGTTTTGTTGGGCATAGCTGTCTTTTTGAAATACTTTGGAAGTGTAAACTAAGTTACAATTCAATAGAAGATAAGCTATCATTTATTGTTAGAAGAAAAATACATCTTTTCATATTTTCTTTTTCATTTTTTATTACAATACACCAGAACCGAAACAGTACTAAAATTAAATATGTGCCCTTAGATCACTACTGATTACAATTTTCCTTCGCCAATTAAATTAGCTGTAGTTGATCTACAGATTAAAATTTACAACCTTAATTTTTAAAATGTAAAGAAAAGCATTATTTATATTTTTATTCCGTCTCCCCCCCACATGACTACATATCATAACTTTCCTATTCCTGCTGCTCCCTTCCCCCAGTGGTAGAGGAGTCACTTTGCATGCAGAAGGTCCCAGCCTCAGCCCCCCCCCGTGTCTCCAGTGAGAATGTTCTTGGAAGCAGGACCTGGGGTGGGAGGAACCCTTCCTTGACGTCTTGGATACCACTTTCCATCATTCATTCACCCTCTTACTAAATGAGCACCTCTCATTGGCTGAGAACAGTTCCGTTTTTCAGGAATTATTTACGCTTACTGGAGTGTAAGGATGAGAAGAAGGGAAAAGTCACTTAGGCCATAGCTAGACCTAAGGTTTATCCCTGGATCGTCCAGGGGTCAAACCTGTTCATCTAGGTGACACACAGGGAATCCAGTGCTCAGGCAGGGGCGAACCCTGGATGATCCCAGGTTTAACCTTCGATCTACCTGTGGCCCTAGTGGGTACTGCCACGACACAGGCTCTGAACACCAGACCTCACGTCTGCCACCACTTATTATGGGGCAACACAGGCTCTGAACACCAGACCCGGCCGAGGCTACTCCCTGCTCAAGCCAAGCACCACCACTTGATACGCCTGAGGCAAGGGATAAGAACCACCTTCCTCCAAACTATGTGGAGAAAGGGGTTTAAAATGGAGAATGGATTTTAATATATATAATAATGCGCTGTGAGTTATATCTGCTTAGGTGAATGATTGTCAGAGTGGGTGCTAAATGTGTAAACTTAAGATGATAAATGCCAAACAGACACGTGGGATTTTTGTGGTAGTTTTAAAACAAAACAATCAAAATTTATTTTTAAAAGTTCATAAGCTTTGTTTCCAATAACAACATTTAAAAACCTTTTTGAAACCTTCCATACAATCCTGTCACTCTCACATTCGCGCTTTCCTTTTTCTCACACAATCACTCTTGAACTTTCTTTATTATCAGTATTGATTAATATACTTCCACTACGTGCACACCACACCCTAAAGACACCACTCAATACACTGACCCTCAAATTTCCCAGAACTTAAGTACCATAAATGCAGAGAGCACTACTAAGAGTACCTAACAAGTCTCCCTGAAAAGAACAAGAACAAGAACTCCCAAATCCCATCAGTCATTCCCTTATATATCACTCCTCCCCCCTCCCAAGACATTCTAACTCCGCCCACTCAGGCCAACATTCTAAAAACCACAGACTTACAAACTGCAGACATACATTTGGAATTGACTTGTGGGGTGTAACGCCACAGGTACCACTGCAGATCAGTAGTGAATCTCCATGATAAGTCCTCATGTGTTGTTTTGTGTTCGATACTGGAAGTCATATGCCATTAAAGAAAGCATGTATCAGAAGCCTGAGAAAGAACATAGCCCCTTACAACTCTTACATGCCTTCAGTAGTTCACTGCTATAGAATTTTAATTTGATCGCACAGTGTTTAATGAGATTTTTAAAACCCATCTCATTTAATTAATTGGGTGATGAGTTGTTTTCTAGTGTTCTCATGACTTTGGGAGATGAGGTGGAGAGAGTTAGGAAATGTTTCCAGGGCAATCCTTTGCATGTCTACTCAGATGTAAGCCCCATTGTGTACTCTGCTGGTCTCCTCTAGCCTGGCAGAGCATATTGATCTATGGCAACAATCAGCTGTCCTCACCAGCCCTCAGTCTGGTGACCTTACGGATTCTGAAAGAAGGTGAATCAATGGACTTCATATACTGAAGAACTCTCCTCAACTGATTCCATGTTTCCAACCTAAACCGATATTTTAGGAAGCTGTTCTGCAAACCTGCCCTTCATTCTGTTTATCCACAGCATATTTTAGAATTGCTTTTTACATACTATCATGATGTTTTTACAGTCTTCTTACAAAAGTTACAAAACGTTCATATTTGTTCCAGCATTCTAAAAGAAGTAGAAGAGTTCTGGGTGTGGGGAGGAGTAAAAAATCAAAAGCAAAGGCTCTATCAAATACCAAAGTTTAACTGTTCAATCCTTATAGTTGTCAAAGATAAAAGATAGTTCTCAACATTTTTACAAGTGCACGGTATGACTTTTTTAAAATGTAGAAATTTTAACGTAGAATTTCAATTTCTTTATAGCTATCCTGAAAATATTACCCCGGATACAGAGGAGGTGGGAGCCAAACCAATGATCATCGGCACCAATAATGTGTTTGAAGTCGGCTGTTGTATCCTTCTGAAGCACAATATTAAAAGATGGGGAAGGTGTACAGGATAGAGACGGTTACAGGAGAATTAAGTAATGGAAAGATCAGTTCTGTGATGTAATAATTCCTTAGCTCATTTTGCACAAGGGGGAATTGTGTGGGTTGTGTGTCTTATCCACAATAGCACATTAGTCATTCTGTATCTCTTAGTAGGTTTTTGTATTCGAGGGTTTCCACTAATGCTCTCAGACTGGGTTCGGACGACGCAATAGTCAACAGGTGATTAAATAGTCCACTGTTGCTTAAATAGTTGTTGACTATTTTGTCGTCTGTCGAGCCTCTTCCACACGACGATTGGTTATTTCCCAGAAATGACCAATGCAAATAATCAACGACGTGCAGAGTTGACTGTCTGCACAACCATTGATGGTTGTGTTGTGTAGTGGGCTCCGTTGACTACTTCATGTGCCTACAGAGTTGTGAGGCAAGAGCGGCAGAAACTCCTGCCACTCTTGCCCCACGGGGCTCTGCAGGCACGTGTCAGGCGTCCCGGGATGGGCGTGTGGAGCTGCCAATCATGCCATCCCTGGGAGAGACGCCGCGATCGGCAGCTCCCCATGTGCTTTTCAGGACATGCACATGCTGTCCCTGGTTGGCGTGCTGCAATATGTGGCTCCCCACATGTTCCTAGGGATGTGCATGTCCCGTCCCTGGGTGGGGTGGGGTGCCACGATCAGCAGAAGGATGTCTCCCGCAGTTTGACATTACACATCAAGCCGTGGGAGATATCCTTGGGCCCCCCCTCCCAGATCCATTATGATAAGGGGGTGGGGTGGGGGGTGGCAGGAGAGCTTCCATCCCCCTGACCCCGTATCTGACAGCTGCAGGAGAGATCCTTGCGCTGCCGCCAACCGCCCCTTCTCCACAAAGAAGCAGTTGTGAGGAGCAGGAGAGATGCTCCCCCCGTCCCGCTATCCATTTGGATATGGGGTTGGGGGGATGGAAGGAGCTCTGCCATCTCCCTGACCCCATATCAAAATGGATCATGTCTCCTGTGGCTTGGCGATGTCTCCTGTGGCTTGGCGCTCTGATCGCGGCGCCCCGTCCCACCGAGGGACAGGACGTGCACACCCCTGGGAACACGTGGGGAGCCGTATATCACAGCGCCTCACCCAGGGATGGCACATGCCTTGAGAATCTCCATCCCACTGGGTCCTGACAGTGGGGGGACCTGGCACAAAGGGGGATTTTCATGGGAACCAGTGCCGCTATTCTGTGGGCAGGACAGAGAGGGGGTTGGAGGTGGGCAATAGTCAACACTGTGCTAATAGTCAACTCCACGGATGACTATTTAGGGGGGTACCCAAGGCGACATGATGATAGTAATCCATGAAGTTGACTATTAACACTGGGTTGACTATTGTGTTGTTCGGACGCAGCCTCTGTGTGTGTGTGTGTGTCTGTCTGTCTGTATATGTATGTGCGTGCAGTGAACCCTAGTGACATCTGGCAGCTGCATCCATATTCAAATGGGATGTGAAATAAATGTATGCGCCACATGCTGCAAGATTCACAACAAAAACACATCGCAAATATACGGTGAATCCTCTAATGTGAAAAGAAGCCTGAATTTTGAGTAGCAGTCTCTCTATTGTTCAGCTTTCTATGTTAAAAGGCTTCAATATTTGAACTCCAAACTCGAATGAGCAGTTCTAAATACATTTATTGGATCTATTCTAATCCAAAGGGCCAGGTAACAGAAACAATAACCCTTTCCGACACCTCAAAGCAGAATAAAAATTCAGCATTAAAATTATCCACCTTTTGCTAAATTACCTTAACTTAAATATGATACCCCAATATTTGCGTCACGCTGGGCACCATTTTAGCATGACGCGCACAGGGACCCAGTTTGCTGTGGCTATTCGTGTCATTTAAATCCAGGCGGCAGGGGTTGTTTGAGCATTGGACAACCCTCCAATAATCCATGGCTTGTTTAGGGTTATCTGAGGGTTGTCTAATCCTCAAACAACTCCTGCTGCCTGGATTCACATGACATAGGAAGCCGGGTGCCCATAGATGCCATGCAAAAATGGCACCTGCAGGCACCCAGCCTAACATGTCAGCCTCCCGTGGTTAAATTAAGCCACAGTGGGCTGCTGTGACTGCTTGCTTTGTCCATTATAACTGCAGTTTAGAACTATGGAGGCTGCAAAGGGCTTTCATTAGGAGGAATCTAGGGCAAAGGAAACTTACAAACTCAACACATTAAGTACATTTCTTAGCTATGACTTTTAGATTCTCAGGCAATGAAAATGGGAGACAACAATGTAATTGAGTCCAAATGTAAGTATGTGGATTAAGTAGGAAATTGAATAACGAGTAATTTTATATGTTTCCAACTCTTTGATTGCGCTGTATGCTCTCTGTATGTTTTCAAGGACTACTCTCACAGCTGATTGTGTTGGAATGGTTTATGTGACACTCTGCATTGTGCATTTCACATCTAGCCCAATCCTAAGCATTTATGCTTGGGCATAAGTCCCTAGCTGCATGCTTAGGATCGTAGTGAGCTTTTTAGATGTTCCAGTAAGGAAGCGGTTTTCCAGCTGTGCCCTGAAACCTTAAAGGCATGTCCCTCCATGTGAGGACCGGATATGGTAGACAATCTTCCATGAAGAAACAGCTTTGCACACCATTACTAATCTTCCCCTGAACTGCACAGCCACAAAAGAGTGTTGGGGTTGTTCTGTGCTAAAGTCTTATTTTTACACGAGGCAACAGTGAGGCCTAACAGGCCTGGCAAGAGGAGAAGGTTATCAATGGCTATTAGTCCTGATGGCTATGTGCTACCTTTGCTATCGGAGGCAGTCAGCCTACGTACAGCAGTTGCTGTGGGAGGGTGCTGTTGCACCATGTCCTGCTTGGGGGTCCCTAGCCGATGGCTGGTTGGCCACTGTGTGAACAGAGTGCTGGGCTAGATGGACCCTTGGTCTGATCCAGCATGGCTCTTCTTCTGTTCTTATGAATTGTTGCCCTGAACATACCCAGAATGCTCTGCGATGTGCTGGGTTTTCCTGGCAAAATGCACAGGAGCTCTTTGGCAGAAAAATTAAAAAATAACCCTCTGCAGTAAGGCAGATTCAGACAAGCAAGTGTCTGAACATGTAACATTTGAAGGCTGTGACTGTGTTTGCTCACATTCATCCCTCCTCGTTACCTTCCCATTTCTTTTGTGCCTCCCCCACTGTTGAAATTTAGATTGAAAGCATCTGAGGGAGCATTTTTCAACTATAGTTCATCCAGAAGCTACAATGGCAAAGGGCAGAACTTGGCAGGTTAAGACAGATCCATAGACTATTGGAATTGGTGTTTTAACTTTGAAAACTCTTCTCCCTCAATTCTTTGTCCATCTGCAAATGTTCATAATTTTGAAGTTTTCCTGTGATCTGCTAGAAAGTACTGAGAGTGACAACTTAAGAGCAGAGTACAATTGGACATGGCTGGGCTGGGATGCCATGCAGGCTTGGAAGTGATCCTTTTCATTAGTGGGACTCAGGAGTGAGTGTGCACATAATTGCAACCCAAATCTGATTGTAACTTTTTGGCAAATGTAGAGGCAGTTTGATATGTTGACTTCTAGAAACTAAACAGCAAAAATGAGCGATGTTATGGGAGGCGGGCAGCGAATGGAGGACTTCGATGGTATCCTGCGTTGGGGATGGATCACTGCTGCCTATTCCAGATGGGGTTGTTATTTTGTAATGTGAGTCTTCAAGGTCTTGTCTCCACAGCGTTTGTGGGTAGGAATGTGATCTTGACGAGTGGCTGCATCATTGGTGCCTGCTGCAACGTCAACACCTATGAAGTCATCCCTGAGAATACGGTGATCTATGGAGCTGACTGCCTTCGTCGAGTGCAGACCGAGCGACCGCAGGTAGGCACGTGATGAGAGGTCAGCTCATGCTGTTCTGACCCCCTTCTGTTCTCTTGCAACTTTGCCAACCCAGTCTGGCCCGCTTGCTTCAGCTGATCTCTCAGGACAGCAGTTTGCTTAACTGTTCTGTCTCCCTGATGAGTAACGGCTGGCTGAGCTGCTGATGTAAAAGTCAAAGCAAGAAAAGCAGTCCAACGAAGGAGAAAGAGGATCTGGCTCTCCCCTTTTCTCAGTTTGCTCCTTTAGCTCACCATGCTTTTTGTGGAATAATAATCAACCTCTATTCCCTGTGAAGAAGTAGGACACTAAGGCCCCATTCAGGAGACATCTTAAACCATGGCTTTAACCATGGTGACTGTGGCAAAAAGCCTTATTCACCGTGGTTAAAGCCATGGTTATTATTATTATTTATTACATTTATATACCACCCAATAGCTGAAGCTCTCTGGGCGGGTTACAAAAGTTAAAAACAGAAATATACAAAATTTAAAAGAATAAAATACAAACAAAGACAATATTCTTTTAAAAATGACTTTAAGGTGTCTTCTGAACGTGGCCATAGTCTGGCAGAGGAACTTGTACTTGGGCAATCAGACATCAAACCAAGCGGTGGTTTGTGCTTCCAAATACCGTGTTTTAGACCTGCTTGTTAGCTTTTGTTTTCCATCTGCTCAGCACGCCATTTCTATGGTGCAGGGCTCTCTGTAGGCGGAGCAGCCACCATAACCATGATTGTCAATTCAGATGTCATGCAAAACAACCCACTTCAAACCATAGTTTCTGGCTTGTCAAGGACCTGGCAAGTGGGCCTGTTCAGCCAACACACTAAGCCATAGTTAGGCTGTTAACCCTTTTGGTTCGTGAGCGTTTAAACCGTGTTTATGTAGCCACCATGGTGAGGAATGGTATGTATGACACACGAAGCCATGGTTCACATGACATGCTAAGCCATATTGTTTAGCTCAAAATGCTTCAGCACCAGAGCTTGGCGTGGGGCAATATTGGCTCTGACCCTTGACTCTCTCCTAGTCAAGCGGAGGTGTAGGCCAAGGCTCTTCAATCTTTTCCTCCTCAGCCTGAGCCTTGGGGGCAAGGGGTGTGCTTTGGCCTTCTCTTGGCTTCTGCATGGCATGAACAACTGACATATGTAAAGGGACAGTTTTGCCCAAGTCTCTATTGCTATTCACACGGAGGAGAAGAGGCTTGTAGGGAAAACTGGGGGCGAGAAGAAGAAATTGAGGAGCCATGGATAGGAAGCCTTTAGAAGCTAGACCATCCTACCCCAACCAAAGGCCATGTTGGCTAGGAATTACAGGCGTTGTAGCACAACATATTTACAGGGCACCAGGTTGGGGAAGGCAGAGCTAGACCATGTGCTTCTTCAGTAGGACTGTGATTCTCAATCCAATTACCAGATCAGTTTGATTTTGCCGGGTAGAGCAGAGCATCAGCAACTGAGCTCAGACTGCCAGTGTTATTGCCTGCCTAGTGCCTTTTCTAACACCGTGCGGTTTCTTTTAGCCACAAACGCTGCAACTAGACTTCCTAATGAAAATTCTGCCAAACTATCATCACCTTAAGAAGGCCATGAAAGCAACTTCCACTCCTGTAAAGAGCTGAAGACCTCCCTGTGAGATTATGAAAATTGCAATGCAGATGGTCTCTCCTACTTTCAGAACTTCGTGTCTGCAAGCACCAATTATTATTTTTTTGCTGAGCTTACTCATTCCATTGTGCTACTTAATTTTATTTATTAAAACCATGAAAGATAAACCTCTGTGAGTTTGTATTCTTTTCAGGGGGCTTGGTTATCTGTATTTTCTGTATTTTCTAGTTCAGTGGTTCCCAATTAGCTAAGTACTGCGGACCCTTTGTTTTTCAAATGCCAAGCCATGGACATCCTCGTTTTTAAAAATTTGTTATCTTTACGGTAGTTACCTGTGCGAAGCAATTTTTTTTGGAGA
Source organism: Elgaria multicarinata webbii (assembly GCF_023053635.1). Taxonomy (NCBI): domain Eukaryota; kingdom Metazoa; phylum Chordata; class Lepidosauria; order Squamata; family Anguidae; genus Elgaria; species Elgaria multicarinata. Next base: position 11,977,293 of record NC_086176.1, read on the forward strand.
AAATAAGGGGTAGCCCCTAATAAGCAAAGGATTTTAGGTATACTAAAAAACCAACCATAAAGTTTGTGATATTACCATGCAAAAATGACAATGATTTAGTTAGGAATATAAAAACGAATTTAATTTTACTAACATCTAGTTTACAATTGAACAAATTATGACATGTCTAGCAGCTACTAAACCTAAATGTGATGGGAGAAATCATGCCTCTTTTTGTCCCGAACAATCCCTTCCACATCCGGTTCAATATTTCCTACTTTTAATCTCAAATCTGGATCAACATCAAGCCGATTTCTATGCTTGTTCTTCATATAACAAAACGTCGAAAATGTTTGTTCACAAAGATATGTGGAACAAACGGGAACTAGATGTTTCAAAGCTTTTTCACCTAACTTCTTATAATCAGGAAAAACCTTCACCCAGTTTATATTCTTTGAAAAATGATTTCAATGAACCGTCACAAGTCATGTCAACAAGTGCATCTTGCTCTTCCGCAGATAGAGTGGTCAGCTGTACATCACCATATTCAAAAGGATTCTTTCTCCATGAGTTTTCAGGATTAGGTGCAGGGAAGTAATCTCTGAAGCTAGTTGCTAAATCACGCAGGTGCTCAGTGATGTTATATTTTACTTCTGGTAGGAATTCGTCGTCAGTGGACTCCAGAAATGAATGGTGAATATGTGAATGGTGCCACAGACCCTCTGGGTGGGTTACGCGGACCCCCTGGGGTCCACGGACCACCAATTGGGAACCACTGTTCTAGTTGATAAAGTCATGTTTTGATGGAGGAAGGAATTATTTAAGCATTTCACAAGAGAAGAAGAGCTTCCGTTGGTATTGAGGCACACTGGATGTCATAGGTACAATTCAGGCAAAGTTAAGCACTTTTTAAAGTCTTTTTGATTTCTATGGAAGATACTTAAACACAGGCTTACTGATCCCATTGAAATAATTGAAACTTTAAATGCTGAACTGCCCAGATTGTACCTTGTTTGTATTCGAGATCAACAAAGATATTATACGAGAATGAGTATCTAGTAACCCTGCTGGAATTGCTGTAACTTCCCTTTGGTTTTATCTCATTCTCTCAATCCAGATAACAGTTTGTATGTGCACTAGATTAAATAGCGAAAAAAAGTCTGCTCTTCACAACTAAAGCAATACTATTGAGTCTTTTTAGGGATACTGTGTGCCTTAACTTAATCAACCTCTATTCCCTGGTGGGGGGGAAAGAAGAACAGAGACTGCTGGGGCTTGCCTCTGCAGTCTCTCCCCTCACCTGCTGGGCATCAGCTGACCAAGTGCTCCACCTCTTTCTCCAGGTACATCTGCAGCCTGCCAGAGGCTGGGAAGGTGGGGTGTGTTTGGCTGGTGGGGGGGAAAGAAGAACAGAGACTGCTGGGGCTTGCCTCTGCAGTCTCTCCCCTCACCTGCTGGGCGTCAGCTGACCAAGTGCTCCACACTCTTTCTCCAGGTACATCTGCAGCCTGCCAGAGGCAGTGCCTCGGTGACGCACAGAGTGCGGCGCCGAGTGCACACTTGGCGACGCACTTTGCGACGCACATAGGAGCTACCATACTGCTGTACCTGCTGAAGATCTCCAACCAGCCAACCAGCAGCAAATTGTAAAATACATTTTAATTACTTTTTAATATGTGCCTGGGGAGCTCTGGGGGATACGGGGATGCCCACATAACTGTGGTCATGGGTAGGGGGAGGTATGGTGCTAGGGGAGGAACAGGCCAGATGAGGAGAAGAGGGGATAGATTCCTGACAGCTATTCCCTCTTCTGGTTCCTACCCCAACCGGATAGTTCCTGGCGGCCATATCAGCTTGCTCTCGGGTCTGGTGGTGCTGCTGCTGAATGCCAGGTCAGTCCAGAATAAAATCTCCCTCATCCATGATTTGATTGTGGATGAGGGGGCTGACCTGGTATGCATCACTGAGACCTGGGTGGGTGAACTGGGGGGGGGGGTTGCTCTCACCCAGCTCTGCCCTCCTGGGTACTCAGTGCAGCACCAGCACAGACTCGAGGGCTGGAGAGGGGGAGTTGCCGTGGTCTATAGGAATACAATCTCCCTCTCTAGGCTTCCTGTTCAGTCGAGTGCTGGTCTGGAGTGTTTGTACTGTGCGTTGGGTACTCAAGACAGATTAGGGATTCTGCTGGTGTACCGTCCACCCCGCTGCCCAACAGTCTCCCTGCCTGAGCTGATGGAGGTTGTCTCGGACCTGGTGTTGAGGACCCCCAGGATGGTGGTTCTGGGGGATCTCAACTTCCATGCCGAGGCTGCTGTATCCGGAGTGGCTCAGGACTTCATGGCTGCCATGACAACCATGGGGCTGTCTCAACATGTCATCGGCCCAACACATGCAAAGGGACACACGCTTGATCTGGTTTTCTCGACTGGGCAGGAGGATGGTGATCTGAAAGTGGGGGAACTAACATCTACCCCCTCGTCATGGTCAGATCACTGCCTACTGAGGTTTAGACTCTCGGCGGCCTTTCCCCTCTGCAAGGGTGGGGGGCCTATTAAAATGGTCCGCCCCCGGAGGCTAATGGACTCCGATGGATTCCAGAGGGCTCTGGGGGATTTTCCTGCTGATATGGCCGGTGCTCCTGTCGAAGCCCAGGTCGCTCTGTGGAATGCAGAGATGACTCGGGCGGTTGACACGATCGCACCCAAGCGTCCTCTCCCTCTGAGCAGAGCCCGGTCAGCTCCTTGGTATACATCTGAGCTGAGGGCGATGAAGCAAGAGGGGAGACGGCTAGAACGCAGGTGGAGGAAAACTCGTGCTGGGTCTGATTGAACACGGGTTAGAGCTCACTATCGAGCCTACTCTGTGGCGGTGAGGGTGGCAAAGAGGCAGTTCTTTTCCACCAGCATTGCGTCTTCTCAGTGTCGTCCGGCGGAGCTTTTCCGAGTGGTTCGTGGCCTGTTACACTCTGGGCCAGGGCGTGAGATAGTTGAACCCTCGGTAGCACGCTGTGACGAGTTTGCACGGCACTTTGAAGATAAAGTCGCTCAGATTCGTCATAAATTGGACACCACACTTAATGCAGCACCACTAGTAGAGGCATTCAGAGCGCCGTCCGGCTCAGTTTTATTGGATGAGTTTCAGTTATTGAGGCCCGAGGATGTGGACAAGGTGCTTGGCCAAGTCCGGTCGACCACCTGTGTGCTTGCCCCTTGCCCCTCTTGGCTCATTACATCAAATAAGGAGGGGATCGCCGGCTGGGTCCAGGAGGTTGTAAATGCCTCCTTGAGAGAGGGAGTGGTGCCGGCCTCTTTAAAAGAGGCGGTAATTAGACCACTCCTGAAGAAGCCTAATCTGGACCCGGAGGATGTTAACAACTACAGGCCGGTGGCTAATATCCCTTTCCTGGGCAAGGTGCTTGAGCGGGTGGTTGCAGGACAACTCCAGGCACTCTTGAATGAAACGGATTATCTAGATCCATTTCAATCGGGTTTCAGGCCTGGTTTTGGAACGGAAACTGCCTTGGTCGCCCTGTGGGATGACCTCTGTCGGGAGAGAGACAGGGGGAGTGCGACCCTGTTGGTTCTCCTGGACCTCTCAGCGGCCTTCGATACCATCGACCATGGTATCCTTCTGGATAGGTTGTCTGAACTGGGAGTTGGAGGTACTGCGTTGCAGTGGTTCCGCTCCTACTTGGATGGCCGATTCCAGAAGGTGGTGCTGGGGGATTATTGCTCTGTGCCGTGGCTCCTAAGCCATGGGGTTCCGCAGGGCTCTATCTTATCCCCTATGCTGTTTAACATATGCATGAAGCCGCTGGGGGAGGTTATCCGGAGATGTGGACTGAGGTGTCATCAATATGCGGATGATACCCAGCTCTACCTTTCCTTTTCATCAAACCCAGGTGAGGCAGTGACTGTTCTGAACCAGTGCCTGGGCACGGTAATGGACTGGATGAGGGCTAACAAACTGAGACTCAATCCAGACAAGACGGAGGTACTGTTAGCGGGTGGTTCATCTGTCCGGCGAGGTGATGTTTGCCCTGTCCTGGACGGGGTTGCACTCTCCCTAAAGGATCGGGTCCGTAGTTTGGGGGTGCTCTTGGATCCAGAACTGTCACTTGAGGCACAGGTGAACTCAGTGGCACCTTTTATCAACTTAGGTTGATATACCAACTGCGCCCTTATCTGGATAGAGACAGCCTAGCTACAGTTATCCATGCTCTGATAACCTCTCGTTTGTATTACTGCAATGCGTTATACATGGGGCTGCCTTTGAAAACGGTCCGGAAGCTTCAGCTGGTACAAAACAGGGCAGCCCGTTTACTAACAGGGACTGGCTGGCGAGATCACATTACGCCAGTCCTTTTACAACTTCATTGGCTGCCAGTCCAGGTCCGGGCCTGATTCAAAGTGCTGGTATTGACATTTAAAGCCCTAAACGGTTTGGGCCCAGGTTATTTGAAGGAACGCCTCCTCCCATATGTTCCTACCAGGACCTTAAGATCATCTACAGGGGCCCTTCTCCGTGAGCCCCTGCCAAAGGAAGTGAGGCAGGTGGCTACTAGGAGGAGGGCTTTCTCCGCTGTGGCACCCCAGTTGTGGAATGACCTCCCCAGAGAGGTCCGCCTGGCACCTACACTGTACTCCTTTCGTCACCAGCTGAAGACCTTTTTATTCTCTCAGTATTTTAACACTTAATTTTAACTTCAATTTAAATTATACTGTTTTAACTCTGTATTTTAACCTTATATCAATTTTGCTGCGTGGTTTTATCCTGGTTGTGCTTTTGATATTGTATTTTGTATTTGTGTTTTTAACGTGTTGGTTGTTTTATGATGGTTTTCATTTTTGTGAACCGCCCAGAGAGCTTTGTCTATCGGGCGGTATAAAAATGTAATAAATAAATAAATAAATAAATAAATAAAATTAACTTAAAAGTCTCCTCCTAGCAGCGTTTGCCCCTTTTATTCCGTTGTGTCTCTGCAGCAGGAGCGATGATGTGACCCAGGCCGTTTCTATACCTGCCTTTTTCCCCCCCGGGATCGTCCCAGGATCATCCCTGTGCATCCAAATGACACACAGGGGATCCAGGGAGCAGGCAGGGACGAGCCCTCCATTTGCCTGGGATAATCCTTAGGTGTAGAAAGGACCCCAGTCAAAGTCAAACACTGAACACAAAGATGCAGCCTACTATTAGATAGGTAGAGGAACACCTCAGGTAGTTGTTTGAATGCCAAGAAAAGGCATTAATTGTTTAACCTATTATTGTATGTTTCCTGTCAGGCATGGAGAGAGAGAGAGAGAGAGAGAGAGGTGGGTGTGGGATTTTCTCCTGCAGGTGGAGAAAGACCTCACTGGTCTTGAGTACCATCCACCTGGTATGGGGTAGGGGGACAGGATGCCATTTGCTGCTCTGCCTCCAGCAGAAAAATTATCTTGGCCCTTGAAATGCGGAAAGGATAGAACAGTGAGACTTCAATACCCACTTACCTGGGAGTAAGTCCCATCGAATTTAAAAGGACTTACTTCAATACATGCATAGGATTACTGTAAATCATGCAGAACCAAACAGATGTGGATGGGTGGATGGATACTTTGAACTCACAAAATAAGTAATTATGGCGCACCGTTTGAGTATTACCGCCCTAAGCTTACAATACACCTTTACTCTTAAGTGCTATGTAATTTTATCTGTAAGATTATAAGGAGGTGGGGAAATGCCACAATAGAAAAGGAAAGGCATACCAGCAGGCTCCCAAAGTAATGCTGCTGCAGTTTAATTTAGGGCACAATCCTATGCCTGTTCAGACAGAAAAAAAAGTCCTACAACTCCCAGCATCCCCTAGCCAGCGTGCTGGGAGTTATAGTCCTTTTTTTCTGCCGAAACATGCATAAAACTGCATCCTTAATTATGTAACATTTCCGCTGTTCTATACTAAGAAACTATAGCAGCCTACAAAATTTAAAACCCAATTGCCTAATGTACGAACTTGGATTTGGTGAGCTGCAATGTAATCACACCGAACAGCATTAAAGAGGGAGAGGTAGGCTCCACAATTTTTTTAATGGCGGCTTGTGGTTTCACCACATAATCAGCGCAATTTTTAATGGTTAATGCATTGAGTCATAAATCACACATACGAAACCACAGGTGTTTGTGGGTGGCTGCTTCCTTGAATTTCCCTGAACAAGGGTATATGTGGGTTTCGTGTGAGCCTCATTAAATACATTTTTTTGTTTGTTTTTTGTCATGGCTGGTCAAAACTAGACAAGGTTGGTTACAGCTTTCCTCAAGCCCCAGGTGGAACTTGGTGTCTTGTAAATGTTGACTGCCATCTAGTGGGCATGGTGTGCTTGCTGTTTTCCTTTTCGGGAGATCCTTAACTTTAAGCTCTAAATAGTGAACAAGCATCCCTGAAAAACAGCTTGTCTACAACACTACAGAGCTTCTCAGTGCAATGTGCTGCAAAATGGGAGAGTTGGGTGTATTCTAGGGCACGCTCAGCTCATGTTCAGAGGGCCCAGCCCAGGCATGGAGGAACAATTAAAGGTCAGAAAATTGGTCCATCAACTCGGTACTGTCTACGACAGAGCCAGTGTGGTGTAGTGGCTAAAGTATTGGACTGGGAGTCGGGAGATCTGGGTTCTATTCCCCACTCGGCCATGGAAACCCACTGAGTGACTTTGGGCCAGTCACAGACTCTCAGCCCAACCCACCTCACAGGGTGGTTGTGAGGATAAAATGGAGAGGATTATGTACACCGCTTTGGGTTCCTTGGAGGAAAAAAGGCAGGATTGTATTATTAGATTGATTATTAGATTGTAAGCCTATGCGGCAGGGTCTTGCTATTTACTGTGCAATCTGTACAGCACCATGTACATTGATGGTGCTATATAAATAAATAAATAAATAAAAATAATAATAGGATATAAATGCATTAATACATACATACATACGACACTGACTGGCAGTGACTCTGCAGGTTTCAGACTGGAGTATCTTCCAACGCCACTGGGAAGTGCCAGAGATTAAATATGGATCCTCTCGTATACATAGCATGCAATTTACCGCCAGGGGAGGGGAAAATGGAGGCACTTCGCCATAAGTACGTTACCATGAGAGGGAAAAGAATAGACTAAGAGTGCAATCCTATCAATTGCTCTATCTAAAGCCCTACTGGCAAAAGCCAGGCTGGGCAGGAAGAGGACAGGGTTTTTTACAGCCTCTTGTTTCTCTGATTTAGTTGTTTTGAGCTAGACACGTTTCCCAGCTATGAGCACCAAGAGGAGGGGGGAAGTTTTCAATTATAGGCCTGTGGTCGCCACTCTCCGCCTGTGTAATGCAGCCCATTACAATTGCGCAAGAGAAGCAGGAAGCAAAGTACCAGTAAGACAATGTGATTTCTCCTTAATCTAAAGAAGTCCATTGTCAAGAGGCCAAAGGATTGCTCTGTAAATTGTAGGCTGGGGTGCAGAATCCTAAATTCTGAGGTCAAATCTGGCCCTCTGGCTCTGCTAATCCGCCCCTCCATGGTTCACCAGAAGGCCACACTTCCTTCCCCTAGCTACCAATGGTTTGGTGATTCCCCTGGCTTTTGATCAGTTTTTTTCCCTCCTTCTAAAAGGTTGAAATGCCTCCCCTAAGGCTAAGTTACTGGCAGGAAGCAGTTTAAACTAAAATTCGCTGGAATTTTTCATATTTTGGTTTCGCCCCTTTGGCATCACGGACCACTGGAATGCAACGCCCTCCCCACCCCCAGAGCTTCTCTGAATTCAAATTCGGCCCTTGGGCTAAAAGAGGTTCTGCACCCCTCTTGTAGATGGTTCTTTAGCGTCTTTGTGCAAACTTTTATCCCTGGACCTATAAGGGGTGTCAAGTTCTTGAGACTTGCTGGAGCCTATCCAAAGCAACGTCAGACCAGAACAAGCATCACTTTAAACAGTGGTCAAAAAGGGTTAACGTCACAATGTCTGAAGATGGGAATTCCTGATCTTTCTAACTTCCTGAGTGGCTTCCCCATGCCCTGTGGCCTAATTACTTCTACTTTTTTTTAATGATGAGTGGATCTTTATGCTGTGGGTCAAACAACAAGGGAAGCCTTGGAATGGACAATGTCATCATGCCCTTGCTTGTAATTTCTAGAGACATCTGGCTGGCCACCATATTAAATAGAATGCTGGCCAGGATCTACACAACTGCTTTATAACAGTATTGAAGTGCACTGACAACTGATGTGGTCCATGACACATATACCGTTTTCAAACCGCTTTCATTGTGTTATATCCTACTTGGTGTAGTTTTGGCGTGGGTAGAGCCCATTGCCTGACCTAGCCCCCCAGCACCTAGGGTGGGCGATTTCCAGGGGGCATTTTCAACCCTCAGAACCTGCCTCAGTCCATGAGGTGCCGGACAGTCCGTGTAACAACTACCCCCCCTCCCCAAAATGCCTGAAATCACCGGTTTGCCACCGAGCGTCGGTGGCAAACCACTCCGTAGTTACACAATGCTACAGTGGTTAAATTTAGCTTCTTTCCAAGCTAAATTTAACCCCTCTGGTGCTCCATAGCAGCTGTCAAGAGGGCCACATTTACCTTGCAAACAACCTAAATTTGGTGCTTTTAAAATGCTACTAAAAACAAGAACAGGCAGGGGCCCTATGCAGCCTTCAAGCTGCACATGGACCATTTGTGGCCTAGTGGCTTCGAGCTCCTGGTTTAAATTTCCCACAATGCCCTGGAGTGAAGGACATTGTGAGGAATTTAACTTGGACGTGCCAAGCTATTCAGCAGATATGTCCATCGGGGCCCACTGATATTGACTGTTTGAGAGGCCCCTTAAACTTGAGCTGCCCTTGGACCTTCATGTGATTCAGTAGGGCTCTTGTTGTGGTCTTGTGTGATACAGGAGGCTGCTGATGGAGCAATACCATCTCGAAAGCCCTTGCGTGCCCAGAACAAATTTTGTGGTTCTTTGCTTTGGATCCTGGCCACTTTCCCTTGAGGACATAACCAAGCATGTCCTCCCAGATCAGCGATAGCCAACTGCTCTCTCTCCACACTGCGGTCGTCTTAACTTTCCAATAATACACACATCCGCTAATCGTCATTATTTCTCAAGGAACATGTTAAATCTTGAAGCAATGCTTCAAAGTTATCAGAAAAACTGCAGCGTAACATCTCCCTCCCCGCATTCCAATGGTAAAAAGTCATTAGAGGAAAAGCTAATAAGTCTAAATTGCTCTGATAAGAGAGCTGGTATAGCTAGACCCCTGGGAGGCCCAAGGGCTTAGAAACAGCCGGGTAAATATTTGAAACAATGCTGAGAAAGCACAGGAAATTAGACTGCAAGGGAGTAGCCCCACCATGCCAAGCCGGAGGAATAGCCCGGAGGAACTAAAGGCCTTTTCTGATACTACCCCAGACCTTCCTTGACTCTGAATTACAAAATGAGCATAAAGATCACTTAAAACACACACAATTACAGTATAATCAGAGGCAGTGGTTGGAACAACAAAACCCACCAAAAGTGCACATGCACCAAACCACGTATGTTTGGTGCATCTGCACTTTTGGTGGGATGTTTATACACTACAGCAAGGTCTCATGGTTGTATTTGGTACTATTTTTAGCTTGAATGCTTAAGATCTTACACGACGAAGAAACCGATTAGTGCTTAATGTTGTACAGCCCTGTGTTTGCATATGTTTATAAGCCTGTGTTTTGTATTTATGACTGCATTACTGCCTTCATTATTTGGAAGAACCCAAGCTGCTCAATAGATTCGATTTTTAGTTTTCGACCAAGCTCATATGCAATTATATATATACTGTAACTTTGTGAATGTCTGGTATTTATATCGTGTTATATACTGGAACTTATTGTGTTTGCATGAAATAACCAGTCCCATGAAATGTGTGTGAATATGGTATATACAAATTTCTTATAAATAGGCTGTTTACGCAATATACCGGCTAATTGTTGGTTTATACGTGGTTTGGTGCGTGTGCACTTTTGTTGGGTTTTAAAACACACACACACACACATGCTGCTGTATATATGAGAAATGCCAAAATCCATATAGTGTAATACTTTTATTAGGCCAACCAAAAGACCACAAAAGACGTGCAAGCTTTCCAGATCTCTTCATCAGGCATGATGTTACACACAAAAAAGATTGGTGGAGCAAAGAAAAGCTGACTGGATCTTGTAGCCACGATGTCTGCCTAGTCAGGGTCTTAAGATGTGATATGAAAGAGGAGTTGTTGCAGACACTCAGAGGGAGCTCTGCCAGGTGATGTGAGGTTTTCAGGGTTATGTGCCCTCTAGGACCACTGTGAAGATAAAAGTAGCAGACATTTGCTCATCCACCGTTTTTTAAAATATAAAAGCATTAACATTATTAAAACTATGTTAAATTACATAACATTTTTCTTTAGAGTTTGGAATTGTCATGCATGTTTTCAGGGTGACTGGTGAAAAACCAGATATCAATACGTGCAGATGCTTAGTGAGGGCAGCTGGTCAGGCAGCGTGGCACAATTTCAGTTTCCCACTGGCATTTTGCCTGCAGCCTAACACACAAATACACGTTCAGCCACTAAGTACTACTGATAGACAATATTTGATTCTAGTTAACTGATGCTGATTGGGCAGCGAGAACAATTAGAATTTTGGCACAACGTTTTTTGGGCTGACTCATTATAGAACAGTAGAGGAGTCTATCAGAGCACTGAGAACGTGAGATTTCAGCCCATAACCATTCTTCATTCATCCAGGATTTAACCAGTTATTCCCCATAGAGGGAGTCAACGTCCCTAGGCCCTAGCGCAGTGGTGGGCAATGTATGGCCCTCCAGATGGTTTGGCCTACAACTCCCATCATCCTTAGCCATCATAGCCAATGGTGAAGGATCATGGGAGTTGTAGACCATAAACTCTGGAGGCCCACAAGTTGCCCAACCCTGCCCTGGAGTCTAGGGCAGACTTCCGCAACCTAGGGCCCTCCAGATGTGATAGATTGCAACTCTGAGCTTGTCCCAGAACCATGCTGGCCTGGGGCATGCTGGGAGTTTTGTCCAGCACATCTGGAGAGCACCAGATGAGAGCACCCTTGCTCGGCTTCGTCCATTTTCTTCTGCTGCCCCTTACGCCTGGAACGCTCTTCCAGAACATTTGAGAACTACAAGTTCAATCGCAGCTTTTAAAGCTCAACTAAAAACTTTTCTTTTTCCTAAAGCTTTTAAAACTTGATGTTGTGCGGACTTTATACTGTTAGTTTCACCCTACCCTGTGCCTGCTTACCCTACCCTGTGCCTGTTTGCATTCTCTTCCCCTCCTTATTGTTTTACTATGATTTTATTAGATTGTAAGCCTATGCGGCAGGGCCTTGCTATTTACTGTTTTACTCTGTACAGCACCATGTACATTGATGGTGCTATATAAATTAATAATAATAATAATAATAATAATAATAATAATAACCAGGTTGGGGAAGGGTAGTCTAGGGTAACTCCAGTTATTTTCTTTTCACTTACTGTACTTACCTATTACATATCATCTGCTAGTCACTTAAAAACAACATTTCCCCGCCTCTGCCCATTTAACTTGGAGATAAAAATTACCTTGCTGGATTAGACCAAGGTCCACCTGGATCCCTCCAGTGGGTGCTCACAAGCTTTTCCCACCATGGTGTTTGTCACTGAATACGTGAAGGATTCATTTTGCTGCCATGGCTAACAGCTACCGATTAGCCCTGGCCTGCCTGCCTTTCGTTAACAAGGGATATTGTTGTTTTTTATACTTTTGGTGGTTTTTACATTTTGTATATCTGTTTTTAATGTTAATTGTTTTAAACTTTTGTAAACCGCCCAGAGAGCTTCGGATATGGGGTGGTATATAAATGTAATAAATAATAATAAAATAATAATAATCCTCTTTTAAAGTCTTTTAAGCTGGTGTCTGTCACCACATCTTTGGCCAGAGAAATCAGTCAGTCTGTAAACGAATGTAAAAATCTAGGTTGGCTCTAATACACATTGAGAGCTCAGTCCTTTGGGCAGGTGCATAGGACCCCAGCACTGTGGCAAGGACCCCACTATTGATGCTTGCCCCCTAAGCACTGCTTGGTTTGTTTTCTGTCCTGGCACTCCGAGCAGCGCCAGGCAGCTGGATCAAGCCACCCTTTTAATTTCCCACAATGCCTCTGACCTAACATCATTCTGGGATTGCTGCCAGCACAGCCAGTTTAAGCCCACCAGCAGGCAATGATCAAGAAAGAGGGACCACCACACACACAGGACACTTTGCCCAGGACCCCTTCAGACCTGGAGCTGTCCCTGATCCCATGGATATTTATTCAGAAATAAGTCCCATTGTGTTCAGGGAACTTACTGCTCCTGGGATTGCTGCCTCGGTTTCTCTTCCTCATTCTCTCTGGTCAAATAGAATTTGAGGTTGTTGTTTTTTTAAAAGTATTGTATGGCTCTTCAAAGCCATAGTGTGATGGGGGGAGGTGTAATGTGTGCTGTGCTATGCATTTGCAGCTGATGTTTTTTTAGAGGATGCCCAGATGACAACATTTTCAACTAGGAGCCCTCCTGTGTTTTCCTATCGGCAGTGATGGAGCCTTCATACTACCTTAAAGTGTTTGAAAAGCTATTGTCTGTATACAAGCTCAGGGACTGGCTAAATATTTTGGTTCCCCTTCAAAGAATCATCTCTGGGGTGCTCCCATTGGTTTGTAGTTATGTCCAGCTGTCTATTTGCTGATATTACTTACTGTTCTTCCATTACTAATCTTGACTTTTACCAGCCCACTGCCAGAGCTCTGGTGTGTTACACATCACGTTGACAGTTTGTCTGCTTGCCAAGGAGGCTTTTCATCCGGCACGGTCTGATGTGTTTTTGTTGTGTGTGTGTTTCTCTCTGAATTGGCGTGATTTGGGACATCTAGACATGCTGTTCATGTAGCTGACTCCCTTTACAAAAGAAAACAGTGTTCAGCTCTTTGGATTCCCTGTCAGGCAAGCCAGAATTCAAACCAGCAGGGCTATCAGCCCTTTCCTTCATCTGACTGCTGGTCAGAAGAAAATACAGGAAATTCAAGCCATGATTTTATGAGTGAGGCTGTTAATCTTTTGTGCCTACTTTATTTATTTATTTATTTATTTATTTTATTGCATTTCTATGCTGCCCAATAGCCAAAGCTCTCTGGGCAGTTTACTTTCGGTTTCGTTGCACAACTGAGATCCAAGCGCTACACAAGAAGCATTTCTTTTCCTGCTTTTCTGCTCCATAACCTCTAGGTAGCACTGTGGTCTAGCGGAATAGCACAAATACACAAGTAGAAACAGCATTTTCTTTCCGCCATCAGAAATAGTATTCCATTTTGTCCATTCTAAAAAAAAAAAAAAAACCTCCCCCAAAGTGCTGTTTAGAAACAGCAGCGAAATTGCAGGGTCACATCATCGTCTAACGGACCCATAAATAATTGTGAGACTGCACAATAAGTGCCTTGTGTAGAAAATCTCGTAAGACCATACATCAGGATTCTCCTGGCCCCGTGATTCTGGAAAGCCAAACCCTGCTATGGCACTGCCTGCTATATATCTGAAAGATTGTGCATTCCATGTTCGGTGCAACCTGGTGTAGTCAGAAACTACTAGGCTTCCCTGCAGGTTGCTTTTCCTGTTCCAGGTATGTGCTGCACTGTAACCTCTGGAGACTTAGGGTGCTTCCAGGTGAGGCTTTTACTTGCATTTGCAATTGATGGCTTTTTAGAAGATGTCCGGATGGCAACATTTTCAATTAGTAGCCCTCCTGTGTTTTCCCATTGGCTCTTCCATATTTTCCTTACTGCAGAAAATCTGTTAAGGAAAGAAGGATGGAATTGCTTTATAATCCCTCCTCATTGGTAGCACTTGCAGCTCTCCGTCTGGAAGCACCTTGGGCCTTGCCAACACTGGGTCTGGAATTCTCCTCCACCAAGGCATATGATTTTATGAATATCCTAGGTGGAGGAGTCAGTTTACTATATAGTGACTAGATTAGCCACCCTACCCAACCCTGCAAAAAGAAAAAAAAAAGCACAGCAGAAACTTCTTAGCCCAGGGGGAGCAGCCAGCCACTCATACTTGGATTATTTGCATATTTAGCCATTTAATCTGGAATGGACAACATTAATTCATTCAGACCCTTTCTCATGAGGCTTTTATTGTGCACTCATGATTGCTCACTCACAGTAGTTTGCGGGTCCTTTACATGGCATCCCCCTCCTCCAGGGCCTCTCCCGTGCTTTGCAATCATGATTGCAGGGTTTTTCCTAATGAGGAACATCTGGTATTATTTAGAAACGATGGAATGAGAGTCTCCTGTAATTGTGAAATTCCTCGATACCACAGCACCACCTAGTGGTTGTACAACTAAACATATTGAAAGGCAGAGAAAGAAAAACCCTGGGAAAAAGCTTGTATAAAGGAGCCGATCTTAATCCTGCAAAGAATCTGGAAGCAAGCGCCTCAGTAAAGGTGCTGGATAAAAGCCTGATGTAGAAATGTCCTCCAGAGGATAAAATCTAGAGGACATTTCGTTAGGGGGTTCTTTCCATTTTGTCCTGTCTTTTTTCAGACCTGATTTGTGATTTTTGTTTTCTTTTAACTTAAAATTCCTATCACCATGGCAGTCTAGCAAAGTGGTCGCTTCCCAGGACTGCTAATGGATTGTTTTTAAATTCCTTCTTACCTCTTGATGTAGCTCCTACATCATGGCTTCTGTCATTTTACTTTCTTCCTGTTCATTCACTATGCCAACTTTCCTGAATTGATCCTTTATTAGGCAGTTCCTATTTGGGGTTGGGAGAGGAGGAATGCTGCTTACTAATTTCATCTTTGCAGACAGAGCAATTGCTCATTACCGTTATTATTACGATGATGATGATGATGATGATGGTGTGATTGTAATCAATGAATATGAAGAAAAATCATAAGTAATTGCTCCGGATGCAAAGCAGAAACCACTAATTAAATTTCTCCCAAAGAAGATGGGTGAACATTATATAAACATTCAGGGAAAAGGTTGAAATAAACTATTAATTAAAAGAAAGTTACCCTGCCAAATAGGAGCTAACTAATTAAGGACAAATTGAGGAATGCAGATCAAGTCAGTTAACAGGAAGCAATTAATTCAAGTGCCAGAAGTGAAATCACTAATTAAAAGACAGTTGCAGGGAGAAACAAAACTCCTATTGAAGTGGACTTACTTCAGAGTAAACATAGTAGGATCTTGTCCTATATGGGCATTGTGGATCATATTAAAGGGAAGATTACACTGCATTAAATACTACGGAGAACCACTGTTTTAGTTCTGCTTCCAGCAGCACTAATGGACCCCAGTAGGAAAGCAACTTTGGTAAGAGAAAGTTATTCAGTCAAAGTAAAACAACCCTACCAAATTCTTTAAATCTGACATTATTCCAGTTGAATAGTACACATTATTTGTCTGAAAATAGGTTTCACAGTATGCAGAGATCAACACTTCACAGTTGGGAATAATGTTTTTTGGGGGACAACAGAAGCAGTTCCCCCTTTAGTTCAATAGCAGTGCTAATTCTAATCAAGATATTCCGTATATAGCAGGATGTTGCAGCAAAGAAAGGAACAGCTTCGTACTGTTGTGATGTTTTTTTAAGGACTGCATGAGTGCACATATAGTAAAGCCGGTAAGCACATGTATCTCTTCTATTGAAACCAATGGGACTTCAAAGTTCCTACTGTCAGTTGGATCATACCCTTTATATGCAGTGCATAGATTACATTGAAACATATATAGACCCCCAATTTGTATTCAAAGTACAAAGCACATTGGTGCATGGCACATGTGCCTAAGTCAGTCTTGCACCTGTGACCCCATGCATAGCTTACAGGCTGTGTGGGAGGGTATATGTATGAACCCTCCCTGTCGGTATATCATTTGATCAAGTGGCTGTGTCAATCTCTCCCACATCTGTACTCTCTGGGTTATGTTAGCCACCTGAAATGCTGAAGAAACACAAAGCACTACAAAAGACAAACTATAAACCGTTGCAGTCTGCATACATCTCTATCCTGGGGCCAACAATGAAATAGATCTCTTAAATATGGGCATTTCTACATGAAGCTTTTATTCTGCACCTTTACTGCGGCTTCTGTTTCTGGATTATTTGCTAAGGTAGGCATCCTTAAATGTACTTTTTGCCTTTCTATATGATTCATTACACAACCACTAGATGGTGCTGTGGTATAGCGGAATTGTGTGATTACAGGAGACTCTCATTCTGCCATTTCTAAATAATACCAGACTTTCCTTATTAGGAAAATGTGATAATGGTTGCAACACTCAGGAGAGGCGCTGGTGCATGACGACGTGTAAAGGACCCACAAACAACTGTGAGTGAGCAATCAAGAGAGCACAAGATGGTACCGCACATTTCGTGTACAGAAGCCAGTTGGATTGGCAATTGAATCTGACTTCATCATGTGAGGGGACAGTGTCCTCCATGGCATCTGAGGGCAGGAGGCTAGCTTAGGGGCTCAGGGCTGGCCATGTGCCACACTCAACTTTGTCCTCCAACATTTTGTTGCTGCATTTGTTTCTCAACATCTGTTGCCTGGGGTGGACACTTCACTCTGCCTAATAGTGAACTCTGAACTTTCCAACTAAGATTGTAGTGCCTGAATTTGCTTTCCTTTCCCCCCTCCTCCTCCTCCCTCCCAATCCCCTTTCCTTTTGTGTCATGTCTTTTAGATTGTAAGCCTGTGGGCAGGGACTGTCAAGAAATACTTTTGTAAGCCGCCATGAGAGCCTTTTTTGGCTGAATGGCGGCATAAAAATCTTTAAATAAATAAAATAAAATAAAAATAATAGTAAGCGCAGCATTTCTGCACATTCCCTATTATTCTTTCATAGAAACCATAGCAGATAAAGTGGCATAATAATAATAATAATAATAATAATAATAATAATAATAATAATGATGATGATGATGATGATGATGTAGCGTACAGCAAACAACCTAAATGGACTGAACATCCCTAATGTGACATTGGAATTGGACCCAAAGACCAGTGGTGATGCGGCTGCTGTGTCTACTGGAGCAGAGCAGGCAAACATTTCAGTCAACAAAAGTGAATATGCTTGCTTGCGCCTGCCAATTTGAGAAATTGTGGCCAACATGGATTAAGGCAACTGGGCTTATATCCAGGAAGGAGGATAAAGCCGCCAAGAAATCAGGGCCATTCAGAGGGAGAGGAGTTGCTCATAAACAGGATGCCTACGGACAAAATTCCCAGAAAAGAACAGTAGCTACACGTGTCCCGGGATCGTCAGTATGCCTTTTGCTGGTTGGAGCAGTTTAAGGCTGCCCCTTTGTCCTTAAACAGAGGACTCTCCAAGCACCTCACTATAGAGAAAGGAATGTGCTCCAGCCAAAGCTTCATAACTCCAAGGAATCCTAAAACAATAGAGGGTCTGTTCCCTAACCACAGAGGAAGACAAACCTGTTTATCTATTTATGTTAGGCAGCACTGAGGAATTTTTTGAGGCACTGTTTCTGATGAGTCACATAGAGCACAGGTTAATAAGAACATTAAAAAAAAGCCTTGCTGGATCAGGCCAAAGCCCATCTAGGCTAGCAGTCTGTTCCACAGAGCAGCCATCTTTATGTCTCTGAGCGGTCACAAATAGGGCATGAGGCAGGGGAGGCTGGTGGCTCCAAAGTCAGTGGGGCAGTGAATCCATTTCCGGTTTCAGTCAGAACCAGTTGGAACTCCAAAGGAGCTTCTTTAGAGTCCTGACTGGATCTGACTGAAATCCAGAGCAGATTTACATGGCTTGGGACCGCAATACCTGATGGAACGCCTCTCCTGACATGAACCTACTCGTACACTGCGCTCAACATCTAAGGTCCTCCTCCGAGTGGCTACTCCGAGGGAAGCTTGGAGGATGGCAACAAGGAAGAGGGCCTTTTCAGTGGTTGCCCCCCCCCAATTGTGGCATGATCTCCCCGATGAGGCTCGCCTGGCGCCAACATTGTTATCTTTTCGGCGCCAGGTCAAGACTTTTCTCTTCTCCCAGGCATTTTAACAGCATTTAACAACGTTAAGTTTGTTTTTAATGGACCTCAGAATTGTTGTTTTTAAATGGATACTATTTTTATACTGTTTTTGATGGTTTTTAAATTGTGTATACTTTTAATGTTTACCATTTTTAATTGTTGTAAACCGCCCAGAGAGCTTCGGCTGTGGGGCGGTATATAAATGTAATAAAATAAATAAATAAATAAATAAATTTACCGCCCCACTGACATTGGAGCCACCAGCCTCCACTGGCATGAGGGTAAAGACTATCCCTGTGATTTGACCTCAGCATGTGATATTCAGAGGCTCAACGCCCCTCAGTCTAGAAGATCCATTTAGCTATTACAGCCAGCAGGTATTGACAGACCATTCTTCAATGGTTTTGTCTATCCAGTAGTTTTCATTCCTTTCTTGCTTGAGGAACCCGTGGAAGGTCATATCTTGCAGAACCTCAGCCATCTCTCTCTGCCCTCCCCCACGTAAAGTAAAAAATAAAATAAAAGTGGTCATAAGTAATTTATTGAACAACTGTGAGGCTTTTTACTTGAGACATTTTACATGAGGCATTTATTGTGCGCTCATGATGGTTCGCTCATGGAAGTTCTCGGGTCCTTTTCACGATGTTGTTAATTTCTGGTGCCTCTCTTGTTGTATTTAAGGTTTATTCCACAATTTTATAAATGGATGAAAATGCAGTAATAAAAAAAAAACCTGTGCCAAAACCCGCCATGAAGGGCATGTAATTCAAGAAGCCTGCAATGTTTTAGAAATCCTACAGCACTATCTGCTGGCCACATGAATGAAAAACATGGAAAAGGCCCACAAAGCAACCAGGGGAAACAAAGGGTGAGGGTGGTGGTGGTGCGTGTGCATTGTCCCCATTGTGAACCCAGAAAGATGAAACCCCAGTAAGGCAGCAGAATTTTCCCTTAACGTAGGGAAAATCCCTCTATAACATATGAGGGATGCTCATAGAGCCCTGGTTGAAAAACACAGGTCTAAGACATCTGCGTTATTGGTCATCACTATGTCCTGTGGCATTGAATTTCATAAGTTAATAGGAAATCCTTCTTTCTTTCTTTTTTTGTTAAACATTTTATTAACAGAAAACAACAACACAAATTACAGCCAAAACTGAAGTACAACATTACACAGTCTCAGTGTATTTAGAATTTTTTCTTCTAAACAAATTGTATTCTTCAGTTCTCTCAGAAAGCAATTATAATTCACCTGGTAATCATTTCCCCCCCTGAAATCTGCTCATACACACCTGAAATCCTAGCTGGAAGTTCTAATTTGACCAAGACCCTCACCCCTCAAAACGGGCAGTAGCCATGATGGTGGTATTACTTTCGGTCTTCACTCTCTTCATCTCCATATCTATATAATCTTCAATGCCTACAGTAAAAAAAATGCTATTCTGTAGGAACCTACAAATGGCAGATTTCCTGAATTTTCTTTTAACAAATCTTTTTTTAATCATTGTAATGAATCAGCACAAACAAATCATTAACAAGCCACAGTCAACCCTATCTACAAAATGCAGGACAGAGACATGTTTGTGTATGTACGTCATAAACATCTCAACCAATGGGAAAGCACTCTTGCTCTGCCAGGGAAACCTAAATCTTTAAACATGACATTAGAACAAAATACTTCACGTAGGATTCCCCCCCTGCCCCAATTTTGCAACACTAATGGATGGTGAGCCGCATTATGGAGTAATACTACTAAAAGTGCTATATGAGATTTAGGCGAAATCCCCATTGTACATTCTGTTAAAACATATTTTCTCTTGTTGGGCCAGAACTTGCCGCAAATCAACCTCATTGGATAACCCCTATCTCTAGTATGATGAGAGAAGAAGAAGAATTTCTCTCTGCCTACATTCTCCACACCAACCATCATTTAAGAAAGCTCTGTCATATCCACAACCATCAGAACTTTTTTTTTCTAAACTAAAAAGCTGCAAAGATTTTAGCATTTCCTCTTAATGGATATTCCGATCTCAGGATCATTTTCAGTTTTTTCTTTCTGTGCCTCTTCTATCTGTATGATGTATTTTTTGAGACGAGATGACGTCAACTGAATACTTCTCTTCTTCTTTTTCCTAATTGTGAACTTCCTAATTGTGGATTTCCTAATTCACCAGAAAACAAAATTAAAATATTTGGTTCAGTGGTTAACTGGACCTAACCATAGGTTTATTCTCTTCAGTAAAAGGAAAACAGAAACAGAAAACACAAACAGAAAACAAACTATTTTGCTTTTGGGGTGACAAAACATCAACCCCATATGCAATTTAATATATGGAAATGCATGTAGTAGATTCATAGAATCATAGAATAGTAGAGTTGGAAGGGGCCTATAAGGCCATCAAGTCCAACGCCCTGATCAATGCAGAATTCTACCCTAAAGCATACCTGACTGATGGTTGTCCAGCTACCTCTTGAATGCCTCTAGTGTGGGAGAGCCCACAACCTCCCTAGGTAACTGGTTCCATTGTCGTACTGCTCTAACAGTCAGGAAGTTTTTCCTGATGTCCAGCCGGAATCTGGCTTCCTGTAACTTGAGGCCGTTATTCCGTGTCCTGCACTCTGGGATGGTCGAAAAGAGATCCCGGCCCTCCTCTGTGTGACAACCTTTCAAGTATTTGACAAGTGCTATCATGTCTCCCCTCAATCTTCTCTCCTCCAGGCTAAACATGCCCAGTTCTCTCAGTCTGTCTTCACAGGGGTCTTCCAGACCCCTGATCATCCTGGTTGCCTTCCTCTGAACATGCTCCAGCTTGTCTGTGTCCTTCTTGAATTGTGGAGCTCAGAACTGGACGCAGTACTCAAGATGAGGCCTAACCAGGCCCGATGACTGGGAATTGTAGTGTAGGATTTCTCTTATGATTGTATTTTTAATTATCTCATAAAGTAGAACTATATGTAGAACTATAAAGTAGAACTACATAAAACTACTATATGTAATTTGATGGTATATATTATTTTACCTATGTTTATGATTTTTAAAAAACTGTTAAAACCTACAGTCAAGATATACAGATAATATACATACTATATTTAAATAAATAAATGGTGCTTGACTGGCTTATGGGAAAAGAGAATCTTCAGAATTGTTGTACTCAGATGGCTATTGTCATACAGAAATAAAATTTATTCCAGAGGTTGTATATAATTCTGAAGTTCTTCAAGAAAGGGAGATAATTCTTACCTGAACGCTATCTTGTTCTATTCTATTCATGTCGGCCACAGTTCCACATAGAATTAAAATGTTTTCTATTATTGATTTAAATGGATTAAAATTATTTTAACTCTGTGATAGACTGTGGTCATGGAATCTTCACACTGAAAAAAGGCTGATAAGAGAATGAACTACCTTGCTGTTGGGTTCATTATAAGAGCTTTAATAGGGCGTTCCGTGTCATGTGTCAAAGTGCTATCAACCCCATATGCAATTTAATATATGGAAATGCATGTAGTAGATTCATAGAATCATAGAATAGTAGTCAAAGTGTGGAAAATTCAACAATTAGGCCACTATCTATAGTGGCTGGAAATGATTGCCTTTATCACTAGAGATGCCAACAACATTTCACATAAAGCAAAACTGGAACTTGGGAGTTCCTTCCTTAGGACAAATTTCAAGGAAAGCCAAAGGATTTTAAATAAGTCTAGAAAAAAATTTCGGGGTGATTTTGCATATCCCTGTTTGTAACTACCTTCATGCTCAATATATGTAAGTCACTGAGGGGGGGTCTCAAACTGAGGCCTCCTGTGGCCAGTATTTGGCCCATTCCCACAAGTGCCAGCAGTGCTCTGGTCTCCAGGTGAAGTATAAAGTGTTGGTTATTACCTTTAAAGCCCTACATGGTTTGGGTCCAGGTTACCTGCAGGATCGCCTTCTCCCATACAATCCGCGCCGCACACTCAGGTCATCTGGGAAGGGTTTACTTTAGTCAGCCACAACTGGGATGGCAACTGTTACCCAGAGGACCTTTCCTTCTGCCGCCCCCAGACTGTGGAATGGCCTACCGGAGGAGATTCGTCAGCTTAATGCTCTCTCTGAGTTTAAGACAGCCATAAAGACTAGTCTCTTCTACCAGGCCTACCCAGATGAATTTTAAACCTAAGAATTTTAAGATGTTGTGATTGTTATTTTAATGTTGTATTGGTTTTATATGTTTTTTAAACTAATGTTGTGTATTATATTTTATTTAGTGTTGTTCCCCACCTCGATCCAGAGGGAAAGGCAGGTAATAAATAAAATTATTATTATTACCATATTTCTTCAATTCTAAGGCGCACTTTTTTCCCCATATAAACATCTCTAAAAACGGGGTGCATCTTAGAATCGCGGGTGTGTCTTAGGTTTTTTTTTTCCTGTTGGTGGTGCGGAAATTGGTGTGTGTCTTACAATCGATGGCGTCTTACAATCGAAGAAATACGGTATTATCCAGCCAGGCTAGATACTATAAGGTAGGGCACCCTCTAGGCTGTGGTGCTGTACTGCCCTGAATTCTGCCAGCTGACCCAACAGCCTGAAGGTAGTCAGTTTCCTTTGCAGCCAATGGAGAGGGGCCAGTGTGACCATTTATTTTCTCTTCCGCCCGGCTACGCTCTTTACACTCTAATACTCCAGCTCCCAACCCAAGGTCTCTGTTGTGTCTCAGAGCTGCTTTGATTAACTGCTCAATTTCTCAATTGTTTATCTTCTATACATACCAGCGGGAGGCCCATTCCCCACTGGAAAGAGAACAGTATTACAGTAGCTAGACTCATGGGCAAAAGGGTGGAAATGCTGTCGAACAGTGGCTGTTCTCTCAGGGGAATGGACAATTCCACCAAATGAATGCTTTTGACACAGCAGGGGAGGAGGGTACTTCATATTTCTGTAGCCCCACAACATAAGGCCCTACGCACGCACAAACGCACACTCATAATACTATGCATAACAATGACTTAAGGCTTGGAGAGCAGAGCCTGACACAGAGATATCGCTTCCTTCAACCACCTTTTGGCCCAAGAATCCCCATCTGTGTGATGGTACTTGTGTTGTGACTCCTGAGTTGTTTGCTTCATGTTGGGGTGGGCAAGTGTCAAGGTTTGCTTTTTACTAGAACCCTGAAGGACATACGTTGAGGATTAAGCAATTTCTGAGCCCAGGAATTTGTTTGGAGTACCAGAACTGAATATAACTGACACTCTTTGTACAAAAATCCATTACGGGTTGCCCCAATTTTTCTTTACTTCAGCAGTATAATTTATGGCGCAGGGTGATGATCATTTTGTTGATGCTACTGTTGGGAGTAAGAAATCCTTGCCAATCTATTGTAAAATGCAAATCTATTTTTCGTATTAGTTCAAAGTCTTATAGTAAAGCAGAATTATTTCATAGTATGCCATTAACACTCCAAAATTAACCTCACCAACTGCAATGCGCACACTGTTGGCTGTGCACTACATCATGCCTTAGTGTTCATGCACATGCCTTTACGTGCATGTGCATTAGAAAAAAGTCATCCCTATCCAACAAGACAGATCCACATGTATAAGTAGCCTTCCATTGCGCATTGCCAATGTACATCCCCATCTATATAGTGATGTTTGTCTGAGCTCCACTGAACTCTTTTGACGCATCTTCTGATGTACTTTTCATATGCTCTTCCAGAACACCTGAGAACTACCAACTCAATCACAGCTTTTAAAACACAGCTAAAAACTTTTCTTTTCCCTATAGCTTTTAAACTTTGAGTTTGTTCTGACTCTATACTGTTAGCTTCACCCTTCCCGGTGCCTGTTTACACTTCCCTGTGCCTGTTTGCATTCTCTTTCCCTCCTTATTGTTTACTACAACTTTATTAGATTGTAAGCCTATGCGGCAGGGTCTTGCTATTTACTGTGTTATCTGTACAGCACCATGTACATCGATGGTGCTAAATAAATAATAATAATAATATTAATAATAATAATAATAATAATAATAATAATAATAATAATAATGTTGGTATTGCAAGGGGGAAATGCGCACAGTGTTCTCTCAAAAGATTCTATGTACATCTATCCAGGTCTAATCCTATGTACATCTATCCAGGAGTAAACTCCCTTGAGTTCAATGGAGATTATTCCTCCTTAAATGTGTATAGGATTGCAGCCTACAAAGCATTGAGGGTATCAAAAACTCATCCAAGTTTGGCTGTGAAGGGTATTTCATACAGTGGTGCTCCACGCTTTCTTTCCTTTGGAAGGTTTTTGGGTTGAATCTACCTTGATTTTACTCTAGGGTTTGGCTCTGTTCTTGGCTGCCTGTATTTTGTTGCTATGGTTTCCTGTTGTTGTTTTTATAACTTCTGTTGTTTCCCCATCCTCACCTCCTTGACGGATTATTTATTTATTTATTGCATTTCTATACCACCCAATAGCCAAAGCTCTCTGGGCGGTTATTGTTTGATTGTTCTAAGTACTGTACATTTTTAGCTGCTTTGGGGTTGTCTTTTGATAAGTCAAAGTGGGATATGCATTCTCAAAATAATAAATAAATAAATAAATAATAAAAATTTATAATAATGTGTGAAACAGCCCTAAGAGTTCCCACCACCCACCTACCACTGGTTGGCATACTTGGGGTATCTGCCAGAAAACAAATGATTGAGAATCTCAAGATTACGGACACTGCATTTTGTTAGTCCTCCTAATAAGATGTTGCTAGGTATTTCATATTCGGGGCTCCACCCCCTGGCACTCCATGGCTGGCACCCACCTAGGCAGACCAGCAGCCAGGGCACCAAACCTA
Source organism: Elgaria multicarinata webbii (assembly GCF_023053635.1). Classification (NCBI taxonomy): domain Eukaryota; kingdom Metazoa; phylum Chordata; class Lepidosauria; order Squamata; family Anguidae; genus Elgaria; species Elgaria multicarinata. The sequence goes on from NC_086176.1 coordinate 12,002,178, forward strand.
GCAGTGGCCACTACAGGCTGAGGTCAGCCCACATGGGGGAGGCCTTATATAGGCACCCCATGTTTCACCTAGTCTTAGGAGACTTGACAAAATTTCAGAAGACTTTGGAAGGCCCTCCAGATGTTTTGGACTACAACTCCTATCATCCCTAATTAGCATAGCCAATGCTGAGGGATGATGTCTTTGTATACCAGTTGCTCAGAAACATGGCTTAGAGGGTGATATTGCATTCATGTCCTCCTTGTGGGTTTGCCATGGGCAGCTGGTTGGTCACTTGTGAACAGAGCGCTGGACTTGATGGACCCTTGGTCGGATCCAGCATGGGTCTTCTTATGTTCTTATGGTGGGAGATGTAGGCAAAACATCTGGAGGGCTATGTGTTGCCCAGCCCTGCTTCAGAAGGACTCTTCCCATATGGCCTGGCCTCAGTCTGTAGGCAGCCACTGTCCAGTTAGCTGCTAGCTATGGAGCGCCAGGCTGAGCAGTGGCGGTGGCTGGCTTCCTCTCCTGGTTGAAGTGTGGCACAAAAGAGAAAGTGTCTGGGGATTTGAATGTCCTGGCTATGGGGCTGGACGGGGGCTGTCCTCCCAATTCACTGCCTAGTGCGGGCAGGTTGGCAAAGCAGCAGCTGGCTGATAGTCGGGTATTGAGAAACAGATTCAGGGCCCATGGGCCCAGGCCCAGTAATGCTCCTCCATTCCACCTGGCTTGGGTTGATGCCTGCAAAGGGAATTTCTAACCTTTAACTTGCGGAAGTGCCCCCTCCCCGCTTCCCTTCCCACTGCCTATGCCTGCTGCATGCAAAATGCAAATTCCTTAGTGGAGTGAAAGCTACATGCCAAATGTAAATTCCTCAATGGAGAAAGAGTAAAAAGGCTCAACGCCCACATGTGTGATGCTGACCAATAGGATGCTGACCCACTGATAGAAGCTAGCGAAACTGACCAATGAAATACTAAACTACTTTTTGAAACCAAAGACTATATATGTGTGTGAAACATATTGGAATGTGTGCTTGATTTGCGGTCTGTCGCCTGGCACCCCTTTGCTGCAGCTCAGGAAATAAAATTAAGTTGGATCCTCCACCCCTGTGTGCTTTATTGGACTTAGCGTGCCGGGCAATGGGCCCTCCTGTCCTTTTAGGGGACGACAGGGTCACAGACCCTAATGCAACCATGGCAGATGGGAACAGCTTCTGGCATCCAGTGCAGGAGAAGTTTAGGAAATGGGGACACCCACTGCAGGAACACACAAGCGCAAAGGGTACCGACGTCTCATCTGAGTTTGGCCGTGACAACCCAGCTTCAGCACACACTATGAAACACCTCCCACATATTAACTAACTCGAGAGGACACTGGGCGTCTCTGTATGGATTTCCCCCCTTTGCAACAATGTATCAAGAGGATTAATTTTCTTTTGTGGATGGACAGATTTAATTCCACAAATCCCCCTGCTCAATTCTCCCCCACCCACCCACCCCACATACTGAAAACTGGACAGAGAGGCTATGAGAGTCTGTATAGCTGAACTGAGCTGGTCCACAATGGCCCACTTGGCTCCCATTAGCAGCAAGCCACCATCAGTTAAGGCAGCCAACAGTTGCCTTTCATCTCCCTTATCTCTCGCAGACTCTCACAATCCTATTTCTCTGTCCTTAAGCTGATGCCTTGATGTGATGAGAAGCCCCTTGGTCTCCCAAACCTGTATCTTTGAAAGAAAAATGCTGACACAGGGCTCTCTCTTCCAGAAAACAAGAATGTGCATCAAATTATGTCAGAAATTAATCAGGCAACCAAAATGAGTCTTTTACCATGAGGATTGCATTGAATCGTCTTAATTATTTTCAGAACTTGCTTGCTGCCGTTAACCAGATCAATCCAGGCAAGTTTTTTTTTATTTATTATTATTCTTGTGGGGAAATTGCTCTTTAATGGCAATCAGACCTTTAACCAGCATTTCTCAAATGTTTGGATACCTGGAGCAGTTTTCTCTGTAATGAAAATGGGAGGCACATTTCATTCTCAGTTTAGCTATAAAAGCTAAACTGAACCTCTTTGTGCAGAGATGGTACCAATGTATATCCTGTGCTGGGGCCAAACAACGCAGAAAGACTGTTGCCATTGTGGCCTGCCCTGGGCACATAGTTAGCCACTGCTGGAAACAAAATGCTGGGTTAAATGGATTTTGATCTAATCCAGCAATGGAGAATCCGATGTCAGTGGAGAGGTGCATCCACTCCAGGTTTTAGTCAGAACCAGTCAGGACCCAAAAGGGGTTTTCCAAGGTACTTTGCATAGGTGCTCTGGATAGCTCCTTTCATGTTCTGATTTAAATCTGGAGAGGATGCACAGCCCCACTAAGTTTGGAGCCACCAGCCTCCACTACTTCTAATCCTGTTGCATTTGGATTTTCCCATGTTGCTGATAACACTGTTTATCCTGGGGCTCATCTACACCAAGCAGGATATCCCGCTATGAAAGCGGTATGAAAGAGGTATCTAAAAGGCAGGAGCCACACTACTGCTTTATAGCAGTATTATTGAAGTGCACTGACAACTATTGGGGCCTGTTGACACATACCATATACTGCTTTCACACCGCTTTCATAGTGTTATATCCTGCTTGGTGTAGAGGTGTCATGGGCCCCAACAGTTGTCAGCGTACTTCAGTACCACTATAAAGCAGTAGTGTAGATCCTGCAGTGCACTTCAGCCCAGTAGTGTGGCTCCTGCCTTTTATGTACCACTTTCATAGTGGAATATCCTGCTTGGTGTAGATGAGCCCTTTGTGTCCAGGGGCGGATCCGCACGTCGGCCCCAGAGCGCATTTATGCGACCCCAGGGCACCCCGAAAACGATAGTCTGTACTTGCCTGTAAAAAGAAACGAGGAAGAGACGATGACGACGACGATGCCACCCAGATTCCTGCTCCCTGGCCGGCTCGGAGAGCTCTTTTTGAAGAAGGCGGGGTAGAGAGCTTTTTCCGCTCTCCACCCAGCTCTCCGTCCCAGCCGGGGAGCAGGAAGCTGGGTGGTGGCGGCGGCATCATCGTCGCCGTCTCTTCCTCGTTTCTTTTTACAGGCAAGTACAGACTATCGTTTTCGGGGTGCCCTGGGGTCGCATAAATGCGCTCTGGGGCCGACGTGCGGATCCGCCCCTGCTATGCATTTTAAAGAGGTTTTATAGTCTCTAGCTACCTGCTGCAATGTGTTAATTGGGGCCTCTCGGGATCAGCAGCATCCTGATTTTGTTTAATTTTTGGAACTTTTAAGTCAGCCCCGGGAGAAAATAGCCCACGGTGCTAATCAGCTTGGCAAACTGGCCATTGAGGAAGACCAAGGTTCGAAACGCGTCTGGCCAAATGGATCAAGTTTACTGAGCATCTTTTGTCTAGCATTCTGATTGTCTTGTTGTATTATAGTACTTTTGAAATGCTCTGTGTATGTTATTTTTAATATATTTTAGTATATAAAGTTGAATTTTTTACCTGTTTCCTTAACTTCCTTGTTTTCATTTATACTGTGTTAGGTAGGGTGACCATATGAAAAGGAGGACAGGGCTCCTGTATCTTTAACAGTTGAAAAGGAAATTTCAGCAGGTGTCATTTGTATATATATATGGGGAACCTGGTGAAATTTCCTCTTCATCACAACAGTTAAAGCTGCAGGTGCCCTGCCCTCTTTTAAATCTGGTTACTCTAGTATAGCTCCTGCAGCTTTAACTGTTGTGATGAAGAGGAAATTTCACCACGTTCTCCATATATACAAATGGCACCTGCTGAAATTCCCTTTTCTATGCAACTGTTAAAGAGACAGGAGCCCTGTCCTACTTTCCATATGGTCACCCTAGGTTAAGGATATCACCTCTTTGTTGCATCTGAGGATTTCTGTGACCTGCTTGCTTTGAAATATTCAGAAACATCTTTTTAAATATGGGGGAGCTCAGCTGTCCTTCATACCGTTTCTCTCAAGATGAACACCAATGTTAATTTAGTAAGAGGAAGCTATGATACACATCACATGACTCTCTGGCAAGACAATAATCTGTTTTGTCCTGCCACTTAGTAAGAATTACCCTGCTTTTGATCAGAAGCTAAAGTGTGGTAAAATGCTAACCACTTGGCATGACTGTAGAGACGTACGGTTAACCAAGCAATTACATTCACTTGGCAGGCAAGTTGCCATTTGATAAATGGTTGTCAATATTCACCGTCTCTTTATTATGTTAGGAAACGTAGCATTTTGGGATACGGTCAGACAAAAGCTTAAAAGAGAAGTCACAGTAGGTTCTTCACAAGTTTTGCGCCTCAGATCTGCATGCTGTCATGTTGAATCCTGGGACACTTTGCAGTTTAGATCTTCCTTCCAGGTTACAGGGCTTTTTAATTTTATTTGTTTAAAGTGCTGCAAGTTGTATTTCTGTATCATTATTTTGATCAAATTATCTACAATGTAGTTTACAACAGATTAAAACAATACCAAAAAGGCCTAGCCAGCAGCCCTTGTTCCTTGGATCAGACTCAGAGTCTAATCCCCGTCTTTTGTCTCAGCAGTCAGAAGGAAAAGAAGTTCTTTCTAACAAGGAAGCGGGCAAAAAGCTCCCTGGACCAGTTCTTTTTCTGTCCAATAGCTGGGCTGGACTTCTCCTTGTCTTAGGCCTTAGCTAGACCTAAGGTTTATCCCAGGATCATCCCAGGGTCCTCCCTGCCTGCTCCCGGGATATCCTGTGTGTCATTTACATGAACAGGGATGATCCCGGGATAAACCTTAGGTCTAGCTAAGGCCATAGTGTCCTTCCTGGTAGGGAGGGGTGCATCCTTCCTGTGGTGCCTGTTCCTGTGGCTGGCAGCAAGGACCAAAGTACTCTTCTCACTTCTTCACCTCTAGGGGCTTCTCTACACCAGGCTTTTATCCTGTGATCAAGATTGGTTTGTGGGTCCTTTACATGACATCATCAACCTCCAGGGCCTCTCCGGTGCTTTGTGACATTTCTACAGCTTTATTAGTCATGGGGAAAATGCACTATTTTAAAGTGGTAATTTGAATCGCTCCACATAATTACGGAGTTGTGCTTTAACTGTAGCTACGCCACACCACCATCTAGTGGCTCTATAACGAAACATATAGAACTTGCACAGAAATTAAATCTTCAGGGGGCAGGGAAGTGCATGTAAAGGGCCGATCTCAATCCCTCAAAGAATCCGGAAGCAGAAGCCCTGGTAAAATTGCAGGATAAAAAGCCTGCTGTAGAGAAGCCCAAAGATAATTTGCTTATGTAGAAACAAAAAAGAAAAAAAAAATTTAGTGGCAAAAAATATCGCTGGGGGATGGTGGTTATCTTTGTAGTACAATTAATGTTAGCCAACCAATGCTGCTCAGAGCCAGATTTTATTACAAACTTGCTGAATTGGTTTCATATAACTTGATCCTGGAGAGGGAAAGGTATGTTTGTGCTGAAAATAGAGAGAGTGCTTTCATGCCGTCTCACTGCTCTACAGATGTTGCACCTTTTTCACTGCAAGTAGGTTGGGTTCTCTAGAATAGCTTCAGCAGTAACATCATGCAGAACAGAAATATAGGCTGGCTTTTTTTAAACTTCCTTTCCCACTAATTCGTCCTATTTTGAACATACCTTACGAATATAAACAGAAGTCTTTGTAGCATCTCTCTCACAACCTTTCTGACCGTACTTGATGGACAGGTAGCAATATTGGAGTGATCTCATTAGAAAACTGACTGCTTGTACAAAGAACCCGTCTGTCATCACCTACTCATAGGCACATGAGAAGACTAAAGTTCCCATTTTAATGGATAATGCCTTGCAGAAAAATCCTCACTGTAATCAAGAGACATTGCCCAGATGAATGCCCAGACTCACAGCAAGGACATTTTCATGCAGTTTGGGAGGCCAGTGACAATTACCCAACTATGAAGCCCAGAACAGGCATAGAATGAGATCTCTTCAAGAGCCTGGAAGCAAGAGCAGGCTTGCCTATTAGGCCCTCCCCAGACATGGCTATCATAACAGACCCCTTCCCCAAAATATCCAATCCTTCATAGCCCTAATCATCCTAGGGCCAACATACCTTGGAAGTTACCTTAGTTATTTTCTGAGTTAGGTTCAATCAGCAAGGGTACAAAAGCAGGCATTCTTGGTGGCTGCCTCCACCCCAATTTACGAAACTCCCTCCCACTGTACATTCAGCAAAGTCAAAACATGAGTATCTTTTGGAAGCATCCCAAGGCCTACGTGTTTGGGTTGCCCTTTAGGGGTCTGGGTAAAGTTGGGAAAAGGTGGAAGATGTCATTAATTTTGATGAGCTCTTATTCTCTGTTACTGGTTTTCGTTTGTGTTACCTGCCCCAAGCCTTCGGGATCAGGTAGTCTATAAATATATAGGAAGGAAAGAAGAGAGAGCGAGAAATGGCAACCAATACATTCCCCAAGATCTATGGAAGACGTCCTGCACATTGTCCCATTCATTTATATTTATTTATTTATTATTACATTTATATACCGCCCCACAGCCGAAGCTCTCTGGGTGTTCACAACAGCCAATAATGGCAAACATTAAAAAGTGTACAAAATTTTAAAAAACATCATAAACATAAAAAACAACAGTATCCATTTAAAAACAACAATACTGGGGTCCGTTAAAAACAAACTTAACGTTGTTAAATGCTGTTAAAATGCCTGGGAGAAGAGAAAAGTCTTGACCTGGCGCCGAAAAGATAACAATGTTGGCGCCAGGCGAGCCTCGTCAGGGAGATCATTCCACAGTTGGGGGGCCACCACCGAGAAGGCCCTCTCCCTTGTTGCTGTCCTTCGAGCTTCCCTTGGAGTAGGACCTTAGATGTTGAGCACAGTGTATGGGTAGGTTCATGTCGGGAGAGGTGTTCCATCAGGTGAGGACTGTAAGGCCGTAGAGCTGGGCTTTCTCCATAGAGGTGCTCTTCTTACAGGGACTCACCTGGACTTCATATAGGGTCCATGTTAAAATCTGGCTTTTTCTGGAAAGTATTTCCTGCTTTCTAGCTAACTGGGTATGTTAACTGCTGAAAGTATATATTTGTTCCTGTTATTTAATGGCAAACAAATCCAGGGCATCTTATAACAGGATTATTAAAACTAAAAACAACAATAAAACAGCTGTCCAGTAACAATTAATACAACAGCAGGATAAAACAGCTGCATTCAACAATTTAATCAGAGAATAAAAGCCTGGGAAAATAAAAGAGCTTTCATCTGGCACCAAAAAGACAAAAAACCAAAAACGGCTAGAAGTGTTACATCCATAGCCTAAGTTGCTGTGTTCTGAACTAACTGCAGTTTCAGAACAATCTTCAAAGATCACTCCACTTACAATGCATTGCAGTAGTCAAACTTTAAGATTTTATCAGAGTATGGTTAACAGTAGCTAGGCTATCTCTGTCCAGGTGGGTTGTAGCTATCAGCCTTAGCTGTTAGAAGACAATCCATTTCACAGGGGCTACTTGGGATTCAAAGTTGGATTCAGGGGTGCACCCAAAATTCAAACCTGATCCAATTTAAGGGGGGGGGTGCAGCCTCATTTGGAACAGGTTGCACACCATCTCACCAGATAAGCAAACCACCAAACTCCAACTCGCCTGGATTGAGCTTGTTTATTACTGAAGCATTACTGAACCCAGAAGCCAATTTTCCATACCACTGCTGCACCTGAATCAGGTGTAAATGAGAAATAGTATTGAATATCATCAGCATACTGATAATTCACTCCACATTTCCACATGACCTCACCCAGCAGTTTCATGTAGATATTGAAGAGCATGAAGGGAAAGATAGAAGGAATCCTACATGGCTGAGTAGTAGTTTCCAGTACCTCCTTCTGATTCAGCCCTCCAGATTGGGATGCAACCACTGAAACATAGTGCCTCCATTCTCCAACCCAGAAAGCCTATCCAGAAGGATACCCATTGCTGATAGCATGAAAGGCTGCCTAGAGGTCCAGGAACATTGACAGAATTGAACTCCCCCTGTCTTTTTCTTGGTGCAAGACATCCATCAGGTTGATCAAGGCAGTTTCTGTCCCAGGACAGATTTATTTTTTTAATGTTGGTTTTGATACCTTATCAGCAGCAGTTTCTGCAGCTGAAACTCTCCCCAAGGCCTGAGTTCGATCCCAGCGGAAGCTGGTTTCAGGTAGCCGGCTCGGGTCGATTCAGCCTTCCATCCTCCCAAGGTCAGTAAAATGAGTACCCAGTTAGCTGGGGGAAAGGTAATAATGGCTGGGGAAGGAAACAGCAAACCACCCTACTATAAGGCCTGCCAAGAAAACATCAGCGAAAGCTGGCATCCCTCCAAGAGTCAGTAATGACTCAGTGCTTGCACGAGAGGTTCCTTTCCTTTTTTAAATCTTATCTAGATGTTCTGATTGCAGATGCTATTGATGTCTTATGTAGTGTTATTTGATGCATTGTTTGTGGTTTTAGATGGTTTCTTTTTAATGTGTAATGCTATGGATGCCATTTTGGGGGCAGAGAATGTGACTAATACATACATAAATAAAACTGGGATACATGGCTGCATTGGACACAACTCCCTTCTCCAGAAATCTGGTGCAGTGTCTGTAGTTGGGTCTTGTTCTCTTTTCTGTCCAGCTGTGACTGTGGGAGACGAGACTTGGACATGGGGGTACCATTAGCACCTAATCAAACAGCTTTGTGGGAGGGATAGGAAAGTAGATTGTGTGGACGTTTGTTCTGACAGAGCCTGGGAAGCATCCCAGCTCTTTTAAGGTAAATACCATATAACTTACTAGACAAGTGTTTGGCAATTATATAAATACTGGCAATAGCCAAGCCAAGCTAAACGAAGGGAAGTCCAGCCCCTTTCTTGTTCTTGACTGCCTTATATGGGCTCCTCTATGAATTTTTTGCATGTTTTCCATCATGATACATCTCATCTCTGAAAAGAAAAAAAAATGTGTGTTGGCTGGGATCTCCCCTCACTAAATGATAGAATCAGATACCATCTCCCCCACTGCTATCATGCTCTCTGGCCCCAGAACCCAAAGGCCTAGGGTGACCATATGAAAAGGAGGACAGGGCTCCTGTATCTTTAACAGTAGTATTGAAAAGGGAATTTCAGCAGGTGTTATTTTTATATATGGAGAACCTGGTGAAATTCCCTCTTCATCACAGCAGTTAAAGCTGCAGGTGCCCTGCCCTCTTTTAAATCTGGTCACTCTAGTATAGCTCCTGCAGCTTTAACTGTTGTGCTGAAGAGGGAATTTCACCAGGTTCTCCATATATACAAATGACACCTGCTGAAATTCCCTTTTCTATGCAACTGTTAAAGATACGGGAGCCCTGTCCTCCTTTTCATAGGGTCACCCTATAAGGGCCAGGCACCTGCTCCTCAATGCACTGTGCTCCCGGGAAGATGAAACAGAAGAAGGGGACTGTAGGCCTTTGAAGCCAGCAGGTAGAATCCTCTGGAGAGAGAATACTTCTTGCTCAGTTAGTCAGGTGACCATGGGGCTGTCTTCATGGTGGCGGGGTGGGGTGTTTTCCTGCGGCTTGGGTGCATTGTCAGGTCCTTTGCAACAGACGACTTAGTGGCCAGCATGCACTTAACCAGCTGCTTCTGCCTCAAGAAATCGCAGTATCACAGAGTTGTTTTACAGTGTTCTTTTTAGTTGAAGCAGCTCCCAAGTGCTTGCTCTGCTATGTGCTCACGTTTCTCTGCATTAAATCCTGGGCCTGGATGTGACGTGGTCAAGGGGTCGGGCTGCCCCCCATCACTCCTTTTCCTGTTCCATTGAAGGGCAGTCGTCAAAAAGAAGGAGGGGAAAAACACTATGCGAATCCAATGGAAAAGAAGAAATAGTCTCTAGTGTTGGAAAATAGAAGAAGGGTTTTATTTTTTGCTACATATAACTTCAATCTTTAAAAATTGTATTGTTGTAAAAGGACGTTTCGGATCTCCCGATCCTTCTTCAGGAGCTTCTGAAACAAAATAACATCTGTGAACCACAAGTCCAAATACAGTAAGCTAAAACAGCTAAATGCAGCAGTTTTTTTCATTCTTTCTCTGCCGTAGACGTTCTTATGTTTAACACACCTGCTCAACTGTTATCAGGTAACAACCCTCTCTCACTGATGATGTTGCTTATATCCCATCCACCACACCCACCTGGAAGTATTTTTTCCCCCCAGCACTAAAAGAATGGGCTTTAGGGACAGCTGGCTCCACTGTGTAACATTGACAGAGCAGAGCCAATTCCATCATACTGTGGAGAATAACAGCCATGCACTTTCCTCTTGTGTTCATCAGAATGAGGCCTTGGAGGAACCAATCCCCTCACACTTCCACCTATATTATTATCTGACCCCTGATACCGTTACTCAGTCTGGGTTAAACATCACTTAAGAAAGACGCTTGGTTTTCCTCTTCATTGCTACCTAAGAGCCCTTCCTGCTTCTGTTCACTTGAAGGTGAACCCTTTCTCTTGCTCTGCCTCGCATTGAGTCCAGAGTGCCTGGTATGTGCAGTGATGCATGGCACATTCACTGTGTTAGTTGAAGTGGTTTGTCTGAAGGAGCCCCCCCCCAACATTTGTGACTAACTTGAAAAGTCTCGCTCGCTGACCAACTGTGTTACTGTAGATTATTTTACATGTTTAGCCTAATATAACAATAATGTGGTGCCTGCAAAATTCTAGCTTGAAGGAAGACTTTCTGCGTCACCTTCTCTGCCAAGGACCCCTGGAGCATTTGCCACAGATTTCCTACACATTGCCATGGATTCTGGGTTATTTGGGGTATAGACTCCTGTCAAACAGGGACAGTGGCCAGGCCTAATAGGCCTCACCCACATGAACGGAGTTCATGGGCTAAAACACATCCAATGCTCCCCTCTATCTGCATCCACAGGGGATGATGTGTGCTGGTGAGCAAGCCGTCTTTCATTTCAGGGAAATTTACCTGGCATGACTGACCATCTAAGTGAAAGTCCCCTGATAAACCTCTAAGGTACCTCAGGGTTCACTGGAACACAATTTGAAAACTACTGCCTAAAGCAGGGATGGGAAATGTGTGGCCCTCTAGATATTATGGGACTGCAATTCCCATCAGCCCTAGCCAATACAGTTAATGGTGGGGAATGATGAGAGTTGCAGTTCAACAACATCTAGAGGGCCAAATGTTGCCCATTACTGACCTAAAGTAACTGCATGCACCATATCCTTCAATTAAATCAGGATGACCATATGAAAAGGCAGACAGGGCTCCTGTATCTTTAACATTTGTAGAGCAAAGAGAATTTCAGTAGGTGCATGCAGCACCTGGTGAAATTCCATCTGAATGCATGCAGCACCTGGTGAAATTCCCTTTTCATCATAACAGTTAAAGCTGCGGAAGCCCCGCCCTCTTTTGTATCGCATCGCTCTAGCATAACCTCTGCAGCTTTAACTGTTGTGTTGAAGACAGAATTTCACCAGGTGCTGCATGTATGCAAATGACAACTACTGAAATTCCCTTTTCTATACAACAGTTAAAGATACAGGAGCCCTGTCCTCCTTTCCATATGGTCACCCTAGTACTAGGAAAATAAGCATAAAGTTGAGAGGTACCAGTGTTGTACTGTGCCTAAGATCCAAGGGGTCAAATGGGTTGTTCTAAGAAAGTTGTGTATTTGTTATAAAAGTCACAACACTGCCACCCCCCTGTGTTTCTTACTGCTACACTTTATGAGAAAGACCAATAATGTAAGTAATGTGGATGTTCCTGCAATGTGGGTCTCCCCACTCCTGCTGCCCCACATCAGCACAACCTGTGGGAACTTGATCCGGATTGCAACCAAAGACACAGGAGGATGGGGTTTTAACCCTTCACCCCTGCACCATTTTCTTGCTCAACACCCCCTGCTTGCTTCTATGTTGTTTGCACTGTCTGGAAAAATTTACAGGCATAGTTCTGTTCATCCATAAGGTTTTCCACTTGGGGAAAACATCAGCTTTGGGTTGTGGGGATAGGTGGGTTTCAGTGAGAAAAAGAATGTAGGAAAGAGTTAAAAAAACAACTCTCTTTCTCCGCAGAAATCCTGATCCAAATTCCTATGCATGTTTAGACAGAAAAAAGTCCTATAACTTCCATGCTGGCTGGGATATTGGGGATTGTAGGACTTTTTCTGTCTAAAAACACATAGTATTGCACCCTTAAATACTTTGGGTCCGAAACGTTTGTGGCATGTGGTTTGTGTGTTTAAAGTCGACATAGATATCTCAATGATTATATTTGGGATGTGACTCTTGAATATTAACTGCTGTTATATAAAAAGAGTAAAAAGATATTAGGACGCAGCCTTCTTTTGCACACACTGAATTAAGAGACTGCAACGGCTTCAAAGGATCCACTTGTGTTCTCTGCTGTCAATGAGCCGTGCTTTAGGGAGTCCCTTAGAAATGAAGAATCATTATAAATCCTTTCTGATCATCAGACTTATTTTTAGTGGGAGAGAGGCAGGTATCATGTTGATAAACCCCAGTGTGAAGTCTATCTAGATCTAAAGGCCTTTAGGCTTGATGCAAACTGATGGAGTCATTTTATTTATCTGCGTATGTAGAAATGGTAAAATTAATATGGAAAATCTTGTGCATAAACAAATGGGTGCGATTAGATCAGAGTTCTCCAAACTTCAAAGCACTTTTGCCTGAATTAAAATTGTAAGCCCATTTTACTGTTGAAAATGTTTACATTTGAACATATATGACTTAAGATTTGCTCTCAGATAAGTCTATTCTCTGACTTGGAGTGTCAGCAGACAGGGGAAAATTGCATTTGCTTACCTCGCCTCTCTGCTCGCGCTTTTGTCCATCATTACTTCCTCTTTTGAAAGAGGAAGTAAACAACTTGCATGTAACCCATTCAGTGGGCTATTTTGGTCCTGCTGCTTCTTCTGCACACACTTCCAGCTTTAAAAATAAGTCAGACTTACTGGGGTGTTTTTTTGTGGTGCAAAGAAGGCTAGCAGGGGCGGGAGGCCGACGTTAGGAGAGGGACCCGCGAAAATCCATGACTGCCCACTAATGAGTGTGCAATAAAATGCTCATCAGATTGAGCTCTTGGTTCGCATGTCAAGACAATTCCTGGGTTTGTTGATTGACGGGTGTGCAGGAGGTATTATTATTATTATTATTATTATTATTATTATTATTATTATTATTATTATTTGTATCCCGCCTTTTGCCCAATGCTGGGCCTCAAGGCGGACCCCCGCTCGGCCCTGACAATTCCTGGGTTAAACAAAACTGTCTTATGATCCTTTTTGAAGACTGTCTACATAGTTATGGATAATAGCCACTGTTGTGTCATGAAGATGTCACAAATCATGACATTATGCCAGCATTTCAGGCAGAAACACCCTCATGCAGCTGCTCTTTAACATGAGGATGTAAGATTTTATATATATATACACACACACACACACACACACACACACACACACACACATACTGAAGTCCACAAAAGTTATTAGCTCATACAAACTTTAAACTAGCACACTTATCCACACTCACTGTGATATTCCCATAAGGCACACAGTGATTGGTATTTGTAGTGCCACATAACCTAGAAACTTCAAATTTGTTACGTATTACCCCAAGACACACTGAATACTAGAAAAATACCCAAGTGCTAGATTTGTTATGGCTTATGCTCAAAATGATGAATGCGAATTTAACCAAAATGGTTAAGGTATTTTCAAACTAGCAAGACAATTGCAACCTCATAATGGATTACCTCATAATAGTAGTCCAGGACACCAGCTGAGTGGCTGACTTCCTAAAACAACCAAGCCTCAAATGAAGAGGCAGCCAAGAAATATGCCCCTCACAGCTCATCCCCTTCAAACAACTTTGAGGAAAGTGAACCAAGACATAGGTAAATATTTATTTATTACATTTATGTACTGCCCCACAGCCGAAGCTCTCTGGGTGGATACTTGTAAAAGTAGGCAGCATGATCCTCTAGTAGCAGTCAGTAAAATGTATCCATGAGCGCAGAATGCAAGCTGAATTTATTTCCTAGTAAATACATGGGCTTATGAATGTGCCATAAGAAACTAACAAACCTCAAGGATTCTCAGGTTGTGTAACAGTGAACAAGCCTTCCCACTACCGTCAACCAAGCTCTAAGGATATATTCTGGACAGGTCCTAACAGTGTGGTATTTCCTTCTCCGTATGTATAACTAGAGCGAGGGTACTACACTTAAAGATGCAACTGGAATCTTGTTTGCATGTGTGTGAAGAACAGTTGGGCAGGAATGGGAGTGGGATGTTTGCTGTAGGAAAAATGCTGGATTAGGAAAGGATTAATTACTCCTACTTCTCCTCTGCAAAATGCCCCCTGCCAAAACTGCATTTGTTTAGCGGCTTAAATTACATTTATTTGTATGTAATGTGTAGCGTGCCCCTAAAACAACTGGCTTACCACAAATGTGTACATATAATGACAGACTATCTAACAATAATTCTTTAGACTAAAGTGATAATTGATTCATGACCAAGTGCAGTTTATATCATAAGAATGATAGGGCCACGGGGGTGGGGGACGACTACTAAAACTCAAACTGATTAGCCATGGAGAGAAGGAATGGTACCAAAGTGTAAAGTAATCTGGTACAAGATGAGTTTATTATTATTATTACATTTATATCCAGCCTTTTGTCCTCCAAAGAACCCAAGGCGGCATACATAATCCTCCTCTCCATGTTATCTTCACAACAACAACCCTGTGAGGTAGATTGGGCTGAGAGTCTGTGACTGACCCAAAGTCACCCAGTGGGTCTCCATGGCCAAGTGGGGACTAGAACCCAGATCTCCCAACTCCCAGTCCAACACTCTAACCACTATACCACACTGCCACCTTTTCCTCCCTGACAGAGGATCCGGATGTTGAGAAGCAGAAATTCAAGAGGTGTAGCTTTCCCCAGGCAGGGAGGCATTGTAAGGACCTAGGACTTGTCTTGCTTGATGACACAAAATATCCATGTGATCGAGCACTCTGGGTTCAAGAACAGCCACTGGAATGCCTCTTGGAACCTTTCAAACATCCCCTCCGGACATAGATAGCAACCCCAGGTGTGTTTCTAGATGAGGCTTTTCTTGTGCAATTGCCCAGCCCCCATTCACAGAGTTTTATGGCAGTTCAGATGCCGACATCTGTTTCCCCACAGTTTCTTTAGTTTTGTTTGTTTTTCTGACTGACCAGAAAGAAAGAAAAAACTAGCAAGGAAGAAAACGTAGAACAGGTGCACAGTCCCTTTTGATTGTGGGCTCTAGGAGCCGTCCATCTGGAAGCATCTTCATTCGGTTAGGTATCCACCACCCAGCATCCCATACTCTGAGATATACTGCTTTTGCATATGGAGGTTCCAGTACCAACAGTGGCCGACAGCTGTTGAAAAACCTTTTCTCCAATTTTGGGGTGTGTGTGGAAGTTAGGAAGCCGCACATTATAATAGGCGTATAACCACCCTCAGGAAAATCCAGGAGAAGAAGATGAAGGCGAGCCAAGGTAGGCTACAAGCCCTCGCGCGGCAGCATTAGGCTTCAGAGTTATCACCCACTTAAGCTCCACCCCTTTGCTTCCCCAGCCTTGAGTCTGTTTATTGCCCCGCCTCTATTCACGTGCTGTGGCCAGTGGGTTTCAGAGGGGCGTCCTCAGCCCCCCTCACGATTATTTCCCTCTCCCCACCCCCCGGAGAGTTCCCTCCCCCGTCGTCCCAGGGAGCGGGCGCCTGGCGAGGGAGTCACCTTCGCCGCCAACCACAGCAAGGCGCGCGGGCAAGCCTTTAGGTCCCCCCTCCCGCCACACACACACCTCCTTGTGAGGGAAGCCGCCGCCAGTCCCTCGCCGCCCCTCTCTCGGCTCGCTCGGGGTCTCGCTCCGCCACTCCGAGAGAGACCCCTGCATGCTGCTGAAGCAGCTGGTGGTAGCCCGGGCGAGAGCCCCGCTGCTTCCCCTCCCTCGCCTGTCCTCGGCGCGCGCCTCCCCGGCGCGCTCGGCTGCCTGCAACCACCTTCGCCCAGACGCGCCGCGGCGAGGCGAGGCGAGACGCAGAGGGCAGGGGCACCTCGGGCCGGCGGCGGAGACCATGAACGGCGCGAAAGGCGAGCAGGAGCACAGCCCGGCCGAGCCGAACCTGCAGGAGGAAGAGGTACCTGTGCCTGAGGGGACGAGGGAGAGGCGGCGAGCCGCTGCCCCTCGGGGCTTCTCCTGCTCAGCGCGTCGTCGCGCGCGCCATGGGCTTGTTGGGGAGCCTCCCCCCAAAGTTTCCGGGGACGGGGAAAAGCAGCTCCGAGCAAGGGGGACCGGGGGACACGGCGTCGAGGTTTCCTGCCGCTCTCCCTTAAACCGCATTGACGCTTGGCCCCGTCCGCTTTGGGGGTGGGGGTGGGGGCTAGAGAGATTGCGCAATGCTTGGGAAACCGAAAGGACTTTCCGAGTTCTCCAAACAGCATCGCCGAGTCGACGGTCGTCTGAGTTTCTCAAAGTTAGCGGGCAAGAGGGGAGGGGTCTCGAAGCAAACCACTTGAGGGTCTTCCTCTTGGCGGTGGTGGTGCGCTTCTTCCCCGAACTTGGTGCCTTTCTCCTCCACATACAGACCCACACCCGCCTCCCCGAGACTACTCCTAAAAAAGCAGCGCGCTCCTTGAAAAAGCCAGGCGTTCAGATTAATAGATAACGTATCGAGCGCATTCTTTCCCGATGAGTTAAGATGCTGAGAACAGGGGTGAATCTTAATTCAGAGCCACCTTTGGGAAAGGTCGCAGTGTTAAAAAAAAGTTTAAAAAAAGTATGATAGTCCACTGATAACTTTCAAACGCGGCTGCGATTTATCTTCTTAATGGTTTGACAGCGTAATCCTATGCTTGTTTGCTCTGAAATCAAGACTCCTGTATTCAGTTGCCTTTTCTCTGATGAAAGTGTATAGGATTGCAATCTAAGACAACTACGCAAGACGTTTCCAGCACTCGGTATAACTGCATTGTGTGGTCCACTTGAGCGCAGTCCTATGCTTGTCTACTCAGAAGTAAGACCCATTGGTTTCAATGGGGCTTAATATCAGGTAGGTGAGCATAGGATTGTTGCCTTAATCGTGTTGCAATACTTGGGAGTTCATGTAACTTTGAGATGCTAAGCAGTGTTTTATAACTTAAAATACTTAAATATAAAAGTTGCATATACTTTCAAACTGCCTGGTGAATCTGATGTCTGCCTCTGTATTTGTGTTTGGATAATGGATGGATTTCTGTTCCATTTATGAAACACACTGCTGTATATATATCTGAGTGATAATTGTTAAAAACTCAGTGTAGTTGACCTGAATCGGAAGGCATTTTGTGAGATAGTTTGTTTTTCGTTGGCACCATGTCAAAGGGATCAAGGAAGTTATGGTTATGCTTAGTTTGGGGAAATAAGTTTGAGGAATAGTTAAAGCAGCAGTAACTACCCAGATTAACACAATAGGCATAATATACTAAGCACTGCTGACTTTACAGGTCTAATTGAGATGAATGGTGATGGTTTCATGGAACAACAATCTTATCTTGAAAGAAAAACAACATTTCCCTGTATAGCAGATTATTAATTTTTAAGTAAAATTTAGTTTCTTCATCTATTACAATAAATGGATTTCTAAACATCAGCCTGCTATAAAATGATAACTTATCTGTTTGGCTAAGTATGGTATTAACATTGGCATTATTTTTCATATCTCTATAAGTATTGACCAGATAGCATGTGCAATCTAGAAAGTAAGCCACTAATGAAGTGTTTTTGTGCATGTTTTTAACAGACAGGTAAATGTTTGTTGTAGACATGCCTGGGGCAACCTTTGTAATTTAGGTATTAGGAGTCCACAATATGCTAACATTGTTCATGCACAGAGTTGGCATAATTAAACATGTATAATAGCCATAAAGGGAAATGGCACTTTTCAGGGAAGTTAAGTGATTTAGAATGATTCATTACTTTTTTCACTTATTTGGAGGAGGAGATTTTAATGATTTCAGAATTTGGTTATGGTGAAATGAAATCTTGTAATATTGCAGGAAGGCTGGTGATAGTTGTGATAAACTTTTTATGTGGAACGCACTATCCTGTAAAGATGTGCCATGAGTTATTGTAGCAGTGCATTCACACACGGCTTGCTATGCATGTTCTTCTTGCTTCTCCTCCTCCTCCTCCGGACATGCTTGTTTCTCACAGCCCAAGTGGAGAGCATTTTCAGAGGGCCTAGACTCTAGTAGCAGAGAAGATCCTTGTAGTGCGCTACAATTCTTCCTAAGACATGTTTTACCTAAATATTGGTTCCTACCACTTTTCCAGCAATAAGGAGTAGTGCTTGGGAAGCTAAGTAAAAAGGTGGGAGTATGGAATGAGAGCCTGAAAGTACTTACTACCAACTGTTTGCCACTTTTAATGTGATAGAAATAATAGTATGTGTGCCATTTATGAGCGTCGGGCATGGATATGGAGAATTTCACCAACTTGAGGCCCCTCTCCAACCTTATTTTTAATGGTTTGTTTATGTAAGCTTGACTTGAGTCTTTGCAACTTCACTTAGGGATCTGGTGCTTACTACTACAGAATAGTCAAAGGAGATGGTGCTAACATTAATGTGCATGGCTCTTTATAGAACAAACCCTTGTCTCAAGGAGCCTCCAATCTAAAGTTTGATCGTGCCAATGCCAAAAATTAGCAGGGCTTCTAAAACTTGCAAAAGTTTGATGCACCATAGCAAGAGTTCTTCTTTATATTCTACCCTCTTATGTTTAAGATGACTTGTAAAATGAAACATCTATTCATATTTAACTTTGTAGAGCAAGAGCAATCTGGCCTTAGTTCATGGTAACTGGGCAATATGAGAATTGTAGTTAGTGGAAATCACACGTAGAGTGAACTGTATTCCCCACTGTCATCTTTGAGTTGTTCAAACATGGCAGCATTCTTTCTTGTTCTCATTGCTTCTACACTGTGTGCAAGCATTTCCTAGCTTTCATTTATTGATATTAATATATTTTATGTGGAGTTGAAATAGTTTAGAATGGCACTCAAGGTGGCCAACTGTAAAATCTGCATTAAAACAAAATCTTAATTAAAACATAGTTTATTGCCTGAAGCTAGGTTTCGGAGGAAATTGAATGAAAAGGTTTATGAAGTAAATTGCTATAGTTCCTGTTGAGCACATGGGAAATGGTAGTTGAAGACCTAGGAACATATAACATGGGAGATGTCTTTTTCTTTGCTTCAAACCATCCAGTTCCTAATTTGACCAGGGAAATATGATTGGGGAAGTATTTAGTCTTTTCCTCTGAAGAGGGAAGGATGGGTATACTGTCTACCTGTTTTCCCCAGCAAGGCTATTAGGGACATAGGAAGGTGCCTTATAATATGCAGGTTTGGATTGTTTAACCCATGAATTACAGTGCCGAAGCAGAGCATGTGAGCTGTGTGATCATCATTTCCGCTTTTAATGAACAACCCAGGAACAGCGTGTTACATGTTTCATGTTATCAAAACCTGGAAACTCTGGATTGTTTATGGGTTAAACCCAGGGTTAACTCAACAAACTATGGGCAATTGTTGGGTTAACAAATCAGAAATGTGTAGTCTGTTCATTTAGGGAGTTGATTTAAAGATTAATGCTGTTAACCAGTTTCATTCCAGTGCAAAATGAACTTTCTTCTAACATAATGATTAGGTTTCATTGTGGGTGACAATACTCTACTAGGAATGTGCTATTGCCCCCAGACCAGAATGCTCAGGGTGATCTTGAGATAAAAAATAAAAATCAGGAAGGCATCTAAGTGAGGAAGTGTAGTCATAATGAGTGAGTTATCCCCACATTGACTGGAAAATTTATCCAGCCACAACAAAGAGGTTAAATTTCTCACTGCCCTAAACAACTGTGCCCTAGAAATGTTGGTAGGAACTGACCAGAGGGGAGGCAACCCTGGAATTAATCCCAAGTGTTGCCGCCCAGGATGTAGTGCCGGTTGTGTGTTTGTTGAACCACCTGAATATAGTGACCACAGTGCTATCAAATTTAATTTATATTTAAGTGGGAAACTTCCAAGGAAGTCCATTCAACTTCAAAAGGGAAAACCTCTAAAATGAGGGAACTGGTAAAAAGGAAATTGAAAAGGGGAGTCAAGAAAGTAATTCCATTAAAACTGCTTAGAGGTTACTCAAAACCGCAATAATAGAAGCTAAGTTAGAATGTATATCATAGGTTAGGAAAGGTAACGCCAAGTCCAAGAGCTCACCAACATCTTTAATGAGCAGTGTCAAGGAAGCTATTAGAGAGGGAAAAAGCTTCCTTCAAAAAATGGAAGTTTTGCCTGAATGAGAACAAAAGGCAATACAAACTTCACAGAGGAGATGCGAGCAGACAATAAGACATGCAAAAAAAAAAAAAAAAAAAGCAAAAGCATTTTGAAGAACATATCGCTACAATACTTGGAATTTCAAAAGGCTTTTGGCAGAGTCCCTCACCAAAGATTCCTTTAGAATCGTTGCAGTCATAGAATAAGAGACAAGGTCTTCTTATGGATCATTAACTGGTTAAAGAACAGAAAGCAGAGAGTAGGAATAAATGGTGCATTCTACCATTGGAATGATCTAAACTTGTTCATAAATGATCTGGAATTAGGAGTGAGCAGTGAGGTGACCAGGTTTGTTGATGACATAAAATTATTTAGTGTGATAAAAACAAAAATTGATTGTGAAGAGCTGTAAAACGATCTCCCAAAGCTGTGAGAATGGGCATAGAAATGGTAAATGTGCTTCAGTGTAAGCAAGTGAAAAGTGATTCAAGCTGAGATGAAAAAAAAATCTCAACCTCATATATATGTGGATAGGACCTAAGCTAGTGCTGACTGACCAATAAAGATATTTGGGTTCTGGTGGACAGTTCAGTGAAAATGTCAGCCCAGTGTGAGGGGCTCTAAAAAAAAAGGCAAGTTCCATGTTAGGCATAATTAGTAAGGAATTTAAAATAAAACTGCCAGTATCATACTGCCCTTACATAAATCTATGGTGTGTCCACACTCAGAATACTATGTACAGTTATTGTCACCATACCTGAAAAAGAATATTGAGGTGTTGGGAAAAGTGCAGAAAAGGGCAAGTAAAATGATCAAGGGGCTGAAGTATCTCCTGTACAAGGGAAGGTTACAACAACTGCGATTGTTTAGCTTAGAAATGAGCCGGGTAAGGGGGAGACCTGATGGAGGTATATAAAATTATGCATGATGTTGAAAAAGTGGATAGGGAGACATTTTTCTTCCTCTAATAATGCTGGAATCTGGGATCATCCCATGAAACTGATTGGTGGGAGATTCAGGACAGGTAAAGGAAGTACTTCTTCACACAACACGTAGTTAAACTGTGGAATTCACTATCAGAAGATGTAGTGATAGCCACCAATTTAGATGGTTTTAAAAGGGGATTGGACGAATTCATGGAGAGTAAGGCTATCAATGGCTACTAGTCCTGATGGCTATATGCTACTTCCAGTATCAGGGCAGTAAGTCTGTGCACACCAGTTGCTGGGGCACATAGGTGGGAGGGTGCAGTTGCACTGATGTCCGGCTTGTGGGTTCCCCATTGGTAGCTGTGTGGCCACTGTGGGAACAGAATGCTGGACTGGCTAGACGCTTAGTCTGAACCAACGCAGGATGTTTTACCGTATTTCTTCGATTGTAAGACGCCATCGATTGTAAGACGGACACTAATTTCAGTACCACCAACAGAAAAAAAACCCCTAAGACGCACCCCATTTTTGGAGAAGTTTATATGGGGAAAAACGTGCGTCTTAGAATTGAAGAAATCGGGTATGTTCTTATGATAATGAGGTTCCTTCCCCCCCTTTTCCCCCTAATATGACTTAGCCAGTATAGGTGACTATAGTTACCGTGTGTGTGTATGTGTGCTTTACGATGGAGATACCCGATTATATGAATTACTGCAGAGATGGTATACATTTTTAATATCACATATTCTCTTCTTCAGTAAATGTAGGATTGTCTGTGAAGTGAGGCTTTCCTTCGTTTTCCAGGTGGTGGGATGGTAGTCTGTATTACCAAAGCATGATTAATGATGTTTGGTGCTAATGGACCATTGTATTCCCCGGAACCATAGAGACCGGTGGCAAAAGTTGTCCAACTTGTTTCTCCTTAAAGTACAGTTGGTCTTCCTTACCTTTTCTCAGTGATATTTGTTTGTGTGTTATTTTAAGTTCTTTAACATTTCAAATTATTTCAGTACCTTCAGTCTTTGTGAGTTGTGCTTAAACAGAATATTTTGGATGTGCGTGTTTGCCTGTGTGAGGGTTTTTAAGATAAGTCTCAATGTGTTTATTAGAATCATAGAATAGCAGAGTTGGAAGGGGCCTACAAGGCCATCGAGTCCAACCCCTTGCTCAAAGCTTAGAACATGCTTAAAACGCTCTGGAGATTTTCAGGCAGCACAGAAGGTTGCAGTGGTGATGAGAGAGGGAGAAGGTAAATGCACAGTATAAAGTTACATCGCAATGTTTTTCTTTTATTTATAAAATTTTTATACCATTTTTCTAAAAAGTTCATTGCTTATTACAGTTAAAAAAAGAAACAATTTACAAACCATTGGTTAGGGATTAGAGTGTTGGACTGCACCTTGGGAGATCCGGGTTGTAATTCTTACTCATCCATGAAGCTCACTGAAAGCGCCATCACACCAGGGGTTAACGTGCTCCCTACCTTTGTGTTTTCGTTCCTCAGTTACTTCCTCTTTTCAAAAGAGGAAGTACAGAACGAGCCCGAGGCCCATTGAGTCCGCTGTTCTAATGGCGCTGCTTCTCCTGCACACAGCAGGAGAGAGCAGCAATTCTGAGTTTAAAAAAACATTGGACTTAACGAGAGGTTTTTTGGTCACGCAAGGAAGGCCAGAAGGGGCGGAAGGCGTGCGAGAGGCAGATGACATCATCTGAGGGACCTCAGCAAACTCCATGAGTGCCCAGTAATGAGCGTGCAATAAAATGCTCGTCGGATGGAGTTTCAAGTGACTTTGGGCCAGTCGCTGACACTCAACCCAATCTACATCATGGGGTTGTAATGGAAACAAAATGGAGGGAAGGGGGATTTTGTAAGCTGCCTTGGGTTCCTTGGAGAAAAAAGGAAGGATACAAATGTAATCAATAAAATAATATATAATTAGCATAATTTAACAAGACAGAAGCAGCCACTGAAAACAATATTGAACATAATACTGTCCACCAAAAGCCTGATGGAAACAATATGCTTTATGCCAATTCCAAAAAACGATCAAAGTGGTAGTTTTCCTCATCTCTTCAGGAAGCAGGTTCCACAAATATTGGGGCAGTTTCTCTAAAGGCCTGATTTTGGATTATCACTGTCCAAAACTGCTGCAAAGATGATGTGGATAGTAAGGTATTTTGAGTGGACCTCAACTGTTGAGTTGGCTCATATGGTGAGAACCAGTTCTACAACCTCCCTAACAGCTTGTTCCACTGCTGAACTACTTTTTGTTAGGAAATTCTTTCTAATGTTTAATCCAAAATTGCCACTGGGTCATTCAGTCAACCATGAAGTTCAGTCACCAAAAGTTACTAAGTCACAAATGTTTACTAGTGCATTTCTACCATACAAGTGTGTGACAGTCCAATCATATGTATATTTACTCAGAGGTCCTACTGTGTTCATTGTGGCTTCCTTCAAGGTAAGTGTGCATGGCAGCTTGCTTTTTTTTTTTTGGCCTAAAAGAACCAGTTTATGAAAAAGTTTCTTTCCATTGCTTTCTCTCCTTTCCTGACTTGTTTCACCTTCTCTGATGTCTTTTAAATATTTTTAAGGTGTATCCCCTTTTAACCTTGGCTAAACAAACTCAAGACCTTCAATCCGTCGTTGTAGAATTTGCATTCAAGACCTTCATAATCTCTGTAAGTCTTGGAGACAACTTCTTAAACTGGGGTGCCTAGAGTTCAACTCATTATTTCAAATATGGACTTGCCAATATCCGTGCCTCTATTGATGGAATCTAAAATGGCATTGGACCTTCAGGACACAGCATTGCATTGTTGACATTTGTTCAGCCTTATCTACCATTGCTTCTAAAGCTTTTTCATATTCGTTGCAGTAATTATTGTACTCATTGATGCATATACCGTATGTGTGCCTTTGGTTTGCCTTTTCGATGTAGAATACTTTACAGTTGACATTGCTGAACTTCACTTTCTTCCTAGTTTCCTGGTTCTTCGAGATAATCTTGAGTTTTTAGTCAGTTTGGTTTGTAGTTGTGACAACCCCCTTCGAGCTTCCTTTATTCCTCACTATAATCAAAGGATCCCAACTCAGGGGTCAGTCAGTAAATGCTGCTCACTGGCTCTATGACTCAGGCAGTTGCTAGACGAGGACTTAGCCTGGTGTGAGGCCCGGTCTCCCTGCTGTGCATCCAGATGACGCAAAGGGGATCCCGGGGTCAGGCCGGGCTAAGTTCTCCCTTGACCCGGGATAAGTGGATCCGCTTATGGCCCGGCTTTTCCGCAGCCCCGGGCTGAGGCCAGGGCTGCGAAAAGTCTAGCGACTTCCATGGCTTTTCCCGGCTGCTCGCTTACTCGCGAGCAGCCGGGAGAAGCCACGCACTGGGCACAGCATTCCATAGGAGCGCTGTGCCCATCGGGGGGGGAAACACGGCGGGGAGATGGGGGCCGGGGGAAAGAGCGGACCTGGCAGGAGAGATGGAGGGAAGAAGAACAGGGATGGGCATGGCGGACAGGGGGGAAGAAGAATGGGGACGGGCATGGCGGACGGCGACGGCATGGCGAGTGGGGGGAACGGGTGGGCAGGGGGGGCATCAGACATTGTGGGGGGAAATCAGGGGCAGGGGGAGCTGGGAACCCTTTATTTTTTTTAAAAAAAAAACTACTTTTCCGTTGGTGCGCTCCTGCGCACATGGCCCTTTAAGATGAAAAAAACTGGAGCACGCGACGGGGCTTTCCCTTACCCCGTCGCGTGTTTATGTCTAGCTAGGGGCGACGGCGCACGCTAGCTGCAGCGTGGCTTCGCCCCGACTCCCCACCGGATTATCTGGTAGGTCTAGCAAGGCCCTCACTAACCCTTTTTCTGGCCTCACAGCCACCAGTCCAGCACACTCTTTTCACCCATGTCCTTCACTGCTGCCACCATAAAACACTGTACTTTACTTCAGGTACCTCAAGAATCCAATCCAGTTTATAAAACAGAAGAAGAGTAAGGTTATGCAGTTTACAAAGCTTGTTTGTTTCAGAACAGTTTCAGATGTAAAATTGTGGACGCTTTTTGAAATTTTCATGTTTTGCAACTTTGCATGCTTATAGAAAATGTTCTGTTTCACGAAATCCAGATGTTTATATATCAATTGAAAGAGAATGTAATGCTGAATTCATACAAAAAACAGAATGCAGATATCTACAGTACAAAAAAAGTTATGCTTACTTTAGTCTAAAAACAAACAGGTGTGATTGAGTGAATTGCAAACCCTACTGGCCAATCACAGTCCATGTTCTGGGGACCAATCACATGGCAGTAGCTGCGATTCATCATGTTTCGAGTTGGGGAAAGTCAGTTTTGCTGTTTGTTCTGTAACTGAAGCGCAATTGGAGATTGTGTGAATATTTGAAGTATTGCTCAAATTAGAAGTGTACGTACGTACATCATAAACAGAGCAATGGCACCAAAGAAAAGAGTTGATTGGACACCCAGGAAAAGAAGCAGGATTGTTATATTTCATGAAACAGGTCTTTCAGATGATATATAAACATTTGAATTTCATGAAATACAAATTTTCTATAAGCATGCAAAGTTGCAAAACATTAAAATTTCAAAAAGTGTCCACAATTTTGGCCACCACTGTAACTCTGCCTACTCTACCCGCTAATCTACGCTGTCTCCTCACATTCACTCCCCCCAATAATAAAACATGATGATCTCACACTCTCTAGACCTCTCATAGACCAAAACCCAGACTATACTCTGACTCTCTGGCTCAACTCCCACCCACTGCTCTGTGTTAACTCCTCCCTTTCATTGCTAACTGCCAATCCAGCCCTTTGTACCACCAGCCAGTCAGAATTCACGTCACATACATTTCACTCTCTCCCCCTCCCAACAGCATTAACCACTTACCAACCGAAGTCCAAACAGCACTTACAACCTGAAATAGCAAGAATCATTAAGAGATTACAAATATTTACAATATATCATATATAATTGGCAATATATAATTGGCAATAAACAGTAAAACATCACAGCAGTCCCTTGCAGTTTCCTATGGTCTGCAAATTTATACTGTCCACGCTTACATCGAAGCAGTTGATAGATATTGAACAGCAGTGACTGGTGTTCAGCAGTTACAATCGATTGTTGGTCTGGTTATTAGTACCTTTGGGATAACATCTACAAAGGTAGACATATTACTGTGGCCATGGATAGATGAGGGGGTAAAAGGGCGGCTATCTCTCAATTTTATGATCGTGAGATCGTCGCCCTTGCTTACACACAGCGTGTGACATTGTGGCCACCATTTTGTTTTTGTTTTTATCAGAGAAGGAGCGCATGATACTAGTCTGCAAAATGGTAAGTTTTTTTAAAAAATATATATATAATTTCCCTGCTCACCCCACCCCACCCCTGATGGGCACAGAGCTCCTGAGGAGCTCTGTGCCCCGTGCCCGGCTCCTCGCAGTTACTCGCGAGGAGCCAGGACAAACCCCAACGGCTGGCCACACTTTCCGCGGTCTTGGGATCATCCCGAAACTGCTGAAAAACCACGAAAAAAGGTAGGGTGATATCCCGGGGAAAGGGAGGAATCATCCCTCCCTGCTCCTAGGATCGCCTGTACATCATGTGGACGCACAGGGACGATCCCGGGATGATCCACTGGATATCACCCTGTCTAGCTATGCCCTGTGTTGCAACAAGCCCAAACTAATAGATTTACTGTGACATAAGATTTCATTGACTAAAATCCACTTCATTGGATGCATGAAGTGTTACTTTCAGATGGCAGATAGGGGTGTATGTAGATATACATCATGCACATGAATATAGATGGAGAAAATGTAAATAATGTGGTCCATTGGCCATGAAATGCAAGTGAAGCAGTCTGTGACAATTCTGTGTAATGTTTACTTACATAGAACATCTGTCCCCAAGTTGGTGCCCTCCAGATGTTTTGGACCAACTCCTATCAACCCCACCCAACATAGCCAATGGTCAGGTACGCTGGAAATTGTAGTCCAAAACGTTGGAGGGCACCAGCTTGGGGAAGACAGGCGTAGGGCTCTATCACACAGCGTTTTATCGCGATCTCATCATGCCTGGTTTGCAGTTTTGCAGTGTTGCACTTAGATGACGTCGTGCCTGTCCTGCAGTCACCCTGCCTCTTCCCCTCCCTTTTTCGTGTTTTCCTAGAGTGGGGAAAGTCCTAGAGTGGGGAAAGCACCCTTCAGCCCCTGTGTATTGCCATCATCTCGCTATTTCCTTTGTTAGGGGAGTGTGCTTTGAAGGGAGAGCTTGCTGACAAAAGAGGAGGGTGGGGCAGTTCTCCACACCCGTGTTGGACGAACGGGTGATCTAACATACTTTTGCTGCTCCAACCTCACCCTTCTTGCCTGCAGCGCCCTCATTTTTAAAGATAAAGAGATGAAACTGAAACGTGGGACCTTGAGAGCTCTTAAGTAGGGCTTTAGGCATGCCAGGTTTGAATCAGATTGGTTCATTCCTTGATTTTTTAGGAATTTTGAATTCTTCCCCCTAAATCATTCCTTCCCATTAACACACAGTAAATCCCATTGATTTCAACTGCATTTACATCCAAGTAATACTAAAATCCGATGCATGCTTACCTTTGAGTAAACCCCGTTGAACAGAGAGAGACTTACTTCTGAGTAAACACATAGAGAACTGATAGTGTGGTCACTCGGAAGCTTTTTTTTAAAGTCTAAAACAGCAAACTGGAAAGAAGTGCTCTGCAATCCTATGCTTACTTCTGAGATCTTATTTCTGTTTCCTTCATTTTGAGTTAACATCTGCACCACTGCTGCTAAAGGTTATTACTGATGGTTTGAAGTCAGATTGCAAACCCTAGTTAAAAGGGAACCTGGTTAATATTAATCATAGCTCATATTGAAGATATGCCTAACCATAGTTAAGATCGAGAGCAGTGATGATGGTGGAATTCACATGAAAGAGGGGAGAACACGTCCATTCCCCCAAGGTTCTTGATCTGAAAACTATGGTTTCTAGGGATCCAACAGGTTAATGTTTTGTTATTGGTGTATAAAGCCCTAGATGACTTGAGACCAGGATATTTGAGAGAGTGCCTTCTCTCCTACCAGCCTGTCCCTGTCACTTAGGTCGTCAAATGACACACTCCTGATGGTTCTATATAGACCTGCAGTCTGTTTGGAGTCCACTCAGAGTACAGCCTTTTATGTACTAGCTTTTTCTCTATGGAATTCTCTGCCAGTTGATGTCAGGAAGGCATCAACTTCATTTTGTTTTCAGCAACTGCTGACGGCAGTTTTATTTAAACAAACTTTTCCTGACTAACCAGCTACTGCTTTATTGGTACATTTGATTTTGAAGATTTTTATTGTTCACCGCTTGGATATTTTATTGGATGTAGAGCAGTATATAAATCTTGTAAATAGAGAAATAAAACTTATCTGCACTAGACCATGGAGTCACAAATCTGGAAAATTTTGTATTTCTGAAATTTTGTCTCATTAACAAGGATATTAGCTTTGGGACTGCAAACTATGTTCGAGCTATAGTTCAAGCTATGTTCAAACTATAGCTTGAGCACACATATATATGCGTGAGTGCTGAATGCTCAAACTAGAAAACTAACAGTTTAGTGTATATGTATTGTATAGTAACACTGTCTTTTAAAAATATGGTTCTTAAGGCATCTTAATGGATTTTAGTTTTGTTTGTGGCAGAACTGCAAAATTGAATGTCCATAGCTAAGAATTAGTAGGAAAATATCAGTGAGTCTTAAAAACTTTATTAAAATCTTCATTGTTGAACCAGTGAAAATGAAGAAATTAAATATATGCTTTATCTCTCTAGTGTACATACCTTTTTTGTGGTACCTCTTTGAATTTGTCAATAACAGAATGGCTATTTTATTAATTATAAATCATTGGCTTCCAGAAGACTTGGAATTAATTACCAGCTATTTGCTAGTATGTATGCTTTCATGGCTGTGGGTCATTATTTGGCTAGCTGTTGGAGAAATTTACTTATAATATGTACACATTTTAATGCCTTAAAATCTTTTGGGACATGCATTCCACATACAAACCTTAAAGGGCATTGTGGAAAGACCATTCTTTGCATGTTCCTATTTCTTGCACTTTCCTTTTTAAAGGTTGCCTCTTCTCTCCAAACCCTACAGAGTAGAGGAATTTTGTATTTTAAAAAACGAAAAACAAAACCCCCAAACAGGCTTGGTTGGTAGTTGTCTGGACTCTAGGTGGCATTAGATTACTTCAGTCTGGTTGGTATTGTCGCTCAGTTGACATTGCAGGTTGTCAACATTCCAGAGATAATATGTAAGCTTCTCTTCTGAACTCAAAGAAATCTGAAAGTTTGCTTTGTACTTGTGTGTATCTTGAAGTTCTAGTTTGCTGTGGATGAATGAAGGGGAAACGCATCAGCCAGGGCTCCCACGTCAGAGGCAGGAGAATATGTGTAAAATGGTTTACAGGGTGATGTTTTCAAACTGTAAAATTGCAGACAATACTTCAGCAAAGATTATATCTTTTCCTTGTGAAATTGCCACACAGGAATATTCAAGGTAATAAAAACTGAGTAGCAGAAAATGTCATTCTCCAAATAATTAATCTAAATCTGTTTCATTCTACCAGTAGTTATGGATGGTAGGGACCAGATTAAAAAGGCCCATATCTGTTAATACAGTAGAGTAGAATTAAACCAGCGCCATAACTGTCCATGATGCCTTTTGCTGTACTAAATAGCAAATAAAATTTATTTAGCATTAGTGTTCAGAGCACTTCAGAATTATTACCTTAGTAATATTACGAAAGTCCTATAAAGTACATCATCATTATTATCGCCATATTGCAGATAGGGCTGAAGCTCAATGGATATTGGCTTTCCCAAGAGGGCGTAGTAATTTTTTGCCTGAGGTGAGATTCTTAGGCTGCAATCCTTTATACACTCCCCTGGGAGTAAGTCAATGGGGCTTACACCATGAATAAAATGTATATGATAGTGTGTACTGTAAGTAGAACTTGTGTACTGTAACTTTAAAATAAAGATAATTAGGAAAAATATTTATACCACAAATGCTGTTAGGAAACATTGAGTTGGTTCCCAGTTTCCAGAGGCTTGTCGAATATTCTAAAAAGAAGAGAGTTGTGCCAATCCACAGCAAAACCATGAGAGAAATATACGAAGGTGCTTTAGAAAATTGAGGCTAAAATCCCAAAATCTTCCAAAACGTTTAGTGTTTCAGAGAAACAGAAAGTGCCTGAAAAGGCAGCCTACTCCACTATGAGGGAAGGTTACATCAACTGGCATTGTTTAGCTTGGAAAAAAGGAGACTAAGGGAAGACATGATAGAGGTATACAATATTATGCATGGTATGGAGAATGTGGATAGGGAGACATTTTTCTCCCTCTCTCAAAATACTAGAACCTGGGGTCATCCCATGAAACTGATTGGTGGGAGATCCAGGACAAATAAAAGAATACTTCTTCACACAGTGCATAGTTAAATTATGGAACTCACTGACACAAGATTTAGTGATGGCCACCAATCTGGATGGCTTCAAAAGGGGGTTGGATAAATTCCTGGAGGCAAAGGCTATCCATGGCTACTAGCCCTGATGGTTGTGTACCATCTCCAGTATTTGAGGCAATAAGCCTGTGTGCCCCAGTTGCTGGGGAAAATGGGTGGGAGGGTGCTGTTGCACCATGTCCTGCTTTGTTGGTCCCTGGCCGAAGGCTGTTTGGCCACTGTGTGAACAGAGTGCTGGACTAGATGGACCCTTGGTCTGATCCATCATCAGGGCTCTTCTTATGTTCTTACTCTCCCTTTAAAGAATTTAAAAGGAAACTATTATTGAAGGAGGACTCTAAAACTCAAAATGCTGTGGGCCAGTAACACTTGTCTTCTATATCTCTTTTTGGATATTTTTCTCTTAATTTTGTTATGCTCTTCTATTGTTTGTTAAGTGTCCATTTTTCTGCTGGTAAGAAAAACATTTTTCTTCTCTCTTCCTTCTCCTTTTTAAATGACGTTTTCCTTACCTGCATGTTTGTTTCTCGTATATTTTTTGAGCTGGAGTCCGAAAAGTTGTCATATTGGCATTTGGGGAACTGTTTTGGAATAAGTGCTTCGAAGTTGTCAAATTGCCAACACAGCAGTATTTTATATAAGAACAGTATACTGATTTAAACAAGGATGTGCTAAGGCGTGCAGCTGAAGATTCAGATCAACCTTCCCCAAATTGGCTGAGTGCAGATATTTTGGCCTACAAGTTCCATCGTCCCTCACCATTGGCTATGCTGATGGGCCTGGTGGGAGTTGCACCCAAAAGATCTGGAGGGGAACTCTGAGGTGGTAGCACATTAAAAACAAACAAACACTGTTTACTAGAATTAATCCAACTGGATTTAATGGGACAATTTGGGACTAACAGTTTCCCTCCTTTTGTTTCACAACAAGGCCTGTTTGTTTTAGTGTACATTGTAAAAAAAAAAAAAGCAAGCTACTCTTAATCTCAGGTACATGGTGGGAGTTGCATGGAGTTGCATGGGTATAGGATTAAACTGAGATGAATTGGAGAAGAGGAAAAGACTTAAAAAGGAGGTAGTCAAATGCCACTGAGGGGCTCTGATGGTGAAAGGTTTTGGAGACAATATTGATCTACTGTACAATGATATGCTCCATAGTACCAGCTGTCCTTGTACAAGGGCATATACAACATAAATATTTATGAACCAGTTTCTTTAGCAGCTGTGTTTTCAAGTCAACAACAAAAGCAGAATGACATGCCCAGTACTTTCCTGTAATGGCGTTTTGTGAAACTTTCAGTCCCGCTTAAATATATTTGTATTACATGTCCTCTGGAAGAAAGCTATACACGGGTACATCAGTGCAAATGTTCAGCTGACACTAGAGCGTCATCAGGCGAGGCTCACGCCACTCAGATTTATTTATTTATTTGAAGAGAAATATCCTGATTAATTTTTCACCTTTTCGAAGAAATCTAGAAACTTGCCAGGTGTCCTAGAGATTCATCCTAGGCAGTCAAGTGAACGGCTATTTTGGAAAGTGAGTAAAGTTAATGTCACTGAACACACACACACACGGGCATTGTAAAGGAAAGATTATAGCTCAGACACGAATAAATTAACTGAGAAGGTGCATCTATGTTGACTGTTCACATTATACTTTATTGTGTACAAAATTATGGTTCTGGTTTGCTTTTGTGAAGTAGTTTATTCCTCTGTTTTCTCTCTTGTTTTATCAGGAGACTGTGTCCTCCCAGATTGAATCATGTCCTCTATGTTTTGAGACCTCAGGGTTGCGGGGAAAATCCTGAAAACAGGATGACTGAGGGATCTCTGGGTCATCTTTGTATTTAACAGCTTCCCTGGCAGCAGATTTTATGCCCTTAAGTGAGGGGGCTGGTGGAGGTGGTATAGATCTCTCCTTTAGTTTCCATGCTGGCTGCAGAGGAAGAGGAGCTCATCCCTGAGCTGTGTCTATACGACAACACTTTGCCTTCTTATTCCCCCCAAACCCAGCAGAATTACAAGGCAGGAATGAGTGCAGGAACAGGAAACTGCAAAAACCCTTTTTGATGGCAACTTTGCATAACTTTGAAAGCCTAGAGCATCATTTTATTTATGTGTTATATATCTTAACTGCCCTTGCTTGTGTTCGCCGACTTTTACATTGCCATGGCGGCTGTTAGGAGGCTTGTTGAGCCCACCCCCTGCCCTGCACCTGCCCTGCGCTGGGATCCGCCCCTAGGTTCGCCCTCTTTCTTAACCCGAACTGAAGCCACCACTGACAGATGAAGAAGCAATGTAGTGACATTGGAATAATTGAAAAGGTCGCAGTAAAACAACACTTCAAAAAAGCCCAGGCTGCAAGTTGGCGGCTGCGTGATTTAAGCAATAGGACACAACTACTCAGCCACAACAGGGTATAGACAAGCCCCAGGACTTAGTTGGAAAGAGGCTTAGCCCTGGAAGGAACCTGTTTCCAGTTCAGTGCCTAAACACTACTCTTGCAAGTTGTGAGTACCTCTGATCATATGCAAAATACCAGGTTTACTGTTGGCTATGTCTTTACCAAGGCTTCGTTGGAACCTATTTTCGTTACTTGTGCTCAGCCTGTGAAGATGCGTAGGAAGAGCAAGCACATGTTTTTAAGCAGGCTTCCACAAATACGCTCGCCAAAGCAAGTGGGGTGCCACCCTCTGGTGAGGAGCCAGGCCTCCTCCCAACTTCAAAGCTATATTGCCACAGGTCCAAAATTTGTTAGGAAGGCATGGTGCGTTGCGCTAGAACTGTTCTTTGGATCTGGGACATGCAGTAGTGTTCCTGGTGCTACCCAGTTGTGGCACTGTTTGGAGTCCATGTTGCCTGCCTGTCATTAGTCTTCTGAAGCCCATGCGTGAGCGCCTGTTCCAGAAATGCTGCCTTCCCTGTTGAGGCTGAGTTAAGCAATCAAGAGGAAACTTTAATTCATTATATTTTATACCTATCATCAGTAAAATAATCTCATGACACTCAACCCAATGTAACATAATTATATCAAAGCATGTCATAATCTATGTATAATTTTCAAACTTGTTATCTGCTTTGAGATCTATAAATTGAAATTTATACGTTGTTCCCGGAGGTGGTGATATTTGACCTCCTCTTCCAGTTCTCATATACTGCCTCAAGCCAGAAATGTAGAAGAAGTGTCATCCTCTCAAAATTTTCCAAACACCAACAAAAGCAGGAACTGGGAAGAACTGCTTTTAAAAGTTGGACGAGTGTTTAGGTATCAGACATCCGTGACCATGGTGATGAGATACTAGAGGCCCAGAAACAAGGCTTTTGACAATGACACGATCAGTTACGTTGGAGGTCCTGTTAGGGTCACTTGGCTGAAAGTTCTTGTTTGCGTCAAAGGAGGTTGTGGGATTTTAGCAAACGTAAACAGATTCTAATAATCTAAACGAAGAGGAGGGGGGAAAGCCCGCCATTAATGGAGTTAGTATTTATGTGGATATATTCCAAGAGAGACGGAATGTACCCTCCTTGAGGAAAGCAATGACACACACAGCTATTTTGCTTGCCTTCTGTGCCATTTGTGTTATGGTATGCCGTGCATTGTTTGGCTTTTGTAGTAAAAATCAATTTTCCTCAAGGAGACGGAATATACAATTCAAATTTAGGGATAGAAGTTGGCGCTGTTTGGAGTCCATGTTGCCTGCCACCGTTTAATAGAATTTCATCCTTGGTGACATTTATCTTTCGCTCCTCTCAGCCTCAAGCATAAGTATTCTGAATTTTTTAAACCACTATCTTCTTTTTGGGCTGCTCTGTAAGCTTGTTTCAATGGGTTTGTTCAAGGACCTATTATGTACACTTCACATGTACAGTATAACTTTAGTTTTGCAATTCTTGCTTGCACAGGGATGAGCTTTGATGTTAGGTGAGGGAGAGGAAGAATGAGAGGTAAGGGTAACAGAATGAATATGAGAAAATGTAGTTATGTTTCGTTTCAGCTGGAGAGAAGACTTTTTTTGTTATAGCGAACAAGTAGATTGGTAAATATTGTTGAAGTGGCCAAGTCAGATAAATTCTGTTTCCAACATTGTATGATGCTGTTTTGGTAACAGCATTCCAGTGATCTGGTGTTCCGGTAACTATTTTTAGGCTGTAGTCATGGTAGTGTGTGTATGTGTGTGTCCACAATATGTTCACCGCTGGTGGTGGCCATGCATTCAGTTTTGGTGACAGCGTGGAAAACCTCCAGTGTACTCTGGCACAGGAGTTACACATTTTTTAAAAGCCGCCAGGAACACTTGGTGACATTAGAGCCTTTTTCAAAATGGCATCCAGTTTGTGACTTCTGCAAAACACTGCACGGCTTGAAAGAGAGTAGTTGCTATCCTCCCCCTGCTATCTGCCTCTTCTTCTCCTCTGTTAAACCTTCTTGCTGAACATGAAAAAGTACGAAAAAGGAACTCTTTGCTTTGTTTCTGCACAGTTCTCCTTGTTGGCTACCAGAAAAAAGACTGGCTTCTAAGCCCAGCAAAAATTTGCAGCACCTGGCAATCATCTTTTGAATCTACTAACAGAAAATTAAGCAGATTATATTGAGAACGTGGGTGGATAAGGGAAGTTAATACAACTTTCTTTAAGTATGAGACCGGAGTTATTTATTAAGATGTTAGGTGAAATAATCATAATCTTCACATTAGAGACGAAAAAAAGAACCTTTGTGTTTCTCCTCCTTTGCCCTAGAACTTCTTTTCAATCTTTCCAGTGGGGAAAAATGGAAACTTTAGAGAGTGCTGAAAAAAACTCTTATGAAATACTTTCTATTTTGGAATGAGTGAAAAGCTTTTTAAGGCAATGTTTTACTCACTCAGAATATGAAGTATGAAGATTTTTATGCAAGACAATCTACAGCATTAGAGGTTGATCATTTCTGTGTATACAGTAGAAATGCTTCACGTCTCCTTCAGGTTCCTCCATCTTACTCAGCATGTAAAAAATCAGTGTTTGGAAATTCTCCCATCAAATTGAGAAACAAACTTAACATGTGTAAGAATAGAGACATTTGCCTCAATCCATACAAAACTCAAGTTTTATCCATGAAGATAGAAATGATGGCTCGGAATCAGAGGCTATTAATCTTTCATAAACTGATTCTGATTACAGAATTGTGATGCTAGTATTTTCAAGAATATGTTTTTTTTGTTTTGTTTTAAACGTGACTAATTTTGTCTACAATTAATACCTTATCTGTGGGCATGGCTAGATGGGGTGTTATCCTGGGGATTGTCCTTGGATCGTCCCTGTGCGTCCACATGACACACAGGACATCCCAGGAGCAGGGAGGAATCATTCCTCCCTTTCCCTGGGATATCGCCCTACCCATTCATTTTGATTTTTCCACGGTCTTGGGATCATTCCAAGACCGCGGTATGTGTAGGCCGCCATTGTGGTCCCCCCGGCTCCTCGTGAGTATCACGAGCCGGGAACCGGGCACAGAGCCCCCATTGGGGATGGGCTGGGGTGAGCGCGAGGTTGTTGTTGTTGTTTTTAAAAATACAATTTCGGTGGAGCGCTCGTGCACTC
The DNA here is from genome assembly GCF_023053635.1 of Elgaria multicarinata webbii. Lineage (NCBI taxonomy): Eukaryota > Metazoa > Chordata > Lepidosauria > Squamata > Anguidae > Elgaria > Elgaria multicarinata. The sequence goes on from NC_086176.1 coordinate 12,038,611, forward strand.
CTTTTCCTTTTAAAAAAATAAATCCAAAATGGCAGCCGCAATATCGCTCGCCACGTGTAGACAAGGGCAACAATCTCATGATCATAAAATCACGAGATTGTTGCCCTCCACCCCCATCTTGACATCCCCTATGTGTGATGATACATTATTGAAGAGTTCAGTGATTCCAATGTTATTAACTCAACACTCCATATACACTGTTAGTCCTTAATAATATAACTGTGTGATTGCATTACTGTCACTATTTGAAGATATAAAGTGTGGAAAAAAAACTATAGAGTTGATATCGAGTTTGCTGGTTGCAGCACGATTGATGGTAGCCAGGAACTGGAAGATTCAAGGGGAATATTCTATTGAAGAATGGTATAAAGAAGTATGGGATATAGCCATTAACGATAAATTGACATGTAACATTAAGTGGAGAAAAGGCGTAACTAAAATAAATGAATTTGAAGGAATCTGGAAACAGTTCCTAATATTCATGTTTACTAAGGGAAGTGGGAAACCGCCAGCAGAAGAAACGATAAGATTTTGGACTCAGGAATAGATCCCGAGGTGGGGGGTGCACTTTTATGTTAAGAATGATTATGTTGTAGTATGATAATGTATAGGTAATACTTATTCAACATATATGTACTCAACATTTATTCAATATGTATGTAGCAGTTGTTTGATGTTTTCTTTTTATTATCATTGTTATTGTGATGTTGTATGTTTATATAGTGTAGAAAATAAAAAATAATAATAAAAAATATAACTGTGTATGAAGCTGTCGAAATAATGTTTTTTGTTTACTACAACTTTGTTTTCAACATTTATTTTTCCCTACCTCTCATATGTGAAAAATAATATACATGTTCTTAGCTAGCACAGAATACAGCAGTTCACATCTGTCTCTCTGTCTCGAGTATTGGGCATACACAATTTTGCTTGTATAAAAATTTGTACATTTATAATTTAGAGGCTACAACATAGGGATAAGATCCACTAAACATAGTGGGTCTTACTTGTGAACAAGTATGCATAGGATTCCTCAATAAATTTCATAATCTTTACAGATTATAGTACATTTTTATTTTATAGCTAAGTTATAAGTAATGCATTTAATGATTTGATGATTAAAGCGACGCATTTAATGATTAAAGTAAGTATCGCATATATTCCTTTTCGTCCTGAAAACATGTGGTTTTTTTGGGTTTTTTTATGCTCCCATGGGTTCAAAATTACTGAAAAGTTTATATCTCTTTGCACTGTATGTTTAAATGGTTGAAAGCTAAATTTTCCTGGGGAACATGGAGAAACAAACAAGGTGTCTTAACTATATCTTCCTCTTTGTCTTGAGATCCTTGTAAGGCAATGGCCTTGCAACACCTTGACAAGAATGTGGACAACAAACTGAAAACTCAGGTATTCTCTTAGGTTTCTGAAAAATGCAGAGTAGTCAGTGAGGAGGGAGTTTCCATGGGGTCAGTAAGGTGTCAAATGCTGTGTTAGTTAAGAATAATTGCCATTGTTATTTTTGCTTGGAATGTGCTGAGGGAAGCTCTGATACTGAGGAGACGAGATTATAGCAATCATGAGAACTTTCTTGAGGGCTGCTAGACTGCAGTTATATTAACTTATCCATCAGAATGCAAATAGTGTCTCTGAAATTTGATCAGAGGTCATACTCTTTGTTTCATGTTCAACTAGGCGGAGAACAACACATGCATGTTCATGACTTAATGTTTTGTCGAAGTAGTGGTGATGTGCATGTGCAAAACAGCTACTGTAGAATGTTTATATTGCCTTAGACTGGAATACTTTTCAGTGGTGCCTGTTTGCACATTAAACCTTGTAAGTCAGTAAGTGATTAAACATGTATAGTAAGAGGTGGGTCCAATTCATTCAGCTGCCACAGATTTAACCCAATCCATCATTATACGTGTGTGAATGTGCTAAGGTGCATCATTAACCTATTTGTGCAATGGCAGGAGCAGAGGTGGTCCAAGCCTTGAAAAAAGGGCTGTGGAGACTGGCTCCCAGATTCCAGGTTCTTAATATACTGCAGCCTTTCCTAACCTCCCAGGTGCGCTGGATTACAGGTCTTACCATCCCTTACCAGCATGGCCATACTAGCTGGAAATAATGGGAGCTATAGTCAAACTTATCTGGGAGGGCATCCGATTGGGGAAGTCTGATATATACAGAATCCCATGGATTGAACTACTCCTATTTCACTGGTTCTCAGACTGTTCCAGGAATCCCTGGGGTTCTGTAGAATTTTACCAGGGATGTTTTGCTGAGAAAATCAGTGACGACAGGCCAGTTTGCCCAACACTGCCTATGTTTCCTTGCAATACATAGCCACATTGTATTCTTCACATCCAATAATTTCTCAGTGGTTTATGGGCCTGGGTTCTGGACACTGAGTACTGACTTAAAAACTAGATGTTGCAAGGTTAAGCCTAAACATATTTGTTAATGTAGGAATGAACGAACATAGCCTTGTGGCACTGACCACATTTCACAGAGGTATTTAAGTGTGTAATATGCATTTTTTTAAAAATTGCAAATGCAACAATAACAAACGGTGGGTGGGAGAAGCCATGAAAGAACAAGAAAAAAGAGCATATCTTAAAATACATCCATGCACAATAATCGTTTTTATCAATAAGAAAAGAAAGAAATAGAGGGGGAGGATTTGACACTTCTACTTCAAATATATACATTAATATAAGCAGTCCAGGTATCTAAATAAATATCCATGAAGTTGACAGCTATAGGAGACACGTTCCAATGTAGCAGGAGTAGTAAGATCTTCAGACCATTGTATAATAAAGTGGTGGATGTTTATCCTTCCAAGCTTGACGTAGGAATATGGAAGTGTGTGGTAGAAGGGATAGGTTTAGTAGGGGTAGTCCAGATGTTTGGAACATAGTAATAGGATTTCTGGCATTTCAGGTATGATGAGAGAACTTCGTGTGAATGCCATCACCTCTGATGTTTAAGGTTTTTGTGGAGTTAAAACGTAAATATTTTGAGCAGCCAGGATTCTGTTACAGATGGATGTTATAGAGCTCCAGGTATTCTAGAGTTAAAGCCGATTTTGTGGACCTACAGGGAATTCTTCTTCGAGTGGTCATCTGTGCATCACACTGATGGGTTCACTGATGGGCTCTGCGCCTGCGCGGAGACTGAATCGGGAAACTTCCATAGCCTAGAGTTTTTGGTGGGAACCCCTCCCCCTCCTATATATATGGCTGAGGTTCCCGCCCTAATCCCTCAGTTCTTCGTTGACCGCCATTGTGGTAGACTCAACTTAGGGACTTCTCTGCTTTGCAGCGCTTAGAGTTTGTAAAAAAAAACTTGTTCTTTATTGCTTCTTCTCTACTGTCTATCAACTTATATCTCTTCTTTCTATTTGCGTCTTTATTTTCTTTGCGTATTTTAGTTTTTGCGATCCTTGATCGCCTGGCCTTAGCGCATGGCCATTAAGGCCCTATTCCGAAAGTGTGTCCGTTGCAGGAGCAAACTCTCCCCGTCCGACGGACACTCTTTGTGTGTTTTATGCCTTGGTGAAGGACATATTGTACAAACCTGCCACCATTGCATGGCCTTCACCAGACAGACTAGGAAGCATCGCGCAGATCGGCTACGCTCCTTACTGTGGGACAAAGTTCTCCGAGCTGTCGAGAAAAAAAATCAAACACAACCATGGAGACACCCAGAATGGAAGAGGCAAACGCATAACACCGACCCATTCAGCTTCAGGCCCTATTCTTCTCCATGACCCATCTACCCCTGCTCAGCCAACCAAGACTTTAAAAAAGACTAAAAAGGCTAAGCATGTAGATAATCAGAAGAAAAAGAGGAAGGAGAGACACCATCCATCTCCTGCTCATACGGCACGCAACTCACCAGTATGACGACATTCACCAGCACCATCTCCTCGGCCGACAGAACTGCCCATACCGTCCTCGGTACCGACGCCGACCCCGCCTACGGTACCACCCCCAGCTATCTCGATACCTACCGCCTCGGTATTGGAAGGGGAATTGGTGGGATCGACATCACCAACCACGGCAGCAAGGGCTATGTTACCAGCCTCGCCTGACCGACAGCAACCCCTAACCTCCATTCCATCGGAGAGGGGAGTGGAACGGTCGCAGTACCGTGCGGAAAGCTCTAGATCCCCTCGCGCAGAGTGGGACAGATCTTCAGATTACTCTTCCTATAATTAAAGGAGAGACTGGCCGCCGTGGGAATATTACCGCCCTCCACAGTACGAATACGAGGCGAGCTGATACCCACCCTACTATACACCTCCATACCGACGTAGCAATGTCTCGCCACCAAGGCACAGACAGGATTTCCTCCCACCTCCACCAGTGTCGAGGTATCAGGACATCCCACCGCAGACGCGCAGAGAATATAGCACCGCGCCACCACCACCTACTTCGATACCGTCCAGGGAGCAAATCCTACCCTCGGTACCGAACCAATCAAACTTACCTGCAATTGAAGATGCAGAACACGGACGGGCGGACATTGACTCCCGTGACTCCCCCTCCGACGATTATCAATCTGATTCTCACTCGGAATCTTCTGTAGCCCCATCGACACCGTCTCCAGACATATTAGTGGAGTCACAAGACCCTACTTCACCTCCGGAAGACGTGTTGAATTTCCCAGACCACATCCTCCGAATGGCACAGACACTGGGCCTAGAGGTACAAAGACAAATAGATAGACCTAAAGACCCAGTTTTCGATGCGGTTACAACAGAGACCGCGACTTCGGTAGCCATACCCTACCTCTCAACGCTCTTACAGACCGCTCAACAATCATGGAAAAATCCATCTTCCTTAATCCCAGCATCGAAAAAACTTGAGAACATGTACAAAGTACAAGAGGGAGATGTCCCGTTTCTGTTTAAGCACCCATCACCTAATTCGGTCATAGTAGAATCAGCACAGGGCAAGTCACATAAAATCCATGCATCTCCTGTGGACAAAGAAGGAAGACGGCTAGACTTCGTAGGTCGTAGAGTCTACACTTCAGCCTCACTGAGTATGAGAGTGGCTAATTACCAAGCCACAGTGGCTCGGTACCAACTCTTTTTATGGGAAAAGATAGGAGCCCTATGCGATGACCTCCTTGAGGATCGAAGAGAGTTAGCTAGGGTGTTCCAAAATGAAGCATCCAAATTGGCCAGGCTACAAATTCATTCTGCTAGACACCAAACTGACTGTGGCACCAGAGTCATGATGGCCGCCATCGCATTGCGCAGACATGCATGGTTAAGGTCCACATCTCTATACGAGAGGACAGTCAGCAATATCTTCGCTTTGCAATAGGGAAAGAAGCCTTCCAATTTCTAGTCCTGCCCTTTGGTCTGGCAACCACACCAAGGGTATTTACAAAATGTATGGCAGCGGTATGTGCCCATCTGAGAACACAAAGAATACAAGTCTATCCATACATAGACGACTGGCTCTTGGTATCGAAAACATATGGTCAACTCAAATACCACCTCAATGTCACCCTCCAGCTCCTAAAGGATCTCGGCCTCTGTGTCAACACAGAAAAATCTGTTCTTCAACCCAGTCACATTATCCGCTTCATCGGGATAGACATCGATTCCAATGTGGGCCGGGTTTTTCTCCCCAGTCACAGAGCTCAAAGCCTTTCTCCCCTAGCCAAGAAGCTTCAATCACAACGCAAAACAACTGCACACAAGATCCAAAAAATGCTAGGATACATGGCAGCAACAACCTCAGTCGTACAGTTCGCAAGACTTCACATGAGGCACCTGCAAAATTGGTTTCTGAACGTCTACGACGCCCACTCCAACGACCAACGCATCAAACTCCAAATACCTTCACACATAAAACACTCATTGAGGTGGTGGGAACACCACGACAATCTAGTACGTGGAATCACGTTTCGGAAACCAAACCCAACCAAGACAGTGATAACAGATGCATCACTACTAGGTTGGGGGGCACACTGCAGATCCCTCAAGATCCAAGCCCACTGGTCCCGAATGGAGGCGACAAACCACATCAACTACCTGGAGCTCCTGGCGGTACAGAGAGCACTAAAATCCTTCGTCACCGTCCTTCGAAATCGATATATCACAGTCGCGTCAGACAACACCACGGTCGTCTTCTATCTAAACAAGCAGGGAGGGACCCGATCCAGCCGCCTCCTGCTCCTCACTATAAAGATCTGGCAGTGGTGTATAACCAACCGCATACACTTGACAGCAGTGTATATAGCCGGTCAGGACAACACCATTGCAGACCACCTCAGTCACTCCATCAAGACGACTCACGAATGGAGCCTTCACCATGACATCATAGCGGAGATATTTGCCCACTGGGGAACACCGACAGTCGACTTGTTTGCGACAAATTGCAACGTGGTATGTCAAACGTTTTACAGCCGCGCAGGGATCAGCCAGGGATCTCTAGGAGACGCCTTCAGCATATCGTGGAAGGGAACCCTATTCTATCTGTTCCCCCCTTTCCCATTGATGACCAACGTTCTAATGAAAATAGAGGAGGACAACACAGACTGTATCCTGGTGGCACCCTGGTGGCCACGCCAACCTTGGTTCACAAAGCTACTTCTCCTTTCAGAGAGCAGGTTCTATCGACTCACCCAGCAACCAGACCTCCTGACAATACATCAGGGGAAAGTCAGACATCCCAACCCCAACACGTTGGGGCTGACAGCATGGAGGATCATACCTTAGTCCAAGACTCATTACGATACAACAGATCATTATGGAATCTAGAAAGCCATCAACTCGTCGCTCCTATCTGGCCAAGTGGAAGCGTTTCTCCACTTTTGCCCAACAAGCCGGCTTCGACCCATCAATCTGTTCCGTTACTCAAACCCTAAAATTCTTGTATCACTTACACCAGAGCGGCCTCAAACCTAACTCCTTGAAGGTGTATTTAGCTGCTATTTCAGCACACACCGATTCCTCTAATAAAATAACTATACCCACACATCCACTCGTCAAGAGTTTTCTGAAGGGACTGGCGAACACCGTAGGCCCATCATGATCCATAGTACCGACATGGAGTCTATCAGTGGTACTTCATGCCCTTGCAAAGGAACTGTTTGAACCATTGGCAAAAACAAACCTTAGACTCCTCTCTCTCAAAGTAGTGTTCTTAGTTGCAATAACGTCAGCTTGAAGGGCTGGGGAACTCGCAGCTCTAAGAATAGACCCACCCTACCTTGCCTTTCATAAGGATAAGGTAGTATTGCATCCTGAAGGTGGTGTCAGACTTCCATTTGGGACAGGACATTGTCTTACCCTCCTTTTTCCAGTCTCCATCAACCCAATTAGAACGCACCTTGCATTCCTTAGATGTCCGTCGAGCTCTCGCTTTTTATAAAGCAAGAACAGAGTCATTTCGGAAATCTCCCAGACTATTCATATCATACCCAGGTAAATCAAAGGGATTACCTGTCACGTCTCAGAGATTGGCAGCTTGGGTGGTACAGGCTATCAGACTCGCCTACGAGCTCGAAAACCTGCCAATACCATCACAAGTCAATGCCCACTCTACCAGAGCAGTGGCAACCTCGGTGGCTTTTGGGAAAGGGGTCTCTTTGCCCACTCTGTGCAGGTCAGCTACTTGGGCGAAACCCTCTACCTTTATAAGACACTATCGCCTCTATGTACGTGCCAGAGAGGATTGCACCTTTGGACGAGCGGTACTGTCAGATTCTCCACTAAAGACACCATCCCACCTCCAAGGTATGTTAGCTTGCTAATCGCCCATCAGTGTGATGCACAGAGACCACGAAGAAGAAAGTCAGGTTGCTTTCCTGTAACTGGAGTTCTTCGAGTGGTCATCTGTGCATTCACACAACCCACCCACCAACCCCTCTTGGTGTGTGTGTGTGTGTGTGTGTGTGTATGTATATATGTATGTGTGTGCGTGTGTGTGTGTATGGGTATGGGGGAAGGTTTTTTATATGTAATTTAACAGTATTATCGACTTATATTTCTATGCATGATGGTACCCTTGTCTCATCTCTCGGTAAAGAAGGCCACAATGTCGGTCTCCTAGAAACTGAGGGATTAGGGCGGGAATCTCAGCCATATATATAGGAGGGGGAGGGGTTCCCGCCAAAAACTCTAGGCTATGGAAGTTTCCTGATTCAGTCTCCGCGCAGGCGCAGAGCCCATCAGTGAACCCATCAGTGTGAATGCACAGATGACCACTCGAAGAACTCCAGTTACAGGTAAGCAACCTGACTTTATTTACTATTATTAGCAAAGCTAAGTAGGTCTTTTACTAATGTTGCCATCAAGCCAGCTTACTGTGGGAAGAGCTGTCGTTTTTCTCCAAACCTCTTGCCTTCTTGAGACAATAACGAGGCCTGCTAAGTAATCCACAAATCTTTATTCAAGCAATAAACATCTCTTCCCACCTGAAGAGAGTCTAATGTCTAGGAACTTTCGCCTAGGCAAAACTATGCAAACTAAGCGAGACAATTGGCCTTTCAAGAAGAATGGAAAGCCCTTTCCCAAGACGAGTTAACTTCATAGACGCTAGTTGTGATGCAGCTTCTGACGGGACGCCAGCCAGCCGGACCGACTTTCTCTTGCCTTCCTTTAGCTCCGCCCATTTTAGTATGCAGCGTACTCTAGGATCGGCTAACCTCTCCACGTTCTCCCCCTCGGAAGAATGTTGGCTTCCCATTGACTGTGTATGATTTGCCCTTGACGAGATAAGGTCTGGAGAGGGTTCACTCCCAGCTGGTGAAGAGCCCGTGAGAGCTTCCCCCACCCCCCGGTACAGGCTGGCCTGTTTCTGGCGCCGACTCCTCTACTTCAGAGTCTGATTCTGATTGATCACCTGAAACACCTTCTTCCAACCCAGGGGGTGCAGGACTAGACATGACAAGAGCTGTGTGGCAGTAGCAGCCCTGTTTCCTTGACTTAAACAGTCTGCTCTGCTCCCAGATTAATTCAGCAGGTGGGTCCTTCTGGGGAGACTGTTTCTTTGTTCTAGGGTGGAAGATTTACATGTGGGACCCCCACCCCCGAGACTGAAAACAACTGTATGGAAGCATCTTTCTGGAAAGGTGGGATGGAAATCTGGATGATGATGATGATGATGATGATGTAGATGTAAGAAGAGCTCTGCTGGACCATACTAGAAGTTTCATGTAGTATAACATTCTTTTTCCTATAGTGGCCAGACAGATGGCCCCTAGGAAGCCTATAATGCAGGAAAAAGGGTTACAGCCCTCCTCTCTTCTCTGCTTCTGGTAGTCAGAGGCATACCACCTCTGAACATGGAAATTCCATTTAACTAGCATAGCTAACCTCCATGAACTTGTCTAGTCCTCTTTATTTCAAAGCCGTCTAAGCTAGTAGCCATCATCTTCTGGCACTGAATTCTATGTTAATTATGCATTGCTGCATGACTTATACATAGTGTACTAGAATCTCAGCCAAAATCAGACGAAGCAATTTATTTATAGTTACTTAAGTATATCACACACACACTTCTGCTTTCTAGAGAATAAAACAATGGCTTGACACCAACCTTATTTTGACGTTCTAATGAAGGTGTCTTCTAAATATATAGAGAGAGAGCCTGGTGCAGCCATAGCCTTATTTGCAGATTCTATGTGGTAAAGTTGAGGCTTTCATGCTAATTTAAAAAACAACAAAAGCCCCTTATTCTAGGTTACGGGACATTTTTATTTCTGAGCCGACCTAGTTTCATATTGAACCAGCCTGCCCCCCGCCCCCAAATGAACCCTTCTCTAACCCTCTTATTTATCGGCTGGTGTGGCAGCAGCACTTTCCATGGTAAGAGAGGCCCTGGGAAACTGACGTTTCCAAAGACCAGTTTACATGGCAACAGCCTTTGGGAAAACTACATTTCTCAAAAGTTATTGTGGCCTGGTGTGCTGTACAGCAGCATGCCAGGCACCAGAGGATATGACGGCCTAAGCCTTCCTTCATGCTTTCTAATGGGGTACCAACGTAGTGTTGGGAGGTATGGATTTGTGAGCTGCCTGGATGGGAGAAGGCCAGGAGGGAAATTTTAATGTGGGCCAGAGAAGAATTTGAAAGTTTTAATACATGCTTTGTATCTTTTCAAGTGATCATTATGACCCCAGAGACTAGTATTTCCAGGCTTGGAAATACAAGACTTGATTGGTTGTTTATTTCTAAAAATTATTAGTGTCCTATAGCTAAAAGCTCTTTGAGGCGCAATACATAAAATAAAGATAAAATCCAAAAGTCCATGTTAACGCCCCCCTGAAACAATGCAATAATATCACTGATAAGAACTTGTTATGTTTTGTAAGTAAGCAATAGATTATTAGGAGTTTCCTTACTAGAAGTACCCTCATTGTTTGTCTAGCAAAAATGTTGCCAGTTTCAGTCCGACATAAGTAGCTGTCTGTAGTAGGGTTGTTATTTGACCAGTCAAATTTCAGTCAAGTATTTAAAGCAAAACAGAATGATGCAAACAACTGTTTTCTAAAAGGCCCCTACACCCCAAATAAAATTCAGTAGATTCATTGCTAAGCTTGAGTCCTGAGCACTTGTGACATATTTAGGGAGGTGTTCTGTGTAACTCAAAACCTGGCACACCATACTGTGAACATGGATTGATACTAATAAAGGTTTATCTGTGTAAAAAGGTTTATCAGAAAAAAAAGATTTTCCTGTGAATCTTTTTGTTGTTCAGATGGAAGATTTGTATTCTCATGTATTATTAGAGGAGGTCTGTGAAGCTTGTGACCTTCCAAGTGGAACACAGCCTATTAGCCATGTTTTGTGGCCAGCTAGATACTTCGATTCCTCCCCTCAATTTTCGTTTTGCCATCCAAGGCAGACAGCAAAAACAGGCCCAGTGAGCCTCTAGTGGGTTGCCATAGATGGCTGGTAAACTGTGTTTTGGTTGGCGGGTCACAAAGCTTTTGTACAGGCCGTCTTATTTTATTTTTGTGGAAGCCTAGGCAGAGGTTTTTTGAGGCTTTAGTCCAAGTTCCCTCTGCTGCTGTTCAGTCTATGCCTGCAAAGGTCATCAGGAGTGTGGGAAAGTGGAAATTGGTCTCAAGGTGGCCATGCTTTTTGTGTTTACTTCTGAGTTACTACAATCTATGAGCTGGAAAAAATAGAGGTGGCTTTTAAAAACTCTTGTTATACCTCTTTATTATGTCATGACTGCTGTGCTATATTCCTCTCAATATTATAGAACAGCACATCTCTGCCACTGTTAATCTGTTTGGGACTACCAAGAGGCATAGCTATCTCCTTGAACAGTTTTTATTCCCCCTGTTCCGCGTAGCCTGTAAAAATACAGGAAGGCTCACCAAAATCTGTGGCTTGGCCAGAGGAAACTTTGAGGACTTTATTAAATGAGTTATAGTTCGTACTTGTCCCTTTCTGCGCAATACTAAAAATAGAACTTTTCTTTCAATATCAAAGCCAGATAAGAGGAACCTTGGGGGAAGAAAAAAACCCAGGGTGCCCCCCTCCAGCTCATGCCCCAACTCACCCTTGAGTTGACTAAAAGAGCAATAATGTTTTATAGTTTAGAAGTTGGCTGACCTGAGATTGAACTTCTAAAGAAAACAAGAATAATTGCTAAAGAGATATTTCTCTCTGAGGCCAGCTTTCAGCTCACTCCTCAGAATGCTTAGTTCAATACCTGAGATCTCATTGACAAGCACATGCATATTCCCTACCATGATGATGATGATGATGATGATGATGATAATTTGATTCTTGAATTTCAGAATCAAGCATGCACAATTCTAGGCCTTTTTTTCTTGGCACTTGAAAGTTGCGTTCACACATAATGATAAACAAGGAATCCTAGCTTATTAAACCACAGCACCTGCATTTGTGCATGACAATATCCTGGCTTTGTGTGAATGAACAGGATACTGATGAATGTAGCCTGTTTTCTCCCACTTCATGGGAGTATGTAAAACTAACCGGGAAGGGATAGTTTATCATAGCCTGCTCTCTAGAAGTATTGGGACTACAACTGATAATCCCCAGCTAGTGTTACCAGTGGCTGGAGATAAAGGCACTTGAAGTTCAACCCATTTGGAGGGCATCAGGTTAAGTTATTGAGATGTGAGCATAAGATCATGTCTTATTATGCCCAAACAAGCCAAGATTCCTAAACTAATTTTACTCCAGTGTTTGTTGGCTTATGAATCCTGGCTTGTTTGGGTGCAATGAACCAAAATCCTGGATTCAATTATCATGGTAAACTGTCCCTGACTTTCTGGTTACCCACTTGCTTGAACTGGAGGCACAAACCTGCTGCGTGCACCAGTACAAATCTTGTTCATATCGTGGTTTAATAAGTCAAGATTCCTGGTTTATAGTTAGGTGTGAACACAGCCCATTTCTGTGTTTTGTAGTTTGAAAGAAGGTACAGATGTCCAAGGATTGTGTACAGCTGAGCTACATGTTCATCAGAATTGTGTGGTACATCACTTCAGAATGTAGGGAGGTGAATTGGACACACCATCCAAATGAAACTCCCTGCATGAGGAAAGCTAGTATGTCACAGTAAGCTCAGAACCCCTCTTTCAGACAAAGTAGTGCCCAAGCTACATGTGACACTTCCATGAATCTTTTAAAAATTATAAATAGCAGCTACAGGAGGGCCCAATCAGGATAGTTCTGACAAAAATGCCCCCCTGCCTGATGCTGCTATTAATTCCAATGGGAACTATCCTCTTCGGGCTAATATTAGCGGGTGTGGGGTGGGTGGGTATTTTTGTTGGTGTCTCTCTGCAGGGAGTTCTTTAAATATAAAGGGGATTGTTCAAACATGTTCCCATGTGTAGTAGTAGTTCAGTCTAGGTTTTACCAGATGATGGATAATAGTAGCTAGAGCATCTCTGTCCAGAAGGGTTTGCAACTGTTGAAAGGAGCTTTGTCACGGGTGTCACTTGGGTGTCCCAAACGAACTGTGCATCTAAACCCAGCCTTCTCAACGTGGTGCTCTCCAGATACGTTGGAGAGCAGCTTCTGCTGGGTTTTATGTAGGTTGCAGTCCAGCACATCCACAGGGTGCCAGGTTGAGGAAGGCTGAACTAATATCATCGCCAAGTTGTGGACTTCATCTTTTAGGTTAGGAGTGGGCAACCTCATCTGGTCCAGGGGGCAATTTCCATCCCTGGATACCCCCCTGGGGCTGAACCGCTGCTGCCGTATCACCTATAGTGTCAAAAACATTGGTGGTTTGCCACCAAAATTTGACAACAAACTGCTAAGGCCACATTTAGATTGAAACTCCATAGAATTTTGCTGGCCAAATGTCAGTGGCAAACCAACAGTTGATTTTGCTGCTACACTGCCATAATTTGAGCAAGTGGGGGTGGGGCTAACTCAAGGACATGGGGGGCACCATTTTCCAATCCCTGCTTTAGACGTAGTGCAGCCTGATTTGGGACTGAGTTACCTTTAGAATGCACCTACTCCCTTGCAGCTTCATGTTTCAGGGGAAGGGCAAAAATGACGGGCAAGCTGTTTTCCAGGCTGCTTGTTCACTGTTATTGATTGTCTAGTTGAGGAATGTCTAATCAGTTTCTGAGGAACCCCAGGGGTCTTAGAAGAGTCTGGAAACCACTGAACCAGCATTGAACTAGGCATGTGGAAAGCTGGCTGGATGACCCTTTATGCAAGTGAATGGGTGACTGAAACCGAAATGCAGATTACTAAAAGCTCTCCTTTCTTGTAAATAAGAGTTTAAATGAGCTTTAAAATGTGGGTTGCAGCTGAATATATGAAATGCAAGGATAATGATAGCTTCTGGAAACACTGTCTTGAAGGATTCCCTATTGTAGTTGGCCAAAAGGTTGAGAGAATGACTGTGCTAATTCTAAAAAGCCAAATAATTAGTTGGTATGGTTATATATAAGAACTATTATCAAAAAGAACTGAGATCAAAATTGGGTAGCAGATAGTTAAAAAAAAGTCACATTGTTAGCCACGTACCTTGGTTAAGCCCAACCAGTGTCCAAAATACAATATATGAGTGAGGTTGTGTCTTTATATCCAGTATAATGTGATACACCCTAGATACTCCCCTTTTACTATCTATAAATGCCAGTTTTTCAAATTTGGATTTAGTCTTGGGTATATTTATTTATTTATTTATTTATTTATTTATTGCAGTTTTATACCGCCCAATCGCTGAAGCTCCCTGGGCGGTTGCATTTACGTTGGACCTGAGCTTGTTAATGGCCTTTAGGCAAGCCACTACCTCTTGTTTCAAGACTGTAACACACTCACTGCAGGTGGTTGTGCTTTTACGTTACGCCCAGTTCTCTTTGCTTCCTGTTTGGGTGGTGTTAGCATTTTGTTTAACCTCCTGCCTGAAGAAGAGGACTGGAGAACTCAAAAGCTTGTTCACTACTTTATGACATTTTAACTGGCCCCAATAAAGGTGTTGCCCTACTATGGCTTATGGATTATTTCTTTCTTTTCCTTTTCATATGCAATGTGGATATAATAATCCTGACATACCTTTTAAGGTTGTAAGTTTGTTCTGAGATCACGTGGGTCCTATAGAAAGGTAAATTTGCAGATCTAGACTTACTGGCTTAATTTCTATTCCCCTTCATCAGCAAAATTTTTGCCTATGCGCTCATCTACACCAAGCAGGATATTCCACTATGAAAGTGGTATATAAAAGGCAGGAGCCATGCTACTGCTTTACAGTGGTATTGAAGTACACTGACAACTGTTGGAGCCCATTGACACATACCATATACTGTTTTCATAGTGGAATATCCTGCTTGGTGTAGATGTGTCAAGGCCCCCAACAGTTGTCAGTGCACTTCGGTACCACTATAAAGCAGTAGTGTAGATCCTGCAGTGCACTTCAATACCGCTATAAAGCAGTAGTGTGGCTCCTGCCTTTTACATACCGCTTTCATAGTGGAATATCCTGCTTGATGTAGACGAGCCCTATGTTTCAATGGTGTGACTGGGCAGAGCAGCCATTAACTTAGGGGTGTTCACATTAAGCGCTTTGCATGTTCAATGAAAGTGTGGAGCCATCACCAAAACCGCTTACTGTCTTCCCCTTTTCCCTGATGAAAGGCCAGTGTATGTTCATGGGAATGAGTTTTCTGCATATACAGATGCATGCAGGGTGCCTCTTTTAGTGTAGGAGGTCTTCATGTGTACATTTTTACATGTGCAGAACACATTAACTTGGACATCTAAGAGGTGTGTTGCACAGGAGGCAGTGCGTGTTCCAGCCGTAGGCTGAGATAGACCTTGCAGTCCCCCCTGCACATTCTTTCAGTGCGTTGAAAGGTTTATATATATACCCCCTGCTTGACTCCTCTACTGAATTCCTTGTGAGCTGTACCTGAAAGAGTTTATGAATGGTGGATTTACGATATTCTGTGGTATAAAAATACTTGCAGTGTAGCAAATAGCTTCTTAATCCTTGCACATAATTTTTTTTAATGCTCAAACTGCTATGGGATTCAACAAAACTCTTTCAAGTACTAGCTTGAAATAAAGTTAATGATTGAATTCAAAGTGATTGCATGGAGCAGAATTTACCCCCTAGAATAAAATTTACTCCAGCATCCAATGGTCTCTTGCAGTGTTTTGGAATAGGGTCGGGTTTTTTTTTATTTGGGGACATACAGATTTTTTTTTTACAAAAACAGAAAGCAATCTGCTCTAGTGCTCTTGAAGTGGTGTGACCGGAAAAAAAGAATAGAATTTATGATACAGTCAAAATGCTAAGTTATTTTCCCTATTGTATTTTGAGAAGTTGATTTGGAAAGAATGGCCCCCATATTAGCTTAAGCATTTAGTAGTTTCACTTTTCAATGCATTCCAATATGGGTAAATTGGGCTCATATTAGTTTGGTAAGGTAAATGTAATTTGGTGTTTGTTTGTTTTAAAAAAATGAAAATATGGGGAAATGAAACCACAAGGCAGCTTGGAATCTGAAGTCGTTCAAGTTTGCTTCAAAATATTTGCAAAACTTTTTATTTTAACAGTTGCTGGGGGCCCCACCAACTCCATTAGGTTATGACAGTTAAAATTGGCTTGTAAATAGTTGCTTGCCTGGTTGCCTCTGATGTGTAATGATTTCCTCCAGGCAATTAAGCAGAGAAGGTTTACATGAGTTGTTTCTCTTGTTCTCTTTGAGGCTACAAATGAGAGTGGGTGGGCCTCCAAGCTACAAAACGTTCTTGCAGATAGTGATTTCTGTGTACTTTCTCTTTAAGGAAACCTTGCTAACATTAAACAAAAGGCATTATTATAGGGAGAGTTAACATTTTGCTTACATACTTATTGCAGTGTGTGCAAATATGTCCTGTATGCGGAGTCCATATTTCTCTGGTTTTGTTCAGACACACTGGCTACAGTTGGGAAGTTCACAACACAAGGCTTTCTGTCAAATACTATGTGCAGACCATTAAGGGAATTGTTGGCAAAATCAACTTTCATGTACATAGCACATCAGTGGAAATGAAAACCACATCTAAATATTGCATATAAACAAAGGCCCCAGGCATTGTATGTCATAGTGTTGGGTATCTGATGTGGGGGTGGAATGCAGGTTAAAGTGACTTGGCTCATAACCCCTTGTAAACTCAACATCTCAGATTAGCTCTGATATACAGAGGCACTGGCATCAGCTCCTTTTCTCCATTTATGGGGATTTTGACATCTTGTCCTAAAGTTCTGGTCGTTGGCCAAATAAATTATAAGAGATTACATGGCTCCAGCTTCCCTTAGTCCCAGGAATCTGCTGGAGGTTTGTTTCCACTGTCCCCCGGTGAACTTTATCGGAGATCTTTGCAACCAGCTCATTCCGGCACTATGTGGGACAGATTCTGCGTTGTGTTAGTTGCAAGTAGTTTTGCCAGCTTAGTGTCATCTTCATGCAATGCAATTGATCAAAGTTTAAAAAGAGAATAACTAATAATTGTGGCTGAAAACTGGACTGCAAACATGTAGACTACAAACCTTACTACTACTATTTATTTTCATTGCCATCCTCATCTACAAAGTGTTGTTGTTGTTTATTCGTTCAGTCGCTTCCGACTCTTCATGACTTCATGGACCAGCCCACGCCAGAGCTTTCTGTCGGCCGTTGCCACCCCTAGCTCCCCCAAGGTCAAACTATTCAAAGTATTCTTATGCTGGAGAAGGATGCTAATTTTATTTTCAGAGAGCTTAAAGCCGTTGAAAGAGGGATCTTTGCTCATTCCATATTTGTCAGGGTTCGGCGACTCAGTAAGTGTACTGTCTTAAAAGCGAACTGTCTTAAACCACATTGAGCTCCCCTTATTTATTTATTTATTGATGACTAGCTGTACCCTGCCACGCGTTGCTGTGGCTCAGTCTGGTTAAATTGAAAAGAAAGAAAAGACAAAGTGGATGTTTCTAATATGTTTAATTTCACAATGCTTGTGGATATACAATATTTTTAGTTGTTCCATTGTCTGTGTAGATATAGAGATTGTCTGGTTTGCTGACTCTAGAACACGCAACATATAATTGTCCATGTGAGAAGCAATCTGTGTCTAGATCTAAACCGCACAATTCTAAAGATTGGCCCTGAGCTTTGTTGATGGTGATTGCAAACGCCAATCGAATTGGGAATTGCAATCTCTTAAATTGAAATGGCATATCTGTTGGAATCATAGGACTGCGAGGAATGAGGACATCTTCATCTTTGAAAGGTCCTGTCAAGATTGTTGCTTCTATGACCTATAAGAGCAAATAGGAGAGGAGGCAGAGGCAGTGGATTGGCCTACTGTTTGGTTTTTTAAAAAGGATGTTTTTATGGTGAGGAGGTTAGTGGAAACTCCTGGCAGTTACCTTTCTTCAGAACATGTAACTGTCACAGGTGTGACATCTATATTCACTCAGCCAATTGTGAGAGAACATGCAAATAGGAGAGGAGGCAGAGGCAGTGGATTGGCCTACTGGTTGGCGATGTCACAATGACCTATAAGAGCAAATAGGAGAGAACATGCAAATAGGAGAGAAGGCAGAGGCAGTGGATTGGCCTACTGGTTGGCAATGTCACAATGACCTATAAGAGCAAATAGGAGAGAACATGCAAATAGGAGAGGAGGCAGAGGCAGTGCATTGGCCTACTGGTTGGCGATGTCACAATGATCAGCAGGACTGGTTTTGAGGAGGCCTATTTCTTCGATTTTAAGACAAACTTTTGACCCCCATATAGAACATAGTTACATAACAACGCTCGCGTATTCAAATGCAACGTTGTGTCAAAACTTCAAAGCAATCGGTGAAGAACTTTCGGAGATATAACGTCTGTTTCGAACGAACATTTACATTTTTATTTATATAGATGTGGGAGCGTGGTGAATAAACTGGATTATTGTGGGATAGAATGAGAAGAGTGACCTATGTGACAGTAGTCCCACCATGTTAGAGCTCTGCCTGTTGAGGAAGTGGAAGGTGCCTCCTTCAACAGGCAGAAGGAACTGGAGGGGATAGAACACACACATACAAGAGAGAGACAAGGGAGAGAAATGGACTACGAGAGGTACCAGAGGTAATTCTTTCTGGTCTCTGTGACTCACGCAGATTGGTTATGCGCAGAACAGTCATTTGGCGCATTCTAGAGCTAAGCAGAGCTCTAGGCGGCGACCTCCCCTGCACATGCCCTGGGCATGGCTTTTGCCTGCCTCTCACTGCCTTTTCATCTGCTGCAGTGACTAGCAGCTATGGAACATTCCTTGCCTCATGGCTAAATCAATAAATCTTTTAAAAAAACATTTCTATCCCCTCCAGGGATGTTGAACAGAGCCTATCTATCTACCTATCTATGTGATCTTCTCTGAGCTTTTTGTCTCTTTTCTTTTCCTGCCCCTTAGGGGAGCATGGCCTCCAAGATCTTCAAAAAAAGGGTACCCACTCTGGTGGGAAAATAACGTTTACTGGCTTCTCTGCCTCAGAGAAGCACACAGGGTCAACGCCAGGATGTTTTTAGAATGTTTTTAGGATATTTTAACAATGTATATTACGTTTTAATTCAGTTTTATGTATTTTATATTTACTGTCGTTCCCTGCCTCGATCAAAATGGAGAGGTGGGTAAGAAATAATAATAATAATAACAACAACAACAACAACAACAAGAAGCCAGGAGAAACAGAATGTGGCATGCTTTTGTGCCCTGTTGTGGGAAAAGTTCTTAAGGCAGCAAACATGGCTGCACTGAACCAGCCTCTAGATACTGGTTCAGCTATTGGGTAAAATAAATAAAATAAATAATAATAAATAAAACTGCTTTGGCTTCCATCTGCAAAAACCTGGCTCCACCTCTTTCTCAACTTTTTTTTAAACACATATCATCGTGGAAAGTTTTTCAGGGCAACCGTCCCTGGTATCAGGAGTACCAGTACTTGCAATATTGACAACCTCCACCTCCTCAAGCCCAGCTCGAGAGTGGCCCTTCAACACTTCTTCCACCTAAGTTTTTCTAGGAGGTGATCCTGAGGAAGCCTGTGGACCCTGAGGGACTATGCAATCTCCACCGGCAGTACAACTCACTCAACCTTCCCTGCCTCCTCCCACCCAACTACCAAGAAGTGACCCTTCATCTGCCCAAGACAGCTGTTGTCCACATTCATCCTTTATCTCCTCTGTGCAGGCGTCCACATCCTAACGGATGCCATGGTGGATGACCAAACCCTTTATCTCCATTGGATGACATCAGACCCTAGCCAAGCAGATTCTCAGAATGGCCAAATCCCTTAATTAAATTAAGATCCCCCTGGTTCCTGTTACAGGCCCTGTATTTTAAAGAGTACAAACGGTTATGTACACCACTAGTTGCTTATCCTGATGCTCCCTACATTGCTCCATGTCATTAAGCAATCATGGGTAAAACTTTCTATCCTCCCACCCACCTCCAGAAAAATTGAGAACCCCTGCAGAGTCCAAGAGAAGGATTGTACTTTATTCTTCAAGCATCCCATGCCAAATTCTGTCATCATAGAAGCATCCCAGTCTAAAACCTAACAAAGACTCCAGTCTGCCCCAGGAGATTCAGAGGGCAGGAAATTGGACTCAATGGATAGTAGGACCTGGTCCTTGGTGGCATTATCCCTCCGAGTTGCTAACTGTGAGGCCTGCATGGCAGCCTGCCAGCAATTCTTATGGGAAAAAGCAGTGACCTCCTTTGTGTGATGTCCCTCAGGTGTAGAAAACATAGGGGTGAGCTTACTTGCTCAGTTTGCAGCTCACCCTAGGCCTTGACTGCCAAGCAATGACTCTGAAGCTCCTTCCACGACAGTTTCCTTTATTAAAACGATTGAGAGAAGCCATACCTCAGACTGTCTGCTCCAAGGCCCACGCATAGAAAAGCATAAAACAGATGCCCTGCCCAGGCCTTCAGAGAGGACCTGGAGACTGACAACTGCAGACCTCTTAAAGATACATACACATATCTTACAGATGGCGTCAAAAACTTAGCTATGATGTTTCAAACTGAAGCTTGTAGACTAGCAGGCCAGCAAATTAAGACAGCCTGACACATGGCTGATTGCACCTCTTATACCATGGCTGAAGACATCTTCCTCAGAGGTCCTGCTTGGCTTTTGGCTTTTATTAGTTTATACTAATAAAAGACATCCTGCCTTAATAGAGAAATGTCTAATTTTGAAAAGTTAATTGAAAAAGTATGGATAAAAAAACACCTGTGCGCTAGTTTACTAGTACTGGGATTTTGATCTTAGATTTGCATATGAGGCAAACATTTCCTCTTCTGTTCTTGAGTTTTTATGATATAATTGGAACTAGGTCTTTACTGGTTTTCAATTGATTATTGTACAAACTTCAGGAGAATATAGCCTCTGGACCAATCTGAGAAATTGCCTCTGGATTTTTGCCAGCTTTAAGCCCATGCTGGGTTATTTAGTCTTGCTGACAGCTGTTAATTATTGACAAGAGTTTAGAGATTAGCTGCCTTGTTTGGAATTAGGGTAAATCATTGAACTGAAGTGTCTCTTTTAATAAGTCCCCAAAGCTTGTTTACCAACATTAGCTTACTTAACCAAATTGTGTTAGTTTTGATTTTATTCTTGGATATAATTAATTCACTTAAGAGTTAAACATATAAGTAAGTGATATATGAGGCTTCTTGATGATGTAGTAAGCAAAATTCTAGACAACACCTGCACCCATCCTCTGTACAAAGCAGGCCGGACAAATTCTTAGTTTTTCAGTGAATTAAAGATCTGTTAGAACGGAAAACAGGGAGAATTTACTTTTAAAAATGGTCATTGCAATGGCCAAATGCCATTTGAAGTCTTTCTTTCTCTCCCTGTTGTACTTTTGGCAACCGCTTAAGGACTAGGAAACCTTATGCTTTGCTTTCTAGAAAACAGCATAGTGCTAAGAAAGTCCTGTGGAATTTCATAGTGATAGGTTTAGCGGATGATACTAGAGGGTAATTAGCTCTTGGCCAGAATACTACATGAATACCAGATAGAATATGAGATGTGGGAGGGAGGATAGAAAAAGAACAAGAAAAACAATGTATTTTTGCTTGTCCAAAAAGGTGTTATTCTTTGAAAAACTTAAAAAAAAATTTTTTTTTGTTGAGCTTCCTTTCACTAATTGAAAAGATCTGATGGGCTCAGATACCACAATGCACAACATTCATTGAAAAAAAATAGTCTACTGGTGTGTTTCAGTTGCTGGCATACTTCTTGTTGCAGTTTGAAATGACGTACCTGTGTCTTGGAGACAGTGAAGACATGCTAATTCCTGTGGGCTAATACCTTCAGTTGTACATGTAGGCTTCTGATCCATGTGTCTTGATATAACATGGGAAAATAGGGATTCAAGATTATAGATCTTGAAGTTGCACATCAGTTTTTCCAGTTTAGTATAAACCAGCAAAAACAATGGAAATGTAGATCCTAGGCAGAGAAAAATGATACATATTTCTTCATACAATGCATAATTAACTTATGGAACTCACTGCTCCAAGATATGGTGATAGCCACTTGAAATTCTTTAAAGACTTTACCTCCACGAATTTATTAATTTCAGTTATCTTCCATAATAGCTAATGGAGCCTCAGTAGAGAGAGGCAGTATACCCCTGGATACCAAGTGCTAGGAGCCAACAATGTTCCCTTCATGCCTTGTTTCTTTTTTTTAAAAAAAAACTTTTTTAATTGATTTTCAATATTAAAACAATTTTACAAACAATTTTAACACAGCTTCATGGATAAATATACCAAACTGTACATGATATAACACATTTTGATGTTATGATGTTCTTCAACTTCAGCAAGAAATATACATAATAATAATAATAATAATAATAATAATAATAATAATAATAATAGTAATTTTGAGCTCATACAGGTAAGTTCAATTTGCTATCAATATACTTTTTTTTTTCATTGAAACCACAAATTTTGAAAGGCAGCTGGGACTTGTATTGTCGCATCATCTTGATTTGTGTATGTAATGAAGTCCCACCAGTCAGCAGTGAAAGTTTCCCCTTTTTTTCTGTACCCCTCGACACTCTCATTTTTTGTGTTAGTTTTTCTGATAATGCAAGTTCCCATACTATATAATACCATTTTTGTATCATCAATCCTATTGTGTTTTTCCAGCATCTGGCTATTAATAATTTGGCTGCTATCAGCAAAAATCCTATTAAAGCCTTTTTTTGTAAAAGTTCATTGGTATCTTTGAATCTGTGCAAAAGGGCTAATTCCGGGATCGCATAAACTTCTGCTCCAAGTATAGTAGAAATTTCATGAAAGACCTTGTTTCCAGAAGTTAGCAACTCCTGCACATTCCCACCACAAGTGTTGAAATGAACCAGCCAATCCACACTTTCACCAACAGAGTGGTGATGAGCTCTTATCCACGTGGGCTAGCCATAATGGAGTTAGATACCATTTTTGTATTAACTTTATGGATATCTCTTTACAGCATGTTGAGGAGACCTTATATGGAAATTTACCCCAGATAGCACACCATTGTGCTTCTTCTATTTGTAAATTCAAATCTGTTTCCCAAATCTTACGTAGACTTTGGTGTGATCTCATATCTTTTGAGATTAGTAGTGCATATAGTTTCGATATCAGTCCCTTTTCTTTTTCATCCATGTTTATCAATATTGTTTCAAACTGTTAGATTTCTGGTTCCCTGTTGTAATTCATACCTTGTTTCTGAGCTTTGCAAAAGCACATGGCTGACCTTTTTTAGAAATAGAATGCTTGATTAGGTGGTTCCTTTATTTTATCTAGCAGGGCACTTTGAACATTTATTAAATATAAGAATATTTGCACAAATATAGCATTAAGATTGGGAAGGGTGAAGAGTGCAGTTTTTTCATCATCTAAAAGGTCTTATAGAGTGCAGTCATATGCATGTTTAGACAGAAAAAATAGTTTTAGGACTGTTTTCTGTGTAAATAGGGCCCTTAATTGCTGATTGTATATTTCTTAGATGTTCCTTCATTGAACTCTCTATTAGATTTTTGCTTTTAAAGTGCAATGGAGCTTGAATTTCACCTTTGCACTGTATAATTTATTTACAGAGAATAGAACTTGGGTCAGTTCTTTGGATTACGTCAAGTCAGAAGAGAACTTTTGTCACTCAGTTTAAGTGCTCTACCTGTTCGCTGACTGAAATGTGGGCTTGAGTTAAAAGTAAATATCCTGTTTAATTAGTAGAGAAAGGAGAGAAGATGAAAGCTCCCAAATGAAAAGTAAAGGCCTTATCGTCTATTGGAGTTCCCCTCTTTGAATAAGCCTGTTTTGATCTACTATTTGCTTATTTCGATTATCGCAGAGTTAGAGGAGTTGTGGCGATTGTAAAGCTGGAGACAGATGCATTTATTTCTCTTGCCCTTGGTCAAACCGACTTTCTAAAATGAGAAAAAAGGTGCAAAACGCTGCCAAACCTGTCTTTACCATGGCAAAAGTGGGATGAGTATACACATCACAAGCAGCAATTCCTCTTTCAAACTGTCTTCAACTCTCTGGGAGAATAACAAGAAAATCCTTTGTCTCTGGCCATCAGCTTGGCTTTCTGCGTGTTCTTTACTGTACTCCAGAATCCTCAGATTTAACTAACTGACAAAAAGCAAAGTTCTCAGAACACCTGATGAGAGTGAATGAGAGTTCCATTGAGGTGGGTTCCTGGTCTGGAACCTTTCTCTACTTCACTTTGGATTGGTGGTAACAGACCTGTAGCCGGGGTGGGGGAAATAGGTGCACCAGGGCTCCCCCCCCCCCCCAAGCAGTCGTACCACCACCATCCATCCACATTTTTTGAGGAAAATTGTCATTTTAAATGGTGACATTATAAACCACGACAACCTACATTTAAAGAATGATAGCATGTCTTAAGAACAGGAGCAATTTAAGAGTAGGACCCTCAAAAAAATCCAGTGAATTAGGCAGGGCAAGTGCATAACAAAGGGCTTCTTTAGTTTAAGGGGAAATTGTGCTACCCTACTAGGGCTTTATTTCTTGCTTCTCTTAAGAAATTGTAATGGGCTGCATTACACAGGTGGAGAGGGGCGACCATGTGATCTGTAATTGAAAACTTCCTCTTCTCTTGGTGCTCATAGCTTTGAATGAGACAGTGCCCTCTAGTGGGTGCTTTGTCGATCAACTTCAGCTGCATATGGTAGGAAATCCCACAATTTTTCAGAAGAATCGGGATATCCAGGTGTGTGTGTGTTTTAGAACAGGATTACCGGGAGAAGGCAGGTAAGACATGCAAGAGGTTGACAATATCGTCAAAAGGACCCACAAACTTCTGTGAGTGGCCAGCTATGAGTGTGCCTTATTTCGCTCGTGTGAAGAGACCCAATGCCTCATTTGGAACAGCCCCCAAAAGTTTGCTCACTCAAGACTTTGACTGACAGTGGATTTTTCATGATTACAATCACCTTACAGTGACTTAAGCAATCCTGAAAAACAACAACAGCGTGTCTACTAACAAAAGTTAAATATTAAAACTTGTATTATGCGCTAGAGTTAGATAGCCATTGGACTTCCTTTTGCTCTGCTTTTCAGTTTCAGTTGTGTTCTCTACCATAAACATGTTTGTTCGCCTGCAGTAAGTAGGAGTTTGTTTTTTCTGCGTTTATTATGATGAGTAGAACAGGATTGGGTGCTTAAAGTGATCTGAAAAATATCTACCCTAAGTTATCCTTTACTCTTCTAAAGCACTCACTAATAATCATGGGAGCCAGTGTGGTGTAGTGGCTATAGTGTCAGACTGGGAGTTGGGAGATCTGGGTTCTAGTCTCCACTTGACCATGGAAACCCACTGAGTGACTTTGGGCCAGTCACAGACTCTCAGCCCAGCCCACCTCACAGGGTTGTTGTTGTGAGGATAAAAATGGAGAGGAGGAGTACGCCGCCTTGGGTTCCCTGGAGGAAGACAGGCGGGATATAAATGCAAAAATAAAATAAAAGTCATAATGGCTATTTTTTCTTTCTTTTTTTCTTGAGTACTTAATGGCAAATGATGAAAAATACCGCTAGAGGAATAGATATGCACTCCATTGGGTTGGCTGTACGGCTACCTAGCCTTTCCTTCATGACCAGCCACAGTTCACTTTGCTTCTTTTAAAATCTATTTTAAAGTGTTTTATTCTGTTTTTATTTCATTTTATCTTGTACACCACTCCGAAATTTTGAATGGGGAGCGGTATATAAAAATTGTAAATAAATAATAAATAAAATAATAAATAATTTCTGATTTTCTTATTTTTTTCTATGTGTGAAGCTCAGCATGGGGCCTTTTCAGAATTTCTGGGCAGAAAAATCAACCCAGCAACCAGTAAAAAAAAAAATAAGAAAATTCCCAATTGCTTTCCACAATTAGTTTCCAATCACTTAGTGTTAGTCCTTTATACAGCAACCAGTTAAAAAGTTCCCCTTGGTTGTCCAACAGGAAGGAAAATCTAAAGGCCAGAGGAACAAGACTAGAAGGCAGGACCCTCAAGGAGGAGTTAACAAACGCACTCTGAAGTATTTATTTTCTTTCTGCCCTTCCCTAAACCTGGAATCTAAATAGAAACACCTAATCCAGCATCAAAGCCAAGTTCACTGTCATTTCCAAAGTAGTTCAGTTTATGAAGAAGCAGAACACAGGGACGGATCACTGGAGAAAGAGGACTGTAGCTATAGGCAACGTGAAACTTTTGCATCTGGTATTCCTGGGGATCTCTCAAAAAAGGGTGAGCTTTACATAGAGCATTAAGTAAGTTATACTCTCTGCATGGAGGTAGAGTGAGGGTCACTGCCTTTCCCTTTCCCTTCCCCTGGCCTGGCCTTCACATGCTTTCCACCAGTGTGGGGGGTGGGGTGGGAATTGGCTGGTGCTGTGTGCTTCCCCCTGCCCCCAAATGTGGCTGTCCACCTAACAAGGAAGGCTGAGTGGTAGGGAATGGAAGGGCAAGTTCCTTCTCACCCTGGGGTCTGTTACTAAAGGGTAGCTGTTGTCAATCCCTCTCTTTTTATGAAACATGGTGGGATTATGTATGTGGAGTAATTGGCTGAATCAAAAACTTGACTGGTGCTGGGAACATAAGCAGGAGGGTGCTGTAGTTGTGCTGGTGAAGGAGAGCAGATAGACTGTGCTGGGCAGAGGATAAATGGGTGATGTAGTTGGGAAAGGGTAGTTTTAGTTTGGGATTATTATGCAGAAATTCTAAATGACAAAGAGCCTTGGCGCCAGGAAAACGCTTCTTATCTACTTCAATGCTGTGAGTCATCTCAGAGGCCAAAGGAGGTGTGAGATGAAGGTAATAGGCCAAGGCCGAGGAAGGAGGGGGGAGGGTGAGACGAAACAGGAGAAAAAGGATGTAGTTGGGGACCTGCCCCAAACTCCTTGTCTTGTCTTTGCCAAAGGATGTAGAAAGAACCATAGTTGGGGGTGGGGCGCAAGGCGCTGCTTATGATGAATAGTCACAGTTAAGACGTTATTGTTTGATCCGTTACTGGGTTTTTATGCTATGCATGTTTCAAGTTACTTTTAGTTATTCTTCCCATGTATCTACCCTACTTTTAGTCTTAATAAAGTCTTCTACCTCACAATTTGTGAGCCCTTTTTGTCTTTGTCTGGGTCCGTATTAAATCCGGTGGTACAGGTCACAGAAAGACTTGGGGCCTTGCTAGACCTACTGCCGAATCCGGCGGTGAGGAGGGGCCAGGCCGCGCTTGAAGTAGCGCAGCCTGTAGGCCCTGTCTACACCTGAGGCACGACGGGGCCGAGAGAAGCCCCGTCGCGTCCGCCATTTTTTTCCCTTAAAGCGGCTGCGTGCACAGGAGCGCACCAATGACCAGGTAATTTTTTTTAAAAAAAATAGGGTCTCCCGTCCTCCGATTCCCCCACGACCTCCCCTGGCCATGTCGCCAGCACGCATCACAGGCTGGACATGGCGACAACAAGAAACGCCGGCTGGGGACAGCGATGGTGGCGGTGACAGCAGCGGGACACAGCAGGTGGGGATGGGGGGGATCGGAGGCCAGGGGAGGTTGTGGGGGAGAATCGAGGGACGGGGGAGGTCATGGCGAATCGGGGGACGGGAGCGCTGCAACCCATCCACCACTTTTCCCCGCTACTCGCGCAAGTGCAATAGCCGGGAAAAGCGGCGGAACGGTCCACACGCCCTCGGTCCTGGCCTCAGCCCGACCTCAGGCCGGGACTGCGGGAAGAACCGCGTTACAAGCGGTTCCGGTTAGCACGGTGCCGGGGCGGCTCGAGCCCTGGCTAAGGCTGGGATCCCCTGTGCATCATTTGGATGCACAGGGACGAGCATGGGCCTCGCACCGTGCTAACCCCTGGTCTAGCAAGGCCCTTGGTCAACCTTTACAGTGCTCATGTGAGGACTTCTCATAGACATCTAGTAGGCCACTGTGCAAATAGAATGTATGGCTTGTCTTATGCACTTCCCAAATACAGTTTGAAATAAGCACGTATCTCTAATGGGAAATAGCACTAGCCATGCCGAAACATCCCATGTAACGTGTAGAGCAACTCTAAAATAAGCACTTTATTTTGGAGTTGATCTACACGCATGCTGGAGGACTTCTGGCATACTGCAAAAAATAATGTTTGGTTTGGTGAAGTAGAGGGTAGACAAACAGTTGGGCATTTTATCTTGCGTAGTTGAATGCGAGCAGCCCTTTATGAGTCTGGAACAAACTTGCATTCCTAACTTAAGGGAGATTGAACAGTAGATTTCAAGGCTCTGTTGCAAACTAAGGAAATCATAACACCAGAAAAAAGAGCTGGGAGTACTTTGTGATGACAGAGGCCTAAACAGAGGACTCTTTTGACTGTCAACTTCTTTCTTAAAACAGCAGCAGATCCTTTGTGTGAATGATATTGTAAAAACATTGCAAAACACTGTGTCTTGGTTTATGAAATTCTCAGTATTTATTTATAAAATGTATGAAACTTCTGTGACTAAAGTAGTGCTCAAGGTAGCATGCAGCAAAAACAATGATAAAAATAAATGTCCTATGAAATGCTAGTTTAAAATAGTTTCTTAATATTTCTAAAGCCAGAGGAAATCTAGTTACTCAGCTCTGCAAATAATACAGAAACATTAAATGGGGTAAAAAGATGAGACCTCAAGAGTGCATGCAACTTCTTTCAGGAGGGCCCAACATGAGTCAAGAGACTCTGGTTCTGTTGCCTCTGAAAGCTCCTTTTGGAGCTGTTTACATATCTGTTAAGTTTACAAGTAATTATATAGTAAAAGCCTGATGGTTCCGTCAGAAAAATGTAATCTGGTAAGTCTCTCTGGAGAGAACATGCAACAGTCCTGGGAGCCTATAAACCTGCCATTGCAGATACCTGGAGCAGGGCCTGTTCAGATGTTCTTAAACTACGGAGTAGTTTGTATGGTAGATGTCCCTAAAGACGCACTGAGTAGAAGGCCATTTCTGAATAGAGTGCATTGTACATGATTGCAGCAGGCTTTCTTCATGCATAGCTTTATTAAATATCTTTATATGGACATATAGACATTGGTAAAACACTTCCCATTGCTCTGGGTGCAATGGATTTCTAGTGCCTGCATGACTTCATATGGAATTGTCAAGAAGCCAACTTCTGTAAATTGTTTTTAAGTCGGCTGTTTTAAACTGGAGAATTGATGCTGCTTTAATTGGTAAACTTCTCTTTCTTTCTGGCTAAATGGCTGTTGAGAAAAGCTTGAAATCATCCCTGTGGTGTAACATGAAGGCTTAGAGTGCAATCCTAAGAGATTGTCACTTGATAGGCAGAGGACTGTCTGTTTTAGGCCTTGCCAGCTGGAATAAGACAGGCTTGTCTAGCTAACTTCCCCCACCTGTCTTGTCTAGCTAACTTTCTTGCTGTGGGTGGCACAGCCAATAGAGAGGATGTAGGATCCTGTAGATCCTGATCCAGCCCTCCTTTTCCTCTCGTTGTGCTCTTCTACGTTGCTGTTGTGACCTCGGAAGAGCAGCTGTGATGCTTTCCACGGCACCTGTGTGGGCGTGAGGGAATGATTCAATCTTGGATTCCCCCTCCCAAAGTCGTAGCATTGTCTGCGGCCTCAGGAGGGGGGATCTGCCAGATCTTGTGGTCCCTGGGGCCCTCTCCCAGAGAGTATAGGATTGTTCTGTTAGACAGTTATTGCACCTGTTTGTACCAGCATTATCTGCGTGCAATGCAAGAAATACATCCCTTTAATACCAACATAGTAGTTTCTGACGTTGTTCCATCACAGCCAAAATTAACCCATAAGCTATTGGGTATTCGAATCAGCCATTTAATTGGCACGTAAAATGAAATGTTGGCGTTCAATAGTTTGTTTTAGAAAGGAGGAAGGTCACCTATGGAGAATAAGAAGCACTTGCAATCACATAGGGGAAACCTTTACAAATTGGAAGAGTTCAAGTCTCCCCCCTCCCACTAAACTAGGGCCATTGCTAGACCAAGCTATATCCTGGGCTGACACCTGGGATTGCCCCTGTGCGTCCAGATGAAGCACAGGGGATCCCGGGCTCAGGGAGGGATCAACCCTCCCTGGCCCTGGGATATAGCCTACCCCTTCTAGCCTGATTTTTCCCGCGGTCTCGGGCTGAGCCCGAGACCGCAAGTGTGTAGCCTGTTCTGCCGCTTTTCCCAGCTCCACGCAATTACTCAGGCGTAGCTGTGAGGAGTGCTGTGCCCATCGGGGGCAGGGTGGGGGAGCGGGGAGAATTTACTTACTTAAGCGCACGAGCATTTGTGCACATCCAGCCCCTTTAAGAAAAGAAAAAAAATGGCGGACGCGACGGCTCTTCGTGAGCTTGTCGTGCCTTGCGTGTAAACAAGGGCGAGATCCCGCAATAGTTGCATCGTGGGCTCTCCCCTTGTCCAGCGTGGATTTTAAGGTAGGTCTAACAAAGGCCTAGGGTGTTGACTTGTTACAAATGGGCTTTCACACAGATGTGTGGGCAGGTGGGCTAGTAACGTTTCAGGACATCTTTCAAGGCTGAAGAAACTAGCTTGGGGCTGGGTGTTGTTGTTGTTTTTAAAAAAAAATCTCAAAATGTTGTTCATTTTTTTTGACCGGTGGCTTTTTTCTTTTCTTTTCTTAAAGGTACGAACACTTTTTGTCAGTGGCCTTCCTCTGGACATCAAACCCCGGGAGCTCTATCTCTTGTTCAGACCTTTCAAGGTACTCTACTTCTACTGTCAACTCCTGAAAAAATGCTGGGACTGTTCTGCCAATGTGCTTATTTATATGAATGTTTGTGGTTCACGTTACTGTTATAAATGGGACATTGCCACAGTAATGTGTGATTGAGTCTTCTGGAGAGGCAGACAGAAATTCAGAAGATATTCTCAGTATTTGGATTTTTAAAAACATTGAGATTCAGTCTATCATAATATTTCAAATAAAAACTTGGCTAGGAGGACTTTCCCATGAACCAACAGTTGGCCGTGAGCCCTAGAAGAGAATGATTATAAATAGCTTAGTGGTGTGATCAGGATTACAAGTTTATAACCTCTAATGATATAGATTTGGGGTAGGATTCAGGAGATTCATGAGTTATGTGTTGTATGTTCCACATGCACTTATGGATATTTCTTGTTACTATTTGAAGTCTCCCGTCTTCAAATGGCAACAGAACTCTCACAGTCCAGTGTTCCTATCATATGTCCAGTTTGGTTTGTTCTGTGCTGAAATAACGATCTTCATGTCCCAAGAGATAATCTTCATGTCCCAAGTTTAGCAGCTAGATGGGTAAATGTCCCATCTTCATACTTCCTTAGTTAATATAATGTTTTGGCGTATGTGTCGACAGGACTAAATCTTTCCAGCTAATGTTAAGTAAACACCTCTTCCCTCCACCACACACACCCCTACCTTTGAGGAGAAATGTTCCCTTTTCACACTTTGATGTACAAGTGCTTTTGTATATCCCCATATTTTGAAAGTAAGATGTGTACGTATGTCATTTTCAGATTATTATAGTAGCCTGGATGTCTTGGAGTACACATGTACTAAATTTGAGATTTCTATGTCATGTAAAATTCAGGTATAGGCAGAAGGTAGATCTCCAGAAGTTTTGGACTTCAATTCCAGAAGCCTCTGCCAGCATAGCCTGTAGTAGTCAGGTATGCTGGAAGTTGTCGTCTAAAACATTGGATATCTACTTCCTGTCCACCCCTGATGTAAACATACCTTAACAATTTAATACCTCCTCAGAGGATAAATCTAAACATTTTTATTTCTGTTTCTTGGGAGCCCCGACATTCTTTCTGTATACAGAACTTAGCACTGCTTTCTATCGTTTTAAGAAGCCGTCAGTACCTTTACAACATTAGCTATTATTCTGTTGTCCGCCTGATCTCAGACTTATTTGCATAGCTAGCAAACACACCTTCTATTAAAGAAAGGGGTAAAGCTTGCCATGCTCTCAAGGGGCCTGAAAGAAACAGGTGAGGAATAATTGTGTCCTACAAAGGCAAAGAATAAACAATAAAGTTACTGTCTGAAACAGTATATTTTGGAAGCAGAGGGAAGTATCCCAAGGAATTGGAGCAAGGGAGCAAGCAAGGCTGAAGGATAAGGAAGGCGAGGCAAAGCCAGCTGTGAGGAGAATCTGAGGCTGTTGCTAGAGGAGGGTTTAGCCCGGGCTAAATTCTCCCTTGCCCTGGGATAACCGGCACCGGTTATGGCCCGGTATTTCTGCAGCCCCGGGCTGAGCCCGGGGCTGCGGAAGGTCTAGCCAGTTCCGCAGCTTTTCCCAGCTACGCAGCTTACTCGTGAGTAGCCGGGAGAAGCTGCACTGTGCCCATCAGCCCAGGGGGGGAAATTGTGGGGGAGGGAGGGAGATCGGGGCCAGGGGGGAAATTGCGGGGGGGGGGGAAGGGAGATTGGGGCCGGGGGGGGGGGAGAGATTGGGGCCGGGGGACATCAGGGGGTAAGAGTGGCCCAGGGGCGATGGGGGGGATTGGACAGGGCGGGCGGTATTTGTGTGTGAGGTGTGATATCCTCAGAGCAACACAGAAAAGCAGCCTTTTGACTCCACAGCAGAAACCCATTACGCAAGTGGAAACTGGGCACATGAAATTTAAGACCACGACTGCCAAGCACAGTGGGGAATTTACCCAGCAGTCTTTGGAATCTGTAGATGAACTTGTGAACTTTCACATCATGCCTGCAAAGTCTTCTCTCTCTCTCTCTCTCTGGCCATGGCTAGACCAGGCCTATATCCCAGGATCATCCCTGTCATCCAAATGACACACAGGGGATCCCGGGAGCAGACAGGGACAATCCCTCCATTTGCCTGGGATAATCCTTAGGTCTAGCTAAGGCCTCTCTCTCTCTCTCTCTCTCTCTTTGTGTATGTGTGTGTTGGGGTAGGGTGGGAGGATTATGGGTATGATAATATCCTCAGATTTGGAGGGGGATCCATTTAATGATATAGGCATACTCCCCTGGACCCACATTTTTCTGTTCTAGCAACAGTTCCCATTGCACAGCAAAGGGAAACTGAGGGCAAGAAAAATGTGGGTCGGGAATAAGGAAAAATCAATATGCAGCTCCAAAACAGACATTATTCTAAATTTGTATCTAGAAGCTGTGCCTTTTTTTTGTTTTTACCGTAGACCAGGTTCAGGGCCTCCAATCCAGATCTTAAAAGTATCTCTATGCTATGGTCCCAATCTGGATTCCCCCCACCCCCCCGAAAAGTAATTCCTATTATTTCCATTAATATGTTTATTACCTCAAACAGTATTTCACTACCTGACAACGTCACCACAGGTGAAGTGTATTTGCCTCAACTACTAAACATTTCTAATACTTGAAACGTGTATTGGAAAATACCTTGTTCAATCTTGTGGGTGTCATTGAAATATTGCTTCATATTGTGCTTTAGTGAGATTTTCTTAACTAATGATGTATCTTTTTTCACTTCTGATCTAATATAGTCAAAGCTGTCATTCCTACCATTGTTTTTTTCTTTCTTTTAAGTTTGTTGTTTCTGAACCACTCAAGGAAAAAAATACTATTTAGCTGTTTTTTATATTCACATTTATTTATGTAGCAGTATTCTTAAATTTTATCTTGCCCAGAATGTATTTTCTTTCTTTCTCCAGGGTTATGAAGGCTCTCTTATTAAACTCACATCTAAGCAGGTAAGCCTTATATGCAGTGAAAACTTTAGTATAAGCCTTAACAGTTTATATTTATAGAGTGAGAAATTATAAACAACAGAGCTGGTATGAAATTTTGGCACAAGATTTTAAACACCAGCGGTTCTCTGACGTTATTCAGTTTAGATCGGGAGAAGGCACCCCTTTGGGCCCATGTGCGCATTTGGAAATTTGAGGAAGTGTCCTAGGCAGAACCTTAAAATGGCTGCCATGGGTGAGCATGGCAAATCACAAAATAACTTACCCAAACACATTTATGGGAAATTCAGATGGCAGCAGCTAGAGGCTCCCTCTTAGTTTTGAAGCAACCCCAGCTGCCAGTAAAAAAATTTAAAAATTAAATTGTGTGTCTCAGTGAGCACCAAGTAAAGTGTCCATGAGCGCATTGGTGCCTACATGCACTGCATTGCTTTCCCCTGGTCTAGAATCATCTCTACCAACCAGTGAGTGGGTCAGGAGAAATTATTTGTGTTTATATGGAGTTCAGCGAAGAGTTTCAGAAATATTGTACAGTAATACAAGGTTCTTCTTTATGGTCTCTGTGCACCACACGTATAGGCTCTGTGCCTGAGTAGAGACCCCGTTCAAAAAAACTTCTATAGCTGAGGAATGTTTTAGGCAGGAACCCCTCCCCCAGCATCTACTGTGCGCATATCCTTCAGAGTTCCCAGGACTAGAACCAACAGGTAGAAATTGCAGGGAAGCAGATTTTGGTTAAACATTAGGAGAGACTTCCTAACGGTCAGAGCTTTCCAGCAGTGGATCAGGCTGCCCCAGGAGGTGGTGGGTTCTCCTTCACTGGAGGTGTCTAAGTGAAGGTTGGGTGGCCATCTCTTAGGAATGCTGCCGCTGCACCCTGCAGTGCAGAGCCTGCATTGAGCAAGGGGTTGGACTAGATTATCTCTGAGGTCCCTTCAATTCTATGATTCCATGAAACCTCCAAGAAGTCAAATCATGGTAAGAGCAAGTCGGTAGTGCACGCGCTGGTAACTTCAAGCTCTACATAGAGCTACCTTTGTGCCTAGTCTAGAAACTTCAACTAGTTCAAAATATGGCAGCCAGGCTGGTCACCGGTACACCTAGGGGTGACCACATTATAGCAGTTTTAAAATCTCTTCACTGGCTGCCAATTAGTTTCCGAGCAAAGTATAAAGTGTTGCTTATCGCCTTTAAAGCTCTACATGGTTTGGGTCTAAGCTACCTGCAGGATCGCCTTCTCCTGTACAATCTGCCCCGCACATTCAGGTCCTCTGGGAAAAATCTACTTCAGCTAGCAAAAACTAGATTAACAACTGTTACCCAGAGGACCTTCTCTTCTGCTGCTCCCAGACTGTGGAATAGCCTGCCGGAGGAGACTCGTGAACTTAACAGTCTACTAGCATTCAAGAAAACTGTAAAGACTGATCTCTTCTGGCAGGCCTATCCAGTGGAATTTTAAGATGTTTTTAGAATGTTTTTTAGGATGTTTTTAACAATGTATATTATGTTTTAATTCAGTTTTATGTATTTTATCATGTATTGCTTGTTCCCCACCTCAATCAAAATGGAGAGGCGGGTAAGAAATGTTTTTTTTAAAAAAGTCCCATGTGTATCAGCATTTTCATCAGTCTTTTCAAATGCAAATGCATTGGAAGAGAAGGATTTTGTTTTTTATTATATAGTTTCTGATTTTACTCTTAGGACATGGGGGCATATATTTGATTTTATAACCTTGCCAGATTACTTGTGTTTTACAGTCACTGTGAGTAAGGTGTAGTAAGGGTTACGTTAGAAGTGAGATTCTACTTAGCATAGGAGACTGTGGGTCCATAAGAGAACTGATATCTCACTTTTGCTTCAATTACCCTGAGGAAAGATCTTAGGGTCTGAAACACATTGGTAATTATTTTTAATAAACCACATCTCCGTTTCCGCCCCTATGCCTCTGGCTTTTTTGGCTTCCTTCTTGGGGTTCCTTCTTTTTTTGGCTTTTGATTGATTGGTAGGTGATTTTCCAAGTTTGCATCAAATGACACAGTTTTGCAGTGCTTTAGGACTTTATTAGATGAAATGGAGATACAATCTCCTAAAACATCGAAAAGGTTGGCTATACACTTTTAAGTTGCTTGATAAGCATAAACTCATGTTGTATGGTACAGGAACTTTTTTCTTCTTCTTTTTTTTTGCATTATTGAACAAAGGATAAAAAGACTCTAATAAGCAAAAGCTAACACACAGTACTAGAATGAACAGACAACTTTAATGTGTTTATTATCCTTTCCTTCTAATACACCAGAAACAATATCACCTCAAAAAATAAGTGTGCTTGAACGTCCAAGTCCACCATTTAAAATTGGCTGTCACCCGTGCTTTATCTGATTAACCTGCTACATTGGTGGATTAAAGTGAATGTTGTAGTAATGTACAACTTTGATTGTTGAGGTGTGTATTTATTCCTATCCCTGAACTATGTTGCAGTCCTTTAAAACACTCCAACACTTCCTTTACTCTCTTCTTCCAGCCTGTGGGCTTCGTTAGTTTCGACAGTCGCTCAGAAGCAGAAGCTGCTAAGAATGCTTTGAATGTAAGTATATGCTGCCGTATAAAAAGGTATTGGATTGTGTTAGAGCAGAACTTCATCAGCATTTGAGCTTGCGGGTGGGAATTGTGCCTTTGAAAAACCTGCACATAGAAAGGCAGAAAACTAAGGAGAAAAATGGAAGTTATGGTGGGGCTGTGCAGGGTAATCTACGTTTCTCCATGGCTCCCATTGAGTTCTGTGGAATACAGCAAATGGGCTGCAGCTGGGAGATGCACTGGAGAAGGTACAAAACCTCATCTCGGACTCTGTGTTGATAAACAGGGGAGGGAGCAATATCCTTGCCTTTACTTTCACCCTATATAAACAAATGGCTGGCATTCAGTCCCATGGGTGGTGCGGGTGCTGGAGAGAGAATGCAGCACAAGCAAAATCTGCTGGGACATATCTGGGGACATAGCCAGGGATCCCCTGCAAGGCCCTTGCCTCTAGTGGTCACTGAGTAAAAGCTCTATCACACTGGGGGTTAACACGCTCCCTACCATCGTTTCTCCGCCCGAGTTTTCGTTCCTCAGTTACTTCCTCATTTCAAAAGAGGAAGTACAGAATGAGCCCGAGGCCCATTGAGTCCACTGTTCTAATGGCGCTGCTTCTCCTGCACACAGCAGGAGAGAGCAGCGATTCTGAGTTTAAAAAAACATTGGACTTAATGAGAGGTTTTTTGGTCGCGCAAGGAAGGCCGGAAGGGGCGCGGGAGGCAGACGCCGTCACGTGAGAGACCTGAGCAAACTCCATGAGTGCCAAGTAACGAGCATTTAATAAAATGCTTGTCGGATGGAGCTTTAAGTCACTCAGCTGGTCCACTGAATCCAAATTTCCCTAATAGCCTCCAAAACTAACCGCTGCTGTCACCAGCTCATGGACAGACAGCAGTAAGACTCTCCTTTTTATATCTTTGATGGTGTGATGTGGGGTGGGATATGCGACCATTAGAATCCGCCCAGACCAGAACACAAGTAATTAAAACTTATTCATGGACCGTAACATTCAGACCAAGTAGTCATATGATAAATAATAAAATAATGGTTCTTATAACACCAGCTCAACCCATCGTTACTAGCCCCTGCTGTCAATCAGTCCTTCACTCTATCTTTTGGCACACCTGCCTTTTGCCTCTTTCACTTCATAGCTTGGTCCCTGTGAGTGGAATCTTCCAAGAAAGCACAATGTTTCCTGCAACACATAGGGCTCATCTCCACCAAGCAGGATATTCCACTACGAAAGTGGTATATAAAAGGCAGTACCACACATAGCGGTACTGAAGAGTACTGACAAGTCTTGGGGCCCATTGACACATATACTGCTTTCATACCACTTTCATAGTGTAATATCCTGCTTCATGTAGGTGAGCCCATAGACTCTCCTTCTACCACCTTTTTTCCTATTCCTAGTAATGACTAAATGATGCAGGAAATCGCATTTCCTTCCATTCCAGGACTGGGGAGCAGGAATATCCCCCCCCGACACCCCCCTGCACTACTTTCAATGCAAGCTATTGCCTGCATTGTCTTTGTCTCGCTTCAGGTGGCATTAGCGGAGCAGATGTTGTCTTTTCCATTCTGCCAGTAAGATTGTTCAGATATTGTTGGGTGCATGCAAAGTTCAGCCAACTTTCGTGTACATTTTTTTTAAAAAAAATGTGTTGGGAGAACAGGTTTTTAAGGCTGTCAATGCAAGAAGATGGGTGTTAGTTCAGAAGTTGGCTAATCTAGAGCTCCATCACACCAGAATTTTATTGCACTATTGTCCTGCCTCGTTTACGTTTTTGCCCCGCGACACTCATATGACATCATCCCTGTCCTGCAGTCATCTCTCCTCTTCCTCTCCATTTTCTGTCTTTTCCTAGGACAGGGAAAGTGTGATATTATTTTCTCCTCGCAGGATAAAACCGCACTTCCATCCACGTGTATTGCCATACTTGTGCTATGTTGCAGAAGCTCTCTTCTTGGGGGTGCCTGCGTTGAAGGCTGGTCTCGCTGATGAAAGAGGAGGGCATGCCTGAGCAGTGCGATGTATGGTCCGGGGGTTGGGGAGAGAAAGGATTTGGGAAATAAAAGATTCCCTGGGATTGGCTGCCTGCTGCGGGATTTGGCGAGTGAGGAAAGGACCTCAGGAAACCAGGTACCACAAGGTCTTTTCCTTCCACCCCTCTCAGTGCTGCCCCCCTCCCGCCGATCAGTGGGATCTGTGAGCTGGAATGAGAAGTCTCGAATCAATTAGATCCCCTTTGACCACCATGTGACGCCTCTGGTGGTCAATCTCAAGTTTAGCCACACACACTCTGTAGGACAACACTGCAAGCAACAAGAAGGACAATCGGAAGATCGTCCCTGTTCCTTTTCATCTCAGCAGATCCTGGCGCGGGGTCTCCCACAGAGTCCCATGGAAGGAGCTGCCAGCCCCACTATTCCTTCCAGCCCTCTAACGGCCGCTGCCTCTTGGGATCATTTTCCCGGAAAGGCTTGGCTGGTGTCTCAGGCTGCCTGATTCTGTCATTGTGCAAGATTAGCATGATCTACTCTTTGTCCGGGAAAATGTGTTGGCATGTGTGTGTGTGAGAGAGAGAGAGAGAGAGGTTCTCCTGTCGGCTCCCAGTTTCACAAGGCTGATCCCTCGGCTTCCCAACTCTGGATCATCTTCCTAAACAGAATAAACAACCACACTCTCTTTCCCTCTTTCTCTTTGCAAAACAGTAAACTTCTCCAGTTCTCTCTTTCCTGCAACCTCCCCCTTTCCCCCCATAAATTGTACTGAAAAACTGGGAGATATATTTTTTTTATTGTGCTAACTTCTCTGGTTGTTTGGCGTAAGGGCACCTAATCGATCAAACGCTAAATCCTTAAAACAGTAAAGAACAAAACCAGAGGGGAGGGGAAGGCGCCCACGTCCATTACAGTGTCCATCAACCACAAGAACCAATGAACTAGAGGGGCAAGGAAAAGGGGTGGGTGGGCAAGTGAAGTGGCAATACCAGGAAGCACGAGCGGGTGCAGGTGAAAAGGTAAACAAGGCGAAATAGCGCAACTCATGTGAAAGTGACCAGCACTTAACACACTAATGAAATGGAGGTGAAAATTGCGGATGCAAACCAGGGGAAAAAAGTAAGCGTGATGGAGCTCCTAGTTTAAGAAAATGGAATTGTTCCATCTATAGGGCTGAATCATCATCTCTCGCTTTTGTAGGGGTAACTGAATATTCTGCTCCCCAACCTTAACTATAGAAACCTAGTGAATTGTCTCAAGGTTTTGTTTGCCTCTCCCTGTACAAAATGCCAAGTCTAATTACCCATATTTATTAGTGAAGAGATAACTTAAGCACAGGAAAGAAAAATAAGTTACTGAGCTTGACTAAAAAGATGTACCAACTGTGCATCCACAGAAAATCCTAAATGATTTCAGCTCTTTTACTACAGAAAAGCCAAACATACGAGCTGTGGGGAGCATCACAATTTTGCTTTGAATTCGTTTAGTATTTTAGCCAGTTCAGATTGAGAATCACTTGGATGCACATGCCTGTCTGCATAACTCTCCCTGTCTTCAGTTTCCTTGCCACAGGAACATAAGGCTGAACAGGCCAAAGGTCCCCTTGTTTCCAATAGCAGCAAGAAAGATGCCTAGAAAGGCATTGAAAATAAAACTGCCAGTATCCTAATGCCATTATACAAATTTGTGGTGTAGCCACACATGGAATACTGTGTACAGTTCTCGTCACTTGACATATATATGGATAGGTGTCCCAAAAGGCAACCAAAGTGGTCAGGTAGCTGAAGTGCCTTCCCTATGAGGAAAGATTATGATTAGTACTGCTTGGTTGAGAAAAAAAGGTAGCGAAAGAGGGATGGGGGGCAGTCATGATAGAAGCGTATACAATTATACATGGTGTGGAGAAAGAGAATCCAGGGTTTTTTCCCTTATAATGCCAGATTTCAGGGTCATCTGGCAGGAAATTCAGAGCAGGTGAAAAGAAGTAGTTCTACACACAGCATGTGATTAATTTATGTCATTTCTGCCTCAGGGGATGGTAACGGCCACTAGCTTAGATGACTTTAGAGTGCGATTAAACCTAGTCATGAAGGTTTAATCGCACTCAGTGGCTATTTACCGGAATGGCTAAAATGCAACCTCCAGATATCAGAGGCAGGATTGCCTCTCATGACCAGTAGCCTAGGAGCCACGATCGGAAAGGGCCTCTTCCCTTTCTGAACCTGCTTGTGGGCTTCCCAAAGGCAGATGGGTAGTTACTGAGGTAAGCAGAATATTGGACTAGTCACTAGATGGTGTGATCCAGCAGGGTTGCTCTTAAGTTGTTAGACCAGGCCCCCATCTATACAACAACAGGATTGCTCCTCATTGAATATAAACCCGAATTTCCGTAGGTTCGAATCTACACAAAAACGTCACACTTGTATCAGCAACAGCGATTTATCTCCTGGTTTTCTTTTGTAGTGTAGTTATTAATGTGCACATACGATGCTATGGAGTAAAGATGAGCGAAGCTATAAATTTTATATGCAGAGCTCTGCAGATTCATAGAAGAGGAAAACTGAGGGCGGAAAGGAATGAGGCAGCAGAGGGATGCTAGAGGGGGACTGAACACATCTCCTCCCTCTCGCTGCCCATTCCCCCCTCTTTGTTTTAATTTTAAAGCTCCATCAACATGAAAACAGCGGGAAGGAACGAGGCAGCCAGAGGAGGGAGGGAAATTGGCCAATCACTTTCTCCTGTCCATAAAGTTACGCCCACATGTCAAAATGCGATTTAACTCCCCCAAGGACATATAACTAATGCGGTGCAAGCTCGGACGTTGTCCAAAAGTTGCGGTAAATCACAACTATGGATATGACCATTATCACATTAAAAACCCGGCGCTGCAGCAAATGGGTGGCTGCGTCATGTGTCCTGAAATGTGAATCTGCGCATTCACGTCAGGGTAAAGAAGCCGTATAGACAAGCCCCAGGGGTTTTCAAGCTGCATTCCAAGGAACCCTGGGCTCGTCAATGAGAATATAATGGAGACACTTCACCCGTGCCCACCATTATGAATCTTCCTCTTCAGTTACAGGAGAGTATTGGATTCATTCTGGATTGCACTTGCAGTTTATGTGGGCCTGTTGCAAAGCCTGACATAACTGGCTAGTTGACTCGGTGCAAACTCTAGAACAGCCTTCCCCAATCTGGTGCCTTTTGGCATTGTTGGATGACAACCCCCATCCAGACATGCTGGCTGGAACTTGTATTCCAACCCATCTGGAAGGGACAAGGATGGGAAAGACTGGCCTAAATTGTGCCCTCCAAATCTTCTGCAATGCACAGAAGTATCTCAGCTGTATCTAAGCACAGCTGTCCTTAGCAGGCAAAGGAATATAGAAAGGGTTCCCTAAGAAAAGTCTTGCATTTGTGCGTGACCAAGAAACTGTAATTCCATACATGTCCCAATCTTGGCTTGGGAAATATAAGTCTTGATATATTGAACTAGACTCGTATTGCAGAAAATAATGGAACAATTCCAACATGATTAATGCAATCACCTTAATTTCCTTCATATTCTGTGCCTTTCTTGAGAGGAATGGTTTACAGTCCAGATTCAGCCCTGATTAATCGTGACTTTTTACTTAAGTCTGTGCTGTCCCGTAGATCATTTCCATTGAACATGTTGTGCACAAAATAGTTAGAATGGAGTGCACTGCTGGAGCATACTTCAGAAGTTTTTAAAGCTACCAGGAATGCAAAGCATCACGGGCGTACCAGAACAGGGGATCTTTCCATCACTGAAAGGTTCTTGTACTTTGACAGAGAATCTCTCAAGAAGTTGGTTCAAAATCTAAACTGCATATTAGCATTCACAGTGAGCATTTTCAGGAAGGACAAGAACTGGTAGAAACGAAGCAGCAATACCTGGAGGTATTTTGCCTGAAACTCCTTGTCTTTCGACTAAATATGCAGCCCTGGGCTGTTGCAGCACATTTTTCTGGAATGAATTCCCCACCTGCACAAGCAGGCATGGATAAAGGTGATCTTACTTTCAGGATTTGTCTGTTTTAAGATTTGCGTAACCAAACATAACCCGTGTACTGAAGGAAAGAAATGCTGTGCAAAAGTAATCTGAATTTTGAAACCTATCTACATCTTGCAAATTAAGTAAACCTGTGTATATTTCCTGGTATTTTGCATAGTTCTGCTTCTGATAGTCTTGGAATAGGGGCAAAGAATACCGCAAGATAGAGGAATCCCAAAACCACATTGAAAATGCTGCTCAGCACTGTATCCATATACACACCCCAAAGGGAAGGTTGAGAGAGTCACATAATGCTAAATTCTGTGTATATATAGTATGTTTGGAATACACACAGCCTGGCACATATTTTGATCTGTTTATGTACTGTCTGAAATCTTTCATTTATTTCAGTCTAGTAGTCCTTTGATATTCACACATGCATGCTAACTAATGAATATAGTGCTTTATATAGCACTTTATAGAGTAACCTCTATCATAATAAAAGTTGATATCTGCCACATAGTACAAAAACTGTGAAGTCTAGACACTGAAGCTTGGCATACATGTTAAAGGGGACCTTAAGGCTGTGCAACTCTGGGCCTATTTTGTTTATCAAACAGATTAATTAGTTTTAATTAATTTTAATGTATCCCTGTTTGAAGTCTGCAGTACTAATTTTAATTTAAATGTTTCCCTGTATTTGAGCCAGTCACCAGGTTGGTGGACTTCCTTAACCAGTGCATATTTGCAGTCAACACTAGAGATGTCAGAGAAATCTTTTTGAGGGGTCGAGTTCAACGAGGTTTCCTTTGATCGTCCCCCTGGTCTTCATTTCAGTTCCTGCTGTGTGGCCTGACTTAATCTGCACCAAATTGGGCCAGTTTGTTGTTTTTCTGGGAATTTTGTGCATTTTTAGAAGGTTCTGCAAATTTGAGCAAATTTCTGAGCAATTTGAGCAAATTACGGCTTAATTTGCACAAATTGTGGCCAAATTTGCATGCGGAAACCCCCTTCTGGGGAATGAAATGGACAAATCCCTCTCTCAGGGCACTATAGGGGTGCACCAAGACAGGGGACTTGCCTAGGAGGTGCCAGTGGCCATGGCTTCACTCAGATTGTGCTGGTATGATGTGTCCCACTCTGACAGCTGCACAAGTTTGCTGCAGGTCTTTGCTGTAGTAAATTAAGGGCTATTCCAACCTGTGCAAAGCTCGGTATAATGAGCAACAAGCAAAAAGGACAGGTCCCTGCCCCACAGACATTACAGACTAAATCTTGACAGATGACAACAAAGTAAGGGAAAGTAAAAGGGGGGTGGCATGTGGATTGGGGGAAAGGAGTGGGATTGGTCCATCTAACTAGGGAAGAATTTGAGCAAATGCAGTTACCTCATAGATCATTCTGATCCCCAATTGACATAAAACCTAAGTGGTTAAGCCGAAAGCTCCGTGATACTCAAAACAGGATTTTCTAGACAGTCCTTTTATGCTTTGGTTCATGTGAGTGGGGTGGGGAGGTTTGCCTTCTCCTCCAGAATGTGGCTTGCTGGCTTGCTTGAGTAAGCTGGAATACCTCCTGTACTGTGTCAAATTCAGTATGCAATGATTTGGAATTCGTAGGTTGCTCTGTAGGGCTGAGTAGCTATGCTCTTTGGTAGTCTGGGTTTGTCTAGATGGTCTTTTTGGTTCTTTTCAGCATTGATCCTGCTATGATAAACATTGTTGTTATGACCTGGGTATCTGGCACTAATTCCTAACTAGGCAGCAAAGGGCAGTGGTCAGTTGTCCTTCACAGGGGTTTCCTCGCAAATTAGAGAGGGCATTTCGTATTCCAAAACCAATTACTCTAAAAACATACTTGTAAATAAGCCACTTGCCTACAGCCAGTAAAACAGTCCTATCAGGATGGGGAAACATTATAAGAATGTATTTTTCTTCTTATGTTACAAATGACTGATAGAGGGCAACCAGTGTAAATATGGTGACAGACTTGATCTTGGGGGAGCTAGGGGTGGCGACAGCCGACAGAAAGCTCTGGCATGGGCTGGTCCATGAAGTCACGAAGAGTCGGAAGCGACTGAACGAATAAACAACAACAACATTCACAAACTTATTTGCTTATTTTGTAGAGTTTAATTACAACAGTGTGGGATGGCGGGGTGGAGAAACAGTTGCCCTCATTTAGAAAGAGTTATCACAGGGGCATGTCTATAC
Source organism: Elgaria multicarinata webbii (assembly GCF_023053635.1). NCBI lineage: Eukaryota > Metazoa > Chordata > Lepidosauria > Squamata > Anguidae > Elgaria > Elgaria multicarinata. The sequence goes on from NC_086176.1 coordinate 12,083,103, forward strand.
GCTTGTTTTTCATCACCATAAATGCGCAGTTTTAGGACACATAATGTAGTTGCAAATGCGAAGCCATCCAGGGGCAAACCCTAGAAACTACGCTCCAAAACAGCTAGGCACTTACCCTGACTTTTTCGGCAGCAGAGGCGGCTCTGCGGCTCTAAAAAACTAAAAAAACATAAAAGGGGGGGAGAGCAGAGGGACAGTGCTGTTCTCCCCCTTTATTTTTAATGTTATGTTCTGTATCTGCGGAGCTCCGCAGAAACAAATAATAAATATAAATGCGGGTGGGTGGAGAGGACCGGGCAACTTCCAATGCTGCTCGGTCTGCACTCCCTCTTGCGTCCTCCCTTAGCTGCCTCATTCCTCCCGCTGTTTTTATTTTTAATTATATGAATCTGCAGAGCTCCACATATATAGCTTATTGAATTTAAACAAATGCGGAGGAACAGGCAGCCAGATGGGGGAGACATTTCCCCTCTATGTTAATCTGCGGAGCTCAGCAGATAGGGCTCAATAAATTTTAAAAAGGGGGGGAAGAAAGGCCCCGTTCCGTACCCCTCCCCCAAGGAGGAACAGCCCCGTTCCTTTCCTCCCCCCACCTGGTTCTTTTTTTTTTTAATGTTTCAAGAGGTGCTGGGCAGGAAAAATAACACTTGCCCTCCTTCCCGTGCACGTGCCGTGATGGATGGCAAGCGCCTCCGTAAAGATGGGGGCTAGTTGTCTACAGTCAAAGTTTAGGCAAGTAAATTTCAATGCGTATAGCCCCTTCACCTAACTAACCAGCAAACTGAAGGAGAATATCGTTTCCTCTCCATTCTCTGATGGTTGCTCTCAATGTTGCTGTCCTTCCGTCGTCAGAGTGTCTGTCTGTCCATCTCTCTCGCTCCATCATACTTGCATTGCCTGTCTGTCTCCTCCCAGACATGCTGTTTTGTGGCTTGGATTCACTACCAAAATTGCAATGCAATACAAGATGAGGCATGGTGCTATATAAATAAATAAATAAATAAATAAATAAATAAATAATAATAATAATAATGTTCGTTATGTGACAAATTAAAGACCCGTTGATTTCAATCGCTCTTATGCATGACTAACGTTTTCTGGATCAGGGCTGCCGAATTTCACATGAAAAGCACAAATAGGGCTTTAGGATGGTGCACTTACAAACTATTCTTCAAATGTCTTTTAATGTCACCCATGTAGAAATTCCCACCCATGGGAATTTTGTCTTATATGGGTCTGATCTCATTGATAATTTGTCTGACCTCTCATTGATCTTGTCACCATCAGATTATTCGTGAATGCAGAAACTATCTAAGATGTAGCTGCCTTTCATTGAGGAAAAAAATCGACTGAGTTAACCAAATATGCGCCATTGCACACATAGGAACCTCATTATTTCATCACTTATTCAGTTAGTGTGTAAAATTCCTCTCTTAAAAAGAAAATGTGTGGTTTGAGGTGATGTAAGGGTACATTCATGAAAGCTCTGTACTTGATACGTCAGTTATAAAAAACTTCGCTTGACAATCAAGTGATGATAGCGTGAGCTTTCCTCATGATGGGAATATATATAGATATTGCCCTTTAAATTGTACCAGGCTTGCCTGAATAAGGAAGCGTGCCTCTAAGCACATGAAGAATACATTTCCCTCCAAATGCATTAGCTCAACCCTCCTGCACATGGAATTAGGCAGAGGCATTTCCATTGGGGAGAGTGCAACCCTGACACCTTAAAATGTTCTATTAATTTGTCTAGGAGTGGGGGGAGTTAGCCTTTAGAAAATATAGACTTTTGAATGTACAGAGTTAACCTTATTCTTGATGACTCAAGAGTAAAAATCTCTTGTGTTCAGAGAGTAATCTTTTCAGTCTAGGATAAAAGCATGCAGTTAAGTATTCTGGTTTCTCACTTTGTTTTTCTGCCTTCGGTTTTTGTTTTTTTTTTTTTATGTACCATGTCTTTTTGGCTGTGCTAATCTCCAGGGATAAGAATGGAGCAGAGCAGGATACAGACTACCTTATATGGTGTTGATGCTAAAGATGTTTTAGGAATGTGACTTGCTCCAAAGCCTATGGCCCCAGATTCTGCTGCCAAACGAATTAGGTCATTTAAACTTCTGAGGTTTTAAAGGGATGTTGGAACTTTAATTTGGAACAAAAAAACAACAACAGTGACTTTTTTTTGGTGTGTGTGTGTGTGTGGAATGGATCAGACTCCCAGGGAGTTTAGGTTTGTGATTTTTCAGGCTGATGACTATACTTACTGGTTCCTGAGTGCAATCTTTTTTTCTGATTTGAAGTTAACAAGGAAACTTAAAGGGCCACTATAGGTCACATCTGTAGTTCAGTTTGGGATTTGCTTAAAAATAATATTGGTGCCAGGATACAGTGCGTGACACACAATTTACAGGACTCTACTGTGTGCACACAATACAGCTTGGGGAAGGGTGAAGTTATGCCATGAGAGGTTTGCCCTCCATTACAATTGCACCAAGGATCTTTTCCCAGGTCTGAAAGCCAAGTCACATTCAGCATCATGGAGTGGTAAAGCTTTTTCCTGGGCTGCACCATTTCATGTTGTACGTTTGAATGCTTCTCTGTGGTGGTGGACTCCTTGTACCTAGAAAATTAGTATCTCAGGGAGGAGGCTAGGAAGGAAAAGCAAGATGTCAGCCTGTCTGCAATTCAATTTCACTGCTAGATTTTGTCTCACGGTAGCGTGTTAAAGGGCTTAAGCATTACTGTGTGTGCCTCTGTAGGCATGCTTAGGTTTCAGATGCAACAAGAAAACCTGCCCTGAACATATACAAAAGTGAAATCTGTCCTCAGCTTTACATATCCCCTGAGCCTGTCTTTGTACATATTGTTTGCTTATTCTATAGGGAACTGTGATGCCAGATCTTTCATAGGAACATCGGAAGCTTCCTTATATTAGGTCAAACGATTGATCCACCAAGCCCAATATTAACTACTCTTGATTGACAATGGCTCACCAGGTTTCGAGACAGGAGACTGTCCCATCACATGCTACCTCATGCGCTTTTAAATGGGAGATACCAGGGATCAAAACCAGGATCTTCTGCACGCAAAGCATGTGTTCTTCCGCTAAGCTCTGACCTTTCCTCATGCAGCCATCCCTTGGTCTACTTTGGAAACATCCCTTGCCAGGATGGAGAACTAACTTGCAAATCTATTTATTGCAGGTTTAGTTGTGACTCAGGTGGATAAACCTCTATTTGGCCTGCCCTGCTTCAGACTGCGGATGGAGGCTCACATGACTGAATGCAAAATCATACAAAACATTACTTTGGTGGGGTTGGGGTTGTTTTGCTTAGATTGTTCTACATTTTTGAATAATGTTAAAGGTGCCTCTCGCTAGTATAGCTATTACTTTTCTAGCTAGGGGTCACTTCACCACCTTTTATGGCAATGTACAGATTGGATCCAGAGTTCTACAGAATCTGGGGCACACATAATGTGACTTTACAGACTAAGGTTTGGTGGCTAAAGCTTTAACTCCAGCACCATTCTTTCTCTGTCGTAACATATATAATTGCCATTTCTTCCACAACCTTAATGGACTCTTTTCTCTAGCTTATTTCAGGAATTTGAAAGCCTGGCTGACATAACTGTGTGCTTTTAATTAAAAATGAGAGGGAAGAATTCAAGTTTAATTTATTGCCTCACACCACTCTCCGCCCTCCCGCAAGCTTTCTCTAAATATTTAATTTCTAAGACTCTCTCCCCCTAAAGATACACATTTCCTAGCCCTTGTTTATCTTCCTCCCCTGTCCTGTTAATTGAATTCATGGCATCAAGTCTGTGCCGCTATCTTTAACCACTCACATCAGATTCCAGTGTCCCATTGGTAATACTGTAAAGTGACACATGGAAACAGTAGATCACTATCTCTGTCATTAGTAGTGCCTTGTTTTTAGGCTGAACATAAATACATTTGTTGAAAGCATGTGTGTTCATCATTTCCTTTTGAAATTATATTTGGGAAACCATATAGACAACAGCTGACAATTCTTGATTCCATCCCAGTCTGCACATCAGATGGAGGTGTAATTGTATTGTCAACAAAGTATTGGTTGTTCATCTCCAGTTTTAATTAAGCATTTCAAAATATAAGGTTTTTACTTTTTAAGGGACAAATTGGACTCGACTTTCAAACTTGTGGTATTAGGATGTTTCTTCTGCATGATCAAGTCCTTGCTAGGAGTCATGAAGTGTTCACTGGTGCACACGCACTAATATTTTCCATATGGGGAATCATTACTGAAATGCAGGAATAGCCAAGAGTGGTCTTAGAATTGGAAAGAGCACCATGGCCCATCTTACTGGTATATAGGGGAGAAAGGGAGGTGTAGAGCAGTGTCTCTAGGGATATCCACACCACAGGCCTAAACTGGTTCATCTCAGGAAATTCTAGTTCTCTGAGGTTGTGTTAGAGATCTCTAGTCGAGTTCCCAGTGCCTTGGACTACAATTCCCAGAATACCCAAGATGGTGGGGGTTGGGGGAGGGAAAGACCCATGATAGTTAAAGTCATGATATAGGTTTATAGTGTAGGTTGCGGTATAAGAATCTGAGTTGTCAGCAAGGATCTCCCTGGTCATATCCTACTTTGGCCATGAACTCAATAGGGTGCTTTAGGCAAGCTGCTATTCTTATTCCTGCCATCTGCAATACTTGGAATAATAATACTGGCCTACCTTATAGAAAGGTTGGAAGGATGCCCGAAATAATGTATATGAGGCACTTGAGCTATGCTAATGCTGCTATTTCATAGACGATAATGAGGAAGTTCTCATCAAGTTCACATCCCCTTCCCTAACAGGCTTTTGGCTCCAGGGTAAGGGTCTATCCCCTGCATTTTCTTGAAAGACTTCATTCTGGAGCTTTATAGATTTCTCTAATATTTCATATAAATAGTCTTCATTTGTAAACCCGTTAGACTAAGAGAACAGCTGGCCTAGGTCTTCTGTAGGCTGGCATGCTTAATTTCTTCAGCTAGTTCTTTTTGGGATTTGCTTGGTAGGCCATCCGTACCTGTAAAACTCTTTTGAATCCCATTTTTGTTTAATCAGAATTCTCTTTGAGCTGTGGTGACTTGGTGTTGCTACCTCGAGTGTTGCAAATACTGCTCCTGTTAATAGAATCTAAAATGACACTGTCCTTTTGTGCTACACTGTGCAGCCTTTCTCAACCTGGGGCGCTCCAGATGTGTTGGACTACAACTCCCAGAATGCCCCAGCCAGCTCGGCTGGCTGGGGCATTCTGGGAGGTGCAGTCCAACACATCTGGAGCACCCCAGGTTGAGGAAGGCTGTGCTACAGTGTCATATTTTAGACTTGTATGCTCAATATCTCTTCAGGTGCTCCTGTCTAGCCAGTGCCAGCTTATCTTGCACATGCATATATGTGGTCATCTCACTTGTTTCTTACTTTGCATTGTTTTTTTCAAAGTTCTGTTTTGTTGTTTTCTAACCCAGGTTTTCTGGTTTCGTTGATCATTCCGTTCTGAACTTCTTGCATGCCATCTTGTGAGGACTTGAAAGGCGGTGTAGAAATCATTGAATAAATAAAAAGTAAACAAAATAAGCCCTCAATGATTGCAATCATCCTTAGTTTGCGTCTTTTAAAATAATAAATCATCCTCATCAATAATCATAATGTGTATTATCTATTGAGTTATCTTCATTGAAGAAGATTACCTTAAGGAGCTTTGGAATGCATTATTTTTTCATCCAATTGTACGTCTATTTATGGCAGTTCCCAGTGGTTTGTATTTCTCGGGAAGATGCCATTTCTCTCTTTTTGGATTGCTTTGCTTTATATGCTGCTGTGTTGTGATGCTATCTGCAGTCTTGTCAATAACATTTAATGCAACTTGCCTACTGTCTAACTGCTGCACGAAGAACTGACGCTTGTTCTTTTATCCCCCCTTCTCTCTGCTAAAGGGAATTCGCTTTGACCCAGAAATCCCTCAGACGCTCCGACTAGAGTTCGCTAAGGCAAATACGAAGATGGCTAAGAGCAAATTAGTGGGAACGCCAAATCCAAGCACTCCTGCCACCCCTAACACTGTACCTCAGTTCATTACCAGGGAGCCATGTAAGTGAGTGTGTATGTGTGTGTTATTATAAACTAGCAAGCAAACTATGTACATTCAAGACCTGAGTCTTTCGTAAAGAACAGCTTATCTTTTCAAACAGTAGTAGTTTACGTCAGCAGTAAAGCATTTCACTTTTTGTTGCCCTCAGAAGGATGGGTATATGGATCTTGGCCTCAAAGATTGTTCTCAGTAAATGGATGGCTTGAATACTTTTTGCTTGGGCCAAAGACAGCTGCAAAATCGAGGTCTTGGCCCCCTATCTGTTGGCATGTCTGTTATTAGGATGGCTAGCAATATTTGTTCTGTCTCCATGCATGCTTGTAGGGAGCCAACCAGCTGTCATCAAGTGATATATTTGATAGGTCCAGAGTAGGGTTTACTATATCCCTAGAGGTTGGAAACACCCTAGCATTCAGGTGTCTCTAGCACCTTGAGAAAGATGCCCCAGAGGTTCACAATGTAGCAAATTTCAATTTGTACTTGCTGGATCTCTTCAATATATTAAGTTGGTAGGATGAGGCGTTCTGGAGCAGAGACTGCAATACTACTTACAGACATCAACTTACAAGTTTTTCCAGATAATTTCTGTAGCTCTCCTTCACAGCCCATCTCACCGCTGCCTCCCTCAACTTCAGAATCTGGTCTTGCTTCCCTGTGAAATCTTGTCGCTTAAACTAGCCAGTCAAGGAAATGTTCTAAGGTTGGGAACCAGATTCATTGCAATATTTAGGGAGTGTTTCAAAGGGACTGAACTGCGTGTTACAGTAGCAATCTGTATCGTAGAAAGTGGGTTGTGCTGAATAGCTATGAAGTGGAGATGGAATAAGAAAGCAGTGGAGTGGATGTGTGTGATCAACCCTTTCTCCTGCATCCGCCGCCACCCCCACTCCCCAACTGCTTTTCTCCTAGAATTTCTGGATTATCTGGAATAAGTCATGGAATAAGAGGACAGATCCTCTTATGGATAAGTAACTTAAAAAACAGGAAGCAGCAGGCGGGAGTTAATGGGAAGTTCCTGCAGTGGAAACCTCCAAGCATTTGTACTTTGATTGGGGCTTGTCCATAAATTATCTGGAGTCAGGTGAGCAGTGAAGTGGCCAGGTTTGCAGATGACATGAAATTATTAGTTACTAGATTAGTTTTGTCACAGCTTAATTGGTAATAAATCCAGCAAACGAGAGCCAGAGTTACAAGTGCCTGCCCTTGGAATGAATTGGTCCACATTTGTAAACAGCCCAGAGAGCTTCGGCTACGGGGCGGTATATAAATGTAATAAATAAATAAATAATTCAAGATAGTGAAAACCCAAGTGCATTTTGCAAAGCTCCAAAGGATTGTGCAAGAGTGGGTATTGAAATGGACAACAAAATTGCAAAGGACGTTTAGGGTAAGCATAAAATGATGTACACTGTGGCAAAAAGAAAGATCTTAACTAGTGTGAGGCCGAATATCATAGAATAATAGAATAGTAGAGTTGGGAGGGGCCTATAAGGCCATTGAGTCCAACCCCCTGCTCAGTGCAGGAATACGCCTTAAAACATACCTCACTCCCATTTGGGGGGGGGGCATTTGTTCCAAGTGAAAATGGAGGTGATTTTCATGGATTTTCAGAGGAGGTGGTCTGAAATGTATTAATTTTTGTTCAGTGGTGTGGGGGGAGCTGACCATTATTTAGGATGAGGCACCAGAGAACACTTTGGTACTTCTTCACGCACTGGCACATCTGCATTCAGACCAGACCAGCGGCCTTCCCATTTGCTGCAAAATGTATTTTTATTGTTCACCACTCTAAAATCTGTTTAGATGTGGAACAGAATGTATAGTAAATAATAGATGGATGGATGGATGGATAGAAATAGCCTAATGGTAATGATGCTAAGTCCTGACATATAGCATCATTCCCATTGGGCCATTTTGCAGCAAAAAGGTCAGGCCATTTTTCTTTTTCTCATTATCTAGAAACTAATATTTTTCTGCATGTGTGGAGAGTCCTTCTAGTATTCGGCAACGCCCACCTTGTCTGTGGGTGGCCCTGTTTCACTGCCTTGTGGATAGGCAAGGACCACGAGGTTTGCTCTCAGATCTAGCAGTGTCATCCCATATGTGCCCTGGCTTGATCTTTGCTGGAATACTGGCCTGTATTATATGTGAAATTTGATGCCCTAAGTTTTCACGGTGAAAACTTTGTAAACCGCCCAGAGAGCTTTGGCTATGGGGCGGTATATAAATGCAATAAATAAAATAAACAAAGGTAAAACTGTCAGAGGGAAAGAAGTTACATTTATTTATACCAAATAATTTTAGGGATTTCCCCCTGCCCAAGTTTATATATTCTTTATTACAATCACGAACAAAGTAGCTTAAATGGTTGTCACACAATAGTAGTTTTTGCTTCTGGTGTATACGCTTGTTGCTATTGTGCCAGTATTTTCCCTGGTTGAACAGGGTTTTGCATGGGGGGTTGGTAATTAAAAAACACAGCAGGACAAAAAGAAAGAAGTGAAAGCATTACAGGCAATGATAGTTTAAACATACTGTCTTCAACTTCCTTAGAAAATATTGTCTGTCTCCAGTGTATTCATGCTGTGTGAAATCATAATTTGGAGTGTGCATATTGATCTCGAATTGGTGACTTCGTTGCTGAACCAATGCAACTTTTCTAGAGCAAGCCTGCTCATTTGCCAACACCTGACCCTCATGTCCCTTTTGCTTTGGGAAACTGCTCTTTGGATGTTCAGGGACAGTGGTGGAGCCTGAGAGCCCCTCCATGGATACTTGGAGAGTGGCAGATGATGGGGCCAGTGGCAAAGAAACCTGGCATCAGTACCTGGGCTGGCACAGGCGTGCCAGAGCCCACCACGGCCATGCAGATCACCGCAGCAGCATTCCTGTTTTCAAAAAACTTTTATAATCGGGGTCATCCAGATGGGCATGGTTTCAGGTGCTCATTTTAAACTATGATTCTTTTCTACAGCAAAATTGTGCTTATTCCAAAGCAAATGTATTTAGTATCAGGGCAGCAGGAATTTATTTCGTTTTATTTCTATAGGTATGATAGTGATACAATTTGCGTGAGTTTAAAATGTAAAACAGCACTTGCTCAGAGTATTTATTTTTAAAGGCAAAATTTTGGTTTTTTGATCTAATGTTTCAGGAGTGTAGAAGCAGATACAAAGCATGGGAGGGGGTGATGATGGTGGGGAGAAGAGAAATGTTATTTATGTACTTCACAACTGAAGTGATACACAGATGACTGTCTCAGTCTGGGGGGATCGGGGAAGAATATAAACCCATTAAGTCCAGGATCTAAAATTACCTAGCTGCACCACTGTCCAAGGCTAATATTTGGAGGAGGAGGAGGAGGCTCCATCCTTGTACATGGCATGTTATAGTCCCTGCCCCCCCCCCCAACTCGGAGCTTATGCCTAAATGTCAACAGAGGAGAGATAACACCAAGGGGATGAAATGCCAGAGGCAAAGGTAGCAGAAGAATATGTGTGATTCTGCAATTGCGTTGTTTGAAAGTACTGGCAGAGCAGTTATTCGGGTAGATGAGGAGGAGAAGGGAATCCCAGATGCATGAAAATGCTGCTTGGCATTGCATCCTTACTAAACTCCTCCCAGGTGACAGGTTGCAGGCAAGGCTAGGCGCTCTGTGTGTATTTATAGGCTTGTTTTTCTTCCCCCAAGAATGACCACAAACCTTAGGAATGAATGGCAGAAGGGAAGGTTGTTTGCATTAGCTCTTGCCAAGTTTTTACTGTTTATCTTCCTTTAAAATCAGCGACATAAACACTTAATCTCGAGTGTAATTAAAATGCATCCCCTGTCAGCTCCGCTGAGATGGAACTCTTGAGGCTGTTGCTCTTGAGTGTTTTCTGCTCTTGTGCCTTGGAAATAGAGTGTGGAAAAGTGGAAGGGAGAGGATTTTGGACCACACGAAAGGGGAAAGGTGCCGTGGAACAGAGATGGCAACGGGTTTCCCTCCACCTCTCCTCATAACTGGGCCTTGTCACCGGGATGATGGGGACAGCATCACTGTGACTGTTGAGCAATGACAGCAAGGGGCAGTTGCAGTAAGCCAGTCTTGCTAGGAGCAGGGAAAGGAGCAGGAGCAGCCCAGTCCCAGAGTGATGCTTGCCTGCCCTGCTCTTGGTTGCTGCACTCAAAACAGCTAGGCGAGAGGAGCAGTCCTAGCACAGGCTCAGCTCTTCTTCCTGCGTCCTCCCCTGCTTTCCCCTCCTCTTAATTCACCTTGCCCCTGTCTGTTGGAGTAACTTCCTGACTGTTAGAGCAGTACGACAATGGAACCAGTTACCTAGGGAGGTGGTGGGCTCTCCCACACTAGAGGCCTTCAAGAGGCAGCTGGACAGCCATCGGTCAGGGATGCTTTAGGGTGGATTCCTGCATTGAGCAGGGGGTTGGACTCGATGGCCTTGTAGGCCCCTTCTAACTCTTCTATTCTATGATTCCCCGTGTGTGAGTGGGAGAGCAAGAAGCCAGCCACTTTTGCCTGTCAAACGTGGCACCAGTAGTCAGTTTAAGGAACTCCATGTGGCAGTGGGCCCCTGCAGATGCTCAGCTGTACAGACTGTTCATGTTAGGCTAGTAATGAAAGCCAGTTCAAATGCATTGAAAAGATGTGCACTAAACTGCTGCCAGCTCAGAAACCTGAATAGATGCAGCAAAATACAGACTAGGCACTACATTAAATGCATAGCGTGACGGTGATCATAACCCTTAGTTTTACTTTCGTGTAAGCGTGGAGGCCCCGGATCTGGCCCGATTGGGTGGGCGCCATTGGAGCTTTTCTTCTTCTTTTCATCTCATGCTAATTTGGGGGAGGTTGTTTTTGTTTTGTTTTTAAAGCGGCTGCGTGGAAAGTTTTATCCCCCCTGGCTGTGCATGGCGGCCCCTACCTGCACAAAAGCAAAATAAAAAGTGTTTGTTTATTTATTTATTGCATTTTTATACCGCCCAATAGCCGAAGCTTCCTGGGCGGTCAACAAAAAAGCATTGATCACCTACATGCTACACATTGAACATAGTGTGTACTTAACCCCTTTCACTGCCCACTTTGGAAGACTGCTTCTTGAAAGGCAACTAAGAAACGCAAACATCGTCGTCGTCATCATCTTCATAGATCAAGAAAAGCTGCCATCTGTTTACCAGCCTTCAGAGAAGACGGCGAGCTTAACGGTTCTGCTGCTTGTCGTAGGAATAACGAACTGGTTCTTCTTACATGCTTCACGCACAAACTTCACGTATACAGTGGTGGAGTTTGAACTGGCAACAGTTAATTGTGAAACAGATCTTGGGGGCATAGTGGACTTTGTCAATGAAAATGTCAACTCCATTGTACCATAGTGGTGAAAAAGGCAAATTCCATTATTAGGGAAGAAGTTCGAAATAAACATATTACTGTCCTACTTGCATTGATAATGAAGCTGCAATTGAAATAATGGGTACAGTTTAGATGGTCCATCAAGAAAAGGGTATTATAGAGCTGGAAAAGGGCAACAAAAAATGACCAACAGGTTATTGTACCTTTCTTACAAGACAAGGGTAATGCTGATATTATGAGTCACTATTTATTCTGCCTGGCTTGAATTCATCCCCAGTCATCAGGGACAGATGAGTGCTGGAGGTGCAAAGAAGCACTGGATGGTGTCAGGCCTAGGAAGGAGGAGGAAGATGTCAGCACTTTAACCTTCATAAGATGCTTGATCCCCTGATATAGTAGTGTTCATGGATCTTAGGAACTGCTGCAGAAGCAGAGGAGTAGAAGCTGTCTTCTCCTTAAATGTCTCCCTATACACTCTTTATTTTGAAAGTCTGCTCAGAGTGACCTTTTGGGTGCCTCCCTCTAATAGGAGTATCCTCTCCTCCCACCCACAACCCGGCAAGCTTAATGGCGCTTCAATTCAAAAAAGCCTACTTCTAGAGTGTGGGAGAATCAAAACTACACACCCTCAGAGGAGCCGACTAGCTGTGTTTCTGCTGATGTTACTGTTCTGAGAATACCCCCTTTGAAGGTGGGTTATTCTGCTGCTGTTCTGCTTTTGGGGTGATTAAGACAATCCTCCAGCACCTGATGCAGCAGAATTGCCTGCCCCTGTTGAAAGCTGATTGGTCAGGGGATGGCGCTAGAGCAGTGGATCATGCAGAGATGCAGTGGGCCTCCTCCTTTGTGAGAGTGGGTTCTTTGGGTTCACAGGGCCTTTCGTTCATTTTCCATGGCACATTAACAGTTTGCTTGCAATATGTTAGGGAGTCTTTGCATGCAGTTGGGGAATTAGAGGTTTGCAGGCTGTCAGAGTGAGTAAACAACCTGATTGAGTTGCTGTCACAGAGCAGTACGTCAGAGTTAGAATGGAAGACAGATATGGCAAATTTTTACTCTGGCAAATTCAGCTAGTTCGTCAGTGATGAATGCAGGGTGGTGTGGAAATTCCTTAAGATTGTAATGTAATTTAAGTTAACTCTTACACACACATACTTGCACTTCTGTTTTAGAAAATGTATCATGTTTTACATCCCTCTTTATAGAAGCATATCTCCTATGATTTAGGCCTTCCTTAATTCCAGAGAAAATCTTCAGAATTTATTGTTTGATGCAGGTAAACTTTTATGTGCTGTCCATCAAATTTCCTGGCATGCAGGATGGGACTCATTGTATAATTATTTTTTATTGGAACTTTAGAAGTAATCAGATAAAGACTTCTTAGCTTAGACTCCTGTTTTGAGTTGTGATATGGGTGATGAATATAGACATTAACTAATGATTGTCATCTTTCGCTTTGAATTTTTTCATTCTTATATTTTGAATGATTTTTTCATTCTTATATTCTGACTGTTAGAGCAGTACGACAATGGAACCAGTTACCTAGGGAGGTGGTGGGCTCTCCCACACTAGAGGCCTTCAAGAGGCAGCTGGACAACCATCTGTCAGGGATGCTTTAAGGTGGATTCCTGCACTGAGCAGGGGGTTGGACTCGATGGCCTTGTAGGCCCCTTCCAACTCTACTGTTCTATGATTCTATGATTTCAAAGTCAGGAAGGTGAGGAGAAAAGGAAGGCAAGAGTAGTGCCTATAGTGGAGCAACATAAGAAGGGGCTGGATCAGGCCAGATTTGTATCTAGTTGAGTATTCTGTTTCTCGCAGTGGCCAACAAAATGCCAATGGGAAGCTCAGAAGCAGGGCATGAGAGCAGTAGCCCTCTCCTGCCATTCCCCAGTGACTGGTATGTACCTGAAGGTGGCATATAGCCATCATGAATAGTAGCCAGGGATAGCATCTTCCATAATAGCAAAACCTGTCTCCCCACAAAGCTCCCTGTGTGGCCTTAGTCTGAGAGAGAATCACCTGCCCCATCCTTCATAGGATTGTTAGGATAAAGTGTCCAGAACCTGGTTACACTGCCTGGAACTTGTGGAAGTAAAAGCAGGATACAAAATGTAATCGGCAGTGCAGAAGCAGAGGTTAAAACCACTTGCACACTGAAACATGAGCGAGAACAATCATAACATTATTAGCGATGTGCAAAAAATATGGTGTCAAGCATGGCACACCAGTGTCTTAAAAATAGTACCTGCCTGATGCTCCATGTAAATTGAATTGCACCCTTGAATGTGCCCCAGAATCCTCTGCAGTATGCAGTGATAACTAAAAAAAAAGTTGGAAAGCTACCATTTGGCATGCTTTGTATTCAATGATTTTTTTATGCTGCCCTGTATTAAAAATTTCCAGGACAGTTTTACACAGATTTTGTATTCCTTCATGTGAACATTTTAATGTGCTATATTAGGAGAAAAGTATTTTATTTTTTTGCATCTATATTTGTGTTCAGAAAATTTCTATTCCACATTTTGGCCTCCACAACAGCTTCCAAATTAAAACAAAGAAATATAATTAAAAAATAGTAAAAAGATAGAAATACAATGCAACAATCACATTATTCAAACAGCAGCAAAAAGGGGACATGAAACGTCATCGTTAGTTTACGTGACACTGAAGGAGGTTAAGGTCTCCAAATGAGTTAGAGGCATGGCGAAATAAGTCTTTGCTGTTCCCCCTAACACTCAAAAGGGGGTTGGGGCCAACCAAACCCAGGAGGGAGTTTCACAATCGGGATACTACTATCAACAAGGTTTGCTATCGTTCCCCCACCAGCTGCACTTCCCAAAGTGGTGGAACACTGAACAAGACATGTGCTCCCAAGTACACCCATCTAATAAATTCAGAACCTTTTTTTCACTCTAACCCTCCAGGTGTTGTTGGACTGCAGCTCCATCATTCCCTCAGCATTGACTATGCTAGCTAGGGCGGATGGGAGCTGCAGTCCAACAACACAGAATCATAGAATAGATTCATAAGAGTTGGAAGGGGTCATTTAGGCCGTCACGTCCAACTCACTGCTCAGTGCAGGAATCTAGTCTAAAGCATCCCTGAAAGATGGTTGACCAGCCTCTGGTTGAATACTCTGAAAGATGGCTGACCAGTCTCTGGTTGAATACCTCCAGTGACAGAGAGCCCACCACCTCCCTAGGCAGTTGGTTCCATTGTCTGACTACTTAGGATGTTTTTCCTGATATTTAACCAAAATCTGGCTTTCTGTATTTTATGTCCTACAGTCTTGGATGATAGAGAATAGGTTGCGGCTTTGTTCTGTGTGACAACCCTTTAGGTACTAGAAAAGTGCTATCATATCCCCACCACCACCACCGCCGCCAATCTTCTCTTCTCATGGCTAAACATACCAGTTCTTTCAATCTTTCCCAGGACTCAGTTTTACCCCCCTGATCGTCTTCATTGTCCTTCTCTGAACTGGTTCCAATTGATCTGCATCCTTCTTAAAATGTGGTGTCCAGAACTCGACACAGTAAAGGTGTGGCAGCTGCATCTGCCCCGCCCCTACTGCACGGGGCTGCTAGTTTGAACTTGAGTTGCGCGTAATGCAGTAAATCCCTGGAAAATTGAACTTATTTGATTGGAACTATACTGTCAGTCTTGGGAACATGCTGGTAGTACAAATGAATGGAAGCTGGGGTTGAAGCCTGAGGAGGCCGTTGGGCAAGTAGAGTGAGAATGGAAAGTGGAGTTGGGAAAGCCGTGGGCTTTCTGCAGTTTGCTGGCTACAAAGATGGGTTTGTTGGCAATGGTCATTAACAGGGGTTGTTTAGACTTTCCTTGGGATGCTTACTGTATTTCTTCAATTGTAAGACACCATCGATTGTAAGACGCATGCTAATTTCAGTACCACCAACAGAAAAAAAAAACCTAAGACACACCTGCGATTCTAAGATGCACCCCATTTTTAGAGATGTTTATATGGGGAAAAAAGTGTGTCTTAGAATTGAAGAAATAGGGTATGTAAGTCTCCTAGCTAATCAGCAAGCCAACCTGAGAGTAACCAGGAGAAAATGTTGAGAAAAGTTCAACACTCATTAGGTCTTCTTAAACTCTCTCTTCAGAGAACCTTTTCTAACATTGATCTGTCAGGTAATGGACCACTACATATCTGTCGGGGAACCCTTCCACACTCCAGAGCGTTCTGGGGAATGTTCTAGGTTGCACACTCAGTTCATGTGAGGTAGCATCCAGGCCTGTTGAGCTTCACAGTTGCTCAGCAGCCATCTTGTCCAGTATGAGTGGTGTTTGGCTCTTGTCGTGTTTCTCCTTCCCATTGACAGCTGAGGATACGGACTACTTGTCCAGTGGAAAAAAGATTGTGAGAATGTGGTTGCTGTGGTAGGTGATACCAGATATAGGATTGGGATGGGATCCAAATAGGAATAGGCTTCAGAACAGTATTCATCAGGACACCATTTTGGGAGGACATTTTTCTCTCCCCCTGCCCCCCAATCCCTATTTCCAAACATATGTGATTCTTCTTTGGGGGCACCACGCATATCACTGCTTATTTTGAAATAACCCCAGCAAATACTCCTAAAATTACGTTGTGGTTGCATGGGTTTCTTTTGCAATTTAACCTTTAATACAGCAAAGTGCATGCTTCTGTGCCTTCCTGTGGATCTTTTCCTTCCACCTCTCCCCCATTGAAACTTGAAATCTGTTTTGTTTTCAACTGTGTTTATTAACCCCAGGGCCTATATTCTGTCTTTTATCAGAATCTCCTCACTGGCTCACTTTTCCACTGTGAATTACTGGAATAGACAGCCTTGCATTTCATGCCCACCCTGACACCTGGTTCCTGTTGGAGAATAACCTTGTTGTAGACCTTGGCTTTCATGCCCTACTTTGGGGCAGAGTTTTGTAGCTGCTCTTCTATGGTTTTGCGTGTGGAGGAAACAGTGGAATGGATTGGAGGGGCCAGCTTAGCTTGGCCTTGTAGAAGGTCCTCTTGTGTTTTGCCATTTTGTTTTCTGCATTTGCTGTTTTTATAACCATGAACTTCTCCTTATTCTTCTCTTGCAGATGAGCTCACAGTGCCTGCACTTTACCCCAGTAGCCCTGAAGTGTGGGCGCCGTACCCTCTCTACCCAGCGGAGTTAGCACCTGCTCTACCTCCGCCTGCTTTCACCTACCCTGCTTCACTGCATGCCCAGGTAATTTATACCAATCAGTCACACCTTCACCCACGTTACCACCTGATCCTCTCCAGTGCGCACGTATGACTAACACTTGTCTGGCTAACAGGCACACCAAGAGAAATTAATGTTCACACCTCGATCAAGCTGACACATCCTCCTGGGACTACTGGGGACAAACTTAGGCAAAAGGACAGCACCCCACTGCCTGATAGAATCCTAAACACCTTTCTCTTCCTGAATAATTTCACTTCCATTCACTTGAGGCAATTAGAAATATCTTCTGGGTCTTTGTACACATATATACCCCCTTTGTATATATGGATTGTGCTTCCCAGACTTGCCTTTGCCATGTTTTTCCTTGATGTTCTGAGGCCAAGTTGGCTTGAAGTGGAGAAGGGCAAGGTGTGTGAGAGTGTGCTTGTGTACAAATATATACCTGAAGCCACTGAAGAGAGAGGTAGAGAAAACAATCTCCTATAGAAGGGCAAACGCAAAGCCTTCAGTGTTCCAGGAGGCAATTCATGGGGGGAACATGAGTGGCTATTTCACATACTTTCTAAGTCAGGGTCCCCAAACATTTTGGACCTGTGGGCACATTTAAGAGGTTGAGAAACTGCTGTGGGTGCCACTACGAAATGCGTAATCACTGACTAGCCACTTTGGCATCTACCTGTTGCATGTATGGATCTTAGGCTGCATCTTAATCAGCAAAAATTTTTGTTTCATGTCAGTTGGACACTGTGTCTCTAATTTGGCTGACTGCTGGTGGTGTGATATAGCTAATGCTACTTTTAAACATCTGTGCTGGCAGTGTCCAGTAGTTGCTTCTTTTGGGGAGGAACCGCTTACCTAGGGAGGTTGTGGGCTCTCCCACACTAGAATCCTTCAAGAGGCAGCTGGACAACTATGTGTCAGGTGTGCTTTAAGGTTGAGCAGGGGGTTGGACTTGATGGCCTTATAGGCCCCTTCCAACTCTACTATTCTATGATCCTATGAGTACTCACAGTGTCCTGTTCATGCATGACAACCCATGGTTTGTTTAAACCATGGATTTTCATTATTCAGAGTTAGAAAACTAGGAAGCATTAGGAGTGGAACCTCCTTGCCACTGAGTAAGCCAATCTATTGTAAAACCCTGCTGACATTTTGCACATGCACTTTAATAAATTCCAGCCTGATGAGTGGCTAGCTGTATCTGTCCATTGAGGAGCAGTTCATATGCTTCTGGGTTTTTTGTTTTTTCCAAATGTGGGAAGCATTTGCATAGCTTGGGAAAAAATGTAATATATGATGTTTCACCACAAGGATTAGACATCGTAGATGGGTCAGTTGAAAGTTATCTGTAAACACTATTAAGGGGATTGGGTGTTTTTTCCTGCAATCCAGTAGTTTTAAATCTAGTAGCAGGATGTTGGTCAATTTAGTGGGAACTGAGAACAGCTAAATACTGGGATAGTTTCCAGAAGAGACTGGGAATGGGGGCAGTTCTTCACTTAGAAATCAAATCCTGTTCTAAAAGAGATAACTTTTAAACTAACTAGAGTAAATATCACATCCTGTATCTCCAGATTATGTAACTGTCACGTTTTTTCTGGCTTTAAGAAATATGATCCAGTCCTAGTGTTTATAGTTTGAGAATTCTGTCTTCTGTATCAGCTGGATTCATGCACTCTTATATTTTATGACTGGGAAGGCCATGATCCAACAACTTGATTTCCTTCTGTACTGGGCAAGCATGAGAGTATCAAGTGGTTCTTCCTGTAGAGAGGAAATCAGGCTAGACTTCCTCTCTAAGGCCATCGCTAGACCTAAGGTTTATCCCTGGATCGTCCAGGGGTCAAACCTGTTCATCTAGGTGACACACAGGGGATCCAGTGCTCAGGCAGGGGTGAACCCTGGATGATCACGGGATAAACCTTCGGTCTAGCTGTGGCCTAAGATCCATCATCGGTGAACGCACTAAAAGCATCCAACATGGTTGAAGTTCAGTGGCCGGGGTGTAGGGCCCTTATAAGCTGCCCTGACCTCTCTAAAGGAAGTATGCAATAACATAAAAATCAGGAATAGAGGTTTAGATTCGTCAACTTAACAGTCTTTCGGAATTTAAGAAAGCCATAAAGACTGATCTCTTCCAGCAGGCCTACCCAGTTGAATTTAAAGATGCCTTTTTAATAATGTGCTGCTTTTAATAATGTATTAGTTTAAAATGTTTTAATTAGTCATATGTATTTTATGGTGTTTGCATTTGTGTTGTACCCTGCCTTGATCCAGAGGGAGAGGCGGTAACAAATAAATTTATTATTATTATTATTAATTATTATTATTGTTATTAGCTAAGTAAAGCTATTCCAGTGCACAACATTATCGACTGATTGCACCATCAATGTGCATAGTGCCTTAAGAGCAGAAGAGGACAGGTCCTTGCCCAGAAAGCTTACAATCAACCATCCGAGACAAGGAAACAGCAGAGGAAAGGAAAGGAAGTGGAGGCAGGGCTTAAATGGGAAGAATGTGAATCATTACACCTACTTACACTTAGTTACGGTAGCGCTTGAAGAATAGGGGGTTATGTCAAAAGCATCATAGGAAAGGTAGTTTTCAGGAGAGATTTGAGGGAGAGAACATGCAGGTGTTTTGGGACCTGGAAAAAAGGGGGTCACAGGCAGGAATCTATTGGTGAGTGGGGAAAGAGCAGAGCGATAAGTGGAGGCAGTTGGGAACAATAGATATTATATCTCCATGCCGCTACCCAGTGAATAAACAGCTGTCTAAGATCTGCGTTCAGGTGCTGGCAACAGTTAGGTTTGTCTTGTTGTCTTTGCCATGCTCTGGTGGAGTCAGAAAATACGATTTGAGAAGTGGCCATAGATCAGTGAGGGGGTGCTTCATATACAAAAGGTACTAGGCTCAATTTCGAGATACAAGTCTCTCAGGAAGCAGTAGGAGTTCAGTTTCATACGTGTAT
The DNA here is from genome assembly GCF_023053635.1 of Elgaria multicarinata webbii. Lineage (NCBI taxonomy): Eukaryota > Metazoa > Chordata > Lepidosauria > Squamata > Anguidae > Elgaria > Elgaria multicarinata. The sequence continues at coordinate 12,102,741 of NC_086176.1, forward strand.
ATATTTTATATCCATTTCAGGCTCAGGCTCGGTTCTGGGCTCATCTACAGTTGATGAAGCAGATTGCTTCCTAGTGAGTCAAAGTCCAGCCTCAGTTCTAGGACAGTCAACCTCTTTTTTATGTTAGGTTATATTACGTTATGTGCTTTTAAATTTTTATCTCTGTACTGCTGAATCGCGAAAGCCTTCTGGGACAGTTCACAAAAATTACAAAGCATAATTAAAAAAAAAAACCTTTAACGTACAACATTTAAAACAATTTAAACAGCTAAAAACAGTTACAATGAGATACTGAGACCTGATAAAACAACTGATGTTAAAATCCCAAACTCTTAACCAGGTTTTATACTTATAGTGGAAGTAGTTTGTCCAAGTGTATGTTTCTAAAAGCACACAGCAACTCCCTGTGGTTTAAATTCTATTTTTCTTGTCCACAAGGTAAAAAGTGATGAAACATTGGCTGTGACTTTGTTGTCACAGTGGTGTGTTCCCTGGTGAGGGCTGGCATTGTCTGTGTGTGGCTTTTGGGGGGGTCAAATTCTCTGAGAGCATCTCTACATTAAGGAAAAATAGCTACATCCTTACCAGGTTTTTTTTCCTTGGGTTTTTCCCTGTTCACTACTGGCTCCTTTAGACAGTGAACACATGATTTGCAATTGGAAACTTCCCTTCTGGGCAATGTTCCATAAAGTTCAATGAAAACGGCATCATCTTGTGGCAGAATTAATCCCATGATTATATTAAATACTGCATTATCTCCATTGTTTTTGTTTTTAAAGTGAAATTGTCGGGTAAAAGCTCGAGAGATGTCCCGGAGGTTGATGGCGTCATGTAAAGGACCTGCAAACTTCCATGAGTGACCAATCATGAGTGTGCAACAAATCGCTCATGTTAGAGATGCCCTGAATCAGTGCATCTCAGAGCTGTAGCTTTCTGAAGGAATGGTAGGCCTTGGCAAGGGCTTGTAGCTAAGGGCTTGGTTTCAGAGGCCAGTCCTTTGCTGTTAGGTGCATGAAGCTGTAGTTAATTGGTTGTGTGGTGTGTTTTTATTTCCTGTAGTGGTAATTAAATTTCGTTGAAATCAGCGCCACTATTTTAGTTTTCTTGTTCCTCATAGTTCACTACAGCTTCTTATAAGCTCCTATAAGTTACCATGTGGGGGACAGGATGCTCTTATTGTCAGTGTAACTGAAATTGTTTTTAATAGTATATTTTAATGCTGTGTTTTTAATAATGTTGTATGCAAACTGCTTAGGAATTTTATTATATTAAGCAGTATAGAAGTATTAATGATAAATAAGTAAAACATATAAATGACTTTTCCCTAAGTGGTTCCCACTCCGAAAGCCGATTCTCTTCTCTTGGTTCTATTGCTCGCATAGTTGAAAAGGCAAACTGCATTTTCAACATTGGCTCTTGCTTTCATGGTCTCAGGGACCACTTAAAAGTGAATCCAGGGTTGTCTGGCCCACAATTTTAAGAACCTATAGTATACGAACGGTGAAGCTGGCACGGTATTCTTTGCCAACACCTTGGACAGGCCAATTTCCATCCTGTTTAAGTTAAATGGGCTGCAAGTGGCGACACAGGGCAAGGCTGTAAAACACCAATCCAGGAATAGTGTGAGTGGCCACGGCCGTAGCAGGGGTCACAATGATGAATATTCTCCTTTGACCTTCTCTGGTCAGGCAGTGCTAATGTAACATACAAAGCTGGACTGGAAGAATAGAGCATGATTTGTGGAGGACGTGACTATCAATGGCTACTGGTCAACATAGCAATAATAATAATAATATAATAATAATAATAATAATAATAATAATAATTCTTACCTGCCTCTCCACTTGGATCAAGGCAGGGAACAACAATGAATATAAAATACATTAAAAACTGATTAAAAACATGGCATACATGATTAAAACATCCTTAAAACGTCCTAAAAACTATATGTTACCCCCAGGATCAGGTAATTGCTGCCTCTGGATACGAATTGCTGGGGTAGATGAGCAGGAAAGTGCTGTATTTGTTCCCAGGTCCTGCTTGTGTGAACAGTTGCTGACTAGTTAGGCCCAAGCCACGGCCTTCCCCTCCTCTTAAAAGAAATAAAAGTAACTGCTTGTAAACTTGGGAAAAATAAACGAGCATGTGAACCAGAGCTTGAGGGAAACCGTTTCTGACAGGGAGGAAAAGGAAAATTAGCTTCAAATAGAACACTATCTTTTATTCACGACTGGCAGTGGGGCGGACTGCGAGCACGAGGCTGAAAATAATCCCCCAAAGCTCCACACCTCTCCGGCAAAGTGGGAGGCAAGAATGCCAAGTAATGTATGTTCTGTCACAAGCACTTTTTCTGCTCACTGAACCTTGCTGCTTGGGACTGCTAATGGCCCCTGAGAGCTGGCGTACCCTAGTTAAAAATTAACAAACAAAGGGGGGAAAGTAATTAAATATGGATGGCGGTAATCGCTGAGGAGTACGTCTGGCCCGCACTGCTACACGCTCGAACACTCGCGCCGCGCAGCTCGGTACATCGCGCGAGTTTAGAAGAATTCTGTGGCGAGCATCGCTGGAAGGCTTCCGTGTTAGGCTCTTTGGGGAGTGGCAGGTCTGCTGCTTGCAGGGAGGGGCACATGCAGGGTGGCCCAGACCTCCATACTGCCCAGTGCCACACACCTGTGGCCCAGAACAGAGGAGCGATGGAATGCTGACTGGGCATCATGGATGCAAAAAAATTAGGTTGAGAAGCCTGACGCGTTTCGGCCTGTATTTTTTCTAGGCCTTCCTCAGGGGGTTGTAGTCTGCAGAGTTCTTCTTAACAACAAGATGCCTTTCATGGCCTACAATAAACATAAAAGTACAAAGTACAATAAACTTTGGATTGATTGAATAAAGACTGATCTCTTCCGGCAGGCCTCACTAATAAATCAGTGAAAGACATTTTGTTGTCAAGAACTCTGCAGACTACTTCCTACAAGCCCCTGAGGAAGGCCTGGCAAAAATACAGGCCGAAACGCGTTGGGCTTCTCAACCAAATATTTAAAAAATTAAAAGTTCAGCATTTTGAGAACCCGTTTCTCGCCCCCCCTTTTTTTGCACCTTTCTTGGATGCTTTTATTTATTTATTTATTTTATTAAATTTATATACCGCCCCACAGCCAAAGCTCTCTGGGCGGTTTACAAAAGTTAAAACAGTGAACGTTTCTCCTCCCGTTTTTGCATCGTGGAGGCCAAGCAGGAATTTAAAAGGCAGCTCCTTCTCTGCATCGCCATTGCAAAGGACAAGGGCTCTCCGTGAGGTAGTGCAGGACCCCTATTGATTCCCTTTGTGCTTCTACATATATTCGTAGAAGCCGTTGAGGAGGGGATGTTTTTTGTTTTGTTATTAATTGGAGATTGTTTGGCTGCAAGCAGAGTTCCTGTTGGGCTTGAAATTCTCCCTTTCTTGCCTTTTTCCTCTTTATTTTGCTTTTCCTTCTTGGACTTCTCCGTTTTTAAAGAACTGTGTCTTCTCAAACCTGCCACTTTTATGTCAGTTTCTCTTTTTATTCTTCCTCTTCCTTTCTGCTTTAAACAAACTTAATCCTTCACTGCTGAGCTATTCTAGGAGAGGAAACGAACTCGTCAAGGTTAGAATTTGCAGTTTCTAAACATTTAGCTAATGAGGAATATATATATATTTCTGATTTCCGCAGACCAGGCATATTATGGTACTTGGGCTGTGATTCTCCCCCATCCCAGGTCTACTTGGGTGACAAGAATTCCAGCTGGCTGGCTTCCTACTGATGCTGAGCATGGGGAGGTGGAATTTCCTGGGTAGCAGCTTTAGCACCCATTTTTCACATTCATTTTTGTAGCTAATGGCAACAGGTAAGCTACATCTTGCCTTTACCCTCTAGGAGTGATCAGGTCAGCATTGTAGCTTTCCAAGTTAAATTTGAAGGGAAAAAAACATTAGCTGCTGGACTGATAACATGTCAAGTAGAAGATGTATTCAATAGTTTATATTTGTGCTCAAATGCAAGTGCTCAAATGCAAATGAAGCAGAATCTGCACTAAGGGCCAAATCAGAAATATGCCAGAAGACCGCTTGTATTATATAGTTGCTGTTAGGAATAAAGCTACAGATCGTGTGTGCAGGAAAGTTTGGTTTGTTAAACCACTTTAGTCACTCCATGGCTCCAAGATTCATTCAAATAATGGCTCCCACATGTAACAGTAGTTTATGACAGTAGGCAGCAAATTTAGTATAGGCCAACATTTGTCAACCTGGTGCCCCTCAGATGAGTTGGACTACAACTCCCATCATCCCCAGCCAGCATAGGCAAAGTTTACAGCTTTAAAAAAATACTACTTTGTCCTAATTCCTTCAGTCAATGCCTCTGACTCAATTGGAGTCCACTAGGAGAAGAGTCTTTAGTGTGGTGGCCCCTTCTCTTCGGAATTCCCTGCCCCTCGAGGTCAGGCAGGGGCCAACACTATGCTGCTTCTGGTGCCTCCTGAAAACAACTCTTTTCCAGGAAGCATTCCTCAATTGACCAGCCACCACTTTTATTGGTATTCTGTTTTAAATTGAAAATACATTCATTGGCTGTTTTATTCCTTTTATCTTTTTACTGTTTCATTTCTATGTTCACCACTCTGGAATCTATTTTAGATATGGAGTGGTATATAAATATTGTAAAATAAATACATAAATAAATAAGCTCAATAACATATTTTGGGGGCTAGGTCAAAGCCAGTTTTGGCAAAGCTCCTATTCAAGAGCATTGGGCTGCAGTCAGTGGTTGTTGATAGGGCAGGCCATGTATCACTAATCCCAGTGTTGGAAAGGTCACGTTTAAATGTGTTGTGTGTTGTCTTCTAGTACTCCAAGCCACTGAATCCTAAATTGATTTAGCAGTTGTAGGATGCATCCAGCAGAAGATGGGAGAGCTGAACTCAACAAAGAGGTACTCTCTGTATTGTGAAGGTTTTGAGTTTAGAGCACAACAGCTTTGTGTATGCTGAACCTGCTAGTATGCCTGGATTAGCAGCAGTTGGCGTCCTGCATGTGTGAATTGCCAAAGACTACCATTCTCATTCAGTGCACCAGTAATCCTCCCAAAACACTTACACATTGTCCTCTTCCATAAAACCATTGGCAAGGCAAAGGGGACAGCTAATTTTTTTTAATAATAAAGGGCTTTAATTTATAGTTTAATTAAATCTTGGCTGATGAATTAAGGAGGGCCAGTTTTGTTATTGGTCTGCAAGTTAAAAGGGACAGTTGTCAGAGTTTTTTAAAGTGTGTTGGATTGGTGTGTTACTGTAAGGAGAAAATATTATCTTTCCTTTTTACAGATGTTGATAGCTGTTACTGGTTATCCCTTAGTATTTCAAATACACTTATATTGAAGTTTGTTTCAGTTTATTTGACTGATAAATCAGTTAAAAGGCAAATTCTTATTTTAACTGGTTTACAGCCCTAGAAATTGAGTTTGTGTTTGTCCATACCTATCAGTGAACTGTTGAAGCAAACGGAGACTTGTCTGAGACTCCAGAAAACTTTGAGGGTGCAATCCAGCCAAAGTTAGTGACGACTAAGGCGGTTGCTAGACGAGGCGTTAGCGCAATGTGAGGCCCGGTTTCCCTCCTGTGCATCCAGATGACGCACAGGGGAATCTGGGGTCAGGCCGCGCTAAAACCTCCCTTAAACCGGCATAAGCGAATTCGCCTGAGGCCGGGGCTGCAGAACGTCTAGCAGGGTCTGTGGCTTTTTGCGGCTGCTCGCTTACTCGCGAGTAGCCGGGAGAAGCCACGGACTGGGCACAGTGCTCATACGAGCGCTGTGCCCATCGGGCCAGGGGGGATTCCAGGGGGGGAGATAGGGGCCGCGGGGGAAGGCCGGACCCGGCAGGAGAGGGGGGAGAAGAGCGGGCATCGGGGATGGCAAGGGGGCGGGAGAAGAAGAGCAGGGGATAGGGCATCGGGGATGGCAAGGGGGCGGGAGAAGAAGAGCGGGGGACAGGGCATCGGGGATGGGGGGAGGGCGAGCAGGCAGGGGGGCATCAGGAATTGTGGGGGGGATCAGGGGCAGGGGGAGCGGGGGGGCTTTATTTTTTTTAAAAAAACCCACTTACCTTCTCCGGCGGCTCTCCAGCGCACATGGACCCTTTAACTAAAAAAAAAATGGCCGACGCCACGGGGCTTCCCTTTGCCCCTTCGCGTCTTACGTGTAGAAGCCGGAGATGGCGCGCGCTAGTTCTAGCACACCGTCGCCCCTCCTCCCTGCCGGCTTATCCGGCAGGTCTAGCAAGGCCCTAATTCTCACTGAAAACAATAGAATTGGACTTAGTTGTGACTAATGTGTGCTGGATTGTAGCTTGAATCTTTTGTCTTTATTGAGCGTATCAGGCAGGCAGACTCAGGGCAGGTATCACCAGTGGAACTTAAACATTGAATCTTCTATCACTTGGGAGAATTATGCTAACATGAAGTGGCAATCCAGTCCATAACTACATGAGTTGAATATAGATGTTCTACAGTTCGATGGCTATGGTTTTGGCTTTGAGTACATACTTTGCTTGCAAAAGCTCTCTGTTTCGATTTTTCACATCTTCAATTAAAGGGATTTCAGGACCAAACTACATGTGACATGGGAAATCTGTGATTTGTCTCCCAATGTCTGGTGCAAGAGTTTGAACTGGATTATTGGAGGGGTTAATCCAATCCTTCCTGTGCCATTTCACTGATTTAAACAGGCACACACACACACACACGCTATTAGCTGCAGTGGAGGGGGGGGGGAAGTCAGGTACATTGTATTACACAGTGAATGCATGACCTCATTCCAGGCTAAGTACAGAATAGGTCACTATGACAGTTTTAAAACATGAAGCATACCTGTGCTGTGACCCACATAAATTAGTTGATGGCATTGATTCCATTGATTCCGGTGGATTAAAGTAAAGTTGCAATTTAAAATGGGCTATCCTGGAGAATGATCATCACAAGAAATCATCTTCAAGAAACATTCTCTGATCTTAATTGTTTAACATTTTAATCTTGCTATACCATAGTTGTGTGCCAGTGTTAATCATTACAAAGTAGTGCTTATTAGGGCCAAACATTTAATACATTAATGGGATTTGAACTGGTGGTGACAAACCAGAAAAAGGAACTTGGTATCCTTGTGGATAATACATTGACCCAGTTTGTACATAACAGAAATTCTGTTTAATCCAGGAATCACTATGGCTGAGGGGGAGCAAGCAAACATACTACCTCCCACGTGTCAGTCAGTTCCACTTTCAGATAACAACCCAGTAATACATCTGAACATGGAACTCTCGGTGGTTGAGGGGTTAAACAACCCACAATTAATCCAGGAATTGCCCATGGCTTGCTATACTGGCTGGAGGATTATGGGAGTTTTAGTCCAACATATTTGGAGGGCACAAGCTTGGGGAAGGCTGGACTACCTAAGTTCTCCTTGGAAAGTTCTCCTTACATCCAGTCTCCCTCTGGAGCGATGCCCTCTCCTCCTCCTCTCCTCCAGGTCCAGAACCAGCACTACTCCTTTTGTAATGGCCTGATGGACCCAGAGCCACAATACTGTGTGTGGTCAAGGGGTAGGTGTCTCATGTTTATGTTTCTTCTATGTACTTCTGCAGTGAAAATGAGTGGGAAAGCGTCAGCTGATGACTTGGGAGGCTCCGTTTCTGTTCTGTGTGCCCTTTAAGGCTCTGTACCCCTAAAGCGTGAATAAGACAAGCACATGTTTGAAAACACTTGTGTCGGGCAGTTACATTCACCAGAGAGCCAAGACTCGCCGCGGTTCCCTGTTGAATCTACACTCCGTGGCAGGGGGTTGCGTGGAACAGCTCTGAGGCATTATGGGAGTTACTTGAGGTCTGTACAATCTCTTGGCCAGACATTTTGGGGATAAGTTTACAACAAAGGAGCAAAACCTCTTTTTCTTCAATTAATTTGTAGGCATGGAGTTTTCCCCTCTAGGGAACGAAGTCTGATGCTGTTTTTTCTAAACCTGTCCTGGTTTGCTGAGCAGTAAAAGGGTGTAGCTACTGCCACTCAAAGATCAGTTTTTAAATTACTTTGTTTTTCTGGTCACTCGTTGCATCTTTCTGCTGGCCTCGGGGTGCTCTGCTTGCCTGCTCCTTTGAGGGCCCATCAGAAGCAACGTCTTCGTAAATCAATAAAGAAGGATGTGTGTGGTGGTGGTGAGGTGACGGCACTACGTCGTACTCTTTCTTTGGTTGCCGGACGAAGAAAGGGGTGGGGTGGAGACAGTCTGGAAGGGCCGCCGTGTTCAGGATCAGTTGCTGGGAACTCTTTCCCTAGTCATGTGTGCCTGGCGTCATCATGACTGTCTTTGAGGCCCCACATGAATCCATGCTCTTCACCAGAGCTTTTAATGGCGCTCAAGATCCTTGTTGTGCTCTGCTTCTTTATCTGTCTGTGGGGGGTGAGACGACAACATCTGCTTGGCTGTTTTCCTGGCGTTTTAAAATTAGCTGGGTTGGATTTTGTTAGTTTTGTAAGTTGTCCAGAATGCTTTTCAAGTTGAAAGGCGGGATAGAAACATCTCGAGTGTTCATTTGCTGTTCATTATTATATTTACATAGGACCCATATGTTTATAGCTTTTAGAAATTAACCCTCTATACAAGTGTGTTTGAAATTAGATACCTAACCACAATGTGACTTTGAATTCAGTAATGGCTGCATCCTTCAGAGCAAGAAATGATTACTTTCACATTAGTTAGAAAAAGAGGAGATGGAAGGGGCACGGCTGAGAGAGAACTCCTTCCTGGGGTGAACTGTCCAGTGATCGATTCCATGCAAATTGCATATGCAGGACTGCTCTTGAAGTTCTGAAATTCAGTCATCGTGAATGTCTCCATCACTTAGAGAGCAGTGACCTCCAGGTTAAGTAGAGCTGATCGTAGTTCACTGAAAAAACAAGTAGGGTGTTATCATCTGTTTTAGAACGGATTCTCTGGTGAAGTCTCGCTGTTTTTTAAAAGTAAAACCTTAAAAGGGCCTCTGTGTTTACTGAGGCGATGCATGAAGTGAGTTCTGTACAGCATAGTATGTTGGCAGAAATTCTTGCAAAAACCGTCCATGTCAGGTGAGACCATGCATCTGCCTCTTAGGTGATGGGAGTGGGGTAGGAACTAGAATAAGTAGAAAAACAATAAACAGTGCTGAAGGTTCCCCCCCCCCCCACACACACACCCATAGGAGAAGTTCTACTCTTTAAAGTACTTGTTTCTGCCATTTTCCTCCCCATTCCAGGTATGCCTGATTGCTCTGCTGAACTTTGAAATAGTGACTCTATCAGCTCCTCAACCTGGTGCCCCCTAGATGTTTTGTACGACAACAGATGTGTTGTAGTCCAACATACTGGCCCAGCACTGGGTTCTGTTTTAAGACGTTTATTTACTGGCTCATTGTTACTACTGATTTTTTAAATTTTGTTTTTAAGTACTGCTTTGTTGTTGTGCCTGTTGTTTGATTGTTAACTTCATTGCTTTGTCAGCTGCCTTGAGGCACCTGCAAGAAGGTGGGATATACATTTCAAAAATATAGAAATGCATAAATATATACAAATTATAAACAGGGTTCATCTTGCGGTTTGGAATTAGAAGGTGAGTCCTGGTCTGAAAAGATTGAAGACCATGATGGTTCTCAAGGATTTTGGCATTTTCAGATTCTTGTCTCTCACGTTTGGTTTTCTGTCATTTTCAGATGCGCTGGCTCCCTCCCTCAGAGGCTACTTCTCAGGGTTGGAAGTCCCGTCAGTTCTGCTGAATACTGTGTAAGTGGATGGGAAATAAACTGCTCTAGATTATCACTAGGGGGAGTGCGAAGGCTGCTGTTGCTTCTCTTTTCTGCTTCATGTTTGGGATTGATGTAAGCAAGGCCTGGGACTACTTCCATCCTCTGCTTCTCTTGTAGTCGAGGTTAGTTTTTCCAAACTAGTTGCTAAACATTGTCTTCTCCTACCCAGCCCCACCATCTCCTTTCTGAGAGAAACTAACTTCCAACTCTCTACCAGGAAAGAGTTCTGTAGTCCTTCTTCACTCAGTGCACAGTTATGGAATTCACTACCACAAGATGTGGGGATGGCCACCAATTTGGATGGGTTTAAAAAGGGGTTGGATAAATTCCTGGAGAAGGTTATCAACGGCTACTAGTCCTGATGGCTATGTGTTATCTCCAATATCAGAGCCAGTAAGCCTATATACACCAGTTGCTGGGGAACATGGGTGGGAGGCTGCTGTTGCACTGTGTCCTACTTGTTGGTCCCTGATCAACTGTTGGTTGGCCCCTGTGTGAACAGAGTGCTGGACTAGATGGACCCTCAGTCTGATCCAGCAGGGCTCTTCTTATGTTCCTAAGTTGCAAACCTTTCAGAAAATATGTACTTAAAATAAGCAGTGTCGAGGCGATGTATTACTGCCTTGTTATTAGAGCTTTAGTGCCTTTTCAAAACTGGCAAGTGTAAGGAAGTAGAACTCTTCGTCTTTTTAGCAAACACAGATAACAGATCTATTTTTTTCAAATCTAACATACTTCAACCTATTCGGGTTGGTAGAATAAACTTTAATTCAAAACACAGGTGGTTTTGTGTTGATAATGGCTGCTTTGCAACGTTGTGGAGCAGCCAAAGCTTGTCACAAAAATAAAATTGTCTGTATGTTCTCAGTGTTGCAAATCCAGGAGGGTAAGATCCAGTTCCAGCTGGCTGTGGGGAGTGTGAAACTGCCATCCTAAGGATCCTTCTGCTAACGGGAACTTGGAAATGTATCCCAGGTTGCATTAGCATGTATTTGCACGGCTCATCATTTGGGCTTCCAGCCTACTCGCTCTCCATGATTTGGCAGCTTTAAAGCTCCATCCGACGAGCGTTTTATTGCACGCTCATTACTGGGCACTCACAGAGTTTGCTCAGGTCTCTCCCGTGGTGTTGTCTGCCTCGTGTGCGCCTTCCGCCCCTTCTGGCCTTCCTCTTGCAACTAAAAAGCCCCTCTTTAAGTCTGATTTTTTTAAAACTTGGAATTGCTGCTCTCTCCTGCTGTGTACAGGAGAAGCAGCACCATTAGAACTGTGTACTTCCTCTTTTTTGAAAGAGGAAGTAACTTGAGGAAGGAAAACACGGGCTGAGAAGGGAAGGTAGGGAGCGTGTTAACCCCCAGTGTGATGGAGCTATTAGTCTGGTAGCCCCATGGCTCTGCACTGTGGATGGGGCCAGGGTGTCAGGTATAATCTCCACATCTGGAGGGAGATGTGTTTCCTTCCGTTCTCAGGAGCTGTGCTGTGCTACGCCGATGTATTTGGGCTTTGGTGGACATGAGACCTACCCAGTGCCTTTGCCATGCAGGGCCTTGGCTACGTTTGGGGGCTCACTGCTCCTGAAATGAAAGATAGAGCAATTAAAGCATGTGTATGGTATATGTTTTCAAAATCTGTTTTCAAGTTATGAGCCCTTCCACCCTAAATCCTGGGAATTTGTTTTGTGAGAAGCTACTAAGGAGATTCTTTACGTTGCTGGTTCCGGTCATTTACATTCTTAAATTTCCATGATAATTCGCATGATCACTTTATACCCCCTTTCACTGAGGACTATGAAATAGTTAAACATTTGTTCTAAGGATTTGTTAAACTTAAGTACTTGTTCATGTGAACATGAAACGTCTTCAGGCATTTTAAACTAGATAGAGTTCTTCTCAGAATATCTCTTGGGTGTTCAAGTTTCTCCCCATGGGGAGAAAATAACTGAAGAACAGGACTCTATTTTATTTATTTATTTATTGCATTTCTATACCGCCCAAGAGCCGAAGCTCTAGCTTATTCAACCTTAAACTCTACCTTATTCAGCTATTTATATTTATACCCAATCAGTCTGATGAATGGAGGGTGGGGTGGGGTGGGGATGTGTCAGCTGACAGGAGTAACTGTTAAAATTAAATCCTGACACCATAAATCATTAAAATAAAAGATTGTTAGCACCTAGCCAGCAGTTCTAAAATCTACAGCCATCAGACGGTTTTAAAAACGTTGTAAATACAAGAAGTTTTGACTTCGCTGCATAGAAATCTGTAGTGAACTGGCCAAACAGGCCTGTCTAGGAAGGGTTTTCCTCAAGGTGTCACAACCCAAAAGGCCCTGTTCCTTGTTATAGTTGTCTATCTTGCCTTAGGTAGCAGCTTCTCTTAACAGAGCCTCATTTGAAGGTTGAATTTAAATATGAGGCTCAGAAGATTAAAATATGAGATAACCCATCACCTTACCTCCATTCTTTTCGGGGAGTAAATAATGCCTTCACAGTAGAGCCCACTTTGTTACTTTTCCCTGTGGTATGTTGGGGAGAGGTTATGTGCCAGAGCCCAAGACCCAGACCGCTTGAGAATTCTCTTCATCGTTGGAACTGGCCCAAAGTCTGACTGGATAGTTCAGTGTGTGGTAAAACTACCTAAGGTTCATGTTGCATAAACTACCAACAGCTCTATTGACCCTCTGAAAAGAGAAACAACGAATATGCAGCCTCTTGCTGCGTTTCTCCAAAGCTAAAAGGAGCTATACAGCCATCATCTTCCCTGCCTACTTTTGTCATTTTTAGCCAAATAAATCTGTTTTTAAAAATTAACGAAAACTTCACTGACCGCATGTCAAGGTTGGAGAGTTGTAAATCAAGCACACGCACGGGTTTATTAAAGGGCAAGGATTGTGAGGATGAAAGGGCAGGTCATAATACTGCAGAGGAAGCCAGTAAGGACTGAGGCTGTGTGGCTGCACAGATTGGAAAGAAGAATGGAGTTTGTCCCCTGCAGAATTGAATGTTGATCCTGGTCCCAGGAGGCCAGGTAGAACTTCAAGCCCCGTGCTTCTGATTACTCTAGGCAGTAATTTTCAAGTTTTCTATGGACAAGGGGACCTTTTTCATATCAGCCGACCTGCCCTGAAGCCCCTGTGCATTGCAGGGGATTCTGGAGCATGTACTAAGGTTCACACTCAGTTCCAGCCAGGATGTTCTCCAGCTATACCTGTTGGACTTCATCATTGCACTGTGCGGACTGCATGCCCCCTAGAACATTCCCGTACTCTCTGGTTGCAAAAGTTGATGAGTGGAGGGCAATGTGTTGTTCAGGAACAACCATGCATACTGAAAGTGAGGTTGGGTGCTGAGGTATCATGGCTGTGCAATCAGAATGGAGCTATTACGAAACAAGAGGGAGGTGTCGGCAAGCTTGCAGCAATAGAATAAAAATTAGGGGGGAATCCCAATGGTGGTGAAAAAGCCCCCCCCTTCACCTAATGAGGACTAAGCATACTCAGTAAACACACAAATATGGTCTGTGGCAAGTGAGAAATGGATAATGGGTGGGAGGAGGAATGGAGTGGGGCATGACTGGCTGGGTTGAACACTGTGAACAGGAAGACATGATGCTGCCATATTTTCTTGCAGATCCTATTTGTCATGCACTATTACCAATTTCCTCATTGAGGAGCCCCTGATAAGCTTCTAAGAAGCCCCAAGATTCTCCAGAAGAGTTTTAAGAACCAGGTCTCTGGAGCATCTCTTGTGCAGCTTTTGCTTAGCCACAAGCTGAGCGACCAGCAGGGCAGACATTGTCATCTCCGTTGGTGGCTCAGCCTGACCAAATCAGGCTGGCAGGAAAGAATCCTCAGCATCACAGAGGCCCTCTGAGTTCTGGGGCCAAAGAGTGAGAACAAAGTGTGGGAGTGAAGACTTGTCATGTGCGTGAGATGGGTCAGTCTCAATAACTGCTTAATAGGGTTGTTTGAATTTTAAGGATATATGGTGGTAGTTAGCGTGTACGTTGGCACAGATAGAAAATACCTTATTTACATGCAGTATTCTGTTGAGAACAATTAGACAAAGACCAACGTGACCATGATAAAAGCAGGGGTGGAGAAAATCTGCAAAGATCTAGAACTTCTGCAGAGACATTTAACAAAACAACTCACAAAACTTGAACAAGAGTCAACGAAAACAGAAAGACAATGACCTTGGTTCCCAATTGCAGAGGGAAAGTCAGGACAGACAGGATGATGATGAAACAGGTCTTACTTCCTGTCCAGACCTCTGCCACTGCTTGACAAAAACAGATTAGCGGAAGGCTCAGCAAGTTGGGCCCTGAGCCCAATTCAGCTGCTAAAGAGGAATGCGCAGGGCATCACAGCCAGCAAGCCTCTTGAGAGGAGGAAGGTCCTTGGCCCGTGATTTCTTGCTCCCATCTCAAAACCTTTCCTATGGCAAAAGGCATGATTTTTCTTTCTATATTGGGTGGAGTGGGGAAGAAGCGAGTGACAAGATGAAACCGCTTGGAATTAGGATACCCTAACCATCAGTGAAGACTAGTTGGCTCCAATGTCAGTGGGGCAGTGCATCCACTCTGGGTTCCTCCAGTCAGGGCTCTAAGGCCTCAAAGCACCTTGGGTAGTTATTTGAGAGTTCTGACTGAAACCCAGAATGGATTCACTGCCCTACTGACATCAGAGCCACCATCCTCCACTGGTAACCATCTCTCAGATAATCCTGCCGGTCAGCTTGGGAGGGCCTCTTCTGTGCCTTGCCCCCATCCAAGTTTCAGTTGGCAGGAGTGTATAAGAGGGCCTCCTCCACAGCTGCATCCACCCTTTGCCCTAGGAGGGCCATAAGACCACCACCTTGGTTGTGCTTTACCACTCTTTGAAAACCTTCCGCCCAGCTCCTCTGACTGGCTGGTTTTGACTGGTTCTCCTTTTCCTCTTTTTTCCTATGACTATGATTTTATTAGCTAGTGTGCCTGTTTTGTTTTATTGGTTGCATGTATTCTGTTAGCTGCCTTGGGGGCGGGGGCGTCCAATGTCTGGACAGAAAAGCAGATTACAAACGTCCGAATGAATGAATGAATGAATGAGGAAAATGAAGAGACAGCCTCAACAGTTTCTTTTTATCCTGCACTTCTTCCAAAGAGTTTACTATGATGTACATAGTCCTTGTACTGCCAACCTTCCCCCCACCCACCCCAGCCTAATTTTCCTTGTCAGGTAAGTTAGGGTGAGAGATCGCAATTGGTTCAAGGCCACCTAATGGCCTACTCATGGCTGAGTAGGAAAGTCCTGTCTCTCCCTGGTACCATTCAGCCTCTGTGTCAGAGTACTACTTCAAAGACAGATTTGACTAAACTGAATCCCAAAAGATGTCTCTACTACTAGGCTTGCATTGCTCCCTTCTAGAATCTCAGATGTGTGATACTTCCTCCTCTTTTTAACCTGATAAACAGAAGCTATAGCATTTGAAGGTAGATTATGCTAATGAAAGTTAATCTTTATGTGCAAAACTTGCAAAGGGGGGGGGGATTTAGTTCCAGCATCTTAAACTTCTGTTAATCCTACATCTAAAATCTACCACAAACTGGAGAGCATGATTATACTGGTTGTGTGCCATGGCAGCCATCACTTTCTATTCCTCTGCACTGGGAATACGGCCACTGCTTTCTAGTCATGGGAAGGTAACTGTTATATTTTGTAGAATTACAATGGTTACCTGATGGAACCCCCATGTTCCTAGCTGCAATACCCCAGCTACAGTATTCCATTGTATTAGGAGTGTTAATCTAGCTGTCATACTATCTTCCATTTTATTCTAAAACTGAGCAGTACCCATCACTTGCCCTCAAGGGATGTTTTGAAATTGCTCAGCTTCAAGGGGTGTGTGATAATTAACATCTACGTTAAAGTGAGCAAAGGTGGTAGCTCTCCAGTTTCAACAACCTTCTTTCCCTACCATCAAATCAGCTGTTTACTCTTTTTTTAGACCTCATTGTGCATGATTAACAGTAGAATATAATGAATTGTGCTGGGTTTTTAAAAATTATTATTATTGCATTTATACCCCACCTTTTTCCCTCCAAGAAACCCAAGGCGGTGTACATAATCCTCTCCATTTTATCCCAACAACCACCCTGTGAGGTGGGTTGGGCTGAGAGTCTGTGACTGGCCCAAAGTCACCCAGTGGGTTTCCATGGCTGAGTGGAGACTAGAACCCGGATCTCCCAACTCCCAGTCCAACACTTTAGCCGCTACACCACACTGGCTCTCCTTTAACACTCAGCAAGTGCCATTTTCCCTATACAGTGATTTTATTTTCTACATCTTAATGTTCATCTGTCATTGTAGAGAAGAGTGAGCATGCCAATAAGTTATTTTCGTACCAGCATAGTTGTGAGAGAGACATGTGTGCAAAAATGAGATTTCAGTACTTGTGGATTCCTCTCCAACCTCCTCCAAAATAAGGAGCGTTTTGACCAGAAGAACTGAGATGCACAGAGAGCCATATTTGGGAACCGTTCCCTTAGCACAGTGGTTCTCAACCTGGGGCACTCCAGATGTGTTGGACTGCATCTCCCAGAATGCCCCAGCCAGCAGAGCTGGCTGGGGCATTCTGGGAGTTGTAGTCCAACACATCTGGAGCGCCCCAGGTTGAGAACCACTGCGCAGCATCCTGGCTGCTTCAATAGCAAAACCACAGTGGAAAAAGAAACGCGCTAATGTACATTATGCGCCCTATTGTTCCGTATGAACCTTGAGGGATAGAGAAAGTAATAAGATTTTCTTTTAAGTGCTGAGACCAAGAGTTGGATTATTTGCATGTAGAGTTAGTACACGAGCGGCCTGCTTACCTAGCCATGGAACATTTCTGTGGGCAAGCGCTACTTCTGACTGCTGCCACATCTGTTCCTACTCATTTGACTCACAGGGTCTGGCTAGGAGGATAAAATGCTCCACCTCAGTGGTGCCCAGCAGTTGGAGAAATAGGAGTACAATTCATAGTTGACCAATAATGGCACAATTTAGCTTACATTCAGCATTTTTGCTGATTTAAAATGTAATTTCAGCTTTCCCATTGAAACACAAGGAATGTTAACACCCTTAATTTCGGCTGGAATATTCCGACTTTTGTTTCATACAATAGCTAGAAGAGTTAAAGCAGTACAGAATTACCCACAAGTTGAGACAGTGCACACTGTCCCCTCTCAGATGCTGTAGGCCATCTTTGTGTCTGCACTCCGGTTCACTGTGGGACTCAACAAGTTACCTGTCCTAGCCTAGAAGGTCTTAAATGGAAAGATTAGCCATTGATAAACCTCTTCTCTATGGATTTGCCAAATGGGATTTCCTCCAGAGGCAAAATGCTTCAGAAATCCTACTGTTGCAAGTGGGAAGCAACAGAGGAAGAACCCTGGCCTTGCAGGCCGCCTAGAAGCATCTAGTTGGCCACTGTTGGAAACAATAGACAAGGGCTGGGGGTCGTGGGGGGGGGGGGAGCAGTGATGTGGGGTAGAATTGTTTCTAATGCTTTGTTTTCCATGGGATTTTTTCCCCATTTCACCAGTTCATTGGTAACTATGAATGGGTGGCAATTGTAAATACAGTATTACGCAAGCGGGAGGTTCAGGTTGTAGAAGAGTAGTTGTCAACATACCATGCACAGTTCTTCAGTTGCTGACATAGTATGTCATTAGTTTTCAGTACCTTTTTAAAATTAAATTTAAACAAGATAAGGGAAGTACCCACGATCGTCTTTAATTTTTTACAAGTATTTTTACATAATATAACATTCAAATCATATCAACTGTGCTTTCAGGTCAAATATGTGTGTGTACTTGGACACAGGGTACTTTTTTTTTAAAAAAAAAAAGCGTTTACACAAGTAAAATAACCATGCCAAATTTGATCACTCTGTAGGGCATAAGAAAATTTTCCAATGCAAATAACCCTGTACAAATTTTCTGGAACACCTACATCACTGTGTCTCTGGGCTGTTGTCAGATGAGTGAAAAGAGGCTTCTAATTATTTTTATTACCATCGTCATTATTAAACAGATCAGGAGCATCAACTTCTGAAAATGGGAAGGGTTCTTAAAACAATACTTACAGGGGTTCAGCATAATTGGGACTTTGGTAGCTCGTGAGTGTTCTCACCCTCATCCCTTGGCTGAACTGTTGCTACTACTGCATCCTTGGCATACATGGTGCTCTTGAAGCTTGAATAAGCGGGAAGACTGCTAAGGAGGTGATGTTAGCCAAGAAGAGAACAAGGGAGGGAAAGCCCCAAAAGCAAAAGGGCAAAGTCTGCACACTCTTCAAAGCTACTGTCAAGAACCAGGGCTCAGTACAGTTTCATCCTGAAATTATAACACCTCTCACATGGACCCAGGTCAAACCAATGCTTCTATTCCTGGCACGCAATTACTTCAGCTACAGTTAACTTGCAGCAGATTTTTGTGTTGAGCTTGTGAGATGTCTTCAATCTCATGCATGAGATTTCTCCTATATGGAGATAATCTCCACGTAACACATACGTTGGTCAAATATGAAGCATTGTGTGAAGACTTCATTTTACTGTGGATACCTAGATTGGGCAGCTTCTGGTTTTATCACTTGTCTATTCAGTGTACTCAAAGAAAAGAAACTATGAATTTTTGTAAGTTACAATGTAGAGATCTCCAAGTTAAGAAAAATGTCATGTATTAAAGTAGCTCTTACTGGATGGCCTTGGGTTATTCACTATCTCTTGCTTTCAGGTATGGGGAATAATGCTGGCATATAAATACAAATGTAAAACTTGTTGCAAATATTAGTTAATTGTGATTTAAACTTTATAGACTTTTCAGAGGAAGATCATGGTGGTATTTCTGACAACCTGTCTCTTGTTGGGCACCTACCTTGTTGCCAGTTGAAAGAGATTTCATATCCACCCTTAATAGCCTTGGAGGTGGTCCTTGTCATATTACCCGTTACATTTGAAAGAAGCTTTAGAGTTTCTGATGGTGCGTGTATCTTCCTGTCACAGGTACCAGGTGTGTGATGGCGGCTACAATCTGTCTTGTGGGTATTAATGCATTCTTCCTAAGTCGCTACTGGTATCTTACCTTCATCTTCAAAGTTACAGTGTGGTGGGTAAGTCAAGGCCCAGTCATGAAAATAACCTTTAATTTGGATGAGCTGAACAGTCTTAATAGCTAAGTATTAATTACTATTAATACTATTTTCTATTTTTCAATGGGGAGCGGTATATATTCTAAATAAATAAATAATAAATAAGTAGTGTAAACAAAGGGCAGTATCCTATACTGCTGCTGCACACCCACTTTTTCCATTGTAGGAGCCAAAGCTAGCACAGTGGTTTGTAAAGCAAGCCCTGAAATGAGCAGAAATGCTCATTTCCATAACAGGACACTTCTGTAGGCCTGCCCCTTTCAGGAAACAAACATTTTTGCTTGTTTCCAGTTCCTTTACCAAGCAGTAACTCCACGTAGTACTAACAACGGGTCTCACTGGCCTGTGAGCAAGATCAGATACTGCTCCATGGCCTTGGACCCTCCCCTTTTTTTGTCATGATTGTTGCTCCAGAGCCACTGCTGAGTAATGTGGTTTCTATGCATTTTTCTTAGCAGAAATTAAACTGGCGATGCTAGTCAGAAACACCTTGCACGGAGACATTTTGCCAGAGGCACTGTGCACCACCAGTTTACTGCTATTGGGTTATTAATATATAGCATAGCTTCTGAAGGCCTTTGTTAGCTCTGCAAGTGCTTGTGCAAGGTTTGGCTGCATTAAGAACTTCGCTTGGTTTAGTGCCTGAGCTGAAACCTATTGAATTAGCAAACTGCTAACGCCTGATGTAACTTTTTGTTTTAGAATTGTTTAGATGCATACCTCTCACTGCCAAGGCACATATTCAGACATTCCCCCAAGAAGCCCATGTATACAGTGATTGTCCTGGCAGTGAAACAGGAATGCATTAAGTCACTACTTAAAAGCAGCACTGATGGGCATTTTAAAGCCATAGATTGTAGAAACTCATAATACCTGAACAACCCTCCGTCTAGGTGCTACTGAATGCTTGGTTTTACTGCACTAATTCAGAAGAGCAGCAAATGTACATGGTAAAACAGAACAAATTTTAAAACTGTTTAGAGAGACAATTGCCTGTTGTTGTTGTGGATTGGTTTGAATAGTTCCATTCTTGTCTTGGGCGCTTCATAGCCTTTTAAAAATTCTGCTGTGTTAAAAAAAATGACTGTATCAAGCATAACCCAGTTTTTCACTAGTTTTCCTTTTAGTTGTTAGTTCCCCAGAGGCCTCCGTTGGCTGCTGCTGAAAATACGATGCTGGCCTAGATGGAGGCTTGATTTAATTCAGCAGGATTCTGTTTATGTTCCTCATGACAATCTGCAGGGGTCAGAAGCAAAACGAGCAAAGCCACAGAGCGACGCTTCCCCTTTCACTTCATCTCTTGTATTCATTCTTTTGATTGCAGTACCGAACACAGCTGCATTTGTGTGCAGAAGTTGTAATGTAATTTGGAAGCCTTTCAAAGTCCCTTAAGGAAAGGGAATGGTTTGCAAAGAACAGGCAAATCTAAACAGAGGCTCACAGGACAACAAAGTTTAAAAATCCCTGACATGAGCTAAACAATATACATAGCTTAATCCCTCCTGTATTCTGTTGTGCTCTATGCTCACACATTGTTCTTTGGCTTTTAAAGGTTCTTTTCTAGACTTAGAGATGGCCTAGAACAGGGATGTCATGTATTGGTTGCCCAGATTCTGAGGTGGGCAGAATGAGGTGGGTCACACCACTTTTCACTGTCTTACCTGATTTAGCAAGGTTCTTGGCTATGTTCGCATGGAGGACCCTGTGCCTTATGCTTGACACCCCTGGGCTAGGGGGTTAATTTGCTGTGTTTTGACAGACCTACATCCAGAGGTATTCCAGTCTCTCCCCATTCCAAAAGCTGGATAGGTTCCCCCGCCCCTAATGGATGTATCTTCTTTTTCTTACAGGCTTGAAAAACCTCACACAAGCTTGGATTCCTTCAAGACTTTGCCACAGCCTCTATCACACATCTGTTCCTTAGAAATAAAAAAAAAAATATTGAGTAGTAATAATGCGTTCCTCTTCTACACTGTATAAAATTTTAAGGAAGAGTGCAAATTCTAAAAAGCATGAGTGAACATCTGGTTTGAAAAGGTATTTTCAAGCAAAGCAAGAGATAGAACAAGTATTTTTATACCAAACATTGTAAGTAGAAGGATCTTACGCTGGGTTGGATCGCTGATTATGTGCTTGACTTTTGAATGCCTCTAATTAAGGTATCTCTTTTCCCTTATCCTTTTAAGCTGCATGTTCAAGGCATGTTTTTAAATCTTGTTCAGATTTCTAAAATTGTATTGTTAAAATATATAGACATTTTGGTTATCCTAGCTGGGAGCCTGAGATGATGTATGTTGAACATATGAAGTGTTCCTGTGGTACATGTACATGTTTCTCCTAATTGTGCCAAATCATATTGAGCAAGACAATCAGAAATACAACCTTTTTTTTTGTAACTTTGGGATTTGTTAAAACTTGCTGTGCTGCATATCAGCAGAGTCTTGATAACTGGTTCAAGCTGTATTTTCTCTATGCGATGGCATACTTGGATACACAACTGCATGGAAAAAGCACTAGTACACAATAGGAAGCCAGGGAGAAATTTAAACCAATTTCTGTGATGATCACAGCTGGTGATCACGATTACGATAATGGTTGCAGCTGTGTCTGCATACGGCTTCCATTCAGATAAACATGTCTCAACATGCAGCTGTGTACACAACTGCATGGAAAAAGCACTAGTACACAATAGGAAGCCAGGGAGAAATTTAAACCAATTTCTGTGATGATCACAGCAGATGATCACGATTACGATAATGGTTGCAGCTGTGTCTGCATACGGCTTCCATTCAGATAAACATGTCTCAACATGCAGCTGTGTACCTTATAAAGAAGAAGTAGCTACTTGCATGTGAAAACCAGTCTTGAATGGCAAGAGCTATGCAGGAAATGACCCGGTTCGCAGAATCACTGTGGCTTAAACAAGCCATGGTGGGTTGTTTAAACCACGGCGTGTGCTGGGTACCACTTGACTAATTACCTGCCTGGGCACAGCTTATCATGTTGTTCAAGCCCAGGCAACATGGCTTGTTTGAGGGAGAAGCAACCCTCAAACAGCCCATGACATGTTGTGGTTTAAGCTGTGGTGATCATACAAACCAGGTCAAAGTCTTCTGTAAAGCAAGTTCATAACATCCCTACAATCAACTTCTTGTTTTTTTAAAAAAAATACGAGAATTTACATATATTATATATGCGTGTGTGTCTTTGACCTGTAGGTAGTTACTCCATGTACAAGGAGGACTGGTTCCAGTAACCTGTTAAAGTTGTTAGTAGCATTACCTGATGTCTGAGGGGAAGACAGGCGGGTTTAAATTAAGTTGTTGATACCAGGACCCCGTGTCCATCAAAAAGCCAAAGGATGCATCCAGATTTCTAGTGAAACAATGATCTTCAGGGCAACAGCATGCTAGATATGTTGCTTTCAAGTGTCAATGATGATACACCATAGTTGCCTATGTCAGCGCTAGCCTCCCCCTCCCATATGCTAGGGTGCCAGATTGTGGCGCTACGGGACGCAGTTCCTTATAAAGAATCAAACCACCACTATTGTTGTTTTGGGTTGGTGTCCTCACTCATTTGATACAGTGTATGTGTGGGCGCTGGAACAGAGCAGTCCTTGTACACCCAGTTTTGTATAGAGAAGGCAGTGCACTGGAAAAATACGCAGCTCACCTTTGGACTGGTTTCGCCCAGGACATTTTCCTAGCCCAAGGGCTGAGATGGGCCCTAACATCTCTTGCAGTGTTGGGAGAGAATATTAAGATGCAATTCTTGAGTTGCGTATAATCTACCTGTTGTTCAGCAGCAGCCACTGCAAGAATGCTTTCCTGGAATGATTCTTATTGGGCAGTGATTCATTGATGGCTGAGCACTTGGGTTGCTTGCACAGTGAAGTGAGGCCTCGATCAAGTGGCTTGAATGACTCACCCCTTTCTAGACTGATTCATGCCACTGTTTTCAGGTGCCAGATATAAGCTGAAAGAAGTTGGTTACATGGTTTTGGCACAGTTGTGCAACTGCTTTGCACTGGATACCACCAAACAAGATCCAATTAGGATCTGGATCTGCTGTAACCAGACATGGATTTCTAAAAACCAGAGAAAGTAAATGTGAACTGAAATATATAATATTATTGTGAATCAGTGCCAAATTTATGCTTGCTGTTGCTCTTCCTAGTGCCCAGAGTACCATCAGCAGAATGCCTCAAAGAATTCCTACAGCTACAGTGCAGATTTGTGGAAGTCAAATGATCAAGTTAGAAGCCCAAAACTTATCCATCTGAGCTAAATCTCCAACGATCACGTTATTAATTAAATCATAGCCTTGAGGTAACATTGCTATGAATTAGATAACTTTGTTTTGAGTAACCTGACTTTGGGTGGGGTGGGGGGGAATAAAGCAATGCTATCTAAAAACAAGCTGTAAAAATCAACCCACATTTTTATGAGACAAAAACCTGCAATCCTACTCTCATTTGCCTGGGAGTAAGTCCCATTAAGCTCATTAACCTGGTTCAC
Organism: Elgaria multicarinata webbii; assembly: GCF_023053635.1. Taxonomy (NCBI): domain Eukaryota; kingdom Metazoa; phylum Chordata; class Lepidosauria; order Squamata; family Anguidae; genus Elgaria; species Elgaria multicarinata. Next base: position 12,126,274 of record NC_086176.1, read on the forward strand.
ATGAAGAAGGCCACTGTGGGTTAAGCCATAGTTAGCTAGCGTGTGCCAGTTGAACCCAACCACTGTGTGTTATATGAGGGTTATGCAACTCTTGCATAACCCTACAACAGACCGTGTTTAACCCTCGTATAACACACAGTGCCATGGGTTTTGACGACACAACAGCCCCCAGGTGGGGGTTGAATATGCAAAATGCTAGCTGGCCCAATGGGAACCCAATGGGACTCACTTCTCAGTAGATGTGCACAGGATTGCAGTTAGTCATTCTGCAAGCAAGGCTGATCAGGAGCAGACGGGTAGGGCAGGCTCCTGTGCCCTTATTCATTGGGATAAAAAGAAAAGTCACCAGGTAGGAGTTTTCCTCACTCCTGGCTGATGAACTCTAGCTGCCCGAGAGCCCTTTTCTTGCCAGAAAGCCTCTCATTCTTTGCATCTGGTCACCCTACAGCTACTCCATCGCAATACTGGTGGGCCAGACTAGACTGGCTTGCTCAACAAGGAGGTGTTAGTTTTACTATGGTTTAATCTTTCAGAACCTGCTTCCCTAACAAAGTTAACGCTTCTCCGAAGAATCAGTGACTTCAGTGTCTTAATGAAAATACAGTATTTTTCAGGGAAACACAAGTGACGTCAAGAAATCAAAGGCTTCAAAGATTACAAAATGTTCAGAACAAATGGGATAGAAAATACCCAAACAAATGACTTGAACAAAATTAAAATGTGACAGCAGTAACTCTAAAAAGATCTGTGTTGGAATTATTCAGCCCAAAACTTGATTCTTCTGTATCACGTTATATTGGCAATGGCTGAAAAAGATGATGCTTCCTATTTGTCTGATGTTTTTTTTTTTTTAAAAAAATGTTGTTAAAAGGTACTTTTCTATTGTAATTTTCTAAAATTAAAGACAATGATTATAACTTACATCTATGTATCAGTGGATTGTGCTACAGTGTCTTGTTATCCGCTTGAATCCATTTGAGGAGGCTTCCACCGGCGAAAGGGGGAGGCAGGTAATTCTTGATGATTTTCCCTCTCTGCCTGCAAGAAAATGAGACCAATGAACAATCAGACAGGCATGTGCCTTACATTCTGTCCCATCTATTAGTAGTTCAAATATATTGCAACTTTGAGCAAAGACCATTACAAACTATTTGCACAGATAGATCATTCTTATCCCCAGGACCGAAGGTGATGGCTCATTTAGAATTGCAACCCCATCATGTGAGCAGGCCCTTTTGTCAGGAATCATCCATGCTTCGCCACCTTCAAAATTATTTGCTCAAAGAATCTTAAGTTTGAAGCAAGTTCAAAAACTTGGAGAATTAACTGTTTTTGCCCTCTGTTTCATTTTGAGGTAACCTCTTAGGTAAATAAAAAACATGGTTGTCGGCTTAGGTATGACAAAGTAGTTTAAGAATTAGCAACAAGCAATTAAGTGAATGGGGCAAGATTGTTTGAAAAGTGAAAGTGGCTACTTGTAAACAAGGTATTATATAAAATATCCCTGAGTCAATAATATCAGATACCCCTGGTACCGAAGATGCATCAAAAATTATTAGCTGGCTTTCAGGCCACGAAATCTACTTGTGACGTCTTTTACTACCATTCCAAACCCTTCATCCAGATAAGACATTTATATATTTTGCAGCACTTGGCTTTCCATTCTGCTGAGCCCTTACAATATCTACCTGGCCAAATGTCATGCATAACTAATTAGCTACACTAAGACATTTAGGGCATAATCCTAAGCATGTTTAGATGGAATACAGTCCTATAGCTTGCCCCAGCCAGCAAGGATCACTGGGGCGTGTTGGGAGTTGTAGGACTTTGTTCTGTCTAAACATGCATAGGATGTTAGAGGCCCATGACAAGAGGTGGCTCATGTTGCATTGAAACCGGGACCACTGCAATTGGCAGTAAAGGTCCATCATCAACCCTGGCAAGATTCAGCCACCATCTCCCCATCCCTCTAAAGTGTCATGCTCTCTGCCTACAAACCATCTCTCCTAGACTAAAGCTGCAGTCCATACTGGAGGGGTGGCGGACCGAAGACCCTCCAGGGAATTTGGACTGCAACTCCTATTGGTCCCAGCCAGCATGGGATTACGAAAACATTTTCCTTCTCTCTCAAACATTCCTTGAGCTGTTACAAATTATTACAGGCCCCTCCCAGCTGCGGGAACGAACATTTCCTTGTTCAGCCCCTCACCTAGGAGTGAATTTTTTCTTACCCCACTGAATCTGAATTCATGCTTAACTCATGTCTGCACCAAGTAATACTGGTTAATATTAATTATGGTTCCCATTTTTGAGATATGAAACCAAGAGATAAATTCGTTCTTCTTGGTGCTTGTTAGCAGTGGAAAAAGGAATTGTGCTAACTAGACTGAAGGTACATGGCAGTGAAAAAATACCTATTTTTAATCAAGGCAAGGATGTGTCTACTGCTAGTGGTCTCTTGGCATCAGGACACTGAGGAATTCAATCCAGCACATTAGCAGCTACCTGAATGTGAGCCATGAAGCTGGAAGTAATTGGATGTCACTACCATCACTACCGCTGTGGTTATCCCTGCTTTCAAATCCCTTTCCATCAGCAGGTATCAAGAGCCCAACACTCCCCTGTGTCCTACCACCATCTGCCTGCACTTATAAGAAGTGACAGGAAAAGCCAAATGGGCATTCTTTACACAATTTGTCTAAACTCACTTGCCTTTTTCTCCTCCGTTCTCTGAAAGCCTGGAAGGATTATGATGAATTATAGATCAAATGCATTACAAACTGCTTCATGTCAGTTCTCTCAGGCAACCATGCAAAATCCTGCTGGTTCTTCCTTTTCCATTCCATTCCATTCCTTCCTTCCCTAACCCCCTCCATAGTTATAAATATCAGGGGAGGAAATTAAATTACCCTTCTGTTATACCAATTTGTACAGCCAGCATCCAACAGATCTCTATTTTGAGTGCCAAGCTGATAAAACTGAAAAATTACACACTCAATTTGTGATGACCACATTTTTTAAGAGGTGCTAGCAAAAGATCGCGTATTATATTGTTGGTTGTGGGTTCCTCAGTACAGCTTTAACCCTTAGAGCCCTAAATAGCTTGGGTCCTGTATATCTCAGAGAATATAATGCCCAATATTAACCTCTCCCTTACCCTAAGTTTGAAGAGGACTCTCTGCACATGTCCTGTATCTACAATTAGATTGGTGATGGCATCACTTTAATTTTAAAAAAAAGTTTTTTTAATGGACCCCAGAACTGTTGTTGTTTAAATGGATACTGTTGTTTTATACTGTTGTTTTTAAATTTTAAATTTTCTGATGGTTTTAAATTTTGTATACTTTTTAATGTTCATTATGGGGCGGTATATAAATTTAATAAATGAATAAATTATCAACTATAAACCCCACTTCCAAAATGGACAGTTCTGCCTCATTATCTTTACTTTTTGTAGAACGGGGGAGCTTCAGACACACACACACACACACACACACACACAATTTATTCATATTAACACACACACCCCATCCAAATAATTAGGAGGAAATAGGTTCTTACCTTTATTTCCCCTTGTTTCCTATGTAGCCAATAGTCACGTCCAGGAGCTGTTACCAGTCGCTCTGAAATTGGAGGCAGGCCAATCTAAGCTTTAAAATAGTAAACTGAAATAATTCATTTTGAATCACAAGGAAGCCAAGGAACATACTTTAATATCTTGTTTTTCAAAATGGAAGGATACTTGGCCTCTGGAGTGGAAAACGGCTAGAGAAGGCAATGACATTTATTTGATCACACACACAATTTTTGTATGGTTCTTGGATGGGTCAATTAAAAAATGCTAACTTGTCCCACACTTTTCTAAATGCAATTAAGATGGATGAAAGAGAAAATTGTATAAGGCAACAATAAGGCCTGGAGAAAGTTTGTTCTAGCAGAACTTACATATTGTAAGAGTTTAAGATTAGTGGGGATATAGACAAGGTGATTTGGGGAATTCTGCCTGGCATCTAAGGGGCAGATTCCCAACATAGGCTGAATTGTTTGTTAGTAGACACAACACAATCTTGCAAATAATGTACAATGTCTGATTTGAGTGGTGCCCTGCAAAGGTGACTAATTGAACTACTGGAAATTAATGGAGGTCTTCAGGAGGCACACACACACACACACACACATAAAGAGTGTTAGCCCTGAAGGAGGAGCTTACATTGCAAGCATAGAGCTAATTTTAATCTGTATCTTGGCACTACCTCTACACTTGTTTTTATTTTCTATTTTCAAGAGAGAGCAAACATTGGCTTTTACTTATGTTCAATCAATAAGCAAAGCAATATATTCATCTTTCTAGAATGATTTTATTATAAACGTGTTCTTGACATAGATAAAACAAATACTCAGTTTTATCTCTAAGTCAGCCCCAGATGAATAAATGAAAATACCCACAGAACCCCAAAGAAATCTTCAAAAAAAAGTCTTAAATGATGAACATGAACAATGGCATTACATGCTGAATATATTTCATCCCAATATCAAAAGTCTGCTGACAGTGAACAGCTCTGATCCAAGTTCATAGTAGCCAATAAAATAAGCATTAAGATCCTTGATCTCAAGATCTGTTCCTTTTCAGCTGCTGTAGCACTGAGAGTGGGGAGAACCACCATCACATTAGACACAGGACACCTGTCCTTCAGAGCTACCAAGCATCTGCATCAAAGCTCACAACAGTTCGTTCCAGAAGGCCCCCTATTTGCCAGGAACCACATCAGAGTAATCCTTCAATACTCCAGCCAGATGGTCATTGTGAGTCTTGAACCTCCGTTTCTTCTGAGAAGCAGGCTTCTTTCTCCTCTGAACAGGAACCTAAAAGAGAAATAAGGAATGATCACATTCAAGAATTTCTAAAACAATAAAGCCATTAGGAACTGCCTTGCAGGATCAGACCAAAGGCCCATGTAACCCAGCATTCCCATCTCACCAACTGCGCCAGGCAAATGTCTCTGGATGTGCAATACCACTGAATGTGGAGTTATTGTTTTAGGTGTCATAGCCAATAGTTGATGAAAGACCAATTCCCCATGAATTTGCTTGATCCTTTTGGAAAACTATCCAAGTTAGTAGCCATAAAGACATGTTGTGGCAATGAGTTACTTTTTTTAATTTTTTTTAATTAAAACATCCAACCAATACATCAATACAATATGAAACAATGCCCCATAATACACAATAATATAAAGTAAACAATGTAATAACATATGTTCTAACTTAATTCCATTTAACATAACATAATTAACATAAGTGTGCTCCCTCCAACCCCGGGGTCTTATTTATATTTCCAAAATCTCATCACTTCCTCTGGAGGTGTTTTCCCTCTCCCCTTTAATAGTACAAATTCTAAAAACTGTTTCCATATTCCTTCAAAATCATTCGTCTTTATCATTCCTCTTCTAACTTTCATGTTACATGTTAATTTATCATTAATAGCAATATCCCATATTTTTTTATACCAATCTTCTATTGCCCCACTCGTGCTCTTCGCTCCTCTGATGCCTTGCTTGGCTTCGTCCCTTCTCTTCTGCTGCCCCTTACGCCTGGAACGCTCTTCCAGAACATTTGAGATCTACAAGCTCAATCGCAACTTTTAAAGCTCAGCTAAAAACTTTTCTTTTTCCTAAAGCTTTTAAAACTTGATGTTGCTCGGACTTTATACTGTTAGTTTTACCCTAGCCTGTGCCTGTTTACCCTACCCAGTGCCTGTTTGCATTCCCTTCCCCTCCTTATTGCTTTACTATGATTTTAGTAGAATGTAAGCCTATGCGGCAGGGTCTTGCTATTTACTGTTTTACGCTGTACAGCACCATGTACATTGATGGTGCTATATAAATAAATAAATAATAATAATAATAATAATAATAATAATGATAATCCCCTTGAATCTTCCAGTTCCTAGATATCATTAGTATTGCTGCTGTCAACAAATTCGTTATCAATTCTTTTGTCTCTTGATTACAATTCAGTTCTCCATAAACTGATAATAATGCCTAAAATTTCTTCTATCTCCTTAAACACCATTTTCCATAATTTTTGTACATATTCACATTCCCACATATGTAAATACGTTCCTTTCTCTTGACAACCTCTCCAACATATTGCTGAGTTCATCTTATTTATTTTATTTAATTTCACAGGGGTTAGGTGTAATAATTTTCTTTTATCCTCACGGACATGTTTCTCAACACTCGTTGTTTCCATATCCCTTCCCAACTCTGTTGCCCTATTTGTTCCTTCAAGTCAGTTTCCCATACCAACTTACCTACACTTTCCATCTCTCCCTTTTCCACTAATATTCTATATATTTCATTCGCTAAACCTTTTATTGATTTGTTTTCTCTTTTCTCATTTTCTTTTTTTAAAAGCAGCTCCTCAAACTTCCTAATTCCTCTACACTCTCCATTATCATTCCATTTCTTCGTCCACTGTTCTAATTGAATATAATTTAACCATGATATATTTCCCTCTTTTAATCTCTCCTTTATTTCTTCCCTAGTTTTCATCCTTTCTAACCAATCTTTTAACTTCATTACCTTTCCTTCTTTTAAACTTTTTCCCAACTCTTTTTTTAAATTTTCCGGAAAGTTCCTCATCATTGTCACTGGTGGTATTGGGGAAATACTCGGAAGTGAGTCCTTTCTGTATAATCGCCATGTGTCCCAGTGATTTTTTAAAAGGGGGTTCTCTCTTTCTTCCGGCAATGAGTTCCATAAATTAATCATGCCAGTTTTCATGGACAAATTCCAGTTGTTGAGGTCCGAGGATGCGGACGAAACACTTGGCCAAGTCTGGCCAACCACCTGCATGTTCAACCCCTGCTAATACAAAGAGGTTGTTCAGCTGGGTGCAGAGGATTGTAAAATCCTCTTTGAGAGATGGGACAGAACCCCCTCTTTGAAAGGCAGTGATCAGTCCACTCCAGAAGAAATCTATTCTGGACCCAGAAAAAATAAACAATTATAGGCTGATTGCCAACATCCCCTTCCTGGGCAAGGTGCTTGTGTGAATAGTTGCCAGTCAACTACAGACACTTTTGGATGAAACTGATTGCCTAGATCCATTAAATAGCACTTTAGTGAGTGAGCAGTGAAGTGGCTAAGTTTGCTGATGACACCAAATTATTTAAGGTTGTTAAAACACAAAGGGATTGTGAAGAGCTCTAAAGGGATCTCTCCAAGCTGGGAGAATGGGCGTCCAAATGGCAGACGTGGTTCAATGTAAGCAAGTGTAAGGTGATGCACATTGGGGCAAAAAACCCCAACTTCAAGTATAACCTAATGGGAACTGAGTGGCAGTGACCAAACAAGGAAGAGATCTTGGGATTGTGGTGGAAAAGCTCAATGAAAATGTCCACCTGGTGTGCAGCTGCTGTAAAGGCAAACTCCATGTTAGGCATTATAAGAAAAGGAATTGAGAATAAAACGGCCAGTATCTTACTGCCCTTATACAAATCTATGGAGTGACCACACTTAGAATACTGTGTACAGTTCTGGTCACCACACCTAAAAAAGGATATTATAGAGCTGGAAAAAGTGCAGAAAAGGGCAATTAAAATGATTAAGGGGCTGGAGCATCTCCCCTATGAGGGAAGGTTACAGCAACTGGGATTTATTTATGAAGCTCTCTGGGCGGTTTATAAAAGTTAAAAACAGTAACCATTAAAAGTATACAAAATTTAAAAACATAAAAACAACAGTATTCATTTAAAAACAACAGTTCTGGGGTCTGTTAAAAAACAAACTTAGTGTTGTTAAATGGTGTTAAATGCTTGGGAGAAGAGAAAAGTCTTGACCTGGCGCCTAAAAGATAACAGTGTTGGTGCCAGACGAGCCTCATTGGGGAGATCATTCCACAGTCGGGGGGCCACCACCGAAAAGGCCCTCTCCCTTGTTGCCATCCTCCGAGCTTATTCTACTTCCCAGGTAGTGAAATCAGCAATCTTGTACTTCTTATTCAATGCATATTTGCACATTTTCAAAATTAGCTCTCTCCTAACATAACAGAAGTGCAATGTAACTTGTCATTCAGTATGACAAGCCACACATTAAACTTATGCTCAACACAGTGTTCCTTCGGGGCTGTAATGTTAAACTGGTGGCTTATGTTTCCTGTCCTGAGAGTAGAGCGACTGCCAGATCCCTGGGCAAAATGCTTTACTCTAAAGGAGAAGAGGAGGCTGCAAGGAGACATGATAGAGGTGTACAAAATTATGCATGGAATGGAGAATATGGATAGGGAGAACGTAGAACATTGTCGCCCTCTATGGGGAGCTGCAAGCACATCAGCTGACCATGGCGGCCGCTCCTCTTGGAAGCCTCCTAGGTCCAAGGCAAGCAGCAGGAGGGGACTTTTACTTATGTTCCACCAGGGAGTGAGTGGTACATAAAGGATTCAAATGGCTGCAACTGTTTGCCTTGGACCCTAAAGTCTCTCAGATCCAAGGCAGGCAACCACAGTGACAACCTTAGCTCAGTGGTAGAACCACCTCCTTTGCATGCAGAAAGTCCCAGATCCACAGCATCCCCAGGTAGGGCAGGAACAGCACCTGTCTGAAATACTGGAGAATCACTGCCAGTCAGTGTCGACAATACTGAGCTAGATGGACCAACGGTCTCACTCAGTATTATTCCTAGTGATAAGTAGATGGAGAAGGACCACTGTCTCATTTACTATCTGCAAGACTGCCATGGAGCGTTGCCCTTAAACCTCATTATCTTATTGGCAATAAGTACCAGAGGTATCTCTGAACATAACATTGATATTTTCCCCTGGAGTGCTTAAAAATCATGTGTGGCCCCACTTAATGAGATTAAATACATTAATTCCATCCATGCTCAACTCTTCTTAATCGACTCTTTAAGTCAATTAAGAATCAACACTTTAATCAAGACTGGAACAGAACACACAAGAAAAGGCTTGTGGAAAGCCTGCCATTTTCTTACCATTTTCTTTGGACCCGCCTCCTGCATGGAAGAAATACCCTGGCGTTTCAGATACTCTTCTATCTTCTCTTCATCCATGGAATCCACAGGAACACTCCTCCAAAGTTTCTGAAATTCTAAAATGCCAAAACAGAGTATTAATTCGGCATGGCACTGGATAAACAAATATTGCGTCCACAATTATGCCGCTCATGCAGGAGTTTTAAGCAGTGCGAAAAGCTGATGTGGCAGATTGTCAGTGATGTTGCAGATTCCAAAAAAACCCAGTAAGACTGATAGGGAAGGTTTCATATTAGAGCAGGGAGTCTGATTAGAGGTTAAATTGAGCATACCCCTTTTAGAAAGGACTTCCCAACAATTTGGGCATTTCTTATTCCTTATCATACACGCAGCTCTTCATATGCATTCTATTATGTTTTTTGAATGTTAGTTCAGTATATTCTGAACTATTATTCACCACACCTGATATTTTCAATAGGCCTACACTGGATTGCTGCTGCCGCCACCACCGTTACCTCCCCAGTAAGATGAAGTCATCACACACACTGCTTCCCAGCTTCCTACTGCCAATGACATACAGTGGTGGCAGGGAACACTGAGCACCATCACCTCATCGGTGGTTTTTTACTAGTTGTTGCAGGGAGACATGCGCTGGCAGCAGCCACCCATGCCTAGAACATCTAATTCAACATTAAGGTAAGTAAGTAATAAATTCACCGTGCTTCTACTCAAGTCTGCAAAACTGCACTTCCAGTATTTAGCAACGTTTTAAAGGACTCCCAAACCCTTCAAAACCACAAAGCCGCTGCAGCCTCTTGGTCAGAGAAAATGAAGAAGAGGCCCAAACCTTCAAAGAGCAGCAACGGTCAGATAACCTGTACACAACCAGCCTCCATATATCGTTTTAAGTGCTTTCCTGGAATGCCTTTATCAAGGCTGTGACTGGTACAATTCCACTTCCCTTCATTCCATAGACATTAAATTAGCTAAAGTCTGTCAACAGGCCCAGCTCACAACCCATAAATAAAATCCTAAAACACAAGAGACAGGAAATCTTTTTGGGCATTCCAAAATATAAGTTTTGAAGTCGCTTTGATATATTCGGTAAATTATTTGTGCAGCCTGGTGCTAATCAAGCAAATACTCTGTGACAATTCTTCCTTTGGATACATTGGTTCCGTAGCACCACTACTTGAACCTAGAAGAATGACCTGATGTATAAAAGCTAATGAAGAAGCCAGCTATTATCTTTTGGGAAGTTTTGTTGAATGCTCCAAGTGCAAGTTCTCCTCTATTCATACAAATTCAGCTGTTTTAGACTTTTTGTACAAAATAAAATAGGAGGTATCTTAGAACAGTGAGTAAATATTACACATCTAATGCACAGAAAACATGGCTGAGTTTACAGTATAATCTTGAATACAAGTACATCGTGGACTTAGCATCGTGGACTCACACATTAGTCTGCAACATCTCTGATGGGACTGGAGAGATCTCTGCAGGTCCATGGGCATTACTTTTGTATTGTGGGTGACTTAAGTATAGTGAGGGGATCATCTTAAATGCCCTAATCTTCATCTCCAGCTGCAACCAAACCTAAGCCCCCAGAATTTCATAGGCTCACATTAATCCTTCAGTATTCAAGGCAATAAGGCAACTATGTGCACCAGTTGCTGGGGAACATGGATGGGAGGGTACTGTTGCACCATGTCCTGCTTCATCCCTGGCTGATGGCTGGTTGGCCACTGTGTGAACAGAGTGCTGGACTAGATGGACCCTTGGTCTGATCCAGCATGGCACTTATGTTATCTCTTTGACCTGGTTCCCATGATCAGCGGCACTCACCATGGCTTAACTGAGCCATGGTGGGTTACGGCACATGCGGTCTGCCATTATAAATATTCAAGCTGACATGTGAACCCAGGCATGCGAACCCTTGAGTAACAAGCCACCCAGAACCCATGGGCTGTAGTAGGGTTCTAGGGTGGCTTATTAACCACAGCAACAATCCACCATGCCTGGGTTCACACTTCATGATAAGCCTCAGTGACTGCCCATTGTGGCTTGAATATTCATACTGGTGATTTTAAAGGGGGGTTGGACAAATTCATGGAGGATAAAGCTATCAACGATACTAGTCCTGGTGACTATATGCTACCCCCGTTATCAAAGACTATGTACATCAGTAGCTGGGGAACCCAAGTAGGATGGTGCTATTGTACTCATGTCCTAATTTTGGGTTCCTCAAAGGCAGGTGGTTGGCCACTGTGTGAATGGAATGTCCGACTGCATGGACCCTTGGAATGATCCAGCATGGCTCTTATGTTTGCTGAAGTACAGGGAAAAGTAAAGTAGCTGCAAGCACTAAAAGGCTGCTCCTTTAAAAATAAAATAAACCACAGAATTCCATGCCGATTCCATAGTGGAGACACACAGAATAGGTTGAAGTTTAATATCGTGATATATTTGTATCCCGACTTGAATATGGACATAAGGTGGGACATAAGTGTATTAAATAAATACTGGAAAGTAAGTCTCAGAAGAGGGTGATGGGTGACTGCTGTTCCACAACGGCCATTGGCATATGCCATAGGCCGCAGGGTTCAATCTTGTGTTTCATTCTATTTAACATTTTCATGCATTCGCTGGGTGAAGTTTTCCAGAGATTTGGGCTGTGCTGTACTCAAGATGCTGACTGACAATACCCAGCACTATCTTTCTTATCTGTCTGAGGAGTAATAAAGATCCTAAACCAGGGCCTGATGGCGGTAATGGACGGGTTGGGGATGAACAAACTGAAGCTTATTTAAGACAAAACAGAAGTACTCTTGACTGAGGTTTCTGTTGAACTGAGAACAGTTGTTCTCAACGGGGTCATACTCCCCAGTCATGATAAAGTTCATACCTAAAGGATTTTCCTGGACCCGTCATTACTTTTGAATGCCCAGGTGACAACAGCAGCAGCCACAAGCACTTTCACCAGCTTAAGATGATGCACTGGCTGCGACCTTTCTTGGAAAACACAGGCTTGGTCCTGGCTATTCATGCCTTAGGACTCATCTACACCAAGCAGGATATTCCACTATGAAAGCAGTATATAAAAGGCAGGAGCCACACTGCTGCTTTGTAGCGGTATTGAAGTGCACTGACAACTGTTGGGGCCCACTGACACATACCATATACCGCTTTCATACCACTTTCATAGTGCTATATCCTGCCTGGTGTAGATGTGTCAATGGGCCCCAATAGTTGTCAGTGCACTTCAATACCGCTACAAAGCAGTAGCGTGGCTCCTGCCTTTTATATACCGCTTTCATAGTGGAATATCCTGCTTAGTGTAGATGAGCCCTTAGTTACATCTAGACTAGATTATTGTAAAGTGCTTTACATGAGGCTATCTCTGAATAGCTCCCAGAAACTACACTTAGTTCAAACTATAGTAGCCAGATTGTTAGTAGGTGTGTGCTGGATGAAGCACAATCTTCAGTGGCTCCCTGTTCACTTCTGGTCTCAATTCAGAGTGCTGCTATGAGGTCCGAGACCAGGATATTTGGAGGACCACCTCCATCCACATGAACCTGCTCAGACACTCAAATCCGCACCCAAAGCTCTGCTCTGGGTTCCCTGCCATAGGAAGTGTTGAGGATGGGCACCAGAGACAGGGGCGTTAAGTTGTGGTACCTAAATTGTGGAATACTCTCCTAAAGAAAGTATGCATGCCCAGCTCTCTGTATTTGCGAGTATTTTAAAATTGTTATTTTAAAATGTTACTAACTTGCTGATGTAAGCCACCTTGGGGATCCTGACTTAAGATTTTAATCAACCTATAATGTGAATAGGCGTGTAACCAGAATGAATATGAGACACTTGGATGGGGGTATGTCAGAGTAAATAGGAAAGTGGCAGAGAAAGTATTGCATTTCTTCACTTCCTTTATAGTATTTTGACTGTCTTGGCCAGGAAGGACTGTGTTTTTGCAGACAGAACCAAGTAAGGAGGTATTGTAAATGCAGAGAAGAACAGAGGCATTATGCAGGAAGAACTGGATGACCTCATGTGCTGGAGTAACAGAAATGGCATGAAATTCAACAATATGACGTATAAGGTCATGCAGCTGCAAAGACGGTAAATGCAATTCTTGGATGCACTTGTTAAGACATTTCTAATATGAAAAGGGAAATACTGGTAATTTTGCAAAAACTAATAAGGGAGGTCACATCTGTGTTCAGTTCTGGTCATACATCTTCAAGAGAAAAAGTATTCAAACAGAAAGAAATGGAAAACATGCCTATCAGAAGACATTAAAGAATTTTGCCTTTTATCCTAGAAAAGAAGCGACAATTCTGTAAAACGTCTCAAATAGCTCTGGGAGGGAACGTGGTTTAAGTCTACAACTACAGCACAAAGTAATTCTAGAAGATAGCTATATTCATCACTGCTGCAAAAACAAAGTGCCCTGTGCCACCTTAAAGGCTTACACATTTATTATGGCACGAGCTTTCATGAACCAGAACTCACTGCATCAGGTATGTTTTCTCCGCTGATGCCAGGTTGTGCCTGGCTGTTGAGCTCTGCCAATCTGCCTTTAGCCACACCTATTTCAGGTTTTGGGAGAGCCTGTATGTTTAGATCAATGGTAGTACTGCTGTCAAAATTGCCACAGCTTCACAACCTGCCAATAATTTATGGCTGACTTAGAACAACGTTTCCTTAATTCCCGTCCCCAGTGTCTCTTATCTACCTCAAATATACAAAGGTTTCTTCCTCTGGGACCAGGCAATTAGGGCTGTCAGGTACTCCCTATGCCAACAAGCACAGGTGAGAGAACAAATTAACAATGAGCTTTTGCTCAAACAGGAGAAGAAACTTCCATCTGATTCCCTACAATTTCAGTCATCAAAGGGAGCCAGATCTGCATCACAGGACATGTCACTAACTGGGGTGCGCAAAATGCGCTCCTGTGTACAAGAAGAACCGAAAGGCATTCAGCTCAGAGATGCCCAAAAGTGGTAATGTACATGGTATGCACTGCTTTCTGTCCATCTAGAGCTGTCAAGCTTCCACTAGGCTTGATTCATAATTGGGTTCAATTTGTAATTGGCCTTGGCTAACCAAACTGGTTTTTTTTTAAAAAAAGTCAGGAGAGTATAATTAATTCTGAGCCCAATTAAGAGCCCCCTTGGACTGTGTCACACTTCCAATGATGTCATCAGGAGTGTGACAGGGTCTAAATCCTTTCCCCAACCTATCCAAAACTCCTTACTGACTGCTGCAAGAGGTAGATCCCTCCTTCCACTTTGGTACTTGTGGGACCCATGCACACCAAGGTGGCCATGTCTTACCAGGCACCTCGTCAAGTCAGTGACCTATATGTGCCAAGTAAGAGAGAGGGGAGGAAAGTAATTATCTACCACTGCCACAGCTAGCCAGAGGAGGGGTGAGGCGAATGAGAGGAAGAGTGCTCTGGGATGGGTAAGAGGCAGTTAGGAATTCTTTTCTTGCTCAGAGCAGATCTATTGCTCTGACAACAAATTCAGGTGTTGAGTGCCACCAGAACTATAGCCAAAATGGGGCACTGCAAAGTAAGAAGGAAGTAACAACATCCTTGCAGGGGACAGGACTCTGAGGGTTGCAGAACTACAGGAAATCTTTTTTAAAACAACTCCCTTCTCCAGTCCTATGAGGACTGTTCTATCGTCATGGAATGAAGGATGACACTTAGGGTGTGGGGGGAGGGAATCAGCACACTAGGGAGAGGGAATGAATGGAAGGCCCTGCTTGGAAGGAATGGCTGGATGGAACCCTAAACAGGAGCACTCCTTCAGGAAGAAGGGTATGCTGCAACATTTTGTTGATGGTCCTGCAATGTAAGGTTATAGCCCTCGCCTTGAAGTGCAGTCAAGTATTATAACTTGCCAAAGGTGGCTTATGACCTACACCATAAGGGACAGCCTGAACGCTGACAATGAATAAGATCAGTCACATAGTATATTACTGTGGCATGAAGGACTACAAGAGTGGAGTCATGTTGAGACCTAAACTACAGTGACTTTGGGACTACAACACAAGTACGACCATTGGATGTGAGTTCCTTGAAATTGTGGCTGCCAGATCAGGAAAGACTTTGCAGGTGAAATGTGCTTCTTTTCTAGTCATACCCCCAAACGACTTGGGAGAAAAAGGATAAATAGCTCCCTCCGACTATCTAATTCATTAACACAGGCACACTTTTATAGGCTTGATCCATCTGACAGGTTATGATGAATGATACTTCCATCAAATACCAGGGTAAAGGTAAAGGGGAATCCGGATAAGATCACTAAGTTCCCTGCTGCTGCTGCTTCTATAGTGGCTGTCTTCTGGAGTTTGCCTCCAGGGTCTTCTTGGGCCAGTATCAATGTGGGCAGGGGATCTGGGTCCACTGTGCTGCACCACATGGCAGGAGTACTCCCGTTCAACCTATTTGTGATCTCTTAGTCCATTCTCTGAGCAGAAATGAGCAGCAGAGATAGAGAGGCTTTTTCATTGTATTCTGTTTTTACTTTCCTTCTTTGTTTTTTGTTATGTGTCTTAGCTTCTTTAAGGAGCTCTGAGAAAGCCTCCCCCATCCCTAAGAGGAGCGGCGATTTAGAGAGAAGCCACCTCCAGCTCCTTAGAAAGTACTTGTTAGCTCAATTATCTGGTTCCAGAGGCAGAACCTTCCCTGAGCTGAATGCACCCGCCTACAAAGGGAGAATAATTTACTACAAATTCACATGTACTGTTATGTCGACCAACCTCCAACATGTCAGCATTAGGGATGCCTTCTTGATATGTATATAATTTTAGGCCTTTTATACATGCTTGTATTTCTGTTTTTTTTCTTAATTAAAAGCTGTTAAAGTAAGCTGCCCAGAAAACATATGTTGATGGGCAGTTATATAAATATTGTAAATAAATAAATAAATAAATGCAGGGTTTAAGTGTTTAAAATAATCATATTGGCAACATTCCAGATTTCAAAGTAACGTCTAAAAACCATACTACTAACAGATTTTCAAACTACAAACATGAGATTATGCTGCCATCTACAGATCAAATTAAGAATCCTTTAACTTCACTACAAATTGGTGGAATTTGTAGTGAAGTTCGAACTTCTAAGCTAAGAGCTAATGTTTGGTGATTTGAAAGTAAATATAAACCACCTTGAGTCCCAGTATTGGGAAAATGGCAGGATACAAATAGAAGTAGTAGTAGTAGTAATAACAACAACAACTATTTTTTAACAGTCTAAATTAATTTAAAAAATAAATGGGATTGAAACAGACTGAACAACAGCTAATGTACACCTAATAAACTTAGATACTTCATAAATAATGTATAGCAATAACGGTGGTGACAGTGCAACACATAACAGACAAAAATTGCCTCACTCAACATTAAGTTTTATGGGTGAGAAATTGTACATTATCACATATGCTTAGAATTTCCTAATTTATGAAAAAGACAGTAATTAATTCTGGCGGAAGTGCTCAGTAAAATAGACACTGCACATTATTCATACTCATTTAAAAAATATTTTTTCTGAAGGAAAGACTTTATGGAGGAACTATCAAGCATCCGAATATTTAGTGAATAATTGCATCCTTTGTAAAGGCATCTTGCTCTTACATTTCCAGCAGACCTCTGAACATTGATGAAGCAACGTTGAGTAGAAAACTGCTTTTCCATTGAGCAATTCTATTCAGATAGAACATGGAGCCATCAGCTGACATGTGCTTCCTCTTATAGAGAATATGGATCTGAATTCATCTCTCTTTGCCATTTACTCATATTATATTTGATACTGAAAGCCTCTGATCTCCTGACCTGGCTATCCTAAGTTGGACCTAACACAGGTCTGTCAAAGAAAGGATTATAGGATAGAATTTGGTGCTTTGGGGATTTGAGAAACGGACTACCCTGTGAAACTAGTGAACACAGAAGATGCTACTGATTCCAGTTTAGCATCCTGTTATCCACTTTGGCCAACCAGGTGCCTGTGGGAAGCCCACAAGTAGGACATGAAGTCAATAGCTCTCCCTGCTGCTGCCCCCAACAACTGGAATTCAATTGCATGCTTCCTCTGAACCCAGGGAGTTCCATATAGCCATCATGGCTATAAAAGTCACAGAGAGAGAGAGAGAGAGAGCCTCCTTATTTAATCCTTTTTTAAAATAATTTAAGCTAGTGACAACTTTATCTTGTGGCTTTGAAATCCACACATTAACAAACTGTTGCAGAGCAGAGTCGTTTTGTTCAGGATTCCCCTCCCCACAGTTTCTGTTCACTGCCCCCCAACCCCCCGCCATCAGTCATCATTCTGTGCCCATTGATTACGCTCAGTCCTCCGTCCCAAATCCATTTCAGCTTGGATTTTTTAACAGCATGGGGTGAACATATTTGTGCCCAATCCCAGCTTCAATAAATTCTTTAGTTTCCCCATTGATGTCCATGGGCAGCTCGCTCTTCCATCCCTGGGGACATTTAAAAATAGCTTCACAATGTGAACCAGGAAATGACCTATCCACTCAATGCAATGGTTCTTTGTACTGTGTGTGTGTGTGTGTGTGTGTCTGAGTGCCGGTTCCAACTAAGCACTTTATTTGCTCCCCCACTCCCAACTATGCTTTTAAGGTTCTTTTTAACTTTGCACTCACTTAACATTCGATGCCATTGATGGCTTGTTGTTGCTGTTTTTCCTCACTTTTTTTCCCCTAAATGATTTTAGTATTGCTAACCTCTATCATGGATATTAAGAAAAAATATGAAAATAGGAGCCAGTTTCAGTTCATCCAAGCAAATCTTTGTTCAGCTTGCAACTTGATTCAATCCTATAAACTCTTGCCTTTTCTCTCCTGTTCTTTGTAGCTAGCAACTTTATGTCAACTCAGTAACAAGCAAGACTGGACTTTTGTCCATCTGAACTCAGGAGAAATAATGACACAAATAAGGAGGAATTCAATGGAATAGAGGGAAAAGCCTGTTTTTCTTTATCAGGGGAATTGGAGTTTGAAGTAGTTAAAAATAAAACTAGCCAAAAGTCACTGTGGATCAAAGGAAGGAAACCCATGTCCAAAAATCTTGTTTGCAGAATATGAAAGAAACCTATTGTTTGAAAATGCTGGAACTTAAATGCTGGCTGGGTAGTATTCAGGTTCAAGTTATATAATATTACATTAATTGAGAAATGTATGAGTGACATTTTAAACATTTTTAACTATTCTAAAAGCAGATCTAACAGGCATGCTATTACATACATATTTACAGCTGTAATGAGAAACCAACCTTCATCCACTGTAAATTGACAACTCTTATCATTGTAGAAAAGAATTTTCTTCTTATCAGGACGTGTAACGAAGATGATCTGGTCCCCTAAAGCCTCAAATGGAAACACAAAAATAAGCACTGTTAAGTCCAGTACTTGGAGATGCCCTACAAGTAAATCTGCAAGAGAAGTCTGCTGACATTCATCACCAGAAAGCCATTCCGGAATCCAAATAAGATAGAGGCAGTGAATTTGTATAAGACCTCTACAAGTAACATAACTTGTGTCATTTGCAAATTGTAATACACAGTTTATCCATTATGTTCACTCTTGGAAAGGGAAAGAAGAATGGTGCTAAACTTGAAATTTAAATTTTAAATGTCTAATTTGCTGCTGGGTAACTCTGGTACCTATGATTTGTTAACTGTTGTTTGTTTGGTGGGGACCCAAAGGAACTCAATGATGTTCTCATTTCCCCATTTATAAAACTGATACATTTAGGCTGCAATCCTATACAGGAGGTACCTGGGAGTCCCATTGAAACCAATGAGTCTTATTTTTGACTAAACATGTATAGGATTGTAAATCTGCACTGATTTACCAGGATAAATAAGATAATGGCCACAATTCAGAGGGATACACCCTCCACTAATTTTTATTTTATTTTTAGATTTCTTCTCAGAAGTCTGCACAGAGCTGCCAAATCACTCTTCAACTCTTTAAGTTCAAAAAGGAACCTTCAGATCTGATACAACAGCTTTTTAGAAGGAAAATGGCCATCATTTTTCTTCTTCTTTTAAACAGCTCTTGCATCCAACTCAGGGGAGTTGAAAGAACGGGTGGGCTGCGCGTTGCAGAGGCAGTTCCTAAGCTTTTGAGTGTTTATTTGCTTATTTATTTATTATATTTCTATAATGCCCAATAGCTGAAGCTTTCTGGGTGGTTCACAATAATTCAAACCAGAAACTACAGCATAAAATAGAATATAAATTTTAGAAATTTAAAGCTACACTATAGAAGTAAAATCAGAATAAACCTAGCAGTGATGCAGAGATTTAAAATAATTTTGTGGTTAAGCAGCATGGTTTGGTGTGTTGTCTGAACGAGGCCAATAATTGTTAAAATTGCTTTTGTGGAAGCAAAAAGGATAACCATTTCTTAAAACATGAAACTACCTTTAGGGCTTACCTTTATGGCTTTCTGTGCATTAGGTAGCCCTTCCTCAATATCTTCTAAAAGTATTCCTCCCAATCCTCGCTGATCATGTTTATCCAAGAGCCTTAGCAGGGCCTTTTTATCTTTCAAATTGTATTTAGGTTTGAAAGCATATTTCCCATCTATAACTTCTATTTTGGGATTGTTGACAAGGGCCTGTAAAACAAACACAAATTCTCAGTTTATAGGAAAGGATATGTATTTGGCATATGCTTTGTTTGCTAAACCAGTAATTCTTAAATTGCTGTAAGATAACTGCATATTGAATAACTACAAGAAACATTAGATGGAACTTGGGTGTTGTGTGCCTATATGATACAGTTCTGATCAGGCTGCCCTGGGTTGTTTAATTGCACCATGTCTCTACAGCAGGAGTGACTGGATGATTCAGTCAATCTGGATTTGATGCAGCAATACAATATAATTATCTGCCTCCAAAGGCGTTTGCCTGTGCATGGCTGCATGAGCCATCACTCTACCCTGGCCTTGCTCTAATCATGGAGGCATTCTACTGCAACTCTGTTTCTTAGTATGGGAGTTGTCAAGGAGTTTAGGGAGACAGGATCAGATCAGTCAGTAAGCATCAAAACCATACGCGTAGTAAAATAGATAAAGAGACCTGCTTTGCACATAAAGACAATTCATGGGGGTTTTGACCCATGAATTATTGAGCTGCGCATGACTGAGCAGTTCGCTTCTTTCCGCCCTGGGTTCTTCCTCCCTGAACAATACAAGAATCCAGTCAAACCGGGTCACAGTATTACTTCTGCTCCTCCCGTTACAAAAGACAACGATCTGTATAAATATGCAGAACACTAGAATTTTATTTTAAAGGTTTTCTTCGTCCTGTGAAGCATACAGTCCAAGGGCATCCTTCACATTGATGCTTTTGGAACCAAGTAAATATATATAATTTCCACTTTCTAAATTAACTAATTAATTTAATGACTGTTTAAAAGTGGTGGCATCTTGCAATCCAACACATAAATGTGGTTTATTTTTTAAGTATTCAAAAGTGAAATATTACATTCTAATTCAGGAAAGTGTGCCACAGCTATCAAAAGTTCAGGAAACATTACCAAAACACATAGAAAACGTTTGAAAAACTACAAAATGTGTACATGCAGTTTACCCATATTCTCAGCTTTTATTAATAAGATATTTAACATTAAATCCATTCCATAATTACCATATGCACAATATGTAACTTTAACATTATGAAGTTTACTAAATCTGTGTATTTTGAAGTATGTCATCATATAAAATCTTTATACAAGTTAAACCAGCAGTTAACATGCAATAAGTCTATAACTTGTTAAGTACGTCTTCCTTGGCAACTGTGTCTGACAACCGGTAACAGCGGGCCAGTCGCACATAACTGCAGCAAATTAACTATCCCATGATTTTCTGTGGTGCATGCTGGGCATATTCTACAACTATTTTGCACATTTAACCTCCAATCAGGCCAATCAGAGGTTGCTATGAGATGTCCAAACCCAGACACTATACGATAACCATGGATTAAACAAACCACAGTTAACCTACCTATTAATTGAAGGTGAACTGTGGGTTGTTTACATATAGTATCCTAGTTTGAACATTATAAAGCCCCCTCCAGTCAGCAGTTAAATATTCAAAATGGCCACGGAATGCGCCCAGCATAAATTAACCCAATATTTGCTGCAATTATGTGAGAACCAGGTCAATTTCTTACAACTGAACTAACATTGAGTGGTATTATTTAACATTTGACTAATATGCATATTTAAATTGGCCTTATATTGGAAGTCTGAATAGCAACATTCATTACCTCACTCATTAACCATTGTTTCTGCTTCAGTCCAATATCTAGGTGCTGCGTTTCATCCAATATTTCTTCTAGAGTTAATGGATGTGTATCACCACGCTGATGTCGTGTCTAGGGACAGAAATCATGATGATTATAAGATTATATGAATTTTAAAAATTTACATGCCCAGCTGCATGTAATTCATATACTCTTAATGTCATAAGAGTACATGAACTAAATGCTGAAGCTGGGCAGTCATGAAATGCATGCAAAATTTATTTCAGTTAAAGTAGGGTGACCATATGGAAAAGGAGGACCGGACTCCTGTATCTTTAATTGTTGCATAGAAAAGGGAATTTCAGCAGGTGTCATTTGTATATATGGAGAACCTGGTGAAATTCCCTCTTCATCACAACAGTTAAAGCTGCAAGAGCTATACTAGAGTGACCAGATTTAAAAGAGGGCAGGGCACCTGCAGCTTTAACTGTTGTGATGAAGAGGAAATTTCACCAGGTTCCCCATATATACAAAAGACACCTGCTGAAATTTCCTTTTCAATACAACTGTTAAAGATACAGGAGCCCTGTCCTCCTTTTCATATGGTCACCCTAGTTAAAGATCTGATACACAGCATAAATGCTTACATTTCAGTAATTTATCTCACGCTTTATTCTTATTTTGCCTGTCTTACCATCCAATCCGAAGATTTTTTTTTTTTACATCAGCATGTAAATGCTCCAGATGATGCGTACTAAAAATATGCTAGTGTCGTATTACAAATGCATCACAGCAACATTTTAGCAACGCTGAATTGCCATTACAGGAATTCAACTACTGGGTTTTAAGGTCTTTGCTGATGGTGCCCCGCCCATTTCAAAATCTGAATGGTAACAAATGCTTGTAGGAAAAAAGGCCACCATCTAGTTAAATGGATGAGAGGAATCCCTCGATCAAGGGCACCTAATAGTAGATCAGCTGTTACCCAATCAACCTGCACCATAATATTCTCCCTCTACGCAATAAGGGCAAGGCTTTTTGTCAAAAATAAGTTTGGCTAATCCTGTCAAAGTGCATACTTGGGTAAGAAGCCCCATCCAATCTGAGTTGAGATGTTGTCATGCCATGCAACTTGGACAAGGCTTTCTACCAAAAGTGCAGTTTGACATAGCCCTCTTCTTTTTCAGCAGCAAACCCATACTGCTTGATGCAAGAAATGTAATTTTACTGTGTACAGAGAGTTACAGCTTGGCCAGCGGGACGAATTAGCTACAGGATCCCACCCTCATTTTTACTAAACAGTGTATGATCTAAAGTATATGTATGATTTTTGGATTAATAATGTTGTCACCGTAAATTAATTAGAACAAAATTATGATTCAAAGCCAAGCTTTACCCACAATAAAAATTTTATATGCTGTAAACAATGAGGTCACAGAGGAATGATGAACAGGTTATATTTTAAGTGCTGTCTGTGGTTACATAAAAACAAATTTCCTTTTTAATTCATCATAAATATTAAATGTACTGCTTTGGAAGAGGGGTAAAATGAGCAGATCTTGACTTCAAATGCCTCATATCTGCAGGGCTGATAACTGTTGGCTTGATCTGCAGCCATTTTAAAAAGGCTCACTTGCAATTAAGCCAGTTCATTCCCCATTAGACAGCACTTTTAACCTGAAGTTGAATTAGTCTGTGAGGGGCCTGCAAACAAGATCCCACCTTCTTGTTTCTATAGACATTTCCATACAGTGAAATAGATTCCCAGGTACCAACTGCCACTGGAACAGGATGACTGCTGATTGTTGTGTGTTGTCAGGTATGATCTGTTGTTTTATACTCAAATTAGAAGCTTTCAGTGCAGAGCTTAACGGAAACCGACTCCCATCCCCCACTCTGAAGGATTAAGTACAGGACAACAGCCTTCAGCTGGCATAACAGTGTACTCCCCTCAATAAGTGAATTCAGGTTTTAGATGCAGGCCATTTTTTTGCATCTAGCATTTTTCCTGTCAAACTTTATTGTTCTAGACATCTGAAACAAAATGACTATACCTTCATATAGTTGACTATCTTTGCAAGGACTCCAAACTTGTAACCAGAGCCACCAGAAAGGGCTTTCAAATTAAAAGATCCATTGCTGTGGTCTGTAAAAGAAGAAAAAAACAACGTTTTCGTAGAGACTTCTATTTTGCAACTCATAGTTTAAATATACCCTTCTGTTACCATAACCACCGACAAAAAGCTACTAGCAATACCTAGCATTCTACACACTCATTATGTTATCCTCAGAAACATTATGTTTATATTTTGAGAAATCAACATTTTTAAAGCAAATTTGTCTATCAAAGGAGTGATCTTATTTAGGCTGCTGGTTTATTTGTAAACATGGTTTTCAATGAACTTTATCATTTTGTATAGTTTCTTTTATCTTACATGCCACCTTGGGAGGGCAAACGAACAAGAATTTTAAGCAAACAAATAATAAAATGAACAAATTGTATATGACTTTTTTTAAAAAAAATAAGAGTATTTATTTTGCAAAGCCTGGCAGCTTTGGTGTGAATGATATTTAAGTAGGGTGACCATATGAAAAGGAGGACAGGGCTCCTGTATCTTTAACAGTTGTATTGAAAAGGAAATTTCAGCAGGTGTCTTTTGTATATATGGGGAACCTGGTGAAATTTCCTCTTCATCACACCAGTTAAAGCTGCAGGTGCCCTGCCCCCTTTTAAATCTGGTCATTCTAGTATAGCTCTTGCAGCTTTAACTGTGGTGATGAAGAGGGAATTTCACCAGGTTCTCCATATATATAAATGACACCTGCTGAAATTCCCTTTTCTATGCAACTGTTAAAGATACAGGAGCCCTGTCCTCCTTTTCATATGGTCACCCTAATTTAAGAAATCACCAGCCCAGAGCCTCAGGCCTCCTACACGGCATGAATGAGGCTCCCAGCACATGCAGCAGTGTGGGAATTGCTTTCCTGTAGTGTGATCCCATACTGACAAAAACTGTGCGTGAATTAACTATCACATGGATGGGGGCCAACCGGTTACTTATTCTTACAAACCCATGGTAGCATGGCTACTGCATGTAAAGGGGACTGGAGTCAGTAAGATTTAGCCAACCAGCATATATGATCATATTCATTTGAACTGACTATCTTAAAGACCGCCTCATCTTCATATGTGCCTACCTGCAAACTCCCTGCCAGTTCTCTTGCCTTCAGAATTGAGGGAGGTGGACACATGAAACAGGCCTTTTCAATCCCAGCACTATCTAATGTAGACCAGCCATGGGCAGTGAAAACCTGGTTGTTCAGGAAAGGTTTTGAATGTTAAAGACATTAGTGGTCAAAGCCTGCACCTTGATTGAGCCTGGAAACAAATTGGCAATCAATGTAATTAGTACAGAATTGGAGAAATGGGCTTCCTAGGCCCCAACCAAAACACTGGACCAACTGAAATTTCTGAACTGTTTTCATGGACAACCCCACATTAATGCATTCTTGAGGTGATTAGGGCAGGTTTGATTTCTACAAGTTAAAGACACTGCTAGCATACCAGGCGTAGTTGGTAAAAGGAACTTCCCCCACCTGAATATCCAGAAGAAATGTTAAATCCAGGGTACTCCCAAGATGCAAACCTGCAGTTTTAGAGGTAACGCAACCACATCTAGTTGAGGTTGCACACCTCCACTCAGATTAGATCCTCCAAGAAAGAGTACCTCCATTTTATATAGGTCACATTTCCACTTGCCACTCCACCCTTCAATCCAAACCTGCCCTCAAATAATGGTCCAGGATTTCTACTATCTCCCAAGGTGACAGATGATAAAAATGAGAGGGCGGGGGATGTCATCAGCATATTGATGACACCAACCCCAAGTTTTCAGATTTCATCCAATGGTTTCACGTATGTGTTAAAAAAGCATGGAGGGACTTGGGTTTACTGCTGCAGGCTCCAATAAACCAAACAGTAGTCCCCTAGCACCACCTTCATAAATATCCCTTTCCCAATTGAGATCCAGACTTGTGGCAAAGCAGTGCGTTGCAGCCCCATCTTGACCAGGTGACCTAGAAGGATACTGTTGATAGCGCTGAATGGTGCTCTCAAGGAATTGTATAGGGCCACACACCCTATCCATCTCCTGATGCAAATCATTCATCTGAGCAACCAAAGCAGTTTCAGTTCCATATTAAACATTAATGACTTTATAGAAAAAAATAAAATTTTGATTACATATATATATATAAATCGGATTTTGAAAAAGAGCCTGGGTCAAAGATATCATCATGATATACAATTTCTAATTATAGTCTATGAATATTATAAAACTTCTATTATATTCTATGAATATGTTAACAGCAGTTTATAGAGATGAGGGATAACCTGATCAAACCTATTCTGCACTACATTCTCTCTCTCTCTCTCTGCCTTGCCTTCTCTAAGTGCAAAGATAGAGAAGATCAATGAACAGAGAATTTGGGGAGATGGAGTAGATCTGAACAAGGAGAAGGAGTCTGGATATAAATGCAAGGCATAGGGTAGAATAGAAAGTGAAACCAAAAGTGAACAGAATATATTCATGCAGTCCTGACTCCTGAGGAAACGTCTGCTTCATGTATCCTCCACTGTAGAAGGGAAATACCTAGCATGGCTGCGGCAGCAGGTTGTAAAGGAGATCTCATTTGGGAATATTTTCTTTCTAAACCTGCTGTGTTTGAAATTGTCTAAATTTTATTTTTTAAATAACTTTACATTCTTCTAAAAACCTGAAATAGTTCACCATTCAAAAATCCATGTGCCTGTTTTGTTAATGTTGTTGATTGTTGAAGAAGAAAACTAACCGGAAGAACAAACAATGTTATTAGTACATTTCAAAAGCCTGTTTGGTGGGGATTCTGGCACATCATTGCAAAATTATCATGATTAATTGAACAGTTGGATATGGTTCATCTCCTGAATGACTCACAATTATCATCCCATTTTTTGATGAAAATTAATCTGAAAACAACTAGAATAATTGTTTAGTGTGTACCTTCTAACAAAACCTACATCTCTGAATATGCAATAAGGTTATATTAAACTATAATGTACTACTATTAAAAAAGATAATGAAATAGAATCTTTTACAAGTGATTTAAATCGTATCAGCCCTGTCCATGATCAAGTCAGAAACCAGATTAGAAAGGATCTAGGTAATCAGTTTCATCCAAAAAATGCAAGTTGCCACTTGTGTTCTACACAAAATATCCACCTTGCTTCAGCTGCCTTTTATCACAATCTCTACACAAAAGGGAAGAGCATTAAATGGCCACTGAAAAAAAGCTTATCTTGGAACATGACTTTATAACCCCTCTTTTTTGAAGGAAAATACTTGAATATTTATTTCTGGGGGGAAATGTGGTGGAAGAGAGCTTCGGCTATGGGGCGGTATATAAATGTAATAAATAAATAAATAAATAACAAAAATCAGACAACTGTATTTGCTTTATTACAGAAAGGACTAATTTTGATGCTTTCAAATAAAATGAAACTTTGCTCAAACTGGAATTGTAGTCCCCCTATTCAATGCACTCCCTATTTATTTATTTATTACATTTCTATACTGCCCAATAGCCGGAGCTCTCTGGGCGGTTCACAAAAATTAAAACCATTCAAAGTATAAAACAACAGTATAAAACCATAATATAAAATACAATATAAAAGCTCAACCAGATAAAAACAGAAGCAATGCAAAATTACAAATTTAAAACACCAAGTTAAAATTTATTTATAGACTGTTAAAATGCTGGGAGAATAAAAAGGTCTTCACCTGGCATCTAAAAGCATATAATGTAGGTGAAGAGGCAAGGTAAAACGTACTCCCAAATCTATTTTATCTTCTGGTTTCCAAATTACCTTTACATGAATTTGTTAAACTCTCTACAAATGCAATTTTCTTGCCCAACTGCTAAAGAGAATTTCACTGAAACAGAACTTGGTTTACCAAAAATGCCTGAATTTCTGATTTTTCAGAAGTTGGCTTATTTTTCCATTTCTTTGCATATTTATTTATACTTCTTTATACATATTCTTTTTTTGTATTTGATCTTTTGCCAGGTGTTTTGAGTTACTAGGAAAGCAGACTAAAATACTGAAATAAACAAAATAAATCTGAACAAAATTTCACAAATTTTGCAATTCATATAACTATCACCTGATTTCCTTGCCTACTGTAGTTATACAAAGGAGCTAGAAGACAACAATAAAAAATGGGGATCGAAAGAAAATTCACAAACCACTGCTGAAGGTTGGCTCATATGAATGTTTTACGAAGAACAGGAAGACACAAAAGGTATTTATATTGTGTGTGTGTTGTGTGTGTCTATCTATCTGTTATATCATGAACCTGGTTACTTATGGGTGGTTCACTTAATATCCTATTAAAAGAGCAAAAAACCCTGAAGGTATTAACACAGTAAATGCCATGCTCAGATCAAAGCACAAAAGGCCACATTATTTATAAATATATTTCATTAAAAGAGCTCCTAGAAAAGCAAAAGCAAAAAACAAGGGGGGTGGAGAAGAGATCTGTTCTGGCATCTTACATATTTTAGATTTATGAATGATTTCCTCCTCGGGAAAGGGTCGGATGCAAATGAGCATAAAGGAAGTTGTCAGCTGCATTCTGCTTCAGCCAATAGTAGCAGAGCTCCATCTTAGCTGTATCAGAGGCTGTATTAAACAGCAGATCAGCACTGTTCCAGCATCCTTTTTGAAGAGGTAGGTCTATACCTTTTTTTAAAAAAAAATACTGTCTGTATTTTATTTGAAAGAATAACTGATTTCAAAAAATCAGAACATCTAAGGACCCTATCTTTATAAAATTACAAAAATAAAAACAGTTTACAGTTTCTCTTGCATTTGAAGCTTGATTGTATGCTGCTTAAATGCAGAGCCGCTTGCCTTGTGCTAATAGAAAATCTTACCATCTGTGCATTCATGAAGAATTGATGACCATCCATCTTACTGAGAGCCCAACACACCCGGATAATATTCTGTGAAAAAGATCCTTTTGAGGCTTTAAGTGACCTAGCAATTAATCTAATTTTGTAAGGTAAAATCTAATAAATAAGACTGTATTTTTACTGCAGGAGTGTTAGCAAGATTTATCTCCCAATTCAAACAATTGCTAAACTGCACAAGAAAAATGTTATTAATCAAACCCGCTAAACTGGTCTCTTAAACTATTATTATTAGCCTTAACCCTTCATCTGCCTATTGTACCAGATGAATCAGTGACTTGTTAACATGAACAGTTTCCCAGCGGTTTAAGTGTTAAGCGATCATTGCTTTGGGCTGCAATCTTATGCACACTTACTTGGGAGTAAGACCCACTGAAATCACTGGAACTTGCTCAGATTAAACATGAACTGTTAATTTATCTTGTACTGGTTGATTAACAATGCAATTCTATATATTTCTTCCAAAATAAGTCCCACTGAGTTAAAATGAGGATTTCTTCCGGATTGCAGCCAAAAGCTATCAGAAGATTCTGAATCTTACTCTGAACTGACTTGTCATAGGAAACTTCTTTAACATGACCCAGAGAATCTACTGTGCCAGTCATGTGCTTCTACTTATCTCCATATAGCTAAGTAAAATGTCACTGTTATAATAACCCAATCAGAAAGAATTTTTTTTAAATTAACATAATGAAAAATAACAAAATATTTAACTGCCATTTGATAATGTATAATGAAATGCATAAATATGAACCTTACTGTAAAAGGACAATTATTGTTTCCAAATAACCGCCAGCAGAAACTAGTTATGTAACTATGTACAAGGGGGGGTGGATCCAAACTATAGTTACACATGCACAACTGCTCCACTAACAGATTGCGATTTAGCTTGTGCAAGCGCTGCTACTACATCTCAGTTCTGCTTTGTGCTATAGCATGTTTCACTAGTGTAATATTCTCTGCTTGTGCAAGATCACTAATGCATCTTGTTGCTTCTTCTGCAATTGATAGTTTTGGTGGAATTGCACAAGCGTAATTCGATTTAGCAGAATGACACGCTTGGTCACTGCCCTAACACTCCTGGCACAACTAAGATTTTTTTTTTAAAAAGCAGTAATTCTATTTATAAAAAATAAGGTGCAAAGTTCTTTTGAATAGATGAAGGTTACATTTCAACCCTTTGCCTAAAAATTGTCTCAACTAAAAAAATATACATATATTGCTTTTTAATCTTCATACAAATCTGTACAGCTTTATAATATTACTTTATAATAATACAATTTCACCACCAGCATTCATGATTCAAATTAGAAAAAAATATGCAACCTCAAAAGTAACTCCACTATTTTTTTTAAAATGAAACGTTTTCAACATACTTTAATCATGCAGTTTGTTGGTATCACAAGACTAGTAAAATAAATAAAATAAGCTTTGGCTATTGGGCGGTGTAAAAATGCAACAGATAAATAAAATAATAAATTCATAAAAAAAAACATTTAAGACACTGACAACTTTAATACGCAGGGATTCCTTTCTCAGAAAAGCATTCCATAGGCAACAATTTCTCTGTATTTTGTAATAGGCAGATTCTCTAATAATTTAGGCTGTGCATTTTGCTAATAATTTTCTATACCCCTAAAACCTGCTTTAAATACATTCTCAACCTTGACCCATTTTCAGTACTTGACGTTGACTCTATTAAAACAGTAGTAAAATACAAAATAATATATATTCATGGACTGAGAGATGTTCAGCAAAGTGCAGAAAAGGGCAACTAAAATTATTAAGGTGCTGGAGCATCTCCCCTATGAGGAAAGGTTACATCAACTGAGATAGTTTAGCTTGGAAAAAAGGAGGCTAAGGGGAGACATGATAGAGGTGTACAAAATTATGCATGGTATGGAGAATGTGGATAGGGAGACATTTTTCTCCCTCTCTCAAAATACTAGAACCCAATGGGGTTATCTGATGAAGCTGATTGGTGGGAGATCCAGGACAAGTAAGAGGAAGTACTTCTTCACACAGCACATAGTTAAATTATGGAACTCACTACCACAAGATGTAGTGATGGCCACCAATCTGAATGGCTTTAAAAGGGGGTTGGATAAATTCCTGGAGGCGAAGGCTATCAATGGCTACTAGCCCTGATGGTTGTGTGCTATCTCCAGTATTCAAGGCAGTATACCTATGTGCACCAATTGCTGGGGAACAAGGGTGGGAGGGTGCTGTTGCACAATGTCCTGCTTGTTCATCCCTGGCCGATGGCTGTTTGGCCACTGTGTGAACAAAGTACTGGACTAGATGGACCCGTGGTCTGATCCAGCATTAGAGGACTTCTTATGTTATCATCAAACCCTGTGGCTAAATGAGATCCTTCTGAATATGACACAAGCTCCTCCACTGGCACAAACTGGGAAAGCCATTGTGTGTAAGTGGGTGTTCTGCTTCTTTCCTACATCTTGCGGTATTTGATAAGACCGTAGTGATTACGGCAACTCTTTCCAGGAGACTCTACTAAATCCAACTCATTAGGGTTTTATATGTTCATATTTCCATGCACAGATGGGTATTCTGTATCTCAGTGGGGGATGCTGCTTTCTAACAAATGTGTCAAGGCAAATAGAAGGCTAGCTGTCTGTGTAGCAAGGGTTCCCAAACTTTTGTGGTCAGAGGGCACATCTGGAATTTGATTGTCATGGGCACTCTCACAAAATACAGTCACTATTTCAAGCCCCAGTAGAGATGGTGTTGAAGGGCAGCCCTTTGATTTGCAGCATGCCAGCCTCCCCGTAAAATAACACTTATGAAATAAAAAAATCAAGAGAGGCAGGAAGCCTGGTACAAACCAAGAGAGGCATCTGCTGGCACATTGGTGCCCATAGCCACCCTTTTGGGGACCCCAGATGTAGGCTGTTAAGTTTGAGACCAGCTGCCAGACAATCCTTAAGGAAGTCCAGGACATCTGTGATTCTCAGAATAGGTCCTTCCTGTATCTATGGCTACATCCAACTGGAAGATTGTTGAGGTAATATTGTAGGCTCAGTTGGCCAAGGAGTGTCTAGATGCCCAGAATGTTGCTAATTACACCTCTGCAGTAAGCATGGGCTGCGAAGATGTCCCATTCAGTCTGCAGACAGCACTGTTGAAGAATCTCTGGGTTCTGATGTAAGACAGAGCCCTGAAGAGAATGTTCAGGAACACCTGGAAGTGACCCAACCTGCTAGCTGCTTTGGAGTCTCTGTGGGGAGGAGGAAGCCACAGCCGTCTCTCCCTCCCAGTGATCCTGATCTGTATAGCTGCTCTCATGCCACCATTAGTGGTGCAGCAATGCCATCTGCTTCAGTATCACCAGGGAGGAGGTGGCTGCTGTCTCCTCACCTCCCAGTGACCTTAACTGGTGGCATGTGAGCAGTGATGATGATCAGTGCATGGACGATGGGGGAAATCAGCGACAGCCAGGGGGAGCATGTGGGCTAGACAGTCCACATGTGGGGGCCACATGCAGGCTGTGGATTGTGCATACCTGTTGTAGGCTGACTGTAATGTTCCAAGATAAAAGCCAAAGGGAAAAACTGCTCAGTGAATGGTTCGCATTCATAGAAACTTCACCTAGTTTTTTTTAAGTTATAAAAATTTATTACAATTTTAAAAAAAGTTAATTTCACTGTTCCACAGTAACTAGTTTTTATGATTAGCATAAGCATCAAACCTGTTGATGATTTTTTTGTTCTAACATAGTGCTTTAAAAATACATGACCATTATATGAAAATACTAGACCACTTAAATGCCCAAGCCTACAAATGAGAACATATACTTGCATTACAGTAAGAAGAAACACACCAAGGTAAGAGCTATGGTCCAAAATTTTGCTTTATTAGAAATAAAACTGAAAGTATAAAGAATGCAGCCATAGCTCAACACTATTGTAAGACACTCCTTATAACAAGAAGCACTCACTGACAATCAGCTCACTAAAAATATTTCAATTTTATTTTGTTGAAGGAAAAAGGAGATTCTCAAAACAAAGGAAAATTGCTCATTATATTTTTCTGTTTATGTATTTCAACATACAGAACTGCTGCAGACACAGAACCTCAAATATGGCAACCTTCAACGTTAGTCGCTGGAATGAAACTACATCCCTCTATCAGTACCTTGGCTTCCAAGTGCAGAAAATTTACCCTTTCCATGACAATTGGAACACTGCCTGCTTTGTCATTCTGGTCATATTTATATTTACTGTAATCTGTTTAGTAGTACTAGCTTTCCTATATGAGCTGCTTGACTGCTGTTGCTGCGTAAAAAATAAAACCATGAAAGACTTAGAGAATGAACCCAATCCTGTTAGATCTATGATGGACAGCTTCAGGAAACGTGAAACAGAAGTGGTGTAGTGGTGGACTGATCACTTAGCACCTGCATCAAAACAGATGTTCAACATTTTAATGAAGCCTCTTGCATCTTAGGACCGAGCAAGTCAGATCCTGCTTAGCCTTAAATATTATTAGCACTGTTTTTTGTTCACTGGTGAATAGAAACTTGAACAGTTCACAAAATGCTTATTAATGGATGATGAGTCACAATGTTATGTGAAAATGGGTATTTTTGTTTTGTTTTACAATGAACTGCTGTTGACTAGAATCGATGATTTGAGTAAATCTGTTCGTCTGACCAATTTACCTATTGTTTTATTTATTAAAAATTATACCCCATCCTTCAATTTTTCTACTCTCAGGCAGCCAACAGATTAAAACACAGCATATCAAAACAATAAATAGCATATTAAGATAGCAGAGGAAGTAAAAACATATCAGTAGCAAGATCAATTTGAATAATATGTTTTAAAAAATATTTTTCATCATAGTAATCTGACAGTCTAACAAATCCAAACAAGAAAGTACACATACCTGAAGAAAACAGATATGTAAATGATAAGGATTACTATTATTTGCACAGCACCTTTCAAGTATTTCAAGCACTTTACATACATTATCTTAGAGACTGGGCAGCATCTGGATTTTAAGTGTTTCTTACAGTTATATTTTTTAAAAATCTGTATCACTATGTAGGTGCAGGCTTGAGAAGTCAGCTCAGTTAAGGAACAGAAAAAACCCAGCAGTATATACTTTGATTTCCAGTTTAACATTTCTCTTTTACAGACAAGAAACTCTGTTAATTTGAAAGCAACTGTTTCTTGTTCCTGCTTTTGGGTGAGACTAAATATCACAAGCCACTTGGCCTGCTACTTAAATAGCAAGCCTGTGTTGAGCCCCCATCCTTGCCCCCAAATCTGCAACTATGTGCTTCCCCACCACCCACTTATGCGGAACACAATAACATAGCATGGTGACATCAGAACATACCATTTTTGGCAGCAGCCCCATTGAAAAATTTAGCTCCAATTGGGACAGCAGTTTTCTCCTAATCAAAGCCAAGCACCAGAAAATACAACTCATACCTTAACACTACATGGGCAGTGCTGGGCTGGACTGCAGCACCCACACTGCTTCTCTTACTTCCAGCCCTGAAAATATATGATTGATTTGAAGAAAGAAGTGGGGAGGGAAGGCAATTATGCAACAGGAAGTCATTGAATGCTGATGCTTGCTCTATTACGTAAGTGTTACTATATTCCTTTGTGCAATTGTGAGCTCCCAGCAGGACTTCTTGCCTCGTTCTACAAAAAAAACAACCACCCCCAAAATAATAATCTTAAAACAAGTAGGTGCATCCCAGAAGATGAATGTCCCAGGGGCTTATACCACATCTTTCATTTCTAGGCTGTGATTTGACGTAATAGCATAAAACTCATAAATGGGATAGTGACTTTAGTACATAATTTTTCCCATTTAAGAGTAGAAGTGTACAGTAGTCTGATCCACTGCATCAGAGAAGCAGGACCCATAAGTAATTATGGCAGCAGAGGAATGTCTTTTGATATTCTCCATATTCATAAATACCTATATAAGGCCAGGTGCTATGAAGAGAAGCAGAACCACTTTATTTCTACAGGTAAGTTCCAGAAAGGTTAAGAAAATGTTAGGTTATTCTTGCAGCAGCTTGCCTGCAAATTGCAGCACCACAATACAGAGAAATAGCACCTCTGCTTAATTTCTGTTATCAACAATCTATTTCTAGGTATTATTTTTGGAGATATGAACATCCCATCAATATTATCTCAAAGAAGCTAAGGTTCAAGAAAAAATAATTTTAGGATGACATTCATAGGGCCAAATTACAGTACATCACTGAATCTTCTGTCATTTCTATCTTTAGTTAAAAGTAGCCACAGGGCCCTTGGATTGGATCATGGAAGTTGGGCTGAAAACGTGATAGTGTCCTTCCACTCATGACAACTGATCTAAATTGACCCAGCCTTCATTGCAGGTCCAATGAAATCACATGGGAAAATAACTGAATACTGTACTCTGGAAAGTTTAGACATATTTGGGGGGGGGGAACTCTGAACATTCTTACACTAAAAAGAAAAACAAATTTGGTTTTCCTCTACAAACCTGCATTTTGTTTTGAACTTGATGATCCACCCGGCTCTACCTTTGCTTTCTTCTTTTTAGAAGATGAGGAATCAGAAGAAGGTGTCGGACGTTTTTCTACAGCAGGAGTACAGAGCGCTCGTTTCTTGAAAAGTTCTCTTTCTCGTAGCAAGTTTGGATCCATAATTCTGTCACATGAAAAATGTGAGACACACACACATTAAGAGACTGTAAAACTGCTTAATTTAACATTATGACTTTGAAGATGCTGTGGACAGGAACAGTTTGCTTCATTCCTGAACAAGATAGTCACTAGGGCTGAATTTATAAGAGAGGTATCGGGTGTGGTTCCAAAATATATTTTCATTGTACTAACAGCTACAGTTGGAACTCATATTACAGGATATTGCACTCACATACCAGCAGAATGGCTTTTCTGAAATTAGGACTTAGATTTTCTCTCTCTCTTTTTTTTATCAAACGTATACAAACAGAGCATAATTTTCTGCTGGTACAACTAACAGAGAGAAGGACTAAAAATATCCTACTAAAGGAGCCTTGCATCACTTTAAGTTTTACTTTCTTAAGGAAAAAACACACATTAACTCTTAGAGTGCATGTTAGGCAGAAAAAAGTCCTACTACTACTAGCACTCCCCAGCCAGCCATGCACACCCGATGCTATCTCCATGAATGAACTACATTCGTTATCAGCTAATTCAAGGATGTTGTTTGTTGTTGTTTATTCGTTCAGTCGTTTCCGACTCTTCGTGACTTCATGGACCAGCCCACGCCAGAGCTTTCTGTCGGCTGTTGCCACCCCCAGCTCCCCCAAGGTCAAGTCTGTCACCTCCAGAATATCATCCATCCATCTTGCCCTTGGTCGGCCCCTCTTCCTTTTGCCTTCCACTTTCCCTAGCATCAGCCTCTTCTCCAGGGTATCCTGTCTTCTCATTATGTGGCCAAAGTACTTCAGTTTGAAAGGGTGAAAGTTTAGAAGTGAAAACGTATGAATATTTTTAATTGCTACTATAGGCACTCCTAAAGCCAGCAGCAACACAATTAAATTATGAAGCTCTTAGGAACCAAACAAGGAACTAGACTGGATATCAGGAAAGGCATTCTGATTATAAAAGCACCTTGAAAGAAAAATCTGAAGCTCATTTCAAAGAAAAAGTGAGATCTCAAACCCGCCTTCCCCAACCTGGTGACCTACAGATGTTTAAGAGTTCAACTACCATCAGCACCAGCGAGCTTTGTCAATGATCAGGAGTGCTGGGAGTTATAGTTGAAAACTTCTGCGGAAACATCAAGTTGGGGAAGGCTGGCTAAACTAGTTAATACTATGCAGGAATGAGCATGGGTGAGCTTTGGGCTTGCGCATTCACCTGGCTTCTTCTGGCACAGATGCGAAATCAAACTGTCACTTATTTTCAACTATGATTACTTGTTATGTTTAAACTCAGACAACACATGCTTAGTGTTCACTATGGAAACGAGCCATATATACAATGTTAAACTATAGTTTACCATTGTGTGAATCAATATCTCTCGTTTGGATTACTGCAATGCGTTATACGTGGGGCTGCCTTTGAAAACGGTCCGGAAGCTTCAGCTGGTACAAAACAGAGCAGCCCGTTTACTAACAGGGACTGGCCGGTGAGATCACATTACGCCAGTCTTTTTACAACGTCATTGGCTGCCAGTCCAAGTCCGGGCCCGATTCAAAGTGCTGGTAGACATTTAAAGCCCTAAACGATTTGGGGCCAGGTTATTTGAAGGAACGCCTACTCCCATATGTACCTGCCTGGATCTTAAGATCATCTACAGGGGCTCTTCTCCGTGAGCCCCTGCCAAAGGAAGTGAGGCAGGTGGCTACTAGGAGGAGGGCTTTCTCCACTGTGGCACTCCGGTTGCGGAATGAGCTCCCCAGAGAGGTCCGCCTGGCGCCTACACTGCGCCAGCTGAAGACCTTTTTATTCTCTCAGTATTTTAACACTTAATTTTAACTTTAATTTAAATTTTACTGTTTTAACTCTGTATTTTAATCTTATATCAATTTTGATGCGCGGTTTTATCCTGGTTGTGCTTTTTATACTGTATTTTGTATTTGTGCTTTTAACCTGTTGGTTGGTTTAATATGGTTTTAATTTTTGTGAACCGCCCAGAGAGCGTCGGCTATTGGGCAGTATAAAAATGTAATAAATAAATAAATAAATATCTCAGTACTCCATGCAATAGCATCTCCTAGCCTTGCGCCCTTCAGAAGTGTTGGACTACAACACCCATCATGTCCAGCCAGCATGGCCATCTGAAGGGCACCAGGTTGGGGGAGGCTGCCTTAAAACAATGCTGTAAAATAGGTCAGCATTATCTTTGTCTTGCAGTTGTGAAAACACAGCATCTTGACTTCACAGCACGATTTGACAATTGATATACAGTATTAAAATCTATGTAGCCACATGTTTCCCTTTCTTTTTTGTTGAGATTTTATAATAAAACATAAGTCGGGGAAAAAATTAGCAATTGGGACTTCCTAGATCACATGTTTGGCTACTACAGTTTTTTCGATCAGGGTCCCACATTCTAAATATTTGTATTTCTGCTCCCAAAGTTAAAAACTGCATTCACTGCAATGCACGGTTCAAGACAAGGAACCAGCCAAGGTTACTCTGAACTTATTTTAACCTTTGCTTTTTCTTCAACATTCAAAAGGAAATTTTAAAATGGAAGAGTTAAAAATCAGCATCATGAAAATCACTTTCCATTTCATGCCAGGATGAGTTATCAAGTAAAATAATAGTAGGATCAATATTTCTGGTTACATAGGCAAATAGAGTAGAACTCACAAAGCAATTAGGTAAGGTGAAAAAATGAAACATACTGGAATGTATGCATAGACAACAACGGCTGTTATCTCTACAATTAACGTAGCGGCCTTGCAAGTTAGTATTCACTTAGCCTTAGCAAGATGAGATAAATTATTACATTTATATCCCGCCTTGCATGGAATCCAAGGCAGCTTACATGGTCCCCCATCTCTCCATTTTATCCTCACAACAACCCTATGAAGTAGGTTAGGGCAGTGACTGGCCCAAATAAAGTAACTCAGTGAACTTCATGGCTGAGTGGGGACTAGAACCCAGATCTCCAAAACCCCAGGCCAAAACTCAACCACTTATACCACATTGGCTTTCAAGATAGTGGTGCTTAATATAAAGGGGTGGTAAGGATTATTATGTTGATTTGTATCCCACCTTTTGCCCAATGCTGGGCCTCAAGGCGGCCTTACAAAGTTTAAAACATACATTGGGGGGGGGGAGAACAAAACCATAAATGTTTAAAATACACAACAAAATTATAAGACATTAACATAGATGGAGGGCCAGATTATTCCCCAAAGGCCTGCTGGAACAAAAAAGTTTTAGCCTGCTTCCGAAAGCCCATCAAGCAGGGAGCCAGCCTAGCTTCCCCGGGAAGAGAGTTCCAGAGCACTGGAGCAGCCACCGAGAAGGCCCTCTCCCATGTTCCCATCTAGCACACCTGTGAAGATGGTGGGACTGAAAGAAGGGCTTCTCCAGAAGATCTTAAAGCACAGGCAGGCTCATAAGGGAGAATACGTTCTTTCAAATAACCTGGACCCGAGCCATATAGGAATTACTGAATCTGTGAACATCTTTGAAAACTCCAAGGGCATACTTACACTACATGCTAGTATAAAACCATCATTGGTTATCTAGGATGGCTTCCCTCAAAGAAACCTGATAATCGCTTTTAAAATCCCTCCACTGGCTTCCTATCTCTTATAGAATCCAATACAAACTTCTTCTTCTTACTTTTAAAGCCTGTCATGATCTGGCTCCTCCCTACCTTTCGTCCCTTATTTCACTTCATCGCCCTGCTCATGCCCTCCGCTCCAATAACACCATGTCTCTTACTTGCCCAAGAGTTTCCACATCTCTCACTCGTCTTCACCCATTCTCGCTCGCTACCCCCTATGCCTGGAATTCTCTTCCAGTGCATTTGCGGACCACGACGTCAATTTCTGTTTCTCAATCTCACTTGAAAACATTTCTTTTCTCGAAAGCTTTTTAACCGTAGCGTGGTCATACTAGTCTATATTTAGTTTTAATGTCCCCTACCCCTATTGGTTTTTCCCCTCCGTCCCGTCTGTTACGGTGACTTTAGACTGTAAGCCATATGGCAGATTGTCTTGTTTTGTTTTATTCTGTACAGCGCCATGAAAATTGATGGTGCTTTATAAATAATAATAAAAATAATAATAATAATCGTAGCTTGGTGAGGCTTTTTGAGGGAAACAATTATTATACTAGGTCTACCGGGTAGCTATGTACCTCTAAAGCAGAGCTTTCCAAACTTTTCATGTTGGTGACACACTTTTTAGACATGCATCATTTCGTGACACAGTAATTCAGTTTTACTAGCAAACCGGAGGTTAAACTAACCCCTTATAAGAGATGCGGACACATACATAAATTGTAATACGTTCGCGCGACACAACCTACACACTGCAGCCGACACACAGTTTGGAAAGCTCTGCTCTAAAGCGTGTTGTTGAATGCCAAGCATTACTCTGAGGAGAACGGCCTCTGAGCGTAAGCGGGCATCCCTAAGGGGCAGAGGGCATGATTTCCATGAGGGTTATGGAAGGTGTTTACCAGGGAAGGGGGCGCCGGCCCACAAAAACAAAGCACAGCTCTCCGCAACACATATCCAACACCACAAACTTATTATCCGTCCTCCGCCGCTTTAACTACCAGGGCTTCCCCCCCTCCCCCAAAAAAGAATCCTGGGAACTGTAGTTTGGTGAAGCCGCTGACCTTTCTCAGTTCAAGAGATCCTTTAGCGGCCGTCTGGGTCTTCCCTCACGGAACTACAGTTCTCAGTTCAAAGACTGCCGTGGAGAGACGCGCGCCCAACCGTGTTTAAAACACGACACTGGCGCTTCCTGGTCGACATGCCCGGAATCTTTCCGCCTCAGGTGGGTCGTGAGGAGAGGGGCTCCCCTGTGGATGGCGGCTGTTCTGGAGGGCTGTTGGCCGGCCAGTTTTTCTGAGGCGGCCGAGCTTCGGCGGTCCACATCCGACCAGGCATTCGCAGGCGCTGCGCGACAATGATACCGCCGCCTCCGCCCTCTCCTCCCAACAGGACACCGACTCCCGCCAATCCCGTCCCGGGGCCGCGCCTGCGCGCGCGCGCGCTTCTCCAACTCACCTCGCGCACGAGGCTCCCCCAACGACAAGGGGTTAGAGGGGCGTGGGGGTGGGGCATCAACGGAGCCCTGAGGCTCCTGCTTCCCTATTGGCTCAAGTCCCTACCGCTGGGCTTCCGCCACATTTCCCATCCTTCCCGTCGCTCGTCGACTTAATTTTACGTCACAGCTACGCACCCTACAAATCCGGAAGTTCAGCTCTTAGTTACCACGGCAACAGGGGAGAAGAGTCAACCAGCGCTTGTCTATGGGCGGAGCGAAGCGTTAATAACGTCAGTAGAGGAAGGTTATTGGTTAGGATTTAAACTAGCTGTTAAGAGGCTGGCTTCTAAAGGTGTATCGACTCGCAGTAGCGTAGAAACGTTTTAGATTGTAAGCCGTTAGGCAGGATATCGCTGTTTTAGTTGTATATTTTGTACAGCACCAAGTACATTGTTGGTGCTATATAAATAAATAAAAATAATGATGATGATGATGATGATGATGATGATGGAACCGACGGACAGCGGATCTGCACCTTGCTTTGAGAGCCGTTTGTCACAGTAAAAAACAAAGAGCTCATGAAGGGTCAAAGAAACTCGTAGTATCATGCGCCTCTAAAGTTAATACTAAATACATATCCTGTTTACCTGACCCCATTCCTAATGGGAAGCTAAAAACACCCGCATATGTAAAGCAGTAGAGAAATTAGTATACACCACCGGGTGTGGGGAGCAGGGAAAACATGCCCTAACATGAAGGAGCTCTTTTGCATATAGAGTTGTGCATATCCCTTGCTGGGACTGTTGAAGTAATGGGTGCAGACTGGGCTCTCCCTCAGTCTAAAAGACCCTTGGAGAGAAGAGGTCAGGACTCTTGACGAAGAGAGAGCTGAGGGGAAGGGGATTGGGAGCAACAGTCTCCTGCTGCAGAAAGAAGAGCTGAACTTTGACCTGATGTGTTGGAAGTGCCCCCTGATATTCTGATTAACAAACTAGCTAAAAGTAGGCTAGATGGAACAACTGTTAGGTGGATTCACAGTTGGCTACAGAATCAGACTCAAAGAGTACTTATCAATGGAACCATCTCAAACTGGGGAGAGGCAACGAGTGGGGTACCGCAGGGCTCAGTCCTGGGCCCAGTGCTCTTCAACATTTTTATTAATGACTAGCTGTACCCTGCCACGCGTTGCTGTGGCTCAGCCTGGTTAAATTGAAAAGAAAGAAAAGGCAAAGCGGATGTTTCTAATATGTTTAATTTCACAATGCTTGTGGATATACAATATTTTTAGTTGTTCCATTGTCTGTGTAGATATAGAGATTGTCTGGTTTGCCGACTCTAGAACACGCAACATATAATTGTCCATGTGAGAAGCAATCTGTGTCTAGATCTAAACCGCACAATTCTAAAGATTGGCCCTGAGCTTTGTTGATGGTGATTGCAAACGCCAATCGAATTGGGAATTGCAATCTCTTAAATTGAAATGGCATATCTGTTGGAATCATAGGAATGAGGACATCTTCACCTTTGAAAGGTCCTGTCAAGATTGATCTCCGACTATAACAATTGCCACTTCGTCTATAGTTGGAGCATTGAATCTTCGCACATGTTCTCCAGCAGGCGTTTTGTCAGCATGAATAACAATCTTGTGTGTATCAGATGGCATCATGTCAATTGCTGTTTTGAACAAATGTACTAATTTTTTTTTTTCGTGAAGTAGCTGTTGCAGTTTTGAAACGATGGACCTTTTTATGCCGGTATAAATTCCGCAGCGTGCATTCAATTCATCATTGCCATCACCAATGAAATACATTTGTAGGAATTTATGTTGGCTATCTGCAAAACGGAAGGAAGGAGCCGGCTTTATGATAAATTTGTCCTTTGACTTTGAAAGTTGGCATAAATGGAGCTGTGATGATTTCTTCGCCGAACGACGTCATTTGGAAGCATGAGTTGTATTTCCTGATGTTAGATAGGAAATGCTTTGATTCTGCGGTATATCCGGCAAGCAAAGTTTGTAATGGCTCTGGTGGTTCTCCAAGTTGAGGCAGTTTAATTTTTCCAGCAGCGCAACACATTCCTTTTGTTTCTCCATTAAATTTAAGAGCCTTGCAATAAGGACACACTTCAGTCATAGTGCCGATGAGAACATGCCGC
Source organism: Elgaria multicarinata webbii (assembly GCF_023053635.1). Taxonomy (NCBI): domain Eukaryota; kingdom Metazoa; phylum Chordata; class Lepidosauria; order Squamata; family Anguidae; genus Elgaria; species Elgaria multicarinata. Next base: position 12,168,428 of record NC_086176.1, read on the forward strand.
CTCAAACTATAATCATCAGCTGGGTTGTACTGGAATGCAAGGCGATTGTAATCGTGTGATTGTTTACCACGGTGTCGTGTTTGACGCTGATGTGCTGTTTCTCGTTGACGTCTTTCAGCCACTCTCAGCCTGTCGCATTCATTCTGTTGAGAACAAAGCAGATCTGAAGCTGTAGAACGCGATTGCCATGCTTGCAATTGTGCATCCTCAAGTCTGGCTGAACGTTGCTTGGCTGGTTCCTTGGCACGTATTTGAGGCATTCTTTTTCTTTTTTTCTCGTTTGCTGATGCCCATTCTTCCTCAGTCTGATTTGCAATTTCTCGTCGCAGTGCTTCCGCTCTGCGAGTATGACGACCTAAGTGTGATCTTCTGCGAGGCATTATTTGGATGAAGTAAAGCAGTTTGTTTGGTTTTTAAAAAAGGTGTTTTTTTACGGTGAGGAGGTTACTGGAAACTCCTGGCCATTACCTTTCTTCAGAACGTGTAACTGTCACAGGTGTGACATCTATACTCACTCAGCCAATTGTGAGAGAACATGCAAATAGGAGAGGAGACAGAGGCAGTGGATTGGCCTACTGGTTGGCGATGTCACAATGACCTATAAGAGCAAATAGGAGACAACATGCAAATATGAGAGAAGGCAGAGGCAGTAGATTGGCTTACTGGTTGGTGATGTCACAGTGATCAGCAGGACTGGTTTTGAGGAGGCCTATTTCTTCGATTTTAAGACAAACTTTTGTCCCCATATAGAACATAGTTACATAACAACGCTCGCATATTCAAATGCAACGTTGTGTCAAAATTTCAAAGCAATCGATGAAGAACTTTCGGAGATATAACGTCTGTTTCGAACGAACATTTACATTTTTATTTATATAGATAGATTTGGACGAGGAGGTGCAGGGAACGCTGATCAAATTCGCAGATGACACAAAATTGGGTGGGATAGCTAATACCCTGGAAGACAGAAACAAACTTCAAAGTGATCTTGATAGGCTGGAGTGCTGGGCTGAAAACAACAGGATGAAATTTAATAGGAATAAATGCCAAGTTCTACATTTAGGAAATAGAAACCAAAGGCACAGTTACAAGATGGGGGATACTTGGCTCAGCAATACTACAAACGAGAAGGATCTTGGAATTGTTGTAGATTGCAAGCTGAATATGAGCCAACAGTGCGATATGGCTGCAAGAAAGGCAAATGCTATTTTGGGCTGCATTAATAGAAGTATAGCTTCCAAATCATGTGATGTACTGGTTCCTCTCTATTCGGCCCTGGTTAGGCCTCCTCTAGAGTATTGTGTCCAGTTCTGGGCTCCACAATTCAAGAAGGACGCAGTCAAGCTGGAGCGTGTTCAGAGGAGGGCAACCAGGATGATCAGGGGTCTGGAAACAAAGCCCTATGAAGAGAGACTGAAACAACTGGGCATGTTTAGCCTGGAGAAGAGAAGATTGAGGGGAGACATGATAGCACTCTTCAAATACTTAAAAGGTTGTCACACAGAGGAGGGCCAGGATCTCTTCTCGATCCTCCCAGAGTGCAGGACACGGAATAACAGGCTCAAGTTAAAGGAAGCCAGATTCCAGCTGGACATCAGGAAAACCTTACTGTTAGAGCAGTACGACAATGGAATCAGTTGCCTGGTGAAGTTGTGGGCTCTCCCACACTAGAGGCCTTCAAGAGGCAGCTGGACAACCATCTGTCAGGGATGCTTTAGGGTGGTTTCCTGCATTGAGCAGGGGCTTGGACTCAATGGCCTTATAGGCCCCTTCCAACTCTGCTATTCTATGATTCCAAGTTGTTCCTGGTTTGGAGCTGCTGAATCAGCTCTCTTTGCAGCGCACCCCAGTTCCTGTTGCTGCCACCTACCATCCAACTTATTCCAAGCCCAATTCAAGGTGCTGGTTTTCACCTATAAAGCCCTACATGGCGTGGGACCGCAATACCTGATGGAACGCCTCTCCTGACATGAACCTACCCGTACACTGCGCTCAACATCTAAGGTCCTCCTCTGAGTGCCTACTCAGAGGGAAGCTTGGAGGATGGCAACAAGGGAGAGGGCCTTTTCGGTGGTGGCCCCCCAACTGTGGAATGATCTCCCCGATGAGGCTTGCCTGGCGCCAACACTGTTATCTTTTCGGCCCCAGGTCAAGACTTTTCTCTTCTCCCAGGCATTTTAACAGCATTTAACAACGTTAAGTTTGTTTTTAATGGACCCCAGAATTGTTGTTTTTAAATGGATACTGTTGTTTTTATACTGTTGTTTTTATGTTTCTGATGGTTTTTTAAATTTTGTATACTTTTTAATGTTTACCATTTTTAACTGTTGTAAACCGCCCAGAGAGCTTCAGCTGTGCGGCGGTATATAAATGTAATAAATAAATAAAATTGCATGCCTGGAGGATCCCTATTCATTCACCATCTCCTGGGATTGTGAGTAAGGCCAAAGGACACGGGCTTCCATCGGCCTACCTAGACCTTGGGAGGGAGATGTGTTGATCAAAAGGTTATTGTTGTTTTCTATGTTCTATTTTTGTTGCTTGTTGTCAAACTGAATAAATACCAGTACTTATACCTCAGGTGTGTGGGTGAGGTTGCTACTCAGACATCTCTAAATTGGTGTCCCAGGTTTCCTGGGTGGGGGGGCTTGAGCCTGAGCTAACCTTAAGGGAAGAACAAACAACCCCTAGACACAGAACGCGGTGCTGGGTTACACAATGGTATGTAATAATAATAATAATAATAATAATAATAATAATAATAATTTTATTTCTTACCCACCTCTCCATTTTGATAGAGGCGGGGAACAACAGTAAATATAAAATACATAAAACTGAATTAAAACGTAATATACATTGTTAAAACATCCTAAAATTCCACTGGATATTACTACTTAGTGCCATTTATGTATGTGGCACATTAGAAAGAACAGGTATTGCGTTCATAGAATTAATTAAAAAAAATAATGCAATCAGTGTTTGTTCCACCTACATTTCATTTTCATCTTGTCATTGTTACAGATGAACCTGTGGACTGCTTTCTTGGTGCAGCCCAGAAGATTGAGGGGAAAACACTGGGCTGACTGTTTCACTTTGAGAATTGCACTTAAGCATGGTCTCAAAATGCTTCCTGGAGCCCTCGCATACCCTTGGGACTGCACCACCACCACCACCACCACCACCAAAAAAGCAGCAGCAAACGAGCTGGAGCCAGCCAATTGGAGATGCCCCCTCCTTCCCATGGGTGATTCCTCCTTCCCAGTCAAGTGCGGGGTGATTGTGAGGGACACTTCACAAAGCTGTTGGATCCTTTGCTAGCTGCTGGCTGAGCCAGGGCCTTGGAATCAGAGACCTTGTGCGTTGGCATATTTCTTCTAAACCAGTGTCCTGGACTGGTGGTTGGTTGGTTCCTTCCTTCTGTGCAGGGACACAGGATAAATCCCCCTGCTCAGGCAACAGATTGGGATGCGCTTTGAATTGCATGCTGCTGCCCACGCCCCCTCCACACCACTTGGAGGGTCCCTGTGGGCCACTGCTGCCACATCAGTCCAGCTCATTTGCTGTGGCAAGTGCCATTACAGGGAGAGCGGTAAGCAGGGCTCTTTGGAACAGCGACCACCTCCGCTTCTTGCTCTGAGCCATCTCTCAAAGACATCTTGCACCGCTGCTGCTTCTATACGTGACTTAATTTAAATAAGTATGTGTGCGGTAGCCAGTTTTGACTGCCCATATTTTAAGCCTCCATGAATGGTCTTGAAGGTGGCCCCAAATCTTCCCCTTAAGTTTATTCTTAAACTTTGCTTAACTTTATTTTCACCATTTGGCAGCTTTTCATACAGTGGATCATTAAGAAGGTTTACTTTTAGTGCAGCAATTGTGAGACTTCGTAGATGCTTGAGGGACCATAGGTGGTTTCCACTCATTTCTGGGAGGATAATCAGAATGTATATGCTTGCCCATGAGGAAAATCATACTCTAGTCAATTAGATATGGCAATTAGGGGCTACAGACATGTCTTATTGGGTGAGTTCACATCACATAACGACCCATCCTGGCGGATAAACCACGCAGTGTGGGCTGTCATTAGAACAACCCACGGTGAGTCCAACAAGACAATTGGGATTACCGTGGGTTGTTCTCCCCTTCAGTCCTCCAGCCAGCTCCACCGATGGGACTTCGCAGCAGAACCAATCTTGTTTGCCCCTAATTCCCCCATCTCTACTCTGATTGCAATCCCGGATGCAATAGTGTGTGCATGTGTGTATGTATGTGTATAATATATATATATATATATATATATATATATATATATATACACATACACACACACACACACACACACATACACATATAATTTTTTGCACCCTGCATTCACAAATGGGGCTGAATATTTTTATTATATTTTCAGCCGTGAGAATGTATGCAAATGTGTTGCAGCTGCCAACGCTATAAAGGCTCGCTTTGCCTATTGCCTTCTATGTTTCAGTTGTCAAAGCAGGAAGCATAGAAGGAACTATGACCACGCTGCATATATGCAGTTTTGACAGCCTTTGACCGCTGGCAGGTCGGGGGAAAGGGGACCAGACTGGCCATTTAGCAAAATTATCCTTACGTTTTACAGTTTGGGATTTACCCCTCCCCAAGTCCCCCTTCCAAGTTATTTTAAGGGTGATCTAGGGACTGCTCCATTTTTTAGGCTCGTTGTTACCATGAATAGGAGCTTTGAAAAAAGGGTGGCCCCCAGATAGCCCTTAAAACCTCTTGGGGGAGACTCAGGGAAGGGTGGAATGAAGGTGGGGGATACCCCAAAGGTAAATCCAAACTCATAACTGAACGAGCACCTTGCTGAAGGGCTATTCTGTCCCCTCTTTCAGAGCTATCAGTGGATAATTTGCACGCAATTACTCACTGATAGCTCAGGAAGAGGGGACCAGATCAGCCCTTTAGCAAGGTGATCCTTAAGTTTTGAAGTGTGGAACTGACCCTTGGGGATCTCCCCTTCCATTCCTCCCCGAGTTAACAGCAACTGGATTTAAGGGTAATCTTGGCCCACCTTTTTTGCTCCCGGTTGCTCTAACTGCTTTGTCAGCTGCCATAAAGACCTGTTTGTCAAGCACAAAAGTGGGATATAAGTATTTTTTTAATTAAGGGACTAATCATATGGGTGTTTAGCCCAAATGATGGAGCCCTCCCTCCCTCCAAAGCCCTGTCAGTCTGTTGCTAGCAGGGCAAGAGGAGCAACAGAGGCTTTCCATCCTCCATATGAGCATTTTTGTTAGATGGGCTTCAGACTGAATTAACTTGTTCTGCTGGGATGGGAATGGAGGCTGGAGTCAATTGGATCTGGGTCCATGGCCTCTCCCCACCCACTGGCCTGCCCTCAACACACCCATTTTCTCCCTGAAGTCCCAACCACAGGAGAAGGAGCTGTAACAGTGTTCTAGGTCAGCTGGTAAGGACCTGGGGAGGGGTAGTTCCACAGTTGGATCTCTGAGGTCACAGCTCTGTCTCCAGCCTTGAATGAGAAGATCTACTGCATCTCATATGCTGTCTAAGGCCCAGGATTGTACTCTAAAATATCCAGGAACCATTCGAAGAATAATAGAAATGAAATAAAAAGTCAGATTTAATATGTTTTTGTATGAGAGATATTGTTTGATCTTAAGAAAAGAGTAAAGCTTGAATTATTTGAGGAAGCAATGGCTTAGAAGTACCTGATTTTCAGCATTAGGAATTTAAAACTTTGACCTATTTATTTCTCATCTATCTATCTGTATATAAAAGCCCAGACTGCTCCTCCAAGCCAGCTATAGTCTTTGCCCTCTGGCGCCAACTAGGGACATTCTTCAGAACTGCGGCCTTCTATGGAAGTTCTGAGAAATAGTTTTTGCCCTCTGGCGCCATCTAGCGACATTTCTTGGTACTGCGGCCTTCTATGGAAGTTCCGAGAAAGATAACTGCCAGGAGCTTCCAACTTAGCAGAGGGGCCAAAACCCACTAACCTCCTCACCAGACTACTCCTCTACACCTGTCATATGACAGGCTTTTTTGCTAATCTATATATATAAAAGCCCAGACTGCTCCTCCAAGCCAGTTATAGTTTTTGCCCTCTGGCGCCATTTAGGGACGTTCCTCGGAACTGCAGCCTCCTATAGAAGTTCCAAAAGTTTTTGCCCTCTGGCGCCATCTAGTGACGTTCCTCGGAACTGCGGCCTTCTATGGAAGTTCCAAGTTCCGAGAAAGATAACTGCCAGGAGCTTCCGGCCTAGCAGGGGGACCAAAACCCACTAACCTCCTCACCAGACTGCTCCTCCAAGCCAGTTATAGTTTTTATCCTTTGGCGCCATCTAGCGACGTTTCTCAGAACTGTGGCCTTTTATGGAAGTTCCAAGTTCCGAGAAAGTTAACTGCCAGGAGCTTCCGACCTGGCAGAGGGGCCAAAACCCACTAACCTCCTCACCAGACTGCTCCTCTACACCTGTCGTATGACATGCTTTTTTGCTAGTCTATATATATAAAAGCCCAGATATCCGGGAAAGCTGCCAATAGACCAGCTAATTAGACAGAGATACAGATGTGAGCAGCATGCCCAGACAAACCCCAAGAATTCGGCCACAAACCCAGCAAACAAACAGTGGAGTTCGTCTTCAGCTGTGCTATGCAACAACACAGTTAATTATTTAATATTAGAGTACAAGACAATTAAGCATGAGGCAGAGTCCAGTTCCGTTCCGAGAGTCAAAGGCTTACGACAGGCAGAGAGAGTCCAAGAAAACAGTCCAGAAGTCCAGGGATACGAGCAGGTCACGAATTCCAATGCAGTCCGAAGTTCAACCAGGATACAAGGTTACCGAGATCCAAAACAGGAATCAAGAGCTTTCGCCAGGATGCTCAGTTAATCTCTGGCAAAGTTCCTGTTGCTTCCCAGCTCTCTAAATACCCCTCCCTGGCAGCTACAGCTGTTCCCTATTGAGCTGGCGTCTAGCATAAATACGCAGAGACCTGCGCCAGGCTTCCTTTTCCGCCCTATGCTGCCTAAACAACTGTGCAGGTAAGTTTGTTGCTTCTCCCTCTGTGTCTTCTGAATTGGCCAAACTCCCTGCTGGTTTAATCACCGGCACACTGGTACTTGGCTCTGCTTCCACTCATTCTCTCAGTTGGCCCCACTCCCAGCTGGCACCAGTTCAGCAGCCGTGACACTAGCCTCTGTCTGGACCGGTTCTGCTTCCTCCTCCTCTGAGTCCATCCCCAGATACTCTTCAGAGGGCCTAACACCAGACTGCTCCTCCAAGCCAGTTATAGTTTTTGCCCTCTGGCGCCTTCTAGTGACGTTCCTTGGAACTGCGGCCTTCTATGGAAGTTCCAAGTTCCGGGAAATAGTTTTTGCCCTCTGGCACCATCTAGCGACGCTTCTCGGAACTGTGGCCTTCTATGGAAGTTCCAAGTTCCGAGAAAGATAACTGCCAGGAGCTTCCGGCCTAGCAGAGGGGCCAAAACCCACTAACCTCCTCACCAGACTGCTCCTCCAAGCCAGTTATAGTTTTTGTCCTTTGGCGCCATCTAGGACATTTCTCAGAACTGCGGCCTTCTAGGGAAGCTCCAGAAAAAAACTGCCAGGACGTTCCGGCCTAGCAGACGGGCCAAAACCCACTCTCAGTAACTAATTTGTCTCATGAGGGTAAATTTGACAGAAGGCTAACCTCCTCACCAGTTATAAAAATGTTAGCAAGGCTTTTACTTTAACGTTGTGGCAATGTCCAGAGTCCAATGGTCTGAGGACATAAAGTTAAAAATTATTGATGGGAAAGAACAGGGGAAGTTGGTTCAAAATCTTAGAAAAGTGTATACCCAAAAAATATTGTATTCAAAGAAGTCCTAACAAAATAAATACACCTGTCGTATGACGGGCTTTTTCACTAGTTGTAAACTAAAACATGATATTCTGAACTGCACAGTATTCAACCAAAACTTTACATTATAAAGATTTATTTCTCATAGGAAAGTGCCAAAATAGTTGAAATTATGTTAATAGTAATAATACACATGATAACAATTTAGTTATGCACCACAATATCCAGCTGTGGAGTCGCATATAGGGAACATATATACAACACAAATAAAGAACATGGAATTTCCCACTTCATGTAGCTGTAATCCTACTAATATCAAAAGGGCAGCTGAAGAAGCCTGAGGTGGCACACTCACATTCCAGGGGGTTCAGCTGTTCTTTAAAATGTATTTAGACAGTGACCTTTTCTTCAGGTTGTCCAATTTAGATAGAAGCTGTGTGAGGGGCTACATTTAAGCCCATATTTAGTCATGGTTTTACGTGGAAGCAAATGAACAGGGTTTTTTCTCCCAATATTATTTCAAAAAAGAGTCAGACTGACTAAAATGGGTATTGAATTACAAAGCTTCAACCCAGGTGCTAGATATAAAATGTATTTTGATGATCATTTCAAGTTCAGCCAAAGAGACCTTTGCTTCCTCCTCCCTTGGATTTCTTAGAAGTATTAACACGAGGAACAGTTCCCTCCGAGGTTCCAAACCACTCTGGTAACTTCCTCTTTGAAGTTTGGCTTGCGGTCTAGAGAAGAAAAGAAAAATCACAGAACATTACTTCACTATCACATACCATCGTTCACGCACTGCTTGGATTTCTATCAGCCTGGCTTTGGAAGGATATGGTGGATATGTCACCAAAAGACACTGATTGGTCCAAGGTCATCCTGTGATCTATATATGGCAGAGTTGGGTATTTGAATCCAGGTTTCCATGGTATAGCATACTACACTGGCAGCTACTTGTCCTTTATCAACTACACCACACTGGCAATTGCTTTCACCGAAAATCATCCCTACTGTAGGTTCCTGTGCCTTGAAGACAGTCTTTACTTGAAGTTCCTTAAGGGAGACTGTGTTCTATCAACCCTAGCAACTATCTCCGCAGCTTTTGATGATGAGGTTATAGTTGACAGAGAAATCTGAAAAATCCAAAAAGTGTTCTGTTTCCCATGAGAAAACGCACAAGAACCGAACACTGACAATCAACCCCCACCCCTCCCAGATCAATAAAATTGAGAAAGGCCAGATGAGCCTCAATCACCCATATCCTAACTTCTCACCCCCTTCTGGCCATTTGTCCTCCCTGCCAACTGCCTATCACAGAACCTTGCATTCCTGACCTTCGCTACATATCCCTCGGACAGGAAATCCCTTCCTTTGTCTAGACATCCCAGGACCCCCGACTGGGCAATTTACAGCTATCAGAGCAGGCTCTGATACTTCCCATTGCCCTTTGGCACCCCTTATCAGGAACAAAAAGTAACACTTGTACCTGGTATAGCTGAAATAGTAGAAAGCGCTGTTTATGTAGAATAGTTGATTTGCAACATTTATGGGACTTGTAATCAATCAAAGGGAAAGGGGAGGAGGAAAGAGTGAGTTCTTCAAAGCATCTTTGAATATATGTAAGTTTGCAGAGTGTTGAAAGACACCAGAGAATTCGGCCTTCAACTTGCTGGAGGTTGCCTTTCTCCTACATGGGTAGAACTCTGAATAAAAGCCTTTGTATCTGGAAATGCTTGGATTTTTCCTCATCAATGCCTCACTCATTTCCCTGACAGAGTGGGGGATTTGAATCCAGGTTTCCATGGTATAGCATACTATACTGCCTGCTACTTGTCCTTTATCCACTACATCAGTGGTTCCCAATTGGTGGTCCGCGGACCCTAGGGGGTCTGCATAACCCACCCAGGGGGTCCGTGGCACCATTCACACATTCACCATTCATTTCTGGAGCCTACTGATGATGAATTCCTACCAGAAGTAAAATATAACATCACTGAGCACCTGCGTGATTTAGCGACTAGCTTCAGAGATTACTTTCCTGCACCTAATCCTGAAAACTCATGGATAAGGAATCCTTTTGAATGTGGTGGTGTACAACTAACAACTCTGTCTGCGGAAGAGCAAGATGCACTTGTTGACGTGACTTGTGATGGTTAAATGAAATCAGTTTTCAAAGAATATAGACTGGACCAATTCTGGGTAAAGGTTTTTCCTGATTATAAGTAGTTAGGTGAAAAAGCTTTGAAACGTCTAGTTCCCGTTTGTTCCACATATCTTTGTGAACAAACATTTTCGACATTTTTCTATATGAAGAACAAGCATAGAAATCAGCTCGATATTGATCCAGATTTGAGATTAAAAGTAGGAAATATTGAACCAGATGTAGAAGGGATTGTTTGGGACAAAAAGAGGCATGATTTCTCTCATCACATTTAGGTTTACTAGCTGCATGTCAAAATTTGTTCAATTGTAAACTAGAAGTTAGTAAAATTAAATTCGTCTTTATATTCCTAACTAAATCATTGTCATTTTTGCGTGGTAATATCACAAATATCACAAATTTTATGGTCTGTTTTTTAGTATACCTAAAATCGTTTGCTTATTAGGGGCTACCCCTTATTTACTCCAGAAAATTGCTTCGCACAGGTAACTACCATAGAGATAACAAAATTTTCACAAGTAGGGTGTCCTTGGCTTGGCATTTGAAAAACAAAGGGTCCGCAATACTTAGCTAATTGGGAACCACTGCACTACATCACACTGGCAATTGCTTGTCCCCCAAAATCATCCCTACTGTAGGTTCCTGTGCCTTGACGACAATCTTTACCTGAAGTTCCTTAAGGGAGATTGTGTTCTATCAACCCTAGCAACTATCTCCACAGCTTTTGATTATGAGGTTATAGTGATATGACTTGAGACTTGATGACAGTTTACTACCCTTCCTCCAAAGAGCTCAGGGCACTACATATTGGATTTATTCCATTTTATCTGCCCAATAACCATGTGAAGGTAGTTACACTAGGGAGTAAGCTACATGTTAGAATGTAGGCTTCCCCCTGTAGCTTAGAAAGCAATTTGATCTCATACAAAGTTGATATCATGATGGAGCCCAAGCTAAAAGCAATAATATGTAATGGATTTTAAGAGCCTGGCTATAACATCTCAAAAAACAAGGACATAAAATATACTCAGGGTCTCACCAGTGACTATTTCTAAACACAAAACTTGCCCAGTACCGTTACAGATGATTTATGAACCACAATTACCTGTGACTGAGAATCAGTAAAGAGATCGTCTTCCTCGGCACTGAGTGAAGGCTGATTCCATGAGGCCAATTTGATGGAGCTCTGATGGCTTTGGGCACCCTGTTTAGCACTAAGGAATTGCTCTTCAGTATTGCTCTTCGCCTTTGAAAGACAAAGAAACATTAATAAACATTTTTCCACTAATAGGCTGAACAAGAAACACTGCTTGAATAAAAAATGATTAAAACAAGACCAAATGTGTTCCAATATTGCACACATGCTGTTCAAACTGAAGAAATTGTACCCTGTGTCCTGATATATGTGTATTTTTCTTTATATTTTAACATGGACTGGTCTAAATGACCATAAAAGAAAGTATTTGTATGCTGTTCAAGTGATAGCTCGTACGACGAAATGCTTATTCATAGATCATTTGAATGCTACACATGGAGGGTCAGCTGGAACATACATGTACACCAACTTAAAATCTCAACATTTGATGACTGGCAGCTGAATGTGTGAATTTTCCATTGAAAAGCACTGCATTTTGAGCTATTGCAAATGATACAAAAGTTCTGTTTGTGATGCTTGATCTGTGAATGCAAACTATCAAGTTATAAATGTACAGGCATGAACCAGCTCATCGTGATCTTTGTATATGTTTGCCTGAATGCTATCTGAAATTTAGGTGTCAGGATGGCTCTGCAGGACAATATATTTTGGTTGCAAGTGATGAGGGGTGAAGAAACAATGCAGCATTTCCAAGAACTATGAAAAATGCATCCATATCTAAAAAGTGGAGGCATCATTTTCCACAGGGACAAAATGGCAAAAAAGTTACTTCAGATGCAGCCTCAATGTACAGAAGTGTTGGATAATACTTATGATGAACTTATGCTGCCAGGAACGAGTTTTTATTCTTGTGAAAAAGTTATAGGGTGGAGGCAGTACATTGTCTGAATTCAACAGATAATAGACAGATGCACAGAGTCTAATGAGAGAAGTACTTTGGTTGCCTGCAACTCTGTTGCATATATAATTATAATGTAAGAAGTCATTACCGAAGATGAAGAATCTGTGCAGGAGGTATCTTGGTTTATATTTTCACTGGATCCAGAATTAGGTTTGTGTACAATTGGCTTGACTGAATCCTCCTAGAAGAATAACAAGAACTGTATCAATACATTAGCTTTAATTTAACTGCTGTTAAAATATACAGTCTAGATAGAGTGCAAATAGCATCTCATCGAAAGGAAGAGATGTCATAGACTGATCAAACTGGGCCCCCTCAAGGCAGCTTATAAATATATTACCAAAACATTTAAATCACAGAAAAATAGATTCTAACCTTGTGGGCCCATCATAACAGGGGTTAACAACAGCAACACACAAGATTTAGAAGTAAACTGAGTAAGTTTGCACCATTCAAGATATCACAAATTAGAGGAAGCAAATAAAGCAAAACGTTTCATAGTCTCAGCTTCCTCCAAGACAGCTTGTGTCTCTTTTTTTCCTACATCACATGGTTGCACAAAATCTCCACACAACAGAAAAAGAGGGAAGAAATCCCAGGACCTCTGTTTGCTGCCAAAATGTCTAGCAGAATATGAATTAAGCAGTTCAGAAATGGGATTTTCACCCAACCTTTCTATTTTACTAAATCAGCTTGTACTTTGTTTCATATAACAACATGACCAAGAACAGATTTAAGAACAGGGACCCCATGTAAGGCCCCGGACCAGAGGCTGCGACCAACATTTTATGTTTGGTAAAGTATGTCTTCTGTCTAATTATGCAATTCCCTTCCATACACAGGCCCAATGTTGGAGAGTAGAAAAGCTGGGAGAAAAAGAGGGCATTAGCCAGGCTGGAAAATGTGATTCCTTCCCCAGAAGTAAGTAACAAGTGGGCTTTCTTTGAGTTCACCTTTCACCCTCAGAGCAGCAGAAGTCAGCTGATTTTCTGACAAGCTTCCTGTGTTTCTATGCTGGCCGCAAAGGAGCGGGGTCCACTTTAAATATAAGACACAATCTCTCAGCAGACGAGTAAAAAAAATCTTCAAGCTAGTTATTTTCGTGGACTTATTTACAAGGCTCATATGTTAACATATATTAAATATGACATGTAAAATGTAATAAATGAAAACTTTCCAAATAGCTAAATGATTTCCCCCCCTGCCTCATGCAGTTAGCACCACACAGAGTTATTATATATCGAGCACCATATTTAGAAACCTGACTGCTATACCAACAAATTTAGCATTTTACTGGCCATGACAAGGGGTGATTCCTGGAGTTCTCCCTTCCTGCCTCTAGGTGCTGCTGTGGATCTATGCTTCTGAGAGAAAATTAAATTATTACTCAGTTTTTGTTTCACCCTTTCTCCAAGGGGCTCAGGGTGGCATTTAGTTCTCTTTCTCCTTGAGATCGATTTCTCTTCCCAGTGATGGGATGGATATTCTAAACCAGTGGTTCCCAATTAGCTAAGTACTGCAGACCCCTTGTTTTTCAAATGCCAAGCCATGGACCCCCACTTTTGAAAAATTTGTTATCTCTATGGTAATTACCTGCGTTAAGCAATTTTTTGGAGAAAACAAGGGGTAGCCCCTAATAAGCAAGGGATTTTAGGTATACTAAAAAACAGACCATAAAATTTGTGATATTTGTGATATTACCATGCAAAAATGACAATGATTTAGTTAGGAATATAAAGACGAATTTAATTTTACTAACGTCTAGTTTACAATAGAACAAATTATGACATGTCTAGCAGCTACTAAACCTAAATGTGATGGGCGAAATCATACCTCTTTTTGTCCTGAACAATCCCTTCCACATCCGGTTCAATATTTCCTACTTTTAATCTGGATCAACATCGAGCCGATTTCTATGTTTGTTCTTCATGTAGCAAAATTTCGAAAATGTTTGTTTACAAAGATATGTGGAACAAAAGGGAACTAGATGTTTCAAAGCTTTTTCACCTAACTTCTTATTATCAGGAAAAACCTTCACCCAGAATTGGTCCAGTCTATATTCTTTGAAAAATGATTTCAATGAACCATCACAAGTCACGTCCACAAGTGCATCTTGCTCTTCCGCAGACAGAGTTGTTAGTTGTACATCACCACATTCAAAAGGATTCCTTCTCCATGAGTTTTCAGGTTTAGGTGCAGGGAAGTAATCTCTGAAGCTAGTCGCTAAATCATGCAGGTGCTCAGTGATGCTATATTTTACTTCTGGTAGGAATTCATCATCAGTGGACTCCAGAAATGAATGGTGAATATGTGAATGGTGCCACGGACCCCCTGGGTGGGTTATGCAGACCCCCTGGGGTCCGTGGACCACCAATTGGGAACCACTGTCCTAAACAGTTAGTTGGAAGTAGTAATTGGTTTGACGACAGCTAGCAAAGTGAAGCTCCAACCAGATAAAAAGACTAATGCTACTGGTGAATCTGAGTAAGTGGTATTCCGGCTCCTTCTAGAATAGGCTGCACTCCCCTCTTTAGGACCAGGATGGAGGGAGCTGTTTGGTCCAACTTTGCTGCTGGATGCTCAAACAGCACCGGTGGTTCACCACGCCTTTACCAGGTCCAGCTGAGTGGCCCATCTTGGAGAGAGATGACTTGGCCACCGGAATTCATGCTCTAGTAACATCAAGGCTAGATGTAGTATGCATGGGGCTGTCCTTGAAGAGTATCCCAGAAACTATTGTTGGTCCAAAACGTAGCATCCAGACTTTTCGCTAAAAATGATGGCTATGAGAGACAGGTTGCTTACCTGTAACTGTAGTTCTTCGAGTGGTCATCTGTGCAGTCACACATTATGGGCTCTGCGCCTGCGCGGGGCCAGCTTCGGAAACTTCACTAGCTGAAAATCTTTTTTGGGCGGGAACCCCTCCCCCACCATCCACTGAGCATGCTCAGGGGTTCCCGCCCTATCTCCTCAGTTCCTGAAACCACCTAAACTGTCTCACTGAGGTGAACCACCAGGTAATCAATAATGACACCATAGTGGGGATGGTGGGAGGGTTGTGTGACTGCACAGATGACCACTCGAAGAACTACAGTTACAGGTAAGCAACCTGTCTTTCTTCTTCGTGGTCTCTGTGCATCACACTGATGGGCGAGTAGCAAGCTGACTTACTGGAGGTGGGTGGTGTCAGGTGATAGATGAAGCTCAAAGTATTGCCGATAAAACGGCACGCCCAAAAGCACAGTCTCTAAGTGCTCTGATGTCCAGGCGATAGTGACTGGCAAAGGTCAGAGGTGTTGACCAGGTGGCCGCTTTGCAGAGGTCTGGTAGGGCGATTCCTCTTTCAAAGGCTGTAGAAGTGGCCACTCCTCTTGTGGAGTGAGAACGCACTCTACCCTCCAACGGGAGGCCAGCAAGTTCATAGGCTAATTTAATAGTCTGAATGACCCAAGCAGATATTCTCTGCGGAGATGCTTGAAGGCCCTTTTGTTTGCCCCCGTAACAAACAAAAAGTCTTTGGGATCTCCGGAGGGTAGCAGTTCTGGACTGATAAAAAGCGAGAGCACGTCTAATGTCCAGTGTATGTAGAGCGGACTCAAGAGGAGATGTCGGCGAAGGGAAAAAACTTGGCAGTGTGATATCTTGTCCAAGATGAAACGAAGAGACAACCTTCGGGAGAAAAGCCAGATCCGGTCTAAGGACCACCTTGTCCACATGGAAAACAGTATAAGGTGGGTCTATACGAAGTGCTGCTAGTTCTGATGCATGTCTAGCCGACGTAATGGCAACAAGGAATGCCACCTTAAAAGTTAGCAATTGAAAATGTCATTGCTAATGGTTCAAAAGGCTTGGCAGACAACACCTTAAGCACCACAGAAAGGCTCCATTGGGGAACAAAGGAGCGAATTGGTGGGATGGTATTCTTCATACCCTTCATAAATCGTTTTATTAATGGGTGGGTGAAGACCGAGCAGCCTTGAACCCATTGATGTGAAGCAGAGATTACTGCCAGGTATACTCTAAGTGACGAAAACTTGAGACCCTTCTTAAACAAGGAAAAAAGGAAGGTAAGCACGGTGGCAATTGGTGCTGAAAAGGGGTTCTCATTCCTGCTGAGGGCGAAGGAAGAGAATACTTCCCACTTAGTGGCGTATGATTTCCTAGTCGCTGGTTTTCTAGCTGCTAGGATGATGTTCCACACATCAGTGGGCAAGGATTGGCGGTCTAAAGCCGCCTTATCCTCCATGCCGTTAAGTTCAGTGATCTGACATCCGGGTGGAAAATGAGTCCCTTCCCCTTGGAAATCAGGTTGTGGCATTGGGGTAGTTTGATGAACTCCGCTAAGGACAGTTTGAGAAGCGGTGTGAACCACGGCTGCCTTAGCCACCATGGTGCTATTAGTATGGCGTTGGAATTGTTCCTGCGTAACATCAGTATGACCCTGGAGAGAAGAGGTATTGGAGGGAACAGGTACAGCAGTTGCCCCGACCACGTCCTTTCGAAGGCGTCTCCTAGGGATGCTTGTCCGTGACCTGCCCAAGTGCAGAAGCGGTTGCAGATGGCGTTCTCCGGTGACGCGAATAGATCTATTGAAGGCTGTCCCCATGTCTGAAAGATCATAGTGAGTACAGACCTTGCCATCTGCCACTCGTGTGTGTCCACAAAAGTGCGGCTGAGCTCGTCCGCCAATATATTGTCCTGGCCTGCGATATGAATGGCCGATAAGGTCATGTCGTGGGCGATTGCCCAGTGCCAAATGTCCAAGGTCAAAGAAATCAGGTCCATCGACCGTGTTCCGCCTTGCTTGTTGATATGCCAAACAGCTGCCATGTTGACTGTATGGATCTGAATCATGTGCCCTGACAAAGTCTGTTGGAAAGCATGTAATGCCTTCTGAATGGCCATTAATTCCAGAACGTTTATATGTCTTTGCCTGTCAGCATGACTCCAGCGTTCTTGGATGGTAAGGTCTCCGCAGTGGGCTCCCCAGCCCAATAATGATGCATCTGTCATCAGACGCTTGGATGGAAGCAGAGGTCTGAAGTCCAACCCCTGCATGATGTTGGACATATTCGTCCACCAGAGGGTCTTCTTCACAGCTGTAGGGATTGACAGTCTGACCCGATGGGCATCCATTGTGTTGTTGTACTCCCTTAGGAGCCACAACTGTAGAGGCCTCATATGAAGGCATGCCCGCGGTACGACACTCACCGTTGCTGCCATGAATCCAAGTAACCTTTGGACTTGGAAGGCAGATATACTCTTTGAGCGGTAAAGTTTGAGTGTGAGTGTCGTTAATGCAGTGGCTCTTTCCTCTGGGAGGAAAGCCTTGGAGCGGGTTGAGTCCAGAATTGCTCCGAGGAATTTTATTCTTTGGGTAGGTTGGAAGGTCGATTTTTCTTTGTTGATACATAAACCTAATTTGTTGAGGAGGTTGATGGTGAGATGAGTATTGTGGGTGGCTTCTTGTTCTGTATTTGCCACTATCAGCCAATCGTCTAAATAGGGATAAATCTCTACCCCTCGAGTTCTGAGAAAGGCGCACACCGGTGCCATGCACTTTGTGAAAACTCGGGGGGGGGGGCAGTAGAAAGACCGAAAGGGAGCACTTTGAATTGAAAAATGTCTTCTCCTATGATGAACCGGAGGAAGTGACAATGGCCGCTGTGGATCGAGACGTGAAAGTATGCATCTTTGAGGTCGATTGCTGTAAACCAATCCCCTTGGGAGAGGAATGGTAGAATGGTTGCTAAAGAGTTCATCCATAATTTTTTGGGCTTGATGAACTTGTTTAGCTCTCTGAGGTCCAAAATAGGTCGTAGACCCCCACCCCGTTTCGGAACCGTAAAGTAACGGGAGTAGAACCCGAGTCTTAGGGTGTTTGTTGGTAATCGCTCTATGGCGCCCTTCTTTAATAGAGACTTGGTCTCTTGTAATAGAGCGTCTGTAGGTGGTGAGAACCTTGCGGTTCTGAGCGGAGGGAGGGTGGTAAACTCTATTTTGTAGCCCCGAGAAATGATGTTTAGGACCCACATGTCGGTGGTAATGGTGGTCCATGTGTAGTAAAAGGGGGCGAGAATATCTCCGAATTGAGGTGAGGTGGTTAGGATTATGGGACAGTCAAAGATGCCGTCTCTGAGTTCCATCTGGTTTGCCCTTGTTCTGCTTGAAGCGACCAGTGAACTGCTGTCTCTTGTATTGCCCTTGGGGCTGATACATAGGGGTACGGTCTTGTGGTTGTTGTTGTCTGGGCAGGAATTGTTGTTGGGTCCTGGACCAGCGTCTTGGACGGAATGGTCTCTCTGGTTGCTGTTGTCCAATTCCCATTTTCTTGGCTGTATTTTTAGCCTTTTGGATATTTTCCATTGACTCATCAGTGGAGCAGTGGAATAGGCTTTCGCTGTCAAAAGGTAAGTCCTCTATGCGGGTGCGTGCCTCTTGGGACAATCCCACCGACCTTAACCATGCATGCCTCCTTAGTGCAATGGAGGCAACCATTGCTTTTGAAGCACAGTCAGTTGCATGGCGTGCTGTGTTAAGCTGCTGCCGGGATAGTCTCATTACCTCAGTGTAAAAGACGTTGGCTAGTTCCCTCTGGTCATCTGGGAGGTAACCGGACAAGGATGCCATTTTCTCCCATAGGAAGAGTTGGTATTTTGCCATAGTGGCTTGGTGATTATGCACCCTTAAGGATAGTGCTGTAGATGAGTAGATTCTTCTACCCAAGACGTCCAATCTACGTCCTTCCTTATCTATGGGCGCATTGTGCCTCCTCTGTGTTCGTCCTTGGGAGGCTTCCACAATGATCGAATTAAACTTTGGATGCGTAAAAAGAAACGGGGCTGTTTTCTCTTGTATTTTATACAGATTTTCTAACCTCCTTGACGTTGGTGGCATAGAGGAGGATAGTTTCCAGGATTGCTGGGTTGTTCGTAGCAGTACCGGTAAATATGGGATGGCTGCTGGGGTTGATGACTCGTAGTAAACATCGTCATAGACGGGGTCGTTCAGTTTCTCTACTGGTTGGGACATTTCAATTCCCAAAGACCGTGCCATCCTCTGTACCTGGTCGACAAAATGTGCCAAGTCTTCCGAAGGAGACACTACATCCGAGGTAGCTACCAGGTCGTCTGGTGAAGGTATGGACGGTACCGGTGTTGCCTCTTGTGAAGAATCAGATTGGTAGTCCTCCTCTGATGGGGCATCTAGTCTGTTTCCTGTCCCTCCCGATGTGGACAAAGGTTGCAGTGTCTGGGTCGGTACCGATATAGTCGGTACTGCAGTCTGTGTCGGTTGCGCTGCGTGCCTTGGTAGCGATGGTTGAGGCGGTGGTGCCATAGATGTGACGCCCTCTGGAGGCGGGGGACGGAAGATAGTTTCTGAAGGAGGTTGGCGGAAGCGCGGGTAGGAGGTGTGTGGGCACTCCTGAGCATAATAATAGTAATAATCTTGCTCTCTTCTGTGTCTCCAGTCTTCATAATAATATGGAGGGTATTGTGGAGGTTGGCACTCAGCGTAATAATCACACCTTCTAGGTGGGGAGCGAGAGCGTTCGCCATAAACAGAGTGTTGACGGCCGGAATAAGTTGAAGTCGGTGAACGATCACGGATGTTTTCTGTAAGGAGATATCGGTCGGTACCAACGTCCGTCGGTACCGACTGACGGATGCCGTTCCTGTCGGTAGTGAGGGGAAGGGGGACCCCGATCTGCTATGGTAATGTCCAGCGAGGAACCTCTAATCTCACCCTCTGAGATGGATGCCCTCACGTTTGAATCTTCAGCCGGTATCGTGATGATCCGAAAAGGGGATGGTACCGGGGAATCCACAACCTGCTCGGACTGAGATGGAAGGGTCAGTACCGGCGGTGAAGATGGTGTTGCCCGTCTCAGTATCGAGAGTGCCCTCGGTATCGGGCTCATCGGTAGCGGGGGGGGGCTTTTGTAAGGAAAGCCCTGATATCGGGCTCCTAGGTACTGTAGGTTGCTTCAGTATCGAAGTTCTTGGTACTGGGCTCTTCGGTACCGACGAAGCTGGATTGGCCAACTTTTTCTTTTCATTTTTAGTCTTCAGTTTGCTCTTTTTCTTTTGGGGTTCTTCTGCCCCACTGTGCTCTCTCGCTCTCTTAGATATCTTCTTTGCCGCTTTTGAAGAAGTGGAGTGAGAGGAAGAGGGGGGAACCGCTAAGGCTTCACTCCGAACAGGAGGAGGTTGGGGCATAGACTCCATTTTACTAGGAGATGTAGAGATTCGAGACGGTCTCGGTTTATCTACTGCCTCCAAAGCCTTTTCCCAGAGAATCACCCGAAGGTGATCTGAGCGGTTTTTTCTCGCTTGCCTCGAGAATTTTAAACAAAAAGCACCAGATTCCACAACATGTGCTTCCCCCAAGCAGAGCAAACAAAGAGAATGTCCATCCGTTTGCAATATTTTTTGTCCACAGTTGGAACACTTTTTAAACAGGCCTTGATGTGCCATAAGCACCAAACTAACTAACTAACAATTTTTATTTTTTATATATATCTAACTATACAGAGAAAGGTAGAAAAACTGGAGAGACAAGAGAAAGAAGGAAAAAACAACAGATTTTTCAGCTGAGGTACAGATACCACACGAGAAGTCTCCAACAAGCTGTTGACCCACAGGCGGTTGAAGAGAACTGAGGAGATAGGGCGGGAACCCCTGAGCATGCTCAGTGGATGGTGGGGGAGGGGTTCCCACCCCCAAAAGATTTTCAGCTAGTGAAGTTTCCGAAGCTGGCCCCGCACAGGCGCAGAGCCCATAATGTGTGATGCACAGAGACCACGAAGAAGAACATATTATATTCAGAGTGCTTCACTGCACTAGCTAGGTCACCATTACAATGAGAGCCAGTGTAGTATAGTGGTTAGAGTGTTGGACTGGGAGTTGGGAGATCTAAGTTCTAGTCTCCACTATGCCATGGAAACCCACTGGGTAACTTTGGGCCAGTCACAGACTCTCAGCCCAACTTACCACACAGGGTGGTTGTTGTAAGGATAAAATGGAGAGGAGGAGGATTATGTATGCCGCCTTGGGCTCCTTGGAGGAAAAAAAAAAGGGATATAAATGAAATAAATAAATAAATAAATAAATGATGGGCAGCAGTGGGATCAAAGTGCCTCCAGAACTGGACAGATCAGGTACCGACAAGACAGCACTGAGGAGCAGGGGGGACAACAGCACAACTTCGGTTTGACTCTTATGCCCACAGTGAACTTGCTTTTTGGCCATGAACCTGTAATTTGGAAGGCACGGACTGACAGGGGCGGTTTTTCACCTATCCCAATTGTTTTTGGAGAACAATATTTTTAAGTCATTCTAAACCCTTCAAGATGAATTTCAGCCACCACCTCAGCTGCATGGCATTAAATAGAACTCAAACACAAGTAATAATAAAACCAACACACGCCAGCAGCCCTTAGTCCTCTGGCTGATGGATGAGGCCAGGCAGTTCTTCCCTTCAGCTTCAAGTGGCAATTGATTTAATCAGCAGATCAATAAAGCAAACCTTTAGCTGCTCATTAATCAGCAGATGCCACTTTTAGTCAATGGTGCTGTGAGTTAAAGGCATACTTATTTTTTGAGCCTTTTTTGGTTTTGCTACAGCTCTAATAAATAGGGTTGTCACCCCATTCAGGAAAACTTAGGAAATTATTTGGATTCATTTTAATCTGCAGGCATTTCCACATGATACTTCTGGGGGAGCACATATTATTTCCTCTTTCGAAATGACGATGTGCTCAATTCTCACAGTGGGCATCCTCTCTTGTGCAAGAGAGAAGAGGAAATAACCACATCTCCCAATTGCAGGGTTTTTTTGTAGTTATTTTGGTTAAAATTCTATTAAGAACACAATAGCACTCTTCAAATACCTGAAGGGTTGTCAACACAGAAGAGGGTTAAGATTTATTCTCTGCAGACTTGATTTAATGGAATTAAGGGTGCAATCCTGTGCATGTTTCGACAGAAAAAAGTCCTACAATTCCCAGCATTCCCCAGCCAGAATGGGAATGCTGGGGCTTGTAGGATTTTTTTTCTGTCGAAACATTCATAGGATTGTACCTTAAGATACAGACAATTCTATTTCCATTGAACACAAGAAGAAAATGCCTCAATAGTAAGTGCAGTTCAGCAATGGGCCCAATTCCCTGGAGAGCTTGTGGGCTCTCCCTTGCTGGAGCTCCTCATGCACAGCCTGGACAGCCATCCATCGAAGATGCTCTAGCTCTAGGTTTCCTGCATCAAGCAGAGGGTGGAACTAGATGGCTTACAAGGCCTCCTCCAATTCTATGTTTCTAGTCTATGAAAGCAATTAACTATATTTTAAAAATCCACTGCACAATTAATCACAAGCACATTTAAAATCAAAGGTTTTCTAAAAATCAAAGTGATTATTCAAGTGAACGTTGCAATAGGGAACAAAAAGGATGGCATTTTCTTAAGAACCTAAGAAGAGCCCTGATGGATCAGACTAAACGTTTACCTAGTCCAGTATTCTGTTCACACAGTAGCCAATCAGCTGCCCAACAGAAACCCACAAGCAAGACATGAGTGCAGCAGCACCCTCCCACCCATGTTCCCCAGCAACTGGTGTACATAAGCATATAGCTCTGGTACTGGAGATCGCATATAGCCATCAGGACTAGTAGCCATTGATAGCCTTTCTCTTGAATTTGCCCAATCCCCTTTTAAAGCCTTCCAAACTGGTGGCCATTACTACATCTTGTGGAAGTGAATTCTGTAGTTTAACTATGCACTGTGGGAAGTAGTACATCCATTCCTTTTCTAACAATGAATACTGTTGGCCTGTGTTTATCTTACAACTCCCTCAATATCTCAAAGCCTATTTTTGGAGCCTGGAGAGGACGACCAAGCAAGCAGACAATAGGAAAGTATGTAAGGAAACAGCGAGGAAGCCTAGCGGTTTCCATCAGCGATGACTTGCCCAGTCTGATGGGGAACAACAGCCTTAGAGCTGGCTCTTTGGGATCTTTTGCCACAATGAAATAGCGACTCACATAGCTGGGCCCTAAAGCACAATCAAAATAAATCAGATCAGGAAAAGAAAATACTGAAAACCCAACGCTGATTGTGCTTTCTGTCCTTTTCTTGCAGTGTTAGACAGTTTCTCTTTTTTCGTGTTTTATAACTTGGTTTGCAAACCTTAGCTTCAATCCACAGAATCTTCTCGTTCTTCTGTGAGGATCCTGTACTTGACTGTAGATAACCAGGCTCTTGAGGTGGACCTTGCTTCTCTGAACCATTCTGCTGCAACTGTTGGTTTCTGCATTGTTTCTCCAGCAGCGCAGCTGTCATTCTGATAAGATACAGTTCAATGTTTGCAGGGACTAGTGTTCTAATGGCTTTCATTTGTGTTGTATCTTGGAAGGGAAGAGAACATTGTTAAGAATTGTTTTCTGCAGGAGAAGAGTCACTTTGAAGAGCTACTGAAATTCTCAAAAATTCGAATTTAACAAATGCTGGGTTTGTACGGCATGACAACCCCAAGCAGTGGTTTGTAAAATAGCATCCAATGGCGGTGCGAATCACTTTATGATAAATAACCCAGAGAAGGTGTCGTTCAAACCTGGCCAGAGTCTCGATCATTAGAACAGGCAAAGTACTTATCAACCAACATACTTCATTCACAGAACATTAACTATGACCACTTTTTATCGGTCTAGGGGGAAATTTTGGATAAAACAATGGGGATTTCCAATAATTGCTGCACATCCCAAACTCAATGCTGTAAAATTGGAATCCCACAAATATAGATTTACCCAATGCTCATTCCCATCTCATTTGCACTCAATAAACACCAATGAAAGCCAAAGTTATTGTGTTCTTTACATATTCTCCCTGCCAAGCCCACTGGCTCTCTCTTCCCACATCTCAGTCTTTCAAAGGCAGTGGAACAGAGCTTTGAGCCAGATCACAACTATTCTGAACATTTAAACCCAGATTTAAGCCCTTGAATTTGCAGATCCCACAGAGGAGACAATTTGTTTCTAACTTAAATTCAAAGTGTTTTGATAAAAGCTCTAGCAGTTTGATTATGAGGCGCAATCAGTACTGTCTCAATAATGTCAATCGCGATTAAGTATTGCATATCTTTGGCCAGGAAATTGGCCATATCTTTGTGATTAAATTCTGTATTCAGTAGTACTGAAGATTTTATACCCCCTATTTCAACAAGTCCATCTATTAGAGGCCACAGAATTGGGCTGCACCTCTCACCTGAGTTGATGGGAGGGTTTTGGATGACTTTAGTGATGATCCCTTGTATCTCAGGAGTCAGACCAGCACGTTCTAAATTGACCAGGTATCCAGCTTTCAAAGCTTGGGATAAATGCGTACCAACCACACTAAGAGGTAAGGAGCGACTCTCACTTATACTTCTCTGGGGGAAGAAGAAGAGACGAAATCAAAAAAGGTTTGTAAGCCTGGTCTCCACAAGTGAGAGATCCAAACTTTGGATAATAACCAAGTTTTTGTTCTTTAACTATCTCAGGATTGCTTCATACATTACAGTTTTAAGCGTACAGCTAAAAATGTCATGTGAAAGAAACAAGCATATGTTTGGAAACTCATACATCCTACAAGTACGCTCATCAGAGAGCCAAGACTGGTTCCAGCTCTCTGACAAATGTACCCTGGCAAATTGGGGGTTGCTGCCGTATATTGAGTAGAATGGCTTTCACATACTCAAAACACACAAATGACTTTACTACCCTTATTATTTATGCCATTGTTCTTCGATTTTCTCCTCCCACCATTCTTACCGTTAAGGAGGAAGGTGTGGGGTAGAAAAGAGAAGATATCTAAAATGGCGGCTGTTGAGCACTCGCACATAAGCAGCCACTGCAAAGTCCTAGCTCAGCTGCGCAGGAAGGTTGAT
This sequence comes from Elgaria multicarinata webbii, assembly GCF_023053635.1. Lineage (NCBI taxonomy): Eukaryota > Metazoa > Chordata > Lepidosauria > Squamata > Anguidae > Elgaria > Elgaria multicarinata. The sequence continues at coordinate 12,193,414 of NC_086176.1, forward strand.
GGGGAGAAAGAAAGAGATAGGGGTAAGAGGAGAAATAAGTAAAAGGAGAACAGCAAGAATTGAACGTGAACCCCATGCTGAAGGTTAGTTAAAATTCCGAGGTCTGAAACACCCTTTCACCCAAGTAGGCCTCTCTCTTGAAAAAGATGACTTACAGTTCTGAGATTCAACTCGGAGGAGAGATTGCCTCAGATTAATAGCCACAAACAAGAGAGACATGTGGTGGATCAGGAAAATCCTTCATGTTTGCATCATTTAACCCCTTCTGCCCAACTCTGAACTGTCTCTGCAGAGGCCACCAGTGAGGGAGGAAGCAGCAGCCAGGCACCTCTCCACCGTGCCTGGGTCCAGCTCCAGCTGAGAGCCCCCTCCCTCCTGCTGTCACCTGTAACTGCTGAACTTTGCAACTAAGATTGTAGTGCCGGAATTTGCTTTCCTTTCCCCCCCCCTCCTCCTCCCTCCCAATCCCCTTTCCTTTTGTGTCATGTCTTTTAGATTGTAAGCCTGTGGGCAGGGACTGTCAAGAAATACTTTTGTAAGCCGCCATGAGAGCCTTTTTTGGCTGAATGGCGGCATAAAAATCTTTAAATAAATAAATAAATAAACCAGGAAACTCTGTAATCCAATGCCTCCAAGAAAATGGTTGCAATTGGCCTTGTGGATCACAAGTTGTACAGGCCTGTAATATATAGTACTGTTTAATAATGCTGGAATTTTAAAAAACAATTGTATGTTGAATGTACTGGCGTGATTCTACATAGTGGTGGTATGCCTGTTGAAAAAGGATTTGGGTCTAAAATGAAACTATATACCAGCACTAGAACTACTGGATGCATTTGATTTTGGTTGTTTTAACTTTACTGTGCTCAAAATACAAAGCAGCCTCTTATGCGTTGTCTATGTACATTTTGACAATTATTTTCTTTCCATAAGGACGGTAGCTGTATGTTATGTTTGCCGACTTTCTCCCAGACAGGAGACACCAGGGTGCACACTGTAATCAATAGTTATTTGATACAAGGCATCAAATTACCTAGTACTAATTGTATTATTGCTCCTTGTTAATTAGTCCTTGGGCATTTTAAAATTTGTTGGCTATCTAACAAGAAGCACTCCTGGGAGAAGGGAGTCAAGCAGGAAGCCAACCTCGTGTCACTGTATGGAAGCATTCTGACAAATAAGTGTGACAAAATAAGACACAGAGCTGAGCCCAAAAGGTGGGGAGGGGGCGAACACTTTTAATGAAAACCTTTGGCAGTGCTGAAAAACGGCTACTCTGAGAAGGAGCAAAAGTGGTCCTCCACTCAAAGTGGGGGTAATACATACTGATCCTAGAACCATTGCTCTAATTCATGTTCAGTGGCACTGCTATCTAGCCTATCACAAGTTGTACAGGACTGCGTAAGTGACTTGTTACCAGGAAGATGGACCCCGGAAAAAATGTACCAAAGTACCAGTAGAGAGGGGGTGTGTGTGGAAATGGCAACAAAAAAATGAAAAAAGGGAATATCAAATTATTTAGAAGGGTTGGAGTAACTATTTTGGTCCACTTCATCCAAACAATAAAGCAAACATTCAGTGTAGCCTTAATAAAATAGACATTTCAAAGCCATATAAGAAATACAGCACTCAACAGTAAAAACAACTAGATGTCACAAAGGGCACCATCCCATGCATGTTTAGGCAGAAAAAGATCCTACAACTCCCAGCATTCCCCAGCCAGCCATAGGGATTGTGCCTTACATGTAGGGATTGTGCCCTCAATATATTATGAGAAAAGCCTTCATGGACTAAAGCCCACTTCGTAAGATGCAACAGTAGACTGCAGCTCATATCACAGAAAATGATTAGCCTGTGAGATGCTTGGGTTTTTTTGGTTTTCGCTACAACAGTCTAATATGCCCATCCAAGCATTGAAGGTTGTGCTTCAGACATACACCCAAATGTCACTGCCATGGTTATAGACCGAGGCTCTGCGACTTCAACTACTGCAGGACAGTAAAACACCAACTGGTGAAACTTCTTCTTATGTGGAGAGTCAGTACTAAGAAATGCTTCTGCCTGTTAATTTCTTCTTGTTATGGAGCCATAAAGGGCATGGATCGTAACCCCAGCTTTTCGTTCCTAAACACATTGGCTTGAAACTAAGTCCCACTGATTTTGGCAGAACAGCCCTCCCCTCTCGTGCACCCAACCTGTGAGACAATTCCCTGTCATGTGATGCTATGCAGCTCTGGTCAATGTGTGCTTATTGCAAGCATGTGGGGTGGGGAGACTGCAGGAGACTCTCATACATGGAGACTATGGGCTCATCTACACCAAGCAGGGTATTCCACAATGAAAGCAGTATGAAAGCGGTATATGAAAGGCAGGAGCCACACGACTGCTTTATAGCAGTATTGAAGTGCACTGACAACTGTTGGGGCCCATTGACACATGCCATGTACTGCTTTCATACCACTTTCATACCGCTATATCCTGCTTGGTGTAGATGAGCCCTATGTGGCAACAGTTTCATAAATGGTGGCCTTGTATTTCCAAATAAGTCATGCTTAGAACAGTGGGTGGCTCCCCTGCCTGCATGTGGCCATTGGCCTGATTTCATGCGGGTGTGGGGTGGGAAAAGAGGAAGGGGGAGCCAAAACAGATGGAGTGAGGGGGAGAAGCCCCCTGCAAGAAATCAATTCAGACCTCTAGCAAGAGTGATCTCTCCCACCCCAGGCAGCTTGCTGGGTGGAGAGGAAAGGGGGTGAAGGAAGATAGAGAAGAGGGTGGGAGAGAGAGGGGGGAGAGAGAGAAGGGCCTGGCCCCATCACTGCTAGCATGCAGGTCCTGTCATGTTAGCACCAGCAGAATGTGGCCCTCAGCAGAAAAAAGGTTCACTGCCCCGGCCGAGAACCGAAACTTTATTCAGCATTCCTGACAATTTCATATGCACTGTTCCAACACAACTTTCCCTAAGCCACAGGGACCAAAATAAATAAATGGCCAGTAGGCAGTCTGATATCTTTTTAATTCCTCTGCATCAAGGCTGGTATCCAATGTGATATGACAGCTAACGGAAATTACGTTGTGCTAGTGCAAACAGCTCAAATGCACAGCTGATAGCCCTTGTTGGTGTGATGGATTTCCTCGGAAATCCTGTTTTGCCAGCAGGCACTATGGGCAGTTGTTTATGCTAGTCAAACGTAATTTACGTTCGCAGTAGTGTTGCACTGGATAGTGCCCCAAATTCCTACCTAGGCTGCACTCCACTGAAGTAGCACACTATGAAACACAGCTGGAGGTTCCAGAGCTTACCAAAGACAGATTCTTTCCTTGAAACAACGTATAAGTTATATGTTCTGATTCTGTTAAAGTGCTGCGTCCGCCGTCCTTCTGAAGGGCTGTATCTGGCTGATCTCTGGATACTGAAGTCTTGAAGAGGTCTGCCTACACAATCACAAGCAAGATTTCATTTTTAAAAAATCCAAACAACCTAAGGAACACCACTACCTAAATAAATCCTGCTGAAGGCTAAACAGCAGCAGGAAGGAAGGAAGGAAGGAAGGAACTATATATTTCCAAATTAGACAATGTTTAACAGGTAAGCTAAACCAATGGTTAAGGCTCAAAGAATGTTATTAAGGTATATTGCATGTTATGCTGTGCATTAACTATAGTCACATATTTGGTTGTATTTTGAAAAATCAAATTTGAGGGAAAAGCTTCCTTTATTGTCTCTTCTGAAAGTGTTCAGACCAAGCAATCCTATGGCCCTGCTCTGCTGTCAGGCCACGTATGCTGCTGCAACGTCTGTGTAACTGAGTCCATTTCCTATACTTACCCAGCACAACACAAAAAAAGGAAAAACATACAACTCTGAAAAGTGCAGAGTGGAGCAATGACGGCAATCACATCCCCGGTATCCATGATGACAACACCACCAACTCCCACCAGTCACTGCTCTGCACAGCATGTCAAGCAGATATGGAAGAAGCCGTGGTTGGCTGACTGCAATGAGACTCCCTCAAGACGCTGTATCCTCACCCACCACCCACCCCGCAGTCAACGTCCCCTCTCCGGTCAGCACAAAGTTGTACTGTCATTGGGTGGGATCAGAGTCGGGTGGTGGTGGTGGTGTTACAGTGTATTGTGTGTCCCCTCTCCTCCATCCCACCCTGTGTTAGCCTCTTTGCTGGCAATTTAAATACGCCAGCATTTCCACAGAGTTGGACCAGCGTATCTCTCCTGGCAGAGGGCAATTAAGTAACATCCGTGCAATGGGCCCTCTGCCGGCGAATCTTTGGTATAAGATTGCACAAGTCGCAAGTTTATTTTCTTTTTAAATGTTTTTTCCTTTTTGGTTGAGGAACCAGATTTTTTAAAAAAGCTGTCCTGCTATGGCTGAATCAGACTCGGCGTTAGAAGAAATGATGGGGCAATCCAATCCACAGGAACTGATGAACAATGTTGCTCCAGCACTTGCTGGGCTAAAACCGAAGGCTTATATAGCCAGAGCTTTCTGAGACTCACCCGGGGCTCAGCTGCAGTGTGTTACAGGCCTTCTGGCAAAAGTCCTACTCAGGAGAGGGCCTTGCTTTTGAGGAGTCCTTTCTTCCCATGGAATTCTCCTCTGTAATCTCAGAGGAACCCTATTGGCTTACCTGTTGAAGCGACAACACTCTCAGAGGCTAGATGGTTGCCCAGCCTCTGACTCAGAGGCAGAACTCCCCTCCACTTGCAAGGGGGGATATAGGGGAGCCTGGGCCCTCTGAGGGCCTTGGTTCCCCCCATATCTCCTGAATTTTTTAATTATTATTTATTTATTTAAGGATTTTTATGCTGCCATTCAGCCAAAAAAGGCTCTCACGGCGGCTTACAAAAGTATTTCTTGACAGTCCCTGCCCACAGGCTTACAATCTAAAAGACATGACACAAAAGGAAAGGGGATTGGGAGGGAGGAGGAGGAGGGGGAAAAGGAAAGCAAATTCAGTGGGTGGCTCCTTGCATTGTCCATCTCTGCAAGCTCTAGCTTCTCCTCAGAGGAAGATCCCTCCAGCAGTGGCATGACAAAAGGAAAGAATGAATTATGGGAGAAGCTGGCAAGTTTCCCAGATTCTCGTGGAGACATATTTCCTTAAGACTGACCTTGATATGCATTCATCTGCTGCCAATTAAAGGTAATATTAAGTCTGGGGCTCACGATTAAAAAGACAGCTGTTTGAAATAGCATGATTAGGTTTTCATGTGTGGATTCACGAGTGCTGTCCACAGCACTCATTGCACAATCCATTATTACAACAATGACAGAATGTCCATCTTCTGAAAGCTAAATTAAGGAATGCTGGGGTAGAGGTGGAACAAGCTTGAATTCAATTACATCTGACCTGTAAATTATTTGCTTGGCAGAACTCCTTGATTGTGTTCAGGAGAGGAGTTAACATGGAAGATTTTGCTTCAGAAACACCATCAACTCTCTTAATATTGTCAACAGTTGTAGGCCTGAAAAAAATGTTGGAAGACATTCTCGGATTTAATTATTTTTGCTTTGATGCATTAAGTGTATGAAGATGATAACTCTGGTTTTAACAAAGAAAACCCACAAATTACTACCATCAGTCCTAATAATGAAACGATCAACCTTTCTCAAAGCTCCAACAAATTCTCAAGAGCGTTTTCTCCAAGTGAAACGTGAAATGGACATGTAAAATACAACAGAAACAATTTGTAAACTATTCTTAATATGTCCAGGTTTAAAGAGGGTTACAGTTTCAGATGGGCAAAATCCTCTAGCCTGGGCCATTTCTAATGGATGAACTTCCGTGCTGATGCACACATCCATGTTCATCGTTTGATGACTGATTATAAGAACAGGAGAACATCAGAAGTGCCCTGATGCTGGATCAGACCAAGGGTCCATCTAGTCCAGCACTCTGTTTGCACAGTGGCCAACCAGCCATCGGCTAGGGATGAACAAAGTAGGACATGGTGCAACAGCACCCTCCTGCCCATGTTCCCCACCAACTGGTGCACACAGGCTTATTGACTCGAATACTGGAGATAGCACACAACCATCAGGGCTAGTAGCCATGGATAACCTTCGCATCCAGGAACTTACCCAACCCCCTTTTAAAGCCATCCAGATTGGTGGCCATCACTACATCCTGTGGTAGTGAGTTCCATAATTTAACTATGTGCTGTGTGAAGAAGTACTTCCTCTTATTTGTCCTGGATCTCTCACCAATCAGTTTCATGGCATGACCCCATTGGGTTCTAGTATTTTGAGAGAGGGAGAAAAAGATCTCCTTGTCCACATTCTCCATACCATGCATAATTATGTACACCTCTATCATGTCCCCCTTTAGCCTTCTCTTCTCCAAGCTAAACAATCCCAGTTGGTGTAACCTTCCCTCATAGGGGAGATGCTCCAGCCCCTTAATCATTTTAGTTGCCCTTCTCTGCACTTTTTCCAGCTCTATAATATCCTTTTTTAGGTGTGGTGACCAGAACTGTACACAGTATTCTAAAGTGTGGTCGCACCATAGATTTGTATAAGGGCAGTACGATACTGGCCGTTTTATTCTCAATTCCTTATAATGCCTAACATGGAATTTGCCTTCTTTACAGTGGCTGCACACCGGGTGGACATTTTCATCGAGCTGTCTACCACAATCCCAATTATAACTATCAGCCGAATGTATGAATAGTCTCCACTGTATATCAGGTCAGATGATGTACATGTGACTGGAATGGTATAGGGCCCGTTCAGAAGACACCTTAAACTATGGCTTTAACCATGGTGGTTAAGCCAGACCGTGTTCAGAAGACACCTTAAACCACGGCTTTAACCATGGTGAATAAGGTTTCTTGCTTTATTCACCGTGGTTAAAGCTGTGGTTTAAGGTGTCTTCTGAAAACAGCCCAGCTTTCTGGCTAACCACCATGGTTAAATACATGGTTTAAGATGTCTTCTGAACGGGCCCATAGAGGCTAAAAGACTGAATTGTGAATCATGAAGTTCCCAATTTGAACTTCTCTTCTGCCATGAAGTCACTTGCTTTGGGCAAGTACCTCTCACTCACCCTGAGCGCCCCCCCCCCCCCCAATCAGCAATTTGAGGATAACAACACTGACCAAGCTTACAGGAATGCTGTAAGGATAACAAGATAATGTATGTGAACATAATGTATGTGAAGCCCTTTGAATACTCTGAAGCGAGGATGGGGAACCTGCAGCCTGCAGGCCACATTTGATCCCCCAGGCTGGCCCATCTAGCCCATGGATCCCCAGGTGAGAGCCCTCTCCCTCCCTGAAGGGAGAATAGGCGGGAGAGCGTTTGCTCCTCCATCATGTTCCCTTCTCCGTGTGGGAAAGGCGATGGACAGCGCAGCAGGCACCTCGATGGGCTTCACTGTGCCTGGGCTTTTCCTAGCTGGGGAAAGCCCAAGTAGAGCAAAACTGGCTTCCTGACCAAGGCCCTGGCTGGAGGAGGGGTTCCAGCTGACGATTCAGCCAGGGACACAATGGTGTTACGAGGTAGGGTCCTCCCCTCTGGTGTCACCCAATTGATAGGGGTATCCAGAGTGGGGCAATCTGGCCCCCAAACCCAAAAAGGTTTGACACCCCTCCAACTAAAGCACAATGCAAATGCTTGTATTATTTTCATCATGATCTGTGGCGAATAATAATGGCTTATTCACACAGACAAGTAACCGCCTGCTACTAGAGACAACAAAGCAATGCACATCCACATGTAAACTCACAAACCACCATTTGTACATGACCAAGCTCACAATTTAAAAGACTTGAATTTTTAACATGCATTACTTTTATTAGGTCGCCCAACACTGAATATGGTGCTCATTTGTCTCTGTTCCTTTTTTTTACTCCCCAGTCCCCATCTTCCTGGCATAATTTCAGTCAGCATATTCCATTTTATTTACTTATTCAAATGGAAATAAAGACTTACCTTATCATGGTCATATCAACCAACACTTTATTTGTTGCTAGTACAGCTGGCGGGATGTCTTTCTCATTGGCTAGTTTCTGCCTGGCTGCCACCAATTTGCCATATAGGATCATCTGTTCAAGACAAAATACAGTTTTGGAAAACTATTTTCATGTGAGTGCCTTACATTACGTTAAAAATGTTCAGATGGAAGCAGATGTGCATTTAAATAGCATTGGTAAACACTGAAGCTGTAATGTTTAGTTGATTAACAACATTTGGTTCAATTCAAATACCAGGAGGCTTATAATTTATTGTGTTTTTTAAAAACACAAATATTTAAAGACACCACAAGAAGGTACAATTCCATACAATCCGCCCCGCACACTCAGGTCCTCTGGGAAGGGTTTAGTCCAGTCAGCCACAACTAGGCTGGCAACGGTTACCCAAAGGACCTTTCCTTCTGCCGCCCCCAGACTGTGGAAGGGCCTGCCGGAGGAGATTCATCAGCTTAAAGCTCTCTCTGAGCTTAAGACAGCCGTAAAGACTAGTCCCTTCCGGCAGGCCTACCCAGGTGAATTTTAAACCTAAGAATTTTAAGGTGCTGTGATTTTTTAAAAATATTGTATTGATTTTATATGCTCTTTTAACTAATTTCATGTATTATATTGTGTTTGGTGTTGTTCCCTGCCTCGATCCAGAGAGAGAGGCGGGTAATAAATACATCATTATTATTATTATTAATATTATTATTATTATTATTATTATTATTTATTTATTTATTTATATAGCACCATCAATGTACATGGTGCTGTACAAACAGTAAATAGCAATACCCTGCCGCATAGGCTTACAATCTAATAAAATCATAGTAAAACAATGAGGGGAAGAGAATGCAAACAGGCACAGGGTAGGGTAAGCAGGCACAGGGTAGGGTAAAACTAACAGTATAAAGTCAGAACAAAATCAAGTTTTAAAAGCTTTAGGAAAAAGAAAAGTTTTTAGTTGAGTTTTAAAAGCTGCGATTGAACTTGTAGTTCTCAAATGTTCTGGAAGAGCGTTCCAGGCGTAAGGGGCAGCAGAAGAGAATGGACGAAGCCGAGCAAGGGAAGTAGAGGCCCTTGGGCAGGCAAGAAACATGGCATCAGAGGAGTGAAGAGCACGAGGGGGGCAATAGTGTGAGATGAGAGAGGAGAGATAGGAAGGAGCTAGATCGTGAAAAGCTTTGAAGGTTAACAGGAGAAGTTTATATTGGATTCTGAAGTGAATTGGAAGCCAATGAAGAGATTTCAGAAGCGGAGTAACATGGTCGGAGCGGCGAGCCAAGAAGATGATCTTTGTGGCAGAGTGGTGAACAGAAACCAACGGACTGATGTGAGAAGAAGGAAGGCCAGAGAGAAGAAGGTTGCAGTAGTCCAACCGAGAAATAACCAGTGCATGAACAAGCGTCTTGGCAGAAGAGTATCTTAGAAGCAGCATTGAACCTTTTCTCTCAGTATCGGAGGAATGACTGGGTTTACATAATCACGAGGGTAAAAGAACCCATCATGGCTTCTCCCCCCAGCCCCTCACGTGCCACATGCTCACCCACTGTTTACATAATTGCCCATGCTGCAGCATAGGTTTGTGTGTTGCCTAAACCAGGCATGCAGCAGCGTGGCGGGTGTGACTTCATCACATGTTGTAGTGCGGGTACAAAGCCACCCCCACTGCCCACCGGGTTCAGACAACAACCCAACCCACACTGCAATGTAATTACGTAAACAACAGCATGCACGGGGGCAAGAGAAGAAGCAACATGGATTCTTTTATCCCTGTGATTATGTGAACCCAGTCAATGTCTCTTCTACTATGACACTTAGAGGTGCACCATCTAAAAATGAAAACATTATGCATTTTTCTTCAGAACTATTGATTTTTACTCATATGTAAAACGTATGCAGATGTCATTGGTTAAAACTCAAATAACTAATTAACTAAAAAAAATTAAATATCAGGTGACAAACTTTTCACTTGACATACTAACCTGCAATTCCTTCTCTCTTTGAGATATAACAGATTGAGCAGGAGTCACGGGCACAAGAATCAGTGGCAACTCCGTCACGGCACTGTTGAAAGAAAGAACGATGAGTGTTCTAATTCCTCCTATTCAGCCAACAACTGACAAAATACACACACTTTCCCCTCAAATATCATGGTTAACGTGCATGTCCTTGGAAGTTCTGACAATAAACGAAGAAGGTAAAAATACGGAGCCTCACTGTATTGTGTAATCCATGGGAGGCAAACCTGCAGGCCCAGTTGCTACACGCGCACAGGAGTTTGTGTCATACCTTGACATGAGCAAAATGTCCTGCCAGCCCACTTCATCACTCAGTAGATAATATCAACTAAAGCTCCCCCAATGCCTAATCAATTATACTAAATTTTAACCTCCAGAACTGTATTTTGTTACTTTTTAGGGCTGCTGTGCTAGGGACTAGAAATGACAACGTTTCCTTCCGAGTGGTAGTTTTCATTTATTCAATTGTAAGTTATCTTACACGTCCTTAAGGCAGCAATGCTATAAATATTACCTGGCAGTAAATCCTAGGGAATTCAAGGGGACTTACTCCTGAACACCCATATTTAGGACTGCACTGTTAGTCTTTAACCAATGCATCTATACTGTGCTTTTGGTAATGTGGAAATATATTAAAAGGCAGACAATTAAACAATTAAAAACACTTAAATTGGTGGACACAACTAATTCTAGCAAATATAAACTACTAAAAGTGTTCTTGCATTTAGAATACATGCACTACACCCAACCAACATTCTAAGAGATTACATGAAGATGGAATAGAAAGAGAGTTAAGAGATACAGAAAAAAGTTAAGATAACTTTTAATACCTTGTATTTGGATGCATAATCCCTCTGGAGATTTTACTTGCTTGTTGATAGGCAAACATTTCATGCAAAGCTGTCTTCTTCAGAAATACAAAATTGGAAAGACAGAAAATTAATATGGATACCAAAAATTTGCTTTCACTAAATAGCTGTATTAAAATTATTATTATTTATTACATTTATATACCGCCTCATAGCTGAAGCTCTCTGGAAATTTACAACAGTTAAAAACAGTGAACATTAAAAACAAATATAAAAATTTAAAAACGTCAGAAACATAAAAACAACAATATCCATTTGAAACAAACTATTCTGGGGTCAGTTATTTATTTATTTATTGCATTTTTATACTGCCCAATAGCCAAAACTCCCTGGGCGGTTCACAAAAAACTCAGCATATGTTGTTAACTGCCTGGATGAAGAGAAAAGTTTTGACCTGGTGCCGGAAAGATAATAGTATTGGCGCCAGGCAAGTCTCGTTGGGGAGATCATTCCATAATTGGGGGGGCACCACTGAAAAGGCCCTCTCCCTTGTTGCCATCCTCTGGGCTTCCCTCGGAGTAGGCACTCGGAGAAGGACCTTTAAAATTATATCATCAATTTGGTAAAGAAAAAATTAAGAGAACAACCCCTATGGCCCCTAGACAACGTTTGGGGGGCACAGGAAATTTTGGATTCCTGGATCAGAGGCCGAAGACCCCGGAGCTAGGAAACTGAGCTTCCCCGCTCCCTCTCCTTCTCACTCACAGCCCGGGTGGAGAGAATGGTGCCAGCTGTTTCTACAATAATAATAATAATTTATTTCTTACCCGCCTCTCCGATTGGATCAAGGCGAGGAACAACAGCAAGCATAGGGCCGTATCAGTGGGCAGGGAGGGGAGGAGACTGGGGGTGGGGGTTTGAGCTCTCCCAAGCGGTCCCCAGCCTCCATCCCTCTCCCTCTTCGAAGCGTCCGGGTGGTGCAATAGAAGAAAGCTGACCCAGTTAAGAAACCAGGAGTCAGCATCAAGAATATCCAGCTCCTCCTCACAACGGCTGCCTGGAGCAAATCTCCCTCCCCTTCCTTAGGCTTTCATTGGCGTTGGCAATTCAACTTAACCACGGCTTCCATTTATGCAGGATATGAACCCCACTTCAAACCACGGTTTCAAATTCTGTTTAGGTGGGAATCCTTTTTAACTTTTAACTGCCCTTAATATCAGGGGCAACGAACTGCTGAATTGTGGTTAAAACTGGAATTTTTGCTCGAGGTTATGTTGGGAAGGATGGGAAGATGCCCAAGGTTGGCTTCTAATCAATGTTCCCCGACCCGTTGCTCTCCAGATTTTTTTAAATCCCAAATGCCCAAGCCAGCATGGCCAAAACACTGGGGGAGCATCAGGTTGGGGGAAACAGCCCAGTCATCCAAACCAGACTACTGGCCAGAAAACAAAACTACTTCAGAAATGAAGACGTGCTGGGTTTTTTTTTTAGTACAGACCTGCTTTTCTGGTGTTAACTGGGCTCTCGTTGCACTGGAGAAATGTCTTGGGTCTGAAGATGTTTGCTTATTGCTGGAAAGAGGAAGAAAAAGGAGCTCAGTCTTACAGAAAGCAAAAAGCCCCACAATACTATTCCTACTGCAAGACAGACAGTGCAAGAGAAAGACCAAAAGGCCTCAAATGTTACTGATTTCAAAGAATGCCTATTTGTATTCTACCTTTCCTCTAAGAACCCACTATCTTTAGGGTTCTTCCCATTTTATTCACTCAACAACCCTAAGCTTCTCTCCCTGTCTCCACAACATCTTCACCACTTTGCTTTCATATTCAGATTAGCTCTTACATTCCAGAGCCCACTTAAAATACTACTGCCTTTATCAATGCAATACTTTGCAATACTATTGCCCTGTCATGCAAACCTAAATTCATAAAATAATGAAATAGCCTATCTTGTTGCACCATTCACAAATAAAGGCAGATTTTGAACATTCCGCTATGAAAGGCCAAAGGTCATAAGATGTACCATGTGACTAGACCAAGCCATGCCTGTCTTGTGGACATTCCCATTTTCAGAGCATAGAGGACAGGCTGGTGGAAAAGGGGGGAAGTGAACTGCAAGAGTTCAATGGAACCTTGGTTAAAACACTGGCCTAGGCTATAGAAACAGAGAGACCACCCTAACAGCCGCAAATGTGCACACCTCATTTAAATGATTGGAAGTGTTCTTGCACAACTCCTATTCTTTTCAATGAAGTGGGTGCAGGAAAATTTTCCAGGGGACTGTACCCTCATGCTAATAAGTAGGAGGTGGTGGTCACATTTGGATTTTGTGCCTCAGGCACCAAGGTGAATCTCAAGCTGGTCTCAAATACTATGGTGTGAAGATGTGGGATGCTGCAACCTTAATGAAGCTAAGTGGGTCTAGGCCTGGTCACTGTCTGGAAGGGTGACTACCTGGGAACACCCCCCCCCCCAAGTACATTTGATTCCTGCAATGAGCAGGGGGTTGGACTTGATGGCCTTGTAGGCCCCTTCCAACCCTATGATTCTTCCTTTTTCTACACCTGTAGAAACAACCATATTCCGTTTGGATCGGTAAGCCTATTTTATTATTTATTTATTTATTTATTTATTTATTTCATTTCTATACTGCCCAATAGCCGAAGCTCTCTGGGCGGTTCACAAAAATTAAAACCATAATAAAACAACCAACATGTTAAAAGCACAATTACAAAATACAGTATAAAAAGCACAACCAAGATAAAACCACAAAGCGTAAGTGAAACTTGTAAAATATAATTACCTTACAGTAGATTTCCTTAAATGCAGTTCCTCATCGGATTGCAGCAAAAGCTTTCGTCCTGACTCCTTTCTAGCTTTACAAAGCCAGTTTTTACCCTGAAAGTTAGAAAACAAATTACTTAATACAGCATGGCTAAAAATCACCATCTTATAGAGCACCTGCTTTGGTGGCAAACGTACCTTCTCAGCAAGTAGGCATATCGTTGAAAATTTGCTTTGACCAGAAACTTCTTTAAGGAACCCGTCTAAGATAAGACGCCGGCCCAATGCCTTCCATGAGTTCTCTGGCCAGTCCTTCCCACTGCCAAAGAGAGCGTGAGTACGATATTTGTCTGGCAGCCGCTGAGAATTCTGAAATTTAAAAAATAATTCCAGAAATATAACACCTCAAGAATAAAGTCAAAAATGGAGTCTGAAAAGCTGGTTCAGACACTGGATGCATGTCCTGTTCAACCCCACCACTTTGGAAATACAGTCTCCACATCACTGCCCCAACACCTTTGGCGTAAGACCAGGGACAGGGCAGACTTTGTCCATTACAAATTTGTACTTTCCTCTTTCTCTTCTGCCATCTCACTGGCCAAACAGCAGTACTACTCAACGCTGATCCAGTCAAATGCTAGGCATCCTCAGCGGCTCTTTGCGTCCTTCAATTCTCTTCTGAAGCCTAATCCGCCATCTCTCCCTGCCTCTCTGTCTGCTAACAACTTTGCCTCTTTTTTCAATGCTAAAATCCAAACTATCCGCTCTGATCTGGCCAGCTCTGCTCCTCTTCCAGTTCCTGTTCCTCATCTGTCAGCTCCTCCTGCAAATTTCTCTGCGTTTCCTTCGGTCTCTGCGGATGAACTGTCTACAATACTGCGCTCTTCGAAGCCTTCCACTTGTTCTCGTGATCCGATTCCTTCTCGCGTCTTTATTAATCTTATTCCTGCTATCCTCCCTTCCTTGCTACATATTATTAATCTTTCTCTGTCCTCTGGTTCATTTCCTTCTGCTTTTAAACATGCTACAGTCTCTCCCATTCTCAAGAAACCTACTCTTGATAGGCTATCTCTGTCTAACTACCGACCTGTCTCTTTGTTGCCGTTTGTTTCAAAGATCCTGGAGCGTGCGGTCTACTCTCGCTGTCTTGACTTTCTTTCTAGTAACTCTGCTTTGGATCCATTTCAATCTGGATTCCGTCCTCTGCATTCCACCGAAACAGCCCTTACTAAGATCACCAATGATCTCCTTACTGCCAAGTCTAAAGGCCATTATTCCGTTCTTATTCTCCTTGATCTAACTGCAGCCTTTGACACGGTTGATCATGATCTTCTCTTAGATTCCCTTCATGACCTTGGATTTTGTGGCTCTGTCTATAACTGGTTTGCCTCCTATCTAGCGGGTCGCTCTTTCAGCGTGTTGACTAATGGCAGCTCGTCTTCCTCCTTTCCCCTTTCAGTAGGGGTTCCGCAAGGCTCGGTGCTTGGCCCGTTTATGTTTTCCTTATACATGTTGCCCTTGGGCAAGCTTATTCAATCTCATGGTCTCCAATATCATCTGTACGCCGATGATACACAACTATATCTGTCATCTCCGGAACTTTCTCCTGATGTTCACGATCGTATCTCGGCATGTCTTTCAGATATCTCAGCTTGGCTGCTTCATCGTCGCTTGAAGCTTAACATGGCAAAGACTGAATTGCTTGTTTTTCCTCCTAAACCGTCTCCTCATCTCTCATTCTCTCTTACTGTCAATGATGTTACGCTTACTCCGGTCAAGGAAGCTCGTAGCCTTGGCTTTATCTTCGACTCCTCGCTCTCCTTTATTCCTCATATTGAGGCAGTAGCTAAATCTTGTCGATTTTTCCTGTATAATATTGCCAGGATTCGATCATTTTTGTCTGTCTCTTCTGCCAAGACGCTTGTTCATGCACTGGTTATTTCACGGTTGGACTACTGCAACCTTCTTCTCTCTGGCCTTCCTTCTTCTCACCTCAGCCCGTTGGTTTCTGTTCACCACTCTGCCGCAAAGATCATCTTCTTAGCACGCCGCTCCGACCATGTTACTCCGCTTCTGAAATCTCTTCATTGGCTTCCAATTCACTTCAGAATCCAATATAAACTTCTCCTGTTAACCTTCAAAGCTTTTCACGGTCTAGCTCCTTCCTATCTCTCCTCTCTCATCTCACACTATTGCCCCGCTCGTGCTCTTCGCTCCTCTGATGCCATGTTTCTCGCCTGCCCAAGGGCCTCTACTTCCCTTGCTCGGCTTCGTCCATTTTCGTCTGCTGCCCCTTACGCCTGGAACGCTCTTCCAGAACATTTGAGAACTACAAGTTCAACCACAGCTTTTAAAGCTCAACTAAAAACTTTTCTTTTTCCTAAAGCTTTTAAAACTTGATGTTGTGCAGACTTCTACTGTTACTTTCTACTGTTAGTTTTTCCCTACCCTGTGCCTGCTTACCCTTCCCTGTACCTGTTGGCATTCTCTTCCCCTCCTTATTGTTTTACTATGATTTTATTAGATTGTAAGCCTATGCGGCAGAGTCTTGCTATTTACTGTTTTACTCTGTACAGCACCATGTACATTGATGGTGCTATATAAATAAATAATAATAATAATAATAATAACACCAACCAGAAGATGCATGTATTTTCTATGTAAGGGCAGCTGTTTCCAATGTGATTGCATTGTGCAGAGAGAAACCATTTTATTAACAAGGCACATAAGAGCTATTTGGTTGTTCTACTTGTGCGTAAGCTTTGGCTCTCCCCCCTCTCCCCCCATAAATAACATGAGAAATGCCATGCTGGATCAGACCAAGGGTCCATCTAATCCAGCACTCTGTTTGCACAGTGGCCAACCAGCCATCGGCCAGGGATGAACAAGCAGGACATGGTGCAACAGCACCCTCCCACCCATGTTCCCCAGCAACTGGTGCACACAGGCTTACTGTCTCAAATACAGGAGATGGCACACAACCATCAGGGCTAGTAGCCATGGATAGCCTTTGCCTCCAGGAATTTATCCAACCCCCTTTTAAAGCCATCCAGATTGGTGGCCATCACTACATCTTGTGGTAGTGAGTTCATTCCTGGCCGATGGCTGATTGGCCACTGTGTGAATAGAGTGCTGGACTAGATGGACCCTTGGTCTGATCCAGCATGGCACTTGTTCTTATGTTCTTAGCCCTTTGTAGCAGATTTGGAGGGGCTTGGGTGGGCTGCAGGGGGGAGGGGTAACTGTCAAAGACAGTCTCTCTGCCTGTTCCACTGGCAGCAGCCTCCCCTGGATCAAGGAGCAATCATTCTGTGGATGACATGAATTGTACACAAATCAATGTTATCGAGAGGTCCGTTTTATCACGTTTGCAGCTGCAGCCTGTTGCGTGTTTTAATTAAGCTGTTCCCTGTGACATTATTTTATGCTTTTCTTTTTATTGCGCTTTAAATTAATTTGTTTGAGGATGTTTTAAGTCAAAAGGAGACATAAATAAATAAATATGGATATTAAAATGTAAGAAAAATACTGCTGAAATCTGGCAAGTTTCAAGTAAAAGAAGTAACTCTCTACAATTTCAGAAGGCAATTGTAAAGTTTGTACCTTCCTTTGTCTAAACAGGGGTAGTATAGGATTTCAGCTAGGCAACTTCTTAATTTGAAGGTTCCCAGGAGAACTTGCTCACCACTGAACACTGACTCAAATTTCAAATAACAGGTGAAATCTGATCTCTCTGGCGGCCCACCTGAAACCTTCTCTAGCACACCTGTGCTTATTTGTTACCAAAAGAGTCTGGCAGGTTGAACAAAAGTGAAGACAACACAATTCTTCATAAACTTCGGGTGTATTTTGTGTAAGGTAAATAATGTACAGTTAGAAAACTATACCAATTCTATTGAGATATTGTTCCAGTTGTAAAGCTTAATTCAGCTGCTTGGAAGTTTTATTTTTGTGTTGAGTTTTTAAGAGTTTGGCTAGATAGGTGTAATACAGTGAGAAATCAACAGAAGATATTTCTCACTGTATTACACCTGTCTAGCCAAACCCTTAAAAACTCAACACAAAAATAAAACTTTAAAGCAGCTGAATTAAGCTTTACAACTGGAACAATATCTCAATAGAATTGGTATAGTTTTCACATTAAGCTCCATGAATTACCAAGAATTAAGAGAGAGCAGAGAATACAGTCAGAAGAATTTTAAAATGGCTCAAACAAATTTCTTAACACATGTACCAGGAAGAATGTTCTGCTGCATTTTATATTTAATGTACAAGGTTTAAAATAAGGCCTCCAAGGAAACGTACAAGTGAGTTAGTTGAAAATCTTTTTATGGACCTTTTCTTAAGCCATTTTCTGCCTTGAGTTGAACTTTCTTCAGTCTGTGAATGTGAATTACCCCTAAATAACAACCCTGTATTGAAAGACTGACCTTCCAGATTAGCTAGATGGTGGGTGGGGGAGGAGGAAAGGGCTTAGAATTTATATAGCACTTTTTGAACAGTCAAAGTATTTCCCATACATTTCGTAGAAATCCTTACAACACTATAGGGCAGTATAAGGGCTACAATAAGAAGTCTAGTGATATTTTTTCCTAAGGGTGACCATATGAAAAGGAGGACAGGGCTCTTGTATCTTTAACAGTTCCATAGAAAAGGGAATTTCAGCAGGTGTCATTTGTATGCATGTAGCACCTGGTGAAATTCCCTCTTCATCACAGCAGTCAAAGCTGCAAGAGCCCTGCCCTCTTTTGGATCTCTTCACTCTAGTATAGGTCTTGCAGCTTTAACTGCTGTGAAGAGGGAATTTCATCAGGTGCTGCATGCATACAAATGACACTTGCTGACATTCCCGTTTCTTTTCTTATCCAACTGTTAAAGATACAGGCGCTCTGTCCTCCTTTTTATATGCTCGACCTAGACCTAGACAGTATCAGTTCGGGCTCCAAATGGAGCGATGGGATCTGCAGTTTTAAAAGTTTTTTTCACACAAAAAACATCCTATATACAGAAAAATAGCATGTCATGACAAAAAATGGATTGACTTTGAGCATATTTGGTGGAGCTGCCCAGAGATTTTGGAGTGAAATATGTAATTCAATTTCACGGATGGTACATGTGAGAATTCCCTTAGATTCATTGATAATCCCATTAGATTATTTAGATCAAAGAAAGCTAATTTATAGTAGGGACGTGCTCCGTTTCTAATCGGACCAGCAAATTAGAAGCGGAGCGGGGGGCTTCGCCTGCCCTTAAGGCGGAGGCGAAGAGGATTGGGGGGCCGGCGGAGCGTGGCGAAGAGGATCGAGGTGAAGGCGGATCCTTCGCCTCGATCCGGAGCTCTGCCGGAAAGGTAAGTGGGGTTTACCGGGCCCTGCCGCTGTCGCTGTCGCCCATGCGGCGACAGCGGCAGGGCCCAGTAACCCCCCCACCCTCCTCTCCCTTACCTGCCTCCTTCCGCGGTCCGTCGGCGTCTTCAATTGAGCCTGCGGTTCAACCAGGAAGTGCAGCCCAGACTTCCTGGTTGAACCGCAGGCTCAATTGAAGACGCCGACGGACCGCGGACGCCGTCGCCGCACGGGCGGCGATGGTGGCAGGGCCCGGTAAACCTCCAGCCCTCCTCTCCCGGCCTTACCTGGCACCACTCCCCTCCACTGCGGAGCTCCGATTCGGAGCCGGAGCTCCGCGGCGAAGAGGAGCGGAAATTTTCGGATCGGCCCGCAGGGCAGAGCGGGGGGTCCGTGCACACCCCTAATTTATAGCATTATTAATTGCTACAAGAGTTTTGATAATTAAAAGTGGAGATGTATGTCCATCCCCTCACTTACAGAATGGTTAATTGCAAAATTGACGAAACTAAGAGTTTATAAGACTGAGTGTTGTCAAAGGGGAAAAAATGAAAAATGTAAGAAGCTGGTCTTTTTTCCATTTTTTAAAGAAATTAACATACAATTTTGATATCAAAGGCAGGATACAAATCAAATAATAAATAAAAGAAATAAAAGTGGATGTCTGCCTATCTATCTATACTACTACTACTAATAATAATAATTTTTAAAAAATTTTTTACCCGCCTCTCCCTCTGGATCGAGGCAGGGAACAACATCAAATACAAAAATACTATAAAATATATAAAACTAATTTAAAACACAAAACTAATACATTATTAAAATAACAGCCAGACATTTTAAAATTTGACTGGGTAGACCTGCCAGAAGAGATCAGTCTTTATAGCTTTTTTAAATTCAGAAAGCCTGTTAAGTTGGTGAATCTCTCCTGGCAGGCCACTCCATCGTCTGGGAGCGGCGGAAGAGAAGGTCCATCCATCCAACACCATTGCACCAAAACTTGAAAACATAAGACACTTGGTGCACATAGTAAGGGACCGTAGGAGGGTGTACAGCTTGGGGTTATTTTGTTTTTTAAAATGCATTTTAATGTGTCCACGTGGTTGAAGCCTGCAATAACATTTTCAGCCAATAGAGGCAGATTTCCTTACCCAGTTAGTAAACTATGATGTGAGAATAGAAGGGAAATTGTGTTAGTAATGACTGGCCGTCGCCCCACGTCATCTGAGGGGCACTTCCCGTGTGGAGTAGCCTCGGCCAGGATGTTTTGCAATAGTTTTGCAATCCATACAGTTTGAAGCTAGGGCAGATGAATAGGCTAAGGGACATAGTTACAGGCCTGATGCTCGCCCACCCTGCTTTCAACTCTCTGGGCGGTTCACAAAAATTAAAACCATAATAAAAACAACCAACAGTCTAAAAACACAAATACAAAATACAGTATAAAAAGCGCAATCAGGATAAAACCATGCAGCATAAATTGATATAAGATTAAAATACAGAATTAGAACAATAAAATTTAAATTTAAGTTAAAATTAAGTGTTACTGAGAGGATAAAAAGGTCTTCAGCTGGCGACGAAAGGAGTACAGTGTAGGTGCCAGGCGGACCTCTCTGGGGAGCTCATTCCACAGCCGGGGTGCCACAGCGGAGAAGGCCCTCCTCCTATATATCAGCTAGTATTATATCAGCTAGTATATAATAAAGTCTTTTTAAAACGAAAAAAAAAATAGATTGAATCTGTCCTGACACAATAAGTTTTTATCTGCAAGGTGTTTTTCCCCGTGGAAAGGAATTCAAATATTTAACATCTCGCTTGAAGTGGTACAATACAAGGTATCTTCTCCATTTGATTCTGCTGCCTTTAAGTATTCAACAGCAGATCCCTTCAAATGCTTATATTTGTGGATCTTCACAAATTGAAGATTTGATACCCCATCTATAGGTTTGCCCTTTGTATGCATTACCACGCTCAAATTGTCTAGGGAATATTATAGCTGGCTGCAATTTCAATGAGCCTTAAGAAATGCATGCAACCTACTGTCTGATGAAGAAAATCAAGTGACCGAAAAGGTTGTGCCTTTTGCCTTCGCAGCTTCAAAAAATCATGCTAACACTCTAGCTGCCATCACAGTTAACTGGGAATATGATTCTTTGGCGTAAAGGTCTAGGTTTATTTTCATTCAGATTCATAAAGCTCTTTTTGACTGTTTAATTAATCTATATTTTATTTTGTTATATGTTTTGTAATGTTGCATTGGTTTTATTAATGGCTTTTGGTTTGCAACTAAATGACTGGCTGTCCCCGTTCAGAAGACATCTTAAACCATGGCTTTAACCATGGTGAATAAGGCAAAAAAGCAATCACATCTATTATTGTGCAAATTATGCATTTTAAATTGTCAACCAAACGAGCACAACCACTAATTGTCTAGTTAACAACTAGCCCTTGTTTCAGAAAAGCTCTAGAAACTTAGCTTCCAAGTGAGAGATCTTGCTTACTGTCCATACGCATAAAGAGAGAGCCAAACAAAAATCCTTAAATTTGCAGTCGCTCCCCTAAACAAATGTAGATTCCGTACTGCAAAATGCATGTAGGCAGCACAAGCAAAGATTTGTGTATTCAGTTTGTAGGTCATATCAAGGCTATATTTAGTTGCAAATAGATATATTTTTTATATATTACAGTAGCTATTTGGTGTGAATGTTCGTTCAGGAAATAGATGGATTGCGCATTTAAATTGATTTTATTAAAATCAATTCACCCTGTCATACACTGTGTATTACACTGAGCGCACAGCCCATCAAGAAACCTCTGAGGTATATAGGAAGTGGTGCAGTGCTTCCTTTTCCTCATGTGTGGGATGAGAACAGCAATGAGAACCAGAAGAAACTGGAGCTCCAGTCCCTAACTCCATTGCTAAGTTGTGGTAGATACCTAGCTGCTATCAATCTACCCCAGTGGTTCCCAATTGGGAGTCCGCAGACCCCCCACCCAGGGGGTCGTGGCACCATTCACACATTCACCATTCATTTCTGGAGTCCACTGACGACGAATTCCTACCAGAAGTAAAATATAACATCACTGAGCTCCTGCGTGATTTAGTGACTAGCTTCAGAGATTACTTCCCTCCACGTAATCCTGAAAACTCATGGAGAAGGAATCCTTTTGAATATGGTGTACAACTAACGATTCTATCTGCGGAAGAGCAAGATGCACTTGTTGACGTGACTTGTGATGGCTCATTGAAATCATTTTTCAAAGAATATAGACTGGACCAATTCTGGGTGAAGGTTTTTCCTGATTATAAGAAGTTAGGTGAAAAAGCTTTGAAACATCTAGTTCTCTTTTGTTCCACATATCTTTGTGAACAAACATTTTCAACTCTCTGTGTGATTTTAAGGCAGCTTTAAAAACTAGCCTTTTCCGGCAGGCCTATCCAGATCAATGTGAAATCATGAATTTTTAAGATGTATTGATTCCTGTTCTAATGTTGTTCCCCGCCTCGATCCAAAGGGAGAGGCAGGTAAGAAATAAATATATTATTATTATTATTATTATTATTATCTGTTATATGAAGAACAAGCATAGAAATCAGCTGGATGTTGATTCAGATTTGAGATTAAAAGTAGGAAATATTGAACCGGATGTGGAAGGGATTGTTCAGGACAAAAAGAGGCATGATTTCTCCCATCACATTTAGGTTTAGTAGCTGCTAGACATGTCATAATTTGTTCAATTGTAAACTAGAAGTTAGTAAAATTAAATTCGTCTTTATATTCCTAACTAAATCATTGTCATTATTGTGTGGTGATATCTGTTTTTTAGTATACCTAATATCCTTTGCTTATTATTTAATAACCCCTAATAACCCCTAATTACCCCTTGTTTTCTCCAAAAAACTGCTTCGCACAGGTAATTATCATAGAGATAACAAAATTTTCAGAAGCAGGGGGTCCCTGGCTTGGCATTTGAAAAACAAGGGGTCCGCAGTACTTAGCTATTTGGGAACCACTGATCTACCCCATAATAGCAACACTTACTGATCCTCTGAGAAACAGCACTGGAACAGCCATGCCAAATCTCTCATTTAAGGCAGATACTGCAGACATCAGCTGGTACGCTTGCTGACCAAAATCCTCAAAACTGTCTTCTGTGTCAACCACAGGAGTACAGAGAATATTCCTAAAAGGAAAAATAGAAAAACAAACAAACCACATAAGATATTTACAACCATTTGAGAAAAATGCATTTGTGTGTGTGTGTTTTGTTGTTCTACACTGCCTTATCAGGGCTTCTGCCCTGAAAGGCGGCCAAGAAATGTTTTAAATAAATAAATAAAACAGTGGTGCAACTTTTTACTTTCTAGATTAAACAAAGTACATGAGGAGGAGCAAAACCCACTCCCTCCTTTCTTACCTCCACATGCTCCGCTGTTTTATCCTAGCCCTGCTCTAATAACAGAAGCAAACTAGGTTAAAGGGAAACAGTTTCAAACAACGGAGCACAGACAGGTACTGTATGGTGAGAGAGGAGGTGGGCCTTTCCTGCCAACCCCCATATGATGTAGAAGGGATATGTGCAAAATGCAGTAGCCAGATTGATAACCGGAACCCGAAGGTTCGAACGTATAAGACCAATTCTGGCCCGCTTGCATTGGCTGCCTATATGTTTCCAAGCCCAATTCAAGGTGCTGGTTTTAATCTATTAAGCCTTATATGGCTTGGGATCACAATACCTGACGGAATGCCTCTCCCGACATGAACCTACCTGTACACTGCGCTCAACATCTAAGGTCCTCCTCCGAGGGAAGCTCAGAGGATGACAACAAGGGAGAAGGCCTTTTCAGGGGTGGCCCCCCAATTATGTAATGATCTCCCCAACATTGTTATCTTTTCTCTTTTCCCAGGCAGTTAACAACATACGCTGAGTGTATTTTTTTAACTGAACCCAGAATAGTTGTTTTAAATTGATCTTGGTATTTTTATGATTTTGATGGTTTTAAATTTCTGTATATTTGTTTTTAATGTTCACTGTTTTTAACTTTTGTAAACTGCCCAGAGAGCTTCAGCTATGGGGCAGTATATAAATGTAATAAATAAATAAATAAATAAATAAGAACAAAACCATCTCTCAACCCTGCTTTTTGGTGAACTGGCACATCCAGGTGTAGAAAACAGGCACATGGCTAGTTTAATATATGGATCTTATAAGAGAGAGAGAAAGGAAAACATAACTATATGCACTTTCACTGCTCCATGCATGATTTTATGAATCTCTACAGTTTCCCAATCCAGCACCCTCCAGCTGTGTTGGACCACAACTCCCATAATCTCCAGCCAAGATGGCCAGTCAGGGCTGGCTGGGGGTTCTATGAATTCTATTTCAGCACATCTGGAGGGTGCCAGGTTAGGGAAGGTTGCTCTGGAATGTCCCCACTCCTTAACCACCTTTTTTCTAAAATAGAAATCCCAAATACTTTCCTCACAGGGAAGGTGCCTTAAGAAGTGGTAGAGGCATGAGTCCAAATTCCTGTTTAGTCATGAAGCTCCCTGGATAAACCTGAGTGAACCACTGGTCTAGTTCACATCATGGCCAGCACCCACCATACAATGTGAATATTCAAGCTGTAGCAGGCAGTTACTGTGGCTTACTGTGACCTGCGAACCCGGGCAGGGTGGCTTGTTGCTATGAACTACAAGCTATCCCAGAACCCTACAACAGTCCATGGGTTCTGGGATGGCTTGTTGCCCTCAGTGACAAGCTGCCCTGTCTATGTTCACATGTCACGATAAGCCATGGCAATGGCCCACCATGGGTTAAATATTTATTTAAGCCATGGTGGGTGTCGCTGATTGTGCGAACCGGGTCACTACCTCTCAGCCTAAACCATCTCAAAAATTGTTGTGAGAATAAAATAGAGTACCTACATGTATAGCTCTTTCGATACAAATGTAAAATACATGATGATAGTGTTAGGGATAATAATGACAACAACTGAACTTCCATTCTGTGAGTTAGTTTTTGATAGTAAATTACTGAATGACATTCCACACAACGGCAAGACAACTATCTTAAAAGAAACAACAACATTTCAAGAATACTTCATTAGCAGAAAGCCATTAGAGACTTACTGTCCCTTGTCATATGGGAAAGTGGTTTCAAACCCTTAATCTTTTGGGAGGAACATTTACCTGGATCTGCAATTATCGCAACATTTTTCTGTGCCCATGATGCCTGACGAGGCCTTTCGGAGTTGTTTGTCTTCAAAATGAGACAAGATGATTCTACCCACGGGAACATTGGGAATTAAATAAAAGAACAAGAATTTACATGTTAAATTCATTGAAGAAAACAATGAGTTGAAATCATCATCATTAATTGATTCACCTGTGAGCTAATTATCTGGCCTCGAATCATCCTGAGACAGGGATATTTTTTTTCTAGGTATGAAATTCATGGTGCAAATACAAAATTGTACTAGATTGCAAGTGGCACTTTTCTAAACTTTAAAAGGTATTCATTCAACTGAACTGACACATCTAAGTATATCACTCACTTTCGTCTGCAGCTGTTCAAGTTGAGATATTTCTCAATCTTTGCCATCATCTTCACTTTATACAGGCGGAACCTATCATCACGTATGCCATTGAGCAGGATTCTTAAAAAGGAAGAACAGAAGAAAAGTTGATCATTCACTAGCTTCGCCTTTCCAAGAAAATATCGTTCCCCTGTTTTATACTCATGCACCACACGCGTATACACTTTCCGCACATAGCTATGAATGTTGCATGTAAAGAAATGTTTGGAAACGCACCATGAAATCTCAGGTTATTACCTTCTATCTCAGGGGTTGGCAACATGTGGGCCAATACATTTATAGGGCCATAACTCTCATCATCCTTGACCATTGGCTATGCTGACTACAGCTGACTACAACTTCGGCTGATATGCCAGCTGCACTCCTTCCTAGAGTTGGAAGACCTAAAGACGGTAGTGCACTTGCTGATAACTTCGAGGCTCGACTTCTGCAATGCGCTCTACATAGGGCTACCTTTGTGCCTAGTCCAGAAACTTCAACTAGTTCAAAATATGGCAACCAGGTTGGTCACTGGTACTCCTAGGGGTGACCATATTATTACACCAACTTAAACACTTCACTGGCTGCCAATTAGTTTCTGGGTGAAGTACGAAGTGTTGGTTATTACCTTTAAAGCCCTACGTGGTTTGGGTCCGGGTTACCTGCGGGATCGCTTTCTCCCATACAATCTGCCCCACACACTCAGGTCCTCTGGGAGGGGTTCAGTCAGCCACAACTAGGCTGGCAACTGTTACCCAGAGGACCTTTTCTTCTGCTGCCCCCAGACTGTGGAATGGCCGGCCGGAGGAGATTCTTCAGCTTAATGCTCTCTCTGAGTTTAAGACAGCCGTAAAGACAAGTCTCTTCCAGCAGGCCTACCCAGATGAATTTTAAACCTAAGAATTTTAAGATGCTGTGATTGTTATTTTAATATTGTATTGGTTTTATATGCTCTTTTAACTAATTTTATGTATTATATTGTGTTTAGTGTTGTTCCCTTCCTCGATCCAGAGGAGAAGTGCGTAATAAATAATTTATTATTATTATTTGTAAGCTAATACATGCAGAGGGCCACAAGTTGCCCACCCATTTTATATATTGCCATAGGTTGATCTTTATTTGATAATTCCTCTAGCTATGTACAGTGATTCTATATAACCTAGCTACAGTTATCCACACTCTGGTAACCTGTCATTTGAATTATTGCAATGCATTATACGTGGGGCTGCCTTTGAAAACTGTATGGAAAGTTCAGCTGGTACAAAATAGGGCAGCAAGATTATTAACAGAGACTGGCCAATATGATCGTATTACACAAGTGCTTTATGGTCTGCACCGGCGGCCATCCAATTCCAGGCCCAATCCAAAGTGCTGGTTTTAGCCCTAAACAAATCCCTAAATGGCTTGGGGCCAGGTTAGCTGAAGACCTATCTTCTTCCATATACACCTCTTCAGACCCTAAGATCATCCTAGTACTCCGGTCTACCTGTTCAAACACATGTCAGCTGGAGTCCACAGCACGTAGCAAGAGGCAGGAAGCCCATCACGGCCGGCCCTTCCAATTTCCTGATAGTATGATTCCATTTCCTTCGGCGCTCCATAATGAATAACTGTCCGGATGTCTGCTTTATTGATTCCCATTCCAAAGGCTACAGTGGCTACTATACACTGGAAAATATCCACAACAGTACATTATCAATGTTTAACTCCACTTTAATACTGGTGCGTACAATAGGATGGAGTTGTCAAAGGTTCATCCAACTCAACTCAGAACTTTTGTTTGAATTTCCAAGCTTTTAACACTGTCCACTGAATACAAAACATTCATTATAATCACTGATTTGGATCCTATCTAGTCATTACTTGGCCTCTGGGATTTTCCCCATATCCTGCTTGTGGGTCTCTGGTCAACAGCTGGTTGGCCACTATTTTCTGTAAACCGCCCAGAGCCCTGGCTATGGGAGCGGTATATAAGTGCAATAAATAAATGTGAGCATAGTGGTGGACTAAATGGACCCTTGGTCTGATCCAGCATGGTTCTTCTTAAGTTCTTAGCCACAGTGAGATCACAAACAGGTCTTGGATTCACATACTCTTTCTTACCCATCACCAAGATAAATGAATGTCTAAACTAGGGAAATCCTTTATTTGAACTCAGGCTCATTCTGACCCTGCAAAATAGAACCAGCTTAATCACACAGGGTCAGACAGATCCCACATTCAAATAAATGCAGAATATCCTTGTTCAATTCGACTTGTGATATGTGGTCATGTTGGAAGCATAAATAATGCTCCTCATTAAATCAGAGAGTTGAAAGGGACCTTGAAGGTCAATCTTCAATGCAGGATCTGCCATGTAGGATGCAGTTACAGCATCCTGATCTGGCTGAGAATGGAATCCCTAGAGCAGGGTGTCATGTCTAACCCTACTGCCCCTGTTTTGGGAGAAGGTGTTTCAGGTAATCAATCAGAATCCAATTCGGACCTAGAGGAGGCAGCACCAGACACCAGCCAGCCTGTACCAGTGAGGGAGGAAGCTCGCATGGGCGATTCACCAGCTGGGAGTCAGCCCTCTCCAGAGCTTATCTCCTCAAGGCCAAATCCTACACGTTCAGTGGGAAGTGAGCTTTCTTCTGGATGAGAGCGTCCCGACAAAGTAGCTGATGCTAGGGTCCGCAAGAAGCTAAAATGTACAGAGTGGAAGGAAGGCGTGAGAAAGTCAGTCCGACTAGGATTACGCCAGAACCTGCCTCCACACCAGGCTCTCTGAAGTTACGGGCGTTTGGGAAGGGGCTTCCTGTTCTCCTTGGTTGGACAATTGTCTTGCTTAATAAAAGCTTTGTGGATTACCTAGCAGGTCTCGTCATTTGTCTCCCATTGAAAGCAGGAGCTTTCTGAGAAACACGACACAGGGTTGGGCAGCTACCTATAACACCCATAAGCCTAGCCCAGCATAGTCAATAGTGAGAGCTGCTGAGAATTGTAGGCCAAATCATTTGTAGTGTCACAAGTTCTCACCCCTGTTCCAGAGGCAAGTAAACAACTGAATGGTCCCTCTACTCTCAAACCTTGCAGGGAAAATCCCCATTCAATTCAGTTCATCTCAGGGAAGTTATTTTCTTAAATACAAAACAAAATTTGCAGGAGTATATATTATATGCTTTCTATTTCATTTTAATCGAGTAGGTATTAGAAGACTGAAAATAGTAAAGAGCAGGTTTTGAACAAAAAATATATCTTAGTATTTATACAGTATAGATATATGGTGAATGTAGAGATCTGTATACAACAAACAGGGAGGAAACATAATTATGTTAGGCAGAACCCATTGGAATCAATAAAATGAGGCATGTGGCCAGATCCTATGCATGTATAGTCAGTACTGTTGAGCTTAATAGGACTTGCTTCCAGATAAGTGTGCAGAATGTCACAGCCTTAGTTCCAACTAATTTAAATCCAACTGATTTCAATGGGACCAGCCATTTTTGCTGGATTGTGGCAGCTGAGTTCAGGAAAGAAAACAGGAGTTACTTCCAAAGGGTGGATAATATGAACTCTTCCTCCATAATTTTCATTGCATAGGCCAGGGATGCGTGGGGGTGGGGGTGGAGGGCATTCCATGCTAGGACAAGCAAATTATATCTCCCTCTTACCTGAATTTCATCTCTCATGAATCTATGGTGAACGTCTCGCCTTGCCTTGATTCCCATGCCAGCGTGGTATGTAGCACAGACGACATTTAATTTTATCAGCTCAGCAGCTATTTGTTCAGTGGTCTTCCTTGATGGGCAGTAAACAATAGTGGGACCTTCAAATTCGTAGGTAGTTCTAAGAATTAAAAGAACAAGTAGAAAGCAGCGTCTAACTAGCATATCCGACGGACAAAGAAGAGTTAACATTATAATAGTTCTGTAACAGATCTTTATTGTAGATTTGTTTCTTTTAAACTGGCTTTATTTATCCAAACATGTATTTCAATACATTTGGGAAAATACTGATTTACAGTTAGGGACCACCAGTGCATTTAAGAAGCATAGGTTTTAATATAATCTCCCTTCTATTTCAACAGCGCATTTCCTCAAACTGAAGGCTGCACCATTTCTAGCAAATGGGGATTTGAAGACCACCAACACCTCAATATTGAACTACAGCAATGCACTCTGTGTTGGTGCAGAGTGAAGAGCCTTGACCCCCATTAGCAAAGACGCGCCACCGCTCCATTATCCGCTCAGTTCAAGGCAACGGTTTTCATCTATAGACCTCTCAGTAGCTCAGGCCTAAAAAGAGACTCCCAGGTGTCCCGCTATGATCTCCCAGATTATTAACATGTACCTTTGTGGTGCGATCGTTAAGCACACCGAGAGGCATCCCAACAGGTGACTGAATTCCCCTCCCCTTAAAGATTCACCAAACTCCAAACCTAAGCAGCTTTCCAAAATGTTTGAAGGCCTATGTTTGAAGGCCAGGGCAAGCAGAACCAGGAAACTTTTGTGGGCCCCTGCCCCCTGATCCACCACTTCCCGCCTGCTGCTGTGTGCTTCCTTGCCCCCAGTGTCATCCACCCCAGTCCACTGCCACTGTCAGGTCCAGAGCCAATGAAAATAGCAGACTAACTATGGACTCGCTGCAGCTTCATATCTGTATGCATTAACCATTCCAAAATATAGGAGAGCATTTACCCTTGCTTGCCTTAATATGTTGCCATCAGCATTATTAGAAGGACCATTTAGTAAAATCTCAGTTAATGAACAGATATGTCCCTGTGGTTCTGGAGCAATAGAATCTTTTGAACATGTCGTTTTGCATTGTAATATGTATGAGGAATGCAGAAAGAAGTTAATCTTACAGCCTTTTCTGGATGTAACCCCACAACGTTGGTATTAATTTGTTTAGGGGATGTGTCCTCCCATATTACTGAAAGGGTCTCTAAGTTTCTTATGACCTCAACGCAAATTAGAAAAATAACGTTGCAATCCTCCTGAGAGAAGGAACTTCACCAAGCTGTGTTTTGTTTTTATGTCACTTTTTATCTATCCTTTGCATGTTTTATATTGATTTTGCCGGCCTGTGACCGTAAGAAATAACAATTGAATTGAACTGAAAACTGAAAATAGCGGACGCTGCTGAAGTTACAGAGGGCACTAGCAACCCAACCTCTGTAAAACATTTTAAAAGGAAAATTGTCGGACCAGGAATTTCTTTGTCAGATGCTGATGCTGGCCTGTCTGCTGCCAAACATCCTCCTGTCTCTGGCCGTCAAGCTGTGGGGCCCTGGGCTAGGCCCCTGAGTCTGACCCTGTTGGTGCTACTGATTATTCTCCCTCTCGCTTTCAAGATAAAGTAGATTTAAATGTACATAAAAATTCTAGACATTCCTTTGAAGGTGGAGCTTTGGAACAAGGAGCTTGTAGGTCAACTAAGCCAGAACACACTCACTTGTCTTTTTTAATAAGGAACTGCTGTAAGTCCCGGATGATATTTCCAGATTTCCGTCCAACTTCCAAGTATAGGTTAGGTCGGTCAAAACTAGTACATGTAACCTCAGGAGTTTTTAGGTTTAGGCAGTCTATTATGTCCTTTCTGATGGAAGGGCTTGCTGTTGCAGTTAATGCAATAAGAGGAACCTGAAAAGGAAACCAACCAACCAACAAGAAAGCAATAAGAAAAATGGAAAGCAAAGGGGATGGATAGCATAGACTGCAAAACATAAATTCTTTTGACATCATAGCCACCATAATATCAATCAATAAAGGATAATCAGTTACTTTGATATGACTTCACTAACTGTTGCGCATATGCACACATCTAAATACATGCATGTATGCAGGAATCAAGTGTGTCCTTGTCTGGCCTCTTAGATAAGGGATGGGACAATGCATTCGATGCTGCCCCTTGAAAATTCTGAGAAATTCCCTCCACACCCATTTTTTTTGTGGGGACCATTTGTATGAAAATGGCACACAGGTGCCACATTGGAAAGAAAACTGCGGCAGGGGGGAGGCTGAAGGCAGATCCCACACTGAATAACAAGGAATGAACACATCTGTTTGTGATAAGGAGAGTGTTGCCCAAGGCCAAGACATGAGGTAGAGCCCCCAAACAGCACACAAATAAGAAAATTTGACTTTTGTTTCATTAAAATTTATCACTGCTACAGGTAAAAAAAAAACAACCCAATCCCTATTTTTGTTTATTTGTAATGACAACATTTACCTTAGGAAGAGTTCTCTTTAATAACCCCAAAGACCTGAAAGAATTCCTGAAGTCATGTCCCCATTCAGAAATACAGTGAGCTTCATCAATGGCTATCAATGTGATACCTAAGAGAAAATAAAACAGACCCACATGGTTACACTGCCATTATATATAAATTTCAGAGTCTATTTGTTAGCAAATAGTCTATGCATATGCAAATAGTCTACTCTGAATAGGCCGTGTGCCATCAGATGTGAAACTCAATGAAAGCCATGCACACAATTTCATAAGTGGGTCTCATTCAATCAGCTGATTTGCACGATCACCGCAGTTCACTGTGGCTTACTTAAGCCACAGTGGGTTGCAATGAGGGCAAGCAGCCATTTTGAATACCACCACCAAGCACCATGGTTTGCTGTGTCATCCAAACCTCGGTGGCAGGAGGTGTTCAAGGGTTAAATAACCCCCAAGTAACCATACATGACTTTGCAGGACTGCAGAGAGACAACGATGGGTCCTTCCAGGTTAAAGAATGCAAATTCCTGAGAATTTAAATCTTCGTTTTAATTTTTATTTTAACAGCACATTTCTAGCTCTTATAGGGGAGTATCCAATGGGGCAACTGTGCAAGCAGCCCCTCCCACTGATTCCATTACATAAGTGAGACCCACCACTTCTGCAAAGGAGATTGAATGCTTCTTATAGGAAGTCCCAAAATGAGCAGAAACACTTGTTTTGAGATTGGGAGAAGTTATACGAATTCTGCTGAGCTGCTCCATTCCAGAAATTAGCATTTCCGCTCATTTGCAGTTATTATTCTATTTATTATTATTATATTTATTTGTATCCTGCCTTTTGCCCAATACTGGGCCTCAAGGCAGTCTTACAAAGTTTAAAATATACATTGTAAAACCTGGGGGGAGGGGGGAGGAAAGGAACCTCTCGTGCAAGCACTGAGTCATTACTGACTCTTGAAGGGACACCAGCTTTCGCTGACGTTTTCTTGGCAGGCCTTATAGCGGGGTGGTTTGCCGTTGCCTTCCCCAGCCGTTATTACCTTTCCCCCAGCTAACTGGGTACTCATTTTACCGAACTCGGGAGGATGGAAGGCGGAGTCGACCCGAGCCGGCTGCCTGAAACCAGCTTCCGCTGGGATCGAACTAAGGCCGTGGGGAGAGTTTCAGCTGCAGAAACTGCTGCTTTACCGCTCTGCGCCACACGAGGCTCTATAAAAAACCTAGGAAAAGAAATGTAAAAAAAACCCACAACGTTTAAAATACACAACAAAATTATGTCATTAAGAGAGATGGAAAACCAAATCTCCGCGGCTCAAGTGCTGCATCTCGCTTGGGGAATGGAGTTGGTGGGGGCTCAGCACACCATCAGATGCCCACTCATAGTCATTTCATTTATTCATTTATTTCTATACTGCCCCAGAGTTGAGGCTCTTTGGGCAGATCACAAAGGTGTATGTGAAATAGTTACAAAGGCATGTATGAAAATGTGCTGGAAAATTCCTGGATGCAAAGGCTATGAATGGTTACTAGCCCTGATGGTTGTGTGCTATCTCCAGTATTCGAGGCAGTAAGCCTGTGTGCACCAGTTGCTGGGGAGCATGGGTGGGAGGGTGCTGTTCATGGGCGCTTCTGGGCTCTCAACAGCTCCTTGCTATTTCCCATGAATAGTAGAATAAGAGTAATTCAAAATGGAAGAAATGATAAAAACGGTAGCCTAATACATAGATACGGATTGCAGGATTCAGTATTTCTTTAAGGGAAGCTTTAAGGGAACTCTACTTTCTAGAGTCTAGCCTACATGGGTTAGCATACTTGAACAGAATCTAAACAGAGTTATGGGGACTCAACCAAAGGAAAGAAATTAAAGGCAGGCTTTTATAGTTCTGGCACAGAAATAGAAACCTACAATATATCTCATTATTCTGGGGGAGAAAAAAGAACACAGGGAAAAATGTGATCTCTGCTGAGCCTTCCCAATACTCCCATAATCCAAGGCCAAATAAAGGCATCTGGCATTATCCTTGAACTGCTACATTGCCTCTCCCATTCTTGCTTTTCTGGCAATTATCTAAAGAAGAATAGAAACACAAGCACAGCCAAGAGGGCCTTCCACAGATAAACATTCCAGCCATTACAACGGCTGAACTCTCCTTTGAAGTGTTTTTATACTATCATCTATTCCCGCTTACCTATAGTTTGGTCAAGTTCTTCAAGCCACGATAGGTTCCCTGAACAGAATTCTGGAGTTATGTAGACGACTCTGTAGTGGCCCCTAGGAAAAGTGGGGGTGAGAGGGAAGCAGCATGAACACCCGCCAGAAGTGAGTTCAAATTCATACTATGTTTGAAATTGACTTTTATTGTTTTACTTTAGGATATAGTATGTTCAAAAGCAGCTGTAGTGCAATCCTCTGATGTCTATTCAGAAGCAACCCCCACCCTATTTTAGGAAGATGTGTATAAGATCGCAGCCTTAGGTTCTACCTAGAAAAAGGGACTTTTAGTTGCTCAAAACAAATAAAGGAGACAAGGCTTACGCTTTGATTTCCCCTCTGACATTTTTTGACTGTGCTGATCCAACAAGACAGGCTGGAATTCCCGACATCCTGAAAGATACCAGCGGAAGCAAGGGCTTTTTTTAAAAAAATAAAATGAACTGAACATGTACTAATACATCATTGGAAAACATTATTTTTCTGCTTTGTAGAAACAGCTTTCAACTATGCTGTTTCCCTGCAGACATTTACAAACAAAACCAGAAAGCACATCAGTACCTTGGTCAAGTGATCAAATCAAAAGAACACAGTATGAGGATAACACCAGCCTCTCTCTACAACATCTGCTTCCCCAATTGGATTATCAGAAAGACATTTTTTGTCCAAGAATAATGAAAGCCAACATCCAATTACTGAGCTCATTTCCTCATCCATTCACCCCAAGCAGTTACTTAAAATAATGAATATTTTGCCAAAAGCAACATCGATGTGCTTAGTTCCAGACTTATTTCTTGGAGCCTTTTGTGAAGTTTCTTGTACTCAGACTGGACTACAGTTAAGGATACGGAGACAAACATATCCTCAAAGGGTCATGGAGCTGAAACAGGTCAAAAGATCTTCTAGGACAAATCACTCCCCCATACTTACTCAAGTTGTAGTACTTGGTCCTCCATCAAAGAAATAAGGGGAGAGATTACTATTCCAGTACCTCCGGTGTAAACGGGTGGAAACTGAAAACACAAAC
This sequence comes from Elgaria multicarinata webbii, assembly GCF_023053635.1. Lineage (NCBI taxonomy): Eukaryota > Metazoa > Chordata > Lepidosauria > Squamata > Anguidae > Elgaria > Elgaria multicarinata. The sequence goes on from NC_086176.1 coordinate 12,228,374, forward strand.
TCTTCCCATATCCTTAAAAGAAACAAAGCGCATGTTGAACGAATGGAGAAATTTATATAAAACCTGAAAAGACGTTGACTTTTTCCTTCCTCAGCCTCCGAAGTTTGCTATCAGTCTTTGTAGTGGTGTGTGTGTGTGTGTGTGTGTACACATACACACACACACATTCCCCGTTCAGACAACACGCTAAACCTTGCTGCTTAACCACAAAATGGTTAACGGAATGCATTCCGTTAACCATTTTGTGGTTAAGCTGCATGGTTTAGCGTGTTGTCTGAACGGGGCCATACTAAACCCACTAGCATTCATGTATATCTAGTTCAGCCTTCCCCAAACTGGCGCACTCCAGATGTCTTGCATTTTGTGTTGTGTATTATGGGAGTTGTAGTCCAACATATCTGGAGGGCACCAGATTGGGGAAAGCTGATCTAGATACAAAGAACCACTTCCAAAATCCCATGCATATTATTACTTATTAAATTTACGCATTGTTTCCCACTGCAAAAAGCAGACGCGAAGTAGCTTACACACACAATACAGAAAATCTATGATTAATGTAACAGGAAGAAGACGAAGAAGAAGAGGAGGAGGAAGAGAAAGCCTCCCCCCACAAAATCAATATAAACCATAATCAGCATGATACAAATAAAAATAACCACAAAAACATAACCTTAAAAACAATAGAATATGAAAAATGTACACAAATACACAAAATCTCCCCCTAACCACAGCCTACAATCAACATCACAAAAGCAGCGCACAACAATGGGGCCATAAGCAATGTCCAAATGCCTGGGAATATAGGTACGTCTTTGCCTGGCACCAAAAAGGTGAGCGTGTTGGTGCCAGATGTGCTTTCCTTGGGGAGAACTTTCCATCACATGGATTACCAGAGAAAGGGCCTGTACTTAAAGCGACACCCCGCCAAGCTAGATTAGGAGAGCGCACATAGAGAAGAGCCTTTGAAGCTGACCTCACAGCCTGGGTAGGTTCATATGAGGAAAGGCGGTCCTTGATGTATTGGGGCCATGAGCCATGTAGGGCTTTATAGGCTAAAACCATCACTTTGTACATGGCCTGGAAGCAAACTACAAACCACTACAGGCAAGCCAATATATGTGTGGGGTGTGGAGGGACGGAGGGATCATATCAAGGCCCAAACCTGCATCCAATTCAATGAACAGCCCATCAAACCCAATAATATAATTAGGGCAGAGCAGCATGAGCTGTCCCCCCACCCCACCCCCTAACATATAGGTCAAAATGTGCTAACGTACTGCCTGTCAAACAAAACAGGAAAAAAAACACCCACTGGACAAATTCCTAGGGTGCCAAATTTAAAGTATGTCCATGATAAAAGAGTTGAAAGTCCCAAATTTTCCCAAGTAAATAGTTTTTAGTATTCCTATTCTCATTACACCCCGAAGCTTACATATTCCTAACCGGAAAACATCCTTGCACTTCTTTTTCAGTGGGACCGAAAGGGAACATGGGACTTGCCATGATATGGTATTCATTTTCTGCAGTGGATGGAGGATATCCTTGGATCTGAGTGGGTGGGAAGAAGATTCCTGCATTGAGCAAGGGGTTGGACTCAATGGCCTTATAGGCCCCTTCCAACTCTACTATTCTATGATCCTATGATTCTATAAGTAACCCATCCAAGCACATCCTCCTCCACTGCAGGAAAACAACGGCTTGTATCCCTGGGCTTGCTAAGATTCTCAACAAATCGGCTTTCATGGGTTTATTAAAAATGAAACTATGCAGCTCACCAGTTGCCATAACAACAAGATTATCTCTCCTGTCTTGCAAAACCGAGGAGATCACTTTCCATTGGACCCTTGAAATTAAGGGAGGAAAAGTCACAAAACATTCCATTTGAAATGGATTTTATTCAGCATTCAGTTTCTCATTTGCAATATTTAAGTTTCTTTTTCTTCCTCTTTTTTTTTTAACAGAAAAGCAAGTCCTAAAAGCTCCCTATTAACTTACTCACATTTGTTTTTCTATGGAGCTTTACTCAACGTGGAGTCTCTTATTCAAAGACACTATCATAATGTAGTATTATTAATATAACGTTCCTCTCATCTAGACCCTCGTGTGGTGCAGAGTGGTAAAGCGGCAGTTACTGCAGCCAAAACTCTCCCCATGGCCTGAGTTCGATCCCAGCGGAAGCTGGTTCTCAGGCAGCCAGCTCAGGTCGACTCAGCCTTCCGAGGTCGGTAAAATGAGTACCCAGCTAGCTGGGGGAAAGGTAACCGTGGCTGGGGAAGGCAATAGCAAACCACCCCGCTACAAAGTCTGCCAAGAAAACATCAGCGAAAGCAGGTGTCCCTCTAGGAGTCAGCAATGACTCAAGTGCTTGCATGAGAGGTTCCTTTCCTTCCTTTCTTCCTCTCATCTATTGGGATACCGCCTAGATCTCTAATTCAGCATCTCTGTTTCCAAGTATTAAAGGCTTTAAATAACAAATCCAGCTTTATGAGTTGTGCCTGGAAGACAACTGAAAGCCAGTCGAGGTGCTGGAACACTGACACAATGTGGAATGTCAACAGTAGCTTCAGGAGGCCCTGCCGAACAGCAATAGGGCGGTGGTCGCAAACAGAGCATTGTAAATGGGGAGTAGGGCTGGCTGCCAGTTGGTAAGCTACTTTTTCCCCGTTCCTGGCGCCTACTCCACCATGACTGATTTGGTCACTCCAGAACCCCTCAAATTTCCAAGAAATATCATTTAAGGACCACCATGGCCTCAACTCACACAGCGAGCTCTATTGAGACAGACAGCTGGAACAAGGGACAGGCCACAGGATATCAGTTCACATGGCAAGTACAAGGCACGGCTTCTATTGTTGGGGTTTTAGAAGAAATCCATTTCCATGCCGAGCAAACTAGAAAACTTACGGTTTAAAACTTGAATGTCCAAAATACATCTTTAGGCAAGTGATTTGTTTAGCATTGGGTCGAGCCAAGCAGGAATCTTTTGAAAAACAGAAAACAAATATTTAGAAATAAAGAAAGGATCCCACACACACACAAAAAGAGTGATAACCTTCTTCTTGCAGATAACCTTCTTCCTGTTTTCATAGTGTAAGACCAGATAAATTGACTGAAAAATGGAAAAGGCAGCAAAGAGGATAACACGCTAAAAAAATATGGTCCCAAGCAATATCCTTGAACAATATTGGCAGCATCCATCTGCATGATGAAAGCCGTTTTGGTCCAGATTTACTTTGGGCCAGAGCACCATAAATTGAGAATCTCTAGCTGTTCTATTCTTTATCTTTTGGGGGAAAGATATTATTATTATTATTATTATTATTATTATTATTATTATTATTATTATTTATATAGCACCATCAATGTACATATCAATGTAAATATTACAGAGACCTTCTAACTTATTGCTTCTACTGACCGAGACCTAATAAGCTACTGGACAGAGCAATCCTATGGTCCCTGGGAGAGCATCTTAGGGACCATAGGGTATGTCGGATTCCCCTCTGGAAATCATAGAGTGCAGAACGTCCAGCCTGCAGGCCTAACTCAGCTCATCCCAGCCTCTTGGGGTTCCTTGGTGGTGGTGGGGAGCTCCAAGCCCTGCCCATTGAGGGACACCCAAGGAGGGAATCCCCTTGCTGCCATCTCAGATTGGACATAGCAGCAGGAGTGCAGGGCAGTCTGGGCACTGGGCAGCCACTAGCACAGGCAAGGCCGAACGGTAGCCTTTGTCCCTATGGCTACCTCCGATCTCAAAACAGAGACAGCAGCAGGGAGGCCAGCGAGGCCTGGATCTCTTCAGGAGAAGGCAAAGTCCTAAGTCTCCTCACAGCACAAAGAAAAAGAAAAAAGTGTGGGGGGGATGACATCAGCGGGGGTATTCAGTCCTATCACCTCAAGAGGGGGAAATCTGAGATCAGATCATTCCCTCTCCCACCACTGCAGAAAGCACCGCAATGGCTGTTCTTTTCAGGTCACAACAGCAACCTCAGAAGGCCTCAGGGGAGAAGAAAGGAGGAGCTCTGGTGGGTGGGTAGGTAGGTAGTGAAGGAGAGAGGCTAGGACCTGCAGGATCCTACAACCGCTCCGTTCGCCCATCCCCATTCCTGCTAGCGGCCCCATTAAGAAGACACCTTAAACCATGGCTTTAACCCTGGTGGTTAAGCCAGAAAACCAGGCTATGTTCAGAAGACACATTAAACTATGGCTTTAACCATGGTGAATACAGCAAAAAGCCTTACTCATAAGAACGTAAGAAGTGCCCTGCTGGATCAGACCAAGGGTCCATCTAGTCCAGCACGCTGTTCACAAAGTGGCCAACCAGCAACTGTTCACACAGTTGGCTAGGGACCAACAAGGCTGGACATAGTGCAACAGCACCCTCCCACCCATGTTCCCCAGCAATTGGTGTGCCCTGTGCCTCAAATACTGGAGATGGCACACAACCATCAGGGCTAGTAGCCATTGAGAGCCTTTGCCTCCAGGAATTTATCCAACCCCCTTTTGAAGCCATCCAGATTGGTGGCCATCACTAAATCTTGTGGTAGTGAGTTCCATAATTTAACTATACACTGTGTGAAGAAGTCCTTCCTTTTATTTGTCCTGGATCTCCCACCATTCAGTTTCATGGGATGACCCCAGGTTCTAGTATTTTGAGAGAGGGAGAAAAATGTCTCCTTGTCCACATTCTCCATACCATGCATAATTCTGTACACCTCTATCATGTCTCCCCTTAGACTTACCCATCGTGGTCAAAGGCATGGTGTAAGCTGTCTTCTGAACACAGCTTGGCTTTCTCGTTTAACCACCATTAAGGTGTCTTCTGAACAGGCCCAGCAAGTGAGGTAGACAGGGTCAAAGCTCCATTTAGCTTACCTTTTTGGGGTGGGGGGCAAGAGGAAGAGGAGGTGAAATCGCCTCAGCCATTCTTCCACCCCTGCCTGGCTGGGTAGACAGAGGGTTCCAATCACTTAGGCATACCCAGTGACAATTCTGACTCCCCACCCCTCTTGCCCAGTAGATTTTCCATGCCTCGTTACAAACTGCCTTTGACCCTCTAAGGTTTGCCTTCACAAGCTCAAAGCCTCCTGCAATGTGCAGGAGTATTGGGTGACTCTTTTGAAGGTAAGTGCATCATTTCCTCTCTCTCCCCTCCTCGCCCTTACTAATATTTTAACAATCTTTGGGCCACAGTTCATTTACCCCAACTTTCTTCTTCCTCTTCAATGCCTTCATCTTCATCATTGTCATCTGCAATGTTGTGCCTCTTTGATTCACCCGGGCTGGAGTCCGTAACATCCACGCTGGACTTGTCTGCATCTTCTAAAGTCTGGAAGAGAGATAGGATGAATTGACATATTTTAAGGTCAGATGTTCAGAACTTGGTGTCAGGGTTTATGTGCTTTCTATTTTTAAAAACCTCAACTTTACTCCAGGATGACACCAACAATTGTGTGGTCTTCAATATAAAGTCCCATTATAAACAAACCAAAATTGTGAAAAAGTTATTGTTAGTTCCACCACTTCTTCTCCGTACAAAGAAAAACTCTACCTGCTCGATTCTTCATGCCACATTTCTCTTAAAAGCACAGGAGAATGGATAGCAAAAAGAGGACCATGAGGAAAGCAGATGGCAACATGGCCCAGTAAGACCACTTACTTAACAGACATTTAATTTCCGCACCTTGGATAGTTTCTTCAAAATTCTGACTGGCTCTGACTGAAACCCAGAGCAGATTCAAAGCCTTGCAGATATCAGAGTCACCACCCTCCCCTGTTATTAAACTTTCTGCTTGCTTGTCAAACAAATTATCCCATTTCACATGTAAAGCTAAACCCTGAGTTAGTTCCATATGCACAAACTGGAATGAGCCTGATTGAAACTGAGGCTCACATGCTCCCCTCTTCTCCACACGCACACAGTTGGGAAGACCAACTTCAACAGCATTTTCTTTCGTTCCTTTAAGTTTCATCCAGATTTCAGATCATGGGATATAACAAACTCTGGTTAGGTTGTTATGTATGTTTTTAAGAGTGGGATATAAGTATGCATACATAAAACATATATATATATATATACACACACACACACACACAGAGGTGTCGAGGAAATCAAGCTGGGTGGTTCTTTTACCTATGCCCACAGGTATAGGAAAATGGCTCTATAAATCATAAGATTCATAGCTTCCCGTGTAACTAAAACATATTTTTAAGACTGCAACTACTTTCACAACTAATAGCTGATGTTGAAATCATGTCACAAGACGGTGTCAACACAGGCAGCTAGAGGGTGGAGTAAGATGTTTTCAAGGCAAGCTAACCGCAAAAGGAAACAGATGGAGATTTGGTTGCTGTAACTATTGCAATACCCATTTATGTATTGTTTTTCTAGTCAGAGAAGTACTTACACTCTGTACATGCCTAAATGCCTTGCTTCTCATTGGTTATTGTATTGCAGAACTGTATTATGATTGGTGGGAAGGTTCTGCCATTGTATCTGAGGGGAACTGACCCTATAAATATGTTAGCCTTTCCTGAAATTATTGGGCAGTTCCTCAGGTCACCTTGCAAGACTGTCACCTTGCAGCACTGCTCGTAATAAACCTTCTAAAGAGAGAGAAATTGTGTCTTGAGAGTCTGTGACCACCACTCAGTGAACCACGGGGACCCGCCCTTTCGGGTCCCACCACACAGGAAAGGAAGAGATAACAGTTTTAATGTGACCCTTTGCTAAATGTGGTGAGTGAAATAGAATGCTCAGCATGCAATAAGACATGAGCACCAACCTAATGGAGGCCAAGCAACTGTTGACCCATAAGCAGGAAATAGGTGTGACAGCCCAAGTTCCCCAACAAATGGTGTATATAGGTTTACTGCTTCTGGAACAAGACATTACGGCTGATCCTCATGGTCAGACCTGTTTCAATCCTGACATCTCCAGTAAAAATGCTCATGTACATAAGTCCATAAGTAGAGCCCTGATGCTGGATCAGACCAAGGGTCCATCTAGTCCAGCACTCTGTTCACACAGTGGTCAACCAGCCATCGGCCAGGGACCAACAATGCAGGACATGGTGCAACAGCCCATGTTCCCCAACAAATGGTGTATATAGGCTTACTGCTTCTAATACAAGACATTACAGCTGATTGTTTCAAAAGGTATATAAAGGCTTACTGCTTCTGATATCTCCAGTTTACTAGGTTAATATCTCCAGTTTAATAGGTTAATCATTCATATTTGACAACTTTTTTGCTGTTCTTTATTGGAAGGAGAAAAATAATCGTTACCTGAATGGATTAATGGAATTCATTTATCAAAAAATTTAAACATTGCATGAAGATACAGCCTCATGCTACATAATTAAAAACTAATCCTTATTTCATGACGAATAATCTTTGGACTATAATGTATCTTAAATAGAAAACAATTTTAGATAGATTTTTCCTCAAAAAACATTTTATTAAAAAAATCCGATTTAAATCAAAAAAGTCCAATTTAAATTAAAAAACAATTTTTTGATTTTTTTTTTTAAAAATCATTGATTTTTATCCACCCCGCAAAAATATAATATATATTTAAAAAAACCTACTTTAAGCATCTCCATTTCAAATTCATCATCGCTTTCAATGGTGCAGGAGGAATTCTCTTCATCGTCTATGAAGCTTAAATCCTAAAAGGAACATTTCAAAAAGAGTGGGTTTGAAGGGTTTTTTTTACCTTTCTTCACATGTCACAATTTTGTCATTAATATCTCTCCACATAACAAAAGAGTGGTTGTCTGACCCAAATTCCTTACAAGGTGCTATTTTTAAAAGTTCAAAAAAGCAACCATCACATGACTGTAAAGGATACCTAGCAGGCAGAAAAGCTGTGCCTGTCATATGACAAGAACCTAAGAAACCCATGAATGTTAACAATAGGAAGTTGAAACAATGAAAATAACATATGCCTCTGTTTGGCAATTAACTTTTCTTTTAAAAAGACTGTATTTTGGGGAAAGGAATAAACAGTCGCAGGATACATTACAATTTTGGAAAGGAGAATAAAGGTCCCGGGGGGTGGGATGCACAAGACAGTTTTAAATTATTTTAATTAGTTTCTTAATTTTATTATTGTGGTATATTAAATTGATGTAACGTGATTATTGTATGTGTAATAAAATTCAAATAAAAATTATTAAAAAAAAAAGAAAAGACTATATTTTGAATTAGGAGAGAGCAATCCTATGCCCCCTAGACAGCATCTGGGGGGCCATAAGATTCTTCAGTTTCTGGAAACAGAGGTCAGAATCAGGGCTCCGAACTCGGAGCCCAGAAACCGCTCTTCGCATCCGCTCCCCCGCCCCGTCGTATCTGCGGTTCTCACTGCACTGGCTTCATCTTCCTCACTTGGAAACAGGGTGCAAAGGGGGCGAAAAGGGGGTGAAAAGGTGGCAAGAATATATGGAAGATCTGTATAGGAAGGATAATAATATCAGGGATAGCTCAGACGGTGTGGTCAGTGAGTTAGAGCCAGACATCCTGAAGAGTGAGGTTGAATGGGCCTTAAAAAGCATTGCTAATAACAAGGCAGCAGGAGACAACACTATCCCAGCCGAACTGTTTAAAATCTTGCAAGATGATGCTGTCAAGGTGATGCATGCCATATGCCAGCAAATTTGGAAAACACAAGAATGGCCATCAGATTGGAAAAAATCAACTTATATCCCCATACCAAAAAAGGGAAACACTAGAGAATGTTCAAACTATCGGACAGTGGCACTTATTTCACATGCCAGTAAGGTAATGCTCAAGATCCTGCAAGATAGACTCCAGCAATTCATGGAGCAAGAATTGACAGATGTACAAGCTGGGTTTAGAAAAGGCAGAGGAACTAGAGACCAAATTGCCAATATCTGCTGGATAATGGAGAAAGCCAGGGAGTTCCAGAAAAAAAATCTATTTCTGTTTTATTGACTATTCTAAAGCCTTTGACAGTGTGGATCATAACAAACTGTGGCAAGTTTTTGGTGGTATGGGGATACCAAGTCATCTTGTCTGCCTCCTGAGGAATCTGTATAACGAACAAGTAGCAACGGTAAGAACAGACCACGGAACAACGGACTGGTTTAAGATTGGGAAAGGAGCACGGCAGGATTGTATACTCTCACCCTACCTATTCAACTTGTATGCAGAACACATCATGCGACGTGTTGGGCTTGATGAATCCAAGGCTGGAGTTAAAATCGCAGGAAGAAACATTAACAATCTCAGATATGCAGATGATACTACTTTGATGGTTGAAAGCGAGGAGGAGCTGAGGAGCCTTATGACGAAGGTGAAAGAAGAAAGTGCAAAAGCTGGGTTGCAGTTAAACCTCAAAAAAACCAAGTTTATGGCAACCAGCTTGATTGATAACTGGCAAATAGAGGGAGAAAACGTGGAGGCAGTGACAGACTTTGTATTTCTGGGCGCAAAGATTACTGCAGACGCTGACTGCAGCCAGGAAATCAGAAGACGTTTACTTCTTGGGAGGAGAGCAATGACAAATCTTGATAAAATAGTTAAGAGCAGAGACACCACACTGACAACAAAGGTCCGCATAGTTAAAGCAATGGTATTCCCCGTAGTAACCTATGGCTGCAAGAGCTGGACCATAAGGAAGGCTGAGCGAAGGAAGCTAGATGCTTTTGAACTGTGGCGTTGGAGGAAAATTCTGAGAGTGCCTTGGACTGCAAGAAGATCAAACCAGTCCATACTCCAGGAAATAAAGCCAGACTGCTCACTTGAGGGAATAATATTAAAGGCAAAACTGAAGTACTTTGGCCACATAATGAGAAGACAGGATACCCTGCAGAAGAGGCTGATGCTAGGGAAAGTGGAAGGCAAAAGGAAGAGGGGCCGACCAAGGGCAAGATGGATGGATGATATTCTGGAGGTGACGGACTCGACCTTGGGGGAGCTGGGGGTGGCGACAGCCGACAGAAAACTCTGGCGTGGGCTGGTCCATGAAGTCACGAAGAGTCGGAAGCGACTGAACAAATAAACAACAAACCCAAGGGCGGAAAGGGGAGGAAACCACGGCAGCTGTTTTACACAACTTCCTTGGGTGCTCAAGCCCTTTCCCTCCCCAAAGTCGCACCTAGACGGGCAAAATTGTCCATCTAAGCAAAATGCATGGCAGCCAGGGTACAGAGGAGAGGATCCCCTCCGTGCTCCAGCCGCCCTGCATAGGATAGTTGGCAACTTCCAATCTCGGAGGCTGATGACTGTCCGGATAGGACTGTGCCCTTAATTAACATTATTGCATATAGCCAAAGGCCATTACAAGTTGATTGGCAGTATAACAAAAAATATTAAGATTGATCACTTACTATTCATGATTTTCTAGGTTTTCTATATCAGGCCTATCCGTCCCTAGCATATACTGTGAAAGTTTCAGAATATAACTGTTTCGATCAAGTGCCATTCCTTGAATGCAGAGTGCCTTACAAAACACTAACATTGTTCCTTTATTCCCGGGATCACTACTGGGCATCTGTTACCTTATGTCACAATATTTTAAAACCAGCTTCAGCTTGATCTCCTACTCTACTGTTCAATGAAAGCAGAACCCCCAAGATCAGACACCAGCGTTCCAGCATCGGTATGAAAGGACACCTTAAGCCTGTTGCTCTCGCACTGGGAGCTGGCTCCAACATCCGCATGATGGCCGCCACAACCATTGGCTCCACTTGGAGAGCACTAGGAAAAAGCTCTTCCGTAACACCACAGCACCACAAAAGGGGTTTAGTTGGGCAAGAACGGGAGAGAAAGTGCTCATAACCATAGCAGAGCTTTCTTAGGGCAACGGAGGAGACAGCCTCAATTTCTGCAGGGCGGGATCAATGTCACAAGGTTTCTCAAGGTTCCTGGGGCCAAAAAGTCCTGCCATGCCTCACATGCAACACTGCCTCAGCTGCTGTAGCAGTGGCAAAACCTGGGATAAGATCAGGGTGGTGATCCATTAAACAGTATTGCTTTTCTTAATAAAGTTCAGTAACCATATAGACTTACCTCAGAGACACAAGCAGTTTCATTTAGCAGCTCTTCCTCAGCCTGACGTTCCAACATTTGAAGTTCATATTCAGTTATGTCTAGTGACATTAAGCACTGCCTCTCTGCAGTTTCTTCAGGTCGTCTGCCTGAAGCTTCGTTTGCCATTTTTTTCTTATTAAGTTCTTCTTCACCTTCCTCCAGGACCTCATTTTGGACACCAGCTGGTTTATTATCCACATGCTCATTTGACTCGCATGTAATCTTGGAAGAAAATTCAGGTGTTTCCATTTTTTCTTCATCGCCATGTGCCATTCCGGGATCTGTAACCTCCCAAAGGTCTGTTTCACAAGAAGAATCAACAAGCAAAGCTCTTAAGGCCTTGATGTTTTCTGACACACCAGCCAATATTTCTGCAGCTCTGAAGAAATGTTGAGAAGGTTGAGTAAGCTCAAAATAGGCTTAATGCATACAACTAATAACATTAACAAAAGCTTGAAAGTGTGAGTCCATACTCAAGCATGAGGGCTCATTCTTGGGTGTATTCTCTGATCTGCTTTAGATAACAATGGTGCCTCCCCTGCCCACTCCCCTGGCTAGGATCCAGAAAACCAGTTTACTTGTTTGTTTATAAAGTTAAATACTGTATTTCTTCGATTGTTAGACACCATTGATTGTAAGAAGCACACTATTTTCAGTACCACCAACAGAAAAAAAAACCTAAGACACACCTGCGATTCTAAGACACACCCCATTTTTAGAGATGTTTATATGGGGGGAAAAGTGAGTCTTAGAATCGAAGAAATAGGGTATATAAGTTTATAAATAAACAAAACTTTATAAAGTTAGGGCATAAAAAGGGCTTCAAAGCAGCTCGCAATAAAACACAGTTATACAATTCTAATCCAGAGACCAGATTCAAAAGTAAAATGAAAACCGAGAGCAAAACACGATAACTACAAATATAGCCAACAGAAGGAGAAAAGCAACTTAGCCCACAACAAAAGCCAGACAATTTTTAAAAGTCTTCACAGCTCATCCAAAGCTCAAAAGAAAGGGGACCCAACTAAAGTACTTTAGGGTGGGAGTTTATAAACTGGTCACCGCAACTGAGAAGATCCGTCCTGCATCCCAGCCAACTGCACTTTGAAAGGGAACAGAACACAAGGCAGTTCTGACTACACATCTTGCTGCTGTATCAGAGACATTTCTGGAAATTCCCCTGATTTTCTGGAGAAGATTTTCAGGGAGTGCAATGGGCTGCATTCAGAAATAAACCCAGAAAAGCCTCAGTGCAAGCCTAGAAGCCAGTACAAGCGTGGAGGTCCTATGCACAGCTCTTTCAGTCCCAAACAATGAAATGTTGTGGCTCCATAAACACACAAGCAATGCACTGACTCGTATGAATATCTAACATCCATAGATACTAATGCTATGAAAAACGAACCTACACCACTAAATTGTACTGAATGATTAAAATTACCTTTGAACATTTGTAGATTGTCTGAAAGTGCCAGGAAGACAATCAGCCAAATCCATGATCTCCTCTGACAGAGATGCCAATTCCGTCTTTATTTCACATGGCTGTAATGCTGCATCTGTTAAAAAGAAGTCGTTTTTGCAACTACAATGCTTTGCTCTAGTTACTTGGCTTTGAAACACAAGAAAACCATGGTTTCAAAAGCAATTACCTAAGGCCAATTCCATGTCAATTTTGGGCTTGCTCCCAAGAATAGGGCTATTACAATAACGTTTGTTTGTTGTTGTTGTTGATGATGATGATGATGATGATAATATATTTATTTGTTACCCGCCTATCCCTCTGGATGAGTTTATACAACCTTGGGTTCTTTCACAAAGACAGAGGATCATCCTAATATGTTTCATACAGGTGCTTATTACCTTGGCTCATTCTAAGTCACCAACACCTGGACTCATTTATTAATTACAATAGGATGCAGTAGTAACCTCTGTGTTGGGTGACTGCAATGTTGTTTACATGAGACTTCCTCTGAAGAGTGGTCAGAAAATCCAACTGGTCCAAAGTGCAGTTGCTAATCAAAGGGATCATATAAGAATTACCCTGATAGGGCTTCATTAGTTGCCTGGACCCAATTTAAAGTGCTGATGCTTACCTTTAAAAGGCCTGGTTTGGATCCAAGGCTTGAATCCTATATGCTCCCCCTCATACTTCAAACTCTCTACGTGATGCTGTAATAGGCAAACCTTCTTATAGGCTGGTAGCAGTGTTACCTAGTGCAGGGTTTGGCAACTTCCCTGGTTGGGGGATGCAACGCCTGCTTCCCCCCCCCCCCGGCTCCCTGGAACCCACCAGGGGCTCCAAAATTGCTGCTGCCGCTGCTGCCACCAGATTTGCTACCATATTTATTGTGATTTTGCAAAGAGACAGGTGCATACCTTGTTTTTAAGCAAAATCGTCCTTCCAGGAGCACAATTCTGCTTGCCAACAAAAATCACTCTGATGTTTGCTTAGGGTGACCATATGAAAAGGAGGACAGGGCTCCTGTATCTTTAACAGTTGCATAGAAAAGGGGATTTCAGCAGTTTTCATGTGTATATATGGAGAACCTGGTGAAATTTCCTCTTCATCACAGCAGTTAAAGCTGCAGGTGCCCTGCCCTCTTTTAAATCTGGTCACTCTAGTATAGCTCCTGCACTTTAACTGTTGTGATGAAGAGGGAGTTCACCAGGTTCTCCATATATACAAATGGCACCTGCTGAAATTCCCTTTTCTATGCAACTGTTAAAGATACAGGAGTCCTGTCCTCCTTTTCATATGGTCACCCTAGTTTGCTGCAGCAAATTCAACAGCAGAGAGATGGGTGCAAAAAACAGCCATAGGGGGTGACATGTTGCCCATCCCTGATCGAATGGCACCCTGTCATTGAAACTCCACAGGAAGTACCTCCAGGCTGGGTCCCTTTCCATCTTTAGAAGGCTTTATCTATCTGAGAAGCTTTTAAGGTGATTGGAAGAGTTTTGATGATGGTGATTGTTTTAGGGCACAGGTGGGGTGTTTTTTTGCTCTTATTAGTGTTTTGTTGGATTTTGTTGTGGTTTAGCCTATTTTTATTGGGAGTGTAGCTACTTCAAGAGCCTGAGTGACTAGCACAGTGGGGCAACATACATATTTTAAGTATTAATTTTTACAGCCCTGTCTGTCTACATGTTGCTTATGGAAGAATACAGGCAAGGGCAGCTGGTCCTTGTCCTGCTCAATATTTTGACACTGTCTTGGGAAGGAGCGGGTGGGGCGGGAGACCAGAACGGGAGGGAAGGGAGAGGAAAAAGCAAGGTTCATGAACATAACAGAAAAGTAATAAGAGATAAATATAAGTAAATGCTGTTATGCACCCTTAAATTTTGCTATAGCTGAAGATGAGGATTAAGTACAAGGCTTGGAGGGGGGATTTTAAAGGAGAGAAAATCTGGGTTCAGGCAACACGAAAACCAGTGGTGGTTTAAATAGTCAAGGGGTTACTGATAATGGTATTAATTCGACAACCCTCTCCAGATGATCAGATGTGGAGCTGGCCCAAGATGCATCTGCTAGACTCTAATCATGAACTAACAGAAAAGACAATACAACGCTCATCCTGAAGGAGCTGCTTTGATTACCAGTTTGTTTGGGAGTGCAAATTAAAGCTCTGGTGCCAGGCCTTTAAATCTCTGAATTGTCTGACTCCATGACAGACTCAAAGAGTCACGTACTGCATTCATCCTTGTACAAGGCCACACAATAGTCTCCTGATGATATTCCACAAGATACGAGTAGCCCGCGTTACAAAAACAACACGTTGCCTTTTAAACCATATTCCCCAACGTTTCTGTAAAATAGCCTTAGGAAAAGGGCTGCTTCTAATCTTTCCAGTCTGAAAAAGTCTTTAGAGCAGCCTTTCTCAACCTGGGGCGCTCCAGATGTGTTGGACTGCATCTCCCAGAATGCCCCAGCCAGCAGAGCTGGCTGGGGCATTCTGGGAGTTGTAGTCCGACACATCTGGAGCGCCCCAGGTTGAGAAAGGCTGCTTTAGAGGCATGCGAGGCAATGCTGTGCACATCAGCTAGCCAGTTTTTCATTCATGTATATGTGACCATGCTGTTGCAGGAATGAGCCAATATGCAGCCATATTTGAAGCCAGAATGCGCCAATGTGTAGTCATATTCTGCTGTTCCCACGTATCTCCCCTCCTTTGTGCTTGAGAAAGACAATATTACAGTAGAATGCTCGCTGACAGTATGAAAAATAGGTCGATTAGGGGTCTAACCACAGAAATCTCCAACAGCAAAATGTGCTGACCATAAATTGTTCTAAGAGATCAGTTAACCGCCTAATTACTCATATCTGTAACCACAGCCTTTTCGCTCAATTAACTGTCTCGCTCAATTAACAGCCAGGAAATCATAACCTTTTCACTTGCGTGGCAACTTGAATGACAGCTGTGTAACTGGGAAACCACGATCTTTGCTTAATGGATGGAAATGTAACCACGCGTGCAACCTGTAATGTAGACTTCGTCACAGGTGTGGACCTGATGACCTAGACTTTAGCTTTAAAAGCAGCTGAATAACCAACAGGAGGTTGCTAGTAGCATCTAAGGGAGAACCCTCGCACTAGCCGTATTTGCAAATAAAACCTGGTAAAAACGTTTGCCTCTGAGTCTGTTTCCCTTCTAGTGGGCAATTGACTGCCTTCCTAGGAGAAGAACTTTTTTGCAACCATGCCCACTGTATTTTGTCAAGTAAGGTAAACAGAAAATTCCCCCAGCTCTCAAGAATGAACATCATAGAAGGTGGGTCTATTTTAAGAAAAAAGCCAGACTGGTCACAGTTGTTAAAGGTGGGGGAGAGAGATGGTAAAAGCAAATATACCCTTTATACTGAACTTCAAAACTCACCTCTTTCTATACTAATCTGCATCCGATTATCACGATTCATATTCATCAGTTTTTGGTAAATGAGGAAGCTCGCCTACAACAACGGAAAAGCAAAGAAAACCTTTTTAATGAAAAGGTAATACTTAACATTTTACACTATTTATATAATCTAAAGATATTTGTATTTTAAAGTAATCGTTAATTGGTATCTGTGTATGAAGACTTTTTTGTACTGGGTTCAGATAAGTTCATGTGTGTGTTTTTTAAATTACATCCCATCTTTTATCAAAAATTCTCCAGGCAGCTTACAAAGAAGTCAAAACAATAACGAAAAACAACAAGCTGATTTGCACATAACGCTAAACCATGATTTGTATTCTATGCACAAGCTGGTACGAGCCTTGGGCTCATGCTCACCCCGATCCCTTTCTTGTACAGCCGGAAGTTTTTGGCAGAATTTAGTTTCACTTTCCATGAAAGAGATCATAACTTAAAACAAACTCCAGTCAGTTTCTAAATAAGCCATCATCAAACAATAGGTTGCATAGCGTTGTGGCCCAAACATTACGAAGATGCTTCTTATGGTCCAACGCACGTTTCTTGATAGAAAGGAAGACATACCTCTGCCAAGGAATACCCTTCTCTGAGGTTTGCTGGGTATGCTACCTGTTTTATTAGCCAGTTTGGCAGAAGCAACTAGAGAATGAGCAGAAAGCTTGTTTACCAAAATGGAAATTCTAGCTGATTACAACTTTCTTGCAGCAGATCTGTCACCAAGGCAACTAGGGGAAAAAGGGAAGTCTGTCTCACTGCAGACTCTCAGTGGCTCAGCTATTTAGCAATGCCCAATATCTGACTTTTATTAATCAGATTGATCAAACATGGCTTCGCTTATGCTAAAATAAAGCTCATAGCCATCACACTAGCTGGCTTGTTTAACTAACCAATTTTTTTTAATCCACCATCTTTAGCTTGTATATAATGGCAAGCCAGCTTTCATGGAAAGTGAAACTAAACTCTGTCAAGGTTGCCCATTGTGTAGGGAAGTGGCCTGGGGGAAGAACATCCAAGCTCAATGCTTCATTAACATTGTCCATATACTACTTGCGAACCGGGCTTATTAACTGGCCCTCTTAAAAGTCAAGTCTTACACAAAATAAAAGCCACAGAACTAAAGACGAGCAGCAGTTAAAAACAGGAGGGAATAATCTCTGTCAATAGCAAGAAGATAACTAATCATTAATTCCCTGGGCAAGTAAGGTCTTGAATTAGCATCTAGAAATTATTAGATAAGGTACCAGGCAAACATCCCTGGGAGGAGCATTCCAAAGTCAGGGTACTATCACCGAAAAAGCCTTTTCTACTCAAGCCAGCTGCCTGATCTCTGAAGGATGGGGGCATCCCAAGACGGGCATCCCAAGAAGGGCCTCCAACGATGACCTTAACTAATAGGCCAGTTTGTGTAAAATTTATGAAGAGCTCATATATAATCTCTCTCTATAAAACGCTTAGGTGTGTTTCCGTACAGGTTGCTAAGCAACAATAACTTGTAACGTCAGCTGATACAGGTTGCTAAGCCCCTCGCCTGACTCCTCTGGGCTTTCCAAGGTAACCCTACCCCCCTTTCTGTCTCTTCGCTCCCCCACCCCCCACAAAGGGGGCAGCGCCACGGTCTGGAGGATGAGCAAGGCACAGCCGAGGCCCTTGTGGTCGGGTAGGAGGCTGCTCGCCTGCTGCGAGCCCAGGCCCCGGCCTAATCTCATGCGAGCTGGGCAGGCGGCCCAAGGCTAACAGGAACCCCGGGGAGAGGGGGACACCTGCTCCCCCTCCCCCCGACCTCCCTGCCCCCCAGGTCTGCCAGATGGAGCTGTATTGGCGGCCTCCAAGCAGCCCGCGCCCCCGCAATGATATTTAATTAATAAACTTTAAGATATGCTACAACAGTGTATGTTACGCCGGGTACAGCTACTTAGTTCAGAATGCTATTTTATGAAGTTAGTTATCATCAGAAGTTTCCGGGTTGAATTCAGAAGCCATTTCTTCTTTTGGCAGACCCATCCTATGCAACTGGCTTTCCTCCAGCCAGTAACTCTCTCTATAGTTAACCTTCTGTGCTATTTGTAGTAGAATCTAAGGGGTCCTGCAACATTGACCTAAGCCACTGACTCCCTCTCTCATAAGCTGACACACAGACAAAGGGTTTGATCTGGATTTTTACTTTGTCAAGATATTGACTGGGTTTGCACAATCGTGGGGGTAAAAGAAACCATTGTGGCTTCTCCTCCCATTCGTGCATGTGCCACCCCGCGTGCCTGTGGTTTACCTAATTACCCGCGCTGCAGCATGAGCTGGAGTGTCATCCAAACCTGGTGCATGGCATGGTGGGGGTGGTTTGTACCCACCCTTCAACTGACAAAGTGCAGTAAGGGTTGTAGTGTGAGTATGAAGCCACCTCCACCGCACAGGTAATTGCCCCCGCAATCATGCGAACCTGGCCAAATTGCAGAGACTAAGAGACCTAGATTAGGGGGTTAGCAACTGGAAGCCGGAAACCAAATCTGCTCCCAAAAGCCTTTCCAGCTGCTCTGCCACAGAGCTTCTGATCACAAGGAATACCCTCATCCATCTGCACACTATTTATGCGCCTTGGCTGCTTCATCCTAATTTAAATGTGGCATTTGAGGGCGCCTGTCTTTAAAAAAAAGTGTTCCCCATTCAGGTCTTCATATGGCCAGCAACACATCGAAACTGGGTCCATGGAACCAATATCTGCAGTGCTGGTACTCCAGGAGCTGGGAACCAATAGCTTTCCAGATGTTGTTGGGAGTTGGAGTCCAACAATATCCAGAGGACCACAGTCTAACACATTAGAGATCAGGCAGGCGGAAAGGGCCTCTTCTGGAGTAGTGCCCTGACTCTGGATTGCTCTCCCCAGGACTGTTCTCCTGGTACTCAGTCCAGTGAGTTCTAGATGCCATTCCAAGACCTTTACATTTGTCCGGCTATGAATGATAAGTTCTCTTTTTGGTGTTAACTGAGATTATTCCCCCCGCTCCCATTTTTAACTGCTGTTTAGCAATCATTTTATGCTTTTTATTCTTGAAAGACTTGTTGTTTAATTAACCCCGGCTAGCATGGCCAATGGTCAGGGATGATGGGAGTTGGAGTCCAAAATCAGGAGGTTCAGAGGTTCCCCACCCCTGTATTGCAAAAATAAATGACCTATGAGTGTGTCATTCTAGCATCCTAGTACCACATGGGTAGGTGGAGTAACCAGTTTATACTACCAATGGTAGGGCTGTTTAGAATGGCAAGACTGGAAAGGGCAGCAGTTCCTCCTCCCAGGGTGGAAGTTTTGGCACTGCCTTTTCAAGCAGGGACGAATTAACTCTTTCCTTTCCTGTTGGCTCCACTCCTCCGCAGACCGAGAACCTGCCGTTCTGGCATGTGACAATTTCAGGAAGTTCACACAAAGGAGGTTTAGATGGTGCCATCTGGGGACAGCAATGGTACTGGTGAAGAGGATTTGGCAGGCAAAATATGGAAGAGTAGCACATTTAGCACATGATATTTATTAATTTATTTATTTATTACATTTATATACCACCCCAAAGCCGAAGCTCTCTGGGCGGTTTACAAAAATTAAAAACAGTGAACATTAAAAAGTATACAAAATCTAAAACCACCAAAAACATAAAAACAATATAAAAACAACGGTATCCATTTAAAAACAACAGTTCTGGGGGTCCATTAAAAAAAACCTTTGTGTTGTTAAATACTGTTAAATGCCTGGGATAAAAAAAAAGTCTTGACCTGGCAGCGAAAAGATAACCGTGTTGGCACCAGGCGAGCCTCATTGGGGAAATCATTCCATAATTGTGGGGCCACCATTGAAAAGGCCCTCTCCCTTGTTGCCATCCTCTGAGCTTCCCTCAGAGTAGGCACTTGGAGGAGGACCTTAGATGTTGAGTGCAGTGTATGGGTAGGTTCATGTCAGTAGGTTTATATTTGTAGAGGCTAATCACTGATCCTATTATCGACCCCAGACCCCATTTAATATGTTGCCGTTTTAATGTAAGATTATAAGTATGGAGCCTTTGAGCCCAAATGAATTTGATGCCTCTGTTTTTAAAGGCAAATGCCAACGAGGTACAACAGTCAGTCCTATTTTGTCTTGTCCCATTCCATTGTGATTTTGAAATTCTGGGAAATGGGCTTATACAAGACAAGACAGACTCTTGCTTCCATCCATCAGAACACTTCAGCAGTGCCAAGAAAAAAGGACCTCACTTGGACAACCTTGTCTTGGCTTAATAACCCAAAATATGAATGAGTCATGTACCTCTGCACAGAGCCATTTCCTTTCTTGGCATGCCACAATTAAATCTTCAGTTAAATCAGGTTCCCATTTTGTCTGAAAAGGGAAACTGTGATTACCACCCTCAGAACAAGCTAGGGTCTTAAGCCATGGTTTGAAGCTTGTTTATGATTCTGGATTGTTTGAAGGCTGACAACCATAGTTTCCAAGCTTGGATGAGTTTTGGATTTAATTGCGGTGTACAAAGAAGGGAGAAGTGAAGAGGCAGCACGCACAGGCTGAAGGGTTATTAAGTCAAGATATGATTGACCAAAGTAGGTTTGCAAATTTCCTATTGATAGATATAACCTCTCCTTGGAGGGAAAAAGGCAGGATATAAATGCAATACATAAATAAACTTAGAAAAATATAGAATTTCTTTGTACATACGTAAGCATCAGTGGCTGCATACAGCTTTTGCTCTTCAGTAAGTGGAAATTGTTCCCAATTACCACAGCGGACCAACTTGTCTTTCAGAAGCTGTTTGTGGAAGAGGTGTTTTATAAGATTGTTCAGACTCCATATCTCCTTACATTTTAGCTAAAAATAAGATTGTAATAGTTATGTACAAACTATTTCTGAAGCTACATCAAAGAGCAAGTTTGCAGTGAACGAATTCTGATGTCAACGGAATAAATCTAATATGATCATTTATTGATTAAAATACAAGTTTAAAATACTCACATTCAAAACACATTATGAATTTTTAAGCCGGGTCTAACCAGAGCTGTCGCCTGTGAAAGGGTTTCACAATGCAAAACTTCTTTAAAGCCATGGAACTTTATCATGTAAGTGCACTGCAACTAGGTGTGTCGCAATGAACGAACACATGTACCAACTAAGTCAAATAGCTATTATTAACCTCAAATATTCATCACATATGGCTCATTTTTCTGTATCTTTGGAGAGGTACCATTACACGCAAGTTCAATAAATACTGGCAAGAAGACGATAAACGAATAAGCTCACTCCAAATTCATGGAACATGAAATTTTCAGTGACCGTGACCCAACTGATCTTTTCCAATTCCTATAGATTCATAAGTCTCAGAAGTGAGTACTTTGCACTAGGCTGATCTGAAGCCAAACAGTCAGGGGTCAGTCTGTCCAGCAGCTCAAAAAGGCCCATCACTGATCTTGGCCCCTACCACCATTGGGACCCACATCCAGTAGCAGGAGCCCCTGCTGCTCTGCTGCTCCCGCATGGCACAGTTACTCCACTCACCCCCTTCTCCCCATGGACATGCCTACTGAGCACTGCTTATTATGGGAGCTAGCTCTTGGCTCTGATCTTCAGCAGCCACCAGCTTAGATTCCTCAAGATCCAATGTTCACTGCAGATGCTGGGCATTGCATCTGGGAGATCTAACATGGCAGCTCTCTGCCATGAAACAGAGCCAAGTGATCACTCACCTCCCATAATAACCTCTACCAGGTAAACACATCTGCAAGGAGGACGGGTTGGCGTAAGTAACTGGCAGCAAGCAGACTCACCACAAGGACAGGGCTCTGGTGGTGAGGGAAAGGGCAGCTGCAGCATCAGTGGGGTGACCAGGTTGGTGCCAAGCAGGGACCCATTCATGGCACTCAGCCCTGAGCTCCACAACACATGGAAGGAACATCTGAGAAATTTCAAAGGGTCAACAGGACATTTATGCTTCTAACAGTACAACCCTATGCATGCCTACTCAGAGGTAAGCTCCAGCAAATTCAATGGGAGTTACTCCCAGGTAAGTGTGTACAGGACTGCATCCTAGGTCACCCAGCAACTTGTTGATAGCAACCTACATCAATGGCAAGGCAATCAACAGTGGTCTGGGTTGACAAAACAGCAATTCCTAAATATTCAATCTTTGCATGGAAGTAACTAGTCCAATAGGCAAAAGTTAAGAGGGAAATGTATGTGGCACATTAAGTACATTGATCCTAGCAAATCTCAATGTGAGATGTAATATTTTCCTTTAACCATGTATTACACTTATGTTTTAATATCTACCAGTTGCAGAAGATTCATTTTGTAATATTCTTCTCAATCTCCAGCCCAGATTTGCTCCCCTACTCAGCTGCCTTTTGCATGACTTCTCTGCTGAGTATCCTCCTCAACAAACAACTGAGTGATGATTACCTTTTCATTGGCAAGGTCAGCCAAGTCCACAAGGTCCCCCAATCTGATGTCAAAATCACGCATCAGCTTCCATTTATCCCCTTCGATACCAATCCCGGCTTTTTTAATATGGTTATCTTCAAGCAACCTTTTCAGTCCCACAGGAAAGCCTGGAGAAATTACATACACACATACAAATGTATTTAATTTAGGAAGATGTACCTATTCTGCCTTACCTGAGGCCACGTACAACCTGCAGCTCCCGACCTAATTTCATGCAAACCTCAGCATCACCAAGCTCTTCCAATAACATGAGTTGATTCTTGCTCTCATAAGAATCACCTGATGAAAGAGAGCAGTTCTGGAGCTGAGGATTTCGGTGGCCTCCATGCAGGGCTTCAAGACAACCACTGGCTCAAATATGACATCCAACTGAAGTATAGCCAAGTGGCAGAGCTGGGATCCGCTGCCACCGCAAAGTGGTCCCAAACCATGCTCTTTGTCAGCAACCCAGAACCACTGTGTCAAGCCTGGGCCTTCTCCAACACCACGGGAGTAAGGGGCGTCAGAGGGGGCACCTGCTGATATGGGTGCCTCTGCCTCCTCCACAGTGTTCACCACAGAACCACTGGTGATGCTGCCTCCTCTGGAGGAGATAACAAGGCTGTGAAATAATACATATATTTCCCTCCTGCCTCTGCAAGTCCAGCTCCTTGGGCATCTCAGTGTCTAGCAAGTTGCCATCCCCTGCCTCTTCCTGCCATCCCCTTCACAAAAAGCCTCTCTTTGCAGCAGAAAGGGGCTGGATCCCACTAGCTGAAGCAGTCTCAGAGGTGGGGTGGCGCTGCTGCATCTGCTGCAAACAAGGGGCATTGGATCTTGGCACAGTGTGGAATGGAAGGACACTACGATGAGCATGGCAAATGCCAAAAACAACTCTGCCTCTAGTATCACAGAGTATGAATGTAACGTGCAATATTGGTAAGAATTCATTGTAGTTCATAGGAAATGTTATTCCTAATTATTTGTGTATGCTGACCGTAAGTGATCAGCAACAACCGTGACTAGTGTTGTGATATGACTGTGAGTAATGGAAGTAAGAGAAATGGAGCACGGTTGCCAAAAGTCGATCGGTCAACTATTGGAACCAGAAGGCTGCTTAGCTTAGCAGAGATACCTTCCTCTAAGTTTTACTGGTGCCAGTGGCAAGTGTAGCTACATTGAGAGAAATAGGAATGGTGGTATGACCATGTCTGAAACTTAGAATGAGGTCATTGTCAACGCATGACTTATAACAGCGAGTTAGATCAGGTTGCCCAGAGAGATCCTGGGAAAATGAGAAGGTCGCCAAGCGTGATTGCCTACGCTCTACAAACAGGTAATTATAAAATCTCAATGATGACAGTTGTCTTGGTTGAGAGGAATAGAACTTTAATTTTACTAAGAAATATGCTAGCCACGATTTCTATTATACTTCTAACCGTCCTAATTGCATTGTAGGCTTCATCATTGCATAGATTTGTTATTCTCTGATACTGTTTGAGCAATGAATGTATGTTTTGTGGTAGCAGTTTGCATTATTTGGCTGGAGAGAGGTTTCAGAGACCACAACCCATATATTAATTCTTAAATCCAAATCTTGAAATCTTTCACTGAGTGGGGTCTGTCCTTGAAGCAGTTGTATTCTCTCTTGATCTGCTGAATCTCAGATACACCAGTTCCAAGTTTGGGAAACAAGCTAGTTGGGTGGACCAGGAAGGAGTTACCTGTCTCACTAGTATCTCTGCTCCTACCTCTTCCCCTAGAGGCATGAGGTTTGTGAACTGGTTTTATATTGTTCTCTGTGTGTGTGTGTGTGAACAATACAATACTTTAATAAAAGATCAGAATGCTTGTGAACATTGGTCACTCACACAGCTGTGTGTGTGTGAATAAAATTTACACACTACCAAAAACTAAGGAAGACATCAAAGAACATCTCCACGAGACAGAACAAAAAAGAAAGAAATTGCAGACACTCACATGGCACTAAGGGAACACAAATGTTCAGAGCTCAAGACTATTCAAAATAAAACCTTGAGGGTAAAGAAATGGGGGGGGGAGGAGAGAACACTGCCTAGTGCCTATTAGTCCCACAAAACACTCCAACTAAAGGAGTAGTACCTGCTATAGGAAAGATCTAGGTGAAATCTTGTGATTGGTGGACACCCCTGGTATAGTAAAGGCAGATATGTTCCCACATTATAAAACAAATTGTGTTTGGAAAAGCTTATATAAATGGCAGCTTGATGAGTCCATTTTATTTAGAGATTATTAAATAGAACAGTACTGACTTGACATTGAAGAGACGTGAAACAGGTAACACTTTTTTTCAGACTTGCACAGCTGGATTAAGGCAACCTTCCCTTCCTTGCCTTTAGTATAGAGTGGTGCCCATTCAATGTCAAATCCTAGCACAGTTCCATCAGGCAAAGTCGTACTGAAAGATAAAAATACATACGAGGCTTATTTCCTATATAACTGTTTCAAAGATCCAGTGCAAACCTGATGATGGCTCCCTACAAACCATGGTGATCAAGTCAGGAATTAGTCTCAGAAAAGTGTACCCCTGCCTCTCCCTCCTCCTCTTTCTGACACAAATCACCCCTCTTCCCTCATTTGCCTTAATCATGACTTAGTACGGGGTTGGGCCAGATCCAGTCTGGAGAGGTTATGGGGTTTCCCTCCCAGAGCCACTCCCTCTCCCAGTGCTACAGGAAGGCAGCATTTCTCTAGTGCTGAGTGGCAAAACCTCTTTTTTAATGATCAGAGATAAGAGCAAGGTTTCACCACTCAGCACTAGAGAAATGCTGCCTTCCTCTAGTGCTGAGGAATCCCTTTGTCTAAGGGGATTGCTTTCTCTGTGCAGAAAGACTCATAGAAACTCTCTTGTATGGAGAAAGGGACCCCTGTTATGCCAGGGAGCAGAACCTAAGAGGAAGGGCCTGACCCCTGGGGGTAACCAGGAACTAAATCCCGTCCCTCAAGTCAGAACACTTCCCCATCGCTGGTTTAGTGTTACACCTACATCAAAAGTATTTATAGTTACTACTGGCCATAGTTTCCCTCTTAATCAGTTGGAAACCAAGGCTTACAAACCCTGTTTGAAATACTAGCTAGTTGGTGTTAACTATGGTGAGTGTTGGTGCAACTGTAGTGACTAAACCATGGTTACGGCAACAAAAGAAAGGAAAGGGAGAATATATGTCCCAAACATTGACTCCCAATTTGCAAACTATGATTCTCAGGCAGCCATTTTTACATCTGCATTGGAGTTAATACATTTATAAGTGACTACGACAGGACAAGAGTGAACAAGAATTTGTAAGCTCCAGAGTTAGTAAAAAATATTTCAAACAGAATACGACAATAAATAACCATTTTAATGAAGCAATGTTATCATTTTGTCTATTAAGTACAAAGGTTCTTAAACTGCGCTTCCTGGCACACTTTCCATTGAGAAATTTATGAAAATCAGAAAAAAAAAGGCCTGGGATATAAACATAAATTTTAAAAATTAAAATTCATCACTGCCCTGAACAGTGGTAGTCAGATAAGAACACCATTGACAGTATGGGCAAAATTGTATGAGGATTACTGGTATGATCCTATGTATGTTTAGACAGAAATAAATCCTACAAATCCTAGTATTCCCAAGGCAGCATAATGCTGGGAGTTGTAGGACTTATTTCTGACTAAACATGCATAGAATTGTGCCTTAAAAATACAATCCTATACCTGTCTACTCAGAAGTAAGCTCCAATGAACTCAATAGGGCTTACCCCCAGGAAAGTGTGCGTGGATTGTGGCCTTTTTTTAAAGTACAAAAATAGGTCTGCAAATGATAAATGCAAGCTTTCAGTTTCTTACACAATATCTTCAGAGAGTAAGGAAGAATCACTAGCATTACAGCTGTAAACGATAGAGCCATGGAATTCTAAGAACGGAAGGCTGTCTTCCAGAACACTCCGATGGACTGGATTCTTCTGCTTCATAAAAATGTAAAAGATAGCATGTTGTAAGGCATGGTTAAAAATGATTGAATGTTTCACTCATACTGGCATAAGGCTCAGCACACTGGTCTTCTTATCCACGTTAAGAAAATTTTAGGACAATTGCTGTCAGTTGGTAAAGGTATTATGGGGCAGCCACAGCTAAACCAGATTGATTGGAAGGTAATCTCTATATGAGAAAAAAAAGGCACGTTTTCATTTTGTAAAGTATGCAAAGGCATATGTTACATAAATAATTCCCATAACTCCCTTCAAGAACCTTAGCCCCGTACATGTGTAAGATCTAGGACTCTTTTAACACAGAGATTAATCACTACATCAAATAACAGCAACAAACCACTATATATCATGGTGCAACACTCCCATCTCCACTACTGAAACTTCCCTGCAAAAGTTAAATAAAATTACTTATAACTGGTCTTTTGAATACTGACCAGGACCTGCAATCATAACCCCAAGCTCACATGATCATCAACAATATTGAGTGCATAACAAATCTGAGAAACACAAACTTCAGCAAGGGACAGAAATAGTCAGCAGTACTGAAGATGTAATGAGATTAAGAATTTCTGCACTGCATGTCATGACGTCTCAGTGGTCTTTTCCATTGCTATTGTTCTGTGTGAATCAAACATATGTTCTGAATCTCTACCTTTTTATCAACCACAGAATCTTCTTTGCTCTGCTTAGTCATCCACTGAGGAAGTTTATTTGGTGGAGAATCCATATTCTATCAACGTATTCA
This sequence comes from Elgaria multicarinata webbii, assembly GCF_023053635.1. Classification (NCBI taxonomy): domain Eukaryota; kingdom Metazoa; phylum Chordata; class Lepidosauria; order Squamata; family Anguidae; genus Elgaria; species Elgaria multicarinata. The sequence goes on from NC_086176.1 coordinate 12,255,539, forward strand.
TCTGAATGCATATGTTAACTGAAACAATAAGGGGAGGTAAAGAACATTTGACCAAAGGTAATCCACATATCCAGCTTTGTCACTTGGCAACTGTAATATCAAGTGATGAATGGATATTGTTTTGATGGTTTTAAATTTTTGTCTATTTGTTTTAATGTTCACTGTTTTTAACTTTTGTAAACCGCCCAGAGAGCTTCGGCTATGGGGCGGTATATAAATGTAATAAATAAACAATAAATAAGTGATAAGTTGCACATATGAATCACCAAAACAAAATCCAGTGTCTACTCAAACTCAGTGTTTCTCAGGGGTCAGTTCACACATTAAGTCCATGCATGTCCAAACCAACCTATGCAAGTGTATTCCTATGCCCATTTACCCAGGTGTAAATTCAAGAAAGGTGAATAGGTCTTACTCCACAGTAAATAAATTTAGATTTTTGTTTTTTTTCCAGGCTGCACTGCTCAATCTTTCGCATGTTTACTCAGAAGCCCCACTGGGTTCACAAGAACATACTGCCAAGTAAGTGCCGCTTTCTTGTGTTTGTACACTGAATTAAGTTAATATGCACTGGGGTGGGTGTCCAGAAGTTCTACAATTAAGGACAACAACACGTCAGCCACCTTACTCGCCAAAACTCACCTCACCCCAAGCCTTCTCCAGGATCCACCTCACAGCAATCTTTCCCGCCAGACGCGCGAGAAAATCGTCACGACGAACCGACGCGACAGTCGCAACACAATTGCATCACGAGCACTTCAAACCCCCTTCTCCTCCCCCACCGCCCTTTTTCCCCCCACCGCTGTCGACTCTAGAAGGTGAAATGAGGTGAAGCGCGTGCGCACAAAGGCTTCCGCGCTTGCCGGCACCGTAAGGCATTCTGGGGGTTGTAGTTCGTGGTTCTTTGAGGAAAGGCGGGGGAAGGAGACATCCGCGTATTTGTGGAGGAAAACGAAACCTGCCCCGTCCTCCGGTGTTCCGCGCTTCGTTTCTGTCGCTGGCGTGTGGCAGGTGCGGGTTACGCTGGTTTTCCGGTGGAGAAAACGGACCCGGGACACCGGAAGCAGGAAACAAGCCAGGCGGCGGCGATAGGACCTGCCCGGCCGGGGATGTTCCCAACCCGCTCCCTGCGGGCGGCAGCGCGGAGAAGGCGAACGCTGCGGGGGCCAAGACGGGCAGCGGCCGTGGCTGGCAGGCTGACAAGCGTGTGGGCGAGAAGCAACTGACGGGATGGAGTAAGTAGCCCCCCGCTGCCTCCACGGTTTCCTCCGTGTCCTGATCCTGCCTCGCGTACCTGTCATGGCGGCGGCGGAGCGTGCGGAGGGGGGGCATTAGCGGGTGAGCTCTGTGAGAGGGGTGAGGGGGGGGGAAGAGACCGTTGGGTATGTCGGGCTTAGTACGTGGGGAGGGTCGCTGGCGTGTCCGAGCCACTTGCCCGATGGGGATCGGCCCATCCCAGAGGTAACTAACGGGGGCTGATTTGGCCCCGGGGGGGGGGGGGGAGGAAAGCAATTTACAGGCTTGGTGGCGGCGCGAAGGCCCGTATTCAGGAAGGGTGGTGATGTGTCTGCTTCAGGCCAAAACGCAGGCTCGACCTCCCCCACCCGTCCCTCAAGGGATGCCACCATGCCTTGACCAGGAGCCTGGCCTGCAGAAATTTAGCGAGCCTAAAGTTGTCTGGTGTGGTAAAGCTGACTGGAAAAAAGCTTCGCCTGCTAAATCTTGCATGCCAGGCTGCTGTTCAAGGCACAAAGAGCAAGGCCGATTAAAAAGGGTGGCAAAGATATTTTACTGGCCTTAATCCTGTGGAGAGCTTTCTGACATGCTGAAATTTAGCAGAGGAAGACCTACCCATCGCTATATTTCCTTGCCAGCCAGCTCTGTTTCTCTTCCCACTGCCACATTGTGTCGGGGTAAAAGACAACATTATTAGTGGAGCATCTTTGTAGTGAAATTAATTATGAACAGAGATGCTATTGCTGGGGTAACAGAATAGGCCTGTTGGATGTCTATGATGTTATGCATCTTTGTTATATATTTGTTGTTTTCAGTTGATTGATAAAGATGGAGAGAGGCAGAGGAGGAGGAGGAGGAAGGAGTGTGGGGGGCTCTGGCCTACACAGGAGCATTTACTCCCAATCCCAGCAGCAGTATCATTATCCTGCCTCCTCTTCTCAGGCGGGCTGCATGGAAATCCAGGAGCTGGCCTCCAAAAGAGTGGACATCCAAAAAAAGAGGTTTTATCTGGATGTGAAGCAGAGTTCTCGAGGCCGTTTCCTGAAGATAGCAGAGGTCTGGATAGGAAGAGGCAGACAGGACAATATCAGGAAAAGCAAATTGACTCTGTCCTTGTCAGTAGCTTCTGAACTGAAGGATTGTCTAGGAGATTTCATAGAGCATTATGCCCATTTGGGCCTGAAAGGCAGCCAGAGTCATCGGAATGAGCATGCGAATGGCAAAGAGCAAGATTCAAGAAGGCGACAACACCATCACCCACCATCTCCTCCAGCATCAGTGGGATCTGAAGAGCATCTTCACAGTGTGTTAAAAACTGAATACATTGAAAGAGACAATAGGAAGTATTATCTAGACCTGAAGGAGAACCAACGTGGACGTTTCTTAAGGATTAGACAGACTTTGATTAGAGGACCTGGCATGATAGGATATTTTGGTCACAGTTTGGGACAGGAACAGACTATTGTCCTTCCAGCACAGGGGATGATTGAGTTCAGGGATGCTTTGGTCCAGCTCATTGAAGAGTATGGTGAAGGAGACATAGAAGAAAGGCGGAGTGGAGGCGATGAGCCTCCGGAACTCCCAGAGGGGACTTCCTTCAGGGTGGACAACAAGAGGTTCTACTTTGATGTGGGGTCCAACAGGTATGGTATTTTTTTGAAGGTAAGTGAAGTGAGGCCTCCATACCGTAATACCATCACTGTCCCATACAAAGCATGGACAAGATTTGGGGAAAACTTTATCAAATATGAAGAAGAGATGAGGAGAATTTACAACGGCCATAAAGAGAAAAGAATGGATATCAGAGGGGACAGTGGTGAAGAACAAGAGGGTCTTGATTAGAATTTGCTTCAACAGAGCAAGAAGTAAACTAGAGAAATGGCTAGATACTGATATGTAGTGGTTGGAAGAAGTTGCCTTTCTTTTTGTAAGTTCTTCCCTCTTGTTAGATAACTCCAATATATATAATACTATAAGGGTCTGGTTTTCATGTTAAATTATACCCAACAACATCTCTGTGATTTCTTACAAGAATAATTAACCGCCCAATGATTATGATACTTAATCTTACAGGAATATGAAATCATGTATAATAGCACTAAATCTGTTGTGACATTTTAAAAAAATCTGTATAAGGTTTGTGTTGTGTATAACATGATAAGCATAAGCCAGGTGGAATTAATATCTTCTAGTATTAACCATAGAGCATTTATGACCAAAACTGATCTTTAAGTTTTAAATGGTTGTATTGGGAAAGGTATCTTTAAATAAATTAATCTGCTGATTATGGTAAAAAAAAAATCTTGAGGGGATGGGGGAGGTCTAACCTGTATTGTATTGGCCATTAATTAATTCCATGGTTACCTAATTTTATGATAACCCAGTACTTTAAGTGTCCCACCAATATAAATCAATTTCTGAGTTAATAGATTGTTTCTGATTAATGTTAATCATGAATCATCCATTCTGTATGGATTGCTTACTTCATGTGAGGAGAGTTTATTTAAATAGTGTTACAAAATTTCAAAAGCTATTTTTATATTTGTGGGGTTTAGAAGTTCTAGCGAGTTGCTGTGATGTGGGAATTTGGTAGGTGGTTTTGGTTGGGATTGAAATTCGAAATAGGGAGATTAAGTATGACTGTAATGTGGAATGGTATTAGAATAACTTTTGTTTTTATCTTCATATATTTTGAGAAAATGCTTTGAGAGATTTTGGTGCATCACTTAATTTGTATCAAGCAGATCTCTGGTTTCACATTGCTGCAGTTGAAACATTCAGTAACAGCTATCAGCAGTTCCTTTATAAATCCTGTGTTTAAAATATTTTATTATTCTAAGCCGTGATCTGCACTTTTTTTCTTTTGTTAAAACATAACACATAATCCTTCAGTCTAATCTGTTAAGATGCATCTAGAGACAAGATTTCCAAACAAAAAAATTTGTTTTTTACTTTAAAAAAAAAATCTAGAAGATGGCTGGAGGAATCTGTGTGGATTATTATGGAGGTAGGAGGCTTTTCATGAACAAGAAATATAATGATTCCTTTTTATCTAGCAAAATCTTTTTATTCTGTTAAAACTGGAATTCTGTGCCCATTGGGAGCAAGATGTCTTTAATACAATAGTCCTAACTTCTGAGTAGACGTGGCTAGGATTACACTGTAAATCAAGTCACGGCTGAAAGGTTTTGTCTTCGAACACCAAAGCATGTACTTTAGACCTTGATACTGTGTAACTATTTCTGTCTTTTAAACATCTTGTTTTTCATATACAGAAAAATAACCATGAAGTTCTTTTCCATCAAAGAAAGTGCATGTTTTTGGCGATCTTAAATCCAAGTACAAATCTGTTTTCATATCCAGATGCTTTGACACCCAAACAAAATTGTTTCTAGCTTTAATTCTGTTCTACTTGCCACTTCCATTTATGCCATATTAAATGTGTTCTGTGACCTCCTTTCTCCAGAGCTGTGAAGGAAGAGAGCATAATCTGGCATGTGGTTTAGTGACAAAATTGTCAAAATACTTTTACATACAAACAAAAGAAAAAAAAAGAGTTTGCACCAAAATCATCAAAGGAAATTTAGAAATGTGTGTTACAGTTGTGACAGAGAAAAAGAAGTATGGACTTTAATTTCACTGTTTTAGGTGATTTGCCCAATATATGAGAATGGGACCTACCGAGCATTTGGTCTAGTTTCAGAAATAACAGTTAACAAATAATGTCTAACCTAAAACTTAAGACTTCTGATTTGGTTATTTTAATTACTAGTGCCCTGCTGGGCTACAGTACAGTAAGTTATTTGAAAGATAATGGTATAATCAAATACCAAGGGTACTTCTGAGGGGAAAAATTGTTCATCTGAATGAAAGTGTACTGTTGTTGATTGGATAGCAGAATTATAGTGAATTGTCTAAGCCTAAATTACCATATTGCTGATTTGCTGTTGCACATCCCAAACCCTGTAGTAATTGTAATATTGTCTGATTCCAGAATATGGAATCCATGAGTGTAGGAACTCCTGATGCTCACATTCTCCCAATTTTGTCTTGCTAAGGGCAGTATCTCCCATGCCCTCAATATGCAACATGTTCTATTTTTAAATGATACCTTTATCAGTCAATATGCTTTTACTGGATCTTTACTCTATCTTGTTAAAAGTGTTTTACTGAAATATCCTGTATTCTTCATATCAACTTTTAACAGATAAAAGTATATTGATTGTCTGATTAATTAATATTTTAGAAAATATATTTCCTCCACAGTTTTTTTTTTAAAGGAAATAGCTGTGAAGTTTACCGCTTCTATGTGCTAGTTTCCATCACGGTATATCTTGGTTTCAGTATTGAATCAAAGATCTAGTACTCAGCTGTGAGTATTTCTCTCTTCTGCCCCCCTGCCCCATCCTGAAATTTCTGTGTACCTGTACCACTAAACAAGGCTCAATTTTCTTCTCAGGCACAGGTTGCCATATTCTTCAAATTAAGTAATGTATTTCAATACACATGTGAGCATTTGAGACTGACTACACATGAGCCTTAATGTTGTCAGCTACTATATATATCTATATCTATATATATAGTGGATATACTGGTTTTGGCTTATCCACTGGAAGTAATTATTTTTGTTCATATCTTCAAATCCAAGAGTTATATAGTCAGATTTACAAAGCTAAGAGCTTAAATGGTAATTTGGGAAAGAGTTTCTCTTTACATCTGACAGTATATCCACATCTTTGGAAAATGGCAATAACATGTTGAGTATTTGCAGAAGGGTCTGTTATAATGTAAAGAAATATTCTTTGCACCCCCCCAAAATGCCATGTCCCTTAAACTTGAGAAAAACACAAGCTTATTTGCACTAAAAAGCGTGGCCAAAAACAATTCTAGGAGGGCAGGGTGGATAAAATCAGTTTGTACGTCTTGAATAATTTGTTCTCTTGAGAGAATTTTACATTAAAGCCCTGACCTCTCTTTTAAAACTGTATGGTCCAGACAGAAAGTCTGTCAGTTTTGTGATTTCATAATAATGCACTTTATATTTTATAAATAATAGAAGCACATTTCTGCTACTGATTTGGTACAGTGTGTTTCAGTATAACATATACTCTAAATCAGTATAAAATGGCCTTCTGCATGCATGTCTGCCAGCGATCTACTGCAAGGATTAGATCAAATTACGTTGGCATGATGGAGAAGAACAGGCACTATGTTGAAATTAACTTCAAAATATCAAGGACCTGTGTTTTCAGAAACGTTGAGTCCAGCTGTCACTGGATTTGAGTAATTAACATTTCTGAAGCTCAAGTAGACCTCTAAATATCTTATTTCTGCAACTGATGCAGATATGGGTTAAATAACTTCCATATTTGTACTTTTGCAGCATTGCCACTTAATCTGTCTCCTCCCCTAAAATGTTAATTTAAAATGTTAATCCTATGCAAGTTTAGACAAAAAAACCACCTACTCCTACAACTCCCAGCATTCAGAGCCAGCTGTATGGCTAGGGAATGCTGAGAGATGAAGGATTTTATTTGTGTCTAAACATGCATAGGATTGCACCCTTAGGAGACTAGATTTTATGTGACTTACACAGGGTTGGTAGCAGGCCATTTGTGCTAACTGATCTCATTTATTGTAGCCTTTTTTCTTTTCTTTTTTGCTAAAGTATAAATGTAGGAAGTTATTACAATAGAATATTGATATAAGAGTTCCATAGTACATTTAAAATTAGGAAGTACCTTATACAGCACATCTCATCACCTCTGTAAAACCAGAAAGCTTTAGATGAAAAATTTGCAGGAAAAGCATATTTATTTCTACTCTCAAAATGCATAAAATCTGTCAGATTTAAAAACTAGAACTGAAGATAAAGATACTATTTCATATTAGCAACAGTATAATGTGTGCTTCTTCTTTTTTACTGTTAAACATATTTTTTTTAATGTGCTCTTCTAAGGGTCAGTTCACTCTGTTCTTTTCTCTTACACGTGAGCAGTGCTACTGTCGTAGCATCTTCAAAGCAACAGGTAACTAGAAAGTTCTATCAACCTAACCCCTTACATGTTTCTGCTTCCTGGGATAGGAGGACAATTGCTACTCTTTGACCTGTTTCTCTTAATAGCAAGTAATGAATCATATTCCATAAAGTTTTCATAACATGTTTGTTTGTTTGTTTTAATTTAGGAAGGCTTGTGATTAATATATTAAAAGGACTATGTCCTTATGATATGGGAATCATATCCTTTGTGTTACTGTTCTCAGACAACTAAATTATAGTATATCCTCCATTTACCTACCACATGATCTTCCATGTCCAATGAAATGAGTTTTTCCTTAAAATGGCTAAAGTTGAGTACAGGCTTCTGCAAGCAGAATGTAGATAGTAATACCTGACCCATCCTCTTCAAACTTGCTAACTGAAAAGAAACATATACACCAACAGTACGCAACATGGCTAACAGTTACTATGGTCAGAGTATTATTTTTTCCTGCCTCCTCTATATTTCTCCACTTGTGTGTACCACAGAGCAGTTTGGGACTGCTTGCATACTGAGGGGAAAAGACAGTGTGAACTGGTCCCAAAATTTAATATAGTTGATTTGAGAAAGTAATATTTGCAGTGATTGTATCTCTAATGTATTCAGATTATTGTATGCTAAGCAGTTCTCCATGAAACTATATCTGAATCCCTCAATTTAAAATAAAATCAATCTAAAAGTCAAGTTTTGATAAACAGAAATACCAGATAAATATTTAGTTCACAGAGCTATTTGTTCTCGTAGTTACCCCGCATATTCAAGATAATGCTTTAAAAATATTATTGGATTTTGGTACAGAACACGGAGAGGCAGGCCTCTCAGTAGAGTTGAAAGAAAAATAGCAGGAAAAGGTAAAATGTCTTCTTAAAATGTGAAATAAAGGTTGTAAAGTATAGTATGAAGATATAACATTGGATACCATCTCATGTAATATTTGAATTGCAAGTTTCAAACTGGCACGGATACTTATGTGAAACAAACAACTCAAAAAATGATGACAACCATAGGGCTGGTTGGTTTGCACGATCCAAACAAACCACAGTAGCTTAAGCAAGCCACCATGTGGCACGATTGGTATAAGCACCATGAGGCCGCAGTTTATCATGTCGGCCGTACCCTAGTGGCATGGCTTGTTCGAGAGTTAAACAATCCTCAAATAACCTATAGGTTGTTGTAGGGTTATTTGAAGATTGTTTAACCGTTCAACATCATGCTGCTTAGGTTTGGATGACACTATAAGCTGTGGCCGGCAGTGATTATGTAAATTGCGCCGAGCATGTGCTGTAGCTCATAGCAAGCCACTGTGGCTTGTTCTGGTCATGCAAACCAGATCACTGACTAAAACTGGCCTTTTCATAGCTTATTAAAAAATATCCACATGGCATTTTATTGTGATGGGGACTGGTAGGAGAGTTTCATGAAATATGCTTGTTAGTGAAATTGTCTGCATTCTTTGTTGTTGTTGTTTATTAAAATGGCTTAAACTTCATAGGGAATAGAACCAGCTTGGTTCAGGGGACTGATAATAATTTACTGACAACCCTGTTAATTGAAACTCTAACCATTTGTGCAGTGGCCGTATGTTTTTATTGTTTAGTTCCCCTGTAGTTTATCTGTAATTTGGGTAAATGAATTAAGATCCTTATAGTTACACTGTGCTGGGACAAATTGATATGTATACTACATGTACCTATTAGACGTTTTGCCTTTTATTTTCCATGCATTGTCTGAAGTGAAACACGGTTTTTGAATCTCATGGTTTTCAAAATCAGTGCTGGCTTCAGGTCTTTGAGAGCCCTTGAACATGGCACCTCCAATAGACCCCCTCCCTCAGTGAGTCTGCATTCTCACCACCATTTGCACCACCTGCTATTGATCCTCTTTCTCTTCCTCCTCATTGCTGCTACTTGCTTGCTCGACAGGCAGAGAGCTAGTGAGCGGATAGGCAGTGGCATCCGCTGCGGCTCATTCTTACCTCTGCTATTATCCAGGGCAGGGCGAGAGGCAGGTGAATAAGCTGGTTGCCCATGTGAAAAGAAGGAGCAGCTCCAGGGGGCTCCTGACAGGGCACCCCTACTGTAATGTGCCCTTGGCAGGGTCTCACGTTGCCTACCCTTGATGCTGGCCATGTTTAAAATCACTTTTCTTAAGTACTAGTCTATATTGGTAAAGAATTGGATTGAAATAAGGTATTTTATTTGGTTAAAGTAGACTGAAAACAGAGGACATAATTTTCAAACCAGTTAAGTCCAGTTCTTAGAGCTAAGCCACTACAATGCTACACTAGACATAAGTATTTCTGCATTCTGAGATAGAAAAACACCCCTCTGGTGGCTGTATAACACCACCGTTTGTGATATTATGCTAGTCCAAGGATATGTAGGGCTCTCTCTAAATATGTTTTTTTCCTGGCTTGATTCAGATGTAACATTTCCTATTCTCCAAACTATCACTTAAAACAGCTTTCCCCAACCTGGCAGTCTCCAGATATGTTGGACTGGATTGGCCATGATGATTGTGGGTTGGACTCGATGGCCTTATAGGCCCCTTCCAACTCTACTATTCTATGATTCTATGACTGGGAATTATGGGAGTTGAAGTTGAGCACATCTGGAGGACACCACGTTGGGGAAGGATGGTTTAGAGATTTAAGAACAAGCTCTGTGCTCACACATTCCCTCCTCCCCTTTTGTACTCAGCCTAAGGAGTAACTTCCTTGTTTATTGCAAAAGGTTTGATCCTGTTTTGAGGGTTTGTGCACATCATTGCTTGATCATTAAGCCAAGCACACAAGGAGAATTGAGAGGAGGGAGCGCATAAACACAGGTTTTCTCCCAATTGTCCAAACCGTGATTTATACTCAGAAATTTTACAACTAAACCGGAGTCTTAAAGTCAGGCACAAACCAACTCAAGTTTAGCAGGTCCTTCTGCTGTGTAACATTAGTATATCTGATTTCTTTGTAGATTCTGTAAAAAAAAAATTAAGAGCAAAAGATGAGATTATTAAGACATCTGAATGGTAGATTAACACTAACTTATATCTACAAAATAAATAGGAACTTTACTGTGAAACAAAAATAGTAAACTTTCCTTAGTTTTCCACCTGCCTTTCTCTCTGCTTCAGAAGTTAAAAGAAAAGGCAGTTTGGTTGTAATGCTTCTGCAGTTTTGCTCCATATGCACATCAGAGCACACAGATCAGAGTAAATACATTAGTATTGCATACTAATTTTTTTTGTGGCAGCAATGAAGCTTCTGGCACTGATTTGCTCAGCTGTGATGAAGTTGCAGAGGCTGAGCAGCAATTCTATTAGTGCAGACTGAATTGCAGAGGGGGCTTTAGGACAAGGGAGTTTTGAGGCGGGATTGCTGAAGAAGGGAAGGAGAATAGACAGAGGATGATAAACAAGTCTGGGAGAAAGGGAAAAAGTAGGAGAGAGTATATTAAGAGAAGATATTTTAGGAAAAGATGATCTGAAGGAACAGTGATTAAGAAGGAAGGTGTCTCCTAGACGCCCCTAGGAGAGATAGTATCAGGAGGGCAAAAGAAATGGGTCTAAGGGGAGGAAGACTGGATCTTTTGAGATGCTTAGAAACAGCGGCTTTGTGATAGGAGAAATGGAAGTGGAGATTTTCTGAAGGGTCTGATGGGTAGTGATTGGCTACAGTTGGTCTCTAATTTAGATGTATGTATAGTCTTGAGATTATCTATATAAAAATATGTTTGAGCCTTTGTTGTTTCAGAGCCAGTAAAGTATTTCTACAACACATTGCTGAAATTTAGTATGAACTTATTTCAGCACATGCTGATTACATCTAAAACAGCACACTTTTATCTGTTTCCCCTAAAAAGTTTGGGCATAGGCTATTTCATAACAGCGATTAGTACTTCATCATGGATCAACCAGCCCTGGATTATAGTGAGGATTTCTAGTGACAACTAGAAATATATCTTATGCTTGCAGAATCGAAGTTGTATTTACAAGACTAGTATTTAGAAACATTTAAACTGTACATTTATCATTTGGCGGAAACTTTGCTAAGCTCTTATTTTGAATATGAATTAATTCTAGTACATACATGCATATTAAAGAATGTTATTGCACATTCAGTTACTATTAAATAAAGTCTGCTTCCCTTTTTCTGCCCATACTTCCTATTAGATTTCATTATTCTATTTAAAAGATTGAGACAGTAAATCTGAATTCTGTAAAAGAGGATCATATTCTCATCCATGTGTTATGTAGCACACAGTAAGGCTGAATGACTAAAACAATGTTTATGAAGGCAAATATGCAGTATTGCAAAAGTTCTGCTCCTATTCGGCCTATACTGCTATCAGAAAAAAGTTATTTTTTATCCCAAAACAGCAACAGAGGTTAGGTGATATCCCTGCATGTAATTGGTTTGGTATTGAATTCACCTGAGGGGAGGCAAAGGAGACTTGTTACCTCCATATTTCAAAATGGTGCCATTCCAGAGGCTGTGGCCATAGTTGTGGATATAGAAAAGGTTTGCCAATTCTTTGATTTGGAATTTGATATATGCTGTACTTGAAGGGATAGTTGCTACAGCAGAGGTTAGTGCATAGGTATACCTTGTCTTACATGTGCCCAGCCTTACACTACATGAGTAGTGCAGGAGTTTGATTGCTGGGCCATCATGGAATGTTATCCCTTCATAACCATTTAGATGTGCTTAGCCTAATAAATTCTCTCTCTCTCTCTCTCTCTCTCTCTCACACACACACACACACACACACACACAAAAAAAAGAAAAGGAAATCTGATAGCATGGACATGAGAAAAGGATAATTTTCTTGGCCCATCTGAAATCACTACCATTAAATCTGATGGGTTATGAAGAAATTATGTTACCCCAAAAATAGCAAAAATGTAAATTAGCAACCATTCTCAAAAGACTCAAGGAAATACTTAGATTTAGCCAAATAAATGTTTTGTTATGATAATATATGCTACTTCTATTATACTATATTTCTTCGATTCTAAGACGCTATCAATTGTAAGATGCACACTAATTTCAGTACCACCACCAACAAAAAAGCTTTGATTCTAAGAAATAATAAACGCACCCGTGATTCTAAGACGCATCCCGTTTTTAGAGATGTTTATATGGGGGGAAAAGTGCATCTTAGAATCGAAGAAATACGGTATGTGTGTTTTCTCTGCCATCTAAAGGCTTGATTTAACCTTGAATATCTTGTTGTGGTAGGAAAAGTGCCTGCCCCCAATATACATTCAGCTGTCAACAAACCTTAAAATATCTGAAATTAAAGTAGCAGAGTAACAAACTAACCATAAAGAATGTTAAGAAAGGTGACTGTTCTAGCTATTAATTAGAGGGACATACCTAAACAGAATGTATAAATTTTTTGAGTTTTCTGAAAGTAGGTAAAGTAGGTACATAGCCTACACCTATGTAAAGTAACCAGGCAAAGAAATGAAATTTGAATGAATGTTATGTCTTTGAATACTTTCACAAATCTTTTATATACTCATTATACTCAATCTGTTCCTTTAATTCTCGTATCTTCTGTTTGCTTATGTCTTTTTGCATATGTCTTGCTTTTTGCTTTTTTCAATGAATATCATTAAGCTAGCACAGAGCCAAATGCAATAAAATGTTTTGGCAAAACGTTTGAAATCAATTAGTTTTGTTTAAAATATTATTAGTTATCAAACATGTGCTAGACTTCTTCAAATTTCCAATTCCAACTACCACCCCTTAGGCTATTTTCAAGGCCCCCAACTTTCAAGACTGTTTGCTGTTGTCTGGAAAGAACAGTTCAGATCTCAGTAATTAAGCGGCCTTAGGCAAACTAGTATTTTCTCAGCCTTTCAAAATCTTCTGAAAGAGAGTTTGCAGCATTAATCAGAATTAGCAGCAACCAGATGTTAATTCTGATGAACCTGGATAGAATAGAGCGGCAATTCCTTTAAGTGAGAGGGGAGGAAAGCAGTTCTGATTTTTCAGCCCAGTTCTTTAATCCTAGGCAGTAGGTTTTATATTTAAATATAATTTACATCCCGTCTTTCTGCTCCCCCCCCCCAAAAAAAATTGCCATAGTGAAGTAGATATCCGAATGGATAGGTATATATATCTTGAGTACAAAATCTTACAATGCAAGGCCAGCAGGTCAAGCAATGCAAGACAGAGCAATAGGTATATGACAGTATTATGAGGTCAAAAATCAATACAGAAACCAATGGAATAATCACAAGTTGCAGTCACTGTCAGTGCCGCTCCTGACTAATGGCTGCTGGTGATAAATAGATAGAACATTATCTGTGGTGCAAATAATAACTTAAAGAGAGACAATTACTTTCCGTAGTGAACTAGCCATTCCAAGAAATTGTTGAAACCAAGTTCTACACGTTCAAATTTGCTAATACATTCTAATTTAGCAGGTTAATAATAAAGTTTCCATTTAGAATATTTTTCTTGGAGTATTGAAAGTCTGATTTGCTATGGAATATCCTAGGAGATGTTCCCCTGAAGGCGGGTTTGAGTGGTAGCGTTTTTACTGTCAAAACTGTATCCATTTCTTTTGTGTTGAGATTGATCTGTTTGGCTTGTGTAAAGATATAAGACCTAATGTGATATATGCCATCATTTGCCAAAAGCATTCTTGTTAAATTGTAAGATACAACACATTAGATGTTGTCCAGACAAATGAACCCTTGATGGTATTTGGTAATGTCAGTTGAGTAGATATGGGAACAGGATTAGGATCAGGTGTTCTTGTAGGGACTGTTTCTTGGTTTTCTGTATCTGTTAGATTACTAGCAAGTAGCTACTTTAATCTAGGTGGCTGTGTCAAAGCAAATACATAATATTTACTATATGACAATCAGGCGGTACACTATTGGAGTATAATAGCTAAGTCAAAAATCATCCTTTTCTACCACTGGCAGCATTCACACTACCTTACTGTGGTGTATATACTCTATGTTCACTCTGTAACGTAGTTTGAGAATCAGTTTCAGGACACTTCAGAATAATTTCTTTCGATAGTATTCTTTTGTGCCTGTGCACTCACGAGAGTGACCTCCCACACAACAGGGCTTTTGCACTAGTAAAATAACCTGAAATGGGTAGAAAAACTCATTTCAAGAATGAGGCAGGTCAGCAGAACTTGCAAAAGGGAGCTCCACAAAGTTTTCCCAATCCAGAAACTAGTGTTTCCACTCATATCCAGGGATATTTTTAGCAGCATGAAAGCCCCTTTGGGCAAATGGTCATAACCATAAACACAACAGAACCAGCACAGGTGGAGTGGCCCTGTTGGATACTAGACTTTAAGAATAATGACCGCTGCACATTTGTGTGCAGAACGGTGTAAAAAGACACCTTGTTCTTCTGTATGTTTAATAATATCTTTTAATAATGCTTTCCACTACTTTGCCCAGAATAAATGTTAAGCTAACTGCTCTGTCATTTCCTGGATTTCCCCTGCCACCCCTTTTAATAATGGGTGTTATGTTTCTATACCCTTTGTATAGAGACCAGCATTAGGGACAAGTTGCGTAATTTTGTTCTAATTTTGCATTTGAGTTTTTAAAGAATTCTTGGGTGGATGCCATCTGGACACTGACTTGTTAATCTTAATTATATAGAATCTAAAAATCTTGCATTAAGCCATCCCACTGGTATTGGAATACCTCCCTTAAGGTAGGTTCTACTTCAGTAGGAGCAAGTGCGCTGCAAGCTTCACTTCAAGTGCAGATGATCTTTGAGAAGTACAATCCTGCCTCAACTGGTGGCCAGGACAGATTGCTGGGCCTAGCCATCTTTTTTGTGGGCGAAGGACTTGGGAGACCTTGGTTGAGCAGCCCCTTTGGGAGGAACTGGTCCCGGACAGGAATTATAATCATGCAGATTTACAGTGCATCTGAAACATTTCCTCTTATTATATTCAAAGCATACACTAAGAAAGGAATTCTGCCTTGGGTGGGTGGCCTAATTTGGTGAGAATTGCTATTGGCCTTGCGCTGAGGTCATTGTGCCATGAACTGTCTAATAGCCCAGAGCCTGAATTGTTCATTGTATGCCAGTTCTGTTGCTGTCCCACTTTATTACAGCAATTTGGAATATTCAAAATATGTAATAAGATGCCAGGCCCTGTCAAACCTCTGACCCCATATAGATAGGGAACCCCATAACTAATTCTTCACTTGCTCTCTACAGAGTCCTTTCTTCCTTCCCTAACGTTCTTACTACCTATTTTCTGATCCCTTCCACTCTTGGGAAAAGATGTCCACATACTTTCCTTTTTAGTCCTTTCTGAGAAAACTGCATCCCCCATGGATCACCATCAATGTCCACATGCTTTCTAACATCTCCTTGGGCCCTGGGTCTGTATCAGACATGTAAAAAGAGAAACAATAACAGCTGTCAAAAGACACCCAAATCAAAAAAAGACAGCTGCACAAGTAGCCATGGTTCCCAACACAGACTTCTTAAGTAAGCTGCAGCAGGAAATTTGTCACAAGAAGTTTTATTAAGTAGAATTAAGATCTTTCCCTTAATAGTTTCCTTAAGACACACTGAAAATTATATCCACTGGTATGTTTGCCTGTGTGTATGTGCATGAGTGAGAAAGAAAGAAACCCTTGCTTCCTCTAATTGGGAGCCTGACTAAGTAAGCCCACCCAGTGGGCCTCAAACACTCAATAATTCCTTACAGGGGACTTTCCCTCAGGGAAAAAGCTGTCACCTGATATTTCCCTGCATCCCACCATGACTGCTGTCTATGCCTCTGCTTCCCAAATCACCTTTTATTGGATGCCTTCTGATTCTTACCTCTGCTTGCCTTCTTCTTGCTCAGCTGCTCCCGCTCTTTGCTGCTAGAGTTGTTGGGATTGCCTGGGCTGGATTGCCAAGTACCTTAGTCTTCGCCACATTCAGGGTTGCACTTGTGCCAGCCTCATCAGTCATAGGTCTGCAATGTGCATACCTTCCACAGCCAATACCCTTGGGTTTGGATGGGGGAAGGCACTGGCTTGATGGCCTTCTTAGAGAGAGCAATAGTCCGTGAAATGAAGATGGTCTAAAGGCTGAACAAGGTAGTCCAAAAAGTAACCAACTACCCACTAAATAATTATTCAGTATCAGTTGTTCAGACAAGAGTTGCTCAGAACAACAGGCAAACAATTGCTCAGAACAGTTGGCCCCTCAGAGCCAGTTGCCCAGAATGTATTGCTCAAAACCAATGGCTTTGTTGCAGATGCTTGGAAAAAGTTGCCCAGAAAACAAATACTCAGTAATTAATTAAGTGGTGCAATTCCACAGTAAGACGCTCTCCTCAAAAGACAGAAAGAAATAATGGAGCAAGAGTGGGGAGCTAATCCCCTGTCTGACCGCGTGCTTAAATTGTGGGATGGTAATGGGGGATGCATTTTCTCCCTTGAAAGAAGCAGAAGTGTTCAGTGACCAAATTCCCATTGCCAAACCATATTACTACCAGAGAGGTGAGAATCAGACTAGCTCTGACCTTGTACAATAATAATAATAATAATAATAATAATAATAATAATAATAATAATAATAATATCCCCAATACTACTAAATTTACGTCTTTCAAAAGGAAGTACGTAAGTTGTATGAGGGTGATTTTCTATCTATTCTAGTAACATTCACAGTTTATGCCACAGTAGAGCTACACAAGATGACCACAGTGCCTGGAGACCTAACTGATGCAAAAAGTGCTAATACTCTCATGGGGATGGGGTTCACAACAGACATTTCACCTCCCAACATAGCTACCAACGTAGCTGCTATATCAGCTTCCTCCTCACCATAATATCTGTTGCTCAAAGCTACTGACCTCACCACTTATTCGTTAAAGTCCTTGTATATCCACTCCAAGTCAAGGTAAGTCAATCTTCACCAAGTCAATCTTCACCAAGATTGGACCCCATTTTAAGATGCAGCGATGGACTGCAGTCTTCCTTCTAAGATGGCTTGCTAAGAGACAGGATATTCTGGCAAGCAATATGCCTAGTCAATCAACCTCCCATCATTGCCACAGTTCTCCCATCACCATGACTCCTTGACCTAAATGGGTGCCCTGCCAGAAGGCATGCAATTTTGCTTTCCAATGGCATAATCTGTGTATATGTTACCAGAATAGATAGAAAATGACCCCTCTTATACAACTTCAGTGATCTAAATGTTGTAACAATAGTGATCTAATCTGAAGGAAAGAAACTAAGCTTCCGAAAAAAATACTGAATTAGTATCTATCTCTCTTGCAAGCTGCTGTATTATTGCTATTCGTGCACTTTATCTGCTTCCTCCAAGGGTTTCTGTTAAAACAACCATTAGGAAGTACTTCACAAATAAAAAAGGGAAAGTGTTGGGGTATTACCAACTGCAGATAGCTTTTTAAAAAAATTTAAAAGAAAAGACAACTAGAGCAACATAACGAAGTTAGCACTGCATACTTCTCTGAAGTACCAAAGCTGCAATGCTGTTGTCTGGAGAACTATGTTCTATTTTGAAGGATTTTTTAGAAGAGAAGTAGTGAACCGGTGGTTACACCACCACTCCAGGCTATACCATTTTGATATGGTTTGTGCATACATCTACATTATTTAATGTCTTTATACTTGATAACTAATGGTGGTGGAATATGTGAACTGACACCATTTAAAAGCATATTCAAGTGATGTAAAGAGATGAAGATTTTATCTTACAGCATTGTATCTGCAATGCCACGCAAGTTGTCAATTCATGAGGCAAGATATATCTTTCTTTCTGGATTAGAATTCATCAGAGGTATAAATGTCTACATTGCATGTAGTCTGGGAAAAGGAAAGTTATGGTGAGGACAGTTTTGATATAGCAGCTGATATGGAATGCCACTGCTAGAATTATTACTGTTGTGGCAGCATAGTTTGGCAAGGATTGTAAAGTAAGCCTTCTGGAGTCATGTGTGGTGTAAATTGAAGGCTAAGGTTGAACCCTAAGGCAAGTACTATGGCAAGCGTGATGCAAGAAGCACATTTATTAATTTTATTTTTGTTAAATATCGTTAATTTAATTTCTAAAACTTAATTTCTGCATTTTTAAAATGCATAGCTAAGTAAGATTACAGCTCTCCAAACACTTCTGGAAATTTTTGTTTTAGGATGCAATTGCCTTGTTTTGTTAAGGCCTTTATAGGCCTATTGGTTTTCTCTAGCTCAGATGGTTTTTTAAATGTTCGGGGTAGGGGATGTTTTTGTTTTATTTAGACAAGATTTTGCATACTACACAAATTCTCTGCTCGTAATGTTTCTAGGTTTGTGTAGTATAACAGATGAGTAATTAACGTACTGTCACAGAAACAAAATTAGCATCCCAGGCAATATCAGAATGGTTATCACTTGGACCACAAGGACAGGGCTGACCTGTCCATCCTAGGAAACAGCATTCTCAGATCCACTCTACATGCCCACAGTGTAGCAAGAGTTTTTGTTGGGCTCCAGTTTTACATGTGACACTTTTTTCTTCTCCTGTCTCTATTGCACCATGGTGGAAAAGGATGCTGTTTTCAGCCTACCTCCCAAATGATGTAAAAATATATATGGGTGTGGCGTTTTTAGATGATGGCATGAAATACTTTAAATTATATCACTGGTACTTTTTAAATTTATTAGTAGTATTTCTATGCTACTTTTCCATAAGAGCCACCAAGATGGTATACAACAAATCAGATCAAGCAACAATAATAATTGCTAAGGCTTGGTTTCCTGAGACCTTCATATTTTTCCTTTACATTGCCAGTTTGGCTTCTCATACCTTTATGGAGTGAAGGACAGGGAATGTAAAGAAAATGCCTGTATACAAGAAATCATAGTTCGATTCATTTTTTATATGAATGAAAATCTAACATGAACTTCAGTAATAGTGTATTCATAACCTAATTCATTAATTGTCACTTTATTGCTCTAGTCATTGCAAAATAAACTTAATGTATAATAGGCAAAGAAACATTTTGTAAGGATAACCATGAGCCTGCTCTTAAAAAGCATAGTCTCAAAATGACTGTGCTGCAAACTGCATGTTGAGGCATTGATGAAGCCAGCTGATAGAGTATCTTACTTAATGTTTGGCAGGTTGTTTAAGGATCCTTCAACTAGATTTCTGACTTCATGGTGGTAAGAGGCTCCAGAAAGACTTGTTTTGGAAGACTGGTAATAAGTACTGATACTTTTGTTTTCCAAATTGTCTTCTGGTAATAGTTTATGGACCTGTATTATATTGTAAAGCTATATACAATGTAAGTTGTTTGTACATAATTGCAATCTGGACAATAGCACTGCATATTTCTTTAAACATAGCAAATTGTAATGTGGAGCACATTTGCCATGGCATGTGCAGCACCTGTGCTCCCCGCTCTTACTTTTACTCTCTTAAGTACCATAACAGTCTAATTAGGTTTGGGATACTAACCTAAACCATGATCAAAGCTAGCACTTTAAGTACTTGTAGTCACTTTTCTTCTTACTATATGGAGCACCGCACTTTTATAAATACTACTAGCACTGAGTTTTAAACCTATTGTTTTCCCTTCCCCATTTTTGTGTAAGTCTTTAACATACAGGGTGTATGTTTAAAATAGGTAGTGGCTGTATGAGGATAGCTTTTCATGAATGTGGCCACTGCCTGGTGCCTAACTCTTACTTAACTATATGTTTGGGAATTTTATAAATTGATGAAAAGAGGGCGGAGGGATGGAACTAAACTATATTTTGTAATTTCAAAAAGTATCCTAAATTGTTGACATCTAGACAATACTGATGTTATAAAAAGCCCGAACCATGTGCACATATATAGGCTTTCAAAACACCAAAGACATCAGAAAAACTTTTCAAATGAATGAGAACAGCACAAGAGCATATATTTTAAATTCTGAATTATATTGACAGCAGAGTATGAAGTGATCAGTGTGGTTTCAAATGTAGAGTTCTGTACATATAACATTTGGTAATGGGAATTTTTACCATGGGGGTTATCATAGGTAGACAAGAAAGGAGAGAGAAAGACACTCAAAGTTACAACTCATCATGTGCATACATCAGTGTAGACTCTGTATAAGCCATTGCAATAAAATAATGTTCTCATGCTTGTAAATTAGTTTTACTTATTGTAGTTTCAGCTCTGATTTTTTTTAAAAGCAGGACAGAACCAAAATGCATTTGAAGAGACAGACATAACAATCACCAGGTTTACTGCTACATTTGTGGAGTACTCTTGGTTTATGGAAACCTCAGTGAGGCAGGGAGATTTCTGGCATAAATTTACATCATGAAATTTCTGTTGGCTCTGTTCTACTATAGCACACAGATCTGAAAGATGCTTTGTCTATCTTACATTCTTGCCATTAACCATCAAATGCACTAGCTCTACATTATCTGAACACCCTAAATTTGGTGTTCCCAAATTTACTTCATACTGCTAAATGCCATTAAATTAAATATGAAAGGGAAACAGTTTTCAAAAAGTAAAGCAATTTCTGCAGATATTTTTTACCTCTGAATACAACTGGAATCTAGATGTCAATCTATAAATGCTAATGAGATTATTTGTAAAGATCCCAAAATATTCATACTCTTTAATGTACTCCTGCACCCTGATCCAGCTCGCACAATGCACATACAGAAGCTGGTTTCTATTTGTGCATTCCGTGTTGGATTGAGAACTGCACACACAAATAGGTGTTACCTGTTCCATTCATGGCAAGGTCCAATTTTTGAGACTGTATACAGTTCCTGCCACTGTATCAAGAATCATGAGTGCAGCCCTGATTAAGCGGTTGGTGTTCAGCACCAATTGCTTGTTCAAGGATAATAGGGCCAAACACAGAGCATCTTTATTGGAGCCTTACTCTTAAAATTATTAAACAGCCTGTGTTTTGCACTCAGGCTAAACTAATGGATTAATTAATTTACATCCCATTTTCATAGCAAAAATAATCCTGAAAAAGCTTTCAAGCACCTAAATATTTGGACTATAATCTAGTGACTATTGCAGCAGTGATATTCTTAGATTTGAATAATTTCTTCCAAATTCTGAGCATTCAATGAGAAAATATTAATGTCTATCTTAACGAAGAATTAACCTATGGGTGCAATCCTAAACCTGTTTAGATAGAAAAAGCCCTATAACTCCCAGCAGGCCCCAACCATTCATGGTGGTGGAATGCTGAAAATTTTGGACTTTTCTGATTAGGATTGTTCTCAAAGTATATATATTAACCATACTAGTCAGCATATTTTGAACCTCTGCTAATTAAGGTAATAAATATTACATGTACATGAAGAGCAGCTTCTAGAGTCAATGTAAAATATACTAGAAGTTTTAGCAATTTCCTATCCCACAAGATTATATATAATACAGTATGATTCACAAATAGCTTAAGGTGATGCATTAAATGTAAGGACAGAATCCAAAGGACCATGCATGGTATCTCCTGCCCCATGTCCTGCCTTCTTGCTGCAGCTCCCTTAAAAAGCTGCTCCCAAAGATTGGGGGACCCTACAGGACTACTTCCATAAAAGTGTATGTATGGGCCTCTTTGTATTCCATCCAAGATAATTTTATCCAAGCAGTTTGTTAACCTAGTTTTGTGGATCATGTCTGTCGTAAGCTGCAGGGTGTATTTCATTTTAGAGGTTAAACAGAAGATAAACTAAAATGGTGGTCTTCAACTAGACATCTTTTTTCCATTTTGTTCTTTGTTTTTTTTAACCTGCAGTTAATTTTCATGTAAAAATACTTCTAAGGAATATGCTGCTTTTTTTCCAAGATCAGAAAGCAATTGTAATGGCACACAGGCAGTGTTTAACAATAGTCAGTGGTGGGTTTTTTTTTTCTCTTTTCTTTTTTTAACCGCATGTTTAGTCATTTTAATTAACTTTTTTTAGTAATCTTCCATAAATGTGTAACGGTATTTTCATAACTGCACCTATAAATCGGAGTACAGCATTAAAACAGTCAAGTTAATAAAAAATCATGTGCATAGCAGGTAGCGGTTTATCCTGTGTGTGTATTCTTCCCCAATGGTACTATTTTTCAGTAGAATATTCTTAACCAAAAGGTGTGTTAGTCATGGCATGAAAAATCGTAAATGTAAATGAGTACATGTAATGCTAATTAAAGGAATTTTCTTAAACTTATGTGATGCTTAATATTTTCCTTAGAAAGTTTTGTTCTAAAGGTAGATCACTGTTCTGAAGGATGTTGGTCCTATGGAATAAAAAATAATGGAAATAAAATGCATGTGTTTCAATTGTAGACATGGTAAAGAATTAAATGTGAACTTACTGTACAATACTGACTCTGTTTTCAAACAATCTGTTTTGCTGTTCTGTCGTTAACATATATTTAAACAAGCAAATGTACTGTAATTTAGCACTTTTTTCCTATGTACCCTGTTCTCTCACTATACTAGAGATATAAAATGGCACAGGCGTGGAACATGTAATCATGCCTGCATGAATACTTTAGGGTTTGTGCTTTCCCTGATGTGCAAGACTGGTCTCTGTAGACATCATCTTAAGTGCAAAACCCTCTCTGTTGGCTTATTCCATTATCTTACAGGATATCAAATTGTTTTTAAAGCAACTTAAAATTCAGGGTCTTTTTACATGATCTCCTTTTCTAAAAGATAAGTAATAACCATTCAAGAGCAGATCTTGCAAGAAATGTCTAGCCTAAGGCATATGTAATTTCATTTGAGCTATTAAATTCTCTGATGGTGGATTCACATATGTGTGTAACACAATAAAATGTAGGGGGCTTTGTATTTATGTTCTCCCCATACATGCCTCCAAACAAGTGCATATGTTGTTATAAAGCACAGAGAGAGCATACCAACACAAGGTTATCCTAGTTGCTTTACCAGGAATTACTACTCTGCCTGTGTGCCTATATACAAGGGACACCATTCCTACAAAACTCGACTTGAGCATTACTACCTTGAAAGAGTACTACATATACATGACACAGTAAATTAGCATAATTTCATTACAATCATTGCAAAACAATAGATGAATCCAAGTCTGAAGAGATCTCTCAAGCAGTACACTTGCAATCACAATATTGAGGTTGGTCTCTCCTTTTGTCTCAGGGTAAGAATTGGACTCAAACCCTGTTCAGTTGTAATCACAAAAATGGAAGAGCAGGCACATATCAGTGGCTACTAGGCATGGTTGCTATATATTATCTCCAATATCAGAGGCATATATTTCTCAATACCAGTTGCTGGGAACACTGGCAGGACGTTGCTACTGCACTCATGTCCTGCTTGTGGGCTTCCTGGAGGCATGTGGCTGGCCCTTGGAACAATGCTGGACTAGATATGCCTTTGGTCTGATTAAGCAGTGCTGAACTTACGTTCTTATATTAAAGACTGGAGACACTGTTGATTGAAGAGAATTGCATTTCTCAAAGAGCAAGGTACTGAGTATAGACAGGTATAGGTCACTAGTGAAAGAATCGTGACTCAAAGAGGAAGGAATACAAATCACCAGTTGTGTGGATTTGTCTGTAGCAATAGGAATGAGCTTTAAAGAGGATTCACATGTGCATGCATCGAATATCATACTGCAGAGCATGTTTGAATACATTTTTTTTAAAATAAAAACATGAACAAGTTTTCAAACTTGTCGTTCCGACCTTCTGAAGTACAGGCTCAGAAGGGCTATACTACATGCTTTTGCTGACAATGTGGACGAGCTCTCAAATAGTCAAGGTGATGACACAGCCTGAATGTGTAAATTGCCTCCAGGATTATGTTTTGAGGGGATATCAAGTTATTTGAATGTTCTGATTGTCTGATCAGTTTTAATATGAACTGGCCATCACTTGAGTCAATGTGAGATAAACATTTACATGTGAAATATTTCTTTGAGTGATAAACTCTGCTTTTTAACTATGCTGGGGTTGAGAAGACACCTGCATTTCTGCAGAGAGTTTTCAGAAAGACAAGATGGGATGTGAGGCAGGAGAGTATATTTTATCTGTAGAAGTATATGCTGTAAACCATTAAGCTTGTAGGCAAAATTATTGAGCTTCTGAAAATCAGGAAAGTGAGAGATCACAGTAGAATATATGAGCAAACTATGGGGCTGTCTTTAGAGAACTATATGGACAAAAAAGCAAGGTAAGATCCAGTCTTGCTACAAATCTTGTGCAACGCTACTGCTTGACAAAAGGGATTGGCTTCAAAAAGGTCTTGAGCAGAAAGATCCAATGTGGTGCTAGGGTTTTTAGGGTGCATATACACAGGTAATGGAAACATGGTAGGAATATCAACGCAGTGAGATGAAGAAGGCCATAATGGGTGGCACAGAGAAGTCAAATGAGAATGGCAGGCACAGGATTAAATAAGATAGTGACAAATTATAAGTGCTGATTTGGTTTGTGTAATTGTTATGAAAGGGAGTAGAAAAACAGAGGGATACCAGGTGAGAGCATTGAACTAGGAAGATTAGAGCTATGATGGAGGCATTAACCAATTAGATGGAAACATTATGGGTTTTATCCACACTTTGCCTTCCACAAATGGAAGAGTTCCTTCCATCCCTGGAAAGCATTTGATCCAATGGATGGACCCTGCTGGTGGAAGGGGTACATAGGCAGCTTTTGCCAATTGCCACCTCACATTGTTCTGGAGGGTCCCCCAACTCTCTAAAGCAGGGGTGCAGAACCTCAGAGTCATAGACCAAATGTGTCCCACTTGGGGTTCCAATGCAGGTTTCCCCAGATAGCCACACACCCTTTCCCCAGCTGATTTTTTTTTTTATGGTTTCACTGCTTCTGCACATTCCCCCCACCCTTTCTAAAAAGTTGGAGTGCCTCTCTTAAGGCTTAGATACTGGCAGTAAGAGCTTTAAGCTAAAATACGCCTATATTTTGGGCCCATTCCCTTTGTCCCCACCCACCACTGGAATGCATCACAGAGAGCTTCTCTGAAATGGAATTTGGCCCTTAAAGAGGTTCAAGCCCCCTGTTCTAAAGCATATTTTCAGAGGCTGTGGGGGAATTGGCAAAAGTCTCTCCCCCCACCCCTCTCTCTCTCACACACACACACACCCTGAGCAAGAGCAAAAGTTGGATTCAAACCTATGGCTCTTGATCTGGCTCTTCTTAAATCCCAGTTGTATGGATTGTCTTCAATTTAATGTTGCTGCTATTTGCAGGGAGGAGGTTTGTGAAAATGGAACACATAGATTTCCATTCTGTTGGCAGTGTTAAGGCCTATATGGTAGGATATAGAGCTAAAAACCTGGTAGCACCCTGTAGCCTACTGCAAATTTATTCACAGATTGACTATTGCTTCCAGGTATCTCTTCAACTGATCCACAGCATTTCTTCAGTTTCAAAGTACTGTAAGGGTAAAAACACAAGATGAAGTTGAGCTTATATAATTAGGTATCTAGAGCTCTACGTTTAAACCTCTTAATAGTTTATCTCACTTTTAAATATATATTTAAACACATCCAATATTTGGCATTGGTCCCAACCAACCACACAATTCCTTGAATGTTTTTGTTGAGGCCATGTAAAAATATCAGACCCTGAATTTCAAATAGGGATAAAGTAAGCCAATCCAGAAAGTCCCTGTGTTATTTTCAAGATGCTTCTAAACTCTGCAACATACTCTAGTGTTAACAGGGTGTTCAGATGTGACCTGTCATGTACTGTACTCAAAGGTT
Source organism: Elgaria multicarinata webbii (assembly GCF_023053635.1). Lineage (NCBI taxonomy): Eukaryota > Metazoa > Chordata > Lepidosauria > Squamata > Anguidae > Elgaria > Elgaria multicarinata. The sequence continues at coordinate 12,281,545 of NC_086176.1, forward strand.
CATTGATCAGTGACTGTATTGTACTGTATGAATAATCATAAATTGCCTTGTATTGTTTATAATAAGACTGTACCACACAGATTTCCACGTTCCAAGTTTGTCAGTAACGCATGTTGCCAGTTAGGTCCTAAAACTATGTGGTGCTAACTCTTCCATATCCAATGGTGCTTTTGTGGATGCTAACTGCTGACAAGCTGGGAGGGCGGGAAAGCTTGAAGTTGAAAAGTGTCTCATTTGCTCGTAAAAGTTAAAAAACAACAACTATTATTTAAACTTGAATTGTTTCACAATACCATTGACAATCCAGTGTTTTATATGTGTGTACTTTTTATTGGGTTTTTTCCAACTGATTCTTCAAAAAGCAGCTCTCTCACTTCTGCTGTGAATGGAATTATATTTCACTCTTTATGTCGACTTATTAGTCATTGTTTGTTCCTGCATTTCTTTTTGAATTTGGTGAATATTGGATCTGCTTTTGTATTTTGAAAATAAGTCACAATAGTTGTGTCTTTTGATTCACACAGTCATAATCTGTAAGAGACCTAAGGACCATCGCTGAAAGCCCGTTATAATAAAGCAGGATTTTGTATTTTCTAGTACCGCTAATTTTGATCATTCCACTTATAATGAACCACACAGCCATTTCATACTATAAACAGGCAAATATGGCTTTGCCACTGAACATACACTTTTAAGGATTTGCAGCCAGTCATGGCTTCCTCACTAATATACCTGTATAACGTAAATTTGTTGCATTAATGCTTAATAGTTTTAGATATACATCTATGTGAAGTACTTTGTGAAGTGGCCCGCAGTAGAAAAGGAACATTTTTTCAAGGTGAACCATACCAATGTTCTTTTGAGGCCTAGGAGGAATACAGATGGTTATATCTCCGACACGGTCTGTTTGCGGCAAGATGGAACAAAATTTAATTTTAAAAACATTTCGCTTCGCTTCAGACTAACTCATTATTTTAATGCTACATTGCATCCATGTATGTAAAAAAAAGCTGCACAAATCTATACATGCTGCAGTCCTTTTTACAGTGTTGTTCAAATACCTATGAAGAAAAGATAGCCTAATTCTACTTTTCTCCCAATATCTTATTTCACTAAAGGATTGGAATAGGTAGATATCATGATTTGACCCATTGGTGAACTATCACTAGAGGGCCTAAAATGCGGAGGTCTGGCAAATCAAAATACTATAGTTCTTTTTCTTATATAGATCACCTATATTTTGAAGACATTGGGATATTCCTTGTTTATCAACAATGTACATTTTTTAAAAAAACATAGCTTGTTTATAGTTATGTAGAATTGTTCCATTTTATCCCAAAGGCTTTAAGCAGATTGCAGCACTTTAAAAACCAAACTCAGACACCTCTTAAGATTTATTAAATATCAAAGTAAAACCCACCCCAAATTCTAGCTATAAATATCTCAGAGCTGGCCTGTCAATTAACAAGACTGGTATACAGATGGCTATATTTCCAAATGTAGTGGAAAGCAGGGGGACAGCACAAAGTTTGTGATTGGAGATACAAGGAAGAGGGAGAGGAGTGAAGATTCATGTCCCTGGAAATGTGATGCGGCCCTCTTTCAAATGTGATGGTATTGAAATAAATTAGGAAATTGTTAAATAACTCTGGAAATACATTTGTGCTAGCTATCTTACATCCATTCTATGTAAGATGCAGAGAGGTGAAAAACTACCATTTCAGACTGCAGATGGCAAGGAGGATGTACCATTTATTAATGCTACCTCATGTAAAATGCTCCCTGAAAATGGTAAATTAACACAGCTGGGAGACGGATATGCTAAACCTTTTTTCCTTCTTTGTTAATTACTATGTGTTGGAAATTCGTTTTCTTTCTTTCTTTACTTTACAGAGGAGAGCATTCAAAAATACACTTCCTCCACTTGCATTCTTAAATTTTATTGTCCACAGCTGTACCATCTCATTTTGTCTTATGTGTACAAGAGTGTACCTTATTGTATGAAAGGTATTGTCTCTTCATGAGGTGCTGTAGTTAAAGAAATGAAAGAAGGTATAAGATGCTAAGCTGTAAACACATAAAACTGGCTAGATCCCAGCACTTTAAAAAACTGTTTCATGTCTCCTCTGCTGCTGCACTCTTTTGCTAAAAAAAATTATCCCTGTCCTACTGGATTTCCTAAATTATCATTTGTTCTGCTGAGTTTTGTTTTATTTTTTAATAATGAGCTGCTTTTTGGAGGAATACATAAATATATATTTGTCAGTTTGACAAGTCTATTTGCCCCATTACCAACTGAATTTACATATTGTTGTTTGCCACTGTTTGTTCTGTCTTACAATAAATTGCTTACTTGTGTAGTCTTAAGCATTTATTCTTTTTTAGACTAATTTTGAATGGACAGATTTCACTGACATTTGTAAAAGTATACAATAACCTTCCGCAGCTGATGTTGTTGTTGTTTTGTTTAACCCAGATGCTTACCCAAGCTTGAGAAGAAAGAATTTCACTTGAAGATCACACAACTTAAGTGTTTGCTTTGTCATCTCTTTTATCTCTAAGCAATTTCATTATTCTGAAGAATTCGCACAACAATTGGGCTTGTTTCAGCAATAACATGCTATCCCAGTAGGCTGAAATCAACACTGCTCAAGAATTTAGATAATGGCTTATTAAGAAAAACGTTAGTTTAGGATGTCCAGGTGCAAAAGAGGACAAGGCACCTGCAGCTTTCATTGTTGTGTTGGAATTCCCCTTTCTATACAACTATTAAAGATGATGGTGCCCTCTCCTCTTTTGCCCAAGGCCACCCTGCTGTAGTTAATGTTCAGAATGTTTCCTACATTAAGAAATGGGGACTTTTAACAGGGAGAGGGATCAAAGGTACAGTTGTGCTAGAAGTTTAAGTGTGGGAAAGGATCCTACTGCATGATGTCATAAAAATCAAGAAAGCTGAATTGAAGATGGAAGCAATACGAGAGCTGCTTCCATGTGGTTTGGTCCTAGGTTTACTGGCTACATCTGGAAAGAGGATCCACATATGTTGGGAAAGAAAGGTTCCTTCTCATACTGTCACAGTAGCCTCCAGAAAGGGGTGAGCAGCACTGGTGTTGACCCAATGCATGTTGTTGTGGAAACAGAAACAACATAATTTCTCACCCACAATTAGTCCCAAGGCCATTTTCCTCATAGTTGGGATTATTTCCAGTCTCAGAGCCTGGTGGCAAAAAAAGCGGCAGCAAGGAGGAGGTTGTTGAGATGGGAGGGAGTGGCAGAGTGGGTCGAGGAAAGGGTCAGCATCTTACTCTGCCTGCCCCTTCTTGAAATCATATGTGCATTGTGTTGTTCAATCTAAGACACAGCACCACCGTAATATGTAGATAAGCCCTTACAGATTATTTTAGCTCACTATTACTGCTGTAGGTTATCTGAGTTGGAGCACCTTTGTGTTCTTCCCCTGTGGTGTTCTGATAGTGAATGTTGTGCATCATTGTATGAGTGTGTGCATGTGCATGCATGCACAAAATTCTAGATCCTTTCTTAAGACTATGCCCAAATACAGTGTAAAGTTTGTTTGATAAAAAATATACAATGCCACTCATTAATGGCTAGATAGGGCATAGTCTAGATTCATCCCCATTGCAGGAGATTTCTTCTGGCCCAGAAATAACCCCTGCACCATGAGCCTTGTGCAGCCATGATGCTTCACTCATGGTAGTTTACAGGTGCTTTAGACGATGTCATCCTCCAGGGCCTCACCCGTCATTTGCAACCTTTTTAGCAGGTTTTTTTTTCCTAAAAAGGAAAGTCTAGTATATCCTGAATGGTGGCATGAAACCCTAGCATATTTCTGCAATTCTGCTATACCACAGCACCACCTAGTGGTTGTGTAATCGAACATATAGAAAGGCAGAGAAAGAAAACCCCTGGAAAAATATGTGTAAAACAGCTGATCTTAATCCCACAAAGAATCCAGAAGCAGAATTCTCCGTAAAGTGGCATGTTCAAAGTCTCATGTAGAAAACCTCAATATCTCTACAATGCAAGAGACTATTCAACACAATGTATTTTTACCCAGCTCCTCAATCAAAAAAGGCTCCCAGAGCAGCTTACAATCAATGCACAAAGAGGATGGTTCCTGCCCTCAGGTTTACAATCTAAAAAAAGACATGACACACAAGGAAAAGGAGTTGGGGAGGGAAGAGGGGAAAAGAGAGCGAGAAAGTAAATAGACCGGCAACAGTGCTGATGGGATGGCCCTGCTTCCGAAGAAGGGGAACCAACTGGAGCAGGCCCTGATGTTCCCTCTGCCTGCTCCTTTCTCCCTCGCTCCTCCTTCTTCCTCACAGGACCACGATGTCAGTTAGCACTGGGACAAGTAGCAGTTCATAGCCACAGTGCAGCCAAGCCATCTTTGAATTCCAGTCATATATAAAATGCAGTTTTGTTTCCTCAGACAGAAATGGCAAATGCAGCGCCAGAAGTGCATTTCCTCACCACTGAATAATACAGAGAGTCACAAAAGATCGGGCATTTCAGGGAACTGTTTTCAGATCAGAAGTTAAGTTTCCAGAGACACTTGAACTGCATTATCTTTCCCCCCTAGAAATTAGAATATAAATATATATATATATATATATATATATATATATATATATATATATATGAAATTAGAGCTAAAATTGCCCTTTTCAGAGTTACTCTTGAAGGCTAAAATGCATTCCAGCTCACACCAAGTGACTTCAAAGAGCAAACTGAAGATGTCCATTTATTTTATTCGATTACTTGGAGTTCTTCGTGGTCTCTGTGCATCACACGTAGGTTGGGGGTGGGGTGGGGTGGGGCTGTGCACCTGCTTGGTGCCCTGTTTTGGGAAACATCTATTGTGGAGGAATTTTGGCAGGAAATCTTCCCCAGCTTTCCAGTGCACATGTCCCTAGTGGGTTCCTACTTACTCCCTCAGTTCTCTTTCAACCACCATTGTGGTAACCTTATTAGGTAACTTCTCTGCTCTAAGTCAAATCTGAAAGATTTCTTGCTAAAGTTTGCTTTTTTTCCCTTTCTCCTCTGTCTATTGTTCTTCACCCTTTAAATAATTTTAATAATTTTATTGATTTTTTTATTATTATTTGGAGATACCAATGTTCTTTGCTGTGATGAAGACATGTCTACCTTATCCAGGTAAAGTTGACTCTTCAAGGAATCAAGCAAAAGAGAAAGATTCAAGCTGCTAATAAAATGCTTTAAAGTGTGATTTTACTTTTACATCTCACTAAAAGACACCAGAAAATATTGGCTATATCTCCTAGGAACATAATCCATGTTCTAATGACCACTGATTTTTAGTTATTTCTAACTTTTGCTCTTATAATCTCCAACATAACTTGGCTTCCATAGTGTCACCTTTTGGTGGTCTACTCCAATAAACTGGCAGTTGTGCTTCACAGTTTGCAAAGTGGCTGGTTAGCAACCAAAACATTCTTCAAACACTATAAAGTTAAGTCACACAATGAAAACATCCTGAATTCTGTTCAATGATTTGGAACTGATCAGTATAGTTTATCCCTAAGGAAATAGAATCAATACACAAAAGGCTGTTGCCTTGTGCCTGGTAGCATTTGTTGCTGCTGCTGTCAATTCATGGACTTTTCCGCTGTTTTTTATATAAAACTAGCAGATGTTTCCGCCATTGCTGGGGTCCCCGAATAACACCTCGCAGTGTGTCTTTGGCATTCAACAGGTGACTCTGTCCTCTGAGAGGCACTTCCTAGACAATTGCTGGGGGTTGCAGGCATGCTGGAAGTTTTATGCGTCAATGTAGGATTTGTTTTAAATTGTTAAAAAATAGTTAAACTGCAAAAATACAGGTTTTAGGACTTTTGGGGGGACATTGCACAGGAAGACGTATCAGCATCACAAATTTCAAGTTTATAGCCCATCTAGAAGTGGGTAAATATTTTCAGACATACAAACCTACACACATCAGTTCAGCTTTATTTATTTTAGACTAGCTGATATACCCGGTGCTGCCCGGGTCCTGGAAGAGCGCCCCCACCCTCTCAATCCTCATGACCTTCTCTATCAGCTGTCCAACCTCTCCAATGCTTGCCACCGCCACCGCCACCATCAGCCCTGCCATCAATGCCAAGTGGGTAGGTCTCCGGACCAGACCGGGGCCGCCATCGCCGCCTCAGGAGCCAGGCCAAGGGGAGAAAACGGAGCCAAGGATGTAGGCGCTGGTGGACCGACAGGTGGTGCCTGTTTCCTCAGCTCTGTTTTCTCTCCTCAGCCTAGATCCTGAGGCAACGGTCATACCTGGGATACCCAGTGTTGCCCAGGTCCTGAAAGAGCACCCCATCCCCTCACTCCTCATGTCCTCCCTCACCTGTACAATGTCTCCATGCTCACCACTGATGCCATCGGCCCCACTATCAATGCCAAGCAGGTAGGTCACCAGATTGGGGAGTGCCTCCACCTCAGGAGCCAGGCCAAGGAGAGAAAACAGAGCTAAGGAAGCAGGCACTGTTTTCTCTCCTCAGGCCGTCTTCTGAGGTGGTGGCAGCAGGTGGCAGTTACAGCTGGGCAACCAACTATCAGCTGGCAGTGGCTATTGGCGCCATGAAGAGGATTGCCCATGTGGCTGCCGCATTCCCTCAAGACCTTTGAAATGCCTACACTCCCACCATGTCTTTGGCGGGCTGCTGCCATGTCCTCTGTGTATCATAATAAAAAAAATACAGCCATCGTAATTTATATGAAAAAAAAATCTTTTTTGACCTGAGATGTATGTTTCTCTGTATTTACAGCTTGAGGTTACTAGTGCCTGTACCACTATGACCAAACTGTCAAGGAGAAGCCATAGCTGAACCAGCCAAATCTGATAAAAGGCTGTCGGAGCCACCATGGGCACAGTGGTACAGGTCCTAGTGATGGATCTAGGAGTACCTCCAGAATATGAACCTGATCTTTCAGGTAGAGTGCAATCCCATTCAGAACAGGCAATTAGCCTATCTCCCAGACTCAGGAACCATTTACTCATGGGGCTTCTGTCTTCTCAAAATTCAGTTTATTGGCACTCATCCAGCCCATTAATGAATTTAAGAACTGACCCAGGACTTGCACAGCCTCATCTGAATAAAGCTGTGTGTCATCAGCAAACTGATGGCAATTGGCTGCAAATCCCCTACTGACCACTTCCTGTGGCTTCATATAGAAAAACAACATAAGAAGAGCCATGTCCATCTAGTCCAGCATTCTATTCACACTGGCCAACCAGCTGTTGACAAGGAACCCACAAGCAGGGCCGGGGCTACCATAGAGGCCACTCAGGCGGCCGCCTAGAGTGTCAAGCTAAGAGGGGTGCTGGGCGCAGCGCAGCACTCACATGTGTTGGCTGTGAGCCGGCCCAGCCCGAGGATTCAGCTAGGCCTGGGTGGACGAGATGGCTTCCCGTGCCAGCCAAAGCGAAGCCAGGGATGCTGGGGTGGGGCGGCTCCACGTTCAGACTTCGGGAACGTGCCCAGAAGAGAGACAGAATGTATGGGGTGCATGGGGTCTTTGAGTGAATGCATGTGTTCATGCGTGTGTTTGGAGTGAGTGATGCTGAGTGTGTGTGTGTACACACCCGTGTGAGTTGGGGAGGATGATTTGGAGGTGATATTCCTAGTAAATAATGCATTTTAGACCCATAGACGTTCCTTTCCAATTTGTTTGCTATAATTGGCATGATGTATTTCTTGCATTTTAAAATAAATTTAGCAGTTTTAAGTTTTGTGCTTCTTATTTTTTCCAGGAAACATATGTTCTTAAAAATAAAAGTTGGCAGTGTGTGTGTGTGTGTGTGTGAAAGTAGCTCACCTTGCCTAGGGCGCAAAATAGTCTGGCACCAACCCTGCCCACAAGCAGGACACAAGTGCAATAGCACCCTCTCACCCATGTCCCCCAGAAACTGGTGTACATAGGCTTACTGGTTCTGCTACTGGGAGCTCATAGCTATCAGGACTAGTAGTCAACAATAGCCTTTTCCTCCAGGAGTTTATCTAACCCCCTTTTAAAGCCATCCAAATTCATGGCCATTACTACATCTTGTGGTAGTGAATTTCAGTTTGCATTGTATGAAGAAGTACTTCCTTTTATCTGTCCTGAATCTTCCACTAATCAGTTTCATGGAATGACCCCGGTTCTAGTATTTTGAGAGAGGGAGAAAAATATCTCCCTATCCACATTCTCCATACCATGCATAATTTTTTGTACACCTCAATCTTGTCTCTCTTTAGCCTCCTTTTTTCTAAGCTAAACAGTCCCAGCTGTTGTACCCATCCCTCATAGGGGAAATATTCCAGCCCCTTGATAATTTTAGTTGCCCCTCTTTCTTGGCTGGTCACCACTATCTCAGATCCTATCAGTTTATACTTGAAGTTAGGATTTTTTGCCCCAATATGCATCACTTTACACTTGCTTACACTGAAATGCATTTGCCATCTAGATGCCCGTTCTACCATTGGAGAGATCCTTTTGGAGCGTTTCACAATCCCTTTTTGTTTTTACCACCCTAAATAATTTGGTGTCATCGGCAAAATTGGCCACTTCACTGCTCATTCCTGATTCCAGAACATTTATGAACAAGTTTTTAAAAATTAATCCCAATACAGACCCCACTATTTACTTCCTTCCATTGGGAGAATTTGCCATTTATTCCTGCTCTCTTTTTTCTGTTCTTTAACCAGCTACTGACCCATAAAAGGGCCTATACTCTTATTCCATGACTGGTTAGTTTTCCTCAAGAGTCTTTGGTGAGAGACTTTGTCAAAGGCCTTTTGAAAGTCCAAGTAAAGAATGTCTACAGGATCACCCCTGCCTACATATTTATTGACCCCTTCAAAGAGCTCTAAAAGGTTAGTGAGACAGGACATACTTTTGCAAAAGCCATATTGATTCTTTTTTAGCAGGGCTTGTCCTTCTTTATGCTTACTAATTTGATCTTTAATAATGCTTTCAACCAATTTTCCCAGGGACAAGATGGTACCCTGTGGAACCCCATAGCTCAATTGCCAAGGGGGCGAGGAATGGTCACACGGTGTTACTCTGAAATCGTCCCCGTAGGTAGGACTGGAACCACTGTAACACAGTGCCTCCAGTGCCCATCCCACAGAGTCTGAAGGAATCTCGCACACCGATGTGAGAGGCAGGAGGTGATGATGATAATCATACTTTATTTAAACATACAGAGAGTTTATATAGGCATTCCCGTACCATTTACTTCCCCCTCTCCTCTGCTGAGTCAACTTCCATTGTCCTGTTTGCGTGCTGAATCAACTTTCCTTATCACCGTTGTGTGCCAAGCTAGCTTTCTCATCATGTTTGTTCCCGGGTTAATCTGGAAGTTAAACAGGACGCACTGCTCCGAGACAATAGACAATACTGAGATAAAGAGGCTGCGACGGCCAAACCCCTTAATCCCAAAGACAGTTTGCTGTCATGAGGAATTTCAGGCCCGCCATGTAATCCTACATTTCCCCTTTTTCTATTAATTTTATTATTGTGCAGACCAAGCTAGTCCTGATAAACTTCAGGGACATGGTGAGAAAGCTGTTTATACAATATTTGTATTTGATCTGGGTGAAAGGGTTTCAAAGCGGTATTTCTTTGCCAGCAGCGGTTACATATTTGCACAAGATTAGGAATACATTGAATAAAACAACAGGCTATTATTAATACAGCGATTAATACGATACACAATCCCTCCCACCAGTGTCCAGGCACATCTTGTTTGATCTGGGCTACAACTGTTTGTAAACGGCCAAGTTGAGTTTGCACTTTGTGGGAATTGTCCGACAGGTTAAAGCAACACATGCCTTCTATATTTTCGCAGCCCAGGTGTTGCTGAAGAAGTAGGTAGTCAATGGCTGCGCGATTTTGCAGGGCAAGTCCTATGTATTCTCTTTGCGTTAACAGAGTAGTTTCGCTGTCACAATCGGAAGGCAGTGGGATAAACGATCAGTTGGCTTTTTGTGGGAAGCACACGTATGAGACAACTCAAGCAACAAAAGGACTTTGTCAGATTAGCAGGAATGTAACTGGTGGTGATGATGCCACAGGTAAAGAACCAGCCTGGAGGGAGCAAAATATGAGCAAAGACAAGACACATTAGTATAATGAGAGCAGTTCTAATGATTGGATGACCCGGGAGAGGAACCTTTTACTGTTGGTGTGCAATTTGTGCAATTAACAAGGCGGGCACAGGTCATATTAGGTGGGATTGCTAGGTGGGGGGTGACAATGAAACAACCCCTAGGGGGTAATCGGGTGACAATTTCACTCTAATCTTGGATCATATGATATGTTATGGTGTCATTGTTGCCTTCTAATAATTGGCCAAGACTTGTAATATTCTGTAACACTTCTGGGGGAGTATACACTGATCATACAGGAGCTCAATAAAGTTTCCATGTCTGTGGTTTCAGACAAACACAGAGAGTCAGTGGGAATCGCATGGGCTAACTGTTCCCACATGTTAGGTAGAGGTTCTAAAAGAGGTGCTCACCCCACAGTGCAAGAGAAGAGAAGTACACACGAAAAAACAAACTATGAGAAGAGAATTTGCAGTGATAGCCGCAAATATGGCAAGACACAAATTCTCTGGTGTTGGTTCTGCTTGCTGTTGCCGTAAAAGCCTCTGAGCCTGGTCCGTTAGATTCTTGACTTGGCCCCATGTCAGCGGATGGTGTCGAGGTCAACGAAGCAGACAACGGGCAACTTTGACCACTCAGGCTGGGATCCACAAAGGACCTGTGGGAGTAAGAACAGCAGCACAGCGTCGCCCCCACGTGATAAGGGGAGGTGAATTAGCAATAACAAAGCACACATATTGGGAGTGAGAATGAGGTTTAGCTCTGAAAGACGAGGGTCAGGGGGGAGATGAAAAGAAAAGGTCCCCACAAACCCATCTATTGACATTTGCAATGCTACAGATGTCTGTAGAAGGCGTTCGATCTGTAATTTAGTGAGGGGAAAACAAATCTCGGCTAAGTCTATGTCAAGCCTTTGAAGTGCACGCTTCTTTCTCTTTGCTATGAGATTTGCATAAGTTTGTGCTGGCGTGCAACTATTGTGCAAATTTTCTGAAGGAATTCTTCTGAAGTGTTTGAGCGCTGAACTCCTTACTTCCCTGATAGACATAGCAAAGGGAACCATCCATTTCACACAGTCCTCTGTGCCACATAATTCATAACTTTAAACTTTTTGCATCAGCTCACAAGAGGAGAAGTGATATAAAGCAGAAGCAGCCAGTATGCTGTATGTGTATTCTAGGCAGCCCACATTCAGCACACAGAGATCCAAAAGCTCAGCTATTTGCACAAATATCTGTTGGGAATATTGAGGCAGTAGCATTTCATAGATCTCATTTAGATATGCAACTTGCAGGTATGTATTTAGCCAGGACACAACTGTGAGGGGACTCAAATTCCAATTGAGGGCTTTCATAATGATGAGCTCCATACTAAGAATTTCGTCTTCTGTACAAGCTCTTTTTGGTTTGACTCTTTTTACAAGAGCTGCAGCTAAACTGCCTTCATGATGAGAGGCTGTGCCAATATTCTGGCAGGTTTTAATTATATCTGCTAGCTCAGGGTTCATGCTTAGCCCTGTAATGGCATAGATACATCTGGAAAAGGGAGCTGGGCTGGGGCAACCCTGCGTGTGAAGGCATGCTGCGGAGGGCAGACAAAGCACACACGACGAGAGAGGAGGGGAGGCACCCCGCGAGTTGAAACATGAAAAGGCTGGCCTTTGCGGCTTCAGGGCGCATGCGGGACTTAAGGTGTGCTTGTCGGAACGCGGCCAGCTCATTGCGCGGGGAGGAAGCGCGTTCCCCGGGCCTGTTTTCCCAAGTGGCCGCCTTCTCCGCGCCCAAGCCGGCTTCGCCGCTGCTGCTACTACGGCGCGGGGCTTTGGTCTGCATTTCTGGCCACCGCCGCCATGCACGCTCTTGACCCGGCCTTGCCTGGGGATGCGGCGCAGCAGAGGTGCCCCCAAAGCACTTCTGAGCCCAGGCCAGCGGTCCGGGCAACTCGCTGTGCTCCCACCCCACCTCACCCGCTCTCTAGCACTGACCTGGTGCTTTTGTCGCCCATGGCCGGTGGAGCTAGCTTTCTCATCATGTTTGTTCCCGGGTTAATCTGGAAGTTAAACAGGACGCACTGCTCCGAGACAATAGACAATACTGAAATAAAGAGGCTGCGACGGACAAACCTCTTAATCCCAAAGACAGTTTGCTGTCATGAGGAATTTCAGGCCCGCCGTGTCATCCTACAAGAGTCAATCAAGGATGTATTCTGTGAATACGATGTTGCCTAGCACTGCTTTAGACACACAAGTCCTGAGCTGTTTAGGACAATGCCAACACTTTGAATGGGATTTGGAAATGGACTTAACAAAGTACTGGCATCACATTATCATATCAACCAGTCCCAGTTAGTAGCATAACAGCTCTGCATTTGTAATAGAAATGCACCGGAAGACTATTATATCTCGAGGAGGTAGATGTGACATGGTATAACTGCTTCTTTTATGCTTGTTGCTCCTTTCATGCCTGGAGCTTCACAATCATATCTCTCAAAGGGTTAAAAGCCTTCAATTTCTTGGCTTGATATTCTGGTCCTCAAGGTTACATAGCTTGGGGGTAGTATGGCCTTGGAATACGGGAGGGTCTCTCAGTGTATCAGGTTGGCTGCAGTCCACTCGCTTTCAGTGAAATAAATAACATATAAACATCAAGAGTTTGGGATTTAGATTGTCACACCACAGGTATGAGCAATTAAGTTGTCTGGTAGAACAGCATGTAGGAGGAATCATGTATAAAAAATCCGACCCAAGTCTCACTTGGTTTGAGCTTAGCAAAAAAATACCAAAGAAAGTTCAGTTGGAAATATTTTGCCACCTCACATGGCAAAGGAATAGTTGATGGTGTGGGAGGCAATGTGAAAAGGCTTGTACGACAAAAGACCATGAGCCAAGGCAATGTCAGTGTTGGACAGAATGCAGTGGAGTTTGCACAGTTAGGAAATGAACTTGCTCCCTCAACATGCACTCTGTACATTTCCTAGAGTGAAATACATTCCCAAGTAGAGAAAGATAAGCCTTGGGAAGGAACTATCACTGTGCCTGGGACAGCATCGTATCATATTGTGCAGGCTAAACCAAACGGTCTAGTTTCCTTCAAACACCATGCCCTGGAGAGTGAAGAATCTGTTCCTGTTACTAGGCCTACTTCAAATGTGAAACTCAATATAGGTGCTTGGTTAGTTATAATGTGGCATACCCAGGCAGTGTTATGGAAGTCTGTGGCATGGATGGAGTTAAAATGAGTGTAATGGTTCCTGTCAACAAACATCATTATAAGTGGCCCCACACTCCTGATTGTGTTACATACTCCTTCAAGGATGTGATCAGGAAGATTGACCCACCAACTGTGGCTTCGAAGTCTCGTGCAGGGCTGGTGCTACCATAGAGGCCACTCAGGCGGCCGCCTAGAGCACCAAGCTAAGAGGGGCGCGAAGTCAGGGATGCTGGGCTGGGGTGGGGCGGCTCCACGTTCGGACTTCCGGAGCGCACCCGGAAGAGAGAGAGAATGTATGGGTGAATGGGGTGCATGAGGTCTTTGAGTGAATGCATGTGTTCATGCGTGTGTTTGTTTGGAGTAAGTGATGCTGAGTGTGTGTGTGTGTGTGCGCACGCGTTTGAGTTGGGGGGGGGGATGATTTGGAGGTGATATTCCTAGTAAATAATGCATTTTAGACCCATAGACGTTCCTTTCCAATTTGTTTGCTATAATTGGCATGATGTATTTCTTGCACTTTAAAATAAATTTAGCAGTTTCAAGTTTTGTGCTTCTTATTTTTTCCAGAAAACATATGTTCTTAAAAATAAAAGTTGGCATTTTGGGTGTGTGTGTGTGAAAGTAGCTCACCTTGCCTAGGGCGCAAAATAGTCTGGCACCGGCCCTGGTCTTGTCGCTGCACCATGTATAAATTTTCAGAATTATTCTAATGTAAAGGAACTTTTAAAATATCAATGCTTAAACGCTCTAACTACATTAGTTGTTGATGCTAGTGCCTTAAATCAATTAATTCATATTTAGTAGTCCTAAGTGAATTTTTTATATTGTAGTGCAGAAGGTGTCCCATACGTATGTCCCATACGTGACATAAATTTTTTTTGACAGAGCTAAAATGTAAAAATTGAGTCTAACATGGATATAAATGTGAGGTGATATCTCAGGAATTATCAGAAAAAAGTTGAATTAGTTTCAAGTTCACAGTTATGTTCAATTGAAGATAACCATGAGCACTAAGATGGAAATTCTTGTGTCCCATAAGTGACACAATATGAATAGTATCTAAGATATTTGTTTCTTGTTGATTTTAAAGTTTTGAATTTAAGTTTTGAATTTAAAGTTTTGAATTTAAAGTTACTAACCCTGCTCTGCTAGTAATGACCATTGTATTCATATGCTGCAAAATAAATTGTTTCACTTAAAACATTAGTAGTATATGCAAAAAAATTATTTGTCCTGAACAACTTGAGTACAAATGTCCCATACGTGAAAATGGAGTGCTCCAAACTGGCAGGAAAATACTCAACTCAAAAACAAACGCAAGGTCGTCTGGATCAACATGACTCGTCTGTATTTATTTTAAGTGTTTTATTATTTAACTATTTGTATTTTAATATTGTTGTAACTTGTTTGTAATCCACCCAACGAACGGTGGTTAAAAATCATAAGTAAAAAAGCATGGGGGGGTGAACGTTTTGTACTATTCAAATTATAACGGTCGCAGGGCTCGGCCCTCTCCCCACGCCCAAGGGCGGGGGAGGAGAAGAGAGCGGGCGGGAAAAGGCGTCGCTTTCCTCCTCAGTTCGAGCGCTGGGGGCTTCGAGCTTTGGCTCCGCCCCGCTCCTC